>NC_069786.1:114759794-119559794 GCF_027406575.1 Nycticebus coucang | reverse complement strand
ACGGCACTCTACCGAGGGTGGTACAGTGAGACTCTGTCTCTACAAAAAAAAAAAAAATATTTCCCTTTGAAAGCAAATTAACACATTCCTTTTGAAAAGATGTTTGGAGAACACTTAGAGATCTAAAAATAGATCTGCCATTCAATCCTATAATTCCTCTACTATACCCAGAAGACCAAAAATCACATCATAACAAAGATATTTGTACCAGAATGTTTATTGCAGCCCAATTCATAATTGCTGAGTCATGGAAAAAGCCCAAGTGCCCATCAATCCACTAATGGATTAATAAATTGTGGTATATGTACACCATGGAATATTATGCAGCCTTAAAAAAGATGGAGACTTTACCTCTTTCATGTTTATATGGATGGAGCTGGAACATATTCTTCTTAGTAAAGTATCTCAAGAATGGAAGAAAAAGTATCCAATGTACTCAGCCCTACTATGAAACTAATTTATGGCTTTCACATGAAAGCTATAACCCAGTTATAACCTAAGAATAGGGGGAAGGAGGAAAGGGAGGGGAGGGAGGGGGTGGGGGCGGAGGGAGGGTGATTGGTGGGATTACACCTGCGGTGCATCTTACAAGGGTATATGTGAAACTTAGTAAATGTAGAATCTAAATGTCTTAACACAATAACTAAGAAAATGCCAGGAAGGTTATGTTAACCAGTGTGATGAAAATGTGTCAAACGATCTCTAAAAACAGTGTATGGTACCCCATGATCTCATTAATGTACACAGCTATGATTTAATTAAAAAACATTTCCCTTTAAAACAACAAGAAAAGACAAAAACATTACATTCTGTAGCATCAGCTTTCCTTTGAAATGTTTGAAAAAAAAATAATAATACAGGCTCAGTGCCCGTAGCACAGTGGTTACGGCACCAGCCACATACACAGAAGGTGGTGGGTTCGAACCTGGCCTGGGCCAGCTAAATAACAGCTAAATAACTGCAACAAAAAATAGCTGGGCATTGTGGCAGGCACCTGTAGTCCCAGCTACTCAAGAGGCTGAGGCAAGAGAATCACTTAAGCCCAAGAGTTTGAGTTCTTAAGCCCAAGAGTTTGAGGTTGCTGTGAACTGTGATGCAAAGGCACTCTACCAAGGGTGACATAGTGAGACTCTGTCTAAAAAAAAAAAAAGAAATGAAGGCTCTTGCCTCATTTATTCAGTTTAATTGCTATCAATATTATTTCCCAATGTACTTTCTCTCTTTGGATTAAGTAGTTACAAACGCCTTTTATTTTGATGTTTCTTAGTAGCTGTTGATTGGAATAACACTGTTCCTCGTCTTTATATTTGACATGTCACATATTATCTGCAAACTGCTTATTTGCTTTCCATAGCCTCTTGGCATTACCTTTTGATATAGATATAAAACAGGCAGAAGCAATGCGATTCCTGCCTTTAATGTAATATGATTTCAGGAATTAGAAATTTTCATCTCAGAATGTATCAGGAAGCAGAGACTAGGCTTTGTCAAACAATGATGTTCTGCTGGCTAAGTTGTGTCTGTTGCTTCCAGCTGTGCGGGTGTGCATGTGTGTGTCTGTGTTCATTCTGAAGCAATGAAAGTAGATTTTTCCTCCTCTAAGATGCCCCTCTTGGTACACAGATGTCAGTTTCTGTAGGTGAAACAAAATATGGAATACACTTAGTTTAGGAAACTTGAAATTTTTAAATTAATTTTTTGGAGTAAAAGGGAAAGAAAGTGCAGAAGATCAAATCTTCAGTAAGAAGTCCTTTTTCTAATTCTCTTGTTGAGGTTGGTTTAGTAGCTCACTCCACAGTCTGCCTCAGAGTTTGAGATCTTTACAGTGTGTTGGGAATTGGTGCCACACAGTCAATCCCACATTTGACCCTACTGAATAAGACTCAAGAAAAAAATATAATCCCAGTCTTACCAATAAGAGACTTTTTCTCTTTTTTTAAAAAAGGAAGCAAATTGCAAATCCATGCGTTAGAACAATATAGTCAGTACCCAGTAAAATGCAGGTTAAAAAAATTCCCTATCAGCCCCAAATATTCTCTAATTGCAAACAATATACAAGGTTGAAAAATCAAGTACAAAGGTTAGAGATTCTTATTGGTGAGCCACAGGAATGGGGGTATATGGATCCATGTCAGTTTCCAGATTCTGGGGTCAAGCCGTCATTCCTAAAAGGAACAAGACATCTTTAGAAAAAGTGTGATTATCTAACAACAGGTCAAAGTTTATCTGTAGGTCAATGAAAAAGTAGGGGTTATGGGAGGTAGGGTGTTGGTGGTGGGTCATCATTCTGGCTCTGAATGTAAGCTTTGTATTTAAACACATTTGTGGCGAGGTATTTAGAGTTTTAAAAACTATCCTATTAGATTTACTAAATATCACTTAATAAGGAAATTAGAAAGTCATTCTCAACTTGCAATTTAATAAAGGTTAATAACAATAAAGTTGCACATACATTATCTAAATTAACCTTAAGACAATGTGATGAGGTAGCTATTATTATTCCCACTTTGCAGATGAAATAACTGAGGTTTTAAAAATGTGGTTACCTTTTCTAAGGTCACAGTAAGAGGCTGACAAATATAATGTTCTTTCCACCACTGTAGTTCCCACTGAAAGAACTGAAGGGTGTGATGTGAATTAATCTTGATTTAACTTAAAATACACGTGTACTTGAGAGCCCTGTAGAAAATTAAGTCAAGTCATTTTTAGGGTGAAAGAATATCTTTTGGATATCCCTTTCTTGACGTAGTTCTGTCTTTCCTCCCTTTTCCCAGAAGAGTTTGCTGTCTATCCCTGTTACAAAGCTCCTCTATGCCCTTGGCTGGATGTTCCCACAGCAGTGGTGTGGGAACACTCTGAGCCGAACTGGACCCAGGGATGTGGTCAGTGGCATTGGGGGGGGGGAGGGGCAGCAGGAAGGTCCCTGTGGGCACAAAATGGCCCATTTCCTGCCTGTCAGGAGTTGCCTTCTGTACCACCCTCAGATGTGAAGGGCCCAGAATGTTTAGGATGCTTTGTTGTATTATTTTTCAGAATAATTTTTTATTTTTATTTTTTTCTTTGTTTCCCTAATACATTCTGCACAGAATATTTTCTTTAGGATAATTCTGTGGGAAAACATACCATACTATGACCAGTGCATGCATTCTGATGAATTGAGATAGGTAGTTAAATTAGATTAGTTTACTTACACAAAATGAAGGATGTTTTTGACGCAGTGTCTGGAAAATAGGCATTATCCCAGGAGCAGTCATTAAGAATGAGAGTCTCCATACTTTGCATGATAAAACCCCAAATAATTATTTTTTAAACATTCACAGGCTATGGAGTTTTGCAATTTTGGGGTAGCTGTTGAAGGAGCAAAATAATTTTTCCAGCATTTTAGTAGGCTTAAAACAAACAAGCAAAGTGAGTTGTTAATTGATCATTTACTTTTGGCTCTATGAATTAAAATGAAAACAAAAATACAACTTGAGTTACTGTGGCAGGAAAACGTGAATAGTAAGTTTCAATAGTAAGTCAGTGTGAAGGATCAGAAGCTTATCTGAAGTCCCCAAATGTGGAGCTATTTATTCTCGCCAATTCTTACTGTGTCCCTGTTAAGAGCAAGGCACCTGGAGGTATTTAAGCAGAGTGTAGACAGTTTAAAATGTGTACCTGTATGGAGGTAACCCCTCCTCTAAGACTCTCTTTCTTTACTATATAAAAGAGTCTGTGGTGTAGTATGCCTGTGTGTGCCCATTCTCTATTTTCCAGAATTTACAGGGTACTCATTATGTTGACCACCTCATATTAGCCTTATTTAAACAAAACTCTCCCAATTCTAGAGTCCATTTCAATGATGCTCAATCTGCATCACTGAAATGAACCCTAGAGTTTAGAGTTTCCTGTTTGGGTCGCTGTATCTGTACTTATCAGGGAAGAATAGATCTGGGGACATTTTGTCACTTCAAAATGGAAAGACAGCTTTTTAAATTTAACTACAGTTTTCTGAGATGAGGTCAGGTTAATTACTTTCCCTAGAACAAGTTGTATAGTGGAAACATAACGTTGAAAAGACCATGTTAGTATCCACTTTATGATTCTTAGGAAACAGAAATAAAAAAGATTATTAGTTTAAAAGTCACTGTTAATATGTAGTATTTAATTTTGTATTTATGAGAAAACGAGACTTCCAGTCTACTAGTGATGAAAGTTAATTCCTTGCAGTAGAGAAATCAAAGAGCAATTTTTGAGTCTCTTGGGCCAAAGGACTTGGAGGAGGTTAGGGAGTCTTTGTGCCTGGGGGATTGTCTCAGTGGGAGAGGAGATGGGGTGAGCAGGATCAGAAAGTGCCTGCCTCCGTGTGAGCCCCGGGAATCAAGGAGGGACAGCGGGGGTCTTAAAGATGGAGGGATGGCATTATTGGGATGAGATGACTCCTGCTATCATGGAATTCTGCCGAGTATGGTGAGCACCATCCATGGGGCTGGTTGGTAGGAAGAATGATTTTCTGTGAATAGAAGTCATTCGTGCAAACTCTGAAAATTATTATTTTTTTTTGAGACAGAGTCTCACTTTGTCACCCTCCATAGAGTACTGTGGCGTCACAGCTCACAGCAACCTCCAGCTTTTGAGCTTAGACGATTCTCTTGCCTCAGCCTCTTGAGTAGCTGGGACTACAAGTGCCCGCCACAACGCCCGGCTTTTTTTTTGTTGCAGTTTGGCCAGGGCTGGGTTCGAACCCACCACCCTCAGTATATGGGGCTGTGCCCTACTCACTGAGCCACAGGTGCCGTCCTCTGAAAATTCTTCAAAGAATCTGCTGCCAACCAATTTGCCTCCTTGGAATGTGATTGATTCTGGCACTTTCCAACAAGCAGAGGAAAAAAAGAATCCAAGGTCCTGAGGTTTCTCAGGATAGAGTTTGGGACAAACCAAAGAGATAGGATCACTTGTCCTCAAGGTCAGCACTAGCAACGCGAGTTAAAAATATGATTGGCCTGTCGTTACTGTTATATTACAGATGTTCTCCTAAAGACGTGTGGAGTGCCTGCTGTAAGGCAGCATGTGCTGTCTGCAGCCACAGTGCCAGAAAATGACAAACCCAGGATTTGACTTCATGTGAATCTTACTTCAAAATATGGTAGGTCAGTGGTTCTCTAACTTCAGGTAACCTAAGCATCAAAGTGAACCTGAGTTAGCCTATGTAAAATGCTCAGAACACTGACTGACATGGTAGATGCTATCTAAGTGTTAGTATTGCTACGATTAATTTTTGAGGTCCTTGTTTAAAAAGAATATTTCTTTAAATATTAAATAATTCTATTTAAAGGCCGGGCGCTGTGGCTCATGCCTGTAATACCAGCACTTGGGAAGCCGAGGTGGGTGGATTGCCTGAGCTCATGAGTTCAAGACCAGCCTGAGCAAGAGTGAGACCTCTCTGTAAAAATAGCCGGCTGTTGTGGTTGGTACCTGTACTCGCAGCTACTTGGGAGGCTGAGGCAAAAGGATCACTTCAACCCAAGAGTTTGAGGTTGCTGTGAACTGTGGCATCACAGTACTCTACTCAGGGTGAGCAAGTGAAACTCTGTCTCAAAAAAAAAGAAATTCTATTTAAGTTATTTTGATTTTGCAGGTCTGGAATGTGGCCCAGAAATCATCTAATGAACATTTCAGGTGATTCTGATGCAGGTTTTGGTAGACGTGCTTGGTAGTTTGCATGGTATCTCTTAATGGGGACTCTCTAGGAAGTCTCAATACCCCTCCCCCAATCTCCTTGAGTCCTTGACCTTAATGCACAGGCAGGAAAGACATGTGATACCATGTGCTTCAATAGTGGGATGACCTTGCTCAGTATCAAATCAGGTCACGTCCCATTTAGAAAGCTACACATTTCCTTTTTCTCCAGTGCAATTTGTAAATCAGTCTGGCTATTTGACCAAACAAAATCTTGGTTTCTATTAATATTGCGACTTGCCCAGCTGATGTTGAGAATGAAAAGCACAGTAGCTTACTACAAGCGTCAGTGATAAATGCTGTGTTGATATTACTTGAGATTTTCGACGTGCTTATACAGCAGAGTGTCTTCAGAAACATCATGTGCTATGAAAGATGTGTGCACCAACTCTCTCTAAGGGATTTTCCAGTAGTCCTAGCCAGCCACCGTGTTCTCTTGTGTCCTCAGTATTAATGACTTTGAGGGAGACATCAGTTTAGAGGCAGGTCCACAGATGGATCTGAGAGATGTCTTTTCAATAAAATAAAACTGTGAGTAACTCAGATTTCCAAAGGTCTTTCTGATCATCTAAGAGACCATGAATTTCAGACCCTCAGGGAAACCTGATTCGTCTGAAGCATTGGACAATGCTTATTGCAAGAGGAAGCATGTCAGAACAGACAAACTTATTTCAGTACAACAAAACCAATCTGCATGTAAGGTGAGAGAAGACTGTCAAAATTTAAGATGAATAAAGACTGTGACAGCTCCCCCGTTTCCCTCAGGCAAATAACGTATCCACTGAACACAAAATGGGATTAGAGGTCCAGCTATTATCTGGCTAACCATCTAACATGTCTGACTGAAAACTTAAAGTGAAACTCTCCATTTAAAAAAAACATTTGCAATTGACATTTCCTGGAGATTGTATGTCACTTTTTTTTTTTTTTTTAATTTGATATTTGCTAGACTGTGAGCTCTGTCTTGCTCAGCTTTTTGGGTGCACTTCTTTGCAAAGAACCGGACATATATTGGGCACTAAATAAGTTTCTGGTGAATGAATGAATGTGAATTTAGAGAAATATTTTGTGATACTAAAAACTTCGACCTCTTTCCCCCACCCCCCCAGGAAAGAAAATGCATGATGTAGCTGGACTCTGCTTATGTCTTTCCCAGCTTGTTTAATGGCTGTTTCTGTTGGTGCATCATGGAGGTTTATTCAGAATCTTGGTTTGTGTGAAGTTTTAGTGATGCTAAATCACTCCCTACAACCCTTAGTCTTCAGGGTTTGACAAAGTTAGCATACGAATGACAAACCAGGATGTACATTTTATACTTCAATGCTATAATTTATTTTTACTTCACATTCTACAATGCTCTGGCTTTCCCTATAGTCCATTCATAGCGCTGTAAATTTGTTCCTCAGAGCCACCTGTGGGTTGTTATTCGTCCCTTACAGATGGGGAATCTGAGAGCCATCCATACTGTTTAGGCAACTTGCCCAACTGACCATCCATCTGGGTTGAGAACGGATCCCTGGAAAGAGAACAACAGTTCTGTCTTCTGTGCTGCTTCCAGCTTCCCTGTTTACCACACGGGGGAACTGGCTGCCCTGCTGGTGGTTATTTAGATGGAAATGATGGAAGTAGCCTATGGAGCACTGGGGCGTAGGATTGGGGAATGAGGTGAGAGCCATGGTTTTAGCCTTTCTGGGGGTACAGTCAGAGATCACCGAATTTGGGGCATTGAAATTCAAGACAATCCAAGAATGAAGTCAAAGCAACAGCCAACACTATACTAAAGGAATCCTGGCACCAGGACTCCAGACCACCTAGAAAATGTCCAGTTAAAAGTTTTCTGGTTCTTCCCCTCCTTGCGAACTGAGCAATAACTCAGTTCTTGGGCTTAGTTAATTCATGAATTAAGTTTAGCAGCTGCTCTATAAAGTTGAATAATATCACAGAGACCTGAGCCCTTGCTGGGAAAAAATCCCATATAATTCTAGCTTCATTCATGTCTGGAATAGGAGAATAACAGGAGACAGGGCAAGGCATCCCTTCACCAGAGAAATTGGGAATTATATCCGGGTCTGGACAATGGCAGTCTTAATTCTGTATTTCACCTGATCTTAGATGATGGCAGTGGTGATGGACTTTGGTGGTGACAAGGGAATGTGGGGATGAAGTTTGGCATAGAATTTATAAAAACAAGCATTGGTATGAGAGAGAGTTAAAGTCGATCCTCACTTTCACTACAAACTAGCTATATAACCTCGCTCAGACTCATTTTTTAAATCTGTAAAATGGGGGATAATAATGTTGATTTGAAAATTAGATAAAGGAAAACAAATCTTGGCATGGTACCTGGTGCATAGTAAGAACTCATTAAATGTTGGTTGTCATGTAGATTAGGCAATTTTTTTCTCTCAGGGCCCATACCTTGTAGTAAATATTTTGTCTTTTGTTTTGGCTCTTGGTCTCTGTCACAGCTACTCAGTTCTGACACAGTAGCATGTAGCCATAGAAAATACATAATGAATGGGTGTGGTTATGTTCCAGTTGACTTTATTTGCGGACACTAAGATTTTATATAATTTTCATGTGTAAATGTTATTTTTCTTTTCAACAGTTAAAAAATATAAAATCCATCCTTAACTCACAGGCAAAAATAGGCAGTGGGCCATGCTTGGATGACCCATAATATAGACTGTCATGTCTTCAATTTGTTTGTGGTGATTCTTGTTAGAGTTCTATTGGTAATTTCTGGTTATATAGCAAAGCAATTGCTCACTTATCTGACAGTGGTTCTACCCACAAAGCCTACATGACTAAAGGACGATGGAAGTGCCTGGGTAGGAGGTTCTTTAAATGCAAATGTGCGTTTGTTTTTAATTCAGGATTCTTGGCAGTTAGCTTAAAATTTACATGTTAAATAAATCTTCCTTAATGATCATGCGTTGGAATTGCTGAGATAAGTAAATGTTCTTATTTCACTGATTTAAAAGTATGAAGAAATGTGAAGAAATGTAGTTTCTAATGAATCATTTGGGGCAAAACTGTGTGAGGTCCTGTATCAGATTTCTCAGATGAAAATAAAGCTGCATCTTCAAATGTGAAATAAAGAAGAAATATAAGGTGATATTTAGGTAAGTGAATGCCTGAAATATGTTTGAAATAGTCAACCAATTTAACCAAAGGCATGATTTTCCCTTATAATTTTCCTTTTATGTATTTATTTTTTATTTTGAGGACTAGAGTCTCACTCTATCACGCAGGCTGGAGTATAGTGACATGATCATAGTTCACTGTAACCTTGAACTCCCACCGCAGGCTCCCGAGTTGTCAGGGCTACAAGTATGCACTACCACACCCGCCTAATTAAAATATTTTTTTGTTTTTATTTTTGTAGAGATAGCATCTATGTTGCCCAGGTTGGTCTCTAACTCCCGGCCTCAGGTGATCCTCCTGTTATTGCACTGAGCCTTTTCTTGTAATTTTCTAATGCTCCAACTCTTTTTTTTTTTTTTTGAGATAGAATTTTACTTTGTCACCCTCGGTAGAGTGTTATGGCATCACAGCTCACAGCAACCTCCAGCTCTTGGGCTTAGGCGATTCACTTGCCTCAGCCTCCCGAGTAGCTGGGACTACAGGCGCCTGCCACAATGCCTGGCTATTTTTTGTTGCAGTTTGGCCAGGGCTGGGTTTGAACCCACCACCCTCAGAGTATGGGGCTGGCACCCTACTCACTAAGCCACAGGCTCCACCCTAATGCTCCAACTCTTGCACTTTAATTTCTAGGGTATTAAGTCTGGCCAATGTCGATCATGTTGTCCTTTTCCTGGTAGCTTTTTCTAAGTTCTTGTGTTTTAAATATTTCCCATGCAAGCTGTCACAAGGTTAATTGATGTGCATATGATATTTAGTGGCATTTATTATTGTCACTGATTTTTTTTTTTTAAAGTTTGGGAGGATGCTAGCAATATCACCTTTCAGGGACAAAAAGATTATATGTGTTGGCTAGAATATTGAATTACTCAAGGTTCTTGGCAAATTCTAATGAAAATACCCAAGTTTCTTTTAGGTTACTTTCCAATTAATGGAACGTCTTTCATTAATATAGAAGTAATACATATTTATTATGGAAAAAAAGAATGTTTAAGGTAGGATTTCATAAGTCATTTCAACTGCATTTTATTGAGGCTTACTGAATGTGAGGAGCACCCCCGTGAACCATGGCATCATTATCCAAGGAGTCATTTCAGAGGGGTACCGTGCTCTGTGAACCTCCTGCCTATGGTAGGTTCAGGGGCTCAGGACTTTTCTTTAAGTTTAGAACACAAAGTGAAACAGCTCTCCGGAATAATCACAGGGTTCTCTGAAGAATCCATGATCCATAATTTATTCATAGATCATGGTAGCAGCTAATCCCTGAGAATTGAATCATTGGAATTGGGAAAGAAACTCCATTTCCCTATCAAAGACTCTAGGTAGTTTACAATCATGACTGTTGGTTGACTTGATTGTTCTTGCTGCTTGGGCAGTGGTGGGAAGAGGGCTGTCATCACTGCTGTTTAGGGATATTTTACACTGTGTCGTTGACAGGAAGGGTAGGCATAGAAGGAGCGGGTCTTTCAATTAGGACAGTCTGGCTTCACCAGAGGGTCATGAGCAGAAGTGAGGTTATGATGAAGAATAAGCCCTCCTTCTGAAGCCCTGCAGAAAACCCTCTTGCTGTGTCATGTGGCCATGTGATTTTGTAAAACATGCGAAGGGAAGCTAGTTTTGGATTCTTAAAGAGGAATCCTGCCTCCCCAATTGTAAAAGCTTCGGGCTTCTAACTCTGTATTTTTGGGCTGGAATTTAAACCCTTTTTGAAAGTGGAAAAGAAAAAAATGTCTCTTTGTCAACAGATGGAAATTGAAGAGTAAATCTTCCCTAAGGCTTAAGACTGAAGAGACAAAAATGGGAAAAGAAAAGATTTATTCAAGGAAAGGATCACTAAGCTGAGAGAGGAATGATGCTGTTGGTGTCTTTCTATATTCAAAGAAATGAATGGGGAAGTTTGAGAAAAGTGGTATCTTCAATTAATCAGAGAGAAGGACCTCATACCCTCGTGTTTTTATTTTCTGTAGAAAATGAAAGGCTTAATATAATGCCTCTTTAATACTAGCTAATAAATTCTTTTAATTGGAACTCCATTATTTACTATAAAAATAACAATCTGGTGATGGTGACAAAATGAAAAATGTATGTTACATGAATGTTACAATTTGCTAAATACCTGCACATGTTTTCTTTTATTGGTATTTTTGTTGTTAACTACTGAAACCAAGAAAGGATCTCTCTCTTTAAAAAAAAAATATATTGGGTGGTGCCTGTGGCTCAGTGAGTAGGGCGCCGGCTCCATATACCGAGGGTGGTGGGTTCAAACCCAGCCCCAGGCAAACTGCAACCAAAAAATGGCCAGGCGTTGTGGCGGGCGCCTGTAGTCCCAGCTGCTAGGGAGGCTGAGGCAGGAGAATCACGGAAGCCCAAGAGCTAGAGGTTGCTGTGAGTCCTATGACATCATGGCACTCTACCGAAGGCGGTAAAGTGAGACTCTGTTTTTTTATACATATATATATATTTTTTGGGGGGGAGTATGAGGGTAATTACAATTAGGTTACATTGTTTGTATTTGTTTGGTGAAGTCCCAGTCATAGTTGAGTCCTTCATACAGGAGTTGAGGTATAAACCACTACATTGTACCTGTTAGGTGGGAACTTACTGAACCTCCTCCTCTACTTCCTGCTTTTTGGATTTAATTGTGCCTGTAGTTGTTCATCTATTAGTTTCAAATTAGTATTGAGTACATGGGAGCTTGCTTTTCCATTCTTCAGATACTTTATAAGGAGAATGTTCTATAACTCCTTCCAGGTAAATACAAAAGATGCAAAGTCTCCATCTTTTTTAATGTCTGAATAGTATTCCAGGGTATGCATATACCACAGTTTATTAATCCATTCGTAGGTTGATGTGCACTTGGGTTGTTTCTACATCTTTGCAATTGTGAATTGAGCTGCAGTAAACATTCGAGTGCAAATATCCTTATGATAAATATTTTTTTCTTCTGGGTAGTAATGGGATTGTGGGATTAAATGGAAGGTCTACTTTTAACTCTTTGAGATTCTCCATACTCCTTTCCAAAAAGCCTGTATTAGTTTGCAATCCCACCAACAGTGTACAACTGTTCCCTTCCCTCCAAATCCATTCCAGCATCTGCAGCTTTGGGACTTTGTGATGTGGGCTAGTCTCACTGGTGTTAGGTGGTATCTCAGGGTGGTTTTGATTTTCATTTCTCTGATGATTAGAGATGATGAGCATTTTTTCATGTCTTTGTTGGCCATTCATCTGTCTTCTTGGGAGAAGGTTCTGTTCATGCAAGAAAGGATCTCTTTATGGCCTGTGAATGCCTCTAAAATTAACTTGAATCCTAGGAAAAATTGATGCAGAATGGTCCATACGCTCCTCAATAACTTTTCTTATTTCGTGATAAGTCTATATGACACTCTCAGGAAGTTTCTCCTTTTTTTTTTGGGTAAATTCTTCAGCATTGTGATAGTCAAAATAAACACTAAACTTTACCATACCAAGGCATTTCTCTTAGAATGGCATCCAATTTTTCACTTGCAAAACTACTGAACTGGTAAGCAAAGAACTAAGCGCCCTCAAAACCTGCTTTTAGTAGGGCGGTGTTTGCATTTGTTAGATTCGTCTGCTTTGCTGACCTCTGACTCTTTGACTTTTTAAAATGAAAAAGCACCATGGGGACACACAGCTAAATTTATACAAATTTAAGGAAGTAGTCAATCAGAGAAATAAGTGTGGTTGCAACACAAGTAGACCTACAAGTTTTAGTCAATAGTTTGATTATGAAGGGAAGGTGCCGAATGTGGGGAAAGTGTGAACTGCTCTTACGGTACCAAGAAGAGACGGCCATTTGGATGGTTATATATCTCATATATGTATATGTGTTTTAAAGAGACAGGGTCTTGCTCTGTCACCTGGGCTGGAGTATAGCGGCAGAATCACGGATGGGAGGTTCCACAAAGGCTTTCTGGAATTGGGTTTTGAGACCAATGTGTGACATTATGTAAAGATGGACAGAAAGGCATTCTAGGTAGAGCAGACAGTGAATTAGGGTGAGAAAGCCAAGCATGACCCACTCTTGATCCATTTTGGCAAGTGCATGAGATTCTGGGAAGGAGGTCTGTCTCAGTCCAGTGAAAACTTTGTATTCTACTAAGCAAATTTTTAGCAGGTTTTTGTGTGCATGCTCAATTTCACCTTAATTACTAGATTTTTTTTTTCATTTTAAAGCTTAAATATATTAATCATTGTTTCTTATAAAATTTGTTTATTAATGATCAGTATTTGAATGTATATGTCATTTGAGTGAAAACATTTGTGAATGGTACTAAGCAACAGATGATCCAGAAGACCTTTTAAAGCATATTTAGAAGAGTGGTGATTATCTTTGTAGCTCTGACATCTAATTGACTTGCTGAGACTCTGGGCAAGTTCTTTTATCAACTTTATTTTAAAAATAAAACAATAAGAATGTTTGTGAAGTTCTTATGAAGACATAATGAGGTATAGAACTTTAAAAATCAGGTTGGGTGTAGGGCTTATGCTTTTAATCCCATCACTTTGGGAAGCCAAGGTAGGAGGGTTGCTTAAGGCCAGTACTTCAAGACCAACATATCAAGACTCCATCTCTTGAAAAAAAGAATTAGTTGGTATGGTAGCAAGTTCCTGTAGTCCTAGCTACTCAGGAGGCTGAGATGGGAGGGTCACTTGGGTCAGGCTTTTGAGGTTACAGTGAGCCATGATTCTGCCACTATACTCCAGCCCAGGTGACAGAGCAAGACCCTGTCTCTCTAAAACACATATACATATATCAGATATATATGTATGTGACAGAAATAAAAATTGTGTATATAATGGTTAGATGTAAATAACATGGTTGAGATGCTAAAAAAAAATTTATTTCCCCTCTTTGGGCCCAATCTTGTGTCCAAAGGGCTTTACCTCATTTCAATAATTTTCAGATTCAGTGGGTCAGCTGGTAGGAAAAGGACTTTAGCTACTGTAGCTGATCGGAAAATTGAAGTCAATTCACCCACAGATGCACAGAAAATAATAAGTTGATGATGTAATAACGTGGAAAGAGCCAGACTTCGAATTTAAAGATCTAGGTTTGAGATTTAACTCTGCCGCTAACAAGCTGGGTATTCACGGATATGTCATTTTATCCACCTGAAACTCAGTGCTTGCTTTTTTGGATTTTTGAATCTATAGTTGTCTGTTGATCTATAAAGTGATTTCCAGTTTTTATTATTTATTTATTTTATTTATTTTTGAGACAGAGTCTCATTATGTCACCCTCAGTAGAGTGCCCTGGTGTCACAGCTTACAGCAACCTCAAACTCTTGGGCTTAAGAGATTCTCTTGCCTCAGCCTCCCAAGTAGCTGGGACTACAGGTGCCTGCCACAACGCCCAGCTATTTTTTTGTTGTAGTTGTCATTATTGTTTAGTAGGCCCCGGCCAGGTTCAAACCCGTCAGCCCCGGTGTATGTGGCCGGCGCCCTACCCATTGAGCTACAGGTGCCAAGCTGATTTCCAGTTTTTAAAATTCTATGTTAAGCAGCATGTTTAGCAGAAAACATGAACATCTCTAGCAAATAGTGGAAGAAAATGAAAATAATGATATGTTCCTTATTTTTTTGAATAAATTTATTTTAGTTGTGAGGGTACAACCAGGAACAGGTCAAAATACCTGATTTTGTTTGGTAGAGTCCTTCTATTCCTTAATTCCCCCCACCCCCGGCAATTTAATTAACATTGCTAGTTACCTGAGATGTTGACTTCCTATGCCTTCGTTGGTTTTCTTCTCTATCTACTCTCTCTTTTTTATTTATTTTTTAATAGCATTTATGGGGTACAATGTGCTAATTTGATACACAATGTGGAGAGCTTACATCAATATCTACTCTCTCTATGCACAGTCCTAAACTCAGGCATTCACTTTCTCACCCTGCTCTCGCTTCTTTCATCAGAAAGAATAAAGCATTTTAAGAGCTCCCTTCTACTTAATTGCAACCTGAATAAAAATTAAGGATGACAGCCAGGCACAATGGCTGATGCCTGTAATCCTAGCACTCGGGGAGGCCGAGGCAGGTGGATTGCCTAAACTCACAGGTTCGTGACTAGCCTGAGCCAGACCCAGACACTGTGTCTAAAAATAGCCGGGCATTGTGGCGGGTGCCTGTAGTCCCAGCTACTTGGGAAGCTGAGGCAAGAGAATTGCTTGAGCGCAAGAGTTTGAGGTTGCTATGAGCTATGATACCATGGCACTCTACCGAGGGTGACAAAGTGAGATTCTGTTTCAAAAACAAAACAAAACAAACAAACAAACAAAAACTAAGGATGAGGACTTGGGAGGGATGGGCAGTGTAAGGATAGTCACCTCTAATGGTCCAGGCTCTTGGTGAGCTTTCTTAAAACTGTGGCTTTTTTATTGGGAGAGTGAAAAGAGAGATGTATGAGAATGGGTTCAATGATTGTTTGAATAAATTACACACCTGTATAATATCAATATGTAATGAGAATATATGTGCATATCTCAGTCGTCATTTAGAGAGATGGGCAAATGTTCCTATTTGGACATTCAAATGCTCTACAGGTGCATATGAGTAAATTGGAAGAAGTAGCACTATATCATTTCAGAATTCAAGTCAAAATTTCAAATAACAGTATTATCGACCAAATAATTTTTTGTTGTTACTAAAATAACAAGAATAAATTCAATTAAACACTTGGGGGATGATTTTTATTTACTTTTTTAATGTGTAAAAAATAGAAGTTTTTTAAAGTGTATTTTGTTAATGATATACACAAAAAAAGAATGAACAGAAACACACTAAAGGAGTTTGGTGGATCCATGTTTGATCTGTTGTCCATCCGTCCATCTGTATAATCTAATTCTCTAATTTACATCAATTGTTTGGGATTTTGAGACTATCGTTGTTTCTTCTTTTTAGACATTGCTCAATTTTATTTTATAATGTAATTACTTTTATAATGTGAAAACAAAAATTGATAATGACGTAAGAAACAATATATTTTGTCCAAGAAACTATTCTTAGGAATAAACATATGAGAAGAATTGGCATACCGGGCATGGTGGCTCACAACCTGTAATCCTAGCACTATGGGAGGCCAGGGCGGGTGGATTGCCTGAGATCATGGGTTTGAGACCAGCCTGAGCCAGAATGAGACCCTGTCTCTAAAAAAAATAATAGGTGGGTATTGGGGTGGGCACCTGTAGTCCCAGCTACTTGGGAGACTAAGGCAAGAGAATCGCTTGAGCCCAAGAGATTGTTGCTGTGAGTGCCATGGCATCATAGCACTCTACCAAGGGCAACAAAGTTAGACTCTGTCTCAAAAAAAAAAAAAAAAAAGAATGGGCTTGAGTTTCAGTTGAATTGGCAATAGTTTCTTTAAAGTTTCTCTCTACATGTTGATGTCATAATTTCCAGGTAAAGTCACTGGCTGGTATAATAGAAAGGTTGGGGGAGACTCTACTTTTGGTCTTTACCCAGGAGAAGCCTTAATTTATTTAAAGCTGTCTGGGATCAGGACACATGTTCAGACTCTCATTCCAAGCTCTAGCTTCTCAGAGCAAGCTTTCCTAACTCAAAAAGACTTGTCATCAGAGATTTTTGGAGAAAGGAGTGACTGTAGTCAATGCACTTATTCCTAAACCGCCTATTGCCTTATTACTCTTTTTTACTAGAAAGGAAAGTCGACCTTCTTCTCTTCTTTTCTTTTTCCCCCTTTCCTCCTTTTTCTCCTTCACTCCCTTAATCTAGCACTTCCTTATTTATTTTCCTTCCATTCTGCAAAAATGTTCCTGAAGTGACAATGTGGTGAGGAAAGGCACGGGCCCAGTAATTCACACAGAAGTCTGCTACTGAAGAAATACCGGGTACTTTGTTCTGAGATCGGACACCTGTCCTATTCACATTGGCAGTGGATTCTAATAAAAATGATCAGATAGTGAATTGCTCAAAACCATACTTCATTTTGCCTGTACAGACCATACCAGTAGACATAAAGAAGATAAGAATTTGCCTCCAAGCAAACATATTCAAAGTTCCCCTTCATGGAAACCAAAATGAACGTTGGCACAAAGGAGAGACCACATGTTTGATTTCTTTTAGACTAGTTACCTGATCGGTTAGGCTCTGAGTTATTTGGAAGCACAGAATTTATTTGTTTTCATTCCTGTTCCAATTTTTAATCCCCCAGTACAGACACATGTCCTGGGTTAGGTGGAGTCAAGTAACCCTGCCTGCCATTTTGTATTTTTTTTTCTTTTTTAGAGACAGAGTCTCACTATGTTGCCCTCGGTAAAGTGCTGTGACATCACAGCTCACAGCAACCTCCAGCTCTTGGGCTTCAGTGATTCTGTTGCCTCAACCTCCCAAGTAGCTGGGACTACAGGCACCTGCCACGATGCCCAGGCATTTTGTTGTTGTTGTAGTAGTTGTCATTGTTGTTTGGCAGGCCCCGGCTGGGTTCGGACCTGCCAGCCTTGGTGTATGTGGCCCGTTTGCTAGCTGCTGAGCTACAGGCTCTGAGCCACCATTTTGTATTTTTTAAGGGAATTAGGTAAATAGCAAGAGTTGAAAATCTTGTTTTGGTGGATATGTATAGTGGTTGGTCATAGGCAGAATCTTCAGAAGTGGAAGTGGATGGGATATTGGAAGGTGCTCTTTCACAAATTTTCGAACTTCTGCAAATATCTTTAGAGTTTTGGCGGTTGTTTCTCTCAGTCTTAGAATATAGAGAACATTTTTCTCATGCTATTCCTTTATACTCAGCAGGCGTGGTTAACAAGAAGGGGAAGGGGACCAGAGTGTGTCCGTAATTGTGCCGAGTTTTGAAAACTATCTTATGTCCTTAAAACCAGCCTTTAAAGCAGATATTTATTTATTATTATTATTTTTAGAGACAGAGTCTCACTTTTGTCACCCTCAATAGAATGCCGTGGCATCACACAGCTCACAGCAGCCTCCAACTCCTGGGCTTAGGCCATTCTCTTGCCTCAGCCTCCACACGAGTAGCTGGGACTACAGGCGCCCACCTGGCTATTTTTCTGTTGCAGTTTGGCCGGGGCTGGGTTTGAACACACCATCATCAGTATATGGGGCCAGTGCCCTACCCACAAAACCACAGGCGCCGCCCTAAAGCAGATATTTAAACACTATTTTGCTAGGCTGGGCATGATGGCTCATGCCTGTAATCCCAGCACTCTGGGAGGCCGAGGCAGGTGGTTTGCCTGAGTTCACAAGTTTGATACCAGCCTGAGCAAGAGTGAGACTCCATCTCTCAACATATCTGGGTGTTGTGGCGGGTGCCTGTAGTCCCAGCTGTTAGAGAGGCTGAGTCAAGAGAATCGCTTGAGTCCGAGAGTTTGGGGTTGCTGTGAGCTATGATGTTACAGCACTCTACCAAGGGTGACAAGTGTCACTCTGTCTCAAAACAAAACAAAAACAAACAAACAAGAAACTCCACTATTTTGTTGACAAGGAAATTGGCTCAGAAAGTTAATAATCTGAGAAGTGGCCATGTGGGTATTCCAAGTACTAGTTTGGTCTGTCTCCTAAATTGTAGGGCACGTCACCATGCCATGTAGCATCCTTTGTCAAATCTTTGGTATCACCTCTCCTCAGTTGAATGGCAACTGTTACTTTGACAAAAAGAGAAGACAAAATTTCAAAAGCAGGTGTCCCTAGGCTGGTGACCAATTATTCACCTCCTCTATTTAGTTGTTTTGACTGATTTACCAATTCCTCCCAGGGTCCTTTGGTAGACTGTGACACTGATCTGAAAGGGCATTCTAGTAATATGGACAGGAGTCTCCTACTTTCGCAGGAGGAAGGGAAGGAATTATTCTGTCTTCTTACTCTTTATCCCCTTCTCCTCGGCCTCTAGGGAAGTATTTTTCACGCAGAGGGTATTCTGTGCAGGATTTCTGATGATGACCTGGATGTTGCTACTAATTCATTTGCCAGTGAGGATTAAGCTCAGCCTTCTACGTTGCCTCCAGGAAAAGAGTTTCCTCTTTCATTTATGTTCAGTTCTTACTTCTTTCTATCTTCCAGGATGCAATAATTGACCCAGATAAGATTTGGATTTTCAAAACAAGCTTCCTCGGTTGCCTCTTTTTTTCTGCCTTACAGAATTGGAGAGAAGATGGGAAGCAAAGAAACAATCTTGAAATGCCATATGGGAAGTGTCAGTCAGAAGCATTTATGTATTATTTTGATCTCTATATTAAAGATTCTAGGCTCACAGAATCTACGGTTCTGTTATCTAGTAAATAGTGTATCTAGGTTTTTCAGCCTTGAGAGGCTATATAATCTTTCTGTTGCTACAGGGCATGGCTAGATTAATTCCTATATATACCGATACTTTCCTTTGCCTTGGTGGAAAGAGCACTGGAAGGGAAGTTTTACTTTTTGAGTTTTGGTTCCGTATTGTAGTACTTGTATTTGCATCCCTAGTTCCAAGGATCATATCTGTCACCTCTTAGGCATTTGATAAATGTGTGTTGAATGATGTATGATCTGGGGTAAGTCCACTTGCTCTCTCTAAAGGGAGTGTCTTCCAATGATTCTGCAATTTTCTAAATGCTTTGCCCTGACATTTCAGTTCTCTTAGTCACTTTCTTCTTACCTCTTTATGTCGGTTTCTGGCATGAAAAGTGTAGTATTTAAGTTCTTCTTACATCTGCCTTTCTTCTCTTTTCCAAACATCTCGTGTCGTGCTAATCCAGGCAAAATTTAGTTGTGGATAAAGCTGTTAGGTTTTGTGTGTTTTTGTAGTCTTGACTTAATAAGGATGGCGAAAGAATTCTTTTGTTTTCTACCCCCTGAAAGGATTTCTGTGTACCTTGTTATACCTCTTTTACATATTGAGACTTAGTTTGTTTGTTGACTTTAAAACAACCTATGCACACAATAGCAAAAATAGTTGATAGTGGAAAATCAAGGTGAAGGCAAAGTAATTCTTTGTCCTTGTTATGTCAGGAGCTTTATTGAACCCATGTCTCATTTAAAGCTCTGTAAATATAATGAAGGTTTAGGTTTCATAGCCAGGTTTTTTTTCTTAGTAACTGTACATAATTTTTACCTATACAACCACCACTGAAGATATTATGAGCTTTTCATGCTCATGTTTTCACAACTGATTTATAGTGTTGACTGTGATATCTGAGTCTTGGCTCTGCAGACGAGGAAGAAAAAAAATATGAGGATAGTGGTGACAATTTTTCTTTCAATCCTCATCAGTCCTACTCCCCAAATGCTGATAAGATTTTATATTAGTATGGCACCTCTGAGCTCTCATGAATCAGCCAATTTACATCACTCTAGACCTCATTTTTGCTCATCTGTAAGATGGATGTGACAATACCCCTCCAAAGAGGGTTTTGGTAGAGAGAAAAGAAAACGTGGCTCCGTGTCCGTAGCACAGTGATTACAGCGTTAGCCACATACGTTGAGGGTGGTGGGTTTGAACCCAGCCTGGGCCAGCTAAGCAACAATGACAACCGCAGTAGAAAAATAGCCAGGCATTGTGGCAGGCGCCTGTAGTCCCAGCCAAGAGTTGGAGGTTGCTGTGAGGTGTGATGCCATGGCACTCTACCAAGGGTGACATAGTGAGACTCTGTCTCAAAAAAAGAAAAGAAAATGTACATGAAAAACTGAGCAGGAAATAGTGGATGGGTGTAGCAAGCTGCCATCAAGTTAACAAATAGCTGCTTTTGAATGTCATTGTTATTAGTGTTATTGATTTTGCCTGTAGTGGTAAAGGAACTATATCACACGAAGGTCTTTGAGAAACCCACATTCTGCCTCTAGTTAACCAGTTTACCCAGACACGGTTTCAGAGGTAAGTTGTTCTATAGGCAAACATGTTCACAAAAAAGTGGTTTCAATTGAGATGCAGTAACAAAAACGTAACCTAAACCCCATCATAAAACTAGTCCTCGTGTTTTATTTTTTTCCTCCCCTGTTAAAGAAATATTTTTCCAAAGAAAGAAGGTGAGTATGTATGGAAAAGTGAAGTGGCTAGAAAAAATTGCTATACTCTACTTAATTTCTGTTCTACCATTGATGGCATTAATAGTAACCAACTGGAGCATTTCTAATATGCTGCAATTTTGAATAAATAAGAATGTGAATGGAAGAAAGGTATGTAATTACTACATGGAACAGAACCTTATGTTTTATTTCACAGGGTTTACTTTTTTCATTTATGACATCTCAGAAATGCATAGTTGTGAGAGATTAAAAATGTCTACTGTTCTTTTAAATTGTTTGCAGCGTTCTTTTTTCCCTAACTGAATTCTATTGAATATCTATCACATTTTTAGTAAGTAGTAACTGTGTCAAGCTGTGCTGACAAAATGTCCCGACATAACTGTTAATAAGCATTGTCATTTTAAGCATGAAACAGTTTAGCTAATGATTTATCTCTTATAATGCAGCACTCAGGACAGCTGTATGATTCATCTCTTTAGCAAGTCAAGTAATTTCTTTAACAAAATGTTAAGCACAGATGGGCCATAAGCTGTCAGTTAACTATTCTTGTGTCTGCATCTGCTTGCTTTCAACGCACTGTTTTATGTATTCAGTCAGTTACTTAGCCCGAGCGCTGTGAAAAGCTGAACCTACTCTGATTGGCAAATAAAATGTTCATTTGTCTCTTCTTCCTATTGTTTTGTTTTGGTAACACATGTCAGCAGCTCAATTACCCAGTTCATTAACAGCTCCCAAAGGACATGACGGCTAGCCTGTGATAAGAGGGCAATTGTGGCACATATGGTCAATAATGGCTTCTCTCTTGGCAATTGTAAATAAAAGTCACTTGGCCCTTTTCCTTTCAGAGAACTACTGTTTTCCTGTTCCCCTTCAGCGTACAGATTACCTTTTTTTTCTCCTTGCAGTCCAGTTCCAGTAAACTAGAACTGAGCCTTAATATGAACAGCAGCCCTGGCTCTTAATTTTAATTATGACTGACTTTTAAGCTCTTGAGGGAGAAAGTTCTTATCATGGGAGACTATTCTTAGAAAGCTGTTAGCAAATTAATTAGTTAACTAATCAGTTTTCCTAATTGAATAGCAGTACATTTTCTGAGGGCTTTAGCTTTTTTTTTTTTCTTTTTGAAATACTTTGGTGGTGGTTATTTACCAAGAAGTTTTAAAAAGCAATTAAAAAAATTGTAAATAGTCATTTTTTTAGAGAAGGGTGATATACTTGTTGGATGGGAGATATTCATGTTGTAAAAGGAACCACGTGGTCTTCAAAATAAGGGGTTTAAGAAGACACTGGGTTAATTTGGGTCAGTGTTGGGATTATTAAGCCAGTAGCAGATTCTTCCTTCATTTTAAACTTTTGAAAGGAGGTACTTAAATAGGTAGGGCTTGGTTGGTATTTTGTGGCTCCTTTAAACAAAATGTTGCTGATATCAGTGGATGAGAAAAGCACAAGCATGTTTTTACTTAAAGATACCAGCAAATGCAGCTACTAAAATAAGCATTAGCAGGGCTGCCTGAATGAATAAAGAAGAAATAAAGAAGGAAGCCTTTCTTTCTTGTTGTGTTGTTACAAAGGAGGCCTTTTAAATGACTAATAGTCAGGTGGTGGCTGTTGTGGAACTCTGTCCAGAGAAATTTTACCCAAGGAAGTGGAGATAGAAATCTGGCATGCACCTGAAACTCAAAGTTCCCAGAATCTTAAGATGCAAGCATTTTTGGGGCTGCGCAGCTCAGCACCTCTGAGGCAGCCTGGCCATTCTGCAAGCCTCTGCTTGTCAGCCCTTATCTAAAATAAACACCCAACTGTCCATGTTGTGCGTTTATAGTAACTCCAGGGCGATGGAGCACACAGCGGGCCCTCCTGGACTGCCCCCTGCGGCCAGCCATATTCATAACCAATCTGTACTCGCCTCCCAGGGCAGCAGGCACTCGGGGAGTTGTTGAGTGTCAGGGTTTATTTGTGCTATTTTGATTAGCCCCAACCTGGCAGGAGCTTATTTTCCTTCTAATGACCTCGTGCTGTGAGACGGCAGCTTCCGAGGGAAGGGCTTAGATTCGGAAGGGAGGGGAATAGCATTGCATTTCTCTGGCCAAAACTGGGACACTACCCAGCAGGAACAAGAGTAGGTAACTGGCTAGAGGGTCTTGATTAGATTCAGCATTCTTGAAAGAACCTTTCCTCAAGAAAGCACAGCCTATCTTTGTCAAAATGCGTCCTGTTTTCTTTTTCTTTCTTTTTTTCACTTGCTAAAGAGTCTTTTGTTGATACATTTGGGGGAGAAATATAGAGAGAATAAAATTAAACAAGACTCCCTTAGATGTCTGATTAGATTGAAATGATCTCTCCTATTTTATCAATTAACAAAATAACAATGATTCCAATCGTGGTTCTGGGTTAAGAACTCTGGAAAGTTCAATTTGTTGCCTGATACTTTGTTAGGTTACACACAATTGCTAGCTGCACCACAGGATTTTATTGTAAACCTTTGGTTTGTTCCTTTCAGCAGTATCTCTCTCTCTCTCTTTTTTTTTTTACTTGACATATATATGATTTCAAAACACTTAAAAAAAAACATTGCCGATTACTTCTTAGCTTGTGAATTAATGTGAAAGAGAAGTTTCCAGGTGCTAAAGTCTCTCAACTGGCTTGGATTAACCCCTACTGGGCATCCATTTCTACTTCCCCCCTCCTCCCTTCTCTGAAAAAAAGCCCGCCCCCACCTCCCCTTTCTCATCCACTCGGCTCCCTTTGTGTCTCCTGCGCCCTGCCAGGCAGGTGTCAGAACCCTGAATGAGGGTAAATGCCCTGCTGATGGATTCCACAGATGGACCGTGGAAATCGGTAGAATAGGCCGCAGCCACAGGCCATTTCTTGGGATCCAACAAAAGCCTCCAAATAAGTCAACAAAAATCCCAAAGATCACAAAGGGAAAATGTCATTTGTCATTTACTCTGGGTCTGTGAGGGAATATCAGTCTTGCTTCACTCCTCCTGACTTTCACCCGAGCAAACACGAGAGAGGTCATTCACATCTTTCTCAGCGGAAAGGGCTACTTCAGATCAGAAAACAGTTGTCCCACTGTAGCCTTCATGTTGAGCGGCAAAAACTCGCAAGCACGGGAGGCGCTCTGCAGTTAGCCAAGTAGGGGTGTCAAACTCTGAGCGGAAGGTTAAAGACCTTGTGAAATACATCCTTATGAAATACCTTTAAAGGGTCAGACTCAGCATCAGATGACTTCCTGGAGCTCTTGGGAAGAATTCTTATTTTTATCTTGTTCTTTTATCAGCAAGACACAGTTTGGAGTTAAAATGCTGACAAGTCTAGCTGAGAAAGATTAAAACAGGGGAGAAGAACACTGGATTTAGGTATGAGGCCATCTGACAGTAAACTAACCAAGGATGACGAGGAAGTTCAGCCTCCAGAGATTCACCGCCCCCCACGCCTGTAAATCGCATTGTATTATATCTAGGGCAAGCATAGTGTTTAAATGGTTGTCATGTTTCGATTCTTTAATTATTCAAATGAAAGGTCTTGCTGGGAAGAAAGACAATGTGCCAAATTCATGCTTGTGAATTATTTTGTTTCTCCATTTTTTTGCCTGTCTCCCATCTCTGAATTATATTTGTCTGGAAACCAATAATTACAGAATTCCACATGACTAAATCCCTACAAAATTGAGGCAAGGTTTTACGTATAATAGTGTTAACTAGGATGAAATATTTCCCGAGGCTACAGAAGAGGTCACCAGGGGCTAACGGACAAAGACATACTCTCTAGTTCTGTAATTCCTTCTTTAATTAAACTTCATGCTCAGGCCACTGGTGGTAATACTTTTGCCTTTTCTTCCTGGTTTGATTTGTTCCCGAAGGAAGAGTTTGTAATCCCATGGGATATGACAGCTGTCCTATCCTTCCTTTCTTTTTACTGGCCATGTCCATCTTAATGTGAAATTATTGGGATAACTGAAATTTGGCTCCTAAAATCTAAAGTTAGACTGAGATAGAAAGAGATGAAATGAACATTTTTATAGAGCACAGAATTGAAAGACTCAGCCACCTGGTCAGAGTTGATGCTTTCCAGCCATCCTTCTGGGATTTTTGCCAAAAAACCCCTTCAAATATCTCAATATATTTCAAGTTATTCATGCCTGCACATTGTTTAACAAGAACTTTTCTATATTTGATATCTTTCCACTATATACAGTATAATGAAAAAATACCAAAAAGAAAACTTCAATAGAAAAGAAAATGAGTCGTCACTTTAATTGCTTATGGTTAATTGTAGTTCCAGATTGATCCTGGATCTTAGAAGCAGTGGTCTATGGTGATTCTTAGTGGTGACTGCAAATGGTTGGGCTGGTTATTTATGATTTCTTAAAGTTAATATCCTGGCAAAATGGACTCATTTCTTAGTGCTTGAAAACTATACTGTGAACATATAAAGTGTTCAATAAATATTTGTTAAATTGACGTTTGTTGAAAACTGATTTGGTGTGTAAAGTCTACACAAATCTAGAATTTCTATGTTTCATTTGATTCTGGGCAGTTTTCAAAAATTTGGGATAAATGGTAGCAGTCATGGCCATCAGGTAACTGACTGACATTTGAATTCTTGTTTTGGTTCGTTTCTGCTATTCTTTTCTCTTCAAAAAGGCAGAGTGTGTGTGTGTGTGTGTGTGTGTGTGTGTGTGTGTGTGTGAGATAAAGGAGCTGAAGGCTTATTCAGGGTACTCTAAGCTAAAAGAAAGACAGCATGGCAGGCTGGGGTCAGATCCAAGTTTTCTTATCTGTACGACCTGAACAACCTTTCCGGGTCTCAGTTTCTTTTTTCTGTCTGACGTGGACAACAACCTACTTCTTAGAGTTGTTGTGCAGTTACATAGGGAAGCAAGAGAATCCTTATCCTCTTGGAACGGTTTGCTCCAGAGGCATTGGTAGGTGATGCGTGAAATCAATGTATAAGCACACAATGGATTATTTCAATAATTGAGTCAAAATTTTCAGCTTTTTATACAGATTGGGAAAATTCTGCAAATTGTTATGTAATTTAAAATGACATGATTTCCATTTGGAAAGCTGTGCATTATGTATTGATATGAGTTTTCTTATGAGAGCTGTTTGAGATTTCAAAATTGGGGGTGGATAGTATCTCTACTTGATTAATAATAAAGCAAATTTTGTCTATGGATGCTTCTGTAGATTATGAGTGAGCAACTTAAGTGTGATTAAAAAAATCTCCCCTTAGTATTAAGGCTGTACGGCAGCAGTATTGCAAAGAGATTATATTTTGAATAGTTCCTTCACCCTGAAAATTTGTTAACCCATTTAGATAACTTTTTCGTTAATATTGCTTGCGGTTGCTAAGTCATAGCATCATATATCCTGTCCAGAAAAATACGTAATTTCCCTCTATCAAATTGCCTGAAAGAAAGCTTTGTTTTTACTTTTGTGTCAGATATAGAATTCTATGTCAGACTTTGCATGTAGTATCTACTGTGTCCTAGTTAAACTCCAACAAAATGGTCTCCTATGCTCCGTTAAAATGGTATCTAAATTTTACGTTTGTTCTGGGTAAAAACTGAATGATTCAAATTTAGCTGATGGTTGTGAATCAAATTTCCTACAAATAATAAATTTTATTTCTACCGAATGATATAAGAAATAGTATTTCCATCTTTAGAAATAACTAGCTTTTCTAAAGATTAACCTCAGGTTGCTGATTTTACATATTTTAAAGCTCACATCCTTTGGGGTTTACAGATGGGGGAAAAGTTAGAGTTAACTTTTAAGATTGTGGCTTCATATTGCCAAAAATTATCAGTTGGCTTAAATAATTTTCCAACAGACGAATTAGGGGAATCGTTTCCTCAGTGTCTTTTGAAATGATGCTGTGTGGTGGTTTTCCTCATTAGACGCAACCTTTCTAGTGCTTTTCAATAAATAGTCTAGCAATAAAAGTAATGATTTGTTAGTTTGTTGAAAAAAATATTTTGATGGTAATGGTTGTTTTATTGAACTCTTAAAAATTCTAAGTCCTTTTTTTTGGTTGTTGTTAAGAATCATGAGATCCTGCTATTATGGCTCGTATTTTGTAAGTCAATATCAATGGCACTTTGGCCTTTCTGCTCCATGAGAAGTTTCTGTCCTCTCTACACTTATCTTTAGGACACTTGCATTATTGTTTGACAGGTGTAACTCCTCAAATTCGGAGTCTTTTAAAATCACTAGCTGTTGTTAATTATTCATTTGAAAAAAAAATCATATTCCTCTTTGAAAAAATTGATCATTCGTCTCCCCCCCAAATGCAAGTGTACAGATATGTGTACTTGAAAAGCTTTCCAAATGATTGCTGAGGGTTCAGGGACTTCTGCAGCCCATCTAAATAAATGTTGGGAGGTGTCATAAGAACAAAATTCCCTTTTTAAAAATGAAGATGTGAAATAGTACCAAAGAAATCAGTGTTAGAGCAACACTAAGTTATACCCTGTGCTGTGTTTGTTCAACATGTAATTACTGAACACCTACTGTGTTCCCAGTGTTCCAGCAGTGCACAGGGCAGAGAAGGCTACACGCTCATGGAGTTATGTTCTGGGGGATGTTGACTGTTAGGGTGAAACAATGTGGTCTTGACCTTCAGGATTAAAATCTTCCTGGTGCTTGTAAATCTAACCAGTCTTTTTCTTCAGAAACCAGAGATGCTTTTGATGAATTGACCTGACAGTGCATGGCACATCATCTTTACTTGGAAGAATTTAATAACCCCTGAGACTCCCAAAGGAAACATGAAAATTTCCACATACTATTATCCTAATGGGATCATAGGAAGAGAATGTGCAAGCAAAGATTTAGGGTTCTTGGTGGCAGAGGAAGCTTTTGGTCAGTTCTTAAAAGTTATTGAGTTTTTCATGTAGGAAAGAAAGGCCAGGACAACAGAAACTGAAAGCATGAAAGAGAAACATTTTATGGAAATTTATTGTCTTGTTAAGGGAGTTGTGATTGGTTTCCTAGGACCATATTATTTATAATTTTAAAATACATATGTGGAAGTGACTGCTTTGGAAAATTATGGCAGGAACATTTCATACACTTGAAAATTTTGAGAGGGGAAAGAATTAATTTGGAATATTCCATAGGGGTGATTCTCAAAGTGTCACACAGAATCGGAAGGATCAGAATAAATCACCTGGGAACACGGCAGACATGCCAATTCTTGGGGCTTACTCTAGATCTACCAAATGGGAACTATGGAAGGGGAGCTGCCCATAATCTGTTTTATCAAGCCCTCCAGGTGATTCTGATGCTCCAAAAGATTGAGAAACACCATTCTAGAATTATGAACAGATTAGTGATCATTTATCTTAGCTCACATTCATCGAACATACATGTATATACGTTGATTGAGGGCTTTTGAAATTTATGGTTTGTGGCATATTTCTTAGTGTATTAATAGTCCTTTAAAAACATTCCCATAATTAAACTCTCTTTTTAAGTTTACACTAAAGTATTCTAAAATAAGATTTATATTAAGTGAAACCGTGTAATATTATATTCGATGACGATTGAAAAACCAACTATAATATCTAACACACAGTAGATACATTATATGTTATGATTCTCTTTTACTTTTATCTACAAGTATTTGTTTTCAGGTATATTTTCTTTCATTTGTCATGTATATTATTAATTACTCTATTGCCTCTTGTTTTCACAGTGTTTAAATGTCAGCAAAATTTAGAAGTATTGAAATATTAGAAAACTTAAAGTCACATTTATAAATTCATTTTGGATGCACATCCTTCTAGGAAGTTTATAATTTAGACTGAAATAGAGCGAAATTTTAGATTTCTGTAGGGCAGAGTTAAGTTTGAACTTAAGATCAAAGAGAATTAAAAGTATGGGGCAAAATTTTACTGGCATAAAATAAAATAAAATAAAATAAGATAAAATAAAAGTATGGGACACATACATTTTGACATTGTTTCTAGCGCCACCTGTGTTTCCCCAGATTCTAACACCCGAGGGCACAAGTGACATTGACATTAATAGTCTTGTGTTTTCTGGCTCACCTCGCCCATTTGCTGACAGCTACCTCAGCCCCTTCTCAGAGGAAGATCCTTGGAGGCATGTGCTCAAGGGCCAGGCTACTCTCGCTTCTCCTCCAGGCTCAGGGTCTTTGGTCTGCTAGCCTGGTGAGGGCCCTCTGCTCCCTGCCTCGATGTCTGTGGCCATTGCAAAAGGCCTGTCCTGTCCTGAACTCTGGTCTGATGCATCCTCAAACCAAAGAACTCTCCAGAGGCCAACAGGTGCTCTATCACTGCTGCAATTCACTCTGCTGTGGAAGCCCTAGCAGCAAGAGGGAGAACACTCACTCCATCCTGGCCCCATCAAATCCTGGCCTAGAAATGGTGCCACTTGTGCCCAAGCTTTGCTAGTCACAACTTTTTATAAGGACTCTGTTTTCATGGGAGTAGACGCCATGTTGTATCATTAATGAACGTTCTGCCTAATTGCCCAGCTCCCCCTTTCTTTCTTAGGTACCTGTATGCCAACATTTGAAGGCCATTTCATGCAAATACAGGCAAATATGAGCTTCGTAGGGAGAGGGCCACAGAAGGGCCAGCTTCAGGGGCATGAGCCTGAGTTAATGCTCTCTTATCTAGTAATTTATAATAATTCTTTTTTATTTTTTATTTTTTTGTAGAGACAGAGTTTCACTTTATTGCCCTCGGTAGAGTGCCGTGGTGTCACACGGCTCACAGCAACCTCCAACTCCTGGGCTTAGGCGATTCTCCTGCCTCAGCCTCCCGAGTAGCTGGGACTACAGGCGCCCGCCACAATGCCCGGCTAAATTTATAATAATTCTTGAACAAGGAGCCGCATATTTTCTTTCTGCACCAGGCTCCTCAAATCAAACAGCTGTCCCAGACAGCTGCTCACCTGTTCAATAGAGACCCAGACTCTAAACTTCACTTTAGAGACAGTTTGCTAGATGACGCCTGCTTCTTCTTGGGCCAGTTCTTGAGATTTATACATATTAATAGTACATAGATTGTTCTTAAAGCATTTCGCCATATCTGGTAATGAGATATTAAATGTACACGTGCTTTTTCTTATAGGAACCGTAGGGTCAATAAACATATAAGAATCGTGTGAAAGTTTACTATTATTGGCTATTAGATACTAAGTCAATTTTGGATTTTTTTAAATTTTAAATCACATTTGTTAACAGATTTCCCAGTGTAAAGGCTGCTGAAAATGTATCAGGAATGAAATTAAATGTGATTCCTCTACTGGACAGGTGTGGAGCACCCACTAAGTGGTTAAGTACAGGGCCATAAAAATGGAATAAGGCCTGTCCCTGTTTCCTGAGGGATCATAATCAGCCCATACTGACAGATGCCAAGAACAATTATTTCTGCCTCAGGGGCAGGGAGGCAGGGTAGGGGAAGAGATTAAATATCATTTAATAACGTAGCACTGCATGACAGGCTTGACGCCTATGGGAAGACATTGGAAATCTGCTGTACACTAGGGTTCCAATTATTATGGCTTGGTTAGACTTGCCTTTTTGATCCACATTTATTTTATTTTGTTTTTAATTTTTTTATTATTTCAGATCAATATGAGGGTCCATGTGATTAGTTACATTGTTTGCATCTGTATTATATTTTACTTTTTTATTCAGATCACCTTTCTTCCTCCTGTGCTTTTAGCCTCAGCACCACAATCAGACGAAGGCTCTGACATTGACTCTGAACCAGATTTACCACTAAAGAGAAAACAGCGCAGAAGCCGAACCACCTTCACCGCAGAGCAGCTGGAGGAACTAGAACGTGCTTTTGAGAGAACCCATTATCCTGATATTTATACCAGAGAGGAACTGGCGCAGAGGGCGAAGCTTACCGAGGCCCGAGTACAGGTACCCATGTCCAAACTGGCATGTCTGACATAAATCCAGCTGGAAGACAGACGGTGTTTTCTCACCTAAAACATATTTTAAAATAAGAAAATAAATATATGAAGAATGGCCCTTTAATGTGGATGAATATTTTTAGACTTTGGTTATTATTCTAAGAGAATACGATGATATTATTTGTGATACACAGAGGTGTGTCCAATCATGTTACTCATCATTTCAAGAATTTCTTCGGGTGCCTTATTGTGTGACTTTGAGGGTAACATACAAATAATAGCAAACAAATTTTGAGCAGTTACTCTGTACGAGGTGCTTTTATTTTATTTTATTTTATTTTTTGAGGCAGTTTCACTTTGTCACCCTAGGTGGAGTGCCATGGCGTCACAGCTCACAGCAACCTCAAACTCTTGGGCTTAAGTGATTCTCTTATCTTAGCCTCCCAAGTAGCTGGGACTACAAGTGCCCATCACAACACCCACTTTTTTTAGAGATGAGGTCTCCCTCTGGCTCAGGCTGGTCTCAAACTTGTGAGTTCAGGCAATCCACCCACCTTCGCCTCCCAGAGTGCTAATATTATAGGTGTGAGCCACTGTGTCTGGCATTTTATTTTATTTCACTTTACTTTATTTTATTTTTATTTTTTGAGGCAGAGTCTTGCTCTGTTGTGTGGCTGTCATTATAGCCACTGCAACCTCAAATTTCAGGGCCCAAGCAATCCTCCCACCTCAGCCTCTAGAGTAGCTAGTACTATAGGTGGGCACCACCACACCTAGCTCATTTTTTGTTTTTTGTAGAGACGGGTCTTGCTCTTGCTCAAGCTGGCCTCAAACTCCTGCCTTGACCTCTGAGAGTGCTAGGATAACACGTGTGAGCCACCACACCTGGCTGCCAGGAACTATCTTAAGTGCTTTACATTAATTAACCCATCTAATTATCATTAACACGGAGGGTTGGTACTATAATTACTCTTCCCAATTTACAGATGAGGAAACCGAGACTCAGATTATTGAAGTAACTTCTCAAGGCGGCATAGCTGCATAGTTGGTATAGAGCTCATTGGATCCCATACACTTTATCTCTGTGGTCGTACAATTATAAAAATGTTCAAAGGTACACAAGGTAAAATTCCTTGCTTAAGAATTTTATAGTCTGCAAACAATTTCAAGTAATTATACCATTGAATTACCTTTTGAACTTTGATGTACCCAGAACCTTTTGGAAAAGGTTACTTAGATGTACTGTGTTTCTATCGAGTATAGAATAAGTTTTCATCATTAATGGTAAAGTTCTTCCTGAAGTTAGTAAAGCACTATTTGAAAGATTGCAGGTGCTTTAGGGTACTCTGGAACTCCTTGCTGCCTGAGAAATTGTTACCTTATCTGGAAATGGTCTATGTTGTTCCCAGAGACTTGACTTTCACACTCAAACTCAGGTTGGGGACTCAGCCTAGTCACATGCTCCCTTTTTTAGAACACTTTTTTCTTTCTTTTCTTTTTTGAGACAGAGTCTTATTCTGTTGCCCTGGGTAAAGTGCTGTGACATCATAGCTCACAGCAACCTCAAAGGCTTGGGCTTGAGTCACCCTCTTTTCTCAACCTCCCAAGTAGCTGGGACTATAGCCTGCCACAATGCCCAGCTAGTCTTTCTATATTTTGTAGAGATGGGGTCTCGCTCTTGCTCAGGCTGGTCTCAATCTCCTGAGCTCAGGCAATCCACCCACCTTGGCTTCCTGGAGTGCTGGGATTATAGACATGAGCCACTGAACCTGGCCAAGATCAACACTTTCACATATGCAGCGAATTAACTCTTTCCTGTTACAGAATTATACAGAGATAGCCTCTCCCAGGCTACAGAGCCTAGTTAGAAAGATGTTTTTATTTAACTTTCCATATGATCATAATATAGTGCTAGGAAAATCAAGGAATGCTAAGATGAATAAAGACTGTTCTTTGAAGGAGCTGTAGTCTAATAGGGATAATAAGGTAAACCTACAAATAATTTTGAAACCAAGCAGATGTAAGTGCCAAAAGAGAGAGAGAAAATGTAGTAGGAGTTGAGAAGAGGAAAGGATGAGATCTTGAAGTCAATAAGAGAGGCACACGAAAAGGGGGTGAGGGGACATAAGACAGACTATCTAGGCAAGATCGACATTCACTGGACAAGGTAGGTGAGGAGCGTATTCTAGGGATAGGGAGTCAGGTGAGGGAAGGCGCAGAGGCGGGAGTGCATGTGTTATGTATAAGCCGACCTTTCATTTTTACTCTAGTCACATTGGAAGAACAGTGAACAGTCCTGCTTGGGTAGAGTGTAAGGAATGGGAGGGTGGTGGAAGGGATGTGGTTTGATAGCGAGGCTGAGGACATCCTGTGTACGGCTGGGGTTCTGGGATTTCAGGATATGGCAGGCATTGGGGGCTGTGGTGTGAAATAGGCAGTGACCGTGGGAATAGCAAGAAAGAGATGGTGATGAAAGGTATTCAGAGGCACCGTGTAGGCAAATGTTGTGCAGACTGGAGGAGGGTAGGAAGGTGAATGAAGGGAAGAGTCCCAGGTACACGAAGGTTCATAGGGCTGATGTTTTAAAGTTGGAGCTATTGAACCCATGTCACTGGGATACGGAGTGTTCCTCTCACCACACGGTAGAGAAATGACTTCTATTAGCCACAAGCCATGATACTGTATTAACATTTATATTTATATATCCATACATTATTAACATTTATAATATTAATAACATTATATTATCAATATATACAAATAATACTATATTAATAATATACATTTATATATTGAATATCATATAGTGATAATATATTGTTAAAAATATGTGATTAGTATTACATATTTATATAATATATAAGTGTGTATATTGAATATGAAATGCATGTGAATATATTACCATTGTTATAAAAATGATACAACATGTATTAACGTTGTTAATATTAAAAATATCCTAGTAGGGTGGCACCTGTGGCTCAAAGGAGTAGGGTGCCAGCCCCATATGCCTGAGGTGGCAGGTTCAAACCCAGCCCTGGCCAAAAACTGCAAAAAAAAAAAAAGTCCTAATATATTTATAATATAACATATATATATGTTAATATATTATCATGACTGTGGTTAATGGAAATCTTTTCTGTGCTGTGGAGTACAGAGGAACACCCTCTATGCCAATGAAAGGGGCAGAGGAATTCCATGATATTCTAATGCTATAGTGTAGTAGTATGTATAACAATGGTATAAATAATGTGTATGTCAAATCTATTTTCCTTTTGTTCTAGTTCTGTGATTACCTGGTTCAAATGTGAAGGGAGGGCTGTCGACACTCTTCCCTTGAGTGTCCAGTATATTCCAGGATCTGGTCCCTGCACCCTGTGGCTGGCCAGCACCACATGCTGGATCTGTTATATATATATATATTTTTTTTTTAAGAGACAGAGTATCACTTTGTCGCCCTCAGTAGAGTGCTGTAGCATCATAGCTCACAGCAAGCTCCATCTCTTGGGCTTAGGTGATTCTCTTGCCTCAGCTTCCTGCCCGAGTAGCTGGGACCACAGGTGCCTGCCACAACGCCCGGCTATTTTTTGTTGCAGTTTGGCAGGGGCCGGGTTCGTACCCACCACCCTCTGTATATGGGGCTGGCACCCTACTCACTGAGCCACAGGCACCGCCTGGATCATCAAGATAGGTTAGATATCAGCTCTACACTGAATGTGCCTCAAAACATAAACATTTATTTTAAGGAAATGAGACAAGGAAGGTGATGAAAACATGTGAAGAGTATTCCGTGTTGCTCTGTTTCATTGCTGCCTCTGTCAAAAACAAGAATGAGGAGAGAAGAAATTTCAAGCCCATGTACAGTACCCACCATTCTCATCTGGCTCAGTGAATGCCACAGGATAACAAGAATGGCCCATTAACTTTGAGAGGACATGGGATCAAACCAATAAAGAGAGGTTCATATTTTTCTATACAGTGACCTCCTCTCCAAAGCAGGGCCCTCATTAATGTAACAGCTGTCCTAATGTGGCTTTAACCCGGTGACTTTTTACATTCCTTATGGCTTCTTTAGTTCCCTTGAGACACATCCTGTCTTGCATCATGGCTGTGATCTACAGCCTAACAAATTTCCTAGAACACCCAGCATATGGATCTTTTACTTAACTCAGCAGGAAAAAGAAGGGAGTAGTTAATCACTGATTAAAATGCCAGAAGGAAATCCTTTAGTTTTTAGAAGGATCTGGGAAAGCTGTGGCAAAGTCAACTCAGTTTGAGTGATAGCCAGCCAAAAAGTGTGAGTTAGTTTAATTTGGGGCATCTGGGAAAACCAAACACCAAACTCTAAAAAATCTCAAACCATGGCTCCATTACATTTTTTTTTTCCCAAAGACTGAACTCGTCTGGATCAAGATAAGACTAAAATTAGAATAATTTTTAGAATGTTGTCAGTGTTTCTTAAAAATTCATTTAGACAGTAGCTATGGTGAGTTTATCATAACCAAATCTGGGGACACAATCTATGAATTATTGTACACCAAAGACTATTTGACTAATAACAGTGACACTACAAGTAAAAACAGAGACTATTTTCCTAATTCATCTGGGTAGCTGTTATGATACAAATAATGACAAGTTTTTTAATTAAAGTTTTGTGAGAAAGTATTACTTGCAAATATTTATGTGAAAATGGTTTAGTAAATATTTCACTAAATATTAAGAAAGTATCATTCTCTTTTATCACCAAGAGAATGGAAGACAGGAAAGAAAGATACTTGTGGAAATAGCATTTAATTAGAAGTCAGAAGATAGGGGTTTTGTTCCTAACTTGCCATAAATATTTTGTTGAGCAGGTCACTCAATCCTTCTGTCATCATGCTGACCTCACTCTAGGCTTCAGGTACTTTTGAATTCTTAAAAAATTGGGTTGGTTAGATCAGATGATCTCAGCCTGGGTCCATAAGTCACCAGGATAATCATGGATGGACTTTAGGGGATCTGAGAAACTTGGGATTGTACATACAATTTTGTGCCTCTGTGTGTGTGTTTATACAACTATTAACCACGATCCCAGCTTTATATCACATTATCAAATACCAAGTTTACCCCACTCCCAAATTAAAAATTAGGATGCATGATCTCTTAGGACCCTTAAAGCAGCAATAATTTGGCATTCTCAGAGAAGCATAATGGTGATTTAAAAGACATCTAATAGAGCTGTGCAGTCAGAAGTTAAGATGGGTGTAGAATATCCTGAACTCCATAACAAAGCAAAAATACGGTCATCCTGCAGGAGTTCTCTCTTGAGACGTATAAAGATGAAATTGAATGTGCTTTGTGTGTCCATGGTTTTTAGACTTGTCCCGGCACATGGCATTCTCCCTGTCAACCCTGCCCGTCCTCTTCCCAATCTACTTTCCACACAGTGGCCAAAGCTAGAGAGTGGCGATGAGAGGGTGGCTGGGGCAGAGCATGGTGTACAAGGCGAAAGGGGATGACGTGAAGGAGCAGGTCCAGGGAAACAAGTAGCCTGTGCTGAATTTATTCACTTTGAAAGTATTGCACTGGGCATCGTGGCATTAGACATCGCCCAGTGTAGTGCTTAATTGAGCATTTTATAATCTTGCGGATTCTCTTTCTAAGGATAAAGTACTACATGCTCTCCCCATTTTTCAAATTGTATTTGTGATACTCCACTAGAATAATGTAGGTTAAATCACCTTTGAAGGCAACCGAAAATGTGAAGCAGTAATTTATTGATGGGCAAAATTAGGCTTGCACCATGGGACAATTAACACTAATCCATGAAACTTGGGTGCAAATTTGGCCAAAGTCTCCATCCAAGTCAAACTGGCTTTCAACTATTTGAGGTGTTCCTTGGGCACTTTCCTGTTTACATATTGGCACAAAAGGCTTTGGCTTTAGACCACAGAGAGAAGGAAATAAAGCAAAGCTTTAATTCTCGGCTTTTTCAGACAGAAGTGCCAATGTGAGACTTTTAATAGCTAACATTTATTAAAAACTTAATATCTTGTAGGTATTCTTTTCAGTGCTTTGATTGTATTACGTATCTTTAGTTGTTACAACGATCTTAGGAAGCAGTTTTTTATATTCCTTATTTAGCAGATGGGAAGACAGAGACCCACAAATATTAAGCAAATCATTCAAGTGGTGAGGCTCAGATTCTACTTTTGCTCAGAAATAGTTAGTGGTGAGGCTCAGATTCTACTTTTGCTTGGTCTGCATTATGCCCATGTTAAAAAAGTATTACTATATCTTTACTGTAGAAAGTACTGAGTGATACGGAGAGAGTGAAATCACATTGAGTTGTATGTATTCTGTAGAAGTACAGTTAACAGGTACTACATATGCAGCCAAATTTGTAAAACTTGTTCTTTCTGCCCTACTTACAAAGACACCAGTGGAAACTTCATTTTCTCTCCGAGAATATGAATGAAAGGCCAGTTTGTCTCCGTTGTTATTGCTGTTCTTTCCAAATCAAGAGGAAATTTCTAGTAACTTAACCACCAAGTTATAAGTGACCTCCATCTATTTTAGATAAACTTATTCCGTATCATACACTCACACATGCCATTCAGTAGATTATTCATTGATTGCGAGGAATTAGTGATTTCATACTGAAAGAGTTGCCTAAGACTTCTGAATATCAAGGGAATTTTGGTTAAATACGGGATAATAACAGCATTACCAGAGCATTATGTTTAGTCTGTTAGGGTATTGAAAATGAAAGTTATTTTTAGGCCAGACATGCCTGTAACTCTGGCACTCTAGGAGGCTGAGATGGGTGGATCGCTTGAGCTCATGAGTTCAAGCTCAGACTGAGCAAGAGCCAGGCATTGTAGTGGGCTTTTATCGTCCTACCTACTTGGGAGGTTAAGGCAAGAGGATTGTTTGAGCCCAAGAGTTTGAGGTTGCTGTGAGCTATGACACCGTAGCACTCTACCGAGGGTGACGAAGTGAGACTCTGTCTCAAAAAAAGAACAAAAAAAAGAAAATTATTTTATTAGTTTTTTCCTCTTGCTAAAAATAGAAGATATATAATATTTAAAAATAGAAGTTATGTTACAAAGAATAAAGAAAGTAAAAACCCCTTCCTAACTTGCAACTTTAGTATATTTTTCCTTTAATACTTCTTTTGGCAGACTCTGCTGATTCTAAGAAATGCAGAAGGATTGCAATGGTAAGATGACAAAAAATCTGGTCAAATGGCCAGAGCCAGGCAGGGTATTCCTTACTAATCCCTGTTTTTCTCATCAATAGCCCTTTGGATTTATTTAGCTTAAATTTAAGCAATGTTTAAATTTCTTCCTTTGGGAATCTCTTTAATGTCGTGCTGAAAGTTGCTTTTCAGTAAAAATTTTCTTCCCAACTATTTCTCTTCTGAAACAACTATTTCTATTATAGATATAATAGATATTATATCATAAATATACAAACTTGTAAACTCAACTCCTGGTGGGTTTACTTGATGTCTTTGATACTTATTTGTATCATTTTTGAAAAAAATAAAAATCAAACTTAAAAACCGTATACCCTTAGCCCTTTTGGAGTCTATCTTTTGACACTGTCTATAGAAAGTCATGATGTTTCTTCTTTATTATTTGAGTGAAGACATTTTTGATTTTAGACACTGGTTGAAGTGGAGTTAGAATAAACCTTGAATCAATAGGAGGTTGAAATTGATGGAGAGATTGGGCATTAGCCACCACTGGGGTAAATCAAACTTGGTTTACTTATCTAAAGGTTACAGAAGGAAGTTGCCACTGAGAGATTGGCTGTGTCCTCTGACAACAATTGAAGTATAAATTTCTGACTTCTTCATGGGAGGTCTCACTGGTGGAATTGAGGATAGTAAATCTTAGTGAAGTCACATCAGGACTTTGGAAGTCCATGTCCTCTCTCAGCCTCGTATCTCTCTATATAAAGCTGGAAACACCTTGCTCATAGTTGGTCTAGATAGATGTGGGGGACTACTTCATTTAAGCCTGGAGTGCCTCCTTAATCTTGAAGTTTTATAAAATACGACGACAGTACACTCAGGCATGAACGTCCCCCTACTTTCTCACCCCAGCCTCTTCAGGCCAACACAGCTTGGTCCCAGCACTTCTTTGAAAGTAGTTTTCTTGCCCTGATGCCTCTGGGAGTCCTGGTAACATGCGCTCAGACCCATAGAATTGGTTGTATTATCCCAGGTAGCAATTTATTAAGTTAAGAAAAGCTCTAATTCAATTATGTGTCATCATGGGAAAATATTGACTTGCCTGCTTTTCCTGTTGGAAACTTAAAGAGTACTAAATGTTAATATTTCAAGGAAGTTTAAAGAGTTTCCCTTACCCAGTATCTTGGAATAATGGCGAGAGAAGACGAAACGCTTTTTCACACAAATGCTTGGGTGAGTGACAGAAGTGCGAGCAGATCCCTTGGCAAAGTATTTGCTAAACCCACCACCTCCGACATATGGGGCCAGCGCCCTACACCTTAAATTATATGACTTAAGCAATTACAGCTGGGTTGTATCATTGTTAACATTGTTCTATAGGGAAATCAAGTCTCATCTTTTCTTAGACGAGCTTCAGTGATTGCTCATAAAAATCATATTTAAATTTTAAAATGAGCTGAAGCTTTGCTTTCACTCTAAAGTTAATCTTATTCTCTGCGATTCCAAACATGGGGCTTCTTCTACCTGTAGTGAGCAACTATTACGCTGTCCTTGACTACTCTGTGAATTCCATTAGAACAAGGCAGGAAGCCAATTGAGAGCAGGGATCCTACTTTATTCCTTTTTAATCCTCCCAAACCCATGTACAGTGCTTTCCCCACATTGTTTCCATTAACTTTTAATATAAGAATTTGAATCTCTCTCTTTTTTAGGCAGGGTCTCTCTTTCAAACCTAGGCTAGAGTGCTATGGCATCATCATAGCTCAATGCAACCTCAAACTCCTAGGCTCCAGCAATCCTCCTGCCTCAGTCTCTCCAGTAGCTGGACTACAGATATGTGCCACCACCTCCAGCTAATTTTTCTATTTTTTGTAGAGACAGAGTCTTGCTCTTGCTCAGAATTGTCTCAAAACTCCTGACCTCAAGCAACCCACACATCTCAACTCACAAAATACTAAGATTACAGGCAGAAGCCATTGTACCCAACTGGAGAATATCTTCAGTGGGTGCAAATCCTCTTCAATTGGTGGAAATATCATGTGTGCACTCTGGAACAATCACCCCGACTTCTATAATCTATATATTAAACCTCTTGGGCAAGACCAGGGGCCCATTAATGGCACTCTGCAACAATTTCTCAATTGGGTATTCTCGCTGCTGGTATTGTCTGTCCTCTTTATTGACTCACACAAAAAGCTTGGGCCTTGAACTCCTTGAAGTTATTTTATTATATTATATCAGGTTTTTCTGAATGTACCTTGTTAGCACAGTGCCTGACATGGAGTATTATAGGTGCTTAATAGTTGTTGTTGAAAGAAATAATTAATGAAGCCAGTTATTTTAGATAAAAATACTTTGGTAGGGTGGCGCCTGTGGCTCAGCGGGTAGGGTGCTGGTCCCATATGCCAGAGGTGGCGGGTTCAAGCCCAGCCCCGGCCAAAAAAAAAAAAAAAATTGAAGATTGTTTAAAAAAAAAAATACTTTGGTATATTAAAATGGTTACTTTTCTTTTGGCATTTGTTTTCACTGAGATTCGTGGAATGTCTATGTATTTGAAAGAGGTTGTAAAATGGCTCTATTAACCATCCTGTTCAGTTAATATGACCATCCAGGAGTTTACAAATAATGACTATAGAAATACAAAGATAGACTCATAAGAATATAAAATACAAGGCTAGGTGTTAACAGGGAAGACCAAATTTTGGATGTGCCATGTGAAGAGTAAAAGAGGCTCCTGGCCTCTCCCTGGGAAGCTGTGATCATGAAGGTGGGTGGATGTTGTTGTGGGGAGTGCCTGCTATTCCTGCCTCTCTGTGATTCCTGCCCACAATCAGCACAAGGCTCACAGGGGCTATTGCAACACCATGGAGGGTCTTGGTCCTTGAAGCCGCCACTCCCGACAATGCTTCCAAACATCTCAGGAGGTGGAGGGCTCCTGCATCTAACTGCCCTGTCAGTAAGGGGCCTTTAATCTGTTTTAGCATGAAAAATTCATTAAGAATGTGCTATTATTTCATCAGTGAAATCCTCAAATTTTAAATTAAATCCATAGGTCTGGTTTAGCAACCGCCGCGCAAGATGGAGGAAGCAAGCTGGGGCCAATCAACTAATGGCTTTCAACCATCTCATTCCTGGAGGCTTCCCGCCCACGGCAATGCCGACTCTGCCAACATACCAGCTATCGGAGACCTCTTACCAGCCCACATCTATTCCACAAGGTACAGAGGAAGAGAGTCAAGGAGATTAAAATGGAATTTCCAATTGTTTTCCCTGGTGGATATTTTATACAAGTGAAATCTTTCCCCAATGCTAACATCCATGTTTGTATGTTAATTATATGACATTGGGTTGTCTGAATGTACCTGTCACATTTCAGAAACATAGTTTCTTCTATGACATATCTGAGTCTCTCTGGATAAACTATGTTGTAATATAATACCATTGCAGTACTTTGAAACAAAACCAGCCTTCCTAAATAAACATGGGATTTGCTTATCTTTTGTTAAAATTTTAACTCTACATTTGTACTTCAGTTTGCAACTAGTTGAACTTCGATGATGGTTTCTAACTGGTAGTAGTAGAGGGAAGGGAAGTTTTTATAAAATCACTGTTAGCATATAAGGGTGAATAGGATGATGTTAAATTGTTAGACTGCATTATTTAGAATTATGAAAAATAGCATTCCAGGCATTTGAAACTACAGAAGGTACCAAAAATATGTATACACATTTTAAGAAAGGAAAAAACTAAGGAAAATATGTATACACATTTTAAGAAAGGAAAAATTCTAATACTCAATATAAGGGGTAACAAAGATCGAATATAAGTCACATTGAGCACCTCTTATAATTGCCAAAGTCAAATATGACTTGAGTATTACAATTATACAGTTTTTTCCTTTCTTTAAATGTGTATACATTTTCTGGTACCCTCTCTATTATACTAATATTTAGATGCTTTCAAAGTATATTTAATAACAAACTCAAGACAACAATCCTTTTGTTTGTGATATTGGTTAATTCTCACATCGATTACTAACATTCACTACCAAAATACACTTGTTACACCATTAGTGAGTGTATCCTGGAGAGTCTATGCACACGTTATGTACTTTCAAATGTGCACAGACAGACGAGAAATGCAGTTAGAAATGAAGATGTGATCTTATCAATAGATACTCCTGCTGGCTTGGTGACTTGTGAACTTTGGCACTGAACTTTCTCTGCTGGCCCACAAAAAAACTCAGTGGCTCACAATCTTTTTCATTTCAGCCGTGTCGGACCCCAGCAGCACCGTTCACAGACCTCAACCGCTTCCTCCGAGCACCGTACACCAAAGCACTATTCCTTCGAACCCAGACAGCAGCTCTGCCTACTGCCTTCCCAGCACCAGGCATGGATTTTCCAGCTATACAGACAGCTTTGTGCCTCCGTCGGGGCCCTCCAATCCCATGAACCCTGCCATTGGCAATGGCCTTTCACCTCAGGTCAGTCCCGTGTTTCTAGACAGATGATTTGCTGTATACCAGAACCAAACAGTCAATTCCCCCAGGCAGAAGTGTAATGAATTGCCAAATTTAAACCATAATGTATTCTTTATACAAGCCACATGATTTCAGTTTTCTGGTTTCCTTTCTCTTCACCCTTCCTGCTAGCTGCATCCAAAGTTGTTGCTCAGACTTTAAACGTCAAGTGATTTTTGGTGTCATGGCACAAACTTTGTTTTAGCGTTCATTGTTAAGGTGTTAACACGCGTCATCTTCTCCATCCTAGTTCTGGACTTTGGTTAAGAAGCTCCCAAACATTGGTGTTTATTTATTTATTTTTTTGGGGGGGAGTTTGTTTCTTGTTTTAAATGGCATTTGGTCAGCTGATGGGGTTTCGAGAAAAAGCACCTCATAAAGAAACACCAAAGCTTTGACAAAACACTTGGCGAGGAAGCAAACAAGTCATGTGGAGAGAGACCCAGCTGATGACTACCAACTCTGGAATAAAAGAGTAATAAATGCACGAATCAGGAGCTTTGCTGCTCTTTGGGGATATATAAATGTTGGAATGTTGTAATTGTTTTTCTAATTTGCATTGGACTATGAGCTTTTCTTGGTGAGATCATATTAATAAATTGCCTTGATAATTGCATGTCAGAGGGTTGGTTAAATTTCCTACATGTGGCATCTGTCTGAGGTTGATATTATTAGCAGTTGTTTAAATACAGATCACTTGATTTTATTAGAGAGCTCAGCCCAGGTGGTGAGGATAGCTGCCCACTAAATTTGGAGAAATGTCACTAAGGGGTTGCAATCTATAATTGCAATCAAGAATCTCTTCGGGGCTGAGAGTGAGAGTTTTAACAGCTTTATCTTTTCTCAGCCCCCTTTTTCCTCTTGGTGGGTCGAAAAACAGAGGGAAGCTCAGAATGACACAAATGAAAAGTGAAAAGACAATTATCCTCAATTACACACTAATCATGGACTATCACCGCTGCCTAAGCACCAAGAGGGCATTCTAATAGGCAGAAAATGAGATTTTAATGGCACAAAGGGTGGCCAAAATAACGACTCATATATCTTTGCCTTCTTCGTTTTCTTCAACTTGTGGTGTCTGTCTTTAGAGTGGAGTTCCTGGGCTCTGCACAAGGGTGATAACTCTGAGCAGCTGAGAAGTTCAAAGCCCTTGGAGTTGAAAAGAATGGATAGCCAAGGCAATGGAATAAACATTTCTGCCTAAAGGCAAAAGTTTATAAATCCTTTTTTGTAACAGTAAATGTAATTAACTTTCATAGATTCCTATAGCATCTCCTGGGATAAAAATAAATAAGAGGTGGCTTTAAACCTCAGCTGAAAAATAACATGAAAACAATGAAAGTGCTTCCTACAAGAAGTTAATACATTTAATTTCCAAGTACTGACATTTGTGAATGTGATTTTGCACTAAAATTCTGGATTTATATCAATAGAGTCATCTTCAACGTGCCTAGATTCATAGCATATAAATTTCTCTCACAATATAGAAGTAGCATCAGACATATTTATCTCTGCAAGTTTTAGCATTAGTAGTTGGGGGCCATAGAAAGGCTTTTTAGGAACATGATTTGGTTGAAAGTTTTAATGAAAGTAAATTCCCACCCTGGCCTCTTCTGTTAGGGGTGAGTCTGGATTCCATTGGCATTTCTCAGTACCTTATCTTACTCGATCATATTAAAAATAACACAAACCTGTGTCTATAAGAGAAACCACTAGTTTCCTGCATTGTACGTGTATTAACTTGGATGTTATGATGTGTACTTTTGTGTGTTATGTAAGAGTTATATACCAACTCAGTCATTGTGCGTTGCACGTTGGATGAGCCAGGGAAATTATTACATTAACAAATAAGCAGTTCATGTGTATGTAGTGGTTGCTTTGTACTGAGATGAAAACTCATTTGGGGGTGTGAGTAAATATTAAACTATGATTTTACTTGGGGGAAACAGGAAAAGGCGCACTTAATCTCTAGTAAAAACTAAGTATAATTTTTCAGCTTTTACCTTTATGGTTTAAATTACAATCTCAAGATGTTTAGACTTTATCTTTTGTTCAGTGTGTATTTCTTTTCCCCTTATGGTTTATTCTCTAATGCCGTTTATATTTGGACATGTAGCTTATGCTTTTTAGATTCTGGTTGCTGTCTTGCCAAAATAAGTGTTAACTGTTTTAAATTGGCTTTTTTAAAATAATATATTTAAAAAGAATGCTAAAAGCATATTTGTAAGTCAAAGCCTCTGTTTTGTTGTAAAACTTAGGATAATTTTTACTTCACATTGAATTCAGTCAGGCTCTGAAAGAAGTCTGAAGATGGCCACTGAATGCAGGTGATGGGCCTGACCCAGCCCATCTAGGGCTTTACAATTGTGCTTGAAAGAGTTGATGATAACTTGTGAAATAGGCTAATTTAAACTCAGTAGGGGTTCTGACTAAATTTCGATAAACACCTTCACAGTAAAAACTTCATTTTAATTCCTTTCCACAATAAGTGCACAGTGGAAATTGAGAGTGCATATGGTTTTGTTGGGAGCACTGACTTACTCACATATTGTTTCTTTGTAACCCCATCTCACAGATTGAGACTTTAATATTAAACAAATATATGTAAAATTTTTTTGCATTGAAATTATATAAACATTGGATGTAAGTAACATTGTTAGCTTGGTATTTTAAGGAATTGAAACCTAGCAATCTTACGGGAGAGGTAAGAATTGATCTCCAGCTGCTTTCTGATTCTGATGAGAGTGGAATAGGAACCACATCACCTGGAGTGGGGATGTGCTTTGACACACCAAAGAGAAGACATTTTGCAAACTCACATGTTGCTTGGTTCCAAATTTTTGCTGCAAGGCCGATTTACTTTCATTAACTGAAATTCTGGTGATCTAAGCTAAGTTGCGTTCAGCGTAGTCAGTGTCAAGCTAATGAGGTTTTGTTGCAAAGCTTTTATTTTTAATCTGAAGGAAAACACGTTTAGGGCTTCTAAACACTAAAGAGAAAATTTTGGCTTTAGACCAGTGTTCATTCTGGTGCCAAACTGCCAATGGAGTTCAAATTCATACAACCTTTATTCACAGGTTACCCTAATAGAGTAATTTTTAACTTTGCTCTATTGAACTGTCTTAATTTCCTGTTTCAAACAGCTAAGTTACTTCATTAAAACAATGTTTGAAATAAAAAAAAGTCATATAAGTAGAATTGCTAGAACTTGATCTCTTTACCATTAATCCTTGACTTCAAGAAGGCTGGATGATTCTGGAGTTGTTGGTAGGGTAGGAATCATTACAACGTTAAGCAATGGAAAATTCTACAGGAATACGGGCACGTTTCCCCATATTTCTTTACTATGTCTCACATATTAATTTCTTCCTTGTTACATGGCAAATATCCAGGATATTTTGCACTCTACCATGCACTTCCACCTCTAACCACCACTGGGAATCCATTGTGTCTTAGTTCCTGTAGCCCCAACATCATTTCTTCAACAAGGTTGGAAACAAAAGACACGGAGAGAGCATCTTGCCAAACACAGGTATAAAAAAGTGGAAGAGGAGAATTAGGATTAGAACTTAGATTTCTACAGCCTTTGGGATTTATCACTTCTCAGGAATAACTCTGTTTAAACAAGAGAGGCCTACATTACTTTTGGTTATCTGGCTTTATTAAAAATATCATGAGGACATTGTACCCCATGATTGCATTGATGTACACAGCTAAGATTTAATAATAAAAAAAAACATATCATGAGGAAAAAACTGAAGCAAAGAACCCACATCTAAGAGTCTGGTTTACCTGGTAACTAAAGAAGAGACTAAAGAAAGGCCGGTGACCCTTAGTCGCTGCTTATTAACGGATTAGACCGTATGATACTAACAGAGGAACTAACGGTGTGATTCCCAGTTCTCCTCTTCCTCTCCGCCACCTCTCCTACCTCTTCTTCTTCTGTCTGGTCATCTAGCGTGCAGACAAATCAAATGAGGCCGAGAGGGAGTGTTCCCGACTGCCGGCCACGGGCCCAAGAGTGAGAACATTGGGACTAGAATGGAGGATTCTCGGCTGCTCATCTATGTAGGCTCTTAATCCCAGATCACACAGAGTTGAGTGAAAAGGAAACAGAGTTCAAGACAAAACAGGGGCAGAGGGTTTTAGTCATATTTTCAAAAAGTTGAATAGACACTGGTTTACTAAACTTTTAGGTTCATATTAATTTACACTCTTTTTGCCACACCTAATTCCCATTAATCTTTTAACTTCTCCCAATAATAAAAGCATTAGTTGCTTAGTGTAGAAAAATGGAAATTTTTTTCAAAAATGGCTTTAGAGTACCAAAAAAATCCCCCCGATGCAATCACTATTAATGTTTTTCATATTGTCTTTAGTTTGGGGGGTCCTATGCCTCTTTTAGCAGCATAGTTCAGATAGGACCATATACACCATTGCATCATGCCTTTTCTCTCCTTCAGATACCATCGCCAATCTTTCCCCACCTGTGAATTTAATCTGAATTGGATGTAAAGTTTTTTAGCCATTATAGTCAACTCATTGCAGAGCTCCACAGGAGAGGTTATTTAATTTAATTAATTAATTTATTTATTTTTTGAGACAGAGCCTCAAGCTGTCACCCTGGGTAGAGTGCTGTGGCATCACAACTCACAACAACCTCCAACTCCTGGGCTTAAGTGATTCTTTTGCCTCAGCCTCCCCAAGTAGCTAGGACTACAGGCACCTATCACAATGCCCGGCTATTTTTGGTCATAGTTGTCATTGTTGTTTGGCAGGCCCAGTTTGGATTTGAACCCGCCAGCTCTGGTGCATGTGGCTGTCACCTTAGCCGCTTGAGCTAGAGGCGCCGAGCCGGAGAGATTATTTTAACCTGTTAGAAATATTTGTACACTTAATTTTTTTCCTAATGTCATTGAAATTGATGTACTGTTTGCCATTCCCATGTGGAAATCATAAGTTGGAATGTGTGTGAACCATTGTAGAATGGGCTTGTTAGATGTTCGTCAAGGAATTAGTAGACGTCATTAGTATACCCAAATTATTTCTCTACTTTTGTGTGTGTGTGTGTGTGTGTGTGTGTGTGTGTGCACGTACAGTAGTTGGTTTTCATTTGGCATCTCTGATACATCTGGTCCCTCAAGCAAACTTTCTTTTAAAGCTCAGAATCAGAGCTGTTTGCCAGATGATGCATTGCAGACGCTCCCAACCTCCCCTCAGGGGAGTCTCAGCTTCCTGAGGGGCGGGTGTGAAACAGTGACTCAGGGAGGTCATGCACTTGCAGAGGGTCAGAGAGCATAGCAATGGATGGACAGTCTAAATTTCCAAATTTGGAAACTAAATTGTGACAGTCTAAATTTCCAAATGCCAACAAAAACCTCTGGAAACGTTGGTGTCATTTTACCTTGAGTTGCTGAAAGGTTCTGCGCACTACCTAATCACTGGCAAGTTTTTCTTCTTGGGAGGGAATCAGTGACTCCATCTGGGGAGCATTTCCATTTTCCTTACAAGAAAATGGAGGCCACGGCAACAGTCATCTAAATGCAGCCTATCTCTCTTCCAGTTGTTACTGATTCTTGTATGAACGCAATAACACGTCTCAGTGGCTGGTCTTCACTAGAAGGCATAACACCCTGTATAGTTTTCCATGGGCTTCCGCACTGATGTTTGACCCGATTTTCCTGCAGGCATGGTTAAATGGTGGCCCGAGTGGAGGGCTTGATTTCACAGGCCATCAAAGGCTGGATCTGTCAGGGAACGTGAGGCGAGATTCTTAGTGATGCCTGGAGCTGGGGGGAGGGGGGGCAGGCTACTGACCTCAACAAAACATTTTCTGGGAACAAAACCATTTAACTCACTCTGGCAAGGGCTTCCACTGCAGTGGCAGCCTTCTGGGTTTTGTTGTTGTTGTTATGTTTTCTTTTGTTTCCTTGTTTGTTTCTTGGAGGCAAGATCTCCCTCTGTCAATGAAACTGAAGTAGAGTGGCCCTATCTTAGCTCACGGCAGCCCTAACCTCCTGGGCTCAAGTGATCCTCCCACCTCAGCTTCCTGAGTAGGTGGGACTGTAGGTGTGTGTTAGCACACCCAACAGATTTTGAAACTTATTTCTGCAGAGATGGACTCTTGTTATGTTGCTCTGGTTGGTCTCTGGCTCCTTCCCTCGAGCAATTCTCCTGCTGGGCTCACAGGCGTGAGCCACCCCCGGTCCACCCGGTCCTCAGCTTTCTTTAGAAAGGCTGTGCTCTCTTGACATGGAAACGATACAGAATGTGAGGAAATGTGAACCATCTACTTTTCCTCCACCCCCAGATGGGACATTATCAACACCTTCCTCCATGTGCAGAAGGCCAAAGAAATACGGAGTTGGAATATGAAATGCCAAGGAAATACCACCATATGCTCACGATGTGAGACTAATTAACATTTGGCCCAGGTTCTTCTAATTAACTTTTCTTTGCAAAGAAATACTGCCCTTACTCCTTTCCCACCCCCAAGAAACACATAGCTAACCCCCACCAATAAGACCAATTAAATCAACAAACTTTTGTCATGTCATGCCCTACCCCCACCTTACTTTTCTACAAACCCCGGAGTTTTTTGGTGACCGTTTCTAATACTTTCTTGAGTGAAATACAGTATCAGTGGGTTATGTGGTTTTTAGGAAGCTTTTCTATTGTTTTCTTTTATATAAAAATGGGCCAACTTGGCTGCGTTTAGGGTTCATCAACCATTGCAAATGATTCTTCAAATGTTTTGGGTTTGGTAAAACCTAAAACACATTTTTGCCAAGCACTTTTCTTCCTTAATTTTTCAAACTGTGTATTTTAGGGAAAATTTGATCCATATGGTTTTGATTCATTTACTCTTATATCATTGACATTTTTTCCCTACTAAGCCATTTGATATCCAAGAAGCTTTCTGAGCCTTTCCTACATCCATGTTAAGCATTTTCCTCCCTAAAAAGAGGAAGTTCTGTTTGCAACCTCAGCGGGCATAAATTTTTGAGTACCTCTCCATTCAGTAATACTTAAATACATTTGGTATAAATCTAGAATATTATGAACACTTTTTTTGTGTGTAGAGCAGATGGGCAGATTTTAGTTTCTGGTTTATGAGTGAAACCAATGACAGAATAAGAAAATAGGCTTAAATTACAAAAAAAAGTTTGGTTTTAGAGAACATTTAACTTTAATAAATCCCCATAGTAAGAACTATGCTCCGAGTTCTCGTTTCAAATTTTGTCCAGGTCCTGGGTAAGATGTAATTGAATAGCCAGTACACCTGTCTTATTTCATGGATAATCAATCGAAGAAAGAAAAAAATTCTCATAAAGATTTGTGTATCAGGCTTGAAAATGCTTGAATGTTTATTCCCCACTCAGCACTTCAGAACAAAGAGAAGGTCTGCAGATCTCATCAAGTTTATCAGCCATTGATCTATTAAGTCTGGTTGAGTCATCACAAGCTTGTGGTGATGAGATGCCACATCTGAAATAGACTCAGAAAGAGAAGGCATAGATCATTATGCTAACAAGATTGTGATTAATGGCTTAAGACCCTAGGACCAACTTTTGTTCTTGTTCACATTTTACAAAAGACAATCTTTAACTCAACCACCCACCCAGTTGCTTTTAAGGAATAATATTAAAATTGAGATTATTAGTGTGTAATGTATGCAAATTGCATATTTGGTGTCAGCTACGCTTATTAAAAAGCTTCTCCATTTCATGCATATATGTATTAGACTATCGTGGTTCCATTTCAAATTAGATTTCATTGCTCAGCATAGTTTCCTTTGACAAACATTTGTTAATCCTGAAACTTATTAGGGAGAAGCAGTTAAGTGTTAATATGTGGGCACAAAACTCAAGGCTGCTTTTGATTTTGCTTGTAATATTCTGGACCACAGTGTTAACAATGCTCTCAAATTCCTTAGCTGCAAGGCAAGGTGGTGGTTATTTGTCCATTGAAGGTGTAAGGGCTTCCTACGGATCATCTCATTATGTGGGTGGGATATAGTCATTAGAAATGGTTGGGATGGGTTCTTTTAATTTGTTCCAGTGAAAATCTTTTTCACTGTGGCCTGGCAATTCCTTGCCCTTCTCTCATGTTGCTGATACAGGTAAAAGCAGTAAGATTTACTCTGGTGGTACAGCCAGCTCTTATTTCAAGTCAGCCGTTATCCTGGACATTTTCAGGTGCACTTCCAGGTACTCGATGCTACTCCTGCCGATAAGCCATTTGTTTTGTCCATTTGACACCCAGGTTGCAAATTCTGTACCCTCAGCCTACTTTTATCATGGCAAAGAACCAGACACGCAGGTGGCCTGCCACCAATCCACTTCCCAATGGAGATCTATCCTTCCCTTTACACTTTCCAGAAATTCATCTGTGGGACAAAAAGGAGTGATTTTGATTAAAGAGATCTGTTGGGTGTCAAACAAAGGTGGGACAGAGAGATGTTTTGTACAAAAGTGGCAGCCTCTGAAAGGCTTGCACAGCGTTCTGTTTCTTTTCTAAAGGAATTCACGAGCTCATTACCAGGGCTTCAGAAGCCTCCATGTTTATGAAGGCTCAAGGATGTTTATGATCATAAATGAGCCCGTTTCAGCTACACCAGAATAACCATGGGCTGTTCTTGCATGTTCCCACTCTGCCATGGTGGGTTTTTGAGATGCTCTGCTCCTGGTGAAAACACTGCTGTTAATCTCCCCGTTGAATCAGTGCAGGCTGTAATCGAGCTGGTGCCTTTGGTTTTTCTCTGAAGGCTGTGGTTGCTATGCTTAAAGAACTTGAGAAGAGCCCTGGCTTATGTCAGCTCTAGTCATAGCCTCTGGAGTTAGTTGATTTGGTGAATTATGAGAGAAACAACCAAAATCTCCTGACTAGCCAAAATCTCCTACTTAGCCAAAATCTCCTTTTTAAAGAAAGGGAGGAAGTAGCAGCAGTGACTGGATCCCACCTTATGTCACTGAAATGAGCCACAAGCAAATCTTTCTTGTTGAATTAAATTTTTGTGTGTCTGCTGAGCTGATTTAGTAGAAACCCTGTCAGCGATGTTCTTCTATACATCGGGCCAGTCAAATGCAACAGCCCTCATGTTTTTAAGCCCATTTGAATTCCTCTTGCTATTGAGGAGAGAAAAAAAAGTGAGTGTGATTGCTTAGTCTCTAATGAAGCTATTAGAATAAAAAGTTTGTAGTCAATAATACACAGATAACCTATGCTAGATACTAGAGTGGGACCAATAGCTTGAATCAACCCTTTATATGTGGTTGGAATGCAATGTAAAGCTTTTAATTTATTACTGCATTTGCAAAATGGCAATATCTTCAGAAATCTGAATACTTGCATATTTATTCAATTAGGGGCTGAATGTATGCTTTGTACTACAAACATAGAAGACTTGATTCAGTCATTAGTTGTATACTATTTTTTTTTTCCCTAAAGAATCTGTCCCTGCAAAACAGTCTGGGTTTCATCAGAGGTGTATATTTTTCAATGTATAGTATGTTATTTAAAAATTGCTCTTGACATTTAGCTTGAGTTCAGTAAACTGGAGTTTCTGAGATTAGAGATTGCATTATCCCTGCTGATCAATGGAACAGACAGCGAATTGGGAGACCTTTGGAGACAGGGCACTTCATAGCATCATGGGTAGTATTTCTACCTCAAAGGGAGTGCTTCTCTGCTGTGAGATGACTGCGCAGCAATCCTTAGCACTGCATGGATGGAGAAAGCAAGCATTATTTAAAGAAATAGCTAACCTTTCCTTTTCACAAAATACTGATGACTCATTTTGGACAGCTTGGGTTAAGAAACTCTAGCTAAACTATTTCATCGGCTTTGAGATTTAAAAATACCACCTGCAGACAGGATGGGGAGGTGCAGGGGTGGGGCAGTGGCTCACTCCCGTAGTCCCAGAACTTTGGGAAGATCACTTGAAGCCAGCAGATTGAGGCTGCAGTGAACTGTGATGATACCACTGCCCTCTAGACCACATAACAGAGCAGCAGGACCCTGTCTCAAAACGAAACAAAAAACAACCTCCTGTAGAGCTGATCCTCTGTTTTATGACTCCTTGGTTCTAGCTCAATGTCCATTTTTCTAGGATTCTGCTAGGCAGAATTTCTTGTTTTACCCTGTGTTGGTGCCACATTACTGTATTTACATCTTATTAAAACACAACCATACTGTACTGATTATAATGTATCCACTCTTCCCCACTATGAGCTTTTAGATCTAGAGGAATGGTTCTATTTGAATACCTGGAAATCATGTCAAGCCTCATAATAAAGGCTTGTTCCCTTGATATAATGGTTTTGGGGAAAAACACAATGAAAAAATCTGGTAAAAGTCACAAATCATATTACTTTCAGTGTTTCAATGTACAGCTTACTGAAGGCTCTGGAAGCCTTACAAAATAAAGCAAGTGTGGAAGCTGAGTGACTAAAGACTGGAGTGTTCTCAAGTCTTCCACTTAGATATTTGAAAGAAGTAAGGATTCATATTGATGTCCATTCAGAATACAGTAATTCAATGTGCCTGGATACGATGGTCTCTAGAAATACAATGTTCTAAGATTGGTTTTGTTTGACTAATTCAGATGACAATAACATGAGGATCCATAACTACAAGGACAATAAGAGCAACCATCCTTCTTCATTCCAGGGAAGAGGAGGGATGAGGAGGGATGGCAGGGAGGAGGTTTGGCCTATTGTTTTCCTTTTTTTATTCTTACTGAAATAAGACTTACTGTAAAAGTCCTATTGACATGAACACATTTTTGAAAATATACAGTCCATCTTCTATTGTGCTAGATACTGAATAAATTAGAAGTGTGCTATTACCCTAAAGGCAGGGGAATCTGATGCACAGCGACACTTCTCTCTTAACAGCAAAAGATAAAGTTCACAAAAATAATAGGTAAAATGGAAAGATTTTGGAATATAAGGGATAACCTCAGTAATTTTGAGTTAATCCATTGAGGAGCATTCTTTTTAATCACTAGATTACAAGGATTTTGTTTTGTTAAGATTTGTAGGAGTGGACTTAATTTCTGCTTCACTGTGGGCCCTGAATGCTGCCAGGTTTCCTGTGCAGTAAGAGACATGGCCACTGCCCAACTTACGACAAATACGTTTTCAGGTGGAAAAAAGAACATAGTGTCATTATAATTAAGGTGAATAGGATTTAGCTTAGCAGCATGGTAGTTTCTTGGCCCTGGAAGACTGTGTCCTCAGATGTTGTCTCACCTCTGTAGAGTTGCTATAGCTTCTGTGCATCATAGATGAATGCTTTTTCTTCTTACCACAGAACCTGTGAAACAAACCATTAAGCATTTCTAAAAGAGTACATTCATTTTTCGACTTCACAAGACCTTTCTTCACTTTTCCATGGTTAATAGAAGTATTTTCCCCCGACATCTACTCATCCATATCTCACTTAAATCAGTATCACTAGGTCTTCTCAGTTTTTTTTTTCCTTTATCTTAAGGACACATCTTCTTTCACATGAAGAGAAGAGTAGGGGAATTTCCTTTCTATAGTCTTCAGACATTTGGTAGATGGAGTCTTACGATATAGATTTGGAGCAGCCACAGAAATTTTTTGCCTACATCATACCCAATTTGGAAGAAAGAAGCAGGAATTTCCTTGTTGAGCTAGGTAACCATTTTCAGAATGTCTGCCCTACCTATTGTTAGAGTATCGAGTAGAAGGGAAATAATTTTGGGAAAAAGAAAACAATATAGCCCCCAAATCTCTTTCCTTAGGGTGGCAGAGTTGAAACCCTTATGTTCAGGTTATTATAAGTCATTTATGAGTCTCAATCAAAGCTGTGCACTTAAGGCTCAGCAAGGTATGCATTTATGAATTTATTAGGATAAATCAGTCCTGCATGTTCTTAAATGCAAGTTTAGTTTATGGGCAATGAATGAGAGAGAGACATGTTTAAAGATCATCTCCTCGAAGTATTATGGGATGCCCAATCATAGAGCATTTTCTTTTCTATACTCAAAATTCGAAGTCTCAAGCGATCAATTAATATTTAGCAAATGTATCCTGACGTAGTCATGAAATGAAACCAAGATATATGTTTGATTTTCCACAGTCATGTTCTCAGACTGGTTTTTGAAATGGTGATAGGTTTGAGTGCGCACTCTTTAGAGGGCTACTGTGGTTGTGAGAAATTTCCTGAAATGAGAAGAGCTAACAGCAGGTAATGCCATTCCTCTCAGAAAGAGCTCGAGACTCTCCATGTCAAGTGATGAATGAGGGTATCTGACCCACATCTGTTTTACATTAGAATGGAACATTGCCCTGACATCCTTAGGAGCATTTGTCAAGATTCCCTGGACAGAGCTTCTGTAAATTACATGCTGCAAATGTGTCAGGGTCAGATAAGAGGATATCATTAACTCCCTCAAGTTTACTCAGGCCTCCGTCAGTCCATCTTAATATGCTAACGGCCAACAATTTTCCTTGAGCTGTTTTGTTATATTTTTCATTCATACAAGAAAAAAGTATATATGCTATGCCCCCCCCCATATCACACATGTACTTTTCTCATAAATCATATTAATTGTAGACATGGTCACAAAGCATATTAAATGCAGGCATGCGTAAATGAATTAAAACATATGAGAATTTTATTATGACCATGGTGGGTCTAACATAGTCAAATACTGACTGTATTAACTGGCATACTTTTTATTTAGGTGGAATAAGCTTTTCTTTCGTGGATTTTATTTTACTGATAATAGGTAGACATGATATGGTTATTCACCATTAGCCTGAAATAAACTATGTGTGTGTGTGTGTATAGGAGATTGGGCAATTAAGTTCACAAACTCATCCTAGAGAAAGTGCTACATCATCATTGCTGAATATCATTACAGTCACCAGATCTTCTAGGTAACTGTAGTAATATTCAACAATGAGGTATATAGCACTTTTTCTCAGAAGAGTTTGTGAACTTAACTGTCAGGTCAGTATATGTATATGCCTACTAAAGCCATTTCTATGCTAATTCTTTGCATAGATTTATACAGACTGACCATAAATTTTGTGTGCAATGTTAAATAGTACACTATTTTAAATTGCACACGAACTTAATGGCCACCCTCTATTTTAGTCATCGGTCCCTAAAGAATATTGCTGTCAATTTAACAGCTTAGCTCTACTGAGAAACAATATTCTAAAGAATTGATAAAAATAAAAGTTATTTCTGTAATTGGTCACTGAGTTAGAGAAAGAAGCAAATATATCTGTTAGAGTTTAACGGAGACAACATTTACTGTATTCTTTAGAAATAAAATTTGAGAATACATACCACATATGAACCACACTTGTCTGGCACTCTTCATCTTTTTCATCAGGCATTAAATATAGCTATTAGTAAAATGTGGTTTAAGGATTAAAATAAAAAATAAGGATATATCTAGCTGGGCATTTTATAGGCACTGGTTTTCTATCTGGTTAGGTAAAGATCAGCCATGCCTTTTTTATAACTCTTAAGATGGGTGAGAAGGTCGCCTGACATACCTTAAAAAAAACTTCTGCCTTCAGGCAACTTCCCTCTTAGAGCTTTCAAACAGACACGAGCAAAAATCTAATTATTTGATTCTAATCAACTGCAGGATAATTCCTAAGGCATTTGAATCTGAAGACAACATTTTCAGAAGTTTCTGCTGTTTAAATTTAGGCTTTTAGCCTAAAAGATACAATCACTGAAATGTAACCATCAGATGGGTTCAGTAACACCCAAATTAGCAAAGAATATTTGGATGAACATTTGAATATTTTTGCTTGGCTCTGAATATACATTATATGCAAATAAAAATGTAGTCAGTAGACTTTTGAAGGGAAGCGTATGGTGAGGCTAAAAAAAAAGCCCTTTTACATTGTACAAAGCTGTAATTCACAATAATTTTTCAAAAAGCAACGAAATGTATATTATTAAATGTTAAACTAGAAGAACATCTGATTTTTTAGAGTGAAAAAGAAAATAAACATATGAACCAGGATTCTTACTAAGGAAAATAGAAGCACCTCGATGTACAGCGTAATTTGCTAAATCATTTTAGATTTCTGATAAGCTCTGAGCATTTTGAACTGGCGGCAAAACCGTAACTCTTATGCCAAGACAAATATTTTCCAGACACATCATTTTAAATGTAAATCTTAATTTGGCCCATAGTTTTTTTTTTTTTTTATCTTTTATGTTTAATCTTACTATAGGAAAATTAATGCAAGAGAAATATGGCATGAAGCAATTGTAAAGAGTTTGTTTTTCCTGAACCATAAAATCTTCCAATCAAGATATAAACAACCTGTTTGTAATTCTGAAACTTGAGAATGAGTTAAAGTGATCTTCAGAAGATGTCTCTAATAATGCAGAAGGATGAGGAACAGGCAGAAAAAGTGTGGGCACAAGATTCTGAGAATTAGAATTTGTTTTTCAAGGTTACCCACGAAATAAGTTAGAAAGGGTATCTGAGAAACATTTTAGAGGTATGGATTTAGAAATCTGCCTAAAAGATTTTTTTTTCAGATCTCTCACAACTAGAAATAAAAAGAAATGGCTCCACTCACTTCCTTTTCTAATGGGACAGAACAGAGGTCTTTATTAATGGAAAATTTTTCCTGGTCATTGATTACATCTCCTGGGTTTACCCGGCATTTAATAAGAATGTGATCAGCATCCAGGGGCTAGAACTTGGATTGCCTTAAATTTGTTTCTTTTTTTTGTGAAATTGTGAAAACCAGGCAATTGAGCTTCATTCCCCCCTCAAATTAAAAAAAAAAAAAAATGCCAGTCCTGTGACAGAAATAGCTTGCTAATGGTTTGAGAGCAGGAAAGAAAAGTCCACTTTACAATAAAGGAAGACTTTATTTTAGTCTTTGAATTACAAATTGCTATAAGAAAAGCATTATAAGAGAAATTCTGAAAATATTCTTAAAAAGAAAAAATGATTGGAAGACATTCCATAACCATATTGAGGGAATTCTAAGAAGTTCGTTTACCAACTTCTTTGTGTACAAAAAGAAATTTCCTTAGCTTCCAAGTCAACCACATGAAACACAAAATAGCTTTTAAGAAAACATACATAAAAGTGTAATGGGACCCTTCCATTGAGATTTGAGGTTTTAAACTATGTTAGGGGAAAGCAATGCATTTTCTATTGATATATTCACTTCCCCCCAACACAGATGTCCTTTTTAATTTTTAAATGACAGGTTATTAAAATGGGGATATATTTCCCAAGTTTTCTCAATGTGGAATAGTGAAATGAATCACATTATAGTTATTTATTACTGCAAATTTCAAACCTAATATAGGGAAAGATCTGTGCCTCATTCCCCATCGTTACACAATTCCTGAGATTACAATTATAATAATGTGACTAGCTCATGGACTCTATCAGGGAATTCAAAGAGACCAAAGATAACTGGTCTCTGGTCCTTTTTATTCCCTCACATCAGCCACTGCAAGTGCTGGACTGCTGAGCTTGCTAAAATAGTTGCCCTCACTAGTTTCCGATGTCATCATGGTGACAGTGGAAGAGCCAGCAGGCAGGCTTCCTAGTTGGGTCATGTTCTAAGATGTCTTAATAGTACTCTGTCCCGGAAGTCTTGAGGAACCACTTTTCTATTGCCCTAGAATATAACCCCACAGACAGGGAATCTCCTCCATCCTTCGATAGATATATTTCAAGGTCTTAGAGTTAAATCCTATCTTAAACAATTTTCTAATGCAGCAACTCCAAAAAGTTGCCCCAGGAACATCATAAGCTGATTTTTGCTTATAGGAAGGACTTGTTTCTTCCTTTTCTGAATCTTCATGGTTCTCCCCTTCCTCACCATAAACAAAGTTATTGCTGTTTTCAAAGTTATGCAAACAAGAAAAGTATGGCAGGGCATAAAAGAAGGTTATCACAAAATGTACATATAGCTCATGGGAGAGGGTGCATGTTTTATTTATTTTTATTTTTTTGTTTTTTTTTTTGGCCGGGGCTGGGTTTGAACCCGCCACCTCTGGCATATGGGACCGGCGCCCTACTCCTTGAGCCACAGGCGCCGCCCAGGGTGCATGTTTTAAATAAAATTCTACTCTGAGCTCAACTATAACTGTATATAGAGTATTCCATTTCTCCCTTAAAGTGATATTAACTGAGTTTCAAGTAAGCATCTTCCTGAAGGACACTATTCATTTCAAACCTACATTCTTTTCATTCAGTACTGTGGGATATCTGTCCTCTTGGGACTGAAAAAAATCACAGAATTGCTTTTTATAAAGTCTTTGTTTTTGCTTAATACAGTTTACTTATGGGAAGAGATTTGCCCTCTGTCATTATCATTTAAAAAAAAAAATCACATTTTCATGTTTTTATTTTCTCTCTCCATTCTTGCCCGTCAGGCTGGCAGACAAACATGTACTGCTGATCTGTAAAAGAGTGTGTTTGGCATTGAACAACCTCTAAAGACACTTTTCTTTTAATAGACATGCCTAATTTGGACTGAAATAAAATATTTAACAAATTAGTATATCAATTGAAGTTTGTGACATTTCCAAGTGTACACTATAAAATCGTCTGTGTAAGCTCCAAGAAAGGCACAAAGGCAAGAATCCGGATAGGTGGAAAATCACACAGGACTGGACTTAAATGCAGTCTTGGTGATGGTCAAGTTTTTAAAATGAGGAAATTAACATACTACAAACAGTTTTGGGTGAGGCCCTGGGAGAGCTCTCATTCTGGGGATGTTCAGCTTCCTGGAGTAGTGAATCCTACGGTTTCCCGATTTATTTTGGGACTTTTACTTTCTCTAAATCCCCAGTAAAAGACAACTCTGCTCTTCCACACATGATCATTGTTTTTAAAGAATAGAACTAATTTTTAGAGATTTTTTTAAAAAGATGCTTCAGCACATATCTCAAGAAACTTTTAGATCCCTGAGATGTTTTTCAACTTTGGACATTATTACCTTGCTGTTTTACCACAGTGTCCCACCTTCTCTTGTGACTACTCGATAATTCAAATAAAAGAAGGATGAGGAAATCATAAATAGGATCTGTGGAGCAGGCAGGGGAGGTCAGGGAGCTGTTAAAGGGGAGGAAGAGAGGATAATGCACAGTAGGTGGTGAATAGATTCTCTTTCTCTCTTCTTGTCTTTTGGGGCTAATTGAAAATGGATCAGTTTACAGCGGGGTGTCCTCAAACTGCGGCCTGGAGCCACATGAAGCAGTGTGATTGTATTTGTTCCCGTTTTGTTTTTTTACTTCAAAATAAGATATGTGCAGTGTACATAGGAATTTGTTCATAGTTTTTTTTTTTTTAAACTATAGTCTGGCCCTCCAACGGTCTGAGGGACAGTGAATTGGCCCCCTGTTCAAAAAGTTTGAGGACGTCTGGTTTAAAGCTTTAGTTTAAGAAGATTTTGTTTAGCTATAAGGATTATGCAAACAAGGAATTGTGGAAATTCCTTGTTTTTGGAATCGGAGTTGGAATGCTTTCTGGGTTGCAAAACTAGCACTCACGGCCTGAGCCTGATGCCCAGCCCTGCTGGAACTCTTAGATCTGGATATTTATTCAATTGCCTGATTACCTTTGAGGAAGAGTTGCTTGCAGTTAGCCTGAAGGCTTAGAGGCTGGGCTAGGTTCTCATTTCTTCCCGCTCTTGTTTTCATTTTCACACTTTAATCTTCATAGGCTTCCAACTTCCTAAAATAAAACAGGACTATTATGGAAATATTGTACAATTGGGGGACCCTGCATTTAAAGACTTTGTAAGTCAGTGTGTTTGGGGGTGCTTTTCACCCAAGCAATAGATTTCTTCTGCAGTTGCTTTAAGACCTGCCACAGAATTGTACAACGTTGAGAAAAATCATGTCCTCTCTTGTGTGGCAGTTTTCCAGCTGCAAAATTAATTATCCACTTATTTCCATCACCAGGTGTCGTAAGGGTCAGTGATCTTGAGTTTGTGAAACACTTCACCATGCTGATCTGAATGCTGTTCTGTTATCACTGGGTTTTTTTTTTTTTTTCGTTGTCTTGCTTTCCAGGGTTATTTACAAAACTGAACTTTTTAGAACATGTTTATATTTCAAGCTTATCTTTCCTTTTCACACTGCTTGTCTATGAAATGTTGGTTTAGAGAAGAAATAAAAGGATGGGTAAAGGAGATAGTTACTTGGAGAATCATTTACCGTTTATTCACTTGGCTCCTCGTAGGCACCAAGCACCGTTCCAGGCGCTGGGAAGTAGAGAATGAGTAATTTATGCTTCTCACAGCGCTCACCACTGAAAGCAGGTGACTGAACTCATGAACATATAGTGGGAGGGGGGAATAAAGCACAAGGGAAGATCAGGGAAGGAGGAATTATTTCTAAGGACCAGAGGATCGCCAAGATAAGAAGGGGAACTTTCTTGAGAAGGACGCTATACAGGCTCAGACGTCTCCAAATACCTGGAAAAAAACCCTCAATTTGGATTCATTTAACTTTTTAAAAACATAAGAAAATGTCTATTTAAAATCAGATGTGAAACTTCCAGATATAATAAATGATGAAATATTTTTTCTACATGAACGTATATAACTTCTTCCTCTTTCTGTCCCTTCTTTTCCCTTCTTTGAAATTCTAGTCTGATTTTATCACTGGTGACATGGTGACGTCTTTTTTTCTCCACCTCTTTTTCCCTTCTTCCTTCGGTTCCTTCTTCTTCCTTTCCCTCCTTTTGCCTCCCTCTTTTATTTTTTTCTGAAATTGCAGTCAGATTTTATCATTGGGTATGATGTAATATCTCTGTCACTTTGAATCGAGGCTTTAGTCTTCTGGACAGCTCTTGAACAAATTTCCAGAGAAATAAAAAATGGGATTTTCAAGTTATTCTTTCAGCTCTAGGCTATGACCTAGTCCTCTCTGCATTTTAACCTCCTCCCAATCTGCCTGTTTATTTTAGGTAATGGGACTCCTGACCAACCACGGTGGAGTCCCCCACCAGCCCCAGACTGATTATGCGCTCTCCCCTCTCACTGGGGGCCTGGAACCTACCACCACCGTGTCAGCCAGCTGCAGTCAAAGACTAGATCACATGAAGAGCTTGGACAGTCTGCCAACATCTCAATCCTATTGTCCACCCACTTATAGCACCACGGGCTACGGTATGGACCCTGTCACAGGCTACCAGTATGGACAGTATGGACAAAGTAAGCCTTGGACTTTCTAGGGTGCAATTATTCCTGGAAGGGAGAGAAACTCAACTCTTGCTTAAAAATGGGCAATGAGAGGCATGATTCTGCCTCATCTCCCAGGATCAATTTTGTGGCAAAGCCAGCTGATTGTTCCAGCGAGGGCTTCTGGTATAATTATTTTCTTAACTGATGCCAACAACATCTTGTGGATATTAATTGCTGAGACGTGAAACCTGATTGCCACTAGGTAAAACACAAAGGTTGGGCAAAATGAAATAATCCCTAACATTAGAAACACATGTTCTTAATGAGGTCAGCTCAAGGATCATATGGGGTATAATCCCAGGGACACAGAGTTGTGTCAAACTTGTCTCAGGAATAAAAATATTACTTTCAATCCTTTGATACCATGGTATTAAATATGACATTGTCAGCCTGTAGCTGATATTGCCCCTGACTGTGCATTGTCCCCGCATGACCTAAAAAGCTATGTGTGTTTCCCTTACAGGTGCCTTTCATTATCTCAAGCCAGATATCGCATAAGAGAACTGTCCACTGGGAGCTCAAACTGGCCCTGTTTCCTGGTGTCCCCAGCCTAGACATGAAGAATCTTCTCAGAAAAAACAATTACCCTTTTTTTGTGGGATGTGGGGCCCTGACAGGAGACAAAAGAGAGTGATTGATTTTTTTTTCTCCAGTAGTTGGTTTCAAAGTTATTTGAACTTGTTGGACAAAAGCAATGAAACAGAGGAAGACCTCGAGCAAGAAAAGACAAATGCAGCCTTTGAAGGCCACATAGCAGAATATCCCAGATCTTTAGTGCCAATGATCAAGGAGCTAAAACATTCCATTTGTGTGTGTGTGCACGCGCATTAGCACGTGTATCTGAGATTTTTCTGGACGGGTTCGGGCAAGCAGAATGTTCTAAAATACATTAGGAGAATGTGCTAAAGTATATCATATCCGACATCCAATGCTGGCATTTCTACAAGTTTAAAACTGCTCACTTCTTGAAGCGGGCACAGAGAAATCCTTCACTTCTACACACTGGAAATTGATATAAAAAATGCCATCCTTTTAAGGAAACGAGTCTAGATGGAAAGGACCTCCCAAATAAATTGTCATGGTGTCCGCCTTTGTAATCTCACTGTCAATAAATGTCCCTGATACGTCTTGCTAACAGGATACGGGGATAACAGGAAGAAGAGGTTGTTTTCTTTTCCGGTGTGGGGAAAGGTGTGTGATAGTTTCCTAATTCATCTTCATTTAGAAGCCCCTGGGGGTGGGTGAGGAGGCGACACGCATTCACATATCTGCTTGTCAGTGTGCGGCTCTGTATACCTCATGATGCTTTGGCAAGACCCAAGGCAAGACGAACAGAATCAGAAATCTATTTTTGCAGGTGCTTTTATTTTCGCAGCCCATAATTCATTGTGGTAGAGGGCAGCGATGTTCACCTTTTGCTGGACAACCAACACCTGGCTTGCTCTTTTAGATTAGAGACCCTGTTGAGAAAGATAACGCTTTTAAAACGATTACGTTTACATTCTTCTCTTTTCTATGAAAGGCAGGGCCAGAACAGAAGTGTTCCTATGGCTCTCGTGTACTTTTAAATTATACAATATCCAATATTAAATGATTATACAAACTGAGGTTTACATATGTTTGTGTGGTGACATTTTCAAATGTCAATAAATTTGATTTTTTTTTTTTTTTGCAATGTTAAGAGGGACAGGAAGGTGGAAGGCAGTGTTATTTATTTCTTTCTATTCTTGGAACCATGAATGAGGTAGGCACAAACACATTCCTTTTAGAATTAAGAATTATGACATAGCGAGTTAGTGAGACTAGACCTAGGCCTAAGTTCATTCATACATTGGTCTTAGAGGGTGATGGAACAGAAGAAGTACTATCTGTGTGTTGCAGCCTCAACCAACAATGATGTGTTGTAAAAAATGTCTTTCATGTAAAAAGTGCAGTAAATATTTACTATTTATAATGAATAAACAGTTATGAAAACTTGCCCAACACTGCTTTTTTGGGGGAACTGGTGAGTGCAGCATAAATAAAATCTTGGCAGCTGGGAGCGCGACAAAAAACAGACACTTCACTTCTAACAGTTCCTTTTAGATTAGAACATACCATAGACCAAGAAGGTTACATGACCCACAATCGTATTCTCTTGAAGAAACTCTATTAAACACACTTCGAGGGATTGAAGTTTATGTGTCTGTAAGTGTGGAATCTAGAATAACCCTCCAGTCTACCTTCCTTCCTCTATGGTTCTCTCCGCGCTGCTAAATCCCTCACTGTCACGTGGAAGTGTGTTTTCCCCAGAATATCAGGCTCTGTCTTCATCTCTAAAGGTCATTGCCACTGAAATTTTTATTTAAAGCTCTCATTTCATGTTAGCAGCTTACTGTGTCTACTTTATCCTTCCTTCCTCCCTTCCTTCCTCCCTTCCTTTCCCTCCTTCTCTCCATCTGTCTTCTTCCTTTCTTCCCACAGTTACTCAGCGGTAGTCTCATAGGCATGGTGCTTGGTGTTGGAGTGAAATAGCCATACTTGTAACCTGGAGGGGAAACAAAGAAGCAAATACATGGGCTTGATAAAGTGTGAGGGCTGTTATTTTAGGGGAAATAATCATGATACCCTTTGACGCTCTTATTTGTATTAACTTAATCATCCCTCCCAAATTCTCATATGGGGCAGGTGATGTCATTAGCATTGCTCTTTTACAGAAATATAAAACTGGAGCACAGGGACTGGAATGAGATCACCCAGTGGCAGAGCAGGGATTTGAACCCAGGACATCCAATTCTAGACGTAGGTGCTTAAACTCATGTTCTTCTGCGTCCTCAAGTTAGGGATAGCATGAGAGGACCTTATGGCTGGGAACAGCTAAATGGATGTTGTTCAATTCAGAAGCAACTAGCCATGTGTGCCTGTTTAAATCAAAAGTAAATAAAATCACAGTTAGTTCCCCAGTTGCACCGTCCATATTTCAAGTGTGTGTTAGCCATCGGCCAGATCAGCTGAAACCAAGTGAGTTCATTTTCTAACAATCCCAAGGACTTGAAGTGCAGCTGGAAAATGTTCCAAAGTTTAAAAATGCTTTTTTTTTGTTTTGAGCTCACATACTAGTCCTTCTGATCAAATATACTTCTCTTTTTCTGACAATCGTCTATTCCAAAAATAATATAGAAAGAGAAAAGGAAGGTAATCTTTCCTGAACACTTCTGTTAAATCCTCACAAAGTCCTGTGAGGTGGGCCCCAGTTAACTGATGAGTGGGCTGAGACACGGATTTGTTAAGCAGCTGGGCAAAGGTCACAGATAGCCAGTAAGAACAGAAGCAAGCTTGGGTGGCAGAACCTGTTTCATTTTACTTCTCCAAATGCTGCTCGCAATACCCACATTATTATGTAAACTTACCTCGTGCCAAATTCAAGTTGAAAACAGCCTTTAAAAGGAAGGAATCACCCATTCTCAGGACACAAGGGAAATGCTACCACCAGGATTTGGGTTACACAACAGAAACTAATCTGACATTATCACTTTGCTTTCTGTGTCCTGATCTCAGAACTTGCCGTGTGTGGCTCATGTCTTCTTTGCATATTCTTTTTTATGTCCTTCCCTTATTTCTGCATGTCTCTGAAATCTATTGCTCTACTAGTATTTTTCGTGTTGAAAGTCTTTGCAGATCTTTCTTTCTCCTGATTCTTTTACAACATATATCTAATTAATCTACTGGAAAATGGGGACCTAACATCTTCCAGTTAGGGTCCCTACTCTCAACTGCTGGGACTAGGGGCTCTAAAGACTTTCAACCTTTTGTATCTGATTACGTGTGGGCAGTCCCCCCTTGTCCATATAGTTATTTAATTTAATTTGGAAAATGTGAAGGTAAAAACTTAAAACCAGAACTCAAAATTATTAAAATGTGGCTGTACTATTGTCAGCTGCTAAGTCACTCCTTGCCAGCAGTTTTCCTGGGAATAGATGTCATCTTTCACATCTGTGATGGAAACAAACATGTTGCTTTATGTCTTTAATTTAGACTGATCTGGAAATGTACTTCTGACATTGGAGAACATCTTTATTAATGCTGGCATATAGGACCAGAATCATAGACAAGGTCATTGGCTCATGGTCGTGAGTTTAGGAAGTCTTAAATGGAAGAGGAGAAGGATTAATTAATGCTCTTTAAGCATGGCATGGAAGAACTTGTCCTCAAACTACATAATTCAGAGTTAAATTAGCACATGGGACTAGAACCAAAGTATCTATAAGAAGGAAATCTATTTGGGTGACAAAAACTTGAGGCTCAACCACTCTGAGTGAATGACTTTTGGCGTTTAATCATTCATGGATCAGGAGAGCTGATGTCTAACAGTGAGAACAACAACAAACAATGGGTGGCAATATTCCTCCACAAAAAAGCATAAGGCCAGCCTCAGTCTCTGACAAGGGCTCAGGAACCTGGAAGTCAGTGTTAGACGATGCATGAGAGCAAAGGAAGAAAGCAGAGTTGGGTATAGGGCTGTTCACCAGATGCCAGTGACGTGAGCTGGTTCTCCCTTTCCTAGATTCCCCTCTTCAGTATCTCTGATCATTGCATCCCGGTGCCTAGTGTCATGTCTGAGCCATAATGAGTCCTCAGTATGTGCCTGTTGAATACATAATAAAGAGTGACATTCTTATACTGTCTCCTCAAGATCTGCTGAACAAGGAGATATTTGACTCTAGGACCAGAGGTGCACAGATTGCCTCAAGACAGGATTGGTGCAAAGCCTTAGGAAAGGGGGACCAGAGAGGGGGTGTAACAAGTCACTGAAAAGCCATATTTCTGGTGTTTCTCACGGATGCAGAGGGCACAAGGTAGCGATTTTTTGGATCCACCGTTAGATGGATTAGAATAGAAAAGGGAAAGAGCCAGTGGTTTATTGCTTAGAAAAGAGCCTCTCAGCCCTGGCTGTATAGTAATTTGTAGAATTTTAAAAGAGAGAGAGACCAGTGCTTGAACCCACATAGACCACTGGACTTGGACTCCACCAAGATGACTGCCAGGAGAGTCATCAAAGCAAGAGCTCAGGGCGAAGCCTTTGGCTGCATTGAAGCCTTGGATGCACCTGACCAGGTGAGTTTTCTGGGGTTTGGGGCAATGGTCAGAAGTATTCACCATACCACAGAGAGAGGGAAGTCACTGAGGGATACAAAGACACCCCAGTGTTGTGTTCCCCGAAACCCAACCACCACCTCTTAAGCCGGAGAGGGAGATGTGGAAGGCAGTGGTTCCCATGTTAGTATATGAGATGAGCCTGGGATTTAGGAGGCTGAGTCAGGCCCAACTAACTGACTCCATTTGTGCTATGACTCCATTTGTTTTCCTAAGCTGGAAGCCAACAAGATCCCACCATGCAAAAATGAGTCCTGCTTGGGTATTTTTCCTCCATAGGTGTGGTGACATTCTTTCCACCTGTGATTCTGTGCCATTTGGGAGAGTTTAAAGCATGGAAATGAAAACTCAACTTACTTCCCTTCTCATCTGTCCAGCTCCACCCACTCCACCATGCTGGGCATTCATACAGCTCCTGAGTCTCGAAAGTAACCCTTGCTAATGCTGACTCCTTTCACTGCTTGTGGAATAAGGGAGCTAGGCAGTGACTTCTATTTCTTAAGTCTTGATTGATGCTTTGGATACTTCCAAGCTCCTACTATATGCTGGGCAGCCGGGCTATAATGATGAAGAAGATACACTTCTTGCTGTCAAAAGACCTCAGGGCAGAGGAAAGATCTGGGTCAGTCAACAAAAGGTTGGGACACAATTAATGTGGGCAGTCATTTCTTCCCTATTGAGAGAGTCTCAATCTCAAGGGCCAGTTAAGAAACTCATGGGCGAAGCAACATATATCTGTTGTCTTTGTCACCTTCCTAAGCTGCCCCCACAAGCTAGGTAAGGGTGTAATGCCAATTCCTAGTGACCCAAAAGAATTTTATCGGGGAGGACTCTTTGTTGAAGGTCCGGAAGCCGTTACGTGCTTGTCTCTGCCATTTGCCTGGGAAGCAGCAATGACCTTCACTTCCTCTACCCATTGGCCCATCCTCACTAATTCTCCAAGTGTGCCGAGGCTAGGCCCCAGGTCTTTTTTCTTAACTCTGATGGATAAAAACAAGAAAAACTGTGGGTTTTTATTATTTTTTTTTATTTATTTTTTGTAGAGACAGAGTCTCACTTTATGGCCCTCGGTAGAGTGCCGTGGCATCACACAGCTCACAGCAACCTCCAACTCCTGGGCTTAAGCGATTCTCTTGCCTCAGCCTCCTGAATAGCTGGGACTACAGGCGCCCGCCACAACGCCCGGCTATTTTTTGGTTGCAGTTTGGCTGGGGCTGGGCTTGAACCCGCCACCCTCGGTATATGGGGCCGGTGCCCTACCGACTGAGCCACAGGCGCCGCCCAACTGTGGTTTTTTTTGTCTTTTTCTTTTTGGAGTTCCAAGTTTAAGTTATTATTTTTTTAAATTTCAGATTAATATGAGGGTACAAATGATTAGGTTACAATGTTTGCATTTGTTAGATCAAGTCCCTGTTGTAGTTGTTTCCCACACCCAGGAAGTGTGCCATATACCCTTATATTGTGCCCATTAGGTGGGAGCACCCCAATTGCCCTCCCACTTCCCCTGTTTCCCTTCCCTCCTCCCTCCCCCAACTTGAATGAATTGAGGTTTCTCTCATGGGCGTGTATTAGTTGGTCTACCGGATTCATGTTAGTATTGAATACATTGGATATTTGCCTTTTCATTCTTGTGACAAGTTTAAATTCTTTTTTGGGGAAAGCTCTACCTGCCCCCCTTCCCAAACTCTCTAGTGGGTCTCTTGGTTGCATAAAAGGAAAGCAAACACTTACTCTGGGAGGAGAACAAAGCCGCACGCAGAGGTACACATAGACTTGGATAAGCTAAGCAGCTTTGCACAATGATGTCAAAGGCTATCTTCCTAGGTAAAATTTTATGTTTGCAGGTTATATTTACTTATTTTAAAAAAATTACTTCTTTGGGGGCTTGGAAGAGTAGAGGCCTGCTCAAGGGAAGGAAACTGTTCCTGGAAACACAGTGGCAGGCTGAGGGCTCCTGCAGAAGTCTTTGTGTCTGGGAGAGCTGTCCTCCTAGGCAATCAAAGCTTGTGTCAGTCAGGGTCTCAACAGAAAGCATAGGTCATGCTTGAATTGGAAATTTAGAGGTTTTTTTTTTTTTTTTCTTTTTAAATAAAGAGACTATTTCAAAACTTGAAGTAGTGATGCAGGAGAGTCACAAAAGAGCATGTTAAAACCTGATGATAGGCAAAGAGCTGCCCTGGAGAGAGCTCCCTGGAGCCTGGAAAGAGAGAGGCCAAGCAGAGCAAGTACCTGAGAGTGACTTCTGATGAGGGGCTGTGGGATCTGGAGGAAACCTCAAAGGGAGGGGGGCAGGGCACAAGTGTCCTGGCCTGATTTCCCTCCCTTTCCCAACTCCTGCTGGGGCCCCCGTTGGCTGAACCCAAGCAGGCAGCACCTCCAGGAATCCTCTACAGAGACAGAGCAGGCAGAGGGCAGAGAAGAATCAGGAGGGGCCACAGCTTGCGCCCAGGTTCAGTTTTCCATTTTGTAGTCTGCTGTGGGCTGAGTGTTTTCTTCTCTCTCCACCTCCAGTTGATATGTTGAAATCCTAACTCTCAAGGTGACGGTATTAGGATAATTGGTCTTTGGGAGGTAATTAGGAATAGACAAGGTCATAAGGATGAAGTCTTCATGAATAGTAGTGTCTTCGCAGGAGTTCCAAGAGAACTTACCTTCTCTGAGAACACAGCAAGGAGGTCCCATCTGTGAAAGAGGAAGTAGGCTTTCACCAGATACTGACTCTTCTGCTGCAGTGATCTAGGACTGCCCAGCTTCCAGAACAGCGAGAAATAAATTTCTGTGATTTATAATCCAACCAGGTTTTGGTGGTCTGTTATAACAGGCTGAATGGACTAAAACGCAGTCCCTTTCTGCTAGTCCCAATCTTTTAGAAAAGCTTTTGACAGCCTTGGCTGTTATCCTAAGAAATTAAGGGAAGAGTCCATGCCCACACTAGGCAGAGATGGTGAAACATACACAGACAATGCTTGAAGAAGGCTGATTTAAGAGGGTATCATGCCCAATCGCCATCTAAAGTCAGACGGCCCTCTGAGATGACAGAGTGAGATTACGGAAGGTGTAACCATTTTCCAAGAATGCCTGGAAGTGTTTGAAAAAGAGGAATCTGATCAAAGGTTGTACTTCTTATAGTTAAGAAAATGGCTATATTGGGTTAAATCTTTCAGTTAAGAGAATGGCTATATTGGGTTAAATAAAATATATTATTGAATTTGAAATGATTGTCCCAAATTTTCCACTAGTAAGTGTCAGATATGCAATCATCTTAACAAAGGTAACAACAGTAGTTAACAAAAATAAAGAGCACAGAGTAAGCTTCAGAGCTCAGGAGTTAGGACTGTGATTGCTGGTTCATAGGACACAATTGTCAAACATGGCATCTAAGATCATGGTGGAGAACAGATTGAACAGGACTGACTGAAGGCAGGAAATCTAGGTAAGAAGCTGTTGCAGTAGTCTAAGGAAAGAGGAAGAGGGCGCAGGCTAGCACTATGAATCAGAAGGGATTTGAGAGGTATTTGGAGGTAAACTGCTGATAGGCTTTGTTGAGAGATCGATGAGCAGGCTGAGGGCAGAGAAGAATCAAGAGTAATTTTCAGGATTTTCTCTTGGGTGATGGGCTTGGTCGCGGTTCCACTCATCGTAGGGAATACAGGAGGAGCAGTAGATGTGGGAAGGTGATGTTTTTATTCCTTTTGCTTATGGTCTACGGATGGTGAATGACTCAGGGATCCCAGGAAGAGCTGTCGGGCCACTGGGTAGATACATAAAACTGAACTTAGGATGTGATCTCTGTCCAGAGATTTGTTTGGAGGTTAGAGATGCTTGAAGAAACAAGATATTTATGTTAGTAAGATCAGTAAGATCAAACCATGTTCATAGGTTGAGGGAAATAGGTTGATAAAGTGGGAAATTGCTGTAGTTTGAATTTTGTCCTCCCCAGAGAGATAGGTTCAAAATGTTAACCCTTCATGCTTGGGAAGGTGACCTTATTTGGGAAGAAGGTCTTTGTGGGATGTGCTGTAATTAAGATATAAGTTAAGACAAGGTCACACAGAAATAGGATGGATCCTTAATCCAATATGACAGGTGTCCTTAAAAGGGAGAGAGAGAGAAAAGACCAGAAACCCGAGAGGAGAATGATCTGTGATGACAGAGGGAGAGAGTGAAGTGCCGCAGCTGAGTGATCATGAGGATCGTCGGCAGATCCCAGAGACCTGGAGAAAGGCAGGGGCACATCTCCTCTGAGCAATCAAAGGAGCCAACCCTTCTGACACCTTGCTTTCAGACTTCTAGACTCCAGAACTGGAAGAGAATAAATTACTGTGGTTCTTAGCCATTGTTCATGGTGCCTTTGCTATGGTGGCCCTAGGGAATTATTACAGAGAGGTTGAAGATGGGAGGCCGATTTGAAGCGAGCAGATCCTTGCAAAGCAGAAAAGAAATGAATAAGATGCATGCACATTTAACAGGAGGATTTATCCAGGATGCAGTGTGTCCTTTTAAACCTTTTCTACTTATATATGGCAAGGAGGGAAGAACATAGACACTTTGCAGGTGGAAGAGGGAGCTGTGAAGTTGAGGAAGTTCCCCTTGGTTGCCTCTGTTTTCTCTGAAGCTGAGAGTGAGTGTGGAGCTTGGACGTGTGAAGTGAGGAGGAGTTCAAGCATTTACTTTTAAAACACTTCTCTTGAAGCCTTTGTTCTGGGACACAGGGAAGAATGGTGGCCCAGCCTTGAGCACCCAGGTAAGGATGGAGTGATTGTCTATGGTTAAGCTTCAGGCTTAGGGAGCGAAGAGACTAAAGTCTAGATAGATCCCTTCTGGGCACAGCAGATTAGAAGTGAGTGGTCAAAATACCACTGGAGAGGATAGAAGCAACTGGGTCGTGCAGGGCACTGCATTCCATGATAAGGGTCTTTTAAGTATGTGTTTAAACAAGAAAGGAGAAACGCAACCTAAAATATATTGCTGCATATTGTGGGCAGCATCATTTTGGAAAGCAACATTTTGGGGCTTCTGACAATAACTGAGATCAGAACTACTATGTGGTCAGAGAGGGACAGCTTCATCTCTACTGAACAGTCTATAGGGATGCTGAAAATGGATCCCACGCTGCTGAGGGATGTTTCTCTGAGACACTTCCCCACCTTTTCTTTTGCGTCCTCCAAATCTGTAAAAAATGGCCGATTGCTCTGAAAGTGATATTCTCAAGGCTGCATAGCCTAGAGCTGGGGCAAAAAGACTGGCACTTAAGTTTCTAAATTCCAAATCAGCAATTTTAAAACTTTTGTTAACTGTGTGGTTTTGGACACATCATCTAATTTCTCTGAACCAGTTTCTAATTCTATAGAGAAAGAAAAATGGTGAAGTTTCCTTTATTTGACTCCAGTAAAGATTAAATGAGATCTTGCATTTGTGTGGCTGATGGTCAGTAATCAACGAAAGTTAGCTATTAATATTATTATTTGATCACATTAGCATGAAGGTTACAACATATATTCCTGGGATTTTAAGTTTGCACACTGATCTATCCAAGTTACTAAAATAATGGAAGGATTATTTATTTTTATTTTTTATTTTTTTGGCAGTTTTGGTTGGGGTCAGGCTTGAACCTGCCACCCCTGGTATATGGGGCTGGGACCCCATTCCTTGAGCCACAGGTGCCACCCAGAAGGATTATTTTTAATGACCATGAATGGAGACATCACAAAATAGTTTTTTAATGTGTATATGACTTATTCAGAAGATGAATTCATATTTTCTTTTTTTGCCATATATGGTCAAAGTCTTTTAAATGTCTGTCCCTTACCACTGAGAATTATAAAAATAATAGGAATGAAAATAAAAACAAGAAAAAAATAGGCTTATCTCTACTGAAAAAAATCTTTATTGATAGTGGTTTATTCATTACTAGAACTTAGGTCACAAAACAAGTATGTTTCTAAGACTAGAGGAAATGCAGGTTAGACTCCAATCCTGCCACCCTCATGGGGTGGAATAGCTCACTGCAAAATTGAGTGTGTTATTTTTATTTATTTATGTTTTTTGGAATCATGGTCTCTCTGTTGTCCAGGCTGGAGTTCAGTGGTGTGATGTGATTGTACCTTACTGCAACTTTGAACTCCTGGGTTCAAGCAGCACTCCTGGCTTCAGCTTCCTGAGCAGCTAGGACTATGGGCACATGCCACCATGCTCAGTTAATTAAAAAAAAAAAAATATATATATATATATATATTTTGTAGAGATAAGGTGTTGCTATTTCGCACAGTTTGATCTTAAACTTCTGGCCTTATACCAGGGGTGGCGAGTTCCTGCCTTGTCCTCTCAAGGTGCTGTGATGACAGGTGTGAGTTCTCTACCTCACCCAAGAGCGATTCCTGACAGTGGCATGAGAGGACTATTGGAGCAGTTATGGGGAATATTAGAGTCTCTTGAGAAGCTTTACTAGTTCTTTGTAGTTTGGATTTTACAGAAATGTATACTTTGGGGAGGAACTGTGAGTAGATTTTTGTAGACACAAGTTTGTGTACTTTTAACCTTAAGATCCAGGGCGAGAAGTGGTCTACTGTTTGACCAGCCAAAAGGTCAAGTGGTCATTCCCATCTTCTTTGCTAAAAGAACCCCAGTTCTGTTTAGGTATATAACAGCCATGTGCTCACGTCAGAAGGACCCAATACGGGGAAGGGTGGGAAATGCAGAGAGAATTGTGTCCAGATAATACAGCAGACACACTCTTAAAGATGAGAATAAGGCAAAAACTGATTTATGGGAGACTTGAGACCAGGCAGGACAAAAGACCTTTGGAATAAACACTAAAAAATTACATAAAAATTAGAATGTGAACTTGGAGTCTTTGAGATCTGAGATTCAACCCTTTTATACATTTATTTAATAAGTAGTTTTTGAGAATACAAAAAGGATAGACACACATGGATAAAGAAGTGAGTATGTAATTGGAAAGTATGGTGAGTGCTCACAGGCAAAGAATAGGATGCAAAAGAGAATAATGGGACCTAGTTAATCTGTGTGGTCAGGGAGGGTCATGCAGAAATGAGCCCTGGGAAACGCATAGAGAGATTTTCTAGACAGAGCGAACAACATATGTGATGACCTGGATTTGGGAAAGTGTTTTGCCTGTTCATGGTACTGAAATTAGGTGCTCGTGTCTGGTGTGTGGGGTGGGGTGGTGGGGTGTGGCCTACAGTGAGGCCGGCCACAGTAGGACCTTGGATCTGGTTCTGCATCCAGTGGGAAGTTGACCCAACGCCTTCAGGCAGAGGAGGGACATAATCTAATTTTCATTCTCTGTGGAGGATACAGAATAGGAAATGCTGGGAAGGTAACCCGATGAGACTGGACTTGCGTGTGTAGCCCTAGGGAGATTATGGCTTTAGAATGAGGCAGGTGTGGGTTTGGATGCTGATTTGATCTCCTGTTATTGGTTGACTTACACCCTTGAGTAGGTAGCTTCTCTAAACTGCCATTTTCAAATCCACCAAGTGAAAATGACTTGAGTACAAAAGACTTAGCTCTTAGGATGGGGAGATTAACAGGATTAAATTTACACATCTTTGAACAGTTCTGACACATAAAATGAACTTCCCAAAATGGTAATTCTGTTTCCTTCCCCACCGAGTCTAGATAAAGCATCATACCCTGTTCCCTAATGAGGAAGATGGCTTGGCATAGAGGCTAGTGAGGTGCTGACAATGGGTCAGAGGACAGATACTAATCCTTGCCTCAGGGAGTGTGTGATGAGTGGAGTGATATGGGCTAGATTTACTTCAAAATGTTAAAACTCTATTTTTTCACTGTAAAAGTGATAACTGGAAAATACAGCAAAGTCTCATGGAAAGATGAGAAAACTTCGACTAAAAAGAGATACAACCTAAAAACAACCACTGGAAACATTTTGGTTTTCTAAGCCTCTTTGCACCCAGGATAATAATATCTGGCTATACCTTCTAGTAAGGGATGGTGAAAGAAAAATGAAAGGATATTTGTAAAAAGGTTTATAACTTTGGGGTAGAATATACTGCATTGGTAGAGTGCACTACTGTTCCATTGCCACTTTCAAAATGCTTGTAGAAGTGATGCAATAAAAATGTAAATGTTGGGGTCCTCTTTCAGACTGATCAGCCATTCAGAGTTTCCAACATTGCCTTATGATGAGGGAAAAGAAGACATATTAACTAACAAAGACTTGATACCTCAAAATTTATTACCCCAGCAATTACATGGATTTTATTTGTGGATAGATTATTTCCTTTCAGAAAGTGTTGACTATGGTACCCTGAGGGTATCGTGCACTATTGGTATTGAGATGAACTGGGACCAGTTTCTTGTTTTAAGGATAAACAATTCAAGTGTATTTCTGACAGCTGGTAACTGGAAAATTCTCAGGCCCTGAAGAAGGAACCATCTGAGAGCCTGGACATGCACAGCATCATATAAAACTCCATTGTGGAAGTGACTAATATCACTCCACAGGAAATCAGCATTTGGGCATCAATGTCTTCCAGTCTTTGGAAATACAGCACATACTATCCAGTTACTCAGTCTGTGTCATGAAATATGAAAATAGTCCAGAAAAGACACATCCCCTTTGACCTTTGCAGAATGATTTAATAAAGTTCACTGGATACAAAAATATGAAAGAGTAATTGCTGATAAAAGCGGAATTGTGGCTTCCTTCTTTCAGATCCTTCTTTCTTTGGATCCACTTCACAAGCATGATTAACTCTTTAATGTTTTTGTAATTGGTGGTGCTTGTCCCAGAGGCCATATTACCAACCCTGGAGTTGGGTTCCCTTAGAACAGAGATTCCACATCTTATAGTTTTTTGTTCCCTTTCAGCACTCATCTTGATATCTGTGTCTGTATAATTAGGCAAATATGTTTTCGATTGTTTTTACGTATGTACACATTTCACCCCTTTTACTGCTATCTTGATGGATGTTTTATGGGATAAATTTCCCACTGGCGGCCTCTTCTGCTTAGAGAGGTGCCAACGTTTGCTTCTGTATCCACTTAGGACTCTATCGCTTCCATCTGCAGGTGTAACTAAATATGATCCTTTACTTTCCAGAGGAGGGCTGGGCCTCCTGGGTTTTCAGGCTGAGGACTCTTATTAACCCACCATTTTACTCGCTGTTATTTATTTATCTTTGGCGTTATCCGGATTCAAAATAAAATAAAGACCTACATGAGAAAATTTGGAGACTATGGAAAAGTTTAAAGAAGCCTTTTTGTGAAGTTTGCGTAGAACTGCAACTGTCCCTCAGTATTACCTCTTCTACCTCTGAGGATACCAAAATCCTTGTGTACTCAAGCCCTGAAGTCCACCCTGTGGAACCAAAGTATAAGAGAAGGTGGCCCTTCTCTTATACTTTTTTCAATGCATATGTGGGTTTTGCACATATGCATTGAAATGTATTGAAAATATATTCAATATATTTTCAATCCATGTTTGCTTGAAAAAAAAAATCTATCTATAAGTGGACTTGTATAGTTACCAGTCTCTCCTAATAATATCGTGAGACTTCAGTTTCATTGGAGCGTATGTCATTATTACCTGATATCTTTTTACTCATTAATTTGTTGGTGTTAATTGCGAGAGTGGGGCTTTGGCTATCTTAGTTAATAATACTCCCCCTTTGCTTATAATTGCCTGGCACTTATTTGGTGCTTACTAATAGGTATGATTATATAATAATTGCAATCAACAGCTAAAGTGGTTTCTTCCTAGAGACCAATCTGACCACCCAAACTAATAACCCAATCTCTTCTAATAAAACCGTGAGATTTCATTTTCATTGGAGTGTATATCATTATTACCTGATATCTTCTTACTCATTAATTTGTTGATGTTAATTACGAAAGTGGGGCTTTTGGCTATCTTCGTTAATAATACATCCTACCTTTGCTTATAATTGCCTGGCACATATTTGGTGCTTACTAAATATTTATTTAATGAATAAATGAACTAATGTGTCACTTTGAAACACATTTTTTTTTTTGAGACAGAGTCTCACTTGGTAGTGTGCCATGGCATCATGGCTCACAGCAATCTCAAACTCGTGGGCTCAAGAGATGCTCTTGCCTCAATCTCCCAAATAGCTGGGACTATAGGTGCCCACCACAAAGCTCGGCTATTTTTTAGAGATGGAGTCTCACTCTTGTTCAGGCTGGTCTCAAACCTGTGAGCTCAGGGCAATCCACCTGTCTAGGTCTCCCTGAGTGCTAGGATTATAGGTGTGAGCCACTGTGCCTGGCCCACTTTAAAACCCATTTTAAACATTTGAAAATGTGAAAAAATTCTAATGTTATTGCTGGGTTTATGTTTCCTTTATATATAGCATTTCTTCTTCTTCTTCTTCTTTTTTTTTTAGTGCTACAAATATGTTTTATTATATATATAGCATTTCTTTACAATGTTCCCATCCTACTGGTCAGGACAGGCTGTGCAATGCTGCCATAACAGGCAACCCCAAATCCTTCACTAAGGATTATTTATGACAAAGGATTATTGTTTTCTCCCTTTACACGTTTGAAGTGAGTTTCAGGAGAGCTTTGCTCATCGTAGTTACTCAGGACCTCAGCTGATGAAGATTTTATCTCTATACATGCTTTTATTGTGGCTGGGACAGGAGAAGGGAACATGATGAGTTGCACACTGATTCTTTCTTTTTTCATTTTTTTTTTTTTATTGTTGGGGATTCATTGAGGGTACAATAAACCAGATTACACTGATTGCATTTGTTAGGCAAAGTCTCTCTTTGCACACTGATTCTTAGGACTTTGACCCAGACCTAACATATATTATTACATCTGCTCACATTTTATTGACCAAAGCAAGCTACACACAAGCTAACCCCAAAAAGGGTGGGAGAAATGCATGCCCACTGGGTGCCTGGGAAATAATTTAGAATTATTTGAATTATAGTACTCCTGACTACCACTGAGGTTAAAAGCACTCTTGGATGACAATGAAAAGTAATTTTATTTCTTATTCCAGACCTCCCAGTCCTTCTATGCTCAGGCAACCACAATTGACACACTCTGGTGTATCGTGCTCAAATTTTTCTCTCTTCACGTACAGACATACATGGTGTATATGTAAATATATGTATGTATCCTTTTTTGTTACATAACACTACTCTTGGCTTGGCGCCCCTAGCTCAGTGCTTAGGGTGCCAGCCACATACTCTGGGGTGGGTTTGAACCCAGCTGGTGGCTTTGAACCCGGCCTGGGCCTGCTAAACAACAATGACAACTACAACAAAAAAATAGCCGAGTATTTTGGCAGGCACCACAACATAGTCTCAGCTATTTGGGAGGCTGAGACAAGACAATTGCTTAGGACCAAGAGTTTGACATTGCTGTGAGCTGTGATGTCATGGCACTCTACTGAGGACAACATAATGAGACTCTGACTCAAACAAAACAAAACAAAACGCTATTCTACCTTTTTTTCATTGTTGGATTATTTTATTTCTACAGTATATGTTGGAGACTTTTCTGTATTATATCAAATAGGTCTCTCGCCTGCTTTAGTGTTTAATTGTTAAATGCATTGTAATTTAGTTAACCACTTGCTTTTTGATAGAGAGGTAGGGTATTTCTGATCTCTTCCTTTGACCAACAGAGCCAATAGCACACTAATTCTTAGATGAAGCTATTGTGGTGTAGTATGACAAGAACCAGCTTGGTTTGACTTCAGCATGATCTGGTTTGTAATACCAACTCCCAGTGATTAGCTGAAGAGGCAACTCATTAAACCTTGTGAGTTTTGCTTTTCTCAACTGTAAAATGGAGATATATGTTAATTCCCACCCTCCATAGTTGTCATGAGAAATAAATGAAATAATTTTCCTGTAACCTAATGAATGTTCAATAAGTATTTGTTGGTTGAGTGTTTCATGTCATTTAACTTGATCATAAGGGCTCTTTTACATGACTCTTATAATAATAGACCACTTCAGTTAGTAGGCACTGAAATGTATGGAAGCCATAGTAAGTCTTTCTTTTTTTCTATTCTCCTATATTAAACCTGGATTTTAAGGAAGACTTTTACTATCTTAAATTAGTGATTCACACAAACATGACTGGAAGCTTGGATGTCAACACACAAAATGGCATCATCACCAAGATCTTTGAGAACATGCAAAAATAACCAGGGAATGAGTGGCCATGGCTGGGCCCAGTGGTCCTTGGAGTCTAATGTATCCCACGTGGGTTATAACCTTCTATAAAGAAGGAGAAGAAGGGTCAGTGGGGGAGGGTCTAGCATTAGGCTGCGACCTAGGGATTGACTCCACGGATTTGCTTTCACTTCCTACATCCTAACTGAAGATACAAAGCATACAGTACTAACTTTCCTGTTACGGGGCACCATCAAGGAAAGTCCAATGAGATGTAGATATGCAAAAGATCAATTGCTTCCACTACATGACTTCCTCTCTCCTTCTTTACTGTCTTTCCCACATGCTCATCGTAATTGGTTAACGTTTTTATGCTAAGTACGTAGTTCTTGCTAAGTGTATGTGTAGGCTCCTTGGATGTTCTCCATTCTATTGTGTTCTGTCTTTTTCTATCCTATCCATTTCATTTCATTAAAAAAATCCTAGCCATGAACTCTACATTAATTTCATGACTGATTAAATGGACCAAACTTCAGACTCTGAGAAACCCCCCCCCCCCAAAAGTTTACTGTTTGTTCTCCAACTTCACTAGCAAGCTGCGTGCAGGGGAATGTTGCCCAAATTTACATCTTCACAAGAAGGACACACTGTACTTCTGCTCGTATTTCATTGATCAAAGCAAACTGCATGGCCAGTCAGACTTCTCCAAGTGGATATCTGAAAGGTAACTCAGTGTGTCCTGGCTAGATCTCATTATCCCTGTGTCACAATTTGCTCCCACTCTATTGCTCCTCTCATCCAAGTAAAGCACATCACCGTCAGCCCAGTCAAACATGACCCCAAACGGGAATCATTCTTGACTTTTCTCTCACGCTGCATATCCAAATTATCTGCACATTCTAGTGGCTTTGCATTAAAGATATATCCTGAATTTGGTCACTGTTCATTGCTTCTGCTGCTGACACCCTAGTCTAGACACAGCCCCTCCTACCCAGACCACTACCTCAATACCCCCCAAGTGGACTCTTTGTCTTTCTCTTGCGCCCCCCCCCCCCCCCCCGTCTGTTTTCCACACAGCAACCACAGTGACTCTTTTAAATACAGGCAAATCTTGTAAACCTTTCTGCTTCCCATGAGGTTTCCTACACTTAAAACAAAATTCAGTGGTTTTCAAACTGTGGCTTATGATCTGTGTATGGGTGTGCATGTGTGTACAAAGGATGCAGTGGTTTGAGGTGCAAAAATGTTTTTATTTGGAATTGCAGTAAAAAAATTGAAAGCACCTTACTTATCTGTCCCCTGGGTCCTTTGACAACGCCTTTCTTTGTAGTGCTCGCCCCCTCAGCTCTAACCTTGCTATCTCTTCCTACTACAAGTGCCCTCGACCTCAGGGCCTTTGCATTCTGTGCTTGTTCTTCCTGAAACATCACCCTCCAGATATTCTTCAACTTCGTTTTTCTTTTCATACTTGGAAACACTCTCTGATTCCTCTTGGTTATCTTCAGAGACCATACAGGTTGATTGAAAAAATCAGATCCTGGAATAAAGGATTCTGAAAAACAGAGATGGGAGCAAAACTTATCATTGTCTTTTCATGTTTTTTTATATGACCTATGAGATTGGACAATTAAATTCTCCAGCTCATCCTAGAAAAAGTGCTACATACTTTACTGCTGAGTGTCACTATGGTCACCTTTTGTGTACTTGGGAGGCTATGCACCGACGCGAGAACTAGTCTACTCTTCAAAGCAATTTTGGAACTCTTTTTCTGGAATGGTCATCAGAGTTGTTGTTGTATGAAGTCTGACGTTTAAGTTTGCAAACTCATCCTGGAATGTGATCGCCATATTCAATATATACTGATAGCAAAAGATGAATGCAAGTCACGTTGAGTTCTCCTTGGAATTGCAGAAGGCAAATGGGACTTGAATATTAAAAATTTAATATTTTTCCTTTAAAAAATATGTATATGGCTCTCTCTCTCTCTATATATATATACACGTATATACATATATATACACACACAAAATAAACTGATTCCATACTAATTGTGACCAAACCCAAAACAGACATATAAAGTCAAGACTCTGCACATCTCCCTCTATTCCCCCAAAGTTATTAGCAGCCTTCCACTTCTTCCTTATGCACATATAAGCATAAACAAACTTATATTTGCATATTTGAAGAGATTATCTTAGCACATTACTCTGTGCTTTGTTTTTTCACTTTGCAGCAGATCACGGACCTCCTTCTATGTAATATTGCAGAGGGTGGATCTATCATAACCCATTACACTATTTCTTGGTAGACTGATGTGAACATACTGTAATAAATTTTTGTACGTATATCCTTCTATGTTGGTGCCTGTATTTCTGTAGGATAGCAGTGGGCCATCCCAGCAGTGGGCTTGCTGTGGTAAGCAGCTCTCTTTTCACTCAATACCCTACCTGCTTCGGGTACCTGTGAGCCTTTTTCTTCGGTGTTGGGCCACATTGGCTCCCACCCTCACCCGTTCCACCAAAGTGCACATGGGGTGGAGACAGCAGGAGGGGAAGTAGCTATTGTGGCTCTTGACCTAAGTTGTTTGTTCACAGTGACCCAACCTCAGAAGCTGACAGCCTGGTCCTTTTGATTGCTGACAAAAGGGGCAATTAATATAAAATTCATGTGCTTTTCTGGATTCTGTTCTGTGCTATATTCCTTTAAGAGGAATTTGAATGAAACTAAAAGCATCTGGATTTAGGGTACATTTTACATAGTTCATAAAAGAGAAGGGAAAAAGATGAGGTGCTGTTAAGTGCTATTCAAAGTCCCATGAAATTGCGTTGCTGGGGTATATACCCCGAGTGTTTGACAAAGAGTATATTAAATGTATCATTAGAGTACCTCAGTAGCAGAGACGATTTTTAATATAATTCATCTATAGAATTTAGAATTTGAATCTGTATTTTCATTAGAATTTATTTGGCATTAGTGTAATATAACAATTTTTACTTTTTTCCTCTTTATCCTTGCTTTTCTTTCACGATTAACTCATTCTCTGCTGTATCTTTCAGAGCTTCTGTTAGGTGATTTTGTTCATTTCAAATTATATTTGACAATTAAAAATATCTGTGATTAAACAAAATTTAGTTTTAGATGAACTGAAGTGAATGCAAAACAGCAACAATAAATAGCCAAACACTAAAGAAAATATGCAGACCAGAAAAAACATAATGAAAAAATTACTATAAATTCACCAGTATTAAATAAGTGAAATAGACCGATATATACACCTTGTTAGTGATAAAGTATATATTCCATGTTAAGGTATGCAAATTACTTTTATCAAATTGATTAACCTATACAACTTGAAACACTATGTTTTAAAGTGATTTTAAGTGATTGTTTCTGGTATCAAAATGGTATAATTAAAGAAGTAAGAGGTAATACTATACAAAGGCCGTTATTAAATGACTCTTCAGGGAAGTGTTGGCTACCTGAGTTTTACTGTATGGAAGATCTAAACTCAGCACCAAGGGCACTGATTAAATAAAAACCAAGAAATAAAGGAAAATGTCATGATTTTGTTATTGTTGACTACGTACGTTCTCTCAGACTGAACTTTTTTTTTTTTAATGAGAAAATGAAGAATTTGATTCTAGAAAGCAGTGGGGGAGGGGGATTGCACAAAACACGCAACTACAGCACTATCGCTTCTATTCTGATCTTGCTCAAGTTCATCAGGGAAAATTAACCTTGGCAGCTTATTCAGTGACTAAATCTTGATATTTTTCTGGCTTAATTCATAACATAACTGTAAGCTATTGCTGTGTGTTTATATTTCCCATCCATTTCTCACATTTCCAAAGCATGCTGATACGTGATCCGGGCAGTTTAGCTACCATAATTGGCATTTTTCTTGGGCCAAAAGGAAACAAATTCCTTATCCACCATACTTTTTTAATTTCTGAAAAGCAACAAGTAACATGGTTAATCCCCTTTTTGATCTTTTCTCCTTTTGAATTTTCCTTATATTCTTTCCCTCTTTTAATCTTTTACTCTTTTTCATCTTCTCATTTTGCCCCACCCCTTTTATTTGGCTTATTATACATTGGTTTAAAAGAATTGGTCCAGTCTATGGAAGTGGGTCTTTAAGGTTTGTTCAAAGACTCATTATTCACATTGAGAGCTCTCAATATTTCTTTAAAGAATTCCATTGTAGCATTTGCCAACATCTTCCAACAGACTATCTTTCACAGTATTAATAGGACGTAAATTTTGTCAGCAACACGTCACTTAGGAAAATTATTTGTTTCAATGAGAAGTAAAAAAATATAGTTTTTTTCCCCATCTTCTGCCTATATGTTTAAGATGAAAGATTATCTTAACTGTTCAGAGAAGTTGGCAGTTGATTCAACAAGCCATTTAACTTTTTCTATCAGAGGCATCTATATAAGTGCTTTTTAAAAATTTCTATTGGACAACTTTGGTGATGCTAATCATAGTGGAAAGACAGGTTAGTTTCAGATGCAGGCACTATTTAAGAATTAATTTTTGCACTTTTATACAATTCTAGAACACCCGTATCAATGATGTTCATTTATAACAGTAGTTTATAGTTTGGAAAGAAGTAAAAGGGAAGCCTTCAACATAACTTGAAAGACTTATTTTAAATGAGTTGGGTATTTCTCTTATAAATCACAATTTTCAAAACACACTCATAAGATGTTTGGCTGCTGGTCTAATATTACGCCTTTCTCTTTCATCTTTTTTTTTACTACAAACCCTTAATGACAATCACAGGCAGGTCAGTGATACTGATATACCTTGCTTTTAGCATGTGAATTAGTCATCAGACAATCAGTTCAGGGGTCAGGCTTAGAGAAACAGTGCAAAGTTAGCAAAATGCAGGTCGGTGGAGGTGCTCTCCACTTCAAAGGCCGTGTGCTTGGCCAGTGGGGTTGGGATCACAGGCAGAAACAGCTGGGATTGTCGTTTGTTCCGAGAGGAAGGGTTTGTGTGCATGTGAACATGTTTGTAGCCGAGATAGGGTTTCACTACTTTGTAAAACAACAATTTACTTTAGAATGGCTTTGCTGGTAAAGCACAATAGGAAGTTAGAATCCACGGGAGCCCAGGTGCCTAATGTCAAGCAAGAGGATCCAATTTAGGACAAACTACAAAATCCCCACCCCCCACCCCCATCTTTCCAAACATGGAAAATCTGATGTTTCTCCATGATGTCAACTTGCCCGGGAAAGTGAAGGATTTCATTTTCTGAGAAATTTATGAAAAGATTTCCTTTTCTTGGGAGTAAAGTTAGAAGATGGCATTGTTTGGGAACTGTGAAAGGTTAAATTTTGAATCTATTCTGAAAGTTTTAGAATATAATTTTTTACCTCTTAATGTTCCAAAAGCAAACATAGGGTGTTGCAAAAGTCATTCCTAAAGTAATATTTTGTAAAATGCAAAATATTTACAAAACATTCTCTACATATTGGCCACCTCTTTGTAAAATTTTGTAATGAATATTTTGCAAATAAAGGCACATTTAGCTGCAATTTCCCATTTTACCTATGTATGGTGATTTTGGGGGCAACTTTTGGGAAACTCTATAAATGAAATGAGAGTTATGATTCAGATATTTTTGTTTGAAAACAATATATATAAAACCAATCTTTTTTCTTTTAAGCTTCATTTCATTTTTTTCCTGGAAAAACATGTGGAGTCAAGTCTTCATGGCACTCTGATAATAAGATTTGATTTAATTAAAGTTGAGATGAACATCTAGTTTTGTACTCAGTTTGCAAGTGCATTTCAGTTGCAGTTTTAGAAGTGAATTTTCTTCTTTGGGTACTTAGGACTTAAGGGCAAACCTTTGTTCATTATCAAGCAGCTAGAATTTAGGGAATAGGGACAATTCTGCTTTTCAAAGGAGGATCTCTAGATGAAGTTACTCTTTTTTGAGAGAATCTATAGCATGAATCAAGAAAAATGGATTTATTTTCTCATGTTTTAAACTACTGGAAAGGAAATTTGAAGGCAAAGTAAAAAATGCTATCGAAGAGGAAAAAATCCAAGGTCCAAACCATTTGACAATGCCTATTTCTTCATTTTTTGGGCCATATTATTTACTCTTTCTTGACATTAATTGTCTTTGTGGATTATTGCTGCCCCCCAAATGTCATTTCAAAGAAATGTCTTTACCAGGAGTGTGATGAGAGTAAGCACTGAGAGAAGAATGTGATCTGTCCACGGCAGAGATGCATTATTTTGAAGACAAGAATATTCTTTAAACACTGAATCAAGGATGTCATGCTAACTTTTTCTAGCAGGCTTCTAACTCAAGGGGGATTGTGGGTACCTTACTCAGCTAAGCTCAGTTCAGTAGGTGCTGTCAGAGGCGAAAACAGAAAGAAGAGCAAGTTCCTCAAAAACTGATTTATTTGCAAAAGATCTTTCAAAAAACAGCATGACTTGTAACCAATTTTCTCCCTTTATTTTACAAATTGGGGAAGAGTGAGTCAGTATTACTGTGCCATTAATTTATCATGCAGCATCAATAGTGGAATTTTGGGGGCATGTTCTTTTAAATTATAGGCAGAAAAAAGAAGAAAACAGTTTAAATAAAAAATGTAAATGGTTGGAGGGAATTTGTCACATACAATAAGGGCCATCAGTTTTTGGTTTCATTGGGAATTAACTCTGAGAGTATCTGCCATATGGAAGAAATGTTTTAACCCTCCTTATAAACTAATACCACTGAATATGAAAATATATCAATTCCTTCCTGGTCCCCTCCCCCCAATTGAATTTCTATGCAATGGGAAAATTATTAATACAACATCTGCAGAACATAATTAAAGTGCTGTTTTATATCCTCTAACCAGAAAGCTGGCAGTTAAAGGCTAATATTCTTTTCTTTTCATGATTGGGAAACATTCATAAATCTTGTAACACAAGTGTTTCTCTGATTTTCATTAGTGGTCATTTAATTCCACTGACTATTTTCATGAATGCAAAAAAAAAAAGTATATTTTTAATACTGATTAAACTAATGGAAAGCCATGGCATATTTAATGTATTTATTTATTTATTTATATATTCCCCCCTTTTTTGTTTTTATTGTTGGGGATTCATTGAAGGTACAATAAGCCAGGTTACACTGATTGCATTTGTTAGGTAAAGTCCCTCTTGCAATCATGTCTTGCCCCCAGAAGGTGTGGCATACACCAAGGCCCCACCCCCTCCCTCCTTCACTCTCTCTGCTTTTCCTTCCCCCCGTGACCTTAATTGTCATTAATTGTCCTCATATCAAAATTGAGTACGTAGGATGTATCAGATTATTTAACATTTTGATCAGTGATCGTAATGGACTGAAGGTTTATTTTTTCTCAAATTTTTTCGTTTCTTTTTGTAGAAACAGAGTCTCACTTTGTCACCTTCGGTAGAGTGCCATGGCATCACACATCTCACAGCAACACCCAAGTCCTGGGCTTAGGCAATTCTCTTGCCTCAGCCTCCTGAGTAGCTGGGACTACAGGCGCCCGCCACAATGCCCAGCTATTTTTTTGTTGCTGTTTGGCTGGGGCCTTGGTATATGGGGCTGGCACCCTACCCACTGAGCCATAGGTGCTGCCTAGTGTTTTCTCAGTATTTACATATTGAAATCCTACCTTCTAAGCTGATGGTATGAGGAGGTAGGGCTTTTGGGAGATGTTTAGCCATAAGGACAGAGCCCTCATCAATGGGAAGAGAGATCACTCACTATGAAGACGCAAGAAGATGGAGCCAGAAAGGGGGCTGTCACCCCACAGTGAGTCTTCTGATGCCTTGATCTTGGACTTCCCAACCTCTGGAACTTTGGGAAATAAATGCTTGTTATTTATATGCCACCTAGCTTATGGTTCCTTTGATATACCAGCCTGAAAAGACTAATCCCAATTTCTTTGGGACTGTATATCAATTTAGAGAACTTTGTGCTTGTTTCCAACATTAGAATTTTCAGTAGCATTCTTGAAGGGGTTATAGAATGATAACAACACTATCTCTATTTACAAACATCACGTTACAGACATTGTCAATAAATAAGTGTGGCTCTCATTGTCTATAAACATATTCCAATTATTATTATTATTACTATTTTTATAGTTTTATTCTTTAATAGTTTTTCGTTTTGTTTATTTTCATGGGGCACCATACACTGGTTTTATAGACCGTTTGACACATTTTCATCACACTGGTTAACATAGCCTTCCTCGCATTTTCTTAGTTATTGTGTTACGACATTTATATTCTACATTTACTAAGTTTCACACATACCCTTGTAAGATGCACCGCAGGTATAATCCCACCAATCACCCTCCCTCTGCCCCCCTCCCCTCTTCCCTTTCCCCCTTCCCCCTATTGTTAGGTTATAACTGGCTTTCATGTGAAAGCCATAATTAGTTTCATAGTAGGGCTGAGTACATTGGACACTTTTTCTTCCATTCTTGAGATACTTTGCTAAGAAGAATACGTTCCAGCTCCATCCATGTAAACATGAAAGAGGTAAAGTCTCCATCTTTCTTTAAGACTGCATAATTTTCCATGGTGTACATATACCACAATTTATTAATCCGTACATGGATTGATGGGCACTTGGGCTTTTTTCATGACTTAGAAATTATGAATTGGGCTGCAATAAACATTCTGGTACAAATATCTTTGTTATAATGTGATTTTGGTCTTCTGGGTATATGTCTAGTAGAGGAATTATAGGATTGAATGGTAGATCTATTTTTAGATCTCTAAATGTTCTCCAAACATCTTTCCAAAAGGAATGTATTAACTTGCACTCCCACCGGCAGTGTAGAAGTGTTCCCATTTCTCCACATCCATGCCAACATCTCTGGTCTTGGAATTTTGTGATATGGGCTAATCTTACTGGAGTTAGATGATATCTCAAAGTAGTTTTGATTTGCATTTCTCTGAGATTAAAGATGATGAGCATTTTTCATATGTCTGTAGGCCATGTGCCTGTCTTCTTCAGAGAAGTTGCTCTTCAAATCCCTTGTCCAGCCTGTGATGGGATCACTTGTTCTTTTCTTGCTTATACGTTTGAGTTCTCTGTGAATTCTGGTTATTAAACCTTTGTTGGAAATATAACCTGCAAATATCTTCTCCCATTCTGATGGCTGTTTGCTTGCTTTACTTACTGTGTTCTTGGCTGTGCAGAAGCTGTTTAGTTTGATCAGGTCCCAGTAGCGTATTTTTGAAGCTGCTTAAATTGCCCGGGGGGGGGATCCTCCTCATAAAATACTCACCCAGACCGATTTCTTCCACGGTTTTCCCTGCACTCTCTTCTAGTATTTTTATAGTTTCATGTCTTAAGTTTAAATCTTTAATCCAGTGAGAGTCTATCTTAGTTAATGGTGAAAGGTGTGGGTCCAGTTTCAGTCCTCTACAGGTTGCCAGCCAGTTCACCCAGCACCATTTGTTAAATAGGGAATCTTTTCCCCACTGAATGTTTTTAAATGGCTTGTCAAAGATCAAATAACAGTAAGTAGCTGGATTCATCTCTTGGTTCTCTATTCTGTTCCAGACATCTACTTTGCTGTTTTGTACCAATACCATGCTGTTTTGATCACTATCGATTTATAGTATAGTTTGAGGTCCGGTACGTGATTCCTCCTGCTTTGTTTTTATTTCTGAGTAATGTCTTGGCTATTTGAGGTTTTTTTCTGATTCCATATAAATCAAAGTATTATTTTTTCAAGGTCTTTAAAGTATGACAGTGGAGCTTTAATAGGGATTGCATTAAAATTGTGTATTGCTTTGGGTAGTATGGACATTTTAACAATGTTGATTCTTCCCAGGCATGAGCATGGTATGTTTTTCCATTTGTTAACATTTTCAGCTATTTCTTTTCTTAGAGTTTCATAGTTCTCTTTATAGAGATCTTTCTCTTCCTTTGTTAGATATACTCCCCAAATATTATATCTTCTTTGGCACTACTGTGAATGGGATAGAGTCTTTAACTGTTTTTTCAGCTTGACTATTGTTGGTATATATAAAGGCTACTGATTTATGAATGTTGATTTTGTAACCTGAGACGCTGCTGTATTCCTTGGTCACTTCTAAGAGTTTTGTAGTAGAATCCTTGGTGTTTTACAGGTATACAATCATATCATTTGTGAAGAGCAAAAGTTTGATCTCTTCTGACCCTATATGGATACCCTTGACTGCCTTTTCTTCCCTAATTGCAATGGTTAAAACTTCCATTACAATGTTATAGAGTAATGGAGGCAATGGGCAGCCTTGTCTGGTTTCTGATCTGCGTGGAAGTGATTTCAATTTAACTCCATTCAATACGATATTGGCTGTTGGTTTGCTGTAGATGGCCCCTATCAGTTTAAGAAATGTCCCTTCTATACCAATTTTCTTAAGTGTTCTGATCATGAAGCGATGCTGGATATTATCAAAAGCTTCTTCTGCATCAATTGAGAATCATATGGTCTTTATTTTTTAATTTGTTTGTGTGTTGAATTATACTTATAGATTTACATATGTTGAAGCAGCCTTGAGACCCTGGGATAAAACCAACTTAGTCATGATGTATAATTTGTTTAATGTGTTGCTGGATTCTGTTCGTTAGGATCTTGTTGAATATTTTTGCATCTATATTCATTAGTGATATTGGTCTATAATTTTCTTTTCTTGTTGGGTCTTTTCCTGGTTTGGGGATCAGGGTGATGTTTGCTTCATAGAACGTGTTGGGTAGTCTTCCTTCTTTTTCTACATTTTGAAACAGGTTGAGTAATATGGGTACTAATTCCTCTTTAAAGTTTTGGTAGAATTCTGATGTGAAGCCATCTGGTCCTGGGCTTTTCTTTTTAGGGAGGTTTTGTATGGTTGATGCTATTTCAGAGCTTGATATGGGCCTCTTCAGCATTTCCACTTGATTCTGGCTAAGTCTTGGAAGGTGACGTGCTTCGAAGTATCGGTCAATTTCCTTCAGATTTTCATATTTCTTTTTTTTTTTTTATTGTTGGGGATTCATTGAGGGTACAATAAGCCAGGTTACACTGATTGCAATTGTTAGGTAAAGTCCCTCTTACAATCATGTCTTGCCCCCATAAAGTGTGACACACACCAAGGCCTCACCCCCCTCTCCGTCCCTCTTTCTGCTTCCCCCCCCATAACCTTAATTGTCATTAATTGTCCTCATATCAAAATTGAGTACATAGGATTCATGCTTCTCCATTCTTGTGATGCTTTACTAAGAATAATGTCTTCCACTTCCATCCAGGTTAATATGAAGGATGTAAAGTCTCCATTTTTCTTAATGGCTGAATAGTATTCCATGGTATACATATACCACAGCTTGTTAATCCATTCCTGGGTTGGTGGGCATTTAGGCTTTTTCCACATTTTGGCGATTGTAAATTGAGCTGTAATAAACAGTCTAGTGCAAGTGTCCTTATGATAAAAGGATTTTTTTTCTTCTGGGTAGATGCCCAGTAATGGGATTGCAGGATCAAATGGGAGGTCTAGGTTGAGTGCTTTGAGGTTTCTCCATACTTCCTTCCAGAAAGGTTGTACTAGTTTGCAGTCCCACCAGCAGTGTAAAAGCATTCCCTTCTCTCCACATCCACGCCAGCATCTGCAGTTTTGAGATTTTGTGATGTGGGCCATTCTCACTGGGGTTAGATGATATCTCAGGGTTGTTTTGATTTGCATTTCTCTAATATATAGAGATGATGAACATTTTTTCATGTTTTGTTAGCCATTCGTCTGTCATCTTTAGAGAAGGTTCTATTCATGTCTCTTGCCCATTGATATATGGGATTGTTGGCTTTTTTCATGTGGATTAATTTGAATTCTCTATAGATCCTAGTTATCAAGCTTTTGTCTGATTGAAAATATGCAAATATCCTTTCCCATTGTGTAGGTTGTCTCTTTGCTTTGGTTATTGTGTCCTTAGCTGTACAGAAGCTTTTCAGTTTAATGAAGTCCCATTTGTTTATTTTTGTTGTTGTTGCAATTGCCATGGCAGTCTTCTTCATGAAGTCTTTCCCCAGGCCAATATCTTCCAGTGTTTTTCCTATGCATTCTTTGAGGATTTTTATTGTTTCATGCCTTAAATTTAAGTCCTTTATCCATGTTGAATCAATTTCTGTGAGTGGGGAAAGGTGTGGGTCCAGTTTCAGTCTTTTACGTGTAGACATCCAGTTCTCCCAACACCATTTGTTGAATAGGGAGTCTTTCCCCCAAGGTATGTTCTTGTTTGGTTTATTGAAGATTAGGTGGTTGTAAGATGTTAGTTTCATTTCTTGGTTTTCAATTCGATTCCAAGTGTCTATGTCTCTGTTTTTGTGCCAGTACCATGCTGTCTTGACCCTATGGCTTTGTAGTACACACTAAAATCTGGTATGTTGATGCCCCCAGCTTTATTTTTATTACTAAGAACTGCCTTAGCTATTTGGGTTTTTTTCCGGTTCCATACAAAAGGCAGAATCATTTTTTCCAAATCTTGAAAGTACGATGTTGGTATTTTGATAGGAATGGCATTGAACAGGTAGATTGCTTTGGGAAGTATAGACATTTAAACAATGTTGATTCTTCCCATCCATGAGCATGGTATGTTCTTCCATTTGTTAATATCCTCTGCTATTTCCTTTCTGAGGATTTCATAGTTTTCTTTATAGAGGTCTTTCACGTCCTTCGTTAGGTATATTCCTAGGTATTTCATTTTCTTTGAAACTATGGTGAGGGAGTTGTGTCCTTAATTAGCTTCTCATCTTGACTGTTATTGGTGTATACGAAGGCTACTGACTTGTGGACATTGATTTTATATCCTGAAACATTACTGTATTTTTTGATGACTTCTAGGAGTCTTGTGGTTGAGTCTTTGGGGTTCTCTAAGTATAAGATGATGTCAACAGCAAAGAGGGAGAGTTTGACCTCCTCTGCTCCCATTTGGATTCCCTTTATTTCCTTGTCTTGCCTAATTGTATTGGCTAGAACTTCCAGCACTACGTTGAATAGTAAAGGTGACAGAGGACAACCTTGTCTGGTTCCAGTTCTAAGAGGAAAAGCTTTCAGTTTTACTCCATTCAGTAAAATATTGGCTGTGGGTTTGTCATAGATAGCTTCAATCAGTTTTAGAAATGTGCCACCTATGCCTATACTCTTCAGTGTTCTAATTAGAAAAGGATGCTGGATTTTATCAAATGCTTTTTCTGCATCTATTGAGAGGATCATGTGATCTTTATTTTTGCCTCTGTTAATATGGTGGATAACGTTTATGGACTTGTGTATGTTAAACCAGCCTTGCATCCCTGGGATGAAGCCTACTTGATCATGATGAATGACTTTTTTGATGATAAGCTGTAATCTATTGGCTAGGATTTTGTTGAGAATTTTAGCATCTATGTTCATGAGTGAGATTGGTCTGAAATTCTCCTTTTTGCTTGGGTCTTTTCCTGGTTTTGGTATCAGGTTAATGTTTGCTTCATAGAATGTGTTGGGGAAGATTCCTTCTTCCTCAATTTTTTGGAATAATTTCTGCAGTACAGGAATAAACTCTTCCTTGAAGGTTTGATAGAATTCTGGAGTGAAGCAATCTGGACCAGGGCATTTTTTGGTTGGAAGATTTTTTATTGTTTCTTTGATCTCGGTGCTTGAAATTGGTCTGTTCAGGAGCTCTATTTCTACCTGGCTGAGTCTAGGGAGAGGGTGTGATTCCAAATATTGATCCATTTCCTTCACATTGTCAAATTTCTGGGCATAGAGTTTCTGGTAGTATTCAGAGATGATCTCTTGTATCTCTGTGAGATCACTTGTTATTTCCCCTTTATCATTTCTGATTGAGGTTACTAGAGATTTTACTTTTCTATTCCTCATTAGTCTGGCCAATTGTTTATCTATTTTATTTATTTTTTCAAAAAACCAACTCCTTGTTTCATTAATTTTCTGAATGATTCTTTTGTTTTCACTTTCATTGATCTCTGATTTGATTTTGGATATTTCTTTTCTTCTACTGAGTTTAGGCTTAGATTGTTCTTCTTTTCCAATTCCATAAGATGGCTTGTGAGATTGTTGTTGCGCTCTCTTTCTGTTTTTCGAATGTAGGAATCTAAAATGATGAATTTTCCTCTCAAAACTGCTTTTGCAGTATCCCACAACTTTTGGTACCTTGTGTCTTCATTGTTGTTATGTTCAAGGAAGTTAATGATTTCCTGTTTTATTTCTTCCTGCCCCCATCTGTTCTTCAACAGAAGATTGTTTAATTTCCATGCCTTTGGGTGGGGTGGAGCATTTTTGTTAGAGTTGAGTTCCACTTTTAGTGCCTTATGGTCTGAGAAGATACAAGGTAAAATTTCAATTCTTTTGATTCTGTTGATATTTGTTTTGTGTCCAAGGATATGATCAATTTTGGAGAATGTTCCATGGGGTGATGAGAAGAATGTATATTCTTTATCTTTGGGGTGGAGTGTTCTATATGCATCTATCAAGCACAATTGTTCTAGGGTCTCATTTAAATCTCTTATATCTTTGTTTAATTTCTGTTTAGAGGATCTGTCCAGCTCTGTAAGAGGAGTGTTAAGGTCCCCTGTTATTATGGTATTATCAGATATCATATTGCTCAGACTGAGTAAGGTCTGTTTCAAGTATCTAGGAGCATTTAAATTGGGTGCATAAATATTTAGAATTGAAATGTCTTCTTGTTGTATTTTTCCCTTGACCAATATAAAGTGACCATCTTTGTCTTTTTTGACTTTAGTTGCTTTAAATCCACATGTATCTGAAAATAAGATTGCAACTCCTCTTTTCTTCTGAATTCAATTTGCCTGAAAAATTGCCTTTCAACCCTTGATTCGGAGCTTTAATTTGTCTTTTGAAGCCAGGTGTGTTTCTTGCAGACAGCAAATGGATGGCTTGTGTTTTTTAATCCAGTCAACCAATCTATGTCTCTTCAGTGGGGAATTCAAGCCATTAACATTTATTGAGATAATTGATAAGTGTGGTAGTATTCTATTCATCTTATTTGGTGAGAATCCATTGCTTAGTTTTAACTTTTGCATCAGTGTGGAGGTTAGGTTCTGTCCTTTAATTTCTGAGTTCTTACTTTGCTGCTGATCCATTGTGGTGGTCAGTGTGCAGAACAGGTTGAAGTATTTCCTGTAGAGCTGGTCTTGTTCTGGCGAATTTCCTCAATGTTTGTATATCCGTAAATGATTTGATTTCTCCGTCAATTTTGAAGCTTAGCTTAGCAGGGTACAGAATTCTGGGCTGGAAATTGTTCTGTTTAAGTAGATTAAAGGTAGATGACCATTGTCGTCTTGCTTGGAAAGTTTCATTAGAGAAGTCTGCGGTCACTCTGATGGATTTGCCCCTGTAGGTCAACTTGCGCGTATTCCTGGCAGCTTGCAGAATCTTTTCTTTTGTCTTGACTTTGGACAGGTTCATCACAATGTGTCTTGGAGAAGCTCGGTTAGAGCTGAGGCAACCTGGGGTCTGATAGCCCTCTGAAAGCCGTGTGTCAGAATCTTTGGTGATATTTGGGAAATTTTCTTTTATAATATTCTCTAGTATGGCTTCCATTCCTCTGGGGCATTCTTCTTCCCCTTCTGGGATTCCTATAACGTGTATGTTGGAATGCTTCATAAAGTCCCATAATTCTGACAGTGAATGTTCTGCTTTCCCTCTATTCTTTTCTGCCTCTTTTACTATCTGAGTTATCTCAAGAACTTTGTCTTCTACCTCTGACAGTCTTTCTTCTGCATGGTTTAACCTGTTGCTGATACTTTCCATTGTATCTTTAAGTTCCCAATTGACTGTTTCAGTTCCTTCAGGTCTGCTATATCCTTTTTATATTCTTCATATCGTTCATCTCTTATTTGATTCTGTTTTTGGATTTCCTTTTGGTTATTTTCCACTTTATTAGCAGTTTCCTGTATTGTTTCCATCATTTCTTTCATTGTTTTCAACATGTATATTCTAAATTCCCTTTCTGTCATTCCTAACATTTCTTTGTAGGTGGAATCCTCTGCAGTAGCTACCTCATGGTCCCTTGGCGGGGTTGTTCTGGACTGGTTCTTCATGTTGCCTGGAGTTTTCTGCTGATTTTTCCTCATGAGTGATTTCTTTTATCTGTTTCCTTGCCCTAATTTTCCTTTCAGTTTGTCTTGCTCTTTAAGTTCTTGTGCCTTTGGACTAAGGGTTATAGGACCAGAAGGGTGAGAAGGTTGAAGAGCAAAAATGGGATGAAAGAAAGGTGGACCGAGTGATAAGAGAAAAAAAGAAAAATAGAGAAAGGAGAGGGGGTGGGTAAAAGGAATATTGACAAAAAGAAGAGAGGCACAGAAAGAGGGAGACAGAGCAATATAGGTGTACAGTAGGGTACTTTGACACAACGTTAAAAAAACCCCACCTTCTGGGCTTGCCCAGTTGGGTGGTTCCCTTGAGGTCAGCAGCTCTGCGCTAACCTGATCAGACACAATACCCCATCTCCACCAAGTAGAGGTGGAAAGACAAAAATGCTATAAATCAAACCAAAACAAGCAAACAGATAAGTTTACGGGATAAAATTGGGTGAAAAACCAAATAATAGGGGTTAGAAACACTAGCAAATATGAAGTTCTAGTTATTGAAAAAGGCAGCAATGGGAAATTATAATTAAACTAGAAAAATTGAGAAGGAAAAAGGATCTGTATGGAAAAGGTTGAAATTAAAAAACAAAACAACATCAACAACATCAAAATAAACAAAAAAAGCAACCAAACCAAAAAACAACAAAAAAAGACAAAATAAAAAAAACACAACCAAAAACAAAGCAGTATGCATATGTTATTGAATATTGTCTGGGAAACACGTGGTCTTCTGGGGTATGCGATGTTAATCACAGTTCTGATACGACTGGAGGCTGCTGATTTCTCAAACCCCAGCAGGTAGACACCCTAAATCTCTCTTCATCCCACTTAAAAGGCACTGTGAACTTGTAAACTTGGTGAGCAGAAGCTTTCCTAGGAAAGAGCTTGTTGCTGGAATCACTGCTGAAGTGGCAGTCCACTTACCCTGTGTGCCAAAACTGGTCTCACTCTGCCCCTGAGGGTTAGGGCTGCAAGGCGGCTCAGACCTCACCCTTAGGCTAGTTGGTCGCTGGGTTACCAGCTCCCACCCGATTCTAGCTCTCAGACCCTGAGGGGCAGATCGCTCACAATGGCTCCCTGTGACCCACAGCCAAACATTATTAGCTCCGTCTGGTTCAGCGGCTCAGACTGGGGCCCTAGACAATGGCCAAAGTTCTCCGCACTCCTGCTCAGGCTCTCCCCAAGGCAGTTCAACTGAGTGCCAAGTCCAAAGACACCAAAACGGTTCACAGGTAAGGCCTTTCTGATTTGCAGTCTCGCTGCTACTGAACTTACAGTTGCGGGCGGGTTCAGACGGATTGAACACACGCGACCACTTGCCGTTTTTCCACTGTTTTAGTCCTCCTCTTGGGGTCCAGAAGTCTCTCGCTGACTCCTTGTATCCTCACAGGGGTGATGATAGGCAGATCCCACCAGCCAGAGATGCCTGGGGTCCTATCTCCCCAGACTCACGGTGCCCAGATGCAAGGAAGCTGTTACTCGGCCGCCATCTTGCTCTGCCTCCCTGGATTTTCATATTTCTGAGAATAAAGTTTCTTGTAATATTCATTAAGGAGTTTTTTTTAATTTGTGAGGAGTCTGTTGTTATTTCGTCTTTTTCGTTTCTGATTGATGAGGTTAGAGATTTAACTCTTTTTTTCCTGGTTAGGTTAGCCAAAGGTTTATCTATTTTATTCACCTTTTCAAAAAAACAAATTTTTGATTTATTGATCTGTTGTGTAATTCTTTTGTGTTTGATTTCATTTAATTCTGCTCTAATTTTGGTTATTTCTTTTCTTCTACTGGGTTTGGGATTGGAATGTTCTTCCTTTTCCAGTTGCTTGAGATGTCCCATTAAGTTGTTAACTTCCTCTCTTTCTGTTCTCTTGAGGAAGGCTTGCATGCTATAAATTTCCCTCTTAGGATTGCCTTTGCAGTATCCCAGAGGTTCTGATAGTTCGTGTCATTATTGTCGTTTTGTTCCAAAAATTTGGCAATTTCCTTCTTAATCTCATCTTTGACCCAGCTATCATTCAGCATAAGGTTATTTAACTTCCATGTTTTTGTATGAGTATGCAGATTCCTGTTATTACTGAGCTCAACTTTTATTTTATGGTGGTCCGGGAAGATGCAAGAAATAATTTCTATTCCTTTAAATTTACTGAGGTTAGACTTGTGACCTCAGATGTGATTGATTTTGGAGTATATTCCATGGGCTGATGAGAAGAATATGTATTCAGTTTTGTTGGGTGGAATGTTCTGAATTCTAGATGTCTGTTAAATCCAAATGTTGGATGGTTAGGTTTAAATCTACAATTTCTTTGCTCAGCTTCTTATTGGACGATCAATCCAACACTGCCAAAGGAGTGTTGAAATCTCTAACTATTATGGAGCTGGAGGAAATCAAGTTGCTCATGTCTGTTAGAGTTTCCCTTATAAATTGAGGTGCATTCTGGTTTGGTGCATAGATATTAATAATTGAAATCTCATCATTTTGAGTATTACCCTTAACAAATATGAAGTGACCATTCTTATCCATCCTTACTTTTGTTGGTTTAAAGCCTATTGTACCTGCATATAAAATATCAACACCTGCTTTTTTCTGATTATTATTTGCCTGAAATATGGAAGACTATCCTTTTATCTTGAGTCTATATTTGTCTTTTATGGTAAGATGTGACTCTTGTATGCAGCAAGTATCTGGCCTGAGTTTTTGTATCTAGTCAGCTAACCTGTGTCTCTTTAGAGGACAGTTTAAGCCATTCACATTAATGGAGAATATTGATAAGTCTGATAACATTTTTGGTATCGAGTTTTGGAAAGTCCAGTGAACATTTTTATTCCTGTCGCCAATGTGGAAGTTGGAGATTGATCAAAAGTTTCTGAGTGAGTTTACTTTTGTGGTAGAGGATTGGGCTGGTCATTATGGAGGATACATCTGAGAATATCATGAAGAGCTGGTCTGGTTATGGCAAATTTCTTCAACATATGAATGTCATTAAAATATTTAATTTCTCCATCATAAATGAAACTCAGTTTAGCTGGATACAGGATCCAGGGTTGAAAATTATTTTGCTTTAGGAGATTAAAAGTCGATGACCACCCTCTTCTGGCTTGAAAAGTTTCTGCAGAGATCTGCAGTCATTCTAATATTCTTCCCTTTGTAGGTAATGGATTTCTTATGTCTGGCTGCTTTCAGAATTTTCTCCTTCATATTAACTTTAGTGAAGTTAATTATGATATGCCTGGGGGATGTCTCATTTGGATAGAGTTGTGCTGGGGTTCTGAAACTGTCTGCTATCTGAATTTCAGAATCTCTTAGCATGTCTGGAAAATTCTCTTTCATAATTTCATGGAGAAGGGCCTCTGTGCCTAGCGAGGCCACTTCATCACTTTCAGGGATTCCAGTGAGGCGGATATAAGCCTTCTTCGAATTATCCCAGAGCTCTCTGAGAGAATGATCCATTTTTGCTCTCCATTTCTCTTTCTCTTCATCTTTGGGAGTGTTTAAAGGTTTTGTCTTCAATGTCAGAAATCCTTTCTTCTGCTTGCTCCACTCTGTTACTGAGGGTTTCTACTGTATTTTTCAGATCTTTGAGGGCTGCAAATTCTTGCTTCAGTGTGTCAAAATCTTTGGTGGTTTTGTCTTTAAATTCGTTGAATTCTTGAGACAACTTTTAAGTTTCTTCTTGAATTTCTAATTCTGACTTTTGAATTGCTGCTCGAATTCCTAATTCCAAATTTTCTTCCATTTTATTAATCTTGTTTGCAATCCTAATTCTGAATTCGATTTCTGACATCTTGGCCAGCTGTTTATGAATGGGATCTTCAGTTACATCTGCCATATCTTTCCTTGGGGGGGGGGAGTTGATCTATTCTGGTTATTTATGTTACCAGAGTTTTTCTGCTGATTCTACCCCATGATTGTTTTACATCATTTGCTTTTTCCCCTGGAGCTTTGTCGAGGTCCCATACAGTGCTATGGCCTGAGAAACTGGTGACCTGTTTGGTGTGGTGGGGCTAAGTGGTTCTGTCTTGTTTTTAGCTGGTCTCTGCTTGACCCTAGTGAAACAGTTACTCCCTGTTGAAGTGTCAGTTGTGAAAAAATACCAGCAATTAAGTCACCTTGCTCCCCATAGGCAACAATTGAAAAAGGAAAAATAAACCTTCCTACAACCACACAGCCAGGGCACAACCTGAATAGTCCTTGGGCGATTGGCTCAGTTCAAAAGGTTCATATCAATTGTCTCAGTCAGCACCTGTCTCAGGTGGGAGAGTTTAAAAGGCCTCTGGCAACTGGATCACAGGGGTCTTGTGACTGCTCTGATATTGGCTTGCTTCAGTGCTCCATGGAGTCAGGAGGACCCACCTAGCAAATAGATCATTCTGGGAACTTTGATGCCCCCTTCCCCACCTTGCACCTCTGTCTCACCCAGTCACTGATAGTCCCACAGGGCTTTGATCCAGGTGCCTGTAGTGAATAGATAGTCCAGGGTTTTGCACCTGCCTGAATCATAAGGAAATCTATTTCTGGTCAGCCAGGCCACTGCCCTCTGCCTCAATCTAGCAGGGGGAGGTGCGGCCTGAAAACCTCAGGCGCTTGATGGTGGTTGGGGGGTGTTCACTCAGTTCCAGCCCTGCCCCTGATTGATGTTACTGACAGAACAGAGCAGAACAACTTTGTGGGAATTTGTTTCTGTCCCTGCTAAATTCCCCTGCAGAAGAGAAGCTGTTTTGATTTCCCAGAGCCTGCGCCTCAGGCCCTGTCTTTGCTTCTGCAGGTTTGTATTCGGTTAGCTGTCAGTTCTAGCCTCCTTTCTTCCTTTGTCTATAGACTGATGATCCCCTGAGGGCCAGGTGTTTCTTAGGCTCAGTTAAGCAGTCCTCTGGAGCAGCCCTGCCTTGGGAACTTCCTGGCTCTGCACATGCATTTCTAGTCCCTGCGCTCCACCCAGGCCAGTACCGCCTCAGGCAAACCCTTTACTCATGTGGCCTGTGTTTCTGTCCCAGATCTGTTCCATGGTGGTTGCCACCTGAATGCCTGGCCTCCTCTGGTTGCCCAGGAAGACAGTGGGTGTGGCTTCAAAATATCTGGGAGTGAGCCCTATTGTTGCTAAAAGATGGCTGCTGCTCTGCGTCTTGGGGCACAGCCGCTCCATTATGGTTCCCTCTCAGCTGACCATCCTCTCCTCACTCCTGTGTCCCAGAGTCAGCACTGACCAGCTGCAGTCTAGGCCCTGTCCACACCCCTCGAGAAATCACCCAAGAATCTTGACTCCTGGGGGACAGGCCTCCAGACCTCAGAGTGAGAGTGGAGGGGAGTGCTGGGAGCTCAGAGTTGCAGGAAGAGAATATATACAGTTTTATACAGTTTTATCCCTGGTAGGAGAATGCCATGGTACCCTTGTAGGGGAGGTAGGTCCAGTTTTTAGAGGGTCTCTCCCATGGAGTGTAATGGGAGGACCTTTGAACTCTGCTCATTTCTTTGTGGGGCACTCCGAGCTGTTCTCAAGGGGAAGGGGACTCCCGTCCGCTTGGTGATGGATTTTGTGCCTTTTTTTTGTATCCTTGGGGTTGCAGCTCGCCTCAGCAGGGTTGATATGCATTCTTCAACCTTCTCTCTTAGTGCAGCTCAAATCCACCAGGTTACTTGCTAAATTTCTGTCCTTTAACTCTCCTTCTGGATGGGAACCTCTGTGGGAAGCTGGCTTCAGTCAGCTATCTTGTCTCCGCCCAGATATTTTCTTTGAAGCTTGCTAGAGTAAGGTCATAGCACTCTTCCAGCATCTACTCAAGTAAGAAATCTGTTCCCAATTATTATTTTATGATCAACTTTCACCATTTCCCTAAATACTAATTAATTACATGTTTATTATGTGACAGACATGCTTTAAGGAGCAGAAGATACAGAGATATCCAAAACAGAAACTTGAGTCCTAGTAAAGGAGACAGAGAGAAATATGTACCAGGTCAAGTTGCCATGGTGAGAAAGCTGGGCAAGAGGTTGGCCTGGGACTGCTATTTCAGGAGGGATGATTAGATCCCATGTGCCTGGTTAGGTGACACTTGAGCAGACTTGAATGATAAGAATGAGCTAGGTACATGAGGATCCTGGAAAAGAAGGTTCTAGGCAAAGGGGCCAGTGAATGTGAAGGCAACACTGAGAAAAAAGTTTGGTGTGGTGGAGGATCAAGGCAGTGGAAGAGGAGAAAAGGGGAGATGATCATGGGACGTGAGTCTCGGGTCACTAGAAATGTGCAGATCATGCAACACCTTGTCAGCCAGTCAGAACCAGGGATTTTATTCTGAGCATGAAGAGAAGGCATTGGAGAATTTAGATTTTTTTAAAAAATTGATACAGGGACTCACTCTGTCTCCCTGGCTAGAGTGTCATGGAGTCATAATAGTCCACAGCAACCTCAAACTCCTGGTTTCAAGTGATTCCTAGGTCTCCCAGGTAGTTGGGACTACAAGCTCATGTTACCATGCTTGGCTAATTTTTCTATTTTTTGTAAATGATGTCGGAGTTTTGTTCTTGCTCAGGCTGGTCTCGAACTCCTGACCTCAAGCAATCCTCCAGCCTTGGCCTCCCAAAGTATTAGGAACACACAGGTATGAGCCACCATGCTGGGCCTTGATTTGGCCCTGGTGTGGGTTCAGGATGCCATTCATCAGGATGCCTGATGAATGCCAAGGGTGACGAAACTTGGGCTTCTCTGTTAAGGTTTGTGATTTCTCCCTGACTTCCAGGGCCTGAGACAGGAGTGGTATGAGTAAGGGATCAACTGGTCCAGTTGTGTGTGAGTGAAGACTGTGTGGGCAGACACCTTAGGGAATTAGTAAGCCATTTAATTTCTTTTTAATGTCTTCTATATCTGACACACTACCATATTCTAATCTGCTGGGAATAAGCAAACAAGAAAAGGGGAACACTGGCACTTTTGCTGCACTATACTTTTCTATCTTCTTTTTTCTTGAACTTCTAGTTTTTGTATGTAAGAAAACCAAAGAGTTCTGTAGTAATAATTAACACTTTTGAGGTGTATGGTTCTGATTGCAATGTTGGTTTCATTGTTGATCCATTCCCTCCTTCTTCCTTCCTAATAGAACTCGACATTATCTAAGTATTTAGTCAACCCTGTGCAGCTGTGTGTCTCATTGGGGGGGGGGTTGAACCCCCTTCCCCCACCCCAGGGGTGAGTGCAATTCATCTAAGACAAACCACATTTCCCTAAATGGCAATTTGTTTAAAAACAGGCATGTGACTCAATGAGAAGCAGTCTACAGACTCTTTCTAGTAAAAGTCCCCCCCACCCCCCCCAAGAAATGCTGAAAGGAGACTTCTTTCTTCTTCTTCTTTCTGCCATTGTTTCACGATGTGGTGTGTGGTGCTAATTCAGCCATTTTGATCCAACTTTGTCAGGCTCTGATGTGGGCAGGAAAGAAGAGAGCAAAGAACTAGGTTCCTCTTGGCACTGTGGGTCTTTTGGATTAAACTACACTCAAGTTTGCTTTTGCTTCAGATTTTTCGTGATGTGGTAGATTAAAGTTACTTTTTTGCTTAAGCTAGTTTGGGTTTGCTTCTATTACTTACAGTCAAAAAACGCCCTCACTGATGTAACCTGTTGTGATCTCCATAGTGCCAGTGAAGGCATGACACAGTTTTATTCCATAACTGCTGCCTGGGTGATATGAAATAGCTTTTCATATTCATCACTTCTTTGAGCTTTTTTCTTATTTTATTACTAAGCTGTGTATCCCTAGACACTATGGGTTAGTCTCCCCCATTAAAACAAACAAACAAAAGGAACAAAATTTAGGTGTTTCTTAGACCTGGACATATCTTCCAGTCAACAGGTTGGTGGCTTTTTGTAGTGGATATTGTGGAGTGCCCCCCAGGTCCCCACTCAGGACTGGGATGCTCATAAGCATCTGTTTGAAGACTATGGAAACACGACTAGGGTGGCCCCATGTCCTGTCTCCTGGTGTTCGTGCCTCTGGATAATCCTTTGAGCACAGGCAGGATTTATGAGATGCTCCTAACCAAAGGAATATGGCAAAGGGAACAGAAAATCAGTTCCGTGATTATGTTAAATTATATAACGTAATCTTACCAGAGGCTCCTCTTGCTGGTTTGATGAAATGAGTGGCCATGCTGAGGAATGATGGTGACAACTGTGGGGCTTCAGTCTAGGCCATTTATACCCATTTTCTGGGGACAGCCTCACAGAATCAGATAGCCTGACTCAGCTTGGTTGCCTCTGTCAATTTTTTTTTTCCATTTTAAACTGAAATAAAAAAAATTTAATAGACTTAGTAGATGCAAGTTGAATTCCATTGTTACATGTGTATGTTGTACAGTGGTGGAGTCTGGGCTCTTGGTGTGCCCATCGCCTGGGTAGCATGCATTATACTCCATAGGTAATTTTTCATCCCCCCTCCCCTCCCCCCTTTTGAGTCTCCAATCAGTGTTCATTACACCACTCTGGGTGTCCTTGTGAGGCCATAGTCTAGCTCCCACTTGTGAGTGAGAATATGCAGCATTTATTTTTCTGTTCCTGAGTTACTTCCCTTAAGAAAATGGCCTCTAGGTCCATCCAAGTTGCTGCAAACAACTTTATTTCATTCTTTCTTATGGCTTAGTAGTGCTCACTTTGTGTGTTGTACGTACACACACTCCACATTTTCTTTATACAGTAATCATTTACTGTGGACTTAGGTTAATTTCACATCTTTGTGATTGTGAGTTGCAATGTGGTAAACATATGAATGCAGATACATTTTTGATGTAATGACTTCTTTTCCTTTGTGTGGCTACCCAGTAGTGAGATTGCAGGATTGAACGGTAGATCTGCTTTTAGTTCTTTAGTTCTTCTCCATACCCATCTCCCTAGAGGTCATCCTAATTTATATTCCCACCAACAGTGTTCCCTTTTCACTGCATTTGTGCCAGCATCTATTGTTTTTTTTTTCACTTTTTAATAATGGTCATTCTAATGGGAGTAAGATAGTATCTTGCTGTACTTTGAATTTGCATTTCTCTGATGATTAGTGATGGCGAACATTTTTTTCATGTTTGTCAGCCATTTGTATATCTTCTTTAAAAAGAAAACACCTTTTCATGTCATTTGTCCCCTTTTCATTGTTTTTTCTTTTTTTTCTCTTGCTGAGTTTGAGCCCCTTGTAGATTCTGGATATTGGTCCTTCATTGGATACATAGTTTGTAAACATTTCCTCCCATTCTGTGTATTGTCTATTTATGCCTTTGATTATTTCTTTGTTGTGCAGAACTTTTTAGTTTAATTACGTCTCATTTGTCTATTTTCATTTTTGTTGCATTTGCTTTTGATGCCTTGGTCATAAATTCTTTGCCGCAGCAAATGTCCAGAAGAGTTTTTCCTCTGTCAATTTAAATTACTGTGAGGGGCTCCCCAGCTCCAGGGCTGTGTCTTTGTTCAACTTCCCTCTGCCCAATCTTGCTTCCCTCACTTTCTTACAGATGTTGTTCCATAGTTCATTCCTCAATAAAGTTTCCGTGCATAAATCTGTCTCACAGTCTGTTTCTGGGATACCCCTTAAACCCATTCCTTTCCTCACAATTTCTCTTTTGAAGAACCCAAGCTGTTTGGTCTGCAGAGTTTCCTCTAATCTGGATTTTGTTGATTGCAAAATCTTGGTGCAGTGCAATTCAGCATACTTCTCTGTCCTCCTCCTTTCCTGCAAATTAGCACTTGAAGGCAGGGAATGGATCAAATTCAAGTTCCATCTTTTGAAAAGATCATAGGTGATGATGTTTCATGTATGAGGTGGACCATATATTTTGCTTTTTTAAAATGTTAGGAGCTATTGATATCAATGCGTACTTGCACTAATTTGTTATTCTAATTTCATTATTTTGTTTTCATTTATTAGCTGAGATAATTTTGTAAAGAGATCTTGTCCTATATCTAGTGGTATAATTTACATAGAAAACACAAGATAAATCTGTGATTCTTCCCTCTTTTATTTACTCAATATTTTGAAACAATGAATTGGATTCCTGTCCTTATTATATGACCAGTTATTAATATGATTTTTAAATACTGTAACCTCATGATTTAGACATCTATGGTAGATTTTAATTCATTTCAATTTTTTTTTTTTTTTATTGTTGGGGATTCATTGAGGGTACAATAAGCCAGTTACACTGATTGCAATTGTTAGGTAAAGTCCCTCTTGCAATCATGTCTTGCCCCCATAAAGTGTGACACACACTAAGGCCCCAGCCTCCTCCCTCCATCCCTCTTTCTGCTTCCCCCCCCCATGACCTTAATTGTCATTAATTGTCCTCATATCAAGATTGAGTACATAGGATTCATGCTTCTCCATTTTTGTGATGCTTTACTAAGAATAATGTCTTCCATGTCCATCCAGGTTAATACGAAAGATGTAAAGTCTCCATTTTTTTTAATGGCTGAATAGTATTCCATGGTATACATACATATACCACAGCTTGTTAATCCATTCCTGGGTTGGTGGGCATTTAGGCTGTTTCCACATTTTGGCAACGGTAAATTGAGCTGCAATAAACAGTCTAGTACAAGTGTCCTTATGATAAAAGGATTTTTTCCTTCTGGGTAGATGCCCAGTAATGGGATTGCAGGATCGAATGGGAGGTCTAGGTTGAGTGCTTTGAGGTTTCTCCATACTTCCTTCCAGAAAGGTTGTACTAGTTTGCAGTCTCACCAGCAGTGTAAAAGCGTTCCCTTCTCTCCACATCCATGCCAGCATCTGCAGTTTTGAGATTTTGTGATGTGGGCCATTCTCACTGGGGTTAGATGATATCTCAGGGTTGTTTTGATTTGCATTTCTCTAATATATAGAGATGATGAACATTTTTTCATGTGTTTGTTAGCCATTCGTCTGTCGTCTTTAGAGAAAGTTCTATTCATGTCTCTTGCCCATTGATATAAGGGATTGTTGGCTTTTTTCATGTGGATTAATTTGAGTTCTCTATAGATCCTGGTTATGAAGCTTTTTTCTGACTGAAAATATGCAAATATCCTTTCCCATTGTGTAGGTTGTCTCTTTGCTTTGGTTATTGTGTCCTTAGCTGTACAGAAGCTTTTCAGTTTAATGAAGTCCCATTTGTTTATTTTTGTTGTTGTTGCAATTGCCTTGGCAGTCTTCTTCATGAAGTCTTCCCCCAGGCCAATATCTTCCAGTGTTTTGCCTATGCTTTCTTTGAGGATTTTTATTGTTTCATGCCTTAAGTTTAAGTCCTTTATCCATCTTGAATCAATTTTTGTGAGTGGGGAAAGGTGTGGGTCCAGTTTCAGTCTTTTACATGTAGACATCCAGTTCTCCCAACACCATTTATTGAATAGGGAGTCTTTCCCCCAAGGTAAGTTCTTGTATGGTTTACCAAAGATTAGGTGGTTGTAAGATGTTAGTTTCATTTCTTGGTGTTCAATTCGATTCCAAGTGTCTATGTCTCTGTTTTTGTGCCAGTACCATGCTGTCTTGACCACTATGGCTTTGTAGTACAGACTAAAATCTGGTATGCTGATGCCCCCAGCTTTATTTTTGTTACTAAGAACTGCCTTAGCTATACGGGTTTTTTTCCGGTTCCATACAAAACGCAGAATCATTTTTTCCAAATCTTGAAAGTACGATATTGGTATTTTGATAGGAATGGCATTGAATAGGTAGATTGCTTTGGGAAGTATAGACATTTTAACAATGTTAATTCTTCCCATCCATGAGCATGGTATGCTCTTCCATTTGTTAATATCCTCTGCTATTTCCTTTCTGAGGATTTCATAGTTTTCTTTATAGAGGTCCTTCACCTCCTTCGTTAGGTATATTCCTAGGTATTTCATTTTCTTTGAAACTATGGTGAAGGGAGTTGTGTCCTTAATTAGCTTCTCATCTTGACTGTTATTGGTGTATACAAAGGCTACTGACTTGTGGACATTGATTTTATATCCTGAAACATTACTGTATTTTTTGATGACTTCTAGGAGTCTTGTGGTTGAGTCTCTGGGGTTCTCTAAGTATAAGATCATGTCGTCAGCAAAGAGGGAGAGTTTGACCTCCTCTGCTCCCATTTGGATTCCCTTTATTTCCTTGTCTTGCCTAATTGTATTGGCTAGAACTTCCAGCACTATGTTGAATAGTAAAGGTGACAGAGGACAACCTTGTCTGGTTCCAGTTCTAAGAGGAAAAGCTTTCAGTTTTACTCCATTCAGTAAAATATTGGCTGTGGGTTTGTCATAGATAGCTTCAATCAGTTTTAGAAATGTGCCACCTATGCCTATACTCTTCAGTGTTCTAATTAGAAAAGGATGCTGGATTTTATCAAATGCTTTTTCTGCATCTATTGAGAGGATCATGTGATCTTTATTTTTGCCTCTGTTAATATGGTGGATAACGTTTATGGACTTGCGTATGTTAAACCAGCCTTGCATCCCTGGGATGAAGCCTACTTGATCATGATGAATGACTTTTTTGATGATAAGGTGTAATCTATTGGCTAGGATTTTGTTGAGAATTTTTCCATCTATATTCATGAGTGAGATTGGTCTGTAATTCTCCTTTTTGCTTGGGTCTTTTCCTGGTTTTGGTATCAGGGTGATGTTTGCTTCATAGAATGTGTTGGGGAAGATTCCTTCTTCCTCAGTTTTTTGGAATAATTTCTGCAGTACAGAAATAAGCTCTTCCTTGAAGGTTTGATAGAATTCTGGAGTGAAGCCATCTGGACCAGGGCATTTTTTAGTTGGAAGCTGGCGCCCGCCACAATGCCCGGCTATATGCACATATTTTTAAGATATAATATATGTACAACCATATGCATATATAAATAAATATTTGAAATATATATGTGCAGGTATTTTAAAAAGATATATGGATGCAGATGTATACACATAAACAAATATATGCAGTAAATACATTTGTGTATATTTTAATGATGCTATCTGTAATGATACATACAAGCACATATATACATGCATGCATATATGTTGGAGCTGGGAGGCTAGGTCACTGGCCCCAGCCTATGAAACTTCCAGGATGCAGACCGCTGTGCATTTTGCTCAGGGTGTGGCTCCCCATAAGTGTTGGGGAGCCCGTTGTCTCAGTCAGTTAAGGCTCCCCATCAGGAGGAGCCCGTTGTCTCAGTCAGGTCAGAAGCGCCGGAGCGCCAAAAGTGTGCAGCCGTCAGTCTTAGTAGGAGGAGTCTCAACTCCTCCAACTAGCTTCTCCCATGCCTCTTTACAGAAGTGATCCTGTGGCTATTTACACCACAGGTGTGGAGACTACCAAGCAATGATGTACACTCTCTTGTGCTCTCACGTGCTACGTGCTCTCCTGCTCTTTAACAAGAGACCAATCCCTGTTCCATTCCCTTATTACCAAGGTGTTTCTTTTCAGATGTCTCCTGCACATACATAAAAATAACTTTGTGAATTCATAGCTAAATTTCCAATTCAAATTTAGAAATGGAGATTTTTTAACTTATATTAAATCTTTGTTTCCTTTCTTTTTCACTAAGAATCCTATTTATAAGGACACAGGGAATGATAGAATTAAAATCCCATGAACACTCACTTGCTTTACTTCACATTACTTATACAAAGATTTCAGAAGAACAATACTATTGTTATTGCACCCCCACCAATTCTGGCTACTGGAAACAGTTCTTGCTATTATGACTTAGTGTGTGCCCTCCCCACTTTCCTACTTTTCTCTGGTTGCACTTTATTTTCATTGTCAGAACATAGAGCTGTTACATGTTACTGCTCAATGTTCTCATTTAATCTGTGTTCTGGGAGTTACCACATGTTGCATGCTAACCAGTTGTCCTGATGCTCATGTCTCTAGTCCTTTGGTTGTCTCAAGCTTGTTTTTGGCAGAGTGCTTAGGGAAGGCTCATGGCAACAATTCTTCCTCAGTTGTTGATAAGAATGTCTCTGTGACTTTTATACTTGAAAATAAGCTTTGTAGAATATAGAATTCTTAGCTCACTTTTTTTTTTTGAACATTAAATACTTACTTCTCCTATAAATGTTGCTGTTAAAAACTCTGAGGACAATCTTACTTTCATTCTAAGTCAGTGCCATGCTGTTTTGTGTAGAGCCCCCTCAAATTTCTTCTTTTTCATAAATGCCCAGTGATTTTCCTGGATATGTTTTAGTGCTGGCTGTTCTGGTACAGTATTCTCATGCTCCTGAGTATTATGCAGAGTTTTTATTTCAGGAAAACTTTCTAGAATTATAGTTTTTAGAGTCTTTGTTCATTCCCTTATTTTGGTTTTCTTCTCCAGAGAGTTTTCTTATCTGTCAGTTGGATTTGGGGGGGACTGTCTTCAATACTTGCCATATTCTCTCAAACCCTTTTTCATCTCTTACTTCATTTCTCTGACTTTAAAAATTTTTCTTTTTTGCCTTCAATTTCTCTTGAAGCATTATTTGTTGCATTTGCCATTGAGTTTTGTCTAGTTTGATCTTCATTTTTTGAATTTTTTTTTTTTTGCACTTTCCTTTTAGTTATTTCTTAAATCCTACCACACGGCTTTAGAATTTTCCTGATGCTGATTTATTCTGTCTTTTTGTGTCCTGTCTGCTTTTCGAGCACAACTTTCTGTCCCACTGATGTTCTGGTGTTTCTTTCCTTTTTTCTTGTGGCACGTTAGTATGGGATTTGATCTCACTGCCTTTTAATTACTCAGTTTTGTATAAACATTTTCCTAAGATTTTAGAGAAAACTTGGATTCAGAGAGCCTTTCAACTTTACCAAATTCCCTCTCCATTATTTTCACACCTGTTAACCAAAGTGGCCACTTTGTTTCTGAGATTTCCCGGCTGTTGTCCCTCTCTCCAATACGTTCATCTGAACCCTTTATTTTCTTCATTTGTGTTGTCCCGCCTTCTCTGTCTAATTTCTAATCCCAGCAGTTTATCTTCAGTGTGGGGCTCTGTCCCAAGCAAGCCTGTTGGACTGGTTCTGAGCATCCACAGGGCTGTCCTGCCCCAGCTTCGTCCGAGCTCCTGGGGCGGCAATCTCCTACTTGTGCTGATTGCTGAAGCAGGCACGAGCCTGTCCAGCTTTGATATCCCATGGACCTTTCACACTTTCCAATGAAAATTACTCCCCTCCTTTGTGGTTTTCCCAGTGTCAGAATTGTCATATGCCCTTAGCCCTTAGCTTTCATCCACGCAGACACCCACAGCGTGCAGGAATGGAAGCTGTTGGTAATCTGGACTCTATCTACTTAACACTTGGGGGTTTGTAATATTACTTATAAATTTGGTTTTCCTGTTAATAGAGGAGAAATGAGCATAACATAATATTAACCACTCTGAAGTGCACAATTCAGAGTCACTTAGTACACTCACAAAGCTGTGCAGCTGCCACCCCCACGTAGCGCTAGGAGATTTCATCACGCCAAAAGAAAACTCCTCACTAGGTACCTCCTACTCCCATTTGACCTCAGCCTCTGGTAAACAGCAGAACTGGCCTTCTGAAGCTGCAGAGTCACCTATTTCGGACATTTCCTGTAAATGAAGTCCTGCAGTCTGTGACCTGTGCTGGCTTCCCTCAGTGAGTGTAATGTTTTTAGGGAGCTTCCACTTTGTGGCATGTGTTTGTACAACTTTCCCGTTTACAGCTGAGTAATTGTGAGTTACAGGTGGACACCCATTTGTTTATCCCTCCATTCTTGTCACTCAGTTTTACTGTGTGTATTGTCCATGGGCATTTGGTTTTGTTCACTTTTTGCCCTGTTAGTTTCTGTGTGGGGTTTCAGGAAGTCTCACAACCTGCTGTTACCTGAATTCTGAGAGTCTTCCTGTGACTTCAAACACCTGAGTCCAGGGATTATTTGAGGTGAAAAGAAGAGATTTTGGTGGCATGTGAAAGGAAAAAGCCACAAATTCCTGCTGGGTTCCCAGAGCTCTTCTTGAGGCTGGTAGTTCAGCTTTTCCATGAATTCCATAAAAATCTGTATTTTCACTCCCACCAACCCCTTCCCACTAACTGAAGCAATCTTGGATAGATTTCTGGTTTTTGAAATCGCGCATGCTACAGCACCACCCCCCTCTCCAGTACGATGCTTGTCTTCCCTCCATAATTCTAGCCCGGGTCCATTTCTGTCTTGGAAAAAACTTCAGGAATACATTTCACTGTGTGATTCCTCTCTAGCTGAAATGTTCTTTAACACACTCCCAGTATAACAGGCAACTTGGTATGTTTGAAATCTTAAATCCTTCCTTCTGTTTTTATATTTGTTTTTTCCTCTGTTGCTGCCTGCCTTGGATTGAGTTCTCTATATGCTGGGGCTCAGACAGGAATTCTTGAGCAAGTAATTGATTAATTGAGGCCATGTTCTCAGGTGAAAACTGCAAGGGAGAGAGAGTAGCAGCGTGAGACAGAAGCTAGGAAAAATGTGGCGTTAGCTAATGTCCAGGCTCAGACTGGTCCCACCTGAAACTCTGGAGCATGGAAGATGCTAAGAGTTACCGGGCATAAGATCTGTGGACTCCAGTGACTCCTATGGTACATTTGTGCGTGGGGGGTGCAGTGGGGGATCTGAGTCTTCCCAGGAAGAGTGGGGACGGAGGGGATGAGGATGGACAGAGGGCTTCCTCAGGAAGGTGTAGCAGGACCAGCCCCAGTAAGTGAACAATTAAAAGGGCAGGAAGTGGCTATTCACATGTGGAGGTCAGAATCTGCAAGTTAATTTTTCTTTAAGAGGTAATTCCTTGTTTTGGAAGTTTGTGGTATTTTATATTTTGAGGCCCCAAATTAAAGCTATTCTTTGGGCTGTGGAGGAGTGGGGTAAGTGTGGAGGCAGCAGGAGCAGCTGAGTAATAGGCTAATTGGGTCTCAAGGTCAATTTCATCTTTAACATTCGTGGTTCTGTGGCTTCTCTTTCACTTTTTTCCATTCTTTAGTAAAATCTGTTATAAAATTGATGGAATCAGATGGACTCTTTTATCAGAAGTGCCAGTTAATAACATTTCAAGAAAAGCATCACAGGATGTGTTTTGCTAGTTCCTGTGTGTATTTTAAATTTATGAAGAGAGAAATTATATATATTTGCATTTTTGAAGAGCTGTTCTATGATGGGATGCTTGAGATATCCTAAATTCCTAATACAGTTTTAATACTTGGAGGGATTAGTAACTGACTGATGACTTGCCCGGGAATCTGATGTTCCCTATCCAAATGGGTGAAAAGAAAATACAGGCAAAAGCATCGCTTCTTTCGTTTTTCTACTTTTAAAGAATTGTCAAAACCTCTTTGTGTCCTTTTCTTGCGTGGGCCCTGCAGGCAGACAGCAGAGGGTAATTTTAGAAATGGTGGATACATAAGGAGGCCAAAACCAGGGGGGTCATGACCTATGTCTTCTGTCAGTGAAGAGCTTCTATTTTGGGAGGGCAGTGTTTGTGGTGTTCTCTGTGGATCTGACAGCATGGGGTGTCACAACGGGCAACTAACCCCATTTTCTACTGGGTTTCTTGAGATAAAACACAAGCAAAGTCTGTAAGGTCCTGCATTTGTCTTTCTGCATTTCTGCTTCCCTGTTTCTCTCATAGTCTAACATTTTTTAAGATATTTTGTTTATATACTATACTTTATCTTATTCAAAAGGCAGAGAAGCACTATTATTATATATAATACACACACGTCTGTACTTTTTCTCTGGAGTCTGCTGAAAACCTCTAGCTCATTTTGGTGGTGCTCTTTTTTCTCTGTTTTCATTTTGTTTCGTTTGACCCAGATCCTCATTTTTAAATTTCCAGAGAGAACCTTGTTTGAATCATAAAGATGCTGGTAAAGGGCATTGTCTCGGTACCTTTTTCCCTTCAGCCCTCATAAATCCAGGGTCTTGACTTCTCTGCTATTGGGCAAAAGCTGTCCTCCCAATTAAGAAATCAGCTCCCGTTTTCTTCAGTAGAATTTTAATGTTTTAATCTAGTTGAAGTTATAAGGTTTCATCATTTATGAGATGTCAAGCGACTTTAATCCAAAATTTGTGCGGAACTAACATAGAATATATATATTTTTAAGGACTGTTGGAGAAAGGTGGTATTTTAAACAAATAAATAAGGGTAATAAATTAGACAATTATAGCCTCCAGAACCTTAGCAGAGGTTCCTAGAAGAAAACTTTTAATCATGTGATGTGAGACAACTTCCTCCCAAAGAATGGGTCTATTTAGTCAGCAAGATGATCCTGTTTCCCTGTTTCGGATCATGCGGCTTTATAAATACATTTCATGGCTAAGTGTGTGGGACAGGAATTAAGTGGATAATATTATCTTTGTTAAAGGGTTAGAACTTGTTTTCTCCTGTGGTTTCCGAAGTGTTCTGAGACACAACATAGTCCCACTTTGCAAAGCCAATGTGTTAATCAGTGAAGAGTTTCTAGTTAGCTCAGAGTCTCCAGCTCTTGGAAATGAAACCAGAGACAGATACTTTTAAGTTAAGGAGTGGCAACTTTTTTTTCTGCAAAGGTCCAGAGAGTAATCATTTTTTGTTTTTCAGTTCGCCAGGCAAAACTGAGAATATTATGTAGATGTTACATACCAAAAGAGAAAAACATTTTTTCTATATATTTGTATTGACAAAATTAGAAATACAGTAATAACAGTAATGACTGTGTACAGTTTTTATAACGCAGTTCTACTAATGAGAAGAGTGGAATTTTCTTTGGGCGAGGGGCCGGTAATGTTTTACTTAATTGGAGTTCAATATTGGCCTTATTGTAGTCAAATCAATTGTAAATGTTCCTCTATTAAAAGCTGTGAGTAGTGGGTGAACCCTGCAGACACAGGTGCAGTCTCCATGTGTCCCCCGAGCTTATGCTGAGAGAGCCGACCCATTCTGGGGCACCACTCTCTGGGCGCTGTGTCTGAAGAGGAGAGAAATGTGTATGTTCAAAAATGTGTATGTAGAAGTAAAATAGTGGTTTATCGCCATTGTTTTATTTATTTATTTATTTAAGATAGAGCCTCAAGCTCTCACCCTGGGTAGAGTGCTGTGGCATCACAGCTCACGGCAACCTCCAACTCCTGGGCTTAAGCAATTCTCTTGCTTCAGCCTCCCAAGTAGCTGGGACTGTATGCGCCTGCCACAACACCCAGCTATTTTTTGGTTGTATTCCAACCCGGGCAGGATTCGAACCTCTCAGCTCTGGTATATGTGGCTGGTGCCTTAGCTGCTTGAGCTAAAGGCGCCACCCATATCTGCATTGTTTCAAATGTAGGAAGTATACAGCCGTGAAGCTCTGTGCGTGTGTTCACAGCCACAGCTTCCAGCTCCTTTTCTTTTCAGTGAGCATGGCATTCTCAGTGCACCATTCTGCAAGGCACAGCCTTGGGTTATAGGTAATATACTGAGTCCCTTTCTCAATATTTAAACTGCCATCACATGCCAGGTGTGGGAAACAATGGTGAGGAATTAGGGGACAGATCCCACTCTTAGGCACTTGGCTCTGAGCGGACAGCTAACATTCACTGGACATCTACCAGTGTGCCACGCACTAAGCAAAGCATTCACTTTCATCATCATATTTAATTCCCACAATAACTCTTTGATGTCCTATTTTCCTCTTCACCTCATTTATTTATTTATTTATTTTGGGACAGAGTCTCACTATGTCACCCTCAATAGAGTTCTGTGGTATCACAGCTCAGAGCAACCTCCAACTCTTGGGTTTAAGTGATTCTCTTGCCTCAGCCTCCCAAGTAGCTGGGACTACAGGCGCCTGCCCACAATAGCGGCTATTTTTTGTTGTAGTTGTCATTGTTATTTGGCAGGCCTGGGCTGGGTTCGAATCCACCAGGTCTGGTGTATGGCTGGCACCCTAACCACTGAGCTTTCTCCTCACCTTATAGATAAAAAATGCAGTGTTAGAGTCATAGCTAAGGATAATCGGGCACTGTTAGAAGCAGTACTCAGCTCTATGCACTTTACACGAATTGTCTCATTTATCCCCCACCCTAATGCGGTTGGTATCCCTGTCTTCATTTTATAGATGTAAAAACTGAGGCACAAAGAGACGAGGAATTGTCCAGAGTTGCTTTGGCTGTTAGGAGGCAAGCTGAGATTCAAACGCAGCATCTGGTGCTTAACATTATTATTATTATTTTTTTTAATTTTCGTAAGACTATGTTACTTGCCAAAGAATATGCAAATAGTAAATGAGAAAACTTGGCTTTGAATTTCAAGGGTGTGACTCCAAACTTCTTTTACTCACTGTTTATACCCAACTGGTCCCATCTTCCTGTTTGTCTGGGGTTGATGAATTGGTCATAAATGCTTTGGTTCCAAAGGAAAGAAAGGAAAATTGAGGCTGGCTCACCAGAAGATAAACCCGGGAGATGGGATGATCTAACCCAGTTTCTACATGGTTTCCCAGTCGAGGAGGAGAGGATGGGGACTCACAGGATGTGCTGTGCTCCATAGAAACTGCCCGAGTTGTAGGTTTGCAGAGGTTTGGCTGATCTTATTTCCCGGTCCATCTCAGGCAAATCACTGAGCCTCTCTAATTCACAATGTACATACTTTTCTGTAGAATGGGGCTAATAAAACTTCTCTCGAAGAGGATTTAATGAGAAAGTGTTTAACATGTTCTTGTTTTCCCTGGTGCTCAGTTTTTGGCACCGACTTGGCTACGTTACAGTATCAACTAATTTAATCAAACTTTAATCTAGGCATTGGTGTGAAGGTAAGTTCTAGGTGTTGTTAACATCTACAGTCAGTTGACTTTAAGTAAAGGCTATCTCCCTTGATAATGTGGGTGGACTTCATCCAATCAGCTGAACACGCTAAAAGCAAACACTGAGGTTTCTCAGAGAAGAAGACATTCTGCCTCTCAACCATTGCATCAATTCCTGCCCGAGTTTCCACCTTCCTTGTCTGCCTTAGAGAGCAGGTTCTGGAGGACGCTGACTGATAAATCCTCTAACAGGACTGCAGACATGCTCACTAAATGACTCCAGCCATAGAGGTCCTACGACTCACAGTGTTTGGATCTTGGTGACGCAAATGATTTAAATGGCCACATTTTACTTTCATTTAGCTTACCATTTCAGCCCTGTAAAATAAAAGCACTCCTACCTTTGAGTTGCACTTCAATCACAAAATATATTTGCTACACAATTTTCTTTGAGCAGTCCCGCTGTGGTAAAAACACAGATATGCTTCCAACATCATCTTAAAGCCTGGCTGATGTGCTGATTAAAGGGAAATGGCATGGGGAATTGAAAGATATTTTAACTAGTATATCTAATTACAAAGAACATGTTACTTACCAAAATTCAAATGCATTCTATAATAAAAAACTAGGGCAATTAACAATCAAACAAGCAACTGCTTTCTTGACAGGCAGATGACACAAAACAGGACCAAGAAAATGTAGAAAGCTTTCGCTTGCCGAGGAAAACTGAGATGGTCCTTCAAATTGTAAGGTAAGATCCAACAAGCGTATGACTTTGTGGTTGTAAGGCTAGGGAGGGACTCAGGAAGTACCAGAATTGCTATGCTTGGTTTTGTACTATTGAAGCAAAGTTCTATTTATCCTTAAAATGGGTAAAAGCAAATATTTACAAGTTTTCAGGAATTTTGATGTAAAAAAACATCAAAATTTTTCTGTGTAATTTTACTTGGAGTAGATTAGTACTTATTTTTAAAATACTTACTTAAATATGTACTTTTCTTTACTGTATTGTTATTTGTTTAGTTTTATATCCAGAATTTCACAGTCCCACCTCCTGACTATGCCGTCGGGCATTGTGTGGTTAAAAAAGTCAAGATTGCTAAATTACCATGAGCCATAGAAATGTAAAGTGCAAGAAGAGTGAAAAATTTCTTAATAAACTCAATTCTTTCTTATAACAGACAGGAAAGTGTAATGTCTTCTCTTCTCCTGGCCATATGGCCTCTCTCTCTCCCAACTATCTTGGTAAGTCTGAGAATTTTTCTAATGGGCTTATCATGGTCAACCAGGAAATGGGTCCTTGGTAGCCAATCTAGGGTAGGAAGTGAGTATGATGGCTGGAGATTCAAGCATGATTCTTTTAACCTTCCTAATGCCTCAACCCTTTAATACAGTTCCTCATGTTGTGGTGACCCCCCAACATAAAATTATTTTTATTGCTACTTCATAACTGTAATTTTGCTACTGTAGAATGGGGCTAATAAAACTTCTCTCGAAGAGGATTTAATGAGAAAGTGTTGAATCGTAATGTAAATTTCTGATATGCAGGATGTATTTGGGCAACCCCTGTGAAAGGGTTGTTCGACCCCCAAAGGGGTTGCAACCCACAGGTTGAGAACCACTGGACTGGATGCTCTGGTTTGCAAACTGTAGCATGTTCAAGAATCACCAAAAGTGCCTGTAAAAATTGCAAAACCCCAGGCCACACTTCTAGAGATTCTAAATGAGTAGTTATGAGGTTAAATGAAAGAATTTTCATTGTTCTAGCAAGTATCCTCGGTAACCCAGAGGCAGGTAGTTCATGGACCACATTTTAAAAAATAGTTATCTGGAGCAAACGCTATCTAACACTCCCTTTTTTTTACTGAAACCCCCATTAGTAAATGTTTGTGTGCTTAACCCTAACACATTCTGTATAAATCATACATCTAATCTAATCTAGTCTATTACACACATACTTTCTGTTGTGCAAATATTGTCAAATATACACAAGAATAGAAGGCAAACACTTTAGGATGACCTTAAAAAGAAACAAACATTATTTTCTCAATATTAGAACCCTATTTTATTTTATTACTGTACACATTTCTTTTTCTCACTGGAATATCATTAACAAAGTTTACTCTTGTTAGTTAATACAGTTATGTTTTAATAAGAGCAATGTGATCAGACATGTTCCATTATTTTAAAAATATATGATAATGATCTTATGAAATACTGATTTGAATGTCTGTCTCATAGTTCAGTTTATTTTGATACTTTATTATAAAGGGCTTCATAGCTGAAAAAAAGAATAGCTGTCAAAGGTGTGTAAATTCAAATGACAGACATGTATTTATGGGCTGTACTTCCTACACTGTGATATGATGCTTGTTTTTAAATTCCATGTGTCAATCATGCAACATTTTAATTGGAATTTTGCTGGTAAGTTTTAAAATTATCTGAAGTTATTTAGTTTTATTTTTGATTAATCACAAAATGCTAGATTTTTATATTTTTAACAAATATTTTTAAAAAACAATGACATTCTTCATTTGAAAGATTCCAAAACAATTAGAAAGTTCTTTTTTAGGTTTGAGGGTACAGATCTGAATTTTTATAGTGACACACAGTTTTTCTTTCTAGAAGTCATGTAATAGTGAAAGTATTTTCAAACTTTTGTTTTAAAATAATTGAAATTCATAGCTTGTATTACTCTCTAAAAACAATGTCACCTTTTAGCTATTATTAGATTATCACCTTTGCTTTGAAGGGACAGGTGAAATTTAAATAGAGAGATATAGTTCTATGCAGGTCATTACAAAAGTTTTGGGACAGACTGTGTTACAGTCCATTATTTCACTTACAAGAAACTCAGTTGACAGCATCCTTTCTGATTCACTCATGCGAATTTCAACTTGCTCACCTGATTGGTGTTGCTGGGAAGGTTTCATTTGTTTCTCTCCACACAGATTTTAAATTTCTTGATTTTTGTGCATCTCAAAACTTCTGTAGGGTGGTGCCTGTGGCTCAAAGGAGTAGGACGCTGGCCCCATATGCTGGAGGTGGCGGGTTCAAACCCAGTCCTGGCCAAAAACTGCAAAAAAAAAAAAAACTTGTATAATGACCCATAGGAACAGATATATACATACAGATTTGCTAGGTGACATTTGTGCAACTGAGAGTTAGTAGTCATCCCAGAAAATAGGGCAGGTTTGAATCATTTGTGTTGTAGTAAAAGAAAAACATGCAATTCATTCTTAAGTTAGGAAACTTCTAAAATCATTCCATTTTTTTTTTTAACTGAGTAATTTACCTAAGTAATTTGCTTAAGCAAGTGACAATCAGGAAACTTCTTCAGCACCAAAACTTTTCGCGAGTACTTCCATCTCATGACAATACTTGATGAGTGTTTTTAAATACAAAAGTGCTATTTTTTTTTTTTTTTTGAGAGTAAGTACTTCAGTGGAATCCTGAATAACTGTGTGGGCTTCCGGCTTTCGCTTCTGCTTCTTTGTGGTAACAGCCCTGAGTGAGGTGAGGGATGAATTTCCATTATGCTGTTATCTGTAATCTTAGCCAGCCATTGTTGGTTTGTGCAAAAGATTTTTTTTTTTTTTTTGCCTTCTCATTATTATGTAAGAAACCTCCAAAGCGACTTGAGAACATTAAGTTTCAGAAAAACTTCATAAAACTCTGACTGATACATGACTTTTAAAATTATTGGGGAAAAAATAACAGTTTGGACTTCATGTTCTTGCTACTTACATTTTAAATATTTTGCTAACTATGGTGACTGAACTCTGTCATTATATAGTACCTTAATACTTTGACTTCTCTTCAAATCGTATAAATCTTTTGCCTTTTAAGTAGTATCTTAAGGTACATAACACACTTCAGGTGAAGTTATTCAAGTTTTAGATAACGTCTGATTTGGCTGGTTTTCTTTTTGCCAGATCTGATTTATATCGTCATTGTTTGTACTCATGTGACTCCAACTTGTACTGGGGACAGGAGAAGTCTCAGCTATGCCTTTAAAAAAAAAAAATTCACTTGTACTTCCATCACTTGTGTTATCTTTAATGCATCTTGTTAATTCACTTGTCTAGTTTGTTACTTGGATCAATTAAAAACCAAATGACATAACTTTTAAAAACTTCAGTCTGGCATAATTTCCCCAAATGCTGCACGTGGATGCGGAAGGTGGAGGCGGGCAGGGCCCACTGTCAACCTCCCGGTCAGTGCTTCTGCTCTCTCTCAGTTACTGTGGGTACCAAGCCACACTTCCTGTGGCACACAGGCCGAGAGAGGGCACTAGCATCAGCCCTTACACTAAATATTACCAAAGCATTACTAGTACAAAATGTAAGTAAAAGGTTCAAACTTATCTTCTTCCACCCCAGCAATCTCTTTGAGCATTTCCTGGAGTGTGTAGAAATGACAGGTCTAAGGGATGCCTGGGAAGAGTGGTCCCAGGGGCAGGATAGGCAGTTGCTGGATGTACAGCCCTGGCTCTGTGGGTCTATCGGCTGTGGCCACAGCACACAGGGATACATAGTGTGAAGCAGTCCACACTTGTTTTCACATGAACCGTGTGCATGTGTATGTATGTGTGTACAGGTGTGCTTGTGTGCTATCCTGGTCATTTGGTACAGGGACCACCATGTTCAATATTTTTTATAGCATTGCAGATTTATTAAAGTATCCAAGAAAAAATCTGGCCCAAGAATTTATATTGCTACATCTGTGGCTTGAAGATAAATATCAGAAAGGGGTAAAAATGTCCCTATATGATAATAGTTCACATGTCCTTCACCTTTACTGAATATATAGAATCATTATGTTCCACACATTGAGGATTGAAAGCCTTGTTCTCCACAGTGTCCACAGCACAGAATGAACACACAGTAAGAATTCAGTAAATATTTGTTCGGTGAGTACACGTAAGAATGTGTGGTATATATTTTGTGTATTTCTCTCCTTGCTGGCCTCACGGTATTTTCCCCACCCTTCTTTTTCCTTTGCACTGATTCTCTTGTGTGTTTATTTCATCTTGTTGTATTTCACATATATTTGTAAGCTATCATGAGTTAAATAGTAGTAAGACACAATATTATTATAATTACCAGTGTTCTTTACTGAGGGCTTACGTGCTACTGAATGCCCAAAGTCTGCTGAGTACTTTGTAAACACGGGTTATTTGATTCTCCCCTATCCCATAAGGCAGATATTATAAGTTCTATTTTGCAGCAAAAACAAAGCTTAGGAAAGTTGAGTAACTTGCTCAAAGTCATGTTGAAATTTTAATTCTGACTTTTGTAGGGCTTGTTCTTTTCGAATGCTTACAACTGAGTTATGATATTACTTAAAACATTTTGTGGGGGCTAAAATACTAATATTTTTTTGACTGCTTTGCAAATTCATATTTCTTCAAAAGCACAAGTCTTCCTGGATTCATTGTCATAGAAAGTACTTTAAGATTTTGGTCCTGCATCTGGGCCACGTTGCAGACGCCACATCTTACACGGGTCACATAAATCACACATGACTTAATATTATTACTGGAATTTTTATACATGTGTGAAAACAAATCATTCAATTTTTCTCAAGAAATATTTCAAAATTTAGTCTTTATTAGGTAGTTAGTATCTTTGTCATGTGAGAAATCTAAAATTTATTCTAATTTAATATGTGAATTTAATGGCGTCTTCATCAGCCTGGAAAGAAGCATTCACAAAGCTGAATGATGGTTTTCAGAAGGACGTTATATAGTATGTATTTTATCTGAGAATCTCTGTATCTGAGCATGTTTGGTTGGTTATTCCAAATTTGAAGAATCTTCTCAGTCTCTGAGAATGAGCTTTTATTAACAGGGCCATTTTTAGTGCTATTTGAAACCCATAAAAAAAGATTTGCCTTTTTTTTCCCTTAAAAGTCTGCCATTCATTTCAATTTTTTCTCAATATAAACAGTTGAGTTCTTATTTTGAAAAAAAAAAAAGGAATCTTAGTTCTTTTCTGTAGCCTTCACCACCTCCTCAAAATGTGAAATTGTCTGTATGCTTTAAGAGTCTTCTTGTGGTAATTACTCATCTTTGGAGAATTTCATGGTAATAACCATAGCCGCATTCCAGATAAATTAAGTGTGCATGAATTACTCCAGCCTTGAAGCTGTGCTCACGCTGCACCTTCCATTATGGCTGGCGTGTCATTAGCATATCAGATGTCACAGTCTTCCTTAATCCAGGCTGAGACACACCTCTACTCAGGCCCAGGTGATTTCAAGCAAACCCTGTTTTTGTTTTTAGGTGGAACACTAAGCCATTGAAACAATCTCGTACTCACAATCTCCCTAGTAGCTTCGGTAGTATTTAAAATGGAAATGAATTTTTTTACGTATTACTGCACGTTTGTGTTTGAAAACGTGAAGATGATACCTAAACTGGTGTCATTAATGTATCTTGAAAACCTGAGTCATCTGATACCTCTTAATTTTCATCCTGGCTCTCCTATGTGATTATAAAACAAACAAACAAGTTTGTAGATTGAGGCAAAATGTGAGTCTTTGAAAAAGAAATAATATCTAATTATAGGGAACTATGTGAGCAACAAAAATAAGTCTCACTGGAGCAAGGATATCTCATCTGTGAAATTTCCTTCAATCTTAAATGCCCTCATTTATTTGAAAGAGTTAAGTACTTGAACCAGCACTGTTTCTCCATGTTAAGATTCATGTGACTTCTTACATGATAAACAGAGAGGTTAGAGATGAGTTTTGTGGGGTAACCTCCATTTCCCTAATTATTATTTAAATATTTTGTTTTCAGATGGCTCGAGGGACAAATCAGCATTCATAGCAATGGTTAAATTCTGACTTGGAATTCCATGGGAATTTTCCATCTGTAGACAAAGGCTCTGGCCTAAAATGGCCTGGTTGGACCATGACTTCCTGTGGGGTTGCTGTTCATGGTCAGTTTCTTGTTTTTCTTTCTTCCATGCGTGCATATGCCCAGAGGCTGTTTGTAATGGGAGAGTTTTAAGAAATTCATAAATCTAAAACACCCCACACATACAAAATTCTTTCTGAATGTGTCATCTTAAAATTCTTTTCTCAAACTCACATAAAGCAGCATAACAGCCATCTCATTTTGATATTTTCTATCATATTTAATTTTTATTGATATTTACCTACATATTAGGTAACATCAGGAATAGAGCAAACTAAATTGACCGTCTGAGTTTAAATGGCCAACATTCATCTTTGTTGTTTATTTCTTCTGAATAGAAGGCACTTCATATTTAATTTCAGAGCAAACAAACATAGTCTTAAGAAGTGATGCAATTGTCTCTGCCTTGGCAAACACACTTTACATGTATGCTTTAAAAAGTGTTTATGTGATATGAATTAACTTGTTTTGTATATAAAAGAAATATAGACTCTTCAAAGAACAAGCATCTGATCTTAAGAACAGAGTTCACTGAGGTTAAATTTTGCTCAGGGAGTTCAAGGTAAAAGAGAAAGAAAAAGGAGATTATACTTCTCTTTATGGCAGGAAAAAGCTAATTTCCAGGGTAGAGAGTCCTGAGACCCATAAAATACTTTCCAGATCCAAGACGTGATGAGTTCATGCATCATATCTGGACGCTTCTGCCGCAGAGACTTGGGACTAGTTTCCTTTCATTTATTGAATGGAGATACAAAGGCCCAAAATGTATGTGAGAGGCAAAATTTAAAATTCGATTGAAGCATACTGTTGTGTTTAACACTCATGATCCCTTTCTATGTATCTAACCTTGAAAACTTTAAAAACCCCAAACTCAAATGTGAGACAAACCCACAAATGCAGAGGAGTCTCTGCCAACCAATAGCAAACTATTCACTAAAACGCAAGCAGAAGGTGAAGATAACCAAACGAGGAGTTCTTAAACTTTCATGCTGTAGATTCTTTGGCAGTCTGGTAAATGTTTCTAACTAAATAAAATATGTAGGATTACAAGGAAAGCAAATTATACTGAAGCATAATGTTGATCAAAATATGCACATAAATAGCGAATTTGTAACATAGCGATAGTTGTGTCTTTATTAGTATATTAAAAAACAAGAACCAGCAGGAGGCTTGAAAACAGCCATCATTTTGAAGTTGGACAAGCATAAATGATACATTGACATGCAGCAGACCCTCCATAGCTGACCACCTCCCTACACTGACTGCTTCTCTAAAGTTGACCTAGTTTTTTCATAGACAAGACAAGCACCAAATGTATATATCAGTAAAGGAGGCCTAGTTTCTTCTGCTGACCACCTCTGTATGTTGACCAGTTTGTTACAGTACATTCAGTGGCCAACATACAGAGGACCCAGAGTATTTTCAAAGTTACAGTGTTGTAGGAAAGTATCTGTGATTTCGATTAGTGGCAATGTCATAGAAACTGCTCATGATGTGGTGGTTTGTTGAAGGAGATGCTAAATTTCAGATAAGATTAGTGAAACAATATATAATTGTTTTCCATCCATCTTCATAGACTTTCCTGAGATCTACTTAAGAACCTCTCAGGAATCTATGGACTCCAGATTAGAAAGCCTGGTTAGACGTAAATGTAACACGTAAGTTTGTGGCCACAGGTACTGCTTTATGTGCTTGGCTTTGGTCAAGATTTTGCCTAATATCTTGATCATCTTATGGAGTGAGTAGTGTTACCACATGGCTGCTTTTGCAGAAAGGTTATATCTATATATTTATCTTTATATGCATGTGTGCACGCACACACACATATATACATATATATATATATATAAACTTGGCAAATGATTTATTTGTTTGGCATGAGGGCATTTCTTTAAAAGTGCATGAAGAAGGACTCTTCTCTTTTTTAAAGACCCAGACCCACTAAAGTTTAGCCCATTTGGCCTGTAATTTTATTCTGTCAAATAACAACACTTGATTTAGCTTAAAGTTTGTTTGATTTCTTATGTACTTGCATCTGATCAAGTTCAGTTGTTGCAAATTCTTCCAGGGAAGGAATATACTTTATCCTTTTTTCGTTAATTTAGAAAACACCTAACAAAGTAGTATGCATAGAGCAGAAAATTAGGATTTGCAGATTAAAAGCACTGACAGGCTATAAAATGCCAATATTCACTCTGCATCTTTTGAAAATTATTTGGGCTTTTTGACTCATTCATCCTTTCACCCTTTTGAGAAAGTGAAAGGGCAAGATGACAGATAGAATGCATACTGATAAGTTATCCTATAGAAAACGTGTGAGTTCCATGAAACTTCACAAGTCTTAATCAAGATTTGATTGTATTGCCCAGCCACCTGTCAGATTAATGCCACACCTTTCTTCACTGCACAGCCCACAATATCAACATTAAAGCCCCTTCGTCAGGTAAGGCAGTCCATTCCTTTTTTTGGTAATTATTTTATCGTTAGAAACCACTTTCTTAGAGTAAGAAATAGTTGTCCTCCCTTAGCACTTAGAAACTCTTCACAATAAAATGTTGCTGAGTGCCAGGAGGCAAGAATTTTGCCCTGAAGGAATCTTGTCTGAGAACCAGAGAAAAGAGAAAAAGACATTGATTCTCACTGCAGCTACAGCTAAAATAGTGGCAACAAAATACCTTTTAATGATCCCATGATGACTATGTCATCATTTTTTGAAAAAGAGTCTATTGCAGGGTTTATCATGTGACATTCCTGGTTCCTGGAGTCAGGCATAATGGGTTTAGAGAAGTACTAGTAGTAGTACTTCTCATTTTATGAACATGTGCACGTTACTCATCATTTTTTTTTTAAAGCTTTCAGTCATCTTTGAAAAGTGGCAAGAATATCTGTCTCATAGAATTGTTAATGAAAATTAAATAAGACAATGCAAGATACTCACCAAATCATCACTTTAGCACTTAGTATATTTGTAGGAATGCTCTAAGCTGCAGGTAACAGATAGAACCAAGTCAAAATAGCTCAGGCAATAGGGGTTATTTGTTATTCTACATGGTAAGAGGTTTTTAGAGTGGACGATTTTGGAGTTTGACTTACAGGGTTCAATCACGTCATCAGAGAGACAGGAGACAAGACGTCTGAGCAGCCTCAAACATTATGTTCTTCCACAGAAAGCTCCTCAGGTTTCCCCTTGCATTTCACTGGTCAAGATGCACCACATGCCCATTTCATAAATGAATCTTTGGGGAAAAGGATGAGATTACTGTGATTGGCTTTAACTAATCAGGTTTTATTAGTTCAGGATGGAGGAGGGTCATGTCCCCTTCCCAGGAGAGGGCTGCTTGATAACTGGGCAAAATTCAGATTCTGTTAATAAGAAAAAAGTGGAAACATTGATGCTTAGAGACAACCAACTATATCTGCCCTATTACCTTTAACATACTATATTAAAATTGAGATCACCATCGCAAGAGGAACTTTGCCTAACAAATGCAATCAGTGTAATCTGGTTTATTGTACCTTCAATGAATCCCCAACAATAACAAAAATAAATGAAATAAAAAAAATAAAATTGAGATCAATATAGAATGGTGGTACAGTGGTTACAATACGACTCAGCCATTTCCCTCATATGTGTAGTCTTGGACAAGATAATTTAGCCTCTCAAGAATCAATTTTTGCATTTGCTAAATAGATGTGAATAATTATATCTATTCCTTAGGGTCATAAGAAGATAAAATATGTGAAAGCTATTTATCAAAAAAGCTGCCTCCAATTTTTATTTAAACATGTTCTTAAACTTGATGTGTTATAATGAGTTCTTTGGTTATTAAGCAAGAATGTCCTATTTTCTTAAGTTGTAAGTCTGACAGTTGATATCTCTGACATTTCACTTTGACACTTTGTGTGTGTGAAGGTACCTCCTCACTCTTTCAAAGCACTGTTTTGACTTGTGATTGTCTTACAAAAAATGCTTTTGGGCAGGACCTATGGCTCAAAGGAGTGGGGCACTGGCCCCATATACCAGAGGTGGTGGGTTCAAACCCAGCCCTGGCCAAAAACTGCAAAAAAAAAAAAAAAGAAAGAAAAGAAAAAAGTTTTAGGAGAAACAAAAATTCTAGTTATTTTTGAATATGACTTCTATTGTAGAACCAATTCAGCATAGACATCTCAAAATACATGACTAAATTGTTTGAGAAGAACATGGCTGATGAACACACAGTACATTGATGGTTTGGTAAGTTCTGTTCTGCTGACTTTATCTTGAAAAGTAGCCATTTGAGTGACTTGAGACTAAGGTGGATAACAAGGAACTAAAAGCTATAGTGCAAATGAATTTGTCTCAAACTACAAGTGAATTAGCAGCAAGGTCCGATGTTACTGCTCTAACAATATTGAACCATTTGAAACAAAACTGGCAAGGTAAAGAAGCTGGTAGATGTTAAAAGAACATTAGAAAAAAATATCACCTCAAAGCTTGTCTTTTCTTGCTGTCACGACATGAAGGTGAGTCATTCCTACACTGTATTGTGATGAATGATGAAAAATGGATTCTTTTTGACAATCACAGTTTTTGACACAATGGTTGGCTAATGACGAAGTTCCTAAACAAAGTCCCAAACCCAATATTCATCACAAAAAGATAATGGTGTGGTCCAGCATGGCTATCATCCGCTACAGCTTCATGAAACCTGGTCAATCCATCACCACAGATGTCTACTGCAACCAAATAGATGACATGCTGAGGATTAAGCAGCTGAGACTGTTTGATAGACAGTCCAGTCCTCTTGGAAGACAACGCTAGACCACATATTGCACAAATAATGCTGCTCAAACTACAGAAGCTCGACTTGGAAACTCTCTGTCATTCACCATATTCATCAGACTTTGCACCAACTGACTCCCACTTCTTCCAGGCTTTGGACCACTTCTTGCAAAAGAAAATATTCAATTCTCCACAGGCTGTGGAAAATGCTTTTCCTGATTTCATTGCCACTTGTTCTCCAGGCTTCTTTGCTGTCAGTGCAAACAAGGTACCGTTAAGATGGCAAAACTGTGTCAATGGCTTCCGTGAATACTTTGATAAATTGCGTTGCTTCGTGTTTGAGATATAATAACTTAAATTTTTTATTTGAAATCAGACATTTCATATTTAATTACCTAATATAAGAAATGTAATCATTCAGCTTTGCAGTTTCAAAGCTGACCACTGAATCCAGCTCTCTTGTGGTTCTTCATGTGATCTTAAAAAAAACTTTCATAATTGTCTACTATAATAAACATATATAAAGTACATAAGATACAGTGTAACAATTTCATGAAAAATCAATACTTGTATAATTCCTATCCAAGTTAGCCACCCCAGGAACACCATGTCTTCATATAATCTTAAAAAAACAAACAAACATATCTATATATCTATCTATATATATATATATCAGTCCTCTGTATATATGGGTCTTGCATTTGACAAATTCTTATTTTCCATCTGTGTTAGGTTAAAAAAAGAAAAACCTATAAGTGGATCTGCACAGCTCAAACCTATGTAGTTAAAGGATCAAAGGTATACACTAAGCATACAAATTGAATACAATTGAATTGAATACAAAAAATTGAATACAATTTTCCAATAGTTTGACAATATGTCATAATTATCTGGACTATTTTATATTCTTACATTGATTGTTCTTTTCCTCATTCTTGGCTCCCCATACATTTAATGTGTGTAGTTAGGTGCTGTGCTAGGTGTGATTCTGTCTCTAAATGAAGGCACTCAAGGTGTGGCGTTCCTCCCATAATTATAAAAACACATTATTATTAGTTTATTTTTATTCTTGGGGAATCACTGAGGGTACAAAGAACCAGGTTACACTGCCTGCATTTGTTAGGTAAATTCCCTCTTATAACTGTGTCCCACTCCCAGGAGGTGTGTCACACACGGTGACTGTCCCCACCCCTCTCCCTCTCTCCACTCCCCCATTCCTTCACCCCCCACCATGTACTGGCATCAATTGTCCTCAGATCAGAATCCAGTACGTTGGACTCTTGCTTCTCCATTCTTGTGATGCTTTACTAAGAAGAATGTGTTTCAGTTCCATCCAGGTTAATATAAAAGATGTAAAGTTACCATCTTTTTTAGTGGCCAAATAGTACTCCATGGTATACACCATAGCTTGTTAAACTATTCCTGGATTGGTGGGCATTTAGGTTGTTTCCACAATTTGGCAATTGTAAATTGATCTGGGATAAACAGTCTAGTACAAGTGTCCTTGTGATACACTGATTTTTTTTCCTTCTGGTTAGATGCCCAGTAATGGGATTGCAGGATCAAATGGGAGGTCTAGGTTGAATTCTTTGAGGATTCTCCATACTTCTTTCCTAAAAGGTTGTATTAGTTTGCATTTCCACCAGCAGCGTAAAAGGGTTCCCTTCTCTCCACATCCACGCCAGCCTTTGGAGCTTTGAGATTTTGTGATGTGGGAAGAGCAAATTTTGTGACTGCAATTTTGCCAGCTTAACTCTGAGGCTCAGATTATTGTGAAATGCAGTAAATCTTTCCGAAAATTTACAAAATGATCTACTTCTAAGTTTTGTGTGTTTGTGTTTTTAACCCTAAGGGTTTGTCATTTGTTGACAATGACTTTTTTTAGAAGATTTCATTTTTTCAGTAGACATTATTTCTTTTCCTTTTGTCTTCATGAGTGTTACCTCTGACTTCTGCACTATGACTTTTTTTTTTTGAGACAGAGTCTCAAGCTGTCACCTTGGGTAGAGTGCTATGGCATTATAGCTCACAGCTACCTCTAACTCAGGCTCAAGTAATCCTCTTGCCTCAGTTTTTTCTATTTTAGTAGAGAAATTTAGGGTCTTGCTTTTGCTTAGGCTGGTCTTGAACTCATGAGCTCAAGCAATCCACCTGTCTTGGCCTCCCAGAATGCTAGGATTATAGGCATGAGCCACTGCGTCCAGCCTGACTTGGTGTTTTTTGCTGTATAAATATAGTAACAATACTTTTATTGTTAGTAGTGATTGGACATGAAGACTTCTGCCTCCAGTCAAGATGGAGTCGTAGGGATTGGGTTTATTGTCCTACATAAAACAAGTAAAGAGCTGGACAATGAAATGACAATACTCAAGATATTAGACATTGGGCAGACGAAGACAGCCATCCCTGATAGACAATGAACATAGGAGGAGGTCGTTGGGATCATCCCAGCTTTTTACTTGCTTTAGGAAGTTTTGTGACTACAGCACGAAAAGGGAAACACAGAATGATGCACCCAGTCAATGAGTTGAAAAGATGATCTGGGCAAGACAAGGCAGCTGAAGTTGGCAAGGAAGAATGCCAAAACGGGGAGAGGTGTACAGAGAGAGAGCGACAAGACCCACACAGACTCTCCCCTGAATATTCAGCTGAGCAGTGACCAGCACACGTATACAAAGAAACTACTCCAAGGCTGGGAAAGGGCCACTCAACATAATTAAAGGAAATAGCACCTCAAGGTTGCACAGGACCAGCAACAATGCCTATTTTCAAAAGCCAGAGTGGAAAGTTACATAAATCACTGGCTATCAGAGTACCAAGGAGGGTCTTGCTTCAGTACAGAGGAAAATAAAACCTGGAATAAATGCTGCTCTGATTCTGCCTATGGAAGGTTAAAAGCAAGATTTGAAATGCTCATATGATTTTTAAGTAATTCAACAGAGTCACAGAATAGAATTCAAGGATATTTTTAGGAATACAAAAATTTGCAACACCCAAAAATTCAAGTTCAAAATGTTTGACATACAATAAAAAACTACCAGGCATGCAAAGAAGCAAGAAACTACTACTAATTATGAGGAGAAAAATTAATCAAAACTTACTCAGAAATGACCATACTGTTAGAATTAGTAGACAAGGACATTAAAATAGTTATTATTACTGTATTCTATATATTCAAGAAAATAGAAGAAAGATTGAACAAGTTAAGTGGAGACATGGAAAATATACAAATTATCCAAATGAAAAATCTAGAGGTAAGTGGGGAAAGGAAGAGCAGAGAGAGGGAAGGAGGGAGGGGGGTGGGGCCTTGGTGTGTGTCACACCTTTTGGGGGCAAGACAAGATTGTAAGAGGGACTTCACCTAACAAATGCAATCAGTGTAACCTGGTTTCTTTTACCCTCAATGAATCCTCAACAAATAATAAAAAAAAATCTAGAGATAAAAAAAGTCACAGTATCCAAAGTTCATGTGTGGGAGGCCAATATAGTAGGATCACTTGAGCCCAGGAGTTTGAGGCTACAGTGAGCTATTATGATGACACTGAACTCTAGTCTGGCCAACAAAGTGAAAGCATATCTCAAAAATCCAAGCAAAACACCTCCCCGCCCCCCCCCCACATAGTATCTATGATGAAAAATAGACTCAGTGTCATGCAATTCACCATAGATTACACATTACAGAAAAAATAAATTTGAATACATAACAATAAAAACATTTAAATTTAAACACAGAGAAAAAAGACAAGAAAGAATGACAGAACCTTAGCAAGATGTGGGATAATTTCAAATAGACAAACATGCCTAATACTGTAGTGTCCCATGGGAAAGAATGTGGGATGGGGAAGGAGAGAAAATATATTTGAAAAGATAATGGCTGGGAAGTTTCCAAATGTAACGAGAACTATAAATTCAGCCAAAAGGCAACAAAAAAACATATTTAAAGTTCTGTTTTCAAATGTCAACAAAGAATTCTATATCTGGCAGAATGATTCTTCAAAATTGAATAAGAAAGTAAAACATTTTCAGCTAAACAAACACAGAGGAAGTTTGTCACTAGTACACCAGCCTCACAAATAATGCTAAAGGGAGTCCTTCAAGCTGAAATAAAAGCACATTGGCCCAGAACTTGAAGCTGTATGAAGAAATAAAGAAGTATAGTAAATATAAATCAACAGGTACGTTAAAAAAAAAAAAAAAGAAACTCATACTATAAATGCACAGGTATGAAAAGATCAACAAATTCCAAGCCCAGAAAAACATGAAGAAAATGACAGCAAAGCACATCACAATGAAATTGCTTACAACCAGTGATAAACAGAAAAATAGTAAAAGTAAGGATAGGGTTTGAGACTGTTCTGCATTTTCCCTGTTTTATACCAGAAAGACCTACACACATTTACCTCTCTCTTCCTCCCTCACTCTTTCTCTCATACCCACTCACATTCTTCAGTTTGAGTGAGGTTCGTTTCTGTGCCCCACATTTGGCTTGATTAAGCACTTGCTTTGTGTAACTACAGAAGAATAATTTTTATTTTAAAAGTTAATTCATCAGCTGTGATTTGGTAACAGCATATTGCCTTAACCATAAGAATTTAAACTCAAGTGAGACAGCTGCTTCCTTGTTCTTGCCTGGGAACCAGGCCCTCGGCAAATGTTTCACATGCACATACAACGCCTTTAAGCTCTTGGTGATTATCCACAGCAATTAAGATGCTGTGACAGCCAGCGTCTCCTTGATTAGAACTTTCATGAAATTTCCAAATGTTAAGAAATAAAATGATGAGGATACTCAGCCTCTTTCATGAAACAAAGGACCTTTCTTTAGGTAGACAACCATTTAAAAGTAGGACAGACATTTTCCACTGTGCATTACATGGGGCAGCACTGGGCCATTATGGAACAGATCCTGGAGATCACCTTGTCTCCTCCTTTACAATGAAAAGGGAGAATAGAAGCCCTAAGGGTGTTTGATCAATTTAATTTCCTGAATCTAGATTGGATTCTAGATCTAGATTAGGTTAGAAATCATTGAATTCTGGATAGTCTGATTTAATGAAATTCCAACCTGACCAGGTAATTTGACCTTCCCCTTCATGCCAGTTGCAATGGAGCTTGCTCCAAATGTCATTTCCAGGACGTATGTTTTAATACTAGACCTTTCCACCTGCAGCCAAATATCTCTAACTGGGGTTTCAAGTGGTCTGAGATTTGCAGACTACTTGTAAGCATTTTTTTAAAATCCCCAATCCCCATTCTATCATATTCTTCTGTATCTTATCTTTCTGTCTCCCCTTTATCCCTATACTTTTTGCAATATTTGTTTTCATGAAATTCAAATAACACAATGCACATTTATTATAATGTGAAAATACCATTTACCATTGAACAAACACACGCCCTCCCTTAGTTTTGTTGCTTCAGTGTCTACTGAAGCTGTGTATATTTGCTAAGTAGTTTAAGTGCCAACTTCTCATTGGTAGTAAGATTATCCATCGGGCAAGAATGCTGGTGAGCCTACACCCATGTCTAATGGTATAAAATTTAAGGAAACTTGAGTGGAAATATTAGTCATATATGTAACATCTGAAATCACAACTATACATTCTATTATTTGAATCCTTAATCACAGAAGCACCATTTATATGGACCTCGTCCAATGAAATTAAAATTACCCTCATACCAGAAATGTCCATGCTAAGTTACATTTTATCACTCATGATTCTCAGTAGAACTTTTTAATATTAACACATCATCATTATAGCATATTTGAACGTATATTTTCAAAAGTACAGAAATCTTAAAGTTTATGTAAAAGAAGACAAATGAATGAAGTAAACTTTTGTGTAAAGTTGCAGGTAATGTTTTCCGAAGGTGGAAACTATGCATCTGGCTGTGATGTCCTTTACTGATATTTTACGTCATACCAGGATAACTCCATCTATTCTCTTTTGGTTCGTTTGCATGTACGTGGTGGGTCCACCACGGGTCAGGTCTTATTTTACCACGTGGGACCCCACTGGCGATGGTTGCTGTGTGCCCTTCAGTGGCTTGTGAATTCCTCCAGCCTTACTCATCAGGGACTACCATGACTTCCTGTCTTGGCTTCAACCTTCAGTTCTGTCTTCTGTATAGTCAATTTGGACTTGAAGCAATTGGCTTTAGTTTGCATGTGTGCCTATGTAAGTGTGTGATATATGTGATGTTTGTGGGTTTATTAGTTCTATGTACAGTGATCCTGTGTAAGAAATCACCCACCTAATCTTTTACCCAGTCTTTGCCAACCTTCCACATTCCCTAATTCTTTGAGAGGAGAAGAAACTTGCTTAACTCTGCTATATTAGCGAAATACCTCAAAATATCGGGAAACAAATGAACACCTCTTATATGTCCATGTCAATTGTTTATAAATATTTTAACAAATAGGGTTAATTTGGGATATATCAAATGCATATTCTCAAAACAAATACTTTTTGTATACCATAGGCTTGGCTGAGCCAACATTTATAATTTCACTCATATACTAATTTATTCACCCATTCATTCAAGCACTCAATACATCTGAGTACATTTGAGGTAATGTAGTTATATCCTGTGGTTATTGCTCTTTTATTTTTATTTATTTACTTATTCATTTATTTTGAGTCAGAGTCTCACTTGGTAGAGTGCCAGGGTGCCACAGCTCACACAACCTCGAACTCTTGGGCTCAAGGGATTCTCTTGCTTCAGCTTCCCAAGTAGCTGGTACTACAGGTGCCCCTCACAATGCCCGGCCACTTTTTTGTTGCAGTTATCATTGTTGTTTAGCGGACTGGGTTTGAACCCACCAGCCTCAGTGTATGTGGCTGATGCCGTAACCATTGTGCTACGGGCGCTGAGCCTTATTACTCTTTTATAATTACATTGACCAGTGCTACTTGTACACTGGATTCCTCTGAGTACTGTACTGTAATGTTGGGATTGTACAAAGATGAATTAAACCCATTTTCTAAGTCAGCAACATGACATCTAGTGTTCTTCTCAAGTTTCCACTGCTGTCCATGAGTCATTAATTATCATGATCTTTAAAACCTCCACTTTTTTTTTCTTTTTTGTAGAGACAGAGTCTCACTTTATGGCCCTCGGTAGAGTGCCATGGCCTCACACAGCTCACAGCAACCTCCAACTCCTGGGCTTAGGTGATTCTCTTGCCTCAGCCTCCTGAGTAGCTGGGACCACAGGCGCCCGCCACAATGCCCGGGTATAAAACCTCCACTTTTATCAAAGTTAAATTTTTAGACAATCACTTATTTCCTTTACTGAGAAGATATGCAGTCAATCTATCTCGTAGTGTTTCTGCCAAAGCATTCAATCCAGATTACATTTATGCCAAAGTATAGAAATGCAGCTGGGGCTCCTCAACCAACTTTACTGAACTCTCTACTCATGTCTCCACCCTCATTATCTCCTAACTTTCCTGCTTTCCATAGCTGCCTTTCTTCCAGTTCCCCTGAAGCCAAGACTCAAAGTCATGTCTGCTTTTTCTTCTTCACTGCTTCTTTTCCAGTCAACATGTACCAAACACTGTTGGATTCTTTCCCTATTACGGAAGTTGACCACCCAAGGGACTGTACCAACCTGATTAACAGACAGAGGAGGTCAAAAGAAAGAACTAGGCCTGTTGTACTGATACACACATGTGGTGTATGTCCGGTCTATGAGAATTAGGACAACTTAAGCAGGTGGTCTGTGTAGGGAGGTGGTCAGCCATGGAGGTTCTATTGTATTTCCTATGTTCATCTCCTTCCTTTCCATGATCAGCTCTTTAGCTCAGTTGTTCATCCATGAGTCCTCTCATATTTATTACAATAGTTCATTTTGTGGGAATGCTAAGTGTGTGATTTGCAGAGTAATCTTGCCAATGAAATATAATCAAGATCCAATTTTATTCTTGAGGACTTTAGAGTGACTAGTCTATAAAGAGCTGTATTGGGAGCTTAGAGTTAGGACTGTCCCATGAGGGCTATAGAAATACAAATGCATCTCCCCTACTTCACAAAGTTGCCACAGTATTTAAACAATTAAATATAAACCCCTGACTCAGGAATTCACATATGTGTACAATATGGCATCACTCTAACTTTCCAACTTAACCTTCCAGTTCTTCTGGTGTGTGGTACCCTGTATTTTAGCCAATTTTTCCATCTCTGATCCCTGAAAAATGCCTTGAAGTATTCTGTCCTCTTTTTCTTTGTCCAAATCCCTTTCTCTGTATTTTCTGTCAAAATTCATCTATCAATGACCTCTTGGAATGCTATCTCCTTTTTTCCTGCCTACATGATATGATCTCACCCTTCTATCAACTCACAGAGCATAGTTTTGCACTTTTTAAATGCCGTATGTCATTCCTATGTCATAATTATGTACATACTGGGCTGTAGGTGTTTGAGGCAGACTTGTGAATTACTTATCTTTGTTCACTAGATGCTCAATAATACCTTTAAAATTGAACTGTGTAACCAGAAAGAGTTATATGAAAAGAAGGTTGAAGAGAGAATCAGGGCCCTAGAACCAATTTTGCCACCAGTTTTTGGTGATGATCCCCAAATTACTTAATTTCACAATATCCACAGGAGACCCCATCTTGAGAACTGCAGACATCTGTTGCTGATGCAAGCACCAAAGAATTCAATGGGATTTCTGTGGAAATTTTAAAATATCCAGGAGCTGTATTATATATCCTATCAGATTGTTATTAACAGATTTTCATCGGAGGACACCTTCAAAGACCTCTTGATTTATGCTTAGCTGTATATATCAAATTGCGGGTCAGGTCTTATTTTACCAAAATAACATAAATTGTACTGTGTTTTTGAGTAGTGCATCCTTTTAAACTGGGACTATTCAATCACCAACAGACTTCTTACTCTTTAAAGTTTGTCATCAATATTATGGTAACCCAGTTCCCAGATCCTTCTACCACTTCTTTTCCTCCTTTTCTTTTTTTAACAATAGTTCTTTGGAGTTAAGGGTTTATTTGCTTGCTTTGAGTTAGCTTTTATGCAAAATATTGATGTTTTTATAACATCTGCAAGCAGCCTCCTGCCTTCCCATTTCATCTCCCCAACCATGATCACTTGGGCTTACTTAAGGACACCACACCATTAAGGGAATCAAAAAACAAGACCGCAAGCATTTACTGAGTAATTCCTGTGGCACAGGAATCTTGCTAGATAATTTACACAGTTCATTGTACATACTGTTCACAAATCTCCCCCTGAGAGAGTATTATCAACCCCATTTTATAGATGTGAAATTTAAGGCTCAGAGGATTGGGAGGTTCTTCCTAGAACAGGAAGAACCTCCTAATTCACATCTTGGTTTCTCTTTTGATGATTCCAAGGCCAATCTCTTTTGATGATTCCAGTTATTTTTTATGGCATAATTTCACCAAAATTTTAATCGCAGAGATATTTCTTGAAGTAGTATCTTAACTTCCATCTATAGGAAGTTTGCTTTTGGTGACAAGGCATTTTCCTACTTTTATATCCTCTAAAGTCTGTAGAATATCCCTCTTAGTCACCTGAGGCTCACTGATGACTAAGTGTTGGATAAAATGTCTCAAAGGAAAGTGTTTTATCCTTATAAACCTTGCCTCAGTTATATTAAGCCTTTGGCCATCTTTTCCTTGATTTTTTTTTTTTTTTTTTTTTTTTGCAGTTTTTGGCCAGGGCTGGGTTTGAACCTGCTACCTCCGGCATCTGGGGCCGGTGCCCTACTCCTTTAAACCACAGGCGCCACCCTTCCTTGATGTTTTCTTGTAGACTAATTTGATGATTTATCTCTAAGTTTTTAAATAACGATCTACATTATTCACTGCAAGGGAAATGCTATGCTTCCTTAGTCCTATAATCATCAAGGTCATCAAGGATGTGTCTGACTTCCCTCGATCTTCTGCTATCTGCAGCAAACAGCACTTAAAAAAATGCTGAAGCATCTTGCATGCACCTGTCCTTTTTTTTTTTTATTTATTTTTATTTATTTTATTTATTTATTTTATTTTTTATTGTTAAATCATAGCTGTGTACATTAGTGCAATCGCCTGTACCCACTCTAAGATGCACCATAGATGTGGCCCCACCCATTACCCTCCCTTCACCAAAACCTCCCCCCTCCCTTCCCCTTCCTTGGCCCTTTCCCCATAGTCTTGTGCTATAGTTGGGTTATAGTCTTCATGTGAAAGCTATAATTTAGCTTCATAGTAGGGCTGAGTACATTGGATATTTTTCTTCCATTCCTGAGATACTTTGCTAAGAAGAATATGTTCCAGCTCCATCCATGTAAACATGAAAGAGGTAAAGTCTCCATCTTTCTTTAAGGCTGCATAGTATTCCATGGTATACATGTACCACAATTTGCTAGTCCATTCGTGGATCGATGGGCACTTGGGCTTCTTCCATGACTTAACAATTATGAATTGGGCTACAATAAACATTCTGGTACAGATGTCTTTGTTATATTGTGACTTCTGGTCTTCTGGGTATAAACCTAGTAAAGGAATTATAGGATCGAATGGCAGCACCTGTCCTTTTAATATAGGGTTTCTCAGCAGTGACATTATTGACCTTTGGGACAAATAATTCTTTGTTGTTGGGGACTGTCCTATACATTGTGGTGTGTTTAGCAGCCTCTACCCATGTTTGTAACACTCTCCCCCCACATGACAACCAAAAATGTCTCCAGAATTACCAAATGTCCCCTGGGGAGTAAAATCACCCCCAGTGCAGAACCACTGCTTTAGTATAGTATAAATAAGTAGTGACCAAGAGAGGTAATAGAAAATTTCTATCTGTAAAATAAAACCCAGACTTTCTATTAAAAGGCACAGTTTGAGGAGAGAGGGGGACAGGGAGGAGGAGGGGTTGGGGTGCTCTCACTGAATGGTCACGGGGTGAGGGTGTCTGGCACATCTTTTGTGTGCGGACATAACCAAAGGAGGGACTTTACCCAAAAAAATCAAATGGTGTGACCTGGGTTGTTTGTACCTTCATAGTAACCTAAAATAAATTTACAAAAAAATGTTAAAAAAAGGAAAAGGAAATACGATCACTGCTTGGGGTGGTGGTGGTGGTGGTGAAATATGTAGCCAAACATAGCCTTATTTTTAAAATAAATAGAAATTTTCTTTTACCTCTCTTGGTCACTACATATTTATACTATAAATATTTTTAAAATATGGGGAAAAAAGGCACAGTTTGAAGAAGGATGAATGTATCATTCGATTAAATTTAGAGCGTAAATCAAGATCATTAGCTACCTTTCCCTGGTTTTATATAATATTCTCTGGATTGTAAATTAGGTAAATTTTTTACTGTAAGCACTTATGTTTGAATGTCTTGGCTTGTGATAAAGGAGAAGACAGAATTTTTGGGTTTGGCTTCCTCCCAAACCTCAGTTGTGTATGTGTATTTCAGTTTTATTATTGAGAAATGAGAATACAGTTAACTCTGGTGGATGTTCAGGGATTCATGGATCACAGTAGCAGTGATTTCCTACGTGGGTTTGAATATTCCAGTGTTAATGTGACTAATTTTCTCATTCTTTATCCTACCTTATTGTTCAATTTGAAGCCATTTCCCTACTTGACATGTAACATGGTACTTTGGTAAAACAAATAGTTAATTACCCCAAAGGGGAAACATCCTATCTCCAAACACCCAAAACCTCCATCTGGAGTGCAAAATAATTAGGTATCCGCATTTTCACTAAGCTGTCAAAGAAATTTATAATTTTGGCAAACACTTTATGTTCTGCTGAAGTCTGCTTTCTGGGTGTGTAAGATTGATAATGAATGTAAATGTGGTTTTAGAACAATCCCATCTCTTTCATGGTAGTTATCCTCAATGTTTACATGTTCTGATAATAGGACTGTCTCAATAATTAGGAGATTATTCAATTACACTGCATTTCTCATTCTTTAAGCATTCAACAAACTTTAAATAAAAATAACACATCTTTGGGTAATATTTTCAACTTTGGGCAGCATTATCTTATTTAGTTCTCACAATGAACCCTGTAAGACAGACATTTTTATTCTCATGTCAAAGAGCAATAATAAAAAGAGGCTTAGCAAGCTTAAATGTTGAGTCTATTCTTCTTAGTAAAGTATCTCAAGAATGGAAGAAAAAGTACCCAATGTACTCAGTCCTACTATGAAACTAATTAGGGCTTCCACATGAAAGCTATAACCCAGTTACAACCAAGAATAGGGGGAAGGGGAAAGGGAGGAGAAGGGGGAGAGAGGTGGGTAGAGGGAAGGGGATTGGTGGGATTACACCTGCGGTGCATCTTACAGGGGTATATGTGAAACTTAGTAGATGTGGAATGTAAATGTCTCGGCACAATAACTAGGAAAGTGCCAGGAAGACTATGTTAACCAGTGTGATAAAAATATGTCAAACGGTCTATGAAGCTAGTGCATGATGCCCCATGATCATATCTACGTACACAGCCATGATTTAATAAAACAAAATAAAATAAAAAGAAAAAAAATGAAATAAACGTTGAGTCTAAGGGGCCACAGTATTTATGTCTACGTGTTTGCATTCATTTATTTAACAAATATCAGGCATCTATATTGTGCTAGGCAAAACCCTTGGCTAATGTTTTAGAACATTAGCCTCCCCCAAATAGTATGCAAGTTATATAAAATTTTTATTTTATTTTATTTTATTTTATTTTATTTTTCTTAGACGTGGGGTCTCCCTATGTTGCCCAGGCGGGAGTGCAGTGGCTATTCACAGCCATGATCATTGCACACTATAGTGTCAAACTCCTGGCTTCAAGTGATCTTCTCGAGTAGCTGGGTCTACATGCCAGCACCACCATGTCTAGCTGATTTTAAATTTTCTAGTACCTGTACTAGAAACCAGAAAGGAAACAGGTAACATTAGCTTAAACAATATTTTATTTAAACTTATATATTGAAAATATTATGATTCTTATAAGTAATCAGTGTGAAAATTGTTAATGAGATGTATTCTATCCTTTTTTTTTTTTTTTTTTGTAGAGACAGAGTCTCACTTTATGGCACTCGGTAGAGTGCCGTGGCCTCACACAGCTCACAGCAACCTCCAACTCCTGGGCTTAAGTGATTCTCTTGCCTCAGCCTCCCAAGTAGCTGGGACTACAGGTGCCCGCCACAACGCCCGGCTATTTTTTGGTTGCAGTTTGGCCGGGGCCAGGTTTGAACCCGTCACCCTCGGTATATGGGGCCGGTGCCTTACCGACTGAGCCACAGGCGCCGCCCTATCCTTTTCTTTTTATAAGTCTTTGAAATCAGTTTCAAAGATTATAGCACCTCCGGATTCAGAGACTCCCCCATGGAAGTGCTGAGTACAGCTGCGTGCTGGTTACAGTTTGGGGTAGCACATCTCTAGGCATCAAGGATGTGTTGGTGGCCAAGACACCCTCTGTGGACACCAAAGTTACCTTCCAGTGCAAGAGTCAGATAAAAATACATAAGTGGCAGAACTAAACCTCCGTTTTCTGACTCAAGAGCACATTCATTTTTGGTGAGGGGGACACTTGATGTGTTGCCTGGTGCTCAGAGCCAGCATTCAGTGCTGGATTGTGGGTTGGAACCAGCGACAGAGTCCTGGCAGGGAGACCCTGGGTGAGCAGGAGGGGCTCGAGGGCACAGGTGGGGGAAGGCTTTGTGTTCCCTTGGGAAAGGTTATCAAGTCTGAATGTCAGGGAGGTAACAAGCAATGGGAAACAGGAATGGATCTTCCTGTTGCTGCTGGAGGCTGCATTGGGTGGGAATGACCCCAGTTTGAGGCCTGGAGCCTGGTGTGTCAGCACCACAGAGGAAAGGGCCACGACAGATGGACACTTTAATGGGGCACACAAAAGCCTCTGTGGACCCCACCAATCCCAGTTCTGCCCTGGAAAAGCCGCCTGCTCCAGGGGGACAGACAACCCATTATTTATGATTTTTCCAAGGAAAGGCTGCTAAGAGTGGTGTTTTGTTTTTCTTTTTTGTCTGAAGCTTTAAAAAAATCTTTTTCATTGTACATGAAGTTTAAGGTGTCGAAAAGGCCCCACTATCTGGGAACAAATAAAAAAAAGGTATGTCCTTTTGTTTATCCCTTTGAAGATGCTCAGCCCCCCTGTTAAGTTTTTCCTTGGAGTGTTTTTGGTTTCTTAGCTTTCTCTCTGTCACCTGGCAGAGCCCCACTTGCCTGGTCTCTCAGCCATGCAGACTCGTGCTAATCTCACAAGAATGGCTGTAAACACACCTGCTCCCACCAGCACCTACTCTTCTGATGTCACCACCCCTGCCTCATCCAAGAGGGGAAGGAAAGGTGCAAGGCAGGTCCATCCCACAGTGTCCTCAGTACATGCTGGGAGGACAGCACTTAGCAGTCCTGGGGAGAGGTTTGGTTTGTCACAATTCATCTTCTTCCCCACTCTTTCTCTGTGTTTTTTAATTGACGGGGTCTCCCCTCTCCAACTAAATACCTTGACATTGGCTTAAACTATACTTGTCTGGCTCTTGGCAAAGCTTAGGCTGAAAGAGCACAAAAATATGGGACTGGTTAGGCCATTCTGATGAAAATAAGATACTTGGAATAAAAGACATGGATTGAATGTGAGACAGGGGAAGAGAAGAGGCCCCGCTAAGCCCCCCTCTCCTCCTCTGATACTGATCATGCAATTGAGACCTGCTTTGAACTCAGTTTGAAGTAGTCATTCTGGAATATACACAGAAGTGCATTTTTATAAGGCCTTATGAAGACCAAATCTCATCTTTTAGGGGGAGACTGCCAATGTTTAGTGGAGCCTTTTGAGTCCTTGTTGCACACATCGAATCATAAATTATGGGCCTCTCAGTCCACATGATGGGAACTGAGAAAGGGGAGCTGGGCACGCAGCAGACGGCTCAGAGCCACAGCTGATGGAGTGGGCGCTGGTCCACGCTCCTTCAGCGGGAATGGCATGGCTGGTTTGGTTCCTCACAGGGTCAACTTACACAGCAGCATCCCTTTCAGGCATGCCTGTTCCCAATTAGGAGGGGGACTCCTTCCAAGTCTCAGGAAGATGCCAGGGTTCTGAAGGGTCTTCGTGTTGGTCCTCCACTTTGTTTACACTGCTTTGCTACCAGCTTGCAGGATTTTCAAGATTGCAGAAAAGAGTCATTGCATGACTCTGGCAATGAGAAACAGAACTCCTTGTATACACGCTCGGAGAACTGGTCATTCCCAGGTAGAGAGAATGTGTGTACTGTGTACATATCCTGGAAGGCTATGTCTACACCAGCAGGTCATCCAGGTTGGCACCAAGGACCCCGTTTCTCCTTTTTCTTTGTTTTCGAGCCCACGTTTGGAAAAGTTTGGCAAATAAAAACACCCTTGCATTTATTAAAAATTTTAAAAATTGTTCATTGTCCAAATTCAAACTGTATAAAAGTTTAGAGTATAGAGTGAAAGGCCTTGTTTACCTGTCTTCATCTTCTTCCCCTTCCAGCAGTTCAGGTTATCTCTTGACACTTCTTTTTCCATCAGTGTATGCAGATGGTGCATCGAGGAAATCGTATCTCCGTTTATATATACACATTTGTCTAGCTACATCTTAACCTTGCTGGGAGCAAAAGGCACAGAGTACCCATGTGATACGTGGTGTCCTGTGACTTGCTTATTTTATTTTTCTGTTGAAGGACATCTACCTTGTCTTCTTTATAGGTGCATAGTATTCTTTTGTGTGAATGAGCTGTAATTTATTTAGTTTTTCTTTTACTATGAGCATCTGTTTTTTTTCCCTCCCCCTTTGGTAACATAATAGCAACACTGCAATAAGCATAAACACTTGGCATGTATACTTTTCTAACACTGAGTAATCACTATGTTTTTAAAAGCACTTTTATTAAGCAAAGACATGTGCAATTCACAATCTACCTTTCTGATCAGGATGAGGTCATGAGTACTATTACATTGAGTTGAAGTAACTCTGACCTAAAGCTTAGGAATATGATTACATAGTTAACCTGTGCTATCTTCCCTTGCAGACATATTTGATAAGTTGGAGTCTTTGAAATGACAAGAATGGGCTTCAGGCCTTCGCTGCTCCCCACACTACCCCTTTACATGACTACTTTTGAGAACATGGAAGTTCTGACCCCTGATTTTGTCAGTGGGTTCTATGTCTACCCATATAGACATGCAACAAAAAATTAAACTTGTACTTTTTATTTGCAAAGTTTAAAACAAAAAGCATGAAAATTTGACTGACCTTCTTAATAGAATTGTCTAATTTGCTGGAATAATCTGACTTCTTTGATAAGCTTGGTCAACGTAAATTTTTCTATTTTTTGCACTATTTGAAGTTAGCTGCACAAGCAAAATATACTACTGACTTCACTGTTCCCAGTCATCAGTTTCATATAGTCAAGTAAGATAGATAACTCAGGAATGTTATCTTTCAGAACATTTATGGCAGAGCTTTGAAAATTATAGTTTCTATTAGAATCTCTCAATAATCTCTCTCTAGTTTTTATACTAGAAATGACTGTATAATCATTGAGAGACTCAGTTTTCTAATATATAAAAAATGGGCAGTAATGATAATCATCATACTTTAGTGACAACAGTTGTGATTTAAAATGCATGCTTTACAGCACCTATGCTTAATGTGTTAGAAGGTCAATGCAGTATTATTATTAAGCTATTAATATTATTAACTGATAAGTAGGCCATATACTTACATTTTATAAAAATATGACTAAAATTGGAAGATGATGCATTTGGTTTTATAAAAAGTCTTGCTAACATAGCTTACAACTAGTTTTGTTAATATTACAGGCTCTGTTCTATTGGGAAACTAGATAATAAGTAAGAGATTAAACAGGTTCCTATGATAATGCAGAATGCGAGCTATGGAACAGAAACTGCCATTCCAGGGTGCTGACCTCAATACTTGACCATTAGGCACACTCTTTCTTTAAAGGACTGTGCCCCTTTGGACACCTTTGAAAATATTGGACTGGGAGACAAGATTAATAACTCTGTTATCTGGAGCCAATCACTACACAGAGATGGTGTCCTTAGGTGGGCACACTTAGACCGATAGTGCTAAACTCAACCTAAACCTTTCAAATCCCTGCATGGTGCTTTAATTAGTGACTATTGCATTTTCTAAGTCTTTTAGGGAGTATATGATTTTTATTCTTCAAGTGAAATCTTTTTAGTCCACATTTTTGATCCTTCACATAGAGTCTTGCTAACATCTCTCAAATGATTCAAATCAGGTAATGTACCTTTCACTTCTAAAAATAGGCTTTAAATTACTTTTGTGAACCAGCAGTGGTCAAGGAATTATCTGCAATCCCCAGGTCTAGTCCAAAGCTTTCCAAATCATAGGAGTTTAAAGGGATGTTTATTACAAGAATTAGGCTTAATATGGGGAATACTTGGATCAAGGCTTTATAACTGCAAACATTCCAGGGCTAACTTCCTTTATGGAAGTGGTGGGACTTGACCCCCTGTGTTTTCAGTTTTGAAATGGATGCAGTGGGTGACTGCAGATCTGCCTGAGAGAGATAATTGTAATTTATCTGCAAAGATGTTTTCTTTCTCATTTCAGGTTTTGAATCACATTTTATGTAGCTAAAGTTTTCCGATCAACTTCCTCAGAGGGCTCCATGTTGGGAATACATGAATATAAGACAGAAAGTATAATGAGATGATTTTCTAAACTGCTTTTCAAGATTTTATAAAGCTTTACCCAAGAGAACCATTTTGATATAAGATATCTTGCTTTCTAAGAGTCCTAATTGGTGTGGATCAAGGAGACTTAGTACTGTTGGAATGTCTGTCTGACTGAATATTATTTTCTTAAGGTTCAAACAAATAAAAGTTCGTCTCACAAGGTGGAGCAAGATGGTGGCTGAGTAACAGCTTCCCTGCAACTGGGCACAGTGAGTCTGGGGAGATAAGACTTCAGGCATCTCTGGCTGGTGGGATCTTCCTATAATCATCCCTATGAGGATACAGGGAGTCAGCAAGGGACTTCTGGACCCAAAGAGGAGGACAAAAACAGTGGAAAACTGGCAAGTGGTTGCGTGTGTTCAATCGACCTAATCCCGCCGGCTGCCCTAAGTACAAGCAGCAGTGAGACTGCAAACCGGAAAGGCCTTACCTGTGAACTGTTTCGGTGTTTTTGGACTTGGCCCTCAGTTGAACTGCTTTGGGGAGAGCTTGAGCACGAGTGTGGAGAACTTTGGGCATTGTCTAGGGCCCCAGACTGAGCCGCTGAGCCAGACGGAGCTAATAGTGTTTGGCTGTGAGCCGCAGGGAGCCATTGTGAGAGAACTGCCCTGGCTCAGGGTCGCAGAGTAAGGATCAGGCGGGAGATAGTAACCTAGTGACTGAGCAGCTTAAAGGCGGGGAATGAGCTGCCTTACAGCCTTAAACCTCAGGGGCAGAGTGAGATCAGTTTTGGCACACTGGAGCCTCGGACTATTGCCCTGGGTAGAGTGCCATGGCATCACAGCTTGTAGCAAGCTCAAACTCCTGGGCTTGGCGCTGCCTGAACCTTCATAAGAGCTGCGCTGCGACCTCCGACACGCGACCTGCGCCTGCTGGGCCTCCGCATGCCCTGACCAGGAACTGTGGGAGCCGTGCAACCCTGCATCCTCCCTCCTGTACCTTCCCTGCCTCCATACTGGCCTGCTCATCTGGCCAGAAACTCTGGTAGCCACGTGCCCTCCAGAGCCCTCCCTGCCACTGCATAGAGCCCTTCTCCTGGCAAGAGACTGCGGGAGCCGTGAGCTTTCTTTACCAAAGTCACTGGGTGACAGGCACTCCCAGAACCATGTGCACCACCTCCCGCCCTGTTGCTGGATCTGGGTGTGTCACACTCTGGAGCTGCTTCCACAACCACAACTCCCTGGCTGGGGCAGACCCAGAGGAACTACACGGGATCACTCCCTACAAAGATCCAGCAACAATAGAGTGATCCCACTGGAGTCTAATCTTGGAGAGACACCTCCCAAACTCTGAGGACAGCCAGAGGCAATGGTGAAAAACAATCATGAGGCAAAATCAACAGAAAAACTCTGGCAATATGAATAATCAGAGTAGATCAACTCCCCCAAGGATCAATGGGGCAGACAGAGCACAAGATCCCATGCACAGACAAATAGCTGAGGTGTCAGAAATTGAATTCAGAATCTGGATAGCAAATAAGATCGAATTAGAATTCCAAGCTGTAACCCAAAAGATATCTCAAGAATTCAACAAATTCAAAGTCCAAATGACCAAAGATTTTGACACATTGCAACAAGAAGTTGCAGCCTTCAAAGATCTGAGAAACACAGTAGAATCCCTCAGTAACAGAATGGAGCAAGCAGAAGAAAGGATTTCTGACATTGAAGACAAAGCTTTCAAATGCTCCCAAACTCTCAAAGAGGAAGAGAAATGGAGGGCAAAAACAGATCACTCTCTCAGAGAGCTCTGGGATAATTCAAAGAAAACTAATATTCGTCGTATAGGGATCCCCGAAAGTGATGAAGTGGCTTCACAAGGCACAGAGTCTCTTATCCATGAGATTATGAAGGACAACTTTCCAGACATGCCAAGAGATTCTGAAATTCAGATAGCAGACAGTTTCAGAATGCCAGCATGATTCAACCCAAATAAGACATCCCCCAGACACATCATAATCAATTTCACTAAAGTTAATATAAGGGAGAAAATTCTGAAAGCAGCCAGACGAAAGAAAACCATTACCTACAAGGGCAAGAATATTAGAACAACTGCAGATCCCTCTGCTGAAACCTTTCAAGCTAGAAGAGGATGGTCATCGACTTTTAATCTCCTAAAACAAAATAACTTTCGACCCAGGATCTTGTACCCAGCTAAACTGAGTTTCATTTATGATGGAGAAATTAAATACTTCAATGACATTTACATGTTGAAGAAATTTGCCATAAGTAAACCAGCTCTCCAGGATATTCTCAGACCTATCCTCCATAAAGACCAGTGTAATCCTCCACCACAAAAGTAAACCCACCCAGAAAATTTTGATCAGATTCTAACTTCCACAGTCGCAAAAGGATTAAAAATGTCCACTGGACTCTCAAAAGGCTTATCAATATTCTCAATTAATGTGAATGGTTTAAATTGTCCTCTAAAGAGGCACAGGTTGGCTGACTGGATCCAAAAACTCAAGCCAGATATCTGCTGCATACAAGAATCGCATCTTACATTAAAAGACAAATATAGACTCAAGGTGAAGGGATGGTCATCTATACTCCAGGCAAATGGAAAGAAGAAAAAAGCAGGCATTGCAATCCTATTTGCAGACACAATAGGCTTTAAATCAACTGAAATAAGGAAGGATAAAGATGGAAACTTCATATTTGTTAAAGGTAATACTCAATATGATGAGATTTCAATTATTAATATTTATCCACCCAACCAGAACGCATCTCAATTTATAAGAGAAACTCTAACAGACAATGAGCAACTTGATTTCCTCCAGTTCCATAGTAGTTGGAGATTTTAACACCCCTTTAGCAGTGTTGGATAGAACCTCCAAAAAGAAGCTAAGCAAAGAAATCTTAGATTTAAACTTAACCATTCAACATCTGGATGTAACAGACATCTACAGAACATTTCATCCCAACAAAATTGAATATACATTCTTCTCAACAGCCCATGGAACATACTCCAAAATCAACCACATCCTAGGCCACAAATCTAACCTCAGCAAATTTAAAAAAATAGAAAATATTCCTTGCATCTTGTCAGACCATCATGGAATAAAAATTGAACTCAGTAACAACAGGAACCGGCATACCCATACAGAAACATGGAAGCTAGACAACCTTATGCCGAAGGACGGATGGGTTGTAGACAAGATTAAGAAGGAAATCACCAAATTTTTGGAATAAAACAACAATCAAGACGTGAATTAGCAGAACCTCTGGGATACTGCAAAGGCAGTCCTAAGAGGGAAATTTATAGCACTGCAAGCCTTCCTCAAGAGAATGGAAAGAGAGGAAGTTAATAACTTAATGGGACATCTTAAGCAACTGGAGAAGGAAGAACACTCCAACCCCAAACCGAGCAGAAGAAAAGAAAGAACCAAAATCAGAACAGAATTAAATGAAATTGAAAACAAAAGGATTATACAACAGATCAATAAACCCAAAAGTTGGTTTTTTGAAAAGATCAATAAAATAGATAAACCTTTGGCCAATCTAACCAGGAAAAAAAGAGTAAAAGCTCTAATTTCATCAATCAGAAATGGTAATGATGAAATAACAATAGACCCCTCAGAAATTCAAAAAATCCTTAATGAATACTACAAGAAACTCTACTCTGAGAAATATAAAAATCTGAAAGAAATTGACCAATACCTAGAAGTACACCACCTACCAAGACTTAGTCAGAATGAAGTGGAAATGTTGAACAGGCCTATATCAAGTTCTGAAATAGAATCAACTATACAAAATCTCCCTAAAAAGAAAAGCCCAGGACCAGATGGCTTTACATCAGAATTCTACCAAACCTTTAAAGAAGAACTAGTACCTATATTACTAAACCTCTTCCAAAATATAGAAAAAGAAAGAATATAACCCAACACATTCTACGAAGCAAACATCACCTTGATCCCCAAACCAGGGAAAGAGCCAACAAGAAAAGAAAATTATAGACAAATATCACTAATGAGTATTGATGCTAAAATACCCAATAAGATCCTAACAAACAGAATCCAACAACACATCAAAAAAATTATACACCACGACCAAGTGGGATTTATCCCAGGGTCTCAAGGCTGGTTCAATATACGTAAATTTATAAATGTAATTCAACACATAAACAAACTTAAAAATAAGGACCATATGATTCTTTCAATCGATGCAGAAAAAGCTTTTGATAATATCCAGCATCCCTTCATGATCAGAACACTTAAGAAAATTGGTATAGAAGGGACATTTCTTAAACTAATAGAGGCCATCTACAGCCAACCCACAGCCAGTTATCGTATTGAATGGAGTTAAATTGAAATCATTTCCACTTAGATCAGGAACCAGGCAAGGTTGCACATTGTCTCCATTGCTCTTTAACATTGTAATGGAAGTTTTAGCCATTGAAATTAGGGAAGAAAAGGTGATCAAGGGTATCCACATAGGGTCAGAAGAGATCAAACTTTCACTCTTCGCAGATGATATGATTGTATATCTGGAAAACACTAGGGATTCTACTACAAAACTTTTAGAAGTGATCAAGGAATACAGCAAGGTCTCAGGCTACAAAATCAACACCCATAAATCTGTAGCCTTTATGTATACCAACAATAGTCAAGCCAAAAAAAGGACTCTATTCCTTTCACAGTAGTGCCAAAGAAGATGAAATATTTGGGAGTATACCTAACAAAGGATGTGAAAGATCTCTACAAAGAGAACTATGAAACTTTAAGAAAAGAAATAGCCGAAGATGTTAACAAATGGAAAAATATATCATGCTCATGGCTGGGAAGAATCAAAATTGTTAAAATGTCTATACTACCCAAAGCAATATATAATTTTAATGCAATTCCTATTAAAGCTCCATTGTCATATTTTAAGGATCTTGAAAAAATAATACTTCATTTTATATGGAATCAGAAAAAACTTGGAATAGCCAAAACATTACTCAGCAAATAGAAACACAGCAGGAGGAATCACACTACCAGACCTGAGACTGTAGTATAAATCGATAGTGATCAAAACAGCATGGTATTGGCACAAAAACAGAGAAGTAGATGTCTGGAACAGAATAGAGAACCAAGAAGCTACTTACCGTTATTTGATCTTTGACAAGCCAATTAAAAACATTCAGTGGGGAAAAGATTCCCTATTTAACATATGGTGCTGGGTGAACTGGCTGGCAACCTGTAGAAGATTGAAAGTGGACCTACACTTTTCACCATTAACTAAGATAGACTCTCACTGGATACAAGACATGAAACTATAAAAATACTTGAAGAAAGTCAGGGAAGACTCTTCAAGGAATAGGCCTGGGTGAATATTTTATGAGGTGGACTCTCCAGGCAATTGAAGCAGTATCAAAATACACTACTGGGACCTGATCAAACTAAAAAGCTTCTGCACAGCCAAGAACATAGTAAGTAAAGCAAGCAGACAGCCCTCAAAATGAGAGAAAATATTTGCTGGTTATACCTCCGATAAAGGTCTAATAACCAGAATCCACAGAGAACTCAAATGCATTTGCAAGAAAAGAACACATGATCCCATCTCAGGGTGGGCAAGGGTCTTGAAGAGAAACTTCTCTAAAGAAGACAGATGCACGATCTACATTTACATGAAAAAAAGCTCATCCTTAATCATCAGAGAAATGCAAATTAAAACTACTTTGAGATATCACCTAACCCCAGTAAGAGTAGCCCACATAACAAAATCCCAAAACCAGAGTTGTTGGTGTGGATGTGGAGAAAAGGGCACACTTCTATAGTGCTGGTGGGAATGCACACTAATATGTTCCTTCAGGAAGGATGTCTGGAGAATACTTAGAAACCTAAAAATAGACCTGCCATTCAATCCTATAATTCCTTTACTAGGTTTATACCCAGAAGACCAAAAATCACAATATAACAAAGACATCTATACCAGAATGTTTATTGCAGCCCAATTCATAATTGCTAAGTCATGGAAGAAGCCCAAGTGCCCATCGACCCACGTATGGACTAGCAAATTGTGGTACATGTATACCATGGAATATTATGCAGCCTTAAAGAAAGATGGAGAGTTTATCTCTTTCATGTGTACATGGATGGAGCTGGAACATATTCTTCTTAGCAAAGTATCTCAGGAATGGAAGAAAAAGTATCCCATGTACTCAGCCCAACTATGAAGCTAAATTATAGCTTTCACATGAAGGCTATAACCCAACTATAGCACAAGACTATGAGAAAAGGGCCAAGGAAGGGGAAGGGAGGGGGGAGGTTAGAGTGGAGGGAGGGTAATGGGTGGGGCCACACCTATGGTGCATCTTAGAATGGGTACAGGCGAAACCTACTAAAGGCAGAATACAAATGTCTACATACAGTAACTAAGAAAATGCCATGAAGGCTACATTGAACAGTTTGATGAGAATATTTCAGATTGTATATGAAACGAGCACATTGTACCCCTTGATTGCACTAATGTACACAGCTATGATTTAACAACAACAACAAAAATAAATAAATAAAAAAAGGAAGCCCTCCCCTCCAAAAAAGTTCATCTTTTTGTAGTTTATTCCTCCCATTTTCATTGCTGAATAGGGTGTGTAACATTTTAAACATATGGATGCAAATGCAGCAGTTAATAATTATTTTGCATGTATGCTTACAAATTTTATTGAACAGAGAAATTACTGGAGAATTATGAGATTGAATTATCAGTTTTTGAGACAAAACTAGCAAATAGATCTTCAGAGTTATCCCCAAATCTACCTGATGGAAATTACCCGGTGCCAAAATGATGGCCTGGAAGAAATAAAAGTTCTCTGAATTATCGGGATTGGAAACTCAAACCCACAAAATGATAGTAATCACAGTCCTCAGGCTTCAATTTTAAATATCTGTTCTGAAAAGAAGCAAAATTATCAGTTGCTGAAGCCATTGAACTCTGATCAGGGGGTATTAGGATGTATAGTTAATTAGAAAATGACTAGTGACAGATGAACCTCAGAAATGCTAATACTCAGTGATGCTCATGTGAGACTTTTAAAAATACTTTTAATCAAATGGACTCAAATCCTTTTGGTTAAATTCTTTTTCTCAATTACTAATTTACTTTCTACTCAAACCTATGTGAATTCTTGTTACTTGCTTTGTTTTCATCAAGATATTCTCTCTCATGTCTAAGAGCGATCGTCTTTGTTGATATTTTACTTTGAAGTCAGTACAGGGTTGCAGTACATGACGACTATTACGATAATAACTTTACATTTGCGCCAAAAGAATTCCAGGAACATATTTGTTCCAGGAAGTGGTTTTAATCTTCATTCTTCCATGTTCAAATTCTGTATTTCTCTGTAACTCACTATTTGGAAAAGGTAGATGCTTGTACGCTTATTTCACATTTCCACATTTTCTGAACTCTAGACCTTTCCTAATTCTTTTCAGTATTTCGAATAGTGGGATCACAGACCATATTTCCTTCTTTTTAGTCTAGACGTGTCTCATTAAGAAATTGATTACCGATTGTCAAAAACAAAGTTTGACCCTGTATTAGATTATGCTGTCCTAATGATTCCAACAAAGATGTTTATTGAGTGAGAAACTGAAGGATTAGAATTATCAGAGCAGTTATGAGTAAACATATTTTGATTTAATAATTTGTTAGAATTTTGATTACCTTTAGAGGTTCTAAGTTACTGGAAAGAGATATTAATATATATAACCTTTTTTCCCCAATAGGGTGGAGGAAAAAAAGCAAATAAAATCATTATTTGAAAATAGCAGATAGGCAGGCAAAATGGTTTCTATGTCCACAGATGACTCACATAAAATAAAAAGATGTAGGTTTGAACAATACAGCTGTACACAGGTATCAAATTTCAAGAAAGTAAATTTTGGGGAATTAAGAAATCTAGTGAATAAGGTGAAGTAAGAGGAAGTATAAAATTCACGAGCATGAAAGGGGCTGAAGATTCTTTTAAGACACCATAATTAAAGCTCAAAGAACCACAGTCAACCCAAAAGAAGAATGTTGGATTTAACAAAAATAGCGTGTACAATACACAGTGGAGAAGGCAAGGAGAGCTGTGTAAAGATCTGAAAGAACAAAATCTAAATCAAAATTACAGGTGATCTGAGAAGGGTTGTACAGAGGGGAAATGAATCAAGAGAATCATGTGAAACTCTTACCAAATAAATGGATGGAAACTATTGAAATTGGTCATTTTAGTTATCTGTGGTTTTGGAGGGAAAAGATGTGAAAACAATTTCTATTCGGAATAAAACAGGAATTAAAAACAAAACAAAATAAAAAGACATGCTTAAGAGAACAAAAGCCTGAAATAGTCGAATGACTGATTTTAAACAACTTAGCTCTTTAAAGGAGAATGTATGTACATATGGACAACTGGGAACAATTAAATTTCAGTTAAATACGTAAATTATAAGCTTTCTAGATTTGGTTAAATGGATGATTCAAGTGCATAAGGCTTTGAAGAAGAGGATTTGAAGAAAACTTCGGGAAGATGACTTAGGTCTGAACAAATAAATATTAATTAGTTTAGATCTAAAAGATACCCAGGAAGAAAACCAACTTCAAGAAGCCCCTCAGAGCTGTCACGGTAACGTGGGCCTGTAATCACACCAACTTAGGAAGTGAAGGCAGGAGGATTGCTTGACCCCACGAGTTTGAGACCAGCCTGGGTAACATAGTGAGACCCCCAACTCTAATATAAATTAATAAATGCACACACATGAATATAAATAAAAGAAATCCATCTGGAAAAAGGTAGGAAATGGGGCATTTTCCCTTGTGGTTGTGATGGTTGTTGAGAATATGCAGTTAAACAGGGAGACACAACAGTGGAATGTCAAACATTTTTTTCCTCATGATGAGCTTATTGTACTTGACATATGTTGTGTTTTCACCTCCAGTGGCCACCTCCATCTATAAGCTCTTTCTAGCACTGGCTCAGAGATACAACTGGCAGAGGAAGCAAGGGATAGACTCTTTTAGGGCTGGAAGGGGTCTTAAATGTTATTAAGTCCAACCCTCTGATTTACAAGTGATAAAATAGATCAAGAAGAGAAGACACCTACTAATGGTCAGTAATTGGTGAGTGTCAGTAACAGACTTTCCTGTCACTTTCCCTCTCCTTTTTAGACTGACACCCCTCATCACTATTTGGGGGAAATCTCTTCCTGTGAATTTTTTTTTTCTGGGAGGAGTCTGCTTCCCTTCCTGGACAGGCCAATGAGTCCCTATCTCTGGGAACTTGGGCTCCGAGGGAGAGGTGCTGGGATGTGGGGAGGCTCAGGGGTCATGTCACATCAGTGGAATGTTGTGTAGACAGTTAGTGCTGCGAGACTTTTGTTGTTCTGTTGGCTGAGTCTTCAGATTTTCTTAGTTTTTGTTTATTTTCTAAATTGAATCTTCTGAACTTTTGGTGATTTTGCATCTTTAATGTCCTCTTGGTGACAATATTTCTGCTTTAAAATAACCAGTGTCACTTGTAACCCGGAGCCATGTTTGGCACACCCTGACTAAGTGAACTGGGGAGAGGAGTTGGGTAAATACAAACTGCTTCTCAGTTAATTTTGCTTCCCATGACTTAATTAAACATAAGCATCTATCTCCACCCAGTTCACCATCGCCATTATGGAAGAGGGAAGCTGTGATGCTAATGAGCAAAGCTATGTACATGGGAGAGAATCATCTCGGGAAAAATGAAGAACTCTTGGTTTTTACTGTTGGTTTTTCTTTAAGAAAACAGAAGCACTCCCCCCCTTTTTAGGTGTTAAGATTGCCAGGGCTTTATCAGATGGAAGGAAACTTGTTTTCCCCAAGAAAGAATTTGCATTTGGTATGTTCAAAGGAGGGGGGAGGACATAAAAGGCAAAGGAGAGGATGGTGGGTTTCCTCAAGGTAGGAAGGTGAGTCATGGTTTAATGCAGTGCTCTGAGAAGTAGCACCTACCTTTGAAAAGGGCTCATGGGTGCAGAAGGAAGGATACTAAGAGCGTTGGTCTTGGCAATTGCAGAAAATGTCACTGCAGCTACATTTGATCCAGAGAGATGGGTGCAGTCCCTGGAGTCTTCATTCTTCTGTGGATCATGCAAAGTTTCAAAATAAAACTTAGGGACAAGTTTGGGAATTTGGGAAACAAATTCATACTTATTACCTGTTTCATAATGCTGAGTATCCACATAAAACCAGTAATTTCAGACAGTCAGGTAAATTGTCTATAAGGTATCAACTATTTGAATTTTGGCATGCAAAGTCAGTAAGTTATTTTTATTCATTTTTTTATTTTTTAAATTGTATAAGTGAGTGGATATTTGATATGGTGTGAATTAGGTAGGGTCTGACCCTGGCCCTTGCTGAGAAAACATTGTTATTTCTTTTCTTTTAGCGAACAGATAATAGAGAAAATGTTGGTGGTAGGAACTGGGAGCATAGCATAGCAAATGCTACGGTTAATGATGGGGTCTTGGGCCACAGAAGTTAGCAAAAATACATAACATTAATTAAGGACTATGCTAACCTCTTTACCTTAAGTATCTGATGTACATATTTAAACTTTAAAATAAACCCAATAATTTTGTCATTTATAAATGAGAAAAGTGAGGCTGTGGGGGGTTAGGTAACTAGCTCTAGGTCCCACAACTAGCCAGTTTCAGAGTCAGGGTCCTAACCTAGTTCTGCCTGGCTCCAAAGCACCTGCTCTTACCTGTGGTACGAAGGGGTCGGATGTGTTGATTTAAAGAGTTGGAGATGCTTCCCCTCTCCTAACTTTAGTTCTAATCTGTGTTCTGCTCTAAAGACAACCAGGAAACAGGATGAACTGATAAAAGGAGAAAGACTAGGCATTTTCCAGAAAAGGGATTTTTCTACATAATGACATTTAAGATTTCTGGTGTGACAAGCTCACAGTGATGCAGAAACACACTGCATGCTCTGGGATATGTGCAGTGACTCCTTCCTGAGATAAAGTAAAACAAGGTCAGATGCGGTAATAGTTAGGAAATACAAGAGGTAAATACGGTGAGAACCACAGCCAGCAAGTGCATGCAGGAGCCCTGTGAGGAACGTCCATTGTCCTCAGGCACAGACGGGCTCCCATGAGACCTTTCCTACTTCAGAAGAAGAAGGTGACCTAACTTTCTAACTTGTGTGTTGAGAGTTGGCAGGGACACGGGTGGAAAGAGTGAGGAGATACTGAAGGAAGAGTTTCATGGTCAGAAATGATCTCCTACGTGAAGGGCAGTAACTCAAGGCTTCTCTTTCTCCAGTTATAAGATTACACTTGCCTTCTGGACCCTCCGAAAAGTCCATAGGCTACAGCAGTATGTCATAATAGTAGATTCAGAATGATTAATCTTGGGTAAATTCTTCAACCAGATTGAGAGAAAAGAGGAATAGATAAGAGAGCTCCTTGAAACCTACAATGCATTGTGTAAATTCAGGGATTTTGATGTGGTTGGACCAGAATCATAAGCAGCATTGGATCTTGTAATTGCCATATATTAGCACACATACGATACCTCAGAGTCAAAAACAATTACTTTCTTTAAAAGATTTTATTTTTAAGAAACTTTAGAATATATTCCAGTCCTTGTGTATTTTATTCTTCATTATCAGAGATGCCTCTGATTTTTATGTTAGACCTGGTTACAGGATCCCAAATATCTTATAGGCTGCATTTCTCTTATTTCTCTGCACTTTGTCCTTGAATGACTGTTTAAATGAAAGTGCTGTCTTCTAGCTCTGAGATTCTTTCTTCTGGCTGATCTAGCCTATTCTTAAGGATTTCCACTGTACTTTTTATTTCCTTAAATAATTTTTTCATTTTCGAAAGCTCTGCTTTCTTTCTTTCTTTCTTTTTAATAACTCCATTTCTTTAGCAAATTTTTTATTTACTTCTGGAATATTAGAACATATTGTATCCTTAAATTCTCTTCTGCTTTCTCTTCTCCAAGGTTCCCTGGGCACCACTTTGTACTTTATCCTAAAATGGCTCTTGTTTCAGATAATTATGTTGCCTGAGGAGGGTCTTGAGTGGTTTGTGATTAAAAAAACTGCTTGTGGAATCTATTCAGGCTGAATTTATGCCACTTGTGTGCTAGCAATTCTGCTTTTAAGAATAAACCCGACAGAAATATGTATGTAGGTTTATCAAAAGACATACGCCCAAATTCTCATAGTAGCAAATAAGAATACAGCCAAACGTTCATCTGTGGTGGAATGAATAGACAAATTCACACAATGGGACAATTTACAGCAATGAGGATTAATGAAATATACATGTAATAATATGGGTGAATTTCAGAACCTTGAATAAAAAGCCAGACATAAATGAGTACAAAGGGTATGTGACTGTGACTCTGTGTATATAGAGTTTACAGACAGTTAAGAATAACTACTGGCGTTAGGAGTCAGGCTAAGAGTAACTGAAAGACGGCACACAGAGGCTTCTGGGTTGCTGTTAATGTTCTATTTCTTGAACTGGTCACTGCTTACACAAGGGTGTCCACTTTGTGAAAACTGATTTACTTCTAACTGATATGTGAACTTTTCTGTATGTATATATTTCAATAAATCACATTAAAATATTTAGGCTGGGAAGTGGTGGCTCATGCCTGTAATCCTAGCAATCTGGGAGGCTGAGGCAGGTGGATTGCCTGAGCTCAAGAGTTTGAGACCAGCCTGAGCAGGAGTGAGACCTCATCTCTACTAAACATAGCCACATATTGTGGCAGGTGCCTGCAGACCCAGCTACTCTGGAGGCTGAAATAAAAGGAACTCTTGAGCTCAAGAGTTTGATGTTGCTATGAACTATGATGACATGCACTGTACACAAGGTGACAGAATGAGAGCTTATGGCACAAAAAGAAATGTTTGTAGTATCTCTAAAATTAAGGAAAGATATTAAGTGTAATTTCAAAACAATGGATATTGTTCAGGCTTGCAGAGTGTAGCGTGATCTTTTGTCACAGATTAAGGTTTCTAGTTTGAAACTTTTTAGAAGGACTTCATTTTTGAGAACAGTTTTAGGTTCTCAGCAAAATTGAGGAGCATGTGCAGAGATTTCTCATATAGTCCCTGCCCCTGCCCTCATAACCTTCTCCACTGGAGGCACGTCTGTCACACTGACAGATCGTTATCATTCAAAGTCCATAGTTCACCTGCAGGCTCACTCCTGCTGCTGTACATGCTATTGGGTAGGGACCACCGTATCACGACTGGTATAGATGATGACAAATACAGTAGGACAGAGCATTTTTACTGCCCGTTCATCCCTCCCGTCCTCCAATCCCTAGAAACCACTTGTTCTTTTTGTGGCAAGTTTTGCCTTTGGGGACAAGCAGGAGTAAGTTCAGTTTTGTAACAAACTGCCAAACTGTCTTCCAAAGTAGCTGCACCATTTTTCATGCCCACCAGTATTTACCATTTTCAGCGGTCCAGATTCAGCCATTCTAATAGGTATGCAGTGGTCTTTCAACAGCGTTTTAACTTGCATTTCCCTGATAGCTTATGATGTAGAGCATCTTTTCATAGGCTTATTTGCCATCTTTATCTTCTTTGGTGAGGTGTCAAGTTCTTTGGCCCATTTTTTAATTGGGTTGTTCGTTTTCTTATTGTTGAAACACATTGGTGGCTTCATTTATATGTATACATATTCAGACAACAAATGGGAAAGTGAGATTTTCTCCAGATCTATCAGTTATGGCTGTTGACTTTATACTAATATGTTAACTCAGATTCTGAAGGTCTCAGACAATCTCTTTCCCCAGGACCCCCATTTAGGGTTAACCTTAAAGGAGATTGATTTTAGAAGTACCCAGTTACTTATCAAAGACCTGAGACAATGGTTCTAGTGCTCTCTTTCTTGAAAGATCACTTTCCCTGGGCCCCAGCATGCTGGCATGGGAAGGGCCAGAGGGAGCCTGGGATTCCTACTGCTGGAGTCCTGCGTTCAACCCTGCCACGCTGCATCGGCACTCTCACTTGACTTTCTCAAGTCCTGAATACAAGACATGAGGCTGTGGACTTGATTTCTCTTGGCATTATTTCCTACAATGTGAAGTATGCTAGCTCTGCATTTGAAATAAGTTAGCCACTAGGGATCTGTTGACAATGTGCACCAAAAATAGCCTTGTGTGATGAAATCAAGGCCGTGCAAAGTCCTCAGTCCTGTTAGGAATGTTTCTCTGTAAACTCTTTGGAAAACAATTCTCCTAAAATAAATCCAATTCAGTCATCACCATTTCAGTTCAGGGGATTCTTTGTCCATTAATGTTTTTATAGGGCATAAATTAAAATGCGTATAACAATTGCTATTATTTTCCCACACCACTGAATGGGAACTTAACAGAGTCTACAGTTGGAAAATAAGGATGTAACCTGATATAAACCTACTTTTTCAAGAAAACAAATATAGCAACGAAGCAACCACATAAAGTATAGTATATCTGGAAATTCATTGAACTCATCCACACACCACTGAATCTCCTCAAACAGAAAAAGAAAGGGCACTCTTCCTAAAATCAAAAGTTAGGAGGGGATCGTGAGGTGAGCGACATGGACTGGAGTAGAAACCACTGAGTGAAAAATGACTAACCTGTTAGGACAAAGGAAATAATTCCCATTTGTAGAAGGAGTTTTAAAACAGTTAAAGAAGGAGTCTAAAATAGTTTTAAAAGACCCATCTGTCTTTACCTTCTACTCTCAGAGGTGAGCATTTAAAAATGATTCATGTTAGAGAATAATTGCATCTAGTGACAGGCCCTCCCGATGGTTCTGTGCCTCTGTCCACACCTGACAAGGTCACGTCCATGATGACTGGTATTGCCACTACCTCTTCTGTGCTGCCAAACTCTGAGTCACTGGAGGAATCACCCTCTGTCGCTGCCCCTGCTGCAAAAGTAGCCTGGAGGATCTGAGGCTTAGAGGGTGACACTGACATACGGGGCCATGAAGAGTTGTGAGCCTCATAATGGCACCATCAGAAAGTCAAGTTGTGTAAATTGCAATAGTTTCTTTGTAGGCAATGTGTAAGAATAACAGAAGTGGGAGAGGATTTCTAGCCAACTCCTCCCCCATATATATATATATATAATATAGTTTACATATTATATAATGTATATCATTATATATCTTATATATACATATATACCATAGGCTCATGAAATGAAAAGCTCATCTAGGTCAGAGAAAGCTTCCTTTACTCAAAACTTGCCAAATGCAAGAGGAAAATGCAATGGTTTAAATGGAAAGAGCACTGTAACACTCTTAACTATTTCTTGCCTATTCTTCCAGAAAAGGTTTATGCAAATGCATGTGAATATGTATGATTATATTTCCATATATACCTATCTTTCTCTATATATTTGTTCTTTTCTTCATTTCCACAAATAGCATTATAGGACACACATCTCTTGTGCCCTGCTTTTTTCCCCCTTGATCTTAGAAAATTGTCCCAAAACAACATAAATTAATCGAATTCATCTTTTTAATGGCTGATCAATATTCTACTGTATGAAAGTGTCTTATTTCTTGGGACAAATTAATATTGTTTCTAGTTTCTAGATTTTGTTGCATATACATTTTTTTATTTAGGAGACCAAATCTATTGGATTTGTTGGGTCAAATTATTATATATTTAAACTTTTGGTAGATATTACCAAACTATTCTCCAAAAGTGTTGCACCATTTTCTATGTTCACCAACAATAAATGAGAAAATCTGTTTCTGCAACACCATTAGACATATCAGATTTTAAGTATACTTTTTAAATATTTAAACATTTTTATTTTATATAAAAGAATCTTATTGTTTTGATTTGCACATATTTGTGGAATTAAGCATCTTTTCATGCATTGCTTAGCTATTTATATTTAATTTTCCATGTACAGTAGTATTTGCTTGTTTTTCTATTGAGCTAGTCACTTTTATTGATTTGCTAAAGACCTATATGTATAATGGTAAATTTTGTCTTTATTTATCATTTTGGGGGGCTATCCATCTACATATGTACATATCACATATTTATTTTTTCTATAGATGTTTTAGACTTTCATTGTATCTTTTGGGTCTTATGGAATGCTAGAAAGTATTTAGGATTAGGGAATTTAAAACTGGATTTAAATGCAGTTTAATTCTATTTGGTCTCTTTCATATTTTCTAAAATTAAGTGTCCTTGAATTTCTCCAAACCATGCCAATTTTTATTTCATTTTCTCTTATGATAAGGTTCTAGAAGTAGGCCACCATGGAGATGAGCAGTGAAAACACAGATCTCTTATTGGGAATGCTGGTTAAACTCAGTAAAGACAGGATGTTTTCTTCTCTTCCACAAGAGAGTACTCTTCTGTTTTGGGGAGAAAAGGCTTGTGCTTAAAGCTTAACATGCTTACTCCCTGCTTAGAAGGGGTTGGCAAAGTTTCCAAGTCTACTTGAGCAAATTGTCAGTGTCTGTCAAGGAAAAGTGGCTTGCTCACAGAGAAGGGCAGGGTGAAGGGGGTTCGCTGTCATACTTCCAGTTAACATTCCAAGAAAATATATCTAACAGTGAGTAGATTTATACAGTTGGATTTTTTCCCATAAGAATCAATATAAAAAGTTTAAATGTGTACTGACTAACACTATGTAACATTTCTTACCCATGATACTATTCAAATTTATTATGTAACATTAAAACCTATATAAATAATAAAGAAATATGAAGATTCCCCCCCACCCTAATATAATTAATTCTGAACTTGATAAAAGAATTAGTGGCACATGTAAGGTGCTGAACCTAAGACAATGGGTATGTAAGTTATAATAAAGATCAGGGGTCAAGGAAGGAGCATCCACCCTCGACTTCCATCAAGTCCACAGCTACATCTGAATAATGATAGCTAAGGAGAGGTCCCAGCTGGTTGTGGTTTAAGAGTTCTCCCTCTGTCTCCTCTTCACCCTCTTTGAGAGCTTAAACAGGGTTTCCACAATAAATCCTACTGTTAAAAACCACATGCTTATGTGCTCTCCAAGCCAGAAATGCTGCAGTCCTCACCAATGCAAAAGCCAGTACTTTCCTACAAAATTTGTTCTGTGTAATTGAATGATATAAATGCAAAACAGCTGGTAAAAGGTTGCTTTTAAGTGGTAGGTCAGAGGAAGTGACCTTCCTATGTCTAGTTTGGGTTGTACACATTAACGCAATTGTTTGCCTAAAGAGTTAGGTTCACTGTACATAGCAGAGATATCGTTTGAGGGGGTCGTGATGGAGAGATGACCCCTGTCATGACTGTGCAGATGAGCCTAGACCTCCCAGGAGCACTAGGGAATCCTGGGAGACACTGGGCCCTGCAGTAGCTAAGGAGAATAGAGAGAAGAGGGGGTCACAGCTGGATGGAAGAGAGAGAGGGAGGAGGAAAAGAGAAGGGAAGTGGCCTTAAAGGCTAGAAACTAGTTTTAGAGGCATGTATGGGAATGACTGACTGGCAGTGTGATGGGTGAGGGAACAAGAAGAAAAGTCCCAACAGATCCATTTCAAGAGAAGTCTAGTTTTATGCATTCAGTGGTGAAAGTAGAGGGAAAAGCCTTAAAACAGTAGCCGGAGGAACAAATTGTGAAGTGAGTGAGCTGTGTCTCCAGGACCCTTGCTGGCCCCACTCTCTCCCGTGAGCCGCGTCCCAGGGACCCTCGCTGGCCCCTCTCTCTCCCGTGAGCCGCGTCCCAGGGCCCCTCGCTGGCCCCGCTCTCTCCCGTGAGCCGCGTCCCAAGGACCCTCGCTGGCCCCTCTCTCTCCCGTGAGCCACGTCCCAGGGCCCCTCGCTGGCCCCACTCTCTCCCGTGAGCCGCGTCCCAGGGACCCTCGCTGGCCCCTCTCTCTCCCGTGAGCCGTGCCCCAGGGCCCCTCGCTGGCCCCTCTCTCTCCCGTGAGCCGCGCCCCAGGGCCCCTCGCTGGCCCCTCTCTCTCCCGTGAGCCGCGTCCCAGGGACCCTCGCTGGCCCCTCTCTCTCCCGTGAGCCGCGTCCCAGGGACCCTCGCTGGCCCCTCTCTCTCCCGTGAGCCGTGCCCCAGGGCCCCTCGCTGGCCCCTCTCTCTCCCGTGAGCCGCGTCCCACCCCTCTCTCTCCCGTGAGCCGCGTCCCAGGGACCCTCGCTGGCCCCTCTCTCTCCCGTGAGCCGCGCCCCAGGGCCCCTCGCTGGCCCCTCTCTCTCCCGTGAGCCGCGTCCCAGGGACCCTCGCTGGCCCCTCTCTCTCCCGTGAGCCGCGTCCCACCCCTCTCTCTCCCGTGAGCCGCGTCCCAGGGCTCCTCGCTGGCCCCTCTCTCTCCCGTGAGCCACGTCCCAGGGACCCTCGCTGGCCCCTCTCTCTCCCGTGAGCCGCGTCCCAGGGACCCTCGCTGGCCCCTCTCTCTCCCGTGAGCCGCGCCCCAGGGCCCCTCGCTGGCCCCTCTCTCTCCCGTGAGCCGCGTCCCAGGGCCCCTCGCTGGCCCCTCTCTCTCCCGTGAGCCGCGCCCCAGGGCCCCTCGCTGGCCCCTCTCTCTCCCGTGAGCCGCGTCCCAGGGACCCTCGCTGGCCCCTCTCTCTCCCGTGAGCCGCGTCCCACCCCTCTCTCTCCCGTGAGCCGCGTCCCAGGGCTCCTCGCTGGCCCCTCTCTCTCCCGTGAGCCGCGTCCCAGGGACCCTCGCTGGCCCCTCTCTCTCCCGTGAGCCGCGTCCCAGGGACCCTCGCTGGCCCCTCTCTCTCCCGTGAGCCACGTCCGTGGGACCCTCGCTGGCCCCTCTCTCTCCCGTGAGCCGCGTCCCAGGGACCCTCGCTGGCCCCTCTCTCTCCCGTGAGCCGCGTCCCAGGGACCCTCGCTGGCCCCTCTCTCTCCCATGAGCCGCGTCCCAGGGACCCTCGCTGGCCCCTCTCTCTCCCGTGAGCCACGTCCGTGGGACCCTCGCTGGCCCCTCTCTCTCCCATGAGCCGCGTCCCAGGGACCCTCGCTGGCCCCTCTCTCTCCCGTGAGCCGCGTCCCAGGGACCCTCGCTGGCCCCTCTCTCTCCCGTGAGCCGCGTCTCAGGGACCCTCGCTGGCCCCTCTCTCTCCCGTGAGCCGCGTCCCAGGGCCCCTCGCTGGCCCCTCTCTCTCCCGTGAGCCGCGCCCCAGGGACCCTCGCTGGCCCCTCTCTCTCCCGTGAGCCGCGTCCCAGGGACCCTCGCTGGCCCCTCTCTCTCCCGTGAGCCGCGTCCCAGGGACCCTCGCTGGCCCCTCTCTCTCCCGTGAGCCGCGTCCCAGGGACCCTCGCTGGCCCCTCTCTCTCCCGTGAGCCGCGTCCCAGGGACCCTCGCTGGCCCCTCTCTCTCCCGTGAGCCGTGTCCAAGGGCCCCTCGCTGGCCCCTCTCTCTCCCGTGAGCCGCGCCCCAGGGCCCCTCGCTGGCCCCTCTCTCTCCCGTGAGCCGCGTCCCAGGGACCCTCGCTGGCCCCTCTCTCTCCCGTGAGCCGCGTCCCAGGGACCCTCGCTGGCCCCTCTCTCTCCCGTGAGCCGTGTCCAAGGGCCCCTCACTGGCCCCTCTCTCTCCCGTTAGCCGCGTCCGTGGGACCCTCGCTGGCCCCTCTCTCTCCCGTGAGCCACGTCCGTGGGACCCTCGCTGGCCCCTCTCTCTCCCATGAGCCGCGTCCCAGGGACCCTCGCTGGCCCCTCTCTCTCCCGTGAGCCGCGTCCCAGGGACCCTCGCTGGCCCCTCTCTCTCCCGTGAGCCGCGTCTCAGGGACCCTCGCTGGCCCCTCTCTCTCCCGTGAGCCGCGTCCCAGGGACCTTTGCTGGCCCCTCTCTCTCCCGTGAGCCGCGTCCCAGGGACCTTTGCTGGCCCCTCTCTCCTGCTCTTTCGCCTTTCCCCTCAACCTGTGTTGCCTCTGCCTGTGTTTTTCTGTATCTCTCATTCTCTCTAATCCTTTGGCTTTTTCACATTCTCTGAATGTATCTCCCTTTATTCAACATCCATTAAACAGCATTTTTAGGGAATAAAATTACAGTTACTTTTGCTATATTGATTCAATTTTAATTTTCCTCCCTTTGCCTCAAAATAGAAAACAATACCACTGAAGTTAATTCTAAGGGACATTCTGTAATACCCTTGTTGGTTGGCTGCCCCTGTTTTCCTATTTCTGCAGGAGAGGCTTTTTTTTTTTTTGAGACGGAGTCTCACTTTGTCGCCCTTGGTAGAGTGCTGTGGCGTCACAGCTCACAGCAACCTCCACCTCTTGGGCTTAGGTGATTCCCCTGCCTCAGTCTCCCAAGTGGCTGGGACTCCAGGCCTCGACCACAATGCCCGGCTATTTTTTGTTGCAGTTTGGCTGGGGCTGGGTTAGAACCCATCAGCCTCCGTATATGGGGCTGGCGCCCTATCCACTGAGCCACAGGCGCTACCCTAGAGAATTCTTAATCAAAACCGCTAGCTTAGTGCTCAGGTCCAGTACTTGTCTTGGCAGGAGGATAAGTCAGATGAATCTGTCTACCCAGGTGAATCGGCAACTGGCCGTCCTTGCGCTGGCTCTGCACTGCCTTTGTGATTCGGGCCTTGCAGGCACACTGCTCTCTGCCCCATTCTTGGGTCCTAACGGTAGTTCTGGGTCATGCATCTGAGATCTTGTCATATTCCTTTACCCCCACACCCTGTTTGAGATACTCTGCCCAGTTTCCTGGGCCTTGTAGGACAAGAGCTTTTCTTTGTTCTTGCAGAATGGAAGGAATGATTGTCCTGGTCCTAGCTGGCTTTGGTTGTAGCCTGCTTATCCCCTTTTGGAAGGTCACTGCCAGCAGGTGCACACCTCTACTGTCTAGTTCTAGTTCTCAGGGCCGCTCTTGCTCTTTCTCAGTCCCCTGCTACTAATCCTTCTGTTGCAGGTCATATCACAAAACAGCACGATGTTGATTTAGATGTGATCCTTGGGAATTTTTTTCCCCTTTAAGTTAGTAGCCTAAGAACAAACAAACCAACAGAAACAAAACAAAACCCCCAAACTCTGCTTACCACATCTAAGGTTTTTAAAAAATAAGTGAATCAAAGCACTTTTCTTTTTATCAGTTTGCCACAGACTGCTTTGCCCATGTGAACTTTAAGATGCACAAAGGGTGAGTATGAGTGAGCTGGTTGTTTTCATGGAGGTGGCAGATTGAGGGTGGGGATAGAAGGTTCAGAGGTGAGGGAGGCAGAGAGAGGGGTCTGTTGAAAGCTAAATCCAAAGGCTTAGTTAGCATTTGCTGGTTGGTAGCAACTTCTTAAAAGTATCTCTTTTCTATGGGGTCTCTCTCTACTGTTCTCATTTAAAAATGCGAGACCCATCTTTATCTAACAAAGGGCAACCCAATCCACTGAGCACAGTTAGTGCTGGCTGACATTGACTGATGGCTGACGTATCCTGTTTGTTCATGATAATGAAAAGACGGAATCCCCTCTTGCAACAATGGTTCAAAAGGACCCACAAGAATTAGCCAGGTATAGAAACCTTTGATAAATTAAGCAAGCCAAATACAAGTTAACTGCCATGGGGCATACTCACTCATTCTATTGAAAATACTGTTGTAGAAAACATTTTTAGTTAATGTAGACATGCCAGTGTTATTCTTTTTATAAAATTTTGGAATGAGGAACAGATCTTTTTATTTATCTACTACAGTGCTTTCATTTCCAGAAAGGGAAAGTGGATTCCAAAGAGATTAAATGAACTGTTCAAGGTTACTCAGCTTGTAATAAAATTTGGTCCAGAATCTGGGTCTCTTCGTTAATGCCCTTTCTGTTGATACTTGCTCTCTAATTTCATCCCAGGTTAGCAGAGGACAATATTTCAAGATGTATGAGTCATTCTCAACTCTGGTTACGCATTGGAACCATTAGAGAAACCCTTAAAATTACAGATGCCCAGGTATTAAACTTATTGACTCTCATTGTTAATTGTCCTGGGGTGTGCTCGAACAGAACCAATATTTTATAAAAAACTGTCCCTACTTGAATGATATTTTGTTGCTGAAGTTAAAACAGACAATTCTGAAATCCTGTGCTTTTGTCTTCTAAATTTTGTGAATCTTGCTAATACAGATCACACTCTTTGTTAACCTTTGTACCATACAATTTCCTGCTAATCTTATTTTAATTTTTAAATGATTTTCTTGAAAAATTTTAGTATTTTGGAAAATAGAGGGAATAATCATTTACAAAAACATCTGTGTTTCCACTATCTAGCCTTGAGACTTGTTAACATTTAATCAAATTTTCTGAGTCGTTTTGAAAATATTAATAACTGAAATGAAACCCTTCAGACAAAGTTGCAATATACCCTTTGGGGCTTTCATTTTATTACCGTGTTTTCCTCTGTTATTATTAAGGTCAAAGAACAGATAAACATTTCACCCTCTTTCTTACTTTCTCCCCCCTCCTAAGAATCTAGAGGAAGGGGCCATTTGCCACATGGAAAATGCCTACTGAGCTCTAAGAGGTTCTCATAGTAAATGGCGATGTTGTGTTATGAAGAACACTAGCCGGGGCTGGATAGTCAATACCTCATCCACATTTTAGGAGGAGAAAAGTGGCTCGGTAAGAATTTTAAGGAGGTCAGTTTTCATGCTTACAAAACGACTTGGGAATCACAGACCACAGACATGAATTTAGGAATGCAAAAATGCAATAGCTAAAGATATGGGGAGCTATTATTTTGCTTGGCTGAGACTGATCATTTTCTTCTTTCCCCCATAAATTAGGGTGTTAAAATATTGTTGCTACTGCTTATTTCTCTTGGCATGTTAAATGACTGAACGTCTGTGTTCCCACTGCCTTTTCCGTGTACTCTCTTCAGCTCCTTCTCTTGAGTAAATAATCTCATTTTTCTGTGGCTCATGTAGCAGCTTAGCCCTCCTTTGCTCACTTTTTTCCCCATCTGGCTGGAGAGTTTTGTTGACCATGTTTTTAGTATATACATTTTCCTTCCTTAGTTGCTGGAATTAAATAAGGGGCTTTGTTTTATTGTTGTTCAGCAAACACTTGTCTTTCCCCGTCTACTCTTCTGTGAGCACCTGGAGCTGGACTGACCTGAGTTCACACTCGTCTGTTTGCAGTCAGACAGCAGCTCAGCACAATGACGCGATTCCCCTGGTGTGCTCTGTGTGGGGTGTGGCTCTGTTCAATGGCCTCGTGTTCCGTACTCCTAAATTTTGTTGTTAAAAACAAAGAAACAAAACAAAAAATGAAGACAGGTGAAGCCCTGGGTCCTTCGTATACATCAGTTGTATTCTTTGTTCTCGTTTCAAGTCTGACCGCTTCTCTCTTTCCTGGTAACATCTCGCCTTTTATCAATACGTGCCGTACCACCCCGGATGAACTGGGGCTGAAGCTAATTGCTTTTCTCTTCTAAGTTTTTCCCCTCAACACTTGCTTCATATTCCATAGTTGTCAAATCGAATTTTTGCCAAGGAAGAACAGACCCAGAAGAGCCAGTAACTCCCACAAGCAGACACATGTGTTTTTATAGGTTAATGTCAAGGGCACCAAAACATATGAAAAAGTGAAGGGAGATTCTGGGTGTGCGGTAGCTTGAAACACACCCCCTACCCCCTATGTAAGAAGTTGGAATATCAAAAACACGGTGCCATTCTGTTCACAGAAGTGATTTGCTTTCTTTTCAAGCCTTTTGAATTGTAAAGCTAGAGTTTGTTTTCCTGTTCTGTAGTTTGAAGAGTTTGGCCACATAAACATAAGGAAGAAATATAATTTGCAGCAGAAGAGCAAGCTGCTTTCCTAACGGTTAGGAGGTGCAGGGGTGCTGAGAGCACCACCCACCCACGGAGCCACTCTTCCTCTTCTCCACCTGGAAGCTGGCTGACGATATAAAACTATGAGTCAGTCTCTGAGGCTCCCCACAAGCCCCTGGTATGCCTCTCAGAAACCTATCACGGGATGCTAAATTGGGTTTCTGCATCATCTGTTCTAGCTGGAGGGATATGATGGATGGGTTGAGGGGGTTTCTGTCCATAGTTGCTTCGTGTTGTTCACTACTACTTTGAATTCCAACTTTTAAAATAGCTTACAAATGGCTTCTAGTCATAAATGTTGTTTTCCTTTTAGAAAGTTCCATTGCATACGAATGAGCAGCTTAATGCTAACAGGAGCTACATTTCCATGCAAGCTGAGGTTTGCCATATGCTTAACTCCTGTTTCACACAAGCACTAAGTCTGCAGAATGCAGAGTGGCCACAAACATCCAAGTGCAGAATTAGGTCCCATGTACAAGTATGTGAAGGAAAAATTTGGCTCGTGCATATACTCTTGGAAAGAAATTTTCCCATAGTTTTCTTTTCTCTAAGGTATTGAAGGGGCCAATACTTGTCCTCATGTTTCAAACATTTCAGCCCCCTCGAAACATCTTGATTGCCTCTTACGTTGACTAGAATTGCACAACACTGTCTTCCAAATGATATCTTTTTCACTGGCTGCATGTAATTCCAGAACGAGTCCTGCGCTTCTTACGCTGTGCTTGTGTGTGCATGGCTTCTATTTTTACTCCGCTTCTTCCTCTGTTTTCCTTCTACCATTTCATCCAACATGTTTCAAATTTGTGTAGTTGTTTGTATTTGAGACAATCATACTTGAAACCAGCAGTACTTACTTTATTTAAAAAATATTTGTCTTGCTGCAATTCCCAATGTGGGGACCTGGCACATCAAACTCAATAGAAAGAACGCAAGCCTGGGAGGGAGGGAATAAACCCATGATGTAATCAGTGGAGAATTAGGGTCTTTACTTTTTTACCTTCTAAAAACTGAACAATAACAGAAATATAAGAATAGTATTTTAGCAGGAAAAACCAAGTTTTTTATGTGAATGCGGAGATTTGAAAAAGAATACTAGGGTTCTCGTACTTTTTCATTTCATTTCATTTCAAGTCATTTCATTCTCTCATCTTGTTTCAATCACCAAATATATGCGTAGGTCCCTACAATATGTCAGGTGCGTATGTGTGTTTATTTGAAAGTACCAGGTGTTATTACATTAACAACATGCCTTACTCAATCAGAAGACCTAGATTCTTGGGTCTGCCCTTTAAGCCCAGAAGTGACTGTGCCCTGTTGGGTGGGAAGGTGCTCCTGAATCCTGGCTTCAGCTCATTGACCAAGTTCAATCAGACACCAAGTGTCTGTGGTGCAACTTGACTTTCTGGGAGAAATCCACTTTTCGTGACTCCATTTTCAGCTGAGACTCTACTGTCATCCTCTGGAAGTATCTCTCATTTATGACACGTAGACTTAAAACCTTTCTATTAATTCATCTGCCTCCAGTGTTTTCCTACCTGGCCCTCCCCTCAGAATGGGTGGTTATGTAAGAGTTATTTACAACCTTCTCCTGAAATCACTTGCAATCTCTCAGTCTTGACCTTGACTGCCTGCGTAGTAGTAGAAAGGCCCATCTCGTGCATGTTTTTGGTGCTCACACCTGTGCTGTCCACCACTTGCCTGAACAGTCACCTGCCCTGACTCAGCAGCTGCGTCCTGAACAGATCCTTTCTTCTTCCAGCTTCCAGCTTGAATTTTGATACATTCATAATCAATTAGAGGTTTTTCTTTGCTCTTTGCTTAACTGGAGTTACCCTAAAATAGATCTGAGACAAAGATTTGAGGATGAGAACATTAATTCGGGAGATGACCGTGGGAAGCACAAGCAGGGAGTAAGGAAGGGAACGGAGGGATATTTGAAAAGAATGTGCTTTTTGAAGCTGCTTCAATTGCCCGGGGGGTCCTCCTCATAAAATACTCGCCCAGGCCGATTTCTTCAAGGGTTTTCCCTGCACGCTCTTCTAATATTTTTATAGTTTCATGTCTTAAGTTTAAATCTTTAATCCAGTGAGAGTCTATCTTAGTTAATGGTGAAAGGTGTGGGTCCAGTTTCAGTCTTCTGCAGGTTGCCAGCCAGTTCACCCAGCACCATTTGCTAAAAAGCTTCTGCACAGCCAAGAACACAGTAAGTAAAGCAAGCAGACAGCCCTCAGAATGGGAGAAGATATTTGCAGGTTATGTCTCCAACAAAGGTTTAATAACCAGAATCCACAGAGAACTCAGACGTATAAGCAAGAAAAGAACAAGTGATCCAATCGCAGGCTGGGCAAGGAATTTGAAGAGAAACTTCTCTGAAGAAGACAGGCACGTGGCCTACAGACATATGAAAAAATGCTCATCATCTTTAATCATCAGAGAAATGCAAATCAAAACTACTTTGAAATATCATCTAGCTCCAGTAAGATTAGCCTATTATCACAAAATCCCAAAACCAAAGATGTTGGCGTGGATGTGGAGAAAAGGGAACACTTGTACACTGCTAGTGGGAATGCAAATTAATACATTCCTTTTGGAAAGATATATGGAGAACACTTAGAGATCTAAAAATAGATCTGCCATTCAATCCTTATAATTCCTCTACTGGGCATATACCCAGAAGACCAAAAATCACATCATAACAAAGATATTTGTACTAGAATGTTTATTGCAGCCCTATTCATAATTGCTAAATTATGGAAAAAGCCCAAGTGCCCATTGATCCATGAGTGCATTAATAAATTGTGGTATATGTACACCATGGAATATTATGCAGCCTTAAAGAAAGATGAAGACCTTACCTCTTTCATGTTTACATGGATGGAGCCGGAACATATTCTTCTTAGTAAAGTATCTCAAGAATGGAAGAAAAATTACCCAATGTTCTCAGCCCTACTATGAAACTAATTTAGGGCTTTCACATGAAAGCTATAACCCAGTTACAACCTAAGAATAGGGGGAATGGGAAAGGGAGGGGAGGGTGGGGGGAGAGGAGTAGAGGGAGGGGGATTGGTGGGATTACACCTGCAGTGCATCTTACAAGGGTATATGTGAAACTTAGTAAATGTGGAATGTAAATGTCTTAGCACAATAACTAGGAAAATGCCAGGAAGGCCATGTTAACCAGTGTGATGAAAATGTGTCAAACAGTCTATGAAACTAGTGTATGTTGCCCCATGATCACATTAATGTACACAGCTATGATTTAATAAAAAAAAATAAAATAATAAAAAAAAATGTGCTAATGATTGGGATTACTACTGCGGGAAACGGATCCACCCCCGGACAGATCATGCCTCTGCTGATGAGAAGAGAAGTTTGGTGAGTTTATCAAACCATTCTTCGAGGTTCCAGGTTTACACTTAAGTGGGTGTTACCTGCACTGGTTCATTCTCTTAAAGCTCTCTGACAAAAGGGTACAGATGCTTGAGGTAAGAAGCTGTCAGTATGTCCAGGAAGTGTCTACCAAGCTGCAAGGGACTTCCAAGGTGGACTGTGTTCTATGCACAGGTAGGCTACTGGTGATGTCTGCAACACTAATTTTCAATATTCAGTTCTAAAAGAACAAATTAGAAGGCACTGTTGCCAGAAATTAGGAAATCCTGGTATAGAGAATTGACTTCCGGGGGGAATTATCTTTTTTTGCTAGCCTTTTCCCACCATAGGCAATATATGAGGTCACTGAAGGGACTTCAGGGCCTTTTCCATTGTAGATACGATCTGAGAAAAATGGAAAGCAATGAAAAGAAGCCAGAGTCTAAGAAGAGTGTTGCAACATGTGTAACGTCTGCTGCAGCCCACCAAAGTTCAGGCCATTCCAAATTATTCTGTAATTTGGGTTTATGAGAATTACCTGTATTTTCCAAATGTAAGTGTTGTATATGTCTTGAATACTAAACATTTTTTTGTGACCAATATAGATCATGTTCACTTTATTGCTGTTCGTAGTTTTCTTAACTCACATATTTGTTAACTAGCTTGATGAAAGAAACATTTTGCTTGTCTCTTAAGTAGGAAGTGTTCAGTGACTAACCCTGACATCCAAATGAGCTGGAGTCCTGAGAGCAGAGTTGAACAAAGACTGAATCAACTCTGTTTCTAATTCTGAGTTGATGCAAGTATGGGTAATCTAAACGAAACTCACATATGCATAGTTTATTTGTAGATATGGTTGCATAACAGATTTGTAATGAGTTGTATATGCTTAATTTGAATGCTTGGTAAATTTTGGTTATATGCTTATGTGTATGGTATGTGCATTAAGCCATTCTAAGAGTTGCCTTTGGTTATGAGTTTTAGAACTCAGTTTTAGAACTCTGGCAGGGCAGACCCTGCTACACATCTGGTTATTTCTTTGTTCTCACGTGGTGACTAATTTTGATCAGATCTACTTGCACCTTCTAAGTGAAAAGAAGATAGATTCCAGAATTAAAATACAAATGCTGATGTTTATAGAGAGAATGTAAAATCCTTCTGTAGGTTATAGACACTTAGCATTCTGTCCTGAAAATTGACTTTAAAGAGATTAAGAAACAGAGGTTTATGGAGGAACAGTGATTTAGCTAAAGCCATGGAGATGATGGCTAATCTTTAACTTCCATATAACTTTGGTGATACACTTGCTTTGCTGGTAACAGACAATCATAACTTTGGTTGCTGCTGTGCCTGCCTAGCGTCCTGCAAAGTTAAGACCCATAGATGGGTTCTTTTCAACACAGTAGAAGCTAACGCTGTCATAAATTTCCTCAGCTGCAGCAGCTGCTGTGCAAGACAGTAGTAAAAATTCTAACATTCATTTCTCTTTTTTTTTCTGAAGATTTGAGGACTTTACGAACTTCCAAACTACCCTTTACAAATTGAAGTGGAGCCATATGACAGTAGCTTCTGCCAGAAAGCAACCAGTGACAAGAAGAGCTTTGATTGATGTACTTTAAGGGGCTGAGGGATGCTGGAGAAAAAGGAAGAGTAAAGGCTGTTAACTTAGGAAACTGGTATTTATATGAAGCTTTCCATCCTAGCCAGGCAATGCAGCAAAAGAATGACCCAGTTGGCAATTGGCTAAAGGAAATATGAAGCCAAAAGTCACAGTAAACACTCTTCCTTTGTTTCTCCCCAAAGAGTGCCAACATATTTTTAATTCTCAACAGATACATTATACCTAGAACTAAACAAGGTACAGATTTTTATCTTTCTGGGAATAAGTATGCATTAGCTCTGCAACAGTTTGGAGAAAGAGTGAATCATTTATTCCATGGTCAGTAATAAACAAAAACATACAAAGAGAAAATTGTTCCCTTAACATAACCATAGACGTCTCCGTGCCTGCTTTTGTTTAATAACTATCAATGTTTATAACTATCAGTGTTTATAACTATCAATGTTTACAACTATCCGTGTTTTCTGACTTCTTGTCAGAAAAGATCGCTCTGTTGTAGTTAGAACTTATCCAAACAAACGTAGCAAATTTCTTTGATGCGATGGTGGTGGGTTATTTAATGGATTATAGACACCCCTTTTGCTTTGTAACATTCTAAAGGCTGAATGAAGTATTGAAAATACAACATGCTAATAACAAACACCATGTTTCATAAAGTAAGCAAGGAAACAAAGGACCTCATATTAGGGCACAAGAATATGCTGGTGACTTGACTTCAGCAAAGAAAAATAAAATGAATCTAGAGCTGTAACTGATGATTTGATCCAATTGATTAAAATCCATGAAATAGTCAAGAGTTGAAGACACCTGCCACCAGAATACTGATATCTGAGAAATTGTTACTTGCCCTTGATTGCAATTGGAGGTAATTTAATTGCAAATTACTAAACAAAATTTGTTGAATGTCATTCTAATAAACTCTGCTGAGGTAAATATCATTTTTACAAATATAATTTCTGATTTTCCCTTCTCAAAGCAGATGAATGACAAAACTAAATGCCATTCCTTAAACATCTAAAAGGCTATAATCACAACTGTTTATACCATCCTTAGTTTGTTTTCTAATCTGTGATTCATAAATCAGAAAGCCATAAGCCTGCATCCATTTACATGACTGGAGAATGAATTTCTCTCCTCAGGAGGAATGGAAGAAAGATATTTTCCTTAGCTCCTTGACTGTGACAGCAAATAGAACAAGAAGTTGAAGTTCAGAATAGAAGTGATATGCTCAAAATTTACAAAATAAAATACTTTTTTGGTGCTGGAAAACAGATAGATACGTATGAACAATGTTAAATCTTAATGTTGGCTTGCAGGTGTTAGATCGATAAGGCAAACTAAGATGAAACTGAACTTCATCACAGGGCTCCTATCAGTCAGAGAACATTTAATAGATACTGACAGACTTAAGAGTTTGAATTTACTTAAGTGTTCAATCACAAGGAGACATAATTAGAAGAGGGAAATAGGGTTTAATCGTTTGGAACTGACACCAGGAAATACTTTTCAAGCTGAAAACAAGGAGAAAAGTGATCGTGGAGTGGGATGTGGGTAGAGAGACATAATTGGTTTCTACCTTGATCACATTAACAGGATGACAATAATAAAACACCTCCCTCATGTATGGGGGCACAGAAACCGGGTCAGGCTCTAAGCTGTATTTACTACGGAATAATATAGGATTTCTAACTCCAGAAATCTAAAACAGATGTGCTGTAAGATTATGGCTTTGCTAAAAGCAAATGGACAGTTTGCTAGACCTGCAATAACAAAGTCCCACAGCGTTGGTGGCTTAAACAGTAGAAATTAATTTTCCCACAGTTCTGGAGGCTGGAGGTCTGGGATCATGGTGCTGGCAGGTTGGTTTCCTCCACGGCCTCTCCCTTGGCTGACAGATGGATGTCTTCTCCCCATGTCCTCACATGGTCTTCCTTCTGTGCTCTGCATCCTAATTTCCTCTTCCTATAACAGTGGCTCTCAACCTGTGGGTCGCGACCCCTTTCTAACAATGAAAATACGCTGCGGCATTAGGAAGGTTGAGAACCACTGTCCTATAAGGACACTCAGTTGTACTGGACCAGGGCCCACTGTTAGACTCAAGTTAGCTTAATTACCTCTTTAAAAATCCTATCTCTACATACTGTTATCCTGAGATGCACGTGTTAAGAATTCAACAAATGAATATTTGGGGCACAGTTTTCAGCCCATAACAGATGGATTGTATGACATTTGGAAGTTCTATGGAGGCTAATAATACCATGAGATGTCTTAGTTGCTTGAATAATGATACTGGGTGTTACAGCTCTATTGAGAAAAGTTTAGTGGACGTGTAAGGCAGCCATTTATTTAAAACATTTGTATTTAGAGAAATGGTCATTTTGACCTTTGTCTCCGAGTCTTTTTCTTAACACACAGAAAGAGCTCCAAAGCTCTTTGTCGTAGACTCCCGTAACATGTGAGGCGCGAATGGGACATCTCGTCACTCTCACGGGAAGTCGGGTCTTGTCACGATTGTCATGATGTGGAAACATGTTACTACTTCGTGCTTGTGAATTTCTAAGAGTGGAAGTAACAACTGCCAGTTTCCTACCTGTTGATGCGTGGCTAGCCGGCTGTCCAGCCACCACCTCTGGGGGAGATTCCACTTAGAATGTTCCCTTATTAACTAACTAAGGAAACCGCGTTTTAGGAAAAAGTTCCACATTGACCAATTAGTTAACTCCCACCAAATGTTCTAGCAAGTCATTTGTTCTAATCATTGTATACATTTGTCCATAAAGAGAGCCGTCCAATCAAATGTATAATTTGCAGATGTGCTTTGCTTAAATTGTCTATTGGTGGGTTCTCTTAGCATGTAACAACTTCCCCACAAGCTGCCCCAACTCTTAAAAATATCAACGCTGGGCCAGGTGCTTCTCACACTGTTAGGATTCAGTAGAGCAGTGCTTCAGGTGCTTATTTTAGAATCTACACTAAGGAGGACTTGTAGGTGTATGAACTTATATAATAGTTACTTTAAAGTACTTTGATGAAAGTTAGCAGTTACATAGACATGGGGAATGTTAAGGTTATATGATCTAAATATGTTTGACTTTCTCTGTGTAACTTGAACTTGAATAGCCCTTGACAGTGTGTAAAATTTAGGAAACAACTTTCACATTACTTCTTTGCAGACTCATAGCATCCATATAGATGGAACTGGGAATTTGTAGATGAAGACATTTTGCCTCAGAAATTAAGCAAATCAGTATATCTACTGAGTGGAATCACCATGGCTTTCAATATACATCTACTGCCATATTGTCCAAGCAATGTATCTATCGAGTGAAGGGGCCAGCACTTCAAGTCAGTGTTCTTTTTGTTCTGCACTTTCAGAGAACCAAGTCAGTCTCATAAGGCTGGTTTACTATGTAACAGAGCATTTTTCTTTTTTATTTATTTTATTTTTTTTTTGTAGAGACGGAGTCTCACTTTATGGCCCTCGGTAGAGTGCCGTGGCCTCACACAGCTCACAGCAACCTCCAACTCCTGGCCTTAAGCGATTCTCTTGCCTCAGCCTCCTGAGTAGCTGGGACTACAGGCGCCTGCCACAATGCCCGGCTATTTTTTGGTTGCAGTTCGGCCGGGGCCGGGTTTGAACCCGCCACCCTCGGTATATGGGGCCGGCGCCTTACCGACTGAGCCACAGGCGCCGCCCCAGAGCATTTTTCTTTATTGATCAGGATAATTAACACAGTATGTTTAAGAAGACTGACTTAACTTCATGTTTCCCACAGTATAAAGAAAAGGATCATTGTAGAGCTTTTATCTTCATTTGTAAACTTCTGAAATCATTTCCTTGCCTGTTTCTTGGAGCACCTGTAGAAGAATGGTGTAATGATACTCTGAAATCTTAAATAAATTAAAATGCTTTTCCTTTTTCTTATTAGGCGGGCATTTTTTCACAGTTCACATGATTGAAAATAATCACATTCAAAAGTAAAAAGAAAAAATACAAAAACAAAACAAAACACTGTATTTTGGAAGGTGCAGAAAGGCCCTGGAGGAAGAAAAATAAGTAATAAACAAGAAAGATTTGTCTGTAGGAAGTAATTACTCCTCAAAAGTCATAGAATATTTAAAAACATATCAAGATCCTGCTTTAAAATCCGTTCCATCGATCATTTCCTTGTCCTGTTCCTTTTTACTTCATAAACTGTTTTTTCCCTGTAATTTGTGAAGCTCTCAGAAGAACCCCCATCCTTTGAATTATTGATTAATCAATGGTTTGCCTGAAGTAGGAAATACTCGATGTGATGTGACTTGGCCGTGTGAAGCAGGCCTGAGATGCAAGGCCAGGCCTTCTAGTGTGGGGTCCAGGCTCATGTCTGGATGTGTCAGTTTTGATGTCCACCTATACTTGACATTTTCCTTATTCCAGTATTTATTTTCTTTCTGTTGGACTTATTTTCCTTTTGAAGAGGTTTTTCTTGACACAATATCTTTGATAGCCTCTTGAGAGGTGTCAAGATAGTCTCATTATTTTACGTGTCTCTCCCCTCTTTCCTTCTTTATTGTCCTTGTCTGCATGATATTTATAGGTTATATTTAGATTGATTAGATTGGAAGTGACAAAAACCACATTCCAAACAATTCAGGCAAAAAAGGAATTTATGCATTCATATAACTGGGGTACCTACGATTGGTTGGCTCTTATTCGGGGAAGGCTTCATCTAGGCAGTTCAAATGAAGTTGTTAGCACCTCTCCCGTCTCTCAGCTCCGTCTACCTCTAGGCTGGCTTCTGTTCGAGATACTATTACCTCTTGCTGCATAGGAAACTGCCCTAAACTTTCCATTATGTTCATGGTATTCTTGTATCCTGTGAGCTGACACCTCAGAGAGGACACAGGAGGGGTGGGGGGGTAGCTTGTCTTTTTCTTTTTTTTTTTTGCTATGCAATGTATAAGGCATCAACTAGAAAGGCTCAAAATCTACCTGGTGACTATGGGCTGGAATGGTCTGAAGGCTCATTCACTCACATGATGGTTGATGCTGGTGGTTGGCTGGGACCTCCACAGGAGCTGTCAGATCACTTACATATATCTGCTCTATGTGGCTGCTTGTGCTTCCTTACAGCATGGTGGCTGAGCTGCATAAGCCAGCATCCTCAAAGAACCCAAACCTGGGTTGCCTTTTACATCCTAGTCTTTGAAGTAACACAGTGTCACTTTTGCCATTTCTCAGAAAAGGATTTGAGGTGAGAGATATTTTTGTGATCATCTTTGCAAAATACAATTAGCTACACTTATATTTTTGGCTTGGCTCTGTGTACATGGTGGCAAAAAAGGTTGGCAAAAGCTCCAGAGATCCTCATTGCTGGGGATCTCAGAAAGACAAAGACACTCTCTCCCAGTGTTACTGTCAATCCCAAGAGAAGGACCTCAATGGGCCAGCCTAGGTCACTTGCTGTAGAGCCAAAGAATTGACGTTGGGTACTAACAAGACTCCTTTGAGCCAGGGACAGTCAGTTCTAAAAAGGAAACTAGTTCTTTTGATACTAGAAGGAAAAAGGGGCACTGGTAATCAAAAACAATGTGTTCACCACTGTTAGTTTCTTTAATTGCAAAATACAGGGCATCCCAAAAGTCACTGCTAGAGTCACTTTATGTAGGGAAAATAGGAAATTGTAACCAAACGCACCTTTATTTACAAAATATTCATTACAAATTTTATGAAGAAATAGTGAACATGTAGAGAATATTTGGTAAACCTTTTGTAAAATCCTCCCCAGGACTTTCTGTACACAGATTCTCTGGCCAGTGGTCTGGACTGTGTGTGCACTAGACATTTCAAAAGAGAGCACTTTGTCAGGGAGTATATATATGGAAGAATTGAAAACAAGGATTGACATGGAGGCACTGCCTTTCTGATCAGGTGGAAATGGAGCAGGGTTTCCCAGGAGAGGGCGTCCTGGGGAGGGGGCAGGAGGATCCCACCTATGGTTACCAGTGGGAGCAGGAACTGCTTATAGTCAGTGCTGCGGGGAACCACCAGGACTCTGCACGGCAGGGGAGGCGCGGCTGCTTCTCTTGCATTTACATTTTCTTTTCATCATGTTGACATGAAGGCAGTATGGCAAAAAGATAACTTATTCCAAATAGCAAAAGATGTTTTCCCTGTGTAGCCCAGCCTCTGTGCCTGCACTCGTACAGAAACACGTGGAGACAAAAGCACATGTGGCCAAATTAGCTCCTCGTTACACATGTACAACTACTAATGATTTCAATGGGAGTTGCCTATAATAACCAAGGGTAGGATTTGGCCCATGCAATTTAAATTGAACTAAAGCCCAATTTGTAATAGTTTAGTTGAAAACCAGCAGTGATTATAAGACTAGCATGTGATTAAAGCTTCACCTTCAAAATCTGCTGCCCAGAAATAAAAAGAAAGTTTTAAAAAATCATTATGTAGTCTTTTTTCAACTTGTAGTAAAGAATAAATTGTTAAAACTTCCAGCCTAAGAAAAGAATTAAAGTATTGGGGGAAATTGGATATTCAGGGTGACTGTTTTTCATTACTTTGCAGCTAATGAAAAAAGTGGGACTTCAAATAGGATTCTGCTTTCATTGTTTCTGTTTCCCCCAAAGGACTTTCATCACGTTTTCTGAAACCATATCTATAACTGTTTTCTGAAGTCAGTCTAATCCTAGGAAATGAAGTTTTATGAATTTTCAAATTCTTAATTTTCAGTTATTGCTTTAAAACTTCTCATTTCCATATTCTATTATTGTGTAACGAACTACCCCAACACTTAGTGGCTAAAAACAGCCATTTGTTTGCTCATGGTTTTGTGGGGTAGAAATTTGTGGAGGGCTCTCTTGGCAGTGTGTTTCTGCTCCACCAGGCAATGGCTGGGGCGGTGGGGACTGTACCTCCAACACGGCTTCTTTACTCCATTCAATGCCATTCTCCCTCTACCTGGCCTCTTCATGGGGCCTGGGCTTCACACAAGTGTAGGAGTCTCAGGGAAGCCACCCTTCTTCCTACTTATATTTCCAAAGACAGGAAGTGAACTCTTGCCAAGCTGGTTAGTGCCTCACTAAGAACTGGGATAATATCTAGTGGACAAAGCAGTAACAGAACCTGTAACAACTCCAAGGGATGGAGTTGTGCTCATGGAGTTTATAATTTGATGGGGTGAATGTGGGAAAGGAATTGACAAATATATAGATGGTATTATGCTGGGGGGTGGTATGTGCTATGAAGAAACATGAAACAGGGTACAGAGAATAAGAGTAATAAAAGAATAATATAGGGAGTTATTTCAGCAGAAGCCTGAATGAAAGGAGGAATATGGTCATGGGCCTCTCTTTCGGAAGAAGGTATAAAGCATGTGAAGACAGGTGCAAAAGCCCGAGCGAGGAGAGGGCTTGTTGTTTTTAAGGGAGGCTGAGTAGAGAGAAAGAAATAGATAAGTTGGGAGGATATAGAAGGTTTACGAGATGTAATGGCTACCTTTAAGGTGTTTGCAATCTACTCAAGTAGGCATAGTTTAAAAGAGGGAAATAAACTCCAAGGTTAATTTAAAAATATGTTTTTCTACATGGACTTGTCATGGAAATGATTAATAGTTGCCCCCCCAAATGTGGTGTAGGAAGAAAACTTTTAAATAATATTGAGAATCGCATAGCATGTGCTCATTGGGGGGATGTATAGTACACTCACACACACACACACAAACACACGTGCATGCACACATTTCTAAAGAGGTTAGCAATAAAGACTCTAACTTAACTTTGTTTAACACAGTACTTACTGAAGTATTTTATCTTGGAGATCTTTTGTTTCTTCAAGAATTCTTACTACATTCTGAGAAGTAATGGTGTGGGGTAAGCTATGTTCTAAATTGATGACTCCCTCTTTGGAGTCATTATTTGATCAAGAACATCAAGCCCTTCTCCAACTTTTTAGTCATTTAGTGATTAGAAATCTCAGGGATTAGTGTCTTCATTTCCTGTAGACATATTTCCGTTTTGTTGACAGAAAGTATTGGATGCTGTGCATTCGATATGCACTTGGTGCATGGAACTAAGAGGGTATATGAGGAATTTGAAATTTTTATCTTTATTTAAAACTAGACAACTGACACTTCTTACTTTGAAATATTCCCCAAGTTTTTAACAAGCCAGCTGTAAGGATAAAACCGACAAAAGACGAGAAATGTTCAGTCTGATTAGATCCGGGCTCAATATTTGGCCAGCTCTTCTAAAGTCTAGTCTTATGATTTATGGCCTATCTGAAATATAATAGTTTTAAAGAATTCATCATAATGACATCGTTAAATGCCAAATAAATTACACTGTGAATATCAAATGAATGATGTATTTCAAGACACACAAAAATGAAATTTATATGAAATTTTATGTGTTTCAGAATAGAATAATCCCTAGTTCATTCAGGGAAACTATAAACACTAATAGATCCCTATTCATGGGATGCAAAATCATGAGACTTGACATGCTGCCCCCAAAACGCTGCTTCTGAAAATGGCAATAAAGTCCACCTGTTCTGACTTGCATCCTATTCTTTGCAAACGTAAGGCAGGCCCAAGGAGTCCTGATGCTGCCTTTCATATGTGACTTTCAGAAATTAATCTTATCACTGGGTACCTCACATCATAGTAACTCAATAGCTCAAAACAAGTTTGTCAGGGAAAGAAGAGAAATAAAAAATAAATCAGGTTAACTAAATCAGTATCTTTATTCACAACTATATCTTCATGGGGCATGTGGCCATGGTCAGCGTGGTCTCTGCCTCACATATTCTGGATGTGATACTTTTCAAATGGTGCTTGTAAACAACTGGGATTTCACACCCAAGGCCTCAAGGAAGACATATCTTCATAAATATGGTTGCATGAATGCTCTTTTGATGTCAGCAGCAGGAAGAACACAACTCCGGATAGGAGGAGACTTGGGTACCACCTAGACCCTTTCAGTCAAAGGAGAAAGCTGGGGTCATAAGAGATTGGTGATGGGATCTCTCATGACCCCAGCTTTCTCCTTTGACTGAAATTTTTGAAGCACCGTGTCTCTGCAGTTTCTATGCCAAAATTATTTTCCTTTTTATTTTTTTTAGTGACAGAGTCTCACTTTGTCACCCTTGGTATAGTGCTGTGGCATCACAGCTCATAGCAACATCCAACCCTTGGACTTAGGCGATTCTCTTGCCTCAGCCTCCTGAGTACCTGGGACTACAGGTGCCCACCACAATGCCCGGCTATTTTTTTTTGTTGTTGTTGCAGTTTGGCTGGGGCCGAGTTTGAACCCTTGTGCTCAATGGATAGCCCAGTCTCCCTACTCTCAGCAGGACATGGGGCTGGGGCTGGTTTACTTTTCCCTTTTCTTTCAATGGGGGCCACATGGACTTCTGACTTAGCTCCTCTTAGAGGAAAATAAGAAGTTTATTCCCTGAGAGTTAATTGCCATTAAGTTTGATCTGCTCTTCCACTGAAACCAAACTCTGCCTTCCTTAGTTTCAGCCATTCCAAAAGGCCAACATTGTCTGATTGGCCATGGAGAAGGAGGAAAGTACATCGAGAGAGAGAGAGAGAGAGAGAGAGAGAGAGAGAGAGAGAGAGAGAAAGACCCAGGATCAGCATCTTCTGGGCCATCTCTGTTCCCCAGAGTCAATATTAATCCCCTCCCGAGACACTGAGGTTAAATATCCAGCTGATGTCATTTTATGGAAGATAAAGGAATTCTCTGAGTTCTTTAGTTGTTTTCCAATTTTGTTTTACTGCTTTTCGAGTTTTTAAAAATTTTTTTGTTTTCAAACTTATATTTTATTGGAAATTTCTCACAGTCATCACACCACCAGCCTTGGTGACAATTTAGTTATGCTCAGGTCTTAAAGAGAGACTGGGTGCAATTGCTCATGCCTGTAATCCTATTGCTCTGGGAGGCTGGGTGCAATTGCTCATGCCCGTAATCCTATTGCTCTGGGAGGCTGAGGCACTGGGAGGATTGCTTGAGATCTGGAGTTTGAGAACAGCCTGAGCAAGAGCAAGACCCTATCTCTATAAAAAATAGAAAAATTTGCTGTGTGTAGTGGCATGGGCCTATAGTCCTAGCTACTTGGGGAGACCAGGAGTTTGAGGTTGCTGTGAGCTGGGATATCATAGCCTTCTACCCTGGGCATAGAGTGAGACTCTTTCTCAAAGAAAAAAAAAAAGCAAGAATCTCTCGTAATGGTCTTGAGCTTATTTGTAGGTATTACATGATTTCATGATATGGGGGACTCCTGGCCCCATTTTTACTCCTGTCTAGGAAATAAGGAGGTGCTATCTGGTGGATTAGTTTGGGAGAAAGAACATGATATCCCAGCCCCACCCCTGTTTTCCACCTGCACAGGCAGTGTGTTTTGGTCTCCTGCTGCTCAGGAGGTCAGCACCTGCCCAGCTCCAGGGATCAGACAAAAGGATGAGACCGTTAAAGTCAAAGGCAAAGTATCAACACCTTTAGTCATACCTTCAAAGCAACACTCTCTCATCTATCTTTGCTTCTTCCTTCTTTTTCCCCTTCCTCCTTGTCTTTCTTCCTAAATAGTAAAGCTAACCTTTTGATTTCCCAGGGTCTGATCCCTGTTTTTCTCTAATTAATAATTTTTTTTGAACTGTGGAAAGGTGCATGGATTGCCTCACCCTTGATAATGTCTTTCAGTTTGGAGATCTATAATGTTTTCTGCTCCCATATTCTACTTTTAGGAATGTTTTGAAAGGCTGAAAGAAACGCAGATATTCTTTACAAGTAGAAACTAGATTAGCCCTTCAGAACAAATTTAGACCAATAACAATGACACCAGAGAAGTTTACTTAGTAACACAACAATCAGGATGGAATGATTCAATTATCCTCACTGACAATGGAATTGGGAATAATGATCCAACCTCAATTTTCAAAAATATTGAAGTGTATAAACATAAGTCCTGCTGGGCTGCAGTTTTCCAGTAATCAGTTTCTGCTTCTTACCCACCTGTGTAACAGAAGAGACTAGTCAAAAACTTCCAAGTACACATCATACCACATGAATTCCCCACTGTGGGGGGAACACAGAGTATGAAAAACACAGTTTCTAGCTTTGAAAACAAACATGGGTGTGTGTGATGAATTCTGGATGTTAAGGTTGAATGGAAGCTGGGCGTGGTGGCTCATGTCTGGAATTCTAGTGCTTTGGAAGGCTGAGGCGGGAGAATTGCTTGAGGCCAGGAGTTCAAAACAAGCCTGAGCAAGTGAGACCCCCATCTCTATAAAACATTGAAAAATTAGCTGGGCATAATGGCATAGGCTTTTAGTCCCAGCTACTCAAGAGGCTGAGGCAGGAGAATCACTTGAGCCCAAGAGTTTGAGGTTGTTTTAAAATACAAAACAAAACACAGAAAAACTAAAACTAAAACAAACAAACAAACAAACAACAACAAAACCCCCAGCTGAATGAAAGGAGAACTAACAATGGCCTTGCAAGGGATGAATGTAGAGGACATCCTTGGATAGCCAGCTGCTCTGGTCATCATATTGTCAAACTCTTCCTTGACCACTTAGCACATGTACTGATTTGTGGTCATGAATATTTGGCTTTTTTTAGGTGAAAATGTCTTCATGCAACATTTTCCTTTAGTAATAATGTGATTGTTTTTCTTGACCCCAATGGAAAACTCCCAGTTATTGAGGGACTCTTGGAGAGAATTCTATGAAATTTTAAGAGGACCTAAAAAACTCTAATCTTGATTATATTGGAACCATTTTTGAAATAGAAGTATAGTATTTTCAGAAAATTCACTCGTTTCGCAATTGTTTTAAATTTCTTACAATTATTAAGATGTGGAAGAATGGAAAGTTTCTAAAAGCATTGCATTTTCTCATCAATATTTTGTATGGCTGATGGGTGAGTTTGTATAAAAGAATATTCCATTCCCTCTTATTCCTGGCAAAACTTTTTGGTCTCTGGAAAATGAAGGAGAGGCTAAAACACCAGGGGACTGCCTTCTCTGGTTGTATAGAGAAAAGTAAAGTGTTTATCAGGCCATTTCTGATAGCAGGTCCCCCAGGTGAATGTCCTTTTGGTTGGAGACTGAATTTTTTGCCCCACTATCTGGCATCTCCCGGACTGCTGGCTGGAGCTTTTTCCTGTGCACCTGCAGGAATGCTCAAGGAAGCAGTTCACAGTTGTTCTTGGACTTGGAGAATTCACACAGTCTGATTTTAAAAACATCGATTCTGGACCACTGCCTGAATGTGAAATGTTTTTAATGGTGTTATAATACACTTTACAAGGCCTATATTTTAGAAACAGAAATAAAAAAGTTCAAAATTGAGGTAGAAACCAAATGATTGAAAAACAGCAATGAAAAGCTAAAGGTAATTGGATATGTAGGGAATAGTCTCCTATGGTTTGTAAAAAATTTACCAGACTTATGGAAAAAGTGTAAATGAGTTTGTATTGACATTTCTCTAGGAGATTTCTTTATGGTCAACTCAAAGAAAATCGTGTATTTTTGATTGAAAAATAATTCTGGACATCTGGGAAGACTGTTTTCTTTAAGGGAATGTGAGTTTTTGGGAGAGACGCCCATGGAATAGGGAGCGGGTGGTGTTTGCTTATAGTGAATTAACAAAGTAAATTAACGATGGTGACCATTGGTGCAGAGGACGTTTCTGATCGTCTCCCCCAACACCTATTCACTTCTTCTCATTGTGAAATTGCTTTTGGTTTGAATAGGATTGATCTCTAGCAATAGTTTCTGGGGTGGACACTGAAAGGCCTGCCCCCAGAGGAATTTTGCTCAGGCAGGAGGTTCACAGGTGGGACCACAGAATGAAGAACAGGTCGCTTGTTAAATTGTTGCCACATTAGAAATGCTTTCTCTTCTGAATGATGTAATGTATGGATGTGAGACTGGAATTACTGTAGCCATTTTGCTACCATCAAGGAGGAAGCCAGTCTTTTTTTTTTTTTTTTTATTAAATCATAGCTGTGTACATTAATGTGATCATGGGACACCGTACACTGGTTTTATAGGCCATTTGACATATTTTTATCAGACTGGTTAACAGAGCCTTCCAGTCATTTTCTTAGTTATTGTGTTGAGACATTTATATTCTACATTTACTAAGTTTCACATGTACCCTTGTAAGATGCACCGCAGGTGTAATCCCACCAATCACCCTCCCTCTGCCCCCTCCCCTTCTCTCCCCTCTCTCTCCCCCTTCCCCATATTCTTAGGTTATAATTGGGTTATAGCTTTCATATGAAAGCCATAAATTAGTTTCATAGTAGGGCTGAGTACATGGATACTTTTTCTTCCATTCTTGAGATACTTTACTAAGAAGAATATGTTCCAGCTCCATCCATGTAAACATGAAAGAGGTAAAGTCTCCATCTTTCTTTAAGGCTGCATAATATTCCATGGTGTACATATACCACAATTTATTAATCCATTCATGGATCGATGGGCACTTGGGTTTTTCCCATGAATTAGCAATTATGAATTGGGCTGCAATAAAGATTTCTGGTACAAATATCTTTGTTATGATGTGACTTTTGGTCTTCTGGGTATATACCTAGTAGAGGAATTATAGGATTGAATGGCAGATCTATTTTTAGATCTCTACGTGTTCTCCAAACATCTTTCCAAAAGGAATGTTTTAATTTGCATTCCCACCAGCAGTGTAGAAGTGTTCCCTTTTCTCCACATCCACGCCAACGTCTCTGGTCTTGGGATTTTGTGATATGGGTTAATCTTACTGGAGTTAGATGATATCTCAACGTAATTTTGATTTGCATTTCTCTGATGATTAAGGATGGTGAGTATTTTTCCATATGTCTGTAGGCTGTGCACCTGCCTTCCGCAGAGAAGTTTCTCTTCAAGTCCCTTGCCCAGCCTGCGATGGGATCCCTTGTTCTTTTCTTGCTTATACGTTTGAGTTCTTTGTGGATTCTGGTTATTAAACCTTTGTTGGAGACATAACCTGCAAATATCTTCTCCCATTCTGAGGGCTGGCTGCTTGCTTTATTTACTGTGTTCTTGGCTGTGCAGAAGCTTTTTAGTTTGATCAGGTCCCAGTAGTGTATTTTTGAAGCTGCTTCAATTGCCCAGGGGGTCAATCCAACTGTGATTAAGCCAGTCAAAGCATATTATTTTCCTGGCCACTTGCATTTGTTCAGAAATGGACATATAATCAGAGTTGGTTTATTAAGGAAGAAGCCAATAACTTGTGTTCAATGGTTGGGAAGAGATAAGTTCTCGCTGCTCTTAGGGGATATCATGTAAGAATCTTAGGCTGGATATATAGTGGCTGTCTCGTTACAATGAAGGAAGAGCCAGCCCAAATAAGGAGGAGGCAGAGTCTGGGCGACTACAGAGAAGTGGGGCTGACACCTTGAACAAACCTCTCCTGAAGTTTTTCATTGTCCTCAACTTTGAGTTTTGTGAACCAACGTTATCTGTAACAAATAAATAAATTAGCTGAATTGGAAGCATGAGTTGATTAAAATGAACTTGAATCAATAATACTTTCTAAAGAGGAGCTGGCATGCTATACGGTTGTATGCCACCATGCATATTAATTTTTTGAAGTGTCCTAAGAGGAACATTAACATGTGAAGGACAGAGAAAAATAAAATGCAAATTTAAATCTACACCTTCACTATGTAGGTCAAATGTCATAGTCACTTAGTTTCAACTGATTTACTGGAGAAAACACAAAAGCGTATAATAAGAATCAGATGTATTACAAGTTGCATATAACTAATTAGATTCAACAAAATCTTGGAGATGTTTCTGCTTGTTTTTTCTGAGCAATCCAACTATTCAGTCAAAATAGAAACTGTCTTCTTTTAATTCAGAGCAAAAAATGAAAAATATACAGCACAACATAAGAAAACAATGCAATTTTGTTCAATTGAAAGATACACACACATACCAAGAAAACTACAAACATATATACACAAACACACAGAAAAAATTATACAATGACATACACACAAATAATTTACCCAAACATAAAACTAAACTGTCTCACATGCTAAACTCCATGGATACTGCTATACAAAGAAAGGGCATCTGCTTTGTCCCAGCAATTATACCTTGCTCTAAAGTGACAACTCAAATAATTGAGATACCCAGTGGTTGTTAAATTTATGATCTATCTAATATCTGCATGCCTCTCCCCTCTTTAAAAAGCAAAGGACAAAGTCTTGATGTAAAATTATTCAAGGAACAAATCAAACTCTAACATTTTGCATTAATGGAATGCAAAAGTGCCTTGAGCTTCATTTTTTTTTTTTTTTAACCTAAGACCACAGGCAGATAGAACAAAAGAGGCAGAGGAAAAAGACAGAGGGCTGGATAATGAAAAATAAAGATGAAGGAAGAAAAAAATAGAAGTATGTTACTTAGCAATGAATATAGATGAATAGGAGGGTCAGAGGGGAACGCATCGGCTCAATGTCTAGGATCTTCAAGTCCTATCATCAATGCCATTATAACCATCATCTCATTTATCAGATTAGCTATAATCACGCTTATGTCAGAAACAAGTTGAGTTAGTCAAATCAGATACCTTAACAAACAAAAATTTAAATCAAGTTTGTTTTTTTTTAATTACAAGAGCAAAACCAAAAGCCGTTCTGAAGATGATAATTGAGGAGGGGCAATGCCTCCTTTGCTCACAGCTCTCTGTCTCTAAGGAACATGCCCTCCCCGCAGTGCCTGTCCCATTGGCCAGAGTGTTTTATACCTTGTTTGTCTAGGCTCTACACGCACAGATCATTCAACCAGATATGGGCATCTGATTCAACGCATCAAAGCCATAGGCTGTCCAGCAAATCTGAGCATGACCTGGCTCTAGGAGAAAAACTGGAACAATCAGATTTTCCATCTTTAGGATGGAAGTTAAGAAAGACAAAGGAATCTGCTCATTGGCAATGAAGCAGAAACTTAAAAGTTGTCTTGAGGTGAATTTGATTCATTTTAGCCAAAGTCATTTGTAGCCAGGAGCTTGAAGAAGCAAATATTTGGAGGAAGGACAGAGACACTGACTCAGGAGTCCTTGGAGTCCTGGACGGCCCTGAGGCTCCTGCATGCTCATGGCAGCACACAGTGAAGAAGAGAAAACATCTGCTTGCTGGCATCCTGGAAGTGACCTCTGTTTTCTTTCCAAAGTGGGGATCTATCACCACACCTAGTTGGAAAGATCCCCCCAGTGGTGCCAAGTGTATCTTCGCAGTCAGCTTTGCTATTACTGGAGCTAACATGAGTCCATCTTCATTTCTACAAACCAAAGGAGTTGGCTGGAGTGCTTGTCTACTCATTTTGGGTGTTTCTGCCTCAAAACTTTAGGTTACATATAATAATTAGCTGGGGAGCTTACTAGAAATATAATTTTTTGGTTGGACACAGTGGCTCATACCTGTAATCCTAGCACTTTGGGAGGCCAAGATGTGAAGATTGCTTGAAGTCAGGAGTTCAAGACCAGCCTGAGCAAAACGAGACCCTATGTCTGCTAAAAACTAGCCAAGCGTGGTGGTATACACCTGTAGTCCAGTATTCAGGAGGCTGAGGCGGGAGGATCGCTTGAACCCAGGAGTGTGAGGTTGCTGTGAGCTAGGCTGATGCCATGGCATTCTAGCCTGGACAACAGAGTGGAAAAGGAAAGAGAAAAATAAAAACAAAAGGAAATAAAGAAATATAATTTCCTGGGGACAGTGCTTTGGAGATGGTGATTCAATGAGTCTGAAGAAAGGCCTGGTCAGAGGTAGGCTTCAGGGGATGCATTTGGGAACCACTGCCTCCGTTCTTACTGGCCCTTTACTGGGAACCCACGAATCCTGTGATCCTTCAACTTTCTGGTTTCAGGACTCCTTTTTAACCCTTAAAAATTATTAAGGACATAGAGGGATTTTCTCTATATGCCTTATTATCTGTTAGTATGTATCATATTAGAAATTAAAATTGGAAAAATAAGAAAGTATTTTTTATAAATGTATTAAAAATAATAAACCAGTTGCATGTTTTATTAGTTTCCTGGGGCTGCTGTAGCAAAGTATCACACCCAGCTGGCCTCCACTGCAGAAATTGGTTGTCTCATAGTTTTGGAGGCTATGAGTTTAAGGTCATGGTTTGAGCAAGGTTGTCTCTCTGAGGCCTGGGATGGAGGATCTGTTCCCATTCTCACCGGGTCAGTCTTGGTGTCCAAATTTCTCCTTTTTATAAGGACATCAGTCATACTGGATCAGGACTCAGGCTAATGACTTTATTTTAACTTGATTATCTATAAAGATGCTCTTTTCAAATATGGTGACGTTCATTGGTACTAGTGGTTAGGATTTCAGTTCCAACGCCTTTTAGGGGGACATGATGCATGTTAACACCCATAATATATTTTTGTGGAAATAATTATATTTTTCCAAAATAAAACAGTTAATGATAAGATGAACATTGTTTTTATATTTTTATAAATCTCTTTATCTGGCTGCATGTAAGATCTGGCTAATTCAGCTTCCTAATTTGCTGGGATATATTGTTTTGGTTGAAACACACAAAGAAAAATCTGATCTCATATATAAATATACTTGGAAAAGGGAAAGTTACCTGAAAAGTTCTTTTGATAATTGTAGAAAATGTTCTGTCATATTACACCACAACCTGTTTAGTGGTAGTTTTTTAAGGTAATTGTTACGTGAAATTTGAAATTATGTCAATAAAATTTTCATTTCTTTCTTGTTCCAGAATCCATTGTAATCCTTTGCAATTTGAAGGATTCTTTTGCCCATACATAATTTGGTGACATCATACAATAACCATTTCCAAAATATTGGTTCTGGCTTGGCACCTGTAGCTCAGTGGCTGAGGTGCCGGCCACATACACTGAAGCTGGTGGATTCAAACCTGGCCTGGGGCTGCCAAACAACAATGGCAACTACAACAAAAACATAGCCGGGCATTGTGGGGGGCACCTGTAGTCCCAGCTACTTGGGAGGCTGAGGCAAGAGAATCGCTTAAGCTCAAGAGTTTGAGGTTGCTGTGAGCTGTGATACCATAGCATTCTACCTAGGGTGACATAACGAGACTGTGTCTCAAAAAAGAGAAAAATATATATTGGTTCCCTGAATTATGCAGATTTTCCAAATGTGCAATGAAAAATCCCTCTGTCCCTTTAAGTGAAAACAAGGCACATAAGTCTTAGTTATGATATGATTATATGATGATAATTTTTAACTCATGATTCCCTGAGAGGGTTGCAGGGCCCTGTGTCCTCAGACCCTGATTTGAAGAGTTCTGTTCCAATGCACCTTTGCTTGAGGACATTCTGCCAACATTTCAGGTGCCATCTTACATTTTATCTGTCCACTCTGACTTTACTGATCCTCCCAGGGAGGTGGATTTTCTTCCTGCTTTGTATGACTCTATTTTTTTACTCGCTTGATTGTCCCCTTATAAACTCCAGGGACTACATCTAATTCCCATTTTTTTCATCTCAGGTGAAGAACACAGTGCCTTGAGACAAATCCTTTCTAGTTTCAATGAGATCAAATTCATTGTACGTTCTCTCTGTGTAGAATAGCTTTTATTAATCAACCAGCCTCAACAGTTGCTATTTCTGATATTTATTATAATACTGGCTTTGCAGGCTTTCTCATCAATTAAAAAATTCTAACTTTTCTGCTCCAAGAAGAAAAATAGTTTGTGGAAATAAAGTTGAGTCATGTGTATGAATGAGGTGCTTACTGGCAATTTCCTAAATATACCTTTAAGCTTTACAAGCGTATTTCCCTCTGCCCAGACTGCTCTCCTCCTGGCAAACTTCCACTTATCCTTCACAATGCAAGTCACAAGACACCTTCTCTAATTTCATGACACACTTTTCATCTCCCAGAGTAACTTTACTCATTCCAAGTTGTGTTCTAAAGTGTTTGTTTTGTATTTTTCCTTTAAAGAAATCTCTCAAAGATTTCTGAGTGGTTCAGAGAAGCAGAGATGCATTTCTTATTTTTATGGTACAGTTGGAAAGGCCAGGAGTGATGTGCCAAGTCATTCACACGAGTAGAAACAAGCATAGCCCCTGGGATGAGGTTATCTCAGTTACCTTAACAAATGATGAATCATGTTTTTTTGTTGTTGTTGTTAGACCTCCATTGGTTTTCAGAGGCAGAAATGCAAATCCAACTCAAGTAAAATAGAAAATTTATAGAAGAATGTTCATCACAGAAGAGGAAGGAATAGCTGAACCACCAAACTCAGGCATGTAGGAACCAGGGCCACTCCAGGGAATCAGATACTAGAACTTGGAGCTCAGTGCTTTCAGAACTTCATATCTCCCGTTTGCTTCTCTCTGTAAACCAGCTTTCTCTACAAAGCTAGAATTGTGGCTGCTGCCAACAGCTGGAATCGTATGTTATCAGCATTGCCACAACAAGGGATTTTTCTCTCAGCAATGGTTGAACAATGTCAGGACTATCAGATGGTCTTATTTTAGATTATGTGCCCAACTCATGGACAAATGACCATGATCAGGAGGGCAAAGAACTAGACTTGTCCCTGCTTGGTCATAAGCTTATCTCCTGGACAGTTACTGTGTACAGGGAGGGGATTCATGGAAGAAGGTAGCAGAACCCTTTGAGCCTAATTATTAGAACTGAGGAATAAGGGAGTAGGGAGAAATAGTTTCCCAAAGAAAGTAGGTACTGTTTGCAGAAAAGAGGAGGGTTTCTAGATGGACTAATCATTACATGTCTACCACAATAACTGTCTGGTTTGTCTTTACAAAATCTCTTGTGAAGTCATTTGAACATACAACATTAGCCAGCCATGTCCAATTTAATCATGTTGTATGCTTTGGAATAGTGATATCAATTAATGTCTGTGGCTGAATGAACTTATTTAATAATTACAATTTAATATTTCAGGTTACATGCTTTCCTAGTATTGCAAATCAGCACTTCATAAGGAACTGTTTTGTTATTATTTTCCTATGTGAATGATATGATGAAATTACACGGTGCCACTGGATTTTCACAGAATTGGCACCCACAGGAATTTCTACCAGTTTCCCCAGGATTAATCTGAACCTGTCATAAAATATGGGTCCTGCAGTAGCATTTGACCTGAAAAGGCCTTCCTGGGGCCTGCATAGGGGATCTAGGGCCACTTGCCCTTTAATTCTACCCTCAAACACCCAGCACACGGTTTAGCACAATATGTATATACTGAATAATCTCCCGGACCAAACACAATGTCTGCTTCACCCATAATAATTCATGTCATATGACTGAATCTTAGAGTCCATTTTCAACTTACCTTCACTTTATTTATCAAGTATCTCTTAATTTTTGTGATTACCTATTGCTTATTGACAACCTAGGTCAATGCTTTGCACACAGAAGTCTCTCAAATATTTCTATCCTTATTGTCCTATTGTTGGTTCTAACTAAGATCACCAATGTTGGTGTTAGGGTAAGCGTCAGAGAGGCCTTTTCTTAGATTTCGATGTAAATCATATTTCCTCTATGAAGCGATTTCATCCTGCCCTTTTTTTTTTTTCATGGCACTTAAAACCATTTGTGATTTTATACTTGTGTATTTGATTAACATATTCTCTAACTCTAACATCATGAGGAGAGAGAGGTACCACATCCTTGTTTATTATTGGGATGGCCTCCATCTGGCATAAGGCTTGGCACATTAGGGGTTCAAAAAATGATTTACTCAATGACTTGAATGTGTGAGATAGAGAGTATATTTTAAAATCATCTTCATTCAGGAAATGAAATCTGCTTTGAGTGCAACAGGTGATTCTAAATAATGGAGGAGGGAAAAATGAAAAAGGATATGGCAGGCAGCTGAAATACAAAGCCAACGTAGGTTTTTATTTTTTAAATATTGTCTCCAAAAATGGGCTATGCCCTGTGATGCTCTTGAACATTGTGTAAATATGAAGTACACATGTTTCATATTTGAATACATGGAACAGAAAGCATCTGGCTTCCCACTGTGAGTACTCATAGAGTGAACAGTGGTGACTAAATGCTGCTGCCCTTGAATTCTCTTTACTTCCTCCCTTTTCAGACCAAAGATACTGACTGACAGAAGCCTGTGGTATGGTTATCTCCTAGGCTGGTGTCCAAGGCCCCATGGCCCTTGCTTCTTATACTGAGCACCTCTGAGGACAAGAGGGTAGAATAGATCAAGGCTAGAGTCATTTGTACTGGAAACTTCTTCCTTTTCTGACTCCATGTGTTTTTCAGTTAAATGGAAATACTTTGTTCCCCCAAAGGAGACTGAAAAAGCTATATTTGTCTTCCAACACTTCATCATCAACATCAAAGTATTTACCAAGTCCTCATCTGTGTATACTACTTGGCTACTTGTGTTCCAGTTCCCCTCTGCCACTAATTAGCTGTGTAACTTGGGCATGTCACTTTGTTTCATGTCACTTCAGATGCTGACTTTCTCACTTGTAAACTATTTTAAAAGGTTGAGATAATCTAAGGTCTTTTCAGGTCTCCCAATCAAGGAAGAGAAACAGACAAATCTCTTATTTGTTAGTGTATTTAATATGACAAAGAAACTAGGAAATCCATTCATTTATTTTACAGTCCTATGTAGCTCTTAGTGTAGCAGATAAGAGCATGCATACTGAAGCCTTATCTTTAATTATGGCTTTGCCACTTGTTTGATTTCGAGCAAGTTATTTATTAACCTGTCTGTGTCTTATACTTTAAATGTGAAAAGGGTACAAAGACACCCGTACCTAATTGAAAGGATTTAAGTGGTAAAATGTATAAGATGCCTAGAAATTGTAATAGATACTTAATAAATATTAGCCATTATTATTTATTCAGAACGTGCTTTGTGTCAGGAACACAGTCAGGTATCGAGGGTATAAGAATACACAATGGGGTAGCTGGATTTTGCTGACTTCATTCAAGCCTCTAAATCAGTTGTTCTTAATCAGTTGTTCTACTGATTCTGTAGTAGAATCACCCTAGGAGCGTGTAAAATTTCCACTTTGTGTCACCCTCTGGGAACTGGGGCTGAGGACCCAGCACAAACGCTGTTAATCTGGCTATTGCTATTCTGTTGCCCTGAGTAGTAACTGCCTTTTGTCTCTGACCCAGGAGTTTTGTATCTTCTGCCAGCATCCATGAAGTTGAGGCAAACCAATTTTCAGCTTACAAGTAGGATAAAATCTCAAACCCTTCATAGTTCTTGATATTATCTAGATCTAACCATGAGTTTATAGAAAATACAAGGAAAAGAGAATGGATTAAATAACACTACAGGGATATAATCAGTCAAACACAGAATGTGGGAAACTTTACAAAAGAAATAATCTAGTTTCCTCAACAAGTAAATAACTTGGAGAAAAAGAATGGGGAATTGTTATATATTAAAGTGACTTAAGAGACTAATATCAATCAAATGAAATGCATGAGCTTCATTTGAACCATTATTCAAATAAATAAACATAAAGAAACCTTTTTTTAAAAATGGAGAAAAGTGAACCAACTGGGAATCAGATGATGTTAATAAATTATTTATTTGGGAGATATGGCAATGCTTTTGTCCTTATGTTAAAACAAAAGCACCTTTATTGACTAGTGATAATACTGAAGTATTTAAAGGTTAATTGGTACAGGTCAAAGATTTTTTTAAAACTTGTGCCCTTCATCTCAAAAAGCTGTGGTTTGGGATATATAAAATAAAAATAAAAAGGTTAACTATAGCTCAATCTTTTTCCTTAAGGATTTCTTAGTATATCAGGGACTTAATACTAGTAACACATTTGGCTAAAATTCTTAAAGATATTTTAAAAATGTTTCTAGTAAAATGTAAGCACCATTAGAAAGGAATCATGTTTGATTCAATTTTCTAATAGGTACCAAAGTCTGGTATATGGTTTGAATGAATGAGTGCTTCACAGGCAGTCCCAAAATATTATTGACTTTGAGTCTCCCAAACAGAAGAATAGCTAATATTACAAGCTCTTTCTAAGTACTTTGTTACTAGGTAGTAGAGTTCCTTGATGGCTGATCAATTTTCTATCTGTGGAAATTGCCATTATTTCATTTATACATTCATTTAAATGGGCTTGGAGCTGAAGATATAAAGACATCATACATAGTCCTGCCTCTCAGGAATGTCAACATTTACAGAAGAGAGACAAACATGTAAACAAATAACATAGGAACTGTCATAGAAGTAATCACTGAGTGTAGGGGAGGAAAGGTGGTCACTAATCCATGGAACCCAGATAAAGATAAAAGCAATTCATGCTGGAGGTGACCCTTGAACTAATTTCTAAATACAATTCATTTGAGGCTTAGTTTACAATTATGTAATCCACTTATTTCAAGTGTACGATGCAAAGATTATTTTAAGTGATTTATGAAGTTGTATAATCCTCACCATACATCATTTTAGGGACATTCCTCTTAAGCTGGATTTTGAAAGATAAGTAGGTTTGCTTGACAGACAGGGGTGGGGAAAGATATTCCTGGAAGAGGAGAAACAAGGAACAAACAACTGCAATATTAGTTTATTTTCATAGAATAGTTATTACGACTAGCTAAGAGCTTTATGTGGATATTTAGTTTACTCTTCATAATAGCACAATGATATAGGTAGTATAATTATAACCCTCATCTTACAGATGGAAAAGCCAAGTCACAGTGAACATATTGTCTTAGGTTGCACCACTAACCCAGGTAGTCTACATGTGTATCCACTCTGCTTTCCTTGCTGAAAGTACAGAGTGGGACAAAGGACCAAGAATGACTTGAGTACAGAGGAAGCTGGAATATATAGGAGCAGTGGGCTTGCTGACATGGTATACCCACTTCTCTCTGTTGTGACTGATGGATTATGGAGATGAAGAAACAAGGTAAGAAGTAGGTTTTATTGAGATTGAGATTCCTGAGGGTCATTCAGGGAGAGAAGTCCAGTGGATGCTTGGATGCACACAATTGGGCTTACAATAAAGATTTAACTCTTACCAACATGTAGTTGGTAGTGAGTTGGTAGTAAGTCTACCTAGAAAAGCCATAAGAAATGAGAACCAAAAGAGTGTAGGACAGAATTCTGGAGGGTGGAATTTTGAAGATTGTGCAAGGGGAGATGCTATGGACTGAATCATATCTGTCAAAATTTGTATATTGTGGTACCACTGTCCAGTGTGACTGTATTTGGTGAGAGGGCATCCAGGAGGTAATTAAGGTTAATGAGGTTGTAAAGGAGGCGTCCTAATCTTACAGACTTGGTGGCCTTATAAGAAGAGGGAGAGAGAGATCTCCCTCTCCTTCTCTCTCCAGGCACACACTTAGAAAGAGCCACGTGTGGACACAGCAGGGAGGCGGCCACTGTAAACAGGAAGAGAGCAGAAACCAACCTTGCTGGGACTAGGCTTCCAGAACAGTGAGAGATAAATATCTGTTGTTTAAGCTGTCCCGTCTATGGTATTCTTTAGCCTGAGTAGACTAAGATACAAGAAGAATCAACTGTGCAGCCTAAGAGTGAATGGTCGGAGAGGGAGGAAAATGCCAAGATAGAAAGAGCCAAGCAGAAGTTTCACAAAGAGAATAGTAAACTGGATCTGCCCCCAAAGTGTTAGAATGTTTGACGAATACCCATTAGATCTGACAATGAAGGAGTCTTGATAACCTTGCCAAGTTGTGGAGGAGGTAGAGCAGAAGCTACAGTATAGCCAATTGAAGAACCAAGGTGAGTTGAAGAAGTGGATTATCTAAAGACCCGTTGCATGAGGAGCTTATTAGGAATTCTGACTCTCATGCCCCACTCTTGACCTATTTAATCATAATCTCATTAAGTGAGGTCCTCAGATTCATGTGTAAATTAAAGTTTAAGAAGCACTAGACTGGTGTCTAGACCATTCCTTCTAATAAGACACCTGGGAATAGAAAGAGAATGAAGTAGAAGCTAGTGAGGGTAGAATTGAATTTTTGTGTTTTTAAAAATGAAGAACTTGATTTTACAGACAGTCTGCTAAGGAAGGAATCAAAGGAAAGAGGAAGTTTGAAAATAAAAGGACAATAAAGTATAGTCAATAGAACAAAGACAAAAATGGTGAGATTAAGAACCAGGGTAGAGAAATTCACCTTATTTGAGAGGAGGGGCATTTTCCCCTCTAGCCTGGGAAACAGAAAGTGGTGGATTATGTAGATATGCATTTTTAGGTAAAGGTTAGGAGTTGAGGAGTATTAGTTCAACAGCCTCATCTTCTTTTCTCTTGGAAGATGGAGGTGTGACCACCTATGTAAAGAGAGAGTGGGCTAGGAAGAAAGTGGTTAAAATGAGAATCTGTAAGGTGTGGGCTGCATAGGAACGTATATGGAAGGAATGAAATTAGAGGCAGGGACTGAGAAACTGGACTGCTCAATGACAGCCATGAAGTTAGGAAAAGTCAAAACTGAATGTATTGGAGTTGAAAATGACAAGGGTGAAGTAGTTGTGGACCATGACAACTTGGGGGTGGCCAGGGAACTGGGTGGTGGATGAGTGGTAAAAGATTGTTAGAATTATGGAGACTAGGGGATTTTGAGAAGAGGTGTCAGATGGATTATCCATATGGATTAGAGGTTATTCATGACGACAGTGGGATGGAGACAGAGAGAAGCTTGAGAGCTAGACTCAAATTCCAAAGTTCTCAAAGGGAGATTTGTTACAACTTCCAGAAGAAAGGCGTAGAGGATAGAATAGAAATATAGGATAAACATCAATGAAGGGAGGATTTTTGCATGAATGGAAAAGTAATGGCTTACAAGTGACAGCAGGGAGAAGCAGAATGAGGACAGTGATCCTGAGGCCTCACTGTGATACAGAGTGTGGTCACCAGGAAGGAAAGAGCACAGAGTGCCCCTGCTGCTCCCAGAATGCCAATCCTTGCTGTGAGCTCTTGTGTTGCTACCTCACACTGCTGCTTCTCCCTCCTGCCCTCTGGGTCCTGGTTCCCAATGTCACTGGCTGCCATGGTACTGAGTTGCCCCTCATCTGATGCCCTCCAGGTAGCATGTGTGTTTCAACAATCCTGCCTTGGAGCTCCTGAGACACTCCATGGTCAGTGGGGCCTCTAGTATGTGAGAGATGGCCAGGAAATACTAGCTGTCTTCCTTCCCTTCTTCTCTTTCTTCCTATAAGTTTTGTAGACTGGAGAGTAAAGTTGACGTGAATGGGGAGATGTAGGAGAAAAAGGAGTTGTGAGAAGAGTCTAGAGAAAAGGACCAGAGTCCTATAGTAGTGACACTTGGCTGCCAGGATTTATAAAAGGGGGACATATAGTAGCCTTTAACCCTTCACAGTGACAGGATCAGCTTTGCATTTGGGTAAGAGAATTCTATAGGCAGCTAGAGGGATGAATTGGTGGACAAGAGTGTAGACAGGAGATGAGAGGATCAATCAGTCTTTGCAATGATTGAAAAGATGGTGATGCTCAAGGATAATTGGATCAGAGTGAGGTCTGGATCAGATAAATAGGTAGAAGGTAGTTTCAAATCATTCAGGTACATGACAGTTAAGAACTTAAAGTCTCAAACCGATTTGGGTCGGGGGGAAGACAGGGACATGTAAAAACAAGCCTTCTCTAACCTCCTCCCCCACTGGTATGTGATGGTCACATCGGTGTGGGCAAGCAAGAGGAAAAAAACAAAAGAACAGACATGTGAGAATTACTTCCATGCAAAGATGGAATTAAAATTAGGTTACAATTACCTTATGTCCTCATTAGTTTTTTTTCCCCCAATTATTCTCATTCTTTCAGTTTTTTTTTTTTTGTTTGTTTATGTGGTTCTATGGAACTAAAACAGGAAATTCAGCTAAAGTTTCACACCAGTTGTTACATCATGAGGCAGGAACTAAAGAACTTTTATTTGTGAAGTAAGCAAAGTTATTAAGAATATTTTGGGTTATAGGATACAATTTATTTTCTTGTATTCCTCAGATACCCCTGTTTAGACATATCCCAGACACTTCTATTCTTCTTCAAGGATGTCTGAACTGGTCTAAAACAAACTATAGGAATGTGTACCTGGCAATATTATCTGTTTATATTATCTATTTATCTAGCTAGCTAACTAATATTATAGATATTGTTAGATTGAAACTGGGAGGCAAGAGGGAGTTGGGGACAGGAGAGGCAGAAAAGAATTATACATGTGCTATAGCAGAAAGTTTGCCAAAAATTTGCATTTACATTTTGTTTAACTGCTCTTTGGCAACATTTCTTTTGGACAACACAATTTTATTAGCTCGGCATTTGGTTTATAAAAAATTAAATCATTACATGTGTGTTCCTGCAATAAAGGCACATGGTTCTAATAGTGTCTTAGACCACTTGGGCTGCTAAAACAAAGTACTATAAACCGACTGATTTATAATAAATAAAAATTTATTTCTTACAGCTCTGGAGGCTGGGAAGTCCAAGATCAAGATGCTGTAAGGTTTACTGCCTCGTGAGGACCCACCTCCTGGTTTATAGACGGCACCTTTTTGCTATGTCCTTATATGGCAGAAGGGATAAGGTCTGATCTCTTTAGCTATTTTTAAAAGCACTGATCCAATTCATGAGAGCTTCACCCTCATGACCTACACCCTCCAAAGGCCCCCACTTCCTAATACTATCACAACAGGGATTAAGTTTCAGCATATGAATTTGTGGGAAAAGGACACAAACATTCAGTTCTAGTAATTAGTAAAGCCTCTTGGTTATATACCCAGGCCTGCTTGGGTTTCATCTGAAAATGTGAAGAAATCTTCTATGTAAAGTACATTTGGAAAAACATACTTTAGGAGTAAGATCCCAGGTAAGGGTAGGTCATGGTAGTTGATAGCTAAGGGTCACATAGGCTCTGTTGGAGTCCCAACTTCCTGCTTTCTTGAGTAAGTTAATTGTCCTTTTAAGCTTCATTAGTTTTATTTGTAAAATGAAATGCAAAATAAGAGAATCTACCTTTGAGAGCCGTTATGACAATTAAATGAGATAACGTGTATGGAGCCTTGTCCCTGCCTGGCACAGAGAAGGGGCTCCGTGTTATTAGTTGCTTTGATGTCCCTTTCCCCTGAGAAGTGCAGAATTTTCAATAAGAAAAATTATTTTTCTGTTCAGGATTATAACTAGGAAATATGGAAGAATTTAGTGGAGGAAATGAGATAAAGATATTTCTGGATACAAGAGCTAGAAAATTATTGTGGAGGGAAAAGATTATCAAAATTGACAGTCATTAAAGTGCTGGAAAGTGAGTAATAAATCTAAGTCACATGCAGAATGATACAGAGGGAAGAACCGGGTCTAAGGGCAAGAGATCTGGGTCCAGGATTATGCAAGTTTCATTAATTAAAATAGGGACGATAGTTCCTTCCTGACTCATAAGGTAAATGTGAGAATCTGAAGGGAAATAAAGAGCCTATGAGAGTGCTTGGTAACTGTGAACACAGATGTGCAGGTAATTACAAAGATGACATCTTCTCCGAACACCCTATGAATTATCCACCTTCTCTTAATTAAGTACCATTTTTTGATCTCCAGTCTATCAGCACAATTTGAGAGGGATAACCTATATGGAAATAAAGGAAATAATCTAGGAGTTCAATGTCTGGCATTATTTACTGAGGCCGAGCATTATGACATAGGAGGATGGGGAATGAGGAGTTAGTGATCAGACCTACATTGCGCTCTTCAACTTCTCGAGCGTGTGAACCCAGATCAGAGACTTCATCCACTTGGGTTTACCTCCTTGTCTGTAAAATGATAAGACTATCTGCTCTTTCTAACTCTCAGGATTCTTTTGAGAACCAAACATATAGTGAAAAGTTCAAAATATGAGTAAATGTCACATATAAATAATCTATTGATTATTGTATTCATTTGAATTGTAGATACTATGAAAATTAGGTAAGGTAATGCTTAAAAACTTTATGGCCTCTCCATAGGCTGAAATATAAGGCCACACTGACCAATTGTGTTGGTGAAGAAAATTTAAGAATATGGGAAAATGTTTATGAAATAGCACTAAGTGGGTAAAAAGATACATGCATAGGCGTGCACACAGAGAGAAAAAAATTAAAAAGAGGTACAACAAAATGTCAACAGTGATTGTCTCTTATTATTGGATTTGTAGGGTCTTTCTCACTCTCTTTTTTTTACTCCTTTAAGCTTTCTTCCATGTTCCAAATTTTTAATATAATAAGCATGTGCTGCTACTTACTAGAAAAAAAAGTTATCTAAAAAAACCCCACACACAACATAATGTGTGTCAAAGACCTGCAAAAAGTGCCAGGCACGCCCTCAGTAGGAGCTTTATTGAGGTTAGTTGAATCTGAACGCAAATTCTAAAAAAAAGGAATAACAGAACGAGGAAGCATGTCCAAGGCTCTGCCATCCGATGATGTTATTCAAAGAAAATAGATTAAAAGACAAGACCCATCAGCCATGCCTCTGCTAGGGGGCCAGGACATAAGTCTTGAGACCTTGACCCCTCGTCCTGAACGGTCCCTGGGACTTCTTCTATAGCCTTCAAGACAACAATTACCATTTAAGCTGCTCTTGTTCTGGGCATGATCGGAATCATCTGAAGGACTTAAAATATCACTGGGATGACTTGTTATAAAGCAGCTGGCTGGCTGGAGGAGTCCCATAAATGTCACAAAGAAACTCATACCAATAGGGAAGACAGGAGACAAAAATAATAACAATAATTCTTTGCATTCACATGGCATCTTTCATCTGATGAGCTCAAAGTATTTTACAGATGTTATATCCATTAAAATTTATACAGCAAACACTCCTCTCCCTGGATTACAGATGGGGAGAGAAGGGTAATCCTGTCACTCAGACTAAAACTGGAATGAACATGTAATTATCCTTGAGAGGAAATCTTTCTAATGTAACCCTTTCCTTCTGCAGTTTCTCACTGCTTCTGAGTGAGTGGGCCAGGTCACATCCTCGGGCCTGGAATATCTGCTGCAGGTATCCAAACACTGAAATGAGATCACCTCTCAATCTTTTTTCCCAGACGAAACTTATTTAACTTTTCAAGTCTTGCTTCAGAAGACTGAGCTTCCCTTTTTTCATTTCCCTACAACCTGGGGATGGTTTTCAAGTTGAGTAACTAAAACTGGTGCCTGATGCTTAGGCCCAGATTGATCAGTTACTTTACCTGAATGAAGGGATAGTCTTGAGGTTAGATTTATGTTTTTGCAGCTGGGACTTCCATAAAGATACATTGTTTTAATTTTGGCACTTTACTGATAAGGCGGTCACTTCTATTTCTGATTTTTACAATCTTCTTTATTCTTTTTTGCTTTGATTTGGAAGTTAAACTTCTTTTAAAGAATATCGGAAAGAAGGGGAAAAACTTGAGTCTTATTATCTTAACATAGCAACTACTATTATTTTTGTATATTCCATTTTGTTTTTGTCCACATTAGTTTTTTAATATTATTTAAGTAAGGCTGTACACGGTGTTTTGTATTCATTCATTTGTATTCTGCTTTTAAGATCACATCACATTGTAAGCATTTTTCTCTATTGCTTCTTGGTAAATACGTACAAGTTTTACTTTGTAATTAGGATTCTAAATTTGTTTATAATTTTTTTTTACTCAGCTATCAGGAGTAATTAGAATTGCCTCCAATTTTTCTATTTCTGCAAAATGTTCTTTGTTGAACATCTTTGCTTTTAAACCTTTTATATTTTAGGTAATTTTGTCAGACACTTAAAAAAATGTGTGGACATGTATTTCCAAATAGCTTCCTCAAATGACAACATTAGCTTCACTTCACTCTTGTTAGAACTGAATTTTATTATTTTCTGAATTGGTGAAATACTTACCTTACTTTCAAATCTAATTTGAATTTCCTTACCATTCACAATGTTGGCTGTTTTACCTATTTTTCTTTTTTTATCAGATGGAATGTACTTGCCCTCTTTTGGGGGGAATTACACGTTGGATGAAGAACGCTGTATAAACCTCAACTAAGTAAAAAACCATCTTGATATGAAAATAGTAGTAATAAAATCTTGTACTTATAAAGCCCTCTTTAGGGCTCAGCGTGCTGCTTTCTTCTTTCAAATACTTTTGTGAAGGAAATGAGAAATACTATCCATCAGTTTTAAAGATGAAAAAAATAATGAGATGGACACTTGGTTCCTTGGCTTACACCAATACTAAATTACAGGGAATGATGTTGATTATATTTTTCACTGGCTTACACTATATTCTTAGAGTAACAAAGCCCCAGGCTTCAGCTTAGCCTTATTAAAATTCTTTAGGCATTGTTACTTTTCCCTTTGTGTTTGGAATATGCGCATGATCATTTACCCTAGGCCTGTGTAGTAGCAAAAAGGAAAAAAAAACCCAGTCAATTGTTTGGCAATACATGGGGGAGGAAAAAGCATTTGTGAATTTCATGTATTCTGAGGGCTGAAATGATTTTCATATGTGTCAGAAACAAACTAGTCTGTGCACGTAGACACTACCTCAGACAGACCGACTGTCATTAGGGATCTATTGAATATTTGGCGCTAGCTCTGATCCCTATGAAATCCTATTTATAGTTTAGTTCTACGAGAAATCCTGGACATGAACTGTAATTCTTTTTTTTTCTTTTTCTGCGGATAGATTTTAAACTTCTCACCCTTCCCCTTTGTTTTCCCATGATCTTTATATTATGCTGTCCTAGTTTATACACTCAGAAGGTTTTTCCCTTCACTAGGATATGAACACACAACTCTTGAAAACTGGCACTTACGTGAACTAGACTTCCTCCCACGCCTCGTGGGAACATGGTCTCTTGTCTGTTAAGTCAAAGTAATGGAATTATCTCCTTCTCCAGCCATTAATAGTCCTTGATCCCTTTTCAGAGTAAGATGCACTTCAGTTACACAGCTGGGAGGGCATTGATTTTAATAGACTGTAGCTCAGTGAAATTTTTGGAATTTAATTAACTATTTGGAGACGAACTAAACAAGGCAAATCTGCTGCCTCGTTTCCCTGTGCGCTTTCCCTCAGCCTTGCTCATGTTTATGTGAAGCAGAGTGGAGGAGAAAGCAGTTTCAGGAAAAAAAAAGAAATTGGACTGGATTCACCAGCAGAAATGCTGCAGATTGTGAAACAATGAAACCTTTTCAAGTGGGAGATAAAGTAACGAGACCTGGCAGGAGCGAGGTAGGAATGTAGACAGTACAACAGCACGGGGTGACTCTGATAAGATCCTGGGGAATCTGAGACAAATCCCATTCAGGTTTGCCAGGTCCTCTGCTCCTGCCTTGGAACTTCCCTGCCCAGGACTTAGTTCTGGCACTTTCCAGTAACTTCTGTTGGGAAATAGACCCAGCCCAGTTTCTTCCCTCCCTGTTCATACCTTTTCCTTAGAGAGGGCTTGTGGTCCTCTGCCTCCCTGCTCCAGGCAGGTTCTGATTACTGTGAAGCTAAGACTCTGAGCCTGCTGGGGACCACCTGAGTGTAATTAAGCAGCCTCGCCTACCTAGAGCTGAACCGACTGGTTCCAAAAGTAGATTTTCCTGGAACATCTTGTTGGACTGGAATGCTCTGGCAGTTAAGAAACCACTGCTCACACCTGAACAAATCAGTCTGTTTTTCCTGAAATGTAGAACATGTCCGCCTCCTGGCACACTGGAGAGGAAATGGCAGATCCAATTGTCTGGCTTAAGCAGAATGTGGTGAGATCATTATATCATCATGGAGCATTAAGTTAAAGATTGCAGAAAATCAAGAGTCATACTGATTGATTTGTCGTCTCATTATACAAACAGGCCAGAGAAAGGGAAAACTAGTGAGCATTGTTCAAAAGTATTTGAAAACAGTGAGTCTACCTCCAATAAAGTAAGTTTTCCAAAGAAACAAAATTCTTGAAATGTAAAATAAATCTTACATGCCATGCATAGAATTCTCTCTCTCTCTCTCCCCACCCCTCCCTCTCTCTTTCCCTCTCTTGGGGAATATCTATCTGTTGCCCCTATCCTATCCTTCTTCTGGAAAATAAGTAAAACTCCTTCAAGATTCAGAATTCTCATCCATCTTTTTTATTACCATTATTACTAGTTTCCAACTCTTTTTCTTTGGGCAAAAGCCAATAATTTTGTGCTAATTTGTAGAGCAATCTGAGAAAAAGAGTGTGACAGACTTAATTCAAAACAAATGCTTAAAAAGCACTTAACCAAAGGAACCTTTGAAAGTGTTTCTCCCATATCCAGATCTAAAGGTAATAATTTCGGGGGTGGGGTGAAGCACAAACAAAAAGCACTTAGGAAGACAAGTGCATTAGAGCTCGAAGGCATTATATTCCCTCAACACTCCATTTCCAGGAACTGAGTTGGCTCCCTACTTTTCTTCTCCCTATATAGGAAGCTGCTCTTGATTGTTTCAAAAGAACCACTGTGACTAAAGTGCCACGTGAATTCTGGGGATTGGTCCCCTAATTCTGCCCAGGAGAAAGAGTCTCCCTCTCAGCCCCATATAGTGATGCTGGAGCATCTCGGGGCCACCACTTACAATGGAAGGGGAACTGCATGAACTCTGGAGCTCTGGGGCCTGGCGCGTCGGCTGGGGATATTGGACATGAACTCTGGAGCTCTGGGTCCTGGCGCGTCGGCTGGGGATATTGGACATGAACTCTGGAGCTCTGGGGCCTGGCGCGTCGGCTGGGGATATTGGACATGAACTCTGGAGCTCTGGGGCCTGGCGCGTCGGCTGGGGATATTGGACATGAACTCTGGAGCTCTGGGGCCTGGCGCGTCGGCTGGGGATATTGGACATGAACTCTGGAGCTCTGGGGCCTGGCGCGTCGGCTGGGGATATTGGACATGAACTCTGGAGCTCTGGGGCCTGGCGCGTCGGCTGGGGATATTGGACATGAACTCTGGAGCTCTGGGGCCTGGCGCGTCGGCTGGGGATATTGGACATGAACTCTGGAGCTCTGGGGCCTGGCGCGTCGGCTGGGGATATTGGACATGAACTCTGGAGCTCTGGGGCCTGGCGCGTCGGCTGGGGATATTGGACATGAACTCTGGAGCTCTGGGGCCTGGCGCGTCGGCTGGGGATATTGGACATGAACTCTGGAGCTCTGGGTCCTGGCGCGTCGGCTGGGGATATTGGACATGAACTCTGGAGCTCTGGGGCCTGGCGCGTCGGCTGGGGATATTGGACATGAACTCTGGAGCTCTGGGTCCTGGCGCATTGGCTGGGGATATTGGACATGAACTCTGGAGCTCTGGGTCCTGGCGCATTGGCTGGGGATATTGGACATGAACTCTGGAGCTCTGGGGCCTGGCGCGTCGGCTGGGGATATTGGACATGAACTCTGGAGCTCTGGGGCCTGGCGCGTCGGCTGGGGATATTGGACATGAACTCTGGAGCTCTGGGTCCTGGCGCATTGGCTGGGGATATTGGACATGAACTCTGGAGCTCTGGGTCCTGGCGCATTGGCTGGGGATATTGGACATGAACTCTGGAGCTCTGGGGCCTGGCGCGTCGGCTGGGGATATTGGACATGAACTCTGGAGCTCTGGGTCCTGGCGCATTGGCTGGGGATATTGGACATGAACTCTGGAGCTCTGGGTCCTGGCGCATTGGCTGGGGATATTGGACATGAACTCTGGAGCTCTGGGGCCTGGCGCGTTGGCTGGGGATATTGGACATGAACTCTGGAGCTCTGGGGCCTAGCGCGTTGGCTGGGGATATTAGACACAGCAGTCAGTGCTCTTCAAATGCCGTGTGAAAACATTCCGTATTTTGCTGTGTATAATATGTACTTGTTTGCCCAAATTTCTGAGGGGAAAATAGGGATATGTATTATACGTGGGTAGTATTAACCCCATAGCTATATAAATGTTTTTAATTCTTTTATTTATGCATATGTGTTGAAAGTGAAACTCTAGAAAGCAACAACGATATCATATGCAAAATAATTCCCTGAATACGGGATCATCAGTGTTGAACTTATAACAAACTTGCAACTGAAGCGTTCTCCGCCACTGAAGAGCAATGTTATTTCTCTTTATACACTGAAAACATTTGCCTGAGGTTTTTTTGCAGTTTTTGGCCAGGGCTGGGTTTGAACCCACCACCTCCGTTATAAAGGGGCCAGTGACCTACTCCTTTGAGCCACAGGCGCCACTTGTCTGCCTAATGTTTTTACAAAACTCCTTTATAACACAACCCCCCCATACCAAAATATAAGCCAATAAAAAACTGAATTAAAAAATTCAGTGGAAGAATTTTTTCCCCTGAATGTTTAGGCAAAAACCTGGGTTCATGTTGTACCCGTAAGCACATTCTATGTGGCAAAACATGATACAGTCCTGTCCCAGGAAGCAGATGAACACAGCCACAAGAAAGTGAGGAGATGAGGAAAACTTCTGTAGTGACTTAACCTCACTTCATTCATTTAAGCTTTTTTGGCTTTTGACTAATGCCAGACCAATATTTTCCTTCCACTGCCCTTCCCCACCTGGACCTGTACATGTCCGCCTCAAATCAGCAGAGTGGTCAAAAACGTTAAGAATAGGCTGACACCCATAGCCCAGTGAGTAGGGTGCCGGCCACATACACCAAAACTGGAGGGTTTGAGCCCAGCCCAGGCCTGCTAAACAACAGTGACAACTACAACCAAAAAATAGCTGGGCATTGCAGTGGGCTCCTGTAGTCATAGCTACTTGGGAGGCTGCGACAAGAGAATTGCTTACACCCAAGTGTTTGAGGTTGTGTTAGCTGTGACACCATGGCACTCTACCAAGGGTGACATAGTGAGACTCTCATCTCAAAAACAAAACAAAACAAAACAAAACAAAAACACACATGAAGAATAGCCTCCTGAGCTTTGAGAATTTATTTCCTTCTTTCTTTCTTTTTTGTTATTCTTGTTGGAAAAAAAAGATCTATGTCATTAGGAATCTTGTAGTTTTGATAATCTTAACTTTAGATGTAATAAACATTTTGAAGGTTAATCTATCTTGGGATGAAATTTTAGATGGGGGACACTAAATACAAGTTTGGCTTTATATGGTGACTAGAAGTGTGGGTATTTACAATAAACAATCAGATTTCACATGCTCAAATGGAGGGCTGTTATTCATACCTCCAGTTGTGATTCCTGTCAGAGGCAGAGAGGACAGGGTAATAGCTACTCAATTATAACCATCAGTCAGATTCTCTCCTCTTGATCTGAATGATAAATGTAGTAGTTTGCACTCATTGATTCATTTGAGTAATAGGACAGGCAACATGCAAATTTACGAAATTTAACAACAATAGTATGTTTTACAATAGAACAGTAGGCCTCCAGTACTACTGGGAGTATACCTTTTTTTTTGTGCTTCTTGCTAGTACATTACTTCCGTTGCTGGTACAATGAATGTGCTTATTTCAAGAGACAGTTTTAAAACACAGTTACATTTTATTACTCCTTTAAAAACTCTTTTCACAAATCCTATATCACTGAGGAGTGGGTTGGTCCAATCTTTTATTGAGTGCAGACTTGTCCTGTTTATGACCCACAACTGATGCATCAGCCTATAAATGTGATTTTTCTGAAGCAATGGAGGACAAGTATTTCGTTCCTATGACAGGAAGGCATTTAACACACAAGCGTTCTGTTACTCTAAAAATGCCTCTGTTGCCAGCATCCCAGATAGGAAGCAGGGCTCCCCACAGATCATGCTTTTGCTGGAAAAGCACAGAATGTTTTAGGGAAGGTAGTCCTAATTGGTGTGAAACATCTTGAATCGCTGAAGTTCTCTAATGGACTTGAAAAAGCCCCTGGAGAATCAAAGGAAGAACAAAATGATGTAATGGTCTTGAAAAGAGAAAATAAAAACAGAATGAAAAAGCTTTAATTCATTTCAGAAAGAGATGTCAACTCTGAGTACTTGTGGATAAAGCTGCCAGATAATCTTTCTCAATTTGGGGGTGGAGAAGGGGGTAATGGTGGTAGAATTTGGGGGAGAAAGAGAAATATCAAACAGTTAGTGCCATCTAGTGGTTGTTTAGGATAAAGACAGAGAATTTCAGCAAATGAGAGAACTGGCTTTTTATACAGTACCTGAAACATGTGCAAACAGGCCGGTATACTACAGCTTCCTAGAGAAGGCTGGCTCGAATTTATATCTCCATTTATTCACTAAAAGTAATGAATATCAAGTGATAGGACAGAATTTTAATATAGTTTTGATAATAAAGCCTAAACAGAAAAGAGTTGAGCCCCTAAAGTCACATATAAAAAATAAGCTCTTTGATATTTTTAAAATAGGTGAATTTTGCTATGTTTCAACAAAGTCCGAATTAAAACTACCAAGTCATATTTAAGAGAGGAAAGATGCATATATTTCAAAATATCATGCCTCTGAGAGTTTTATTATCTGCAAACAAACACATTCTAAAGTTAGAATACTGAACTGAAGGTCTGTTCAAGAGAACAGGGTAGAATTCCATGGTCCATGAACTTGGATGGGAAAAATCTACATCTTTATTTTCACTATCCTAAAGGTGAAATTTAACGTTTCCTTCCATTAAGAATGTTGGGTACAAACCACAGTAATGTTAGCAATACCTGAGACTTTTACATCAAAAGAAATCAGACATTTTCATATTATTATACACTTTTTCTTATTACGATTAAACGATAATAGTTATCAGTTCCCAGCACCAAATATTGTTACTTCATGAGTAATAAAGGAGCAAATGTGTTACCATGTTATAAATTTAGTTATAAAAATATTTAAATAATCTTCCCTATAATTTATTCTCTTTGTAATCCTGTGTATTTTATTTATTTACAAACTTTACTCGGAGAGGGGGTTCATAGGCTTCATTAAACTTCCAGAAAGGTCCCTGGTGTAAAAAGGTCCCTGATTGAAAGGGATAGTTAAATCATGAAGTTGAAGCACATAATTTAGCAGTGAAGAACTCAGTCTCTGGAACCAGTTGCTTATATTGAAATCCTTCTTTCTAGTTTTACTGAGTGGCCCTGAGCCTCAGTTTACCCATATATTACACCCACTTCATAAGAGAGGCGTGAGATTTGAATGAGTTGACACACGTAAAGGCTGAAAGGAGAACCTCGCCCTTAGACGTACTCGGGGAGTATTAGCTTTGCCATTATTGCACAATGCAATTACTATGTTTAAAAACTTCCAGCCAAACAACTAAGATAAATGATCTGCATTTATAATATGTATGTATCAACTGCCCGCAGTTTTGATGGACAAGCATGCCTTGGCCAAGTATTTTTCATTTAGGAAAAAATATGTATTTTATATACTTTTTAAACTAATATTTATAATAACCCTTAAGAGTGTTAGTGTTTCCCCATTTTCTGAACCTTAGTTATGTGCCTGATCGACAGTCATACAGATGAAGTAGCTAGAATGTCAATTAAAATAAATTCTTCAGGGCGGAGCCTGTGGCTCAGTGAGTAGGGTGCCGGCCCCATATGCTGAGGGTGGCGGGTTCAAACCCAGCCCCGGCCAAACTGCAACAAAAAAATAGCCGGGCATTGTGGCAGGTGCCTGTAGTCCCAGCTGCTCTGGAGGCTGAGGCAAGAGAATCGCATAAGCCCAAAAGTTAGAGGTTGCTGTTGAAAGACTTGGGACAAGACCCCCACTCTGTCCTGGGCTACAGCGACCCCCGAGCCGTGTGACGCCACGGCACTCTACCCGAGGCCGGTACAGTGAGACTCTGTCTCTACAAAAAAAATAAATAAATAAAAAAAATAAATTCTTCAGTGTTTTTCACTCACCTAAACTTTAAAATCCAAAGGCTTTAGGACTTCATAAAGTGTACTTAAAAGGAAACATTTTTTTTAAAGTGGAAAAATAATCCATATCTAGATGTGTAGACAGAAGTAGTTTACACACTCACCTAATTGGAGGGACGATTAACACCAGAATGGGGAGGAGAAAGAATAAATGGAGAGCCCTTACCAATAGGAGCTCATCTGATCTTTACAACAAAATTGTGAATTATGGAGTTTTTTCCTACAAAAATATTTTAAGTGAAATGCTACATTTTGAACTCTTGAGGTAAGAGACGTGAACAAGATAGTTTTTGCCCTCGTGGGGTTTAATTTCCAAAGGTGAGGAGGAGGACCCAGACAAGTCTGTCCATTTGAGGCTGGTGGAGAAATGAGAATCAAAGGACAAAAACTAAGTCCACACGGCTATCATGTCACCAAGGATGGAACAGAGCTCTTGCTGAGAGTCTGCCGTGGTAATTCCTCTCACCAGCTTTCTAGGGAAAGTTGAGGTAGACTTTCGAGAGTGAAGACACAGCTGTGAACAGACTGCGCCTGCCACATTACCAAAGTGAATACGACCTGCAGATTTTTGTATGTTTGTCTGCGATGCAACTGGATTTTAGTGAAAATGCTCTCAAATTGGTAGGAGAAAGTCTGTGTTCGATTTTTAACTTTGCCACTTGTGAGCGGTGTGGCTGAGTTTTCATTTTTCTCCCTCATACCCTGGTGAGAACTAGAGGCATCTCAAAAGGCTCTTGTGAGGATTAAAGAAACTCATGTGAACACTTAGAGGTTTGTCCACAGTAGGCAATGCCACAAATTTGTAGTTATTATGATGTGAGTATCTATTGTTACTTACTCGTGAGGCACAGTTAATGCCTCCCTTTCCTATGAGGGAAATAGCTCTACTTGTCCAATTTTATCTTAATCACTAATGTGGGATTGGACAGTAAGATACACTAAACAGTGCAGGGATTAAGGTTTAGCAATAGACCATTTGCTGCACCTAGCACAGTTTCTGGCATAGAACAAGCAATCGTGACATTGTAGCGATTGTGATTATTACTTTTCTGAGTCTAATAAAGCACCTGTCCACTAGACTATTTATCAAATGTGTTATGCATTTGGATTGAGATACTGTTAATGTTTTTATTAAAAAGACTTGAACATTTTACTTGAAAATCTTGGGGAAAGAAGAGAAAAACCTTAAAAAGGCCAGAAATGTTAAAGGAGCACAAGGAATAACAACTCGTGAAAAAGTCATTTTTCCTTTATTAGAGTTCATAAGATCTTAGTAAGTGGCAGTCCAAAAGCATCTTCATATTTCAGATTTTTCTTCTGACTTCATATGAAAACAAGAAAGGATGTCTATACTATAACTGGAGAGGTATGGGAGATCTCTTGAAGAGAAAGCGTGTTGATGGAGACCAGATTTTCCCACCGACTTTATAATTATCTGATAAATGCAGATCTAGCCGGACTGAACATGTCAAACTAAGAAAGTTTAGCACCGGAGACAGAGACAAGAGTGCTGTGGAAGGGAGTTACACGGAAAGAGAGTTTAGTTTTAAACATTATTTGGGAAACCAGAATTCAGTGTTCAATACCTGCCTCATGTCATCTTTACGAATGTACCTACCCGTAGGGCTGGATCCAGATTTACTCCCCAAATTAAAGCACGCTGCTCTACAAAGGAGGGGGGCTGGTGATAATGGCCAAATTGTGAAAATTATGCTTTCTCTTCCTAAAACACAAACCCACTACAACTCGCACGTGCACTTCTCCCCGCGGCCCCTTCCAAACTCTCTTATTGTGGGGTAATTGGCAAGTTAGGAGGTCAAGCGTCGCTGCATTCCTCAAGCAGAAAGCAGCAGCTTCCTCTGCCAGAGGGTGGAAGGAGTGAGGGGCCACATGCTGAGCTATTCTTTTCAAATGAGTGAATTCTAACTCTGTTGTAGGAAGCTCCCAGAGGCAAAGCCTGGAGTCTGCGTTTAGGATTTTATAAGATCTTTTCAGCTCTCGGTCTCCCCACCTCCTTTCTAACTGCTTCCCGGAATTCCCATCTTCTGGGATCACTGAGAATTTCTGCACCTTGTGAGCCGCGCCCTGCTTAATTAGAGCACTCCTACCGCGTCCCAGACCTGACACCTGATCTTCCGGTCTCTAATTGCGACCCTGGTTCTATCTGCCCAGCGGCGGGAGGATCGTTGCCCGCCGCCCACTCCTGGTCCGCTGCCCCTTACTGCCCTCCGCTGGCCAAAGACGTTGCAGTTAGCCCTTGAGGTTTGGACGACTACCCAGGGAAAGCATTTATCTAACAATGACAGCTTTCAGAGGTTTATGACAGCTAGGCTTACAAGCACATAGGTCATAAAAGAAGAAGATGCTTATTGGAAAGGTGCAATGCATGTTTTTATTTGAATCTTAAGCATAGATGTTGAAAAAGATACTGCTTAGGTGATGTGGTTTCAGGGAATTAGGCAAAATTAAATAGTTTATTCCATTATTCAGAGTAGTAGCAACTTCAGATCCTTATTGTCTAGTTAATTGCCCAATTCTGCCTTTTACATGGTGTGAAGTGTCTCAACTCACTAGTCAGAGCTTCTGTCCTAAACTCTCAGCAACAGAAGAACCAGGTTCTCCTTATACGTGGGTGCTCTTGGCTGTAACTTGGGTGCCTTGGAAAGTTGTATAATTTCTCTTGATCCAGTAGGACAGCTGACCAGCCAAGCACAAGAGAGGTGTGAGTTACCTTAATTTCTGTTCACATATTGAGGGCATGGTCTATGTTTCAACGCTGGCAGGTGAACCTTGTAAGCCTGAACAACACATTGCAGACTCAGGTGATTTCAGTGGAGGCAGAGACCTGCAGACATCTGGGCCTCAGGAAACACCCAAAGAGAGAAAGTTTGCCTTTGGTGCCTTTCCCCACCCTCCTCTGCAGTATTTCCCTGACCCCATCTTCTTTCAAGGCCTGTAGGAACCAAAATGATCTCTTGCCTGTACCAGTCAAGTCTGACTCTTTACAGCAAGTGAGAGCAATACCTCTCCAGCGTCACCACCATGTGAACCACCTGGGGGGCTTGGTAAACCGCAGATTATGCTTTAGGATGTTTGGGATGTGCCCTGTCAGTCTGCCTTTCTTTTTTTTCTTTATTTTTTTTATTTTTTATTGTTAAATCATAGCTATGTACATTAGTGCAATCACCTGTACCCATTCTAAGATGCACCATAGATGTGGCCCCACCCATGACCCTCCCTCCACCAAAACCTCCCCCTTTCTTATACGTTTCCAGGAGATGTTGGTGCCACTGGTCCTCTGTGGAATACACTTTGAGTAGCAAGGCAATCAAATCATCTGATTAAAGGGATTTCTTTTAATCAAAGTGTAAATGAGTCTTAGGTCCAACTCAGCTAGTTGTCTGCATGTTAACAGGAGTTGTGTTCTTTCCGGCAACCCTTAGAGGTTTTAGGAAGAAGAGGAGAGTAACCTGTATGGTTCCTTGCAGGTGTCCTCAAACTTTTTAAACAGGGGACCAATTCACTGTCCCTCAGACAGTTGGAGGGCTGGACTATAGTTTAAAAAAAAAAAAACTATGAACAAATTCCTATGCACGCTGCACATGTCTTACTGTGAAGTAAAAAAACATAACGGGTGGTGGCTCACGCCTATAGTCCCAGCACTGTGGGAGGCCAAAGCGGGTGATTGCCTGAGCTCAGAGGTTCGAGCCCAGTATGACCAGCAGTGAGCCAGAGTAAGACCCGGTCTCTACTAACATCAAAAACAGCCGGACTTTGTGGTGGGCGTCTGGGGAGGCAACGGGACAGAGCATCGCCAGAGGAAGCATTGAAAAAAAGAAGAAAGAAAATGAACAACAACAACAAAAAGAGTACTTCAAAAGAAGAAGAATGATGAACAAGAAAGCTGAAATTAAAAATAAAAAAATTAAAAAAAAACATAACGGGAACAAATACAATCACACCACCTCATGTGGCCTGCAGGCTGCATTTTGAGGACCCCTGCAAGCCTCCTTTTCTGCAGCCGCAGTGGGGGCCAGAATGGACAGGGTTAGTTCCAGCAGAATTGAAAAGGTGTTTCTTTGGCTTCCAATCTCCTTTCTGTGCCCTTCCCTTCCCATTTTCCCCCATACCCCTCTTTCTACTTTACCCTTGAAACATGTGGTTCAAGGACATGAAAAAGCCACAAGTTTTATAATATTATTTAAATATTCTTTTAAAAAAAGGAATATAAAACTATTCACCACTGTTTGCCTTTATTTCCAATAAAGTAAACAATATACAGTTGGATAACATTCTGATTATTAGGAAAGTTTTTTTTTTTTTTTTTTTAATGGCTTCTGATCAACCAGTAACCCAAATACTGAAAAGTTTGAGTCTACATGTAAGGAATGAGTTGGGGTAAAGAAAAAACATGCAGATCAATAGTTTAGATTACAAAGTTTTTTCACACATCTATGTCAACAGGTCTGAAACTGTCCACATGGCTTAACCATCCGAGAAGGTTTCTATAAGCCAAGCCTAGAAATGGTTTCCTAGAGCAATCTTTAATGACCATTAACTAAGTCTTACTTGTTTATCTCATCAACACATCAGGATTTGTCTAATTTCCTCCTCTGGGTGGGGAGGTTATTGGTAATGATAAAGCTTTACCTTTTAGAAATTTTGTAAACACAATTTTGCATTTATATGACTATATATAGATATATAGATACAGATTCTGGCATGGCTGCCTTTAAATTATCCATTTAAATTGTTGCATTAAGAATCAACTATTTAATTTGAAACATTATGGCTTCAGGAAAATGTTCTATTCTTACATTGCTCAGAATGATGGTATTGCAGACACCTAGGCTTACCTGTGATTTTTGTTTTGGTAAATGTTTAAAAACAAAGAAAATCACTTACATATGCATGTTACATATACACATACAGAACAAATTAAGAAAAAAACACCCAGAATGGTCCTTAGGCAAAGAGTTAAACACAAGTTCTGATTGAATAATGGCTATGGAAATTTCCTTTAGCATTTAGAAAAGCTGTTCTCTAACGCAGAGGAAATAATATACCATGGCATCAAATGTTCTTTTCTGATAAAGGAAGCAACTAGAGAAAGCTTTTATTTATTTGTTCAAAGTAAACCGTGCTATCGATGCAACCCCCCCCATGCATTTCCTAGTAATACTTTCAAAATGAACATATCAAACTTGATTTATTAGAATGTAGTTACTTCTTCACACCACGCGTCAATCAAAAACCAAGAACCAAATTATATAAATATATATATATGTAAGAAATGTAAACAATTAACAAGCTTCATCTTCCAGACAAGAATGCCAAGTTAGTCTCTCTTCATAAAAAGCAGTAACAATTTAAGGACACTTCATATGTGCCTCTTTTGCTAGCACCATATCCCTCATCTGAATCTTTCCATTTCATAAGAAGTATTAACTCCCTACTGCTGTCTGGGGCACCAGTTACCCTTTCGGGATCAAGACCTCTGGCAGAGCCTCTTGGTCGTCAGAAGCATCTCTTTTCTTCTTTGATTTGCTATCATCCAATTCATTGTCAGATAAAGATTCTCTTTTTCTACCTTTTTCTTTACCAGTTTTTTGAGAATTAAGAAATGCTTTAATGAGCTCTGGACAATCTAAATTTTCTTCTGGTTCCCAGGTATTGTCAGCATCTGTAAATCCCTTCCACTCCAGGAAATACTCCACCTTCCCATTTATTACTTGTTGATCCAGAAATTTTTCCACCAGAAATTCTTCAGGCTCTGCCTCTTCAACCTTTTTACTCTTTCCAGTCTGCTTCTTTCCCATTTTTTCCAATGTAGTTTTACTGGAGACCATTTTTTAAAATTAAATCATAACTGTGTACATTAACACATTTATGGCAGTGGTTCTCAACCTTCCTAATGCCGTGGCCCTTTAATACAGTTCCTGTAGGTCGTGACCCACAGGTTGAGAACAGCTGATTTGTGGGGTACAATGTGCTGCTTTTATATACAATTTGGAATGCTTACTTTAAACTGATTAACATAGCCTTCACCTCACTTAACTATTTGTTGTGTTAAGACATTTATACTCTACTCTTAATAGATTTGACACGTACCCTTGTATTATGAGTAGGTGAGTTCCCACCAATACCTTCCCTCCACCGGGCCTCCCGCCTTTCCCTTCCCCTCCTCTTCCCTCCTTCATTCTGGGCTAGAGTTGTGTTTTATCATTTGTATGGAAGCGTGGGTAAATTATATATTGGTTTTTATAATAATACTGAGTACATTGGATACTTTTTCTTCCATTCTTGAGATCCTTTACTAAGAAGGTAGGTTCTACCTCCAGGTATATGTATACCATGGAATATTATGCAGCCATGAAAAGATGGAGGCCATTTTTTATTGCAGACTTGAAGAGCTATTATTCACCACCTTCAAGCTGCTCCGGGTTGTGGGTCTGCCTATTTAAATATTATTTTGTATGACAAAAATGCTTATAAATTCTTGATAATAGATGTGTTCCTATCTCAATTTTGCCACAGAATCCAGGCATACTTACAGAGTATTTCTTGACCAAGTGTCTGTAGCCAGTATTAGTTTCCAGAAACTAGTAAAACTTCAATAATTTTAGAAATAAAAGTCCAGTAAAAAATTGGTTTCAAAGTTTGTGCTAGTATGAACTAACAAGTATTTATTTCATTAAGATTTCGATCTAGTATGAAGAATTCTGGATTGGAGCTCAGAAAGTTTACCTCTAGTCTCAACTCTCAGGTGACCTACCTGCATGACCCTGATGAATAGCTGTAGAAACTGCACCTCAATTTTCTTCTTTGTCAAACCTACTTACTAATTGAGAAAATATTTACTGAAAACTTATTAGAGCTAGTAAGTACTAAATGCTTAAGTAGGATCAAATACTTCAAGTCAGAGGGTGTTTTGACATTGTATTTATTTGCTCCCAGAAAGCGATTTAGGCACACAGAATAAGGGCTCTAGCCATTGCTGTGCGATCCTTGGCATGGTAGGAGGCAACCTCCTCCTGTAGCCTGTTGCTTTCCTAAATCTGAGATTATGTCTGGAAGCCCTGAAGACTCAGCAGGCTGCCTCTTATAGCAACTTTCTCTGTTGGGTGATGGCCAGGAAAGGTGTCCAGCTGCACATAAATAAAATGTATCTAGTGAGCTGGGGTGGTTGTAACTTGGGTGGGCTCATCTGTCAGGGGTGCGGGTGCTGGCCAAGAGGAAGTGTTGAAGAACCCTAGTACCAGATGGGAATAGACTAGGGAGCTTTTTCAGCCAAGGGCCCCATTCCAGAACCAATGGTACAAGATGCAGTGCCAGAAATGTCACCAAGTCATGGCCCTGGAGACCAAATTTAAATTGGTAATCCTTCCAGCAGTTGGGAAAATAGGGAGCAGGCTATAACCTCCAGGGGAGGCATGAGGGCAGGGACACAGCAAGGTGTTGGGTGCTTGCCAACCAGGCTATGACAGTTCTAGGCAAAGCTCCAGACCCAGTAGTGAGGGGGCTGGCATGCTAAGCAGGAAATTGAGGCTGAAGGCTAGTTAGAGAACAGGGCTGCAGCCTGGTGTTCAGGGTTCATTAGACTCCAGGCAACAGTGGAAGATGAATTCCTGACTCCACGCACTGGTGTTAATCGCTGCCCTGGTCAGAGCTGGCTGACTGGGAGCCTGGACAGGACTGTGTCTGTGACTGGCCAGGAGTGGAAAGGCAAGAACCAGTGAAGGAGCTGTTTGGTATCCTCGGTCCCAGAATTGCCACCTCTACCACACCCTGTACAGGGCATTACATTATGGCGGCAGGGAACCAGTTCCTTGACTCATGAAGGTTTTGTAAGCTCTAGGGATAATTCTGTGGAATGTAAATGCTTCTGTGAAGTACAACATCTTAAGCTCTGCTTCCCTTTTCTTTCCTTAGAATTCTAGCATGAACCTATTGTCAATGCCCTCTAGTCAGAGACCACCAGGGACACACTTGTAGTTAGACAAGGTGAGTTGATTCCTCATCGTAACAAGGAAGAAAATACACCATGGAGATTGTGGGACACCTCAGCAAGAGCAGGTTAGAGACGACTGCTGATTATAGGGTCTGGACTTTGGTTGGGTACTTTTGGGGACAGTGTAAGAGAGCAGGGGTTTGTCCTAGAGTAGCTGCAGTCAGAGACACTGCAGGGATAGTTCGGTAATTAAGTTTCTTAGTAAGTCTTGTCTATGGGGAGAAGAGTCTAGAGTAAGGATAAAACTAAGAAGCGGCTGTCCGTCATACTAGCCAGGAGAGACGAGGATGGTTACTACTCTGTGGATTGCACAATGACCACATTTTTTTTAATGTTTATAATAGGGTTTAGTCTTTTTCTTGAAAGTAGATTTCTTAAAGTATATCTAATACCATTTTATTTCAATCCTTCATGGATCTTCTGTTCCTTGATCATTTTTGTTATTAAATGTTGTATACAGGAAACAAGCACTGATGTTTACCATGATTCGTGGCTCCATAGACTGTACAGCTTTTTCAATGTCCGGAAAGCGTAGTTTCAACCATTTTGAAAAGTTCAGGAACAGCCTAGGATTTTGCAGTTGTTTTTGAAGGCTGGAATTTTCCTGCTTGAAATTCTTCTTTGAATTCTAAGTAGTCTCTCTCTCTCTCTTTTTTTTTAATCAAAATATGTTATACACTGTTGGGGACAACTTGATTCGAATGGTCTTAACTTCTCCTATTGAGAACCATCCTCTGTGTTCTCATCTGAACACTCCCAGTACTCATCTCAGGCTCCCCAACAAACCTGCTTTTCCTTCACGGATGGGGCTGCCAGTCCTACGGGGGGTGTCAAGCAGCAAGCTGACCTCTTCTTCAGCCCAGGTCTGGCTCACCTTCGGTACTGAGGGGGGCAAGGGTCACGCAGCCCAACAACTAGAGGGTAGTGCAGTGCTGGGTCCTGGCGCTGCCACAATGACCACATTTTATTTTTTCCTAGATAAAATTATTAAATGGTCTTGTTTGTCTTACTTTATCATGGCCTCAGAGTAAACCGTATCTGATGTCGATGTTCCATGAGATGGATAATGTCCAGCAAGAGACACTATGGCCCCCCAGTGAGTACCGGGCCAGCTCGTGACCACACCATGTCCACCTCAAAAGTTCCAGGCAAGCTCCCAGAAGTCAGGGACTGCTTTTCTCTTTCTGAGTATGCTTTGGCCGATCTATACCAGGCAGTTTGAAAGACACGAGGTTTCCTGAATTTTTGATAGTCAAAATTTGGACAACACAGAGAAACTCATGTTCTCATGTTAATATTCTGGTGTCCCTTTTTGCACACTTTACTTTGCAGTCAAGAAATATAGCATGTTCCATGATGCTTCGTTAATCTCACTCAGATGTTGTTATTCATATTTTACAAAGAGAGAGATTGTGGTACAGAAAGTCAGAAGAGTTATCACAGATAAACACAAAATAAACTAGATGCAAAAGATTACAAAGATTGTGTGTAAGGTGAGTCAGGCAGAACTGGAAATAGCACGTGCTAAGCTGCCCCAATTGCACACTGGTCGTTGGTCACCAGAGCCACACACAGGGAGGCTCCCGTGGTGAGTAATGCCCCTACAGCCTGGTGTTTAAGTTCACAATGAGGGTGGTAATAGTCTTTCAGGGTTAGAAGGTATCACATGCGTATCTGGTTTTTCTTTAACATTGATACATTCATTCTTTAACATGACATAGCTCATATTATTACACATAAACATTGTTTGAGCCGACATTTTTTGTCTCCATGGACAAAGAATCTGTTGAGTTTACTTCCCAAACTGTTAAGGGGCAAGCTGTCATCTGGTTTATTTTCATTTTTTTTTCTCACTAGACTATATGCTACTTGAAGGCAAAAGTAATATCTTCATGACATTTCCCTAGAGTGGAGCACTGAATAGATGACCATAGAAAAATGATATTCATTTTTTCAAGGAGATGTATTAACCCAGGACCAAGATATTATGGCAAATTCAAAATCTCATCATCACTCCAATTCACATTGTAACTCCTAAATTTCTTTGATCTTAACCCAATCCTCCCCCACTGCTCAAGGAAAACAAATATCCACAAAAGACTTAGATACGAATGTTTATGACAGCTGTATTCATAAAAGCACAAACCGGAAAACAACTCAAATGTTCATCACAAGGTGAATGGATAATACACTATGTTATATGTATACAATGGAATACTGCTCAGCAATAGAAGGAAAACACTGATCGATACATACATCAACACGAATAATTCTCAGAAACACAAAATAGACTAGATGCAAAAGATTACATGATTCTATTTATGTGAAACTCCGAGAAGCCACCTCTAGTCTAAGGGACAGAAAGCAGATCAGGTGTTCCCTGGGTTCTGAGGGTGAGAGGCTGATTAACTGGAAAGGTCACAAAGGTTTTTGAGGTAATGACAGTGTTCTTTATCTTGGTGTGGCGGTGCTCACACAGGTGTACACGTTTGTCAAAACCCATTGAACTGTACAGGTGGAATTGGTGGACTTGTATATATATAGGTTAGACCTCAATAGAACTGATTTATAGGAAGTCTGTCTTGAGATCACCTGCTTTGCCAGCTGCAGACAATTTCCCCTGATCCCTGCTGATAGACTCATCTGTACTCTTAGTTTCAACCCCCCAGCCCACCCCCATGGTTCTCTTTAGAGGAAAAGATTGTCATCACCGTCATCAGAGGCCTCCGCGCTGCTGTGCAGCGGGTCGGTGTGAAGTTCTCATCTCGCGAGACTCCCCAGCGGCTCGCTCGCTGCGCTTGGCCTCTGGTTTATCAGCCCTCGCGGGGGTCCCACGTCACTGGCAGCTCTTCCTCAGCCTCTTTCCCTGGTTTCTTATCATCGATTAGGCTGTCTCATTTTCCAGGTTCAGCCCTTTAGGGTCTCACTTCTGTGCTGCACCCAGAAGCTCAGACCTGTTTACTCCCCGTCTAACTCGGAGGTCTGACTCCCGCTCACCGCACCGCAGCCCCCGTGAACTCCTGGCTTCCACAGCATCTTCCCTGATACCCTTGCCCAGCAAACATCCCTCTCCCTCTGCCTTCCTCACTCCGTCCTTCTGTGTCCTTAAGCCAAAATCTTGGAATCACTCTTGTCTTCTGTCACATCCCATGAAATTCTGTTGACTTTGTCTCAGGAATATACGTGTATCCAGAGTCCAACAACATCACCAGTCTTAGTTGAATCCAAGCTGCATTTGTTTTTTGCCTGGATTACTGCAATAGTCTCCTACTTGTTGTTCTTTGAAGAGTAAATACAATAGTTGGGTTTATGATCTCTTGCAACCTAATTAACACACAGAAGCTTGCATAATCCTTTTAAGATGCAAGTCAGATTACGCCACCCTGCTGAAAACAATGCTGTAAATTCAAGCTACTGTCCTCACAATAACCTAAAAGGCCCAATATGCTCTGGCCTCCTGTTCCTCCCCTTTGCTCAATCTACCCCAGCTCTACTGGCCTCCTTGATATTCCTGAAATGCTCCAGGCATCCTTAGACCTTGAGGCCTTTGTATTTCTTTTTCTTCTACCTGAAATACTCCGCCCCCCATCCACGTCTCACTCCCTCACTACTTTGCCCAAATACCACTTTTGTAGGGACATTTGACAGTTCTCTTTAAAACTGCAGTCCCTTCTGTCTTAATCTGTTTTGTATTGTTACACATACAACAGAATATCTGAGGCCAGGTAACCTTTTGTAGAAAAGAAAGATTTAGTTAGCTCTGCAAGCTGAGGAATAAAAGAAGCATGGTTCTGGCACCTACTCCTAGCTTTTGGTGAGGGCCAGTGCTAGGTCAAAACGTAATGGGGAAGATCAAAGGGTGGACACGTGCAGGAAAAACCAAAGAAGAGGATGCAATTCGCTTTATAACAACTTGCTACAAGGGCAACTAATCTATTCCCACAAGAAATGAACTCATCTGTTCCTGCAAGAATTAATCCAGTCTCCCCAGAGCAAAAATTCACTATGGCTGGAACAGCACCAAGCCATTCATGAGAGACCCACCCCCATGACCTCCTATTAGATCCCACTGCCCCAAACCACTACATTTGGGGATCAAATTCAATGTGGGTTTTGATGGAGATGAACAAACCTTATCCAAGCCATGGTACTTTTCATGTCCTTTGAAATCCTGGTATCCTGTCTTTTCTGTTTTATTTTTCATAAAATTCATTACTACCTGATATATCGTATATTTTACCTATGCATTTGTTCATTGAACTTTTTTTTTTTGAGAGAGAGTCTCACTATGTCGCCTTCTGTAGAATGCTTGGTGTCACAGCTCACAGCAACCTCAAATTCTTGGGCTTAAGCGATTCTCTTGCCTCAGCCTCCCAAGTAGCTGGGATTATAGGCACCCACCACGACGCCTGGCTGTGTTTTGGTTGCAGTTGTCATTGTTTAGCAGGCCCAGGCTGGGTTCGAACCAGGCATTGTGTATGTAGCCAGCGCCCTACTCACTGAGCTACGGGTGCCGCCCAGTTGAATTTTTCTTTCTGCTTGAATGTAAGCTCTCTGAGGCAAGGTTTTTTTTTTTTTTTTTTTTTTTATCCATTTCTTTGCTGTTCTATCCTTAGATCTCAGACTATAGGGTCTGGTAAATAGGTGACTCAATAAATATATTGTTAATTAATGAATGTAAAAAATCTGAGGTATAGGGAGACTAAGTGAACAACATTGTCTAAGAGACAGAGACAGAATTGCTATTAAGGAAAATAAGCATGTGGGATTTTGATCTGATCTTATACAATGGAATTACATTAAAATTAATTTCTGGCAACTTCACAGGTTTCGAGATTAATTACTATTTCGAAGCTGATTCACTTCAACAAACTGTTCTAAAAATTTCTCAAATATAGTAACTGACTAGTTGATGAGTTCACCAATGTCAAGGGGTTTGTGATTACTGATGAAAGAAGAATTATTCTCTATCAGTCTTTGAATTAACCATATATTTTTGGTATTTCTATATTATTTCTATGTAAAGAGGCTGAAAAGAATACTCTGAGGTGGAATTATTGATAGAAAATTTCAGCCCAATTCCTCCAGTGGGCTTGGTAATGAGGCAGAAGAATTCTAGCCGTGATCTCCTTGGTCAGGGATGATGTCTGGATGGGAAATGGTGAACCTGGGCCACACTCTTATGGGCGTGTTCTTGAACTAAACTTACAGATTAAAGAACACTGACCCGGCCCGTGGGTCAGTCGACAGGGATACCTGGAGGAGGGGGTGAGAATGGGAAGGGGCAAGAGGCGCGAAGAATGAAGACAAGACAGGAGTCTGATCAAGTCTCGTTTATTACAATGTTCTTTCAGGGTATAAAAGGGTAGGTGAAAGAGGAAGTTTGCGTCACCGGGTATCCAAGCAACCCGGCCGCAGCGGAAAATTCCCACCGGCGAGTTTCCAAGTTTTGCTCATGTGATTTACAAGAAGAGGCCTAGTGTTTGCAGGGAAATAGAAACTTAAGTCTGTTAGTATAGGAAATGGTGCTTGGCCTACAAAATGGATGCTGTGGTGTCAGCCTTCCACAGAACACTTTCAAGGTCTATATTACCCTAAAAATGAAAGAATGAGAAAATACTTGCAATGTGGTTTTAAAGTGGTGGTTTAACCCTATCCACATGTCACATGTGCAGCCAGGACGGGCAAACTGGGGGAGGGAAATGAACTTCATTCTATCCCACAGCAGGCCTCCGGGATCCACCCCAATTCCTGTTAGGGTAATACGTGTGTACCAAGATTAGCATGTTCTTTGATGGGCTGGCGATCATGAGCCTTCAACCAAGGGAAACAGGTAATCGGACATTTGTCTTGTGGCGATTTTTTCTGCTTGGGAACTTTTAAAATGCTGTCATCATCATGACATCACTTATTTGAGATTATAGAAATTAGACCTGTTTTGGAAACTTGAGTACAAATGTGTATGTACATAGACTCTTATGAAAACTAGTCTTAAAGATATTTGTTGGCTTTCTTTGGTGAAGGGCAGTGAAAAGTGAGGAGTTAGCTGCTGGGCTGAAAGCTGCTTCATCCTTCTGCTTGTTACTTATTCTCTCTAAACTAAGTTTCTTCTTCCTTGAATGGAAATAAAATATAATTTCTCATAGTCCTTTCCTTTTTTTTAGAACTGAGGAAAAAATACATGTGACATTATCTGACAAGGAGTCATTCATTAGTTTTGGATGCTAACTAACATTTACTGAGGGTCTATTATCAACCAAGTTCAAACAGAAATCCAAACATAGGTAGCCTGGAGTTTCAGCTGACAGGACAATTTTCCTAATCCCTTAATCTGTCCATCAGTTTCTTCATTTGCAATCTCTGTTCATGTCACACACAGATTACTAAACATTAGTTGTCATATTACTGATCTATGCTCTGAAGTTCAGGAAGCAAAGGTCACCCAATAGTTAACTATTCTAAGTACTTACTAGGCATCAGGGCAAGAGGGAAGAAAGTGAAAGAACTTAAGAAAATTGCAATTTTGCTGATGAGGCAGCCTTATACATACTTATAACAGCCAGGCTGCAAGGCCCATTTATTAGAGAGAACATGGGGTTTAGAATTATTAATACAAGACTTAAATTTAAGTTCAGATGTACCATTTGCCACTTACCCCCTTGAATGATCCAGTTAACTCTGTTGGGCTCCTTATCTGTAATATGGCTATAATAAAAAGCAGGTTTGTGGTAAGATTAAAATGAGGTAACATGTATAAATCTCTTTGTTAAAGACCATATGCAGATTATGTATTGTTATCAGTAGTTATACATTGAAATCTCATGTAACAGTTATCTTATATGGTGTATAATAAAAAGCGAGCAGAGAGAGGAGGAATCACTATGGCTGGAATAATCCTGGAACATTTCATGGAGGAAATGGACGTAAAGCTAAACATCAAAGGAGGGATATAGTTTAGAAAAAAGGAAAGAAATAGAAGGAAGAAAATTTTCCACTAGGGAAACAGTGTGAGCGAAGGCAGAGAAATAGAAATGCAAGGGATGGGGTAGCAGCTATGAGTAGACCGGTCGAGTGGGGGCGTAGAATTAAAATAGAGGATTCATCCCAGTCAAGCGAGCATGGTTTCTGAACATTGCCATGGTGAGGTGAAGTCCAGTGTTCCAGAGCTTGATTCGGGGCTCTGCTGCTTACAGACTATTAATCTTAAGCAAATTAAATTTTCTTTATGGAACTGGTGTCTGTCTCTCAGGCATGTTGTAAATATTAAATGGATCAGTACCTTCAAAGCATATGGCCATGTACCTGGCACTTAGTAATCACTTAGAAAATGCTAGATATTATCCAGTGGAATTTAACCATTCTCATTCTTTCATATCAGTCTCTCTTTATTAGTTACCGTCACACAACCATAGTCAGGAAAAATGAAATTATAATAATTGTTATTATAATAACAATTGTAATAGAAAAACACAATTACATCAGCTGAATAAATCAACCACTTTAGTTTTTCAGATTTTCTTTGGGCCACATATGTGAGGGAATGCCAAAAAGTTTGCAGAAAAAAAGAATTGGGAGATAAATATAAAATGTATTTCTCAACATAAATTTCGTTTCCTTGAACCAGTTTGCTCATCTTAGCAATTTGTTTTTCTTTCTTTTTTTTTTTTTTTTTAGAGACAGAGTCTCACTTTATTGCCCTCGGTAGAGTGCCATGGTGTCACACAGCTCACAGCATCCTCCAACTCCTGGGCTTAGGCGGTTCTCTTGCCTCAGCCTCCCAAGTAGCTGGGACGACAGGTGCCTGCCACAACACCCAGCCATTTTTTGGTTACAGTTTGGCCGAGGCTGGGCTTGAACCTGCCACCCTCAGTATATGGGGCCGGTGCTCTACTCACTGAGCCACAGGCACTGCCATAGCAATTTGTTTTTCATAGTTTTAACCACAGTATAGTTAAGTATTCTATAGTGAATGCTATGTATATTTTTTTCTAGTTTTGTGTCTACTGAAAATTTAGTTACCTTGAACACTTGAAGTATCTTTGAAGCTTCAGATTACCATTTTCAAGGGAGGTTTCACGAATTATGCTTTTTTTGGTGTTAATTTATTTGTATCTCTTATCTGAGTTTTTGGATGTACCGTAGAATGGGAAAAGACCTAGAACAGTGGTTCTCAACATAAGGGCCAATTTATCCTCCAGGAATATTTGACAATGTCTGGAGATATTTTTGGTGTCGAAATTGGCAGGTAGTGGAGGTGGGAGATGGTGCTACTGGCACCTGGTGGGTAGAGGCCAGGGATGCTATCAAACATCCTATGATCACAGGGAAATCCCTATTCCCCCTATAACATGATTTTATAGTCCAAAATGTCCACAGTTGAGGTCAGTACTCCCTGACCTAGACAATTTCTCATGTTTGCTTTCTTGAGTTAGATTTCATGACAAGGCCAAAGGTAATTGAAATGAATAAGTAACTTAGACTTAGATGATGTAAGTTGGCATTTTTTTTGCCCTTTGTCAACCCATACTACGCCTATTTTCGTTCACACAGTAGAACAAAAGCCACTGAAAACCCGGTTTTCACAATCGGCAGCCATAGTCACCGTGTGTGTTAAACTTGGTGCAACTGAGTGAATCATGACTGTCTGGGAGTACAGCTGCAGGGTAAGAGGTAGATCGAAACTTTTAATTGGACCTCATCCAACTGCCCACAAACACCACCTGGGTATGAGGCACTGTTTTAGGAGCTCATCTTGTCCCTAACATTTATGGTGCCTGTTCTAATGCCACATTTCATCAAATTTAAGAAAGCATTAATCCTGAGACATAATTGTTTTTATTTCAGTGGCAAGAATGCTGAAAAAGTGCAAAAAGGGGCTACAAGATTTAATTGTCAGATGTTATTTTGGCAAAATACATGTAAATTTCAGATATATCAAAATGTGAAAGAGTTCATCCTAAAATTGATGAAGTGTGGATGTTACTGTTCATTTTATTGAATCCCATAAATTTATTTCCTTTAAAAAATATTGTCTCTTTAAAATATTTAGGTTTCACTTTTGAATAACTTTGGTACTTTGAAACTGTCGTGCTCTAAAACATGACCATGGTAAATATGAGTAAAAATTGTGTTCAGTGACAATTGATTGCCGTTGTGCAGTATTTCAGGTAGAGAGGCAGATACTCCGCACTTCTCCTGTGAGGCCAAACACAAAGTAGAAAATGTTTTGAAACTCCTGAAAAAAATCACATACTTCTGCAATGCAGTGATATATGTGCATGTCTGTGTGGTAAAAATGGCCACATATATACAATATATACGTGATCTATTTTTTTTCCATTTGTTTATATTCTTTCATTGGACTATGGTTCCTCCCTTACTCATTTGACTTTCAAAATTCTACTCAGTTATTTGGTTACGATTCCTCAATTTTCCATAATAATTTTGATCCGTTTCTAAAACGTCACTAGCCTCTACTTAATTAGCCCTAAATTAAAGACCTGACTAATCGTAGCCATGGTTAGAGGCCACGTTGATGGACTCCTCTTGTCTCTGTGTAACTTACAAGTTCTCTGCCGCTGACAGAAAGGTTGCAGAGGAGAGTGAGGGTGGATAACGAAGAGTGATTGAGAACAAGACCTCAGGTCTGTGACAAGTAGCCCTGGCCAACATTGGAGAGGAAGCTTGTGATGTGTGTGACTCAGCCCTTGGAGAAATCTGGAAATCCGAAAATGATGATCATTATGAAACAGCCGTGTTCCTTAGTCTGTTCTTTCAGAGGCTCGCCGCACCACCAGCCCTACATCAATGGACAGTGTGCACACGATAAGAGTTTAGATCGGATGTCCTACTTTCAAATTTACCTAGAGAATATTATTATTTAAAAAGTTCCTATCTGAATAGAAACACGCAAAACCTTTCTGTGTAGTAATTTCCTGTTTCTAAGATTGCTTTCCCTAATTTTTTTTTAAAGTGAACAAAAATACCCTTTCTTACAAATTTATGTGAAAGAGAAAAGTGAAAGTGTATATGATGTTCAAGATGACTGACAAAACCTTCCCTCTGCTCTATACCTTCTCAGTATTTTCCTGAGAAAGACAAGATGTTCCTCTTTATATAAAAAATTAGCTGAAAGGGCGGCGCCTGTGGCTCAGCGAGTAGGGCGCCGGCCCCACATGCCCAGGGTGGCGGGTTCAAACCCAGCCCCGGTCAAACTGCAACAACAAAAAAAAATAGCCGGGCGTTGTGGCGGGCGCCTGTAGTCCCAGCTACTAGGGAGGCTGAGGCAAGAGAATCGCTGAAGCCCAAGAGTTAGAGGTTGCTGTGAGCCGTGTGACGCCACGGCACTCTACCCGAGGGCGGTACAGTGAGACTCTGTCTCTACAAAAAACAAACAAACAAACAACAACAAAAAAAAATTAGCTGAAAGATAGAAAATGACTCATTTAATATATTTACACCCAATTAGGTAAAAAACGTATCTTTAATATGATGCAAATATAGATTAGTAGCTGTTCAGCCTGAAGTATGGAACTAGAAGATAAAAAAAATTCATATGAAAGAGAACCGAATCATGATAAGGCAATTTAATGGAAGGACTGAAAAATAGACATGTGTAAATTAATTACCGACTCAAAGCAAGGACAGAAAATGCCAAGACTGGCAAATTTCCAAATTGAAATGAGAACTTTAATGTTTATTTTAAATTGTAAAAATAGCTTCTTTTTGACAATGGCAAAATTAAGCATGAAGTCTTGTAGTCAGCCCTCTTGTGGCAAATGTAGAAAATGGCAGAAACGAAAATCTTAAAATGTGCTGTACAGGACAGATTTTTCAGAGTCAGGATTATATTTTTCTTACTTTATTTTTATTTTACTTTATTTTATATTTTATTTTTTGAGACAGAGTCTTACTCTGTGGCTCTGGGGTAGAGTGCCATGGTGTCATAGCTCACAGCACCTCAAACTCTTGGGCTTAAGTGAACCCCTTGCCTCAGCCTCCCAAGTAGCTGGCACTACAGGTGCCCATCACAACGCCCAGATAGTTTTTCTATTTTTAGAGACAGGGTCTTGTTTTGCTCAGGCTGGTCTCAAACTCCTGAGCTCAAGCAACCCACCCTGTCTTCCAGCGTGTTAAGATCATAGGCATGAGTCACAGTGCCTGGCCTTATTTTTCTTACTTTAAATTTTCTTATTTCCTAAAAAACTCCTCGCAAGTATTTGAAATTATAAACATAGTGTATGTGCCTAGATTTTGGATTAAAAATCTCATTGGCGGCGGCGCCTGTGGCTCAGTGAGTAGGGCGCCGGCCCCATATGCCGAGGGTGGCGGGTTCAAACCCATCCCTGGCCAAACTGCAACAACAACAACAAAAAAATAGCCGGGCATTGTGGCGGGCGCCTGTAGTCCCAGCTGCTCGGGAGGCTGAGGCAAGAGAATCGCGTAAGCCCAAGAGTTAGAGGTTGCTGTGAGCCGTGTGACGCCACGGCACTCTACCGAGGGCGGTACAGTGAGACTCCGTCTCTACAAAAAAAAAAAAAAAATCTCATTGGCAAATTTCTTCTTCTTAACATCTGTTACCAGACCTCTTGGCCTAAGGTTTCCCAGCCTGCAGAAGCCTCTGTTTTCATAAATATGCAGTGAGGATGGGAGACTTGTTGGATAAATCTAATAAGGTCCTTTGGAACGTGAAATGAAATAATGCACATGGGAGCAATTTTTCAACTGTAAATTTCCACAAATGCAATGTATTATTCAAAGAGCAAACAACTAGCTAGTTAGAAACACTTAATACTCCCAGACATTTGCCTGAAATGTAGAATATTTTACGACAACACACCTCTGATCTTAAAAGCTTTTCAGTTTTTAAACAACTACATTAGAAACTGACCCTTTCTTTGCATTTTCTTCCTCTACTGTTTCAACTTTTAAATTCTTTTTAAATTCTACCAGTTTCCTTTCAGATTTTTGTCGGCTTTAGTAATTAGTATTTATCTTTTCATATTGTTCAAAGACGTTGCTATTCCTCCTGGTGATCCTGTTGTTCTTACCTCACTTCTGTCACTCACAGATTCTCTGCTTTCTTTGCAACTGAGTGCTGAGTGCTTTGTAACTGAGCGGTAAAAAGACAGCACTCCCCTCTCCCGGGGCTCTACGGTAAGTAAGCATATTCCTATGTTTAATTAATGCAGGAGCCCCTGGGCCAACGCTTCCCACTCTCACTCCCTAATGAACACTTCTGAGTCGTGTCTTGTAAGGCTCCTCGAAAGGTCTCTGAGGGACTAGCACCTGTGCTGGCAGCCACACTAATGTGCTCTCCTATTCTCGTCCCTCTTTCTCCACGTCACTCCCACTGTCCTTACTCCTGCTAGAAGGTTACACTTGGCTTTCTTAAGCTATGCCCCTGTCACTCCCCTTCCCATCAGGCTGACCAGGGTCAGGACCTGTGTCCAGAAGCAGCAGCCTACACCCTGGAAAAGCTGCAGTGCCTGGCCACTGGGTGTTGGTAAGAATTAGGGGAACACCTGTGGAGGTGGCACTCTGAAACATTGGGCTGTCCGTCGGAGTGGCCGAGTGATGGCGGGGGATGGTGAAGTGGAACAAGAAGGATAGGAGAGAAGTTATTAAAGTGGGAGCACTTTCCTTTGACTTGGAATTCAAGATGCAGGCAGAGATGCTAGAGCTGGTCCCAGAACACTACGGGGACAGCTCCTTAAACCTTGACCCAAATGTGGCCTCAGTGACATAGGTGGAGCTGCGAGAACTACCATGGTGTGTACTCGGAAGGGTCAGAAGGCTCAGGGAGGAGGGAGTGCTGTGACACTGAGAACCCAAGAGGACTCAGAGGAGGTTTCCTCCACAAAGAGCGATGGGGCTCTGGCATGTTTGAGAGACTCAGAGAGTGGCTGTCCTCTGCAGATCCGGGATGGCAGCAGGAGATGTTGCCACAAACCTGGACTCCCCGGCGGCACTAGGAATGATGGGGTATGGGGGTGAGGAGGTCAGGGGCCACAGCAGAAGTGTTGGAGGCTGAGTGGACCTCAGTGCCACCGTGGGCGGCAAAGCTGGAGGGCCAGCATGTGCCTGGACCCTCAGGGCCTGGTGGAGGTGGCTTCAAATGCTTCGATGAGGTGTACTGGATAGTTTATTGGGCTATTAATTAATATGGTGAAATCACCTATGACAGACAGCTGCCGCAGTGGAAATTGCTCCTTCCTTATTCTTTTTTCTTTTTTGTTGTAGAGACAGAGTTTCACTTTCACTCAGAGTTTCACCCTCTGTAGAGTACCGTGGCATCACACAGCTCACAGCAACCTCCAACTCCTGGGCCTAGGCGATTCTCCTGCCTCAGCCTCCTGAGTAGCTGGGACCACAGGCACCCGCCACAATGCCCGGCTATTTTTTTGTTGCAGTTTGGCAGGGGCCGGGTTTGAACCCGCCACCCTTGGTATATGGGGCTGGCGCCCTGCTCACTGAGCCACAGGCACCGCCCTCCTTCCTTATTCTGTTCCTGAGTCAAAGTCAGTTGAGCCCACTGATTGAAGTGAAGTTCATGTCCCCTCAAAGAAAGTTTCAACTGATATAATAAAGATTGTCTCGAACCTTTTCTGCAAAAGGAGTCTACCGCCTTCTCCCAGGTAACAAGGCACTGGGGAGAAGAGAATGTGCATTGTGTCAGGTGCTGTATAGAAATAGCAAATAAGGAGCCCATGGAAGAAGGTGGTGTTCGACAACCAAGGACCACTGGGTCCAGGGTGTGTGAGCTCTCACCAAGGTCTGGGGGGCCTAAATGCCATCAGCACCCTGAAATTACAGTAGGTCTTTGGAGACCAGGAGCTGGATGGATGTTGGGTCCAAATCTGTGTTTTTTTTCTCTGCGTACCCACATCGGGTCCTCAGGTGGGTCTCAGGTACCACTTCTTTGCAATACCTTAGGCACTTTGCAGAGACAACAGAAGGATTAGTTAGGCCAAACAGAAACGACTCCATGAAATACATTTCTATTACATTCGCTCTAGCATAATTTCTATGCTATATTCGTATTTCTTTTAAATAGATTGCAAATATATAAAGTATATATTATATATTTATTTGCTGTTTATATATAGCACCTGACACAATGCACGCCCCCCAAAAAAAACATAAACAACAATAACAAAATAAACCAAAACCAGGGAGTAACTCGGGTATTAACCCTCATAAGGGTGCTGATGAACTGGGAATCCAGGAGGAGGTCGGAGGTGGGTGTGTCTCTGCCCTGCTTCTGTGCAGACACTTTCTTCTGCTCATCTCCTGGTGCTACTGTCTGATGTGTACTCCAACCTGATTCGTGCAGAGAATTTAGCCTCTTGGGTATAGTCAAAGCTTAGACTAGAAGATACAGATGTCCATCCTGTTCTTTTTTTATCTGTTTCTGTGTAGGCCACTGCCTGGCGGGAAGAGCAAAAGGTGTAGGTCTCCCTCAGTGCGCTGAGAAATCATCCCAGGTGCTGCGCGCTCAGAATAGCTCACAAACGGCCTCTCTGCATTCTGCCTCTGAAGAAATGATGCAAAGATGCTGTAAACCCTCTGTGCAGAAGAGGCTGTGTGTGCACAGCCTGCGGAAGCCAGTCTCCCCCATAGTGGAGAAGAGAAAGAGAGCTGTCTGGGCCGGGGCCCCCAACCTGCCAGAGTCTGGGCTCCTGGTTGTCAAACACCACCTTCTTCCAAGGTCTCCTTCTCTGTCTTGAGAATGTCGGTAGGTATTGTTCCTGAATGTTATGAATGCCCTCCTCTCTGACCTCCAACCTAAGCTGTGGTTCAGCCTTTTCAGTTGTTGCCTTCTTTGGCTTTCACTGTGAACTTCACTGCATGCAGATTATAGTTTTTATGAATTTCCCAGTGCTTCTTGGAGACATGTTACAGGAGCCAAATGTAATGCATTTTTATTATAAGGAATCAAACACTGCACACTTCTGTATCCTTTTAGTTCTGAGCTACGTGGCTCAGAACTCAGGAACACTAGAGCCTGTCCTGTGGTTTCTGTCCCCCATCCCACTTTGGCCAGGGCCCTTTCATGTCCACCTTCTCTTGTGTATGTGTTGTGTTAACTTTTGAAGGCTCCAAGCCCTCTCCCGGACTTTATACAGGGACCCCTCTACCCTTCTATAATTTAATGTTTCCCTGTTAGTGCTAAGATCTTGGGGCCATCCTTCTAGAGCCGTGGAAATATTCTGCGGCTGCTGTTTTTTCAGCAAAGCAATCTGCCACCACTCCTGCACTTCTTAAGGTTGGGTGACCTTCCACATGTCAAGGAGTAGGAGTAGAGGGCTGTGGTTAGGAGATGCACAGGGGCCAGAGAGTGGCCAGAACTAAAATTCTCACCTCTCTTCCTGCCCTGGAAGGAAGCAGGTCAGTTACTGCCTTCTGGATGTAGGCAAGTCCCCTTGGATGATTTTTAGCTAAGTTTCTCCAGAGGGTTCTTTGTGTGTGTGTGACACAGAGAGGGAGATTTTAAACATAAAAATATAAATAGGAGGCTGAGAAATAAAGGTTTCCTAAGCCCCAATCAAGTGGTAACAATTGAGTCCTATTTTCCATACTTGCCCAGTCAAGGTGCTCTCCATTTACTTCCCCCTTTCACGTCCTCTGTGGACACCTCGGAGCACCAGCCTTTTCGTCTCTCTCTCTCCTGCCCTGCATCCACTCCTCCATATCTTTTTTCTTTTCTCAGATCTAACAGAATCTGCTCAACTCCAGCCTGGGCTGTTCAACCCCTGAATTCTGCAGTCTCTGCTGGGCATTATCCAAGGACATTGCTGGAGACATTCTCTGCAATATTCTATTCTGCAGCCTCCAAAAGTTTAGTCTCTCTGCGGCCATAATTTGAGATTTTCATCCTCTAACATGTCTGGTCTGCCCTGTCTGTAATTCCTGGGCGTGGGAGTGTTTTGAGACTGTAGGGTGCTCAGATACTCCATGGCTTTGAGGGAAGTGATGCTGGTGTGAAGAGAAATGTCACCATAAAACAACCATGACAACAACAATAATCTAAGCAGAATTGGACAACAGAGGGAAGAGGCCGACAGAGCAAGGTGGAGTGTGTATGTGAGAGGGGCTTTCTTTTTCCTCCGGTGGCTGCTTGTGTGAGGGGAGAGGGTTTCCTTCCTCAGGCTGCCCACCCAGCTCCATTGACTGAGATCCACAGTCCTGATCTCCTGCCCGAAAACCAGCCAAAGGTCTGGGATGTCACTCTGGCCACCAATACTGCCCACCAGGGCTTTAATCTAATTTAAACCAAAATGTATGAAAACACTAAGGTCAGAGGCTGTGCTAGACACGGAGTCCTAAAAGATGAACAGCAAAGAATGAGGAGGATTTTGAACTGGACCTGGTCCACTGGATTAAGTATGGAGTGGAGGAGGGTGGCCAAGGATCTGGCTTGGGCAATTAGGAGAAAGGTGATGATATTCGTGAACAAACAGACTCTCAGAGAAGCAGGTTTGGGCAAGGATGGGAAGAGAGGGGGTGGAGGATAATCTGCTTTGGTAGGTGTTGAGTGAGGCAGGCTATTAGGGCATTCAAGGGGAGATTCTAGCAAGGCGTAGATATCTAGGTCAATGATTCAATCAATACATAAACAAGTAAGTGAACACATAAATAGGTAGAAAGTAAGTGAATTTCTTTTTCCAATTTCAGAATTGGGAACCTGAACCTAGAAGTCATCAGCGTAGGTATGGGGTGACTGATGTTCCTCTCATCTTTGATTTCCTAATATGAATAAAAAGAATAAATACCTGCCCTGCCAAACTTATGGGATTATTGCAGCCATCAAACAGAACAATTTATTCAAAAGTATTTTTAACATGCAAAGGGATTCAATTGCAAAACATCAGTATTACTGCTTGGTCAGCGCGCCTCCTGCCACCCAGAGCAGAGTGAGGTGCTGAGTGACAGAAGACACTGCTCCTCTCTCAGACCCACGGGTGATTCAGGGTCTGGAGAGAAAGTCTACTATGTCTTCAAAACAACAAGGGAGGGGAAATTTTTGTGAGTTCTATTAAGACTTGGGGTGTAAGAAAAGGATACAGCATTGAAGGGAAAGTTCCTGGTGCAGATATTGCAAAGTAAAGCATTTGGAAGGCTCTGCTTCATGGGCAAAAGACTCTGTCACAAATGGCAAGAAGCCTTTGTCCAATCTGAGTGACTTTTTATCTGGGTTGTTTTGCATTCTATAGGCCATTTATGGGACACCTCCTCTATTTGGAAAATGGTCACTTGTCAAAACCTCTGAAACACCCTGTCGGTGCCTTCTCTATGGGGACCAAGAATGTCTCTTGGCGAAACATACAAGTGACAGCCAGGGCTCGGTGCCTGTAGCTCAAGCGGCTAAGGCGCCAGCCACATACACCTGAGCTAGTGGGTTCGAATCCAGCCAGGGCCCACCAAACAACAATGACGGCTGCAACCAAAAAATGTCTGGGCATTGTGGCAGGTGCCTGTAGTCCCAGCTAGTTGGGAGGCTGAGGCAGGAGAATTGCTTGAGCTCAGGAGTTGGAGGTTGCTGTGAGCTGTGCCGCTATGGCACTCTTGCCAGGGGGACTCAAAAAGCCTTTTTGTTGAGGCTCTGTCTTAAAAAAAAAAAAAAAATGACAGCCAGGACTGCTTATTTAAGTTGTGGGACTTAGAGCAAAATGAAAGCACAGGGTTCCTGCAGATTAATAAGAATTTTACAACGGTGGCAGCAGAGCCCTAAACTCCCTAAAGAGAGGACCTTTGAAGCTGAAGGTCCTATGCAGCTGCAGGTGTGACCCAGGACGCTGACTTTCCTGGCAGAAGTTCTAGAATCTTCCACAGGAACATCATCTAGGTCACCATTTAATATGAGGGACAGCTTGAGTTTCCAGGCATTCAGTGAGCATTTGTTAAGTCATAGCATCAAGCATCTGTCATGTGCTTGGCTGGCCCAGAAGTGGGTACAGAGATGCTGAGGACAGATCACGTCGTCTTCCACTGAGGCATGCACTTGCTTACTTAGTAAAAAAGTAACCTTTTATTCCTTAAAGGTTAAATTTCAATGTTACCTCCACGTGGTTCATTTGAAAGTTGTCTCTTTCTTCTGTGTTCTGTAGTGCTTGGTGCCTTGTGTGTGTGCTTGCTTAGGGAGAATTGTGGATCAAACGTGGGCTCCAACCTAAGTCAGGGGTAAGGGGTGGTCTTTCCATCAGCAGGACTTCCCATAGCACCACACCATGATGGGGCACAGGAATGAGGAGGTCCCTAGGGGGCAGCCAGGTGGGCAGCCTGGCTGCCCCGGGAAAAATGCAGGGAAGCCTGTCTTCCAGGGTAGTTCCTCTCTGGCACCAAAGTTGCTTAGTCACTGGTTATTTTCACACACTCTCATGTAATTCCCAGGTGTCTTTTCTCTTTTTTATGCCCTTGCATATGGCAGTTCTGAACCTATAACAAGGCCAGTACACAGAGTGTTAGGATGGGTCGGAGGAAGAGGATGGCCGTCACGACCACATGTCCCTCGAGGCTTCCTCCTTCCTCCCCGAGCACCTGGAAGGTGAAGTTCTGCCCTGAAGGTCCTATATGCTCCTTTGTTCCTCTTCTCTTTCTCTGTCCACACCCTCTCTACTGGCACAGGGTTGTCTAATTTCTACATCGCTTTTATCCCTAACCTACCTTCTTTCTTATGCTGGGCTTCCTCACTGGGCCATCAGTTTGAGAGAATTTATAAGCCACCAACCCCCAAACATGGTGTTGAATTTATTCTTTGGGGTTGTTCTGCCCCTAAGTTGAGAAACGAGGACAAAGACCTGTCAGAGTCCTCTCGTGAAGAGCTGGTGTGCTTTGTAATCGGACGTACGTGGTATGACACGCCTTGTTTCTCCTTTGGAATGGATTTCCGAGAGCCAGACCCATTCTAGATTTTAAAAACCTGCCTGGATTTTCAAAGATCAATGAGCTGTAGACACGTTTTGGCAGAGCTCTACCAAACAGTCCAGGGTTTTATTGCATGCTTTTAGAGCACCAGTCCTTTCCTCACCTTAATCCCTTTCTCCTTCTTTCCCTCGGATTTTCTATTTTTATATTGACATGGTACTTATCATTTGCTGCTTTAAATTTCCTTTTAGAACGAGGCAACAAATAAATACACACACAAACAAGTCAGTATGTAAGCAAATGAATATACGTGAATGAATAAAAAGTAAATGAATTTCTAACCTGTCCTCAGAAACCCTCTGCCCCTTTCCTTCCCTCTATTGCCTGGCTCATTGCACCTATTCTACAAACCCTCCACAAACAGGGGAGAAGCACCGGAGGGAAATGTAAGGTTTACTGCGTCCTGCGGATTTGCCATGACTGAATCATCTAATCACACCTGCCGAGGTTCAGCTGGCCTTGGAGGCCTGCCTGTGCATTGTCTGAGAAGACACGTGTGCACACAGGGGAATGCAATGTTTTCTTGACACGGAGTCTCAGTCTGTTGCTCAGGCTAGAGTGTCATGGCATCAGCCTAGCTCTCAGCAACTCCAAGATTCACATGATTCTCCTGCCTCAGCCTCCCTAGTTGCTTGGACTATAGGCACCCACCACAACACCCAGCTGATTTTTCTATTTTTAGTAAAGATGGAATCTTGCTCTTGCTCAAACTGGTCTCGAACTCCAGAGGTCAAGTGACCTTGCTGCCTCAGCCTCCTAGAGTGCTAGGATTACAGGCATAATCAACTTCTTTAATCAACTTCAGGTCCCTGGTGTATTTTTGGTAATAAGTGGAATGTGTTGATGAAGAGGAGGAGGATGAGGGCTTCTATGGGAAGCTGTGAAAATTTCTGACAGCCGTTAACAGCAGGATTGATAATTCTGACTTTAGGGTAACCTAGTCCCAGGTCTGCGGCTGGGGGCAAGGAGAGAAACCAGATGGTCTTTTAGAATCAGTTCAGCCTCCTGACTAAGGGGCTGGCAGAGGGCTGGAGGCAGGGCCACACTCAGCGGTAGAGCATTCCTGTGTTGTATTTTCCATAATTTAAATCTCACTGTTAATACAAAGTACAGGGCAGAGGCATCACACCTTGTGCAACAGCTCTGTTTCTGAGCATTTCCTTGTAAATGGAGCCCTTGTACAGTAAATGGGATTATTTAACACACAGCTGGGCAGCTCTCAGACCACAAACACAGTTGGGCAAATTCTCCTGAAAGTGATGGATCCTCTGTGACCTAAGTAATCACATTTTAATTTATATATTTTCTTAATTTGGATGGTAACTTAAAGAGTTTCTTTATATATCTTTATTTAATAGAAGTAAATAAATTATTATATATCCTATAAAATTTCCCCCAGGGGCAAAATAATCATCAATGTGTCACACTTGTAATTATATTTTAAGTCAATGATTTAATCATAGCCTGAGGAGAGATGGCTGATGTCATGGGAGGTTTATGCTCATTAGCTCTTATAAAGCTGGGGGCGGCCAGAATCTAGTTTGTTCATCCCAGAACAAACTGTTTCCCTGGGGCGTCCTGAGTTCTTTGAGGAAAGCTTACGGGGGACTATGGGCTTCAATCAGACCTTAATTAAGTCACTTGTCTTAAACCTGTTTAACTTTGTGAATCTCTCAACAACTGAGCTTCAGTATTTTCATCTTCAGTTTAAAAATGAGCTAAAAGGTCTCTTTGAGAATGCGAAGGGATAATTTCATAATACACTTTAAAAACTGCGGGATATAAATATATGAGTCATGGACAGGGCTATTTTGCTCTATTTTGTTTTGTTTTAAACTGATCTCTACTTTGTAAACATTTTTTTTTTCCTGGAGTGTACTGATTCAAATTTTTCTAATTGAGCCTATTTGGTTGTTTTCAAGATGTCCTCAAAATTAACAGTTTTCCTTAGAAAAGACTCGTCCCTTGGGAAGGTTGTATTATATGATATACTTAAGGAAGATTTCTAGAGAAGAGAAAGTTCGCCCTCTAGTGTGGCTATTTATACAGGAGACAAAAGTGCTTTTATTTATTTTTAATTTTTTAATTGTTTTATTTTTTTATTAAATCATAAACACATAGATCATGTATACATTATTGCATTTATGGGGTACAATGTGCTGATTTCATATAGTATTAGGAACGCTTAATCACACTGGTTAATATATACCTCATCTCATTTATTTAATTATTGTGTAAGACATTTAAAAGAAGCTGCTTTCTAAATTATTACTTTATTGTGCTGTTTGAATTGAACCCTCATTTCTTTACTAACTTAGCTTGGCCACTAGATGTTTACTGTATTGATATTCAAATGAGTTAGTTATGTTTTATAATACTATATGTATGTATAGTACGTTCCTCTGACTTTTGAAAGGCATTGAAAACAAAATCTTCAGAACGAGTTTAATGTATTCTTACTGGGTGGTGTTTTTATAGTCGTAGTTGCAATGTAAATGCTAAGTAGAATCTTTCCTTGATTTATCTTGCTTTGATTTAATTTCAAATTAAATGACCTCAATCAAGATTATGAACCAAGTGGCTGATGCTATGAATTATAAAAAACCCTGAAACTGGTGAGTAGAGAATGTGCAGGGAAATGAATGCTGTCTTATAATTTCAAAATAATGACAAGCATTTAATTACATTGTCAAATAGTACACTAATATGTGAGTTCTCCCCACCCCCAGGGAAGAATTACTGGCTACTTATAATGTTTTTCTTTTTTTTGAGACAGAATCTCACTTTGCTGCCCTGAAGAGAGCACTGTGTGAAGAGAGCACTGTGGCATCATAGCTCACAGCAACCTCAAAGTCTTGAGCTTGTGCAATCCTCTTGCCTCAGCCTCCTGAGTAGCTGGGGCTACAGGTGTGTACCACCATGCCTGTCTAGTTTTTCTATTTTTAGTAGAGAGGCAATCTCGCTTTTGCTTGGTCTGGTCTCTAAGTCCCGAGCTCAAGCAATCCACCTTGGCCTCCCAGAGTGCTAGGATTACAGTGGGAACCACTGCGCTAGGCCAGCTTATAATGTTTTAAATTGAGAAGGGCACCAGTTTATTAAGCTTTGAGCTCTATATATGTTGACATTTTTCATTCCTTTTTGGGACACCTCAATGAAGAAAATGTAGCAGGTATAACTTAGACAAGCCACACAGTTAAATAATTTACTATATAGATGGCATAATTTGTCTATCAATGTATGTATTTATTTATTTGAGACAGTCTCTAGAGAAGAGAGACTTGCTGTGAACTGTGCATCACAGCTCACAGCAACCTCCAGCTCTTGGGCTTAGGTGATTCTCTTGCTTCAGCCTCTGAGTGGCTGGGACTACAGGTGCTACCACAACGCCTGGCTACCTTTTTGTTGCAGTTTGGCTGGGGCCGGGTTTGAACCCACCACCCTTGGTATATGGGGTCGGTGCCCTACCCACTGAGCCACAGGTGCCGCCCTCGTCTATCAACTTTTATTTCTGCTTCTTAGCAAAAAACTTAACCAAGTCACTGCCAGGTCCAGTGGTAAACTGGGCACACTGATCCTACATGCAAGGCTAACTGTTAAATCTTCAGGAAGTTTGCAGTTATTATTGAAGACTCATTGGAAAAATTAAATTGTATAAACGTACAATTAAATAAAATTAAATTGTATAAACTTACAAAAATTAAATTATACAAACTGAATAAAGAATATTAAAAGCAAAGATTGTAAATGTGCAAAACTCGTCTCTTCCTAGTTTCTGGGTGCCAAAACCAAGTTTCTGTGACCAAACACCAAGGTCTGTACACTCTGTGCCCACTTCCATGTGTCCAGGCCCATCCTCTACACTCTGTGCCCACTTCCATGTGTCCAGGCCTACCCTGTACACTCTGTGCCCACTTCCACATGTCCAGGCCCACACTGTACACTCTGTGCCACTTCCATGTGTCCAGGCCCAACCTGTATACTCTGTGCCCACTTCCATGTGTCCAGGCCCACCCTCTACACTCTGTGCCCACTTCCATGTGTCCAGGCCCACCCTGTACAATCTGTGCCCACTTCCATGTATCCAGGCCCAACCTCTACACTCTGTGCCCACTTTCACGTGTCCAGGCCCACCCTGTACACTCTGTGCCCACTTCCACGTGTCCAGGACCACCCTGTACACTCTGTGCCCACTTCCAAGTGTCCAGGCCCAACCTGTACACTCTCTGTCCACCTCTATGTGTCCAGGTCCACCCTGTACTCTCTTTGACCACTTCCATGTGTCCAGGCCCACACTCTACACTCCGTGCCCATTTGCATGTGTCCAGGCCCACCCCGTGCACTCTGCCCACTTCCACGTGTCCAGGCCCACGCTGCCACTCCTTGGCCCTGATCTTTCGATCTTTGTCCTTTCCAGTCTCTGCCCAGCTGGCCAGGCCATTCCCCACTGATATAAGCCAGCATTTTCCCCTTTCTCACTGTTGCCCTACCTCACCCTTTGCCTGTAAGGAGGCCTTCCCCTCCACCTTTGTCTTTGAAGGCCACCCCTCAGTTAATCTATAATGCACTGTCATTCATTCTTACCTTGTACCCATGAAATGGAGCTACCCTTTAAAACCAAGCTCTGACTTTTCCCTCTTCCAGCTGGTGTACAGGAGTCTTCCCGTGGAGAGAGGAGTGAGCTGGAGGAAGTGCTGGTGTATCAGTAGTGGGGGCTGTCAGCTGCAGGCTCTGGGGACATGCTTGTGCCTCGAGTCCTTCTCAGGCTCAATCCCAGAGGCCTCACTTTTGTCTTCTGATGGATGGCTGCTGGGCCCCCAGTATGACTGGGGGTCTGATGGGATTTGGCTTATAATGAACGATTCTGATGGAATGGTCTCTTGTGGTCCCATCTCTACCAAGGGCAGCGGAATATGACAGGGGCTGTTTTTTAAAAGGTGCATAATTCTCCACAGCAGATGACACTGTCTTGCCGCAGTCCCCAGAGGGCTGATGTTGTGATTCTCCCACCAGGATGTTCCCCGCACTCCACATGGTCTGTCCTCTCTACTAATACCTCTGGCACTAATGCGGTTGCTGGATCATGCCACCTCCCACCTGCCTCAGAGCCCTTTCCCATGCCAGGGCCCTCTCAGAGGTCGCAGGTTTTCACATCCCCCAGTGAGGCTGGAGCAGTGATTCCAGGGACGGAATGTGCTACCCCCAGACCCCAAAGAGGCCCTTCCCCTTTATGCTTTCTTTGTTGCAGGGGGAACAATGCCATGAACTGTCTTTTGCTTTGGAATGGATGCCCTGGCATGCCCTGAACATTAAATCCCCAATGCCTTGCAAATGCGGCAAGTTGGTGTGTTCTGAATCTTTGCAGAGTTTATTTCACACCCTCTGTAGCACAGATGTGGCCTGAAGCAAGAAAGCCACATCTTGCTCACGCAGCTAAACCAGTGTAATGCCATGGATGTAATGAGGGGTCAATATACTGTTTTGTGGGTATGCAGGTGGTTCAGATAGCTCTGACTATTTTATGTCAAAGGGCAGAGTTAATGTAAGCCTAGGGAAAACCTTTAAATGTGAATGAAAACTGAAAGTGATAAAAATGAACACATTCACCAAATTAATTCCCACGCACTATGTGCTTGAGGCAAAGATGCCACAGCCAGCATGGTGGCTGCGATCAAGGTTGAGTTTGCAGTAATCTGCAGTCATCCTCCAAGGTTCCCCTCTAATCCACAGGCCAGACTGATAAATTAATGAGGCTGTGATGGGGACTATCTATGACCTTTCCATCCCTTCTTAGGGAGCTCATTCACATCCGGCATCCCCTAGGGATGTGATATCGCTTTTGATTTATTATCTTGGCCAAAGGGGTTCTGTTTAAGAGACATCAACGTTGCCAAATCCCATCAGACCCCCAGTCCTTACCACTCTGATAGCTCTTGCCCTACAGAAGAAGGTGTCAACTGCCAAGGAAGGTACTTTGCTGTTGTTGTTTTGTTTTCTTAGAGACAGAGTCTTGCTCTGTTGCCCAGGTTGGAGTACAATAGTGTGACAATAGCTCACTGTAATCTCAAACTCCTAAGCGCAAGCAATCTTCCCCACTCAACCTCCCAAAGCGCTGAGATGACAGATATGAGTCACTGTGCCCTGCTAACTGCCAGGCATATGATTACAATTATATATTTTGGGAGTGGAGGAATGGCATGGAATGGGTCTGTGTACTCACTGTGACCCACTGTATGTGAAATGTACCCAGGATTCTATTTATTACACAGCCTATACCATGGGGGGAGGCCCAAAGATGCTTCAGGTGTTGGGATTTTTTTTTTTTTTGGCCGGGGCTGGGTTTGAACCCACCACCTCCGGCATATGGGACCAGCGCCCTACTCCTTGAGCCACAGGCGCCACCTAGGTGTTGGGATATTAATGTCGGTTCAGATCCTGTGTCCAGTCGTTATGGAGATGTTTGGGTAGTCCGCCCTCTCTAGTGTTTAGTTACATATCAGTGGCTATAAGTTCCTTTTAGAAAGGACTGGGGAATTACCACTGTGTGGTTGGCATAATATTGCAGGAGGCTTTCTTCTGGAGCCTTCCTAATGCCATGATGTATTTTCATTGTTAGAAAGGGGGTTGCGATTCACAGGTTGAGAACTGCTATTCTGGAGCCTTGGCTGCCCCACCATGCTGTGAATTCCAGGTCTGAAAACTGGATCAGATTTAGAATCCGGAAAATAGATTTCTGCTGTTCATTGCTTTCACCCTTGATTTCATCTGCTCGTATAGACTGAGCAGTATCCTTGTCAATCGTCCCAATATTTCAGCCCCAGGGCTGCTGCAGCCTCTTCACCATCTCCATGGCTTGTCCAGGTGGAGTTCACTTAGCTGCCCCTCCAGCTCAGACAGTCACCGAGGCCCCCCAGGCTCTGGCAGTCAGGTCTTACTGCCTGGGCTCAACTGTTCTGGTGTCCTGTCCTGTGCTTGTGATTGATGAACCAAATGCTTAGCAGCCTCTCCTACTGTCATCCCAGCCTGCAGAGGACAGATGTCACTGACCCTCCTACTGAGGCTGGTCCTATGGACTTGGACCCTCCCATGGAACCTAATCATCGTGGGTGTATGTAGTATGTCCATTATAGCCTTCCCCACTAGTGTGTAGACTCCTATGTCTTATCCACTAATGTAGTGGTCTCCCAACATTTTTGGCACCAGGGACCCATTTCATGAAGACAATTTTTCCATGGACCAAGGTGGGAGGAGGTAATGGTTTCAGGATGATTCAAGCACATTACATCTCCACGTAAGATCATCAGGCATAGATTCTCATAAGGAGGACACAATCTGGATCCTGACAGTTTGTGCTCCTGTGAGAATCTAATGACTCAGACCTAACAGGGGTGGAGCTCAGTTGGTGATGCAAGTGATGGGGAGCAGCTGTAAATACAGATGAAGCTTCGCTTACTCCCCCACCACTCACCTCCTGCTGTGTGTTTTGGTTCCTGATAACCCACCAACTTGTACTGGTCCATGGCCTGGGGGGTGGAGACTGCAGCACTAATGTACACTCTGTGCCCAGTTTCACGCCTGACATGTGTATTTAATGATGGGTGGCTTGAACAGACCTCTTGTAATAAAGGCCAACACACTCTGAGTGTGCACTAGGGGGCAGTCCCTTTTACCTGAGCTTGCTCCTTTAATCTGCACCTTAATATTCTGAGATAAGAATAATCATTAGTTTTATTCTTCAGCCACATCCCCGTACTGTCCGATACAGTCCATCAGCACAGTGATTATTGCATTGTGTACATTGAATTATTTTGTATCTTAGACTTGAGGCTACATGTGAGCAGGGAATCATAAAAATTCAGTATTGTGTGTGTGTGTATTCATGACTGAATAAATTAATTTCTAGAAATTAACTAGAGAGTCTTAAGCACTTGAGAATTTCACTCTTTTTGTTAAAGGCATATTGCATTGTATATTGTTCTTAATTCATGTACACTGTTAAAGAAAGGTCAGATCTTTTAATTTGAAGTTCATACCATTATTCAGTCACCTTTACAACCATCTGTGACCAGTAAACAAGCAATATATTTTATGGACCAGGATATGCAAAACTTTATTTCACGTGAGGAACCTGCTTCTTTTATGGGCTCCCCCTCCTCTTGCAAATGCAAATCAATTTTTTATGTCTGTCAAATACCAGCACACGTTCCGGTGATTAACAGCCCAGTGTTAATGTGATGAAAGAAATTAATTTTAGATGTGTTTGGAGTTTAGAAGTAATTTGTGTAAAAATAAGATCCTGCTGTGATTCAACTATTTCCTACCAATCTGAAATATGCTGCCCTGGAAAATGTGTTATTGGCACATTTATCATAGATCACAGCTCATTATTTCAAGGGCTGACAAGTATCTCGTTGCACATTTATTAGGGAACTGAGCCTTAATCATATCTGTGGTTTTAAGAGTTCCTATCCTATTAGATTTGTGACTTTTTTTTAACAGAAGAATTTTAAAAGGGAATAATCTCTCAGACCTGGAACTGAAAGGATGATAATTTTATAGAGTATTAAAAAAGAGTTATAAGGACTCACTTACATAGAAAAGATGGCTTCTATTTTAATTTTATGTTCTGATGAGCAAACTTAATTTCTGGATTCCGTTCAGTAGTTCTCAGTACAGCTGTGTTCTGAGCTTGTGAAACTTTCTGCCTCCTAGAAATTTCACAATACTTTTTTCTCCTCCTCCTCCTTCTTCGTTTTTTTTTTCAGTTTCTGGCTGGGGCTGGGTTTGAACTTATCACCTCCGGCATATGGGGCCAGCGCCCTACTTCTTTGAGCTACAGGTGCCGCCCCTCCTTCTTCTTCTCCTTCTCCTTTTTTTCCTCCTCCTCATCTTTCTTCCATAAGAATCAAATAGGTAAAATAGTAATCATAATTTACAAACACAAATTTGAAAACAAATGTACATTACCAAAAAATAGCACTTACAAAATGTTGCATTTCTTAGAAATTTTTTCTTCAGTATTCCAACAGATATTTTATCCGCTATCATGTTTGTACCTGTTCTTGTTCTGAGCACCTTGGATGGATCAGTAAAAAAACAGTTACAATACTATGCCTGGGGGCGGGGGGGGTTACAGTCTATTAGGAATAGATAAATAAATAAATCAATCTATTAGAATTATTAAATGTGTTCAGAGTGGCCAAATGGTGTGGGGAAAACTAAAATAAGATGAGAAGTGTTGGGGGGAAGTTCTTCACGTTTAAATGGTGCTGTTCCTCCTAATGAAATGCTAACATTTGAGGAAAGACTGAGAGGAGAAGGTATAGACCTTGAAGGTATCTAGAGGTTCTAGGAGCAGCTACATCCAAGGCCCTGACCTGTGCATGTGTCAGGAATGTTAAAGGAACCACCAGGAGGCCAGCGTAGGGGCAGCAAGTCATCAAGGAGGAAAGTCACAGGAAATGAGCTCAGGGAGGGACCCACGCAGCCAAGACCATGACCAGGACTTAGGCTTTAACTCTGAGACAAATGGGGAGCCAATGGGTTTAAGCAGAAGAATGACATGGTCAGTCATGAGGCTCCCACTGCTAATTTGGGGACAGACTGTGACAGCAAGGGTCAAAGTAGAAAAACCAGTTAGGCGACTAGGGCAATAATTCAGGTAAGGGATGGTGGTGGCTCAGACCAATGTGATGATAGAAGCAGGCCAATTTTGGATATATTTTGAAAACAGACAGATTGTCTGACAAATTGGGTAAAAGGTGTGAATGAAAGGAAGAAATCAAGGATGAATCCACAGTGGTTGGCCTGAGCAAGTGGCAGGATGGCGTTACCATGAACTGAGATGGGTGGGGTCATTGGTGGAGCAGGTCTGGGATGATGCTGGAAGTGGGGGAGATCAGGAGGTTCCTTGTAAACATGTTAAAATAGCGATACCATTTAGGGGTCAAGGATTCTGGGGCCCCCAAGCCCAGCTGACCTGGTTTAATTACTCAGCTGAATCACAGAGTTCAAGAGTCATGAAGGAATTGAAAGTACGTGGAAACCGATAGCAAAACTGGAGCAGCAGAGGCAGTGTGAACAGAAAGCAAGAGTAACCATGCACTAGCTTGAGTGTAGCAAAGAGAAGTTTTGTTTGGGCGCCGGCCCCATATGCCGAGGGTGGCGGGTTCAGGCCCAGCCCCGGCCAAACTGCAACAAAAAAATAGCCGGGCATTGTGGCGGGTGCCTGTAGTCCCAGCTGCTTGGGAGGCTGAGGCAAGAGAATCGCGTAAGCCCAAGAGTTAGAGGTTGCTGTGAGGGCAACTCTACCCAAGGGCGGTACAGTGAGACTCTGTCTCTCCAAAAAAAAAGAAAAAAAAAAAAAGAATGAAGAGAAGGCTTAGAGCACTTCCAAAGACAGCTGAAGTGGGTCCCTCTCACACGTGGGCAGAGAGCGAGAGAGAGAGACGGAGATGCAAAGGCCGTGTAGAGGTAGAGACACCCTCCATCTCTCCATTTGAAATTGGTTGTAACTCTTTCATTGGTCTCTCTGAGCCTCTAGTCACTATGGTCCTTTTCTATTGGTCACCGATTGTTCTTTTCTACTGGTCGCTGATGACCTAGTTTACCTTGTACCCACATTCTTTCCCCTTTTTGGTGACAACTGCTGAGTAATTATCACAGTGTTTCCACAATGTTTCTGTGGCCCCTCCAGCCTTCCTTATTCATCAGGCCAGGCTTCCCTCCCACCCCCCTTGAAGCTCCTTTCTTTGTCCCTTCTCAGTAATTGCTAGATACTCAAGTGAAGATGTGAAGGAGTGATCTAGACAGGAGGTTTATCTTTAAACATTATAAGCATATAAAAATATATACAAGTATATATGTAAGTATATTAAAGCCATGAGCCTGGTTGAGATCAGCTATAGAGACAGTGAATATAGAGTAAAAAGAAAAAGTTTAAGGATTTCTTTTCTTTTGCACTTACACACATATTTTATAGATGATGTCCTAATTAGATATGATGAGTATAAAATAATGGCAGCTGCAACCTGCATAAATGGGTTTGGGAACAAATGCAATGGTTCCTGGGAAATTGACAGCTAGTGAGAGCACAGTGAAGTGGCTCTGTACAGAGAGGCCACCGGGTACCAGTGAGGATGCCATACAGAGGGAATGAAGAGTGTTAATCTGGAGTGTTGGTTGAGGCCTATTATTTAAGAGAATTTTTACTTTGTTAATGTAAATCAGGAAGTAAAGGGAACAAGGCATGAAAGTCAATTCCTTTCATTGGACTGCTGCTTCTAAGCTCTGCTCCATGAGGGAACCAGGTGTAGGCAAGGGATGGGCTGGTTATCATTTATTTGGCCTCCACTTTGTGTTCTATCCTGCTCTGTGCTGGCCCAGGGGGCACTGAAGGAAAGGGGGATGGAAGCTGGAGAATTTACCCTCCTGTCTTGTCACTGTTCAGTAGTGTCTATGTCTTTTCATGACCACAGCTGCTGCTCACCAGGGGCTTCACCTGTCACCCATGTTCCTGTTGCCTGTTGTAGTATTTTCTCCCCTTCCCTTTCAATTCCAGGGGTGATATTGACTCCCTGCTGCAGACAACTCTTGGGGATCTTCACATCCCAGGTCCACACTCTGTGTACCTGTCTAGCTTGTTCTGTGAAAATCCTTAAGAGGAAATGTAATCAGGGGTTTGAGTCATTTCATAATCTTGAACAATTACTCTGGCCCAGGGGAGAGATTACGTTAATATTCTAGATGAGAGTCAGGTGCTTATACTCAGAAACAGGTCAGGGGTGAAGGTGGTATCAGCCTCACCTGAACCACATGAAATTAACAGAATTATTTTGGAATAAAGGAACGGTGTATCTTAAATTTGGCTGCATATTAGAGTCAATTGAAGAACATAAAACAAAGCATTAGGACCCCCAAAGATATTGATATAGGGTCGGAAACGGGGACCAGGAATGGGACTTGTAAAGGTAGCCTTTACTGAAATTACCATTTCAGGTCTTCTGTGGAAGGCTTCCAACTGTTTTAAGTTGATTTTTGCATATAGTATAAGGTCGGGCTCAGATTTCATCTTTTTGCGTGTGAGTATTCAGTTTCCTCAGCATCAATTGTTGAAGAGACTGTCCCTTTGGTGTTGTGTATTCTTGGCACCCTTGTTAAAGATCTGTTGACTATATATAAGGGGGCTTATTTCTGTACTCTCTTCTGTTCTATTGGTCTATATGTCTTTATGCCAGTACCATACTGTTTTAATTATAGTAGAATGGTAATATATTTCAAAATCAAGAAGTGCTTGATTCCAATGTTGTTGTACCGTTTCAAGATTGCTTTGGCTATTTTGCATCCTTTGTGGTTCCATGTGTATTCAAGAATTGCCTTTTCTATTTCTATAAAAAAATGTCCAATCCCATTTCTGAGTATAGAATTCCAACCCTTCCAAAAGAATTGAAATCAGCTTCTTAGAGAGATATGTGTACATATGTATAACTTATCAGGATGTTTAAGGTAATAAGATTTGCTGTATCTGTAAATGTAATTTACTAGACTTTAGAATTTTTAGCACTTGTGAAGGTTTGTTCAGGCAGAAAATTGAAGTATTTAAAAATGCACTCCAATATAGTGCATTTATAATGCAGTTAAAAATGTTTCAAGGTATTTAATTAAGTTCACAAATTGAGCTAAATGTATTCACAACCCTTACATTTTGTTAAACTTATAAATAAAACAAGAATAATAAGCTAAGCTGAGATTTTAAGAAAAAAATGTGTTAATTTATAACATTGAACATTGATTTATTAACCAGAACACACCTCTGGCTTATATTTTCTGCACACAAAAACTGCTCATTTTATTTCCAGATGCTGGTTCCTTGCTCTATTCCCAGCCATTTCACTGAAAACATCAGTCTATGTCTGAACTTCTTGTTAGGAAAGAATAGTAAGGCTCAGTTTGTTGGAGGCATTAGAAGTTGGGTTTTTATTATGCTAGATTTTTCTCATTCTTATGTAATTTTAAAATAGAGATGATTCATCTCTGAGGTCCAGAATATCATAATGCAAAATTTTAGAGGCAGTACAGAAGGAATTCCAGAAACATCTATCTCCACCCCCAGGTTTAGCCTGAATTATCTAGTCCCTGTTGGAACACTTCTAGTAATGGGAAGTCATAATATCTTGACAGAATCTTCTTATTTTTGGATAATTCTGGAAGTCAGAAAAATTTTTCTTGGATTATGCCAAGGTATGTCTTTCTCTCTTTTCCCTGCAATGATCTTTATTTTGCCTTGGGTCTTCATTTTATTTGCACTAATGGCCTTGAAGTCCTTGGGTGTTTTCCTCTCCAGGGTTAACATGCACTACTTTTTGTATGAAACTGGTCAGGCACATCTTGATGTGTAGTGTTCAGAATTGATCATGACAATCACCATGTGACCTGAGAAACTGAATCTGAAGCCAACTGTTGCCTCCGCCCCCATCCCCGGCCTACCACCTCAGTCTCTTCACCCCCTCTCTTGGGTACATATTTCCACTGAATCTCATCGAGTCCTTCTTGCCTGTCTGAAGTCATTGGCTTAGAAAGTTTAGAAGCTTATACAAACCAAATAGCTTAATTTTCCAATTTTTCTATGTGGATTTATTGCCTATTTTAAGTCGGTTTTTATAGCAAGTGCTATCATTATTTCTGGGCACAATGTAGGGTTAAAGCTGAGATTAAATCTTCAAAACAGTAGGTTAGTGAACTGTTGAAAGCTGTGTCTGTGTAGGCTTTATAAATTGAAGGTGGGGAAAAATATCCTCTTTTGTACTCTTAAGAATAAAGAAATCAGGACTATCTTTGTTACTTTATTAATAATTCCCTGCTTTGGAGATAAGGGATTTGGGCTTAAGCATCACTTGAGGAATCTTTGCAAAGTGAATAGTCTAATCTGTTAAAAGATTAGACTTGCCATGTGTCAGAGCGTTCGCCACACTTATTTACATCCAGAAGGAGTCATACTGCTTTAAAAAAATTAAATGTGCAAAATTAAAAATACACAAAGGGAATTTGAAGTTTAACCTGCAAAAGAGGGCAGATGGTGAGCCAATGGGTGATGACATGCTTTACCTATTTCTTCTGGGTGAAATACATTAATTGGAGTAGGGAACCTGCCCAGTGAATAAATGTTAGTGCATTTGCTATGGACTGAGTCTCCCTGTGTTTGTGTAAGATTATGTATTTATCTACACAAATGTATACCAGCTAGCCCTCTTACCTCACCACTATTCAGAGCCCTCTTTCTGAGGATGTAATGACCACATCCACTAAAAGAAATGTAGTAGAATTTTTGCTGACTGATTGTTTTTTTTTCTTTCTTCTCACCATTAATGCTTCCTTATGATGGTAATGAAAATCTTGAAATATTAACTCGATTAAATATTTTATAGTGAAGAAGGAACTACCATTTTATAGAATTTGAATTTCTGGCCCGAGAAGGGTTTTAGTGGGTTGGCAAAGGCAAGAGAGATGGTAAAAGAATCAATGAATGAAACACAAATCTCAAAGTGTGGACTTTGGAGGGATTTTTAACAGTCATATTTTGTTCTGATTAACTCTCCTTTTCCCAGAAGCAAAGAGGATGTCCTTTGCTGGAGCAATGCATTGAGAACAATCCATCATCTTTAATAGGACCACTAATAAGAAGAAAGCCATTTTCAGGCTCTTTCGTTTTAATTAGATGCTGGGTAACTATCGTAATAGCTCATTTTATTCTTTCTTAAAGAGCTTATATATTACAGCTTTTGTGAGAGAAGAAGCCTTATTCTATAGACAACTGTTTAAAGTCATTTTGGTGAAAGCATGTAACTTTTAAGTATTATTCATTAGAGGACAAATTTAAAAAATAATTGTGATGGAGACTGCCCCAAAGAATAGATAATGGGTGGGAATGCACCTGTACTAACCTGGCCAATCACAAGCAGAAGGTTTGTTTTGATCAATATCAGAAGCTTTTGCTAGTTTGAGGTAGGTCAAGGCTATAGGTTTCCTTTTCTATAGTCTTGCTATCTCATACTGAAATCTTCTCTCAGGCAAGCAATTATCAGCAAGCAGTCAAAACACCCATTTAGCCTGCTCCTATACAGTCAGTGAGGCCCCATTCTCTGTTCATTAGGGTAGCATATCACCTGGTAGCAAGTGCTCTGCATGGAAGATTCTCTGGAGGCAGATTCAGTACTATTCCACTAGCAGGATTCAGCTAATCATCTAGTTGGAATAAGGTGACAGAATGCTCCATTAAACTGTAGGACTCAGGACTGATTAGAGGCCAAGAATACCATTTGGAAAGGCAATCAGTCTGCTGGGTTTTCTAATGGTAACCTTACCATACTCAATCTACTGCAGCTGAATATTGTTCATTTCATTCTTGAAATATTATTTCTAATATTCCTTATGCAAATAAGCTACCTCTATAGTGCCGATCTAGATAAAGATAGTTCAAGTGTTTGTGGTTAAAATGCTCTATAACCATCACGGGTTATTCATCATTAGGGAAGAACCTGCAAATATTAACCAAATATATGTCTTCGCCACTGTGCATGAAGCAAATTATATATGGGTAATATAACAATACAATTCATGAGATATTGAATCACCATGAACCTTCTATTTCCTTCCTATTTCATTTGCCTTTCTTCCCACCCTCCCTTCCATTCCATCTTTCCTTTTTTTCCTTGCTTCCATATTTTCTTCTAATCTCTCTCTTTCTTTCTCATTAAACATGTGTTCACTGAGTGGCTACTTGTACAGTAGAAACCAACCATAACTACTTTACTAGTGTGAGGGTGACCAATCGTCTGGCATAGAAGACTTTCCTAGAATCTAAATCTATATTTAAAATGGGGACAAGCCCAGGCAAACTGAAATGGTTGGTTACCCTAGTTACCCTAGATGTAATCCTGGACACATTATTTAATTTCTGAAGCTCAGGCTTCTCATCTTTAAAACAGGAAGTGATAATACCTACTTAATAATACCACAGTGAAAAATTAATAACTTAGTCCAAAGTGCATGACACGTGATGTGACAATGTGGGAGATATTTTATTTCCTGGAAAACAGGTTTCTCCCATAGAAAAAGGCCTATTGTTGGGTGAATAACTAGATAAGCAATTAGAGGTGGAGATAAAATGGTCTGGTGGCATGGGTGAGGGACAATAGATGACCCCAAACAGCCTTCTAAGGAGGTTTTGATGGGGTAGCTGACTGGTTTTGTCTTGCTGGGAGGACACTAAATGGAGGATCTGGATAAGAGAGTAAGTTTTAAAAACTCTGTGTAGGAGAGGTGGTGTGATGAAAACTGATACGTCTAATGTGGAAATGGATGAAGGATTATGTGATATGCAAGATATTCTTCTATCTTCCTGTAAAATCCTTTTTTGAAAAAAATACGTGTCACTCCCTAATGTGTTTGCAGCTGTCTTACTTTTGGGTATGATGAAGAACAGTCTAGCATCATGGAAGGCACAGCCCCAGAATTGAGGCTGTCCTCTGAGGAAGAACAGTGGTGCCTACCTCACAGGCTTCCTGTTAGGATTAAATGGCCTTATGTGTCTATGTGACACAATATCTATAGAAAACTGGTAGAGCAATGCCTGGCACCTTTTAAGTGCCCCAAAAATGTTAGCTTTTTGTTTTATTATTTATTGTTCTTTTATTATTAGGATAGCCTGCTCTCAATGAACACTAATTTCCTTTCATCCCATTTATGGATAAAGCTTTCTCATACTTCTCTATTTTTAATTAGCTCTCAGGTTTGAATTAAAATCCAGACACTGGGATGGCAAGAACTTCAAAAGTTCTGGGTAATGTATCCCTTATTTATGCTGAGATACGACGTCTCCTTGGCTCAGTTGGACCCTGACAAAACCTTTTCCCCACCAGAATTAAGTCTAGTTATTCTTACCAGCCCAATTTCGACTTCTTAAGAATCCCCACGGGTTGGCCTCTGAGGTAGTTGAATCTAAAATATATACATATATATACACACACACATATACACGTATATATATTAGATTAACTTAATTCATATATACACACACACACAAACATACATACAGGGTGTCCATAAAGTTCACATTCAATTTAAAATAGACAACTATTTTATATTATAAATATATATACATATATATTATAACTGACTCTTTCTAAATATGAGAAGAGTAGCTGTTACAAAGAAGTTTGGGAAAAACATCCTTAACTGACATACACAACAGAAAAAAAAGCTATTTTTGTTAGTTATTGAAGTCTTGGATAGAAGCAAAGACTTTTGACCTCCAAGATTTCACAGGTCATGCTTCCACATTCAAAGCCTCATGAATAATTGAAGTGCACAGATAGTTCTGTTAGAAAACCCCTTTGATTTATTCATCTTCTAGTTGCCTCACTTCTGGGTTATTCATTTAGAACTGCTCCTAGGTAAACCTGACAGCTTCAATTATCCAAACCCCATGTCTGCATATTGATGCCTATAAGTCTGAGTAATTTAAGAGGTGGCTCTTTGGTTTAAACCAGAGTATATTGTGATCATGTAAGAATCTCAAAATATTTTTATATCCTACCTCAAACTCCCCCTGTACAATGGCTAAGTCATCCCTAGGCAGTTCCAGGATGCCTGCTATTCAGAGTCCCAGAACCAGTAAGTCATGTATAGTCAACAATGCAAAGTCAAGATAGACCACTCATGAGATCTTATGTGAGCACTGGTGGATATGACTTCTAAGGACAGACACCAGGCACATATGCTTTGGAAAAATAAACCTAGGACAATATTCAAAAGGAAATCTATCTAAACAATGTCCCCTACTAACTACTCTTTTTTTTTTTCATGATGTAGTACAATAGTTATCTAAGGAACCGTATAGAATTTGTTGATGTTTCCATCGATTTATGTTTTTCAGTGTTTAATGTAGATAAAGTATTTTGGACCCATAGAAATACTCTTTAAATATTAAACCAAATTCAACATATCAGGGTAGTTTTTTCTGTTGTGTTAAAAATCAAAGACTACTCAGACGTTTAAAGTCAGAATTTATGACATCCTGGAAAAACATGGAAACATGGAGGAATCTGTGAGGTGCTTCCTTATGCTTACATACAATATTCAAAATAAATATTTTTATCCTTTTTAGTTATATTAAAAAAAAGCTCATGTTTTTAAAATGCAGAAATGTACCTATATGCAAATTTCTTGACCACCTTCTAATAATGTTGGTTTAGTAGGTTTGCTTTCCACAACAGTTCTAATAATAATCTCTTTTTTATTTTATCAAAAGCAGGTTTTGGTCACATGTTCCTCCTCCTCCAAAAAGGCAAACAGTTTGTGTGTAATGAAATCTCACTTGATATAGAAAACTAAATTCTATTAAAAAGCAAACTGGAAAAGATAACAAAATATATTTTCTGGGACTACATTTCATTTCTGAAAGGAACACGATTTTATCAAAAACTCCATAATCAACTTTGATAAAAATAAAACACCAGGAATTAATTTACCTGATGACTCAATTTGAAAATTATATAAGCTTTTCTCTTTTCATTAGGAAGCTGAATAACGCAACATGTTTGGAAATACTAACAACTGCTAGGCATCCAGAGAATGAGAAGAAAAGCCCCAGACTGGGAGAAAAATACCTGTAAAGACGCAACTGATAAAGAATTGTTATCCAGAATATATGAGGAGCATTTAAAACTCAACAATAAGAAGGGTGGCGCCTGTGGCTCAGTGAGTAGGGCGCCGGCCCCATATGCCGAAGGTGGCGGGTTCAAACCCAGCCCCGGTCAAACTGCAACAAAAAAATAGCCGGGCGTTGTGGCGGGCGCCTGTAGTCCCAGCTACTCGGGAGGCTGAGGCAAGAGAATCGTGTAAGCCCAAGAGTTAGAGGTTGCTGTGAGCCGTGTGATGCCACGGCACTCTACCGAGGGTGGTACAGTGAGACTCCGTGTCTACAAAAAACAAAAACAAACAAAAAAAACCTCAACAATAAGAAAACAAACAACCTAAGTAGAAAATATACAAAAGACCTCACAGATACCTCACCCCAAAGCAAATATACAAAGGCAAGTAGGCATGTGAAAAGATGTTCAACATTAGCTCCGCGCCCGTAGCACAGTGGTTACGGCACCAGCCACATGCACTGAGGCTGGCAGGTTAGAACCCAGCCTGGGCCAACTGAACCATAATGACAACTGCAACAAAAAATAGCCGGGCGTTGTGGCGGGCGCCTGTAATCCCAGCTACTTGGGAGGCTGAGGCAAGAGAATCGCTTGAGCCCAAGAGTTAGAGGTTGCTCTGAGCTGTGACACCACGGCACTCTATCCAGGGTGACATAGTGAGACTCTGTCTCAAAAAAAAAAAAAAAAAAAGATGTTCAACATCACTTGTCATTGGAAAATCATAAGTTTAAACAACAATATGGCATCACTACACACCGACTGAAATGGCTTCAGTGATAGTAACAAATGTGTGACTCTGGTGTGGGATGTTGATAGTGGGGGAGTTTACACATGCGGGGACAGCGATAGAGTACAAGGGGACTCTCTGTACTTTCTTCTTAATTTTGCTGAACTAAGTGATCCTAAAATGTTTATTAATTAAGAAAACAAAACTATTGAGATCATCTCATTTTAAAACCCTCTCTTACGTATAACTATCATGTGTCCACAATAATTAAAAATAAAAAACCTCTCTCTCATTGAGAAATAAAAAAGAATTTATGAAGCAAAGAGCAGTGTATAAACATGTCACAAGTTAAGAACAACATTCTCTTTGGTGAGTTTAAGCTGGCATTATCCTACACACTTAAGATATTAATTAATATTAATTATCCTACTATTTTGAAAGAGATTTATAAGCAACAAACTATGTCTTAAATCTGCAATTTGTTTCCTTTTTCTTCTTTCTTGCCTCCTTTCTCTTAGTTTCCTCTTCTCCTTACTTTTAATCCTTTAAAAATGAGAGTATGCATTTTCTGTTAAGAAATAAGCCCATCCAAAATCTCAAGAGAGCAATCCACTTGTTCAAGATTTCTTAACCAGAATACATGTAAATATGCATACTTTTCAGGTGGGTCATGTTTTGCTGTTTTGTATTCCTAAAATAAAATAACATATTGAGGATGGATGCAAATAGCTCATCTAATGAGAAACTCTATTCTCTCCTGAGTACCATGAGGCTAAGTGGGGAAGTGACCAATGATCTCACATTAGTATTATTCACTCTGAAAAGGACAGGTAGTTTTTGCATCCATATGCACACACGTTCGTTATTATATGACTTGAGCCACATACTAAAGGATGTGAATATATGTTTTAGACTTTCAACAGTGTTTTCCAAACCACAAGTTTTGACTCACCAGTGGGTCAGAAAATCAAGTGAATAGATTACGACCAGTATTTTTTATAAAGAAAAATAGAATAGAAACCATCAGAGTCAATAGTACTCAGGAAGAATACATACTATTACATGAAACGAGTTTCAGTCTTTGTTGCTAGGTTAACATAGGTTTAGGCCACAAGCAAAATTAGCTTGAGAATCACTACATTAGACCATACATTATTATTTTCTTTTAGCCATTAAGATTAAAAAGTAGAAACAATACCACATACCTTAAATTTACACAATGCTCTTCCCTCTTAAGCACTCTGAGTGCTTCATGAATGACATGATTTCATTTGTAACAGCAATGATCTTGAGAACTAGGAAGACATCAGCTGCCACAGCTGGGAGATGGAAGCCCAGACATGACTCCTCAGGGCTTCCAGGGAGCTGGCCCGAAGCCTTTGAAAGTGTATGCGTGTGAGAGCTACGGTGAAGATGGGGCTAATTTCTTGCTGCCTCCTTGACTGAATTCAGCCCTCTCCACCACCTGTCCAAAGGATGTGTTCCATGTTTTAAACAAATTGGAACATCTGGTACAAAGAAGAAGTATCTAACCTTTTAGAAGATACTGAGAAGGCTGGCAGATCAAAGCTGTATAATAGCTAGTAAATCTGGATTCTGCTCCCGTAGTTCTTAAAACGGGCTTTCCCCATGAAACTCCTGAGAAGGATCACTAATGCTTAAGTGGGTGTTATCTTTATGAGAAGCTAATTTAGCAAGTGAGGAGAAAGACAGCTGTGTGGAATTCTACACTCTGGATTGGAGTGTCCCCCTGGGCTTCTGGCTGCTCTGTAAAACCAGGATGATGTTACAAGCAAAGGAGAAGTGCCCACTTATAAGGATGACTGTTTCTCAGCGCTTTGATAATTCACCGCCTACCAGTGGCTCATTCTGTGAACATTCGTGTTCACTCCCTGGTGGATGGTTTGCTTCTTAAACGTTCATGGCTCATATCTCATTCATTGCATCCCTATTTGACAAACTCTGCATGTTTTTAAATAAGTGGTTGGTGGCTTGTGGTGACAGAGTACCTTGGATGGATAAACACCTAGAAATCCATGTTCAGTGTTGAACAGAAGAGAAAGGTAGAGTGAAGTAACAACACGGCCAGCTAATGTTTGGTGAGCTCTTGTCACATTCTAGGGATTTGGCATGCATTATCTTCCAACTCTTAAAGTGGGTACTGCAATTACCTCCACTTTAGAGAGAATAAAATTGAGGCTCAGAAGAGTGAAGTAATTCTCCTGAAGTCACCTGGCAGCACAGTGACCAAGGTGGATTCTAGGTGTATCTTGCTTCAAGGTGGAATGCTTAATTTGTCTTTGTGTGAAGGTCAGGCCGATGGCAGTGTGCTGTGTGCTGAGGCAGGCAGCAGCAGGTCACTCACAAGAACCCACCAGTTATCAACATGTGACTCGGGGTGTTTACTTTCTTTTTTTGGACTGTGGTTTCTGCTATTAAATGGAAATAATGCTACCTGTATCATCGATTTGTGAGTATTTACCAGAGTAAGGACAATATAGGAAGCATCCATCTGTGCCTGGCACACTGGCAAACCCACAAGTTAGTTGCTACTGACAGTAAATCTTGTCAACAAGAAGTATGGCAATCAGTAGTCACAGACTGGACCACAGCCACTTGCTGGGTGTAGTTGTGGATTGAGCCCTACTTAGCTCAGCTGCTGGTAGTAACAGACCCTTGCAGGTCGGCTGTGGACCTTGACAAGCCATTCACTTCACTGCTACGGCACTTCCAAGCCAAAGAGGGCGCTTTCTCTACACATCCAAATTTGATGACTGTATCCACAGGAGGAACTCAGGGTGTAGCCTGCAGGCAGGAGCAGCCTAGGGTAGAGTCTGTAACCCATCCTGGTTTTCCTTTCACTGCTGCTGCTTTCCTGCTGTTAATTGTTTTTGTTCCCTTCCTTAGACCTTCACAAAACACAAAAATCAAGGACTTAGCCTGGTGCACAGTAAAAGCCCCATTGTCTTCCTCCGTGAGTTCATAGCAACGCTCACCATCTTGTTTATTTATTTATTTACTTATTTTTATTTATTTATTTTTTTATTAAATCATAGCTGTGTACATTAGTATGATCATGGGGCACCATACACTTGGTTCATAGACCATTTGACACATTTTCATCACACTAGTTAACATAGCTTTCGTGGCATTTTCTTAGTTATTTTGCTAAGATCTTTACATTCCACATTTACTAGGATTCACATATACCCTTGTAAGATGCACCACAGGTGTAATCCCATTAATCCCCCTACCTCCACCTACCTCCCCCCTCCCTCCCCTCCCTTTCCCCCTTCTCCCTATTCTTAGGTTGTAACTGGGTTATAGCTTTCATGTGAAGGTCCTACATTAGTTTCATAATAAGGGTGAGTACATTGGGTACTTTTTCTTCCATTCTTGAGATAGTTTACTAAGAAGAATATGTTCCAGCTCCATCCATGTAAACATGAAAGAGGTAAAGTCTCCATCTTTTTTTTAAGGCTGCATAATATTCCATGGTGTACATATACCACAATTTATTAATCCACTCGTGGATCGATGGGCACTTGGGCTTTTTCCATGACTTAGCAATTATGAATAGGGCTACAATAAATATTCTGATACAAATATCTTTGTTATGATGTGATTTTTGGTCTTCTGGGTATATGCCCAGTAGAGGGATTATAGGATTGAATGGCAGATCTATTTTTAGATCTCTAAGTGTTCTCCATATCTCTTTCCAAAAGGAATGTATTAATTTGCATTCCCACCAGCAGTGCAAAAGTGTTCCCTTTTCTCCACATCCACGCCAACATCTCTGGTCTTGGGATTTTGTGATGTAGGCTAGTCTCACTGGAGTTAGATGGTATCTCAAAGTAGTTTTGATTTGCATTTCTCTGATGATTAAAGATGATGAGCATTTTTTCATATGTCTGAAGGCTGTGCACCTGTCTTCTTCAGAGAAGTTTCTCTTCAAGTCCCTTGCCCAGCCTGCGATGGGATCCCTTGTTCTTTTCTTGCTAATGCGTTTGAGTTCTCTGTGGATTCTGGTTATTAAACCTTTGTTGGAGACATAACCTGCAAATATCTTCTCCCATTCTCAGGGCTGTTTGCTTGCTTTACTTACTGTGTTCTTGGCTGTGCAGAAGCTTTTTAGTTTGATCAAGTCCCAATAGTGTATTTTTGAAGCAGCTTCAATTGCTCGGGGGGTCCTTCTCATAAAAAACTCGCCCAACCCAATTTCTTCAAGGGTTTTCCTTGCACTCTCTTCTAGTATTTTTATAGTTTTGTGTCTTAGGTTTAAATCCTTAATCCAGTGAGAGGTGTGGGTCCAGTTTCAGTCTTCTACAGGTTGCCAGCCAGTTCACCCAGCACCATTTGTTAAATAGGGAATCTTTTCCCCATTGAATGTTTTTAATTGGCTTGTCAAAGATTAAATAACGGTAAGTAGCTGGATTCATCTCTTGGTTCTTTATTCTGTTCCAGACATCTACTTCTCTGTTTTTGTGCCAGTACCATGCTGTTTTGATCACTATCAATTTGTAGTATAGTCTGAGGTCTGGTAGCGTGATTCCTTCTGCTTTGTTTTTATTTCTGAGTAATGTCTTGGCTATTCGAGTGTTTTTCTGATTCCATATAAAATGAAGTATTGTTTTTTTCAAGATCTTTAACGTATGACAGTGGAGCTTTAATGGGGATTGCGTTGAAATTATATATTACTTTGGATAGTATGGACATTTTAACAATGTTGATTCTTCCCAACCATGAGCATGGTATATTTTTCCATTTGTTAACATTCTCAGCTATCTCTTTTCTTAGAGTTTCATAGTTCTCTTTATATAGATCTTTCATGTCCTTTGTTAGATAAACTCCCAAGTATTTCATCTTCTTTGGCACTACTGTGAATGGGATAGAGTCCTTAATTGTTTTTTCAACTTGACTATTGTTGGTATATATAAAGGCTACCGATTTATGAGTGTTGATTTTGTAACCTGAGATGCTGCTGTATTCCTTGATCACTTCTAAGAGTTTTGTAGTAGAGTCCCTAGTATTTTCCAGATATACAATCATGTCGTCTGTGAAGAGCGAAAGTTTGATCTCTTCTGACCCTATGTGGATACCCTTGATTGCCTTTTCTTCCCTAATTGCGGTGGCTAAAACTTCCATTACAATGTTAAAGAGCAATGGAGACAATGGGCAGCCTTGTCTGGTTCCTGATCTGAGTGGAAATGATTCCGATTTAGCTCCATTCAATATGATACTGGCTGTGGGTTTGCTGTAGATGGCCTCTATCAGTTTAAGAAATGTCCCTTCTATATCAACTTTCTTTTTGTGTGTGTGTGTGTTGTTTTTTTTTTTGGCCGGGGCTGGGTTTGAACCCACCACCTCCGGCTTATGGGACTGGCACCCTACTCCTTGAGCCACAGGTGCTGCCCTCTATACCAATTTTCTTAAGTGTTCTGATCATGAAGGGATGTTGGATGTTATCAAAAGCTTTTTCTGCATCGATTGAGAGAATGGTCTTTGTTTTTTAATTTGTTTATGTGCTGAATTACATTTATAGATTTACGTACATTGAACCAGCCTTAAGACCCTGGGTTAAAACCGACTTGGTCATGATGTATGATTTATTTGATATGTTGCTGGATTCTGTTTGTTAGAATCTTGTTGAATATTTTTGCATCTATATTCATTAGTGATATTGGTCTATAATTTTCTTTTCTTGTTGGGTCTTTTTCTGGTTTGGGGATCAGGGTGATGTTTGCTTCATAGAACGTGTTGGGTAGTCTTCCTTCTTTGTCTACCTTTTGGAACAGGTTGAGTAATATAGGTACTAATTCCTCTTTAAAGGTTTGGTAGAATTCTGACGTAAAACCATCTGGTCCCGGGCTTTTCTTTTTGGGGAGATTTTGTATGGTTGATGTTATTTCCGAACTTGATATGGGCCTGTTGAACATTTCCACTTGATTTTGGTTAAGTCTTGGAAGGTGACGTGCTTCCCAGTAACGGTCAATTTCCTTCAGATTTTCGTATTTCTGAGAGTAAAGTTTCTTGTAATATTCATTAAGGATTTTTTGGATTTCTGAGGAGTCTGTTGTTATTTTGTCTTTGTTATTTCAGATTGACGAGATTAGAGATTTTACTCTTTTTTTTCCTGATTAGGTTGGCCAAAGGTATCTATTTTGTTGACCTTTTCAAAAAACCAGCTTTTTGATTTATTGATCTGTTGTATTATTCTTTTGTTTTCAGTTTCATTTAGTTCTGCTCTGATTTTGGTTATTTCTTTTCTTCTACTGGATTTGGGGTTGGATTTACTGTTCTTCCATTTCCAGTCTCTTGAGATGTCCCATTAAGTTGCTTACTTCCTCTCTTTCCGTTCTCCTGAGGAAGGCTTGCAGTGCTATAAATTTCCCTCTTAGAACTGCCTTTGCGGTGTCCCAGAGGTTCTGATAGTTCGTGTCTTCATTGTCGTTTTGTTCCAGAAATTTGGCAATTTCCTTCTTGATCTCATCTCTGACCCAGCTATCATTCAGCATAAGGTTATTTAACTTCCATGTTTTTATCTGAGTATGCAGATTCCTGTTGTTACTCATCTCAAGTTTTATTCCATGATGGTCCGAGAAGATGCATGGAATAATTTCTATTCCTTTAAATTTACTGAGGTTAGACTTGTGACCTAAGATGTGATTGATTTTGGAGTAAGTTCCGTGGGCTGATGAGAAGTATGTGTATTCAGTTTTGTTGGGATGAAATGTTCTGTATATGTCTGCTAAATCTAAATGCTGGATCGCCATCTTGTTTAATACCTCCCCAGCCATACGTGTTTTCTCTGCTCCTTGAACACTCCAAGTTCCCTGGTATTTATGTCTGTTCCTTCTTTTATAAAAAGGCTCTTCTCTTGGCTTCTTTCATTCAATAGATCTCAACAGAGATGTCTCCTTGAAAACCTCATCTGTGGTGCCAACGCCCTGCACCTGTTACCGTCTAACATTTCACTCTTCTTTACTTTCTTACTTATCTCTATCTGAAATTATTTTGCAGTGCAAAATTCTTGAGGTCAGGGATCCACGTCAATTTTGTTGATGGTCTCAAATGCCTGGAGCAGTGTTTAGCAATTGGCATTTGTTGAGGGAATAGCTGGATGAATGAATGCATTGGTTTGCCCAGACACTACTGACTTACCTTCTTCCTTTGGTATGTAAACTCTTGGTAGCAGATCCTTATCTGTCCAGTTTGCTGCTGTCTGCCAGGGCCTAAAACAGTGTCTAACACAAGGTAGGCATGCAGCAAATATTTTTAATGAGCCCATTACCCGTGAACTCCAAAGCCCGGCAGGCTTACTGCTCATGTGATCATGGTCCAGAGTGGAAGTACAAATGGAAACCCACATACCATACGTTTATTTATAAATCAAGCTAACATGTTAAATATGTTCTGTTATCTTGAAAAAATATTTTGTAATAATCTAGACAAAATGATTTTTTTGGGCAGGGAGGACAGAGTCTCAGTCACCCTGGGTAGAGTGCTGTGGTGTCATCATAGCTCACAACAGCCTCAAACTTCAGGGTTCAAGAGCTTCTCTTGTCTCAGCCTCCTGAGTAGCTGGGTCTGAAGGTGCCTGTCACTATGCCTAGTTAGTTTGTCTATTTCCAGTTGAGACAGGGCCTGGCTGTTGCTCAGGCCGGTCTTGAACTCCTGAACTCAAGGAATTTACACATCTCGGCTCGGAGTGCTAGGATTATAAGTGTGAGACACCATGCCCAGCCTAGACAAACTGAATTTTGGATTTTAGGATCCCTCAGTTCCAAAGATATATGCTGGAACGCAGTGGCCTGGGCAGAAGTTTTGTTCCCTTCCCTTCCCCATGCCCTCTGCTCCATGTCACACCTTGAAGAGCCTGAAGAAACTCATTTGGATTCTTTAGCCTATATATTTGAGCTCTATCTATATCTCCCATGCAAACAATTGCCTCTTGGATTGATTTGTCCTGAGCATGGTTCCTGGAAAGGAGCCCTCCACAGGTCTGGGAACTGCATATAAGTGTGTATTTGAGCAGCAAACTCCTGGTTCCTGGGCACCTGGAGGGTGGTCTACAGGTGATGGTTCCAGGATCTGGGCAGGCAAAATCCCTTCACTCCAAGGATTCTCAGCCAAAGAGAGGGGCACAGTGTGATGAAGGACTCAGCACGGCCATCTGAAATTTATGGCCTTGATAACTGGGAAGCAATGTATGTCGGGCTGGGGATTCACTGTTCTGAATTTAAGCAGATACAGAGAATGGAAAGGGAGGAAGAAAAACGAAACATGGGAGGTTGTCTGGATGGATGTGTGTCTCATTAGACTGCTGTGCCCATCTCCTCCCGTGTTTGTGATCCCTGCTACTGCTAGAAGACAAATGGGGTGGGGGGCAGAGCATCAGCACTGACAGTAGACAGAGGCGAGAAGGCAGGTGTGAGAAGGGCCGGTTCCAGAACACAATTCCGTTAACATCACCCAAGTCATGCCACATAAGTGACTCATACTGGTGAATCACCTTAGTTTATTTCCCAGTAAAAAGAAATTGATATTAAAAAGAGTTCTCTGAAGGACATTCAGTGCACACAGGAGTGGAGAAAACACAAGTAAAGAATGACCTACACTATTGAATGTAAAACTGAAAACAAATCTACATAATGCACATTTGGAGGCCTATGGTAATTATGAGTTCAGTCAGAAGACTTTATGGAAAGGCAAATTCAATTGAGCAGTTTGTTTTTTTGAACACTTTTTTAGTGCAGCCACTGGCAGTCACATGCTGGGCACTGGAGACCCAAAGGTGAACAACTTGGGAGTCCAGACCATAAGGAATATACAGACTTTGAGATGATCTAAGATTGGATGTGTGCTCTTTAAGACTCATGTTTGCATCCTTTGTTATTAATTATTTTATAAATAAAACCTTGAAAACATTTTACTTTACCTTCTAAATGCTTTTAGGCATAAAATAATAGGTGAGAGGTTTAGCTAAAAGAAATAATTTAATTTTTTAGATCAAAATTCTACCACTGCAAATATTGAGTCTCTTTCATTTTTATTAATTTGACTTAAAAGGTCTTAAAAAATGCATTAAAGTTCCACAACGTTTCAGTCTAATTGTAATTTATGTTTCCTTCCTCCTTTAACCTTTATCTCTGAGGCTTCCTTTTCACCCTTTATTTTCGTTTTACTGCAGAGCAGTGTTATAAGCCATCACCTTTTTTAGTAACAGGGTCTGTGATAGTCAATAATTATGTGATTTTTAAAAATGATAAGTTCTTCTAATTGCTTTAGCTAATAAAATGGCATAGAACTGATAAGTCTGAATAATGCTACTTAATTGCTTTTGCTAAAGATAGAGTTGGCTGACATTAGTTATAGTCTTTTAACTTTGAAGAAGCAATACACGTATTAGAGAAAATGACTACACATCCTTGGGGAAAAATGGTGCTTGGAGTCTCTTCTTTTTGGTAGGAAAAAAATATAAAAGAATCTTAGACACAACTCAGTTGTATGATTCCATCATTTCAAAAGAAGTTATTTTCTGAAAAACAATGAAGCACGGCAACAAAGGAAAAAATAGATATATTAGATATGATCAAAAACTCTTTTGTACTTCAACTTCCCCCACCAAGAAGTGAAAATATAACCCACAGAAAATTTTTGGAAGTCATTTTTCGGATAAAGGACTTGTATGTAGAATGCTCACAACTGAACAATAAAAAGGTGAATAATCAAGTTTAAAAATGGTCAAAGGAACTGAATAGACATTTCTCCAAAGAAGAAGTACAAATGGCTTGTTAGTGCTCAGCTCGCCACCAGGGAAATGCAAATCAAAAACTATAACCAGATACCACTTCACACTAAGGGATGAGGATGGCTGAAATAAAAAAGGCAGATAATAACAGGTGTGGATGGGAATGTGGAGAGATAAGAACTCGCATAGGCTGCTGCTGAAAATGTAAAATGGAGCAGCAGCTGCTTTGGGAAGCATCCCGGCAGTTCCTCAAATGTCCTAAACATGGAGTTACCAGGTGACTGCAATTCCTAGCCTAAGGACAGAAGCAGGAGAAATGAAAACAGATGTACATGTAACATGTAATGATTGCTCATAGAATCATTATTGATAATAGCCCAAAATGGAAACAACCCAAATATCCCTCTGCTGATGAGTGGATGAATAAATGTGTTATATCCATACAATGGAATATTATTTGGTAATAAAAAGGAATGAAGCTCTGATACATGTTCCAACACAGATCAATCTTGAAAATACTATGCTGAGTGAAAGATCACAGAATAGGCCGATTCAGAGGACATAGGGAGATCAGGGGTTGCCTAGGCCTGGAGTTGTTGGGAGGAAAGAGGTGGTAATTACTAATGGGGGTGGGGTTTCTTTCTGGAGTGATAAAAACGCTCTTGAATTAGACTGTGGTGATGATGACACAATTCTGCAAATGATTACAAACAGGTGAATTGCATATTTAAGTGGGTGCATTGTATAGTATGTTAAAGTGTATCTTAAAAGCTGTTTCAGAGTAAGACAATGATCTACTATTAAAATTTTTTAATCTTTATTTCTGTATTTCAGAGTCTTCTTGGAGCTTTCTCAGGTAACAAATGTTCTTTTAACTAGATAGGTTGAAAAAGATAACTTTGATATTTCTACTATAAATATATATATATATTTATAGAATATATATATATATTTATCCTTTGCTTTCTTCCAAATAGCCAAATTTAGCAATTCCATTTTAACTACTTTATTTTATAACAAGCTCCATAAAGTAACCATAATTTTAAGATGACACCTTTTTATATACCACCTGAGAATTTAATATGAATGCTTAATCTTTTTGGTTTGTAGAAGTTTTAGGAAGAATTTCAATTTGAATTTCTTCTCCTCCTATTCTTTCTTTCCTAAGACAAAGACACAAAAGATCTGGCTAACCCTACCCCACCCAGAATTTTGTGCCAAAGGACCCTAACTTTCCTGGCAAACCGTGGAATTTGCCACTCTCTATGGCCCCATATAAAAGGGGTCTCTAACTGCCCCCAGGCGCAGATGCCATCTTTGCACTGCCCAGGTGGGGCACATTCCCTGTTTTAATAAACCTGGTCTCACCATCTCCTCTGCCACTTCATCTCTGGACACTACTGCTTACACCTTTCAGAACACACTCCCGTTCTCCCCATCTGCACTGCCACTCCCTGTTCCAGCTTCCATTATCTTTCTCCTGTATGTAAGAGCCTCCTAGCAGAGCCCCATTTCCTCTCTGGCCTCATTCCAATTGAATCTCTGAATTCTGGCAGTGGGTAAGGAAGCACCCAGAGATTCTTCTGAACACTAAAGCTAGAAACTTTTAAAAATGCAAACAGAATTATATCATCTTCAAAAACTGTTCAATGCCTCTTGATTATTCTTAAGATAAAGATGAAAGTCTTCTGGGGGCTCATGTGGCTCTGCCAGTTTGGGCCTTGCCTACCTTTCCAGCCCTACTGCATACTCTTCTCCTCCTTGCTCAGCCACTCAAGCATCTGAGTGTTCTCAGAAAGCACACACCCCTGTCACACAGCTTCTGGGCACACTGATCCTCACCCCACCTCTCCTAAGTGTGTGTTGCATCTCAGCACTCTCTGAGTTTGGCTTTGGGTTCTGTGTTCCCTTCCCCAACAGTCCTTGTCTTGAGTTGGAATACACACTCATTACTTAATGGAGAGGAGGTGGTCTGCAGAAGAGGCTACACTCCACCCATCATCTCATACATCAGAGTGTGTCCCCCACAAAAAAGGGGGTGGCAGTGACAGACTTGGGGCAGGGGGAATGGGAAGGTTTCTAGGAAACCTTGGCCAAGCTCTGTAGGGTGATTTTTGCTGGATAGAGAATAAGGGTGAGATAACATGGATGGGCCAAGGCCCACAGGCTCAGAAGAAGTTGTGTTTAGAGAGAAGAGTTCAGTGCGGCTGCCCCCTGGACATTGGGACAAGGGATGAATGCTGTGTGTGGGGAGAAACCCCACAGAGCTGCAGCTGCAGCTGAGGGTAGTCCACATTGCAAAAGGCCTTTGGGACAATAGAAAGTCACTGGGTATTTCCAGAAGGAAAACAGTTTGAATAAGGCTTTGTGCTCAGAGGATGACCTTGGGCAAGGTAGAGGAGCCATCAAAGGGAAAGAACCCAGAGCAGATGACTTGTCCCAGCAGGGAGCACTCGAGATCCAGGAGGCACTGGTGTAGGGTTAGTGGCGGCCACCAGAGGCATGAGCAATCAGGGGCTGGCTGTGTAAGGAGAAAGGGACTCTGGCTTCAGAGAGCAGGCCAGACCTCTGGGAAAATATCCAAGTGCCCCTTAGTCATCCTATGAATAAAAGAAGGAAAACCGTCTCCCTGTGAGATTTCCAGAAATGTCTGTCTTACTTCTCTTTAGAAGCGTTCTACCTGCAGATAAGGGTTAAATCATATAACTCAACTCCTTTGGTCATCTTGTCTTTCTTTTCAAGAACACGATAAAGTAATGTGACAGAATTAATCAGTATTAAAGTTATACAAAGTTCCTTTCACAAGTCACCTTGTTGGTGGTCCTTATAATGATGATCTAACATATATGTGTGTGTGTGTGTGTGTGTGTGTATGTGTGTACCTAATTAGTGTGAAAAGTCTCAAATCACAGTGTAAAGCGTGATTTTTTTTATTCCTCTTAATCATTGCCTTTAAAAGGCTTTATTTAACCCACCTTTCCCACTGGTTAGAAGTTACTGCTAAGTTCAAGTTAGTATAATTCCATACTTTTAGTCTTTTCTATTATTAAAGCAAGCTATTCTCAGATATTAAGACTCAGTTAGTTTACAGCCTCTCACTCTGCTTCCCCAGCACAGGCTGGACTTGTGGTTACAACAGGCAGCCAAGGAACCAGGGTTGGTGAATGGTTTCTTGTTTTGCTTTTCACAGTTCTTTCTTTTGCTTCTCTGGTGTTGGAGAAGAGAGAAAGAAAAGGGATGGTGAACACCACTGATTTAACCCATGGTCTCTCCCAGGGGTCCTCAAACTAGGGCCCATGGGCCACATGAGGTGGTGTGATTGTATTTGTTCACATTTTGTTTTTTTTTTTACTTCAAAATAAGATATGTGCAGTGTGCATAGGAATTTGTTCATAGTTTTTTTTTTTAACTATATTCCAGCCCTCTAATGGTCTGAGGGACAGTGAGCTGGCCCCCTGTTTTGAAAGTTTGAGGACTCCTGCAGCTAGGCTCATTGTAGAGAGTCCAAAAGACTTTACTGAGAGGGAATGAGCTCCAAAAAGTTTCTCTGGGATGTAGGGGCTGCTTGTCAAGCGCAGCCTTATCTTTTCTTTGCTGTCCAAGTTGCCCTTCCACCACAGCCCTCTGCTATGCTCGATCCTCTGAGACAGGTTTTGGTGGTCCTCATCCAATTTACCCTATTTGGTTCAATTCTGGAAGATATGAACTGGGAAGGATCAAGATGGTCTGGGATCCCTCCATGACAGGTAGTACTCCACATTCAGCCAGTGACCTTCTCTTCCCCTCCATAGCACCACGGCAGGAGATGTACTTTCCATCAAATAACAAAATACCATGTCCCCCTTTTGCAGACACAAATGCACATTAGAAATGATGATTGTGGGGACTTTCTCTCCTGGCAGTGGGTAAGGAAGTCCCCTCATCTTGTGGGATGAAAGAGAAGTCTCACTTCCCGAGGGATCATATTTTGCCACATTCATGGCAATCGTCTTATAACTTGCATGGTTAAGCTGTCAAACTAGGTTAGCATCCCTCACTCCAAGTGAAGATTTTTTTTTTTTTAAACTAGATCCTGCAGAATTTAGTAACTTCATTCATGATGGGAAGCATCTCCATTGCAGCCCTGACATTTTCAGTGACATCAGGGGAGCAGACAAATGTCTGAGTCAAGGTCTCACACCATCTGTAGACATGCTCACTCCTATTCCTTTCTTTAGAAACGCCGTTTCTCTATCTAATGCTAATCTTTCCAAATGGCTCTTTGGAAGAGGTGGATTATTTAACCTTCCAGGACTAGAGTGAGGTCTTGTTTCATCTGTCAGTCCTTCTGTCTCTTGTATTTCCAGCAGCCATCTTTCCTCCAGCGTGTAGGCTACGCAAGTCATTTTCAGCTGACCCTGCCTCTCCTACTTGCTTTGTTATTTTATTCTCTGCACAGCAAAGTTCCTAGAAATAATAATAATAATCGTTACTATGTCTTCACTTTTTCTCACTCATTTCAAAGAATTTTTTTCTTATTTAATGTATTATTTTTATTCTTTCATAAAAGCATGAAGAAAATAAAAATTTCCCAGAATTCTATCATTATAATCACTTTTTACTATTTCCTGTTTGTATTTTTATTGTTGATGTTGATCTACTGGGAGTTACCCTTTTCTGGAAGTCTCTTTCTGAGCCATTCCAGTGCTCTGGCTTAACCCTGGACATGTGGTCCCCACACACACACACTGACCTCACCAAGTCCTCTCTCTGACAGTCTCATTGGTTTGTGCACTCGTTTAGGGGAGAAGCCACATTTAACTTACCTTTGTCATTTAAAACAATGCCTAAAACACAGCAAATGCTTACATTTTTAATGTGTCAAGGATATGCAATTGGGTTGAAAGTCATATGGTCTCTGAGCCCAAGAGAGTGGGAGATCTCAAATAGCATCAAAGTCGAACTGAATGCTATTCATAAAGATCTGGCATTTTATTATTTCCCAGGGGATGCTATCCCTGTAGATAGGGCAAGTGTGGGAGAGAGGACTTCCTTCAATAGTAAGAGGAGCTGTTTGTACCTGGCTTCTAGGGTGATGGCCTGGATGGTACCTGGGTTGTGTGGACGTGGGTGTTTGGATGTTTGCTTCAGTGCTTACAGATCCCTCAGGAACTTTATGTAGGCTGTTCCTTGACAGTTACTTCCTTTGTAAGTAGTAGAAAGGCTAGTGCTGGTCCAGTGTCTTCCTAAATTCTGGAAAATTTTACACTTGATCTTAGCCAAAAGGCCAAGAAGTGATAAATTCTGGAAAATTTTAAATGGATGAAGTCAGGGTTAATGAGTTTTATTATACATCGTTTGTTTACGGAATTTTTTCTCCTTTTAATTTGTCTGTTTCTCTGTGCCTGGTGCTTGGCTTCCTTTGTCGTTGCCTGTGCTCGCACTGCCTGTGTTGTAGAGGGAACACCTAGGGGTCATGGACATCATCATTTTAACTTTACACACTGCCACAATTTTCAACCCTGGCTGGTTTTTCCCCACCAGGGGACATTGGTCAATGTTGAGAAATTTTGATGGTCACAACTAGGGGCCACAGAGCTGCTATTGGCCTGTGGTGGGTAGAGGCTGGAGATGCCACACAATGAACAGGATGGCCCCAACCACAAAGCCTTGTCCCACCCCAAATGTCAATGCTGCTAAGGTTGAGAAACTGCAGTGGAGGTGCAGGATCAACTTTACAAGAGGCACGATAGGAATCCTGAAACACACAAATGTACCACAATTGTGGTGTTTTATTTTTCCCACTTAATAGTAAAGATAAGCAGACTGCTACGTCATGCATCTGGCTAGTAGGAGCCACCTGAGGGGTTGTTCCAAAGACTCAGATGTTCATCCTGTTGCTTTATAGATATGAAATGTGTTTCTCAGTCCTTCTGCTAGGCTCATCAACATGGAGCCACATTTCTAAATTCAATTGTTGGCTGTAGAAGGTTTGTCTTACTTTGTGCTACTCCTATTTGTTCAGAATTTATGGTAATTATTAACTCGACCATTTCCGGTGGAACCAAAGAGAGAGCAGTTATTTGTTTATGCCTGTTTTTTCCAATCAGGTCCAAGCCACAGAACAAGTAGAATTACGTTTCTCAAAGTGTGATCCAAAGACCCCTTGCTCAGAATCACCATAAATCCCAGTACCAGAAGAATTCCTGTGTTTCACCAGAGATGTTCTGAATGAGATTCTTCAGGGGTAAGGCCAGGGAATCTGTATTTTCTGACAGATACTCAGTGATTCAAAGCATTGTAATGTTTGAGTACCACTGGAGCATAATATGTATGAAGTGTCCAGGGGGAGCAGGCAGAGCTGTGGTCCTGTGGTCTTATTTTGTGTATTGGTCTGTCTATGAACCTGGATTAGAATGGATAGATCCCTAGAGTGCTTTGGTTTAACATTTTCTTTTATTTTGCCCTGAAAAGGGCTTCAAAATATTCTGCACTTGAAGATATAGTTCTACTTTCAATAAAGGAACCCACTGTTTAACCCTTGCTAAAGCTATTAGAATGAAACAGCTGTGGACAAAGGAAAGAACTTTCTATATTTAGAATGTTTTGTGGGGCTGAGTCTATGACAAATCTCTTCTTGTTCCTCTAAGAATCGCCCGATTTTGTAAAGCAGGGAACAGTTTACAATATACTAGTGCTTCAAACTGGGTAACTTTTAAGGCTATTTATGTGTCTCTTAGGAAAGATGATATATCTAAAAGCACATTTTTATTCCTTCTTCACACATCAATTTTTAAGTTAAAATAACATCACACCTTCGGTTCTTATTTTATAAGTTGGTACACCTTTCCAAGTGCCAGCGTAAAGTCTGCTGATGCTAATTGCTAATAGGAATTACATGTTTTAAAGGAAGACTAGGAGAGAAGAAGGAGGAAGCAAATTAATTCAGATCTAATTTGCATTCCCTCGCCAAGTCTGAATTGGGACCAATTTGCAAACTGAATTATCTTTCTATCCTTGATAGAGTTTATAATAATGCTGAAAGTTTCTTAACTCATGGCAGTGCCTTTTTAATAAAGATACATTCACAGCTGCAGTCGTGGTGCCTTGTAACATATTGCTAATAATTGGGCTAATAAGATTTTAAAGTTAATTAAGAGGAGAGGAAAACCCATAAAGTCTGATGCGGCTCATGGTGGTTGGTGTGTTACAGGCTGACCGAGCAAAACTGCAAAGAGGGAAGGATAAAACTTATTCACAGTGATTTACTCATGATAACTATTTTTTTTGGGGGGGGGGTAAAGTTAGCACTTTTGCATTTCTCTTAAGACAACTGATAATTATTTAACAAGAATTATTCCATGCGAATTATTTTGTTTCTTCTTACAGAATTTCCTAAGACCTCTAAGGAGGTGACACTTAGGTAACTATTTGGTAAAATTGATGGTCCCTAGAAAGCTAGGGTGGATCCAACGTCACTTCATAGGCCAGAGGGAACGTGAATGCTCTAGCTGGCTCTCATGTTCCAGTTGCAACGCTCATGGAATTTCCTAATACCATGACTCTAGGACCACAAGGTGAATATGAATGTGATTCTGTCTGATTGTTCAAAGGTTCTTCCAGCCTCTCCGTTACAAGCCTGCCTTCTTGCTCTCCTCGTGTGTCTTTTTTCAAAGAAGAATTCTTCCTGCAGTTTTGGACAAAGTCATAGCCATGGTGTGCTAAGATGCAGCCATTCTATAGCCTAAGGAGGCCAGTATCATTGCAAAGCATGCTGATTTCAGTGTGGCTTCTGGAGGCAGGATCACAGAAGGGACAAATTCCAGCTGCAGAACTGTCTATCTATTTGGAAATGGTAAAATTCTGGAGCCTCTGTCTGGTGTCTGAGCTAATTTGAATGGCTCCTAGGCTTAGAATCCCTCAGAGTACTATCTTCCAGCCTGGTATAATCCAGTATATGATTTGGGATTCTGAAGTTTTTTAATTGTTCTGAGCACTACTCTCTGACAATCTTCCATAAATTACGTTAGATTCAGTTCTGATCATGTCTAGTTTGCATATTTTTCTTTGGTAACTGACATCATCAAAAGAGGCAGGCACATGATATTCCACTCTGAACTTAATTGAATTTAGGTCACCTACATTTTGAAATCCTATTTTTATTTCTTCTCCCTAACTTCCTTCTGTGATCGTGAGATTATTAGCAGATCAATAAAGACCCTTGCGTGGTAATCTATATCTACTTCTTACTTATGGTGTGCATATTTTGGATTCTGATTTGGGCAGACTTTGCTGCCATTCTAGGGACATATCAGTTACGACAGAAGCAGCCAATTGTCTTCCAGTGACCATTCTCCCCTTCTCTAGAAATATTTGTGATATGACCTCTCATTTCAACTTGACTTAGGGCTATGTGGAATAAAACTTCCCCAACAATTAAAGCTTGCCTTGGGACCAAGTTATGACAAATATGGTGTAAGTCGAAGGTGGCTGTTCAACTTCTGGGACAGTGTCTTTAAAAGGAGGTGCATTCCTTTGCCCTCTTATTTTCTTCTTCTTGTCTGCTGAAATGTGGCTGTAGGGCTGGAGCTGGAGCAACCATCTGAGATGGAGGAAATCTTGGGAATGAAATCATGGATTGAAGAGCAATAAGGGATAAGGAAGCTGCGTCTCTGACCCTATAGAGTGCCATACTAGCTATAGACCATCCACTGTCAACTCTTTTGTAAAAGAAAAAAAATATGTGTTATCTTGTTTACTTGGGTTTTCTGTTACTGCCAAACAAATTAGATGCTAAGTAATTCATTAGTGTTTCCCAGTTCTAAGATTCCCTTCACAAAGCTGACCCTTAATACTTGGGATTCTTTCAAATTACCTACAGACCCATTGACTCACACAGTTTGTTAAAAAAAAAAAAGAAAATTAGCTTAATAGAAGTCCTAGGGCATTAGAGGAGAATGACTAACCCCAGATCCATGGCAGAGACTATGCTCAGTGTAAAGCTTCCCTTGTTGCAACTTCCTTCCTTAAACTTGAGGCCAGCAGGAAAATGGAGCAGAGGTCCTTTTTCCTCCAGATATGAAGGGCAGTGAGAACAAGAGAAAAAGTGCTAAAATCTTTTTCCATTTTGGTCAAATCACATAACAGTTCTGCTATTGCTTGGTAAGTGTCAGGTAGTTATTGGGTACATATCTTATTTAAGAGTTCATACAAGGCTCTGCAAAATAAGAGAGGATACCCGTTTTTAAGAAAATAAATCTCCTGTCAAGGAGTGTCTTATCTTGGGTTCTGTAAAAAGCACGCCTCAAGATAAGGATTTGGACACTAATAGCACATTTCTGAGATGACCTCAGGAAATGTGAGGAGGAAGCTGTCTTAGTTTGCTCCTGCTGCTGTAATAAAATACTACAAACTGGGCAATTTATAAATAATAGAAATTTATTTCTCACAGTTCTAGAGGCTGGAAAGTCCCAGGTCGAGGCCCTAGCTAATTTGATATCTGGTGATATCTTGCCTTTGGCTTCCAAGATGGTGCCTTGTTGTTGGCAGAAGAGACAGAGAGGCCAAAGGAACTAATGCACTTCTCTTCAACTTCCATTTTTTTGGAAACAGGATGTTGCTCTGTTGCCAGGCTGGAGTGTAGTGATGTAATCATAGCTCACTGCATCCTTGAACTTCTGAGCTCAAGTGATCTTCCTGCCTCCTCAGTAGCTGGGACTACAGGCATGTGCCACCATGCCGGGCTACTTTTGTTTTTTAATTTTTATTTATTTACTTTTTTAGAAATGTGGTCTTGCTATGTTGCCCAGGCTGGTCTTGAACTCCTGACCTCAAGCAACCATTCTGCCTTAGCCTCTCAAGTCATCATTTCTTTTAAAAGGTCGTTAATCCTATTCATAGGAGCTCCATCCTCAAGATTTACTCCCTTAAAGCCCTACCTCTTAATACTATTATGCTGGTGGTTAAGTTTCAACATGTACATTTTGGGGTCATTCAGACCATGGCAAAAAGGGAGGTAACAAAGTAAACAAACATGTCATTATTCTGGGCAGCTGGGGCTCAATTGTGTTAAGAGTCTCGTGAAGGTGGAACATACCACAGTGAGGTGGTGGGGAAGCTGGGGGATCCGTCTACCAACTCCTCTCCTTCACTGATTGGGGTTTGCTTTTGAGGGTGTTAACTCGTTGATATTTCAGGCCCCACCTGGGCGTGGCCTGTGCTTGAGATAAGAAGCTCTTAGGATATAGAAACTGTCCTGTCAAGTCAAACTGAAAGGACCTCAGAAGTCAGCCAAAGGGTGACTATGAAATGCTATGTAGAACCATGAAGAAAGCACCATGAACATTGGAAACAGTCCATTCCTTGTACCACATACTCCCACATTTGTTCAGCTTTGTCTTAATCTGTTAGTGAAGAGATAGTTGCCAACATGAGGCCATGTGACAAATACTCGGCAACCTGTAGAATCTCTAAGAAAGATCACTGTGGACCACAGTGGCGGAAGAAGAGTTCATATTTGAAATGAAAATCATATCAGCTTTGCAGGCTTTAAGTAAAAATTTAAATAAGAGGAGAGAAGAGGAGGGGATGGATGCCAGGAGTGAGGCACACCACGCACAAGGGCTTGGATGTGAGAATGTAAAATGTACAATCTGGGAGTCGGTGGCAAAAATCAAAGGTCTAGAGTGGGAGGTAAAGTTGAAAAAGTACTAAGGGATGTTTTTTCAGGCACATTATAGTTCAAACTAAGTGTTCTGGCTTGACTTCCTGCCAAGACATTCCTTTCTATTTAATGGGACTAAATTCATATATAATTAAAATTTCTGGTCCCAATTTAATGGAAAATGTTACATACTCTTACAGGGTAATTTTAAAACAACTGTTCTCCACCTTTAAATTCTATCATGATAGACATAGAAAAAATGATGTTAGCATGCAGCTCACACCTCACAGATAGGATGTTTCTAATTTCCTTATGTTAACGCCACCTTTCTTTCTCTCCGGTTCAACGATGCATATCAGAATGCAAGGATACAACAATAAGAGCATTATCATGATGGAAACAATATAATTAATCAAAAAGAAAATAATTTGCAAATGTTGGTTCTTTAATGTTTGTAGAATAACCAATTATTTGTGATATACTTTAAAACTGGTTATGGCATAACAGTGTTTCTAATAGATGGCTGACAGCTATAGCCAAGGTTACAAGTGGGTGACTGGCAGGCAGAAGCTACAGGTAGACTTGGGATTGTCCCAGTGTTGGCCTTAAATTGGGGGTGGGGAGTGGGAGGTGGTCTCTTTAACACTAAGGCAAAGGCTAGCACACTTGCTCCATAGAACTGGGAGTCAAAGAGGGTTCCAAATCCAGGGGGTCTATGAACTACGCTTCCCCATATCATTTCACCCCAACATTCCCACATGGCAACTGGCTAAGGCTGAGGGGTGGCTGCCCCACCAGCAGGGATCTGTTCTCTCTAATTTTCTCTTCCAGGCCTCCTTCTGGTTCTCACTTTTCACTACTGGTCTGTAGGCATTTGAATGTGAAATGCCACCTTTGTGGCATAAAAGGAACATCTGGTTGCTGAGGCTCCAGAGGCCAGCTGGTGCTTGGCCTCTGAGTCTCAGCTACTTCCATCAATTGCCAGCTGATCTTAATTAGGGCTTTAATAGTCTTCACATTTTAGTGAGGACCAGTAAGTTTATATTCTAATTGGAAAAGTTCGACAATAAGCATAAAGATATTTCATGTGCCAAATGGTGAAAATACTACGGAGAAAATAAAGCAGATTAAAAAGAAGGAGGGCAGGAAGGGGGACTCTCCCCTGGAGGATGAGAGAAGGCCTTTCTGATTTTTGAAGTCAAGGAGGTTTGAGGGAGAAAGGCTTGCAGAGATTCTAGCACAAAGCATCTCAGGCAAAAAAGCATCTAAGTGCAGACTCCTGAATTGGAAGTGTGCTTGGCATTTTTTTTTTTTTTTTGACTTAGCATGGCCAGTGTGGGTGAAGCTCAGTGAAAAGTTAATAGGAGATTAGATTGGAAACTTGGCTGGAGGTCAGATCCTGCAGTGCTTGCAGGCAAGAGTAATGATTTTTGAATTCAATTCTAAGTGCTTTGCGTTTCGAGCAGAGGAGTGACATAATTTGAATGGTTATTTAGAAGGATTACTCAGACATCTAGAGGGCAACAGGCTATAGTAGGCCAGAGTGGACACAAGGGGACCAATGTCAAAGCTAAAGCAATATGGCAGCTTGGCTTAGGGCAGTGGTGGTGAAAAGTGAAAGATTGAAGATAGAGGAAGAGCTGGTGGGTTGCTCATGTGCGTGTGACCTAAAGGGAAGCACCAAGGTGATCCCTAGTTTTTGGCTGGGCATCTGCATTGCTAGACCCTACCATGGAGAAGACTATAGGAGTTGTAGTTTAGGGATGTGGGCAGTGTTGAAAACAGATTTGTTTTAGATGCATTAAATTTGAGATTTCCACCCAACTTCCAAATGGAGATGTTAGCAGACATTATGATAGGTGTTCAGTGGAGTCTGGGGAGCTGTGAACATATTTATGGCGCAAGGCACAGGAAAAATTATTTTTGAAGTAAGTGTGCATAGAAAAAATGTCCAAACACTTCCCTGGCCAGGGTGATGATGGAGTTCAGCAAAGCAGATGAGGAGGTGCAGGGCAGTGAGCACTGAGAGTGGTGTCTTGGAGACTAAATGAAGAACATTTGTCAAGAAGAAGAGAGCAATCGGTTATGGAAACAAGGCTAAAATGGGAAGGAAGGTGAGGCCTGAGAATTGGTTGTTGGGTCTGAAAAGTCTGAACCATTGCTGGCTTGGATGAGAACAGATTCAGTGGATGAGGCAGCACACTCAGAGAGGGGGACAGAGAGGAGGATGTGGATGCAGGATGGATCATTCTACAACAGGGACCCAGACACGGGAGAAAAGAGACCCCCACATGCCCCACTTCATGACTTCAGTTCTTCCTCTTCCTTACAGTCCCTCACATCTCCTAAGCTGCCTCATGTACATCACACATCTGCTCCCAGCTTTGCCTTTTTTCTGCTGGTTGCCAGTCTTGCCCTTCTGAATCTGGGTTAATGGTCCCTGTTCTCTGCACTTTGCCTGGTGCTGCCTCTGCCAGTCTGTTTGTGTCACTCACATGCTAGCACTGACCCACCTTGACCAGTGACATGGCATCTGGGGCCATGGTGTCATCTCCCCACCTTGCTGCCTAGAGCTTTTCATCAGCCTGTCCCACATCACAGGAGCATTTAGGCTGTGGGAAAATGACTTTTTCATTGTATATTTCATCCTAATGCACCATAGCTTATGTCATGCTGTGAGGCATTGTGTGGAGGGGTGAGGGATAAGAGAATCTAAAGAGAGTCTCCTTGCGCATCATAAAATGTAGCTGGATACAGGTGTGGGCAATAGGATGGTATATTTAAGTCCTGACTCCTTCCGAGCCAGACCTCCACACTGGTGGAGCTGAAACTTTCTCATTAGCTTTTGGAAATTTAGAAAATCAAGTTGATTTTAAAATATCAGTTAAAATGTTTGTGTTTTGAGGCAAACAATTTTTGTCTCTTATCAGGGACTGTAAGTCCTTTTCCATTGGTTATGTGAGTAGTTAGTTTCTGAATGGGAGAAAACATGAATATATGTGAAATGACCTTGGGCTAGATTACTCAACTTGTCTGTCTAGGGGCTCCATCTCTAGCTTTTAACCACGCCTGTCCTTGGAAAAAGAATTCTCTAAGCAGGAAGTTTTGGAAGAGATAGTCTGGAACTAAGATGTCTGGTCTTTTTAAAACTTTTCTCATGTCTTTCCTCTCCAGAGGACATTCTTAGGAGGCAGTTCCAAGTCTACAATAGGAAAGAGAATTTTCTCATCATCCATTCGATCAGAATCACAGGACTAATTTACTCTCAAAACTAGGTAGGCCTTTGAGTATAGATCGACCAGGCACTTTAGTAACGGTAGCATTTTAGATCCTCTTAGAGGGCACTGGTAAATCTATTCAGCTCTTGCTCAATCCACTGGACCCTGGATTTGAAAGTAAGAGAAATTAACACCTGTTACTCTTTTACTGCGATTTATAATCTATCTCTTAGGTCTCCTTGCTTCAAGGATTGTTTTTGATCATTAAAATTTTGCCCCATTTTACAGAAGTATTCTGAAGAATTAAGAAATCTCTAGCTTATTATCAATTAAATTGCCTAGAGTCTTCACATAATTTTTGCAAATGGCAATTATGTTAATTTTGATTATACCCTTTGGAAAAAGAATATCCCAGGAACCAGATTATCAAATTCTTCTGGGATCATAGATTAAATTGTAAACGCAACTACTCTGCAAATTATACGTCTTAGTCCTTTGTGATTCTACTTTGTGATGAGAGTAGTGGTTTGTCCTACTCATCAAAAAAGTTAAAGAGACACCATGCTTCAGAAGCAAATAAAACATGATCTTTTGATTTTTAGAATCACCAATCCAACTTTTCTTTCCCTTTAGTTGAACTGCTTTCTTGTCTATGCTTCAGTTTGAATGTTATCATCCTTTATAGTGTTTACAAGAAATGTACGAAAGTTTTTAAAAAGTTAACATTTTCACCTCTGTACTTGTTCTCCACCAGCTTAAAATTTTAAACTGGCATTGCCAAGGAAAAAATACACATCAAGTGTGAATAATATCAAGACATGTGAGCCAACCTGGGATAAGTTGACCAGGTTAGAGCAGAGTGCCCAGGGGGAGCAGGGGAGTGCGTTGGAGGTTGTGGTAGGTCACGAAAGAGCCTGTGTTGACAACACAACAAGGAAGGGTCAGGTGACCATGAAGGCAGAAGATGGCCATGGCTCTATAGTTTCCTCTCTTGGCCACTTGGGAGGCCTAGAGAGGATTATCCTCAACCAGTAGAGAAGTGGTCATACATAACTGCTCAGGGAAAAAAATGTTAACACATTCCTGAGGGTTTGATAAAAGACATAACTTAATAAATGGATGATAAACTAATAGGAAGGAGCTCACGCTCAACAAAGACTTGAAGAAACTTGAACCAGTCTGGCCAGTTTATAATTACTATGTGTGTTGTAATTAGAGTGATTATTCAGAACTTTACAAAATCCAAGTTTCAGTTCAGAAGCTTAGAAATTTTTTGAGTCTTTGGATGACTGTCTTAATTTTTCTTGTTGAATTTCATTTATATTCCAGATCCAGATTTAAAAAATAGTTTTATTCTCTCTTTTCCAGATGAGTAATTAGGGATGAAAGACATTTGGCTTTGATATCACTCAAACCCGGTGGAAACCAAGATCATGTGGTTCAATTCCTTTTCCCATTATTTGCTTTGTTTTCTGCCTCTGTAACCTGTGTGGGTGAAGGATTCTAACTTATCCTGAACCTCATTTTTGGTACATTTTTTTATTAAATGCTCATGATTATTTTCTTTTTCATTTTTAAACATAAAAGTAGTTTCTGTTTAATATCATGAATACTTTATGTTAAGCACCATACCTTGAAGATAGTTAAGAAGGTGAAAAAACATAATAACGTTGGAGAATTGGTATTGGGGAGTGTTTAAGGCTTGAAACTTTCTCCAGCTTATAGTGTGTGTGTGTGCTATCAACTATTACTTTGTGTAATTCTTCAGAGCATTGCCAAGTACTTTTATCAAGATTGACAGATTGATTAATCGGCCTTTTTATTATAGTGGTGATGTGTGTAGCAAGCAGTCAGCATAAAGATGAGAAGGAAAGTAGAGCACCACAGGCCTGGATCTTTGAAACTCAGTAACATGCTAAAAACAAATCAGAATCCCGAAAATAGAGAGTTCACGCCTTATCCCTGTTAAGATTAGCCCTATTCTCAAATTCAATATTAGGGATAGCTTCTGAGCAAATCCAAGTGGAAGCTAGGGGCTGACATGTCCTAAGTAAAGTTTATTCTAACAGGAATCTACAGGATCTTATAGCCAGAGGGTTAGATGGAATCCCCAAACATACCTTACTTGGAGATTTCATTCCATAATAGGAGATTATTTTAAAACAATCTAGATGAGACTATCTAATAATATTAGAATACAAAGTACAACCTGAAAGTGAGTTAATGTATAAGAATTAAATAACACACATTTAACCAATTACAGTATAATAGGAAAGCCCTCCCTAGCTTGCTATGAGGAATCACCTGAAGTCCATTCACTTGAAAAGTGTGCTTCTGAGGAGATTTGCCAAGCCATTTTCTTGGCTTTTCTACTATTTCTCTGTGACTCTTTTGAGGGTCCTTCTTTTCTCAGAGAATGAATGCACTTACCAGCTAGCTACAGACTCCCTGAAATACCAAAAAATAAAAAATACACTCTTCCCTCCTGAGGTTTACATTCTAGTTGGTAAGACAAAGTATTTGTATAAGAAACACTCAAAGTGAGTGTACAATTGACCTGATTGATCCTGTAGTATCTAGGAGATCAGAAAGGCAGGGTGATTAGAATGTTTGAGAGTTACTCATTTATTTTTTATTTTTTGAAGAAGTTAGGGGTTGACAGATGAATAAGATATAAAAAAGAGGAAACATGGAGAGAAGCAAGATGGATTGGTGATACGGCATAAATAAGAGTGAGAGTGAGGGATTGAGATCAGGATTTATCCATTTAATAATTAATTATTGTGTATTAAGGAAACATAGCAGTAAATATCACAAGGGCTTGGTTCACATAAAGCTTACATTTCACTGCAATGAGGCAGACGATAAAAAGCAAAAGGAAATAAAATAACTTCATGTAGTGAATGTTCACTTAGGGAATAAATATGTGACGTGACAGAGAAAGACAGGGAGGATGATGCAGGGGGTGTATTCAGTATTTTTAAAAATCACAAATCTTGTTATGATTTGATTCTGATTCAAAAGTCTGAGATGATTTTTGGTCTTCTGGGTATATACCTAGTAGAGGAATTGTAGGGTTGAATGGCAGATCTATTTTTAGATCTCTGTGTTCTCCAAACATCTTTCCAAAAGGAATGTATTAATTTGCATTCCCACCAGCAGTGGAGAATAACAAAGATATTTGTACCAGAATGTTTATTGCAGCCCAATTCATAATTGCTAATTCATGGAAAAAGCCCAAGTGCCCATCGATCCATGAATGGATTAATAAATTGTGGTATATGTACACCATGGAATATTATGCAGCCTTAAAGAAAGATGGAGACTTTACCTCTTTCATGTTTACATGGATGGAGCTGGAACATATTCTTCATAGTAAAGTATCTCAAGAATGGAAGAAAAAGTATCCAATGTACTCAGCCCTACTATGAAACTAATTTATGGCTTTAATATGAAAGCCATAACCCAGTTATAACCTAAGAATATGGGGAAGGGGGAGAGGGGAGGGAGGGAGGATGGGCAGAGGGAGGGTGATTGGTGGGATTACACCTACAGTGCATCTTACAAGGGTACATGTGAAACTTAGTAAATGTAGAATATAAATGTCTTAGCACAATAACTAAGAAAATGCCAGGAAGACTATGTTAACCAGTGTGATGAAAATGTGTCAAACAGTCTATAAAACCAGTGTATGGTGCCCTATGATCACATTAATGTACACAGCTATGATTTAATAAATAAATAAATAAGTACAAAAAGAAAAAAACCCAAAAAACAAAAAACGAAAGTCTGGGGTGGGGCCTGAAAGTATGCATTTTCAAAGAGATCCCAGGAGATGCCAGAGTTTCCAGTCTTCCTTCCTTCCTTCCTTCCTTCCTTCCTTCCTTCCTTCCTTCCTTCCTTCCTTCCTTCCTTCCTTCCTTCCTTCCTTCCTTCCTTCCTTCCTCCCTCTCTCTCTCCCCTTCCTTCCTTCCTTCTTTCTTTCTTTCTCTCTCTCTCTCTTTCAATTAAATCATAGCTGTGTACATTAATGCAATCATGGGGTACAATGTGCTGGTTTTATATACAATTTGAAATATTTTCATCGAACTGGTTAACATAGCCTTCATGGTATTTTCTTAGTTATTGTGTTCAGACATTTGTACTCTGCATTTAGTAAGTTTCACCTGTGCCCTTCTAAGATGCCCCGTAGGTGTGGTCAGCAAGTCTTTAGATGCATAATCTGAGGGTGCCAGAGAAGTAACATTGGTTGGCGCCCAGGAATCCTCTCAGGGCAGAGTGGGAATGAAGGATAAAGAAGGGTAAGAAGAGAATGTGGACCTTATTGCGGGGCCGTAATTGCCCAAATTAGAAATTGGTAATGAGGCTAGTGTTGAAGACATCTATCTAATCTGGAAGCACACACACAGAGTCGGGCAAGGCTCACCTGCCATTCTCACATCTGGGCACACAGAGAAAAGATGCTATTACTGCCCAGTGTGGAAAGTAGGCAGAAGCCTGGGGAAGATTTAGGTTAAAATAATAAAGGACTAAAGAAATAGGATTACCATGACCCAAACATGCCATGATGAGCCCCTTTCTGGAAGGAAGGAGTGAGTGGGAGAAACAACTGAACAAAAAACTGGCAGAATTTCCTGAGTGGTTGTACCCTGTGAAGAAGAAGATAGGTTTCAGGGATGAGACACCAAAAATTTCAGCAGGGAGACAAACACACCTGATTGACACTCAAGTGGGAGTTCTTCCCAGGAGTTTTTAAATTAAACCCTGAGAATTTGTGATATTGAAATAAGTAATTCATCCAAGGGCAAGACAATGAGGAGAGAAGAGCAGATGAGAGACTGTGCTTTGGGTAATATTTATGGGTCTAGAAGGATGAAGAAGGGAGCCTGAGGAAGGCAGGAAGGGGCTGGTGAGAAATTTAGGAAGATCAGGAAGTTATCAGGGGTAGTTCAGTCCACAGAGGCACTAGAAGCTGCCGTGTGACAATAGGACTTTGAGCATTGTCATTGTCTTTGTAGATGGATTGACTGGGAAGTCGGATCCTAAATTCTTACTCCCCTCATTCCTAAGGCCTTCATTAGACTACGGTTGCACGGTCAAGCTTTTCCACCTGAGCTGTGCCTTCCATCATCAGGGGTGAGAGGTGAGAAAGAGGGGAAGGTGACCAGGAAGAAGTCACATTGGCAAGCAATGCTGTGTCTGAACTCACACAGCACCTATGGTCCCTGAAGCAGACAGTCCATTCTAAAATTCAAGGGACAGAAGAACCTTTCTTGGTTTTCCTGAATTTTTATGAAAAATATGAGTCCTGGAGAGGCTCAGTGAGTTGTTAAAGATCCTTACATCTGTTAGCAGAAAGTTTAGAAGGACTCAAGTTTTCTTGAACTTGCAGAGCGACATTCTTATTTCAATTAAGGTAGAGTGACAAGTGTTAAATAGAGAGGATATATTTATATATAGCATACCTTGTCCTTGAGCCGATGAAAGCCCTAGTTTTTGCATTCATTGACATTAGTTTTTAGCCTTTCTGGATTCAAGACATAAGGTGACATTTTTATGTTTACTGTATTCAGTATGTTATGAATATGGGAAAGCCTGGAATGGCTGTTGTGGGCGCTTCCACACTGAAGTGCTAGGTGGCAGCCTAACACTACCTTAAGGAAGTTAGAAGGCCTATCTGGTTCTCTAATGACATTTTAACAAAAAATTTTTAGAGATATTTAGAAAAATAATTTCAAGAGGAAGCTTTATAGAAATAAGTAAGTGATGATGATGACATATTTGTAAACTGCCTTTCCCCAAACTATATTTTTAATTACTAATTATACAAGCAATGGAATGAAGTATGAAAATCTTAAAGCTTAGAAAAATAAGCCATGGCTGCAAGTAGATATTTCATAAGAAAAGAAATACTTGTGGAAAAGACCATATGTAAAACGTTTAACCTCTAACAAGAAGGAAAAATCAAATTAAATGAGAACATTTTTATTATCTCTCAATTTGACAGAATTATTTTCAAAAGTTCTATCCTGCAGAAAAGTTAATTAGAAATGTGGTCAAAGATTTATGCACAAGCATCTTCCTTGATGTTTTATTTATGATAGTCTAAATACATTAGTGTTTAGAAGATGGTATTTCTTAAGATGGAATATTATGCATCTTAATTGATAGGACTTTTTATTTTAGTTAGCCTCCAACAAAATTGTATTAATTACTGCCACTTAATGTAAAAGTGGAGACACATAATATGTAAAAATGCAAAGAGAAGAGGTATAGGCTAACCCTTGTTGGACAGAATTTGTTGAATAGATTTTGGGTCATTAGGGGAATTGACTCCATCTAAATTTTTACATCTGGGTCAATGTTTGGGTTGATAGTGAAGCAGAAGAATTACAACCAGAGGGATTGCAAACAGCTTTCCTGAGCTGTAGATGTTTAACTAAACTGTAGGAATGCCAGCAGATGGAAATCCAGGTCCCCTGCTTGGGACATTTTTCTAGAATTCCATGAGTATGTGTGGGTCCGAATGTCACTCTTGGGGCTGCCGTCCGCACATAGAATTCTTTCACAACTGGAAAGGGAAGAATTCGGCAAACTAGAAAGAAACCCACATCTCCTCCTGAGTGATTATCAAGTTAACATCTGTAAATATTGTGAATATTGTCAGAATCAAAATGGAGTCACTTGTGTTAAAAAGCCCTGAAAACAGAGCCAGGGAAAGCCCTGAAGGAAAGGTTCTCCTGCAAGAGAACTATCTGACAATGAGAACTATCGCAAACAATTCTGCAGAAACCACAACCTTGCACAAAGGCCATTGGAAGCTTATACAGAAAAAATACTTCTGTGGGAACATCTACTGAGCAACTGCCTGTCCAACCTCGGGCTGACAACACTTTTAGTATTGATCACTGTAACCAAGGACAGTCATCTCAAAACAATTGTGTGATCTTCCTCATTTTCCTTTAAAAGTCATTCCCTGCACATGTACTTAGTTTATTACTATATGCACATTCGGCATTGCAATGCCCATTCCTGAATAAATATTATCTTATTTTATAGACTCCCTCTCTCTGTTGTTTAGACAATGTAGTAGATCCTCTGTAAGTTGACCGCGAAGGTACTGCAACAAACTGGTCAACATAAGGAGGTGGTCAATGTAGGGAGGTGGTCAACTAGAAAGGTTCTGCTGCGTTCTGCTACACTGACAGATATAGTAATCTGCTTTTAATTCTCTTTAATTTCCTTGTATTCTTTTCTATGTAGCATGCTATACTACATATATATGTATGTATATATTTATGTCTCTCTCTGTGTATATATGTGCATATATATATATATATATATAGTCAACAGCAGAAGGTTTTAACTATTTAGTTCACTATTTGGTTTAAATAATGTTACGGAATAAACAAGACTAAAAAAAAATCAATATAATTGTCTGATCCAAGAGGTTGCTTGTTGCCTTCTGCTAGAAATTCATGAATCGATTGTTCTATCTATTTATTCACTTAATTTATTGACTCAATTACTTATTGCTTTCATTGTGGAAATAGCAGATAAAGTTGAAGGAAGTCTTTGGCAACATGGTCCAGCACCTCGGCAACTGTAAAGTATAAGAAGCATATAGAATTCTATCTTGGAATCTGGCACACAGTAAACATATTTTAAAGGGCTTAATTTTTTGATAAACATATTTTAAAATAAGGGATAGATAGAGCCCCAAATTAAAACCATAATTATAATCTGCACACAGTGAAACTCTTGGTGCATTTGTTTTACATAACTGTAATATAACCTGTCAAAAAGCTGATTGGGAGATCACTTTCACAGTGGCTTTCTGCTTTCAGCAATGTGTGTGTGTGTGTGTGTGTGTACAACTCATTAATAGAATTTTTCTAAGTCCTAGACTTTGGCAAGGAAACAGACCATGAGACTTCTTAGTTTTTTCTTAAATTTTTACCATGATTAGCAAAACAAGTCATTAATCATGGCAGTTTTTTTCTGTATTCCCTGAGATATTCCTATTTCTAGCCTTCCAGCCAGTGAGTGAAGTCCTACCCTTTGTGCAGAAATATGGCACTTACCAATCGTCATCATTTCCATGGAGAATCATATAAGTGGGGGGGATAGTGGCAACTGTCCCCCTGAGGCCCCTCATTTCACAGATGAGCCTGAACATTTGAGTGGTTTTTCCAGCATTGGTGGTCAAAACCTACTCTAATGAGACAGATGGACAATAGATTTTATCACAATGGAACATAAAAGAAGCATATCCTATTGATCATTATTTTAAAATTTGCATACTTAAAACAAATGTTTAGTGTGGACTTATTTATACAATTAATAAGGGGGAGGAAAAGGAAACATGAATTCTAGCAAATTCAAATTTTGGGGGGAGCGATCAGAACATTGGGAGGTACGTAGTTGTATTTCCTTTATAATTTTATTTTGTTTGGTGCAATTTGAAGTTATCTTAATAACATTCCTCATGTTTTGTAAAAGGTTGCAGAATCTCTCTTTAGTTGGCTTGTTTGAATTTACTTACTTAATCCACGTATCAGGGTTCCTGTGGGCAGGAAGGGCCTGGGTTATCTATCATTCAGGGCTATTTCTTGCCTGCCATTCTACTTTTTCAGAAACCTGGGAGATGGGCTGCGTTTGACTTCATGATGTGTCAGTAACTTCAGAGGCTGGGAAAGCCTACAGAGAACACTTGCTCCATCTCTTTCACTTGACAGACAAGAAAACCGAAGCCTGGAGATGTTAAGTGTCTGTCCAAGGTCAATGGCAGAGTTGAAATAGGGATCAGGGTTCCTTGTCTGGCTGAAGTGTGGTGATTTTTCTACTACACCTCTTTTGTCTTTCGGGTATTCTCAAGGATAGAAACTGGGTCAAGTGCTGGGCATTTGCCTCTGGCCGTGAGTCCACTGCCAGCACTCACTGTACCATTCCAGCATGGCAGGAAGCTTACCCCCAGTCCATGTCCTTCCTTTCTATCAAGTGGCGATGAAGCATTACCACCTCTCCCTAGGCACTAAGAGCCACTAAATCCACTGGTGACTCGTGACAGCTTCTTGTCACCAGTGGGTTCCATATTATGCTGGGAGCCATGTGGGGTCAGGCTGCTTTTGAGAAAGGTGAGTTTTTGGGAAATGTGAGTGAGAGGAAGTAGGAGTACAGGGTTCAGGATATTTGCTTCAAATCCTAGCTCTGTCGCTCAGGCAGCTACTTCCCTCTGTGCCTCTGTTTCCTTATCTATAAAATGGGTGAATAATAGCAGTGTCTCCTTATTAGGATTGCTGTGAGGATTCACTGAGTTAATACATATAAAATAGTTAAAACACTGACTGCTATGTAAAAAATGCTCACTTAATGGTGGCCAATATTATTAGTATGAGTTTTAGTGTATAAACAGTATCATGTTTATTTTGGGTCAAGACAGTAACCTGAGGAATGAAGGGTATATTTCTGCTCATAGTGTTCTGTGTTGCAGCTGCAGTGAAATGGCCTCCTTTCAGTTCATGGAGCAAGTTTTTTTTTTTTTTTCCTGACCTGCCCTACAGCCTTTGCATATACCATTCCCTTTGACTGCATGGCTTTTCACTCTTCGATTTCATCTTGTTTGTCCTTCAGATCTTAGAACCAACATCCTTGGTTGGTTCTTCAGGGGAACCTTCCATGATCCCCTAATACTTTACTACATGCTCTTACAACATCTTTCTCCTGGCACATTCTTCATCATTCTTATAACTGGCATAATTATATATGTATATGAATGGTTATTTGATCAAAATATGTCTTCCCCACTAGACTGTACAGTGCATTAGCATAGGGATTTTGTCTCGTCTTACTGATCATTGGGTCATCTGTGTCTGTATAATATAGTCTGCATGGCAGACCTTCAGTAGTTACCTGTAGAAAGAATATATAAATGAATAAATGAATGAAGGTGGGTACAATACAGTTTTCATCCTGAGATCAAATTGGATGACAACTGGGTGCAAAAGTTGAGTTCTCAGAGAAGGGCAGGACAAACGGGTAGATGGAACGAGATGAACACATCACAGTATTTTGTACAATCTGCTGTGGGAAATGAGGCTCTAATGACTGGTTGGTCTTCTAACCCACAAAGCCATTTATCCTCTTTGTAAAGGAGGGAAAACTAACTTTACAGTTTTATTATTTTAAAAAACTAACATTCAATAATTTGCGTAATTTAAGTGTGAACTTACAATGGGGTGGGGAACTTGTGGCCTCAGGCCACATAGGGCCCTCCAGATCCCCAAGTGTAGCCATTCGACTTAATTCAAATTTTACAGAACTAATTCTTTTAATAAAGGGATTAGAACAAATCCTTTTAATAAAGGGATTTGTTTAGTCAAGTTTGGATTTGGTCAAGGGGCCACACTTGGAGATCTGGAAGCCCACAAGTGGACTTGAGGCTGCAGGTTCCCCACCCTTGGATCAGGCTATTCTGTTCACATCTGTCTTAACCAGTTTGGCATCCGTCCTCACTGGTCTTCCTACTCTCACTTATGTTATACTTTGATCCACTCTCCTCCAGCAACCAGACTGATTCAGTTATTTCATAATCTAGATTATTTGACTCTACTGCTCAAAAGTCTCCAGTTGCTCCCAACTGTAATAGAAAGAACTCAAATTTCTTCCCTGTGTGACCTGGCCCCTGCCCTTCTCCCACCTGGTCTCGTCTATTCTCCCCCTTGCATTCATTCTGTACTCCTGCAACATTGACCTTCCTTCATTTCCATGAACTTTCTTATTCTAGACTCCGGATGAAAATACTCTTTCCCCTCTCTTTCTGATCCTTCAGGTCTGTGACAGGCAGATGCTGGCCTCCCCAAAATGTCCATGTCCTTATCTCCAGGAACCTGTGACTATATTACCTTACGTGGCCAAAGAGCATTAGTAGGTTTGTTTAAGTTAAGGATTTTGGAGATGGAGAGCTACCCTGGATTATGTAGGTGGGCACAAGGTAATCATAACAGTTTTTATGAGTGAAAGAGGGAGGCAGGAGAGTCAGAATCAGAGAGAGGGTGTGAGGAAGGAAGCTGGGGTGGTGTGATTATCGGCTTTGAAGACAAATGTGATGATGAGCTGAAAAATGCAGGTGTCCTCTGGAAGCAGAAAAAGACAGGGAATGGGGATTCTCTTCTAGAGTCTCCAAAAAGGACGTAGCCAACATCTTAACTTTAGCCCCGTAGGCCGATTTCAGACTTCTGGCCCCCACAACTGTAATATTTATGTTTTTTTTTAAGTTGGGAGTTTGTAGTTCTTTCTTAGAACAGAAACTGAAAACTAATGCAAGGTGTCTGCTGGAGATGCCATCTTTTAGAGACCCCTTGCCCTAAACAACCCATGTATAATAGAGCTCAGAACCTCCTCCACCTGCCCTACCCCACCCACACCCAGGAGTCTCCGCTTCAGTCTCTTGTTTGTCTCCTTCCCAGCAACACCATTTGTAATTATCTTTTACTTATTCTTTGTAAACCCTACTACTACTGTAGAATGTGTGCTCTGTGAGGACAGGGATGATATCTCATTCACCATTGTATGTTCAGGGACTAGCATGGAAACTGCAATTCTGTATAACTATTATTATTATATGCCTAATATTTGTTAAAGATTAAGGTTTTTCTGTCTAACACAGTATTCACTAGTCACATACCACAACAAATCACTTGCAATGTGGCTAGTCCAAAGTGAGATGTGCTGTAAGTAAGAAATACCAATTTTTTTTTTTTGAGACAGAGTTTCACTTTGTCACCCTCAGTAGAGTCCTGTGGTGTCACAGCTCACAGCAACCTCCAGCTCTTGGGCTTAAGCGATTCTCTTGCCTCAGCCTCCTGAGTACCTGGGACTGTAGGCACCCACCACAATGCCCGGCTATTTTTTGTTGCAGTTTAGCTGGGGCTCAGTTTGAACCCACCACCCTTGGTATAAGGGGCTGGCGCCCTACTCACTGAGCCACAGGCGCCACCCAGAAATACCAAATTTTAAAGTCTCAGTATGATTAGCAGAATGTAAAATATCTTATTAATAGTTTCTATGTTGATTACATGTTGAAATGATGACATTTTGGACATACTGTGTTAAATGCATTATTGAAATTAACAGTAAATTATTAAAATAAATGCCATCTATTTCTTTTTTCTCATATTAATAAGGCTATCAAAGCATTTACAATTACACGTATGGTTTACATTATATTTCTATTGAATAGTGCGTAGACTGTGGATATCTTGAGAGGAAACCCCATATTTTATTCCTCTTCATACAAACCCAAATGATTTGCACATGATATCTTCTCAATAATTTCCTGCATGAATGCTTGGTAAATTATTTTATGAAGATTATATAACATTGTACCAGTGTATAAAATTGGACCGAAAGAGAGGTTTGCATTCAGCAATTTTTTACCAACTGGATTTGTGGCTATATTTGTGATATTTTTCACCCGATAGATTTTCTAGTTGTCTTAAAATTGGTATCATGAATATATTTCACCAACCCACAACTAGGAGTCAAGCTAGCTGGCAAATGTGATGCAGAATTAGACACTCTTATATTGTTTAGTGCAGTGGAGTTCTGCCTTTAGGGGTATAGCTTTTTCCTAAGAACACAGACTTTGTTATGAAACATTTAGAACCATGTCTGATAAAATCCATTAAGCATGATTCTCAGTTTTAGCGAATGTCCAAGTGAAAGAAAGTATACTCATGAGTCAGGAAGTGGAGGCACTGAGGATTTAGCCTAGGGTTCTGCTCTTGCCAGGCTTGCTTGAATTTTCTTTAACGTCCACTATTTTGTCTTAAAAATTCATGAGAATATTATGTTCTACTCCATACTGTCTGTATTTTTTTAAGATAAATATATTACTCTGTAAGAAAGTAGATGCTCCACGCAGTTTCCCCAGGCTATTCACGCCCCTGATGGACTGATACCCGGGGCACTAACACTGCCCTCTGAGAAGTGCAGAATTAGGACTGATGTCTTGAGCCTTAAAGTTTTAGAGAATCCTTACATGGCTGTAATGATGATGGATTAAGCAGTGAGTGGCCTAGCAGCTGGTGGAGAGAAGAAGAGATTCCCTTAGTTGATGTGTATGTGGGGGGGAATAAGAACAAAAAACTGTTAGTAAAAATGCTGAGTCCAGTCCAAGGCCTGTGTTGAAGTCCAAGACCAGTTGACAGATTGGCCATGTCTTTGTCTATCCTTCATTGCCTTTGGGCTTCAGGCTGTCTTTCAGGGTTGAAGCTAGTGCATACACACTTGTGTGTGTTTGTATGTGCATGTGCCTTTTAATGCAGCATTTGGGGCCAGGTGTGGTGGCTCATGGCTGTAATGTTAGCACTCTGGGTGGCCAAGGCAGGTGGATTGCTTGAGCTCAGGAGTTTAAAACCAGCCTGAGAAAGAACGAGCTCCATGTCTACAAAAAGTACAAAACGCAGCCGAGCATTTTAGTGGGCGCCTGTATTCCCAACTACTACTGGGGAGGCTGAGTCAAGAGGATCACATGACCCTAAGAGACTGAGGTTGCTGTGAGCTATGATGAAGCCATGGCGTGCTACCCTGGGTGACAAAGTGAGACTCTTTCTCAATAAAATAAAATAAAATAAAAGCACTTGGAATCCATTTGCTTATATAACAGTTGGGCAGAAGGGAACATTTGTTCTAGAACATTCTAGAGATGGCCCCTTACCTAAATTTATTTAGTGATAGGCTGACCCATCTTCCTTATTTTAGTAAGTAGCTATTTACTTACACTGTATTATTTAATTCATACTTTAGCCCTGTAAGGTCAAGATTGGTTATTGCCATTTGATGGATGAGCAAACTGAATCTTAAAGAGGTTACAAGGTTTTCCCATTATCTAGCAGGCCACAAGTGACTGGGTCACGCTTTGCACTCCTCCAGCAGGTTTTGAGACCTTTTCAACTTGACTCTACAATTTCTTTTTAGTGCCTTCTACATCCCAGGGACCATGCTGGACTTAAATGAGTATAGAAAGATGAATATGATACATTCCCTGCTGCCTCCCAGGCCAGAAATGTTGTCCCTACATGACACTCAAAGCAGCTTGTAAGAAGGATAGTAACCATTCAATTACTTTCTTGGGGCAATTCATTGCGAGTAGCCCAGAGTTAAACAGTTCTTATTTAACATTAGCAGATGGTGAATGAGGCAACAGTGTCTGCACTCAAAACAAAACAAAAGTAATAAAAGGAATTGGCACTCAAACAGGAAAGATGAACCACCGTTCCTTCAGGTCCTTTATCTCAATCATTCGGTAGAATGAAAAAGAATCACTTCATAAATCAGTGGAAGCTGGTCTCACTCTGCCATTCACAGAACATGGAATTACTGGCTCAGACTGATAAATGGATGTCTTTGCTGGAGAACTGTCACCAAGGCTTGTATAACTTACAGTGCAATTGTTACTTTTGTCCTAGAAAGGACTTATTTATTTTAGCTTATATTATGTTTTCATTCTTGAAACATGTCCTTTATGTATCTGCTTTTGAAAACTGGAGTAGATGCCAGCACAGAAAGAAGCTGTTCTATGATTGTAACTGAAATATAATTTTGAAAGTCAGTGATATGAAACAGTGTGTTGATTCTTTGCATTTTACCACCAGAGGCCAAAGACAAAGAACAACTGTATTTTTATAAAATTAGGGCTTATCTAAAATTACAGGTGTGTCATAAGAAGTGCTAAAACCAGAGTGTGTTGGATCCACAATAAATCTATTAGTGAACAACCAATAGATTTATTCCATTTTAGTTGTCAGGGTCTGAAGAAGACAGGTACAACTTATTTGTATATAAAATTCTACATATATGTATGTACACACGTATGTGTGTGTGTACATATATATGGACACACATATGTATTCATAAAAGCTTATTTTTAAAAACTAAATTAAAAAAAGCCAAATTCTACTTTGATCCTCTTAAGAGGCTAAAAAACTGAGTCTTTAGTTTTGCTCTGTCTGTCCTATAATCTCAATTAATGCCACTGAGAAGAGAGCTGAATTTTGGCAATAGTATATAACTTGGTAATTGGACACAACTTCAAATAATTTTTTAGGCTTCCCAAGGGTTTTGGTAAAAGTTGAAAATGAATCCATAAACCATTCACTTTTATATCTTGAACATGTGCATTGAGAATCTTTTTCTACTTTTTCTTAGCTTATGTTGCCTTTTAAACTGAAGTTAGAATGGTAACTTTTCACTGGGTAATCATTCTACTTTTGATAAGCAACCTGGGATTGCTTAATATGTATCTAATTTTTGAAGTCAACAATAGATTGTCTAAAGGAGCACCAAATATCAATACCTATTTGGCTTGTGGCCAAGCAGACAGATTTGTTACAACTTGAAACTGGAAGAATTTTTTGATGCTTTTTGCACAAAACATACCCTACACATCTGTGGTAAAACTACAGTCCATGTTCCTTTTCTAAACAACAAATAAATACAATTCATTAGTAAAATTTAGGCATTTTCTCCTCTTCCCCCACTTTAAATTATGCTATCTATGATTTAGAAAGTCATTTTACAGTTATTTTTCCCATTTCCCCCAAATTCTTTTTTTTAAATTTCAGATTAATATAAGGGTACAATTAGGTTACATTATTTGTATCTGTTAGGTAAACTCACAAGTTGTAGTTGAGCCCTTCACCCAGGAGGTGCGCTGTGTAACCCTCCATTCATTTCCCCATAATTCTAACAAAGGCACTCTCTGTGTGGAAGAGGAAAACTGGTTTAAAATAAAGGTAGAGCAGGGTAAGGTGGCTCACGCCTGTAATTCCAGCACTTGGGGAGGTCAAGGCAGGTGGATCACCTCAGCTTACGAGTTCTAGCTCTGAGCTAGAGTGAGACCCCCATCTCTAAAAAATAGCCGGGTGTTGTGTCTCAAAAAAAAAAAAAATAAATAAATAAAAATAAAATAAAATAAAGGTAAGACTATCACCCTTCAACCTATTTTTCTAACTCCCAGGGTGACTGCTTGATTTAGTTGTCTTTTCCCCCCTTCCCTTTTAAAAAAGGTTTTTATTTGATAAGTATGATGGACATTAGATAACACCTTAAAGAACAGAGGGAGAAGCTGCTGTTTCTTTTTCTTCGTTACCCAAGCTTGCCTTTGCCACATACACACACTACATAGGCCTTACAGGTAGACAAGGTGCCTCAGAGTGCTTCTCACAATTGGTGTCAGCCAAGTGACATCGGCAGGTAGTTGTCATTACCCATCCCCTCTGGCATCCTCTTTTCCTTTAATTTCTTTCTCTCCTTATTTCGGTGAAAAGGAATATTACGGAAGCAACATTTGAAACAGAGAGAGCCATTGGAGTCCTGGTACATATTTTGACTTTCTTTCTATGATATACTCAATAATATGTTTCCATCTTTCGCATTGATACCTATTTTTTAAATCCGGCCAATTTAATAAGTTGCCTTTTCTCTCATTTTCCAAACTCTCTTATTTTACCATCGTCTCCTGCCTTTCTGAATCTGTCTTACTCTAATTCTTTTATTTAGCAACACAGCCATGATAAAAGCCTCTGATGAGGCTGATAAAAAAGAAATCCTAGGTGGGATGGAAAATGGAGAGATGAAGCTTGGTGAACAACAATAAATGATTTTAGTCTATGGAGTGGAAAGACTGTGGGTTCCTGCCACACCTAAATTGAGACACACAATTTGTCCTTTGAAAATTAGTTGCAAATTTTGTTGCCTGTGCTTATTTGATTATTTCAGTGAGTCGATGGAATATTTTCAGATAATAATTAGAATTTATATCTTTCCTCAAATGGACCTGAAATGTTATGTTGACTGAAAAATTGGGAGTTGTGATGGTCCAGTTGAGTCACCAAGAAAAACAACTGAGTCCAAGCATGCAGGGGTAATGACAACTACTTTGCAACATCACTTGGTTGCCTGACATCAATTGTGAGAGGCACTCTGATTTTATAGAGGCAAAAGTACAAAAAAAAAATCACCTCAGAATTGATGAGAATGGTGAACAGTTTACTGGATACCAGACACCATATTGATTATTCTACAAAAAGAAATTGCTAAACTAATCTCTCATTTTACCATTATGTATTGTTAAACACAGTCGCCTCGTAAAGTTCATTGGCTATGTTTTCATTCATTTTTTATTGATTCGGATATTAGGAAATTGTGACGTAGCGAAAGATTCTGTGGTAAGATTTTAGTCCTGTTTCTAAGTAAGAGGTGGCATGAGCCCTCAATAATAGGCAAAGCCAAGTTCCATTCTCTGGATGTTGATCCTTAACCTTTGATTGCTTGCAGGGTTGCAGACAGCAGGGACTTTGAAGCCTGAGTTTTGGGTTCACATCTTGACCCCACAAGCAGTAACTGGAAGACCTTGAGAATCTCTTAATTTCTCTGATATTTAGCTTCCTTTCCTATATAAAGAAGGATATTAATATTTATTTGCAGGATTATTTTAAGGATTAGAATTGTTGAAACCTGGTAGGCATTCAACAAAGGGCTAAATGTTGTTTTATAGAGTCTATCTTTGTCTGGGTGTCAGAATGATCCATCGGCTATTATTTGGATGCTTTTAGTTGTTCAGTATATTTGTTTAACGTTTACTTACTTTGATCTTCAACTTGTGATTTTATGAAGACTAAAAAATTAAACAGATTAAACTGTGTAAAGTTTTGAAAATGACATATACTCAAATATATATCATATGCATGAGCTTCAATGGTACTATGGATCAATTATGATACAGTTTGGCCACACAAGCTCCTATTTCCTTTTCATCAGACTAGATTGGTTGAATCCTTAGCTAAGTAAGAATGGCTGGACTTCACATGTGGTCCTGCCCTGTGTCTCCTTGTGTCAATCAGTGTCTTGCTCAACAGAATCTTGTGTTCCACTGCACTGACTCTGTGGATCCCTGTCAATCTTTGATGGACTGGTCCTTTTCACCTATCAGAGGTCATGTGCCAAGGCTTGAGAGCTTTCAGACTCATGTGCAAAGCAAAAGTCTTGAACTTGTCCAGATGCATCCACTATATTTCTATTGTGCTAGTGCTTCTGGCCTTACACATTATTACACAGTTCTTCTAATGCGTACTTGGTCTACCAACCTCTCCATTAGAATGAACACAAACAACTTCTTGTGATGAGAATTTTAATAAGACGGTCTCTTTTCATTGATTTTTGCTCAGAAGTCTTTTCTTCCATGTTGATTTCTTCTTCCCACTCTTAGAAGTCCCCATTGCCTGACAGAGCTAAGGTTACACCCAGTTTTTCTCCTTGGGTTTTTTCTTAAAATTCACTTACACTAAAAAAAAAAAAAAAAAAAAAAAATTCACTTACACTTCCAGAGATGTTCTCTGTGAAAAGTGCCACATTGCTGAAATAGTTGTCTCTAGTGGAGGACAGTGCCCGTTATTAATTCAAGCAGTATTACATAGTGGAAGGAACTTGGACTTAGGAAACCTGGGTTTGAATTTTCACTCTGCCACTTGCTAGGAATGTGACCTTGGCCAGGTCACAGAGCATCTCTGAACCTCAGTCTTCTCATCTACAAAATGAAGATAATCTTACCCTGCCAAGTTAGCATGGATATTAAATGAGATAGAATTTGTAAAGTGGTCAGCAGAGACAAATCCCTCAATAAATAATTGTAAGTATTAAGTGCATCATCATCCTACATTCATTGAACTACCTGGCACTGAGATCTCCTGCTCCTTGCCAGTTATTTCACTGTCCCTAGGCTGACAACCTTTTGGGCTCTTTCTTGGGAGATCTCATTGCTGCTGGGGTAGAAAAGGTTGCTTTTAATAGTGTCTTTGGTACAGCTATAGTACCTATAATGTTTTAAAATGTAAAATCCTATTGAATCTTAATGTATTTTCTTCTACTGCTTGAAATTAATTTTTGCCATAAATCTGAAATATTGGTTCAAATCTCTTATCTCAGTTCCATGAAAGACCAGCATGGATTGAAGGTCACAGTCATCAGATTCCCTCACGTCACTGGAGCTAGAGGTCCTGATTTAAGGGAGCCTCTGTTCAGTGTGTGGTATCCTGCTAACGTGTGTCTCTTTTACAATCCACGGATGCTTGAGATCCCTGCTTTGGAGAGGGCTTTCATTCATGGAACTGTTAAAAAGATTAACAGGAATGAGTCAATATTTACATTTTCACATATATTCTCCTCACAAAGATATAAAAAAAGTCATGCAAAAAAACCCCCCCAAAACAAAAACCCTACCATTAGTGGATAAAACATCATATCAGATATGTGAAAACATTGGTACCTCATTTAGGAATTAATATCATTTACACTTCCTGCCAAGTATTATTCAAGGAACTAACTGTCTATTCTCTTGAGCATTCATAGCATATACCCTTTTCCATCCCAACATGTAAAGACCTCAGCAATAGAATGGAGTTTATGGCACCAGGAGCTTCATTTTTCAGAGCTAATTTTGCTGACATATAATTGCTGACGTAAATGTTGGCACTTCTCTAACTAAAGTTGTGATAATGAGTATTGCTATAATGAAAACAAATGAGATTAATGGTCCTTTCCAGGTTTTTATCTGGCAGGGGCTGTGAGATTGAAATTCCTTTTGCTTTAACTCAGAAAACAGGTTTTTTTTTTTTCAGTTGAAATAAAGTTATACAGAATTTACCTGCTTGGTCTTTTTTAGAATATACAGGAACATCAGAGTGTGTGTATTCATGTTTGGAAGAACTGTGCAAATGTAAAGTAGGGTTCAGGAAATATACTTGAAAATTCAATAAAAAACATAGATTTTTCATATAAAATGAGCATTATTTAATGTAAGTGATAAATTGATAAAAAGCTAATCCCAGTCTCTAAATATGGTATACATTATAGCCAGAATAATGCAACTTTTAATATCAAGGCATAAAATTATTTCTAAAATTGTATTTTGATTGACAAGTCTTTTCTTTTTTTTTGTAGCAACATACTTGATAAAATTACAGTGTACAGCTAATGTCATGGCTTTATTAAAGAATTGCACTTTGTATATTATACTGTTGCCCATTTGTAGTATCACTAAAACTATTTCATGTATTAGATATTAGCCTTCCCCTGAGCAATAGGATCTGTCTACCTAAAGGAATCAAATAATGGAAAGATCTTCCTGTGTTAAGAAATGGTACAGCCCACTGGTTTCTTTTAAGAATGTATCAAAAGATTACCCACACTTGCATTACAGTATTGAAGAACAATATTGTTGAATAAATATTTACAGTATTATGTCGCCACGTTAGGATTTCCTGAGGTGTACAGAGTCTCACAAGGTAAATAATTAAAGGAGCTGCCTTCTTGGGTAGCACAAACCAGTGCTTGATACAGGTTTGATTATTTCGCTTGTCTCCAATAATCCATAACTGTCTTCTGTAATTATTTTCATCATCCAGCCAGGCAAAGATAAAAGATGGACCATGTCTCTTTTGCCTACTCCCAAGGAAACTCCATTATCCTTGAAAGGCCATGTGACTGTGTAAAAGTCAATCTGGTTCGCAAAAAGCATTCAGCAAGGACAAGCTGAGTGTGAGCTGAAAATGAAGTTGTTACCAGACAGCAAACGGCAGTCCTCGCTTCTTATGAATATTTGAATGAGTAACTAAAAACAGCTCAGTAAACTCTAAGCAAATGTGACAGCTGAAACTGCCTGGAAACCAGGAGTCCACCAGGACCATGATGAAAAGATTACCAGTTACTTTCTACCTCACGCTACCACCGGCCTGTGGAGGAACAGGATCAGATCTCGTTTGCTCAAAGATAAGTTGTGGAAAATCTAATTTATCTCTACACCTTCAGAAGCCAAATAGCCCCCCAATCTCTTGTGTTATTTTTGAATTCACTAAAATGCAATGATTTCTAACAATCTTTTCAAGGCAAGAGAACGGCCATGTTTTTTCAGAACCTGAAATATTGATGCTGCTATTGTTTTTACTCCTAGAAAATTGGCCCTAGTCAATCTCTCATGAATATCTTTCTGTTCACTTCATGTAGGAGAAAGACAATCAGAACAGAATCCCTAAAGCCAGAGTTCCCTGAATAATTCTCCCAAAAACCCTAATAAAAAGAAGTACCAGGTACATAGCTTGACATATCTAAGCCAACATAAACTATTGACTTGCTTTTTAAAAAGTCAGATAAATGGTGGTTTTTGTTGAAGTAGAAAATTCAGAATGGATTTTGACATATAGAGGAGGCCTAGAAAATATCCGCGGAGGATGAATTTCAAAAGAAAACTAAAAATTATTCATTTTCCTTTGGCCTCCTTGAATATGTAGGCAAAAGATTACTACTTCAATTTTCATCTCCAATTTACTGGGAAATAAAGCAGTATATAATTTTTAAGTTGGTGCCTTTAACTGAAAGGAGAATCAGTTATTTAGTTTCTCTAAGTGTGTACAGTAAATTCTACTTAAACCCATTTAGTTTTGTGCATTTGATGAATAGTTTAAGTAAAATGGAGCCCTCTTATAGTCCATAAATTCCTAATAAAGTAAAAAAAGACTATGCAGTATGTGTATCTAATGTAGAAATTGCTGTAATTCAAATCTGGTAGCTAACGGAATACAAAATTAAACCTTGGTGAGGTTTCTATTTATTTAGTGGTTATTTAGAAAAACTTGATGAAACATGAATTTTGTCAGCCTCTTCAGAAAGTTCCAGAAGATAGCAGCCATAGACTTTATTGCAGAAGAGTTTGACAGCAATTTCTATGACAATGGGGACCATAATCGTTTTCCAAGACGCTACTGCTGGGACCTCATTCTTTGTCTCTGGAACTGAGATCCTTGTTTCCATCTCAACTGCAAAATTACTATTCCAATTCCCTGGAGTATTTGAGCAATGCCAGCCTGATCATGGATAGCTATTTGGTTTCTTTTTTCTCTGTAGCCAAGTATGGATTTAAGATCTATGTTAGATACTGCAAGATTTTCAGTTTTGCAGTAAAAATGGAAAGAAGTAGGGCGCAGGCCCCATATGCTGGAGGTGGCGGGTTCGAACCCAGCCCCAGGCAATAACTGCCCCCACCACCCCCCCAAATGGAAAGAAGTATGTGAAACGCAATTCTGGCTCATGCTCAGATGGTGAAGAGGGAAGGCTTTAGGGAGAAAGAACCGAGACAGAATGAGTGTTGGTGACGTCCACCTTAGAGCCCTGCTCCTCTGAGATAGCAGACGAGGCAGAAACCCATGAGTTAGTCAGATTTGATGCCAGCTGCCAAATCTCACCAAACCCAATGTTCAGTCAGAGGTCAGAGCTCTTGCTGGCTACCTCGGCTTCAGAGAATCACCTAGGTGCTCTGGGCCGTCCTCTCATCTGCATGGTGTAGGGGAACTGGGTTGACAATTACAAAGGCATTTCTGGGAACAGAATGAGCATACATTTTAAAGGCCGAAGATCTGTGTTTGCATTCCTCATCAATCATTTACTAATTGTATACGTTTCCCGAGCAATCTTCATTTAGGATACGAGGATAGGTTCCCTTTGGGAAAGCAGGAAGAACAGAAGAGGTGACTCAGTAAAGTGCTTATACTGGCAGGTGTTCCAATAAATGTTGATTTTCTCTCCCTCTTTAAAGTCTTTTTCATAAAGTGCTAATCGAATAAGATAAAGTTTTCCTGTGATGTATTTTCTTTTTATTTGTACTAATCTATGAGAAGTACATGTGAAATTTTGTTACATAAATATAATGCATGGTGACCGAGTCAGGGCTGTTAGGGTGCCCATCTCCTGAGTGTGATACACTTTTGTTTAACTATAGTCATCCTACTCTGCTATGGAACATTCTAACTGTATGCTTGCGCCCTTTAACCCACTTTCTTCGTCCTCCCCTCCCCCACTCACTCTTCCCAGGCTCTCCTATTTTTTTTTCCCCACTCTCTACCTCCCTATGCTCAAATATGTTAGCTCCCACATTTGAGCTCTTGTGATATTTTTCTGTCATGCTGAGCTTATTTTACTTAAAATAATCACCTTTAATTCCATCCAGGTAGCTTCAAATGACAGGATTTTATTCTTTTTTATGCTCAAATATTATTATGCCATGGTGTATATATACGTATATACATCACATTTTCTTTATCCATTCATCCATTGAGGGCACGTAGGTTGATTCCATATCTTTTTTTTTTTTTTGTGGTTTTTGGCCGGGGCTGGGTTTGAACCCGGCACCTCCGGCATATGGGACTGGCGCCCTACTCCTTGAGCTACAGGCGCCGCCCTGATTCCATATCTTTGCTAGTGTGAGCAGTGCTACAGTGAACACCCATTAGGTTTTTAATTGTGACTGTCTCAGGGTCCTATGTTCCACCTGGCACAGGTGGAAGACATTGAAATTGAAAGTTAGGGAGGTTGAGCAAATACCAGGAGAGGAGTAACAGGAGAAGACAACGGCGCCTGTTGGTGCCAACAAACATGATCCTGTTTGATATTTTCTTTTGTTTTACAGTCTGTGATGTAAAATTGTTTTGTATCACAATGTAGTATTCTAATTTCAAAGGTCATAATGAGGTCAGAGTTTGAAAAGGAAAGTCATCTCCAAATGTGCACTGTGGGTCATGAATATTCATCGACATCTACTTATTTTTCATTCATTATATTGGTTTTCAAGATAAATGAAAACATAATCCTATAACCAAAGGATCTTAAAAGTGGCCTCAGAAAACAAGAGAATACTCTACACGGGGTACAATTCAGCATCTAGCTGAAGTGGTTTCTTTAAAGTTTTACTTAAATGCATGGAAATAAACTCTCCCAGGGGAAAAAACACAAAACAAAACCAGAAACAAACCTCTGTCGCAAGTCCTCAGCTGTAAAGACCCAGCAACCCCACATTTAGGTACTGACCTTAAGAAAAAGCATCATAATTGCAGTTCTTATGTTTAAGGCAGAATTTTCTCTATGAGTAACTAATTGGAACTGGCCTACTTTTCCCTCAATAGGAAAATAAATAACCGTATGTAAATACAATGCGATGTGACATTGCCAATAAAAAGAATGAAGCAGTTCTATGCATGCTGCTACAGGAAGACAATTATGATTTAGTCTTAGGTGAAAAAAGCAAATTGTTGAGCCATATGCCCTGTATGTACTAATTCTAAAATGAACAAATATATAATATATATGTATGTATATACACACACACACACCTAAATGATCATACAAACGTGTGTGTGTGCATGGGTATTAGGTTAAAAAAATATTTTAAATGGCATATGTGTAGCTGTTTATAGCAACTACTCTTAGGTTAGGTTTTATTTCCTTTTTTTTTAAAGATTTTTTTTAATTAATTAATTTTTTTGTTGCAGTTTTGGCCAGGGTCAGGTTTGAACCTGCCACCCTTGGTATATGGGACTGGTGCCCTACTCCCTGAGCCACAGGCATCACCCTATTTCCTTTTTTTTAAATAATGCAATCCTGCCGTTATATAACTTGTTACTACAAATATAATTCTTTTGTGATCAAAAAATAAAATTTAACTATGAGTCTAGGTCTTGAAATGACTTGGCAAATCAACACATTTATTCTGGTTCTCTCCCCTCCCTTCCTCTCTAGCTGTTTAACACTGGCACGCTTCAAAAACCCAAGGTCCAAATAGAAAACAAATTAGTTCTTGGTGTTGGCTCTGGTATTTTTCTGCCCTAAATCTAATCCCAGCCCTTCCACTAGCTGTTTGTGTATTTCAGAAAAATTATTTCACCCCCCAGCTTTCTCATCTATAAAATGAAAGCATTTGAAATAAGTGAAGGGGTTGGTCTGAGAAATTTTCTCCCAGCTCTGAGCTACTATGTCTGTTGAAATGAAATAAATTTCATGGTCCATTGCAGTAAAATACTTTTCCTTCCATATTTCATCTTTCACAGTAAATATTTAATAGCCCATTATTTTATTCAGCACTGACTAATAACAATATAATATTCTATTTAGTCCTCATTTTCTTTTGTTCTGAATGTACTGAATTTGAATCTGTGGACCGGTAACACCTGCAGACCTTCTAAATCCTTGCTGGAGGAAGATTCATAGGATATGACCTTCCACTTAGGAAGCAGTGGCCAAGTACACCCCATGTTAGAGCTGGCAGGTTATTAAGCGTTTCTACTTTTCCTCACACTTTCCAGGGCTCCTTGTATTTGAAGCTAGCAAGTCTTTTTCTACCTCCCAGGGGGCCCCAGGAATATCAATTTGTTAAATTCTACTTTAACTCAGGTCCTTCATAGCTTTTTATGATTAGTTTAAGATTTTGTGGAACACTGCGTAGTGATCTCTTGTTCATTTTATTGTTCATCTGGTCTGTGGCACATCCTTAGAGCAGGCTGGCCTTTCAAGACAAAGGCACAAGGAATAAAGGCCACCACAATTTGTTTGATACCATTAAGCTTATTTTGCTTTCTCTGACCAGAGTGAGATCATAAGTTACTCTCCTTTTCTGAAGAACTGAGTGAATAGAACTCTAAAGATCCCTGGCTGCTTGTAGAGGGATAAGAGGCAAGGAAGACACCGGGCCTGTCCTTGAAAGTTTAATTTTGTATTCTGGGAGACAGAGCGGATATAAAATAAATCCACAAAAGAAGAACATTATGTGCCATTAAAAAAAAAAGCAGTAAAGATAAGTGTGCTGAACGGAGAGATATAGAACTACATTCTAAGGAAGTACAGAAGTGCCTTCCTGAGGACTTTAGAAAAGCACTTTACCCAGAAACATGTAAGGGAGAAAAGCCAGAGATTTGTATGATATCACCATTGTAAAGAAATTTCTATGACAATTTTTCTAATGATAGCTTAGGCTACATTGGATTGATTTGTACTTAGCGAGCTGAAATAAGGTTATCACTTTTATATTTCCAATAATTTAATATTAAATAGGAGCTCAGACATCTAGCAATTGAAGAGGTCTCTCTGTGGCTGTGTGTCCCCAAGGCAGGTCTATGAAAATACTATTACTAGACCTTTAAATTTATATTTTACCCTGTTCTTTAAATTTTTATATTTTCTCATTTGTTTTATAATGCTCATGACACATGCTTAAAAATTATAAGTATCTAACTGATAAAAATATATTAAGGGATAGACATATATTAAGGGATTGTCATTAAGGGATATACCTCTCGAAATATCAACTTGTTAAATTCTGCTTTAACTCAGGTCCTTCATAGCTTTTATGATTAGTTTAAATGATACTTATAGGAAGATATTGGTCAAACAATATAGAAATCAATGCTTCGAGAAAAATAACTCTGAATTTGTATCATAAATGGTTACATTTTACAAGGAATTTTACTGAAAGCAAATCTAATGTTTCTTCTGAATTTCTTATGTATCACTATAATTCTTCAGTCTGAAATAAGTTGGTAGAGGGACTTTACCTAACAATTGCAATCAGTGTAACCTGGCTTATTGTACCGTCAATGAATCCCCAACAATAAAAAAATAAAAAAAAAAGAAAAATCCATGATTAATAGAGAGATAGTATTCTTTTCAAATGCATTTGGCTTTTTAGCGAAGGCCATAGGAATTTGCAAGTAGATAAAGACTTATCAATGTAAGAGGTTTCTCTTTTATTCTTATGGTTTGAATGTGCTGTTTTTCTGGGTTTCTGTGATTTATGGCAGTAAAGGCACACCAATGGGACAAGCTACTCAAAGTTTTTCTTGTCCTCGTGCTGTTAGGGACACTGTGGAAGCCACTGCACCTCCTGTGTGCATCCCCTGCACTGTGTATACTGTGGTCAGTGGGTGTCACTGGCTCTGGCTGCCCAGTCTTACTCTCTGTCAGACCTCCTCTTTCATCCTGCAGTAGGTGAGTTACTCTTATTGAGTTCTCATCTAATTATGTGAAATTTGTTGGAGGTCAACACGACATTTGTTTTTTGTTTTGTTTTTAGACAGAGTCTCATGCTGTTGCCCTGTGTAGAGTGCTGTGGCATCATAGCTCACAGTAACCTCAAACTCTTGGGCTCAAGTGATTCTTTTGCCTCAGCTTCCCAAGTAGGTAGCTGGGATTATGGGTGCCTGCCACAATGCCCAGCTATTTTTTTTTTTAGAAATGTGGTCTCACTCTTGCTCAGGCTGGTCTTGAACTCCTGAGCTCAGGTAATCCACCTGCCTCAGCTTCCCAGAGTGCTACGATTACAGGCATGAGCCACCACATCTGACATGACATTTGGTTTTGATCAAGAGATTCTCTACCGATTGTGGGCCTCACAGAACTGGTAGAGAGGTCTGTCTTCTTTTAAGAATGTCTATTCAAGAAAGGATAAGTAGGTGTCTGGTAAAACTGTTGTAAACTGGCCCACCTTATTGATTGATAAGATGGCCCTTTCTCCATTAATTACAAAATAAGAATGCAATTTTATCAATGAAATAGGCTGTGGGTTATTGTTAATACCTGTGTTAACTAGTATTCTCCAGAGAAATAGGACCAAGAGGAGGCATCAAGAGGAGGCATGTACATATCTGTATGTATACACATGCGTATACAAAGAGAAAGGGATGCGGGGGGGGGGCGGTGAGGGGAGTAGAGGTGGTGTCTTGACACCACTATGCATCTCCTATCATACCTCTCTGCTTCTGGCTCAGTTCCGTCTGCTGCCTCTCATGGCCTGGAACTGCTGACAGTGTCCCTGACTGGTAGGCTGTGCCCTTTGTGAGTCCAACAGGAGGGGAATATGGGGCAGAACCCACTTCCCTTTACCACTGTGTTCTTTGTTGCCTGCACTGCGCTCTCACACACTTCCGGGAGAGGGAAGGAAGGAGGGAAAGGGGGAAGGAGGGAGCGAAGGAAGGAAGGAAGGAAGGAAGGAAGGAAGGAAGGAAGGAAGGAAGGGGAAGGGAAGGTAAGGAAGGGAAGGGAGAAAGAAAGGAAGGAAGGAAGGAAGGAAGGAAGGAAGGAAGGAAGGAAGGAAGGAAGGAAGGAAGGGGAAGGGAAGGTAAGGAAGGGAAGGGAGAAAGAAAGGAAGGAAGGAAGGAAGGAAGGAAGGAAGGAAGGAAGGGGAAGGGAAGGTAAGGAAGGGAAGGGAGAAAGAAAGGAAGGAAGGAAGGGAGGAAGGAAGGAAGGAAGGAAGGACGGAAGGAAGGAAGGAAGGACGGAAGGAAGGAAGGAAAAGAAAGAAAGAAAGAAAATGCATAGGATGGGGGCAAAAAATGTGCCAGGGAGACGGGGCACCTTGCAAAGCAAAGTCTGGTCCCAAAGTCCATGGGTTCACTGCAGTTGGTAGCCTTTCTTTCTTTTCTTCGCATTGCTTTCTGCTGAAAGAAAGCCTCCTTAAACTTCATCCACCTTGTGAATACACTTTCTGTTGACCAGGCACATTTCACATCACGGGGTTTTCTGCCTCCTCAGTCTCTTTTCTCCAGTTAGAGCTAGTGAGTCTAAATCAAGTCCTGGCAGCTCTAGTGGGATAGGACTTCTGGTCTTTGATATGCTGAGGCTTCTTCCCTCCACCCGTCCTGCCCTGTCCAGGGGCATGTGGGTATTTATTTAGGTTTAGTTTCCTGAAGAGTTTCCCACTAGTGTGAGTTATAGATAGGTCTCCTAATGTCACACGTGCAAACACACATAAGCACCCATGTGCGTACACACACTTCTACATATACCAAGGGCAGCTGAACCCTCAGAGATAGTGAAATATAAACATACAGGGTAATGACAGTTTTCTAGCTGTTCCATACCACAGCGCTTCCCAAAATGGTGCCAAATGTTACAAATCATGCACAACAGACATAGTTCCTTCTTCTTTTCAGCTGGCCTTCCTGAGTGTAAGGACTGGCTAAAAGTTGTGGTTCATTACTGAACCATTTACCCATCAAGGCCTACTCTTAGCACACAGAGACCCAGATTTGAAATTACCCTTGTTTTAAGGTAATCCAAATAAAATTTAAAAAAGTGCATTGCTATTACATTTCCCTTTGTTAGCAGAAGGAATAGGATGTAAGATATATGACTGCCTGCTATTAAATCACATAACACTGGTGTAATAATGGTGATGGTGAGGCTCGCAATACTTTTCCACTTGAGCAGGAAAATGGAAGGAAACATTGAGACGGTTACAGTTTTATCTGTAGTAGCTTAGATTTTTCAAAATTTCTTTATGTAGAGAAGTTAGAAAAAATATTTTACTGACTGGTATATTTATTAGGGAAAATATGTAGACAAATGGCTTTGAAGTAGAAGGTGAGGGATTTAGGAAAATATTGGAAGGAGAGAATAGAGAGATAGCCAAGATTTTCCACACAGAAATATATGGAGCTAGTGGAAAGAGTGGGCGATGAAGAGCAGAGAAGAGATAATGAAGTAGGAAGAGAAAGTAGGGGTACTGGGTCAATTTGTGAAAAGTTAGATCCCTCAGTAGACAATAATTATTAAAGGAATAGTTAAGAATAGAAAGGAGTAGTGTTCAGTTTTAATTTGTCTGCTGAAAATTTCTCTAGCATTATCTCTTTTTCTCTAGTAAATGTTTTTCTCCAGAAGCTTCCTAGTATCAGTGGGATGAAGTGTGTATTTGTATTCAGGGGCTGGCGATGTGGTAAAGAGGTGTCCAAGAAAAGGATAAAGGATATGGTCACAGGACACAAGATGCAGAAAGAGAATATTGTAAAGAAGCTGGAAGGTGGGGCCAGGAGTTATTAAAGATTCACAGAAACGCTAAGAAATTCTAAGGATCCCCAGTGAAACCTTTGGATTCCCCCCAAGAGGGAAGATAGTAGTTGAAAATCATCTTGTACAGATTTTAAGTGGCGGGGTGAACCAACATGAGACCTTGGTTGAATTTTTGTAACTTAGAAGGGATAATTCAGGAAAACTCATTGAAAAAAAATGCAGTCTATTTAGCAGAATAGGATAAAATTCGTGGTTTGGCAGCCTTCAGGAAATGACTTGGGTGTGCGTTTTATCTGAGGTTCGTTCGATTGAATGGAACAAAGATGTACAAAGCTAATCATAAGTTAGTGTTTTCCAAAAATTCCTATCAAATTACCATAAATTACAGAGGACAGCAAATGTGTTTTCATGGGGATCTGGAACTCAGCTTCTTATACAGTGCTGCAGTTCCCCCAACCCTACTCAAGTCTTTGAAGCTCATTTTTTCTTATCCTGAACGATCTTTGCATAATACTATATAGTACAGCCTCGAGTTTTTACATTAAAATTCCTACACAGTATTTACAGGTGAAATCAAGAAAATTCTCCACACCCTATACTCATATATACCTCTCTATCCTCCTTCCAGCTATAAAAGTACATATTTTTACCTCGTTTATTAATCAAGCATCTTTCCAGCCAGTATATTAGGTCCGTGAGAACAGAGAATCTTTGTTTTATTTATTGCCATAACCAGAGCAGGAGTGTAATATACATTTATTGAACACATGGATAATCTTTGGCTTGCATATATATGCCTGCTATACTTTTTTTATATCCCCAAGGATATAAGTAAACTAGTCAAAGAAGTCTTAGGTAATGGGAATTATTGAAAAAAAAAAGTTCTACCTCTTCTGTTTAACAGCCATTCTGTTACCTGTCCTGGCCATAGCCGGAACATAAAGAGTCTTGGTGCAAATTAGTAAAGGTGCTTACAGCTTGGGGTGGGGGATTGCCTTATGCTCCTCAATGGTCTGGTCTCTCTGGACCTCTAAGGTATCTCCAAAGGTCTTGGCCTCCTATCTTTATCCTCCAGGAAGGAGGGATTGACTATTTCACTCAGGTACGATGTAGTGAGGCACCTGTCTGCTGGGCTGCTGCTGGCTTAGACTCCAATCCATGCTCCAGTCAACAAAGACCCTCTAGCAGGGTTGCCTGTTTTTTCTCAGAAAAGGGTGACAGAGGACTATGTAATTTACAGGCTGTCAGCCATGGCTTTCTGGAATAGAAGGGGTATAGATTTCTAATAGCAAATCTGTGTCCGCAGGTGAGAGAAAGAACCATAGTTACCATCAGATTTTGTCAGTGAGAAGAAGAAAGAAAAAACTTACCACAGTGTCTGAAAGAGGCTGGAAACTTACCATGGTTGCTTTTCTATGTTATATTTGAAATGTGTCTTCAACTGTCACTTTCATTCTGTGCTCGCAAACTCTGCATTGTGTTATATTACTTTTGGATGGCTGAGGAGATTGAGGCCCAGAAAGTGTCAACCCTCCTAAGGTCACACAGCTGTCTCATGACAGACTCAAGATTAAGAGCCCAGAGGTCTCCTTTCTCACTTTAGTCTGTAATTTCACTTTACCACAGTGCTCTCATTCCAAGGACAGCTCTACAAGATGAGGTTGGGGGAGACTGTGACTTTGATCATCTACAGGTGCTTTTATTTTAAAAATAATGAAAAAAAAAAACCAGCCTAAAATTGTTCAGTAGCACAAGCATGATTCACACTGAAGTATAGGCAGTTCCCAGGTTACAGATGACCCAACTTAAGGTGTTTTTTACTTACAAACAAGCTCCCAAAGCTCCCCGTGAGTATAATTTATAATTAAATAGTTAAATGAATGATTCTGGAACTCATTTCTTCCGTGCATATGAACAGACCACATGGCATAATGGTTCGCTGGTGCAGCATCTTCACGCGGGCAGCTGGCCTCAGTGTGCATGAGGTCACTCACACACGCCATCACCTTCTTCACCTCATCGTAGCCAAAAGGTCGAGAAGTGACAGCATCACTTTCTTAACTTCTTAATTTGATTTTGCGAGTCTATGTTTACCTGTATGACCGTGCCTCCCAAGCAAAAGTCCACTGCAAGTCCAGGTGAGCCTGCAGCACAGAGAAATGTGATTACAGTGGTGAAAGTTCCCCTCCATTGCAGCAGGCCTCGGGACTGATGCAGGGACCTGACTGGAGGCTGTGCAGCTGCATGGCTCTGGAGAGAAAGGACAGCTGGCTTGCAACCCTGGGTGCTGTGGCTGGTGCCATTGTAACATCTCTATTTTGAAGCACTATTTTTTTTCCTGAGGTCAGATCTGTGACTGCTTCCTTCTCCTTGCCCCTGACAGGTGGGGAGTGAACAGGGAATGAATCCCTCTGCCACTGCCACAGGGGCCTTGGGCAGAGCACAACACCAGGCACCAAGTGTCTGCTGTGGCTTGGGTGGTCTGGCTCCACAGCACTTCCTTGTGAGACTCAGGAGAGTGCCTATGCCCTCGGTGCCCATTGCCCACTGTTGGGGCGGCTGCACTGCTGCCAAGGCTGCCTGAGAGGCCCTGAAGATGGAAGCCAGTGTAGCCACCATCTTTGGACCTGGATGGACTATATGCTGCCCTATACAGGTGCTCTGGGCACCGTGCTCTGCACATGCCTTGCCCCACCTGTGTACCCTGCCCTGCAGCAACCCTGGCCTGTGTGTGTGAGCCCTGCACCTGATGGACCTGCTCCATCCACATAAGCACCCTTCCCCACAACCCCTTTCTGACCAAAGCCCACTCTGTCCTTTGCCCCATGGGCCTCTCTGCTACACCTCATGCCACAACCTGCACACACCTTGCCCTGCCCACACACTTGGTACCTCAACTGCCTACCCCTGGATGCATGTGTGCTATGCCTAAGAGACCTCTCCCATGTCAGGCACACACCCTACTCTACTGGTGAGTCCCACCTTACATGTGTGCCAGGAGCCTGGGGCCAGCCCTGGTACAGCAGCCTGGTGACAACCACAGGGGAACACAGGAGGTACAGCAGAGCAATAGCATTAAAGGGTCACAATGCATCCATCTCTCTCCTGCCTGGTCAAGCTTCCAGAGCAGGACATAAGCAGGGCATCCAGGGACTCAGCCATATCTTCACTGAATAGCAGAAGTCACAGCAGAGGAGAACAGGTATTACCACATCTGTTATCTGTTTTGAGCTGAGAGAAGAGGCCCCAGATGAGGAGAAACCAGCATGAAACTCTGGCAACCTGAAAAAACAGGCTGTCTGTTTTTTTTTTTTTTTTTTTAATTTTGGCCGGGGCTAAGGTTTGAAACCACCACCTCCAGCATATGGGACCGGCGCCCTACTCCTTGAGCCACAGGCGCTGCCCTGACAGGCTGTCTATTTTTTCAGAGATGAGTAACTCTCTAGCATTGAACTTCAACCAAAAGGAAATTGCTGAAATGACAGATATGGAATTCAGATTATGGATGGAAAGTAAGATAAACTGAATTGAGGAGATAGTAGAAAAACATCTCAAAGAAACAAACAAAAAAATAAGTACATGAACAAAAAATTCACTAAAGAGATAGATAAGGAAAAAAATAATAGAACTTAATGGAACGAAAGAGCCATTTAGGGAATTTCAAAATACAGCAAAAAGCTTTACCAATAGATTACACCAAGCAGAAGAAATAATTTTAGAGCTTGATAGCAAGGATTTCAAAGTTACCCAGTTAATAAAAATGTAGAAAAAAGAACAGAGAAGAATGGACAGTCACTGAGAGAGATATGATATTATGCCAAATGAACAAATCAGTAAATGTGATTTACCACATGAACAGAATTAAAAACAAAGACCAGATGATTATCTTAGTAGATGCAGAAAAAGTATTCAATAAAATCTAGCACTCTTTTATTATAAAAACCCTCAGCAAAGTAGTCATAGAAGGAACATGTCTCAAAACAACAAAAACCATCTATGATAAACCCATGGCCAACATCATACTGAGTTGGAAAAATCTGAAAGCATTTCCATTTGTACCTGGAACAAGGCAATAGTGCCCACTGTCACCACTTCTATTTCACATAATACTAGAAATTCTACTCAGAGCAATCAAGCAAGAGAAAGAAATAAAGGGCATTCAGATTTGGAAAGAGGAGGTCAAACTATCTCTGTTTGTTGATGATATGATGTTATAACTAGTAAACCCTAAAAACGACACTGAAAGACTCTAAGGATTGATAAATAAATTCAGTAACTTTTCAGGCTACAAAATTAATGTACATAAATCAATAGGATTTCCACATGCTAATAACAGTCAAGCTGACAGTCAAATTAAGAATGCCATACCATTTACAGTAGCTACAAAGAAGCTATTACTATACTACCTAGTAATATACTTATCCAAGGAGGTGAAAGTTCTTTAAAGAACTTGATGAGTTCATACCCTTGATGAGAGAAGTCAGAGATGAAACAAACAGGAAAACATCCCAGGTCATATATTAGAACAATTAACATTGTTAAAATGTCTGTACTCTCCAAAGTTATTTATAGATTCAACACAATTCCCATCAAAATTCCAATGTCATTTCTCATGGATCCAGAAAAAAATAATTCTAAACATCTCATGGAACTATAGTACAAGACTATAGTAACCAAACAACACAGTACTAGTATAAATACAGTCGTATAGAACAATGGAACAGAATAGAGAACCCAGAAAAATATCATATAGCTATGAGCAACTGATTTTTGATAAAGCAGACAAAACATACACTGAGGAAAGGATGCCCTATTCAACCAAAGGTGCTGAGAAAAACTGGATGATTATAAGCAGAAAAATAAAACTTGATCCCTATTTCTTGCCACATAAAATATTAACTTAAAAGGGTTTGAAGACTTAAATATAAGACCTGAAACCATAAAAATTCTAGAAGAAAATAGAGGGAAAAAAATCTTTGACCTTGGCAAAGAATTTATGGGTAAGAACCTAAAAACAAATATAGCAGCCATAAAATAAATAAATGGGACCTAATTAAACTAAAACATTTGTGCACAGCAAAGGAAATAACCAACAAAGTAAATAGACAACTGACAGAATGGGAGAAAATATTCACAAAAAATACATCTGACAAAGGGCAAATATCCAGAATCTACAAGGAACTCAGACAAATCAGCAAGCAAACAATAAATAATCCCAGCAAAAAGTAGGCAAAAGACATGAACAGATACTTCTCTAAAGAAGATAGATAAATGGTGAACAAACATGTAAAAATGTTCATCATCACTAATTATCAGGGAAATGCAAATTAAAACCACAGTGAGATACCACTTTACCCCTGTCAGAATGGCAATTATTTAAAGTCAAAGAACAGTTGATGATCCAGCCTGAGCAAGAGTGAGACCCTGTTTCTATTATAAATAGAGAAAAAAATTAACTGGTGGGCATGGTGGTAGGCTCCTGTAATCCTAGGGACTACTACAGAGGCTGTGGTGGAAGGATCATTTGAACCCAGGAGTCTAAGGATTCTGTGAGAGCTAGACTGATGTCATGACACTCTAGCCTGGGCAGCAGAGTGAGATTCTGTCTCGAGAACAAAACAAACACCCCCCCCAAAAAAAACCAAAAACCAGAGAATAATAGATGTTGGTGTGGATGCAGTAACAAGGGAATGCTTATATGTATACTGTTGGTGGGGCTGTAAACTTGTACAACCACTATGGAAAGTAGTGTAGAGTTTCCTCAAAGACCTACAGGTAGAACAACCATTTGATTCTGCAATCCCACTACTGGGTATCTACCCAAAGGAAAATAAGTCACTTTACAAAAAGACACCTGCACTTAAATGTTTATTGCAGTACAATTCACAATGGCAAAGATATAGAATCAATCTGAGTGCCCATCAGCAGATGAATGGATAAAGAAAATGTTGTATGTATACACCATGGAGTACTACTCAGCTGTAAAAAGGAATGAAATAATACTTTTTGCGGTAAGTTGGATGGAACTGGAGACCATTATCCTAAGTCAAGTATCTAAGAAATGGAAAAACTAGAGATAACATGTTCTTACTTATTCTTACTTAAAGTGGGAGCAAAATAAAGGCTGGGTCTGGTCATAAAGAGCAGTAATGAACAATGTAAACTAAGTAGAGGGGTAGTTGGGAATGGGGTGAGGGATAAAAATCTACCAGGTGAGTACAACATACACTATTCTGTTGAAAGGTACACTGAAATCCCTGACTTCAGCATGATACACTCAAACCATGTAACAAAAAATAGTTACGCTCCCTAAATTTTTTGAAATAAAAAAAAGACATTCTCAGGAACATAACTCATCTGTAACCCAGACTACTTGTGTTCATTTATTTTTAGCTCTTTAGTATTCATTGAAGTCCTTCATTATTATGGGTCAACCATATAGAGGGTTTTGTAAAACCATTAGATTTGTCAAAAAAATAAATAAGGCTAGGCATAGTGGCTCACACCTGTAATCCCAACAGTCTGGAAGAATAAGATGGGAGAATTGCCTGAGCTAGACCAAGACTCCATCTCTAAAAACAAACAAGTAAATAAGAAAAAGAACTCCTCTCTGAAAAATAGCACATTTAACTCTGTTGATATTTATTTATGCTATTACTATGTCATCTTCCCTCCTTTTTCACTCAATATCAGAGCACCCACTAAACAGAAATACTCTCTGAGAGATAGGTCAAACTTAGTTCTTGAGAACAGATGTATAATCGAGTATTTCTATAAAAGATTTTTTGACAGGTTCTCAGTAGTCCCTTAAGAATATCTTTTTAGCCCTGGTTACAAAAGGCCAACTCTTCACTGAAAGCAACGTCTATAAGATGAAAAATAAAATAAATACAAGAATTGGTCCCAGCCCCCAAATTCTTCAACTCCTTAAATAATATATGTATCACATTCACAGAACATCATATATATTTTTATTTTTATTCATCAACTTGTTCATTAGCTGCTTTAATATTTTCAGTTTGACCTTTCCCCCATTTTAAACAGTTATCCTTTTATGCCATGGACACAACATAATGAAAGACCTGCCTTAGTGAAGTGGCTGACTTTTGTTTTCTCAGATTTACATGATTATTGTCTCTGTCTTCTGCTTGACTACAAGAAAAATTGAAAAAAATAAAGGCAATAATGTTTCTAAAATTCTTGTAAATACTCCAAGGAAGACCTACAGACATCTTAGACCTACAAGCATTTTAGGAACATTATCGAAATGTTTTTTTATTTTTATTTATTTATTTATTTTTTATTATCTAAATGTGAAGTGAAACTCAAAAGTGATGATGGTAGTGCGCTAATTTGTTAATGAGTAATGAAGAAAGAGACTATTTGTGGTTTTTTAAAAAAGAAGTTAATAACCCTAGATAACACTGAAGCTAAAATAAAAGTAATATTTTCTCACAAACTATAATGTAATGTTTCCTCAAATTTGTTGTACTTTGAGTTTTTGTTTTCAGAAAGGCAACACATCTTCTGACTTGTAAACTTGGTGTTATAAGATTTCAGGCAGCTGCTATAGAGAGTAAATTTTTTTCTCAGTTCTTGCTTGTTAAAGGGATGCCATTTTAGAAAATGTTCAGTTTAGGTTGCCCAATAAAGCCAATCATCAGATTAGCCAGTGCTTTCCATTTCCCTTTAGATAATTTCTGAATTCCCAAGGTCCTAGAGGGAGGATGATTGTATAGAAATGAATTCAGAGACTGGAGGGTAATGGAATGAAAATTTGTTGAGAGTCTGTGTCATGAACTGTTTATGTGTCTCTCAAACTTGTATCTTGAAGCTTTAACCTGCAGTTGTGGTTATATGTGGAGGAGGGACACTAAAGCAGTAATTAGTAAGGCCATAAGGATGGGACCCTGCTCTGGTAGGATCAGAGACAGTGATGTTATGAAAGAAAGATGCAGAGACCACTGGCTACTTCTCTCATATCCCCACGCACCCTCAGGGGAACAGTCAAGTGAGAACCCAAGTAGAGGGGAATAGAAGCCTCACCGGAACCTAAATTTTGTGGGAAACTTTGTGTTAGACTTCCCAGCTTTTTTAACTAGAGGAAAATAAATTTCAGTTTTTTGAGATATCTAATCTATGGCCTTTTAGTACTAGCTGACATCTGCAGTCTGCTATTGCTAATACTTGATGTCTAATGTGAAATGTCCTCAAGAACTTGGAAGTGATGGACATAATCCTGGGTCTGGGGTTCCAAGGCCAGCAACACTGGACCAAAACAACATTACCAACTTCAATGTTATCTTCATGTCTTTATTCCATTTATTTAGCGTCTGCTATATGCCAGGAACCAGTTAGGTACATCCTAAGCATTAAATCATTTAATCATTCCACAGCTCTATTAATACATTTCCCATTGTATTTGTGCTTTTTAAATGTAGTCACAGAGTCTCAGAGCAGTTCAGTAATACACAAGCTCACACAGAGATGAAAGGATTCAAACCTGGTCTGTCTATCCACAAATCCCCAGTGCTTAACCAACCTTGTCCACCCTGCAACTCAGCTGATTGCATTTAAGGAAAGAGCATGGATATCAAGAAGAGCGGTTAGTCAGCATAACAAATGAAAACTACAGATGTAAAAATTGACATCATTCACTGGGGGACTTCTAAGGGATTGAGCCACACTTCACACTGCTCATATGAGGTTTCAAAACTGAGAACCACACCTGGTTTTATAATTAACTAGAGTGAACCTATCTTCCATTCTGTTCCACTCATACTCACGTGTGTCCTCAACTAGATAACAAGCTCTTTATGAAATGGAACTACAATTTGATTGGAACTTCTTCAGGTTTGTTCTTAGCTTAAAGCAATATTGAATAAATAATAAGTGCTTAATAGATGCTGGTTGGATCCTACTAATCTGGTGACATTAGGTCTGCTTTAAGGGATCCAGAGATCACCTTGGTTACTGCTCATTGTACTTCATGCCTCCTCTCACTGGTCCGTAGTTCACCCCAGTCATGTGAACATGGACTAGTCTTTACTATATTTTTGTTTTTGCACTTTTGTGTCACATTACAGGTAAGAAAGAAGCAATTGGGGGGCGGCGCCTGTGGCTCAGTGAGTAGGGCGCCGGCCCCATATGCCGAGGGTGGCAGGTTCAAATCCAGCCCCGGCCAAACTGCAACAAAAAAACAGCCGGGCGTTGTGGCGGGCGCCTGTAGTCCCAGCTACTTGGGAGGCAAGAGAATCGCGTAAGCCCAAGAGTTAGAGGTTGCTGTGAGACGCCACGGCACTCTACCCGAGGGCGGTACAGTGAGACTCTTGTCTCTACAAAAAAAAAAAAAAAAAAAAAAAAAAAAAGAAAGAAGCAATTGAAATCCAAAGTGTCATATGTTCTATTTCTATGTTGCATCAAAATACCACAAACATTAAGATGAAAACAGATGAATTTCATGTTCTTAAAAACATATCTATCCACAAAGACCTCTTTTGACATCATCATTTTGCCCTTTTTTATCAGCCTATGCTTTCTCACTAATCCTTTCTCATTTCTTCACTATCTGTCCCAACACTTGGTCCCACAGGCGCTGCCTTGTACTGAGTCTCCATTTACAAAGGTCAAATGCTCCTATTTCTTTTATTCATTAGGCTTTTAAGTAAATATGCTCACTATGTGATTTCGATAAGTAAAGTGAGTCTTTGAAAGATATGCCATAAATGTGCAGAGTAATCTCAAAAGTGGGAGGTTTACTATGTCAAGAAAATTTGAGAATGATACTTACTCATCTTCATGACAGCTTGGAGGTGCGGAGGGAAAGGAAAGTTTTCTACTACCTGTAGATTGGAGCCTAGTCTAAAATATCAATATGACAATGCTCATTTGCTTCACTGCATAGATTAGGAGTTTGGAAGGCAAGTATTTGGACAAACTTAATCTCCCCCAGGGTATTGGGTCTGCAATTTTATTATGTTGCCGTTGCATGGATGGAAATTCCTAGTGGAAACTGAGTTTCCTATTGGCTGAATTAATGGGTGGAAGAGAGGATGTCCAGATTTTTGATGGATGCTTTCTGTGACATTCATTGCTAATTCCTGACTCCTATCCCCCTCAGCCCATTTCTGTATTCACTTGGTGCCCCGGTGGATGGCGCCTCTGTACACTGACCATTTTTCTGCTGCAAGTTATTGTGGGTCTCCTTTCCTCTGCCAGAAACTATTTCCAGCACTACAGGCACTATCCAGTCCTCTTATGGGCAATGACATTGATCAGGATGGGAATCAAATCTCCTTACTGGGATAATTCTACCATGTGAAATGCATGATAACATCAGTGGGTCTTCAGGCATGGAGCCTTGCCTCAGTTTCCCATAGCTCCAACCCCCTCCCTAATATACCCTTCTCTAATAAGGAGATAAAATAATAGAGGTAACACAATGCCTGTTACAGAGCTTTGGACAGTTTCTAGGAGAAACTCTTGTAACTGTCTCTAAACGAATGCCATCATTTTGCTCTTCATTGCTATTGCTCTTTGTATTCTCCCTTGAAAAACTAAACACACCTTCCCTTTAGGACTATATGCCTCATGAAGGTAGGAACCATAGCTGTGTTGTTTGTATCTGTACCTTAAACAGGAAACACAGGGCTTAGTACATAGGCTTTTAAAAAGTGTTTCAAGTAGAATCCTTCCTTCCTTCCATCTTCCTTCCTATTGATCTCTATAATCTCTCTACATATCTATCTCCCTCTAATCTTTATCTCTGTATCATCCTTTCCATTTATCTATTTAATGTACAATCAAGTGGTTTTTACTATATTTACAAAGTTATGTAATCATCACATTATCTGATTCTAGAACATTTCCATCACCCTAAAAGGAAACTCTGTACCTCCTAATTCCTCACTCCCTCTCCCCACTGGCAACTGCTAATCCACTTTCTGTCTGTATGGATTTGTTTAGTCTAGGCATTTAGCATAAATGGAATTTTACAATGTGCAGCCTCTCATGTGGGCTTCTTTCACTGACATAATGTTTTCAAGGTCTGTCCATGTTGTAGCCTGTGTCAGTACTTTATTCCTTTTTATAGGTGAATAATATTCCTTTCTATGGATATACCACATTTTGCTTATCCATTCATCAGTTGTTGAACATTTGGGTTGTTTCTACTTTGGGTTTATTAGGAATGATGCTGACTTAAGCATTCGAGGTCAAGCAGCTGCACCATTTTACATTCCCATCAGAAATGTACAAAGGTTCCCATTTTGCCCTCTATCCTTACCACTTATTACCATATTCCTCTTTATTAGAGCTGTCCTTGGGTCAGGATTCAATTTGGTTTGAGAAGAATGGTCTTTTTAATTTATCGGGTTGCTTCCTCTTGAGTCTGCTCCCATTTTGCAGCAATACAGAGAAGAAACTTCGTTAAATAGCTGGTATTATTGAGTTACATAAACACTGCAATTGTTTTAACTTTCTATGGCCATATCTTGTCAAGTCCAAGAAAATAAGAGCTTATTCAGCACAATGTAACGTGCAGCTCTGACACAATAAATTGTGCAGCCACTTTTCTCTGGACCTCAGGAGGCATCTTGTCTATGTATTGAGTCAGTCATGCCCAGTGACTTATTGGAATATTGGAATAAACTCTCCTTAGGCTTACTTTTAAAGTTCAAGCAGTAGTAGTTGTCTTTTATTTATTTTTTTGCCTACTTCATATCCTTCTTTTGGGGACTTGTTCCTCATCTGTGGCAAATTATTCTGATGGGAGTCTCTCTCTCCAGGAGTAGAGTCAGCTGAAATCTCTCTCTTTCTCAGGAAGAACTTTTAGTTCAAGGATAGGTATATGGCTCCATCTTGGGAAACCAGAGTTTTTCCTGGATCTCTCAATCAGAACTATCAAGTAGGATGATGTCTGCTGTTGTGGCTACAATAATAAAAAAAATATAAATCTCACGTGACTGATAGCGAGAAAAGAGCCTATCACAGATAAAAGAGCCTGTCTTAAAAGTCGTGAGAAAGATATCATTTCCTGAACTACTGGATCCAGCTGAGCCTAAAACCAGACCTACCACTCCATTTTTAGTTCATTTTTTTTGTGCATAAATTATTTTAAGTTGGGTTTCAGTCAGTTCCATCAATGAGAAGGTGTCTGACTAATACACATACATAAGTATATATTTTCACAAATATTTATTAAGTGCTCGTGATGGATATTTGCAATAGGCAAAGAATAACTATACGCTTTCAAGGAGTTTATAGGCTAGTTTAATAGCTAAGATGCAGAAATAGGAATAAAATAAGATGGGGGCTGGATGCAGTGGCTCACACCTACAATCCTGGAACTATGGCAGGAAACCGTGAGCTCAGGAGTTCGAGACCAGCCTGAGCAAGAGTGAGATCCTATCTCTACTAAAAACAGGAAAATTAGCTGGGTATTGTGGTGGGTGCCTGTAGTCCCTACTATTTGGCAGGCTGAGTCAGGAGGATCACCCAAACCCAGGAGTATGAGGTTGTTATGAGCTAGGCTGATGCCATGGCGATCTAGTCTGGGGCAACAGAGTGAGATACTTTTTTTTTTTTTTCAAAAACAAAAAAAAGAATAAAATAATAAACAAAACAAAAAGCCAGTTTCGCAATCCCCCTTTCCTATATGAGGAAGGCTTCTTCGGCTGTTCACTTTACTAATTAGTTATCCTAATAATTAGGATATTTATTACCCAGCACTCCATGTCAGAGACAGTGTAGTTTCTCAGCACAGCCTCCCATAAAGTAGCTGCACAACTTCAGACATGTTTTTTGAATGATAAGAGCCTCATTTGGAGGGGGTGGGGAATCATCTATAATATAGGGATAATATTATTCAGTTAATGAGTCATTTGGAGGATTCAATAAAACAATTTTGGGGAAATCAGTGCCTGTGTCTAGCATATCTTAGTAAAATACTTCAAATATCTTTTTCTATTTAGAAACCCCCTCCTGTCTTAAGAAATTAAACTATTTTTAAATTTACCTTTCACCACTGAAGAACACTTTTAATCAGAAGAAAGCTTTTTCTCCCCTTTATTTAAAATAGTATTTCAGCCACATCTTAAAATAATAGTCACTTATTTGGGATAATGAATTCACAAACACTTCTAAACAACATAATCCGATGGGCAGCCCAGGCATTGGAATGGTTTAGGAAAGCTAGCAGGCAGAGATTGATATTTGCTGCATATAACTAACTTTCACACAGAAGGAAAAGGACAACAAGAAGTTTAACCAAAATTTATTTATCAAGAATTATTTTGCGGGGGAGAGAGCAAGATCAGCTTCCTTGCATCTGGGTACCCTGAGTCTGGGGAGATAGGACTCCAGGCATCTCTGGCTGGTGGGATCTGCCTATAATCATCCTTGTGAGGATACAGGGAGTCAGCAAGAGATTTCTGGACCCCAAGAGGAGAACTAAAACAGTGGAAAACCAGCAAGTGGTCGCGTGTGTTCAATCGGCCTAACCCGCCAGCAACTGTAAGTAAGTACAGCGAGACTGCAAACCAGAAAGGCCTTACCTATGAACTGTTTTGGTGTCTTTGGACTTGGCACTCAGTTGAACTGCCTTGGGGAGAGCCTGAGCGGGAGTGCGGAGAACTTTGGCCGTTGTCTAGGGCCCCAGTCTGAGCCGCTGAGCCAGACGGAGCTAATAGTGTTTGGCTGTGGGCCACAGGGAGCCATTGTGAGTGATCTGCCCCTGCAAGGTCCGCCCTCAGGGTTGCAGAGCAAGAATAGGGTGGGAGCTGGTAACCCAGTGACTGAGTAGCCTAATGGTGGGGTCTGAGCTGCCTTACAGCCCTAACCCTCAGGGGCAGAGTGAGACCGGTTTTGGCACACTGGGTAAGTGGATAGCCACTTCAGCAGTGATTCCAGTGACAAGCACTTTCCTGGGAAAGCTTCTACTCAGCAAGTTTACAAGTTCAAAGTGCCTGTTAAGAGGGCTGAAGAGATATTTAGGGTGCCTACCTGCTGGGGTTGGAGAAATCAGCAGCCTCCAGTCATATCAACACTGTGATTAATGCTCATACCCCAGAAGACCAGGTGTTGCCCAGACAATATTCAACAACATATACATACTGCTTTGTTTTTGGTTGTGTTTTTTTTTTTCTGTTTTTTTTTTTTTTGGTTGTTTTTCTGTTTATTTTGATGTTGTTGATGTTATTTTGTTTTTAATTTCAACCTTTTCCATACAGATTTTTTTCTTTCTCAATTTTTCTAGTGTAATTATGATTTCCTATTGCTGCCTTTTTCAATAACTAGAACTTCATTTTTGCTAGTGTTTCTACCGCTATTATTTGGTTTTTCACCCAATTTTATCCCGTAAACTTATCTGTTTGCTTGTTTCGGTTTGATTTATAGCATTTTTGTCTTTCCTCTCTACTTGGTGGAGGTGGGGTACTGTGTCTGACCAGGTTAGCAAAGAGCTGCTGACCTCAAAGGAACCACCCAACTGGATACCCCAAGAAGGTGGGTTTTTTTTAAGGTTGTGTCAAAGTAACCTACTGTACACCTATATCGCTCTGTCTCCCTCTTTCTGTGCCTCTCTTCTTTTTGTCAATATTCCTTTTACCCATCCCCTCTCCTTTCTCCATTTTTGTTTTCTTTTCATTCATTCCTCCTTTCTTTCATCCCTTTCTTGCTCTTCAACCTTCTCATCCTTCTGGTCCTGTACCAAAAGGACTCATCAAAACCTTAGTCCACAGGCATGAGAACTTAATGAGCAAGAGGAAGTGAAAGGAAAATTAGGACAAGGAAACAGATAAAAGAAATCACTCATGAGGAAGAATCAGCAGAAAACTCCAGGCAACATGAAGAACCAGTCCAGAACAACCCCGCCAAGGGACCATGAGGTAGCTACTGCAAAGGATTCCACCTGGTAAAGAAATCTTAGGAATGACAGAAAGGGAATTTAGAATACACATGATGAAAACAATGAAAGAAATGATGGAAACAATGAAGGAAACTGCTAATAAAGTGGAAAATAACCAAAAGGAAATCCAAAAACAGAATCAAATAAGAGATAAATGATATGAAGAATATAGAAAGGATATAGCAGAGCTGAAGGAACTGAAACAGTCAATTAGGGAACTTAAAGATGCAATGGAAAGTATCAGCAACAGGTTAGACCATGCAGAAGAAAGAATTTCAGAGGTAGAAGACAAAGTTCTTGAGATAACTCAGATAGTAAAAGAGGCAGAAAAGAAGAGAGAGAAAGCACAACGTTCAGTGTCAGAATTATGGGACTTTATGAAGCGTTCCAACATACGAGTTATAGGAATTCCAGAAGGGGAAGAAGAATGCCCCAGAGGAATGGAAGCCATACTAGAGAATATTATAAAAGAAAATTTCCCAAACGTCACCAAAGATTCTGACACACTGCTTTCAGAGGGCTATCGGACCCCAGGTCGCCTCAACTCTAACCGAGCTTCTCCAAGACACATTGTGATGAACCTGTCCAAAATCAAGACAAAAGAAAAGATTCTGCAAGCTGCCAGGAGTAAGCGCCAGTTGACCTACAGGGGCAAATCCATCAGAGTGACCGCAGACTTCTCTAATGAAACTTTCCAAGCAAGAAGAAAATGGTCACCGACCTTTAATCTACTTAAACAGAAGAATTTCCAGCCCAGAATTCTGTACCCTGCTAAGCTAAGCTTTAAAATTGACGGAGAAATCAAATCATTTACGGATATACAAACACTGAGGAAATTCACCACAACAAGACCAGCTCTACAGGAAATACTTCAACCTGTTCTACACACTGACCATCACAATGGATCAGCAGCAAAGTAAGAACTCAGATATTAAAGGACAGAACCTAACCTCCACACTGATGGAAAAGACAAAACTAAGCAATGGACTCTCACAAAATAAGACAAATAGAATACTACCACAATTATCAATTATCTCAATAAATGTTAATGGCTTGAATTCCCCACTAAAGAGACATAGATTGGCTGACTGGATTAAAAAACACAAGCCATCCATCTGCTGTCTGCAAGAAACACACCTGGCTTCAAAAGACAAATTAAAACTCCGAGTCAAGGGTTGGAAGACAATTTTTCATGCAAATGGAATTCAGAAGAAAAGAGGAGTTGTAATCTTCTTATCAGATACATGTGGATTTAAAGCAACTAAAGTCAAAAAAGACAAAGATGGTCACTTTATATTGGTCAAGGGAAAAAATACAACAAGAAGATGTTTCAATTCTAAATATTTATGCACCCAATTTAAATGCTCCCAGATTCTTGAAACAGACCTTACTCAGTCTGAGCAATATTATATCTGACAATACCATAATTACAGGGGACTTTAACACTCCTCTTACAGAGCTGGACAGATCCTCTAAACAAAAATTAAACAAAGACATAAGAGATTTAAATGAGACCCTAGAACAACTGTGCTTGATAGACGCATATAGAACACTCCATCCCAAAGATAAAGAATATACATTCTTCTCATCACCCCATGGAACATTCTCCAAAATTGATCATATCCTGGGACACAAAACAAATATCAATAGAATCAAAAGAATTGAAATTTTACCTTGTATCTTCTCAGACCATAAGGCACTAAAGGTGGAACTCAACTCTAACAAAAACGCTCGATCCCACACAAAGGAATGGAAATTAAACAATCTTCTGTTGAATAACAGATGGGTGCAGGAAGAAATAAAACAGGAAATCATCAACTTCCTTGAGCATAACAACAATGAAGACACAAGCTGCCAAAGTCTGAGGGATACTGCAAAAGCAGTTTTGAGAGGAAAATTTATTGCTTTAGATGCCTACATTTGAAAAACAGAAAGAGAATGCATCAACAATCTCACAAGCCATCATATGGAATTGGAAAAAGAAGAACAATCTAAGCCTAAACTCATTAGAAGAAAAGAAATATCCAAAATCAAATCAGAGATCAATGAAATTGAAAACAAAAGAATCATTCAGAAAATTAATGAATCAAGGAGTTGGTTTTTTGAAAAAAATAAATAAACCATTGGCCAGACTAACGAGGAATAGAAAAGTAAAATCTCTAGTAACCTCAATCAGAAATGATAAAGGGGAAATAACAACTGATCCCACAGAGATACAAGAGATCATCTCTGAATACTACCAGAAACTCTATGCCCAGAAATTTGACAATGTGAAGGAAATGGATCAATATTTGGAATCACACCCTCTCCCTAGACTTAGCCAGGAAGAAATAGAGCTCCTGAACAGACCAATTTCAAGCACTGAGATTGAAGAAACAATAAGAAAGCTTCCAACCAAAAAATGCCCTGGTCCAGATGGCTTCACACCATAATTCTATCAAATCTTCAAGAAAGAGCTTGTTCCCGTACTGCAGAAATTATTCTAAAAAATTGAGAAAGAAGGAATCTTCCCCAACACATTCTATGAAGCAAACATCAACCTGATACCAAAACCAGGAAAAGACCCAAACAAAAAGGAGAATTTCAGACCAGTCTCACTCATGAATATAGATGCTAAAATTCTCAGCAAAATCCTAGCCCATAGATTACAGCTTATCATCAAAAAAGTCATTCATCATGATCAAGTAGGCTTCATCCCAGGGATGCAAGGCTGGTTTAACATACGCAAGTCCATAAACGTTATCCACCATATTAACAGAGGCAAAAATAAAGATCACATGATCCTCTCAATAGATGCAGAAAAAGCTTTTGATAAAAACCAGCATCCTTTTCTAATTAGAACACTGAAGAGTATAGGCATAGGAGGCACATTTCTAAAACTGATTGAAGCTATCTATGACAAACCCACAGTTAATATTTTACTAAATGGAGTAAAACTGAAAGCTTTTCCTCTTAGAACTGGAACCAGACAAGGTTGTCCTCTGTCACCTTTACTATTCAACATAGTGCAGGAAGTTCTAGCCCATACAATTAGGCAAGACAAGGAAATAAAGGGAATTCAAATGGGAGCAGAGGAGGTCAAACTCTCCCTCTTTGCTGACGACATGATCTTATACTTAGAGAACCCCAAAGACTCAACCACAAGACTCCTAGAAGTCATCAAAAAATACAGTAATGTTTCAGGATATAAAATCAATGTCCACAAGTCAGTAGCCTTTGTATACGCCAATAACAGTCAAGATGAGAAGCTAATTAAGGACACAACTCTCTTCACCATAGTTTCAAAGAAAATGAAATACCTAGGAGTATACCTAACGAAGGAGGTGAAGGACCTCTATAAAGAAAATTATGAAATCCTCAGAAAGGAAATAGCAGAGGATATTAACAAATGGAAGAACATACCATGCTCATGGATGGGAAGAATAAACATTGTTAAAATGTCTGTACTTCCCAAAGCAATCCACCTATTCAATGCCATTCCTATCAAAATACCAACTTCGTACTTTCAAGATTTGGAAAAAATGATTCTGCGTTTTGTATGGGACCAGAAAAATCCCCGTATAGCTAAAGCAGTTCTTAGTAATAAAAATAAAGCTGGGGGCATCTCATACCAGATTTTAGTCTGTACTGCAAAGCCATAGTGGTCAAGACAGCATGGTACTGGAACAAAAATAGAGACATAAACACTTGGAATCGAATTGAAAACCAAGAAATGAAAGTAACATCTTACAACCACCTAATCTTCGATAAACCAAACAAGAACATACCTTGGGGGAAAGACTCCCTATTCAATAAATGGTGTTGGGAGAACTGTATGTCTACATGTAAAAGACTGAAACTGGACCCACACCTTTCCCCACTCACAAAAATTGATTCAAGATGGATAAAGGACTTAAAATTTGAGACATGAAATAATAAAAATCCTCAAAGGAAACATAGGAAAAACACTGGAAGATATTGGCCTCGGGAAAGACTTCATGAAGAAGACTGCCATGGCAATTGCAACAACAACAAAAATAAACAAATGGGACTTCATTAAACTGAAAAGCTTCTGTACAGCTAAGGAGACAATAACCAAAGCAAAGAGACAACCTACACAATGGGAAAGGATATTTGCATATTTTCAATCAGACAAAAACTTGATAACTAGGATCTATAGAGAACTCAAATTAATCCACATGAAAAAAGCCAACAATCCCATATATCAATGGGCAAGAGACATGAATAGAACCTTCTCTAAAGATGACAAACGAATGGCTAACAAAGATATGAAAAAATGTTCATCATCTCTCTATATTAGAGAAATGCAAATCAAAACAACCCTGAGATATCATCTAACCCCAGTGAGAATGGCCCACATCACAAAATCTCAAAACTGCAGATGCTGGCGTGGATGTGGAGAGAAGGGAACACTTTTACACTGCTGTTGGGACTGCAAACTAGTACAACCTTTCTGGAAGGAAGTATGGAGAAACCTCAAAGCACTCAAGCTAGACCTCCCATTTGATCCTGCAATCCCATTACTGGGCATCTACCCAGAAGGAAAAAAATCCTTTTATCATAAGGACACATGTACTAGACTGTTTTTTGCAGCTCAATTTACAGTCGGCAAAATGTAGAAACAGCCTAAATGCCCACCAACCCAGGAATGGATTAACAAGCTGTGGTATATGTATACCATGGAATACTATTCAGCTATTAAAAAAAATGGAGACGGGCGGCGCCTGTGGCTCAGTCGGTAGGGCGCCGGCCCTATATACCGAGGGTGGCGGGTTCAAACCCGGCCCCAGCCAAACCTCAACCAAAAAATAGCCGGGCGTTGTGGCGGGCGCCTGTAGTCCCAGCTACTCGGGAGGCTGAGGCAAGAGAATTGCTTAAGCCCAGGAGTTGGAGGTTGCTGTGAGCTGTGTGAGGCCACGGCACTCTACCGAGGGCCATAAAGTGAGACTCTGTCTCTACAAAAAAAAAAAAATAATAATAATAAAAATAAAAAAAATGGAGACTTTACATCCTTCATATTAACCTGGATGGAAGTGGAAGACATTATTCTTAGTAAAGCATCACAAGACTGGAGAAGCATGAATCCTATGTACTCCATTTTGATATGAGGACAATTAATGACAATTAAGGTTATGGGGGGGGAGGAAAAGCATAAAGAGGGACAGAGGGAGGGGGGTGGGGCCTTGGTGTGTGTCACGCTTTCTAGGGGCAAGACATGATTGCAAGAGGGACTTTGCCTAACAATTGCCATCGGTGTAACCTGGCTTATTGTACCCTCAATGAATCCCCAACAATAAAAAAAAAAAAAGAATTATTTTGCCTGGATTTTCTGATTCTACATTTAATTATAACTATCTCCATGTCACATTGGTCACATAACCAGTGCATCCATTTGTCAGTGACCCCAAGACTGATTGGCACATAAATAAGAAATAAAAATACAGCAATCCAAAGGGCATCCTAGTGAATTACTCCCATATTATTATTAGTTAATAGGCACGCATGATAAATTAATGTCATGTTAATAGATAATCATTTTATGTTCTATTGACCTTGGGCATGTATAAAGTGTTCATTTGACTTTAGGTTGCATTTCTGATCATTACAAACCTTTGTAAGGTTTTTACAGGCCTGACCCTATCTGTAAGATGATCAAAATTTGCTGAAGCAGTAAAGAAGCAATCGAAAATATTTAAAGATACTTCTGGAAAAGAATTGTTCATTAGTGTACATGTGTAAACTAAAAATCTGACTAGGAAGAAGGGTTATCATTTTCATCTAGAACAGTGGCACATTTTCTTTATAGAACAATCATCCTGAAAATCAATTATTTTTCTGATTAGATTATACTCATCAGAAAATGAATATAGGACCCTTTAGAAATGCAATATAGTTATGAAAAAAAAATCCCATTCCCTCCTTTTACATTTTAATGATTAGCAAAGCTATCTCATGGTTTGGATGGAGGCCCAGGAAATGGTCCAAATGGGATTATATTTTCTTAATCTATTAGAATAATGTACAACTTGCTTCCATACTCTACCAACCCCATCTAACTTGGCAGGTATTGTTAGTAGTCCCTGAAATTGTGATGTTCCACAGACAGACTCACATGCAGTTTATTGTCTCCAGACGCTGTTTTCATAGCTTGAGATCTTAAAAAAAAAAAACATATTGCTGAGTAGGAAAGAATTCATATGTTTCTGGAATTTGATTGATTGTGGGCACCCACTTAATAGTCAGTGTGATCGGCATTACGCAAACACACAAAGGTCATAGCCCCAGTTTGTTAGAAGTGACTGTCACATACACAAAGAAACTCACTTCCCAACCATCCTCATGCCCATAAAATTCAAAAAGAAATGGTGAGCTTCAAATTTATAACCGAAATGAAGAAAAACCAATGGTGATTTGCAGGATTCATTGTTTCTCAGCAGTCGTTCTTCATCTGCACACTTAGCTCAATAGGCATAGGCACCAAGGGGGAGCACGGTGCTGTTTAACACAGGTCGGGAGGTTTAATACAGAAGGCAGGAGCTCAGAATGGAAAACAGAGTCCTACTCAGAGAGGACATCAGGTCTCTGTAGGATCATGACAGTTGAGAGATGCAAGGAGAAGAGCAAAAGTCACCAAAGGAGAAGCTGGTCTTTCTCCCCCTGTAGATATTTATGGGATCCAAGAGGCCCTGGAGAGGCTTGGGCTCTGGGAGATGACACTGTGAGACAGACCATGCAGGTAGACCAGAGAGGGAGGCCCACCTGCAGACATTGCATTCCCCTGGAGCTACTTGAGTCAGTGTGACTGGCAGTGATGCTTCAAATTCCAGAAGGGAGAGATCCTTCAGCAACTCTTGTGACATTCCAATGTCTTGTGGGTCTTTAAAGAGACTGTGATAATTTTGGTAATTTGCATATCCCATTGGGTCATTGACTGTGATTTATCTTAGTTTAAAACTCATGTAAAATACTTTGGTCAGAGAATTGAGTAGTATGTATGTGTGAGTGTCCAGTAGATTGTTTATTATCTGTTTTTTTTTTTAATGAGACATTAACTGAAGGAGAAATTAACACCTCCTGCTGCCTTCATCACCAGAGTGTCTGTGTCATTCATGATAGGTGAGTTATAGATGAATAATGCCCATCTTATTTCATCTACTTACTTTTTGTACATATAAGGCTAGCTCCAACAAAGGGGATGGGAATGTAGATAAAAGAGCACTATTCCTTTTGTGTAAATACTTTGGTATTTTATTTATTTGAAGTAAGCAAGCATTAACTCACATTTTTCACATTAACAAATGGGAAAAATTTACCTTACTGTAGGAGTGAGAGTTTTTCTTCATCCTTGATAAAGATGATGTATTTGTGGCAACTAATCCTTATTGGAGAGGACCTCTGGATGCTGGCCTCATGAATGTATGTTACATTTATTAATAGTAAGCCTGCTGGATTTAGTAAACAGGAGTCACTTTATTGGGCTGAAGGAGGGTGGCTTGGAAATCAACTTGACTCATTCATTTATTCATTCAGCACATACTTATGGAGCACCTACTGTGTGCCTGGTGCTATGTTGGGCATGGGTTTAAAGGAACAAGACATCTTCCTACCTTAATGAAGTTTACAATGGATATATAAGCAAATGTGTACTGAGCACATGTCATGTGAAAAGCAGTAAGTATTTTGGGTGTGCCAGTGAACAGATAGCATCCTATCTTCAACCAATTTATGGTGAGAGTGGGATCTAAACATCTAAACGTTATCACTACAGGTTGTATGTAATTAGGGCTGTAATAAGAGTTATAGGTCAACAGCTGGGATGCATAAACCTCTTTTAGCTCCTCCTTTGCATAACTCTTTATTTTTGTAGAACTTCCCTTTGGGAGATATGACTTTGCACGGACCACTGATTGATGGCTGCTGAGACCCTTCGAATGGATGCTGAGAGGACGAGGAACTGCAACAGCTCATTAAGCTTTGAGACGCCCGCACCGCCTCCAGGTCTCACAGTCTGAATCTATTGCTTATGTGATTATTCTTATCCCGTGTGTTACCTACAAGGTTATGACCAGGTTACCTAACAATTCCTAGAATGCCACTGGAATGGCATTTCTAGAATCACCTCATCTATTTATTGGGTTTCTTTAGTGCAAAGAAGCAGGTTAATAGCTAGTCTTGAGGCACTATAAAAAAATAAAAACTATAATGGAGCTATAAGTTTTGAACATCCTTCCCAGTTAGATTTTCATTTGTTCCTGTATTCAATATTGCAATATTTCTAGAAATATATGTAGCTATATAATCCAGCTATTTAGGGTGTCTAGAGGTGGGGTTGTTTAAATTATTACTCCACGAAGGGTGATTTTCAAATATGTGTTTGTCCTTTAGATCCTTAACCTTTAGCCAATTCCATGTTTGTCATGATTTATTTTCTATATATGTTTCTGACCTTCTCTTGGCAGATAGATGCAACATTAGCTTCATTGCGAATAATTCTGACACTGGCTAGAGAGATACAATTGTATTCTGTTTATGGAATATAGAAACCAAGAGCACTTTTTTAAAGCTGTCGTCATACATCACTGTCAGGATTTTGAACCACTAAATTGTTATTAAAAATTCAGAGACAATAATCCATTTTGAGAATACCACGAGAGAAGCAAATACTGTAATGACTGATTGACATTTCAGGAAAAACATTGTTCAAGACATGCTAATTTCCCTGCAACCCATTTCGTTGTATAAGCTTCGATGGTATAAATAAGTTTGGTTCCCAGCCCCTTCCTAACATTTGCTTTAGATGAGAGAGGCTTGGTCTTAAGAAAGAAAATCAGTTGAAAGGAGATTTACTTATATTCTGTATGGTTCTACAGTTACATGTTTTTTTCTTAATTAAAAATAGCTTGCTTCATAGCTATAATAAATGACTTTCTTTACCAGCAAAGAGTTTTTTGTATCATATGATTTCCACTATTTTTCAGAACACGAACTACTATAATGAGCACCCAGATTGGCTTGTGTAATGTTTCAGGAGCAGTGGTTTAGACTGCAATGAGAACATGCTGGATAGAGAGTCAGGAGACAGGAGAATTCTGGTCCCCACTCTGCCATGATGAAACTGTCAACATGACCTTGAGCAAGGAAATTAATTTTTCATAGCTGTAGTGGGACTTTGGGGTTTCATTTCTTTGCTGTTTCTGTTTTTCATTCAAGCTCATTTGGGTGTATTCTAGCTTTGGTAGGCTATGCTAAGATGTCTAGGTAAAGACGTAAGAGAATGCTTCATTGATAGCCTTTATCTGTATTTTTTAATGAAAGGATAACTCTATTTTTCTTTAGCCAAGAGTGAGAAATCGACCTTCCAGTTGTGTGGTTTTTCGGATATCTTCATCCTATAAACCTTTCTGGCAGGACAAAAAGCTCACAGATAATTTACCCAACAACTTTCACTTGTCACTATAAAAGAAAAGAAAAAATAAATGGGCTCATTAATGGAAAATAAGTTGCTTCTTTCAATCAGATGCTAATGAGCATGATCCTAAACACATCATTAATGCACTTTGTACCAGAAAGCATAGATTCCAGTATCATCAAAGGATTGCTAACAATTATTTGCATTTATCTAGCATGCCAAGTTTATAAAACACTTGCATTTTTAAAAATTGCATTTGACACTCAAAAACAGAGTATAATTTATTACTCTTCTTTAAATGAGAAAATTGAAACTGTGTGATGAGTGTAGATTCAGATTGAAAATTCTTGCTTTTTTTTCTTAATTTGGTTTGATTCTATAATCTCAGAAAGAGTGACACAAACCACCATTTTTTAAGTGTCCCCAACATTGATTTGGGATTTGGAGAGGGATATTTATTCTTTATATTAAAATGTCCATTTGGGAAAGACCTACCAAGAAAGGACAGAATTAACGTTGGAGGTTTTCCTGGGATAATAAAGAGCACCCAATATTTGTAGAGAAATATATGGTTACCTAAGTACTTATTTGATGGGATCCTCAAGATAGCAATCTGACATGGGCTTTATTACCTTTGGTTACAGACGTGGAAACTTGTACTAAGCAGAATCTACATTACATGGCTGCTATATGGCAGGCATGGGCTCCACCCAGGTCTCCTGGCTCCAGACCCAGTGATGTTTAACATAATATCTCACTAGGCACGTTCAGATTCCATTGAGGATACCTTTTGGCTGTCCTCAATGATTGGAACTTTTTCAAGCACAAATAGATCTTTTTTTTTAAACCACTAATCATTCCTTAATGGAGGAAAGAGAATGCTTAAGGAGGCAAACAATAAAAAATGCTAGTTATTTTATATTTTTAAGGCACAATTTTACTTCTTTTTTGTTTTGAGACAGAGTCTCACTACGTTGCCCTGGGTAGAGTGCCATGGCATCACAGCTCAAGCAACATCAAACTCTTGGGCTTAAGCGATTCTCTTGACTCAGCCTCCCAAGTAGCTAGGACTACAGGCACCCACCATAACACCCAGCTTTTTTTTTTTTTTTTTAAGTTGTCTTTGTTGTTAGCAGGCTTAGGCTGGGTTTGAACCCGCCAGCCCCAGTGTATGTGGCTGGCTCCCTACCCACTGAGCTATGGGTGCTGAGCCCATAATTTCACTTCTTACTGACCTACTGATGTTAGGATAATGGATAATAGTACTCACTTATATCCTGTGAGGATACCTTTATGAGGGGACTCTCTCTAGAAAAGGGACCCTTTTCCATCTCTTACTGAACTGAATAAAATAAGTTCTGATCCCAGCAATTGATCAACTCCCCTCCTTTTCCAGTAAAATTGGTTTTGCATTTATAGAATCGCCAAAGTAGAAGTCACAACCATTTGTTAATAAAGCAAGTATTTTCTTTAATATCTTGAATATTTTAATGCCAGAAATGATAAGCTCTTAGTTTTAGGGCCTGCATCCTCTTCAGCTGTCGACTATTGCAATCAATCAACATTAGTCCAGAATCTGACTTTCAGAGTGCTTCTGAAGAGGGCTCAAGGGCTGGACTTTGGTGGACTGAATATACCTCAAATGAGTCTTACCACTTTCAATGTTTTGGGTCATGTTTTGGCATTATAGTTTTATGATTAAAAGGCTTTCATTCACTGTGACATGTTAGTTACTCACTGGTTAGTAAAACAAGATGACTCTCCTGCTCTCCCTCTCATGTGGACAGCGGAGGGGTCTGGTGTTGGTTGCTCCCTTTGCATCTCCGCTTGGCTTTACAGGATAAATAGGAACAAGGGAAGTTGTGACCTGAACAAAAGGACTGAATAAGTTTAGAAGACTGATAACATGTTTTTTTGTTTGTCACTTTCTAAGGGATTCTTCAATACCTCTTGGCTGAAAGCAAAACCATTTTCTGGTTGTAAAAACCAACCCACTAGGGTCAAGGGCAGGGAGTTAGTGATGACAATCCTAGATTTTGCGAATGGCTGGGTGTGCGCTTGTAACACACTGGGGATGCAATAGTAGACTCCTATATATATTCAGATGTTCACAGGGTGCGTGAGACTTAAACAGGACATTACCTCTAAGGCATTAAATACCACACACTATTGGGAACTGCTTCTTGTAATGATGATAACAATAAAAAGTGTAACAATAATAACTATTGCTCGGAAATTGGGACTCCTCAGGCAGAGGTAGGAAAATGCAACGCCTGGGAATGGAAAAATGGAAGGGAGGAGAAGAGGCTTTGCTTCCTCTGCTTTGAATCCTCGCCCCAATTAGGAATGAGGTCTGGATTCTCTCCTTGCCTGCCAGTGTAAGGCTTTGTGGTTTAATGCTTGTGTGGTTTCATGGCCTCCCAGGAAACCCAGAATAGTATCTCCTCCCACCAAATGCCAGGAGGATCTGTAGAATGAGGGAAGTGTAGCGAGGTTGCAGCTAAAGCCCAGGATTACAAATTGTGGTTGCTATCATTATGAAGACTAAAAATTAAGAACTGAAAATCAGATGCTTTCCGGGGAAAGGAATCAAAGGCATTAGCCTCACTATTGACTTCCACAACCTTTTGAGCTAGAGAGCCTGTATTTAATATCAATGGCCTGGAGACAAATATCTGGGTCCTGGGTACCAATGGTCCTTCCCTAATGGGCCATCAATACAAAGCATTGCTTGTCATTTTGAGTCTGCCGCAAAGGTTCACTGGAAAATGCCTGTAAAGCATTCTACAAAGAGAGTTAGGGAAATGGAAAGTATTCATGAAAATGTCCTCCCTTCCTTGAATAATCATCCCCACTCCCAACTCATTTGTCTTAGGTACAGTAGGTCACAAGCTTCCCAGTCTATTAATTTAGGTGAGAGCAGAATCCATTTTATTCGGAACTTATTTTTCCCCTTAGGGGAAAATGCTTTTCAAGTGGCCATCTGCTTATCTGCCTGTCTGTGCTTGCTACTCTTTAGTACGATGTCCGCGAAATCCAACAGGAGGGCAGAGGGCTCAGAGGTGGGTAGGTGTCTGGCAGCTGTCACAGAACCTGGACAAATGAAGGTGCTCTCCTGTGCTTGCCGCCAGCATGGTCCCACTGGCTCAGTGTGGACCACTTGCAAACGTACCCTCGTCACTTTCCACTCCAGGTGTTAAAGTGTGTAACTATACAAAATTATTTTTTTTTGCCAAAAATATAAGCATGTTCAAGATAGAAATCCATTTCCCTTCTTCTTTTTCTTCTGAATACAGCTTCATGAGTGGTATGATTTCAGAACTGCCGAGAAAAACAAATCAATTCTTTTTGGTTTTTAAATACTAACAAGAAATGCTGAATGAGTAAAAGGCAAGGAGGCAGCCTTCATTAAATGCAGCAGCATCGGTAGGGAGGTGAAGTTAAAATTGGGTTTGACTGTTTTACTAAAAAAATGTAAGTACCATTACTGGATGGAGACAAAATATTGTATGTAAGCATTAGCTCTTGGCTAGATAGACCAAACTCTTGTACATGGTATAATTTTTATATATAAATGGACGTGCTACAAATCAATGCTCTCTAATCTAGGCTGTGCTCTCAGTACTGCTCAGAAATGGTTATTTATCTGCCTGCCTATCACACTTTCCCTGCGGGCCTGTGGAAGCCTTTGTAACTCCGACTGGCTCCGCTCCCCATTTCCTCTAGCTCTCTTCCTGACGGCTCCTTCCCCAGAGGCTCTGTGCATTTTCTCTTTCTTCCAAGCAAGGTCCTTCCTGTGCGGCTTTGGCTTCATCCCGTTCCATCGTTGTAGTGTCTTAGGACCTCAGATCTTCTTGTTTAGTCCTCCAGCATCATCTTTTGAGCTTTGCAAGATGTCTGCTCACATTTTCTTCCTTGTTGAAAGGATTTATCTTGGCTAAAGTTTTTTCTGTTTTTTTTTTTTTTTTTAACTTTTGGTGGGGGCTCTACAGACTTTCTCGCAAAGGCCTAAGATAGGCGAAGGACAGTCCCTAGCTCGAGCAGGACCACTGGGTCTGATGGCCCGCATACTAGGTGACTGCGGCTGGTGCAGGAGCATCCTGGCTCTGTGCTGTGCCCCACAGCTCCTCCCCCTCGTACCTACTTCCCCACGGCTCCTCCCCCTCGCATCTGCGTCCCACGGCTCCTCCCTCTTGCATCTGCCCCCACAGTTCCTCCCTCTCCTATCTGCACCCCACAGCTCCTCCCCCTCGCATCTGCACCCCCCCCCGCTCCTCCCCCTCGCATCTGCACCCCACAGCTCCTCCCCCTCGCATCTGCACCCCCCCGGCTCCTCCCCCTCGCATCTGCACCCCACGGCTCCTCCCCCTCGCATCTGCGTCCCACGGCTCCTCCCTCTTGCATCTGCCCCCACAGTTCCTCCCTCTCCTATCTGCACCCCACAGCTCCTCCCCCTCGCATCTGCACCCCACAGCTCCTCCCCCTCTCTCTTGCATCTTCCCTGACCCCATTACCGAACTGTTCTTCTTTTCCAAATTGCCTGCTCCCAAAATACTTTCTCCCAAACCTGTTACTCCTCTACCTACTGATTTCTTTCACTGCCAGCCTTCTGAAACACAGGTTTGTATATGGATTGCCCCTGGTTTCTCACCCTCTCTCACATCTCCAGCCCTTACACACTGACAAGATTTAAAAAAAGAAAAAAAAAAGCCTCCTTTGGCTCTGGGGCCCGTCATCTTCCAGGTTTTTCTTTGGTTTGGGACGTTGCTTCTCATGTTCTTCATTGCTCTCTAGTTCCTGAAAGTTCCTTATGATTGAGCATTGGGAAACCTTAGAGACTTATTTCATTTCTATATTTCAACTGATATCCTTGTCCCCCTGACTCCAAAACTGCGTCCCTATCCCATCCTCTCTCAAGAGCTCCTATTCATAACTCTCCTGGTAACTTCTATTTGTACGTCTATTAATAGTCTGAACTGATTTTTAAATTTTTAATTTATTTTTGAGACAGAGTCTCATTCTGTTACCCTGAGTAGAGTGCCGTGGCATCTCAGCTCACAGCAACCTCAAATTTCTGGGCTCAAGCCAGCTGCTTGTCTCAGCTTCCTGAGTAGCTGGGACTACCCGTGCCAGCCATGATTCTTAGTTAGGTTTTCTATTTTTAGGAGAGATGGGGTCTTGCTCTTGCTCAGGCTGGTTTCAAACCCTTGAGCTCAGGCAATCCACCCACTTTGGCCTCCCAGAGTGCAAGGATTACAGGTGTGAGCCACTGCACCAGGCCGACCTCATTTTTTAAAACTTTGCATATTATGTCCTCTTCAAAACCTCTCCTCCTCTTGTCTTCTTGAATTCTGTTAATGACATCATAATAAAATCATCATCAATATCTCAGTATTGTCTTTGCCTCTCTTTCTCTTGTACTTCCTGTAATGATCACCATGCTCCAGAGAACCTCATTCCCACTTACTGCCTCTCTGTTTCCATTCCTGCCCCTTAGTCCAGGCCTTCCCCTCCTTCACCTGTGCTGCTTGAGTTGGTTTTCTGACTACCAGCATCTCTCCCTTCAATTTGCCTTCCACATTGCTCCTGGGATGTTCTTTCTCAGACTGAGTTATCATCATATCATGTCTCTATGTCTGAACTCTCATGTGTAACGCGTCAAATTCAAAACACATTCTTTACACTTTACAACCTGGCCCTAGACTATCTTTTTCTTCTCTCTCCCACGATTTCTCTTTACTCATCCTATAATCAGTGTTTCTCTCCCTTTGCCCTTTCTATCTGCTGACATTAGAGGCATTATTCAAAGACTAGTTCAAGAATCACTCCTTGTACAAAGCCTTTTCTGGATACCCAGAAAATAATAGCTTTTTTCTTCTCCTTCTAGCTCCAGACCTTTCCTTGGCCTTACATTACTGTCTGGTGAGCAAGTTGGGAATCTATGTTTTTTTTTTTTTTTTTTTTGAGGCAGAATCTCACTACATTGCCCTTGGTAGAGTACCATGGTGTCACAGCTCACAGCAACCTCAAACTCTTGGGGTGAAGCGATTGTCTTGCCCAGCTCAGCCTCAAGTAGCTGGGAATACAGGTGCCTGACACAATGCCTGGCTATTTTTTGTTGCAGTTGTTATGGTTGTTTACTTGGCCTGGCCTGGCCACCTCCGTGTACGTGGCTGGTGCCATAACCACTTTGCTATGGGTGCCGAGCCAAAAATCTATGTTTTTTTAGCAGCACCTTGAGGAAATACTCAGTGCCTCATGGATGAAACCAAGGTTAGACCTGATCATGGTGGAAACGAGAACTTGCTGTTTATTACTGTGAAATCATTTTCAAAGATAAGCATTTTCAAAGATTTTATTCTTCAAAGTCAAAAAAAGAGAACTGCTCATTTTTCGTGCTTTCTAATTTATTCTCTCAGACAGGTGTAAAATGACTGTAGAAAGGCAAGATGCAAATTAATTATCTATTTAACCTCTGACAAAGGAAGATAATCTCACACCTTTTCAAGGATCTTCCCTTTCCTTCTCTCAATCAGGGTAATAATGTAAAATTTTACCGATATCTTTCAAGGAAAATGTCACATTTCTCGCTCTTTGTCATGCAGTCTCCTGCCTCAGCAGCTGAGCAGACTGTGGGGAGGTGATAAGGGTGGGTAAACAGAGGAAGGCAGGTTTATATGTGATGCGTCTGTGATTAAGGAAGAAGCTGGCTGGTGCCCAGTGGGACTTACATGTGCATTAACAAAAAGGAGCAGAGGAGGGTTAATGATTCTCTATGAGAAGAATAAGTAAACACAGATTAGGGTTCTATTTCTGGAATCAACAATGTAAAGTCAACCAGGCAGCATTATGCTGCCTGATCTCAATTCCAAGAATTTCTGTCCTGAACTGCAGAAGTTTCCATCTGATAGGCTGATGCACAGAGAACCAAGGAGAGTTTTCCCTTCTAGGTTCTCAGCTTCTTTGCTAAGAGAGAGAAATTCAGCAAAAGCCACTCATTTTAAGATCACTTTAACAATACTTAGCATTGAGTGTCATTTGCCTCCATATGGCAACATTTCTTAGGTCATTTTTATTTTTATTTTTTGAAGAAATGGCAGAAAGCAAAGAGGTGTGATTGTTCCCCAAATGGGTTTTTGAAGTGTATAACAATAGGACATAGATATTTGTGCAAATTTTCAAGCATTTTAGAAAGCTGAGGAGTGGTTGACATCAAAACTCAGCATCTTGATAAGTAATTTTTTACATGAGTAGTTTAAGCCTAGATTAACTTTTTAAATGGTCATTTATTCATCAGGAAAGCATTTTTAGTCTTTCTTTGTAAAAAATAACCAATTATATGTACATAAACTTTTCTTATGGTACTAATTAAAGACTTTGAAAAATGGAAGTTCTATTCATTTTCCTATTGGGAGTGCACCAGCAAATCAGGATCCTTGTGAGCGTCCTAAATTCAAACAAAAAACTGTACCTTAGCCTAATGTAGTTAGTACCCAGGGAAAGGGCACAGCAGGGGGAGGTCTGGTTGCAATTGTGTCACACATGGAATTTGCACACCACGAGCTGGTCTTCTAAAGCTATAGCCATGACCAGAGGGTTTTCAGAAGAAAATAAAAATAACAGTAACTGCTGATACAAGAGAAATGTTCCAACTCCCCAGGTTCATTCTAAAAGGAACTCTACGTCCGAGAGTTGAGTAAGATCAATCCTGATTGCCGGTGTAATATCCTATCAAAACATCATTTCATCACTGCTTTTGCCTGCTCTGCTTTGAAAGGAGTTACCTTCATTTGCTGCTTACATTTCCCCACTACAACTGAAGTCAAGCTTTTGACTTCATCCATTTATAGAAACCGTATTTTAGACCATCTCCAAAGGCCTGCCTGTCACTCTGTCCAAGGTCTGTTTCCTCAGTTCTCATCCAAGGCTATCTCCCTGCCATATCTGATGAAATTGGGTTAGAAACTAAATTTGTGTTCCAGCCTCTCTCTATGATAAAAAAAAAAAAAGATGAGATATGATAATTGCTCATTCTACAAGTGGGTCTTCAGGGTCTATTTTAAAAATTAGAAAAATCAAGCTATTCTATTTATTATAACATATAGCATATATAAATACATGCATGCCTATATGTTATATATACACACATATATATGAAATGCCACATAACATAATTAAACACAAAGTATAGAAAGTGGCCATTATCTTACTAGCCTACCACTATTTTAAACACCTTGGCTTATGTCCCTTCTCACATATATTAGACACTTTGGTTTATATATGTTATATCTCTATTAAAAATATGTTCATATTTCGGGCAGCGCCTGTGGCTCAGTCGGTAAAGGCGCCGGCGCCATATACCAAGGGTGGCGGGTTCAAACCCGGCCCCGGCTGAACTTCAACCAAAAAAAATAGCTGGGCGTTGTGGCGGGCGCCTGTACTCCCAGCTCTCGGGAGGCTGAGGCAAGAGAATCGCTGAAGCCCAGGAGTTGGAGGTTGCTGTGAGCTGTGTGATGCCACGGCACTCTACCGAGGGCTATAAAGTGAGACTCTGTCTCTACAAAAAAAAAAAAAAATGTTCATATTTCATATTTATATACATATATATTCAGAATTCTATGTTCTTCCATGTTGTATACCAGTGGTTCTCAAGCTGTGGATCATGACCCACAGGAAGTGTATTAAAAGTCGCTGCATTAGGAAGGTTGAGAACCACTGTTCTAAACCTTTTAAAATCCTTGAGGTATTTGAATATCTGTCCACGATAACACATTATCAACCTACTTTGGGTGTCCTGTTGTTTCCCTGTTAGCTCTCAGATCTATCCCCTCCCATTCACCTGCTTTTCTGTTGCTCAGAGCCAGTCCTTTTCCTAAGAGCTTGCATTTAAGTTATGCCAGTGGGAGTCAGAGGGAGAATGAAGGATGGGAGGATGGAACGGCTTGAGTATTTCTCTCTGTCTCTCCCTGGTTTGGTTGAAGGGTCTGGAGGAAAGGCTACATATGTTTGTAGGGCCCCAAATAAGCATGAGAGCTTCTTATTCAAAATGTATTAGAAATTTCAAGATGGCAACAGGAGAGTGGCAAGCCAACTGCACCTCGGGGCTGGATGAGGGCAGAGACTCTTTGTGACTACACAGATTTCATGACAAGAAGCAGACTCTGGTCTCTGGCAGGGCTTCATTTCTTCTGTGATTCTGACTCCTGCCTGCTGGCTTTGTCATAGTATCTGGGGGCAGCTTGGACAGTGTCTCTCCATTTGTCTTCAGCACTGCATGGCTTCTTGTAGCTGTAAATCCTTGAGTTGGCCTACTGTCCCTGTTTCCTCTTTCAGCTTTTCCAACATGTCTGTTATAAGTTCTCCCAATTAAATTCCTTGCCCGTCTTGACCCTGACTAACCAGGGGTGGCATAGCCTGATCATTGTGCTGCCATTTCCTTTATCTGCGATTGTTGCTTCCATCACTGATACATCACCCGGCCTTCTTCCATCAAGACTGAGCTTAGCTTCAGAATGCTTCTCTGCACTGTTGGATTTCAGTTGACACGTGGCGTAAAGTCTGCACAGCCTCTCTGCTTTACTATCCCTTTAAAACAACGTCATGCTTTCTACTGTAGCAGTAGTATATCTTATTTAACTAGGCCTTAACTGCTGACAATTAATATGTTTTAAATTTTTTACCAATTCAATAATGAACAGTTTTGCATATGTATCTTTGTTTACTTCCTCCAGTATCTTTAAGACAATGTCTTTGAAGTGGAATTTCTAGGTCAGAAGATATGCACATTTTATATTTTATATGTATTGCTGTTTCAGAATGTTTGTATGAATATTTGAGTGTTTAAGTATAAAATTTGTCTGTAATATGCTGAGATTAATCTTTTTTTTCTCTTCAAAGTGGCCAGGAGTCTTTACACTTATTTCAACAAATCATTTTTTTATTCTTTGACAATTTTCTCTAGCTCCAGTTTCAAAGGCACTTACAAGCACCCTGTTACATTCAATTTACAACTTATTTTAAATAAAAACAGTATAACTCAGCTTAATTGCCTGCCTCAGTCTCCAGATTTGCTTTCAATGGACTTTTGTTTATTTTTCAAAAATAAAACTATTTTCATGTGTAGATGTTTCTTATTTTTGAAGATAGTCAAAACAATAGACTGCAGTCCCTGAGGGCTTGAACAGAAAAGTTGGAAACTCAGTTCTAAGGAATTGCTGCAGCCTTGTTTAAACTTCTAGCTTCCTAAGTGACCCCTTTGGGGGAGATAATACTCACTGAGTTGTATAAGGTTGACATATTTATTTTAAAACTCAGTGGTTTTATGTTATCAAGATACTTCACTTTTATTAGTAATAGTCATTGTAGGCTCTACCTATAATTCCTTTAATCAAAATCTTTTGTCAAAAGGGCTGTATGATATTTATTTGGCTTGATTTCATTTGTAAATATCCCATCTTTCACCTGGAATTCTTATAGCTGAAAACAATGTTTTTTCTAACTATGTAACATTTATTATTAGAAGCATCTAATAATGCTTCTCGATTTCAAAAGATTGACCACCCTTCAGAGAGCTTTGGCTTTTTTCATTTTGCCCACTCTGTCTAAGATAATTTCTAATTTTCTCTTTTCAAGGAGAGAAGGGGGTAAGGGCTCTCATAACATTTAGTGTTTTCTTTTTCACTTTTTAAAAATCAAGAATATCAGACAGTTTTCAGATCATCACAGAGCAAAGAAAAACACCCTCCCTTTTCCCTGCTGGTTGAAATCTGTGGGTTTAAAGGCAATGTCTGGCTTCAGTAATATGGAATTCTTCGTTGGCCTTAGAAACGAGAGATCAATGGCTTGTAATCCCTTAACTCTTAAACAGTCCACCAGAAAGCTGGTTTCAAAAAATAAGAGCAGGCTTTGCATTTAGATAGAGACTGAAATGAGTCACCAGGAAAACGTGTGCTCCTTTTGGTGCTGTGTTTTCATCCCGTCAGACCAATAAATTCCTACAGGTCTCAGCTCCTTAATTCCCTTTAGGGAGGACTGGGATAAAGAATATCAGCTCATTCTAAAAAATCCTGCTGTTTTTATGGCACACAGAAATGGCTGCACAAAATACCTTAATCATTTTTACTTTCAGGGCCATGTAACATTTTTTTTTCTCAAAAGTTAACAATTACAAGAGGCCCCCACACGTGCACACAGATCCCTGGCCCTTGGGTCTCCCTAAGTCACCTTTACAGTACAGCTTCAAAATAAAACTAGACTTAGTTCTCTGAATTTGCATTCCTGCTATACACTTTGTGGTTTATAGCCTTACATTTTATTTCTTCTGCTAGCCATGTTGTAACCATATTCTTTCAGTTCCTGAACAAGATACTTACTTAGCAGGGCTAGACTAATCTAGCTTAAACTTTCACTCTTGGCCTGTAAAATTGACTGGGCCCCATCACCCTTAATCAGGGTTCTATAGACTACTTGGACCCCTCATGCTTACATTTAAGCTTTTGAGTATTCTTGTGCCCGGAATAATGTTCCCTTCTCATTCTATCTCATAAAATTTTTCTTCAATCAAAGCTCAGATCAAGTTATACCTCCTTCTGTGAGTTCTTTCCACTATTTTTAATAATTGATTTTTAAAAGAGACTGCTGACCACAGAAGAGCAACAGGGATTGCCTGTCTGCCGGCAGCTTTCCTCCCAAACGGAGAAACTCGCATTTGTGTCTTGATTGGTAAATCAATCTCCATGTAAGCGAAGATGTGAAAGTGCAGGGATTTTGTTTGACCTATTCAAACTGTGAGCTTTAGGACAATAATAGATTTGCTCATTTTCTTTCTTTCTTTTTTTTTGGGGGGGGGATGAGTAATGATATTAAAAGTCTGATCCCCTGTTTATGAATTTTATGTCGGGTATGTTTTAACACAAACCTAGTCTCTTTCATCGTTTCCAGCTTCTAAAAATTTAAGCAAATCATTTCATAGAAAATTTTCTATTTGTCTTCCTTTTCAACCTTTTATACTTTCCCAAGCTCCCTTTTTAGTTTTCATTTCTGTCATTTTCTCAAGTTGTAATTATTTTCAGAAATCAAATGGATTAAAAAATATATTTGTACTCAGTGCTTATAACACTTGAAAATATTTGGATCAAAATTGGAATTTAAATAAATGTAAGTTCTTTCAATTAAAATTGTTACCTTTATTTTTCTCTAAAATTATACAAATTGTGTGTATGAGTATTCATCAAAATGTCATTTTCTTGACCAGAATTGACAGGGAAGAGAGTATGTCTTAGTACTCATTGGCACATAAAATGTTCTGTTCTTTATGACTTTGAAAGTAAAATGAAAGTCTGGTAGACCAGATATTCTCTCATGTATTTTCAGTATTTACTGTAGTGCTATTTATTTTAAAAGGGCACAATAAAATGTGGCTTATGTATTCCATGGAATACTATTCAGCCATAAAAAGAATGAATTAATGCTTTTTTGCAACAATTTGGATGGAACTGGATCATTCTCTTAAATAAAGTATCTGAAGAATGGAAAACAAACACATGTCCTCACTCTTAACCAATGAGCACACACGTGCACAGAGGGAAATAAACTCAGTGGAAATCAACAGGTGGGAAGGGGCAAAAACCTTCCGATTAGGTGCAGGGAATACTACTTGATTGATGGGCACACTTATAGTCATGACTCAAGGACTAGAAAAGCAATTGATGTAACCAAAACATCTGCCCTCCCCTTAATATTTAAAAATTAAAAATAAAAACTATGCATACTTCTTCCCCAACAATTAAATAAATAAAGAAAAGGGCATAAAACAATTATGTTCCGCATTACCACAGAGAGGCAAAAATAGGAAAGACGCATGCATGTGTCGTCCCTGAAGAGATAAAACCTCAGTGATGATAGGCATTATCTTTGAGGACTTGACTCACCTCGCATATTAACTTTATGATGCTGAAAGACTTCCCATCATGAAGAACAATCTCCTCTCTGTTCATTTTCATGCTCCAATCCTTAGTCCCTGCCCGAAAGCCCTTGGATTCGCATAAAATCAACAGATAACATGATGGGAAAAGGTCACATCTTTCTGTTTAGATTGCTCTGTAGATTTGCTGTGACTGGTAGTTCATTTATCTGATGGAGAATTGCTTATTCTTTTTTTTTTAACATTTTTATGCTATTTTATTTATTTTTTATTGTTAAATCACAGCTGTGTGCATTAGTGCAATCAAAGGGCCAATGTGCTGGTTTCATATACAATCTGAAATATTCTCATCAAACTGTTCAATGTAGCCTTCATGGCATTTTCGTAGTTATTGTATGTAGACATTTGTATTCTGCCTTTAGTAAGTTTCACCTCTACCCACCTATGCTATTATTTTTATCTACCATGCCATGAATTCATAGGGAAGAGGTTCCAGTAGCTCAGGGAGGCACCTTGCCATTGAATGTGACGAAGTGTTGATTGACTTTTGAATTCATGGGAAATAGGTTCCAGCATCTTGCATCACTGTTGCATGGGGTCTATTGGTTATCCTGTGAGCTATGCTGTACACCTATTATGCCATGAGCTCATGGGGAATAAATAGATTCTTGCACCTAAAAACATGGGTCTACTGGTACTCCTGAGTGCTATGTTATATGCTTATTATGCCATGAATTCATAGGGAATGGGTTCCAGGAGCTCAGGCTCCTTTCCATTAGTTCTCACAAAGTGGGCTTCTCTGGGTGGCGTAGGCTGGCGTTTCAGTTGAACCCAGGTACCTTTCTCTTATTTTAAATGTTTTCCCGGTTTTGTCCATTGCTTTATGCCAAACCACGTGATGACTACTGGGGGGAAAGTGTTTCATCTCAAACTGACATGTTACATTTTTTTGGCTTTAGAAGTTTTCCTACCCGGTTATTTCTTCTTGACTATGTATTTTCACTGCCCTACCAATTGGTGGGTCACCTTTGACCTAAACTTGTAACTACCAGTATATTCAAGAGAGACAGTAGGGAAGAGGTCAATGCAGCTCAGGCTTAAGGGAGCTGAAGCCGTACTTGAGATTTATGGTCCCTTTGGTGATCTGTTTCCGGCTGGTTGGAAATCCACAACCTCCACCTATTTCTGAATTAGTAGAGTACATGTTGCCTGAAATAACTCCTTTAGAGATTTTGGTAGTTCTTTGCTATTTAACTATTTCTAATAATCATTCCTTATTATAGCACACATATTTTGAGTTTCTATAAAGAATCAACTGACTACTTCTGGTATTTCATTTCTCTTTTTCCAGAAGAGATTATGAAATATTTGTTGAGTGAATAATTGTTCTATTTCCTTAGTAGCTAGAAGATGATTTTGGTAGTTTAAGGCAGTTTTAGACAAAATGTAGCTCTGAATATAGGCTTGAAAAATTCTAATTTTAAAAGGAAAACTAGTCCAACCATTTTTTAAGCCTTTTAATACTCAAATTCACCACATTAAATGATACTCTATACTACACATTAAAATGCTATGAATTTAAAGATTAAAATATGAATACATATTACATGCAAAACCATATATATGTATTAATCTATTAATAAACTTATCTTACAAACTTATGAAGGTTTAATACTCCTAGAAATACTTGCTCTTCCATTCTTGGGATACTTTACTCAGGAGAATGTTCTTCAACTCCATCCAGGTTAATATGAAAGATGTAAAATCTCCATCTTTTTTATGGCTGAATAGTATTTCATGGTAAGCACATATCACAGTTTATCAGTCCATTTGTGCACTTGATAGACACTTGGGTTGATTTCACATCTCAGCTGTTGTGAATGGAGCTGCACTAAGCATACTCAATACTAACACGAAGCCAGTAGGTGAACAACTGCATGACTATAAATGAGAAAATCACAATTACATTCAAGTAGAGGGCAAGTGGGGGTGAGAGAGAAGGAGGAAGGGGAATTGGTAAGCTCTCACCGATGGGCACAATGTAAGGGAACAGGACACACTTCTTGGTTGAAGGGCTCAACTACAACTCGGAATTTACTTAACAAGTGCAAACAATGTAACCTAATCATTTATATCCTCATATTAACCTGAAATATCAAAAATTCTAGAAATATTTTGGTAAAAGTATTTGAATATTCTATATCAAAATAAGTGTATTAATATTTTATTTTCTTTATATTTCATTATAGTCCACAAAACCATTGTTCTTTGAGCTTTTGTTTCCTGGATTTATATGGCATCTATTCCTGTTAATACTTTTATCCGGCCACCCCAATTTTTTTTAAGTAACTTGTTTCATACTAATACAACATACATACATATATATCAAAAAAAGGACACAGTCTTGGTATATAGTCCAATAAATGTTTGCAAAGTGGATGTATGTATAGCTGCCACTCAGACCATTCTGTGCAGGCCACAGCGGACTAACAATGCCCTTCCTAGTCAGTAGGCACTGGTTGAAAGTCATCGTTATTCTGACATCTATCACTACAAATTACTTTTCACTGTTTTTGAGCTTTGTATATATAGAATTTGTCATAAGTGCTCTTTTGAGCCTGGGTTCTTTGGGGTGTCAGATCTTTCCCTGTCGCATTCTGTAGGTTTATTTGTAGGTTTTACAGTGTTCCATCGTATGGCAGTCACAAAGGTGTGAGATTGGCCCTGAGGAGGGCTGCTGGCTGATATCCTCTAGCTACAGAGCCTTTGGGATCTGCTGAAGCATTCAAGTCATTGATATGCTGTCTGTGGGCAGCATGTAGCCAGCGACAAGGAGTGTTAAGGGCTGAGTATTTTGCTGAGTGCAGGACTCATCAATGGTGCCTCATTTATTTCACAGGCATTATTTACTCTCAATAATATCTTGCACTCTGAACTCTTGCAATCCTTTGCTTACCAGAAGTTACGAACAGAATTGTGTGAACACATCCTGCAACTGTAGGACAATGTATTTATCTGTTCTACTCTTTTTTTTTTTTTATTGTTGGGGATTCATTGAGGGTACAATAAGCCAAGTTACACTGATTGCAACATTTTGGTTATTTCCAGTGATGGCCACTGTGTAAAAAAGTACTGATCTAAACATTCTTAGACATGTATTTTGGTGCATGTCTGAATATCAGTTGAATCAGTGTGAACTTGCTACAGGTTATGTGTATATTTAGCTTTAGTAGATCTCTTCAGAGTTTCACTGCACGACTATACCAGTCTACAGTGCCACCAATAGGATATGAAAATTATAATTGCTCATATACTTTTTCTCACTTGGTACTGTCATTTTAGAAATTTTTAGCCATTTAGTTTCTCTGATACCTCATGTTGAGCACATTTTAATGTGTTTATTGGTCATTTATCTATTCTTTTAAGTGACACTTCTATTTATATGTGACTATTTTTTCTATTTACCATATTTTCTATTGTCCATATTTTTCTTATTGCTTCATAGAAGTTCTCTACATATTTTGGTTCTAAACACAGAATATGATTTATCACTCTTAACCCTGATTTTATACCTTCTTAGTGCTGTATGCACAGAAGTTTTGACTGTTAGCATAGCATAATTTCTCAAACTTGTCTTTTTTAGAGCTCTTTTAAATGTTAAGAAATCTTTATTTTTCCAAAGGTCATAAAGATAGTTGTCAATACTTTCTTCTCAAAGATTTTATTGCTTTACTTTGCACATTGTAGGGCTACAATCTACCTGAGTTGATTTTTACGTCTTAAATGTAGTAGAGATCATGATTCATTTTTTAAATATATAGATATCCATTTTACTCAATATCACTTATTTAAGAAACCATCCTTTCTTCACTGCATTGCACTGTCATCTTTGTCATAAGTCATGTGGTCTGTTTCTTTTCTTTTCATTTTGTTCCATTAATCTATTTGCATGTCCTAGCATTCATACCAAGATCTCTGATTACTTTGTGATAATTCTAGCTGTCTAGTGATTAGTTTCTTCTTGAAGATTATCCTGGATATTATAGCTTTTCATACACATTTTATAATCAGATTATGAAGTTAGACAAACATGATGTTGGAATTTTGATTTAGATTTATTTAATCTATAGATCAATTAATACATTCCTTTTGGAAAGAGATATGGAGAACACTTAGAGATCTAAAAATAGATCTGCCATTCAATCCTATAATCCCTCTACTGGGCATATACCCAGAAGACCAAAAATCACATCATAACAAAGATATTTGTACCAGAATGTTTATTGCAGCCCAATTCATAATTGCTAAGTCATGGAAAAAGCCCAAGTGCCCATCGATCCACGAATGGATTAATAAATTGTGGTATGTGTACACCATGGAATATTATGCAGCCTTAAAGAAAGATGGAGACTTTACCTCTTTCATGTTTACATGAATGGAGCTGGAACATATTCTTCTTAGTAAAGTATCTCAAGAATGGAAGAAAAAGTACCCAATGTACTCAACCCTACTATGAAACTAATTTAGGGTTTTCACATGAAAGCTATAACCCAGTTACAACCTAAGAATAGGGGGAAGGGGGAAAGGGAGGGGAGCGAGGGAGGGAGGTGGGTAGAGGAAAGGGGATTGGTGGGATTACACCAGTGGTGCATTTTACAGGGGTATATGTGAAACTTGGTAAATGTGGAATGTAAGTGTCTTGGCACAGTAACTGAGAGAATGCCAGGAAGGCTATGTTAACCAGTGTGATGAAAGTGTGTCAAACGTGTATCAATGTACACAGCTATGATTTAATAAAAAAGAAAGAAGAAGAAAAATAATTCATAGATCAATGTAGAAAAACTGACTTCTTACTGCATTTCTGTTAAGGTTTCCAATCCAGAAACCTGGTATATCCCCTCTCTGGTTTGGATACTCTTTAATTACTCTCAGTAATGTTTTGTAATTTCTATGCAGAAAATTTTCACAGGTTTTGCCTGATATATTGCCATATAGCTAATTATTTTTGGTGGTATTGCAAAGTTTCATTTTCAACTTTTCGTTTTTGTCTTAATAATATTGTGAATTACACTGATTTATTTTCAGACGTTAACTTATTCTCGTCTCCTTCCCCTGGAACAAATCCCACCTAGTAATCATGTAATATGCTTATTATATGTTTTCTGAGTACAATTGACTAATATTTGTTTGAAACTACTGTTCCCAAGTTTGTCTATGATTTTTCTTTCTCATAACATCCCTGTTAGGTTTTGTAAGGTTTTTATTGCTTATTTTGATTTTTGTGAAAAAGACTTTTACTATTACCTGGAAGAATTTATTTAATATTGGCATTATTTTTTCTTTAGTGATTTGGAAAATTTTCCCAATGAAGCCATCTAAGATTGCAGTTTTCTTTATGGGTAGATTTTATTAAACATACTCATATAAAATTTATTGAATACATTTTTTGCAACCAAGATAGGCCATTCAGATTGTTAATTTTTTGCACCAATTTAATTAAACAATATTTCTAATGAGTATTTACACTTTATTTAAGACATCAGATTTATTGGTATAAAGTTGTTCCTACTATAGTCTTACTCTCTGTTATCCATAGGGCTCTGTAGTGATGTTTTATTTTCCTGGTATTGATTATTTGTGCCTTCTCTCTCTCTCTATTTTTCTTTCTTGTTCTACATTGCTAGTAATTTCACAAATTTATTAACATTTTTGAAAGAAGTCTTCTGTTTTATTCTATTGTGTTTGCTTTCTCCTCTAATCTGCCTTCCTTGTATTTACTCTGAGAGTCATTATGTTTACCCTGCTTTTCTTGAGAAGGAATAATGGATCATTGTTTTCTTTTTATTTATACATTATAGACTATATATAATATATTGTATATGTAGTGTGTGTATGTATTTAAGCCATTATATTCTAAGAATTGCTTTTACTTCACCCACAAATTTATATAGATTTTGTATTCATTATTTATATTGAAATTATATTACATATATACATAAAATTATACATTACATGTATATGATATGTTTCCATTATCTATAGTACCATTTATAGTTATTTTAAAGTTTAGGTTCATAGCTCCCTATTTAAGATTTTTGGTGCACGTCTTTGTTGTATGATTGTTTCTTTTCTGTCTTTTTTCTTTTTCTTCTTCTTTTTTTCTTTCTTTCCTTTTTTTTTTTTGAGACAGAGTCTCACTCTGTTGCCCTTTGTAGAGTGCCATGGCATCAGAGCTCACAGCAACCTCAAACTCTTGGGCTTAAACCATTCTTTTGCCTCAGCCTCCCAAATAGCTGGGACTACAGGCGCCCACCGCAATGCCCGGCTATTTTTGGTTCCAATTGTCATTGTTGGTTAGCTGGCCCGGGCCAGATTTGAACCCTCCAGCTTCAGTATATGTGGCTGGTGCGGTAACCACTGTGCTACTGGCACCAAGCCAAGATTGTTTCTTTTTAATTTACTCATTTAACCCTGTCTTTTTTGCATAGTTAGGAATTCTTGATTCAATGCTGAGCATTGTGTATAAAGATTTTTGGAAGGTTGGACAATTTGTATTTCTCCAGAGAGGATAATTAATTGATTTATTAATAAATTAATTTTATTTCTTGCAAAAAGTTAGTCTATTTTTAATTTTTTTTTTTCTGAGTTCTGGGGTATTTCTGTTCAGGAATCTCAACTAAGAACCCAGAGTGTTAACCAGGACCTCTTCTTCCTGGCAGGCCCTGAATGCAGTTTTTGTCTCCGACAGCTGAAAGTGCTACTTAGCAATTTAGCCTCTCAGTAGCTGCAATTGATTTAGCTCATTGGATTCTTGCTTCCCAAATCCTAGGATTTATGAACTTTTGAAGGAGCAGTGGATGCACATCATGTTGGGCTCCCTTCTCTGAGATTCTTTCCTCTTTCTCTCTGCTGCCTGTCTACCTTGGTAAGCCTAAATAGAAGCTATATCATTTCATTTTGTTTGTATTATACAAAGCTTTGATGGTTTTTATTATGGGGGAGTTTTACCTGATAGAAGCTGGTTCTCTAGCCATATCGACTTTATAGCATCACTAACACAATTGTTTTTATTTGAATTAATTATTTTGTTGACATATAAACACTAAAAAGTTGTTGAGGGAGAGAAAAACCTTCCTTATGATAAATGCATCCTTTTCACCCAAGTAGAGTACATACACTCATTCATTCATTTATGAATTTCTTTAAAATGTTTATTGAACGTGGTTATTAATATGAAATGTGCTAGACTCTGAGGATCTGGAAATAAATTTAGCCATGGTTATTAGATTTGGGGAGGTTACAGCTTACTGGATTTCATGAGTAGAAAGATTAGAAAGTCGAAAGATACCAGATTTTGCACTCAGATTAATGAGGGTTATTTATTAGTTGTAACACTGAACAAGTTATTCAGCTATTTTGCAGCTTTCACCAGGGAAAATATTGAGTGCTGTGAAGATTAGGCATAAAGTATGTAACACGCCCTATCACCATGCCTGTAACATCGTGAAATAGAAATAATTTCTATTTCTTAATGCCAGTCCAGGTGGAGAGACTTATGAAGTGCAAAGTCCCTGGCACTGTTTGTAGAGGATAAGGGAAGATTTTACAGTAGTTAAAATATACACGGGATATAGGAGATTATCAACCAAAATAGTTAGTAATGGTAGAGCTAGGGTGTGTAGAAGATAAAGGAAGTCCTGACAGGGAGGAAATTATACAGGCATTTCCTTCTTTTATATCACAACTTCAGCAGTTTTATACGTATGGCACCATTCTATGAAGATATAATGGTGAAAAAGGTAGGCAGAGTCATGGCCCTACTTTTAGAAAGCTTATTGATGGTGAAGGAAAGAAGTTTGCTTTAGAAGCAAACAAGTAGGCAATGACAGACAGTGTGGTACCGAACATCTTTGGGGGTGACATTCGTGGCTCATCCCATGGTCATGGCTCTCTTCTCTAAACTGGCACCTTAATAGATGCCTTGCTCACACAGACCCAACAAGGTTATGGCAGAAACTTGGGAGTGTTATTCAGTACAGTTAGTTTTCTGGATGTGACTGGAGCCAGAGACTTCCATATTCTTTCGTATGGCTGGGGAGCAGAGAAAGCTGGACTGCAGAGACAGAAACGAAAGAAGTAGATATACAAAAATTTGCAAAAAATACGCAGGAGAGAGAATACTATCAACTTTTAATTCCTGGTTCTAGTCCTTTCCAAAAGCCCGATTTCAATTTTGCTTTTGGATTATGTATGATAGCACCGTGTCTGTACATAGCTTATGCTCCCTCAAGCTCACTTCCACATCTTGCAACTAAAGAATCTTAACTAATAGACTTCTAATAGATGTTAAGATGGGGGACACATAATGCCATTTAATTGGCAGGGCAAGGAAGGATCTTGGAGGAGGTGATGTCTAAGTTGAGACTAGAAGGCTCAGCAGGAGACCCCCAGGTAAAGAAAGGAGTTGATTTTTCTAAGCAGAGGAACCAGCAGGCGTGAGCTGGAATGAAGAATGGGGGAGATGGCCCTGTACAAATTCTCTCTCTCTGTTTTTCTTTTTCTTTTGTCTTTTCACAAATTCTCTCTATCGCAGTACAGTGTCAGAAGTCTGGGAGGGTGAGAGTAGAAAGATACCAAGTTGGAGATGTAAACAGCTTTGGATCATCCTGGGCTCAGTCTATAAGGAAGAGTGTGCTATGAAACCTCCACTCTCATAATTCCACATGGAGAAACTTCCTTACAGCCATAGTTCTGGCCTCTTACCTGGACAACTGAGGAATCTGGTAGGTGAGTGATAACTATTGTTCTATAATCTTGAGTGTTTGGAACTTGAGGTTCAGAGCTGGCATCTGATCTCATTCTTTCCATTCTAATTTGCTCTTCAGAAAATATAGCTTATGCCAATAGGATGATCAGTGATCATTCAAAAAGGATGGATATTAAAAGGAGATTTAAATACTCCACTCATGGAGTAGGAAATCCAAATGGTAAATTGGTTAAGACTTAGATAAAGGATTCTATAAAGCCCATGATGACATCTAGTATTGATTTTTTTTCTAGGCACTGCTAGGTAAAATCAGAGGAGTGAGTTAAAAGTTAGCAATAAAACACATGGTTGTTTTTAAGTAAAATATTCTCTTTGGTGTTTTTCAGCTTATTTATGAAGAACTTGAGTTATTTAGAAAAATGTGTTAAATAATTACACAGTTACTAAATACTTCACATTTGTAATTGACACTTCTCTTAGTTCAGTATTTAAGTATGTGACTTTTATTTTAGTAACTTTGGGAGAAAGTAGACTTGCCTCATACGCTGATATTTCTCCCAGTCTCCACAACAACAATCTTTCTGGAATAGGACTGTAAGTCGGCAACTGCTGGGGACTGTCTCCCCATTTCTTCCTCCTCTTCTAACAAGAGGCACCATTATTTCCCATCAATACAGACTTTATGCTACTTAACCTGAGACAGGATAAGGCTGGATCTGGTGTATTTCCTTCCTGTCTTATCTTGGAATTCTGTGTCTATGACCAGACCCAAACTCAGACGACCCATCGGTCATTACAGACAGTAATTATTGCTTATTCCAGACTAAGACCAGTTTACCTGGAGCTGCTACTTTCTTCCCAGTCAACATCTAATATCAAGTGACAGCTAGCCTGGGAAGGATTAGAGGAGGATAAATTAAACAGAAAGATAGAGCATAAGGAATCTGTGTAATCATTGCAGGTAGATGGGAATGCTAAGAAGTATATTCAGAACACCCCAGACATATGAGAGTGTGAGTCTATGGAACCCTATGTGTTGGCCAAGGAGTGGAATAGGGCTGCCTCTAACCCCTAAAATAATAATCAACACCATGTCTAAGTGCTTAGACTGTGATAGGCACTGGGTTAAGCACTTTTTCCTAGATTGTCTTGCTTAACATGACCAACCTTTTGAGCTTGATGCTAACATTGTCGCCATTTAATAGAGAATTAATCCATTGACGATCCCACAAAATAATAAATGGTGTGGGAAGACTGTGACCCCTGCTCTGTGTGATTCTAGTGTTCATGACCTTAACTGTGCTGACACCCTGCCATTCCCCATAGGGTCACCACTTTAATCTGCATTTTTCTCCTTCAGGGGCTAAACTTTTCACCTCCTCTCTGTTTATTTGGGTATCTGGACATTTTTCGCCATGTGACTTTCTCAAAGTCCAGCCTCCTCACACTCTCTGCCTTCATATTCTCTAGTGTTTTCATGACCTGGATGGCATCTATGCCTGTGCCATGCGGTCAGGTGTGAGCTGACATGGGTAGGTGCGACTCCCAGACAGCAAGGCAGCAGAGCACCCAGGCTCTGCTCTCCACAATCGCTGTGCTGCTGCCGACACTTCTCTCGCTTATTAAAACAGTGCTAACATTGCCCACATTTGCTTTTGGCTCCTGCTACCAAGCAGCCTGGCATCACCGCCCAGCAGCACGACAGCAGACTCTCAGCCGGGCTGTTCCTAACATTGGCTCTCCCTGTCCCTTGTCACTCCTTCCCACACTGGCCCTGGGTACAGCTTTAGCAATTTGATGCTTGCCCTTCTGAAGGGCCCGCTACTGAGGAGAGACCAGAGGGGCTGTGATGAATGGGACAACTGTCATCCTTTGTCCTTTCCTCTGGTACCATTTTCGACATCTATGCTGAAATGGAATTTGAATTTCAAAAGGTTTAAAGAACATTTCTCAAACCCACAATTTCCCAGCAGCTTGGAAACCTCTTAAAACATTACCTTCAATCTGCTGCTAGTGAGGAGTGGATGACGGGTACTTATGTGAACGATGTCCCGTGGCTGGGCACGGGACGCTTTCCAGGGCTCCCGGGCTCACCCACAAGTGAGCATTCAAAACAACGAAGCTTCCTTTGCTTTCTGGGAAGAACAATCCAATTCTCAGAAAGCTGATATCTATGGAGTCTCTGCCGAGGAATAATTCCCTAAATGTACAGGGGCTGTTCATCTAAATAAGGAAGTGGCGAGTTGGATTAGAGGGTGCAGGAATGAAGAGAGGGTTTATCCTGAAAACGCAGGGAGGGAGTCCTCTTTCCCCTCACCCTCCTCCGGGGTAGGCGTTGAGGCTGATGTCTTAGTTGTGCCCTAACTTGACAACATCTTCATTTTTATTTAGGGTGAATGAGGCTGCTGTGAGGGCTTCAGTCGGGAGGCCCACTGTCAATTCTGCATTAAAGAGCATTAAAATAAAGTATTACTGTAAGAAGCTCTGCCTGCCGGACAGTTCTCAGAAGAGCTTTGTGCCTCTTCGGAAAGCTGCTGCATTTTCTTTCCATTTTCAGAGGAGGGGGGAAGATGTCCCTAATGAACTGAATCTTTTTAATTGATTATAAAAACAGAAGAGAGCATAGCAGTGGGAATTGCTGGCAAGGCTTTACAGCAAGTGGCGAATCGCTGCATATTCATTTGTCTCTCATTGGCCAAGATGAATCCTCTTTTGGTATTAAAGCAAATGTGCTGTGAAGTTGCAGAGGACAGGGTTTAACAACTTTTCCTGGCTGGGGGCCTGGCTAATTTTTTTTTTTTTTTTTTTTTTTTTTTGGTGGAATGGTAGGAGGACCAGGAAATGGTGGGGGTAAGGAGCCGAGCCTGGGGACCTGGAAGTGGGGGAGTGTTTTAGGGAAAGCAGGAACTGTGTAGCACATAGCCCCCGAAGTAGCTGAACAGAATGATTTTATTTGTGTGGTGTGAGGTGGGAGAGTCGAATTATAATGTGGAAACTACAGGAATAGTCTGACTGCAGAGTGGCCACACTTGGCATATAAGCAAGTATATTGGTAGTCCAGAAAGTAGGGCTGAATTGTGTTCTTTTTATGATAAAGAGAGGAAGTAGTTTATCTGAACTCAGGGTCTTTTGGAAGGGAACGTAGCGACACTGTACACTCACTGACCAGCCCCTCCGGCTCGTTTACCTTCTTGCCCCTTGTCTCGGGCTCTTCCGACCACTCAGCTGCCTTCTCTTCTACCTCATTGTCTTCACCCTCCTCCCCATACCCACTTGCTGCTCCAGTCAGTCTGGGCTCACACTATTCAGTTGAAAGAGTCAGCCTCTTCCTGCCTCAGGACGTCAGCACTTGCTGCTCCTGTGCCCTGAGCTGCCCTCTGCAACTGCCCCTCCTTCCTTCACAGGACGGGCTCCAACTCATCCTTCAAGCCTTCTGGGAATGCCTTGATCAGCCTGAACCCTCCTGTTTGGAGCTTGTGTTAGTCTGTCTGCATTGCTATAAAGGAATGCCTAAGACTGAGTAATTTATAGAGAAAACAGGGCCTAAGACAGTAATTTATAAAGCAAACAGGTTTATTCAGCTCATGGTTTTGCACCAGCATCTGCCTTAGTGAGGGTTTCAACAAGCTTCCAATTAAGGTGGAAGGTGAATGGGGAGCAGGTTGGTCACATAGTGAGAGAGAGAGCAAAAGAGGGAGGAGTGGTACCGGTTCCCACGTGTACTAATAAAGTGACAACTCATTTGTTATAGTGGAAGGGGCATCAAGATGTTCAAGAGGGATCCATTCTCACGACCCAAACACCTCGCACCCTGCCCCACTTCCAGCATAAGGGATCACATTTCAACAAGAGATTTGGAAGGGCCCAACATCCATCCCATATCAGGGCTCCATTCAAACTGTACATTTTTATGTAGAAAGTATTGAAACTCTAAGTTTACAACTGTTACCTGTATTCAGTGTGATAAGAATGCTTCTTACAGTTCTTTGTTATTAATATAAATTTAACAAATTTATATTATACAAAGAGTTCTTTTCATGTATGACTTTTTTACTGAAATGTTAACATTTTTAGAGAGAATGCTTAGTGACTTCAATAATTTTAGTAAACATAAAGTACTCCTTGCCCAATTCTGGGAGGTATTAGGAAAGCAGGTCTGATGTCTGTCCTAGTGACCAATCAGAAGCTCCTCGCGTTCCATAAACTTTTCTGCATCACATCAAGTTCTAAATGATAGTGCCTGTTTAACAAGACATGTGGTAAACATTTTAAGAAGAGCTTATGAAGGTGTAAATGAGTGTGTTTCAAATTTTTGCTAATTCATATTTTGTTTTCTCATTTGTTACTTACGAATGTGTAGGTAAGTTTCTCCCAATCACTGAACGTTTGTCTGTTCTGTGGATAGAGTGGCCAGAGAAAGACCTTAATCAGTTGAACTTGAGGGACACATACAATACTCAAGCTCAAAGACACACTTCTATCCATGCAGTCAAGAACTGGCAGTCGGTTATCAAGTCTTTTCTTGAATCCTCTTTTGGTATTATTTCTTTCTTTCTCTCTCTCTCTCTCTCTCCCTCTCCCTCCTTCCCTTCCTTCCTTCCTTGAGACAGAGTCTCGCTTTGTTACCCTTGGTAGAGTGCTGTGGCATCATAGTTCAGAGCAACCTCAACCTCTTGGGCTCAAGCAATCCTCTTGCCTCAGTTTTTTATTTTTAGTAGAGATGGGGTCTAACTCTTGCTCAGGCTGGTCTTGCACTCATGAGCTCAAGAGATCCACCCACCTGGGCCTCCCAGAGTGCTAGGATTACAGGCATGAGCCACCACTCTTGGCCTCTGTTATCAAGTCTTTTAAAGTAGTAAATTGGAGGGAAAATGAAAACATATATTTAAACATTCTATTTTAAGTTAAAACATAAATATGCATCTATTTACCCAATCATATGATGCTGACCTATTCCTTTGAGTTTGTGCTCCACTGACTAAAGTCTTACATCATTTTTCTTGTATCAGTCACACACAAAATGCAGTATCTTCAGTTTCCCAATGTCTTTTTTTTTTTTTTTAAAGAGAACTAAAAGACACTTGGGAGGCAATCTGAAAGCTCGTCGTCTTTTACAGTTTCCTCGCCTACACTGAATTTAATGGCCTTTTTTACTAGCTTGTCTTGATTGCATCTTTTCCGCAGCATTCATATAGTTTTCATAGAAAACTCTTTTCACATTCATATTTCATAGACTTGGGTAATGCATATCTGAGTTATTTAATTATAATAAATTATACAACTGGCATCAACGAGTTTGGGAATAAACACAACTAAGTCTTGGAAAACTTGTCCCAGGAATATAGGAACGGGGATCTTGGCAAAGAGGGATCAATGGGATGTGAGCAACTGTCGAGAAGTTTATACAGAGAAGGCAGAGTGTTGCTTAATCTCCCAAACTGTTAAGTAGTGATTAGTTAAAGAATTTCTCCAGTGTCTAAATGTGTTTAATATTTTATTAATGTCCATCTTGCTTGCCAGATAGAAAGTTCCACAGAGGCAAGGACAGTTCCTGAGTATGGAAGGTGCTCAGGAATAACTTACTGGATGAGTGGACAGTCTCGAAATGCAAAGCTCACTCTCCAGTCAGGGCTTCTGCTGATCATTTCCTTCAGATCTTTTCTTTTCCTCAACAATTTTTCAAAAACCAACTTTGTTCATTGCTAAGACCAAGAACCATAGGAGCACTAAGAGCAGCTTCAAGTTAAGGGAGGAAATTTTAACTATTTCTATTTCTGTCAAATAGACTAATAGTTAAGAATGGTCTGCCAACACAGATTATCTTTTTATTTTTTAAAAAAGTCAAATAGTCCATAGTACTAACAATTGTGAAGTAAATAAATGTGACAAGCAAAAATGTAATCATATTTAAAGCCACAAAAATATTGACATGGGAGGTAGTTATTTGTGATAGAACAAGAAATATAAGCATCAAAACTGGAAGGATTTTATAAGACTTGATAATCTCTAAGTTCTTTTACAGCTCTAAATACTGATACCAGAGGAGGGATTCCTGATCCACGTGACTGAAAAGGTGAGTGGAGATTTTATGAGAACCTACTTCTCCCAAAGGCATTGGCAGTGTTGGGGGCTCTGATGACTGCAGATGAGCAAAGTATGGACTCTTTCTGTAAGAAAATTGCCAGCCAGTGGACCCAACTGGTTGAAATATAAACATTTTTATGAGGCAGAATGAAAAAGAATGTTATAATGAGGAAGCATTGAGAGAAAAAGAAAATTCTACTTTTCTGGAGAGATTTTTAAAAAAGAGAAAGAGATTTCCGAACCTAGACAATGGTTAATAGGAACGAAAAGCATACTTAGCCTGCTTGGGAATATTACCCAGAGATGTGAAGTGAAATTGTCTGAAGTGTATACAGATCTCTGGGATGTGGGAAGAGAGAGAACCCAACAAACTCAGAAATTCTATTCTTTGTCCCATCCTTGCGCTCTGTCAAGACTAGAGTCTAATTTCTCTTAGGAAAGAGAAATAATGATACTGAGAAAATCAAATTCTGCTCCAAAGGTCAGCAGTTCCTCCTGATTAGTAGTGAAGGCTGCAGTGTGGACAGATGGGTGGTAGGAGGCTTCTCCAAAGAAGAGCAAATGAAAAACTAGAGTCTTCAAAATCCACCATAGCACAGTTAATTGTTGAGGCCTGTGGGCTTGTCCAGGCCATCTGTGAAAGTGATATTCATTGTGTTTCTTTCTGCATTGTTTGAGGGTGTATGTAGAGCACAGATAACATGAGGGTCCACCTGCTGTGAGGTGACAATTTTATCCTCCAGGAACTCATGAGAAATGTCAGCTGTGTGGTGGAAGGAAATGACAGGAGTCCCACTGAAAGCAGAGAAGGAAGAATTTCTGCTAGAGGGTAGGTGGCTGAAGCTTTCCTGTTAATTCCAGAATGAATGCTGGTGGTTAGGAAGAAGTTGAGTTGTGCAATTCAAACCCAGAGCTTGATGTACCGTGATGTTGATTTTCATTCAAGATTATCGTGAGTGTCTTCCCTACTGCTTTCCATAGATCTCCCAAGTGTAGTAAGGAGACAGATGAAGGGAATCCCAGTTACTTATAAAGTTTTTTTTGGCAAACAAAGTGAACTTAGCTTTTGGGAAGAAGAAGCCTTTTTAAAAAATTTTATTTGGTGATATACAATCTATCCGAGGTTGTGAGAAATTATTTTGGAATATCTGCTGGGATCATGGAGAAATCTTTACGAATGTAAGCACAATGTGGAGAATCGACTGCTCTAATGGGGTCATAGAACTGGTTGAGTAGCAATAGTTAATAGTCTTGGGTCCATAGATACTGACCAAACACCAACCTTCAAATAGAGATCTATCAGAATTCTTCAGAGGAAGGCCTCACAGGTTAATAAATGGCCAAAGCACTTAGGCAAATTTACCTTCACTTTTAAGAGTGATTCATAGAGGAAAATTTCAAGGAACCACAAACCTTAGGTTTATTAATATTTCAACTCCAGAAAACTGGACCCGTACTTCTGATTAGCTAATGGCCATGTGGTCAGTGAAAAGTCCCCAAGAAGTAGCATCTTCGTGATGAATAGCTCAGCCAATTATGCATGAATTCTAAATATGCTGCAATACCATGAAGTTGGTAAGGTTTGGTGCCCCACTTTCTCCCACACACCTCTTTGTCTTGCCTCTTGAGGCATTCAGTATTCTCAACTCAGCCTCTCTACTGCTTCTCCCTTCAATTGCTCTCTCAAAGATTGCTTTTATACACAAGGACCTGATATTATGTGCATATATTTAAACCATTGTGTTACCTGGATCCGGAGGACAGGAAACAAAGTTGGTGTAGAGGAAGGGCTTTGCATTTTAAACAAAACCTTTAGTCTGTTGAGTTTTTGAATACTTAATACATCTGTATGGTTTAAAAACCTTTCTTGTTTGTTTTGTATCATTTGAACATTTTTATGCACGTAAAATAAAAATATAAATTCTGATCCCCTCTTTTGCTCAAAAGGTAGCAGATTATATACACTACTCATATTTTACTTTCTTTATTTATACATCTTGAAGATCTCTACCAATACACAGAAAGCGCATTTCATACTTTTTTAGTTTTAAAACCTCATGGAATTCCACCTTACGCATATACGTGCATTATTTACTCAGTTTGCTATTTAGGGACATTTAAGTTATTTTCGCCTTTGCTGTTAGAAAAAGTTACAATGAAGAACAATGTTATGAGTCATTGTGAGCAAGTGCAAATATATGTGCAAGGAATTTTTCCAGGAATAGAATTGCTAGGTTCACTGGCATGTGCATTTATGATTTTAATAAATATTACCCGATCACCCTCCATTGGGCTTGCACCCATTTACTCTCCTGCTGCTGATATATGAGGGCACTCATCTTCCCATAGCCTCAACAACAAAATGTGTTATAATGAAAGGGTTTTAATCCTTATTAAATAAATTTCCAGGATCAGAGAACTTTTGAGAAAGGAATTTGGTTCATATCTAAAAACCTTCTCAATCTTCTGAAACCATCTCCCTTGGACAGAAGCAACAAAGCAGCATGTGCTATATTCCAGGCACCAGGCCAAGGATTAGGGACACAAAGGTAAACGCGTTAGGTTTTACGCTCCCCTTTCTTTTCCCTGCCTCCCTCCTTTCAAAGCTATGAGGCCTATTGATTTTATGTTTCAAAGCAGAGCGTTTATTAAACCTATCTTCTCTCTGTCCTTCACTGTGATGGCAATAGCTTCCCAATTGGTGGTTTATCTCCTGTTCTTCCCAGCTTCAATCTGTGGACTCTCTTTACCTAAGTGATCTTGCTAAGATGAATCGAATTTTGCCACTCTTGCTCATCTCTTTATCACTCCTCTTGGCTCCTGGAACAATGTCCACATTGCTCTGTTCAGCCCCTCAGGCCTCTCTCCATGTCATAATAACCAGCCTCCCCGGCTGCTCTCTTTGGAACACAGCTCTGACGGTTTGTACGATTTCTTCTTCTGTAATTATCCCTTTTCTCTTCTCTACCTGGAGAATTCTGTCTCGTTTTCTATGCATCACTTTGAGCACCATCTCTTTTATGGTGTTTGCCCAGAACTCCTCCCCAAACCCTGCTATGCCAATTACAGTTAAATTACCCACCTTCCTGGGATACCTGTAATATTGTTCTATATGTTTGTTGCCCCCTGCAACAGTGAGCCTATTAAAGATTAAATTATTTCTTATTTATCTTTAGAAATTCAGTGCTCAGAACTGTGTCTGGTCAGAGATGCTCAATAATTTTGTTTAATTGTGCAATAATAATTAGTTTATAAAGTTCTGGTCCAGTTCCAATATTATGTTCTAAAAAGAAATTTTCTCAGTCTGGTGGAAATGAAAATATATAATGTTGAATTCAGTGAACTTAGAGTTCAGATGTGTGAATCTGCCCCAGATCTAGACAGGACTGCAGATAATACAACTGGCTTTCACATGGTAACAGAGAATGATGAAATAGCCTCTCAGCTCATTCTTTGACTTCTTCCTGCATTCTGCTAAACGGCCTCTCCCAGCCATCCATGAAGTTAGGTGAAACTCTACACTGAATTTAGGCTAATGGAATATGGATGGGAGCAATACATATTACTTCCAGGTCTCATACTTTAAAAAACCCCGTGGAATGTTCACACTCGCTCTCTTCTCTCATTCCCTGCCTGCATGCAGAAGGCCTAGGTTGTGTTAAACTGGTTGTGTTAAATATCAGAACCACCCTGCAGACGGCCACTCACCAAATATCCAGTTTGGATTTTAATAGGATCAGGAAATAAAGCTTTTATTTATGTTCAGCCACTTAGGTAATAGGATGCTTGTTACAGAAGTTAGCTTATCCTGAAAACACACAATTGCCAATACATATACACGCATTCATGTGATTTAATCTAATGGCTACTTGGATTCTTTACCAGCAGAGAAAGAGTGGTAAGAACTCCTGCAGGCAGAACCAAGCCAGCGTGAGGACATCACCCGTTCCCCTCCAAAGGTGGTCCCACAAAGAAGCCTGCTGCTCCTTCTCCCCACACTGTAGTGTCACCACCATGTGGGACAAGGGGCTTATTCAAGTACCAAGAGGCTTAATTGTTGGAGACAGCATCATTTTAATAATGGCTTCTCTTCCAGTCAGTGATCGCTGTTTTTTATGTGCAGAAACCACTTCCATTCTTCTTTCCATAAAGATACCCTAGCTCCAAATGAACATCTTTTCATAATTTCTCTTTAGACCGGTCCTCATTCATGGATGAAGTTACATTGCACTGAGTGTACTGTCATCATAAATTCCCTTTCTCTGTTTCTAAATATTGACAAGGATTCGCCAAGGTATTCATCTGCATAGCCTTTGTCTGCTTTTCATAGATGAAGTTTATCAGCATATATTGACCTACAAGTTATTTCTAGAATCTTGTTCTTTTTCACTAAGTACCATACTATATAGGTTCCTTTTCTTTTTTTTCTTCTATGCGTACTCATTTCCTCAGGAACCTTGTCCCCGTCTTGTAACTATTAATTAAATCGCCTATGCACTGGTGACTCCCAAACACATGTCACAAGCTCAGTCCTTTCCCCGGAACTCCAGGTGCACATACCCATGCGCTAACCTCCTTTTGAATGTACAGTAGGCGTCTCTAACTTCAAACCGGGTTTCTGATCTCTCCCGCTCTCCCAGCCTTTCTCACCTCAGTCCCTGTGAACTCATCTTCCAGTTCAGTTCCTCAGGCCTGTGGCTCTTCTCTCTCACACACCTTACTAAAAGTCTCTCAACAACTTAAGCAACTTATCTGGCACCTGACCCCTTTTCATCACTGTAATGGCCATAACCTTTACCCAACAACTACTATCTATTTATCTATCTATCTGCGTGGTATGTTTTTTCTCCATTTGCCTCTCTGGCTCCCCCCATCTGGTAGACCATGGCAGTGAGAGCCATCCTGTTAAAATGTCACACAGATAATGTCACCCCGCTATTCAACACTTTCCTAACAGCACCACATCTATATTAGCCCGGTGGGGAAAGCTGTGCTGCAGAAACAAATGTGCCCTGCCAATCTCAGTGTCTGAAGGCAGGAAAGCTTTCATTCTTCACTCAGTCTTGTGTAGGCCAGATGATCCTTATCCATTTTTATTTGGGAGACTTGAGTTTGAGGATCACTAGCAGTAGGGCAGAGAGGCACAGAGGAGACATATGTCTCTCCACTGCTGTGGGGTGGCCCAGAAGTGATACATGTGTCTTCTGCTAGGATCCATTGCTCATAGCCAGGAACAGGCTATGAGCCCAGCTGTGAAGGAGCCTGGGACACAGGGAAGGGTGCGTGGTTATTCTGTAAATATTAACATTCTTGGTCGCACTATTTCTCTTAGAGGAAAAGCCAAAGTCCTTATGAACTATAAGGCCTTCCAGAATCTTCCAATGTTTGGTATCTCCCCCCTGAACTTTCTGGCTTGTTCCCCCCAGTTTCCTCTTCATTCCCACCACTCCCACCTCAGTGATCTTGTTACCCACTCCTGCTACAAGGTCCCCCTGCTGCCAGGAAGGTTCTTCCCCCAGACATCTGCCTGGCTCATGTGAGACCTCACCTCCCTTAGATTATAGTTCAAAATTCACCTTGTAGTACCTGCTCCGACCTTCCTTCCTGGTGTCATGCTCCCTTCATCAGCACTGGTACTATCCAACACAAACACTTTGCATACTTACCTTGCTTTTAAATAGCTCTCCCACCAGAAAATAAGCTTTGTGAGGTCAGACCTTTTTGTTCCAATATCTAGAAAGAGCCTCGTACATAATCAGCATGCAATTACTTATTCAGTGAATGAATAAATCATTCCTTTATAAATAAACTATATTATCATTATTCGTGATCTCTACCCTCACTTTCAAATGATACAATCCTAGATTAGTTTAGCTACCCTCAGTTGTGAATAAACAGCCTACAACATATGTCTGTGACAAAAACATTCTAAGAAAATCAATTCCATGGACATGCCTGGTGAATGATGAAGTGACAGGTTATGTACGGAAGATGTCATATTTAACTATTGCTATCCATCTCTGTTGATACGTACTAACGGCCAGCACGAGTCCTTCATTCAAATATTTAACCCCAATCTAATTTAAGTATTTTTCTAGTTTGTTCCCATGCAGAATTTCCCTCTCTCTTTCTCTGTCTGTCCTCTTCCTCCTTTTTATTATTCCCCTCAACAAAGTCTAAAGTTAACATTTGAAGAATAACAAATCTTTCAACCTTGTAGCTCTATGTTATGTTATACAAGTCCTCTGACCTTCCTAGTAAGCAAAATTTCACATCCCTAAAATTATTTTTAATCATTTCTGCTGCTTGTTATTGGAGAATAAAAGCATCCATGTGGACAGAGCCAGTTGGAGGTAGGAAGTGAAATTATGGTCTAGGTTCTTCCACATAAAGGATTATTCTGCTGGGAGCTGCCCTCATTTAGTGAGGGATGGTTAGCACCTACCGTTGGTTTCCTAGCAACACAAAGCTTTCCTGCAGCTAGGACGGAGGGTCATTTTTGCATCTTCTCATCATTTTCTCTTGGACTCTGGGAGGAGAGATTAGTTGGGAAAATTCCCAGAGCAGAGGATGTATTGAAAATGGTGCATGTGGATGGGTATAGGGAAGCCGGGGTAGCAGGGTGAGTGTGCCGTTCTCCGGAGAGCAGGGGAAGATGAAAGCACCAGAAGACAGGGAGTGATGATGCTCCTTGTAGCCCAAACATATATTCTAATAGTGCCCAAGTCACACAGTGCTTATTTACCAACTTCAGGTTATTGTGGTGGATGCATGAATTGAATAAATAAGCACTTCAGTCCTTTGCTCTCATTTCCTTTTAGAAGCTGAATCTACAGACTTTCTGCACTAAATTCTGTAGGACTCTCACAAGATAGCTGCATTTAAATGGCATTTCCTGGCTGTTTCTGTTCTCTGCCCCCAGAAGCTGTCTTCTAAGGGGAAAATCTCCCAGTTTTGAGGGCCCAGACAGACATCCACCTATATGACAGCTATATGACACTGACAAATTATTTAACCTCCTAAAATTTCCTTCTCTGCACATGAAAATATAAATAGTAGTCTGTGCAAGTGCAGAGACGCTTGTTCATCCGCAGCCAGCACTCTTCTTCCGTCTTTATCAACAGTTCCCTGATTTTTATAGAACAATGTGTTTGGCTTTAAAAGTGGGGGGTGGGGAGGAGAAAAGGCTCTAAATTTTCAGGCTCCCTTGTAGAGATAGTTACAAGATTTTCTGGCCAATTAGATATGATCACAAATCTGCTTGGTGAAGCTTCCAGGAAATATAGTGTTTTTCTGATAAAAAGGAACAGATTCAGTTAGAATGAGCCTTTGATCTCTTTTTAGTCCCTTGCTTCAAAACTGAAACTCAGAAAAAATACCTAGAGGTGCGACAGTGATTCTGAGACCGTGAAGATGAAAACCATCCACTGAGGCTGGGAGAAGAGAAAGACCAGAGATTGCCCAGGCTCAGAGCCTTGAATTCTTCCTGGGGCTGTACCCATCATCTGCCTCCAGGTGGGCTGTAACCTGATTAAAATAAACCCCTTATTTTGGAGCCACTGTTTGCTTCAATACAAAACAAACAAACAAACAAACAAAAAAACACACTGCTGTGATGGTTCCTTTTAAACAACTAGGAGTAGTTTCTAGCACAAACAATGTACATATTGATATAGTGAGACCTAATTGGTTACATGTGCTTACATAGGGTTTCTTTACAATGTCCTGTTCCATATTCAGTTATTTGAAAAGAGTCTTATTTAATCATCATTATTTTTAAAACACTTTGTTTTAGAAATTAGACATCAGCGATTTTAATTGTTATATTACCAACACAAATATTTTCTTTTAAAATATTTCAAGACTGTTTTCTATCTGTGTTCCTATTGCCTTGTTTAATGATGCTGGTATGTTGAATTTTGATTCAATACCTCTCCATGTTTGAGTTCCTTTCTTCCTTTGGCCCTTATGAAGGCAAATAAAGATAACTTACAATGACCGGGAGTTTCCATAACAGTGAGAAAACAGGTCTCAGAGGCAGAGTGGGCTATTGTTATATATCTTCAGGCAAGCTCCATGAAAAGAGCGTTGAATCACTGACTTGTCTGTTTATCCTTCAGTACTTTTCTTTTACAGCTTGAGGACTCTGTTTTAAAAATGTCAAAATCATGATATTTCTGTGTTCATGCTGGATAATTGATTTGGAGGATTGTTCCTATTTTATCAGGAAAATTTCTCTACCAATGTTAAAAATTTTAACATTCTTATTTAGTTTTATTTCATTTTGTTGATTTTGCATGCATGTCAGTCTCCTATAACTAAATGAAAGTTAGTAGAAAATTAGACTTATAATTCTCTATGTAAGCAATTTGTAGGAACACGTTGATTCTTTAAACGAAATATACTCTTACTTCCAAATTAACAATCATAAGCATGACAGAGATTTAGATTTCAGTAGATTTTTTTTTAATTGTTGGGGATTCATTGAGGGTACAAAGAACCAGGTTGCACTGATTGCATTTGTTAGGTAAAGTCCCTCTTATAATTGTATCCTGCCCCCAAAAGTTGTGTCACACACCATCACTAAAAATTCAAAAAGATTAATAATATAAGGCATGCAATGTTAACTAGTACTTCTTCAAAACTTATGATGAAAAAATGTATTTTTTAAAGAACAAGTTATAATTCATTACAAACATTTTCATAAAACACAATGAAAAATGTATTATGTGAAAAATGAAGGAGGAAAAATTTGGATGTACAATTTTTGTTCTTAGAGTCAACAGATAAAAAATTACTATGTCAAATTGCTAGGAGAGCTTTTCTAAATGCTTATGCTTACTCTCTATACTTATCTATTAATATCCTTGAGGGCTAGTAGCAGTTTGCAGATTCTCATAGTCTGTGGACCATACTTTGGGTTGCTTTGATATACACTGTGAGATATCCTTTTTTTTTTTTTTTTTGAGACACAGTCTCAAGCTATCACCCTGGGTAGAGCCGTGGCATCACAGCTCACAGCAACCTCCAACTCCTGGGCTTAAGCAATTCTCTTGCCTCAGCCTCCCAAGTAGCTGGGACTATAGGTGCCCACCACAGCAACCCGGCTATTTTTTGGTTGTAGTTGTCATTGTTGTTTGACAGGCCCAGAATGGATCTGAACCTGCCAGCTCTGGTGTATGTGGCTGACACCTTAGCCACCTGAGCTACAGGCGGTGACTGTGAGATATCTTATGCCAATTTAATTGAGAGATAAAATTCAATTACATGAGAACTACTAATATACCAGAGTTTATAAATAAACTTGCCAGAGTTTATCTACTTCTGGTTCAGTCTATCTTTTAATATTTTCTTAGTTTTAAGAGTTAAATATATTATTTTATGTCCTTAGCCAGAAGTAATTTTTCTATTCTGTTGAACTCTTACAACACTTAGTAATTGTTTACCCGAACTCATTCTCTCTTTTATCATTTTTTGCGTAGCCTCCTTTCACTAAATAAACTATAAGTTTACTATGTTTTAAGATCATTTTTTTTTCTTATTTAGACACAGTCACCCTGGCCAAATCCTGCAGGTTCCTCGTCAGTGGAAGTGTAAAAACTAAGAACTTTGGTCCAGGAAAGGCATTTTAATGAGCAGTACTAGCTTCAGATGACCCTGCAGGTTGCTTGAAAATTTGCTGAGCCTGAATTGCAGTTCAGCTCCCACCTCTACTCAATCCTGCTTCCTTCCTCTCATAAACATCTTGCACCACTAACTCCATTTCAGCATCTGCTTCTAATGAACCCAACACAATTCCTTACATGCTCAATAAATAAGTAAATAAAACTCTCATGCTCAGCTTCATCTGTCTAGTACTAGAAAATTTCTTGGCTGAATTGCATTGAGCAAAAGAAACAATGGGTCTGGATCTTGGGGTGAAAGGGAAAGAAGATCTGACTGAGGATCATTTGATGATGATGATAATGACAATAGCAACTTTTTTTTTTTTACTCTTGTTTCAATTATTTATTAAAAATTTCCCTCAAAGTTTAATTTTCTTTAGAAAATGTCTTTTTGTATGTAACTAGCCTCTCTTGGGGAGGCTACACATCTAAGTGGGAACTCTTAACTATGTCATACTCTTCTATGACAACACTACGAGACAGGTGCTATTCTCATTTTCAGTTTTAAAAATGAAAAAACTAAAAAGCAGAGAGACTCAGAAATGTGCCCCTCCCCTAGTAGCAGAACTAGGATCTATACCCAATCTTTAACCATTGCATACATTGCTCCTCTTTTATAATGAATGCTCCTGGGGGACAGGGATTTTTGATAGTTGTGTTCATTGCTAAATCCCCTAGCACTGGAATATGGCCTGGTAAATAGTTTCAGCTCAGTAAATATTTACTAGAGAATGACCATTAATTAAGAGTTCATGATCAAATTCAGGAAAAGTTTGCTTTGAGGAAAGAAGTCATTCCTTTTTTCCTTTTAAATGGACCTATATTATGTAACACAGTGTTTTATACTTTCTAAATGGTCTTGAAATTGGCTAAATTAAAATCAGTAAAAATAGCACTTCCTGTTGAGTGATGTTATATACAGATTCAGTATTTAAACAGGCCGTTTCATACTTGCTAACTTAACTTAGTGTCTCCTAGGGTGTCAACTTTGGGAAAGCCTCAGAAAACCCATACAATGGCTTCATCTATCAGACACCTCCTAGGAAAGCCCTCTGGGTTACAACTTTCCCTTTTTAGGCAATCACTCTTAGGACCCAAGATTTGACACTTGGTGGCTCTATGTGTACTCATAGACCTTGAGCAAAATGAAGGCACTTGGGGTAGTCACTGGCTCCAACTGCGTTAATGGGTTAGTCTATCCTGAGAATGTAACTATGAAACAAGGAGACACCAAGCATGAGGGTCTTTGATTCTGAGTCTTCTCAGGAATCAGGAAGTCTAACAAATCTTGCGGCTGGCATCCCTAGGGGCTCCTTGCTTCCTGCTCTATCTGACGCTTCACCGAAACTGACAGATATGCCAAAATATTCCACAAATACCCACTTTATTTGAACCACTAGCACTGGTGAACCAATGGAAACACCCTTTGGTTCAGGGGTACCTGTGCTCAGTTAACTACAGGACACAGCAATGAGCAGATCTGCTTACCTGGTTAGGTTAAACAGCAAGGGGCAGGGTTTAGTAAGAATGCACATGAGACCTGGTGAGGATGTAGGAAAAAGGTGGTGGTTATTGAGGATCTCATTTATAACTTCAACCAGTCGATTTCAGGTCCTCTGTGTCAAAAGACAAGAATAGCAGAAGGCGATGGGCTAAAGCACTGTTGCTTTTAATTTGGGTTCAGGGAAGAGCCAAGTTGTTTATATTACCAGAGGCTTTTAGGGTTTGTTTTGTAGTATTTTTAAAGTTTCACTCATTTTTTTTTTCTTTTTGCCTTTTGTTTTCTACTCTAGAAAGATCATTAAAGTGTGCTCTCCCTCATGCCAAGTTGGCTTCCCAAGGAAGATTCATGACTGGATTATGTTCCTAGGTAATATAAATCAAACTTGATGGCAGGGGTATGTTGATGGTGTGAAGTAAGTGAAAAATAAATTAGGACACGAGAAGGCCTGGAGTAGTAAAGACATAAATTTAAAATTTAAGTCTCAAAAGATGAAAACCTGCAAAAAGCCATTTTGAAAACCTGAATTAGACTTTCTTAAATGAGTCAAGATGGGAAGCAAGGGGAATCAGTGAGGAGTGTGTGAATGAATTTGGTTTATAAGTAAATACATGTAGTCTTTAAGGAGAAAGTTCATACGTTCTCAGAAATGCCACGCAGTCCTTTCAGAAGATATGATAGCCTCCAGAGAAAGAACTCGAAATTTTCTAAAATATTTAAATAATAAAATAGGTTGTTTCTGCCATTTGAAAACACAGAGAACTTTATATTGAATATATGCACTTACCAGACTTAGGCAAATCTTCTATAATGAATTTATTGTATACCTTGGTCTTACTTTTCTTGTATTATTGACCTTCTTTTTTAAAAAATAAGACTAAAGGTACATGATTCAGAATTTGCATGAATTATTGGAATGAATGGAAAACACGTTAGAATGGAATAGTAAGACGAACATGGTGGCTTTGGGTTCAAATAGACCTTGAACCTGTGCCTATTTCTTAACCTGTATGACTTTGGGCAAGGCGTTTAGCCTCTGCATCTCAGTGCTCTTAACTCAGGAGATCTGACAAAAATGAAGTGAAAATGTGCCAAGACCAAATGCCAGAGTGCCCAGCTTGCAGTAGATATCTAATTATCTAATATTAGATGTCTAATAATTAGTAGTTACCCCTTTCTTTCCCCCTAAATCTTGAAACATAGAGCAAAATTTTAATTTATGTAAATTTGTCCTACTTTAGAGAGAAACAGCTCCCTTGTGGCAGAGATAAGAAGGATGATTATAAAGCCCTACTCAATTAATAAAAAGGGTGCATTTCTAGTCTACAGAGGTTTCATTCTACTGAATCTTATTCAATGTTTCCATGCCTAACTGTTCACACACTCAATGTGCACCTGTTTGTCCGCCTCCTAGCGCTTTTCTAGGGGCCAGGGTAGAGTGGGGTCAGGTTGTGCACAATTTAAATCAGAAATGAAAGAGAATTACCAACAGAGTACTTCAGATTTAGGAAGTTTGAATAAATTTTGAATAAGTGAGGTGGTTTTTAACTTTAAATATTTGACTATCCAAACTTTATCTCTAGCCATTTTTCATCTTTTCTTTTTTCTCACACTAATATAATATGAAGATAAAAGTTCCTTTCACAGAGCTGTGAATACACATGCCAAGTGTTACATAAATTAATGGTATAACTATAAATGAATGGCATAAACTACAAAGGCAAAAGCTGGCTCCCAATGCCTGAGTTGTGTAATTGGTGCTGGGTGTGCTAAATAGTGAGGGAAGACAATATGGGTGGAGGTGGGGTAGACAGAAGGATTGGATTTAGTCTGTGTTTTAGTCTGTTCAGGCTACTATTATAGAATTCCATAAACTGGGTGACTTACAAAGAAAAAAAAATATTTCTCACAGTTATGGAGGCTGGAAAGTCCAAAGTTAAGGTATTGGCAGATGGGGTGTTGGGGGAGGGCCTGGTTGCTGATTCATAGATGGCCCTTTTTCACTGTGTCCTTATAGTGGAAAGAGGAATACAAGCACCCTTGGGCCTCTTTTCTGGTGGCACCAATCCTATGAATGAGGGCTGTGCCCTTAGGATGTAATCACTCACCAAAAGCCTCACTTATTAATACCATCACCTTAGTGGTTAGGGTTTCAACATACAAATTTTGGGGAGTCACAAACATTCAGACCATACCAGTTTGGCATATCATTTTTTATTCTTTAAAAGGCTAAATACTTCCAATAATTCTATAAGATTTTTCCAGAATAATTTTGGTGCTGATAGTGATGTGGTCTTCCACATTTCTCTCCTGTGCTGGGAACATTCCAGCACTTGCTGAGGGACTAAAACTTCAATACAAATAGAAAGCCATTAGATAGACTCTGTTTCTTCTGGCCAGAAATCCTGGCTCAGGTGGTTGCTAGAAGGGTTTTCAAATCTGCCCTACCTTATAGAAAAAAAATGATAAAAAGGGCTTAATTTGAAACCTAGGAAAATAAGGTTTAAGTAAGCTTATATTTCTTTCACAATAAGCATGTTTACTATAGAAAAAAATAGGAAGTTTAAAGAGTAGGAGGAAGAATTCAAATTCCCTGTAAGTCTACCACTCAAAGATAGCCACTGATGAAATAGTTGTGAATTTCATCCCAAGTGTTCCATGATGGTGAAATGGGGAGCATAGGCTGTTGGAAGTTTATTTCCCTAATCAGATGTGTAGGAATGATAATTTGAAAAGAGTGAGGAGGTCACGTGAGGATGGTGGCCTTGGCTGTGGGTTGCAGGGTTGTGGCCTATTTCCCCCCGCATTATGCTGGTGTCTTCTTGATCTGCTCACTTGGCTCAGAGTGACAAGTGGTGCTTGTCTCCTTCACTCCCACCTTATGGCTCTCGTCTCTGGAGCACACGTGCATACTGCTCGTCAGCTGGTCCGTGTCAGTTTTGTGTGTGGCTATGGGAGCTTGCCAGTCCCCTTAGGACGTGCTAGCTCACATATAGTGTGCCTGGTTTCTTGTATAACCCCCAAAGGGAGGGTATGATGGAGCAGGGCAGAGCATTAGCAGTTACCGGTAGTCCAGAAGCTGTTTGTCAATCCTTTTCACACAGGCTGGCTGACCCCATGTTTCTCCCAGGACATCACAGATTTTGCAAGCAGCTGGCCCTAGCTCCATGAGAACTGAGGTTTGATAGGACAATCCTCTTTCTTTTCATGCCAATGAAGGCACTGCGCTAGTTTCTTATGATTGTGGGAAAAATAAACCACTACAATTTACTGACAGGGTGTAGTGGATGGAGTAGCCTTGTAAGTCAACCAATCACGCTGGGATGGGGGCACACAGGAAGAAAATCAAAGTGTGCTTTCCTCGCTAAACGTCTTGCTGTGGAGAAATCTGAACATGGGCAGAGAGAAAACAACAACAAAATAAATTGTTATAAAACTGTGAATAATACCATTAGAGCTCTCATTTCCCTTTCCCTTAATTCTCAACGCTCCCAAGTGAGGAGCTCAGGAATAAAATATGTGAAAGGAAGGATATGGTATGAATTAAAAAACTGTGTGTTTCTTTTCTTATCCCAATTCAGGAATACTCAAAAGGGAGACTATTTGACATCATAAAAGCCTTACTGCAAGAATACCTATGGCTGGCAAGTTCCCGTGAGTCTTTCTAAATAATCCACAAAACCAAGGACAAGGCCGTGAGATTACTGAGCACTAAGGGAGATGAACAGATAGAGAGTGAACAAGATCAAAGCTTGACTGTCACTTGCTCAAAGACCCTCACTTCCCCATCATTTTTAATTTCTTCAATATCCTTAAGGACATCTAATTTTAACAGTCCGGACTCTTAAGTAATGGAATCCTGGTTTCCTCTCGATTATTATCTTTACCTTTTCATACATAAAGCCGAAACCTGTAGCCTGCAATCTTCCCAAGTTATTCTGCTTGTGAGATGCTGCACTCAGCAACCTTATTCCCTGACCACCATCTCCTATCCTAAAAGCTGTCTCACTTCAATGCTCCAACAGTCCCTGTTACTGGAACTCATCAAGACCTCCAAACTCCAAGTCCTCCTTCACTGCTACTCCATCACCCCCTGCCTGTTTTTCCTTCCCTGTCCAACTCAGTTCGGGGTCCATCCCTTTAATCATTCTCTTGTCATTCATCCTGCCCTTTACTCTCTTACTGTGCCTGGCTCTAGCTTCCACACTTCTACTTATTTAATTCTCTAACCCGTGGACCCCACCCCAATGTCTAGGTCTTGTCCCATTCAAAATTATTCTCAGTAACCTCACTAAAAAACACTGTGTGGCTATATCCAGGGGACAGAATGTGATATTTTTCTTAATTAACTATTAACAGTTGGTGTTCCACAAGTCAATTTTAGTTCCATCCTGGTCTTACTCTCTTCAACATGACATAGCAATGTCATCTACCTCTTAGATTTAATTACCCTCCAGTGAAGATGTTCCTAAATTTCCATGTCCAGTTCAGGGCTCTATGCCTCATTTATTCATACCCACTTCCCAACTGCCCATTGGACAATTTCATGTGTCTTTCAGGCCCAGAAACACAGCTAGAATAGTAAACACAACCCACATAATGGAAAGGATTTTTGCATATTTTGAATTGGTCAAAAGCTTGATAACTAGAATCTGCAGAGAGCTCAAATTAATCAACATGAAAAAAGCCAACAATCCCTTACATCACTGGGCAAGAGAGATGAATAGAATCTTCTCTAAAGAAGACAGAAAATGGCTAACAAACATGAAAAAATTGTCATTGTCCCTAATTATTAGAGAAATGCAAATCAAAACCACCCTGAGATATCATCTAACCCTAGCGAGAATGGCCCACATCACAAAATCTCAAAACTGTACATTCTATCGTGGCTGTGGAGAGAAGGGAACACTTTTACACTGCTGGTGAGACTATGACCTAATACAACCTTTTTGGAACGAAGTATGGAGAACCCTCAAAGAACTCAAACTAGATCTTCCATTTGATCCCATAATCCCATTCCTGGGCATCTACCCAGAAGGAGAAAAATCCTTTTACCATAAGGACACTTGAACTAGGCAGTTTATCACAGCTCAATTTACAATTGCCGAAATGTGGTAACAGCCTAAATGCTTACCAACTCAGGAATAGATTAACAAGCTGTGGTATATATATATATATATATATATACCATGGAATACTATGCAACACTAAAAAAGATGGAGACTTTACATCTTTTGTATTAACCTGGATGGAAGTAGAACACATTAGTCTTAGTAAAGCATCATAAAAGAGAAGCAAGAATCCTATGTACTCAATTCTGATATGAAGACAGTTAATGCCCTAGTACATGATGAGGGGGGGTGAGGGAAGGGGAGAGGTGAGAGAGGGAAGGAGGGAAGGCAGTGAGGAGGTCAAAGTGTGTGACACACTTTTGGGGGGCAGGACACAATTATAAGAGGCAATCAAATGCAATCAATGTAACATGGTTCTTTGTACCCTCAATGAATTCCTAACCAAAAAAGAAAAAAAAAAGGAGAAGTCAACTCACAGTGAAACAGAGGGTTTAATATGTTAGGATTTGCCTACCTGCTTGCTTTTGGATGCTTGCTTTTTGTTGTTTTTCCCTTTTTCCATGAAGCTGAAGGCTGTGCCATTGTAAGGCTGCACTACTGAGTGCCAAGACTTGAGTGTGACTACCTACTTTGTAGATAACATTCGTACATCACCATGGTAATGGTCACTTCAGTTATTTTTCAGAAGCTTAGGCTAGCCCCGACCCTTCAACCAGGCCCTCACAAGTGATGGAGGGATGCGCTTTTTTATGTCTCAGGACCAAGACATCATGCTAATGCCATTTTTGTGGACATATGCCCTATGAAACTACATGAACCCCAACTATACTTACACAGAAAAAAAAACTGTTACTTTCTTTTTCCCCACTGCTGGTCAGTTACCTTTATCCACACGTTAGACCACCCCACTTCCCTAACGTACAAATACCCTAAGCCTTTTCTTCCAGAAGGAAGATTTAACCCATATCACAGTGATTGATTTACTATTCACAGGCAGAACAGACCCGGGCCTGGTCAATAACTTTAGCTTCTCCTCTTTGAGCATTATCCATTCCCCCTGGTCCCAAACTAATTAATGAGTGATGCCACCAACTTTCCAGTTGCTCAAGTGGGAAAACTGGGAATTATTTTTAATGTGGCCTTACCTGAGTAATCACCAAATGCAGTAGCCATTTCTTAAAGACCTGTCAAATCAGGTCACTTCTTTTCACCTTTTTATTAGTGTCATAGGGCTGCCCTGAAAATAACCACAACTGGGTGGCTGAAAATGAGAGAAACTGATTCTCTCATAGTTCTGGAGACCAGAAGTACAAAATCAAGGTGGCAGCAGGACAATGCTCCCTCCCAAATCTCTCCAGGGGACCCTTCCCTGCCTCTCTACTTTTCTGGTGACCCCAAGCATTCCTTGGTTTGTAGCAGCATAATTCCAATGTCTGCTCCTGTTGTCACTAGGCTTTCTTTCTGGGTCTCTTTGTGTGTTCACTGGCTTCTTGTACGGGCACCAGACACTGGTTCTAGGGCCTACTCCAATCCAGTGTGATCTCATTTTAATTTATCTACTCACCTTTGAAAGACTATATTTCGAGTAATGTCACATTCTGAGATTCTGGGTAGACATGAAGTTTAGGGGATGCTATTCAATTCAGTGCCGATAATAAATCCTAATTTATTCTACCATCATCTCTTGCCTATATTGTCTTAACACCCCTTTGCTGATCTTTCTATCTATGGTCTAGTCCTCACACTCTGATATGTATTTGTTTTTTCTACAGCAACCACAAAGATCTTTCTAAAATAAAAATCAGATCATGTTGCCCCTGCTTAAAACACATCAACAGTCTCCCTATAAGACTCTGAATAAAGTCCAAGCTCTTTAACAGAACCTAAAAGTACTTTAAAGTATGTGTTCTCAGATTTTTTTCTGACTGCCTTTGCTCTTTTCTCCTGTCCTCCTGGACTGTTGAGCAATTTCTTCAGTTGTTCCTACCTTTAACCTGTCCTACATGCCATGTCTTCAGTCAGTAATGCTACTCCACACCCCAGAGTTCCATTCCTGTGACTAACTCTCAGTGACTTTGAGACATCTCTTTTGCTGGGAAGCTGTTCCTAATCATCAGCCTCTGTTCCAGCTTGGTTCAGCCCTGGTTTTCAGCACTTCCTGAATTGCAGCACATTTTACCATAATATAACACAATTGCCTGTTTCTATATCCTGATTCCTCACTCCTCTGTAATGTCTGTGATGACAGGAACTGCTGTGGCTGTATTGGCATTACCAGCAACCATTGCAATGCTTGGTGCACAGAAGGCACTGAGCAGTATTTGCAGAATTAATGAGTTGAAAACATTAAATACTACTATGTTAAAGGAACATAATGTTTAATCTGGCTCACAGTGATAGTCTTAATAATTACTTCAAGTATTTCTTCTTCCTGAAAATAACTTGAAATAAAAAAATATGATAGTAATGTTCTTTTTAAAACAGAGAGTGAGTAGAGATTGAAGTTACATTTTTTAATTTTCATCATTGGTTCATAAATTCAAGGAGCTGTTATAGTCTTAAGTTTGAAAGGTTTGTGATAGTATTTCAGAACATGCAGAAGATAATCTTGATATTGCTCTTTCCTCCATGTCTAACAAGGATATAAAGAACGTTATAGGCTGAATTTGGTATTTCTGCCATTTGAAAGGATTACATTAGTCAGACAGATGTATACTGAGTAGATATTTGGGTGTAGACACATGATTAGGCAAAAAGAAGAATAAATGGGCAAAAGGGATGGGATTATCAGGGGACTTTGATTTTTCTTGAATATCTGAGTATTGACAGCTCCAACTTACTGAAAAAATTCAGATGCTTCTAATTTTACATATTCTTTTTCTTTTCTTTCTTTTCTTTCTTTATCTTGAAAAAATTCCCTCCCATAGTTAGCAGCTCCATTTGAGAGTCTTGCTACTTGAGTATTCAGTTACCAAAACCAAATCAAATTAGAAATGAAAAGCAACTCTGTGCACTAAATTGAACCACAGTTTCCTTTAAAAAAAAAAATTCAGGGATTTGAACAATAAATATGGAGTGCATAGAACTAGAAAATTTCAAGTTGGGGAAGGTCACTTGATACACTTTTCTCACGCAGTAACAGCTTCTATATCACCTGCAAACTTTACAAACCCACAAATGATTTACAACCATGTAAAATGTCAACTCTAAGAAATATAACAAATTCCAAAATTAGGTAAGTTTTATGGGCTATAATGTTTCAAAAATAGTTTCTTTATAAATTCTCCCCTCTACCTCTGCTATTTTTGTGATATAAAAGGAATGCTGTAGGTGACATCAATAAAAATAGTGGCATAAGGAACTCCAAAGCCTTAACTCTCCACTAAAACAGCAAATAAACTGGAAAAAGTCCTGTCAGAATCTACTTTATCAGAACTAGCTAAAGATTTATACCAACTAGAACAACATTTAATAAAGTAAAAAGTGGTTGAATCCCAGAAGGAGAGCTTTGTGGTATCTGAACATGCCCTGGCCTCATTTCTTCACCCTAGTTCAGGAAGCTTGAAAACAGCAGCCTGCATGACTTCTGGGGGATCCCGGTGCTGCCTGAGGCAGGGAAGATGTGTAACCAAAGAACTGTGGTTGTGGATTTCGATTTACTGGCTCCCTGAAGGATCGCCTCAAAAAGACTTATCTTATTTTACCTAACTTAGAACTCTCCTCAAATGGAAAAATAGGTACATGGGGGAAATGTGCCAGAAACATTTAAAGGCAACTGTGTCAGCCATTGCCACTTGGGTCAAGATAACAATTGAGGCACATAATAAATACACTGAAAAGTGTTGAGGGAAAAAGAAATAGGGATTGATATGCTTTGTAAACTTCCCATAGAGTTTGAAGGTGTGCTGTTCACACACGGGATATATGTTCAAACATTGTGAAATTGGGGGAGTGGTTCATAAGTGTGTAAGAAACTCTATGTCAAATCACTAGCCCATCACTGTCCTAAGACAGAGACACCAGTAACCGTTCATGACAAAAACATAAACGTTTCCAAAATTAGTTTAAAAAACAAACAATACAACAAACAGCAACAAAAAACCTTGAGGAGGGGAGAGAATATAATTTCAGGTGTTGCCACGTAATAATTCTCAAATTGTTCATTTTTTAACAAAAAGTTAGAAAGAAAGAAGAAAGTATGGTCCACATACCAGATAAATAGAAATTCCTAGAAACTGTCCCTGAGGAAGCCTAGACATTGTACAAAGATTTAAAAATCAAGTATTTCAAAAAGCTAAAGAAAACCAAGTACAAGAAATTGAAGGAAAGTATGAGAATGATATGCACTCAATTGATAACATCAATAAAGAGATAGAAACCACAAAAAAGACCCAAATGAAAATTCTGGTGTTGAAAAGCATAATAAAAAAAAATGAAAGTTCACTATAGAAGCTGGCAGCAGATTTGAGCAGGTAGAACAAAGAATAAGCAAACTTGAACATAGGTTAATGAAGACGCCCATCTGAGGAGAAGAATGAAAAACAAAATAAAGAAAAATGTTTTTTTTTTTTTTGGCCGGGGCTGTGTTTGAACCCACCACCTCCGGCATATGGGACTGGCGCCCTACTCCTTGAGCCACAGGCGCCACCCAAAATAAAGAAAAATGAACAGAATCTCAAACACCTGTAGGATTCTTTCAAGCATACTGATGTGGGCATTAAGGTAGTCCTATAATGATAAGAGAACAGAAAGAACTAGAAATAATATTTGAAGAAATAATGACTAAAGCCTTCCAAGATGTAATGAACAATTTGAATTTACGCATCTAAGACGCTCAATGAATCTCAAGTAGGATGAACTGAAAGAGATCCACACTGACACAAATAATCAAACTATCAATGCCATGGACAATGAGAGAATACTGAAAGATGCAGGAAAGAAGTGACTTCTTGTATACAGTTGATTTTTCATCAGAAAATAATGGAAGCCAGAGGCAGTGGAATAACATATTCAAAGTGATCAAAGAAAAAAAAACTGTAATGAAAAATTCCATAAGCAGAAAAACTAACAAAAATGAGGAGAAATTAATACTGTTTCTAATGAATAACAGGGGAAGTTTTCTGCTAGCTGTCCTGTTGTGCAAGAAATGCTAAAGGATGAAATAATAGGGCAATAGAAAGTGACTCAAATCTGAATGAGGAAATAGTAGACAACAGTAAAAGTATTACATAGGTAAATGCAAAATCCGTATTTGTGCATTACTTGTTAGTAACTTCTCTTTTGATTTGTATATGATTTAAAAAACAGCTGCATAAAACAATAAGTACAAATTTATGTGGATGAGAACATAGGTATAGAGATGTAATTTGTGATAATAACAGGAGACTTATTTTAATGCCATGAAACATAAATAGAACAAAAGTGAAAGGACAGAAACAGAAGTTCCATGTAAACAGAGAGCAGAAGTGACTAAGATAATATTAGAAAGAATTTGATTTTTAAAAATTGTTACAAGAGACAAAGAAGGATATTAGGTAAAGACAAAAGATGAGTCCATAAAGGAGATACAACAAAGTATATGAACCTAACAACAGAGTTCTCAAAATAAATGAAGTAAAAACAGGCAGGATTTGAGAGCGAAACAGACAGTTCAACAATAATTGGAGGCTTGAACGCTGCACTTCATGTTGTACCACAAGTGAGGTGATGGGTATGTTAATTAGTTTGATTTAAGCAGTCTACATTGTATATCAAATCATTACATTATACCCCATAAATAATATACAGTTATGATTTAATAAAAATTAAGTTAAAAAATAAAAATAAATAGGCTGCTGCCAAAAACAAATAAACAAAAAAACTCGACAACAGCAAAAGCACTGAACTTCAAAAATAGGTTGAATAACTATAAAAAGATAAGCAGGAAAATAGAAGACTTGAGCAATGTTATAAACCCACTGGCCCTAACAGACATATTTAGAACACTCTATACAACAACAGCAGAATTCACATTTTTCTCCAGTGCATGTGGAATATTTTCCAGGTTAACTGTATTTTAGGCCACAAAACAATTGTAAATAAATTTTAAACTTGAGAATTAAACAGCATACTCTTTTTTTTTTTTTTTTTTGTAGAGACTGAGTCTCACTTTATGGCCCTTGGTAGAGTGCCGTAGCCTCACACAGCTCACAGCAACCTCCAACTCCTGGGCTTAAGCGATTCTCCTGCCTCAGCCTCCCGAGTAGCTGGGACTACAGGCGCCCGCCACAACGCCCAGCTATTTTTTGGTTGCAGTTTGGCCGGGGCCGGGTTTGAACCTGCCACCCTCGGCATGACTGAGCCACAGGCGCCGCCCTTAATCAGCATACTCTTAAACAACAAATTGGTCAATAAAGAATCAGAAGAAAAAATAGAAAATACTTTATATTAAGACGAAGCCACAACAAAATTTATGTGATGCAAAAGCAGGGCATAGCAAGGAATTTGTAGTTGAAGTGTCTATGTTTGAACAAAAGGAAAAATCTCAAATTACTAAGATAAACTTTACCTTCAGAAACTAAGAAAAGCAAACTAAAGCTAAAGCAAGCAGAAGGAATCAAGTAATAAATAATGGAACAGAAATAAAAATAGTAAAGATATAAGCAACCAAATCAACAAAATCAAAAGTTTGTTCTTTGAAAGATCAACAAAATTGATAAGACTTTTAGTTTGTCTAAGAAGAAAAAGAGAAGATCAAATTACTAAAATAAAAACAGAAAGTAGAAATATTATTGAATTTATAGATATACAAAAATTATACAAATACTGTGAACGACAAATTAGATAATCTAGAGAAATAGGACAAATTCTCAGAAACAAGTAAACTACAAAACTGACTAACGAGGAAACAAAAAATCTCAACAGATCTGTAACAAGTAAAGAATGAATAATAATTTTAAAACTTCGAACAAAGAAAATCCTGATGGCTCCATTGGTGAATTCTATCAAATGTTTAAAGAAAAATAATATCAATCCTCAAATTATTTTTAAAAACGGAGACAGAATGGATATATCTTAACTGATTCTATGAAGCCAGTGTTATCCTGATGCCAAAGTCAAAGACATCACAAGAAAAGAATATTATAGATTAATATTTCTTATGAACATAGATGCAAAAAGCCCTTAACAAAAGACTAGAAAATTGAATTCCATGGCATATTAAAAAGTTTATACACTATGCCTATGGTTTCTTGTACCTTAGAAATGTAAGAGTTGTTTAATATAGAAAAAACAATCAATGATATAGAATGAAGGATCATATATTTTCTTATGTTTTATTGTTAAGATGGCAATATTACCCCCCAATTATCTAGACATACAATGCAATCTTTACCAATCCCTCCAATTGCACTTTGTACAGAAATGGAAAAGCTGACCCTAAAATGCATATGATATTGCAAGGGACCCTGAATAGCTAAAAACATTTGAAAAAGAAGAATTAAATTGGAAGACATATAATTCCTGCTTCAAAACTTACTACAAAGTTACAGTGTGGTACTGTTATATGGGGAGATATATGGATGAATAAAATAAAATTAACAGTCCAGAAATAAAGATATACATCTATAGTCAAATCATTTTTGACTAGGGCATTGGTAACATTTATTTGGCAAAGAAAGTCTTTTCAACTAATGGTACTGGGACAATTAGATAACCATATGAAAAAGAATGAAGTTAGACCATAATCTTACATCATATACAAAAAAAAAAAAAATCCTAGCATGGATCAAAAATCTGCATATAGGAACTAAGTCTATAAAACTCTTAGAAAAAATATAGTTTTTTAAAATCTATGACCTTTGGTTTGGCAATGGTTTCCTTCATGTGATACCCAAAGCATAAGCAACAAAATAAAAAATGGACAAATTATATCTAATCAAGATTAAAAAGTTCTATGAATCAAAATACATTATTGAAAAAGTTAAAAACAAGACTACATAATGGGGAGAAATATTTGCAAATCATAAATCTGATAAGGATCTGTTATCCAGAACACATAAAGAACTTAGACAACTGAACAACAGGAAAACCAAAAAAACTCAATGAAGAAGTAGCAAAAGACTTGACTGAATAGATATTTCTCCAAAGAAGATATACAAATGGCCAATAGTCATAGGGAATGATGATTTCTGTTATTAGTCATTAGGGAAATGCAAATCAAAAGCACAAAGAGGTACCTGATTTTATTCACTAGGAAGGCAATAACAGTAAGGCTATCATCATAATAATTTTTTAAAAATGAAAACAGAAAAATTTTCATGTGTAGATGTAGAGAAATTGAAACCTTCATACATGGTTAGTTGAAATGTAAAATGGGGAGAATTTTACATTACAGTCACTGTGGAAAATAGTTTGGTGGTTTCTCAAATGTTCAGCAGTAATTCTGCTCTTAGGTACATACCAAAAGGAATGGAAAACAGGTGTTCAAACAAAAGCTTGTACAGAATGTTCATATTCATAGCAACAGTATTCTAGTTCCTCTAGAGGAAATAACTGAAATGACTATTCGCTAAAGAACAGATAAACAATTGAGTTACATCTACACAATGGAATATTATTGTCGTAAAAATAATGAAGCTCTGATGCATGCTACACTATGGATCAATCTTGAAAACATTATTCAAATGAAAAAGTCAAGCACAGAAAGCCACATATTATGTGATTCTGTTTATGAACTATGATTACTTAATGAGTACAGAGATTCTTTTGGAGGTGATGGAAATATTCTGGAATTAGACAGTGGTGATGGTTGTACAACATTGTAAATATAAGCAAAGTCACTAAATTATATACTTTAAAATGGTTAAAATAGTGAATTTTATGTCACATAAATTTTACCTCAATTAATGAAACAATCAAGAAAACATTTAAAAAGGAATATTTCACAATAGCAGAAAAAAATAGTGGTTTCAAATGATCTAAAATCATCTAGACTTTTTCTTCTTGAGTTATAGTCTTCAACCAAGACTCATTAGGTTTCCTCAGCACTGCAGCCTTTGCAAGAGATGTATGTATCATGCTGCTATAATTAACACAACTTTCTTGTGGAATTAAATTTGCAAAATTATAGATATGTTTTCACTTGTCTTGTATTCTTTCCAGCTAGTACACCATCATCACGTATTATGCCAGGAACCGCAATAATTTAATCAATATTATAATTAAACCGTCCCCATTGTAAGTATATATTTATATACTATGCCGTTGACAACTGGCTTTAAAAGAGCCTAGAGTTTAATAGTTTTGCGCATCATTTACAGTTCCCCTGTACCACTGACATGATTGATCAGCACCACAATTAGAAATATGTCCTCTGCAGAATCCATCTTGTATTGGGAGAATGATTGTATTTCCCTGGGGAGGTCAGGTCGCATAATGCAAATGTTAATTAATTTTTTTGTATTAAAAGCTAAATACAAAGATTGAATTACTTTTATTAGGAACTTCTTGTAATGAATTCACTACCCTTTAAACTCAAACAGTTTATCTTTTGGCATATGAGTTCTATTAAAGAAGAAAAACAATGATTGTGAAATCAACTACGTGGAGTCTTCCCACTGCGTTATTATATACAGATACGTGCCGGTGGCCTCTCAATGGCTGTTAAATTTAATCTCAGGCTGTTAGCAGGTTTTCTTCTCTTCATTTTTCTCTTTCCATTTGAAAAATAATTTTACAAATAAGCCAGGAAGCTAAAACAAAGAGCATCATTTTATCTTTTAATGGGAGAATTTAGAGGGGAATGAAATTACATATACTGTTTTTTAAAAATACAGTAATACTAGAAAAGCATCATGTCAAACATCATTATGGTGTTGTACATGGTAGATCAATCTGTAAGTGAACTAGACAACTGGTTAGGGTTTATCTCACAGGCTTTTCTGGGTAATGAAAGTTCATGACTCTAATGGAAACCACCTCACATATATTTTTGTAGAACTTTTACCAGAAATTTAAATTAAAATGTAACTAATGGAGGTTTATGGCTGCTTATTCTTTGTAATGTCCAGGTCTATTTGCAAGGCTTACAAAGGTTTGAATTTCGATTATGATCAAGCATATCTATAGTAAATACTCTGTCTTTTTTTTTTGAGACAGAGTCTCACTATGTCACCCTGGGTAGAGTGCTGTGGTAGCACAGCTCACAGCAACCTCAAACTCTTTTGGGCTTAAGCGATTCTCTTGCCTCAGCCTCCCAAGTAGCTGGGACTATAGGTGCATGCCACAACACCGGCTATTTTTTGGTTGTAGTTGTTCGAACCTGCCACCCTTAGTGCATGTGGTCGGCGCCATAACCACTGTGCTACAGGCGCTGCCCTAAATACTCTTTCTTGATTAATTTGATGGAGCATATTTTGGTTACCATCTAATTTAAGATCAGATTCCTGGGACCAAAGCTATCTTATTCAATCCCCCCCAGGATGGGATTATTGTCATAGTTTGTTTTTGTAATGCTTTTCTTGTCTTCTTTTAAAAAGTTATAGTAAGACTGCAATTAGTTTGAAAATCTCCTTAGGTATCAAATGAGGAAATCATTAAATATGCTCCATTGCAGAAAGCACGACACACTTTGGAATCTGCCTTGTTTGGAGTATTTCACTTCAGAGTACAGGCTAACTGCGGTTTACAGCAGGCAGGACATTAGAGGAGGCCTCATCAGGGGGCCATCTCTCACTGCTGAAGATATGTGCTCTTTGGCTTATTTGTGTACATTGTTGGCAATAAATGTTTTGGACCCTCAATTTAAGATTGGTTGTCTCAAGTTAGCTGCTCTCTCAACCGCCATGCTAGGGCCATGCCAAAGTGAAATAGCTATTTGGACAGGTTGGTTTTGTTGATCTTCTGTCTACCATGATCCTCTATCTGCTCCGACTTCTTATCTTGGTGCCTGATACCTCCTGTTGTTCCTGACTCTTGGAGTTCTTCAATACGATGCTCTACTCAGATACATTTATTCAAATAGCACATGGTTAACAGGAACCAGGAAATCTGTGGCATTTGCCCCCAACCCAATATCACAATGACCAAAAGAAGGGAGGAAAAAATCATGCATTTCCAAAATGAGGTGGTTCATGAAATCACTTCATAATATATGAAATACAAATCAGACTTTTATTTGCTTTGCCAAAGTAAAAAACAAATGCATCTTTTCAACAAGTGTGGAAAATAATAGTAAATTTTAAAGACATATCATTAAACTACAAATATTTTCAGTGCTCTTCCTGCTCCCTTACTCCAGGGAAGTAAGATATCTACTTCGCTGGGGCCATTCCCGGTGTTGGGGGATCTGGGAATTGGGCAAACAACAGTCAGCGATCTCAGTTAATTTATCTACTTCATTAAAAAAACAAACAAACAAACAAAAAAACAAGCCATAGAGAAGAAGGGCAAGTGACAAAAAAGCCTCCAAGAGCAGGTTTTGCTAGAACATGGGGGAGCTTGGGGTTGTGGAGGTGGAGGAGATACCAGGGCAGCTTCGGCATGTAAATGAAACGGAGAGTTGGGGACATGGACAAAGATTTTTTAAGGAGTTTTGTTTTACATTATAAATGTATTTTTACTTCAATGGTTTAAAAAGAAATTGGAGTAGTTTAAATGTTTTTAAGTTATTTTAGTTGCTGAACTGCCATATCTTTAAATGGCACCCAAAGTAGCCGCGGGAGCACAGATGATTCAATTTTAAAACGACGGCTGTGACTATGAGCACCCTCTGGTAGGAAGATCAACTATTACCTTCCAGGGCATTCTGTGCCAGGTCCCTTGACCTTGCCCAAGTTTTCTCTCAAATATTGATGCTTCCAGTGACATTGGAACTCTCTCTCTCAATCACAATTACCTCTTTTTTGATGGGTTTTCTTGAGAATCTGAGTTCTGCAACCTACTTGTTGGGTGTATGTGGACTAATGGTCCTTTTCAAGGTGATACATTTTCTACCTGATTTGAGTTTCTAGAAAACTTTCTCTTCCCCCAAAAGAGTTTCAAATGTGGAAAATTCAGGCATCGTGATATGCCAATGACACTTTTTTCCCTCCTGACAATCAAAATACATAAAATAGAAAGCTATGTCCACTTTGTATGTTTGTTCCCTCCTGTTCTTTCTTTAAGGAAATTTGCTCCTTTCTGTATTCAGTAATTAGGTTGCTAAATTAAAGTCAGAGTAAGAATAAAACGTATGGCCTAAATTTTGGCTAAACATGGTATTTTTCTAACTACTAAGAGTACCACAGAATGCAAAAAAGACAAAGTTGTTGCCCTCAAGGCATTTGAACTCAAATGGGGAATGAATAGTGATAATCACATAACTACACATATAAATGCGTATTCACATTCTATGCTAGGCACCCTGGAGGAAAGAGCTAGGAAGCTGTGAGAACATATAACAGGGATCTTTCCTAGAATGGGGTCAAGGAAGACTTCCTTAAAGAAGTAACAATAAAAGCAAGATTTTATTTGTAGGAATTAACCAGGCAAAAGAGCTAGACAAAGAGTGGTTCTGTCAGCCACAGGGAACAGTGTGTGCAAAGATCCGAAGGCAGGTCAGAATATGAAACATTTATTTAAGAAGCAGAAGGAAGTCAATTGTGGCTGGAGGTAGAGACCATGAAGTTTGAGCTTAAACAGAAAGAGGGAGCAAAATCATTAGGTTTATGGCCTCTCTTAAGTTTTTTTTTTTTTTGGAAGAGTTACAGAAAACCATAGAGATATTTTAAGCAGGGAAGTAATATAAGTTTGCCTTAAGAACATCAGATGAAGAAGGGTGAATGCTGGAAGATGAGTTGGAGACTATTGCCACAGTCCAGGCTAGATGTGATGGAAATTTGGTCTAGTTTTGTAATGTGAGTGACAAAACTAAGGGGAAGACTTGACAGATGTATTGGAGATTAAGTTTTATAAGAATCAATAGTGATTGAACATGGGATAAAGAAGAAGCAGTCAAGGTGTTTTCTAATTTGTTTGGTTCCTTTAGTGTTTTTTTGCTTCAGCAGGTGAATACTGAATGACTATTGTCGAAGGTGGAAAACAATGGGGAAGACAAGCCTGGGAAGGAAATAGAGGTAAGGATGGGGCAGGATCATAATAAGCTGTTTGTTCATGTTAGAGTTTGAATTGTCTTTGCAATACCCAGGCCGAGATGATGTCATCCCTAAGTGCATCTAATGATACCTGTCTGACAGCCGTGGTTCTATGGATTACAGGAGATAGTGTCTATAAAGTTCAGTTCCTGTCACCTAAAAGGCTCTCAGTCAAGGTGAGAAGACTGCTTGTGTATGACAGTAAGTATATGTGTGCACATATAAACTTGCGTCCTTCTTTGTAAAGAATCAAAATAATCCTCTCCACTCATAGTTAAACTCAGCCAGTATCAAGTTAACTAGTTCTTGTGCTTGTTATTAACCTCAGAAGTCCTGAGTAATTAAACTCCAAATACAAGATAGACAAGATAATATATAGCCAACTTGTGTTATGCTATTTTATCTCTGCATTCGTTTGAACAAAGTTCACCGAGTCATTGTAAAATGGCATCCTGGTTCTAAATAATTACGGTATATTAACTTTAATTTAATTATGGTGCAATGAATAGTAGACCTTTTAAAACTATGTAGCGATTTGCCTCAGTGAGTTAGACTAATCAGCATACCTCATTACATTCAACACATAAAGGGATATATGTCTCCCACTTTATAACACGTTCTTTAAATGAGCTCCCACAGTGCTATCAAAACTGATGCTCAAGTGTTTGCAGAGCTGGGAGTTTTCCTTTTAAAATAAAAGTCCTCAAGTGTAAGGTTTTCAGGGAATAGCTGTAGAGAAAAAAAAAACGTTGAATTGAGAAACAAGCTCTGTCTTGGCAGCATTTAGAATCTGTGGGAGCCACAGAACACTGGTGCCTTGGTGGTTTTTTTTTCTGACAGGTAACATAAAGATGATGGATGGAGTCACCACTATCTCTATGTGGATGGAAAAAGAATATTGGGGAATTCTGAATGAAGATAACATTTCAGTGGATGTTCATTGATGTTCCTTTGCACTTCTACATAAAAGACTTTGACAAGAAGAGATATTATGTGTATCTTTTTTGAAAATAACATCACCAAAGTAGTATTATGGAATGATTGATAAAGTTATAATCAGCTAAATCAAGAGTTTTTAAAAATTGAATGAACAGCTTTATTCTCAAGGAAAACAATTGCCAACGAATAAGAAGAGTTTTTAAGATGTCCTCAAATTCTCCATCTGACTAATCATACCAACCACCTAATCAATGGTGGGAAGGGCAGAGGGCGGAGGGAGCTAAGATCTGAGTTCCTGAGTGAAATTGAAAGAAGATAAATTAGGTTGAGTAATTGGACAGTGAGAACTACTGGTTATATGATTTTCATCTTTGTTGACTTAACGGTAGGGACAGAAGATTTGGGACAGTGAAAATACAGGCTCTGCCTTGAAAGAAGGCCAAGGCTTGAGACCCAAATGGCTCCAGCCCACCCACAAGATGGTGCCAAATAAACTTGCAGAGTTTAAATGCATGACGTACCAGAGCAATTGGGTCACGAGTATCAAATAGCAGTTTTATAATCCCTGGAATATTAAACAGTGCTGTGGCTTTATTTATTTACCAATGAATTGCAGGAGCTGGTGAGGCATCTGTGGTTTGGATAAAAATACATCGTTGCCCTTTCTTATTCTATTATCCCACATCCTTTAGGCTTTGGTTGCTGGAGGCTTCCAAAGTCGCTGTAGTGGGAAAAAGCATTCTTCCCAGGGAGACACAGAAGTAGGGTAGGGGCAACACAGGCCCAGAATGCCCCGCCAAGGAGGCTCGCTGGCTTTCTGCTGCTGGATGTCTTCCATGGCCACCCCTAAAGGATCCCTGAAGGTTTTCCCCCAATCTCAGAAACATTTTTATTTTTCAGACTTAGAAGAACTTAAAATGGAAATTGATTTTGCCTCTCTACCATTATCTGGTCTTGTACGGCTTAGTGGATTTTACAAATAACAGACATAGTTAAGGAGAGCTTAGTGGGAAAAGCCATATTTTTCCAGGATTAGATAAAGTTAGGACTCATCTAAGTTGGTAAGTATATATTTAAATAGGAGAGGCATTCATTAATTCAGCCGGCCTTGATTTTCAGTGTTTCATTTTCTGGCTTCTTTCTTCCCAGCTCTGTGCCTAAGCCAGGTGGATAGAGGCCGTGTCTCTCTTCTCTCCCAGCTCTCTTGAGTGTCTTCATTTTTCCTGGTGAGAAACAAAACACATTCCTTTCATTCTCCCCCTGGATTCTCCAGGATTTTCTCTTGGTTCAGGCTGTGTTGTCCTTTAAGGAGTAGGCTGACTTTCCATGGGACCATGCTCCCCTCGTTGCCTCTGAATTTCTTACTTTCTTTGGATATTTTCTGTCAGCCTGGAACATTGTCCTGTCTTTAAGTCTTTTCTTGCTGATTCTTTCTGAGTCTATGTCCAGTTAATAGACTCCATATTGTTTTTGCACCTTTTCAAATTATATCAGATCTCATTTCTGTTTCAGCAGTTTTCTGTTAGCTTTTCAGTCTCCACCAACACCGCTTCTCTCCCCTTACACACACACACACACGGAGATAGAAATCAGCATTAGCAGGAACATGCCCTGCCTTCAACTGATATTTTTGCATTCCCATTTTAAGACTTTTAGCCCCTGGCTTCATGGCTGTTTCTTCTGCAATGACATTTCTAAAACTGTTTGGCATTTGATAATTTCTTACATGCACAATGGAACAGAAAGAATGTTGCATGAGGTGGAGGGGTCCCTCTGCCCCTAATATGATGTGATTTGCAGTCTGCCCTGGAAAGCATGGCCTGACAGTCACGAACGTGGGCTGTTTGCACCAGGTATAGCTAGAGGCATAGACAATACTTGTAAGAGCACTCATTCCAAGCAGCAGGGCACCTTTCAGGAATATAAATATTGCAACAATATACTTCCTTGATTTTTATGATTATTTTGAAGTTTTCGTGGCTGTCTCTATCAAGCAAGAGAAGCATTGACTTGTTAACTCTGTGAATATATGACTAGATAAGGAAGCCAAAATGAATTTGTCATCCTGCACAGATATAATGTCACTTTCATACCAAAGTGATGACTGTTTTTAAAAACACCCACATAAATATAGATAGAAGTCATTTTCTCTTTTATTTTTTCTACTCCTCACCTTAAAAATGTTCTGGTATATGTGGACAGAGAGAGAGATAGTTATTCCTTTTCCAAATTTAAAAATCGAGGCTAGAAGTGTAAGTTAATACAACTGAAAGGAGAATTCTTTCTAAACTTGTGCTAAAGAAATAATGATATATTTTTTCTACCTTCAAATAAAAATATTTGAACATTCTTTAGTTGTGTGCTCAGGTTCTTCCTCTGGTTTATTTTATTTCTTATTCTAAGTACAGTTTTTTTCCTTTAATGTCTTCACTGTTAATATAGAAACATTCAATTAAGAATAAAAAAAGGTGGCTCACGCCTGTAATCCTAGTACTCTTGGAGAGGCCAAGCCCGGTGGATTGCTTGAGTTCAGGAGTTCAAGACCAACCAGAGCAAGAGCAAGATCCCATGTTCACTAAAAATAGAAAAACTATCTGGGCATTGTGGTGGGTGCTGATAGTCCCAGGTACTTGGGTGGCTGAGGCAAGAGAATCAACTGAGCCCCAGAGTTTGAGGTTGTTGTGAACTATGACAGCACCATACTCTACCCAGGGTGACAGAGTGAGATTCTGTCTGTCAAAAAAAAAAAAAAAAAATTCTCTTCAAGGCTGTGGAAGAAATTTCTTTGGGTTCTGACCTGTAAGCCCAGAGAGCCATTCTCAGTTGAGCACAGCTTTCTGGGCCCCTGTGTCAGAAACACAATATGTCAGGAACCCTGAGCTTGGGTTGCAGACCTTGGGTGGGTGAGCCAGGAAATGGCAAATCAGCTCCTCCCATCCCCCAAATGGTACTTTCTTAAAGATACAGTGCACCTTAATAAATGTAGCCCACCCCCTCAATCACTGACCACCACATTGTGCCCCTTACAGAAAGAACACAACTCTACTGCCTAATTGTGAACACAAAGCACAGAGGAATATCCGAAACTGTCTCTCTGCCTTTCCAGTACAGTCTCCCTTTACCGCAGACAGTCAGCCTTCTGAGTCCCCTCTGCCTTGGTCTGGCTCCTACTTTCATTTTCTGTCTCCCAGCCAAACCTCCAAGAACCCTCCACCCAACCTTCCAGCGTCCTACATGGTGAGATCCAGAGAAAGCATTTTTCTGTCTATGCCTCAGTTTTAACTTGGGGTGACCAACATCAGTGGCTCCTGACACCCACGAGCCTGACACAGAATGCTTCACTGGCCTGTCTCTTCATGTGTGCCATTTATACGCTAAAAGGTGATGCGTTTAGCACCATCTTACTGCAGCTTCTGACCAGGTGTGGCATTAAGAAGCATCTGAGAGAGTAAAGATAAGAGAAACGGTACTTACTTTAGGCATGAACCATCAATCCAATAACAATGAATGTAGGCTATTACGTTTAAGATTTAAATGCTCAATTTAGCGGAACCTTCCTACCACCTTTTTTTAATTTTTTTGCAGTTTTTGGCCGGGGCTGGGTTTGAACCCACCACCTCCAGCATATGGGGCTGGCGCCCTACTCCTTTGAGCCACAGGCGCCATCCCACCTTCTTACGGTCTTTATTTCATGGAAAAAGCTTTTGTGTGAATCTGTTTTCTATGTACTTTTTGATGTCTGCTTTTCCACCAGAAAAATACATCTTATTCTTTTGCTTATGGAGAAGCAGTGGACAGAGTTAAAAAGAGACTGAAATCATTAGTTAAAATCCCTATCAGAAGTGATTTGCAGAATCGGGGTTAGAATTTAGAGTCCCTGGTGTGTGCAAGGCATTAGCCCAAGCAACCCTAATTTCAGACAGATACCTTCAAGTATGCTAATTCTCATGGCATCTATTTTGTGAACAGACCAAGAATATAAGGAAAAGTCCTTGACCCACTTAACAAGCCCAATTAACTGATGAAAATAGTGGCTGATGCCCTATAACCAACATGTGTAGAACCGAACATTTCTAAGGTGAGTAAACAAATTCAACTGAACTCTGAGTCTTAACTGCAGCTCAAAAAGGCAAGTTTGATTCAGAGGTGGAAATGTTGGTTTGAGGCAAGATGGATGCCTTTACTTTGCCTAAGGAGCAGTGTGGGAGCAGCAGCATGTATAGGGTGTCCCAAAAGTGTCCTCTAAAGTCACCAAACATACAGAAATGGGAAATTGTAGCTAAATATAGCTAAATATATCTTTATTTACAAAATTTTATAAAGAGGTGGCAATACATAGAGCCCATTTTTAAAATATTCTGTAAAATTTTATAATGAATATTTTGTAAATTATGGTACATTTAGCTATAGTTTTTCCTATGTATGGCAACTTTAAAGGTGACTTTTGCAATATCCTGTAGCATGTGGGCATCTCAGAGTGTGGTTTGTTGGTTTCCATGGGTCTAACAACCCTCCACATAGATCTGCATGCATTTTGATAACCTCAGAAGAAATATAAAGTATGATTTATTCACTGACGTTGCTGAATTTGAAAGATACCATTAATGATTGTATTCTGAAAGATTTTATTTATTCTACAGGGACTACTATGGATTTCCCTCCCTGCTTATTCATTCAATGAACAGGGTGTAGTTTATCATGACTAACTCATTCTTGCTTCATTTGCATATTTTGGTTTATATTTGTTAGATTTCCATGTTTCCTTGTTACCTTTCCAAGGTGTTATATTCTTGATTCACAGGAATAGACTGGTGGCTCAAAAGTTGTTAACTGAAGCATGAAAGTAGTGATGAAAATAGTAAAAAATAGCAAAGGCAAATACCACAACTTCAAATAACAGTGTTAATATGTATAAACAGTGAACAGGGCTTGGGTGCAAATATAGAATGTGATTCTGCATGTGCTGAGATAACAGAGTTTGTAAATGAGATAAGTTTGCACAAGTTGAAGATCCAAGGAAGAACAATGGATGTCTTAAAAAATCTGATTTTGTGGGACCAGGATTTTGTTTTTTCTTAAAATTTCAGTACTTCATTTGATACGACAGTCAAATAGTAGCATGGAGCCACCAGTTTTTAAATCATTTTGAAGTATAATCACCACACTGGAGATTTTATCAATTTTTTTAGGATAACAATAAAACCAGGCTTTCCAGTATTCGATGAATATATTTTGTTTCTGAAAGCTGAGAAAAGGCCATTCAGAGTTGTTTTCCTTGTTAGAATAAAAAGCAAAACAAAACCTTGTTCCAGTCACAATATGGTGACAAGCTTATAAAATTTAATGACAAATACTATGTTTGGAGAGGAAATAGTATGAGCTTCTAGACAAATCCTTTTATCAAAGGATACTGTTGGATGTCAATAGCATAGCAGCAGGTATTTTTGCTTTACAGTTACTTGAGAGCAATGGTGTGCAGGGTGCATGAATCAGCTCTTGCCTAACAGGCAAATGATACAAGGAAATAGAGCAAATATTTACTGAGAACATTCTCCATAGTCTGTGTTTCATCTTATTTAATCAGCCCCAAAATCTTATGAAGTACTCACAGTACTTTTCTCTACTTGACAACTAAGAAAATTATAGCATAGCAGAGAAGGTTAGAAGCTGAGTGAAAATGCTTGACCACTGGGGAACCAACCCCAGAGCCTATGCAACCATACTCCACTGCTTGTGAAGGAAAAAAGCTTGACTTTTTGTTTATCACCAAAAACTATGCTAGAGGGACAAAATTATTTAATCTGAATAACTTACAAAAGTTCATTGGGATTAGTACTAACTTTAACAATCTGTAGAAAAAACATCTTGGTTCTTAAGTGGTTTTTACAGCCTAGATTTCCCAGGAAGCAATCTCTCAGATAAAAAAAATCATCATTCAGGATATCTACTAGTGAGTGTTCTTGGGGTTTACTTCTCTCACATGGAAAGGACAGAGTCAGCACTGGGTAGAAGGAGAAATTGAGTGGTGCTGCTGAAGACCTCACCAACTTCTTAGAGAGCTCTGGAGCAGGGGTGGGCCTTCAGAAGTGTGCTAAGTTTGAGCAAAGCGGCTGGTCTTGACAGCCCTGTGAGATCATGCATTTGATGAGGGCAACCCTCTGAAGGAGGTGTTACCTGTAGCAAGACAGAGAGATGGCAGTTGGGGTTATCTTCCAACTGGGCTCTCAGCAGGTGGATGAAGAAGTTGTTGATTCCAAAGAGGCATTTCCTTAGACCTTGCACCACAGTGGGCAAAGCAGAAAACAATGGAGTCAGTCAGTCCTTTGCTTTTTTACTCTAGTGTATTTTGATTTGGGGGGAGAAGGTACATATACTTTTAAGAAAATTTATAATGAGCCACTTAAGATTTGAGTTATCTTTCTGTGAGTTATGTAAATTGTGTATCTCAGCCATGTTCAATACCTACAATAACCAGATCTTCAGAGCTATTCTATTATTCATTTTAGTTGTATTATGAATATCAGGATTTCTTAGAAGTTAGAGTTGTGGTGGAAAGGGCTTAATCACTAACAATTTGCCTCTTAGTTAATTTTTTTCCCTCAGTGGAAAAACATCCCATGAGATGTGGGAGGGGGAGGGGAGAGCACACAATCAATATACTATAACAGAACATGGAAAACACTCCCAAAGACAGGATTTGAAATCCATTTGTTCTTATTTCCCAAATTGCATTATATCACTTTTTCAGTTTTTGAGAGTAATGTGCTTTGGAGAAAAGTAGTCTATGGTAAAAATAACTCAGTAATTTCTGGATTCATGTTTTACCTTACTATATGGAACTATTTGACAGTTTAAACAGCTCATAACTGTGTGTAGATTGCCTAAGCTTAGTAAAAAGAGAGTGTAAAAAAAGGACTTTACTAAGAATGTAGTAGTGAGCCAATGGCTGAAGGTCTCCAACATTACATGAAATCTGCACTTACAGAATAAGAAACCCAAGAGTGCTGTTCACTCACTGCTGAGAGATGACGATCATTATCATTCTTAATTTCTAAATACTGTATTTTAGCCAAATTTCCAATTGTGACATTATAAATGGTACTTAAAATGAGAAGCCCACCTATGCATCAAACGTTAACTGAGGGATCTCCAGATAGGAAATCATTGAGAAGCATGATATAATATGAAAACTGGATGTTGGCTTCTAGTTCCATTTTTTTTTATACTATGGGGCTCTGTGACTAGGTATCATCCTTTGCCTTTCCAGGATTAGGTAATTTCATCTTTAAAATATAGGAGTTTCTACTTCGGTTTCTCAATTTCAGCAATTTTGACATGCAGGGCTGGATAAAGCTTTGTTGCAGGGGAAGGGGCTGTCTGGTGCATGGTAGGATGTTTGGCAACATCTCAGCCTCTACCTCCTAGAAGACAGTCACCCTCATCCCACCCCCTTCCCCTCCTCATGAAGATGACAAATATATTTAGGCATCATCAAATATTTCCCAGGGGGCTAAATTACCACCTTCAGTTGAGAATCACTGGTTTAGATATTTAGACGTTTCAGCTTTAAATTTCTATGTATTTTATGGTCTCTTCCTGACATGAATAGTTTGTGACTTTAGAAAACCATGACTTGATGGTTTGGGAAACTATCAATTTTTCTAGACAGCAGATGATACTAAAATAAAAAAAAAATGCTTCTGAAAGCACAACACGGAGAAAAAGCCAAGGATATAACTGTAAAACATTTTACTGGAACATCTTACTGAAACTCTAAAAGATCAAAGGGTAAGAGTACTCAGTAACAAGAAATGAAGAGTTGTAGGAGGTCTCAATCAAACCAGAGCATCTGAGGAAACTTGAGAGCAGTGACTTTCAGCTATCTCAACAGAAGCCAAAAATAGAAAAGAGATGATTTAGGAAGATCTTTGAGTGAATCTTTTGTTTAACAAAAGATTCCAGGAAACTCATACCTACAAGGTTCTTGAGAATCTTATGTCAGCAAAATAACCTACCAGGTTGGGCTGAAAGGCAAAGGCTCTTGGATGCAACATTCTCTTGACAGATAAATAAATCTGTCTTTATACAGACTGATAAAGACTGATAAAACTGCTCAGCTAATGGTGTTGTATCATTTTCATGAAAAGGGAGTGTTGACTCTGAGGGCAGAACCAAGAGCACCAGAGTAAAGCCCAGCACACAGATATTAGACCTGAGAACTACAGAAAACTTGACACCTAACCAAGTTTTCTCAGTCAGATATCAAAACCGTTTTGTATGGGTGACTCCTTTTTACTTTTTAAGTTTACCGGTCTTTGAATTTGAACATCTATACTCTTTCTCATACGCCTGTCTCACCACTGTTTGTTGGGAGCAGATAATTTGTTTCTTTAGTTCTACAAATCCACATATGGAGAAGAACTGTAGTCAGGAGCCTCAGCAGCACTTGCTTTAGATGATTGAGAGAATGAGGTCTTGGACTTTTGAGTTGAAAGTTTGAACTCTGTATTGATACTACAATGAGATGAGCCTTTGGAAACCTTGAGAAGGTCTGAATGTATTTTGCTTTTGGAATGATATGACTCTTTGGGAGATGGAGGTGGACCATGAGGTAGTCAGAATTTCTAAAATCCCCCACACCACCATCACCACCCCCAGTGTGTCTCACCTCTATCCTTGGAATCTGTGAATATGAGATGTCACACCCACGATTATGTTATGTCATATTGCACATTTGACTTTAGGATAGGAAGATTATCTAGGTCGGCCTGATCTAATCATATGAACTGCTAAGAGCAGAAGGAAAAGGCAGAGCTGCAAAGCACAGGAAGTTTCAAAGTGACATTGCTTGCTTGAAGACGGAGGGGGCCACGTGAGAAAGAAGGTGGGTAGCTCAAGGAGCTGTGAGAAGCTCCAGCTGACAAGGAGCAGAGAAATGAGGCTCTACAACTCTTAGAACTGGATTCTGTCAGTTTGAATGAGCTTAGAAGTGGATTCTTTCCCAGAACCTCCAGATAAGAGCTCAGCCTGGTGATCACCTTCTGGATTTCTAATTCACAGAACTGTGAGCTAATATGTGGGCCTGGTTTTAAGCTAAATTTGTAGTAATTAGTTATGCAGCAATAGGAAATGAATTCATGTTCTAAATGTAAATGAATTGCTGAAAGATACCAAGTGAACAAAATACTACTACTACTCATAATAATACCATATTGGAAGACAGCAATGCAGCACAACAATAACTTGCTGGAGCTTAAAAACATCAATTTCCAAATAAACTATTTCGAAATGAATTGGAATAGAGCATGGTCATTGTTCAAATATAAAATAATGGCTATAGTTTTTTAAAAATGAATGAAAATACTGAAAAAGTTCAGACTAAAAAAACCCAAGAGTTTTCAATCCCTATAAAAAACTAAGTAAAATTAGGACAAAAGTACTCAACTACTAAATAAAACAAAAATGACATTTATAATGCTAAAGTCAATAATACCTAAGAACATTTTGTAAATATTAATATTCATACATTAAATAACACAGCAGTAACCTTCAGAAAGTAGAAACTATAGGAGATGAAATAAGACCTAATAGACATGTACCAAGAATAGGAGACTTAAACATATCTCTCAGTCTTAGACAGATCAGGTGTGTAAAATTTAGGATCTACAAAATAAATAGCATAATCATCTAGCATGTATTCTGGACGTACAAAAAAAAAAAAGAAAAAATTACAACATAATTAATCATGTTGGAAAGAAAAACAATCAAATAAAACAACACAAACATCATTATCCAATCTCATTTTAATAAAAATAAATAACAAAAGCTCCCTCTTCCCTTGAAATAAAAACCTCTATTAAATATCTCTTGCATCAAAGAGAAATAGAAAATTAAGTAGCAGAATTTCCAGAAAAATGAAAACAAAAGTCCAGAAAGAGAAAAACATAAAATAAGAAATGACAAGGGAACAAAAGCTATGAAATCATAGAAGTAGAAAGAAATACAGTAGAAGAGAAAAAATCATAAGAAACTATTTGAACAACTCTATGCAAAAATTCTTTAATACCTAGATGAACTGAATAATTTTGTAGTAAGACACAATGGATCTCAAATGACGCTAGTATAGACTAAAAGTTTTTAAAAATAATTTTCTTAGGGAAAAAAATGTGCAAAGTTGTAAAAGAGCTCCACTATAAAAAAGTACCAGTCCCAGGGTGGCTCCTGTGGCTCAGTGATTAGGGAGCGGGCCCCGTATACCAAGGGTGGAGGGTTTAAACCTGGCCCTGGCCAAACTGCAACAACAAAAAAAAAAGCCAGGTGCCTTTAGTCCCAACTACTTGGGAGGCTGAGGCAAGAGAATCGTTTAAACCCAAGAGCTGGAGTTTGCTGTGAGCTGTAACGCCATGGTACTCTACCGAGGGTGACAAAGTAAGACTCTGTCTCTAAAAAAAAAAAAAGTACTAGGCCCAAATGGTTTTATAGAAAAGATGCTGCCAAATCACTATAGAAGTAATTCCAATGCTACTTAAAAGGTTGTTGAATGCTCAGAAATAATGAACTATTCCAAACTCGTTTTACTCATATATTAGTACCTGTATATAGAATAAAATAGAAAAAACAATGCAAAGTGAAATTTATTCCAAGAATTCAAGGATGCTTCAGTATTAGAAAATCAAATCTGAATGCAGTGGCTCATGCCTGTAATCCTGGCACTCTAGAGACCAAGACAGGTGGATTGCTTGAGCTCAGGAGCTTGAGACCAGCCTAAGCAAAGTGAGACCTCATGTCTACTAAAAATAAAAACATTAGCTAGGCACTGTGGCAGGTGCCTGTAGTCCAAGCTACGCAGGAGGCTGAGGCCAGGGGATCACTTAAGCCCTCTACTGAGGGGACAAAGTGACCCTGTCTCAAAAAAAAAAAAAAAAAGAAAAAGAAAAGAAAAGAAAATACAGTCACATACACTAGAAAATCAATAAACTACAAATTAATTTTTATATGTAAATAATTCATCATATTAATATAATTTAAGAAAAAATAATCATTGCTAGAGCTTCCTGAAAGACAGTTCAAAAAATTCCACACCGGTTCCTTATAAAATTTATGAATAGAACAGAAATCACAGGGTTTTTAACTTTAATTATATAGTATAGATATGTATAACCTCCAAATCAGACTTTTAATGAGTAAACATTAGCAGTCTTCTTGCTAAAGTGAGAAACAAAATAGGATGCCTAATATAGAAAATAGTAGTTAATATGATTTTAGATTTATTAGACAATAAAATTGGATGAGAGGGAAATTATATGCATGAGAATTAGAAAAAAAAGGATAAACTTTTGAAATTGTATAACAGGAAAGATCAAGAAAATTATAGGAAAACTATTACAACAAAAGAATGTATTAAAAAGCAGGATATAAAGTTAATACATAGATATCAATACAGGCTGATATATATAAAAGAAGATGTAATGCCAGAAAACACCCAATTAAAATGACAGAAGGAAAATGGGTACCTATTTTATAAACCTAGCAAGAAATATGCAAAAACTAAATGAGAAAAACTTTAAAATATCCCTGTAAGACCTCAAATTAGATCTAAACAAATATAAAATCTATGATGTCCTTGGATAAAAAGATTCAATACTATGAAGCTGTTAATTCGTCTCATTTTTTAAAAAATTAACGTAATTCCAATAAAAATACTAAGAAAGATTTTAATAGTCCTGCCCAAGTTGATTATAAATTTTATATAGAAAAATAAACAAGCAAGGATAGGTAGAGACACTGATAAAGAAGACTACTGGGGTTGGGGTTGATGACTGGCTATGTTGGATAATAAGACAGGTGGATGCTGTAAACCCTTCAAATAAGTGTGCCTGGATAAACAAATGGGCTAGAATACAAAATTGACCCTAATGCACATGAACATTTGGTAAATGATGAAGATGGCATCCAATCATATCTGTAGGGAAATGTTGGCTTTTAAATTATTAATGTTGAGACTTTTGGAAAAAGAAACAGTTAGACCTCCACTTCACATGCTGACATAACTTTAAATTGATTGGAGAGCTATTTGTAAAAACCGAATGCATATGACTCCTGAGAGCAAGCATGGATGAGTTCTTTATAAACTGGAAATAGGTATACCTTATTAACTATGACTCAAAATCTTTAGATAATTAAAAATAATTAAGATCATTTATACAAAATACCCTTTGCGTGACAAAATTGCCACATGCAAAGTCAACATATAAATTCAAAATATCTTAAATTTAGATTGGAAAGGGTGTTTCATTAAAATACAACTAGCTACTGAACTTGAGGGGAAAAAAGACCAATAACCCAACAGACAAATGGAGCAAATGATGTTGTTAGTGTTATTTAAACATGAGAAAGTCCTCAATCTTACTAATAGTAACAGAAAATAAAATAAATGAAACTATCACTTTTTAATTTTTTTATTATTTCATAGCTGTGTACATCAATGCAATTATGGGGTACGATGTGCTGGTTTTATGTACAACCTGAAATACTTTCATCAAACTGGTTAAAATAGCCTTCACCGCATTTTCTTAATTATTGTGTTAAGATATTTATATTTTACCCTTAGTAGATTTAACGTGTACCCTTGTAAAATGCACCGTAGGTGTGGTCCCACCAATCACACTCCCTCCAGTCATCCTCCCCACTCCCCTCCCCTCCTCCTCTTTCCCCTTCTTCTTGGGCTGTAGTTGGGTTATAGCTTTCATATGGAAGTGTGGGTGCTTATAAATTAGTTTCATAGTAGGGCTGAGTACATTGGATACTTTTTCTTCCATTCTTCAGATACTTTGCTAAGAAGAATATGTTCTAGCTCCATCCATGTAAACGTGAAAGAGGTAAAGTCTCCATCTTTCTCAAGGCTGCATAATATTCCATGGTGTGCATATACTACAATTTATTAATCCATTTATGGGTCGGTGGGCATATGGGCTTCTTCCATGACTTAGAAATTATGAATTGGACCGCAATAAACATTCTGGTGCAAATACATATGTTATAAAGTGATTTTTGGTCCTTTGAATATATACCTAATAGAGGACTTGAAGGGTCGAATGGCAGGTCTATTTTTAGATCCCTAAGTAATCTCCAAACATCTTTTTAAAAAGAACTTTATAGCTTGCATTCCCACCAGCAGTGTAGAAGTGTTCCCTTTTCTCCACATCCATGCCAACATCTCTGGTTTGGGGATTTTGTGATGTGGGCTGATCTTACTAGAGTTAGATGATGTCTCAAAGTGGTTTTGATTTGCACATCTCTGACGATTAAGGATGATGAGCATTTTTCATATATCTGTAGGCCATGCACCTGTCTTCTTCAGAGAAGTTTCTCTTCAAGTCCCTTGTCCACCCTGAGATGGGATCATTTGTTCTTTTCTTGCTAATATATTTGAGTTCTCCGTAGACTGTGGTTAAACCTTTGTCAGAGATTTAACCTGCAAATATCTTTTCCCAGTTGGAGGGCTGTGTGCTTGCTTTACTTACTGTGTTCTTGGCTGTGCAGAGCTTTTTAGTTTGATCAGGTCCCAGTAGTGTATTTTTGGTGTTGCTTCAATTGGCCCGGGGGTCCTCCTCATAAAATATTCTCCCAGGCCGATTTCTTCAAGTGTTTTTGAAATCATCACTTTTTATATGTCAGTTTGATGAAAAGCTACAGATTTGAAAGCAGAGAATTTTGGCAGGGCTGTGGAGAAACAGTCATTCTTATATTTTTGGTGGGAACACAATGGTGTACCACCCTGATGGAGGAGAATTGGGTAATAGCTAAAGAGTGTGTGTGTGTATTAACCCATTCCATGGCAATCTCATGTCTAGGAATCTAAAAACACACTGAAAAAATACAAAATGACTTATGCTCGAGGTTATTCCCTGTAACATTTTTTAGAATAGTAAAAGATTGAAGTCAACTCCAATATTCATCAATTTGAAATTAGGTGAATATGTGTAACACAGTGCATTCATATAATATGATATTGTGCAGCTATAAAAAAAATGAGAAAGGTCTATATAGAGTCATGTGGATTGAGAACCAGGACATGTTTTTAAGTGACAAGAAGTAGAGAAAAATGCGACATGGAGCTTTTATGTAAGAAAAGGGGCTAAATGTGAATGTGATTAAGTATATTTGAAAAATAGAAATATTAAAGAACAAACTTAAAATGAATAAAAATTATTACCTAAACTGAAGGATGGAGAAGATAATTATGGAAATGAGACCTCCTTGAATAGAAGAGGTCATATAGTTTTGATTCTGGAATCATATAAATGTTTTACATATTTAAAAATTTAAATAGATTCAAAAAAAGAGGTAAGCAATGCCTATACATTGAAAAAAAAGTATAAACATCTGTTACCGACAGAGATGCAGAAAGAATATTTTCTCACACATTGGTGGTGTGAATTGAGACATTTTTTGAAAGAAACTGGTATCTATTACAATGGGGTGTGTGTGTGTTTTGACCTAACAATTCCATTTTGGAATCTATAACCAAGACGTACAAACATTTAAGGATATATGAACATCAATAGATGTTCCTGGTAGAAGACTTTCCTCGTGACCCAAGCCAAAATGATCATTTTCTCCTTAGTATCACCTGTGATCTAATGTGTGCTTGCAAATATCTTGTTCTGTAATCACATACATGTGTTTTCCTTTTAATCTCATCATCGTCATCATCAATATCACTTTAACAAGCTCTGCCTTTATCTCAATATCTTGCATATAGACAGCAAGACAAATATTTATATTTAAAAGTATACAAATATTTATCAAATCAATTGTTTAAGCTAAACGGATAAGGTTAAAGCTTAAATCTTCCTTCTTTGTGACCGACCACTATGCTACCATTTATAAGTTATACGAGTGGCAATTCCGATTGAAACAATTATTTGCAATGTCCCAAAAGAAGACAGATTCTTTCCTGGGAAGTAAGAACAGAAATATGCAGGGGATGGTAGGGAGGAGGAGGCAGACCCTTTCTGGGTCTGTATTGTAGTAGCTGTGAAGCTCTATGTAAATCGAAGTAGCATTAGAATCACTAAACTGTCCATTCTGGGAGAAGGGGTGAAAGGGTATTTTCTTGGGTTATGGCATTTGCAAATGCAGAAGCAGGTAGTTTAGGGGATTGAGACAAAGGCAGTCTCTTCCACTCTCGGTCCCCAAGATGCGGTCTGCTGTGAATGGCCTCTGCTTGAAGAAAGAAAGACGTGGCATCTAAAGCCTCCCTTTGCTGCACTCCACCTTTTGGCTTTGCTTGCCTTCTCCATCCTTAGTCCAAATCCCGCTTCTACGTTCACATCCTCTCTCTTTCAGAGTAACAGCACACACCCAGTACTCGGCAAAAGCTTTTCCATCATCACCATTTTATTTTCCTTGTTCCTTATTTGAAACCACCAGCTTTGGAGCTTAAATTGCCTGCGTCTGGTTTTAATTCATTTAAAAAATATATTAAATCTATTCAATGGCTTTGAGTAATAGCAGCAGGGTGATAAAAGTATGTGCCTTTCCATTTGAGGATCTATTGCATAAATATTTCTAATCAATAAAATCTTTGAGTTTTTGTCCTTTTCAAATGGTGAGTTCTCCCCGTGAGGTTGAAAGTCTAAGAAAAATGTTATCTTTTAATAATACGATATTACTTAACCATTTCAATCACTTCATCCACATATTATTATGGTGCATGAATTTCTTTCTGACATATTTCTTTTCTTATGCATGTGGTTTTAAAAATAGGAAGAAATCTACAATCCTAAAAAAAGAATAATGATGAAGGTGGTCCTATGGAACAACTATATTGAAATAAATCATATGAACTGGAGTACATACTTTTTTGAAAAATATCTTTTGCAGGCATGGCTGGAACATTAAAGGTATTTCCTTTCCCTTAAATAACACTCATATAAGATATTAGGAGCTGCAAATAAGAGCTGGCAAGCTATTCTTATGACCTGAGATTGCCATGAGCCATCAGTTGTGTATTAAAGGTACATTTTATTTCATCTATTGTTTGGATTGGAGCTCAACATAAATCTTAATTTGGCGCCACTTTGGTGTAGTTCCAATACCTATTATTAGACAGATCAATTTCTCTTATTTAGAAATGTTTTATGTAACAATTTTTCAAAAATAGTTTTCAATAAATTATCTGACAGGTTTTTTTTTCCTCACCAAGATAATTAATTTTATATTTTCTCCCCATCATTAAATATTTTAAATATGCAAGTCTGCTACCTTTTCGTACTGTCTGTCACAGCAGTGCCAGAAAATCCCGCAGAACCTTGTTTTCAGAGATTTTGTTCACAAGCTTTCTTAATAGGGTATAATTTGCATAAAATAGGCTTACATTGATTACATATTTCCGATAAGATTTTCTCTTTTACAAGACTGGGTTTGGAAGAAGGCATATGTGTGGCACCCCTGGCTGGTTTTGCTCCCTCTGATAAAATGGCTGTCTGCCACCTTGAGCCCGGGACCATGTACTGAAGCCAGGAAATAATTTGGCGGTGTTCCTTTTAACACTGCAGTTACGCATTCCATGATTATTAAACTTGTACATACCTGATTAGCAAGCTCCAACAAAAAAATAATGATATGCAAAGGAAACACAAAACACAAAAGGAAGAAAGAAAAAGAAAAAACTTTTACAATTAATTGTCCATATCCTGGGCTTCACAGTGACACTACAAGTACACAAGATAGGATTTTGGCAAATGTTCGTTTGGATTTGGGGGGAAAAATGACAACAGGAATTATTTATTCAGCAACCAAAGTTCTAAAGCCCACAAAAGCTTAAATGCACAAAAGTTTTTGCCTGCTCAGAAAAAAATCACAAACATTTCTTTAACACTGATTAAGTTTTTATTGTGTGTCTAGTGGTAACAGTGCTACACACTTCATCGGAGACAACATAAAACCTGTTTCTGCCCTCTTAGAGACTGCCATGTGCCCAGGGAGACTGAGTTCACCACATAAGCACAGAGTGAATGTGAAATTACGAACGAGAACAGACTGGAAAAATAGGGTTGCAAACTGACCTAAGCCATCTTGATAGTTCACAATGATAAGGTGATTTACGGTAGATAAGGTTCACTCCAATAATTAAGGTTGGAGTGGTCTGCAGTTCTCCCCATTATCTCCTCACTGTCAGGTGTCAGTTACAGTGACCGTGAACCTCGGACAGAATTCTGTCACACAAAAGGTCATCAGCAGACTGGCATCTGAAAAGAAAGATAAAATGCGCTCGTACAAGCTGGTCTGTAAACCTGATGTGGTCTCAGCCTTCAGGGGTTAAATGCAGGCAGTGCTCCTCAAATGCCAACATGCATATAAATCTCTGGGGGTCTTGTTGAAATATGGTCAGTCTGGGGCAGGAACTGAAATTTGGCATTTATAGTCACCTCCCAGGTATTGCGAATACTGCTGTCTCCCCACCACATTTTGAGCAGCAAGGCTTACTGTTCTGACAAAGTGAAAGGCAGAAAGGTTCACTTGAAATTAAGGTGACAATATTCCAGCAGCAGAATTTAGATGTCATCTTCCTCCATAAACATCTGGACTCAGAACCAGATGGGCTGCTAAACCCAAGGCAACCTTCTGAAGAGTTCACGCTATGGGCCATGCTCAATTCTTTATCCTATTTTGTGAAGGCAAGAGAATACATACAAGGGTTCCAGCCAGTTCACACTCTTCAAAATAACGCTTACTAAATTAATTGTCTTAAAAACACAATTTGCTGATTATTAAATTAGTGGTTTAGAGTTAAAGATCGTTGAAGCTTTGTGTAGCTGCCCTGAGTGTAGATTTTCAATTAGTTTTTAAATGCTAATGAATCACACCTTGAATGTGCATTTTAGATGAAAGCCCTTCATCTATGAATTAAACATCCCCAAGATGGAGATCAAGGGAAATAAACACATTGTGTATATTGAAGCATTTACAATTATTATAAGACAACATAAAATGTGTAATATAACCTGGGTTCTGTGCCTGCCTGGATTAAGAATCCTGGCTAAGACGGAGAGTGGCTTCCCCAGGGAAGTGCTGAAATCTGTAGGATGAGGAGGAGTGAGCCTTGGAGGAGAGAGCTTCCCAGGCAAAAGCATTAGCATGTGCAAAGCCCCTCCCATAGCAGGAGAGAGCCATTGCCTTTTAGGATACCACCGTCCCATGATTATATAGGTCACAGCAAGCCTCCCAGCGTGGACAAAGGAGCCTCCTTTCTCCTTTCCCTTGAGGTGTAGAGTCTCAGTCCTAGAACATCCTTGGCAGCCACAGAGTCCACAGTTCCCTCTGTGATTAACTTGCATCACTGACCTTCCTCATCACTCAATTTTGTCTTCTGCCCAACTGATTGTGCCCCAGTTAACACTTGGACAGATAGACAGTCAATGCCCCTCTGGCCGCTGATGAAATGCCTGCAGCTTCTGTGAGAAACACGTATTGAGACAGCTAAAAACACCAAACCCTGTTTGAGGAAAAGCATCTGTTAGCAGTACAAAACTTTGCATTTGGTTGAAGGATGCTTTTGTATCTCATGGAGATTTTCATGATTTAAGATGAAACTTGTTGATGGATGAGTTATTTTAACTTATGCACAAAACAGCACTCGTAAATGGCAATAGCACAAACACAGATTATAATGAACAAATTTCTAATTTGGAGGGCTTTGTATTATATCAGTTTTTCTCTTAAAATGAGTCCCTATTAGTATTTTTATATTATACCTTTTCTAACTAACATAATTCAAGTTGGTTCAAAATGTCATTACATAAAATATTTTTGTCCTTTATAAATACAGGGGTTTCTTAGAATTTATTGTCAATGTGGTGTACTCTTTGAATTTTTTTCTTGGGTGTAGACTTTACTGAACTATGCCTGTAGTCACTTAGTTTTATCTCCTGGCATTCCCCTCCCTTGCAAGCTCTCCTACTAAAGATGAGTACATATATTAGGAAAAGGAAGGAGCAGGCAAAGGGATTCAGGTCAGCTTCTACAGCGGTGTTAAAGGTTTAGTTTGTTAGTGTAATATCTTAGAAAGGAAATTAGTGAGTGAAAGGGTCAGAACCATTCTCATGCCATGGTGCCACCAGGGAGATCCACCAATTTACATTCCCACCAGCAGTGCAAGAGAGTATTCTCCCAAATGCATGTTAATAGCATATTTGCTAAATTCCTTAGTAAAACAAACAAGCCTGTTAAAAGATGCAAATCCATCATCTTCAGATTTATAGTTAACCTCAAGAGACAACAACAAAAAACGTATGCATGATTTATACACACACACACACACATACACACATGCACATACTTAATACCCCCTTCACCTTGACAAGGATAAATGTCCATAGTAAAGTTATTGGAGAGAGGATAGGAAGAGCTTTTCTACACACACACCTTTTCTCCACAAGCCTAGATTGCACTGTGGTCTATAATGTACCTTAAAGTAACTTCAGTTTTTTCAGAAATGCATTCACCTTTATCTGTGTGAGGATATATTGGTTTAGGTGATAAGCTCTTTAGTAATTAAGAGAAGGCTTTACTGGTTTAACTGCTAATTCGACTGCATGGCTTTAGGGTCCATTTAACCCAGTTGTGTCTAGTAAAGTGGAAAGCATATAGACGTGCTTCAGTCTCTGCCCCCAAACCCCACGATTCCACTCCATTATCTCCATGGCCTCTACCAGGCTTGTTTAGAAATGGTACAGGCTGGAAATAGAAACAGCTTCAAAAATGTTTAGATAAACTCATGGATGGGCTATGTAATTAATTATTAAGGGAGGCTGGCATGGTTTATGTTACTTTGCTGGCTTTTTGGAGATCAGAAGCAATAAACATGCTTTTCTGCCAAATTGTTATCACAGAAAAAAACAGGGGATTGCTTGAACCGACCTGATGAATGAACATTTTTATGACTTTTTAAATCACATTCTATTTTTGAGAAAGAGCAAACATATAATATCTTGAGTAGATTTGCTTAAGCAGTTCTGACTGACTCGGTTGAGACGAACAGACCATCATTACTGAGCTAGGCGGGAGATGGTCTTAAAAGGCAGGGCTGCCAAAACTGCCAAGTTGCAAATATAGTTTTAGTCAAAAATGTGCAGTATTGAAGAAATTTGCTGGTTGTGCAACTATTTTTATAGTCACAAACTTAAGAAGTAATTATGAAGCTGTCTGATGGGTACACACTACTTTGTTATTCCATTCTGCTTTGATATACACTTAACATTTTCCATAATAAAAATTGTAAAGTAATTGCTAGTAATGACATTATTGAACAAAAGGGAATATAAAAGTGCATGTTGGCCTTACCAATTGGTGGCTAATCCTGATAACATTTGCCCATATTTAGCACTTGGCCATTCGATAGGCCTAGAGCCAACATGAATTTGAAATGTAGGCATCATAGTTTCCAGGGCTCTCATGGGTTGGCTGAGTGGGGGTGGTCAAGACGAGGGAAAACTTGAGAGGCCAGATAAATCCCTGGCCACCCCGTGCGGGTAAAATCAAGACTGCTTGGGCTCAGATTAGAGAATGAAAACCTCTCTGGTATCAAAGAAGTAACAGGGGAGAAAGAACTGAGATTAACCAGAGAGGCAAGGGATGAAGTCAAAATAAGCAGAGATTGCAAGGCCAATCCCCAGGCTCACCCTCCCATGCTAGAGCTTGGTACTCTGTACTGGAGTTTCCTCATTATATGAGAAACACAAAAAACCTGCAAGGCATCAAGAGCTACCCACCCCACCCACCGAGTCTTAAAGGATCTTGTTCCCTTTGCAATAGCGGATGTTGAACAGACTTTAATTCTCCCCAATTCTCCCATTCTGAACATCACGAGGGACATTGCAGAGATGATGAAGTCAGGAAGGGAAAAGCCCATTTTCTGAATGAGTAAGGAAATGAATCCTCGTTCTTCTCAAAGCTCAACACAAATCCAAGACATCAAACGTGGAGGGAACACTCTCACCTTCTGCTGTTGTCTTCTCCCAATTCCAGCTTGAGCTTCTCTAGCATAAGAAATAAAGATTTATTCCAGATTTTGTCTAGCCGTATTGACAAGTGCTGAAAATATCTGTTCCCGATCAATTCTGGAGGCCGTTTAGGATTTGACTGTCTTATCACATGTGTGTCTCTCATTCATATGTCCATTTACTTTACATCCACTGAGTGTTACTTCAGAGTAATGGGCCCCAGAAACAAAATCCTAGGTGAAATATAGCGCTTGCTTTCAAGTACTTAAGGATTTGTTCTAATGTCTTTCAAAGAGATGAAAACAGAGGTGCTTTCTTTGCTAAAAGAATGCCTGTGTGGCTTTCAGGGCAGGGCAGGGCTTCTCACTGCAAATCCTTTGCTCTTTCCTTTACCTCTATTAGGTAGCAACACAGGGGATGGAGTCAGAAATAAGTAACTTTCTGCTATACCTGACCATTCCTTTCAGGGTTTGGTATTTTTTTGTGGCTCAAGTTGCTGAGTAAATTTTCAGAGCTAAATCTAGCTGAAACCAGAGATAATATTATGCAAACTCATCTGTGTGGGGCAGCACTGTGATTTGCAGGGAGAAAAGGCCTCTCATATCTCTCTCTAGACTGCCAGGATCTTCCAGTGACCAGTTGTTTTCTGGTTCCAGAAATCTTACGATGGAGCTCCGTGAAATTCCTGCATTCCATTGGCTTGCTCTCCTCTGAACCACTCCTACACAATCCTTTTCTAGAGTGAGTTATACCCTTCCTAAGGGAAAACACGCCTGGCAAGCTGCAAGTTGAGGCAGAGATAATTTTGTCTAGAGTACAGGACACATTCCTAGGGGAGTATTTATCCAGAATTGTCTTTCTGTTTTCTGCTGCTCTTTTCCAGTTGTAGCAGTGGTAGCATTTGCCCAGACTTCAGCAAATAGAGGCAGTATGTTGTCACATTGTCACATGTTAGATTTAGAGGGTTGGAACCATTCATTGGGGCAATTTTCCTCTCTAAGGCAATTTTATTGACTTTCCTTTTAAACCAGAACCAGAAATGGGAATAAAACCTACCTGAATTTGACAAAACCATTTTCAAACATTTCACTTTCTAGGTCAGTGAGGTTTTTGTACTTTTCAAATTTTCCCTTTTCAGTAACCTCATTACCCTCCTCAGCATAGCTTCCAGTGAATTCCTGGATCGGGGTGAAAGTGTGTTCAATTGATACAGGAAATAACACACACCTTTGTATTTTTTGGATCTTTCTTTCTAAGAAATAACAAAGGCATGGTGTTTTTATTTCACAACCACGACAATTTATCACCGTCAGTGACCTCGGACTTCTTTTTGCTTTTGATAATCATTGCTTTGTATTCACCTGGAGCTCTGGGCAGTAGTAATAATAATGACAACCACTTACTTATTTCATACTAGAAGCTGGGCAAGGTGTGAGGCACTTTACATATATTTCTTTCCTGAATCCTTGCAGCCAGCTGGGCAAGGTAAATATTGTTACCATGACTTAACACACCAGGAAACTGAGGCAAGGAGAAGTTAAGAAAAATTTCAAAGTCACAGAGATTCATATTACCTTACATGTCTAAGGTTCATTGTGATCAAAATTACTTGTGGCCTGTCCCTTGAAATGTCCTCTTTGCTCCACGTATGCTCACCATGTACAGGCCAATCTCACTTAATTGAGCTTCATTTTATTGCACTTTGCTAATAATGGGTATTTTACAGGTTGAAGCTTTCTGGCACCCCTGCATCAAGCAAGTCTATTGGCATCATTTTTCCAACAGCGTGTGCTCACTCCTATGTCACATTTTTGTAATTCTCACAATATCTCAAACGTTATCATTATTATTATATCTTCTAGAGTCATCTGTGATTAGTGATGTTTGGTGCTCCTGTTATAGATGTTTTGGGTTGTGACAAGTAGCACTCACACAAGATAGCAAAATTAATGGATAAATGTTGTGTATGTTTTGACTACCCCACCAACCTGCCATTCCCCTGCCTCCTTGTCCTAGGGCCTCCCTATTTCCGGAGACACAACAATATTGGAATTAAGCCAGTCAATAATTCTACAAAGGCCTGCAAATACTCAAGTGAAAAGAAGTGTGGCACGCATCTCAGTGTAAATGAAAAACTAGAAATGATTAAGCCTATCAAGGAAGTCAGCATGAAAGCTGAGATAGGCCAAAAGCGAGGCTTCTTCTCCCAAATGGCTAAGTTGTGAAGGCAAAGGCAAAAGTTCTTGAAGAAAATTAAAAATGCTACTCCAGTGAACATGTGGAAGATAAGAAATCAAAACAGGCCAGCTGTAGTGGCTCACACTAATAATCCCTGTTCTTTGGGAGGCTGAGGCAGGAGGATTGCCTGAGGGCAGGAGTGTGAGACCAGCCTTGACAATATAGTGAGACCCTCATATCCACAAAAATAATTAAAAAAAATAAGCCAGCCATGGTTGTCCACAAGGTAGTTTGGGGTATTCTGGAGCTACAGCAGGAAGATCACTTGAGCTGAGGAGTTTGAGGCTGCAGTGAGCTATGATCATGCCACTGTACTCCAGCCTGGGTGACAGGGTAAGACCCTGTCTCTAAAAAAAACAAAACGGTATTGTTGCTGATACAGAGAAAGAAGAAGGTTTTAGTGGTCTGGATAAAAGTCAAAGCAGCCACAGCATTCCCTAATATTCCCTTAAGCCTAATGTAGAGCAAGGCTGTAACTCTCTTCATTTCTATGAGGGCTGAGAGACAGACATGAGGAAGCTGCAGAAGAAAAGCCTGAAGCTAGCAGTGATGAGTTCCTAAGTTTTAAGGAAGGAAGCCAAGGCTAAAGGCTTTGTTTTTATAAAATAAAGTGTAAGATGAAGCTGTCAAGTACTGATGTCAAAACTGCAGCAAAGTTATCCAAAAGATCTAGCTAAGATCATGGATGAAGGAGGCTACACTAAGCAACAGATTTTCCTTCCTTCCTCCCTCCCTTCCTTTCTTCCCTCCCTCCCTCCCTCCTTCCTTCCCTCCTCCCTTCTTTCCTGTTTTTTTTTTTTTTTTTTTTTTAGACAGAGTCTGATTCTTTTCCCCTGGGTAGAGTCCTGTGGCCTCATAGCTCACAGCAACCTCAAACTCTTAGACTCGAGTGACCCTCTTATCTCAGCCTCCCATCTAGAGTAGCTGGGACTGCAGGTGCCAGCCATGATGCCTGCTTATTTTTTCTATTTTTAGTAGAGATGGGGTCTCCCTCTTGCTTAGGCTGGTCTTTAACAACTGAGCTCAAGCAATCTACTTGGTTTATCTTCCCAAAGTGATAAGATTACAGGCATGAGCCACCATATCCAGCAACAGATTTTCAATGTATAGGGAAACAGCTTTCTATTAGAAATCAATGCCATCTGGGACTATCATAGGTAGAAAAGAGAAGTCAATGTCTGACTTCAAAACTTCCAAGGGCCAGCTGACTCTCTTGTTAGGGGCCCATGCAGCTGGTGAGTTTAAGTTCAAGCCAGTGCTTGTTTACCATTCCAGAAGTTCTAGGATCCTTAAGAACTGTGCAAAATTTACTCTACTCTATAGATGGAACAACAAAGCCTGGATGACAGCATGTCTGTTTATGGCATGGTTTACTCAATACTATATTTTAAGCCCATGTTGAGACCTACTACTCAGGAAAAAAGATTTCTTTCAAAATATTACTGTTCATTAGCAATGCCTCTGGTCACCCTAGAGTTCTGGCAGCAATGTACATGGAAATTGATGTCATTTTCATGCCTGCTAACACAATATCCATTTTGTAACTCATGGATTAAGGAATTATTTCAACTTCAAGTCTTATGATTAAGAAATGTATTTTATAAAGCTATAGCATCCATAGATAGATGGATCTGGGCTAAGTAATTCTGAAAATGCATTAGCATTCTAGAAGTCATTAAGAACATTCACCATGAATGGGAACAGGTCAAAAGATCAACAATAACATGAGTTTGGAAGAAGTTGATTTCAATCCACATGGATTACCTTGAGTTTGAGAGGTTAAGGGCAAAAGTAACTGTAGATGTGATGGCTATCGGAAGAGAACTAGAATTAGAAGTGGATCCAGAGGATATGACTGAATTGAAGCAATTTCATAGCTAAAGTTAAATCGATGAGGAATTGCTTCCTATGGATGAGCAAGGTGGAAAATGTCCTCTTGGGATGGAATCTACTGGTACTGAAGTGTCTATAAACATTGTCGAAATGACAAAAAGGAATTGAGAATATTAAATAAATTTAGTTGATCAAGCAGTAGCAGGATTTGAGAAAATGGGCTCAAATTTTGAAAGAGGTTCTACTGTGGATAAAATTCTCTGAAAGAGTATCTCATGCTATAGATAATTCCTTTCTGAAAGAAACAGTCATTTGATGCAGCAAACTCTATTGTTGCTTTATTTTAAGAAATTGCCACAGGCACGCCAACCTTCAGCAACCACCACCCTGATCAGTCAGCAGCCATTAACATTGAGGCAAGATTCTCCACCAGCAAAATGATTATGATTCGCTGAAGGCTTAGGCAATCATTAGCAATTTTTAGCAATAAAGTATTGTTAAATTAAGGTATGTATATTTTTAGACATAATACTAGTGCACAGTTAACAGACTTCAATATAGTTTAAGCATAACTTTTATATATACTGGGAAACCACAAAAATTGTGTGACTCACTTCATTTAAATATCTGCTTTATCATGGTGGTCTAGAATGGGACCTGATATGCTTGCAAGATGTGCCTGTATTTTTTTTTTTTTATTGTTCGGGATTCATTGAGGGTACAATAAGCCAGGTTACACTGATTGCAATTGTTAGGTAAAGTCCTTCTTGCAATCATGTCTTGCCCCCATAAAGTGTGACACACACCAAGGCCCCACCCCCACCCTCCGTCCCTCTTTCTGCTTCCCCCCCATAACCTTAATTGTCATTAATTGTCCTCATATCAAAATTGAGTACATAGGATTCATGCTTCTCCATTCTTGTGATGCTTTACTAAGAATAATGTCTTCCACGTCCATCCAGGTTAATACGAAGGATGTAAAGTCTCCCTTTTTTTTAATGGCCGAAAGTATTCCATGGTATACATATACCACAGTTTGTCAATCCATTCCTGAGTTGGTGGGCATTTAGGCTGTTTCCACATTTTGGCGATTGTAAATTGAACTGCAATAAATAGTCTAGTACAAGTGTCCTTATGATAAAAGGATTTTTTTCCTTCTGGGTAGATGCCCAGTAATGGGATTGCAGGATCAAATGGGAGGTCTAGCTTGAGTGTTTTGAGGTTTCTCCATACTTCCTTCCAGAAAGGTTGTACTAGTTTGCAGTCCCACCAGCAGTGTAAAAGTGTTCCCTTCTCTCTACATCCACGCCAGCATCTGCAGTTTTGAGATTTTGTGATGTGGGCCATTCTCACTGGGGTTAGATGATATCTCAGGGTTGTTTTGATTTGCATTTCTCTAATATATAGAGATGATGAACATTTTTTCATGTTTTGTTAGCCATTTGTTTGTCATCTTTAGAGAATGTTCTATTCATGTCTCTTGCCCATTGATATATGGGATTGTTGGCTTTTTTCATGTGGATTAATTTGAGTTCTCTATAGATCCTAGTTATCAAGCTTTTGTCTGATTGAAAATATGCAAATATCCTTTCCCATTGTGTAGGTTGTCTCTTTGCTTTGGTTATTGTCTCCTTAGCTGTACAGAAGCTTTTCAGTTTAATGAAGTCCCATTTGTTTATTTTTGTTGTTGTTGCAATTGCCATGGCAGTCTTCTTCATGAAGTCTTTCCCCAGGCCAATAAAACATGTAACTCAGGGTGGTGCCTGTGGCTCAGTGAGTAGGGCACCGGCCCCATATACTGAGGATGGCGGGTTCAAACCCAGCCCCAGCTGAACTGCAACCAAAAAATAGCTGGGTGTTGTGGCGGGCGCCTGTAGTCCCAGTTGCTCGGGAGGCTGAGGCAGGAGAATCGCTGAAGCCCAAGAGCTAGAGGTTGCTGTGAATCCTGTGACATGGCAATCTACTGAAGGCGGTAAAGTGAGACTCTGTCTCTACAAAAAAAACCCAAAAAAACATGTAACTCAGGAATAACATAAATGAGTATGGAAACAGAAGTTATCAAAAGGGCTGAAGGTTGAGAAAGCTTTCTAACTGTTCTAAATTTCCCTGTCTTCATTCAGAAATAGAAGTAATACTTTGAAAGATATTTTAGTTTATATAATGTATGGTATTTCCAGCTACAAAAGAGAAGCACAATAAACATTAGGTCCCTTTCATCCCCATAACTGTGGTCTTTGTGCTCCCCTAGCTTTTCTCTGCACCCCATCAGTTATTCACAGTGGAGAAGCCGTGGGTATGGCCAAATCTGCATCAATTAATATTTTGCAGCCCCCTCTTCCCTCCTTGATTGGTTCAGGGAAAGGCCCATGACTCCTGATGGGCACATGATTCCTGATGGGAAAATCCACTCCCCAGGATTTTCCAGAGTGAAGTTGACAGGGGTGAGTCTTTTTCTTGAGAATTGTGGCCTTACTAGGAGTTACAGTCCTAGTGGCTCCTACAGCTCTGGTCTCCACTGTTGGAGGGAGTCAACAGGATGTTTGAGCATTGACTAAGGCACCAATAAACAGAGAAATTCAGTGATAAGAGATAGAAAGAAAACAAAAGCAAGACAAAAAGTAGAGACTATTTCCTAATCCCCAGATCTTACCATTCTTAGGGCTATCTTTACTCATTTTCTTCTCAAAGCTGAAAGATTCTGTTAATCCTCTCACTTAAACAGAGTGTCCTACTGTAAATGAGTAAGAATTTTAAAATATTTTCTACTTTTCCTTTCAGAAATTTGAGGATTTTTCATCTAGTTTTTCTGTCATTAAATCTACGGTATAACAAAAAATATATGACGCTCTGGATTTACAAAATCTTATAAGTGTGGGAAACAAGTGGAGGGTACAGATGGGGAGAGATTGGCCCTGGACTGATGGGGTTTTGGAATGGGTGATGGGTACATGAGGGTTTATTATCCTATCTTTTTTTTTTTATCCTATCTTGTTTAGCTTTTGTGTTCTTCATAATCTAAAGCTTAAATCAGCAATAAAAATTTAAAAAACACAGACTCAGTTGTGAAACTGAGACTCATCCCCCACAAAGATGAATGTGACAGAAAAGCAATTCCTGAAAGGTGGTAAAGGAAAAGCCCTTTGGGGCTGGGAGGAGAAGACAGGAGAGAAGATGAAAAAATCGAGACCTCAGTGGAGGATGCAGGTTCCCTGTCTGGGTTGGAATCTGGAAGGGCTGGAGAGAGGTAATATTGATGCTCATATAACAGGGTTGGGAGGAGGTTGTCAGACACATCCCAAAAGATTCATAAGGCCTTCACTTCCCTGGGCTCCCAAGGAAGTTTTTTCCATGTCAGAGGGTTTTTGTGCTTTTCCATTTTTCCTTTTAAATTCATCACCCCTGGAGCTGTGGAGTAATATGTCTGTGGGAGGTATCTCTTCATAGTTCATTCATTCATTTGCCCATTCATTCATTCATTCATTCATTTAAGCAAACTTATCTGATTTCGGAAAGAGAAAAACCTTGCTAATTTGGTTTCTGGCAAATAGGTGGTGTTCCATAAATATTTGTTGGATTAATGAATGGATGAAGGGAGATGCTATAAAGAAACACCTTTAATTATGGAACCCTTTTGACATTGCATCAATATTCAATCTGCTACATTTAGAACCTGCCAGAGTCTCTGCTACAAATTCTATTTTGAAGGCCGCAACAATTTGGCCAGGAAAATACTACCACTGAAATTTTGCATAGACATCCACAGCTTGAAATTTGTTCTAAGTGACAGAGTTTGAAACCCCTAAATCAAGTTTTCTGGCTTTGAGTGACAAGGATGTCAAAAAGATGGAAATTAATCTTTCAAAATATGGTTTTTGCTTGTTGAACTGAAAACCTTTTATTTTTTTGCTGGGTGGAGGAGCTCTTTCAATGTGATGAATTCATGATGTAGATGTGTCTTAGTAATTTTAAGAGCAGTTAATTCTAAGAAGATTTATCAAACCTTTTTATGTTTAATTGATAAGAATGTAAGGTGACAATTATATATGCTTTCTCACATTAGGTTATAGACTGCCCTATGGTCATCAAGGCCTCTGTTTATAACATTTAAATCGTATCTATTTATTCAGGAGTGAATAATACAAGATAGTATGTGCTATGCAAAAGAATGAGAAGGCATAGCTTATACATTTAAAAATTAATAAGCTAATAGAAGAAAGAAACTATGTAATTCTTGGCTCCCTTATAGGCAAGTCAATTGCTTTAAAAAATAAACAAGGAAATCATCGTAAATTATGTGCAGCCCCTGGCAGACATCATGCTGCCCCAGCACATTCTTCTCACCAAGCTGCATCCCTGCAAGGCAATAAACAGTCATTCTTCACCCCACTGCTTCGTTTGTTCATAAACATGTGAAGGTAAATATAACTAGAGCTAAGAAAAATTGAGAAACCTGTGACGTTTGTATTACCTGAGTATCCCATACACGTCTGGTCTTCAGAAGACACCGTTCCTTTTTAAAACAAACAAACAAACAAACAAAAAAATACAATTCTACTTTATACTAGTTTTAAATTTACAAGAAGATTATTAAGACAATGTGCTTTGTTTGTACCATTAATGAACCAATATTGATCGTTATGACTAACTGAAGTCCATACTTTATTCATATTTTCTTAGTTCTGGGATTGTTTCTTTTTGTTCAAATATGAATAGTTCTGAAATTGAGAGAACACGAGTGAGGCTAATATGGGATAACAAATTGATAAAGGTCGACTACTGTGTAACTAGAATCCAGAGATCAAAACTCTTTATGAGGCCACTGTGGGTTTTCTCATCCTTGGCTCCTGTTCCCAACTCCAGTTTGAGATGTCAGTTGACTCTTTTGGAGCTTTGACTGGAAGTAATCAAAGAGCTCATTGGGATGGTTATACTGAAACAGAAAAGCAATTTGTCCTCAAACTTGAATTCAAGTCTAACCCTGAAAGAAAAGGAAATAATATTTTTAAATGATTTTACTGACTAATCTCATTTCTAGCCAACATATTATCTATCTATATCTATCTATCTACATAGATATGTAGAAAGATATATAATCTATATCTATACATACGTATCTATATGTACCTATCTATATAGATACATATAGATACGTATAGATATGGATTATATATTTAATCTATTCATCTATATAGATATATATCTATATAGAATATAGACATATTTCCTTATATTTTTCTTGATTCTTTTCTTCGAGATCTTTTCCCCACTATGTGCTGACTCAGAAATGCCCTCAGATATCCAGTTTGGAGATTCCAGGACTTGGGAGCTCCCTTCCCACACCAAGGGTATAAGAAATGTACAAAGTGAAGAAGGAAAAGTCGCCCCTAGGGAACACTCCTTCCCCTCTGGATACCAACTCCGCCTTGACTGCAGAAGTCCTGTTGACTGTCTTAGATGTTGTCTATTAGCTAGAGATGGCTTTTTTCACCTATTGTGGAAGAATCTTATGGAGATAAGGCATGGCTACCAGAGGACAACTGAATTAGCATCTGGGAAAACTGGCGTGAAAGCATCAATTCCAACCTCCTGGGTCTGCCTTTGAGTGCTCTGTGAGTAACTCCATGTCCTCAGGTCCCTGATGAGATCTTAGTCTGCCCTTTGGATTTTGGTTTTTATTGATTTCAAGTTAGGAGACCTTGCTGTCATTTCTGATCTCTGAACTCAGGTATGGTTTGATTTCTACCCAATCTATTTTTGCCCTGAGACACTTTGGAACATTTATAGTTTGTTGGATTATTTGTTCCTATGACAGTTCATATTTTCATGTCTGATACTCCCTTTTTGACTCTCGTTCCTATATCTTCTGAATTATGCTTAACTTTGAAAATGGAATTTCAGTTTAGACTAGATTCTATTGATAAAGGAGGTTCTATTAGAAAACAGGGTGGAAAATATCACAGTAAATAAAAAGACAACCTGCTAAAATGTGCAAAATGATTTGAGCAGATGCTTATGGAAGGTATACGAATGGTGAAGAAGCATGTAAAGATGCTCAGTGTCATTAGTCATTAAGAAATTGCAAACAAAAGCCACAAGGAGGTCCTACTACCACCACTACAACAGCTAAAACCAGAAGTCCAACAATTCCAAGCATAGCGAGGATATGGAGCAATTCCTAGATATTCATCCAAGAGAGATGTAAACATATGTCTGCACAAATTCTTACACATGAACATCCATAGTGGTTTTATTGATAATAGCTAAAAATCAGAAAAAATATTCAGCTGATGAATGGATAAATTACTCACGATTCACCTCTGCAATGAAATACTACTCAGCAATAAAATGCAATGGATTATTGGTATGTGAAACAGCACTGTTTATTCTTAAAAGAATTACATTGAGTGAAAGAAAGAATTCATAACAGACTAAAGCCTCCCCTCAGCCCCAAGGATATAAGAAATGAACCAAATAAGAAGTGAAAATAGCCTCCATGAAACGTGCCCTTTTCGCCAGACACTTACTGGTGTGGTCTGATTACATTTAGGTGAAATTACAGGAAATAGAAAAATATAGTGAATAAAACCAGAGCAGTCTCCAGTGGTGAGGATTAGTGGGGGAGATTGACTGTGAAAGTGTGTGAGGGGCCTCTTTGGGATGAGGAAATGTTCTTTGGACTGTGGTAATGGCTACATACTTGATTACGATCATTTGTCAAATGCATACTTTAAATAGGTGAATTTATAGTTTTATGCTGTAAAGAGTTGATAGCTATTTTTTTCTAAATAATAGGAATTATGTAATACACTCTATCTGCACATTTTCCCTGGCTTCAAGGAAGTTTATACCTAAATTTAACCCTCAATCATAGTAATAATGAGCATTTTTTGGATTAATGATGAACTCTCTTTAGGTATAGTTGACATTATCTGTTTATTTTTAATGAATCTTCCTTCTGCATGTCTTTTGTTATAAACTGGAAAAGCATAACGTAAGATCTAAAACATACATATAGTCACTTGTATAAGGAGATAGAAGCCTTATTGAAGTTAACTATTGAGAAATTAGGATAAAATCACATGATTTCACAAAAAAAAAAAAATGTTACTGATTCAATCTGCCTCTCTCTGCTGACAGATCTAAGGTAGAGCAAGCCAATGTCATGATGAGGTTACAGATGGAAAGACTTTTCAAGAACTGGATTCCTATAGACAATTGTTTATAAAGGAATACTAGACTGCATATAATCTCAAAATTATAGCTCAATAAAGAACATCCTAACAGCAATGGTTTATGAGGTTAGGCATTTTAATTGTAATGGATATATTTTAACAGGTTTTAATGGTGTCATTCTTTTAACTGTGCTAAGATGTAGCTCACCCATTCAGAAAGATGCTCTGGAGGAATGTCGTTTGCAAGATCATTGACTCTGGAGACAGAATCTGCAGACACAGAATCTTCTCCATGTCTGTCAAGGAGAATCTACCCCTCTAAGGTTCCTGCATGCAGAGATACCTGGAAGGATCTTTCTTTGGGAACCTGTTGAAGATAACCACGGAGTTTATTGTGAATGACCTGAATGTCTTCTAGGAAAGGAGAAAACAATATATAGTCATGAGGAAAAGAAATTACTACCAGAATTTTGAAGGATATAAAAGTCTCAGATCAATTTCTCTTTCCTTCTTAGTGTGGAATGAGTGATGATTCAGCCAGCAAGATTAAAGGAAGGGCATCTGTTCTGGTCATGTGTAATGTCCTCTCCCCTCTGGGTTTCAAGATTCTCCTTTTCCATCCAGCTCATCCCTGTCTGATGCAGTCTGGGATGAAATGATAACATTGTATAATTAGGATTCTCATTATGATTTTCTGATTATTCTCTATCTCTGTTTACATGATTGTGCAAAGCTTAAATATGGACACTACCCACTGACTTTGGTGGAGGCTTTTGCTTTGACTGATAAGCTCTGTAACATGCAAGCCATCCTTTTCCTTTGTTAATGTGGCTGCTGTGCCCTCTGTCTCTCTCTATTCTGAAGACTTTCCTTCTGTTTCTTTGCGTGCCTTTTTGCAGTAATAGGAAAGGTTGTCATCTCTTCCTGGGCTGGAGAGGATGCCAGGTTTTGATCAGGGTCTGTCTCACACATAGTTTCTGCCATTAGTCTTTGCAGTGGCACCTGTAGGTCCCACCCTTCTACCCCAGCAGCAGTAAGTCAGGGTCATGTGAACCAATTCTTCCCAGTGTCCTAGAAGCAAGTTGGGAGTAGCCATCACCAAAATGGTAGCGGTTTTGTAGAGTCACTTAGGACATAAAACAAAAGGAATTGGAAGACCAAATGAGGCTTGGAGGACAGGCCATTCCAACACTATCTTCTATTCAAGCTTAAGTTCATTCTTTGCGATGCTACTGATTTAGGTACGGTGAGAGATACCTCTTTGTCTTCTGGGCAAACTTATAACAGAAGGTAGGGAGGATTCTCTTTCATTTTCCATGACACATACTCAAATAGACCTTGCTCCAAGGCAGTGGTCCTTATATTTATGCCTAAAAATCATGCATATTTTGTTAAAATGCAGATTTTTCTGTATTACCTTTATAAATTTGGATTTCTTGGGTAGCAAGTAAAGCCTAGAAAACTGAGTTTTTACAATACCTCCTAGGAAATTCTAATGCAGATGGTCCTTTAAACAAACTGAGAAATTAAACAAATTGAGAAATACTGAATAAAAGAAGAAGTGAGTCTAATATATTCAACAAATTTGATAATTTTTAAAGACCAGGGATCAGATAACGGGATTCCATTCTATATGTGTGGGCTCATTGGTATTGGGTGATACTGATATCCTAGGTGTTGATAAAAAACCAAACAGAAACTAAAAGCAAAACAAAGCAGATTATTTGGCTTTATCTACCAGGGGTCCTTGAACTACGGCCCCCGGGCCACATGCAGCGGTGTGATTGTATTTGTTCCTGTTTTGTTTTTTTACTTCAAAATAAGATATGTGCAGTGTGCATAGGAATTTGTTTATATATATATATTTTTTAAACTATAGTCTGACCCTCCAACTGTCTGAGAGACAGTGAACTGGCCCCCTGTTCAAAAAGTTTGAGGACCTCTGATTCTAGACCTACTGGGAGAAAGGCCCAGGAGTGTGCACTGGTACTAGTGGTTCTTATGCATGTTGGAATTTGAATGCCTTGGAAAGAAGGACCTTGTATTCAGCCAAATTCACCTCAACACACCAGGAGTATCTGCCGAAAGCAGATTGCCTAGCAAAGCACCATAGTATGGGAGCATCTAGGAAAATTTAGTAGCAAGATGCAATGACTTAATTAAGTTTCAAATCTCAGCTCTGCTCCTAAAATTCATTTCCACTACAATGGTGAAGAATTGCCTGTGCATAAGAAAAGGGACCGCTGAGATGAAGTTGAGCTTGAGCTTTGGCTTTGTGAGGCTTTTCTTCACTGTTTTGAGAAGCGTGAGTTATGCCCAGTGTATTAACCTCAACAGTTGCTCTTTTGGTAAGAGCACAAAGCCAAGAATGCACTATTTTCTTCTTCCACTCCGATATCTTAATGGAATGAATGTGATATTATTTATCAACTGCAAGCTTGATGGAATACATGATATAAATCATCTCAAATGTTATTTGCCACCTGCCTGCCTGTTCTGAAATGCATGCCTGCTTAATTAATCTAATTAGTCGATGCACAGATCAGGAGCACATTTACAGCTTCTCTGTCATCATAAATAAACTAGTTTTGTTTTCATAGGCTAAACAATTCATTTTAAAGATGGATACTAGGAAGAATCCGGGAGAGCTGACCTCTATTACAGTAAAACACGGAATAACGATGACAGCATTTTCTTTTTGTTCTGTATGCCCTCCATTAACCTTCTATTAAAATACTTCTTTGTGGGGGAGGTGGGGGGGTTTGCGGTGGCACGTGGCAGAAGTGTCATGCCCTCCTACCTGGAGAGCGTACCTGCCATTTCCGTGAGAATAAGCTTACCCATTTTAAACCTCATGATTGAAAGACATATGGATTCTACAGTACACACATGTGCACCAGAGAGCTACACACAGACCACAGATGCTGTAAATTCAGAAGCCCACTCTGCTGACTGAGGAAAAATTCAATAGAAGCAAAGGGTCTAGGTAGCAGGTGAGAAATGAGGCTAAGCACAGTGAATAAGTTGGATGTTGTGATCCAGCAGTAGTTTCTTTGAATAGTCATGGCTACCTGGTGTGGCCACACTGGCTGTGCAGCCCCCAAGTCTGGGGATGCACCAGCCCCTGACGGCAATGTGAGCAGAATCATGTGTTGTGGTGGCCCTAAAATATGCAGAGTGAAATAGACCTGGGCTTGCATCCTGCTTCCCCACTTTACATGCTGTGTCCCTTAGACAATCGAGCTGACTTCTTTGCCCACTTTCTCCTCAGTATAATGTGGACACTTGGCAGGACTTTTTAAAGGATTGAATGAGGTAACTCTCGCTTACAGCACACAACCTGTTCTTAATACATTTGTGAGGCTCAGAGTAAGGGCAAAAGTAAGAATGGCGCCCTGCTCCCCAGCCCACTGCCCTTGCCCATTTTCCCCTCCACCCAGCACCACCCAGGGAACAGCTTCCCCTTGGACACCCCTCAGCCTCAGGAGGAGGAACCTAGGAAAGAGACCCATGGTAGACCTGTATGTGGCTTAGTGCTTTTTAGGTAGAGAACTGCCAGGTCCTGGTACCCAGAGGATGAACAGGAAGGAAGGGGTGTGTTGGTGCAGTGGCTGAGAAGGGTTAGTTCAGGCTCTGACAGGGCCTGTCCACTTTCTCCAGAGACTCTTTGTTCCATGCAGGTGCCAGGACTAAAGGTAGTATTGTTAGCACAGAATGCGGTATACCGCAAGTGATCAATGGATTTCAGCAATTATTATTATTAATATCATGGTTGAATTTCAGAATTCATTGATTGAGCAAGCTAGCATTTGGCCATAATTCAATATGCAGGATCTAAAAATTAAATTCATGAACTCATCCTAGAAAATGGGCTACGTACCTCATTGCTGAATACCGCTATGGTCACCAGGTGGCTAAGGGGAGTACTTTGCAGGTGATGGTAGAGATATTCAACAATGAGGTACATAGCATTTTTTTGTAGGATGAGTTTGTGAACTTAATTGTCTGATTCTATATATTTTAGGGGATTTTTATGAAAAATTCAAATCCTGAGCATTCCTCTCAGAAGTTTTTATTCTACTTGACCAGATTACTATCTTAGTGACATATTAATACATAACCTCACCTGACACATTCTACTAAGAGAATAAATTTCACTTGGTCATGTCTGTGTTTAACAACCTTTAATATTTCACCACTGGCTGGAGAAACTATCCAAATATTTCAGTTCGATATGCAGACTTTACGCCACTGATTACCCTTCCCTCCCAAGCCAACTCTCCAGTGCTGTTGGTAAACTTCTTCCCCATATCCTCATTCTCCTAAATTATCAGGCAGGTGGACATGCCAACTCTTGCACACAGTGAGGTCATGACTTAACATGTCCTCTCTAATTCTAGACCAATCCTATGCCCTGCATTTCCTGGGATGGGTCTTGGGCTCCTCCTTTTAACTGCAGGACAACTCATACTTCTTTGTGCTTCCTAAGAGAACATTCCACAGAGCCCTGCACAAAGTGAGCTTTCAGTAAATACTCATAGGCTACTGGAAGCTGAAGGAGAAGACTTCATGGAAGAAGTGATATCTGAACAGAATCTTGAGAGATGAGGTGATTCAGGGCCCTCAGGTAGGGGGCTTGATATTTTCAGGGCAAGAAGGTATGGAACAGAATGAGTGAAAAAAATGGACAAGATGCCAAGTGAGGTCACAGAAAGGAGTTAGGCCTACCTAGAGCAGAGAGGTCAGCATACAAAGAGCCTGGAGACCTCTGATGTGGAGTCCGTTCATAGAGAACAGCCCTGTGCACCAGGTTAGTAAACACCAAGTGGGAAATTTTCTCCAGTCACCTCCTTTATGCTCTGTGCTCCTTGCTTCTGTGGATGGTTATTAGATAATATACGATGTGATGTTCTAGGTTCTACCTCAGGCCTCCACATCTGTTTAGTGTTTTTACCTAATACTCGTCCACCTTCCCCTAGGTGGTGCACACGTGTGGACTCATGTTTTACCAGCACTCCTGGACTGGGGGTGAGGGTGGACTCCAACAACCACCCCTACTGCTCTGCCTCATTTCAGAAGCTTGGTTCTGTTAAAAAAAAAAAAAAAAAAAAAAGATTGACTCAGACTGATAGAAATCTGTATCACAAAGAGTGAATTTCATGTTCACAACCTGAAACAACCACCACCACCAAGATGGAGTGCAGACTAAGACTTATGAATCTAATTGTATCACAAATATATGGAATAACCTCCCAGAGGGGTAGCTGGTGAGGAAGCTAACCTAATAGCTCTAGGAAACTGTTTTGTCTGGGAAATATAAGGATAAACACTGGATTCCAGCTGGTAAATTTGTTTCTTCTGTGGATGTAGGTTAATATTGTGAAACTGCTCTTTATGTGTACTGGGGGTGAACACATAAATAAATGGGTGATGGATGGGGAATTAGGTTTCTCACTATTTAAGTGGGAATTGAGAGGCAAGCAAGAAGGAGTGATCTGTAGTTACCTGGTAGTCCTGGCGTAGAGTCTGAGAAATCAGTATGAACTCATGTTTAACTTCCTATATACACAGATGGACAGAAGCAGGAATAATCATAGATGTCTGTGTAGATAAACATGCAGAGATGCACGTGTCTACAAATGTGCTATTGTATAACTTTGTATCTTACTATACATGACTTACCCCCTAGTTCTTGTAGCTGAAAGGGCCTGGAAGCAACATCACCCCCACCACCCTCGCCACCCCCATGGCCCTGAGCGCATCTAGCATCCAGATCTTGACTTCAAAATACTATTTACTGATAAACAGAACCAAGGCTCCTTGGAGAAGTGGCTGACCCTAGAACTGGGGCAGGGAAAATGTAAGATGAGCCTGGGATAAGGAAGTACTCAAAAAATTAAAGACTGGGTGCACATCAAAGAGACAAAAGAGGTAACTGGAAGAGCTCTCAGTGGGCAGAGCTAGAATTTGAACAACAAGATAAATAACATCGTGTTGAATTATAACCCATGGTACAAAATAAATATACACGAGTCAAAATGTAAACCAGCATATAAAATAAATATATACAATTCCATAGTGACATAAATAAATATTTGAATAAATAAACAAATAAAGGAGAAAAGACAAATCTTCCTTACTGAAGAATTTGAAATAATATACTCCCCACTCTAAGAGGTACAGCTTAGTCACGACTCACACACTTCTGCTGCCAATTTGAGCTGGATTTGGAGGCTAGACTCCAAGGACTAGATAAGGGAAGATGGAGAACTGTCACAGACCAGAAGAGCTTAGGGAAACGGGACCAATAAAGGCGGTGAAATATTTCAGAAAGGAGCCTGTAACAGAAAAAGGACATTACTGGAAAATCTAAAAAAATCTGAAGCGTAGTTAATATTAACAAACAAGTATTATTTCTTTTGGAAAATGCAAGGTAACGTAGAATGAGCTGGGTGAAGTGTATGTAGGAATTCTGTACTATTTCTGCAAATATGCAGTTTTTCAAAAATACAAAGTTAATTTAAAAAAAATGAAGATTGTACAAGTGTTCTCGTTTGGTGCAGTTTAGCAACTGCTGTTACATCTCATCCATATCCCAGACCGATAGGAACCTATCCCAAGAATACTTTTAGAACCCTGCATTATGTCAGAAGTCAGGCCCATGCTTGTACTATCCTTTTCTCATTCCTGTACCAAATCAATTCTTTACTTTATGGATGGGAACAAGGCTTCCCAAAAGTGGGAGATTCAGTTCAATGCAGTCAATGGTTGACTGGGCTAGAACCCTCATAGCTGGCTGTCTTCCTGCACTCACTATTCCAACCACATTTAAGTGGTCAGGTGGAAGTTATTCAATTTTCTTTTCTGTAAGAGAATTATTATTTACAATACAGGATAAAGACCTCTGAGTTCTTCAGAGTATTTGAGAGTGTTTTATAGTGAAATATGAATGGGTGTCCCATAAAATCTGCCAACAACATTCCAGCTTGTTGGAAGACCTTTACGTTTCTGAAAGCTAAACCCCAAAATCAATAAATAGAAATAAGCACTTTGTAAAAAATGTTTAAATATGATTCTTGACCTTTGTTAGATTAAATTACGTCAAGTGGCTACTGCATTTGCTACTCAGGGCACCGATGGCATTTTATCCTTGACTGAAATGAACGAGTCTTCACATGAGGCAGTTTCTACACATATGATCTTGACAACGGGACGATTCTGAGTGTCTAGATTTCTCCTTCTTAAGTCCTGAAGTCGTTCTGTACCTTCAAGATCTTCAGATCCCTGCCCCTGTTCTGAGATACAAATCAGGGGCAACATAGTAAAATATTTCAGACATTAATTAATCTGGGACCTGGATAGTTCCTTCCAATTGGCATCTTTCACTTTACTTCCTGTCAACACAATGACATATTTACATTTTGTGTTAAGCAAAGAGTAAACTCTGGGGGGTGCAGCTAAGAAACAAATTTTCTCCATCCCAGCACGCAGATTTACAACAGAGCTGTCTGCCAAACTAAGGTTGAGGTAGAAACAAACTGTTGAATTGCCACTTTGGCGTCTCAGGAGCTATTTATTATGAATAGCTTCGGAGACAACAGGAGTCCTCTGGTTATGTTCCAAAGATTCTGACTGTATTTAAACATTTCCCTTGTAGGGTAACACTGGTAATGGTGTATGCTACATTTATTTTCAGTTTAACCTGTTTCTTTCTCTCAGTTATTTATAAAGACCTGCATGGACTCGGGAAATAAGCCCTCCCCTGCTCCCACCACTTCTCTATTGCCTTCTCTGTTTCATTTTCAGCATTTCTTCTGGTGATAGTCACAGAAGGGCTCCACTTGGCTTCTTTGCTTGTGCAGCAATCCTAATGGCGAGGCCAGGGAGGAGGTTAAATTAAAAAATAGATTTATAGCGGCTTGGCAGCTGGCCACTTGCCCCGATGGCCCTGAGTGGGAGACAGAGGCCCTGCATTCTTTCCGAGGCACTTTGATGCGACAGGACTTAGGAAGCCACTTTTCCCTTATCAGTCTCTGTCAATATCTCTTGTGATGCTCCCCTCTGGCAGTCTTGTCTCCTTCCAGGTGATTCTAGCAAACAATTGAGATATCAAACTGCTATGGATTTTTTGTTCTTTGACTGCCTTGCTAAAATGCTTGGTGTAAACTTCTAAACCTTAAGGTAAAGATGGGCATTCTTCTATTCATGTGGTCCTTTATTCATTCACTTCAAGATGCAATTTTGGTTATTTAGTCACATGAAGGGAAAGCCATTATGTCTCCAGACACAAGTGGGGTTTTCATCAATAAAAACATCTTCCGGAGGCTTCTATACACCTCAAATTCTAGCTGCGTCTCTTTGGGCTACTGACGTAACTGTAAGGATCCTCAGTTTTATTCTCAGTAGAATGGGGATTCCACCACTTCCAAAACTGAATAAAATTAAATACGTTATTTTGTCATCTGGTGCAATGCTAACTGAGCCTTCGTGCCAGGTTCTGAGGACACTAAATTGCCGTCAGACTCTTTAAAAGCCAGTAGAATAGGGTGTTGAGGTGTCGTGGACAAAAGTCTTTGATTATCCTTTAGGGAATTAGCACATTTGAGAAGAAGCAAAAAATGCAGAAACCAGGGGGGCTCTATTATTATTTTCTCTTGAGGGGAAAGACAAAGCATGGTGATGTGAAAATGATTTATTTTGACCATGCAGGTAAAAAGAAAAACACTAATCAATTTGATAATTAGAGGCCACAGTGATTACGCTAATGCTCCAACAATAAAGAGAAATTTTTCATGTTTAAAATACTATTTTTCTGGGTGGCGCCTGTGGCTCAAAGGAGTAGGGCACTGGCCCCATATGCCGGAGATGGCAGGTTCAAACCCAGCCCAGGCTAAAAACTGCAAATATATATATATATATATTATATATAAATATAAATATATATATAATTTTTCTTATTATGTAAACTGAACATCTAGACTCAAGGTCTAATTAAGCAGATGTGGCACCTTAGACAAATCACTGGCCCCCTCTAAGCCACTATTTCCTCATCACGAAATGTGGTGATTGAAATAGGTCACTTCTAAGGTCTTCTCTTAGGTTTTTAAACATTCTGCAGTTTAAGGGTTTTGATTCTCTTTATCAATGGAAGCTGTAATGACAAATTGTAACAAAGCAGCAAGAAATGTACATCTAAATGCTTTCTTTTGGGCGGGACCTGACATGGCCCTACATAGACCCTCCAGCCCTCCTCTTCTCCTAAGACTAAAGACACAAAGCACTTAGTTAGCCCCAACCCCTAAGTTTGTGCCAAAGGACTGTAATCCACCAAAGCCCTCTGGGCAACCTGGGGATGTGGCCCACCCACTATGCCCCACATAAAAGGGGTCTCTAACTGCCCCCCTGGGCACAGCTGCCATCTTTGTACTGTCCAGGCCGGTTGCTGCCCCTTTCAATAAACCTGACCTAAACTTCTCTGCTCCCTCCCCAGTCTTGTCTCTGGGCACCTGTTTACACCTTTCATTTTGTTCAGGCCAAATCTTGAATTACAACTGTGAGGATATTAACTTTGAAACCAGTTAAGAGAAAACACAAATTTTAGGATAAGCAGTCTTCCATTGACTGAAATTACAAGCTGTAGCAGAAATGAGATTTTGGAAAATATTTTTTGATTCTGCGCATGTTATAATTTTACTCCAAATGTTCACACTTAAAGTATTTGAGATTTCAATTCCCTCTGTTATGTAACCAGTAATTAGCGTTTCTAAGGGATACTTTCTATGTCAAGTGAACAACAATGGTAAGTAGGACCACATTGCAAAAGATAAAGAAAGCAAACTGGATCAATGTCTAGTCAAAATGTGTAACATTGCAATTAAAATGAGCTTTCCCCCCCTTCTATACTTCCTTTTTATTCCTTCCCTCCCTCCCTCCTTCCTCTATTCCTCTTCGTTACTTCTATTTTTCGTTTCTTGCCACCTTCCCTCCCTTTCTCTTGTCTGGTAGGAAACACCCTCACTGCCTATTACCTGGTTATGAGAACTGGTTTCACCACTTACTAATTTTGTCACCTTGGGCAAGTCGATTTACTTCTCAGAGTTTTATTGTCTCTATTTGTAAAATGGTACAGTCAATAAAACATCTGCCGTGAGGTTTCTGTACAAGTCAAAAGGACAACGTCTGCACAAATGTTCTATCAATCCCAAAAGGCTGGCAGGTATTAGTATCATTCTGCTTACACATGGGGAGAAAGACGGTGCTGTCTGTTCACCCCCTCCTTTTGCCATTTATGTCTAGAAACCCTTTTCCTTCCTTGCTCTATCTACTTCATCATAAAACACACACTCATCTGGGAAAACCATAGAAATCTAACCTATTTCCTATTTTCTGGGCCTCATTTCATTACACAATAAGGAGAGATGTTTCAGAATCCATGTAAGGATGGAGAGAAATGTGTCGATGTTGATATATGAAATCATCATGCTGGTTCCAGGGAAGAGAAAGGTGGTGATTTTCAGTTCTACTGGGTATATTATATCCCTGGTACCAAGAGTTCAAATCATTTCTAGAGGACTCATGTGTAGGTCTTTTATTTTGTTTGCTTACACTTCTTTTCATTGATGGTTACTGACCAAAATTACTTGTTAATTAACAGAGCAATAATTTTAGACCACCCCATTCTTAATGGATAAGTGGGTGGATGTTGGGGTTTATTTCTGCCCCTACAGGCTGCAGGTGACAAAGTATTTTCATGTTTTCTCCCCATCCAATTGTTGGAAGTCATTTCCACCATAAAAAACCCTAAATAGTCCAACCATGATGCTGGCCTATGGATCACATCAGTAGAAGGGCCCTAAGAGTGGAGCGGAAGGTGGGCAAGGTATCCCCTAAAATGGCTGGTTTCAGTTCTGCTGATATCTGAGAGATAACATGAAGAATGGACGTATGTGGAGGAGTATATTTCTCAGTGTAACATCTGGGCAAGTGCAGACTGAGCTGGTGCACCCTGACTCCCCTTCAGAGGCCCACGTGTGTGCCCGACCCACCCGCTGCTGGAGACACATGCTCACCACATCTGACTGGCGTGTTTCTAGCTGTATACCCAAAAGTCAGGTAATGAATAAAAGCTTTTTGTATTAATATTTTCTTAAAATCAACTTCTTCCAGATTTTTTTCCATATCTTCAGAATGGAGTGAAAGATAGTGATCTTGCCTTCTGGCTCCAGATTCAACCAAATGTTCTTTAGACAGGGTGCTGCCTCCTCAGCTCCATAGGGATGCAGTTACTCTCCATCTCTGGTATTTGGGCAAGAGCTCTTTGTGAAGATAAGTATCTGAGGAGCAGCAGAGCGCAGGTGACTGATGGAAAACTAACCATAGGACATTCCTCCCTTCCAACTGCTCCTTCCTCCCCAAAGCCACATCTCCACCCTGCTGGCTGGGCCAAGACTGTGCATCTGGGTGTGTCCCTGAGGGCTGGAGGTGTGATTTGATGGTTGGTTTTTCTTTGTGGTTGCAATATGGGAAGGAGGGAGAGGAAAGGTGGTGAGCCAAGCTGGGAAGGAGCGGGGTCAGTGGCTGAGGGCTCCCCTTGAGCTTCAGGTGAGCTGCTCCACCAGGGCAGTATGGCAGGGTTTATTTCATGCTTTCAACCCTCACTCATTTGGAGGAACACAAACAGGGAATGGTTTTTCCTTTCTGGCAAAGAGGTTTATGATTCTCTCTGTATGTTATTTCTCAACTCAATAAGCATGGGTTTCCAAATAGACGTAAGTGTGGCTCTTATGCTTACTAGCACTAGACTTTAAACACGTTCATCACTTCCCTGAGCCCCGTTAACTCATTTCTAATAACACATCCTGTTGGGCTATTACTCAAATTAGTTTACATGAGATAATGTATATAAATAAGCTAGTATGTACATTGTATAAGTATTTAACTTTGCTATCAGGATTCAAAATAATTTTATATATTTGTATGTATTTATTTTAGTAATTTTATATTTTAAATCAGAGTGGGTATCTAAGGACTATGGGATTTCTCTGATCCCATGACAGCTTTCATGACTGCTGAGTTACTTATTTCTGGTACTAAAGGTCTTAGTACATGAATTTGGGCACGGTTTCCATAAGCCTCTGTTTTAATCTGTGTTCATGAGTCTTGCTCATGTTAGTACAGTATCTGGGTTTTGATTCTAAGTCTCACTACCTTTGGATTTTTACCGACTATAATGATGATGATGATGATGATGGCAATAGTGGTAATGACGAAGACACAGGTGCTCACTGCCTGTCCGACAGTGTTCTAAGCCCTGCACATGTGCTAACTCTCTTAATAACCTGTGTGGTAGGTCCTACTATTATCTTCATTCTTCAGATGAGGAAACTAAGACACAGGTATCATCCAAGGCACTTGGAATAATCACAGGCTTTTTAATTACTCTTAGATCTACTTTGCTATTAATAACCACAAACTTTACTTTTGTTTTCTTCAATCTACACATAATATCTATAGATACTTCTGGGCCAGAATCATGACCTAATTACAGGCTTTGTTTATGTATTCTTGTAGCAGAAAAAAAAAATCTTTGTTTTTCAAATTTGAAAATACATACAAAATCCAAGAGTAAGTTCTGCATGTATCAGCACTCACTCCAGAAGGTTTTCTGAATCTGAGGACTTCCGACAATGCATTTTCTGAAATGGCTGTGTAAGGTGCCATCATCTGTTGCCTGGACACTTACAGCATTTCTTCTGTGGTTTTCTTGTCTGCACAGTTGCCTGTCCTCATTCACTCACCACACCAGCCTGTTTGAGCCAAATGTAAGTCAGATGTTAATATTCCCCGGCTAAAAACCTTCAGTGCATTTAGAGTACAAACTACCGACTATATCCAAAAAGGCCCACCCCACACATCCCCCATGAAGCTCCCCACCTCATTTTCATTGTTCCTCTCTGTATTCGTCAGAGTAATCTAGAGAAACAGAACTAATAGGATGTACGTGTGTATATTAAGAGTTTTTTTTTTTTAAAATAAGGAATTGGATCATGAAATTATGTAAGTGGTAAATCTAAAATCTGCCAGTAGGCCAGTAGGCTGAGGACCCAGGCAACAGGATGTTGCAGTTTGAATCCAAAAGGCGTCTACTGTGGAACCAAGAGGAACTTGTGTTGCAGATGAAGCCCAAAGGCAGTCTGGTGGAGAATTCTCTCGCTCAGTGGAGGCAAGTCCTTCACTTCTCTTCAGGCCTTCAACTGAGGGAACCAGACCCACCCTCTTTAAGGAGGATAATCTGTTTTAGTTAAAGCCCACCAATTTAAATAATATCATCCAACATACAGAATAATGTTTGCCCCAATATCTGAACACCCAGCCATGATTGACACATGAAAGTAACCATTACCTTCTCCTTATTCATTAAATTGTAGCTGAGCTTGTCTCTTACAGTTTTTGTCCTGTTCTTTCTCCTACTTGGAATGCTATTCTACTCTTTCTAAAATGTGAATCCATTCTGGGAAGAGATGCTATTCACTGATTCAATCAGCAGCATGACTGTCACCTGGGAATGCCCAGATAATGTGTATTCACAAAGTAGATGATTAAAATAATTAATTAATCTGCTCAAAGAAGATAGTAACCTAGACCTACAAACCCAAGAGGTCACTTATGTTGTGTGATATTGGGAGTTCAATAAAATTCAGTGTTTCTCAGCATATTTTCCTCTTGAGCCATCAGAGAAACGTCCTCACCTTCTGTACCAAATCTGGTTGCTCCAAGTGGTCCTGAACAGATAACATAGGCTAAGACGCTGTGGCCTAGTGATCTTCACTAAGCGTTGCCTAGAGCCTGCTCCTCCATTTCTTTTACATAATTGTATAGATTCAAATTAATTTGTCACAGGACTTGTTGGGTTTCCATCTTGGAAGATCTTAAGACTCTAACCCTGAAGGAATAATTCAGACAATGTCAGAGGTGGAAGGGACTTTCAAGATCACAAAATCCAGTGCTTCTTTTTAGAGATGAGAATACTGAGGCCCAATGAGGGGGAAGTGCCTCGTGTGCCAGACTGCCAATTAGTAAGAGTTCAGTCCAGGATTTAAGTCCCTTTACTACTCTATGTAAAAGTACAGACACATGTCAGCAGAGGAAATACACCCAGCAGTACTGAGGGACAGGGCTGAGCCAAGCAATGCAGAAAGGGTTTGGAGAAAGGAAAAATGTGTGAGTGAGTTATTGTACAGGGGAGAAGGAATAATTTTTGGGGTTTGGGAAGGAAAAAAATATCCTTTCATCCAAAAGCAATTCATAAATAAATTATAAAGACCAAGAGAAGAAGATAAATTTGCATTATTGTTAACACTGATCGGAAATACCATTTTATATGTGCAGCCACAAGCCTTCCTAACTTCAGACCTCAAAGGAGAGTTTTAACCTGAGGAGCAGAAATAAATGTCCAAAATTCCCAGTTACTACTGGTCCGGGGCACAAATGGAACAAAGAAAGTGAATCTACACTGCTTATAGCAGTTTGAGAAATTAATTCCACATAGCCCCCAAATGTGGATCAATGCCTGCCGGATCCTTACCACCCATCAACCCAGTGAGTTGCTTTCATCTTGGGGAAGGAAAGGGAGTGGGTTAGGGGGTCTTTCAGGAGTGACATTTGTAACTAGCTCAATCTCTCCAGCGCAGAAAGGAGGCAGGAGGCATAGTGGGAAGAGAGTCTGCCATAGCCCAGCTGGGGAGGGCAAGTCTGCGGATAGGGCCTATTAAGGGGAAAGAGTTTTGATCTTCCCTGAAGAGCAGAATTCTTATCTGACCAAGTCCATTTTATGAGTGATTGAAACATCATCCTCTTGTTATATCCTCTTACCAATTCATAGCGCGTGGCCAAAAGGCAAAGGTTAGACTTATTTTCCTTTGACTCCCTAGTGTTTTTCAACCTTTTTTATCTCACAGCCCACTTGAACCTATAGTTAAACTTCCATGGCACACTTACATTATGTCGATAAAAAGAGTGAAAAAAAAAGAATATACTTACTGTGCTTTGAACTTCTTTTGGAAATCATTTAATTAATCATCTTTAAAATTTTTCATGGCACACCTAAGTGTTCTCACCACACACAGTGTCCTGCGGCACACCACTTGAAATTCACTAACCTAGGACTTTGCATGGTCTTATGTGATGTACATGAGCAGTTACTTGATCGCACTTTGAGGGGAGTAATAGTCTCAGATGGTTGCATTCTCTCCGTCTTTTTTCCTTTCCCTAATTCCTTATAAAGAAAGGTATTGACTTAATGTATAGAATCTAATTCTACAACTCTAAATATTGTGTATGACCTTAGGAAATTATCTCTCCCTAATTAGTCTCAATGTTCTTACTCACAAAATTAGGATGTTAACATTTCAGGGAGAATTAAATGAGGTCATGCATGTTAAATAATTAGCCCAGCTCCTAGATAGGGGAGGCGCTCAACAAATGGCAATTATAGGTGGGCTGGCTTTATGGGGTTGCAACCTGAGCACATGGAAAAGCCCGGACTTAGTTTAATATTTTGTTGTTGCCATCCTGAAATTCCAATCATTTTTGAACAACAGGATCCATATTTTTGTTTTCTTCTGAGCTCTGCAAATCGCACATCACAATCACAAATGCTAAAAGAATTTGGGCAGAAACAAAGGGAAAGAGAAAAAAAGGGGGAGGTGAAGAAAAATGAGAGGAAAGAAGCAGTAGGGAAGTGGGGGAAACACTATATGTATTATCCAATTTTCACTAGAAAATTAAAATATTAAAAATTTTTAAAAATCCCCCTTTTCTCTGGAGGAATATTTCTGTGAGAATTGCGATATGGTGGGAGGAAAAAAGAAGTTAGTATGAAGGTCAAAAATCAATAGGTTTCCAAAGAAAAATTCAGCATATTTTATCCTTATGCTTAATGATTGCCCAGGGAAGAGGCAAAAATCAAGAAATCCCTTTGAATAGGCAAATCAAAAACACAATACCCAGAAAATTGACAGAATACAATGGAAATGCCTGACTGAAATACTTATGTCACTTTTTAAAAAAGAAAATGTAGAATAATATGTAACTTATCATAGCAAGAAGAAAAGCAGTCTATATCTGTGCAAAGGCGCAGGCTGCTCTGTGAGGTTCTGTGCAAGGTGTAGGCTGTTCCGTGTGGTTCTGTGCAAGGCGCAGGCTGATCTGCATGGTTGTGTGCACCTTGCATAGATAATCTAAAGTACTAAAATGATAATAGATTCTTTATAATCGTTCGTTGATCAGTCACTGTTAGTTTATCTCTCCAGCTGAAGGGATTCTCTCATAGAGTCCACACCTGCCTGGGAGTAGCTTCTTTCTATTGTTCTGTATTCAACATATTGCACATAACCACACAGAACAGCCTGCACCTTGCACAGAACCACGCAGAACAGCCTGCACCTTGCACAGAACCATGCAGAACAGCCCGCACCTCCATGCGAGCCTCCCTCACGAAGGATAGTTATCCTTCATCTCAAAGACATTCTTCCTCAGATTAAACTGTTGTAGCCATTGGTCATGTGACCTAGTTTCTGCATCCTGCCTTATCCAACCCATTTCCTCTAAGCAAGGTTCTAGTTTTTTAGCATACCGCTTAAAATGTGGTGCCTGAACATCAAACAATCCTCTGGATAAATAGATAAGATCAAAATAATGAGAATGACAACTTTTTTACTTCTTTTATCTCTGATCACATTTATTTTACCTGGTGACCAGCCTGCAATGTTGGCCCATATTAATTTAGTCTTCAGGCAACAACTAGAAAAGAGAGAAAGAGAGGTTTTCTTTCTTTCTTTTTTTTCTTTTCTTTTTGAGACAGAGTCTCACCATGTCACCCTAAGTAGAGTGCTGTGGTGTCACAGCCCACAGAAACCTCAAACACTTGGGCTTAAACAATTCTCTTACTACAGGCGCCTGCCACAATGCCCAGCTATTTTTTTGTTGCAGTTGTCATTGTTGTTAGCTGGCCCAGGCCAGTTTCAAACCTGCCAGCTTCAGGGTATGTGGCTGGGGCTGTAACCACTGTGCTAAGGTGCTGAGCCTGAAAAGGGAGGTTTTCAAGAACTCAATGAAAGATGGGCATCACGGGTCCTGGGAGCTTTGGGGGATCTCCACATGCACTTTAAGGGATAAGGGAATGCACAGCTTTCACTAGATTCTCAGGGGTTTGTGGCCCCTCAAATTTCAAAAAGCTTTTAAATTAGAATTATGGTAGAAGTTATCTGGTGCAAAAAATATTTTCTTAAAGGTCAATTGAAGAGGGAAATTATTTTTAAATGACATAAACGCTTTAAACATTTTGTTTGACTTAAAACATATTCATATGCAAATTTCACTATTTTTTCATGAAGGGCTAAGGCCTTTTTCTTTCTGTTTGGGTAAGCTAATTGGAATTTTGTGTTTGTCTTGTAAAAAGCATACTGTTACAAGCATCCTATAAGAATTCCAGTTTTGGTTTGTTTCAAATAAAGGGCAAATTTTAGGACACTGGAGAAATAATGAGTATAGAATTCTCTATTTTTAGCATTTTTTGATGGAAGTTTACAGTTGTCATGTTCACGATAACATTTATTAAATTATGTTGAATCAACAACTCTAATCACATCTCACCAATTCAAGAAATTTTGAATTAAATTATGCAATTAATGTTGGAAGTCTACAAAAGGAGCTCAATAAATGGCACTCCTCTTTCCTACCCAGGTTCTGAATGATTTGAAAACATAAGAAGAAGCATCCCTCAAGGTCACAATACCACTTTTATAATGATAGAGGTCAAGTTAAAGGGTTGACTAGTTTTTTAGCCAAGTTGATAGTGCAACTAGGAATTAGGTCAAGACTAAATCACACTGTCCTAAGAAGCACTGGACTGGGGCTGGCCTTTCCCAACAGGCGCAAAGTTCTGAGATGGGCAGAACTTAGCAGGTTCATCCAAGAAGGAAAACTAAGCTGAGACAACCATCCCAGTTATTCTTCCCACTGTAACCTTCATAAATTACCCCATTTCCCCAGGGGCAAAAAGAAGGAAGGAGAGAAGAGAGGTTTGGAGGGTATTTGTGGAAAATCTTCCATTATGTAATCAAGAAATGAGGAAAAGCAACGCCCCTCTCAGACCAATACCAAGTGCAACCAGCTGAACAGGTTCAGAAGCACATCTGTCGGACACTGGTGAGCACACAGCTAACACCTGGCAGAGTAGGGGTGAGGCTTTCCTGGAGAACAGCCTCCTGGCTGTGTTCAGACAGCACATTCTTCGGAAGCAGTGACAAGTGTGAGATGGTCCTTCTGTCTCATAGAAGTCAGTTAAAACTGTCCTGTTATCTACTGAGCCCAAGCCTGTTCTGTCCTGTCCATGAGAAGTTTACATGGAAATTAAGTGTTCCATCTTTTACATTTCATCACATTTATTTCAAGATACAACTTTAGGACATCAGTCAATTCTGAGGGACATTAGGAAACAACTTTCCTTCAGGCAAAACTGAAAGCTTACATTTCTAAGAACTCCAGAATTTTCAGGATTCGTTATGACAGAGCAAACATATTTTATAATTAATGAAGTGTTCCCAAAAATAGTATGAAGCTACTAGTACTTAGTTTATACCTATCAGGCTCTACAGACTCTGACAAATGTCTTTTGAAAGGATTAAAAACTAAGAACATACGTTGACCTTGAAAAAAAAACTTTGCCAAAATTTTAACTTAAGTAAACTTATTAAACCATAGATATTTGCTTAAAATATTTTTCACCACATGGAGTATTTAGAATGTTTTTAATACGACCTGGGTATGCAATAGCTTAATAACAATCTAATCGTCTTTGTTTGCAAAGTTCTTAATAGGGAGGAAAGTAATTATTGAAAAATGTAGCTCTCATTTTAAAAATTTCAACCCTTAATATAGAAAACATGCATATGCATCACAAAAATGTATTAAACATGTTCTGATTTTTACCCTAGGTGAGCCAATTTGGGAATATTCTCTGAACTCTATTCCTGTCTAGAAAGGAGAAAAATCCCTCATGACTTTGAAAAGTAAGGCTTATTTTGTTTTTCATTCTTTAAACTGAAGTTATATGGTTTAGACCTTCCCCTCATTCTGCAATCCCACAAAATATTTGTGACTATATGGCACTTCAGTGTTTTCAAAGATAGATAATTTCATACAGCAATTTCACAACTACCAGTATGAATTGTTCTTAAAACACATTTCTAGAAAAGGTCTGAGAGACTTAAGTCTATAGAATTCTTACATACAAGTGTTACAGGCTTGACTTTGAAAAACACATAAAATGTAAAAAAAACCCAACCAACCAAACAAACAAAAAAACCCCAACAAAACGGGTATACATCACAGAAACAAAATTGCTACCCTTGATTGCAGGAGAATTTTCCCTGGTTACCAAGTTATTCATTCCTATATAGTTGCATTGTGATCTAACGCAATCGTTTTCAAATTGTTGATCGCCAGTCAATACCTGAATGTGAAATCAACTTGGTGGATCTCAAGAGTCAAACAAATAAATAAACATAATAGAAGAGAACAGAAAAAAAAAATGACGGAGTACATTGTATGTGATAACAATGTATACGCTATTTTGTGAAAATGTGGTTGATTTATATATTACATGAATGCTGGGTTGCCATATGTGTGATGTATTTCTTACTGTAGGATCTTAGTGCCAAATAGCTGCAAAAACAAGCAAACAAAAAAAGAGCAACAAAAAATCCACAAACAAACAAGGAACCGAGATGACTGACCTTTCTATTTATGGTGATTGTGCTGACCTCAGTGGGGCATTTGACACTTTTGACAACCTCAACTGTGTTTGAAAGTCAACTTTCCTTGACTTCTGCAATGTTTTTTGCCCTATCTTCCAACTCTCCTGGCCGCTCTTTATTAGCTCTTTCTTATACATTCTGTTTAAAATTCCTTCAGCATAAGGCAAAAAATTTCTTCACTGAGCAAGATGCCCTCTCCTGCTTGCCCCTCCAGCCTCAATTCCCATCTCTTTGCTTCAGGCGTCTGGTCCTACGACCGAGTTATTCCTTGCAGTTCTCCACCTGGTTGGACCATTCCATCCTTCCTGTCTGATGTGTCCCACTTTCACAACTGTCAACCTAAATTAATTGAAAGGGTCAGAACCTAGTTTAAAGAGAGTTTGTTCAAGTACAAATGTTGAAGAATGCAGCTGGGACACCCTTCCAAGGTGCTTTGGAAATTGCTCTGAAGAGAGGCTCAAGATTTTAAAGAGAAAAAAAGACAGACAAATCCAGAGGGGGTAATTACGAGAGCTGTTTGTGAGGAATCGTCACTGGCTTGCAGAAATAACATAGTGATCACCTATACATTGTTGAAGTATAGGACATATGGCATCTTCTGGTTACTTGGCATCGGTGAGTCTGGAGCCCTCAGAACAAGTGGTTTCAAGAGGTAATTATTTAGCTCAAGGGGAGTCAGACCTCACTGCTGGTACATTTTAAATGCCCTTCTGGAAAGGATTTTTTCTTTCTCATGAACAATCAACATTTCCTTCCAGAGAAGGAGTGTTCCATGCCTTTTGGTTATCACTAACATTGGAACACATTACATGTATATAATACACACACACAAACACACAAATTTTCTCACATCGTAAGAAATAAAAGTTTAAAGAAAAGAGACTTATCCTTTCTTGGATGCATTCCCTTCCCTTTCCTTTCTTTCCACTTTAAAAAAATGCCAGTTCTGTACCAACAAATTAATTTCATTACCCAGTAATTGGTTTCATTCCAAAATAGGCCACAACCCATTAATGAGAAAACACCTTGGAGTGAATTAAAAGCCTCTCCTTTAACCAAGTCTCTCTCCTCTGAGTGTCTTTTCTGGCCATGTGAAATGCTTCTTTGCTATGCTTCCAGGATTAACTGCTGTGAAATCTTCTTAGCACTTCTCACTCACTAGCTCTGTAACTTGGGCAGGTTTATTCATACAAAAATATTTATTAGTGTCAATTATGTCAGAGACACTGCTGAGCACTGGTGATGCTGAACCTGGATGAAGCAGCTAGACATGCTGCCTCTCTGATATCACAGAGCTTGGAATCTCATCAGTCCTCAGGAATGTAGACCCTCCCATTTAATCTGGTTAAGGTTAACCTTATTAGGTTTAGCCCATTATTATAACCTGTGGGATCTTTTGGCAACTTAATTCTGCCATTGTTTCCAAATAAAAAGTCAAGCCATATTTAAAACTGAAATTCCCAGAGATATGAGAAGATTTAGTATCTGCAGCTACCTGCAATTGATGACCATCTAGTGAAGGCTTGGTGGGGATCAAGGATAAAAAGTACTCTCAAGACAAAGCCAAAGTTAGAGTCAATTTCACAATTTCTTAAATACCTGTGATGAAGCTCTACACACTTTCCATCCCGACCCAAAGTTGCTTATACTCTCTTAAAGGGGAGATATGATCATATTTTCTATTTTGGGGGGTATTGTCTAAAACATAAACATGATAGGCACTTGATAAATATTTTATTGGTTAATTGAATGGCAAATAGAATTGTTAAGATATATTTCAAATTTTAAAACATGAATTAGGTAACAGAGGAGAGGTAATTTTCAGACACTTAGGACACACGGAAAGTTCCTTCCTGTAAACCTCCCAATTTGAAAGCAGAACATGAACAGTTGTGTCATTTGGTTAAAAATATTTCTTATTTCACCATATTCACCTACGTTTAGTTTAAATAATATACTTGAAACTAACAAAACCCACTATTGCCTTTTGAGATTGCCTTTATCAGCATTTAATACCCATCCTATTTTAAGATAATTACACTAGATAGGCACAGCTAATTAACACTGTTTCCTTAAATAAAGATTAAGTGGAAAGAATTTATCAGGGACTTTAAAATCAGGTCATTTTCTCAGCTGGGTGATTCCAGAGTAGATCTGTAGCCTCTTTCTGAGTCACAAGCATTACCTTCTCCTCCATTGAGCTGCCTTCAGCCAGAGACAGTTGGTGCAGTTTGTATTGATTCGATGCCTCCAACTATATTGTTTGATTTGAAAGCTTTTGGCCACTCAGTGGAACATAGTGATGGAACAAAACACCAGGCTGGCTTTGTTCTTCCCACGGGTCCTCCCCACCACCATGGTTACCCAGCTTTATCGGGATAAGATAAGGAAAGAACTTTGTGTGTGTGTGTGTGTGTGGGGGGGGGCAGGTCCCTCTCTCAGTGGCTGGGCCTGAGATTCACAAATTACAAGAAGGTTGTAAGGTTTCCGGAAGGCTGAGTGAGCCTTAGGGCCTCCTTCCCCACATTTCAACTTACCCATTGTGCACCTTGCAGAGTTTGCATTTTAGCTTAAGCTTCTTGTCACTATAAGTTAATAATTTGCCATTGCTGCAACCTACACTGACAGGAATCCTGACAAGGGAGCTACTTGATAACATAGCACCCCCCATGGGGACAATGCTTCCACACAGAGCAAGAAGATGCATGCTTTTAGCTTTTTCACTCATGTCAAAAAATAAAGAAGTTCCTTCCCGTATTCAGTAAGGATGATATTATCACCAAACACTGTTTCTCAAAAGCTCCTAGAAAGTTTTCAGATGCACACACAGAAGGTGTAGCAGCTTCCTACCCCTCTGCAAAGTACTTGGCAGTGCATGTAAGAAGGTTCAAATGAGGCAACCGTGTACACATGTATAAACCAACCCTACAATGTATTTTTTTTTTTCCTCCATGAAAAAAGTGGTTGGAAATATCCAGTTAGTGCTTTTTCTCCCCACTTAAATAGGTGGATAAAACTACTATAAGACATTTAACTTTACTCAAAAGTAAGGGGATAAAGGCAAGAAGTGGCCGAGTACAGTGAAAAAGACGTACCTGAAACACAGCCCAGACACTCGGTAGCCCAGAATAGGCACTGAATTAATTCTTGTTGAATGAAAACCTGAACAACCCAGATGGACCTCGCTGCAAGTCCTGACTGTGGCCCCTCCTTTGTGGCCTGCCTGAGGTGGTCAGCATTTCTGAACAACCTCGGCATCATCAGCATGAGGCTGGCATCCACCCTAACAGAGCCCTGTGAAGACCAAGCCCAATAAGCCAACTTATATCAGGTGTCAGCTCCTTCCACGGGACTAGGCTTCTTCAATAAATGGTTGCTGTTAGTTTGTAATCTTGTTTAAAATCAATGCCTCCTAATCGTATGCATGTATGGTGTACATGTAATATTTGAATAGATGAATCTAATGCGTAAAGATGGGATCAAAGTTTTTAGGATATGCATCACCTTAAACATTTCTTCCTGTTGGGAACTTTACAAATCTTCTCTTCTAGCTATTTAAAAATATACAATAAATTATTCTTACCTATAATCACCCTACTGGGCTATTGAACACTAGAACTATGTGTTGTACCCTTTGACCATCCTCTCTCATCGTTCTCTCCCTGCCCTTCCCAGCTTTGGCAACCATGCTATTCTCTGCCTCCATGAGAGCCGCTTTTTTACTCCCACGTACGAGAGAGAATATGTGATATTTGTCTTTCTGTGCCTGGTTTATTTCACTGAATATAATGAGCTCTAGTTCCTTTATGTTGCTGCAAATGACAGGGTTTCAATTTTTTACCGCTGAATAGTATTCTGCTGTTTATATATACTTTATTTTCTTTATTCTGTTCATGGGCATGTTGGTTGATTTCATATATTGGCTATTGTGAATTTAGATGCAATAAACCTGGGGGTGCAGGTATCCCTTTGATATAGCAATTTCTTTTTCTTTGGAGAAATACCCAGTAGTAGGACTGCTAGATGGTAGGGTAGTTCTATTTTTAATTTTTTGAGAAACTTCCATACTGTTTTCCATAATGACTGCACTAATTTACATTTCCATCAACAGTGTATAAGAGTTCCCTTTTCTCTGCATTCTTGCCAGCACTTACTCTTTATTTTTTTATTTAACTTTTTTATAACAGTCATTCTAAGTAGGAAGAGATGATATCTCACGGTGGTTTTTATTTGCATTTCTCTGGTGATGAGTGATGTTGAACATGTTTTCATACACCTGTCGGCCTGTGCTGTGGAGACTTCTCTGTGAAATGCATGAAGCAAAGGCCCTGTCTACTATATTCATGTCTTTACTCTGAGATGCTCAGAGGCACAGAGAAGGGCCCAGGTGATAATCTTCCAGACAACGTCTTCCCAATTGTCTTGTCTTCTTTGCCCCAAGGAGAACAAGCTTTGCCTCTGTTGCAGGTTGATTGTCATAAATTACCTCATGGGCTGGCTTCCTCGGGACGCAGTGAGTTGGGTAAGTTAGGAGAGGTTCCCACAACAAACCAGTGTCTTACACTGGGAGAGATATAGTTCAGAGACTTTCTGCTCTTGGCCCAGGTGCTAGAAGCTTCTCTCCTGCTGCTGCTGTAGGATACAGTCAAATGCGAAGATTGAAGGTCTGTTCCAGATTCCACATGTTTTTTTTGAACTGTCCAACTCTGTCCCTTGACATTTAGCAGATATGTGTGTGCCAGGCACTGTGCAAGGCCAACAATGACAACAGTGTCCTAGAGTCGCTTAGAATCTGTTGGAGGAAAGACTGTGATGCCATCAATACAAGGTTTCGGATGCTGGGGACAGAAAACGAGCACCCAGGCCAGCTCGATTTCAGGAGCTCTGGACTCAGGTAGGCTGTGGTTAACCATCAATTCTATTCTTTAGCTCTGTGGCACTTTGCCTTGTCTATTTGCTGCTGAAGCTACCGATGCATGTTGTTATCGATCTTTAAGTGGCAGTCACTGCATTAGCAGCATTAGCACCCCGGGATCTTGTTAGAAATGTAGACTCTCAGGCCCCCGAGTTTGGCCTGCTAAACTGGAATCTGCATTTTAACTAGCTCTTCGGCTGGTTCGTGTGCACAGTAGTGTCTGTTATGACTTGACCACTCACAGTTTCAGGTAAAGGTAAGTGAGGGGACAGAGCCAAAGCAGTGGGCACATTGTTAACAGGCAGCCACATAACATCAGTTTTCTTCTTTTGTTTAGGACAAGTCTCAAATAAATGATACCTGAAATGCTACAAATATCCCAACAGCTGCAAGACCTTAGGAAGAGAAGGGGCTCCAGGGAAGTAGTGCTTTGGAACTACTCCTTCCAGGAGCACCCATAAGGATGCTGATCAGAAGGGAAAATCGTTTAGGTTGGAATCCAGCCAGAAAGGCCGTCCTCATACCAAAGAGGACTAACCCTCAGCTGTGCTCATGGCACTAGAGAGAAGGCCCCACTGACAGGCGGAATGCACAAGTGTGTAGACAAACGGAGGACATCACCCCTGGGAAAGCTTGCCAACTGCTCTCCTGAGGGGAAGTGTGGATAGCAGGATCAGTGGGAGGCAAGCATCAGAAAGAGAAGCAGGATCCTAAAATGGGCTCCCAGAGAGCTGCCAGGAGCCAGTGGGTGAGAAGATCCAGATGGCTCCCCAAGTAGCCAATAAGCATAGGAAAACATATTCAAGTTCAATAACTGAGAGGAACATACAAATTAGAGTAAGAACAAGGCAGCACTTTACTTTTAGATTAGCAAAAATGAAAAAGACTATAACGCCTTCTGGAGTAGAGGAGGAGAGCAGAGTACTCATTTTCATCGTGAATGTGAAGTCAGTCTTGTGGAAAGCACTTCGGCAAAACTTAGTAGAATAAAAAGTGTATGCTTAAAGGCACCAGTGTACTTACAAACACACACACACATACACACATTCCAATATTGTTTAACAGCAAAGAAAAAAACTGAATAAATTTTGGAACTTCCCACACTGTGGACTCGAAGGCAGCCACTACAAAGAATCAATTAAGTCATACCAGTTCCTTTGGAGGGCTATCTACCGCATTGAAGAGAAAGCAGATGTAGCGAAGTATGAATACTACAATCCCATTTCTAGAAAATAACAAAAGCTCGGAGCTGATGTCATCACTCCTCCCCTCTGATCTACTTTCTGCTCTCTCCATTCTGCTCCACGTCCCTGGGCACTGACCTGGGTGGAGTTCTCTCCAGCCTCCGACTTCTAACTAGGCTTAGCTAATTCTCGGTAGGTGATGGGAGAAGCTGCAGGTGGCTGGAGCCTCTGAGCAAGACCGCTTCCCCCAAGACAGCCATTTCTAAGGGACTTTCCTCCAGGTTCTGGTAAACACACACACAGAGTTTTTCCTTTAGCCTCAGGGATGTCAACAGCCCTAGGATACAGCTCCATCTGGTCTCATTTTTTCTATCTTCTCTGCACTTCTATAAATAATCCCATTATTAGATTCTTTTTGAATGATCTTAATTGGAAGTTGCTGTCTGTTTTCTGCTGAGACCCTGGCTAACACAACCTCTATTTCTGTACACTATGTATGTATAATCATGTTAGTATATTACATAAACATGAGAAACTATTGAAGTTTATGTACTTCATGGTCAAAAAGAGAAGTCGGATAAAAGGGGATAATGTGGTGGGAATGACAGTGCGTAGAACAGGAGAGAGGGGAGCTGAGCAAAAAAGGAAAAGAAAAAAAATCTGTCCAAATTAGCCAAAACAACAACAAAAAATTATACATGATATACATGCAAATTTAATTTAAAAATCTAAAGGGCAATGTGGCAAAAGATATTAAACAATGCAGATTTCTTGGCTCACAGGGTTGTGAGGGAAACAGTGAGAGGCTAAACATCTTGATATGTAATATAGACTGAAATTCTCCTAATGAGAAGCATGATGTCCCAGTGGAAGCTGAGTTTCTTAAGCAAATTGATGGGCTTCTAGAGAGTAATTCTTTTTTTAGTGATTGAATATGTTCAAAGAGAACAAAGAGTCACACATCTCAAAAAAATCACATGTTTAAAATCTACCTTAGCTATAGAAAAGTGAGAAGAAACAAAATCATAGTGGAGAAAACGGCCTAGTCTTGGGTTAGAAAAGGTTTGTATGTGTAGGACAGAACAAAGAAACACAGACACACAGAATTGGTCAAACAGTACGGTGCTTTATTCAGTGATAAAAAGAAAACATGATGAAATGGGACACCCAGGATTGGAGGGAATGGTTGGCTTGGCACAAGACCAGTTTTATTAGCCAAGAATGATAAGACATATTGAACAGAGGTGTCAGAGCTGTGAGAAGTGTATAAAGCAGACGTCCAGGGCAGAGAGGACAGCCAAATGAAGGAAGGCGGTGGCTTGTGCACTTCATCTCTGTCCCCTGGAATCAGCCTCAATGAGAAACAGAAACATTTCCCTAATAAGACAAAGTAATCCCAGCACGAAGAGCAAGGAAGAGGCTGGCACGTCATGGAGCCCTTTTATAAACCAGTATGGGTTTGGCTGAAGGCCCTTAGTGATAAAAGGGTCAACTTTGAATCTGATTATATCAGAGAACCAAAGGAAAGAATTGAATCCTAAAATGACACCAGCCCTTGCAGTGGAAGCCTGGGGAAGAGATCCACCAGGTGCTGTCCAACCAACATGGTGAATGGACCTGCAGGTCCCAGAAAGTGTGTGAGAACCTTGGGCACATCTTTACCTTTAGCAGAAGAGTTAGCCTTCCTACCCGGCGCTTGACCAGCAACCTTTACTATCAATGGATTTAGTGTAAGATCCCAGCCAGAAAAACAGATCAGAAATCAATGAGCAATAAGATACATGCTTTTATCCTTCTCCTGGACAGTGTTATTTCCAAACAAATTATTTGCTGGGTGTCAAATGGATTGCAAGTGGAAGGTATATTTATAACACACTAACAAATACCTATTGATAATCTCAAATTCTAGAACTGTAAAAGTATAAGGAAGCATGAAGATGAGTCATCTCAAGCCTTTTATTGCACAGATGAGGAAGCTGAGGGACCAAAGAGGACACCATATTTGCACCTGGCATGTTATAAAAGCAGCACAATGTTAGAAATGGACACGCAGCTAATAAGCATGCAAGAATCCTTCCAAGATTAAGAAGGCAAAGTTATTATAAACATAATAGCACAATTACCAATTTAAAGAATCTTGTAATTTCAGAAATCTTCATGGTTTCCTTCAAACATAACACAAATGCACACACACACACACACACACACAACTTGGCATCCGTCACTCTAACAACCTATGTAGGCAGATCCAAGCTGCATTTGTAGGCAGGGAAATAGCCTTGTTTCTCAAACTAGAGAGACTATAGGTGCACATTCCAACACATGATTAAAACAGGAAGACATTGTTCCCCAAGCCCTCTCTTTATTTTCTGTACTCTTAATTCCCACTTCATGTACGTGCTCATGGTGCCAACTGAAGTCAAAGTGCAAAAAACACATGCCAGAGACTCCCTGCTGTCAGAAGCACAGCCAACTTGCTCCTAACTTGCTTGTTAACAATTGTGTCACAAGCTTGGATTGACCACTGACAGAGCGATCAATTGGAGTGGCAGCCTTTCAGCTCTGCAGAAACTACAAAAGTGATGCAGACAAAAAAAACCAGGCAGGAGTTCCTAGAATCAGGCAATGTGGATCCATTCAACCTGACACTCTGTCTTAGCTTGGTCCTGGTACAGAGATGCAGGGCCATCATTGACAATGCAGTAGTGGCTTGATGGGATGGGTACTGGAGCTGCCATGGTTAACTGAGGGCACAGAGGGGAAGCTGATGTCTGCCGATGTCATGTGTTCCAGTTCAAATAAGTTAAAGCAGTTAAAAGTGATACAAATCCTCCTGCTCAATTGAGAGTTGTGGGGATTGCTAATTATGCTTTTGGGTAACTTATTAGAGGGCGGTTACCCTACCTAGGCTTTTGTACATGGAACTGATCGAATATTAAGATTTGGGCCTCATTCATTAGCAACTTGGCTGGTCTCTGGTCCATGGAGTCTGTGTCTGTGGGTTTAATCAAGCTTGGACTGAAAGCATATGGGGGAAAAAGGTAGTTGGATCTGTACTAAACAGATCCCTTTTTCCCCTTATTATTTACTAAACAATACAGTACAACAACTACTTACATGACACATTGTATTAGGTATTATAAGTAATCTAGAGATGAGTTGAAGTATAGGGAGGAGGTGTGTAGATTATAGACAAATACTACTCAATTTTATACAAGGAACTTGAACGTCATGGACTTTGGTATACAAGGGTCCTGGAACCAATTTCTCACTGACACAGAGGGATGACTGTAAGTTAATTCAGATAAAAATCATGGACAGCAAATGATATTAATACCCTTATGCAAAGGCGACCATCTCCTTAGGAATAAAGAAAGAGTCTCAGCCCCTGATGCCTACTTTTATTCCTGGATTCCTCATCCATTCTTTCTTCCTGCCTTGTGTTTTACTTCGTTTCTTGGTTTGCTGTTATCTGGTCCCATCTCATGATAGAGCACCGAGTTTCTCCAACTGGTAGGCTGTATATATTTGGAAGTGTGGATAAATTATATAACCTCTGTGCACCTTGGATTTCTTCAAAGGGGGAAAATAGGAGTAGCTATTCCATAGGATTTTAGTAAAACACTGTTACTACAGTAACTAATACGTGATGAATAATGCCAGGCACATGGAAAGAGCTCTTTAAGTGTTTGCTATTATTATTATTTAGAAGGAACATAAAAGGTCTAGAATACTCCATGGTCCCACTTTTGTATGTGCCTTTAAGGATTTTAAGGTTTCTCTTGGTTTTGAAGTCATTTGTTGATTTAACTAGGGTTCCTACATTCTCATTCTCTCTCTCTCCCCCTCCCTTCTTCCCCCCCTCCTCTAAACACACACACAGAGTGTCATGCGTGTTCATTGTGCTCCATGATATGTCTTGGTTGGCCCCTTATTTCACAATTACACTGGTTCCAGGGACCTCACATTGAGGTCTGTTTTGAGACTGCTACCATGGAGGGTGTTAGGGGATACAAAGAAAAATAACACATATCCTTGACTTGAAGGAACTGATGGGCTAATAGTAAGTGGATATGTTGACAAGTAATTGCCACATATTGTGATGAATGCTAAATAAAGCCACCAAGGTTGCCTGGAGCTCCAAAAGAGGGCACAGGGAAAAGAGAGAGAGGTGTTGAGGGAAGATGATCCTGCAACGGGTTTCTGAAGTGTGAGTATGAGTTTAGTGAGCAAAGAAAACAGGAAAGGTCAGTGTAACCTGGCTTATTGTACCCTCAATGAATCCCCAACAATAAAAAAAAAAAAAAAAAAGACAACAGGAAAAGATACTGGAGGTGGAGGAATTGGTATGTCTGAAGAAAGGAAGGTGCTGAAGCTCAGGACAGATTCAGAACTCCATGGATCATTTGTTCTAGATAAAGATGAAAAGAGGTCTTGAGGCTACAGCACGAGAGGCCTGTGATCCATGCAGAGACCTTGGGCCATGATCCCCCAAGCGTAGATGATGAAGATCCACAGGAAGTTTCAAAGAGGAGGTGAATTGCCAGATTTACACCTGAGAAAAATCACTCTGGCAGCAGAGTAGAAGATGGATCAGGAAGGGGTGTGCAGTGTGGGCAGAGGGGGAACTCTTTTCAGTAGCTACTTGTGGTTCTCTAACCAATGACTTTGTTGTTTCTCTTTCCCCTACCCTGTCCATGGTTCCACAGACATAGGGCCATAACTACATGTTCAGCTCACTGGGCTCAGGGAATGGACATGTGAGCAAAATAGCCAGCATTCACCTTCCTTCTGTTAAAATGGTCTTTGCAGCTGAAGTCCATGGGCGGGTAGGCCTTAAGAATCAAATGCTAAATAGGTTAGCAGAACCCAGTCAAGTGAGGAAGCCATCTGGTTGGGAAGTTACTAGATTCATGGACAGAGATCTGGTGAAAATAAGTGAAAGATCCTTCAAATAAATTAGGTAGGAGTTTAGCTTCAGCTCAGGATACCCGATTTCTAGGACATAACCTCCACACCCTCTGACAACTGATTGTTTAAAAAAGGGCTTTATTGTGTCTGTCAGGAAAATAAACAAAATTAAGTTGAAGGTCTTGGCTCCTGGTGTCTGTTCCTAAATCTCTAGTTAATGAGAAATGCCAACCAGTGAGAAGAGCTCCAATTTTCCGGAAATTATAAAACTGTTTCCTGACTCGGTATTTTCTAACCTTGAAAGGTTATAGAATTAACCAGGGAGGATGAAGTGTACAAAACTCACACTTTTAACATTTTTGAGAATTTAAGACAATCCCTATATATGTGGTAATTAAAGTGTTTGTAATGTTTGTAAAGTGTTTTTAATTTTTAAGAGGTCCTGGTGTAGTCCATCTTATAATTAGCCATGTGATTCCAGTTTAAAAGTCTAATTAAGTGGTTGATTTCAGAGTAAAGCTTTGGAGTTCAAAGTTCCAAGTAAAGTTGGCTAAGTTTGTAAACAGTATTGAAATATTTAAGAGAACTTAAGGGTCATGATATTTAAAAGTTTAATTTATTAGATTTATAAGACCCGCTTAGGCACTTGGAAAAGTTTTGCTTGTTAGTCAAGTATTTGAAGTACTTAAAAAGAAAATCATGTATATTACATTTGTAAATGTGGTTTAGACTGTTTAAGGGAACTTAATTGCCAAAATTGTAAAGTGCCCCTTAAAAATTTATTAGATTTATAGAAAGAATAATAAGATTTGTAGTTTGAACTTAAAAGCTTAAAGGAAAAAAATCATTACTTTAGTATATTGAATATTTATCTTAGAAACCAAGTAGCTGCAAATGGTTTTTTTATGTATGCAAAGGCTGTCCTCAAGGACCCCTGAAAACTCCTACTGGGAGTTTTCCTGGGATTTTTTTTTTTTTTGCACCAAGGCAAGGTGAGAGACAACTTTTCCCCTTTGGCCTTCAGCTGAGAGGTTGGTGGCCCATGGGGCACAGTGCAAAGCAGCCTCGGTGAACTGAGAGAATACACCTGACAGACAAAGTGTGTTCTGAATGGATGCTGATCCCAGTTCTAGCTGACCCAGGGCCAGCTCAAATCCAGCCCTTGTCATGGGCAGTCAATGTGAACCAAAGCATTTTTCTTATGTGCTTTAGCTGGCTGGAGTTGAATCTGTGGAAATAGGCCCATGTTAATTGCCCCTGTGGGTAGGATTACAAAACAGGGGCAATTAACATGCGTATTTTAAAAACAAAACAAACCAAGCATATTTAATGTTTTGGTCTTCACATAGCTCCCTCCTGAGAGTTTTCCTGCTCATTCTTCTTGTCTTTGAAGAGTCCTGGATGCTTGGCGCTGCCCTGCCCTCTACTCAGGTCCTTTCCCCTGCGGAGGTCAAGGAACTGGGCAGAGACAGGATGAGCCAGAAGGCCAGGTGTGGATGCTTTCTGTCTCCTCATTCCTCTCTTTAGTCCCTGAGTCTGAGGATACAAGAGCAGGAGGACGGGAAAGGGTGTGCAGAAGCCATAGGTCACCGTGCATTTTCCCCCAGTCCATTATGTGAGTAGTCTTCAGATTTAAAATGGAAAAACGAAAACAAAAATTTCTGCTACAGAGAAAGTTATGGGTCTCTGATTAGGCTTTGAAAGTCTGTTCAGAGTACCATCGGATAGTTCCTACATCCTCACTTCAACGGTTGGGACTGTGGTGCTATTATTAAATAGGAATTTAGAGAAGCAGATTTAGGGATGAAAAGAGAAGTTCAGTTTTGCACAAGAAGAGATTGAGGTGCTGTAAATTACCCTGTTGGGTGTGCCTTTTGGGCCATGGGATTCATGGTTCTAAATTTTAGCAAATGGACAGAGGATTGGGGTGACAGGTTTTAGAATGGTGCCCGTTGGATGGTTATTAAAGCCTGGTCTTCTACCTGTTCACTTTACCTTGCTGGTTTAAAGTCATTTTGCTAGGCACTAACTAGGGTTATTATATCACTTAGGAATTTTTTTGGCTCAAGTAACAGAAAATCCATCATACAGTGCTTCAAATAGAGATTCTTTCATTATTACATAATAAAAATCTTTGAGAGACATTGGCTGCTGGCGCTGGTTCCATGGCTCACTGTACAGCCCCAAGGTCCCCGCCATTGTATTAGCATTTTCCTCATGATCTTGAGAGGGTTGCTGCATCTCCAAGCACAGAATCTGCATTCAAGGCAGGGCCAAAACACAGATGCAAATTATATTATGAATAATCACACTTATTTTTAAGAAAGACCTTCCTTGGCCTGTCAGAATTCCACTTCAGTTCCATTACCTAGCATGTCACATCTCCACTTCCAGTTGTAAGGAAAGCTAGAAAGGCAGTGAATGAAAAGGGAATTCAGAAAAATTGTAAAGTCAGCCTATAAATTATGATTTCCCATCCACTAGGAGTTCAGAGAGTTGTGACTATTATTCCTTGACACAAGTATCCGGAGTACAGACCTGGTCCATGGTGGGTGCCATCCTTAGACTGATTCTGTGATTTGTTTTCTTTCCTTCTTGAAATTTTATATTTTGGAACTCAAGTCAGTCATCAGTCATTTTCCAAAATCTGTACAAGAAAAAAAGAAAGGAGGAGGTGAGAGCAAGATGGCTGCTGAGTAATAGCTTCCCTACAACTGGGCACAGTGAGTCTGGGGAGATAAGACTCCAGGCATCTCTGGCTGGTGGGATCTGCCTATAATCAGCCCTTTGAGGATACGGGGAGTCAGTGAGAGACTTCTGGACCCCAAGAGGAGGACAAAAACAGTGGAAAACTGGCAAGTGGTCACGTGTGTTCGATTGGTCTAATCCCACCAACAGCTGTAAGTACAGCAACAGCAAGACTGCAAACCAGAAAGGCCTTACCTATGAACTGTTTTGGTGTTTTTGGACTTGGCACTCAGTTGAACTGCCTTGGGGAGAGCTTGAGCAGGAGTGTGGAGAACTTTGGGCATTGTCTAGGACCCCAGACTGAGCCACTAAGTTGGACAGAGCTAATAGTGTTTGGCTGTGGGCCAGAGGGAGCCATTGTGAGAGAATTGCCCCAGCAAGCTCCACCCTCAGGGTTGAAGAGCAAGGATTGGGCAGGAGCTGGTAACCTAGTGACTGAGCAGCCTAAAGGTGGGGACTGAGCCGCCTTACAGCCTTAACCCTCAGGGGCAGAGTGAGACTGGTTTTGGAACACTGTGTAAGTGGATAGCCACTTCAGCAGTGATCCCAGCGATAAGTACATTCCTGGGAAAGCTTCTGCTTAGCCAAGTTTAGAAGTTTAAAGTGCCATTTAAGAGGGCTGAAGAGAGATTTAGGGTGTCCACCCCGTGGGGTTTGAGAAATCAGTGGAGGCCTCCAGTTGTATCAACATTGGGATTAACATCTCATACCCCAGAAGACCACGTGTTGCCCAGACAATATTCAACAAGATATATATACTGCTTTGTTTTTTGTTGTTGTTTTTTTTGTTGTTATTTGTTTTCTAATTTCAACCTTTTCTGTACAGATTTTTTCTTTTCTTTTTTTTCTTTCTCCATTTTTCTAGTTTAAATACAATTTCCCATGGCTGCCTTTTTCAATAATTACAACTTCATTTTTGCTAGTGTTTCTACCCCTATTTTTTGGTTTTTCACCCAATTTTATCCCGTAAAGCTTTCTGTTTGCTTGTTTTGGTTTGATTTATAGCATTTTTGTCTTTCCTCTCTACTTGGTGGAGGTAGGGTACTGTGTCTGATCAGGTTAGCAAAGAGCTGCTGACCTCAAGGGAACCACCCAAACGGGTACCCCGAGAGGTTGGGTTTTTTTTAAGATTGTGTCAAAGTACCCTACTGTACACCTATATTGCTCTGTCTTCCTCTTTCTGTGCCTCTCTTCTTTTTGTCAATATTCCCTTTTACCTACCTCCTCTCCTTTTTCTACTTTATTTTCATTCTTTCTTTCTTTTTCTTTCTTTTATAACTTCTTGCTCTTCAACCTTCTCGTCCTTATGGTCCTGTACCAAAAGGACTCATCGAAACCTTAATCCACAGGTATGGGAACTTAAAGAGCAAGAGGAAGTGAAAGGAAAATCAGGGCAAGGAAACAAATAAAAAAAATCACTCATGAGGAATAATGAGCAGAAAACTCCAGGCAACATGAAGAACCAGTCCAGAGCAACCCCTCCAAGTGACCATGAGGTAAGCTACTGCAGAGGATTCTACCTATAAAGAAATGTTAGGATTGACAGAAAGGGAATTTAGAATACACATGATGAAAACAATGAAGGAAATGATGGAAACAATGAAGGCAACTGCTAATAAAGTGGAAAATAACCAAAAGGAAATCCAAAAACAGAATCAAATAAGAGATGAATGATTTGAAGGATATAGCGGAGTTGAAGGAAACTGAAGCAGTCAATTAGGGAACTTAAAGATGCAATAGAAAGTATCAGCAACAGTTTAGACCATGCAGAAGAAATAATTTCGGAGGTAGAGAACAAAGTTCTTGAGATAACTCAGATAGTTAAAGAGGCAGAAAAGAAGAGACAGGAGGCACAACATTCACTGTTAGAATTATGGGACTTTATGAAATGTTACAACATACGAGTTATAGGAATCCCAAAAGGGGAAGAAGAATGCCCCAGAGGAATGGAAGCCATAATAGAGAATATTATAAATAAAAATTTCCCAAATATCACCAAAGATTCTGACACACTGCTTTTAGAGGGATATCGGACCCCCAGATCTCCTCAACTCTAACCAAGCTTCTCCAAGACACATTGTGATGAACCTGTCCAAAGTCAAGACAAAAGAAAAGATTCTGCAAGCTTCCAAGAGTAAGCACCAGTTTACCTACAGGGGCAAATCCACCAGAGTGACTGCAGATTTCTCTAATGAGACTTTCAAAGCAGGAAGACAATGGTCCTCTACCTTTAATCTACTTGAACAGAACCATTTCCAGCCCCGAATTCTGTCCCCTGTTAAGCTAAGCTTTAAAATTGATGGAGAAATCAAATCACTTACGGATATACAAACTGAGGAAATTTGCCACAACAAGACCAGCTCTACAGTAAATACTTCAACCTGTTCTACACACTGACCACCACAATGGATCAGCAGCAAAGTGAGAACTCAGAAATCAAAGGACAGAACCTAACCTCCACACTGACGCCAAAGACAAAACTAAGCCATGGACTCTCACAAAATAAGACGAATAGGATACTACCACACTTATCAATTATCTCAATAAATGTTAATGGCTTGAATTCCCCACCGAAGAGACATAAATTGGCTGACTGGATTAAAAAACACAAGCCATCCATTTGCTGTCTGCAAGAAACACACCTGGCTTCAAAAGACAAATTAGAACTCTGAGTCAAGACAATTTTTCAGGCAAATGGAATTCAGAAGAAAAGAGAAATTCTGATCTTACTTTCAGATACATGTTGATTTAAAGCAACTAAAGTCAAAAAAGACAAAGATGGTCACTTTACATTGGTCAAGGGAAAAATAAAACAAGAAGACATTTTAATTCTAAATATTTACGCACCCAATTTAAATGCTCCCAGATTCTTGAAACAGACCTTACTCAGTCTGAGCAATATGATATCTGATAATACCATAGTAACAGGGGACTTTAACACTCCTCTTACACAGCTGGACAGATCATCTAAACAGAAACTAACAAAGATATAAGAGATTTAAATGAGACCCTAGACCAACTGTGCTTCATTGATGCATATAGAACACTCCATCCCAAAGATAAAGAATATACATTCTTCTCATCACCCCATGGAACATTCTCCAAAATTGATCATATCCTGGGACACAAAAATATCAACAGAATGAAAAGAATTGAAATTTTACCTTGTATCTTCTCAGACCATAAGGCACTAAAGGTGGAACTCAACTAACAAAAACGTTCAACCCCACACAAAGGCATGGAAATTAAATAACCTTCTGTTGAATGACAGATGGGTGCAGGAAGAAATAAAACAGGAAATCATTAATTTCCTTGAGCAGAACAACAATGAAGACACAAGCTACCAAAACCTGTGGGATACTGCAAAAGCAGTTTTGAGAGGAAAATTTATCGCTTTAGATGCCTACATTCGAAAAACTGAAAGAGAATGCATCAACAAACTCACAAGCCATCCAACGAAATTAGAAAAAGAAGAACAATCTAAGCCTAAACCCAGTAGAAGAAAAGAAATATCCAAAATCAAATCAGAGATCAATGAAATTGAAAACAAAAGAATCATTCAGAAAACTAATGAAACGAGGAGCTGGTTTTTTGAAAAAATAAATAAAATAGATAAACCATTGGCCAGACTAATGAGGAATAGAAAAGTAAAATCTCTAGTAATCTCAATCAGAAATGATAAAGGGGAAATAACAACTGATCCCACAGAGATACAAGAGATCATCTCTGAATACTACCGGAAACTCTATGCCCAGAAATTTGACAATGTGAAGGAAATGGATCAATATTTGGAATCACACCCTCTCCCTAGACTTAGACAGGAAGAAATAGAGCTCCTGAACAGACCAATTTCAAGCACTGAGATTAAAGAAACAATAAAAAAGCTTCCAACCAAAAAATGCCCTGGTCCAGATGGCTTCACACCAGAATTCTATCAAAACTTCAAGGAAGAGCTTATTCCTGTATTGCAGAAATTATTCCAAAAAATCGAGGAAGAAGGAATCTTTCCCAACACACTTTATGAAGCAAACATCACCCTGATACCAAACCAGGAAAAGACCCAAACAAAAAGGAGAATTTCAGACTAATCTCACTCATGAATATAGATGCAAAAATTCTCAACAAAATCCTAGCCAATAGATTACAGCTTATCATCAAAAAAGTCATACATCATGATCAAGTAGGTTTCATCCCAGGGATGCAAGGCTGGTTTAACATACACAAGTCCATAAACGTTATCCACCATATTAACAGAGGCAAAATTAAAGATCAAATGATCCTCTCAATAGATGCAGAAAAGCATTTGATAAAATCCAGCATCCTTTTCTAATTAGAACACTGAAGAGTATAGGCATAGGTGGCACATTTCTAAAACTGATTGAAGCTATCTATGACAAACCCACAGCTAATATTCACTGAATGGAGTAAAACTGAAAGCTTTTCCTCTTAGAACTGGAACCAGACAAGGTTGTCCTCTGTCACCTTTACTATTCAACGTAGTGCTGGAAGTTCTAGCCAATACAATTAGGCAAGACAAGGAAATAAAGGGAATCCAAATGGGAACAGAGGAGGTCAAAGTCTCCCTCTTTGCTGACGACATGATCTTATACTTAGAGAATCCCAAAGACTCAACCACAAGACTCCTGGAAGTCATCAAAAAATACAGTAATGTTTCAGGATATAAAATCAATGTCCACAAGTCAGTAGCCTTTGTGTACACCAATAACAGTCAAGATGAGAAGCTAATTAAGGACACAACTCCCTTCACCATAGTTTCAAAGAAAATGAAATACCTAGGAATATACCTAATGAAGGAAGTGAAGGACCTCTATAAAGAAAATTATGAAATCCTCAGAAAGGAAATGGCAGAGGATATTAACAAATGGAAGAACATACCGTGCTCATGGATTCGAAAAATCAACGTTGTTAAGATGTCTATACTTCCCAAATCAATCTACCTATTCAATGCCATTCTTATTAAAATACCAACATTGTACTTTCAAGATTTGGAAAAAATGATTCTGCGTTTTGTATGGCCCAGAAAAAACCCCGTATAGCTAAGGCAGTTCTTAGTAATAAAAATAAAGCGGGGGTATCGCCATACCAGATTTTAGGCTGTACTACAAAGCCATAGTGGTCAAGACAGCATGGTACTGGCACAAAAATAGAGACATAAACACTTGGAATCGAATAGAAAACCAGAAAATAAAACTAACATCTTACAACCACCTAATCTTCGATAAACCAAACAAGAACATACCTTGGGCGAAAGACTCCCTATTCAATAAATGGTGTTAGGAGAATTGGATATCCACATGTAAAAGACTGAAACTGGACCCACACCTTTCCCCACTCACAAAAATTGATTCAATATGGATAAAGGACTTAAATTTAAGGCATGAAACAATAAAAATCCTCAATGAAAGCATAGGAAAAACACCGGAAGATATTGGCCTGGGGAAAGACTTCATGAAGAAGACTGCCATGGCAATTGCTACAGCAACAAAGATAAACAAATGGGACTTCATTAAACTGAAAAGCTTCTGTACAGCTAAGGAGACAATAACCAAAGCAAAGAGACAACCTACACAATGGGAAAGGATATTTGTATATTTTGAATCAGACAAAAGCTTGATAACTAGGATCTATAGAGAACTCAAATTAATCCACATGAAAAAAGCCAATAATCCCATATATCAATGGGCAAGAGACATGAATAGAACCTTCTCTAAAGATGTTAGACGAATGGCTAATAAACATGTGAAAAAATGTTCACCATCCCTATCTATTAGAGAAATGCAAATCAAAACCACCCTGAGATACCATCTAACCCCAGCAAGAATGGCCCACATCACAAAATCTCAAACTGCAGATGCTGGCGTGGATGTGGAGAGAAGGGAACACTTTTACACTGCTGTTGGGACTGCAAACTAGTACAACCTTTCTGGAAGGAAGTATGGAAAAACCTCAGAGCACTCAAGCTAGACCTCCCATTTGATCCTGCAATCCCATTACTGGGCATCTACCCAGAAGGGAAAAAATCCTTTTATCATAAGGATACTTGTACTAGACTGTTTATTGCAGCTCAATTTACAATCGCCAAAATGTGGAAACAGCCTAAATGCCCACCAACCCAGGAATGGATTAACAAGCTGTGGCATATGTACACCATGGAATACTATTCAGCTATTAAAAAAAAAAATGGAGACTTTACATCCTTCGTATTAACCTGGATGGAAGTGGAAGGCATTATTCTCAGTAAAGCATCACAAGAATGGAGAAGCATGAATCCTATGTACTCAATTTTGATATGAGGACAATGACAATTAAGGTCATGGTGGGGGTGGGGAAAGGGAGAGCAGAGAGAGAAAGAAGGAGGGAGGGGTGGGGAAAGGAAGAACAGAGAGAGGGAAGGAGGGAGGGGGTGGGGCCTTGGTGTGTGCCACACCTTCTGGGGGCAAGACACGATTGCAAGAGGGACTTTACCTAACAAATGCAATCAGTGTAGCCTGGCTTATTGTACCCTCAATGAATCCCCAACAATAAAAAATAAATAAATAAAAAAGAAAAAAATGAAAGTTGATATCTGACAAATCAGTATTTTCCCAAATGTGCAAAAAGTTTGGATAGTCATCAGAGCCTCCAAATTATCCTCAAATTTAAAAGTGCGGAAAACATTAATCTGACAGAGACTCTGTGTAAATGGCAGAGAAGCTGCAGCTTTTGACTCAGATCTTGGCAAACGTTGGCCGTAAAAGTCATTTGGGGACTGCTTCAGGAAATGTGTGAGCGGCAAGAACACCTGGTCGGGGAAGGCTTGTTTGGGCAAAGTGATGCTCTGGAGTGGAAAACTAAGTGAACAGTTTGGAATTTGCCAGAAGCTTCAGGCTCTATCTTGTCCTACTTGGATGAGGGAGACATTCCTCCTAAAATGACAGAAATGCAGTAATTAAATGTTTTGTCACCACCAAAAAAGATACCCCACCAGATAAGAAAACCAATACACCCCCCTCTGGCTTCTTTGCCATTTTTAGCACAACCAGTCAATGGAGAACATCTAGATGTACAAGTCAAATTACAGTTATCTTTAAAGATCGCCTTTTTCAAGGTACAGGTTTTACACTGGTACTTTTGTCAGAAAAGCTTTGGTTTTATGTTCACCCTCTCTTATCATTTTGATAGCTTTGGGGGCCTTGCCTTAGAGCTGTTTTCACAGGAAGGAACTTGATTCTACCAACTCTGAACTGGAAGCTGAGTGCTGTTCCTATCACCTACTGCCCATCACACACTGTGGAATAAAGCCCTGTCATCAGTAAATGTCAACTTTACAACTTATTTCTTGACTTCCAAAATGATTTTCTGTTTTGTTCTGTATCACTCAAATACGTTATTTGTCTCCTGGTAGGAAGCTTACATACATAGTCAGTTTTAAATAGACTTCCATTCATGCAGCAATGAATGTTTCTCCCCAAAATTTGCTTTCTATATGCAACATTTAAAAATCGAACATTTTTTCCACTGATTTTTTAAATTATGCAGTTAACAATGCTTTGTTTTGATTTCTGATTGATGTCCAATTGGCAAAGGCTCCTAATGCTCTAAGCATAAGATACCCTCCCCCTACAACTTCTGTGTCACATTGTTAATATTTCACAGATCAGAACATGCTCTAGGAGCTTGTTAACCTCTATAATGAGATGGAGAATTTTATTCACTAAAATTCCAGAGCTTGTTCCCTCTGAGATTAATATCAGTCACAGACTTCCCTGAGGGCTCTGCGTGAAGCAGAAGGTCACAAGTTGGGGAGCAGAAAATTTGTGTGGAATGGCTGTGTGGGAAAGGAGATACAAATGGCCAGGAAAAGGAGAGGAGGACAGACACACAGTAGGAGAAACTGAGATATAGAAACACAGACGAAGAGAGAATGGGTGGGACACAGTGAGAGGACAGCTACTGTAGAGTCTTTTGCCTGAGGTTATATTTTAAGGAATTTTAAGATGTTTCACTGTGTAATGTGCTATTTGTAATTGAACTTGTGCATATTTGTCCTAGCACATTTTGCATGGCTATAAAGGAATACTGGAGACTGGTAATTTATAAAGAAAAGGAGTTTATATAGTTTACTGGCTGGAAGATTGGGCATCTGGTGAGAGCCTCGGGCAGCATCATGGAAGGTGAGGGGGAGTCCATGAGTGCAGAGATCACTTGGCAAGAAAAGAAATGGCGGTGTGTGTGTGTGTGCGCGCGCGCGCGCGCGCGGGCTGAGCTCTTTTAAACCAGGAACTCCACAGAGTGAGAATTCACTCACCACTCAAGGATGGTACTCAATCATTCATGAGAGATCTGCTCCCAAGATCCAAACAACTCCCATAAAGCCCCACTTTCAACACTGGGATCCAAATTTCAACATGAGAATTGAGGGACGAATATCCAAACTATAGTAACACTCATTTAAGAAAACTAAACATTTCCAATATACAACACTATTAATGCTGGTTCTCATGCTGCACCTTGTATCTCTAGACTTATTCATTCTGTGTAAGTCTAACTTCATCCACTCTGACCTCCAACTCCCCACTGCTCCCTTTTCCTGCCCCAGGTCACCCTATTTTACTCTGTTTCTAAGTATTCAACTTTATTTATTTATTTTTGGTAATTCCACATATAAGTGAGATCATGCTACTGGAAATTTGTTAAGAGAGTAGATTTTATGTGTTCTTAACAGAGAAAAAAGACAACAAAGTAACAAAAATTTTAAATTGAACATGTTTAGGAATGAATACATAGTTATCCAAACTATAAAGAAAAATGAGCTAATTACCCTGATCTGATCATTATACATTATATATAGTGGAGCACCTTTATGTACTCCATAATTATGGACAACTATCGTGTTTCAATTTAAAAACATAGAATGTCTTAAAAAAGAATAATGGGAGTAATTTTTCCCATTATCAGAAGACTGATTAATTCCAATGAAGAGGGAAGAAGATGGGTTCAGGAAGAAAACATTAGAGGCTTCACAGTTACTGGTGATGTTCTAATTCTTAAGATGAACGGTGCTTACACAGGTTTATTCAAAACAATGAATAAATAAATCTTTTTTTTACAAAAAGGATTTACATAATTTATTAGGACTTGTGAGGTCAGATGTGTGTTCTAGGCTATATACAACAATGGGCAGGGACTGGCCTCCAGGCCATGAAGATATATTTGGGTTACGCTCATAATTTAACCCTCATTCCTCATTACCACTTCTTTTTCTCTGTCCTCCAATTGCTGTAAAATTGTTTCCTTAAAGTAGGGCTTTCCCCAGAGAATTGTGATTCATCCCAGATAGTGTGTATCTAATGGAAAGAGTGGCTTAAACAAGAAATTAAAAGGCCTGGTTTCTAATCCCAGCTGTGCCCTTCACTAACTCCTCACCTCATCCCTCTTACCTGTAAGTGGGGCTGCAGCACAACATTGTGAGAATTAAGTGAAATAATAATCTGTACTTATCTCTTCCACAGTGTCTGGAATATAATAAGTTTAATGGATCCTACATCTGGATAGCAGAGAATACTTAAGTTATACCACTGGTCTATTTTTACCCAGATCTGCCCATTATGGGGGTAGAAATAAAGAGGTATTTCTGTTACTAATATAATTTTTTAATCAAAAACCACCTCTGGGGTCATCAATAAAAGAAAAAACCCAAATTAGCATCAACAGACCTATTATCGCCCCCTTTAAAAAAATACAAAACTAGTTAAATGTTGCTGAATTTTGTACCAACAAGAAAGTTAGGGAAAAAGAATTAGGGGATAAAAACCCTTGTAATTTCTGCTCCACACATACCTCCAGCAGGTTCACTGTGGAATAATTTATTTTTTTCCATTACTCGGGCCAAAGGCAACATTTGTGCCCTGAACCACTGGAGCCCTGACTGCGAGGCGCTCCGCGCACATTACCCACCCGGCGGAGGTGCCCGAGAGCAGGTGGCCTCTGAGCCCGGGACAGAGAACGCGGAGAGGACGAGATGACAGGCCTGCCCGGGCTGTGGCGTCGCTGGCTTGATTCACAGCGCGGGACACGTAGCCCGGCTCTCACCGCCAAAAGCCTTTATAGAAGCCCTGATGTCCGAGGGGAGCTCCCCCACGGCTGCCAGGTCCGCTGCGGTTCGGCTTCTCAGCTTTGCCTGAGGAACATCAGGGATGGAATCACCTGCCATCTCTGTCATGAACGCCAAAAGGTACCCGAAGGGCTGTACCTTGGTCTTCGTCCAAAACAACAAGATCTCACTGTTAATTAAAGCTGCAGAACACTCCAGGGTTTCCACCGGGAGAGACGCAGCCGCGGCTTTTTCCAGTGTCATTTCTTAAACTGATGGTGACTCCAAAAATAACCTTATTGCGCTCAGAAAGCACTGCTGGGTAAAAGTTGTGAGCTAAAGGACCAGACGGGCATTGTCTTCTAATCCCTACACTGTCAGCCCACAGATCTCCTCTGTGGTTGACTGAGCCAGAGGACTGCAAGACCACTGGCTCAGCATCTTACAGACCAGGAAACTGAGGCCCGAGGGCTTGATTAACTGCACTGTGTTAGCATAAAAGTAAGGTCTCCTAGTTGTGAGAGTAGGGCTGTTTCTTTCACCCATTTAAATGTGTTGGTCCCTTGTAGGGACAAAGGCAAATAAAAAAAGAAAATATTTTTGACTAAAACTGTCTTAAATATTCACATCGACAAAAAGGTACCAAAATGACAATCTTTAGCATTTATGACTTCTTAAAATTACCACATGAAAAAAAATTCATGAAACCAAGCTGCATGGATAAATATTTTGAAAGAGTTGCTAAAGACAACATATATACCTAAATTTTAAGCTAAAGACAACACATATACCTAAATTTTAAGTTGTGCTTTAAAATCAGGGACCTCTACTTATCCCAAATGGGCAGTGATGGCCCTTGGCTTTAAGCAAAAATCACATTCATTCCCTTGTCTAAATTAAAAAAGGTGCCAGCAGTTACCCACGACCACAAGGCCCAGGCAGGCATTTCTGCGTATTTGTCAGGTAAGAGGCGCAGCCTGGCAAACACTGCACCTCGCATTTTCTGATGTATGTGGCTCGCATTAGTATGGAAATAGATGCAGCTCCGAGGCACTTTTGAAGTTGTCAGGGCTGTTCTCATGTGACAAAGTTTTCATGTCTCCGTGCATTGTACAGTGCTCCCTTGATTTTAAAATCTGTGCTTACCTGATGTATTGTAATTATGGGATCAAAAATGACAGGATGATGCTATTCCAAAGTTAAAATGAATGATAATAATACCCTAGGTTTATATAGTGTCTTTCTTCTGTAAAAGTAAAAGAGTTCTTGCATATATTATCTCAAGTATCCTCTCGACACCCCTGTGAGGTATTATTAGCCCCATTTCACAGATGGAGGACCAGGAGCAGGTGGGTTAGCTGACTTTGGGAAGGTCAGCAGTCTTATCCCGCCACCGACCCACCCCACGGGAAAGCATTAGAAGCCGTATCACTTCAGAGCTGCCTCAGCACTTCTGCCTCACCCAGGCCACGCATTACTTTACGCCTCCAAGCAACCATCATCTTGTGCCCAGAATTTTACAGCAGCTTCCTAACCAGCTCCCAACCTCCACCCTTGTCCCAATGCTTTTACTTCTTGCTGTCTGCCTACAGCACAATAGCCAGAGTGAGCCTCTTAAATACCAGTCATCAGACGGCATTCCAGCCTCCTCAGTGTGCAACTCAATTTATATGCTCCTTACTCACCACTTCCGCTCCCACTGTTACCCTGACCCCAGTTAGCCGACTTCTGCCAAACTGGCCTCCTTATTGTTCCTGGAACCCACGAAACACATCCCCACTTCAGGGACCCTTTTTTGCTGGTCTCCCCCGCTTGGAATAATCTTCTCAAGATACCTGATTGCCTCCTCCCTCATTTCCTTTAGGTTTTTGTTCAAAATCCCCTTTCCAGATGATCACATACCCGATCCCCACCTTCTCCACAATGCTCTCAGGCCACTCCACTTCTTCCCTCACACCTTAACACAGCAATGCATCATTAACATGTGTTCGTTTATCCATAGACAGGCTCACCACACACCAGAAGGTACGCTCCATGAGGGTGGGCACTTTCACAGAGCCCCGCAGCATGTAAGCACATAGTAATCACTCAGTAAAATACTCAGTTCTGACATTTATCTAATATTGTTCTAGGGGCTTTCCCCCCTTAATTTCCTTAAATCAAAATGGATGTCTTAAAGAGATGAGTCTGTGATATTGATATTGGCTGGCATGTTACCTCAAATCTTCAGATTAGAAGCAACAAAAACAGGTGTTCACTGAAGTTTATTTATTTATTTTTTAATAACAATAACAATGTTTAAGATAAGGACTAGAAACAAAAACCTCATAAAGAATGAACGAAGATAAATATAATCAGAAAAGAAATCAGATGATTCCTGTAATGCAATATTGAGCAATAATAATAACAATAATGCAAAAAAAGCAACATTCACATTGTCAGATAAAAGTATGTCTATCATAGACTGCTTTGACTCTGAAGTTCAGTATGGAGTTATCAGTTAACAACATTCACATTGTCAGATAAAAGTATGTCTATCATAGACTGCTTTGACTCTGAAGTTCAGTATGGAGTTATCAGTTAACTTCTTCTTTTTTTTTTTCAAAGTCTCAAAAAATAGAGAATATTTATTTTATAAATAAAAATGGAAGATAATTTCAAAAAACAGATCATGCCAAATCTTATAGACAATAGAAAAAGAAGAAATACTTCAAAATCATTCTACTTCATCTGTATATACCTGATATTAAAATTGGAAAAAAGATATTATTATAAAGGGAAATTACAAACGTATTTCACTTATAAATGAGGATGCAAAATTCTAAACAACATATTAACAAGTTGAATTAAAAATTATTGTTCAAATAATTTACTTTGGTCAAAATTAAATCCAATTTATGTGACAATTAGTCACAATTTTCTTTTCTTTTTTTGTTCCTTTCCCTCACCCCTCCCTCCTTCTCTCTGTCTGCTCTCCCCTTCCCCCACCCCCACCATGTCATTAATTGTCCTCATATCAAAGTTGAATACATAGGATTCATACTTCTCCATTCCTGTGATGCTTCACTAAGAATAATGTATTCTACCTCCATCCAGGTTAATACAAATGCTGCAAAATCTCCATTTCTTTTAAATGGCTGAATACTATTCCATGGTATACATATACCACAGCTTGCCAATCCATTCCTGGGTTGAGGGGCATTTAGGCTGTTTCCACATTTTAGTGATTGTAAATTGAGCTGTGATAAACAGTCTTAATACAAGTGTCTTTTAATAAAAGTTTTTTTTTTTTCCTACTGGATAGATGCCCAGTAATGGGATTGCAGGATCAAATGGGATCCTCTTTGCTGATGATATGATTTTATACTTAAAGAACCCCAAAGACTCAACCACAAGACTCTTGGAAGTCATCAAAAAATACAGTATTTTTATGTCTCAGGATATAAAATCAATATCCACAAGTCAGTTGCCTTTGTATACGCCAATAACAGCCAAGATGAGAGGCTAATTAAGGACACAACTCCCTTCACCATAGCCCCAAAGAAAATGAAATACTTAGGAATATACCTAACAAAAGAGGTGAAGGACCTCTATAAAGAAAATTATGAAACCCTAAGAAAGGAAATAGCAGAGGACTTTAATAAATGGAAGAATATACCATGCTCATGGCTGGGAAGAATTAACATTGTTAAAATGTCTATACTTCCCAGAGTAATCTACCAATTCAACGCCATCCCTATTAAAATACCGACATCCTATTTTCAAGACCTGGAAAAAATGATTCTACGTTCTGTATGGAACCACAAAAAATCCCGTATGGCTAAGGCAGTTCTTAGTAATAAAAATAAAGCCAAGGGCATCACCATATCAGATTTTAGGCTGTACCACAAGGACATAGAGGTCAAGACAGCATGGTACTGGCACAAAAATAGAGACATAGACATTTGGAATTGAATAGAAAATAAGGAAATGAAACCAACAACTTACAACCACCTAATCTTCGATAAACCAAACAAGAACGTACACTGGGGGAAAGACTCCCTAGTCAATAAATGGTGCTGGGAGAACTGGATATCCACATGTAAAAGATTGAAACTGGACCCACACCTTTGTCCACTCACAAAAATTGATTCAAGATGGATAAAGGACTTAAATTTAAGACATGAAATGATAAAAATTCTCAAAGCAAGCATAGGAAAAACACTGGAAGACAGCGACCTGGGGAAAGACTTCATGAAGAAGACTGCCATGGCAATTGCAACAACTACAAAAAATAAACAAATGGGATTTAATTAAACTGAAAAGCTTCTGTACAGCTAAGGAGACAAAAACCAAAGCAAATAGACAACCTACACAATGGGAAAGGATAATTGCATGTTTTCAATCAGACAAAAGCTTAATAACTAGGATCTATAGAGAACTTAAATTAATCCACATGAAAAAAGCCAACAATCCCATACATCAATGGGGAAGAGAGATGAACAGAACCTTCTCTAAAGAAGACAGACTAATGGCTAGTAAACATATGAGAAAAATGCGCATCATCCCCAATTATTAGAGAAATGCAAATTAAAACCACCCTGAGATATCATCTAACTCTAGCGAGAATGGCCCATATCACAAAATTTCAAAACTGCAGATGCTGGTGCATATGTGGAGAGAAAGGAACACTTTTACACTGCTGGTGGGACTGCAAACTAGAGAACTTATATTCACCTTAGATTGAATATTGGCATATTGTCTATAATTCTGAACCTAACCATATTCCAACACCTATTCTTTTAAAATTCTTTTTTTTTTTTTTTTTGAGACAGTCTTACTCTGTCACCGTGGGTAGAGTGCCATGAGGTGATAGCTCACAGCAACCTCAAACTCTTGGACTCAAACAATTCTCTTGCCTCAGCCTCCTGAGTAACTGAGACTGCAAGCACCCCACCCCCACCCCAATGCCCAGCTAATTTTTCTATTTTTAGTGAAGACAAGGTCTGCTTTCTCAGGCTGGTCTAGAAACAGCTTGAGCTCAAGCAATCCACATGCCTCAGCCTCTTATCATGCTAGGATTATAGGTGTGAGCCACTGTGCCTGGCCTTCATCTCCTGTTCTTTGGGTGATGTATTAAGTCTGCCAAATCAATTGACCCTCTTACAACTTACTAGTACATTGAACTTCTTCAAGGTAAACACATGGCTTTTGTGATCACTCTCTCCCTCTGACCTTTGTATTATATTTATATACCCTTGTTTAATTATTACTTTGAAATGCTAATTGTGCCCTGCTAATATAATAAACCACCTATACAACTCAAATAATTATCACAGTCAAATCATAGCTCAACAAATTGACACATTCAAGGTCAAAAGCTACATCTGTTTTTCTTTTCAGCTCTCAACCAGAACCCCACATCAATTCTTCTCCCTACATAATACCAAATGAGTCGTGATTATGTGAGCAGTTAAAGTTAGAAAGTTAAAGTCACCTAAAATTTTTTTATGATTTGAGACTTCAGGAAAGGCTCAGCTCTAGGGCAAGTCATCAAAGTTTCTTTTTCTCTAAGTACAGTTTTTGTAAGATCTCACAGTAAGTCCTCATTATTTTCATGATTGTCATGGGTGGTGAAACTTAGGGTCATGTAAAGCAGAGGAATGCAGACTATCCACACCTGTCTTATAAAACTGACATATATTTGCTACAGAAAACTGTGACAACATAAACAAATCAAAGGAGAAAATAAATGCATGTGGAGTCCATTACCGAGGGATGGCCATTGGCAACATCTTGGTTTGTGATTTTTATGTCTTTGATCAAAATATATTTATTACTTTTTCCTTGATTTAAAATTTTTCAACTTTTTATTTACACAAAGTGATAAATCTTTCTCCTTTTAGAAATTATAAATACAGTCAATCAAAAAGGAGGGAAGATCACTTATAATCTCACCATCCAGAGACAGCCATTTGAGAAATTTTTGTAAATATCCCTTCACAATTGTACCTATACAAACATTCATGCATGGAATTTATAAAGTACATTATTTTGTTTCTACAAAAATGCCATAATATGATATACGGCACTTTATAAAACTAGTTCTATCGCTTAATGAGTATTTTTTGTTGTTGTTGAGACAGAGTCTCAGTTAGCTACACTGAATAGAGTGCTGTCGTCTCAAAGCTCAAACTCTTGGGCTCAAGTGAAACTCTTTTTTTTTTTTTTTTTTAGAAACAGAGTCTTATTGTCGCCTTTGGTAGAGTGCCGTGGCATCACATCTTACAGCAACCTCCATCTCTTGGGCTAAGGCAAGAGAATTGCCTAAGCTGGGACCTGAGTAGCTGGGACCACAGGCACCTGCCACAACGCCTGGCTACTTTTTTTTTTTTTTTTTTGCAGTTTTTGGCCAGGGCTGGGTTTGAACCTGCCACCTCTGGTATATGGGGCTGGCACCCTACTCACTGAGCCACAGACACTGCCCTCAAGTGAAATTCTTATCTCAGCCTCCCAAGTTGCTGGAACTATAGCCACCTGCCACAACCCCCAGCTATTTTTTAGAGATGGAGGTCTCACTCTTGCTCAGGCTGGTCTTGAATTCCTGAGCTCAGGTGATCCACCCACCCTGGCCTCCCAAAGTGCTAGGATTACAGGCGTGAGCCACCATGCCCATACTACTTAATAAGACTTATCATTAAATATTTTTACATTATCATGATGATTTTTATGACTACATATTATCTCATTAAATAGATGTGCCAAAACCTATTGTTGAACATGTCTGCTGTCTGTTTCTTTTTTTCTATTTAAAGTGAACATCCACCCAAGAAATAATTTTTCTAGATTTATACAATTTGTGAATGTGAAATAGCTGAGGCGAGGCACAAGACATTAAGATCATTGAAGCTTTGTTTTTAAGTAGAATCTTCTCTGGACTTCATTTTCATAATATCTTCTTGGTCACATTTCCACACAGAACACAGATATCTCCCATTACATGTTTTTTCTGGTAGAGTTTTCCCCTTACATAGGGCACTCACACTTGCTTGATCCTTGATATTATCTTGTAAACATAACATTACTTTAAATATACTTTTAATTGGATGAACGCTTTGCTCTTTCAACACATAAGTATAAGCTGAATCAAACAACTTCATCAACTTCCCCACTCATGGTACCCTGACATGTGTTAGTGTTAACCTTCATACTATTTGGAAATTAAATGCTTCCTATCGAATACGAAAAGTCCTTTGTACTGGTCTTATAAGCTACATGTTTTCTTCCATCAACATTAGTGCAATACCACAGCCATTACTGCCAGGTATTTCCTCAGAGTTTACACAAGGATAAAAAGATACTGTCATTTTGACATTTCCTCTCTCTTTGCTCCTTGAGACAAGCTAAAAGGAGTCTCATGCAAAGAAATCCAAAACAGCATTGCTACCAAAATCTTCAAGAAAAAGAGGGAGAAAAACCAATAAGAGTTCACAGTGTCTTCTACCTGAGTGCCGGTGAGATGTGTTTAGATTGATAGATGTGGTGTCATTTTCTAGTCCATTAAAAATCCTGTCACCTCTGGAATGAAATGCAGCAGTGATTTACCAGCAGATGACATAACATCACACTAGCATTTAGAAAGAGAAATGAGAAGTAGAAGTATTGAACCAAACATACTTTTAAGTTTATCACCTTAAAAAATAAGATGTTCTGTGCAGGAGAAACCTGTAAATTTATTCTCACCGATCCAAGTTTTTCATGTAAATCATTTTGATTTAAATGACAAACTAATCTTTGGAAGAATAAACACGTGAATGAGAGAAAAGCTTTTACCAACAGAACGTCAGAATGCCTAGTAACAAATCTCAAGCTCTTTGAGGGAGGTTTTCAAGGCCATTTAAGTAATTTATTATTATTTTTTTTCTTTTCTTAAGACTTCACTCATCTGTAGACTGAGGCAAAGATGACACCAAAATGTCAGGTTTTTTTTTTTTCATTTGTTTGTTTTTTTTCCTATTTCACATAAGCTTCTTACAAGGCCCAGCAGTCACAAAAGCTCAGAAATAGCAGGACTCTACCAGGCAACCATGAAAAAAGTGAAAGCAAACTGCAGGTCCTCATTCTTTTGTGATCTTTGTGTGGTAACACAGATGTGGTTTAAGCCAGAGAGAATAAAATAGGCTGTGAAGATTTATTTGAGAAAGTCATTTTCATTCAGATTTTTTTGTCATAATTAACTTTTAAAAATAAAGATGAGCGCAGACATTTGTTTAAAAAAAATTATAGAAGTCCAAAAGTGGAGTCACTGTCCAAGGAACATTTCAGAATCCGAAGCTTTTCGAGAACAGAAAACACAGATATATTTTGTTGTAACTGCAGATGCTCCATTTAGGGTTAAAAGTAGATTTTTTTAAGTTGATATTAATTTTTTCTGCAGTACTGACAAATCGGAGAATAACTGGTAGTGATCATGTTGTGTCAAAGATATTTGAAGTTCTTAGAACTAAAAACACCTGGGAGGGCCACGATAGCAGAAGATATATTTGATGAAAATAGAGAGCAAATTTATTCTGTGTTATTAGAGAAAAAAGATGAATGTGATAAAAAAAAAAAAGGTAAAGTCCCTAGAAAATTTTCTGGTACAGAGTAAAATTGTAATTTTAGCCACACAACCTAGCCCCTAATTTATAAGTGCCTCTCACCCCCACTGGCAATCCCCACCCTATAACGGGAGACTCTCACCTGCTGAGGCTCCAGCTAATTATATCAGGAGCCACATGTCTCAGATTCCCTTTCTCAAAAACAAAAAAAGAAAATATAGTCAGATGGCTGGGGACAGTGGAGCTGGCCACAAGATCAGAGTTGGCCCAATGGCAAGTTAATGTTACTGGAGCCTGTCACATGAATACTGTCCGTAAAAATAAGAAAGAAACAGATGTTCAGGGAGAAGAGGAGATAAGAGACTGTGAAAGCCCAGAGAAGTGATGGAGAAAAAAATTTGATGACATTCCAGATTTCAAAAGTCCAGCAGTACGTTAGCAGAGATGCTACTTTATTCTTGTAATAACTTCCACCTCGCTCCACCCTTCTTGTAAGCTATTTTGAATAGGTTCTTTATTCCTTGAAATAAAAACATCCTCAAGAAACCTAACGACTCACAGTTTCTGTTTTCCTTCTTCTTATCCTCCCGATGTCAAGATGAGGACAAGTGGGTACAAGTTACAGAAAATGGATCGCCTATAATGATCACAGCTGTCCAGACTCAACATGGATCATGGTTGAAAGTGTTCACACAGGCCCTATAATCCTTCACTTGTTATCATAGATTATTCAATTGGAGTTGCTTATTTTATTATTTCTCCACTTCTAAATGTTTAGTTATAGTCATAATACTGTTTAAGATTTGAGAAACAAAAATAATTCTTTAATCCTATCTACACACAACTGAAGCCCTCATCAATTGCCCTCAACTAATGTTGACTTGGTCAACGGAAAGTATGTTGAAGAAACGACTCTAATTTTGTCAACTATAAATCAGGTGCAAATCCTTCCTCTGGAATCTTTGTACCAGAGATATTTCAGATTTCAGAATTTTAACATTTTTGATAGCTCATAGAATTTAGTATACTATCTTTTGTGTAAAATCCTTACTAGGGTTTGTATAAGTGCCCTTTAATTACGTCTTGTCTGCAGTGAAACATTTAGATATTCACACCAATTGGGATAAGTAATGACTACAAGTAGGCCTCCTAGTAACTGAGGTCAGATTATTTGGTCAGTTTGCCAGTATACCCTTTTGCACTTCAGAAATTTTTGGATTTCAAGGTTGTGGAATGGGCTCGTGACCTGTATTATTCTTCTTTTCAGGGTGTTACAATGAAATTCCACCAGGCCTATAAAGCAATTGGAACAGGCTTTTGGAATCTGATTTTGCTGCTCCTGTCCTAGATGCAGATTTGATCCTGACCCAGGACTCAGCCTGTGCATTTGTTGCTGCCATTTGGTACTGGGATTTCTTGCTATCCCATGTCCTTTCCTCTCAACCTTGAAGGACAGATCTAGTTCGGCTGAGCCCACATTGACCATGTAAAAGACCTCATGGGTAGCTTCATCATCCTCCCAACTTCTTGCTCAGCAGAGTTCTTGGCACACAATGAGTGCTTCGTGGCGCCCCCATCACATCATCTATTTCTACTACCACTAGGGGTGTTATCATGGCCGTCTTCCCAGCCCAGATGCCAATGGCTGCTGTCTGTGGTCCCTCCTTCAAGGAGAAATTGTAATTCTGAGCGGCATTTTACCATCCCCTCAAAAACATAGAAATATGAACAATCTGGGAACAGTAAACAAAATAACTTCTTCAATAGATGAAAGTAAGGAAAAAGGAAGCGTGATCCACGCTTGCTTTCAAGGTCATCCTTACCTTGGCTGTCATCACACGATCATGTTCTAATGAATTATAGAACAGGTGCTGGAAAAGTGGCCATTTGGGTCACAGTCTTTGACTATTCAACTGAACCACACACATGCGCACCCTTAAAAGAATCATGTGAGCCTTTTTTAGCCCCTTATGACACCTTAAATATTTTAAGACTGAAGAGCAATCCAAATTCTTGCAGAGAGGGGCTGTCCTTTCCTTCTTATCCAGCAGGTTTTTGTACCTTGGGAAAAGCTGCACATGAAAGCCCCAAGTTCTCCTACAGTGTCGAAAAGAGGTAGAAACTGCCATCAGCATTGAGGAACTGCAGCTGCAGTCTTCCCAGCCCCTTGGAGACAATGCAAAGGGCTGGAAGTTTTATGGGCTGACCTTTGAACCTTTGCCAGCTTATTAGAATTTTGGTAGAAATTTCATTTTTCCTTCTGCCCCCTCTTCCAGAACTGATTGCTGATTTCTTTCTTTTGGTAATCAACTGCACCAAGATCATAACGTTATGATTGTAGGATGGACTAGCAGAATATAGTTAGGGAATTAAAAAAAAAGCAAGAGTTCAAAATGCTTCATAAATATCAACAGGTCTTACAGAGCACACTAGAGATTGGCAGAAAAGTTCAATAACACAGTTGCTAATGAGAATACATTTAGATGAGGCCCAACCTTCCTGTGCCAACAATATCTTATTTGTTGCATACCAATAAGAAAATTATCTAAAAGAAAAAAGATTTAATCTCATTAATGGTTAACCCTCAAAAGCAAGGACACAATAAGGTTTCTACAATTTGCTTCTAAATAAAAAAAAAAAATCAAATTTAGAATTAAGCAAATTGCTTTAGTCTTCCATTTAAAAACCAGCACAAGTAATCTAATTAGCTAAATTTATTAGGAGTAAATGTGAATGAACTTAGAAATTGAATTTTGGCACCAGCATTTATACAACATTAGAGAACAAAACTAGATAAAAATCCATTTTGTTTCCAAAGTCTGAAAAAGTATTAAATAAAAGGGAGAAGGATGTTCAAATATAAAGAAACTGCATTTTGCAACAAAGAGTCAGTAACATCAGCTGGAATAACAAACCCATCTTTACCTGGCCTAAGTGTCCACTTTGCCCCGTAATTACTGATCAAGTTCAGCTTCTCAGCCTGTGGGCAGCTCTTATTAGAATTTATGAAGCAGTTACAACTTTTAAAAAGTTCCCTAACTATCCTCTGCTGGTCCGCTGTTATGGCCAGATAGTTTAGATTTGGGTTCAGCTGTGATAAACGAGGAAGAAGAGGTAGCATTTAGTTTGGGGAGGAGGGGCTAGTAGAAAAAGAAAATGACATTTTAGGGGCAGGAGGGATTGGAAGAGCTCTTACATGCTTCGAGTGCCTGTGCTTTGTCTTACCAGCATTGTCCTATGCGACCACACCAGTGTCATGTAGGTAACAGGCAAAGGCCACATGAATGATATATGTGAATCACTTGAACCTCCACAGCCCTATGAGGTTACCATTATTGTTCCACTTCACAGATGGAGAAGTTGAGGCTCAGAGATCCTACCCAGCCTCATTTAGCTAGCAAATGATGGAATTAATGAACTCTCTGAGTTTAAGACTATCAAAAAAAAAAAGACTCTATTTTTGAAAGTCTCAATGAATACTGATTTGAATGATTAATTTTACTTAAAAAGGTAATTTTCATATCTAACAGCAACCATAATAGCCAATGGCTTTCTACTTTCAAGACCAGTTTTCATATATTATTTTTACCTTCACAACAATCTTGGGTGTCAGTAGTAAAGTCAGTCATCAATTTCATTTTACCAATAAATAACCAGAGACTCAGTGAGTTTAACTAACATACCTAAAATCACACATTTTTAAGCAGATGTGGGTTTTAAACTCAGGGATATGAGCTTGAATCCCGAGCTTTGCATCACACTCCATGACCTCCTCTGTCCAGGTAAGATAAAAATTAAGAATAGAATATCATGTTCTGTCATATCACCTCTGATGTCTAACCGGTCTCCAAGATTGTGTTTATTTAGAAAAGAGCAATAAATGGTTGATTATTTAATTCAAATTAATAATATGAGGAGATCATTTATTTAGTGGTCTAATTTTTTTTGAGACAGAGTCTCCCTATGTCACCCTGGGTAGAATGCCCTGGCGTCACAGCTCACAGCAACCTTAAACTCTTGGGCTTAGCAATTCTCTTGCCTCTGCCTCCCAAGTAGCTGGGACAATAGGCACCTACCACAACACCCGGCTATTTTGGCTATTTTTTTGTTCCAGTTGTCATTATTGTTTAGCTGGCCAGGGCTGGGTTTGAACTCTCCTGCCTGTGTGTGTGGCCGGCGCCATAACCACAGAGCTACAGGTGCTGAGCCTGGTTGTCTAATTATTGATTTGACAAAAAATAGATTATAATTTGGGCAATAAGATGAAAATTCTTGCAGGACACTTAAGACTAGTTCTGCCAGAATCTAACAACATTGCTATAGTAAATTGATTTTTTGGCTTATTCCATGAGATCCTCCTGGTTACAGTTTAACCCACCTTTGCTTGGGTTAAGTCCTGGTTTACTGTCCTTTTTTCCAAGGGAAGTGTTAAGCCTCATTTTTCTTAAGCTAAAAGACCAAAGCGGTCAGAGGCAGAGACAACAGGGATGTGACAACGCCACAGGCAATTACACGTTCCTCTCCTGGGTACCCACCTGAATGTTTATGTGGGATCAGAAAAGGACAAGATGCCCTTCCTTTTGTGAAGTCTCTACTGATCACAGAAGCAGATTTCAAATAATCTTTTCCATTTTGCTCCTCTGGGCTGCTTGGCTTTGTAAACTGTCAGCAAAGCCATCAGAGTGGGAAGCTAGATATTGCAATCTCTCTGGGCGGGTGGTGCCCAGATCATGTCAAAGGGATGGCGGCCACACAGGCCAGAGAAAACCATGTCATTGTGATATTCCTGAATCCCCTGGGCTAATTAGGACTTGGCATTCTTTTTTAACAGTGAATAAAAAGGGAGCTACTTGCAGATTCCATTACAAAGTGCACATTTTCAAGGTACGTGAAATTGCCCAGCGGTTGCTGTGGGTAAAATGAAATCCTTCTCTCTTGATTTGAGATTGTTAACTTTCTGTTTTACAGGGGACCATCTGCTATTCTTATCTCCAACCAGAGACTCAAGGGAAGCCCTTTCATCTGCCCCTGGGACAGCGTTATCTGCCACAATTGCTGATTACTCTGTGTCAGGGAAGTGAGAGCTTGAGAGACAGGGAATAGGAGACGGAGAAGTGAAATGATAGCTGCTTTGTGGGGAGCCCTCACTGTGTGTCCAGCACAGGCAGAAAGCGCAAGGTGCCTATTTCACTGTATCTTTCCAACAGCCCTGGAAGCTGTGTGATTATTATCCCCATTTTATAGATTGGGGAAACTGAGACTTGCCCATAATCAAAGTAAGTGTTAAAAAAAAATCACTTGAATGTTTTACAAAGAGTAAAAGGTAATCTGTAGGCATAGAATTTTCCTATTTAATATTAAGGATCATTTTTGTTTTGTTTCATTTTGTTTTGAGTGGCATCTCTCCATCAGGAAAACCATACTTTATTTTTCCTTTTACAAAATTTTACGTAAAATTGTTTCACTGCCTACATTAGCCTTCCTTTACCTTAAAGTCCATACTTAATGGAACAAGTGTAATGTATACGTAAAAAATGATTTTTAAAATGGCACTGATTATCCTGACTAGTATGAAATCATAAATTAGTACATGACAAGTCAACATAGTTATACAATATCAAATCTTTATGAGTATGGCTGAATGTCATTGAGTAAGTATTTGAGTGGATGTTAAGTGCCAGACCCATGCTAGATGGTGAGAAATCTATCAGTGAAATAGACAAAGCCAGTTTTTCTTCTTTTTTTCATGAAGATTACAGAGAAAAGGCTATTAGAAAGTCTGTCATTATATATAAATAATCCTGTGTGTCTGAAGTTGAAATGCAAAATGAAATACAAAACCCTAGTGATCAATTTTTGTATTATGAGCTTTCATTTAAAAGAGCACAAAATGTGAATAGCACAAAATAATTGCATAGGAACAGTTTCATTAGAGGAGAAAAATGAATAGTCACCATGACTCTTGAGAAGTAGTTATTAAAAAGGACTAATAAAAAAAATAGAAAAGAAAGTTAGGTATAATATGATGAGCAATAATAAATAAATGACATCTACCAGTTCAGTTGACATTCTTAATAACCATTTGTCACACCCTTCACTCTCTCTGCTTCATAGAATCCAAGAAAGGACTCAGAACAAACAGTAACATTTTCTTGTGTATGTGCTGGATATTTACTTGACTTTTCTCTGCAAAAACACCATGAAACAGATGATGATTTTTCTGATACCATTTGGATTTTTCTGGGATTAACATAAATTAGTTATTTCCTAATTTTGAAGGTAAAGGGTTAGGAAAAAGAAATATAAGCTAATCTGTTAGAGATAAACGGAAATATATACGTTGTTGTTTAATTACTTAGTTGATTATGACTTAGCCTGAATATTTTACAAAGACTTCACCAAGCATCCCTCAATTTAGAAGCATAGTCATGACACCTGCAATTAGAACTATAATTAAATGTCATTTAGGGACCAATAACCGAGGCTCACAACATTACCTGAGCTGCTGATAGTAGTGAAGGGATGAAGTTGCGTGGTTCCGCTTCTGGTCAGAAATGCCAGGAGGTTATTTTACTCCAGTAAATTTCATGCATCAGTATATTTATAGCTTCTATAAACAGAAAATATAAAAGGAAGAAAAAGTAGAGCTATAGAGCTATATTGATGGCAGGGTGGACCTTGGAGTTTCAGTTTGATATCCATGGGATTTGTTTCTTGATAATGAATGTGCCTTCTGGTGATATCCAAGTAAACTTGCTTTCCTCTATTCCTAATCCTTTGTGAAGTAAATAAAAGTATGTGTACAAAAAAGTTTTGTATCTACTTACAATGGTGTGATTTCTACCCCTGGTGCAATGATTAGGCCTTGGACCTGTCTTATTGAGGAGGATTTGGGATCTGGATCTTGAAGGGTTTGGGTCTTTTGCTGTCCTGATCTTACTACTACCACTGTGGTCTGAATACTTGTGTTCTGCTTCCTCACAAATTTATATGCTGAAATCCTAACCCCCAAGGAGGTATCAAGAGGTAGGGCTTTTGGGAGTGATTAGGTTATGGGGGTTCTGCCATTATGAATGGGATTAGTGCCCTTATAAAAAAAAGGCACAGGAGAGACCCATCTCTCCTCTAGTAGGTAAGGACACAGACAGAAGGTGTCCTCCATGAACCAGAAAGTTGGTCCAGAACTGTGAGATATAAACTTGCAATGTTACAAGCCGCCTAATTTATGGCATTTTGTTATAGCAGCTTGAACTAACAAAGACACCTACAAAAGTTGAGAATCCTCAAGCAGCTCTTGAGATAATAAATTGATTGCTTCTATTAGATCTACAAATGCTTCTCTTTGGGGATAAATTTTTGAGATATCTTTGCAATTCCTTTATTTGCTAAGAATCTGAAGTAAAACAAACAGATAATCAAAGTTTTCCTAGACTTGATTTTCTCTTAGGCTCAAATCATTATTAGTGCATGTTGGACTCAATGAGTTAAGCCAGAACTCAGAGTCACAAGCTTCCCTATTGCTCTATTCAGGAGTCAGGAATGGGAGTGCTTGGCAAGAAAATGACTAACAAAATTGGAATAAACGTTAGGTCGGAAAACCATGTGAGAACATCATGTAAAAGAAGCAAAAATGTGCATTGCTTAATTATAAATAAATAAGGCAAAGCAAGCATACCTGCATTTAAGCTTTTGTGAGACCAGAGGAGAAAGTAACTCTTGTATAAATAGGAAGAAGTTGAGGAAGTTAGAACATAAAGGAAGTGGGAGGCTTAGAGCATCCCAGCAGCTGTTTCATGGCTTTGCAGGACCTATTTTGGCATCTGTAGCATATGTGGTCATGCGTCAGGCTGGACTTCGTGGGGAGTCCTATATTTACCAGGTAAGTGACCAGATGTCTTTGCCAATGTGTAATAATTTCTGGGAGAGGGATTTAGAAATTCAGGTCATACCACCCAAAATAGGAAACCAGCTCTTCTTGCTTTAAAGGAAATTTAGGGATAATTCGAGATAAACCATCTGTTCAATAAGAAATACATAACCTACAGATGGTGAGAATTAAAGGACCCATAATACTGCTAATAATAGCATCATTTTTAGATTTATTGTATAAGAAATACGTAATATGTATATGTATTCACAGGCTCTGTTAGGATAACATTATACATTTATACACCACAGTCAGACTCTCTCTTTCTGATACAGTGCTGGACACAGAGTAGTCTATCAGTAAATCTGGAAGGAAAGAGGGAGGAAGGATATAAGGAGAAAAGGAAGGAAGGAAAGAAGAAAGGAATAAAATATATAATTTCTCTTGGGGTAAATGATCTATCATGTATATTAACTGGATTGAAATACAATATGCCATGTAACTGACTGAGTTTGAGATAGAATGCAATTTGAAGGAGGGAAGGAAGTAGAGATAGATTTGGCTTTTGTAGCCAAGCTCTCTCCTCCCTCAACAGAATGACACTATATATTCAACTGCACTCTCAGTACTAGGGGACCCTAGGTAGGCAGAGACCAAGATACAGATCCAGACCCTTCCAGGGAAAGCATGGGTGGGAACCAGGAGCTGTCATGAATCGCAAAATTTCAATCACCTGAATGTATTAGAAAAGAGGTACCTATTATTTACCCCCACTGTAGCTGCCTTAGTGAGAGAATTTTTATTAATTTCACATTATGTTTTGATTAGCTTGCTTTAATCCTGTGTAGCTTGCTAGAGGTAGCTTACATGGCCAATCATTACAATTTTAGGAAATTTGTTTGTGAGTCATTTGTTAGAAATACACAACCCTTATTAAAAATTAAATAATAGGATGGTGGTGTTTGGCACATCTTTTGTTTGTGGGACAAAACTACAAGAGGGACTCTACCTAACAAAATCAAATATTTTGATCTGGTCCTGGTTGGTTGTACCCTCACATTAACCTGAAACAAATTTATTCAAAAAATTAAATAATAGAAACTTGCAATTAAATATATTGCACTAATAACAAAGGTGATATTAATATATATTTAAATGCATTGCTTCCAGTCACTTTACTGCATTTTACTGTTATCTGTGTGTCCTTGATGTTATTTATTTCTTTTGTATTTATCTGGGGGGAGACCATAAAATGATGTGCTAGTGGGCTTATCTGCCCAACTCTGCCTTCAATGATATCACATGGGTTGCTTGAAACTGCCATAGTAAAAGTATTCACTATAAAAAAAATCAGCAAGTTCTGCAAGTCAGGAATACGTCTTCCTTCTGTTTTTCTCTTTCAGGGAGTGAAGGGATGATGGTTGAACATTTGCTATCATGCCCTTGAGCAGACATCTTGTTTTTCCTTGCATCAGTATCTATTACTCCTCATCTTTTGGAACTATGTTCAGCATATTTTAGATAATCCCTCCTTTTGTAGTTTTAGGGAGAATTTCAATTACTCTGTCCCACCCCTTGATCACAGATATAGGAAGGTAATCTAGGTTTGGCCAATCAAAATTACCCTGCCCTCCAGCATAGTGATAAACCAAGGGATGCACACAGGAAGTAGGTCCAACCAATGAGAGTCTTTCTCTGATGTTTTCTAGATCAATGCTGGGAAAGCTAAGCTGAGAAAGTGGAAGGCTGAAGGTGGCTGTGGCCACACTTCCCCCAATACCCACATTACCATAGGAAACCAGAACCCATTAGGACAACCTGACCCTACTGCAGAGGACAACCTGATGACATTGTTAGAGTTCCTAGATGCAGACAGGTTTGTTCATCCATCCTTTTGACAGTAATATAAGTCAATGAACTCAAACTTTGGTGTAAGCCATTTTTAGTTGAGGTTCTACCACCTGCAATTAAGATTATGACTCATATAGTTAACTCGACATTCTTCTTTCTCATTGCCCCTTGTTTCCTTCATTCATCAATTATATATATGTATGAATCTCATATCATGCTTTTAAAATTGGTCTAGAGAAAAAGGTCATTCCAGAAAACCAGAATTCATGTATGAATTCAGAAATTTGTAAATCTGTACCAGGAGTTCCATTGTTTTGCTGCCACCATGGAGGCTGGGATAATAAAATGCAGAATTTTATCACCTTAACATCCAAACTCTGCCAAGAAGAAATAGGATTCCAGCAGTGTAATTGATTTGTGTCACTCCCGCAGAAGATGTATAATGATGGGAACATCTCTCAAAATGAAATACTAATGAAAGGATCAGTTGTTTCGCTGTCTTGATTAAGCCATGGAAACTGAAGCCTGCTGCATTTAGAACTGTGTTTAACTGGTATAATAAAGGAACTTAGAACTATGTTTAACTGGTATAATAAAGGAGTGAAAATATAATAGAAGAAAAACTGAGAGAAAAGAAAAATGGGGAAAAGACTAAAAACCCATTTATTAATTCCCTGGGCCTCAGTTTCCTTACTGGTATAATGGGGATGATAATAGTATTCTGTAGAATCTTTAGGAAGATTAACATTTATAAAGGACTGACACAGATTGGAGCTCATAATTAAGGATTAGGTAATTTAGCTTTGTGTCTGTCAATGTTCTAGAAGAAAGCAAATGGTATTCTCAAATAATGTAATACAAAGAAGTTTAATGAAAGAACTCTTTAAAAGTTTAGGGAAACCTACAGTGGATAATGAAGTATTCTGGAACTAGCAAAAGAGTGGGAAGTAATTAGCACTCCTAGAGCTGAAGGAGCCAGGAAAAGGAGCAGTTCCCAGAAACTGGAAAGCAATTTGGAGGAGATAATTGGCTGACAGAGCTATGGCTTATAGTGGAGAGACACAGCCAACTTGAGGCAACCTTGTAGGCACGGAGGCAGGAGAACAAAATACCCTGATCTTATTGGACTGTGTTCTACTGCAGAGCTTTGTCCTATTGGGCAAACTCAACTTAAAGCCTGAGTATAAGAGTCTTCTGACGTAGTCCATGCAAGTCCGCCTCCCCTGGGGCCCAAGAGCAGTGTGGGAAAGGTAAAGAGTAGATCTGAATGAGGTGAATTGTTTATCCTTCAACATCTACCCTTGCCCCTCATCTGGATGAAATAGTTATATTCTCTACATGGGGAACACTCAAAAACTGAGTGAGCTACTGTATCATCATACTTTATGTCAAGATGGCCAGAGTTGCACCTGAACATAGTATGTTAGCCATCACTGGGGTTCTTCATATGAGGTAACAAGACACAGCTACTAGAGTTCTCCTTCTATAGCACTTACCATCACTCTATCCATTCTGTGTCCCCCTTCTTTACCCTCTGCTAGCACTTGGAATGGAAAAAGTTCTTTACCTGTTTGGAGTGAGCAAAATCTTCATTATTAAAATATTTGAACTCTTGTCGATTGTGTCTTTATTGGTTGGTTGCAGGTCTTTGCTGACCAGAACTGTTGGGTAAGGAAGCATTTGGAATTGCTTTATAGAATCCCCTGGATATCAGAAAAAGTCTTTCTTTTTTTCCCCATTGTATTTTCAGCAGCCTGGTTTCCTCCCTGTAAATGAGATCAATCACCTTAGCCCCAAATAACGACCTTCTTTTTGCCTGTTTGTTTAGCAGAATGAAGAATAAAAAATGGTCAGGGGAAATCTCAGCTTTCAATGTTCCAGTACGAAGAACCTGTTCCCTGATGGAGCTATTCTTTTCTTGAACACTACGATTTCTAACCTAAGGGCTTAAAAGTAGAAAACAAAATTTCTGTAAGTGGATCAGTAGGAGTAATAGTGAGGAAGGATACTTCTACACCACCCCTTTTATTCTTAGATCTGTATTTTCTGACCATGTACAGACTGTTCTATATACTGGATGATGATTTGCTTAGATTCTGTAAGATACCAACTAAACTTACAGGGTATTGCTCCTGGTATTGACCATACCTGAGCCTTAAACAGTAGCTATTTCTCCCTTTGTTTTATCAATCCAGCCATTTCAAAGTATTTGACAAATGTAAAAACCAGTGAATTCATAGGCATTAGCCCATTTTCATGTTTTGTTCATAATGAAATGCATCCCCTGGTACTTGTGTGGAATACCATGGTGATAAGTAGAGCATTCTGAAAGTCCATGAATAGTTACAATACTATAAATTCTAATAGGCTGAAAAGATACCATACCTGGAATATGTGTTAGCTTCCTCTTCAATGGTGGAGGGGGCCCAATATAATAAAACTACTGTATCCCCCTTGAAGAGGCCACTGTCCCTCTTCAAGGAATAGTGCCATGTTGGGACCATGTTGACTTCTTCTGTTGTTATATTGGGCATGTAGTAGTGAAAGTAGCCATATTAGCTATTGGTGAAATCCAATAATTAAATGGTTAAGATGACCCATCTATGATTGTCAGAAGCCTCTTTGCCCTGCCACCCTGAAGCTTCCTGAATGGGTGATGTGACCTGGCTTTGGTAGCAGTGATGAGAATAACATGTAGGTTCAACCATATAGGAGTACCCTGTGTCTAGTGGCAGACCTGTTGCTAGTTCAAGCAGTGGCACCTACTGCCTAATGGGAGTAGGACAGTTGTCATCACAAGACTAGTTTTGCAAAGTGTTCAGATTGTTCAGAGATTCTGCAAACTGTTCAATAAATGCTTTTAATAATTTGTTCTGCTGAAATCAGCCAGAGTAATTTCTGCTGTATGTACTTAAGCATCTTGATCAACTCACTGAGATAGCATATTCAGATAATGATAATGAAAGCAGTAATGAGCATTAAGACCAAAGTGAGAGGTGAGGTTCATAATGAAAGAGCAGGTAAGTAATCAGAAGTTGGGTGGGTTGTATGCACTGGAAGGAGGGCTGTGTCTGGATACCTAGGTACCGAGCTCAAGCAGAGTGGTCCACTGAAATCCCACATGCCTCAGGAAGAAGGTCTAATGACTCAAAACTCTGGGCCATCCTAGAGACACAGGATGCTCAGACCTTTCCAGACAATGGTGATTTAAGACTGGGAAGATTTCACAATGCATATGGTAATTTTTCCCAGAATTGGTATTTTAGCTGGAAATATTTAATTGTGGTAATTAATATGTCTGTTGAACTTCAAATGAGGCAGATAATAGAGTATAAAAGGTCATATTATTCATGACATATGATTTCTGTTCCAAAAATCACTGCTTAGAGCAAAACTGTTCCAGAAGTTATTATTACATATCTCTTATCTTAGAAGAAGGTAAAAACATAAATAATTTGCACTTTTGTTAATTGAACGTTTCCTTGGAAAACATCTCCTCATTATCATCTCTCCTTGGATTATTTGAACTTGAGCAAATTATCATCACAAAATAGTTAGAAATCACTTCCTTTATTTCTTTTCTTATTAACACTTAGCATTTAATAGCAATTCCTTACCAGATAATGCTTTTCCAGCCATTTATTTTTAATTAATTGTTTTGGTTCATCATACTCTTACATCAGGCTGCTCTCCATCTTTTTCATTATGCATTGTGTTTTTTTTCTAAGTGACCATGTGGAGATACTGCATTTCAACTCTGGTTAGAGGATTTCCTACTTTCTGGTAATGGACTATGGAGATATTTTTGGGTTTTTTGAGCAGAAGGTGATGAAGGTGATGGGAATGGAACTGAGTCATCCAGGCTTAGGTGTTAGGGGAGGCAGAATGCTCTGACAGTGAGGCATTTTCTCCAGGAAAGGGGGTGACAATTTTCTTAGATGGCCTCTCTTCTGTCCTGGGGGTGTACAAGCCGGTAAAGAGTACATGAGCTGGGGAGATGAAGTCACGAGTAACGTGTAGCACTTTGTGGACATGTTACATAACTTCTGAGATTACCTGACACTCCTTTGTCTACCTAAGGATTATTCACCTTGAACTTTATTTCCTTTTGTCTCTTTCCTTGTCAGATGGACAAGTTTAAGGAAAGCAGAACTCCCATTGACTAGAGCATCTGCAAGTCAAAATCAAAGAGAGGAAAAAAAAAATGACTCAGAGCCCTGGCAGCGGGGGGAAGAGCCTGACTACAGAGGAATAGGGCTTTGTTTGAGAATGATTAGGAAAATAAATTATTTAGCAAGGGTTATTTGATTGATAGTAAGCACCTTTTCATCTCTTCCTCATTCTGTCTTTCCATTTACATATTTAAAAACCAGTTACTTGCTTCTTTTTCAGAAATCTGAGTTAAAATGACAAAGTGAAACAATGGCCTCACTATACTGTGCCTCTGTGTAAAATCCCAACCTGGAAACTCCCATGTTTCACCCTGTGGCTCTCCTCCATATTTGTGGTGGTGTATGAAATGTCACTTTCACCAATCAACTACCATAAAGCTAAAAACCAAGTGCTTGTTGCCTAACACCAGCATTTAAATGAGATTGGCCATAATGAAATTTGTTGAATATAAGCTTAAGGATTTTCTTTCCTATTTCTCATGTTCCAGGTCTATTAAATAACTGATGTCCACAATGAGTTCAAAAAAGGCCCATGGATATTTATGTATTTGAACTAAAAAGCTGGGAACAGAACTTCCAAGCATACGACAATGTATAATTTGGAGCCACTGACATGAACTTAAGACTAAAAAAGCAAATGATGTTTTGCTTAGAATGTGGTCTTTGAATTTACTGGTGTACTCCTAAATCACAGGCAGAGTGTTGAAGTAGCCTTAGATCTCTGCTTTCTCTGGCTGCATTCCCAGTGCCACTTCAGAATCTATTGCAGAGGCTGCCCACTATGTAACTATTCCTAGCTTTAAGACAAGAAATTGTGCATCACATCATTGGGGATGTAGCAAGGGTTGAAGCAAAAATTGAAGAAGTTCTTTTTTGAAGCCTAGGGTTATTTGAATCAATGTAAAAAAAAAAAAAAGCTTCTACCCATTTACTCAAATTACATTACTGGACACTGTCAGGAAAAGAGGTACAAAGATGAATTACAAATAATCACTCCAAATGATAGATGATAGATCTACTATCATCTGTAGTAGATAAATGATAGGCATATAGATAAGTTAGATAGACAAATAGATTGATGATAGATAGATATTAAATAATCAAGTGGATGAGATAAACAAGGGCAACCAGTGACCTCTACATAGCCTGTATAACAGGGCATGGAGCCTACTACATGGCTATATAGGCAATACAGAATAACGGTTAAGGGACTTTGTGTTAATACTTTGGTTCATTTCTTGGCTCTTTTGTTTACTAACTTTCTAACATTAGGCAGCTCCACTAACTACCCTGGGAATTAATTTCCTCATCTGTGAAAGAGGAATAGTATGATTCACTTTTTATAGTATCGTTGCAAGGATATATTAGAACAGCTCTTCTTAAAGTGTGAACAAGTGTGTTCTGGGGATTCATGGGGTCCCTAAGGTCCTTTCAGGGTTTCTGTAAAGTCAAAACTATTTCCATAATAATGTGAAGAGATTATTTACCCTTTCCATCCTCCTTTTATTTTTATACTAATACTAAGATGTTATTTGCCTTTTCCCACTTATTTTTTTTTTTAATTTTTTTATTAAATCATAACTGTATACAATGATATGATTATGGGGCATCATACACTCACTTCATATACCAAGAGTTTTCTAGGGGGCACATGGGATATCTCAACAGAATGAACACAGAAAAAGATGGGAGAGTCCACATGTTCTATGATACCTTCCAGAGATTAAAGAAATGTACAAAAATGTAAAACAAGATCACTCTTCTCACAAAGTTTGGTTTTAAAAAATACATGACTTTCATTAAAAATATTTACGTTGACATGTTTTTCTGAAAATTTTGTATCTGCTTTGTCGGCACCATTACTTTAAGATGAATTAATTAATGATTTTTTTTTTTTTTTTTTTTGCAGTTTTTGGCTGGGCTGGGTTTGAACCCTCCACCTCCGGCATATGGTGCCGGTGCCCTACACCTTTGAGCCACAGGCACTTCCCTAATTAATGAATTTTTTGAAATTTTCTCAGCTTTGATTTCTAATATGATAAATACAAGTAGACATAACCCATGCAAACAAAAACTTTTTGAAGAATTTGAAAGGATCAAAAAACAAAAAGTTTGAGAACAGATAATGCAAACATTCTTGATACTATAGGAAATATCTAAATGTTAACTGCTACTATTATTGCTATTATGAGACCTAAAAGCTAGATTGTTTGTAATGGGGATTCTGTTAATGAGTCAGGGGAGAAAGTATGGTCAAGGAAGCATGGAGGATTTAATGCCTAAGCTGAGTTTAAAAAGAGCTGATATAATTTCCATCTCTGGCTTTAAGAGGTGAGTAATAAATTAACCTGGATGTTGGCTACATTGCAATGCACTGTATTTGCCACATTGCGTTTATCATGATGAGATTACACAGAGAGGTGTGCGATGGTGCTGGCATCGAACAAGCTGATTGATAGTCTACTTTAGAAGACAAAACTTTCACCTAAGAAGGTAACTCATGGTACACGAACTACAGAACAAGGGCTGGTATCCACCAGTGGATGACAGGACGCAAAAAAGCGACTAGGTGTTATAAGATTCATAAAATGTTAGCATTGAAAGGACAAGTGGTTATCTTTCAGAACAACCATTTTGTTTTTATATTTTGAAGTTAAACAAGTCATTCATGAATACATTTTCTGCATAAATATTCTACCAATCCTAAGGTTTCATTGGGGGGCTTAAAAATGAAATTGAACCTTTAGCTCTCTACCTAATCATCCTTCTCTATTCTGAGATAATTGCCATAAACAGTTTGGTAAATATCTTTGCGGGTTTTTTTCTGTACATTAAACAGGAAAAATAATGCCAAAACTTATAACACTTAGCAAACACCAGACACTATTCTAAAATATTGAAACCTTCACCTAGATCGACTCACATAATCTTCACAAAATTCAACAAAGTATTTACTAGTATTGTTCCTCTTTTAACCAAAGGAGTAGGGAGGAAGTGGTGGGCACAGAGGAGTTAAGCAAATGGCCTAAGGTCACAGAGGCAGTGAGTGACATGCTATGTTTCATGTAGATAAATTGGCAGAGGGACAAAAATATAGGTAGGAAGGTACATAGAAACAGGTTATTTTAGGCGTGTTTTTATCTAAATAGGATTGCATTATACATGTTGCTATAGGATGTGCTTTTTTCACTTACCAGTGAAAATGGACCTTCACTTTATTTAACAGTTTTACAATCTTTTAAAATAGCCATGTTATCAGTTTAATGAACATTCTGGACCCCTATAATATTACTACAAACATGGCTGTTTCATTTGTTTTCCCAACCATACCCTATATCTTGCTCCATTGGGGCTGCTAAACAGGACAGTATAAACTTGGTAGCTCATAAGTAACAGAAATTTATTTCTCACAGTTTTGGAGCTAGGAGGTCCAAAGCTAAGGCGGATTTGATGTTTGGTGAGAGCTTGCTTTCCGGCTCATAATGATACCAACTCCCTGTGTCCTCATGTGGTGTAAGGGGCTAGTGAGCTCTTTGGGGCTTCTTTTATAAAGGACTAATCTCAACCATGAGATTCCTACCCCTCATAACTAATAACCTCCCGAAGGCTTCAGCTCTTAATAACATTACCTTGGAAGTTAGGACTTCAACATATGAAATTCAAGCAGACACAAAAAATGAGACCACAAGATCCCATCTATTCCCCCTTCAAGCCTCTTAGCAATGTCTAGGCCTGGTTGCTCATTTAAGCAATGATAAACTCACCATAGTCCAACTTCAAACTCCCATCTTCTCCCCACCTCTTAACTCTCTATTACAGACTGTTGTTTCTCTACTGGCTGGAACTCAGGTGGTGGATATGGTGGTGGTGGTGGCGGTCATGCATCAAAGTGGCCAATGTCACTTCACCTGCCTGGGAGAGTGGCTATCAGCCCGCCTTGTTAGCCAGCATAAGCTGGTGGCTAAAGGCTCCTGTGTGGCAGGTGTTCAAATGCTGTCTCATTCAGAGGAAGATATGAGTGAGCTCCTTTGTGCCCTCAAGACCTCTATGAGAGGCCAGTAGCTACAACCCAGGACTTTTTATAGAGCTACAATCCTTGAGGTCCTTCCAGTCTGAAAGGGAAGAACTTCACTTCTACAGACTTTCAGTGGAGAGAGAAAGAAATTGAAATCCTCTGCCATGAAGGTTTATGGGATATAAATTTACACTCTCCATGTGGTATAGGGTCCCCAGAAAAGATTTAATTATCATAGATGTGAGTGCAGAATCCCTGGAGATCCAGATGAGACAGATGCAAAATCACTCCATGGATCTGGGTCTGCTTTTATACGCCAGGGCACAATCCTGCCAAGGATGAACTCACACTAAAAAATTATAAACCACAAGAAGAAAGAAACCATGGGAAAGAAAGAGGATGCCTGCCCAAGAGAAAAATACTCCAGAGAAATGAAAACAGAACAATATGAAAAGGACTGTAGGATAAATTTTTAAATGACTAAAATGAAAGAAAAAAAAAACTAATGAAAAAATAAAATATTTTCTGTATTTTTAAAAATCCTATATAGAACCTTCATAGGTTTCACACTTTAATCCACCTACAATTTATATATGCAGATGGTGCAGGGATCTAGTAATTTTTTTCTAAATGATGTTATTTCCCCTAAATCACTACAGTTCCTCTTTTGTTCACTGATCTTGAAACACCAAAATGGTCATAATAAATTTCTAAATATTCCATTTCAGTGAATCTATTTCATGATGTTAATCTGCCCCATGGTCTATTGCTATACCAACATGTCATTTTAACTAATTTGATTTCTTGTTCTATAATTTTTTCCAAATTCTTTTCTACATGTACGATTCTAGATTATACATTCTCAATAACAGGGGTGATATCACCTCCAACAGGTTGAAAATGAGTTCTTGGCTTGGGGGGTGGGTGGCAAGAAATCTTACATTTTATGCTTAATTACCAATAGATATACATATGTGTAAAACATTAACAGTTGTACTGTATATTTGTGGTATTAATATTTCATGGAGGGATGATTGGAAAAATGCTAAAAAGCCTCTTCAGTTTGGTGAAAATATTAATAATAATAATTTTTAAGAGATTGAAAGACATTGTTTCAGGTGAATTTTGAAATTATCATGTCAATTCCTACCACTTATTTTTGCAAAAGACGACCCTGGAGACCAGAGAGATGATATGATTTGACCTAGGTTGCATTGCAAATTAGAAGTAGATCTAGGATGAACACCCACTCTTGACTTTGAGTTTTAGATTCTTTTCACTGTACTCCCTATCCTGATCTGTGTAGGCACCTTGAATACAAAATCTATACCAGGCCTCTGAGCAACTTCTGAGCATTGAACAGTTCTGAGCTCAAGTTGTCCGTAACCCTTCCCTTTCCCTCTGGGAAGACTTTCTGAATCTGCCTGTTGATGTCTATCTTTCGTCCTGTCGTTGTTCCCTCCTTTCTTCCTTAGAGCATTGTAAGTCAATGCCAGCACCATCTGGGACTTTTGAGATGAGAGCCGAAGGGCAGATCTATCTTTAGGCCCTGAAGTTTGGGTTCTAGGTTCTACTGGCATTTAGCAGAATTTCAGAGGAGGAGAAGACTTCTGGCGCATGTTGATCAGGAAGGGCTGGAGATTGAGAAAAAAATGCAGATAGCAGGGGTAGAGGAACACACCCGTAAATAAAGGTGGGGACACAAAAGTTTGACAAATGCTGAAGCGGGGTTTACAACATTCTCATTACTGCATATGAATAAAATGCTTCATGATAAAAAGTGAGCAAAATGAACAAAACTTAAATTTCTCATCAGAGATCTTACTTTATCGCCAGCTCACACCTTCTCTGCCTTCCCTCTGACTAGCACTGAAGCAAGAGGCATTATCAGTCTCTTTTTATCTTTTCTGTGATTCACTTCCTTTCCAACTACAGGTGCAGCTTCTGACTTCAGGGAGGGAAGAGGATGGTGAGAAAAGGAAATAAAGTAGAGGGGAAAAGTTATTGTTACTAAGCAGGTGCCATCTGTAATTCTCTCTTCATCATGCTCTTTGTCATATCAGACATCCAATCTTTCTTTCTGTTGTGTGAGCCCTTCCTGGGATTTTTGGAAAGCCACCCTATGACCTCCACAATCCCAGGTTATCTCTGGACTGCACTAATCACTGGTGACTACTGTACACTCTTTTTGGCTTTTTACAACTCTACCTGTGGTAGAAAACAAAATGGGTCCCAATGACTCCCACTTCTTTGTATTCACTCCCATGTAATGAATTATAGCACATTATACAAGCATTTGGTATTTAATACAGGAGAAATGTTGGTATATTGCTTCCTAGATTAGTTTATAAAACATACTATAGCTACTATAGCTTCTGTCTTGTTTCTGTCTATCTGTCTGTCTCTCTTTCACTACTTGTTCCAGAGGATGCCAGCTGCTATGTTATTGCAGTGAGGACCCCAGAGGTTTTAGGGTAGTCAAATAATGCAGTGAATATATGTCACAAAGAAGAATAAAGGAATAAAAAGCAAATATTTCAATAATGACACCCTTGAAAAGAAAACCTGGGCCTGGCTCAATGGCTCACATCTGTAAGCCTAGTACTCTTGGAGAACAAGGTGGATGGACTGCCTGAGCTTAGGAACTTGAGACTAGCCTGAGAAAGGGCAAGACTCCATTTCTACTAAAAGCAGAAAAATTAGCCAGGTATTGTGGCAGGTACAATAGTCCCAACTATTCAGGAGGTTGAGGCAAGAGGATCACTTGAGCCCAAAATTTTGAGGTTGCTTTGAGCTATGGTGCCAAAGCACTGTACCCCAGATGACAGAGTGAGAATCTGTATGAAAGGAAGAAAGAAAGAAAGAAAGAAAGAAAGAAAGAGAGAGAGAGAGAGAGAGAGAGAGAGAGGGAGGGAGGGAGGGAGAGAGAGAAGGGGAGGGGAGGGGAGGGAAGAGAGGAGAGGAGAGGAGAGGAGGGGAGGGAAGGGAAGGGAAAGGAAAGGAAGGGAAGGGAAGGGAAGGGAAGGGAAGGGAAGGGAAGAGGAGAAGAGAAGAGAAACTGAAAAGATGTGGTATGAAAATATGTCGTGAATCATGGTGAGAATTTTACTCTAAAAATTCTTTAGAATTTGGGGTTATACAAACAATGTTTCCCAATAGCCAACCTTGCAAAGAAAGGAAATGGTAATTGGACCCCTAAAGGCAAGGACCACTAAATTCCACACCCTTATTCAAAGTTATGATGGGTTAAGAGCAATCCTGCTTGTAGAGGAAGGATCAATTTCAACAGACAATAAGGGCAAAAGCTACAGTCTGTGGAAAACTTGGCCTCAATGGGTTGACTAACCAATTTCCCTTGTGTTGTTGGCTTACTGCATCCCCAGCTTCCAACATGTGGGATAAATCTCAGGTGAGAGGAAAATAAGCTTTGCCGGTGTCCCACAACAGAGGGATCTTGGTTTTTATTATTTGTTTACTCATTCATATTCATATGCCAAACTATTATTCAGTATCTGCTCTATTCAAGATGCTTCAGAAAGATTTGCTGGTCTACAGGTCTTAGTTTCTTCCTATGTTAAAGGAAAGTGCATATAGTCCTTGGTTCTCAACTATTTGAGGGGGATAATCACCTCTTTAACTGGCCCATTACTACTTACCCTTCAGATATTAGTTTACATGTCACTTGTAATACTCCATACTGAAAACAGCTCACCCCAGTCCTTTCAGTTTATGAGTTCCCTTATTATTTGTGTTTCTTTTATCACAGAATAGCCATACTTCACCATGGTTGCTTAAGTGTGTATCTTCTCTTTTAGACTTTAAGCACTTAGAGATAAAGCTGTTTGTTGTGCTTGCTCACCAGTGTCTACCCAGAGAATCTGGCATATAGCCAGTACTCAATAAATCTTTATTGAATGACTAGAAATGCCTAATATATTTGTGTTTCTCATCCATTTTTGTATCATAGACACTTGGATATGGGGTCAGGATGACCCTCCAGGCTCAGTTAAGAATACTGTGTTAAAAACCTGTTGGATAGTTGATTTACCAAGCCAGTTTTAATTTGCTGTATGTTTTTCCTGATGAATAGATGGTGCAGAAAATGCCTCATCTCTTCCGTTTTGTGAGGAATCTCCCAGCAGCAATAAACTAGCTTTCCTCACATTGGCAAGGAGCACATTGCAGGAAGTTTCAGAATTCTTTGGCTGTGGGCTCGTATGTTGCATAGATGTCTAAAGCTCTTTTCCAAATCAACCCAGTGTAGTTACTGAAATCACACATGCATGTACACAGACATACAATCATTTCTGATCTTCTCCTAGTACTTCCTTTAAGATAATAATGACCCAATAGTTTTCTAAATAAGAGAAAAAAATGTTTTTCTTTGTGTGATATGCCATGGCATTGTCTGAATTACATAGCACTTAATAAATATTAAGTCAATTAACTTAAATTATTATTATTTTAATATCCCCCCAGAGAAGACATTTCTACTCACAATGAATATCCTGAAGACTGACAGAAGAATGATTTTCTTTAAAAATAGAATAAATATACTTTAATAGTATATTTTTTAACTTTAATAGTTAAAAAAAAAATAGGAGTATAGACCTGACTGTAATCTTAAAGACAGGTTTGGTAGAAATAAAAATTTACTTCAAGAAGTGATAGTGAAAAAAACATAGTGTTTAGAACATTTTTCTTTAAAAATGCATATTTAATTAATTAAATGGGTTTACATACAAAAGATAAGCTAACATTATTGAAACGTGATCCTCAAAAATGCTCAAACTCATTCACATTGGAGGATTTTTAGAAGGCATTTTGTTCTTCTGAAAACTAATCAATACAGGGAAGAATTAGTTCTGAGCAATCTGTGAAATATAGTATCTGACTAGTTATGGAAAGAAAGTTCTTTACAGAGAAACATCAGATAATAATTACATAATAATAATAGAATTAAAACATCACTGTTTAGCAGTCCCAAATGAAATCACAGATCTAAGTGAAGATCCTTATAACCTGCTGAAATGGTTAGATGAAGTGCTGATGGGGAGTCTATAATGGATGAATTAGATTGGCAATGTGTGAATCCCTGTTTAGCATTAACATCACAAAGAAAGAGAGAACTAGACATGATGAGCTCACCAGGTGATGAAAAATGAATTCATAACACATATCTGAAGTATTACTACCTAAGAATGAAAGCTGGACCTACCTGAGTCTTTAGATAAAACTACACACTAATGGGAAATAAAAGGGCAGAAGAACATGGTAAAAGTCACCACAGGTACGTGATCAACAAAATCCAGAGCATGAGGTTTGATTCCAAATGAACCAGGTGGAAGTAATAGTTATATATTAAACAAGATGAAGATGATGAACCTTGTGCTGATGGACAGTGAAGCGCAGTGATTGATGTGTGAGAGTGAGATAAAATACTGCCTTACTCTTTTTTATTTTAGTAGATAAATCTTTATTGTCTACTGCTAATAAAGCAGTTTAAGTGACAACTCTACATGATCCAAAATTATATTCAAAATATATATTTTCTAATTCTTTTCTCTTACATATAATCATGCTACATTGTCTGCATTTGTGAGGTAAAGTTGTAGTTGAGTTCTTTATCCAGGAGGTGCACCATGTACCCCTACATTATATCACGTAGGTAGAGATGAAAACTTGGGGAGTGACTAATATCTCACTTTTTTTGGCAACTTTTGATAAGAGCCTCCACAATTTGTTATGGGATAGGTGATATTATATTGCCTAGGCAGGAATGAAGGGTAGACTGGGAAAGAATTAGAAAGTAAGTAAAAAAAAAAAAAAAAAAGTAAGTAAGCAGACATCTATTTGATCCTGCAATCCAATTATTAGCCATCTAACCTAAAGAAAAAAAATCATTTTACCATAAGTACATTTGCACTTGTGAACTCCATTCACAACTGAAAAGATGTGGAAACAATGCAAGTACCCATCAATCCATGAATGGATTAATAAACTGTGGTATATGTATGCCAAGGAATATTATTCAACCATAAAAAAGATGAAGACTTTATATCCTTTGTATTAATCTGGATGAAATTAAAGGACAGTCTTTGTAAAATATTCAAGAGTGGAAAAACAAGCATTCCATGTAGTCAATACTAATATTTATTTTTGTGCATACATCAATTAGCTATTATAATAATGCTCCATGACAAGTAATCACAAAACTTCAGTGGCATACCATAGTGAGTGAACATTATCCATACCCCCATGGTCAACTCTGAGTTGTTTAGATGGTGCCACTGATGTTGGCTGAGTTCATCCTGATGTTTGACATTAGCTGGCTGTCAACTGACAGAATAAATGTGGTTGAAGAACTGAGGTGACACAGATTTGCTTCACAAACTTCTCATTATTCAACAGACCAGTGTGGCATATTTTTAGTGCTGTGACAAAGGTGGAAGAGGGAAAGTGAATCTTGTAAAAATTCTTGAGGTCTCAACTTGAAACTAGATTCATTCTATTTGTCTTCACAAGGTATCTGGCAGAGGAGGAGAGTGCAACAAAGTTATGGGGCCAAGGGCATGGACACAGGGAAAGTTAAAAAATTGAGGGCATTTGCATTAGAATGTTCATCACAGTTTAATTCACAATCACCAAGAATTGGAATTAACCTATGTGCCCATCAACTCATGGATGGATTAATAAACTGTACTATATGTATACCATGGAATACTATGCAGCCATAAAAGATGGAGACTTTACATCTTTTGATCTCTTGTATTAAACTGGGTGGAGCTGAAGAACATTCTTCTTAGCGAAGTATTACAAGAATGGAAAAGTAAGCATCCAATGTATGCAATTCTAATATGAAACTAACAGATAAACAACTATGTGCCCACATGTAAGAAAAACACAATTAAATTCAAAGGAGGGGGAGAAAAGGAGAGAGGGGAGGAAGGAGGGCAGCTGTCAAACTCTCACCTAATGGGCATAATGTAAGGATATATAGCACACCTCATGGGTGAGGGGCTCAAATACAATTCAAACTTTACCTAACAAACATAAATAATGTAACCTAATCATTCATACTCTCATATTAATCTGAAGTAATAAATAAATGAATAGCGAAAAAAAATCAAGACCAGTATATGTTTGAAATTTTCCATAACTAAAAGTTTAAACAGCTGAGTATCAACAACTATATAGATAAAAACAATATTTTGATACTAAAACACTTTACTTAAAGATTGTGATGCATTCAAACCACTTTTGCTATTTTTTTATATATCATTGATGGGATAATAACACTTCATGAAAGTAGTAGAAATATTAAATGAGGGAGCTTTGTTTGTAAAGTAATTTGCATAGTGCTTGGCATGTAAGTGCTCATTAAATAAATATAATGACAATAATAATAATTACTATTGTTATTGTTAACATTATTAGCCAAAAGTTCTGTTCTCTGAAGAGATCATGGCTATATTATAACATCTCTAATTTTACTTCTGAGTTGAATAAACTACTTGATTATGTGCACAGTACCTATTTTGAAATAATACAAATGAACTCATTGTGAATGTGCTGTGAGAATATTTTTACAGCTTTGTGTACAAAAAGGAAAATACAAATGAATACACAGAAAACCTGGATATAATCCATATGTTTCAATGTAAGAGAGTGCTTAACTAAGCTATGGAACATACACACAAGGAAGCCACATATTCACTGATGATAAAGTTGTGGAAGAATATTTGTTTATGTATAGTGCAAACTTACTTTGTAAAACTCACATAATTGCTTAGATTCACAGATACACATCAAAATGTTAAAATAACTTTTCTTAACTGGTAAGATTATTCTTTTGTTTTAATAAAATTTGTTTTCAGAGCAGCCTTAGGTTCATAGCAGTACTTTGAACAGAAGGCACAGAGATTTCCCATATACCCTCAGTCTATCCTACACATGCATAGCCTCCCCCAGCATCAACATCTCATGTAAGAGAGGTACGTTTGTTGTAACTGATGAACTCACCTTTCCATATCATTATCACCCAAAGCCCATAAATTACACTAAGGTTCACTCTTGGTGTTATAAATTCTATAAATTTGAGCAAATGCACAACAACATGTATCTGTCATAGTAATATCATACAGAGTAGTCTCACTGCTCTAAAATTCCTTTCTGCTCTGCCTGTGTACCCCTTCCCCTTATGTCAGCTCCTGATCTTTTTGTTATTTCTAAGTTTTGCCTTAGATTATGATTTCTACATTTCTTACAATAACATTTTTAAACAAGCTATCTTCATAAACTCTACAGAGCAGTTGATGTAACTCTCTGATATGTGGTGGAATCTAAGAATCACTGATACGGACAAAGCCATTAGCTATATCTACAAGCACATAATTGATTTACATGTTTAAATTATCACTACTAATAACAATAACAAACTTCTCAGTTGCTAAATGCTTATTCTAACTTATTAGAACCTTCATGGAATTAAAATGGTCAAGCCAGTTGCATGTAAACATAGTATCAAACCATGAGGAGTGCTAAAATGGTCAAAACCTAGACTTTCTCTAAAAACATGTTCCCGTTAAGGCAAGATGGAATATGAACCTTGACTAGAAGCAGAGGCAGATAGGAGGATGGAGAAGCATTTGTCAACATCAAGTTCAATCAGAGAAGCAACAGGGACAGACTTAGGAAATGAATCATTATGTATTATTAGATTTACCAAGAGATTAAATCTACTAAACATGCAATGATGTTTATCTCACCATTGTGAGGACAATAAAAACAACCACAGTTATTTTGGTCTATTGGCTTGGCCACATGTAGACAGTTTAGGATAAATATTCCTATGACTACTAGTAGAGTCTTTTCCACTGAGCACTTCCATGAGTTCAATATTGTGAGAATTCCAAGGGAGAGAAACAAATAATATTTAGAATGAGTACTTGGGGTTGGTTTTAGTCATTTGAGAAGTAGCTCCTCATTTGGCTCTGCACAAGGTTGTGAAGACAATATAACATGGGAAACATTATATTTTACATAACTTGGATAAACATGGCTAGCGAATCAAGCACACTGTTAGTATAAAGTTTCAATTTATAGAATTTTTGTAAATAATGAACTTACTAATAACTAAAATTCAATGTGGAAAGCTATCTTTCCATTATGATAATGTAAGTTGACAAAAAAATGATAAAATAAAATTTATTTTAAAGTTTTTCATATATTGTAATAAAGGGAAAGAGAATGTTCACTTTTCTTATAAGAAAGAGAAATATAAATACTTTAAAATGGACCCAGTATAAGGGTATTGGCACAACTTTTTGGTGTGAGACACAACTACAAGAGGGACTCTACCTAAGGTATGCAAATATTGTAGCCTCATTGTTTATACCCTCACCTTAACCTGAAATTTAAAAAAGTGAAAACAAAAAGTTTGTGTATATTTAAAAATTATAAAACATGTGTTATAATTATAATTTTAAAAAGAGCAGTTCAAGGCAAATGTACCAATTATTCTTATGACCAAGTCTTTGGCATATTGTGTGACTATTTCTTCATTTATTATCTATTTTGTACATTTCTAGCCAGAAGAAAATTATGAGACGATAAATGCAGGGTTTATAAATCAAGTCATTGAGTAGTAACTTTAGTTTGGTCTCTGATATTCCCTGACTTGAACAAGTATATAGACCATTCCAGATCTTAGTTTTCCTAGTGGCAAGAAAAAAGTGTTTTGTACTTGTAAGACTTTTTTTCTTTATCTACCCTTAAGGAAGTTGTTACAATTACACAAACAAAAAAGATATCACTTATAGTATTGGCACTACTCTAGGTTTTTTCATTGTAAATTAAAAACATGTAATTTCTAAAATACAATGTGTGAAATTGAATTATTTTCCACTCTCATTTATTCATATTTATTCATGTATTAACATGGTGGGCACCTACCATCTCTTGGGTTCTGGCTCTGGAACTAAGCTGTTAACAGAAACCAGCCACATAGGAACTGCTGAAGAGCTTTTCAGGCAGAGGCAAAGAGTTGAATTGATGCTAAGACCTTGAGGCCAGAAGTAGCCTGGTAGAGCGTCAGAAAGTAGGCCACCTGGGTGAAGCCTTATTGAAAGGGAGAACTAAAGCTGGTGTGAAATGGCAGGGCTGGAGATCAGATTTCTGGGCACAGCAGAACACAACTAAAAGCACACAAGCAACAGTGCCCAAAGATCAAATGAGCCCCATAAAACAATTGTCCCTTGAAAATTTGTCCATTTATTTTTAAAAAACATACACATAGGAAAAGTTGTTTCCCCTATCATTTAGTAGCATCAAGCTTCTATGATAGTATTTATGAACTAATTTATTTTAAAACATATTCTAATGGTCTCTATATATTCCAGAAAATTCCCATCTCTTAAAAGTCTCTGTGTGTTCCAGAAAATTGTGCTTGCATTTGTTAAAATATGTTTTATTATCTCAAAATGCTGGGTTAAAGAGTTTCTCTTAAATGAGCTGCTGTAAATTAGACTGTCTCAATGCTGCAGATTACTCCATAATTTGTTTTCTGCCACATAGATAATGCATTCGGCACATCGCATTTATTAGAGCTGCTAAACTTCTACCCTTTGCTCTCTAATTAGACTTTTCTTGTTACTATGTATTTCAAAAAATATGACCGTTCCATTTCTTTTTTTTTTTTTACTTGTGTTATTTATTTATTTATTATTATTTTTTTTATTGTTGGGGATTCATTGAGGGTACAATAAGAAGCCAGGTTACATTGATTGCAATTGTTATTTCTTAAGCCTGATGAAGCTGTAGTTGGGGAAGGATGAGAGATAAGTAAACCAAGAGTGGGTTTAACCTCTGTTTAGTTGTGTTTGCTGAGATGACTCCACATCAAGGCCTCGCTGCTGAATGGTAGGGTCCTGTCGAAGGTGGGCACGACTGCCATTCATTTAGTGATGCCCTGTTTGGCATGGTAGCAGAATGATGTCTCAATCAGCAACAACTGGAAATTTACTTGAGAACCCCCTTGTTGATAAATTATTCATTGTGAGATACATGCAGGACTGGTTCAGCAGAGACCAACTGATTGCTGGTGAGGATTGCTGTTTTTTGTTTTTAAGACATTATGAACATTTTATTTAATATTTTGTCTTTGAGTGAAGCCATTTCTAATTCAGAACAACAATAAGCTGCCAGGCATACAACTGTTGGGCCCTTATGTGTAGTCTTTTCATCATATAATACAAAGTTCATCAAATGTGCTTCATGGGAGTTTGGACTGGGAAGAACACATGGGGAGATTCTGGGATCTAGTTGTGTTCAATTTCTTGACCTGGGAGGAAGTTATATTTGCTTTATAATTATTCAGTAGGCTATACATGTATTTTTTATATTTCTAGACTATAGGTTAATTTCATGGTTTTTAAAAATGTGATCCATGTATATATGCAAATATATAGTGCATTTCTATTAAAACAAAGAACATATAATAAAGATGTTATCTTTTCCTTCTGACTCATATCAAGTCTCTTCAATTCTAAATCTGCTGGTTACTTCATCCTCCAATGATCTCATCATCTCAGCCTTAAGGGTCTATACTATATATTTTTCCTTTCCTCATTAATTCTATTTCTTTTTCTTCTTTTGGTTTTTATTTTATATGGGTTATTTTTTTTTTCTTCTAAGTTAAGATTATAAAAGTCTTGAAGCAGGGATCATTTCTCTTTTCTGCCAAGCACATTATACAGAATTCTATAGAGGTTCAAGAAATACTAACTGATTGAACCTAGCATTTTAAATTGCTCTGTTTTCTTTTCACAGTATTGTAACTTAATGCTAATGAATAAGATTAGAGATATTTATTCTAATTTTTTTGTTAAGCAAAAGTAGCAGTATTGAGTAGCAGTCAAGAGCTAAGGGTTAGGGTTTAATGGGCTTGGATCTAAATTTCTATTCCTGTACTCATTAATTGTGCATTCTTGGGAAAGTAAAGATTTAATTTTCTGTCTGAAAATTTTTAAAAAACTTACTTATCATTTTTAAAAGGATGATGGAAAGGTAGCATATATTGAGCATTTAGAAAGCTGCTTTGCATATCTTATGAATCTTATCTACACTTGGCAATGTAAACAACTATTATGATTTTTATTAGTAGTACAACTTAAATAAGTAAAGACATTTTTGCATTAACATATAGTCAACTGTTTATGTCAACTACATGAGCTTTATTCTAAAAATGGGAAGAATACCAGTTCTGTTTAAAGTTTTAATATGTCAAGTTTTTGGCATGTACTACAAAAAGAAATAGAGTCAAATTCATAGCTATGTATTTACCCACTTGAATGGACTTTTTAAAAAATTGATGGACACCATTAAAATATCCTATATTCACAGATGACTCTTATCATGGGCATTCATGGCATGTGGTCTGAATGGAACTCATCCAAGATGACTTAGTTACAAACCCACCAGAAGGATTTCATCATAATGCAGTTTTACCCATAACAAAATTTGTGTCACTGATCCCATCGCCAGTGAAACATCAAGGCTCCAGTGCAGTAATTTGTGTTAGCATCTTTTTCCTCTTCATGTACCATATGAGATTAATTATGCCCATCTATTTGCATTATGTATACTATTATGCCATCTATACATTAAAGGACAGAGCACTTTCAGTAATAAAAGCTACCACTCACTAACTCAGGAATGGAGGTGACGTAACTCAGCCAAGCCCTAGGAATTTTATTCCAGGAAAGTAAAATTCAGTGGTCTATAATTTCTGACAGATGCCACCGCAGGAACCATCTACCACTCTACCATTCCAATGAGAACATTGAGACTTCTCATCTCAACTCTTGAGCCTTTTCTAGATATGAAACCCTGATCATTCAGCATTTGTCTGCTTCTTACCACTTAGATATACCTTCCTCTGACCTCCTAATATTCTCATTTTGTTTATGTTACCTAAATTTGTTCCTTCTTCAGATAAATTCCCAACCAGTCTAGATCCTCACTTTATCCATTTAGACATACCCCTGGGACATGGGAGTCCTATGTAGTATCCAGTCAGTTTGAGTCCAAGCTCCCTTCCATGCTGAGATTATGACCTGACCTTAGACTTATTCTAAGGATGTCAGAAAGAATGCAACCTAAGGAATAAGAAAGTACCTAGATGTTCTTAATCATCTGAAAGGAGGGATAATGAGTAATAGTACATCATATTCATTGATTCATTTTTTTCATCCATTCAAAATCTAGAGTGATATTAGGTCAAACCTCATTACTAATTGCCTTGAAAACATCTTGAAACATGATGAATGATCATCTGCTTAAGCATCTGTAGTGCCAAACAATTAACTACTGAAGCATATATAATGCAGTTTCACTCATGTTTCACTGATCATTGAGGTAATGTGGGTGGAGAGAAAGCTGGATACAGTAGTAGGTGACCACCTTATGACAGACAGGACTTCAGAAGTAGGTCCCTGAGTTCCAGAATCTAGCTTCTTGCCTAGAAGGTTATTTGACTGTTCTAAGGCTAAAGGGATTCCTTGAGCATGTGGCTCCAAGACACAGTTTGAATAAATATAAATTGAATGTGCCTACCTGCACTGGAAGAACCTTGACTTGGCATTCTTCCATCAGGTGAGCAGGACCCAAGTTGGTAGACTACTTGCAAAAAACTATTGCAGCCTCAGTCACTGAGACACTCACAGGCATCGCTGATGTTGATGATAGTTGAGGAAACTGCACAAACACTACACTACTGAGCCTATCCAGAACAAAAGCCAGTGCACTATGTTCAACTGGCACCCTAAGACACATTTGCAGGTGAAAATATTTCCCTAAGAAAGCCACTCTACAAAACTGGAAGAGATGAGATGACCTCTCCAACAGACGCATAGATACCAACTGAGGAATTTGATAAACTTAAAAAAGTAAGAAAACATGACATCAATAAAGAAATACTGATTCTATAATTGATATCTCCCAATGAAAATTTATACGTTTCCTCAAAAGGAAATAAGGATAATGATCTTAAGGGAACTCAGTGAAATATAACATTACTGACAGACAATTCAATAAAAATCAGGAGAATAATTTATGATATGAATGATAAAGTTAACAAAGATATAGGTATTATAAAAATAGAACCAAATAAATTTTGGAGCTATAGAATTTAATGAATAAATAAAAAATACACTGGTGACCTTCCACAGTAGAGTAAATCAAGTAGAAGAAAAAATTTCTGAACTTGTAGACAAGTCTTTTGAGATAATTTAGATAAATGGGGGGGAAAAAAAGGAAGAGAGTGAAGAACTTATGGGAGTTCAGAAAAGAGACAAATTCATAGAAAGCTTATTTAACAAAATAATGACTTAAAACTTTCTAAGTATTTTGAAATCCAGATTCAAGTAGAATACAAAAAGATCCTCTTTGTGTTCCATTATAATCAAACTTTCAAAAGCCAAAAGCAAACAGAATTCTAAAAGCAGCAAGAGAAAAGCATCAAGTCACATATAAATGAATTTTCAGTAGACTATTAGCAGGTTTCTCAGCAGAAAGCTCACAGACCAGGTGAGAAAGGAATGATCTATTTAAAGAACTAAGAGAACAAAATTGGCAGCTTAGAATACTATACCTAGCACATTTTCCTTAAGAAATGAAGGGGAAATAAAGTTTTTTCCAGATAAGCAAAAATGGAGAGAATTCATCACTGCTAAACTGGCCTTATAAAAAAATACTTAGGCAGTGCTTCAGCATCTTTTCAATAAAGGATGAGAAATACTATCATAAAAAAATGAAAGTACAAATCTTACTGATGGAGATAATGTATTAAATTTGGAATATTCAATTACCGTAATGGTGGTATGTAACCTTTCAAATCTCTAGTATAAATATACCACATAAAAGGATGTAAATTAGGGCAACATAGTTATAAATTTTATGGAGAGAACAAAAGTATAAAGTATTTGTATCAAAGTTAGGTTGTTATCAGCTTAAAGTAGTCTATTATAACTATGTAATTTCTATGTAAGCTTTTCAATAACCACAAAGAAAATAGTTACAGTAGATAGTCAATGAGAAAGAGAAAGAAATCAAAGCTTATCACTACAGAAAAGCACCAAACCACAAAGATGAACAATAAGAAAAAAAGGTGGTACAAAGGAGATAGAAAATAACAAGAGAACAATTAGAAAAATGGGAGGATTCAGTTCTTACCTATCAACAGTAACCTTGAATGTCAATGGATTAAATTCCATAATTAAAAGATCTAGAGTAGCTAAATAGATTTAAAAACAACAATAACAACAATTATGTGCTGCCTCAAGAAACTCATTTTACCAGTAAGGACACACATAGACTGAAAATTGAGGGATAGAAAATATTCCATGCAAAGCAAGTAGCTATATTTATCAAATAAAAGTGGCTATATTTATCAAATAAAATAGACTTTTAAGTCAGAAATGTCAAAAGAGGCAAAGAAGGTCCTTATACAGTGATAAATAAAGACATCGACTCAGCAAAATACATAACAATTGCAAATAAATATGTATCCACTACCAAGCACCCAAATATATAAATACTATTAGAACTAAAGAGAAAGACTGCAATAAAATAATAGGCAGGGACTTCAACACCCTACTTTTAGCAATGGACAAATTACCTGAACAGAAAATCAATAACAACAACAGCAACAACAAAAATACCCTTGGATTTAAACTGTACTCCAGACCAAATGGATCTAACACACATTTAGAGAACATTTCATCTAACAGCTAAAGAATACAAATTCAATAGCATGTGAAAATTTCTCCAGGATAGCTTATATGTTAGAATATAAAACAAGTCTCTATAGATTTTTAAAAATTGAGATCATTTTTATCTGCTCAGATCACAATGGAATAAATTAGAATTTAATAGCATGGAAACTATATAAATATATAAAAATTCAATAACATGCTCCTGAATGACCATTGAGATAATAACAAAATAAAAAAGAAAATCAAATAATTTCCTAAAACAAATAAAAAAACAATATGCCAAAATCCATAGGATAGAGCAAAAGCAGTGCTAAGAAGGGAATTAATAGCAATAAACACTCTCATCAAAAAAAGTACAAAGACTTCAAATAAACAACTTAATCACCTCAAGGAATTAGAAAACTAAAAATGAAAGAAACTCAAAATTAATAAAAGAGAATAAATAATAAAGATAAGAACAGAAATAAACAAAATGGAAACCATAAAAACAATGCAAAGATCAACAAAATGAAAAGTTAGTTTTGAAAAAAGGTAAAGAAAATGAATAAACTTCTAGCTAGGCTAACCAAGAAAAAAAGTAGAAAATTTGAATAAATAAAATCACAAATGAAAAAAGAAACATGACAACAAGCACCATGAGAATTCTATGTATAAAAGATCATTAGAGACTTTTATGAACAAATGTGTACTAAAAATTGGAAAACCCAGAAGAAACAAATGAATTTCTGGACAAATGCAACCTGAACAGATCAGTAATGAGCAATGAGATTACATCATCAGTAATGAAAAGACAAAGAAAAAGCCCAGGACCAGATGGCATTACTGCTGAATTCTACTAACTCATAAAGGAGAACTAGCTCCAAGTTTTCTCAAAGTATTCAAAAAGAATGGAGGAGAAGGAATTTCTTCCTAATGATAAAAGATTAGCATTACCTTGACACACAAACCAGATAAGAACAGGAAAAGAAGAGGAGGAAGGAAGGAAAGGAAGAAGGAAAGAAGAGAGAAAAGAAGGAAGGAACGAAGGATGGAAGGAAGTAAGGAAGGGAGGGAGGGAGGGAAAGAAGGAAAAATTGCAAATACAAGTTGGAAAAGGAAAAGTCAAACTGTCCTTCTTTACAGATAGCGTATCTCATATGCAGAAAAATCTTAGGACTATACCAAAAAAGTTTTAGAACTGATAAATGAATTAAGAAAAGTCCTCACCATCTCTATAACATAAACATGCAAGGCAAAGCAGCAAATGCTGGTGGAGAAGCTACAGAAGGCTACGATTTCAATGTAGACAAAGCATCCTTATATGGGATGAATATGCTATGTAGGACTTTCATAGCTAAAGAAAAGTCAATGCCTGGCTCTAAATCTGCAAAGAACAGGCTGATTCTCTAATTAGGATCTACTGCAGCTGATGACTTTAAGTTAGAGCCCCCACTCATTTGCCATTCTAAAAATCCCAGGGGCCTTTAGAATTATGCTAAATTCATTCTGTCTATGCTCTGTGATTAAAACAGCATAGCCAGGACAATAATACATCTATTTTACAGCATGACTTAGTGAATATTTTAAGTACACTGTTGAGAATTACTGTTTAGGAAAAAAATTTTTTTTCAAAATATCACTGTTTATCAAGAATGCATCTGGTCACCTAAGATCTCTGATACAGATGTACAAAGATTAATATTGTTTTTATGCCTGCTAGCACAACATCCATTAGGCAGCCCAGGCATCAAGGAGTAATTTTGAGTTTCAAAAGTTAAGAGATACATTTTGCAAGGCTATAGCTGCCGTAGATATTAATCTTCTGATGGAATGTAGGCATAATAAACCGAAAACCTTCTGGAAAATTTTCACCATTCTAGAAGCCATTAAGAACATTTGTGATTCATGGAAGGAAGTAAAAATATCAATAATAACAGACATTTGGAAAGAGTTGATTCTAACCCTCAAAGTTGACTTTGAGGGGGTGAAGACGTCAGTGGAGGAAGTAGCTGCAGCTGTAGTAGAAACAGCAAGAGAACTAAAATCGGAAGTGAAGCCTGAAGACAGGACTGAATTGCTGCAATTTTATGGAAAGCTTGAATGGATGAGGAGTTTCTGGGTGAGCAAAGAACATGGTTTCTTGAGATGGAATCTACCCCTGGTTAAGGTGCTGTAAACATTGTAGAAATAAGTGACAACAAAGCATAATATTACTTAAACTTAGTTCATAAAGCAGTGGCAAAGTTTGGAGAGTTGACTCCAATATTGAAAACATTTCTACATGAGTAAAATGCTATTGAACAGAATCGCATGTTACAGAGCAATCTTTCATGAAAGAAAGAGTCAGTTGATAACAACAAACTTTATTGTTGTCTTACCTTAAGAAATTACCACAGCTACCCCCCAAACTTTAGCAACCACCACTGTGATTAGTCAGCAGCCATCAGCATCAAGGCAAGACCCTCCACTCACTAAAGACTCAGATGATCGTTAGCATTTTTAACAATAAAGCATTTCTAAATTAAAGTCTATACTTTTTAAAGACATAATGGTATTGCATACTTAATAACTACAGTATAGTGTAAACACCTCTTATATGCACTGGAAAACAAAAAACTGCAATTGATTTTATTGAAATTCTTGCTTTATTGCAGTGGTCTGGCACTCAACCCACCATATATCTGAGGTATGCCTATAATCAGAAGTTTGACATGGATTCAGCACCAGGGATAGTAGACAAATTATAAGTCTTGTGGCTGAAACTAAGTTTTAATGGCTGAGGCTAATGGAGCTGGCTGTTCATGGTAATGAGAATCTTGCAAATGGACCTTTCATCCATCTTCACATTAGTAACGGTTTTGTTGACACTCAAAGTCTCAAGGATGAGAATCCTCCTCCTCTGACTTCATTTCTGTGCTTTCATGGCTGAACACACCTATGTTCACTTTTTAGATATGTTAATATTTTCAATCAGGTTATAGTTAGTTTTGCAAGTCTCAACCTTACTTAATGTCACTTCAGCAGGAAACTTCCCTGACATCAGCAAAAATTTAGTCCATTATTATAATTGTCAGGTTGATCTGTACATTTTCTTGAGAGCAAATTTTACAATTTATAACAGTCCACTTATTTATATTTGGATTTTTCAATTGTCTTTTTCTACACTTACTAATTTGCATATCTGTGATGTGATCTATTATGTGATGAACTTAAAACTTTCCTGTCAAGTGGGTAGCCTCCAAATACTCATAATATTCACGTTCACTGTCATTGCTGTTTTCCTTTATCATCTTCCTTAGAATCTCTGTGTATTTAACACCATTATGTGTTAGATTTTTTCTTTTTTCACCATCTCCAGCTCTACATTATAATGGATTTTTTTCATAACTTTTTGGAAGTTATGAAACTTTTTTCTTTCTCCCAACCACTCTGAAATTTGCCTATTTCCCATGGCTCTGTCAGTGCTATACTTCTGCTTTAAAGAAAATACATTTATTAGTGTTGTTCTCATTAATTTATTTGATAGTTAGCTATTGAGAACCTGCTACATGCCAAACACTGAACTACTGTCTTCTAAACATGATTGTGACATGTGTCTGCAATCAAGTTGCTCTCCAATCCATTGGTGAAAATAGTCACTGTATGTTTTAAAATATAGGTATCATTAGAAAATTTGAAGTAAAGTAGTTTTCCCTCTTACCCAAAGGGAATGCATTCTAAGATCTCCAGTGGCTGCCTGCAACCATGTATAATTCTTTACCTTATGTATACTATGTTAACTGACAGCCTTCCTAAGTGACTAGTGGGCAGGTAGCGTGTACAGTGTTTAAACACTGCTTGGAGGGACAGTTTATGTCCCAGTGGAATGGAGTAGAACACTGCAAGTATGGCACACAATTTAAAATGTATGCATTTTCCACTTAATACTTTCAGACTGTGGTTAACTCTAATAACTAAATGTCCACTTAATATTTTCAGAAAGTGAAGCCACGTATTAGGGAGGATTACTGTGTATTAGGGCCAACAGATTGGGAGATGATTACCTTTGAAAAGAACTCAAGATTCCTGAGAGGAGGGAGCATACCATGCCAAGAGGGCAGAGGTAGGCGGGTGAGTGGTCCATGGAGACACATTACTCAAAGGTGCTGAGTGAATCAGGAGACAGAGGGTGAAGGGAAATGTGGGCAAGAGGCATTACTGTAGTTTATATGGGAAGGATGGGCAAGACAGGCTAAGAAGAGTTAGGAGTGGCTAATATAAATAATCTCTGTGGACTCAGGGACCTAAGGGCCATCTCTGGTTGTCTAGCACCTGGCCCTGAAGTGATCAAGGCAAGTGGATAAGTGCCCAGAGCAAGAGAGCCTGTTAGAAAAGAGGTAGCTGAGATGTGGACTATGGATTGATTGGTTTGTATTTTAAAAGTATACTTGTATTGAATTGAGTTTTTCTCTTAGGTGGATGTGTCCTAGATCATCTATGACTTAATATTAGTATTGTATACATTGCGTATTTGGTTTTCCATTCTTGTGATACTTTACAAAGGAGAATGTGTTTCAAGACCATCCAGGTTAATACAAAAAATATAAAGTCTCCATCTATTTTTATGGCTGAATAGTATTCCATGGTATACATACAGGGAGCGGGACACAGCTACAAGAGAAATTCTACTTAACAAACACAAAAATTGTAACCTGGTTGTACCCTCACATTAACCTGGAAATTAAAAAAAAAAATGTATGCTTGAAGTCAAGTTGTTTATATCTCTAGGAATTGGATAACTCTGGAAAAGGCAATGTCTCCAGGGTCTGCAAGGCCCCAGATGGCAAAGCATCAGATTACAGACAATAAACTTCTTAGCTAATACACTCTATAAATCAGAACAGGCAATTTTCTAGTAACATATAAATTTAAAATCTTTTATTTTTTCACTCTTCCAACAGCTAAATACTCCTTCACACTGCTTCCGTCATGACACTGCTACCTTAAGTCAAGGTCTCCATGCTGTCATGGCAGAGAAAAGAGGTTCTGAAGGACTGAACAGCCTCTTTTCATTGCCTAAGCCCCAAAGGAGCATGGTCCACTTCCACTCACTAGCATTACTCATGTGTCCCTGCCTAAGGACAAGGGGGTGAGTGTGTCACCTTCCATTCACCTGGGGCATCATCATGGTGAGATAGTTTTGCAGAGATGGCCAGTGGGCAGTCCAAAGCTGGGGGCTGGATCAGGAAATAACTAAACCTAAAGACACCAGCAGCACCATCAAGTACCTTTCAGTCAAGACCACAGTAGACATGCCCTGTGCTAACACTGACAGCCAAAGGCCAGGGTGGATGACATGCTCCTCACCTAGAGGTCAGTGGAGCTAGAGAAAACTGGAGGATAGCCCAAGTGAGAGAACCATCTTCCCTCTGGGCCTCTCTCTGCAGCCATGGGTGCCAGTTGGGAACAGAAAAAAGGAGAAAATGCAATCAACAAAGCTAAGAATTTGCTTAGAAGAGAATGAGTTAACCCAGAGGAGACAGATGCCAAATCAGAATGAACCTAGTTACCCTGCATGAGCAATATTTATATTTCCCCACTCCCCAGCAGAAATATGGGCTCCAAAACTAAGCTGGGTTTGTGACAGAAAGTAAAATAAAGTTATATTTAACACACCCCAATTTGTGACTATTACATTTAAAAACCTCTACATGTGTCTAGTTTTGTTGTTGTTGCTATTGTTGTTTTTAAGGAGAGTGAAATCCCAAGAGATTCTTAGCAGAGGAGGGAGCAGTTTTGAGGCTGAAATCACTTCCCATCTGGAGGAGAGAGGGACAGTTCCCTCAAGGGAGAAAAGTGACTTCTGTCCATGTGGAGGCACAGAATTCATTCTGTGACGTCCCCGTAAGGGCCGACAAAATGCTCATTGGCTCAGTAGGGGCTGCTCATGGGACAAAAAATAAAAAAGAACTTCTCTAGGCCAAGATTGGAATATAAAAGTATAAGTTTATTTTATATCAGAGAAAGAGAAGAGAGTGGGGCGAAGAGATGAGAAAGAGAAGAGCAGAGAGCAGGGAGTGAGAGCGGGGAAGACGGGGGCAGGGGGAAAGGAGAGAGAGAATGGCTTGGCATCCCAGAGAAGGAAGGAAGAATGCCAGCCCTTGTGTCTAGTTTCATTTCCATTTTATAATGAATGAAGTTGCCATTTTTTGCCAGGACCAAAAGTCAGTTGTAAAGAGAGCTGACCTATGCTTGTGTATATTAACACTACGTTTTAGCCATTCCAAAATACTTACCATTTTCATTTGACATGGAAACTGAGTAAGACTCTAAGAATACAATAGTGAAGGGGACAGACGAGGTCTCTGCGATTATAAAGCTTGTGGTCTTCAAAGGGACTTTTTAAAAACAATTGCTCAAAAAATTAATTAATTATAGTTGTAATAAATGTTATGAAGGAGAAATTCCCAGTGCCATGCAGGCATATAAGAAGAGTATGTTATGTATTTTTTCCTGATCTTATTCTTGCCTTGATCTCAGCCTAGAATGGCCTTCCCTTATTTTTGCACATTAAAATCCCCAAGCAGCCCCTCCTGCACAAAGTCAAATGTCCCTCCTGCATTTTGCCTTCTTCGCTCACCTCAATAAGAAGCATTCTTCCTTCCTCTCGCATCTTGGGGCACACCAGATATCATTTTCCTTATTTAGCATTGAGTTTTAGTTGCTTATACGAGAAAGATCTTTAAAAATTGCATAGTCCCTGGAGGCACGAATCAGGCTTTTGAATAGCTTCATAAACTTCCTCATGCCTAATATAATGCTTTGCAAATAAAGAGTCAAGATATTATATATATAATTACTGAATAAGCATGTTCAAATGTGTCAAAAGTCCATTTCAGTAATGTTAGTGTTGTTTATTGTTGAAACAATAAAATATGCCCAGTATGAAATATTCAAATAAAGTGTGAAAAAATAAAAGGTTGTTCTTTATTTCTTTTAAAAAGCAATGTTTGATGTATGTGTAATGCTGACAGCTATGAATGATTTTTCTTGTTTCTTCATGTTCTATATTTTAAAAGTTATTTCTGTGTGTGGTAGTAAACACATGTCTAGGGCAACAGTACATAAAAAGAAAAGCAAGTCACCTACATTCCCTAGACCCTCGTTCTTTTCGCCTGCATAGGATGTCATTTAGTCCTCAGAAACACCTTGCGAGTGGGCATTATTACTATCTTAGTCTCATGGATAAGGGGCTTACATGGCTCCCAGAACTTAGTTGTTAGAGCAAGATTGCTCATTCTGATAGCGGAAGCTGTCTTCCCTGCCTGACCTCTTCTCCCAAGAAAAGTCCCTCCTTTGTCAGAATTTCCATTTCCTTCACTAGTGTGCTGGGGTAATTGGATGGGTTTAGATGTTTTTATTCATTTGTCCTTGACTCTATGAAGCAGACATGGTGCTAGACACTATTTATTTATTTATTTATTTGTTTATTTTGAGATAGAGTCTCACTCTGTCACCCTGTGTAGAGTGGCGTGGTGTCATACCCCACAGCAACCTCAAACTCTTGGGGGTCAAGTGATCCTCTTGCCTCAGCCTCCCAAGTGGCTGGGACTAAAGGCACCTGCCACAACACCTGGCTATTTTTTTTCTATTTTTAGTAGAGAGGGGGTCTCACTCTTGCTCAGGCTGGTTTCAAACTCCTGAGCTCAAGCAACCTACCTGCCTTGCCCTCCCAGAGTGCTAGAATTACAGGTGTGAGCCACGGCGCACCCTGGTGTTGGAGTTATTTATAATGGTAAGCCATAAGCAGATTCACTCCTCACCCCTGCTATGAAAACAGCCTGGCTTTGTGGTTTGAGAGCTGCATGGAAATGGATGAAGACCACTCAGGTGAGAACAAGAAAAGGCTATCATTCACAGCGTGCTGCAACAGGAGACAACCACCATCACTGAGGTTTGGCCGAGACTCATAGGCAGGCAGGGGAGTGAGAAATTATTGTGGAAAAATAGGACAGCTTCCAGTGTGCCCTGGGTGGAGGCTGTGGGCATGGGGAAGCAATACACGGTCTAAGCAGATCCTATGCAGTTAGTCGGCACGCTGGTTTGCTGCTTTTAGGTTGGGATCTGGGACGAAAATTAAAGAAGCTGTCAGGTATTGACTAAATTCTGGCTTCTTAGGGCTGATGGTTACAGCAGTTTGGCTTCCTGGACTGGTTGATGCAGATAGTAATTTGACTTCTTGGATTGGTTATTGTAGCTAGGTGGGCTTCCTGGGCTGGAAAGCAGCAGGTTGTAGGTCAGAGTTCTATTTTTCTATGTAACCAGGCCATTATCAGCCATTATCAATGTCAATAGACAGGTTTTTCTATTCTTCAACCCAAAGTGGGCTGTTTTCCAAATTTCTAAGTTGGCAGTTGGGGGCTTCCAGGCATGTTTTTAATAAAGAACAAATGAATAAACACTATCTTTAAATGCTCATTCTTTTTTTTTTTTTTCTGATAGCCAGAGTAAGCCTTATAGATGCAGGCTCTCATTCAGTCTTCACCGTGACCCTGTGAGGCAGAGGCTGTGAGTGTTCCCATTCCATAGAGAGAACACTGAGACACACAGAGGCTTACACAACTTGCCCAAAGACTTTTGGGTCAGAAATGGAGGAACAGGGATTTTTCACTAGGTCATTCTGACTATAAACATTTTAGTTGTAACCCAGGTACCATTGTTTCCGTACTGCTGTCTCCCTAGTTGGCCCTTGATAAATAATAGTTCCTTTGTTATAAAATCAAAGTTTGTCAACAGCCACCCATGCTGCTGCAGGAGTGAAGAACAGGACCAGAGTCGGCGGGCACTTTGAGGACAGAATAAAGGGATGGCTTCACCAGGGGTGCAAACATCAAGTACAAACATAAAGAGGCTTTGGTGAGGGGCACAGCCATTCTGGGGAACAGATCCTATTTGAGGTCAGCTGTTCATAGTTAAGGATGGTTGTGCTCTTTATATTCCTGCCACTTCTGTGGTCCAAAGCAGAGTGTGTGATACAGCAGTTTCAGGAGCCACATAGATGGCAGCAAGATTCTCTCACTATCTTTTGTGCCCCCGCCCCCTGAAAGTACAATGGCTCAGTTCTGTTCTGGGCACCGCTACTAACCACTGATTTTGTGCTTTCCTCGTTTATGGTGATTGCTCTGCTTCCAGGCAGGGGAAGGGGGTCTTTTGAGCACTAGTCTTTGCACACAGCGTGTGTTCAGTACATTTGGCTCGTGTACCAAAAAAGGAAATAAAAAACATTGTGATTTTTCTTGCCTTAAAGACAACTCCCTGGAGTACTGGAAAACTAAATTATAATTTAAGTCTACAGTTTGCCCATCAAGGGTATTTTTCATACATTTGTAGTGTGAGAAATGGAATAATAAAAAATGCCTCTAAATTTATATGATATTATTTCTAAATGATTTGTTCTTTTTTCTTATAATAAAAATTGTAACATTACTGAAATGATATAAATGTGTTGGTTACTTTATAGTGATCTTAAAAATGCCCAATAATGTTTCTCAAGAATTTCATTGACTTCTATTTATCTTAATGTAGTGCTAATAATGAAGTATGACTATTATCAGGGTGATGACAGGAGGGTTTTGTTGTCCTTGTTAAATTATAATCTGAACATACCACTTATAAGAAAAGACAGGCAACCTGATTACTCCAGTGTAACTAGGCACTACTTGGGAAGCCTCATTAGCTCTTACAAGGCACTGCTATCCTATTTAGTAAATTACTGCACCTATGTGCTAAGTAGTATGATCCTTAAAGTTCCCATTGGAACCAAATTATTAGCTCAGTTCTGGAAATACCAGTATTTGGTTGGAAAATCCTGACAAAGAATAACTGAAGATTTCTATGGGTGAGATGGTCTCCACTCTTCACCTACACCTGTGCAGTGGGTCTAGGGCTGGAAATAAAATCATTCCATGCTGATAGTGTAGTAAATGTGCTTTTCTCAGTTCACACATTGGCCATCGCAACCCATTCTTAATGGGCAATGGAATCTTACCATTTATCTGTTTCGTCTTTCTCATTTATCCCTTCTATGAAAACTAAACAACATGACAATTTCCCGACAATGATCTTACAGAGAAGTTATTCACTGGGCATCTGAGGCATTGCTTTTGAGCCTGGCTAAAGTGAACATCATGGATTCAGCATGCTGAATCCTGGGTTGACTCTTGTGTTCCAGGACACCCAAGCCAGCTAAGACATATCTGTTCCTATAGCTGTCCAGGCCCAGTTTGCTGGTCCTGTTTCAAAATTGATCTTAAAATTTCTGGTTCTATATCTAGAGTTGGTATTTCTCCAACAGCCTTGGCTGTCCACATTGTGCTGGAAAAATAGAAAACCCATCTTCTACTCTGAAACCACAGAAATGAGCCCTAATGCTAGACATGTAATACCTGTGTCAACAGGAGCCCCAGGAGTGTGGGAGGGAAGGAGGGCCTGTAGGTCAGACTGAAGTATAAAGGTCAAGGACAACATGAAATTTCTATGAAAAGCTCAGTGTGGAAAGTTAAGATATAATAATAAGAGCATGTTTTTTTTCCCCTTTAATCCTACATTGCAATTGTGAAGCTTTAAAACCTGTGGCCAGCATTTTAATCAAGTGAGAAATGGGATATAACCACTTCCAGGCTAGTTCGAAGCACCTCTGGATTTAAAAAGGATGGTTACTTCTACAATAAACCTTTGAAAGTCTTCTTTCAAAGACTCAAGTCATGGAATTGACCCATGGAATTTCACCTTACCCTGACATTTCTATCCAAGGACCAGAGAAGTTTTGTATTGATAAGAAATAGAGAAACCTGTTTCTGATTCTTGCACTTTGGTAATTTAACACCAGTTGGATATACAATTAGCACAGTTTGACTCCATTCCATTGCTCAGAATTAATTTGTGTCAACACATCACAAGGTAGAGATGGGAGCTCTAGACTACATTGCACAATTCACCATCCCTTTTCCCTCCCCCCCACACGTTACTTCATGAGATTTTAATTTAGAGGGAGTTAGCATTCAATTTTTTTTCTCTAGACTGGGTAATACTTATTCAAAGATTACACTGGTTCTCTAAACTACAAAAGAACTCTCTATTTAAAGGATCAGAATCTTGAAAGGATTAAATGGGATGATGAATATGAAAGTCCCTTATAAAGTGTAGGCTGTATATGAAAAGAAAAATGTGAGTGCACACATGGAATTTAGGCATCATTGTTAGATAAATCCGGCTGGGGTTTGGAGCTCCTACTCAAATCTTATTTCTACCAAGAGACTTACAGTGAGTTCCAGCACTCTTTTCTCTCTTCTGTTTTCCTAAGAACCATGATTTAACATTTTTGCATAAACTATCACCTGATGTGGCTAATTTCTCTCCAGGCCTTGAAAGTAGGTAGGATATATCCCCAGAAAATAGGCATTTGATGTATTTATGGATGAAGGCATCATGAAGTGATGAATTCATCACATCAAGGAATTCCTAGACAGCTATATCTGATGCTCCCACACTCTTCCTGCCCATCTCACTTCAGCTTTTAGACTTGCAGACACCGACATCCCAGGGTAGCTGTGAGCTTTGCATTGTGTGTGTATATTCACAGGGAACTATAAGCTGCAAACTGACTGCAAATGGCAAATGCTGTAGGGCTACAATTAAAAGTTCAAAGCACGATATGGTTACAAATGAAATTTAGATAACACATCATACAGCAGCAAAATAGAGTAGTAGATCTTTTCTCTAGATTGGAAACACCAACGTGGAGTATGGTATATTCTGAGATGCAGAAAATCTTTGTACAAGTACTGTATTAGCCATTGGCTTTTGCTTGGTCTTTTCACTTTTTCTCCTGCAAAATTAGGCAATATGCATTATCTAAATTTTATTTATGAAATATCCAGTTAGGCAATTTAGCTTTCATTCATGTTATGTGCGTAAAGGATGGCAGGAAAACAAGGAGAACAGATGATGAAAAATCTACCACATTTTTTAGTTAATTTCTCAAACTTAAAGTGTGGGCATTTGGGGAGCCACCATAGCTCAGTGGTTAGGGCACCAGCCACACACACCGAGGCTGGCGAGTTCAAACCCAGCCTAGGCCTGCTAAACAACAATTGCAAAAACAACAAAATAGCTGGGCGTTGTGGTGGGCACCTGTAGTTCCAGTTACTTGGGAGGCTGAGGCAAGCAAATCACTGGAGCCCAAGAGTGTGAGGTTGCTGTGAGCTGTGATGCCACGGCACTCTACCTAGGGTAGCAGCTTGAGACTCTGTCTCAAAAAAAAAAGTGGTCATTTGTTCTAACATTATTCTGATATTGGATCCTTTCTTTTAACATAGATAATTTCAAAATTATTTTTACTGGAGCCCTTAGGAAGTACAGAGCACCAGGGAAGATATTTGGCTGGAATGGAATAATAATTGACACTATATTACAAAGAATCTCAGTTTAATCCAAGGAGATATTTCACAAGTAAATTACACAAACACAACTTGATATGAAAGTTTAAGGAAAAATAAGATTTCAAATGGGGATGTTAAGGGAAGACTTTACAAAAGAGTTTTTTATGACTTAGGTTGCAGTAAAGGATGTAAAAGAGACATCAGGCAGAGGATGCCAAGAGTAATAGTACAGAGGTGGAAACACAGAAGGGATGTTTTACTGATAGCGGGAAAAGCAGTCCGACTGCTGTGGAAGGTCAGCTGTGGTGGTGGTGGGAGATAAGGCATGAAAAGTAGGTTAGCCTTAACTGGGGATGACATTGAATGAACTTAAAAGGACTGTATTCTTTAGGCAACAGACAGCACATTTGAAACTTTTAAGCAAGACAGTAGTGGATTGGAGTGTTATGTTTAAAAATAAATTTTCATCATCTATCAGATCATATTTAACTAGAAGAAAAGTTAACACATTATTCCCATAGTCCAGGTTTGCATTGATAAAATCCCAAACTAGGTCGGTTACAATAGCAATTGAAAGAAAAGAAGAAAAATGCACACTGGGGAGGAGCAAGAAGTGAGAGGAATAAGGTACAAATGCCTGGGAGACTTGAGTTCTGGGGAACTAAGATTAGTGGGGCTCTCACGAAGAGGAAATACAGGAAACCAGGTATGTTTTAAAGACCCAAACAGCATCTTCAGTTTTGTTAGACAGAGAATTGGATGGGGGGAGGTAAGTGTTGTTGGAAGTGCTAGGTGATACTCATTTCTAATTGAGAATAGATGTCATGGTAAAGGCGTTACTGGGGGGTTGAGAGCAGAGTCACTAACATATTGACTGGTCCAAACCTGCTTTTCACTAACCAATATGTGGGCCTGGCCCAGGGCCACGGAAGCCTGGATTCTGGGGTCAGACTCTCTGGCTCTTTGTCTTCCAGCTCTGCCACTTTCTGGCTATGTACGCATAATCTTAAGCAAATCATTTAACCATCTGTGCCTCAGTTTCCTCTCCTGTGGAAATGAACAATGATAGTGTCCACATCTTAGGATCAAGTAAACAACTCTATGTAAAGTGCTTGACAAGTACTAAGCTATTTTGACTAATTTTTTTTTTTTTTTTTTTTTTTTTGTAGAGACAGAGTCTCACTTTATCGCCCTTGGTAGAGTGCCATAGCGTCACACAGCTCACAGCAACCTCCAACTCCTAGGCTTAGGCGATTCTCTTGCCTCAGCCTCCCAAGTAGCTGGGATTATAGGCGCCCGCCACAACACCCGGCTATTTTTTTTTGTTGTTGCAGTTTGGCCAGGGCCGGGTTTGAACCCACCACCCTCGGCATGTGGGGCCAGCGCCCTACCCGCTGAGCCACAGGCGCCGCCCTATTTTGACTAATGTTTTAAGCCTTGATCTTCTCATGTGTCATATTAGGATTTGCTAATGGACAGATTGTGAAATTTTTCATATGGACAGACTGTGAGAATGAAACAGGAAAAAAGTATTCAAAGCTCGCAGCAAAATGACTAATCTACAGCAATCACAGTAAATATTTGTCATATACCTGCTACACTGCAGGTTTGTTCCTGGTGATTGCGGGTATGCCACTGAAGGAAATAGACAAGCCACTTGAGTCCTACTGGGGGAGACAAGCAGAGAACAAACAGGTAATCTGATGCCACGTGACAAAACAAAAGCAGGTCAGAGGGGGAAAAGAAGGACTGGAGCAGCTTGGATAGGTAGTGAGAAAATGCTTCACTGATAAGGTGACATATGAGCCCTCTTAGTTGAATGAAATGATGGGGAATGCAAGGTAGTTATCAAAGAGAAAGAAATTGCAGAAAGTCAGCCATGGATGCACAGCACTGGTCTTAGGCATGAAATTTGTTACGTAGAGAACCCGAGAGAGCCATGAGGTTGGGACCTGAGCAAGGAGGGAGGGATGGGAGGCGAGACCTAATTAGGGCATTTCCTACAGAACACTGTTGTCTAATAGAAGGAAAATGCCGAGGCGGAGCAAGATGGCGGCCGAGTAATGGCTTCCTTGCACCTGGGCACCGTGAGTCTGGGGAGATAGGACTCCAGGCATCTCTGGCTGGTGGGAACTACCTATCATCACTCCTATGAGGATACAGGGAGTCAGCGAGAGACTTCTGGACCCCAAGAGGAGGACTAAAACAGTGGAAAACCGGCAAGTGGTCGCGTGTGTTCAATCCGTCTAAACCCGTCCACAACTTCCACAGGCACAAGAACTTAAAGAGCAAGAGGAAGTGAAAGGAAAATTAGGGCAAGGAAACAGATAAAAGAAATCACGCATGAGGAAGAATCAGCAGAAAACTCCAGGCAACATGAAGAATCAGTCTAGAACAACCCCACCAAGGGACCATGAGGTAGCTACTGCAGATGATTCCACCTGTGAAGAAATGTTAGGAATGACAGAAAGGGAATTTAGAATACACATGTTGAAAACAATGAAAGAAATGATGGAAACAATGAAGGAAATTGCTAATAAAGTGGAAAATAACCAAAAGGAAATCCAAAAACAGAATCAAATAAGAGATGAACGATATGAAGAATATAAAAAGGATATAGCAGACTTGAAGGAACTGAAACAGTCAATTAGGGAACTTAAAGATGCAATGGAAAGTATCAGCAACAGGTTAGACCATGCAGAAGAAAGAATTTCAGAGGTAGAAGACAAAGTTCTTGAGATAACTCAGGCAGTAAAAGAAGCAGAAAAGAAGAGAGAGAAAGCAGAACGTTCACTGTCAGAATTATGGGACTTTATGAAGCGTTCCAACATATGAGTTATAGGAATTCCAGAAGGGGAAGAAGAATGCCCCAGAGGAATGGAAGCCATACTAGAGAATATTATAAAAGAAAATTTCCCAAACATCACCAAAGATTCTGACACACTGCTTTCAGAGGGCTATCGGACCCCAGGTTCCTCAACTCTAACCGAGCTTCTCCAAGACACATTGTGATGAACCTGTCCAAAGTCAAGACAAAAGAAAAGATTCTGCAAGCTGCCAGGAGTAAGCGCCAGTTGACCTACAGGGGCAAATCCATCAGAGTGACCGCAGACTTCTCTAATGAAACTTTCCAAGCAAGAAGACAATGGGCATCTACCTTTAATCTACTAAAACAGAACAATTTTCAGCCCAGAATTCTGTACCCTGCTAAGCTAAGCTTCAAAATTGACGGAGAAATCAAATCATTTACAGATACACAAACATTGAGGAAATTCGCCACAACAAGACCAGCTCTGCAGGAAATACTTCAACCTGTTCTGCACACTGACCACCACAATGGATCAGCAGCAAAGTAAGAACTCAGAAATTAAAGGACAGAACCTAACCTCCACACTCATGCAAAAGATAAAACTAAGCAATGGACTCTCACCAAATAAGACGAATAGAATACTACCACACTTATCAATTATCTCCATAAATGTTAATGGCTTGAATTCCCCACTGAAGAGACGTAGGTTGGCTGACTGGATTAAAAAACACAAGCCATCCATTTGCTGTCTGCAAGAAACACACTTGGCTTCAAAAGACAAATTAAAGCTCCGAGTCAAGGGTTGGAAGACAATTTTTCAGGCAAATGGAATTCAGAAGAAAAGAGGAGTTGCAATCTTATTTTCAGATACATGTGGATTTAAAGCAACTAAAGTCAAAAAAGACAAAGATGGTCACTTTATATTGGTCAAGGGAAAACTACAACAAGAAGACATTTCAATTCTAAATATTTATGCACCCAATTTAAATGCTCCCTGATTCTTGAAGCAGACCTTACTCAGTCTGAGCAAAATGATATCTGATAATACCATCATAACAGGGGACTTTAACACACCTCTTACAGAGCTGGACAGATCCTCTAAACAGAAATTAAACTAAGATATAAGAGATTTAAATGAGACCCTAGAACAACTATGCTTGATAGACGCATATAGAACACTCCACCCCAAAGATAAAGAATATACATTCTTCTCATCACCCCATGGAACATTCTCCAAAATTGATCATATCCTGGGACACAAAACAAATATCAACAGAATCAAAAGAATTGAAATTTTACCTTGTATCTTTTCAGACCATAAGGCACTAAAGGTGGAACTCAACTCTAACAAAAATGCTCAACCCCACCCAAAGGCATGGAAATTAAACAATCTTCTGTTGAATAACAGATGGGTGCAGGAAGAAATAAAACAGGAAATCATTAACTTCCTTGAGCATAACAACAATGAAGACACAAGCTACCAAAACCTGTGGGATACTGCAAAAGCAGTTTTGAGAGGAAAATTCATCGCTTTAGATGCCTACATTCGAAAAACAGAAAGAGAGCACATCAACAATCTCACAAGAGATCTTATGGAATTGGAAAAAGAAGAACAATCTAAGCCTAAACTCAGTAGAAGAAAAAGAAATATCCAAAATCAAATCAGAGATCAATGAAATTGAAAACAAAAGAATCATTCAGAAAATTAATGAAACAAGGAGTTGGTTTTTTGAAAAAATAAATAAAATTAGATAAACCATTGGCCAGACTAACTAGAAATAGAAAAGTAAAATCTCTAGTAACCTCAATCAGAAACGATAAAGGGGAAATAACAACTGATCCCACAGAGATACAAGAGATCATCTCTGAATACTACCAGAAACTCTATGCCCAGAAATTTGACAATGTGAAGGAAATGGATCAATATTTGGAATCACACCCTCTCCCTAGACTTAGCGAGGAAGAAATAGAGCTCCTGAACAGACCAATTTCAAGCACTGAGATCAAAGAAACAATAAAAAAGCTTCCAACTAAAAAATGCCCTGGTCCAGATGGCTTCACTCCAGAATTCTATCAAACCTTCAAGGAAGAGCTTATTCCTGTACTGCAGAAATTATTCCAAAAAACTGAGGAAGAAGGAATCTTCCCCAGCACATTCTATGAAGCAAACATCACCCTGATACCAAAACCAGGAAAAGACCCAACCAAAAAGGAGAATTTCAGACCAATCTCACTCATGAATATAGATGCAAAAATTCTCAACAAAATCCTAGCCAATAGATTACAGCTTATCATCAAAAAAGTCATTCATCATGATCAAGTAGGCTTCATCCCAGGGATGCAAGGCTGGTTTAACATACGCAAGTCCATAAACGTTATCCACCATATTAACAGAGGCAAAAATAAAGATCACATGATCCTCTCAATAGATGCAGAAAAAGCATTTGATAAAATCCAGCATCCTTTTCTAATTAGAACACTGAAGAGTATAGGCATAGGTGGCACATTTCTAAAACTGATTGAAGCTATCTATGACAAACCCACAGCCAATATTTTACTGAATGGAGTAAAACTGAAAGCTTTTCCTCTTAGAACTGGAACCAGACAAGGTTGTCCTCTGTCACCTTTACTATTCAACATAGTGCTGGAAGTTCTTGCCAATACAATTAGGCAAGACAAGGAAATAAAGGGAATCCAAATGGGAGCAGAGGAGGTCAAACTCTCCCTCTTTGCTGATGACATGATCTTATACTTAGAGAATCCCAAAGACTCAACCACAAGACTCCTAGAAGTCATCAAAAAATACAGTAATGTTTCAGGATATAAAATCAATGTCCACAAGTCAGTAGCCTTTGTATACACCAATAACAGTCAAGATGAGAAGCTAATTAAGGACACAACTCCCTTCACCATAGTTTCAAAGAAAATGAAATACCTAGGAATATACCTAACGAAGGAGGTGAAGGACCTCTATAAAGAAAACTATGAAATCCTCAGAAAGGAAATAGCAGAGGATATTAACAAATGGAAAAACATACCATGCTCATGGATGGGAAGAATCAACATTGTTAAAATGTTTATACTTCCCAAAGCAATCTACCTATTCAATGGCATTCCTATCAAAGTACCTACATCGTACTTTCAAGATTTGGAAAAAATGATTCTGCGTTTTGTATGGAACCAGAAAAAACTCCGTATAGCTAAGGCAGTTCTTAGTAATAAAAATAAAGCTGGGGGCATCAGCATACCAGATTTTAGTCTGTACTACAAAGCCATAGTGCTGAAGACAGCATGGTACTGGCACAAAAACAGAGACATAGACACTTGGAATCGAATTGAACACCAAGAAATGAAACTAACATCTTACAACCACCTAATCTTCGATAAACCAAACAAGAACTTACCTTGGGGGAAAGACTCCCTATTCAATAAATGGTGTTGGGAGAACTGGATGTCTACATGTAAAAGACTGAAACTGGACCCCCACCTTTCCCCACTCACAAAAATTGATTCAAGATTGGATAAAGGACTTAAACTTAAGGCATGAAACAATAAAAATCCTCCAAGAAAGCATAGGAAAAACACTGGAGGATATTGGCCTGGGGGAAGACTTCATGAAGAAGACTGCCATGGCAATTGCAACAACAACAAAAATAAACAAATGGGACTTCATTAAACTGAAAAGCTTCTGTACAGCTAAGGAGACAATAACCAAAGCAAAGAGACAACCTACACAATGGGAAAGGATATTTGCATATTTTCAATCAGACAAAAGCTTGATAACTAGGATCTATAGTGAACTCAAATTAATCCACATGAAAAAAGCCAACAATCCCATATATCAATGGGCAAGAGACATGAATAGAACTTTCTCTAAAGATGACTGACGAATGGCTAACAAACACATGAAAAAATGTTCATCATCTCTATATATTAGAGAAATGCAAATCAAAACAACCCTGAGATATCATCTAACCCCAGTGAGAATGGCCCACATCACAAAATCTCAAAACTGCAGATGTTGGTGTGGATGTGGAGAGAAGGGAACACTTTTACACTGCTGGTGGGACTGCAAACTAGTACAACCTTTCTGGAAGGAAGTATGGAGAAACCTCAAAGCACTCAACCTAAACCTCCCATTCGATCCTGCAATCCCATTACTGGGCATCTACCCAGAAGGAAAGAAATCCTTTTATCATAAGGACACTTGTACTAGACTGTTTATTGCAGCTCAATTTACAATTGCCAAAATGTGGAAACAGCCTAAATGCCCACCAACCCAGGAATGGATTAACAAGCTGTGGTATATGTATACCATGGAATACTATTCGGCCATTAAAAAAAATGGAGACTTTACATCCTTCGTATTAACCTGGATGGAAGTGGAAGACATTATTCTTAGTAAAGCATCACAAGAATGGAGAAGCATGAATCCTATGTACTCAATCTTGATATGAGGACAATTAATGACAATTAAGGTTATGGGGGGGAGAGCAGAAAGCGGGATGGAGGGAGGGGGGTGGGGCCTTAGTGTGTGTCACACTTTATGGGGGCAAGACATGATTGCAAGAGGGACTTTACCTAACAATTGCAATCAGTGTAACTGGCTTATTGTACCCTCAATGAATCCCCAACAATAAAAAAAAAAAAAAAAAAGAAGGAAAATGCATGTCACATTAAATTTTCCAGTAGCTACATTAAAAAAAAAAAAAAACAGCCGGGCGCGGTGGCTCACGCCTGTAATCCCAGCACTGTGGGAGGCTGAGGAGGGAGAATCGCTTGAGCTTAGGAGTTCGAGACTCGCCTGAGCGACAGTGAGACCCCGACTCGTGAAAAAAATGGAAAAACCCAGCCGGGCGCCGCGGCGAGCCCCTGTAATCCCAGCGGCTTCTGGAGGCTGAGGCAGCGGGTTGTCCGCAGCCCGAGTCTGAGGTTGTGGTGAGCTACCACGCCCACTGTACTCTGCTCAGGGGCATAGGGTGGGACCCTGTCTCAACAACAACAACAAAAAAAAAAACAGGTGAAAATATATTTATATTTAACTCAACATATTCAAAACATCATTTCAATACATAATCACTTAAAAAATATAACTTAGACATGTACATTCTTCTTTCTTTTTTTACTAAGTCTTTGAAATCTGGCATACATTTTTCACTTACAGTGCATCTCCATTCAGACTAGACACATTTCGCTCAGTTGCCACATGTGACCAGTGTCTACCATCCCATGTGGAGCAAATGTACAGCTCAGAGCATTGTAGTTCATGCAAAGGAATTTGATCTTACTCTAGGAGGGATCGGAAGCCACTGAAGAATTTAGAACTGGGGAAGGTGGGTGGGGCGGAAGAGGATGAGGATGACATGATTGATTTCATCTTTAAATCATCAATTAATAAGTGTTTCATCAAGTATGAATCATACTTTACACACTTGGTTAAAAGTGTTGGAGTACCTTGATTTACTCCTTTAAAACCAAATTAAACCCAGTTCCAAAACCCACCTGCTAGGTTGACATTTATGCTCAAACGTTATTGAGATTCCTCTTCCACCTCCCCCTCTGACTTTTTAGTTTTTTTAAATTAAAAATAATAAAATTAGGTGTTTGTGTGGTGGTGGTAAGAAGAAAATAGTTACACAATGCCAAAGCATCGCAAAGCCACTCATTCATCAGTGCACCCTGCTTACTATCACGTCCATGTCCTGAGTCCACATAGTCCCAGAAATCTATGGTTCCCATGCAGTCTGTGGCACAGGTGTGGGAGCCCAGCACTTAGTGCCCAGCCTGCTGTTTCTTCAATTTATGAGATATACTAAGTTTCCTCTCCTTCCCAGTTCTGGTGATAATTTTTTCCTATTTCTCATTCTTTCTCCCCTCTTCTTCCCAAAGAATGCCTAATATGATCTTTTCAATCACTCAGATTTCAAAGAGACAGGAAAAAGTGTCGTCTTCCAGTAGCTCTTGCCCTCCCACCCTCTACCTCTTTGAAGCCTGTGATGCAAAGCATTTGAATGGGTTTGACTACCTGCTCAGAACAAATGCATAAGAGATAAGGGGAAATACATGCAAATTAGTACTCAGTGAATTACCCTACCATACTAGCTATTATTGTTGTCTAGAAGATCTTTAATTGGTTATTGAATGTTTCTGAAAGTCTCTAAACTGGTTAGATTCACATCAGCCAGAAGTGCGATCTAGGTGTGGCTCTGAAAAATGTAAAAAGCAAATAAATGAATTCCAAATGATTTATTCATGTCTAATTTTCTTTATGTATAAGCTCTTGATGCTTAAAATGAGGTCCCTGAACCAGCAGCATTGGCACCATCTGGGATTTGGACAAGCAGAGTTCCAGGCACTACAACAATTCTAGGAATCAGAAGCTACATTATACCAAGATCCCCAGGTGAGCGATATGCACATTCAGTGTGACGAACGCTGATCCTAAGACACGGTGGTTCTCATTTGGAGTTTAGATTTGTTATCAGCAGTGACTTCTTCTGATAAATTAATCCATCACAGGGGTAATCACTGGGAGCCTGTGATGTGTAGGTGATGAGATTAGGGACCGTGGAGACTCATAACACTGTAAAACGGTCTTTGCCTTCAAGGAGCTCATGGTCTAGTTGGAAAGATAAGATAAAAACACATAAAAGTGAACCAGGATCTCACAGAGGACAGACAATAGCTGGTCAAGGAGAGTTTACAATGGCCAGGTGTTTATAGAGAGGTAGGATTTCAGCAAAACCTGAAAAGTGGGAAGGATTTATTGTTCTAAATTGTCCAACTTTACTCTCTGAATCTGAGGTCATAAAAAGAATAAGAGAGAGAAAAAGAAAGTTTTCTATAAGAAGTATAAGCCGAAGGCAGATGACACTTCTGAGAAAAGCAATAAAGTGCCTGTGTCTTCATACACATATCAAGCATAGCATTAGACAGACTCCAGAAGGTGACTGTTTGCTGCCAGATTTCACTTTTCCTTGAGGCATGTTTGGTGGCAGAGTGCTGAAAACAAATAGCCAGCAACACATTCTTTTAAGTAGCAGTTGTGTGTCCTTGCAAATGGGAGACACATCTCAAACTCCTGATGACCTCCATTGTTTTCAACCAATGTGACAGGTTGCAGAGGTGTGAAATGGAAAGGGAAGTGAACATACCTATCTTAGTCCTCTTAAGCTGAGGTCTGTGACTTGCTTCAACAGGAAAGGCCCCAGAGGGATCCATGGCACCCTGTTCTCTAATGTGATTGCTCACGTGTACAGGGATTACAGGCATTTGGTGGTCCCAGGAAAGAATCCTAAATTGAAACCACATAGCAGACTAGAGGAAGATGCTACAGTTTGTCCCCATTTGTGTTCCTCAACCTCTTTCAATATTAATAAAACTTAATGGAGAGCTCCTACCTTTTATTGAACTCATAATCTTATTTTAGCATTTTAATGATTGTTTTTTGTGATTTGTAGGGGCCACATTGTCCATAATGCACAATTAGAGGTAAGATGCCCTTTCCAGGGTCAGTGGTTCTACACAGCTTTTGTAAATATGACTATTATGTTATACTTCTATTATTGGATTAGCTCTAGAAATCAGGGATTTAAGATATAATTGAATCATATCAAGTACATTAACATTGCACATGAATCTAAGAAAAGACTGTGATGAGTGCACCATAGGTTTAATTCAGGATCATCTAATTGTTTTAGCCTAAAATATAACTCCTCTCATCTCCCTGGCTCATACACTAAATTAGGGACTTCTAGCTGCCAGAATTCATTTGTGTTCTTGGATTTTCACTTTGCAAACTTCCAGAGGAGACCAGGAATCCTGCTGATAGCAGAGCAAGCCTCAGCTATGAAAGTCAAACTGGTGATAAATATGAAGAAAACTCTAATCAGTTTTAATGAATACAAATAGCATAACGCTGGATCAGGGCAGGCCAGGGAAATGCTGAGCCTGGCTCTGTGGTGGAATTCAATATATATATATATATATTTTTTTACAAAGAGACACTGTTGAGGTAAGAGGGCCCCTGATTATGGTAAATAATGGTGGAGGAAAGCCCATGGAACAGTTTATTCATGCACGGATAATAAGTCTTCTAAGGCTAGGCTCTTTTTCCTTTATTAAATACCTTCCCTGTTCAAACAGCATGAACTTCCATTGAGCAGCTGGCATGAGAAATGGATAACTGTCAACTGGAAACTGAAGCCTGTACCAGAAGTTAGTGCTAACCTGGTTAGCCAGGTTCTTAAAGCAACCTTCCTGGCTTGGATCCTGATTTATTTGCAGTTTTTATTTCAATATTGAAGGAAAGACTGCCTGCATATATTACTAAAAGGCAGTAGCATATAGTCTCCGTCTCTACCTGTCACATTAATTAGTCTCTTTGTGACCCATGTTCCCCACCATTTCAGGGTATAGTAGCAAAATACCATTAAGGATATAGTAGCGATTCTATGCTTATTAAAAGAATACATGTACATAAAAATGTGAATACATTTATCAGATTCAGAAATACACATCTTAGAAGAATGCCTGGCATATGCACTGCAAACATAAGTGTCTGTTCTATTATTATATTGTTATAATTATCATTATTGTTAGTGAGTTGTAAATGAGCTGATATTATAGGAAAATAAGTCAATAGCATGGCTCATGGAACAATATTATTTCTAAGTCTCTCACTTTCTGCAGAGTGTGAAGAATATGGAGAGATTGCTCAAGATTTCGCTGGAGATCTTGAAGGTTTTACATTTATAGAAAGTGTGAAAGTTTAGCCAGCAGGAGAAATGGCAGTGCTACAGATATGCAAAGTAGGTCCCAGAGGAGATGCTGTGGAAATCAAGATCTTAAGCAAGAGTTTAGTTAGGCACAAAGATGGGGACAGAGGACATGTGCCAAGGCCCTGCGGCATGGAAAAGCATTGACTTTTGGGGGAGTGTAAGCAGTTCCATTTCACTGAAAGTGGCAGTGGGACTGGTACAAGTGTGGTGAAAGAAAAAACATGCCAAGAATCAGGAGAGAGTTCTGAAGGGATCCTATGCCATGCCAAAGATTTTGGACTCATCCTGAGGGCAATGGAAAGCAGTTGAAAGATTTCATCCAGGCAAGTAGGGAGAGTCATCATCAAATCTGTTTGTGAGCTAACATTCTGGCTATGTATAATGAAATGGACTGAAGAAGATTAATATTGGGAGATGAGAGTCTGTTTAGAGGACTTTCACTGCCATTCAGACAAGAGATGTTGGTACCTTAAAATAAACACAGTGGAGTCACCTCATAAATTTACTTAAATTCCATTATATTCTCTAAGCAACAAAGGAAGGGAAAGGAATTAGAAAAAGGAAAAAAAAATAGACAGAAATATCACTTTAAATAATGCTAAGTTTCACTCTATCATTTGATAAAAGCATTGTATGCTCCAAACAGGGGATAGAAAATTCTTGTTCCTTCACTTTCTGTGCATCTCATGATGTAGAAGCTCACCATGCTAAATGTCATAACAGAGTTTAAATATGTGTATATTTTCATCCAATATGGTCCTGAAATACATGTTAATGTCTTCATCTAGTGCTCAGCTAGAGAAACAGCAATTTGGTCCAACACTAGAGAGAAAACTGTGTTGAATTTACTGAGAAGCAGTATGTCTATCTCCACTGGGGCACCTTCCTGACGTATTCTCAGGGATAATCGTAACCATACATGACTTTCACCTAGCCTCAACTACTTACAGCCTGATCTTTCAGTAAAGTGTGACTTCCTGAAGTGATATTAGGCACAAAGCAAAATAGGAGATTGGATAGATTTAGCAGATGAAATGGACAGTACCTGGTGATGGCTTGAATATAAGGTATAAGAAGGAGGGAGAAGCCAAAGCTGGTGACTGGAATTCTGGCTTGATGACAGGGTTCAGTCCTCACCTTCCATTTTCTGATATTACCAAAAAGAATGAGATTATTTCCTAACAATGTGGGGTTCTGAACTTTTTAGGGACAACCTTCCAATGCAGCATTTCGAAAATGAGGTGGGGAAATCATGCTGTGGGCTCATGTCTCCTTCTGTTAAGTTTATGCAGTGATAAGTTCCAATTTAAAGAAGTGTAAAAAATAGACAAAACTGAAAAGCTATAGTCAGAATTTTCTAATGGTTAAAACAAGTCTGTGGAATTCCCAAATGTTAAGGTGTACAGACCCTATAATATACCAAGCAGGTTCAAAGCCAGTAGACTCCTTGGCACTAAAAGAAATACAGTCACCATCTGACAGGTGAATAAGCAATGTGAAAATGAAAAGAAGAAAACCGGAGATTAGTGTAAACTCTGGGGAGGCAAATAATTTCCAGGGTTGACAAGCAGTCAAAGGCAATCCAGGAAGATAGATGAGCCAAGTAGTAAATTGTAGGGTAATCCTCATGCCAGAAGCTGCTCTGACATGAACGACTGGTATATATTCTAGGAATTTATCACATTTCTTTGGCTAGACCCTCCACTCAGAAATCTTCCTCAATACACCCATAGTAGCTCCTAGAGAGTCTGAATGGGGGAGAAAATTGGAGAGAGATTAGCCAGATTCTAGTCAGCACCCTCTCAATTCTAATAAAACTGCTCTGACTGGATCTTCGTCTGGGATTTGACTTGAGGAAAGGGCACTGTTATAAAATGAAAAGTTTGCAGGACACCTCGCGAGCTCATGTTGCTGTAGAGTTTGTAGTATTTGCTGCCCTGGCTTGTTTTGACAGTTTCCTGAATACACCAAGGCTGATGTTGCTCTCTTGTAAAATAGCTACTCCATGCAGCCCGTTCCATTGGACAATTTCCGCCTTGCATATTACTCTGGTTTCTTGGGTTCTGCAGTGCACTTTTTCTGCATGGCATGAGGCCTTTTTAAGACATCTAGCTTCTATCATGAAAGGTGTTATTTCATCTATTAGGGCAACTTTTTGTTTCAAAATTTGTCTTTTGATTTATACTATATTGTGACATTATATCTTCTAATAATTAGCTGGTTATAAATAAGGCCATTGCAACTAGGATTGGAACTTTAGCTGTGGAAGACTCAAAGGACTGCCTTGGAAAGAGAAGATTGCCAGTTCCTCTCTAGAGCTTCCTCAAAATCTCCTGCTAGAGGTAGTTAGAGAAAACAAAATAGGATTCAAAGACAGAAGATTTGCAAGGAAATATTGGCCAGATTTAAATTTTCCATGACTTTGATTTCCATTTAGCATTGGGACAATTCCTATAAAATACTCACAAAGATATTTAGGAGGCTATCGAAGTACAACAGCTTACCTATGCTCCACTAGTATAGTGTTTCAAATAGTTTAAGGTGGCATAGCCACCCAAAGGAACGCTATTTTTGAAGAACATCAAGTTTATATTTCAAAATCAATGTGTGACTGTACTAAATCAGATATCATTGTAGGCTGTATTCTAGCAGAGACTATTGAGACCAGATGTCAAAGGTTTAGGCCAAAGTTATAGAAGAAATACTTAAAATGGAAAATATGATATCTATAAACTTAATTTTCTCTGGGACATGGGAAATGACTGCCATCAATCAATTTTAATGGCATATTTCTGTGGCTCTTCTAAGCACCACTGAATTAGGTTATCAAGCCTTTCCAGGAAGTGGGAGATAATTAGAAAAAGAATAGAACTTTCTAATCCCATAGGTGATCCTATAAAATATATAACTCTGCTGACCTATACAAAAAAGTTCATCTAGAGAGAATGTGCAGCCTAGAGTCCAAAGGCTCCTGTAGAATTGTCATATCTTTCTTTTTGTTTGTTTGTTTTTGAGACAAAGTCTCATTATGTTGCCCTTGGTAGAGTGCTCTGGCATCACAGCTCACGGCAACCTCAAACTCTTAGGCCTAAGCGATTCTCCTGCCCCACAAGCAGCTGGGACCACAGGCACCCTCCACAATGCTCAGTTATTTTTTTGTTGTGGTTGTCATTGTTGTTCAGCAGGCCCAGCCCAGGTTCACACCCGCCAGTCACAGTGCATGTGGCTGGCACCCTAGCTGCTGAGCCATAGACACCAAGCCAGGATTGTCATATCTTATACCAAATCCTTGTGGAGAAAGTTAGTCACTTGTGCAGTCTTTCAACCTCTTGGTTGTTGACAATGTGTCTTGGGTATAGACAGATAAAGAACCCTTACTACCTGAGCTGGGCATATCTCTTTGGGAATATTTTTATCTATTTCAGATTTGATGTGTACTTCATTGTCCTGCTTTAGCATGTGCATCATATAGCACCTGGCCAACCCCATGACTAAATGTGTTCCTAGCAGTGAGGGAATAGGTCAAGGCAGGTGTAGACCATCTCCCTTCTGCAGGGTAAGACCTGCTGGCCATGTGTGACCAGTGTTCACTATTGAAGCTGATCTCACTTTGTCTCACTATGTGGGTAAAATGTTAGTCTACCTAGCTCTTATGTGAGTTATGGTGACCCTGACACCAAAGAACTATGCAGAGGAGTGACATCTTGGGACTGCATCTCCTAGTGGTAAAATATGTTAGGCTCTTTGCCACCATTCACACAATGCAACTCCTCCATTGGGGGTATTAACAGGTGTCATTTGCTCAATAATACTCTTCATTTCTAGCAGTAGTGCCGGTGCATTTCCTAAAAATCTAAGGAATAGTTTAGAAATGATTAAGGGCAACACATGTATAATATTGAGCTTACCCAATGAGCAGTAAAGTTCCCCTGTGGTTTCAGAAGTCCAGAAGTACTACTAAAAAACAAAGAAACAAAACCAACAACAAAACAGATGCTGGTATTGTTATCCATGATTATTTGTATCAAATTTTTTTTATCTTTTTGAGACAGAGTCTCACGTTGTTGCCCTTGGTAGAGTGCCGTAGTGTCACAGTTCACAGCAACCTCCACCTCTTGGGCTCAAGTGATTCTCTTGACTCAGCCTCCCAAGTAGCTGGGACTACAGGCACCCACCACAATGCCCGGCTATTTTTCTGTTGCAGTTGTCGTTGTTTGGCAGGCCCAGGCTGGGTTTGAACCTGCCAGCCCCAGTGTATGAGGCTGGTGTGCTAGCCACTGAACTCTTTGTATTAAAATTATATAAACTGGGGAGGTGGAGCAAGATGGTGGCCGAGTAACAGCTTCCCTGCAACTGGGCATGGTGAGTCTGGGGAGATAAGACTCCAGGCATCTCTGGCTGGTGGGATCTGCCTATAATCATCCCTTTGAGGATACAGGGAGGCAGAAAGGGACTTCTGGACCCCAAGAGGGGGACAAAAACAGTGGAAAACTGGCAAGTGGTTGCGTGTGTTCGATCGACCTAATCCCACTGGCAGCCATGAGTACAAGCAACAGTGAGACTGCAAACCAAAAAGGCCTTACCTGTAAATTGGTTCAATGTTTTTGGACTTAGCACGCAGTTGAACTTCCTTGGGGAGAGCTTGAGCAGGAGTGCAGAGAACTTTGGGCATTTTCTAGGGCCCCAGACTGAGCCACTGAGCCAGATGGAGTTAATAGTGTTCAGCTGTGGGCCTCAGGGAGCCATTGTGAGAGAACTGCCCGGGCAAGCTCTGCCCTCAGGGTTGCAGAGCAAGGATCGGGCGGGAGCTAGTAACCCAGTGACTGAGCAGCCTAAAGGCAGGGACTGAGCTGCCTTAGAGCCTTAACCCTCAGGGGCAGAGTGAGACCAGTTTTGGCACACTGGAGCCTCGGGCTGTTGCCCTGGGTAGAGTACTGTGGCATCACAGCTCATAGCAACCTCAAACTCCTGGGCTTGGCACCACTTGGATCTCCATAAGAGCTGCGCCGTGGCCCGTGCCTGCCAGGCCTCCGCATGCCCTTTACAGGAACTGCGGGAGCCGTGCAACACTGCGTCCTCCCTCTTGTACCCTCCATTCACACCAGCCCGCTCATCTGGCCAGAAACTCTGGTAGCTCTGTGCCCTCCGGAGCCCTCCCTGCCTCTGCACAGAGCCCTTCTGGCCAGAGACTGCTGGAGCCTTGGGCTTTTTGTGCCAAAGTCACTGGGTGCCAGGCACTCCCAGAACCATGCGCACCACCTCCCACCCTGTTGCTGGATCTGAGTGTGTCACACTCCTGAGCTGCTTCCACAACCAGAATTCCCTGACTGGGGCAGCCCCAGAGGAACTACACAGGGTCACTCCCTACAAAGATCCAGAAACAATAGAGTGATCCCACTAGGGTCTAATCTTGGAGAGACACCTCCTCAACTCTGAGGATGGCCAGAGGCAATGGTGAAAAACAATCATGAGGTGAAATCAACATAAAAACTCTGGCAATATGAATAATCAGAGTAGATCAACTCCCCTAAGGATCAATGGGGCAGACACAGCACAAATCACATCCACAAACAAATAGCTGAGATGTCGGAAATCAAATTCAGGATCTGGATAGCAAACAAGATGAAATTAGAATTCCAAGCAGTGACACAAAAGATATCTCAAGAATTCAATGAATTCAAAGACCAAATGACCAAAGATTTTGACACATTGAGACAAGAAGTTGCAGCCCTCAAAGATCTGAGAAACACAGTAGAATCCCTTAGTAACAGAATGGACCAAGCAGAAGAAAGGATTTCTGACATTGAAGACAAAGCTTTCAAATGCTCCCAAACTCTCAGAGAGGAAGAGAAAAGGAGGGCAAAAACAGATCACTGTCTCAGAGAGCTCTGGGATAATTAGAAGAAAACCAATATTTGTCTTAAAGGGATCCCAGAAAGTGACAAAGTGGCTTCACAAGACAGAGTCTCTTCTCTATGAGATTATGAAGGAGAACTTTCCAGAAATGCTAAGAGATTCTGAAATTCCGATAGGAGACAGTTTCAGAACTCCAGCACAACTCAACCCAAATAAGACATCCCCCAGGCACATCATAATTAATTTCACCAAAGTTAATATGAAGGAGAAAATTTTTAAAGCAGCCAGACAAAAGAAAACCATCACCTACAAGGGCAAGAATATTAGAATAACTGTAGATCTCACTGCTGAAACCTTTTGAGCTAGAAGAGGATGGTTAGTGACTTTTAATCTTCTAAAGCAAAATAACTTTCAACCCAGGATCCTGTACCCAGCTAAACTGAGCTTCATTTATGATGGAGAAATTAAATACTTCAATGACATTCACATGTTGAAGAAATTTGCTATAACTAAACCAGCTCTCCAGGATATTCTCAGACCTATCCTCCATAAAGACCAGCGTAATCCTCCACCACAAAAGTAAACCCATCCAGAAAATTTTGATCAAATTCCAACCTCCACAGTCACAAAAGAATTAAAAATGTCCACCAGACTATCAAAAGGCTTGTCAATATTCTCCATTAATGTGAATAGTTTAAATTGTTCTCTAAAGAGGCACAGTTTGGCTGACTGGATACAAAAACTCAAGCCAGATATCTGCTGCATACAAGAATCTCATCTTACATTAAAAGACAAATATAGACTCAAGGTGAAGAGATTGTCATCTATACTCCAGGCAAATGGAAAGCAGAAAAAAGCAGGTGTTGCAATCCTATTCGCAGACACAATAGGCTTTAAACCAATTGAAATAAGGAAGGATAAAATTGGACACTTCATATTTGTTAAAGGTAATACTCAATATGATGATATTTCAATTATTAATATTTATGCACCCAACCAGAACGCACCTCACTTTATAAGAGAAACTCTAACAGACATGAGCAACTTGATTTCCTCCAGTTCCATAGTACTTGGAGATTTTAACACCCCTTTAGCAGTGCTGGATAGATCCTCCAAAAAGAAGCTAAGCAAAGAAATCTTAGATTTAAACTTAACCATTCAACATCTGGATGTAAAAGACATCTACAGAACATTTCATCCCAACAAAACTGAATACACATTCTTCTCATCAGCCCACAAAACATACTACAAAATCGACCGCATCCTAGGCCACAAATCTAACCTCAACAAATTTAAAAAAATAGAAATTATTCCTTGCATCTTCTCAGACCATCATGAAATAAAAGTTGAACTCAATAACAACAGGCACCTGCATACCCATACAAAAACATGGAAGCTAAACAACCTTATGCTGAAGCATAGATGGGTTATAGATGAGATTAAGAAGGAAATCACCAAATTTTTGGAACAAAACAACAATCAAGACATGAATTACCAGAACCTCTGGGATACTGCAAAGGCAGTTGTAAGAGAGAAATTTATAGCATTGCAAGCCTTCCTCAAGAAAATGGAAAGAAAGCAAGTTAATAGCTTAATGGGACATCTCAGGAAACTGAAGAAGGAAGAACACTCCAACCCCAAACCCAGCAGAAGAAAAGAAATAACCAAACCAGAGCAGAATTAAATGAAATTGAAAACAAAAGAATTATCAAACAGATCAATAAATCCAAAAGTTGTTTTTTTGAGAAGATCAATAAAATAGATAAACCTTTGGCCAATCTAACCAGGAAAAAAAAAAGAGTAAAATCTCTAATTTCATCAATCAGAAATGGTAAAAAGGAAATAACAACAGACCCCTCAGAAATTCAAAAAATCCTTAATGAATACTAGAAGAAACTCTACTCTCAGAAATATGAAAATCTGAAAGAAATCAACCAATACCTGGAAGTATGCCACCTACCAATACTTAGCCAGAATGAAGTAGAAATGTTGAATAGGCCCATATCAAGCTCTGAAATATCATCAGCTATACAAAATCTCCCTAAAAAGAAAAGCCCAGGACCATCTAGATGGCTTTACATCAGAATTCTACCAAACCTTTAAAGAAGAACTAGTACCTATATTACTAAACCTCTTCCAAAATATAGAAAAAGAAGGAATATTACCCAACACATTCTACAAAGCAAACATCACCTTGATCCCCAAACCAGGGAAAGACCCAACAAGAAAAGAAAATTATAGACAAATATCACTAATGAATATTGGTGCTAAAATACTCAATAAGATCCTAACAAACAGAATCCAACAACACATCAAAAAAATACACCACGACCAAGTGGGATTTATCCCAGGGTCTCAAGGGTGGTTCAATATACATAAATCTACAAATGTAATTCAGCACATAAACAAACTAAAAAATAAGGACCATATGATTCTTTCAATTGATGCAGAAAAAGCTTTTGATAATATCTAGCATCCCTTCATGATCAGAACACTTAAGAAAATTGGTACAGAAGGAACATTTCTTAAACTAACAGAGGCCATCTATAGCAAACCCACAGCCAATATCGTATTGAATGGAGTTAAATGGAAATCATTTCCACTTAGATCAGAAACCAGGCAATGTTGCCCATTGTCTCCATTGCTCTTTATCATTGTAATGGAAGTTTTAGCCATTGCAATTAGGGAAGAAAAGGCGATCAAGAGTATCCACATAGGGTCAGAAGAGATCAAATATTCACTCTTCTCAGATGATATGATTGTATATCTGGAAAACACTAGGGATTCTACCACAAAACTTTTTAGAAGTGATCAAGGAATACAGCAATGTCTCAGGCTACAAAATCAACACCCATAAATCTGTAGCCTATATACCAAGAATAACCAAGCCGAAGAAACAGTCAAGGACTCTATTTTTTTCACAGTAGTGCCAAAGAAGATGAAATATTTGGGAGTATACCTAATAAAGGACGTGAAAAATCTCTACAGAAAGAACTATGAAACTTTAAGAAAAGAAATAGCTGAAGATGTTAACAGATGGAAAAACATACCATGCTCATGGCTAGGAAGAATCAACATTGTTAAAATGTCTATACTACCCAAAGCAATATATAATTTTAATGCAATTCCTATTAAAGCTCCATTGTCATATTTTAAAGATCTTGAAAAAATAAAACTTCATTTTATATGGAATCAGAAAAAACCTCGAATAGCCAAAACATTACTCAGCAATAAAAACAAAGCAGGAGGAATCATGCTATCAGACCTGAGACTGTACTATAAATTGATAGTGATCAAAACAGCATGGTATTGGCACAAAAACAGAGAAGTAGAACAGAATAGAGAACCAAGAGATGAATCCAGCTACTTGCCGTTATTTGATCTTTGACAAGCCAATTAAAAACATTCAGTGGGGAAAAGATTTCCTATTTAACAAATGGTGCTGGGTGAACTGGCTGGCGATCTGTAAAAGACTGAAACTGGACCCACACCTTTCACGATTAACTAAGATAGATTCTCACTGTATAAAAGATTTAAATGTAAGACATGAAACTATAAAAACACTTGAAGAAAGTGCAGGGAAAACTCTTGAAGGAATCGGCCTGGGTGAATATTTTATGAGGAGGACTCCCCAGGCAATTGAAGCAGTATCAAAAATACACTACTGGGACCTGATCAAACTAAAAAGCTTCTGCACAGCCAAGAACATAGTATGTAAAGCAAGCAGACAGCCCTCAGAATGGGGGAAAATATTTGCAGGTTATACCTCTGGTAAAGGTTAATAACCAGAATCCACAGAGAACTCAAACATATTAGCAAGAAAAGAACAAGTGATCCCATCTCAGGGTGGGCAAGGGACTTGAAGAGAAATTTCTCTAAAGGAGACAAATGCACGATCTACAAACATGTAATAAAAAGCTCATCATCCTTAATGATCAGAGAAATGCAAATCAAAACTACTTTGAGATATCACCTAACCCAGTAAGATTAGCCCACATAACAAAATTCCAAAACCAAAGATGTTGGCGTTGATGTGGAGAAAAGGGCACACTTCTACACTGCTGGTGGGAATGCACACTAATACGTTCCTTCTGGAAGGATGTTTGGAGAATACTTAGAGACCTAAAAATAGACCTGCCATTCTATCCTATAATTCCTTTACTAGGTATATACCAAGAAGACCAAAAATCACAATATAAAAAGACATCTGTACCAGAATGTTTATTGCAGCCCAATTCATAATTGCTAAGTCATGGAAGAAGCCCAAGTGCCCATCGACCCACAAATGGACTAGCAAATTGTGGTACATGTATACCATGGAATATTATGCAGCCTTAAAGAAAGATGGAGATTTTACCTCTTTCATGTTTACATGGATGGAGCTGGAACATATTCTTCTTAGCAAAGTATCTCAGGAATGGAAGAAAAAGTATCCAATGTACTCAGCCCTACTATGAAGCTAAATTATAGCTTTCACATGAAGGCTATAACCCAACTATAGCACAAGACTCTGAGGAAAGGGCCAAGGAAAGGGAAGGGAGGGGGGAGGTTCGGGTGGAGGGAAGAAAAAGGGTGGGGCCGCACCTATGCTGCATCTTAGAATTGGTACAGGCGAAACTTACTAAAGGCAGAATATAAATGTCTACATACAATAACTAAGAAAATGCCATGAAGTCTATGTTGAACAGTTTGATGAGAATATTTCAGATGGTATATGAAATCAGCACATTGTACCCCTTGATTGCAGTAACGTACACAGCTATGATTTAACAATAAAAAAAGAAAAAAATTATATCAATTGTTTTTCAGTATTTTTACACCTTATTATGTTACAATTAATATATGAATATCTTAGCCTGGTACTCCTGAAAGCGAAGCCTGAGATAAAGTTTATTTATATGCAGAAAGTTTATTTAGCAGAAGGAGGAATAGAATGGGAAGAATGGAATGGGAGGAGAAAGGACCAATGTCAATGTCAGTTACTGTGCTGGTGTTTCAAGTGCAACCATGATCTGGACACCATGACTGGTGTCTCGATAGCCTCACCCAGCTGCCACTGTCACTTCAGAAGGAAGACATGATCAGAGCAATCTTCCACAAGATAGACTCAGAACTGCATTATACACATAACAGCACAATACATACACACCCGTGTAAAAAAACAAATTAAAGCTGTTATAAAACAGCAGCACAAAAGGAAAAAACAAATACAAGGTGATATCCAACATGAGCCCACATATCAATACTAACACTGAATATGAATGGTTTTGATGCCCCACTAAAGAGACACAGAGTGGCTGAATGGATGAAAAAAAGACCCCCAGTATATGCTGTCTCTAAGAAACACATCTAACTCACAAGGACTGATACAGACTCAAAGTAAAGGAATGTGAAAAAAAAAAATATTTGAAGCAAATGGAAACCAAAAGCGTGCAGGTGTAGCTATTATTACATCAGATAAAACAGATTTTAAATCAACAATGGTCAAAAAAAGACCAAGATGTACATTATATAATAATTACAGGAGCAATTCCACAAGAAGACACAAAAGTCTTAAATATATATGCACCTAATGCAGGAGCTCTCAAATTTATAAAGTAAATTCTACTAGATCTAAGCACAGAAATAAATGTAGCATCATAAATGCCAGGGACTTCAACTCCCCACTGACAGAGCTGAACAGATCAAAGAAGCAAAAATCAAAAAAGAAACACTAGACTTGAATGGAACCACAGAACAAATGGACCTAACAGACATTTACAGAACATTCTACCCCCAAACTATTAAAATGTACATTATTTTTATCAGCACATGTAACATTCTCTAAGATTGATCACACCTTAGCCAAAACATAAGTCTTAGGAAATTCAAAGAAATTGAAATCATACTATGTATATCTTCTCAGACCACAGTAGAATAAAGTGAGAAATTAATTATAGGAGAAATACTCAAATCTACAAGGTCATGGAAATTAAAGAACCTGTTAATAAATGATCCTTGGATCAATCATGAAATTAAGATAAGTGCAAGTGCAACCATGATCTGGACACCATGACTAAAAGTTTCCTTGAACTAAATGACAATGGAAACACAAGCTACCAAAATCTAGGGGATACAGTAAAAGCAGTTCTAAGGGAAAATTTCATACCTTAAGTGCCTACATTAAAAAGACAGAAAGGTCACAAATATTCGCTCTAATGTCACATCTCAAGGAACTATAAAAAGAAGAACAAATCAAACCTAAAGCTAGTATAAGAAAAAAAATTAACAAAGCTCAGGAAGGAAGGAAGGAAGGAATGAATCAAGGAAACAAAAAGTTGGTTCTTTGAAAAAAATAAACAAAATCCATTGCAACAAAGCCAGATTAACCAGAAATAGAAGATAAAGGACTCAAATAAGTTCAACTGGAAATGAAAAAAATATAAAACACTACAACTGATACCACAAAATACAAAATATCACCTGTGAACACCGTGAAAAACTCTGCTCTCATCAATTAGAAAACATATAGAAAATGGACAAATTTATAGAAATACACAATTTCCCAAATCCGAATCAGTAAGAAATAGAAATCCTAAACACGAAAAGGTGGCATTCGACCAGCAGAGCTTTCACAGACCACCAAGGCTTGTACGAAAGGTCTTTATTGGTGAGGGATGCTGCAGAGCAGGACCAAGGAGGAGAGAAAAGAGGGGGGGGGGTGGCTAAAAGAAAAGTGCACCTTTATATAGGTTAAGTTAGGGAAGTCTCAGAATGGTGACGGGACAGTAGAATAGCCAATAAGGAGTTACTACTCTGGTGGGAAGAGCCATTAGGGACAGGCCATAAGTTTGAAATTTTCAGCAGGTAATTGGGACAGGGAGATGAGCTAAGTTTTGTGACTGGGAGAAAAGGAGATGTCGAGTAGGCAACTCCCTGAACTTGGAAAGGAGCTGTAGCTTTAAGAGTGAGACAGCTAGTCTTGGTCTGTTGAAAGCAGGAAGGGGCTTTCTGGGGAAGGGGCTTTTCTAGGGCAATTACCTAACAAAACAGACCAAAACTAATAGCAAAAGTGAAGCAGTAATAAAATCCCCCAAACAAAAAGGAGCCCTAGACCAGAAAAATTCATAGCTGAATGTTATCAGACCTGCAAAGAAGGACTGGTGTACCAATCCTACTGAAATTATGCCATCAAATCAATAAGGAGGGAATCATTTCTAACTTACTCTATGAAGCCAAAATCACCTTAATACTAAAATCAGGAAAGGTTTTAACAATAAAAAAGACAACAAATGGATCTCTTTCTTGAAAAAAATGCAAAAATCCTCAACAAAATATCATAAAGCCAAATTCAATGACACATCAGAAAGATAATTCACCAGGATCAGGTGGATTTCATTCTAAAGATGCAAATAAGGTTTAACATACACAAGTAACAAACATGATTCGCCACATAAGCAGAGGCAAAAACAAAGATCATGTGATCATCTCAAGAGATGCAGAAAAAGTATTTGACAAAATTCAGCACCCTGTCCTGACAAAAACCCTCAACAAGCTAAGTGTAGAAGGACCTTACCTCAAAATTATAAAAGCCATGTATGACAAAGCCACAGCCGATCTCACATTGAATGTGGACAATCTAAATTATCCCCCCTAAGAACTGAAACAAGACAAAGGTGCCCACTGTCAACACTTTCATTGACACAGTTCTGAAGGTCCCAGCCGGAGCGATCGGACAAGAGAAGGAAACAGAGTGTATCCAAATCGGGTAAGAGGTTCATTGATGATATGATGTTATATCTACAAATCCCTAAGGACTCCACCAAAAGACTTTAAGCATTCATAAATAAATTCAGTGAAGTCTCAGGTTACAAAATCAATTTACACAAAAGAGTAGCATCTCTATATACTAATACCCCTCAAGCTGAGAGTCAAATGAAGGACTCAATACCATTTACAATAGCTACAAAGGAGATAAAATCATTAGAAATATATGTAACTGAGAATGTGCAAGATCTCTACAGGGAGAGCTACTGACTGCCTGACAAACAAACAATGTAACCTAATCGTTTGTATCCTCACAGTAATCTAAAATTAAGAAAAACAAAAACGTGTAATGCATCTCAAATGTGAAAAATGTAAAATAAAATGAAATTCATAGTTTTGGAGGAAGGAAGAGAGGGAGGGAGAAGTAAGGAAGGAAGGGGAAGGGAAGGGAGAAAGAGAGAGAGAGAAAGAAAGAAAGAAAAGGAAGGAAGGAAGGGAGGGAGGGAGGGAGAGAGAGAGAAAGAAAGGGAAAAGAAAAGGAAATCTCAAATGACACAAACAAATGGAAAAACATCTCACACTCACCAATTGATAGAATCAACATTATTAAAATGCCTGTAGTGCCCAAAGAAATTTACAGGTTCAATGCAATCCCCATCAAAATACCAATGTCATATTTCACAGATCTAGAAAAAGTAAGTCTACACTTCATTTTAACCCCCCTCCCAAAAAAGCCTAAACAGCCAAAACAATCTTAAGCCAAAGGAAAAAATCTGAAAGCATCACATTGTCAGACTTAAAATTATACTACAAGACTACGGTAGGAAAAATAACATGGTACTGGGATAAAAGTAGAGACTCATAGACCAATGGAACAGGATGAAGAACCCAGAAATAAAACCATCTGCCTACTTCCAACTGATCTTCAATAAAGCAGCAGCACACACCTGGCAAAGAAGCTCTAGTCAATGAACAGTGCTGGGGAATTAGAATGGCCACATGCCGAAGAATGAAACATGGGCCCTATCTCATTACGTATACAAAAAAATAATTCAAGATGGATAAAAGACTTAAAGGTAAGGCATGAAGACAGAAAAGTTAGAGAAGAAAATGTAGGAAAATGTCTTCTAGACATCAGACTAGGCAAAGAATTTATGATGAAGCCCCCAAAGGCAAATATACAAATAAATAAATAAATAAATAAATGGACTTAATTAAATGAAAAAGCTTCTGCACAGCACAGGAATTATTAATCAGCAGAGTAAATAGACAACCGAAAGAATGTGAGACAATATTCTCAAACTATACATCCAATAAAGAGAATATCCAGAATCTATAAAGAACTCAAATAAATCAGCAAGAAAACAAACAACCCACTAAAAAGTGCACAAAAGTTATGAAAAGAAATTTTTCAAAAGATAGAAAAATGGAAAACAAACATATGAGAAAATGCTCAACATCAGTAATCATAAGGGAAATGCAAATTAAAACCACAGTGAGATACCACTTTACCCCTGTTGGAATGCCCATTATTGCTCAATGGAAATTTAGTAGTGGGGAACAGAGAGGACAGGTGGGGCAAACTCACACCTAACAGGTGCAAGGTACATATTCTGGGTGAAAGGCACACTTATAACATTGACGTCAAAGGTAAAAATGCATGTTACATAACAAAAATGTGTGTACTCCATAATACTCTGAAATAAAAAATAAATTTAAAAAAAGTCAAAAGTCAATATATTCTGGTGTGGATGCAGTGAGAAAGGAGTGCTTATACAGTGTTGACTGAATTGAAAGTAGTATAATTTTAGGAAAACAGTATGGAGACTCTGCAAACAAATAAGTGGACAAGTACCATTCAGTCCAACATCCCACCACTGGGTATCTATCTACCCAGAGGAAAAGAAACCATTTTATCAAAAAGAAACCTTCACTCACATGCTATCACAGCAGAAGTCACAATTGCAAAGATGTGGGATCAACCTACATGCCCATCAATTCGTGAGTAGATAAAGAAAATATGGAATCTATAGACACACACCCAAATACACACACACCCTGGAGTACTACCCAGCCAAAGGAAATGAAATCACATCTTTTTCAGTAACTTAGATGGAACTGGAAACTTTTATCCTAAGCAAGGTATCTCAGGAATGAAAAAATAAGTACCACGTGTTACTCTCTAATAACTGGGACTTGAACAATGAGCACATGTGACCACACAGAGATGCAAATAAAGCTCATTGGAAATCATGAAGTGGCGAGAGTGGGAAGAGGTAAAGGGAAAAACTTACCTGTGAAGTATGGTGAATGCTACTTTGGTGATGGCGAACTAGAAGCCCCGACTTAAGCATTATACAAGGTATCCATGCAACGAAAACATTTGTACTCTCTTAATATAATAAAGTAAAAAAATAAGAAAAAAAGACTTAAAATATATAGCTGCAATTAAAGATAAATACATATCACAATTTAAAATAAAATATTGTGTATTATATATTTAAATATGTTGTTACCTACAAATTTTTAATTTTCCTATTTATTCAGTAATGGGACATTTGATATTTACATTTAACTTTTTAGGTGGTCAAACGTATCACTGTATTTCTTTCTTTAGAGATAATGCTAGTGAAGGTTTTCCTCTCCCCTAAAGTATAAACATATTCACTTTTATCCTTTAGGGGAGTGCAGTATAAAAGTAAATAATTTAATAGTTCTTTTGTGGCTTAATTTTTTTACATTTAATTTGTTCTATGTATGAAATGTTATAATATGACACAAGGTAAAGATGAAATTTTATTATGTTTCTCCAAATAACTGAAGATGTATCTTAACAATAATTTATTATTAAAAATATAACTTTTCTCACTAGTTTGCAATGCAGCATCATCTCTTATGACATATGTGTGAATGACACTTTTTTTTGAGACAGAGTCTGCCTATGTTACCCTTGGTAGAGTGCTGTGGCATCACAGCTCACAGCAATGTCTAACTCTTGGGCTTAAGCAATTCTCTTGTCTCAGCCTCCCAAGTAGCTGGGACTACAGGAACCTGCCACAATGTGGGATTAATTTTTGTTGTTGTTGCAGTTGCTATTGTTTAGCTGGCCTGGACCATGTTCGAACCCTCCAGCCTTGGTGTATGTGGCCAGTGCTCTACCCACTGAGCTACAGGTAATGCTGGCAAATGACACTTTTTATTCCTGTGTTATTGTACTTGTAGTCTTTTAATTTTTTTAATTTTTATAAAATCATAACTGTATACATTTATAGGTTATAAGGTGATGATTTGATATATAATGTTGAATGTTTAAATCAAACTGATTAACATTGCCATCACCTCATTTACTTATGTTTCGTGGTAAGACATTTATAATTTACTCTTAGTTGTTTTGAAATGTATCCTAGTATTGTGCACATTAGGCGAGATCCCGTCAAATACCCTCCCTCCCCACTTCACTCGCCCTTCCTTCTCTCCTCTCCTCTTCATCCTCTCCCCTCCTTCTTTCTGGACTAGGTTTGTGTCTTATCATTTGTATGAATGTGTAAGTAATTATATATTGGTTTCATAACAGTATTGAGTACATTGGATACTTTTTTCCCCATTCTTGAGATGCTTTACTAAGAATAATATGTTCTAACTCCATCCAGGTAAACATAAAAGATGTAAAGTCCTCATCTTTTTATGGCTGCATAGTATTCCACGTATACATATGCCACAATTTGTTAATTCATTCATGGGTTGATGGGCATTTAGGCTGCTTCCACCACTTGGCGCTGAAACCTACACCTTTACCACTAACAAAAATTGATTCTCACTGGATAAAAGATTTAAATTTAAGATACAAAACTATAAAAATACTAGAAGAGAGTGCAAGGAAAATGCTTGAAGATATTGGCCTGGGAAAACGTTTTATAAGGAGGATCCCACCCCCTCCCTGGCAATTGGAGCAACACCCAAAATGTATTACTGAGATCTGATCAAGGTAAAAAGCTTCTGCACAGCTAAGGGCACTGTAAGTAAAGGAAACTGACAGCCTTCAGAATGGCAGGAGATTTTCTCAGGTTATGATTCCGACAAAGGTCTGATAACTAGAATCCACAGAGAACTCAAATTAATCAATAAGAAAAGAACAAACAATCCCATTTCTTTGGGGCAAGAGACTTGAACAGAAAATTCTCTGAAGATGACAGACACATGGCCTACAAACACATGAAAAAATGCTCATCATCTTTAATCATCAGAGAAATGTAAATCAAAACCACCTTGAGATATCACCTAATTCCAGCAAGATTAGCCCACATCACAAAATCCCAAAACTGCAGATGTTGGTATGGACAGGGAGAGAAGGGAACACTTCCACACTGCTGGTGGGATTGCAAACTAATACAGCCTTTTTGGAAGAAAATATGGAGAATTCTCAAGGAAATAAAAGTTGACCTACCGTTTGATCCTTCAATTCCATTACTAGGTATCTGCCCAAATGAACAAAAATCATTTTACTACATAGATATTTACACCAGAATGTTTACTGCAGCCCAATTCATAATTTGAATCTTTTTTTAGAAAGATTAATTGCAATTGTGCGTGCCACAGGGTAAATGAGAGATGAAAGAGCAGGTTTTGATGCAGAGAAATGACAGCAAACAAGAGGACATGGCTTGTTATTCTAAAACAATTGCTATTTTTGCTTTTGCTGTTTGTTTTGTTTTGTGTTTATGGATGGACTGCAACTTGGTAAACATAGAGTCAGCTTTCAATGGAAGTTTTCTGGTTATTTGACTGATTGATACTGATTTAACCTTTATATGTAGGTACTACCTAAAATATTCCCTAAGACCTTGCTTCAGGGCTAAATTTATTTATGAAGATTTATGATTGATTGTATGAGGCCATGCAGTTAGTGAGGTAATGGAGATTTTAACTTAGTTTTTACTGATACTAGTGTCTTCCACTCTCAGAATCCCAACATATTTTTCTGAATTATATTTTTGGTTCCCCTGGTCCAAGATTTATGATTGAACTTTAGTGAAACTTTATTACAATGACATTATGATATCTATTGAGCTAAGATAGGGATGCTGTTCTGGTTTATCCTGTTCACTCATCCACCCACTCTCAGCTTTTGTGGCATAAAATACAAGGTAAGAGGGAATAGAATTTAATGCAAATGCGGAAGAATTGTACATTGACATTAAATATATTTATTCTGAAAGAAATACAATGTTCACGATTGAGCATATCTTTTTTTAAAAAGAACACTTCCGATAGTGTAAATGGAAGCTCTGATAATAACAAGAGAAACAAGAGATGGGGGGAAAATCACCAAAGCCAGATGCGGGGTTAGCTTGTGTAAATGGAGCATTTGGCTCTAAGATAAAATATTTCTATAATATAATGAGGAAAATTTGCCTGTAACTGCATAAAAGTGATGACAAATCAGAAAAATAGGGCACTAATGCACACAATGGAGATATTGTCAATTACAGGAAAAAATACCACAAGAAAGAAAGATATTTATTTACCCTACAGCTTTAGAGAGACACTGATGACAAATTCCTTAGAAGAGCATTCTCTTTTAGAGATATCCTCTCACCTGAACCATTCATTCCATAAAATCTCATTGAGCCCAGCTAACTGCTGTGTCTGAAGTCCTAAAACTTAAAGCATGAGAGAAGAATGGGTTGATGGACTTTCCACAAAGGAAGTAAGATCTAGCGTGAGAGACAGTTGGTAAAATAACCCTAATGCAGAGATAAATGAGAAAAACCATAGAGAAAAACCTAACACATCACAGATACGTTATGAGACGTGTGGTAGAGAGCATGAACCAGAAAAGGTTTAGTTGAGTAGGTGGTTTTGCACCTGAGTCTTGAGAAATGAAAGGATGTTGATAGAAGAAAAGTAATTCTGTACTGAAGTGGTGACTTAGAAGGTGTGAGTGTGTGAAAATGCACGAATAATTTTGGGGGGTATGTCAAGTAGTACTTTAGAGTGAGTAGAACTGAAGGTGCATAGCGGCGTATGGTGGGAAATGAAGCCAGACAGAGGGAGTTTAGTTATCACTCAGTTGAGTACAGGTAATGGAAATAGAAATTAAACTAGTTAAACAAAAAGATGTCAATGAAAATAATGTAGATAGTTTCATGGATGACCTGAATAAGAGTTCATGGGAGTATAGGAGCCTCTGATTTACCATCCACTTTCCTCTTCTTTTCCTGCCCACCCCAATTTGTGCATCTCCATCCTACATCCCTCTCCTTAAACATCTTGTTCTCAGCTCTTCCCCTGTTCTGTGACTGCTTTTCTCCATGGTATCTTTTCCTGATATTTTTCAGAGCACAGAAGTACCAGCTGAAATGTCCAGATCAAAAGTAATCAGCCCTAAATTTGGGTAGTACGATTTCTTTCATCCATGTTTTTATTCATCAAATGCTCACTGAATATGTGCCAATGAAGAGATTAAAGAGCAATGTAAATAACAAGAGTTAAATGTGTTGGGGGATCACCATGCACTAATATCCCTGCATTATCTCATTTAATTGCACACAGAAACTCAATGAGGTAAGTTCTGTTATTAAATGATATTATTGGGATATAAACCTAAGCTGTTTGATTCCAAAATCTTTTTGCATCGTCTCTGGATTATCTGAAATGAAGAATTCTGTCCTTGTCCCCAAGAAGATTATCAGTTAGTAGACAGGAGCATTATGGAGTCATTGGCACTGGTTTACTAATGAGAAGAGCTTCCAGAAGGATGAACTCACCCAGTCTGGGAGGGAGGGAGGCTTTTCAGAGAACTGAGAGTTAGCTGAATGCTAAGACTGAGCCAGGTAAGGAAGGCCTGTAAGGGTTTCCAGGTGGAAAAAACAGCAGTGCAAACACAATGAATGAGAAGGCCGGGGATGGGGGCGTACTCAGCAGATAACACAAGATTTAGCAGAGGGAGGCTTAGGTTGGCAGCAGAAACAAGTAGAAAAGCCAATAGGGGTCCCATGAGGTCATCAGAGCAACAGCTAACCTCTGGAGGATTTTTAACATTATCAAAGTTGTGTTTTATTTAGGAGATCACTCCTAGGAGCAATGTGGAGGCTAGAGGCTAGGAGACTAATTAAGAAGCAATGTCTTGAATCTTTCTAGACTAAACCATTTGAGGACAGGTGCAAGTCTTTCATTTCTGTGTCTCCAGGGCCTAACCAGCTTTTGTTGAACAGAAGAATGAATAAAAGAACTGCTACAGGAAGCGAGCCAAGAAGTAGGAAGGACTGAATTAAGGCCATCACAGTGGGGATGGAAACTGTGGGACGAATTCTCTAGACAGTAGAGCTTTAGAAGATTGCATCTGCATTTTGCTTCATTGGTTATTATTTCATCTCTTTTCTCTCTCTTTTGTTTTAATTCTGAACTACATTTAACATTTAGCAGTAATTCTTACCACCCAGGATTAACACATCTTAATTACTAGCCATATTTGCAAATTTGAAATTTTTTATATTGTTATTAGAACTTATTATTTGTAATAGTTGTTGGCATAAAAATTGATCAAGTTGATGCACCATTTACTTAAGCATTTCTCCATTGTTAGATACATGAGCCACTGGTCATTTTTGAAATCTCTTGCTCTTAGAAAAGAATGCTGCAATGACAGCTTCAGGTGCTGCTCCATCCTCATGAAGGACCTCCGCCTCTTCTTCTCTAGTGCTCATTTTCCCTGTTCATAGGGATCAGGGTCTTGAAAAAGATTGTTAAAGTATTGTTGATGTAGACACATAGGTTATTCTTTATTTGAAAACTCTGAAAGAGGAAGTTGTGTCTAGATGACTAGGGAACCATCCCAGGAACAGTGGCAAACTTTTCAGCAAAATAATTTTCAACCTACTAATTTAAAAAAATAATTTAAAGGCTGCATCCATATCATCTACATCTAGAACAATGTTTGCCACAAAGAGGTTGCTTGATATACATTTATTTCATAAATGAACAAATAAAAAAAAAGGAACAAATGCAGACAATCAACTTCAAAATCCCAAACCTTTCTACACACATTTATCCGTGTTCAGTACCGTAGGACACAATTTAAAAAAAAAAATCATATTTCTACCAGAATTAGAAACACAGTGGGGTCAGGCATGGTGGTGCTTTCATATAGTCCTAGGTACTCAGGAGGCTGAGGCAGGAGGATCTCTTGAGCCTTGGAATTTAAGGTTTCAGTGAGCTATGATTGTGCCACTGCATTCTGGCCTGGGTGACAGAGTGTTATCCTGTGTACTAAATAAATAAAATAAAAAAAGAACATGATGGAAGGGTATAAAAAGAAGGCCTATTATATTTAAAAAACAACAGAGCAGGGGCAGCGCCTGTGGCTCAGTCGGTAAGGCACCGGCCCCGTATACCGAGGGTGGTGGGTTCAAACCCGGCCCCGGCCGAACTGCAACAAAAAAATAGCCATGCGTTGTGGCAGGCGCCTGTAATCCCAGCTACCTGGGAGGCTGAGGCAAGAGAATCGCTTAAGCCCAGGAGTTGGAGGTTGCTGTGAGCTGTGTGAGGCCACGGCACTCTACCGAGGGCCATAAAGTGAGACTCTGTCTCTACAAAAAAAATAATAATAATAATAAAAAAAAAACCACAGAGCACTCAGTTTTTTTTAAAGTGTTTTATTTCAAAGGGAAGCAAACTCTCTTAGAATCTTGTGTGTAATAGTGGTGAACAGGGTGATGAGTTGAGAGGGACGGAGAGGAGAGTTATGGGAGCAAGAGGAAGAGAGAAAAAGATGAGAGAGGGAGGGACAGGGCCTTGCATACATCTCATTCATTACACAGAGAACACGGGAGTGTAGCAGGGATTGGGGATCAAGAAATTGCCTCTTCCAGTAACTGTGACATCTTAAGTCCATCTCATTGACATGATGAGAGCATTTGCCAATATTATTGTGTCTTAGTATTTAGGCCCCAGAGGCCAACAGATCTGATTTCAAGTTTTGGCAGGAAGTGCTATTGAACAAGACAATTTACTCCATCTTTTCAAGTCTTTCCTCATATGAGAATAAAGAGAATAATAACTTTATAAAGTCGTCATGAAAATTAAATGAAGTTCTTGGTACATAATAACCTCTCAATAAATTCCATCCATAACAATTGCTATTAAAATTATCTCATCTGTGGGGCCAGGTGGTGTCTCATGCCTGTAATTCCAGCACTCTGGGAGGCCGAGGCAGGTAGATTGCTAGCTTATGAATTCAAGACCAGCCTGAGCAGGAGTGAGACCCTATCTCTAAAAATAGCCCGGCATTGTGGCAGGTGTTTATAGTTCTATTCCTGCAAGATGATCCCGAGGTCCCTGGAACACTGTGTCTGGTAGGAGAGTCTTTCCCTGGGGACTTTGACCACCAGACAGTTTAATAAAGTGACCTATCATGGCAGATTTGGGTGGGAGTAGTCATATTAGTTTTGCCTTTGAGTGGGCTGGAGACTAAAGGTACTAAAAGTACTAAAGGTTAGCCTTGCAGGCAGTATGTGATTATGTCCTAATAAAAACCCTGGACCCTGATGCTTGAGAAAGCTTCACCTGCAATACTCTGTGGGGGTCACACATTATGGACAGAAAGAGTTAACACTTTGTGACGCCACAGGGAGAAAATAACTGTACATGGCGCATTTCCACCGCACCTTGGATTCTGCCCTTGATTTTAATCTGCATTCTTCCCTGTGTAGTAAGCTGCAATGGTTTTGGTAAATTCTTTGAGTCATGCTAATGCATTATCAAAACTGGGGGTGGCTTGAAAGGGTCCCTGGATTTGCATTTGATGTGAGAAGTGATGTTAGTCCTTTGTGGAGATTTGGTTCCTCTAAAGCTTACGGCTGGCAAAAACTCACAGAGACTATCAACATATGATATCCATTAAGCTATTCTCCATGGAGTATTCTATTGTCTATCCCAAAGGATGTACACTGGTTCTCAAACTTTTTTCTCCAAATACCTTTACACTTATCAAAAATATTGAAGACTTCAAGGAACTTTCATGGAGGTCACATCTACAGACATTTGCTGTGTTCAGAATTAAAATAGAAAAAAATTTATAAATTCATTTAAAAATAATAGTAATAAACTCATCCCATGTTATTACAAGCATTTGTAAATTTGTGGATATAAAATTCATATTTTCTCCCAAACACTGAAAAAAATCCCAGTTTTATATTTAAAATTCTTTAGTGCCTGGCTCAATACAAGATAACCGCTTCTGTGATATGCTGGACTACGTTGCTTTGGTTGAGATATATGAAGAAAATTCAGTCTCCTGCTACTATGTTGTTAGAAAAGGACAAAACCTTTTATTAACAATAGAAGGAAGAAACATTTTATTAATAATATTTTTGAGATAATTTTGGATTTTTTTTTGATCTGTTAGTCAAACTCAATAGGTGGTAGTTTCTTAAATATTTTTTGCAGTGTGGAATCTGAAGCCTTATCAATCTATCACTCAAAAATCCATTGGTCAATCTAGAACTTGCAAGGCATCTTTTACCCACCCGTGACTTTGTATCATCATTGTACACCGATCACTTGGAAAACATTTGTTCACTGAGTTATGCAGATCTTCTAATTATAGACGTGTTTCATTATAAAAACTAAAAATCACATTTATAAATAGCACTACTAATCTTATCTTCAGTAACAAATCTTGGGAATATTTTGGATATTTACCAATACCCATGTTTTTCTGTAAAAAATGATATTTGTGAGCAATATGGCTAGTTCAACTTGTAACTCAGTCTCATCAGAGGTATTTTTTGAGGCAACCATCATACTCCAGGATTCAGCAGAAACATAGTCCCTATTTTATCACAGAGAATATTAAAAAGTATATATATATTTATATATGTATATACATCAGGTTGAGATTTAATAAAATTAATATTTTTTGTTGCTTCACCAAGGTCATGTCTAAGTGAAACAGGCACATTTTTAATGCAAATCTGTGGCGGAGAAGAATTCAGTGCTTGGTGCTATTGCCTTAATTTGTGCTAAGTCAATGCTGTTTTACCTATTATTTGCTTTTGAACCATCATTATAGATGTCACAAAGTGTAAATGGCAAATAACATATATTGCTGTGAAAATAGGTTTGATCATGATGACCTTTTGTGACACACTAATGGCATAAATGATATAGAGGTTTTAAGGAGAACTTGGCGACATGATCTGGTTTATGGCAAAAGACCACTCCCATTGATGGTCTCAGCACAGCTGTGGGTTCCAAGGGGGCATTCCTCACGGCGCAGCCTCCATCTGCCTCAGCCCTCCCAGCCTTCCTTCTCTGTTACCACTAATGATGTGAAAAACCTTATCCTCGCTAATGAACTGGTTACGATCAAGGGCTTCTGAGTCAGACCACACTGGCTGTGCTGTATATTAACTCTGAATTTAAAGCAGATTAACTTCTCTGTCCTTGTCTCAGTTTCTGTATTTCTAAAATAAGGACAATCAATAGGTTGTTTTGGGGACTAAATGAGTTAAATAATATAAAGTTCTTAGAACTCTTCTGAATAAGCTGTCAGTAATTGTTAGTTGTTGTTTTTACTATTGTTTCATAATTTGCTCTTCTTTGTAAGCTGTCAGTAATTGTTAGTTGTTGTTTTTACTATTGTTTCATAATTTGCTCCTTCTGGTGAAATTCACCTTTTAGTCAGGAGTATCTTGCACAGAAGTACTGAATGCTCAGTGATGGAATTTCAAGCACAGTCAGCAGGCATGTTATGTGTTTTTACATTTTACAGTCTAGTCTTTGGGGAGGACAGAAATCTCACAGCCTCCGAAACCCTCCATGTACTCATATGTGCATTAAATGACTGTAGTTAATATGTTCGTTTATAATCATCAGCCAATACTATAATCCCTGAGCATTCCATGAGGAAGTGGTTATGTCTTTGTTTAGATTTTATGTTCTTCTAATTTCCTCACATAGCAATTTGCACAGGTTAAGACCTGATAAATGGGTGTAGACTAGATAGCCTTAAAAGAAAAAAATAATCACTTGAAAATAAACCGCTCCTTGGAAAAAGGAATTCTCAAGAAGCAATATTTTCACAAGTTTCAATGACCAAAGCAAACCAAAAGAAAAGCAAAAAACTGGCAATAATGTATATCTTCTGGCTATAGCTCCCAGCAGAACACAGTGTGACAATATTGTCACTCCCTGGTCCCTCTGAAGTCTGAAAAAAAACATTTGCTTCTTGCATAAGAAAAATAAAGATTCAAAAATAATTTCCCACTAGAAGAAGTGCAGGTTACCGCCTGTGCTCAGATTAGCTGCTTCTCCAGCAGAGAATGGCTTATGTGATTATATTTGGGGAGCTCTCTTGTAGAGAGAGATTTATAGGGTTTTGCTTATGAAAACCTATTTCTATTTTGAAATATAGACTCTCCGCAAGTGTCACCCTGAAGAATTGGGCCGACTAGACTATTTTGTTACATTTTAGGGGATAAAAAAGCACGCAGCAGTTACACTATTAAGCCACAGCAATGGAGCTGCCACTCTCAAGCTCATTACTCAAGACTCTCTTTAGTTCAATTATACACCTCTACAGCTAAGGAAGATAGATGGAGGTCATTTGGGAGCTGTAAACCACAATGCCTTGAATGCAGAACTATGTTCTTAAACTGATTTACACCTTGTTCTGCAGTGTTCTGTGGCAGGGCTTGGATTGAAATGCAGGGGCCATGATTGAAAAGGCTTTTCCTCAGTTTCAGCATCATGGCTCAGACGGGCAGGCAATTATTACCTCCATTAAATGGCCAGGGACAACGAATGTCGCTTTCATTACTTCAGTGGCAGCAGCAAAACCCAACCCAACCAAATGACAGAGAGAAATACAAGTTCTTGGTCAGAATATCCTTTGGGGAAAGAGGAATGACATTAACAACTCGATTGTGTGTATTGGTGTAGGGAGAAAGGGACTGGGTAATTGAAAGGAACAATTTACTTTTCCAGCGTAGACAAAAATACTGTCATGCTATTCTGATTTAACTCACATATATCTCCCTGTGTGAAACATGTAAAGTGTATGAAAGAAAGTTAATTAAATAAGGCAAATCCACATGAAACTTCTCATGGATTAATGGAATTAGAAGCTCAAGTGCCCATCGACCCACGAATGAACTAGCTTATTGTGGTACATGTATACCATGAAATATCATGGAGCCTTAAAGAAAGATGGAGACTTTACCTCTTTCATGTTTACATAGATGGAGCTGGAACATATTCTTCTTAGCAAAGTATCTCAGGAATGGAAGAAAAAGTATCCAATGTACTCAGCCTACTATGAAGCTGATTTATAGCTTTCACATGAAGGCTATAACCCAACTATAGCACAAGAATATGGGGAAAGGGCCAAGGAAGGGGAATGGAGGGGGGAGGTTAAGGTGGAGGGAGGGTAACGGGTGGGACCACACCTACGGTGCATCTTAGAATGGGTACAGGTGAAACTTACTAAAGGCAGAATACAGATGTCTACATACACTAACTAAGAAAATGCCATGAAGGCTACGTTGAACAGTTTGATGAGAATATTTCAGATTGTATATGAAACCAGCACATTGTACCCCTTGATTGCACTAATGTACACAACTATGATTTAACAATAAAAAAAATAAATAAATAAAAAGAAAATATATGTGAATTTTATTCCCTCCTAGCTGTTATGTCCCCTTAACGTCCTGAGTTTAGCTTCTGTAACTTCTCCTAGGTGTTTCTTTAGTATCACTTCAGAATAGTGTGTTAGAAAATAATCAACAAAACCAGACTGGGTGTCTATAAGAACACGATGCTCTGATTTCCCTTCACCTGCCTCAAGTTTGAATGAACAGGGTGTGTCAAAGACATATGGTTTCCATTGCCCTCAAATTTATCCTCATGGTTCACCAGAAACTAAACAAAGTAGATTTTTCAGTTATAGATGATGCCATTGGATACATATCCACAATGCCAAAGTGTTTCATAAAAGTTCACTTCCGAATTACAGGCTATAAAGAATTTTATTTCCACTGATATATTTTCATTTGGAAAGAAATAGATCTTTCAAGAATCTACTTGAGGCCAGGACAGAATCAATCCCACTTCCTTCTTAGAAGAAAATAATGATTGAATTTAAGTCATATGCCAGGTTTTGGGCAACATTTTTTTTAATGTAAATAGCCTTTAAAGATTAGATTTTTTTTATGAGATGGCATTTAAGAAGTTCTGTAAACTATAAATGGCCTTGAAAACAGTGGACTTACGAAACATTTCATTAACATTTAAAGTTATCTCAGACATACTGCCGAGGTAGCAGAAGTATTTTTAAGGGCTAAACATTTTATGGCCATCCTAATGGTGCCTTATAAAAGAGCTGAGACATTCTAGTGTTCTGCTCAGCCTTTGGATTCAGTATGTCTTATAGAGACTAAAATGGGAGCGTCTTTGCACTCTGTTGACTGGGCATTTACCTTTTACATTGTACTTATTGATGTATAACAAGAAATTGACCATTTGCATTTTTTGAGCACCTTGGATGTGCTCCACATTACCAGAATCTTCTTTGTTTACTGAGTTCTGTACCACACTCCCCAAAAGCCAGCTGCCCTGGCCTTTCTGCTTCTGAGCCTTGGCGAACTTGCCCATGATCACCTTCTACCTGGACCTCTCCCCCTGAGCACATGGCGCATTAGTTCTTCTTTGTCTTTGGTCCAACCTCCAAAGTCCCTCCAAAGGAAGTCAGCTTTTGTCACCTCCATCCCCAGCCATTCTCCATCACATTACCATGTTCAATTTTATTTTCTCTGCTGCAATCACCATATAAAATATTTTAGTTTACCTGTATTTATTTATTTGCCCTTCAGAACTTTTTTTATTATTTATTATTTCAAAATATAAGAGGATAAAAATTTTCTTGTGACACGGATCAATTTTGTTATGCTGGAGTCAGGGCTATAAGAGTGCCTATCACCCAGATAGTGCTCACTGCACCCATTAGGTGGGTTTTCTCCTCCTCTCTCCCCGCTGCTTGATTTCCACTGAGTTTTACTTCCCTCTGTGCAAATGTGCACTCATCCATTAGTTCCAATTTTATAGTAAGTACATGCTGTGTCAGCATAATCTCCTTACATGCAGGAACCTTGTCTTCTTGCTTACTGGTAAATCTTCAGACCCTAGAGTGGCAGGCATGCGACAAATACTATTTGAAGTGAATAAACAGCATGTTTCAGAAACCTTGAGAAAGTAATGATTATTATGAAAGCAAGTACTACTCTATTAAAAAGAGTAAATTTTATTATTTTTTTTTGAGGCAGAGTCTCACTTTGTCACTCTTGGTAAAGTGCTGTGGCATCATAGCTCACAACCTCAAATTCTTGGGCTCAAGTGATGCCCTCATCTCAGCCTTCCAAGTAGCTGGGACTATATGTGCCCACCACAATGTCCAGCCAGTTTCAGAGATAAGGTCTTGCTCTTTCTCAGGCTGGTCTTGAACTCCTGGTGCAGTGGAGTTCCAGCAGCTAAAGCAATGCTCCCATCTCAGCCTTGTAAAGTGCTAGGATTATGGGCATGGCATGAGCCAATGCACCAGGCCAAGAATGAGAATTCTTTAAACACTAACGGGGAAAGCATCCTTGAGTAATTGCTATGTGAAAAAACGAGTTGCAGAATATTCATTGGAGAGAGTGTATTTCATTCTGAGGAAAAAAAGCAATGCATTGACACATGAGTTGGCACATGAATAGAATGCAACTTAGAAAAAAATATGTAAATGATAGTAATTATTTCTAGGAGAAGGAATTACATGGGACTCTACTTTCTAAATTACGCATATCTATCTATGCTATTTCAGTATTTTACAATGAATGTTTATTCGCCTACTAGCTATTGATCATTTATTATGTTCTAGGGACTATTCTTGATGCTAGTTAGTATATTAATGAAAAAATCAAAGTCTCTATTTTCACAGAGCTTCCATTTTAAGTTCTACAAGGAAAATACATCCTAAAAACCAAAGTAAATCAAATCAGGACACAGAGAGGGACAGGGGGATGGCTGCCATTATGTACAGGGTATCAGGAAACACCTTTTTGATGAGGTGACATTTGAGAAAAGACTGAAATGAGGTGTTCCATCAGGGCAGTCTTGCTTATGCTCCAATAACCAACAACCACTAACCCTCAGTGGTTTAAACTATTGAAGGATGATTTGTTCCTCTCCCACATTGATCCTGACTTGCATTAGTGAGGGCTTTTGAGGCCCCATACAGTAATCCCTGCTCACTCTGGCTCTGCTGTCTTGCAGTAGTGCCACCTGAAACATGTGGCCTTCCCAATAAAAAAACTCAGCACAACTAAATGCAACTAAACCCTTCACTTAGAAGTGACATGTCTCGTCTGTTCATGTAGCATTGGCCTATCCTCAAAGTAATCCTCTGCATACCCAGAAGTCAGAGAGAACCATATATGGGTGAAGCATTTGTGGGGCTTAAAGAGTAAGCCATATCAGTATCTAGAGGAAGAGTCTTTAAGTAAAGGGGACAGGAATTGCAAAGGCCCTGCAGTGTGGATGAGCTGGTGTTCCATGAAGAAAGGCCACGTGGCTAGAGGAATGTAAGTGAAGAGGGGGAAAGAAGACAGAGACAAAGATCAGCTCATATGGGGATCTCACAGCCCATCGCTATCATTCCTTGTATGATGAGAAGAGAGAGAGAGATTTGAGACCAGGAATGATGTTATCTGATTTATGATTCATTCTTGTTATCACAAAAATGCAGCAACATAAAAGTAGCTATAACAAACAAAAAAAAAAAAAGATGGTCTACAACAGTGAATAAATGTGTAAGGCAAAGAAAGAGTCACTCATCAGTTGGATAAAGAGAAAGTGATCCGAATGGTTTTAACATGCAGGCCGTTCCAAGGTTTTGATTTCACATGAATGAATCTCTCAGGTCTGCTTTTTTTTTAACGCCAGCTGAAGCCCTAAAATGTCAAAAGACACAAAAAAGATATGAGTTCCTTTAATATGGATAAACAAATTAATTGAATATGCACAGATGGCTGCTACCTGGAGCAGGACAGAGGGCAGCAGCTTCTAATTTGAAGGTGCCCAGAAGCTGCTGTTACTACCACTTGGGAATGGAGCTTGTAGGTCTTTTGAGAAGCTCTTTGCCATTTTAACAGGGTTTTTATAGTCTCCTGTCCCTTCTCAGTGTTCCTGGAGTCTCTGGGCTTCTGTGTGCCTTCTCGCTAGACTCAAGGAATAGAAACAACCATGGTGTATTTGAAATATTACTGTATGCTTAAGGTGAAGTGAAACTCAATTTCCTGGGCTCACGTTGCTGAGCAGCCTGCCTCACGAGTAGACCTCAGGCCCACCTGGGTCTAGTTCTGCAATAATTAAGTGAAGTTCTAAAGGGCAAACACTGCTGTAGGAATATAAATTACTGAGAATAGAAAACATTGGAAGTCCTCTAGGCCTTGTGGAACAGTGTAGTGTGTGTAAAAGTAAAGCAAAAAATTTAGCATTTGACAAAGAACCCAGAAGCAGGACAGAATTCAACCTCTCTGCACAACATGACGCCTGCTTCTCTTCTGATTGGTAGCATGTTAGATACTTCTCACTTTCCTTCTCTGCCCCCACAGCTGAATCATCATTGAATCCCATAAATTTTACTTTCTAAACATCTCTCACATTAGTCCCTTCATTTTCATCTCCACCCTCCCTCCTGCACCCATCCTGTCCAAAGCCTGATCACCTTTTCCCTGAATTACACATTTGCTCCCCAACTGGTTACACTTTTGCCCCCCACCTGGTCTTCGACTCCTTCTCTTGTCCAATTTGGTCCAATCACTGGGCAGCACTCAGGGGCAAGTTTTCCTTATCCAAATCCAATTATTTCTGCCTTTTCTTCTTAACTTTTCAATGACTTCCTTTTCCCATTCTTTTCAGATAAAAACCAGGATCTTGGTCCATAAAAAGGTAAAACATGATTCACAACAGTTGCTTGGTCCAGCCCCAGCTTATCTTCTGAACTTAGTACCATCCTCCCTTCTCCCCTTCTTACTTTCCTCCACTAGGGAACTCCAGCCACACTCACTGTTCTTCTGTCTATTCCAAGCCCCCTCCCAATTACAGGACGTGCACTAACACTCTTCTCCACATCTAACGTAGAGTCTCCTTGATCCCCTCCACCTCATCCTACCTCTTCTTTCATCTTCTGGTAACACCTATTCAACGATTTGGTCTCGTTTCTTAGTTGTTTTGACTTTATTTCAGAGAGAACACAGTCTTTGAGTTAGAAATTCTTTAATATTTTTGAAATTTCCTTTGTGGTATGACATGCATTTAATTTTTAGTTATGTTCCAAATGTTCTTAAAAATACGTATTTCCTAACTGTAAATGTTTGTCAGCAGTCTTATTAATTACGTTATTAAATAATGCCAATACTTGGCTTAGTTTTATCAGTTACTAAAAGAGGTGTATTAAAATCTTCTGCTGTGAATGCAGACATATAAATTTCTCCTTGTAATTCTCTCAGTTTTTTCTTTACTTATATGAGCCTATGTTGTTATGCATATATAAATCAAAAAATTTCACGGAATGTTTTCTTCTGAGGATTCTGTATATATGGCTTATCTGTATCTTTTATAATGCTTTGGGTCCAATTTATTTTCTTTTTATACAAATTGTAAGTTGTTCTAGAGCCTTTTGTTAAATAATACATCTTTAAATACCATTTTTAATCAATCAAAGCCTGAACATTTTTTCCAGTGGGGGAAAAGCTCTCAACTGTACCTTCTGCAGATACCCTGCTAGTTACCAGTCCCAGGGGTGGACATTGTTGACGCCCAGTACGCCTGTCTCGGCTGATTATGGTACACTTGGGTCAGTAGTACAGAAATGCTATTCTGCTATGTTGCAGACTCCAGAATGGTCTTCACAAAATTTGATGCCAGCCTAAACCTTTATCTGTTTGCATAGCTTGTCCTTCTTCAACAGAAGTGTAAGCTTATCTCTTTATCTTTGAAATTCAGTAATTTTACAAGAATATGCCTGTGAACCTGTCTTATGAAACCTATCTGGTAAACCCTTTGAAACTACCAACTCAGTTCTTTAGTTCAAGGAAATTTTATTCTATTACTGGTTTATTTGCTCTCGCTGCCATCTGTTTCTTGTTTCTATTCTTCAAGGGCATTTATCATGTACACATGAGATCTCATCTGTCCATGCTCTAAATCTCTTATCTTTCCCCATTTTGATCTCTTCATTTTGTATTTCTAGGTTTGAAAGATTTCTTCTGCTTGATCTTTTAGGTCATTTGTAACCATCACATTTTTCAACTTTTTATTATGTTGAAAATAATGCTTTTTATCCCAGAAAATCTTTTTTTATCTTGACTTTAAATTCACTTAATTATAATAATTGTTCAAGTTGTCACCTGTCTGCTTAAATAGCTAATTTCCTTAGGACACTATTCTATTTATTTTTCTCTTATTTGAGCTCTGCCTAGATAAATAACTTTCTTGTTTCTTTTCTTTCTCTTAAGGTGTCCCTAAGGTGTCAGCAATCCAACTGCAGGGGGAACATCAAGTGGTGGTGGTCCCTGCAGCAACAGACCTGTGTTCAGAATCCTGATGTGATCTCTGCTTTTTTGTACCCAGAGTTCTCCAAGCCTCATGGGTGGAAAGGTTTCTGCCGTGTCTGCTGACTCCTAAGCCCTTATGGGCTAGGTGGCCTGGCACACTTCAGTGCGTAGACATAACCCTCACTTAATAGGTCAATGCTTCTCAAGTGCTGAGCACTCACTGGCTCCTCAGGAAAGTCCCACAATGGACCCTTTACTAATGTCCTCCAAGTTCACCTGCCAACTGCCCTAAGGAGCTGCTGGCTATGAGAGACAGGTGAGTTGGAATGAAGGTGAGCATAGTGGGAAGGCAGAATTCCTACCTTTCCATAATCTCCTAACCCTTCCTGCATTAAGTTTCATGATAAGTAATTTCATTTTTTTGGAATCAAAAATTTAACCAATTAATATTCATATAAGAGAGTTGGGCATGGTGGCTCATGCCTGTAATTATAGCTTTCTGGCAGGCTGATGCTATAGGATCACGTGAGGTCAGAGGTTTGAGACCAATCTGAGCAAGAGTAAGACCCTATCCCTACTAAAAATAAAAAAATCAGCCAGGCATTGAGGTAGATGCCTGTAGTCCCAGCTACTCAGGATAGTGAGGCAGAAAGATCACTTGAACCCAGGAGTCTGAGGTTGCTGTGAGTTAAGCTGACACTACTGCACTCTAGCCTACGCAACAGAATGAGACTGTCTCAACAACAAAAAAATTCATATGAGAGTATTGTACTGGGGGTAGTAATCTGTCCATAAGTGGTCATAATTAGGAATATTATCAGCATATGAAAACAGAGAAAAATAAATAAAATATGTTTGGAAAGGGGAAGGAAAAAAGACATCCTAATAGCCTATAGCTGTTTGTTCTGAAATCCAACTAACAAAGAGCTTTATAAACTTTAAAATTTATGTAATAACTCACAAGATGCTTATGCCACTTTCCCTTTCAGGAGAAAATGCTTTAAAATGTGTAACATGGGGGAAAGAAAAGTGCCCAATTTAAATAAGTTATATTTGATGGCTTTTAAAAAATAGATTTCCTTTTTTTAAATAAGAAAGTGTGTCTGTCAATGGTGAAAACAGTAGCTCAAAGCCAATTCTGTGTGTCTGTGTGATTGTTTAGACAGAGGAGATAAAGTGGCGTCATTTTTGATGGTTCACTTTTTTAGGTTAAAATAATGAGTATGTTCTTCCTGTGTTCATTTTTTATTGTTGTGTAACAAATTACCACAAAATTAAAGGCTTAAAGTAACACTTTTTTTTTTTTTTTTCAACTCACAGCTTCTTTGGGTCAGGAGTCTGGGTACAGCTTAGCTGGGTTCTCTGCAAGGCAGTAATTGAGGTGTAGATTAGTTCTTGGGTTTTAGTGAGGCTGGACTGGGAAAGAATCCACTTTCTCACTCAGGTGATTCTTGGCAGCAAGTCCTGGCGTTTGTAGGAATGAGTGCTAGTTTTGTGCCGCTGTTGCTTGGAAGCCACTGTTAGCTCTGCGGGGCTCCTCACGGCTCCCTACCACGTGGCTTTCTCCTAGGCAGTTCACACAGTGGCAAGCTGCTTCTTCAGAGCTACCAAAGGAGAGAACTCATTAGAGCAAATCTGTTGGCAAAAGTAATCACGGAAGTAATTGCCGTATTCTACTCATTAAAAGGAAGTCACAGGTCCTACTCATACCCAAGGGAAGAAGATTACACAAACATATGAATATTGGGAAGCAGGGATCATGGGGAAGTCACCTTAGAGTATGTCTGCTACACTTCCTGTATTATAATCATTTATTCACCCTGTGTTTATTTACTTTGGATTCTATAACTGTACTAGTATTGCATAGTGTGTGGTTAATAGGTTGAAGTCATGCCTGGGTGCAAATCTCAGCTAAAACACATTTACAACTGTGTATGATCTTGGGTAATTTCCATAACCTTGTTGTCTCGCATTTCTTCATCAGTAAAATGAATATGGTAATTGTATCTACTTTGTAGAGTTGCTGTAAAGATTAAATCATATTAATAATTTTAGAATACTTAGGATAGCGCCTGGCACATATTAAGTGCTTAAAAATCTCAGAGAATAAAAACAGACATATGTAATAGGAAGTCTGAAAGATGTTTTAAAATAAATACAAACAGGGTGGTGCCTGTGGCTCAGTGAGTAGGGTGCCGGCCCCATCTACCGAGGGTGGTGGGTTCAAACCTAGCCTCGGCTGAACTGCAACCAAAAAATAGCCGGGCGTTGTGGCGGGCACCTGTAATCCCAGCTGCTCAGGAGGCTGAAGCAGGAGAATTGCGGAAGCCCAAGAGCTGGAGATTGCTGTGAGTCCTGTGACATCGAGGCACTCTACTGAAGGCGGTAAAGTGAGACTCTGTCTCTACAAAAATAAATAAATAAATAAATACAAACAAAGTCATAATGTGTTCTTCAACTGTCTAGGAAGTGGTTTCGTATCCCTCCTGTGGACTGCAGACTCCACTTTGAAGACCACTGTATAAATCACCACGTAGGACAAAAATCTCTTCCATGAAGTAATAGAAACATTAATTTATATGAAATCAGAGAATTCTAAAGTTAGAAGATGGCTCCTGAACCATTTTCCATAACCATCATTTTACAGGTAAAAAAGCAGAAACCCAGAAAAGCTTGTAAATGCTGGGCTAGAGGTTATGTGGCTCCATGGTACAAACGGAGTGGATATTGGAGCTCCGAGAAAGGAACCACAAGACAAAAGGCAGCTTCTTTACCCAGCTTGGAATAAAGCATCCTATATCCAATCAGCAGCGTGATTATGTACCCAGATATTCCTGAAGATTTCATGCCAGTTTTGGTGATTGTTGGTGTTTAGATAAGCTGATATCTGATTTCATACTACATAAACAATTCCTTTCCAGAAAACCCAGAAAAGCAGGTGTGCTGGGTTGTTAGGTATGAGACGTATTTATCGGGAATAATCCCCATAAAAGAATAATTAAGCACCACTTAATCATAGTGAGATGATAGATAATGTACTAATATTATGCAAGTCCAATGGGCATTGTCAAATGATTAGAGTCCCCATTTAGGGTCCTACATAATTATCCTTCCTATCATGGCAGAGGCTTTGGTGCCTTTTGTTAATCAGCATCACTCTAACCCACTGTGGGACATTCAGCCAATCAGACTGCTCAATTACCATGGTTGAATGGTCCTGACCTCATGAATATGAATAGAGGGTGTACACAATAGAGCAGTACTTTTAATGACAATGAAACTGCCATGAGGGATAAAAGGAAGTGTGGATGAAAAAAAATAGTTAAAACTGAAATGAGAAAAATCATAATTAGCTATGAGGATTACATATATTTATGAAAATGGTTCTCACTTGCCTTTTGGACAAAGAGCTAGAGTGAGTAATTTTACACTCCATTTCCTCTAGATATGGATGTTCCAGTTGCTGACAGCTGGACCTATCTTACATTTAAATAATATAAAGATTCATGTAAATATTTGGCAAACAGAAGCAGAAAAACAGGAGTTCAGACACGCTTTGAAACCAAGTGTCATGAGGCTGAACTGGAGACATAAAACTTGAATGGCGCCCCATCGATATGTCATGGTTCAAAGGCAGTGCAATGTGAAGGGTGTCAATCAAAATCCTCAGACACAGTGGTGCTAAACAGTGTGAAGAGAGAGATCATATAAAAACGTGGAATATTTACTGAGTCCTCATATTCCACTTTCACCCCTTCCAAAAAGTGCTAAGATTTTTCTTTAAAAATGCAAAGAATATATAGAGCAAAATGACATAAATTATAATCAATTCAGAGAGACAAAACAAAGGCAATACAAGAGTAGGGTCATAAGAAAGACATGGATGAAGTCAATTCACAAACATGCATGCCATGAAATTTACATGGGGGGGGGGCGTTATGACCTGAATTCATGAACAGAGCCTGAGAAGTCACAAGGGTTGCCTAAGGAAGCAAAGTTATCATGAAAATATTCACTAATGAAAGTCAACTTCAAAAATGGTCTCCTTGCTTAACCCTACCATCTGTCCTTATCAACGGAGTCCTCTATCAACCTCTCTCTGATTATGGCCGTTGTACAATACAAACATAGTGCATTGCACAGGGAAATTGTGAATTCTGAAAAGATGCAGGGAATGATGAAGTAGATGGAAGTCAGATTGGATAATTGCTTGAATCTCGAGCCAGTGGCAAATGAGAATCTGGCAGAGTTGGGGTGGTTAACAACTCAATAAGGAAAAATGGATGAGGAGGACATCACTGGAGCACACTTCAAAAGCGAAGGATTTGAATATCAAAGGATCAGAAAGGCCCTTGGGAAAATCAATGAAGCTCTTGAATATTTCTGTAAAAATGACCTTCTATGTCTTACTACGAAAGTCAAATGTAAAAGATGTCTTACTAAGCTATCATATCATTTTATCAGGAAGAAAAACCCAAATAAATAATCAACATGATTTGGGCTTTGATAAATTAATGCATCGTTTCTAAGTACATTAAAAGAGAAAGTAAATATTTTTTATTTTAATTTTGCTTTTTGAAATAAAATTTCTATCAATCCTCTATATGCCTTCCCACCCCCCATCTCCCAGTTACCATGGTCAGTTAGTAGAAAATTTTGGTCTCTGACTAAAAAGGTCTTTTTTTAGTATTATTGCTAATAATAATAATACGTTTGTAATGATGAACCCCTATTTTCCAGGGGTAAAGTATACCAAAATCCAGGAGTAAAACATGATTAGTTACATAGTTCATAGTTTCCATGACATAAAAACAAGTCAGTTGCTCAGGATTGAAAAGTCACAGTTATTCCTGATACCAAGATGGGAAAATCCACGTGTTCTTACAGCAGCACAATTGTGACTTCCACGGGGTCTTGTTTTCATTGTAGTTCATACTTTAAGTTAACAGCTCCTCACCAGAAACTGAAAAGATCAGGTAAACAAGTTTTATATAAGACTGACGTGTTTTTGCCCAAATGAGCAACTCTTACACAATCTAACTTAGTCCAAGAATGGATTTTAGTTTCTGAAGCCGCGTTTTCTATAATGCGCTCCAGCAATACTTATTCTGAAAGCTCTTACAGAACAAAAAGGGCATGAGGAAAATGGTCCATCATTGAGCGGGTTTAGGGAAGGCTCATGGAATTCTTAGCAATAGATGCCCAGAGCATGAGTTTTCGCTATAGCAGTGCAATAAAGAGCTCAGGTTCTGCAGCCCAAGCATTTGGGTTTTACCCTGGCTCTGGCATGTAGTAGCTGTGTGATCTGGGCCATGTTAATGAGCTCTTCACACCTCCACGTCCTGATCTGCAAAATGGGAATAATAATACTATGCCCCCTGCAGCAGTGCCGTTCAGGTTAATTTGCCATGCACAATATTGACACTGGCAACTGCTACCTAGTGTTAGCTGTAGCTATGTCCTGCACAGAAACCAGTTTAACCTTACTGAAGCCTTGTTTCATGTCACATTTGATCATAGAACCCTCTTTCCCCTTTTTTGGTTAACAGCCATTGACATGCTGGAGGTAAGCCATGTGAAACCTCTGAAAATAGATTTTAGATGGATGTGCATATTACAATCACTTGTAAAATCTTTTCACAAAGAAAATACAAACCTTCCACCCCAAATGAAGATAGATTCAATAACATGGCATGGGCACCATTCTCTGAAATTTAGGAAGTTCCCTAGGTAATTCGGATATGGTTCCTATCCATTATTAGGAGCAGTGGTTTGCAAGGTGTGGCTCCAAAATCAGTGTTTGCATCATCTGGCATCTTGTTAGAAAAGCAAATTCTTAGTCCTAGCTCCAGATCTATAGATATAGATAAACAGCTACGGGGCGGGGGGGCGGGGGGAAGCTGAGGAGAGAAAGAGGGGTGGGGAGAAGGGAGGAGGATTGGTGAACTCTCACCCAACAGGCACAAGGGAAGGGTACACAGCAGACCCCTGGCTGAAGGACTCAACTACAACTTGAACTTTGTCTAACATGCAAAAAATGTAATAATCATTGCACCCTTATATTAATCTAAAATTAAAAAAAAGAAGCTGTTGGGGGGCAGCAATCACCTTCTGGTGATTCTCCTTGGGAAGTATTGATATAAGGGAATATGTAGAAACAACTCCCCTTCAATACAGGTAACTTCTCTGCAGGGATTTTAAGAGGCTTCAGATAGATGTGATAAATTTCAGGTAGATTGCAGTGAGTCTGAGGTTATTCCCCTGAAAAAAAGAAAAGCTGCTCTTCTATTTTACCAGTTAAATTCAGAGCCTTGGAAATCAGGTGAGTTTGGATCAAAATTAGCACTGTGCCCACAAGGACCCAGACCTAAATAGAAGGCCTGGGGCATTTAGTACAATGTCAGCTTAGCTAAGAGCTGGACCCATATATCCAGGAAGGAAGCCACATATCCAAGAACTCCTTTCCTAGGATGATTCTGGGTTAGGGCTGGCCACAGAGGAAGGCAGAAGTGAAGCGGCAGCCATCACTGTCTGAAGATCAATGCAGGTGTCCGGTGCTGGTAAGGACCTTGCGTGCATGGCTGCTCTCTAGACCACAGGCTGAACCCATGGCTACTCTGTCTCCCTGGACCTCCTCCTTCAGCTTCTTTGAGGTCTGAGTTAGGTGCGTGTGCAGGTCCCCGAGAAAGGACTCGGGCTTCTGCTTCTGCAGGTCATCCACATTGCCGAGGTTAAAGATGAGGGTGTCAGTTTATCCTCACTTTCATGCCCCACACATCTGCTTTTTCTTCACTGTTTGCCCTGCTGCCCTGCTGTGACCTCAGGCCCACCATCAGCACGAGGGCAGCTGCGGCACACACAGCCCTTGGTTGGGTGGTCACTTGCCTTTCATCCCCCAGGAGTCCTCTTCCAGGTTTGGACTTCTGCCATGACATCACTGAATGTCTACACAGAAGTGTGTGTTGTGGGTTCATTTGGGGGTGTGTGTGTGTTTATGTACAGCAGGGGTACGCAACTCTTAGTTTTTGCTCCCTAAGAACAGTAGCAATGAGGTTAGCTGTCTATAAACTATCCCCATAGAAAGTTTTTGAAACCCAAAGCAGGGAGAATAAACAAGACTTAGCCTCGCTTCACTGGTGGAATTACTAATAATAACTGAGCTATACAGATGTTTATTATAAGCCAGGACATGTGCTACAGACATTTCATAGAACATTCAATTCCCACAAACCTGTCAGGCAGGAACTCTCATTTTCCTTGTTTGCTGTATGGGGCAACTGAGGCTGAGCAGACTGCGGGCATTTTACAAATGCTTTTTACCCTGCCTCCCCCTAAGCAGAGGACGGGAGGGATCTGACCGACGCAGTGAGCTTTCCTTGCTTCAGCTCCATGCTCGTTCAATAAACTTATCATAATTCTCCCACTATTCCACATTTTTCTTATTATGAAAGTAAAATATTTATTGGAGGAAAATTGGACAATTCAGATAAGTACAAAGAAGTGCATTAAATCACCCAGAATCCCATCAATTAGGTAATTTCTTTAAAAATGACTCTACTGCTTCTACTTCCTATAAAAATAAAACCCACTTTTATAGGTTCTCTGCTCCCACTGAGTCTCATTTTAAATGTACGTCTGTTTCTATTAAACATAAGATGATTTCAATTTAAGTTTTATGTATGAATAGACTCTTTGGTGTGAACAGAATTGTCTAATATTTGAAATGCGCTCACGTAGTGAATGGTTAACATGCCAAGAAAAAAGCTTAAGACACAATAAAAAGTGGTGGTGGTGGAATTTTCCTTTAACAGTCTCTGATGAGTTTTTACTTGCATCCTGAAAAGGTCTTTTACACTCTTTTATTGAGATGCCACGAAGTCACTGGGGCTGAGGTTTACTGATGTTAATATGCCCTTCAATAAGGCTAAATTCAAGTATGAAAGGCTCATGAGGCCCCCTCAGACATCAAACTCCTGTGGGTTGCTGGGCTCCCGTCATAAATGGCTCCTTGATGGAAGAAACTAACCAACAGGTCACAGAATGGCAGCACGGGCATGAGAAGGCTTTTTTCCTTTTTTGGCAGTTCTTTGTGTTTTTGAGTGATCAAGCGATATAAAGATAAGTGGATTGTAAGTGTACATATTATCATTCATTGTGAGTTTCCACCCCTTAATATATAATCTTGCAAATGATGAACTCCGTGGTGTCATTGTGGCACTGTGCAATTATCTAATAGGGAAGTGAGAGTGGCCCTGTTTTTTGAGTAGCACTCACCAGGTCAATTAATTAAATGAGTGCAAATGCCTTCAAATGGGAGATTCAGATCCAAGCCAGGCAATCTCATGAGATCAGACTATAAGAAACTAGAAAATGAAAGGATACCAGGAGAAATTAAAGGGAGGTGATTTTAAAGAAATCACAAGGAATTCTAATTCCTTGCACACAAAGTTAAGATCCATGTTACATCCACATTGCTTTAACCAATGTGCTAATTTACTGAGGCCCCTTCCCTCTCTATTGCTTAGGTACTTAACTATGAGGTAGCTCTCTCTACATTCAAGGTCATTTGGGTCACGGAATCTAATCTCAAAAGGGGGTGTTTCGTAGTTTATATACACTCACCTTATTGGTTTGGATTTAAGAATAAAAGAAATAACTATTTATTTCCTAGACACTTAGTTTTTAATTAGTGTGTGCTTCTTGTTCATGGGAAGTTCAGCTTCACTTATGATATTTGAGGCTATAATGGGGTAATTTTTTTTCAAGATAGATTCTCACTTTGTTGCCCAGCACAGCTCACAACAACTTCAAACTCTTAGGCTCAAGCCATCCTCTTGCCTTAGCCTCCGAGTATTTGGGACTACAGGCACCTGTTGCAATGCCTGGTTAGTTTTTCTATTTGTAGAAATGTGGTCTCGCTCAAACTTCTGAGCTCAGGCAATCCACCTGCCTCAGCCTCCTACAGTGCTAGGATTATAGGTGTGTAAACCACTGCACCCCGCCAAGAGGGAATTAATTCAGAGAATCTATGCTTAATCCACATCCAGCATAATTCCTTGCTTCCCCCCTAAACAAACAAACAAACAATCAAAAAACACTCTTTATTAAAACAATTGGGCAAAACTTCAGAAGAGCCTAATTTTAAATCACAGAAAAACATGATTCAAAAAACTAAAGAAGAGTTAAGTGAAATTAGGCCTAGGATATTATGCCTAACTCGTGTCCCCTGCGGGAGGCCACCTGGTCTGCATGAGATCCACCTGAAATTGTTTACGCCCAACAATTGCACAGCCCAGCACAGGTTGTGGAACCACATACTAGTTTTGTATGCCCATGCTCCCTGCTTTCTTTGCCTCTAGGTCTCTGCTTTTCTCTTGAGCTGTCTTTTTCCCTCATTATATTTTCCTCAAAGTGACATCTAGCTCCATCCTTGGTTTCTATACTCACAATAACAAGTTACTTACAGGGAACAATTTTCTGAACATTCTAAGGGATACCAGGAAGGGGTTACATTTCCAGTCCATAAACCCTCACCCTTTCCTTATTTCTCTTCTCTCCTCTTCCCTTTCCCTCTCTTCTCTACTGACCCCTGGACACTTAGTGTAGTGTGTGGAGCAATTTTTCTGCCTTTTCTTAAGCCCTCGAACACCAACATCTCATATAGGGCAAAGAGTGGGGTTGGAGGGAAGGGAAGGGTTTCCCTTCTTACTAGAAGACCTGATCAATGCATTTTCCAAGATAAGCCAGCTTTCCCTTGAAGATAATTTTTTATTTAGGTGTATTTTCCAGTAGATTTTACTATTTTTGCTTAGATTTTAAGTACACTTCATTGAATTTTGACAAATTTATGCACCCGAGTAACCATCACAGGGTTCCTCCACATGGATCAGCAGCTTGTGCCTTTTTCTTGCTGAGTGAAATTCCAGGTATGGATATTCTCTGGTTGATGGACATTTACATTATTTAAAAATATGGGTTAAAATGAAAAAGGTGATCTGCAGAAGTAGGTGTTATGTCTAAATATGTAAGAAACCACCATACAGCTTTCAAAGTGGTTGTACCATTTTACACTCATGTAAGAAATCTAAGAGATGTTTAATTGTTACATACTCTCTCCAGCCCTTGGCATTGTCAGTTTTTTAAACTGTAGTCCTTTTACTGTATGCAGAGTGGTGTTTTATTCCCTTGAAGAGAAATTTTGATGCTAGCTATTAAGATAGCTCAATTTTCTCTACTTTCTTACAAAGCCAGACTTCAAAGGTTATTAACCACTGCTTGATATAATTTCATTATTACCGAGTTTTGTGAGCAAATAATTTACTCTGAAGTTTTCCTTTTATCGAAAATACCTCAGAATTTTGGTTTGTGGTTCTGGAATTTATTAGTTCTGAACTAAAAGCCCCACCTGTAGTTTTCTTTGTAAGTGAGTAATTTTCAATTGCCTGTTTAAAAATTCTTTTTAGAGAGTCCGTGTCTTTTAGAGATATGTACTAAAATATTTATAAATGAAATTGTATGATAAATGGGATTTGCTTAAAAACAACCTGGAGTAAGGGAGTATTGAGCATTGATTAGGTTTTAGTTAAAACAAATCGGTCACAAGTTCCTTATTGTTGAATCTGGATTTAGGTACACAGGATTCTACTTGTATATATGTTTACATTTTTTTCCTTCATAAAATAATTATAATAAATTTTAAAATTTTGTTCATCTAATAAGCATTCTCTTTATGAAATGAGAAAATATAGGCCAGGTGCAGTGGCTCATGTCTGTAATCCTAGCACTCTGGGAGTTTGAGGTAGGTGGATTGCTTGAGCTCAGGAGTTTGAGACCAGCTTGAGCAAGACAAAGACCCCATCTCTAAAAATACCCAGGCATGGTAGTGAGTGCTTGCAGTCCTAGCGGGAGGCTAAGGCAAGAGGTTTGCTTGAGCTCAGAGTTTGAGGTTGCTGGGATCTATGATGCCATGGCACTCTGCCGAGGGCAACAGAATAAGACTCTGTCTCAAAAAAAGAGAGAGAAAATACTAGCTGATAAAAATTGTTATTGGGGGCAATACAGGTAAACATTTTCACCTTTCTTGGCAGGGGCTCATGGAGGATGGTAACCTGCACTGAGCATTGTAATGGGTCACTAAAACCAAAAAAGAAGGCCAAGAAACACAATCAGGTTGACAACTGTGGCTGCACATGGCAGGAAGATGCAGCTTGGGTAAGAGCATTATGGGAAAAAAGCAAGAGAACAAGAAAATACTCAAAAGGGGGTGCAGGTGAATAGGCTTTCACATACTCTACAGCTGGCAAATAAAGGGGTGGCTGTATGTGACTCAGGATAGAGCCAGAAAAGAGAGGTAGGGCCAAGTGCAGGGGTAGACTCTGAGTGCAGAGGTATAGCACCAGGGTCCTACAGTGTTGTAGTTAGGGTGCAATATTGTCCCCTATCTTCCTTGTAGATAGAACCAAGAAGGAAGATGGAATGACCAGTGATGTAATTTTGCATTGTACGTAAGGGGAAAATACCTCTAGTCTCTTGTGAAAGTAATTTTTTTCCTAACACATAGATGATGAGGGATAAGTATCTATATGAATATATATGCATATATGTATTTTTTCAACATGAGAAATGTCCTCAGGGATGCTGACAGCTGGTTCAACCACTGTAGGAAAACATTCTGAGCCCTCCAGCAAGGGTGGATAAAGAAAAAAACAAAAAATAAAAAAGCCCAAACCTTTAGACAGTCGGTGCATTACTGTGAAATATTATTGGGCCCGGTCCCTTTCAGCCCTTTGGCCCCCAATTCCTTGTCCAGGGCTCCTTGCTACGCACTTGGGGCTCAGGATGACTTTCAGTGATTAAGGAGAACAGCCTTTCTTCCCCTTACCCCTGTGGTCTCCGCAATCCTCTCTTTCTGTGTTCTCCCAATCTGTGAAAACACAAAGGAAGAAAATAGTGAGCTGATAATTGGGTAGCTTGCTAAAAGCAATAACTTCTCCCTCTCTGATTAAATGTTTCCCATCAGGAACATTCCTGCCTGGTGATCTTCAAAGATTAATTTCAAAGTACAGGGAATTTAGATCTACTGGGGACTTCAGACACTCTCTAGTCTAATTTCTTCCCTTCACAGATAAGGAAACTGAGGTCCACTGGAGTTAGAGGACCTTGCCCAGGGACCCCAACCACTTATGGCAGACCCATGACATAAACCCAGTCTCCTGGTTGTGTCAAACCACCTTGTCCCTGGGAGAAGGCCACCAGCTCCTGTCCCAGCTGGCTGTCCCCTGAAGATTTTATTCACTGGCCTTATAATATGGGGTTCCTCTTTTATATATACCATGTTCTTTTTCACAGAACTTAACTTTTGTCAACAATTTCAGATGAACAATTGAAAGTTAGATATAAAAGTGATTTTGGAGTAAGCTTGGTGCAGAGCAAAGAGGGAAATGACAGAAGTGGCTGTTGTTTATGCCTCTACTCCACTATTCTAGGGGTGAATTCCTTCATACCACACATTCCTCCAAATCTTACCTTTTACCCTTTTGAAGATGATGAAACCCACCAAATTTACTGAACAGTAATGCTAAAGCACATGGTCATGTCACACGGGTCCCAGGCATCTGGCCTTCATCCCAACAACAGCTGGAGGAAGAAAGAATGTGGCTGCCGAGCAGGGTCCACAATCCTGTTCTGTGCACTGTTGGGAGCTGGTGGACTTCAGAAGCCCACATGCAGACTAGGGGGGCTTAAACTTAAACACGTGTAAGAATCATCTGGGGAGCTTGGTGTTCATACAGATTCACAGGCCCCAGCCCTAGAAATTCTAACAGAGTTGGAGAAATAAAGGTAAAAATGTGCAGAGAGGGCCTTAAATTTGGGTTTTCAGCAGGCCTGGGAGAGGGCTGTGGTACAGATGACCCCTTTCTGCCCTTATCACTGTGTTACTAACCTGTTTTTATTAATACCCTCCTAAACAGCCTTTGTAGACACTTTCCCTCTAATCTTTCCCTGTCTGAATTTTTCTTATCAGTGATATACTGTATGCTTTGTGATATTGATTTATGTGCAATGACTTTTTGGAAGGCCACAAACTATTGTAATAGCCAAGAATTTTTGGACCCCTTAAAGACTCAATTTTCACCTTGTTGGGAATGCATGCCTTAGACTGAGGAAAAATTGGCATCAAAGAAAAAGTGAGCTTTAGAGTTGAAGGAAGTGGATTTAGATCTTGATTGCAATTTCTGAATGTCTAACACCTAGCTTCAATATCTGATCTACAGAAACAGGGAGAATGGTAATACTTTCCTCATGTGAAACTAAGAAGTGCTTGCATGTAGCATTACAACATCAAGCTGTCTTCTAGATGCTTTGCACCATTTCACCAATGATCCAATGAGCTACATATAGAATCAACTTTACAGACAAAGGACCTGGGAGACAAAGAGCTTTAAAAAAAAATCTTGGTGTAGGACATGTAACTAGGAAGGGGTGGATGGCAGAGCTGGGATTAAGTAATCTGAATTGACAGTCTGATTTTAACCACCACCTTAAACCTTATCTTAATACATTAGCAGCTGTGGCTAGATCTTGCTTTGTGAGTAAGAAGGTGTCCAAAAGAAATTTCATAAACTCACAAAAACTTAGTACTGGGTTTTATATCCTCTATTAACACATTTTTTATGAAAAATTCAATTAAATTCAAGTTGGGGGGAAGGAGTTTGGTAAATTCTCACCCAGTGTGTACATTGCACACTTCCTAGGCAAAGGCCACAACTACAACTCAAACTTTAACCTTACAAATGCAAAACATATAAGCTAATTGTTATGTATCCTCATATGAATCTGAAAGTTTAAAAAGCACAGTTTTTATGATTTCCTGGAAAAGGTCAATGCAAATAAAGTAACAGTCTATTTTATTTACTTTAATAGAGAATTACATTAAATATTTATTTCCGAAATATTACAGGTATTTACTATATTAAAGGAAATACATAAAATTGACCCCTTATGGAGGAACAACCTCCCCACTTCCAGTAGAAAACCCTCATCCTAGATGTTCAAAACACTCATTTGGAATTACACATCTGAAGATGTAATCACCAACCAAGTGCTAGGTAATCCTGGGAAGCTATATGAGTTATAGGCAATGCTTTGTATATATAGACTCAATACTTTTGGTTTTGATAATTTGGGTAAGGGGTCAAAGGCCCAAAGAATTTGTCATTTTGCTTTGTCATAAATCATATGAGCTTAGTGATGATGTTTGAGAACAATGACTTAGCTACTAAATTGAAATACTTTGCTGTCAAACTGTAGCTCAGGGACAATGGTGATGGCTTTAAGTGCCCATTATCCAGTACTTATTCTGAGCCAGACACCATGCTAAGTCCTTTGCACTTTTGGTTTCACTCAATTTCAAAATTACCCTATGGACTAAATACTTAATCTTTTTGTTTTCCTGTTCTACAGATAAAACAACTGATGATTGGGAACATCAAATAAATTGTTTATAGTTTAAATGTTTGTGTCTCCCTAAAATTCATGTAAGTAAATGCTAACTCCAAGATCATGGTTTTAGGAAGTGAGGCCTTTGAGAGATGAATAGGTCATGAGGATGAGGAGGACTTCATGATTTCCACTGGTGCTTTTTCAAAAGAGCCCCTTATAAAAGAGCTAGATAGGCCCTTCCACTACGTAAGGATGTAGTGAGAAGGCAATGTCTATAAATCCAGAAGCTGGCCCTTAATAGACATTGAATCTGCTAAAGTCTTGACCTTGGACTTCCCAACCTCCAGAACCATGAAAAATAAATTTCTGTCTTCTATAACTGTCCAGTCTATGGCATTTTGTTATGGCAGCCTGAATTGACTAAGATGTTGTCCAAAGGCACATGATTAAGGGCTGGGCATGGTGGCTCAGACCTGCAATCCCAGCACTCTGGGAGGCCGAGGCAGGTGGATTGGCTGGACTCAAGATTTCAAGACCACCCTGAGCAAAAATGTGATCTCATCTCTAAAAAAAATAGCAGACAGGCACCTACAGTCCCAGCTACTTGAGAGGCTGAGGCAAGAGGGTTGCTTGAGCCCAAGAGTTTGAGGTTGCTGTGAGTTATGACACCATGGCACTCAACCAAGGATGACAAAGTGAGACTCTGTCTCAAAAATACTAATAAAAATAAAATAAAGACACACAATTAGAGAATTTCAATGCTAACAAGACTAACTCAGGTCTATCTAAAATAAAAATTCATTCTGTATCTTAACTATCTTCTTTGCACTATGTACTATCTAATGGTAAAAAAAAAATACTAGGTTTATTTAGAATAAAAAATAAAAACAGAATTGGTTTATTTAAAACAGACTTTCACTAAGTCAGTATATATTGGTTGGCCTACACTATACTAGGCCTAGAGAGTACAAGACAAATCAAAACAGATGTTGTCTGCTCTCATCAGATTTACATTTGGGTGCCAAGGATTTTCTTTAAACAAATCATCATAGAAATAACTTTAAAAGTGATAATGTTGGCAAGAAAAATATATGATGCTGTAAGAAAGTATATTGTAGGGACTCATTTAAACTGAGACATAGTCATCATGAGAGATAAATGGTTATCAGAAGTTGAACAGGTGATTATTTTGTAGGATAAGGACATGTGTAGAGGACAGGAGACATGTAATGAAAATGTGACTCTATAGAAAGTCTCAAATGCATGCAAACACTCTACACATGCAGAAATTCAGTAAGGACTCCTGAAGTCTTTCATCAAAAAAAAAGGCATTCTAGAAAAAGTGCTATATACCTTATTGCTGAATATCACCAGGGTCACCAGATGGCCAAGGGTAGTACTTCAAAGGTGGCCATAGTGAATTTCAGCAATGAGGTATATAGTACTTTTCCTAGGTTGAGATTGTGAATTTAATGGTCAGACCTCGTATGTCTACCATATATAACACCAGCATACGAATAAAGAACAACCAATTGACTTTATGAAAGACATGCTGGAATTTAGCTCTTTAGAGCATCTTAGGACCTGTCATGAATAAGTTGAAACAAATGAAAACTTTTAAATTTAAATTTGACAAAGTATGAAACCCCAATAACTTCAAAATTTCCAAAGATTCTGTCTTTCCACTATCATAGGAAAAATAATAAAATAATTTGTGGCTGTCATTTAAAATATGTTTCCTTTAAACCATCAGGCATGCTCACCTATTCTCATAATTACTGACACTAATTACTGACACTAATGTTTGTGTGTCCTTCAATGTTTCTGTGCTTACACAAGCAGACACACACACACACACGGTTTTATTTTTGTTCTTTTGTACACAAAAGATATCTTACTATACAAATGTTTCTCCACCTTGCTTTTGTTTTGCTTTGGTTAATCTATCTTGGAAATGGATCACATTCTTTACCTCTTTTAAACTCTTTTCTACAGCTATATAGTAGTTCATTTTGTGGATTTATCATAAATTATTTTATCAGTACTCTCTTAGTGGACATTAATATTGTTTTAGTTTGGGGCTTTTACAAACATGATACAATGAATTACTTTGAAGTATCTATTACTCATGCATGAGGATACACATATTTATAGTATAAATTTTACAAGGAATATGTACTTTCTATTTTTTTAGATATTGCCATATATCTCTATTTCTGTTCCCCACAACCTTTCAACAAAGTGTGCTATTAGGCTTTTTGATCTTTGTTATTATAATATGTGAGAAAGGGCGGCGCCTGTGGCTCAGTGAGCAGGGCGCCGGCCCCATATACCGAGGATGGCGGGTTCAAACCCAGCCCCGGCCAAACTGCAACAAAAAAATAGCCAGGCGTTGTGGTGGGCGCCTGTAGTCCCAGCTACTCGGGAGGCTGAGGCAGGAGAATCGCCTAAGCCCAGGAGTTGGAGGTTGCTGTGAGCTGTGTGATGCCACGGCACTCTACTGAGGGCGATAAAGTGAGACTCTGTCTCTACAAAAAAAAAAAAAAAAAATTAAAAAAAAATATGTGAGAAAAATGATAGCCAGTGAATTGTTACTTTGCTTTTATTTAAAAAATCTTTAGTCAATTTGGGTACCTCTTTCTATGTCTGAGGACCACTTGTAACATTTTTATTTTGGCCTGGTTGTGTCCCACTCCATTTTAAATTAAATATCTGGTCTTTTTCTAATCAATGCTTTGTTTTATAATATCTGCAAAATAAAGAAGTGTATAGCCTTATGTATTTTTTTTAGCCCTGTGATATCTCTAAGCAACTCAGCTGACTTGCCTGAGAAAACTGGCTTAAAATAGTTCAAACTAAAAACAAGAACATTGTAGAAATGAAGATAAATAATTCTTCAATTTGACATAAAATTTGTTCCAATTTTAAATCAATTTGAATCATGCTTCTTGTTTTGTGGTCATGGATTTTTTAAAGCGCTGCTATAAAATAGTTTACACCATTAAGAGAACCATCTTAAAGGCACTTAAGGATTTTCTTTTAATAGAAAAACTAGAAAATGAAGGATAGGCCCTTTTTTACTTGAACTCCATCATATAACCTGGAGTAACAATTGAGCTCCTACATTCAATCAACATGTCATCTCTATCCCAGATCAACTCAAAGAAGCATTTGTAAAAAAGGTATTAACTGTAAATAGTATTAAGTGAGTGACTAATTTTTAAGGGATGATTAATTTATCTTCTTGGGTAATTATCTGCCTACTTATTTTCTTGACTTCAATCTAGCCATGATGACAGATTCTTAAAGTAAATGCACAATAAAAGCCAATGTTAATCCTCATTTAGCTTGTGATAAAAGTACAAATAGATCTGTTCTCACTGTCTGTGATAGTGAAGACCTTGTTAGAGGTCACATTCTCTAGCTACTGAAGGGCTGGTCTCAGCACCCTAGAAAACATTCTCACATTCTCATAACAGATTCTGCATTTAGCCACCTTGACACTTCCAGGCATTCTGTACAAGTCCTCCCAGTCTAACGTGGAAGTCCCGGTTAATGGATAGATGTGTCTGTTCTGATGTTCGGGTAATTCCAATTCAGTGCACTCAACATTGCACCCAGCACAATCCCCCATACACATTAAGTCACAATTACTTTGCTTATCAGATTTATCAAAAACTACTGTCTTGAATCTTAATGTTGTGTCTTGTTGGTTGTTTGTTAAAGCAAATTCTCAGACAGTGGAGATTTTAGAGATAGTTATTTTAAAAATTGCTCCTACATCTTTCCTTTCCCACTCTTTAGGCTTCTCACCAGCTGCCCAGGAATTCTCAGAGATAATGAGCTGTGGTTCTGTGAGAATTGCATTCAATTCCTTAAGTGCTCCATGGCATATCATCAGGGCTCATAGAGATGATAGCTCCCTATTTTAGGGAGTGGGTTTTGGTTCTCCAATCACATGCACTTCTTATTTCAGATCATATGTGAACCTTTTTATTTAAAAAAAGCCTATTGTGCATCTTACACGGGTACATGTGAAACTTAGTAAATGTAGAATATAAATGTCTTAACACAATAACTAAGAAAATGCCAGGAAGGCTATGTAAACCAGTGTGATGAAAATGTGTCAAACGGTCTATAAAACCAGTGTATGGTGCCCTATAATCACATTAATGTACACAGCTATGATTTAATAATAAATAAATAAATAAAATTAAAAAAAATAAAATAAAGCCTATTAAAAAAAAGGTCACCTAAAATATTAAGAATACTCTGTCTTTTCAATGTCATTAATTTAAGGATATTTAAAATAGATAAACCATGCAGTCACAAATATACGCCTGACATGACATCCAAAGATGAAAGACTTCAGGTCAACTCAGGCAGCACAGTCACATGCCTTGACGATGAGGTCTAGTTCTGTGAAGAGATCTCTGATATTGAAAGCATCGTGACCACCAGGAGCAAATATCCTGCCCTCTCCCTACCTCCCTGCACCCATTTACTTTCAATTCTCCCCCACTTTACCCTGGGCACATGGAGAAAGCCCCACTGCTCTGCCATTTTGCAGAGACTACTATAATTTTTCTTGACACAGCAATTACTTTTTAATCTGGTTAGCATAGACTGTAATGGAACCAAGCTGTAAAACATCCTTTCTTGTTTACTCTTTTATTTTGCTTTTAATTTATTGCCTTGATTTCAATCTCTTTTATAAACTCATTAAAGCTCAATTACTCACTTTGAAGTCAATCACTGATCAATGCCATTTATTTTTGTATTCTGGGAAGCAGGGGAGGGTACTTTAATAGAATGTCTGTATTTCAATAAGGTTTGTGATAAAAAATCAGATTGTTCTAGTGTTACAGAAATTCTATAAAAATAAAGGGAACATTTCTGAGGGAAGAGGTAAAATCCATAGTCCAGTTTTTTGCAAGTTTGTCTTGTGAGGGACAAAATGAATGTCATGTGCAATATTTTAAAAGTGTACTGACTATTCCCAGATGTAGAGTGATGAGTGAAGATAAATTAAGAACTGTCGCTTTTTGACTAGGGACTCCCTTTATAAAACTGCATCTAGGTGCTAAGAAGTAGAGAAAAACACATTTTGATAGTAGTTTACAATTTTTAAAATGCTTCTGCATATGTGGCTACCCTCATTTATTCTTCAATGTGTTTCTTAAAATGAGAAGGGGAAGATATTCATTGCTGCATTCTGTAAGTGATGATAATAAGGCCCTAAGGAGATTCAAGCAATTGGCTTCAAGAAAATACTAGATCTTGGTGCCTTGGTCTATTCTGCTCCATGCCATTTTGGGCAATGAGGTTCCAGGGCTTTGGTCTAAGTGTAGGTCATTTACTTACAAATGGTGGCGCTCAAGACTGCTAAATGAGTTTTCCCATTAGATTGGATTCGATGGAGGAACACAGCAATTACATGACTATTTTGGTTATTAGCAGTGGTGTGCTGGTAAATCATTCTCAAAAAAGATGAAAATGTAAAGACCCCTGATTTGTAGCATTTGCTGATTTCTGTGGTATAAATACTATCATCATGACTGATTTCAAGCTTATGAAAAAAGACATCGCCGAACTCAAAATAGGGAAAAAATGCACACAGGCAGTTCTCCTGAGTCAGGACGCGCTGACTGTGGCTCAGTAGCTCAGAAGTGCCCTGACACGAAGATGCTCCTCTGGGTCAGAACTGTAGACCTGCTGTTCTGGGGAAAATTTGATCATTCAGCAAACATTTAAGACTGTCTACAATGCAACATATGAGGCTCTTTACTGAGCATTGTGTTGTTGAAAGGAATAAATAGAATCTGGTCTGCCTTCAAGAATTGTAAAATCTAAGATGTGGAAGCAACCTAAGTGCCCGTCAACCCAGGAATGGATTAACAAACTGGGATATATGTATACCATGGAATACTATTCAGTCATAAAAAATGGAAATTTTACAGCTTTTGTATTAACCTGAGATATGGAGAACAGTCTCCTTAGTAAAGTTCACAAGAATGGAAAAGCAAGTAACCAATGTAACCAGTGCATCTATTGGCTAATATGAAGCCAGTAGATGAAATAATACACACACGAAAAAAAGTCAATTTAATTCAAGTTGGGGGCAAGAGGGAAGAGGGTGTGGGGAGAATGGAAGAGGGCAGGAGATTGGTGTGCTCCCATCTAATGGACACAATGTAAGGGTATATGGGACACCTCTTGGGGTAGGACACAGCTATAAGAGGGACCTCATCTAACAAATGCAAACATTGTAACCTAATCATTTGTACCCCAATATTAATCAGAAATTTAAATAAAAAACAAAAAGAATTGTATAATCTAGTAAAGGTAAAAGATAAACAATAATAATTTAAGAGAAGTCTGCCATGTGTCACAGCAATAGTTCTTACAGAAGGCAAAGGTAGTACATTGGAAGAGGGTATAAGGTACTCTTTTTTTAATTATTATTTTTTATTAAATCATAACTTTGTGCATTGATGCATTTATGGGGTTCAGGGTACTGCTTTGATATACAATGTGAAATGCTTACATTGAACTAACACATTCATCACAATTATACTCATTTCTTAATAGTTTTGAAATGTGCCATTGCATCATGCCCATTAGGTGAGGTCCCCCTAAATACCCTCCCTCTTCCCATATCCTCCCTCACCTCCCCTCTCTCTCCTCTTCCCTTCTACTTTCTGGGCTATAGTTATGTTTTGCCATTCGTATGAGTGTGTAGGTGATTATATATTGATTTCATAGTAGTATTGAGTACATTGGATACTTTTCTTTTTCCTTTCTTGAAATACTTTACTAAGAAGAATATGTTTCAGCTCCATCCAGGTAAACATAAAAGACATGAAGTCTCCATCTTTTTTATGGCTTCATAGTATTCCGTGGTGTACATATACCACAATTTGTTAATCCATTCATGGGTCAATGGGCATTTGGGCTGTTTCCATATCTTAGCTATTATGAATTGGGCTGCAACAAGCACTCTGGTGCAAATGTCTTCCTTGTAAAAAAATTTTTGATCATCTGGGTATATATCTAGTAGAGGAATTGCAGGATTGAATGGTAGGTCTACTTTTAGTTCCTTGAGTGTTCTCCAAACTTCTTTCCAAAAAGGTTGTATTAGCTTGCATTCCCACCAGCAGTGTAGAAGCAGTCCCTTCTCTCTGCATCCACGCCAACATCTGTAGTTTTGGGATTTTGTGATGTGGGCTAATCTTACTAGAGTTAGATGATATCTCAAGTGGTTTTGATTTGCATTTCTCTGATGATTAAGGATGATGGGCATTTTTTCATGTGTTTGTAGGCCATGTGCCTGCCTTCATCTGAGAAGTTTCTGTTCAAGTCTCTTGCCCACATAGAAATGGGGTTATTTATTCTTTTCTTATTGATTAGTTTGAGTTTTCTGTAGATTCTAGTTATCAGACCTTTGTTGGAAGCATAACCTGCAAAAATATTCTCCCATTCTGAAGGCTGTCTGTTTGCCTTACTTACTGTGCTCTTGCCTGTGCAAAAGCTTTTTAGTATGATCAGATCCTAGTAATGTATTTTTTGGTGTTGCTTCAATTTCCCAGGGGAGGGGGGGTCCTCCTCATAAAATATTTTCCCAGGCCAATTTCTTCCAGTGTTTTCCCTGCACTCTCTTCTAGTATTTTTATAGTTTCATGTCTTAAGTTTAAAACTTTTATCCAGTGAGAATCAATTTTTGTTAATAGTGAAAGGTGGGGATCCAGTTTCAGACTTCTACAGGTCACCAGCCAGTTCACCCAGCACCATTTGTTAAATAGGGAATCTTTTCCCCACTGAATGCTTTTGATAGACTTGTCGAAGATCAAATGATGATAAGTAGCTGGGTTCATCTCTTGGTTCTCTATTCTGTTCCATAAATCTACTGCTTTCTTTTTGTGCCAGTGCCATTCTGTTTTGATCACTATAGATTTATAGTATAGCCTGAAGTCTGGTAATGTTATACCTCCTGATTTGTTCTTATTTCTGAGTAATGTATTTGCTATTCAAGGTTTTACTGATTCCATATAAAATGAAGTGCTATTTTTTCAAGTTCTTTAAAGTATGACAATGGTGCTTTAATAGGGATTGCATTAAATCTGTAGAGTGTTTTGGGTACTATGGACATTTTAACAATGTTTATTCTTTCCAGCCATGAACATGATATGTTTTTCCATTTGTTAACATCTTTAGCTATTTATTTTCTCAGAGTTTCATAGTTCTCTTTATAGAGATCTTTCATGTCCTTTGTTAGGTAAATTCCCAGATATTTCATCTTCTTTGACACTATTGTAAATAGAATAGAGTCCTTGACTATATTTTCAGCTTGACTATTGTTAGCATATATAAAAGCTACTGACTTATAAGTATTGACTTTACATCCTGAGATGCTGTTGTATTCTTTGATCACCTCTAAGAGTTTTAAAGTTTAGTCCCTGGGATTTTCCAGGTACAGGATCTTATCATCAGTGAAGAGTGACAGTTTGATCTCCTCTGACCCTACTTGGATACACTTGATTGCCTTTTCTTGCCTGATTGCAATAGCTAAGGCTTCTATTACTACGTTGAATAGCAGTGGAGACAGTGGGCATCCTTGCCTCATTCCTGATCTGAGTGGAAATGTTTTCAATTTTACAACATTCAATGTAATATTGGCTGTGGATTTGCTGTAGAGGGCCTTATCAGTTTAAGAAATATCCCTTCTATGCTTATTTTCTTAAGAGTTCTGATCATGAAAGGATAGTGGATATTATCAAAGGCTTTTTCTGTGTCAATTGAGAAAATCATATGGTCTTTGTTTTTTATTTTCTTGATGTGATGTATTATATTTATAGATTTCCATATGTTGACCCAACTCTGTAACTCTGAAATAAAACCAAGTTGGTCATGGTGTATAATTTTTTTGATGTATTGTTGAATTCTGCTTGCTAAGATCTTATTGAATATTTTTGCATCGATAGTCATTAATGATATTGTTCTATAATTTTCTTTCTTTGTTGGATCCTTTACTGGTTTGGGTATCAGGGTGATATTTGCTTCATAAAATGTGTTGGAAAGTATTCTTTGTTTTTCTATGCTTTGGAAAAGGTTGTGTAATATAGGCATTAGTTTCTCTTGAAAGGTTTGATAGAATTCAGATGTGATGCCATCTGGTCCAGGATTTTTCTTTTTTTGGAGATTTCACATTGTTGTTGCTATTTTAGTGATTGATATAGGTCTATTCAAGATTTCTAATTCTTTCTGGTTGAGTCTAGGAAGGTGGCATGCTTCCAGGTATTGGTCCATTTCCTTCAGATTTTCATATTTCTGGGAGTAGAGATTTTTGTAGTAATCATTGAGGATTTTTTTAATTTCTGAAGTGTCTGTTGTTATTTCCCCTTTATCGTTTCTGACAGACAATGTTACAGATTTTACTTTTCTAATTCTGATTAGGTTGGCCAATTTTCTTAATCTTTTTCAAAAAAAAAAACACTTTGTTTTGTTGATCTTCTGAATGATTCTTTTGTTTTCAATTTTATTTAATTCTGCCCTAATTTTGGTTCTTTTCTTCTACTAGGTTCAGGGTTGGAATGTTCTTCCTTTTCCAGTTGCTTGAGATGATCCATTAAATTGTCGGCTTTCTCTCTTTCTGTTTTCTTGATGAAGGCTTCCAATGCTATAAATTTCCCTCTTAGGACTGCCTTTGCGGTATCCTACAGGTTTGGATAATTTGTGTCTTCATTATCATTTTGTTCCAAAAATTTGGTGATTGCCTTCTTACTCTTGTCTTTGACCCAGATATCATTTAGCCTAAGATTATTTAGTTTCCTTGACTTTGTTCGAGTATGAAGATTCCTGTTGCTGTTGAGTTCAACTTTTGTTCCATGGTGGTCCGAGAAGATACAAGGAATAATTTTTACACTTTTAAATTTGATGAGGTTAGACTTGTGTCCTAGTATATGATCTATTTTGGAGGCTGACCAGTTTTATTAGGGTGAAAAGTTCTGTAGAGGGTCTGTAAAGTCCATTTATTCTGGGGTCAGGTTTAAGTCTAATATTTCTTTGTTTAGTTTCTTCTTGGAGGATCTATCCAAAACTGTCGAAGGGGTGTTAAAATCTCCAACTATTATTGCAGGATAATATCAAGTTGTTCATATCCATTAGGGTCTGCTTTATGAATTGAGAGCATTCTGGTAGGTTGCATAAATGTTAATTATCAAAATCTCTTCATGTCGGGTGTTTCCCTTGACAAATATGTAGTGATCTGCCTTATCTTTCTTTATCTTTGTTGTTTTAAAGCCAATTGTGTCTGCTACTAAAATTGCAACCCCTGCTTTTTTCTGGTTTCCATTTGCCTGTATTATACAAGTCCATCTCTTCACCCTGAGTCTGTTTTGATCCTTTAAGGTAAGGTGAGATTCTTGTATATAGCAGATATCTGGTCCAAGTTTATGTATCCAGTCTGCCAGCCTGTGCCTCTTTAGAGGACAATTTAAGCCATTCACATTAATTGAGAGAATTTATAAGCCTGGTTGTGTTTTGGGTGTCATGATTTTCAGATATCCAGTGGATATTTTTAATCCTTTCACCTTTGTGGAAGTTGGGTTCTGTTCAAAAATTTCTGGGTGAGTTTACTTTGGAGATAGAGCATTGCACTGGTCATTGTGGAGGATGGGCCTAAGAATATCCTGGAGAGCTGATTTAATTATGGCAAATTTCTTCAACATGTCTATGTCATTAAAGTATTTGATTTCACCATCTTAAATGAACCTCAGTTTAGCTGGATACAGGATCCTGGGCTGGAAGTTGTTTTGTTTTAGGAGATAGAAGTTCGATGATCATCTTCTTCTGGCTTGAAACATTTTGGCTGAGAGATCTGCAGTCATTCTGATACTTCTCCCTTTGTAGGTGATGCTTTTCTTATACCTGGCTGCTTGTAGAATTGTCTCCTTTGTCTTAACTTTAGCAAAGTTAATCACAATGTGTCTAAGAGATGCTTTATTTGGACTGAGTCTTGCTGGGGTTCTGAAACTGTCTGCTGTCTGAAGTTCTGTATCTCTTACAATGCTTGGGAAATTCTCCTCCAAAAATCTCTTAGAGTACAGCAACTGTAACTTTAGGACCATCCTCTTCTCCTTCAGGAATTCCTATAAGATGAATGTTTGATCTTTTTGAGTGATCCCACAACTTTCTCAGGGAATGATCAGTTTTTGCTCTCCATTTGTCTGCCTCTTTGAGTGTTTGGGAATGTTGAAAAGCTTTGTCTTAAGTTTCAGAGATACTTTTTTTTGCCTGGTCAACTCTATTACTGAGGGATTCTACTGTATTTTGGAGCCCCTCAACTAACTTTTTCATTTCCCTGAGCTCTGCTATCTCTTTTCTCATTATTTCCATATCTTTGGTGACTTGGGCTTTGAATTCATTAATTTCTTGAGACAACTTTAGAACTACTCTTTGGAATTCAATTTCTATATTTTCTTCCATTCTATTTATCTTATTTGCAATCCATATTCTGAATTAGATTTCTAACATTGCTACCATTTGTCTATGCATGGCATCAAATACAATCTTCAGTTGTATCTCTTTTATCATTCTTAGGGGGGTTGATCTACTTTGGTTATTCATGTTGCCCGAATTCTTCTGTTGGGTCTGCACAATGGTTATTTTCCACTGTTTGGTTATTAAAACTGGTAAGGTGAGATTGAATTGGAGTTCCCAGGTAGTAGAGATAGCCCCTTACCAAAGCAGTAGGCTTTGTAATTGTGGCTTATCTCCTACAACCTTACAAAGGCCTCTTTCAGACTTTTGGCCAAGTAGGTACTCAGAGTGAGATAGCGCAAGCTAGCTCTGTTTTGATATCAGCCAAACTCTACCCTATCCTAAGAAACCACAGTATTAGGTTTAAATCTCAACCGTGAGGAGATACAAACAGTTGCGGCACCCAGCCCCCACTCTTCATTTCTTTTCCACTACAGAACTTTGAATGTCATTAAAGAACATTCAACCTCAGAATGTCCCAAAATGGACAGCCCCAGGCACAATTAAATCATCTAAGACAGTGCAAACCCTGCTCAACAGAGAGGGATTCAAGGATCTCCAACAGCACAATTGGAGCCAGGGATACACTCTCCCACCCACCAGACTCAGTCCACACTGTTATCCACTTCTCTGCTCACAGGCCCAGTTGGAGCCAGGGGCCACAGCTCTACACACCAGTCTAGGTCCACACCCACCTAGCCTCTGCTTGCCAGACCAGTTGGAGTTAGAGGACCATGCCCTGCCTTCCAGTCTCAGTCCACTGCCTGGAAAGCCTCTGTTCACAGGCTCTATGAGCACGGCAATGCTCTAGAGTAAGGGCACTGCACTCTGTTCACAAGTCTAAGTCCTCACCCAGTAAGCCTCTGCTCACCAGAGGCTTTTTTTTTTTTTTTTTTTTTTGTGGTTGGATAGCATGTTACTACCATTTATATTGAACATTCATGGGTTTTTATCAGAAGTAAACAGTCAAATTGAATAAAGTAAGGTAATTCCAACAGGCTAGTTTCCACATTACCAAAAAGCAATTAAGAATGAATGAACTAACCGCTCAAAGACATTAGACAATTCAGAGGTTGGAGGTACAGATTAGAACTCAGTACCCTTCACAATCCATACAGCACTGCCTTAAAATAATCAGTGAGTTGTTGATAGGAATTAAAATCAAGTGACAGTACATCAGTTGAAATAAAAACACAATACTACTCAATAGACAAATGACCAAAACCTTTATGTCAACAGAGTGAAAAGTTTACATTTACTTTCATATATTTTGTGAGAAAGGAAAAAAAAAAACAACTCCACTTCTATTTATGTACAGGATAAATCTACTCTTATTAGGAGAGTTGGTAAAATAAAAATCCATAGGAGAATTAGTGGTTCTACTGGGCAATGAAGAATAAGTAGTTTTTTAACAAAGTTGTGAAAATAGAGTTTCCTAAACAGAAAGGTCTGAATATACCCAGTTTGTTAGAGGCTACAGAATGATGAGTGAGAAAGTTATATTGAAGAAATCATCTAGAAATAATGTTTCTCAAAGTGTGGTCTGGGCCTCCTGGTGTCAGCACCACCAGAAAGGTTTTTTGTTGTTGTTGTTTTGTTTGTTTGTTTTAGCACTATTCAAGTCTCAGGAAAACCCATCTCTGGTCTACACTCAGAATCTCCCCAGCTACAAGGTACAAGGTAACATTTGAAGACAATTCCTTACCAATCATAGACATTTTCCAAAGAATTTGAGTAGGAAAATGTTACTTTAGGAGAAAAATATTTGAGAACACAGTGGAATCTAGGTAGGAGAGAGAGCATATTACAATCATGGACACCAAGCTAGACTTAGGCAAGAGAATGAGGAGGATTTAGAACAACAGCAGATGACAAACAAAAATGATCATCTAATATGGAGAAATGTTTTAGAGTTGCAATTCTCAGCTTTGCCTCCCTGGATACCTAACAGAGGCTTATAAGAGAGATTTATCCTAAAAATAGTTCATAAAATTTTGTATGCTTGGGTGGTTTTATTTTTATGGAGAATAGTCCATGCCTTCACAATATTCTTGACACAAAAACTTAGAAAACTATTGTTTCAAGGAAAAACTGGTAGTGAGGGAGGGTTAACTAAATTTTTGGAGGAGAGGAATTAAGAGATTAGAAAATAAATAAACAAAAAGCTCAATGGTTTCCAGCCTGAAATGTTAGAAGGACAGTGATGTTTCTAATCAAGATGAGGAGCTTTATTTGAAAATATTACAACTTGTCCTTCATACAGAAAAAGCTTAAAGTATTTGTACTTTATTATTATGAATAGGTCCCTCCAGCTCATAGAGAGGTCATAGCAAATAATATTTTATTCAGTGCTAAGTATTTATTGGGTGCTAAATATTTTATCAGGTGCTTTCTAAGCCATTTCAATACATTCTTATTTAATTCTCACAATAAGAAATTAGTAATTATTATTCTTACTTCATAGTAAAGCCAAGATTCAGAATATTAAGCAATTTTTGTTAAGGTCACAAACATGGTAAATGGCAGAGGTAGAATTTAAACCTCAGTGCTCATCCCAACTGGCTCCAAAGACCATATTCTGAATGTTTCTGCTGTGGCTGCCACCTTGGCATTCACAATTTAAGATCAAGCCTATTTGAGCAAAAGGAGAATGACGTTTGCACAGGGAAGAAGCAAACAGTGTCTGCAAGCTAGATTTTGTCCACAAATTGAAGGACAGTGTTCTCTTTGATGAAATTAGAAAAGAGACAGTTGCTAAGGCAAGAGATGCTGGTGAGAGTACTATCAATGCTACTCAATATTTTCTTAAGCATTCCAGCTTACCTTGGGATTAATCTCTGAACCAAACCCAAGGCTCTTTTTTTATTTTAATACAATTTACTCCTGATCATCTTCTTCTGCTATTCAGCAAAGCCATTAATTTGATTTGAAAGACTAAAACTCACTGCAAAGTATTTCTTTAAAATGTCTTGTATGATCTAAAAGTAGACTTTCCATTTGACCCTGCAATCCCATTAACAGGTATCTACCCAGAGGAACAAAAATCATTTTACCACAAAGACATTTGCACTAGAATGTTTATTGTGGCTCAATTCATAATTGCCAAGCAGTGGAAGTAATCTAAGTGCCCACCAATTCATGAATGGATCAATGAACTGTGGTATATGTACACCATGGAATATTATTTAGCCATTAAAAAGGTGGAGACTTTATATTTTTACATTTACATTATACTTTTACATTTACTTGGATGGAGTTGAAATACATTGTTCTAGTTTTCCTCGTGAAGAGACTGCTGTGCCTTAGGGACACTTCAGGTCTTGGGTTCCTCCTACAAAGACTCTCTCATTCTCTCTCACTTCCTCCCACTCTCGCTCACTCTCCCTGGCTAAGACAGCAGCACAGAGGTCCGCATCTGGACAATAGATGAGCCAGGCCGGAGACAGGCCAGTCCTGGTGTTTGCAGCTCTGGCAAGTGGTGGCCCAAATGGGACTGTAGAGAGCCACTGGCACAACTTCTTTTCTTAAAGAAAATTCTGAGTACCTTGGAATATGCTCACAGAGCCAAAAACATAATGAATAAGCCTGAAGTTAATCAGAAACTAACCAAAAAAGCTCTTATTAAGGAATATGTGGAAGAAAAGAGCACCTGAAGAGAGATCTTGCTACAGCCTATGAGAAAAATGGAGTGTACATTTCTGAAGAAAATTTTAGAGCCATGAATGGAAAATTAACTGTTCAAGAAGAATAATTTGTGGAACTAATTGAAAAAATTGGTAAGGTTGAGGAGGAACTAAGTAGGGTTACAGAGTTGTTTATGACTAATAAAAATGAACTTGACCAGTGTAAATATGACCTGCAAAATAAGACACACAACTTGAAAGCATTCAAAACATTTGCAAGAAACTAATTACAACTTGTTAAAGAAGAATACATCACATCAGTTTTGGAAAGTACTGAAGAGAAAATTCATGATGTTGCTAGCAAGGAAAAACTAGTCCTAGAGTCTTGAAAATAGAATATGAGAGGAGGAGCTGTACCGCGACCTGCGATAGCCGCTAGCCCGGACCTCGGTAAGAGCTGCTCCGCGACCCATGATCACTACCTGTCTGGACCTCCAGAAGATCTGTGCCGTGACCAGCGATTGGCACCCACCCAGACCTTGGTAACAGCTGCTCCACGACCCATGATCACTGCCTACCCGGACATCCAGAAGATCTGTGCCGTGACCCACGATCTGCGCCTGCAAGGACCTACATAAGAGCTGGCTGCATCCCGCGATTTCCCTGTGTCCAGACCTCGGTTAGACCTGCACAGTAACCCACGACCTGCACCCGTTGGGCCTCCACACATCCTGATCCGGAAAACGGGGATATGCACAACCCCACATCTTTCCTCCTTTACCCTCCCTGGCTCCACACCAGCCAGGTCATCTAGCCAGGGACTCTGGTAGCCACGTGCCCCACAGAACCGTCCCTGCCTCTGTGTAAAGCCCTTCTCCTGGCCAGAGACTGCTGGAGCCTTGGGCTATCTGTGCCAAAGTCACTGGGCACCAGGCACTCACAGAACTGTGTGCAACACCACTCACCCAGTCGCTGGATCCAGGTGTGTCACACTCCAGAGCTGCTTCCACAACCAGAACTCCCCGGCCGGGGCAGCCCCAGAAGAGCTACACAGGGTCACTCCCTAAAAAGATCCAACAAAAATAGAGTGATCCCGCTGGAGTCTAATGTTGGAGAGACGCCTCTCCAATTCTGAGGACGGCCAGAGGCAATGATGAAAAACAATCATGAAGCAGATTCAATGGAAAAACTCTGGCAATATGAATAATCAGAGTAGATCAACTTCCCCATGGATCAATGGGGCAGACACAGCACAAGATCCCATGCACAAACAAATAGATGAGATGTCAGAAATCGAATTCAGAATCTAGATAGCAAATAAGATCAAATTAGAATTCCAAGCAGTAGCACAAAAGATATCTCAAGAATTCAACAAATTCAAAGATCAAATGACCAAAGATTTTGACACATTGAGTCAAGAAGTTGCAGCCCTCAAAGATCTGAGAAACACAGCAGAATTCCTCAGTAACAGAATGGAGCAAGCAGAAGAAAGGATTTCTGACATTGAAGAAAAAGATTTTGAACGCTCCCAAACTCTCAGAGAGGAAGAGAAATGGAGGGCAAAAACAGATCACTGTCTCAAAGAGCTCTGGGATAATTTGAAGAAAACCAATATTCGACTTATAGGGATCCCCGAAGTGATGAAGTGGCTTCACAAGGCACAGAGTCTCTTCTCCATAAGATTATGAAAGAGAACTTTCCAGACATGCCAAGAGATTCTGAAATTCAGATAGCAGACAGTTTCCAAATGCCAGCATGACTCAACCCAAATAAGACATCCCCCAGACGCATCATAATCAATTTCATTAAAGTTAATATGAAGGAGAAAATTCTGAAAGTAGCCAGATGAAAGAAAACCATCACCTACAAGGGGAGAATATTAGAAAAACTGCAGATCTCTCTGCTGAAAACTTTCAAGCTAGAAGAGGATGGTCATCAAATTTTAATCTCCTAAAACAAAATAACTTTCAACCCAGGATCCTGCACCCAACTAAACTGAGTTTCATTTATAACAGAGAAATTAAATACTTTAATGACATTCACATGTTGAAGAAATTTGCCATAACTAAACCAGCTCTCCGGGATATTCTCAGACCTATCCTCCATAAACACCAGCGTAATCCTCCACCACAAAAGTAAACCCACCCAGAAAATTTTGATCAAATTCCAACCTCCACAGTCGCAAAAGGATTAAAAATGTCCACTGGACTCTTAAAAGGCTTATCAATATTCTCAATTAATGTGAATGGTTTCAATTGTTCTCTAAAGAGGCACAGGTTGGCTGACTGGATACAAAAACTCAAGCCAGATATCTGCTGCATACAAGAATCTCATCTTACATTAAAAGACAAATATAGACTCAAGGTGAAGGGATGGTCATCTATACTCCAGGCAAATGGAAAGCAGAAAAAAGCAGGTGTTGCAATCCTATTCGCAGACGCAATAGGCTTTAAACCAACCAAAATAAGGAAGGATAAGGATGGACACTTAATATTTGTTAAAGTTAATACTCAGTATGATGAGATTTCAATTATTAATATTTATGCACCTAACTAAAATGCACCTCAATTTATAAGAGAAATTCTAACAGACATGAGCAACTTGATTTCCTCCAGTTTCACAGTAGTTGGAGATTTTAACACCCCTTTAGCAGTGCTGGATAGATCCTCCAAAAAGAAGCTAAGCAAAGAAATTTTAGATTTAAACTTAACCATTAAACATCTGGTGGACGCCCATAATCCCCACTACTTGGGAGGCTGTGGTATCATTCAACATCTGGACTTAACAGACATCTACAGAACATTTCATCCCAACTAAACTGAATACACATTCTTCTTATCAGCCCATGGAACATACTCCAAAATCGACCACATCCTAGGCCACAAATCTAACCTCAGCAAATTAAAAAAAAAAAAAGAAAGAAATTATCCCTTGCATCTTCTCAGACTATCATGGAATAACAGTTGAACTCAATAACAACAGGAATCTGCATACCCATACAAAATCATGGAAGCTAAATAACCTTATGCTGAAGGATACATGGGTTATAGATGAGATTAAGAAGGGAATCACCAAATTTTTGGAACAAAACAACAATGAAGACACGGAGTATCAGAACCTTTGGGATACTGCAAAGGTAGTACAAAGAGGGAAATTTATAGCACTGCAAGCCTTCCTCAAGGAAATGGAAAGAGAGGAAGTTAATAACTTAATGGGACATCTCAAGCAACTGGAGAAGGAAGAACACTTCAACCCAAAACCCAGCAGAAGAAAAGAAATAACCAAAATCAGAGCAGAATTAAATGAAATTGAAAACAAAAGAATTATACAACAGATCAATAAACTCAAAAGTTGGTTTTTTGAAAAGATCGATAAAATAGATAAACTGTTGGCCAACCCAACCAGGAAAAAAAGAGGAAAATCTCTAATTTCATCAATCAGAAATGGTAATGATGAACTAACAGACCCCTCAGAAATTAAAAAAACCATTAAAGAATATTACAAGAAACTCTACTCTTAGAAATATGAAAACCTGAAAGAAATCGACCAATACCTGGAAGTACACCACCTAAAGACTTAGCCAGAAAGAACTGGAAATGTTGAACAGGCCTATATCAAGTTCTGAAACAGCATCAACTATACAAAATCTCCCTAAAAAGAAAATCCCAGGACCAGATGGCTTTACGTCAGAATTCTACCAAACCTTTAAAGAAGAACTAGTACCTATATTACTAAACCTCTTCCAAAATATAGAAAAAGAAGGAATACTACCCAACACATTCTACGAAGCAAACATCACCTTGATCCCTAAACCAGGGATAGACACAAAAAGAAAAGAAAATTATAGACCAATATCAGTAATGAATATTGATGCAAAAATACTCAATAAGATCCTAACAAACAGAATTCAACAAGACATCAAAAATCTTATACACCATGACCAAGTGGGATTTATTCCAGGGTCTCAAGGCTGGTTCAATATGCATAAATCTATAAATGTAATTCAGCACATAAACAAACTAAAAAATAAAGACCATATGATTCTTTCAATTGATGCAGAAAAAGCTTTTGATAATATCCAGCATCCCTTCATGATCAGAACACTTAAGAAAATTGGTATAGAAGGGACATTTCTTAAACTAATAGAGGCCATCTATAGCAAACCCACAGCCGATATTGTATTGAATGGAGTTAAATTGAATTCATTTCCACTTAGATCAGGAATTAGGTAAGGTTGCCCATTGTCCCCATTGCTCTGTAACATTGTAATGGAAGTTTTAGCCATTGCAATTAGGGAAGAAAAGGCAATCAAGGGTATCCACATAGGGTCAGAAGAGATCAAACATTCACTCTTTGCAGATGACATGATTGTATATCTGGAAAACACTAGGGATTCTACTACAAAACTTTTAGAAGTGATCAAGGAATACAGCAATGTCTCATGCTACAAAGTCAACACACATAAATCTGTAGCCTTTATATATAACAACAATAGCCAAGCCAAAAAAACAGTCAAGGACTCTATTCCTTTCACAGTAGTGCCAAAGAAGACGAAATATTTGGGAGTATACCTAACGAAGGACGTGAAAGATCTGTATAAAGAGAATTATGACACTTTAAGAAAAGAAATAGCTGAAGATGTTAACAAATGGAAAAATATACCATGCTCATATACTGGGAAGAATATACCATGTTCATGGCTGGGAAGAATCAACATCATTAAAATGTCTATACTACCCAAAGCAATATGTAATTTTAATGCAATTCCTATTAAAGCTCCATTGTCATATTTTAAAGATCTTGAAAAAATAATACTTTGTTTTATATGGAATCAGAAAAATCCTCGAATAGCCAAACATTACTCAGCAATAAAAACACAGCAGGAGGAATCATGCTACCAGACCTGAGACTGTACTATAAATCCATAGTGATCAAAACAGCATGGTATTGGCACAAAAACAGAGAAGTAGATGTCTGGAACAGAATAGAGAACCAAGAGATGAATCCAGCTACTTGCCATTATTTGATCTTTGACAAGCCAATTAAAAACATTCAGTGGGGAAAAGATTCCCTATTTAACAAATGGTGCTGGGTAAACTGGCTGGCAACCTGTAGAAGATTGAAACTGGACCCACACCTTTCACTATTAACTAAGATAGACTGTCACTGGATAAAAGATTTAAACTTAAGACATGAAACTATAAAAATACTTGAAGAAAGTGAAGGGAAAACTGTTGAAGGAATCAGCCTGGATGAATATTTTATGAGGAGGACTCCCCAGGCAATTGAAGCAGTATCAAAAATACACTACTGGGAACTGATTAAACTAAAAAGCTTCTGCACAGCCAAGAACATAGTAAGTAAAGCAAGCAGACAGCCCTCAGAATGGGAGAAAATATTTGCAGGTTATACCTCCAATAAAGGTTTATTAACCAGAATCCACAGAGAACTCAAATATATTAGCAAGAAAAGAACAAGTGATCACATCTCAGGGTGGGCAAAGGATTTGAAGAGAAACTTCTCTAAAGAAGATAGACACACAATCTACAGACACATGAAAAAAAAGCTCATCATCCTTAATCATCAGAGAAATGCAAATCAAAACTACTTTGAGATATCACCTAACCCCAGTAAGAGTAGCCCACATAACAAAATCCCCAAACCAGAAATGTTGGCGTGGATGTGGAGAAAAGGGCACACTTCTACACTGCTGATGGGAACGTACACTAATATGATCCTTTTGAAAGGATGTTTGGAGAACACTTAGAGATCTAAAAATAGACCTGCCATTCGATCCTATAATTCCTTTAGTAGGTTTATACCCAGAAGACCAAAGATCACAATATAACAAAGACATCTGTACCAGAATGTTTATTGTAGCCCAATTCTTATGTCATGGAGGAAGCCCAGGTGCCCATCGACTCACAAATGGACTAGCAAATTGTGGTACATGTATACCATGGAATATTATGCAGCCTTAAAGAAAGATGAAGACTTTACCTCTTTCACGTTTACATGGATAGAGCTGGAACATATTCTTCTTAGCAAAGTATCTCAGGAATGGAAGAAAAAGTTTCCAGTGTACTGAACCCTACAATGAAGCTAATTTATAGCTTTTACATGAAGGCTATAACCCAACTATAGCACAAGAATATGGGGAAAGGGCCAAGGGAGGGGTAGGAAGGGGAGAGGTTAGGGTGGATGGAGGGTAATGGGTGAAACTTACTAAATGCAGAATACAAATGTCTATATACAGCAACTAAGAAAATGCCATGAAGGCTACATTGAACAGTTTGACGAGAATATTTCAGCTTGTATATGAAACCAGCACATTGTACCTCTTGATTGCACTAATGGACACAGCTATGATTTAACAATTTAAAAAAAATACATTTTTCTTGGTAAAATATTGCAAGAATGGAAAAATAAATATCCAATGTTCTCCATACTAATATGAAATCAATATATGAATAATTACATGCTCATAAGGAAGATAAAATACTAATATAGTTCAGTTTGGGGGTAGAAGGAAGTGGAAGAAGGAAAGGGAGGGGAGAGAGGATGATTGGCAGAAAAAGGGCCTGAGGCGGGATCTCACCTAATGTGCACATTGTGAGGGTATATAATACACCCCCTGGGTGAAGGGCTCTACTACAAATGGAACATTACCCTGGAAGGGAGAACAATCTAACCTAAAAATTGTACCCTCATAATAATTTGAAAAAGTAAAAAAATGCAAAATAAAATAATTAAAATAAATGCCTTATATTAGATTATTTGAACAATGTGATAGAAATGCAATTTCAGCTTAACATTAAAAAATAGCAATTAGCATATAAATATGGCCTGTTATATGCGTGAAGCTATACTTATTTCTAAAGTTTTTCCCCACTGCTTTACACTGCATGTGAGACCATGGTAGCATGGATTCCAAGCATTTTGTTCTCACTCCTTTAGATAAATGGCTTTTTTGGTTTAGAGTTAAAAGAACTAAGATAAAGCGCAGCAAGAATCTGATCGTGTGTTAACTTATGTTTTAGTTAACTACATTGTCCCAGTGAGGCTGAGTATAGAGGGGAAAGGTTCTTGGTAGGAAAGTGGACAGGTGAGAGTGGTAATTGAAAAGGAAGAGAAAATCTCTTTGAATCTCAGTAGACTATATGGAAGGTTTCATGTAAGTGGTCAGGAGTAATAAGGAGGTCAGAGGTCGATCTGGGCAGAAGGTGGCTACATTAGCATAGACCATGATAGAGAGGCAGGATCTTATGTTATAAGAACATAAAGTAACAAAGAAGGACCTCTATGTTTTCCTTCTCTATTGATTTTATTTCTCAAAAAATATATACACTGACATTGCTATAATAGAATAAAAAATGGACTAAATCAAGCACTTCATCAAATCGATAACTTTTCATATTTGACAGAATTTATTCTCAGAAACATCGTTTAGTTTTCCACCAGCTTTAAGAAAAATGATAGCTATTTTTTTTAATTTCATTTATTTCATTTGTTTTGTTTTTGTTTTGTTCTTCGCCTGGTAAAAACAACAGGTGCTCCTTGTTAAGCCTATGGGAGACTTCCTTCTGTGAGTTATAATAGTTCCACCTTTAGTGAAGGAGTCACCTTTGGGGATGCCCACACCTCCACCCATCCATCCCCTCCATTGGTCAACAAGTCTTTGAACAGGCTTTTTTGGACTCCAGTGCTGCTTTCACCATGGATCTCCCTTCCAAGAATCTGCAATAACTCTGTTGCATGTAGTATCAAGTCCAAATTCCTCTGTTAATGAGAGGTCCAGGGGTAGTCCGTGACTGGCACCAGATTTAGGAGGCACAGACCACTGGATTTTTTGAGCCCAGAGTGGAGAAAAGGAAGAGAAGTCAAAAAGGCTCAGAGAGGAGTTATATATGAATGCTTAAAAGGCCTAGAAATGGAGGAAGAGGAAGAGAAGAGTTGGGATGGAGTTTAAAAAGCTGAGAAAGGGTTTATAGATGAATGCTCACCTCACTATTAAACAGATGAATTTTGGACGTGGGTCAGAGGGGTCCCCCGTTTCCCTTTGTCTCATAGGAACAAGAGTCCATCTAGTTGGGAGTAGATTCAGCAGGGTGTATCTCAGCCCCCAAATGGGGCTTCACTGCATCCCGGGTTCTCAGCACCAAAATGAGAGGTTAAGGAGCAAAAATGAGAGGTTATTCCAAGGCATGAATGAAAGGAAGTGGAGTCCATGTTCTGTGTGGGAAACGTGGCCTTTATTCTCTCGGGTGCAAACAAGCTGAGTTATAAAAAGAAGTCAGCACCTAGATTAAGGCAGTGTGGGATTGTAAGAGTTTGGGACGGAAGTAGGGATTGGGGCACTCATCCTGTCCTGGGCAGGATGGTTCTATCTGGGCAGGTCCCTGCATTCGGCCCTATCAGTTAAGTTTTCAAAGTTCTTCAATCTACTTTCATTATATCTCTCCAAATTTATTTTCTATTCTCTTACCCACAAAGCCCAGTTTTCATAAGAAACTCCATGTATCCATACTTCCAATTTAGTGTTCCCCCAACCCTACTATAACATGTAAACTTTGTATTTATGTTAATCTCTAGATTTGAAATTCTATCTCCTCCATCTTAATACACTTAAATGCTACCTAAGTTCAAGTGCTACCTCCTTAAGGAAGTATTTTCTGAGCACGCCCACTTTCCATTTACGTTTTTCCTCTTGTAAATTCTAAGAGTTTGCATAGAATCTATACCAAATGATCCTTCTCCCTTGATCAGAAGCTATTGTTTCATCTCTGGGGTTTCTTGGCTAAATTAAGATTACCATACAGATGGATCTTAACTTCCTCAAGGCAGTACGATTTTATATCATCTGTCAATTATAACTTCCTAGGAAACAACATATAGTAGGAACTCCATACATTCAATTTTTTTAACAAATAATTCACAGTTCCCTAATTTAGATTAATTCAATCGATCATCTTCAATGTCAAATACACGGTGATAGAAGACTTTCTGAAGCTTTGCGCTCAAATAAAAAGAAAACTGTTCTAGAATAAAGGAATTCTGTTATCCAGATTTTTCCGTATTCTTCTGACACGTCCAAAAAGGCATGTTTTGCTTAGGGAAATTTTGTCCCCTCCAGGCCCACATTGAAGAGTAAAGATAATAGTGGTGAGATCTCCTGTAACTCAGCAGAGAGAGGCATCCTCATTTTGAGTATGATCTCCTGTAACACAGCAGAGAGAGGCATCCTCATTGTTGAGTATGATCTCCTGTAACACAGCAGAGAGAGGCATCCTCATTGTTGAGTATGATCTCCTGTAACACAGCAGAGAGAGGCATCTTCATTGTTGAGTATGATCTCCTGTAACACAGCAGAGAGAGGCATCCTCATTTTGAGTATGATCTCCTGTAACACAGCAGAGAGAGGCATCCTCATTGTTGAGTATGATCTCCTGTAACGCAGCAAAGAGAGGCATCCTCATTGTTGAGTATCATCCCTTTTCTTGAAGATTGTTTCTAACTATACTCTAGATAACACTAAACCAGAGCAACAGCACATGGGGTAAATACTTGCTCAATATTTAAGAGAAATGGGGAAAAATATTCATAAAGTAAATAAATATGGTATACCCTGAAGATGGCCAAAAGGTAGGAAGGTCTGAGTGGCTTAGGCCTGCAGGCAACTTCTTGGCCAGCCAGCTCAAAATACAGCCTCCCTATAAGGAGGCTTTTGCAGAATATTTGTTTCTTAAATGGTCCCAAAATGGTGCTCCCAGAGGCAAAATTAATATTTGACTGCCAATAAGAAGCTAAATCTCTTCTTAGCTTTTTCACTTTCTTTTGGAAACTCTTTTTCATTTAAATAAATTAGGCATTCTGAAATTCAAAGGCCTATACAATGAAAACTGTGGGCTCTTGGTGATGGATTAGTCTGATGTTTAAAAAGAAGGTAAAAGAAAATGCAAAACAAGCTGCCACCACTAGTTACATGAGAAATAGATCACAGGTGATGCTAGATTCTGTTTCATCTGTGGGAGGTTATGAAGAAATACATTCACAAAAGAGTATGCCTCTCCAGGTATAAGTTATGGGGGCTTCTGGGCTGTCTTTGTATATTATTCTTTTAAGAACATATGTACATACCCACCCCCCCTGAAATTCTAGCTGCTTAGAGTATTTTTCATCTCATAAATCAGTCTCAGATTCTTGGGAAGAAACCCCACCATATCTTTCATCTTTGTGTTTTTTTCTTAATTTTTATTTTTTTATTAAATCATAGCTGTGTACATAATCCAATCATGGGTACAATGTTGTGGTTTTATATACAATTTGAAATATTTTCATCAAACTGGTTAACATAGCCTTCATGGCATTTTCTTAGTTGCTGTGTTAAGACATTTATATTCTACATTTAGTAAGTTTCACATGTACCCTTGTAAGATGCACCATAAGTGTGGTCTCACCAATTACCCTCCCTCCGCCCACCCTCCACCCTCCCCTCCCTTTCCCCTTTCCCCATATTCTGGGGCAATAATTGGGTTATAGCAATATACTCAGCCCTACTATGAAACTAATTTATAGCTTTCATGTGAAAGCTGTAACCCAATTTTTTTTTTTAATTGTTGAGGATTCATTGAGTGTACCTAGACCTAGGTTAGACTGATTGCATTTGTTAGTTAAAATCCCTCTTATACTTATGTCCTGCACCTGAAAATTGTATCACACACATGACATCTCTGTGTTTTTTAAATCGGCGCGTTCTGAAAGATGTCAATGGCTCATTTGTTAATACAGGCCAAGAAGGGTCAAGTATTTCAAGTGGAAAGAAGTTTTGCAGTATTTTTTTTTTTTTTTTTTTTTGAGACAGAGCCTCAAGCTGTCACCCTGGGTAGAGTGCCATGGCATTACAGCTCACAGCAACCTCCAATTCCTCAGCTTAAGCGATTCTCTGCCTCAGCCTCCCAAGTAGCTGGGACCACAGGCGCCTGCCACAACACCGGCTATTTTTTGGTTACAGCCGTCATTGTTGTTTGGCAGGCCAAGGCTGGATTCGAACCCGCCAGCTCAGGTGTATGTGGCTGGCGCCTTAGCTGCTTGAGCCACAGGCGCCGAACCAGTATTGTTTTTAAGTCTAGAAATTAGTTAATTGTTTATTCATATATCAAGCATATAAGTCTAAGCTGTAGGTTACTGGTTAGATAAGCTAGGTTTGGGTTGAAATACAGTTTAAGGACTTGCGGCTTAAGTTCAGTGTGTGGTGACACAGACACAAAACATGCACAAAGACTGCTGGTGGGGTAGTTGTTTCCCCTCCCAAAGATTCTGACATTATCTGGAGCAGACTATGGAAGCTTCTAGCAAGTTGGGCTGCCCTAAGGGAGAATGTGTCCTCTTCCTGTCATCCTCCCCTAGGGGTTAGAAGTGGGATCTGAAGAACTGCATCCATCTCCTAAATGAGTCTCCCTTCTTTAAGTAGCCCATCCACCCCCAGATCTATCTTTCTCAACACAGCTTTTAACCAGCTACCCCCAGAGCTGAACATCTCTTAGATTCAAGTTAACTAAAAAGGCATTCAAGGACCCCGGTCATCTGACCTCAAACCTTTACCGAAGCTCCTTATTGCCCCTGGGGTTTCGCAGCAGTTCACTCCTGCCTTGTCTCTCAACGTGTCCCGGATTTTATACTTTCATGTCATTTTTATACTTTCATACTTTCTCTGCTTAACTCTTTTTATATTTTGGCCACAAAGTCAGAGGTTTCTGCTGTCACGTCCCTGGGCATGAAACTTTAAACCTTCACAGATCTTTTCAATTTTCTGTCTCAATTTCCATAGCCGTATAATGGGAATAATAAAATCAACCCAATAAGCCTCACCAATGGTTATAAATAAAGATTAAAGGAGGCTCATGGTAGGGAAATGTTTATATTAATGCTAATCTAAACATTACTGTTTAGATTAATGCACTGTTTTTGACAGACATACTGGTCAGATCTATCTGAGAAAAACAGCCTACTTGGAGAGATACATGGAGGTATATTTGGGGGTTGTAGTTTTCTTTGTTAACAATGTTTTCAGCCTAAGCACTGTTGACATTTTAGTTGGATACTTCTCTGTCATGGGACTCTGTCCTATGCATGGTAAAGCATTCCTCATGTTGTGGCAACAAAAATGTTTCTAGACATGGTCAAATGCTCATCCCTTTGTCCCGGGTCAGAAGGCAAAATTGCCCCCATTAAGAACCACTGTAAGATATTTCAGATATGTATTACATTCAGATCACTATCCTAATATAGTGGATGCAATTTTCTAAAAGGACACTGTCCCTGTTTCATGGACATTTATCAAATAAGAGGGCAGAAAGACACGTAACACCCTGTAAAACATGTCCAAAGCAAATGAATGCTACAAGGGAAGCATCAACCAGGGCTTTTCAGGCATAGAAGGAGCTATTGAGATTTGGTGAGTGGAGGTTGCATTCAACACAAAATAAAAAGATAAATTTGTTTCAGCATCAGTTTGATCAGAAGGTAGCCTCTGGCTCCTGGTTGATTCACCAATGAAGATGAATTTCAATGCAGTGTTGCTAAGGAAAGACTTTTTTCAAGACTGAAGAGGTGAGCATTTCTGCAGATAAACAGAAGAAAAATAAGCACAGAACAGAAGAAGGAGAGGATCCAAGAGGAAATTTTCATCCTAGGACACTCTTTTCTTTACTTCCTAACTGTGCTAAACCAATATCTCTACCCATATGACAACCTCCCTTGCTTTCCTTTCCATTTCACTATTTCTCCATTTTAGGAAATGTTTTTGTATGTCTGTAGTTCAGTTTCTAGGAAGTACTGACAGCCCCTTCTCATCCTCCCTCTACTCACTTTGGTAGTACGGGAATCCAATTTACTGAAGCATTCGGCTGAGCCATGGCGGGGGTCCTGCCTGATCAATGCCAGGTGAGTATGCATGTTCACAGAGAGGAGGAGACACATGGAAACTCAGTTTTAATATGAGTCCTACAACCCTGCCTATAAGAAAAGAGCCTATCAGCTCAAAAATGGATAAATAAAACTATGGTTATGTATAACATGGAATACTATTCAGCCATAAAGAAAGATTGATATTTTACATCTTTTGTATTTACCTAGATGGATTTGGAGACATTCCCCTAAGTATCAGAAGAATGGAAAAGCAAGCATCCAAAGTACTCAAAACCAATATGAAACTACTAGTGAACAACTACATGCTCACACAAGAAAAAAAACACACAGTTAAATTTAAGTGGGGAGGCCGGGTGAAGTGGCTGATGTCCGTAATCCTAGCACTCTGGGAGGATGAGGCAGGTGGATTGCCTGAGCTCATAGGTTCAAGACCAACCTGAGCCAGAGTAAGAACTCATCTTTAAAAATAGCTGGGCATTGTGACAGGTGTCTGTAGTCCCAGCTACTCGGGAGGCTGAGACAAGGGGATTGCTTGAGACCAAGAGTTTGAGGTTGCTATGAGTTATGATGCCACAGCACTCTACCCAGGGCTACAAAGTGAGACTCTGTCTCAAAAAAAGAGAAAAAATTCAAGTGGGAAGGTGGGGAAGGAGGTAGGTGGTGTGGGGAGGAGGGAGCGTGCCTGGGGAGCTGTCACCTGACAGGTACAATGTAGGAGTATGTGGCACACCTCCTGGGTGAAGGGCTCAACTACAACTTGGACTTTACCTAAGAAATGCAAGCAATGTAGCCTAATCATTTGTACCCATATATGAATCTGAAATTTTAAAAAGATAAAAAGTAAAAAATAAAAAGAAAAACAATTTATAGTCAGTTTAGCTTTGGGAGCCACATGATGACAGCGAAGGCAGAACAACCCATCTGGTTGTCCAGGTTGTCAGGGTAGGGATTTGAAGAACTGCAAGTTGGGGAGAATGTGCCATATTGACACGGGCCAGTGTGGGACTTTTTGTGAGGTCATTGCTACATGTTAACCAGCTTTTTATCCCACCCCGCTCAAAGAATGCTGAGAAATCCGGGGAGGATAGGGATGGGGTGATGTAAAGCGTGATCACTGTAAATATCTCAGCACGCCTCTTGCTGACAGTGGGAAGTCCAGCTCTGGAAGAAACACTGTCAGCAGTAGCATCTATTTATGTGAAGGATTAAGCTAGAAAATGCTTATTCTTGTTGATATTTTTAGCAGTTCTCTCTGAAATTTTAAGCTGTTTACAATCTGCTTTTTTGCTTGCTTGGATTTTCATACTTATATCTGATTCTAGTGAATCTATTCATAAGGTTTGGACTGACCACCAGACATTTAATACCTAAGTTAAATAGGAATTGAATGGCTAGAAATATTGGGGAGAAAGAAAAGGAACGAAAAGAAAAAGAAAATCCTTGCAACAAGAGCTAGGAAACCTGAGTTTGAATCTCAAATATTACCTCTCAGTGGTTCGGCCTTGAAAAAGTCACTAATTTTATTTTTCATACTCAAATATCATTGAAGCAGTCCTGTCTACTTCTTAGAATTTTTGTGAAGATACTTATATGGGATAGCATTTGGAGGCCTTGTGGCTAAAAAGAAGAAAGAAAAAGAGAGAGGAAGGGAAGGAAGAGAAATGCCACTCAGTGCTCTGTTTTAAAGGCTCAATCAATTCTAAACACTTGTCAGTGAGATAAGGATTTCTGACAGGACCGCCATATTCTGGTTAATGACCATCTTGAGTTACACGCTGTGCTTATGTTTTCAGAGTTCTTTTTTTCCTCATCCTATTGGGCTTCCCAGTATTTCCTGGAGAGGAGAAGAGGAGTGCAATTTTCTTCTGATGTGCTAAGAGCTTGGTTCATAATAAAAGTGTCTGCCCTGACCCAGAGCCGTAGCTCATCTGATGGACGAAGAGGTCCAGCCTGAGTAAGAACACCTGGGGAGACTTATTACTAGGAAATGATAATGTTTTACATGTTTCCTTGAAAGGGTAAACAATAGCTGCAGAGTTAGTTTAGCAACCTCATTGACTATAACTGAAAGGGTGACTCTGACGGACATGGGTTTGTTAAGGTGGTCTCAGAAAAAAAAAAAATCAGCTGTTGGAGCTCCATCTGAGTTTTTGAGTAATCGTCTAGAAAGCACATTTAAATTTTGAATAAAAAAACACAGTAAACCTCCATTAGTTGACTGTAACAAACTGGTCAACATACAGAAGTAGTCAACATAAGGAACTAGGCCTATTGTACTGATATGTACATATGGTGCATGTCCGGCCTAATGAAAATTAGGTCAACTTAGGGAGGTGGTCAGTGTAGGGAGGTGGTCAACTATGGAGGTTCTATTTTATAATAATTACATCTTATTTGCTCCTATTCAACTGGGGTGGGGGTGGCAACAGTGTGATAAAAGTGGTTTACAACATCCCAATAACTGAGGGGTTTTGTGTTTGTTTGTTTGATTGATGAGTGCTGTGGTTGTTTACATTTTCTTATGATAATTGATAGAGGGCATATATTTTTCATCTTAGCTTACCATCAGAAGGGCTTTCTTCCATCAAGCCAACAAGATCCAGACGTAATTTCACTGATGAGCATGACTTTTCTGCCAACTGAATTCCTATTGATTAGCATCTGATTTTGTTTGTCAGCAAAAAGAAAAACTTATCCTTTAATAGCATGTTTGCTACATAACCAGCAGTTGTATGCTGGGGAGGGGTGTGGATGGAGGGATCTCTTTCAAAAGCTGATGAAAATACATTAGTGTGTATGACCATTTCTTCTCTCAACCATATAAATAACAGCCCCAATCTTAAAGCAGCCAACATCTTGCCCTGAAGACGAAATTACTAGTTGGCTTGCTGTTATTCTTCGTAGTTGGAAGCTGCCATGGTTTGGGATGGGGAATGTGATGAGCTGGCTATGGGGCCAACGTCACTCATTCTCCAATGGGCTTCCTGGCTTCTCCTCCCCGGAGGGATTCTAGGGGTCAGACACAGCCAGTCATTCTCCCCAGGCAGGAGCACTGACCACTGCTGATGACTGATTCCAGCTGTTTATAGTAATAAGGCAGCATGAAGGCAGGTCCCACACCAGAATAGGATGAAGGGGATTTTGGGGCAAACAAAGCAGACCTAGACTTTTATAAATAGCCACACACATTACCAGATTATGGTTACTGAATACTGTGGCACTTACCAAGAATGTATTCACATAGTACTTCATTTGATCATGACTATAACTCCACAAGGTAATTAAGGTTATTGTCTCTATTTTAAAATGAGGGAATCATGCCCAAAGATATTCAGTGACTTATTGACTCCATGTCCAGTGTTCTGTTCAATATATTAAACTATCTATTGTGCTGTACCAAGAAATTATATTTTCTGCTTGGTGCCCATAGCTTAGTGGTTAGGGCACCAGCCACATAGACCACAACTGGGCCTGCTAAACAACAATGACAACTATAACAAAAATACAGCTGGGCATCATGGCAGGAGCCTGTAGTCCCAGCTACTCAGGAGGCTGAGGCAAGAGAATCACTTAAACCCAAGAGTTAGAAGTTGCTGTGAGCTGTGATGCCACAGCACTCTACTGAGGGCAACATAGAGAGACTCTGTCTAAAAAAAAAAAAATTGTATTTTCCATATTTTTCAAGTAAAGCCCTTATTTCCTGTTGGTAAGGATATTTTTTTCTAATGTGGACCTTTGAATACTAATCACATTAAATTTCAATAATTTATGAACGCAAATAATTTATTATTTAGGTGTCATAAGGAAAATGTATAAGAGATCAACACTAATATTAAACCTATTTGCATAGCTCGGGGTAGAAAAACTTGATGTTTTCAGTAAGTGCACATGTGCTATTTTCACATTAACCTGTGTGTTCTTACATCGTGATAAGGAAACAACATATTTAAGTTACAGAAAACATTTCTAGGAGTGACATAAATAAAATGAATTTTCTTAAGTGATTGACTATATTAAAAGTTTCCACTCAATTCTCTGTGCAGTCAAGAGTGTTTCTGGTAAATTATGGCTATCAAGGAAGTAAGAGGCCAGAACGCCCTCAGAGTCTTAAGCTAAAATAAAGAGCAGCAAGAGATAAATAGGGAAGTCAGCATAAAAAATGTGGGACTATCTTGTCTGTGTAAGCCCAGGATTTTTCTGAGTGAGCCCATTGGCTCTCAAATGATTATAAGAATTGAGGTACCTGAAAATGGGCAAGCCATCACTTCCCAGCAAATGCAATTCTATCTCTTAAAGTGAGACCATGCAGCATAGCTTAATATAAAAAATATTTTGGTAACGGAATTTTTCTAAAATGAAATATTAACTCCTTGTGGAAAACTTTAATCTTTGATCTAGCTATATCTTATTTAGATTGTCAGTCCCAATAATCCTACTATTTAATCTCTATGAAGATATCCCTGTCATAACAAATTCGGAATTCTCCACGACACATTCATCCCCTTTAGGTCTTTCTGGGCTTTGCAGTTGGCAGTCAGTGGTGCCATGATCTTCTTCTCTGGTCTGCTCTCTCAGAGTCACTAGCACTCTTCCCTAGCTGTTTCCCCACTAGTCACATGTTCATTCTTTGACTCCCCCTTCCCGTATGATTATATCTGGAAATAATGTCTTCTTCCTCTGTCTTGCCCCTGAAGGCGACACTGAGTTGCACTGAACATCACATATGCTTAGTGGCAAAGAGCCTTGGGCACTTTCTCAGCTGTGGCTAATTATGGTTTTCAAATTTCTTTTCTTGGCTTTAAGAGTTAGCTGAAGTTCTGAATGACAAGGATTACAGCAAGGAAGTTCTTTCTAATTGGAAATGTAAAAAAAATACATATATGTAAAAGTATTAAGATTATATTTGTAATATATGAATGTATTTATATGTGCATATTAAAATAAACATAATGTACATATGATATAATGTAGAGAGAGAAAGAAACAGCTGTATTATGCGCTTGATAAGGTATCTAAAAAAGGAGTGTAAGACAAGAACTTTCCCTAAATGATCTCTCAGTTTACTGACTTGTACTTTAATGTTGAGCTTTTTTTCCACGTGAATGTCACTTCTGCATTCCTGTGAGACCCTTGTTGAGAATGTTATAAAACAGCTCAAATTTTGCCACATACTGATGCAATGTGAAAAAATGATTTTTGCATTTAGTCTTAAGGAAAAAGCAAAATAAAAAAAATTAAAATGCTCTTTAAAAGGCATCATTGTATGTAACTGGGCACATTTCATCTTCGATTTGGCTAGGATGCATAGAGGCAAATATTGTGCTCAATCACAATACATATTTAAATTATGGGTGGTATATAGCTTCTTCCTCCTTTTTCCTGAACTGTATTTCTTTTTCTTTTTAATGCAGATCAAAATCATGTTTGGAGAAGGCAGGGTATAAGTAAGTTAAATAAATGGATTTAAAGTATGCCTTTTAGAAAAAAAAATTTAAGGCACAGCATTTATTATAAAATGATTATATGTTCAAAAATGTAGATGTAGCACAATTATAAAAATGGGAGGAAATTGAAGAGGCATATGCAAAAACATTTTAAATTACTATCAGCAATTATATTGGTGGTGGTAGTATGAACATTATTATTCACAGACTATATGTGCAAAATGGGATAAACTAAATGAGCAATTATGGAATGTTCCAATTCTATCATTCTTAGTGTACCAGAGAACCAGGATATGTGATATAAGATACAGAAATGCAGATGTAAAAAGGAAGACATTCAGTAAAACCTGGAGTAGTTCCAAAATTGAACTAGAAGCATCAGTATACATTTGTGAGGCATTTATCTTAAAAAGAATAAGGATATGGATGTGTGAATTCAATAAAATTCTAATAAAAAGAATTCCCAAGGTTTTTCTGCATGTGACTGAGCATTGTCAAGCTGATGCTAAAATATATACGGCCAGGTCAAGGAACAGAAACAGCCAATACAATTTAGAAAATGAATAAAGTTGGAGGAATCACGTGACCCGATTTTAAGACTTCCTATAAAGGTACAGTATCAAGACACGCTGGTAAAAGCAGAAGAATAAACATATAGCTCAATGGAACAGGATAAAACGTCCAGAAACAGGCACACACACACATGGGTTAATTAATCCTTTCCAAAGTTAAAAAAGCAATTGAATGGAGTAAAGGTAGTCTTCAGCAAATGGTACTAAAACAACTGGGTGTCCATATGCAGATTCAAACCTTGATCCACATCTTGCATCATATACAAAAAGTTAACCCCATAGGGATCATAGATAATGTGAAACCTAAAACTGTGAAAGGTCTTAGAAGGAATGTATAGAAGAAATCTTTGCTTTGTATAGCTCCACATTTCCCATTAGAAGCAAGAGGGATGTTAGCCTAGTAACAGTGTCTCCTGGGATCTGCTCTATGTCTGGTACATGGCTACTGGACATGATGGTCTGGGGGTACACTCTGACCGTGGGGACCATGTGGTGCAAAACAGTCCCTTCTGCCATTATGATCCAACTGCAGTCAGTGTAAATGCTCTCTCTTTCTTCATTCTTGCAAATGGCCCTCCTGGACCCAAATGGCCATTTGGAGGCAACCTACTTTTTATCCTATGAATTAAAAGAGAGGGCTCATCTAGCCCAATCATGGAAGGAACTCCTGGGGCTCCTCCTTCCCTTCCCCACTGACAACGTGCTTTGCAGCCTCCCCTCAGAAGTGCTCTGGGGCAGCTGTTCTCCCTCTGCACTGTGCCCGTGTCTCCTTTTCATCTTGGCAGACAGGGCAATTTCTTTGAAATAGGCCCCCTTCTATGTGGCAAGTGACATTGAGACATTCTGAGCTATCATTTCCCAGCTGTATTAGTGACTCCAAATTCAATTTCAAGGTTCTTGAAAGCTTTCCCTTGTCCACCTTGTGTTCAGTTGCCTCTAAGTGTCCTGCAAGGCAATTGCTATGAGATCCTTGTATCCCTTTTAGTATGTGTCTAGCTTAGCCAAAGAGAATTGCAGCAAGCATAGCTTCGATGCCCAGGGCCTCGCAGTGATCCAGGGTGTCACAGTTGGGGCCTCTTTCATGTCTTTGGATGCTGTGAATAGCCAGTGACAGAAAAAAGAGAGATGTCATGCTGGGACCTTAGGGCCCAGATCACGCGAATCATTTAACAATATATAGTAGATATTCAATTACTCACAATATATAGGATGCAAAGTGCTGTCCCAACAGTAAACTTGAATAATAAGTAATTATAGGCATATTTTAAAAAGCACCTGCCTGCTTCTGACTGATGGGTGGCATGATGACTCCATTAAAACATGCTATTTATGATATCATCAGTTATATTGGTGTTTGTCAAGGAACAGCCCTCTGAAACTCAGTTTCCTCATTTGTAATATTTATGTCATCTTTCTACCAGGCTTTCTATGCCTCCTATTTTGTGAGCATTTGGAAATACTTTTGATTTGGCTGCCCATGATCTCACAAATCCTACCCCAAAATGTGGGAAATGGGTTTTGTTTCTAGTGCCCAGCATGATTGGGTGATCGTGGCTGTTGGGGTTTTAAACTGTGGTAGGATCACATGGGCACAGACTGGGGAGCGGCAGCGAGCATGTCCGGGTGTGCCGTCTGGTCCACAGATGTACCTCGGTATGTCCTCACTCCCAGTGTCTGGTCTGTTTCTCCTCCTCCACATTTCTTCCTCTTTGGTGGAATTTACATGGTCTGAATAACATCTACCTTATTTGTCAATAGAATTTTTAAAAAGTTTACATTTTCCTATCTGTCTGAAATTTTAATAGATTATGATTGTAGGGGAAACTCACACGGATTAATGATAGAGTCAGGGATTCAAAATTCAACAAAATCTCAACAAACGAGTTATAGCTAGTATTTACTGCCAAGTAAATGGGTCAGTTCAGTATTGTGGCCTCTCAGAAACCCTTCTTAGACATAAACCTCCTTTTTTTCCCCACTTGATACAATCTCATTCCACTAGAAAGAAGCATGCACACCTAGCACTACTATTTCCCAAACATTATAAAGCATATTAATAAATGCCACTTAGGAAGATGTTCAAAGATTCCAATGTTCAAAGGCATTCGCTTATACCACAACCAAAATTGCAGCACTAATAACTCCTGTCTATAATCTAAACCTGTCTTGAAACAGGAAAGATCAAACTAAAATCATTACTTGAAAATGTTGATGCTTAATACCGAATAATATTTTAAATTTCAGAATTGTTCAATCAGTCAAAATATCCACCAAGACTTCTGAGAAAGGGTCACTATTATTGACTAGGAATAATTTTTTACTATTTTTTTATACTAATTGCAGTTGGGGTTTGAAATTTCCAATGTGTACCTTATTATATTCAGTGAAGTCTGGTCTTTTGGATGCAGAAAAATGATGCCCTCTCTTTACTGTTCCTTCCTGGATTGGGCTAGCCATTCTGGGGAGTAAGAACATGTGTACATGCGTGTCCGTGCATGTGTGTATGTGTGTTTGCTTGGATGTTGGTCAGTATTCCCTCGACTTATGGAGTAAGTGTTGGGAGGAGGCAGGTGACAATGGGGAAGTGAACCCTGAGGAATCCTGGGTCAGTATAGGCTTGGGCATGCTCTGTGCTATCTTGAGTTTATTCTAGTAGCTCTGTTGTTAGGGGTGGGAAAGAAACTTACTTCCATTTTTGCAAGATGCCTAAGGGTTATAAATAAGTTCTTAAACTTTCTTTAAATAGGAGATTCTTAAAAACTACTGCACATACCATTATGAAGCCCTTGAAAGTAGTCTTTTAACATTTGATACTTGTCACGAGAAAGTATCTATACTTGCTTTCTTGCCTAAGTTAGCAATTGTCTTTGGTGGCAGCCTTAGTGTTTGGAATTGGGCACAGTGCAGAGTAGCCTACTAATAAATGATGATGGGTGAGTAACGTTGTGCAACATTAGTAATAATATTTTTCAGATTAATATGGGGGCACATACAATTAAGTTGCATCATTTGCATTTGGGTGAAGTCCAAGTTGTGGTGGAGTCCTTCACCCAGGAAGTGTGCCATACACCCAGGCATTGTACCCTTTAGGTGGGAATTTACCAAACCTCCTCCCCTCCTCCCCTTTTCCTCCTTCTTGAATTTAGTTGTTTTTTCTCCCATGTGGGCCTGTAATTGTTAATCTACTATTTTCAACTTAGTATTAAGTACATGAGATGTTTGCTTTTCCATTCTTGAAATATGTTGCTAAGGAGAATGTTCTCCAAACTCACCTGCGTAAATACAAAAGATGCAACGTCTCCGTCTTTTTTATGTTTGAGTAGTATTCCATGATATACACATACCACAGTTTATTAATCCATTCATAGGTTAATGGACACTTGAGTTGTTTCCACATTTTTGCAATTGTGAATTGAGCTGCTATAAATTTTTAAATTTAACTCTTTAGACTCAGAGCATTTCAGAAATCCAAGAGAACTTAGAGTTTGTCTTGCCCAGACCTTACATTTTACAAAAAAGAAACTCGGAGAGAGAATCTCATTCTTTAAACCTTAATAGAATAAAAGGGAAATGAAATAAAAGTTCATCTTACAGAATAATTCAGATATGGGTCTAGAACTCAGTTTATACTGACTGCTGTTGAATTTCTTAGTTTTTTATCCCTCTCCTTCCTTAATTCAACATCCTATTAAAAACAAGATCCATATTCCCACTTTTCCTGGTGCTATTTCTATTCATTGAAAAGTAGGAAGGCTCAAAGGGCATCTTTCGTGAAAATGGCCTGTGACCTAGAAAATGTGAGAGCTACTATTATAAAAAGACATTATTTTTCTTTCTATTCTGCTACAATCATTTTTTTTAAGTCAGCCTCAAATTTTACTATCATTTGTGCCCCAGATATCTGACATCTTTGTGGAAAAGGTTCCATAGAAAATGTTTCCCTGTGAAGTCATTACATTTAGGCCACCACATTTAGGCCATGAAATTTAGGTAGTGGAAATAGAATATTACTTTTTAAAAGATGACTGTCCTAAGTATAACAATCACATCAGTGAAGAGCTCAATGTATTTGGTATAAACATTTCACAAGTGCTGGGTAAGAGCATTAGTGAGTTATTTTTGTTTAAACTCTGAAATTTCCCTTGAGATTTTACTTTCTGTCAAGATTAAGCTGTTTGGGCCTTAATATTTGTTGCAAAATAAATGACTTTGATCTCGTAGAGGCCATGGAAACCCAGGGTGGAAAAGTCCCATTACTCAGAGAGAAAACAAATTTCCTGAGCTGCCGGCAAACTTTCTGAATGGCAAGCCTGGATACAGCGGTCATTCTCAAAACAGAAACTGAAGGCCCTGTAGAGAAATATATGTTTCCCAGCAAGGCATTTTGTAATAGAAGGAACAACAAATCTATGTTCATGGGGTCAGACTGGGTTTTCCTGAATCAAGACCATTGCTGGAGAGCAATTAGACATTCAAGTGCAGCACCAAATTTCTGTGAGTACACTAGACACAGGCTATTTCAGCACAAAACAAGATCATTTTTATTCCCCCTCCAGGTTGTCACATAGTAAGTGCTCAACAGAAGCATCGGGAATGAGCCAATTTACAGCAAATCAAACTGGAGTCTAGGCCAGAGGTTCTCAATCTTGAGTGATTTTACTCCTACCCACAAAGGAGACTGGAGACAGTTTGGTTGTCACCATTTGGGGGCATGTCCTATGAACACAGAATGAGTAGAGGCTGCAGCCTCGCACAGGGCAAAAGGTCATTTCTTAGATTGTGGGACCTGGATGAGAACCTGGGAATACAGAGACCAGCCCTTTCCTCTTACCTTTCTTTTTGGGACTTGATCATCCCATAGGTTTCTGCTCCAATACCCCTCAGCACAAGCTTTATGGGTGCGGCTCCACGGTGGCCTTCAGAAGGTCTGCCCAACCTGACCTGGAGCCGATGAGTCTGTATAACTTGGCAGCTCAGTACTAGGAGGCCTGTTGTTTCTCCATCCCTAAGTCATATCATGAACAGGTTTAGACAGGTTTAGAAGGTAGATGGAGCAAATAAGTATTATTAGTGGACTCCTAAACCCTCACATAGTCCATGTTTGACATTCAGGAAGACCCAGGAATTGGTTTCATTAGGCAAGTCTTGTGCTATCTCATCCGGGGGAGCTGGGCATTTCTTCTCAGCATACAGTTGCTTCTAGATGCAGGCCCTGCCGAGACAGGCAGATCATGTATGCTTGCTATCGGGAACATAGCTCTAAATTATTAAGAATCATGGAGCTTAAAGATATGTTTGAAGTCATTGTCCAGCTAGCACTGATGTGACCATGGACGTATAGATGGGAGCCACAATGAAAGGAAATGAAGGTTTCAGATTAAAGACAACCAAACTTGATAGCACAGAAGGGAGTGGCACTCACTGATCCGTAGTGAGGACGAGGTGTTCTCAGGCTGAGCAGATGCCCAGAGGGCTTTTAGGATGTGGTACCAACACCTCCTTGCTGAACCGAGAACAGAAGATTGTACATTTCCTTTTGATGTTCTGGTCTGAGAAAGATCTTTTTGTATTGTCACTCTTCCATAATGATAGGTCTTAAAAAGAGCATCTTGTTAACATCTCCAGAATGGACAGAGAAAAATGACAGTAGAGTCTTTCATTTCTCAAAGCTCTGTTTAAAGCCCTTTCCCCAGATACATTTATTCCTAGTGTTTTCTCTAATGTCATTGATTGTATCTGACTCCTAATTCACTTAGAAAATGAGTAAGAATGGGGATTTCCATATAATATTTCAATTTAGGGAACAGGGTATTGATGATTTTGTTTGTGTAGTTGGACTTAGAATGGATATCAGCCTTCCCCTTTTTATTAGATGGAGTGAAATTGATGTTTGTTGTCAAGGACAAAAAATATTATTTTTAAAAATGTCTTCCCACATTCAATTTCTTTCTTTTACAGATCTTTCTTGATTTCTTCCAGCTGTTAAGATTGATCTAACATCATCAGTGTCCCAGCGTCATTATCACTATGGTAACAGCTTTCATTTCTTGAGTATCTATCTTGAGTATCTACTTAGTATCACAAATTGTACTGGGTAGTTCAGATAATATTTTCTTTAAATGTTGCAATAATACCATAAAATGGTTATCAGATCCTAGATTTTACAGATAAGAAAACTGATCTCAGACAAGGTCAGTAGTTTGCTCAAAGTCACATAACTTTAAGGACTAGAGCCCAGATTCAATCTGGGATATCGATAGAGAATCATATCAGAAAGGCACAAAGCAAATCAAGCAAACATCCTCAGTTAAATATTTATCCTGTGCTGTGCTTGGTGCAGGCTAGGGCCAGGCATAATGGGAACTCCTGAGTTCCTGGCCTTAAGGAATTTCCCGAGCAAGGGGATGACACACAGCAGATGAAAGGATAACGAGCAGTGTTTCTCAAAGTTGGAACCAAAGTACCTCTGAGGACAGGAAAGATTATTCTTTAATTTGGAGTTTCTGCAGTGTAGGGTCCAAATGACCACAATGAGCAGGTAAGTCTCTGAATTCCTTATTTTAGGTTAAAAACTACTACATTCTATCTCATAATATAACCATGGTGTTTTAATGCAAAGTTAAATTTTAAAATTACTCACCATTGGCTGCTCTTAGTAGACACTACACTTTCTCCTTGTGATTTCATGGGCCCTTGGCACATTGCCTTGCTGTGAACCTCACAGTACACATCTCCTGGTTTGAGAAGCAAGGAAATTCTCAGTGATAAATCTCTGTACAGTACAAAAGGCAGAAGAAAGGGAATAACTTAAGTCATAAGGGACAAACCCCCTTGTACTAAGCAGTGTTTATTCATTCAAAAGCACATCTTTATTCCTTCCGGTATTGAATTATTCTGTATCTTGACTATGGTGATGGATAATCAAACTTGTAGACATGATAAAATAGCATAGAATTAAAACATGCAGACACACATGTAAAAGAGTGCAAGGAAAATATGAATAAAGCCAGCAGATTGGGTTAACATCAATATTCTCATTGTGACAGTGTTTAAGATATTACCACTGGAGGGAATGGGTAGAAATATGCTGTGGTTTGGGTGATGGTATGCCCTCCAAAACTCATCTTGAAAGTAAATCCCCAGGGGCAGTGCCTGGTGGCTCAAGGAGTAGGGCGCCAGCCCCATATACCAGAGGTGGTGGGTTCAAACCCAGCCTCCGGCCAAAAACTGCAAAAAAAAAAAAAAAAGGAAAGAAAGTAAATCCCCAATGCAATAGTATTTAAAGGTGTGGTCTTTTGGAAGTAATTATACAGGATCCTCCCCATGAATGAGGTTAGCACCTTATAAATGGCCTTGAGGTTGAAGGGTACCCAAGGACACACTAAACAACCTATTCCCCACCCCTAAATGTACCAGACTGGAAGAATGATAATATCACAGTACTAAAATCTCTGCCCTCAGAGGGGCTCATCCACCACTTTTGATCATGCGACACATGAACCAGCATCATTGCTCTCACTGCCCTGCGTGCCTTGTACTCCACACCAAATGCGTAGCCATGCTCACTCGCTTCACGCATTATTCATGTCACCTTTAGAAAACCCCTGACTTCATCAGTAGGGGAGGCGGATGTGAGGCAGTCCTCCCACCTCCTGGTTGATATCCTCTGCAATAAATTTCCTTTCTTAGTTGACAATCCTCATTATCTCAGTAATTGCCTTTCTCTTAGACAAGCAACTGAGTCTAGAAAAAGAACACTTTTGTGGGTTCCTTAGCAATGTCACTAAGCAATGGGCATTTCGCAACTTTATTACAATCTGTGGGACCACCATCCTTTAGGCTGTTCTGCCATTGCCCGAAATGTTGTGCGGCACATGGCTATATGCGGTATATGTGTGTCAGTCCTCGAGTGATAGGCAACCCAAGTTAAGGTGTTTTGTGCTTAGAAACAGGTTCCTACAGCTTCTCACAAGGAAAATTTATATGAAATAATTAAATTAATAATTCAAGAACTAGTTTCTTTTTTCTTTTCTTTCTTTTTTTTTGTAGAGACAGAGTCTCACTTTATCACCTCGGTAGAGTGCCTTAGCATCACAGCTCACAGCACTCCAGTGCTTGGACTTAGGTGATTCTCTTGCCTCAGCCTCCCGAGAAGCTGGGACCACAGGCACCCACCACAATGCCTGGCTATTTTTTGTTGCAGTTTGGCCGGTGCCGGGTTTGAACCCACTACCTTCGGTATATGGGGCCGGCGCCCTACTCACTAAGCTGCAGGTGCCGCCCCAAGAACTAGTTTCATCTGTGCATGTAAACAAACTCACATGGCATGCTGTTAGTTGGGGCTGCATCTTTGCAAGCAGCTAAGACTCATGGATAGATAGAGAAACAACTGATAGAAACACAAAAACATGAAGAATCAGAAGAGCTGCAAAGTTTACAGCAAAAGAATTAGCTGAAGCTTTTCATCTCATTGAAGCAAGATTTGCTAAGCTTGAGGGGCAAGATCCTAACACGGAGCAGTTTACAAAGGTTTACCGTGCAGTTAGTGAGAGCATCGTGGTAAAGGCTATTTAAGATCAAAAGAAGAAAAAGCTAGGATTGTATAAATTGATACATTTTTCTTTTTGTGGGGGAGACAGAGTCTCACTGTGTTGCCCAGGCTAGAGTGCCATGGTGTCAGCCTAGCTCACAGCAACCTCAAATTCCTGAGTGCAAGTGATCCTCCTGCCTCAGCCTCCCAAGTAACTGGAACTACAGGCATCCATCACAATACCCAGGTAATTTTTGTATTTTTAGCAGAGACAGAATCTTGCTCTTGCTCAAGCTTGTCTCAGTCTCCTGAGCTCAGTAATCTTCCTGCATCAGCCTCCCAGAGTGCTAGTATTACAGGCATGAGCCACCTGGCCCCAGATACCTTTTTCAAGAAACTAACTTCAGTAGTAAGCTCCCCTCCTTCAGTAACAGAATCAAATCCTAATTCCCCAGCACTTACTCCATCCTCTCCAGCACCATCTCAATCATCACCTTCTGATTAATGTTACCCCACCTTCTGGCCTCAAAAATGCCCTTTCCAGTAAGCAATTCATTGATGCAACATTAGATAATTCTTCTTTGAAATTTCTATTACTATTCTAGAAGACAATTACTATTCTTTGAAATTTCTCCTATTTCCCATTTGAATTTTTATATGAGTTTGCTTTTATATTCTGTTTGTTTGAATTTAAAACAAAGAGTTCCATAGTTTCAGTAACTTAATTATTATTGTACAGGGGTATTATGATTATCATTATTAGAATAATATACTGCATTATTACCACATATGAACCATTATAGTATTGTTATTATTATTATTATTCTATACATTCTGTTCATCATAGATCTGAGTTACATACAAATACAACCTAAGAAACCTCCAAAACGTCTCATCCTTAACCCAAGGAATGCCTCTGTGCATATGTGTGTGTTGTGTGTGTGTGTGTGTGTGTGAATTTATTATAAGGAATCAGCTCACATGATTATGGAGACTGACAAATCACAAGATTTGCAGAATTGCTGGGTGCTGTGGCTGACACCAGCACTCTGGAAGGCTGAGAGAGCTGGACTGCTTGATCTCAGGAGTTCAAGACCAGCCTGAGCAAGAGCAAGACCCCATCTCTAAAAATAGCTGGGCATAGTGGCCAGCACTAGTAGTCCAAGCTACTCAGGAGACTGAGGCAAGAGAATCACTTGAGCCCAAGAGTTTGAGGTTACCATGAACTATGATGCCATGACACTCTACTGAGAGTTACATGAGACTCTGTTTCAAATAAATAAATAAATAAATAAATAGATAGATAAATAAATAATATTGCAGTATTATTTGACCAGCTAGAGTCTCAGAAGAAAGTGGTGCCTGAGAACCAATAAATGTCTGAGTTGAAAAGCCTGAGAACCAGGAGAGCCAAGGGTGTGGTCTTACTCAGAGGATGGCAAGCTGAAGACAAGAGAGAAGCTGATGTTTCAGTTTGAAGGCGGCAGTCAGACAAGAAGGTTTTTCAGTTAGCCTTTTTTTTGCTGTCTTCAGGCAGGCCATCAACTGACTGGATGAGACCCACTCACATTAGGGAGGACTTGACGTCATTCAGTCAGTAAATTTAAATGTTAACTTCATCCAAAAACACCTCAAAGAAGCACTCAAAATAATGTTTGACTATGTGTATATGGACACCTCATGGCTCAGTCTAACTGGCATGTAAGATTAACCAGCATAATCTCAAAAGGAAGTAAATACATAAATAATGACATTCGTCAAACTATCTCAAAACAAAAGGTTTAATTGTGAACCTTTAAAAATGAAAAAGAAACCAACTCTAGATTAAGTGAAGCCAAATCTGGACCTAATATAGATAATGAGATCCTTTGAACTTGATACTACGATTAGATAAGACTTTGGTGATTGCAGGATATAGGGGAGTATATTTTTCATGTAGGAGGGGTGTAAATAATTGTAACCAAAACTATGGGTAGTAGAGTAGTGGATTAAATTGCAGACTGCAGATATTCACTCCTCTATGTAGTCATATCCTTTGCCATGTAGCTTAGTAGTAACTCTTTCCACCAAAACTAGAGGATTCCCTCTGCCCTGTGTCTTTGGCCTTGGCCTTTCAACGTACTTTAGCCAATGGGATATTAGCAAATATAACAAAAAGAGACCAGAAATAAGTTTGCAGTAATGACCTGAATGGTGCCCATGTCTTGGAGCCAACTCCAGCTTCATGGAGCCTCAACCAGCTGACCCTACTGACCCACAGGAACATGAGCAAGAATAAATAATTGTTAAGTCATAGCATTTGGGGCCAAGTTGTACTGCAGAAAACTTATGCGATCTTTCTAACTTAAAATACTCTTGTTTTATTCCATACAAACATGACCTGTTTAATCCTCTGGGGATTAGATCATAAATAAAAGGGATATACCACTTGATCGAATAGAGCTTACAATCAGGAGCTTATCATTCTTTATGTAAAAAAGAAAATGTATTCTTTTATGTAGTCAATCATTACTCTCCATTATCTACTGCTTTTAGAATTGAACTCAGTTCTTGAAAAACATTCATGTTCCGTAACATTTCAGGAACAAAGATGCAGCGTAGAAACTAGACAAGACTTTGAGGTTTTGTTTTTTGCTGTTTTTTTCAAAGGCAAAACAGTATGGATAGGAAATATGGCGACTGACTGCAGTAAATAGCATAGTGGCTTTCTGAGCAGATGAACGTATATTTGTGTGTGTCTGTGTGTGTGCCTGTGTTCATACATACGGATTTAGGAAATCTCAGTAAATGGTGTCATCATCAACTCAGTTACTCAACTGAGAAAACTATGAGTTATCTTTGACTCATCTTTTTCCAAATTTTCCTACATACAGCTTGAATATATAAACTCCTCTTCTACTCTGTCATACTATCAACCTAACTGAGCCATCACCATCCACCCCCAGAAATATGAGACAATAGCATCTTAACAGCTCTCTTGTCTTCTTTCTCTCAGTCTTTTCTCTCTGTCCATTCTACATCAGAAAGATTTATCCAAAATATAAAACTCATCCTTCACTCTCATGCAAGATGCCCTTTGACGTTTTTCTACTGCTGTAGAATGAAGTCTGAACTTCTCAGCACACCAAATAAGACTCTGTTGGCTATATCTCCCCCTAGCCTCTGCATAACACCTACACACCAGTAAGTAGGTATGTCATCAGGGCAGGGCTTAGGTTATGCAAAAAAGGGATCTGTGGTGCAAAATTTACAGGGGTACTTTCCCTCAGGATCATCGAAGCACACCTGGGAACAAATGTCTCCTTCAATCTGTGCCCCAAGCCCCTCGCTTGCTTCACTCTGGTCCCCACCCTGCTCTTCATGCTGTTTTATGTCCTCTACCAATTTGTTCACCCTGTTGCCTTTACTGTAACATGATTTTCACCCTCCTTTTCCTAACAATTCTAATGCACATATTGTATGTTGGTTGGGCTGTGCATTTCCTGGGAAGCATTCTCTGACCCCCGGGCAGGCATGAGTTCACTCACATCTTCTGCCTTCCTGTTGAAGCTCTGGGCTTACTTCTACTTCTCATTCAACATATTAGGTAGAAATTGCTTATCATCTCACCATCCCTTGACTCTCATAAAATGAAGTCTTTTGTTATTATTCTTTGTACCATAAAGTAAAAGGCCAGTCATCTTTGAAACTCTCTCTCTAGTCCCTCATCCCTAGTTCATCTCTCAGTCATGTGGCCATTGCCCTCTAAATACCACCCAGTGCCATTCCATTCACATCTCTCCATCCCTTACCCACAGTAGGCCTCACCACGCCTTCCCAAGTCCATTTGTTCTCTCCTCCATTTGCTTGTTCTTTTCAGTACAGCCTTGGTAATTTTTGTCAAATGCAAACAGGAAAATGTAACCACATTTTAATGGCTTCTTACTGTTCACAGGACAAGAAATCACATCCTTGGGCGGCATCTATGGCTCAGTTGGTAAGGCGCCAGCCCCAAATACCGAGGGTGGCGGGTTCAAACCCGGCCCCGGCCAAACTGTAACCAAAAAATAGCCGGGTGTCGTGGTGGGCGCCTGTAGTCCCAGCTACTCGGGAGGCTGAGGCAGGAAAATTGCTTAAGCCCACGAGTTGGAGGTTGTCGTGAGCTGTGTGAGGCCACGGCACTCTACCGAGGGCCATAAAGTGAGACTCTGTCTCTACCAAAAAAAAAAAAAAAAGAAAAAAGAAATCACATCCTTAGTATTGTCTAAAGTCCTTCTGAATGGTCTGGCTCAGTCTGACTTCTATATCTCATCTTGCTAAACTGGAGCCACTGGTTATATTTGAGCCATCCCTTGTTTCTAAAATAGTCCATGCACTTCCCCACCTAAAGGCCTGGACACAGGCAGATGCTACTTCTTAGAATGCTTCAGACCCTCTGTTGTTTCACTGGCATAACAGTTCCTCCAGTCAGCCTAGGTCAAGTTGCCTGCTACTCATTTTCTCAGTTCTGTGTTCCTATGAGTATATTCCTTCAAAGCCCTTATCTCAGGCTAGGCAATCATTTTTATTCAACAGCATCCAGCTTTTTTTCATGTTCATAAAATAAACCATTTTATTATGGAAATTTCCAAACATGCACAAAGTAGAGAGACATAATGAACCCCCCCCCTTTTTCTTCTTGCTTTAATAATTAGCAACATATGGGTCTTTTATCTTTTGTATCATTTGTCTCACTTCCTCCTCCAATATTATATTTATATTAGCTACTTTAGTCTGCTTCTCTAAAAAATAAATTTTCTTTCTTTAGACCTGCCATTTGATCCTGAAATTCCTCTACTAGACATATATCCAGATGACCAAAAATCATTTTACAAGAAAGATATTTGCACCAGAATGTGTATTGCAGCCCAATTCATAATTGCCAACTCATGGAAGCATCCTAAGTGCTTGTTGACCCACAAATAGATTAACAAATTGTGGTATATGTATACCATGGAATATTATGCAGCCATAAAAAGATGGAGACTTTACCTCTTTTATGTTTACATGGATGGAGTTGAAACATATTCTTTTTTTTTTTTAGAGACAGAGTCTCACTCTAGAAGAAAAGTATCCAAAGTACTCAGTATTATTATGAAACCAATATATAATCACCCACAATTTCATGTGAATGATAAAACACAACTATAGCCCAGAATGAAGGAAGGAATGGGAAGGGAGAAGGGAGGGTAGGTGTAGGGAGGGTAATTGGTAGGACCTCACCTTTTGTGCATAATGCAAGGGTACATGTCAAATCTTTTAAGAGTAGAGCATAAATGTCTTAACACAACAATTAGGTAAGTGAGGTGAAGGCTATGTTAACCAGTTTGATGTAAACATTCCAAATTTTATATAAAATCAGCACATTGTACTCCATAAATGCATTAATGTACACAGTTATGATTAAATAAAAAGTATATAAAAATAAAAATAAATTTGCAAAATGATTATATTGGTTTCATATTAGTATTGAGTACATTGGATACACAAAATGTTTTCACATCCTCATACTTCCAAATACCAAGGTGCCTTCAAATTATCAAATATCCTGTCAGTGCTCAGAGCATTTGAGATTTTGAGTTAAGTCTTGATTCCCATCATACAGAGAACAGAGACTATCAGCCAAGGACAATGCATACCATGTGGAATAAGTGGCCTTCTTCAGTCTAATGAATGAATATTGCTAATGAATATTGCTGCATAAGTGAATGAATGAATTGTTGCTTTCTAAGTACCTGTGAACTGAATTGGACATAGGAGCTCCAAGATACCTGAGGAACATGTCCCAGAGAAAACCAGGTAAAGAAGCTATCATTCTTGTCTTCACCCCATGTGAGCCAAACCTTCTCTTCAGGCATTCTTGGGCTTTGAAGCAAGATGGTGCATTAGAACACACTTGGAGCTCAGGAGAGATGTTAAAGCTTTGTCCCTCTCACTCCCCCAAGGCTAAGTAAACTCTTCTTTCACCCCTGAGTGATATTAGGGGATTCCAGTGTGCTTCCTATCACTGGGGGTTTTACTTTATTTCTTCCCATTATTGTCTCCCTTCCATTCCCAGAGAGCACTGGGCAGCTGCAAGTAGCACCCATCAGTCAAAAATGTCTGAACTGGGCATTTCAGGGGCTGGTGTTTTGTCAGGAGACTCCAAGTCTCTGAAAAGGCACTTGGATATGTATTGGCTGTGTTATTAAGTAATTCAAGGTTTATCTGATGTCACCATGGAAGAAGAAAACATTTATGGTTTAATTTCATCAAGGGGGGGAATCTTTGATGTTTATTGCTTCTACTTTCTTGTATTTTTATTTTTGAAAATATGTAGTTTATATAATTTTTTATTCTAAAAATAGCCCTTTTCTCTAGTTGTGATTTTTTACTATTTTCTAAGAAGTTTTCCATAAACCTTTAATGTACATTATCTTTTACTCCATAATACTAATACTCCATTAAATGGCATTTCCAAACTTTCTTTAGTGAATATTGCTTCCAGTTCTGAATTATTATGAATAATGCTTTGACAAATAACTTTCTACATAAACCTTTTTCTGTATCAAAGATAATTTTTAGAGTAGAGACCCAGAAGTACAGCGATTGGGTCAAGGAATATGAATAATTTTAAATCTTATGTTACATAGTTATTACTCCATTGCTTAGAAAGCATTGATGTTCATCTATAAAATTAACTTGTCTTTAAATTAATTTTGAACATTTTTATCATATTTCTAGTGCATAAATAGGGCATGTTCATTATAGAAAAATTAAACAATACAGATATGTAGCAAAAATTAAATCAGAATCATGACAAATTTAACTACTCAGAATTATGCATGCATATATGTCAAGTTCTATAAGGTCTCAAAGAAGAAACATCAAAGACTTTTTCCAATAATGGGAATTTATTCAAGGTGCATAGGAACATAGAATCACACAGTAAGATGTTCCATCAGCTGTATGGTCGGTCACTCCACGTCCAACTGCCCCCAAGGCAAGGGTTTCACCAAGCCAAATGGAGAAGCAGATTGAAGTCTTCTCTCTGTATGTCTAATCCTAGTTCATCCAATGCTTTTAGCATTTACTTCCCTTTGATGACTGGATTGCATTTGTTTGCTATTTTTATATCTTTGGAGGGTAGACTGATCACAACCCACCTCTATGTCTGTTGTCCTTTATACACCCTGGTGCTCTTTCAAGGAGACCTTCAATCTGCTGTGAAGAGAAAAGCACGTCTGGTTTCATTTCTACCAGGCAATTAACAAAGCAAAGATGTAATTCAGGACATATCAATATTCTTGAAGTACAAGGAAGATGTATTATTTTCAAAATGCCATTCACATTGGTGTTATACCAATCATTCAGTATAACATTGCTTTATAATTCACTTTTTTCACATCACACTGAATCTCAATCACTAACTCTTTGCATTCCATCATGTGAATGTGCCATAAATTATTTGGCTTGTGCCCTATGGCTGGATACCAGGTTGCTTCTGATTTGGGGCTATCAATTATTTTTTAATCTTTGCAGACAATATTTTTTTGTTTTCTTTTTATCCTACCTTGTATTTGCCCATTTCTTTCATTTTAGCTCTTGTAAATAATTTTATTTTAGGTGTGCATCTTAAACCAACCTGAAATTTTTGTTTTTTAATAGGAGAACTTGTCCTATTCACATTAATTTTAATAATCATATATGTGTTGTCAGTTTCATACCTGCTTGTTTTATTGCCTTACATGTTTCTTTGATTAATTTTTTACATTTAAACTCATTTGTTATATTGCTCATGTTTTATTTGGAAGTAATATATTCCCTGATTTGGAAATAATACACATCATTCTCTCCTAATTACCTTTGAAGAAAAATATATACATAGATACATATACACACACACACATTTATTTGTATACATAAAAAAGTAGTATCTTTTAATACCCTTCATAGAGGCTAATAAATTTAGGAAAAAACCTCAATTTCTCTCCCTTAACCTATCTACCATATTATATAGGAAATGACCTTCATTTTCAACAATCCAACAAACATGGATTGTTATGGATAGATAAATTCTAGCTTCCTTACTCAATAATTCTAAGAAAATGTAAATTTCCAAGAATTTTAACATTTTCATTAAGTTCGGGGCAGCGCCTGTGGCTCAGTGAGCAGGGCGCCAGCCCCATATACCGAGGGTGGCGGGTTCAAACCCGGCCCCGGCCAAACTGCAACAAAAAAAAAAATAGCCGGGCGTTGTGGCAGGCGCCTGTAGTCCCAGTTATTCGGGAGGCTGAGGCAAGAGAATCGCCTAAGCCCAGGAGTTGGAGGTTGCTGTGAGCCGTGTGACGCCACGGCACTCTACCGAGGGCAATAAAGTGAAACTCTGTCTCTACAAAAAAAAAAAAAAAAAAAAAAAAACATTTTCATTAAGTTCTATAGTCATTCCCAACTGTTACTTATATAAAAAATGATTTAGCATCAGCATTGTAGATATCTTCTTTATTCTTTTGTGTATTATTTGATTGATTTAGCTGTAAAAGTTCTTTATACAATTTAATTAGAAAAAATATGCAGGTGCTTTATTTCCTGAATACTTGCTTATTTCAGAATAAAAGAATTTCTTTCCTTTTTTTTTTTTGCAGTTTTTGGCAGGGGCTGGGTTTGAACCTGCTACCTCCAGTATATGGGGCCAGCATCCTCTCCCTTGAGCCACAGGCATTGCCCAAGTACTCTAGATTTCAATGATACCTAATGATGTCTAATTATATATTTTGCTAATCTGCCAGTATAAAATTCTTTTGATTATAGTTACTTTTAATTCAGGGTATTATTAAATTTTCTCTTCAAGTATAACTATTTTTTTATAAAAATTATTTTTAACACATATTATAATTTATATTTGTCCATTTAAATTTTACTGTATATTTTACAAATTATTAATCATTATTGTTTCTTATACTGTCTTTCTCTGTTTTGAGTTCTTGATCTGACTTAATTTTCATTTGGAATTATTTTATTTGAAATAATTTCTTAGGACTTTAACAAAGAGTTGTTTGATGACATAATTTCTGAATTTCTACATATCTGAATATGCTGTCCTCCCACAAGTGAAAGATAGCTTCACTGGTTATCCTGAGATTTACAAATGTGTGCATATTATTCTATTGCATTCTTAGCTTCCAGGCTTAAAAACAAACAAACAAACAAAAAAAAAAAACAAAGAACACTTTTCTGATTTTTTTAATGTAAATAACTACTTTTTGTTGATGATTTATCTTTCTGTCCACAAATTACTTCCCTAGGCCAAATCTGGTTGGCTGCTCTTTCTATAAATAAAGTTTTATTGGGACACAGTTATGGCCATTCATTTACATATGTCTATGACTACTTTCCATGCTACTCTTGTAGCATTAAGACATTGCAGCAGGACCACAGGGCTCATAAAACCTAAAATATTCATAGCCTGGGCCTTTATAGGTAAAGTGTTCAGACCCTTCCCTAACCCAACTCACAAAAGCAATACTCCAGCAAAAGCTTTTCAAACCTGACAGAAGAGCAATGGAGAAGAAATTTGGGAGCTTAGTAATCTTTGGGTAGTTCACCAACACCACATCATGAATGGGGCTTCCTACAAATATAGGAGCCAACTTAGTAAACATATTGCTCTAAAATGATGAACATGCCAAAGATCTGATACTTAGATAGGTCTGCAACCAACTATAATTCAAAACAACCTGCCAATATTAATTTCATTCTCTCTGAGGAAGGTGGGAGTCAGGGAAGGAGAAGAGGATGACCTTTTCAAATAGCTTTCTAAGTTCTGTGGCAGATCCAGCTGTCACGTTATTGAGGCTGTTTATTGCCTGAGACCAACACTTCCTTTAGGGCAAAGCAATCTTGCTGGTAGAAGAGGTTTAATTTATAAGCAGTCTAATTTAATTTTCTTTGTTTGGATAGACTGTAATTTGGTGCTAGAAAAAAACCCTTGGAATAGCTTTATTGTCTTAGCTGACAATTACGTGACTTAAGTTGCTCTACCTCCAAGCCACATTACTCACATATACGTGGCAGATTTATATTCTTTTTCTCTTTAGGTGCTATTTCAAATCAGTGGCTGGATGATAACAACTTAGATAGACAAGGTAGCTTGTCTAATTCTACTTATGCCAAATTGCATTTAGTACAAGACAGAAGAACATTTTAAATCACAGAATCAAAAAAAAAAATACAACTTCTTTTAGAGCTCTTAATTGGAAAAGGTAACATATTCAGCAATACCCTGGGACTCTAGAAGAGCTAATTCATCTCACCAGAAGGAGCAATTATTCACAAAGACCAGTGCACTTAACTCACACCACACAAGACCAGAAAGGGACCAGGCTTTTTAGAATGCCCCATTTAATCTAAATTTTCTTTTTGTCCCATCTACAAGAATTTAACTTGCAAAACCACTGAGCAAGCAAGCAATGACTTTCAAGACCATTCTGTAATTCACTGTTTTCCTATGTGTCTAGAAATAGTCCACCAATCTTAAGAGGGGAAAAAAATTAAGCCCATCTGTTTTGGAGACTCAAAAAAGCTCCCTTTTCTCATCAAAGCACTGAGAGCTATGCATAGAGCTCTGAAAAAGAAGGTTTATTTGACTTCAGATGTCTGCTTATTTTATTGAACAAATACTGGGACAGCACTTACTAGATGCCGGACACCGTCTTGAGCTCTTGAAAAGCACTGAAATATCTACTACTTACCACAGCCCTCTGTGGGTAGGAATTATTATTAAAATCCATTTTACAGATGGGAAAATATACACAGGAAAGTTAAGTCATTTTCCCATGAGCACAGAAATAGGAAAAGTTAGAACTGGGTTTGTATTCAGGAAGCCTGGATTAGAGGGCAGAGACCAAGCTGTTCACCACTAGGCCATTCTACCTGTGCGCCATCTCCACCAGCATCCCTGGCCACAGAAAAGATCCTTGGCTCAACCTCATCCGTGGCACCTTGCCTCACCACTCTGAGCTCTTCTACCACAAAACTCTGATAGAATTCATTCCCCCTCCCCTGCCCCAAGTTTTTCCTTAGGATTCTGGTATGTTAAATAGCATTTCAAAAGTCTGCTATAGATCTACTTTCTCTTTACATTTCTTGGGAGGGGCACAAACCCAGCACTGTGTTCAATAAATACTAATGTTCTGACTTCTACATTGATCTTTCTTGTCTTCAGAGTTAGACTTGTGAAATATTTTATTTAGTAAAAATGAATACTAATGTTCTGACTTCTACATTGATCTTTATTGTTTTCAGAGTTAGACTCATGAAATACTTTATTTAGTAAAAATGTCCTTTTAAGCTATGTTTTGCCTGGGGCAGGTTGCTGATGGAGCATTATAGACATCTCCTAGAAAGGTGAATAGATCTCAGGCCAGGGTATTTTGAGGACTTTTGACCTCATGCTTTAGAGATCCTGGCCATTTTCAAGTGGACATTATAATTATCTATTGATTGATGAAATTTCATACTTTATAATAATGTTCTTCCCATTAGCATGAACTAGAATCCCATGTGTTCCAAAGCTGATGATGTGCACAGGAAAGGAAGTTAACAACAGAAAGAGAGCATTGTCCATCAGCCAATTTTCCTCTAGATGAAGCATCATTGATCTCTTTATTCAACATATGATCTCATGTAACACAGCACCCTATGATATAATGGTTATAATGACCACCTTGCAGATGAGAAAACTAAGAAAATGAATTGTATACTGGTTATGTGTAAACTCTGCTTTGAAGGATTTTAAAGGTCTCAGAATATAAACCTAGAGAATATCAAGGTTGTGTTATGGTGAGCAATTTAGAGATTGATTTCTATGATAGACCATGAATTTTCAAATATATTTATAGCAATGAAATGTCTTTTAAATGAAATGTTACACAAGGCTAATAATGACAGAACCCTCCATTTGGCCTTTATAGCCTCTACAGAACTACGGTAATAGTCTGAAAACTACATCTGCAGGTCAGAAATAGCTACCACATTGTTGGTTAGGCAGGGTGCAGGCAAGAGCTGCGAGTGAGCACACACTTCATTTTCAATGACTTCAAGAACATATGTCTTATATTTTTATTGAATATTGTCATATGCAAAGATTCCAAAAGCAGAATTTGTTGAATTTTCTCAAAATCCAATTTAGACTGTCACTTCAGCATTTATTTTGTTCCTACTCAAATAGATAGGATTTTTTTTTTACAGCATGGACATGAATTAATGCTCTCTCATTGGGAGTAAAATGCATTATTATAAAGTAAATTGATGGTAGTCTAGGGGATTTCTACTCAAGATGGTCCAATAAATTCATAATTTGCAATACTTTCCATCCCCTGCTCTAAATACTTTGTAAAGACTGGTGAAAAGCAGATGGGGGGCTGGGGAAGCAATGAGCAGTGCTAAAACTTCCGGACTGTTTGACTCTATTGCTAAACGCCAGCCGTGGAACAGTGGCCAATTGTTCACTTTCTGAAGGATAGTGGGGATGGAAATTACAAAATGAAGGACTGGAACTCAGCGCCTGAAGACAGGAATTACTTGAGACTTGCTTGCTTGTAAAGAAAGACTGAGAAAAAAAAAAAAAAGGCTGCCCATCTGAGTTCTGGAATTAGGCCTTTTAAATAAGCCATGCCCTGATATTCTTTTAATGAGGAATCGAGCAGTTCGCTGCACTGAATCTCTGACAGGTGTGATATTGCGGCAGAGCAGGTACCCCACAATTGCATTTTTGTACCAGGTTCTAAATTGGAAGCTTTGGGGCTTTGATAGATGAAACTCAAAATTTCAAAACCGCTAGAGACAAGACAGGAGACAAAGAAAAAGAAAACAAAAACAGAAACTTCTCTCAAAATGAACCTGCAAAGAAAGCTTGCAAACCTAAGGAGAAACCTGACTCTAAGGAAGGCAGACAATAAAATAAACATAACTTTCTTATTCCATTCCATGAATTTCACAGTCTATCCCTTTACCAATATCACACTCCCTTAATTATATACTCTGCCATATGTATTTTACAATATAGAACAAGTTCTCACTCCCTTACTATTCTTCAAATTGTCATATTTTTGGCCTTTAGTGATTTCATCAAAATGACAAATGAGCTTGCTGCATTCTGTTAAAAGAATTGTTGAGCTATTTATTGAAATAGAATGGGATTTGCAATAAATTTGCATTTTTATTATACATATCTAATGACAAATATAGTTATACATATCCATGAACATGGACTACCTAATAGGTTATTACTGGTCTTTCAGTAAATGTTTTGCAGTTTTCTCCATAAGGGTATTATATATGTTTGTATTTTACTTTTAAGTTAATTTATAATTCTTATTATTACCGTGAATAAGACTTTAAAAATAATATTTGAAGTTAGTTATAACTATTGTGTACTTTACCTTAAATAAATGGCAATTATATTGACAAAGGACTTCCCACAAACCATAATAGGGTCCCGAAGACAATGAATTAATACCTGTATGATGCCAAGGAGAAAAAATGGCCAATTCAGAATTTTATATTCTGCTAGATTTAAGAAAGAGAGAGAGAGAGAGGATGAGAAAGAGAATTTTCAATATTCAAAGGCTAGGAGAGTTGACTATCTACAGATTTCCACAAAAATAATTATTTTTCCTTTGGTGAGTATTTATCTCACCAAAGGAAAAATTAACTCAGTTAAAAGTGTAGGAAGCAAAAAATCAATAGGAGATTTGCAAATTGTGGTTTCGATTCTTGTTGTTCTTCAGTTTCAGTACCATGTTTCCTAGATGTGCCTTTATCTTGATTTGTCCTGTTTGAATATTCAAAGTGTACTTTTTGTTCTGAAGTTTGTTTCTTTTTTTATTTCTTTATTTCAGATTAATATGAGAGTACAAATGATTAGACAACATTGTCATTAGACAACATCCGTCATTTGTCAGATAAAGTTCCGGTTGCATTTGACTTCTTCACCCAGGAGATGTGCCAAATACATGTACTTTATGCCCCTTAGGTGGGACCCTACCTCCCTCTCCCTTCTCCCATTTCTCTCTTACTCCCTCTTCCCCATTTTAACTTAATTGTGTTTTTCTGTCATGAGGGGGTATAGTTGTTCATCTGTTGGTTTCACATTAGTATTGCATACATTGGATTTTTCATTCTTGTGATACTTCACTAAAAATGTTCTTCAACTCTATCCAGGTAAATACAAAAGATGTAAAGTCTCCATCTTTTTATCTCTGAATAGTATTCCATGGTATACATACATCACAGTTAATCCATATTAATCCATTCATGAGTTGATGGGCATTTGGATTGATTCCACATCTTGGAGATTGTGAATTAAGCCACAACAAACATTCTAGTACAAATGTCCTTATGGTAAAATGATTTTTTTTTTTTTTTGAGACAGAGTCTCACTTTGTCATCCTGGGTAGAGTGTTGTGGCATCATAGCTCACAGCAACCTCAAACTCTTGGACTCAAGCAATCTTCTTGCCTCAGCCTCCCAAATAGCAAATAGCTGGGACTACAGGAACCTGCCACAGTGCCCACCTATTTTTAGAGACAGAGTCTCACTCTTGCTTAGGCTGGTCTCAAACTCCTGAACTCAGGCAATCCATCCCCCTTTGCCTCCCAGAGTCCTAGGATTGTAGGCATGAGCCACTGCACCCAGCCAAAATGATTTTTTTTCCTAGGTAGATACCTAGCAGTGGAATTGTAGGATCAAATGGAAGGTTTACTTTAGCTCTTTGAGGATTGTCCATTATTCTTCCCATATATGGAGAATGTATTAAATTATAATCCCACCAGCAATGTAAAAGTGTTCCCTTGTCTCCACATCCACACCAGCATGTGCAGCTTTGGGACTTTGTAATGTGGGCTAGTCATACTGGGGTTGGGTGGTATCTCAGGGTGTTTTTTATTTACACTTTCCTTATGGTTAGGGACAATGAGCATTTTTTCATGTGTTTTTGGCCATTCATCTGTCTTCTTCAGAAGGTTTTGTTCATGTGTCTTGCCCACTGATAGATGGGATTGTTTGCTCTTTTTTGTTGATAGTTTGAGTTCTTTCTAGATTCTACTTATAGCTCTTTGTTAGATTCATAGCATGCGAATATCTACTCCAGTTTTGAAGATTGTCTGTTTGCTTTAGTTGTTGCACCTTTAGCAGAAACTTTTTAGTTTGGTCATGTCCCATTCATTTATTTTTAGTGTTGCTGCAATTGCCAAAGGGGTTGTTTTCATAAAATCTTTTTTCCAGACTAGGTGGTTAAGAGTTTTCCTATACTTTCTTCTAGAATTTTCTTTCTAGAATTTTCCTTAGTTTAAAAGATTTTTAAACTATGAAAAAAAAATTGCATGTAGTAAATAGGTCCACTTTCAGTCTTCTACATGTGGCCAACTAGTTCTCTTAGCACAATTTATTAAATATTCTCTTCCTTGGTGTATGCTTTTGTTCATTTTATCAAAGATCAGATAACAAAATGTGGCTGGGCTTATCCCTAGGTTCTCTATTCTATTTCATAGATGTACATCTTTATTTTTGTACCAATATCATGCTGTTTTGATCCCTGTAGACTTATACTACAACCTGAAAGTTATGTATGAAGTTATACTATAGAGAAAGTTATACTATACAGTTTGAAGTCTGATAATGTGATGTTTTGATTTCTTAGAAGTACATTGACTATTTTTTTTTCTGGTTTCACAGGCAACAAAGTATTGCTTCAAGTTCTCAAGAGTATGATATTGGTACTTTGATGGGGATTGCATTAAATCTGTAGATCACTTTGGGCAGAATGGACATTTTAACAATGTTGATTCTTCCTATCCATGAGCATGGTATGTTCCTCCATTTGTTAACATTTTCTGCTATTTCTTTTCTCAGGGTTTCATAGTTCTCTGTAAAGATCCTTCACATCCTTTGTTAGGTATATTCCCATGTATTTTATTTTCTTTGAAGCTAGTATTAAGGGTATTAGGTCTTTGATTTGAGTCCCGGTTTGACTGTTATTGAAGTATATGAAGGGTACTGATTTGTGGACATGGATTTTGTATCCTAGTATGTTACTGTATTTCTGGATCACTTCCAGGAAGCCTGCTGGTAAGGTCCCTGGGGTTTTCTAAGTATAAGATCATATCATCAGCAAAGGGTAAGAGTTTGACCTCTTACTTCCCCATTTTAATACCCTTGATATCCTTCTCTTGCGTGATCACATTGACTAGAACTCCTAGCACTACATTGAATATCAGTGGCAATAGTGGACATCGTTGACTGGTTTCATTTCTAAGTGGAAATGCTTTCAGTTTTACTCCATTTAGGCTGTGGGCTTGTTGTAAATGGCCTCTATTTAAGAAATGTCAGGCTGGGCATGGTGGGTCACACCTGTAATCCTAGCACTCTGGGAGGCCGAGGTGGGTGGATTGCCTGAGCTTATGAGTTTGAGACCAGCCTGCTCCAGGGCAAGACCTCATCTCTAAAAATAGCCAGGCATTGTGATGGGTGCCTGTAGTCCCAGCTACTGAAGAGTCTCAGACAAGAGAATCAAGAGTTTGAGGTTGCTGTGAGCTGTGATGCCATGGCACTCTCCTGAGAGTGACAAAGTGAGACTCTCTCTCTCAAGAAAAAAAAAAAAAGAGAGAGAGAGAGAGAAATAAAAGAAATGTCCCACCTATACCTGTTTTCTTAAATGTTCTTATGTGAAAAGGATGCCAAATTTTGTCAAATGCTTTTTCTACAACTAGTAAGTAGATCATATGGTCTTTGTTTTTGCTTCTATTTATATTACTACAAAGAGGGACATTTATCACTTTAAATTTCCACACTCACAAAACAGAAAGCGCACACATCAACAACTTAATGAACAATTTCAAGGAGCTGGAAAAGGAAGAGCAACCCCTCCCAATCCTAGCAGAAGAAAAGAAATCACCCAAATTAAATCAGAATTAAATGAAATTGAGAGCATAGGAACATTCACAAGGTAAGTGAAACAAAAAGTTGATTCTTTGAAAAGATTAATAAAATTGATAAATTCTTGGCCAGATTAAATAGAAACAGAAAAATAAGGTTTATTTCTCTTTTTAATTTTGGAAAATTATCATTTCTTATAATTCTGCAATCTCTTCTATGGAAACTTTATTAGAGGTATACTATAAAATTTTAACCTAAAATGTTTTTATTCTATACTTTTAATGAATGTCATTTTTTGTTGTTTTTCTTTCTCAGTGTTTTAAATACACTTTAAAGTCTTAACTGTTTAAAAATACTTAAGCACTTGAATAGTTCCATATAATTAATTTAATTTGAACTGAATCCAAGATAAAGGCAAATGATAAGGTAGTAAAACAGGCAAAGATAACATGCAAGATATCACAGAAGAAGAAATATAAATAACCAAATAAACATAAAAATGTTTCCTTTCGGCTCAGCACCTGTAGCTCAGTGGCTAGGATCCAGTCCACATACATGGGGGCTGATGGGTTCGAACCCAGCTTGGACCTGCCAAACAACAATGGTAACTGAAACAAAAAAACGGCTGGGTGTTGTGGTGGGCACCTGTAGTCCCAACTACTTTGAGGGGCTGAGGTAAGAGAAACATTTAAGCCCAAGAGTTTGAGGATGCTGTGAACTAGATGCCACAGCACTCTACTGAGGGTGACATAGTGAGACTCTATCTAAAAAAAAAAAAAATATATATATATATATGTATATATATATACACACACACATATAAATATATATATTTAATTTGTCAGGTTATTAAAAATAAAGAAGTCTGACATTTTGAGTTATGATAGAAATTTGGGGAAATAGAAATATTTTGAACCTGCTCTGATGTAGAAATGTAAATTAGTGCAGCCACTTTGAAGAGAAATTTAGCAAAATCTTGTCAAATTGGAAAGCGACATACCTTCTAACTGAGAAATTGTTCTAGGTATATATTGCTTACACATGGAGGATGAGTAAGGTAATTTTTATAGGGGAATTGTATTCAAAAGTGAAAAATTGGGGCGGCGCCTGTGGCTCAGTCGGTAGGGGGCCGGCCCCATATACCAAGGGTGACGGGTTCAAACCCGGCCCCGGCCAAACTGCAACCAAAAAATAGCTTGGCGTTGTGGCGGGTGCCTGTAGTCCCAGCTACTCGGGAGGCTGAGGCAGGAGAAAAAAAAAAAAAAAAAAGTCAAAAATTTAAAATAACATAAATACTCAAATTTATTACAGAGGCTAATGTACAGTAGAATAAATATGATCATTCATAAAATTAAACACTAAAAAGAATAAATTATTATATAATATTACATGTCATATAATATATATCAACTATAATATGAAAAAACGTAAGAATTGTTAAGTGATAAAAGAAAGTTACAGAATATGTATTGTTTATAGAAAAAGGTGTGTGTGTGTTAATCACATAATACTACATGATATTCGTGATTCCACATGTTTATAAGGAAAAAAATATAAAGGACAGAGTGGGGGGCCAAACACTACTACAGGGAGAAAAAAGGGATCAGGGTTGCTAGTTAAAGAGAACTTCAGTTTTTCTTTATCTAATAATTTCCTTTTAAAAATAGCAGTAGTGAAAGAATTCTAAGAAGATAGCAGAGTAGAGAGCACCAGAAATACATTTCCCCACCCAAACAACAATTGTACTATGAGAGGCTTAGAAAGGTAAATTTCAGTTCATTTTGATCAGTTTTGGCCAACGACAAAGACATAATTCAAAGAATTTATAAAATGTAATATTATGTTACTTAGGTTTGTAGCACTACATTTTGTTTTCTATATGAGAGACTAATGCATCAAAAATCATTAGTTTATGTTGTTGGATGCATAGTGTATGAAAGATATAATTTGGGTATATTAACAACTAGAAGGGGTGGGAATGAGGCTGTAAAGGAACAGAGTTTTTGTATGTTATTGAATTTAATAGGGTAAAAATTCAAATTAAAGTGTTATCATGTAAAAAGAAAACAAAAGAAATAAACCACCTCCAAATTAGAAAGGAAGAAATAAGATATTTTATGTTTGCAGATGATATAACATTGTATGTAGAAAATCATAATTATTTCAGAAGATAAATTTATTAGGTGCATTATATAAATTGAGCAAAGTGGCAGGATATATAGTCAACGTGCAAAAATTAATTGTATTTTTAAACACTAATAATTAACGATCTGAAAAGGAAATTTAAACAAAGTCTATTTATAATAACAACAAATCAAATAATAGGATATTTAGTAATTAATTTAACCAAGGATATGAAAGACTCATATGATAAAAACTGTAAACAGTGCTGAGAAAATTAAAGGAGACATAAATAAATGTAAAGATACACCATGTTCCTAGATTAGAAGACTTACTGCCATTAAGATGTCAATAATACTCAAAGCAATCTATTGATTCAAAGCAATCACTAACAAAATCTCACTAATATTTTATACACAAATAGAAAAGTTTATTCCAAAATATGTATAAAATCTTAGGAACATTAACCAAAGAATTTTTTTAAAAGAAGAAGAAAGTTACAGAACTCACACATCTTGATTTTTAAAACTTGTCATGAAGCTATAATAGTTAAAACAGTGTGGTACTGGCATAACACAAACATATAGACCTATGAAAAATGATAAAGAACCCAGGCAAATCCTCACATACATGGTCAAATGATTTTCACCAAGGGAGTCAAGACTATTTAATGGGTCAAGTGACCATCTTTTCCACCAATGGTGCTGGAAAAACTGAAAATTCACATAGAAGAGAATGATGTTGTACCCTTACTTAATATCACATCCAAAAATTAACTCAAAATGGATCAAAGACCTAAATCTATGAAACTCTTAGAAAAAAAGTGACAAAAGCTTCACAACATTGCATTTAGTCAATGAATTTTTGGATATACAAGGATACATCAAAGGCTCAGGCAACAGAAGAAAATATAAACAAATTGGAGTTAATGAAAATTAAAATATTTTGTGAGTCAAAAGACACTATTAACAAAGTCAAAAGGCAACCTGAAAAATGAAATATTTCCAAATCATGTATCTGATAAAGGTGTAATAGCCAAACTCCTAAAACTCAACAACAAAAAACATTCAAAAATGAGCAAAGTAGGGTGGCACCTGTGGCTCAGTGGGTAGGGCACCATAGCCCCATATATCAAGGGTGGCGGGTTCAAACCTGGCCCCAGCCAAATGGCAACACAAAAATAGCTGCACATTGTGGCGAGCACCTATAGTCCCAGCTCCTCGGGAGGTTGAGGCAAGGGAATCGCCTAAGCCCAAGAGCTGAAGGTTGCTGTGAGCTGTGACGCCATGGCACTATACTGAGGGTGATAAAGTGGGACTCAGCCTCTACAAGAAAAAAAAAATGAGCAAAGTACTTGAATAGATATTTATCCAAAGAAGATGTGCAAAGGGCTGATAAACACATAAAAATATGCTCAACATAACAAATCATTAGGGAAATGTAAATCAAAGCTACGAGATACCGCCTCATACCCATTAGGATGGCAACAACATAAAATGCATTAAAAATTAAAAGCCAAATATGATATATAAAAAAATGGAATATTATTCAATCTTAAAAGAAAGGAAATCCTGACACATGCCACAATAGATATGAATCTTGATAATATTTTGCTAAATGAAATGAGCCAGTCCCCCAAAACAAAACAAAACAATGATTCCACTTGTAAGAGGTACTCAGACTAGTGAAAATCACAGATATGGATAGTAGAATGGTGGTTCCTAGGAGCTGGTGACAGGAGGGTGTTGCGAGTGATTGCTTAGTGGGTGTAGAGTTTTAGTTTTGAAAAATGGAAAGAGTTCTTGAGATAGACGGTGGTGATGGTTTCACAATAAGACTAATGTGCTTAATACCACTGGATTGTACTTTTTAAATGGTTAAGATGGTAAATGATATGTGTATTTTATCACAATCAAAATGGGGAAAGGGATTTATAGTTAGCCATCTTGTCAATAAATTAAATTTTACCTTTTAATGTACTGTATACAGGAAGAAAGAGGGGAAATCGTGTTCTGTCTAGCACAAATGCTATGCTTTGGTGATAGCATGGGCTTATTTTTGGAAGGGGCTTTGTTAACATTGAAATAAGTTTGTCCTTTTTTCATGCACTCTAGTGAGTTTTGGAAATACATCATAGCTTACGTTCCATGGGCAGACAGAAACAAAAGAAAATATGCATGATAAACAGCAAATCAAATAGCAGGCTAAAAACTGATTAGTGTTATGGGTCAAGAGGAAAAGCAAGAGGGGAGAACACAAGTTATTTAAGTACTAAATAATGTTTCATCACTGAGAAAGTGAAATCTGAACTGTAGTTATTCCCCTCCAAAAATAAGACTAGATACAAGCCTGTGATTTCTGAAATTCTGTTGTGCAATGGCACATGTTTACATTCTCCTCTGAACCTTCTACTTCTTTCTATTCTTCATCATATAGACTAACAAAATTGACTATGCAAAATCTGCGTACTTTGGTTACAAAGACCATTTCTCCCTGAAGAGACCTGAGCCAGGACCCTCCTAGGGCTTGTGTGGCAGTTAATCTTCCCACAGGAGAAAGTCTTGGCATCTGATAACCCAAAAGTCTCTGTCAACCTGAAATTGTGTAAAACCCAAAGAATACCTGTTCTTCCTTTTCCTAGCTTGTGCTCCTACACACAACTCATTATTAAAAAAAAAAAAAAAAAATGTAAACCACATCTAGGCGTGGTGGCTCATGTCTGTAATCCTAGCCCACTGGGAGGCTGAGGCAGGAGGATTGTTTGAGTTTAGGAGTTTGAGACCAGCCAGAGCAAAAGCAAGACCCTGTCTCTACTAAAAATAGAAAAACTAGCAGGGCACTGTGGTGAATTCCCGCCATCCCAGCTACTTGTGAGGTCCAGGCAGAAGGATCACTTGAGCCTAGGAGTTCCAGATTGCTGATGGTTCTCCAGCCTGGGGCAACAGAGTGAGACAATATCTCAAAAAAAAAATAAAATGTAAACTTCTGAGGATTCTGGATATTGAGATCCTCGGTGTTTGTTGTATTACTTTTAGCACTAATCTGTAATTTTAAAATTTCCCCCAAAAGAGAAATATTAAGAAACAAATAAATATTGTAGTCCCATTTTACAGATGAGACTCATAAGTCATAGAGAGGAAAAAAGAAAAACTCTATCCAAAGTCATAGAAAATTGCTAATGAGAGAAATGGGCTCTGCTCCAATCCTCATTCAAGCCAGACCAGCTGACAACCCCGAGGGGGAAGGCACTTACAGACAGTGACTCACTTCTTTCCTTGCTGCCAAGTAGTAATAGTTTGGTTTAACTGCCTTTAAAGATGCCTCAAAAACGAGAACACATAATTCCCGCTGGGACTCGAAGGTGACGGGCCTCCTTGAGGACAAGTGCCGGAAAAATGCCTGATGCCCAGTAATTGCACAATATAGATTTGGCAAATTGAACTGAAGGGAACCCAATTTAAGCAAGTTGAATTAAGCTATTGGTCATGAAAAGAGATATGATGCAAGGATTCTTCTTTGTGAACATGATGGAAGCAACAGAAACCACGCTTCAGGGCTGGTAGAACTCAGGCACCAGCAACCCCAACATAACTATAGTATTTGCAGGCCCGAGGAAAGCAGTCCTCTTTCTAATTTAACATGAAACAATGGAACTCATAAAAATAAAAAAATAAAAAAATAGAAGCAGACCTGGGGCCCTTTGTTATTTGAAAATTTACTTTACTCTTTCTCACCACCTCATATCCTCTTTGTAACTGGGAACAAATGTGTCACAGCATTTATTATCATGAGTTCTTCCATTCTGTTCCAAACAAATTAAAGAAATATTTTTGTTCTAGAGAAATAAACCTTAGGTAAGTTTTGAATAAGCACTACTAAATCCTTACTTTTATCAGAATCTTCCAATATTTTCTAGTTTGGCCTTCACTCCCTATGTACATATTTCCTTTAACATGGCACTTTCCAGGTGGTAACTGCCCTAAAGAGGCCAGTTTCCCACAGCAATATGTCAGAAATGATAAGCGTTCTTTGGCTACATGCAGTTAAACTTGGACTTTTAAACACTGGTCTTTCTAGTCTATTACATGCTTACAAATCTTTGTTTTGCTGTCACTCGAGGGAAAAAAGTGTACAAATCAATTGGGCTGGGATTTTTTTTTTTTCCCCTTTGAATTAACTAGTGAAACCTTTCTCTTCTCTATTCCTTTTACGTACACAACTCGAAGTCTGTCTTAATTCTTCCTAATGGTATCAGACAACTGTATTGCATGGTCCTTCAAGTTGTAGTAGACTCAGTGCTTTGGGCCCAAATCAATCATAGCTCAACAAATGAGAACAAACTACAGAACCCAGGCTAAAGAAACAAAGCAAATTGTCTTTACTTTTAATAATGCAGCTTCGCACATGGAGCACATAATGGCCTTTAAATTAAGAAATTAGTTACCTTTCCTTGATAGCTCACATTCTTATTAGCACAACTGACGCACATCCTTGACCTCCTTACAATTATTCATAAAATATCATCTTACATGAGATGTCTAATTTTCCACTAATTTGTCGGTTTTTAAAAATATTATTATTTTTTTTATTAAATGGCATATGCCCGTCTATTTTTGTAAAAGAAAGAAAAGAAATCTTTGTCATGGGATAGAGGCTGGTAATTATGCTCTGCTAAGCACATCGCGGACGCCCAGCTGGCACAATTAAAGAAATAGCTGATCAGTTCCAGTTATTGATTCTGCTAACATGTTTGTTCACGGTTGCTTCTTGTCTAATTAGTTTTTTCTGCTTTCTTAGTCTAAAAGCATACCTTTCCAGACAGGGTTATTTCCAGACAGTAGTGAGCAAGGCTTCCTTTGGTTGCCATCTAGATTTTTTTTTTTTCTGATGCAATAGTTTGCCTATTCATTTATTCATTTAGCTAGGAGATGGCCTGAAAGCTAGACTTTTCTTTGAATTCCTTATTGAATTTCAAATCTGCATTTTACATGCTTCTCTTTTTAAATGGATATCTTGGTGGCATTGGTGTAACCACATTTGAAGCTGTTGTCATCAGGGAATGATGTGGTACTAGCCATCTCCACAATTGGGACAAGTTTGAAAATGCCTGCCTGCAGGACTGCCTGCTTGCCAGTCTTATTTGGTGAGGCTTGTTAGAAGCATTCATTCTCCCCTTTCTGTCAAAAAGGAAAAATCTAACTCAATGCAATTCCCATTTCCTAAACCTAGATTGTACAAGAAGTGAAAAATGTTTTTGCTACTAGAAAAACCAAGGGGCAAAATGCAGTGTTAATTTCCAGGAATGAGAGCTTATGGTCGCAGTCCTAGAAATACGACCTGCTGGGTCGGAGGAGTAAAATACATATGGAATGGAATCTTTGCCTTTGTCAAAGTTTGTGGAATAAAGCTTTATAATATGGCAACAGATGCTAGTGTGAAATGGAATCAGAGCGTCTGTGGCCCAGCAGAGCAGTTTTCCAATAAAGACTGTCCTGGTTCCGTGACTGTGCTCAGTAGTAATGGCAGCTGTCAGAGACTCCAAGGGCAGCAACGCTGGGACGCTGTCAACATTTTAATCACTCCTGAGCAGGCAACGACTAAATGTTGCTCTTTTTCTTTAGTACTACAAATTTATTTTTCCAATGCAAGGTTTAGAAGCAAGGGCATTTGTTTACCTAAGCATTAAAAATGAGACAGGAAAGGACTTTTGAATATGCTGATTGGAATTTCTATTGTCTCAGTAAAAGAGAATGGAATTGATCCATTTTTATCTGGTGGTTTTACTGTTAATTGCTGATTTAGTTGGTCCTGTTGCTATAAACCTTTCAAATCATGGAAGACGAGCCAATTCTCTTTCTTTAACAAAAGAGCATCGTGCAGATTATAATATTCCATTAACTTTACAGTTTTACTTTAGCACCATACAGAAGCATTGGGACACTTTGATTCAAACAATAGAAAATTAATTTTCACTTTTTTTATTACATTTGCAATAGAAAGATACTGATGACATAGCTGGTATAGCATAAAAATGACACAAGAAATAATGGATTTTATTTCCTTCAGGGAAAAGAAAGTGGACAATTAAAAGCCTTAACTCTCCTTGGATCTAGCCTAAAAGTCCACAGAAGACTGAAATTGGGGGGAGGGAGAGAGAAAAAAATGTGAAAAATTCTAACATTAAAAAAATTATGTTGTTAAAGCCATTAGATTTTGTTGTAAAGTGTGCTACAGAATAGGAATAGAAATGAATTATATCAACTCAACAAAAATAGTTGCAAATAAAAGATATTTAACAGAGACAGATTTTTTTTTTGCAGGTTTTTTGGCCAGGGCTGGGGTTTGAACCTACCACCTCTGGTATATGGGGCCAGCACCCTACTCCTTGAGCCACAGGAGGCAAATTTTTTTTCCTACAGAGGCAAATTTTTAAGATGATAATATAATGCTCAAATTGGACAACTCTGGCTTGAGGACCAAATCTGACCCAATGCTCATTTTTGTAAATAAAGTTTTGTTGAAATAAAGCCACCCTCATTAATTTAAATTCTGTTTATGACTAATTTTTCACTAAACAGCAGACCCAAGTATACACAGGCTGCAACTCCTAAAATACTTACTATAGGGAGAAACTCCCTTGCTCTTTTTCTTTTCTTTTTTCTTTTTTTTTTTTTTTTGGCACAAAAATATAGTCAACTGTCCAGGAAAATAATGCTGATTTGAGATAACAGATTGTGTCTAACAGGAAATTCCAAAGAGAATCAACACCTAAAGGAAAATTGAGACTTTGAAGCATCCCTGGAGAAATAAATGTGCTGGGACATTCGTTTATTCAGATGTTAACAAACAGGAGGCCCTGTCTCCACGTTTTATTTTTTATTCAGTTTATTATCCATTGATAATGGTTTCTCTTCAATGATAGAGTCTAAATTCACTCCTTTCTCTGTCAACTATGCAATTTCATAATTGTTTCTACCTTGTCTCCTTTCCATCTAGTTAACTGAATCAGTCCTGCTGTTCACGCTGTCTATGTGCTGGGCACTGCCCCTGGGGTGACTTTACCTTTGGTGTTACCAACTCCTATGGCTCCCGGTCTCCTTGACTTCCCCCCATTCCCACCTCAAGCATTTAGTCATTCCAGGTTCTGCTTTTTGCCCTTCAAAACATGTTTGAAGGAAAGGATTCAAACTCCTTTCCCATGGGTATGAAAACTGGCAATATTAAGCCCACACTATACTCCCCCCCTCCCATATGATTTGACTTTATCACAGATGATAGCACATCAAGTGCACCTGCCAGCACTTCAGGCTTCTGAGAGTGGGAAACCCACCTGGGCAAGGCTTTGTTCCAGAGGGTGGACTATAGAGGTTGGGGAGGGGGGTGGTCTCTGAGGATGAAGATTGGCCTCAGACCAATGTTGCTCACAGCATTTGACCAAGTTCCTGCTCACACTGAAGACCTTTCTACCAACCATACGATTTCTTGGTATGTCTGCTCCCAGCATGACATGTCCCTTTATTAAGTGGTACCAGCGACCAAATCCTCCAAAAGACTAAATCCTTCCCACCACTGTATTCTCAGCACTCAGCACAACATCAGTTCTGAAACTCGTGCTCATGAAATACTGGAATGCACAAGCAAGTTCCACGTCCCAAATGCTCCAGGGGCAGCTCTTTGGACTCAGAATAAAAGCCAAAGCTCTTGCTGGGGCCAAAATGTCCCCCTATGGTCTGGCTCCTGTTCCCTGCCTGACCTTCTGTCCCCCGCTTGTGTCTTCTCTCTGCTCCAGGCATGTTGGCCTCCTTGCTCCCTGGCCTCCTTGCTGCCACCACGGGGCCTTTGCACGTCATCTTTCTTCTGCCCAGTCATCCCCATGACTTATCACCATCATTTCTTTCAAGTCTCTACTCAGATGTCATTCTTCCTCATAACATTCCAACCTCTAAACCTGCTTTATTTTTCCCCCATAGTATCAGTCATCTCATAAAATCATAAATACCATGCCTATGAATGTTCCTTGCATGAATCTTACTCCCTTAGCACATAAAAGCCCCTAAAGCAGGAAATTTGTTTTCTTTCTTGGTGTTGTCTCCCTGGGTTATATAGGTCAGGAACTGATACACCACAGGCGCTCCGTCAGTATTGCCAGGATGAACTCCATCCACGGCATGGGAACAAGAAATACACTCCCCTTCACCTGCTCTTTGTTTTGCTCTTCACTGCACATGGGGCACACTGTAAACACACACACGATGGCTAATTCATAGATGGGTGGTGCTTCCCCCGGCCCGTACTGTGTCTCCTTTCCATGGGCTTCATTGCACCTTCCCTCTGACTATTCTCTAATTAAAGAGAAAGTCTTCTCCCATCTCAAACTCCAGATGCATTGAGACCCTGGTTACAATGGATTCTTTAAGCCCACGCAGCATTGCTGCCCAGCTGCCTGAGAAACCACGGGCGCTAAACTGTGGGTGGTCCTCTTGGCCAGTCCCTACTAGGTCCCAGATGGCACAGATCTTCCAGACAGCAAATCTAATACATGTAGAGTCTGAACAAGCCCCAGTGCTCTGTGCTTACAGAGCAGAGAAGCTGCACAGAGTAATCATCATTATGTAGCCATATGACAATACCCTCTCCCAACATATGGGCTGAGAATTAGAATGACTGTCACCCCACTCAGTTCCCAAATTGCTGAAGGGCAAAAGAGCATTTCTACAGACCAGGTAAAACCGCATAGTAGCTGTCATGACACCTTTTCCAAGGAAGTGTTCAGTGCAGAGATACTGAGAGACTATAGAATGAGGAAACAAAAAGAAATAAGGCTAGGACTTAGTTATTTGCCTAGAATGATGTCGTCACTGGTGCAGGTAATGACTCTAGTAGGAATGTGGCCCAGGTGCCATTTAGACAATATCTGCAGTAAGTACACAGCGAGATGCAAAGGTGAAGAATGTGCACGCACAGAACTCAAACACTTTCGTATCTAAGACATTTCATGTCTTTTCTTGTAACATCCAGCATCATCCATCTCATTCTGCGTTTTTTTGTTTCTGTGCTAATTTAAAGATGTGCTTTTCCAGAATTAAATTTAAGATGTGTAATTCTCAGAAAAAGTTTCTAATCTCATAATTTTCAAATAAATTTAAATGTAATTAAACTGAATCATCTCTTATTTGTGAGATCATGTATTTATTTTTCAATTGGAAAAAAAAATAATCACCGTTCCTGGTTAAAAAAAAGAAAACACAGTTAAAGGGCCCTGTGAGATTACAAGGGCAAGCAGGGCACTGACGCACCCATGGCAGTGTGCCCTGGATCACATCCCAGCTGCATTGCCACGGAAATGCACAGTTTTCCCTGCTTCTATGTCAATTCCTTTTCCTCCAGTTATTGTAGACCTCATAGTTCTCTTTCTTTGTCTTTCTTTCCCAGTCCTGTTGCTTCTCCACTGCCCCAAACACTCGTCCTAACTTGTCGGGGATGGTAGGAAGGTGAGGCAAGGGCTGGAGGCAAGGTGAATCCGGTTTCCACTCCCCCAGTGCCGGCTCTCCCTCTCCACCACTGCAGCTCCTCCTCAGCGGGCTGCTCCCTGGCTGTTCCCTGTGCTGTCCCAGTGCCCCAGTCTGTCCTCACAGTTCCTACCTGGCTTGCACACTCACAGCAAAGGAGTCCTTATCCTAAGCTCTGCATCATCTATGTCTGGCTATAGGAAACCCCACCTGTGGCTTCAACCCTACAACCAATACAGGATGAAAGGCAGAAGAAGAACCAGCTTCCACTTGCCGGCCTAAGAGCTTCCACGTCCCTGGTATGGACATGGCACTGGGGATTGAAATCTTTAGTACCATAGATAAAAAGAGCCTCGGTGAATACGTGATAACAGGGGGAGGGGGAATCATCTCCACAAACACTCACTAACACGTCAAGATCACAGAGAAGGGAGAAACTTCACCATTGTTGGAAACTCTCAACGTTGTCAAGTAAAAACAACCTAGTTGAAAACTGTTAGCCTGAAGTTTCTCTCAAAACCTCCTTTTTGTTTGGTGAAGGCTCATGTGTGTAGATACTTACATCACTACAGTCAACTAATCTGCCTCCTCCTCCCAACCCTCAAGTTTATATGTTGAAGTCAAAACCTCCAGTTTTTTTATAATGTGGCCATACTTAAGTTAAAACAAGGTCACTGGGGTAAGCAATCATCTGATATGACCGACGTCCTTGTAAGTAGAGAAGATTAGGGCTCTGACACACACGGAAGGAAGACCAGGTGTGGGCACAGGGAGAAGACAGCCATTCATAAGCCGGGAGAAAGACCTCAGGATATCCAACTCTGCTAACACCAGAAGGGTGAGAACATAAAGTGATGCTGTTTATTAAGCCACTTATGCTGTGGTATTTATTATAGAAGTTTGAGCAAACTAATACGACACTCCTAAACATTGTCATTGGCTTATAAATGAAATGACCCTAATTACAATCTAAATATATCTAACTTTGTTTCCAAGTGAAAGTCTTATGCAAGCTCTTAATCTGTTAAAAAAAATGTTTGAAATGATATCCCTGCTGGAGACTGCTACCACCAAGAAGTATCAAGTACTGTTCAGATCCCAATGTAATATGAATGAAATACTTTATAGGCACCTACCTGAGAAATCTTTTCAATCTCTAAATCCAGGCTTCAGAAATTTGGCAGTCGGAGGGATGGCAAAGACTTACAGTTCATCGGCAGTGTTAATCTCCTTCCCCCCTATAACGGAAGGTTTAGCTGGGCAGGATGGCTAGCAAATCCCCCTTCCTTCCCTATAACGGAAGGTTTAGCTGGCCAGGATGGCTCCCAAGTTAAGAGCATGTTTCCCAGTCTCCCTCCCAGTAAGAGAGGTTTGGCCATAAGGTCCGGCTACCTGATAGGATATCGGTTGAAGCACATGAATTTCGAACTATATCTGTAAAGAAGAGAAAGCCTGCCCTTCTCTTCTTTACTCTTCCTCCTTAATCTAAATGCAAACATGGTGATGAGCCTACTTGCAGGACAACAGCATTACCTTAAGAATTTCAGATATTGAGAAAGAAGGTTTCTGAGTCCCAAAATAGCCCAGCTGCTTGATACCCTTAGCTATTTAGACCTCTCCTTGAGAAAGATAAATTTCTACCTTATTTAAGTCGTTTGGGGGAGGTTCTTATTAGAGAAGACTAGATTGTATTTTAACTAATTCAAATGTGGTGAAAAAAGAAAATAAAGATCTGGAAAAGAAGGGGAAAGAAAATAAAAGAGTGAAATGTTTCCCATGCATATGATTTATCAATACATTGACTTACCACTTAAAATCAACAGTTTTTTTTAACAAACCAAGGGAAAGACAGATGATTGGATAGATAAATGCACAAGGTACTTGACAAGATTCTTCACAAAAACAATATCCATAGGGACCATAAGCCAAGGAAAAGATGTGCAATCCCATTAGTTGTCACACAACCACAATGCAATACAATACAACCCGAAAACCTCACATGTTGTTGAAGATATGAAGCAACCAACTGGAATTTTCCCATTCTTCTTGTGGTGGAAAGGTGAGTGTTAGAACCCTGCTTTAAAACTCTTCGGTGTTGTCTGCTGCCAAGAGTTGATCATATGCATACACTATTGTATCGGATGGAGCTGTAACAAGTATAAAAACACATGCGTGTATTTCCCGAAAGTTATATGTTAATATTAGCAGGTTCACAATGGCATCAGTCATACTAAACCCAAACTGGAAGTATCCAAATGTTCATAAAGAATAATTGTGGAGGGCGGCGCCTGTGGCTCGGTGAGTAGGGCGCCGGCCCCATATACCAAGGGTGGAGAGTTCAAACCCTGGCCAAAATGCAACAAAAAAATAGCCGGGCGTTGTGGTGGGCGCCTGTAGTCCCAGCTGCTCAGGAGGCTGAGGCAAGAGAATCGCTTAAGCCCAAGTGTTTGAGGTTGCTGTGAGCCGTGTGATGTCATGGCACTCTACCGAGGGCAGTAAAGTGAGACTCTGTCTCTACAAAAAAAAAAAGAATAGATTGTGGAATGTTCATACAATGACATAACCTCCAGAAGCATCACAGAACATCGTAGATGAATACCCTAAACCTAATGTTGAACAGACGCCAGATACCAAAGATTAGAGAAATTTCCTTACTCATTCCACCAGGCAGTTCTTCTAGCCTCAGTAAATTCTGGGTTCTAGAAAATGCTGGCCAGTTCCTCTCTTTTGCTAATCATAAGGGAAGGAAATGTTACAGTTAGCACACTTATTAGAAATAAGTCAGTGAGTTAGGATTCCAGTGTCTGTGTGCATGGGTGGAATCTGGGACTCACCAAGGAAGGGCTCCAATTAATTGATAAGAGATGATCTGGGCATAGGGATGTGTTGGTAACAGGCATGGAGAAGAAAGGTCTCATTACGAAGTAATCTGAAAGTGTAGCAGGAAGAAATCCGTGCCTAGAAAAGCAAGACTTTGGAGCTGGATGGCTCTAAAATCAAGGTTCTGCAATTTATTATCTATAACCTTGGGCAAATTTGCTTCTTTAAGCCTATTCTCCCAAGTAGGAAGAATGATTATTTCTCTCTTGTAGCACTTCTGTGAAAAAAAGAAATGAAATGAGGCAACAGGATGCCTGGAATAGTACTCAGCAAATTTCAGCTATCATCATTCCTATAATTACTATCAAATTTCGTTATTATCAGCACATGCACTGGTTAACGTGGATAGTGCCATTAAGCTACACAATTCATTGTAATTCTACTTTACATGATGTATCAAGGGCTTGTATGCTCAACAGTACCAAATCTTAGGAAATGATTTAAAATCAGGATTTATCAGCTGAGGCATCATTGTTTTTAATAACACTTTGAATAAGTTATATTCCCATTGTCTTTATCCATTCACATGTTCTGAGCTCCCGTTAGAGGCTTTTGTTCTACTATACAAATATAAAACAAACAAACAAATACCATTTGGCTTTTGTCTACCAGACCATAGAGATGTTTGAGCTCCCTTCTGTCTCAGTGACTGTACAGAACACAAACAAATCAATAAAGAAAACAGGACGATCATCCAGTTAATTCAAGGACTATACCACCAGCTAAAAATGAATGAAAAGGGAAAGTTTATGGGGTTTTATTTTCTCTGAGGAGGCTCACCAACTATTCAACTTAACAATTTCTTATAGTTACACCCCGATTCCATGCCTTCTAATTCTGATTTTACTGGCTTTTATAAAGTGATGTTTGGTGTTTATATAAATAGGCTTCTAAAATATGGAAATCTTGTTTAGAGACATGACTGTATACAGAAGTACCTGAGATAATGCTCACAGTCTAAGATTTTTAGGCACAAAGAATCCTCTGGCTTGCTACAAATTGGAAGTCCTATTCTTACCCTCAAAGAAAGGTGTTTTTTTTTTTTTTATGGCAGTCTGGATTTATAGACTGTTTTGGGTTCTCACATTTCTATAGTCATTTGCATAGTACTGAAAACATATTACATAAGGAGTCAGTCAAGCTAAATTATAGGCAGTTCTTTTCAATCAGGCCACTGAAGCTCTGCATTGCTCAGTTCAGCTCCCTGTCTCCCACTGCTCAAATGTTGCCATGGTGACCAATTTTTGTCATGTACATTCCTAGGTCCCAGGCAGCCCCCTTATTCTTAGCACTTTGCCATCACTACAGCGACCGCTAGCTGTTATCTTACTATTTAATATCCCCTTAGTAATACATATCATCTTTAAGCTACCTAGATGAATTCTTGAAACCTGAGTATAAAGGACATGTTACACAACAAGAAAATAAATTCGTATTAAATTAAAAGGGAATGGTAATAACAAATAAATAAGACTACGTAAGCTCTTGCTAAGCAGGAGCTCCATGAATTTATTCCTTTATGATGCTGCAGCTACATTACATCCAGATCACTAGAAGGCCAATTTTGTTATTTTAAAATAAATGGAATAACAAGATTGCAAAAGTGTTGAGCTGAGTTTGATCGACTAAGTTGTAATCTATCTGATTGTTGAGATGTCCGCTGTTAAGACAGCCAAAACCCCGCAAATTATCAGTATATTGGAGGAAGGAGCTGAGAAGTATAAAGACAGTCTAATTTACCCATATGCCTAAAAAGACAATGTCATATGGATAAACTAAATGTCACCTTCTTTTCCTTTTTAAATATTGTAGGCTGAACGTCTTTTGAATAAAAACACAACCTTAAGAAATCACAAGAAACCAGATCAAAGACATAAATAGAACAAAATATGCACAAGAGATCTCATCCAAGATCAAAGATGTGAACGTAATTGCCATGAATAAGAAGTGCAGAGCTCACCAGAACAGAATGTCTTCAGTGAGCAGAGAATTATACCCAAAAAAGAAAAAGAAGAAAAGGAGAAAAAAGTCTCTGGGAAATCAAGCCCTCCACAGAACAAGTAAAATGTCTTTATTTTTTCCCCTTTGCAGTAAGCAAAGTTTCTTTGCCGTTCTACTAAAATGACCAAATATGGGATAATGCATGCCAAACTTCCCTCCCCCACCCCCCCACCAGAGAAGCACATCAGAACATTTCCATTTTGTGGGCTAAGTATCTTTTATGTTTTTTTCCTGCCAAAATCCAACCCCCCAAAACTTTAATCTTTCTTTTTTTTTGACTGGGAAATTTTATTTTTTATTTATTTATTTTTATTAAATCATAGCTGTGTACATTAATTCAATCAGGGGCACCATACACTGGTTTTATAGACCATTTGACACATTTTCATCACACTGGTTAACATAGCTTTCCTGGCATTTTCTTAGTTATTGTGTAAAGTACCAGGGTACATGTGAAACTTTAATCTTTCAAAATGTTTCTCTGTAAATCAACCTGGGACAGAGAGAGTTTTTAAGAATGTGAAATACTGAGATGGCATTTGAGAGAGCGGCTTTGCTTGTTAAAATGAAGTCATTAATTTAATGCATATGGGGAAAAGAAAAAAAAAGGTAGAGGGAGTTTCCTTTATGAAATATTTATCACTGGAGCTCTGGGTGGATGCCACTCTGAGAAGCAATCATTAAGATGGGACATTGATTGAAGTGAATATTAAGTAGTGTTCTACACTAAATAACGATTGCTGATTTTCTTGAAAAGAAAGTTCTTGAAATTCTTACACACTGCTGTTTTATAGTGGCTTACTGCATGTACTTAATTTTAGGTAATTCAGTCTTTTAAAAATGTGCCTCTGTCTCTGACCTTTCAGAACTTTCTTCTTCAAGTCCATGGAACTAACTCTCTCTCTCTCTCAATCTCTCTCCCCCAACCCCCCACCATGACTCAACAGCAGCAGGATACAGTAGAGAGGGACGGGAAAGGGAGCAGAGAACAGAGAGAGGCAACACGTGAGGGGAGAAAACGCAAGCTCTTACCTGCAGAAACAGGAGAAATAGTAAATTAATAATCAACAATTTCATGTAGCCTTCCAGGGGAAGACAAATTTATGATTCAAGTAAATTCTGACCAGATGTTAACACTGAAAGTAAATTTTCTGAACTTAGTTCTCTAAAGCAAAACTCATTTGGGCAATCTAAGCAATCCAATTCCTAATGGTATTTGGTAGTTAAATGCCTACATTAACATATACCTACCATTTAACCCTTATAATATAGATATTATGGCCATTTTTGAAAAAAAAAATACAAGTTTGGGCAGTCTATTTCTGTGGAGCTAATGTTCCCCACAAATGTACCATCATTTGTTTTGAGACTGTTTCTTATATTCTCATGTTATTATGGAAAACAATATTTTAACATCTTTGTAAATCCTGAGCATTATCTGACACTTATTTTGACCCAAGTTCTTTACATGTTTAACAAGCTGATTTCCTGGGCTCACTTCCCCTGAAAGCAAAATTTGGGCCTTCACCTGCATGAAACAAAGCACTATTCAAGGACGTGGGATTCCTTCACACAGCAATTTCAATTGCAGTGTGAAAACAGAGGAAAACTACTGCTATTTCTAGTGGAATAAGCAAGGGACAATATTAGGAGAGAGGGGAATGCAAGATGTTATAAATAAACACAGGATGTTATAAATAGACCCTGAGAGACACTGGAGCTTCTGCCTCATTATTGTGAGACAAACCAACTAGTCCAGAGGAGGAAAATCACCTCCCAGGAGCAGTGTCTCTGTACTATCTGAGGGAAGAATTGGCACAGACCACTGAGGAAGTGAGTCCACTTCCTTCAGCTTCTAGAGTTTCTAATGAAAATGCTCTTTCCCCCCATTAATTTATTCGTGCTAATATTACTGTGAGTAGGCTGCTTTATATTTTCCAGGGCTTTAGAAATGGAAGGATAAGAAAAAATAATGAACACTGTCTCATAGTCAAAAAGAACAGTGTTATGCTAACATTGATCATGAATACATTGAAGACCGCTTGCTTGACAAGCCAGCAAAATGGGTCTAGTAAAATGGAATAACATTCCTGGGAGGGGTGGTCACACAAAAGCAGTTTCCCAGCCAGCAGTGATGCTCCTTTTGTCACCAGGGGACATATGACAGAGTCTGGAGACATTTATTTGTTTGTTAGCGTTGGTCCCTTTCCGCCTAAAGGAGACATCTTTGATTGTCACACCTGGGTGGGGAGTGTAGGGACGCTGCAGCTTGACCTCCCACAGTGCACAGGACAGGTCTCCCTACCCAGAGAATAATCACTGACCCAAAAGGTCAATTGTGCCAGGGTTGAGAAAGCCTGCAATAGAGAGGCCCTTCCATTTTTTTCTCCACTTACCCTTTAATTCCATGGGAGAAGTTTTGCCAAGAGATAAAGTTGAGATTCTCCATAAGGATAATCAAATCACAGCTTTGCTTAGGTAACAATAGTTATGGTGCATTTGATGTCTGTAATTCATGCATTAAGAGTTTCAGAAAAATTCAGAGTTTTATAAATACTTAGTTTGATTTTTGGACTCATAATTGAATGACTGGGCTGAAGCCCAGACTTTTTGTTGGGATGAAGTAATTCTGCACACCGTTTCACATTTGCACCCCTATCGTGAATAGGGGGCTGATGCGCAGAAATGGCTTGGCAGCTCTGCAGCCCATACTCTGGCATCTCCCTTTGTATAGAGATGTTTTGGAAGCCACACTACTACAGATAGCATTTTTACTTTGGAAATTATTTGATTTTCACAAATTATGGTTTTTACCAAAAAAAAAAAAAACAAAGAAGTAATTTTTAACCACCTTTGGACCCCATTTTCTTCTGTAACACAAAGGTAAACAGATGATTTTTCAGAAAGCTCATTTTTTTTTTCAAATAATACTTGCAAAAAACATCCTTATTTGACTCATAGAGTTTTGCTGGTTCAAGACAGACCCTCTCCGTGATTTGGAACGATAGGGAAGGAGGCTGTTGATCTTACCTGTGTGGTTTACCCTGGCATCCTATTAGAATGAATATCCTCTTTTAGATCCTTTATTGTTTGATGAAGGAAACAAACTAGATATTATCATCCCCACAGAGACCAGACTTGGTCCACACCGTTCTAAAAAATCCACTGAGTAGCAAGCCATTAATTATTTAGTAATATGCAGGGTACTAATTGCCAGTTATTTATATCTGACAATTCTGACTATAACAGATTAGGCATGACTTTTATTATGCTTGAAAATTCCTTTTACCTATTGTCAAGCTACATTTCTTTAAAGGTATTCTATAACCCAAGGTTTTCATGCAATCATTCAAACATAGGTATTGAGTTCACACTGCCTAACATCTATGTATTTTATATATACACACCATCACCATTTTATACACACCATCAACTTTTGCTCTGCTTGCTTCTGAATGTGAAGTATGATCTATAAAGCCAAAAATCTGAAAACCCTGTTATTTTTTCCAGTCAGCGTTTTACAAAATGTTCTAAACATGAAAATTATCACAATTGCTCATTAAAACAAAAGGCTCTGTAGCCCAAGACCTCTGTGGGAGGGTCCTAGTAATCTTCATTTTTCTTTTTTTTTTGGGGGGGGGAGGGGCCGGGGCTAGGTTTGAACCTGCCACCTCCGGCATATGGGACTGGCGCCCTACTCCTTGAGCCACAGGCACCGCCCATCTTCATTTTTCAATAGACATTCAGAAATTCATGTGGTTTGGTGGTTTGGGAAACAGTGCCTTGGGGAACTGGAAGAGACACAGTTTTAGACTGTTAGTTGACAGTATCTATCCTTCAAAAGGTCGTTTGGTATATACAGAGCATTTAGAAAAGCGTCTGGCATGTAGTAAGCTCTCAATAAGTGTCATTTAGATATGATTGTTTTCCCTTGTAATACTCAATGTAGTTAAGGGTTGTCACTTTACTAAGTCAACCTTCAAAAGCCATTAGCCTTTCTCAGGCAGTGGCCCACAGCCTGTGTTTATTAGGTCCACGACTCCTTTTGTCTCCCAAATTCCTGTCCTTTTTTTCTTTTTTAACTCCTTTTTTCTTATCTCTCCTGTTAGGTGAGTGTTCCGATACTGACTTTTCCAAGAGTCTTTTACTTCTTTGTCTGTGCACACAAGGAGGCCTTCCTGGGAATTCTAGCATTCCAATGATAAGCATCAAGGACTCTGCCTTCATCCTACCTCCTAAACCCAATTTACCTGTAACCCCAATCTGAGACTGAATATCCAAAATTGATCTCAGATTTCCAGAGATTTGTGTGACTTTTACCCTCTGTAACTAGTGTTGCTTCATTCAATACGCAAATTTTAAGCCCTACTTTGAGGAGTTTCATTTGAGTGGTGTAAACCACCTCCACGCTGCACATACCCTGGAGCAGGTGTTGAACCTGAACGGGGTATTACTTTCTTCTATAGTTTAGAAGATAATCCCTGTGCCCAGTCACTGGTGTATCTATCACTGCAGCTTAGGTTTGCTTTTAGCTTAAAGCTTGAAACAAATCCTTAAAAAGGCAAAGGAAAAGCTGTGTGTAGCCAATCTGCTCTTCTCCACATTACTCATCACTGCAGCTTTTCCTTAGTAGAAAACATTTCATAAATCAGACATGTAAAATCTATATCATTGAGCTAAAGAGAGAAAAAAGAGGAGAAGCTATAACTTCAGCCTACTACCAATTTGTGTATGTTTAACCTCTGTACCTAATGTGAATTATTACACTGTCAGGCTGTATTTTGCAATGGAGAGATCACTTCACATTTTGTTAGGAATTTATGTAGGACTACAAATGGCTTTAATTACATATAAAAGTAATTTTTTTATTTATAAAATATAGTTTAATTCCAAGCAAGCAGAAGAAAATAACAACTGCCTTTATCTTATCTATTGATTCTATCCTTTCCCATCTTAATGAAATATGTTTTTGGCACCTTGGGAAACTCGTAAGTGGCCAGGGCGACTACCATGACTCTGTGTTAAAAGAGGTTAAACTGCCCAAAGCCGTAATTTCAAGTCTTAATTGAATGCCAGCAATTTAACTATGAGCGGGGTTTCTGAAGAATGGCGAAGTTCTGGGCAGGCTTCACACAATGGGATGCGTGGGCAGATGCCATCTGCAGCTCAGGGGTGGAGGAACAAAAAGACGTTTGAGAGAGAGGGAATCTCTTACAGATATGATATAATGGGAAAGATCTGAAAGTCATCCATCATGCCCGTGACAGTCATCACACCCAACAACAGCCAGAAGCCACGAGATGTGACCTACCGCCTGCGGCGAGTCGGGCCTCTGCCTGAGCCCTTCTGTGCACCGGCCACCTCGCCTTTGTTGGGCAGTCGGCAGCACCGCATGGGGAGGCCGAGCGTGCCCTGCCTGCCCCCACCCCAACATGTGCTAATGCAGGCTTTATTATCACACAGTCCAACAGGCACTCAGGACACATTCATCCCGTGACACAGAGTGACAATCAGAGCCGAACAAGGGTGCCAGTACCGCCAGATGTTGCCGCCTCTCATAAACCGGGTTAGCGCAATCCCGTTCTTCCAAGACGGCTGGAACAAAGCCTGCCAAACGGGCGCAGGGCCGCTGGGAAGCTCTGCTGCCGGCAGCTGCCCAGGGGCGCAGGGAATAGGCCGAGGCCTCCATCCATTTCCTTTCAGTTTTCCTAACAGGCCTTCCTGTTAAGTCATTATCTCAAAAGTAGAATATAGATGGGCTTAGGAGGAGCGAGGGAAAAAAAACAAAAAGTTACTTTATTACATCACTGTGCAGATCATTTGGTGTCAGAGGACCATGTGACAGGCAGACACACACACACACACACACACACGCATGTGCACAGGTGCAAATGCATTTAATATTAGAATGTTACAATTACATTTTAACTATGTTATTTTGCTTAAACCTCTGTTCACTATTTATTTTTCTCGTATCTTCCCAATAAAATTACAGTCTCTATTCTCAGGCACCCTGGGTAGTGATTTCCCCTCTGCCATCCCGGGACCTAATACAAAATCAAACACAGTAGTTTATTGTTGACTGATCAGTTTATTTTAACAAATTTCATTTGTTTGTTGTTTCTAGAAATATTTTCGAAGGCCATTTAAGAAAACTGAAGACAACTTCCAGAGTAAGAAACCAAAGTTGGAAATTGTCAGCTTGGATCGGACTAAAAATTATGAAACCAAGCACTTAGATTTCATCATTTGAATTGACATATTATTCGCAACCTGGAATTCCTACACTTGTTCCAAATGATTTTCTCCAGGTTTATAGACTAAAAGTTGTGACAGCATTTCATATTCCAAGCTTGTTTTTAACTACAGTATAAATAAACGGCTCATTCGTGGGTGTATCTATGTGTATTGGTTTCCAACTCTGAGAAATTTATGAGATCTATAATAAAAGACACTTATCTGGAGCAATAACTACCGAGTGTAAAATAATTGGAACTCTTGCTGACCAGATGAATTGAAGTGTTTAGTAAGAACCCCAGAAACATACCAACCATAGCTGCAATGCTATAACATCCACATTATCTAGGCAGAGTATACTTTTATCTGTTCCAATATCCTTTGCAATTGTCTGTAGCAATTGTTTATTTTTAGTCTTAATTATTAGTGTTTCTTCCAGCATTTGGTGAATCTTAAGCACATACAAATACATTGTATCCATTCCCGAAGATATTCTCTTGCTTGAGCTCTGTACATAGCTACAAGTTTAATGCTGGATTGCATTCTAAAACAACATTTATTTTGGAGCGTAGATGCAATAAAAGTATTTCATATTTATCATGTATACAAATGGTGGAGATGTCCCCATGGGAATAAGAAGTTCATAATCTGTTTGATGAAAAGTTTACATTTAGTTCTAATTTATAAACTGTGGACCAAAATGTGGATTGGGAAATACAAAATATGGATACCAAAAACAAAGGCAACAGCAGGATTATTAGTGATTAGGATGATTTATAACAAATTCGATGTTAGTTAAGACACTGCAAAGATAGTGTACCTGGCTCTTAAACTCTAAGTCAAACAAAAAATAGGAACCTATGGGCAGTAAAGATTTATTCTATGTGTGTTTCTATAAACAAAGTATACATGTTTGACTATCAACTATAAATAACTAGATTAAAGGCAGGCAGGAGATTATGTTAAAATAAATGGTGTTTTAAACATTAATTTCTTTTTAATTAGGCAAAATTAACTTTGATGGGTAAATTTTTGTTCTAATTCAGCACAAAACTATACATAGCAATGCAACTTATACTTTACATAAATGAACACTGAGCAGCACCAGAGAACATGTTACATAAATGCACACACCACTTCATCCAAACAGCCTTCTCTGACATTCTATTTTTGCAGCAGCAATGACCCTTTTCGTGTATTACATTATGCGATTTGAGCATCTGCATTTCTGTTACTCTTTTGCCAACAAGTTTACCTTTATGAGGACAGGGACTTTGCTGCTTTGATCCTTACGGTATCCCTAGCACTTAACAGAATGCCTGATACTCAAAAACTATGTGTGACAGTTTGAATAGTATGTGGGATGCATGTGTTCTTTTACAAAAAGATGAAAGAAAAAGAACCACCAAGAAGGCTTTGCGTATGTATAATTGTGGTCTTATAAGGTCCATAATAATATAAAATATTTTATTCAAGTTAAATGCTTTATGCAGAGTATTCTAGTATGCATTGCACCAATCATATTTTTCAGCAAATCACTTACAATAAGTACTTTTTCTCAGAGCAGCTGAAAAGGGAATATGAAAGAAGAGTTAGATAAAACACAATAAGGCATGAGGCTATGGAGCACATTGCATGTACAAGTTGGATCTATCATGTGTAGAACACAAATGTCTTAATGCTATAATTGGGTAAATGAGGTGAAAGCTAGGTTGATTAGTATGATGTAAGCACTCCGATTTGTACAAAGAATCAACACATTGAAAGTGGCATAAATGTATTTATGATCTATGTACAAAAGACTTAATAAAAAATAATAAAGCATGAGGATTATAGTTTCTGAAATTCTCAAGGTGTTATTCCAGGAGTCAGGAAATAAAGGCTCATAAAGTCAACTAAATAAAATCAAGTTCAACATGTTGCATCTGATACTTAGATTTTCTGAATTTTATACAAATGTCATTTGCCAAAAGAATGTATTGTTTGTGCCTATATTAAATTTGCTGATGGTAAGCAGCTACAATGATTAATGGGGAGATTTTCTTGATCACCAAGAGTAGCATATATATGGTGTTTTCAAAATTGCAGTGAATGCATGTATTTTAGAATAAGTTATAATAAATTAATAATAGTATGAAATTTTTTGTATCCAGTAACCATCTCTGATTCTGAGTAAGCTTTAAATGCATAGACAGATGGAAATGTTGATAAAAATGGAAAGTAAGTTCCATGATGAAAGATTTTTGGTTGTTGAAAAGTCTTCCCTCTAGGGGACTAGAGATTATACTTCCAACGAACTAAAAAAAGTAGATGATCCCATAGACTTAAAATATACTTTTCTTATAAAATGTCTAAGATATTCCCCTTCACACTCCAGCTTCAACATCCAAACAACTGACTGAGGCAGTTGGCAAAAGACCAATGTTACACAATTCATTGATATAGATAAAACACAGATACAGTGGGTTGTTTTTTGTTTTTTGTTTTTTTTTTTAATGTGAGCCAATTTCACCATGAGGTAAATTTGCACCTTGGTTTTATGTTCTACGTCTTGCTCTTGGGAGTTTCTAGGAGGAAGGGTTTATAGTTCGTTACTTAGCACAGATGTTCCCCCTTGTTTGAAGGATCAAACCAGGGTCCTTGAAGGTTGTTCAGACTCTGGCCCTCTCAGTTGCCGCACACTGATTCCTGCCAGTCTTCCCTAAAACTTGCTCTTTTATCTTAGAAAGGCTAATCCATCCTTTGGGATTAGCCTAGTTCCCCAAATTATAATCCACCCACCCTTCTCTTCACCACCCTCACTCATTCTATTTTTCAGACTTAGTTTCAACAACATCACACCCTATTACTAGCCTCACCACCACAGAGACCTTACTCTGAGTTCTCTTTCTGGGGTCACTGAGACCTGCTTCTCATGCGACCCAGTAGTTTCTATCAAACTGGCCCCCGCAGGTTCCTGACTCTGCAGACAACTGTCTGGGTTTGGCCACATTGCCACACTGGCTGCCTTCTCTCCCTTGGGAACACTGCCTCTGTTTCCTTCTTTGCTGGAATTTCTTTTTCTGAGTTTTCTTTACAGAATGTCCCAAAGGTCACCATGAATAGGAAAAATTGACGAACTCATATACTTCATATCATAGTTTTTACATTTATAGATCAATCCGTGGAAAAATATTTTATAAAATTATAGTGAATATTTTGTAAATAAAGGTAATTTAGCTACAATTGCCCAGTTTCCTCTGTGTGAATGTATGTATGGAGATCTTTGTGATACCCTGTATTCCCCTTTATTCCAGAGTTCTATGCTTTTTTTGTTTTAACCCCCCACTTCAGACATCTTATCCTTATCCACTATTGCTCTTTTTCAAAATAATATAAAATCTTCAGATCTTCACGTTCAACTCTGATCTCTCTCTCTCCCTGTTTCTGTGCTCTTCTCTCTAGAGTTTCAATGATGTACTTCCCAGCCCTCCTGGATATGTTCCCTGCCTTTGCCAATCCTACCTCAAAGTCTATTAAACTCATGCTCATCTCCCTAAACCAGTGTTTCTCAATCAAAGGCTGTTTTGCTGCTTTCTCTCCTCTGCCCAGCCCCACCTAGGGCCATTTGGCACTGACTGAAGTCACTGTCACACTGGGAAGTGGTGCTACAGCATCAAGTGGGTAGAGGCCCAGAGCGTTGCCAAGAGCCCTGCACTACACAGGGAAGCCCCCACAACAAAGAATTATCTGATCCCAAAATGTTATTAATACCTAGGCTGAAACTATCCTAAACTAATTGCCATTGAAACTTCCCTTTATCTGTCATTTCATCAATTTGGCAGAACATCCTAGGTTCTTTTCTGTTTTCCTCCTTTCTACCTCTCCATCTATTACAAAGTATCACTTAGGTTTTTGCCTTGAAAGTTTCTGTTCATTGATTATTTTTTTATTACTACTACTACTATCATTATTACATGCATGCACTTGGGTAAAAAGTTACAAATTTATCACAATAGCTCATCTCTTTTCCTCCTATACTTACACTTTACTGTTAATTCAAATTTTCTCCAGTCGTGTTTTTTCTCACATCAAAAGCTTTAATGACATCCTTTGAGAGTCCTTCTGTGTTAGGGTTCCTTGACACACTGGCCCTTACCAATACCTTTCTCTAAAGTTCTGCCTGAACCTCCTATGCCCTGGCACAGTGGTTCATGCCTGTAATCCTGGCACTCTGGGAGACCAAGGCTGGTGGATTGCTTGAGCTCATGAGTTCAAAACCAGCCTGAGCAAGAGTGAGACCTCATCTCTACTAAAAATAGAAAAACCAGTCAGGCATCATGGCAGCCACCTGTAGTCCCAGCTGCTCAGGAGGCTGAGGCAGGAGGATCACAAGAGTTTGAGGTTGCTATGAGCTACAGTGATGCCAGGGCTACAGAGTGAGACTCTGTCTAAATAAATCAATTAATTAAAAAAGTGAACCTTCACTCAAGGAGTAGGGCGCCGGTCCCATATGCCGGAGGTGGCAGGTTCAAAACCTAGGCCCGGCCAAAAACCACAACAACAACAAAAAATGAACCTCCTATTCCAGCCAAACCAGACTATTATGACATTTTTTGTTATAATATCATAGCCACATTACATAATTTTACTGTACTGTATCAGTAGTTCCACTAGAGAGAAAATAGTAAATTAGTCAAGCATTAACAAAGATTGGTTTATATTTTAAAGGCTCTATCTTTGATATCTTACACATGTAATACACATCTGTGAATTCTGGAGCCAACCTATGTGGGTTTAGTTCTTAGCTCTGCCCCTTACTAATCTGGCAAGATCACTTTATCCCCCCACCTTTCAAATGGGCTAACAATAATCTTACTTCATAGAGTTGCACAACTTACAATAGCCCCTGGCATACAGTAAGCACTAACTAATCAAGTTATGATTCAAAAATAAAAGAGTGTTATATTGATCTTTTGTGAAATCACATTTGAATGCCATATAAAGACAATAGTGTTAATATTCATGTCTATCGATTGGTATAGTAGCCAAAGTGACATATCCTCCAACATATGTCTAACTGTTTGATCTGAATATTTGCTAAACATATCACCACATTTTTCTCATATATCTGTTATTTACCTATATATAAATATATTTTTTTTTCCTAAGAGAACCAACAAGATTCTGGAAACCTAAAAATTCCTATAAGATGCAAAAAATTCAAGACACAAAATTTCTACAAAATGCAAGACCTCAGTGTACACACAATACACTATTTGCATTATGTTGCTAGAGTTATCAAGTATCTGAAGTTTAGTGTTTATCTTGTTGAGTATTAATTACGATGTGGCTCAGATCCACCTGGGGAAAACTCGAGAAAGCAACTGAAAGCAGACTGCAACCAAGAACAAGGACAAGCTTGCTATTTTTTATCTTTTCCCAGAGTTTTGGTGTTCATTGCAGCTCCTCATGGATGGGTGGGGAGGTAAAGCCAAACATACATAATTTTTTTTTGAAATGTGGGGGTGGAGGAAAAAGAGGGAAAGTGGACAGCATTGCTCCCCAAATCTGCACCTTTCCTACAGAGTTGCCATTGTCACTCTGTGCTTCCCCCACCCCCGCCCCATGTTTTCTCTCCCTCTGAGTGATGATAACAGCAGGAAAAACCAAACAGATGTAGCAATGTGAATGCATATCTATATGACTTTAGTGCCTGTTATATAGGGCTCCAGATAACGATTTTATTTTGGAACTCAAATTCTTTCCTCTAGTGATCTCTGTACATATCCAACTCTCCCCAACTCCTCTCTCAACCACCACTCTCTCCAGTGGAGCTAGTAGAACAAGTGGGGGATCTGTCTGTAATTACTGCTTAATTCATTTGCATGTGGATGTTCTCATTTTAATGTCATTAGCATGGGGGGAGCCTGGTTGCCAGAGCAACCAGGAGTGGGGGCAGGTGCAGTTCAGCCTTAATTCAAATCTGCTCTGTTTGGTCAAACTCCACCTGTATTCCTGGCTCTTCTTACTCTTGTGGCTGCCAGAATGAAAACATTCCTCAGTGTTATCCTCTTTATTTTGGCTGTGACTTTGGATTTTCTTGGTAACCTGAGCAGTTCAGCCTGATTTTGCTAATAACCCCTAGTATTTTAACTAGCCATGTTTGGAGACTTCAGCTTCTTGTCTGTGGTGTCCAATATGGTAGCCACTTACCACACCTCGTGTGGAACACTCGAGACGGGATTAGTCTGAATTGAGGTGTGCTGTGAGTGTAATATACATAAAGGACCTCAAAGACTTAATAGGAAAAAAAGTATAAAATATCTCGTTAATAATTTTATTAATTTTAAGTCTACATTGAAAGGATAATATTTCAGATATATGAGGTAAAATAAAATACATTATTATTATTATTTATTTATTTTTTTTTTTGTAGAGACAGTCTCACTGTACCGCCCTTGGGTAGAGTGCCGTGGCGTCACACGGCCCACAGCAACCTCCAGCTCTTGGGCTTACGCGATTCTCCTGCCTCAGCCTCCCGAGCAGCTGGGACTACAGGCGCCCGCCACAACGCCCGGCTATTTTTTTGTTAGTTTGGTGGGGGCTGGGTTTTGAACCCGCCACCCTCGGCATATGGGGCTGGCGCCCTACTCACTGAGCCACAGGCGACGCCCGATATAAAATACATTATTAAAGTGAATTTTTTCTAGTTCTTTTCACTTTTTAACTATAGCTACTGAAACATATGAAATTACCAATGTGGCTTATGTGTATGTTCCACAGTATATTTTTTACAGGATCTCTGTTCTAGACAATAGATTCCTCTTCTGAATCTCTCCTCCGACGGGTACTGCCTTCTTAATCCTGACAGACATTTTCAACAGCTGTCATCCTATGCAGAAGTTCCACATCTAATTCTTCCTGGACTGCCCAGCAATTTGTTTGTTTTAGTCATCATTTCTCAAATAACTCTTATGGATTAAAGAATTTGATTTTCCCATCAACACAGGAATTCTCTTGTACAATGGTGCTGATAGATTACTTAACAGACAAACAGATATAAAAAAAATTGTAAGAAGGATTTTTCTTACATTGATAAGAAATCAGTTCTCGTATGAAGCTATCTGCTTCTCTTTGTTCTGCCCTTGGAACAAAGTTGAGGGAGGGCACTCATCTTCCACATGACAACTCTCCCTGTACTAGAGGACCGTGGTCACGGTCTGCTAAGCCAAGCTTCTCTTTGTTAAACATTACCCACTCCCTTATAGCTTCTCATAAGACATGGCCTCAAGGCTTAACCTTTTTTCTTATCCTCCCCCAGATTTTTGTCATTTGTCAATGTCCCTGTAAAAATGCTACCTCCAAAAGTGGACACTCAGCTCCGGATGTGGGGCTCTCCCCTGGGCAGAAGACAATAAGACTTTTCCATCTCTTCCTCTGGACATTAGAGTTTGGTTTAATTAACCTAAAACTGTATTGGATTTGCCTTCTCCTCTGTCCTATTGTTGACAAGTGTTGAGTTTTTCAGCCACTAAACTTAATGGGTCTTGTTTTACATAGTGGTATAAAGTCATAGCTCCTTTACCATGAGCTTATATAATTGACATTTAAAAAATCTAAACCCAGAACTTTATGTTTATCTCAACAAAAATTTTACTTTGGGGCTTTATTCTGGTGTTTCAGTGCCTGGAGATAATGTTAAGTCTGGTCCTTGCTCAGTGAATTAGCTATTCTTCTCATTTTTGTCTCCATCAAAGACATGATAAACTTGCTTTTGATGTTGTCTGAATCACTGATACATGTGTTGAACTGGACAGAGCCATCCTGTCCATTAAGGTATGAGAGACTTAGCCAACTTTCTTTCTAAAATCAGGATACACCATGGTGTTATCTGATGTATTATTCCACCAGAAAAGAATACAGTTAACAAGTGTGCCCACTATGTGCCAGAAACTTTTTTTGTACGAGAAATTGAATTTAGTGAAATAATTCTTTTTTTTTTTTTGGGCCAGGGCTGGGTTTGAACCCGTCACCTCTGGCATATGGGGCTGGTGCCCTACCCCTTTGAGCCACAGACACCACCCTGGTGAAATAACTCTGATGTTTAACAATCACCTCTTTTTTCTCCACACGTTCCCAAGCTATCTGTTAACAATTTGTTAGAATTGTTACGATATTTTGCCAGATGATCATTAATTTTACTGGTTTATAGTTTCGTTAACCTAGCCCCCTTTTTTTATTTTTCAAATAAGAAGATGTCATTTGTCACTTACCAATTTATTTGTATCTCTTTCCTTCTCAGGATGTTTCAAAGACTATCAACTATGATTCCTCAATTGCACCTGTAAATTATTTTATTTTCTTGGGTAAGAGTTGGGCTGTACTTGGAAATTTATAGTTTGAGTTGCTATCTATTTTCTTCTTTCTTTCTCCCATCCTGGAGAAATTTGTTCTGCCTTAGGCACCTCCATAGCCTGGCTTTTAACACAGAGACTGATTTTTGACTGCTTAAATTTTCAATCTGCTGGGCGGCGCCTGTGGCTCAGTGAGTAGGGCGCCGGCCCCATATGCTGAGGGTGGCGGGTTCAAGCCCAGCCCCGGCCAAACTGCAACAAAAAAATAGCCGGGCGTTGTGGCGGGCGCCTGTGGTCCCAGCTGCTCGGGAGGCTGAGGCAAGAGAATCGCGTAAGCCCAAGAGTTGGAGGTTGCTGTGAGCGTGTGATGCCACGGCACTCTACCCGAGGGCGGTACAGTGAGACTCTGTCTCTACCAAAAAAAAAAAAAAAAAATTTCAATCTGCTTTCCTTCCTGTCCCTTTCCCAATTTGAAAGTCATTTTCTGTCTAAGGCCATACCACACTGAACATGCTTGATCTGAAAGTCATTTTCTTCATTTCATGGAGAAGGAAAATGAAGTTATGTAGGCCTTCTGACTTCTCTCTTTTGACATTAATTTTTTTTTTTAGAGACAGAGTCTTACTTTGTCACCCTCAGTAGAGTGCTGTGCCATTACAGCTCACAGCAACCTCCAGCTCTTGGGCTTAGGCAATTCTCTTGTCTCAGCCTCCTGAGTAGCTAGGACCACAGGCACCTGCCACAATGCCCGGCTATTTTTTTGTTGCAGTTTGGCCAAGGCCAGGTTCAAACCCACCACCCTCAATAAATGGGGCCAGCACCCTACCCACTGAGCCACAGGAGCTACCCTTGATATTAATTGTAAAGCATCTTTCCTAGCGCATGATCAATGAATCTCTTCCTTTTTCAATTTCTGAAGATAAAAGGTACAACTAGCTTTATATACATAATTCTCACCAAGACAATGAAATGAGATTTCAGGAGGCTCTTTTAGTTTCTTCACCCAGGTTTACTAATAAATCATTTGAAGCCTTTGTGTAACTGCTTATTCCTCTCTGTTCTGTGTCTCAAACTTACAAAAATGTAAAAATGTAGTCATATAAAATGGAAGTTTTGAACAAATTGCCTTTAGATTTACCATAGAAACATTCTGTTGAATTTCCAGTTTAGGACTAATGCCTTTTTTGTTGTTGTTCCTTCTGCATAACTATGTAATATTTTGATATTAATGTATTTTGTTAAATGAACAAATAAAATAAAATCCTGTAAAAATCATAATTCATTTAACTATTTACTCAACCTTTGTTACTCACATTTCATATGAGTTCGGACAATTAAGTTCACGAACACATCCTAGAAAAAGTGCTACACACCTCGTTGCTAAATATCACTGCAGTCACCATCAAAGTTCTCCCTGGAAAGCACTTTTTCTAGAATGAGTTTGTGAACTTAATTGTCAGGCCTCATCTATGTACTACATAGATGCCACAGTAGTTGGCAATAGTTGTGTGGTTATAATGACCTACATGAAAATTTTTTGTACTGCAGTGCTACAGAGACTCAGAGGAAAAGTTCTAAATAGATGATTTTGAAGGACAGCATGATAAATTGTTACTACCTGTGTTGCCAAAAGGTAAGTGATTATATATAATTGGATGAATCTTGAAAGGTACCGTAAGCTATGAGTTTAGTGTTCTGCATTTATAAATGTTACATCCACACTTAGATTGTATCCACTTACATAATGAGAAGGCAAACTGTGAAAGAGTAATTTGACTAATTCAGTCAAAATTATCATATCAATCATTTGAATATTTCAGAGGAAAGTTTTAAGTGCCTGGATTATTGAAATAATTGCCTCATTTCTCCATTGCCTTTACTTGGTGCATATGAAGAGATAATCTGATAGACTATTTTTTTCTTTTTAGAAAAAGGTAGTCATTTAAATTTGGGAACTACCCAATATAATCTCTGAAAACCTTTCACAATTTTGCATCTGGCTTCTTTTGATAATTATTATCTTCTCATTTTTATAGCAATTTTTTTGAAAGAAAGAGCATCTTTTCCCAAAGTTATTCTTTGGTATGATGCAAATTAAAAATTGAAGCATAATATTATAGATTCTTCCCTTACAATATTGCAAAAACAGACTTGAATTGGATCATACTGGCTTCCTTAACTCAGTTAAAATTGGTATACATAGAAGACACTAGATACTGATGACAATATTATTCATCTCTTAGGTTTACAATAACTTCAATTATTTTGCTTGATTTGTTTTTCCACCAATAATTTAGTTTAATTTATCACTATGCAAAATCTGAATAGGTTATTAAGATGCTGAAATACATAATTCTTTCAGGAAACCTATAATTCTGAGATTGTACTCATTTTTTCTACCCAGTGAAAGATTTTGTTACAACCTGCAAGAAAATTTTAAAGGATAGCAACGGATTGACTAATTAAAAATGCAACCATCTGTTAGTTTGCTTGTTGCCTTGCTATTTGAAACATGCAGATCTAAGTGGGTAGTTTTACTCATGAAGACCTTCTAATTGTGAGAGTTATGAGTCCACAAGCTTACATTCATAAGCATGAGAAAGGTTAGCATTATAACAAAAGTTAAACATACCTACCATTTTACCTTATCTAATAAGTTTGAGTTTTTAAACAAGATGTGTTGGAAAACAGATGGTTTTTCACATAAAATGTGAAATAGAATTCAACTATTCTCCTTGTAGAATTTTGGCAGAAAATAAGGAATTTATGTACAAGACCATCACGTGGCATATAACCTGTTCAATTTTACTTTGTTTATCAATAGTAATTACTTTGAAGTGATTGAATATAAACCTTTATCCTTCCCCAAGGAAAAAATGTAGAAATTGCCAGAACTAGAATGAAGTTATTTTAGAGTTGAAAGTCACCACCATGATGACCAGAATGGAAGCTAAGGCGTGAAGAGAAGCAACTGCCTGTCCAGTACTGAACAATACAGAATCCAGAACCCTGGCTTTCAAATATAAGATTCTTGTATGCTGTACCTTGAGCTAAACTGTGTGATTTACGTACTCTGCTTTGTTATATTATAAACACACTTTCCGTTAGTTAAAATTGCATCATCTGTGTTTAGAAGAAGGCAAAAATCTGTCTCATTTGACTGATATCTATGTTTCAATATACATTTCAGGCATTGGGAGGAAAGAAGGTGTGGCTCACACTTTGTGATAGCCAACGAAGGAAGCAGTTAGTGCATGTGTGCACACCCACGCGCGCACACACACGCTTTCTGCAACAGATGAAGCCTAATGTAGAAAATATCTTTTTTATTTTTTTAAAGACAGGGTCTCACTCTGTCACCCAGGGCAGAGAATAGTCACATTATTGGAACACATTGTAATCTTGAACTCCTGAGCTCAAGCGATTATCTTGCTTCAGCATCTCAGGCTCTTGAATACCTGTAACCACAGGTATATGCCACCAAACCTGCATAATGTTTCTTATTCTGGGGTTTCACTGTGTTGCCCAGACTCACCTCAAATTCCTGGTCTTAAGCTATTTTCCCACCTTTGCGTGTCAAAATTCTGAGACCACTGGCATGCTCCATTGCACCTAGCCAAAGTATCTATTATAAATATAAAAACAGATCAATCTCTTCAACAGGCTGTACATGGCAAGATGATTCCCTATGGCCTAACAGGGGCTTCCACCTCTGAGTTTAAAACTAATGACAATGTGGAGAAAAGGGAACCCTTTCACATTGTTGGTGAGAATTTAAATTGATAGCGCCATTGCTGAAAACTGTATGGATGTTCCTTAGAAAACTGAAATTATTGTGTTAAGACATTTATACTCTACACTTGGTAGATTTGACATGTACCCTTGTAAAATGCACCATAGGTATAATGTACACAACCATGATTCAATAAAAAATAAATAAATGAGTGAATAAGTAAATAAAACTAAAATTAGAATTTCTTAGGCTGTACTCAGGTGCTTACGCTATAATCCTAGCACTCAGGAAGGCCAAAGCAGTGGATGGCCTGAGCTCAGAAATTCGAGACCGACCTGAGCAAGAGCAAAACCCTGTCTCTACTAAAAATAGAAAAAAGTAGATGGGCATCATGGCAGGTGCCTGTAGTCCCTGCTACTTGGGAGGTGGAGGCAAGAGGATCACCTGAGCCCAAGAGTTTGAGGTTGCTGTGAGCTGTGATCCCACAGAATTCTATCCAGGTGACAGAGTGAGACCCTAGCTCAAAAAAAAAAAAAATAAAAAATAGGGTCAGCATCTGTCGTTCAGTGGCTAGGGCATCAGCCATATACACTGGAGCTAGTGGGTTTCAACCCAGCCTGGGCCTGCCAAACAGCAATGACAACTACAACCAAGAAAAAAAAAATAGTTGGGCATTGTGGCAGGCGCCTGTACTGTAGTCCCAGGTACTTGGGAGGCTGAGGCAAGAGCATCACTTGAGCCCAAGAGTTTGAGGTTGCTGTGAGCTGTGACGCCACAGCACTCTACCGAAGGCAACACAATGAGACTGTATCTCAATGAACAAATAAATAAATAAATAAAAATAATTTCTGTATGATCTAGCACCTCTACTTCTGTCCAGATAGTTCCTCAAAATATTTGAAATCAGTATGTCAGAGAATATCTGCACTCCCACATTTACTGCAGCACTAGTCACAACAGCCAAGTTAAGGAGTCAACCTGTGTCTGTCAATAGATGAGCAAGTAAAGAAAATACAGATATATACACAAAGGAGTGACAGCCAGCCTTATAAAAGAAGAGAATTTTATCATTTGTGACAATATGGATGGAATTGGAGAATATTAGGCTAAGTGACATAAGCCAGGCACGGCAAAACGAATATCACATGTTCTCACTTACATGTGGACTCCAAATCAATCACAATCACAAAAGCATAATGTAGAATGAAGGCTGCTACTCATGGGTGGAGGGTGGTGGAAATAGAAGGAAATGTTGGAGAAAGGGTACGAAATCTCAGGAGGACTAGGTGAATTTTTGGAGATCTATTGCACAGCATCGTTAATAGTGTTAATAATAATGCATTGCACATTTCAAATTTGCTATGAGAGTAAATTTCAAATGTTCTCACCACAAAAAAAGTAAGCATTCAAGGTGATGGATATGTTAATTAGCTTGATTTAATTATTCCACATTGTATTCATAAATTGTAACATTGCTTTGTACCCCATAAATACATACAACTTAAATCGTCAATTTGCAATAAAAGAAAAAAAGACAATGACAAATGAAAATAGTACTCTTTTGTAGAAAGGTACTTGTGAGACTCTTTAAAAATACCTTTCAATTCTATTAAATAATAGAAATGTAAGGTATAACTTAAAAAAATGATTTCTGCAAGTATGTATGTGCTCATTTATCAAACAAGTTAAGGTACAATAATATTTAGAGCAAAAAATTATTTTGTGCCAGGAGCTCTGTCTGCAGCTGTATATAGGGTATTTAACTTGACTTCTATAACAATCCTGATTTGGATACTGCTATTAGCCCATTTTACAGATGAAGGAGCTCAAGTTCTTGCTTAGGCATACATTTCCCACCTAGAATGTATTACAATAAATGTAAAGAGAATTACTGTATGTGTGGTTAGGAACAGAGAACATGAGAGCTCAAATGGGTTGAATTTGAGTGGTCAACTAGGCTCTTTCAAATGAGTCCCTTCCCTGTTTTATTCTGAGGGCACTGGAGTCAAATTTGGATCTCAATAAAGTTACAAATGATGTGTCATGAGCAATAAAGTTCACTCTCGAATGGTCAAAACCACCAGCATCAAATCTGTGTTTGAGGCTATTATACCATATCCATGAAGAAACAGATGTTTATACAACGCTCAATTCAACAATTTAACTTCAGCCAATTCTAATTTAACTTTGATTCCTGGAAAAAATAAGAATAAGAGTAAAAGTTTAAAAGCACTAGTTTCTCTAAACCTCATTTTAATCCCCCCATTTGAAGATTCTAAACCATCAAACTTTCAAGCACGGTTGCTAACAATGAGCGAAGCCATTTCTGTTTGCTTTGGGTTTTATTCCTTTCCTCTCTTTGTTGGGGACAAATAATAAGCAAGAAGGAAAAGCAAATCTGTAGCTTTGGAGGACAATCTTCAAGCTTCTGAAATCAAAAATTGGCTGCAGAGACAATGGGAAATGTAATGAGATGTTCTGTTTATAGAAGTGGCACATTTGTCCAGTATGGTCTAACATGGGCCATTCATTCTGATGTGGCAGCAAGTGAGTAATTGTCTGAAAATTTACATTTATTCCCCAAATGGTTATAAAGAATGGACCTCATAAAGAGAGTCGATGCAAATCCCATGTGATCATAGAAAAGAAGTAAATCTTCCAAGGCTTGGGAAGAAATTTTTCACTATCAGCTACTTCAATTTTATGTCACAGATTAGTTTTATTCTAGTCATTAATGAATACATATGTAGGAAAATAGCCTTCTACACCATTATACATTCTGAAATTTATTTTTTATGGTTATTATTTCCCTAATTAAATACAGTGAGCATACATGGAAAAATGTGTGTTTCCCATGGTGAGAAAAGAATGAAAGAGAAATTCACTGACGTGAACTTAAAAAAGAAAATCAACAACTTATTCTGAGGTTTAAAGAAGTAATTCTATACAGGTGCTGATTTTTTAAAGGGTTTATTTTGTTTTTTTCTTGAACAATCAACAATGTTCCCCCTCTTCTAACTCAGAATAAAAGTGGTTTTAAAAAAACGGTTTAATAAAAACTGCTTTTATTCTGAGTTAGAAGCTAAGAAGTATTACTTAGTAGGCAATTCTTTGGAAAGAACAAACTTCAGTGAGTCACACAAAGTACTTCTGGGTTTGTGTGAGTTTGTGCCTGTGGGTGTGCATATGTGTGTGATATTTGTATAGTTAATCTCTAGGTACATTTTGTACTGAAATATACCAAATCAACCCAACTGAATTCTAAAAACCAATATTAATCTTGACGTTATCTTAGTAAGAGGACAATTTACTAAAAGCCTGTATCTCTCCATAACCAAGTGTAATTTATTGGGGGTTTCCAGGCCTTTAAAATATTAATTACAAATATTATTTCATTTGTTCTCAACAATTTCATCATTTTGAATATTAATCAAATGTCAAAAAGGTTGAACTCTAAGTAATACTAAGTTTAAATTATGCAAGCATTTTATCAGAATATGAGGAGCAAAACATATTACAGAATATTAAATACGTAAATGATCTTTGAAGGAGAATCTATGCGAGATGAGAATAATCAATAGTATAGCTTTAATTTTAAAAGTTAAAGCTTTACTATCTTTGTAACACTTCAGTCCTCTTTGTGTAGTGTGGATATACTCATTTCCCAGACTTCTTCACATTTCTCAGACTTTTTCTATTTTTATACTAAGTATCAAAAAAGAAACACTGTTTTTAAAGATTAACTGTGGTCAGAAAAAAAAAATTACAAAATGATTTTTTTTTTTTTGTAATTATTAGCTTTGCAATGAACAGGTTTAAGGCACTGGTGAATCAAACATTAGCCAAACATTCCTCATGGATTTGCCAAGCATCTGTGTTAACATCCCAAAGAAGCTCCAGGGTTATAAAGTTATTTGCTCAGGTTTATTGGTTACACTCTTGCTTCTGAACAAGAGCTGCCGCTTGCCTCTCCCTGCCTGGATGGAAAGCCCCATTGTTACAAGGAGCAGTGCTGCTGGACAGCCAGCAAAACAGACAACTTATACAGGACGATAGGCTCTGATATTCAAATTTATATCATGCACAGTCGTTACTTTATACCTTCCTATCTCCAATAAAATAAAAATAGAAATAGAAACTACAAGGAAAGTAAAACTTGATTATAACTAATGTAAAAACTGAATTTTAATCTATGACTATCATATGACATATTATATATTTTAGGCGACAAGAACCTTAATGAAAACAGAGACAAGTATGTTTTATTTATAGCAACAAGGTAAAAATTCATCTGTTTACTTTTAGAGAATATCAGGGTTCCTGGTGGTTTTAGTGTAAGCTTGGAAGATTGTGTATAAAGATCTTATAACATTAGCTAATCAGGAATAAGTCAGATTTAAGAGATTCTATAATCCGAATGCAGATGACAGTAAATAAAGACAAAGTAATTAAAATAAGGCCTATGTCTCAGTTCAGGCTCCTTTTCTAGAGATCAAAATTTAATTTGTGTTAATGACCCATCTGACTTTTCAGGGAAGTAATCTCACAGAAATGTCTCAATAATGTGGCTACATATTGTAGGATACAGCCTCATTCCAAAATTAAGACATTACATGATGCAGGGTGAAATCCGTACAAAGTAATAAGCAGAACATTCCTCCAGCTCCTCTCCAATTAGCAAAAACGCATGTTTCCCGGCAATTTTAGGAAGAGATGCTAGTACTTACAGGTCAGCTAAGAGTCAGTGCATCCGAGAAGGGAAAGCTAGACACGTCTGATCACTCACACTAGGAGAGAAGCTGGGATTATTCTTGGGCTGCAACCCCTCTTGCTTTACTCTTTGCTCAACAAGTCCTGGAATGCTTGACTTCCCAGGGTGATTTTACATTACAGTGGTGCCTGGCTGCAGATGTGGGGGTTTGCTATATGTGTTTGCATTTTTGCGTGCATTTCCGAAAGCTGTGTTTCTGAAAAGCTGTGCACCAAAATCCTCCTACCCATGTTCTGCCACCCCCAGCTTTCGAAGAATCCGTTGTGTTCCCCCCTCCTTTTTTCATCTAAATGTAGTGCTGGGCCTCAGGAGGCGGTGGCACACAAAGCTTCCATCCAACGCTGTCACTTGACTGACAGCAAAAAGGTTGCAGGGAAATGGACAGCTGTGTGTAGGTGGACATGGAAAAAAGCAGAGAACAGAGCCGATTAAATCAGAATAGAGCAAGAGGAAGGTTCCAAATCACAGACCCTTCCCCTTAGAGCTAACCATGTAAAGCGTTTAAGTATAAGAGCTTTAAAACCAGCTAATCTTTTTCTCAATTTAAGTTGGGTTGCTGCTAAGTTTATAGATAGTTATCTATAACACATAAATATATATTGTAAAGTAGTGAAAGAATGTATTGCTAGGAAAAGCTAGAAGAGGGAAGACCCAAAGCATCCTGAAAATCCTCATCACCTTTGTATTTCACTGTGATTTTTACTTCTGCAGTGATTTCTGCATTGCAAATTTAGTTCAATGAGTAACTTAACCAGGGTGACCTGCTAAACAGTACAGACACAGCTAAGAATTTATCAAAGTATTTTAAATCAGCACAACTGAGTGAAAACTACACAAGTTTCAGATGAGAAAATAATGAGACACACGGAGGAAATGGGGCCTGCTTTTCTGAGCTGTAGTAAACTGACCATTTAGTGGAACAGACTTGATTAATTTCCTGTGGATGTTAAATTACCACTGATAGGTGTCTAATGTAATATAAATAGGTAGGTTGAAGTTGTAGCGATGGGACCTTATCCTTAAAATTAATATATGCTGGAATCCCTCTCAAAACCACCTGTGCATCTTTTAGCTCAAATTTGTTTTAATTCAGAGCAAAAGGAGATAAAGGTGATACAGACATAAAGGGTGGTTACATGCATGTTATCTCACATGTTACTTCTGAATGTCAAGGTAAAGAGTTAAAGTCTAGGCGATAAATCCTGTAATATTAATGAAGTCTGCAATTTTTTTTCTTTTTTTTTTTTTTTTGTAGAGACAGAGTCTCAGTTTACCGCCCTTGGTAGAGTGCCATGATGTCACAGGACTCAGAACAACCTCCAGCTCTTGGGCTTCCGCGATTCTCCTGCCTCAGCCTCCCGAGCAGCTGGGACTACAGGCGCCCGCCACAACGCCCGGTTATTTTTTGGTTGCAGTTCAGCCGGGGCTGGATTTGGACCTGCCACCCTTGGTATATGGGGCTGGTGCCCTAAGTACGAATATTTTATAGGAGGAGGAAACTGAGTCAAGTCAGCCTCCAATCCAGGTAGAGATGTTTAAGGGTGTTCTTCTTGAAAGGCTAATTTATATAGAGCCACAAATTTAAGTAATAAATAACATAGAAATATCACTCTCAGTGGCGCCCATAGCTCAGTAAGTAGGGCATCGGCCACATACACTGAGGCTGGTGGGTTCGAACCTCTCCTGGGCCAGCTAAACAACGACAACTGCAACCAAAAAATAGCCAGGCATTCTGGTGGGCACCTGTAGTCCCAGCTACTCGGGAAGCTGAGGCAAGAGAATCGCTTAAGCCCAAATGCTTGAGGTTTCTGTGAGCTGTGATACAACGGCACTCTACCGAAGATGACATAGTGAGACTCTGTCTCAAAAAAAAAAAAAAAGAAAAGAAAAGAAAGAAATATCACTATCCATAGTGTAAGCCTAAATTTTAACTCCTTCATTGGCCAGCAAAAGAAAAACCTAGAGTGCATACATATACAGAACTGAATACAAACGAAAAACGGTTGAATTGATATATTTTACATGGCAGTTTGAGTCTGATGGTCATTGCTAACTGAATTTCTTTATACCTGCATACTTCAAATAACACATTGTTTGCCTGAATCAAGCCAATTCATTTGTGTAGGTGTAGTTCAGGTCTAAGAGAAAGTAAGTTTAAGAGGTCTGCCTAGTACATTGTAAAGTTGTCTGACAAATGTTTGTCCGTGGATTCCTGAGTTGTCACTTACTTTTCATAAATTCTTTATTGTTTTTATCTGTATTTTTATGTTCATTCATTCATTCATTTATTTGAGACCAAGTCTTACTTTGTTGCCCTCAGTAGAATGCTGAGGCATCATAGCTCACAGCAACCTAAAACTCCTGGGCTCAAGAGCTCCTCTTGCCTCAGCCTCCACAGCAGCTGGGACTACAGGCGCCTGCCACAATGCCCAGCTATTTTTGGAGATGGGGTCTTGCTCTTGCTCAAGCTGGTCTTGAACTCCTGAGCTCAAGCAATCCACCCACCTCTACCTACCAAAGTGTCTTCCTTGTCTTTAAATATTATATGTCTGGAAAGTCCCCCAAACAATGTCAGTTTTAAGCAAACCATGTTTATGAATCTCATTTTTGTACTTCTTTATCCAGAGAATTTATGTTCAGTTGTTTTTATAATAGCATTTCATTAATTTAAAATGAAGCCAAGTCCATATAATTTAGGGAAAAGGCCATCCTATGTTTGTTGGAGGTTTTGACTGAGTTTCCTCCTTCGTTCCTTTGAATAACAGTCAAAAGTCATAATCTTTTGCCAGGAAAAGGCTTTTCTTATTTATTAGCTTACATAAATGGTTGGGTTAAAGACATAAAATACAAATATAATTTCACAAGTTAGATTTCTTCTATAAGTACACTTACAAAATTTCATTATTGAAATAAGCACTTAAAGGATCTATGTTATACATGAAGAAAAACCTTATCTGTCATTTTAGACATCTTTAGACTATTCAGAAATCTTTTCAAATTGTCTAAGGGACATAGTGTTTTGCAAATGCTTTCGAGTACAATGGGGGAGAGAAAAGTTAGGTTTCCGAACTTGCATCCTCATTATGCAGTAAATCCCAAAATTATGTTAATGGTCATATTATTTTCTTACATTTCATTTCAATGACACATTATTTTTCTGAAGAGTGTTGGAGGTTGTCTATAAATTGGTGCACTGGCCAGATATTTTGCTCTTAAAATGGCCCAAAAATATTGTCATGCTTTATGTTATTCACATATATATTATCATTAGTTTTTATCATAAAAAATTCTAATTTCAAAAGCTCTTTTGATAACCATAAATTAATCTAGCTATCAAATGCTTAAATATTTAATAGCCAAAATATTTAACAGCTGCGAGTCGTAGCTTTACGTTGGCATTTTGAGTTAGAATGAATGAACTGTATTTCCTAGCTGTGGTATTGAAAATAAAAAGCATTTTACACTCCTTTGGGGGCAAGGCTTTCATGCCTAAAATAGTTTTGAAGTTTAACTCAGCTTCTCAGTGTAGCCAAAATCAGATTCACATTATCTCCCCTCATTTATCCTCCAGAAAGACTCATTGTCTCTGCATAATGTTCCTTCCTGGGATATAGAGACATTGCAGGAATTACCGGACATCTCGGCTCTCTCTCTCCTCTGCCCTCTTGGGCCCCAAGAGCTGGAAAGTTTCCTAATAGATTCTAGCGCTGCTCATATCCCCATGTGGTGTTTAGTACATAGTACGCATTTGGGAAATATTCATTAACACTGAATTAAATTCAAATACAGCATCAAAGGTCCAGAAAAGTCTTGCCCTTTTAAGAACAGCAACCTCCCTGTCTGCCGCTTCCCACCTCATTCACCCTAAGGAAAGCCCTGCCTCTGGCTTCCTCTTGTTCTCTCACCTTCTTGATCCTGGAAACCTGAGCTCTGTGGCCATTTTTTCTCACTCCAGTGTCAAAAGCTCATCAGTCTTGCTTCTTATTTGCATAAGAAACACTATGAAACCCTTGGCTTGAAAAGATGAAATCTTCAGGAAGCCCAGTAAATGTCATGTCGGGCTAGGGCTACTGATATTTAAGATGGTAGCTTGTGGTAGGAGCTATTGTCTAACAACGATGGAAATTTCATTAGGTGGAACGTTGGTGATTCATTATCACCTGTGTATGGGAATTTTGATTCCTCACATCTTGTTTCACTTATTTTTAACACTATTTATTTGAAGACAGGTATGATCTCTAGGTTCAAATCTAGTAGAATCATCTGGCAACATTAAGAGCTGGATGTAAACTTTTGTAAATCAACAATGAAAGAGGAGTTGAGAATTACTACTCCCCTTGCCACAGGTGTTGATAAAATAAGGCATTCTCTTCTTCAGGAGCACAAAAGATGAATCACAGTGTTTGGTCTCCTTGTGAAAGGGACAATTTAAACCAATAAATGATTCTTATTTCATAATGTTAATAGTTATTAATTAATTACATATTATTTAAGAGTAATAACAGCTGTCTACCACCTGCTACATACTATATTGTGAGCTCTGCCAAATTCAGACAATATCTAGAAGAATCATATAATGATGTTAACTAGCTACAACTTATAGGTGAGAAAATCACATCCCAGAGAAGCTAAGTGACACACGGAAGGACACGCAACCAGTAAAATACCAGCTAAAATAATAAATCGTGGTGTTGTGAATGGAAAATCCTGGTTCTCAAGGAGATAAGGAGCTACTGGAGCATTATGGACACACTTCATTTTATTTTGACAAAAGGACTGACTGATTTGGTCCAGGTAAACTTGCTAGGAAGTCTGCCCTAGTGTCTAGAGAAGAGGAGAGTAGCTTCATCTTCTTATCCTCACCTTGTCTCTAGTCTTCCATACACCGTATTTATCATTTTTTATGTATGCATAGGTCAAAGTCACCTTTCTCATTGGTTTGGTGAAACTGGCCCTCCACTTAGGGGTGGCAACCTTGGGATGGTTGGTGGTATTTAAAAATGTGTTTTACGGAAATTCAATCTCGATTCAACGCAGTATTTACAATGTACTTTGTAGCTCCAGTCTTTATGGTGGGCACTGTACCAAAGAAAGTATACTAATGTTTTCAAATTATTAAATCACTATTTTCATTAAGCTTATAAGCAGATATATTTTGACGTGTCTCAGTGCATTCAGAGTAACTCTAAATTCTTACAGCATTGAGGGAAGTCAAGCTATTTTATTGTTAAAGTAAGTGATTTGGGATATTTTTTGAAATTATGGTATTTTACCGTACCCTTCATTGATTTACTGTGAATATTCTCAGACATTTGAAAATTACAGGATGTTTTTCAACAATGCTGGGTATTTTTCTGCATAGACAGTAGCCCTGTTCCACCAACTTTTTAAAAAAATTTGCCTGATTTTTAGAAGGAAAGTTACAACGTAACTTTAGGTAGTCACAATAGATGGAAGACTCTTCTGCAGCCCACTTCTGATCTGCAGCCCGGAAATGCTTTCAAGAGGAAGTTACAGTTCAGTTTTTCCCAGTTAGCATTTCCTGCTTCTTGGTTCTCCTGTTTATTGGGCTGCTTTGGGGCCTGAAATGAAAAATAGGAAGAAAAAAGGGAGTCAGTGAATGTACTCTAGAAAATGATGCCTTGCTTTCAGGCAACTACCCAAGGAAAGTCTTTGTTTAATATTCAATGTGCATAACCTGGGGAAAAAATGTTACATGTTTTAGAAATTTTATTGTTTTTAACAATGCAGGCAGTCACTTTCCCATTTCAACCACAGATATAAGCAAAACTGAAGCTCCTGCAGAGAAGCAACCAGACATCTATTGTTTAGAATGGTTTTAAAAAGAATTCAGTTTGCTCTTTTCTCTTTTGAATCTGTGTGCCAAATGACAGAGACCAATATTCATCTTCTTTTACTGTAAAACTCAGAAAGACACATGAAAGAACCTAGAAATGCATTTCTTAAAGGGATTTAGTGCAGTATTTTAAATAATTTATACACACACATATCTATCCCCTGAGCGCACCCCCCCCCCCTTTTGCTTGTGTAAAATCAGTAGCTACGATAGCTGAAATCCACTTGCTAGGACGGTGCCATTTCAGAGGTCTTCCAACGAGAAGTCCAAGTACCCAGAGCGCACGAGCTGTCCCTCCGGGCCACCGACTCACGCAGCTCTCTCTCTCTCCCTCCCTCCCTCTCTCTCTCTCTCTCTCTTGAGCAGCTACTCAGGCAACCCCTCCCTCGAATATTAACTGTAAGGAGTTGAAACGCTTTCGGGTTCCAGCATTCGAAATACAGTTGTCGAGAGGCTGTACAGACTCCCGGGACCTCTTGATGGCCGCCAGCCACTACACGCATAAGGTGCGGGAAACCTGGCGCCTGGATAAAAAAGACACCCCCACCCCAGCCCGACCCGCCAGATCTCTGTCCGCTGGTGGTTTGAGGTCTTTGTCCGCGCGTCCTTGGTCTGGGCCCCGCACTCCCACGTCTGGCCGGCAGGTGGCGGGGTTGGTTCACTGTGAGCCACTGCCAGAGCTGGCCAGGAGCTTCTATCTCCCTGCGGCGTTCCGCAGCTGGGACTCAGGCTCCGGAGGAAAACTCAGCCCTGCCCCGGAGGGACCCAGAAGAGGGGAGGCCTGGGAAGAGGCAGAGAGGGCTCGTCGCTAAGAATCAGAGCACCAAGTGCTCGGGGCTCGGTCCCCGGGCCTCCGGCTGAGCTGCCGTCGCTGGGCAGCACGTAGGTGGCCCGGCATCGGAGAACAGACCACGACCAGATGGTGCGGGCGCCCCGAGAGGTCGTCAGTGACACCCGCGGGGCTGGGAACAGGGCAGCTGCGCGGATTTCTGCGGGTCCTGAGCTCGCCGTAGTCTCCAGGGCTCCGGAGGGCTGTCCAGACCAGCGTAGGGGAGCAGACAGAGGCCAGAGCTGCAGCGTGACGCTCGGGGCAGGTCCGAGTCCCCCCTGCGCCGTCTGTGCAGCTCAGGTCCCTACATTCACACTTAAGCCCTCCGCTCCTATCTCATGCTGCCCGGAATTGCTAGGCCTGCTTCCAGAAAGCTCTCCGCCTGTGCCCTGGAAAACACCGAGTTGGTTCCCTGCAGCCAAGGCTGTCCGGGGCATCTTACGGCGGCGGGAGTCCTGTCCCGCGCCCGCACAGCGTTTGCGCGGCGACGAGACCAGCGGAGCCCGCCTTGCTGCTAGAAAGTCATTTGTTTAGTCTCTGGAGACAAGGACTGAGTGAGCCCTGATGCGGGCTGGACGTAGGGGACCGAGTAAGGCGGATGGGGAGCCAGGGAAGAAATGAGTAATGGAGCCACAAAACTCCTCCAAAGCGCGTTTTAGACTGAGGCGCCGTAAAGACACAGCGGGGCAGGTAACAAGGTTGGCGGCGGCGGTGGCGGTGGCGGTGGGTGGGGAGCCCCCGCCTGGTCGCGCAGGACGCAAACACATGGACCCTCAGAAAGGAGCCACAGCAGAGGTGCATCTCAACTTTACACTTATTTTATTTCAATAAAAGGGCCTTTCCCCCTACCTCAAACCGCCCGTGTGTTCTGGGGCGGAAGGCCTCCAACCTTTTCTCCCGCGACCCCCAGTCAATTCAGAGTCTTTCTGAAGCTCCCTTTGCTGTCTACAGGCTCGACCCCCGAGGTGACGTGGAAGACCCAGCCGTCTCTCTCGGGGGGGCTGAGACGTGGGACTGACCGAGCTCACCCCCTTCAAACCCCGGGAGACCGCGCGCCCCGCTGAGCCCGGAGGGGGCGGGACTTCGGGGCGGTTTCTGCGCGAAGGAGGCGGAGTCGCGGCCGCCCGTCTGCGCTGTCATTGGCCGCGGGCCCCAGACTGGCGGGCTCACGTCACGGACCGGGCCCACCCCCTTGGCAATGTCTTCAGCTTGCTGCACTCCTAACTTAAGCATTTATTCCACTGGGATAGAAGCGGCAGGAGCAGCGTTGGCACCAGCGAACCATGGCTGGAATTTTCTATTTCGTTCTCTTTTCGTTTTTCTTTGGGATTTGCGACGCTGTCACCGGTTCCAGAGTGTACCCCGCGAATGAAGGTAGGAACCAGGTGGCTTTTTTGCGGTGGAGGACACAGAGGGGACTATTAGCCGGCGAACGCTCTAAGAGAGCGCGGGGCCGGCTGGTTGGTGCTAGGGGGAGCCCGGCGCGAGCGGTGCGTCCCGACTCCAGAAAAGGGAGTCGCGACCAGGGGATCCGCGGAGGGAAGGCGGGGAACCACCGGGCGGCTAGCCCCCAGGCGGTGACCCGTGCTAGCGAGTCTACCCAAGTTTCTAACCAAAGGCCAAAGTTTATCAGCATTCGCCTGCGAGGCCCGCTTGCGGTTCTCGGAGGGGATGCCTTAGATCCAAGACCTGGATTCAGAAGGAAAAAAAAAAAAATCTATGTATGAAGTCCTTCCCCCCACCAACCAGCCCCGGGAGAGGGAATAACGCAAGCTTGAGGCAGAGCGAGAGCTTAGTGCTACGGTTTTCTAAGGAAAGCCTTCTGAGCCCTGGTTTCTGCAAAGTTTCCCGTGATCTGCGCTTTCCGGGACCCGCTTTGGGGCCTCCGCAGAGCAGCAGTCGTGGCGCCGCTCTCCTGGCTCCCGTGACCTGATTTCTAGCACCCAGCGTCGGACACCTTCCTCCACGCCAAGCTCTGCGGCCAGGGGGTGTGATCTCGGGCTTAGGGGGTCCCGAGCTCCTTAAATCACCTTGCAGACCTGGGGAACCCGCCAGCAAGTTGAACGTAGTCGAGTTTTGCTTTTTGCCCCAGAATTGTACGGTGGGCTAGTTACGAGGAAACGCAAGGGATTGACTGGACGGGTCTGGGTGCTCAGTTTTCTGCGCGTCTATTCGGACATGCTAGGAGGATTTTATGTGCGTGTGTATGTGCGTGTGTGCGTGTGTGTGTGCGTGGAGGCGATGATCATTTAGTTTCTGATGATCCCGGAGACAGGCTAGCTGTGTGTGTGTGTGTGTGTGTGTGTGTATCTGTGTGTGTGTGTGCGCGCGCGCGCGCATCTACGTGCACATAGGTGGGCGAGTGCCTGCGTGGAAGCGGTCGCGGGTGATTGTGTATCCTGAGCGAGTGTTCTGAATGTGTGCGCGTGTGTTCCAGCGTATGTTCATGCTCTGGCCTGTGTGCATTTTTGCATCCATCTCTCAAATTCTTCCCCCTTTCCCACATCCATCCATCCATCTATCCGTCTATCCACCTATCCATCCATCCATCCATCCATCCATCCATCCATCCATCCATCCATCCATCCTTCCATCCTTCCATCCATCCATTCATCTATCCATTCATCTATCTCTCCAACTCTCCAGGCATCCGTCCATTCATCCTGCGTAATCTATCATTTTCCCTGTTCCGAAGGAGGGAGCCAAAAACCAACTTAGCTTTGGCTGGGCAGCCGGTACCCAGAGCTCTCCAGATGGAGGCTCCGAGAGATTCATACACCTGCCCACAGACACTGCTTAGGAAGAAACCGCCGCAGCAGTCGCCGCGCGCTCTCGCGCTCCAGCTCTCCCCCTTTCCTTCCGACGTGGCCATCTCTACCGTCCAGCCGCCTCTCGGTCCTTGGGGTCATTCCTATCAGAGGAATCGCGGATCCTGCGTTCTTCTGGCTAATGTTGCACACTTGTTAGGACGTCCCCTGAGACCTCTCCTGCCCCAGATGCCCCAGACGTGGAGACTGTTTTCTTTATTTTTACCTCTTTTTTGCTTTATCTTTTGGAAGCAAAACTTGGGAGCCCTAAACAAAAGGCGCTGATGGAGCCCGCAGGTTCATGTTGAGAGAAGGGGGGAGTCTATCCCTTTCCTAGATCCCACCGCCCCTTTAAAAATTAATTCATTTTGTTGCTTTTTATTCCTATCACGTTTCCTTTTCTCCCTTTTACCCTCCCTTTCTACTCCCTCCTTTTTTTGTAAATTGGGTCTCATTGTTCCCTTTGTGTCCCTAATCCACCTTACAGAAATCCAAATGGATGTAGCGGCCTTTCTCTGGGGATGGAGAAGAGAGAAGGGGCGGGGGGAGGGGATGAGGGGTTGTTGGGGGTTCGACCTGGGGAAGGCTGTACATTTTAAAATAATTAGCAGACCCCTGGAATTCAGGCTCCTCAGGAAAACCAGAGGAAAGGGCCCTATTTTTAACTCTGTTAACTTTGCGATAAAATGAGAGGGGGGGTGGGCAAACTTCGGGGGCCTGCGGGGTAAGACTGAGAATTGGGGTGCGCAAGAGCAAGGATGGAGGCTGCCCATTCCCACCCCTCCCCCACCCAGAAGAGCCAGTCTCGCGGATCAAATTAATAACGCAGTGGTTCCTTTGAGGTGGGCCCTTCGACCCCCAGGGCTGCAGATCTTGGTGGGAAAGGGAATGTGGAGAGGTTTGGAAGACGTTGCGTCCCTTTCAATGTGGTCGGTACCCAGCACGTTTCCAGGCTGAGTTGGGTACAGAGGCTCTGCGGGCTACTCTCCCTTCCCCCAGGCTCTGACGCGCTCTCCGAGGTGTAGCCCAGGCACAGCGAATCCGATAGGCAGCACTCCCTGCCTAAAATTCAAACCAGCGATTTCTTCAGGGCGGAGGACGAGTCCCAATTGTCCTCAAAAAGTCCTGGGAAAGAGAGAGTAGTTCATTTGCATTCCAATTCTACACGTCTGGCATTATTACTTCCCCCTGAAACTTTGATATTTATAAACGCCGCGGATACCAGGTCCAGGGACTATTTATTTGGTGGTGGAAAAGGAAAAAATGTTAGGGGAGAGAGCTTTTTTCTGACCTTACAGATAGTCTGTGATAGAAGATGGAATTCACTTGCGGCTCTGTCACCACGATGAGTTATGGGGTCATCTGAAACTCGCAAAAACAAATAAGTCTAGTAGGTATCAGGCAAAGATGAATGCAAATTTTGCTCTGGAGTATAACTGCCCTACATAGATACGTTTATTTTATTTTTTTTCCTTTTGAATTGTACTTGACATTCTCTATTCATCCTTTTTCGAAAAATTCCTGGGTTGGAATTTTAAATGCTAAGCAAGTTAAATAAATAAGAACCTTCAGATTTAAAGAGGGGAGAAGATCAAATGAGTAATGGTTATTTACATAAGTGAGACCAAGTTTAGGTTTTGATCAGAGTTGGATATATGCGACCTCAGCACATATGGAAGTGCTCAGGCAAATGGTTTTGTATTATTGGCTTTTTACAATTGGAAATTAATCTATTTTTCTTTTTCTTTCTTTCTCTCTCTCTCTTTCTTTTTTTTCCTTGCAGTTACTTTATTGGATTCCAGATCTGTTCAGGGAGAACTTGGGTGGATAGCAAGCCCTCTGGAAGGAGGGGTAAGTTCTCTGAGTTGCTCTCTGATCCAGAGCATAAAAAAAGAATGATTAGCAACTTTCTGAGAGTCCTAATGGCTTGATTCTTCTTGATTGTGGAGAGGGGGTCAGATTTCCGCGGTGGCCTATGAAGTGAATTACGCTTTGTTGGGGGAAATTCTACACTCCCTTGGGACGGCTCTGTCATGGAAGAACTAGAAACCAAAAGGGCAGAAAGGAGTTTCAAAATTAGTAGATTGGGGAAGGCATACGCTTAGATGCCTATTTAAAAGTAAAATACCAACAGGAAATATGATCCAGGGCCCAAATTAGAATATAAACCTACCTATGACTGTGATGGCCATGAGGTCCTGACAGGGTTAATTTTAGAGCAATTGTTCTGCTTCCAAATGAGGAAAATGAATAAATAAGGATACCAGAGAGAAAACTTTTTTTTTTTTTTAGAAAACAGTTCTAATCTTATCCAAATTAGCAGCACGGAAGCCCCTTACCTTGCTCACACAACCTCAAATCAGCTGTTCTTTTGTGCAAAGTGAGAGAAAGCCCTGTGATTTTGTGTTAGGGGCACACTATGTGCAGAAAAACTCACGTTTGTGCACTGCTGGTGTTAAATGTGAAAAGTTTAAGTGTTTCTAATCTTGGATCCTTGGGGCTGCAGGAGGCTGACGTATAAAGTCTGATATAGCACATCCCTATTCATTCTTTTTTGAATTTGTAGCACTTACCATCACTGCTCCCCTGGGAAGATTCAGAGAATACTATGAGGTCAATGGCCACATTCTCCTAACAGCCTTTCAAAACAAATCAGAAAGAATCAACTTTGGAAAGACATCAGCACAACATGTGGCTAATTTCTGCCAAATTGAAATGATTCTCACATTCTTTTAAAATTAAGCAAATCGTCCTACTTTCACGTGCTCTATAGTCTGAGACTGAGTCAATTGATTAAGAACAATGGGGAGAAAAGATCAGAAGTCTTACTAAGCACAAATTGTAATGCTAGCATCCAGCATGGTGCTCCATATCCAATCATTGAATAAATAATAAATTTATTATTAAATTTTAAAAGTTATATTTAAAAAATCCAAAGTTAAAAAAGATTCATAGAAACAGTTATAAAGTTAAAGTTTAAAAGTTAAATTTAAAAAATCCAAACTTAAAAAAAAAAGATTATAGAAACTGTTATAACGAATGCATTTCAAAGATAAAACTAGGCAAGAAAATAGTCACAGAGATGGGGAATTTTAGGCTGCCTTGTTCCAAAGCAGATCTTATAATCCATCTGGAATAAAACGGAGATTGCCCTGCCTTCCTGTGCTTTTGCCTGAACTTGACGGCCATTGGTTTGTTCTCTGCTGAAAAATTTTAGTCTACCCTCAAAACCATCTTTTTAAATGGATGGGGGAAAGTGATTGGCAGGCCTCTGGCAGTGTAGACAGGCTGTATTCACCACTGATTGCAGGCAATTGCCCTCATCCTTTGAATGTGAAGAAAGGTACAGCTTTATCTTGGTGAGAGTCAGACTCATTGTTAATCCTATACCCTGGAAAGGTCACTGATTCAGGGGAGGCTTTCCTAGGCTACAGCAGGGGGATTGCTTGGGAGGTTAAAATGTATTAGAACTGCAAGTAATATGAAGGATGAAGGGTATCAGTACTTGTCTTAATAAATTTAATGAGCCTCATTTTCCTTACGTTGTTAGGTTCTGGCTGCCCTTTGGTTTGAAGACAGAAAACATCTAGTACAATTTTGAACCTGTATATTTATTTCAGTAAATGTATATGTGACCTATATAAAATCAAGGAGTGACACATTTTAGAGTACAGGATGGGTCTGTCTAGTTTCTAGAAAGCTTTTACTGCAATTTAATATGTTGCAGACATTTCTCTCTCTCTCTCTTTATACAGAACTGCTGAAAGAGCACCTGGTCACTTTTTCTAGACACAAAACTTCTTTTGATTGTCTTGAAATTTATTAAAAAATACTAGGCATAACTGGTTATATACAATCCAGAACTTTTTATGGGCTGGATGTAGGCAGTTTTTATTTTTCCTTAAATATAAGGTGTATAACATTTTACATATTATTTTTAAAAAATTAGAAGGGAAATTTTATTTGTAAAAAATTAGTCGTTCCAAAATACATAATTGCCATGGAGAGACTGTGGGTCAAATCATGTTTAATCTCTAGATTTCATAATTGAAGAAGATATTTTCAAGCTTAGAGTCAAAGAATGAGCTGAATATTTACCAAAAGGAGGTGGACTGCTTATCTTTAAAAAGTTCTTTCTAGCTGAAGGTAAAATCATACTGAGTTTTTTAAAGATTATTCTCAAATCTCTACTTGTTAATTGTTGTTACAACATTTCACGTCTGTTTTGGCTGAAAACTTTGGATAGTTTTATCTGATAATGACATTTATTTGTTATTCTTGCTTTTCTTAAAAGGAAAACAAAACCTGATTTGATAACACTATCAAGTAAAATATGAAAGAGTCCCAGGCAGCTGACTATAAAAACAACTCCACAGGATAGAAGAATAGGGGAAAGTGATGGTTGCTGATGGTAATACTGCAGCTAAAGCTACTTTCTTGGTAGTGCTCCTTTAAAGGAGTGTATAGAGTTACTGACACTGCCTGTAAAATATAAAACTAAGGCAGGATTTGTCATTGTCCTGGTGAATTGATCAAGGTGGTTAGACAATTAAGTTGAGGCTGCAGTGCTCACATTAAGCCAGAATTATCCTGTGTGAACTCTGTGGAGATGCCCCCGTGAGCCTTCATTTCCATTGATAAATGTGTTTTTCCATATTCCCATTGTTCTGAGATGAGAAGCATGCTGAGTAGGTTTTTTTGAAGGTGAGGATCTATTTTTGGATTTACATGAATTTCCTAAAATAAGTAAACTACTGGTGATTTATTGCTTACTGGATGAAAAGAAATTCTGATCACCATAGGGCACTTACCCTTCCCAACTTTTATAAGAGTACCAGATGAAAGGGATTCAGGATTTTATGCATGATGGACCTTCACATAGTAACATTTCCATCTATTGATAGTTTTCCAATGCACAGATGGGAAACGCATTGAAAGATACATTTATGGTTCTATATACTACATTGGATTGAATGAGGTGGAGCCATTAGAGCATACAAATTTTAAAAACTATCTTTCTTTCTTCTAATTATAGTCATGTGTTACTTAAGATGATTTATACCAGATCCATATCACTGCATTATTATAGATGTTAATGAAGAATTGGAGGCCCCTACCAGCCTATAGGAACCCCAAAAGTATCTGCTGTGTTTAGAGTTACTTTTAAAAGCCATTATGAGGGTGGAACTATTACTTTAGTCACAAGAAATTCTGAATTCAGATTGTCCCACTATAAGACTATTTGTGTTAGGAAGTAGAATGCAAAGAAAACACTACCAACCTCCTTTTATTTTCTTGGTCCTTCGATCCTAAATACCAATTACTATTTTATTTTTCATATCGCAGAATAATTAGAACAACATATATGCATTCTTATTTTGGCAAGTGTCTTTGTTCTGAAAATCAGAACATGTACAAACCTTTTTATTGAATAGACACTATTGAAAAGTTGTCTATGTTATAAGTGATAGAGTATTTGAGAAACACAACCATAAAATTAACTTCCTATCTTCGCAGGGTTCCTGAAACCGGAATGGTGGGATTTTCTTTTCCCCTTGAAAGAGTAGTGATGGTGCCAAAAAAATCAATTGCCTTTTTTTTTTTTTTTTTAAGGTATTAGAGAGCAAAGTTCTGACAGGAGCACCACTAATTAACTGATAATTGTCTTCCTTTGGCAAGCTGTCCTCTTCCTGCCCTTAATTTGCAGTTCTCCCTACAGTAGTTGAAACAATACACATTCTAGTTTTTTATTTATGAGTAAATTTGAACTGTTGCCACTTGAAATTGTAGCTGTTACAATAGGTGAATTTGAGGTGGTTAGACCACCGCAAGGAACTACTGAGAACTCACAAGTAGTAAATCCACCATTGCTGCTGGATTTTGGGCAAATGATTGAAACGATTGGAAAAAAAAACTTCCTTAGTAAAATATTGTCTTATCGCCTATACTATGCTTTATTTGTGAAGATTGGTACTCAGTAGTTTTCATCATTATTGAAAGACTGATAATAAGTGTCCTGACAGAGTAAAATTACTGCATGGTGAAATGTTATAATTCATACATTTCCCTTGGATCTCTGCAGTGGGAGGAAGTGAGTATTATGGATGAAAAAAATACACCAATCCGAACCTACCAAGTGTGCAACGTCATGGAGCCCAGCCAGAATAACTGGCTGCGAACTGACTGGATCACCAGAGAAGGAGCTCAGAGGGTGTACATAGAGATCAAGTTCACCCTGAGAGACTGCAACAGTCTCCCGGGGGTCATGGGCACCTGCAAGGAGACCTTTAACCTGTACTACTATGAATCTGACAACGATAAAGAGCGTTTCATCCGGGAGAGCCAGTTTGCCAAAATCGACACCATCGCGGCTGACGAGAGCTTCACCCAAGTGGACATTGGTGACAGAATCATGAAGCTGAACACCGAGGTCCGGGATGTGGGGCCGTTGAGCAAGAAAGGGTTTTACCTGGCTTTTCAGGATGTGGGGGCCTGCATCGCCCTGGTGTCGGTCCGCGTGTTCTATAAAAAGTGTCCGCTTACAGTTCGCAATCTGGCCCAGTTTCCAGACACCATCACAGGGGCTGATACATCTTCCCTGGTGGAAGTTCGAGGCTCTTGTGTCAACAACTCAGAAGAGAAGGATGTGCCAAAAATGTACTGTGGGGCAGATGGTGAGTGGCTGGTACCCATTGGCAACTGCCTGTGCAATGCTGGGCACGAGGAGCGGAGTGGAGAATGCCAAGGTAAGAGGAGCCATATTGTACTTTTTTTCATTAGGGCTTAGTGCACGTAATTAAATCAGAGATGAGACTAAATGGAGTAAAGCCAGTAATTAGCAGCCCCTGTGGAATGTGGTGGGACAGAGGGGTCTAATGAGTAAGTGCTATAGCTCCAGGTGGCAAGGCTAAGACATTTCTAATACTGACAAAATAAATGATGCTGCTGTAATCAGCAGAAAGCAAACACATTTGCTAACAGGCACTCAGATCTGAACTGGCTTGATGCGCCCTCTGCAATGTAAATGAACAAGCTGAAGAAATGGCCTTGATTGATCCTTCCTAAAAGAGGGCGGACACATTTCTGAACCATAGTTTTCTTGTCTTTAGCTTTGGTAAAAATGACAAAGATGGTAAATATCTCTTGTCTTAAGTATGTGGGCATGAATGATTTAAATATGAAATTAGGGTTGCGTTGTTCCAGTTCCCGCCCACTGATTAAAATTGAGCTGCGTGAAGAAAGTTCCATTTTTTTTTCCTGCCTTGTGAATCGGTGGTGATGTGGCCAGTGATGTGGGTCGGAGTGACAATGTTTCAAGTACATTCTGTTCCCTGAGCACCCATTGATAGGGTCTCTAAGTGAAATTAATCTTGAGAAAAGACCTCTTTATTTCTCTTAGGAGGTGATAATAGAGCTAGCGAGAGTCTTACTTGATCTGTGGTCAGAGGCAGTAGCAAATTGTGACCCAATTTGCCATTGATTTTGGTTATTGAGTTTCTGAAGAAATCAACATGATAAATACTTTTAGCATGTTTATTACTATTTATTATATTACTAAGGATTTTTTTTTTTCACCTAAAGTTTACTGTAAGCGATTTATTGCTGCCTTATTTCTCCTGCCTGTCAGAATCTGGGGAACTGGTCAAGTCTTTTACTTTATATCAGCTTTGTGTCTGAGTAAGAGATGAGTAAACTGTATTTATGAACCTGGATTGCCCATGACACGGTGGATTAAGGCTTTAAAAAATCAGTCATTCCAAGCTTTTGTGTTGTTTGTTATTGACTTTTTGGGTTATCAATAGTTTGCTGCCTCTGACCCTGTTAGGGTTACTACTGAACGGTCATAGTGTAACACTGGTCTCATCCGTGGCATGAACAGTTAGATAAATATTCTCTCCGGGTTATTGCTGAGCTGTACATACCTCGCCACATGGTTCATCTGATTTGGTGATTAAAGAGCCTGAAATGACTGACTGCCAAACAATTTGTCTGGCATTTCAACCATCTTAATGACAAGGTGGGAGTAACTATGGGACAATCTGTTTGACTGAAATCAACAGCTAAAACCTAAAGAAAATTGCATTTCTTTAATCTGGTGTCATAGACGTGTGTGTTTCTCTTTTCATAGTTTATACTTTCCTAAAGTGTCATTTCCAATTTGCTATAGTTATTTCTGGGAGTGGTTGAAAGTGGCCATCCTTTAATTTCGTTGCAAATGAAACAGAATGAAGACTGGCTGCTTTGTTATTGTTGTTGTTCTAGAATTTTAAAAAAAGGAAAGTTGTAAACTTGAAAATGTACAAGTTGGAATTTAAAGTTTTCTATAAAGATGAATGTCTGTTTTGCTCTTGACTTAGCAACTACTCCATGAGCTTTACTAAATTGAAAACCAGAAATATATTCTGGTATTCATATTGGAAAATATGTGAGTGCATGGTTATTGGCAGCTAATTTAAACAATCATAGTAGGAACAGGAAAATGAGCAAAGCGATCACACAGCATCACATTTTGCAGTAAACTTATTCTGCCTTTTTGATTTTTATAAAATAGGATTTTCACATCTTCGCATGTCAAGATTCTTGTATATGTTTAAAGAAAAAAAACAGCATTGACTTCCGTTTCCTGCTTAAAATGTTCACTCTTTCAGCATTAGTACATCTTCGTGTGTCTAATGTCATTGATTTTCGATTGTCACAGCGCCTAGTAACTCATACCTTGCTAAATTGTGAAATTACTTGACATTTTTACAGCCCAAATTAGAAGGAAAAGAGAAAAAGATGGTGGGAGAAGTGAATGTAAAGGCAATTAAACATTTTAGTGGTTTACTTCATGGAAATAATCTTGGGAAATCCAGTTAATCATGTGGCTCAGGGAAGGGAAGGAGGAGCTCCAGGTTTCACTTTGACTATCTCTGAGCAAACTGTTCCCATCACAAGGCCAGATATCTAAAGGAAGGGGGAGGGCAGTTGACTGAGCCTTTCTTGAGAACCTTCAGTGCTTTCAGCGGTGCTACCCAAGTTTTATTGTTTTGTTTTGTTCTTGGTTTTTGCTGCCAATAATGAATAACTCTTTCAAGACACATCTTGCACCAAACCTTGTGCTTTGCTTATTTGTTTTTTATTGTTATTGAGTGAGAATTTCTGATGAATTTAAGGAAGAAGAAAAATCTTGAATGACAAGGTATTCTTCAACTACAAACTTGAGTGAGACTTTTTAAAGATTACTCAATATGATAAAAAGTTGCAGAAGAAATAAAAATGGTTGACCCTATTTTTGACATTATTATTGGTATCAAAGAAGCATCTAGGTAGAGTGGAAAGGATATGGAGACAAGAAAATGCATCTCGCTTTGGTCACTTAGCTGTATGGTCTTGGCATATTTGCCAAGCCCTCTGAGCTTGGTTTGTTCATCTCTAAAATGGGTTGGTCACAATTATACTTAGTTCACTTATATACACTTAGAGGACTTGGTGATATGAGATTGTTGAAAGTCATCTTGTAGATCATAAAGCTCTTTAATGCTAACATTTTTTCATTGCTGCAGTCTTCCCAAGGTCATAGCTGTTGACTTTAGGAGTGTTGACTTGAAACAGTAAAAAGGAAGCCCATCTCTTGACCACTCTTTGAAGTTGAGGCTAAAGGTAGGAAGCATCCCCATCCTTCACCCTAACAAAGAATAATATACATTTTCTCACTTCATATAGAAAATAATATTTGGATAGTGTCATTTTTTTTCCCTCCTCTGGAGGAAAGATAACTTTTCTTTGCATGAGAGAAAAGTGATTTGTGGGTAGAATGGTAGAATAAGAAAGACAATGTAAAGAGAGCTCAAGAAGGAATCAAAAGGAGAGCTGACAGAGTCTTCACAGCTCTGGCAGCAGGCTTCTCCCCAATTGTCCTTTCAATAGTTCTACTGTGGCAGGACAAATAGAAGGACAGGTGAAAGGTCACCTACTTCCTCATCCATCTTCCTTAGGGTCTAGGAGGTCAGAGTGAAGATTGATTAAGATCTTAAATGTTTGACAAAGGATCCGTGGGCCAAAATGGCCAGGGCGGGCGGGGGCCTGGGGTGCGCTGTTGTTTGAGTCTAACCCTGATTGTCCACCAGAGTTGTCCAGGGACCCTGGGGACAGCACTACACTTCCTCTTGCAGTTTTTACCCCCAGCAGCAAATGGTAATGGAGAGGCAGGAAGGGGGCTGGGCAAGGGTAGGTTTGCCCTCTGAAGCAGCTGCAAGTTCATTCTACTCTTGAATAACATTTTCTGAAATGATTTGGTTTAGTCTCAATAAGACAACAAAGAGTGTTAGCCACTTATCTGTCCTCTCAAGGAGAATGTAACTGGGGTTAGCAAGCCCTTTAAACTTGCCTAGGGATTGGGTGCCGAGGATAATGTAATTATTAGAGTTAGACTGGTTACCAGGCCCCATTAGACTTTAGGAAGAGAGAAACAAAAACCTACCTCAGATATCTCCTCCCCAAAACACCTCCCATTGAGGAAATGTTCCAGATGTTTTTTACTGTGTTATTTTCATTACTTCAAAAAGATTAAGCGGAAGAAATAATCTTTATCATTATTATTATTTTTGCCTAATTAAAAATCTGAAAAATGAAAGAAAGCCTCCAGATTTGCTCTTTGGGAAATATTAATCAGTAATGCTTTCAGAGAGTATATATAAAAATAATATTAATGAAAAGAAAACATTCTTATGGAGTCACGTTTAAAGCCAAATAATTACAAATGTGACAGAATTAAGCTGGGTAGGAATCAAGCCTTGTTGAAATATACAATTTTGGCATAAATTGAGGTCATAGATACCCAATGGCTATGAGATGGAAATATTTTTAAAAAGGAGAGAGCTGTGTCAAAAAAGACGATTACTGTTTTCAAATATACTATAGAAGGACATTTAGAAAAGAAGTAATGGAAGGAAAGCATTTAAAATACAGTTCACAGAGATGCTGTTTCATATCCTTTGCACTTTTGAAATTTTTCTTCTACCTTTGAATTGTGTCATTAAGAATCAATCGCTCGAATCACATGGCTGCTTTTATCTCCAGCCTTGAAGCATGGCTGTGATTATTGAAAAACGTAATTCTTTATCTACCAGAAGAGCAGAGTTTAATTATTGTCCTTTTTCTGTTATACTTTTTTTTTTCCTCCTTTATGTGACCGGCCTTCTTTTGTGAGTGTGAATCATGCAATGGTCTCTATTTTGAGTTCACCAAAGCATCACATGGGAATTATCTCAGGGATTTTTTAATATGGTATTCAAGATTTGATGACTTATTTTAGTCTAACTGCGCCTTCTTGTACATTTCAAAAATGAATTAAGACATAATTATTCTGTTAAGACTTGAGCCTCCAGGAAAAAGACTGATAAAGTGGTTTTTCGGTTCCTACTGTGCAAAACAGGTTGATCATGATATAAGTTTGAGTTTCACATCATCAAACTTTACTACTCAATGGGGGAGGGAGGGTTATTGATGAATTTCACATTACCAAAGAACTGCACACTTGTCAGAAAAATTTCCAAGCAGAATTGTGTAAAAGAGAAAGTATAAGTTTCCCCCAACACACACACATACTGTTTTCAAACGCTAATTCCAACTTCAGATAAATTATCACTTTTCACAATTTTGCAGGCAACTCAAATATACTATAGGCCAGGCTTGGTGGCTCACACCTGTAATCCCAGCACTTCAGGAGGCCAAGTCAGGAGGATTACTTGAGGCCTGAAGTTCCAGATCAGCCTGGGTAATACAGCAAAACCCCATCTCTACCAAATAACTAACTAAATAAATAAATAAATAAATAAATATATGAACAAATAGCTTATAGTCCTAGTTACTTGAGTGGCTGATTGGAGGCCACAATGAACCGTGAATGTGTAATGCATTCCAGCCTGGGGGACAGAGTGAAATCCCATCTCAAAAAAATAAATTAATTAATTGAAAAATAAAAATTCCTAGATATGTATTTTTTAAAAATATTAGATAGAATTATTTATTTATTTATTTATTTTTAGAGACAGAGTCTCACTTTGTGGACCTAGGTAGAGTGCCATGGCATGGGCTTAGACAATTCTCTTGCCTCAGCCTCCTGAGTAGCTGGAACTATAGGTGCCTGCCACAGTGCCTGGCTATTTTTTTGCAGTTTGGCTGGGGCTGGGTTTGAAGCCACCACCTTGGTATATGGGGCCGGTGCCCTACTCACTGAGCCACAGGCGCTGCTGGGGGATCATCTTTTTAATTGTCATCTTATTTTTATGATGCTTGACTACCTATCAGGGACATCATTTTATGTTAGAGAATGTAACTTCTATATTCTTCTTAATTGAAGATTAAACTCTGTAGTATGAATATACCATACTGTAGTTGAACTTTCCCTTACTAGTAGATAACCCACTTATCTTGGCATTGACTAAATATTTAAAAACAAATACTTTAATTTGTAAATCATACCTGTGTATTTTTTAAAAAAGATTGAATGATTAACCTTGCTTTTTTATTTTTCTGGTTTTATATTAGACAAGGGAATTTAGGAAACTTCTTTATCATGAGAATGTCAGTGGAGGAGCAACCTAGGGAGGCCAGTGATGATTATGGAACATAAGGGATTTTATTAAATATTCATTGAATGAATGAATGCATAAGGAATTGTGGCCTGGTTTATACTAAACATTTATTTGATGGAGTTATATTTCATGGCAGCAATGTGATACATCAGAATCTTTGCATTGTGCTGATAGAGTTCCTTGTTTGTGATTGGTTCATTGGGTCTTAATTATTTGGGGGTCTTAATTATTTTTATCGTTTTTTACGAATCACCTCCACACCTGAACACCCCAAATTCTCTGTAGAATGCGAGTTAACACAGTTAGTATAGAATAGCTAAGAACTGCCTTTGGAGTTTGAGAATTGGGTTTTATTTTCTAGTTGAACCAGATGTGTGAGAACACTAACTTAGCTTTTCTACAGTCAGGTTCACATTTACAAATTGGTGGTATTAGTATGTTGTTATCTTTGAACATGCAAGGGGCTTAATACCTAGAATCATTGATCCTTAGTAAGTGCTAATTGTTACTCTTATTTTTATTGTTATTAGGTAGAAATATGGTGACAAAATAGGCTGTTTGTTCAGTGACTGTCAATGAAACTATTTCATTTAGGTTCCAGAGTAGAGGGTCGTTTTGTTGGTTTTTGTTTTTTTTGGAGAGGCAATGGTGACAAATGCTGGAAAGAGTGAGGGGTGGCACAAAAACTGATGTTGCCTACCTTGATCAAATCCTCTGTTCCCCTAAGTCACTGTACTAGAGCTGTGGTTCTCAAAATACAGCCCAGCTGGGTTAATCAAGACTCTTTCACGCAGGGTCTACAGAGTCAAAACTTTGTTAATAACACCCAAGAGTTACTTGCCTTTTCCCTCTCATTCTCTCATGAATGTGCAGTAGAGTTTTCCAGAGGCTGCTGAATATATAATTATCTTATTAAATAGAATACAGACGCAAATACAGCAGTCCCCTCCTTAAGTGAAACAGATATGTTCCAAGACCTCCAGTGGGAGCTTGAAACCCCAGATAGTATTAAATCTATATGTGCTATGTTTTTTCCTATGCATACATATCTATGATAAAGCTTAATTTATAAATTAGGCACAGTAAGAGATTAGCAGCAATAATAATAAAAGAGAATAATTACAATAATGGGATAAAAGTTATGTGAATCTGGTCTATCTATCTCTCTCAAAATGTCTTATTTTGGAATCATAAAAAAAAAAAAATCTTCTTGTATCTTGGGTTGCTGAAACCATAGCGTGAGTAAGGAGACCACTTCTGACAATACACTTGTCCTCTGTTAAGCCAGACATACAAGAGATGGGGGAAAAAGAAGCAAAAGAATGCCACTGTTTCCACTGATTTTGGTTTGGAAAATATAGTTATTTTTCATTAAAATATATTATTTGTGTTAACATGTAATGGGTTTATTATAACTTTTCAATGAATTAAAAATACTTAAAAAATGTCTCAGTCTCAATTTCTCATGGTAACTATTGATAACTCATATAAACGAAAACACTGGCATTCTTGATAATTTTTAAGGGGGTAAAAGATTCCGAGGCCAAGAAGTTTGAGAGCCACTGCACTAGGCCATCAACCTTTCTGTTTCCCCAGCAGGTAGCACACAGTCCACTTCTGCAAGTTATTTGATGCTTTAAAAATTTTAATGAAATAAGAAGTCCCCTAAAAATCTTTTCTTAGTCTGGGAGATTTAGGTAGTTTAAAAGAATGACATTTTATTTACTCAACCCTTTAGACGATTCTGTAAAATTAGGCAGCGATTTATAGCTCTTGGCTTTTTAAACCTGGGTATCTGTGTCCAATAACATGGCTCAGTGCTCTCTTTGGTTTTATTGTACTTGTGAGAAAGAATGATTAAAGAAGGCCTTAGCTGTCTCCTGGACCCTGGGAGACTGTATCTTTTTAACTTAAGGTGTAAACCTTTCTCTTTGTATCCTGTTACAGCTGGGATCTGGGTGCTGATTTGGGGAGGAGAGCAGGTGAGTTCACTTGGTTCCATGATCTGGAGGGTCATTAACAGTCCCGGGACTAAATGGACATTTTATAAATATTGAGGGTCTATTTCCCCTTCCTGGGAAACAAATATGTTGGTACCGTCTACAACTCCCTTTGCAGACCCTGAGCATTTTCTGATGAATGCAGGTCGTCAGCTGTCTGCCCAGCACTGCTTTTCCAGGCAGCAGATTCTTCATTTGCATATTTTGTATGCACCCTCATGCAAAACAGCACACCCATTTCCCCCTTTCACAAAGCCAACTAGGGTTTCCTTTGGAAACTCCAGCCAAAATCTCCTTCTGTTTATGCAGAACCCAATGATTTAGACACCATGCAAATTAATTCGGTTTTGCTTTGAATGCTTCCACAGATTGGGGGTGGGAGGTGGAGAAGCCAACTATTTGCACAGGGTTCTTTTCATATATCGTCCCCAGTGTGGCTGGTTGTCACTCCTCAGGCCCCTTGCCCCATGCCCCCGTGCACAACAACTCAAGCCCCTGCTGCTCATTTCATTTTGACCTTTGGAAAAGGGACCCAGCCCTGGTAGAATCCCTTGGCTTGTCTGTTTAGTGACAACTTTAGTTGGAATCTTGCTGTTCTCTCTGAGCTGGGAGGAGATGACACTATTCAGATTATGCTAGGAATGTCTAGAAGTGTCCCAACAAAGGCCTCAAAAAAATTGTAAAGTAAGAAGATAAAATTCCTTTAAAAAGGAATTGTCAGATCTCAAGAAGTTCTGAAAATAGGCTTTAGGTCACTAATGGCCTGGAATCCATTCACTCCTTCAACAAATAGGTATTGAAAGTGTATAATGTACAAATCGCCACTCCTATTTTCATCTGTTTCTGCATCTGTGAATGAATACACCAGTGGTCATATGTAGAATTACAATTAAAACCTCTTTTTTCACTTGCATCCCCAGATAAAGTTCTTTAAGAGACATATTGGCTATAATTCTGTTCCTTATGACACTTGTCCTCTTTTGGATGAATAGTGTGGCTTGAATTCCTGTCTCCCTATACTCCAGCCCACCCCAGTGTCTCCAAATTTGCTTAGCCTTTGCTTTATTCTTTCTAGGATGGGAATGCAAGCATACCGCATACTTTACCCAAGGAACTTTACTCTCTGCTTGCAAACAGCACTACCTGCAGAAAGGCCATGATCATATGCATTCTATAAACTTGAAGAAGAAGACTTTGCATGAAATGTTTTTGAAGTTCAATTAGTCTTGAGCTCAAACCAATTTCACAGGGCAGAAAATGGGCATAGCCAGACGTTGCAGTGTAATTAAGTGGGGGCAAGGTCAGTTAGAACAACATCTAAAGGTGGAGGAGCTTTGGTTTTGTTCCATGTGATCTGCTGAAGTTTGATGATGCTGTTCAAAGTCCATTTGGGATGGATTATCAGGATTAAAGAGCAACAGAATGCTCTGTGCTTGCTGCGTTCTCTGGTGTCATTAGTGGAGGAGAAAATTCAGCTGCTTATCTGGCTCTTGTTTCTAAGGGTGGATTTAAACAGACCCACACTTCTCAAAGGTGATCTTACTAACCTCTTCTTAATAAGTTACAGATCTCAAATTGCTCAAAATCCTTAAAATACCATTTGGAGCAAGTTGATTGATAATCATCATTTCCCTTATGTGTACAGATATTTTCCACACCAGTACAAAGCTATGGTACAGTTTCTTAATTACCCAGATAATCCTGTTTGCTTGTATTTTTAAACTATGAAGTACTGGGTAATTATTCAATTCTTAATAGAAGGCAAATGGCAATGTAAACAATAATTAGGATGTTAGACAGACTAATGCGCTTCAAAGCAAATTGGATTTTTTTTCATACTGTTCAGCATGAAGTCCCATAAAGCTAACAATTTAGAAGCAAGGAGAAAAAGGTTCCATTTTGTTCATATTTTATGGTGTTATCTCTTCATGGCTTGTTTCTGTGAATAGCAGTTTGCCCCAGTGAAGCAGGCTGTGCCCAAGCCAAATGTTTCTGTAACAATCGCTTCCCTGCTGTTTGACATTTGGCTGGGTTCTCCCAGGGCTCCAGATTGGGCCTTTGTCTGCTTCAGATCCGAAGGGTCAGAGGTTAACAGAATACTGATTTCCTCCCATAATACCATGGCAGGTAAATATGGGCCAACCTCATGATCCGTTCAGACACAGCTCAGTTAGGAATGCTTTTCTCTGTGGCTTTTGTCCTTAAGAACTTCCCTGATTTAAGACTTCACATTTCCCAGCTATTACTTCCCACAGCGGATTCTTCATTATGAGCACTGCCATCCTCTTATGTAACAACTTCTACCTTCACAACTACTAATATATCCCCAGATATACATAACCTGAAAATGAGTAAATCATTTTTTATAAATTAATTTTACAGACTTAATATGCTAATACTTTGGTAATACTTTGCAATCTTTAGACAACTATGTCTTGTAGTCTTATCTGTACCCCATGTTTCATTGATGAAATAATAAAACTGATAGCAAAGGGCAGCAAACAAAGACACTCGAATCATGTGGCAATTCCCCAGCCCCTCCTTTTTCTTGTCTAGACTTCGTGATGTGTTTCCACTTAGAAGTGCAATTAAGTGAACAATCAGCTTTATTTTTCACTTTCATCATTTATGGAGATACCCAAGCATTCATCAATATCAATGTTATTAATGTTTTACATCAGTTTAATTATATCAGCCTTCAATTTTCTCCCACAGATTAGTGTATCTCCATAGGTTACATCTTAATTGCCTGTGATGCACACACAGCCTTCAGAAGTTTAAAGCAGGTTTCATACTTTCCAATGTCTGGTGGCTACCATGGATTAATTTGAGGCCGCTTTTTTATATTTAACTCTCTTGTTTCTGCCTGGCCAACCCCTTTCCCATTGCCCTGTGAACTTGATGCTTGGATTCATTTGTTTTCCGATTTAAGTGTTTGAAAAAGACATCTCCACTTTGAAAAACAGTTTCCTTTTGATGTGTCCAGCTTGGCAGAGATTGAAGCAGCCCCAGGCAAATTAGCATGTTAAAAGAATGGATCAATACCTTCCTGGCTCCTCTACCCTTCTTGCTGTTTTCCAAGGGTGAAGAGTTTTGAAGAACCCTAGGAGGCCCTTGACAGAGATGCCAGGAGGCTTCAAGAGGACTGTCGATACCAGAGGGGGGACACTGACAGCTTGATCTAGTGCCCAGACCACTTCTCTGGCTGGCCATTTGAAAATGGATGCGAGAGGAATTGACAGCTTCAGGGAAGCTCTGCAGTTCATGTAATTATGAAGAGGATTAGAAGAAAAGTGTTGAGAGACATAAGAGATCAATACAAGGGCACTCTTTGACTGGACTCACCATTAGGTGTTACAGCGCCCCACTTTGTAATATTTTGTTTTGCTTACAGAAGGATAATTTATAGGTTTGCTTTTTGAAGGATGTGTGAACCTGTGAATCAGGGAAAAATAGATATAAGCAGCCACTGGTTTTTCAGAGCAGACTTGTAGGTAATTAACAATATAATGCTTCCAGTCCTCAAGATGTAAAGGTACTAATTAACTAATGGGAGAAATTGAGACTTCATTAGAGAACTCATTTCTGAGTTCTTTAACAAAGTGCCAGCAAAGAAGTGCAGCTAAGAAGTCATAGTTGAACATTCAGGTTTCCTTTTCAAGCACTCCCTCTTGGAACTGCCTCTCAGGTGATATCCTACGATTAAAAATTAGCACTGATACAGGGCTACAGTAAAACAATATAAAGAGTGTGGTTATTATTTGTACAAAAAGGAACTCACTTTGGTGGAAAAATGAGAGTATTATCTTTGCACGAGTGAAAAGAAAAGCAAAAATAGCTGCTGTACTTAGCTAAAATAAACCCCAATACCTAACTTATTCTAGATTTCATAAATGACTCCAGAATCCTTTTTGTTTCCTTTTACAAAATATAAACTATTTCATTATTGTTAAATGATTACTGACTATGGCCAAAATCCTGCACTATGATTTCAGCAATTGTACTGAAACTTAAAAAAAAAAAAAAAAAAAAAAAATTGCTAGATCTTTGCCTTCTTTCTCCTAGGGAAAGGTAAAGTCTTTTACTAAAGAAAAGTAACATCAGTCTAGGCACAGTGGGTTACATCTGTAATCCTGGAAGTCTGCAAAGCCTAGGCTGGGGGATCCTTTGAGCTCAGGAGTTTGAGAACAACCTGAGCAGGAGCAAGTCCATCTCTCATAAAAATAATATAAAAATTAGCCAGGCATTGTGGAAAGCGCCTGTAGTTCTAGCTACTCTAGAGGCTGAGGCAAGAGGATCGATTGAGCCCAAGAGTTTGAGGTGACTGTGAGCTATGATACCCCAGTTCTCTACCCAGGACAACAGAGTGAGATTCTGTCTCAAAAAAAAAAAAAAAAAAGAAAGAAAGAAAAAGAAAAACATAGACCCATTCAGTTTTACCAATACTTCCCATTATATCTTCTAGCTGGTTTTCACTGATTTAGAGGAAATCCACTGATTTTTGTATGTTTAACTTACATCCAATCTTTTTATTAAACCATTTTGTGACTACTAAAAGGTTTTCAGTTAATTCTCCTGGGTTTTCTAGAGAGCAAATAGTTTCAAGTACAAGCAATTATATGTTTTTCTTTTGGTCCAAGAATTAGAATTCTCACTTTTGATTTTCACCTTACAACATTGATTGGAATATTCAGACCAGTAATGAATAATACTGTAGACTCTGAGTATTATTATTTTATGCCCAATTTAGTGGGTGTAATTTAAGTAAAACATCAGATCTATTTTCTTAATATTCTATTTCCAGTTTTTAAATACTTCTTAGAAAGAATGGATGTTAAATTTTGTTGAATTACCATAAGTAATTCATAAGAGAACTTGGTTGTGACTTTTTCAGTTTCCTTATGAAGTCTAATAGCTTAGTAAATTTTTTTTTTTTTTTTATAATAAACCAGAAACTCGTGCGGCTGAGGCAAGAGAATCGCTTAAGCCCAAGAGTTGGAGGTTGCTGTGAGCTATGTGATGCCATGGCACTCTACCTAGGGCCATAAAGTGAAACTGTCTCTACAAAATAAATAATAAATAAATAAACCAGAAACTCTCTTTCCATTTGTGGAATAAACCCCTATTATGAGACAACAGCAAATTTGACAAAGTGTCTTGGATTGGATTTGTTAATTGAAAATAGTAATTACAAGCCAGAGTTTTGGAATAAGAACTGAATTTTAATCTCTACCCTGTAGAATGTTAATGTGCATGAGAACTACTAAACTGTCTTTTTCTTTGCAAGTGGCTCTGGACTGTGCCCTTAGAATTTGAGCAATTTTTGGTATATTTCCTAGACATCAATAAAAAGTATAACAGCCGTAATGATGAAACTAGCTGTGGGACCTTGTTCAGTTGCTTTTCAAATCACATAAAGGCATTTTCAAGCCCGACATAGTAGACATGTTCTTGACTTGATTTAGGTTAGTCTTATCCTCTGTTGACTTTACAGTGGACAGCAAAGATATCACGTTGCTGTCATCCATAATTATATTATTGAAATCTCTTATTGCTTGTGTAGATCTTAAACGTGAGTTAAAGGTAATGGGCTCGTTAAACCCAAAATTAGTTCATAGGCATGGTCGAGCTATTCATTAATTGGGAGCCTGGCTGCTAATGAGAATCTAGTTGAGGAAATATTTAATATCCCATTAGGGAAAGCTACTTTTCACTGCAGAGTGAATACGTTTGCAGCTCCTCAGTGCTTTGCTTTCCTTTTCTATTGAGATAGACAGACAGATGACAGAGAAAAGGGAGAGAAACAGAGTACGTGAAATGACAATTTGGAGAATCATCTGGTGTTCCTTAGATCAGCAACTTTGACATAATAATTTATAAATACTTTTACATTGGTTTTAAGGATTTGGCAAGTTTCATTTTTCACGTAAGCAAACAGACAGATTGTCCCAGGGGCTCCAGTGGGCAGAATAAACACCAGAGAACAAATCCTGCCTGGGGGAGGTAAGGAAGACATCGTCTCACATTTTGAACTTGATAAGACTGAGACGCTATGCCTTTCGAGGCAGCAACTGCATATTTTTGGATCTACACTGGTTAGATCATCCCAGGGATTAGAGAGAGGCCCTGTGTTTCCTCACATGAGGCAGTGCCGGTGTTTTGGGGTAGGATGATTTTTCATTGAGCAATACTCACCTAAGCACGGCAGCTGCGTCCTGCACACCTTGGGCACACAAGTTGTAAGGCGTTTGTATCCATGATAGTCCCCGGACACTAAATGCCAGTCTCATCTCCTAGTCATTGTGACAGGCCAACCCTCTCCTGGTATTTACAAACACCTGGAGTTTATAATCTTAATTATAAATGTCTAGACTAGACAAACTGGAAGGTTACTTACAACTCTGAGATTCTAAGATAGTAGTGTTTGAGTGTTTGGGGTATTCTGTTTTAAACATTTCTATAATAGATAATCTAGGTCTAAGATGAAAAAGCCTTTCCAACCACAGCTTGTAATCTTTCAGTTTTCCTTAAATCTAAGTGTACACCATAGGATCTCAAAGTCAATATTGTGCAATAAACATACATTGAAGGAGAAGAAGATTGTCTTTTGGAAGAAATTGCTAACATTGTGAAAAAGCATCTGTAGTGATGGCCTTCAGCCAAGTACTCTACCAGTCAGTGTTAATTTATTTAATATGAAAACAGCCATATAAGTCAGGTAGTGTTATTATCCCCACCTTAGAAATAAGAAGGCAGAGGCACAAAAAGATCACAAAGATGCCTTTGGCCATGTAGAATAGTCACACTTACCAACTCTAATATCATACTTTTCTTTGGTAAGAACTGTTAGAGAGAATCCTCTCCCCCAGTTAACTAACAATCTAGGATCTTGTATTCTTACAATAATAGAGAAGTATTTAAAATGAGTGAGTGATAAACTTATGTTTATTGTGCCTTGTATTTATTTACTCCAATATTTATCAAATATTCCTCTGCCAGTGCTTGGCCTTTGCATTATTTTGAATGGCTTTGCAAAGAGCAAAATGTGACTATAAGGCTGGAGGCCTTGCTTAGAGTCTAGTTCTGAGCAAACAGTTCATATTTTGACTTTGTATTATAGTAGAAAGGGATGATAGGGGTTTTTTCTTTCTTTTTTTGAACTTGACTAAGTAATTGGAAGGTTGCAAGCATAGACTCAACTTTACAAAAGACAAAAAGAGCATCTTCATCTTTACAGGAGGACAGCCTAAGAGAATGAGAAGTTTCCGATTTCTTTTTTTTTTTTTTTTTGTAGAGACAGAGTCTCACCCTATGGCCCTCGGTAGAGTGCCGTGGCGTCACACAGCTCATAGCAACCTCCAACTCCTGGGTTTAGGCGATTCTCTTGCCTCAGCCTCCCGAGTAGCTGGGACTACAGGTGCCCGCCACAACACCCGGCTATTTTTTGGTTGCAGTTTGGCTGGGGCTGGGTTTGAACCCGCCACCCTCGGTATATGGGGCCGGTGCCCTACCAACTGAGCTACAGGCGCTGCCCAGTTTCTGATTTCTTAAATGTTTATACAGTAACTGTAGAGATTTAGAAGGAAAATCAATCTAAAAGAGGGGAACTTTTAATAATGGAAATGTTGGGTACATGATTTTAAGCAGATTAATTTAGGATATGTATTTGCAAAATGTGTACAGAAAAAAATTACAGTGAAACCATTTGGAAGGTGATTCATTTATGTAATAAGAAGAAAGGGAAACAAAAGTGGAGTAAACAATTGGGTGTGAAGGTCTGAGTCCCTTCCTCTGGCGTTCACACATAGTTTCTATTCTTCCCCAGTTGTCTATCTTGTGAACTGCAGTGGACATGGCTCACCTTTCAGCTCCTTAAGGCCAGTTACAGCCTAAATTATTGAGTTGCATTAGCCACCCCAAATCCTCTTTTCCCCCGTTAGCCATTTAAGGTCATATTTTCTATTTCTTGCAACACAACTCTAATTAACACAGAAGGTCAGACAATATTATTTTAACATGCAAACCAGTTTTCTATATACCATCATTTCACATATGGAGCATAACGTTTGCCCAGGCAGTTCTTCTTGCAAACGTTTTCTTTATAGTTCCTATAAAAACGAGAACATCTTGAATGGTGTTTTCCCTCTCTTCTCAGCCTGATGGCAAAATGGAATAGTTTGAGTACTGTTACTAACAGAGTTACAGCAAAACCCTCTTTGTGATTGTGGCTTAATGAAGCAGAGCATCTCTCTTCATAGCACTGGAGAATATTAAAGTGGGAAGGAGCTTAGAAATCCTTTCAATAGTTCATATTTCTCATTTTACAGATAAGGAAACTGAGATTCAAATAAATTATATAACAAAATTAATAGAGACTGGTACCTGAAGTATGAATTTTTTTTGTCTTGCACTGTTCTCTTTCCACAAGTGCACAGTCTTGGGAGGTGGGCATATCTACAAGAATGTTTATAATATGGGCGGTGCCTGTGGCTCAGTCGGTAAGGCGCCGGCCCCATATACCCAGGGTGGCGGGTTCAAACTCGGCCCCGGCCGAACTGCAACCAAAAAATAGCTGGGCGTTGTGGCGGGCGCCTGTAGTCCCAGCTACTTGGGAGGCTGAGGCAAGAGAATCGCTTAAGCCCAGGAGTTGGAGGTTGCTGTGAGCTATGTGATGTCATGGCACTCTACCGAGGACCATAAAGTGAGACTCTGTCTCTACACACACACAAAAAAAGAATGTTTATAATATGTGATAAGGAGGGTAAGCTCAAGTGAGACCCTGGAGGACAGAAATGCTGCCTCCTACTACAGTGTGCAAAAACCTTTCTGGAAAATTAAACTGAGTATTGAACAGTAATTGATTTCAACTATAAGCAATTTTTAAGTATCTACTGTGTCTAAATACTGGAAAGACAAAGATGCATGGCAAGGCTTCCAATGTAGGATGTTTGGGGTGAGCAAGTGCATTTCAGGTCTACAGCAGGGGGCCCCATTGTGTGGAAATACTTGTGAGTGTGTGTTTTGGGGAAACCCATCAATGGACACGTGGTCCATGGGTTTCAGAGGATGTAGGAGAGGGAAAGTTTTTAGTAATTTCTAAGCTTTAGTCTTGGTTCATCAGAACATGTTTTTTTGTTCTTCATTTTAGAAAATTCAAGAGAAGGAGGTAATTTTTAAGGAATGGTGGTTGGGCATGGCGAGATAGATCAGTTGTGTGTTCGGGATAGAGGATTATTTTAACATTATACTTTGGTAAAGTCAAATGTATGAATGACTGCAGGTACAGGAAAAGAGGGCGATTATATTTGTATTTGCTTTTCAATACTGAGTTTGACTTTGTGGAAAAACACATTCTTAGGGAGCTTTAGGGTGATACTTACTGGGATATGTTAGTCAACATGGGTGGCCATAACAGAATGCTGAAGTTTGGGTGGTGTAAAGTACTGGCATTTACTTTCTCATAATTCTGCAGGCTGGCGTCCATGACAGTATGTCATGAGCTTGGTAGTTGTTGGTTTTGACAGCTACTTTCTTGCTATGTCTTCACCTGTTTTCTCTCTTTGTATTCGAGGCAAAAGTGAGACCTCTGGTGTCGCTTCCTTTTAATATAAGGACACCAGGCCTATCGGATTAGAGCATCCCACTTCATGACTTCATTTAACTTTTGATACCTCCCTACTGACTTTATCTCCAAATGTAGACTCATTGGAGATGAAGGATTTAACATATAAATTTGGGAGAAGGGGCATAATTAATGCCCCCTACATTTGTGTTTTTTCCATGTTTTATAAAAGGCATGAACATAAAACCAGGCACTGTGGCTCACGCCTGTAATCCTACCACTCTGGGAGGCTGAGGTGGGTAGATGTCCTGGGCTCAGGAGTTAGAGACCAGCCTGAGCAAGAGCGAGACCCTATCTCTAAAAAAAGAGCTGAGCACTCTGGTGGGTGCCTGTGGTCCCAGTACGTGAGAGGCTGAGGCAAGAGAATCACTTGAGCCCAAGAGTTTGAGGTTGCCGTGAGCCAGGATACTACAGCACTCTACCAAGGGTGGCAAAGTGAGACTCTGACTCAAAAAGAGCATGAACCAAGTGGCAGGTGTGTAAGAGTTAGCTTTTGCATCAAGGTTTCTATCTCGTGTCACAGAGTCTGGGCTTGTGGGGATTTCTTGTAGTGATAGTGCAGCTTTGTGTCACTGTCTGAATGTTTGTGCCCTGCAAAATTAATAGGTTGAAATTCATATACCCCGATGGTGATGGTGTTAGAAAGTAAGACCTTTGTGCTCACTTCAACAGCACGTATGCTAAATTAGAATGATACAGTGTGGCCCCTGCCCAAGGATGACACACAAATTCATGAAGCATTCCATATTAAAAACAGAAAAAGAAAGAGGGACCTTTGGGAGATGATTAGGTCATAAGAGTGGGCCTTCATGAACAGGGTTTGGGTTATAACAAGATTAAACAAGAGACCCCAGGGAGCTAGCTAGCCCCGTCTACCATGCGAAGTCACCATCTGTGAGGCAGAATGCAGGCCCTCACCAGACACTGTACCTGCTTTGATCTTGGATTTCCCAGTCTCCAGAACTGTAAACAATAATTTTTTGGAGTTTTTTGTATCTTGGTTTTTATTTTGTTTGTTTTGAGACAGAGTCTTACTCTGTCACCCTGGGAGAGTACCATGGTATTATCACAGCTCACAGCAACCTCGAACTCCTGTGCTCAAGCTATCTTCCTACCTCAGTTTTTCTATTTTTAGTAGAGACAGGGTCTCGCTCTTGCTTTGGCTGGTCTCAAACTCCTGAGTTCAAGCAATCCTCCCACCTTGGCCTCCCAGAGTGCTAGGATTATAGATGTGAGCCACTGCATTGGCCAATTCCTGTTGTTTTTAAGTTGCCCAGTGTATGGTATTTTGTTATGGCAGCCTGAACAAAGATAGCTGGTGTCCTAAATCTGCTGCCCTGGTGACCAGGGTTTTTCTAGGTGTGTGGGTCTTATGGAAATCACTTAATCCCTCTGAGCCCTTGTATTCCTCTTCTGTGAAATAGAGCTGTATTATATCTATCAATCTTTTATCTATTTCAGCTGATTAATACTTCACTGGACTATAACATAGCTAGATTTATAATTAATTATACTCTGTTTTTATTGTGTACATTGCTGCTAAGTATAGAACAGAAAACCCTTCTTATTGAGGTTTCTAAATATGATTTAAGCTGTGTTCAAGGGACTTTGTAGATCATGAGGTTATTTGGCCTTGAAAAAAATCAAATTCATGTTATTTGTAGAAAATATGAAATATGGGTAGTGCCCATAGCTCAGTGGTTAAGGGCGCCAGCCACATACACCAGGGCTGGCAGGTTTGAATCCGGCTTGGTCCTGCTTAAACAACAATGACAACTGCAACAACAAAAAAAATACCTGGGTGCTGTGGTGGCTGCCTGTAGTCCCAGCTACTTGGGAGGGAGGCAAAGAATCACTTAAGCACAAGAGTTTGAGGTTGCTGTGATGCTATGACACTATCCAGGGTGACAGCTTGAGGCTCTGTCTCAAAAAAAAAGAAAGAAAGTGGAATATAGACAAATGGAAAGATGGGCAAAATTGTGTATAATCGTAGCACATAATGAGAGCCATGCTTATCATTTTGCCTGTTAAGCTCCCAGACTTTCACTGAAGTACACACATACGTACCCACCCCAAATACACTACACAATGAGTGAATGATCATGCAGCATGATCATAATGTCAATCCAGATCAATAAATCTAACTTCCTAACATTATTTTTTAATGGCTTGAAGAGTTGTCTGTTCTTTGAATGTACCACAATATCTTCAGCTATCCTTTATTGTTAGACATGTAAGTAGTTTTCAGTTTGGTGCTTTTGATAACATTGCTCTGAATATCCTCAGCAAACCTTAAACCATAGCCTTAATTATTTTCAAATAATTGCCGAGTTGAAAAATATGCATTTTTCTCACAGCTTTAGTACATACTGAAAAGGGGCTCGGTTTTGAGATGTATGCTTACTGAGCTTGAAATAAGCATAATGAGATATAACATAAATATAGGGTCATTATATGTTAATTCCTGTGCAGTACTCGTTAATGAATTGAACTGGAAAGTGGAGGTAGTTTTACTCATTAGCACTTGTATGTGAGGAAACTTCTTTTAAGGATCTACTTTCTCAAGATTTTTACCATCAAAGCCTTTCTTTTCATTCTGAAAACTCAATTAATTTTAAAGCTTGTTTTAAACAAATTTAGGATCCTTTGGCTACCTGTGACAGCTGTTGGCAGCTACCCTTTAATGTAAAGGATTCTGTCTTTCAGATGCTTGATGCAAATTATTGCCTTTAAATCAACTGCAAGTTCTCCCTCCCACTATTTTGAAAGCAGGGGCATCACTGCTTTTGAAATCCAGAGGAAAGCTGCCTTTCAAAAAGACATTGTTAAAGTGGGGGCTGGATGCGACCAATTGTTTTTATATAATTGTGTAGACTGTTGTCTTACAAGTTTACAGAACACCTTTAGGATTTCACCAACTGGAAAGGAAAATGACTTCATGAACTGAGTATGGACTTGAAAATACCCCTATATTCAGAAAGTCTGAGTTCAAATCCCTATAGAGTTGGCTGAGTCTCCTTCCTCATGAGTTTGAATACATTGATTGCTGTGTAATCAATTGTTTCTGTGACCTTAAAATTCATCTTGTCACATTTCAGAGCTCTACCACCTTCAAACTGGGTCATTTTCGTGCCTCTACTAACTTCCCATTTATTTATCTCCCAGGTCCTACCTAATCACCTTTGGATATTATTAATAATTATTTACTTGGGCGGCGCCTGTGGCTCAGTCGGTAAGGCGCCGGCCCCATATACAGAGGGTGGCGGGTTCAAACCCGGTCACGGCCAAACTGCAACCAAAAAATAGCTGGTCGTTGTGGCGGGGGCCTGTAGTCCCAGCTACTCGGGAGGCTGAGGCAAGAGAATCGCTTAAGCCCAGGAGTTGGAAGTTGCTGTGAGCTGTGTGAGGCCACGGCATTCTACCGAGGGCTATAAAGTGAGACTCTGTCTCTACAAAAAAAAATAATAATAATTATTATTATTATTTACTTAAATCTTATACCTTCTTTTAAAAACAAACTTCTTGCAAGTTATTTTTTTCATTTATGTGAGCAGATTAGGGAAAAAATGCTTCATCCTTTCTTCACTTCCCTCTCCCCTCTCTGGGACACCCTGGCTCTGACCTGGAAGATCTTGTCATTTAGAAGTAGGGCAGGGTTTCCAAGGATGGTGAAACCACGGATGTATTTTCATCACCCTAAAAAACACTCATTCTCCTTTCTTTTTTTTCTTTTTTTTTGTGGTTTTTGGTCGGGGCTGGGTTTGAACCCACCACCTCCGGCATGTGGGACCGGCGCCCTACTCCTTGAGCCACAGGCACCACCCCATTCTCCTTTCTATAACCCTTCTCTTAGCAATAAAAAAATAAAACCATATTATGTTTTGAATATTTTTCTTTTTCTTTCTTTCTTTCTTAAGACACAGTCTCTCTTTGTCACCCTCCCTCGGTAGAGTGCCGTGTTATCACAGCTCACAGCAACCTCAGACTTTTGGGCTGAAGAGATTCTCTTGCCTCAGTCTCCCAGTAGTTGGTACTATAGGTGCCCACTACCATGCCCGGCTATTTTTAGAGACAGAATCTCATTCTTGCTAAGGCTGGTCTCAAACTCTTGAGCTCAAGTGATCTGCCAACCTTGGCTTCATAGAGTGCTGGATTACAGGCGTGAGCCACTGTGCCCAGCCTTGAATTTTTTTTCTTTACTATTCATTGTGAAACGTTTGAAAAATGCAGAGAAAGAAACACTGCCACATACCAAGTAAACTTTAAATTATAATTGGTAACATCCTGCTACTAATTCCCTGTCTCCTTGTTGCAGATGCCCAAGTAAAGATTATTCTGCTGGTGGCATTTGTCATTTCCTCTCCCCTACAGGTTCAGACCAAGGAAAACTGTTTGTTGGTAACCTCAGAATCACCTACTCACTGGATGAAAACTTCAGTAGCTATTTATTGTGCCTTGCACTTCTGTTTTGCTTGGGATGATTATTGTCATCCACATGCCTGTGGACTTACTGCTTCCCACTCACTTTCTTGGCCCAGAAACAACAGCTTCTTCTGGTGCCTTCCTGGCTCAACATTCCAGTTCTTCACTGGGACCGGCACATTTGGCTGTACCCTGAAGTCCTCTATGAATGAGCTCTAGCCGTTCCCTTCCCCTCGGGAGCTGCACCCTGTTTCTCAATCCCACAGAATCTTGTTCTGAACCACTAGGAACTTGAATGTGGCTCACCCATCTATCTGCCTCTGACACTGTGTGCTTGTGGGTGCCACTGGCTGCTGTTTCCCATTGCTGGAAGTCCTGAGAGACTGATGTTGTCCTAAATGAAGACCTAGTTCTCTTACCACACTTTGGACTCTAATTTGGTCCTACATCTGTTTCTGTAGATCTAGTCCCTCCAAATTCCAGTTTCTTCCCATTTCCCTTTGTTGCCTGTCAGTGAGACTTGTACATGCCTGGACGGCCACCCCATCAGAGATAAGCAGTAAGCTCCACGTCACAGAAAGTATCTAAGCAGAAACAACACAGCATGAGGAGCTCCAACGAGTATCTCATGCTGGAAAGAGAGATTGGACTAATCACTCTGGTCACTTAAATTCTGAGGTTATTATAATTCAACAGAACTTGCCTTTCCCACTTCACGGAGTCAATGATAACTCTCTTGTGACACTATTCTCTATCCTGTGCTGGGCTGACTCGGTCCAGAAGGCTTTGTTGTATACTCAAATGTAAATTCAAATTTTAAAAAGATTGCATCAATACAAAAAGTGGGACAAAACCCAAGTTGATCGAAAGTGTCATGTTTGGCCAGGAGCCGTGGCACACGCCTGTAATCCTAGCACGCCGAGGAGGGTGGATTACTTGAGTTCTGGAGTTCAAGACCAGCCTGAGCAAGAGCATAACCCCCCCCCCACCAAAAATAGAAAAACTAGCCTGGTGTTGTGGCAGGCATCTATAAGTCCCAGCTACTTGGGAAGCTGAGGCAAGAGGATCACTTGAGCCCAAGAATCTGAGGTTGCGGGTGGTGCCTGTGGCTCAAAGGGGTAGGGCACTGGCCCCATATGCGGGAGGTGACAGTTTCAAATCCAGCCCTGGCTAAAAAAAAAAAAAAAAAAAAAAATCTGAGGTTGCTGTGAACTATGATGCCACAGAACTCTACCTATGACGATAAAGTGAGATTGTCTCAAAAAAAAAAAAAGAGAGAGAGATAAGTGTCATGTTTGATCACTTAAATTGAACTGACCAAATTATTTCAGTTACTTAGTGACCTTGTTTACGTCTGTCAGATTGTGCGACAACTGCTTTTTTTGATAATTGGATATAAATTCAGTTTGTTTTGTGCATGGATACGTGAGTAATCCCAACAAGAGGAGTGATGGGTGATTTTGCTTTTAATAGAGAGAATTTATTGAATAGCTAAATTCAAGAACTGGCTTGTAAACATGCACAGATGCAAATACATGAAGTGGTATTGGAGTGTCGTGGCAAATCCTGATTTGGTATTGGAGTGTCGTGGCAAACCTCTGTTTGCGCCTTCCTCCACGTCCATCCAGCCTTCACTAGGCAGGGGGATTACAAATCCTCTGAAACCTGATTGATGATCATGTGAGCCCTCCTACTCTGAACCCACCACTGGCATTTAGATATGACTCCCTGTGAGAAGGAGCTCTTTTATCCATGCTCCTGCACAGCTTTAAAATCCAGCCCTTGTGCTTTCTCCGACTCAGTGCAGTGAACCCCCCAGGAGCCTTCCTGCTGGTCATGATTTTACACATGCCACAAGGTCCTGCTTAACAACCATTTTCTTCTCCCTTTTAACTCTCACACGTATTTTGGCTGCATTCCTTAATATTACTTATACTTTCTAATGATATTTTATCTTGCCTTTCAGGGCACAGAGTATACAGTATTGCTTAGTGAATAAATGCTCTGCCACTTACTAGCTGTTTGATGTCAGGCAAATCAATTAGTTTCTCTGTGCTCAGTTTTACTCCTATATAAAGTGCAGGTAGTAACAGTGCCTACTCCATCGAGTTAGTGTATGGATTAAATCGGTAAATACAGTAAACACACCTGAACCGTGCCTGGAACATACCCCGTTTCCCCGAAAATAAGACATCCTCTGAAAATAAGACCTACTTACAGGAAAGATAAGACGTTCCCTGAAAATAAGACCTAGCGCATCTTTGGGAGCACTGTCTTATTTTCAGGGAAACGGGGTAGTAATCACTCATAAATGTTAGCTCTTGCTTCTGTTACTACTGCTAGTATTGCTGGATTGTTATGGCCCTGTGCAAAGGCCCCAAGCTTGGTGAGAAGAATTCAGGTTGTTTATTAGACCCCACTTTCCCCATCAGTTACAGGCTCTTGTTCAGTGAACAGCATATAAAACCGTATATTGCAGTTCTACAGCAGAACCTATACACTTCCCAGGCTAAATCTATATTTCATTTATCTTTGCATCCCTGTCATGCCTAAAACAATACAGTCCACAGAGTCCTACTCAGTCTTGGCACTGCATGTGAATGAGGAGCTGGGTGTGGTGGCTCACACCTATAATCCCAGCACTTTGGGAGACCAAAGTGGGCAGATTGCCTGAGCTGATGAGTTTGAGACCAACTTGAGCGAGAGCGAGACTCTGCCTCTAAAAAATAGCAGGCATTGTGGCGGGTGCCTGTAATTCCAGCTACTCGGGAGGCAAGAGAATCAATCGCTTGAGCCCAAGAGTCAGAGGTTGCTGTGAGCTATGACCCGAGGACACTCTACTGGGGGCTACAAAGTGAGATTCTATCTCAAATAAAATAAAGTGAAATGAGGAAATGAATGTAAAAAGGAGAAAGTAAAAATGTTGATTTGGTTTTGCTTATTTACAAGCAGTCCATTGATTTTTGAAGCACAGCATTGAATAGATCATGCATTTTCTTTCTTTCTTTTTTTTTCTTTTTTTGTAGAGCCTGAGTTTCATTTTGTCGCCCAGCTATTTTTTGTTGCAGTTTGGCCGGGGCCGGGTTTGAACCCACTACCCTCGGTATATGGGGCCGGCGCCCTAGTCACTGAGCCACAGGCGTCACCCTCTATCACGCATTTTCCAAAAGAAACCAGCATTTGCCGCCATCTTATTGAAATACTGGATATGTCATAAATTTAAAGAGTAATTGAAACTGAATTTTCTGCAAGTTTATTTACTAGATCAAAGAGTGACTTCAACTTTCAGCACTTATTTTATTTGCCAGCATAAACTTCTGCATTTAGTCAAGTGCCAAGAAAAAAGTTAATCTTCTGAATTATGTGGATTCTGGCAAATCCCTCTTTCTTTTTAGGAAAAAGAAAAAGAGAGCGTTAATTTTTTATCTCCCCTTCAGCAAATCCAACTGATTATAATAGTGAGGATAAAATTCTAGCAATTAATTTAATAGCTCTAGGCTGCTAATCATTCCAAAAATGTGACATTACCCAGAATATACTGGTTACCCTTATAGCATGTCATTGATATATAATTCAATTGATTTTCACACTTTTTACATTCTGAACTGAAATACAACTTTTGTCATGTCACTAGATTGGAATTCTTTGACAATACATTAACATGCCAAAAATAATATTACACACAAGAATAATGTAGATAAATTACAGGTAGACCTGTGTCCCTAAGGAGATTTTCATTTGTGTCTTAAACAGAAGACTTACAACCCTTTTTACACATCTATTTCATCCCAGTATGTTTTAGCTTTTAGTTCGATTCGCAGTAAATTACTCGTTTTATGCTTGCTGCATGGCCAGCCCTGTGTCAGCTTCGCTGGGCAGAGGACTGACACAGAAGAGTCTGTGTAATTCTAAAACACCACACATTTTTTTTTTTTTAAGAGCAAATATGGAGACTTTCATGGAAATGAATCCTTCAAAAGGACAGTCTGTGGATGATTCTAAAACTACTGTTACTTTGGGGGAACTTTTTTGGAGCTATCTTTTCATAATGTCTAGGGTCCTCTTTTTAAATGCGCTTAGTTCTGGATAATTTTGTCCACTTTAAAAATGGATCCATTTTGGAAATCTGATAATTCCTAGACTGAGTTTTTGATAAATGACAAGATGAGTCATGCTGTGTAATACTGGATTTAAGTCCAGAACAGTGAGTGATGGCAAAAATGACAGACTGTTTTTAAGAGTGATTTTTTTAACTTGCTTTGAGGGCAGCTTCAAAGGAAGTTTTAGAGCATTGGAAACAGGAATGGAATAAGGACGTTATAGACCTCCAACATACCTCCAACATCCTTGGATTTAGCTCTTTAATCTCAATGTAACCTTCATGAGCGTAGGACCTTGTTGGGCCTCATTTGTTTTCTCAGAGCCTAAAACTGAGTCTGATTTCCTAGTTGCCTTTGAAATGTATGAGTAAGTGATTAAATACTTTTGAGAATGAATGTTCACAACTGTTCACAAATGTACTGGAAGCCCCCTGTTGGGAGTGGTTCATCGCTGCACCCCCAGCACTTTGTGGTATTAATTGACTGTGTTCAGGTGCTATGCACCTGATGAGAATTTGACTTTGTGCTGAGTGCTTTATTTTTGGTATTTCACTATTTGTGCTATCGTCATCCTCTTTTCATAGATGAAGGCTCAGAGAAGCTAGACAGCTAGCCCAGAGTCGCACAGCTAATAAATGAGGAGCCTGGATTCATCCCCCAAATTCTGGCTGCTGACCAAGCCTATGCTCCTAAGCACAATTCTTTGCTGTCTTCCAGTGCAACGTTTTTATTCTGGCTTGGTGCAGATTCTAACATTATGCTTCCAGTCCTAAACTAAGGACAAAAATAACCCCTTTTCAGAGATAAGAGAACTGTCCAAAGTACACTATAGAGAGGAATTTTCTAATTTAGGATTTAATGGGAGTTTGGGGAAATATCTTTCAAAGATCCCATGGTATCCTCCAGAGCATCCTCCTAAGGTAGGTATTCTCTCAACGGTGGCCTTGAGTGAAAGGATGATAGGCATTGGGACACATATTAAAAGTCATTCTTCATTTAAAGCCCAAGTTTCCAGAAGACCTGTTATCTTCTTGAGGAGACGAGTACAGCACAGTAGGGTCCAAAGTTTATAATCTTTTCTCTGAAAGCATCTCATTATTTGATCATGGACAAGTTCCTTAGCTTTCCCACATTAGTTTCCACATCTAGAAAATACTAATAGTTAACTGGAATAGGTCACCCACAGGTTGCCTTTAGCTCTTTGGTTGTCAAAATGTATAAGATAGTAAGTAATCCTTTCCCAAAGATTGTGAAAAACTACCAGGAAAGGTTTCCAAGGAGAACAGGAACGTGATAAATGGTAGATAAATAAAGATGGGAAGGGAGGAATGAGCCAGGAACTGGAATTAGGGTCCTCACCCTAGGGGTTGAAGAAGGGGTCGGCTAGATTTTGAAAGACTGAATAGTGCAGGACTTTGGTCTCTTCCCCCTGACTCGTTGATTATATATTTCTTGATTGCCTGCTATCTTCCAGCCACTGAGAGACATTGATTGTTGGAGGTTCTTTCTGAGTTAGACTGGGGAAAGAAGATATTTCAGTGGACTCAAGGGAATGTGCCATTGATATGATGATTTGGAATGTTTACCAAAAATCTTTCTCCATCAGTTCAGGCTTACAAAAGGAAGATAAGGAAAACCTGAGAGTAAAGTTTACTTGGAGATTATATTTAAAGGGGAAAGAAAGAGGAAAATAACTAATTAGTTGTTTGAAGAGGAAAAAAAGTGCCTTTGATTTGACGTGATTGATGCTGTATTATCTTGTAGATGGGTGGTTTAGGGTAGTAGAAAGAGGTAATGATATTTATTCAGGTTTGGAATTTGGACCTATTCTAGAAAGTCAACACGTGGCTGTTACTTTTTGTAGGTGTAAGGATGGCCTGAGATGAGTTAGTGTTTTCTGGGCTTTTCTGTCTGATTATGAGCCCCAGTGGTTCCAAAAGTGAGTTTGTACATCAGAATCACTTGAGTTGCTTGTTACAAATGTACATTTTTAAGGTCATGTCTCAAGAGTTTGGAGTTGGCAATCTAAATTTTTTAATAAGCTCCTACGTGGTTCTGATTAATATTGGCTGAGGAATAGTATTTGGGAGGAACTTGCCTATTGCCTACACCCCTGGAGCACACAGAACCAAAAGTCATTTGTAGCCCCCTTGCCCAGTACAAGATCCATGCGAGATAAATGTGCTACTTGTTTCTTTTTAACCTGATAGGTTAAAAAGGTCTGATAGGATGAAAAGGTCTTAGGATCCCAGAATGATGGGGAAAGTGTCAATCCCAGCTGCACAGAAATTAGCCAGTGCCACGCATGTTTAGATCAGATGCTGTGAGTAATATTCTTTCTGGTCAATAAAAAAAAATAAATCATGTAGGTGCTCACGTGAAGAGCAGTTTTTTCTACTGGAGGGGTACAAGTTATTTACCTGTTTTCTCTGGTTTTGGGGGGAGGGAAAAGTAACTGATGTACAACCACAGAGAGGTGAAAGGCTGTTCAATTAGATTATAGGCAGACAAATTAGCAGCTAAATGTGACTAGAACAAAGAAAACAGTAGAACAAAGAACAAATCAAAAAGTTACTGACTATTGAGATTTTTAGACAGAGCTAACAAACTGACCGTGGGTTCCAGGGATAATCACAGTCTAGATGTTGTTTGTTCCCTTTTTACCAAATGGTAGAGAAGTTCACAAAACCCCAGCTACTGCATCCAGATGAGCGCCGGCAGCCAATTTAGGCTGTTATCAGGCATCTGCAAGAGGCAGTTTTTTATCTGAGCAGGGAGATCCTGCCTAGGTACCTGTCTTAGAACTTGGAGCACTTGCAGCTACAGAGGCTCAGAATCTTCTGGAGTTAGCAAAGCATTCCATTAGAGCAAGGCTGAATGGGGATTAAGCCAGGAAGACAAATAAATCAAAACAGAATCAGGTGTGGCAATAGAGCTACAACCAGGGCAGAGAAATTTTCTAAAGCCCCCTGTAAGTAACTAGAACACCAGTACTTTACTAATAGTAAATATGTTTTTACACAAATTGATACAGGATTTCAGCATTCAAGGCTATACAGGGAGCCTCCCTTCTTTGGGCCCAGGTGAGCTCAGAGGTTAGACCCCCCACCCCCATTTCTAGGCACAAGCAGACTGCCTTTTTCGGGACACACCCTCTGGGTTCTGGTTGCAGTACTGGGGGTTTGAACCCGCCACCCTCGGTATATGGGACCGGCGCCTTACTGACTGAGCCACAGGCCCCGCCCTACCTTCCGGGTTCTGATAAGATCATGAGCAAAGCAGCCTGTGATGGTTTTTTGAGTGGTTCCACCTTGGGTAGGAGCACACACCGTAGTCCCTTCTCAGGGTCAAAGACTGTAAAGGACCTGATAACCTCAACCTAGTGAGGAAGAACTACTTTCATTCATTTGTTAATGCACTCACTAACTTTGGAGAGACGTTTTTCCATCTACCAACTGCCAGCCAAGTGTAATCCTCTAGACCTAAGACCCCTAGATAAAAGCCCACGTGGAGACTTCCGAAAGAGTTCTTCAGTCCTTTCCCCCTTCCAGAAGCTCTGGTGCTTTTCTGTATTCCTTTCTAACTTCTAATAAAAGTCCCATCTTACCACTGATCTGTGGTCTCGTGGGTTCATTCTTCGAATCCCGGAGACCAAGGACCTACTGAAGAGTGAAATTCCGGTATCAAAATTCTTTTTTTTTTTTTTATTTTTGAGACAGGGGTTTGCTCTGTCACTCAGGGCTAGAGTGCAGTGACACCATCATAGTTCACTGTAATCTCAAACTCCTGGAGTCCTCTTACTTCAGCCCTCTAAATAGCTGGGACTACAGGCCACCATACCCAGCTAATTTTTCTATTTTTTGTAGAGATGGGGCTCTCACTTGGGCTGGTCTAGAACCCCTGCCTCAGCCTCAGAAGTGTTTGGATTATAGGTGTGAGCCACTGTGATTAAAGCTGGCCATAAATTCCTTCTTTATTAAATAATACACAGTTTATTTTAATTATGGCCATTTTAAAAACATCCTTTCAGGTATTCTTTTAAAGACATAAATTAAAATGATCCGTGCAGGGGTGGCACCTGTGGCTCAAAGAAGTAGGACACCAGCCCCATATGCTGGAGGTGGCAGGTTCAAACCCAGACCTGGCCAAAAAACTACAAAAAAAAAAAAAAAAAATCCATGCAGATAACCTTCGGGAAAAAGAGTTGGGCTAAGTTTTGAAATTGAGTCTCTGCTTATCCGGATTGGACTGACCAAATAAGAATTACCAGTAGGATACAGGGCCCTGCCCAGGGTCATTCTTATATGTATATTTTATTTCCTTAAGTTGTGAAACACATGGAGTGTCACACTGGTGTGGGAAAGGGAGTCTCACAAAGAAAGGCCTTTTGTCTGGAACCTTCTAGCAGTGTTCTGCCAGCTTTACGGTTGCTCCCAAGTTGGCAGGCAGTGCGCCTATCAGTCTCATCTGGGAGTGGGAGTGGAGCAGCCCTGGAGAAGGCTGTTCTGATCTTCATAAAGGGGAGATCATCTCTCCCATCTTTACAGTCTGACTCGTACCCTCACAGGCATCTTTTTGACAGTAGTCACAATACTAAAAGTCAGGATGCACTGGAAACCAGATTGATTTCTTTGAAAGAGGCACAGCCCCGGTACCATCAGCGTTATATAGTTTTTTAACTTCACAGACTGTCCTGTGTGCTACATTCTGTGTGTCTAGAAGCTGTGTTGACTTTAGGAGTCACAAGTGGGTGTGGGCCAGCATTTCAACATTTTTTGTTCAGCGACACACCTTTCCAATTCTGCTGTGAGCGCATCAGCTTCCTCCTCCCTGCCAGTCATCAAGCCCTCCAGTCAAGCGCACATCTGCACCATTATTAACACACACGGGGCAGGCGAGAGCTGGTTACCACCACTGCCTCCATGTCCTCATTCAACTATTTGCAAAGAGCTCGAACAGAAATAGAGAAACCATCTCAAAAGAAGACAGACCTTTTGCTGTGAACAAAATAAAGCAAATGTTTGGTGATGTGGAGCTGCCTGACAGTACTGTATACTGCAAAGACTGGGTTTATTATAAAGCATGTACATTATTCCGTGTAACTTTCCCATCGTGTACATGCCAAGGCCATTTGTGAGACTCAAATGAAATGCAGTAGGTAATTTGTTGTTGTTTATTTGGCTTTCTCTTTTAATCCTCTCCCTGTTCCACCTCCAAAAAATTTAATTAAACACAAGAAACTCAAAGAGCCATGGCAAGCCCACCCAAGGGAAGCTGGACCCTCCCAGAAGAATCCAAGCCTGAGCACTCTAGGGGTCTTCACACAAAGCCTGGAGTAAAAGCTGGTGCAGAACAAGCTGGTTCCAGAGGCTTGTGGTCTCCCAACCCAGAGGGGCCTTCTGCAATGGGGTACTCTTAACAGGGCCAACCCTGTTAAGGTCAACCTTAACAGGGTCAATCCTGTCTGAGAAGGGGTGTTTGCTGGCCTTGTTAAAGACCCTAGCAGTGGACACCCAGAAAATGGGTTGCTGCGCACCCCTTAGGGGAATTAGCCTAGGGCAGTTGGTCCAGACAAGGTGCCCGGGTGGCAGAAAGCAGCCTCTGGCTGCCCACAGTAACATGCAGTTTGGACGTAATGTCTTCGGCTTTCATGCAGGTTTTCTGGAAGCTCACAGAGTAGCTCCCAAATGTTGGTTTCTTGAGCAGGAACTCAAAGTTTATAATCAGCCCTTGTGATGACTAGGGATTTAGTTAGTTCATGTGACTATAGCAAATTAAAGTGGGCAGCAGACAGAACCAGGTGGTTAAAGCTCAGCTGATCCAAATTGTTCTCGTCTACCAAGAGGATAAGTTGAAATATTTCTGTGACAATTGACTAGTGTTTGAATAGTGTTTGAAATTCCCCCTTGCAAACACCCCAATATGTTTAGTTTGTCTCAGCAGATTCCCCTTGCAAAGGACAATGACTGCTCCCTTGATAAGGGAAAGGGGTCAGTAATACAACTATAGGCCCTGCTCCTCACACATTTTCATTGGGAAGTTCAGCAGAAGGTATCTTTTCATTCAATCATCCCTTTGCTCAGCAAAAATCTCTGCTTCTCCAAGGACAAAATCAAGCCACGATCTTTGCACAAAGACAAAATTCTATTTGGGTTTGAATAGCTAGAGTATGAAAAAATAACACGAACATTTAGATAAAAGCGTTTTATCTAGATCCACTTATGTAGAAATTATTTAGACCAGAACTAGGTATGATGCAGATAAGTGGCTGTAACTGTTGTCATCCTATTTATGTTGGCTTTGTTTTTTAATTTTAAAAGGCTTTTTTATATACATCAATGAAGAAAAAGGATATTATCCGAAATCAGCCCTAATCTGGAAGCAAGTTTGCTTATTTGTATAAGAAGTCGATTTGCGTACATTCCCTTTCTTTCATGCTTCATTCTTGAATTAGACTGTCTTTTATTTTTCTACTTCCATTTGTGATTACTGTGAAATTCCTGCCTAAGGACTGCTAAGGAATTTTTAAAATTATACAATGCAAAAGTTCTTTGAAAGGATTTTGAGTCCCAGGCATGCTGACTCTAAGCTCAAAAAGTAAGCATGGCTTTCAAGCAAAAGTAGGTCTAATGCTTTGAAGAATGTAAACTATAATCAGTATTTCAGAGGCATCGAAGTGGTTAATCTATTAATCTGTACTAATCAATCCACCAGTATAAACATCTTCTAACTAAACCTTGGTGTTTCCAGATTACCTTAGAGAGAAAATTTAACCTAATTTTGCTGTTTCGATACAAAACACAGGTTACGTTTTTCTGATAATAGTCCTTGCTTTCTGGAGTAGTCTTAGAATTCATTTCTTTGCTGCAATTGAAGCAGCTGTGGTCTGACTCTTTTCTTAACTTGATTGTAGCTGGGTAGACTTGGCTAATCATGTGATGCTAAAATAGTTCTTGTTAAGTTCATTCCTAGGCCTTTGAGGTGTTAACTCTGTCTTCAGCCACTTGCTGCTGATATTGTTGAAGGACTTCCAGGGTACTTGGGGTGGGGATAGGGGTGGTGCTTAAAGAATCCCATTTACCCACAGCTCAAGTGCAATCTGGGCTGAGTGTAGCATGTATTGCTTCTTGAACTACACAAATCACCCTCCACCCCTGCAGACCAATGTCCTGCTGTAATTCTTCCCTTCCTTGGCTGGAACAGGGCTATCGATACATCCTGTGGAGCTGGTGAACAGAATTCCCTTGGTCCCTTGTACCCAAATCCTGTACATAAAGCTGTCAGCCCTCAGATTTAAGAATTCCTAGCCTACCAGCTTTTCCTGGTGGTCCCTCTGTTCCTGAGAAGGACATTCAGAGGTCCTCGTGCCCTTGGTGCCCCTGCCCCCTGGAAGGTTTCTCCCGGTAGCAGAGCTGTCTCTACTTCCTGCCCTTCATGGGTATTCACCCATCCCTATGTCCTTTAGTGATTACCTGTTGCTGGGTTGTTCCATTCTAGAATTTGCTCCCTACAGTGCTCAAATGTTCCATGTTTAGAGAATGTTAGCGGCTTCTTCTCCGAAATGGGAATTGCTGAACACGCTGCCGGTGAAGGTGACAGTGTGATGGCATCATTTCTCTTCCTGTGGCGAGGTCTGAGTCAGTCTCCTGCCTTGATGTGTACACAGATCCTTAAGAAATAACAGCTGATGGCAACTTGCTGCGACATGTACAATAGGGAATGAAATGGCACAGTAAAAAATTTGGAATTTGTCCCAAGTTTTTTTTTTTTTTTTTTTTCAAAGAGGGGAAAATTTAGGCAGGAAGGGAGAACCTTGTTCAAATGCCCGTTTGTGCAACAGTGTTCCTTTTTTCCCAAATCTAACGAGGTCTGAGCCCCACAAGTATTCTGATTTATTACCTGCTTCTACTGGACTACTTTTGGTGTTTATTATTTTGATGTCCAGTTAACTTAGCACTTGAAATAATTTCGCTTTCTGAATCTGTTTTTCTCCCGTTCCGTGCGGGGTTTCGTGATGGTTCGGGCTTCCTCACATGAAAATGACACTTGCGTGAGAACACCGTTTCTGTCACTGGGGTTTTGTCTTCCCAGTGAGGAAAATATACTCATGGTTTTCCTCAAATGTAGGGGCAAAAGGTTGCTTGATTATAGTCTTCAAGTTCCATGGTGTGATCCCTGGAAATCTTCACAGTATTGTTGGGTTTTTTTTGTTGTTGTTGTTGTTTTCTTCAGTTTTTGTAGTTTTGGGCCAGGGCTGGGTTTGAGCCCACCACCTCCGGCATATGGGGCCAGCGCCCTACTCCTTCGAGCCATAGGTGCTGCCCTTCACAGTGTTTTTAATGAGTTTTTCATACTCTCTGCCAGCAATGTTGTAGAGGGGGTTGCATTAGAGATGCTAGAAGTGGAAGACCTTGAGATGGTTCAGCACCATCTCAATTTTTTTTTTCTTTTCTCTCTCTCTCTCTCTCGTTTGTTTATTTATTTTTTTCTTTTTTGAGACAGTCTCATTCTGTTGCCCAGGCTAGAGTGCCTTGTTGTCAGCCTAGCTCACACCAACCTTAAACTCTTGGGCTCAAACAATCCTCCTGCCTCAGCCTCCTGAGTACATGGGACTACAGGTGCCCACCACGGTGCTCAGCTATTTTTAGTAGTGACAGAGTCTTGCTTTTGCTCAGGCTGGTTTTGAACCTCTGCGCTCAAGCAATCTTCCTACCTCAGGCTCTGAGAGTGTCAAATTTTGTTCTTCAGACTATGATATGTGTGATGACCTCTCTGATGATTTAGAGTCACACATTTGATATCAGAGGAATCTCAAAGGATTTGGGTCAAAATAATTAGCTCTGCAAAATAATCAACTCCCTTTCTGCCTGGATAAAAAAAAAAAAAAAAATAATGTTGTTTTAGAAGTTAGGCATTCTCTGTTGGTACAAGTCAACACGCCCAGGTGTGGAAAGGGTTGGGGACTCTTAGGGAAGGTGGCTGTTTCCCAGAAGTCACAACTGCTGGTGCAGAGAGGAAGCTGTCTGCTCAGTTTCCTCCTTTGCTTTGTGAAGGCCAGACACTGCCTTTGCCCCACCCTCTCCACCGTCCTCCTTAGGACTGGGGGAAATCGGCCCCCTGCCATGCATTGTCCCTTCCTTTTCTTTCTCAAGAGATTTGGCAGTTTTCATTGCTTTCATGGCTGAATGTTTTTTAAATCACTTTTTCCCCACTAAAGTCAAAACAGTGTAATATATGCTAATTATGAAAAATTTAGAAAATATAGAATGCGGCATTGAAGGAAATCACTCTCCATCCTATTACTCATGAAGAACCACTATTACTATATTGTGGATATCCTTGGGGGGGTTGTATTATCTCTTTAAAATTTGCATATATGAATGCATGCTTTTGAGCCATGCTTTTGATGTATTTAAGACTACCCATGTTAATTGGATTCCTTAGCTGGCTGCATCAGAGGGCATAACTGACAGAGGTTTGGAGCATGCCTTTAGTTGTGTGGGCACTTGAAAAATATTTAAAATCTGGAAAGTAGCCTATTTGGGGATGACATGGAAAAACATAGGACTCAGAAGCCTAGGATAGAAAAGGAAGGGTGTGGAAGTGGTGAAATGGGAGCAGCATTGGCTTTAGAATCAGAAAATCCAGTTTGTGCTTCTGCTGGCTGGGTAATTTCCCTGAAACTCAGTTTCCCAATCTGGGAAACAGTAATTCCTACTTAACTAGGTTGTATTGATGATTCAGTTCACTGACTGAGGTGCTGTTTAGGAAAATAGTTTATAAACAAGCACTGCAAGAGTCGGATTATAATAATATTATAATGAAAAAGGTGTTCAGACTTGGCCCTGGTGACTCAAAAGGAATAAAGATAAAGCAAGCATGTGTTAGGTAGGAGTTATACGGGTGTGAGCAGAGAAAATGTTTCATTGGCTATTTTTTTTTTTTTTTTTTTTAGCTGATACATCTAGTGGCTAATTTATACCTTCTGTTAAGGTGTTTATCCAGGCTGAAAATAGAATTATGATTTGTATCAGGGAGGCCATTTAGGAAGGCAGCTATTTGCTACTTTGTGCTGGTCACTCTTTCTTCTTAAGTCTGTGTGTTTTTAACTCAATGAGTGCATTCTCCTGTAATGCTAATATGTTTGCTCTTTCACCTAAGAGACTCTTATCAGACTTTTACTATGGATTACAGGCCTCTATGAAAGGAATCTTGCTGCATTTCCCCAAGAGAGAACAGGACAGTCATAACTCTGTATTTTAAACAACATATAAGGTTTGTCTGTTGCATTGGGTGTGCAGAGAAGGGAGGGGAGGGGAAATGAGGATTAGTTGAGGAGGGGTGTGGCCTGGGAAAGATGTATAAATGCCTTTAACTTGTGAAAGAATTTCTTTGTGCTCATTAACCTCAGAAATTGGGGAAATATTAAAAGGAGGAGTTTGCAGGGCAGCACGGTGAGCTCGGAGTCAGACTGCCACAGACTAAACCCCTCCCCACTAGTTACTTAGTTGTGTGACAGATGAGTTATTATATCTTTTTGCTCCTCAATTTCTTCTTCTCTAAAATGGTAATAATAATATTGACCTCCTTAGGGTGTTCTGAGATAAATATATAAACTGTTGATATGCTCAGGAATGATCCATGCTAACTTTGTGTTGAGTCCTTTTGTGGTTATTTTGGTTTTTGAGACAAAGTCTTACTCTGTTGCCCTGGCTAGAGTACAGTGGCATCATCATAGCTCACTGCAACCTCAAACTCGTGGGTTCAAGTGAATCTGCTTCAGCTTCCCTGGTAGCTGGGACGACAGGAGCACAGCATGACACCCAGTTAATGTTTCTATTTTTTGTTGTTATGGGGTCTCACTCTTATTCAGGCTGGTGTGTTGAATCCTTACGAAGGGTTTGATAAAGTGGTCCTAAGAAAGCATGGACGACACCCCTTCCTGCCCCAGGTCTACAACTCTGAACACAACTGAGTGTCAGGCAGATCTATATGAACCTTCTTTTTTAGGGCAGGGAGCCCCTACACTCAGCTAGAAATGACCAGGAGGGATTGAAAGTGGAGGCTCAGGGATTCCTCCTAAAACCACGCAGTCTCCATCCTGTGGGGCTGATCATTGTCCTAAATCTGGAAGGAAACTGGGAAGGTCAGTTGAGAATGACCTTTGGAAGAATATGTCCATGTCAGCTTCGTCTTCCTAGGCTTGTAGTTTCATATTTCTTCTCTTCTGTTCCCTTCCTCTTCAATGTTTTATGGCGAGAGACTGGGCAGGTGCACTGGACTTTAATGAAAGGCACTTGTCATTCTCAGAACAACCTCGAGAAGGAACAAAGTGATTAAAATGATAGACTTGGACTTTAATATTCTCATTCTAAGCATGTGACCCTGAACCTTGTGATTCCCTGAGCCCAGAGGGGAAAGAAAGGTGGAGGCTTTGGAGTACGTGTGTATTGTGGCTGTGGTTCTGGCATTACACCTCCTGGATTCAAATTCTGCCTCCGCCACTTACTAGGCGTGTTTACTCAAGCAATTGCTTAACTCTACATGCCTCAGTCTCTTTAATTTACAATGGGAATAGTGTATTTTCTTATCATAAGTTTGCCTGAAGTTCTTATTCAGTAAGATTATGTATGTAAAGTGCTTAGCCATAATTATTTAATACATATTAGTTATAATTATTTTGGGGATGCAGTAAATCTCAATTTGACTACTGCTTTGGCCATTTAACTGGTTGGAACTTTTGCTGAACTTCACTTTTCTTATGTAGAAAATAAAATGGGAAATACAATGTCTCCTTCAGAATCATAAAATGATCGTACCCTAGACATACCACCATGGAGACACAGCCCCCTAAAAGGACTGAATGCATTTTTTTTTTCCTTCTGTGGCCACTCATAGCCTCTTTCCTTGGCAGTATTTTTTCAAAGAATCTCCGTTTCAGCTCAAAGTTCACGTTTCCCGGAGAGGACCTTGAGGCACCCGGTAGCAGTATATTTTGAGCACTATACCAAGTACATTGTGGGGAGTTTCTCATTATTCCTCACGTGGCATCAATCCCATTTCACTGAGGAAGCTGCATCTGAGAGTTCAGTTTCACATCTCACTGCTCTCCCTGGGGAGCACCATCATTCATTTCAAGTCTGCCCGACTGCTGAGACTGTGTCTGACCATGGAGCCATTCTGCCTCCACTGATGGGACATGGGAAAGCTGTGACCATGAGCATCCCTTTGCTGGAACTAATGGCACTAAATAAAAGACATATCCCCTTCTCCCTCCCTTGTCTTGTTTAACTGAAAGGTAATTTATATAGCATATGATAACCCATTTTCCTCCACAACTCTACTATCCAGACCACAAGCAGAAAATTAACCTTTTAACTTAATCTATGCCTTGTACATTGAGCTCAGCACTAGTTTGCATCCCCTTAAATGGGAAGTTTCACGCAGCATAATGGATGTCCTCTCTGTGCACACATCGCAGGGGACAGATGACTTGCAGCTGCTTTGCCCTGAGGCCATTGTGAGTGCCACTGTCCTTGACAGATTGGTCTAGTTTACATCGTCAGTTTTGTATTTTTTTTTTTTGGCCGGGGCTGGGTTTGAACCCACCACCTCCGGCATATGGGACCGGCGCCCTACTCATTGAGCCACAGGCGCCACCCCATACATCGTCAGTTTTTATCACACTCTTTCATGAAATAGAAATTTCTATCATGGGCATGTAATTTGGTGAGCGTTGGAAATAGTGAAGTCTTTCAAAAGGCTATGAAATTACATATTTATAGATGTATAAAATTTGCCTCCTTTTTTTGTTTTGTTTTTGTTTTTCTCTCTCTAGCACTCTTTCCAAGTAAATGAGACAATAAACAGGCACTTTGAGAACGTAAGAGTTATAAAAATAAGGTCATTACTTGGAGAATGTAATTCTGAGTCTCTGAACTGGGAAACACATGCCTTCAATATAAACATGTGCCTTTTAGTTCACGAACAAAGGCCAAATCCAGGTTGTCAATGTGAGTAAATGTCCATCACGTGGCAGCTGGTCCAGGTGGTGTTTTGTGATCTGAATGGGCACCTGAGAGGCTGAGAGTCCTGGGAAGTCCAGGCATGGATTTCTGGTATGTTCTGTCTTCCTGGGTTAAGTAAAGCTATTAAGATATATTTAAACTTTATGTAGATGCCTAAGCATGTGGTCAATTCTGACAGGTCACTGAGTACAATGTTCTTCCTTGTTGTCTTTTCTAGTTCGCCTTTTCTCTTTCCCTCCTTCCCTCCCTCAGTCCCACCCTTTCTTCCTCCCTCCCTCCCTTCTTTCCTTCCTCCCTCCCTTCTTTCCTTCCTCCCTCCCTTCTTTCCTTCCTCCCTCCCTTCTTTCCTTCCTCCCTCCCTCCCTCTGTCCCTCCCTTCCTCCCTCCCTCTCTTCCTTCCTTCCTCCCTCCCTCCCTCTGTCCCTCTCTTCCTCCCTCCCTCTGTCCCTCCCTTCCTTCCTCCCTCCCTCCCTCCCTTCTTTCCTTCCTCCCTCCCTCCCTCTGTCCCTCTCTTCCTCACTCCCTCTGTCCCTCTCTTCCTCCCTCCCTCTGTCCCTCTCTTCCTCCCTCCCTCTGTCCCTCTCTTCCTTCCTCCCTCCCTCCCTCCCTTCCTTCCTTCCTCCCTCCCTCCCTCTGTCCCTCTCTTCCTCCCTCCCTCTGTCCCTCCCTTCCTTCCTCCCTCCCTCCCTCCCTTCTTTCCTTCCTCCCTCCCTCCCTCTGTCCCTCTCTTCCTCCCTCCCTCTGTCCCTCTCTTCCTCCCTCCCTCTGTCCCTCTCTTCCTCCCTCCCTCTGTCCCTCCCTTCCTTCCTCCCTCCCTCCCTCCCTTCTTTCCTTCCTCCCTCCCTCCCTCTGTCCCTCTCTTCCTCCCTCCCTCTGTCCCTCTCTTCCTCCCTCCCTCTGTCCCTCTCGTCCTTCCTCCCTCCCTCCCTCCCTTCTTTCCTTCCTCCCTCCCTCCCTCTGTCCCTCCCTTCCTCCCTCCCTCTCTTCCTTCCTTCCTCCCTCCCTCCCTCTGTCCCTCTCTTCCTCCCTCCCTCTGTCCCTCCCTTCCTTCCTCCCTCCCTCCCTCCCTTCTTTCCTTCCTCCCTCCCTCCCTCTGTCCCTCTCTTCCTCCTTCCCTCTGTCCCTCTCTTCCTCCCTCCCTCTGTCCCTCTCTTCCTTCCTCCCTCCCTCCCTCCCTTCTTTCCTTCCTCCCTCCCTCCCTCTGTCCCTCTCTTCCTTCCTTCCTCCCTCCCTCCCTTCTTTCCTTCCTTCCTCCCTCCCTCCCTTCTTTCCTTCCTCCCTCCCTCTGTCCCTCTCTTCCTTCCTCCCTCCCTCCCTTCTTTCCTTCCTCCCTCCCTCCCTCTGTCCCTCTCTTCCTCCCTCCCTCTGTCCCTCTCTTCCTTCCTCCCTCCCTCCCTTCTTTCCTTCCTCCCTCCCTCCCTCTGTCCCTCTCTTCCTTCCTCCCTCCCTCCCTTCTTTCCTTCCTCCCTCCCTCCCTCTGTCCCTCTCTTCCTTCCTCCCTCCCTCCCTTCTTTCCTTCTTTCCTCCCTCCCTCCCTTCTTTCCTTCCTCCCTCCCTCCCTCCTTTCCTTCCTCCCTCCCTTCCTTCCCTCCTCCCTTCTTTTCTTTTTTGACAGCTTCTCTCTGTGGCCCCCAGGTAGAGTGTCATGCATCATAGCTCACAACAACCTCCGACTTCTGGGCTCAAGCAATCCTCCTGCCTCAGCCTCCCAGTAGCTGGGACTACAGGCCTCTGCCATAGCCCCAACTAGTTTTTCTACTTTTAGTAGAAATGGGGGGCCTCATTCTTCCTCAGGGTGGTCTCAAAGTCCTGAGTTCAGGAGATCCATATGCTGAGGCCTCCCAAAGTTCTAGGATTACAGGTGTGAGCCACTGAGCCTGGCTCTCATTTGCCTTTTCATTTGACGAGAGCTTCATCAGGAAATTCCCGCTATTCTCCCCAGGTAACACCCATCCTCATGTAAGCCTGATTAATAGTTTCACTTGGGGTTCTAAGGGCTTACACTGAGATTTCTCGTGGACTAGCCATCAGCTACACATTCTCATTCTCAATCTTACTTCAGCAAAAAAGTTCTGAACAGACAGGCAAACCCTGAAGCCATTGTAAGATTTGTTGAATTTACCACTCACTTGTATGTAGGTGATTAGGCTTTCTCAAGTTGTATTTTTTCTGTCTTCTATCCAAAAGCCTGGCTTTAATTTGTAAATGTGTACTCAGGCGGTATCTGGCAGTTTATTCCTCATCTGTGTGGAGTGAGGAGGCAGCAGATAGAAGTGTCTGGAAGCCTGTGCTTTGGAGCTGTTGTCTGTGCCTCTGGCCTGTTCTGCCACTTAAGAAACAGTATTGCCCTTGCAAGACAAGCATCACTGAGGTGCCTCAGTTTATCCATTGAACTCTATCGTCCTGTATTTCTCTCTTTCACAATACTTTTCGCCACATGCCATTATAGACACATGTGTTTGTGTCTATATATATTTGCTTTGTTTCTTTCCAATCTCCTCTCACTTTGTCAATTTAGCAAAAGGGGTCTTGATTTATCCCAGCACCTGACAAATACCAGGTGCTTAAAATATTTGTTGAATAACTAAGTTAGACACTTGAGGATAGCCCTCGCTTCCTAGGGTTGTTGGGAGGATCAGATGAATTAGTGAAACTGCACGTGGAAAGCCCTGATACTCCTTGCTGACCTTATTACGCACGCTGCCACCAGTGTTTCTACACGTGTGGGAGACACCGGCAGAACTGGGAATCTCAAATTCTGCTTGGTGATAGATAGCTTACAATCTTTTTAATAGCTAGGATTTTAATTTTATCATTGCTTTGGATTTATTAAAAGGATACTGGCTTTTAATTTAAAAATAGCAAGAATATAATTGAACTCTCAGAAGGTGCAAAACTCATGAAAATGAAACATACGTAAATCAAGTGTGAGAAACCCTGTTTAAGCCGTGCTGCAAGGTGAGGGGAACTCGTTGAGTATGCCAGTTTGCTTTCAAAGGACCCAATTTCACCTCGTGTTCAAATCTCTATAATCATGCACTATGCTATGACAAGAATCTATAGCCTGATAGCATTTCCAGATTGGTCATTGAGCAGGCATGTTTATCTAAATTTTGATTCATTATCAATTAGATCAACTTCATGAATAAATGACTTTCATTTGTTCAGAGTCATCAGGTCATGAAGAAAATCAGACATTACACCAATTTGCAAACATAAGATTCAAGGGAAAAGAAATTAAAATGGAAAGTCTCAAAACACTTGGCTATTAATTAAAATCCTACTTCTTAAAGACACATCTATTACATTTAAGATAAGATAGTAGATACGGTGTGTGTGTATTTTAGAGGGGTTAAGTCTTATATTCTGGGTCTACCAGTTGCTTGCTTGGGTAATAAAGTAAGTAAATATACATTCAAGTAAACATACAGGCATCAGTGTTGTGTATATTTTGTATACAGACATAAATTTGAATTCTTATTCCTGAATGTAGTAATTCTTGATGGAAGAGGTTGTGGCTGACTTTAGGCTTGGAAGAGAGGATGGATTTCATTATTTACAGGTGATAGGAAATATGTGAACAATCCAAGTGAGGACGAGTGACACTCAGACTGGTTTGATTGACATGTCAGGTGTTGAGGGACAAACTGAGGCTGGCTGTGGGGTCTCTTGAGTTTCTCTATTTTTCTCTTGGAATTGTATGATAGACAGGGTGGGAGCATGACAAGATCAATCTGAACATCATATTTTCTTTTTATTATGCAAGATGGGCATTTACAAATTAACCTTAAGTAGATATGGCCAATAAAGGAAACAGGAAAGGAAGCAAAAGAGAGAAGAAGAGAGAGAAATTGAGAAACTACAGAGGAAGTGGGAAGCTCCTGGTTCACACAGAGGAAGGGCCTGGCTAGGACCCTGTAGGTTGTGCTGGAGTAAATTGCTGCTGTCTCTTTGGGTTGTAAGTTGAGAACATTTCTTCGCCTTGCATTTGAAAGGCTGGTTTTGTTGTTCCGCAGGTCTGTCAATGTTCATTATTCCTAGATCCTGAGAGGCTCCCTTCCTAGGGAATAGTCGGTTGTGGAATTAACTTCCAGTGGCAGAGCCAGGACGAGAGTCCCCTAGGTCGGGTGTCCTCATGGCTGGAGTGGAAGGAGCTCTGTGGGATTAAGACCTGAAGGAAGGGAAATGGGTTTTCTCACAGCTGAACGTCCCTTCCTCTTCTCCACCTCACTCTTTTTCTCAGACTCTCTCTCTGAAATCACCATCAGTTTTCCACATCACAGAACATTGGGATTAATGTCAGCTCTGTTGTCTCTGACTTAAGGTCCAAATGTCCCGTTTTAGAAAATGTGCATTATATAAAGTACAATGAGGAGGGCCGGGCACAGTGGCTCAGGCCTGTACTCCCAGCACTCTAGGACACCGAGGCGAGTGGATTGCCTGAGCTCAAGGTTCAAGGCCAGCCTAAGCAAGAGCAAGACCCCGTACCTAAAAATTGCTGAGCATTGTGGTGGGTGCCTATAGTCCCAGCTACTCGGGAGGCTGAGGCAAAAGAATCACTTGAGCCCAAGAGTTTGAGGTTGCCATGAGCTATGACACCACAGTACTCTACATGGGGCAACAAAGTGAGACTCTGTCTCAGAAAAAATAAATAAATAAAAAAGTAAGTACAATGGGGAAACTTGGGCTTCCTGTGTGGCCATAGGACCCTCAGATTCTCAGATTTCCTATGGACCATGTTTCCTTATATCCTGCCTCCTTGAATTTTTTTTTTTTTTTTTGCTTTTTGGATAAAACTACATTTATAGCCACTGTGCTGTTTTTTAGTTAAAACATGCACCTGCTTTGTTAGTAAAGGAATCTTTGCCAAGTGAATTGTATGTGGGAGGGTGTGACTAACTCAGCAAAGAGTCTTATCTCCGTATCGTATCTGCCTGGGCTCCCAAGGCCGCCTTTGATATGACTTATTTCTTCCCCCGCTAACCCCACCCCTTCCAGCTTTTACTGTTATCATTCCTCTGAAAAGTATTTATATATAAATATTTTAACTTTTCAAAACAACTCTGTTCTCTTGATTAAATTTTGTCTAGTGATCTGAACCATGAGTTCCCTACTCCTGGGGGAGGGAGAGGACAAGTGCTCCCAAGCAATAAAGCATTAAAATTCCGCCTCCTCCACTCCCCCCACCCTTTAAATATTATCAGCAGACCTTCTTGCCTGCTCTTGTAAGGATTGTCCTGCTTCCCTTTTGGCAACCTTCAGCAGAGTTCATAATGTTGGAAGGCTGTTTGAAGGGAAGTCTAAGTCACAATGGCGAGAAACAGAGAAATAGCGTTCATAGCAAGGGAAGTTCTGAGTTGCTGCCTGTGTCCAGATATTTAGATGCTTCCAGGCAGTTGAATTGTCCTTCACTCATCCACTTAGTCTACATATTTATAGGCTAAATATATATTTACCATTATCAGACATAGTACTACATGCTGGAGATACATTAGTAAGCAGGACAGATGTGGGGGTGTGCTCCATGAGGCAGATGGACAGTAGACCTCTAAACGCACAGCTCACGACTGAATTCCAGTTGTGCGGACAGAGGCTAGAGAGTGGGTCTGAGAGAGCAACTGGTCCCTGAGGATACAGGCATCAGGGCAGGATTCTCAGTTCCTACAAGCTGAAGATGAGAGGATGACCGTTTAGCCCTAGAGGATCCAGACTGAGCTTGACAGCTGGAGCCATCAGGAAAAAATAAAAGTGTGAACACTTTCAGATCTGAATAAATCCACACAATTTCTCAGTTTTTGTGGAAACCAAGTCTCTGTCAGCTGCCTCCCCATCAAGGCAAAACTCAGCTCTGTGGAGAGGCAGGGAAGTGAAGACCACACCTGAAAAAGACCACACCACAGCTGCCCACACGGCAGCTCTTAGTGTCAACTGGAACACGTCTCCTCTACTTCTGTTGCTGTTGACAAATTCTTTTCAGCTGCGCTCTTAGTTCCAGTTTGAGTCACCCTCCGGAATCCGGCCCCTTGGCAGGCTACTGAGAGTCTATGGGTGCTGTCAAGGCTGGGCCAGCCCACCCATGAGCTTGGTGGCCAGCCGGGTAGAGGCTGTTGTAGCAGATGCGGGAGGCGTTTCTTGAGCTGTAATTAGCTGTGGAAGTGGCGGCCCCATCTGCTCAGGTAGATCCAGACATGACTCATTTCGAAGGAAAGAGCCAAGGGGAAAAATCAAAATTTGCTCCTATGTCACTTGTTTGGAATCTTAAGTCCACTTAAAGGAACATCCTGTGACCACGGCCCTCATGTCACTTACCTGGAACCCAACTTTCAGCTCTGCCTCCTCTTCCCTGGTCCAGGTGACCATCCTCTTTCTCCTGGACCCCAACAGCTTCCTAACTGGTCCCCCCACTTCTATCAGTACTTTCTATGGTCCATGTTCCTCCACCAACCAAATAGATCTTAGAAAAATCTCTAGCAAATCTCATGGCTGCACTGAAAGGAAAACCCACACTTTTCCCTGAGTTCAGGTCCCCTGACGTGGCCTAGGACGGCCTGTCTAATCTCAATCACGACACTCCCGCTGCAGCATTCCCCAGCCATGGCGAGCTTCTTCCTGTTCACCACAGGGCTGTTGCAACTTTCCTTTTTTCCTTGAGTGCTTTTCCCACGTGATCGTCACATTAGCCAGCCCTTCCTTATTTCGGGCCACAGCTCAGGTGTCGCTTATGAAACGCCTTCCCAACGCCACCCTAAGCCCCTTTCGCATCCCCACTTTTATTCTCCTATTAAATTCTATGTGGACTCCGTGAACACCAGACCTTGTCGGCCATCTCTTCCCCTCCCCAGGCACACGCATGTGGTCAGCCACACACAGAAGAACGAATGTCGACACTGTAAGGGAAAGCCATTGTTTTTCCTCCCTCACTTTTCTAATCTGGTGTTTAGTAAGTGGCAGAAAGAGTGCAGGAGCGCTTAGCATCTCTGCTAAGATGGTTCAGAGAATGTTCAGGAAGGAGTTTGAAGGGATAAATTGACTGGAGAAAAATGTGGGGTAGAGAAGCCCATAACTCAGTCCTTTCCTCGTGATTGCAGGACTATTAAGTAGTGGTGGGTCTCAGACCCTGAGTTTTTTTCTTTTTTTCAGACAGATTTTTACTCTGTTCTTCAGGCTAGAGAGTGCCTTGGCATTAGCCTAGTTCACAGCAACCTCAAACTTCTGGGTTCGAGTGTTCCTCCTGCCTCAGCTTCCTGTATAGCTGAGACTACAGGTGTCTACCACCATGCCTGGCTAATTTTTCTATTTTTAGTAGAGATGGGGGTCTCACTTTTTCTCAGACTCGTCTTGAACTCCTGAGCTCAAGCAATACTCCTGCCTCAGACTCCCAAGGGAATAGGATTGTAGGTGTGAGGCGTCCCCACCATCCAGACGCTGAGTTCTGTGACGAGCCCGTGGCAGACCTAGAAGGAAAGAGAGGCCTCCTGAAATAATCTGCTGAAAAGTCACTGGAAGCGAATTTGGTGTTTATTAAAATATCTTAGGTTTTTTTCAGAATCATTGAGTCTCTCAGATCACGGGAACAGTATAGATTTGGAATTTTAGAAATTTAAGAGAAGATATTTTGAATTATTTAGTCTAGTGACCTCCGGGGAAACTGAGGCCTAGATACCTTAAATTTTTAAATGCCAGGACTGGAATACAGGTCCTCTCGCTGCAGAACCTCACCTGTGCCCAGTCCCTAGAGTTTCTAGGATTCACTTTCTCTGTTCCATAGATGCACGGAACAGATTCTTGGGTGTGCTTTTGACAGGACAAGTGCAGCCTTGAGGAAGACAGCTTTATTTTGTTCATGGAGGTGATCATCCACTTGCCAAAATACTTAATGCTCTTTTTTTTTCTGGTGGAAGGATTTATGGCTTCAACTTTTTGTTTGTTTCCTTCAAATCTGAGTCTCTTTTGGAATGATCCTGCCTGAGGAGTAGAGAAAAATATTTCTATCCTAATAAATAAAATTCAGATCTTCCTATGGTCTCAATGTTTTAACACACAAAAATGATCACTTTTGATGACTGATTGTAAGGATTTCTTAATGATCTTCAAATGCTTTATGATGTGTGAAAATGAACAGTAATTAGTAAAGAGATAGCCAACTACATTCCTTAAATCGAGGTGGGTTACAGCCTGTAAATAGAATCCTAGAAAATGTTTTCAACTTCTTAGGCTTTTTGTAAACATTTTTGAAATTTGGCCTAGAGATCTGTTTGGAATGAGTAAAATTTATGTACATAAGTTTTTGGTGTAATAATATGCAGTTCTTCTGTGCTTGATGATAAGCCTGATTTGTTTCTTTAAATGGGTCGGTTCTGGTTTCTGTCTCATCAAGATTTTACAAAGGATAATTGTTGCACTCTTATTTCCTTCATGACACACGCTTTGGGAACATGTCAGCATCAGGGTCTGGTCTTGTTATTATTAACATCAATTTTCCTCCTGACTGCTTATGTTTAATATTTGGGATGAGATGCACACAAAAGAGCAGATTATAACTTGGTATTTCCCCTGTTTGTGATTTATAATTTATACCTAAAAGAGATTTACTGACCTAACAGGTAATCCTTGCCAATAAAAGAAAACACATTCATACGTCATCAGGGTATGTCAATGCACTCAAAAGGTACAAAGAATCCACCTGTAAGCACTTCTGGCTTCTTGCCCTTTCCTGGGAAATCAAACTGTTGACAGAGAAGGCTGAAGCTGCCAAAATAAACTCCCTAGAACCTCCCAAAGCTCCCGAGGGACCAGCTGGGGCCTCCTCCACTTCCCATGCTGTCAGGAGGATCTGGAGGTCAGCTTTTTGAGTTCTACAAGAGCAGGTCAAATGGAAGCAAGAAAGTCGACACAGTGTTTTGGAGTTTGGGTCCTTAAATGAGTAGCTCCCCTCCCTTCCCTTTTGTGCTCGTGTTCCTGTGGAAAGTGCACTGGAGAATCTGGCGATCTGCTAGGTCATCCTTGTCAAGGTGGGCACAGATGAGCCCTCCATTGTCATGCTGCCTATTCTGCTGGCAGTTTAAACCAATGTCTTGGGACAATGATCTATCAAGCCAATGAGCTAAGAATACATTAAATACATTTTCAAGTGGCCCTGCCCCTGCCCCGGCCCCTTCCTTGCACGACTTTAACTGAATCTGTGGGATGGGGTGCGTTGGCATTAGCACTATTTTGTAAGATAGCAAAATCATGACATGTCATCCCACGTGTTTGGACTACTGGCCTTTGCTACTGTCCCTAGGACTTCCTCTGTATTATACCAAAAACAGACAGTGCAAATTCCCCATAAATTTCACATGGTCTAGACTAGGTCTCTTCAGGGAGCTCCTTGAGAATTTTTATTTTGTTCTCCTCCCATACAAGCAATATTGGAATACTCAAGCACATATAATATTGAATGCTGGCAGAAAGTTATACAAAACCAGTAATCCACTACATGCAACACAAACCAGATGTGTAACCTGCTCCTATATAAATATAAATATATTTCAATATAAATCACTTTTTTAAAATCATGTGCACTCAGAATTTTATAATGCTGTTTCAAAAAATTCCTCAGTCCATACAACTAATTTTTGAAGAAGGGAACCGCAAAAAGACCCATGATCACAAACGTCAGCAAAGGATCATAATGCATTGCTGATAACTCTTAACATCGGGGAATTCAGCTTTTTAAAGCTGCTCTTCTTCGTTTTCTTCTTCTTGTTAATCCTCAGGACCATCAACATAACAAAAAAGGGGAGGCACACGGAGCAGTTATTACTCCAGTCATTCCAGCGCATAAATCATGCTTCCTGACAACTCAGGCGTTTGGATGACAATGACTAGCGAAGCCGCTGGAGTTAATCAAATAATTATTTAGCACCTGTTTCTCCCGGTCTGGTCCTGGCTTCAGGACATATTTCATTCTTTCCCAGACTTCCCCACAGCCACTTTTAAATAAAGAGAGAAACTAAGCAAACAGAGGATACACGGGAAAGTTAATGACAGAAATACATACTTCTCCAAGTGGGCTGTGATCTTTCTAAAGAGAGGGTGCTTGTCTAAATCGGTATGGTAAACACCACAGTGCCTGCCTGAGGCAGCAAGTCGCTCTAAGTTGGCAGTCGGTAATTATAATTTAGCTTCTTTGGGTGGAATCAGCTTCCAGGCTAAACTCCTTTTCTTTAGGTGGTACTCAGGGGCCACAGAAACTTTTGTGGTCAGCTACAGAGAGATCCCCAGAAAATTCTGCAGGCACTTCTGCCAGAGAGCAACTCCTTAATCTGTGAAAGGGAGCAGTGTGAAGGTGACAGCTGCCTTGTGTCAGCCTCTTAGAACTTAGTATGTGCTCAGTAAATAGTCCCTCTCATTGTTGCTGTTACTATTATTATGCAGAGGCTTAATAAATGTTTGCTAAAACATGAATGGCCCACTGAATGAGTGAGTGCACATACCTAGTAATGGATGACATTTTTACATGATGGTGGGTCTGCATGGACCCACATATTAAATTCAGACGGGGTAGTGTGAGGAGTGGAAGAAGAGAACAGCTGTTTCATTCAGTGCTCTGACCTGCTATCTGTAATCAGTGGATGCATAATGAGCCACCAGTCTTTTGTGTACCCCAAATATCACAGAGTGAAGAAGGCAATAACCACTCATCAGAGGGCGAGCTCCTCTGCAAGTGTCTTGGGTAATCAAGTTCCGTGCTAATGGCTCCTGATTTGCATGCCGTGGGTGTGACGATGTGCTCTCCTGGAGTGGATTGGTAGTTTATGTGGTAGCACTTATTTAGATCTTTCAGAAGTATTTCCAGCAATTTTGTGTTCAAATTAATGGCAGCAATTGGTTTTTTAACGTGATTAAACATCTTCTGCATTTAGATCATCTAAAGTATTTGGTTTTCTTGGTTTTGCTTGACAGGGTGGTCATTAGTGATCTTATTTTTCATTTGTTTCCATTGCTATTATAAACTTTAACATAGTAGGCATTAGGCAAACACGTTTATGTATTTTTGTGGCCTTAAAAACAACATTGTAGAGTCATTCAGTTGAGTTCTCCTAAATCTACTTTGATTTATACTTTTGATGAATCAATACATGGAACAAAATCAAATTAATATTTCATTGAGTGTTTGCTAAAAGAAAATCTTACAATTATGATGTGAAATTCAGGTAAAAGGGAAAAAAGTGGGTAAAACACAAATTCTGTAGAGCTCTAGGGATTACATTGTTTTCAAGAATTGTTTATTAAGGCAATACACATTGAAATCCATGGTTATTTTTTATATAGCAACTTTTTAGTGTCCTAAGTGGGAGAATTGCAACAAAAATTAGAATAGGAATAGAAAATCTTTGAGCAAATATATTTTATTTTAGTTATTGTGATTACAAGTTGTTACTGCCTTCTATTTTTAAATTGTCATCTTATCAAATTGAAATAATCTATCTAGTTAGTTTTAACAATTCTCTGTTGTGACTTGTTACAAATTCATATTAGCTTCCACCTTAGACGTAAGTGCAATGATCAAACTAAGTAAAAGTTTCTGTCAATACTTTTATCAAACCTAGCAGCATTGTCTAGGATTTACAACAGAATGCCTGTGTCTTTTTACTTGGTCTATCCATCACTTCCATGTAAATTCAGAAGCCTCTTGCCTTTGTATGGAGAGATGAGACAGACCCCCCCAGCAAAGATTGGAGCTAGCAATCTTCTTTCCCGTTACCTTTACATACACAAGGAGCAAGGCTGCTTTTAACTAAGAATTTCTGACAATGGCACTAGGGGTTGCAAATATGCTGAGTCTGCTAATTAATTCGCTTCTCTTCAACATGTAGTTGAAATTTGTTTACTTTGAAACTTCAAGTGTTCAAGCTCACTCCCTCCAGATTCATGAAAGAGAAATAGCTCCTCAAATTATTAGATTGCCTGTTTCAAAGACAAGACGGGAAAAATAGTAAGTTGCCTCTCCATTGCATTCTTTTTGTTTGTGTTCAGTAATTTTTATGGAGTTAATTTAGATCGAGGAGGCTTTGTATAAATTTGCTGCTTGAGGCTTTATTGTATCTTTTGTGAAAACTATGTACATCTGACATTTTAGAACCCACCTATTTATGGGATTATACCGCAGTTCTGTACTTGAAAGAGCAAGTTAATTTTGCATGTTTTTTTTTTGTGTGTGTGTGTGTGTCATTCCCCCCCCAACCCATCTATTTTTCTGAAAGGTAGCTCCAAAGTAAGAGGGGAAACAATGGAATAAGAAGGAGAGCAGAAAATAGGATAGAACTGTAGCTTGCTGGGGGAGATCATCTGAAATGAATCATAACCTATTGATAAAAAGAAGAAAGCTGAAAAGCACAACCCAATAATTTTTACATTTAAAAAATCTTTACCTTTTTAATAAAAATAAATTTTTATTGAAAAAAAAGTTTTTTTTTTATTGTTGGGGATTCATTGAGGGTACAATAAGCCAGGTTACACTGATTGCAATTGTTAAGTAAACTCCCTCTTGCAATCATGTCTTGCCCCCATAAAGTGTGACACACACCAAGGCCTCACCCACCTCCCTCCTTCCCTCTTTCTGTTCCCCCCCCATAATCATAATTGTCATTAATTGTCCTCATATCAAAATTGAGTACATAGGATTCATGCTTCTCCATTCTTGTGATGCTTTACTAAGAATAATGTCTTCCACATCCATCCAGGTTAATACGAAGGATGTAAAGTCTCCATTTTTTTTAATGGCTGAATAGTATTCCATGGTATACATATACCACAGCTTGTTAATCCATTCCTGGGTTGGTGGGCATTTAGGCTGTTTCCACATTTTGGCGATTGTAAATTGAGCTGCAATAAACCGTCTAGTACAAGTGTCCTTATTTTTATAAAATTTTAATGAAATAAATTTTTGCCTGATGCTTATCTTGCCTATGGTTTTCTCAGTAAGCTGCAGATGCTATGAATTCAATCTTGGACTTTCTTTGTTAGGTTAATAACAGAGGAAATTGAAACAATAATAGATAAGTTATCGCATAGTGTTTTGGAAATTATATGGAGCCCTATTTAAAGACAAAACAAAAAACTGGAGAGTAAAGAAAAAAAAAGAACACGGGTTATTCTTGTCTTCATCTCATGCCCCCCGGCAACACCAGGCTGCACCCACAGCCAGTTACCCTTCCGGTGAGTAGCGAATGCCTGCCGCACACTGTGCTTCATTCTCACCTAGATTTTCTCAGGTAATCACCATGTCAGTGCTGCAGACGAAAAAAAAATTGAAGTTCAAAGTACTTAGTTTGTTCAAATTTACACACCTAATAAATGACAGGCTAAGAACCAAATTCATGTCTCTGTGTCACCAAACTGCAGTTCAGGCCTTTCCCGTTATGTGTCCTACTGCCCTTGCTATAAATTATGATGCAGTGTGAAAAGAAATCAGACAGCCAGTGTGAATGTTAATAGGAAATAACCAGTGATCTGTTTGTAGCTCATTTTTTGCCTTTGTTATTCTTTACTTACATCCTTGATGTTGTCAATTGTAAAGCGTCTCTATTCTAAATATCTTAACCTTTCTAAATGAATGTGTGGTGTGTTTCCTTATAAACTTAATTAAGATCACCAAAAAGGGAATATTTAAATTTTATCTGAACCTTTCTATCTCTGCCATCTCCCCTGAAGTCGTTTAAAAATAATACCTAACAGCTCGGCGCCCGTAGCACAGTGGTACAGCGCCAGCCACATACACTGAGGCTGGCGGGTTTGAACCCAGCCCAGGCCAGCTAAACAACAATGACAACTGCGACAAAAAATAGCCGGGCATTATGGCTGGGGACTATAGTCCCAGATACTTGGGAGGCTGAGGCAAGAGAATCACTTGAGTCCAAGAGTTTGAGGTTGCTGTGAGCTGTGACACAACAGCATTCTACTGAGGGTGACAAAGTGAGACTCTGTCTCAAAATAAATAAATAAATAAATAAATAAATAAGAAAAAGAAAAGAAAAGAAATTCTAAGGATACTAAAGACCAGCATCAGATCAGAGCCTTTAAAACAACATAATATACTTTTTTCCACGTTTCTCCAGAAAGTAAACCTTGATATGAATGGGGTAATCTTGAATTTCTAGTTTTGCAACTGTCTTTTGAAAAATAGTTTCTGCAACATAATTATTTAGTAATTTTCAGCATCCATCAGATTTTATCATCTGAACTTACACAAAAGAGAAGAGTGTTCTGCAACCAAGAAAATAAGAATTAATTGTGTCATTTAATAGTGATGAATTACAGTATCAAAAACAACAATAATCAGTTCACAATGTTGATAGCAGAGGGACAACTGCTTATTAAAGACAGTATTAGTTTAAGTAAGTTTTCTTTGAATTTTACAATGTAACCTCTAGCATAACTGAGTTCCGTGTGTAGGCCTTGTCTCTTTTCCTTTTTCTATTGGAACAGTACATTTCATTCAGAATATTCTACTCTAGTATCTGTTCTATAATGTTAGGGATACTACAAAGTACACTTACAGTGATTTGAACAATAATTTAAATTTTATAAGGGACCCATTTATTCTCTTTACGTCAAAAATGTCAGATTTCTCACACACACCCCAACTCCAAAACCAACTCCTCTTCTTCTAATAATAATTTGGCCCATGGAGGCTTCCACCTGTACTCTCATCACTTTGGGAGATGGAGGTAGGGGGAAGAGGGATTGCTTAAGGCCAGGAGTTTGAGACCAGCCTGAGCTACACAGCAAGACCTGGTCTCTGCAAAAAAGAGAAAAATTTGCTAGGTGCGGTGGTATACACCAGTAGTCCTAGCTACTTGGGAGGCTGAGGCAGAATCATCAACACTTAGGGGTTTAAGGTTTCAATGAGCTTTGATGATGCCACTGCATTTCTGCCTGGTTGAGACTAAGTGAGACCCTGTGTCATAAAAGGGGTGGGGGTGTGCTGTAGCATTTAGGTATTGGAAAAAGGATGAAATGGTTTGAGCCTATTTGAGATAAACTGCTCTTTGGTGTTTTTACTTTGAAATGGGTCACTTTACAGTAATGGTTCTCAAAGTGTGGTCCCTGGACCAACAGCATTGTCCTTAGGCTGAAATTTTATAAGCAATGCAAATTCTCAGGCCTCACCAGGAAATCATAAACTCAAATTGAGTCTCTGCATTTGATTTCTTAACAAGTCATTTGAGTCACTAGATGGATGCTAGAGTCATAGAAGAAAGGTGCTAGAATTTGAGAAGAAAGACTAGAAGCTGCTGAGATCAGAAGTTTGTCAATCTCTCTAAATTTGGAGTCAAGTCACCTTCAGTCTAAAGTGGTGTTTTTCAACCATTTTTATTTCACGGCACACTTGAAACTGTAGTTAAACATCCATGGCACACTTAAATTAGGTTCATCAAAAAAAAAAAAAAAAAAGAGTACAAAATCATTTACTGTGCTTTGAACTTCTTTTGAAAATAATTTAATTAATAAACTTTAAAATTTTCAAGGCACTGTAGGTTTAAAATCAGAGGTCTAAAGGCTCTGCTTCAGTTAACTATGACCCAAACTAGAATTTAGGCCACCCTCATAATGATCTGAAAGTCTGGTCACACCTTTTAAAGCTCTCAAACACTTTTTGTGTCTATGTCTTTATCCCATTGTGCAACTCATTTGCACAATGAGTTGAAATTGGGAATCAACCTATCTTGATAGGTAGAATGTTCTGGTATCATTTGTCTTTATTAACCATCTGTGCAAAGAATTTTGACTGCTGTCATAGTTGTTCCATGATCCTAGTGGCTCAGAAACCAAGACTCACTATCCCTCTCTTATTTCATAGATGAAAACAGTTTAAGCTTAAGATTTCCAGGAAAGAAAAACCCTAAAACAATGTAAACGTAAAGTCAATTATAATGTATAAGTGCAGAAATTTGAAGTGCCTAAAAGAAATTATCTCCACCCTCCCCCCCAAAAAATGGTACAGGATTATTACCCAACTCATGCTACATCATTTAATCAAGTAAAATAATCACTTTGAAAGTAATTTTATTTATACTTATACTGCGTCACGTCAGTTTTTCCAGGAAGAAAGTTGATAGAAAGTTTACTCATTTGCAGCAATGATAAGAAAATGCTCTTTATTAAAATCTGTCATTTAAAACTCAGGGACGCAGTGCAGAGTAGCCGAGATCAAGGAATTAAGCATTGCAGACTTGTTCCTGCCACACTTCAGGAGGGGTCTCTGGGCACCTCATTCATCTCAAAAATGACCCAGTGGTCAGCAAAGTATGGCCCCGGGCCACCAGTTTTTATATGATCTGAGAACTAAGAATGTTGTTTAAAGATGATATTTGCAATTGATTTGCTAGTTGTAAACACTTCCTGTGGATCTCTATTAAGTGAAATGTTAATCTCTCTTGTAAAAAAAAAAAAACACATTCTCCTTATCAGTAAATCTGTATTACAGAAAAGATAATTACTATTATATTTTGATTTCTGTCACCAAAGAAAATTATGAAAATTGTTCTCCCTCTTGGTCCACAAGTCCCTCATAATATCCTTGGTTTTCCTCTTGGTCTCTGGCTCTTCATAGAAATATTTACCAATCCCTGGCCAAGGTGATCTTTTATGGTTCCTTCAACAATCACATTTTTAATGATTCCCAACACACAGCAGTACAACTAGTTGTGGAATACGGATGATTTAGACAATATGGATTAGCCAGATTTTGGCTGCCATAGTTGCTATTTGAGAGTGGACTGGAATTATATGGCTCTAATAGCAGATCCCCATATTTCTATAGAAATTATTCATCTTCACCCTCTAGTTTGAAAAGAAAAAAAAAAGAAAAGGTCCGTAGCATATTAGTTCAAGAAATCCACATTGCCTGGGTTAAGGAATCCTCACTACCTTTGGCAAATCCTTCGCCTCTCTGCATCAGTTTTCCTATCTGTACTATGGGAATGTTGGTTAATGTTCTATTGGTTAGTGTTCACAGCTTCCCCAAAGATGGCCAGGACTCACACATTTTTACAAAAACTTCAAAGTAGCACCCTCTTTGACAGGTATTTCCTATTATTTTTCCTTACGTTGTTCATATAATAAATAGTCTAATGAGTGGACTAATTTGATAATGGCCATTAAGTGACTTTGCTATTTCTAAAATTGATTCCTAATACTGGATATTCTGTGTATCCAGTACACAAAAGGCAGTGTTCTCCATCAAACCTCTCTGGGAATGTGCATCTAATATCACAACCTTATCTTAAGGTTGTGATATTACCTTTTCCAAATATTTCTTGTGGACCAATTTGCATACATGGTTAAAATTCTTCCCCCCCCCCCCACCAGATAGTCACTGTCAGAATCTCAGTTTTGATCTTCAGGAGACTCCATATTAAAATGCAAATTTGTTAACTGGCAAGGTAATTTTATCTCTCCTCCCCCATTAATATCTGTTCGTTAGTACTTCAGCTCAAATTAGGTTTTTCAAATGTCAAGGAGTAAATGACATTCTTTGCGGTAGGCTCATTTAGGTTTTGGGCACAGGTCCTTGGGTGATTGTGATGCATCTGTCATTACTTTTTGCTTCCTGCCTTTGCAGGCGTGAATGTCCGTGAATACCAGGAGCACACACAGGACTTAATGCTCTGACTTCTAGAGTGGCGTTGTCACCCAAGCCACATAGGTCATCTTAAGCTTTTTAGTAGCCATATTGAAAAATGATTTTTTTAAAAGGTAAAATTAAATTTAACAATATAATTTATTTAACTCTATTCAAAATATTATTGCTTTCAGTATGTAATCAATGTAAAAATTATTAATGGGTTGTTCTACTTCTCTGGGTACTAAGTGTTGGGAGTCCATGTGTATTTTACCATAAGAGCTGGTCTCTATTGATCCGATACATTCTCAGCACTCAGTAGACACAAGTAGTGAGTAAATACTTCCATGCATTGTTCAGTTCTGGAGGGCCTTCAACTGGAGAGTGGAGCTGATGGAGGCAGTGACAGGCGGGCTGCAGCAGAGTAGGGCAAATGGAACTTGGGACCACATTTCTACCCCTTCATTATACAAGCCACATTTTTGCTGAAGGTCAGTCCTAACTGAGTGTAACTTAAAAGTATGCCTGTAAGAACTTTTAGAAGAACGTAAGGACTACAGTTAGATGTTTGACTGTCTCACTGAACTGTGTGACAGTTACTTTAAATCCTCAGTTTCTTCATCTGCAAAATGGGAATAATGATAGTTCCTCAAGTTCACAGAATTATTGTGATAACTGAATAAAATAATGTGTATGAATACATCAACGTTCAGTGGAGCTTGACATTGGCCATCATAATTGCTGTTATTAGCTATGGTTATGAGCTAAGTTAGCGGGAAAATCAACTATAAAGACAATTAGGTACTATCAATCCTTCTTTATTTCTTTTAAAAAATGACCACAACCATCAACATAGAATATTTTTTAAAGTATAATCAGCTCATTAAATTGAACACTATATCTTCATGTACCCACAGAATACACCAAAAAAATTCAGATGACACCATGTCACTTTTAAAAATCATTTTTGATTTTAACCAAAAGTAGTTACGTCCAAGTAGTCTACGAAGAAATTTTACTAAAGATTTTCTTAAAACTCAAACTTATTATGGTAGTGGGGGAGCCAATGAAAGAGGAGAGTTTTTCTTCCTCCTTCACTCCACATCCGGCACCTTCTTCTTTTATTTAAAGTCAGCAGAAAGAACCAATTAAGGCAAACTCAAGGAACTGAATGCAAAGTTTGCATTGCACGTGTGAACTCATCTTCTCACAATGGCATATTCAGAAGGCCAAGTAAGGAGCCCATTCCTCTGGTTCCTCATTTAGGGAAGTTTCCCTAGAAAGAGGGCAGGAGAAAGATGTGTCTGGAGCTTGCACTGTGGACTGTTCTCTAGACCGGCTTACCAAGTCATTAGTATTCAAAAATACAGTATAACAGTTCTCACTTAAAGGAGAATGATGGGAAATGCTAACATGTGTCAGTGCTTATAATGCCAAGTGCCTCTTTCACAGGGGTTTTGTGTAGAATGAAAGAGGTGGTGAACATTTTAAGACACACGTAAGTGGTGAATAAATGCAGAATGTGCTTCCACATTTATGCACTCAATGCCAGAAGGCGGCACACCACACAGAGCACACAAGTCTACGGAACCACCAATTTAGTAGGTCATTTTGGATGTAGGCGCAAAATGGCTGTGTGCATGAAAAGCCACTACTATATTTTGAGAGCGCCTTTCTAAGAATCCTGAAATATTAATAACATGGTCTTAATGTAGTTGAAGACAAAAGAATGTGTTAAGGGTAGCAAGGGCTGCCGAGAATAGCACGATGACAATTTTGTATTTTCTGCTTGTGCTTGTAAAAGCCAGAGGAAAGGAGAGTAAAAATAGCCTGGTTAAAGAACAGCAGTCTTCAATTTTCCAAATTGGTGTAAAATTCTGTTTCCCAAATGAACTCACATATATTTGTTTTTGGTAGCATATTAGGACTGCCTGTGGGGAAAAACAGAAAAAAATAAAAGTTTACAAATGCACTTTCCCTTAAATGTGCACAATATATAACCCCAATTTTGTTTTTATTATGTATTTCTTTATTTGAAACAGAGTCTACTTTGTTGCCCCCAGTAGGGTGCTGTGGAATCACAGCTCACAGCAACCTCAAACTCCCAGGCTCAAGTGATTCTCTTGCCTCAGCCTCCCAAGTAGCTGGGACTACAGGCACCTGCCACAATGCCGGGCTATTTTTAGAGACGAGGTCTCACTCTTGCTCAGGCTGCTCTCAAACCTGTGAGCTCAGGCAATCCGCCTGCCTTGGCCTCCCAGAGTGCTAGGATTACAGGCTTGAGCCACCACTCCCAGCAGCCCAATTTTGTACTTTAAAGTTAATTTAAAGAATTTAGGAGAAATTTGATTTTTGTGATCTATGAGTTTAATTTTTCATTTTTTTAAATTTTTTTATTAAATCATAGCTGTGTACATTGATATGATCATGGGGCATCATTCACTAGCTTTACAGACCAAGTTTCCCATATACCCTTGTAAGATGCACCGCTGGTGTAATCCCACAAATCCCCTTTCTTCTACCCACCTCCCCCCTCCCTCCCCTCCCTTTCCCCCTTCCCCCTATTCTTAGGTTGTAACTGGGTTATAGCTTTCATGTGAAAACCCTAAATTAGTTTCATAGTAGGGCTGAGTACATTGGGTACTTTTTCTTCCATTCTTGAGATACTTTACTAAGAAGAATATGTTCCAGCTCCATCCATGTAAACATGAAAGAGGTAAAGTCTCCATCTTTCTTTAAGGCTGCATAAGAGTTTAATTTTTTAGCTGAAATTAGTCTTATAAGAACAGAACTTGAGGAAACAGAGATGTGTTTTCTTTTTTTTTTTCTTACAAGCTTTGTGTGATCTTTTCACATTGCAATGATCAGTCATTGGCCAGTTTTTCATCACCAATCTCCGGCTCTCCTTGTGAGTTTTTAGATTTTGATGTTTGGTGCAGTCAAGAATTATCAGTAGTAACATGCAGAGTTTTGCCCCAACCATTCAGATGTGAAAAAATAAAAGCCATTTGTGCTTTCTTTGCAGTTTTAATGTGAGATACCACAGGTCATTTTTGTTAGTTACTACTGAGCGCCAGGTGAGACCCAGGGGGGTTTGTGGGTATTCAGAGCCAGGCCTGACCCGGGGGCTTCTTCAATTAAAATCAGAAACCCTAGGGCCATCTTAAGCATGACCAAAAAGCACCTTGCAAGTTGAACCTTATCTAATTATGCAATGTGTATAAACTTGAGACACATAAATCTCAGTCATCAGAGCAACTTGTTTTTCTAAGATGCTCCGGTCCAGTGAAAGACGAAAGCAAAAATAAGGGACAGATTGATCTCTGAACGCTTCTACTGTTGGCACTCCACACGTCATAAAGTCTTGGCTTGTTAAAAGGAAATTCCATAAACAACTTTAGTTAATAAGAGAGAAGTAACTGTGCCTTTCTGAGCTCCTGCTAAACTCCCTTTCCGTTTGCCATTACAAGAGCATGATTAAGAAAATGCCAACAGGATGTGCAAGTGGGAGGAACAGGCTCCGACTGGAAGCTGTACAGATGCTTGACGGACCAGGAGCAGCAAAGGGATTGTGGCCAAGTCTCCACAGAGAATCAGTCAGTTTTGTGAATCTCTTCTTATCTGCTCATTTCACTGATAGCTGCAGGCTTGCTAGCAAGGTTGATTTGTTTTGGTGGCCAGGCCCATAAAAAATGCCTGATAGGTCCTTCCCCAGATGGTGTTCCTGACTATGTACACACATCCTAAGGATAGGATTTAAATGGGGGGAGAACTGACAGTGAGTCATGCTGCAAAGACTGCGGGGAACTGTCACATTTTCTTTGAACCTCTGGTGTCATGGAATAACTTTATTTTAATGGCCTTGTCTCTGGGAGTAATACTGATGGTGCTGGTTAACTTTTATTTCATGTTGGGAGCTGAGCATGAAGAGCATAGAAGAAGAAAAAACGGGGGAGCAAGGCCCTCGTCATTATTTTTTATTATGAGTTTTCACCAAATTAGTGAGTTTTTCCACATTAGTACAAGTAGTCCTCAGTGTCAGTAAGATGTTTATGAAGATGAAGTCATGGAAAGCGGGTCAGGTGCACGCAGAACTATATGGCCCATGTTCCTGGCCCTGGCCCCTGGGGAGGGGTGTGTATTGCCTGCGAGGGGTGCTGAAAAAATGGAGAGGGGGGAAACCAGGAGTGTTTCATTAACTCGAAAATAAGCGCAAAGTATTTGCTGCTCAAAAAAAAAAAAAAAAAAAAAAAACAATTCTAGCATATTTTTATGACTGTACTCTGAATCTGTGACCTGTGCCTTACAAACTCTTGTCTTTTACACTTGGTTGCTCTTGTCGGTCTTTCCATTGGGTTCTTTCTATAGCTATAATTAGGAAATAATCACCAACCAATTTTTGTTAGCACTTGGATGCACTTGCAACTGGTTAAAGACCACACTCTCAACTTCTGTCGCATGTGGCTAAGTATATACAGGCTTTGAGGGCAGAGCACTTGGGGTCAAAGCTAGTTTCTGACACTCACCAGATACAAGGTCTTGTGCTGATAATTAACTGCCCGAAGTTGAAATTCTTCAGTTCTAAGGTAAAGATAATGCCTACAGAAAAGGAGTGCTGTAAGGACTAAGTAACCAGGTGCTGTAAAAGGGACTGGCTGGTAGAAAGGTGTTCAATAAACTTTAGCTGTGATTTTACTTGATACCACCAGTTTCAAGAAAATTTCTGCCATAGGGTTCCATGTCACCTGACCAGGAATGTTAATGACCCTGAAAGAGTGACTATAATCAGTTAATGTTTTTGTTACTTTTGTTACTTTACTTGCATCTCAAGCCACATAATTGCTAATGTTTAGCAAAAACAGAAAAAAAATCTTTCTTCTGATTTAAGGAGGTTGCTTCAGATTTTGCTCTGCTGTATTCTCAGAGTGGTTTATGTTTGTTTGTTTTTTCTCCTTCCCTGCAGCTTGCAAAATTGGATATTACAAGGCTCTCTCCACAGATGCCACCTGTGCCAAGTGCCCACCCCACAGCTACTCTGTCTGGGAAGGAGCCACCTCGTGCACCTGTGACCGAGGCTTTTTCAGGGCTGACAATGATGCGGCCTCCATGCCCTGCACCCGTGAGTTGCGTGCTTGTCTCCTCTCTGCTATGCCAACAGCTTTCATTACCACCTGGGGGGCACTGCCGGGTCTTCTCCTGGGATAATCATGCAGGGGGAAATTAGATAAACATGCATCCTTTCTCGGTCCTAGCAGGGGAATTGCTGATATAAAGAAAGGATCATTGTCTTTGCTTCTGGTTGCCTTCAAAATGCACCGCTGCCAACCGACTACTTGGTGGAGAAGAGATTGAGTGTTCAAAGGTTGTCTGACTGTAATTAGAGCTCAGATCGGAATTTATAAATGGATTTACCATCACATGAGGGCTCAGGGAAGCTTGACAACTGCAGGAGAGGCAGGTAGACGGCAGGGTTGGGAATGTGGTTTCCATCTGTGAAGAGGAAGCTCCGTGTGCACGGAGATCATCCCTCTCACCTCTTCCATCTTTCCTCATAATTTTGTATTCATAACACCCAGGCCTGGATCCTAATAAATGCTGGTTTCAGGATAGGCACTTAATAAGTGCTGGGTTATTGAATGAATGAGGCTGGCAAGCTTGGTATGAAGTGGGGGTTTACAGGAGGATTCCAGAAATCTCTTCTCATACTTCATGTAGACAATATTCCTGGGTCTTACTGTTCCTTTCATGTATACCATGGGAGTCTTAGACCTTGCAATGGCCATGATTTTGCCCAGAACAGGGAGCTATGGGCCCAGGCAATTCATCAGCACATTCCCATTAGGTGAGGCTTTGTTTGGTGGTGCAGCCTAGTGGCATTGTGCAGAGACCTTCAACTGGTTTGTTTGTTTCCCAGCCCACCACTGAGCAATTGAGTGTTGAGTGACTATTTAGCATTTTTTCTTTTCTTTTCTTTTTTTTTTTTTTTTTTTGAGACAGTCTCACTGTGTCACCCTCAGTAGAGTGCCATGGCATCACAGCTCATAGCAACTCCAACTCTTGGGCTTAAACCATTCTCTTCCCTTAGCCTCCCAAGTAGCTGGGACTACTGGCACCCACCACAGTGCCTGGCTACTTTTTTGTTGCAGTTGTCATTGTTGTTTACCAGGCCCAGGATGGGTTCCAACCGACCAGCCTTGGTGCATGTGGCCAGCACTGTAACCACTGTGCTACAGGCACTGAGCCACTATTTAGCATTTTAAATCTTAGTTTTCTGACTTGCAGAATGGAATTAATAATAGTACCTCCCTTAAGGCTGTTGCTAGTCAACAGACTCCAGTGGTTACATGCTATGTAAAATGCATATGATGATGCCTGGTACTTGACACACATATTTCAGCTTCTACTCTTATTATGACTATTATTATTTTCTTTCCTAACTAGTACAAACAAACTGGCCTGGAGCTAACGTCACTACAAATAGAAGTTTTCTTCTGGTTTTTGAAGAGTCAGGGCTGCTATGAGGCCATTTCCTAGTGCAATCCAGTGTCACCTTAAAAAGGAATTGGGGAGACAGGTCCATTCCAAATCTGTACTGAAATTGCCATAACCTCCAAAGTTTCTTTTATAGCAAGAAACAATAATAATAATGATAATTTTGTAATTATAACCAGTAATATATTAGGCACTTTCAATAAACTGTGTCCCATGGTTCATATCACAGTAAGTCTGTAAGGCAGGTACTATCTGCCCTTTATAGGCCAAGGGACATGAAGCTCCGAGGTGCTCAGGGACACACCCAAGGCAACACCCCACCTTGGACAGAGCTGTACAACCTGAAAATTCACCTGGTTTTTACTACTGGGAGGTTCTTTGCCTACTCTGCTAAGTCAAGCAGGAACATCCACGGTTAAGGAGAATCCCAGGGCCAGCCTTAGTTGGAAACAGGAGCAGACAGGGCTTCTTTTTTTTCCATTCCTCCCATCAACTAATTACTTTCTCAGGATGGTCACTTTGATTTGAAAAAGTCCCAATGCTTTTTCTTCCAGGTTTAAATGATTTTATTCTGTGTTCCATTTTCTGTGATTAGTTTAATAATAAACTCCCCATCTCTAGCCATACCTACTACCAACAGCTCTCCATTTGTGGGAATTTAGGGCACAGTGGCAAACTCAAGGGGGAGGATTTGGGGCTGGCATTTTGAGTATCGCCCTCTGCACCATGCAGCTCACCACCTCCTTTACATGCAGACAAAACCTTCTCTAGATTATAATTTGTTTGTGTTATAAATGTCATGAAATTTATCTTCAATGACAATAGGGCCTGGGGCTCTTTCTCCCAAGTATTTTTCAGTCTTGTAATTCCGACCTGTTGTCTAGCCTTCTAGGGAGGAGACAGTGTGCCAATAACCTCATTACTGAACTTTTTATTTTTTAATTTTTGTAGAGACTGACTCTCACTCTGTCGCCCTGAGTAGAGTGCCACACCGTCATAGCTCAGAACAACCTCAGACTCCTGGGCTCAGCAATCCTGCTTCAGCCTCCCAAGTTGCTGGGACTACAGGCTCCAACCACTATGCCCAGCTACTTCTCTTTTTAGTAGAGATGGGATGTCACTCTTGCCCAGGCTGGTCTTGAATTCCTGAGCTCAAGCAATACACCCTCCTTAACCTCCCAGAGTGTTAGGATTATAGGCTTGAGCCACCTCGCCCGGCTAAGATGGTCAGATGCCTGTTAGCCATCTATGTAATAAGATTGTAGTGGTCGAGCCCTTTTTTACTCCTATAAATGGTAGCTTTTTTTTTTTTTTTGAGGCAGAGTCTCATTTGCTCACCCTGGGTAGAGTGCCATAGCAACATAGCTCATAGCAATCTCAAACTCTTGGGTTCAAGTGATCTTTTTGCCTCAGCCTCCCGAGTATCTGGGAATACAGGCACCTGCCACAATCTGCCCAATTATTTTTTAGAGCAGGGGTCTCACTCTTGCTCAGGCTATTCTCAAACTGAACTTGTGAGCTCAGGCAGTCTACTTGCCTCAGCCTCCCTAATGCTGGAATTACAGGTGTGAGCCACAACACCCGGCCGAAAAAATTTGTAGCTTTATCTTAAGGATACAAAAGGAAAAGAAAAAAAGAAAAAGAAAATATTGATTTTAGCATATGAATAGACCCCAAAGTGTAAAAATTCAAGTAGTTTTGATGTTTTTTTTTTTAAAAAAGATTATCCTTAGCGGGCTGGGCCTGTGGCTCAAAGGAGTAGGGCACCGGCCCCATATACTGGAGGTGGCGGGTTCAAAGCCGGCCCCGGCCAAAAACTGCAAAAAAAAGATTATTCTTATCATGGTTAAAGGAAGAAGTCTGGAAGCTTTTTGAGTCATTGATAAAAATCATGAAAATACCAATGCAATAGGTGATCCTTTTTATCCTGCTCTTGAAACTCCTGCACTTCACCCCTCCAAGGTCTGCTTTAACGTCACAACTTCAAGGGCATTACCCTAATGGCCATGGCATCCCAGTGACTGACACACAGTGCTTCAGTGAAGAGGAAGCAAAGCACAGATGCCAACACCTAGGAACTCTCAGGGCAGGTCAGAAAGCCTTGGCGCTAAGCACTAACAAAGTTGGTGACCTTGAGAGGATGTTTAACCCCTCCAAGCCCCAATCTCCTTATCTGTAAAATGGAATTCTGTCTAGTTACCTCTGGGATGGTATTCAGAATTAAATGAGAAAACATTTGCAAAGGTCTGGCATGTGGTCAAGATCTACTAAATATTTGTTCTCTTACTTTTTTTCTCCCCAGCTGGTGACTTTCTTCCCCAGACTACCTCTGCAGCAGGTGGAAATTTTCTCTCAGTGGTTCTTACCCTTGATTACATAATTAAATTACCCCATGCTACCCTGCACCTCAGGATCTCTGGGGATAGGACTCGGGCGTATTTTCAAAAGTTGGACGGTTAATTTCACTGTACAATCAAGGTTGAGACCATTTCTCTACAGAACCGGATTTTTTAAGTTTGGGGGTTTTTTGTTTGTTTTTTTAACTTAAACCTTAGTCCAGAAGTGATGGCTCACATCCGTAATCCTAACACTCTGCCAGACCAAGGCAGGTGGATTGCTTGAGTTCATGAGTTCAAAACCAGACTGAGTAAGTGCAAGACTTCATCTCCACTATAAAGAGGAAAACTAGCTGGGTGTTATGGCTGGTACCTGTAGTCCCATCTACTTGGGAGGGTGAGTCAAGAGAATTGCTTGAGCCCAAGAGTTTGAGGTTGCTGTGAGCTATGACGATGCCACGGCAGTCTGCCCAGGACAACAGAGTAGGACTCTGTCTCAAAGAAAAAACCTTAAACATTAACTACATAATTCTCTTAAGACATCCTTTGAGATAAGGATAATCGCAGAAGTGACTGTACTTTGCTAGTAGATACAGTAGTAAGTCAGGTGCAGAATTGGACCCTAGTGTTGAACCTATGGCTCTCCTTCTGGGAGCTCTCCCTTGCTCTCCAATATAGGGACCTGCACCATCAATGCAGTAGTCATTGACATTAAATTCAGCTTTTTATTTAATCTTACTTCAAAATTTCAATGGCCATATGTAGCTGGTGGTGATTATACCGGAAAGCACAGCCCTAAAATGTTTCTGTCTTTGCAGAAAGTTCTATTGAACAGTCCTGTAGTAGACACAGATTGCAATGGAGAAGAGAGTGGGAGTTTCTCGAAAGACCTCTTGTTCAGATAACCGGCCGAATACCCCTCCCCACTCGCACCCTACCCCAGCCTTATCGGATTCTCTTGACAAGATGTGGGGACGGAAAGGAACATAAACACCAGGGATCCTTTCAAACTGATTCCAGCCTCTAATCAGTTCTTACCAGTTGGTTAAGCCAGGTGACAAACCCAATTCCCTTGTGCTGACAGCCATGATAATCAGGCACCTTCTTTGTTCATTATGCTGTCTTTAACCCCGGCATTCTTATGCAGCCCTGCATTTAGTGCTCGCTCACTGTGACGGCACACTAATGAAGAAATAAAACACACTATCTGAGACTCATTCTTCTAGCCAGAGAGACACTGTGCTCCACTGGCTTGTAAAATCAGGTTTTTGTTCACTTGGAGAATGATTAGACCAGGTGAATACAAGTAGCACTGGATAATTTAGAAGGAAACACCTAGGAAATTCACACGATCTGGAGAACTTAAGAAAATTTGGGGTAAATAATCTTCATCTTTGAGAGCACTTTTTTGATGGAGCCTCTGGCCAGGTTCACATTAATCGCTGCCTATAAAATGTACCCAGATGTTTCCATGGCAGCGTCATCTGAGTATTTGCAAGAAAATAGCCCACAGCTATTTTGAGTGGGGAGTTTAGCACAGAAATCACCGAAGGACAGAGGTTAGGCCTGAGATTCTGCAGGTGCTGAGGTGATGCTGAAGGTGCAGATCTGTAAACCATCTTTAGCAAGCAAGCGTGTAGATTCTGTTTCTGATGGCCGATGGAAGAGAGGGGATCCTCTTTTTCTATGCCTATAAGTTTCAGGTCTATTCTTCAGCTCAGCTGGTGACAGTTGAAAGTTATTACAAGAATTCTAAACATTCTCCATTAGTGGAAATTAAATACTTTGCCTTCTACATGAGGAAAATCCAACCTGGGTGGGGTCACATAACCAAATGTACTCGTTATGGAGTTTTTCTAGTTTATTTTTGTTGTTGTTGTCATTTGTTATTCTTTCAAGATCCTCCCTAAGCTATTGCCAGAGAGTAGAAATGTAAGGGTTCACCTCAGCCACTTATCAGTCAACGGGCTTTTCCCGTAACATCGCCAACAAGATAGACACGATACTTCCACACACTCAAGGATGCCATCTAAGTCAACACTAGAATATGATTTCATGAGTCATTTCTTAACAGGAAGTTTGATGTGACTTTTATTAATTAAATGAATGTCCTCTAACTCTGCAGATAACCACGCACTTCCCTTTTCCAGCTCTCTTTCTCCTTATGTTTCCTTTCCTCATTAGTCTGGAATGTAGTTTGGCAATTGGTGGTGTTGGGAGTAGCCACCCGCATGCCCAGGCAGGAAGATTTTTGATTGTCTTAGTCATGTGTGGCTTGTTCAATGACTACAGTGAGAAAGGTCTTCTTTTCCCCCACTGCCAGAGAGGCTGAGCCAATACTCTATTTAAGGTAACTTTTCCACTCTTTATTGTGTTTCAAAATGTACTAGAAAAAATGCCCTGTATAGATTGTAAATTGCCTTTGTATACCTAAGAAAAGCAGAGCTAATTTGTTATTTTGCCACCTTTACCTCTAAGCACTGTTACCAAAGTGGTTTTCCATTTTTTCAATTGGAAATCTGTCCTTGGGCTTTCAGTTGCTCTTTATTTAACTTGTTTGGTGAAACTTATTACAGCCTTGTGATTGGGAGCCCCCGGTAAACGAGAGATTATTATTTTAGATCGCCAACTTGAAGGACCTTCACAAATCTGTCTCCAAGTAAATGGCCTTGCATAATTCAGTCAGCTGCGCCAAACAAACAAAGAGTGATTGATTGATACTTAGATGCGGCCTGAAATATTCCAAAATTGCAGCTTTTAAGACAATTTATACTAGAAGAGCTTAGAGCTAATGAAGGCAAATTCACCAAGAGTCTATGACGAAACATCCCCATCTGAAAAAGCCTTCTGCAGGTTTAGGTTATCAAGAAATCAAAGTAACCAAGTTCCAAACAGCAAACATCACTTACTTTGTCTTCACATTGGCCTTTTCTAATTGAATTTAGTGTGCTGCTGTATTTCCTGCAGAAAGTGTATTGTTTTAAAATTGCCACTTCAGTTCTATTACTCAAAGCCCTCACTTCTAATGCTTTCTGACAGTTATCAACATAATGAACCATAATGAAATGATGAGCAATCTTCAGTGTAAACCCAACGTCTATTCCACTGGTGCTGTGTGACTGTGTTGTTAAAATTTGAATGCAAATTAAAATAACATCGTCCTTACTTGTTTCCAAGGTCAGGAGAAGAGAGGGATTCTTTTCATTTTTTTTGAAGTGCTTTAATTTTGGGAATTGCACATTCATTTTCAAACAACCTCTTGAAGATGCTCCTGATGTTCAATTCAATTCTCTACCCCAAAGGTTTCCACGCTGAACGGTCTGGCTAAGGGATTTGGGGAGGGAGATCTAGAATGAGGCTTTGATGTAGAAACTGTAGGATAAAAGGCAGCCTTCAGTTTCAAGTAAACTACATTTTTTCCCACTCGAAAGCATATTTCTTTTTGTTTTAGAGCTGCAAGTAGCTGAGAATGTAACGAAGGGGGAAGGGTCCATGTCTACGTAACAGGATGGTGAGTGTGCAGTTAGCTCTAGTCAAAGACTAGTTAGTAGAAAAGGGAGGTCCAGGGGCAAAGATCCCCAAAGTGTCACTGAAGGAAGCATTTCAGAGGATACATTGGTTGATCTCTAATTTTTTTATTATCATGCAATCCATCATTTTTATGAACAAGTTTTTATGAAAAATCTTGTATCCAAGATGTGCAGGGAAATTTCTTATGTCACATTATTTCTCCAATGTGCAGTGTCATTGTTTCCTACTGCATTCCATTTGTCACAGGCTAGAAAATCAAATTGAGGGACCAACTCCCCCACTGCCAGATTACGTGGCTGGTTTTTAGTTCAGAGCATATGGTCCCGCTGCCTGTTAGTTGATAAGCCAGCTAATGTGTCTGTCCCCTGGACTGTACAAACTGATCAAAGCAACCAGGGACATTTTGACAAGTCATATGCAGCCTTCACCCTTGGCTTCTTCTTTACTTATATCTCAGTAGTTCAGGATTTGACATTAGGTGAGGCAGCCACATCCTTATTTCTTTCTTTTAGATTGCCTTACAGCATTTTGACCACAATAGGAAAAAAAGTGCCTTCTAGAGAATTATGTAAGTACATGATTTTTGTTTGAAAACAATTAAATATACAGGGAGAAAAGTCACCAGCTGTGCTTCATGGAAGGCACTAGGTGGACCCCAGGCTGATCACTTACCATTGGTTGTTTGCAAATTTTAAAAACCTCATGATAGTTCATAAAGATTAGGTATCCTCACATTGAATTTTTATTTTTTCAAAAACAATGCTGTGTTAGCCTCTTTCCTCTTCAACCTACTCCTCATTTTACAAACAGCCCAGTGTGGGCTCAAATGGAAAATGCATAGGTTTGAGGAACACTAATATATGCCCAAGTGAAAGGCTTGAGTCATCTGTCAGCGCCATTTAGCCTGGTTATTGCAATGTTTCTGCTGCTATCAATAATTAACAGTGGCTAGACATCCACTGAGCCCCGTCATTTCTGGATGGCATTTTTGACACTCTTTGTGGAAGTCATACAGTGGTTTTTCACAGCATGCTTCTATGAAACAGAGTCAATTATACATATTTTCTGAGATCCCCTGGGGAGAGAACTGGCTATCTTCTTTACAATCAGCATTTAGATTTTTCTCTCCTACTTGGCTCTTCCTACACATATTATCGAAAGCCCAGCAGAAGATGAGCTCAGGGAAGACTCTGCTATAGAGATAGAATTGCCCCTCACACTCTTCCAGTAATCTTCCTCCCAGAAAAAGAACCTTTAAAGAAACTCTTAACTACCCTCTTGCATGGGAGGTAGGAACCAGGCAGAGAGGACAACCCAGTTAAAAAGAGCATCATCCAGGGAGGAATGCTGACCAGTCATGCTGATCATAAAGGGAAGGAGGGCTGAGAAGAACTGAACTCTGGGGTAAGTTGAGAAAGTTGGAAACTTTCCATCCTGTTCCAGAAAACAATGGTTATACTTCATTATGATCTTTAAATCATTTCTATTTCTGTGAAGAGAGGAGGGAGGTGGCTTGTCCTTGGTGTTAGGAGTTCTGATTCTAGCTTTGCACACATTAGCTGTGTTAATTTAAGAGAGTTGCTTAACTTTTATTACCTGAAGTTTTTTTTTTTATTTTTATTATTTTTATTTATTTATTTTTTATTATTATTATTTTTATTGTTGGGGATTCATTGAGGGTACAATAAGCCAGGTTACATTGATTGCAATTGTTAGGCAATGTCCCTCTTGCAATCATGTCTTGCCCCCATAAAGTGTGACACACACCAAAGCCTTACCCCCCTCCCTCCGTCCCTCTTTCTACTTCCCCCCCCATAACCTTAATTGTCATTAATTGTCCTCATATCAAAATTGAGTACATAGGATTCATGCTTCTCCATTCTTGTGATGCTTTACTAAGAATAATGTCTTCCACGTCCATCCAGGTTAATACGAAGGATGTAAAGTCTCCATTTTTTTTAATAGCTGAATAGTATTCCATGGTATACATATACCACAGCTTGTTAATCCATTCCTGGGTTGGTGGGCATTTAGCCTGTTTCCACGTTTTGGCGATTGTAAATTGAGCTGCAATAAAGAGTCTAGTATAAGTGTCCTTATGATAAAAGGATTTTTTTCCTTCTGGGTAGATGCCCAGTAATGGGATTGCAGGATCAAATGGGAGGTCTAGCTTGAGTGCTTTGAGGTTTCTCCATACTTCCTTCCAGAAAGGTAGTACTAGTTTGCAGTCCCACCAGCAGTGTAAAAGTGTTCCCTTCTCTCCACATCCATGCCAGCATCTGCAGTTTTGAGATTTTGTGATGTGGGCCATTCTCGCTGGGGTTAGATGGTATCTCAGGGTTGTTTTGATTTGCATTTCTCTAATATATAGAGATGATGAACATTTTTTCATATGTTTGTAAGCCACTTGTCTGTCATCTTTGGAAAAGATTCTATCCCTGTCTCTTGCCCATTGATATATGGGATTGTTGGCTTTTTTCATGTGGATTAAATTGAGTTCTCTATAGATCCTAGTTATCAAGCTTTTGTCTGATTGAAAATATGCAAATATCCTTTCCCATTGTGTAGGTTGTCTCTTTGCCTTGGTTATTATCTCCTTAGCTGTACAGAAGCTTTTCAGTTTAATGAAGTCCCATTTGTTTATTTTTGTTTTTGTTGCAATTGCCATGGGAGTCTTCTTCATGAAGTCTTTCCCAAGGCCAATCTCTTCCAGTGTTTTTCCTATGCTTTCTTGGAGGATTTTTATTATTTCATGCCTTAAATTTAAGTCGTTTATCCATCTTGAATCAATTTCTGTGAGTGGGGAAAGGTGTGGGACCAGTTTCAGTCTTTTACATGTAGACATCCAGTTCTCCCAACACCATTTATTGAATAGGGAGTCTGTCCCCCAAGGTATGTTCTTGTTTGGTTTATCAAAGATTAGGTGGTTGTAAGATGTTAGTTTCATTTCTTGGTTTTCAATTCGATTCCAAGTGTCTATGTCTCTGTTTTTGTGCCAGTACAATGCTGTCTTGAGCACTATGGCTTTGTAGTACAGACTATAATCTGGTATGGTGATGCCCCCAGCTTTATTTTTATTACTAAGAATTGCCTTAGCTATACGGGATTTTTTCCAGTTCCATACAAAACGCAGAATCATTTTCTCTAAATCTTGAAAGTACGATGTTGTTATTTTTTTTTATTTTTTATTTTTTTAGCCTTGGCTCTGCTTTATTGACCTCAGAGCACCCTTTGAAAAAAACAAACCACACACACACAATAGGAACTGGAACTAGATTCGGGCTGGTGGCACTTGATTCCAGAAGAATCCCTCAACCACGATGTATTTATACAAAATGCAGAGGAAACAAATGAGGCAATGTGGTTCTGAGTCGAGGGTCAGCCGATCGGCAGCAGTCAGCGAAAGCATGGACAGGTCATGCCTCTATCTCGTAAGTACGAGTGCAAACTACACTACCGTGGGTGAGCATCAGGAAAAGTTTTCCATCACTGAGCTCCCGCACAAGTGTCGTCTCTTGCCCATCCCACTTCTGCAGGTGGACAAGTTTGCCTCCATCCAGTGTCACAGTGGACTTGACCTTGCTGTCATCTGCTGTTGTCTCATCAAACTCCACCCCAAGCTTAAAGCTGATCTCTGTGTTCTTGAAGGTGCTGTGTGTCTTTAGTATGATAGTGTCCCCGTTCTTTTCAATGACTGTGGTAGGCTTGGTCATGTTGGCCACCTGCCTGGTAGCAAAACCCACCCCGATTGACTTCATGTACTCATCGAAATTCTTGCTATCCACTAGCTTCCAGGTACCCAGGAAGGCGTCCACCATGGTGATGCTGGGCTAGGTTGAGAAAGCAGCTACAAGAAGGCAGGCGTGCAAGAATTCCACACTGGCACACGATGTTGTTATTTTGATAGGAATGGCATTGAATAGGTAGATTGCTTTGGGAAGTATAGACATTTTAACAATGTTGATTCTTCCCAGCCATGAGCATGGTATGTTCTTCCATTTGTTAATATCCTCTGCTATTTTCTTTCTGAGGATTTCATAGTTTTCTTTATAGAGGTCCTTCACCTCCTTCATTAGGTATATTCCTAGCTATTTCATTTTCTTTGAAACTATGGTGAAAGTAGTTGTGTCCTTAATTAGCTTCTCATCTTGACTGTTATTGGTGTATACAAAGGCTACTGACTTGTGGACATTGATTTTATATCCTGAAACATTACTGTATTTTTTGATGACTTCTAGGAGTCTTGTGGTTGAGTCTTTGGGGTTCTCTAAGTATAAGATCATGTCGTCAGCAAAGAGAGAGAGTTTGACCTCCTCTGCTCCCATTTGGATTCCCTTTATTTCCTTGTCTTGCCTAATTGTATTGGCTAGAACTTCCAGCACTATGTTGAATAGTAAAGGTGACAGAGGACAACCTTGTCTGGTTCTAAGAGGAAAAGCTTTCAGTTTTACTCCATTCAGTAAAATACTAGCTGTGGGTTTGTCATAGATAGCTTCAATCAGTTTTAGAAATGTGCCACCTATGCCTATACTTTTCAGTGTTCTAATTAGAAAAGGATGCTGGATTTTATCAAATGCTTTTTCTGCATCTATTGAGAGGATCATGTGATCTTTATTTTTGCCTCTGTTAATATAGTGGATAATGTTTATGGACTTGTGTGTGTTAAACCAGCCTTGCATCCCTGGGATGAAGCCTACTTGATCATGATGAATGACTTTTTTGATGATAAGCTGTAATCTATTGGCTAGGATTTTGTTGAGAATTTTTGTGTCTATATTCATGAGTGAGATTGGTCTGAAATTTTCCTTTTGGTTTGGGTCTTTTCCTGGTTTTGGTATCAGGTTGATGTTTGCTTCATAGAATGTGTTGGGGAAGATTCCTTCTTCCTCAATTTTTTGGAATAATTTCTGTAGTACAGGAATAAGCTCTTCCTTGAAGGTTTGATAGAATTCTGGTGTGAAGCCATCTGGACCAGGGCATTTTTTGGTTGGAAGATTTTTTATTGTTTCTTTGATCTCAGTGCTTGAAATTGGTCTGTTCAGGAGCTCTATTTCTTCCTGGCTGAGTCTAGGGAGAGGGTGTGATTCCAAATATTGATCCATCTCCTTCACATTGTCAAATTTCTGGGCATAGAGTTTCCGGTAGTATTCAGAGATGATCTCTTGTATCTCTGTGGGATCAGTTGTTATTTCCCCTTTATCATTTCTGATTGAGGTTACTAGAGATTTTACTTTTCTATTCCTCGTTAGTCTGGCCAATGGTTTATCTATTTTATTTATTTTTTCAAAAAATCAACTCCCTGTTTCATTAATTTTCTGAATGATTCTTTTGTTTTTAATTTCATTGATCTCTGATTTGATATTGGAGATTTCTTTTCTTCTACTGAGTTTAGGCTTAGATTGTTCTTCTTTTTCCAATTCCATAAGATCTCTTGTGAGATTGTTGATGTGCTCTCTTTATGTTTTTCGAATGTAGGCTTCTGAAGCGATGAATTTTCCTCTGAAAACTGCTTTTGCAGTATCCCACAGGTTTTGGTAGCTTGTGTCTTCATTGTTGTTATGCTCAAGGAAGTTAATGATTTCCTGGTTTATTTCTTCCTGCACCCATCTGTTATTCAACAGAAGATTGTTTAATTTCCATGCCTTTGGGTGGGGTCAAACGTTTTTGTTAGAGTTGAGTTCCACCTTTAGTGCCTTATGGTTTGAGAAGATACAAGGTAAAATTTCAATTTTTTTATTCTGTTGATATTTGTTTTGTGTCCCAGGAGATGATCAATTTTGGAGAATGTTCCATGGGGTGATGAGAAGAATGTATATTCTTTATCTTTGGAATGGAGTGTTCTATATGCGTCTATCAAGCACAGTTGTTCTAGGGTCTCATTTAAATCTCTTATATCTTTGTTTAATTTCTGTTTAGAGGATCTGTCCAGCTCTGTAAGAGGAGTGTTAAAGTCCCCTGTTATTATGGTATTATCAGATATCATATTGCTCAGACTGAGTAAGGTCTGTTTCAAGAATCTGGGAGCATTTAAATTGGGTGCATAAATATTTAGAATTGAAACATCTTCTTGTTGTATTTTTCCCTTGACCAATATAAAGTGACCATCTTTGTCTTTTTTGACTTTAGTTGCTTTAAATCCACATGAATCTGGAAATAAGATTGCAACTCCTCTTTTCTTCTGAATGCCATTTGCCTGAAAAATTGTCTTCCAACCCTTGACTCGGAGCTTTAATTTGTCTTTTGAAGCCAGGTGTGTTTCTTGCAGACAGCAAGTGGGTGGCTTGTGTTTTTTAATCCAGTCAGCCAATCTGTGTCTCTTCATTGGGGAATTCAAGCCATTAACATTTATTGAGATAATTGATAAGTGTGGTAGTATTCTATTCATCTTATTTTGTGAGAGTCCATTGCTTAGTTTTATCTTTTGCATCAGTGTTGAGGTTAGGTTATGTCCTTTAATTTCTGAGTTCTTACTGTGCTGCTGATCCACTGTGGTGGTCAGTGTGCAGAACAGGTTGAAGTATTTCCTGTAGAGCTGTTCTTGTTGTGGCGAATTTCCTCAACATTTGTATATCCGTAAATGATTTGCTTTCTCCATCAATTTTTAAGCTTAGCTTAGCAGGGCACAGAATTCTGGGCTGGAAATTATTCTGTTTAAGTAGATTAAAGGTAAATGACCAGTGTCTTCTTGCTTGGAAAGTTTCATTAGAGAAGTGTGCGGTCACTATGATAGATTTGCCCCTGTAGGTCAACTGGCGCTTACTCCTGGTAGCTTGCAGAATCTTTCTTTTGTCTTGACTTTGGACAGGTTCATCACAATATGTCTTGGAGAAGCTCGGTTAGAGTTGAGGCGACCTGGGGTCCGATAGCCCTCTGAAAGCAGTGTGTCAGAATCTTTGGTGATATTTGGGAAATTTTCTTTTATAATATTCTCTAGTATGGCTTCCATTCCTCTGGGGCATTCTTCTTCCCCTTCTGGAATTCCTATAACTCGTATGTTGGAATGCTTCATAAAGTCCCATAATTCTGACAGTGAACGTTCTGCTTTCTCTCTCTTCTTTTCTGCCTCTTTTACCATCTGACTTATCTCAAGAACTTTGTCTTCTACCTCTGAAATTCTTTCTTCTGCATGGTCTAACCTGTTGCTGATACTTTCCATTGCATCTTTAAGTTCCCTGATCGACTGTTTCGGTTCCTTCAGCTCTGCTATATCCTTTTTATATTCTTCATATCGTTCATCTCTGATTTGATTCTGTTTTTGGATTTCCTTTTGGTTATTTTCCACTTTATTAGCAGTTTCCTTCATTGTTTCCATCATTTCTTTCATTGTTTTCATCATGTGTATTCTAAATTATCTTTCTGTCATTCCTAACATTTCTTTACAGGTGGAATCCTCTGCAGTAGCTACCTCATGGTCCCTTGGCGGGGTTGTTCTGGACTGGATCTTCATGTTGCCTGGACTTTTCTGCTGATTCTTTCTCATGAGTGATTTCTTTTATCTGTTTCCTTGCCCTAATTTTCCTTTCACTTCATCTTGCTCTTTAATTTCTTGTGCCTGTGGACTAAGGGTTAGATGAGTCCTTTTGTTACAGGACCAAAAGGGTCAGAAGGTTGAAGAGCAAGAAAGGGATGAAAGAAAGGAGGACCGAGTGAAAAGAAAAAAAAAAATAGGGAAAGGAGAGGGGATGGGTAAAAGGAATATTGACAAAAAGAAGAGAGGCACAGAAAGAGGGAGACAGAGCAATATAGGTGTACAGTAGGGTACTTTGACACAACCTTAAAAAAAAAAAAAAACCACCTTCTGGTGGTGCCCAGTTGGGTGGTTCCCTTGAGGTCAGCAGCTCTTTGCTAACCTGATCAGACACAGTACCCCACCTCCACCAAGTAGAGAGGAAAGACAAAAATGCTATAAATCAAACCAAAACAAGCAAACAGAAAAGTTTATGGGATAAAATTGGGTGAAAAACCAAATAATAGTGGTAGAAACAGTAGCAAAAATGAAGTTCTAGTTATTAAAAAGGGCAGCAATGGGAAATTATAATTAAACTAGAAAAATTGAGAAAGAAAAAAGATCTGTATGGAAAAGGTTGAAATTAAAAAACAAAACAACATCAACAACATCAAAATAAATAAAAAAACAACCAAACCAAAAAAACAAAACAAAACACAACCAAAAACAAAGCAGTATATATATGTCATTGAATATTGTCTGGGCAACACTTGGTCTTCTGGGGTATGAGATGTTAATCACAGTTCTGATACTACTGGAGGCTGCTGATTTCTCAAACCCCAGCAGGTAGACACCCTAAATCTCTCTTCAGCCCACTTATAAGGCACTTTGAACTTGTAAACTTGCTGAGCAGAAGCCTTCCCAGGAAAGTGCTTGTCACTGGAATCACTGGTGAAGTGGCTATCCACTTACCCAGTGTGCCAAAACTGGTCTCACTCTGCCTCTGAGGCTTAGAGCTGCAAGGCAGCTCAGACCCTACCCTTAGGCTACTTGGTGCTGGGTTACGAGCTCCCACCCGATTCTATCTCTGCGACCCTGAGGGCGGAGCTTGCTGGGGCAGATCGCTCACAATGGCTCCCTGTGGCCCACAGCCAAACACTATTAACTCTGTCTGGCTCCGCGGCTCAGACTGGGGCCCTAGACAACGGCCAAAGTTCTCCGCACTCCCACCCAGGCTCTCCCCAAGGCAGCCCAACTGAGTGCCAAGTCCAAAGACACCAAAACAGTTCACAGGTAAGGCCTTTCCGGTTTGCAGTCTCACTGCTACTGAACTTACAGTTGCAGGTGGGTTTAGACCGATTGAACACACGTGACCACTTGCCGTTTTTCCACTGTTTTAGTCCTCCTCTTGGGGTCCAGAAGTCTCTCGCTGACTCTCTGTATCCTCACAGGGGTGATGATAGGCAGGTCCCACCAGCCAGAGATGCCTGGAGTCCTATCTCCCCGGACTCATGGTGCCCAGATGCAAGGAAGCTGTTACTCAGCTGCCATCTTGCTCTCCTCCCTCTATTACCTTAAGTTTTGGTCCTAAGATTGCTAAGTAATTAATACTTTTCTGTTAGATTTTATTATAATGCTTAAATAAGATAAAGTCGGAAAAACTGTTTTATAAGAAATGTATAAATGAATGTACTGGCTGGCTAATTCTATAATGAAGTAGTCAACCCTAATTTTCTTGGTCTTTCATATTGCAGCTTCCTTGTGTATAACTGAGAATTTACCTCATAAGCTACTTCAAGCATAAGATAGTTATCCTCATATAAAGAAATCAGCCCTTTAATTAACCCAGTAAAAGAAAAGACAAATGATTTCTCAATAGGAAAGTGGGAAAACAGATATACCAGAAAAATAAGTGATGGCGACATCTCAGCAAGAAAGTAACCTCTCTGGAAAGCCATGAATTTCTCATGACAGAAACAAGTGACTGATGCATCCAAATGGTTGTGTTTCTAAATAACAGACAGCTAGCTCTGTTTGGCTCTATTCATTGTTAAAACACGTAAATCGCCATGATAAAAGGTTCAGATTATCTCAGAAGAGGTATCCCTGACCAGCGGTCTTTATGTAAACTAACCCACTGTAGCAAGAGCTGGGATAAAGCAATTAGTGGTGGCAAAGTATGCAACTGTCCAGGGAAGCCCAGACTTTATTTCAGAGTCAAAAGTTACACATCCCAGTTGTTTAATCTGCCTCACAACCTATCTTTCAGCTGGAGAGAGATTAACAAGAAAGGCTTATCTGAAGGGTTGAAGGATTTACAACTAAGACTTTGAAGTATTATTGACAGTCCAAAAGTTGTACATGGTCAGTGAAGCCTAGGGAAATGGAACTAGAGGAAGCATCTTGGGTCTCAGAAGATAAGTGTTGCACCGGTTACCTTGGCATTTTAGTGAAGGGCGACAGTAATGCTGAAAGAAATTGATCACGTAAGAGTTACATTTCTGCTTTGCGTCTTGGGGGATGCTTCCTTCTACATTCAGAATTAAGTTCATGGCTCAGGCATTGAATTTTAAAATGGCAATTTAAAAATCAGATAAGTATTAAAGGTCTGTTATAGCTCTGGAAACTACTCTATTACATGAAGCCAGTGACTTCATTTTTTTTTTTTTTTTATCAATGATCTCCTTCCCTTGGTGGCAGAGTTGAATTTTTTTTTTTCACCTTGTAGCATGTGGTTGTCTTTCCTTTTTCTTTATCATTATCGTTGTTATTATTATTTTGCTCAGTTTTTTATACACAAGTGCTATGACAGTGAGGCTTCTGATGAGTGAGCCGACCTGGGCCCTTAAGAATCATCCTTCATTTACTCATTCGGCAGGTGCTGAGCGAGCATGTTCTCAGGCATTGTTATCAGGGCTGAGGATGTTCTCTTGAACCAGAAGAGAGAAGATTCCTCTTCTCCTGCAGCTTACATTCTAATGGAAATCCAAATGACAAACAAACAGAATAATTCAATATTCTCACAAGTGGGGAATTTTTTTAAAGCAGTGCTGTGGTGGGGGTGTCTTGGGACAGGGCAGAGGAGGATTGCAGTTTGTATGGAGTAGTCAGAAATGAGAAGGTGAGACCCCAGGGATAGGAAATCAGCTAATCAGAGTCAGGGGCGAGAATGGGTGGCAGAGCTGCCAAGGGCAAAGCATCTGAGTTGCATGTTTCAAATTTTTCTAACAGTGTGAATTTGAAACTTGCCCTACGTTTTCCTCTTGGTTTGGGGTCTGTTAGTACTTTAATTCCAGTTGTTCAGGTTTATACAGCCTGTTACACCACGGCGGGACCCTTTCTGCCATACCTACTTTGAAAGGCAATTGTCATGGCAGTTTTCTATCTTTTGCTAAAGTTTCGGTTGCTTCCTATGAAGCAACTCAAACTTGTAGCAGTGAGGTAGAATGCACAGGGCGAAGTTATCTTAGCCTGGATTTTCACAGAATGGTTTATACCAAACTTAGTAGTTCAGTCTGGAGACATTCATGACTGTAGGTTCAGTACTGGCCGACAGTTTTTAAATGATGTTATTAAGACTCATACGGACTTCATGTCGATACGTAAATAATCGAGTTATCCTAAAAGGGTTACTTTAAATTACTGGAATTTTATGCTCGGAATATTGCCCTTTTTAAATGTCAGAGGCACTGAATGTCTCTAAATAGGGTGCAGTTCATTTTCAGAAGCTTGTCTTTTCCCAGTCAAGAACACATGATAGATTAAGGAAGATCAAGATTTCTTTTATAATATAACATGGTTATATTGTATGGTGTGATAGTCCTTTATATCTTCTGTAACTTGGAACTCCTGTCACCTGAATGCAAGGTGAGACGCCACTAGAAAACAATAACTACACATTATAGCCCTTCTCACCAGTGCCTGCTGTGTGGTGCAGAAATGATTTCACACGGGTGGAGTGGATGGATGTTCATGAGATTTATCAACAAAGGCAGGAAACACAGTGCCCATTTCTTTCTGAGCAATGAGAAACTCAAGAAATAGGCCAAATTTTACATATTTTGTTCCTTCCTTAGTCGATGGAGATAGTTATAACTTGGACTTTAGAAACCAGGGTTGTTACCTGGGCTATACAGCCAACCATATTTAATTAAAAAGAGATTCCTGGACTGAGCTCTTTAGATAGGCTCCAGGAATGCTGTACATCCCCCCCTAGAACTATGGGCAAAATTCTGACTGTACCTGAGAGCATCTTCCTAGGAAGAGGGTACATTTTGCTGTCTTCAGATTCTCAACTATTCATTTCAGCTGCCACCTACTTTTGCAAATGAAGTTTTCTTGGAACACAGCTCTGGACAGATAGTAAAATTTCTTTACAGCGAAATTATGCTGACTCCTGCTCTAAAGATTCGTAAACTAAAGATTATTGCATTTGACTTTTGTTTCAGGTAGTATAGCTATTATCTATGCCACTAAACTATATTAAAAATGGAAAGGACAGTCTAAATATAAAAACTTTAAAATAGCTTAACGTGCGAAGCTTCATTCTTGTGGAGAGGCAGGGAGAGAATCCTGAGCTTATATGTGAATTTCATGGGCGGGTTATAAATATAACCAAAAATACAAAGGAAGGAACATTTAGTTTCTCTTAACCATACTTCAGCATATGACTAATTCCTGCTTTAAAATGTCCTTTTGGTTAAAAAATTGAAGTTAAAGAAACAAGCTGCAGTTCCATAATGGCTAATAAGAAAAAATGGCAGCCCACCTTTGGAAATGTTAAAATTAATTTTCTTCAGAGATAAAGTTTTCCCCAATGTCATGCTTAAGTAAGTTATTACCTGAAATCTAGGTGGAAAAAAAAAAGAAGTGGTCACAACCAATCCCAACCTGACAAGTCTTTATTTGTTAGAGTCCACATTTTAAATTCCCAGCCACAGCGGTTGATTCCCCAGCTGTAGAAACAGGACAGAGCAGGGCACTTGTCCTTGGGTCTGGTGCGCACAGAATCCATAGTTAGTTTCCTCTAGTCTCTTCCTTTTCTCTCAGTTCCCTACCCTTTCCTTCAACTATCAGAAAGTATCAAAATGAATCAGAATATTCTTTTTCCTCTCTTCTTTAGAGCAGATGACAAAAGCTAGATAGTCAGTGAATATCTGTGGATTAGATGGATGACACCACAGCCCTCCCAGCAGAAGTAACACTTATATAATATAATAGCCTTTCCTGGGTGGTGCCCATAGCTCAGTGAGTAGGGCACCGGGCATATACACCAGGTCTGTGGGTTTGAACCCAGCCATGGCCTGCTAAAACAAAAAAATAGCCAAGCACGTAGCAGGCACCTGTAGTCCCAGCTACTCAGGAGTCTGAGGCAGGAAAATTGCTTGAGTCCAGGGGTTTGAGGTTGCTGTGAGCTGTGATGCCACAGCACTCTACTGAGGGTGACATAGTGAGACTCTGTCTCAATTAAAAAAAAAAAAATATATATATATAGACACATATGTATTTTTTATATTTATATATAGGTGTGTGTGTATATATATATATATATACATACATATATATAGCCTTTCCTGCTTTCCCTTTTTTTTCTGCTTTTTCCAAAGTAATTTTTATTTTATTATTTTATTTATTTGTTTATTTATTAGGGCAGCATCACATTCTGTTGCCCAGACTGGAGTGCAGGGGTGTGGTCATGGCTCACTGTAACCTCAAACCCTTAGGCTCAAGCTATCCTCCTACCTTAGCCTCCCAAGTAGCTGGGACTACAGGCACCCACCACAACATCCTTCTAATTTTTCTATTTTTAGTTAGAGACAGGGTCTTGATCTTGCTCAGGCTGGTCTCGAATTCCTGAGTTCAGGCAATCTGTCTGCCTTGGCCTCCCAGAGTGCCAAGATTACAGGCGTGAGCTACCATGGCCAGCCCAAGGTAATTTTAAACTATGAAAAAAGAAACTTGAATTAAACCAGTTACACTGAGATACTCCTTTATAGGCTTAATACTGCAGGAGTCCTCAAACTTTTTAAACAGGGGGCCCATTCACTGTCTCTCAGACCGTTGGAGGGCCGGACCATTGTTTTAAAAAAAAAACAAACTATGAACAAATTCCTATGCACACTACACATAACCTTATTTTGAAGTAAAAAAACAAAACGGGAACAAATACAATCACACTGCCTCATGTGGCCCGCGGGCCATAGTTTGAGGACCACTGCTTATGCGAAAAGCTTACTAGTACAGCTGTAGCTCAGAGCGGCCTGCATTAATTCATGTACCTCAGAACACTGCAGGTGTGGGTGTCCAAAGCATTGAAGGACTTCATTAGTTTTCTGTTTGTTTATTCATTCATTCTCTGACTCATAAACATTCAGAGAGCTTGCTCTGAACCAAGAACGGTGGCAGACTCTGGAGAATGATGAAGACATCATTTGTCTGGGGAAGCACTTAGACCACTGACAAAAACAGGTGTGGAATGGGTGTTTGATTAGCAAAATGCCATCCCTTGTTACAAGTGAAGGAGGAAGTAGAAATGAAGACCTGAAATGTGGAGCAGTATCAGAAGCAGGATTTACTGGCAGTTTAATATTCAGTGGCATAAAACCTTGCCATTGACAATGACCCTGCCGATGCTGTGTCAGTGTGTGCTTGGTAAGGAAGATGTAGAAAATCAGAAGAAATAGTTCTGTTATTCCTCTTTCTTATAAGCCTCATATTTGTAACTGGAGACAAACTTGCAGGTGGGTGCTTTTCTGATGAGAAAGGTGCCATGTCAGAAATTCAGTTGCTCTTAAATATCTAGATCTGACAGACCTAAATAAATGGAAGAGAAAATAGTCTGAGAGCTACGATTTAGCCTTCTGGATGCCTTGTGTATATTGAAAGAGCGCTCATGTTACCCAGAATGTCTATTTTCTCTTTTTAGCCATCTCTGCAGGTAATTATTTTAAGGTGCTGCTGTTAAGTATAACTGTGGCCCCAGATTGAGTTTTGGCTGTATTCAAGTCCCTATTTTTTTTTTTTTTCATTGTCTTAAGAAGAAATTATTTTCTTTTCTAAGAAAGAGGTGGGCCCTCCCTTTACATGGAAAGCATATTTGTTATATATTATCATATTTTACTGGGTGACAGTTACAAACCACATTGTGACGGACACAGTACAACCACCATATGCTCTTAGCCCGTGAAGAATGGGTCCTTTCCCGGGCCTTTGCTGGCCAGCGTTTAGTTGTGCTGGGTTGATATTTCTATATTTCATTCAGTCCTCTCTCATAGGGCTTGATCATAATTCAGTTTCTAGGCTGCTACTTTGTGCCCAGATAACTGTCACTCTGCAATAACAAGACATAAACCATATGTGGTTCAGCTCCCCAAACTGTTCCCGGGGTAACGTAGAACTTGAGCTTGTCTTGTTCTCAGTTTTCCCTCAAGCATCTAGCTCTGGGCCTTCTGTAAGAATCACTGCCCCAGGAGAGAAGGCTGCTCCCATTAGCACTGGTTTTCGTGCCAGACCTCCACTTTGAGATCCTGCAGCATCTTAGTGTGTGTGGTTTGTCTTTTTTTCCCCCCATGTACAGTGCTATATCTCTGAGTCCTGTGACCATTAAGTTTTCTGCTCCATTTCTTCTCTGTTTAGACACTGCAATGCCCCGTCCTACATACTAATTACTGACTTTTTGCTTCTGCAGTGCTTGATTCATTGTGTCACATTTTCCCATGTGAAAGTGGACCGGGAACCTTGGCCAGGAGGTTAATGGATTTCGGAGTCATTCTTATTTATCTCTGGAAGCCACAACAAAATAAGAACCAGTGGACTGACCCATTTTACAAAGCGAGCCATGGTCAGCTTCAGCTGCACACTGGTGATGGGTTTCACTGAGGTGGCAAACACTACGGAGGGGGAACAGGCCTGGGGACACTCGCTGACCTTGCCCACCCGGCTCAGACTTTGGCTGAAATCACCTGTAGTGAGAAATACATGGTGGACCAGATGTAACCTCCAAAGAGCACTTAGCACTTTTGGATTTTAGTCAAATTCTGTCGTTAATGAGATTGCATGAACTTTCAGCATTATCCAATCCACTTTCCAGATTTTAGTTTCCTCATCTTAAAATGAGTGTTTTATAAAGTCCTATGTGGGTCTTAGAGTCTTTGATTTCAAATGACTCCATTCATTTATTCAAAAATCATTTATTCATCCTTGTTATGTTCCAGACACTGTGCTAAGGGACCATAAATACAATTTTTAAATCTAAACAAGAAAGGAATTTGTATTTTCTTTCTGAGGACATCTGTGAGCTAATCTGACATATTAATACAAATTTTACAAAACAATACAAACACTTTTGTAAATTTTTTAGAGGTTTTTTCCTTTAAAGTTTTGTAGCATGGGGAGCCAATCTTAATGCTGTGAGAGGTGATTGGTAATTAGTTCCAAGGGAAGATTGGGAGGGTCTACTTACTGTATTAAAATAAGGTCTTCAATAAGCTGTATGAAGAGAAAAGGAGAAGGAATCACCCTTATTAAACATTACTACCCCAAAACCCTTCAGCCATTCATCACCACAGTAGTAGATACTGAATTGACTCCTCACTTACAGGAGGAGTCTTACTCTCCCAGTTCCCTCTCAGCATCCTCTGGAAGGGCATGTTTCCCTGCCGCTGACGGAGAAAGCTCTCCCAAGTCATGAGACAGCCAGTTTACTTCTTCTTACTGAGGAACAAGTACACATTTCCTTCAAAGTATTCCTTCCAAATACATTACCAGGGCTTAGGAGGGTGGTGCCTATGGCTCAAGGAGTAGGGCATCAGCCCCATATATCGGAGGTGGTGGGTTCAAATCCAAATACATTAGCAATAGCATACATAACAGTGATCAAGAAACTTCAAATTTTCGTTAAACCTTATTTTGGTTCATCTGTTGGAAGACCAAAAAATGAGAAAAAGAAAAGAGCTTTCCCATTATCACACTGAGTAAATATTTCTCATTTGAGTACAGCAGGTGATTTTTAAACCTTTGGAACTGGCTTAGACCAAGGTAACTCACTATTCCGTCTCCTAGTCTGATTCTTCTACTTAAAGACAGTCTGTGTCACAACTTCTTGGTGTGTAAAGACTGACCAAAAACAAGAAGCAAGGGGTTCATCATGGTCTATGGTCTTTTTTATTATCATTGTGTTTAAACCACCCATTATGTTGTTAGCATCAGTTCTGCCTCATAACAACCACTGCCGTCATTCATATTTCAGAAACACTTTGATGTTGGTGGGAATGAGCCTGCTGAAGGGAGGAGGGAGAGTCTAGTTAGTAGCCTGAACAATCCTGCCCAGTTTGAGTTCCATCAACAGCTGTATCTCTGACATCTCTGCAACCGTGTTTAACCAGTTCCTACTAATTACCCACGAACAGCTTAACCCTCCGCTGCCATGCTGAACTGCAGAGGCATTTCTATACCATTCTGTTAATTTTATTTGCTATTGGTGACATGCTGTCCTTAGGAATTATAATTTATCTTCAGAAGTGGTGTATACCTGTTAATTTACCAGAGTCTCACAACAGCCTTGGGAACTAGAATCACATTCATTTTTCAGATAATAAGATGGAGACTAGATAAGTTATATTTTTCTTCCACTTCAGAAGGAAAGTCTGGGCTTGGAGCCCATTTACTCAGAGTTACTTCACATCTCAGAGAGGCAGTTGATCTGTTTTGGGGGGAATAGAGATGACAATGACACTCACAGCCTTCTATCATATTCTTCTTTTCAAAGATCTATACTGGCTTGATATTCCTTTTTGCTTTCTTTGCCAAATGGGTTCACTTTACTTCCTAAAGCTGCAGAGAATAATATAAAACTTTTGCGAGATTCCACAAGGATATTTCAGTTCTCAGTGTGACAGTGCGGTTTTCTTTCTCCAGGCCCGCCATCTGCTCCCCTCAACTTGATTTCAAATGTCAACGAGACATCCGTGAACTTGGAATGGAGCAGTCCTCAGAACACAGGAGGTCGTCAGGACATCTCCTACAACGTGGTGTGCAAGAAATGTGGAGCTGGTGACCCCAGCAAGTGTAGACCCTGTGGGAGTGGGGTCCACTACACCCCGCAGCAGAATGGCCTGAAGACCACCAGAGTCTCCATCACTGACCTTCTGGCTCACACCAATTACACGTTTGAAATCTGGGCAGTGAATGGAGTGTCCAAGTATAACCCTAGCCCGGACCAATCAGTTTCCGTCACTGTGACAACAAACCAAGCAGGTACGAATCAGATCTACTTTACTGTATGATCCGAATCTGTGTAGAGAAAAGGCTCATGATGATAACCACAAATGATATTAAAGTTCTTCAAGTGTAGTAGAACCGATTTTACCTGGGACCTGTGTCATAAGAGATACTTAGAAGGACATTTGTTTACTCAGCAGATGTTTTTTGCATTTCAGCTGTGGAGCATGCACCGTACTTGGTGGTAAAGATAACGTGAAGACTAAGGCAGTCCGATTGATAGAGGATGCGGCTCTAGTGCAGTGGGTCTCAACCTTCCCAATGCCATGACTCTTTAATACAGCTCCTCATGGTGTGGTGACCCCCAACCATAAAATTACTTTTGTTGCTACTTCATAACTGTAATTTTTCCTGCTGTTATGAATCATAATGTAAATATCTGTGAAAGGGTGGTCCGACCCCTAAAGGGGCCGCGACCCACAGGTTGAGAACTGCTGCTCTAGTGGCTGAATCATGTGATGTTGGACTTTTCTTGTATAGGATTCATATCAGCCATTATAATGTTCGTGGCGGGATGTCAGAACATTTACAGGCTATGCAGGATTATAAAATTAATTTTTGCCAACAGAGTCCAGTATTGGTAATTGCAGTATTTTCTAACAAAAGCTTCGGCAGCTATAGTTTTGATCTTATTCTTTAATGTAGAATGTTATGAGTAACATACATGGACCTACACTAGAATTGCCATATAAATCTTTGTGTTTGTGGTTAACAAAATTTATCCTACAACAATACCAGTTGTGCAGCTCCTTTCCTAGTTGAGTCTATGATTGATTGACATGAGGGATGGGGGTGTAGGAGATCAATCTCCCTCAATTCCTACCTCACTGCCTTCTAATGAGGTGACTAGAAGGCCTTTTCTGTTCATGAAGTGTTTCTGCTCAGTTAAGCACAGAACCATCACAAAATCTTGAATATCAAAATATAAAATAGTTTCAAAATGTAGATTTCTAGGCTGTTGCTCCTGACCTACTTATCTGTGTATTCCTTCTCTGAAAAAAATTCCTATCCCATCAGGAGTTTTCAGCTCTCTGTTATTTCTGGAGAGTTAAAGAGAAGCAAGAAAAAGGGACCATGGCTTATCCTTTTGTGAGGCTTATAAGGGCAGCAAACATCGCCGGAAAAGGATTATAAATTGCTAACAATACTATTGCCTCTTAACTGCACTTTTCTCTTAAATGAATGTTTCAATAAGTGCACTCAGTAGTTAAGTAAAATATCTTTACTAATTGATCCTATAGTGAAAAGTATTCCAGCATCCCAATTCGAAGCCATTATTTTTCCATTTCCCTCTGAAATTTCTAGAATCAAAAAAAAAAAAAAAAGTTAAGACGTGGGGAAGATTTTGAATGCAGGATGGAAGGCACGCCTTACTGGAATGTGTCTTCAGATGTACAATGTGAATGGTCTTCTAAACTATTTAGAATGAACAAGTCATCTTGTTAGGCTTTTATCTTTCATTTCTGTATTTTTAGGTTATAAACACTGTTGCCACTGGTTTTATTTGTCTGCATAGAATAATGGTAGGATTTAGAAATATTCTATTGCAATACAAGTATTCTGTAGCTACCATGGTTTTGTTAATTCTCTTTTGGAAGAACACGATGGAAACATTACACACAGAACCTGGGCACGTGCATGGGTGCTGCTGGTCGCCCTGAGTTAGAAAGAGACAACATGGGCCGGATTGCTCTCTGCACCTTCTAAGGGTTTGGTTTATGAGCAATCGATATGCTCACCTTCAATCCCCTGATAACGTTTTGGCTATTCTCAAAGACATCACTACACTGCGTTCTTACCTAAATTAAAACTGAGAATAGAGCCTTAGAGCCTCTGCTATACTAGGTGAAGCCATTCTCTTTGGCAGAGAAAAGCCTATGGGAGAAGTGCTCGGGACAGTCTTGGCACCTACGGATTTGTGGGGAGACTTCTGCAACCTTCTATATTCTTAGGAATTTAAGCCAAAAGATTATGTCAACATCTACCAGGACAAAAGGTCCAATAGGCACAAATAAGATACATCAAAGATCCACCAAAATAAGAAAATGTGCAATATCATTACTAGAGTGGGGAGTGGGGGGAGTTAGTTTTGTTTGAAATGTAGGTGAAATTCTTTTATATCTAGGGAAAAAATAGGCAGAGAATTCCTCTGACACAATATGGTTTTCTCTGCCATGACATGCACTCCTGCCAGGAGGTTTGCTGAATAGGATAAAATTCCAGCTTCTTATTTTAATTCTCATGAAAGGTAATGCTGGGAAGCTGTTCAAAATTAAAAATAAATCTTTCAATAAGGAGACCTCCTATGTGGCCAGCCAGAAAGCTTTCACTTAGGCAAGAATTGTGTGTGTGCAGCGCTGCCTTGTTATCCTGCCATAATTTGAGGTTCACTAATTCAAAATCATCAGGATAGTTTATCTTTCATTAACAAACCCTTTCTCCATAGTAGTGCAAGTTAATAATGTAGGCCAAAATTCTGGGTGAATGTAGCAACCATAAACTCTATCAAGGCTCCCCTAAGCATATTTGCATGCATGCAATTATATTCTAATTGTAGTTGTTCCTATCATTTCATTAAATTAAATTCCTTGAGGACCACTATAGGCAATGATATCTCACTCTGTAAGGAATACACAGAATTAATGAATGTTAGCATTTAGCACCTGGAGGCCACAAAGGTTAGCGAGTCTCTGTCTTTGCTGTTTTCACAGGGTTCTTTTTCTTATCAGGAAAGTGGTTTAAAAAATAAATAAAACCAAACACTCAAGACCTCCTAGAATTCTTGGTCCTCTGCTCCCAACCTTTGAAATGTCAAGAGTTGGGAAACGGCTACATGAGGGTGAAGTGACTCACCTAAGCTAATGTTGGCACCAACACTTGAAACAAGGGAGAATCTTACCGGAAAGTGGAAAGTTGTTTTCTTTGAAAATCACTAGATAATTAGTAGCATTTGTTACTAAGCTTTGCATTCTCCTTGTTTGTGAGACCAAACTAAGGGAGTAGCTAGGCATGGAGATGTAGCTCCAAATGAGCTTTGATCATTTAATTGTAGTATGTGGTGTGAAGGGTTATTCTAAACCAAATCTTACCTTTGGGGCTTTAAGGGTCTAATACACACACACCCCTCCCCCCACATACATACACACTTCAAAACCAACTGACACAGACTATCATCCTTCTGACTGATAAGCTGATGGAGAGATGTGAACTTTATATCTGTGACCAAAAGGAATGGCTTCAGTGACACTTGCAGCCCATCTGGGTGACTGCAGACTCTGCATGTGCAAAGCCTGCCCCACTAGGGTGGCTGCAATGGACTCTCTGCTGCCCGGGTAGGCAGGCAGGGAGGGGTGACAAAGCAAAGCAGGCTGAGCTAAGGGCATAGTACTTCTCCCAGATTCTCCAAAGAGATAAGCCATCCCCAGCCTCACCGTCATGCCAGAAGCAGTGAAGGAGAAGGAGGAAGCAAGGGTGTGACTCCCCGAAGTCCTACCACAGTAAAGCCAAAGAAGAGCAAACTCTTGGAACTCCCCTACAAGTTATGTTCCTTTATGACAGGCCCGAAGAAGCAAAATCAGATCTCACTTCTTCCACCTTCTATCCTGGAGCAACTGTCTTTTGTTTAGAAGATTGCCCTGATGTTTATGAAAAATGGATAAGCAAATTGCTGGGTGATTTGTTTTCCAGATGGCTTTCCCTTGGTTTACTTTTACTTAAGTGAACCATCTCAGGCAAATGAGTACAGGATGTGTCACTAGGAAAGAGAAATGCTGGATAAATGAAACAAGGTTTCCTAGCCAGGCAACAGAACTGTGAATATTTTTTGTTAAAAACATTGCAATGGCAGCCAGCAATGGCTTCCTGTCATTGAGTCTTTATTGTTATTATTATTATTTTTACCAAGCATCCCCTACTGTCCATGCTCTCACTGGAAGACCAAGTCATTACTCTGGTGCATTTCTTTTAAATCATTATGGATCCACCCCCTAAGAATGATGTCCGCTATTGACCCCAAATTGCACCCAGGGGCAGTGACATCAATTTCTCATTTTTACTTTGCCTATGACACTGTTCTAGGTATTTGTGTCCAATCATCTATCTAGCAAAGCTATAGGGGTCCCAGTGACAAGCAAACATCTGTAGCACTCTCAGCTGGAAGGAGTTAAAGTCCTGATGGATTACATAATTATTAAGCCCGGCTATTCTCTGAAGTCTTTTCCAGTTCTAACATTGTATGCTTCTAAGCTAGGAGCTATGAATGTGAAGGAGTGAGCCTTATTTTCCTAGGATGTTCAGAAATGGTCTCAAAAGGTAATTCTAAAAGGGGGGCGGGGGCAGAGGGAGGAATGTCCAAAATGCTTCAGCAGAATTAACATCTAAATTCTGCCTTTCCTCCTCCCTTCCAATCCCTAACTTTTCCAAAGTATTTTCTTTAACGGGAGGAATGATGATCTAGTGTACCTCTCATGTAGCCGTTCTCAGTCAGGAATGATTTCTGCCTCCCACCCCCAACCCTGGCATTTGGAAAAAAAACAGACACATTTTTGGTGCTGGCGTATCTAATGAGGAGGCACGTTGAGGAGGCACCTGCAACACACAGGACAGCCTCCCCAGCACCGCAGAGTTCACTGGTGCAAAATGTCCATAGTGCTAAGATCGAAATACTCTGTTCTAGTTATATGTTTGAAAAGTAAAATTCATAGCAATGTCCTCCATTTAAGGGTTCCATAACCAACAGGCCTTTGCTTGGGCTGGCCTGTGGCTCAACATATAGGGAAAGTTCCATGTTTCCTGGGGTCCACTGCCCCATGCTGAGAGCATAATGCTGCCATTACTGTTCTCAGAGGACAGGCTGCTATAAAGGGCTTTGCAGAAGAGCCTCTCATGAATCCCCTTGTAGTTATTTCATCCTCAGATGAGCTGATGTGACTTGTTAGACTGGCATTGAACTCTGGGATTGGACAATTAAGAATTAGCTGAAAGGAAAAAATCATGCCTACAATTAAGTGGTGATACACCTCATCAGAATGCCACTGTGTGATGAGTTAGTAGTGAATATTCAATATCTGTTTGTTGATTAGTGTTTATTTTCAGTAAAAACAAATCTGTTAACTTTTTTTGTCAAAAGGTGATAAATTTAATAAAGCCCATATAATGAATAGAGAAAAGAAAATAACTAAGTACGAGAAGCACACTGTCTTTTTTTACTCAACTGGTAAGTTCCCATTCTCTCTCTATGCCATCTTTAATTAGACATATTATGTTATTTGAGTGTGATAATGGAGAACAGTGGGAAATCTCATCCCCACTGAGTATAATAGGTACCTGTCTTCTAGAAAGAGGAAAGCTTCAAGGAAATGGTTGGAGAAAGGGAAAAGTCTTAGAGCAATTAATTTAGGTCATGTGCTGTAGACATGGTAGAATGAGGTTTTGTGTAGACAATTTTTGTGTGATTAAGGGGAAAAAACCCTACAAAAATATAAGTAACAAATTAGGAACAAAGGTTGAAAAAGGGCTCATGCAAAATTCTTTAGCTTCAGTCTATAAAATTCTGCCTCTGTCTATACTGAAATGAATGCAATGGTCAGATAACGGACTGTTGCATTATTATGGCTAAGAGAAGAAAGGAACAGGAAGAAAGAAGAGATATTGGTTAAGTCCAGTTTGGCCTGATATAAAGGGTGTTAAGACACAGGGTCATAAAAGAATCTGGTTCTGGCCCATAATTAGGTGTGAGCGGCACCTCTGGGGAGGACCTGAGGTGCATCAACAGAAAGTGCATTCTCGCTGATTTTGAGAACTGTGTTGGAATACTAAACCCAAGGGAGATATGTAGTGTGACCAGGGCCAAAGCTATTATGTACCCTTGAAAAGAAGGCAAAAAAAAAAAAAAAAAAAAAGATTTATTGATATTTTCAGGGCACAAATTGTTGCTTCTTTTAGTGTCAAACCCGGTCCTAATCCCATCCTCCACCTGTTATTGTACAATCCCCTAAGAATGCTTTTTGCATTTTAAAATGTTGAAAATAATCAAAAGAAGAATACTATTCTGTGACATTTGAAGGCTATGTAAAATTTAAGTTCTAGTATCCAGAAATAAAAGTTTTATTGGAACAAATCCCCATTCATTTGTTTAAGACTGCTTTCGGGGGACAACAGTGTAGTTCCTGCAGCAGAGCGCTCGTGGCCCACAAAGCAAATTTATGAACTATCGTGCTCTTTAAAGAAACAGTTTGCTGACCTCGGCTCTGGAGCACTAAATCAAGAAAGGGGACCTGTGAGGAAGGAGGTTGAGAAGAGGTTGAAATGCTGGTGTCACTTATGGGAAACTGCTTTGACAAAAGGTGCAGTAGATTAATATTTAGGTTAATCTTATATTGGGAGCAGTTTTTCTATTTGGCAAGTCACCTTTTGTTTTAGGGGTTTTGTCCATGTAAAGAGAAATTAGCTAAAATAATTAGGATTTTAATCATGACTTTGCTCTTGAGCCACAATTTTGACACTCAGATGTGAATGGATATTGTGGGGCAGGCTCAGCTACTATCGTTGGAATTCTGGTTCTCTTTAAAACATACATTCTTAACACCATTGTGTGGGTCCCGGACGCTCACAGCAATTCTCTATAAGTAATTATATGCTGTGCTCGTTTATATAATCCTCTCTCTGAGATAGTTTCCTGTTTGCCTTTGATCTTCAATAAATCATGTTATTTCTTCTTACCTCTAAGAAATTTGAAGGAAAAACAAATAATGGAAATAGATCTATAAAACGCACGACATATTTTTAAATGGTTCAAACAGATTCTAAAGCGATCCCACTGAGAGATTTTACTGGAAAGTTGTTTGCACATCATCAGTTGGTAAGGGATCTGTATGTAGCTGGTTGGAGTAATTACAGGCCCTAGCAAGCATACAATGGGCTTCAGAAGAGCTAAGCTGTGGTTTCCTCATTAACAGCCCTGGTCTAGCCATGAGCTTTTGGTTAAGTTCATAATGCCTATGAAATGTACATTTAAAAAACATGTAGTACAATTTTTTCTTTCAAGAGGGAATGGTCTCTTGATTCTAACTTTCTCCTGAAAAGAATTTTATTTACAGAACACTGTTGCTATGACTTATTAATAAGCATTCTTACTAATTATCATCATAATTAAATACAAAATAAGGCGGCAAACGTGCAATGATATAACCTCCTGTGTGTGGCACCAGGGTCTATGAATTTGTATTCATGGTGGGTGCCACAAGTCCCGGAATGGAGAAAAATAAATAAATAAAAGCCTTCCAAAAGAACCCACTAAATTATCCAACTTCAAGGTTGACTGAGCAGCATAGACAAATAGTATGTCTACAGAGCCTAGAGGTAATTATTTCATATAAGTAAAAGTTAGATTGCATTAAAAAAAAAATTCTAGATTCTACTTTAAGAAGATAAAGGTTTTATTTATACACCCAGGACTGAGAACACTATTTTTCTTGACTCCTTTCCCCTTGCTCCTCCATAAATATGCACACACATTCATTTATAAGAAGGGAAATCCATCCACCACCATTCATTTGACAGTCTAATTCGGATTTGTTTTTCATCTCTCTGTATTATGCTTGTTCCATTGAACACTCTCGCCAACTTTTACACCCTCTGGAGAAGCCATCAAGAGATTTAAAAACGAAGTGCCTGGCTGAGATGAGAAATGAACAGTGCAGGGCTAGCGAGGGTTTTAGATGGGCTTCTAAATTATGTAGTTGTCACTCTGCTGGCTAAATTAATTACTGTCTCCTCAGAAGAGCCAGACGGGTCTCTAGAAACCAGTCTGCAATTGAACATCCTTGAAAAGATCCAGAGAAACTTTATCAAAGCTTCCATTAACCCCCTGCTGGTGTCTTTAAATAGTTTTTCCCTTTAAACACTGTGAAAACCCAAAAGCCAAGCTGCAGGGCTAATCTTGCATTAAGAGATCTGAAATCTACGAGGACTAATTGCAATGCCTGTCCATGTCACCCAAATACGCGGAGCCTTCCTCTGAATCCCAGCATTCCTGGGGTGTCTTTGTGATGTGGGTATACTATGGGAGCGTGTCTTACATGTTGTCCTCCGCTAAAGATGCATGCGGATTTTTTTTAGGACTTACATTTTACTCTCAAGATAAGCAAACCTTCGCTTAAGCCATCAGTATTAAAAACATCTCTCTTATGTAATGAGCCTTCTCCTAGTGTTCAGCTTTCCCCTTCCTGAAACCCACCCATGGGCTTTTTCTTTCTTCACTTGTGCCAGAAGGAAAGAATGAAAGAGGTGGGGGGGGACACAGTGGCTCACACTTGTAATCCTGTAACTCTGGGCGGCTGAGGCTGGAGGATCCCTTGAGCTCTGGAGTTTGATAAAAGCCTGTGCAAGAGCCAGACCCTATCTCTACTAAAAATAGATAATTCAGCCAGGAATTTTTGGTGGTCATCTGTAGTCCCAGTTACTCAGGAGGCTGAGACAGGAGGATAGTTTGAATCCAGAAGTTTGAGGTTGCTGGTGAACTAGGCTCACATCAGGGCATGCTCAAGACTTTGTCTGGGGACCAGGCACAGTGGCTCGTGCCTGTAATCCTAGCCCTCTGGGAGGCCCAGGTGGGCAGATCCATTGAGCTTAGGAGTTCAAGGCCAGCCTGAGCAAGAGCGAGACCCCTTCTCTACCAAATGACCCCTTCTTTATAGTGTCCACCAGGCATTATGGTGGGCACCTGTAGTCCAAGCTACTGGGGATGCTAAGGCAAGAGGATCTCTTGAGCCTAAGAGTTTGAGGTTGCTGTGAGCTATGACACCACGGCATACTATCCAAAGTGACAGAATGAAACTCTGTCTTAAAAAAAATAAAATAGAAGAATGATAGGTTAGCTAGTCTCCCACAAAGTGCCATAATAGAAAAACAGAGGCCATACCAGCTACTAGTCTGACCTCTTGCCTAGTGAGCACCGTGGATGTTTTGGGGGAGGGTCACCTTTTGTATGACAGGTGAGGGCTGGAACCCAGAAAGCTGTGTGAACACTCACCAAAGTGGCCTCCAAACTAGTCAAAAAAGGCCTCCCACTATTAAGTTCCTTCTTTCTCTGTTCTGATGAATCAATAAGCCTGACCTAAATGATAAACTGTATTGTGGTTTTCCTCTGAACCACCTTATGTATTTTGCTGTTGTATGACAAAGCACGAGAGCCACTTCACAAAGCTTAATCAGTCTCAAATACTTCATGGGTAAAATTACAGACATTTAAAATATATGTTCTCTTTTGCTTTTAGTCTTTGTTGGGGAAAAGGGAAAAAGAATGGGCGCTGTGGTCCCCTCCTGTTTGCGTCACATCTTCTCAATGCTATCTGAATATACAGATTTCTCAGGCCGCTTGTTCACCACTTTCATTTATGTATTTATTTTTGAGACAGGGTCTCACTGTCACTGCCGCTAGAATGCAATGGAACCATCACAGCTCTCTGCAACCTCAAACTCCTGGCTCAAGTGATTCTCTTGCCTCAGCCTCCTCAGAACATGGCCCTATAGGCATGTGCTACAAAGCCCACCTAAATTTTCTTTCTTTTTTTTTTTTTTAGGGTTGGGGTCTAGCTCTTGTTCCAGCTGCTCTTAACCTTCTAGCCTAACGCAGTCTTTCCACCTTGGCCTCCCAAAATATCAGGATTACAGACATGAGCCACTGCTGTGCTTAGCTTGTTCATCATTTTCAAAAGAAACTTTTGGGTGAAGGCTGTGGGAAGATTAAATTTTAAAAAATTCTTATCTAGGAACCTTTTGTCTGTGGTATGTGCACAGAAACAAGACTGACTCACACAGCTTCAGCTTCTCAGTGGACGCTGAGTAGAGACCAGCTTCCCTTAGCTCACTGAGTGTGTAGCAAGGTCGGGAAGGATCCATCCTTTAGAACAAACTCTGAGAAGGGCCTCTCCACCGGCTCCCTGGAGAGTTTATGTGGGTCCAGGTAACATACAGCAAGCTGTAATTCTGCCTTCTGAATCAACTCTATTTTTTTTTTTTTTTAGCTTGAGAAGTGTGTGTTTTGATCATAATAAATGTGAGGGTGGGTGGGAACACCGTTTGGTTCACATTCTTTATCAAAGCAAGGGGCCCACATATAAACAGGCCAGGACTTTTGACTGTGCAGATAGCAGACTCTTGCTGCTGTTTTAGGCTGGAAGCAAGGATAACAAGTGTAGCAGAATCCTGCCCTGTGGGAGTGTCTTCTTGTAATCATGAACAGTGCATCGCGCACGTAAAAAGCATAAATTGTGTTTACAGCTCTCATTGTATACTGCTGTGCGGAATAGTCAGCTAATTCAGGTGCAGCTCAAAGAGGCTGGGGATATAGTGAAGGAATCATCGCATAATATAGAAAGTAATATATTCTTATCTAGGAACTTTTGAGGAGAATGACCTATGAGAGGCCCTTTAAATTTCCCTGCTAACTCTTCAAAGGTGCACCTTACCGGTCCTTGTCATTGAATGATGGCTTTGTCTCTTTCCCTCTCCCTCTTTCTCCTCTTCCTATTTCAGAGCACACTCAGGCTAACTTCCAGAAAACTGCTTACTGTGCACCAGAGCCCTGCTCCAGGGTCTGTCTTAGACTCCATAGTGTGGAACTCTTTCTGGCTGAGATGTGTTCTAATGAGGTCCTGCCAGTATTTGGGGATTAACTCCTGGGTGGAGCCAGTTACATTGAACTTCACACTTCAGCAAATTCTAAGGTTGCCCCTGCAAGAGGCTGGGGAACCCCAGTTAAAAAAAATCAAGTCCTGTAACAGTTACAGCTTATCTAATGTATTCTTTGTTATTTCTTTTTTATTAATATTTTATATGTATATACATATATATATATTTTTTTTTTTGGAGACAGAGTCTCACTATGTCACCCTTAGTAGAGTGCTGTGGCATCACAGCTCATAGCAACCTCAAACTCTTGGGCTTAAGCAATTCTCTTACCTCAGCCTCCCAAGTAGTTGAGACTATAGGCATCTGCCACAGTGCCCAGCTATTTTTTTTGTTGTGTTTGTCATTGTTTAGCTGGCCCAGGTTGGTTTGAACCCGCCAGCCACGGTGTATGCGGCTGGCGCTGTAACCACTGTGCTATGGTTGCCAAGCCTTATATATATATTTTTTATTGTTTCAGGTTTATTGAGGGTACAAAGAATTAGGTTACCCTGTTTGCATTTGTTAGGTAAAGTCTGTCATAATTGTGTCCCACCCCTAAGAGGTGTGCCATACGCCATAACTTCCAACCCCCTCTCTTCTCCCCTTTCCTCCCTCATTCCCCAGCCCCCATCTTGAATTGATTTGAATTTCTCTCTTTTCTATCTTTCTTCTTGTTGTTTTTGTTTTTGTTTGGGGGGGTAGGTTTTTTGTTGTTATCTTTGTTTGAGATAGGGTCTCACTCCATTGCCCTGTCTAGAGTACAGTGGCATCGTCATAGCCTCACTTTAAACTCAAACTCAAATGATCCTCCTGCCTGAGTCTCCCAAGTAGCTGGGACCACAGTTGCAAGTCACCTTGGCTGGCTGATTAGATTTTACTTTTTTTTTTTTTAATAGAGATAATGTCTCACTACATTGCCCAGGCTGGTCTCAAATTCTTGCCTCAAGTTATTCTCCCACCTTGGCCTCCCAAAGTGCTAGGATTACAGCCATATGGTACCCTGCTGAGCCTTGTTACTCCTTATGACTACAAAAGCCATCTTGAATTCTCAAGCACAGATCCAGCTGAAGACATTTATTGCCTTTAATAATATTTTAAAATGTTAAGAGCTCAGTTCTTTCCACTTCAGTCTTGTAATACCTGTAGGAGTTTAAATTATCTGCCATGCATAATTTAGCATCTGGCTGATACCTCAAAATTAAACAAAAAATAACAATTCTATATTTGCAGATTCCTACAGTGAAAATGCCTTCTCATAAATAACTTTCCTGTTTCTCACCGGTGTCATCTTCCACTGAAAGTCTCTGTCCTTTTTCTTTCCATTCTTCATCTCTCCTTTGTGCTTATCTACATAGCAAGCAAAAAATTGGACGGAAAAAATTTGACTACACAGAAAAACAGAGGTTTCCTTATGTGATTCTAAACCCTGGCTTCTCAGAATCTTGTGGTCCATGAATATTGTCCTGAACATTTTGGTTTTTTGTGTTCAGAACTTTTCCAGACTTCCACGCCATCAAACCAAATTTCAACATGATGAGGATTCTCAGAACTTCACCCCCACAGCTCTTCAACTTCTTCTCCCCCTCTCTTCCCCACTCCCACTTTTCCACTTGTAACATTCTACTTCGTCATCCATGGCCATCACTTCTCAGCCCTTAGCCATTAAGCCAAGCAACATTTGGATTTGCAAATATTCCACGTGACAGAGAACATTGATTTGTAACCAAAGTTTTACTGACGTGTTTCCTTTGCCTATCTGGGCCTATTAGTGGTAGCTGGCAGCCTGTAGTCTATACTTCCGTGCTCTAATTTATTCTTTATCAAATATTTTTCATCTTTTTTTTCTCTATTCTGCTGATATGTTTCAAATGCAAAAAGAGAGAGAGAAAGACAAGTCACTGAGAAATAGTTTTAGAGAGAAAAAGAACAAGGGCAGCTAAAGATGCTGAGGAGCTTATAACCCCCAGTTTGTGGTCACCATGACCTTTTTATGGAGCAGCTCATGTCATCTTTTTAAATGACCATTTAAAAGAAAATAGTTACTCTGTTCCAACTGTATATGTGATAGAGAATTGGATGGCTTGGAAGATGACTAATGGGACTCTGGACCTTTCTGCCTTTAGGTCGCCTTCTCAAATGTGGACTACATCATAAGTGGTCCAAGGCCCAACCACCTGTCAGCTACAGAGTGACTATGTTAATGGAACTGGTCTCAGTCCAGGTCTTAGTCGACAGGTGCTCACATTATAAGTGACATTAATTGACTTCCTATCTTTCAACTTGGAAGATAGTGGACCATTGCTGAGACATTGATGGGGAAGGAGTTAGTCGTGATGTATTTGGCTCCACTGAAAGCCAAGGACTTCAGTTCCTTTAGCTGGAATCAACCTGGCACCCAGAAAATATTTTCCCGCTCATGGGTTCCATTAGATTGAGAAATCAAAAACAAAACAGGCATCTAATTTCAGAGGATTTCTAATAACTCAGAATGGCTAACGCTGTTTTTTTCTGAGGTCACACAAGCCTCTTATGTTGCTGGAAGCTTTCCTATTCTTTTTGCATTACAGCATTTAGATACCTCCTGTGAAAATCATTAGTTTTTTGTTTGTTGGTTGGTTTAGGGGTTGATTACCAATCATTTATTCATAACAAAAGCTATGGGTGATACTCTATGGAGAATTTAGCAAGGCTGTCTTCATGCCCTTGTGAAATAGAGATCAATGAAGAAGGAATGTTGAGACCCTTTTATCCACATACATTTCAAAGCTTGGAGTTAAAAAGGATTGTTCCCACCCATATCTTTTTTTGTTACTACAAGTATCTGAATCCAGAAGAGGAGGCTTTTTGTTCACTCTCACTTAGGGTCATGAATGGAGGATCACTTGACCTGAGTTGGAGGAAATTATTAGTATTATTAATACTTTTCCCACTAAAGTTTCCTGGGTTCATCTACTGGAATTTTCCTTTTTTAACTTCTCTATAGCAAGTGGTAAAGCCCCAACACTCCTGAATTAGTTATCACACTTACAAAGTCAAGATGACAATGGCGTAGTGGATCTATTTATTGAAGCAGACAGGCTCTTTTAGCAGAATGATCAATGTCTTGTTGCTTTCTGAAAGCTTTTCAGAGATAGGAAATCATCAAGCATCTGATATAAAGTAATGAACAAGGCCTTTTATTGGTCAGTTTCTGGAACAGGCTTTTAAGGATTTCCGCCTGTAAATGTAGAAATCTGAGTGTGAAAAGGAGAAGGCAAGAGCTGAGATTTACCGGGTGCATCTATCATCCTGGCTTTAAGAGTCTGCATGATTAATACATGTTTAATTGGGGACTGATCTAGATGCCTTGGATGACAGAAAGCTAAACGCTATGGTATTGTCTCAGTGGCTCTTCACGCAGCAGGACGATTAGCAGCTGTCTGAGTAACAAAGAAGACCTGAAGCCCACAGCGTATCTTTTTATTTTCCAGATTTGGAATGCTTGAAGCTCTCCAGTAGAGCTGACAGCTGAAGGAACAGAAGCCTTGATTCACTGCAGCAAATCCTTTTCCTTTCTCTTTGCTATATTTCTAACCAGTAAAAGAGAACCTTCTCCTTAAACTATTCTCCATATTCCAAATTTATTGACCTTGTAGGTCACGGAAGTCCTCACTTTGGTCAGAGCTCTCTGTCCTATCTACCCAAGACATACATCAAATAATTTCAACCAAGACTTGAAATGCTAGATACTATTTCAGCATATTCAGGTCTAGTGAGAAGATCCATCTGATTAAAAGCATTCAGAGAAAAAAAATACATATTTTTAAAATTCCTTTATTATCATTGGTAGCTTTACTCCATTTTCTTCTCTTCAAACAATTGTCTTGCTCAGGCAAATTCTTATGTGTGTCAGTTGCCTTCCAATGGAAAGACTTGTTTTCCTGTTTGCTGCAGGCTGGCACTCTGACCGCACAGGAAATGCACACGCTGAATCCTGCCATGTTTCTGTTGGCACGTCTTGAGCTTTCCTTGTCAGAACCTGCCAACAAATTTCTTAGTAAGCAAGTAGAAAGTAAAACAAGCAGTCCTCAGACTAAACAGAGGACACACTTGAACTGCAATGGAGACACTTGGATGCCCCTGAAGTAATTCCCTGTTAATTCTGGTGGATGTGCGCCTTGGTTCCAAGGAGTGCTGTCACCCACTTGTAATTCTGTAACGAATTCTATGATATGACCTGTAGTAAGGCTAGTACCATATTAGCTGTCTTAAAAAGTAAAATGGGCGTTTAAGTAATGGAGTTTTTCCTTATTATAAAGAGCAAGGGTCTCAGTGTGACTCAGGTAGTAAGCATCACAACTAAGTTAAAAGCTCTAATTTGTAAAAACTTAACTTTTTCATGATATCTTTAGTTCTTTACCCAGGGAGTAAAGGTATTATTAGTAAAGGTATTGTTAGAAAGGGTGAGTCTTTCTAATAGTAATTTTGATACCTCATGTTTAATGCTCTTATTTAACATTTATATTTATTTTATAACCTCTTTAGTATGAAATATGTCCACTTACAGAAAAGTAGACAAGACCAAAATGTATAGTCGCTGAATGACTACAAAATAAAAATAAACATCATGTGCCCATCACCCAGGCTGAGGAACGGAACAATGGAACTCTGGCAGTCTTCAAACAGTTGTCCTGCTCAGACATATTTTTATTTTTAATTTTTTTAGACACATTTTTATAAGATTTCTTGCACCCTTACCTTGTCCCTAACTCCAAATAATATTATTTTATTTTGTAATGGAATTTGTTGGGTCTTATTCTTATCTTGTTTTTTTTTCAGGTTCTTTCTAGTTTGAGTTGATTCATCACCAAAAGCTTTAAAGTTTGTCTCTGAGTAGGGATCACATCTAACTTACCTTGGTTCTCTGGCAGTCAGGAATGAACATGACAGCTCTGTACCTAACACGTAACAGTTCTCAGAAAGATTTATTCTGTCCCTGCTGCTGCTGCTGCTGCTGTGGGAAGGAAGTCGCATAACCTTCAACTCTCCTGCAACTTACCAGGGAAAGGAGGGGTAGAAATTAGTCACTGTCTGTAGCTCAGTGGTTAAGAACTCAGGCTCTAGGACCAGACTTTTGAATTCACCACTTATAAGCTATAACTTAAGGCAAGTTATTCGAACTCTCTTCTATAAAATGGGGATAATAATAGTACCTATTTCAAGGGCTTTGTGAGGTTTATGTGAATTAATTCATGAAACAGAGTCAAAACAATGCTTGGCACATCGTAATTACTCAATGAATGAGAGTTAACTGTGTGTTATTACAGACGTGGCAGAGAGGGAGGATCATATACTTTTGAGTCAGGAGGAATTGAATTTCAAATCTCATGTTATAGTTTTAGTCAAATCATTACATTTTTCTGTGCCTGAGTTTTCATCTCTGAACTATTAGGTGACAATTCTAACTACCTCAAAGACTTGTGAGGATTCCATGAAAAATGTGTGAAAGAGCCTTGCTGGGGAGGCAGCAGCCCCTGTGTTGCTCATCACCCCATCCTCTGTTTAGGGGCCGTTCACACGCCCCAAGTCCTCAACTGCTTAAGCTGTTAATTATGAGATGAAGACTAAACTCTCTTTAAAAGGAAACTCCACTAAGCCATTCTGAGAACCGCACTGCCTTTCTCCATTTGGAATTAACACAAGCTCAGCTGAGTCTTTGCCTCAATATGTTGTGATTCTGCTGAATCCCTTGGCTGCTGGAAGACAGGTGGCTGTAATTGTGTCCTTGTGAAGCCTCTGCCTCTGGCTTTGATGACCTCAGGGCACGCCCTCTCCAATTTCTCAAACCATCTTCTGAGGGCCACAATACCACTGCACTTTATTTAAAGGAGTGATTATATGAAAATGCCTCCTTTTTTTCCAAGTGGCTCTACTTCACTTGAATGGGTACCTACAGTAACGCCAAATGTCAGTCATTAGGTTATTGCAATAGAAAATGATTTCCACTTTAAGTCACATGCAGTTGATGGTGATGAAGAGAGGTCAATGTGGGGCTTTGGAGTTGACCCTGGGGCATCAACCTGTTGCTGGCAGGTGGTGAGTTGGGTTCCAGAAGATATAAGGTCACAGGGAGCTATTTGTGGATCCAGTGGAGAAGAGGAGTAATCACTTCAACCCACATCCTATGGCCCTAAACTCAGTCATGTGAACCACCCTAGCTGCAAATATGTCTAGGGATGTAGTGCTTGGCTGGGCAACTCCATCCCAGAAATAGCTATTAGGAGAAGAGAGTACATATTTTTTGGAAGCTTAGCCAGAGAGGCCAATCCCAAGACTTGCAACTTCCCTATGCAAACACTTAACATGAAGACTAAGAATAGCATCATGTTCGGTTATTGAAAAATTTTACCAATAGCTCTCTGTAAAGAATTTGTCAAAAATAATCTGCTGCTCATCCCTGGGGTTAAAAAAAAAAAAAGAAAAAATCAGCCATCCCATCTATCTGGGGGGAAAAGGTCTTAAAAGACTTTGGTGTCATATTAAACAAAAACCAAAACTCTGTTAAAGACTTTGCCAAGTCTTACTCTTGAATTATTTAGTTAAGGCATTCTCAGTGCTCCAAAATCAGAATCCTAAAATCATTGGAAGCAGGGGTCAATTGTGCCCTTTAGTACGTCTTACTGTGACCTGCTTTAGTGTATTTATTTAAAATAGATTCTTTTCTGAACTTGGAAATCCCTTTAGGAGAAAAAATATATCCTTCATACATTTTAAAGGATAAACCTAATAAATATAAATACTTTCGTATTTCAATATAAGTAAACTTCATTTAATTCAGTATTCTAGAGGATTTGATTCTAATTCCTTTTTGTCAAATAGGGAAAAATCTGTATCAATTTTGGAATAATCAAGGGTTTTTTCTGTGCATTTTGCTTGTTTGCTTTGCAAACAGTTTCACCTCTTGACCATGAGAAAATGTGCTCACGTGGATAAATTGTGTAGCAACTAAAAACTGTGGGGTGTGGAGCTGAATTTTAAGTTGGTGATGTATCCAGGGGCCTGGTTGAGGATTGAGTCTTTCAATGATTTTTACTTAAAAAACAGCAGAGCAGCAGAGGAGTTAAAACCCAGATGATTGAATGTGTTGCATGTGAAAACACTTGGTAAACTGTATGCTAGAATCCTGTAAAGATAATGGTAAAAAAAAAAAAAATCATAAAAATTGTTCAGTGATGTTTGGTTCCATAGGAATTGCTAAGCTTAAGAGGAGAAATCCTTCTCTCCATTGGTGAAATGTAGAAGACAGCAATTAATATTAGTAACTCTGAGATGCAAAACCGTTAATCACAAGGATATCATTAGTGCTCCGAAGCATTTAATTTTGATGCTTGACAGCATTTTAAAAAGCCCAGACCTTTGATAAAGAGAGAATCAGAGCTGCAGTGTTGAATTAAGAAAGAAATAGGGAACAAAAACCACCTTAAGCTCCAAGTAATTAAATTTAAATGTGCTATTTGCGTTAAGCAGAGATATGTATAAACTGTGGGTTTATTTTTCCTGTCAGTGAAGGACCCCTCAAGTAAACATCATCCACTTAAATCCAGCTCCTACGGAGGGGAAAGGTAATGCTGCTGTGTTAGGAAGTCATCTTCCCCCCATAACTGGCCATCGTGCACCACTGACATCCAAATGTTCAGGTTTCTAGACTTTCAAAAAGGGCTGTTTTCACTCTTCCTTGCCCACAGGCTGGAGACCTTTCATAGCATCTGTTTATTTCCTGCCTCACTCCCCCGACCCCCCTAATTTGAACCAGTCATGAGATGCAGTCAGTCTGTTTTAGCTGTTTTCATGCCCCCTCCCCAGTTCCCCCAAACTGTTTTTAATTCATTGCTTGTGATGCTGGACTCAAGAAAACCGTTTTTTAGCCCAGGAACCAACTGAATCCTTCTGCTCTTTCTTCTCTCCGTATCTCTTTTTCTCTTTTCTGTCCCATTTGGGTGTCACAAGGACCATACTGCTGCAGTAAAATGACTTGTAGGTGTTTAATGGCAAGTCATTGAGGAAGTGAATAAAAGAAAATTGCAGCATTTGCATCAGTGGGGAGCAAGGAGAACTGCTGAGCTTTGAACCAAAGAAAGTTAAATTTACCACTTTCTTAAAGGAAGCCACCTCTGTTTGACATCAAAGCATCTCCTGTAATTTTTCCTTGTGAAATGTACCACTGTTAGAGAGTCATGATAGAGCCCCCTAATCTGTGCTGTTTCTGTTTATCAAAAACACACACAGAGATAAAACCCACATGTGCCTCTGACTGCACTGTGGTCTGCTCTCAAACCAAATGCAACCACAGGTACATAGCAAATGGGGATTCTATTTAGAATGCATTCTCCATTTCTCAGGGGTATGTGGAACTTTGAATACAAAGTTATTTGGGGGTAAAATTTATCTTGGCTTTCTGCTAGAAAGCTCAGATATTCAACTCCCAAGCTTTAGTGAATTTTTCCTTTTATCCTCTCTTTTTTACCCTTAATATAATAATATAACATTATAATGTTAATGTATTTTTAATTATGACGGGGGTATAATCATTGAGTGTATGTTTAGGGTACCTGCAATATTTTGATACAGGCATAGAATGTGTAATAAGCAAATCAAGGTCACTGGGTTATCCATCACCTCAAGAATATATCATTCTTTTGTGTGAGAACATTCCAGTTTCAACTTTTTAGTTATTTTAAAGTATATCCTAACTTCTTGTTCACTGTAGTCACTTTGTTGTGCTCTCAAATATTGTTTGTTCTACTATTTAATTATAGTTATATTTTTGTACCATGAACAGTCCTCTTCTGGTTTTTGCTCTGTCATTAAAAAATAGTATTTTACGACAATTTTGTTTGTTTCCAGCGGGTATGTAGAAAGGGGATGTGTCCCAAACATTTAATCTTGCTGCCTCCACTCTGACTGCGAGGGCTGTGGACTCTATTACCCTCACATTTCAACAATATGTCCTTTTGGTGGCTGCCCAGGGGCTTGTGTGATACCTAATGGCTTCAGTTGGCAGGAACTGGTATTGTTTACTCTCGTGCACCTTTGGAGAAAAATTCTAGTCTTAGAAAATGAATGGTTACTTAGGATCCTTTCTGGATTTAGGATTATGACTTGGGACTCTCAACAGCCCTGCACCCACGTAGTTAGGAAATCAGAATTATTTGCATATGACCTACAGGTATCGAGGAGAAACACTGAGCAAGTTGTCAACACCTTCATCAGCCTAAAGAGCAGAACCTCCAGACACTGTCTATAACAGGTGCAGCAAAGCCTAGTTTTAATGCTAACTGACATCTGAATGACATTTTACAGCCTGTGTGTATTTGAAATGTTCAGAAGCATCACATATCCCTTAGAAACAGAAACTCCTTTATAATTAGATCCACCATTTGGTTCACCTCTAATTGTCAATGTCTTAGTTAACCTAAATAGCAAAACCAAACCCACGAAAGGTCATCTGAAACAGGTGAAGATGGAAAGTTGTTTTCAGATTGGCTCACTTCTGGTACTTCCTATGTAGAGAACTTCTTACTATCTGCAAAGATTTTTTGTATCAATTTTAACACTTAGTTCGCTTTTACTCATTCAAGAAATTTATTGGGCACCATTTTAGATGTGTCAGTATGATTTGTAAGCAAAAAAGAAGAAATGAAAGGCTTGTTTTGGATTAAAAACCACTAAAATCTCCTTCGAAATAATAGAAAAAGATGGTCTCAGGTACAGAAACCTCAGAACAGAAAAATCAACACCTATTGTTCATTGGAAATTATGCTTCAAAAGTTTGAAAATTAAACTCTTAACTAAATCATGCATTTTTTTTAAATCTACCCTTTTTTAATATTCACTTTTGTGATTTTGTACGTATCTCCTTTCTGTAATCATACTGCTATCCACTAAGCCTGACAGCTCTCCTTGCAATATGTTCTATCTACTTTCTAACCACTGAAGCATGTCTGATTTTGATCAGGGGCACAAAACTCTCCTGACACAAACACTGCCTGTCCGAGGGTGTCCTGTGGGTTGATAGGAATGCTTTCCCATCTGCAGCACGTGTCTGTCTCTCAGTGAGGACGCACATCACCCCTTGCTTCTTCCTGGCTCCACCTTTGATACTTCAGCTGGTGCACTGTCTCTGGATGTAATATGATGAGGAAGGACCCTCCTCTTACTTCTCCGTGTTCCTATTAGAGAATTTGAATAAAAAGATGAGCAGGAATGGACTTCTCTTGAATTATAGAAAAATGGACCCTCTGAGTTACATTAGAAAGTCTTTTCTGTAAGACTATTATAAAAACTTCTCTTCCTTTTTTTTTCTTTTTTGGCAGTTTTTTGACCGGGGTTGGGTTTGAACCCCCCACCACCTTCAGCATATGGGGCTGGCGCCCTACTCTGTTGAGCCACAGGTGCTGCCCTCCTTTTTTTTTTAGTTAAGAGGAGGCTGAAGTATAAGATGGTGCATGATCAGACACCAAGGAGTGTGTTCTCTTTGGCCTTACTGAGGTGTTTCCTGTCTTGACCTTATTCCATAGGTGCTCACAAACTGTGTGTCTAGTGGACGCGTCAATATCGTGGAAGGACCTTAGCTCTGCAAGGTTGCAGAGTGTAAGCCGTAGAACTGAGTGGCCGCTGAGGGCCCTTTCCTCTGCTTGGTCTTTTTATGTTGACCAAATTCCTACTATGATTAGAGGACCTCTTTTGAACCAAAACATTGATTGTTTAAATCGTATATATTTAGGGGGAACACTCAATCTGTCATTTTACTGTTCTATTAGCTTTTCTTCTAATTCTCTTAACAAAGGGCAGAGCCCCTGGAATAATGTGATTCCGAATCCAAGACATTTCTAAATGGAATTGGGTTGGGCATTTTTTAGTAAGTGTGAAAACATAGTGGGGGTGGTATTAGGGATGATTTTAGGGAAAACACAGGTGGAATGTTACAAAATCCTGAAGACCCTGTGGGCAAGATAGGTTCTTTTCAATTCTCCCTCTGTAATTCTGAGTCCTCCAAGGCCAGAACCTCAGATCAGTGCCCGGATATCCTTTGCTTCTCTAACACTAGCTACCCTTTCTTTTTAACAAACTTGGAGAGGAAAGAATGTCCAGTAAACATTGATAACATTTTCATTCACATATTATATTCATTTTTATGGTTATTTGCCATAATTTTGAGTGATCACAAGGTCTCACTGATACCAGTTAATGGTTAAATTCTTTTCAAATATAACTGTTGACATTAAAAAGACTGCATTTATTAAAGAAAAACTGTGGTTTAAATCATCCTAGGAGTTGCATAGGGATGTGGCAGCAAATGTATGGCATGGAATTCTGATGTTTGAGAGCTGTCGGGGTAGAGGGAAGACTGGGCCATGCCAGTGGCAAATGCCTCTCCCGGGAACCGAGACACAGGCAGGCAAAAGAGAGGTGGGTGGCTTCCAGGAGGAGAGCTGGAGGTACAGCTGGAACGTCCAGAGTTGGAAACAGGCTAAAAAAGACTGAGGGAAGCACCTTTGTGTGACTTAGGGCATGGAGGACCAGTTGTCCCCTTTCCAACGTGGCAATCTGACAGATGTCAGCTTGTCTTACGAGGGAGGGTAAGAAGCTCTCCTTCCAGAGGTGGAGAAAGAATGACTGCCGTATCGTACCGCTGTGCAGTCCTGTGTTTTAGGTATGTTTCCCAACCTCATTTGCTCATGGATTGCTGTTGTCACTGTGTGCTGATAGCACGCTCTTTCTAAAAATCATCTGTGCAGTAAGGAATTCAGATGTTACAGCCACACAATGTAATACTTTTTGTGAATTAGACCTATTTATTCTTCTTTTCCCTGGTTGCACTTATGCATGTAGTAGATAGATCCTGAAGATCAATGTCACCTCGGCTGTGTTCTGATTTTCCCGAGCCTAGCATTCTGTTTCTACATAAGCCTTCTTGCTTCTCCCTGGTATTCCTCTTTTAATCTTTAATTTTCTCCCATTTTTATGACAGCTGAGGCCAGGTACACCCCGTTGGTTTATTTTCACATTTGTGCATATCGATTTGCAAGTCAAGCTGCTTTAGAAATATTGTTAGTTAACACAATTATGGTGGCTGACTCCCCACTTAATTTTTTGAGCACCTCCGTTGAGCTAACATTCTCGTTAAATGATCACAGGAATGCTGCTGCTCAAACTTCTGAAATAGAAATCACATTCTCTTCCCACATAAAGCAGTTTATTTTTATTATTTATTTATTTATTTTGCAGTTTTTGGCCGGGGTCAGGGTCTGAACCCCCCAACCTCTGGCATATGGGGCCGGGGCCCTACCCCTTTGAGCCACAGGCGCCGCCCCATAAAGCAGTTTAGTGATGACACACTGGAGAGATGCCGTAGCGCCCTCAGAGGGCAGGCGGGCAACTCTTTCAGAGGAATCTATTGATTGTCAGGATCTGACCCAGACAATTTCTGAGAAAAAGTGCATTTGATAATTTTATGATTTTTTTCCCCTCCTACTTTCCATCTAATGACTTCACTTTTTCTGTTTCATTTCCCAATCCTGCACATCAGAATTTAAAGAGGCCCTCTTTATGGAGTGCATGCTAAAGTGCTCTGTTAGGCAATATATTTATTACCTGGAGTGAAATGGCTTTTCACAGCCAGGCAGTTTTCTAAGCCTCCTTCCTACCTCTATATTTCACAAAGTTGCTCCTTGCATTTTGCCGGACAATGGATCTGTGTCAACCAGTGAAGAGAGAATATGTGTGTGTGTGTGTGTGTGTGTGTGCAGGAGAGTGTGTGTGGGCATGAAAGTGTATGATTGTGTGCGTGAGTGTGTGTGTGCGCACATGACTGTGTATGGGGGGGCTTTAATGCACATAATGAGCACATTTCCGTTTCTCATTTTCCTCCGATGCTCAGTGGCTTCCATATGTCTGCTGCATGTAGCTTTGCGCGTCCACTTTGGTATTACTAACCTTAGGATTGCCTTTGATGGAGGACATGTGTGTTCACTATATCTTTCCTTTCTGTTTATGCCTGAGATTCAATCTGGAATAGCTTTGGGATTGAGAGAGAAAAAAAATATATAGAAAAATAGGCAGGGGTTTGTGTGCATGTGTTTGAGTTACCATTTCGTGGCATCTCTAACAGAGATGCCAGGCTGTCAAATAACCACCTCCAGGAGGCAGTCCCTGTGGGCTGGACTCAACCACAAGACTCCCTGGTGTGACTGCTGTGTCTGGTTGGTTTCTCCTGCCATCAATACACGTACAGCTGTCAGATACGGTCAAGTGGGTTTGATTTTCCCATTCTATTTTCAGTGACGATTTATTTAACTCTTTATCTTTTTCTAAGTTAGGGGTTGGTAGTCACGTGTATATTGGGAAAGGGCAGGAAGATCCAACTTTCATTTGTTTTTCTTCAGTGGCCATTTTTTTTGACATTTGTTTTTACATATAGCCACAGTTTGGGAACACAAAAGAATATTCATTGAATTTCAGAAGACCTCTGTAATCTCTGGGTCTACAGGCCAGCTTTGCTAGATGAGATTAAGGATTTCATGAATGCTCCCTCTTTTCTCTGGAGATTGTACGTTTGTGCCAGCCATTGTCTGTCACAACAGAGCTTGATAACAGCTGGCTGGAAATGCAGCCACCACAGCAGAGAAGCCAGCGCAGGACAGCCAGGGTTTATAAATCTCAGGTGTGTCCCTCTCCCCACTTCCAGTAACATGCCCAGAAGAGGGATGCTTTTGTGTCTTTCTCAGGGAAAAGAGGAATGTTTGCCACTTAACTCCCGTAGAATAACCGCAAAGCGCCATGTGTGTCCAGGGAGACCATCACTGCTTTATTTATGTTTTTCATTATTTGCATGGTTGTATTCAAACTGAAAACTCTTCCTGTAATTAAGAAGTACTTTTATTTATATTGGAAATTATGTAAATTGTTTGCCTTCCTGCATTTCTTACAGTACTCATGGAAGACTTGCAGATTTGTAGATTCTCCTGGTTCATGTAAAATTAAAGCTAAGTTAAGCTGACATGCAGGATACTTGGAGGTAGGATGAGGGGCAGATTTACCGAGGTTACAAGTAGGTCTTGCAAAGGCTGGCATGCTGCAAAAAGACAGAGCGAGACAGCCTTCTCTACCCCTGTAGCCTTATATAAGGAATGGCTCTAGGTGATGTGGTGGTAAACAGCAGGCCTGTGGGCCATCAGACTTTTGCATCACAGTGTGTTTTTAAGACAAACAACATACAAAAGAAAAAAATGAAGAGAATGATAAAAATGGTATGTTTTTGTACTGGAGAAGAGTAAAGTTGTCAGGAGGAAAATAAAACAAACGTTCACGCTTTGCTTAAGTAAGATGAAATTATTGACTGACACTCCCCAAACCATTTTTTCTTCCCTAAAATAAAATGTTTTTTTGGTTTGTTTGTGTTCCATTATAGCACCATCATCCATTGCTTTGGTCCAGGCTAAAGAGGTGACAAGATATAGTGTGGCCCTGGCTTGGTTGGAACCAGATCGGCCCAATGGGGTAATCTTGGAGTATGAAGTGAAGTATTATGAGAAGGTATGACTTGAACGAACAAGACTCCTTCTATCCCTCCCTCCCTCCCTCCCTTCCTCCCTCGCCTCCTTTCCTCTTGCTCCTCTATTTAGTCGTTGGCCAGTTAAATTATAGAATGCCAGTGACTCCCCAAACCAAACGCATTTTGCTTCCCAGTCACATCTAATTATAAATTTTATTATTTATGTAGTTACTTTGAAAAAATTAAATCTTTGTGCTAATATAACTATATTTTTTCTTTCTAGTAATGAAAATCAAGGTAGCTAAGAAGCTCTGATCTAAGAGCCTTCTATCCGGGAGATTGACTCCTAAAAGTTGAAATAATGATCTATTTAAGTAGATCACTGCTATTTAGGATAAAGGTGTGGGTTTTGATGACTTTTAACAGACAATCAGGGATGGAAAATTACATTCTTCTGCCTCTTAAAGTTATAGAAAGGCATTATTTTTACAAATAACTTCTCTGTCTTAAAGGATGGAATTTTAAAGAGCTATTTGCATTCAAGTTTGTCTAGAAAATGAACAATTGTCTTCACTTTCTTTTTAAAGATAATCTCTTATTGGCTCTCTTATTAAAATAGCAGAAAAGAGAGAGTTTTTTTTATTGAAACCAAATTACAACATTTTTGACATTTTCTAGATACAAAATAAAAAAGACAAAGGACTTTCTTACAGTTGTTTCTCTTAAATTGTTGGATGTGGGACTAGAAAATCCGCCAAAAATCGCTTAATGTTCTTTTTTTTTTATTGTTGGGGATTCATTGACGCTTAATGTTCTTTAAAAAAAAAGATTATAAATAAAGTTCTGGATATGGTCAGTGTCAACAATAATCATACCTGAACTCCACATTTCTTTCAAAACATAAGAAGTCATAACAGTACTTATAACACTTGAGAAGATAGGCTTTCGAGAGTTTATCAATTTCCGTTTACTTGCAGCTTCTGAGAGGACTAGCTGGGATCCTTTACTATTGTGCCTAGAGTAAGCAGAGGATTTATTTTGCCACTTTCTCTGATTTTTATCTTCCCATAATATAGGATCAGAATGAGCGAAGCTATCGCATAGTTCGGACAGCTGCCAGGAACACGGATATCAAAGGCCTGAACCCTCTGACTTCCTACGTTTTCCATGTGCGAGCCCGGACAGCAGCTGGCTATGGGGACTTCAGCGAGCCCTTGGAGGTCACAACTAACACAGGTAACAAGGACCTCCCAGGCTTGACTAGGGCTGAGGCTCTGTTTATGATACAGGGTAAATTCCATTACAGTGAAACCTAAGAAGCTGTACATGATTTTTGGCTAGGCAAATATTCTGCTGCATAAACTTGGCTTGAAATAAGATCGCCAATGTCTATATCCCAGAAAATTTCATGCTATTTAGAGAAGAGCATTTTTCATAATAGTATCTGATCTGTCTTTTCATATGAATGAAAAATGCTGCCTATTTTTCTCCCGTTTTGCACCTTCTGTAAACCATGAAAAATGGGATTATTAACTGACTAATTGAGGGTTGTATGACTACCCTGTGTAGGGAGGTTTCTTTCTCCCCGAGAAGACTAAAGAAGGGGCCAAAAATATTTTCTTATCTACTTATTTCTAGGGATCTGTTCAAATCGAGTCACTTTTTTTTTTTTTTTAAGCCCCTTTGGGCAAAGGTATCAAATGTTTCAGCATTGTGAGTTGAATCAGCTGGTCAATTGTTAAAAAAAAAAAAAAAATGTTGTAGAGGGGCCTGTCCATGAACCAAAAGTTTTCATAAGACATCTTCACCTCCTTAGTTAGCAAACCAAACCCGAGCCTACTTAATAAGGAGATAGTGGAACAGAATTTTCACAATGGGTCAACATTTTCAACATTGGTTCTAAAAAGTAACTTTGTTCACAGATTTTTAAATAAAATAAAAATCGGGGGGGGGGAAGCAGAGGAGAAAGTAGAGGTGAATCTGAAGGGGGCTGGCATCCTTTGGGATTCTCCAGGAAAGCTACAAAGCTGAAGTGGCTTTTGAGTTGAGCAATAATCGGCCAGGTTTGGGTAGCTATGGAGGAAGGAGGTGCACTCAGAACTACTGTCCTTTCTGAAATTTCCAAGCATCTTTCTCACCGAGGAATATATTTGATCTTGATCCTTATGTTTAATGTTAGGATGGCGACAGAAAGGAACAGAAGAAAAAAATCAACAAATTATGTTTGCCTTAGGATTTAATGAGTCTTCTGTTTGAAGCTCTTCACACAATTATAAAAAGAATGTCTTTGTCTGATTAAGGCTGTCTTAGAAAATGCATAACAAAGGGCCAAAGAGGCTGTGAGCATCCCTGATGACTTTAGAAAGTTGAAAATTGTCAAGCATTCAGAAGTTCTGCCTCTTAGTGCTTTCCCAGAGGTGACCCTTGTGTAATCGTCATTCCCAGTGCCTTCCCGGATCATCGGAGATGGGGCCAACTCCACAGTCCTTCTGGTTTCTGTCTCAGGCAGCGTGGTGCTGGTGGTCATTCTCATAGCAGCGTTTGTCATCAGCCGGAGGTAAGCACTTCAGGCACTCACTGCAATGTCCCTCACTCCCCCCACCCCATTTTTTTTTAGGAGGGAGCTTTTGTCTCCTCTATACAAAGCTAAGACTTTTGATTAGCATCATAAATACAGCCTTTGCATCACAAGCTTCCCCCTGGTTACTTTGATCTTCCTCACACAACCCTACCAAACCTGCCAGCTGTACACTGGTGACAGTCCTCACTGCTGAGAGTTCCGGAAAGACCCAGCTAATTCCAGGAAATCAAACTGAACAGCAAGCCTACCAGAGATTTCTAGATCCTCTAAGCTATAAGGTGTTATATTTATCCTTCTCTTAAGCCTGGACTTACCATCAAAGGCAAGAAAAGCTGGATAAAAAACTTGGGCCCCAATTTGAGCCCTACACTTGCCAGCTATCTTTATATAACCTTTTTGAGTCTTTTTCTTTCATGAAATAAGTATATTCGTTATTTGCCTCAAACACTTATTTACAGAAGAATTCTGATAAACAAAACAGATAATATATCACACAGTAGGTGCTTCAACCTGATCTAGGTTAATGGTGTTGGCAACTAAAGCAAAGAAATAGGTATTATTATACCCACAATCTTCCCTCAGGAAGGGCATCTCTATTTCAGAGAATATCCACAAATTATATTGTGGGCATGACATTGCTCTTGGAAATGAATTTGAAACCATAGACTACTTATCCTGTGAGCCCCTGTAATCTAACTTGATACTTAAAAAATAATCTGAAAAAGAGAAAGAAATAAGGACAGCTTGGCAGGGTATTCTTCTGAACTAGTTTTTCTTTTTTTTTTTTTTTGTAGAGACAGAGTCTCGCTTTATGGCCCTCGGTAGAGTGCCGTGGCCTCACACAGCTCACAGCAACCTCCAACTCCTGGGCTTAAGCGATTCTCTTGGCTCAGCCTCCCGAGTAGCTGGGACTACAGGAGCCTGCCACAAGGCCCAGCTATTCTTTGGTTGCAGTTTTGGCTGGGGCTGGGTTTGAACCCGCCACCCTCGGTACATGGGGCCGGCGCCTACTGACTGAGCCACAGGCGCCACCCTCTAAACCAGTTTTTCTTGTTGTTGCCTCAATTTGCTTTTTTTTTTTTATTAACCCATGAATGGATTAAATTTGTTTGTTCACACTTCCCAGAGGCTCCAAAGGAGTCATCACCCTGTGCCCCACATGCGTTTTATGTGTGAGATTCTGCCTCTTTCCTGCCATTCACCTCCATATAGCAATCACCTTTTCAACAAGGCGGGGCTTTGGGTGAGAAAGGGCAGAAGCTGGGGACATAAAATGATCCCCTTAAAGGGAAAAACTTTCATGATATATAAGAAGAAAGTGACGGGAGGAAGATGAAGTGCTTGTCTGGGGTCATAACACTGGTAGTAGCACTTCCACTCCCAGCCCCCGTGCTCAGCAGTAGCCGTGCTCAGCCGTGCTCAGCACTTTCACATTGTGTATGTACAATTGCCCCTCTCCGCCTGTCCGTGATCTCGACAATTCACAGCAGTGCCTTTGGCTATTTCCACTGGCCTGGGCAAGTCACCATGCTCTACTGCACTGTGACCCACATTATAATTAGGGTGATGACCATATAATCCAGTTTGCCTAGATGATGGCAATTACTACATGTATTGCTTAATGTCAAGCTCCCACCCTCACTCTCTAAAAGTGTCCTGGTACATGGAGACCAGTTATGTTCACTCTGGTAACAGCGCAGTGAGGAACAACTGCATATTCTATGCGGGCATATATGTTTGTCACTGTGTTCATTCCTTTAAGTGCAAAATTTATAAATAGGTGAGTTTGATTAGAGCAATCAGTCCCATCTTGAAGAAGTTAAATCCACACTAACTCATCCCTGTTGCTATAATACACACATACAAAGACATACGTATAGACTTACAGACTTGGTACATGGAGACACTGATAGGACCTCTGTACTCTAAAGAGCTGTATATCTTGGCCTTTGGAGACTTCAACTTGACGTGAATAGAATTTCATTTCCCACTGTTCTTTCCTTCTCTGACATTTGATTTGGGAAACCAATCAAGATGACCCTCTTTTTTATCCATTACCACTTAAGGTTGTACATGTACACATGCCATGGATATAAATACTCAGGGGAACTGTGCACTGGCACATATCCATTGGATAGGGTAGAGCGGGGAACAGGAGGAGGAAGAATACAGAAAGTACCTGAGCTCTTAATCTTTTTTTTTTTTGTAGAGACAGAGTCTCACTGTACCGCCCTGGGGTAGAGTGCTATGGCGTCACACGCTGAGCTCTTAATCTTACAATTAATTTCTGTCTCTCCAATCTTTACAGTGTGTAGAAATAATTGTTGATTACCTTGACAAAAATACAGCACAGTGTGATGCTCTGAACACTTCTCTGCAGAAAATGGGTCTTATCTCTGTTTTAACCATCTCTCTCTCTCTATCTCTTTTTTTAGTAGGAGAGTGCTGTGGCATCTTAGCTCACAGCAACCTCAAACTCTTGGGCTTGAGCAATCTTCTTGCCTCAGCCTCTCAAGTAGCTTGGATTACAGATGCCTGCCACCACACCTGGCTAGTGTTTCTATTTTTAGTAGAGATGGGGTCTCACTCTTTCTCAGGCTGGTCTCAAACTCCTCAGCTCAAGGGATCCTCCTGCCTCAGCCTCCCAGAGTGCTAGGATTATGGTGGCTGCCACGGTGCCTGACCCTGGCCATCTCTTTGGGTTCTTTAATTGTATCCATCTTTCATTAGACTTTTTGGTTTAATTTTTAGAATTTTTTATTTGCTTTAAGTAGCCCTAAATACAGGAGTCAAACCAGAGTGATGATAAATAAGTCACCTTATTATAGTAAGGTTTTTTTTTTAAGATGTTCTGCTTTTATTTTTATTTATTTGTTTATTTTTTATTAAATCATAGCTGTGTACATTAATGCAATCATGGGATACAATTTGCTGGTTTTATATACAATTTGAAATATTTTCATCGAACTGATTAACAGAGCCTTCATGGCATTTTCTTAGCTATTGTGTTCGGATATTTATATTCTGCATTTAGTAAGTTTCACCTGTACCCTTCTAAGATGCACCATAGGTGTGGTCTCACCAAAGATGTTCTGCTTTTAAAACATTGGCTTTGATAAAGAGAGAAAAAAACACATGAAAATGTAATGCAAAGAGACAAGTTTAGTACAAGCTATGACTGATGAAAATCACATCCTCAAGCTTGATGACTTAATTTCCCCTCTGCTTTTATTGATCACTTTATTATATAAGGCAGAATTGACAGCAGGATGCATCGGATTTCCAATTAGGAATCCCCACCTTAGAGAATTGAGCCTGTCGAGTTACCCGGCAATGATTCCTGTCCCTTCTCCCCATTAAAAAAAATGTCACTTCCCAAGGCTGATAAACAGTGCATGGTGATTGGTCCTCAATGGATCACTTTTTAGAAAATGAAATGTCAACCCCTTGCCCTTATATTGATTCTTCTTTAGTGTCAGCCATAAAGCTGTCACGGGAAAGGCCGCCTGGAGCCAGGTAGCTGACAGGCTCACAGTGGCTCATGCACACTCAGCCAATTCTCCTCCCCACGCAGGATGTCTGGCCTGTTATCTGGGACTACAAATGTTTAAATGGGACAAGAACAGGTGAACAGAGAGGAGACAGGTAGTGCAGACAAAAGCTTGGCCAGGCTTTTAGCACAAATGAAAAGTAGTAAATGGTACCCTTGAAGTAAGTAGTCTTGCCAGATTTCAGCCAGCAACATGAGAAAGGAATACATTCAACAGCCTAGCCCACAAAATCGGAATCATGTCCTTTGCTGCTGGGGCTGCTTCTTGCTTCTTAGAGCCACAGAATTTTGATGAAAGCATGCAAAGGACAGATCCCATATGAGGGCCTGTTGAACTGAATCCCACACTGCTGGTAGCATGTGAGATTTATAAAGAAGTATTTGGACAGGGACTTACATAGAAGAAAAGTTTCGGTCCTTTGTATGACCTCAAAGAGAAAATCTGTTTGGTGCTAATTTGTCATTTTAAAAAAGGCAACAGCCTCAGGCTCACAGTTGGTATCCTGCTAGATTTTTTTCTGGCAATTGTCCATGTATTTCAATTTGTACTGAGAAGCCTGGGCCTACAGAAAACCAGAATAATCTCTAATTTTTTTATGGGAAGTAGATTCACCTTTTTTTGTTTTTTTTTTTTTTTGGCCGACTTGAACATCTAAGCATTTAGGGATCTTAGTGAAGGACTCAAATCATTAAATTTGTAAACTTTATTTATATACTAGAAATATTATACAAAATATATTGATTCTAGATGTATTATATGTTTTTGCCACCTGTATTATGATAAGAAAATTTATTTGATTTTAATAGGTGTCTTTGATCGTGTTCCTCATCACTCTTAACAGCTTCCCAGAACACAAAATTGTACTTGCTATTCAGGTAACACAACCGAAGGTGCAACAATTCTTGTGCCTATGTTATGCTGCCTCTAGAACTTGCATACCAAACCACATGTGCCCATTCTTTTAGCAGCAAGGCACCATTTCTTCATTTCGTAGATTTGTGATATCTCTATGTATTGCTTTTTAGAGTGATGTTTAAAAGGACTGTTAGCAATGACATCATAAAATGCAATTATAGGGTCAGAACCTTCAGGACTAATGATTGAATCTGTGTTAAATTTTTCTGATCTCCCCTTTTATGTCAATGATTTAATCAGATTACCCCTTCAAATCCACCCTAAACTACTATTAATTCAGATTGTGTTAAGTTAATGTGTTTCTCCCAAATAGTATTTTATAGTTCAAATACAAGAAATAATTTTAAGGACTAGAATACAAGAGTCCCTATGTCTTAAAGGAAAATTTGGTGGTCAGGAAAAAGTACTAATTAACTGATAATAGGGCATAAACTGCCTTTCTGCTGTCTTTCTTTCTTTTTCTTTTTTTTTTTTTTTTTTTTGTAGAGACAGAGTCTCACTGTACTGCCCTCGGTAGAGTGCCATGGCGTCACACAGCTCACAGCAACCTCCAGCTCTTGGGCTTACGTGATTCTCTTGCCTCAGCCTCCTGAGTAGCTGGGACTACAGGTGCCCGCCACAACGCCTGGCTATTTTTTTGTTGCACTTTGGCCGGGGCTGGGTTTGAACCTGCCACCCTCGGCATATGGGGCCGGTGCCCTACTCACTGAGCCACAGGCACCGCCCTCTGCTATCTTTCTAATAATTACTAGTCATATTGGGTTTTTATATCTTAGTGTTCCTTTTTACCCAAATAAAGGAAAGAAATGAATTGATTTTAAGAAAAAAATAATGAAGAGGCTATGGAAAAAAAATTACTATTAGGTCCTGGAGGTCTGAAGAGTTTAAACAATTAAATAAAGCAAGATCTCACAACCAGTTAGTTGGCTGATCAGGATAAGAGTTCAACTCTCTTAACTTCCAATACTGGTGTAGATATATTTATTTTGATATATTCATAACTGAAAAAATGGACTTACATTGAAAACTGACATTGGTAGTTCCACCAAACCAAAATTTCAAGAGTCTTTTAGTGATGTTGGTAAGATTTGTAATCTGCAAGTTAATGTCTGAGTCTAACATAAAATATAAAGTCAGAGTTTGCACGTTTCTTTTGTCTTTATTGAAAGTTAAGATTTTTCTACTTTGGAGCTTCAAGTTCACACATTGCTATAAACGTTATTGCTCAGCCTGTATCTATCTTCCTTGGGGCCAAATTTTCTTCTCTGGAATATTGTGATGACGTAAGAATGAATATACTTAAATGTTAGCCTGAATTGGCTCTGATGAAGTCGTGTAAATTCACATAATCAGGGGCAGATGGTACCTCGGGAACATGCCTCTGTGAATCTTTGCAGGAATGCCGTTTCCAAGAGGCGAAGGGTCCTCCTGGAGCCATGCTAGTCATTGCATTGCTTCATCGTCTTTAATACGCACTTCAGCTGAATAAATCACTCACCTTTTACTAATTAGCTTCAGAACAGTGAGCCACATCAATCAAATCTGTCCACTTAATCAGGGAAGTTAGTATTTTAATAAAAGCAGGGTCTATGCCGGCCCCTGCCATGCTCTCCTTATCCTTATTTTATTTGTCTTATTGAACAGTTAAGGTGCCAGCAACAATTTAGGGGTTGGGAGGGCTCCTGCTGTTACTCAACAATGGCAGTTAATACCTTTTATTACCATGTCTCTTGGACCCCAGGGAGGGCTTAGCTCGTGCTCTTTCAAAGTTTCACCTGCAGCCCTGGCCCTTTTCTGTAACTCCCGCAGTTGAAAGTTTCCAAGTTTCCTCTGGAGCATTTGCTAACAAACCACTCCACCTCTTTCCCTTTCTAATCAGCTTGTCTACATCTCCATAATTAGAAAACTTCCACAAAGATTGCCTTCTGCCATGCAGGTGATCTGCCTCCTCTGTCATTCAGAGTCAGCACCTCTTCAGGCTGTGTGGCTTCCTCCAGGCGGGCGGGCCCAGTGGTGAGCTTCAATGGGCTTTCTTTCTTGGGACGATAAAGGGGCACATTGTCCTACCCTGAGCTATGAAAAAAGGACCATCAGGTGACAAAGGGAGACAGGGACACAGGCATTTTTGTTTTCAAGGTATTATTAAGAATCAAACGGACTATAATCAACCTTTGAACAGTAATACTTGTGTTTCTTTTTCAGTATTCTCTGAACTCTTGAAGAGTCTTCTCCAAATAATACCCCATCTAAAAACACGTCTTTAAAAATATCCCTGCACCACTAATTTAATTTCTCCTTCTATGTTTAGAAGTCGGAAGCAGGGATGGGCGTGTCAGCCTTATAATTAATGACCCTGCCACTTTGTATTTGCTCTGGCTTTGCATATATTTGATGAATGCCCTTGATGTAAAACAAATAACTGCACTCCTGGGCAGCTTCAGGCCATTTGTTTCTGTGGTGTGTGTTCCAGGTTTTTGGCTAAGTCACTGATAATTTTAAAGTTGGTACCAAAGTGCTCCCGCTCTATACATTTTTTTTTTCCTTCTTTAAAAGAAACAATTCAAATCAGTATTCCAGATCTTAAGTGGTTTAAAAGATACACTTGTAATTTTACATAATGCTTTTAGGAGCTCTGATAAGACACAATCTCTCCAGCTGCCAGGACCCTATCACACCCTGGGGACCCAGCAATGGCATCTTCCTGATGTAAAATGTTATTTTAGCAGTCCCTGACCTAACACACTTACATTTCTTTTAAAAGAGGAGAGAGAAAGGCGGTGGGGGAGAAGAAGATTGCAAAGGAATCTGTGTTTTATGGAAAGTTGTTTAGTTTCAGTGTATTTAAACCTGTTTCTTTGATGAAGCAATGGAATTTAAGAGCAGTTGAATTCAGTTTAATCCGATTTACTGATAAAATGTGATATTACTTATAATTAATGCTCATCAGGTATCCTGTGTAACTAATCTCCACTATGTGAGGCACTATGACTTTGGGGGCCAGGTTAAGGCCCACAAAATCCTGTGCTTGCCAAGAGGGCGTGTGCGTGGCCCACTTGCCCTTCTGGCTCCGCGTCCCCATCTGCACAAGGAAATCCAGCATATGTCTGTCCCAGCCTGGTTGCTTTCATGGGGTTATTGTGAAGATGCAATTAAATAATAGACCCCTTGAAGGCCTTTTACAAAATTAAATGCGAAGGAAAACGTAAGCTGTGATTTGGGACCGAAATACACACTTCACAGTTCACAGTATTAACCAAAGTCTCTGTTTTGCTCAGCTGGCTCCTGCTTTGCAAACAGTTAGGGGAGGAGATAATATATGTGATGAGAGAGCTTTGAAAAGTTAAATGCAGTGTAAAAGTGCAAGGTATTATTACATGTGAGGGAATTATCCACACGGAGAAACATCTGTGGGCTTTGAGGGTCTGATTGCCTGGTTTCTGTGCTGCTGACAAGTAGGAGAGGAAGGTGGGAGGGAGGCTTTGAAAAGGAGACCCCAGTCGTCCTGCCTCTCTGATCCCACTGCCCGGCTCCCATACATTCTCTGCTGTTGTCCCTTTTACCTCATCCTTTATCCTCCAGCCTTTCTGCCTGTTCAGTTTAGCACTTGGCATATCAGATTCTGACCACTGGTCTTGGGGGAAATCTTTTCTTACCTCAGAGCCTCAGTTTCCTCTTCTGTAAAGCCTTAACTGAACTGGTCTTTGAAGCTCTAAGAAAACACAAGATGAATGTAAATTTCAATATATAGTTTACATTTTTCACAAAGCATATATGTATACATTTTATTCACTAATTTTTTTGAGTTCTTAAATTTAGCTGCAATACTACTGAGTTGGTTTTCCCATTCCTTTAAGTAACATATAGGGAGGCCATAAAATTCGTGTGCAGTTTTAAACAGTACACAATTTAAAAATGCACACAAACTTTATGTCCACCCTGTATATTCTCTTGATTCTAGAATTACATATATTCAAGGTTTTTAATTCCCAAGTTGATATTTTCATTTATATGAGGGATAAGTGTGTGTGTGTTACATATATATGTTACATATACGTATATATATCCCTAATTCAAGATTTATATACACTAAAAATTTCTAATTCCCAAAACTTTATAACAGCCAGATATCATTCTAATAGAACCTAGGAGCAGAATGCCAACTTTGAGCTCATATGCTATTTTATTGAAAGAGATTTAGGTATTTTTATGCAAAATCTTAAGGAACATAATACAGTACAAAGCAAATATTTAATTTTTAAACTTTCTGTAATAATTTAGGAACTTGGGTACAGAAGCTGAAACTAGTAACCACAAAACTTTTTTTTCTTGTTTGTTTGTTTGCAGTTTTTGGCCGGGGCTGGGTTTGAACCCGCCACTTCCGGCATATGGGGGCCGGCGCCCTACTCCATTGAGCCACAGGCGCCGCCCACAAAACTGTTATTTTAAGAATATCGTGTGATTGCTAATGATTTGTGGTAGTGGCCCTCCCAGTTCTAGCAACAGGACTTACTATTACCTGTCACACACTGAACATTATTACCATTTGATTTATGCAGAATTATGCATGGGAACTTATTCTAATTATAAATATTAACATAGGTAAACTAGCCAAATAACTTATCTTCAATAAGATAAATTTCCCCTGGGAATTTGAAATTATAAAATATTTGTTTTATCTGTTGGTAAGATACCTCAGTTTAAAATTGTGTTTAAGAGTGGGGTCTGACTGGGCTTGAAACCTGACTTGGGTTACAAGTTATTTACCTTGTAATTTTACCTCTTGTAAATTTCAGTTTTTCTCATCTGTGAAATGTGCATGGTGTATCTCCCTGGCTTACATTATGATAGCAAAGAACTTGTCTTGTGGCTTGTGTGACGAAAATAATTTTCTTTTCTAAAAAAATTTTTTTAATAGACGGAGTAAATACAGTAAAGCAAAACAGGAAGCAGATGAAGAGAAACATTTGAATCAAGGTACAAATAATTGTATAAAAATACTTTTATTTTTAGAGCATGTCTCATGAGATTTTCTAGTTTAGAAAGCTTTAAATTACTCTAATGTGGCTCTTCATATTATATTGTATATTCCTTATTCAAATAATGTATTTTAAGGGTATCAGACTGAAATAGGTGAATCAGGATTATTTTGAATGAGATTAAAGATGGGGTATAAGTAAAGGAATTCCTTCAAATTCTTCCTTTCCTTTATTTTATCTTCCACCCTGAAAAATCACTGGTCTAGCAGGCTTATTCTTACAGCCAGATAGCAAGATTTAACAGGTAATTTTTTTTGCATATAAGCTAAAAATTTACAGGGAGGTAAAAAATAAAAAAACTATCAGTAATGACTGCTTCCCAAAGAACGTCTGTATGTGGTATAGAATTCGTGACTATCAATAATTTGTTAGTGGATTCTGGTTACTTTGATATTTCAAATAGGTTCAAAGAATAAATTCAAGGTGGCTCTAGAATGCTTTAAGCAAGACAGAAGACCAATAAATGGACAGTGTTGATGACTACGCAGGCATGCCATCCAATAGAACCTTCAGAGATGACGACATTGTCCTATATCGTCACTGTCCAATACATTAGCCAATAACTACATTTGCTGTTGAATGCTTGAAAAGCAGCTAATGTGAACCAGGAAGTGGTTCTCAAATTTAATTAAATTTTAACTGATTTGCATTGAAATAGACACATGCTGCTAGTCACTGGCCTGTTAGTGCAGAGAAGTGGAAGGAAGGCAGTGACTGAGAGCAACAAGAGCTATCTGGTTTTTCCTTTTTTCGAGACAGCAGCTCGCTTTGTCACCCTCAGGTAGAGGGCCCTGGAGTCATAGCTCACAGCAGTCTCAAACTCTTAGGCTCAAGCGATTCTCTTGCCTCAGCCTCCCCAGTAGCTGCGACTACAGGCAACCATCACAATGCCTAACTATTTTTAGAGACAGGGTCTTGCTCTTGCTCAGGTTGGTCTTGAACTTGTGGGTTCAAGCATGAGCCACCGCGCCTGGCCACAAGAGCAATCTTGAGAAAGATTTTCTTGGCTAGAGCATATAAATTGATGAAGGATATGGCATGTCAGACAGCTTTCCATCTGTTCACCTTACCTCCTTTCATAATGCATAGTTTAAAAAGTTTCCACATGGTACATGTGTTTAAAAACAAAAATGATGATGGGGCGGTGCCTGTGGCTCAGTGAGTAGGGCGTGGGCCCCATATGCCGAGGGTGGTGGGTTCGGACCCAGCCCCGGCCAAACTCTAACAAAAAAATAGCCGGGCGTTGCGGTGGGCGCCTGTAGTCCCAGCTGCTTGGGAGGCTGAGGCAAGAGAATCACGTAAGCCCAAGAGTTAGAGGTTGCTGTGAGCCGTGTGACACCACGGCACTCTACCCGAGGGCGGTACAGTGAGACTCTGTCTCTACAAAAAAAATAAATAAATAAAATAAAAACAAAAATGATGTATTAAAAAGGAGTAGGAAGAAACTCCTGGTTTAAGTGGGTTATTCCTAAAAGCAGAGACTGAGATAAGGACAACACTGACAGGCTTGGGAAATGAAAGGATTGGGCCAATTGGTGTCCGGCATCCTTGCTGTGTCCCACTGCCGCTGGAGCTCCACTAGGGAGGGGTGCAAATGCAGGAGAAAACTCTGATCGTGGCTTCTTCCTTTTGGCTCAAATGCCCCTCACTGGGCTGCCTCTGAACTCCATTCTGAATGTAGTTTATGAGTGAATGTGAGGTCTGTCTGAATAATACTCCTGGTGTCCAAACCATTCACAATTAGGTTACAACAGGTACCTCCACTGAAGCTTGTGGGGGAAACTGGGTATCTTTACTTACAATACCTTCTTTCCAAAATATAATAGAATCTGGGAGGCAGAGGTGGGTGGATTGTCTGAGCTCACGAGTTTGAGACCAGCCTGAGCTAGAGCCAGAGTGAGACCTCATTTCTGAAAAAAGAAAAAAGAAAAAAGAAAAAATAGCTGGGTGTTGTGGTGGACGTCTGTAGTCCCAGCTACTTGGGAGGCTGAGGCAAAACAATCGCATAAACCCAGGAGTTTGAGGTTGCTGTGAGCTGTGACAATGTGAGCTCTCTGAGATGATAAAGTGAGATGATAAAGTGAGACTCTGTCTTCTCTTCCCCCCTCTAAAAAAAGAAGAAAAATAGAAGTGGAGGTCTGATAAAGAGTCTATATTTCCAAATCAACTAGCTGATATTACCTCCCTTGTCTATAATAACCTTGGATTAATCCAATCACATATTTCATTGTGTAGCTATCAGACAAAATGTGACATCACCTAGATAGGGCCAACTGAAAAAAACAAAAAATAGTTGCTATTATCTTCCTTCTGGAGGGAGAGTTGAAAGTGGTGGGTAAGACTCAGTGCAGGGACAGAGGAGCTATGGAGCAACCGTTTAGGACAATGGTATTCAGCTGACACGTCCCAAATTTCCTTCCAGAGACTCTGTTTTCCTCCATAGGATGGGTTGTTTTTAAAATCTAGTCCTTGAAATGTGAAGACTTTCCAAGAAGTCAGCAGAGCCACAGCCTCCTAAGTAGCTAATTCTTTGTTTGCCCACTAATGAAAACCAGAGTGAGAATTTATCCATTTTTGTATGTCAAGACTATGCAGCTAACCCAACTTTTCCTATGTTAAGTATTCTTTACACCAGATTATTTCTGTTTATTAGTGGTTCCTGAGAAGTGTTCAGCCAGCCTATTTTTTTTTTTTATTACTCAGGTGTTAGAACTTATGTGGACCCTTTTACATATGAAGATCCCAACCAAGCAGTCCGAGAATTTGCCAAAGAAATTGATGCATCCTGCATTAAGATTGAAAAAGTTATAGGAGTTGGTAAGTATCTGATTGTGTGCAAATGAGTCTATTTCCTGGTACATGTTAAATATGTGTATGCAGATTGTTTAAATATGTATGTGTCTGAGTATATTATGTGCATGTGTATAGGCATAAATATATTTGTGAAATTTCTTTATTAGAAGTATAAAATGTGGTGTGCTATAAAGCACTCTGGTACAAAATTTGGTTTTATTCTTAGGAGAGCATTTAGTGGATAAGAATGTGGAATCTGAAGTCGGATTGGTTGCATTGAAATGTTCACTCTACTTCTTACTATAAGACACTGGACAGGTTTCTTCATTAAGCCTTAGTTGTCTGTGATGGAAGGGAGCTAAAGACAGCATCTATCTCAGGGGTGTGGGAAGGATGAAGTGAAATAATCTATGCAAAGCACAGGCATGTACCAAGCGTTCAGCAAATGCTAGCTATTACTCTTTCTTCTTCAATGTGTTTCTGGTCCATTGTAGATTTCTTTTCTGTCCCAAAGGTGAATTTGGTGAAGTGTGCAGTGGGCGTCTCAAAGTGCCTGGCAAGAGAGAGATTTGTGTGGCCATCAAGACTCTGAAAGCTGGTTACACAGACAAACAGCGCAGGGACTTCCTGAGTGAAGCCAGCATCATGGGACAGTTTGATCACCCAAACATCATTCACTTGGAAGGTGTCGTCACAAAATGTACGTAGGTCACTCCCTTTGCAAAGCCAAGTTAGAAGTGACTGGGAAATAAAGCACACATTTTCTTTGCAGGGAAATGACAGCTGGAGCAAACTCGCTGATTGCTAATAGGAGGAAATGAGTGGGGGACAAGTCATTAATCTTGTAGTCAGCTCTAAATGGTCGATGGTTTCAGCTGATACCCTATCTCCAAGGCAGCTTGTGTGAGATTTTAGGGATTAATATTGCAGATTTTTTGGTATGCCATGCCATCATTCAAATCTTTGCTAGGCCAAACTGTCACAGGGTAGGCACAGGCAGATGGTAGGCAAAATAAAATTTAAGTACTTTTCATGTAAAGCACAAGAAAGCCTCTACACGCCTTGTGCTGGAAGCTTCAATTCCAGATGCAGGGAGTGGATCTTGGGAATCTTTATTATTTGGGGGGATTTGCTTGTCTGCTCTGCCTGATTTATGGCTGTTGCAGTTCAGCACCTATTTACAGTAACACCTGGTTGAACTTTCCCTTTTTTAGTCCATTAGCATTCACTGTGCCTGTGAACCATGCTTCAGTTAAAATACGACACAGCTCAACAGATGCGTTTTGTGAAGCAAACCCTGAATAAAGGCTGGCTAAGCCCCACTTACAAAGTGCCACACAGACAGTGCAGCTGAAGCAGCCTCTGTTTAAGGTGGCTCTGTTCCAGAAGCCGTAGTACCTGGGACAGTTACTATAAGTCAGGGATCTTGTAAGCCTGGGGCTATGTCTGCTGGAAGGCCAAGGCCTCTCTTATTTGATCCGAGGTGTCTGTGCAAAGCGTCTTTACTCAACAGGTGCAGAGTGGTGTGACTGTGGCTTCTCCAGTGGGTGAAGTGGTGGGTAGGGGGGTGGATAGGTTAAAGAGGAAAATGAAGACGGGTGGTCTACACAGAGGACTAGGAGAACCCAAGGTACAAGATCTTTAGGAGGAACAAATGAAGAGGTTCCTAAAAAGTGAGTGAAAGTTTAGCTTACAGGTCCTTAAACTTAAATGTACATACGAATTTTAAGGAAAGCTTGTTAAGACGGTTTTCTGACCCATGAGTTAGCATTTCTAAAGGGCTCACTATAGGGAAAGCCAAGTGCTGCAAACCTTGGGGTCCTACTTTTAGAACCTTTGGCCTAGAGCTGAAAGAGCTTCCTATCTGCGCTCCTTCTGCTAAAGCGTGACCTTAATTAGTTGCTCAACCTTTCTGGTTCAGTTTTCTCATCTGTAAAAAGGAGATTAAAGATAGAACTTGCCTTATAAGGTTATTTTGGAATGAAATGAAATATTTAGTGTGGTTAGCATAATAGCAAACTAAAAAAGAAAGAAAGAAAGCCTCTTAAGTGTTAACTGACGATATTATGTCTTAAGAGGTGCATCTTTCCCATCTTCAGAATCTCTCAAAAAAGGAACCTTGGTGCTAAGGATGTATAATTTTCTGCCTAAGGTGAAGGCTATAATTAGCATAGAATAGCTGTATTTGCTTTTCAAGATTAGTTTTACAGACAGGATATTTTTCTGTTGCCTGCGGCCTTTGGGGCTGCCCAGAGGCCTTCACTACTTTAATTAAAAGATAACATTCCGTTTAAACACTTTCGCAGGTCCATTTTCTAAAAAGGAGGCTCTGTTCAGCTCAGGGTGTTTTTCCTGCCGCAGACAGTGATTTTCATAGCACCTCTCCAGAAGAGAGAAGAAACAGGGGATCTTTGTATTAAAGTCCCACCGCGCCTCTAAAACCTGTAGCTATTACAGCTGTAACTGTTATAAACGACTGGATGCATTTGCATAATGCAGTTGTCACTGAATTAAAATGATTTAACATTTCCACTGGAGCAGGCCCCCTCCCCCACCACTCCCTTCCCTGCTGCATCCCTGCCTGTTGCAGGGAAGGAACCCCCTCCACCTAAGGGCCCAGCCCAGGCTCACTTTATAAGCCCCTCTGCTTACAGAGGCATTCATCTTCACTCCTCTTGTAGAGCTCATAAAGATTCTGACAAATGGCTACTTTTAATAAACAGCAAAAAAGGAAGGCAGACAAATTGTGAAGATGGTGCCAAGAGAGGATGAGGGAGGTGCAAGGGTGAAAGGGTAGAATGGAAGAGTGTGAATTCATTACCAGCAGTTACTTGAGTGACTTTTCAAAATTGACAAGAGGACCATAAATTCTCCCCACTGCCCCATCTCTTAGATCCTTCCTTCTCTTCTCCACCGTTCCAGAAGGTGTTAATGCACTTCCAAGAGAGACTGCCCTTGTTCTCATTACTTGACAAAGGATCTTTTGATCGAGGCAACTTGATTAAAACTCATTTAAATGTATTTGTTCTGTTAGAAGACTGTGGTGGCAGATGGAGAGTGTAAATAAATCTGAGAACTAGGCGGCTTCCCATTTGCAGTGAGGATGGAAGGTGGAAAGAAGCACAGGGTTCACGCCCTCCCGCCAACAGAAGACTGGGAGTGGTTTTGCCACTGCTTTGGTCTGCACCAAGACTGCTGCTTGTTCTGCTGGTCTTTACTCCTCACTTGATAACCCCGTCTCCATGGTCTTGTTTTCTAGTCCAAATGTTTGCCACCAAAAGACGTCGAAGACACAATACCAAAAACACAGTCAAAGAACAAATTGATAAATTACACTTCTTGAAATTTAAAACTTCTGCTCTTGAAAATTGTTGCCTTCAAAATGAAGACATTTCCCCTTTCTGCACTCCAGAAATTACAAGTTGACAGAGTCTCTGATTGGAAAATGTATTAGTTTAGAGTAATTACGGATTCTTTTTAGCAGTGAAATATCTCAGCCCGTTTTTCCTGACTGTGTATCTGAGACCAAACGTGCAGGAATGAAAGTGTGAATATTTTTGATTATCAACCGGACAGTTTATTTTCTTCCAAGGGAAACTTCTACAGATTCCTTACTCTTTTACCTTTTTCTTAGTAAAAAATTGAGAATTACCAACCTCCTCCACCCCTGCCCCAACAATACCCTTTAGAAAGAAGGAATTTCAGGCAATTGCCAGTGATTAAGGGACTAAAGAAGGGTTCTATATCCTTAGATCTTCAGAAAGAGAACTCAAGTGAAGTGAAAATGTTGTTTCTTCCCAACTCTTCCCAGACCTTAAAATCACTTTGATTTTTTTCTTTTTCTTTTCTTTTCTTTCTTTCTTTCTTTTTTTTTTTTTTTCTTCAGAGAGGGTATGGGAGGAGGACAAAATTGTTCTAGTACTGAATTTAAATTTCTGTCTCAGATGAAATAATTCACTGAACCTTTTCTGTGACAATTTGGTTTGTTCTTTGAGTGTTTTTTGAACTGGGTAGTTTAAGGAAGCAAATAAAATAAATTTGTTCATATGTAGAGAAAAGGAAAGATCTAGCCCTGACCTGAGTAAGACTAGAGGAAGGAAGTTTGAGTTCATGCCATTGATGCTTGGGTTTTAAGATGTGTCTAAGTAAGGTAATACCCAGCACAGCCACTGCTTTCCAAAACTTTGGTTTCTCTAAATAAAGAAAGAAGTTTTTCTGTCCATCAACTTCTTTAGCATAACACAAGCGGCTCTTCTGGGGACAAAATAAATTAATTATCCTAAAGATTTTTTTCTTGTTTAAACAGGCCTTCCCATTTATCGTTTTCCCCTTTGCTGGAGAAGAGCAATTATCCATTCATACATTCCCTGGATACCAGAGGCCACTTTAGTTAAAGACCTTGTCAACAAGCCACCCAAAGGGTTAACCTTCCAGATGGGACTTAAACCTACTCGTCCTTTTAATATTTCATTCCTAGCTCCCCACAGCTGAGGCATAAGCTTGGCTTGTTTTAATTAAATTAGATCGCACAAGACAGTAAAGACTGTCGCACAAGACTGTCTTGGCAGTAAAATTGTGCACAGCCCATTTTTATCTCATTAACTGCAGTGCTCATCAAGGGTTTGTGTTTTTCTTTCTGAAAACTCTAGGTAAACCAGTAATGATCATAACAGAGTACATGGAGAATGGCTCCTTGGATGCATTCCTAAGGGTATGTGCCTACTTTATATTAAACCCAAGAATGTTGGTATTTAGAAAACTCTGGCAGATTCCTTGTATCCATTCTGTTTGGTGGTATTCATGGAGTTTTTTAATTGCTGCAGCAAAGGAAGAAGAAAAAAATGGAGAATTATGTGATTTTTAAGGCTATTAAATAATCCATGTTCAATGAGGGCAGCATTTGATTTATTCGTGTATCATAGAGCTGTTTGAGCCACAGATTCATTACAGTTGGATAATTTCCATCTATCACAGGAAGCAAACCCGCTTCCAGAATACACCCGACTAGTGAATTAGTGACTTTGGTCAGAAGGGGCCGGAAATAATGTTGAGTTTCATTGCATACCGGATACAGATATCAATAAAGATTCAAGTAACAAATGCTTGGTGATAATTAATTTGGCCTCATGCTAATAGGATTGTTCCCCACTCCTTTCCTATGCAGAAGAATGATGGCAGGTTTACAGTCATTCAGCTGGTGGGCATGCTTCGTGGCATTGGGTCCGGAATGAAGTATTTATCGGATATGAGCTATGTGCATCGTGATCTGGCCGCAAGGAACATCCTGGTAAATAGCAACTTGGTCTGCAAAGTGTCTGATTTTGGCATGTCCCGCGTGCTTGAGGATGATCCAGAAGCAGCTTATACGACCAGGGTAAGGAAGATTTCTGACCTCTGGGTTTCACTCTGATGAAATTGTTCCTTTCCTCCCACTTTGTGGTTATAAGTTAGAGTGTCTTCCTTTGCCTGCACCCGTGTTTAAATCACATTTCCACAAAAAGAGCGATTTTAAAGCTGACTCTAGATGTGTGACTGTATTACAAAGCCACAAACGAGAAGCAAAAGAAATTACTTTCCCCTCTACATTTTTTTTTATCAAAGTGCTAATGAACAGTAAGAGTCTGTCTTTTAAAAAGAAAAAAAAAAAGAGCAAAATAAGAAGCAAGTATCAAGGTACTTTAATTTACACAAAAGATGATCAATTGATCTATGACTGAAAAAACTCAGGAGGTAATTTTATTTATTTAATATATACGTATGTATATTTTATACTTAAGGTTGCCTGGCTACCTGCCTTTCTTCCTTACTGTTTTAGATCTTCTGCGTTTGGCTTTTTCTTAGAATAAGAAATAAAAAAATTCTTATTCTAAACAGGACAAAGCAGTGTTTCTAGTTGGTTGGCTACCAGCTCTGAGAATGTATATGTAAGATGTATAAAACATGTATGCTATGTGAGTTTTTCCAGTGTCTAATGTCTTTTATTTTACTCCTGGTAGATTAACAGGGACTAGGCCCACTTAAGAGTTTCAGGATAGATCTAGTGGCTATACTATCTTCACTGGACAATCTGGATATAAAATACTAATAGAATAAACACAGAATCATAAAACAGTTATTGGTCATTAAAACTGACACTGCTAAAATCAACAAGAATCAGACAGTTGCCAGCCATTCACCCTTTAACACTCATCATTTGGCATCTGCAAGCCTAAGCATTGTTTTATTTTACCTTAGTTTTTGTTTTTTGATTGGTTGCTTGGTTGGGGGTTTGGGGGTAGGATTCTGTTTCTTTGGCTCTAATTTTGATTCTTGTACATATCTTCTTTTAAGTTCCAAGTCCATTCACTAAGGAAAGGAAATATCTTTGTAAATGTTGAAGATCTTTTATCCCCCCACCCCCTTGCAGTTAGAGAAAGTTAAAGGAGGATTCTAGAATCACACATTTACATACATAGAACCTTAACACTTTTAAAAAGCAGAAGGACCATGTGTCTTTTTGTATATAACGAGCATGGGTGTAATATGTATTTTTAGGTTGTACCTCAATACCTCAATGTATCAAAGCAATTCTCAGTACAATTTATTATCGTGTAACTGTGGCTCAGTGGGTAGGGCACTGGCCCCATATACCAAGGGTGGCATGTTTGAACCTGGGCAAAAAAATAGCCAGGCATTCTGTTGGGCACCTATAGTCCCAGCTACTCAGGAGGGTGAGGCAAGAGTGTCGCCTAAGCCCAGGAGTTGGAGGTTGCTCAGCTGGTGGGCATGCTTCATGACATTGGGTCCGGATGAAGTATTTATCTGATATGAGCTATGTGCAACGTGATCTGGCTGCACGGAACATCCTGGTAAATAGCAACTTGGTCTGCAAAGTGTCTGATTTTGGCATGTCCTGACATGAGCTGTGATGCCAGGGCACTCTACCGCGTGTGATAAAGTGAGACTGTATCTCTAAAAGAAAAAAAAAATCAAAAGAAAACTTTTTAAATGATGTCCATTTTGGACAGCTAAAGAGTCTGAATTTAAGTTGAATTAATTTCTCCAGATAGAACCCTAGGAAATTTGAAAATTGATTAAAAAATACCTCATAATAAATATACACAAGCAAAAGACATTTGCGGCTCAAAAAAATGCATGTTAAACTTTTCCTGGTTAGTGTTCTGTTACTTTACCATTTTTACAAGTTTCAAACAGATTAAATAAAAACTAAAATCCTGCCATTACTCTGTTAAAATCAGTAATAGGTCTAGGATCTGATAGTATTTGACTTCCTCAAAGAGCCTATTTAGGATAATTCTAGTCATACTGGGCATGCCTCTTATGCTGTATTAGAGTAGGTATGCATGTCACGGATAGAAATTTTCGTATTTAAATCCCCTCGGTCATGAATTCTGAAGCAGTAGTAAGTATTGCTTTTCGTTGTACGGCTGGGCGAGAGACTCCACTAAGAAGTTGAAACCCACACCAACTACATGTCCATTGATATGTCCTGTAAAACATATGTACTTTGTCAAACCTGAAATCCTCCCTCTTCCACAATATTGCCTTAAGCAGAGCTTGGATAATAGGCAGGCTTTTAAAAAATAATTGGACTGATTACTTATTCCCTTCCCTGAGACTAAAGAAAGCATGAGAATGGTTTCAACCTAGAAGACTTTAGTTAAGATGAACAAGTCACTTATTATTGTTTAGAGAGTTATCTCAGGAATGCTGTTGTCCTGTTTGGCAACCAGGAACTACATTCAGAATTTAAAATGGCACATCAGTGATGTACTTAGGGAATAACTTATGATTTAAATATTCACAGGGTGGCAAGATTCCTATCCGGTGGACCGCGCCAGAAGCAATTGCCTATCGTAAATTCACATCAGCAAGTGATGTATGGAGCTATGGAATCGTTATGTGGGAAGTGATGTCGTATGGAGAAAGACCCTATTGGGATATGTCCAATCAAGACGTAAGTCTCTATATTTGGAAATAGATGTACTTACATTGAGATTCAGAAAGGAAGTTGTGTGTATTATATGGTGGAGTCAATGTTGGATTTGAAATGGTACGTTAAATTCAAGGCTCTTTTACTATGTCAAGTAGTCTAGTTCAAGCTTGTAACCACAATAACCATAGATTTCAAGGAGCAAAATTAGATGGCCTGCATGGTATAGTACGGGACATAGGTAAACAGGTGCGTAGAACGTTAGATAAAGAATATGCAATATTGATGAACTTTCAAAATCATACTGAAAATTTAATTTTGAATTTTAGTAAAATACAAAGATTATGTGAACAAAGTTCACATGTGATTAAATTGACATGAAAGGTTTGTGGAAAGAAAAGTAGTGAATATTTTAAAGCTGGCATAGTTGTAATTAGAGCTTGCCCCTTGAGGACTCTAAAATAAAGCTTCACTAAATGACCCTTTGTAAATTATGCACATCCCTTTAAATGTACCATCTGGACTACATCGTAAGGGAGTGTCCACGATGCCTGCAATTTCAGAAAAGCATTCAATAATGACACTAATAAGATTCCAGAGTTATAGAATTTAATTACAAACATCTCCAGTGAGAAGGAAACGAACAAAACAAAACAGAAAAAGCTCTAGATCAAGGGGCCTGCTTAGAATATGTTTTAGTTAAATTTGGACAAGTTTTATATTAAATGGCCATCAATACTTTTTGAACTTTTTAAATTTTTTTTATGTATGAGCTAAAACATTATCAGAGAGTGTTTACAAATGTACAGTTTCCGGTTTATCAATTAGAATTATATGTTGGAAAGTCTTTTCAAGAATTCTCTCTGTTACTTAACCGTCTGCCTTGTCTTCCTGAAACAATGGGAATTTGCAAAGCCTTGACAGTTAAAGGAAGAATAAGGTGTACTTAAAAAGTAGGATGCAGTTTGTTTTATTAGTTAAAGACTCTTCAGAGCAATAGAGACACTAATGTACTCCATGTCTAGCGGGGAGAAAGGAAATCCCTTCTTCCCAGATGAAAGGGAATGGTGGTGTTGAAAATGTATTATCTGTAAATTATAAAGAAAGATTCATAGCAGATGGGAAGAAAAACAGCAGCTAGCTTAAGTGATAGATAATTATAGGCTGCAAAAAGGCAGTAGAGGTGAGTGGTGTGTAATCTATTGTCTAAGTGTGATTATGTTACACAGACACCTTCAAGTAGCTTCTTGTAGCAACATTTGGACTCAGGCTAGACTCTCAGAGGAACCAACAATCTAAATGACCAAGTGGTGCACAAGTTTACTTTTCTTCCTGTAATTATTTGATGCCCAAGCTTTCTTTGACTTCAGTTGAATTGTGGCCAAATGTTCATAAAAGCAGAGTATCTAAAGATAAGCTTTCTTACCTTAAATATTTTCAGACATATAATTTTGACAGTCTCCATATATATTTAAACAATTTTTTTTTTAAGTTTTAGTGGCCTGACTGTATCCATGAAGAAGTATCTGAAGCCATTCCTCAGTCACCAATAATTTTTTTTTTTTTTTTTTTGCAGTTTTTGGCCGAGGCTGGGTTTGAACCTGCCTCGTCCGGCATATGGGGCTGGTGCCTTACTCCTCTGAGCCCCAGGCACCACCCTGTTATCAATAATATTGATCTATCATTTATCTCTGTGTTGGATTCTGGGTAGAACAGGAATCAACAGGAACTGTTTCTTAGTTCATTAATAGAATTCATTTTTGGCATATGGTAAATGAAGTGAAAGTAACTGTTGAAAATCTGTTAGACTTAGCAAGTTTTTTGTTTGCTTTTCTGCACATCCCCCCCCCAAATATTCAGCAGTAAACTCAGAAAATATGCTTTTTAACCCCTGAGTCATCTTCCAAGCTGGCAGCAGATAGGAAGCCATAAAAGAGGAATAGTCATTCTGAGGGCTCATAAGGCATCGTGTTACCCTGGCGTCAGAGCAGTGGTGCCTACATTCTTATTGTTTCAGTATATAATGTTTTCATCTAGTCTGAAATCAACACCATGTACCTCAAAAGATAAAAGAAAACCAGAGGCTCAAACTGACCCTAGTGTAATTGCTGGAAATAAATAGAATGAGGTTCAGAAAGACGCATAAAGAAGTCTGCTTTAGAAGGAGAAGTAGATAAAACAGATACGAGAAGATGCTGGTGAAGTACCGGAGAGAAAAGGACCAGAGAGCTTCAAAAGTCACAAGACATTCATAAACTGAAGCTGAGTACTGATTTAAAAGTCCACAGTCATAGTAATCCAGAGCAACTGGACCCAGCCGAATTCCCTGTTGGAGGCCAACTGCTCAGTGGTCACTAGGCCCACCTCTGGGTGAGTCCAGTGTGGTCACTGAGACAGCTACAACCACTGGCTGTTGCTCCAGCAACTGTCTCTTTGGTAGGAAGAGAAAACCAAAATGGACTGACTTAAAACAAATAAAACTTTTTAAAACCCCAAACAAATAAAAGCACCTCCAGAAACTCAGAGGATACCCCAAACAAAGCCTGGAAGTAACCAAGAAGGTATGAAGGGATTCCCCTCCGTAAATCTGGCATGTCAGACCACATTACTTCACTAGAATTTATAGCCCCCAGAAGGGGGGAGATTTAGAGAATCCCCCAAATAATGTAATGCTGGTGAAGACAGATTAGAAAATTGAGAATTAGTAGAGAGATCTATGAAATATTTATTTTTGTCTTGTTAGATAGTAACAAAATTCTGCTAGGCTTGGACAATAAGATAATTATCATCTACCATTATGATGTCCTTTCTTAGATGTGTAATGGTCCCCTTTAACATAGAAATGCCCTAAAAAGGGGGATTTATTTTTTGTTGTTTTGCTAACACTTTTTAAAAAATCCATTTACTGACTCTGAATGGAGTCATTTGACAGACTACTGAGACCAAGAATGAAACACAGAATCATTGTGTGAGGGTAGAGTCTTTGAAAAGGAAAAATGGCTCAGTGTCTGGAAGTGGGCTGTGATTGTGGACCCGCTCATGAACTGTCTGAGCAAGAAGACACAGGCTTACAACGATGCAAAATGAGTTCCATTTTGGAGACAACCACTAATCACTTCCTAAGGGCAGTCTTTAGCGTCAGGTCAGAATCTCTTTTGCTAAGACTGTTTAGGTGTGCTGATGCTGAACGCAGGATGGAGAGGACAGAGCCAGGGCCATGTGATCTGAAGGGCCCCTGTCCAAACTCTGACACCGTGTGGCTGATCCACTGGGCTCTGACCTCTTTCGACAACGATGCATCTTTGCTTTGGAGTTTCAGGTTGGCATTGCTAGCCATCTGAGAACATCTCATAGCAACAGTTGGCTTCCCTCTTCTGTTGCCAGCGATACTCTCTCAGGTCCAGCTTTGGCTTCCAAGAAGGAATTGGAGCTGTTCCCATGCTTAAGCTCGCTGGCAGCTTAATGTACAAGAAACATGCCAACCTGGAGGGTGACCCTCCAATAGCAGCTTGCCTGGCAACTTAACGTACCATCCTGTTGTCTTCCGTAGGTGATTAAAGCCATCGAGGAAGGCTATCGGCTACCCCCGCCAATGGACTGCCCCATTGCACTCCACCAGCTGATGCTGGACTGCTGGCAGAAGGAGAGGAGTGACAGGCCCAAATTCGGGCAGATTGTCAACATGTTGGACAAACTCATCCGCAACCCCAACAGCTTGAAGAGGACAGGGACGGAGAGTTCCAGGTCAGCCACGCTTACTTAATAATGATGTTTGGAAGAACACAGCAGAGGTGGCGGGCGAAGGGTGACTCACTTTATTTTCTGCCTTTTTGTTAGTTCAAGGCTCTCTGGGTGGTTTCTTTCTCAATCAGTAGAGTATTTAAGGTAGTTCTACCTTAAATAGTCACCACTTTGAAAATCTCATACCTGTCAGCTTCAAATAGTAGTGAGAAAAAGTATTTAAAAACAAAAACAGGAAAGAAATAATGACGTGTTTCGTTTATATGAGGCTGGACCTGAAATTTGGGAAGAGAGATGAAACGAACTGTTAGGAGACGTTCAGATCCACAAATGCTATATTCTGAAAAGGGATAAGGGAGAGGAATGTTTGAGAAGGGCTTTATAAATCTAAATGATTATGTCACCTGGGAAAGAGGAAAACAAAGATGTGTATCAGTCTATAAGAACATAAAGATACCTTAAGTTCTATAATTCAGTGGATATTGAACTTCCCTGGCATAAGATTCAGACACCTAGATACCAGTCCTATCTGAAATTAAATTATTTAAGATGACAGGCATTATAAGACCAGGCGATTCAGGCCTGCAGGAGATGAGCAGGTAGCTGAGCTTTCCCAAGGCTTCTCTCTCATCATGACCTGGAGATAAAAATAGAATATTGGTCTTTGGGACTTGTTCTGCTGGTATAAACTGTTCAACCATTAATACCAAATAATGAGTGTTTTGTACCAAAGCAAAGAACAAATCCAGATGTTGGACACACTGTTGTCAATTCTAAATTTTTCTCACTGATGGTAAAGACATAGCTTTGGTGCTCATTACTGGTTGTTGATAATGAGATGTAATATAACACTGTATGTGACTCAGTGCAAAATTAGGCAAATTAGGCATTCCACAAAAAGCACAAAGACTTCCAGAACAAGCTTGAGAATGACCCTTTGAGTTAATCGACAGAAAGTGAAGATATTCCCATCCAAATGTCATTTTGACCTTGTCAGGCACCTACAACCTACATCTTGCCCTATTAACACTGGTCCCAGCTTAAAGTGAGACATAAGTGGAAACTATTCGTTTTTGTCTAATAACGAATATTATTTCTGTACATCCCACATACAATTAAATGTTTAAACCTCTATGTGGTAACATTGGTTATTGACTCAAAATTGGGAGAAGAATTAGGTTGTGATTATCCTTGCTATAAACATCTGTGGAATTTACTCAGAAAATTGCAATTAGTTAAAATGATGCGTTTAAGAAAGGTCATGAAAGCAAGGTAACATTTGCATACAAAAACAGGTGGATGTAACAAGCCTTTCTTAAAACATTTACATAAAAAAGGAAGTAATAAAAATCAAATTAACTTAAGTAAAAATGAAAATTTCAAAACAATTGGATTAAATTTGATATGTAGAAAATTAATCAAGGTATTATATTGGTTTACTTTTGTTTTTACAATAAAAGAATATTTTGGTTTGAAAATTCAGTAGTAATGATACATGTTCCAATTCTGATTTAAACACTTGTACTTAAACATAATCTCAGAGTGAAAAATCAGGTTAAATTTTTAAGATCAAACACATTTTATTATTTTTAGGGAAAAGGTACGTTCAAGAAAACATTACCCAACAAGTAGCAGTATAGGTGATCATAGTAAAGGTGGTAATATTCACCCCCATGAAGTTCTACCCTATAATTATTAAGTAGTTTGATGATGAAGACGACTATAATTCTCTTAATAAGTGCTTGCTGTAAGTGTGATTTATTGTATATCAATATCATTAGGAACAGAGGAGTTCCTGCCTGGAAATGCTCTTGATAGTGACCTAATATAAGGCACCTGGCCTAAGGGATGAGTAAACTAATAAATAAGTTAATAAGAAGTGCTCTGAATTGGTTGAAATCATTATTTAGGAACCCAAGCAAGGGAATACGAGAAGCACATTCCACAATCCAAACAGTGATCAAAGTGGCCATTCTTTCTGCCAGCCTTGGCACACGTGCTTGTCAGGCATGGGTTGATTAAAGAGGGGATTAACTCCCTGCTGTCTCAGGTTTGTCTGCATGTACTGAGCCTCCTGCAGACCTGGCTGGAAGCTGCTGGACTTGAATTCTTGCTGTTTTCTCCACTTCTAGCCAGTTTGGCAGGTTGCAAGCTTGCAGTTTTCCTTACTCAAAATTCACTAGGGTTTCCATAGTTGCTGAACCAAAGTCTGTATTCAGTGCTGGCAGGGACTGGACGCTTTCTGCAAAGACGGGACAGGTTTCAGCCACAAGGACTACCCAGATCCTCACCCCAGGCTCAGATGTTAAAGACCTGCCGTGAACATTAGTGCACTAAGAGGTTCACATAAAACAAGTGCAGGAAATGGAATTAAGGAAAAAATAGGGTGGTTGATACATGCCTTAGCAGCTTTGTAAAATTAAGAGTGGGAAATCGTGTGGTTACATGGAACAGGGGTTATTCCATTTGAAACCTTACAGTTTTCAGCTCCCCTTGCCTTTCTTAGGCAATCTGACTTCTGAGTTTCCCTGTCGCACAGATAGCTGATGTTTGTTTATACTTTCTTGTTCCATTTCTAGACCTAACACGGCCCTGCTGGATCCAAGCTCTCCTGAATTCTCTGCAGTGGTCTCAGTGGGTGACTGGCTCCAGGCCATTAAAATGGATCGATATAAGGATAACTTCACAGCTGCTGGTTATACCACACTAGAGGCTGTGGTGCACGTGAACCAGGAGTAAGTACTCAGCGATGTAACACCAAAGGGTAAATCCAGATTTAATAGTATTTTCCTTTTTGCTTTGAGCTGCATAATCATCCTATTCATTTAAAAAAATATAAGAAAACTGGAATGCCTCTCATTTTAATTGAGTGTAATTTTCACACAGCACCTACATCGTTGCATTAAATTGCTTAAATAAACATTTTTTAATATACCTGCCTTGTTGTGCTGTACGAATTTGTGGCTGACTCAAATGTGTGTCTGCATGAAGCCCAGAAAAACAGGTTCTCAGTCCCCATGACCTTTTCTCTCCCTCTGTTTTTCGCCCTCCGTGCAGTGACCTGGCGAGGATCGGCATCACAGCCATTACGCACCAGAATAAGATTTTGAGCAGCATCCAGGCAATGCGGACCCAAATGCAGCAGCTGCACGGCAGAATGGTTCCTGTCTGAGCCAGTACTGAATAAACTCAAAACTCTTGAAATTAGTTTACCTCATCCATGCACTTTAATTGAAGAACTGCACTTTTTTTACTTCGTCTTCGCCCTCTGAAATTAAAGGAAAAAAATCTGCAGCATTGCTAGGTGTACAGATTGCTGAAACTGTGGGGTTTATAGACATGACAGCCGGTCATTTGGATTTAGACTTGGAAGGAATTGTTTCTCAGAAGTACTCTGTCCGCCACCCATCTGTAAAATACATGTACCTATAGAAATAGAACACTGCCTCCGAGTTTTGATGCTGTATTTGCTGTCAGACACTGAGCTTCTCTGAGACATCGCTCATCCTCTTTCTATTTGGAATTACAACAGTAGCATTTTTGCTTGTGGTATAAATTACAGTCATTTCTCTTTCACTGGAATGAAGACCATGCCCAGAACAGTTTTGAAGGATTCAGCTGTGGCTTTTAGGGCTTGGTTCATACCGTGGAAAAAAATACTGGTGAAAAACACACGGCCCATCGGTGTTGCCACTTCTGTGGTGAGGCCACCAGGTGGATTACTACGACATGGGGGTCTGCAAAGAAAAAGAAAGTGGATTAATTAAAAAGTGGATTAAAAAATTCAAAACTCCAAGCCCCATAACTCCTAACTGTACAAATGAGGTCTGTTTTTCGGGGCTTGAGGTGTGCCATATAAAGTCTTATTTGGGGGACTCTACAAATTTATCATAACTACCTTCTGGATAGTGGGCTGAGACAATCTTGACTAGGGAACTTTCACACTTTCCTTCTTTTAAAGAAGCAGCCCCAAGTATGTAAGGTAAGTCACATGCACCAGCAATGAATCTTTCTCCCATGAAAACTTTTTTTTTTTTGGTCTTATTTTTAAAATGGATCTCATTTGAAACACTGAACAGAAAATAATTCTTTCATGCCTCTCAGATAGGTTTGATGTTTTTTAGGATTTTCAGTCCTTTCTTTAATACCAAAAACAGCATGGTTCCCACCATGAACTAAAAGACCAGCTGTCTGAGGTCAGGTTCAGAGGGATGGGTTCTGGATGTCCACTGGCTGTGCTTTTGGTCTCTAAGAGCTCCCCTTGTCCTTTGGGAGCGTTCATTCCAGGCCACACGTATTTATTGACTGTTTTCTAGGTACCAGGTAGGAACCTCGGGATATTCTATAATTTTGTTGGGTCATGTGTCCCCCATCTTTTGGAGAGTTTGCTTCATTTGAGAAGTACTGGGGAGTCGTTGTCATTAGCTTTATTTTCTGTCCTGCTTCAGTAACCTGTGTACCAAACAGTATCAGCCAAGGAAGATGCACCAAAATGTCAAAGGTTAGGCTTTGGAACTCACCTTGCCTTCCATGTTTTCAGAAAGTGACCTACTGAAACTCGTACTTGTATTTTTTATCCATAAACCTATTGTTGTCTGTGCTTCAATTTTGTGTCCCAGAATTTTCTTATTGAAATAGGTGAATTAAATGGCTTTGTTCATTCCCAGAAGCAAAAGGCCTAACTTTAAACTGGGCAAATTTTAACTTAAAAAAAAAAAAAAATTCTATTCAAGTCAAGGTGCCTCTAATCCTAACACTCTGGGAGGCTGAGGTGGGTGGATTGCCCTGAGCTCAAAGGTTCGAGACCAGCCTGAGCAAGAGTGAGACCCCCATCTCCAAAAATAGCCAGGCACTATGGCAGGTGCCTATAGTCCCAGCTACTTGAAGGCTGAGGGAAGAGAATCTCTTGAGCCCAAGAGTTGGAAGTTGCTGTGAGCTATGATGTCACTGCACTCTACTCAAAGTGAGACTCTGTCTCCAAAAACAAAAAAAATTCTATTCCATTTTTTATTACTTTTAAATAAATAAGAGTTTGGCTAGTTTTAATGACCTTTCTCCCCTCTTAGTTTTATCTTGAAAGCTATTTTTTTATAGAGCAAGAAATACTAAATTTGATACTGTCAAATCATGACAGTTTAGTAAAAACCTTTTTTGCAACATTAGTTGTAAAAGCTTTTCTATTTGGAAGGAATGTGAAAATTTATTTTTGAAACTATTCCAACAATTTTTGCTTTACCACCACTTTTGGTAAAGTTTTAAAAGTTCTGGACATTGGTGTCACAGTTGAAGAATGTAGGTTTGGTGTTCTTTTTGTTTGTTTGGTTGGTTTGGGTTTTTTTGCTTGCTAGTTTTTAAAAAAATTTACTATTTATTTTTTTCTTCAAAGCTGTGGGATATTTTTGTTTTTCATCATTACATACCAATTTTATTATTTTATTATAATTATTATTATTATATTATATTATTTATTATTATATTAATATATTATATTATATTTATTATTATATTACATACTATTTTATTATTATATTATAATTATTATAAGTAATATAATATAATTATTATATTTTAAGTAAAAACAAAATATTACCTTGCATACATTGAATAATTAAAAGTTTTACTTTCTTAAAATTAACAACTTCAGGTACTTTTCTAAACACTAAACATATTCAAAGCAGACTATTTCAAAAGCGAGAATGTGTCAATTCCAAAATAGCTTAACAATTCAACGTTACATACTAAGCTGGAGTCATTTTGCTTGCACTCCACAGGTATCTGTAAATGAAATAATCAGGCTTGGATTGAAAGAAAGGTCCAGTTGGGCAGCGCCTGTGGCTCAGTTGGTAAGGCGCCGGCCCCATATACCGAGGGTGGCGGGTTCAAGCCCGGCCCCGGCTGAACTGCAACAACAACAAAAAAAATAGCCGGGCGTTGTGGCGGGCGCCTGTAGTCCCAGCTACTCGGGAGGCTGAGGCAAGAGAATCGCTTAAGCCCAGGAGTTGGAGGTTGCTGTGAGCTGTGTGATGCCACGGCACTCTACTGAGGGCCATAAAGTGAGACTCTGTCTCTACAAAAAAAAAAAAAAAAATGAAAGAAAGGTCCAGTATAGTGTCTAATCTCATTCACAGGCCACCCGCTGAATCTTAGCAATTTTAATATATGCTTGGGTTAGGGTCAAGATAATCGAAAGGCAAAAAAAGGACTTTCCAACTTTCTAAAATAAGATCTGATGACAGTGAAAGTGTTAACTGTCTCCATGGCCTCCATGAAGTTTGAGGGGAGAAATGGAAGAACAATAGGAATGTCGCATTGTTTCCCAGGGCATGGAGCCAGACTCCTGCATCTAGGCAGCTGTGGATCCTAACACCAACTGCAATGTCCACACTGGGGAATTTCCTCCACTTTTCTTTATTTCTTAGATCCTCCACCTGTAAATTGGAGAGATAATGATACCTTCATAATAACACCTTTCCTAATGCACGGTGGTGGTGGCGCAAGTGTTTATGAAATGTTCTTTTGTAAAACCTGGGGAGCTCCACGGAGGAAAGGTGCACTTCTCCCCCCAGCGTTACCCATCTGTCTTTCTCTTGCAATCCCAGATGTTTTATTACAACACGGCAGAGTAGGGTGAAATGAAGTTCAGTAGAAGGTGGCCAGGCACATGAAGCATCTTCACCTTAAGTGGATTTATGAGAGTTTGGGGGTAAATGTATATGTACTTGGAAGGTGGCAGGCTATCAAATTACTCCTGGCAGGATAAACATACATTCTTTAGCCTTGACGTTTATGAAATGGTTATTCTATAATTGGAAGGGCAGTGACACGCACAAAAGTAAAACTCTATTGCAATGAGAAGAACTAGATGGTAAAGACATTTGAATGTCTTCATAACTGACTCCAAGGAACAATGCTTTGTTTATTTAGTCACAACGAATTCTCTTTAACTCTTGACCTTACATGGACCACATACTTTGTCTGGTCTCTGTTTTAGAAATCCCCCATGATAAAGGAGTTGCCTGCATTTGAAGAGAGGGAGAAGGCTTACTTTTCTCAGCTCTTATTCTGATATTAACTAGATAGCCTCACGTTTCCCACTAGAAACTAGAAACTCCCACGTTTCCATTCATTTTCACACCAAGTCCTTAAATTGCTCAGTTACTATTATAAATATATTTATACATTGATATCCAGATGTTAGGTGAGAAAGAGGGTTGGCAGAAGGTAAGGAGCCAAATATGATTAAAAGGTCACTCTTTCTCCTCCAGGAAGGGAATTTCTAGTAGCAAAATGATTGCGTGTCCGCCTTGCGTTAGATTTACTCCAGTCATGTTCACGTTTTCCTCGTGCTTCCCATAAACACATGACCATCTGATGACATCCCTGCACATTCAGGGTTGATAAATTACAGTTGATGGGCTTACTTATTTCCATAGAAAAACATATATGATTGCTTTTCTTTCAGTTTTTTTCGTAATTGTCCAAATGAACAGCCTTAGTGCTGACAAGTGGCTTCTTAAAGATAATGGTAGTTACACCCTAACTCACATTTACAATTTTAAATTGCTTAAAATTTATTTCTATCTGAATAATTTACATAAAAATTTTATGTTGGTCTCTCCAAATAGACTAAAGCATTTTCTTTTTTCTTTTTTTTTTTGAGACAGAGCCTCACCATGTCACCTTTGGTAGAGTGCTGTGATGTCACAGCTCACAGCAACCTCCAACTCTCAGACTTAAACGATTCTCTTGCCTCAGCTTCCCATGTAGCTGGGACTACAGGTGCCCACTGCAATGCCCGGCTATGTTTTTGTTGCAGTTGTTTAGCTGGCCTGGGCCGGGTTTGAACCCACCACCCTTGGTGTATGTGGCTGGTGCCATAACCACTGTGCTATGAGTGCTGAGCTGACTAAAGCATTTTCTACAAATAAGATCACTTACCTCAAATTAAATTTCATTTATTCTTCCCTACACGATAAACACACACACGACAAACAAGTGGTTTGATAGAACAGATGTATAAGCAAAGTCATCTGTAAAGGTGCCCTTTCATCTTCATCCACGCTCTATACTTGGAGGCCACCCACTGCTAACCATGGCTGTGGTGGGGGGAGGTAGAGTCAAAGGAGCAAGCTTGGTAGTCAGTTGTCACAAATGAAAGAAGGGAATGGCTTCTTTTGGTTTAAGTCAATTATTTGACAAATAAGAGGACTGTGGGGTACTGGAATGATTCCATTGCTCCGTGACAGCTTTGTTCAATTCTGGACCAGTGTCTAGAATTCTAGGCTGTAGCTGATTAGTTCTTGGGGTACCAAAGGAGGCCTGAGCCCAGAAGACCTCCATCACTGGTGCAGGAAGTCACCTGTGTGCCCCTGGCCTCAGGTTCCCTGTCCTCATCTGTTTACATGCGGATTATATATATCCTTCACTAATTTATATATTGCCACTTATCAAAAGTTACTTTCCTTTTAGGAAAAATATCCAATGCTTTTTATTTCTTACTTTGCATTTTTTTCAGTCATTATTATAGACTCTTGGTGGATTGTGAACCAAGTCAGGATTTTCATTTCAAAGAAAGGCTGTTCCACATGGTGGTTGAAGCTTCGCAATGAACTCGGACGTTGTTGGTTTTAACCTCAGCTTTGCCACTTCCAAGCATGTGGCATTGGGCAGCTTCCTCAGTCTCTCTGTCCTTTAACTTCCTTATCCACACCAGGCCAGTAAGAATAGTGTCTATCTCAGAATTGTTCTGATTAAGCTGTTAGTAATGTCTTTGTCATTTATTAAAATTGCTATTTTTCAGAGGAGGAAAGTAAGAGTTCTCATTCTCCCCCATGAACTACTTTTTCTGAGCTATACCAGCTTCTGTGACCCTAATTTCTTTCCCAGAAAAGTGTTTGACAATTGGCTGGCAATATTGGCCGACGTCTTGTCTAAAGTCTTGTTCTTTTCTCTACAGGGAGTAGATTCTGCTATCTTGGCCTCACAGCCCTTCCTGTTGATTACAAAGCCCATGGAAGAAAACAGAACACGCCCTCCTCAGTTCCATCTAAATGTGTTTCTTCTGCTTCCAACATCCCAGTTCTGGGGCAAAGACACTGATGAAGCAACACCCGTACCTGGAGAGAACAAACGTGTGATTTCAGGTCTCCTTTCCCAGTGAAAGAAACAGCAAATGTTTAAGCTGCAGCATCTGTTTTCCGGTTGCACTGAGGAATGGACTGTCTCTCAGCACCAGCTCTGCAGAGCCCTTGCTCCCAAACTCTTTGCAGTTTTATTTATATGTATTTCCATATTTTATTCCTGTATGTCACTGCTGCATTGGTGTGGCAGCATGTGACCAAAGGCTACAGGTTTCACTATGGACACCAGGCCAGGTGCCGCCATGCAAACCAGCTCCTGAGAGCTGCCTATGATATGCATTGCTGAAGTAACATTTTACCCAGGGTGTGCCATTGCAGTGATATAAATATATTTTTTTCCTAGACTAAATATGAGCTGACTATCTCTTTTGATGTGTGTACATAGGTATGAGTGTATGTATGCGTGTGTGCGCGTGTGTGTGTGCGTGTGTACAACTTCATGCGTAGAACTGCCTGTGAATGTTGTGGAATGCTACACCTGGGGAGTTCTGGTTTTCCAGCAGTTCCAAGATAAAGACCCACATGACATAGTGGGCCGGGAGATCATGCCCATCCCCATGGAAAGACAACCTGGAAAGGTTAGATGGCCTACATCTATACGCGTATTTTATAGCTGCCACACTAACCTTAATAAACAGTTCTACAGCTTTGGACAGAGGCATTTTCACCTTAATGGTGGAATAACTTAGAATACAGATCCATTCAGATGATAGCTGATCATCAAAATTATAAATTCTGACTGGACTCATCTGAATCACCAGATCCTTGATGGAGAGAGAAGGATATGGAATTTGTCTGGTACCCCCAAATGGAGTACAAGTAGCCTTTGTTTTCCTGCAAAAATGAACTTGCTGAATGAGAACAAATATATGCAATTCATATACTTTTGGAGATGAACATAGATATGTGTGTCAGCTTTCAAATGATGTGTCCTGGATTAATACTTTGTCTCCTAATATCACAGAAAAATACATGCCAGTGACTCTTGAGGTTAACATAGTTGGGACGAATGGCCTCAAGCAATTTCAGGTTCCCAAATTACATGGAAAGTTCTACAGTAATTAATATGCAGCTAACTCCCATTGCCCTCAAAAGAGCATCAGCCTTCTAGAATCGGAGTTCCAGAGTGTGAAGACGATTGGGTATTGATGTGACACGTGTACCAAACTCCAGCCAACATACTGCCATTTTACTTGAGTGGCTGCCTTGCTTATTCTAAGCTATGGTTGCAGAAACTGTGGCCATTTATATAAGCTATAACATCAAAATCAGGGAAAAATGAGGAAAAAAAAGATTCTGAACCATTTATTGTTGAATAAGTAGAGAAAATCATCAATAAATATTTATTACATTCTGACAGGGTGTGTGGCATTGTATTCTATGCCAGAGTGACAAAGTTAATTCACCCCTTTTGGGGGACCTTAATATATTTTTTAAGGGATGTGCCTATGCATTGATGCCTGAAAAATATGTATAAAGAAATGAGGTTGAATCTCTGAGCAAATCACCTTTCCCAGAGGTTAAGGGTAGGAGGCCAATTTTAAGGTCCGTGTCTAGCCGGTCGGCAAACCCCGGCCCAGTGAGCTCTAATGCTCTGTCATGCACAGACCTTCCCTTGAGCAGCGTGAAGCTGTTCTCCTGCACCAAATCTAGTAGTTTCACCTGGTGTCTGCTGGCCCCAAGTTATTTTTAGCAATCTTACCAATGACATTTTCTGGTGTGTTTAAAAAAAAGTTACTGTTTTAAAGAAAGATTGTGCTCACGACACTGCTGGTGTGTGTGTTTTGAGACCTCTCGTATTCAGTCTGAAGGATACGTGTATGAATCCACACACGGGTATAGCCTCAATATGTGTTTGAAGACACTTAAATTCTGACCAGTAAAGGAAAGTTTTAGAAGCAATATTTTCACTTATTTAACATTCTCCAAACAACATCGAGCGTTGATACACACTGAAGAGTGCATTTATTTTTTTGTATCACTCTAAGTATGTTGGATATGCAAGGACTGTGGTTAAAATTAGAATGTATAAGGCATATCATAATTTAGTTCATACTGAAAAAGAAATTAACAGAACGTTGCTTGGTTCACACATGTTCCCAAATTTTAAGCAATGTCTTGAATTAGACATAGATTTTCTATTTTGTTTTAATTTGTCCAGGTATTTTTTTTCCCCCTTCATGAACTTTAGGTACACATAACTTATGTCATTTATTTATGGTCTTTTATACCTAGTTTGTAAAGTTGTAAAATAGCAAACTAAATGCAAAGAGTTTGCATTTGAGAATAATAAAGTAGTTGCTGTATACAAACCTGGAATCTGGTTGTCTCTTTTCAACATTTTTTTTTTTTTTTTGTGCATGGATGGTGTTTCTAAATTAGTTATTGGTTGTCATTTGATTAAAACACAAAATCATAAATTCTAATTGAGCATGCTTATTTAGAGGGTCAACAGCACTGACCTCTGGTCCTCACCCTTGAGAATAAGGTATTAGAAACTTTGGCTTAGATTCCATGAGATCCTGTATCCCATTGTAATTAAGACTATGGACTTTGGTTGGAATCCAGGCTCCGCCTCTTACTAATTACACAGTCTGGAACAAGTCTCTCCACTTCCCTCTATTTCCATGTTGGTACAGTAATAATTACAACACCAAGGGCTTTTATAAAGATTAAATACATTAAAAGGTTTACCAAAGTGTCTAGCATTCAGCCAGAATTCAGCAAGCAGCAGCTATTTTCAATAGCCTTCTGTTATGGTAGACAGTCTCTTCTGCAATACCCGCAATTCTACCCTCTCCCTAACATCCTTGCTGCCGATCTAAGAAACCAGGTTGCAGTTCTTGCCAGAGGCTTTTAACCCAGGGTTGATGGATCCTTCAGGGTGAATTGGAGCTCCAAGGTCCCAACATGGTCCCCAAACTGCAAATGTTCATGATTACGTTTGTATATATGTTTTATGAGGTTTTATAAATGTCATCAAATTCTAAAGTGTTATGGAATACTTAAATATTAAGGGCCATAGTTTTAAGGATGAATGTTCTCCTCATGATGCCATTTCATTAAATAAATTATCCATTGGCAAAGGCTTAAGATTTATTACAGTATATTAACCAAAGCCCCTAAGAGCATCTGGCTTTCAAGAGCAAGAGCAGATAATTTCATGTTACCAACAACATTTTAAAACATGGGTCTTACAAAGAATTTCAAAATTCTTCATGTGATCATGTATGTTTATTTTGTGTTTACTTTTCACTTAAGTGCCTCTCTAGAATCATCTATATTATATTGTAGGGTAGATAGTAGCATTCTTGGGATTTGAAAGGGACTCAGCTTGGCATTTTCTCTACTTATTTAGTGAGAGAGCCATAAAATCAACCAATAATTTTTTAATTTCCCCTACATGTTCTAGAATGAACTGGTAGAGTGGTATCTAAATTATCACATTATCTCAACAATTTAGAGATTGATTTCATTGTAATATAGCATGGGATCATGTGTTAGTTGGGCTAACACATGCTAGCTTCTATAATAAATGACCCCATATCCTCAGTGGTTTAAGAGAATGAAAGTTTATTTCTAGCTTACATCACAGCCCAAGAAACATCCAGAGGGCAAGTATTTTCCAAGCCGTGACAAATGGATCCAAAGCTCCTTCCCACTTGTGATGATGCCATAGTCCATATGTGACCAGGGTCCTCACAGAGGGAAGACAATGTGAACAATTGTATGGAAAGCCTTATATCCAGGCTTGGGACAGAGTTATACTTCTACTTCCCTTATGTCACTAGCCGGAACCCAATCATGTGCACCAGGGAGGCTGGGAAATGGAGCCTGCTATGCCCAGGAAGGGCAACCGAAATTGTGGAGCAGCTAGTAGGTCTCTAGCACAGTAAAAAGTATCACACACCTAGAGGAAGTCAGGGAAAGTGCCTGTAAAAGTGAGCGTATGTACAGGCTTTGAGTTTGTGCTTTCCTATAAACATGTCCAGTGATCATTTTCCAGAGATGGAGCAAAACATGAACCATTTTCAGATTTGCTGTAACAGGTGTCCTCTCTGGCTTCAGAGATGGCACATTTATTTCTGCATTGCATATCTTTATGCTTTCTCTAGGCACAATCTTTTGTTTTTACACAAAGGTCCCTACTTTATAAGGTTTAAATAGCCTTAGCCACTCAGTCACCCTAGGAGGAAGGAGGTGGGTGGGGAGCATAGAATAAATCCTAATGCCTGGCAAGAGATTGGAAATGTTCTTTTTCTTCTGAAAAATAAAGATACAACTAGAATGTGTGAGAACACACCACCTTATCCCTTTGACATTTGTCAGAGGAGCAAAACCTTAAAAGCGTGTTCTGAGGCTTCATAAGAACTAGAGCCAGAGCCCAGGCTTACAAGCTTTCATTCCTTTTAACATTTTAAAAAGCTAAATACATACCAGCTATGTAAGCCCTGTTTGTTCAAATTCTTGCAACAGCCTCTGACAAAAGTATTTTCATCCCACATTTTACAGATGAGAGCATCAAGGTGTAGAGAAGTTAGATAACTACCCAAGGTCACTCTACTAATGAGGGTTAAAATTAGGGAGTCAGGCATAAGCAGTTGGACCCCAAAACTCATCTCTACACCACCCTGACATAGTCTATGTTGAGCCCAAGTCACCACGTCCCATCTGAGTAAAGAATTTATCAGGTAGGTGGGTTCCAGTTTGCTGACAGTGCGAACGCCACGTTGCAGGCATATAGACCACTGCATTTCTCCCCCACACGGTCTATTCTGTTGCCAGGTGGCTTGTTCATGATGGATTTGTTATGTTGATTATCCTTGGTAAGCTCTTGAAACTTAAATACAGTGTTCATCTGACACACTGAGTTTTGTAAGAATTATTCTCCACATTCTACTTTTCATGAAAAGCAGAGCATACTCCATTGTCATTAAGATACCTCCATGTGATACACAGTCGGAGAGGAGGTAGTGATTTTCTCTAATTATCATTTTCATGTTCTCAGCATAAAAGCCAGGGACAGTGCTTGTCAAATGTCATTCTTCACTTTGATGATGGCCTATAACAAAGAGAGACAGACCAGTCATGAGCCAAATAGAAATGAAAGATGGCTCCCAGGACAAGAGGAAGATTAAGTGAGCAGATGTAGTGAGATACCATGTGAACCCTGCTTTGGCTACTTTCTTGCTATGTGACACTGGGCAGACCACTTAACCTCCCTGAAACTCAGTTTACTCAACTTTTTTTTTTTGCAGTTTTTGGCCGGGCTGGGCTTAAACAAACTCGCCACCTCCAGCATATGGGGTTGACACCCTACTCCTTTGAGCCACAGGACCTCCCCCGCTTTACACAACTTTAAAGTGGTAGCCAGTGCTTTCTATCTGTCAGGGCCTTGTCAGGATTCTGTGTAATCAATTATATGGAAAACTGCTATGGAGAACAGGAGCTACAGATGCCTGAGGACCAGACAGGTTCATGAATAAGAATGAGTGATGTTGTCCTAATGCGGTATAATGCAGAATGGATATTTAACTTTTTGTACACAAAAAAAATTTTTTTGAGACAGATTCTCACTCTGTTGGCCAGGCTAGAGTGTCATGTTATCGGCCTACTTCACAGAAACCTCAAACTCTTGGGTTCAAACTAACTTCCTGCCTCAGCCTTCTGAGTAGCAGGAACTACAGGCACCCACCACCACACCTGGATGATTTTTCTATTTTTAATAAAGATGGGGTCTCACACTTGTTCAGGTTGGTCTTAAACTCCTGAGCTCAAGTGATCTTCCCACCGGGGCCTCTCAAAGTGCTAGTATAACACCAGCTAGGTGTGAGCCACCATACCAGGCCTGAGAGTGGATATTTAGATAAAACTTTAGGCCGATAAAATGTGGATGAGTATTATTCAATGGGTGATAAGTTGGGGCAAGGAGAGCTCTATGACCAAGTAAGATTGGGTGACAATGATGCATTTTACTACCCCCTTTGTAGATTCATAAAATACATTGGTATATTACATTGGTATATTACAGGCTCTGATAAGTCCTATAGTAAAGAAACCAATTTTACTACTTTAACCTAATGTTAACCTAACATTTTGTAAATATCTTTGAACTTGAAACCATTTTAATCTCTCCGTGGAATAAAAGTTCTCTGAAATACTTTTTAGAAATCTATTCTTTGGGGTTTAAGATGAGAAAACTGGAAGAGTGGCAGGTATATGCACCCCAAGGTTCACAGCCTTGAGTTCTAGGGTCCACAGAAGAGCTCAAGTCTCCTGAATTGTGGCCCGCTCTGCCTTTTACCTGTGCCCCCCAAGGCATGTGTCGAGTGCTTCTCTCTGTTCCTGGCTGAGTGGAGTTTCACATTTTTGCACTGGTGATTTAGTGGCTGCAGCACTGGCTGTGGATGGAGCATATGAGGTATGGAGCAACTTTTGGAGAGATTAAGCTACTGGGAAGTAGGAATGTTGAAGTCCTGATTTCAGAGCTCATATAGGAGGTTTTAAATCATGAACTACATGGTGTACACCAAAGTCATCACTTGGGCAAAGATTTGTGAATTCTGCTAGCCATAGAGAAGAACCAAATGGAATTCGACAATGAAAAAATGCACGACACACTTAAATCAACAACCTGATTAAGACTTGCAGCTATATTGTGGGCTTTGGCCCCAGTTATTTTACCCTTTCCCTTTGGAGGAAGTGCCTTGAGCCACTGATTTCTCCCCGTTGAGTGGTTAATAGACCCTTGACATATCTTATTTCTGGCAATTGCCCTGGACATAATTCTTTGTTTACAGCACTGCTGTAGACAACTTGATGAATACGTAGAAGAAAATACAATTAGGACCTAAGGACCCAGTTAAAATCAACTTAGTAGAACATAGACATTGCTTTGTGTAGAGCTGAAAAAAAATAACCATGAGAGAAAGTGGCTTTAACATACACCCAGAGAAACTATATATTATACACATAATATGTAAGAGGCAATTATGGCCTAGTAATCTGCAGTGTATCACTATCTAGCGATCAGATTGACGTATTCTAATGAGACCCATGTTGTTTGTAATCAGACTGGCATTGCTTATTCAGATCCCTATTCCATAAGATGCACTTTTAAATGGCTCAGATTGCACCAGATGCCATAAGAAATAGCATTCCATTTTATTCCATTACCGGCATTTTTCCCTCTTCCAATTAGCATAATTTAAAATCAGCCTGAGGCAAATGTGAAGGGCTAAAAAGTTGCAAAGAAGTTCAAGAAATACTTGATAGAAAAAGACAAGAAGACACTCAAGTGCAAAGATTTTTTTTAATAGGCAAGAGAGCATTGCAATTAATAGAGTTTTTATTCTTTAAATTGCTCAGAATGAATTTATTTCTGTGACTTATTGAAATATTGGGAATTCCCAAGGGGCTAATTGTCCCTCAGTTCCTCTTGCTTAGGCATTATCTGGTGGCTGACATAACAGAATGACCACTTCATTTATCATTCGGTTAAGGTTTAATTGAGTTCATCTTCCACCCCCCCAAATGTATAGGAACTTATAGAATTATTCCTCATTTTTAAAATGAGAAGATCCTTATAAACTGGCTTGTTAGAAGTTAGATTCTGAGTGTTTATAAAATATCTGAAATTGAAAACCAGAGCTAAATAATCAACATTTTTGCCCTGACAAACTGCCATGGTGCAAGAAATAATACTGCATGCTTTTAAAGTAAGGATTGGCATATGATACAGGGAGACTAAATTGCCTATAATTCACGTTCCCAATATCTTTGCATTATCCTCCACAATAAGGCATAAACATTCATCCCTCTCTTTAACAGCACTTAACAGATTTGGGGGACATTTGAATGGGACTGATTCATCCTGAGCTGTACAGGTACACTGCTGGTCTGAACCACAGTAAACCCTTATATAGTGACTGATTCACCCTGGGTTTCATCAAAATTAGATTTAGGTCTTCTTTTCTGTGGTGTGAGAAGCAATCTTCCTTGCACCCTACCTCACCCCCATATGAACAAGACACCATTTCCTCTGGCAGCCGTTGGGGGATCATGAGAAACGTTCTCTTCATCCTCAAGAAGAAGGTGATATGAAGGTGAAGAGAATCTCAGAGAAACAGCTGGATCCACTGGCATAGCAGAGCCAACTTGTACCAGCTCATGGGAGCTGATCGTTACATTTTCAGGAATCTTAGGAGCCCACTAAGATCATGTCGCTGACTTGAAATTGTCTGCAGTGGGAGTATCTATACCACAGAAATCTGCAAATGCTAAAAGTCAGAGATGTTCCTCACTTTTCTCCTTTTTCCTTCCTCTTTCCCTTCTCCCTTCTGGGCTTATTCCTCATTTTCCCTCCTTTTTCCTTCTCCCTTCCTCCCTCTCTCCTCAGAACTGGATTATAAACACCTATCAGGTTACCTCAGGATATGCCTTGGATGGAGCCCTGCCTGAAGCTGGGCTTGCTTCTGTATTTTTTATATTAGAAGGTCAGACACGATTGTCTCAGTCAGTTTGACTGAGGTTTTCTCCTACTGTGACTCAGTGTATACCCACCAGGGCCTACAGGCTCCTCCATGGTAACAAGAATGACGGTCACGGCGACTTCACTAAGAAGGAAGGACTGGGCCAAGTGCAAACTCCCTTCAGGGCAAGCAAACCATTCACCTGGAGGAGGAAGGCGCTTTTACAGTTTCTAATTCACAGATGAGGAAACTAAGCCAAATGTCATTTGTTCAAGCTTCAAAGAGGTCCACTTTCTGTTTTCCAAATGCACCTTCTCACACCTCAGGGCTTAACCTGTGCTGTTTCCTCATTTCTTAGACCACATCTGCCTGGTTAACGCCTTCTCACCCTTCAGGGCTCAGGAGGTTTTCTTCCTTATTGTGGTCTGGGCTGGGTGACCACTCACACCACCCTGGGCTTACTTTACTTGTAGTGCTTTTAGCAGTGCAGAGTACTTGATAACTTTATTCTTGGCTTACCTATTCCACGCTAAAGACCAATGAAAGCAGGGATCTTATCTTCTTGCTGTTGGTATCCGTGTTTTCAACCTTTAAAAAAAAAAAAGTCTCTCAGTACATTTGAAATGATAGTTAAACTTCCAAGGCATATTTAAATTATGTTGATCAAAAAAAAAAAGTTAAAAAAATATACTTGCCATGCTTTGAACTTCTTTCAGAAATAATTAATGATCTTTAAAACTTTTCCTGGCCTGCCTAAGGTCCTCCCTCAGTGGACCAGTGTGCTGCTGCTCACCGGTTGAAAATCACTGGTCGGTCTCTTCATGCCGAACACCACAGCTGCCCCACAGTAGCTGAATTACTTGAATGAATGAATGAGGGAATCCTCGGGATTTGTTTTTGGTATATTGGATTTCAAAGAAAGAAAACATACTATTGTTAACCTTAGCACATGTTCTTACACTAAGTAAGTGAATCACCATAAAAATATCAAAACTCCTTGTCTTCTTCCTTCTCCCTTTCCTTCCTCATCTTCAGCATAACATCTTCTCCATCATCACGTATTTCTTCCAGTAGGAGGCAGCTGGAAGACTGTGTGAGGGATAGTAGAAAGATCACTGGCTTTTGCATCAGATAGATTTGGCACAAACTCTAGTTCCACCAAGTACTGGATGGGTCATTTTAGGAAAATTATTTCATTTCCTCATATGTAAAATGAGGCTAATACTTAATTTTTTGTGTGAAAATAAATGGTTGGTAAGCAGCCAGGTGTGAGGCACTGGATACCCAAGACATGGTAGCTCGCTGTCCTCATGTGCTGCAAATTTAGGCTTATTTTGCTTCTTTCCTGAGGACTTCCAACTAGGATCTAGTATTTGATGTCTGCTTACTTAGTTTGGATATTACAAATTACTACTACTGTTCTTTATATCCTATTAATCCAAATGATAATAAGTGACAATAGCTACAGATATCACCTATGTGCCGTTGGGGATGGGAAGTTAAAAGAATGTTTTAAGCTGAAACCTGGGCAGGTCTTGTGGCTCATTACCTATAATCCCAACACTCTGGGAGGCTGAGGCAGGAGGACTGTTTGACGCTAGGAGTTTGAGACCAGCTTGGGCCAAATAGTGAGACTCTTAGCTCTACAAAAAAATTAAAAAATTAGCCAGATGTGGTGGCACATGCCTGTAGTTTTAGCTAGTGAGGAAGCTGAGGCAGGAGGATTGCCTAAACTCAGGAGCTTGAGGCTGCAGTGAGCTATGATCATGCCACTACACTTTAGCCTGGGCAATACAGTTAGATCGTATCTCTAACAATAAAAATAAAATTTGCAAAAAGAGAAAGAGCGAGCCAGTGGCTGACACCTATATTCCTAGCACTCTGGGACACTAGGGTGGGTGGATGGTTTAAAGTCAGGAGTTCAAGATCAACCTGATCAAGAGTGAGACCCCGACTCAAGGAAAAAAAAAAAAAAAAGAAAGAAAAAGCTAAAATTCTATTACTTATGAGTTTGTAACAAGTCTCTGACTTTGAGAGTCTGGTTAAGTTAAGATTTGTCTTTGGATCCCTTCCATTTTTTTTTTTCCTATTAGATTTTGTGTGTGTGCATGTGTGTGTGTGTGCGCAAATGGTTGATTATATGAGACTGAGTCTTTTTTCACAGGAGGTGAGACCATGACAAGGTAATATATACATTGTCATAGTTCTGTATTTTATTCTAAAAAATAAAAATAAAATTTTTTATTCTAAAAAATACTTTGGGGAAATTAAGAAAAAAAATCCTGGGCTGTTCTTAGTGGCTTGGATTGAGCTACTCTTGTCCTCATGAAGTGTGATTTGATATTGAATAAACCAGGCTTTGGGAAATATCTTGTTGACTCTTGTCATGTTTGAGACATTGAGCCAAGCCACAAGCAACGACTTGGGATTTTGCCCTGAACAGAAGGTAAATCACTCTCAATCTCCCTAGAGGGAGGACGTTCCAGGGCCACACATGAGCTGGCCCTTGGATGGCTCAAAAGAAGAACAACTTTCTTCTTGATGAGTCAGGTGGGGAAATGAAGTTAGTTCTGGACTCCGGGCAGGGGAATATTTGGAGCCCTGGCACAGGGAGGCAGGGGGGTGGGGGGCGGGGCAAGGCAGGGCACTGATCTCATGAGAAGACCTCAGGTAGAGTCTGGAGTGTCAACAATTGTAAGTTACTCTCTGAATCTCTAAACCTCAGTTAAGTTTGAAGTCAACCACATCCTTCCTAATCCTTTCTCAATAGTGATTTGGGAAAATGGGTGAATAGCAAGCTCACAGATAAGACCAAGGAGGAGACAGGGGGGCCTGTCCTGAGAAATGGCTGCCCAGAAGAGCACTGCTGTCATGACGACCATCTGCAGCACAGGAGAGCCAGTGGGGAGACCCTGACAGATTTGTTGTGGCCTACATGGGAGGTAGGATGCTGGGAAACTCTCGAAAAGAGGAGGCTGTTTGCCAGCAGTCAGCTGACGGAGTTTGGAAAATAATAATCCAGACATGAAAAGAAAATACAACATTATTTTGTAGCCACAGACAGGTGAGGTTGGTGACTCATGGGCTACAAATTGATTTTTTATGTTGTTTATTCTTAAAAAAAAAACAGATTGCAAGTATTATTACTCTTATCTTACAGGTTTAGAAAATGAGAATTAAATAGATTAAGCATTCTCCAAGTTTTGACTGCTAGTAATCACTGTGCTGAGTTTGTGCCATATTGTCTGCTACCAAATCTGATGTACATTCTGTGATAGCAGCAGGCCTCTTAACTATGGTGAATGTAGGACTGAAGAGGAATGTGATCTATGGGTTAATTTCCTGTGGCATTTCCACAAAGTAGACCTGGGAAGTATGGCTTTCTGTATGTCTCAGCAGTTCTTTTACTATAAGTTGCCTATCATTATTGTTATCACTCCAAATGTCTTAATGGAGGAAAGAAATGTATGGAAAATTTGTGTTTTCATGAGAACCAGAAACATTTCACTTCTTAAGGAAGATGTTTAATTTTCAGGTCGATAGCCTGAAATTGATTTTCCCGTAGCTGTAGACCAATGTGATAGAAAATCTATTTAGTGTAATAGGCACTCTCTGTTCAAAGTTATTAAAAAAAAGAATATTATACATTTTAGAAGACACCGAATCTGGCCTGAACTCTGCCACGAAGAGCTTTGGGAGTGTGAGTTTGTGTCACATAGACTTGGTATCCTAAACCTTGGATTGGAGCTTTGTAATCTCTAATATCTTTCAGCTCTAAAATTCAACGTATACTTTCCATTTCTTGGTTCCTAGATTTGAGTTTCTGAAGGCAAGAGTGTTCACCCGTAGACACATAAACGAAGGCAGTGTTAACCTTTCGCAGACACACACAGGTTCTGCTGTAGCAGTTGTTACAATATTTAAGGCTTTGGAAGCACCCTGAGTGGGCCCAGTACCCGGCTGTTCTAACTGTCCCCCAGTGCAGCCCCACACCGCTCAGTCATGTAGTTAGTAGAAGTGTGTTATTTTTTAAGAGGTTGAAACGGTTTTCACACATATAAAGCAACTACATTCCTGAGTAGAGAACTAAGAAAATACCATGAAGTCTACGTTGAACAGTTTGATGAGAATATTTCAGATTGTATGTGAAAACACATACACAATTGCACATTGTACCTCTTGATTGCACTAATGTACACAGCTATGATTTAACAATAAAAAAAAAAGAGAGAGAGAGACATTAAGGAAGAGAGAGAGAGAGAGAAAAGCAACAGCCACTAGGATAAAACAATAACGGCAGCTGGAAAATGTAACCCCACACTAGGCTTAGAAAGTCTCCAATGTCATTCTGTGTCTTTTCTCCCTTTTTTCCTTTGTTCTTTCTTTTTCTTTTTATTCTTTTTCTTTTCTACCCCAAAATGAAAGAAAAGCAGTTTTTGGATTTTTCTTCAATATATATATATTTGAAAACTAGGATCATCAACAGAACTGTTTTGAATTGGCAGATATCCTTCACTAAGAAATTAGACTTCTGGTGAGCAACGCCATTGACATTTTGATAGGATGACACTGACTCTGTATCTGATTGCTTTGTGTAGTATAGACCTTTTAACAATATTTATTCTTCTAATTCGTAAGCATATGATTTCTTCCTATTTTTGTTGTTGTTGTTGTTGTTGTTGTGTCTTCTTCAATTTCTTTCACTAGCATGTTATGGTTTTTCTTGTAGAGAGTTGTTACTTCACAAAAGTAGAAAAAAAGCAGTCCTAAAATTGGATGGAAGTGCAAAAGACCGCATACAGCTAAAGCACTCCAGAACAAAAAGAACAAAGGTGGAGGCATCATACTACCTGATTTCAAATTATACTACAAAGCTATCATAACCAAAGCGACATGGTATTGGCATAGGAAAGGACATGTAGATCAATGGAAAAAAAAATAGAAAAAAACCAGAAACAGATCCACACACTTACAATCAACTCATTTTTGACAAAGGCACCAAGAACATACACATCAAAGAAATGACAATCTCTTTAATAAATGACTTGGAAAAGCTGATATCCATAGGCAAAAGGATGAAACTAGATCCTATTTTTCATATAAAAAAGGGAGCACAAAATAGATGTAAGACTTGAACCTAAGACCTAAAACTATGAAACTACAAAAAGAAAACACTGGAGAAACATTACAGGACATGCATCTTGTAAAAGATTTTTGGGGGGTAAAACCTGAAAAGTGCAAGCAATGAAAGCTAAAAGAGGTGAATGACATCAAGAAGCTTCTGCACAATAAAGAAAACATCAGCAAAGTGAAGAGACAGCATACAGAAAGGGAGAAAATGCAAACTACTCGTCCAATAAGGGATTCATAACAGGGATACATAAGAAACTGAAACAACTTAATGTAAAAACCCACATAATCTGATTTTAAAAAGGGGGGCAAAAAACCTATGTAGACATTTCTCAAAAGGATACATACAAATGGCTGATAGGTATTTGAAAAACTACCCTACATCACTAATCCCAGGGAAATGCAAATCAAATCCACCACGAGATGCCAGATCTGTTGAAAACATAATAAATGCACAAGAAAATGGAAGAAAAGAAGAACACCCATACGGTTTTGGTGGGAAGATAAATCAGTACATGCATTATGGAAAACAGTATGGAAATTCCAAAAAGTAAGACTGCCACATGATCCAGCAGTCCCAGTGCCGAGTATATATCCAAAAGAAAGGACATTAGTATATCCACGAGGTATCTTCACCCTGTGCTTATTGCAGCTATTCACAATAGCCAAGATGTAGAATCAATCTAATTGTCCACAGGTGGATGGGAGGATAAAGAAAATGTGGCATATATACACAATGGAACAAAAAAGAATAAAATACAGTCATGTGCAGTTCCTAGATGGAACTGGAAGCCTTTATCTGAAGCAAAATAAACCAAGCACAAAAAGATAAATGCCACATGTTCTTACTCTTATGGTGGAGCTAAAAAAACTGAAACTTATGGAGGTGGAGAGTAAAATCATGGTTGCCAGAGTTAGGAATGGACTCGAGGAGGATGAGATGAAGAGAAATTGGTAAAGCAGTACAAAAATACAGTTAGATAGCAAACAAAATACCAGCAAACAAAAATGACAGGCTCCCGAGCCCTGTGTACCACATCCTTTATAGTGATGCATCTATATTATTATTGCAGACTTCATGACTTTTTATTTCACACACACAAAAATATAGACATCTACTACTTGAATAAGGGAAACACCTAGAAAGAAAGCATTTCTGGTACCACTTAAAAAATATTGTGTGGTGCTTTGGAACGTAAAGAGAATGAGGCACTCACAATGCAAGGTGTCTTTACTGACCCACAGACAGCATTCCTTGCAAAAAGTAACCTAATAATCCTCTATTCCAGCTTAGGACTACATGAGCCTGTACACTTCTAGACGTTTAAAGTGATTTGCCCAATGACCCTTCAAGCCCTTCAGATCTGAGCATTTTATTAACTCTTGCTTGTTGGATATATAGGTGAACTGAATGTGAGTGAGATCTTGGAGGCTAAGATATGCCCTATTGGTATGTGGGTTTCTTTCTTATATGTCAGCCACAATGTGCCAAAAGGTCCCCCCAAATGACAAGCTCATGGTCCTGAGTTTTTGTTTTCTGATTGATGTAAGTTTTGGAAAGCTCTGCAAAGTTTCTTGAGGCTCTATTGCTATTCTTGACAGAATTTTGTAGTTGATTGCTTTGAAGCCCACTTAATCTTCCTTAGCTGATTGAAGATGTCACTGATGTGCTTTTTTAATTAGTTTGTAAAGTGGGTGGAGTTGGAGGAAAGTCAATTCCATCTTGCTAAAATCCAATCAATGCTAGTTGACTGAAGGACTTTAGTTTATTTAGCTGATTGACCCTGGACTTCTTCAGAAGGTGTTTTCTCTTATTTTCAATTTTGATGATTAAAAAATGATTTAATTACAGAAGTCACTTCTGTGTTGCTTAATATGTTTGCATAAAATTCTCCTCCACTTCTCCACCTTATGTATAACTCATAAAACACACAATGCAGTTTTGCCGAATTCAATAATATTTGCTGTTTCAAACTACAAATGAGACAACACAATTTTCTCTTCGGACTGTTCATTTCCCTTGCTGTGCAGACAACTATGTAGAGAAAGAAAAGATTGCCCAAACATTTGCAAAAATATTTACAGTGTGCTAACTTTTGTTGTGATTTACTTTGGGATTTTTATGATGCAGTATTTTGCAAATCCTTGCACTGGTTAAACTTTTCTTATTGAAGTAATGAATAGAAAAGTGGTGGTTCCCATTTATTTGAAGAAGAATTATTGTGACTGCCTGTCTGGGCATCAAGCTGAAATGCTTACAAAACCACTTCACATCCCAAACAACAACCAACCAAATTTTATTTCTGTCAAAATAATAGAAACAAATGGTTCCAGAGCAGTAATGCTGCTAGTAAACATTTTCATCAGAGTCAAGCATTGTGGCTATTAAAATTCATCCAAATTAAATGTTTATTTCTGAAACAAATGCCTTATTTTTTTTTTTTTTGTAAAATATTTGCCAGCAAAGATAGCACTAACCCTGCAGGGTGAGTTCACTTACATGAAAGAATTGTGATTGATCAGAGCCCGATTAAAGATAGAAAACTTTACTAAGCTTCTCTCTAAAAGGAAATGTTAAGCCTCCATTTTTAAGATGGTAGTGAAAATTTGTTCTGAACCTTTATTTTTAAATGTTATATATATATATAATCTTTCTCTGTTGCTCAGGCTAGAGTGCAGTAGTCTCATTATAGCTCACTGCAGACTCAAACTCCTGGGCTCAAGCAATCCTCCTGCCTCAACCTCCTCAGTAGCTGAGAGACTACTGGTTCCTACCACCACTCCTGGCTAATTTTTCCATCTTTTTTTTTTTGTGGAGACAAAGTCTCACTATGTTAATCAAGCTGGTCTTGAACAATTGGCCTCAATCCTCCTGCCTCAGCCTTCCAAAGTGTTGGGATTACAGGCATGGGCCACTGTGCCCAACTTAGAAGCTATTTTTAAGAAATTCCACAAGCTGACTCATGAAGAACATGGGCTGGTCACTTTCAGTCAAATGTGCTGAGATTTTCTTACTCTTATTCGAGGATCTCTCACTGGGGAAATCAACTACCACTTAGGAAGACACCCAAGCAGCCTCCCAAAAAAGACCACATACTGGGGAGATGACTCCTGCCAACAGCCATGTCATTGAGCCAATTTGGAAGCAGAATCAAGAGTCCTGGTCAAGCCTTTAGATAAATGTAGTTCTCTCTGGCATCTTGTCTACAACTTAGGACCGGGCACAGTAGCTCATGCTTGCAATCCTAGCCCTCTGGGAGGCCGAGGTGGGTGGATCACCTGAGCTGCTGGGTTTAAGACCAGCCTGAGCAAGAGCAAAACCCCATCTCTAAAAATAGCTGACTGTTGTGGTGGGTGCCTATAGTCCCAGCTACTCGGGAGGGTGAGGCAAGAGAATTGCTTGAGCCCAAGAGTCTGAGGTTACTGTGAGCTGTGACACCATAGCACTCTACTCAGGATGACACAGTGAGACATTGTCTCAAAAAAAGAGAGAGAGAGAGAGATTTATGAACCAGAAACACCCAGCCTCTTTGCATTTCCTGGTCCATAAAAATCTCTGTGATTCATGGAATCTAAATCAAGTAGAGAGAGATAGGAAGACACTAGAAAGACTTGCAGGTATGTCAAAGTCAACATGAGCTGGAAAGATAGAGCCAATGTCATAGAGTGCAATGCTTGAGATCAGACAATGGAGGGAACATAGTTATGCGTAATTATGAGATCTAGGTTATTTCGATGATGAGAATTGATAGCTATATTGAGCTGAAGGGATAGGTGAGGGTGATGAGCGAATTGTTTTGTTGGACGTTGAAACTACCAAGAGAGACCATAGGGACAGGATTAATTTTGGCAGGAAAGGCAGGGAGCTGGGTCTCAAGGTTTTCAATCCACATCGAGGCCGAGCTGGACACTCACTGGGTGATCCCAGCAAGGTGGGTGGTGAACGGTATCACCTGACAGATGTGACTCAGAGCAGCCTTCATGTTTGAGGAGAGAAGGATGGGAAATTGTTTGCTAGTGGCAAAAGAGGCAAGGAAAATGCTGCTTCATGTCCAGGCACATGGGAGCAGGAGAAGACCTCAGCATTGCTGGGGAGGGATGTTCGGGAGGCAGTGCGGTCAGACAATGGTCAGACTCAAGGTAGAGCAAGAAGGAACACAACCCACCCTGGGGTTAAAGGTTTGGCTGATAACAGACTCAATTCCTGATGCAAGAGCAAATGGGTTGGGAGGCAGAGAATTGATGAAAGTCTGGCTAGAACTGGGAGATTATAGGGTATGGAAGAATAAAAACTGAAATAAGAACTTATAGCAAACCTACAAGTCTTAAACTTCTGGAAACATCTAAAGCAGGCAGAGATATTGACCCATGGTCAGATTAGCTTAAGGGCTGCAGTGGCCTTTTAGAATACAGGTACATCATAAATTCTGTGTATATCCTTTTAGAGGATTATTGTAGGTCAGTTTGCAGGTGTGAGGTGGGTGGCTCTGTCGCTGCAGGCAGGGGGATCTTCCCTGGGCCACATGCAGCTTCATGGCCCTCCCTGAAGTGGGTGTCAGGATGGAAGGAGGGACTCGGAGGCAGTGGGTGCTGCCACACTCCAAACAGCAGGGGGGCTGACTGTCCGCAATGTGTGGGGAACTCTCGGAGTCTCCCGGGGCTCTACCTGCTCTCCCTATCGAAAGCTCTAAGTCCCAGATATCCTCAGGGTTTCAGTGGATTCAATAACATCTTGCTTCACCCCTGGTCACCACTTCATAAGAAATGAAAAATTGAGTCAAGACTCAGCATTTTAGACTTAAACGCTGTCTTTTTCCTTTTCTTGCCTTAAATTACTTTCAAAAGGCTAAAGTCATTTTCCGGAAGATCTTCAATTATGATTAAGCACGAGTCAGTGGATTCGAGCCTTTGATGGCTTCTGGGAGGCAGGCAGGGCTGCTTCACCTCTAGCAGAAAAGGCTGATGAGGGGCGGTGGGGCCTGCGGGGGAGCAGAGACCTGAGGCCAGGCATCCTCCCTGTTGCTGAAGTGTTCCAGAGACCTGGCAAGGCACTTGATCTCGCACCGTGTGTTTCCTTGCATGTAAGATCTCTCCAGAGCGCCTTGAGGAATAAATAATTAATGGTTGCAAAGCATAAAACCCAAACTGCTATGGAAACAGAAAAGCAACAGTAAAGGAACTCTCCTTGCTGCTCAACTCCCGCACTTGGTAGAGCAGAGTCTGGAAACAAACCTGCTCACACTCCAGCTTGGCTTGGCTGAGAAGTGATGGGAGCTTCCCCCGCCCCAGCAGCACCCATACTGAACCCTTTCTTGGCTTTTCTGCTGCCTGCCTGACACCCATCCACCTCCCTTCTCTTTCCCCAGCCAGTTAAAAAGAAAATAGATTGGAATAAACACCGTCAATCATTGGAATAAATACTGTACACATTTTATCCTTTCATTGATTTATTTAACATTCATTGTGTATCTTCTCCCTGTACTTGACCCAGGATTACAAAGATGGAAAGGTCCCAGCTTCTGCCTAAGTGGCTTGGATGGCACAGGCCTGTAGGAGGGCAGTGAGGTAGGCTCCTCTGGAATCTTTCTACTTGAGCTTAAGAAGCCCTGAAAATGGAGGAAGATGGAGCAGGATGAGCTTGACCTAGAAGCAAGGGGTTAGCCCTCTGTCTCCAGTTTTGACATCTTTGTATCTGATCTAAATATTGTGTTAGTTAGAAGGCCCAAGATTCAGGAGCTCTGGTATCCAAAGGCAAGAGAAGCTCCAGAAGAAAAAGAAAATTCTCACTTTCTCCACATTTTCATTCTATTGACCTCTTTACAGATTACTTGTTGCCAGCCATCACTGGTAAAGGCAATCTTCTTTACTAGGTCTGCTAATTCAAATGCCAGTCACTCTCAGACACACTCAGACATAATGTTGTCCTGGATGTCTGGGCCTCCCTCAACCCAGCTTGGGCTTTTAGTATCTGAAAGATCACTCTGACTGTGTAAGATATTGTGGCCCAGGAAGCATACTTGCCCTGGTACATGTGATATATTTGACACCCAGAGCAGAACACTTTTAACATTCCCCTTCCCTAGTCTATAAAATTGTTAGTAATAATCATGCTATAATAGTTGTTACATTCTTGATTCATTCTTTAAAATAAAAACTATTTTTAAAAATTCAATTTAATATTATTAAAATTCAATAAAACATTTAATGTATAAACTAAAATTTGCACTTATTGAACAAAACTGGAAACTTGTACTGTGCTTTGCTCCTTTTAAATTTCAAAAACAAAAAGTCTAAGACAGCACGTGGAATAGCAGAGTTAAAGCATCTCAAGTTCCGTCTCTTCATCTCCACAATCAACATGCCATCATTATTTCGAATCTACTGTTTGCATGCAGGCATCGTGTTATAGTATTCAGGAGATTAGAGTCATAAACTCTACCCCAAACGAGCTGGACTAATTCCAAACCATTCTTTACACTTCAAGTTAGGCAACTGAGCTGTGTCTTTGCAGGCTGACTGTGTTACTGAGAGTTCTCAGAATTAACTTCCATGTAGAATGCCATGTATCTTAAAGGATAAGTAATAAAACTTGATAATTTGAAGCCTCTATTATTGCTATTTTGTTGCTGTTGTTATTGTCAGCAATAATAACAGCTGCTGTTTGGAAATTAGATCAACTAAAGATTTTCCTTTTTCAAGGAAAGAGTAATTTGTCACCATCATTGTTAGAATTATTGGTATGGAGTGATGATAAAAAGCAGGTTGACTTTAAGTTGGTTTTATTATTTTCAAGCTCTCTGCAAATGTGCACCTCCTTATTGCCTTCACCTAAGATAGACTATTCCCATTTTTCACCATTTGTATTTCACCACTACTTTTGGAAATCCAAGCCTGGAACAAAACAAAAAAGAGACAAGAAGTTATTTCCCCACTTATTCACAGAATACTTCTCAGCTTAGATCCCATGAGTGTTCTGCGGTCCCAGCGGTGGATAGAGAAAATGGTGTCCAGAGACAGAGGAAGCCCTGACCCACAGACCACTATAGAAATTTCTAGAAATGCTTTACAGGTACAGGGGCAGGTTTCTACAGGTAGAACCCCATGACAGTAGGTCTGAGCAAGAGCCGGCACTCCTAGATATATCCAGAGAGGGCGAGAGTCGAGACAGAAAGAATTTCTGCCCACATAGAGCCCAGAGGCGAGGTAAGGCAAAATCAAATATGTGAACATCGTAACACATTATCACAGGATAGAATTTACATTGGTCCTGTGTGTATTCTGATAAGCAGAATGTTAAACTAATAGGTAAGGGATATCTGAGAAAGATTCCTGGGAGAAATGACACTTAAACCGACTTTTGAAAAAGAAGTAGGATTTAGTGACGTCTGAAACTGGATTTTCCCTGGTGTGGCTTCAGGTATGGGTCTTGGATAGATGAGATATTCTGGGAAGAGATGGTGCTCTCGAAGATCCCCTCACATTACCCAACATCTTAGTACTCGAGCTTCTTTGAACTTTCACAACACGCCACGTAGTGTGCTCAGCGAATCTCACTCATAATCTAACTGTATCCTTAACACAGTCCTACAGGATAGGTGCAATCACCATCCTCGTTTTATCTTGGTGGAAAGTGAGGCTTTGAGCAGTCAAGAAATTTACCTGAGATCGTGAATAATGAAATAGCAGAGGTTGGATTTCAAAGCAAACAGTATGACTTCAGAGATTAGGATTTAATCTTCCAATTGTCTTCTGAAAAATGAACACAGGAAGACACTGGGTTATTGTTCACTTGAAACTCATAGTTCTTTCTTGATATGCTTTGGACGTTTGTCCCCTGCAAATCTCTTGTTGAAACTCGACCCCCAAGGTTGGAGGTGGGACCAAGTGGGACATGTTTGGATTGTGGAGGGTAAATCCCTCACGAATGGTTTGGTGCTCTTTCCAACATAGAATGGGTTCCACTCTCAGTTCCCAGGAGAGCTGGTTGTTTTTAAGAACATGGGTATCCCCTCTCTCTCTTAAGGATCATCACCAATGAATACCCCAGTGGGCAACACTTAGACTCAGCATTCAAACTGCCTGTCCGCTAATTCATGGAAATATAATCTTGGCTAAGTCGTTTCCCCTTTCTAGCTCAGTTTCCTCACCCAGAACATGGAGTTACTACCCTGTTTCCCCCAAAATAAGACAGTGTCTTATTTTAAGGTGTGCTCCCAAAGATGCGCTAGGTCTTATTTTCAGGGGACGTCTTATCTTTCCTGTAAGTAGGTCTTATTTTCGGAGGATGTCTTATTTTCAGGGAAACAGGGTAGAAACCAAGGCTCAGAACTTTTCAGAAGATGAAATTCAAGTAGGTGAAACAGCCATTAGCACGTTGTGGGCCTTAAATGCTACTCTAACATTTGTCAGAGTTAACTAAGCAGAGCATAGCAAAATTTGTTTCTGAAGAAAATTTAGCTGGCACTCAGTTTAGTTCTTCCACTGTGACATATTTTGAATCTGAAGTAAAAGACCCCAGGATTGCTATTTATTTTAAACAACAAGCACCTGTCATTGCTCAAATTAGAAACACTTGCAAAACCAGGCTACAAAATATTTATAAATTCACAAATGTGTTTTAATTGCTCCTAAGTAAAATGAATTCAGCTGTAGTTTTTTTTTACTTTATGAAAAATATGCCTTCATTTCTTTCTCCCAATCTTAATTACAGCTATTGAATATTGAATTTACGCAGCCAATTGTACAGTATTTGTGCTAAATGGAAGTTTGAGAGTTAGAAGGAAAGGAAGAAGGTGTCAGAGATGGAGAGATGGCTTAATGTGGAAGAAACACATCATATCTCAGACAAAAATTTGGCAAACGCAGTGTATTTTTATTTGGCCTTATATCACCGATCCACAGAGAAAAATTCATTTACCTAATTTTTGAGATATATTTTCCTTTTAATCTAATAATGTGAATGTGAAGGTACCTAAACATTTACTCATCCTAAAACTTATTTCTTCCTAGAATCAAAGGGAAAATAACATAAATTTTGTTTAATAGAATAAATACTGTTGTCAACTTCCACTGTCTTCACTTCTTTAGAATTCTATCTCTGACCCAATTCCCTACTAGATTTTTAAACATTAAGCTTTTTAAATATCTTCCTCTAATTTAAAGTAATTTCTTTGTGGGAGATTATAAACTAATAACACCCAATCTACAAATATGTTTTGATTGGTATTTAAAAACTTAGTTTGTTTAAATTGGAAGATTTCTTTTGTCTTTATACTAATAGTCATTATAACAGGTATAAGGTTATATCACACTATGGTTTTGATTTCCATTTCCCTAAGGATTAATGATGTTGACGTTTTCAATATACGTCTTGGCCGTGGTATGTCTTCTTTTGAGGAATATCTGCTCAGCTTCTTTGCTCATTTTTAAATTAGATTATTTGTTTTCTTGCTGTTGAGTTGCTTGAGCTCCTTATATATTTTGAATCTTAGCCTGCGATGATTTGAATGTATGCGCTCCTCCAAAATTCATATGTTGAAACTAAAGCTCCAAAGTGATGGGGTTAACAGTTGAGCCCTTTAAGGTCATAAAACCTTTGCCTTCTAAATTAATTGGTGTTCTTACAAAAGTGCTATGGGGGACTAGCTAGTACATTTAGCCTTGCTGTCTCTTACAGCATGTGAAGACAAAACATTCATCGCCTTTAGTGGATGCAGTAATAGGTGCCATCCTGGAAGCAGAGAGTAGCTTCAGCAGACATCGAGCAACCTTGACCTCTCACTTTTCAGCCTCAAGAACTATGAGAAATGAATTCCTACTGTTTATAAATTACACAGTCTGTAACATTTTGTCTGATAGCACCAATAGCCTAATACATAGCCCCTTATCAGATACATAGTTTGCAAATATTTTCTCCCATTCTATAGGCTGCCTTTTCATTCTGTTAATTGTTTCTCTTGCTGTGCAGTTTTGTAGGATATGGACAAGAGAGAATCCTGTACAATTATTGGTGGGAATGTTAATTAGTATAACCATTATGAAAGAATCACGTGGACTGAAATGAGAACGACTATATGATCTAGCAATCCCACTTCAGAGTGTATATCCAAAGGAACTAAAACTAGTGCTTCAAAGAGGGGTTTCTATGATCATTGCAATATTATTTGTAATAGCAACGACATGGAAACAATTTAAGTGTTCATCAACAAACAAATAGAAAAAACAATGATATCTATGCACATACGTGTGCACACATACAATGGAATATTATTTACCGTTAAAAAGAAGAAATTCTGCCATTTGCAACCACATGAATGAACTTGTGGGACATTAAGCTAAGTGAAAGGCAAGCATAGAAAGAGAACTAAATATACAGAAGGTGCCAAAAAACACATACACATTTTAAGAAACGAAAAAACGTGTATGCATTTTTTTTGGCTCCCCCTGTATGCTATCTAATCTCACTTACATTTGGAATCTAAGAAAGGAAAATTCATAAAAGCAGAGAGTATAATGGTAGTTGCCAGGTGTTAGGGCAGTGATTTTCAACCAATGTGCCATGGCACACTGGTGTGCCGTGAAAAATTTTAAAATATCATTAATTAAATTATTTTCAAAAGAAGTTCAAAGCGTAGTAAATATATATACACACACACACTCTTTTTTTTTTCTTTGAGAAAGTCTCATACTCTCTCACCCTGGGTAGTGTTCCATGGCATCAGCATAGCTCACAGCAACCTCCAACTCTTGGGCTCAAGTGATCCTCTGGCATCAGACTTCCAAATAGTTGAGACTAGAGATGCCCACCCCGACACCCTGCTAGCTTTTTTATTTTAGTTACTCTTGCTCTGACTGGTGTTGGAACTCCTGAGTTCAAGGGATCCACCTGCTTCTGCCTTGCAGAGTGCTGGCATTGTAAGTGTGAGCTACTGCACTTGGTCTATATATATATATATTTTTTTACTCTTTTTTTTTTTGATCAACATGATTGAAGTGTTTTGTGGAAGTTTTATTATAGGTTGAAGTGCGCTGTGAAATGCAAAAGTTTGAAAGGCACTGGGTTCAGGGTAGGAAGAATGGGGCCATGTTGGTCCAAGAGTACAGAGGTTCAGTTCCGTGGGATGAGTGTGTTCTGGAGATCTAACATACACTATGGTGACTGTAGTTAATTATAATGCATTGTATACTTGGTATTTGCCAAGAGTTGATCTAGGTATTCTTACCATACACACGCACAAAATCATAACTATGTCAGGAAATATTTTAGCTTGCCTGCGGGAAATATTTTATAATGTATATGTAGATAAAAAGATCATGGTGCACATTTTACATAGATAAAATTACTTGTGAAAAAATTTGGAAGATTTCACATAAATGTGGATTTTTTCTCTTGCAAAAAATTGGACAATTAAGCAAACTGGTCCCACTGTAACCTGTGGCAGTGTTTTTCAAAGTGTGGATGCAGCGTTAGCAACATCTGGTTACTCAGGAAATTGATAGACATACAAACGTCTGGGTCCTCCCCAGATAGTCAAGGCAGCAACTTTGGAGGTGGTCTCCGTGACCTGGATTGTAATTGGCCTCCATGCAGGTCACTTAGATGCACACCAAGTTTGAACACTTCTGCCCTGGGACAGCCAACAGCAGGAGTTCCTCGACAGCCAGCATCGTTCCACTGGTCTTCAATGGACACGACTGTGGACACGATGTGTATTCCAGTACTCACTCGCACTTTACCTTCATGAGAACACTTACCTAATCAGTGAGGGGTCAGCCAGTTTCGTGGGTGTAGGACCTTTCTAGTTGCACAGGTCCCAACCTCACAAGAGACCCAAGTTTAGTTTAATGCTTTGCTGTTCTGCCTTGAAATTCTATCTTTGAAGATAATAAGTGAAGTCAGGTGGGACAAGGAGCATGTGTGTGAGCAGAAGGAAACATGTGGCAGCACACATGGCTTGAGCCCATGGACACAGAGGGAGTAGGTAGAAGGTGGCCACAGCTTGGGCAGATGGCCTGGCTGCCCATGTGCATGGGGCAATCCAGGGAACCACAGATGCCCAAGGGGTGAAGAATACACAAACAAGCCTTTTAACCATATGCAAATAGGACAGGAAATATTGGTGTTCAGGCAGTAAATCTTGTCAGTAAGTTGCTTCAAAATGCTTCAAAATAGTAGTGTACACATAGGCCTTAACAAGGAGCATATCAAGGAGTTTGCAATACACTGAATGTTTGCATTTCCCCAAATTTTATATGTCGAGATTCTAACTCTCTCTCCTATATTAGTAGGAGGTGATTAGGTCATAAGGGTGGAGCCATCATGAGTGGGAGTTAGTGCCTTCAGAAAGGACTTAGATGGGACTTAGTGTGCTTACATAGGAGGCCCCAGAGAGCTCTGTCGTTCTGTTTGCCAGGTGAGGACACGACAAGAAGTTGATAACACACCACCAGTTGTCACCAGAACCTCACCATGCTGGCACTCTGTTTGCAAAGTTCCAGCCTCTGCAACCACGAGGAAGGAATTTCTATTGTTTTTAAGTCATTCTGTCTAGGATACTTTGTTATAGCAACCCAAACTGACTGAGATGTAGTTAATGGAATTCTTCAAAGAGTTTAAAATCTCTGGGTTTGAAGACTCCTGAACTACTGCAAACCCAATATCCACAGGCCTACAAAGAGAAATTAAATCTAAAGACCATCACATTTGATGGAAAATAATACTATTGTCATATAAAGTTTTGGATGAACCAAGTATTAAGAAAAAAAAATTTAAGATTAGTTGAAGATACAGTAATGCAATGTACCAACAGGTTTTTGAATTATATAAATCATTAAACCATTTTCAGTTTCTTATATGACATCTACAAGTTACATAAATGTCAGAGGATACATTAAAATGCCATTGTATAAATTTACATTTAAAATTAAATTAAGACTAGCCAGGTGTTGTGGCAGGTGGCTTGTAGTCCCAGCTACTTGGGAGGCTGAGGTAAGAGAATTATTTAAGCCAAAGAGTTTAAGGTTGCTGTGATCTGTGATGCCACGGCACTCTACCCAGGGTGACATAGTGAGACTTTGTCTCAAAAACTAAAAAAATTAAATTAAGACTTACACAAAACTGGTATTTATAAAAAGAACTAAAACTTTCTAGAACAATTATTTCTCCAGAATCATCAACTCTTTTTTTTTATTATTAAATCATAGCTGTGTACATTGGTGCCATCATGGGGTACCATATACTGGTTTTGTAGACCGTTTGACACATTTTCATCACACTGGTTAACATAGCCTTCCTGGCATTTTCTTAGTTATTGTGTTAAGACATTTACATTCAACATTTACTAAGTTTCACATATACCCTTGTAAGATGCACCACAGGTGTAATCCCACCAATCACCCTCCCTCTGTCTCCCTCCTCCCTCCCTCCCCTCCCTTTCCCCCTTCCCCCTATTCTTAGCTTATAACTGGGTTATAGCTTTCATGTGAAAGCCATAAATTAGTTTCATAGTAGGGCTGAGTACATTGGATACTTTTTCTTCTATTCTTGAGATACTTTACTAAGAAGAATATGTTCCAGCTCCATCCATGTAAACATGAAAGAGGTAGAGTCTCCATCTTTCTTTAAGGCTGCATAATATTCCATGGTGTACATATACCACAATTTATTAATCCATTCGTGGATCGATGGGCACTTGGGCTTTTTCCATGTCTTAGCAATTATGAATTGGGCTGCAATGAACATTCTGGTATAAATATCTTTGTTATAATGTGATTTTTGGTCTTCTGGGTATATACTTAGTAGAGGAATTATAGGATTGAATGGCAGATCTATTTTCGGATCTCTAAGTGTTCTCCAAACATCTTTCCAAAAGGAATGTATTAATTTGCATTCCCACCAGCAGTGTAGAAGTGTTCCCTTTTCTCCACATCCATGCCAACATCTCTGGTCTTGGGATTTTGTGATATGGGCTAATCTTCCTGGAGTTAGATGATATCTCAAAGTAGTTCTGATTTGCATTTCTCTGATGATTAAAGATGATGAGCATTTTTTCATGTCTGTAGGCCGTGCGCCTGTCTTCTTCTGAGATGTTTCTCTTCAAGTCCCTTGCCCAGCCTGCGATGGGATCCCTTGTTCTTTTCTTGCTAATGCGTTTGAGTTCTCTGTGGATTCTGGTTATTAAACCTTCGTCGGAATGTAGCCTGCAAATATCTTCTCCCATTCTGAGGGCTGTTTGCTTGCTTTACTTACTGTGTTCTTGGCTGTACAGAAGCTTTTTAGTTTGATCAGGTCCCAGTAGTGTATTTTTGAAGCTGCTTCAAATGCCCGGGGGTCCTCCTCATAAAATATTCACCCAGACTGATTTCTTCAAGGGTTTACTCTGCACTCTCTTCTAGTAGTTTTATAGTTTCATGTCTTAAGTTTAAATCTTTAATCCAGTGAGAGTTTATCTTAGTTAATGGTGAAAGGTGTGGGTCCAGTTTCAGTCTTCTACAGGTCACCAGCCAGTTCACCCAGCACCATTTGTTAAATAGGGAATCTTTTCCCCTCTGAATGTTTTTAATTGGCTTGTCAAAGATCAAATAACAGTAAGTAGCTGGATTCATCTCTTGGTTCTCTATTCTGTTCCAGACATCTACTTCTCCGTTTTTGTGCCAGTACCACACTGTTTTGATCACTATCGATTTATAGTATAGTCTGAGGTCTGGTAGTGTGATTCCTCCTGCTTTGTTTTTATTTCTGAGTAATGTCTTGGCTATTTGAGTTTTTTTCTGATTCCATATAAAACTAAGGATTATTTTTCACGATTTTTAAAGTATGACAGTGGGCTTTGATAGGGACTGCATTAAAATTGTATATTGCTTTGGGTAGTATGGACATTTTATTTTTTTATTTTTTTGGCCGGGGCTGGGTTTGAACCTACCACCTCTGGCATATGGGACCGGCACCCTACTCCTTGAGCCACAGGTGCCACCCAGTATGGACATTTTAACAATGTTGATTCTTCCCAGCCATGAGCATGGTATGTTTTTCCATTTTTTAACATTTTCAGCTATTTCTTTTCTTAGAGTTTCATTGTTCTCTTTATAGAGATCTTTCACGTCCTTTGTTAGATAAACTCCCAATATTTCCTCTTCTTTGGCACTACTGTGAATGGAATAGCTGTTTTTTCAGCTTGACTATTGTTGGTATATATAAAGGCTACTGATTTATAAATGTTGATTTTGTAACCTGAGATGCTGTTTATTCCTTGATCACTTCTAAGAGTTTTGTAGTAGAATCCCTGGTGTTTTCCAGATATATAATCATATCATCTGCGAAGAGCGAAAGTTTGATCTCTTCTGACCCTGTATAGATACCCTGATCGCCTTTTCTTCCCTAATTGTGATGGCTAAAACTTCCAGTACAATGTTAAAGAGCAGTGGAGATAACGGGCAGCCCTGTCTGGTTCCTTATCTGAGTGGAAATGATTTCAATTTAACTCCATTCAATACGATATTGGCTGTGGGTTTGCTGTAGATGGCCTCTATCAGTTTAAGAAATGTCCCTTCTATACCAATTTTCTTAAGTGTTCTCATTATGAAGGGATGTTTGATATTATCAAAAGCTTTTTCTGCATCAATTGGGAGAATCATATGGTCTTTGTTTTTTAATTTGTTTATGTGCTGAATTACACTTATAGATTTACATATATTGAACCAGCCTTGAGACCCTGGGATAAAACCAACTTGGTCATGATATATAATTTGTTTGATGTGTTGCTGGATTCTGTTTGTTAGGATCTTGTTCAATATTTTTGCATCTGTATTCCTTAGTGATATTGGTCTATAATTTTCTTTTCTTGTTGAGTCTTTTCCTGGTATGGGGATCAGGTTTGCTTCATAGAATGTGTTGGGTAGTCTTCCTTCTTATGCTACATTAACAGGTTGAGTAATATAGGTACTAATTCCTCTTTAAAGGTTTGGTAGAATTCTTATGTGAAGCCATCTGATCCCGGGCTTTTCTTTTTAAGGAGATTTTGTATGGTTGATGCTATTTCAGAACTTGATATGGGCCTATACATTTCCACTTGATTCTGGCTAAGTCTTGGAAGGTGACATGCTTCTAATTATTGGTCAATTTCCTTCAGATTTTCATATTTCTAAGAATAAACTTTCTTGTAATATTCATTAAGGATTTTTTGAATTTCTGAGGAGTCTGTTGTTATTTTGTCTTTGTTGTTTCTGATTGATGAGATTAGAGATTTTACTCTTTTTTTCCTGGTTAGGTTGGCCAAAGGTTAATCTATTTTAGTGATCTATTCAAAAAACCAACTTTTTGATTTATTGATCTGTTGTATTATTCTTTTATTTTCGATTTCATTTAATTCTGCTCTAAATTTGGTTATTTCTTTTCTTCTACTGGTTTTGGGGTTGGAATGTTCTTCCTTTTGCAGTTTCTTGAGATGTCCCATTAAGTTGTTAACTTCCTCTCTTTCCATTCTCTTGAGGAAGGCTTTCAGTGCTATAAATTTCCCTGTTAGGATGGCCTTTGCGGTATCCCAGAGGTTCTGATAATTTGTGTCTTCATCGTCATTTTGTTCCATAAATTTGGCAATTTCCTTCTTAATCTCATCTCTGAACCAGCTATCATTCACCATAAGGTTATTTAACTTCCATGTTTTTGTATGAATATGCAGATTCCTGTTGTTACACTTTTATTCCATGGTGGTCCGAGAAGATGCAAGGAATAATTTCTATTCCTTTAAATTTACTGAGGTTAGACTTGTGACCTAAGATGTGATCGATTTTGGAGTAGTTCCATGGGCTGATGAGAAGTATGTGTATTCAGTTTTGTTGGGATGAAATGTTCTGTAGATGTCTGCTAAATCCAAATGTTGGATGGTTAGGTTTAAATCTAAAATTTCTTTGCTCAGCTTCTTATTGGAGGATCTATTCAACACTGCCAAAGGAGTGTCAAATCTCCAACTATTATGGAGCTGGAGGAAATCAAGTTGCTCATGTCTGTTAAGAGTTTCTCTTATAAATTGAGGTGCATTCTGGTTCGGTGCATAGATATTAATAATTGAGGTCTCATCATATTGAGTATTACCCTTAAGAAATATGAAGTGACCATTCTTATCCTTCCTTACTTTTGTTGGTTTAAAGTCTATTGTATCTGCAAATAGAATTGCAACACCTGCTCTTTCCTGATTACCATTTGCCTGAAATATGGATGACCATCCTTTCACACTGAGTCTATATTTATCTTTTAAGGTAAGATCTGACTCTTGCATGCAGCAAATATGTGGCCTGAGTTTTTGTATACAGTCAGCTAACCTGTGCCTCTTTAGAGGGCAGTTTAAGCCATTCACATTAATGGAGAATATTGATAAGTCTAGTAAAATTTGGGGTATCGAGTTTCTGGAAAGTCCAGTGGACATTTTTAATCCTTTCGCCACTGTGGAAGTTGAAGTTTGATCCAAAGTTTCCGAGTGAGTTTACTTTTGTGGTAGAGGTTTGGGCTGGTCATTATGGAAGATAGGTCTGAGACTATCCTGAAGAGCTGGTTTGGTTGTGGCCAATTTCTTCAACATATGAATTTCATTAAGGTATTTAATTTCTGCATCATAAATGAAACTCTGTTTAGTTGGATACAGGATCTGGGGTTGAAAGTTATTTTGCTTTAGGAGATTAAAAGTCGATTACCACCCTCTTCTGGCTTCAAAAGTTTTAGCAGAGAGATCTGTAGTCATTGTAATATTCTTCCCTTTGTAGGTAATGGATTTTTTTACGTCTGGCTGCTTTCAGAATTTTCTCCTTCATATTAACTTTAGTGAAGTTAATTATGATATGTCTGGGGGATGTCTTATTGGGATTGAGTCGTGCTCAGGTTCTGAAACTGTCTGCTATCTGAATTTCAGAATCGCTTGGCATGTCTGGAAAATTCTTTTTCAAAATTTCATGGAGAATGGCCTCTGTGCCTTGCAAGGCCACTTCATCACTTTAAGGGATTCCAATGAGGCAGATATTAGCCTTCTTTGAATTATCCCAGAGTTCTCTTAGCAAATGATTGTTTTTGCTGTCCATTTCTCTTCCTCTTTGAGAGTTTGGGAGCATTCAAAGGCTTTGTCTTCAGTATCAGAAATCCTTTCTTCTGCTTGCTCCAGTCTGTTACTGAGGGATTCTACTGTATTTTTCAGATCTTTGAGGGCTGCAAATTCTTGCTTCAGTGCATCAAAATCTTTGGTGGTTTTGTCTTTAAATTCCATAAATTCTTGAGACAACTTGAATTTCTCCTCAAATTTCTAATTCCAAATTTTCCTCAATTCTATTAATTTTGTTTGCATTCCATATTCTGAATTCAATTTTTGATATCTTGGTTAGCTGAAGAATGGGATTTTCAGTTACATCTGCCATATCTTTCCTTGGGGTGGGGGGGTGTTATCTGTTCTGGTTATTCATGTTACCAGAGTATTTCTGCTGATTCCACACCATGATTGTTTTACATCATTTGATATTTTCCCTGGAGCTTTTTCAAGGACCCATACAGTGCTATGGCCTGCAAAACTGGGGACCTCTGATGTGTGGTGGGGCTAAGTGGTTCTGTCTTGTTTTCAGCTGATCTCTCTTCGACCCTACTGAAACAGTTACTCTGTGTTGAAATCTCAGCTGTGGAGAAATACCAGCAATTAAGTCACCCCCACCCCCCACAGGTAACAATTGGAAAAGGAAAATCAAACCTTCCTACAACGATACACCCAGGGCACCACCTGAATAGTCCTCAGGTGATTGGCTCAGTTCAAAAAGTCCAAATCAATTATCTCAGTCAGCACCTGTCTCAGATGGGAGAGTTTAAAGGTCTGTGGCACCAAGATAGCAGGGGTCCCATGACTAGTCAGATATGGCTTGCTCCAGTGCTCCGTGGAGTCAGGAGGACCCACCCAGCAAATAGATCAGCCTGGGAAAGTTGATGCCTTCTTTCCAACCTTGCACCTCTGTCACACCCAGTCACTGATAGCCCCGCCAGGCTGTGACATAGTTGCCTGTAGTGGATAGATACTCTAGGGGTTTGCACTTGCCTGAATCACAAGGAAATCTATTTCTGCTCAGCCAGGCCACTGTGCACTGCCTCTATCTAGCAGGGGTAGGTTAGGTCTGACAACCTTGGGCACTTGATGGAGGCTTGGGGTTGTTCATTCAGTTCCAGCCCCGTCCCTGATTGATGTTACTGACAGAACAGAACAGAAGAACTTTGCGGGAGTTTTTTTCTGTCCCTGCTAAATTCCCCAGCAGAAGAGAAGCTGTTTTGAGTTCACAGAGCCTGCACCTCAGGCCCTGTCTCACTCCTACAGGTTTGTATTCGGTTACCTGTCACTTCTAGTCTCCTGTCTTCCTTTGTCTATAGGTTGATGATCCCCTGAGGGCCGGGTGCAATTTAGGCTCAGTAAAGTGGTCCACTGGGTCAGCCCCACCCTGGGAACTTCCTGGCACTGCACGTGTGTTTCTAGTCCCCATGTTCCACTGACCCCTGTACCGCCTCAGGCAAACCCTTTATTCACGGGGCCTGCATTTCTGTCCTAGATCTGTTCTGTGGTGGTTGCCACCTGAGTAGATGCCTGACCTCTGGTTGCCCAGGGAGACAGGGGCTATGGCTCCTGAATATCCGGGAGTGAGCCCTATTGTTGCCAAAAGACGGCTGTCTCTTTGTGCCTCGGGGCACCGCCACTCCGGCATGGTTCCCTCTCAGCGGACCGTCCTCTCCTCACTCCCGTGCCGCAGAGTCAGCACTGACCAGCTAATTTTAGACCCTGTGCACACCCCTCGAGAAATCACCCAAGAATCTGTACTCCTGAGTGACAGGCCTCCAGACGTCAGAGTGAGAGTGGAGGGAAGTACTGGGAGCTTAGAGTTGCAGGTAGAATATATATACAGTTTTATACAGTTTTATGCCTGGCAGGAGAACACCGTGGCAACCTAGTAGGGGAAGTAGGTTCAGTTTTTAGAGGGTCTCTCCCATGGAGTGTAGTGGGAGGACCTTTGAACTCTGCTCATTTGTTTGTGGGGCACTCACAAAAATTGTGATGAACCTGTCCAAAGTCAAGACAAAAGAAAAAATTCTGCAAGCTGCCAAGAGTAAGTGCCAGTTGACCTTCAGGTGCAAATCCATCAGAGTGACTGCAGACTTCTCTAATGTAACTTTCTAAGCAAGAAGACAATGGTCATCTACCTTTAGTCTAATTAAGCAGAACAATTTCCAGCCCAGAATTCTATACCCTGCTAAGCTAAGCTTTGAAATTGATGGAGAAATCAAATCATTTACGGATACACAAACATTGAGGAAATTCACCACAACAAGACCAGCTCTACAGGACATACTTCAACCTGTTCTACACACTGACCATCACAGTGGATCAGCAGCAAAGTAAGAACTCAGAAATTAAAGGACAGAACCTAACCTCCATACCGATGCAAAAGATAAAACTAAGCAATGGACTCTCACAAAATAAGACGAATAGAATACTACCACACTTATCAATTATCTCAATAAATGTTAATGGCTTGAATTCCCCACTGAAGAGACATAGATTGGCTGACTGGATTAAAAAACACAAGCCATCCATTTGCTGTCTGCAAGAAACACACCTGGCTTCAAAAGAAAAATTAAAACTCTGAGTCAAGGGTTGGAAAACAATTTTTCATGCAAATGGAATTGAGAAGAAAAGAAGAGTTGCAATCTTATTTTCAGATACATGTGGATTTAAAGCAACTAAAGTCAAAAAAAACAAAGATGGTCACTTTATATTGGTCAAGGGAAAAATACAATAAGAAGACATTTCAATTCTAAATATTTATGCACCCTATTTAGATGCTCCCAGATTCGTGAAACAGACCTTACTCAGTCTGAGCAATATGATATCCGATAATACCATAATGACAGGGGACTTTAACCATCCTCTTACAGAGCTGGACAGTTCCTCTAAACAGAAATTAAACAAAGATATAAGAGATTTAAATGAGACCCTAGAACAACTGTGCTTGATAGACATATATAGAACACTCCATCCCAAAGATAAAGAATATACATTCTTCTCATCACCCCATGGAACATTCTCCAAAATTGATCATATCCTGGGACACAAAACAAATATCAACAGAATAAAAAGCACTAAAGGCAGAACTCAACTTTTAACAAAAATGTTCAACCCCACACAAAGGCATGGAAATTAAACAATCTTCTGTTGAACAACTGATGGGTGCAGGCAGAAATAAAACAGGAAATCATTAACTTCCTTGAGCATAACAACAATGAACACACAAGCTACCAAAACCTGTGGGAATCTGCAAAAGCAGTTTTCAGAGGAAAATTTTTTGCTTTAGATGCCTACATTAAAAAAAAAAAAAAAAAAAAAACAGAAAAAGAATGCATCAACAAACTCACAAGCCATCTTATGGAATTAGAAAAAGAAGAACAATCTAAGCCTAAACCCAGTAGAAGAAAAGAAATATCCAAAATCAAATCAGAGATCAATGACATTGAAAACAAAAGAATCATTCAGAAAATTAATGAAACAAGGAGTTGATTTTTTGAAAAATAAATAAAATAGATAAACCATTGGCCAGACTAATGAGAAATAGAAAAGTAAAATCTCTAGTAACCTCAATCAGAAATGATAAAGGGGAAATAACAACTGATCCCACAGAGATACAAGAGATCATCTCTGAATACTACCAGAAACTCTATGCCCAGAAATTTGACAATGTGAAGGAAATGGATCAATATTTGGAATCACAGCCTCTCCTTAGACTTAGCCAAGAAGTAATAGAGCTCCTGAACAGACCAATTTCAAGCACTGAGATTAAAGAAACAATAAAAAATCTTCCAACCAAAAAATGTCCTGGTCCAGATGGCTTCACTCCAGAATTCTATCAAACATTCTAGGAAGAGCTTATTCCTGTACTGTACAAATTATTTCAAAAAACTGAGGAAGAAGGAATCTTCTTCAACATGTTCTATGAAGCAAACATTACCCTGATACCGAAACCAGCAAAAGACCCAACCAAAAAGGAGAATTTCAGACTAATTTCAGCTTTGGGATATCCAGGGTTTCTTAATAGCCTATAGAAGTGATAATTGTCGTAATAACTTACTAAGAATTGAGACGAAAGATGGTGGAAAACTCACCAATATGTTAAGCACAGCTGGATAGACCATGAGATATGGGCTCTCCAGCTTCATCTAACTTACAGGCTTCCAACAAATAATAGGAAACCTGGTAATAATGAGTTAGTTAAGACAGCCTGCTACTTTGTGATTCTTTTGGTTTATTTCTTCCTTGTTATTACTCTATAATTTCTAGATGCCCTTCCTAGAGACACATATCTCAACTTCTTCAAGATAGAAAGAAAGTGAGAAGGGAAAGTGCCAGCCACTTTTATGCCTTTTCTTGGTGTATGCAAATTCAATAATTCCCATTAGGTTATTCTTATATCTCACGTGTCAGAACAACATCACATGATCACCCTTGCCTATATAGAAAACAGAAAAGTTAAATATCTACTGTAGAATACAGAGAGTGAAAAGGATATTGGGAATTGCTATTGGGTATCTGCCATAAGCTTCTGGAGGTGAATTGAAGTTGGGAGATATCTAAGGAGACTGTAAGTTTCTCTTGGGGAGCAATCGTAGTTTCCCCTTGTCTATGTCATCAGGACAAAGAGGGAGTTTAATAAATGATGTTGTTAGTCACTGGCTGGATGGGAAAGCACATCACAGATGCTTGGGAGGAATTGGCCTTGCAATAGGAATACAATGGGGTAAGGCTGACAATGCTAATGAGAGGAACTCAGAACTAATAGGGGAGTATAATATCCCTCCATCAAATTCCATCATGAAACAGATTTACTGTGTCATCAATTTTCTGTGCCATCGGCATCTATCCCTTGCCTATGACAAAAACATCAGGAAAGATAACAGGGTTAGCACCTGGAAATGCATGTCCTATTCTTGGATCCCTTTGTCAGTGAAATTTGAGTCACTCACATTAGTTGAACTGTAGAACCAGTTAGCAGTTTCTAGAAAGCCTAAAGACAAGTTTTGTCTGACATTGTTCCTTTTCTTCCCTCTCCCCAGCCCACACGCACCAAGTAATTATGAGTGTTCACTTTTTAAAAAAAAAGTCTTAGTTTTTTTTTTTTTTTTAACTATATAGAAATGTGCTTAATTGGGCTGTTGTCATTCAGGGAGAATGAACAGATGGAGGAAGAAAAATTATTAACTAAAATTTCCCACCTCATTGATTGAACCATCAAAAAGAAGATTAGGAAACTTGGAATTTTTTTTTATCATGCTTTAGAATATGATCATTTAAGCCACCACACAGTTTTAGGACTTCCTAAACAAAGCTATTTAATTATCATTCCCCAACACATTCCATGAAGCAAACATCACCTTGATACCAAAACCAGAAAAAGACCTAACTAAAAAGGAGAACTTCAGAGCAATTTTACTCATGAATATAGGTGTAAAAATTATCAACAAAATCCTAGCCAATAGATTACAGCTTGTCACCAAAAAAGTCATACATCATGATCAAGTAGGTTTCATCCCAGGGATGCAAGGCTGGTTTAACATACGCAAGTCCATAAATGTTATCCGCCATATTAACAGAGGAAAAATAAAGATCATATGATCTTTTCAATAGATGCAGAAAAAGAATTTGATAAAATACAGCATCCTTTTCTAATTAGAACACTGAAGAGTATAGGCATAGGTGGCACATTTCTTTTTTTTTTTTTTTTTTTTTTTATTGTTGGGGATTCATTGAGGGTACAATAAGCCAGTTACACTGATTGCAATTGTTAGGTAAAGTCCCTCTTGCAATCATGTCTTGCCCCCATAAAGTGTGACACACAATAAGGCCCCACCCTCCTCCCTCCATCCCTCTTTCTGCTTCCCCCCCCCATAAACTTAATTGTCATTAATTGTTCTCATATCAAGATTGAGTACATAGGATTCATGCTTCTCCATTTTTGTGATGCTTTACTAAGGATAATGTCTTCCACTTCCATCCAGGTTAATACGAAGGATGTAAAGTCTCCATTTTTTTTAATGGCTGAATAGTATTCCATAGTATACATATACCACAGCTTGTTAATCCATTCCTGGGTTGGTGGGCATTTAGGCTGTTTCCACATTTTGGCAATGGTAAATTGAGCTGCAATAAACAGTCTAGTACAAGTGTCCTTATGATAAAAGGATTTCTTTCCTTCTGGGTAGATGCCCAGTAATGGGATTGCAGGATCGAATGGGAGGTCTAGGTTGAGTGCTTTGAGGTTTCTCCATACTTCCTTCCAGAAAGGTTATACTAGTTTGCAGTCCCACCAGCAGTGTAAAAGTGTTCCCTTCTCTCCACATCCACGCCAGCATCTGCAGTTTTGAGATTTTGTGATGTGGGCCATTCTCACTGGGGTTAGATGATATCTCAGGGTTGTTTTGATTTGCATTTCTCTAATATATAGAGATGATGAACATTTTTTCATGTGTTTGTTAGCCATTCGTCTGTCGTCTTTAGAGAAAGTTCTATTCATGTCTCTTGCCCATTGATATAAGGGATTGTTGGCTTTTTTCATGTGGATTAATTTGAGTTCTCTATAGATCCTGGTTATCAAGCTTTTGTCTGATTGAAAATATGCAAATATCCTTTCCCATTGTGTAGGTTGTCTCTTTGCTTTGGTTATTGTGTCCTTAGCTGTACAGAAGCTTTTCAGTTTAATGAAGTCCCATTTGTTTATTTTTGTTGTTGTTGCAATTGCCATGGCAGTCTTCTTCATGAAGTCTTCCCCCAGGCCAATAACTTCCAGTGTTTTTCCTATGCTTTCTTTGAGCATTTTTATTGTTTCATGCCTTAAATTTAAGTCCTTTATCCATCTTGAATCAATTTTTGTGAGTGGGGAAAGGTGTGGGTCCAGTTTCAGTCTTTTACATGTAGACATCCAGTTCTCCCAACACCATTTATTGAATAGGGAGTCTTTCCCCCAAGGTAAGTTCTTGTTTGGTTTATCAAAGATTAGGTGGTTGTAAGATGTTAGTTTCATTTCTTGGTGTTCAATTCGATTCCAAGTGTCTATGTCTCTGTTTTTGTGCCAGTACCATGCTGTCTTGACCACTATGGCTTTGTAGTATAGACTAAAATCTGGTATGCTGATGCCCCCAGCTTTATTTTTGTTATAGAGAACTGCCTTAGCTATACGGGGTTTTTTCCGGTTCCATACAAAACGCAGAATCATTTTTTCCACATCTTGAAAGTACGATGTTGGTATTTTGATAGGAATGGCATTGAATAGGTAGATTGCTTTGGGAAGTATAGACATTTTAACAATGTTGATTCTTCCCATCCATGAGTATGGTATGTTCTTCCATTTGTTAATATCCTCTGCTATTTCCTTTCTGAGGAGTTCATAGTTTTCTTTATAGAGGTCCTTCACCTCCTTCGTTAGGTATATTCCTAGGTATTTCATTTTCTTTGAAACTATGGTGAAGGGAGTTGTGTCCTTAATTAGCTTCTCATCTTGACTGTTATTGGTGTATACAAAGGCTACTGACTTGTGGACATTGATTTTATATCCTGAAACATTACTGTATTTTTTGATGACTTCTAGGAGTCTTGTGGTTGAGTCTTTGGGGTTCTCTAAGTATAAGATCATGTCATCAGCAAAGAGGGAGAGTTTGACCTCCTCTGCTCCCATTTGGATTCCCTTTATTTCCTTGTCTTGCCTAATTGTATTGGCTAGAACTTCCAGCACTATGTTGAATAGTAAAGGTGACAGAGGACAACCTTGTCTGGTTCCAGTTCTAAGAGGAAAGGTGGCACATTTCTGAAACTGATTGAAGCTATCTCTGACAAACCCACAGCTAATATTTTACTAAATAGAATAAAACTGAAAGCTTTTCCTCTTAGAACTGGAAACAGACAAGGTTGTCCTCTGTCACTTTTACTATTCAACATAGTGCTAGAAGTTCTATCTAATACAATTAGGCAAGACAAGAAAATAAAGGGCATTTAAATGGGAGCAGAGGAGGTCAAACTCTCCCTCTTTGCTGATGACATGATCTTATACTTAGAGAATCCCAAAGACTCAACCACAAGACTCCTGGAAGTCATCAAAAAATACAGTAATGTTTCAGGACATAAAATCAATGTTAACAAGTCAGTAGCCTTTGTATATGACAATAACAGTCAAGATGAGAAACTAATTAAGGACACAACTCCCTTCACCATAGTTTCAAAAAAAAATGAAATATCTAGGAATATACCTAACTAAGGAAGTGAAGGACTTCTATAAAGAAAATTATGAAATTCTCAGACAGGAAATAGCAGACGATATTAACAAATGGAAGAACATACCATGCTCATGGATTGGAAGAATCAACATTGTTAAAATGTCTATACTTCCTAAAGCAATCTACCTATTCAATGCCATTCCTATTAAAATACCAACATTGTACTTTCAAGATTTGGAAAAAATGATTCTGTGTTTTCTATGGAACCAGAAAAAATCCTATATAGCTAAGGTAGTTCTTAGTAATAAAAATAAAGCTGGGGGCATCACCATACCAGATTTTAGGCTGTACTAAAAAGCCATAATGGTCAAGACAGCATGGTACTGGCACAAAAATAGAGACATAGACACTTGGAATCTAATAGAAAACCAGGAAATGAAACTAACATCTTACAACCACTTAATCTTTGATAAACCTAACAAGAACATACCTTGGGGAAAGACTCTCTATTCAATAAATGGTGTTGGGAGAACTGGATATCCACATGTAAAAGACTGAAACTAGACCCACACCTTTCCCCACTCACAAAAATTGATTCAAGATGAATAAAGGACTTAAATTTAAGGCATGAAACAATGAAAATCCTCAAAGAAAGCATAGGAAAACACTGGAAGATATTGGCCTGGGGAAAGACTTCATGAAGAAGACTGCCATGGCAATTGCAACAACAACAAAAATAAACAAATGGGACTTCATTAAACTGAAAAGCTTCTGTACAGTGAAGGAGACAACAATCAAAGCAAATAGACTACCTATACAATGGGAAAGGATATTTGCATATTTTGAATCAGACAAAAGCTTGATAATTAGAATCTATGGAGAACTCAAATTAATCTACATGAAAAAAGCCAACAATCCCATATATCAGTGGGCAAGAGACATGAATAGAACCTTCTCTAAAGAAGACAGACGAATGGCTAATAAACATGAAAAAATGTTCATCATCCCTATCTATTAGAGAAATGCAAATCAAAACCACCCTGAGATACCACAGGAAGAATGGCCCACATCACAAAATCTCAAAACTGCAGATGCTGGCGTGGATGTGGAGGAAGGGAACACTTTACACTACTGAAGGGACTGCAAACTAGTACAGTCTTTCTGGAAGGAAGTATGGAGAAACCTCAAAGCACTCAAGCTAGACCTCCCATTTGATCCTGCAATCCCATTACTGGGCATCTACCCAGGAGGAAAAAAGTCCTTTTATCATAAGGATACTTGTACTAGACTGTTTATTGCAGCTCAATTTACAATAGCCAAAATGTGGAAACAGCCTAAATGCCCACCAACCCAGGAATGGATTAACAAGCTGTGGTATATGTATACCATGGAATACTGTTCAGCCATTAAAAAAAATGGAGACTTTACATCCTTCGTATTAACCTGGATGGAAGTGGAAGACACCATAAGAATGGAGAAGCATGAATCCTATGTACTCAATTTTGATATGAGGACAATTAATGGCAGTTAAGATCATGGTGGGGGTGTGGGAAAGGGAGAGCAGAGAGAGAAAGGAGGAGGGAGAGGTGGGGAAAAGAAGAGCAGAGAGAGGAAAGGAGGGAGGGGAGGTGGGGCCTTGGTGTGTGCCACACCTTCTGGGGCCAAGACACCATTGCAAGAGGGACTTTACCTAAAAAATGCAATCGGTGTAACCTGGCTTATTGTACCCTCAATGAGTCCCCCAAAATATAAAATAATAATAAGAAATTAATTAATTAATTTAAAAAAATTTCTCCCAATGTTGTCATAGTCCATAAAGCTCCCCTGATGGTTCTAGTAACAATTACATCAGAAAGATCCTGCTCAAGATTAAAAAGTAGCAAAAGTCATTTGTGATTTTTTTTTTTAATTAATAAGTCATAGTTTTAAGTACCTGAAGGTACATGGGATATTCTGATACATGTATTTTGATATAATATTAATAAGCAGGGCAGGGTGACTGGACTATCCATCAGCACAAACATTTATCTTTGTGTTGGTGTCTTAATTTGTTGTACATTGCTGGAAAGGAATATCTGAGACTGGGTAATTCATAAAGAAAAGAGGTTTCTTTGACTCATGGTTCTGTGGGCTGTACCTGAAGGTTGGCATCAGGATCTGCTTCTGCTGAAGGCCTCAGGAAGCTCCTAATTATGGTGGAAGGTGGGGGTGGGGGAAGCATCACGTGGTAAGAGGAAGGGAGTGAGGGAGAAGGAGGAAAAGGGTGTCAGGCTCTTTTAAACAATCAATTTTCTCAAAAACTAATAGAACAAAAACTCAGTCATTACAAGGGTACAGCACCGAGCCATTCATGAGGTGTCTACCTGCAGGACCCAAATACCTCCCGCTAGGCCCTACCTTCAACATTTCACTCAAATTTCAACATGAGATTTGCAGAGGACAAATGTTGTGAACATTGTAATTCTTCTCTTCAAGCTATTTTGAAATATGCGATAAATTATTGTTAACTATAATTTTCCAACTACACTATTGAATACTTGAAATAATTCCTTCTACCTAACTGTATTTTTGTTCCCATTAACTAACTTCTCTTCATCCCCCCCACACCCCCACATCCCTTCCCTTCCTAGCCTCTGATAACCACAATTCTACTCTCTTCGTCTATGAGATCCACTATTTTAATTCCCACATATGAGGAAAACATATTTGTCTTTCTGTGCCTGGGTTAGTTCACTTAGTATAATAACCACCAGTTCCACCCATGTTGCTGCACATGACAGCATGCCAGTCTTTTTTGCAGCTGAATAATATTTCTCTGTGGATACATATCCCCTGTTCTTCATTCACTCATTTGCTGATGGACACAGGTTGATTCCGTGTCTTGGCTTTTGTGAATAGTGCCGCAAAACCATGTCTCTTGGAGAAACTGATTTTCCTTTCTTCTAGATATATACCCAGAAATGAGATTGCTCATTCTTGTAGCAATTCTATTCTATTCTTAGGTTTTTTTTTTGTTTGTTTGTTTTTTGAGACAGAGTCTCACTATGTTGCCCTCTATAGAGTGCTGTGGCATCACAGCTCACAACAACCTCAAACTCCTGGGCTTAAGCGATTCTTTTGCCTCCGCCTCCCAAGTAGCTGGGACTACAGGTGCCCACCACAACACCTGGATATTTTTTGTTGTTGTTGTAGTTGTCATTGTTGTTTAGCAGGCTGGGGCTGGGTTCAAATCTACCAGCCCCAGTGTATGTGGCCATTACCCTAACCACTGAGCCACAGGCACCAAGCCCATATTCTTAGTTTTTTGAGGAGCTTCCATACTGTTTCCCACAATGGTTGTGCAACTTTACATTCTCACCAACATTCCACTTTCTCCTCATCCTCACCAGCACTTGTTCTATAATCTGTCATTTGCCAACAACAACTGTCATCTTACATGTGAAACTTACTAGATGTAGAACATAGATGTCTTAACACAGTAACTAGGAAAATGCCGTGGGGGCTATGTTGACCAGTTTGATGAAAATACTTCAAATTGTATATAAAACTAGCACATTTTACCCCATGATTGCATTAATGTACACAGCTATGATTTAATAAAAAAAAAAAAGAAAAAAGAAAATTCACCTGCTAAAAGTATAAATTTCATTTGCTTAATAAATAAATAGGCAGAAAATAGAGCCAGGGAATCTTATGATTAATCAAGTCATTCTATCAGTATTTATTCTTAATAAAGCATTGAGTTTATTAGTATTTTTATTATATGGTATAAAACTATGACAAGTTTTTTTGCAATTTGTTTATGCTGTTATTCTTATATTACTGCCACCCATTGTGTTTCACAGTAATAAAACTTTTTTAAAGTAAAGGCTTTCTAGTTTACTATTTAAATAGTAATTTTCCCTTCACCTTTTGAAGAAGCAGCTCCACATTTTGATTTTGCACAGCTCCCACAAATTAGGTAGCTTGTCTTGTCTCTGGCATTTGAGGGTAGCCACCATCAGGTATAGAATCCAACACAAACAATAACAAACAAAAGCAATCAGAGATCCACTTTCAAAAGCCAGCACTGGTACACTCTGTATGACAATTTGTGTTTTCAATGTCTTGTAGATGAAAATGGTGCAGACACTGCTTCGCAGTAAAGAAGACTGAAGAGCCCCAGTAACTGGACATAGTGCAGGAACACTGATTGGATCATGGATAAGGAAAAAACTACAAAGGAAATTTGGGGACAATTAGGAAAATTTGAATTTGAACTTAATGTTAGACAATGTCACTGAGTCAACATTTAATTTATTATGATGATGGTTATATAGGATACTGGCTGTAGAGAAGAATGCCCTGCTCTTCAGAAATACATGAGATTTTTTAGGAATGAGGTGTTGTGATTCTTTTCAAGTAAACTTTGATACTGGGAGGTGGGGGGCATCATAAGAACAAGCTAATGGGTCAAATATTAACAATTGATGAATCTGGCTAAAAGATGTGCAGGTGTTTACTAGGTTATTTCAGCTACTTGGAAAAGGTTGAAGTTTTTTCACAAAACACTTGGAGAAGATACATAAATAAGCGGCAGAAGGGGGCTTTCTTAGGAATTGATAACAGTCTATATTTAGACACAGATAGGAGTTGCAAGGGTATAACTTCAATTTGTAATAATCCGTTCAGCTGTTCACTTACGGTTTGTGTACTCTCGTATATATGCTATTTGTCAATTAGAATGTTTTAAGCTAGCGCTTTATAAATGAGCATGAAATACCCAAATGTGATTTATTGTTATACCACTGTGTACACATATTTCCCCTGCTCAGGGTGTTTGTGTATGATAGTTTAGCCAATTAATCAATCATTTTTCTTTTGTTTGTTCTGCATATCAGATTCCAAATTCCACACTTAAAATTGGAACCACTTATATAGTGAAGTATCTCGAAAGTGAAAAAAAATCCAATGTACTCAATACTAATATGAAACTAATATATAAACAACTACATGCCCACACAAAAGATAAAACAGAAATATAGTCTAGCAGCGGGGAGGGGAGAGGAAGGAGAGGGAAGGGGGGAGGAGGGAGAGCAATTGGTGGATCTCACCTAATGTGCACAATATGAGGATGCTCAGCAACCTCCCTGGGTGAAGAGCTCAACTACAACTTGAACTTTACCTTAGGATTGGAAACAATGTAACCTAAACATTTGTACCCCCATATTAATTTGAAATTTAAAAAAAAATTGTAACCAAAACTTCAGTACAGAAGAGGACTGGTAATAAGATGAGGAAACTTGATTAGAGATGGCTTTTTTAGGAGTGGACCCTGGTGTTGGGTAGCAGGTTGGAAGCTTGTGCAGTTTTGAGGGCCCTCCTTTAGAAGACAGTATAAAAATAGGCCTGAAAATAAATGTTTATTTAGGACTGGTCTAGGAAGTGAGAAATATGCCCTTGGCATTTATTTTTTACTATTTTAAGGTGGGTCAAAAAAAAAACTCCAAAAAATCAAACTTGATTCCTACTATTTCTGCCAATCCTGTCTGTAGTTACTGCATTCTCACTGCATCTCCGAGGCACCTCCAATGAAGGTTCTTATTTTTTTCATGAGTAGAGGAACAAATCCTCTCTATTTGTTTCTCAATAATAACTGAAAAAGAAGCAGATGATCTAGAGATTATATATAGTTAGTATTATGGAAAAGAGTATTAGAGTAGAATCTCTGGTTTGTTTCTATTAATAAAATAACATAAAACAATACATGCCTCACCCTTTTTGCTGAACTCAAGAGCCTAGACATGGTCCATATATCAGGTACCAGGTAACAGCTCACAAATGACCAACTTGAGCTTCATTTAGTCCTCCCAACGGCCTTCTGAGATGAGAATTATTACTTCCACTTTGTGGCTTGCGTTCAACCAGAGAGTAATGCCTGAGCGAGAATTTAAATTAGGGTTTTGCTCTTATGAACTGTGCTTTAACCATTACACACTGCCGTGCTAGCCAACTGGAGTACTTTTTATCACAAGATCAGACATACAAACAATCACAATCTTTGGTTCAGGAATCAAGTGGCTGCTTCTTATGCCTCTAATAAGAGAGTTAAAATACAAAAGAGTTGAGTTTTAAAGAGAATGTCTTATGCAAGAGGACAAAAAGAATAAACTGAACATGGCTATATAGCTTAGGATCTTACCTCAAACAAGATCAGTGTGCCCTGCTTAGCTTCCATAAACTCTCCCGATCCCAAAAGGGAAAACAAGTAAATGGTATATATTATGCATAGAAAAATGCATCTGGCTAATGTACATTTTTTTCTCCTTTACTTTCATACTTCAGTCACTAAATTTATGTAATTTTCTAGTTCCTTTTCCAAATTAAATTATTTTCTTCTTATACCAGACAACTAAACTTACCAGGAGAGTACAGGGGGATAAACATTTTTGGTTTTATTTTTTCGCAACAACTCATTTTACTCCATTTTAGAGTGGTTTTATGAAACTCCATGCTGCAACGGAAATCAATTTCTTTCTCTCTCTCTTTTTTCAAGGAACTGACAAACATAAATAAATAAACCTCAGAATTCCACTTATAAATGAACTTATCCAGGGTCAGATGTTTTTCTGTAAAAAATCATATGGAAAATTATGCACTCTTTCTGCTTTATTTGTATAAAACCTAAATCAGCGTCAATCAGCTTGTCTTGATTTGGTATCAAGCCCCACAAATGTGACCAGTAAAGCTTAAATAGGTTTCAGGACTCGCGAAAAGGGGACAATCAGTGGTGGATAAAAAACAGTTAATCTTTTGAAGGCATCTGAAAGCATTTGGTGAAATCAGGCGACCGTGGTTCTCATCAGGCCTCTCTTCCCAGTATGAACACGTCCTGCCTGCGTTTAGTGACACTGTCCATGGACCCGTTTTCTGCAGTACACAAAACAGATATGTTTCCCTTATAGGTCTGGCAAACAAGTCTTGTCTTTCATTAAGAGGACAAGTTTATTGATATTGAGACAAGCCGAGTTCCTGCTCTGCTGTGTCTGAATTCCTGTGCTGCGGCTGAGTCTCTCCGGGAAGGAAGCATAAAATCACTCCTGGCTGCTGGTTCAGACCTTATTTTTTGGAGTTAAAACTTCTCTCTAATAAGACACAGAGCAAATATTAAGTCCTTCGACTTTCGGAAAAATGGTTTTATAATGCCAGAGGCCGTGGGTGGGAGGAAGATATTCAGCCGTCAATTTAAAAAATTGTAATGTTACAAATATAGATGGTATTTATGTTCTCTCTTCCACTCGCCTTTTGAGAGGACTTTAGTCTCCTGTTTCTAGAGAGTAGGGAAGGCAATTCTTTTGAATTGGCACCTTGAGCCACATTTAGGATGGGTAAAGCTAAAGTTTCAGAAGGACCACCCTGGCATGTGCCTCTAGGAGGATCCGTTAACTACCCTGGCCTTGGGCCAGTGGAAGGACAATTCCCCTCCCCTGCGCAGCCACAGCGCTGCTGCCCATCCACCCACAGGTCACTCAGGAACCCTTTATGGAGTAATGTTCTCCCAGGAAAGAAGTTTTTTGAGAATCGATTTCACAATTTCCTCTCTGATTTAAAATGCCAGTTGGAGACAAGAAAGTACAAGTTAGGCCCAACTAACTATTAGCAGTCATCCAATGTAGCTGATAGCAAAAGAACTCTAAAAATGCTGTGTTATCTTTATCACTATTATGTCAATGCAATGACAGGTAATAACATGAACAGGTTAACTTTAGTAGAAACCATGGGCTATCCACCAGCCTACAGTTTCTTTCTTCCTAGCCAAATGCAACCATTATTCAACAAATGTTTGCTCAGCATGCCATCATGAAGAAAACTGACTTAAACGTTTGGCTGAAACCTTGCCCCCGTGACCAAACGCCCTCATCAGAGGTAACAAGGAGCAGTGATAGATGGTGAAACATTGATTACAAGAAGCAGATGTTAGTATTAGAGAAGACTGAAGCTTACAAATAAACAGTGGCTAATTAACCCAGAGTGACTTCGAGAAGGCCACCTGGCTATTTTTGATGTTATGAAATGGAGGCAGAGGGGAGCAGCCTACAGAGCTGAGCACTGAATGTTGTTTAGGGAGCCATCCTAGGGCTGACAAACTGCTTGGAAGTTATGCAGAGAGGCCAGAGGTTGGAGCGCAAGTAGGGAATGGAGCCATGAAACTGTCTTGACTTGTTGACTAAACATGTAAATAACTACAGGTCATTAGCGACAACAAAGGCAAATTTATTTTGGGGGCTTAGACTGCTGGTGATGAAAGGGGTGTTGATAATTACCTAGTAGAGTTATCTTCTTTTTATCTCAATATTCATAGAAGTAGGAATGTGATTCAAGAAGCGGCCTTTAGAATCTGATGGGGGTCCTCAAACTATGACCTGCGGGCCACATGCGGCGGTGTGATTGTATTTGTTCCCGTTTTGTTTTTTTACTTCAAAATAAGATATGTGCAGTGTGCATAGGAATTTGTTCCTAGTTTTTTTTTAAACTATAGTCTGGCCCTCCAATGGTCTGAGGGACAGTGAACTGGCCCCCTGTTTAAAAAGTTTGAGGACCCCTGGATACACTGAGATTTGGCACAGAGGAAAATGGTAAATTTCTACACACATAGCTTCTAATACAAATACTATATTAGATATTTATATATAATATATATATATATTATTTTTTCTTTTTGGATACAAAGGCTTACTCTGTAACCCTCAGTAGAGTGCTGTGCTGTGGTATCATAGCTCACAGCAACCTCAAACTCCTGGGCTTAAGAGATCCTCTTGTCCTAGTCTCCCAGGCAACTGGGACTACAGGCACCCACCACGATGCTTGGCTAATTTTTCTATTTTTCATAGAGATGAGATCTTGCTTTTGCTTAGGCTGGTTTGGAACTCCTGAGCTCAAGCAATCTGCATGCCTTGGTATCCCAGGGTACTATGATTACAGGTATGAGCCACCTGTGCCCAGCCACAAAGAATTACTTGTGCAAATATAGTTACCCTGGCATCTCCAGGGTTCCATTTGATAATTTTGTTGATGAATTATAGGCAGATATGATTACACGAAACAAATGGGATAAATGAAAAGGGTAAATGCATGGGGCTGATATAATTCTTTGCAACCCTTCTGAAATTTCAAACTTACTTTCTGACAATGGAAGCATAATAAGAAATACTATAATGTTTTTAAAAAGGGACGCTACCACCGATCTTGTAGCCAAAATGAAGATGGTAGGATTGGTCTCCTAGAAGCTTTCAAAACTGTGGTCAATTAAAAACAGATTCCTTAGTGAGTAGGAAAACTAGATATCATTACCAGGGTGGATTAGTTAGGTCAGTGTGGTGCTGGTTAGGTTAACTTGCAGAAACACCGCATGCGTTAGTCACTTTCGATGGAAGATCTGCAGATGTGTACAATGTGTTCCTTAGTGTCGTAGCTCTGTCACTCACCTGACATCATTTTATTAAAAAAAAAAAGTGAAGCCTGCCATTCTACTCCCAACAGGGTGAGGTTCATTTTACACGCTGATATTGTCAAAAGACCATGCTAACACCGGTATATTGATTTTAGTTTGTTGGTTTTTAATCAGTTCAATGGGTACAAAGGAGCACACAGAAAGTGGGAAATGATTGAGTTATTGATTGATTGGAGGAATTGGATGTTAAGGGATGTTACTGTCATGTAATAATTAAGAAGGAGCATTAGCATTATCTGATGTTTGGAGTCTTTTTTTATTATTGAATTGTTGACCAAATGTATGTAATTAAGGAGGCTCTAATGAAAATAAGGAGATTCAAAGATTTGTCTTCAAATGTTTCTCCCTCTGTATGTTTTTAGCTCCTGAAAGGTAGAAAATAAGTGTGAATGAAACATTGACCTTGGCAGGCAACCAGATGACTTTATGTTGGAAACTTTTCCTCTGAACTCTAAAGGTAGGTTTGATTATGTATCAACAAATTTACCACCCATGGGGATTTACACACATGCCAGGCAGTGGATCATCTATGGCTCTTTGACAATTGTATTTCCAAATACTAAGCATTTTATATGTACTTTAAATTTCTACATCTGATTTGTTAGTGCTTTTCTCTTTCAAAAACTTTTATCCTCCAACAGCTCATTTTTACTTGTTTTTATAGCAAGGAAGAAAATAGGACAGGAAAAAGTTTTACATCATGTAAGATGGTCAGATCCAATTCAAGTTAACAGTACACCTGAAGTAACCACTATATGCAAGGTCCTGGGATGACTTCAGGAACTTCAAATCCGGTCATTTTCATGGACTTTTGTTTATACACTTCCTCAGGTTTTGACTCTGAGGATGTCTAGACTCTCACAGCTCCCTTTCTTCAAATTCAGGACAAATTTGCCCTGAGAAAGGTACTTAGTCTGTACCAAGGGTTTTGGGAGCGGCTGCTGGATGCATTGTAGAAGCTAGCCCCCTGCTTCCCCACCGGTGCAAAAACTTGAATCTCTCTTTCCATGGGAAATAATAATACAGGAGTCAAGGTTTACACAGGAACTATTATTGAGGAAAACTTATTAAGGCATTTCCCTTCACTATCTAAATGCCACCTGTATGCCTGAGGTCTCCACAAGATGATAGTTTCAAACAATCTTTAGGAGAGAATAATTTAGTACATTTGGGATTGTTCATAACCCAGGAGCATAACTTGAAGCATTGAAGTGCTAGCTGAGGGAAGAAGGATGTGGCTGTCCCAGGGAGGAGTTTGGCATTGACTGGAGATGGGAGGCAAAGGTGTGTGAAGATTTTAGACCAAGGTTAGTCCAAGAAACTCTCAACTTCTTCCCTTTTCCTGTTTTATTCTCTTCAAGGTATCCTATATAATGCTATCAAATTGTTCCCCTTAAAAGCAATTTTTAAATTTTATATTAAAGTTTTATTTAATATAAAATTTAAAAATTTATTTATTATTATAAGCACAAAACCCTTCACTGGACAAAATGTAAACACTTTCTCCACAACACCCATGCGTGCTCTCATAATATCAGTTTTCCTGCTCTCACTCCCCTTTCTGTGAGGCTCACCTCTTCCTCTGTGCTCCTGTGTCCACTGGAGGAGGCTCAGGGCCAGTTCAGGAGAATGAATGAGAAAGAACTGATCTTAGAGTCAGATTTAGGCATTCACTGGCTGGCCCCTGAGCACCATCTCACTCTTCTCTCTGCTTTGGCAATTTTCAGAAATTGTCTGGCTTTGAAATCCCAAATCATACCTTCTTTTCATTCCCATTGTTAATTAGCCCACGGAAAGTTCACCCACAGAATTAGATACACAAATGACAATTTGACTTTCAAGTTTAACTACTTGTGTAAGACCATTGCAGTGTACATTGTCAACATATATAGAGATGCACTGTTTTTATTATGAATGCCCTTTAGATAGCCAGCCTGGGATTCTACTATCCCTTGTAGATATTACTATCTTCCTGGGACAATTTCCACTCCTTAAAAAACACCACACACACACCTGAATCAACATGGCCAATCTTTAGCAAATAGGAGTGTGGCTCTGAAGTGGGTGATTCACTCTCTGTTACCAATGTATTCCCCAGTAGGACCTAACCAAAGGAGTTTATTCTTCCTGAAATGGTAATCAGAGCTATAATTAACTTGGGACCACCAAAAATGAAGGGGAAAGGAAGATGTCAAAGGAGCGAGGTAATAGATTCTGGCGCTTAAAACAGAGCAGAGAGTTACAAAATAAAATCTGTACGAAAAGTGTAAAACAGAGACCCAGAAAGAGAAAATGAAAAATAAATGTTTATCATTCAAAAGATGGTGGTGAGGTGCCACTGCACACCAGGTAGAATGGCTCCCCAAAACTACTGTCAATACTAGATGCTGGTGAGGATGTGAAGTAGCTAAAGTAGCTAAAGTAGCTAAAGCTGTTGGGTCCTGACGCTCTGGAGAACTGCTTTGCAGTTTCTCATAAATTTAAATGTGTACTTGCCATATAACTCGCTATCCCTCTTTTTTTGTATTTTCTCAAGTGAAATTAAAACATGTTTCAAACAAAACAGGGTACATCAATATAATGGAAAACTACTGAGCAAATTGTTGATGCATGGAACAGCTTGACTGTCTCTCAAAGGCATCGTGCTGAGTGAGAGAGGGCAGTTTCAACAGATTACATCCTGGGTGTTTCTATTTAAACGAAATCTCCAAAGACAAAACTGCAGTGACAGAGCCCAGATCAGAGGTTGCCAGGGGGTCAAGGTGGAGGAAAGGGGATATAAAAGAATGGTGCAAAGGCTTTTGGGAAGTGATAGGACTGTTCTCTAGCTTAATTCTGATAGACAGTATTTACATGAATCTGTGCATGTGAAAATAATAGAATCATACATCAAAAACTTCAATATAGAGTTAAACATAACTTTAAATATTAAACTTAAGAGATAAATGGCATGGAGGAAAAAAACAAATGTCTAGCAGAAATTAGTGTTTAAAATTTAAGTACAATTAAAAAAATAATAGTGCCTAAGGGTTTCTTTCTAGTAGCACAAAGAAGTTGCAGAAACCACTGAAGACCTAATAGGTAAGCTACTGGAAATTTGTTATGTGATTCTTCATGTTGAATTAAGCTAGTCTCCTGATGTGAAAAATGGAGTATTAGATGAGGAATTTGTTTTTTTATGATAGAAACTACAGAAAAGCCACATTTTTTTTCTCCCATATTTATTGCTTGAAGGGAAAAAAAAAGCCTTTACTAACATGTGAGCCTATAAAAAAATATTTCCTATGGAGAGTTTAAAGTTTAAATCAACATATTATCTTTGGAAATGACATTTGTTAACGAAAAACCACTGGCCTCTTTAATAGGCAAGTTCTCTAACTTGTGTGGCTTGGAGTCATTCATGGATAGAGACCGCAGCAAAGTAAGGCAAGTTTCATTTTTTTTGTTTGTTTGGTTTTGTTTCTGCATTAGCTTTAGTTGTTTATGCCTATCATTCCCCCAAATTTATGGGCTTAATCAGCAATCAAGAGACACAGCTTTGTTGCTTACATGGGGAGATGTGGCTTTATGTAGCTATGCCTTTCAAATATTCATCAATTCACATAATAAAGTAACGCCTTTATCATTTGAGTACAGCAGCCTTTTCACTGTGTGTATGCGTTCGGTTTTATAATTAGACTACACATTTACCAGATGTTTATTTTAAATTTCTAATACTAAGAGTTTACATTAGTATATATTTTTACTTTTGTGATTTTTTTTTTAAGCAAGGGAGAATGGGGGGATATTTGTTTACTAAATAATTTATTTTTTATTTGTTTAGCAATCTGATGCTTTTGCACAGAGAGACATTTCCCAATTCTAATGGCTGCAGCTTCTCCATTCATGGACTCCCTATAATTTCAAAGCAGCTACCATTGCTAAAAATACAACAAAGTAAAACAAAGGAATCTGTGCAGAACATAAAAGCCTAGAACAGGAGTAAATAAACTACCACTTGTGGGCCATCTACCTTGGTTTTGTAAATAAAGTTTTATTGGAACATAGCCATACCCTTTTCTTTGTGTTTTATTTGCAGGTGTTTTCAAGGTACTGTGGCAGAGTTGAGTAGTGGTGACAGAGAGTGTAGGGCCCACAAAGCCAACTGTATTCACTATTTGCTATCTGACTGTTTACAGAAAAAGTGTGCCAACCCCTGGCTAGAATAGTTATCTCAACCAGTGCTATATTTTGGTTATGCCAAATTTCATTTTAAACATTTTAAAAGCTCATGTTATATTGAAATAAAATCTCAGTTCACTCACTTTGAAAATACCTGGAAAGGATGTTAAACGGAATTTGAAATTAAGCACTGGACAAAATCCACTGAGATTCTGCTTAGCAAAGCCTGCATGTGGAAAGGTTAGGACTGGGCCTCCACCATGAAACACACATGTAATATTCACAGAGCTGTTAAACAGTAGAGGCCTGGCTGTGCCCAGCCTTGCCAAGTGATGGGAAAACCAAGCAACAAGAATGGGCGTGAGCAGTGAGAGGACTTGCTAGGTAACACTTAACCTGAAAGTCTTTCAGCCTAAACCCTGGTATTTCTTCAAAAGAAACCATGCTTCCTTCTCTGAGACCTAATCTGGAGACTCTTAACAAAAGGAATTTTGAGCACTCAAAGGTAGTCACTCAGGGGGGTTAAGTCTTCAGCATTTCCTTTGTCACATGGATTTGGGGAATAGCCAACAGGAAAAAACACCGCAAATGGACCCATTCACTTGCCCTTCTCTATTTGGGTGTTATGAATGGATTATATTGACTTTAATATCCAATTTCATTGACTTAAAACCTCTCTGATGGATGTCAAGAGACACAGTCTGCTTAACCCTCCCATTCCTCTACCGTGTTTGAGTTTTCCCAGGTCGCTCTAAGCTGCAATTTCCCCGTCGCTCAAATCTAGATGGCGCTGTGAACTTGCCGCACTGAGGCAGGACCTCCATCCTGTCCTTTCCCTGCTGTTGCTACCTGCCATGTTTGGGAGATCCACAATGGCTGTTAAAAGGGAAGGGCCTGCCGATGAGTACTCCCCCATCCTGTGCCAGGCTGGGTCCCAGGACTGACAACACGCTGTACCCAGAGCATTTCTGTTCCCCTTCCTCTGATCTGGTCCTCAGGCCTTGATGCTGTACTGACTATTGCATAGGCACCTGCTCTTGTGCTGAGGTCACCTCCAGTCCCACTCTTACCTTTCCTATAATGTGGCCTCGGTCAGGGTTCTTATAAAAAATCCGTAATGTATATTTGAATCTCTGATGGAAACAAAATGCAGTCTTGTTTTTCCTCAGGAGGACACCTTTGCTCTTGTATAAATTAGAAGTCACTGGATTCCTGAAAGGAGGAATCTAACCAATTCTACTGTCATCAAAATCTAAGCTGTTATCAAGGCCTTTCACCACCGTATTTGGTTCCCAAGGTCAAGTATGAGTGAAGCAAAAATGATGTTGTTGAACTCTAGGTAGAAGAGGCAGAAAAACTCTAGCAGTTTACTTTTGAACTCTATAATAGTCAAACCTGATGACTACAAATGTGGCCCCAGACCACAAAATCATCTTGGCAATCTAAAAATACCAATCCCTGTTTTATTCCCCAGCAGCCCAGGGTTGGACCCAGGAACCTGGTTGTGAGAAAGGGTAGCACTAAACAGAAGGATCACACAGTAGATACACCTACTCAGTAGGCACATCCTGTCTGCAGACTCCACCAACTATGGGTCAAAAATATTAAAAAATACAACTATAAAAAATAATAAAAACAAGTATATAACAACTATATAACATTTATATTGTATTAGATGATCTAGAGGTGATTTAAAGTATATAGGAGGATGTTCATAGGTTATATACAGACACTAGGCTATTTTATATAAGGGAATTGAGCATCTGTGGATTATAGTATTTGGGGGTGTTTTTGAGAATGCTGAGAGATGGCTACACATTATATTATTAGAAATTTTCTATACAAATGCATGTTTGCTAGAAAATTGCATATAGTTAATTCTACAGGCATGGGCCCAACTCTTTCCCACCAATCCTTTAGTTGACTATAAAACTCTATAACTTTGGTTTCTCTTCTGAACTTAGAAGGACCATCTGGAAGCCTTCCTTCTCACAGTATTCACACCAAGAGAAGTTTCTTAAATTGAAGCCCAATACCCAGTATAAACCTAAATGTTTTAAAAATACCCACCTAACAGCATATTCTTCAGATTTCATCCAATTGATTGATTCCATATAGATTCTTTTAAGAATCTCACCTGCACCTCCCTCCCCAAAGATCACCTAAAATAGAAAATAAAACTGCAAGTAATACTTGTCAGCTGAATCATTTTTTATTAAAAGTAGGTGGGGGGAGGGGATGTGGTTTGGGTTGAAATTCGGACTGGCTACTGACCCTAGGCAATGCTATACTTTGCTTTCTCTTCCCTCCAGTTTTTCTGGAAACCCTGATGTCTCTTAAACCAGGAGGAACTGAGAATTAAAAAGAGAAATTTAAGATTATCTCTTTGTTGAAGAAAAGGGCATATATTAAGATGATCCATTGACAGCACGCTCCACATATAGCATCCTGGGAAATTTATGTTCTCCAATGTAATGGTTGTCCACACAGAAATACCAAAATTAAATCATCAGATGTGTGTCTTTGGGGTACCTGGTGTTAGCCATCTCCATAGCTGAAAGAAATTAACATAACACTCATCTTTCCTTCTTCAGTTTTTGCTGAATTGTTTTATTAGACTGAGCATTTGGTTGCCCTTGCATTGAAAAATATAAACTTATATTTATAAATAGAATATTCAAATTTATAATATTTATTCCATGTACTGATCACTTACCAAAGAACAACTTTAAGGCTGCCGTTCTTCCTGCTATATCCTGCTACAGTATTTCTTCCTAAATTGTTTTCTGATTTCTTTTCCTCACCCCACCACATCACTCTCTGTTTTTCTTCTTTTTCCTCATTTGTCACTCTTGTATAGCTCTGTGCCTGAAACTAGGTCATGAGGCTGTCAAGATGTCAGCTTCAAATTTAGTTCTCAATTCCCTGCCTTTAAACCACTTTATTCTTTGAGAATGATTTGCTCCTCTTTGTGGTTAGGCGGAACAATCTGAATGCCTTTTATAATGCACATGAGTTTCTCTCCATGTATGCCTGCCTCGATGGCTTCCTCTAAGTTCTTTTGTGTGGGTATTCACACATTATGGGATCTAAGTTGGCCTACAGATATTCAGGCCTTGATAAATAAATTTTTAAAAAATTTAAGAAGCACCTTACAAAAGAAATCACAAGGTTAATTTTTGTCAACACATTTATAAAAGAATTTCAGTAACCAAGCACAACTTACTGCTTACAAATGCAATTATGGTTATGCCTCATTGAGGGAAAAAATATTTAAATATTAAAAATAAAAAGAGCCACAGAAAACTCAAATATCCTCCCCTAGAAACAAATACTCAAATCTGGTATTCATTAAAATACTTGAATGCTAATGGAAGAGAAAAATGTAAGCCTCTCTGTGTGTTTCTCTGGACCACGGCAGTGGTTTCTCAGTTTTCTCAAGGCCTGGCCAACTTCAGATCTGGTGAGACTCTTTGGAGACAGGAAATGTGAGGTTGGATGTAGAGTAGAAATGGGTGAAAGGGTTGGGGCTGCCTTGCACCACACATCATCTTGACCTTGCAGGCAGGTGGTGCTTATAGACACAAAAAACCCACATCCCTTCTATTGCCAGAACGTCACCACCACCAACATGGAAGAAATGGATGGTCTCAAAACAAAATAACATAAAATGCGGAGACCTTAACTGATCTCTGGGTTTTGAAGAATAGAAAAGGATGAAAACGAAAATCAAGAGGATCATAAAAAGAAGCAAACTCCTTCCATTCCCTTGCCTTCCACAAATTTGCCTTCTGCCCACCACTCCAGGTTGACCATGAGCCAAAGCAGGACTGACTGTCCAAACATGTCTTGCTCATTTTTTTCCCCCCACTTCAGGTGGCCACACTAATTAACATTCCACAATGTGAGCCATTTGGGCTACAGAGTTCCCTCTCCTTTTACATTTTAATTTTATTTTCAAGGCAAGGTCGAAAGACTGTCAGCTATTAATATATCAGAATAAATTAATTGAATAAGACTGACTTCCCCATATTTTTTAGGTAAGACCAGCTGTCCAAAGGAAGTACACCTTCTCCTTGCTTGTAGAGAAGATGTGTTGGTGATAACTCTGGCGGGGGGAGGATAAAGGAGGACCATGTGAGTAATCGAATCGGAGTCTGATGGCGATTTGCTGATCCGTATCTAGAAGCTTGAGGAGTGGAAAGGAGGGCAGGAGGGTTTCCAAGTCAATTCTGGAGAGTTTCAAATGTCTCCCCTGTCTAGGAAAGAAAGGAAAGCACCCAGCCTGGCAGCCTCAAGAAAAAGAACAACAAACCACATTTCTTACTTTCTAATTAGAGGAAGACCAGCCTGAGCAAGAGCAACACCCCTTCTCTATTAAAAATAGAAAAATTAGCCAGGTATTGTGGTATGTACCTGTCATCCCAGCTACTTGGGAGGCTGAGGCAAGAGAATCGCGTAAGCCCAAAAGTTGGAGGTTGCTGTGAGCTGTGACGTCATGGCACTCTACCGAGGCTGACAAAGTAAGACTCTGTCTCTAAAAAAAAAAAAAAAAATCAGGTGGCTAATAATGAGATACGTTTTTGCCATAGACCATTGTTATTACTTTATAATCATAATTATGTAATATTATTTTAGAATAATTCTTAGAGTCAGTGATGGGATGAGAAAATGAGGAATTTAAATATGTTTTGCTCTCTTTTCTTTGTGTGGGTTTTCTGTATGATTGCCCTCATCCTCATCTTTATTTAATTTTCTGAGACAAGCTCTCACTCTGTCCCCCAGGCTGGAGTATACTGACATCATCATAACTCTCAGCAACATCAAACTTCTGGGCACAACCCATCCTCCTGCCTCAACCTCCCAAGTAGCTGAGATTACAAGTGCATGCCACTGTGTCCAGCTAATTTTTCTATTATTGTGGAGATGGGTTCTGCTCTTGCTCAGGCTGGTCTTGAACTCCTAGCCTTAAGCGATCCTCCCACTTTGGCCTTTAACAGTGCTAGCATTACAACTGTGACCAGGCCTGGCCCTTGTTCAACTTTAAATTACATAAATTTTCCCTGATTTGAAATGTGATGTACATCTCAGCCACGTGTCTTCTTTGGGCCTCTGATTCATAAACACATCTGCCTACTTCAGTCAGCTATTTTACTATCAGACAAACATCTGCCAACTTACAAATCCAAATAGCACTTTTAGTCCTTTCCAGTCTGATTCCTTCCCAGTCTTTATTTTTTTCCAGGAGTCCAAATCTCAGAATAGAATTATTCTGGATGCTCCCCTTTTTTCTCCCCATACCCAAATACTACCAAGTTCCACCTGCATCATTTCTGGACATTCTTAGCCCATCTGCTTCTTTCCAGTTCCACAAGGTCACCCTGAGCGGAGACGCCATCCACTCTTTCCTGAATTACAGCAAGAGTTTTCTATTTGGTTGCCACTTTTCTTTCTTCCCTTCCCCACTGATTTTCCTCTCAGCAGTCAGATTGATACTTTAAAAATGTAGCTAGGTCATACTTTATGCTTGGTCAGAGCTTAAAACTCGTCAATGGCTTTTTTTTTAATTAATATTAAATCATAGCTGTGTACATTAATGCGATCATGGGACACCATACACCATACACGGTTTTATAAACCGTTTGACGCATTTTCACACACTGGTTAACATAGCCTTCCTGGCATCTTCTTAGTTATTGTGTTAAGACAATTATATTCTACATTTACTAAGTCTCACATGTACCCTTGTAAGATGCACCGCAGGTGTAATCCCACCAATCACCCTCCCTCCGCCCATCCTCCCCCCTAACATGTTCTTCTTAGTAAAGTATCTCAAGAATGGAAGAAAAAGTATCCAATGTACTCAGCCCTACTATGAAACTAATTTTTGGCTTTCATATGAAAGCTATAACCCAGCTATAATTGTCAATGGCTTTTCATTCCTCTTTACTAAATTCCATCATCTGGTGCCTACTATGTTCCTAGAGGAGCACGTCGTAGGGGACAATAGATACATATTGGGTCAGTGATTATCACGGTTTTCCCTGGCCATGACCCGCTGCTGCAGCCTCACTTTGGGGTGATCATCTTTTACCCACCTTTCTCTGGTCCTTCCTCCTCTTTTGTCTCCCCTCAGGTCCTCAGATGAGCCCACCCCTTTCCTGGGTCAGGATCTTTACAACCACAATTCCCCTTGTCCTGGAGAGTCCTCACCTTCCTTCTTCCATGAGGTTTGGGACACAGAATGTGGGAGCTGCCCCCTCGATGAGGCCTTGCTGGAACACCTAGTCTGTGGTAGACTCACCCTCTGATTTTCTCTCATACCACTCTATGTTGTTTTCCTCCGTGTAACATGTCAGAGTTGGGATTCATGTATCTGATCGTGTTATGATTTGTCCATGAGACCTCCAGGGCAGTGGCAATGATTGTGTTTGGCTCATGGCTGTTTTATTTATACTTCCCATAGTAGTGCCAATGATAAGCCAAAAAAAAAGTAGGTGGAGAGAAAAAATTACAGCTAATATAATAAGTAGTACATTTTGAACACTTTTTCTATGCCAGGCACTCTGCCTTGAAATAAATGATATTCATAAATACAGGTGAATCATGCATAGGATTGAGAGAGTGCCTGATACTCCGTGAACTGCATTGCATTTGCAAGTGTAAAATGTCTAGTTGAATCTTCACAATGACCCCACAGAGTAATCTCTGTTTCTCATTTTAGATGTAAGAAAACAGGAGGCTTAACAAGATTAAATAGATGCTAGGGTCTGGACCCAAACCCAAGTCCCTCAGATCCAATAACCACCCTCTGTCTCCATTTAGGAGTGCCTCTGGCTCATACCATGTGAAGGAGCCTCCACCTCTGTGCAGTTGACCTTGACCTCTGATGCTGCCCACCTGGACCAGTATCTCTTATCCTTTTCCAGACTGCAATTGGATGGGGAGGTTGGACTAGATAGCTGTCAAAGAAAGAAGGTCTAAAATGATGTCTTTCCTATTTTCTTTCCTGATGTCCATAATTAGAATAACGCTCCATCCTTGTTTTCTGGGACAGTCTCCATTTACTCCAATGGTGCAAGCATACTTCTTAATAGAAGGCATCCCTGTATGGACAGTGAATCACACAGTCACCCTATCCGTGGCTGTCCAGTGTGCCTGGTGGTTGGTTCACTAGCCTCCACTTTCTGTGAATAAGGTAACCTTATTCACCTTCAGCAACTTGCTTTCTGCTCTAACACATTGGATTTTCCAGATGGCAGCTGACTCTTGCCAGCTTGTAGATCGTCTGCCCTGTTAATCCACCTTCTAGCAAGCTCATGACCCAGCCACGGTCAGAGAACCACAAGGCACCAGCACCGGATCCAATATCCTTAACCCAGCACTGGATCCAATATCCTTCACCCTGCCTTGCTCAGTGCAACTGGTGCTCTTCCTGCATGCTCAAGGAGAAGAGGGCTCATCCATTTCCCAGCAGCTTCTCTTGTCCTGATCATCTTCCACCTGGGTTCTTCCGCAGTTGACTATGGACATTTGAAACTTCAGGGAGAGCAAATACAGTTCCCCATTTCCTTGCCTGTTGGGGCTGCTTTGTGTCTTGAGTGGGGCTGATTTATTTCAACCTGTCAAGGCCTTACAGGAAGAACACATGTCCTTGCGTTCTCATCTCTGCTTCCTGTACTCCCTGCGCGACTCCTGCTCAGTTTTTGAAATGGTAATGAGCTGCTGGTTTTCTCTCCTGGTTTGTCGGTTTTGTTTCTAACAGGGTGAGTATTTTGTCTCTTGATTCTTCCTCATAGGAAGACGAATGCCATGAACTGTCTCGTACTCTGCAGCGTCTTCCTGCTGCCCCCTTGCTCCGGCACAGCCATCAGAGGAGAGCGGCTGGGATTCTCTTCCTCTGCATTCAATCAGGCGCATGACACCATGTGGGCAAGGTCAGGTCATTGCAGCTCAAGGTGAATTTCTCTCTCCTCAAGGCAATGACACAAAAGTTCCCTAGGGGGCAGCCCCTTGGAGACTGCTTGATTGCATTTTTCTATAAATGAGCTTTCAGGGGAGGGTCAGGCTTCTGGGGGGATAGAACCAGCAGGACTGGTGATGGGATTGGATATTGTCACCGCACACTGTCATCTGAGGCAGGGCTGGGTTGATTGCATCATTTAGAATAAGCAAAACCTGGAAAAAGCAAAGTGATTTTCATGCTTGTTTTGTTTTCAAAAGGGGTGAGCTCAAAAGAATTGTGTTTTAAAGGGGGCGTGTGACAACTGAACATTTGTCTCGTGATCATCTTTACTTATTTTCTGTTCATTTGCATTCATTCGTAATGTGGAGCCCTCGTGCTGCCAGGTGGGCTGGGCTCTGTGGGTGGGAGCCCGGCCACATGTGTGAGAAGATGAGTCGGAGGCCAACCCGGCACTAGTTTTTAACTAGAACTCAGTGGAAACGGTAGGTTTCTAGGAAGTCAGCAGAGGAGCCTGGGCAATAATTTTCAAATGTCTGATACTTCTTCAGCCATTCCAGTTCTCTGTTGTTTCTTTTATGGCTGACCAGACTTGCCAGTAGAACGACTTCTGAATTCTTAGGTTAACTCAAGTAAGAAAGTTACTCAGAAAAAAGAAAAAAAAAGGAAGTTACTCAGATCTTCAGAATCTGTATATCATTAGAAAAGGAGAAACATTTCTAATATGAATGCATGATATTTTCACTGGGTGCAATGTGAGATATTTAGGGATATGCACAGGGAAAAAATAAGCTTCTAATGTGACTCTGGCAGATACGGTTGAACTAACAGCTGAGGGATCAAGCCCCAAGAGATTTTGGCCTCCTACTTGACCCTTTTCCTCCACCTCCTCACCTGAGAAAGTCTTTGTATCCCTGAGAGCACCTGGTCCTGTAGGTGAGGCCAGCTGTGGTGGACAGGGTGAGGAATGACGAAGCTGGGGCAGGGCTGATGTAGGAACAGTCACTCTACAGCTTTTCTTCTCTGTTCCATCCTCATTCCTCAACCTCAGAGTCACTGCGGGGTGAGGCAGAGTGAGGACGTGTGACCTGAGTGAGAACAGTCCAGGACACAGCTCCCGGCCACCCTGCTCTGCTCTTTCCTAAGGAACAGCTCCTGACGGGCAAGGGAAGTCTCCGCATGTCTTAAGTGTTGTAAAAACACTCAAGAAGAAGGTTTCTCCAACCTTCTTTTGAGGCTCTTTCCCTTTGCTGCAATGGTGCCTTTTTCTTGGCCAAAATTCAAAGAAACCTGCAAAATGAATGGGAAAGCACTTTAAATTACTTTGCAACCCACAGCTCATCTCTCCTAGTTGTATAAGTTTACTGTATTATTTTTAGAATGTTTACTTAAACGGCGTGCGGAGATGGCCGAGTGGAATATCGGAATCTTTCATTCGAACATGTCTGTGTCTTCTGTCACTGGAGGCCACTGGCAGGAGCCTAAAAATAGTCCACTGACCCCACCCCTCACCCAGAAGAAGAGAGAAAACAAACTCCCCTATCACTTCTCTCCCTAAATTCCTTCTGGATCCGAATAAACACGTTGCCCTAGAAATAGAAAGCTATCTTTCTGGAAATGGGGACCAATGTGCAGTCAACACCTTCAGTCTGTTTCTGTGAAGCTGAGGGTAACATCACTTTTCTGATCATGTCACACACTGGATCTAAAACCTTTAGCAGCCCCCCTTGCCTGTGCAGCAGTGCTCATGTGCCCTGTATGTGATGTTTGTGGCTCTTTATCAGTACCCCACCCCTGGCTTTATTATTCTTCACTGCTCGTGATGTTTCAGCTCCAATCTGGTCTCTTCAATGTCTCCCTGCCCTCCCTCCCCCCACGATGCCCGTGGCATTTGCCATTTCTCTCTCTAGTAAAATGCCTGACTCTTTCTGGAAACTAATCTGATGTGCTCAGCTTCCAGAAATAGGCACCAAACTGCCCTTCTGGAATCTTTTCTGATTGCCAAAGTTCATTTAGGATTTCCTAGTCCCTAAAATGCTTCCAGTCCACATCACTCAGCTGTTTCTGATACTTGAGCAAATAAGAGAGTCTTATGTGGTCATTTATTTATTATTTTTAATATGGATGAGTTTTTTGTTTTTGTGTTTGTTTTGTTTTGTTTTGAGACAGGATCTTTCTTTGCTGACCAGGCTGGCCTTGGTCTTGAACTCTTGGGCTCAAATGACCATCCCAACTTAGCCATTCTGTGTATCTGGGGTTATAGACAGGCCAGAGTGCTACTACACCCAGTGTATTTTTTTTTTTTCAGTATCTTGAAAAATTCTGGGAGTAGTGGCAGTAGGTTTTAGTCTTTGAATCTGAATTACCAAATAGAATATGCTTAATTAGTGTTTGGCAATTGATTTAGGGATTCTTGCTCTATCCGCACAGGGCGAGTTGAGCTCTTTTATCATCCCTACTGGGACCACTCAATCCAGGGGCAGGGCTCTCCAGGGTTTCTATACAGTAATGTTTGACAAACATTACCCCTTCTAAAATGCTTGTGGGAGGAGGTAGTGGGTGTTGTGAGGAGGAAGGTCACCTCTGTGTTTAGAAAATAAAAGCCAGCTTTATGTAATGTGGTTATTTGAGCAAAAGAGCTCTTGAACATATTAAAGTTGCAGAGAAATCCTACAATACAGAGAGTTGTATTATTTTGTTGCCTTTATGCCTTCCCAACATTTATTTTATCATAGAGTTCTAGTTCAGAAGTTCTTGCTTTTTTTCTTCTGTGATCTAGTAGATTTAGTCTCCAGAAATAGTAAAAGGAGAAAGATTTGTACAATCTGAAGAGAGACAGGAGGACTGTGTTGAATGCAGTTTAGGAGAGATTTCTTTCTATCTGGCTTCCCATTCATCCTCCCTCTAAGGAAACTTAGCACACCTTCACTGAGTTTTTCTAGTTCCTGACTGTGGCATGATGTCTTGGATAACTGCACTCCAATACCCTGTGAAGTGTTTATTATTTTATCAAGTTTTCACTACTGACAAACTCCTCCCATTTCTGCTGCTTCATGTTCCATCCTTTTGGGAAAGTACAATTGAGGAAAAGTAACCAATATTTCTGGTGACTTGAGTAACTGGACCATTTCCCATGCCTCTGCTGCTAGTGAGTTACGCAGACATTTTAAAGGTCTTTTTTCCTCAAACCAAGCATTTTAAAAACATGTGACTTCAACTAGCAAGGTAAATAATATATTCGCAATATATTGGGATGGGGGGAATTAAATTCACACCTGTTGGTTTCCTGGTAAGTGGAGTTTCCCATATGCGATATGACTTTTCAATAAACTAGAGTCTTCTAGGTTTTAATTTTTCTTTAATATCTCTCTTTTTTCTTTTTTATTGTTTCAGGTTCATCGAGGGTACAAAGAATTAGGTTACAGTGTTTGCATTTGTTACCCTCATATAATTGTGTCCCACCCCCAAGAAGTGTGCCATACAACATAGCACCCCATCTCTCTCCCTCCTCTCTCCATTTCCTCGTTCCCTTTATTTTTGTATTAATCTCTCTCTCCCTCTCTCTCTCTCTCTCTTTTTTTTTTTTTTTTTTCAGTTTTTGGCTAGGGCTGGGTTTGAACCCGCCACCTCTGGCATATAGGGCCAGCACCCTACCCCTTTGAGCCACAGGTGCCGCCCTTAATCTCCCTTTGAAAAAATTTTTTGATTAATATGAGGATGCATACAATTAGGTTTCTTTAATCTATTGAAGTCAGCTAAGATCATCCCAAACAGAAAAGAAAGTTTTATCCCAATTCTTGACTTTTCTAGGTTACCTGTAACTAGACGCATGAATTCTTCCTTGCATGGTATAATTTTATTCACCTTTCCACTCTGATCACCCTCTCCTGGGTGCTTTGAAGTCAACGTCCTTTCACATATGAACTCAGTTCTCCAGAACAAAGTACAATGCTGGTGCTCCGGCCCCCACATCTGGGCACTGTTCTGCTGCTGAAGAACGGTGTTAGGATTTCAGACATCCTGGATTTTCCTTTTGCATGTGCCCTCACCTGCCTCCAGACATGGACACAATCTCCTCTTCTGGGGTTTTAAGCCCTCACATCATTCTGTTCCTCTCTTCTTTAATTCATCTCATCTCTTGTTACAGCCCAGGCTTTTGTCTTCCCACCTGGTGAACCTGTCTGACATTTCCCTTCCCCCGCCGCCACTTCATTCTTGCACCTCTGACCTCTGTGCAGTGATTCCTCCCGCCATACGACTCCTCCCTCTCTCTGTGCTAAACGATGACTCTCCCCTTCTTCAATCCTTTATTCAAATCTCATCTTCTCCATGAAAACCTCTAGCCCAGTGTTTTTCAACCTTTTTTTTTTTTTTATCTCATGGCACACTTGAACATATAGTTAAACTTCTGTGGCACACTTCAGTTATGTTGATTAAAAAAGAGAGAGTTAAAGAATATACTTACTGTGCTTTGAACTTCTTTTGAAAATAATTTCATTAAGTGAGGTGAAGAGTATGTTAACCAGTTTAATGTAGGCATTCCAAATTGTACGTAAAAGCAACACATTGTACCCATAAATGAATTAATGTACACAGTTATGATTTAGTTTTAAAAAAAAAGTAAAGAAAATAATTTCATTCGTGAGCTTTAAAAAATTTTATGGCACACGCAAGATTCTCTCGGGGCACTGCAGTGAGGCATGGGTTGAAAATCACTGTGCTAGACCTACTCCCCCAGCTCCTCGCCCTCCACAAAGGTGTGCTGTTCTCCCCATTTTCTCTCTAAATATTTAGCACTTGGGAGTATTCTCTGCATATCCTGCTCTGTTTCATGCAGGTTCCCACCACTTGCCTCTGGAAGTCATCCTTCCGTCTCTCTCACAGCAGCACTGACTGTAACAGTCAGCATTTGTGCATCGATTGACATGTCCCAAAGCATCCACACCAGACATGGGGTCAGCTGACTCACCTCAGCCTTGCTCAGGGACAGGAAGTATGAGCATTTTCCTGGTTCTCAGATAACAATGGGCCTCAATGAGGTTACACAACTCGCTCAAGGTCTAGAAAACAGTCCCACAGAAATCTCCAATTCTGAGATCACATTTCTGCAAACTTTCCATATTGGCTGATGTGACAAAGTTTGTTAGAAGAGAAAACGGAATCAGAAAACGTTATGCAATAATTTTTTCATTTTGATGTTTTTAGAAAGAGAGGGGGAAGACCTCATAGCCTCTCCCCAGCTCCCCAGTGGCCTAGTGTGGGGAGGACTTGCCAATCCTTAAAAGAACTTGGATTCCTTTTCTCTTCACTTCTCCTTCATTTTTCCCCACTTCTGCCTTTTTAAAATTTCATGTTCTTCACTTGACTAGTAGGTGGACATTGTGACTGAGAACCAAGGTTTTAAAAATCATTCAAGAAGACTTCCTTGAAAATCAGAGCAATTTTATGTCACCTATGTCCTAGTGTTTTCCAACACTGAACAGAGCAGGCTTTGGTTTAGTTAATGTCTACCAGGAAGGCATAAAATAATTTGAATACAAGGCAAATAGCTAAGTGACAGTGTCTGGTAAAAAACAACAAGCAGGAAGCCATGCCTTTTTGCCCCACTCCACTCTTTTCCAGCAGGCTGGTGACTCGAATTCAACAAAGGCTGTCTAAGTCCCTGTTATCAGTCCTGTAAGGACTGGGGAGAAAGGAGTGAACACTACAGATATGATTCCTGACCTCACAGTGCTCACATTTGAAGTGAGAAGACAAGAAGGCAGAAATAAAGAAACAAATGATATAGTTCAGATGGTGGTAAGACCTAAAAGAAAACTGTGTTGTCAGATTGGGCACAAACAAGTGGAGGGTAGGGCACAAAAGAGGTGGGCAGGAAGGGCTCTTGGAAGGGCTAGTATTGCAACGGAGATTTGAAAGAAAAGACCGAGGCAGCCAAATAAAGACAGAGGGCAGAGTGTGCCAGGTGGAAGAACAAGTGGACCAGGAGGTGGGAAGAAGGTGTGCTGGAGGCTTACAAAGGTCAGGGAGGCTCACACACCATGAGGAAGGTGGGGCGAGGACAGGAAGTGGCAAGTCCCCCTCACCTTGGGGCCTGGGAGATCAAGGGAGTTATGGAGGGTTTAGCAGGGGGAGGGTGTGATGTTCTCTGTTGTACACTTTAAAAATATCAAACTAGCTGGTCTGTGTATCAAGGAGTAATAGGGAGGCAAAAGGAAATCAGTGAGGTTATTTCATTAATATTAATCCAGGTGGGAGATGATTATAGATTGGGCAAGGTATTAATGACGATAGAGAGAAATAGATTTGGGATATATTCTTGAGATGAAAATGACACAAGTTAATGGATTGAGCATGGAGGTAAGGAAAGAATGAAACCAGGGGTGACTTATAGGTGTTGATGCTAAATGGAAGCATCTGCTAGTACTGTGGAGAGTCTACTCAGAATTTGAGGTGCGCTACAGTGATATATTATCCTGCACTGGCTGTTGTATCCCTTCTGGTTAGCTCTATGAATGGAAATATCTCAGACACTTTGGATAAATACCTTATGTTACTTCCTTATCACAAAGCTTACGTAAGTTCATTTCATTCCCAAATCCTAAACTGGGAACAATCCAGAGGGACATAGTTTGTAGTTTAAAAGCTGAAAAACCATGGTTGAAACATGTTGTAGTCAAAGTATATAATCAGTTGAAATACACAATGAGTTGCCACTGACTGACAGGGCTCAACGAGAGGCAGGACAAGAAGTTGTTTTTCCAGACAGTGAGGGCTTCCTGGCATTTAAGGCAAGGACAGTCCTGTTCTGCCTGGGCAGGGAGTTCACTAGTCTGATATCAGGGTCCCCTTAGGTGTGGTTGGGGGACAACTAAGTGATTGGTGGTCTGACATAAAATAGGAAAGAGAGACCATCCTTCTCTATCATTGGACTGAAATTTCCAGAGTCTTTTTATTTTTTTATTACTTTTTAAAATTTTCTTTGTTTTTTTATTACTTTTTCTACAGTTTTTTTTTTTTAAATCTTAATTTTAGCAATTGTCATGATGCATACAGTTTAAGTAAGTTAAAAGCTGAGGACAAGGAATCTTTCCTAGAGAATGTGCTAACAGGGCATTGGCCTCCTCTCCTTGCCTGCCTGTATGTCTATCAGAGGATCCTTGGGGAAAAAATGAGCAATACATTGACGTGAGAATTTTGAAGGCTTTTGATAAAAGAACTAATAACCAAGAGCCAACCTACTATGCTGAAGCACACAGAGACTTGCAGTGGCACTAAGGTCTGATAGGTCCACAAGAACAAGGGGTCTAAAATGTCCCTGGAGATCAGAAACCAGGAAGCAAGGCCTAGGGAAGGAGCTCTAGAGGCCACAGACGCTTGCAGAACTAAATCTCTGCAGAGAAGGCGCAGGCAGGACATACCCACCCACACCTCTTTCTTCCTGCTGTCAGATTAGCTGCTGGGGTCTCTCACTGGCTGATCCCCAAAGAAAGACAGAGGGTCAAGATTCTGGTTCCACATTTTGGGGCACAGTTCATTGCGCAGAGGGTATGGAATAGATTTTGGGCAAAACAGAAAACCACATTTATCCCTCTGAGGTTACTTTTAGTTATATGATTTCATGTGTTCGTTCATCTTATGTCCGTAGTTCTATACACTGTCTTTTATGTGCCGTGTACGACATAATCTAAATAATAGTTGTGACCCCTGTAGAGATAGTAGGTGGTTATTGATTCTGAGGGGCCTGCAGCTATCAATTTGCCATAGATAGGCAAAGCTTTGTTACTAAATGCACAGATAGAAGGAAAAACAATAACAATAACAAAAAAAGAAAACAAATTCAATTCCAAACCACACTGTCAGAATACTTTTATAAGAGCTAGTGAACAGTTCACGTGAGAATACTGACAAGGGTAGTGAGATTTGCCACTACTTCCCAGGCCTCTTCTACTTTCTTTTGGCACTAGGGAAATTCTTCAGAGATTATATCACTTGGTGCCAGCAAGGAACTGTAGTGAATAGAACTTGGCCCAGCTCAAAAATTAACAATTCTATTTTCTATGTTGCCTAATCTCTATCCTTACTTGGCTATTCGATGTAGCATAAATCTTCCCAGCTTCTTCCCTCTTCTCTGAACTGTATTGTGATTATTAAACAAATTGTGGATCTATTCCACATCCTCTCTAATATTTTGAGAACTGCACAGTACAAGGCTTAATGAAGGTGGCACGCCTCAGAGTGACTTAGAACTGAAAATATGACTACATCAGAAGTCTTTAGAAGGCAAGATTTTAATGGCTGAATAATATGCTGGAACAGAGGAGTAATTTCTTCTCGAATGCTAGGATGAATTATTTATGCTTTGACAACGTTATGTGTCTCTAAAGCAGCTTTTAGTTATTCACCACTTCTGGGCTACAGCTGATCCTGCTGCCCATTCTTGTAATTACATTAACCTCTGGACTTTACAAGACAAGCTTTTCCTGTGCATTGCGATCAATAGCCCATAACTACACCTCTTTAATAGGGCCACAGTTACACTTCAGTTCAGCTACAATTAACTTTTGTACCCATTTTCTTTTTGGTAGGGCACAGAATAAGATTTCTTATTTTCACATATAAAACAAAGGAAATCATTTTGAAGGAAAAAAATGCACACACAAAAATACGCAGATCATATGGGAAGATGTGATTGCAATGATAAATAGGCCAGTTGAAAATCCATTTATACAAGTACATGGGATTAAAAACCCTGGAAGAAGCAGTGGACTTCAAAGCCCTAGATTTGTGTAGTGACCTTGAAATCTTTGCTTTGATAAACTTTTTAGTTTCAATAGGATTAAAGGTAATGTGGACCACCTACTTTCTTACTCAAGCTGTATCAATTAATTATAGTGTATAAATATAAATAGAGAAAACACAATGTTAAATGTTAAAACAACTTTGAGGGCAGTTAGTTAAATCCTCTTTTTGTCAAAAATCCTCCTTTTGATAAAGAGAATTCGAGAGAGCTATATAGCAGTGGGATACTCGAGCCAGCTCCTGCTGGTTCAGGAAAGCCAGTTGTGTATGTTTAGTCCCATTGGTAGCTTTAAATCCAGTTACAGTGTGAGTATTTACACCATGGAAATTGGCAAATGCTATAAACTGGTGTCTCTCTCCTCAAAGAGTGAGTTAAATATTACCTGCATCCTACTGCTCACATGTGTGTATGCATGTATGTATGTATGTAGATACATACATGTTTATCACACATCATATGCTGTATTATGAGAAATTTGATCTATTTTTCACATAGGAGATGTGAAGGGGAATCGGTGGGATCACACCTGTGGTGCATATTACAGGGGTATTTGCGAAACTTGGTAAATGTAGAATGTAAATGTTTTGGCACAGTAACTGAGATAACGCCGGAAAGGCTATGTTAACCACTGTGATAAAAATGTGTCAAATGGTATATGAAGTGAGTGTATGATGCCCCATAATCATATCATTGTATACAGTTATGATTTAATAAAAAAATTAAAAAAAAACTTCCCAGATATTTTTACGATTATATTTTAATACTATTTTAAGGCTAAAGCATAATTAATATATGAACTCATATAAACACAAATATTTACACTCATAGTAGTATCCACACAGACTTGTAGGGACTTGTATTTTAGACTAGACTTCAGATTGCCTACAAGGCTTCCAAGCATATGAATCATTTTGAGATACTCAGAGGAAAGCTTATGAGAATCAATACTGCAAAGATAGGTACAATGGTTAAGGCTGTAACCAGACACATTTGAAGTAGGGAGGATTATAGATGCGAAATGAATTAATTTTTCCTCTAATTCCATAATGCTGTAAAGGAACAAAGTCTGTTACTATCTTTTGTATTGTATCATCATGGTCATGTATCTATGAAATAATAAAGTAAAGCTCCCCATTACTAATAGTAATAATTTAGGATCCATCCAATGTTCTGTACAGATAATGCATCTGGTTGAACATCACCTTAAGAAGTAACTGATGGCTGCTTAAATCCTGTCAGACTACTCTAATTTTCTTTTATGACACTGTCAGACTTGCTATATTTCAGAAAAGTAATCTACATAATACAGATGTTTGCTGCCTACACATATTACATGATCAGCAAATTTAATGAAAAAAATATATCTAGTGGGTGCAGAATGGGTAAAAGGGGGTTAAAGTGAAGTTACTATCAAGAGAAACAAAGAATAAAGAATTTACAGTGTCCTAGGGCCTGAGCATCCTCTGTTCAAGTGAGGAAATAAGACATCAGTATCTGCTGTCTTAGGTATGCAAACCTCTGGCCCCAGTTCTTGACTCATGAGTCAAATTTTAGGAAATGATTATTATGCCTACTCGAAATTGGGGATGACTACTATTGGGCTATATTTCCTATAGAAGGAAAGGCCAAGTTAAATGGGATTTTTAGCATGTGCTGAGGTGAGGTTAAGTTAGAAAGAGCATGTTCTCTTTTTGGGAGGGAGAGGGGGCGAGAGAAAGAGAGAAAGATCTGAGTGACACTGGGCTCCTCTGAGCACATGGAGGCCACCCCCTTTTCCCACTCATGTCTCTCTGAGAGCTCCTCCTCAGAGCTCCAAGTTAATGCGAGACCAGGATTTCTGGATATGATTTCAAGGCACTGTGAGGTGATGGGAGAGAATTGTTGACTTCTTATGAGTTACAGTTGCCTCACTGGTAAGATAGGAATAATCACATCGATCCTTTACATGTCACAGAATTACTCTGAAAACTAGAGAATATGGAGTACAATACGATATCCCTAAACGGTTGGGTAAAGGGCCCTGCCAAGGTTCCTATGGCTTTGTTCCAGGACAGTATCATTTGCTCTGAAATTGGCTTTATGGGGAATCTCTGTTTTATAGGCAAGGATCTGAAGATCTGAGTAAGAGGGTATAGTCTAGGGAGCACAGGGTAGGACAGGAGAAAGAATTAGTGGTGGTAGTTTCTGCACACATGATTATAGTTAACATTTTTTGAGTACTTACTATGGTAAACCCTTTATTGTTATTTGCTTCTAAAAGCAGACTATTAAGTCTATACTATGATAACCCTCATTTTTCACATAAAGAAACTGAATGATTACATGATTTGCCCGAAGTTGCATAGCTTGTAAGAGGGAGAGCCTGACTTGAATGTGGAGCCTTAACCATCAAAAGTGGCAGGGACATTAGGTTATCAATGAGATTAGATTTACCTGGTGGCAGCCACTATTGCCCTACACCCTGGACTGTGAGACCAGATGGCCCCGAAGGTCAGGAAATGCAGGAGTAAACATCACAACCACTTCCCTTGCCTCCCTGATCTCCTAGAAACCACAGAATGAAGAAGGTGGGTTGCTAATGCCCAATAACTCCAAATAAACACAATTTCCTTTTCATTAAAGATTTTGTAAGGAGTAGACTGGACTAATGATAAGGATTATACTACCTGCTTCTCTAGGGCACTTTAAAGTGTTGTATATTTTAGTGGTTGGAGTTGTAAATATAATCTGTTCTTAAAGTGGGAAGGGAGATGTGATAGATCACTTTGTTGGTTCTTTCTGATTCATCTAAGTTTCTTTTAGTTTAGTTCAATGGGAATAGCCAATTTTTGTGAGGACATAGTATCTAATAAAGTAGTAAAAGTTTACACTCTGCATTAAAGTCTAGGATGGTCATTTTTCTTTTCTTTTTACGGGTGGTCTGTAGAAGCCAGCAGAGGCACAATCTCCAGACCCATCAGAATGGAGCACACACATTATAAACAAAAGCATTTTCCTTTCCTTTGAGTCTAAATCACATAGAAACAAAATCTGGACCCTTTCATGTAGATGGAGCTAAATGGTCTGATATCACACACAATAGCACTTTGCCAAAAAGATCCAGATTCTTTCAGATCCAATACAATTTTTCCTAAAACATCTGGATCCATTTCCAGATGAAAAACTTGTGGGTTAATGAAATTGCCAGATGTGACTACTTGCCAAAATATTGGGATGCTTTTGTTCATGAGTTGCTACTTTAAGGGTATATATGATAAGGATTGAATTACCATTCTGATCTTATCCTTCTAAATAAATTAACATTTTCAAGCTCTCCAGGAAGATATCACTATTTGAGCAACTGATACCAAAAGGAATTCTCTGTTTCGTGGGTACTTAGATAAACCCTGATTTCAAAACACCTTTCTTACCTTCATAATTATTAGTAGTTACTTTTCTTTCCATAGTTATTTATGCCCTGTCCAATCCAAACTCCAACATATTGCTTGATCGTGAATGTATAAAAATCAATAGAAAAATTTTATTTTGGATATCTGAATTCAGAGATGTCTAGTTTTAATCATGTTTCTTGGCCTTAGTTTCAATTATGAACATTGTGAAACAATCTCTCTACTCAGGAGAGGCAAATATTTCCTTCCTGAAGGGTGAATCACTCAGACAATAATAAATCCTGCTCCAGTGCTCTTGTTTAATGTTACAATTCCTTCCCTAATGGGGACATCTGACCCCAGTAACCCCTTTTCCCATTCCGAAAGTACAACCTCAAACCCAAATAAATAATTTCTCCCATCAAAGAGCTCAGAAACAAAAATGCTAAAGAAAAAAATGGTGACATTGCCTTAAGGCTTACTGTAGGAAATAACTTTAGCAGGATCCCTTTAAAACCAAGCAAGATGTTAAAACAATAATGCAGACAGAGTAGCAGCAACAGGAGTCAATGTAAGACTCTAAAAGCAGGTTTCTTAAAAGATCCACGCGTTGTCCTGAATTGGTACAAGGCTGAACAATAGGTGGCATTTCAAGGGACAGAGAAACTCCTTATTTTGTGGTCACTACTAAGAAAAATGAAAGGAAGTATTGGATAAAGATAGATTAGCAGAAGGTGAAGGGAAGCCGTGGTTATACAGCTCTGCCCACTCTAGGAAAGGGGCTTGCCTGTCCTGGAGGTCCGAGCAGTCTTCTTTCCTGATGTCCTTCTTTGTCATCCTGGGGAGGCTTTCTATTGTCCTGGCAGCAAACATGCACAAAGCATGACTTGCGTGACCTGTAGGTTGCGTGAGCGCCCCCCGTTTCAGAGCTAGGAATTTCTTCTTTGGGGATGAAGTTGATACCAGTCTATAAAATAATATGTGGACAAACCCAGAAAAGGCCTGTTTTCAGGAAAGAAGCTGGAGGGGCAGCCAAAATTTGTCGCTCTTGACATAAGGGCCAAGATTATTCGTGGTTTGTAGTACAACTGTGGCTCTACAAAGGCTTAGACTTTATACGTGGTAAAAGCACTGGCCAGAGAATCAAGAAACCTGTGTTCTTTGCCCCATGGGTGTCATTTCCCCTACGGAAGATTGTTGCGTTTGGATTTGGGGGTGTTAACTTTGTTTCTCTTAATCCTATTCATCTTCTTTAACCTTTTTGGCAGGTCGTGTTTCCTCTTCTTTATTTTTGTTAATTTGCTGTTTTGCTGCATTTCATGTTTCCCCCCTTTATTGTATTGTTGCTTCTTGTGCTGGTTTTAGTTGGAGACTGAATAGAAGTCTACCATTTAGACCAAATGTCTAGTGGCAGTGTTCATTTGTTGTATTGTTAGTTTCCCAACACATTAATGGCAGGGGAGTGTATTCCATTTCCTAATCTTAGTTGAGCACTTCAAACATTTAAAGGGCAGAATTTTTAGAAAGAAAAAAATATCTTGACATGGCTTGTCATTTACCATAGTATCTAGTTTATCATACTCTTATTATTAATTATTATAATTACTAATTCTAGTGTGAACAGAAGAACCTAAATTTCTTTAATCTGAAGTCTGATATTCAAATAGTAAGAAAATAATATCTTCATACATTGCTCTTTGAGGGAATTTTCATTCATTTTTTATTGATACATGACAATGTACATAGTTTTGGGGTACGTGTGATAATTTTAAACATCCATACAATTTGTAAAGTTCAACTCAGTGTACTTGGGATATCCATCACCTTACGTATTTGTCTTTTCTTTGTTTTAGAACCATTTGAATTCTTTTTCCCTGGCTATTTTGAAATGTGAAATAGATTATTGTAAACTATGATTATGCTACTGATCCATCTCATACTAGATCTTATTTCTTCTATCAAGCTATGTCTTTGTGCCCATTCATCAACTTCTCTTCATGCCCTCCCCCCTACCTCTGGTAGCCATTTTCTATTTTCAAGAGATTCACCTTTTTTTAGCTCCCACGTGTGACTGAGAATATGGAATATTTCTTTTTCTGTGTTTGGCTTATTTTACTTAACGTACTTTGTTCTTTTTTGATCTAAAATATTTGGAGAGTTTCAGACAAAAAGTATCTCAACACTAAATGCACTGGCTTTGCCCCTCTTACCTCAGGTCAAAGCGGCACATCCTTCCATTCTTTTTCTCTGCATTTCTCTTCTTTGCATGGATACTTCTTACAGGCTTCAAAAATTTTCTTATTCTTAAAATGGTAAATGCCCCTTGGAGGACTTCATATAAAGAACAAGTCACCTTTCTTTAGAAATGTGGATAATCATTTTCTATTCAGACAGCTGTCTCAAAAGACCTTGCTAGTACATACTTTATAAGTTGAAGAAATAACATTTCTATGAAAATAAATGACCAAATCCACTTCAGAAAGCAGCAAACTTCAAACAACTTGGTAATTTGTAGACCCCTCTGACATCCCAAGTGCATAATGGATTTCCAAAGACATTGAAGATTAAGTAAATTGAAGTCACAACTCTATTTAAACATTTTTTTCTTAAATTTTTCCCCCATTTTTTTTGGAAAATACATTTGGTGATAAATATTCCCCAAGAAGCCACTGTGGTTTTCATTTTTGTCCTAGGGAGTCCATCTATCCAAGATGCAGCTGATAAAATCCACAGGCTTAAGGCCAAATTTAGCCCTTGTGGGTCATAGAGTCCTGTTACAAAACAGCTTCTGATGATCTGAAAGTTTTCTTAGAATAATATTCAGAAAGGATATTTTCTACTTGTGTTATAGCTATTGGTGGAAAAAATCTGCAGCATGTCTAAAAGTGAACCGTTTGAGGCTTCCTTGCCGGTGATGAGGCTATTTTATTGAGTACCGTCACCCATTTCGAATTTATGGGCACTGACTGAAAGCTGGGGACTGTAAATTCTGAGGCCTGCTTATTAGGACCCAAGAGCATTTGACAATGCACATAATTAATGATCATTTGCTAAAAGTATTTTGGGGGATTTTATTCAAACAAAGTAAAAAAGAAACACATTAAATATTAGTCCTGTTATATATTATGGGACATTATATCCATTTGTGTGCCCATAAATCATTTAGCTATGAATACTTAAGAAGAGCACGAAAACGATACCCTGTGTTCATTCTGAGATAATATTGTCTTAGTATCTGATTACAGCCCAGTGTCCTTAATGGACATTCTCATGCTCCGTATCCAATGTCCAGTTGGAGCTGGGACACCAAGAAATGGTAATAGGAGGATGTTAGACCAGGATCAACCAGAGTTCAGGAGTATGAAATTGGTGATGCAATAATACTTTTAATGGGCTTTGCAGCAGGCTGCCTTTGTCTCTTTTATTGTATTGCTTTCCAACAATTGATTCAGTTGCCCCAGGATGTGTGAGGAAGGTATGTGTGGGGGTATATATGTAGGGGAAGGTATTAAAATATTTGGCCTGGCTTGACTATCTTTTCACTTTGTTTAAGGACAAAAGGATGGCAACGGCTGATTCTGCGAGAGCTAGAGGAATAAACCCTACTGTTAAAACAAACAGAAGATTTATTCTTTTTTAACAGCTGCAAAAAAAAAAAAAAAAAAAAAATCATTGCAGTTTGAGTTAAACCAGAGCCAAAGCATTATCTCCATACACAAGGTGAAATAGAAAACTTTAAAGAAAACAAAAAGGGAGAAAATTGAAAGAAATATTGCCTGAGAAATTCAGACACTCAGTGCAGGTTCTGTGGAGTGATGGGAAGAGTCAAAGGGCTTGTTCTAAGTGCTGACCAGCATGGACATGTTGCAGTTTGGGGCAAATCACTTAAACTTTCCTTCTTCAGTGTAAAATTCTAAAAAAATAAATAAATAAAACCAATCACTAAGATCACTGAAGACTGCTTAATTATAAGTATTTATGATTCTAAAATGACATTTTCAGGAAACAGAAAATCACAAAAAGTTATGTGGATTTTTGGTCCAAAAGCTCCGTGCGATTGTTTTATGTCTCTGGTTCAGTAGACACAGGCATGCCATCTGACTGACCCTGTATATCATTTCTAGGTGGAAAGTCTAAGTATTTACTGCCTGCCAAGGTAGGAAAATGGGTCTAACAGAAAATTATTTAGAGTCATACAAGCAAACTGTGGGGGAGCTTTAGAAAACTGTTTTTTAAAAATTGAACTGAATGGAAGTCTTTATAGTTCAGCTGAAAAAAGCAAAGAACTTGAAATATTTATTGAAACAGATGGGTAAATAGATCATTGACAAGTAAATTGAATTCTTTTGGAGTTGTTGATACTGCTTGTTAGTTTCTAGATGCCAATAGTGGAAAATTTAGAACTCAGGACAACTAACTCCGGTTCTTTAATTTATGGTGATCTAGGCATAATAGTCCAAATGAAAGTTATAAAACTAAAGATAAACCATTTCTTAATTTAAGTGCAGTGACAAATAAATTAGTAATCTTCCCTAGTTTTATATTAATTATTTAAAGAGAATAAATACAATTTTCTTCCCTAGATCTTCAGCCTATCATTATAGAATTCATTGATTTTTTGTTTGTTTGTTTTTCTTTTTTAGAGAAAGGCTCTTGCTCTGGCATCCAGGCTAGAGTGGCTCACTGCAGTCTTGAACTTCTGGGCTTAAGCAATACTCCTGCCTTGGCCTCCCATGTAGCTGGGACTACTTGAGTTTGCCACCAGGCCCAGCTGATTTTTCTGATTTTTTGCAGAGATGGGTCCTGACTCTGTTGCCTAGGCTGTTCTTGAACTCCTGGCCTTAAGTGATTCTCCTGCAACAGCCTCCTAAAGTGCTGAGATTATAGGTGTAAGCCATCATGCCCAACTGTTATAGTGTAAATTAAAGGGTGTGTTTAGGGATCAACCAATCAAAGCTTTCAAAATTCTAATTCCTAAAATTTAGGCCATCTTTTATTTAGAATTTCTTTTCTTTTCTTTTTCTTTCTTTTTTTTTTTTTTTTTTTTTTTACATTTTGTGGCTTCCCAGAGTTTATACTAAGTAGGATGTGAAAGAAAATGAAGAGTGTATTTAAATCAACTCATCTCCATACTCATGAGATTTTAATCCACTTTAATTTCTTAAATTTAAATTTTCACCATTGAATTTATATTAACAGGTTCACTTGTTCAGAAAGGGACACTTTTGAAGTAGATATTTTTCTAATATGTCTTACTCATCTTCAGCCAAGTTGAAGAAAAAAGATATTGTCCAATCACATATTGTGTTTTCAGTGACAAGGGATTCTTTGGAGTTGGAGGTGGCGCAACTGGCACTTTCCCTTTTCACTTTTTCAGAAGTTGGCAGATGAACCAGCAGCTGAGCTTTTTCTTCTCCAGAAAGAGAGAAGAAACTTTTAACTTTAAAGTTAAAGCAGTAAGTCAAGAATTAAAAAAAAGGGGGGAGGGAGGGCACAATGTGTTTTAAATAATGCAGCCCAAGTCATTTTGGAAAAAGAGTTATAAGAGAAGGCAGCCAGGAATTTTCTCTGTGTGTGTGGTTAGGTAAAAGCAATTCTTCACTTTTTGTTAGGCCATTTCCAACTTTTAGACACCCAGGAGGCATTAAGAGAAGAAAACTTGATGTACTGACTAGAGCAGGGGAAATTAACAAATTAACGTTGGTCCGTCTGGATGGTGCGTGTACAGTAGTTAATTGTATCTGTCTCTCTGTCCTTCTCAATGTTTGAGAATTTTCAAAATTAAAAAAATCACTGTGACTCCCATCCTCTCTCCCCCTACCCTCCAGCTTGTATTAGATCATCTACTGCCTTCATATTAGAACTGAGTACATTGGATTCTTACTTCTCCATTCCTCTGATGCTTTACTAAGAAGGATGTGTTCCAGCTCAACGCCAGGTTAATGCAAATACCTCTTGGGGGTGGGACACAATTATAAGAGGGACTTTGCCTAACAAATACAATCAGTGTAACCTAATTCTTTATACCCTCAATGAATCCCAAACAAACAAGAAAAAAAAAATAAGATGAGTTTAGAACTAAGTCTTGGATTTTAAATCTCTAGCACCTTACTTTCTTGCTCTGGTGGCCTTGTACTAGTTATTTAACTTTTCGAGTCCCAGCAAAATTACATCAATAACAATTTCCACCCTCAGGTTTGATCTGGGGATCCCAGATAATGTATATCGTGGCTGAAAAGTGACAGATTTCTCATTGGTAGTGATTGACATCTTCTTTTAAATCAAAACTCAGCTGAGAAGAAACATCTCCAGGGAACATTTCCTAGAAGTTATGCCCTGCGTCTGTTCTTCCAGATCTTTATATCCACTTCTGGATTAAGTCAGATCATCAGAGATCTCTGTGCCTGCAGCATATCATTTATACCACGGCCTGTCAAGATGTTTATACTCCACTGTCCTTGGGAAAGATGCCATGAGCTTTTGGTAGGGAACATTGTTCAAACACCCTATAAAACTTCTATGTGCTCCCTGAAAGTCTGCTATGGACATGTGGTTCACTGGCCTCTTTTCAATGGCCCCCACGGGAGACATTTCTGTCGGGTCTTAATATCCCAAATAATTATATTTCTTCTAAATGACTTATTCATATTTGTCTTGCAAATACGTAAACTTTTTAACTGATTGGGTTTTTCTTTTTGGAGCTGAGAACTAGGAATTTGAGAGCCAAAGTAGCAATCCACTCATAGCAGCTGTATGGGTACTTATGGTATGAAAGTTTGTGTTAGCTTTATTTCAAAACCTATTTTATACTGTGCTTTTGTTTTCCTGACTTTTTCTTTATTTTAAATTTGTGCTATATTGCTGTAGTTTAGGTATTTTTATAAGTCATCTTAAGTTCTTTGGTAGAACACATAACCGGGTGGCATATAAATAAACCAACAACTAATATGTAGCAATCATTTTTATTAACAATATTAGAACTACCAGGTACATTTAAAAAGAGAGAAGGGGTTCAGCGCTCATAGCACAGTGGTTACGGTGCCAGCCACATACACCAAGGCTGACGGGTTCAAACCCGGCCTGGGCCAGCTAAACAACAATGACAACTGCAACAAAAAATAACTGGGCATTGTGGTGGGTGCCTATAGTCCCAGCTACTGGGGAGGCTGAGGTAAGAGAATTGCTTAAGCCCAGGAGTTGGAAGTTGCTGTGAGCTGGAACACCACAGCACTCTACCAAAGGCGACACAGTAAGACTTTGTCTCAAAAACAAAAAAAAAGAAAGAGAAAGAGAGAGAAGGATAAAAGCAGGAAATGTCTCTGAAGAAGATGCCCTAATGTCACAGCAAGGCTGAATATTCTTTAATAGCTAAAAATAATTAAATATTAATATTTTATATACTGGGTTCGTTAAGAAAAATAGTTAATTAGAAAAATATTTATGGAGTATATGACATGTGCCAGGTACTACCATAGACTAGTGAGAATACTACGGTGGCAATTTCAGAAAATATTTCAGAGGAAAGGCAATTGATTTTAGAAACTGTCATTTGGAAGCAGGCGTGACGGAGGATCTTAGGCATGAAAAATGAAGGAGAAGTATTGTTGAATTTGCATGTTGCAGTTCAAGAAAAAGAAAACAGTGAAAGCACAGAGTGAAAAGGAGATGCAAGTTATGCTGCTATGTCAGAGAAAAATGGCAATGTGCTGAGCTGATGATGAATGTCTAAGAAACAGGTTGTGTCTGCGTGTAGCCAGAGGAGCTCGGCTAATGCTGGTGGTCTCCATGGTATGTTTTTAGGAAGGGAGCCAAGGAGCTGGCTGACGACCAAAAACTTGACTAGGAATAGCAATCTCCAGATCACAATGTGGAATCTCCTCCCTGACCACAGAGGAGGTAGCAGCCACTTCACATCACCTCAGAGGTGAGGTGCAAGGTTCTGCACCCAGTGGTCTCTGAGTTTCTCTTTACTATTTCCTACTATTTTTACTATTACAGGAACTGGGAAATTGTTACCAAGGTCTTGAAACAAGATTTTTTACACCTTTGGTCCCAGAGAGTAGGAATCTATTCACTCTGTATCTGTGTAACTGTGTGTAGGACATTAAGGAGGCGCTCCCTAAAACAAAGGTCTGCTTCAGCCTGATCTGGTCTCTATCCCTAGACATGTAAGAGAGGCTTGCATATGTTTTCACTACCTCTCTCAGTTGGTATCCACATTCTGCAAGGCAGCTGATCCTGTTCACATCCATCTCATAGATGAGGAAACTGAGATTTGGGAAGCTTCAGTGAGTTGTTGAAGGTTACATGGTGATACACCATGACTCAGTCCATCTGACATCTGAACCCAATGGCATTAGCTAAAGGGAAGAAGCCTCAATGGTGTAGGGATTGTAATTATAAAGTATGTTAATTGCATTGAGCAAGAGAAAATGTATGCTGGTTAGATACTTTGGTATTAATGAAATATTTAACAAATATGCATATGTTAAATGCATCTTATAGATACACAGTTTTTTAGTAGTAGAATATAAAAAGAGAAATAAGAATTTGTTTTACAAGCATCTGTAAGTAAGATCTTGCTCTGTATACTATAAACAATGAGAAATTACAGCAATCAAGCAGTGAACTTTATAGAGTCTTTTGAGTCATCCCTTGCAGACAGGAAGATTAAGATGAGAAAGATCTCAGAGGTTCTCTGGTTAGTGGAACACTGAGCCAGTGTGACGTGAACTAGAATGGATGGTTACAAGTGATCTGAGAATACCAAAAGTATACATGGCATAGACTCCATGAAGAGTCCTATTAACCGCTGCCAATAATAGTGTCACCCTTTGTACCCTTAATTGATAGGTTATTACTCAAAATTTCCACCAGAATTATAATTTTTCCCTCCCATGAACCAATGAAATCCAAATCATGATATAATTCAGGACGAATTTTGTAGACAATGCTTAAGACACTTTCTGAGGTTGAGCAATGAAAAGCAGGGCTTGGCCATACTGGAAAATGTCAAGGCTGCCTGCAAAAGCTGCACATTCGGGGTGTGTTGTGAGGAGGGTCAGGTGAGGGTTGAGAGAGGCAGAAGAGTGGGCGACCATGGGCCGATGTCAAAGTAGGCTTTGTACCTTTATTAGGTTCAAACTAGTCACACTAGGAATACAAAAGAGTAAGGTTTATTCATAGTATTCGAGAGAATCAATCACACTGTTCAGGAAGTCAGTAAAAGCAGGAACAGAAGTCCAGCCTGGAACGAGATGGTCAGATATACAAAAAGAGACAGATGGACTTGAAGGGTAAGTGGGAACTGAATTTATCAGTTAGATAGAGCTGAGATCGTGGTCTTAAAGAGACAAAGCCATGAGCACCCTCTGCCCTGGCCCAGGTTGAATTCCTTTGTTTTGTCCTTTTTATCCTCTCAGATGCCAGAGAACATAAACTTTCCAAACATAAGAACTGGCAAGAAGTTAGGAATAGATTAGAAAGGCTTGATTAGAACACACAGATGAATCAGCAAAGAGTATAAACTGTTCACCGAGGAATTTTATATAGAGGCAAATGCCAAATGGTGTACACAATTATGGAAGGAAACTTAGTCAACTGGCAAATATTTATTGAGCATTTCTTGTATGTGCCAGGCACTGTGCTTGTCATTTTATACAAGGTGGAACAAAATGAACAGAATACTTGGCTAACAGAGCTTACGTTCTAGAGGAGAAGTTCTTGCATTAAATGGATGAAGCCATTAAATTATGATAAATGTTAATAAAGAAAGAACAGAACATTCTGAAAGAAAAATAGGCACATAAATTAGACTGATCTTATAAGGCTGTGCTCTTGCAAGTTGAGACTTGAGACCTGAGAGAGAGGAGGAGAAGTTACTCAAGTCAAGAAGCAACACTCCAAGCCAAGGAAATGGATCAAGCAAAACCTTTGGAGCTTAGTGTATTTGAGGAACTAAAAGAAGTCATTTTTGGCTAGAGGTCGGGGAGAATGGCATGCGAGAAAGCCCTAGGTTTGCCTGGACCCACATGTAAGTTTGTCAGCCATTTTTAAATGTTTTAAAAGATGAAGTGATTTTACTTGTACTTGAAAAAGATCACTTTCTGCTGCATGAAAAAAATCAAGAGCAGAAACCACAAGACCAATTGTGAGATTGCATAAATATGGATGGAGGCTTGGATTATATGGAAAAAAGTAGAGATAGAAATAATTGAATTGATTTGAAATATACCTTGGAATTATTAATAGAATTGACATGATCCATCAAAATTGTTACATTTCATGGATAGGTAGAAAAGGAAGAGCTCCTGCAAAGTTTAACTTCCTTTTATGTGTGAGGGTTCTTTGTTTGATCCCCAGACGAGTAACACCACATGCTCCAGTTCACCATGTTGAGCAGAAGGTTAAACTAGATCAGCTCTCATTTCACGTTCTCTAGTCCACCAAAGATGACTGGTTTTACAGTTAACCATGTAATAGTATGCTGCATTCACTACCTTTGTGTGGCTATTTAAATTTAAATTAATTAAAATAAAATAACATTTAAAAATTCAGTTGCTTAGTTATGCTAGCTATGTTTCATGTGTTCAGTAGTGACACATGGCTAGGAGTTGCCACATTGGACAGCACAGATGTAGAATATTTTCACTAGTGCGGAAACATTATATTTACTAGCTCTATTGTAATATATCATCTAGGCATTTTTGGAAGTGAATTGGAGCATTATTCATATTCAAAAACCAGGACAATAGGCTTAAACTTGATTGTCCTGCACAGCTATGGACATCTCAGCAAGACTGGTCATTTCAGGAACTTTATTTCTAGTCTCCATACCTCTTAGCTGACGAGACAGGGGTAAAGGAAATGGTCTCAACATCTCCAAGTTGATGGGTTGGTATTGTAGGTAGACTCTAGGATGGTCTCCAGTGAGCCTCACTTTTTGGTATGCATGCTCTTGTGGAATTCTGACTCCTTGAGTGTGGGTTGGACCTAGTGTCTCACTTCCAACAAATAGAATACAGTATAGCAAAAGTGATGGAATGGCTTTTCCAAGATTAGTTTACAAAAGTCCATGGCTTTTATTTTAAACATTTTTTCTTGCTTGCATGCTCTGAGGGAAGACAATTTTCATGCTGTGATGTGCCCCATGGATTGTCTCATACGACAAGAAACTGAGGCAGGTCTCAGGCCAAGAGCTCTCAAGAAAGTGAGGCCCCCAGTTCAGTTCACTGACTAGCAAGGAACTGAGGACTGTTAACAACTTTGTAAGCAAGCTTGGTAGCAAATCCTTCCCACCTTGAGACTTCAGATAAATCTGAGGTCCCAGCCAACAGTTCAACTTAGATCTCTGGAGAGACCTTAGGCCAGACATAACCAGCTAAATTGCACCTGGATTCCTGATCCATGGACAAAGATATATTAAATGTTTGCCATTTTATACAAATAAGTTTTGGGGTAATTTGTTACATGGCATAGATAACTAATACATTTGGGCTGCTCTGGGCATGATTTCTCAAATTTTAGGGAAGCGTGTGTTGATATACAAGCATTTTATCTGATTATTAATCTCCTTTAAAATCAATCCCTCTTCTTATGACTTTTCCTTCTATAGCTGGGGGAGGCTAGCATGTAGCTTTATTGAACCATAGGTAGCCTTTAATTTGTGTTTGCTGATTATGTAAAAATAAAAATGGAAGAAATAATAATACACTATGACATAAGGCAGGCAAGTCTTTTTTTTTCCCACCCATCCACAGTAGAAGGCCAATCTTTGATTTGGGAGGAAAATAACTCTTAGAAAAAAAGAAAAAGGTCATAGAATGCCTTGGAAATGTACTGGAAATGAAAGCAACCCATTTTCTTGTTGTTTGTTTTCTTCCCTAACACTATTTCGTTCTTCTTGCACTCATCATTCTTTCATATGTATTGGCGGCCGTACACAAACTGAATTCTTCATGAAGGTCTTTTACTCCAGGTTCCTTGGTGTTCATTGAATGAGAGTGCTAGTGAATGATGCCAGTGTCAGCCTCAGAGCCTTTATCGCCAATGAGAGGGCAGGAAACCCTAATAGGGGTCTGTCTTCATCCCAGAGCATCTATGACACCTGTAGAACAGTATATACATTTGCTCTATGGCCATGAGCGTAACTCTGTTATGTCTTTTAGGTATTCTTGTGCTATAGTAGCAAAAGCCTGGAAAGCTTTGATGAAATGCATTATCATAGAAGTTTTATAATTTCACTAATTCATGGGGTGGTATTGGTAAAACTCTTCCACAGAACCAATTTTTAAAGGTAGAAATACATAAAAAGGGTTAAAATGAGGTCAGAAGCTAATGACAGAAATGTTGACAGATTTGAAATTAATTCTCAAGGGTCCCCAGTCCATTCACTGTGAATATAACCAGGACATGGGATCATGGCAGACTTTAAGTACTATGAGACCAAAGATGAGTAGGCATTCCAAATGTGGAAAATAAAATTGGTCAAGCGACCCAGCATAGTGGCTCATGCCTATTATTCTACCTCTCTGGGAGGCTGAGGCAGATGGATCACTTGAGCTCAGGAGTTTAAGACCAGCTTAAGCAAGAGCGAGACCCCATCTCTACTAAAAATAGAAAAACTACCCAGGGTGTTGAGGCAGATATCTGTAGTCTCAGCTACTCAGGAGGCTAAGACAAGAGAATCTCTATAGCCCAAGAGTTTGAGGTTTCTGTGAGCTACGATGCCATGGCATTCAATTACAGGGCAACTGAGTGAGATTGCTGTCTCACTAAAAAAAAAGTTCACAAGGGAAGAAAAAAAAAAACATTTATGATGCTACTGAGAAAAATAATCAGCAGTCATCTGATGAGCTCAAGACAGTAAACACCTACTCTCCCAATGAGGGCCTGAATCACTGTGAAAATTAGCCACCTACCTCTGAGACTTTATGGAGAGCACAATTACCATAGCTGGCATCATAAAAATAACATTCCAAACGGCTCACAAAATGTTTTTTGTTAAGAACCCTCTTGGCATAGAAATTATAATCCCTCAGCTACCTTCCATATTGTCTGTGAAGTTTCCCTTTGGAATACTTCTTTCCTTTTCCGTATGAAAGAAGAAGCTTGGAGATTTAGAAAAGTCCTGGGGGGGACTATGCATGGAAAGTCTCCAGGGATTCTAGAACCATTTTTTTTTTAAACTAAACAATTTGAAAGATGTCTTTATGAAACTAACAAAGAAAATTTATATAAAGTGTAGCAATTTGATTAAAAAGTTGTTTGATGGTAAGGATCAGTATGTAAATTCAAGATGAAAGAGGTAATGAGGAATTTTGTGGGACCACTAAGTTTTGGGAGGTGAGGAAGAAGAGGAGGGAGAGGAAAAGGAAGGAGAGAAAGAGGAGGTGAAGATGGAGATGAAGGAAAAGAAGGGAAGGAGGAGAAGATAGAGAAGAAGAAAGAGAATTCAATATAGAGGCTGGATTTGGGGAAATTCATGGATTTTTGTTATTGTTGTTGTTGTTCATGGAAGGCTCTGGATGTTTAAAATAGTTTTAGTTTCCTTTAGGGCACACTGAAATATTCTTATTCTATCCCACTTTATCTTATCCTAGATTACTTGGCTAGACCTTTCTCTCTTTTCTTTCTCATTTGAATTGTATTCTCCCTTTATTCATTTTCTTAAGAACAAGTATTTTCCGCACACACTCACCTCCCTCTTCCTTGCTGGTGCTATGCCCAGTGATCACTCTATCTTTGATCTTAAACACCTGTTGTTGGTTAGTGTAACCAAACGTGTAATGACTTTTATTTTGGTATAGGTGTAGACATGGCTGCTCCACCACTGTGCATTGTTCCCCACTTAAATTATAAGCTCCCCAAAAGACAGAAAGTGCACTTTATGCTTTTCTGTGCTCAACTTCCATTAGCCTATCCAAATGGGTTGAGCATAGCAGGTTTCAAGTGATGAAGCTCCCCAGGAAAAATGAGTTTGTTCGGAGAGAATTTCAACAGTATAATCGTCAGAGGAGAATGTGGTTTGAGAGGAATGTGGTTTATGTTATGGTTTAGAATCCAATGCAGGCAACCCTTACCCAGAACTGCCTGTGTAGAAGTATTTAGGTTATAGAGCACAAAGTAGTGTTGGGGAAAATGTGCCAATTAATACTCCACAAATAGTGGATGTAAGCCTATAAAGAGATAAGCATTTAGATTTAATAGTCGTTGAGTGCTTACTATGTACCGGGCACTACCATATGTCAAGAGACATCCTGCCAGGGTATTCTTGGCTCTGAATCACATTTGAGGTGCTTGGGCTTGGAGCAAAGATGCCGGTAGCACAGAATACAGAGGGAATAGGTGGTAGAAAAATAACAAGAAAGGAGGATTCTTGATTTTATCTTTACTTGGTCACAGCTCCCTCTCTCAGTAGCTAATTCTTCCAAAAGAAATATTTTTCCTTGTTTTTAAGTTGCAATAATGAAAAGAGGTATGCATTGAATTGAAAGAGATTTTTGATAATATCATACTGGTTATGAGTTATAATATTAATACAAAACAAATACCTAAAAATAAATATTTACATATTTATAACATAAAAAAATAAACTTAGAAATTTAGGTTTTAAAGAAAGCATAATTCATCTCCCTATGTTTTTAATCAAATAATGAAATATCTATACATTTCATTTATGGTGAATAAAAATAATCAGCAGAGTCTTATGAACTACTTACAGTGGACATATGCCTTTTTTTTTTTTTTTGGATGTTCAGTAAAAGAGCCCTCTTCCCTGTGTTGCTTTTGGTGAGACTCCACTGTGTGAGTCTTAACTGAGAAGCCAGACTCTAACTTTACTACAGAATTTCTTCAATTTCTCCCCAGCCCCAGGAAACTGGGTGGGAAGGAGCATGGTGACCTAGGCTTTGCCAATCTATGTTCTCACCTAGGACTTAGAACATCAAGTAGGTAAAGTGATCTTGCTCTGAGACAACATAGCCTAGCAGAAGTGATGACACAAGGGAGTTTGCATTCAGTGACATCAGAGCTGTACAGTAGCAGTGGTGATTACGTTCCTCCCAGATTCCCATCTCTCTCCTTCCTTGCCCACTTCCTGTTTTCCAACTGGGCTTTTTTACTTTTCTCATTCAGAAAGCAATTACACTTCTGAATCACTAGAGCTTAAGTTACCTCACGTGGTTGTGCTTGTAACCAACAACATATTTATGTGACAATACAATGAGAAAAATATACCATATAAGCCATAGCACTGATGGGAATAATTAAGTTAATCTTTGTATCTCTATGTTTTACCAGGGACATGTGGATGGTTTTCAAAACACAGTGATTCACAACCCACAGAGATACCTTGGGGTGCTTGGAGTTAAAGACCAATGTCATTGCACCAGTTAATGCACCAGTTGTTAATGCATCAGTTGTGTCTGGACTAACATTTAGCCTAGTGATGCTGTTTTTTCCCCATGATGAGACGTGTCAACACCAGGTACACAACTTTGGGAGAAGTGTTGCGCAAAGCTCCCAACCTTAGAGGTCACTTCTTTCTCCATGACCAGCTGTGCAACCTTACAAATACCCAACTTCTTTAAGTTTTAGTATCCTCATATGTTCATTGTGGGTAAATACCTATACTCTTCTAGTTACAATTAGAGTTCATGAGTCTGAAATACCTGGTAGACACTGCATAAACATGGGAACTCATATCATTCTTCTCCTGTTACAACTTCTATTAATTACCACATTCAGTGGAAACCATTGTCCATACCGAGGGGACTATAAAAAAAATGATTGCCAGGCACAGTGGCTCATGCCTGTAATCCTAGCACTCTGGGAGGTTGAGGCAGGTAGATTGCATGAGCTCAGGAATTTGAGACCAGCCTGAGCAAAAATGAGGCCCCATCTCTACTAAAAATAGAAAAACTAGCTGGGCATAGTGGTAGAAACCTGTAGTCCAAGCTACTTGGGAGGCTGAAGCAGGAGGATCACTTAAGCCCAAGAGTTTGAGGTTGCTGTGACCTATGATCATGGCACTCTACCCAGGTCAATGGAGTGAGACTGTCAGAAAGAAAGAAGGAAGGAAGGAAGGAGGGAGGGAGGGAGGGAGGGAGGGAGGGAGGAAGGAAGGAAGGAAGGAAGGAAGGAAGGAAGGAAGGAAGGAAGGAAGGAAGGAAGGAAGGAAGGAAGGAAGGAAGGAAGGAAGGAAAAGGAGGGGAGGAGAGGAGAGGATTGACTCAAAGAGTTGTCTCTCAAAAGGCCAGGAGACTAATTACATATTCATATATGTGTCTCTGGGTGGCTACTGGGATTCATGGAAATATTTATAATTTTGATTATTTAAAAGTATTTCTGGAGAACCACAATACAAAATACTTCCTAATTTTGATGAATAGTATTCTGCAAGGGTGGCACAAAAAAGGAAATCACTTAGCTAGTGAGTCAAACTCAGCATATTTCTCAACATAAAACATTTCGGCTCATCTTTATGATTTTCTACTAACTCCTTCTGTACATTGTAACTCTCATGAGTTAACAAATTACAGGTTCTATTTTGGAAAGCATTTCTAAAAGAGGAGGACAAAAAAATGCAAGGAAAGAGACAATTAATAGAGGAAAAAAACAGATATCGGCTTTTCTCTAAAAGAATATATAAGTTAAAGAGTTGACTGTGACCTCAGCAGCTGCTGGGACCTGCGTGGGTGAAGTTCCACATATATCCTATGCAGAAGTAAGACGCAGGGCTACATGGAAACATTTCAGTACTTGCTTCAGTCAGCATAAAACTGTTTTTCAAACAAGAGAATATTAAGAGACTGAGGGCTTATTTAAAAATTTTATTCTCACTGCAGTTTATGTTGGGAATCATTTGTAGTATTTGGAAATTTGTTGTTAGCAAGAGCTCATGCATAGAAGATTTTCTTTTTCTCGTTGTGGGTGGAATTTATAAAGAAAAAAAGGCAGGTAATTCTAAAACATAATGATGAACTAATCATCTCCCAAAGAATTTCAAGAACAGTCTTTTCGAATCACTAGAACCATCAAATCACAGAGTTACAGAGCACTTCAAACAGTCTCTGTGGTTATATTCAGTCACCATTTTAAAATAACATTTAAATTGTGCTTAGAACACTGTGGAGTTTCACACACGTGAATTTTAGTAAGTTGGATATCACCCGATCAACCAATCACAATAAAAATCATGAGTTGAGGGGAGGCAAGAGGATCACATTGCTGACCACAACTTGAGGAAATTCTTTAATTTGGAATATATGGTTTGTTGGCACTGAGAGAGTTAAGAAACTATTTCCTAACTGGGCTTCTCCACCTCGGGAAACTTATGCCTATAAAGCAATGTTTGACAGAAAAAATAAAACAAGAAGAATCTGAAGCCTAATTAGAAAAGATTTGCAACTCTTACCTTAGAGATTTTCAATGTGAACTAGCAAGAACTGCTTGAAATTGTAGCTTCACTTCTTTAGGTAAGACTTTGTGTGACATTGTGTTTTACAGAATGCACGCCCATTATACTGTCTCTTTTGATGGATGAAAAATGTTTCCTCCATAGTCTCTACAATTAATATTACATTGCTTGATTTCCTCTCTCTGAAGGACACATTATTTTTTAAGGGTTTTTTATTGTCTAGGCAGGTCCTTTCTGTGATTCCTCCCTCTGATGAGGTTACTTGGAATATTATTCCACAGACGTGCAGGAAAACTCAGTAGCAGGGAAAATAACACTGTCGTTAACCTCCTTAGCACTGGAGATAAATTAACGCTAATAGGAAAGGTACCAGGGTAGCAATTGACTTGACAGAGTGAAATTCACTGGCATAAGGAGACAGTAGCCGGTGTCACTTTGGTGGATACGATGGCTGGGGGTTGGGAGCAGCTCTTATCCCTCCCTGCTTGAAGTTCAAGGTGCACTGGACTAATTCAAAGTCCAGCTGCTCCCAGGCTCCCTTCACCCACTGCTGCTGACCTAGCTGATGGAAACCAGTGCCATCCTAACTATTTAAGTCTCCACAGATCGAATAATTCTTTTCATCTCATTCCATGACAGGGTATCATGACAGCTTCATGGTATATGTATATGGCAGTGCTCTGCTTCACTGGAAAACATTTCTGTAAAGATATTTAAATGATGTACTGCAAGGGGAAATAGGCCAGAGTAGATGTCTAGAAGAAGCAAGATAGAAAAGAAAATAGAAAAAAATAAAGAAAGAAAAAGAAAAAGAAAGCAAGCCACAATCTAAAAGAGAGAGATAAATAGGGGTCCTCCAGGTCATGTCTGGCCAGCCATGGAAATGCATTTTATGTTTTCATTTGTTAAGTGAATGCTAAATGAAAATGACAATAATTAATATTTTACTGCTCATTAATTAGGAAATCGTATCCTCTGTAAACTACCTAGAATGATGATATATGAGGGATGACTAAGTTGGAGTGCCAGTGTGGATTGACTGTGGCCTCACAAGTGGGAATGTGAATGTGTTAATCATTTTGTCTCATTATTATTATTAGAGGAGTTTTTAATAAATGTCCAGTTCTTCCAATTGTTTTTTTGTGTATTTGGATGGACGGCATTTATCATAAAGAAGCACTTTTTCAAAAAAAATTTTTTGTTTTGCTGTTATTGAACACTGCCAGCAGGCTGAGACAATGTGCAGTCTGCGGCTCACAGAAGATTTGCTTCTGGAGAGTCTTTGCCCATGGCATGTGGAGTTTTTCAGGTTTGAGCCTTCATCCAGTTGCCAAACATCTGGTTCAGCTTTGGGGAAATATTTGTAGTTATTTTTCCATCCGGATTTAATTACTGCCACTGGAACATTAATGGGCTCCCTGCTGGCCTAATAGATTTTTATCTGTGTACTCTCATATCTATAGAGTGTAACTGACAAACCAGAGCCCCATTTTACTATGGCTTCCATAAAACAGCCACAACCTGAAGAACTGAAGAATGATAGAATTCAAAGGATGACCAGATAGAAGGTTTGTGGAACAAGGATTCTACAAAGAAGAGTTTAAATAACTTTCATTGAGAAAATCATCTAGTACATTAAAAAATTGATGCCCTAAATGAGATAGCTATGTTCGTATAAACCATAGGAGTGTATATTTAAAATACTGTAATCTCTGGTCTATTGATGAGAAACTGAAACAGGTTACGTAGAAAAGAAAATGAATAAACAGGGGTTACTGTTCATGACCCTCTATGCTGTAGGCACTGTACTTAGTGTGTTAAATATCTAATTTCATTTCAATCATTTCAACAGTTTGAGTTAGGTATTATAATGGCTTGTTACTGACAAGGACATTGAATCTCAGTGAGATTTCATACACTGAATAAGTGAAATTAGGATTTGAACATGAGTATATGTGACTTTGAGTCTCTTCTTATAACTATAATGCCAAGGATATACCTTTATCATTCCTTTGCAAGCATTTGCCAACCACTTGCTAAGTTTCAGGCAAGATAGTTGCTGCTTGGCACATAAAAGGAGAGCAAGATGAGGTTCCGGTCATGCCAGAGTGGACGGCGAGGACTACGAAGTCTCTGAATTATGTCACAAGCTTGTAGTCTGGTGCATCTCACCCACCCTGTACACTAGCTTAAAGCTTCATGCCCCCAAAGGGCCATGCCATTTTAATCATGGCTACTATAAGAATTAATAACACAGATCTTTAAAAAAAATGTCAGAGTGTAGTAGTTTGTCATCATCCAATATTTAGCAGTAAGGCGGTGTGTTATGGTGGCTTGGTTCGCCTATTTTGGAATTGACAGGCCTTGCATCTAAATGCTGACTCAAACTTACTATAAGAAGTTACTTAAGCAGACAACTTTCAGAATGGGAGAAGATTTTTGCAGGTTATGCTTATGACAAAAGTCTGATAACTAGAATCCACAGAGAACTCAAACTAATCAATAAGAAAAGAACAAAGAACCCCATTTCTATGTGGGCAAGAAACTTGAACAGAAACTTTTCTGAAAAAGATAGGCACATGGCCTACAAACATGAAAAAATGCTCATTATCTTATGCAAATCAAAAGCACTTCAAGGTATTATCTAACTCCAGTAAGATTAGCTCACATAACAATATTCCAAAACTACCAATGTTGGCGTGGATGCTGAAAGAAGGGAACACTTCTACACTGCTGGTGGGAATGCAAGCTACTATGACCTTTTTGGAAAGAAGTTTGGAGAATACTCAAGGAACTAAAAGCAGACCTACCGATTGATCCTGCAATTCCTCTACTAGGTATATACCCAAATGATCAAAAATCATTTTACAACAAAGACTTTTGCACCAGAATGTTTATTGCAGCTCAATTCATAATTGCCAAGACATGGAAACATCCCAAGTGCCCATGGACCCATGAATGGATTAACAAGTTATGGTATATGTACATCATGGAATACTATGTACTCATAAAAAAGATGAAGACTTCACATGTTTTATGTTTACCTGGATGGAGCTGGAACCTATTCTTCTGAGTAAAGTATCTCAAGAATGGGGAAAAAAGTATCCAGTGTACTCAATACTACTATGAAATCAATATACAGTCACCTACACATTCATATAAATGGTGAAACATAACTACAGTCCAGAAAGTAGAAGGGAAGAGGAGAGTGAGCAGAGGTTATGAGGAGGGAGGGTATTTGGGGGACCTCACCTAATGTGCATAATGCAATGGTACATTTCAAAACTACTAAGAAAAGAGTATAATTGTCTTACCACAACAAATAAGTAAGCGAGGTGATAGATGTATTAATCAGTTCAATGTAAGCATTTCACATTGTACATCAAATTAGTATACTGAACCCCATAAATGCATCAATGTACACAGTTATGATTTAATAAAAAAATAAAAAAAGTTGTTTAACTTTTTAGAGTTACACTTCCTCTTCTATAAAATGGGGACAATTTTGTCTTTTTCATTGTTTCTTTGACGTTTATTTGAGATAATATATTACAGTGTAGGCATAATACTTGGCACATAATTAAATCTTTAAGAAATTGTCATTGCTAATTTGAGTTCTTTGAGGATTTCTCCATATTTCCTTCCAAAAAGGTTGTATTCATTTGCAGTCCCACCAGCAGTGTAAAAGTGTTCCCTTGAGTTGGAACACATTCCTCTTAGTACAGTATCTCAAGAATAGAAAAGCAAGAATCCAATGTACTCAATCCTAATATGAAGTCAGTAGATGATCTAATACATACCCTCATAAGAAAAAACCTCAAATCAATTCAAGGTGGGAGATGGGAATGAGGGCGGGGGGAGAGGGGAGGTGGGAGAGAGATGGGGGGGTCACAGTGTGTGGCGCACCTCTTGAGGGTGGGACAATTATAACAGAGACTTTACCTAACAAATGCAATCAGTGTAACCTAATTCTTTGTACCTTAAATGAACCCCAAACAATAAAAAAGAAAAAAGTGCACCACCAAAAAAAAGTTTTTTTTCATTGCTGTTATTATCAGGAAAATAAAAGTATATCATAGGAACTACCTTCTTCTTCATGCTTTCACTCCAGACAGATGAGCTTCATATATTTCAATCTGCAAATCTGTGCTTCTGAGGAAACGTATAGAATTTCTGAGGATGAGGTAGAGCAGCTTAGAGTAGCTCAGAGCCTCTCCCTGCTGGTTTGAGTTCTGTCTTTATTTTGCTCTATCTCTGTTTATTTCTGGATTGGTCATTTTTCAATTCCTTATTTTTCTCATGTTTTAGTTAATCTTACTCCCCGATCACTAATGCCCACCTATTTCTTTGAAAAATATGCTACTATTTTGGCTCCTGGACAGAGAATGCTGACTTAAAAATCTTAACTATATCTTGCTCCCAGAATAGCTGTGGCCTGCTGCTCCTTCTGACCTAAAGTAACAAGATGCGGGCTATGTTTGCCTGTAGCAGGGGCATATTTGAAGGTTGACAAGTTCGCATTTGAATGAATTAGCAACAAACACGCCAGTCGTGATGGGAATGTTAATTTGTAGAGAAGACATGTAAATAACTTGTTGGAAAAATGTTTTAGGGACACTGTACCAATCCCAAATACCACACACACAAAACCCAGGTGTTATAACTCTAGAGAATTCCTACAGAATTGAGGAGAAGAATTACATACTAGAAAGAGTGCAAATATTGGCATTTAGTAGATCAGTTTGCAACGTGCTTCTCCAACAATTAGGTATATAACTTTGAGGAAATCACATCGTCTCTCTGAGTTTTGTTTTTCCCTACAACACATGTTACACATTAATATGTGTTGTAGGGAAATTAAAATATATTAAATACAATGATGCAAAGTGATTGTTGCCTTTCCTAGTATGCAGTAGTTATGATTATTCTTGCTGCATTCTTTAGGATTTTCTGACATGATAGTTGTGTATGTGGGTCCAACCCACAGATTGTCAAAAACGGAGTCTTGGATAGCTCTTTCAGTTATTTTCACTTTGTTTTGTTACAAAAAGTTTGATGAGCTCCATAGCCTGCAGGGAGTGATGGATGACTTCTGGGAAGGGATTAGTGGGGAAGCTTCTGAGCCACCTGTTTTCCTGTCATGGCGAACAGTACTGTTTTACCTTTTTAAATTAATAGACTTTATTATTTAGAACTATTTTACATTTTTGGAAAGTAAAGACAATTTCTTTGTATATAAACTCTTCTTCCTCCTGCACAATGTCCCCTATTGTTGACATCTTGCAAAGGTGTGGTACATTTGCTAGGACTGATGAGCCCACATTGCTACATCATTTCTAAGTCCATAGTCTTACATTAGGGTTTACTTTTTGTGTTGTGTACATCTATAGAATTTGATAAATGCATAATGTCATCCCCTATTACAGTATCGTATAGAATAGTTTCCCTAGTCTAAAATCCCCTGCACTCCACGTATTCATCCTTCCCTTCCTCCCCACACACCCTTGGCGACCATTGATCTTTTTACTGTCTCTATACTTTTGTCTTTCCCAGGATGTAATGCGGTAGAATCAGTGGCCTTTCAGTTCCCTCTGCATCTTTTCATGCCTTGATAGCTCATTTCCTGGATAGATGTATTACAGTTTATCCATTGATCCAGGACACCTTGGTTGCTTCCAATTTTTGACAATTATGAATAAGGAGCTACAAACATTTGTGTGCAAGTTTTGTGGGGACATATGTTTTCAGCTCACTTGGGAAAATACCTAAGAATGGGTCATGTGGTAAGCCTATCTTTAGCTTTGTAAGGAGCTGCTGAACTGACTTCCAAAGTGGCTGCCTCATTTTGCATTTTCAGTAGCAGTGCTTGAGAGTTCATGTTGCTCCATATGCTACTCAGGATTTGGTATTAGCCATCTTTCGGATTTTAGTCATTCTAATAGACAGGCAGTGGTATCTCATTGTTCTGACTTGTAGTTCCCTAATAACCTCAAATGTTGAGCATTCTTCATATGCTTATTTGACACCTGCGTATTTTCTCCCGTCAACTCTTGGTTTAGATATTTCAATCATTTGTAAGTTGGGTTGTTTGTTTTCTTACTGTTAAGTTTTAAAAATTCTTTACTTATTTCTCATACCAGATTTTTTAAATCATTTATGTGTTACTCAGATATTTTCTTTCAATCTATGCCTTACTTTTTAATTCTTTTAACAATATCTTTCTCAAAGTAAAGTGTTAAACGTCAATGAAGTTTAACTTGTCAATTTTTTCTTTCATGGCACCCGTTTTTGTTGTTATATATAAAAAGTCATCATGAAATCCAAAGTCACCTAGATTTTTTTCTTACACTCTCTTCCAGAAGTTTTACAGTTTTATGTTTTACATTTGGGTTTATGATCCATGCTGAATTAATTTTTATTTATTTTTTAATGCTTAGAATCTTAAAGTAATTTTATTGCTGAAAAGGTTTTAAAACACTGTGATAAACCTTAGAATAACTCCCAGACACTGATGACAAATTCCATCCTGCTGAGTTGCTATTTTTTCTCTTCCATATGAAGCTTTATTTCAACATTAGCATAGAGTTTTTTCATCGTGTTCATGAATGTTACTGGAAAAGTAGAGTAAAAATATTTAGTTCTTTTATACACATATAACTCTAGTTCACAGAACAAAAGGTGCCTCGACTTATACATAAGTCTTCTGTCCTCACCACTATTATCATAAAACAATCATCAATGATATCAGAAAATAATGTCAGGATTCCACTAGTCTTTTGTGATCTGTTCTAGGCAGTTGAATATATTGTGTGAGTTTATCCAGGCTGCTGGAATCCAGTGCCTCTGCGGCTGCTCAGTGATATTAAAGGATAAGAACCTTGACCTAATTCCCTTCATGTACATTGTGTCCATCCTGCTCCAGAGCTCTGTGTCACTTTAACACAGTCCTAAGGCTAATGATGATGTCGGAGATACACGTCGCTGTGTAGCCCAGAGAACATGGTAGCATATTTTTAGGATTCAGAAAGTATGGGAAAGTCATAATTACTTTTTCTTTGTTAAGCTGTAGTGAAGTTTAATGCATACTTGAGTCACTTAGGTTTTGTTAGAAATACAGATTCTGATTCAATAACTCTGGGATATCTAAGAGTCTGTCTGAGGCCAGGGCACAGAGGCACAGTGGCTGGGACCCAGGATAGTCTTAGGGGCTCAAGACAATGTTTTTAATTTCTCTTAAAATCAAAAGAAAAAAACTGAATCTTTAGGATGAAGAAAAAATTGTAGTATTTAAAAATATTAGTAGATGTCCTCATAATAGCATAATCATAAAATACATTTTCAGTTTTCTTTATGGAAGAAGCCCATGGATGCAAAAGTGCCTGTGACCTTGTTTGTAACTAGCTCCTGGGAGATAGTCTGGGGTGCTAGTCCAAGGACTGCACTTTGAGTAGCAGGGATTTTTCAGCTTCTCTCTTGCAGGAATTGCTGACAGAGTTCTCTGAAACCATACAGAGTATCTGGGATTCTCTACTTATTAAACTAACTCTGAACATTTCAACTGGAAATGCAGTTTTGCCAGTTTTTGTGGCCTTGACTTCTGGAAGGTTGGTGTATTTTCTCTTTGGATGAGTTTCCCAAAATATTTGGCCTGATCAACTGACTCTTTTGACTGGTATTGTTGGCTTTGGAAGCGTTTCCTCAGCATAGGCATTCATTCTCTGCGTTAGTGGGAGATAGGTTCAAAGCAGTTTTCAAAATGTCTTTTCTATTTCTTCTTTCTCCACTAAGAGCAAAACCATTTTATTCTCTTGTTCTTCGTAGATCTTGCCATGTTCTAAATTAAACAAGTATTTGTTAAGAATTTACTCAGGGGCCAGGAGTAGTGGCTCACGCCTATAATCCTAACACGCTGGGAGGCCGAGCAGGTGGATTGCCTGAGGTCAGGAGTTTGAGACCAGCCTGAGCAAGAGTGAGACCTTGTCTCTACTAAAAATAGAAAAACTAGCTGGGTGTTGTGGCAAGTGCCTGTAGTTCCAGTTACCCAAGAGGCTGAGGCAATGGGATCACCTGAGCCCAAGAGTTTGAGGTTGCTGTGAGCTATGATGCTACAGCACTGTATCCAGGACACAGAGTGAGATTCTCCCACCCATCCCCCCAAAAGGATTTACTCTGTGTCTTCACATGATCCCTGCCTTCAAGTTAACTATTTTAACTTCCTTTTGCTTAAAACCTAGAAACTTCTAAGTTTAGGAAAAAATAAAACAGAAGCCCCAATTAACAGATCAACTGACTTAACCAACCAAAATATCTCACCTAGAGGAAAGCTGTCACCTGGACCAATTTTCTATTCTCTATGACAATAATTTTCAGAGTTCAGTCTCCTGACTGACAGCATGTCACCTGGAAAACTGTTAGAAAAAGAAACTCTAGGACTCCACCCCAGAAACTAAATCAGGAACTCTACAGGCATGGTGCCAATCTGGGTTTTTAATAACCCCCCAGGTGATTCTGATGCACAGAAAAAATTTGAGAGCCACAGTTATAAAACATTGGTTCTTAACCAAGCTGCAAAATAGAATCACCTGGAGAGCCTTAAAAAATACAGATGCCCGGGCTCCCATCCAAACATTCTGATTCAATTAATCTGTAGTGGGACCTGAGCATGGGCATTTTTAAAGAGTTCCCCAGATGCTTCTTATGTTTGTCCAGGGGGGAAAACCACTGGTGCTCTCTATTTCATCAGATTGCATTCCTTTATGCAGGTGTGTGAGTATGCAAATATGTGAGTCATGCCAGTGACCTGTGAGGGCTAAATATTACCTAATTAAGCCTCATTCCTAGAAAAGAGTTTGACACAGAGATTACTCTAGAAAATTTTATGTGTTCTTAATAAACACATGCATGGTACCCATTTACTACATGATTTGTGCTCTAAGCAGTGGTTGGCAAACTGTGGTCCATGAGCCAAATCCTATCTACAGATTGTTTTTTGTATCACCTGTGAGCTAAGAATAAGTTTTACATCTATAAAGGTTTGAAAAAAAATTAAAGAAAATATACAGGAGATACCATATGTAACTCACAAAATCTAAATATTTACTATTTGATCTTTTGTAGAAAATTCTGCTGAACCTGCTAGGAGATATGGCAGGGACAGCTACAGGAGAGATTGTGAACTAGTTTTAGAAATAACACACAGGAAAGCTACCAGGCAAGAGCATCTGAACCTTAAATGGTGTAATGATGAATGCTATGGGAAATTTAAAAAATCAGAAAAAAAATCACTGGAGTATTGGAACTTATTTGAGCCTTAAAGCATTTCAGCAGGTCTAAGAAGGGGAGCTGTTTCACATAAAGGCGAAGGGGCATCCAGATTTGAGGAAACTCAACTTCAAATACTTCCTAGGAACTTAGAACATGGAGTTCCTCATTACTGGGCTGCTGTCATATCTTGAGATCTATAAACTAGATTTTCTTCTTACAGAGCAGTTTCTATCCTCCATGGAACACTCTTTGTTTGTTTGTTTTAATGTAGTCTATATAAAGCAGCCTATCCCAAAGTCTAGTTGATGGTGAGTGACTTGCTCAGAGAGTTCTTTCCTAAGATTGACATCTGTCCCCACTGCCCCTCTATGCCTCGCGTCCGTCCTTCTCAGGTCTCCCTGTGTGTGGTCATAGCACTTAGCAGCACCACAAAAGGCTTCGCTTGTGCTTTTGTTGCCTCTCTCTCCCTGGTGAAATGTAAAATCTGTGAGTACAGAACATGTCTATCTTATGCAAATACCACATCACCAGCAGAGAGCTGAGTGCCTGGCGTAGAGTGGCATTAAACTAAATGTTTCTGTAATGCTGTTTCGTAACTGTCACTTTAAAAATTTACATACATACAAATATATATTATATATATATATTTTTTCTAAGTTGATACCAAGGAAAATAAAGTTTCTTTTGCTGCAGGAATTATCAAAACACTTAATACGCTAAGGTTCTGATTTGATAGGTGAGCATCATATATACTATGTAGGCAAGATAGCAGCATGTTGATAACTCCTTGTATTGGATGTAGATATACAGGGCAGAATGGTAGATGAAAGTTTATGAGAAAATGGGACTGATGATTCCTCATCAACAGAAGCACCTGTGTGTTTCTGGAGCTTTACTTGATCCTCTTACTGATACACTTGTAGTTTACACAGTTGATTGTGCATAATATAATCATGGAGGTTTGTTACCACTGCAGTCACCTGAATATTTTTACATTGTTCTGAGGAAGAATGCCTGAGTCATCCTCATATTAGCAGGTGCTAAGTCAAGGTCCTTCCGGAGGGCCTGGAAGTCTTGCCCTCTCTTCTGTTTAGATATGAGAGATTTCTGGTGTCATTTCTCTCGGGGAAGGTTATTCACCCCGGATAATCCTACAGTCACTCAGTTAGCCAAATGCTATCATCATTCTTACTTTGGAAATTAGTTGGAGTTTTCTGGTGAAAATCAGTTCAGACTGAAATTCCATCCAATCATCCCACAAAAGTGGGACTCTATGCTGGGTTCAAGAAGCTGTACGGCTCTGTGCAAAGGAGACAGGTGAGAGATGTAACTCCTGTCATCTAGCAGAAGAACTGGCTAAACCCCAAGTTTGCAAAGGGATCTGAAAGCAAGAGACTAAAAACATGGAAATGAGAAAAATAATAACCCTGATGCTTTCACTTATTTCTCACTTCTCAGAAATCAGTGAAAGCAGAAGACATGTGATCCTTTTTGTCCTACTGTTAGAAATTTTTCTACGTAATGAAGGGAAAACGAAATAAAGCCCTGGAAAGCCCTGGAAAGCCCCCAAAATCTATGTTAGAGGGCTTAATGAAAAGACACTCCCAATATACTCCCTGAAAAGAAAAATAGTGCTCACTGCATGTCTCACATTTTACAGAAGCAGATAAAAAACAATTAAACTTTTGCTACACAACAGTTTGAAAGGAACCTTTCTCTGGGGATCTCAGTCTTCTTTCAATTCTGATAAGTCACGTAATTGGCAATTGTGAAACAATTGGAGAGTCACATCGTTGATAAAGTGACCAAAATGCCTCTATTGATTACACATGTTCGGTCCCTATTATTTTTTTTTTTTTAGCTATCGAAACAGAACAAATCTGCTTCATGGCAGATAGCTGTGACTATGCCCCGAATGTACTTCATTGAGAAATGTTAAGTACAGTTTAAGTATTGAGTTCAGTGGGTCTAGTTCATTAATGACAGCTCAGGATAGGAGACTGTAGCCCATCCAAAAGCATCCCAACAGTTCTTTTCAAACATCTTCCAGTCCCTACCAGTAACAGAAAGTGAACAGTCCTTGCCTTTTCTTTATGGTTTGCTTAAAACTTCTTCTTTTTTTTTTTTTTAAGTTTCTATGACTTTTAATAACATGAGTCTTTGCAAAAAGAACCTGAACTTCTAGAGCTTTCTAGGTTCTCTCCTGTTTATATTCCTGACAGAATTTTCCCTGTTGATTCTGTAGTCCTATAGATTTGTTATAATTGCATTTAGAAAAAAATGCTAGAGAACGTGAATCTCCTGGCAATGACCCCTGATGATACAAAATTCTATCTAAGAATTTGACTTGATTATTTCTAATGACAGTCCATCCCCAGTGTGCCTTTGAAATGTTGAATCCTTAACCTAAAAAATTGATCTTAGCTAACAGCTTGGTTATAACAAATAATAGAAAGAATTTGCCACCTGAAAATAATTCTAACAGTATGGAAACTGAGCACTGTTTTTCTTTACCTAAAGGGAAACAGAGAAAATGTGAGTCACCCCACCATCCTGCTCTTCTGGGAGTTAATGTTTTACAGAAGTTCTAGGGATGGATTGATTTGCTTAGGTGTTGCTTTTGCTTTGATGTGCAATAGACAGATGCAGTGGATGTTGGGGAAGACAAGGCAGCTTCATCTGTCTCCTCGGGAGCCTCGGAACTCATTTCACAACTCATTCATTAGAATACCAACCCCATCTCAAAAGAGGCCAACCACAGTACTCCAGGGCCCTCGGATGCAGAGGAGAGCAATCCTGTATCCCTGGAGGCAGATAAAACTCAACCTCTGAACCTCAAAGAAAGCTTTTGTGCTAGGAGGGAGCAAATTTATGACAGTTGGTGAACCAAAGAAGCCGTGGGCATTTGAAGGAACAAGGTTAACTGAACATTGTCTTTTTGTTGGTGGGGATGGATTTGTTCTTTTTGTTCCTCCCCTTTTGAAGTGTTTCTAAAAGGGAAGAAAGTCTCCCGCTTGATCACATTTTTAAAATAATATACAGCATATTTTAAAAAGCATACTGGAAATCTCATGCCACTAGGTACGAGTTCCAGAACTGCACTTGAGAGAGGAACTGTACTAGTGCAGCAGTAGATGGTCTTAGCTTGAGCCGTGGTCAGCAGTGGAAGATCCATGCTGATTCTTTGAAAGCTCAGGAAGTCTTCCGCAGTTGAGGTCACAGCATGATGTCCGCCAACTTCAAGCCTCTGCCTGGAGACAGCAAGTAGCTTTATCTTTCCCTCTTGGTCAGAAAGGTGGTCAGCGATCTCCAATATCTGAACCCTGAGATTATTATAAAGAATCAACATGGCCACTAAAAAAGTGCTTTAATAGAAAACAATAGTCCCTCAGGGGTGCTAGGTTGGATAAAGAACTCTGGCTGTATGCTCTAATTCAAAGAACAAACCAGGAATGAAGGGTTATGCTCCTTACAGGCAAAGTCTACTCAGAAAAACATCAGAATAGCTAAAAGGCAACAATTGCATAAGAAAGAGACACCCTGAGTGAAGTTCACCTGAGTAGCAGAAGAGTCAGTATCACTTAACCTTCATGTAGAGTACCTGGATTTCTGACTTGCTGTATGTTCTCTGCATCCCTTAACCTTTATCTTGCCCACTTTGAATCTTGACTTTGTGCTCCAACCTCTTCTAATAGCTCCCCCAATGTTGAAAATCTATTCACATTCCTTCTACTCCAGCCACTCACATTCCACTGCCACTCACGATAAGCCTCTTATGTTAAACAGGATAGCACTTTAGAATTACAAATGCAAAAGTTCAAAATATGCTTCACGTTGGCCTCTTTTTCTGCATGTGGGAGTAGTGAAAAGACTGTCAAAAGTTCAGGAATGAAAGTGTGTGATCTATGTGCACCAAATAAATTTTACCCAGGATGAAATTTTTGTTTCTGGTAAAAACCAAAGGAGTCAAGCCAGGGGCCAGAGGTTTTATTACAATCAGAACAGTACTCACGTGCAGTTAAAAGGAGCAGGTACTGGCATAGGATTATGTGAACAGTGCCAATATTTTAAGTACACAAACGTTTTTTACCACCCATCTTGTTTACCCTGATAACTCCTTGTTATGACATGACCAGTGCAGTTCTGATTCATGAACAAATGTCATATCAAGAAATTCAGAATTCTAACTTTTTGGCCAAAGTCAAGTTATCTAGTTATCCAGGCAAAGAAGAAAATTAAACTCTAACAGGGTTGAGCCATCCAGGCTCATCAAGCACCATAGCAAAACGAAAGTCTCTTCAAAAGAGCCCTATGTCATAGTCCAAGTCATCCCTGCCAGAGAATCTACAAAGTTAGGTCAGGACCTATGTAGAAAGGCTAAAAACCAAAGTCTTTTATAAAACATTGGCTGTAGTATCAAAGATAGCATTTGAATGAGAAATTGCCTGGCCCGAGGCTTAGATTCTTCTGCCTATTTCTGTGTGTGAAATTTTCCAGGCTTACCTGTTCATGTAGAAAGCATGATCTAGGGCAAAGAATATGTGCTTGCAGTCATTACTGTTTAAATATTTACTACCCTTTTGGGGCATTTACTCTGTGGCACTTTATACACATTCTCTCTAATCTTCACAATCACCTTCCATGCCAGAAATTATGATTTTATATTATATAAGCATGAAACAAAGTTTCAGAGATGTTAAGTTACTTGTACAAAATCTTACCACTAGCATGTGACATCTGAATTCTTCAATAATCAATAGAAACTTAACTTGTAAAAAGGGAATTATAAAATACAGGTTTGCAATGAGGATCAGGTAAAGAATAGCATGCCAAAGTATTGTAAAGGCAGTAGAGCTCAGTATAGATGTTCACCCTTTTTTTTAAACCTGCTTTTTTTGGCGTTTGGGCTGAAATTCTATCCTATGCCAGAGGAGCTCATCCTATCCTTGGAGTGGATGGTAACTTTTCTGGTGGTTCTGACTACAGAATAAATAAAAGTTATGATAAGCCTAGACTGGGACTGTCTAAGGTGTAGACACCAGCTTCAGCTGGCTATGGAGCATTTGAAATGGGGCTTGTCTGAACTGAGATATACTTATATGTAGAATGCCAAATTATTATTATATTATTATTCTTGGGGATTCATTGAGGGTACAAAGAACCAGGCCGAATTATTATTATTATTATTATTATTATTATTATTATTGGGGATTCATTGAGGTTACAAAGAATCAAGTTACATTGATTGCATTTGTTAGGTAAAGTCCCTCTTATAATTGTGTCCTGCCCCCAAAAGGTGTGTCACACACCATGACCCCCCACACCCTTCCCTCTTCCCTCTATAACCCACCACTCCCTTGCTCTCCTTCCCTCTGTCTGCTTTCCCTTTCCCAAACCCCCACCATCATTAATTGTCCTCATATCAGAATTGAGCACAAGGAATTCTTGCTTCTCCATTCTTATGATGCTTTACTAAAAATAATGTGTTCCATTTCTATCCGGGTTCACACAAAAGATGTAAAGTCTCCATCATTTTTGAAGACTGAATAGTGAATTATTATTATTACTATTTTAATTTTTATGATTTCAGGTTCATTGAAGGTACAAAGAATTAGGTTACACTAATTGCATTTGTTAGGCAAAGTCCCTCTTATAATTGTGTCCTGCCCCAAGAAGTATGCCATACATTGTAATCCCCAATCTCCCTCAATCCTCCTGTGCCCCGGCTCCCTCATTCCTCCACCCCTCACCTTGAATCGATTTGAGTTTTTCTCTTATGTGGATGTGTATTTGATTGTTTACTGGCTTCATATTAGAAATGACTACATTGGATTCTTCTCCATTCTTGTGATACTTTGCTAAGAAGAATGTGTTCCAACACTATCCACTATCCAGGTTAATACAAAAGATACAAAGTCTCCATCTTTTTTAATAGCTGGATAGTATTCCATGGGCTACACACACAATGGCATCTACCCAGAAGAAAAATAATTATTTTATCATAAGGACATTTGCATTAGACTGTTTATCACAGCTCGATTTTCAACTGCCAAAATATGGTAACAACCTAAATGCCCACCGAGGAATAGAATGCTGAATTTTGAAGACTTGGTCAAAAAAACCCAGTATCTTAATAATAGTGTTTCTATTGATCACATATTAAAATGATGACACTTTGGCTATATTGTGTTAAATAAAATATGATGAAATGATTTTTCCTCTTGCTATTTTTTTCTGTGGCTTTTAGAAACTTTGAATTTATATACATGGTTCAAGTTTGTGGCATCTATTATATTTCTGTTTTCCAGCCCTGTCTGGAAAAGCATAGTGATTTGATCTTCCATTTTGAAGATGATCTTCTTATGGATAGAGGCCCTGATGATGTATCGATTAAACCATTAATATTTCCTAGAAATAAACCAGTATGTTCCTGACAGCCATATACATTGGATAAAAAATCTATCACTTTTGCGCCAACTTTTCTTTACATTTTACTTTGGAAAGATTCAGGAAAGTCATGATGGGAAAGGGACCTGAGAACCAAGGATGAGGCTGGCCAGCATGCCAAACTCAGGAGGGGACACATAGGGCATTGGGTGGCTGGGAGCAAAAAGCACCCAACAGAGCAGGAGAGCTCAGAGAAGAGACGCTACAGGCTTGGATGACTCTTGGAATCTCCTCTAAGGCGTTCCATGTCACCATGGGCCTTAAAATTTTGTTATTGTACTTTAGGCACTTTTAATTTTCTAGATGCATATGTGAGTATTTTTACACAGATACACACACACACAATATAGGGTGGTGACAACGTTTGCGTGCAATTTCAAATTGCACACTATTTTAAATTGCACATGAACTTTATGGCCACCTGGTACATACTGCATATATTCAGCAGCAAGAGAAAGGCAACTCTTGTTTTATTCAGGAAGACAAGTGGAAAGTTAATATTTGTGGGAGCTTTTGTGTTCCAGGTATCCCGATTAGTATTTTATAAACATTAGCTTCTTTAATTCTCACCATAAGACAAGAGTACTGGTATTATTACTTGTATGTAGATGAGGAAACTGAGGCTGAGAGAGCTCAAATACTTGGCCAGACTGACAGGTTTGGTTGGTGGGTAGAAGAGTCAGGATTTGCCCCCAGGATCTTTTGAAATCCAAAAGCCATGTTCTCTTCCACAAGTCAGAAAATGAACAAGGGATTTCAGAGTGTGAGATCCAGCGTCAGAATATCTGGATATAGAAAAACATGTAATTTCCCTGTTAGTCTGTTTCCTCATCTGTAACATGGTGATACTAATATTATAATTGCAGAGAACCGAAGTGAGCATAAAAATGAGAGAACATTGCATGTTGGGGGCTTGTTTGGTTTCTGATCCATAGCAAGCACTCAATAAATGAGAGTGAATATTAATTCCCTAAATAATGCATGTTTCAAATAGCCTCTCCTTCAGATGGCAAATGAGTCCAATCTGAGCAACTGGCCAGATTCTACCCCAGTATATGAAGTCACATTTTATCTGATGAACATTTTTTCAATATGCTTGCCTGGTTTTTCTGCACAGCCCTGCCTTCATATTTCTCATGCTCCTTTGGTCTTAGAAAAGTCCAACGTTAATCTTGAGTAAATCTACCTTGAAAAAATGCACGGTCTTGGAATATTTTACAAACCCTCCTCTCTCTCCAACTAACTGCTCTAATGAAGAGAAAAATGGTAATTGAAATGAGACTAATTAGATTGTCAATTACCTGCCTCCTCACATAGGTAATTGAAATCTCCCTAATTAGGCTGTCTGTGTGTCTAGATGCTTTGTACTAAGGAATTATTAATGGGAAGCAGCTTTAGATGAAGTAACAGGAAATCTTGAAAAATGATTTAGACAAAATTTGCTCTAAAGCATTCATTCTTTCAAGGCAAAGATGTTATATATCCAATCTCGCAATGAAGTCATCCATAAGGAAAGAAAATCAGTTGAATATTTGGACTTGACTGTACAGTTTAGTTTTAAGGGCAATAAAATGATACCAACCTTGATTTTGACCTTGATTTTTAAATTTACTATTTTTTCCTGCTTTTAAAAAAAAATAAATAACAATTTCTTTTGGGTCCATGAGTTCTTTCTTCTCAGGACAGAGCCTACATCAGCAGGCCATTGGAGGATCTTGAAATGAATATTGAAAGTGGGATTTGCAGATGAGGCACAAAAATGTACACAAAATTAAATATATACATCAAACAAATGACTTCCTCTGAGTGCCTACTAGGAAGTGGCTTTATTGAAGTGGCTTCAAGGGTGAGCAGAAAAGGCAGTTTTGATTCTAGAAAAAAAAAATTACAGTAATAAAATCCTTAGAGTTCTTAGGGTTAGGAAAGTCATTTTTGAGCGAAGTATGCTCTTAGAAACGTGGCCTCTTCCATACCTACTTCAATTTCTCAGCAGAAGAGCTTCCTGAGAGAGCCTTCAGGTCACATTGATGATCATATTATATTTATATCAAGGTAATTTTTGGAATATTTTCTATCACTACCTTTGATATCTCAACATTCTCATAATGAATTTGAAGTTAGGGAAGGAAGATATTATGACCTCTGTCTGAGATGTGGAGAAACAGCCATGTGGGGAAAGACAAAGCAACTTGACCAACATGACCCAGCTTGTTATTGAACAGAGCCGGACCTGAGTCCTGCTCCTCCCCTGATCAGATCTCCATAGTAAAGTAAGACAGGAGCCTTGTTTGGTGAAACATTGTCATTCTTATTACTAATATTTTAATCCAGGGAAGTTGCAATATAAAATGTGACTGACTCTTTTTCTGTCCAGGTGGAGACCGTATATGGAGCAGGTTGTCATTTTATGATTTTGAACAATTTCCTTTCGTTCATCGGAACATTGGGATTTAAACAAGGTTCAATATGAAAGGGCTCCTATGGGGACCCTGGGGAAAACTGACTATGAAAGAAGCATGAGTACGGAATGAGGATTTAGAGTGTGTAAGGTAACTGCTGGTATCTTGCCCTGTATGAGACCAAGGCGAGGCTCTTACTGATGTGCCCACCAACCTTACTCCCACTGTCACACAGGGCATGGTGCTCATATTTCAGAGGTAACATGTCTGAAGAGCTCTTACTGTGGAAGTTGGAGGGGTGGAGAAGCACTGTGGAGAGTGTACACTCTGGAAAGTGAGGGATGGGGTCATTGCAGTGGGTGGTGGGGAAGCACCGGGCTTGTTGTCAATAGCAAGTCCATGTGACAGTAACAGCTAAAAATTGTACCCCCTGCCCCAAGTTGAATGGGAAATACAGAAAAATAATTTTAGTGGGTTATAATTAGCATTTTTGGAATATATAGAATAAGATAAAGAACATAAGGTGATATAAAATGAATTTCTTATTATCAGAGGACTTAAAAAAGAATCATCCACTTGGAAGTTTTTGGGACATCTCAGTCTGCTCTCCAGGAAGCAGTTAGAGACAGGCCAGAACACTTTGGACTAAAGAAGCAACCTTCTGAATCCTGATTATTCAAGCAGTGAGTGGAGATTTACTTGGAAATACTAGATTTATAAGGGGGTTGTGAGGAGGAGTTGAGCAAGTAAAATTGAAAGAAAAAAACATAAGATACACTTCCTCTGTTCCCTAAGCTGGAGATGTAGGTCATGCTGATTACAATGATAATAATAATTATTATTATTTTATTTTTGGGGATTCATTGAGGGTACAATAAGCCAGGTTACACTGATTGCATTTGCTTGGCAAAGTCCCTCTTGCAATCCTGTCTTGCCCCCAAAAGGTGTGACACACACCAAGGCCCCACCCCCTCCCTCCTTCCCTCTCTCTGCTATTCCTTTCCCCACCCCTCCTTCCTTTTTCTCCTCTTTGCTCTCACCTTCCCCCACCCCCATCATGACCTTAATTGTCATTAATTGTCCTCATACAAAAATTGACTACATAGGATTCATGCTTCTCCATTCTTGTGATGCTTTACTAAGAATAATGTCTTCCACTTCCATCCAGGTTAATACGAAGGATGTAAAGTCTCCATTTTTTTTTAATGGCTGAATAGTATTCCATGGTATACATACACCACAGTTTGTTAATCCATTCCTGGGTTGGTGGGCATTTAGGCTGTTTCCACATTTTGGCGATTGTAAATTGAGCTGCAATAAACAGTCTAGTACAAGTGTCCTTATGATAAAAGGATTTTTTTCCTTCTGGGTAGATGCCCAGAAATGGGGTTGCAGGATCAAATGGGAGGTCTAGCTTGAGTGCTTCGAGGTTTCTCCATACTTCCTTCCAGAAAGGTTGTACTAGTTTGCAGTCCCACCAGCAGTGTAAAAGTGTTCCCTTCTCTCCACATCCACGCCAGCATCTGCAATTTTGAGATTTTGTGATGTGGGCTGGGGTTAGATGGTATCTCACTGGGGTTAGATGGTATCCCAGGGTGGTTTTGATTTGAATTTCTCTAATAGAGAGGGATGATGAACATTTTTTCATGTTTATTAGCCATTCATTTGTCTTCTTTAGAGAAGATTCTATTCATATCTCTTGCCCATTGATATATGGGATTGTTGGCTTTTTTCATGTGGATTAATTTGAGTTCTCTATAGATCCTAGTTATCAAGCTTTTGTCTGATTCAAAATAGGCAAAAATTCTTTCCCATTGTGTAGGTTGTCTATTTGCTTTGGTTGTTGTCTCCTTAGCTGTACACAAGCTTTTCAGTTTAATGAAGTCCATTTGTTTATTTTTGTTGTTGTTGCAATTGCCATGGCAGTCTTCTTCATGAAGTCTTTCCCCAGGCCAATATCTTCCAGTGTTTTTCCTATGCTTTCTTTGAGGATTTTCATTGTTTCATGCCTTAAATTTAAGTCCTTTATCCATCTTGAATCAATTTTTGTGAGTGGGGAAAGGTGTGGGTCCAGTTTCAGTCTTTTACATGTGGATATCCAGTTCTCCCAACACCATTTATTGAATAGGGAGTCTTTCCCCCAAGGTATGTTCTTGTTTGGTTTATCAAAGATTAAGTGGTTGTAAGATGTTAGTTTCATTTCCTGGTTTTCTATTCAATTGCAAGTGTCTATGTCTCTATTTTTGTGCCAGTACCATGCTGTCTTGACCACTACGGCTTTTTAGTACAGCCTACAGTCTGGTATGCTGATGCCCCCAGCTTTATTTTTATTACTAAGAACTGCCTTAGCTATATGGGATTTTTTCTGGTTCTATACAAAATGAACCAGAAATGAACCTTTCAAATCTTGAAAGGACAATGTTGGTATTTCAATAGGAATGGCATTGAATATGTATAGAAGTATTAATGGGAAGTATAGACATTTTAACAATGTTGATTCTTCCCATCCACGAGCATGGTTTGCTCTTCCATTTGCTAATATCTTCTGCTATTTCCTTTCTGAGGATTTCATAATTTTCTTTATAGAGGTCTTTCACCTCCTTTGTTAGGTATATTGCTAGGTATTTCATTTTCTTTGAAACTATGATGAAGGGAGTTGTGTCCTTAATTCGCTTCTCACCTTGACTGTTATTGGCGTATACAAAGGCACTGACTTGTGGACATTGATTTTATATCCTGAGACATTACTGTATTTTTTCATGACTTCCAGGAGTCTTGTGGTTGAGTCTTTGGGATTCTTTAAGTATAAGATCATGTCATCAGCAAAGAGGGAGAGTTTGACCTCCTTGCTCCCATTTGGATGCCTTTTACCTTCTTGTCTTGCCTAATTGTATTGGCTAGAACTTTTAGCACTATGTTGAATAGTAAAAGTGACAGAGGACAACCATGTCTGGTTCCATTTCTAAGAGGAAAAGCTTTCAGTTTTACTCTATTTAGTAAAATATTAGCTGTGGGTTTGTCATAGATAGCTTCAATCAGTTTCAGAAATGTGCCACCTATGCCTATACTTTTCAGTGTTCTAATTAGAAAAGGATGCTGGATTGTATCGAATGCTTTTTCTGCATCTATTGAGAGGATCATATGCTCTTTATTTTTGCCTCTGTTAATATGGTGGATAACATTTATGGACTTGCGTATGTTAAACCAGCCTTGCATCCCTGGGATGAAACCTACTTGATCATGATGTATGACTTTTTTGATGATAAGCTGTAATCTATTGGCTAGGATTTTGTTGCGAATTTTTGCACCTATATGCATGAGTAAAATTGCTCTGAAGTTCTCCTTTTTAGTTAGGTGTTTTCCTGGTTTTGGTATCAGGGTGATGTTTGCTTCATAGAACGTGTTGGGGAATGATAATTAAATAGCTTTGTTTAGGAAGTCCTAAAGCTGTCTGGTGGCATATATGATCATATTCTAAGGCATGATAAAAAAAATTCCAAGTTTCCTAATCTTTTTTTTGATGGTTCAATCAATGAGGTGGGAAATTTTAGTTAATAATTTTTCTTCCTCCATCTGTTCATTCTCCCTGAATGACAACAGCCCAATTAAGCACATTTCTATATAGTTAAAAAAATCTAAGCCTTTTTTTTTTTAAAAAAAAAGTGTACACTCATAATTACTTGGTGCGTGTGGGCTGGGGAGAGGGAAGAAAAGAAACAATGTCAGACAAAACTTGTCTTCAGGCTTTCTAGAAACTGCTAACTGGTTCTACAGTTCAACTAATGTGAGTGACTCAAATTTCACTGACAAAGGGATCCAAGAATAGGACATGCATTTCCAGGTGCTAACAGTGTTATCTTTCCTGATGTTTTTGTCATAGGCCAGGGATAGATGCTGATGGCACAAAAATTGGTGACACAGCAAATCTGTGTCATGATGGAATTTGATGGAGGAATATTATACTCCCCTATCAGTTCTGAGTTCCTCTCATTAGCATTGTCAGCCTTACCCCATTGTATTCCTATTGCAAGGCCAATTCCTCCCAAGCATCTGTGATGTGCTTTCCCATCCAGCCAGTGACTAACAACATCATTTATTAAACTCCCTCTTTGTCCTGATGACATAGCCAAGGGGAAACTACGATTGCTCCCCAATAAAAACTTGCAGTCTCCTTAGGTATCTCCCAACCTCAATTCACCTCCAGGAGCTTATGGCAGATAACCAACAGCTATTCCCAATATCCTTTTCACTCTCTGTATTCTACAGTAGATATTTAACTTTTCTGTTTTTTACATAGGCAAGGGTGATCATGTGATGTTGTTCTGACACGTGAGATACAAAAATAACCTAATGGGAATTATTGAATTTTTATACACCAAGAAACGGCATAAAAGTAGCTGGCACTTTCCCTTCTCACTTTCTTTCTATCTTGAAGAAGTTGAAATATGTGTCTCTAGGAAGGGCATCTAGAAATTATAGAATAATAACTAGGAAGAAATAACCAAAAGAATCGCAAAGTTGCAGGCTGGATTAACTAACTCATTATTACCAGGTTTGCTATTATTTGTTGGAAGCCTGTAAGTTAGATGAAGCTGGAGAGCCCATATCTCATGGTCTATCCAGCTGTGCTTAACATATTGGTGAGTTTTCCACCATCTTTCATCTCAGCTTCTTGGCAAGTTATTACGACAATTATCACTTCTATAGGCTATTGAGAAACCCTGGATATCCCAAAGCTGAAAATGGTCTAATTTCTTCTTTTCCCACTTATAAATATTTTAAACGAGTTTTACCAGAAAAAGTGAAAAGAAAAATCAGTAGGCGTAATTCCACCAAAACTTGGTTTTAGATGAGATAATATGTGATAACATCCTGGCAGCCAGCAGGTGTTCAATAAATGTTGATTCTCTTTCCCTTTCTTCCCGTGGAGCTGACATTGCTCATGTTTAGCAGCTGAAGACTAGTCATGAGATAGTGTGGGTGGTAAGGCTCTGAGGCAAAAGCTCCCATTAATGTCATTAATTGGATTTAAAGAAAATTGTTCAAAGGCTGCCCCTTTTCTATTTATGAGCCTTTCTCTTCCCACACACTTCTTCATGTGGTGTTGTAAAAAGAACCCAACACCTTGAGTGGAGAGAACTGTGTCTTACTCCGTGATCTGCTGTTGGTTCTTTATAAACTTAGTAACTTCTGTCACTTTCACCGACACTGTAGGGTCTCTCCTGCCAGCTGGGAAATGGAAATGAAGAAAGAGATACAATCCTTGCCATTGAAAACTTCAGCATTCTAGGAGTACAAACAGCATAAGCAAAGGCTATTTTCTCCCACATAAATGAAACATTTTGGATTGGTGATTCACAAAGTCTTTTCTATATTTACTTGTCTTGTCTCTTAGGAAAACATAAGAATATGTCCTGAGAGGTATAAACCTAGAATAAAAAAAGAAAAGCATAGAAAGAAGGAATCTGTATTAGTAAAGCTGAACACAATAATTTTTTAATTTCTTCTCCTGGATCTGAAATGTGATTATAGCCAAATGACACTGGCCTAATTTTGTTCTCTTCCATGAATAAAACTTTACTAAATATGTAACATAGTATAATGATTTTTGGTGGACATTGCTATATTCTGGCACTGTGGGTGATCCTTCAATACAAATGGCTTATAAACTTAAAATGAAAACAACAAAAATGGTTCCCACTTAAGTTAGAACCAGGGGCAATGGAAAAGAGCAGATCAGAACTTTCTTCATTTTATGTCTGGCTAAAGTAGTGTCAATGCCTTATAAATTATATCAATGGTAGGAAACTGGAATATAATCTGGGGAATAATGTCTTTTCCACATTAAGTTCCTGACACCTAGAACCATGCTTAGTTTATATTAGATGCTCAATAAATATCATTTTTTGGAGACTGAGTCTTGTTCTGTCAACTGAGGTAGAGTGCAGCGGCATCAACTTAATTTACTGCAATTCTAACTTCTGAGTCCCAGAAATTCTCCAGTCTCAACCTTCTAAGTAGAAAGGACTACAGCTGTTCAATACGATGTCCAGCTAATTTTTAATTTTTTTTTTAAATTTCTTATTCCTGTTTTGTATTACAAGTCTGATCTCAAACTCTTGGCCTCAAGCAATCCTCCCACCTTGGCCACCCAAAGTGCTGGTATTACAGGTATGAGCTACTGTGCCAGACTAGTAATTATCATTCAAATGAACAGTGATTGGGATGATCACCGTTTGTGACTGATGCTTAGACCATAAGCAGTTATCCCAGTTGCAGATAACAATAGCTGATCAAAACCTAAATTTTACTTCACAATGTAAGACACTGTACTTTTCAGCCTATGGAGACCTAAAATGTCCCTAAACTCTCTTGCTGAGAAAGAAATAGCAAATGAAATTCTTTCTTTAATTTACAATCCTATGTATCTTCAGCCTGTAGGTCAGCAAATTCAGACTCTGCATAGCCAGACAAAAGTATTTGTGGTCAATGTTTCGAAGTGTAAATCTAAAGGTAGATCACTGTGTCAAAGCTTGTTATTGATGGAGACAGCCCATAATATAGTCTCATCAAATACAAGTTGGATTTTAAGTATAAGTGTTCAAATGCTACCATGTTGATTGGCTGCCCTCTGCTATAGGCAGGTATTTTTATGCATGAACTTTGAGTGAACCTGGAGAGACAAAAGAATGATGAGCTACTCAGTGAGGGTTAAGAAAGTGACCTGGCCTGGGTCACCGTAGGGTTCCCCAGAGACACTAGAGAAGGCTTTGCCACACATTGTCTAATAAAGTCTAATAAAGGAGAGAATTAGTCCTGGTGTGGTGTCAGCATAGCTATAAATTTTTATGCAATAATAATATAATAGGATGCTATTAATTCAACCATTCTGGTTGCCTCTGAAATGAAATTCGAGTAATATTATTTATTCATATTTTTGACTGCTAATACATTATTTTCTCAAACTATTAACTGCCCTAAGCCCAGAGTATCATAATAAAGTTGGAAGAGATTGTGATATATTTTGACCAATTCCAACAATTAACTTAATTTAAGGCTACTCTGCACATTTTAGAATTTAGAATTATGCTTTGAGAAAATTGAGAGAAGAAAATTAAATTGAGAAAAGTATTTTTGAACTTTACCACACAGACTTACAGATGAAAGTTGGGTCACACTTTTCTTTTCAAGAAAGGAACTTCAGAAGATATTTAAAATGTTTATCTTCCATATATTTTGCACACCTTTGAATTTAGAAGAACAAAAAATAGTACAAGTATTTACTGAATTTCTACTGGGAATAGGATATTCTGCTGAGAACTTTCACATAGGCTAGATTATCAAACTCTGATCTAGATGAAATTGAGCCAGGTTTGCTCTCTCCTCCTCCTCATCCCGATCTACAACATGAAAGGACAACTGGATTTAAACTCAGTTATAAGAATAGAAATGTGTGGAATGGTTTTGGAGACAGAGAAAATTTCCCCCTTTGGATGGTCTGGAGTAGGGAATATTAATGGTGTGCTGTGTGCTAAATGACAATAGCTTAAGAGGTAAAAACACTATCGTGATAAACAAAATGCATTGATGTCTGGATAATTCAGAGGGAATAAAGTAAAAGAAAGAATTTTCAGGGCAGCGCCTGTGGCTCAGTGAGTGGGGCGCCGGCCCCATACGCCGAGGGTGGCGGGTTCGGACCCAGCCCCGGCCAAACTGCAACAGAAAAATAGCCGGGCGTTGAGGCGCACGCCTGTAGTCCCAGCTGCTCGGGAGGCTGAGGCAAGAGAATTGCATAAGCCCAAGAGTTAGAGGTTGCTGTGAGCCATGTGACACCATGGCACTCTACCTGAGGGCTGTACAGTGAGACTCTGTCTCTACAAAAAAAAAAAAAAAGAAGAATTTTCAGTTAGTAAAACTGGAGGACAGGAAATCTCAGTATTCTGTATAACCCAGAGGCAAATTTCTTAGGTGCCACTTGGCTTCTTTCTGGTTGCAAGGAGCAAAGAGATCTCGGTATGGTGTCCTCTAAGCGTACTCAAAAGCTTAAGAAGCTTACACACTATTAGGGCCCCTTTCTTGCATGAAGAGACACTAGCAATATATTAACATGATTTTGTGGTGCTTACTGGCTCATGCCTGTAAACTTACCATTCTGGGAGGCCGAGGCAGGAGGATTGCCTGAGCTCAGGAGTTCGAGACCCAGCCTAAGCAAGGCCACATCTCTACTGAAAACAAAAAAACAAACAAAAAACTTAGGCAGGCATTGTGGAAGACAACTATAGACCCAGCTACTCAGGAGGCTAAGGCAAGAAAACCGCTTAGCCCAAGAATTTTTGTGAGCTACAACACCAAAGCACTCTACCCAGGGCAACAGAGTGAGACTCTGTTTTAAAAAAAATGAACAAAAATAACCCAGGATTTTGTAGAACGTGCAAAAGTAAAAAGTAAAATATTTTAACCATAATTGGGAAAACATTTCTTTCTCTCCAACTTCTCCTGAATTACACTTCTCCTTCTGCTAGATCAAATGAGAATAGATGCAGGTAATTTAGAGATTCCACTAAGGAGAAATTGGACAGTATATACATTTGGTTTGGGATATGTGGTTCATGTGTATGGGTCCTGTCACTTTTAGATAATGTCAAGTTAATGCTTGCTGGAAGAATTCCAAAAATCCTCCCAAGGTGGCTTTTGGTGACTTGCCTGGTGCTGCAATGTAGGACATCACAAACACACTGGTCAAGGACTTTGCTATTTCAGAGGGAGTTTAAGGCAAGTCCTTGTGTAAAGAATCCTGAACTATGCTGAACTCACATGTAAATGAAACTAGTATTCCTTTTCAAATTTGATAATGATTCTGAAAATGAACATGATATTACTAACATCAAGTTGTGAAACCAATTTAAATTCTCTAGTATCGATTTTTCAAAACAAATCTATTATGGAGTTGAAGAACATTCTCCTTAGTGAAGTATGTCAAGAATGGAAAAACAAGCATCCCGTGTACTCAATATTAATTTGAAACTAGTAGATGAACAACTACAGGCTCCCATGAAAGAAAAAACACAATTAAATTCATGAAGGGGGGAAGTGAACAAAGGAGTTCAGTCAGATCCCACCTAACAGGTACGATGTGGGAGTATCTGGCACACTTCCTTTGTGAAGGACTCAAACACAACTCAGACTTTCCTAACAAACACAAATGATGTAACCTAAATATATGTGCCCTTATATTAATTTAAAATAAAAAAATATATCAACTATGCTACATGAAAAACTAAGAAAAAAACACTAAAAAAAAAAAAACTAAGAAAAGAAAAGACTAAGAAAAAAAACACTAAAATCATTGTCCTATAATAAGGTAACCAAAGAGAATGCTGCAAAAATGTTAGAAACAGGAAGATCAGACAGTAACGTTTCTGGATTTTCTAATGTGTGTGGGGTTTGTTGTGATTTATTTCTACCTTCTTTGTATTATCTATTATCTATTATTATTATCTAGTATCTTCTTTAGATAGCCACTTCAACCCTACTTTTATGATCACAATTTTGTTTCCCCTTACTTTAAGGGGACTCTCATGTTCGATATGTTTTAGGATCCACAAAATTCAGATAATTCCACTGGAAAAGACAGAAAACAATCTCAAGGACTAAAAAGTCTGGGCCTTAAAAAGAAAAGAAACAGGACTGGCTGTATAATTCACCAGGCCCTGTGGAAATTACAAGTGTAGGGCTCCTTGCTCAAATCTTATGAAGAAATTCAAGATGGTGGCAACAGAGCATTTAAGCCCTGGGTGAGGGCCAGGGCTTTCTCACTCAGGGCAAAGGAGCCTGCACAGGTCACACATCATGAAGCCAGCCCTGCGAGGAGGATCATGGATGGTTACATTGGCTCTCTGATTCTCTGGTCCCCACCTTAGCAACAAGCATCTGAGATGTCCACTCCCAAGATTAGCCGTGATGGTGACAGGGGGTGCTGCTCTTAGTCTTAACAACTAATAGCCTCAACTCTGCTCACTCTTTCCAATTATCTCTTGGTTCTATTTGCATTTACACTTCTGGTTTCTACTGTTTCTCATATTTACATTCTAGGGGGTGGGGAGAGAGAGAGACAGAGAGGAATTGGTAAGGTCCTTTAATACTTACCACAATATGAGGCACCCTGTTGGGGGTAGAATTCTTGAAGACAGCTGTTTCATGGATCACTGGGCACCCTCTAAATTGCTTCTTTGGGTCAACTAACAATCTAGATCTAATCAGCTTGTGGCAAAGGCTGTGGTGTCAGATAGTGAAAAGCATGATGACTTATTTGCTTTTAACTCCTTCACTTTGAGGCATGGCCTTGGGAGCAATGAAATTTTTCTCAGGTGGGCAGGCTGGCTGGAGGACATTACGCAAGTCCCATCCAATGTAAGGTCCAATGGGTGTAAGGTCCAATGCTATGTATGCTGCTCATGTGTTATATATTGTAACACAACATGTGACCTGTGAAAATTAAAAAAAATACTATGTTCCTCACACTCACGTCTTATTATCAGACTTGAGGTCTACTGTTGTAGACATTTGTTCTGGAAGCAAGAGATCCAAATGATTCAGATTCAGAGATTTAGGTTTACAAAATTTCCAGCAAACTTGAATCCCAAACTTCATGATAAAATACGATTTCTAGGATCATAGGAGTGAAAAATTTTGGACTTTATGTTGACATTGTGCTCTGATTTTACCATTGTCAAAATAAGAGTAAATTTCTATTTTGGTTTTTTAAATGATAATTGTTAAAAGTATTAAAGTGAGAAAAGAAAAAAAAATACTGTGTTCCCAAATTGGGATGATTTGAACTTGGCAAAAGCAGAACGGGAGGCCTGCTTCCTCTGCGAATTTCAGCCTGCTTCCTTATCTGATTTCAGCCTTCTGCGACAACGGCATTTTCAAGTGGGCTGTAATTGCCTGCTGGTACATACTCAGTACCCTCATAAATCTTCACTAGTGCAGAAAAGCAAATTGTGTTGTGTTTGAGAATTCTTTGGAAATGTACGGCTGTTGGATAATGAGAGGGATACAAGTCAGGGAAGGGGCTGTGTGCTCAAGGTGAGAGTCACTGGTGCTGGCATGAAGGTCCTGGGATTGGGCACCGAAGGCAGAACCAGCCAAGGCGCTGTGTGTGCAGGAGCAGCTTAGGGAGGAATATGTGGCTAGCACACCCAGCAGGGCCCCCAGATGTCCATGTTACAGGACAAGTGGAGTGACGCCATTCTGTGCACCACTGCTTCCAAACTGGCTGAGCTTTTACATGTAGAAACTTTAAAAAGAAAAGTGAAATCAATATAACGGTTATAAGTCTTCATCTGGAGTCAAATCCTACCTTTATAACTGACTATGTGACCCCTCTCTGTACCTTCATTTTCTCATCTATAAAACATAAACGATAATCTTACCTGTTCTGTAAGGCTTGTGAAATTAAATGAGAAGGTGAGTATTCCAGAACAGTACATGAAACTTTGGGAGTGCCCAATAAACCCTGATTGTCATTTTACATATTTGCATTGTGTATCATAGGTAATCAAGGATAAAGGTGTCTGCACACAGGTTTACGCACATGTATACACAGAAGTGCATTCAAATTACATTAAGATTTAGTGCACCATCTGAAAGGGGATACTTTAAAGTTTCTTTTGAAATCTGCTCTTGAAAGATGAGCAGAGCACACTCGAACGTATGTTAAGAATTAAGCAAGAATCCCAAATGAAAGATCTTTAAAGGGGGGCCTCGTTATATGTGGAAAGACTTCAAATTTGACAAACTATCAAAAAGTAAATCTGATTTATTTTAAGGGAAAAATATTCGGAAGCTGAAGAGGTCAACTCCTGTATCCCCAAGCACAGAGAAGAAAACAGTCCTTACAAGTATAACACTGTAGATTCTGTGAACTACCAAGCCACTGCAGAGAAGGCAAGGATAGTACCATCTCTTCTCTCTGGACTGTCAATTCCTACAGGGCATGGAAAGTGTCTGCTTCCCTCCCTTGAACTAGATCCTCACACATGACTGTGTGTGGATTAGCATTTAATCAGCGTTTGTGAGGGTGACTATTAATGCGGCCAGTGCACTTGGTAAGAGCAGGCTGTGTTGATAAAGGTTTTATTTTCCTTTCAGAGAACCCCTTCTCTGCTTGATTTTTCCTGTTGACTGTAAGCTGCCTCGGGCAGGGGACTTGTTTGTATGTTTATTAAGAGACATGGAGCAAATTGCAACAAAGTACACAGTGATAACAGGGAGTAAAAATTTCATGAGATGCCATCAAATGATTCTTTAAAAGAAAGATCCAGGATATTACCACCAACTGCTACATTAACTAGTCATGTCATAACACCATCAAAATGCTAATTAGGTTGTCTGGCATGATTTGTTATTAAAAAAATAAACCCAAGTTTCCTGTAGTTCTTGATTTTGGATGGTTTTTCCTCTCCCAGTATTCGCTTCAAGGTTTATTGGATACCATTTAATTCCTTTTCTTGGGAGATAAACAAGGCTGTTGTGTGTTCCTTTTGCCACCACCTGTAAGAGTCTATAAGCATTTTAAACTTTCAGAAAGGGTCCAAGTTTACAGAATAGTGAATTCAAATGCCACTAAAAGGGGATCAAGCACAGTGTTAGGAAGGGGTGGGGGGAAGAGATTGTTCCTGGGGTCGTATTCTGGGATCTGGCCAGGGTTGCTGGGCTGGTTGCTTGCAGCTGGACAGGACAGGTGGGGTGGACTAAGGCTGAGAACCCTAACCATCCACTGGCACTGTCCAGGGGTTGGCAGAGGAATGCTAAGAGCAGATGAGGTTCTGGCAGACAAGCCAAGACTTGTAGCGCAAGGCCAGATGTTTCAGAAGCAATTAATGTTAGACAAAAACTCAAGGTGAAGAGATGGCAGCATCCTCATAAGTCAAGTCACTCAGCAGTGGGGAATTTAAAGTGAATGCTAAGCCCAAGTTTACAGGAGAAATAGATCAGTAAAGGTTATCTATGGGTAGCAACATTGTTAGGCTAAAATTTGGGGGCAGGACTCTAATCCCTGAGAGATGGTGTAACAAAAACAAGGCAGGATGCCGGCCTTGGCAGAGGAAGGTGCATTGATCATTTTAAAGAAGTGTCCACTCAGAACAACAGTCAAGACCAAAGTCCAGCTTTCGAGACACTGGTGCCCACGGTGGACGGATGATGGGAGGGAAAATGAGAGAACATTTTAGTATCAAGGATGCTATGTCATGGGTGAACCGGCTGTAAGAAGATATTCTGAAACCTAAAATGTCATTATCGGCAAGGCCAAAGCCATTGCTTTGGGGTAGGGTTTGGCAGCAAGGCAAACACAGTGATGCTGGTGGGGAGAGGAAGAGAAAGAGGCTGAGCACCAACATGGCTGTGGAACATGGCACCAAATCTTCAGCTTCACCTCCTGCTCCTAGATCTCCAGAAGCATAGAGTTGGCCATCATTCCTGAAGGCAGAGACAGCAGATAATACAGACAGGAGCACACACTCTGGAATCAGGTCATCTTTGACTCCTCATTAGGATTTCTAGATTAACCAAAAGAATGTCCAGGATAGCCAATTAAATTTAAATTCAAGAGACAAGGTGAATAGCTTTTACTCCATAACAATATCCCCCAAAGTTATATTATTAAAAATTAAAACAATTATTATCCTGTGTACTATTTGAGACTTCATTAACTTAATTATACAAAAACCTTTTTTCTTTTTTATTTAAAATTTAAACTACAGTTTCTCTGCCAACCCTACTTCTACCTCTTCTACTTTCTAGCTACTGAAACTTATTAAAGTTATTTAATATATATATTCCTCATCTGTAGAATGAGAATTATCTAGCTTATGGTGGTGTGAGACTCAATGAGTTGATATGTGAAAACTACTTAGAATAACATCTGACACCAATAAGTGCTCAAAAATGATTGCCTTTGCTTGCTTATTATTATTACCATATTATAATTACCACCAGGACTGTTACTATGACTCTATCTGAGAGTTGATCTGAATTACTGATGATCAGTAGCATCTTTGTATTTTTAGGAAGTGATGCAAGGCAAACCTTCAGCAAAATGGTCAACTGTTGTATTCATTTATTTATTCCCTATTCTCTCCCAAAACCTATTTACACAGTCTCACATTAAAAGAACAGGTGGAATAAGCCCAAAGGCAACTGTCAGAGGAAAAAACAAAACAAAACAAAAAAAAACAGGAAATCATCCAGAATGTTAAAAAGGACCAAATAGAAAAATATCAAGAAATTGTAGTTAAGGCCACAGTGAGGGCAGTTAAGTACAAAGTTGGGTTCTAAGTTTGCTAATTGCCAGGGAGAAAACAAACAAACAAACCGATGGTGAGATATTGGAAAGTAGGGTTAAGGCACATGTGCAGTCTCCAGCCTCCCTTCTCTTAGAACTTGCTCCAGAGAAAGATTCTTTATATCCTGATATCAACTTAGGAGTGAGCAACTTCTTCCAAGAGTATTTCCGTGTAAACTCATTGGAGAATAAAAGGGCCAACTTTCTTAAAGAAAGGACTTCCGGTGTCAGTGCTTTGTGGAGTAGAGAGAATGACTTTTGTTTTATTTGGTGTCAGTTTTGGGGTGGAGAGGTCTCCAGCCAGAGCAGTGGTCCTTGACCTCAGTTTCTCTTTAGAATTACCCGGGAAAGTTTTAAAAATGTGAAAATCCAGGCTTTAACTCGGACCAGTTTTTTCAGAATCTCTGGAGGTGGGACCCAGACCTGAGTCTTTTTTTAACGCTCTTCAAGGTACCCATTCTGGACAGCCAAGGTTAAACTAGAGAAAGATACCTCTGTGCAAACTATTTGTATGGCAAGACTTAGGAGACAACCCTATCAGCCAGAAAATAACAATAATAATTATAATTTTTGAAGTCTCACTATATGCCTTCCACAAACTTTACAACATTGAACTGTAGGTATTTTTTATTCACATTGTACAAATTGAGAAAAAGAAAAGTGTAAATAACACAGTAAGCAAATGAGTCCTAAATCAATTGGATACCTGACTCCAAAGCCAGAGTTCTAGTCAAGAGATCATATTATAGAAAAGATGGGATATGCACTTTTGGTGGACCTGGATGAATGTCCTGCCCCCAGGCCTTATCTTTATCAATGCCTGCCTATTCTATCATGTATCAGTGCTAGGTTTTCATTTGGGTCAGATCTGTGTCTTGGGAATTTGCAGGGAGAGAGCTCTCTGGCTGGATATCACTCTGACATTTTTGATTCCCTATGAGATTGCTGCCCTCCCACTGCAGAGCAGCCAGTCAGAGTGAAACAGCAGACACACATATTTGGATCTTGTTGAACAAACCTGTCTGAAGACGGACTTGCAAATGGTATGCCAGGTTCACTTGCCTGTAATTACGCTGGGCTTTCCCGGACAGGTTCAGCCAGTCAAGCTGGACTTGCTTGTGCCTGTGCCAATGACAAAGCTGGAATGAAAAGTAAGAGCAAATCAGTGGCTCACAGACCATTTTAGCTCTTCTCATCAGGTACCCATTAATGATTTTGCCAGTTAAGGAAGGTCTCTTTCCTAAAACAGAATGCAAAACCATTATATTTTATTATTAGCTCATGCCTGGAAGGAATTGCCAGATGGATTCTCCTGTTAAGCCTTGGACCTTCCAGCCTGTGAGGAGGCACGTGTGCATACATTCATGTCCTCACTCACTTGCGGTTCATTTATTTATGGGTCTATCTATTCTTTAATTTGGTCATCCTACCAATGTCAGTTAAGTTATTGCTACAACATGGCTTGTACTGTACTGGGCTCTGGGTATTCATCAGTAAGCACGACAAAAATTATCTTGCAGTCATGGAACTTACAGTGTAGGGGTGTTGGGGGAAAGCAAGGTAGTATTTTAACCTATAGTTGAATTCATTTAGGAGTAATTTAATCTATAGTTAAAATTCAACAAATATGCATTGGGTGTCTACTGTGTATCAGATACTATTTCAGGTCCTGGGGTTTCATTACTGGTTGAGGAAACAATAATTCCTGCCTTCACCGAGTTTACAGTCTCCCAGGGAACACAAACCAGTAAGTATATCAACAAGTAAATCTATGGTGTATTAGACGGTTACACAGAAACATAAGTGAACTTATAGTATAGGGGTGGTGGGGAAAGCAAGGTAGTAAACAAATAAATTATATGTTTTACCCATGTAATTACCCATTGTGATAGAGGCTATTAGGGAGAGATTAAAGTTTTAATGGGTCGAAGAATGAGAGGTGTGGCTACCACTGGGAAATCTTCTCTGGGAAAGTTTAATATTTGAACTAAGATTTAATTCTCCAGCACAAAATGCTTTAGCATAATATTTCATTGAGTATTTTCCCAAACTTTTTCTTTTCCTTTGTGCTAAGAATGTCAATTGTACCTACATTTTTTTCTGTCTTCCTGCTTACTTTACACATGATAACTGTTGAGCTAGGCATTCTAGGTAGCTATATTTAGAAAAATGCAGCCCTAGCATGCCACAGAGGATTACTGCAGATCCAATCTCCCTATGTATTTGTATATACCGCCCTTGAACCCTCTCCATCACTAGTTCCTTATCTGGGGATGTACTTACCGTTTGCAGAGTACTTTCACGCATCGATCTTTACAGGAAAATTGCATGTTGATCTTTCTTAGTTGATCTCCACCAAGAGCCCTGAGAGATACAAAAAGCATGACCTCTCTGTTAAATAGTGAGAAACTAATTCTGGAGATTCAGTGTTTTGTCCAAGGTCATATATTAGTAAGTGTCAGAAACAAGAGGGGAACCCAGTGTGTTTTTGCTCCCACGTCATGAATCTTTTATACATAACACTTGCCCTTCTCCCACCCCACTTCCCTAACATGCACACATTTCTCTCTCTAATTATGATCATTTGCGGGAAGATCGACTTCGGGACTCAGTTTCTCTTGCGCATTGCCATGGATCCAGGAGAATCTACCTGGTCTCTGGCTTAGCCCCAGCTCTCCAACCTATAGTTAAAATTCAACAAATATGCATTGGGCGTCTACTGTGTATCAAATACTGTTTTAGGTACTTGGGCTTCATTACTGGTTGAACAAACAACAATTCCTGCCTTCACTGAGTTTACATTCTCCCCAGAACACAAACCAGTAAGTATATCAACAAGTAAATCTATGGTGTATTAGACGGTATGTTACACAGAAACATAAAGCAGGGAACAGGAAATGGTCAGGAATGACCTCTTTGAGAATGTGCTGTTTGCGTAAAGTCCTGTGGTCATCTGGGGGAAGAACGTTCCAGGAAGAGAGGACATGGACCAAGTTGCTGGCCTGGGTCCAAGATTCAGTTGATACATCCCAACTTTGAACTTGAACTTTATTTTTATAAAGTCTCAAATGTTAAAAAATAATGCTAGTTAGATACAGTTGAACTCATATTTTTAAAGATTAGCTTCTATATTCAATTTCATTTTGGGTTAAATACTCTATTATGGGTTGTCCAGGAAGCCAAACCACTATGAATAATGTTTCCATAGGAAAATGTTCTCTGAGTTTAGCTCGGCTGACTTATAAATGAACTTAGCAACTGGTTAGTAGCAAGCTAAAAGCTGGCTGTATCAATTAAGGGACAATCCTCCTACTAAGGCTTCTTCTTCCTGTTAGGACAGAACACCACTGCACGGAGCCTCCTCCACCCTGTAGGATACACCCCGACATTCTTTTTACATCCTTATCTTCCCCTCTGCTCTCTCTGGTTCCAGCCTGTATTTTCCATTTCCCCTGTAGGGCTTCTCTTTTTGCCCTCAGATCTTTGAATAATCCTTCATGAAGCCACACTGAAAGCCCTTGATTCCCCTCATTCTTCTTTTTCAGAAGAGTCGCAGTCTATCTCACCGTAATTGTAGTGTCTCATAGATTTCCCAAGGTTTTTTTTTCCATACACACAGATTTATTTGTATTATTTCACTGTCTGCTTCTGGCAAGTGCAGTACATTTAATGCCAGTAATAAGCACTGCACCTGGAAAATTCTAAGCACCTCACAAATAGATTAATGAATATATATTGTGTGTTTTTTCATGAAATTAATGACTACCTTCTCTCCATTAAAGGGTGAATTCTTACAGATTCTTTTCTCTGTGTCTGTTTGAAATTGACTCTGCGTGTTCATAAAAATAATCAGCTAGTCTTTCTTTTTCTCCTTCAAGTCTGCCTCCTCGTTCCTTGAAGGTAGATGGATAAGAGTTTCCATCTGCAGAGAGGCACAATGGGGAGTAATAAATCTGCAGCTTCAGAGCAACAATTGAAAGGGAGGTAAGGTCTGGGATACTTGTATGCTGGAGAGACTGTTAGGGATTATTCTGTGATTTTGCCTTTGGGCTTTGCCTGGGTCCACATGGTAGATCTCTGTGTGTGTGTGTGTGTTTGCATTTATATATGCATATATAACCTCAAAACAAGGTAGAGTATTTTCTTTATCCTCATTTCATTTACATATCTAGGTAATTAGCCCGTTCAAATACACTATTGTGGGCTGGCCAACAAGTCAAACCGAGAACGTGACAATAGATAATATGATTTAGTTATCTGTCATACGGTAGTCACTGTCTTTCATATGAATTTATTTTTTTTGCTCCATAATATCCTCAGGTAAGCCTCTGAGATATAGATGCAAGGTGACTGTCTGAAAAAGTCACCCAGCTAGAAAAGTCAAGATCTGACTGCAGGCAATCTGATCATAGTACTCAAACCTTTAACCACTACCTACCCTCACTGACTGTGCTAAATGAAGGAAAGAATAGCTTTTTCCATTTTTTCCCTTCATGGGCTCTAGACCCTTTTATGACTCTTAGCAGAGAATCCAATCCAAAAGTACTTTGACAGATCACAGATGCAGGCTATGTTACTGGCTCTTACACCTAGTAGGCATCAGAATTACCTGGGTGACTGGTCACAACAGAGAGAGCTGGGCCTACCCCAAATTTTAGGTACAAAGACCCTAATAAGTTTTTGGGTGACGCCGACACTGTTCATCTAGGAAACACACTTTGAGAACCACTGGTCTAAGCCCCTTATCCCCATAAATCTGCACATTTTATAGCATTTCACTCTTCTGTCTCTATTGCCTCCACTCTTCACAACAGTGCTGGGCTTTATCTTCGGCAAATCTCACTTCCATTGTCCGGATAAGAAAACAGAGGTCCTGTGACTGCAAGTGACACGATCCTCATGGTGCAGCATTGTGTAGTAAGAGCTAGGAATTAGGCATTTTCTTTTTAATCCTACCCTGTTAATGCTGAAAAGAGCCCGACAACTGTCTACCGCAGCTTGTAAACTGGTTTGTTCACTTTCCCTTTTCAACCAGAGCTTATAGGAACCAGCATGTTCAGGGAAATGATCTCTTGCTTAAAAGGAGAAACTGTGTCCCAAGAGGCACACATATCTGAGCACAAAGGCAGGCGGGCCTGTTAGTCTCCAAAAATAAGATCCCCACAATTACATCCAAATTAAAGGTCTCTGAACTTGAATGGGGCTGGCTAATATTTCTCTTCCCTTCCAGGTTTGCTGAGCTTATAAATATCAATTATAAGGCTGGGTAAATTACAGGGATGTTGAACTTTGAATTGTTGTAGCGCTTTAAAGTGTCTATATAGTGATAATAAGGAGATTGTGAAAATCTGCTGAAGGAAATCTCACACATATTTATAGATAATTAATACAGGGAGTGGAAACTGGAAATCAGCACTGAATTTTTTAAAGCAGTAATTTAAAAATGCATTATGGCAACACATTAAGTTAGCAGTTATTCAACAAGGAAATGTGAAGATTATTAAGCTAATTAAAGGTAATAAAAACAAGTTAAGGTAGTCAGTGTGCAACTTTGAAACTGAAAAGAAAAAAATTTCCTTCCTTTAGTCTTACTACTTCTAGGAAGGGCAAATCATGGGGGGCAATTAATATATTGATAAGTTACTGGATTTTTTATGTAATAAGAAGAGAGTTCTGTATAAAAACATATTCCCTGGAGAAGTACAAAAGAGTACAAGGAAATGTTTCGGCGAAACCCTAGACCCTTTAGCAGGCCCCTGTGAGCACATGTGCGCCTTCACTCTCTCTCATGGCGAGATGAATGATTGTCATTTCAGGAACTCAATCTTGGAAAACTTTCTCCAACACGGTATATCTGATCCCACTCAGCTTTCAGACCCTGGGCTTCTTTCCTGATCTTTGGGCTCCCGTCCACTTCAAGTTATGTGACAGCTATTTGGGGGATGTTGTCTTATGCTTCTCCTTACGTTTAGATCTTATTCTCCGCATGGAACCATTATTGATGTGAAACAAAACTGCATGCTGCAAGCAGGAAGCTGAAATTTCTGGTGAGAGCGGAAATAGACACTGCTTTGTGGTAGATGCTTTGGCTAAGTGTCTTCAGCTCTGCAAGGCTTATGTGTTTTTTTAAGGAAAAATAAAAAGAAAGAAAGGAAAATGTCAAAGGCAATAATAAGAATTAAAAATAACATTCATCATATGCACTTGGATAATATATTTATGTCCAGACATTTTTGTTTTGTTTTGTTTTGTTTACTAATTATTGGGGATAAAGAGGTGGTAATAGGAGGGAATGGCCAGACTTCAAGTTACCCATACCTGTGTCTGCAGCACAATTAAACAGATTATTAAGTGCTTCTGGAGGAAACCGTGGGGGTGTTTATTGTCGCAAAGGACTGGAATTTCAAATTAAAGCAGGCTCATGTTATTAATTCTGGTAGCGGATGCTTGTAAAATTTACCACTGAGCAAATTGGGGTGTGTGTAGTTAAATGGGGGCCGAGGACAAAACTTATCACAGGGAGAATTGTCCAGCTTATCAGAAAAATGGGGCTGAAGTAGGACAAAAATTAATAAGAAATCAGAAGTATTGTATCAAAAAGAGTTCCAACATGTCTGTAATCCTATCCCATTAAAAAAAAGGATAGTTTACAGGTGAATAAGTCAATTCACCAATAAGTGAATAAGTAGTACTAGATGCTACTAAACACTTTATGATCTCGTTTTTTCTAAAAATGAAGAGGTGGGGAGGGATTATCCTTAAGAGCCATTGGTCCAAAGCTTAAACTAAGAGATAGTAGTAATGTTGTTTAGTTGATTATTATGCAAATTATTTCTAAGATTTCTTCAACCTTTGTTCTAAGATTCTTTTTTCTTTTTTCCGAGATAGAATCCTACTTTGTCACTCTTTGTGGATTGCTGTGGTGTCATAGCTCACAGCAACCTCAAAGTCTTGGGCTCAAGCAATCCTCTTGCCTCAGCCTCCTGAGTAGCTGGGACTAAAGGTGCCTTCCACAACACTGGGCTAGTTTTAGAGATGGGGTCTGGCTCTTTCTCAGGCTGGTTCCAAACTCCTGAGCTCAGGCAATCCACCGGCCTCAATCTCCCAGAATGCTAGGATTACAGGTGTGAGTCACTGTGCCCGGCCTATTTTAAGTGGAGAACAGTTGCCTTGGAAAACCAGCACACTTTTATCAACAAAGTCACACTGGGAATTTTATGAGGACAACTATTTAATAAAAAATGACTTCCTCAAGCAAAAGGGATCCTTCTTGGTCAACAGAACGGATTGTTTGAAAGCTTCAAAGTGGCCTCATTACTGGAGTCTGCCTTTACAAGAAATGCCTTTTCTCAATTATTTTCACTTTTCATTAGAAGTCTTTGCCGTTGTTGCTCACCTCATTAAGTCTGCTATGATGCTATGCGCTTAATTTCCATGTTATAATTTGTAGTAAACTGTTTGACATTAAGCCTGGTTTCCTGAGTCTACAATTTCTGCATGTTTTTGCAGCCCTTCCTCTATAGTAACCAGTTACCTTTTAGAAGATTGAACAAATTAATGTAATTTTGAACTTAACCAGTCTCAATTATGGGAATTTTGCTGTGATAGGTCATCGGGGTCACGGTGCCTTCCAAGTGCCAGGGCGTTCATTACCATCTACCTTCTGGAAATATATTCTCCTCGCCTGTAAAATGTTCCTTGTGATTCAGCCTCAACTTTCATTACTTAGTAATCACCTGGCTAATTGAATAGTTTCTCTCACAAGATTTTTCTAATTCTCAGCCAAAACTTTCCTCCACTAATTTATAACAAGGAATGTTTTCCTTACTTGGTGTTTGCACATTCCGAGTATTTGTAGCTTTTATCATTTTGACCCTCAGCTATTGCTCAGTCAGGTCCCCTCATTTGACTCCTTTAATCTTTTCTCATCAGTCAATCATTTCCAATTTCCCCATTCCTTTAATCATCTCCTTTGAACTCTGTCCAAGTTTTGGGTACTCAGGTACCCAAGACACAGCCCAGCAGTCTAGGTGTGGTCTCACTACAATCTCACCAAGCAGCGAGGGGGAGAGAGTGAAAGAATCTTGACCGTATGTTAAACTTGTTTTAATTTCTATTTCCAAAGTAAGTATACCTTTCTACCTTCTGAGCATGCAGATCTCTCTTTTCCTTCTTCCCAGCTTTATGTGTTCAATGAGAAGTATTAGGAGGTCAGCTTTTTCTGTTGCCAGCTATCACTTCACAGCCAGAGCATCCCACCGTACAACATCAGTGGCATTCTGGGATCTACAGTAGCAACACTATCTTTCTATGTGCTCACTACATAAACACATATACCACGACATATTCTGACTCTGAGTTTTCAGATGAATATCATTCTGGTTTTCCCACCTCCCCATGGGCCTAGAGAGTCTGGACGCGTACATATGGTGTACTGATCACCAGCGGTCTGGCAAACATTAAAATGCTGTTGAGCCTTGTTGTTAGATCATGGCATTTCCTGAGATGTATTAGTCAACATTCCAAATACAATCTTAGTCTCAATCAAATGAAACCCCAGGGCTTTTAGCTGAGTCAACAGCACAGACATGGGAAGAGGGGTCTCTGTGTCGCTGTTACTGGAAGGAGGGGAGAGCTGGACACCCTCACGTTCTCTTTAATCCTCACATTACCTGTGGGCCTGCTGAGGTCACGCATGTGGTTAGCAAGTATAATACATGCCATTCCAGTAAAACGCAGCTCCTCATACCCTCCTCATTTACGATAAAGTAGAAGAACCTTGCTGCTCATTAGAATTAAAAAGTTGGCTTCACCACACAGAGGTGTGCAACCCTCAGCTCTCCTTCATGGGATTCTATTAAATCTCCTAGTTTCTCAGTGAGGAAATACTCTTGCTTCAGACCCTTCCTCTGCTCAAGCACTGAGTTTTTCATTTTCACAGCTCAACCTCTTCCCTAGTAATAAATCGACCTGACTTGGAGTCCTAAGACTGTCCATTTGGATTTTTCCTTCGTATCACCTCTTCTCTCCTGTTACGAATGTGTAGAACACTGACAGGAGATTAATATCAAAAGAGAACTTTTCCCCCTGTTACACATTTTATCTGGCAACTTCTATCTTTTATTTCATTCCCCAGGACTTATTTTAGCTCAGCAAAAGCCTCCAGGTTAATGTAACAAAGGATACTTCCTTGAATTTACTGGAGTTTCCTGCCCATGGGTGACCCGTTCTACCAATTGATATTTGTCACTAAGCAATTCAGAATGTTGATCTTGAGTCTTTGACTTAAGAGGGAACAATGTGCCTTCAGGTCAATATCCCTCCTAACCACAACAGAATGTAAGCCTCATTCTCAGACAGAAAGCAATCCATTTGTTCAAAGATGAAGAAAACATAAAAGGGGAAGAAGCTAAGGATGGAGACAGTTTCTGGGCGTTCACAGGTAAGCTGATACTTTGAGATTCTTGGAGATTAGTGTTCTATCAAACAGCAGAACATCTTTGGCAAGAAGAAACCTAAGGGATTAATGGTGGGGTGGGGGAAGCTGACTGCTGTAGTATGGGGGACAGATGTGTACAGAGGGTGCAAAAGTCATTCTTCCTAAAGCTGGGAAATTTTCGACATTCTGGGGATTCAGCCAGCTAAATTTTATTTTAAGCCTTCCAGATCACAAGATTATAACAAGCATGGACAAGTTTAATTATAGTGGAGGGAAGGTTAAAATGCACACACATTTACATCCAAGTGCACACACATACACACAAACACAGCAGCTGTTTTTTTTGTTTTGTTTTTCTGGTGTAGTACTGTTATAGCTAATTGCTTAGGGACAAAGATGTGTTGGAGCAATTGCAGAATTCACTAGCATATGGTACAAACGATTGGAAAATAATCAAAAGAAGTAACTTTTGATGCTTCACTGACACCTTGAAGACAGAATATGGGAGAATAAAAACAGTATTAACAAACCACATATAGATCCTGGCCGATCCTAATAAACATTAGGGTGTGTGTGTCAGAAATTCACTTATACGCTGGAAAAAAATGAAGCTTCAACAAAATGCATTTGGGCTAATACATCAGAATGGTTTTAACATGTTATGGAGACAAGCTGCAAAGTTGGAATAAGGTCATGCTTTTCTAGTTCTCTATTAAAACATTATAGATCATGCCATGACTTACTGATTTATTTATATTTTTCTCATTTCCCATAATTCTCTGCATGGGCTAAACTAAGTTGGGTGGCTCTTCTATTCCACGTGGCAGTAGCTGGGTTCTGTCACTTGGCTGCACTCAGCTAGGAGCATGCCTGATCTGGAATGTCCAACATAACCTCACTGGAACGCCTGGGGCTCTGGTGGGGACAGCTAGGAAGCTAGGACCTCTCTTTTCCTGGGTGGTCTCTCTGGCAAGGTGACTGTGGCCCTTTACCTAGTGGCTCCAGGGAGTGAAAACAGAAGTTACCAGCCCTTGGAAGGACTGTACCCGGACCAGAACAGAATCATATTCCTTTCATTCTATTGGTGGACCCAAGTCACGAGGCCAGCCCAGATTCCTGGCAAGGAGAAAGGGACATCATTCTTGACAGGAGGAGTGGTGCCAGATCCAGGCGCAAAAGGAATCACTGGCAGGCAATTTACAGTCAACCTACAGCAGTGTTACAGGCACATCAGCTGGAAAGGGAGGGACCAGAAATCTGAAATCTGCTCCAGTTTCTGAATATGTGGTGTTTCCATGTGTGAGAGAAAAGTTAAAGTTTTCTGTTTGTTTGTTTTAGGTTCATCCAGGGTACAAAGTATAAAGTTACATTGTTTGCATTTGTTAGGTAAAGTCCCTCTTATAATTGTTATAAAGTCCCAAGAGGTGTTCCATACACTTTAATGTCGTGGCTTAAAGTGGGAGCACCTCCATCCCCTTCCCTCCTCCCCTCTCCCCTCACCCCACTCCCTCATTCCTCCACCCCACCCCCCACCTTGAATTGATTTGAGTTTTTCTCTTATGTGGGTATGTATTGGATTGACTATTGGCTTCATATTAGAATTGAGTAATTGGATTCTTGCTTCTCTATTCTCGTGATACTTTACTAAGAAGAATGTGTTCCGACTCTATCCAGGTTAGTATAAAAGATGTAAAGTCTCCATCTCTTTTAATGGCTGAATAGCATACATTTCACTTCAACTCACAGGCAATCACAAAACCCCTTATTGCAGGTTTGAGCCAAGGAGTAAAATTAAAAGCCTCCATAGGTCTACATTCCCATGCAACTTGGAAGCTTCCTTATACTTCACAAAGTCAGCAGACTGGGGCCATGGTAGCCTTAATTATTTTTTTCTACGTTTATTCAATTTGTGGCATTGAGATTAATTAGTCAATGTAGGAATACAAAATACTATAAGGACCATGTTTAATGTTTTAGTTATTTATTAGTTATAATTACATTGAAATAGGAAAGCCTTATTCTACCACTTGGGTTACTGATATCTTTAGTCTTTAACTTATTTTTTTACATTCTTATGTCTTTAGTAAAATAATCTAAACACAGTATAAGTATGGGCTTTTAAAATGAAGTAATCAGGCCTCTGGTTTGGCTGTGTCCTGCTTAAGATTAATTTCATAATGTTTTAGAAATTTTACCATCCATTAAATCAATACTATTTATTGTCTTCTATGTATACTACACTGTTTTTGTTCACAAATGTTTTATCAAGAAGTTGTATTGCTTAGACAGGTCTTTATAATACCATACCTCACAGGAATCATGATCTTATGCAAACATCAACATAGATTGAAAAGCTGGGAGTAGTAGCTCATGCCTGTAGTCCCAGGTACTTGGGAGGCTAAGGTGGGAAGAATGCTTGAGTCCAGGAGTTTAAGGCTACAGCGAACTATGTTGATGACATCTGTGAATAGGCACTGTACTTCAGCCTGGTGACAGAGCAAGACCTTGTCTTAAAAAAAAAGAAAAAAGAAAAGAAAAAAAGAAAGAGAGAGAGAACAAAAGATAAGTGAGCGAGAGAGAGATTGAAAAATAAATATATGAAAACATCTCGAATTGAAAAATGTATATTTTATGGTGAATACAAATGTTTTCTTTGTGACTTCTCAGCAGTTAAAAATTCTATCCCATGAGAAGCAATAGATTTTTTTAAGAGATGAGAGCAAATAAAGAAAAAAAAAGGTCATCAAGCTTCATGTTAAAAATAATGGAATTATTTATAAACCAAAATTCTAGGATAATAAATACTGGTACATAATTCTAATGTGAAACATTTAAGGGCATATTATTGCAAAACGAAATAACCATAAATTTAGAACTAGTTTTTAATGATATTATGTTTATTTCATTCCAAATTTAAAAAAAAAATGTGTATCATGTAAAATGCAAGTAAGAATGGGTATAGGAGATAAGGTAATTATTTTTACTTCATATTATCTTTTAAGAATAATGAAATATACTCTTAAAATAATATTTTCCACAGCCATTTTTTAAAAAGTTCTCAAAGCTTCATGATAATTCTAAATAATTTTCTCAACATTTTAACAGGTGAATTCTTTAATCTTATCAGGTATGAGCAAACTACAGCTTGTGAGTCAAGTCCTTGTAATATGTCCATTTGTTTACGTATTGTCTATGGCCGATTTCATGCGATAACAACAGACCACTTGCAACAGAAACCAACTCCAAAGGCCTGCATAGATGAAATTATTTACTCTCTGGCCTTTTCCAGAAAAAGTCTGTCAACTCCTTCTGTAGAATACATGACAATTTTAAACTTCTTATAGTTTGGTAAAGAAAACCTTGACCCTAAAAGAGAATAATGAAATGAATGATTTCTGTCCTACATTGCCATATACTAACTATTCTACTGTACTTTATTTTATTCCATTGCACAAGGTTTTCAAGAAGAATTATTACCTTTGGAATTCCCCTCCCACTCCCCCCTAAATAAATCCTACCTGGAATCTCTCTTCCTATGTAACTAGGTTGGAGGTAGAGGCACCGTGAAAAGTTCTGATGTTGAAGTGGGCATGGAGGCCTTGGAACTGTAGCAGATACATTGCTTTGTAAGCATTCTCCTCTCCGAGGAAGTCTGTGAAGCTTCCTGAAAAAGCCCCTGGACTCCAACTTTGCTTCTAGGCCAAATGGATAAAATTAATGACATGTCAGAGCTAAAAGGAATTATAGATGAAGATACCAAAGCCCAGGGAATGTAAATGCTTTAGGCCAGGGCCTACACAAGTTATTGGTGGAAATAAAAGCCAGGATCAAAGCCACATGACCTGATTTCTAATCCAGGCCACCTCTGTCCTTTCCTACATGCTACAGGGACTGATCGCACTTGATGGCCTGGTAACCCTGAGACCAGCCATGACTTCTTGTTGCACATGCCAACACATTCCAAGCCATGACCTAGGAAGAAAAATAGAAGAGGACTTAAGTGATGAGAAATAGCCATGTCTAAAAATATAAGAAATTAAAGATTAAAAAAATTATGTTGTAAAGAATGTTTTCAAATAGGGTGATGATGCTATAGATAAAGTATTTCTCTCCTACATATGATGTTTTAAGGCTTTGTATAGCCAGTGCTATATTAGACTACATGTATTTCTATTTATGAAAATTTTTTCCTAATTTCAGATTAAGGGAAGCAGTACAGCAGTAGTCCCTAACCCTTAGAAAGAGCTTAGGACAAAGGTGGACACATGGCCATGAGTGTCTGGTTAATATCCTCTTCAATTTATGGAAGGTGTTAGAAAATTTATTTTGGCCTAAGACTCCTCAAGCCTCACAAAATAGATTTCTGTTTATTACATTTGTAATAATGTTATTACTACTAATTGATAAAAGTTAGAAGCAAATTAGGCCATTAGCTGGTATATCTTTTAGGAGGATGATGTTTTTCAAATACCATGAATGATCTAATAGTCAGTAATTACTGAACAGTTAATGCCTGTGCCCCTTTATTTTAATGGCACTATTAATTTTATATATGAAAGTTTGAAAGGAAACTTCAGGAAACTTTAGTTGTAGGCATCCAGCCAAAATAGAATTACAAAGCTTAGGAGCTTCACAGAAAATCATTCACTGTAACTCACATACATCTCTGTTTCTCAAGATAACTCATATATTTGTTTTTATAGTGATAACGTCCTTCAAAAATGACCACTGATATTATAGGTGAAACTGACTCAAAACGCTTACAGACAAATAACGCTTGGATTCTGCATTGAGGATATATATGTGGGCAAAATGTGGTAAATCCAAGCCCATTGGAACAGAGGTAGTAATATCATATTTGAAGAAGGCATATTAATTCAGGAGTCAGGATTCCCAGACTCTGAATCAGGAATCAGGATTCCTGGACCCTGAATCAGGATTACTGTGTGACCCTAAGTGTAGGAGAGGAATCCACCCAGGCCTAGTTCCACTTGTCTATACAATACAGAGGCTTAAACATAGTTTACATTGGTCTGATTCTCTTAACAGTGTTATGTGATACCATAAAACAATATCAAATTTTCATTGGAAAGTTTAGCCATTTCTCTTATTTTTTGCTACTCCCTAGAATTTTCAGAATCTTATGGATTTTGGGTTCAAAAGGACCTGAGATTATCTTGCTCAGTGGTTTTTATTTATTTATTTATTTATTTATTTAAGTCATTTGTATATAGATCACAAATGTGGTTAATGCCATTTATGCCATTATGGGATTCAATGTGTTGATTATTTATACAAATTGGAGTACTTACATCCTACTAATCAACATAGCCTTCACCTCATTTACCCAATTACAGCATTAAGACATTGGTGTTGTACACCTGATAGATCCAACTTGTACTTGCAATATGCTCCATAGGTGTGGTCCCCCTACTAACCCTCCTTCTATCAACCCACCCCCCTCCCTTCCCCTCTCCTTCACCTTCCCTCCTTCAGCCTAGGCTATAGTTGTGTTTCATTTTTCATATGCAAGTGTGAGTTATTATAAATTGGTTTCACAGAACTACTGAGTACATTGGATATTTTTTTTCCATTCCTGAGATACTTTAATAAGAAGAATATTTTCCAGCTTCATCCATGTAAGCATAAAAGAGGTAAAGTCTCCATTTTTTTAATGCTGTATAGTATTCCATGGTATATACATATACCACAATTTATTAATCCATTCATGGGTCGATGAGCACTTGGGCTTCTTCCATGACTTGGCTATTATGAATTGAGCTGTAATTAACAATCTGGTGCAAATATATTTATTGCCAAATGATTTTTGGTCCTTTGGATATACACCTAGAAGAGGAATTGCAGTATCAAATGGCAGGTCTACATTTAGATCCCTGAGTGTTCTCTAAACTTCCTTCCAAAAGGAACATATTAGCTTGCATTCCCACCAACGGTGTAGAAGTGTTCCCTTTTCTCCACATCCATGACAACATCTGTAGTTTTGGGATTTTGTGATGTGGGCTACTCTTACTGGAGTTAGATGGTACCTCAGAGTAGTTTTGGTTTGGATTTCTTTGATGATTAAAGATGATGAGCATTTTTTTCATGTGTCTGTAGGCCATGTGCCTGTCTTCTTCAGAGAAGCTTCTGTTCATGTCTCTTGCCCACAATGAAATGGGATCACTTGTTTTTTTCTTAGTAATAAGTTTGAGTTCTCTGTGGATTCTGGTTATTAGACCTTTGTCAGAAATATAACTTGCAAAACTCCTCTCCCATTCTGAGTTCTGTCTATTTGCTTTACTTGGTATGTTCTTGGCAGTGCAGAAGCTTTTTAATTTGATCAGATTCCAGTAATGTATTTTTGATGTTGCTTCAATTGCCCGGGGTGTCCTCCTCATAAAGTATTCTCCCAGGCCAATTTTTTCAAGCATTTCCCCTGCACTCTCTCTAAGAATTTTTATGGTTTCATGTCTTAATTTTAAGTCCTTTATGAGTGAGAGTCAATTTTTGTTAGAGGAGAAAGCTGTGGGTCCATTTTCAGTCTTTTACAGGTTGCCAGCCAATTCACCCAGCATCATTTGCTGAATAGGGAATCTTTCCCCCAATTTATATTTTTAATAGGCTTATCAAAAATCAAATGATGATAAGTGTCTGGGTTCACCTCTTGGTCTTCAATTCTGTTCCATACATCTACCTCTCTATTTTTGTGCCAGTACCATGCTGTTTTGATCACTATTGATTTATAGTATAGTCTGAAGTCTGGAAGCATGATTCCTCCCTATTTGTTTTTATTTCTGAGTAATGTCTTGGCTATTCGAGTTTTTTTCTGTTTCCATATAAAATGAAGTACTAATTTTTCCAGGTCTTTAAAATATGACAGAGGTGCTTTTATAGGGATCGCATTAAATCTGTAGATTGCTTTAAGTAGTGTACACTATTCAACAATGTTGATTCTTCCCAGCCATGAGCATGGTATATTTTTCCATTTGTTAACATCTTCAGCTATGTCTTTTCTCAGAGTTTCATAGTTCTCTTTATAGAGATCTTTCACGTCCTTAGTTAGATATTTAGTTAGACACACCCAGATATTTCATCTTCTTTGGCACTATTATAAAGGGAATAGAGTCCTTGATTGTTTTTCCCCTTGACTATTGTTGGTATATATAAAGGCTACAGATTTGTGAGAGTTAATTTTGTATCCTGAGACGTCACTATATTCCTTGATCACTTCTAGGAGTTTTGTAGTTGGTTCCCTGGGGTTTTCCAGATATATAATCATATCGTCTGCGAAGAGTAATAATTTGATCTCCTCTGGTCCTATTTGGATCCCCTTGATTGCCTTCTCTTGCCTGATTGTGGTGGCTAACACTTCCATTACAATGTTAAAAAGCAGTGGGGACAGTGGGCATCCTTGCCTGGTTCCTGATCTGAGTGGAAATAATTTCAATTTTACTCTATTCAATATGATATTGGCTGTGAGTTTGGTATAGGTGGCCTCTATCAGTTTAAGAAATGGTCCTTCTATACCTATTTTCTTAAGTGTTCTGATCAAGAATGGATACTGGATATTGTCAAAAGATTTTTTTCTGCATCAATTGAGAGAATCATATGGTCTTTGTTTTTTAATTTGTTTGTGTTATGTATTATGATCATGGATTTACATATACTGAACCATCCTTGGGACCGTGGGATGAAACCCACCTGGTCATGATGTATAATTTGTTTGATATGTTGTTGGATTCTGTTTGTTAGGATCTTATTGAATATTTTTGCATCAATATACATTAGAGATATTTGTCTATAATTTTCTTGGTGGGTCTTTTCCTGGTTTGGGTATCAGGGTTATATTTGCTTCATAGAATGTGTTGGGAAGTATTCCTTCTTTTTCTATGTTTTGGAAAAGGTTAAGTAATATAGGTACTAGTTCCTCTTTAAAGGTTTGGTAGAATTCTGATGTGAAGCCATCTGGTCCTCGGCTTTTGTTTCTGGGGAGATTTCTTATCATTGGTGCTATCTCAGAACTTTTTATAAGCTTGTTCAACATTTCCACTTCTTTCTTGCTAAGTCTAGGGGGTGGCACGTTTCCAAGTATTGGTCTATTTCCTTCAGATTTTCATACTTCTGAGAATAGAGTTTTATGTAATATTCATTAAGGATTTGTTGAATTTCTGAGGTGTCGTTATTTGGCCTGTATCATTTCTGATTGATGAAATTAGGGATTTTACTCTTCTACTTCTGGTTAGGTTAGCCAAAGGTTTATCTATTTTATTGACCTTTTCAAAAAAACCAACTCTTTGATTGGTTGATCTGTTGTATGATTCTTTTGTTTTCAATTTCATTTAGTTCTGCTCTAATTTTAGTTATTTCTTTTCTTCTGCTGGGTTTAGGGTTGGAATGTTCTTCCTTTCCTACTTGCTTGAATGTCCCATTAAGTTGTTGACTTCCTCTCTTTCTATTCTCTTGAGGAAGGCTTGCAATTCTTTAAAATTCCCTCTTAGGACTTCCTTTGCAGTATCCCAGAGGTTCTAATAGTTTGTGTCTTCATTATTGTTTGTTCCAAAAATTTTAAACCCAGCTATCATGCAGCATGAGGTTATATAGTTTACATGTTTGTGTATGTGAATGCAGATTTCTGTTGGTACTGAGTTCAACTTTTATTCCATGATGGTCTGAGAAAATACAAGGAATGATTTCTATTCTTTTAAATTTATTGAGGTTAGACTTGTGACCTAAGATGTGATCAATTTTGGAGGATGATCCATGGCTGATGAGAAGAATGCATATTCAGTTTTGTTAGGATGCAATGTTCTGTAGATGTCTGTTAGATGCAAATATTGAATGGTTAAGATTAAGTCTAAAATTTCTTTGCTTAACTTCTTTTTGGAGGATCTATCCAACACTGCCAAAGGAGTGTTAAAATCTCTGACAATTATGGTGCTGGAGGAAATCAAGTTGCTCATGCCTGTTAGAGTCTCTTTTATAAATTGAGGCTCTTTCTGGTTGGGTGCATAAATGTTGATAGTTCAAATTTCATCATGTTGAGTGTTGCCCTTAACAAATATGAAGTGACCATCCTTATCTTTCCTTACTTTTGTTGGTTTAAAGCCTATTGTATCTGTGAATAAAATTGCAACACCTGCTTTTTTCTGATTTCTATTTGCCTGAATTATAGATGACCATCCCTTCACCCAGAGTCTATGTTTATCTTTTAAGGTAAGGTGAGATTCTTGAATGCAGCTGATGTGTGGCCTGAATTTTTGTATCCAGTCATTCAACCTGTGCCTCTTTAGAGAGCAATTTAAGCCATTCACATTAATTGAGAGTATTGATAAGCCAGATAGTATTTTGGGTATCAAGTTTTTCAAAAGTCCAGTGGGCATTTTTAATCCTTTTGCCTCTATGGAAGTTGGAATTTGATCAAGTTTCTGAGTGAGTTTACTTTGGTGGTGGAGGATTGTGCTGTTCATTATGGAGGACAAGTCTGAGAATATCCTGGAAATCTGGTTTAGTTATGGCAAATTTCTTCAACATGTGAATGTCATTAAAGTATTTAATTTCTCCATCATAAATGAAACTCAGTTTAGCTGGATGCAGGATCCTGGGTTGAAAGTTATTTTGTTTAAGAGGATTAAAGGTTGATGACCACCCTCTTCTTGCTTGAAAGGTTTCAGCAGAGTGGTCTGCAGTCATTCTAATGTTCTTCCCCTTGTAGATTATGGGTTTTTTTTACGTCTTACAGCTTTCAGAATTTTCTCCTTCATATTAACTTTAGCAAAGCTAATTATAATGTATCTATGAGAATTTTTATTTGGGTTGAGTCATGCCAGTGTTCTGAAACTGTCTGCTATCTGAATTTCAGAATCTCTTGGCATGTCTGGAAAATTCTCTTTGATTATTTCATGAAGTAAAGCATCTGTATCCTTCACAGCAACCTCATGACCTTCAGGTATTCCTATAAGGTGAATATTAGATCTCTTTGAATTATGTCAGAGCTCTCTGAGAGAATGATTCATTTTTGTTCTCCACTTTTTTTCCTCTTTGAGCATTTGGAAGCATTCAAAAGCTTTGTCTTCAATGTCAGAGATCCTTTCTTCTGCATGCTCCACTCTGTTACTGAGGGCTTCTATTCTATTTCTCAGATCTTTGAGGACTGCAAATTCTTGCTTCAATGTGTCAAAATCTTTGGTGATTTTGTCTTTCAATTCATTGAATTCTTGAGACTTCTTTTGAATTACTCCTTGAAATTCTAATTCCATCTTTATCTCCATTCCGTTGATCTTATTTGCCTTCCAAATTCTGAACTCCGATTTCTGACATCTCAGCCATTTGTTTTGAATGGAATCTTGTGCTGTGTCTGCCTTATTGTACCTTGGGGGAGTTGATCTATTCTGATTATTCATATCACCAGAGTTTTTCCACTGATTCCTTCTTATGATTGTTTTTCACCATTGGCTAATGGGCAGGTAAGGTGAAATTGGTTTGGGAGTTTCTGAGTGTGGTTAACCAGCCCTTTGTCAAGGATCTGGGACTGATGACTGCAGCTTTTTCCCCTATAGCTTTGCAAAGGACTCATGCAGTATTATAGTCTGAGGCTGAGTAAAACTGCTTGGTGTGATGGAGTTAGGTGGCTCTGTCTTGTGGTTCAGCTGGTTCTTGTCTGATCCTAGTGGATCAGTGACTCTGGTGAAGTTTTAGCTGTGGAGAAATACAAGCAACTAAGACACCCCATGGATAACAATTGGAAGAGGAAAATCAACCCTTCCCTTTACCACACAACCAGGGTACCACCCAAGAGGGTCCTTGGGTGATTGGCCCAGGTTAGGAGTTCCAAACCAATTGACCCAGTCAGTACAAACTCTCAAGTGGGAGAGTTAGAAAGGTCTCCAGCAACTAGAAGGCAGAGGTCTACTGGCTGCTCAAATTTGGCTTGTTCCAGTGCTCTATGGAGTCATAAAGGCCCGCCTGGTAGCAGAGTTGGAGCAGAGGCTGAGTCTCTTTCTGCACTTCACTCTTCTTTCATGCCAAGTCACTGGTGACCCCATAGGGCTGAGGTCCTGCTCCCTCCAATAAGCAGATGTGCCACGGCTTAGCGCCTGTCAGAGTCAAAGGAAGATCAATGCCCCTGCAGCCCGGCCACTACCCTCTGCTACCAGCTGGTTGGGGGATTGAGGCCTGCCTGCCTTGGGTACTCAATAGCCACTGGTGAGTGATCTACTTGGACTCAGTCTAATCCTGAGGGTAACAAGTCAGCAAATGCTTTTCTCCCTTAGCCACCACGCCTTTGCCCCTGCTACTCTGCAGCATGGGTATCCCTATAGAGTGAGTTCTGGTTTCCTCTGGCAGTCTCAGAGGTGGGGAGGTGTCTCTCCAAAATTAGAGGCTTGCAGGATCACTCTATTGTTGCTGGATCTTTGTGGGAAGTGACCCTGTGCAGCTCCCCAGCAACTGCCACAGCCAGAGAGTTCTGGCTGTACGAGCAGCTCCAGGAGTGTCGGGCAGACAGATCCAGCAGCAGGGTGGGGCACGCTGCACACAGTTCTGAAAGTGCCTGGCACCCGGTAACTTCAGCAAGGAGAGTGCTCGGCTCACGACTCTGGCCGGCGGAGGCGTGGTGCAGAGGTAGGGCAGGCATAGCAGGTAGGGGTGGGATACACGGCTCTAGCAGGCCGTGTGCGGGGTGTGGGCCTTGGTCTGGGTGGAGGGGGGCGCTGCTCATGAACCTCCTCCCACAGTCTCTGCAGGAGTTAGGCTTCTAGTTCATCAGGCAAGGGGGGAAGGGTGGACTGGAAGTTCAGAATGGCAGGGAAAACGTTAGTTCAATTTTTCTGCCTGGCAAGAGAGTGTTCAGGGTCACAGCAGGGTCCCTCTGGGGAAGTAGACCCTACTTCCTACAGCTCTCACCCTTGGGGTGAGACAAGAGGTCCTTAGTTCATCACTTGCCTTTGGAAAAGCTACTGGACCAAACAAAGAGAAAAAGGAAAGAAAACCCCACCGCTTTCTTGGGGGAGAGGACAGGCACTTTTCTTTTGGAATAAATTTTGTACCTGAAGTTTGCTTTCTTGGAGTCCAGCTTGCCTCAGCAGAGGTGACCTGCAGTTATCACTCTTCTCTCTCAGCTTGGCTCTCAGTTTTCAGCTTAATTGAGTACTTTCTGGACATTATCCTTCCCTCTGGACAGAAGCTTCTGTCGGAGGCTGGCTTGAGTCAGCCATCTTGCCCCTACCCCCTTAGTGGTTTTTAAATTTATGCATGCATCAGAATAAACTGGATTGCTTGTTAAAATAGCTAAACTTACCCCCAGTTTTGGAGTTTCAGATTCAGTAGTTCTCGGGTGGGGCTCCAGACATTTCTAATAAGTTTCCAGATGATATGTGCTATTCTGACGGCCATGCTCTGAGAATCACACTGGTCTCACTCCAACTTTTTATTTTTATTCACTAGATACGAACACAGGCTCTGTGAAGTTCATTGAACTATCCATGCTCACTCGTCACTAGTGGCTAAACCAAGATGGGCAGAACTGTATTCTTCCAGATGCTGAGGTCAGAGCATTTTCTTGGATACCATAATTTCTCACTTTAAATTTGAGTTATATGATACAGATTGAAAAATTAAAATGAATTTATACCAGTCCATCCTGTTCCTTAAATTAGCATTAAGCTTCTATTGAGAAGAATTTTTTCTGTTAGCAACCTCAAGTCCAAATACCTAGTAATCTTTCTTTCCATCTTTCCTTTCTTTCCTTCCTTCTGCCCTCCCTCCCTCCCTTCCTACTTTTCCCCTTCCTTCCTTTTCACCTTTTTCTTTCTCTCTTTCCTTCTTTCTTAATTTGTGGCCTACACCTGGACCATGTTTGCATAATGGAGAATTAAGGCTGAAATGGAACAAAGAAAACAAGATTCACTGTGAGTGAATAACTACTGCCACAACAAAAACACACTAGAAGGAAACAACCCAGTTTATAAAGTTCATGTGTAATTTACTGTGTTAAACTATTTTAAATTGCACATGAACTTTACATGTACTCTGTATTATTTTTTAATGGTTGAATTTTAGTTCTTGTTAATAAAAATGTAAAATTCAATCATATAACTCAAAAACCTATACAAAGCAGGTTTAAATTTCATAAAAGATTTTGGTAAATTTAGAATTCAACCCATTTATCTGCAGAAAAAAAAATCCCCTCTCCTGAAAGTGCAAGGATGAAATTTTATCCTCAAGTTTTCAGAAATAAGCACAAATACTGTGCAATTGAACCTATCTCAGATGTCTGAAAGACAATTAGGTTTCTCTAAATGTGCAGCCTCCTCTCCAGCCTCTGAGCCTTCCTAGGAATTTCCCTCATCCTTGGAATGGACCTTGGGCTCTCCCTTTCCTCCCATGTTGGCTATTCATCTAGGTCTGAGTTTTGATGCTATCTGCTGACCATGTGAGTCTTGGTGGAGCACCTGTGGTGGGCACCTTCAGCCTGGCTCCCTGTCATCCCTGCCTCCCAGTACTATGATATGACCTTTGTGTGTCCCTTCCCTTGGCTTTGGGCTGGACCTGGTGACTTCCTCCATTAATGGAGTAAGCAACACTTCCAACAGTGCCCAGAGCCTCTGTTTTTCCTCTTGCCTCTCTCTCTTGCTGGTTCACAAGCTAGAGAGAAGCTTGTGGAAAACTTTAAGGCAGAGGCACCTGGGTAAACTGCCTAAATCCTAACCCATGGAGCCATCAGATCATAAATATTTGTTTTAAGTTGCTTAATTTTGGAGCAATTTGTTAAACAACAGTGGATAGCTGCTATAAGACCCATCACATTTATTGAATCTCCCTACAGGCTAGTAGATCAGAAATTTTAGATGGTAAGCTCTTAGAAACAGATATTCTCAGCTTCAGGTAGTTGATTTAATAGGTCTGAATAGGTCTGAATAAGTGTTTTTAGAGAGGTATTTCAAATAGATGTTATGGGTATAGTATCAGAATCTTACTTTTGAAAACACTCTCTAGCTTAGAAGCTATAAGCAATCATTTTTACATAATCCATGGCTATATCCTGATGTATGAGGCATGGTAGATTCTTGATAAATAGTAAGTAAATGAATGAATGCATATCAATACACAGTACAGAGAAATTCTGGATGATTTTACAAAAACTTGATATAAATAAGAAAATAGTTATCTATTTCTCTAACTTGTAGCTGTTTACTCATTTGTACGTGCAAATTTCCCCTCTCCTTTAAAAGGATTATAGTTTATCAACTTAATAATCTATTATAATCCTGTAAGACACTTAGCAAAGTGTCTTGCCATATATTAAATTCTCAACTTTTCTGTTTGTTTATCTCTCTTTTATTTGTTTGTAAAATAACACTATAATGGTACATAATTTGAAAAATCATATAACTATCCTAACTTATCATAAGCCCATCAACATGAGAGTCAACTTAGCATGGTGTAAAGAATATAAATTTTCAAATTATACTTGGCTTTAAACCCTAGTTCCTATATTTGTAACTGTGAGTCCTCTGGAAAATTATTTTATTCTTTGAGTCTCTTTTTTCTTCTTTTCAAATGGTAGCTGATATTCCTGCAAGATTTGAAGGAGTTAATTTATAAGAAGCCTCGTCTAGTGATGGACACCTGAGCCCAGGTCATCTTAATCTAATTTTAAAACATTCTTTTCCTATTGCTTATATTACAGGCTGGATTTTGTCCCCCTACCCCCATTCATATGTTGAATTCTTAACTCCTAGTACTTTAGAATATAAGTATTTGGAGATAGAGCCTTTAAAGAGGAAATTAAGTTAAGATGAGGCTGTTAGGGTGGGCCCAGTCTGATTGATGTTCTTATGATAAGTGGAAATTTGGACACACAAAGATACTACCAGTGATGCCTTCACCCAGAGAAAAGATCATGTAAAGGCACAAGGAGAAGAACATTGGTCATCTACAAACTGAGAAGAAACCAGCCCTTGGACTTCCAGCCTATAAATCGTGAGAAAATAAGTATCTATTGTATAAGCCATACAGTCTGTGGTATTTTGTTACAGCAGCCCTAGTCAACTAAAAAGCTTAATATCGCGATGTATTTGCTGTTTATTCAGAGTCATGACTTTGAGTTGCTATAGTTTATATGACATTCTCATTGGATATCTAATAATACTTTTGGTACTGGCTAAATAAAAGAAAGTTCTTCAGGTCTGGCCTGGTTTCTAGACTTATCCCTCCTCTTCCTTTTCATATAGTAACCATAGCATTCATGCAAACAAGCTTATTGTACCATTCAGTCTCAGCACCAACCCTGACCTGAAGCAGGACACAGCATTCTAAAAACTTTGGTATTTCACACGTAGGCTCAGAACCGAATCCATCTGGGAATGGTCTGCTGCTGTGCTCAGGCCGGGATCGGGGTATTCGGTTGTCTTTGTTCCTGTCCTCATTACAGAGTTCCTGACAGCTTCCTGGCCCGGCCACTTCATAAGCTGATTGTCACTTACGTAGTAGGTCAAAGAGACTACATGATCAGCTGCCTGGACAATTTCAACTTAATTTTTACTATTCTTTCTTTCCTAAATCAGGAATTAGGGAGAGCTCATTCATTTATATTTGGGGAATAAAGAAAAATAAAATAATAAATGAAATAAAAAAATAAAATCATGTAGGTACACTACAAAAAGATGGAAAAAGAAAGTGACTGTGCTTGTTTGTGTGAGTGTGGGGGGCAGAGTAATCAGCACCACCCCCTTCTAACCCTCTGATGGCTTCTCTGTCTTAAGGGTTGGAGTTCTAGCCTATGACAAACAAGACCAGAAAATATCTGCTTCCTTTCAAAAAAGTAGAAAAATCACAGGCCCAGCTCAAATTTCAACTGCAACCAGAAGGTTTTTGATTACAAATAAGGAAAAAATATTCTGTAAAGGAGGGTGGTGAAGCTTCATAGTATGTTTCCAAAGGGAGTTGCTGAATCACTGTAATGATTGGTCTTTAAAAGGCAGAATGTCTCCTCCATTTAGGCTAAATTAAATATAGTTAACTCAAGCCTGAAGTGGAGCAAAAAATGGGAAGGCTTATTAAGAACATTTCACCCCTGTAATTCTATGTTCTTCATGAATCAGCAGCCTTTGCACAGTAGGTTTACCGATCGCTAATAGTTGATATTATTTTAGGCTTACCAGTAGCTGATTTTTAAACATGCTGTGGTCTCCAAAGCTGTGCATACCAAGTTTTCTGGTAACAGCTGGAAATCCATAATTATAGTTCACAGGGTACATCCTTATTGGCAAAATCTGTAAATAAAGTTTAAAAAGCAAACACCCCATTTATATAGGCGGCTTCTGAATACCAGATCAATTACCAAGGGAATGGAGAGCTAGCTTTTCTCAATTATTTGTTTCCCTGTATCAGAGGGCAATAAATTATTACTTCCTGCAAGAGTAAAGAAAATACAATTTTAATACTTAAAGACTTCTATGTAAAGAGTGAAATTTATCTAAAATATTTTTTCTCCTCATATACCTGGAAAAATTAGTTGATTCTACACTGTTGAAACATCACTAGAAAAAAAAAAAATATATATATATATACTGCTTAAAAGCAATTTCCAACTTGAATCTATCCCCTGCAGGTTTGTTTTAAGGAAGTTTCTAAATTAGCTGCTAAAGACTACTAGAACTTCTGTCTTACTGTCTTTTTGAAATTTTTTTTGAGGCACTATAAACCAACACGAATGAAACAGTATGGGATCAATAAATTATTTTGTTTTCATAGATAAAAAAGAATCTACCATGCGAGATGATTAGAAATAGGCACCATTTATGTTTTCAGATACGAAACAGTTAACTTTTGATTTTTAAAAGCTACACTTTAGAAACCCCACACTACTTCCCTTTTTATTCTAAGTATTTATTTCAGAGTGGCTTTTGATGGAAAATATTTTAAACTGAATGAACTCTTAAGCAATTAATGATTACAATTCTAGTAGAAATGACATGATATAAACCCACAAATACACCGCAGGAGACATTCCAGTGACTGCTAAGCATTTGTGGTGGCGGAGGAACGAGAATATGGTTCTCACTCATTCCAGAAAAGGCAATTACAATGGGCAATCACCCTAAATTCCGTGCACTACACCGCTGGTTTAAGAATAAAGGCAAACACATTTTCTATTTTCCTTCGCAATATTTTTACTTTTGTTTGGCTTTGAGCATGTTTAAACTAATTATATAAGTACTTAACACAATTTAAGCAAAATAAATGAACCAGAAAAAATGCAATTTGCCTATATTCGTCACACATTAGGCTTACTGGCATCAGTCACTGTCTGAATGTTCTGGGGTGTAGGCAGATGTAAAATTTGATTTGAAAATGTCCCAAACTAGATGATTGTATATGTTAGCAAGTATAAGTTCTGATTATTGTGTATCACTTCTTTTGCAGAGCAACTGCCATTAGCATGCAAGCAACCCTGTATTTAGGTCTCTCTTCTATCTTTTGATGACCTTGGATTCTCTGCACTCTGTTGCTTATAAATTTATTTACTTCACTCGGTATATAAAGTTTTATGCATCTCAGTTGGAAGTTAAAATGAACCTATGAAATCAATAAAAAAAGCCACTATCTTCTTCTTTTTTAAATTGAGGTATAACATGTATATGATAATGTATAAAGCTACGTATAATCTCAAGTGATAAATTTTTGCTCATCTATGTGTATATAATTATTTCTGTGTAATACTATTTCCATCAAACTCTAAAACATGAAATCTAGAAGGTTCCGTATGTGTTTTCCAGATTAATGTACCTCTTCCTCTTAGGGGGTAACCACAATTCTGACTTCTATTTCCATCAGTTAAGTTTCACATGTTCTTGAAATTTATATGAATTGAATTACATATGTACTGTTTTGTGTCTGGATTCACATACAAAATTAGTAATAGTTTTAATGCCAGTCTAAGGTCAGTTGAGGAGAATGGCAAGGAAAGTAATTTTTCTACGTTTGGTTTTTGTTATACTGCAATTAAAGACTTCATTTAATTTTTTTAAAATGAAAAATCGGTAAATAAAGTTTTTTTAAGTTGTTTATTATAAATGGACCATACCAAGACTAGTAAGGAGCCACAGACATTTTCAAAAGTTCAAAAACAATACACTTCTTTCATTGTTCAAAAGTCAAGTTTACTTTTATCAAAGAGGAGCTAAGATTTGCTAGAAACTGAACATCTGTGAGGACTGTATGTGAGCTGCTTTTAGAGGAAAGACTCTGAGCAATTCTTCTACATATCTGTGAACAAAAAAGAAGAAATACGCTTATTAAAGTGCAAAAGATTTACATTTGAGCCTAGGAAAATCATGTGGCATCCCTAGAAATCATTATCTTGGCTCAAATTTTGGTTTTAGCTCTGTCACCATCTGTAGCATGAATGAAAAGTGACTTCACTTATCTGGAACTCGGTTTTATTATCTGTAGGAAAAAAAGGTTGGTTTAGATTTGAAGTTGCAAATTGCTGTAAGGACGAGGCAGGTAACCTCAGCATATGAAATGGTCTGTAAATAAGTGTGACCAGCTAGGCAAGAGCAGCCGTCACTGAGCTTTAGCTGATTATAAGTCGCCAAACGCAGAATGTTGCCAAACGGCCCAATGTTGTGAACCTCTCAATTTTTTTTCTTTTAGACTAATGTGAGAATACAAATAACTATGTTAAAATACTTGCATATGTTAAGTCGAGTCCCTCTTGTAGTTGTGTCCTGCACACATTGTGTCTATTAAGCGAAACCTCCCAATTTTTAAGAACATCTAGAAATCTGGAATTGTTTATGTGTGGTCCCCTATTTAAACATTTTTTAATAGGCTGGACATGGTGGCTCATGCCTGTAATCCTAGCACTCTAGGAGGCTGAGGCAGGTAGATGGCTTAACCTGAGGAGTTCAAGACCACCCTGAGTAAGAGCAAGACCCCATCTCTACTAAAAACAGCAAAACTAGCATTATGGCAGGTGCCTGTAGTCCCAGTTACTTGAAATGCTGAGAAAAGAGGATCACTTGCGCCCAAGAGTTTGAGGTTGCTGAGAGGTGTGACACCACAGCACTCTACCAAGGGTCACAGAGTGAGACTCCATCTAAAAAAAAAAAAATTCTCTGCAAAACAAAGCAATATTAACCCTCCCAAGCAAACACACAAAACTTTATATGTGGGTAGACACCATGTATACTAAGCCACTAGGTCCAGATCTTTGTTTAGATATTTGCTGTCTAAATGGCAGTTATTAGTTACTCCTGGCTTCTGAACACTTGGAATGTGGTTAATCTATGTTAAGTTATAAGTGGCTATGCACAGTGGCTCACACCTGTAATTTTAGCACTTTGGGAGCTCAAGACAGGAGGATTGCTTGAGCCCAGGAGTTTGAGACCAGCCTGGGCAACATAGTGATACCTCATCTCTACAAAACTAAAATTAGCTTGGTGCAGTGGTGTGCACCTGCAGTAGCCCTACCTACTTGGGACACCAAGGCAGGAGGATTGCTTGAGCCTAAGAGTTTGAGCCTTCAGTGGGCTATTATCATGCTACTGCTGACAGCCTGGTGACAGAGCAAGACACTGACTCAAAAAAAAAAAAAAAAAGAGACAAGCTATAAGCGTAAAATACATACTGGATTTCAAAACTTAGTACAATAATTTCCACATTGATTACATACTGAAACAATACTTTTGCTACATTGGGTTTAATAAAATATAATATTAAAATTAATTTTTCCCACTTCTTATTACTTTTTTAAATGTAGTGAGAATATTTGTGGCTGGCATTATATTTTTATTTAACAGCTGTGACCTAGATAGTTATTTTTTAAGATGTGTTTCATGGTTGTGAGATGTCACAAGGTGAAATACAATTGTACCTACTGTCCCACCTGTGAGGTATACAATCCTGTATGTCCTTCTTTTTCTCCATCCTTAACAAGAAAAAGAGGAAAAAGAAAGGATAAAGGGAACTTTGGTCACAGAACTTTTCATTTAGATGATGGCAGGCAGCCTTTCTTAAACTAGAGCTCACAGCGATTCTCCAGGAGGGAGGACCTAGAATACTGTGTTTTCGACATTCTCCCCTACATGGGCTTGACCATTAAATATAGATTTTTTTTTTGCTTCATAGAGATCCTCACATCACTATATTCCAAAAAACACATTGAATGGTGAGACCTATGACCTCTTTCTGCCCCCAAGTTTCAAGAAACCAGGCATATGTCTCTGAAGAAACCAATAGCTCTGGAGGAAAAAAAAAATAGGTATTAACATTTGGGAATCTCATAACAAAATAGTCAAGACCCTTTGCACTTGGAAACCTCTCCTGTTCCTAGTTTATACTCAGCTTTTTAGTGTCTCAACAACTTTTAAGAAAAAGTTCCAACACAAAAGGTAGAGGTCAAAATAAGAAAAGAAACAGAAAAATCAGAGTCCAGGCAAAGATGAAAAGGAAATTTCCAAGGACAAGAGACTCCAATTGTACTCACCATTCTCAGAGAAATAGGAGAATATATTCTATCAACAAAACAAGTGAAGGATTCTATAATAAGTGACAGTTTAAGAAGAAAGAGTTCTTAAAAGTATAAAAAATGACAACATAGAATGAGAATTATTCCATAGAAGGCTTGGAAAACCAAGGTTTAAAAAGTAGAAGAAAACACTCTTAAGTGAAGAAGGAAAGATAATAAAATCAGAGTATTCATTTAGTGGGCTCCATATCCAAGTAAGAGTAATTTTAGAGGGAATAAATGAAATGGGGAGAAGGGATAAATTATTTTAGAAGTTATGCAAGTAAAAAAATCAATAAAAATAATGCAAGAAAGTTTATTCTCTGGAACTGAAAATTATATCTGTAGATTGAAAGAACTCACTGTCAGCCCAGCTTAATAAATGAGAACATGTAACAAAATATAACTTGATATGCTATTTAGAGCACAATGGCAAAGATAGGATCACAGACTTCTAGATGGAGGAGTGGGCAGTAAAAATTACATGAAAAAGAAGGAGAGGTAGAGTAGCACTGACCCTCTCGCAGCATCAAAAGGCAGAGAAGTGGAACATTGCCTTAAAATTCTAGGTGATATTCAACCTATTACACAATTCTATACCCAACAAAACTATTAATAAAATGAGTGGAGTGAATGAAGTCATGTTCGGAGATTCGATGCCTTTAAAACTTTCTTACCGTACACTTTTTCTTTTTTCATAAAATGACCAAATGATATGCTCTAACATACTATAAATGAAGAGAGATGAACAAAATGAGAGGTAGCAGACAGGACTGAACAAGAAAGAGAATCTAAGTGAAATGCTGGGATATTTTGTGCCAAACGTTGAGAGCAATCATTATAGATTAGAGAAAGGCCTCAGAGAATTTCTGGGTGGAAAAAAACTCGTGGAAACAAAACAAACACATGTATCATGCTGGATGTATTTTAACTATGTGGAAAATAATATTAAGAGGAGTTTTAAACTTTAATTATAATCTTTGGGAAAAATTAGTGATAGTTACATACAAACTAAGCATTTTTTAATGGGTACAATTATTCTCAAAAGAAAAAAACGTTATCGAAAAAGGAAATATAATTATAATATGCTATTTTACCAAGAAATGATCAACATTCACATACTTATAAGAAAGATTAACACAATTTTGATTAAACAAAAATGTGTGATAAAATATGAGAAAGATAAAGAGAGGAAACAGAGACATGGATTGGCTGAGTGTTAAATCTGTGCTTTTAGTATAGGGAACCAATGTCTGAAATTGATAAATCAAAAATGGCAGTAAAAATGCATTATCAAGAAATATAAAAGCAATACAAGAAAGAAAAATACCTACAAGGGTTGAGTTTGTTGCCTCCCTCGAAAAAAGATTTGAGAGTTGTACTGAAGACTATGGTTTTTCATTATGATCTGGGTAGTACTACTTGACTTTTATGAATATACATCTGCAGTTATTTTATAAAAAAATACAAAACATGTGATTGAAAATGACTAACCTCTCCACTTAAGAAGCTCACAATTTAAAAGAAAAGTTCAGTACGTAAAACATTATTGAAGTGCACTGTGTTAAAAATGGAAAGAAGGCTGTGCCTGTGGCTCAGTGGGTAGGGCACAGGCCCCATATACCAAGGTGGAGGGTTCAAACCCGTCCCCAGCCAAACTGCAACAAAAAAATAGCCAGGTGTTGTGGTGGGCGCCTGCAGTCCCAGCTACTTGGGAGGCTGAGGCAAGAGAATCGCCAAAGCCCAGGAATTGGAGGTTGCTGTGAGCTGTGTGATGCTGCAGCACTCTACTGAGGGTAACAAAGTGAGACTCTGTCTCTTAAAAAAAAAAAAACATGTCTGGCACATATTCGGATCTCACCAATGTTAACTCACATTCATTCCTTATCTTCTGCAGATAGCATTTTCCAAGGCAAATACTACTCCTAATTGTAAATGACATTTCCCCCATATATTCTTTAAGTGTGGAAGAGAAGGAAAGAACCAGACAAAGAGAAAGAGAAGTATGTTTTTTTTTTCTCCCTATTTTTTTTTTTTTTTTTTTTTTTTGTAGAGACAGAGTCTCACTGTACCGCCCTCGGGTAGAGTGCCGTGGCGTCACACGCTCACAGAAACCTCTTAACTCTTGGGCTTACGCGATTCTCTTGCCTCAGCCTCCCGAGCAGCTGGGACTACATCCCTATTTTTTTTTTTTATTGTTGGGGATTCATTGAGGGTACAATAAGCCAGGTTACACTGATTGCAATTGTTAGGTAAAGTCCCTCTTGCAATCATGTCTTGCCCCCATAAAGTGTGACACACACCAAGGCCCCACCCCCCTCCCTCCGTCCCTCTTTCTGCTTCCCCCCCCCCATAACCTTAATTGTCATTAATTGTCCTCATAGTATGTTTTTTTTATACCAAGTCTGGCAGGGAGAGACCAGGCCTTGAGCCCTAAAAATTTACATTGGTGAACTCCAGACCAACGTCCATGGTGAGGTTGTAACTGTAAAGTTCAATTGTACTGAAACTAAACATTACATATTCTAGAATTTTTACACAAGATGATAATCTATCATGACTCTTAACTGACTGAAAATTACAGAGCAGGTTTCTGTGTATTTTAGTATGATTTCATGATCTGCAGATCCACGTTTAGCAGAGATATAATGTTTAGAGCTGAGTGAGACCTGAGACCTCACTTAATTTAAGAGCTCCATCTAAAAGATGAGGAAATGAAGACTCCCAGAGGTCAAGTTATTTGAAGAAGGTCAAAGAGATCAAGTGACAAGCCAGGATAAGCTGAAGGCATTGTTATTATTCCATACAGATTCTTGTTATACCAGTGTCCTGTAGCCAATTATTTAGTGACATTTAAATATAAATGCTTACTTTGGGTAAATATACCCCAAACTTATACACAAATATATGTTTATATGTTCTTTATATTTCATGAGTATAATCATGCTTTCTGCAAGTATTTGCAATCCACATTAAGGTATTTTTTCTGAAGATTTGATAATTAGGGTATCTGTTCTGGATATGAAAATGGGTGGCCTCGAACCATCTGGTTTTGATTGTAAATCAATCTTAAAGTGGAGGGAAGAATAAGATTCCAGATGAACGGAGATTAGAAGAAGGTCACCAGCTTCTGATGTTAAAAAAAAAGCAAAAGGTATTTATTCATTTGGGTGTGCAGAAATTTTGTTCAATTTCATGCACTTTGTTTTCAGAGAATTTTATCTCTCCTAAGAACCATACAATGTTAGATATCACACACTCTAATTGCTCTTTTTTTCAGATAAGAAAATGGAGACTTATTGAAGTGAAATGACTTTCCCACATTCATTCCACTAATTAGTGGGAGGAAAAGAAATTAGTAAGTGGCGGATACTTTCAAAAAGATTTTGCTCAGTGTATAAATATGTGTGTGTGTAATTTATTTTTCATTTTCCATAAGATGACTTTATTTTCCACATTTAATTTTTGAGCAAACAGTCTTCAGAGTCTGTTGTGGAGTTTCAAAAACACATCTGAGTGTAAGATGAAACCCTTTGCACCATTTCATATGCTTGAGAAGAAGCGCCACATATATTCAAATTCATGTCTTTTGACTCCCGATTTTTGACACTATTTTAAATGTGGACATTATTTCAATACACTTTACTTTTCAGATAAAACTATGGATGTGATATATTCCTGATATAATTAAATATGGATCTATGGTATATTATTATATCTGATTTTGGTGGAAATTAGGACTGAGGTTGGTGTCATGCCTTTAAAAGTTCTGGTCAAATTACAGAAAAATTCTAAATCAACTGATTGTATTTAAAAGTGAAAGTGTGAAACATTCTTTCTAAACTTACTTATTAAAATACAAGCACTTTTTAAACAACCCTTTTAACTCTGAGACAAAACCATCTCCTGTATTTTGGTTGTATTTACTATATGGACTTTTTCAGGAGGACATAATTTATCCTGCTACATATGTAGCTCCATGTAGTGACCAAGTGGCCCAGACTATACTGGAACTTATTTTGAAATAGATGACTCATCCATTTTCTTCAAAGTCATCTGCTTTGCCAAATATGTTCATTCAACATAAAATAAGTTGGACTTTGTGGCGGACACCTGTAGTCCCAGCTACTCGGGAGGCTGAGGCAAGAGAACCTAGCCCAGAAACTGGAGGTTGCTGTGAGCTGTGAAGCCACAGCACTCTACCAAGGGCGATAAAGTGAGACTCTGTCTCTAAAAAAAAAAAAAAAAAAGTTGGACATTGTGACCTTTCAACGAACCATGTGATTTAGTTACACATATTGGTTTCAAAAGGATTTACGTTCCCAAAGTCATTCTCTATATGTAATACTATATAGATAGGGGAATTTTAATGGAAGTTAAACATTTAGAGAAGTATTATACATGATATTTAAAAAATATATATTGGTTATCTATGATACATTTTTCTATTAGGAGCATAACAATTTTTTATAGAAGAAAAGGATTTTTATCAACAGTGATGATTGTACATGTCACACAACTCAGTGAAAGTGAGTCAAATTTCTCATTTGATTCTCTCTACACAAGAAGGCTTTCGATCCTCAAAATTGTGGTGGGAAAAATTTAGATTTCCTTACATGATCTGAAAATTCTATAGTTAAATAACAAAAAGTTTTATTTAGAAACACATATACGTGTGTGTGTGTGTCTGCGTGTATTAAAACTGGGTGAAATAAAATATGTAAGAAGACATCTTTAGACTCACCAGTTTTATGTGGGTGACCTTAACTCAAAATGAACCCTCATTGTAAGTCCACAGTAAACTGATATAATTTATTTGTTCTAAGAAATGGGCTGAGTAGGTTATAAGCCAAAAATTCAACATTTTTCCATTATAATTAATCATGTAGAAAGTTTCCAAGCGTATTCAGCTAAGGACAAAGGGAATCTGAAAATTGATTTTCATAAATTAAAGTTTCAGAGTTCCCCTCCAGGCATGGTGTACTTGTCGTTGACAAAGAATTTTGAAAGGTAAGCTGGGCTTGAATGCGCCCCACCAACCACTCCACAGGCTTCTATCTATTGCCTGGCAAGTCAGGGAATGATACTAAAAGGGAAAAAAATATTTTAGGGTAACAATAAGTAATTCTAGCTAACATTTACAGGGAACTATTATCTAACAAGAACTTTGGTTCTAATATGTTTCAAGGGCTTAGAAAAACCATCTTTTGGGAAAAGGGGAAATCTTATAGAGTGTGGGTTTCTAGCTTTTTTGAGAACAAAAAGCCTTTTCCTAAAAATATATATAGATTCTCCAACAGGATAGTATTCATATTTTATTATTTGTGTAATCATAAAAAGTGGATGGCAAAAGGACATTTTGAATTCAGGAATGTTTTAAAATAAATTTATGTTATACATTCAGAATAGGGTCTGTGCCTATTGAAATTAAATGTATATATGGTTATGAAGATATATATGGTATCATACATATGGTATATATATAGACATAGACATAGCAATGTGCATATGTTTGTATGATATATATTACATGGTATATAATCATTTATTTACATATAGAAAATATTAATATGATTATCCAGCCACTCTACATATAATCTCAGAGTGTATATGAACAAGTGGTCTCAAGATTATTTCGAAGGTGAGCACTACTGTTTTTGAAGATGTTTATCTACCATACCTGGTGCCTCAGCTCACTAATTCATGTACAACTCAATCCATGCTCAAGATGTGGCCTACTGGCTAATTTCATAGTCATTTCTATTGAATTTTTTGTATTATTATTCTTAGGAAGTATCCAAGTTATTTGTGAGAGGCTTTTATTCTTGCATAAGAGATAGAGTTCCTTTTATATTAATTTTATTTACTGTGTTTTAAGCTGTTTTCCATTTCTATCATTTACAGATGCTGTGGCTAAGTGTGTGATGCCCCTCACCCACTTCCAATTCATATGTTGAAATCCTAAACCCCAAGCTGATGGGATTAGGACATATACCTTTGGGTGATTGGGCGATAGGGGCAGAGTCCTTATAAATGAAATTAGTGACCTTATGAAAGAGGCCTTGAGAGAGACTTTTCTTTCCTTCCGCCAAGAGGCTGTAGTTAACGGACTTGCATCTCTTAACCAGGCAGCAGACCCTCACCAGATACCAAATCTTTTGGCACCTTAATCTTGGATTTCTCAGCCTCCAGTACTGTGAAAAACAAATTTTGGTAATTTATAAGCTACCTAGTTTATATTTTGCTACGACAGTTTGAATGGACTAAAGACAATAAATTATATTTTCTCTTTTAATAATTACATTATAATACTAGGGTTTCTCATGATCTTTCAGGATTTCTATTTGTTTTCTTTTTTTTTATTATTGAATCATAGCTGTGTACATTAATGCGATCACAGGGCACCATATGCTGGTTTTATAGACCGTCTGACACATTTTCATCACACTGGTTAACATAGCCTTCCTGGCATTTTCTTAGTTATTGTGTTAAGACATTTATATTCTACATTTACTAAGTTTCACATGTACCCTTGTAAGATGCACCATAGGTGTAATCCCACCAATCACCCTCCCTCAGCCCCCTCCCCCCTCCCTCCCCTCCCTCTCCCCCTTCCTCCTATTCTTAGGTTATAACTGGGTTATATTTGTTTTCTAGTCCCTTTTGTTTAGCCCTACAGGTTTTTTATGCCTCCTATCATATATATGAGTACATGTATGCAAAAGAGTCCTATTTACACAGAAAATACAATTTCTACAGAGGATATTGTTTTTATCTCCTTTCTTTTCTTTTCTTTCTTTTTTTTTTTTTTTTGGTTTTTGGCTGGGGCTGGGCCTGAACCTGCCACCTCCAGCATATGGGACCGGCGCCTTACACCTTTGAGCCACAAGTGCCACCCCCCATCTCCTTTCTTTCCATCAGTCTCTCTTTGGAGTGTCTAGTCTCTTTGAGGCTAATGAAATCTACCTTGTTAAAATCATTTCTCTCATTTTTTCCAACGTTTAAAAAAACTCCCCACTGTATTTATGAGTGTTTTTATTTTTTCTTTAAGTGGTGCCTCTTACCTAAAATTGGAATACTGGATGTCGTAGTACTCTGATTATCCTTAAAGAGTAGCTGGTATTTTCCTCTACTTCAGTAAAGAATGTAGACTTGTGTACAAATAAGCTCTATATCTATTTATCTATATATATAAATGTTGGTGTGTACATATCTCTTAAAGTAAAAAGATTCTTATATATATACTTGGAAAGACTTAATTGTCACCTGGTTTGAAGGCAAAATACATGATCAATTAAAGACATAAAATTCCATAAATAGTCTTAGGGTCTTAGAAATGGAAAGAACCTTGGAAGTTCATTTAGTGATGAGATTGATATGACTACTCCTCAAGTTGCACAGACCAGGCCTACTCTCTCTTCCCCAGGATAGTCTCCAGATACTTGAACACTGTTAATATTCTTCTTGTCCAGGTTTAATACCGAACATTTTTTTGACTGAACCTTACACGGCGTTTGTTCCCCTCAGGCTCTCTTCAAGTTAATCGCTGTGGGCTAAATGAAGTGTCATTATTCAAGAGTGGTTGGAGGGCAGCAACATTGGTAAGGATCATCACCTCCTTTCTCCAGAAGCTAGACCACTGTGATTGCAACTCAGGGGAGAAGACATGTCAGATAATCCACTAATTATGATCTGATTAGCCTCCTCTCTTTCTAGTCTATGCTTGTATAGTTAATATATTTTTTAAACCCTTGTTCCAAAAAGCCTTCAAATTTTCTCTTACTAAGAAAAGAGATATGTACTCTAATGTCATCTGGGAGTTTTTGAGAAGGTGGAAAGTAATTTTCTAGACCACAAAAGGAAGGAAGGATTTCAATTCAATTCTTTTGAACTTGAAACCCAGATGATAGGATAAGAGTGGGAATTACAGACACTTCTGCTGGTCGTCCCTTCAGCCCTCCACCCATTTGAGTCAATATATCTGATCCTATATAAATCAGAATCCTGAAAAAGATAATATATTCAGAATAAAGTTGATTTTAGGTTTTATTTCACATATCCATGAGAAATAATGGTTGTATATTAACCTGAGATTCTAAGTGGTTCTTCTGGTCAGTTCTGATGATTTAACACATTTACTTTGCAAAACTCAAATAAATAAAATCCCTGTGCCAGAATAATTTGATTTGGCATTGTGAATCAGCAAAATGTCTTCATAAGGAATTGCTCCCTTCCCAGGCTTCTCCATTTCAGCCAACTTATTGGCATAAACACAGATATTTATTTGTGCAAAAACTTTGTAGTATAAATATTTGGATGTATAAAAATGTATACAATGGCCAACTATGTTTTGGCTCTTTCTGCCTAATTATGTATTCAATATTTTCTTTGGTCACTTATAATCGAATATCTTCTATATTCATGAGAATTCTATGAAGCATATTTGAACAATCATTTACTTTCAAGCCCACTGAAATGTATCTCACTGTTCTCGTATTTGTGTCATCATAGTACTATGCTTCTTTTGCCACCTGGGATTACTTAATAGTCAAAAAAGGAATGAAAGAAACATGATATCTGATTATTCTACTGCTAAAGAATGTTTGGATCAAGAAATTGTAAATGATTCTCATCATGAGAAAACATGTTTAATGTGAAGGTTAAAATCTAAATGGAAAAGAGAGAGAGAGAAACATACTAGGTATAAAACTGAAATTTATTAGCACTTATAAAAGTCCCATTAAAACTCTTCAGTTTATATCAGTTATGCAAGTTTACATGCTGGAATGACTGGAGATTTCACATCTAAGGTTGATCATTTGATGTTTTATGAATTATCAGAGGTCTAATAGACAGAAACACACAGCATACTAACATAGTAACACATTTTTATGGAAGACCCAATCTGATTTTCATATTCATCTGAGATCTTACTTTACTTACTGCTTTTGACAAGAGTGACTCCAGGGAATACTCACTTATTTATAGCTTAACAGGAAGAAAAAAATGGAACAGGAAACTCTAGAAATTCACTTGCCCTTCCTGGATTTGACACAAAGAATCTGACATTTATAAGACTAGATAATGCAAAGAAAAATACATAAAGACTTACACATCAAATGAAAAAAAAAAGATTTGGGCGGGCTTGGGTATATTCAGGAAGTAAAGGTAATTTGGGGATAAAGATAGCATTTTCTGTGTGTGCTTGTGTATTAGCAGCAAGTTAGGAGAACATATCATGATCTTCCTCCTTTTACTAGGACAATTTTAATCTCTAGGTGTGACTTTTAGGTAAATTTCCTGAAAAAGGTAAAGGGAAGCTCAAAGTCTATCCAGAAAATTAATAAGGTACCTTTGCTTTAAAAAGTCTGCCTTCATATTAATAGAAGAATACCTCACACCATCCAAATACTTGGGTGAAAATTCAGATTTCACTTGAGGACCTTAAAGACAGGTTTTGTGTTGTTGTTGTTGTCTTTGAGATTTAGTCTCACTTTGTTGACGTTGGTAGACAGCCAAAGCGTCATAGCTTGCAGCAATAGCAAACTCTTGCACTCAAGAAATCCTCTTGCCTCTGCCTCCTGAGTAGCTAAGACAATGGGCACCCACCACAATGCTGGTCATTGTTTTAGAAACCTGTCTTGCTCATGCTCAGGCTGGTCTTGAACTCCTGAACTCAAGCAATCCACCCATCTGAGCCTCCCAGAGTGCTAGGATTACGGTTTGAGCCACTGTGCCTGGCTGAAGACAGGTTTTTCAAACTCCTATGGAGAGCAACTTTGGCCATGTTTTAGCCAAGCCATGTTGGAGCTTGAGGTAAAAGAGGGGTAATGCTGGGTAATACTGATCTCATCTTTATTTAAAATTTTGCTATTTTTTAATTATGAATTTATTTATTTATTATATATATGTGTGTGTATACATATATTTATGTTATGTCCATATATACTTAAATTTCAGATGGATGTAATGGGTCTTAATGACTAGGTTATATTTCTTGCATTTGTTAGTTAAAGTTGTGGCTGAGCTCTTCACCTAAGAGGTGTGTCTGTTAGGTGAGAGCTTTTCAAACTCTCTCTTGCCCATTTCCCCTCCCCTCCTTCCCACCCTACTTATATTTAATTGTGTTTTTCTCTTGTGTGTGTTGTAATTGTTAATCTACTGGTTTCATATTAGTATTGAATGCATTGGATATTGCATGAAAATACTACTTATTTATTGAGATGTTGATGCCACTTTAAATTTGTGCTTAATGCAAGTGTTTTACTTCCTTAATTTTATAACATATATAATTATATGTATATCATATATGTCATATAACATAGTGCTTACATATGTGATGCACACACATATATAGATCGATAGAGCTATATGCATGTCTATCTCCACATTTTGGAAGCTGATATTTACACCTGACTTTATCTTTTCATTTTATAGTTGAGGCCCATTCCTCTTCCCACCACTATATTCCTAGTGAAGTTTATTATTTTTTTTATTGTTAAATCATAGCTGTGTACATTAGTGCAATCGCCTGTACCCATTCTAAGATGCACCATAGATGTGGCCCCACCCATTACCCTCAAAAGCAAATTATTTTAATACTTCTTTGTAAGCATTTTTTTCATATTTTAAGATAAAATCTTCCTGTAGGTTTTGTTCTATGTTTCTCAAACTTACAACCTTTATCCTTTTCATAATTTAATTCATGTTTTTATGGATCCAAGATAAATTTTTTTAGATTTCACAAGAATTTTGATACTAGAGAAACTATCTGATCTTGTTCCCACATTTTATGTCTTTCATGTAGTACTTTTTTTTTTTTAATTGTTTCAGGTCTATTTTTTCTCTTGCTGGGTTCTCATCCTATATCTAGGGGGAAAGACTACTGGTGTTGGCAGAACTTGCTATGAGTGTGTACATTTGTGTACATGTGAGATTGGAGCCCCTCAAATAAATATTCTGCAAATATCAGTCAAACTGCATATTAGATGTTTAGAGTAAAGCTAATCCTACAAAAATCCTTATTTTCAGATATTTAAGAGCAACAGAAGTCTAAAAAAATTTTAAAAGCAAACTGTACTGATCTTATCACATGTTTTTTTTACCTTTTCTTTCCAAGATTTCAGAGATCTAAGTCAACTGTATTCAGCAATGGAATCTTTGGTTAAATGTAAGAAAAGAAGGACTTTGATTATAATGAAAGAGTAGGCATCTGAGGCAGAAATTTTAAATGACTTCTACTGCCAGACTTACCGACACCAAATTTTTCCTGTCCTGTTTTCATTAGGTAAAATTTGTTCTTCAGTACTTTACTCTTATCTTCATTAAATTTCATTTTGGTTGCAGCTGATTGCTTTGGCAATTTACTCCTTTGCTTTAGATTGCATTGGCCTATTCTCATGAATCTGGCCTTTCCTCTTTACCCTTCGGAGCTTAATCAGAACGTTTTCTATGTTGAATCCTTTAGGTCACTGATAGAAATGTTAAATGACCACAGGGTCAGAGCTGACCCAGGACAAACTGTGGCAACATTTGTTGTGTGTCCCCAGGTTGACACTGATCCATGGATGACCCCTCTCTGGGTCTGGCTCTCCAGCTGGTTTTCCACTCATCTCGTAACTGTGTAGTTCAGACCTTGTTTTTCTACTTAATTGATGTGTGTCGTGTGAGGCAGAATCAAAGACCCTGCTAAAATTTAAGATTGATTATATCGTTGGCTTCCTTTGGCTGACTAGAACTCCCGCAAGGATATCAGCCCAGTCAGACTAGACGTATTCTTGTCAAACTCGTGCTGGTTTTCTTATCAAAATTTCATTTTGTGATGATTTTGCCACTATTTTTTCCCTAAGTGTCAAAATCCTCCTGAAATGACAATAAGGAGCCCAACTATTAAACTAAATATAAAATTCAGAAGAGCTGTTAAGTTTTCCTTTAAGGAAGAAAATACTTTTTAGTAATTCTTTTAGTGCATTAAACCAAAAGCCATATAGCTTGGGGTAGAAGATTTCTGGGAACAAAACAAAGAAATCGGGGCTTTCAAAGGAGCTTTCTAGGATCAGTCTGTGCCATTTCTCTCTGTTTCTTTCTTCTCTTCCTTGAACTTGGCATAGATTCTGACAGTCATTCAGGTAAGAAATCACCCCATTTTGAGAGCTATAACTTCATCTTGTTCATTAATGTCTCTGCTTTAGGGTAAAAAGAATAGGTACATCAATGTCTACCTGCAGGTATAATAAAAATAGATGTATCACACAGAGATGGATCATTTGTCTAGTTTATAGGGAATTCCTTTCCGTGCCCAGGAAATTTAAGTATTCACTTGAAAGGCGCAGCCATGGCAGTGAGGCTTCTGCTGTTCTTCATTCACCACAAAACAGTAATTCAATTAATTTATTACTTTGAAAGACTTCGATGCAACAGTGGTGTACATGACCCGCTCGTGTTGGGAACAGATGAAAATGCTGTGTTGGCAAAAGGCTTCCATCTCCTTAATGAGATGTGATACTGTTCAGGGTGTTCTAAGGCAAAGAATATGTTGAAAATTCAAACTGAAAGGAAGAAGATATGAAAAAAATTGGATAGATGAGAGGCATAATTCCTCTACATTTGTCAAGATTTGCAATTGTGACATAAAAATTTTACTTTTTCTTTGGAGGAAAACATTTTACTTTTACCTGTCTTAAAGGAAAGGCTAGATACTATAACTTTCTAGATTTTTGCATTTGTATTCTTTTGCATAAAATATATCATAGGAATGAAACCTAAATGAAAACACAGAATTCAAAACATACACAAAATTTCCATGAATATTTTGGAATGTGGGGGAGGAAGTGTCAGGTTGGAGAGTCCTCCACACTACGTTATGCCTGGAGAGGGCAACCAAATTGCACAGTGCCTGTGTCCCTGCCATTATGGAGCTTCAGGTCTGATTCTGGGATGGTACAGGCACTTACAGTGAGACCCCTTATCATCAATCATACAGTTATTCAGGAACTAAAGTAAAACATAGCATGGCAGACTAGGTCATTTCAGTACCTTAACCTTGAGCTACATCTAGCCCTATTATTCCTTCATTCTAGCAGACTCCTACTTCCATAAATGGTCAGCAAGTTTATTTTTTCATTATACTTTAAGTTCCTTCAAAGTATAATGTTTTGATATGAATTCAATTAGCTATCATAAACCAAAAAGAAAATAAAACACAGTAAGGAAAAAAATGTATATAAAATTCAAAAGCACCTGTGAAACAGTTAACGTAAAATCCAAGGTGCAGGTCTAGATGTATGGGTGGGAAGGTTGTGGACTGCACAAATTCTATAGACCATGCTGGGACAGCCTTATAGCTGTAGCCCCTAAGCTTGCTTTGCTTATAGGCTATTGATCACCTTCTCAGAGTTCCTGCAGTTGGGCCTTGACCTTAAGGTGGGAGTTTATTTTTATTTTATTTTTTATTTTTTTTTACACTGATTGCATTTCTTAGGTAAAGTCCCTCTTACAATTGTGTCTTGCTCCTAAGAGGTGTGTCACACACCGAGACCCTACCCCTTCCCTCCCTCCCTTCTCTGCTCTTCTTTCCCCCCCACCCCCTCCTTCTTTCTCTTTCTTTCTGCTCTCCCCTTCCTCCACCTCCCCACCATGTACTGGGTCATTAACTGTCCTCATATCAAAATTGAATACATAAGATTCATGCTTCTCCATGCTTGTGATGCTTTACTAAGAATAATGTGCTTCACTTCCATCCAGGTTAATACAAAGAATGTAAAGTCTCCATTTTTTTAATGGCTGAATAGTATTCCATGGTGTACATATACCACAGCTTGTTAATCCATTCCTGGGTTGGTGGGCATTTAAGCTGTTTCCACATTCTGGTAATTGTAAGTTGAGCTGCAATAAACAGTCTAGTGCAAGTGTCCTTATGATAAAAGGATTTTTTCCTTCTGGGTAGATGCCCGGTAATGGGATTGCTGGATCAAATGGGAGGTCTAGCTTGAGTGCTTTGAGGGTTCTCCATACTTGCTTCCAAAAAGGTTGTATTAGTTTGAAGTCCCACCAGCAGTGTAAAAGTGTTCCTTTCTCACCACATCCGTGCCAGCATCTGTAGTTTTGAGATTTTGTGATGTGGGCCATTCTCGCTGAGGTTAGATGATATCTCAGGGTGGTTTTGGTTTGCATTTCTCTAATAATTAGGGACAATGAGCATTTTTTCATGTTTGCTAGCCATTCGTCTGTCTTCTTTAGAGAAGGTTCTATTCATGTCTCTTGCCCATTGATATATGGGATTGTTGACTTTTTTCAAGTAGATTAATTTGAGTTGTCTATAGATCCTAGTTATCAAGCTTTTGTCTAATTCAAAACATGCAAATATCCTTTTCCATTGTGTAGGTTGTCTATTTGATTGCTGTCTCCTTAGCTGTACAGAAGCTTTTCAGTTTAATGAAGTCCCATTTGTTTATTTTTGTTGTTGTTGCAATTGGCACAGAAATCTTCTTCGTAAAGTCTTTCCCCACGCTGATATCTTCCAGTATTTTTCCTATGAAGGTGGGAGTTTTAAATACTTGCTAAGCAAAGAATTATCTGTAATTTTCTTTAAAATCTCTAATTCAGGAATCCAAGGCAGATAGTATAGGGCACAAAAAATACCAAAGGGCTACAGAAAAAGAAGACTAAGAGCAAATAGTTTGCTTTAATGATATTCACCAAAGACCCTAGAAATTCTATGGGGTGTATATAGAGAGGTGTATGTCTGCAGTAGGTATATTTTTCATTCATAATTTGTTGGATAGATACTGGTGACTATGCTTGCAGGAACTAATTAGTAAACTGATTGCAGTTCATGCCTATCATGTGGGTTCTCATTCTCAATGATGTCTTTTATTATCTTTATAACCCGAGATGAATAATACCTCCAAGATTGTTATAAAAGATACTCACACATACAGAACTCCATATGAGGACTGCGGTTGTGATTCAGGTGTCAGGGAGGGTAGACCAGATAAGAAGAATCCCAGAGAATAATGCCTTAGATGCCAGACATCCCTTAGCTCTGTCCAGTTGTGTCTCCTGTGAGGTAAGCTGGTGTTCGTACCAGGTACTGTTTGCACAGCTGTGGGTGGGAGCTTGTTGCTATGATAGGCCCTGGTGCACGTAATAGGATAGCCGTTGTGAAGAGAGCAGATTTTGAAGGAAACATTAGGAAGAAGAGGAAGCCACCTTTAGAAAAAAGAGGAAAGTATTTCAGGTGCAGGCTGCCTGCTGGGGGCTGACAGGGTAACTTTGGCCATTGTGTGTGTTTGATTTGGCTTGCAAAATCAAGCACTGTAACTCAGGAGATAATACGATTGACCAAAGCATAACCAGTGCAGCATCTAGTATTTTAGCCAACAGCTTTATTCTTTTGTGTGTCCTGCCTGGTGGCTAAAAAGAGGTGAGGGGTCTTTATTGTTTCAGGTTAATTGAGGGTACAAGGAATTAGGGTACAATGTTTACACTTGTTAGATAAAGTCCCTCTTATAATTGTGTCCCACCCCCAAGAGGTGCACTGTACCTCCTACATTGTGTCCATTAAGTGGGAGCACACCCATGCACCCCCCTTCTTATCCCCCCGCTCCCTTGTTCCTCTCCCCCCACACCTTGGATTCAGTTTTTTAATCCCATGCACATCTCATTTTGGAAGTAGAGCTAAAAAAGGAATAACTGCATTGAAAGACAGTGGACAGGGAAACTCCTGAAGCATGTAGACAGGATTTAATCATAATACACTGACTGACTGGGAAGCTAGTTTTTTTTTTTCAAAATGCTTGACCTAGTGAACCTTAGTGACTACTGCATTGTAAAACTAATCCCAAACTGTTCCCAGCATTCATCCTCTGTATTTTATGAGTACTGAATTAATACTACAACTTTCAGAGATTCCTCAAATGAACAAAATAGATGGGATGATGTCTTTGGTCTGACCCAGAAGAAAAGTCTTCCGAAGTACTTATTTTAATGAAGAATAAAATTGTCCATATTCTAAATGCAATAAAGCAAAAAATCCTTCTTGATTCTATGTAGTCTATTTCCAAAATGTTTGAGGTTAGTGAATTTTGACAGTTACGGCATCATAAAACTAACCCTCAACTATCTCCAGGATTTGTAATTTATGTTCTATAACGTGAGTATTATGTAAATGTTATAATGTGCAGATATATCTCCTGTAAACCTGAACTCATAATGGCTTGAAAAAGTTTCTGCAAGATCACTTTTTATTGGGGTGGAGGTTTAAGAAATACATGAAAGAAATTTAATGGCTAGAAAGTGCTCGGGTTTATAACCAAAATAACCTAAATGTAATTCAGCTCTATGGCATCTTGGTGATGCCTAGGTTTACTGTTGTTTGGGAGCTAAATGTCTGAAAATACATTAGCAAATGCTGATCTGAAGGAAAATTCAGAGCACTTCATAGATCATCATGAATCTTTTCCAACCTAGCAAGATTGGGAGGAGGCAAAAATTGCTCTGAGCATATAGTCCCAGGTATCTACAACTGCAGAGACATTACCTGGAAGCCTCTGTTATTGAACATTTGAGAATTTCACAGTTCTTGTTATTTTAGGCTTGCTTTGGTATAAAATTTATTTTATATTTTCTAGCATTGGGCAAACAGATTTTTTTCCTTTTTTTTTTGAGACAGAGTCTTAAGCTGTCTCCCTGGGAAGAGTGCTGTGGTGTCACAGCTCCCAGCAATCTCCAACTCTTGGGCTCAAGCAATTCTCTTGCCTCAGCCTCCCAAGTAGCTGGGACTACAGGCGCCTGCTTCAATGCCTGGCTATTTTTTTTGTTGTTGTTTGTTGTTGTTGTTATTGTTGTTGTTGCAGTTGTCATTATTGTTTTAGCTGGCCTGGGCCAGGTTTGAACCTGCCAGCTTCCGTGGATGTGGCCAGTGCCCTACTCACTGAGCTACAGCACTGCCCCAAACTGATGTTCTAAGAAGAAACTCTTCATAGATCCAGTGGACCCGAGAATGCCGCTCCACTCTGTGTGGCAGTAGGGGTGAGAAAGTTGTCTGAGTATCCCAGTTTAAGAAACGTGGTTAACAGGGCAGACCAAAGCCTTCAGAGATGGAAGCTTCTGCGCTGGTACAGCTCAATTTTAACAAGGAGAGACCAAAGCGCATGCCCAGAGGAGGGCTCCATTTACACAGCTGCTTCGTCCCTGGCTTCCATCCCAGCCACAAAATACTAACACGAGCCACCCTGTGCCGTCATTGGGACATTCAACACCTGTCCAGAAGAAAGGGACGTAACATTCACTAATTGGATAAGAACAATTTCAAAAATGTTTCAGGTACCAATAGGCTGTCCTTGCAACTTTTGCTCAGTTACAGGATGGACATAGGCAACCCCGTAAGCCTTTAACCTCACTTTAGCTAACTTTTATTCCCCCAAAGCTGTTTTCACTTTCTGCCTAAATCTTCTTGCAAAGCTCTATGGTGAACTATGCACACATCACAGATGATGTGCTCTGACAGACATGAAGAAGAATTAAAGTGAAATGCATGCACTGTTTAAAATAAAATCATCTATGTCATGAATAAGAAAAACAAAACAGATGGAACTGTGTCTTTGGTCATGCCTCAGAAGAGTTTCAAACTCTTCTAAAGTACTTAATTTAATAAAGGAGAAAAAAACCCTTTCAATATTCCAAATGCAATAAAGCAAGAAAGAAAAGACCTAATTGTATAATCACGTTGGAATTTGCTATCAATAGTTTTAATGTAAGGAATTCACTGATGAAATGAGTGAGGTTTATGGGGAATACATCTAGGGTAAATCACTGGGGCAAAAAGACTATTGATTCAAATGTCATCAAGACTGACAAAGTGGCTTTGTGTCAGCTTATCCCCTGCTACAAGAAGGCTCTGGTAAGGGGAGCTGTGGTCAAAAGGGGGGAGAAACCTCATATCAAATTGGGTGAAGTATGTCTGCAGTTTCCTCCACACAAATGTTCAGTTTTTCAAAAAGCATTCCACGCCAACGGTTCTTCACAGACTGTTTCTCTTTGAAAGCATGAAAGCAGGGCACGTTTGGCGTAATCATCTGGTTAGCTCGGAGCCACAAGGAAAGTCAACAGTCTTGAAGCTGCTTTCTCAATGGAATGCTTCATTTTGACATCAACAGGAAAGCCCAATCAGTCTTAGCTTGGAAAAGCTGGAAACTTCCCCCCAAATGATTGGTGGGGGGAGAAGAGAAGAGAAAGGAAGGATTTATTCCATACCAGGAGAGCTGAATATACAAGTGCCAGCGTGGTTTCCTGCAGGAAAGTGGGAAGATTAGTTTAGTTTATATTGAGATGAGGATAGAGCTTAATATGGGTCGTAGTTGATTAAACGAGAGTGAATCATTGCCCTGCCCCATCTAGATAATCTTTAGCCATTATCTTTCACAATAACATAGAAATCCTGAGCTTTCCGTTAGCCTTTGACTGATGGAGTCAATGAAGAGGTGGAGCTCTTAAGTAGAGACGACCAAGAAATGGCCACAGTATTGTCACTTCATCTCCACCGTAGTTTCACTTGCTCTTTACTTTTGAAAATCAAACACAAGATACAATTACAAATCCTAATTGTAAGCTTTTAAAATCATTCGTTAAGAAGCCCAGGATCATTTTCAGGGTCTTAGAAGAAAAGTCTCTCTTGCCAAATGTCCTTGGGGACTTTTGTTACTAAAAGTGGGCATTTTGCCAAATGCTGCAGTGAAGCTTTATAAAAATAGACAAGATAAATGGACTTTTAGTGCAGTATTATGCCAGACTTTTAATTTTCAGGAAATTATTTTTTTAACCTAGCTGAGAGTCAAGTCAATTTCTGAATTAGTTGAAAGGATGGCTGGGGATGGGGGATGGGGGGGTTGGCATCTGACATTTAAGTCAGGAAAGCTGCCACACAAAACAGATTTCTCTTGGCAATCAAGATAACTTAACAACCATAAACACATTGTCAGGGGGAAAAATTACATTTTACTCTAACACAGATCATGTACAGATGACTGATCTTTCTTTCAAGTTCAAGCACAGAAAGACTGTTTATATATTTCAACTTCTGACCCAAGCGGGCAGAACAATCTTAGAAGTCTGAATAGAAGTGGCTAAAGGGCTTTTGGCTATTTCTGTGCTATGGATATAGCAGAAATTCTCAGCTTAGGTTGCTGAGAATAAGAGTCAAATTGCTGCCACAGATAATTTGCAATATTTGTTTACATTTTTGAAACCCACAAAGAAGGTAACACCACTGCAGCTAAAAAGAAAAATTTCCTTTGCTTCATTACTTTGGAATATGCCAGTGTATGTTTCCCTGTTTCTGGGGGCTGTTTGCAGCAATCTACCCAAGGATATTCTAAACTGACACCCAAAACTTTTATTACGATCTTATCCAATTATCAGCTAACTGATTCTCTATTTAGATGGTCAACATAAAATCTTTGTGAAAGACAATTGAAAAATATTAAGAATGGTATAATACCAAAGGCACTATTACTTTTTATTGTTGTTACTATTCTATTCTCAAAAATAAAAAAGTAAAATTTTAGATTCACTTGAGATCATGGTTCAACTAGGGCAAAATTATCCCATCTTTTCATTTAGTGAGAGTTGAAAGTAGCGTTTCCCAATTCTCTGGTTATTTGGGATTATTTATTGCAACAAATGCATTAATGGAGTATAAATGTATTGAGCCTGGTTGTATTTATAGAGATATAAAACAAAGAGGTAGAGAGATAGAAACGGAAAGAGAGAGATTTGATTCGCAGACCACTGTGGATGAAAACTGTGTCTGGCATTTCTGACCGAACAGCAAGCAAACAGTCCTTGCTTCCCAAAAGTTTGTAAGTTGGTTGTACAGAAAAGACCCTCTTGTGTCCACCAGACACATAAACCCACATGTTAACCATTAGGAACTTTGAGTCAGTAGTGGAAATAGAGAAAGAGTTAACCTAAGCCGTGATTTGCTATGGATATCTATTTGTAATATGAATGTGGAAAAAATTCCAGAAAAGTGTGTGTGTGTGTGTGTGTGTGTCTTCTTGGCATCATGTCACATAAAGAGGCACTCCTACAAGTCCCTGAAAGGGGACCAATGTCTACTGAATGTGTACTAGATGCTGGGCACATGATGTGTATTATCTGGTGTAACTGCCGTAGCCGTGACTGAAGTACACACTACTGTTAATTCTGTTTTACACACCTGCAAACCGAGCCTCAAATACCAAGCAAGGTATCTAAATCTACCAGCTAAAATATGGCAGAGCTGAACTTTTTCAAATCCAAAAATTTCTGATTTGAAACCCTGTTGTCTTTTCTATTAGTGTTTCTGAAAATGAGATTTCTGCCTGCCTTCATGAGAACCACCATGGAAAGGAGGGCCCTTGGCCAAAGGCAGATGCCTCAGTCCCAACACCTGCTAAACCAGAACCTCAGTGGGGTGGAAAACCATTGCTCTATACTCTGCTTCATCTGTTCTGTGACTTAGCCGTTTGGTGCTTTAAGTAAACACAGATGTTTGAGATGAAAAGAATAGAAGGGAATAAATCTCAGTTCATTGCTCCTTGTGCAAAAGTCACTTGAGCTGAATTCATTTCAGTTTTCACTGCAATTTGCAGGAGTCTACAAATCACGGAGCAAGTAAAAATTCTGTCTTCCCTGGTGTGGGTGTAGGGAGAAGAATGGGATTCCCTCACAAGTAGCAGACTTCTGTCTGTGGGATGCCACATCTCCAAAGATGAATATCCAGGTAGCTAATTGGAACCTAATGTGATCCCCATTACGAAACCTTCCTTCTCACATCCCTTTTATCCAGTGCTATGAAACTTAAATAAATTTAGACAGAATTTAGACTGAAAGAAATGTCCATATTAGATTTTTGAATGAAATGAAAGTTAATCACAGCAAACAGAATTTCATCTATTTTATAGGATTCTGTTGGGAGATAACAGGTAATTGGAAACTAATTCCTAGATTCAAAGAATTCTAAGATTAAATAGAAATGTGATTATGTCTATTTGGGAAAAATATTCATGAAATATTTATGTTCATTACCCTTCCTCTGAGTAAAAGAATACTGTACTTAAATGGAGCTCTATCTTATTCTGAGAAAAGAGTTTCTGGAACTGAAATATAGGATTTCACTTTACCTAACTCTGTTAAAATGTAAATTTGTGGATACTATGTATTAAACAGTTGCAAAGGGATGAAGCACTGAGCTAACCTCTTTAATGCCATCTTTCATTGAGAATTTGATGGTTTTATGCTGTCACTCCATGTTGATCTTCTGTTCTTCTCTCTTATGGAAAAGGGTAAGATGTTGCATTTTATAGCATTACATGTATTTCTCAAGAAACTTTCACATACACTTTGATTTTGTTGTTATTATTAATAATAACATTAACAATTTTAGTCAGATTTAATTCCCAAGAAAGCCCTGGAAATTAGTTGTTGTGCACAAAGGATGGAAAATGATAGTGTGGCATAGGAAGGTTAAAAGATAAAACCGAATGGGTCTGGCACTTAGGGCTTGTTAAAATGCAGCATGCAGAGCTCCACCCCCAGAATTCCTGGTTCAGTGTGTTCTGGAGTGACTTCAGGAAAATCACTGCTCCGTGTACCTTGACTAGGACATTACAGTAACACATGGCCACACCGCACTTTTGTATCCTATGACTTAAGAGTATCTGTGCTAAAATGCATTTTGTGCTATTTTATTGTCATTGGAGAACTCAGTTTTCAGCATTTGGCCGTGGTGTAGCCATCTCATACTTCTGAAAAGTAAACAATGTCACCATAGTCAGGATCAATACTTTTAAGGGGTTCCTAGAATTGGCAGTGAATCAATTCCTTGACCCAATGAAGTTCAGTCTTGATGACAATTTGCATAATGTTATCCATTTTTAAAACTTTTGTGCAGAAATTTTCTTTACATACTATGCAACGATACTTCCTCAAATGTAAGTTTTGGGTGGCAATTTCATTGTCTTCTATTAATTTTTTAAGCCCCTCTCTTTTACCTCCCATCGCTGGGGTACCATCAGTAATTATACCAGATATGTTGACAATGGACAAAGAAAATTGCTTTAACATATTTTTTACTTCTTTGTATAAATCTCCTTGATATAGTTGTGTCTTTTAATTGCACTAAAGAAACTGTTTCTTCAGTGACATCATATTCGTCATCAATACCGCTATTAAAAATGGCAAGTTGAGCTGAATTTGTAGCAACCTCCATTGCTAAGGCATAAAATTTAAAATGAGCAGTTTTACTAACGAGCAGTTTTACTCCAAATCTCTTTTGGTAGATTTTCCAGTTTCTCCAATTTGCCTGGCTATCGTCTGGTGAGATAAACTGACTGTAGAAAAATCCCCCTATTTTTCAGGGCAAATTATATCTGCCATGCTTTTCATACATTGCTTAATAAACTCGCCATCAGCAAATGGTTTTGTTTTTGTTTTCTTTTTTTTTGCTATTAAACATGCTACCACATTACTAGCTTTTACAATGGAATCTGTCTGAATTATAATTTAAAACATTTTTTTGTTGAGAAGACAGAATTTTTTCAGTTCTGCTATTTTGCCCTTCCAACACAATCCTTCATAGGCATTGAATTTGGCAGCAAGTGTTTGCATATAATGCCTTTTCGAATTATAATCTTTGAAAATTTGTATACATTTCCTACAAATTAAGCAGAGTGCCTTACTACTTACTGAAAAAGTAGGCATTGGTCTACTGAAAAATCTTGCTTCATTTGTAATTTTTCTTTTGGGGGGTTCTGTTTTCTTTTCAGACATTGTAGAAGCCATGCTTGAATTAAAAAAATAATAACAGGGCGGCGCCTGTGGCTCAGTGAGTAGGGCGCCAGCCCCATATGCCGAGGGTGGCGGGTTCAAACCCAGCCCCGGCCAAACTGCAACCAAAAAATAGCCGGGCGTTGTGGCGGGCGCCTGTAGTCCCAGCTACTCGGGAGGCTGAGGCAAGAGAATCGCTTAAGCCCAGGAGTTGGAGGTTGCTGTGAGCCGTGTGACGCCACAGCACTCTACCCGAGGGCGGTACAGTGAGACTCTGTCTCTACAAAAAAAAAAAAACAATAAAAAAAAAAATAAAAAAAAATAAAAAAAAAATAATAACAGATAAGGGACTATGTTTACTTTTTTTATTAAAATTAATTGACAGGAAAATAGAAAGCAAGGTTTGGACCCTTCCACATCTCAGCTGCCAATGCAGGGCAAGGCAGACGGCCGATTATAGAGCATTGCAGATGATGTGTGATGCACCCCTGAGAAGCAGAAGAACCCTTAATACACGTAATCAAATAAGAACGTTTACCTGACTTCTCAGTAACATTAAATATCATTGCAATGGCAGGTTTGAAAAATTATTAATAATTGCTGCCTCACCAAGTCACCACGAGCACATGTAACGTCTGATGGTGTCAATTCGACTGTCAGTGCTTGGAAGATAACACGCTGGAAGCTGCAGAGGACATAAAAGTGAAGCCACATGTGCATACAAACAGAGAGAGCACATGTATGTTTATTTTATGTGACATTGGGAGACAGTGTTGTCATCTACAAAGTTCAAGCTCAATAACTATGCAGTCAAGTTCAACCAAATAATAAAAAAAATTCTCATGTTTTAAATTAAGTTTATTATTTTGATTTGGGCCATATTCATAGCCATTTTGGGCCAACAGCAGCCCATGGGTCATTGGTTGGACACCCTTGATACATTTCATCACCTTGTATGCCTCACATCACTATTTGGTGTTTTGTCCATTTCCACCACAACTATTGTTAAAAGTATAAAAGTGAGATATTTAAAGATAAATGCACACTTGGAAGGAAAGTTTTTCCAAATAAAATGCCAAAAATTAAGAAAGTTACTATTGATTGTTGACTTTCTGACACTGAGAAACTGGGAGAATGTCAGTTTTCCCTCTGCCCAAATTCATACTTTCCCTATGGTAATGGCTGTCTGAAAAGTTCAGTCTGGCTTCTCATGCTCCAGGAAGCTTGAAGACATCACAGGACTCCCGGCACTGGGAGCCATCTCTATGCGTAAGTGGACCAGTGTAGACAGAAGATGTAACTTTCATTATTTCTCCACTAGGGTCTCTGGGAGGGATCTCTTGTGTTTGCCTATGCAATATTTCTTCTCCAGTCTCCCCAATATTCCTGGTGGCACAGAGTTGGTCCCAACTTACTAGAGTGAGAGCCTTCTGGAGCCTTTTCATTCTTTTTATAGAATTTTTTCAATTTGGAGGATGTGAGCTGGTTTTCCTGGGTTTACCATTACATGAGGATAGGCTGATTGAAAGGAAGGGACACACAGAAGCAAGAATCCGATTCTAACACGGAGAAAAAGATTCCTGATGATGCTTGAAAACCTGATTCAAGACGGTTCAAGTATGAAGCAATAAATTTCCTTCCCTTCTTCCTCTCTCCCTTCCTCCCTTTCTTCCTGTCTTTGTTCTTGCTTGAACTTTTGTGTAAGGCTTTAATCACCACCTGGCCTAAGCTTTAAAAGGCTAAAGCAGGACACGTTACAGCATCAAATGACAATGATGGTATGTCAGTGAGAAAATTAGGTTCAGGTTTTAGTTGACCTAGGTTCTAGTCTTGATTGTGTCACTGACCAAGGGGGACATTATTTCTTGGTGTAACAGTACCTTTCAATTCTTTCTTACTCAACCTCCACCTCACAAATAACCTCTATTTGTGATAAAATTGCAACAAAGAGGCTTCTCTGGAAATTCTAGAAAATGGCCGGGGAAGAGATGAGTCCACTAGATGTTGGAAGGTCTGAAGAGAGAGGTGACAATATGTCTGTTACAGAATTGGGGTCATAGGCAGGTTACAATGAAATCATTTTTTCCCAATACAATATGACAGCCAGGTACACTCCAACTTCTGGCTGTAATGGAAACCCTGGGACCAAGCAAGAGGGGAAATAAACTATGGAAACAAAGAAGGAGATGTTCTATACCTATTGCTGGTAATTTTATTTTCGATGGTGTGTTTGTTGTTATTGAAGTGTCAGAAGCAGAAGACACAGATATTAGGAAGAAAGAGAAGCCAAGAAAAACCTTTCCAAAGAGAAAGGGTCCTCAAGTCCGCCAAGATTTTTTGACATCTGAATTGTCATATTTCAAATGACTCTTTTTGTTTTTGTTTTTCCCTCAGGCTTTTATCAGAAGCGGCTATTGTCATGCTGGCAAATGTTTAACAACTGGCTCTCCAGGACAAAAAATGAAGAAGTGGGGAAAAGCGCTGATTAATAGTATTTGCCGATTTCAGCAGTTTAAATACTCCCGCCCCAACCACCATGACCAATTTCAAGCTACCAGCATAATATCAACTGATTCATAAAATTCTTTAAGATATAACAACTATCTCTGGTATAAGCTGACTCTAGCCCACTCTGAAATTACAGAGTGAAAACTCTAATTATCAGAATACCCTGTGTATGCATTCAGGGGCTAGCTATGTGGTCCTCCCCGAAGGATTCAGATATGAATCAGAGATGGTAGAGCCCTAAAAAGACAGGATGTAAATTCCTTTGGTGTCCTATTCATAAGTAGGACTATTCTGACGCCACTGGACCGTGGCTTCAGAACAGAACTTTGCCTGTGGAGGTCACAGGGTACTCCTGCGGGATCATTATAATACTTTAATCCACACAGGTAAAATTAGTATGGTATGCAGCCTGCTCTAATGGTTCAGGTGCTCAGATTCTGAACACAAAGGTAGCAATTGTGGGCAGAGGGGATGGTGTAACCTTTGCAAAGAAGAGAAGCATTTGCCCTGGAGCCAGAGACAATCACAAGGGGATAAAGAGGTGGAGGCACCCTCACCTGTCCCAGACTCAGAACAAGTTTAAACAGAGCAGGCAAAGAATCCACCAGTCCAGGATAATGAAGCGTCCCTATGAAGGGACATGAGAAAAGAAGGCGAGGGCGGAGATGATTTCCAAGTGGCATCTGGAGGGAGTGGAACAAGGAAGAAAAGAAAGGAACAATGAGAGGAAGCAGGGAAGTAGCCACAGGAAATTGGAGGAGAGGCCTTCACCTGTGAAATACCTGGGTCCCTCATCTCAGGGAGGCACAGGTGGGAGAGTATTTAGCAAAAGCTGATTGCCTGAGGGGAAGGATGAGGATGTTTTCAAGGGAAATAGATCAGAACAGATTGTAAATTGCCTATGAGTATGTACAATTGTATTTTTTTAAATAGTAGGCAATAGCCTAAGCCTAAATTGTATTCACAGACAAAAGAGAAGCAGGTATCACAAAAACTGAAGATAGAAAAATCCTAATGTCTGCGATGGAGGTTAAATGTGATCTTGATCATCTCTTTTCAAGGGGAAAAATCTGAAAATTTCTGCTACTCTTCAAATCTTTGCAGTTATGATTTGGCCCTGGGGATGTCTGCGTGCTTCAGACTAACCGGACAGCGCTGATACTTAAAGGGAAGGAAAACAACCCATGTAAAATTTAGCTGTGGCTCCACCTTGAAGGTAAAAATTAGGGAGATTAGGAAAGATTCTTTTGTACCTTTCAAAAGAAGAAAGAAGAGATGACTTTTTTGGAGAGATTTCTGCAAGAAACAGACTGCTTAAAAAAAAAAATGCTGTTTGCTCTTGGGGGATGTCATTCCAGCCAGACCCTTTTGGACTTGAAGGGAAACAAATGGGAAACAATAAACGGCCTACATGTTTTTACTTCACACCGAGACATGTATCTGTGGGATTTGTGTAAGGAGGTAAATTATAATATACATTCAAAGAATAATCCAACTGGTGTCTGTATTTCCCACCTCCTCCTCCATGCGAAAAGGTGAGAATAAAAATCTGTTTAACCAGGTATATTCTTTCCTAAACAACAGAGATGTTAGGAAATTGATGTTTTCCCCCAATCTTTTAAAGTCACATCAAAAGATTTAAGGACTTCAGGACAGAAAGGAATAAAAGATTTTAAAATGTAAATGCATGTAAATTCAGAAAGAAATTTTAAAAAGCCAAACAGAAATGCTGCAGACTTGACTTAGACAAGCACTGAGTTTTATCCCAAATGTGATTTCCAACAAGCTCTGCTATTTGGACAAGTCACATACTCCCCCCTGTCTGCCTACAATAAAATGCAGAAACTGGGTCAGTGCTCAAGGTTCTGTTTGGCATGAAACTACCAAAGCAATCCACAATTGAGGAAGACTCAGTTCCTCTAAATACAAGGTAAACAATTCATTTTAAAATTTAATTAATCCATTTTAGGTACATAAATAATGCATGAATAAATGTTCTGTATAAAATTTTCAAATAATACAAAAGTATATAGGGAACTGGATTAGCACACTCATGCTTCTTTCCCCAGTTACATTTCTCTAAAATAAGGTAATGATCAAATCTGCTGCATATCCTTTCTGGTACTTTTTCTGTATATTAATATTTATCTGTAATGACTTGTATATTTTTTATTATTGAAGCAATGTAATCACATTTAAAATTCAGAAACTAGAAAAGTAGAGAAGTTTTTTTTTAAAGCCCATAATTGCACTTGCTAACAAAAATTCAGTAACCAACTTATTTTTTTTCTTTTCCTTTTTTTTTTTTTTTGTTTGAGAGAGAGTCTCAGTATGTCATCCTCAGTAGAGGGCTATGGTGTCACAGCTCACAGCAACCTCAAATTCCTGGGCTCAGTGATTCTCTTGCTTCAGCCTCCCTAGTAGCTGGGACTACAGGCGCCCACCACAATGCCGGTTATTTTTTTGTTGCCATTGTTGTTTGAGCTGGCCCCGGTCGGGTTCAAACCTGCCAGCCTTGGTGAATGTGGCTGGCGCCCTACCCACTGAGTTATGGGGCCGCCCCCATTTATTTTCTTAAATTTTAACTATGCATAATTTCAATAGTAGTAATAATACACAGAAAGGGAGAGCTAATCAATTATTGGATCAAGGATTAATATGCTTATATATCCTGCTTTGAGGATAATACTTTAGTACTATTTGGTCCTAAAATTATAAATAATCAGTAATCAATAGTAATAGCACATCTATTAGGAGCCAGAGAATTGAGGAATAAATAAGGGAACAAATTTCGTTTTTTAATAAATGGAAAACACAAATAACTAGCCCCTTTAGGAGATTCAAGATGAACAGTATGCATTAGACAAAACAAAGGCAAGGGCTAACATCAGAATGAAAGGATTATAGAATCTTATAGCTTAGAGGCATCCAGGTGGCACCTAACTCAGGATTCTTATAGATGAGACAACATAGACTTCTGATGGTTTTTCCATGACCACACAGCTAACAAATGATAATAAAGTCAAGAGCAGACCTTCCCTGTCTCCTATTCTATTTTTTCCCCTATTACAATAGACTAAGACCCAGGATATAGGTAGTACCCTTATCCAAGAGCTTTTTAAAAAATATTTTTAGAATTTAGTTTTAATTTTTATGGATGACTAACAGTTGTATATACAGTTGAACCGATATAGTTGACCACCTCCCTACCCTGGCTACCTTCTTAAGCTGACCTAATTTTTATAGATTGAACATGCACTATATGTACGTGTAACCACACGGTATGGTAGGTGTAGTTCCTTATGGTGACCACCTCTTTATGTTGACCAGTTTTTTATAGTCCCTTGGGTGGTCAACTTACAGAGGTTCTACTGTCTTTGCATGGTACATGTGATTTTAAAAAATTGTTATTATTATAATTTTTTATTAAATCGTAACTTTGTACATTGATGCACCAGAATGTTTATTGCAGCACAATTCATAACAGCCAAGACATGGAAACACATAACATTTTAAGCTGCCTGGCATCCTGGTCCATGTGATATTTTGATACAATCATGCAACATGTAATAATCAAACCTGGGTAATTGTGATATCCATCACCTCAAATAATTATCATTTCTTTTTGTTTGGAATGATCTGAATCTTTTCCTTCTAACTGGTTTGAAATGCACAATAAAGTATCCAATATACAATATAAAGGGTGGCCATAAATTTCGTGTGCAATTTTACATTGAAATTTTAAATGTTCACCCTATTATGTTACCAAACATTTTAGACCACTACCTTTAGGCCAACAACACAATGTTGTTGTTTTCTAATTAAAATAAAAACACAAGTCTTTCTACAGAAATGGCTTCCAACATTTGAAAAGAATATTTTTACCTTCTCTTGAAACACCCAAAGATCTCACAACAACTGTGCATGTCAGCTGTGGGCAGGAACTTCTTCCCAAGCTCTCTCCTGAGCATCCCTGACATCACTTGCCAGCTTCACTTATACAGAGCACCCTCCTGGACTATATTCACATGTGCACCATGTCACATCCACACCCAGACACTCTGGAGAACGAAAGTCTAAAATAATAATTATGTTGAGATACGAGACAAAAACCAGGGCTGTTCTCGACAAATTGGAACATATTGTCACTCTTTAGACATCTGAGTGTGTAAGTGCGGTTTTAGACCCTCGGGGCCCTATGTGTTCATGTTCTGTCTCAGCATGAGACGTGCAGCTTACTGCTGGCAATTGTTCCACTTCCCTTTCTCCTCCCACCACCAGAAAAGACGCACTTGTCTTCCCCGACTGCTCCTAAAAGTCACAGATATCTGAAACCCTGCTAAGCACCTTTGGGAATAAGAATTAAAAATCTGCTTAGAAGAAAAGCATTAGAACTGCCATGTCTGCATTGGAAAATAATTTTTTAAAATTTTATTTGTAATTGACAAATAATAATTGTAAATATTTATGAGGTATGATGTTTCAATACGTGTATACATTTCATAACAATCAAATTACGATAATTAGGATTGTTTCACTTCCGATGTTTATCATTTCTTTGTAGAGAATATATAAAATCCTTTCTTCTAGCTATTTTACCAATGAATATCCATTTTATCCAATGGAAGTGTTTATAATTATCAAAGAATAAAAGACTAATTTTGCTAATTTTCAAATTTACATTAATAGAATCATACACTATGCTTTCCTTTGTATGTGGACTCTTCAGGTAAAGATTATAATTGTAAGAATCACCATTTTTTAAAATTTCAGGGGTGCACATGTTTTGTTTATATACTTTGTTTTTTGCACAAATTGAGTCATGGTATAAGCATGCCTCCCACCCTACTGTGCCCAATAGGTGTGAATTTATCCACCTCCTCCTCCCCTCTTCCAGCTTGATTTTCTTTGAGACTTACTTCCATATTTGCAATTAAGTGTTGACAATCAGGTCCAACCTGATATTGAGTACAAGTATTTGTTCAAGCTTTCTAAAATATACCTCTTACAGTACATTATTATTAACTAGGGTCTCTCTACTATGTAAAAGAACACTAAAAGTTACTTCTCTTATCTAGCTGTAACTTTATACCTCTTGATTAACATCTTCTTGTTCCCCTTCTACTCAGTCAACCCCACCCCACCTCCACAGCCTCTGGCAACCACCATTTACTCTTGACTTCTATGAGTTCAACACTTTCAGATTTTACACGTGAGTGAGGCCATACATTATTTGTTTTTCTGTGCTTAGTGTATTTCACAACATAATGTCTTGTTTTATCCTTGTTGTTGCAAATGGCAGGACTTTCTGGATTTATTTTTTATGGCTGAATAACGTTCCATTGTATATATATACCACAGTTTTAAAATCTAGGGTGAAAGATACTAAGGAACCAAGCAAATGAAGACATAAGTTAGTATCAAAAGAATTAAAAAAATAAAATCTGTTCTTCTGTTCATGAGTGCTTAAATTGTTTCCATTTCTAGGTTGTTGTAAACAGTGGTGCAGTGACTGTGGGAGTGTAGATATCTTTTTGGCATACTGATCTCATTTCCTTTGGGTATATATCTAGTAATGGCATTGGCTGGATCATATGGAAATTCTATTTTGCAAAATAGAATTGGAACTAATTACCAATACTACCCTTTATCCACATCCTTGCTGACACTTGTTGTCTTTCATCATTTTGATAATAGACATTCTGACAGATAGTGATACCTCATTATGATTTTAATTTACATTTCTCTGGTATCTGAAAATGTTGATTGAGCCTTTTTTCATGTATCTGTTATTGATTCTGTTATATGTCTTTTGAGAAATGTCTATTTAAATTGTTTTCCCTTTTAAAAATCGGGTACTTTAATTTCTTGTTACTGAGTCATTTGAGTTCTGTGTATATTTTGGATATTGCCACCCTATCTGATCCCTGACTTGTGTGTTTTGCAGTATGATCGACCATCAGAGAAGTCAGGGAAGAGCTGGCACCTGCTTGCACCTAGACACGGATCCGGAAGGGTGCCGTGTGTGGTGAACGAGGGTTGCTTTGGTGTTTGCGTAAGTGTTGTGATCTCCTGAAATGATGAACAACCATTACTAGTATTCTAAGTAAAACAAAGCTCAATCTTCCCTTCACCCAGCCATTTCCATTCTTGAACTATTTGGTGTGTATTAGTAACATGGAAATAACACTGTGTGTGTGTCTATATACCAAGGAGAGTGAGAGTCTGGGCTTAGTTAATTACAAACAAATTATTAATTATTTGGGACAGTTTTGTTCATTTTTGCCTCAGATAATGTCAGCAGTGTCCCCCATCATTGCGACAACTCCAAATTGCCCCTCTACATGTCTGAATTGTTCTCCAGGGGCAGGAGTACCTCCATTAAGAACCAATGCCTTGTTTCGATAAAAATTCACTATCTAAAATAAGAGAAAAATAGAAGACACGATCAATAGACATTTAATTCTATGTTCATTGTGTACCAATAATAACTACTAAATCCTGCTGGGAATGCAATAGGCACCCCCTGTAAAAAACTTTTTCCCGTATTGTTCAGTAGATTTCCTCACCTCTAAGAACAGAGCATCTAAATAGAGTCTACCTGCATCATGTTCCAGTCATGAAAGTGGCTAGAAATTCATGGGAGAGCCAGGCCTTGGGGAAAGAGGATATGGTGTTTCCAGCCATGGGAGAAAAGGAGTTAAACACTAAAGACACTTACTTCTAACCACTACTAAGGTACACAGACAATTCTGACCCTTTCCTGTATCTCCTACCTAGTACTTTCTAATACTGAGCAATGATTGAGGAAGCCAGCGGGATGGGCATGTAGGAGAGGGCCTGGCACCTCCTTCCAGACTGCCCTGACTGTCACAGGAGGACAGGCAAGCCTTGAGACAGCATAAGCCATGGAGGACCTGGGGTGGGAAGGCTGCACCCTACCTTTGTTTATATTCCAAAAGCTGAACTCCACTGACCTTGAGGGCCAAAATAACTTAATCTCAGACAGTGAAATGGGAGCACACGGGGGTCTTGGCTCTACCTGGAGAAATCTTGGAGTGCAATTGACTTAGGATTCTAGCTGAGTATGGCACAGCCTTAACCCAATTCATTTTAAAACAAAAAAGATACTGGTTCTCTTATCAAATTAAAAACAGATTGAAAATGCTCAATTATCAAAGTCTTTGTATACTTTTCATGGGAGTCTAAGTTAGTACCTTAATATGGAGAGATATTTTGACAATAAGGACAAAGAAAAAATCTGGATAGATAAACAGATAGAAAATGTCATGTCTTTTCACCTAGTCATTCTCTTCATAAAAGCTCTGTAAATAATGCCAAAGAACACCAAGATTTGGGAGGAATGATGCCCATTTTAGAAACGTATAACTAGTAAAAACTTGGCAACTCTTTGAATCAAAGGTTCTCTAGCCAGTTAAGTAGTGAAGAATACAGGTGCAGAAACAGGCCTACATATGTTTGTATGCAAAGTGGGGAGTTTTTATTATATATACACACATACACATATAAATAGGACAAAACTCCTCACTTTGTGTATACTTTCAGATCTACTATAATAATTTCATTTATTTACCTTGTGTTGTGTGATGACAGTTTTTGTTATCTTATATGTAATTTGATGGGTGTGTTTTTTTATGCAAAATATATAAACACAATAGGACTGTTCAGGTAGTAATCACAGTATTTTTAAGCCAATATTATTAGTAGAATTTTGAACACATTTTTAAAGTAATAGATGTTCACACAACTTAAAGAATTAGAAAAGGCATATTAATACAAAATAAAATTAGACAGTCCCTGCTATGACTTGAATATTTGTCCCTTCCAAAACAAATGATGAAATTCAGTTATCATTGTAATTGTAGCAGTAGGGAGAAAAGACAATCTCCCCCTGTTATAAAAGAAATCTCAGCCCCTCTCTTTAGCTTTTGCCTTTTGCCTTAAGATGATGCATCAAGAGGGCCTTGGCCAGATGCTGGCCCCTTGATTTTGAACTTCCCACTCTCTAGAACTATGATCCAATAAATTTCTGTTCATTCTATCCAGTCTCAGTATTCTGTTATAGCAGGGGGAAAAAAATCCTAATAAAGTCCCCTAAATTCCAGTACACAGAAATAACTTCTTTTTCTGTTTTTAAGGATATTTCCCCATACATTTATGCCCCCTCAAATAATAAGAAACATTTTGTGTAATATTTCTCAGATTATGTGGTCTTGCCTTATTGATTTCTATAAAAATCAAGAAAACAGTGAAGCATTAATGGAGGTGTATCTTTAGTTTTATTTATCCATCCATCAGTGCTGAATCTATATCCATAATTTAATCTCTCAAGTCTTTTGATTTATTGCATCTTCATTTCATTTGTTTATATATTAAAACAAATATAAAACACTGCAAAGGACCAAATATAACAGATAGCCATCTATTCAACAATCAAAATGAACTAATATTGACCTTTTCAAAAATGCCTCAGAATAAGAATTATTATTGTAAAGTTTAAATCTCCTATATTTTTCCAGTCCTGTCTCTCCTCTTTTCTCCCGAACGCAGAGTAAATAAGCTGTGCCCACTTAAAATGCACAATTTGGATAGGTCATAATACACATGAATCTACCAACAAGATTAAAATGTAAAACATTCCATCCTGTCGAAACTGTTTTCTTCTGTCCTTTCCTTTTTCCTTTCACCCAAGGCAACTAATGATTTGCTTTTGGACACTACAGATTAACTTGTGTTTTATATAAATGAGATCATTCAAGAGCATCTCCCTGTGTCTGGGCTTTTCCTTTAGCATATTGATTTTAAGATTCATTTCTGTTGTATGTTTTAGTATGTTTTTCTTTACTATTGAGGAATAATATTCCCATGCATGAACATACCACATTTGGTTTATCCACCCCCTTTTAATGGATAGCTGGGTTATTTTCAGTTTGGGGTTACCATGAACTTAACTGCTATGAACATTCCCGTACATGACCTTGTGTAAGTCATTTTCTCATTTTCTCTTGCAGAAATAAATAACAATGGTCATAAAGTAGATACTTGTTTAACTTTTTAAAATTGCCAATTGATCATTTGATAACTCTCATTTCTGTTTCATTCTTTTCTTACGTGAGTCTATTTACCTGCATATGAAAATTTCTGAAATTGGGCGGCCCCTGTGGCTCAAAGTGGTAGGGCGCCGGTCCCATATGCCAAAGGCGGCAGGTTCAAACCTAGCCCCGGCCAAAACCCACAAAAAAAAAAAAAAAAAAAAGAAAATTTCTGAAATTATCTCATATCCCTGAGACCACATTCCCCCCCCCTTTTTCCCTTAATAAGATTATATATTTTTTTTAATCCTTTTCAGTTTGATTGGCACTTTATCCTGTCATATCCATTTTCCTGTATACCTATTTAATAAATATTATTATAATAAAGAGTTATAGTTTATATATATAAAGTTAATAAAAGTAACTCTAGCTATTATACTTTTAGTATTTTTTATACTTTTTATATCTGCTGAAATTTACTGTACTTTTATTCATTTTAAGTTTGTCTTCACTTTATTGACTATCGTTATCATTTATTAAAGACTTTGATATCTTCAGAATCTGGATCATCTCAGTATTAGCATCATCTCAGTGTTCACTATCTTTTTTCTTCAGAATAGTTCACTTTTTTTTTTTTTTTGTCTTTTTCTATGTTGAATATTTTGGGATATTATCCAGGACCTTGAGAATGTTTCATTGTATTAACTCTGGATTTTATTATATTGCTCCCCCGAAAAGTATTGATGTTTCTGTTCAGGAGTCAATGAACTTGGGTAGACACATGTTTGGAATGTCACGCCCAAGCGCCGGTGAGTTTTCTAAACCTCAGTTCCTGGTGCCTTCAGTTCCTGCTGTGCCTGCTTGGTTCAGGGGTCAGCCAGAGGGAGGCTGAGTTGATACACAGACTGGGGTTCTTCTTCTGTGCGTCTGGGGGTCCTTCTTGCTCTCTGGCAGCCCTGGTTTTACCTGCTTTTTTTTTTTTTTTTCTTTCAGGCTTGTTCTATTTTACTTGCTCCAGCTGCCACTACCACCATCGTAACCACCACTGCTTTTAGAACAGAGCCTCAACAGACAGCAGACTCATCATAAGCTCGGCATTTTCTAGAGGTATTGCCTCTCCTCGGAAGTCCCAGTTGCTTCAGGTAAATCTGGAGAGCCCTCCCCGAGCTTTTCTTATCTTTTGTCTGGAGTTGATAGCAAACGGATCGGTTTGTTAGGAGCTCACTCTTCCTTGTGCCTTCTTCTGAACTGCTATACGGTGATCTCATTGTCCTTATTCCTATTTATTTATTCATTCATCTATTGATAGACCTTTAGTTTGTTTTTAAAAACTTATAACTGTACAAAAAAGCACGATAGGGCGGTGCCTGTGGCTCAGTGAGTAGGGCGCTGGCCCCATATACCGAGGGTGGCAGGTTCAAACCTGGCCCTGGCCAAACTGCAACAAAAAAATAGCTGGGCGTTTTAGTGGGTGCCTGTACTTGGGAGGCCGCGGCAAGAGAATTGCCTAAGCCCAAGAGCTGGAGGTTGCTGTGAGCTGTGATGCTACAGCACTCTATGGAGGGTGACAAACAAACAAACAAACAACAACAACAAAAGCATGATAAATTTTAATTCCACCTGAGTCTTTATATATTTGTATTGAATAGGATATACCAAGAAATGAAAATTTTGAGTCATGAGGTATGCAATACACATTTTCAATTTGACTAGATATTGGTAAATTAGTTTTCAATATTTTTGTAGTAATTATATACCCATAACAGTTTTTCAACTTCCCATTTCTTGACATGCTAACCAGTTCCTGGTACTCTCAGTCATTTAACTTTTTTTAGTATTCTAATGTGAGGAATGTTATCTAGTTATTGTTTTTATTTTCAATTTCATAATGATTATGGAGGTTGAACAAATTTTTGTTTATTGTCTGTTTTTTAGCTCTCCTGTGAGTTGCCTGTTCATAATTCTTTTCCATTTTTTATTAATGTTTGCTTTATTGATTTATAGAAATGCTTTATTTTTTTATGTATTGTCTATGTATTTTTATATATCCACGTGTTTATTAGGTTTCCATTTTTTGCCTTCACAAAATTAAAGAGGCTTAAAATTTAATAACAACAACATTGTTTAAGATAAGGACACATTTTATTTTATAATTAGAGTGTCACATTTTATTTCATAATTCATTATTTTACATTATTCATTCAAAAATAGGTTTTGAATACCTGTTATGTTACAGGTCCTCTTCTAGGCACTAGAGAATGTGGTGGTTAAAAAAGTAGTTTAATAAATAGATGAGATACAGATAAATCGATGCACATCAAATGATAACTGCTATAAAGAAAAATAAAACAGAAAGGACAACATAGTGAGACCAATGAAGGCACAGCCTTTGCAGCCAGACTGCCCTGGTTTGCCTCTGGGCTCTGCCACTTACTAGCTAAAGGCACTCATTCGACCTTTGTTTCCTCACTTCTGACATGGGAATGATAATAAATGGTACTAAATATTGAATGTCCTCAACAACTTTGAAAAGTTAAATGAGCATATATATAGTATATAAAGTGCTTAGCACATAGTAAACATTTTATAAGCAATGAAATACAACAAAACACAATGACATAAAAATCAGATGAGGGAAGGTGAATTCTTCATGAAAAACTGACCAGGGAGGTGGCATCTGAGCAGAGATCTCAACGATGGGACCTAGGAAATCACTTACGCTCAAGTTGTAAAAGTTTCAGATATTATTTCACACTTTCTTTCAATAAAAGTTGACTTTTTCATTGTTTATTTTTTAATCCATCTGGAGTTTAATTTCATGCATGGTGAGAAGTAAGCATGATATTTCTTCCCATATGGAAAGCCAGTTGTCCCAACAACATCTACTGACGTCTCCATTCTATTTCCCCAGTTTAGTGACTTTTTCTCGATTATACTTGTGTGCCATAGTAGTTCTTTTCTGTGGAGACCCACTTACAGATTTGACTGTCACTGTGCCAGTGCCGTGGAGTCTTAATTACTGAAGACAGCGAGCTTTGGTACCTTATAGAGCAAGTTCTGCTCGTCTTAATCCAAATAATCTTATATGTTCCTTTTCATTTTTATGTTCACATGCTTGGTAAATGATAGAATTCATTTGTAAATCCCATGAGAAATAATATCGAATTGTTTTTGAAATTGCATTCAGTTTAGTGGAGAATTGACACTTTATTGCATTTTTCCTTTCATGAAAATGGAATATACAAACATTTACCAAAGTCTCATGGCAACTTTTAAAACTTCATTCATAAAATACTTGTATACTTTTGTTAACTTACTTCTAGATATTTTACAGTTTTTATGGCCATTGTGAATTTTTTCCTCTGACAATTTGTTTTCCAATTAGTTATTGGTAGTGTACAAGAATACTATTAAATTTTGATATTTATCTTGTATACTGTAAATGTATTGAACTTTTTTACCAGTTCTAATGGTTTATCTGTAGAAAGTCCTAAGATTTTTTTTAACAACTCATAATACCTGTTTCTCTTCTTTTTTAATCATATACTTCTTTATTTTTTAAATGATTAGATTATTATATACTGAATAAATATAAAATAGAGAATATCTGTCTAATGTCTCTGATTGAATAGGAATTCACTGAATATTACATCATTGATTATTATATTTATACTTTGCGCTCTTTATCAGGTTAAGAACATTCTTTTTATTCATAGTTTGTTAGACGTTTTATCAACTAATTTTTCTGCATTCATAGTTTTTTGCTCTTACTCTGTTTTTAATTATTTATTGGCTTTGTGATGTTAAACGTAGTACTTCTTAATCAAGTTACTTGATTATGATGCTTTAAAATGCATTGCTAGATTAATTACACTCACATTCTAGTGAGGATTTTTCTGTGGATTTTAATTGTTTGCCTACTCTCTCTCTTTGATCTATTCCTTCTACTCTGTTTCATATCACAGGAAATGTTTCCTATCATTCATTGGCTCTTTGACTTTTGAGTAGGTTTGGTCCATGCAAACTACTGTCTGAGCATCTTTTGCGTCACTGGGTGAAGGGTGGGGAAAAGGAAACGCTGGGATGTGTTGACTTTCCCTCTCTGCCCAGATTGAGTGTGTGATGCGGCCGCCTCTCCTAGCTGGTTCTATCTCCTAAGAGAAATTCCTCCCTCTATGGTTCCTGAATCCTACCAGACAATTTTCCCTACTCCAAAACCTCTGCTGTGTGAACCCTAATTCAGGAGGCCACTGGAACCAACTTTTGTCTTTGTTCCTTTGGCCATAGGGCTAACATTGGTTTTCTGCTATTGCTAATTTCTCAGTTGCTTTACATTCCCCTCTTAAAGCCTTCCAGAACAATTTTTTTAATGGCCTGTATTACCAGTTATCTATATTGAATTCCCTGTGCTTGAAGGATGCAGAGTGGTTTCTGTTTTCCTGGACCCTGACTGATATATCCTCGAAAGTTATATGAACATACCCTTTATTTTTCCATGTGTACCTTATCTTATCTTCCTAAAACACTTCCCATTAGTACTTATTACTCTTTCTTATGTTAGGTACACTTTGTATAGGATACAGATTGATATTAAAATTCTCCTATGATGGCTTGGTGCCTGTGGCTCAAGCAGCTAAGGTGCCAGACACATACACCTGAGCTGGCAGATTTGAATCCAGCCCGGGCCCGCCAAAACAACAAAGACGGCTGCAATCAAAAAAAGCTGGGCATTGTGGCGGGCACCTGTAGTCCCAGCTACTTGGGAGGCAGAGGAGGAGAATTGCTTGAGCCCAGGATTTGGAGCTGTGATGTCATGGCACTCTACCCAGGGCAACAGGTTGAGGCTCTGTCTCAAAAAAAAAAAAGAAAAGAAAAACAAAAAAAATTCTCCTACGATGGCAGAAAAACTAATGAAATTGTATTTAAGGGGAAATAAAAATTGAGTTATTTTGTGTTTTTATATTATATTTCTATTTATTTATTTATTGTTTATTTCAAGTTCATTGAGAGTACAAAAAAATCAGGGTACAGAGTTTGCATTTGTTAGGTAAATTCACTCTTATAACGGTGCCCTTCCCCCAAGAGGTATGTCATACACCGTAACATTGTGCCCAGTGAGTGGGAACACTCCCATCCCTCTCCTTCCTCTCCTATCCCCGCTCCCTTGAACCTCCACCCACCACCTTGAATTGATTTCATTTTTCTCTTATGTGGGTATCAGATCATGTAAGCAAGAATCCAAAGTACTTATTTTAAAAGAAACTGAGATTGGATTCATTCTCATGTATCTTTGAAAATCTCATCATTTTTTTAAGAGGAGGCATTTTTTGTGTAAAGTCATGTAATCAGCTCTTTTTAAGTATGAATTCATCTGGTGGTATTCTTTGATTTCAATCCTCACTCTAGGCAGTTTCTAAACATAGAGTGAAGACTTTTGTGCTACACGCACGTTACAGGTGAAACTTTGACACAAAAGACGCTCATGTACCCATAAGGTGTTATGAATTTTGTTGTTATTATATAAGGATCATTTTCTTTTAGATGACTTTACATAACTCCACCCAGCATTCCAACTCCCCCTTTCCCACACTTGCGTAAAGGAAGTGATTGAGACACTTCAAGTTTTGTTTTCCTAAGCATGACACATCTGAGAAATAAAACCTGTCTAGTGGAATATTTGGGTATTGACAGTTTAATGTATAAACAGGAAAAGAATATTATTATACCAGGAACTCAATTTTATGCTGACTCTCTGGTAAGTAAATCTCCAAAAATTTTTATTAGGGCTACATTTTTCTTTTATCCTCAGAGAAGTTAAGACCAATCTTACCCCACCCTCTTAACATTTGTTAAATAGTACTATTTTAGCTTTTTTACATACATTCTCATGTGACAGCCACAAAATCCTAATGTGATATTTGTTATTACAGCTGGGAAAACTGTGACTCATGGTGCTTGTTATCAAAAATTCACAGCCAGCAAGTGTCCAGTTTATGTTTTAAAAACAATATGCCTGACTTTAAATATCATGCTATAACATAGATATCACTACTTTCTTTCCTCTCTCTTTTTTCTTTTTTTTGCAGTTTTTGGCCAGGGCCAGGTTGAACCCACCACCTCTGGTATATGGGGCTGGCGCCCTAACTCCTTGAGCCACAGGTGCCACGCTAGATTATCACTACTTTTTTTTTTAATTTTTTTTTATTAAATCATAGCTGTGTACATTGATATGATCATGGGGCATCATTCACTAGCTTCACAGACCGTTTACCAAGTTTCACATATACCCTTGTAAGATGCACCGCTGGTGTAATCCCACCAATCCCCTTCCCTCTACCCACCTCCCCCCTTCCTCTCCTCCCTTTCCCCCTCTCCCCCCATTGTTAGGTTGTAACTGGGTTATAGCTTTCAGGTGAAGCTAAATTAGTTTCATAGTAGGGCTGAGTACATTGGGTACTTTTTCTTCCATTCTTGAGATACTTTACTAAGAAGAATATGTTCCAACTCCATCCATGTAAACATGAAAGAGGTAAAGTCTCCATCTTTCTTTAAAGCTGCATAATATTCCATGGTGTACATGTACCACAATTTATTAATCCATTCGTGGATCGATGGGCACTTGGGCTTCTTCCATGACTTAGCAATTATGAATTGAGCTGACTCACTACTTTTTTTTTTTTATCATCGTCCATTTCCATTCAGAGTCAGAGCCTTCTAGAGTTCTCTTCTAAGGTAAAGGAGCGTATCAGAATCATGTTATGGAACGTCTCACACTATGCATATGCCCAGGGTGGTATTAAAATATCTAACCTCCTCTCTATCTTGGTACATCCATTTTTTGCATAAATTCTAAATGTCAGTCTTGCATGTGTTTAATTTCATCCCTTTATCCTGTAAGGTATGCATTAGAGCTCTGGCTTATTTAATTTAGTAGTCCATGAGACTTTTCATGTCCTGATACATTTGTGAATTTTCTGACATACTGGGAGGAAGGAAGAAAAGGAAGAAGGGAGAAGACGTAGCTCTGATCATCAACACCTGTCATCACCCAGATGCATTATATGGATTTATAAATGTAATTACCATTTGTATTTCCATACTCCATACACACAGGAAGCATCTTTTTCCTCCTATTTACTGGAGTGTTCATTTCTACCTCTCTTGTAAATTGTCCAAATTCAAGGGAAGCAACCCATATTGTCTCCGTACACTAAGGTCACAATTTTGATTCACAATTTATTTTGTTCAACGGTGATTGGAGAAAAGTTAACACACCCTGCTTTGTTAAAAGCACTTTTAACAAGGCTCACTTCTATCCCCAAATCTGAACACCGAGGGCAACTCTCCAACTGAACATGAATATCAGCTCCACAGTTATGATTATGCACAGAGAGAATGCCAATTCCTCAATCTACAGCAAAGCTTCTCCCTAGGAAGCCAGTCTCCCATGCCTGAGGCACCAGGTCTCTGGCAGGATCCAGACAAGTTGTGCAATGGGAGGACTTATCGCTGCCTCGGAGACCACCTTCAGAGGCTTTATAGTGGAAACCTACTTATGAAACCATAATGAATATCTAAATCACATAGCGAATATGGAATCATAAACAATGGTGCAGAATTGTGGGCTATTTTTCCCCTAGAGTCTTTTTGCAAACCTTTCTCGTTCTCTAGATATGCTGATTCGAGGCAGTCCCTGAGTTACAAACACATGACTTATGTATAATTTGCACTTCTGAATGGAGGTTATTCTAGTAAGTACCCGAGTTACAAACATCTGACTGATGTACAACTCACACTTAGGGATCAAAGCTGTTACAGGCAATAAATAGGTAAATGTACCCATTCCAACTTACACACAAATGCAACCTCAGAACAAACCTACAAGCCTATCTTGTTCATAAGCCGGGGACTGTTTAGACGTAATCTTCTCTAGTGCGTTGCAGGACCAATACTAACACTGATCTTTGCTTCCGACTCAGTTGTTCAAGATTCCATATTCCTCTTGACAGATTTTCTTATTTCCATTATCTTCATAATTTCCAGATGATATCATTTCCCCATCTTCCAAGTTCTATATTAGCATTCCTATTTTATTCCCTGAAATTAAATGGAACTATAACTTTACACATTCTGGGTCACTCCTGTAAGTGTACAGTGTTAATTTTTGGTGCCAGTGCACTCTCTACCTTGGCAAAAGACTGCTTTTATTTTGCATGTAATGATATCAGGGGTGGAATATTAACACAGGTTTTTTTTTTTTTTTTTTTTTTACCAACATTATCAGTGGTCTGGGAAACATTACAGGTTCACTTTTCTGAGTCTCAACTTCTAATCATGGAAATAGGAAATTAAGAGTAAATTTTTGATGTCACATTTTTCTTTTCTTTTACATCAAAATCTGCATTAGTACTTGGGATATAAGTGTTAAACAAATAGTTGTTAAATCGTATTATTTATTTTCTTTTTCAGTTACATGTACCAAAGCAAGAAAAAAAAAATCCGTATCATTGTTATTACCTTAATTAGGAAGGGAATACATAAAGCAGAGCTGCCTTTGCAATCCAGGAACATGACAGCATCAAATTGTGAGTAATATAACTCCAAAATGAATGTCAAAGGAATTTTCATTTTAATATAATGACATCAAAGCTGGTTTATGAGCTACAGGAAAAAAAAATAGCCTCATTACTTCTACTCTACACCCTTTTTGGACCAATCCATGAATTACTTAGTTTGATTACACACCTTGCATATTGCACTTGGCTCTAAATGACTTTTGATTGTTCCCTCAAATCAAATCCATCTTCAAAGGACAGACATTTCTTAACACAGAAGGGATTCAAAAGATTATGCCGTAGGCTCTAATCTGAAGGCAACAGAAAGAGGATCCAGCAGTCTCTTTGTTATGAATTAATAAGAAAAAGACAGAAAGATTAGAATACCTGGATTCTAGCCCTAAGTTTGCAGATAATTAGCTAAGTTTAGGCAATTCACCTCACTATGAATCTTAGCTTCTAAATATGTATAGTGAGGGACTTGGGCTGATTCTTTCCAGATCTACTATTTTGATTTGAATCTAATAGGAGAATATGGGAAATGCATTGTTTATACAAATAATCATCCAAAATCGTGGAGAATCTTGAATAGTATTTACATTATTGTTATTTATTGTTGAGTTTTTTTATTACTTATTTAAATGAAATTTTACAAATGGGGAAAAGTAAAAGGGAGTGAAAGGATAGTTGCTGTTTTTTGATAAGTGAAAAAGCTATTTGAAAAGCCTATGGAATACTATGTTTCAAGGCACATGGACTTTAATTTAAGGTATCAGAGACAATAAAGAAATGTATTGGTCTGTGTAACCACAATGTTGAGTGGACAGTCTGGCTCTAAGCTTGGCTGGAGGCAGGACTCAGGAGATATCACTGGGGTCCCCCTCTCTCCCTCTCTGTGCCACTGTCCTCAGGTTAGCCCTGTCCCTGAGCTTGTCACAGTGGCTTCTTGCCAGCCCCAGCTCTTCCCTCACAAAAACAAAAGGTCCCAGACCTCATTTTATGCTACTTTAAGAAAGAGAAAGATCTTTTCTGGTAGCTTGTATAACAAGAGAGAGGATATTTTCATTTCCAGAAACCTGCAAACATCTCTGATGATCACCTTAGTTCTGATGGGATAACATGCTCCTTTCTGAGCCAATCATTGGGGTCAATGGAACCAGAAATGAAGTTTGAATGAAGCCAGTCAGGACCTGTTTTTGAAGCTGAGTGTGAGAACATTTCCTTCCATACTGTGTTACAAGGAATGAGTAAGATCCTCCAATGAGAAATTGTTACCTGAAGTATGGGATATAGAAACAGGAGAACAAACACAGGAAATACTTACAATATAATATTAGATAAATAACAGAAACCAATTCCATGAAGCCTTTCTGAATTACTAGCTATAATCACACCTTACGTATTATTAACAACTTAGAGTTCATGAAGTGCTTTCCCATATTCAGCTTTCAAAGTCACCATATAGAAGAGGTAAGATAGGAGATACTTTTTCCCATTTTACAGATAAAGAAACCAAGACTCAGAGGACAGAATTTTATGTGATTAGAGCTGGAACTGAAATCTCAGACTTTCTAAATCCAGAATTCCAGTGCTCTTTAGATTTGCCTTTATTCAAATTCTCCCTCCACCCACGTCTTGGTAAATTTCTTGACCTCCTCAAATTCTGGTTTCCTCATCAGTAAAATGGGAACATGATGAAGCCAACTTAATGTGTTTGTTACATGTGTTTGTTTATTTAAAGCACTTGGTACCATGCCTAAGAGACAGAAAAGATTCAGCGAACAGTCGTTTTTATCATCATCATCATCACCATCACTCCATGATAACTCTATGGAAAACGATCCACTGTAGCATCCATGTCGTATTCCATGAAGTATTACTGTTGTAGGCCAGTGTTTTTCAACCTTTTCAATCTCAAGGCACATTTGAGCCTAAAGTTTTCATTCCAGGGCTTACTTAAATTATGCTGATCAAAAAAAAAAAAGAGTAAAAAAAAGAGAATATTCTTACTGTGCTTTGAACTTCTTTTCAAAATAATTTAATTAATATTATTTAATTTTTTTTTTTTTATTGTTGGGGATTCATTGAGGGTACAATAAGCCAGGTTACATTGATTACAATTGTTAGGCAAAGTCCCTCTTGCAATCATGTCTTGCCCCCACAAAGTGTGACACACACCAGGGCCCCACCCCCCTCCCTTCGTCCCTCTTTCTGCTTTTCCTCCCCCACCCCCCGCATAACCTTAATTGTCATTAAAGTGTGCTGCATCGCATCAGTTGAAAATCACTGGTGAATCACTATGATCACATGACCATTAAATGTAGCTGTGAGCCTCAGATGATATACGTATAGCTTACTTTTTAACATGATTTACTTTTATCTCCTTAGGCATTGATTATCATTAGTTAGGGATTGGGCCAACTGCATTTATTGTGACATTTCAATAGGAGGAATTTGTCATGTGCCCAGACACTTTTTATCTGTCTTCTCCTGTTTGGAGACATTCCAGTATTAGGAAGCCCACCTACCCCATGTGTGGGCCACACTTGGACACCATAGCCTGCTTGGCAGCCAGGGTCCAGGCACATGATATGGTCTAAACTCCAGCCATCCAACAACTCAGGCAAGACATTGTTGGCTAAATAAAAAAAAAAAAAAAAAAAATCAGGCTTTTAAACATTAGTGCTGGTTTTATTCAGTAGTATTCCTGGGGAGCATATGCTGGGGATGGTAGCCCAGGAGACGTCTTCCAGAGAGGCTCTGTCACACTGCTTGGCACAGTGTTGTAGTTGGCAGTGTCTAAGCAAGGGAATGGAGGGCTTAGTATATACAAAATCACATCAAAGTTTGGGTGCAGGAGCACATCTGGTAATAGATTACAGGGGTATAATCACTAAATCTGTCAGACATTATCTCATGTGTAGGAAAAGGTAAAGACTGAGGTCATTTATATTTTAAGGCTCAGGCAGGAGACATGGGGGGCTGTGCTCTCTCCGGCTTTTTCTTCAAAGCATCCTTCCTGGGATCACCCCAGAGCTGGGGCTTTGTGAAATTATGTGGGCGAGCAGAAAGAGCAAGCGAGGCTCTCATGTTTGTTATTTTGTCTCACAACTTCAATCCAGAGGTGAACACGGGGAAGGGCTGGGTGTTCCCAGATCGCCCTCTGAAAGAAGCTGCCTGATTTCTGGGAAGCAGTGGTGGCAGGGGTTTTGGTGTCCAGCCCTCCTTGGTGTCCCTGCTGTGGCATGGTTACCAGGGATGAGGCATTGGTGTTTTCCCTGAAGAAGCTCCGAAATATGATGGTCTTCTGCTAACCTCATTGTCTTTGTTCTGAGGTTCTGCACAGCATCCAAACCTGATTCTCTGGCTTCTGGTAGCTTTTGTGAGAACTTAATACCTTGCAATAACTTCTTTTTCTGTATAAACCAGGCAGAGTGGATATTATTTTTTTGCACCTAAACAGCTGACTAACACAACAAGCCTCTCTCAGGAGCCATCATTCATCCTTACTCCTCCAGCCCTGAGAAGATTATCATGTGGGTGTTCATTTTTTTATGAAATATTTTTGAATAGTGCAAAAGCCCAGCCTCACACAGGAAACAAAAGGAAATTAGGTAATAATTTAGCACTGATGGCATCAAGTCAAACTTAATGTTTAGAATTTCTTGAATTTTAAGTTTCCAAATTTTGCCAATTATTCTAGTTGGTAGAATTTATTCTTTTACATGGTTATAAAAAAAAATGGATTTCGGGTAGCTGTTTACTGCACATTTGTCCCACACCTCTTCCCTTGGAAAACAGTTTTGCCTTCGAGCCACAGGTCGTGAAGATTTGACCCCTGACTCCTACTCCAGAGTAATCATGAATTTGAATAATATCTCAAGTTAAACAGGCTTTCAAATAACCCTGTGCTCTTACAGACCTTTTATGACTAATTAGGCCTAATTAGTAGTATTTCTCTGATATTTTCCATTTAATTTTCTAATCTTTAAACATCTACAAGCCAGAAATGTTAGTAATTTCTAAAGTACAAGGAAAGTCATACGGTTCAGGTGCTGAAAGTATATTTCTGAAACTCAAAAGGAGTCAGGAGTTTTGTGACTATTTCAGATCGAATCCTGAGGCACAGTTCAACGAAGCCTATTTAGTCTTGTGTGTGTGTTTCAGGACAGTGGAGTTCCACACTATTCCTTTCCATGCTTATTATCTATTGACAGAATTTCAAGATAAATATTTTCCATTTAAACTCACACCTTAAAAAATGTCCAGTAAGAACAGGGTGAATCTATCTATTGGCAATTCATAAATTGCCCTAGAAAAAAAAGATAATTAAAAAAAGAAGAAATATCAAGAAAGAAAACATTTTGGAAAGTATCAGTAAATTCTTCCCCAAATGACTTACACTAACTTGTCATGAATTTTGGCTGAACGGTAGGCAGAATTTTGGTTCACACTGATCAGATAAGTTCAAATAATTTGCCAAGTGCCTCCATATACCCATTTATAGAGTTAATTTTAATGTTTATGAACACATTATATTCATGTGTCTTAAAATGTCAAATTTTCCTATAAATTTTATAAGCAAAAATGATTGCCTACTTTCAGCAATGAATAGTTCCATTTGTTTTGAGTTAATCATTTTGAATTCTTTTAACTTTTCTGGAAATTAAATCTGTATTCTTAAATAATATTTTATAGTGATTTTTATCAGTATCATACATAAGATATTGGCTATCCATACTATTTATGAAGATAAATAAAAAGATTTAATTATCTCCCACCACACACACACACACACAAACACACACATTCTTCCTCCTGATTGTATGTTACATGGAGTAACCTCTGCTGAACCAAGAGGTACCTTGTAATTATGTTTCCCTCTTTGTATTCAATCTTTTTTTCCCTGAAGCTAACCATTACATTAAAAAAAAATGGCTTAGTTTTCTATGTACCTACTGCAATTTTTCCCCAAGTGTGGGGAAATTCTGACTTATTAATTAAATGCATATCCATAATATTTCCCAGCTGTTTAATTCTGATAATCTGCTAGTCATACATGCTTCTGGAAATCTCTCATGGTAGAGGCTTCCATATCCTTCTCCAACTTGGCCTGCTATTTTGCATCTTTCTCCTCCAGTCAGTGTGGGGGGCTGTTGGTAGTGTCCTTCATGTGAATCTGCTGTCTCCCAACTTGTTGCTGACAGCCATCTGGAGATCATCTTGTTGCTCTTTTCGATGGGAAATAATACAAATAAACGTGAAACCAAAATTGGACTTGCATAGTGTCAACTGGCGTTCACATCCAGATATCCCGATGTAGGATACAGGAATGGCTAAAGGGTCATGAGAGCATTTATAGAAGTTTGGGGTTCTTGGTATTTTACATAAAATGTAGAATCCATTCATATTTTTATATGAAATTATCCTATTATGTTGCACATTATCCTCGGCAAACAAATTGTTACTTCAATAGATTCTCATACTCTTAGATTCAAAACAATATCCCTAAGAGGAACTATGAAGTTCCCAGGGCCCTTTATTAAGTGGCCAACCTCCCATGTGGCCACATTGCTCTATTCTCCTGCTCAGTCTCTAAGCTTCCACCATATAGCCCTTTATGGGTACCTCACATGTGCCTCCCGCACTCTAGACTCTTTGCTTTTACCTGGTTAACTCACCTACTTTTGCACCTTGGCTTCCAGTCAGAAGGGTCACTGACATCCCTGTAAGGATCAGCGCCCCGAGTTATGTGCTGTCACGGGCTCTGTCCCTCTTGCATGCTGTCCTGACCTCAGTGTGTTTTATATTTGTAGATTATTTGATTGTCTAACTCTTCCCAGACTGTACTGGCTGTACAAGAGTTGGTGTCAGGTCTGTTTTGGTTCACCAATAATTTCTCAAGGACCCATTGAATTCACATGCATGTCTACTGTCCCATTATTTTTAAATTTGCTGAAGCCATTCTGTCTTACAGTGTGTCCACACAGTAAAGAACACGAGTTAGATCCAGACTATAAAATAAAGTACACTTAATTAATTTTTGTTTTGTTTTTCTTGAGATATCACAAAGTTCACAAGACAAAGCAATCATTTAGATGTCTATAGAAAAACTCAGGTTTTTATCTGTAACTTAATTACTCTTAACTTACTATACTTTTAACAAGCTTGGTTATCACTACTCAGTTTTGCATTAAAAGGGGAAAGAGAATTTATTAAAGAATGAAAGAGAGTTGAATGCAGGAAGGTACTAGAAAAATCTTCCGATGACAAACACAGTTAGCATACACACACACACACCCTCAGAGAGTTACTTGTATAAGTGTCCTTGCATTCCTCTGTTGATTCTAAACTCATTTAAGTAGTATAAGGTAAATAACTTATGTTAAAATATCTTTGATTACAAAATCATCAATTCAGTCTAACATGCAAGAAAAGCTTACCATGTTTCAGATGTTTCAGTATAAGATTATTGAGTAACCTACTTTCCATGCTTCAGGGATTTTGCCCTCAGAGATTTCCAGTGCTTGGCTTTCTAGAAGGTTCCATTCCCTAAGGATTCTGAATGGCCAAGGTTTTATTGTACTTCCTGAGCTAAATTTCCTGCTGATAATAATAAAAAAAAATAAGGGGCTTCCTGTTTGATTTCCCTTGTTTGTGTGTTTCCATAGAATCCATGGTGGCCATAGAGTTTTCAATCAAAGAGAAATTTCAAATATGAAGAAATTGCTTTTTTTATGACAAGGATTAAACTATGAAATGGCCTTTGTGGGCATTTGGGTTGCTTCCACGACTTGGCAATTATGGAATAAACTGGAATAAACATTCTGGTGCAAATGTCTTTGTGGTGAAATGATTTTTGTTCTTGAGGATTCTCCATACTTATTTTCATAAAGGCTGTATTAGTTTGCAGTCCCACTGGCAGTGTGGAAGTGTTCCCTTCTCTCCACATCCACACCAGCATCTGCAAAGTGGAGACTTTGCAATGTGGGCTAATCTTACTGGAGTTAGGTGATATCTCAGAGTGGTTTTGGTTTGCATTTCGCTGATGATTAAAGATGATGAGCATTTTCTCATGTGTTTTTTGGCCATTCCTCTGTCATCTTCTGAGAAATTTTTGTTCAAGTCTCTTGCCCACAAAGAAATGGGGTCATTTGTTCTTCCCTTATTAATTTGAGTTCTCTATAGATTCTAGTTATCGGACCTTTGTTGGCATCACAACATGCAAAAATCTTCTCCCATTCCAAAGTCTGTCTGTCTGCTTTAGTTGTAGGGCCCTTAGCTGTGCAGAAGCTTTTTAACTTGATAAACCTATGAATGGATTAACAAATCATGGTATATGCATACCATGGAATACTATTCAGCGATAAAATGATGGAAACTTTACATCTTTTGTGTGTACCTGGATGGAGTTGGACCACATTCTTCTTAGTAAAGTATCTCAAGAATGGGGGAAAAGAAGTATACAATGTTCTCAATACTATTACAAAACCAATATATAAGCACTTATGCACTCACAGAAGTGATATAACACAAATATAGTCTGGGAAGGAAATGGGATTAGGAGGGGAAGGTAAGAGGGAGATTGGTAGGAAGAGGGAGGGCATTTGGTGGAATCTCACCTAATGTGCACAATGCAAGGTTATATTTCAAAATAACTAAGAGTAAATTTTAAATGTCATACCAAAAAAAAACAAAAAAAAGAAAAGAAACACAAAAAAGCAAGTAAGCAAGTAAATGGATATGTTAATCAGTTTGATTTAAGCAATACATACTATATATCAAACCATCACATTGTACCTCATAAATGTATACATTTGTGGTTTTAAATAAAAATTAATTAAAAAAATAAATTATAAAAACGAGAAATGGTCTTTGTGGTCTGTATATGGCTTTTACCTGTGCTGTGATAATATTAGGTAATATTAAAAACTATTTAATGAATAAGAATTGCCAGTAAAGTATTAGGTCTCTCTTGTAGGCATTATTAAAAAGAATGTACCACTATTCCTGCTGGGGGGAAAAAAATTAGGAGACATAATAGTTGATGTATGAGTCCTGTTATAATCCACTTCTCTGAAGAGAGGTGATATGAACCATCTTGGGCAATAGTTTCCTTAGATATTAAATAGAAATGTAATCTTCAGCCAATCAAGTTGCAAAAGGGTTGGGTAAAACATGAGATATTATACATAAGATTGGTTTTTGAAAAGACAATGAATTAAAATGTCAATCACCAGGTTTTTGTATATTTATCATAAAAAACTGTATGACCTTATTGGCTTAGGCACATTGTATAATTATACTGATTTTCAATAATCCTTCTTTTTGATGTTAGTATTTTAGTCAAAGCAACTATACACAATGGCTTCAAAGAAGTAGAGGGTCAATACTAATTCTTGTCCTGGAGTGTAATTTTTATTGAATGAAACCAAATTTCTTTCAATTCCTAGGTTTATTTCAGCTGCCATACACATTGCTGAAGTTTTGTAGCAATGCTAGTGGAGCCCAATCAGCCAGGTTGATTAGCTTCCTCTAAATGTCCCTGACCCAAGTCATCTTTCCGCCTTTGAGCTGGAGGTGAAGAGGCACCCTATCCAATTCTGTCAAATGTTTATATTTCTTTGTTAGATATTAATAATGCCAAACAAATTTAATTATTTTAAATAAAATAATCTATGAGTAAAATTGCCTAAGCATTATGGTAGTGCCACATATATTTACAATGCAAATGAAATGGTGAAAATTCTCATGTGTCATGTCTCACTTAACCAGGTTTTCAGTGCAATGGGATTATGTTGTCACTTTGGAACTGGAAACTAATTAATAGGACTCCTCTTAGACTTCATTATAGACTCTACTAAATGGGATGTCCTTAACGAGTTCCTGGGTGTGGAGAGAGAGATTATGTCTATTCTGAGATGATGAATGCATGTCTTTGCCAGATGCTTTGCTTCTGCTTTGAATATTTAAAATTTTAGTCTCTTTCTCTACAGTAATTTGGAAGATTAATTCTAAATTAATATTTGCCTAATGCCAAGAAATTCAAGTTGTTGCAAGTGAGGAGAAACGTCCCACCCTTTCTCAAACTCATGTGAGAGGGAGAAGAAAGCAGATGAGACTCAGATAGTTTTGATGCAGAGAGGATCTGGTCTCACTCTCGTCTTTCCCTAATCATCTGCATGAGGGGATAGACCCTTCAGTGATAACAAACATCGTGCTATTCTTAGCATATTCTAAGCTTTCTATAAAATCTTCAGCTTTGATTAGGACCCATGTCAGCAATATGATTTATAGAGAGAAATGCCAAAGCCTTTTCTGTATGAAACTTGTGGCTCTATTAGGGCAGTCTAAGTGAAGAAGAAGACAACATTCTTCTTTCAAAGTATCTCAGAATTATGAGAAAAAAGAAAATAATAACAAAATAAAAATCACTAAGCAGTCGGCAAGGTGGTAGGGGGAATGTGTTTTTGGCACAAGGCAGACCAAACCGAAACAGGTGAAACCAAATAAAACTATTCTATTTGTACATGTTTTACCAAAACATTGACAAAGTCCTTGGCATTTTCCTCTTCTTTCCCTTTTCAAACTTTCCCCCTTTTTGTAAAGGCCCTTTCAGTTTTTGAATTGATGTAAGCCTAGCCTACACATGCCAAAATAATGGTTTTGGGATTTATTAACTTCCAAACATATTATTATTTAATGCGTGACTACTTGTTATCATTAGTGACAACTCATTGTATTAAGGCAAGAAAAAGAACATCAAAGATAATCTCCATACGTAAAGAAAGTTTACACATAATCAGAATGGTAGTGTGGAGAGAGAGATTATGTCTATTCCAAGATGATGAATGAATGTCTTTGCTTCAAATGTCATCTTGAAGACATCCAGATGAGGGTCTAATTTCATTCAGTAGAGCATAAAATAGTCAAAATTAAGATAATGCATCAAAATGTTTTTTTTGGGGGGGCATTTATTAAATTCATATGGAATCACAGAAACAAACAAATCCAAATAGCCAAAGTGATATGAAAAAAGAACAGAACAAGAGGCATCACACATTCTGACTTTAAAATATACTCCAAACATATAGTAGCAAAACCAGCATGGTAGCAGCATGGCATAAAAATAGACATGGAGACCAGCAGACTAGAATAGAGAGCACAGAAATAAGTCCATGTATCTATAGCAGCCTTCCTTTTAACAAAGTTGCTAAGAATACACATTGGGGAACAGATGGTCTTTTCAATAAATGGTGTTGGGAAAACTGTATATTCACATGCAAAAAGAATGAAATAGACCCACATCATACTCAAAACTTAACACGAAGTGGATTAAAGGTTTAATTGCAAAACCCCAAACTGTAAAACTACTAGAAGAAAACATAAGGAAAAAAGCCCCATGACTCTAGTCTCAGCAATGATTTTTTTTTCATGTGACCTCAAAAGCATAGTCAGCCAAAGCAAAAATAGACAAATAGAATTACATTAACTAAAAAGCCTATGCCCAGCAAAGGAAACAATTGACTGAACAGGAGAAAATATTTGCAAACCATTTATCTGATAAGACACTAATATCCAGAATATATAAGGAATTTGAACAACTCTGCATAAAAAAATAAAAAGATTATTCAACTGAAAAATGCAGAAAAGACCTGAATACACATTTGTCAAAAGAAGACACACAAATGGCCAAGCAGGTATATGACGAAATGCTCAACATCATAATCATCAAGGAAATAAAAACCAAAGCAATACTAAGCATGTAGAGAAAGAGGAACTCTTATACACTGTAGGATGTAAATTAGTATAGCCAATTTGGAAAACAGTATGATGATTCCTCAAAAAATTAAAAATAGAACTTGCCATAAGATCTAGTGATTTTACTACTGGGCATATATCCAAAGGCATTGAAATCAGTATGTCAAAGAGATATCCACACTCCCATGTTTACCCCAGTATTGTTTCTGTCATTTGTGAAAACATGGATAAACCTGGAGAATATTATGTTAAGTGAAATACACCAGGCACAGAAAGACAAATAATATGCAGAATCTGAAAAAGTTGGTCTCATAGAAGTAGAGCCTAAAATAGTTGTTACCAGAGGCTGGAGAGGGGCGGGAGAAGGGAGATGAGTCAGGTTGGTCAATGGATCCAAAGCAACCATTAGATAGGAAGAAAAATATTTGGTGTTCTGTTACATACTGTGGTTCCTATAGCTAATAACAATGCATTGCATATTTCAAGGTAGCTAGGAGGATCTCGAAAGTTACTACAAAGAAATGATAAAGATTTTAAATGAACATGTTAACTATTCTGACTTCATCATTGTGTGACCTGTAAATGTATTGAAACATCACACTCTACCCTCATAAAAACATAAAAAGTTATCATGTATCCATTATAAACAAAATTAAAATATATATATATATATATTTGTGTTCAATTATTTTTTCTTTAACATCCTCTAAGCTATTATGTTAAATTCATTCATAATCTTGCCAACAGTGCTGAGACTCCTCTACTGCAGAGGACAGATACTAGAACTTGGACCTCAGAATGTCCAGGTGGCAAGAGAGAGTCCAGAAGTTTCCATAACTCATAGAAAAGTATTGGAGTTTTCTAGGGGTAAGGTAAACTCAAATTGTATTCTGAATTTCCTGATTTTAAAATTCAAAAAGTCCACCCTATTGATTCATTAATTCCCAATAATCTAGGAAATAGGACAGAGGGCCTCCGAGGTTCTTTCTCCCTGGTGAGTGCTTTTAACTCAGCTATAGTTCCCTACCTCTTGTTCATTTCTGACAACATTGGAATTATGGCCAAACTTAGCTGATCTTTGAATCCACTGAGCAGAGAAAATTTGAAGGACAGTAATAGGAAATTAAGAGTAATGCAAAGGGCGACGCCTGTGGCTCAAGGAGTAGGGCGCCGGTCCCATATGCCGGAGGTGGCGGGTTCAAACCCAGCCCCAGCCAAAAACCACAAAAAAAAAAAAAAAAAAGTAATGCAAAAATTAAAGCTTATTCAGGAATGAAAAGATTCACTTTGGAAAGCCGAATAGGTTATTAACATGTAACTAGATGCCATAGAAACTTTTAGACCAGGGTTTGCTTGGCAAACTGTGGCCCATGGGACAAATCTGGCCTGTTGTCTATTTTAGTAAATAAAGTTTTATAAGAGCACAGATACACCCATTTGTCTATATTGCCTGTGGTTGCTTTATTTTTAAAAGGGAAGACCAAAGTAACCTCTGCCATGGCCTTTCATTGAAACATTATACAACAGGTGTGTGGGGTGCCCATACGGGGGCTTTGTGCTTAATGATTGCTATGTGCTCTTTCCCCACGGGCTCCACTCCCACCCTGATGCACCCCATAGGTTCAAGGTTCAACACCTGCTTACTAACAAGCACCCAATCTTATCTTTTTTTTTTTTGAAACTACGTGGGGCCCCATGCCCACCGTTTATTTTTATTTTTTTTTATTAAATCATAACTGTATACATTGATATGATCATGGGGCATCATACACTCGCTTCATAAACCATTTGACACATTTTATCACAGTGGTTAACATAGCCTTTCCGGCGTTATCTCAGTTACTGTGCCAAAACATTTACATTCTACATTTACCCCCTATTGTTAAGTTGTAGCTGGGTTATAGCTTTCATGTGAGAGTCTCAAATTAGTTTCATAGTAGGGCTGTGTACATTGGGTACGCATGCAGTTGCTTGAGGTCTGGTCTCCGGGCTGCAAAACATCTCCAGGGAGCGGTCACAGGTTCTTGAGGGAGGCCCTGGGAAAGGGACAATCTCCCAGCTGGCATGGTGCTCCATCTCCTACAATCAGCTTTGTGATATAATAGGTACTATTAATATCCCCATTTAATTACAAAAAAGTTGAGGTTTGAGAAGCTGAAAAACTCACATAAGGTTGCTCGATACTATTGTTATTAAGGAATGAGGAACTAAATCTCAAGCCTGTCTGACTCCAATACACAAGCCCCAGTTTTACAGTTATAGGTACGTATATGCATATATACACACATTCTCCAGAATGGCAGAGGTGAAGATTAGATAACTTAGTGTACATAAGATATCCAAATGTGCCTGACTTAATAGATGTTCAATAAATGTTAGTACCTGTTGCATCTGGATTTCATTATTTCTAGTGAATTGAGCTAAAGTTAACTGAGAAAATTCATATATTTGGCATGGGAACGGCCTATCTAATTTACCTAAAAGGCAAAAATCATAAGAATTTCTTCTTTTTAGGAGAAGCCTGCTGTCAATTAGATGCTTCTACCTAGTCTCAGGGAGATTAAGAATGAGCCTTTGTGAGCTGTTGACTGTGGATAAAGGTACAAGCCATGGCTGTGGAAATGCTTTTATTTTATTTTTTTCTACTCAAAACTTACTAATCTCTGTGGGACCAACTCTCTGCCCTTTGCATCATTAGCACCATGCTCTAACCAGCTAAGCTAATTGGCCTATTAGGATTCATAAACTCAAATTCAAAAGCTCTAGGCTAGGGAGAGAAGCAACCTAGATTACAAATGCTTTTGTTAACTTCCTTGATCAGGTGGCTTTTTTCTTTGCAACTAGGTTTCTAAACAATATAGTTTGTGGTGCCAAATTATTGTATCTTACTCTTTTTATAACTAAAGTTCAATTGTTTTAGGAGTGAATTGAAAATAAGACAAAATAGAAGAAAAATTGGGATGGTCTGAGTCAAGTTCACACTTTACACACTTCTGTGTTTTACCAGAAAGGTAAGAGTTGAATGTTGTAGCTCCTGCTGGTGGGAGGAAGGATTACTGGCCCTTTAGCTCCAGCTCCGGGTTTCATTGGCCAGACTAAGATTGGCCCTTTCAAGCAGGGTGACTGTCAACATATGCAGTTAGATCCATAGCTGGCAACAGAAAGCAATGCATTCTAAATACTTGCTAGTGAATAGTCTTATCCTTCCTTGGTAGCCGCTCAGCAATTACCTAAATTCGGGGTGGGGGGAGGCAGGGGTGCATGTGGGGGAGTCAATCTTTCTTTAAAGCCATCTTGACTTGGATATTAAAAACATAACTAAATCAGTAGAGAGCCCATTTGGTTGGTCTCCTGCAAAATTTCTGTTCTTGAATCCTATTTTGGTGGCGTGCCATCAACTAAATGGAAAGTCATTATCAAAAACAGGCCTATTAAGTTCAGTGTTGCATTTCTGTTAAGGGTGTTCTTGACTATATGGCATTCTTTCATCTTTATAACTTTAGCATAAAATCCTTGGCCAATCTTCATGTCAAGAATGCATATAAACCACCTGAAAAACTATTCCTTTTTTTTTTTGTTAAATCTTAGGGACCCCATCAATTATGTAACCACAGTTTTCTATTCCAATCGACAAATAAAAGGTCGAGGGCCAAATCTGTGATGCTTCCATAGGGCACCCATCTGCTGTACGGTTGAGTCTGTGGCTTTGTCTCACTTTGATGCCACAGTAATTTTATTTTCTTTTTATAAATGTTTCTTTATTATAATATCTGTAACTGTTTTTTTCTTGTAAGCCGTAATGGTTGAGTGTGCACTTAAAATATCAAGAGTTCTTAAGAAGAGCTGGCAAAATTGAACCATGCTTATGTTTGATAAACACACGGGAGAAGTGCTACATCTTTCCAGGGCCGTCCATCGTTAATCAATCACAGTTCTCATTCCCAGGAAGCTTTTCCACTCATGCTTTATACAGTCACTACCCATTTATTAAAACTGGCACTCACTATGAAACCTATTTGCTATCTCTGCCTTAGAGGTTTTTTCCACATAATTTAAAAAATATTCTCCTTCTCACCTATAACTTAGGGAAAATTGCCTTCCAGCTTCTTTATTGTGAAATGTAACCTTTACCTCCATTAAGAAAAAACAGTAAAATATAATGACACTACAATAGTAACAGTATGTACATTTTAAAATAATTAAGTCAATAATGATCTTCCGTAATAAATATCTCTTAAGACTGAAAAAAATAAGTTTCTCATTTTCTTTGAACCACTGACATTTAAGGAGTAGAATAATAAGGCCATACCTTTACTCTGAACTACTCTAGCTCTTAAAGATCATGGAAACCTTTGTTTAGGTGTGACTTATCTCAGCCATGTTTTATGTAAGGAAAATGATTTCCATATGTCTCCACTACTTCACAGCCAAAACATTTGCACACAGGTTGGGTAAATGCTTCCCACAGGGTGCATTCCCATCTCTTCAAGTCATGAGTAGAAAGAATTTGGAGTGTAGAAAAGAATTTGACTGTCTTCACATGTGCACACACACACACATTCTCTTTTTATTTCAGGGATTTGTTGGGTTCATTCACCTGTTCCACATTTTGTAATGAAAATGCCATAATTAGTGCTAATTAGTGAATTAAAATTAGTGTTGTATCATAGACAACATAAAGCATGAAGGGGAAATAGTGTTAAAGATACATGAAATTTATTTTCATGTGTGTCTTGGAAAACCTCAGTGGTCCAAATATGTTGCTTGCCTTCTTGTGTTTCCAGCTCCCCAGAGTAATGCCCCATACCACAGCCAAGCAATTTTTAAAATTAAAAACATATTTTATTAATAGCTCAAACACAGGAAGAACACAACATCCTGGTGATGTAATTGAACCTGATGATTTGAATTAAGAATATGCTAACATCTGGTAGTACCCAAAACACGGCCTATTAGAATAAGCTAATCTCTGAATTAATATTCATACTTTCTATTTTCTTTTTCTTTTTTTTTTTTTTTTTAGGAATAAGAAGTGCATTCCTCCAGTAGAAATCTACATAATTAAAAAATAGAGACTATTTGACTTTAAGACTGTGTTCAAGATTACCAGAAGGGGCAATCATGCAAAAATGATTCTGAAGACCTGAATGTCAGACTTGAGGGGCCAATGGAAAATCTCCCTCCTTGACATTATCTGTGTAAGCATGTTTCTGCTGGGTGAGAACCAAAGTAATCTGTATTTTTTTATTATGATAGACTTTGGGATAAAGCACAATAAATAAATACTTGGATACAAAGTTAAATGAAGGCAGGGACTTTAAACAGGTGCCATTGTTAAGACATTGTCAGACTTTGAGAGGAATTAAATTATACCGTGGCAATTTGAAATGTTTACCTTTATGCACATGTACCAAAAAAAGAAAAAGGAACATGAAAAAATACATTTAAAAAGTTATTTCCATTTTTCAGGAAAGGCTTCAGTAGGTTTTTTTCATATGATAAATGTAAAAAGACAACCTAATAACAGCTTGCTTTGTTCTAAAATTAGGAAAGGAAAAAGGTGGAAATGAACATGTTGCATAATTCTTGGAAAAAGAACAATTTGTTTTGAAGACTTAAAATTACAGAAAATTTTGTGTCCGGGGCATGGAAAATTACTAGAAAGGTTACAGAAGTTAGTCCCCAAGCAGCTGCCATCACCTCTGTGCTAGTGTTTGATTTTATCCCCCTTCCTCAACTAGCAAATACTCTTAAAAGAAAGGAGGTTTTCTATTTTGGATCCCTCCAGAATAGACATATCTTAACAGTTTTCTTTCCAGAAAACGTGCTTTCTGCTTCTGTTCTTTTTTAAAGTTTTTTTTTTTTTTTTCTTTTTGGCAATTTTTTTTGACCAGAGCTGGGTTTGAACCCGCCACCTCTGGCATATGGGGCTGGCACCCTACTCTGTTGAGCCACAGGCACCACCCCTCTGCTTCTGTTCTTTACCTTTTGATCATAGAGAACTGCCAAGCCTACGAAGAGATGAATCAGAGGGAGCAGGAAGTTTGGCAAGAGGAGGAAGGGAAGTTGTTGAGATCGCACCTGAGAGCACGTGGCCAGGGTGTTCAGCACGCCCCCTAGGGGAAGGGCTCTTTTACAACTTGAACTTTAGCTTGGAAGTGAGAACAAGGTAACCTAAACATTTGTACCCTCATATTAGTTTGAAGTTTAAAAAAAAGACATAAATCAGAACCAATCTCACCATCCCTTTTCCAACGGTGACTATACTTCTCTGTTGTTAAATGATAAAATAGATCAATATGCATTTGTCCAACAGAATTTTTTTTTTGTAGCTTTTCTAGTTTTATGTGATATCACAATTTCATAAAAAAGCACAAAAAGGACAAGGAACTCTTGTATATTCTTTACCAATTGCTTATATTTTGCTTTATCAGATTTTCTAGGCAGGAGATATCTAGCTCTCTTTCTCTAGATACACACCTCTTATGATATTTTTGGAAAGATTTGAAAGCTAAAGACTTTGTGCCTCCAATTCCAAACTAGGTCTACAGGGTTTTGTTATTTTACACATTTGTGATTTCCTTCTCTAAGAGCAAAAACCCTAGCTCAAATTATCTTTGATACAAATACTTGCTTCCTCAAGTCTAGAATACATGGAAAGCATTTTCAGAATTGTTAATCATACTACTGCAAAACACAACCTTATCAGTTAGAGTTCAATGTCTGTTTTTCAGTTCTGTCAAGGTATAATTCTTAAACAGTGGAGCACAAAAATATTACATATACAATTTGATGAGTTTTGACAAATCCATACACTCATTTATCCACACTTTTACCAAAATATAAGAAGTTTTCCATCACTTTACTCTTTACCAATTAATCCTCACCCTAAAGCAAATTATTTCAAAGTAAATAGAATAAATGAAATAAAAATGGTAATACGGGAAAGCATTAAAATAGAAAATGGACAAAGAGCAGAGAAAAATTTAAACAAAAGGAACAATAATTGAATCTTTGAACACAGCAGTGTAATTGATAAACCCTTAGGTAGACTTTATAGTTCTTAGAAACAGGAGAGGATGCCTGAGCACAATCTCTAAGATAATAAAAGGGAAAAAAGGAATATTGTGAACAGTGTTATACAATTTAATTTGTCAATTTAAGAGAAATGGCAACATTTCTGGAAAGATACAAATTAATACTGACTACGAAAATAATAGGAAAATCAAAGTAGCTCTATATCTGTTAAGGAAAATGATTTATAGTTAAAAATATTTCTACAAATAAATCCTTGTGACTCAATGGTGAACTGAAACTTTTTTTTTTTTTTTTTTTTTTTGTAGAGACAGAGTCTCACTTTATGGCCCTTGGTAGAGTGCTGTGGCCTCACACAGCTCACAGCAACCTCCAACTCCTGGGTTTAAGTGATTCTCTTGCCTCAGCCTCCCGAGTAGCTGGGACTACAGGCGCCCGCCACAACACCCGGCTATTTTTTGGTTGCAGTTCAGCTGGGGCCGGGTTTGAACCCGCCACCCTCGGTATATGGGGCCGGCGCCTTACCGACTGAGCCACAGGCGCCGCCCTGAACTGAAACTTTTAAGGAGGAAAATTTATTGTGCTATAATAAACTTCTTTTTTATTTTCAGAAAATAGAGGGGGGGAAATCTTATTTTGTTTTTGAGGTGGCCAGGTAATATGATTACATAATTGTACAGATGAGAAAATGAGATTGGAAGAGGGCTGTGTAATTTACCCAAGGTCACCCACCTGGCAAGCCTTACAGACTTGACTTGAACTTCAGTCATGTCACTCTTAACGCAGTGTTTTTTTGTGTCTCATTAGGACCTAAATTATAAATACTCACATGACAGAATTTCCCTTCTCAATGTACTCAGTGAGCATTTATTGTCTATGTATATACTGAGGAAAATTACTTTAGAATTCTGGGAAATGACATCACGACTCAGTGACTGAAGCCAGCCATGTATGTTTCACATCATTGTAATTCAGAATGTGTTTGTTTCATATTTTCTCATATACAAACAACTCATTCTCACACACCCACCCTTACGTGAGTAGGATTGCCCTGGGGGGTGGGGTGTGCACACATACTGGCCTTACATGGGTAGAAACTATCGGCTTTATCCTGGAAGGAAGTGGGTCTCCTAACCTGTCTCTTCCTTTTGGTCCTTCTCAGTGGTGGTTCCATCAGTTGCTCTGGCATTTTCACGTGCATGCTCATTCTGAGTGGGTGTAGTTTCTCTCCCTCTGCCTAATTACTCGTGTTTAGTCATTTTGCAGCTGCCTCCAGCTGGTGCCATTCATTCTCAGGTCAGTATAGGTCTTGTTTTGGTGGCTTAGGGCTCCCATTCCATGGTGTTTCTGTGGACACTGCAGATCCAGTGACTGAGCTAGGTTTTCCAATTTTAGTTAAATTGAGCAATTGGGGGAGCTTTTCTCACGCCTCCAGTTTAGCATCATAATCCAGGTGGCTACTACTTGTTGAATCAAAATAATAAACTTTGGAATTCAAATTTTCTCTGAGATTTTTCTATTACATATACAAAAAGATCAAAAGGAAAAAAACAATCCTGGTTCTAGTCCATCAGAACACATTGGCAGCTTTTCATCCCTTTCACCCAGGGCATCTGGGCCTGGTTGCCAGCAGGCCCAAGGTACCATTCTCCCCGCTTTGAACTGTGTGAATCAATCTCATTGTTCTATTTCTGAGCCAAGAAGATGGCTCCCCTTGCTTTTGTTAATTTTAATTTCTAAAATTTTATCGTTTATCACTGTATTTGTATTGAGGAGTCGTTCTCTTGTATGAAGTCACAATGCCATTTTGCCCAGAAGCCTCATGATTTATATTTTCTATTAGCTCAACTACTCTGTGATAATTTTTCTTTCCTCTTCTGTTGGGATATGAGTGACTAAAATAGGCTCCTCCTTTCCTGTATTTTAAAAGTTCACTGTGTTTTTGATGAAAATAATTTGTAATTAATTTATTCAGATCAGTGAATGTTTAACAGCAGGACTAGAACACTTTCAAATCACACTTTTGGGTTAGCCAGCTCAAGGGCCGGACAGATGCCAGAATATTTTTCATTTGTATTTTGGTATTTCATATTTGCTAAATATGAGCCATTATGTGATATATTTACATATATATGATGAGCATGAATCAAAACATTTTCCTTCTGATTTTCTTAATTGGTTGTGGAAGAAAAAAATGTCCTTAATCTTGTTTGTAAATGATGTTTAATTTTCTTAGAGTTAATTGGCGGCAATAGGAAAGATTCTTTGTTGGTAAAACATATACAGGAAGGTCTTATTTATGAGTTTAATATTCTTAGTTAATGATTCTAGCACCTGGAGCTATTCTCCTGTATGACTCCACTCAAGTGGCAATGCTAGTAAGGTGAGTTGATATATCTTGAAAATTATAGACTTTCAAGTTCAAAGAGAAAAAAAAATTGTGGAGGAATGAATTAATCAAATTGATCTTTAGCAAAGCATGTTTATGGGTACTATTTAGACATTTTACATAATGTTTATATTAACTATTATGAAGACAAGCAAGCATGTTAAATCAATGGGAAGTGATAGCTACATGCGAACTATTGAAATGTAATTCCCATGGGTTCTAACAATCTTTTGTAATAAAAGGCTTAAAATTTTCAATTGGCATTTTATTGACAAATGCTGTCCACCTCTATCTCACTCAAGCCCTCATATTATTTTCACAAGGTTAAAAGAGCTTTCAAATTTAAAGTATATTTGTGTTCTGAGTGAGGAAAACAGTGTCATGATTGAAATCACTGAGATTTGTGACAAGGGCTCCTCTGAGGAATGATGGTACCGGCAACGCACAGCCCGAAGCAGGAGCTCAACAGGCAACCACAAGTTACACAGAGGATTTCTTTGACTACAACCCACACCCCGTACACATCCTCAACACACAGGAGCGTCTGTGTGAGGCGCAAGAAGAGAGGAATTCTGTAACAGGTTTTCCATAGTGGGATAATAGGTTTTTGAAAAGTCAGAAGGCCTGGGAACCTCTGCCTTTTGTCCTTAAATGTCTTTCATACAAATGAAAGAAATCACTCTCTACCTAGGTCTCCTCACCTGCCTCCTTCCACCTGGGAGGGATGAGGGTATAACTTTTGACCCATTCAGGAAACTTATTTATATGTTGAAATAATGGCCTGATTAGTTTTATCACTATTTGGTTGTGCCTAATTCAGATGTTTTGGGTGCCCATTAAGTTACAGGGACCTTTTATTACCCAGCTTTCCTGTTTCGATTAATTGTTGATTGCTGCAGAGAGAGTCATTCAAAAGTGTTTTTGTGGACACCAAATTAAAAAAAAAAAAAAAGTAAAGACAAAACACAGGAAGAAAACTCACCAACAGATTGTTCCACAAAAGGACAGGATTATACTGAGTGATGTCTCCACCGTGGCTGAAGATGTTTTTGTCATTTGTCACAACGATTGTCGTGAGAGGCATAATTAGGGCAAAGAAGCAAAGCCCATGACGTGAGGAGTGTTGTCTGGCCAACATAGAGAAGGCTCTTTGGGAAAAATAAATTTATTAATAATCTAAATGAACTTTTCCTAAGTATTTTGAAAAATACATCATTTATGGGTATTGGAATGTTCATTGACAGGACGTTGGGTCAATGTCAAAATGAATGTTCATTGACAGGACATTGACAGGACGTTGGGTCAATGTCAAAAATACATCGTTTCTGGGTGTTGGAATGTTCATTAACAGGGAAGTTAAAGGTGCATTTTGGTGTGTTTTCACTTCCAAATAATAATGTCTACAGTATACAGGTACAGCAGAATCCCTTTTAATCTAGACTTCAAGATGAGTTGAAGACAGTGTTTTCAAATGTGAGTTCACTTTGCCAGGGATGATTTGAATCACAGAATAAAAGTGCTGTACCAATTCCATGAATTGCTCCTGGTTCATGTGTATAGAAGACAAAAACAAGAAGCAAAGGTATCCTTTTAGAAATCTTTTGTACCCTAGAGCAAAGTTGTTTTTCAAATAATGATGATAAATATTGCAATTACTTTAAAAGTCAATAAGACAGCAAGTATAAAAATCAGGAGAATCCTCCTTGATAAGAGGGTAAAATGGTAAAATGATAGGCTATTAGAGCTGAAATAATCCTTTGAGGTCTCCTAGCCCAGAATTTCTCAAAGTGTTTTCTGTGGACACAGAAAGTTAACTGAGGAATAGACAGGAAAGAAAAAAAAGGCAGAAAGTGGGGTCACCTCTGGGCAAATAAGTTTCAAAAAGGATTTATTAAACTCTTGTTTCTTTACTGCCAGACTTTTCAGGCCATTTAATATTTAAGTGCATTTTATAAATTTTTTTAATTATGTTTTAAGTGCATTTTAAATTTTCAAAAGAGAGAATTCCCAAAAGGTTAGTCTATGTCAAGTGAATGCACGTGCAAATATGTGCATGCATGTGTGTGAATCTCTGCAAACTAATGTTCTGTGGGAGACACTTAAACAATTCTATGCTCATTTAAAAAGGTCATCGTATGAGAAGGAAACTGAGGTGCCAGCAGGTTGACTATGGAACCCATGGCTGTAGAGCTGTGCTCTGGGTGATCTGGTCTTGGAACTCATGCTTGAGCACAGAGTTTTTTTAACTTGAGCCCCCAAATGCCCACTGGCCTAAGCTGAAGAGACAACAGCTGTTTTTCTATTAGGGCCAGAAAGAAGATTCAAAGTATTTCCCCACTGGTGTCCTAAAATGCCAGTGGTAGTATTCTTTAAGGGCTTTGTAGGGCCATGGAATTTGAATTAAGCTTTGGCTAACTGGGGAAAAATCCTATATTTAGCCAGCTCCATACCTCAGCAGAAAGTACTTTCATTGCTAGCAACCAGGATAGAAAAAGAGGGATATAAAATTAGTCTTTTTGAAGAAGCATCTGTTTTAAAGAAAGATTCGGAAGAGTCTAGATTAGTGCTTTTCAGATTTTAATTTGCATTAGAGTGACCTTGTTGAATTTTGTAGGTCTAGAGAGGGTTCTCAGATTCCACATTTTAACGAAGCTCCAAAACCAGGCTGATGTGCTGGCTTCTTGAACCCCACATTTGAGTAGCAAGGAGCTATCATGGGAGGAAGGACACATGGGAAAGATAGGATGGTTTGGAATATGGAGCTCGGCCCAGATGCCCTGGCTTGTTTCTTCACAGTTTTCTGAGAAAAGGAGAAATAAAGGCAGAAAATAGCTGATAAAATATTTGATAGCTGATAAAATATTTGGATTGAACCTAGTATCAGTGGTAAATTGTAGAACTCGGCTATTTATTTGTCTACGGATCTTTCATTTCATTTATCCATTTTTTCTGAGACCCAGGAAAGAACCAGGTATGAGATTTTCCCCCTTTATTCACTATCTCTGAGAACTTCAACCTCTTCTCTGAGCCTCAGTTTTCTGAGTATTGAGTGGGGATTAAAAAATATGATTTTAAAATGAGATAATGTGTGTGGACTTAACACTGTACTTCCATTTCATTTCTTTGTTCCTGAAAAGGCATCAAAGAGTAGAATTTTGGGCGGAAAGTAAATACAAATTGAACGTCAGAAAAAATACACAATTGCAATGCTGTTGTTTTGCCTCTATTATTATTAAGATGGCACAGGTTCCAACAGGTCTGCTGTCTCTCCATCAGTAAACACTTTTTTCTTTTTCCAGGGAGAGTAAGTAAATAATTATGGCCATAGGCAGAAGTCTTTTGTTGTGGAAAAAAAGTTTCACCAGTTTTTTTTTTTTTTTTTGAGCCTGTTCTTGTTATTTTTAATTAAAGATACTTCTGTTACCCAATCAGGTGTTTTCTAGATGAAAGCTTTGTGTAAACTGTTAAGGAACACGTTTTCCATCACCATGGCCTATTTTCAGGGATGTCCAATCATTTTTCTTTACTGCCGCACACTGGAAGGGTAAGAGTTGTCTTAGGTCAGGACCACACAGTAAATACACAAACACCTGCACAAGCCGATGTGCACACAAAAAAAGGCCTGTGGATACATTTTACAATATCTGATACCATGGAGAAACAAAGGAGTCCCCAGATCATCTGTATGTGGCTGGCGGGCGGCAGGTTGGACACCCCTATTTGGACAACAAAGACTCAGGACAGAGGAAAGCACAGAACACAGTGCTGCAGAGCCAACAGCACAGTCCTGGAGATTCCAGAGTCCTAAGATGCACAAATGAGACTTGCTGAAATGAGCCTTCCTGAAGGGCTAGACTATTAGTACAAGAGGGAAAATGGAGCGTGCCCAGAAGAGTCAGGCTTTCACTGAACAGGAGCATCTGCCCTAGTTCTAACCTGGCTGATGGGTGAAGGTTAGCAAAAGGCCTCTGGCACCAAAGTGCCGTCTCACTCATGCACAGAAAAGACAGCACCACACCAACAGGAAAACTGGAGTTCAGGACCGGATCCTGCCCTCTAACACCTGTGTAAGTTGGACTGATGTAACTTCTCTCAACCTCGGTCATCACATTCAGAGGAAGGACTTGATAATGCATGCCTCACAAATTCAAGTGAAAATGAAACACAGCATATGTTAAATACTCTTACACAGCAAGGGAATAGCTGTAATTGTGTTTTTAATTCTTATTTTATTGACCATCCTATCATTCTACTATTACCACTTCTTAGATGACCTTCCTTCCTGGTCTTTGTTGACACTACCCTTGCCCTGCCCCATGGCGTTTGAGTTTACTCTTCCCATCACCACTCTCCCTCCCTCCCTGTGGAATTCACAATCTTACAGTTGTTCTCACTATTCCCCCACCCTGCCTCCCACCCCCACTTCCTCACCCATCCACTGCCACATTGTTAAATTCTATTGTGCCCTGATCTCCACAGAACTGGCAGGCATACACGGTCCCCTTGGACATCCCAGGTGTAGAACCAGGCAAGGCACAGCGCCAACTCATAATTACTTCCCAGAAAGTTTTTTTTTTCAAGTGCTAATGTAGCACATCCTAAATCCTGCACACGTAGGGCCTTGGATTAGTTGGAAAGTGTTAAAGGATTTTCTGTTACTGCTCTGCCTTTTATAACCTTGAACAAGGCATTTCACTCTTCTCTTCTCACTTCCCTAACAGAAAGATTAGGGAGATCATATTAGTAAGGTGCTATCTAAATATGAAATGAGGTATTGGAGAAGTAAATATCAGATTGTGCTGTCAGAAGCTGCTGATCCTCCTGACAATATGTTTTCCCATGACCTTCAATCTCCTAGTATTGTTCCAGGAAGCAATAATGCAAGTCAAACCTCCTTCCCTCCCCCCAGAACTTCAGTTCTCCACAGTTTTCTGAAGGTACCTATTCTGTTTGTCTAGTTACTGGCAGATTTTCAGTCCCTTGCTCCACGGAAGTTTTTGAAAGATCTACTGTGGGTCAATTGATAAGAAGCTGAGGGCTTAGGAATGAAGAACAGAGTTCCTGTCCTCAAGAAGGTTACATGCTCCTACAGGGAGAATCCAAACATCAAACATTACTATATATGTCTACTGGAAATACTCAAAGGATGCCATGCAGACCGAGGGAGGCAGAGAAGCATCAGCAAACTCTGTTTGGAGAAAGGTTTTCTTGAGGAGGTAATTCTGAAGTTGAACCTGGAAAGCTGAGTTGGGCAGATTGAAACAGGAGAGCTAGGGAAGGTGAGGGACAGAGGGCAACCTCATGACTGCAAGAAGTGAAAATTGAAGTTTGGTGTGTCCAAGGGCTGATAACAAGGAACAGGGGTGCAGGAGGGTGGTGGCAGAGCAGGTGTGCTGGCCTGGGAAGAAATGGGGCAATGGAGCTAAGGGGAACACAACTTTGGAGGAGGTCAGGATGCCACTGGCAGTTTCCCCCTGAAAGTCATGGAAGGATTTTAAACAGAAGACTTGTTTGATCAGAAAGATGGTTGTGGCCAAAAGAGCTGCGCTTGCACCCTTCCGGACCTCTGGAAGAGCTGGGCTGTGACCTGTGATCAGCACCCACCTGGACCTCAGGAAGAGCTGACCTGTGACCCACAATCGGCACCCTCCAGGACCCTGGTAAGAGTTGCTCTGGGACCCTCCCAGATGTCTGGAACAGCTGCAACCCACAATCAGCACCCCCCCAGACCTCGGTAACAGCTGCACCTGCCTGGACTCTGGTAAGAGCTGTGCTGGGACCCGCTACCCCACCCACAGGGCCTCTGCATGCCCTGACCAGGAACTCTGGGAGCCGCGCATCCCGGCATCCTCCCTCCTGTACCATCCCTGCCTCCACACCGGCTTGCTTGTCTGGCCAGGGACTCTGGTAACTGTGTGTCCTCCGGAGCCCTCCCTGCCTCTGCGTGGAGCCTTTCTCTTGGCCAGAGACTGCTGGAGACTTGGGCCCTCTGTGCCAAAGTCACTGGGTGCCAGGCACTCCCAGAACCATTTGCACCACCTCCCGTCCTGTTGCTGGATGTGGGTGTCACACAACGGAGCAGCTCCCACAACCAGAACTCCCTGGCTGGGGTGGGCCCAAAAGACCTACACAGGGTCTCTCCCTACAAAGATCCAGCAACAACAGAATGATCCCCCAGGGGTCTAATCTCAGAGAGACACCACCTCAACGCTGAGGACAACCAGAGGCAAGGGTGAGAAACAATCATGAGATGAAATCAAAGGAAAAATTCTGGCAATATGAATAATCATAGCAGATCGACTCCCCCAAGGAACAATGGGGCAGACACAGCACAAGATCCCATACACAAATAGCTGAGATGTCAGAAATCGAATTCAGAATCTGGATAGCAAATAAGATCAAATTAGAATTCCAAGCAGTAACCCAAAAGATGTCTGAAGAATTCAATGAATTCAAAGACCAAATGACCAAAGATTTTGACACATTGAGACAAGAAGTTGCAGCCCTCAAAGATCTGAGAAACACAGTAGAATCCCTCAGTAACAGAATGGAGCAAGCAGAAAAAAGGATTTCTGACATTAAAGACAAAGCTTTTGAACGCTCCCAAACTCTGAAAGAGGAAGACAAAAGGAGGGCAAAAACAGATCACTCTCTCAGAGAGCTCTTGGATAATTTGAAGAAAACCAATATTCGTCTTACAGGGATCCCCGAAAGCGATGAAGTGGCTTCACAAGGCACAGCATCTCTTCTCCATGAGATTACAAAGGAGAACTTTCCAGACATGCCAAGAGATTCTGAATTTCAGATAACTGACAGTTTCAGAACTCCAGCAAGACTCAACCCAAATAAGACATCCCAAAGACACATCATAATCAATTTCACTAGTTAATATGAAGGAGAAAATTCTGAAAGCAGCAAGATGAATGAAAACCATTACCTACAAGGGGAAGAATATTAGAATAACTGCAGATCTCTCTGCTGAAATCTTTCAAGCTAGAAGAGGATGGTCATCGACTTTTAATCTCCTAAAACAAAAATAACTCTCAACACAGGATCCTATACCCAGCTAAACTGAGTTTCGTCTATGATGGAGAAATTAAACAGTTTAATGACATTCACATGTTGAAGAAATTTGCCATAACTAAACCAGTTCTCCAGGATATTCTCAGACCTATCCTCCATAAAGACCAGAATAATCCTCCATCACAAAACTAAACCCAACCAGAAAATTTTGTCCAAATTTCAATGTCCACCATCGCAAAAGGATTGCAAATGTCCACCAGACTCTCGAAAGGCTTATCAATATTCTCAATTAATGTGAATGGTTTAAATTGTCCTCTAAAGAGGCACAAGTTGGCTGACTGGATACAAAACCTCAAGCCAGATATCTGCTACATACAAGAACCTCATCTTACATTAAAAGACAAATATAGACTCAAGGTGAAGGGATGGTCATGTATACTCCAAGCAAATGGAAAGCAGAAAAAAGAAGATGTTGCAATCCTATTCGCAGATGCAATAGGCTTTAAACCTACCAAAATAAGGACAGATAAGGATGGACACTTCATATTGTTAAAGGTAATACTCAATATGATGAGATTTCAATTATTAATATTTACGCACCCAACCAGAACACACCTCAATTTAAAAGAGAAACTCTTAACAGACATGAGCAACTTGATTTCCTCCAGTTCCATAGTAGTTGGAGATTTTAACACTCCTTTAGCAGTGCTGGATAGACCCTCTAAAAAGAAGCTAAGCAAAGAAATCTTAGATTTAAACTTAACCATTCAACATCGGAACTTAAAAGACATCTACAGAACATTTCCTCCCAATAAAACTGAATACACATTAATCTCATCAGCCTACAGAATATACTCCAAAATTGACCACATCCTAGGCCACAAATCTAACCTCAGCAAATTTAAAAAAATAGAAATTATTCCTTGCATCTTCTCAGACCATCATGGAATAAAAGTTGAACTCAATAACAACAGCAATCTGCATACCCACACAAAAACATGGAAGCCAAATGACCTTATGCTGAAGGATAGATGGGTTATAGATGAGATTAAGAAGGAAATCATCAAATTTTTGGAACAAAACATCAATGAAGACTCAAATTATTAGAACCTCTGGGCTACTGCAAAAGCAATCCTAAGAGGGAAATTTATAGCATTGCAAGCCTTTCTCAAGAAAATGGAAAGAGAGGAAGTTAATAACTTAATGGGACATCTCAAGCAACTGGAGAAGGAAGAATATTCCAACCCCAAACCCAGCAGAAGAAAATAAATAATCAAAATCAGAGCAGAATTAAATGAAATTAAAAACAAAAGGATTGTACAACAGATCAATAAATCCAAAAGTTGGTTTTTTGAAAAGGTTAATAAAATAGATAAACCTTTGGCCAATCTAACCAGGAAAAAAGGAGTAAAATCTCTAATTTCATCAATCAGAAATGATAAAGATGAAATAACAACAGACCCCTCAGAAATTCAAAAAATCCTTAACGAATATTATAAGAAACTTTACTCTCAGAAATATGAAAATCTGAAAGAAATTGACCAATACTTGGAAGTATGCCACCTACCAAGACTTACCCAGAAAGAAGTGGAAATTTTGAACAGGCCTATATCAAGTTTTGAAATAGCATCAACTATACAAAATCTCCCTAAAAAGAAAAGCCCAGGACCAGATGGCTTTACGTCAGAATTCTACCAAACCTTTAAAGAAGAACTAGTACCTATATTACTAAACCTTTTCCAAAATATAGAAAGAATACTACCCAAAACATTCTATGAAGCAAGCATCACCTTGATCCCTAAATGAGGGAAAGACCCAACAAAAAAAGAAAATTATAGACCAATATCACTAATGAATATTGATGCAAAAATACTCAATAAGATCCTAACAAACAGAATCCAACAAAACATCAAAAAAATTATACACCACAACCAAGTGGGATTTATCCCAGGGTCTCAAGGCTAGTTCAATATACATAAATCTATAAATGTAATTCAGCACATAAATGAACTAAAAAAATAAGGACCATATGATTCTTTCAATTGATGCAGAAAAAGCTTTTGATAATATCCAGCATCCCTTCATGATCAGAACACTTAAGAAAATTGGTATAGAAGGGACATTTCCTAAACTAATAGAGGCCATCTACAGCAAACCCACAGCCAATATCATATTGAATGGAGTTAAATTGAAATCATTTCCACTTATATCAGGAACCAGGCAAGGTTGCCCATTGTCTCCATTGGTCTTTAACATTGTAATGGAAGGTTTAGCCATTGCAATTAGACAGGAAAATGCGATTAAGGGTATCCATATAGGGTCAGAAGAGATCAAACTTTCACTCTTCACAGATGACATGACCCTATATCTGGAAAACACTAGGGATTCTACTACAAAACTTTTAGAAGTGATCATGGAATACAGCAATGTCTCAGGCAACAAAAATCAACACCCATAAATCTGTAGCCTTTATATATACTAACAATAACCAAGCCGAAAAAACAGTCAAGGACTCTATTCCTTTCACAGTAGTGCCAAAGAAGATGAAATATTTGGGAGTTTATCTAACAAAGGATGTGAATGATCTCTATAAAGAGAACTATGAAACTTTAAGAAAAGAAATAGTTGAAGATGTTAACAAATGGAAAAACATACCATGCTCATGGCTGGGAAGAATCAACATTGTTAAAATGTCTATACTACCCAAAGCAATATATAATTTTAATGCAATTCCTATCAAAGCTCCATTGACATATTTTAAAGATCTTGAAAAAATAATACTTCGTTTTATATGGAATCAGAAAAAACCTCGAATGGCCAAAACATTACTCAGCAATAAAAACACAGCAGGAGGAATCACACTACCAGACCTGAGACTGTACTATAAATCAATAGTGATCAAAACAGCATGATACTGGCACAAAAACAGAGAAATAGATGTCTGGAACAGAATAGAGAACCAAGAGATAAATCCAGCTACTTACCGTTATTTGATCTTTGACAAGCCAATTAAAAACATTCAGTGGGGAAAAGATTCCCTATTTAATAAATGGTGCTGGATAAACTCGCTGGTGATCTGTAAAAGATAGAAACTGGACACACACATTTCACCATTACCTAAGATAGACTCTCACTGGATAAAAGATTTAAACTTAAGACATGAAACTATAAAAATACTTGAAGAAAGTGCAGGGAAAACTCTTGAAGGAATCGGCCTGGGTGAATATTTTATGAGGAGGACTCCTCAGGCAACTGAAGCAGTATCAAAAATACATTACTGGGACCTGGTCAAAATTAAAATCTTCTGCACAGCCAAGAACATAGTAAGTAAAGCAAGCAGACAGCCCTCAGAATGGGAGAAAATATTTGCAGGTTATACCTCCGATAAAGGTTTAATAACCAGAATCCACAGAGAACACAAACATATTTGCAAGAAAAGAACAAGTAATCCCATCTCAGGGTGGGCAAAGGATTTGAAGAGAAACTGCTCTAAAGAAGATAGACGCACAATCTACGGACACATGAAAAAAAGCTCATCATCCTTAATCATCAGAGAAATGCAAATCAAAACTACTCTGAGATATCACCTAACCCCACTAAGAGTAGCCCACATAACAAAATTCCAAAACCAGAGATGTTGGCGTGGATGTGGAGAAAAGGGCAGACTTCTACACTGCTGGTGGGAATGCACACTAATACGTTCCTTCTGGAAGGATGTTTGGAGAATACTTAGAGATCTAAAAATAGACCTGCCATTCAATCCTATAATTCCTTTACTAGGTCTATACCCAGAAGACCAAAAATCACAATATAACAAAGACATCTGTACCTGATTGTTTATTGCAGCCCAATTCGTAATTGCTAAGCCATGGAAGAAGCCCAAGTGCCCATCGATCCACAAATGGACTAGCAAACTGTGGTACATGTATACCATGGAATATTATGTAGCCTTAAAGAATGATGGAGACTTTACCTCTTTCATGCTTACATGGATGGAGCTGGAACATATTCTTCTTAGCAAAGTATCTCAAGAATGGAAGAAAAAGTATCCAATATACTCAGCCCTACTATGAAGCTAATTTATAGCTTTCATATGAAGGCTATAACCCAACTATAGCACAAGAATATGGGGACAGGGCCAAAGGAGGGGAAGGGAGGGGGGAAGTCAGGGTGGAGGGAGAGTAATGGGTGGGGCCACACCTACGGTGCATCTTAGAATGGGTACAGGCAAAACCTACTAAATGCAAAATACAAATGTCTACATACAATAACTAAGAAAATGCCATGAAGGCTACATTGAACAGTTTGATGAAAATATTTCAGATTGTATATGAAACCAGCACATTGTACCCCTTGATTGCACAAATGTACATAGCTATGATTTAACAATAAAAAAATAAATAAATAAAAAAGAAAGATGGCTGTGGCTTCCCAAATATCTGCCTTCCTTTTGAGGCCCACTAGTTGTGTTCTTGTAGTTCCTAGTGAGGTGTATGCCTGGCCTTTAATCATCACTGTCCAATCAATTTGATAGCAACTATCTACATGAGCCTATTTGTTAATAAATTTAAATTTAAATACATACAATTAAATATAAATGTAAATTAACCTAAATAGAGTTGGAGAATATTCTCTTAGTAAAGTATCACAAGAATGGAGAATCAAGAATCCAATGTACTCAATTCTAATATGAAGCAGTAGATGACCTAATACACACCCACAAAAGAGAAAAACTAAAATCAATTCAAGTTGGGGGTGGGAGGAGAAGGGTGGGGGATTGGGACACAACATGAAGGTGTATCATGCACCTATTGGTGGGTGGGACACTTGAGGGACTTTGCCTAACAAATGAAAACAGTGTAATGTAATTCTCTGTACCTTCAATGAATCTGAATCAATACAAAAAATGCAGTGCCTCATATTGCCCAATCCGACTAATCATAGTAGCTAATCCCACTTCAAGTGCCCACTACTGACACATCCAGGGTCAGTGGCTATTGTAGAGTGGTCCAGGTGAGAACACTGCCACCCTCACAGGAAGTTCTATACAGGTTGACACTGCTGCGCTCTGCTCGCCCAGCTGCCCAGAGAGTCTGTACAGAACAGTGGAGGCTGCAGGAGTGATGAATCCAGGTGTCAGTTACCTAGTTTCTCTGGGCCCCCAGTTCCTAATAATTGAGCCTGTTGTTGTCGAGCCTTAAACTAATGAATGCATGTGAAGAAGAGCAAGCATGGCAACCAGCAAGTGGGGAGTACGGAATCCATGCTAGCTGTGAGCATTCGCTTTACAAATCCTGAGCCGTCCTTGCCTGTTGGTTCTGAACTATTGCTTAGCTCTTACCCTACATTTGACATTGTTGCTCCCTGGGCCCCAGATTCCAACCTGACAATCACTGTCTTCAAGGTTTCTGTCTTGAGCTTCAGACCTATCCCTTCAAGTTTTCCCCCAGCTATTTCTGTTCCAGACTTAAGCCATCTAATTTGTAATCCATTGCCCTTGGGGCCCGGCATTGGCAGTGAGAGGGGAAAGCACATTGTGAAAATTATCTGTTCATGTAAAGTAAAACTCAAGAGAGAGTCTTGGTAGGGTTGGGGTGAAGGGAGAAGGGCAATTTCAATTGATCAGGGCTCACCAAATCCCCCTGGATTCTCCCAGGCCACAGGGAGAATCTAAAATGACCCTGGAATTGAGTCATTTTTCAAACCCAAGTGTAAATTGTTTCCTATCATTTGAAGTGTCCTCAAAGGCAAATCCATTCTAAATTTTCATACAGCTCTTTAAAAGGTGTGCTAATACTTCAATATAGCATTTCAGAATTGTAATGTGATGGTTTTGTGCTGAGTGTTTTAGCCATTGCTTGGTTCTTTGACTAATGATGGTACAAGTATAAAATCACTTCATAAGTGGCTTCGATGGCGATCACATATGTTTCTAGGGCTAAATTTTTCTTTTCTTAAACCCATAATCATGTATTCTAGTAAGATTATGTTTTCCTTTGTGACAAACTTTTCTTAAGGAATCCACTTTTCTTCCCTGCCAGAGGTATTTTTATTTCAAAGTTACAACTTCTAAACTAGAGATTATTATAGCTTTGCTTTTTAGTCAATACTTTTCTATTTGACTACCATACAAGTGCCACTCTCCCTAAATCTCTGGGTATTTTGATTTTTATATTTATAACTAAGAAAAACTCACTTGTACATATTTTCAGACAAAGAAATTTTATTTAGGTAATTATTTTGCACGTGGGTTTCTGTTTCATAGTAACAATGTACGCTATCTCCAGGCAACTTGTGCTGAGCACGAAACTGGTCTTCAACACCTGTCTGTCCCCTTCCGTGGGGCAGCTTGTGTCTGGGGCCTCCTGAGAGTTTCCCTCTGCAGACCTGCTGCTGAGGTGTCACTGCACATTCCAGACTAAGAGTTGCAAACTGAAATGCCTACTGTCAAAGGGAATGAGCAAATCTGACAAGGTAGGAATGGGGTGTGCTGGGAAGTAAATGCCTGTCCAAACAGGGTGGACAGGACAACATTCCATTTCAACACAGTATTAAAAAAACATCATTCTAGATTTGCAGATTTTTCAAAGGAAGTTTGAAATCCAGATTCAATGAAAAATATGATGTGGCAAATATTGCATGGACCAAGCAAAGCACGCTCATCTGTTCCCCTTTTTTGACCTTTTCTTCCATTCTTCCATCCTTAAATGCCGGCAACATCAACGTTTGCCTATGCCAAGCTGTACCTATCTATGCTGGTATCAAAATGAATAAAAGTAATGATTGTTCATAAAACTACAAATAATATTGTGAATAAGTTAGAAAATGTCTCAGAGTGGAGTTAGGGGTAGAAAAAGAGGCAAGATCCCTGCCAGGCATGTTGTTTGATAAAAACAAAACAAAGCAAAACTCTAGAAAAGGAGCATTGAATTTTAACAGGCATTTTTTGATGGCCATGTCAAAATTTGCTGCTTCAGTTAATGTTAAGGATGGTGCCAGTGGCTATGCAGATGAGGCACGCTAATCATGCTGCTGGTTTCTTCTTGCTAACTACATCGACGTTATCTTTAAACACTAGAAATTAAGAGAACGATGAGAAAAAGGCGGTGCCTCCTGCCATTCTGTAAGGACAGGCCCAACTGTTCTGATTTGTGGATGACAAAAGTCAGGAACAAATTTACCAGGTAGGATGTGAATGGCAGAACTGGAAACAATATTCACATCTTTCTAATCCTTTCCTGTTGCACTTTCTTTGAAATTTTGGGCTTATCCCAAAGACAAACTTTTAGGAAAGTGCCAGATGCCTTTGACATGGATGTGTATTACAGATCACACAAAATAGGAATTTCTGACCATAACCTCAATTTTAAAAATTTCCCTTGTGTGTGTTATAATTAAGGGACTGGTTATTCTCTCCAAAAAAATGTCCTTAAACCTAAGACAAATGCACTCCTTTGAAATAATTTATTTTTGAAATCTAATTATCAATACAGAAGTTTGTGCGTTTAGCCATAATTTATCTACTCAGTTGCAAACAGGATATGCCACTACCTCAGACTTGGCTTTTTACTAATAGTTCCTTGAATGCCTGAAAATGTGCTTATTTATCTGTCTCTCTTTTTGTCCTTTGGAAAAGGAAAGAATGGCTGTAAATTAACCTTAAATGTCCCGCCCAGCTGAGCCTTTGAAGACTTAAGATGTTTTTAAGATGGAATATATTCACTTTGTCAGAGAGTTTTGCAACAAGCAGTTATGTATTCTTTTAAATGACCAAGGGCACCACAGTACAAAGAAAGCAAACATTGTGACAAATTACACTCACTTATTACATGTATGTGAATCAAATGTGGCATGAATTTGATAGGCACTAATTTGAAATTTTAACCCTGAGTGGAAATAAATGAGAATGCTCTACGGCATTGGTTAAAACATAATAAAACAGCAGGGCACCATTCACACAAGTACAAAAATTTCAAGCTATGGCCTCAGTTCAATTCTGAATTATACATCTTGGAACACTGGTAAGCCAAATATTTGAGTGTCTGTAAAACTAAGCCTTCCCATTTCAATTACAATCTATTAGGCATCGGTCCTTTACCAGACCAATATCAGGAGAGCCCTGCGTCTCTTTCTCTAAGGCAGATCTTCAAAAGGAATCTGGCTCAATCAGGTTGAGATTGGGAGTGGTGGGAGGAATCTCCATTTTCAGATTGAACTCCACATATAAGTGATAAAACATATATCCTCCAGGAAATTGTTTTGAACCAAGTCTATATCCTTTAGCAGTCTTTTTTATGTAATGGATGTTGAATGCTTCCTGGTAGGCGTAATTTTATGGCTTTTGGTTTCAGAGACTTAGGGAGTGATTATCCACAGTCCCTCAAATGACTTCCTTGTATTCCAAAGGAGCAGTGATTGGTGGGCTGATCAAAATCAAAAGCCTGTTTGTGGTTCTGGTTCTTTTGTCAATTGGTGAGAACTCAATTAACCCATATCCCCTTGGAGGCACATTCTGACACTATTATAGATGTTATTACCATGTTTACTGTTCCTAAGGGAACGTGATGCAAGTTTCCACTTGGGACTTCAGAATACATCTCTCCTGGCTAAAATCTGGCAGAGAAAGATGACAATCTCTTATCTAAATGTTGGTGATGTTTGTGGTCATTCTAAAAGAATCCCACAAAGTGAACAGTAAAAAGAAAGGTCAGGCTGGGCTGTGGGTTCCCAGTGAACTGAAGCTGCCTGGTCAGCGTTCATGTGTGTGGTTAGGAGAGAAGATAAAGATCAAGGCTGAGACAAAATGTGTCCACTAGAACCAAGGATAACAGCAGGGCTGTTCATCTTTTTGGTTTTTTTTTCTCTGCCACATATTGGAAGAAAAATAGTTGTATTAGACTGTCCAGTAAATACACAAATGCTAACAAAAGCTGATTAGCAAAAAAAATGTTTATGGATACTTCTTATAATAGCTGACACCACAGATAAGCAAAAAAGTCCTCAGGTTGGACATGCCTATTTGACTTTATTTACTTCTCATAATTACTTCTTACATCGGTTAGCTCTTGCTGTGTGACAATACACCTAGAAACATGGTGGTTTAAAATTTAACTGTTTACTATTGTCATGAGCCTACATGTTGGCCACATAGTTCTAGTTCTATCCAGATTTACTCATGCCTCTCTAGGCAGCTGAAGTTGGGTATATGGCTCTGCTCTCTGTACATGTTTGAGGGTTAGCTGGCTACCGGCTTGTCTAAAATGGCCTTGGCTTGTGCCCACATTTCTCTCAGATCCCTCTGGCAGCCAGCCTGCATGTGTTCTCATAGTTACGGTGGAGGACCAAGAACAGTCAAGGACGATCACAGGTAAGGATTTGTCAAGCTTCTGCCTACCTCACTGGCCAAAGCAAGTCACAAGTGGAGCCCAGAACATCTTACCTCCAATTAAAGGAGTGAACAAATGGGGCTATCAATGCAATCAAACTACTTTATAGTATGAACTCCTATTTTACAGAAGAAGAAAGCAAGGATGAAAGATGTTAAAACATTTGCCCCAGAGCAAGCACCCACATCATAAGTAGCAGAGCTCCAGCTTTGTAATCACACCCAAGGAGCTTCTCAAGCTTCCAAGATACGTAGAGATTTAGGCTGTTTCCACATTTTGGCAATTGTACGTTGAGCTGCAATAAACAGTCTAGTGCAAATGTCCTTATGATAAATGGATTTTTAAATAACCTTTTCAACTATATTTTTCAAAACAAATAAATAGTGCAAGCAAACTTAATGTCTGGCTTGATAGATGACAGTTGGATTCTATCAACTGCATTCAATCTGTTGTAATGTCACATCTTAGGTAGTATTTGAAAAACTTATGAGAGAATAGGGCTGGAAAATGTAGACAAAACATTAGTATTGTTATGAAAATAATTCTGACTTAGCAAACCCACTTAAAAGGCCAGTGACACAAGGGTTTCCTGGACATGACTTTCCTGTTTCATTCACCAGCACTGAATGTAAAATTTCCGGCTTTCCGTTTTAAAGATTTTGATGGTTTTGGCCTACTTTATCACTAAAGTTACTGCATTCAAGTTTTTCTCTTGCTGTATAACCTGGGCAAGTTTTTAATCTACCTTCTGCCAAATGAGCATCTTCACATCTAACCCGTGGCGTTGTCTGTAAGTGAATGTTTTGTGTAAAGCAGTCAGCATCATTCCCGGCATGCTTTAGCCTTACTTAAATAGCATTACTAGTCTTGGTACATAGTTATGTTTTGTTCAGTAAATATTACTTAAATAATTTCGATGGGAAAACATTGTTTTAGAAATTGCAATGGAAGTTGTGTAAGCCATTGTCCTATATACCCAAATATTTTAGCTTTTTCAAAAACATTAAATTCTAACTTATTCATTACATAAATATCTAATGAGATCTATATTGTGCTACTGACTGCTCTGAAGCCTAGGCAGCAGCTTCTGGTATAGACTTCTGGTAGCAGGGAAACCCTAGAAGGTTGCATGTGAGCTGCATTTTCATTAGTATGTATAGCTGACTCTTGAACAGCCTAGGTGTAAACCACATGGCTCTACTTCTGCATGGATTTTCTTCCACCTCTGCCATTCTGTAGACAGCAAGACTAAGCCTTCCTCTTCCTCCTCCTACTCAGTCTACTTAATGTGAGGATGACAAGGATGAAAACTTTTATGATGATCCACTTAATGAATTATGTATTTTCTCTTGATTATTATCTCCTTAAGAACATTTTCTTTGGCTTGGCATCTGTAGTACATTGGTTACGGGGCCTGCCTCAGACATCCAGGCTGGCGGGTTAGAACCCGGCCCGGGCCACCTAAAACAATAATGACAGCTGCAACAAAAAAATAGCCGGGCATTGTGGCAGGCTCCTGTAATCCCAGTTACCTGGGAGGCTGAGGCAAGAGAATTGCTTAAGCCCAAGAGTTTGAGGTTACTGTGAGCTGTGACACCACAGCACTCTACTGGGGGTGACATGGTAAGACTCCATCTCAAAATAAAATTATTTTTTCTTTTTTTCTAGCTCGCTTTATTGATAAGAATGCATTATATAATACTTATTCTAAATACTTGTCAATTGACTCTTTATTGGCAAGACTTCCAGCCAACATCAGGCTATTACTAGTTATGTTTTTGGGGAGTCAACGTTATGTGCTGATTTTCAACTACAGGGGGGTTAGTGCCCCTCAACTCTGCTTTGTTCGGGGTCAAGTGTACATTGTCCTGAGCAAAGGAGACATGAGAAAAGGCATTTTAAGAAGACCTTCAGCTAATTATTGGCAAACATTTTCTGTAAAAGGCCAAAGAGAAAATATTTTAGGCTTTGTGGGCCATTCAGTCTATGTAGCAACATCTCAAATTTCCTGTAGTACCAAAAAAGCAACCAGAGAAAGTTTACAAAGGAATGAGCATAGCTGTGTTCTATGTATGAACACTGAAATTTGATTGCATTTCATTTTAGGTATCACACAATATTATTCTTCCTTTATTTACACCACCCCCATTATTTAAAAATGCTAAAATACATTTTTAGCTTGTGGGGCCTTAAAAAAACAGGTATTGCGTATAATGGGGCCAAGGGTTATAGCTTGCAGAGCCCTGCTCTAGAACAAGGGTTTTACAGAGCAAGGTGAGAAAGTGTTATATCTGTTTGGAAAAGAATGAATTATCTATACTGATATTTGTATAGGGTGGTAGAGAATGGTGTGCATTGAGTGCTAGAAAAATAACACTAGTATTGATAATTATAACATCCAAATGTGGACGTCACAGCTTACCCTGTTGTTTTGTATATATTATAATATTAAAGTCTCATTTTGTAAATGAGAAAAATGAAAATGTGGGGAGATCAGCTGACTTAATCAAGATCATGTGTATAATAAATGATACAACTTCAGCTAGTTTTCCAGTGTCTCTCCACATTTAATTCCCTTTCAACTATATTGTGTAGAATTTATCCCCATACATTATGGATATGATACTATTTTATAAAAACAACCTTGCATAATTTTTTTTTGAGACAGTCTCACTTTGTCATGCTCAGTAGAGTGCTGTGACATCATAGTTCACAGCAACCTCAAACTGTTAGGCTCAAGCGATTCTCTTGCCTCAGCCTCCGAAGTAGCTGAGACTACAGGCACTTGCCATAATGTCCAGCTATTTTTTTAGAGACGAGGTCTCTCTCTTGCTCAGGCAGGTCTCAAACCTGTGAAATCAGGCAATCCACGCTCCTCGGCCTCCCAGGTGCTAGGATTACAGGCATGAGCCACCACCAAGTCCCGCATGAATTTTTATGTTCAAATGATAGAAACATGATGCATTTTTAGGAGAATTAGTATCTTCAGATTTGAAAACTAAAACTTAATTGGGATTTTTGATTATGTGAAAACAAGACCTAGAATCCAAGCTGAAGAGGTCAGAGAGTTCTGTAGGAAAAAGGGACAAAGTATTTTCTTGGAATTGGCAGTTGTTTCTAATTGAGTTTTTACTTCTCAAGAGGAATGAGGTAGGTTCTTTGGCTCCTGGGACTTGGGCAGGGAAGGAAAAAGGAGCAGGGACTTGGATTGGAGCTGTCAGTCTCGTTGAGCATAACCTCAGATTAGGGACTGAATGGATCAGGTGTGGCTTACCGCCTTCAAGAGCATCATACTTGACATGGAGCTCTGAATTTGCCCTTTCTGCATTGCTGCTTTCCTGTGTGATCGGTGGATTGTAAGAAAAGAGAACACATTGTTAAACCTTCTTATAGCTTTGGGTTAGCAATGTCTTCAGAGTGAAGAGTCATACCTCATGCTTGCCTGAGGCCAGGTGGTGTATAGACGGCACAGCCTGTAGAAACACTTCCAGAGCATCGGGGACAGGGGACAGCACTCATACCTCAAATACACATTCTCGCCCAGTTTCACAAGGTGTTTAAAGAACCTCGCCTCGTTCTAGACCAGGCCACAAACAGTTTGCACAGAAACTTGAACATCATCAGTAACAAATTGCTTTGCTTACGTTGGTGGAGAATTGCATTTCTTCCACAGGGAAACATGACAAAACTGCTTCCGCCTACATTGCTAGAAAAGAGCTCTCTTTCTGGTCTTCCACATCCAGAAGGTTCCCAACTCCCTTGAACTGGAAATATTTATGTAATGAATAAGTTAGTATTACTCTTCAGAGCGAAGTGGAATACCTCATTCTTGTGTAAGGCCAGGTAGTGTATAGACAGCACAGATTATAGAGAGGAAACCAAGAGAGGACACCAGAGTGAGGGCAACTCGATGCAGCGAGTGGCTACCTGTGTGTGTTTTCCACCCAGGAATCCTCACAGCTATTTGAGATGTTGCAAACTTCAGGCAGGGATATATGTGTGTATTTGCATGTGTGTGCACACATACATATATATTTCAATGTATTTCCCATGCATATATGAAATGAGGATCTGAGTGTGTATTTGTGTGTGTTAATTTGGACATTAGAAGAAAGTGATCCCCAGAAATCTGGAAACTTTAGGAGAGTGGGGTTATTGACTGCTGTCCATGCTGTTGTATATTTTAGGAAGAAACTCCAGGGTCAATGTGAAAACTGTTCTAGAGAAAGAAGGGGGATACAGAATCCAGCAAAGATATTCTTGCTGGAATCTGAAGTAGGGCAGGGGTATGATGTTCAAGGGAAGGAGAGGAGCATCGAACATTTCAGAGGGGTTGGGAACTTCCTGGATGTGGAAGACCAGAAAGAGAGCTGTTTTCTAGCAATGTAGGCAGAAGCAGTTTTGTCATGTTTCCCTGTGCAAGAAATTCAATTCTTCACAGTGTAAGCAAAGCAATTTGTTACTGATGATGTTCAAGCTTCTGTGCAAACTGTTTGTGGCCTGGTCTAGAACAGGGCGAGATTCCTTAAACACTTTGTGAAACTGGGTGAGAATGTCTATTTGAGGTATGAGTGCTCACCTATCCCTGAGGCTCTGGGGTGGTCTTTCTGCAAACATTCTTCATCAGTCTTGCACTTGACCTCTCTGTCCCCATTCAGGCTGCTCTTTACTTCGTGAGATATCAACCTTAGAGCCTGACTTTAGAGAAATATCACCTCTTCTTCCCTGGAACTAGGATTGTCCAATAGAACTTGTGTTGAAGAAAATGTTCTATGTGGGTAGCCACTAGCCCCATGTAGCTAGTGAACACTGAAAAATTGTTAGTGAGACCAAGGAACCGACTTTTACTTTAATTTAAATCCATCTGATTTATATTAAACAGCTCTACATGGCAAGTGGCTGTCACATTGGGTAGTACAACTCTCGATCCCAGTATCCAAAATCCTACCCAAACTGTATGCACTTGGGATTTTTAGTTTGGGTGGACGTTCGTGTATTTGTCTACTCTACATGAACCAGCAGATGGGGGCAGCCATGAGTATTTACCCCTCTCCTGTTCTTTCATAAGTTCTTTCCAGGAATCTTGCTGGCCAGCTGGATTAATTAGCACTATACAAGCAAAGAAGCTGAATGTAATGAACCATTATATGAATTTGAGTAGTGAGATTTAAATTTTTTAAATTGCATAATAAAACTGAAATATTTAGCAAGATGACTGGCACAAGAAACCTAAAGGCTCTCTGCTTTATGCCTTGGATTCATGTCTGAGTCACATCCATTCAGACGGGTCTTCCTGACTCCTCTGGGTGCAGTTTTACTAACTGGCAACCATTTTGACTGTTAATTTTGAGACAAGTATTAAAAAAGCTGGGACTCCCTGGATGTAGACATTTCCAACTATCCTTGAAGTTGCAGTCTCTTTGAAATCTTGCCATGTATTTGGTGCGCTAGTTACTTTTTAACTAGCTTGTGCTCAGAAGTTAATGGGTAATCACTGTTACATCATTGTCAGACGGGATATTAGAAGTCTACAGCTGTAAAGTTCGGTGTCTTAAACCAAAGGAGGGACCAGTAGGGCATGTTCCAGCATTCCCTGGCTGGCATCCGAGCAGTGTCAAAGTGGACGGCAAGACAAGTAAAGGAGATTCATTAAATATGTAGAATGTGACAATGCTGTGGGAAGCTTTGAAGTAGAGAAAAAGACCTCTCTTCCTTGGGCCACGAAAGTTACAGGGCAAACCCTCTCCTATTTATAAAGTTCAGTTTCATACATAATATTGAACCTTTCTACCAAGGATTTCAAAATATGATGTAATCATACCCTGGTGCTTTTATTAAGTGCATTTTTTAAAAAATTAAACTATTTATGTAGCGAAGTGTGGACACTTACTAACTTTGTGATTTTGTGTGTGTGTGTGTATATATAATCATGTGTATATATATATGCATATATGTATATTTGTGTTTGTATGTGCATGTGGCTGTGTGTGTGTGTGTGTATGTGTGTGTACATGTGCGCCCATCCAAACAATAATGTATTTATTGCTCCCTTTGCTGGGAATTCAGAAGTTTTGCCATTTACTGATTATGCAACCTAGAGCAAGTCTAAATTTTTCTTACTCTTGATTTCCTTAATTATAAAATGGGATTAATGATATGTCTGAGGATCACCAAGGTTATTAGATGTAACTGTATATGAGAAAGCAGTAAAATGAGAAGTCATTTAAGGTCAATGTATTGATGAAAGGAGAGGTGGGAACTGCTCTTTCTCCAACTTGATTGTGAGGACTCGTGCTGAAGTCTGATCTGACGGATGTACTAGGAAGCATACGGATACATTTTCTGGACAGATGGCTGATAAATTCTGTGCTGCACATGCGTGACTCTCCATGGAGTTACTTTAGCTCCAAGAGCCTCTTTCAGGGATCTTTCTGAGGCTAAACTATGTTAGGTGAACCTAAACAAAGTGCAGCAGCCTTGAACCTGATGCAAACGGTTGCATGGACGGTCAGTATACAGAGTGTAAATAACATCTTGAATGCCATCCGTGTCAATATCAATGCTTGATGGTATTATATAAATTCAACTTTAATTGAGCAGAGCTAAATCTAACCAAATGGATTTGTTTATATCCTCAAAGACTGAAATGAAGCTAAATCATAGAGATTTTATGCTTTGTGTGTGAGACATCCCCATATAGTGTATACACACACACACACACACACACACGTGGAAATGAATGAGTCTGTATACATGTGTGTGAGAGAGGGTATGTGTGTGTGCATATGAGGACACACACACTTGTCCTCATCTTGACAATTCTTATCAACTTGAGAACAAAGTCTTAAGTAAACAACCATCCTCAGATACCAGCTGTTCCAAGGACTGCTGTATGGGACAGGGGAAGGGTGATTTACACACAAGGAGAAATTGTTTATACTCCCTGGTAATGTGTCACTCCTCCATTAAAAATTAGTAACCAAATCCATCTATAACAACCTTAAAAAATAACGAGGGTTCATGGGAGGTTCAGTCTCTGGGTGCTAGCACATTTATGACTCCTGCATAGATCATCTAGGGGATTTAAACAGACTGCTAAAAATGAGCATTCTAAGGTGTTCTTATTGTAAAGTGCCAGAGTAGGGAATTTTAAACAACTGGAGACAGGCACAAAATCAAATACACCAAGTTCCTGTTGTTTCCTAGCCAGGTGTCTGATACTAAATTAAAATTCATATATATAAAATACTTTTTAAAAGTCTGAAAGAATATCGTAGCTGGTAAGCAATACAGTTTTTCATTAAAAGAATAATTGGAGATATTTGAGAGATAAGAGATTTATTTCTATCTTTAAAAAAAAAAAAAAAACTTCCAGGAGATGAATTTTAATCTTTTTTCCTCAAACCCCAAATGTAGTTATTAAAACTTTGATTATCAAAGGAAAAATCAGCTTGCATAAAGTTGAAATGACCAGGGTGCCATTCAGGTACTTCGCTTTTTGTTCTATAATCGGTTGAAGGAAGAACAGTTGTTTATGATCTTTCTAGCAGTAAGCGTGGATTGACTGCTATGTTGCATTTAAGTGCCTCTTCTAGAGGCTAAATAGCCGAGTTCTACAAACTTCCCTTATACGTGGATCACTTTTGAACTGTTTAATAGTCATCTTTGTTGCTTTTCTCTAAAGGGCTTCCAAATTATCTCTGCTCTTCTTAAGTTTTCACCAGCAGCAACATTGTCCATGCAGAAAATGTTCTGCTGGGCATTGTGCCAAATTTGAGTGGCAATGTCTCCTACCTGCCCCACAAGCTTTAGGGACATGTTACGAACAACATGAATGAGATCAATAGATGTAATAACACATTGACAGTGCATGGCCTTTGATTTAGAAAGAAACAAAGACATAGGTATTACGTGGTTCATTTTATCTTGATTTACTTATTCCCATTGATAACTTTGCACATGTACCAAGGCTCTTTGCTGTTCTTAACTTGGAGGATTGCCACTGCTTTTTCAATTTAATGTGATGATATATTTAAAATCCATCCAGTTTAAGTCATAAGGAGGGAGAGAAGACCTTGACTTATCATCAGGTCCACATTGGGTTATTAACCAAGAATAAGTGACCAGGAGACCAAAGGAAGTGGCAGCAGATACTTGTGAGGCTCTAAGATGGGCATCAGTGGCTAACCAGGGCCATACACAATTCAGGAGGGTGAGCCCAAAACTAGAAGATCCAGGTAATTGAAAAATGGGGTATAAAACCAGCCAACCACTGACAACATTAATAACAACAAATCTAAAGTAGAGATGATTATAAACTAACCAGACAGAACACCTCCCAAGTAGGTGTTGAGTAATGGCCCTTCTCTGTCTTAGGATTCCTTTTGGGAGTGGCATGGGCCCTCTGGGGAGGTCACTCTAGGGACCAGGTGCAAGCTGATCTGAGGTTGCACCTGCATTATGAAGAAGTAAAGAAAGAACCCTGAGGGGAAGAGCTCTGAGTTCAGAAATGCGAAATCCTATTTTAAATGACAAATATCAGTTATGAAGCCAATAACCTGACTTGGCTGACCAGATCCACCCTCCATACTGACTACTAGAAAGTTTAAACCACCTTTACAGATCAATTATCACAGTAAAGAAGACCCTCTCAGCCTGTGTCTTAGTACTTTCTTTTTTGTCTCATTCATCTTTATTTTCTGCTCATATGTACATTGTCTCTAGTTCTGGTATTGCACTTGTATTCTTATTTTCCGATAAGTACAGTGGAGGTTCTCATAACTCCTATCCTTTACAAAGTAAGTCAGAGCATAAATAAATAAATTTCTGCATCCATAAAGCAAAAGCATGGAATGGACCATAAAACAGTGCTGGTTTATTTGTATGTTCTACCTGTGGTGATATTTCCTTCCCAATATCAGTCTAATTGGGTGAACTTCACAATCTACCTAGAAATGAATGAATTTGCTTATCTGAAATGTTACTTCTTTTTTTAATTAATTAATTTATTTTTATTGTTAAATCATAGCTGTGTACATTAGTGCAATCAAGGGGTATAATGTGCTGGTTTCATATACAATCTGAAATATTCTCATCAAACTGTTCAGCGTAGCCTTCATGGCATTTTCATAGTTACTGCATGTAGGCATTTGTATTCTGCCTTTAGTAAGTTTCACCTGTACCCATTCAAAGATGCACCGTAGGTGTGGCCCCACCCATTACCCTCCCTCCACTCTAACCTCCCCCCTCCCTTCCCCTTCCTTGGCCCTTTCCCCATAGTCTTGTGCTATAGTTGGGTTATAGCCTTCATGTGAAAGCTATAATTTAGCTTCATAGTTGGGCTGAGTACATTGGATACTTTTTCTTCCATTCCTGAGATACTTTGCTAAGAAGAATATGTTCCAGCTCCATCCATGTAAACATGAAAGAGGTAAAGTCTCCATCTTTCTTTAAGGCTGCATAGTATTCCATGGTATACATGTACCACAATTTGCTAGTCCATTCATGGGTCAGTGGGCACTTGGGCTTCTTCCATGACTTGGCAATTATGAATTGGGCTGCAATAAACATTCTGGTATAGATGTCTTTGTTATATTGTGACTTTTGGTCTTCTGGGTATAAGCCTAGTAAAGGAATTATAGGATCGAATGGCAGGTCTATTTTTAGGTCTCTAAGTGTTCTCCAAACGTACTTCCAGAAGGAACATATTAGTGGGCATTCCCACCAGCAGTGTAGAAGTGTGCCCTTTCCTCCACAACCACACCAACATTTCTGGTTTTGGGACTTTGTTATGTAGGCTACTCTTGCTGGGGTTAGGTGATATCTCAGAGTAGTTTTGATTTGCATTTCTCTGATGATTAAGGATGATGAGCTTTTTTTCATGTGTTTGTAGATCTTGCGTCGGTCTTCTTTAGAGAAGTTTCTCTTGAAGTCCCTTGCCCACCCTGAGATGGGGTCACGTGTTCTTTTCTTGTTAATATGTTTGAGTTCTCTGTGGATTCTGGTTATTAGACCTTTATCGGAAGTACAATCTGCAAATATTTTCTCCCATTCTGAGGGCTGTCTGCTTGCTTTACTCACTATGTTCTTGGCTGTGCAGAAGCTTTATAGTTTGATCAGGTCCCAGTAGTGTATTTTTGATACTGCTTCAATTGCCTGGGGAGTCCTCCTCATAAAATATTCACCCAGGCCGATTCCTTCAAGAGTTTTCCCTGTACTTTCTTCAAGTATTTTTATAGTTTCATGTCTTAAGTTTAAATCTTTTATCCAGTGAGAGTCTATCTTAGTTAATGGTGAAAGGTGTGGGTCCAGTTTCAATCTTCTACAGGTTGCCAGCCAGTTTACCCAACACCACTTGTTAAATAGGGAATCTTTTCCCCCCTGAATGTTTTTAATTGGCTTGTCAAAGATCAAATAACGGTAAGTAGCTGGATCCATCTCTTTGTTCTCTATTCTGTTCCAGACATCTACTTCTCTGCTTTTGTGCCAGTATCATTCTGTTTTGATCACTATGGATTTATAGTACACTCTCAGGTCTGGTAGCGTAATTCCTCCTGCTTTGTTTTTATTGCTCAGTAATGTTTTGGCTATTCGAGGCTTTTTCCGATTCCATATAAAATGAAGTATTATTTTTTCATGATCTTTGAAAAAGTATGACAATGGAGCTTTAATAGGAATTGCATTAAAGTTATATATTGCTTTGGGCAGTATGGACATTTTAACAATGTTGACTCTTCCCAGCCATGAGCATGGTATGTTTTTCCATCCGTTAATATGTTCGGCTATTTCTTTTCTTAGAGTTTCGTAGCTCTCTTTGTAGAGATCTTTCACGTCCTTTGTTAGGTATACTCCCAAATATTTCATCTTCTTTGGCACTACTGTGAAAGGAATAGAGTCCTTGACTGTTTGTGCGGCTTGGTTATTGTTGGTATATATAAAGGCTACAGATTTATGGGTGTTGATTTTGTAGCCTGAGACATTGCTATATTCCCTGATCACTTCTAAAAGTTTTGTAGTAGAATCCCTAGTGTTTTCCAGATATATGATCATATCATCTGCGAAGAGTGAAAGTTTGATCTCTTCTGACCCTATGTGGATACCCTTGATTGCCTTTTCTTCCCTAATTGCAATGGCTAAAACTTCCATTACAATGTTAAAGAGCAATGGCGACAATGGACAACCTTGCCTGGTTCCTGATCTAAGTGGAAATGTTTTCAATTCAACTCCATTCAGTACGATATTGGCTGTGGGTTTGCTGTAGATGGCCTCTATTAGTTTAAGAAATGTCCCTTCTATATCAATTTTCTTAAGTGCTCTGATCATGAAGGGATGCTGGATATTATCAAAAACTTTTTCTGCATCAATTGAAAGAATCGTATGGTCTTTATTTTTAAGTTTGTTTATGTGTTGAATTACATTTATAGATTTATGTATATTGAACCAGCCTTGAGACCCCGGGATAAATCCGACTTGGTCATGGTGTATAATTTTTTTGATGTTTTGTTGGATTTTGTTTGTTAGGATCTTATTGAGTATTTTAGCATCTATATTCATTAGTGATATTGATCTATAATTTTCTTTTCTTGTTGGGTCTTTCCCTTGTTTAGGGATCAATGCGATGTTTGCTTCATAGAATGTGCTGGGTAATATTCCTTCTTTTTCTATATTTTGGGAGAGGTTTAGTAATATAGGTACTAGTTCTTCTTTAAATGTTTGGTAGAATTCTGACGTAAAGCCATCTGGTCCTGGGCTTTTCTTTTTAGGGAGATTTTGTATAGTTGATGCTATTTCAGAACTTCATGTAGGCCTGTTCAACATTTCCACTTCGTTCTGGCTAAGTCTTGGGAGGTGGCATGCTTCCAGGTATTGGTCGATTTCTTTCAGATTTTCATATTTGTGAGAGTAGAGTTTCTTGTAGTATTCGTTAAGGATTTTTTGAATTTCTGAGGGGTCCGTTGTTATTTCATCATTACCATTTCTGATTGATGAAATTAGAGATTTTACTCTTTTTTTTCCTGGTTAGATTGGCCAAAGGTTTATCTATTTTATTAATCTTTTCAAAAAACCAGCTTTTGGATTTATTGATGTGTTGTATAATTCTTTTGTTTCAATTTCATTTAATTCTGCTCTGATTTTGGTTATTTCTTTTATTCTGCTGCATTTGGGGTTGAAGTGTTCTTCTTTCTCCAGTTGCTTGAGATGTTCCATTAAGTTATTGACTTCCTCTCTTTCCGTGTTCTTGAGGAAGGCTTGCAGTGCTATAAATTTCCCTTTTAGGACTGCCTTTGCAGTATCCCAGAGGTTCTGGTAATTCATGTCTTGATTCTTGTTTTGTTCCAAAAATATGGTGATTTCCTTCTTAATTTCGTCTATAACCCATGTATCCTTCAGCATAAGGTTGTTTAGCTTCCATGTTTTTGTATAGGTATGCAGGTTCCTGTTGTTATTTAGTTCAACTTTTATTCCATGATGGTCTGAGAAGATGCAAGGAATAATTTCTATTTTTTAAAATTTGCTGAGGTTAGATTTGTGGCCCTGGATGTGGTCGATTTTCGAGTATGTTCCGTGGGCTGATGAGAAGAATGTGTATTCAGTTTTTTGGGGATGAAATGTTCTGTAGATGTCTGTTAAGTCCAGATGTTGAATGGTTGAGTTTAAATCTAAGATTTCTTTGCTTAGCTTCTTTTTGGAGGATCTATCTAGCACTGCTAAAGGGGTGTTAAAATCTCCAACTACTATGGAAGTGGAGGAAATCGAGTTGCTCCTGTCTGTTAGAGTTTCTCTTATAAATTGAGGTGCGTTGTTGTTGGGTGCATAAACATTAATAATTGAGATCTCATCATATTGAGTATTACCTTTAACAAATATGAAGTTCCCATCCTTATCCTTAATTATTTTGGTTGGTTTAAAGCCTATTGCATCTGCGAACAGGATTGTGATGCCTGCTTTTTTCTGCTTTCCATTTGCCTGGAATATAGATGACCATCTCTTCACCTTGAGTCTATGTCTGTCTTTTAATGTAAGATGCGATTCTTGGATGCAGTGGATATCTGGCTTGAGTTTTTGTATCCAGTCCGCCAACCTATGCCTCTTTAGAGGACAATTTAAACCATTCACATTAATTGAGAGTATTTATAAGCCTTTTGAGAGACTGGTGGACATTTTTAATCCTTTTGCGACTGTGGAAGTTGGAATTTGATCAAAAATTTTTTGGGTTGGTTTACTTCTGTGGTGGAGAATTATGCTGGTCTTTATGGAGGATAGGTCTAAGAATGTCCTGGAGAGCTGGTTTAGTTGTGGCAAATTTCTTCAACATGTGAATGTCATTGAAGTATTTAATTTCTCCATCATAAATGAAGCTCAGTTTAGCTGGGTACAGGATCCTGGGTTGAAAGTTATTTTGTTTTAGGAGATTAAAAGTCGATGACCATCCTCTTCTAGCTTGAAAGGTTTCAGCAGAGAGATCTGCAGTTTTTCTGATATTCTTCCGCTTGTAGGTAATGGTTTTCTTTCATCTGACAGCTTTCAGAATTTTCTCCTTCATATTAACTTTAGTGAAATTGATTATGATGTGTCTGGGGGATATCTTATTTGGGTTGAGTCATGCTGGAGTTCTGAAATTGTCTCCTATATGAATTTCGGAGTCTCTTGGCATGTCTGGAAAGTTCTCCTTCATAGTCTCATGGAGAAGAGACTCTGTTCCTTGTGAAGCCACTTTGTCACTTTTGGGGATCCCTATAAGATGAATATTGGTTTTCTTCAAATTATCCGAGAGCTCTCTGAGAGAGTGGTCTGTTTTTGCTCTCCATTTCTCTTCTTCTTTGAGGGTTTGGGAGTGTTCGAAAGCTTTGTCTTCAATGTCAGAAATCCTTTCTTCTGCTTGCTCCATTCTGTTTTGAAGGATTCTACTGTGTTTCTCAGATCTTTGAGAGATGCAACTTCTTGTCTCAATGTGTCAAAATCTTTGGTCATTTGGTGTTTGAATCCGTTGAATTCTTGAGCTAACTTTTGGAATTCTAATTCGATCTTATTTGCTATCCAGATTCTGAATTCAATTTCTGACATCTCAGCTATTTGTTTGTGCATGGGGTCTTGTGCTGTTTCTGCCCCATTGATCCTTGGGAGTTGATCTACTCTGATTATTCATATTGCCAGAGTTTTTCTGTTGATTTTGCCTCATGATTATTTTTCACCGTTGCCTCTGGCTGTCCTCAGAGTTGGGGAGGTGTCTCTCCCAGATTAGACCCCAGTGGGATCACTCTATTGTTGCTGGATCTTTGTAGGGAGTGACCATGTGTAGTTCCTCTGGGGCTGCTCTAGCTAGGTATTTCTGGTTGTGGAAGCAGCTCCAGTTTGTGACACACCCAGATCCAGCAACAGGGCTGGGGGTCGTGCGCATGGTTCTGGGAGTTCCAGGCGCCCAGTGACTTTGGCACAGAGAGCCCAAGGCTCCAGCATTCTCTAGCCAGGAGAAGATCTCTGCACAGAGGCAGGGAGGGCTCCAAAGGGCACGCAGCTACCAGAGTCCCTGTCCAGATGAATGGGCTAGTGTGGAAGCTGGGAGGACATAGGAGGGAGGATGCAGGGTTGCGTGGCTCCCACAGTTCCTGGTCAGGGAATGTGGAGGCCCAGTGGGTGCGGGTCACCGGTCAGGGGTTGCTGCACAGCTCTTATGGAGGTCTGGGCGGCACCAAGCCCAGGAGTTTGAGGTTGCTATGAGCTGTGACGTCATGGCACTCCACCCAGGGCAATAGCCCAAGGCTCCAGTGTGCCAAAACCGTCTCACTCTGCCCCTAAGGATTAAGGCTGTAAGGCAGTTTAGTCCCCGCCTTTAGGCTGTTCAGTCAGTAGGTTACTTTGACCCACCCAATCCTTGCTCTGAGACCCTGAGGGCAGAGCTTGCAGGGGTAGTTCTTTCACAATGCCTTCCTGCGCCCAGCTCAGTGGGTCAGTCTGGTGCCCCAGACAATGCCCAAAGTTCTCTACACTCCTGCTCAAGCTCTCCCCAAGGCAGTTCAACTGAGTGCCAAGTCCAAGAACACTGAAACAGTTCACAGGTAAGGCCTTTGCGGTTTGCAATCTCACTGCTGCTTGTACTTACGGTTGCCGGCATGATTAGGTCGATCAAACACGCGCAACCACTTGCCAGTTTTCCACTGTTTTTGTCCTCCTCTTGGGTCCAGAAGTCCCTTGCTGGCTCCCTGTATCCTCAAAGGGATGATTATAGGCAGATCCCACTGGCCAGAGATGCCTGGAGTCTTGTCTCCCCAGACTCGCTGTTCCCAGTTGCAGGGAAGCTGTTACTCGGCTGCCATCTTTAATCTCCTTCCCATGTTCTTACTTCTTGAGAATGTTCAATAAAAATAGACCTTGTTTTCCTTCAGTGGAAACAGGTTATTACCTGTTTCGATGGGTGGAATAACACAAGTGTTTGAGGTCACATGTCTCCCATGTCCTTCTCTCCAGGACCCTGCCAACCATGAGAAACAGAAGCAATTTCATACTTAGGCTCCTAAACTGCAGTCACAATGACATGTGGGAGGGGCTGAGTTTAAAAGCTTCTTTATGTTGGTTCTCTTCTGCTGTACTAGAAACACGTGGGCGGGATATGAAATTGAACACTGGGCTCCTTCTGATGATGCACCAAAAATATCTGATATGTCTTGAGGTCCCCAGAATATTTTCCCATGTCATGCGATGACTATTCACAAAATGTTACAATTTTAGTCTTGTGTTGCTTTGCCACTCCAACACCTTTCTTGATTTTCCACTGCTTTTTATGACTCCTTCCAGAAGCAGTATTCTTTTTTTGAGGGTGATACACTAAATGAATGGTGGAGATGGCATGAAGCATCTTCTTAGAAAATTAGCCTTATCTTGTGGTTGAGAGTTCAGGATTTGTAGTCCTGATTTCCGTTACTATTTACTCTGTGATTTTGGACAAGACATTGAAATTCTCTGGTCTTTACTTTCCTTTTTGGTGAAATGATGATACTAATTTCCTTTTGAGATAATTTATGTGAAAGGTCAGTGATTTAATCCTCCACCCACGTAAGCCGTGTCCTTGACTTTATAAGAACTCCTGCCCACTGCCTCTACCACTCCCTCACTCTCAGTTATTCAGTCCTATGTTTTCATCTTTTTTTTTTCACATAGATCAGATTCTATTAATTGCAACATTTCTTTGCAAATATAATTCTGTTACCTTTCTTTTCTACTGATCAATTTTAAAAACTCTTTTGTATGCTACTGGAGTCAAATGTTCCCAAAGGAAAATACACATGTTCGCTGGATATTTTTACTTTATATTTCTGGTCACAAATCTCAGCTGGGCACTCCACCCCGTCCTCTGCTCCTGGTCCTCCCTGCTAATGACCTTGCTTTATAGTCCTCTGAGACAACAGAGGCATCAGGCAGGAGGCCTCTCCTGTGCTCCCCACAACATTCTCAACCCTCTCACGTCCGTATTTTGTAAATAGTACAGAGATCTATGAATATTAATTGTTATTATGGTTTCATAATTCTTGGTTGGAGATAATCTAATGCATTTGAAATACTTTATAAAAAAAGAAGCCTTCTCAAATTTGACCTCCAATAAACTGTTGTATGGGCAGAGGAATGTAGTAATCTTAGTGCACTATTATGAAATTTATATTTATTAAAATAGGTATAAGCAGCCTATGAGGACAAAACAGGAACTGCTTGAGCCTGATCAAGGAAATGAAAAATTTGACCATATTGTCACTGATTTGTTTTTTTTTTTTTTTTAGGATATATGCTTTTGGAGGGATAAAGGACATCAAACATCTTTCACTGAGTTCCAATGCTGAATATATGTGATACATAATTGCCTTTGTTACATTGTAGTTTACTTTTAAGGAACCTGGAATGACCTGCGATTGTGTTGTTACAAGTTCAAGTTCCAAATACATATATATGAAACTTGAATATATATATAAATATATATACAAAACATATATGTGTGTGTGTGTGTGTGTGTGTGTGTGTGTGTTTGCACATATATATTTTTAGGCTTCTGTTTCCTCTTTGCACCTAGTCACTTGCAAATGAAAGCCCCATTATTTGCTCACCGGAGGTTAAACCACTCAAACCCTGAAGCTGAGAGGGGCATCCTCTGCCACTTATTAAACTTCCTCTATCAAAGAGCCCTTCATAAGCAGCTTCTCTGGGAAGCAGTAAGAAGATAAATTAGCAGCTTGAAAAATAAAGGCTGTATTATCACACTGTCATAATCTCTTTGATCTTGTTATGAAAAAGAGTTGTCAGATTTCTTTTTCTCCTCTAAGTTATGGCTCAATTGTGAACTCAGTCTACAAAATACCATCATTACTAGGTATGCTGAAAAGCCAGCCTTGACTTTTGTTCCAAGGTGCTGTTTACCACTTGTTAGAAGTGATAGTGTAACACCTGAGCATAAAAGCTGGACACTAGTGGTAGTGTCTTGGGACTTTAACTTTCTCAATATGAAGGAAATTAACCAAGTCTTCAATGTGGCTGATGATATACAGCAAAATTGAATTGGAAATAAAGTTTTTTATTTCCTTTTAGTTTGTTTTATAATCTTTCCTTAGGTACTTTTTGAAAAAAACTTGACCCTATGAAATGGTCTGTTAGCATAAAAGAAAATTGTCCATGATCCAAAAAGTTGTGAAATATTTGTACCCTAATCTTTCTAAGAAATTCAAAATGCAAAAGTGTGAAAAATCCTGCTGTGTGACCTTGAACAAACTATTTAACCACTCTGTCTCCTTGTCTGTAAAATCAGTAACACTTAATATTTTGAAATAAAAAAACCATGATATAAGAACTGAAAAAGCAGGCACTTAGAAAATAAAATAAGCATATGAGAAAGATGAACACTGTAAAAAACAGGTGAAGTATGGTCTAGGGTATGTAATAGGTATTCTGAAAATTGATTGCATATGGAAAAAAGCAAATAAGAAAAAAGGCAAGTAAGGAAATAGATAATAAATTTAATAATGCAATATGGTTATTATAAGAACAATTTTAATAGACCAGCTATAGTATACAAGTTAGAACAGACTACTGTATTAGTGACATGGAAGTTAAAACTGCTATGTCAGAAAATGTAAAACATGAGAAAGATATAAGAGATGTCGCATCAAAATGGCTGAGAATTTTCCAGAATTGAATACTGACATGAGTCTGATTGACAGATTGCAGCAGCTCTTCAAGTGTGGTTTAGAGAATCCCGGGTGTCCCTCGAACATTTTACATGGAGTTCACGAGGTTAGAACTATTTCTTTAATAATATTAAAGTGTTATTCATCCTTTTCATTATTATTTTTTAATGATAATGTGTTTTCCAGAGACTTCATGATATGTGATGACATCGGATAGTGAGCTGTGTCAACATTTGGAAGATCTGCCTGACTCAGTGAACCAATATTTTCTAAATGATCAATGTATGGTGTTAAAACATAACAGCAAGAGGAAAAAGATCATTCAAAGTACCAGGGAGGGGCAGCACCTGTGGCTCAAAGGAGTAGGGTGCCAGCCCCATATGTCGGAGGTGGCGGGTTCAAACCCACTCCGGCCAAAAACTGAATGTTTCTTCAGAGGGTGAGCATCTTGAAGGCGAACATTCTTTCTGCTTCCTCGGGCTCCCCTCCTCCTGGCATAGCAGGAGGCACCTAACAGCATTTGGTAACTATTTGACGCACACATGAATGGACACAGCTGCTCAGTACCGTCTTTCATGGCGCCTCTCAGGTGAGCTTAGTTTGGGTGGCAGGCCTCTGAGAAAAGCAGTGTGAGCCCATACTCTTTTTTTCATCTTGGTATTCATAGTAATCAGTTGTTTAGTGCTTCACAAACTAATGTTATGTCATTGAAGGTATGTGACATTTTATCAATTAGGAAATTAGAGATTTGAGTCTAAAAGTGGCAGAGTCGAGATTTGAACCCCAAATCACTCTAGATACAGGATTGTCCTTCCCTTGTCATTTGGAAGAAAAACCTGCTTAGCTCTTGGAAGGCCAGAAGTGCCTTGGTCCTGGGATCAAATCTTAATGTATGTTAACATTAGAATTCCTTTCTTTAGGCTTCTGCAGTTTCTCCTTATGAGATACAGAATTTGTCTAAATCCAGAAGAATGTTAAATTGAGTTGATGACTTTATTAGGTACTTAAAATTATAGTTATCACTAAAGTTATAGGTCTTTTCTATAGTACATATTTTTTAATTGATTTGAATAAATGTACATCAATAATATATGTAGTTTGCTTGTTCACTTTATCTGATTTGTTATAAGATATGTAAATTCTTGATAGCCCCAAGGCACAAAGGATTTAGTTTGGGGACTCAGTGAATGGCTGGGAATTCTTGGATTCCTTTTCTGTTTGCTCAGGTGAAGATGATGAAGAAAGTTTTGCACTTCAGTTTACAACATTTGGTATGGTATGTGTGAGGAAACAGATCATACAGCTTGATGATGTCTGAGTAAGAAAAAAGATAGGTCCGAAAGGGCATTTAAAATATACCAGCAGGGAGATCTCACTGTCTTTTGAGTTGAATAATTACTTCTTGAAGCCACTTGCTATGAAGGCTCGGAAACCAGTAGCCAAAGAATGCCACATATTTTATAGTTTAACAACATATATCCAATCAGTAGCTAATGTTATTTCTGTAGACCAATGAGAATTCCTGAAAAATGACTTTTACAATGGACCCCTCTCAGGATTTGTCCTTTTTTTCTTTAAAAATTTGGGCTGTCCCTAATCATCAGAGAAATGTAAATCAAAACCACTTTGAAATATCCCCTCACTCCAGTTAGAATTGTCCACATCACAAAGTCCCAAAGCTGAAGACACTGGCATTGATGTGAAGAGAAGGGAACAGTTTTGCACTACTGGTGGACTGCAAACTACTACAGCCTCTATGGAAAGGAGTTTGAAGAATCCTCGAAGAGCTAACTGTAGATCTTCCATTTGATCCCGCAATCCCATTACTAGGTATCTACCTGGCAGAAAAAAAGAAATTACTTTAACATAAGGATGTGCACTTGAATGGTCATTGCAGCTCAGTTCACAATCTTCAAGATGTGGGGTCAACCCAAGTGACCCCATCAACTCATGAATGCATTCATAAACTGGTATACATATACCACACTCTTGGTAAAGAACACTATTCAGCCATTAAAAGATGGAGACTTTACATCCTTTGCATTTACCTGGATGGAATTTAAGAATATTCTTCTTAGTAAAGTAACACGTGAATGGAAAAGCAAATATCCAAGGTATACAATACTAATACAAAACCAACAGATAAACAACCACACTTCCACATGAGAGAAAAACAAAATTAAATTCAAGTAGAAGTGGAGGCAGGAAAGGGGAGAAGGGAAAAGTAAGAGGGATGGGTAATGTAGGAGGCACCTGTGAGAAATACCTTGGCGATAAGGGATTAGAGAAGAGATTTAACATCATTGGCTCTTGTTAGTGAGACACACGAGATGAGAAGATGACATTATTGCATAGCAGTCTCCACACCTATGGCGTATCCCTTGTATAAATAGACTCAGGAGAGGCTAGTCAAGGCTCCTGCTGGGCTCCTGAGGAGCTCTTCCTTTGGCTCCCCTTCTTGCTCCAAGGACTCCTCTGACTGCTGCTGAGATTGCTGTTGAGATGCTCGATCCTATTAATATTAACATTAACTTATAAGGTGCTTCGGCCCCTGAGATCTGAACGAGACCTACCCCGAGAAAGCTGGCGCAGGGGTCAGTGTCCAGATAGTTGAGAAAGTCGGGTCAGAGACCTAGCGTTCCAGCTCTGAGGAGGCCTTGGGTCGGGCTCGGAGACACGGAGTCCCTCGGCCAGGACAGGTAAGCTCTCACCTAAAAGGCAGAACCTAAGGATATAGAGCACACCCCTGGGTGAAGGGGTCAGCTACAATTTGAACTTGAACGAGGCAAGTGCAAACAATATCACTTAATCATTTGTACCCTCATATTGATCTGAAATAAAAAAAAAATGAAAACGTATAAAACCTTGAGCTTCTCTTTTGTTCTCCAGAGCACTCCAAAGCAACTTGGAAACATGTCCTGCGCTGAAGTCCTCAACCTCTCTGCTTGAATACTCTATGTAAACTCCATTCTGAGCCTTTCCATTGTTTTAGATTGACACCTCTTATCATTGCTTTCCTTATCTGAAATTATTAGTGATTACTCTGTGTAAGACAAAAAATGTAGTCATAATTTTCTTTGTATGTGAAGGTTTTTTGGTCTCATTTTATATAAATTTTACTTTTACTGAATTAGTCCTAGAAGCATGTTATTTTATTCCTCAGTAATCAAAGAATGATACTCCCTTTTCCCTTCCCTTTTGAAGTTTTTACAATCAAGAACATTTTCTTTCTCCTTTAACCACCTATGCTGATAATGACTTTATCATTGATCATCTGCAGAGACCTTTTTGAATATTTTTTTTGAGTCAAATATTTGCATCCCACTTTGGGCTGAAAATATAGAAGCAAATAGAGGTTGAAATAAATAATATGACCCTTTTCTGAAGCGGTGCAACACAGCTCCTACATTACAATTTCAGTTTTGCGAAGGCACAGAGCAAAGTTGGAGAGATGGATGGGACCACCCAGCCTGTTCACTTGTGTGTCTGTGCCACTCAGGCAAAGTAGCACCTGCAGGAGCAATGAATTACCTCGAGTTTCATCTAGAATCCTGAGTTTGATTGATGACATTTAAAATGCAGGAGTGGTACTGGATGTGAGGTCAAATGAAATAATGGATATAAAAGTGCTTGTAAATAGAAAGGACTACACATATATGCAGTGTGACTAGGAGTCAACTTCTGCTAGAGAGAAAAGGAGACATGATATTCATGGTCTAGCCTGTGACCTGTTAGGATCAAGGTAACTGAGCATTGCCTTGTAGTCTTTGAATGAATACCTGAGGAGGACTGGGTATCACCCAAGAAAAACAGCATATCAGAGAGTATGTGTGGTGTTTGTTTTTTTCATTCTTGAGATGCTTTGCTTAGGATGGACTCCAACTCCTTCCAAATGGATGAAAAAGGCATTCATTCCATGGTATACGTATACCACAGCTTGTTAATACATTCTGTGGTACATGTATGCCATGGAATACTATTCAGCCATTAAAAAGATGGAGACTTTATCTCTTTTGTGTTAACCTGGATAGTTGGAACACAGTCTTCTTAGTAAAGTATCACAAGAATGAAGAAGCAAGAATCCAGTGTACTCAATTCTAACATGAAGCCTGTAGACAATCAAATACATACCCACATAAGAGAAAAACTCAAATCAATTCAAGGTGGAGAGTGGGGGAATGAGGGAATGGGGAGAGGAAAGGAGCAAGGGGTGGGGGGCTATGGTGTATGGCACACCTCTTGGGGGCAGTACACACATATAAAAATAAATTAAAAAATTAAAAGGCATAATTCATCCTTTTGAATGGCTGAGTCATGCTCATGGTCTCCATATATTACATGTTGTTAATCCACTCATGAACTGATGGGCACTTGGATTGATCCCAGGTCTTTGCATGTATAAATTCTGCTGCAATAAACATTCAAGTGCAGGTGCTTTTTGTTTCTGTTTCTGTTTTGTTTTGTTAAAATGACTTATTTTTCTCTGGGTAGATCCCAAGTAGTGGGATTGCTGAATCAAAGGGAGGGTCTACTTTTAGTTCTTTGAGATATTTCCAAACTGTTTTCCACTGGGGTTGTACTAATTTGAAGTCATGAGCACACAAGTGCGCGGAGGGAAGTTTTTGAAAGTCATTGGAAATCCAGCAGAAGAGAGGGGCAAGGGGGATGGGCAAAAACCTACCTCATTGATGTAACGAACACATTCCGGTAATGGGCACATTTATAGCCTTGACATAAGCCATGAAACAAAACCATTTTTACTCCACCCTTAATATTTTGGGAAAAATAAAAATAAAACAACATATTTGTTTAGTTGCATTCCAGATAAATATTACCATATTTTTTTGAAGTTTATTTATTTTTTTGAGGCAGAGTCTCACTTCGTTACCCTTGGTAGAGTGCTGTGGCATCACAGCTCACAGCAATCTCAAATTCTTGGGGTTAAGTGATTCTCTTGCCTCAGCCTCCCAAGTAGCTGGGACTATAGGTGCCCGCCATGCAATTTATACTTTATCTTTCTTTCTTTCTTTCTTTTTTTTTTTTTTGTGGTTTTTGGCCGGGGCTGGGTTTGAACCCGCCACCTCCGGCATATGGGACCGGCGCCCTACTCCTTGAGCCACAGGCACCGCCCTATACTTTATCTTGATTGCAAGTGTTCATAGAACATGAGCAGCCTTTCTTATTTGTATGCCTTTGATGCATTAAAGCAGAGTCCAGTAAGATTGACGTTGTATTTAATGCATATGTCCAATTGTACTTTAGGCAAACACTTCTCAATTGCATTCACCTGCAGTGAGATTCTCAAATCCTCTGTCACTAGCTTGGTGTCTTACAGTGTCAGATCCCATAACTGAAGGCGCTCTATCCCACAGTACTCCCCCACTTCATACTTCAGCTGCTGGTCTGCCCCCATGTCAGATATCAATCCCAGCCCTCTGCAATTCTGACCATGTGGAAGTAAAGCAGAAGTTCCACACCCTCTCTTGAGGTTTGATAATTTAATAGAATTTTGTAGAACTCCGGAAAACACTTTATTTACTTACACTGGTTTATTATAAAGGATGCAACTTAGGAGCAGACAAATAGGAGAGATGCAGAGGCAAGTGAGGAAGTGTGAAGGGTGGTGAAGAGCTTCTATGGCTCTCTGGGTGCACCACCCTTCGAAGGCCTCAATGTGTCCTCCAACTGGGAACCCACCCAAATCTCACTTTTTAATAATTCCATCTCTGGTCCCCTGCTGTCCCTGGAGGCTGGTGGGTGGGACTTAAATTTTTAACTTTCTAATCATTTGGTCTATCTGTGACTAGCTCCATTCTGAGAAAATCTAGCAGCCCCACTTAAACTATCTCAGTGGCTTAAATGCAGGTGTGATCAAAAGGGGGCTTTAAAATAAATTTTTTATAAATTAAGAGATATAAGTTGTATTTATTCTGTGCGACATGTTTTCAAATATATATATATATATACACACACACATTGTAAAATGGCTAAATATAGTTAGGTAACATGTGCATTACCTCAAAAATTATTTTTATGATAATGTGTGAAGTCCACTTTCTTAGCATTTTTCAAGAATACAATATATTAACTACAGTCACTATGTTATACAATAAATCTCTTGAACTTCTATAAAACAAAACTCTTGTCTTTTGACCGACGTCTTCCCAACCACTCCCTCCTATCACTCCCCCACCCCACAACCCGACCCTGACCTTGCCCTCTGCCCTAGTAACCACTCTTTACTTCTCCAAAATCACTTTTTAGATCCCACATATGCGTGAGACCAAGCAATCTTTGTTTCTGTGCCTGGCTCTTCACTGAACAGAATGTCCTCCAGCTTCATCTATCTTGTGACAAATGACAGGATTTCCTTCTTTTTTTTGTGACTGAATAGTATTACCTTGTATATATACCACATCCATTAATCAGTTGATGGACACTTACGTCCATTTCACCACTTGGCTTCTGTGAATAATGCTGTAATAAACATAGGAGTTCAGATATCTCTTAGACATAGTGATTTCTGTCCTTGGATATATAATTGGCAGTGGGATTGATTTCTGGATCATGTGGTAATTCTATTTTTAATTTTTTGAGGACCCTCCATATTGTTTCCTGTAAGTACTATACTAATTTACATTCCCACCAACAGCATGGAAGGGCTATCTTTTCTCCACATCCTCACCAACATGTATCTTTTTTTGATAATAGCCATTCTAACAAGAGTGAGGTAGTATGTTATTGTGAATTTAGCTCGCATTTCCTTGATGATTAGCTATGCTGAGAATCTTTACATATACTTATTGGCCATCTGTATGTTTTCTTTTGAGAACTGTCAATACAAGTCCTTTTCCCATTTTCTCAAAATTAAGTTGTTTTCTTTCAAGTGATTTGTTTAAGTTCCTTATATATTAAGGATTGTAGCCTCTTACCAGATGTATGGTTTGAAAATATGTTCTTCCATTCTGTAGGTCGGCTCTTCAATTTGTTGATTGTTTCTTTTGCTATGCAGAAGCTTTTAATGCAATCCCATTTGTCTATTTTTGCTTTTGTTGCTTATGTTTTGGGGATCATGTCCAGAAAATAACTGTCGAGACCAGAGCATAGAGATCTTCTACACTGTTTTCTTTTAGTAGTTTCAGGACTTAAATTTAGTTTTCAATCCATTTTGAATTAATTTTCATGTAGTGCAATATAAGGGTCTAATTTCATCCTTCTGCATATGGATATCCATTTTTCCCAACACCATTTGTTGAAGAGACTGTTCCTTTTCCATTGTGCATTTCTGCATGTTTGTTGGAAATTAGTTGGACATAGATGTGTGGATTTATTTCTGGGCTCCTTATTCTGTCCCATTCATCTGTGTGTCTGTTTTTATGTCTGTCATGGTGTTTTGGTTGCTATACCTTTGTGGTATATTTGGAGGCCAAGTAGTATGATGTTTCTAGCTTTGTTCTTTTGCTCAAGATGTTTTTTTTTTTTTTTTTTTTTTTTATTTGGAGCTTTTCCTGGGTCCACACAAAGTTTAGGATTGTTTTTCTATTTCTGTGAAGAATACCATTGATATTTTGACAGCTATCTGTAGATTGTTTTTGGTAGTATGGACAATCTAAGAATGTTCTTTCAATTTATGAACATGGGATATCTTCCTATGGATTTGTATGTCTTTAATTTCTTTCATTGATATTTTATAGTTTTCAAGGTGGAGATTTTTATCTTCACAGATATATTTATTCCTAAGTATTTTGTGGGTTTTGTAGCTATTGAAAATGAGATTTTAAAATTTCTTTTTCAGATGATTTTCTGTTAGTGTATAAAAACTAGAATTATTTTGTAGATCTTATATCCTACAATTTTACTCAATCTGTTTATTCTGAAAAATTTGGATTGGGGTCTTTAAGGGCTTATCTACACATAAAATATCATCTGCAAGCAAGAACAATTCAACTTTTTCCTTTTCAATTTGCATGAAATCCATTCTTTCTCTTACCTACTTGCTCTGGCTAAAACTTCTAATGCTGTGTCCAATAGATGTAGTGAAAGTTTCTAATCTTAGAAGAATTAAGATTTGTTAATTGTTTCTAATCTTAGAAGAATAGTTTACAATTTTTATCCCACTGAATATGATGTTGTCTATGTCATATACAACCTTTATTATGTGGAAATACATCCTTCTATACCCAATTTGTTGAAAGTTTGTATCATGAAGGGATGTTGAATTTTGTCAAATGCTTTTTTCTGCATCTATTGATATGATCCTATGGTTTTTGTACTGTTAATGGGGTATATCACATTTATAGATTTATATATGTTGAACCATTTTTGCATCTTTGTGATGAATCCTATTTGATCATGGTGAATAATCTTTTTAATGTCCCGTGGAATTTTGGTTTGATAGTATTTTTTGAAGATATTTTCATTTATTTTTATAAGGGATATTGACAGTTTTATTTTTTGTCCTCATCTGGCTTTTGTATCAGGGTAATGCTGGCCTTACAGAGTTAGTTTGGAAATATTCCTTCCTCTGCAATTTTTGTAATGAGTTTTTTGATATTAGTTCTTTCTTCTAGGTTTTCAAATGTGTTGCTTTATAGTTGTTCATAGTAGACTTTAAAAATCCTTTGTATTTCCTTTGTATTTTTGTGGTGTCTATTATGATGTTTCCCTTTTTGTTTCTGATTTTATTTACTTGGGTTTTCTCTTTATATATATGAATATATATATATATATTATATATATAATCTCAATAGTAGTTTAGGTGAAGATTTGTAGATTTAGTTTATTGTATTGAACGATCAGCTTTTAGTTTCCTTGACCTTTTCTATTATTTTCCTAGTTTCTATTTTATTTATTCCTGTTCCAATCTCTACTATTTCCTTCCTTCTCCCAATTTTGTTCTTGTTTTTACTTTGCTTTTACTTTGTTCTTATTTTTTATAGTTTCTTCAGGTGCAATACTTAATCATTTCTTTGAGATATTTATTCTTTTTTGGTGTTGACATTTCTTCTTAGAAATGTTTTTACTGCATTTTGTATGTTTCATTGTGTTAAGTTTCCATTTTCATCTGTCTCGAGAAATTTTTAATTTATTTTAGTTTCTTCATGACCCATAGATTATTCGAGTGCAATGTTGTTTAATTTTGATGTATTTGTCATTTTCTGAGGTTCCTCCTCTTATTGATGACTGGTTTTATACCATTGTGGTCAGAAATGATACTTTATGTTATTGCAGTCCTTTTCTTTTTTTTTTTTTTTTTAATGGGCTCCCTTCATACACAAAGTGATAACAGACCCTCCTTTTTATTGGAGTTAACTCAGCAATTAAGTAAAGACCTCAATCCATGGAGAAAATGAACTATACTTTAAAAAGGACTATAGAAAATTAATGCAGGAAACCTATCTGAAGTGGTACAAGATACTGCCATTCACCCCATTCTGGATAAGAGTAGCCCCTAGAAGCTGGTTTAAGTCAATCCCCTATGAACTAGTTTATGAGAGATGCTTACTAGTACCCTAAGGTATGGTAACATAATAATAGGAGAAGAAAACAGAATAAAGCAATATATTAAATAAATAATTCATGGCTTGGTGCCTGTGGCTCAGTGGCTAGGGCGCCAGCCATATACATGGAGGCTGGCGGGTTCGAATCCAACCTGGCCTGCCAAATACCGACAACTATAACCAAAACATAGGTGGGCCTTGTGGTGGGCACCTGTAGTCCCAGCTACTTGGGAGGCTGAGGCAACAGAATAGCTTAAGCCCAGAATAGCTTTGAGGTTGCTATGAGCTGTGATGCCACGGCACTCTACCCAGGGCAGACAGCTTGAGACTCTATTGCAGTCTTCTTAAATTTGTCGAGACTTGTTTTGAGGCCTAACATGGTCTATCTTACAGACTGTTCTCTGTGTGCTTGAGAAGAATATGTATTCTATAGCTGTTGGATGGAAGTTTTTGTCTCTGTCTGTTAGGTTTAATTGGTTTAAAGTAGTTCAATTTTGATGTTTTCCTATCCATGATCTGCCCACTCCCAAAAGCAGGGTGTTGAAGCCCTCTACTATTATTTTATTGTAGTTTACCTCTCCCTTCAGATCTATTAATATTTGCTTCATATATTTAGGTGCTCACATGAATATTTATAACTTTTATATTTTCTTGCTGTATTGACCCAATAAGGCACTCTTCATGGCTAACAAAAAATTCTTTTATCATTCAGGAAATTCTAAGAGTTTAGGAACTCTGTGGCAGGAACTAGTGGAAAAAGTTTATATTTTTTAAGTCACACCTGCTTATTTTTAAATAAGATACTTTATGTTTTACAGAAGTTTTAGGTTCAGAGAAAAACTGAGCAGAATATTCAGAGTTTTCCAAGTGCCCTTGCGTCCCACTGTCAACACTGGGTCACAGTGGTACGTTTGTTACAATGAACAACCTACATTGACACTTCTTTATCACCAAAGTCCATAGTTGACATCAGGGTAACTCTTGGTGTTGTACATTCTATGGATTTGGAAAAATGTATACTGACATGTATCCACTATTGTGGTGTCAAAGAGAGTAGTTTCAGTGCCCTACATTTCCATGTTCTGCCTATTCATCATTCATCTGTTTTCTTAGGAATATAGTTTGGACTATAGGATGGTTCAAGCAGAGCAGAGCCCATCAGAATCTCTAAGGCCCTATAAACAGAGGAAAAGCAGTTTTTAGAAGTGGCCCATAGAAATTTGACCAGTCTCCAGGGATGATACACCCTGACTTTAAACATCCTCAGAGGTGTGCACTTGGAGATGAACTAAAGGCTCTGACATAATGAGCTGAATCTTCGAAAGTGTACAAAATACTGAGATGACCTAAGACAACATTAAGCCCAAAGCTCATTATGCTAGGTGCAGTCACTGCTGAAATGCTAAAAAAGATGGCTTAAGTCAAATAGAGTGGTTTTTTTTTTTTTTTGAAGAAATATTCTCCACCTCATGGGGCAAAGACTAACATTATAAAACAGTGGACAAGAGATGTGTCAGCAGACAGCAAAAGCCCCAGGCTGTGGGCCACCTCTGTCTATATTTCCTGGTTCCAGAGCGTCTCTAATATGGGTAACTTCCTTATGGCATTAATGGTAGCACAACACATTCTTATAGAAACATCATCAAAATTCAGAAATTTCATCAAATTTTTGGCATTCCCAGTTAGGATTGTAATGCAGTCTTTAATGTTGTTCTTTAATGGTACTTCAGAAAGGCACAGGAAATTTTTCTTTACCCTCAGAGAATAAATTACATAGAAATCTATACCACTAATATTGTGTCACACAATAAAAACTCCTGGAAAATATCTGCCTGTTAGAATAAGCCTTCTCAGACCAATATTTAATGATTTCTTCTTTCTTTTGACAGCAGCCAAAGTCCTATTAAAGAATATAATTCAAAAGCTCTGGAATTATCTAGAGATCTTAAAAGTTTATAAACAAAGGGATAGCATACAAAACCTTTGTGGAAAGTACTCAGATGCCTTTGAAATACCAAATCAATTCTGATTTTAAATAGTAAAATAAACGGAGCACTCAACATTTACAGAAGCCTCAGAGATAATAAAGAGAACAATTTGTTGGTGTCTTTTTTACCATAAGAGCTCTAGGTGGTGGTAAATGGTAGTCAAAGAGGAAAAATAAAGAAATGTACATAAGAAAATCAGGGTGTCCATCAAGTTGGTATGCAATTTGCAATGTAAAGTTATTTTAAATTGCAACTGAACTTTATGGACAACCTGTTTATAACCCCTGGGGGGTGGGACTGACATACATATACATACATAACCTACAGATGTGCACTTACACAATTAGTTCTCAGTGCCCTTTCCTGATGCTGCTGTCTGTTTCTATTTCCCTTCTGGTTCATGTACTTTCTAGTGATGCTTCCAAGAAAGGATACTACTCGTGAGAACTGCTTCTTATGCGGGCTGGGTGGCAGGGGATAGGGGCCCCCCTCTCCCTCCCCAAAATCCTACAACACCTGGTGGTATCTGGCTATACAGAGCAGGGCTTTAAGCACCCAGCCTGCTTGCTTGGTCCTACGTTTATTCTTTCATCAGATAGTGATTATATAGAAGAAAAGCTCTGAGTACCATAGTCCTTAAGAGGATTTAGGGAGCTATCTCCAGAGGAAGTCGGTAGTCCTAGGAAGATAGGTAACTTCAAAGCTATCTTGCAGCTGGAAAGCCCCTAACTGATTAATAAAAAGAGAAGGGAGGATGAGACCTTTAAAAATGTCAGAAGAAAAAGTAAAACTCTTGATAGTTTTCTTAATGCATCAGTATATTAACAGAAGCCCAATCTTTTAAGCCATTTTCAATTTGTAGTCTTAACATTGAAATATGAATGTGATTTTTTTTAACACAGTAATTCTGATTTTGCTTAATAACTTGCACATACTCTTTCACTGACCACAGGCACAACTATTTATTCCAATCCTTTATGAGTCAATTTGGAATTATGTATTTCCAGGTTTTATCACTCAGTCTGAAATTATCCAGTTCCCAATTAAAACCAGTAATAACTTCTCTATAGCTAGAATAATGGAACCCCTACTTTGTATCCCTTTGTACAATGTGCTATTACCATAGAACAGCATACATGTTATTTGACATGGCACAAACAGTAAAACTTGAGCTCTTGTGCCATGGATGGACTGGTGTCCCTCAAAATTCATATGTTAAATCTTTAAGCCTCAATGTGACTGTATTTGGAGATAATGCCTCTAAGAAGATAATTAAGGTTAAATGAAGTCAAAGTTAGGGATCTAATTCAACAGGACTGGTGTCTTAGAGAAGAGGAAGAAACACCAGAGAACTCTCTCTCTCTCTTTCCTTTGCCATGCAAAATTAAAGGCCATGCCATGCCTCAATGAGAAAGGGGTTATCAGGAAATCAGAAAGGACAGCTTTACCAGAAATCAACCCTGATGGCACCTTGGCATTGAATTCCAGCCTCCAGAACAGTGAAATAAATGTTTTTGCCATCCAATTTGTAGTATTTTGTTATAGCCACCCAAGCTGACTGATACATCCTGAATCCCTCTCCCTCTCCACAAAAAGTTACTATTATACAGAAAGGTTTATGGGCACTGTAAGAACCATGTGTTGGCCTAAATCCTAATTGGAAAAGCAGTCTTTCTAGAAAATAGGGTAGGATTTAATACCTTGTTTCCCAATATCAAATGTACAATCTGAAAGTGGAAGAATATAACAGTATTAGAAAAGAAATTCCAGAGCCTGGGGGTGGCGCCTGTGGCTCAAGGAGTAGGGTGCCGGTCCCATATGCCGGATGTGGCGGGTTCAAACCCAGCCCCGGCCATAAACCACAAAAAAAAAAAAAAAAAAAAAGAAATTCCAGAGCCTGGAAGGTTGGCAGCACTCCTGCTGGGGCATTTCTGGAGAGGCTCCCGTCCAGAAGGAGAGTTAAAGGACAGAAATTTAGCAAGCAACCTGGTGGATTAGAGCTGCACCAAGAGAGAAGGTTGAAGAACGCACATCAACCCTGCTGAGGCGAGCTGCGACCCCAAGGATACAAACGAAAGGTACAAAATCATTTTGTCACCAAGCGGACTGGAGTCCCCTCCCCCATGAGAATGGCTCAGACTGCCCGACAAACAAATGAACAGAGTTCAAAGGTCCTTCTACTACACTCCATGGGAGAAACCCTCTAAAAACTAGACCTACCTCCCCTACTGGGGTGCCATGGCATTCTCCTGCCAGGCATAAAATTGTATAAAAGTGTATATATTTTCTACCTGCAGTTCTGAGCTCCCAGCACTCCCCTCCACTCTCACTCTGAGGTCTGGAGGCCTATCCCTCAGGAGTCCAAATTCTTGGGTGATTTCTCGAAAGGTGTGGACAGGGCCTGGACTGCAGCTGGTCAGTGCTGATTCTGCAGCACGGGAGTGAGGAGAGGATGGTCAGCTGAGAGGGAACCACGCCGGAGTGGTGGTGCCCCGAGGCGCAGAGCAGCAGCCGTTTTTGGCAAAAATAGGGCTCACTCCCGGATATTCCAAAGCCACACCCTCTATCTCCTGGGCAACCAGAAGAGGTGGGCATCTTCTCAGGTAGTAACCACCGCAGAACAGATCTGGGATGGAAACGCAGGCCCCATGAGTGAAGGGTTTGCCTGAGGTGGTACCAGCCTAGATGGAGCGCGGAGACTAAAACATGCATGCCAAGAGCTGGGAAATTCCCAGGGCAGGGCTGACCCAGAGGACCGCTTTACTGAGCCTAAGATGCACCCAGCCCTCAGGAGATCGTCAGTCTATAGACAAAAGAAGGCAGGAGGGTAGAACTGACAGCTAACTGGGCTGCGAATACAAACCTGCAGGAGCAAAGACAGGGCATGAGGTGCAGGTTCTGGGAACTCAAAACAGCTTCTCTTCTGCAGGGGAATTTAGCAGGGACAGAAACAAATTCCCACAAAATTTGTTCTATTCTGTCAGTAACATCAATCAGGGGCGGGGCTGGAACTGAGTGAACACCCCCCAGGCTCCATCAAGTGCCCGAGCTTGTCAGGCCTCACCTCCCCCTGCTGGATAGAGGCAGAGAGCAGTGGCCTGGCTGAGCAGATACAGATTTTCTTGTGGTTCAGGCAGGTGCAAAAACCTGGAGTATCTCCTCATTGGAAGTAACTGAGTCACAGCCCTGTGGGGCTATCAGTAACTGAGTGTGACAGAGGTGCAAGGTGGGGAAGGAGGCTTCAACCTTCCCAGACTAATCTATTTGCTGGGTGGGTCCTCCTGATTTCACAGAGCACTGGAGGAAGTCATATTTGAGTTGTCAACAGACCCCTGTGATCCAGTTTCCAGAGACCTTTTGAACTCTCCCACTTGAGACAGGTGCTGAGTGAGACAATTGATTTGGACCTTTTGAACTGAGCCAATCACCCGAGGACTATCCAAGTGGTGCCCTGGGTGTGTGGTTGTAGGCAGGTTTGATTTTCCTTTTCCAATTGCTACCTATGGGGGGGGCGAGGTGACTTAAGTGCTGGTATTTCTCCACAACTGAGACTTCAACCCAGAGTAACTGTTTCACTAGGGTTGAACAGAGACCAGCTGAAAACAAGACAGAATCAATTAGTCTCACCACATAAAGAAGGTCCCTAGTATCTCAGGCCATAGCACTGTATGGGTCCTCAACAAAGTTTCAGGGGAAAAGTCAAATGATATAAGATAATCATGGGGCAGAAACAGTGGAAAAACTCTGGTAATATGAAAACAATAACCAGAATAGATCAACCTCCCCAAGGAAAGATATGGCAGATGTAACTGAAGATCTGATTCATAAACAGATGGCTGAGATGTCAGAAATCAAATTCAGAATTTGGATTGTAAACAAGATTAATAGAATGGAGGAAAATTTGGAAAGAAATTTGAGGAGCAATTCAAAAGTGGGAATTAGAAATTCGAGGAGATAGCCAGGCATTGTGGCGGGCGCCTGTAGTCCCAGCTATTCGGGAGGCTGAGGCAAGAGAATCGCGTAAGCCCAAGAGTTAGAGGTTGCTGTGAGCCGTGTGACACCACGGCACTCTACCCGAGGGCGGTACAGTGAGACTCTGTCTCTACCAAAAAAAAAAAAAAAAAAAAAAAGAAATTCGAGGAGAAATTCAAAAGTTCTCAAGAATTTAATGAATTTAAAGACAAAACCACCAAAGATTTTGACGCACTGAAGCAAGAATTTCAGCCCTCAAAAACCTGAAAAATACAGTAGAATCCCTCAGTAACATAGTGGAGAAAGCAGAAGAAAGGATTTCTGACATTGAAGACAAAGCTTTTGAACACTCCCAAACTCTCAAAGAGTAAGAGAAATGGAGAGCAAAAACGGATCATTCTCTCAGAGAGCTCCGGAATAATTAGAAGAAGGCTAATATCCACCTCATTGGAATCCCTGAAAGCAATGAAGTGGCCTTGCAAGTCACAGAGGCCCTTCTCCATGAAATTATGAAAGAGAATTTTCCAGACATGCCAAGCGATTCTGAAATTCAGATAGCAGAGATAGCAGACAGTTTCAGAACCCAGCATAACTCAATCTGAATAAGACATCCCCCAGGCATATCATAATTAACTTCACTAAAGTTAATATGAAGGAGAAAATTCTCAAAGCAGCCAGATGTAAGAAATTCATTACCTACAAAGTGAAGAATATTAGAATGACTGCAGATATCTGCTGAAACTTTTCAAGCTAGAAGAGGGTAGTCATCGACTTTCAATCTCCTAAAGCAAAATAACTCTCAACCCCAGATCCTGTATCCAGCTAAACTGAGTTTCATTTATGATGGAGAAATTAAATACTTTAATGACATTCATATGTTGATGAATTTTGCCATAACCAAACCAGCTCTTCAGGATATTCTCAGACCTATCCTCCATAATGACCAGCCCAATCCTCTACCACAAAAGTAAACTCACTCAGAAACTCCGGATCAAACTCCAGCTTCCACAGTGGCTAAAAGATTAAAAATGTCCACTGGACTTTTGAAAAATTCAATACCCATAATTTTACCAGACTTATCAATATTCTCCATAAATGTGAACGGCTTAAACTGTCCTCTAAAGAGGCATAGTTAGCTGACTGGATACAAAAACTCAGGTCAGATATTTGCTGCATACAAGAGTCACATCTTACCTTAAAAGATATATATAGACTCAGGGTGAAAGGATGGTCGTCCATATTTCAGGCAAATGGCAATCAGAAAAAAGCAGGTGTTGCAATTCTATTTGCAGACTTTAAACCAACAAAAGTAAGGAAGGGTAAGAATGGTGACTTCATATTTGTTAAGGGTGATACTCAACATGATGAGATTTCAATTATTAATATTTATGCACCCAACAAGAATGCACCTCAATTTATAAGAGAAACTCTAACAGACATGAGCAACTTGATTTCCTCCAGCTCCATAATAGTCGGAGATTTCAACACTCCTTTGGCAGTGTCGGATAGATCCTCCAATAAGAAGCTGAGCAAAGAAATTTTAGATTTAAACCTAACCATACAACATTTGGATTTAGCAGAGATCTACAGAACATTTCATCCCAACAAAACTGAATACACATACTACTCATCAGCCCATGGAACATACTCCAAAATCCATCACATCTTAGGTCACAAGTCTAACCTCAGTAAATTTAAAGGAACAGAAATTATTCCTTGCATCTTCTCAGACCACCATGGAATAAAAGTTGAACTCAGTAACAACAGGAATCTGCATACTCATACAAAAACTTGGAAGTTAAATAACCTTAAGCTGAATGATAGCTGGGCCAGAGATGAGATTAACAAGGAAATTGCCAAATTTTTGGAACAAAACGACAATGAAGATGCAAATTATCAGAACCTCTGGCATACCGCAAAGGCAGTCCTAAGAGGGAAATTTATAGCACTGCAAGCCTTCCTCCAGAGAATGGAAAGAGAGGAAGTTAACAACTTAATGGGACATCTCAAGCAACTGCAAAAGGAATAACATTCCAACCCCAAACCCAGTACAAAAAAAGAAATAACCAAAATTAGAGCAGAATTAAATGATATTGAAAACAAAAGAATTATACAATAGATCAGTAAGTCAAAAAGTTGGTTTTTTGAAAAGGTCAATAAAATAGATAAACCTTTGGCTAACCTAACCAGGAAAAAAAGAGTAAAATCTCTAATCTCATCATCAGATATGACAAAGACGAAATAACAACAGACTCCTCAGAAATTTAAAAAATCCTTAATGAATATTACAAGAAACTTTATTCTCAGAAATATGAAAATCTGAAGGAAATTGACCAATCCTTGGAAGCACGTCACCTTCCAAGACTTAGCCAGAATCAAGTGGAAATGTTGAACAGGCCCATATCAAGTTCGGAAATAGCATCAACCATACAAAATCTCCCTAAAAAGAAAAGCCGGTGACCAGATGACTTCACGTCAGAATTCTACCAAAACTTTAATGAGAAGCTAGTATCTATATTACTTACCCTGTTCCAAAATGTAGAAAAAGAAAAAAGACTACCCAACACGTTCTATGAAGCAAACATCACCCTGATCCCCAAACCAGGAAAAGACCCAACAAGAAAAGAAAATTATAGACCAATATCACTAATGAATATAGATGCAAAAATATTCAATGAGATCCTAACAAGAATCCAGCAACACATCAAACAAATTATACATCATGACCAAGTTGGTTTTATCCCAGGGTCTCATGGCTGGTTCAATATATGTAAATCTAGAAGTATAATTCAGCACATAAACAAATTAAAAAAACAAAGACCATATGATTCAATTGATGCAGAAAAAGCTTTTGATAATATCCAGCATCCCTTCATGATCAGAACATTTAAGTAAATTTATATAGAAGGGACATTTCTTAAACTGATAGAGGCCATCTACAGCAAACCCACAGCCAATATCGTATTGAATGGAGTTAAATTGAAATCATTTCCACTCAGATCAGGAACCAGACAAGGCTGCCCATTGTCTCCACCGCTCTTTAACATTGTAATGGAAGTTTTAGCCATCGTGATTAGTGAAGAAAAGGCGATCAAGGGTATCTATATAGGGTCAGAAGAGATCAAACTTTCACTCTTCGCAGATGATATGTTTGTATATCTGGAAAACACCAGGGATTCTACTACAAAACTCTTAGAAGTGATCAAGAAATACAGCAGCACCTCAGGTTACAAAATTAACATTCATAAATTACATTTATGTATGTGTGTATGCACATACATATATATGTATCAGAGGGTGCCAATTTTAAGAAACAAACTGTATTACAATTATAATACTTAATATATAAAAGGTGACTACAAGTCGCATTGAGCACCTCTTGTAATTAAAGAAGTTAAATATGACTTGAGTGTTACAAATTTAATATAATTTTAATGTGCATATGTTTTGGTGCCCTCGGTACATGCTATATATATAATATGTATATTATATATATTATAATAATGGGAAAAGGTGAAAATTAGATGGAAGGGATGGTAATAGAAAATCAGAATGAAAGCAACAATAAAAACAATAGTGAATTTTTTAAAAAGTAAAGGCATTTATACTCAAAGAATCTTGAGATCTCATTACTCATATATATGGAATTGCTCACGCTTGTGTGTAAAGACAAGCCCTTCCTTCCTTCCTTCCTCCCTCCCTCCCTCCCTCTCTTCCTTCCTTCCATTGGAGGTTGTCCCAGAGGCGTAAGATTTTGTGATTTAAATAAAAGCTAATATCTTCCGATTTTATGCATTGTGCTAATTATTTACAAGGGTACTGTCTCTTTTATACAATAAGAAAGTCTAGCAGTGTTATTTTTACCATTGAAAATGTGAAGATTTTTATGAATGGAGTCCAACTTGGGCATGCTATCACATCTGCCTTGACACAGGCGATTAACTAGGCTGACAAAGTAGCATGGATATGTATATATTTTTTCTCTCCAGAACAAGTCCTAAGACTTTTATGAGGTTCTGTATTTCTTTCAGATACTACATGCGATGCTATGAATACAAATATGCATACATCTAGATGCATATCACGGTTTTATTACATGTAGGAGGGAAGTGGCAGCTCTTACTGAAGCTGAGTATACAAAAGCTGCCTCCAGTGTGGTAGCTGTTAGAATTGCACATTGCCCCATATCAGTGGGCTGCTGGAAACAACCACACACATGTATGGTTTGTTTACATTATATAGATGCAAGCTAAGCACCTGCACCCTCTGTCTACATTTTCAAGAAGGAAAGCTTAACCAGTTGGAAAATAGCAAATGGTGTAGGTAGGGTGAGACTTGGTATGGAGGTCACTGTGGGGCAAGCCTTGCAGGTGGGTTGGGTCATGCAGAAAGGAAGTAGGAGCTGAGGTGACAGGGTGCAGTGCTCAGCACTTGACGGCAGCACCAGGGATTGTGGTCAAGATCAGCCTCCTACACTTTATGCCATCTGGTTGGAGAAGATTCTGCAGAGTCACTGGATATTGATTTTAGGGCTGTTCCTTCCACAATATATATATATATAAAAAAAAACACTGAAGGGTATACATCAGAACTATGGTCTCTTTGCTGGCTGACAGATGGATGCTTTTTAGAAGTCTCTTTTACCCTCGGGAAGGTACACTGCAAAATTCATAGTAGAAAAACAGAATTGAGTGCTGCACTCAAGCTCAGGAGGAACGACAGAAACAGCAACTTATACATATATTATAATTACGTATTCTCTTTATATTGAGAAATACAGAACATGCAAAAAGGGTAACTCCTATAAAAGGGAATTCAAGCTGAGAATTGAGAATTTGGAAAAGGAATTAAAAGCAAATGTCACAATTGAAGTACATAAATGACAGTCAATTTTTATGTATTTTAGAATTTTCAGTATACTTCATGTAGTGTGGTATTTGCTGTATTAGTTTTCTGTTGCTGTAGTAACAAGTCATCACAAATTTAGTTGCTTAAAATAACTCAAATTTATTATCTTGTGGCTCTGAAAGTCTGGCAGGGTTCTCACAGGGCTCAAATCAAGGTATTGGCAAGGTTACCTTCTTTCTGGAGGTTCTAGAAGATAGTCTGTTTCCTTCCTTTTTCCCACCTCCAAGAGATGCCCACATCCCTAGGCTCACAGCCGCCTCCTGCTATCCTTCTAGCCAATGATGTTGCATCTCTTTGATTCTTCTGTAGAAATCCTCCTTTGATCACAGTCAAGATTTCTCTGCTTTTAAGATCTATGTGGTTACATTGGCCTACCTGGCTAATTTAAGAAAATTTCTCCATCTGAAGGTCCTGAATTTAATTACAACTGGAAAGTGTCATTTGTTATGTAAGGTAACACGTTCACAGGTTCCAGGGATTAGGAGGTGGGCATCTTTTGGCACTATTATTTTGCCTCCCATCCTGACTATGACATGTGTTACTATAATATAGAATAACACCAAAAATGTTCACACAGAGATTTTCAAGACAGATGGCATTTTATTCCTACCATCAATACCTGTATGTTTTAATAAAAAACAGGCCCTTTGAAAAGTGATATGCTATCATTTTATGATATCAAAAGAAGAGAAATTAAACAGCAACTACTTGAGGCATAACAGGTACCCACAGTTGCACTGCTGCATTAATTACCTGGTGATGGACCATCGTGTTTCATGGAGATGGCATTTAGGAATGTGGTTATTTAAGTATAAAGCAATAATTTGTCAAAGATTTAAAGCAGATAGCAAACATTAGTTCATGAAGATCAAGTAACAGGAAATAATTTGTGATGGAAGAAATTCCATTGAAGTCTGGAAATCTCAGTATGTTAGATTCTTCTTCCTTTTCCATTTGCAAAGCAGCTTTTCATTACAAACACATCTATAAGCCTAACGAGTCTATCCTTACAGACTGCGCACTTCATTTTATGGTTTAAAAGAATTAGTATTATTAAAGCATTTTAAGTAAGAGAGACTTTTGAATCCCATTTAATTTGGCATAATTATTACTTTTCTGGCTTGAAATGCTGGTTCTTACAGTCAAATTAACTTCCCCAGAATATTAAATAAAAAAAGAGTCAGGAATTAAGATTATATGATATTACTAAAGAAGAGACTATTAAGCAATGAAGACTATAATACCTATACATGAATATTTTTTGCCACTCACGTTTTTAATTTGGTATTTTTTAAATGGTTGATTTCTATTAATTGTTAATTGCCAATTAAGTACAGTGGATATTTTGTTACTTTCCTGGGCTATACTTCCTTTCCCCCCTTTCTAATAGAACCAAATGGTTCAGACTGTACAGGATACTGCTTTTCATCTGATCCTTGACTTGCAGGATTGATCTAAGCAAATTAGTATGATTTCCTTTGCTATAGGGATCAGCATGAGCATACCCATGTTCCCTAGAGTATGTTATGATGCTTTTCAGCTGGCATTTTAGTTCACAGCTTGGGAAGGCTTCCTCTTGGATGGCATTGCCTGGGGATGCAAGTCTTGAAAACAGAAGAAAAGAATGCAGGAGGATAAACTGAAAGGAAAGAGGTGTTGCTGAAAGAATTGCTTTAGAGGCAAAATCCTGACAGATGGAACCTGAGCTTAATCACTGCTGGAATTGTCAAGTTATGTAAACTCCACACCCTTCATGTTCTCAAGACACTGTGTGTTGTGTGTGCTCTGTTACATGTGACCAATTGCAACTCAAAAGATGCTTTAAGCAATATGTAAATACATCGATACATTGTTCTTTTAACAGAGTACAAATACTCCTAAATTGACTATCACTCTTAATCCCAGGAAGTATATAGATAAAGCTGTCAGTAGTTTTAAAATCACTTCAGTTATTGCTAAGATTCAAAACAGCGCTGAAAATTATACTGGAGATACACACAAACATACACCTTCTTAATTTAAGTAGATTAATACAATTGCATTAATTCTTATCCTTGGTTCATAATCAATCATTATTGCCCAGCTCTGTTTGTTTGCATGATTTGTTTCTATAACAATGAGCAACCAAATCTACCCAAGAACTAAACCTTACCAACATCTTATATCAACCCATATCTCCCCATGAAATCACGACAATCCCTATACATGGTGTTCATTCTCTTCTCTTTGTAATTTGTAGACTTGTGGGTCTAAATGTGTGTGGTTTACCGTGTTTTGGAACTTCATCAAAGGGTGTCATTTTTTTGTATTCTTCTGATTTGTACTTTCAGCCAACATGCTAACTTATGTATGCATGTAGTGGCAGGTAACTACTCAATAATATTAATTGTTGCATAATATTCCATTGTGTGAATATACCACAATTTTTCCATTGTAGATGTATTTTAGTTTTTTTTTTCTGTTTTAGGATGTTACTATTATTTAACATATGCTCTTTTCCTGTGTAATACTCCAATGCATGTATTCTGAAACAAATGTAAAAAACTTCTCTGCGGTCTGCATCAAGAAATATCATTGCTATCACAGGATAGGGGAAACAGTTACCATCCAATGTCATTAAAAACTTTTTCATCTCTATCAGCAGGTATAAGACATCCAACATTGTGAGTCATTGGATCTGTCAATATTTTCTAGTCAAACAAGACTTTAATTCTGATCTTGATATATATTTCTACATTATAATAAGTTTCAATACCTTTCCCTATTATAGACTATATGAATTTCCTTACCTGGAAATGTTTGATTTTTTTTCTTTTTAAGAGACAAAGTCTCACTTTATCGCCCTTGGTAGAGTGCCATGGTGTCACAGCTCACAGCAACCTCCAGCTCTTGGGTTTAGGCAATTCTGTTACCTCAGCCTCCCATTGTGGGACTACAGGTGCCCGCCATAGCACCTGGCTATTTTTTGTTGCAGTTTGGCCAGGGCCAGGTTTGAACCCGCCACCCTCCATATATGGGGCCCATGCCCTACTCACTGAGCCATAGGTGCCACCCTAATGTTTATGATTTTTTTCAAAAGAAATTCAAATGGTCACTTCAGAACAATTAAATCTGTGTTTTTGAAGGTGGGGCCCTGGTGTTGGTGTTTTTAAGAGCTTCTCATGGTGATTATAATTTTCTACTTCTCAGTCCAAAGTGAAAACCACTTTTTAAAGATTCTACTTAGGGCTCGGCACCTGTAGCTTGAGCGGCTAAGGCGCTAGCCATGTACACTGGAGGCCTGGTTCAAATCCAGCTCAGGCCCGCCAAACAACAATGATAACTACAACCAAAAAATAGCCAGGCATTGTGGTGGGTGCCTGCAATCCCATCTACTTGGGAGGCTAAGGTAAGAGAATCGCTTAAGCCCAAGAGTTGGAAGTTGCTGTGAGCTGTGACGCCACAGTGCTCTACCCTGGGTGACAGCTTGAGACTGTCTCAAAAAATAAAACAAGCCATAAAGGTTCTACTTAGAAAATTATTTGATCAATTCACTAAAGCCAGATGTTGTGTTATTTTAAGTTGTATGTGGAATAAGCGGAAGAGGAGTTCCTATGGTTGTCTTGTCGCTGGGTCTTCCTGTGATCATTCCTGCATTCCTGTCTTACTCCAAATTTGTTCTCTTAAGTACATCAGTCATGTTGGAGGAAGGGCCACCTTAGTAACCTCATCTTAACTTCATTACATATTTAAAGATGTTATATCCAAATGCAAATTATGAATTACTGGGGATTAGGACTTCAACATGTGAATTTTAAGGGCACATAATTTGGCTCACAAGATTTGGTGATTTGAAGTCATTCAAAGATTTCTGTTAAAGTGGAGAAACAGAAGCCACATAAAGTCACCTTCTCAATGACACTGTTACGATCAATGACCTTTTAATATATTCCTCTTTCCTTAAATCAGTCAGAGTCAGTTTCTGTAGCTTGCCACCAATAACCTTGATTGATATACTTCATATGTTGGGAATACTATATAACCATTACAAATAACGTTTTCTAAAAATTTTAATGCCATTGGAAAATATTTATGATATAATGCTAAGTGAAAAAGCAAGCTATAAGGCAGTATATTCATTTTATTTAAAAACTATGTATATACAACTATACACAAATATTGGATGGGAATATATTAAAAGTTAATAGTCATTATCTCTGGGTAGGGAGATTGATCACATTAGACTTTCATTTTCTTCTTTCGACTTGCCTGTATTTTACAAATATTTCACATATGTTACTTTTATTATCATATAACATTCATAAAAGAGAAACTCAACTAAGCATGGCTGTTTGGAATTCTCCCTGTCCCCAACAGGTCAGGCTGGATGTGTTTTTCTTCTCTGATTCCATCTTAATGACACCCAGTGTTACATCTCTAAAACAGTCATTGGTGCTCTCTGAGTTCACCTGTCCTTCTGTCCTGCCAAGTTGTAACTTTCTTTATGAAGTTACTAAATCTTACACCTACATATTGCCAGTTACAAACATAACATAGAGCAAATATGTGTTGAATGAAAGAATAATGATACTTTAATAAAATTTTATCAGTTTCACCAGTTGAGTTAAAGCTATTATGTTGAATTTCTGTGAAAACTAAAATTCTAATCTAGTAGTCTACAGCATTTTAATTGAATTTAATGTTTATCTAGGACAGGAAGAATTAATATCTTTATTTTAGAGGGTCCACATCTATAAAGTAGATATACCAATAATACTTTACTCCTATAATGGTGAGAACTGAATGAAGGGATGAGGACAATGATTTAGTAGGTTTCCCAGCAGCTTAAACAAGTAACCAATTTTGTGAGTTATTAATATTGTAACTAAATTGTTAAGCATAGAGCTAGTTGTGTTTTATTTGTAGTTAGTTCTAATGTCAGAAGAGCATTCAGTACCAGGCCTGAGGTTGAGGTTTGTGCCCATCAGAGTGCCGGTCTGTGAGGAGCTCAGGCCGGAATATCAGTCACCACACTTATATCTTCATTAAAAAGTCTTGCTATGGAAAGATTGCCAGATGAACCAAGTAGTATATTGAATAAGCCACCTTTGAGAAACGTTTATAGAGGACTCCAAATTCCCCAATCTAGGTCCCCAGAGTAGTGTTATAATTTTGGTATTTTCCAAGTTTTGGTTATTTAACTCCTTCTATTTTCTCTAAAAATTTCAAATATTTTTCCTTTGGTTGGTCAAACACCAAAATGATTTTAGCTAATAGGGCTGGTCTATGAAAACGTGGTAACTGAGCCAAGAGGGTGGGTCTTGAAGATGTTCTCATGGAGATGGCCACTGGGACCGCGGGCTGGCAAACATGAAAAAGAATACCAAGAAGGGGAGACTCATGCTGCAAAGAACAATCCTGAGGCCAGAATCAGTCATTTGGGAAGGTGGAATGGAAGAGGCATAATCAGAGGGAATGGGGAAGGGTTTTCAAGGAGTGTGGAAGAACCAGGAAGATACATATCACAGAAATCCTAGGGAGGAAAGTTTAATAGAGGAGAAACTGTCTGCAGTATCAGCTTCAGTAGGGATGGGCTGTGCATGCTCACAAACTCACAAATACACTTTAGTGGCTCAACGCAGTGGAAGTTGATTTTCTGTGTTACATAACAGTTCAAAGCCATTCAGGATGGGTGGTCCTGCTTGCTGGGTGATTCCGGGACAGAGATGCCTTCCGTCTTATGGCATGAGCACCCCTGAGGATCTTGCTGTTATTGGAAGAGAGGGAGAGAAGTTCTTGATCTGAAAATGAAATAATACCCTGCTTGGACATAGTCTTCCATTGTCAAGAACTAGCCACCATCAATTGTGATTCCAGGAGGCAGGCAGCCTCTTCACGGCAGTAATTGACACTGATGCATACGGGAAGTGGATACATTTTGGTAGACTTGGCTTCTCTTCCTCAGTGTTTGCCACTTTTCCAAACAAGGTTAACAAAATAAGGTCAATGGAATAACAGGGCTGATTTGGCAATCTGAAGTCTTTTGGATGTCCTCAGAGTAAGAGAAACTGAAGCCACATTTCACTCATTAAAAGGAAAAGAGCATTTAAAAGGATGAAAACAAAAGGGGCAGGCTTTTTTCACTAAAGTAGGTAGTGCAAGGACTTAGAGAAGAATTAAAAGATTGAGGAGGTAGTAAGAGAGAAGGAGAGTTTTATTTTTACGATTCATTTGCCCTGAACATGTACATAATGAGTAAGAGGAAATAGAGATGAGATGAAGGAAGGAGCCTGAGAACACGGGTGCAAGGGTTAGCAAGGGAGAGAGAAAGGGCAAGACCTCTGCAGAGATTTGGGATTAAAAACGAGGATGAAGACACGCACAGTGTGTCACAGGGGAGTTTATTGCTGTGCTGTCCAGAAAAGCAGGGAGAAAGGCGCTCTGCTTCAGTTGAAGGGTAGGGACATAAGGGCAGTGTTCAGGGGTGTACAAAACCCATTTGTGAGATATGTGAGGAGGTACGTACTAAAATAGCTAAGTAGAGGAAACACAGAACTGAGGTGAGAGATTTACATTCCAATCAAACAATAAATCCTTCAGTCATGTGTTTCCTTTTCTTACCACTAATTTTTTATTCTCTTTTGTTAAGAAAGAGATTTTTTTTTTTTGAAAGTGTCAATTAAGTTATGTATGACTTATAAAGTCAGGCTAGTCAACAACCTGAAGAGGCTGGAAATAACAATTCCACTTTTTATGCTTGGTACCACAGGTTGGCAAAGAAACAGTGAAGTTGGTAAGAAAGAAAAGGTCGTATTAAATGACTGAAATGTACAAATTAAGGGTGTTATTTTTACTTATTATTTTATATTTCAAATGGCTTCTGAGTAATGATCCTTGTAAATGTTTGCTCACAAATAGAGGTTTGAATTCTGTGTGGGAGCTAATACCATTTAAAAACGGGAATTACTTGAGATGCATTATTATGACTTTTCTTAGCCTGCAGATTGTTATTTTGCAAAATGTATTTAAAAATAATGTTTTTTTCTTTCATTCTCCCTAGCAAACACTAAGCATGTTCATTACCAACGACTCTTGCCAGTTTCAACAGAATTCTGAAACTATAACTTTTTCTAGGCCAAGAAGTCAGCAATCCCCACTCGGAAGGCATTTTACAACCCACCGCAATGATCTCAGGATGATTTAGATTTTAAAGGAAAAAATAATTCTGACATCCCTCTTTTATCTTTTAGTTGAAATATTTGTCCATCCATTCAATACAAAAATAATTGTTTATATACTTATGCATTTGCACACACAAAAAACCACACCCAAAAATATGTCTTTGGCCTTTTTAGGCTTATTTTCTCAGGCATATCAACATAGAAAAAAAAGCATGTGCTTACAAGAAAATTTAAAAAAATCAAGCTATTTCTGTCTGTTGCTTCCTGTCCTCATTGCTGAGTGGAGCTCTCTGAACCGTTACTGGTTTGTGAGATGGTTCTCTATTCAAATAAACTACATACATTAATAAAAGGTACATATTATATAGAGATGTATTTTTAATAAAAACAGAGCAGAGAGAGGGAAGGAGGGAACGGTGTGGGGCCTTGGTGTGTGCCACACCTTTTGGGGGCAAGACACGATTGCAAGGGGGACTTTACCTAACAAATGCCATCAGTGTAACCTGGCTTATTGTACCCTCAATGAATCCCCAACAATAAAAAAAAAAAAAAGAACATTCACTATCATAGAGGTATTTCTTTAAAAAATTGAAATGTACTAAGAATCCTTTCATGTCAATACCCATTATGTTATTTTATATAAAATAAATTGTGCTTGAGAAAAGAAAATGTAAATATGACTTAAAATTGGATTTAGTTCTTGTTAGTTCTTAAATTGCGACCTATAAATATTGTCCCTAAAGAAGAAACTTCATGGTAAAATTTTAAAAGTTCTCAAGAGTGTGAGCTTACGTACACATACACACGTACACACGGGGTGGCCATAAAGTTCATGTGCAATTTAAAATCGTGTGAAATTTAAAATTGCACACAAACTTCATGGACACCCTATATATGTTACAACAGCTTAAATTCGCGTAAGCAATAAATGATCCCCAAATACCACAATACAATGAAATTACCACAAGTCAGTTTATTACATTTACTTCATGTATATCTGATTTTATAAAAGTTAGAAGAAAAAAATTAGCAAATGTTTATAGACAGATGGTTTAAACTTAATCAGATTAAATATCAACATGGAAATCACTTCGAGGTCTGAAAATTCCCGGAATGCTTTAAAAATTCTCTAACAAGCAACTTCATAAGACAAAGTCAGACCGAGCACTCGTGTTTCATCTGTCGGATTCATTCTGCAATTGACTTGTTAAGAGTCCCTCAAATAAGCTGTTTTAGAAAATGGTTGCCAAAGTACATTTCTAAAGTTAGTAGAATTGTATTGTTTGACAGTTGGGATTTGAAAAGTTTAACTAGTTTCTTTTTCTTTAAAAACTAGCTATTCCATACAAGATTGTGTAGCATTAAAAAGCAGAATAAGTTCCAAATTGGTAGCATCCATCTTTAATTTAAGCTTTTTGGAGTGTATGGAATATGCATAACAGAGATAGTTATTTGTTATAATATAGAGCAAAGTTATTATTTTTTTTCTAAACCTATATAGAATTTCTTTCCATTTCCTCGTCTTAAAGTTACCATGGCAATTTATTTATGCAGGGGAGAAACGTAGCTCACGCCCAGTCTGATAATGTCTTCATTGTATAGTTAAGGAAAGAGAGAGGCAGGTGAATAAGGTTTACAATCAATTCATGTCAGTACTCAGGTCTCCTGATTATCATTATTTATCTTTAGAAATTATTTAATTTATATGTAATTATATATTATAAATTATCATTTATTTATAAACGATCTGTTTATACGTAATGATAAATATAAAGATTATTATAAATCATATTTATAAAGTTCCCAAACTAGACAAAACTACCTTTCTGATCTTCATTTAAAGCTTTTTCGACAGAACTTATTGCTGTATAGATTAGATCATCATCGTTTACGTACTTTCTACTTGTCTTCCTACACATAAGTAGTTTATTCAGCCCTGCAACCTCAGAGTCTAGGATTGAAAGCCCTCCCCATATAGACCTATGACCAGATTTTGATAAGTGACTTCCAATAAATAAATATTTTTGTCCTCACAAAGCAATAGCCTAGATAAAATGAATATCAAATCGGCCCTACATTTTTACAAAGATGTTAATGATTTAGACTCAGTCTAATCCAGCTGAATGGAACCATACAGTCAAGCAGAGTCACCAGAATGATTCAAGTCCAAATTACACTTCTGCCCAAATTAACCAGATTTCTGTCTCCATCTTTGGAGCCCTAATTAGCAATACCATGTAGAAACCGACTCAAAAACGTGGTTCATACTCAGAAGGGAGCTAAGGTTGATTCTTAGGATCACTGCGATATATTTTTTCTCCTAGAGCTGGCGCAGGTTTTGGAGGATGTTACAGCTGAGCAGTAGCTTTTCCCCAGGGCAAAGGCACCCGGTGTGCTTGGCGTCCATTCCTGTTAGACACCACCATTTGGAAGCCACTGGGCCACTGTATGTTTCCAATGGTTTACCTACTCTTCGAAAACCATATCTTCATCATTATTTTAAACAAGACATAAAATTTCTCTCTTTATATTTTTTCCCCGCAGTGAAAGAAATGATTAAATAATTACTAATGATTTACTTCCTTCCATCCCCTCTCTTTTGAAGGGTACAGGATGTCTAGGACTCCATAATACTGAGCTCAGCGGGGTGTACTCCTGGGCCCAGCGGCAGAACTAATCCACTCAGAGGGTTACATTTTGTTCTTCATTTTTCAAACTGAGGATACCAATCTGTCACATAATCAGTGGTGAACAAGGAAAGCTGGTACATGAAAAAGACAGTCTCTGTCACGAGAAAGTGTCATCTCTACCTATTTAAACTTTCAATACTATATACTTTTTCCTTCCAAATATTTCAGGGTGACAAGCAATTTCTAGCTTGTAAAATGTAACTTCCATCTTGAGTAACAGCTTCTAAAAAGTTATTTTGATCACCTAACTTCAAAATAAGAATCTCAAAGGAGAAAATTACAAAATAACACTTTTGCTGTAATACCCTATTTTTCTTGCCATAAATACCTGCTTAATTCAAACAAACCAGCAAACAAGCAGAGTGAAAAAAAATTCTTTTGGTCACGTTAATTTAATTAATAATAACAAAGTGTTTATTAAGCTCTGAGTGGCGTGCCAGCATGTGAAATTATCCAAGTAGATTTAGACATCTGCATAGAAGATGGTGACTTCCAGCGTGTGGCAATTAATCTAAGTTCTGCTCTGGTTATATAATTTGGAGCAATAAATGTCCTCAAAATGTAAAGGCTGTGGGCTATGCCATCATTTATTTGGGCATACTTTTACAACCTGGCTTTGGAAATTAAAGTGTGCATTGCCCACTCCACACACTCTTGACTCGAAACCAGTCAGTAAGGCCAGGCTACACTCAATCCATATTTAAGGTGAAGAAATTAACCTTGATGCCTTGGTGGAAAGAGGGTAAAAGGATTTGTGGATGTGTTTTAAAACCACCAAAGTGTGAAGTAGGAATGCTAAAAATAATGCTACCTAAATTCTGAGAAGCTAAAAAGATCAATTCTTCCTTGATTATATTTTTTCAAATATCATTCATGGAATCCCTAGCACATGATTCACATTCGTTTTCAGTAATCCTTATAAAAATTCTAAGTGGGTATTTTCTCTTTTATAGATAAAGAATTTCATAATCATAATAGGAAGTAATTTGCCCAAAGTCACATAGGTGACAAATAGTAACCCTGAGGATTTAAAAATTAACAATTTTTTCTATGTATGCTAAAGTTCTAAGGAGTGGGTAAAAATGTGGCTTAGGACTTGCCAGCTAGGGGTGATCTAAGGTGCCAAGGAAAAATGAAGACGTTCTCTCTCTGCAGAATAAGGTGAGGAAGTGTGGAAGACAGCACAGATCATTTTCGTAAGAATCGTTTGGCTGGACCTCTTAAGTGTGGTGGTAGAGTTAATCACATAAAACATTTTCCCATGTTCTTCTTTAAGAACTTGTGGCATTCTAATCCTTCTGGTGTTGTTTTTAAACTACTTTGTCAAGACAAAATTGACATAAAGTTTTACGTGTTTATTGTATACAACTTGAGATTGGAGTATATCTGTGAAATCCTTATCACAATCTATGCTGCAAACACATCCATCACCTCCTAGTTTTTTCTCTCCTCTTCTTAATTTATGATGATGATGATAAGGATACTTAGCATAAACTCCAGCCTCAGAGCAAATTTTTAAGTATATAATAATATAACTTATTAATTATGGGCACTAAGCTGTATAGTAGATCTCTGGGACATATTCATCTTGCCTGACTGAAACTTGGTAACCTCTGACTGTTGAGTTTCAGAAGGGTCATAACTATCAATCCACTTGAGTTCTAAAATATATAGTTTCATTTCTGTACTCAAAGTGACATTTTCTATTCATTGTGTCTTTTATTTTACATTGTATGTGGTTTTATTATTCTATTAAGGTATAATTATCAATGATTACTTATTCAGTTTTTTTTGTTTTTTTTTTTGGTTGTAGTTTGGCAGGGGCTGGGTTTGAACCCTCCACCTTCGGTATATGGGGCCAGCGTGCTTGCTCACTGAGCCACAGGCGCCCCCCTACTTATTCAGTTTTTATACATTTTATTCACTTGGCTCACCAGTTTTCTTTTCATCCTATGGCTTCCTGTGTCTTGAATTTATTTTTAATTTTGCTATAGGGAAGCCCAAATTTATTTTTTTTTCGGAAAAGAGGCACCTGAGCAGCAAACTTTATATGTTTTTCTATATGTAAGATGTCTATTTTGTTTTTCTTCTACTCGAATAATTTTTGTTTAGACTAATCTTTTTATTTAACAATCACTTGCATTTACTACCAGCTGGGCATGATGCTAAATGCTTTACAAATACTTTTTAAAAGTTTACTTTAGTTAACATTAGTGTAATATTTATAATTACTATTCAACCATAAAGGCTCACTGTCAATGTGCCATTTTTTTGTTTTTGGCTAGGATGAGAAAGAGGGTAACTAGAAGTTGATCTGAGTCCATCTCTGGGCCAGTTGTAGTATAAAAGAAAGACCCTTAAATTTGAAAATTGTCATTTTCTTTAGAAATTCACTAACTTCTCTCAGCTCTGTTTTCTTTTATCTAAAATTTTTGAGAGAAATAAGGTATAAAGTCCATAATTGGAAAAGTGTGCCATGAAGTAGAGTTATCAAAATACAGAGCAATGCAATGTTAAGGAGGATGAAGTGTGAGATGGATAGCCTTTTACAAAGTACTCTCCACAGAACACTCTGAATCAACATCTCTTCCTGGGTTAGCTGTATAGTTACATCTGTCATTGGCTGAACTGATAACTGAACAATACATATATGTTAAAAATAATAAAATGAGAGATATAGATGATAGAGGTAATTCTTCTGTATCCACAGTAGTTCTTCTGTATCCACATTTTGGCTTTCCTTGTTTTCAGTCATCTGCAGCCAACCATAGTCTGGAAATGTTGCACGCAATAGATATTTTGAGAAAGAGACCACCTTCATATAACTTTTATTATATGTTATTATAATTCTGTTTTATTACTAATTACTATTATGTAAATCTTAGTGTGCCTAATTTATAAATTAAACTTGATCATACGTATGTATGCATTGGAAAAACCATAGCATACATAGGATTTGACGCTATCTGAATACTATCAGCTTCAGACTTTAATTCTGTCTATTTTGGAATAGCTTATATTGTGTGCTTCAGAATTAATACAAAATAGTTTTACATGAATATTCTCCCATTTCTTTTAAAAGTTTCATTTTACAAAGGAGGGCAACACGAGTTTATATTATAACTGAATCATGGTTTCTTACCTAATGTTCATATCTGTAGAAGTAAATTACCTTCTCCCAAGCATACACACAGAGCTTAAGAGTTGTTGAGTAAATGAGTGGATGGCCTTTAAAAAGGCATGTGCCCTTGTTAATGTGTAATAGTAACTAACTACCAAACAAATGAAGTTTTTGCTCTCCTCCCAAAGGAGACGGGTTTGAAAAATCTTCAGAGGAAGAAAGAAAATGATCCACAGACGCGAGAGCCCTGAAGAAATTAGCTAATTAAAGCATCGAAGACTTACAAACTGTCTGCTGGGCCTCTTTCTGTTACTGTCTGTTCTATGATCAATCTCGAGCATATGTAGAGTCTTTATGTAGCAGATTCCAGATTGCAAAGATTTTGCTAGAATCAAACCTGGAATGAAAAATAACAATACTAATAAAGGAAAGCAGTGGAGTTTCAACACCTTGTCAACTCTGTTTCAGCCATGAATATGGTGCCATGTCTAAAACCCAATCTGTTAGCCAATTAAAAGTATAAATTAAAAATTAAAAAAGTTAAAGAAAAAGGAAAAGTGCACACACCGCTTGAGGTTTCCAAGCGGAATGTTCTACTGATACACCAACAGTCATTTTCTCCTCCTGCAGACATAAATTATGGAAGCTCTCTTACCAGTCCCAATATCCTACAACCTTTCTCCTTTCTCCAAAATACAGATGTACAGACATTATGGGGACCAAGTTTTAAAAAGGCATTATTATTACACTTACTTTTAATCACATAATCTTGAAAACAAATGACTCTGAAAACTGATATTTTCATAGAAATTTAGCACTGGCTGCATTCTTCCTAACTGCACCACATGCATTTATGAAGTATCAATAACCATTGTAAAGTTAGGAGATAATGAGAGATATAAGAATGACCAACATTGTTTGAGAGGCCATAGCATCCAGAAGAAACAAAACTGATATGCTATTCATAAGTCTAGGAATCTAATTATAGCTCTATGATATAATCTGGAATTATAACCATAGATTTACTATGCAAGTGTAAACATTCTTAGTTGTCTCCATCTGTAGTGAGTAGAATGGTAGTTACTACTCATGAGGGCTGGAAGAAAAGAAAGTAGTCCAGGTGAATTGACTGGGCTGTGTTCTTTGAAAGAAATATGTTGATTGCATTTGTGATGTAACTGCATTTAAATTGGGCATGAAAAATCTCTGAGTGGTACGTGGATCCTAGAATGGGTTCAAAATTAGGCCAATGAAAAATAAAATCTTATTTTCATTGAAAGCAGAGGCATCATCTTCAATTTAAGTTTGGGTATCATAATTCTGACATATAACTTTTGCACAGATGATTCCTTTAGAGGTGAAAGTTCAGGCAATTAATCTGTTGCATCACCCATTCACCTATGCCTGCTAGCTGTTTGGAAGAACTTGAGAAAAATAGTGGAAAATTCTTAATGGTTTTTGACAGTACAACATTTATTCTTAGACTCTGGCTATTCCAGAATGATGCTTCCCTGTTAGAATGGCCAGTCAATCTCACTACATGATGGAAAACAGATGTAAGATTAGGATGCAAAGTAGTTTTCCAGATCCTTGGTCCCAGCATGCTGCACAGCCCAGCCCCGAGTTAACCAGCCAAGTGCTGACACATGTCTTACAGCAAAATATCCCTCACAGCCACAGTTCAAAGGCCTTGCTACCCTCCAGGGCAATTAATACAGCATCACGTTCAATGGTGCTTGAACCAAATCCATTGAATTCTCGGGGGAGAAATAACGAAGCAATCTCAGAGCTCAGACAAGAGCAGCGTGCAGTGGGGGCTCAAGTTCCAGTTCCCGAAAACGTAGCTTTTCCTGAAAGCACGCGTAGGGTTACAAGGAACTGTGCTCAGATTGTGTAATTTTCTTGTAGGACAATTTTTGTAAGACAACATAAAAACTGAAGCACAATTATAAGGAAGGAAGACGGAATAAAAATGAAGGAACGGAAAAAGGAAGAAAAGAAAGAAAAGGAAAAAAGAAAATGAGAGAAATGTACTTACAGATGCTTACTTTGCCATAATAAAGATTTTCTTTATTTATTTTTATTTTATTTTTATTTTTTTGGTGAGACATTGTAGAGATTTTCATGTTTGCCTTCTAGGTGGAGACATAACCAGAAAGTCAAAGAACAGTATTATTTAAATAAAACTGAAAGATGCTGTTTGTGCTTTTTGTTTGTTTAAACCAGGACAACTTAAAAGAGCTGCTTTCTGAGACCTGCTGGAAGCATAGTTTAATCCCATCCAGAGCAAATGAATTTAAGGATTATGCTTTCCTGAGTGTCTTAAGCATTCCTTTCTTAAAGCTTATCGGATAAGAGTAGTAGAAAACAACCCATACCGGTTAAATTTGAAAGTGAAATAAAGTCTGAACTGTGGCAAGTAAATATTTTTACTCTTGATTGGATCTGAAAACAAATTCCAGGACCAGCAACTCCCAGAGCTGACCTGCAGCCTGGTTACACAGGAATCAGTCGCTTCTGCTGCCACACTCACTATTCAGATTGCCATGGCCTCATGTCGCATTTGTAAGGAAGCAATAATTCAGGGGTTAGAAAGAGCAATTCGCTATTCAAGGTCCCTTACTTACTTCTATGGAAGCTGAGAGAATCGATTTTGTTCAATGTTCAATTATCCATATGCAGATTTTCCTTGGGTGCCTTCTGTTGAGGTGTCCTCCAGCCTGGTCAGCAGGACAGCACCAGTGCCCCAAGGCATGTGCCCAGTTTATGCTGAACAGAATTTATTTGTAGTCTTCTGATCTTTTTTCTTTCTTATAAATGGCTGCAAGTAACATATTTGTCACTACAGAAAACATAGATAAACAGAAATTAAAATATAATAATTTAAGGATAATCATGCTAAATCGTGATAGTGCCATGCTATATCTTATTTTCTGTGTGTATACATACAAAGATGAATGTATGAGCAAAACCCCATAAGTATCTATATAAAGACAGGTATTTTGCTGGAAAGATGAAGAATGTGGACTCTGCAGTCAGACCGCCTAAGTTTAAAGCCCGCATCCACCATTTACTAGCTGTTTTATCTCTGACAGATCACTTAGGATCCCTAGAATGGGTTTCTTTACAGATAAACCAGGAGCAACATCAAGGATGTTGAAACGAGTTTCTGTAACAAAGGGCTAGGACACAGGACTCTAAGCGCTATGTACACTTGAGCTCCTATTACTATTACTCTGCTTAGAATCCCTTTTTCACTGGAAAACATACTATGAACATCTTTATACTCAATGACACATTTATGCCTTAATTTGAATGGCTGCATAGAATTCAATTGATTGATTATAGTATACTTCATTCTAAAGAGATATGGTCTAGTTTTTTCCTATTATAGACCATATTACAGTAAACAGGTGGTTTTTCCTATTATAGACCACATTATAGGAAACATCTTATAAATTTTACATTTATATCCCTTTTGATAAATATCTAGTAGTGGGACTAACAGATCAAATAACACATGCATTTTTAAGATTTTTGATTTGTATTGTCAAATTTCTCTCCAGGAAGTTTTCACCAATTTTATTTCTAACAGGAGTTTATGGGAGTATCCATTTTGCCACATCCCTGTTGACATTAAATATTATATCTTTGAAATACTAGTAGTAGGAAATTAGTATTCAGTAAAGGTAATGAAATAAACAATATTTGAGTTGAAAAGAAAATGACCCAAGATTAACGTATTTAGAGTAGATACTTTTTTCCTTGAAGACAGTGCCAGCTGTGTTACATCTTAGCATGTCTTTGCACAGATACACTTGTGTACATGGGTATGTGTTTATCTACATGTATATATGTATGTTATAAGTCTTCCTTTATTTAAAGAAGTCGATTCAAGTTAGGCGCAGTAGTTCATGCCTGTAATCCTAGCACTCTGGGAGGTGAGGCAGGTAGGTTACTTGAGCTCAAGTGTTTGAGACCAACCTGAGCAAGAGTGAGACCCTGTCTCTACTAAAAATAGAAATATAAGCTGGGTGTTGTGGTGGGTATCTGTAAACCTAGTTACCCAGGAGGCTGAGGCAATAGAATCCTTTGAGGCCAGGAGTTTGAGGTTGCTGTGAGCTACGATGCCACGGCCCTCTACTCAGGGCGACTGAGGGAGATTCTGTCTCCAAAAAAAAAAGAAGAAGTCCATTAAGATTGTTAAAGTCTGCCAAGATTTTTAGAATTACTTTTGTTTCACAAAAGGGGCAAATTATTAATAATATAATATAAAGGTGTATGTTCAGTGAATATACTACTACTCAGGAAGAAAGGGGCTACTTCACACAACCAATTTTTTCCCCTCATTCCTCTTACACAGACACCCCGTACTTGTTTGGCTGTACATTACATGAGCAGTAAATAAATGCAATATAGTGGATAGGGTGGGAGGATCAATGACAATATTACATTGCAATAAATAAGGGCATGGCACAACCAAATTTCATTTCTCTAATCGGCAATGTTTTGTTTTTTGTGGGCTCCAGATTTGGAATTAACTCATGTTCTTTTTTCAAAAAGTTCACTCCTCTCGCCTCAACTATAATTTATCACTTTTCAGACCCCAGTGTCCATGACAGCAGGAACTGTGCATATTTTCACCCTCATGAAATCTCCAGAAAGTAATCAATGAACGGACTGCTTCAGCGATATCTTCTTTCTCCATTTCTAATTGTTTCCGAATGCTTTTTCTGTCCATTGGCTGCTTATCGAATCAGAATCCAATCTGCTTTGCTGATAAACCTGAATTGCTATTCAGAACAGGTTTTATTAGTTTGTGCAATGGTGCGTGCGTTTTAAAATCTAGCAGCACTACACGACCATCCTGCTGGGTGAGACTTCGAACTGGTCGGAGTTGTATTTTCTGTCCTGGCTTCTTGATCCTTTATTGGTCATGATAATCTCAGAGTGTCCTCCACCACTCTTCCCGGAGCCGTCCTAGGTTCCCAAACCAAAAGACCTGGGGGCTATTTCTTTGTTTTTTATTGTCCCATGCAACCCATTGTCCTGCAGATTAATTGAAAGGTAACTGTATAATAACTTCAGGCCTGTGGAGTTTCCACATATTTTCTTTACCACATCTAGTTTTCCTTTAATATTTTTTCCAGTCTAATGTTTAGCAAACATATTTAAAAAATTTTAAATCTTAATCTAAGAAATCAGAGAGATATGCAATTTCCTAAAATAGCATTGCATCGAATTCTGAAAAACCCCAAAGTGTAATGTATTTGCAATTTTTTGAGGATACTTACATATCTGAAGTGAATATCAGAAAACATTAGGAAGAACAGCAGTCCTAGGTAAGCCTTTTCCTCGGTCTGGAGGTAAGGGAGCCCTTAAAAGTATGAAGGATTTTGACTCCCAGAGTGGGTGCAGAGAGAGAGAATTTGAGATGGAGGAATTGGTGCCAATATAAATACCGTGGAAGCAGGGGGCAGGACGGCGGTGCAGAAGTGCTGAGGTGAGCAGAGTGTAGGGAGCATGAAGCTTCTACTAGACAGAGGCGCAGGTGAGGCGGAGCTCGGGTGGGAAGCGAAGGTGTGGACTTTCCTTACTAAATCCATTGGGAGAGGCACGGAAGATTTTGAGAAAGAAGTAAGTTCAGGAAAACTATTTCTGAACTTCATGTCTAGATCCTTAGCGTGGGGTGTGGTATTGAGTGGAATGATGGTGTGTGTGGCTACAGGGAACCTAGACAGGAGACCACCTGGATAAAATGCGCACAGTTGTGAAGTTGTAAGGTGTTGCTCAAGGAGGATGAAAGGAAGAACCTGTGTGAGAGTTGCTGCGACCCAAGTGGGTTCAGGACTGAGCGGCCGAGGGCGGGGCAGCTGGCGAGACTTGGTCTGCGCTGAGACAAGTGAGCGGCCGAGGGCGGGGCAGCTGGCGAAGCGCGGTGTGCTCTGAGACACGTGAGCGGCCGAGGACGGGGCAGCTGGCGAAGCGCGGTGTGCTCTGAGACACGTGAGCGGCCGAGGGCGGGGCAGCTGGCGAAGCGCGGTGTGCTCTGAGACACGTGAGCGGCCGAGGGCGGGGCAGCTGGCGAAGCTCAGTGTGCGCTGAGACACGTGAGCGGCCGAGGGTGGGGCAGCTGGCGAAGCGCGGTGTGCTCTGAGACACGTGAGCGGCCGAGGGCGGGGCAGCTGGCGAAGCGCGGTGTGCTCTGAGACACGTGAGCGGCCCAGGGTGGGGCAGCTGGCGAAGCGCGGTGTGCTCTGAGACACGTGAGCGGCCCAGGGTGGGGCAGCTGGCGAAGCGCGGTGTGCTCTGAGACACGTGAGTGGCCGAGGGCGGGGCAGCTGGCGAAGCGCGGTGTGCGCTGAGACACGTGAGCGGCTGAGGGCGGGGCAGCTGGCAAGCGAGGTGTGCGCTGAGACACGTGAGCGAACGAGGGCGGGGCAGCTGGCGAAGCTCGGTGTGCGCTGAGACACGTGAGCGGCCGAGGGTGGGGCAGCTGGCAAGCGCGGTGTGCGCTGAGACACGTGAGCGGCCCAGGGTGGGGCAGCTGGCGAAGCGCGGTGTGCAGTGAGACACGTGGTTTGGGACTCACCTGATGCCTTGCAGCAACCAGCCACAAGCTGTACAGAATGGGGCAAAGGTAATAATAGCATAGGGGTTTCAAGAGATGGCCTACTCTACTTCGTGATGTCTTCTATGCTGAAACATTTTCTTATTTACAGTCAATAATTTCTACATGAGGAAGATTGGGAACGTCAAGAGAAATAGACCTTCCATTGCTACATATTCAGGATTGACCTTCCACCTCCTTTCCTCCTGCAAGGCCAAAGGTGGGTTAGTAGTTTGACCAGCGTCATAGATCGTTAGGGTGCAGGGATTCCAGGGCTGCAGCACACACAGGTGGATTGATCTTACGGAAAGCGTTTGTGTTGACTCCAAAAACAAAACTCTGCCTACTGAGCAGCCTTCATGACATCCCTAGGTTCTCAAATTACGGCCGCAGGCCACATGAGGCTATGTGATTATGTTTGTTCCTTTTTTTTTTTACTTCAAAATAAGATCTGTGTGGTGTGCGTAGGAATTTGTTCATAGTTGTTTTTTTTTTTTTTTTTTTAACTATAGTCCGGCCCTCCAACGGTCTGAGGGACAGTGAACTGGCCCCCTGTTTAAAAAGTTTTAGGACCCCTGAGAACCTTCCAGGTGATTCTCAGTTTTTACTCCCTGGCATTTAGCTTTTTAGTGCAAACCTGAATAAAGTAAATAAATTATAAAGACTGTCACACTTTAGTAAAAATGAAGAACCTAAGAGAAAGATTCACATAAACACAAGCAGATTTTTGAGGATGCTATGAGCATGAAGCCATAGACAGTGTTGTAACTGAGGTGGGAAGGAGGATCCCTAATCCACCCCACTGGGGATCTCCTTTTATCGACAATGAGAGAATCTGCAAAGTTGTGCTCTATATAGGTGAAAATATAGCTGGCATGAAAAACTCTTACACGGTTTGTGGAAAGGCTGTGTGCATTTCTTGACTGTGGGTTTTATGGGAAGTTAGTAAAAAAAAATCTCTCTAAAAAATGTTGTTCCATATGTATCTATTTAAAATTTAAATTTGACAGTGCTTTTGCTCCACTTCACAACTGAGAACTTGGTGACATCTTAACTTCTTAGTCAGGGGGAGTACATACCCCCAGGCTATGCTGTCAGCAGGAATCTATTGCTTTTGTCAGATGTTTTATTAGATTTTTTCCAGGCTGTACAATGTTTAACAAAAATGTAATTCCAGAACCCAATTATGGTACTATTGAAGTTCTTATCTCCTGCTTTGGGCTACTTTCTTCTTTCTTTTATTTTTTTCTCAGAGGTTGTGATGAGCTACTTTTCTGTGACAGATGGTGAAGTTGTGTTCTAAGATGTGATTTTTGTACACTTCTGCCCAATTACTAATAAAATTATTCATCAGATACATTTAATAGAGCCATGGTCACCTTATGTAATGTTGGTGCCACTTGGGAGGTTTCTGTGTGCTGATACCATAGTCTTCACTTCTGCACTTATCCTTGTGTTTTGAAAATCTGGAAGATGAAAGTACGTTTTAAAGAGAATCTATCACTTTATCAACTTTTCCTCTCAGAGAAAACCTTCTCAGATAATTCACCATTTAATAATTTTTGATGAAAATAACTTGCGAATGCCAATTGGGTGTCAATTTAAATCTCAGTTCTGCAATGAGGACTTTGTTATCCTATTTATACGAAACTTTTGAGTTGTTAAAGTAATAACTATGAGCTGATGGGAGGGATGCTGTGTTCCCTTAGTCTGTCATCTGGGGTAGCGTGTTGTCTGTGCTAACCCCCAGTGGTTGATAGCGTCTGGCCCAACAACTGGCTTGAAGAAGTCCTCAGTAATTAGGTTTAGAACAAAAGAATGGTTCAAGTATAGGGGTACAAAACTTGAGTACATTCATCGAAAAGGTTCACAAATGTTAGCAAAGAGATAATTCCATGATGAAGTTTTCACCAGTCTTCAACAAAATAACAAACGAAATGTGGATGAATGTAAGGCTTGCCCTTGATTCTGAAAGATTTTTACAAATCATCCTAAGGGATAGTAGGTCTTACGAGCAACAATTTAACACCTGAAATAAAGTTGGCATCTTTTTATAGGCTCACACAACTTAAAAAAAAAAGAAAAAGATAAAAAAGTTGTCTCAATCCTCTAGAGTGTGAATTACCCAATGCAGTGTCCTACGGAAGTTTTATTTCATTTATGTACAGCAGTGAACAATCCAGGCATTGTTTCTACTTTATTCTTGACTTTGAGAATCCTAAGGAAATCCCTAGGAAGCACATTCTTCAATTAACTGTCCTTGAGAATCTACATCTTCCGGTGGGCTCAAAGAGCGGCCCTTCACATGCTGAATACCCACCAACAGCACAGCAGGGCTGTGAAGATGTTCTTGCCGCCCAGTCTAGGTGATGTCAACCTCTTCAGGCTGTGTAATTTAGAATTCATTCTCACAACAATATGGTTAAATATGAAATAAAAATGTTTTTTTAAGTTAAAATATAAAAACAATTTCCTCTTGTTGTAGTATGGGTGGCTGGGGTTAATGTACATTTCTGTTAAGTAGTTAACCCTTCAGAGTTTCTTTAAAGGTATCAATCTTTAAATAAAAGAATTGGTCATTGCCAACAAACAAATGCAATTACTTGTATCTAATAGATAGATTTATTTAAATATATATGCAGATACACATACAACACAGACACACATATATATAGGGAAGATTTCAAAAATAAAATATTAGCCTTAATATTTTAGGAATATAGGAATATTAGGAATACATTATGAATAATTGCTATGAACTCATTTAGATAAGAAAAATCAATTATCAGTAGAGAAGTCACATTAGGCTTTGGAATAGCAAAAAAAAAAAAAGGTAATCAAACTATATTTTATTTCTATGATGATATTATATACATTTTATTTGTGGTATGGTATTATATCAAGTTTCATCCATGGTAGAAAGTTGTCCTAACCATCATTTTGAAATTTAGGTAAATAACACCACAAGCTTAGTATTGAAATGTTTTGCTCTAATTTAGTCATGTGATCCCCTGGGTCCTAATGAATGCAAATGCTGAAAGGGCAGAGTTTATATTTCTAGAAGATTAAGAAAGAGGAGATAAGAGACAAACCAAAAACAACTTTCCCAGAGAGACTGGTGTATTTTAAAATAAATTATAGGTGAAGAGGAACATTTTCATGTTTGCACAAGGAAAAAAATAGAGTAATATAATGGCTATCCCATTGGTAATTCTTTGGAATATGTTATTTTTGTGGGTGCAGAAGATTAGGCTGCAACATAAAGGAGGCTGGAGAAGCCATGAGGGTAGAAAAAATAAGCTAATTTCATCCTTCCTGAACCTCTGTAAAATTATGCTTTCAGTAATCTTTTGCTGTTTTACATGGCGTACTCCTATTAAATGTGAAATAATTCTGCACTCAGAATACTTTCAAGTGTGACCACAGACTCTTCATTTGCAGACAGAGCACATCACAAACACTTATGTGTCCTGAAGCTCCAAAGAAGTGAGATGCGGAGTACCGTTATTTGGATAATGCCTGGGGTCACTTTTCCTGTCTCACCAATTGAATTTCCAGCCAGGGCTGCTCAACTTAAATCTCAGAATACCTTTCTAAGATTCCTTTTTTGGCTTTTCTGAGTTTTTTGGTCTTCTAATCTTAGCAAATATGCTTCTTCTGTATTTTTAAGAAGTTCATAGACAGGCATCCTTTAGGTAGTGTTTTCAAGGCTGCCCTACATTTACTTTATTCAAGGGCACCGAACAGACGCACCGAATTGATTTTTTACTGTCTTACTTTCTCTTCTTTTTCTCTTCTAAGTCTTTAATAATCTGAAATAAACTAAAGTGATGAAATCCCATCTGTGATACAATTGTAGTATTTTAAATCTGCTATTTTGTATGTCTTTATGTTTTATGTATGATATGTAGAGGATAAATCTTTTAAAAAGAAGTTACAGTCATTATGAAGTTACCATAGCGTTCTGGAACAACCCTGGGCACTCATTTGATTTTTGTGGGTTAATTCAATCTGTGTCCAAACAATCTGGTGTCTGGACCATTTAATTTTTTCTAGAAGAATCAGAGGGTATTATGACCAAGAAATTCTTGGGCAGGATCACAGGTCTTTTTGAGTAAACCTGTTAGGATAAAATGCTAGATCTGATTACCAATGTATTACTGAACTCTAGGCTGTCTGCAACCTATTCCTCCCTTCCTACAGCTATTGTATTTTCACTTATTTTCCTGATCATACTGCCATGCACAAAAAATCTGCACCCTTGTTCTCCATGCCTTTATTTAACACATATGTTGGAAGTTGATTTTAAGTTGTTTAGGAATTAATCATCCACAATCGTATGAAAGCTGTAGCATCACTTGTCCTCTGACCATATCGTTTAAAATAAATGAAAAATTCTTCTTTCTGGATGCTACTATTTTATGACCGAGACGCTGCTTGTTGCTTTTCTGTTTTTGTTTTGTTTTATGGCTTTCATTGGCCTTTGGGGAATAATGAGCATATTTAAATATCTGGAAGATTTGCATGAGGTTGTCGATGCCACAATGATTTGTGGTCCTATTAAAATAACATTTGCTGATGACATGATACAATGTGTTGCATCCTTTCATCCCAGCATGAAAATGCACTGATCTTTTCATCACAGCCACCCAGGTAATCTAGTAACCCACGACTCTAATATGATCAGCTACGCCACAATCACCAGCATTTGCATAAGTGCTTCTCCAAGATGGACTGAATTTCTAATCCAAAGTCACGTCAAGGAAAAATAGCTGTTGCAAAAGGATTTATCCCTTTATTGACTAAATGCAATTATTCAAATCCTAAAATCTGTGCTCTCTCCCTTAGCATTAGAATTTCAAGTGGATACGTCCTGACACTGTATCGTTATCTTAAACACACACACACAGGAGTACAGTCCTTAAAATAAGATGGGATGACATGTTTTCTTACGCATTCAACTGTCCTCCAGTACTCATCACCCAGAAGAGATAATTTGCTAGGATGAAACAATCAAAATTAGATCACTTCACTAGGCAAAATAACATGTGCATTTGCACACTATTTATATACAGAATCGGCATGGTTGTATTTTTGCTTTTCTCCTCAGTTCACAGGAAGAAAAAAAAATCAGAAGCAAAAAGCAACAAGAATTTCTTTGAGACACACATGACTGTAGGTAGTGCAATTGTCACAAAAAGAGATAAGACCATACGGATGGGGCTTCCTTGAGAGGGCATGACACTCTCTGAAGTAATGAGTGAATTGTGTATTCTTGAACACCATGGCTATAGAAAAATATAGGGGGAAAGGCATCAAAGAAAATACAATAAATAAAAAAGTACTCTCAAGTAAATTTTTTAAGTACCAAATACATTTGAAGCAATTTATCCAATCTCTCTCAGGGAGATATATTACCTGATCTATACTAGGTTCTGATTCCAGGTGCTGAAACTTCAAAAAGTTCATGTTTTAAAATATCAAAAGGGCAGTTTTTTCCTGTTATATTTTATTTTATCCCCTGTGAAAATACGGAGCTGTGGACATTTTATAAAACAGCCTGTTTTCCTGGCTTATTTTACAGACTTGTGAGATTTGGATACTTTGGGCGAGGTCCAAGTTTCTCGGTGCATCAGCATTTGCCCATCAATATTTGAGACCTGTCAGTTCTCGACATTAAGTCTGTGTGATGACGGATGCAAACTAGTAGTGAGACTGTAAAAATAAGGTCCACCTGGTTCAGCAAAGCCTGGCATTCAGCTTCTGGCCCTGTGACTTGGACCTAAAGATAAGCTGTAACAAATCAGATAGACCGTATTTTAAGGGGAAACAATTATTTTTTAAAAATTGTGTATCTCAAACCATTCCTTTAAAACAAACTCTCATTTCTTTGCAATATATGTTACCTTTCATTTGCAGCATTCCCTTATAAAGCTCTGAAGTTTATCCTATAAAAAGAACTGTATGTTACAGCCTCAGATTGTGTTTGTCACAGAGTCATAAATGCCCCTCTCTTTTTTTTTTTTGTAGAGACGGAGTCTCACTTTATGGCCCTCGGTAGAGTGCCGTGGCCTCACACAGCTCACAGCAACCTCCAACTCCTGGGCTTAAGTGATTCTCTTGCCTCAGCCTCCTGAGTAGCTGGGACTATAGGTGCCCGCCACAACGCCCGGGTATTTTTTGGTTGCAGTTTGGCAGGGGCCGGGTTTGAACCGGTCACCCTCGGTATATGGGGCGGCGCCTTACCGACTGAGCCACAGGCGCCGCCCTGCCCCACTCTTTTGAATAAAGAAAAGGAAAAAGAATGCAAGACAAATAACACTGCAAAATTAATTATCGAACCGTTTTTATTGACTGAAGTAATAGTCTAAAACATTAAACAGAATGCAGTTAATGAACAGAATGGTGAGAGCACCATGAATTTCAAACAGAAATGTCTTTACTTTGTATGCTTTATAATATAGTTCAGGACAAATCTCTACCTTTCATCCTTTTGAGAACTTAGAAATGCTTTAATGTTATCATTTCAGACTTTTATTCAGTAGATACTTTGTAACCATGCAATCTTCATATATAGTACATTTCTTTGCACTGCTTCTTGGATCCTCCACTCGCAGAGTATTGAGAAAACTGACCTTAGACATACTTTAAAACAGTGGGCCTGTTCAGTTGGGTACCTCAGATTTGGGGGAAAAAAATCAGCTACTAAGTTGAAGTAGTTTTTCTTCATTTTACCAAACATATGATCCCAATCCTGAAACTAGAAATATGTCTTGTAAAACTTTATACTTGACAATCTGTTGTGATTTAGTAGATGGCTGACAGTGTCTAAGCCAGTCTTTGTGGAGCAGACAGTCCTTAGATCGTTACCATCTCTAAGTGTTAATCATACTGGCATTTAAAAAGTATCTTTAAATTTTAGCCATTCGAACATTCCTTAGATAAAGCATTTTTCGTTTGGTCACTAGTCCCCATCTATCAAATAGATATTGATTTTCAGAGAAGTGCTTATTTCATTTCCACTAAACTGAACTCTTTTCACCCTACAATCATTACATAATTTCCACCATTATCTACAGTAGTTCTGTTCCATCAAAGAGAAATTGAGGAAATAATGTGAGTATTCTCATAATAAGACATGTTATTTTCATGATGCTGTGTAGTTTACAAAATGTTTTTCATACAAATTATCCAATTTAATCCTCCTCACAGTGCTTCCAGGAAGGTTTCTGCTGTCATCCACAGGAATGAGGGCAACGAACTTGTTCAAGGTCACCCAGCTGGGAAGGAGTTCATCTGAGTCTTCTAATTTTTTATGCCCACTACCATTTTGGTTAAAATAAGCACACTATTCTCATTTTCACAATCTAAATAAAAATATAAACTTGGAATTATGCAGATGATTTCAAGTTCTGCACCCAAGTTGTGTTTATGAGCACACGAGGTAAACCTTTGATACAATTACTGAATATTGCTCTCACCTGCCCTGCCTCTCTGTCCTATACAAAAGTGAAGCACATTAATGATATCTGAAAAACAGGGAATGTGGAATCCTATTTGATTTTGGTATTTTACTTAAAACGCAGTATTAGAATTAAGAGAGGTTAAATATGTTAGCAGGGCAATGGCCCAGTGTTCCTAAGATAAAAGGGAACATTATCAAGATTCCTGGCTCCAGCCCAGGGGAAAAAGAGCCTTCTCTAGTGCAAATTGCCTCACACTTCAACACAGTGCCAGCATTGCAAATGGGACATATTTCCTCTCTACCTATAGCCAAAGTATCATGTTTACTTTGTCTGAATGCAATAATTAGGCCATTAATAGAAGGGTTCTAAATTGGACTGTGTTTGAAGGAAAGCATTAGGCAAGGTCAGGAGAGACCATTTTGTTTCTGAAATATCACAACCTGTTCAAAATCAAGCATACTGGACAATCCATCTCTCTTACTGATATCGAAGCTGAGTTTGTCTGTCAATCCCATGAGCAAGCAAGACCTAATCCACCGTTTTTTTGTTTTTTTTTTTTTAGTTTTTTTCCTTTATTTTTTCTTTTATTGTTAAATCATAGCTCTGTACATTAGTGCAATCAAGGGGTACAATGTGCTGGTTTCATATACAATCTGAAATATTCTCATCAAACTGTTCAACGTAGCCTTCATGGCATTTTCTTAGTTATTGTATGTAGACATTTGTATTCTGCTTTTAGTAAGTTTTGCCTGTACCCATTCTAAGATGCACGTAGGTGTGGCCCCACCCCTTACCCTCCCTCCCCCCTAACTTCCCCCCTCCCTTCCCCTTCCTTGGCCCTTTCCTCATAGTCTTGTGCTATAGTTGGGTTATAGCCTTCATGTGAAAGCATCATGTGCTCAGTCACTAGGTTACCCCTTCATAGTAGGGCTGAGTATATTGGATACTTTTTCTTCCATTCCTGAGATACTTTGCTAAGAAGAATATGTTCCAGCTCTATCCATGTAAACATGAAAGAGATAAAGTCTCCATCTCTCTTTAAGGCTGCATAATATTCCATGGTATACATGTACCACAATTTCCTAGTCCATTCGTGGGTAGATGGGCACTTGGGCTTCTTCCATGACTTAGCGATTATGAATTGGGCTGCAATAAACATTCTGGTACAGATGTATTTGTTATATTGTGATTTTTGGTCTTCTGGGTATAAGCCTAGTAAAGGAATTATAGGATCGAATGGCAGGTCTATTTTTAGGTCTCCAGGTATTCTCCAAACATCCTTCCAGAAGGAACGTATTAGTGTGCATTCCTACGAGTAGTGTAGAAGTGTGCCCTTTTCTCCACATCCATGCCAACATCTCTGGTTTTGGAATTTTGTTATGTGGGCTACTCTTCCTGGGGTTAGGTGATATCTCAAAGTAGTTCTGATTTGCATTTCTCTGATGATTAAGGATGATGAGCTTTTCTTCATGTGTCTGTAGATTGTGCGTCTGTCTTCTTTAGAGAAGTTTCTCTTCAAATCCTTTGCCCACCCTGAGATGGGATTACTTGTTCTTTTCTTGCAAATATGTTTGTGATCTCTGTGGATACTGGTTATTAAACCGAAGCCACTTTGTCGCTTTCGGGGATCCCTATAAGACTAATATTAGTTTTCTTTGAAGTATCCCAGAGCTCTCTGAGAGAGTGATCTGTTTTTGCCCTCCATTTTCTCTTCCTCTTTGAGAGTTTGGGAGCATTCGAACGCTTTGTCTTCGATGTCAGAAATCCTTTCTTCTGCTTGCTCCGCTGTGTTACTGAGAGATTCTACTGTGTTTCTCAGATCTTTGAGGGCTGCAACTTCTTGTCTCAGTGTAGCAAAATCTTTGAATTTTGGCGAATTCTTGAGACATTTTTTGGGTTACTGCTTAGAATTCTAATTCGATCTTATTTGCTATCCAGATTCTGAATTTGATTTCTGATATCTCAGCTATTTTTTTTGTGCATGGGATCTTGTGCTGTGTCTGCCCCATTGATCCTTGAGGGAGTTGATCTACTCTGATTATTCATATTGCCTGAGTTTTTCTGTTGATTTCGCCTCATGATTGTTTTTCACCATTGCCTCTGGCTTTCCTCAGTGTTGGGGAGGTGTGTCTCCAAGATTAGACCCCAGCATGATCACTCTGTTGTTGCTGGATCTCTGTAGGGAGTGACCCTGTGTAATTCCTCTGGGGCTGCCCCAGCCAGAGAGTTCTGGTTGTGGAAGCAGCTCCGGAGTGTGACACACTCGGATCCAGCAACAGGGCAGGAGGTGGTGTGCACATTTCTTGGGGTGCCTGGTGCCCAGTGACTTTGGCACAGAGAGCCCAAGGCTCCAGGCATCTCTGGTCAGGAGAAGGGCTCTGCGGAGAGGCAGAGAGGTCTCCAGAGGGCATATGGCTACCAGAGTTCCTGGCCAGATGAGCGGGCCGGTGTGGAACTAGGGAGGGTACAGGAGTGAGGATGCAGGGTTGCCCGGCTCCCACAGTTCCTGGTCAGGGCATGTGGAGGCCCAGCAGGTGTGGGTCACGGGTCAGGGGTCATGGTACAGCTCTTATGGAGGTCCAGGCGGCACCACGCCCAGGAGTTTGAGGTTGGTATTTCCTGTGATGCCACGGCACTCTACCCAGGGCCACAGCCCGAGGCTCCAGTGTGCCAATACCAGTCTCACTCTGCCCCTGAGGGTTAAGGATATAAGGCAGCTCAGACCCTGCCTTTAGGCTGCTCAGTCACTAGGTTACTAGCTCCCATCCAGTCCTTGCTCTGTGACCCTGAGGGTGGAGCTTGCCAGGGCAGTTATCTCACAATGGCTCCCTGAGGCCCACAGCCGAACACTATTAGCTCCGTCCTGCTTAGTGGCTCAGTCTGGGGCCCTAGACAGTGCCCAAAGTTCTCCGCACTCTGCTCAAGCTCTCCCAAGGCAGTTCAACTGCGTGCCAAGTCCGAAAACACCAAAACAGTTCACAAGTAAGGCCTTTCCGGTTTGCAGTCTCACTGCTGCTTGTACTTATGACTGCCAGTGGGATTAAGTCGATCGAACATACACAACCACTTGCCAGTTTTCCACTGTTTTTGTCCTCCTCTTGTGGTCCAGAAGTCCCTTGCTGACTCCCTGTATCCTCAAAGGGATGATTATAGTCAGATCTCACCAGCCAGAGATGCCTGCAGTCTTTTGTTCTTTATGAAGTAGCACAATATTACTATGCTACAAATTTATTTTTATATAATCTTAATGACTGTATTCGAAAGTAATTGCATTTTGGGGCGGCGCCCGTGGCTCAAGGAGTAGGGCGCTGGTCCCATATGCCGGAGGTGGCAGGTTCAAACCTAGCCCCAGCCAAAAAAAACAAAAAAAAAAAAAGGAAAATAATTGCATTTTTTTGGTAATGCAGGCAAATTTCATTTATATATTTAAAAATATTTGTTGTGGGCAGCGCCTGTGGCTCAGTTGGTAAGGCGCCTGGCTGAACTGCAACCAAAAAAAAAATAGCTGGGTGTTGTGGCGGACACCTGTAGTCCTAGGTACTCGGGAGGCTGAGGCAAGAGAATCGCTTAAGCCCAGGAGTTGGAGGTTGTTGTGAGCTGTGTGATGCCATAGCACTCTACCAAGGGCCATAAAGTGAGACTCTGTCTCTACACACACGCACACAAAAAAAAAAAAAAAAAAACATTCGTTGTGAGAAGGAATTCATGGACTTTACCAGGCTGTCAAAGGGGCCCATGGCATAGAACACAAAGTTTAAATACCTTGAAGAAGGACTCCATGGTCAACATTTATGAATGGTTCAGTTTCAACCAGCGGTGTGTGTATGTGCTATTTTTCAGATTCTGTGCGAGGCACTAGAGATACAAATACAAATTCTGACATTATAACTAGCTTAAAAGAATCCTGGCAAGGGAATCTCGTCACACACTCAGAGATTAAGTGCCAACAAACATGACCGTCAACTATTTGTGCTAAGCAATTTATATGCATCATAATTTTTACCTCCAATTTATAGATAAAGAAACTGTGATACAAATAAACTAGGTAAATGATTTGAGCAAGTAGTTGTCAAACAAACTGGTATTTGTTCCTGGGAGGTGGGACTTCAGGGTCCCAGACCTGAGCCACTGGGCTTCCTTATTGCTCAGTGTGAAGAGTGCAGGCATATCCACTTGTACAATCTCTCCAGAGCAGAAAGGTGAGTGTTGAGCCCGAGAGTAGTTGGAATATTGGAGTTAGGTTCCTTGGGTTATTGTCTTCAGATGAGACTGCCACAAATACAGCAGTCAGCCAGGATAAGAAGTCAGGGTACTCCAGATGGAAAGACAGTGACATATGCAATGAGGGAGAAAGTTGCAATTGATATAAAATATTGTGAAGTGTTATCAAGTGTACCGTAGAAGTAAAGAGTGGCAGTAGCTGGGACTGGGAGGTAGATGGGTAAAAAATGGTTGGTATAAGACTCAGTGCCAAGCTCTCCCCCTTTATTTTCTTGAGTATTTGTGAAGCTTTATGCAATGACTTTCTGTGGTTATGTTTGTGCTACTGCAACATTGCCCTACAAGTTCTATCGAGTACAATATGCTTATTTAGTGGCTGTGTTCATTAGTTTGGTTGATTGATGGTATGAACTTGAAAGTCCATAGTCACTGCCACAATTATTTTCTATTTACTTCATTGTATTTAATTTATTATAAAGAGATTTATTAATATCCTCTGTCTTAATAACTTCTTGATCTTTTTCAAAACTATAAGATTTAGTTTAGAGAAATGGTTTGTAAACTTAACTGGCTTGTTAAATCACAGATTGGTGAATTACTGGTCCTACCTAACTCCAGAGTTTCAGACTCAGTAGCTCAGGGATGTGGCCATAAAGTTTACATTTCTAACAGCCTCCCAGACGATGCTGGTGCCTCTAGTCCACTATTCTAGTTTGGGACCATGTTGATATTACAAGATTCTCCCTAAACCAGTCCTGTTTGCTTAACCTGATGAACTTTAGCAGGATAGTATAATGAGAAAAAATGAGTTATGCAATTAGGCAGATCTTGGATCATATTCAAAATCCAGTCCTTAGCAGCTGTGTGACTGAGGCAACTATACCTCCCATAGTCTCAGTTCTATCCATTTTAAAGTGTATTATAGTTGCTACTCAACATACAGCAATCTTCAATATTATTGGAGCTGTTATGGATTGAAAGTTTGTTCCCCTCCCCCAAATTCATATGTTAAAGCCCTAACCCTGGATATAATGGCATTACAAGGTGAAGCTTTTCACAGGTAATTAGATTGAGATAACGTCCTGGAGATGGAGTAGCCACGATAGGATTCCTATCCTTCTAAGGAGAGCTCAGTGCTTGCTCGCTCTCTGCTGTGTGAGTAGCCTGTGAGAAGGTGTAAGTCTGCAGACTAAGGAGAACCCTCATTCATCAAGAACTCGTCCATGCTGGCATCCTGATTGTGGACTTCCAGCCTCCAGAATGGAAAGAAAGAAATGCCTTTTGTTTAAGCCACTAAGTCCATTTTCTTTTTTTTTATTTTTGAGTGAGAGTCTCACTTTGTTGCCCTCGGTAGTGGGCTCAAGTGATTCTCTTCTCTCAGCCTCCTGAGTAACTGGGACGACAGGAACCTGCCACAAGGCCCAGGTATTTTTGGAGATGGGCTTTACTCTTGCTGGTCTCGAACTCCTGAGCTCAGGCAATCCATCTGCCTCGGTCTCCCAGAGTGCTAGGATTATAGGCACGAGCCACCGCATGGTATTTGTTATAGCAGACTGGTTGACAGTTGCTGTGTACCATGCTCCATGCTGAGTAGTTCATTTGCATCATTTTATTTAATTCTCATAACAAGTTCTCCCTATCTTATATGCTGACTCTGAGGCCTGGTGAGCCTTAGGTCACATGGGTATAAGCTGAATGAACCTGGGCAATGTGCTTCTGTTGGCGTTGCCTTCCATCTCTCCTGCTTCCTTGGTCTGTGCTTTTGTCTGTCTGCATAACTTCCCTCCAAACAAATGTGCTGGTCTTTTCAGGCTAATTACCCACCTTCTCATGGCCCCTCTTTCCATGCTCATTCCTGATGACTGTCATGTCTTATTCTTTAGTTTCCGGTCACTGAGGATAATCACAGCGGTTGGGTCTTCTCACAAGACAGTGCAGTTCGTAATGATTCAGTTCTTTTATAGTAATGGAACCCCTGGTATGTCTTCCCCCATCTTTCTTATAGAACATTCCTTTTATGATTATGTACACTCATATCGCATTGCAATTATTTCTCATATTTCAAGTTTTTATTTCAACCTTATCTGAAAGCTTTTGAAGAAAGACAGTCACCTTTTGAATTTTTCACTGCACCACGCATCTGGTGAGACAAACAAAGGTGCTTATACAGAAGGGCTGTCATAGCCCTTAGCCTTCACTCAGGGCTAGCCCACATCTCCATAAATCAAGTTGACATACAAAATTGCGCTGAAATCAGTTCAGAAAGCTCAGCAACGCCTTCAAGATGTCAGCGTGATTCATAAAATGAACCTGCATTGTTTCTACATAGAACTTCATGTTTTGTTCAAGCAAGTAAATCAAAAATAAAATACGAATAAAAACTTGTAGATTCCTGAGTAGATACTTATCTGGTACGGGGGAGTTAGAGGTTGGTTGGCTTCCCCCAGTTGACTAGAGGTTGTTTTTTGCCAAGTGCTTGCTGTACGTGACTAGTGCTGTGTGGATGTTTTTCTGTATTGCCCATTGTATTATTATAGTAACAAGAGGTATTTTTAATTCCCTTTTCATAGATGAAAAAAATATTTTAACCCCTTTTCAAAGGGGTTAAATAATTAGCTTATATGAGAAGTTAGGGGTGACAACCAAAGTCAGTCTGCCTCACTACAAAATATAACCCAGCTTGCCCTCAATTTTGTCATCCACCTCCCAAAGTGACTCAAGGCCAAAACTATTACTCTTGTCAATGACGATTGTTCATATGAGGTATCTGAGTCTCTCTTATGCTGCTATAACAGAATACATGAGCCTGGGTATTTTCTTTCTTTTGGTATTGGAGCCTGGGAATTCTGAGGTTGAGGGGCTGGCACCATGCAAGGGCCTCTGTGCTACATCAAGATTTGGCAGAGACATAAGGGAAAGAGAACCCAGGAGCACAAGATGGGCCCGAACTGTCTTTTATAACAAACCTACTCTCACAATGACCACATTAAGCCACTGATGAAGGCAGCTCACTCATGACTCTTGAGAGTCCCTCCTCTCAACACTGTTGCCTTGGGCATTAAGTTTTCAACACATGACCTTTGGGTACACGTTCAAACCAAAGCACAAGTTATTCACATTATATAACAAATAAATATATAATCCCCCTAACACTGTATTTCTCTTTTTACTTATAAAACGGGGTCATAAATACAGTTTAAAGAATAAAAAATGTAAAAGTTTAATAATTTAGTGGGAATATTTTGGGCTTATATTTCAATTGTGAAATTTGACCTAGTCTCAAAGATCCTTATAAACAGTCAGATGATGAGTTCACTTTGAGTTCAGAAAGCCTCACATTGGTTTTAAGTATTCATTTCATTGTTTCTGAAGGCCTAATTTTGTTCTTTTCTTTGAGTCATCTAGAAAATGTGTGTGAGTATTAAAAATGAGTCTTGTTACTTTAAAAAAATTACCACTATAAGGAGGAATAAACCAAAAAGAGGAGAAATGCACTGGTCACAACCACCTAATTAATGCAGCTTGGAAACCATGTTATTTTAAGTTTACTACCCTTTTTTGTCACCTTTTCAAAATGTTGCTTAGTGAATATAATTCCCCCTCAGAGATCTATAAACCTATTGATTGGGCATCTTAAATTGCACAAGGACATGTAAGAAGGCTCAGACTGATTCGCACCAACAGACAATTAAGCCTTGACATTAATCTCTGCAAAATTGTTAAATATGAGAATACTTTCTTAGTTTTGCATAATGTAACTTAAGTGTCCCATAACAGTCTGCTTCAAATAAGCTGAAACATTTTTATGTAATTCAGAGGTGCCCAACCTGCAGCCAGTGAGCTGCACGTTGATTTTGTGAGGACATTTTTTTGCTTATCTGTGATGTTGAATATAACAAAAAGTATGCACAAACCATTTTTTGCTAATCAGCATTCATTAGTGTTTGTGTATTTAGGCCCAAGACAATTCTTCTTCCAATGTAGAGCAGAAGAAAAAAAAAAAAAAGGTTGGACAGCCCTGATAATTCATAATAGTGCATAGTTTAGAATAAAATAATTTTATCTAGAGACCACTGGATAGAGGAATATGTAGAACCTTTTAAAGAACTTTAGCTAACATCATATCCTCAGAACAAGGATGAATGGCAAGGGTGCTGGTTTTGCATTATAGAGATGTTATAAAGGCCCTTCTGTAGAAGCAAAAATACACATAAGATTTGGTAATAGCAAATTATTAAATAGCACTTATTTTTATAGCCAATCTATCTTTTGATTTTTATATTATATTAATATTAATCCTCATAATGACTTTGTGATGTAGACACAGATATTACGTGAAGTATACTGATGAGGAAATTGAGTCACAGAGTTTTTAAGGAATTTATCCAACATGCATCAGGTAGTTAAGTCCCAGGTGCTAGGATTTGAGCCACGCATTTTGCTTCCCAAGTCCACACTTCTAATCAGCAAGCTTTATTCTTCACATTAGATATTTAAGCGTAGAAATGAGGTCGTGTTGTCCTCAGTTGAGTCAAAGAGGTATGGAAGTTTGCTCTAGTTTAAACTGAAATATCATATAGTGAAATTATTTGCCAACTTCTTTCAAGTCAGTGTCTTCAGAACAGAGACACCACCTCTAGCACTCCATTTGTGAGTTAAAAATGGGCAATAGAATAAATACGGTGGCTACTGTAAAGTACTGCATAAAAAGACTTCTTCCTAGGTTATGATAAGAATATACACTAAATGAAAGATAGATTACATTATAAAAATCTACATCCAAAGAGCTTAAATGAAAGCTAGTGATGTAATATTCAGGCATAGAAAAGAGTAAAGGAAACACAGGCTGCCATTAATCACGAAGAGAAAGGGAGAAGAAGGAAGCAAAGAGAAGTTTGCCTTGCACAGCAAACACTGAGCATAAATAAAATATATTTACAGTCTCAGTAAAGGAGAATCCCTGGGGTAATAGTAGATATTTGAACAGTATTTTCTTTTCAAGGAACTGTACAAAACAAACAAATAAAAAAAACCTAGTAAACACATAAAAAAGTTAGCTAAAGAGAAAGAAAACTCAGAAATGCTGGAAAGCTAGCTGAAGAATCAGGTAGATTGTATTGTTGGCTGTTGGCTGATCTCAAAGACTGCCAGCTTTTTATAGGATAAGGATTAGGAGTTAATTAAAAGCCTACAGGGTGGGCAGAATGAGAGAAGATGAGTTGGTTTCGATAAACAAGATAAAGGACAACAGCCTAGGAACATAAGCTGAGGAGACGGCCCAGTCCAGGAGGAGCACAGGTCCTCGGGAGGTCTGGCTGAGACAGGTGTAAGTCACGGTGGATGCCCTGTTGACTAGGCTGACCTGCATGCATGAGCTGCACAAGGAAACAGCAACAGTGATTTGTTTTCCCAACAGGTTTTTATAAACTAAAGCCTCCTTTGCTAAAACTTATAAACAGTTGTTCAGGGCATAGGGCACAACTTCAAGTCAACTAAGTTAATATCAAATATTGAAAACAATCATTCAAAGTTAAGAGTTCTTAATCTAGAGGCCTGGGAACAATGTGACTTGCAGGAGACTCTGACTTCCCTGAAAAAAATGTATGTAATTTTACCTGTTAGTAAGGGCTGCCATAACAAAACTCCACAGCCTGTGTGACTTATACAACAAAAACATAATGTCTCATAATTTTGGAGGCTGGAAGTTTAAGATGAAGGTGACAGAAGGGCTGGTTTCCTCTGAGCCCTCACTCCTTCTCCCTGCGTCCTCACATGGCCTTTATCTGGGCATGCACACCCTGAGGGCTCTTTGCATGCAAATTTCCTCTTCTTATAGAGACACGGCCAGATTGGATTAAACTCCATCTATGTATCCTTTATGGTTGATTACCCTTGTGAAAGGCCCTATCTCCAAATGTAGCCACATTCTGAGACACGGAGGACTAGGATATCAGCATATGATTTAAGGGGACCACAATTCAGCCGGTAGTGCAGAGATTTTAGTTTTCCTCTGAAAATGATAAGTGATCAAGGAAAACATTCAGAACCACTGGTTTGGAGTCCAAGTTTTCTTTTGGTGTCATATTTCTTGAAAGCTTTATCAAATAGTATTTTGCTACCTAAATATAGATAATTGGTATATAATGTTAAAAGTTCTATTACTGTAGACGTGGAACACTGACCTCTTTTTCCCTAACAGGCTTTCCACAACACAGGGATCGTTGTCCTTTTGGGGGCCACTCCCCATACTACTTCAGATATGTGGGCTAGTGCAAGAGTCAACAGACGCGTAAATATTGCAGATTTTCCAGGCCTACTCGTCTCTGTCTCAAGTACTCTTCCATTACAATTGGAAAGCAGCAGTAGACTGTAGATACACAAATCGGTGGGGCTGTGCTCCAATAAAACTTTATCTGTGGACACTGATGTATTAATTTCATGTAATTTTCACATGCCACACTGTATCTTTTTAAATTTTCCTCAACTATTTAAGCATATAAAAATATTGTTATCTCACCAACAGTACAAAAATGGGCACTGGGACAGTTTTGGCTCACAGGACATAGTTTATATACCCTAATCTAAGAAAAAGAACCAGTCCCAAGGAAGTATGCCTGTGATTTTAGATCTATTTCTGTGGTGATTCTTATCACAAGAAGAGCTTCACAGATTCTTTCCCCTGTGTTGTCATGCCCATTATTATAGAGTAGGGTGGGATGTGTCTGGCCAGCTGGGCACAGATACGGTTTCCCCCTAACCCTTGTAAGAACTGTTTTTTTTTTTTTTTTTTCCTTCAGTTAGGTTACATAGTAATGTGGCAGGATCTTCTGCTCTGATCTTCTGACTGACAAATATTGACTTAGACAATGGACTTAAAGGAGTGAACAAAATAGAAAATCTACCTGCCCTGATGGAACCTATAGTTCTTAATTCTCTTCAGAGTTGTAGGAGAGAGGAAAAGGTGATTAAAACTCACTGAGTACTCACCTAGTGCCAGAGGCTGGGTGTGCACGTACCACAGTGGCCATTCAGGCTCAGGCTGTGCACTGTCCAAGCCTCGGATGCTGATATAAAAGAGCCTTCCCAGAACTGTGCATGGGGGGTGGCCCTAGGAGGTCTTACATTTTTTTTTTCTTTTATGACCAGAGTAGTTCATCTTAAACTACATTGTTCTTCACAGAAAGGAGAAGGTGAAGTGTCGTTTTCCTCCAAAGCCCGTATCTCTTCCCTTATATAATTCTTTTCTTCCGAGGTAGTATTTGCCAACATTAAACAAAACACTTTGATATGCCTTTATTAAAGAACATATAAAAGGTTGAGAAAAAATGCACATCCAGTTTGCCCAAAGCTTTTTCTATTGAGAATTCTCCTGTGGCACCACTGTGAACATTAATGGGGGGGGATTTAATTAAATGTAATTAAACTTTTTTCTAAAATTATTATCATGTCTTCGCTTAGCCTTATTCCTTAGGTAAAGTTCATGCTGTGTCTTTCTCCAGTTTTTTCCTTTCTCAACTTGCACACTTATCGCCGTGTCCAGTATCAGCTTTGAGAGTTTATATGAGCCTTTGACGGTTGTATTCTGTTGTAACCCAGTATATGAAAATGAAAACCTAAAATCTCCATCTAATAGATGAGCAAATAAGCAAGCAAGTTGATGCTCAGACGAGAACAAACTTTGATGTTGCTGAGAAAAGAAGCTATCTGTCTCTCTTTGAACTTAGATCAGATTAAAAAGCAATAAGATAAAACTAGGAAGAAAAACAGGGATCTTAAATTTTAAAACTAGAGTTAAAAGCCTGCCCAAGTCATTTCACACACTGGAATTTTTCTTTCTTAATTAGTAAAGTGTCTTTTCCTTCAACCTTCAATGTAACATGAGTCTTCTATTTTTGTGAACCAAATAGTTACATCTGATGGAGAAGTCTCTATAAGGACTGCAGAGTGACCTGGCTTGAAATGGACTCTTGTCTATTACCAGGTGCTTGAATAGTATTTGAATTGATGTTTGAAAGAAAGAAATATGGGAAAATTAAAATATCTTTAAGTTTTTTGGGAGAATTACATAAATAAAGCTACATACATGCTTAGCACCTGGCTAAGGGAAGTATGTTTAGTGTGTGACTGTGAGTGGTATTTCTCTTACCAATAATTCTCAAGCTAAGAGAGTTCTGGTGGACGGCCAGCTGCAAAAAGTGGTGGGTAATTCATGATGAGAACTCTAGTGTGCGGGAAAATCTCCTGGGTAGCTTTGTCCACAGAAGGCTACTTGGTAAGTTTGCTGTCAGAAACAGAGGTGATTAACAGTACGAGGCTAAACAGCTTGCTACGTGTGTTCCCAGAACAAAGTCAAGTCCATTGGGCTGATTGGACCTGCATCTGAGCCTGATCTCATTTTGCTGGGATCTATAAGTGTTTCGCCTTCCTTTTCTTTGATTCCTTTGGGGTCGGACCCCAAGGATCCCCTCCACAAAAGACATCTGTACCCTAATTTCAGAACCTATGAATACCTTATCTGAAATGGCAAAATGAACTTTAAAGATATGATTAAGTAAAGTATCTTAAGATGGAGAGATTATATTAGATCATTCAGGGAGTTGAAATATACTCCAAAGGGTCCCCACGAAAAGAAGCAGGAAGGTTTTTGTCAGGGAAAGCAGGATGACCACAGAGGCAGAGGAAGGGAGGGAGATGTGAAGATCGTAACAGAGGTTGGAGTGACCGGTGGCTAGAAGGGGGCAGCCTTTAGAAATTGAGAAAGGGAACTGGACCCTGAGGGGGAGCACATCAATCAAAATCAATCAACAGCTGATTGACTTTAGAATTCTGACCTCCAGAACTACAAGAAAAGAAATTATTTTGTGTTTGGTAATTTGTTTCAGCAACAAGAAACCAATACTTTAACTAAATATGTCTTCTTTGACAGTTTCTTTCATTAGAATACCTATATCTCATGTTAAAAGCTATGATAAAGTGATAAACAAAAGTTAAATAAGATACATTTGAACATAATATAGTTGTTGTATATCATATAAATGTTTATATATTGTGATGCTACTGATGACGGTACAGATACATTTATCTAAGGTTAAAATCAATAATTGAAGTATAAAGGTTGCATGCCTAAGAATTATTTAATATATTTCTAGTGATTTTTCACATCTCAAATTGGGTGAGTTTTAAAATCAGCTGTTTAAGTATAATCTGATGTTCTTTAAATTCAAAATGTGTAGTGGAAGTTCACAGTTACATTTATGTGCCACCTTTCAGTGGAAACACCTACTGGCTCGACAAGCTGGTCTTTCTAATAGTATTTTGGGGTTTCCCAAATGCAAAGGCATCCCTATTATTTTTCATTGCCCTTAAAAGACAGCTTCACATAAGCTCCAAGAATTTATAGATCTGGCCTTAGTGCTTTGTCTGGCACAGCCTCCCACATGTTCATAGGAATTTTCTCTCTTGCCACGGCCCTGGGTTCCCCCAAAGCTTCCTGAATTTTAGGTCTTCAGATATCAAAGGTTGTGAAAGAGTTTTGCCCCTCACAGGCTCACCTCATGCTCAGGTCCACATGAAATCCCTTTGAATAACACTGTCACCATTGGCCTCTACTTCCCTAGAATGATTCAGCCAGACACGGTGAGCGATGGTGTCTGAACCTCTTCACCCCCCTCCCAATGCTATCGCCAGATCCTCCCTTCTCTTCTCCAAGTCATAGAGAAAAATCTCATGCATGTGGATGGATGAAGAGGTCTATTCTTATGAAAGGGAAGTGTTTTTCTGGAACGGTTGTAGGAAAAGGAAAGAAATTGTCCCACGTGAATAGTTGGTGGTGACCTTCACTCGCATCCCCATTGTTTTACTCAAGGAATCTGGTTTGATTGTGCATTGCGATCGCAGCTTCTCCTGTTCTCTGCTTTTATGCCTTAATCCTGTTGTTACCTGCCCCTGACTCAGTAGTAAACTGGTGAAGGACGACTCTTTCAGAATTCACAGTCCGTGTGGAGGTCATCTGAAAAATTAATTAAGTGTTAAAATAATGTGTCTCACATTAAGACACACCTCTGATTAGTAACCATTCCTCTTCTGGTTTTAGCACCAGAGAAGCTTCTAGTCATGTCACTATTTATGGTACCGATACTGGTTTGTATCCTGTATTTAGCTTTTCCAACTGTTCCGAAGAAAAGTCAGCCTGCCTTCACACCTATAGTTTTATATATCTTCAGCATGACATCAACTAGCATAGGAACCAGGAATGTGACTCACAGACTCTGCCTGTCTCAAAGGAACTGAATGTGGTGAAGGTCAGATGGTGTTGGGGTTAGAGGCAATGGTAACCATGGGCCACTGTGATAAGTTAATGGTTGTTTTGGAGTCTTGGTAAAGTGGCACTAACATTGAAATCATAGTGGCCAGTCAAAAATTTTACTGCAATTCAAATCAGCAGTTCATTTTGTTTACTGGGTGTTCTAAATTGAAGTCAGATAATTAATCATGAAAAGAGGAATATTTTTTAAAAATGACTTCATTTCCTCTCTCCTGTTAGCCCCATCTTTAAGAAAAAGTGATAATACAAGAAAGCAGTGAAACGCAAAGAGTTTAGAAAATAAGAGTTTGAACATGATTTGAAAATGTAATAAACCCATGAAAACAGACATTGTTCTAAAGATCTGATGTTATACTTTACACACCCGTTATAAAAATAGTCATTATCTTGTTCCATAAACACTTATAGATAGTATAACATTTTTTAAAAGCAAAAATGGAGGAGCAGAGAGGAGGAACATCTCAAGATATTAGTATTTTAAATTCACTGAACTTGTTGCTCGGACATTTTTATATATTTTAAAAGTTTTTCTCATGCTCTGTGAAAAGATATTTGTAAAGTATTGTAAGCCTACCCATGTTTTTGTTCCTGAGTTCATCAGCTAAAGTGGGGTAGTATAATGTCTAGAATTTTTTGAATATTTTAATTTTATTTAATTCAGTTACAGAATAACAAGAAATAAGCAACACATTTCATTATGCAGTTTTTCTAAAAGGTAAGCTGTGTGAGGGTCAGGGGCTTGTCTGTCTAATTCACTTCTATGTCTCAAGGCTTACCCTAGTGTATAAATCATATCAGATACTCAGTAAATATTGGCTTAAATTCACATTTACATATATAGCCTTGCAGATGTCAAAGACTAGGAAGTTCTGGTTTTTCTACCTTCATGGGCAGATGGACATATAAATAAAGCATTGTATTCAATTTTACCTTCTACCTAAAAACATAATCTTACATTGTGAAAACCTACAAGATTACACACACACACACACACACACACACACACACACACACACACACAGAGAGATCTTACTCTAAAGCCTCGCAGTGCTTTTTGGTTACTACACTGTTTGGCAGAAGGAATGCTACTATTGTGAAAGGAAGAGAAATACACAGATGATAAATCAAATCTCCCATTATTAGAAAATGATTTGAATTTTCTTTTTCTTTTATAGGGTATTCATATCTTTGGTTCCTTTTACTCTGAACTGATATATGATATCTTTATCATCGCAGTGGGAATATTCTAGCAATGTGTATCTTACCAACAAATTTTAAATCATCCAAAACATTTTTGACAACCGCACTTTATTTCATCAGATTTCTTTCATTGCTGGGATATGTGGTCAAGGAGAAAAGTATAGAAAAAGAGATAAGAGGGAAATGTTTTCTTTTACAACTTTAGAAATACATTTTAAAATTTACAATTGTGCAATATATGCTTTATTTAATACATTGTATTAAAAGCTCATCAAACAAAAAATAAAAACATTTACATACGAAAGATCATGCGTGATCATTTTTTGTTTCCAAAAGCAGACTGAAAATGTGATAGACACATGTGGTCGGTAAGATGAACAGTTAGAGTAGATTTGTAGATCATTTATAGTCAAGGTTGAGCTTCCATACAAAGTCTAGGATATTTTAAGAGTTTTAAACATTAGCAAGTAATTTCTCTGTTTTACTAAAGACACACAAATTACTAAAACTCTCAATAATATTAATAAAATTTAAAAGAAGTTTAAATTCTTTTGGTAACTATAATTGATTCTTTGTTCTAAAATCTTTCATATATTTTAAGTGTATATATTTCTTTCATAATAATTACAAAACCTCTTGTAGTGAGTAAGGGAGTATGAATTTGGAATGAAGATTCCACTTAGGTGGTGAACATTGACATAATGATTTTTAGGAGGATTTTATAATGTGGCCAGCTAACTTCACCAAGACCATCAGACGTAATCGAGGTTTTAAAAGTTGATCGACAGGTATGAATTAGAATAGTCATATGAGAGGCACATCCACGTATTGGTTAAACATGAATGAACTAATTTTTCTTGGATTATACTCCCATGGACCTGCAGTTTTTGCAATGAATAAAAGAGTCTTCTGTGTAAGCCTTCAGACATTTCTCTGTATTTTCTACTTGACTCTTCATTATTTTTTTTTCCAGGTTAGGTGATTTAATTAAATATCCTCTAAAACACTAGAAGTTAAGAAATGTACAAAACCCAAGACTCTGAAATCTTCCAATTTGGCAATGATTAAAATCGATGAGTTTGGAGTTTTCTGTTAAATCAAAAGCTTCTGGCTTTCAGCAACTCTTTATTTTTGAAGAAACAGCTTTTTCTTTGTGTAACAAAAAGGCTTAGAAAAGCTTCTTAAAAAAAAAAAAACTATAGGCTGCAGAGTCTTAAAATAGCCTTTAAGAACAGTAGCAGAACCAGCAATGTGTTCAAATACACTGAGCCCAAAACCAGAGGAGTGGAGAGGCGTCCCCAGCTTGCTCTGTGCCCTCTGCTGAGGTTACATCCTCCTAATCACTGCCACTCCTGTGGTGCACTTTTCCGGGGATTCGTTCCTATGAGCAGAAGACTTTTTTTTTTTTCTTTTCCATAGTTTCTACTTATTCCTTAAACAGTCCACATTATTGCTGTGTAAACATTTTGTACCTAATATATGGCATTGGTTGACCTAAAGTATAAAAACATTGAGTTAATACTAAAATGTATTTCCCAGGATGATGGTTCTCTAATTGCAAGGAGCTTGATATTTACTGAGTGCCCTCCATACGCCAAGCGTTCTTGGTACTGGAAGTTCAGAGGTAAGAGACTTTGGCCCTCAACATAAGTAATTCTCACATAAAGTGGGGAAATAATGTGAAGATTATTAAAATGTGTATTGGATGAAAAATTTTTATAGTAACTCTTTTAGGATTGATAATAAAAATGTGGAAATGAACATAAACATTTCTCTCAGTATTAGCTAAAGTAATGCTCAGTAAAAGATGTATTGAGGCACTATGACATATGAGAAAACAAATAGTGTTGGAAAATCGTAATGTTTTGCCTGTAAATGTTATAAGGATAAGAAATCCTAAGATGAAGACCATTTAAGGATAGCATGCATGTTGGTATCCACTTTGGCATTTGTTAATTTTATAATTCTTTCATTTCTGTAAGTGATGATAGATTAAGTGTCTCCATCTTTGTGGTATATTGATAGAGTAATTTCTTTTTTTTTTTGAGTAATTTCAATAACAAATTGACCCCCAAAGTATGATGACTCAATGCTATAGATAAGCAATATACATTTATCTCTTGCTCATCTAACAAGGCAAATACATGGGTTGGTGAAATTTACTATAGACTTTCATGAAGTCATGCAAAGACTCTGGCTGAGATAAGTGCAGCCAACTTTAACATGCAGCATCTGAGATTACCCTGAGGCTGTCTCCTTTCTTTCAACCAGAAAGAGGTAAATATAGACAGGCTTAGTGGGCGATTTCAGTGGACCGTACCTGAACGTGATATACTTCATTTCTGCTCCCTTTCCACTGGTTAGAGTTTAGTCAATAATAATACCTAAGCACAGTGAAGACTAGGATATGTAGTCTAGCTGTGTACCTAGAATAGAGAAGGCAGCATATATTTTGAGGCACATCCAAAAGCCTGTACCGTTAACAATGGGATGGGGAAGAGAAATCACCCCCGTTGGTTGGTATAATGACCCACTGTATCAGTTCAGTTTATGTAAGTTATCAAACACCTCAGAGGAAAATAAGTGACAGCGATAGATGGACCCAGCTTTGTGTATTAATTGATGATCTCATTTTAATTTAATTGTACATTAGTTCTTTTTTTCTTCCTTCCTGGAAAAGCCACCTGCTAGGACACTTGTATTTCCAAATGAAATGAGGCATTTGCTAACAGACAAAATGTCATATTGCTTTCTCTTTGTTTTTTGTTTGTTTTAGCTCAGTGAAAAATTCCACATCCTGAAACCTTTTTGTCAATAAATGTGAATAGACGTGACATGACTTTTAATAAAGCACACTGATAAATTTTAGTGCATGTTATTGCTACAATTCTTGTGAAAATGGTGGGAATGGATGGGTCTGGAATTAGCAACAAGGAGGAGAAGGATCATGAAGTTCACATTTGCAGGCATTCCCTTGCCCATTCATTCTGTAAATATTTATTGAGTTCTTTCCATGTGCCAGGCCAATGGAATGAGCATGTTCTGATCAATGGCCATTGACTAAGTGTCAGACTTCATGCTAGTTGGCACACATATGTTTCTTCTTATAATCCTCTCCATGTCCTTCTGAGGCCAAAGTTAAAGTTTCTGAAAAATTGAAAGGCTACTGGGATTAAGTCACTTATCCCAGGTTACTTGTTAGACACAATTAAAAATAGGGGTAGAAACCAAATCTGCATGACTCTAAAATTGTCCTCTTTCCAAACTGCCATCCTGACTACTGGGTAATTGTTATATTTGTCTGATCATTAGTAGAACCAGATTATAAGTTCTTGATATACATATATTTGAACATAAAGTGGAGTTAAGGAATTTCAGGTGCTACTGGCTTGTACCCCTTGCCCTCCCCCACCCCCCCCACACACTAGAATTCCAGCAGTTTGAATATAAGCCATGGCACTGGTATTAAGCACAGACGTTTTTTCCTATTCCCATCATTGTGGGAAAAGTTTTTGATAGAGGAATTGAGAAAGGTCATAGATAAAATCTATTCTTTTCTAAGGAAGTTATATTACAGTGATGTTTCCATAGGAGGTATTTCTGCCAGTCCTAAACCAGGGGGGCAACATAATGAACCTCTCACAGGAGGCCGGGAACATTCTGAGAGATGTTGACGCATTCGTGGAAACCATGGATTTCTGATGGTCACAAGTGGCCGGTTCTTGGCCTAAGCTTAGGTTGACTAGTCCTGCATAACGATCCAGATCAAACAAGAGCTGTGGACATGGGGCATTAATAGGTTTTTTTCAAAGCCTGACAAGCTGGTCTGGGGCAACTATATGACCCTGTGATTACAGGATGACAGCAGATCTCATAGAATAGTTGTAATTACCATTAATAAATTTATAGCCAATGAATCAAAAGTCTGGGTCATATCTTTATAAATATAAAAATTGCTTCACTAAAGAAGACATTCTCTGTTCATCAAAAGCATTCTATTATTATAGTTACCATCTATAGTAAGTATTAAATGTTGATTCATTTAAAGCAGATTAATAGATCACCTACTACATGCCTCGGATGGGAATAAAGTACTCAACATTTTAACAAAATCCCCACCCTGACCACACTTACCTTCTTGTAGGGAAGACAGAAAGACATATAAATACATATTAAATAACATTTGAGTACAATAGTGAGAGAGAAAGTATGGGGAGGTAAAGCGACAACTTACTCTCAAAGGATTCAGATTAATTGACAAGACATAGTTCTGTAGGGAGGGGGAGGCTACTTAAATAGATCAGGGAGGATGTTGGAGGTGACATTTGAGCAGGGACTTGACTGAATGGGGGACTTTGTAGGGAAAAAAGTGTTTAAGGCAAAGGAAACAGCAATACATTTAGAAATGATGTTAAGCCAGAGAAGGGAGGTCAACAGAAAGAAAACTGTAAGAGCTGGATGGGAGCTTCAGAGGTCACTGAAAAGTCTTTGAGTTTTATTCTAAGTGGGAAGGGAAGCCATTGGATTTTTTTTTAAAAGGGAATGTGATTTACATCTGTAAATGATGACGATTCCTGCTATTTGGTAAGTAAACTCACACCAGAGGAAAAATGAAAATAGAAAACCCATGTAGAAGGGCGTCAAGTTCCTCCACGGAAGACATGAGGTTAGTTTAACTCTGGACGACAACACTACCTGGAGTGAAACAGTTAAGGAAATCTCGGGTCAGCATGTTTTAGTAACGATCTATACCAAAGGTAAGACGTACAAATCCCTTGTCAGGTGGAGGCACGATGAATGCCCAGGACTAATCTAGGAGAATGTGCAAAGTGACTGAGCGGCTGGGGAGAGACGCTTTGTTCTTCTTTTTCTCTTAACATTTTGTTTTCATAACTCTTTAGGCTTAGAGGAAAAGTTTTAAGACTAGATCTACTCACCCAGACTTCCCAGTGTCAAATGTTTGCGCATTTACTTTCTCCCTCTTGGTTCCTCTCTCTTTCTCTCTCCCCTCTTTCCCCACCCCACAATCATATATGTGTCTGTTTTCCTTTTTCTAGGACACTTTCAAGTACATTGAAGATGTGATGCCCCCTTTCCTCTAAATACTACATTTCCAAATTATGCCATTGTTATCAAAAGAAAACCCTGGAACAAGTCATGTCTCTTCATATCCTTTAATTCAGAAGAGTTCCTTGGTCTTTCCCATGATTCATGGCCTTAATATTTGTGAAGAGTAAGAGCCAATCCTTTTATGGAATGTCTTTGTTTTCCCCTGATTACAGTGAGATGCTACCCTTTTGGCAGGAACAACCTGGGACTCATTTTAAGCATCCCGCCCAGAGGCACATCATGTTGATTTGTCCTATTAATAATGATGTTAATTTTGATCACTTGGTTAAGGTAGTGTCTGCCATGTTTCTCTATTATAAAATTACTGTTTCTTTTTAATTAGTGAGTATCTTTGGGGGGAGATATATCTTTGTAAATATCCTGTTACTTCTCGAACTTTCTCCCACCATTTCTGCAGTCATAGTTCCTATAATCTTTGCCTGAATCAATTATTGTTATGGTAGTTTCCAAATGTTAGTTTTATCTCATCATTCCTTCTACATTAAAGAGTTGGCATTCTCTTTTTCTTTACTGATTATCATCATGAACTCTTGTATTTTTATGTTATTTAGCACCTTGTAATTGCTTACTATTATTTTTTTTTTTTTTTTAATTTTTTTATTAAATCATAAGTGTATACAATGATATGATTATGGGGCATCATACACTCACTTCATAAACCATTTGACACATTTTTATCCCAGTGGTTAACATAGCCTTTCCGGCGTTATCTCAGTTACTGTGCCAAAACATTTATATTCTACATTTACCAAGTTTCGCAAATACCCCTGTAATATGCACCACAGGTGTGATCCCACCGATTCCCCTCCCTCTACCCACCCCCCCCTTTCCCACTTCCCCCTATTGTTAAGTTGTAGTTGGGTTATAGCTTTCATGTGAGAGTCCCAAATTAGTTTCATAGTAGGGCTGTGTACATTGGATATTTTTTCTTCCATTCTTGGGATACTTTACTAAGAAGAATATGTTCCAGCTCCATCCATGTAAACATGAAAGAGGTAAAGTCTCCATCTTTCTTTAAGGCTGCATAGTATTCCATGGTATACATATACCACAATTTATTAATCCATTCGTGGATCGATGGGCACTTCGGCTTTTTCCATGACTTAGCAATTATGAATTGGGCTGCAATAAACATTCTGGTACAAATATCTTTGTTATGTTGTGATTTTTGGTCTTCTGGGTATATGCCCAGCAGAGGAATTACAGGATTGAATGGCAGATCTATTTTTAGATCTCTGAGTGTTCTCCATATATCCCTCCAAAAGGAATGTATTAATTTGCATTCCCACCAGCAGTGCAGAAGTGTTCCCTTTTCTCCGCATCCACGCCAACATCTCTGGTCTTGAGATTTTGTGATATAGGCTAGTCTCATTGGAGTTAGATGATATCTCAAAGTAGTTTTGATTTGCATTTCTCTGATGATTAAAGATGATGAGCATTTTTTCATATGTCTGAAGGCCGTGCGCCTGTCTTCTTCAGAGAAGTTTCTCTTCAAATCCCTTGCCCAGCCTGCGATGGGATCCCTTGTTTTTTTCTTGCTGATGCTTTTGAGTTCTCTGTGGATTCTGGTTATTAAACCTTTGTCAGAGTTATACCCTGCAAATATTTTCTCCCATTCTGAGGGCTGTCTGCTTGCTCTGCTTACTGTGTTCTTAGCTGTGCAGAAGCTTTTTAGTTTGATCAAGTCCCAGTAGTGTGTTTTTGAAGCTGCTTCAATTGCCCGGGGGGTTCTCCTCATGAAATACTCACCCAGACCAATTTCTTCAAGGGTTTTCCCTGCATTCTCCTCTAGTATTTTTATAGTTTCATGTCTTAAGTTTAAATCTTTAATCCAATGAGAGTCTATCTTAGTTAATGGTGAAAGGTGTGGGTCTAATTTCAGTCTTCTGCAGGTTGCCAGCCAGTTCACCCAGCACCATTTGTTAAATAGGGAATCTTTTCCCCACTGAATGTTTTTAATTGGCTTGTCAAAAATCAAATAGCGGTAAGTAGCTGGATTCATCTCTTGGTTCTCTATTCTATTCCAGATATCTACTTCTCTGTTTTTGTGCCAATACCATGCTGTTTAGATCACTATCGATTTGTAGTAAAGTCTGAGGTCTGGTAGTGTGATTCCTCCTGTTTTGTTTTTATTTCTGAGTAATGTCTTGGCTATTCGAGGTTTTTTCTGATTCCATATAAAACGAAGTAATGTTTTTTCAAGATCTTTAAAATATGACAGTGGAGCTTTAATAGGGAGTGCGTTGAAAGTATATATTGCTTTGGGTAGTATGGACATTTTGATAATGTTGATTCTTCCTAGCCATGAGCATGGTATGTTTTTCCATTTGTTAACATTTTCAGCTATTTCTTTTCTTAGAGTTTCATAGTTCTCTTTATAGAGATCTTTCACGTCTTTTGTTAGGTAAATTCCCAAATATTTCATCTTCTTTGGCACTACTGTGAATGGGATAGAGTCCTTAACTGCTTTTTCAATTTGACTGTTGTTGGTGTATATAAAGGCTACCGATTTATGAATGTTGATTTTGTAACCTGAGACGCTGCTGTATTCCTTGATCACTTCTAGGAGTTTTGTAGTAGAGTCCCTAGTGTTTTCCAGATACACAATCATATCATCTGCGAAGAGCGAGAGTTTGATCTCTTCTGACCCTATATGGATACCCTTGATCGCCTTTTCTTCCCTAATTGCGGTGGCTAAAACTTCCATTACAATGTTGAAAAGCAATGGAGACAATGGGCAGCCTTGTCTGGTTCCTGATCTGAGTGGAAATGATTCCAATTTAACTCCATTCAATATGATATTGGCTGTGGGTTTGCTGTAGATAGCCTCTATCAGTTTAAGAAAAGTCCCTTCTAGACCAATTTTCTTGAGTGTTCTGATCATGAAGGGATGCTTGCTTACTATTATTACTTATTTTGATGACCTGAGTGTCACAGATTTGGCCAGTGGGAGTCCTTTGTCCTGGGTCCTGTGTCCTTTGGAAAAGTCCTTATTTTTGACTGAGTACTTCCTAATTTTCTGGCACCAGAAGGTTTTCCAGGCTCTTTCTTTTACATTTCCTAATCCAGCCCTGTAGCAAGAGCATCTTTTAGATTGACTAAGCTAAGGTTCTAATGGCAAGAAGTAGGCAGCTGTGAAGAAAGCAGGGCTTGGGGGAGGGAAGGGAGAACAAGCAGTGAGTCCAAAGGCAGGAACGTCTGGCCAAGTGCAAGGATTAGCAAGAAAGCAGCGTGGCTTGAGTGACCATGGTTTTAGAGGGAGAATGATGTTATACGAGTTCAGAAGGACCAAGAGGTTTTGCAGCAGTACTGTTATGAGGAAATAATTTTGTGCATGTATACAACATACACTTGTGTATATATAATATCATATGCATTTTAGTCATTCTTATAGAAGCTTTGAGTTCTACCCGGACTAGTAAAAAAAAGTATCCTCTCTGAAGGACAAGGGGTAAGAGACAGGCAGGAAAAGGAAGACGATAGCATTACAAAGGAGAGGCAAAGGGGGGGTTTGGTCCTGGATCTCAGAACAGGACGTCCACGGGCAGTTGAGAGTAAAGCACTTCAGCCCTGATTCTTCAGTGGACTCCAAGCAAAGAGCAACAGATTATAGACAAGCTGTGGTTCTGCTGACCATCCAGAGGGAAGTGTGTGGGACTCAGCAATGGCAAGAGTGTAGAGATATGAGAGAGACAGGGATGGATTACCAGGGGGACATGGCAGCATCCGAGGAGGTGGACGCTGATGAGGACCACCTCAGACTGCAGGAGCCGTTGTTTAGGAAATGCGGAGGAAATGTGGAGAGGCTCCTACAGGCAACCGTCTTCTAGGAGCATTAAGGAGAGAGTAAGTTCTTAGTCTAGTAAGAATACACTTCAGAAAAGAAAAATCACAATGCAGCCTGAGTCTTGTTCACTCATAGGCCACAAAGAAGAGAGTTTAGCATTTCCTGGTGCAGACGTACCAGTGCTGCAGTGACAGTAGAATCTTTACTTCTAATTCAGGTCTTTTAGAAACATGTATAAAGCCTGGCCATAGTGTTTGGAGTCTACTCAGATTTTGCTTGGTTTCTGTCTTAGTCTATTTGTGTTGATTTAAAGGAATACTCAAGGCTGGGGAATTACTGATGAGGTTTATTTGGTTATAGTTCTGTGGGCTGTACAAGGAACATGCCGCTGGCATCTGCTTCTGGCGGGGGCATAAGCTGCTCCCGCCCATGACAGGAGGCAAATGGAAGCTGACATGTGCAGAGGCGACGTGGCGAGGGAGGAAGCAAGAGAGAGGAGGGAGGTGCCAGGCTCTTCTTAACAACCAGCTCTCACAGGAACGAACAGAGTGAGGGCATTAATCTGTTCATGAGGGACCCACCACCATGACCCAGATACTTCAAATTAAACCCTACCTCCAACATTGGGAGTCAAGTGCCACATGAGTTTGAAGAGGTCAGACAAACAAAACTATAACAGTTTCCATGACCCCACATTAAAAGAACTCCATTCAGACTTCCTTGAAGTAGGATCACTGAAAAAGTTGGAGCAGAAGAACAAAGCAAATGAAAGTACCCCCGAGCAAATGCGATGCTTTCTAAACTGGTTCAGCAAATACAGAAACATTGAAATCCACCTGTGACCAAGTAACCAAGGTCACCTGTTCTTGCTGCTTGGACACCAAGCATTTGTCTTTACCTTTCTTCCTCTTGTCCAAAGCTAGTCAACTCCTTATTTGTTGGTTTTCTTTTTATTTTTTTTTGAGGGTTTATTTATATTAGTGTGGACTCTTGGATTCTTATATTATACAGTGGCTTTACTATTAAAAGTAAAATCGCTAGGCATTGTCCATATTTTTATTGTTATAGTTTATTATTCCATATTACAATTTGTTCAACATGGATACTTTTTTAACTCCTCCATTTGACTGTGAATTTCTCAGGTGCTACCAGCATAGTACCTGGCACAAAAGAGATATTGAATAAGTGTTTGTTTAATAAAAGAATAACAAACACCCAATGCTTTGGAGACACAAGTACCAGCTAAACAACCAGCACCACAGATAGTGCTGTAGAAGATTTAACTGTCATTAGTGTTGGCTGAGAAATGTGTGTGTGTGTGTGTCTGTTGACTATCCTGTAATCAACTAGTATTACAGAAAATCCTAGGTCCTAAAAATATTTCATAAATGTTCCCTATAATGAAAAAAAAAGTTGAATTGTGCTCTCTGCCTAACGTAGTTTTTATTTTTTTTCGTAAGTTTCCCAGGTATGATTTAAAACAAGTTATTATGATCTGGAGTTTTGTTATTTTTTTTTAATTGAATATTGAGCTATTTGGGTCTCTGCAGAATCTGAAGGTGCCTAAGGACACAAGCAGGTGATCCCAGACAATCTTATCTCAAGCAAATGATCCTTTCTTCTCACTGTGAGGACCTCAGGTTCTCCACGTATAAATTATATCTATTGGAGTTCATGCTCTCTGGCCTCTCCATCTGAGTGGTACTTTAAATACTCTGTGAGCCTCCCAATGATGACATGATGTGTTTTAGGAGGCCCATCCTAAATAAAGTGGAGAAGCCAGAGAAAAATCCAGAGATAATATTGCTACTGACTGAAACTAAAGTCTAACAGGGGGATCCATGTTAGGGATCTTTTTGCAGCCTCCTGGTGCACAAGGTCATGAGGGGAAAACTGTGGTCATTAATACACATCACTCCTGGAGACTTTCACGGCTTCTTGTACTTGTTGACATGCACGTCTTCCCATTTTCACAGAGAGTTGTAAGAAATCTGAATTCTGTCCAACTCCTCTTTCCATACACACCATTTAGTCTAAAGTCCAGTGCATGGTAGATGTGTAATAAATACTTTTATTAAAGGATAAATGTGTGAATATATTTATAATGTGCCTATACGTATATGCAGATACACACGTATACTCATACATACACACATTTATGTTGTATATAGTATTCAGGGAGTGAAAGATAATATTTTCTTTATTATGTTTGACAATTTTTTCCAAACCAAAGAAAACCTATGGAAGGCTTCTGTAAAATGCTGGCAGGTCAAAAATGAATGTCTTTTTAAATCACAGTGAAAGAAATTTCTCTTTGATAACAGCCTTATTTTATTTTATTTTATTTTGAGACAAAGTCTCACTCTGCTGCCCCAGGCTTGAGAGCTGAGGTGTCATAGCTCACACAACCTCAAACTTCTGGGTTCAAGCAATCCTCTTATCTCAGCCTCCCTAGCACTTGGACTACCAGCATGCACCACGATGGCAGGATAATTTTTCTATTTTTAGTAGAAAAAAATAAGAATTAAGGCTCTTGCTCTTGTTCTGGATGAGGTCAAACTCCTGAGCTCAAGAAATCCACCTGTCTTGGCCTCTCAGAGTGCTGGGATTACAGCCGTGAGCCACTGGGCCTGACCTACACTCTTATTTTTAATAAGGGCACAAGTGCTTTATAATCTAATTACCCCAAACACTCAAGAACATTTGTTTGAAAGAATGAATGAAGAGTGAATGCCTATTATTAAAAACAAAAAGCTCTCTTCAGAATGGTACCATAACTTTCCCTTCAAATTTATTTTAAATGTGAATTAAAATACACTTTATACATGAACAAAACAAAAACAACGAAATGTCAGTGTCTAACACACAGACACAATGAGAAACATTTTTCTTTTACTCCCAGGCTGTCTGGTGGGGCTGTAAGAAACCATACCTTTAGGAATGTGGAGAGGATGGTAACTCAAGCCAGTTTGGCAGCTCCTGAGAGGGTGGTGGAGACAAGGCAGCCCTGAATGGGCCCTTTGATGGACCCAGCTTCTCCCTTCTCCAAGCATCTCACTCTCATTAGCGCTCGCCCCTGGGGCAGCCCTCTGCCAAAGAAAGGCAGACAGAGAGCAGAGCCCGCGCTGGGCATCGCCTTGTCTCCCTGGGGCTTTCCTGCCTGGCTTTGTCGCTGCCTTCAGAGTTCTTAGTCTCCCACTGTAACACCAGGGCCACCCTTTCCCAGCATCTGCTGCTTCCTTCCCAGGTTGGCAACCTGCAGTGCTTCACGCACAAGGCTGCTGGGGGGAAGCCGTGACCCTGGAGCCCGGGGTACACAACAGCTGGCCTTGCTCCATTATAAAACGGTAAATGCTCAAACTTTTGCCTCATTCCCAGGGGACCCCCCATTAAAATGATTTTGTATTCACTACCTGCCAACAGGACCTGTAAGCGAGCCAAGAGGAGCAGCAGATTATGCATAATTATGAATTCTGAGTGGAAGGGAGTAGTTTCAGATTGGTTTTCATGAAAGACCTATTTTTTTTCCTACTGAAAATTCACATAAGTGAGTACTGAATGCTCCGTGGAGTCTTTATATTTAATTTTACTTTGCAATTAATGTTTCTTACTTCTTGTGCTTCCGTGAAACAGATAGAAACCTTTCACATTTGAAAGCTGTTCTTAGAATTGGATTTTTGGTATGCTCAGGGTTTGTACCTAATTTTCTAGAGAAATATTTTTAACATTTATTAACAAGAACTGGTACCAAATGTAACCCTCGAGACGTTTCCCAGGCTTAGTTGTCAATGAGCAGCTAATCCCCAAGGATTTCTAAACCAGCACATCTGAGTAAGGATTCAAAGGCCTCTTGCCCGCTGCTGTTCTTGAGTCCTTAACATGTAGTCATCAGTAACCAGTCAACTGCATCATTTGTTCTTGTCATCTTTCCTTCTTCATAAACGGAAAAAGAAAATCCAAGATGCTAAACACAAAAATATTTGCAGTGCCTGCATACACCATTCTAAGCACCACCATGAACATTTATAATGTAACACGTTTTCCTAATTTGATATAAAATTATTAACACGTGTGTCTTCCCCATGCTGCAAAAGTCTATTTTCTCTCTTCAGAATACTTTATCTGCATATACAAGTGGCACTCAGGATTACGTGATGTCTGTCTAAATAGACTGTCCAATTTTTTTATGTTTACTTATCATAAATTACCATCATACTGTATAAAAATAAGATTAGAAGTTCCTTGATAACCAGTAAAAATATTGACTCTTTAACAAGCTCAATACATTTCAGAAGAGACTTTTGATAATGACAATAACAATGATAGGAGATGGGAGGTACCAGCGGGCTCACAGTACGTTTGAAACTGTGACAAACTTTCCACACCTTTTATCTTTTCAAATTTTCACAAACTGTGGGGTAGACACTATTCTTATCCTTACTTTATAGATGAAGAAACTGTAATTTAGAAAGTTCAAATTAATTTCCAAAGATCATGGGATAATTTTTTTCTGAAGGCTGGAAACAGAACCCTTCTATACAAGTATTTCATGGATGTTGAAGATATTTAAAAAAAAAATCTTTTTCCTAATTGCCTTCAGAGTAACTTTATAGAATGCATAAGAAAAAATCAGTCTCATTTCCTTCTAATCATTTTTATATAAATCACTCTTGTTCACTATATTCTTGAAGTTATTTAAATATATTCATTATATGCAGTTTTAAAAGTACCTAATGTATTTTGTTAAAAGAAAATCCACATTTTTATTTAAAGCTGCATATCGTCTAATTCCCACTTGAATTAAATGTTCACTTTTTATCCAATTACATATTTAGGAGGGAAAAATACAATCAGCTTTTATTCACAATACTAGAATATTAGTATAAGTATATTAATATTTAATAATATATGGTTTGTTTTTTAGTTGTTTCCAAAATTATGTTTATTTATGTTTATCAACATATTTAATGATGAAGCAAAAGTAAAAGGGAATAAAACATAGGAATCTGTCTTTACCTTATATGAAATTTGTACCTCTTCATAAATTTAACATCTCACAGAATTCAATTGTGTAAATTTTAGCCACATTAATGGAGCTATTTTGGGGGCCAGATGGATTATATTGCTTCTTTGGTTGCTGATATGTGGTTGTTTAAATGATTTCCAGCCACAGCCAATTAATCCCCCACATTCACACTGAGTGCTTTTTAAGTATTGATAATACAAGATACCTTGTTAGCCTTATTTTTTTTAACTTAAAAAAAATCCTGCTTTATTTTGGATAGACAAGGAGCTTTGGATGTGTTCACTCTCGAGCACTGTTTGTTTAACATCACGATCACTGCCTGGATGCTATGTGTACAGTACAAGTTTTGCTTTGTTCGAGCATGATAAGCCTAAAGGTTTTGGAAACATGTTCAGGGTAAAAAGCACAGCCCGAGGGGCCAAAGTGTATATCCAGCCTAATAATTCTTTCTCCCCTTTCTCACATTTTTATCATTCAAACAGTGGTGGCTGTGTAGAAAGACCTTAGAGAACTGTTCCTCTCACTCCATATTGAGCATTCTGAGCTTCAAATACCTGAAAGGCCTTAGAAGAGGTGACTGAGTTCCCTTCTGATAATCAGCCTGGAGCCAACTGGTAGTTGGTAAAGAACAACTGCCTGGCCCTAGGGGAAGGGGAGGAGGTGAGGGAGGCAGAAGGCAACCAAATAATTTACATATTTGTGGTGGAATAAAAATGAAAGTGTAAACATTTACTTTTTTCACATCATAAAGGACGTATATACAAACCATACAAATGTTTTGAATGACCTATCTACAGGGTTTTTTGAAAAATATTTTAAAACTCTGCTTTAAAAGATGGCAACTTGAGAAACTTACATTAAGTATTGGTCACACTCCTATTTCCCTTTTCTTCATGAAATCTACCAGCTTCATACTTTTCTATGCATGGGGAGAAGAAAGTGTCATCTGCCCCTCATCCCCAGTACATTTCCTCTCCTCTTGCCCTCATCCTGGCAAAGACTTAACAGGATGAGTATTATTTAAGTGTCAGGCTTAGGTTGGGAAGTTTTGGTATGAACTCTGAATGTGGCAGCCTGAACCCTTACCAGGACTCTCACAGGAAACGAAGACATGAGCTCTCAGAGAACTCCCTTTTGACCTGGTTTCTTCCTTGAACCTTCATACAAGTCTCAAAGTAAACAATAAGTGAAATAAGACACCAAAAAGAAATAGATCCCCACCGCATTCAACGACGTCATTGGGATGTGATTTCCTTAGAGCCCCTGGGAACTGATAACCTGAGAGAGTTACCGCATGTTTTAGGAAGCAGCTTTCCGAAAGGAGGACCGAAACTGACTGATGACATGAACAGTGTTCACAATTTGAATGTGCTAAGAGGGTTTTCAGATTAATTTCTAGAGCTATTGGATAATAAAATGTGGTGTGTATTAAGCACTGATAATACAGGTAAGCTCTTTTATCTTTTCATTTTATTTTCTCAACAACCCAATGATTTAGATACTATTGTGACTAGTATTTCTTAGACATGTTAACAAAAATGTCTTAGCCCGTGTTCTCCAAAAAAACAAACAAATTGAGAGAGAGGAGAAAGAGAGAGAGATTTATTTTGAGGAATTGGCTCATGTGATTATGGAAGCTGAGCTGCTCCACCTGTGCCATCCGCAATCTGGACATGAGATGGGTCTGAGTCCAAAGACCTGAGAACCAGCGGAGCCAATAGTGAATGTTTCAGTCCAGGTGTGGAGAACATTTGCCAGCCCAGAAAAACAGGCAGGCAGAGAGACAGTGTGTTTTTCCTTACTCCACCTTTTGTTCTAAGCAGTCAGTCAACAAACTGGATGAGGCCCACCCACACTGGGGAGGATAAGCTCCTTTACTCAGTCTGTTGATTTGAATGTTAGTGCTACCTAGAAACACCGTCGCAGACATACCTAAAATAATGTTTAACCAAATATCTGGGCACCATGTGGCCTGATCAAGTGGACACATAAAATTGACCATCACCTGGGGATTAGAAAGTTAATAAAAATCTTGTATTTGGTCTCTCAGCCAATGGGATGAAAATGACAGAAGAACAGTATTAAGCCAAGTTACCATATTTAGCTGTGCATAATATGCTCCTGTGTGTAATGCACACCCATGTTTTGGGGCCAAACTTTCAAGAAAAAAAAAAATCTCTCATTTTAATTTTTTAAAGGAAGGCATAAATGGCCACACAGTGGCACCTCCTTCTCTTGCAAGAGGCGCCAGGTGTGGAGCGAGCCCGGATGGCAGGGAAGAGTGGTGCAGACAACCTGAGTGCCTTAGAAAACACCAATACCTTTAGAAAATATCAATAAAGGGAAGGATGAAAGAAAGAGTATAAAAGAAGATTCTTTTCTTCAGGAAAAAGAAATCATACAAAGGTGAAGATTGAGCTCCTTTTTCACAAGAAGGCAAACAGGTTCCTGGCTGGAGCTGCCCATTGGTCATCCATGGCCCCGCTGGCAGGGGTGGGGCTTCTCTGCCAGAGGAATTGCTGACTGACAGCAAGTCACTGGGCCTGCTCCTTCCCTAGGACACAAACTATACAAAAACCAACATCCCACAGTCCACTGAGTTTGAACTCAGCCTTTTTTCCCACTGACCCTCTCACTTTTGCCTTTCTTTTCACAACACTTACTGGGGTCCTTAAATATATTAGATGCTACACCAGATGCTGGGTATACAATGGGACTTATAAAAAAAACCTGAAAATCTCCCTTCTTGGAGTTTTCATTCCAGTGAATGTGTGAAGGAAAAAGGCAAAAATCAGCTAAATGAATGTGTCTTTTCTATTGGGAGGCTGGGGTGGGAGGACCACTTGAGTGGAGGAGGTTGAGGCCACAGTGAGCTATGATGACTCCACTGCACTCCAGCCTGGGTGAGAGAGTGAGACCCCATCTTTTAAAAAGAAACTACTTATCTTCTAAAGTCAACTACTTTGAAGTAAACACATAGCATGTTGAGAAAGAATAAAAAGGAGCTCTATTTTTAGACAGGATGGACATGGAGGGCCTAAAGAGACCTATGATGATAAGGTGAAAGGGAGAAGAATCTGGCAAAGAGGAATGAACAGTGCAAAAATTTCCTAAGTCACAAAGAGCTCGCTGTGTCCCTGGAATGCCTAAAATGAGCCCATGAGCATGCAGTGGAATAGAAGTGGCCAGAGGGGCGAGCAGGGTCTCCCCAGGTGTGTTGTCCTTTGTCAGGCTGGGTGACCTCTCTGCGCCTGGATTTCCTCATGTACCTGTAACATGTACTTGACACTTTCTTCTCCAAAGACCGTGCATAATGAGTAAAGGAGATGCTGTATGTTGTAGACAACTAAATCTTAGACTTCCTCTCTTCAGTTTTCTTCTCATAGGGGAAATTTTTCTTCCAGAATTAAAGACATGTTTGGCCTCTTGAGAATCTGACCTGCTGGAAATTTAAAATGATTACTTATCTACCTCTCTCTATATATATACATTTTCTTTCTTTCTTTTCTTTTCTCTCTCTCTCTCTCTCCTCTCTCTCCTTTCCATTCATTAAAACACAAGACCCAGTTTGTGGGACTCATAATGTACCCATCCAAACTCAATGCCAAGACAGTTTAAAAAGCCAGATTAATTATTTTTCATTTGAGTGTTTTTCATAATGTAGTCAGCTTTTGAAACAAAGAGTCAGTCATTAATCTTAAAATTGGCTAGAGAATTAATTTTAAAATGAAACACATGATGATGAATTACAAGCAAATTAATGAGTAGTAATGTAGAAAAATAGACCTGAGCTGGTTGGGTTTCTACATATATAGTGACTTGAATAACCATAGCCAGGCAGCATCTTGTTCAGAAAGGAGAGCAATGAACATTTCCTTAATTTTGTTTCTTAACTTTTCCTCTCTGAAAACTCATGCCTGAGAGGTTATTTCTGAATTGAAACTGAATTTATGAGCTATAGGATTTCACAGCGTACTGAGACGCTGAGAAGACTTAAGGAACTAACACTTCAAAATCTGAAAATGCAAAGATTAGAAGAATGGTCCCAAGTGGTGTGTTGATGACTAAGTCATTCACCTGACTTCCTGAAGGTACTCACTCAGCCATCTTTGCTAAATTGAGCCTCTATTTCCTGCAACAGCTTGCTGTTTCCCCACCTCAAAAACATGACGTGTATTTTCTGCTTGTGAAGGGTGATCAAATACTGCAGACTGCTCCAGAAATAGGTAATGGTTTTATGTCCTTCTGATGAAGCTCAACAGTTATCAGGAAGATACTCAGTGGAGAAATGGATAGTTACTGTGAATTAAATATATATTTAATATATATGTATTTGATACATGATGGTGGCTTTATAGGTGTGTACATATGTATATACATATATATAAAAACACGCATATACAATGATCCTCACATCATGTGGGAGGAAATAGTATAATAGGCCAACGTTTCTTTAGGGGCACAAGGAGAGAGGAATAGGGCCACTCCCCATCCTCAGATCCTTAATGCTTTTCTTACTAGAAGACCCCCCCCTCACCCTCCCACTTTCACTTGGTGTACATGTGATAACCCCGTGCTGCAATCAAGCCAAAGTATTTACCTGACTTAGCATTGGAAGGGGCCTTGTTTCCATTAAGGTAGAAACAACAACACCCTTCGTGGCTCCTGTCCTGTGACAAATTTATCCTAGTTCTTATAAGAGTCTATAAGCTTGTCAGAGGGAAGGGTGTGTAAAGCCACATGAGAGGGGATGATTTGAGCAGTGCCTGTGATTCTACAGCATTTTCCCATTAGTTTGTTAGAAATTGAAATTCCAAGTTAGGCATTGTGTGCAGAGGCCTTTGTGAAAATGCTTCTGTGTACCCGGAACAGAGAGTGTGTCCACAAGGCTCCCGATTCTGTTTGCAGGGAGGGGAATGTGGAGATACACTGCAGTGGAAGGTGCAGCCCCTGCTCCTTTGGTCTCTGTGCAGCCCTGATGTCTGCCATTTCTGTTGTACGATCTTGTGCAATTTATTCAGCTTTTCAGTATCACTTTCCTCAGCCACAAGACAAAGAGTCTTTACCTCACAGGTTTAAATTAAATTAAATGACTTGATAAATGAATAGAACTTGGCATTGTATCCAGAATACAGTTTGCCTTCAAAAATTTTAGCTATTATTAGATGCTTATCAGATTTAGCAAGCTAAAAGAATTAAGATGTAGGGAAGGCAAGATTTAAAGAGAAGAAAGGGAAGGGGTTATAGAATGAGATAATGGAACGGGGTGGAGTCTGGATTCAACTTTGGAGAGGCTCAGGGTGGGCGCACAGAACAGTTGTGATCACGTGGGGGACAGGTTAGAAAACAGAATAAAGGTAATAAAGGATCAAGAAACATAAAGTCTAATTTCACTACCAAAACCTTCAGCTTTTACTCTCTACCAGGTACTGTTTTGGGCATTTTACAATACCCGAAATTATTATCATATGAAATAGGTGCTATTCCCATTTGCAAATGAAAAATTATGGCACAGAGAGGTTAAGTAACTTGCACAAGGACACACAGCTGGTGAGTAGCAGAGTTTGAGCTTGAATCCAGGCCCTTGAGTGCATGGTTTTAAACATTAGACTAAGTTCCACTTTCACAATAACCTTTTCAAGGCCTGACTCAGATTATCTGGAGTTAAGCAGGAAACCATAAGATTCACATCCTTCAACTGTGTTTCATCCTTCCTTTTCCCGACACTCACTTTCTGCAGCTTCTTGTTATGTCCCCGTTTAATATATCGTATGTGAGTCAACCAATCCCATTTGTTCTTAAACTATAGTGCGTCTTCCCATTTATGTGTTTTCCATTTTTATTTTCCTAGCGATCTGGTAACTAATTGAATTTTATTCCATAATACATATAAATTTGTGGAAATTGTATTTTCTCTAGAATTGAGAATGCAGTATTTTCTTATTTGAATGCATGCTCTCTGTAGGGGTTTAGGACATAACAGTTTACATAGTGGTAGTGATCAAAATCTGCAATTCGTTTTGCAGAGGGAATATTCTTTTATTATAAAGTCTTACTGCTTCATGTGATTTAGAAAACAGGAGTGATTCGACTGGCCTGATACCTGTTCACGTATGGGTACATTTATTTTCCTTTCTTTCCTTTATGCATGTATTCTGAAATATTTTTCTCCCACACGAAGAGAATTTGTTACCTCTTGACACATAAAATCGAATGCAGTTTTTTTATTGCCAGTTTTGATGCAATAGAACTATTAAAAGACACTGATGAACATAAAACTGTTCCTATAAGTCTGAGGACATCACAGTTAGGAAGTCCCAACTTATTTTTACTAAACTGTGTAAAGCTGAAAGGGCAAATAATTTCTGCGTAGTTGCAATGATATACATGCACTCCTGTGTGTGCATTGACAGTACCAGAAATCAAAACTATCCCTTTCTCTCCTGGATAAGTGTTCAGGCTGCAACAGGTGCAAGGAGAAGTCAGCCCAGAGCTGGAGATGGCAGTTCAGACAATGACCCTCTGGAGATGGCCATTTCCTGTCTGGATGCTCCTTTAAGGCTTATTTTTCACAGTGCTCAGAATGGCCATTTTTATAGGCATTCTGATTTATGGGAATGCCTAGTTAACGCTAATTGTGATTTTTACCCTATTTGCTTTCATTCTCATATTTGAATAACGTTTCATCTACTTCCTGTCAACTCAGAAATAAAAGGAAATACCCAATGCCTGATTGCTTAACCCACAGGAAGAGAATGCCTCTGTGAGTTACACATCCAAAAAGAGGACCTGGGTGGTGAAAAAAGAATTTGTATTTCCTATTTTTGTCCTACAGCACAGAAGGAGGTTTTTGTTTTGTTTTGTTTTGTTTTTCCTTTTGGGGCAACCTGAAAAGAAGAGAAGCCTAGAATATATTTACATTTTTTATTTGCTTTGTCCTTCCTTTTTGGGAAATGTGCCTGATTATTTTGGTGAGGTAAAAGTTGGTAATAATTCAGAAAAGCCCTGAGGTTATCCCATGTAACGATAACACAAATTTCTTGTCATCACCAGGGTCATCGCTATTGCTTTTTATAAATTCCTGTCAGCTTGTTGTGGCCGAAGGGCTTTCCCTCCCTATCTTCCTTTCATTCAGAGATTTCAATATGTCAAAGTCAGAGTCAAAAGTCACTTGGTCATGTAATAAGTAATGTGATCAGACATAAATTTTATTAGCTTGGCTCACTGCTTATTTTTGTATTACCATTAAACAAGATATATGTTTTACATTTTTAAATAGTTGAGGAAAATATTAAAAGAAGGGCAACTTTTACAATCCTTGAAAATTACATCAGATTCACGTTTGTGTCCATAAAGTTTTATTGGGGTTTAGCCACACCGTTTTTATTTTTTTACATATTGTCTATAGTTAATTCCTCGATACCACAGCAGAGTTGAGTAGTTATCACAGAGATCATACGGCATGCCCCGCCTCAGACATTTACTTTCTAGACCTTTATAAACAAAAAAATGTATTGACTACTGGATTATAAGGATATCTGGAAAAGAGAAATACAGAAAAAATATGTGGTTATAGTAAATATTTAAACATTAGTACTCACTAAGAGATTAGTGACTTAGAAACATTATGTTGTAATCTTTCTTAATTAAATTAGATATTGTAGATCATTTCACCCTAAGAATTTATTTTATAAAAGAATAAACTGAAGAGTATAGATTCAAACACATTTTTACAGAATAAGAACCTTCAAAGGAATTATGAATGATGGTACTTTAGTCCCTTATATTTCTTTCTTTTTTTTTTTTTATTAAATCATAGCTGTGTACATTAATGCAATCATGGGGTACAATGTACTGATCCCTTATATTTCCATGAATGTTTATGTTGACTGATTTTTTTCTTTTTGTAGAGACAGAGTTTCACTTTATTGCCCTTGGTAGAGTGCCGTGGCCTCACACAGCTCACAGCAACCTCCAACTCCTGGGCTTAGGCGATTCTCCTGCCTCAGCCTCCCGAGTAGCTGGGACTACAGGCGCCCGCCACAACGCCCGGCAATTTTTTTGTTGTTGTTGCAGTTTGGCCGGGGCTGGGTTTGAACCTGCCACCCTTGGCATATGGGGCCGGCGCCCCACTCACTGAGCCACAGGCGCCGCCCTATGTTGACTGTTTTTATACACCTGCAAGAAAAAGGTTATATAAAAATGTCAAATGTTTTAAGGTACTAGATTCCTAGCAGTTTATGGACGATTTAGCATCAACATAGTACTTATAGAAGTCATCTTGGTTAACTCTGCTTTGCTGAATAGGCTTGTTTCCAAAGACTCTATGGCCCTTAGGAAAGCATTGTAATTGTGGGTTTACCCATCACTCATACCCTAGGGAGGCAGGGAGCAGTGGCTCATGCCTGTAATTCTGGCACTTGGGCAGGCCGAGGCAGGTGGATTGCTTAAGCTCAGGAGTTTGAGACCAGCCTAAGCAAGATTAAGACCCCCTCTCTCTACTAAAAATAAAAAACCTACAGGACATTGTGGAGGCACCTATAGTCCCAGCTCTTGGGAGGCTGAGGCAAGAGGATCCCTTGAGCCCAAGAGCTTGAGGTTGCTGTGAGCTATGATGCCACAACACTCTACCCAGGGAAACAGAGTAAGAGAGACTCTGTCTCAAAAATAAATAAATAAATACATACAAACAAATTAAAAAAATAAAATTGTTTTAAAAAAGCTCATACCCCAGGGGTATCTACTTCTTTCCTTCTTTCTCTAGCACATCACATAATCTAAAAACAGTCACATAATATTGGTTTTAAAAGAAAAGCCCAATCAGTTGAATTAAGTTCTTTGTGAGCACAATTGTTTCCTGGTATTCACTGAACTCTTCCTTTCTTGCCCTCAAAGGCCTTCCTTATTTCCCTCTGTGAGTGAGGAGCCCCTCAAAGCCCAGTTCTCTTCCTGCTCGGCGGTTGTTCATGCTTTTCAAGTATGATCATGTTATCACCTGAGTCATCCCTTCAGCAAGTTGCACTTGTAGATACGTCCATAGTCTGGCACTTCAGTCTTGCCACATAAGTCATGTCTTTCAAGGCACTTACCGTTCTTTTTGCTTGCCACTGAATTCCCTCCAGTTTACCCGCTGCCTCTTTCTGGGACTGTGAGGCCCCAACTTGACTGTGGTATTCTAACTGCTTTTACCAACCCACAACTCAATGCCTTTTCTAAGTCATAATTCAAGACAGAACTAGCCCTCCTCTTTTTATTCCATAGCACAATATAAAATGCAAACAAATGTATAAATCAGCATCCTGTCGCCTTTGTGTCCTTGGTAGTTTTCATGCTTAGCCAGTTTTCTCATTGCTAAAAAGTTTGAAAGGACCTTGAAAATTCATTTACTTTTTTCTATGGGCAAGTTAAATATAAACAATTTAAGGCATGTTTATCTCATTCTGCAAAACCTAAACCCATATGGATAGTTTATTATTTAATACTCAATAGGCCTTGTCAATAGTGAGTGTTTCCTGTAACACAAATCTCCCCTGCTGACCTATCTTTCCCGTTAGTCTTTATTTTGAACACTTATCTATAATATTTATTTAATATTTTTAAATCAATATAACTAAGGTTTATTATCCAGAGCTACATAGATATTGATAACCTTGCCGTGTCTCTAGTGCTTTCCTTACCTGGGAATGTGCCCAGAGAAGTGTTATGCAGTGAAATCAGACTATACTATCATTTCTGAACTTCCAAGGGTAGAAGCATATTAGTTTAATGAAGGGAGTAGGGAAAAAAAAAATCCCTGCACATACTAATTTGATCAGTAAAATGATCTGGAGAAGTTGGAAATCTTGATAAATGGGGCCAAGTAATTGACAGAGTGTTATAATTAGGTCAAGGCACCTGTCAGTTAATTACCTTTTCTTCAATAAAGAATTACAATTTTTACATGTTCTTGTAGCCTGTAATTTCTAGCTGTGATTATTTTCTGCATCCTCATCTATCTAAGCTTTGGGAACAGACAGAAATCATTATACAGGGAGAATTGCCTGGTTATCCTCTCTGAAAAACAAACTGGGCAAATAAATGCAAGGTAAAGAATATTTGGCTGGATAAGATATAAATTTGGCAGAAGGCATATAAATTGGCAGAAAGATGGTTTGCTATTTCAGATTGCCTTTGTGTGGAGTCAGACTAACCAAGCTTGGGCATCATTTGCTCACTTGTTCATTTCTTCAGCAAACCTTTATTGAATATCTGATACTAGAATAGCCGTAGGGGATACAACGATCTTTCAAGGAAGTTGGGTCTGGTAGAATTGACTTACACATACAAACAAAAAGGGCCATGGAAATAGAGGTGACATCTATTGGGTCTCTCCTGTACTGGGGATGAGGAGAAGGAAGAACTAGAAAATCATGAACAAAAGCACCTTCGATCTTTAAAGCAACAGGCCCTCTGATTTTAATCACACACCCCTTTCAGGGAAAAAAAAAAAACAACTTCATTTTTTTAGATAAATACATATAAGCAGGATGTCTGATTTTCTCAACACCTCAATAACTTCTTCTATACTTTCGAGTTATGCCTACCCCACTCTGAAGACTGGAGCTTCAGAAAACTCAGGAGTTAGTATTTCAACATAGCTCAAGTTCAGGATGTTTGGGCCACAGAGATAAGAGATGATGCTGAACGATGTCATTCACTTCATCAGAAAGTCACCTGCTCGTGAATGTTTGTTGCAGTCCGATTAACAATTGTGAGGATGTGGAATCCACACAAATGCCCACCAACTTGTGAGTGGACTAACAAAATGTGTTACATGTACATACACCATGAAGTACCACTCAATCACAAAAAAGGATGCATTAATGCATTTTGCAGCAATTTGGATGGAAATGGAAACCATTTTCCCAGATGAAGTAATCTCAAGATGTTTGGAGAACACTTAAAGATCTAAAAATAGACCTGCCATTCAATCCTATAATTCCTCTACTAGGTATATACCCAGAAGACCAAAAATCACATTATAACAAAGATATTTGTACCATAATGTTTATTGCAGCCCAATTGATAATTGCTAAGTCATGGAAAAAGCCCAAGTGCCCATCGATCCAGGAATGGATTAATAAATTGTGGTATATGTACACCATGGAATACTATGCAGCCTTAAAGAAAGATGGAGACTTTACCTCTTTCATGTTTACATGGATGGAGCTGGAACATATTCTTCTTAGTAAAGTATCTCAAGAATGGAAGAAAAAGTATCCAATGTACTCAGCCCTACTATGAAACTAATTTATGGCTTTCATATGAAAGCTATAATCCAGTTATAACCTAAGAATATGGGGAAGGGGAAGAGGGAGGGGAGAGAAGGGGGAGAATGGGCGGAGGGAGGGTGATTGGTGGGATTACACCTGCGGTGCATCTTACAAGGGTACATGTGAAACTTAGTAAATGTAGAATATAAATGTCTTAACACAATAACTAAGAAAATGCCAGGAAGGCTATGTTAACCAGTGTGATGAAAATATGTCAAATGGTCTATAAAACCAGTGTATGGTGCCCCATGATCACATTAATGTACACAGCTATGATTTAATAAAAAAAAAAAGAGAAATAAATAAATAAATAAATAAAAAAGAATAAGTTCAGAGAGTTTAAGAGCCTACAAAGAGTCCCATAACTAGGAAGCATTAGAATTGGGATTGGAATCAAGAACTTATGACTTCAAGTTTAGGGCTCGGTAGTTTCTCTGCATTACTGAAAATACTGAATTATGTTTTCCAGAATAATTATCATGTTTGTTTCCCAAGTGTGGGGCTGTAACAAGTTGAGTGGCTGAACATGACAAAATCGCATTGTCCCATAGTTCTGGAGACTAAAACTGCAAAATTATGGTGTTAGCAAGGCCATGTTGCTCTTGGAGAACATAGGGGAACGTCCTTCCTTCCCTCTTCTACCTGCTTGTGATTGTTGAGGTTCTTGATTGTCCTTGGCTTGTGACAGTGTAACTTCGGTCTGTGCCTTCACTTCACATGGCCTTTTTCCTACCTGTGTCTTTGTAAATTTTGCTCAGTTTAGAAGGACCTGAGCCGTTGGATTAAAGCCTCCCTAATCCAGTATGATGTCATCTTAATTTCATTATTATCTGCAAAAGTGAGACTTCCAGTAAGGTCACATTCACAGAAATCGGGCATAGAAGTGAAAGATCTTTTTTGGGAAGAGACACAAACAACCCATAATAAGTAGTACTCATTAACACAGAGAGGAATATTAGAAAATTCTCACCAACCTGGAAGACTTGGGAGAATAAATATAAGACCTGGGAGTGTGAGCAGTGTTGGCGGACTCAGCAAGTGGAGCTTCTAGTAGGGCAGAGGCGAAAGGGAGGGGATAATGCAGATAATTAGCACACAGCTTCCCATAACTTTCCACACTTACCATAGCCAGATGCTCAGATCCATACAGTAGTACCAAGAGGTAAGTACCACTTAATATAATTTTCACCCTACTTTACAGAGGGGGAAACAGACACAAAAATGCTAAATACTTGGCTCAGGGTGGTACACCTGAGATTTCAGGTCTGGCAGACTGACCTTGGAATCACAGTGTTGACATTATTCTGGGTTAATTTGCGGAAAGAGGAGGAAAGAGGGAAGGCAATTTGAGGAAGAAAAGTAATGAGAAATGAAGACCACCACTGTAGTTTTTCTGTTGGTTTTCTTTTCATTCTGGTTTTACATGCCATCACTCCTGGTGTGGTTTTTGTTAAGGAGAAGGTCTCAAAAGGGAGCATCTGTGTCACCTGGAGGACTTGCTGCCACACAGGTCGGGGAGTTTCTGATCCCACAGACCTAGGGTGAGGCCCGAGGATGTGCATTTCTCACAAGTCCCCATGAGATGCTGGTGATGCTGATCGGAGACCACAGGTGGAGTGCGAGTGGCATAGAGAAAAGAGCCAAAGGAAAGGCCATAGGGATCTGGCAAGGTATAACTGACTATTTTATAAGGTGGGCTCAAATGCCTTTTGTAAAATAATAATGTAAAGTGGAATGTGCGTATGTGTTACACACACCCGCACACGGACGTAGCACTCCTATAATCTACTAGCGGTTCCTGGATTGGTGACAGCGGGAAAGCAGCCTAGGGTTAGACCTTTACCACGAGCACCTGCACTCCAGACTAGCACACCGCCTCATATGGTCCGCAGGCTGCAGTCTGAGGACCCCTGGCTTAGACCTTTGCCACAGGGCACCTGCACTCCAGACTAGGCCAGTCTCTAGCTACTCTGATGCCCCTTCTTATTGCTAAACCGCCCCTCCCCCATCAACTCAGGATAAAATAAGAGAGTTGAGATGGAGAAGTAATTAAGTCCATTGTGATCACTTGCCATTAATTGTCCTTTTTTGTGGAAAATAATATATAGACAAATTACCTCTAGTGTTTTTTCTTCTGTTGACTTCTTAGACAAGCATAAATGTTCATTGTAAAACACTAACATTTATCAGAAAAACTAAAAGCATGTATTACTCGGATATGTGTAACACCCATCTAGAGATAAGCTTTATTAATATTTTGGATACTCTTTCAAAAGGTTATAAAAGTGGGTACATTTTTCATATTGTACATACCAATTTATGGTTTCCTTGTTAGAATACTGTATGCCCCTTTCTGCATATTAATACATACATATTTTTTGTTACCATTTAAAATATTCTCACAGTATTACATTGCACAGTTATCCAATAATTTACTTAAGCAATCCCTTACTGCTGGGAATTTAAGTTGTCTCTAATTTGGGGCTGATATGATACTGGGGTGATTTGTACCCTTGCACCTGTGCTTTGACACCTACCCATTCTAGGGGTGGAATTGGTAGGTCAAAGAATAGCCCTGTCTTCAAGATTTGTAAACTATGAAATCAGAAAAGGCCCTGAGGCACGTCAGGTGATGGCATTTTTGTGTATATGTTTGGGGCAAGGTCACAGTCATGGATGTGTGTTTGTTCTTTGTGTGTGTAACAGAGAAGAAAACCGTAAGGAAACCCCACCCTATCATATGAGTGGCATGTTATCTCTTGCTCCTTAGCTAAGGATGCAAGAATTTAAATTTACTTTGTCATGATTTTCTGAATTTCCTAATTAGTGAACATCAAGAAATACATAGTACTTGCTGGAGGAAGCAGCCCTGTCCTCTCTATACAGCTACCTGAAAGTTGAAACTAGGAAAGGGAGGAGGGGTGAAGCGTGTCTGTGGGGACAAAGGGGCCGTGGCAGACAGACTTTTATTTATTTATTTTTTTCCTGGACAGCAGAGGAAGAATTTCACGTAAAAGAAAAAAAGCCTCAGCTAAGTTCAAATGGAATACATGTGTCAATTCCCTCAGGCCCTGAGCCCCATGATACTCTTAAAGAAAAGAGAAAGATGGTCTGAAAATCAGTGAGATGGACGGCACCAAGGCCAGCACGCAACACGGTCTGCTGTTTGTGGGGTTTGGGGAATCAGTGAGAAGGACCTCGCTGAGGCCAGCATGCAGCACGGTCTGCTGTTTGTGGGGTTTGGGGAATCAGTGAGAAGGACCTCGCTGAGGCCAGCATGCAGCACGGTCTGCTGTTTGTGGGGTTTGGGGAATCAGTGAGAAGGACCTCGCTGAGGCCAGCATGCAGCACGGTCTGCTGTTTGTGGGGTTTGGGGAAAGACTGAATTTGTTTTTGCTAACTAAGGACTCCTGAGTTGATGCAACACCCACATTCTTTGGCCAGAAGGCTGCAAGGGGTGAGCTGCTAGAAGCGAAGGCTTCGGGGAGCCCATTAAAACAGAAAGAGAGAGCCTGTAGAGTGGCCGAGTGGCAGGACTCCGAGCAGCAGCTGCTGCCAGGGCGCTGGGTGCCCAGACCAATAGAAGGAGGCTGGAGGCTTCCAAGCAGGCTCTGTCTGGGCACGCAGCAAATGTCAGAGGCAGCAGCTTGGTGGAGGGCAGGACGGAGCTGTGCTGTGTGGGAAGGTATCTTTTGATTGATTCCTCGGTACATAAGCTGGGTGATATTAGTCAATCAGCACAGGATCTGTGTGGGGTAGGGAGAGGGAGAAAGGAGTGGGAGGTGAGGTACAAGGTGGAACATGTGCCAGAAAGAGTGTGTGGTATCTTCCAGAGCAGCCGCTGGAAGAAACCTTCCTGCAGTCCTGCAGGAGGCAAAGCTGGCTGAAGACCCCTGCTGAAAACAGGCAGCCGGGCCAAGCTGACCTCTGGAATGTGAGGCCGGCTGTAGGGAAGGGACAGCCTGTGGAAGTATTCTGTGCCCTGCAGAGCATAAATGAAGCTCCTGTTCCCTAGTGGAAGGGTGTGAGGAGGACACAGGGCTCATCTTGTGATGGTATCTACGGCTCCAGAAGGAGGCTGGTGTGTCGCCGACCTCCCAGGGCGAGGATGGAAACTCAGGAAGCCCTTGTCTCTTGCCCATCCCCCTCCCTCCATGGGACGATAGAAAAAGTTACACAAAGATAGATTAAAAAGTAGAAGGTAGAAGGCAATTCCAAGGAGAGAGGACTCCAGGCAGCAATTATTCCAGGGATGAGGGATGAGGAAAGGAATCTAACCGATTCAATAGAACTCTCGGCATACAGAGAGAAAATTTAAAATAAATGGATAGATAAATAAATAAGAAGGAAGTCGCTAAAATCTATCCTGAGAGAGCTCAGGATTATACGCGCAAAATTGAATCTAGAAGGGAGAATCTGATGATGAGCCCTCTTGGACGTGGTTTCCATTCCACAGGCTGCTCCGGGACCTTCTGGCTGAGGTCCCGGCCTTCATGTAGTTCACTTTGGTCTAAGTGGCCCCTCCTCTAAAAAGCTTCCTTGACATCTCATCTCATGTGGCAATCACACCCCTGACCCATACTTCTATTCTCCACTGGAGCCCCCATCATCACAGCACCAGCCCTAATGTCATGAGTTGTACTAATAATTAACGCATTTATGTGCCTGCTTGATTCTATTCTTCCCGTCTCCTCCTCAAGAATACGAAGGAGGAACCAAGCCTGTCTTAGTCACCCAGTGTGGGATTGGCACACAATAAATATTTGTTGAATGAATGGATGAGTGAATAAGCACACATGTAGTTGGAACCGAGGAAGGAGTCACAGGTTTCAAAAAACACAGGCTGCGTGTTACAGACAGACCTGGGTAGGTCAGGCTGACCCTTGATCTAGGATACTCCAAAACATGAGGGAAAAAAAAAATCTCACTTTGCCTTTCCAAATAAGTCAACAGTATTGACTGTCGGGGGGGGAGGGGAGGGAAGAATATTCTAGGGATTTTAAAATTCTCGGGAATGTGTCCACTTTTCCGGACCCCCTGGAGAGTCACAGAACAAGAATTTATTAAGAAGAAGATTGTATCAGGAAACAAAGCACCTTTAAGAGCGGACTTTGTGCCAGGCACTGTTAAGCACTGTATAGAGGGGATCATTCCATTTTCACAGGCAGATTTGTGAATAAGGTGTTAGTGGCACATTTTTAGACTGGAGCTTACAAATGTCATCAGATTTGCTTAAGGGAAAGCAATGTTCAAAGGTAGAGCCAAGGTACTAACCTAGATTTATTTCTGACTCCAGAGTCAGTGTAGTTCTTTCTAGACAACCATTTTTGTTACGAAGATCTTCCAGTATCGGTTTCCAGTATTCTAGAGAATAAATCTATAAATCTACCCACAGAATAGCGTGAGTGTTTGCACACTTGCGTGTGTACATGTGTGTTCTTGTGTTCCAGGCAATGCTGGGTGGGCACAGGTGCCAAACTCTTGAGATAATCTTTCCATTTAAAAATGTTACCCTTCTAGTGAAAGAAAAAGGGTGGAATTTTAATGCCTACTGGCATCGATAATAAAATGATGGTATATTTACTCTGTGTGGGGTAGATTATTGATCCATGTATCCACCTACACAGTAAAGATTGGGAACTAGAATGTCTTCCTATTTGATTGTACTTGCACTCTGAAAGAATGCAGACATTTCTTTAATTATTTTTTCAGTATTATTTGGATTTGCTTATCTGCCAGTATTCTAATTTTATAGACATATTATTCTAATTTGAGTTTGTACAAGGAAAAATGATTCTTTTTTCAAGTTTATTTATGATGCCTATCTGCACTTGGGACACTTCTGAGATCTCAGCTCCTTCTGTCTGCTTTCATTGCCAGATATCCTTTGAGACCTAAACACCGGATGGACTTTCTCATCTACCCATTGAAGTTTTGGGGAATCATGAAACCTGACATCAGTCCAAAAGAGATGTTGATTCACAACCAGGAGTTGTTTACACAGAGGACTTGAGTAGGAGGGCAGGGTGAAAAATTGGACAGCTTCTCAGCCATTTTTTTTTTTTAATTTTTTTCCATAGGTGTAGCTTTCTTCATTTAAAGTCATTAAACTCTGGATGTGGCTTCATTCATGTGCAAGTGTAAAGCATAACTAAAAGCCAAAGTTAAATCTTCAATGCATCATCTGTCTTTTTGGGATTATCCATGTCTCTAATCATCTTTATCAGAGAGAATAGTCTCTGTTTACAGACAGACGTCTGTGTGCAGGATCGACTGACCGTCTGTCACATATGCCCCACACATACTGCCCTGGTTAGGGAAAAGTCCTTTATTGCCCAAACCAGGTTGTGCACACAGAGCTGGAGCAGCTCTCACTGAATGGTCAAATCCTGTGGCCTCAGAGGTAAAGAAAGTGTTCTCATTTCAGAGGACACTTGAGGCTCCTCATCAGTCAGGGTTTCTGTTCCTCAAAGACTGCCAACACCTCCGCTGTCTCCTGATTAAAGGCCAAAAAAGCCACTAGGAGGAGCTAATGACTGACCAAGCTGAAGCTCACCAATATTTAATGCAAATTACCTCCATGCAGACCGCACAGCCCAGGCTGCAGGCGCAGGGTGTTTAATTATTTACACGGTAATGGATGGACCTGGAATGTGTGCCCTTCACACAGCTCGCTGAGGAGAGTGACTGTGTCTCCTGCTTCATTTGCCGGTTCTTTCCTGTGGGGAGGAAGGCATTTCAAACACACTGCAGACAGAAAGGTGGGGAAAATTGCTGCATTAGCAAAACTCCCAATGGCTCCCGTTTTAAATTTTAAAAAAAGACAAAAAAAGAAAACAAAAACCATACTGACTTCGGTGTTTTTGAAGCTTCCCACAAATTCCCAGCATACAGGAACAATGGAAAAGGCCCAGGTCACAAGGAGTGGTTTTCTAGGTTTTCTAGGTAGGCTGAGTAGAGAAAGCTGAGTGGGATTTAAGACAGGAGAGACCGTGGAGTCCAAGGCCTGGGTCTGACTCCTAGATCTGCCACTTCATAGATATATAACTTTGGATATGCTCCTTAACCTCCGGGTTCCTCCTCCTGCTAAGTGTGGTAGTCCCAGAGCTGTGGTGAGGGTGAAGGGAGGTAGTACACGTACCTACATGCGTGTGATGGAGTGCCCGGCTCTGCGTGTTGAGTGTCTTGTTCCCCATGTTTGGCTGAATTCATTCCAGACTGATACAGAAATTCAACTGCAATAACAATTTTCTATTCTGCTTTTTCTATTAACAGTTTATCACAGTCACCTTCAGAGGTACCACCAGATTTAAAGTTCTCTGGGAAGGTGAAAATGAGATTCCAAGTAATTTCCAACATTTTTTAAAGCCTGGCAATATTATTATGTTTGATTTAACTCAATTTCTAATCATGTTTCTTTGCTTTGGCAGGAATTATGGTAAATCAACTTGGTTGTCTCTTTTACTTATAAATGCATGATTCTTGCAGTTCTAAATCTTTGAATGATTCTTTCTTTTCTTTTCTTTTCTTTTTTTTTGAGACAGGATCTCACCCTGTCACCCTGGTGACATCGTCGTAGCTCACAGTAACCTCAAACTCCTGGGCTCAAGTGATCCTCCTGAGTAGCTGGGTCTCCAGGCATGCATCACCGTGCCTGGCTAAGCTGGTCTCTTTTTCTGCTTTCCTTTTTTTCTTTTTGTAGATGGGTCTCACTATTGCCCAGACTCATCTCAAATTCCTGTGTTCCAGTGATCCTCCCAAAGTGCTAGGAGTACAGGCAAGACCCACTGTGCCTGACCTGAGTATTCTTTCAATGGTTAAAAATAATTAGACCTGTTCTTTTAAAGTAAACGAAATCTTTTAAACGTTGGGACTTGGGAAGCAAAAGTTGGGAACTTCGATTAAATCCTTATGATATGAAGGCTTTGTTTTCATGATTATTTTCATGTGAACTTATTGCATACCTATTGACTTAGCAATTTTGAAATAAAATGTTAACTTTCCTAAACAGATTTTTGCTTGATTGTTAAATAAATACATGATAGCAAGAGAAAATGTATACAATGAAAACGTACATGGTAGAAAATAAAAATCATACCGTAACGAGGCCATGGTGGGATGATCTTCATTGATATTTTCAGTTTTCTTTCTGACATTTCTGTGTTATATACACAGGTGGAGTGTGTAAACATGAGTGCATGTATGTGCATTTGCCAAATGGAGAATATTCTATATGAAATATTCATTTTTCGCTTTAAGGTTATCTTATATTGTTGTAGATTTAGAAAATACATTGTTTGGTGATTATGTATACTTTATTTCATTTACTAAATATGTATGGTTGAACACTTACAAGGTTGTTAGTTTATTTGCTTTTCTTGCAGAACAGTTAAGAGGATGATTTTTACAAACTGGCTGCCTGAGGTTAAGATCTTTGTTTTACCCCTTTCTGGCTGAATGACCTTGGCTAGTCAATTTATTTGTCAATGCCGTAGTTTTTTTGCCTAGAAAATTGGGATAATGATAATACATGCCTTGGGGAGTCTTGTGAGGATTAAGTGAGTTGATTTGGATAAAACAGTTGGAAAAGGCATGTAATGTGTGATCAATGCCAGCTGCATGGCCATCGCGGAGGTTGTTACAAACAATACTGTGAGTAATATTTGGATCTTTTCAATTACACTGTTGTTTAGAAATAGTTAAGAGAAGAACAGAGATTTTAGGTACCATCTTTTCTAATTTGTGAACCTTTCTCTATTTCATCCAAAGTTTAGGAGATGTCAACTGTATTTTCCTTGAAAATCACTGTGAACATTTTTGCTTTTATTTTGAGAGAAATGGGGCACCACTGGAAGGTTTAAAAATGAGTCTTATCCAGTGTATGCGTTTAAAAGGTCACCCTGGCTTCTGATTCTGAGGGTCCAGTGGTGTGGCAAGGTGACCAGGACAGAGTCTGTCAGAGCGGTCCAGGTGAGATGATGTTGCCCAACCAGGCTGGCAGGAGCAGAGTCAGAGGAGGCTGGATTTTGGATATATTTCAGCAAGTAGAGCCCAGCAAGATCTGCTGATTGGACATGGGATGTGAAAAACAGAGAGCGGTCAAGCACATCCCTGTGGGTTTGGGCATGAGACACTGGAAAGATGGAGCTACCAATAACTGAGATGGGAGAGGCTGTGGATAAAGCAGCTTTGGGGGAGAAGATATGGTGCTCAGATTTGAATGTGTAGAGTTCAAGATGCTCATTAAACCTCTATATACAGATGTCTAGCAGGAATATGTTAATTGAGTCTGTTTTGGAGATGGCTGTATATGGGGGAATTCTCCAAATAAGCTTCCATATGGAATAAATACAATGTTTGTGAAAAGACATGTAATAAAAATTTGCTAATTTGAACCTGACGTATGTTAGGTTAATAGTTATTGTAGCAATTGTTTTGAATTTAGACCAACAAAGTATTTTTTTGGAAGGAAGAAATATTATAATCATTGACATTGTTCAGAATTGCTGGCTCATGGTAATAATGAAAAGCAGATCTTTGATTCAGTCTTATTATTCTTTTTATATTATCTGCAGATAGTGTGTCCTCTGTAAGACTTGCACCCTGACCAGACTGGTCCCACTGTCTGGCCCCCTGGGAACATTGCTGTCCGCAAGGATTTACATTGCAGATTCTACCTACAGCTGAATTTATGCTAAAATTAATCTTAAAAAGTACAACCTAGAAGCATATTTAGAATTGTATTCACAAAAATAAGGTATGTTGATAACGTCCCTTCCTATTAGGTGACACTGAAATATCAACAGGCACTGTTAGTGTCTGGCTAAGGGAAAGTTTGGAGACATGTTGGTGAGAGTTTCGTGCAGTGGTTCTCAACCTTCCTAATGCCGCGACCCTTTAAGACAGTTCCTCATGTTGTGGTGATGAAAAATTATTTTCGTTGCTACTTCATAACTGTAATTTTGCTACTGTCATGAATCGTAATGTAAACATCTGATGTGCAGGATGTATTTAGGTGACCCCTGTGAAAGGGTCGTTCAACCCCCAAAAGGGTCGCGACCTACAGGTTGAGAACCACTGGTTTAGTGGAATATATTTAAAAACGTATAGGCGCTTCCCGTGTAAATAAGCTTTGAAAGGCCCAACTATTGAGACTACGTAAATTTTGATCAATCATGGTAGATCAAAACTGAAAAACTGAATATTATTTCTATCCTCTCTGTGGAAAATAACATGAAGCCATTGCCATACGAAGAGGCAATCAGAAATTATACAGATAAAATGACGGAGAATAATTTTATAGATGTGAGTCAGATAGCAACGCACCCAAAATATTATGATGTTTTTCCTGGTTTGTATCACGTTTGTGGAAATTTTCAGCTTTTTAGCATTTGTAATTCATTGTAAGTTCTTTCTTCACCCTAAATCAGTAATAACTTTTTGTACCTGATTTTGTGTTCATGAGACTCTATCTCTTCCCTGCTTTTTTTTTTTTTTTTTACTTAAGTGAAAGCGCTTGAAATTGTCTAAACTTTAAGACCTGGATCTGCCCCTGCCACCATGTTGCTCTGAAACAGTTTCATCCGGATTCAGTGGTTAGGCAAAGGGAGAGAGGGAGCTATGTTCTCAGAGGCTTCCCTGGCTTTAGGAAAATGGGGAAGATATCCAGAGGTTTCCATGCGCCCTAGGTGCTAACTGGTGCGCTTGCCAGATGAAGTGGCATGTGGGAAGCAGGATGGAAACCCACAGCACAGACCTCCGGACCCAGGACTACATAGGACTCACAGCCCCATCTTGGAGGTGGGGGCTTTAGTTGAGCATAAGCAGGACTCTGTCACTCAGGCAGGTAGCAGATGGTCACAGCCCCGCCTGACACAAGAGCAGAACATCAGTTTCTCAGCCCCTGCCCATCATCAGTCACTTCTCTATAAGGCGATAGACGCCTCCTTCCCCCCCAGCCGTCCCCCTGCCTCCAATGCATCTTTGAAAGAAGTTGTGGAAACGAAAAACAACTTGAGACACTAAACATGTATCCTGAGGAAACTGTTTAAATTGCAGCCCTGTGCTATGTTTAGGGCATTTTTTCAAATGGAACTTGTCTGCAAGCCTGTGCATGGACTTGTGACAAAGCCGGGCAACCTGCAGGGAAACGAAGGCACCACGTTTCCTCTGCGCGTGTGACTGAAGCCTGAGCACATCTGCAACTTGGCCTCCCAGTCCAAGAACAACTTAGTCCCTCCTGTGAAGGTCAATAAGGAAAGAATTAGTAGAATCTCTTTGTGGGGAATGTGGATTATCTGAGATTTTCACCTACTCCTAGTGGGCTACCTTATACGAGCAGGAATCGTTTTTGATTTCCAATATTGTGCCAGAAATGAGGCCAGGGTCTGTGTGTGTTAGTTCTAAACTGCATCATTTGTTTCAAAAAAGGATAACGTGATTTGCCTCGCAGAGGATCTCAGCGGTAGTTGGCTCACGCAGAGGTAAGTCAGGGTTTAGCGACTTAGGAAGCCACGTGAGTCGGTGAGGCCTGGGCAGACGGGTGCAGCAAACTTGGCAGGTTCTGTTCCAGAGATGGCTCTCTCGTCACAAGAGCAAGTCTTTGGTTCATTCCCGTTCCTGGATGATTTTTGTGAGTGACGCAGGCACCAGTGAAAATGTGCGTAATGAAGGTCTCTCTTGGCTTCCAGTCTGGACCCGGCGTTCTGCCCCAGTATCCCACCAGACCTTCCTCCCCACATGCACACAGCCAAGAGATTTCACGCAGCATGACTGAAGCAGACACTAAGTCAGAAGAGGCCTCGGATCTGAGCTGCATAAACGCAGCGCTGTGAGACGCGGCAGGCACTGTCAAACGTCCAAGTGTTAATATTAGAGAGATTATGAGTAATTCCTTTTTGATTTAAGCAAGTTCTTTTTTATAGAAGCCAATGCATTTCAATTAAATGTGCAAAACTGCCAAGGCCTGTAGGACATATAAAATAAGGTAGGCTCATAAAGTCTTAAGGTATGTTAGCAAAATCCAACATGTTCGTGCTAACCAAATCAGGGATTCAAAAAACTCACACTTCTCGTAGTCTCTGAATGAGAGAAATGGTTTTCTAGGTGTGAGTGAGTCATGTCAAATACAAGTCCAGACACTCCAAAATTTTATGTGCATAAGTGCAATGTTATTAAAGGAACTCTCAAGAAATAGAAGAATGATTATGAAGCCTATCTACTTTCTGGGAAGATTTATGGAACAATTAATCAATTCAGACCAATGTATTCAATTTATTGACGGTGATAATGAAACATTAATGAGTAAGGGAGAGGGATCTCTGACTAGGCACACTCAGCTTACTTAAAGGTCTTAGATGTGATCTCACGGATGAAAAATAGGATCTTGCTAGGAGAAATGGCTATACTCTTCGCAGGGGACTCCACAGTAAAGCACTTAGCTTTTACTTTTGTGAGACAAACTTTTAAACTGTTTAAGCTTCCCAGTTAACCTCAGGATGACTCTCCTTTAATAAAAAAACCTTTACAGGCTTTTCCACCTTCCCCTCACAAACTCCCCAGGTTAGACAAACAGTTTACCTTTCTTGTTAAGAAAAAAAAAAAGTAAAGAAAAATAAAGAAATCCCTGAAGATAGTGTATGGAAGTTTTGCACTTAATGTAAATAAAGAATGAAATACAAAGAAAAAAATGGAGGGAGGTAACGTAAGGGTTCAGCAAAGCCCAGCAGCCTGAAACTAGACAAAGGGAGCTCTTTTGTTACAGTCCCATTAAAGCCAATTTTTGTACAAGCACTTTTATTATTACACTTAAAAGCGATGACTACTCTATGTATCTAAAAATAGCCTGTGTGTCCATGATGCTTGTACCGTGACTGTATTTGCATATAGAGGTCTCGCTGAGGGTAAGACATCTAGTTCACAGGGAAATGCAGGCAAGTGGGCTGGTGCCGGGCAGCAGCTGCCCAGGGAGGAGGCTGCAGCCCCTGCGGTGGCAGCCCAGGCTTGCCCTCCTTTCAGACAACTCAGAGCTAGATAAATATTTCCTCCTCCTGTCTTTTAAAGGAAATACCCTCAAGAAAAATGCAAAAACTGTCAGAACTGACACCTTGTATAGTAATTAAGCCAGGGAAGTCCTGAAGTACCAAACGCAGGGTGAATTCCTCCAGCATTTCATCATTTCTCTCCTCACAGATTCTTGCTCCAGAGATCCTAGGGGTGGGGGTGGGGGGACTTTTTATGGTGCTAAAAACTTACATGCAGTACTTGTTTGAGAAGATGGACCACCATGCCCTCTGGGAAGAGGAAAGGAATATTTTATATTGTAAAGGATGTCTAAAGTGAACAGAGTAAATTTTAAAGTTTTGAATGGTGCTGAATGATGAGAATTTGGCTCAGGCCAAAAGTTGTTCATAAAAAAAGGAAAAAAGAAATGAAATTTTCCTATGCCTATTCTCTGGGGCTTATTGCTGTGTGATTTTTTTTCTTTTGAATAATCTGTTCAACAAAATGAGGGAATCAAAGAAAAGGAAACCTCCACAATGCGAGCTGGCCCCTGGGATGCAGGACTGATTAATGGACAATTTTATGGCTCATTTGTAAAAAAAAGGAAATTCGAACAGAGCCCTCTGTTTACTTTGCTCCTACAATTCATGTCAAGAGGACAGAAAGCAGAGATGCTGGAGGGTGGGGCATTTTTAGATCTCACTCAACAGCTAAACTAAATAGAGTAAATAGATTACAGGAATCTAGGTATTAATGAGTCCAAATTGCTTGGGGATTTATTACAAATAATGATTGTTGTGGAATGACAAAACACTAGCACTTTTTTTTTTTTTTTTTGCTTTCCTTTTTTGATAGTGTAAACTCCAGTTCAAATGAAATGTTGGGAACAAATGGGTGGGTGCAGCGCTTTCATCCTCCCCCATAGGGAGCACCCATTATCACAATGGCACCTTCCTGAGTTGCTAAGGCTGGCGTGTGCACCAACATGTGTGTCCACATTGTGTGAATTTGTATATGAGCACCATTTGTGGGTGTACACTTGCATGTGTGAACATGTGTATATATTTTAATCTTTTTTAAACGAGGTCGGTTCTCCCCACTAGTCTTGCTCTAGCCAAGTCCAGGAAAAAGGACCCCCACGTGAATGGGTGCAATGTGGCCCATCCCAGGCCCTCCAAGTTCAAATTTCAAAGAAGGCTGCTTTAGATTGCAAAGATAGACAATGTGGGCTTTGTTTAAATTATAACGAAAGCCATGCTTCTGCAGTTCACTCTTGCTAAGTAGTTGCTCTATCATCTCTCTTTAACTTGGGTAAATTAAAAAGCAAAGAAAACAAAAGATCATATGAGAAGAACCCGTCCGACAGAGCCAACTTCAATGGCCGTATGTGGGAGAGTTTTACTCTGGAGGCCGTGCCACACGGGGTGTTTGATGGAGCTTCCCGTCCCCTCTTCCCGTGCACACGGACATTCTGCCTTCAGATTGTGTATGGTATCATGTCACTCTACCCACCTCTGTGCGATTAGGTCGTTAAATATGAAATGTCCAATTTCAAATCAAAGTTTAGCTTATTAGGGCCAGCATGGTAGTTCATGCCTGTAATCTCAGCACTCTGGGAGGCTGAAGCGTGTGGATCACCTGAGCTGACAAGTTCAAGACCAGCCTGAAAAAGCACAACACCCCGTCTCTAAAAATAGCCGGGCCTTGTGGTGTGTGCCTGTAGTCCCAGATCCATGGGAGGCTGAGGCAAGAAGATCACTTGAGCCCAAGAGTTTGAGGTTATTGTGAGCTATTACTCCATGGAACTCTATGCAGCGTGACAGAGTGAGACTCTGTCTCAAACAAAACACAACAAAATAAAACAACAACAAAACACAAAAAGTTTAGCTTGTTAGTATCTCAGATGAGCAGCAGTACAATTAATCAAAGCATGTGCCTAAACTATTGATGCAGTTTTGCCATCTTAACGGTAGCTGCTTTATGCCAGCAGTAAGGAAGCCTGGAGAGCGAGCGCTGATGGAATCACTCAATACGTTTTTCACAGCTGGTTGAGAGTTAAATACTTTTCTTTGCAAGAAGTGGTCCAAAGCCTGGAAGAAATGGTGGTTAGTAGGAGCAAGGTTTGCTCAATGGAAGATGACAGAAATTTTTCAAATCCAGCTCCTACATTTGAGCAGTATTGTTTGTGACATCATTGTCTTGTAAGAAGATTGGCCTAACTCTATTGACCAATCTCAGCTGCTGAATTGCAAGCATCCTCCTTTCATCCATTTGGTTGCAGTAGACGTCCTGTGTACTTGACTGCCCAGGTTTCATGAAGCTGTAGGGAATAATAGCAGTGCTATTATCCTATCACCCTTACCAATAGGGTATTGGGAGGGTTTGCCTTTTTGTCATAATGGCAGAGAAAGGCAAACTGCATGACAATTTCTCTTTACCATGTGCATTTGTTTCAAATGGCCCAAAACAGTTGGAACAGTAATGTCAAATCTTGCTGCTAATTCACACATAGGTTGATATGGACTCACTTCCTCACACCTTTCACCTCATCATTACTCACTATGGTCTCAGGTTGCCCATGGCTCATTTTCAAGGTTAAAATTGCCAAACTAGAACTTCTCAAACCATCGACGTACCATGTCCTCATTAGCAACATCCTTCCCAAACACTTTATTGACATTTAGAGCTGTCTGCACCATGATGTCTCCATGATAGAACTAATATTCGGAAATAACATGAATTTTTGAGTTACACATGGTTTCATAAAAATTACTCTAAAAGTTTTTGGAAGATAATCACAACTAAAAAGTGGAGTTTGAAAGAATGAGGATGTACGTTCACAATAAAAAAAAGTGTCAAAGTGAAATGTCAGAGATATCAACTGTCAAACTTGGTACTTAAGGAAATCAGACATTTCTTACTTAATAACTTTAATATCACAGGATGGAAGGGGGCTGAGGAGGAAATCTACCTGCAAGCTTCTCTTTAGCTAAAATTTGACCTGGCATTCATTTGGGGTTATGTCAGGACTCCCCCTTTTGCTCTAGCAAGTTGCTTTTATACATGAGAAGGTCCTCTCTTACTGTAGAAGTCAAGTTTCTCTCAGTTGTAAGTGACAACACTATTGCTCACTCTAGTTTATAAAAAGTAAAGTGTATTAGTTGGCTTTCATGACTTAACACTATCCATGATTGGGGGTTCAAATAAAACCACCGGGATGCTTTGTCTACTTCTTGGTTCTGCATCTTGTGAATTGGTCTCTCTTCATGGCCCCCAGCCACACAAGGTCTGCAGGGCTGCACCTGAGCAGTGCTGGCTGGGAAAATGGAAAAAAATAAGGTGTATGTGCATGGTAGACAGAAACAAGAGGTACCGTTACCATGAAAGTCTGGACTGACTAATAAATCATTCTTGGCACTGCTGATAGCAAGAAATACAGTGAAGAAGAAATTGGTAAAAATGTATCAAACGTCTTTAAAACAAAACTTCATACCACCATCCTTCTGAAAACACACATAAAAACTTAATAACACGATTGTCTCTGGGGAAGAGGCAAAGATTGGGAAGGAAACTGATTTTTTTCATTGTGTCTCTGTTTTTTACTGTCTATCTCACCATGATACCACCCACATTGCAAGAAAGAGAAGGAAGGAAGGAAGGAGGGAGGGAAGAGGAGGGAAGGAAGGAAGGAAGAGAAGGAAAGAAAGTCTTGCAAAAATGGCCTTTTAGGGAATTTCACTTAAAGAAATATACATATATATGCTTATACTATACTTACATTATTCCTATATATATATATACACAAGTATAAGAATGTAGATCTGAGCCTATTTTTAGCATGAATGGGAAGGGGAAACACAATCCAAATAACCCATCTCATTAAATACATTAAAACAGTGCTTTCAGCAATCAAATGGATTAAAATAATTTTATTAATGATTATTTGATAATACACACGAATAACAAAAATTCCTAAAAATGCAAAAAGTTCAATGCAAAACTGTATAGAGTCTAAATCCAAATTTTGTTAAAACTTAAAGTATGAAAAAGCACTTGAATATAGAGAATATTCATGTTGATAATTTGGGGCTGGTGGAATTTAAGGATAGATTTTTTTCATTGTATTTTTCGATTTATCTCCAATGAATATAGATCTACAAGCAAAAATAATGATATTAACATATGTCTAAGTACAAAACAGGGCAATTCAGGTTTCTAGTAGAAAAATGCAGCATGATTCCCCTACCCCCATTTTAACATTGTTTCTACTCTCCTAGTCTCCATTATAAATAATAGTATGCAACAGTTTCTTAACTTCATACATGCCTGGTATATTGTTTCATTCTTTTATTCATTAAGAAATATTTGATTCAATGTGGTTGAAAAGTAAAGTTCCAAATTAAGGATCTTATAAAATCTTGTTTCTACCCAACTCCCAACTCCACTCCTTACCTGAATAATCATGAAAGAGGTTTTCCTGCCTCTATTAAAAAACTAATCATTTCTAAAAGAATACCAAATTATTCAATACACACTGGGGACTTTTCCTTGGAAAGTTTCAAGTGAATAGTTGTATTGAGTCTTTGCTACTTAACAAACTTGAGCTTCAATATTGGAGTATTATTATGAGGCAACATGGGCTTATAAGAGCATTTCATTACTTCTGCAATTGCAGCCACAGAACCCATTCTCTCCTCTCTCCCCTCTACACTTGAATGCAACTGAGATTAATTTTGGTGGGAGTTGGGCATCTGTACCAAGGGGAGAATAACCCCCAAATGTGTAATTAGTAATTACACACTTGTTTCTAGGTCCTGACTTACAGAGATCAATTTTGTTTTCCCCAAACACAATGACTACATTGAAAAAAAAAATCTTTCTCTAGTTGACCAGTTGGCCTGGCTGCATTCTGCTTGGGAGTGATATGAGATTTTTCTGACACCTATTTCTGTCCTGGCAATAGGTCTACAACTCAGGTATTTAGAATGTGAGACTGAAATTTTCTCTATGGTATTGGGCAACAAGGGTAGTCTGTGTCACACAAAAGGGTATTTGTTGATATCTGAGCTTATTCTAACTGTTGTGATTTGAAAGGACCTCCAGGATTGCTGTATATTTTGTTCATCCTTTCAGAGGGGACTAGCCTCCTCCATAATCTTCTCCTAAGTGTCTGATCATGGTTCAGAATAGAAGGGACCGCGGATGTGGCCCTCAGGAAGTTAGATCTCTAAAGAATGCCTCAGAGAGCTAGGACAAAATCATCTTTTTCCACCTAGATCTTCTGTGGCAACATATAGAATCAAGTGGACATTTTCTCTAGACCCTAAATCTTCCAATCAGTACAGCAAGGTCAGAGGGCACACAGCTTTAGACAGAGACTCGAGTTTCTCTACTTTATGTTTCTACCCAAGATGGAGAGGATTTCTCAGGCTGCACTGGAGAAGAACAGTGCCTCTGTTTCTTCTAGCTATTAAAGATTTCCTCCACCCCCAAGGAGACTGTTAGCAGGTGGTATCATTTTTTCCATCAAATATTATTTATCAAAAGTAGAGTCTGATGTTAATCCAGTTTGAAAAATTGATAGGAAAAGTGTCGATGAACTAGAACTAGTTGCTTTGATTCTAGTACAGACTGACCCATTTCCTCATTATATTATGATTGCTCCACAGTCACCGCAGAGCTATCCACACTGATTTTACTCCGACTAACTCAGTCTCTTGGTCTTCATTTAGCTTAAGGGAAATATTTTGGGGGGTGTCCCGTTTGTTGCTTTTAAGATGACACACATGTGACATAGAGGTGACGTGTGCGGTGATGAGCTCAGGTGCATGAAATAAAATTGCTGTATTTCTAAATGGCTGAAATTAACTCATGAGATATATCTGCTGTGGCACTTCATGTGTTTTTTCTCAAATCAAAGTATTTCAGTCACTTCTGATTTAACAGTCACACCCTACTGGCTTCATATTAGAATTGAGTACAATACATACCCACATAAGAGAAAAACTCAGATTAATTCAAGGTGGGGAGCAGGGGAATGAGGAAGCGGGGAGAGAGGAGGAGGAAGGGGAATGGGGGTGCTCCCACTTAAGGAGAACTACCTGACGGTGTATGGCACGCCTCTTGGGGGCGGGACACAATTATAAGAGGGACTTCACCCAACAAATGCATACAGTGTAACCTAATTCTTTGCACCCCAAATAAACTTGAAACAATAAATAAAAATGAAAGCTGTTTATAACAAAACAATAAAAAATAAAAGTCACTCTCCTTTTGAGCAGCAACTCGACCACTGAGAGAATGGTCATTCTGCTTCTGGGTTCAGGGCAGGCTTATATTGGTCCATGACAGCCCCCCAATCTGCTGGTCCTCTGAGCAGTGACCAGCCTTATGTCATCACCCCTTAACTATGTTGCCTCAGCTACTGCTGTGCCCTCCTGCTGCAGCCATTTGCATCGCTTTCCCAGTACACTCCCCTCTTCTTGCCGGGTCACTGGTCTTGACTTGCCTGTGCTCTCCAAGACTTCCCTGTATCCCTCTTAGGGGCACAGAAAGCTTTGCCTGCTTCACCATATTGCTCTGTGGCCACAGCGAAATTGAGCACTCGCTTCACTTAGATCTGCCCTGTCACCACTTCCTGCCTGCAGATGAAGGGTTTGACTTTTATAAGAATGATATGACTTTTATAAGGAAGTTTCTTTTTGCCGAGCTAAATTTATGTTGTACAATCCCCCAGAAGACATCTGGGACTTCTTTTCACCCACAACCGGAGACGCGGCTTCACGGGCAGGAGTCCCACGCCAGGAACCTCACAGGAGGCCCTCGTCTCTGTTTTCTCCCTCCCTCCCATTTTGACTACCCTGTGAAAATTAAATCGCTTCCTGACGTAGCCAGAGAACAGCTCTTGCACCATCTTGGTCCTTTCTCATTCATAGATTTATGACAGAAGCACCTTGCTCTGGGCCTCCTTATGTTGTTTGCCTTTGACATGTAATTCAAGTTTGAAACTGCTTTTCTTCATATATGTGTGGTTAATACCTTACCCCAAGGGTGGTACATCTCATAAAGTCTATCTTTCTTTTTTTGAGATGAGGTCTTGCTCTGTTGCCTAGTCTGGAGTGGTACAATCGTAGCTAACTCACTGTAGCCTCAAATATCTGGACTCAAGTGATCAACTTGCCTCAGTCTCCTGGGTAGCTGGGGCTACAGGTGCCACCACACCTACCTAATTTGTAGAGACGAGTTCTTGTCACGTTACCAGGGCTGATCTTGAATATCTGGCCTCAACTGATCCTCCCCCCTTGGTCTCCCAAAGTACTGGATTATGGGCTTCAGCCACCATGCCAGCACCTAAAATAGTCTACCTCTGCTTAAAGGATTGGGTGCAAAAGAAAGTAGACCCACACACATGTACACAGGCCCATATGCATGCACACACACATCACAAACATGCACACATCACACACATGCACACACACATCACAAACATGCACACATCACATACACATCACACACATGCACACATCACACATGCACACACACATCACACACATGCACACATCACACATGCACACATCACACATGCACACACACATCACAAACATGCACACATCACACACATGCACACATACACAAATGGCCACACATGTGTGCATATTTGTGTATGTTTTTCCATCTCATGTTCTCATATTTCAAATTAAGTATGCTCAATTTTTGTGATTAAAATTATTGGTAATTTCATTTGCCCTTTCTTGATAATATCTGAGTGTACACATGGAGGACTGAAAATTAAACTAGAGTAGGTATGCTAGCCTCAACTTTACTATATTTATACCTCATAGGCTACATGAGAGCAACCATCTAGCTTAATTTCTGGGTATTCTGTAATCTATCATTGCCCTGTCAAGGTGCTCGAGGTGTCAACACCTTCTGTGAATGATACAGACAGAAATAAGCAACATTGAGGGAGAAATTGAGAGCCCACATGACATTTGTGTATAGACAGGCTTTAACAGAAGCCTTCAAAATACTTGGAATGCACAGCCCCTTGTGACATGCTTCACCTATATTCCCATCCTTTGCCCCCCAAAAACATCTCTGTCCGGTCTCAACTGACCATATTTCCTCTAACACCCACGGTTATTCCTTGTCTTCATTTCTTTTACCTCAAATGCCTTATCTGCTACAGTTTCTCATGAAGCTGCTCAAAGGCTCCTCAAAGGAACCTTTCGCTCGACAGTGTCCACAAACTCACCTTCTGGACAGTTGTGCTTTTGTTCTTCTATGTTCCAATAACCCCCAAAGTAAGTCACCATTATGAGATTTATGACACCTTCCAGTTGGGGTCTGTTTGTATCCTGGTGTCCCCCACCAGATGGTGATCTCTTTAAAGGCAGAAGCCGAGCCCTTGTCATCCCAGACCCTGCAAGGAAGAGCAGGATCTGGCATAGAATTGTGCCCAATATTTGAAAAATGAATGAATTGCTATTGATGGAAGAGATCCAGTAAAAATAAACAAAATTAACAAAAAAGGCAAATCTAAAAGGCAACTTTGCTCATGTAATGTTTTTCCTACAAATAATCTAGAATTTAATAACCACTGAACCAGAATCTACTGGTTTAAAGGGAATAAATTGCCCACATTGTACCAGACATATTAATTCTTTGGGGCTATTAAGATCCATTTAGATTTTGATTACACAATTCCAAAATTGCTTGCTAACATGGTGAATAAATCAGTTAAAGCTGGTAGAGTAAATCCTCAAGTTGGAGAGAAGCCAGTCTAAATTACTGACATGTTCGTTTAAAAAAAAAAAGTGCAGTTTTGTAATTTTAAGATCAGTGAACTGCCAAGTCTGCTTTAATGAATAAATAATGCTCATTTGTAATTATCCATGGGCATTTTTTGATATGTAAATGGATACCCTACTAGTTCAACAAAACCTGGAAAAGCGTTTATTCTTTAAAAACAATCTCATAGCAATCTTGTTTACCAAGTATTATCTTGCTGAAAAATACTTTTTTTCTTTTTCTTGCAACAATGCAGAGGTAAATTTTAGTTCAAGCTAGGTTGAATCATACCAATTTTCTTAATAGCAGGGTATAAATTAATGAAGTCTTAGTCTACCTGGTAGATTTGTCTCCTTTTTCTCTAACACGGTCTGCCCACAAAAACAGGTGTGTTAACTTTACCCACTGCAGTCAGCTGTGTCATTGTTCTCCTCCCTAATCCTGCAATGGAATCTGTCTAAAGTGAAAATCTGACCCACTGCATGTCTTCTCTCAACTTTTCAGCTGCTTCCCTTCTATTTCAAGAAAAGTTTCCAAATTTGCAACTTGTTTCTGGCCTGTGTTTCCCTGTCCTGTCTGTCTCTCCCCTCAGCTCCCCTCAATTCTCTGTGGCAGCTGCCACTTCCTTTCTGTGCCTAGAAACTCTCTGTGCTCTCTGCACCTGTTACCTGCTGCGCGAGCGCTCACTTCCCCTTGCCCAGGTGGCCCACTTTGTTTCACACTCCCAGATCTGAATTAGGTGACCCACCATGTTCCCTGATAGAATTTAACTATGCTGAACTTGACTTACACTTTTCCCTGGTTGTCTCTGTCACTAGGATTTGAGGTATTTGAAAGCAAGATCTTTACAACAGGAATCTTTGTATCCCTGGTTGCCTGTGACTGTACCTGAACCTAGTGGGCTTCAAGCATCTGTTCATGACTAAGTGAAAGAATTAGTGCAGACTTTAAAGACAAAAATAACTTCAATTTCTTGCTCCATGAGTTTTGGTGAAATTAGATTCCACCTAACATTTTTAGATTATTTTTTTCTGTAAAATGGAAATAATGAAAAATTATTACATTTGTTTTTGATTTTATTTGTATTTCCATGCATAACCTATATATCGCTTATATTTTCAGGAAGTTGAAGAAATTGCCAACATGTCAGTAATTTAGACTGGCTTCTCTCCAACTTAAGGATTTACTCTACCAGCTTTAATTGAAGGAGAAAGGAAGAAGGTGCCGTAGTCCACATTTTCACATTGTTGGGATTCCATTTAGATTCGGCCCTGCTCCTAAGAGTAGGAATATGAATACAATCGTTTGTATCAGAATTTGTAAAGGGTATAGTCTGACCACACAGTATGTCTAAGAAAATGGATGCTGAATGAGTATCTAGAGGTACAGGTGTGTGGTCACAATGGCTCCACCATTGCTCTGTTTGGCCAAGCCAATGAATTGCTCTGTTTTTCAGTACAATCACCTGTGAAACAGACAGAGCGCCTACCTCAGGCTTCTTACAATGCCCACTAGAGATGCAAAGATGCACTCTAGGTGACACTGCTCCCTTTCTGATAATCTTCAGGCTCCCTGATTCCTCCAGGTCCAATGTCTTCCTCTGTGATCTGTGTAGCTGTATGCAGACCTCTACTAAAGATGGGTTGTAGGATATTTTGTAATACATAAAACACTCTCTGACTAGACCATAGGCTTTCTCACAATACTACAAGTTCTCTGAGATTTAGAGCTTACGTACATACTTAGAATAAGGTTCATGAAATGAATAAGCATAATATTAAATCTGAAAGTCAGTGCTAATTATTCTATCATTACAGCTTCATTTCCTTGGATCATGAAAGCTTATTTATTCTTTGATACAAATGGCCTTGGGGAGGCACAGAGCACATTATTATTGTTAGTTAATATTTATGGGGGATTTGTAGATTGTCAGCTGAGCTCTGCAAGAGGGAAGGACCCAGTGACTTATGGGATGAGCCAAGGATGCCAGAAAAGAAGAGTTTCTGGTGAGCTAGAAGAGCCCGGCAAAATGGAACCACGTCTGCACTCAGGAACCCCATTCACATCCCTGTCCTAACCACTATCATTATTTAGCCACTCTGCTCCCATCATGGAACCAGTGGATTTCCAGATCAAATTTTGGATAGTGCTATGCTAGTGTATTCTACTTCATAGAAAGTTTACAAGAGAAAAATTTTTTTCTTTTCAGGAAATTGCAATAATAAAGAACTAAGAAGTGTCCTCATGTTTCTTATGAATCTAAATAGTCCTTGTGCTTTCCTGCAGGCCGAATAGTTGCACTATTACTAGTTTAAGAAACAGATTTTCTTTGTATTTCTCTGAGGACTAGAGAGGAGGAGAATTTTTTCATGTTTTTTTGGCCATTTGTCTAACTTCTTGGAAAAAAGGTTCTGTTCATGCCATTTACCCATTGACTAATGGGGTTGTGCTCTTGGCGATTTGTTTGTGTTCTTTGTATATTCTGGTCACTAGCCCTTTGTCAGATTTGTAAGAGACTATTTGTATGAGACTATCTTCTCCCATTCTGAAGGTTGTCTATGTGATTTGTTGCTTGTGTCCTTAGCTGTGCAGAGGCTTTTTAACTTGATCAGGTTCCACTAATTTATTTTTGTTGTTGCTGTAGTTGCCAATGGGTCATCTCCATAAATTCTTTTCCAAAGCTGCAATTATTAAGAGTTCTTCCCACACTTTCTTCTAGAGTTTTTATTGTTTCATGTTTTAGATTGAAATCTTTTATTCAGTGCCAGAATAGTCCACATCACATGGTCCCAAAGCTGCAGATGCTGGCATGGGTATGGAGAGTGGGGTATACGGATGCACTGTTGGTAGGAATGCGAACTAGTATAGCCTTTTTGGAAAGAAGTGTGGAGAATCATCAAAAAACTAAAAGTAAACCTCCCATTTGACCCCACATTCTCATTACTAGGTATCTTGCCAGAAGAAAATAATCATTTTACCATAAGTACATTTGCACTGGAATGTTTATAGCAGCACAATTCACAATCACAAAGATGTATAAACAACCCAAGGCCCATCAACCCATGAATGGAAAACTAAACTATGGTATATGTGTATCACCGACTACTATTCAGCCATAAAGAAAGATGGAGACTTTGCATCTTTCGTATTTGCCTGGATGGATTTGGAGAACATTTTCCTAAGTAGAGTTTCTCAGGAGTGGGAAAGCAAGCATCCCATGTACTCAGTACTAATTGGAAAGTAGTAGATGAAGAACTACAGGCCCATTTGAGGAAAAACACAATTCAATTCAAGAAGGGGGGGGAGAAATGAAGGAAAGGGTGCAGTAAGCTCCCACCTCGTAGGTACAATGTAGGGGTATCTGGCACACTTTCTAAGTGTAGGACTCAGCTACAACTCAGACTTTGGACTTGACTTTACAAACACAAATAACATAATCTAATTGTATATACCCTTATATTAAAACAAGAATAAAAAAAAGAAACAAAGAAATGTATTTTCTTCTTTTGCAGACAGAAATTAAAAAAAGTCAAACAATATATGTATTCATATTTTGGCTCTCAAATTCTTATGTTTTCCAGATACTTTCAGCCTCACTAAGGTGACCCTTGGAGGAGGAGCAGCAAGTCGCTGCTGGGGAGGAAGGAGCCTTAAAGCCCTGCTAGCTTGAGGAGCCTCTTCCCTGGGTCTCAGTTCAATCAGCAGATGGCTGTTTTCTTTGGCAGGGAACGTTGGTGAACTCAGGTATAATCTCCTGGTAAAGACTGTGTGCCAGGAAAACTTGAAACAATGAAAGGGGGAGATTTCCAGTATGTAACTTCTCTATTAGCAGCCTTATAAGGAATAAAAAAAAACAGGTTTCCTGATTTTGTGGGGGGGGTTTTGTTGTTTGTTTGTTTGTTTTATCATCTGATGTTTTAGAGAGGATAGGAGTGCTCTTTCTTGGAGTTGGGAGAGTAGTTTTTCTTTTGACTTTTGAATTTTTTTATTATTTTTATTATTTCAAATTAATATGAGGGTATAATTTTTTAGGTTTGAATTTCAAGAAAGAACATGTCTGTTCAGGACATCAGGAGTACTAATGTGATGATATTTTAGTTTACTCTTCCCTGTGTTCTTTTTAATGACTAAAAATTAGAAGGAGGAGAGGAGATAGAGGAGATAGGAGGATGTCTGTTCAGGTCCTGGAGCTCCAATTTCTTCTTCATCAGCCACAGGGAATTGAAAGGACATTCCCTGTCATTGTCTTAGGATGTAAAAAACCAGTAGTTCATACCACTGGCAGCGCTACTATCTAGCATGTTGAGGGTACTCTGGGCACCACTTGTACATGCTTTATCCCAGCTAAACTGGACAGCTGTGCTACAAGATCAGTACTGACATTCTAATTTTATGAATTAGAAACTAAAGCTTAGAGAGATTTAGAAATTTCCTTCAGGCCATATGATTAAGTAGGAGTCAGTTTTCAAACTCACCTTTCCCTGGCCTCTAAGCCATTACCCAATAGGTTGCCAAGGGCACAGAATGGAAAACGTCACCATTGTCAAGAAGCACCTTGCTGCATGGAACTCTGAGCTATTAGAAAATAATAACAAAAGTGAGCATTCCCACATTGGAAGTTTACAATGTAAATAGTGAGCTTGGGTGTGGATAAGTACTGACATTTCCTGGCATAGGATTTTGTTATTTCATCACACACTAATCAAGGTGAACAATATTTTACTTTCCTATCAAGTAAGTTTAAAGATAATTAAAGATGAAATAAAGGATTAGAAATTAAAAAATTTTGAATAAATTTAATACATGATTATCATTTTAAATAGATGAAAAATAAGAAACAGTATTAAGAAATAAAAAAAATGATACATTTCCTAAGTGAAGTTCACAAGTACTACTTGGATTTTATGTTACAAATGCAGGTAATGTAACCCGATCGGATCTACCTTCATATATAAATCCAAAATTTTTTAAAAAGTCAAAAAATAAAAATCACCCATAATCCTATGAACAATTGGTAATTTCTATTGTTTCTCCTAGCTAATATCACATTATACCTGCAATTTTTATTCAACACTTTTCATCATTTTATTTCTTTAATAATTATTTGTGAACAACTTTGATGACTTCTCCATTTTCTACCATGTGGGTGGATAAACATGTAGGTTGTTTCCGTATTTTTCCTCATTTTGATAAATGACATAATGAAGAGAATATTTTCTTATTTTTTATTTAGGTAAAATTTCAAGCTGACAGTAAATGTTGCAAGGTATTAAAAGGAACTCTCACATAGCCTTTACCCAGATTTGCTAATTATTTATGTTTTGACTCATTTGCTGTATCTCTCACTCACCCATGTATACATACACAAACACATACAAATACACATTTTTTTTCCTGCAACATTCAAGGGTAATTGTCCCTCTACCTCTTAACACTTTAGTGCCTATTTTCTATACACAAGAACATTCTCTTACATTAAACCAGCACAATATACAAAGTTTGAAAACTTAATGTTGATATAATGCTATTATCTAGTCCTTAGTTCATTTGAAAAAAAAATGTTTTTTTCTCTCCCAGCCTAGAACTTAATCCAGCACAGGGAAGAACATTTTTATACGTGAACTTTTATTTGAATTTATGATTACCTTCTTAGGCTAGATTCCTCAAAGGAGGATTATTGAGTGATTAGAAATAGACATTTTTATGGCTGTTGGTACAAGGTGCTAAAGTGATAGTCATCTGAGTGGTGGGACTGGACCTAATTGTCCTTGGTGCAGTACAGAGCCAATGACTGCTCTGTGGTGAACTAGGGACCCACAGCTTCCCTAATTGTAGGCAGGTAAACAGTCTTAAATTATACCTTGACATATGATTGTTACATATATTATTGTATACACTTAGGGATAAGGAAAAACTTCTGGGCTACGTTTACTTTCTATGAAGATAGAAGTTAAAGGAACATTTTATGGGTGGACTACAGTGTATGTGGGGAATGTATTAAAATTGTTCTGAAAGTATGAGTGTGAATGTTGCAGTGTAACAGCCAAGGACAGGGTTAGGAGTTGAAACACAAAGAACCTGCACAAAAGGAAAGGCATTCGGAGACCATTGTAGAGACGTGGGGAACAATTTTAAAGGATGCTGAAGGAGGGACTAAAAATATCTTAGGACAATCTGGAAAACAAACAAATATGCACCCTGAAAATCATAAATTGATTCTTTATCTTTCGTCTAAAATAAATTGTGGTATATGTACACCATGGAATATTATTCAGCTTTAAAGAAAGATGGAGACTTTACCTCATCCGTTTACACGGATGGAGCTGGAACATATTCTTCTTAGTAAAGTATCTCAAGAATGGAAGAAAAAGTATCCAAGGTACTCAGCCCTACTATGAAACTAATTTATGGCTTTCATAAGAAAGCTATAACCCAGTTATAACCTAAGAATATGGGGAAGAGGGAAAGGGAGGGGAGGATGGGCAGAGGGATGGTGATTGGTGGGATTACACCTACGGTGCATCTTACAAGGGTACATGTGAAACTTAGTAAATGTAGAATATAAATGTCTTAACACAATAACTAAGAAAATGCCAGGAAGGCTATGTTAATCAGTGTGATGAAAATATGTCAAATGGTCTATAAAACCAGTGGCTGGTGCTCCATGATCGCATTAATGTACACAGCTATGATTTAATAATAAATAAATAAATAAAAACACAATAGTATGCCTTTTCTATGGTAAGCATGGTCTTGGTGAGGAATAAGACAGACATGATCTTTGGTTCTCATGGGCTTACAGTCTAGGTGGGAAAATGGTAAATGTCATACACATCATCATTTAGTCCTTGGCACCATGGCTGAGAAGGAAAACACTGGTTCAGTGAAAGTTCACAAGAGGAAACGTCTAACCAGGGATGTGGGGGCAGCTCAAAGAAGGTGTAGGATGGAAGAGGATTTCAAGCAGAGAGAACAGGAAATGTTTTGAAATTTTATGTTTACCTTAAGTGATGTACAGGGTTAAAGACATGAATTTATGACTCAAAAACATGTGAAATATATGCATTATTCATGAATAAACTTACTAAGCATCTATTATGCTATTATCCACTGATGTTGGGAACACAAAAGACAGTTTCTAATTCAAAGAGCTCCCAGAGAACTTGAACCCAGGAGAAACAAGTACCCCACTCAGAGCTGACATGACATTGATTTCTTTGGGGGGTGGGGAGAGAAGACTTCTGCCTGGTCCATACTCCATGTCAGGGGGAAAAAGCCTTGGAAACTGGTGCCAGGAATAGATGAATCAGCAGGGGGTGAAAACCTGTGGGAACTGCAAGCCTACGCCTTAGAGGGGAGAGTGTATTTGGTCTTGGAAAAGGTATCATCAGCACCAACAAAGCCATATGGAAAATGCTGAGCGAAATCTGGGCAAGATCCTCAGTTCCAACTGTGTCCAATCTGTGGCCCATATACAAAACCTGTCATAAGCCCAGTCCTACCTATGGCTTTGTCCAAATAATTGCAGGATTTTATTTCTTTTCTTTCAAAGGTGTGGGGGCAGGGCAAGGAATGTGAAAATGGAGATATGACCTTCAGCATTGGCACCACCATTCCCAGCTATCTCTGCAGCAGCTGGAGGTGGGAGCCAGGCAGGAGAGTTTCCAGGGGGTAGATTCACCCTTGAGGACACTCATGGGACAGGCCTCAAGGCATTTCAGGAACTTAGAGGTGAAGAGAAGGAGAAAGACAGAATTCTCAAGCTGCGCTGCTGATGTCTTAGAAGAAGGATAAGGAACCAGAGACGAACTGGTTAAAGAACAGCTCATTTTAAACATAAATAAAATACTATATATGCTAAGTATTTTATGAGGAAAAAATGCAGTTCAGAAAAGCAGATTTGGTGCTGCACTAAATGTTTTAATTTTTTTTATATGCTCCACATTAGAGCTTGCATTTTCTCATACCTCCAAGGCATAGTCTTTTATGGCTTGGGAGATAAAAGATTTACATTTAAATCCTGCTTCCCCCAAGCCACATTCTAACAATAGCATTTTAAGTTATACTGTTCACCCAAAGGTCAGAATGCCTTTTTTTTTTTTTTGTCTACATATGCTACTATCGTAGCCAAGTACGAAAATACTTTTAGCTTTGATTGTCTAAATATTATTTATAGTTTATATAACATGAAATCCAAGCATCAAGAATTTCACAACAAAATGAAGTTTAATCCTGGGACTGTTATGAGCAGCAGGACCTAAGTGCCACCAGGTGGCTGCGTTCCAAACTAATGGGTTAATTCTCCAACATTCCTTAAAAGGCATGAGATGGACCATCAAATAAGACTTTTCTATCTCATTATTGTCTTGAAATTGACAGGCTGCATAGTTGGTCATTTTTCCCTTACTCTTTGTTCTTTCCCTGAAGAAGATGGCAGGAGAAAAACCAACCAAACAAAAGTCATCTCCTAAGCATTATTTGGAAATGGAGTCATGGGCTGTCTTGCTACTATCATTAACATCCCTTCCAAAGCCCATCTACCACATTGGTCAGAAAGCTGGAAGGAAAGAGGCCACGTGAAATGCACAGACGTCCAGGATCCCTGTCCTTGTACTCAGGACTATTTGGGGGCAGCTCTTACTGCAAACAAATTAGCTTTTACCTTGAATTTTCTAATTACAACTCTGTCTGTGTTTTAAAAATTGTACTTATGAAAGAAAGAAGGGAGAATAGCTTGCTTCTGATTCCCAATGTCTATTAGGAGCCTGTATCCAATTTGTTTTACATGCACAGAGACTGTCTCCTGATTATCTGCAGGGGGAGAGTAGACTAAAGAATGAGGGTAAGTTTCCAAGAGGCATAAAAGAACTGAGAAGATAAATACTTCAGCCAAATTGATCTTTGCATTCATAAATGGTCTGAGGAGGACCCAGGCATTTTAATTCAAAGAGTAAAAACAAAGAAGCTCAAAGACAGGTCATACCAAAGGGAAAAGTAGCATCATTTAAAACATTTTTATCATTTGTTCTGTGTTAGACCTTGGGCTTATTATTTATTAATACATAAGACTTGATAGGGAGTTTTTTGTTTGTGTATCTATTTGTTTAGGTACGTAAGGAGTTGGCTTCTTCTATTAACAAGGATAGGTCAAGTGCCTCTACTGTAGGGTGTTCTTAGGGTAAAAATTAACTACAAATTAGATATAGTTCATTCTTTTGTTTTCAATGAAATGTGGTACCAGAGGGATCCCATTAGGACATAAAGTGAGAATTTGACCCATAATAGTTACTCAAGCCCCTCTTCTGCTCTAACATCTTTCAGCTAAATGATTTTTTAAAAAGAATCTGCTAAGCTAGGAAAGAAAGCCACTTTGTCTACTTTGGGCAGTGACACAGCACTTCAGTTCAAAGGAATGTGAAGGAAATGTTTAAACTGTGATGTTTTCACAGGCAAGGAGCTTCGTGAGGACCTGGAGGGTCAAGACTATATTGACACTCAGTCTTTTCAGAGTAATACTGTCTAGAACAGTCCAGCGAAAATACTATTCATCAACTGGTTCTGGTGGGACATCACTTCATAGTGCTATCTTAAAAAAAAACTATTACCTGTTCAGATTAGAGAAAATTTTTATTTATTCAGAGCTGTAGAGTGCTACCCAGGGACATCCCGAGGTAACCACAGGTTGAAGAATTTTGCCTCTAGTCCTGTCTGACATTCTCCACTCTCCCCGTCTCCTGCTTGATCCCCTATCTTATTACCTGCCCTTCTACCACACCGAATATCTTGTATTCTTGAGGACTTCCTTCCACTTTTCTACTTTTTCCTGCCCCTAACATATTATCAAAATGACGTTCAAAATGTTGTTTGCACCCAAGTGTAGAATTAAACCAACTCTATTTTCTTCTCTGTTCCTTAAATACATATGTATTTGTCTTCTCTAATTTACCACTTTCTAAAGGCATTCAGGCCTATGGTAGTGATTAGAAGAAATCTTCTAACCACTGAAACTAGAGGAATTGATGGCACATGGAAATCATACTATCTATATTTTCCTTACTCACTCCAGCTTGAATTTCTCAGAACAACAATTGTGTATATTTTGTGGCATCATAAGATCCCAAGAGATATCTATAGTATTTAGCCCCTGAATTTCTTAAGTGACATGACTTATTTGAATAGCAGCAAGCATTTTTGTAGTGAGTAAAAACAGAATTCGCAAATTCTCAGATTATAAATGTATTACACAGTCCTTAGCAGACCTGTGAGTATCCCCAGGACAGAACAGGCATAATGAATATTGGTATTTTTGTCTACCTAGCATCCCCTGCTAGGAGAGTGTCCTGCCCTCATCTCACTTTCAATGTATGATTACATTGGGGGAGGGCAATTCCTTCTGACACAAACAGATTGGTTTCTGAATAGTAATTTGACCTGTATTGACCAATGAGATTCATCCCCTAAAATTTAGTTGTCTCTTGCTAGAAAACGCTATCATTCACAGAACTGATAGCTGTGGAGATGATGAAAGCTTAGAAATACCTGCAACCATCTCCTGGGGAAGTGTGCCTAGCTTTCCATGAAGTCAATGGAAAGCACAGGGGAAGAGAAGATAGGGGGTCATGTATCCTAGTGTTATTTTAGCCTTTGTATAGAGTTGGTCTTGAAATCAGCCACACCTCTGAGCTCCTCTATACTTTCAAGTCCTAAATTAGTGTGCATGTTTTTTAAATAATTTGTATCCGAAGTATGATTTCTCCAGGGAGGTCAGAAGGGAATCTACCCATGAAGATGCCAAACAATGGATTGCAGCCAGGACAGAGAACAGATACAATTTCCGAAGCCAAACCCAAGGTGACATTGATATTACCCTTTGTTGAGTGTCTGTCTCATGACAGATGATTATAATGTTACAGACACATGCCCTCTTACACTTCATCTCTGGCTTTTTACTGATAGGTGATTCCTGATTGACAGTAGAAACACATTCTTAGTGTGGACAGCAAAATGGAATGTGACACCAAGCTATTTTTTCTCCCCAGTTATTTAATGGTGCCTGATTGAGCTGGTTCCTCGTTGTCAAGTGTCATTCAAAAATCACCCAATTGTTGGTCCACCCTTGCTCATCTGTTGATGAGAATGCCATGTGGACTGGAATCAAAACCTTGCTGAAATTTGTCTCTTTTGCATCTGTCCCTGGCTGGGAGCTTAATGAGATGCATGGCATAATGAGATGTGTGTCTGGAGTGTGTAATGAGATTCTTGATTCAAGTGTCTAATGAAGCCTATAGCCTAATGAAATGTATAGCGTAATGAGATTCATGTCTTGAATGTATAGTACAGATTTGAAAATCCTTTTTAAAAAATGCCATTAGGCATACAAAAGTTTCTCCAATCTCCATAAGCTCCACCTTCATTTCTTTGGGATTTATTAGCTTGTAATTTCTCAATGCTATTTTCATCCTCACTGTCACTACTTCCCACATCCAAAGCTAAGAGAACACATGCGTTGGCCCTCACCATGTGTAATCAGTGGTCTAAAGCATAGCACAGACGTTTTTGCCTCTTGAGGAATGAATATCGGATCTTTGTTTCTTTCCATTCACTTCCTGATTTTTTAATATAAGCAACTATATGAATGAGCTATATATTGTCTAACAAAATACCTAAAACTTTGTGACTTATCACTGCTTATAAGTGTATGAGTCAGCAGGGTGATTTTTTTAGAACAGACTCAGGGAACTCATGTCTGCTATGAACTCCAGGTCAGGAAGAGTCTCCATATGTGCTAATGTGGGTTCTCTCACATCTTTGCAGGTCATCTGCCTGTAGATTTGTAGAGGAAGACATTGGATGGGGCAGTTGGCATCGCCTTGATTTGCTCTCCCAACTGCTAATAATCATATATTATTTAATTTGAGGGCAGAGTCAGGAGACCAAAAGAAAGATGAGAAACCTGCAGAGCATCATAACACTTATGTTCCAAATTGCCACATTGTCATTTCAACCATTTATTTTTAGACAAAGAAAATCACAAGGTCATCTCATAATCGAGGGATGAAGAAGTATGGGGATAATTTGGAGCTATTGCAGATTTAGTTCTAAGGCCACCACAATAAAGAAAATATGACAATAAAGCAAGTCACATGATTTTTAGAGTCCCAATGAATACAAAAGTTATGTGAGAGACAAATGGTGAACAAAAATATGAAAAAATGCTTATCATCCTAAATTATCAGAGAAATGCAAATTAAAACCACTCTGAGGTATCATGTAACTCCAATGAGATTAGCACACATCACAAAGTCCCAAATCTGCAGATGGTGGCATGGATGTGGAGAGAAGGGAACACTTTTGCACTGCTGGTGGGATAGCAAACTAATACAACCTCTATGAAAAGAAGTGTGGAGAATTCTCAAAAAACGAAAAGTAGACCTTCCATTTGATTCCACAATCCCATCACCAGGTATCTACCCACGAGAACAAAAATTATTTTACCACAAAGACATTTGTACCAGAATGTTTATTGCAGCCCAATTCAAAATTGCCATGAACGGAAGCAACTCAAGTACCCATCAACCCATGAATGAATAATAAACTGTGGTATATGTATACCATGGAGTACCATTTAGTCATAAGGAAAGATGGAGACTTTACATCTTTTGTTTTTACCTAGATGGAATCAAAACTTTCTTAGTAAAGTATCTCAAGAATAGAAAAAATATCCAATGTACTCAATATTAAGATGAAACCAATATGTAAACAACTAGATACCCACATGAAAGAAAAAAACACAAGCATAGTCTAGTAAGGGGGAGGGGAGAGGAGAAAGAGGGGAGGAAGAAGAAGGGAGAGCAAAAATGTCAGGAATCTTACCTAATGTGCAACAATGTGAAGGTGTTCAGCACCCCCTTCCCTGAGTGAAGGGCTCAACTATGACTTGAACTTTACTTTAGAAATGAAATTAATGTAACCTAAACATTTGTACCGTCATATCAATCTGAAAATTAAAAAAAAGTTATTTTTGCACTATATTGGATTCAATTAAGTTTTTAATAGCATTGTCTTAAAAAAATCAATGTATATACATTAATTGAAAACATATTGGTAAAATATGCTAATGATCATCTGGGGCTTCAGCAAACATAATCTTCTGGCTGGGGGAAATTCTTGTCTCAATGTTAATGGCTGCTGACTGACCAGGCAGGCTGTTGGTTGTTGAAAGTTGGCATGACAGTACCATTTTCTTAAAATAAAACAACAATGAATTTTGCTTCATCAATTGACCATTTCTTTTATAAAAGATTTATTGGTAGCATACAACGCTGCTCAATAACAGTAGAAGAACCCACAGTAGAACGTCTATCAAAATTGGAGTTAATCTTCTCAAAACCTATTGCTGGTTTATTAACTAAGTTTATGTAATATTCCAGATCTTTTGTTGTCATTTCTACAGTGTTCACAGCATCTTCACCGGGAGTGGATTTCATCTCAAGAGACCACTTTCCTTGCACATCTGTAAGAAGCAACTCCTCATTCGTGAACATTTTATCGTGAGATTGTAGCAATTCAGTCATATCCACAGGCTTCCCTACCTCTGGAACTCTTGCTACTTTCACTACATCTGCAGTTACTTCCCCCACTGAAGTCTTAAACCCCTCAAACTCATTCATGAGTGCTGGAATCAACTTTTTCCAAATTCTTGTTAATGTTGATAATATTTCGTCCTTCTCCTATGAATCCTAAATGTTCTTGATGACATCCAGTATAGTGAATACTTTCCAGAAGACTTTCAATTTACTTTCCCATATCCATCAGAGTATCTATGGCAACTTTAGCCTTGCAGAATGTATCTCTTAAGAAGCAAGACTTGAGGCTTGGTGCCTGCAGCTCAACGGCTAAGGCACCAGCCACATACGCTGGAGCTGGTGGGTTTGAATCCAGCCCGGGCCTGCCAAACAACAATGACAACTGCAACCAAAAAATAGTCAGGCATTGTGGTGGGTGGGAACCTGTAGTCTCAGCTACTTGGGAGGTTGAAGCAAGAAAATCACTTAAGCACAAGACATTGAGGTTCCTATAAGCTGTGATACTACGGTACTTTACCTAGGGTGAGATGCTGTCTCAAAAAAAAAAAAAGCAAGACTTGAAAGTGGAACCATACTCTTTGGTTTATGGGCCTCAGAACAAATATTGTGTGATCAGGCATAAAAGCATTAATCTCTTTGTACATCTTTATCAGAGCCTTTCAGTGATAAGGTATATTGTCAATGAACAGTAATAATTTGAAAAATTTTTTTTTCTGAGCAATAGGTCACCATAGTAGGCTTAAAATATTTAGTAAACCATACCATAAACAGATGTGGTGCTATCATGTTTTATTGTTCCATTTATAGAGCACTGGAAGGGTAAATTTAGCATAACCTTTAGTGGTCCTAGGATTTTTCGGAAGGTAAATGGGTGTTGGCATCAACGTAAAGTCATCTCTTGCATTATCTCCTAACGAAAGAGCCAGCTGTTCTTTGAAGCTCTGGGACTAACCTCGCTAGCTATGGAAGACCTAGATGGCATCTTCTTCCAATAAGACTATTTGGTCTACACTGAAAAACTGTTAACTTAGGGCAGCCTCCTTCATCAGTAATTTTAGCTGGATCTTCTGGATGACTTTCCTTAGCTTCTACACCAGCAGTTGGTGTTTTGCCTGGGATTTTCTTAGTATGGCAACAGCTTCTTTCCATAATTTTTAGGTGATGGATACCTCGTGGAACTTCTGCTAGTTTCAAACTTTGCTTCTGCAGCTTCCTCATGTCTCTCAGAATTCATAGAACAGAAGAATGTTAGAACTTGTTGTGGATTAGGCTTTGGCTTAAGAGAATGTTGTGGTTGATTTGTTATTCTATCTTGATCACAGAAACTTTCTCCATATCAGCAACAAGACTGTTCCACTTTCTTATCACTCATGTGCTCTCTGGAGTAGTGCTTTTAATTTATTTCAAGAACTTTTCTGTTGCATTCATGACATGGCCAACTATTTGGCACAAAGAGCCTAGCTTTTGGTGTCTGTGTCTACTTTCAACATGACTTCCCCACTAAGCACAATCATTTCGATCTTTTGATTCCAAGTCAGACACATGCAATTCCTTCTTTCACTTGAACATTTATAGATTGTTGTAGGGTTATTAACTGGATTGTTGTGGTTGCAGGAAATAGGGAGGCCTGAGGAGAGATGGAGACATATAGACCTATAGGAAAGGCTAGTTGGTAGAACAGCCATAACACACAGAACAAATATTAAGTTCTTTATAATATATTGGTGTTGTTCCTGGTGCCCCCCAAACAATTACAATAGTAACACTAAAGATACCTTACCATAGATCATCATAACAAAGACATGATGTGAGCATGGTGCTGATAGAATTGCAGAACGCAGTGTTGCCAAAAATCTTCAAACCATATAAAACTACAATATGTGCAAAATACAACCAAGTAAATATGTGCAAAATACAACAAAGTAAAGCACAAAAAATAAGATATGCCTATAGATTCTACTCCTTAATGGAATGAAAGGCCAAGTGACGCTGATACACAGGCAGGAGGGAAAACCTTGTAATTACTCTAAAGGGGAAGAGAACTGAACTTGAACACCTTACTTGTAAAAACAAGTGTAAACGCTTTGTAATTACTCTAAAAGGGAAGAGAATTTACTTGAATCCCATCTCTCTACCACCAATGAAATCAAGGAGGGTATTTGTGAAAAAAATGCTTTTTTATAAATATGGGAAATTTTTGAAAGTGTAGAAAGCATCCTCAAAGTCTTATAATGGTCTACACTGAACCTCCCTATCTTGTGGGCTATAAATGGATGCTTTCAGCTGAAAAAATAAGTAAAGTACAGTTTTGCCAGCAGCTTACAAACAAAAATGCTACGAAAATTTATTCTTAATTTTTCTTTTCACATTTGGAAAATATTAGATGCTGGATAGGATCATGAATCTACCTTCTCTTTGAATTAAAATCTAGAGGAGATTTTTTTCCTCTTTTTAGTGGGCTGCATCTAAGATCATTAAAGATTGTGTTCTGCCAAGAACTACTGGTTATTGACCCAAGGGATGAGGTATATGTTACATGAACTTGCTCTAAAATTTCTGGATGATTGTGGAGAGTCTTAGCAGTGTGTATCTCATTTGCAAAAGCCTCCTAGATAAAACCCAGGACACTCTTTTGATAATTTATAAGGACTAGTCTATCTGAAAGTTGAACAGGCAGTCAAATTTTTTTTTTTTAACATACCCAAGCCCAGGTTTTATCTCCTTCCCATCTCCCAGATTGAATATCCATTATCTCTCAAGATGCCATTACCCTCTGATGCCTCAGATTTATTTGTCTAGCTCTTTTATAGAGTAAAAGGCTGATAGGGTCTTCTCTGAATACACATTCTAACCACATTTTAAAAACCAGCAGTGGGTCCCATCATTTCCCTTGCTTAAGATTATGCTTCTCTATTGCATAAGCATCATAAATTTTAGTCCCATGTGCATTTTATAATTTTAAAAAGGAATGAATCAAACAAAATACTCAAAGATCAGAAATCTTTTTTTCCAATTTATTTTCCAGCTGGGCTTTCTATCTGTGGGATAGTTTACTATCCCATATGACTCCTGTGTGAAGGTGCTCAATGATTATAGTAATTAAGTGATTTATTGATGACTTAATTCAAAATCTGGCTTTACTTTGATTAACCTGATCAATCTATCTTTGCCCTTGCTTTACTCACTAAATAATTTTTACAATTTATTTACTTGCCCTGAAAGATCTAGGCATAATAGTATCTCCTTAAACTGACAGAATCTTTATCTCTTTTTGTTATCTATATGAAGCGTATCATCATGGACTGCTGGCCCCTAATCAAACACTAGTTGCGTCTTTAGATGCAAACTGACAATACAAAATGATAGAAAGCAGAGGTGATTCTATTTTCACAAAGGTCTCTTCAAATCTAAAAATGTTTATCTGAAACACATTGGGATTCACCCAGTGAATTACCTATATTGATCATAATATTTCTACCCAATCTCTACTTCACTGTGGGCTGTGATGGGTCATAGTTTTAGTTGCATAGATTCCCCCCAAACTTGCTCAATCCAGTATATTTCTGTGCAGAGTCAAACCCACACATTATTAACTCTGTGTCATTCTGCGGCAATGTTCAAGGTCAGTTTGGGGCAGTTTGAGTGATGGGCACACAAGTAAGGTGGCAGAGGTGCCGAGGCTTAATAAAACCAGGTAGGGTAGGAGGTAGGCCTTGGAGAGGACTGGAAACCTGGAGAGCTTGTAGGACTTCATTCAGGGAGAAGGGAGAATGCCTACCAGGTTAGAGTTTCTCAAAATGGAATCTTCATAGCACCTGCATCAGGTTCGCCCAGAAAGCTTGACAAAAATACATATTTTTTGACTACCACCCTCTCTACTTACTCAAAATGTTTAGGGAAGGTCTCCAGAAATGTACATACTATCAACTTTTCCAGTTGTCATGTGTATTCTAATTTTGAGAGCTAGATTTTGAACATTGCTAGTAAAGTCTATGCAAAATCAACATTAGTTCCCAGTGTATCTGCAGCTTGCAGGTAATGACTGACGGACTCCGAGAATACCTGCACAAACTGTATGGCCACCAAGATCCGAAACACACAATCTGTTAGTGACCTAGCCCCAGGTTAGAAAGATATGGATGTTTGACAACAAATCAATGAGAGCAGCCTGACAACAGAGAGTGTCATACAGAGCCAAGCGCTGAGGTGGGGCTGGTGCTGGGTGCTTTCTTGCATTTTTAGATTGTGTAGAGGGACAGACATGGGGTTGGGGTGGAGCCCCCTCAACTCGCTTCTGTTACACAAGGAGGTTCAGTTTTTAATCATAAGAGGCTCACTGAGGTACTTTCCTAAACAATGAATGAGTGATGTTCCTTAAGGGATGTATTATACAAAAGAAGTTGCACTAAATATTTATTTTAAATGCAAGTATTTCCTTATAAAAATACATATACTTTTCTTTATTTTGTTTATTTATGGCTCAGTCTTGAATGTGTCCCTTTTCTTGATGACTCTCTTTTTCTTGATTTCAAATACCTATAGATGACTCTCCTATTGAACAAAGAGTGTGTCTTGGTTCAAAGACAGATTGGCCTTTCTAGGTTGGGTCCCTCCAACCTAGCTACCTCCTGCAGTACCAATGTGTTAATAACCAAAGATCACAGATGGTTTAGGGTTGGAAAGACCTGTGTCAATCCATAGAACAACTCCATCATTTTACATGAGGAAACTGGAGCCCACGGAGGTTAAATTCTTCATCCAAATTTCACTATGCAAAAACTTTGCTCTTTTATGGTGCACTTGCTCATCAATTCAGTAGTGATATAAATAGAGTCTATTCTTAAAATGAGTAGCTGTTTTAAAAAATTGTGTTTCTTTTTTTTTTTTTATGACCTCGACACACCCTGTAACAGTCACAGAAGCAGGGTAACCTCCATATTTAATTATGGTAATATCTAAGTAAATCAGCTTACCAGTAACACTTTGCATATGGTAATAAAATGATAAGACTGAATATGATGTAACATGTTATTTTCGTAAAGTATGTGCTTTCATAAGTCAATCCACTTAACAGAAAATGATAGAGACAGTTTCTAATGTCACACAAAGACCAAACTGTGATTTGTGGCTAAACTTGCAGGTGACAGAGACAAGCTGCTTCTCTGTTGTTTAAAATAGCAGTTTACAGCAGGAGTTTACAATTTCTCTGCGAAGGTCTTATCAATGTAAATGTCAGGGAATTTGTTGGCTCTGCCTTTTATGAACATGTGGATCGCATTCCCTTCGTCCATGGAAATACAAGATTGTATATTTTAATTCATCTGAAGTTTTACCACAGAGTCTATAAATATTACATAACAAATCTGAGCATTACTACTTTCTTGTGCAGTCAGGATACGTCTCTGTGATCACTATAATCAACCTAATTGGGCAAGAATCTCTAAGCGAAGGCAATAACATTTGTTTACTTCATTGTAGGCATGTGCTCGCAGCCTGGTACCACCACATTTAAATTAGTTTCTATCCAAAACAGAGAGAAATGCACCCTTCAGTCAGCACAGTCTGTTAATCTGAATGAGTTTAAATTAACTGTGTGTGTGCCCACGGGAAATTCTGCGCAGCTCTACTCTCTGTCTTTTTGAAAGAGGACTCAAGGACATGCAGACATGTTCCTTCCTATTTTGCAGAGAGTAGAGAAAAGACGCTCCTCCTTCATTTCCTGAGGTGGCTGGTCACACACAGGAGACTTCCCCAGCTGCCACCTTCCTGGTTGCAATGGGAATGGAAAAGTACTTTCTGTTGAGGTTTGCATGACATTGGGGAAAATTGAAGATTGAGAAGGGGAAGGGAGAGAGAAGAAAATAGTCACATGAGCCAAGTGTAGATGAAGAGAGTTATTCACACCTCTTTTGTAGGAATCTTGTACTATTTCTATGTGATAACTTATCTCACAGGATTAACTTTTTACAAGAATTATTTCCTTCATAATTGCCAGTATTTCATTCTTAATGGAATTGCCACTTCCTCCCCATTCCATTTTTTAATTTTATTTCAGAATATTAAGGGGTACAGATGTTTTGTTTACACACTTTTTGGGGGTACAGACTGAGTCCAAGTTATATATATAAGTGTGCCATGTGCACTGTACCCAAAAGCTGTGAATTTACCCATCCCCTCCCCCCTACTTCCAGCTTGATTTTCAGGGAAATTTACTTCCACATGTGCACCGAAGTGGTGATCAATAAGTTCCAACTTGGCATTGAGTACATGTGCTTGCATCTCCACTCTCGTGATGTTTCATTTAGAAGAATGTTTTCCCGTTCCCTCCGGGTTGTACAGAAAGATACTAGAACACTGTTTGGTGTATATCTGAGTAGGACTCCATAGTATGCATATACCACATTTTGTTGATCCATCTCTCCTTTTTTATTTTGCCTTTTCTGTTCTAAGCATTTGCCAGGTTCACTGCTATGGTTTGGCTGTGTCCCCCAATGTTCATGTGTTGGATATTTAATCCCCAAATTAACCATGTTGGGTATGGGACCAAAGGAGAGGTGCTGAAATCATGAGGGCCCACCCTCATCAATGGACTAATGCTGATGACACCAGGCTCTGGGGCTGTGGGTTTGATCTCTCTCTCTCTCATGCAGTCTTGCCTGTCTGCCTTTAACTATGGGGTGGTGTGGCACTAAGGTCCTCATCAGAGGCTGGCAGCTTTATACTTGGACTTCCCAGGTGGTAAGAAATAAATTTCTTTTATTTACAAATTACCCAGTATGTGATGTTCTATTGTAGCAAAATGGACTAAGACATACGCTCTCTACATCACATCCCACATGCTTAATGCAGGGTGGTGGCTCTACGTAACAAGGTGGAAGAAGAGAAAAAGATTGGGAGTGGGGGGTGTCAAGGGCTGTCTCCCGTGACTGGTGCTGCTCCTCACTGAAGCACCCAGGTACCATCACGTAAGGCACTTGTATCGTTATTGCCAGTGTTCTTGTGTTGAGAAAGTCTTTCAACATAATCTGTTTAAGCGAGAAAACAATCATTTCTCTATGAAAGAAAGAGAACCACAGGATTGCCTTGCCTTGCACCTGCCACTTTGGGGATGTGTTGCCTATGGGTGGGAACTGATGGAAGGCAGCTTCTAGAGCAGTGGTTCTCAACCTTCCTAATGCTGCAACCCTTTAATACAGTTCCTCATGTTGTGGTGACCCCCAACCATAAAATTATTTTCATTGCTACTATTATGAATCATAATGTAAATATCTTATATGCAAGATGTACTTTCATTGGTTGCGACCCACAGGTTGAGAACTGCTGTTCTCGAGCAAGGGGGATGAACAGCAAACAGCTGGAGCCTCTAGCCTATGCCAAAAATACTGCAAAAGACCAGGTACGGTGGCTCACTCCTGTAATCCCAGCACTTGGGAAGCTGAGGTGGTGGATTGCCTGAGCTCACAGGTTCAAGACCAGCCTGAGCCAGAGCAAAATCCTGTCTCTAAATATAGCTGGGCGTTGTGATGGGTGCCTGTAGTCTCAGCTACTCGGGAGGCTGAGGCGAGGGAATCACTTAAGCCCAAGAGTTTGAGGTTGCTATGAGCTATGACACCACAGTCCTTCTACCAAGGGTGACCAAGTGAAACTCTCTCTCAAAAAAAAACACACACACACAAAAAAAAACTTTACAGCACATTTATACAGACAATTTTTAGGGTAGTGAAACAGCTTGTGTGTGATTCACGATGTTATACACTTGTCCCACCCCTGAATGTCAGGGAGTGAACCTGAATGTCAACCATAGGCTTTGGATGACAATGATGTGTCACTGTAGGATGTGACAGTGGGAGAGGCTCTGCACATGTGAGAGCAGGGAAAATCTCTGTACTTTCCTCTCAAGTATGCTGTTAACTTAAAACGTCTCTAAAAAATAAAGTTTGACCCCCCCCACAGACACATTTACATAGTAGGCCACCCCATTGCTTTTATACGCATGCTTCAGAAAGTATTTTATTATTTTGTTGTCTTGTTCCCTGAACAACAACCCCTCCGGACCCAGCTTTCACCTTTGATGTTTGGTAAACTTTAAAGGAAGTTGACAACATCATCCTCCTTCAGTACCTACCTCACATGGGCCTTGCACAAAATTGGCACGTGTTAAATGTGTGCTGAATGAAAGTCAACCCCCAAGCCTTGCTCCTTGCCCACTTTGAAAATGTTAACTATCAAAGAAATTGATTTTATGCAATAACAAAACAAATCTAATTGCTTAGGTCACTCCAACCTGAGAGGTGCAAGACAGTAGAGAAAACAAAGCAACAGCAACTGTTTTGGGTGAACGGTTGGGAGGACGCCTGGAATGCCACTCACAGTTTTGTTTCTTCTGTTTGGTGGCACAGCTGTCCTTCTTCCTTACAGCATTTTCCATGTTCTCCAGCATGGCCTATTTGGTTGACTTCTGCCAGCAGCCGAGAACCCTGGTATATTTTTTGTCATTGCTCACATTTTATCTATATAAATTATACTATCTCTGATAGTAACCGAACTTGAAGTTTTTAAAGCAAAACCAAGCAGAAGCGTATTAATTTATGAACTTGAGATATCAATCAGTGAATATGTCTTCAGACATAGCTGGATTCAGGGTTCACAGACGGCATCGGGACTCTGTCCCTATGGCCCTGCCCCAGCTCCTTCTCTCCAGTGATGGTGACTGACAGCAGCACACTCATCACTTTTCTACTTTATCAATCTCAGGAAAAAAAGCAGACTTTCCCAGTAGCTTCTGCAGAAACATTTCATGGAGGATTCTAAGTGTGGTTTGTGTCACCTGCCCATCCCTCACTGATTACTTTGTGGGAGAAATGTATACACTGATTGGGGCAAAACCTGCTGCTCTAGCAGGTTTAGAGCCACTCGATCCACATTGAATGTGTTCCCCGTAGGAAAGAGGGATCCTATTAACAGAAGAACAGAGAAAGGGCATCAATGAGGCCAAACAAATTTCCACACCCATGTCACTCAGGATATTCTTTGATGCCTCTGCAGTGGCGAGATTGTTACTCTGGGTACTAACACAGAGTGAGATAAAGTGTCCCTACCCATTAAGTGTGGGCGATGTGGAAGGGAAGTTACTAGAGGTATGGATACTATAGCTCTCTTTTTATAGTGCATCTTGCAACTGCTCTAACATGAAGAGTCCCTAGCCAGTTGAGCCGGGGGACAATCTGGGATCTGTGGAGAATGAGTACCCCACGGTGGACTCACCAGCTGCATCCTCACCACTGCCTGTGCTCTGTGATTATGGGCTATGAAGTTGCTTTTCTCATCACGAATACCTTCTCCCAGAGCAAGTGCCCAGCAAGGTCCTGGGGATTAAGAATCAAGCCCCAGGGAGTGGTGATTGTCACCAGAGCATTGTGTCCATCCATCCATCCACCCATCCATTATGTTCTGTGGGGTTCTCTAGCAAATAGACAAAGCCTCTAGCCAATGCTCAAATGTCACCTGCTCACACAGCTTTTCTGACTCTAGTTAAAACACCCTATTCACTGTTTACACTCTTATACTGCTTTACTTTTCCCCATGGGACTTATTTCTACCTAAAATCATGTCACCTATATCCTTGTTTACTTAGTAATTATCTGCCTTCCCCTCTGCAACGTAAGTGGTAGGGACGCAGGGAATGGCATCCTCTTGTTCTCAGCCCTATCTTTGTGCCTAGAATAGTGCCTGGTGCATCCTTGACAGGCAGTAACTATTGACTGTGTCAAGAAATAGAAAAATGACCAAATGCAATCAGAGCAGCAATAGGTCTTAGGCCATGATTCTGGGACCCTGATTATGCACAAACATAAACATGTATTTAGCAAAAAGAAATGCAACTAGCAATTTTTAATGCATGAATAAACATGTTTTTAAAAGGCTGGAGACCATGCTGGGCATTTTGGCATCATGTTACCAGTCTCGCATCTCCTGTTAATTTCCTTCTGTGCCAATTTACAATGTCACCCAGAATGGTCACTAAACTGATGGCGAGGCTTAGCCAAGAAAAAAATATATGTAGTGTATTTTGATGTGATTTTTGTTAAGTAAAGCCAAACATAACGGGTCACTTAAACTGAATAGCACTTTAATATTATTAATTCTGCAGAATTTTATGAAATAAAAATCTTTTAAAAAACCCAGAACAGTGAATTCCTATCTTTGTTTACTAGCTGGAAGCGCATCCTCACTCTCTTTTACTTGTCAAAACTCCAGTGTTCTGTCCTTAAGAAGTTTTATTTTCAGACTGAATGCTTTCCTACCACGTAGTAAAGGGTCATGACATCCACCAATAAAAGTAAATTGAAATCAAGAAGTCTGGTTTCATAGATTCATCTCCCACGAAGTTTATCCTGCTCCTTTGTCTTGGGCGTTCCTGGAGGTGGCAGTCAGGACGGAGCCAGGCAGAACCAGTAGCCTGTTCTGGAGGCTCTGTGACCCCTCAAGTGCAAAGGGAATTTCTTTCTGCCTGAGTAAAATGTCTAGTCTATAAAACTGGTTAGTAAAACATTCTGTAATTTGGGATTTGGTAATACTGGCTTCATTTTGACAGAACCCAGGCTGACCCAGAGCATTATGTCATGAACAGATGTGAATACTAGAGGGATGCAATGATTAAAAACTTGTTCAGAGAGAAGAAGAAAACGGAGTCACAGGAGGTCTTCATTCTTCTGTAGTCTAGGCAGTAAGTCATGTTTAACCCTGTGTAGTCCAAGCAGCATTTGCCTCCAAAGGGTATCAGCTCCTGGAGGCGCTGAAGAATCATTTTAGTTCCTCTTGACATGTGGTAACATGCACAAAACAGTGCTTTAAAACAAGGAGCTTTACAGGTAATTATGACACTTTTTATAAATATGCAGGAATACAAATAGAATATCAGAAAGTCAATCGAGATAACCAATCCTCTTTTTTTCATATGAAGAGAAATGATAATACCTTAGGTGTATTTTATGGGAACAGAACTATAGTTTAGCTATGAAGTTATAGTGAAGGCCAAAAGGGCAATAGCTGCATGAAAACACTACTCAAACTGTAAAGTGCTAAAAAAATTACCAGTAGTTAGCATTAATAGCTACCAGCAGCTCAAAACAGTGCCAACAACTATGTTATACAAAACTGTATTGCTCATGTGTTTTTAAAAAACTGTTGTGCTTTGAACTTTTGGTAGTTTTCTAACTATACTTATATCTGTGTTGCCTTTTAGATGTAAATGGATTATTTGATATTCACTTCAAAAACCAGTTAACACTTACTTGTGGCAATGTGGGTGGGGAGATGAAATAGTTTTAAATGTGTGGTGTGTATATACATACAAACATTTATGTCAGTGTAGTATATAAATTATATATACAAAGATAAAAGAAATTATATATTTCACGACACAGTTTTGGGTACATACTAGATATTAATTGATATGAAACCTTTATTAAACATGAGGTCAAAATTATTTTCAATGGAGCTCTTTTAAAATGGAATTCTACTTTCTCACAAAGTATGTAAAGCTCCTGCCAGAATAAATTAAGATCCATGCAACTAATAACACTTCACTTGATTATCTGTGAGGTAAAGTGTATCAGAATGTAAATGGTCCTTATCGAAGTAACATTGTGTAAAATTATGTCTACCATCAATTTTGGAAACCAAGATGGTGAATAAATAAAAAGATTTCATTCATCCACCTTGGGAACCAACACTTAAATTTCCAAGAGAGGTATTTTGAAATTGTGAACATCAGTAAACTCTAAGTCAGTCACCATGTAATCAGTCAGCCACAGTCAGGCACTGCTTTAGACAAGAAAGGTATGATGGGGAACAAGGCAGACCTTGGCTCCAACCTGATGAAGCTTGTATTCCAACAGAGGAGAGAAACAATAAACAAAAGAAAACTGTAACTTTCTAGTTCCAGTTTGCCATCAACTGATCAACGGGAGTGACAAAGTCAAAGCAGAAAATATGCAGGGGGCAATGGTGACTTCACTGTGCAAGCAGAGACCTAAGGGCACACACTCTTTAGAAACACAGCTCAATGGTTCTCAGTATTAATTGGACTTATTTTTCACCAATTAATTCTTTGGTTGACTTTGCAAGCTCTATGAAGCAAACATCACAGCAGGGAATAACCTACCAAGACTTTGTTCCTGTGATTTGGGTGATACTTGTGACTCGGGTATCCCTTGTTTGAGGCTGGGTCTTCTTTAGTCACTCTCCTTGTTCTGTCCCCTCTGTTGTCCACCTCTGCATTCAAAAATAGGGGTCTATACAGGTCACTTCTTGCTGCTGCCATGGTGGTGCTTAAAGTGTTCCAGGAAGTATTCTTGAGTATGTTACATAGATAACATATAGCAGATCTCACATTTCGTGAATGGCATTTTAAGTCTCTCTGTGTTTAGTGGCTCAAAGTTTAGACTTTCTAATGAAGTCTTCAAGTGCATTTCTGTTACTGCATGTATTTCTCCCTATCTGTAATTGCACAGCAATACCTCCTAAGGTTTTGGCAATGACATATTTTGAGAACTGTGCCTCTTCCTGTATCATCAAGATCAGGTAAATCCATGCATTTAATTAGATTCCATGTGCCTATATCTATTTTACATGTATTCTAGTGTTTTGAAAATCTGTTCAAAAGTTATTAAGCAGCTAACATTATTGCTAGTCAGCTAGCCTCTGATACAAGATTATCACTTAAGAATATACCGCTATCCCCAGTATTTACCTTCCCTCTCTTATATTTTACTATGGAAAATGTATAATAAGCACAAAAGTAAAACACCAGTATAATTAATACCCATCCCCCACTTAGACTCTTCAATTATTGCTGTGGTTTTATTTTATTTATGCCCTATATTTTTTATTGTAACCTTATATTTAGAAAGTTAGAGATAGATAATATATTGATAATATGTAAGATATTATAAGAACCTATGAAGACAGTGTTGGATTGCTAGTGTAGGAAAGGAGATCATGAAAGAAGGGAAGACAAAGGGAGGTGGGAAACGGGGCTTAGTAAATTAGGAAATTCACTCCCAAGGAAAATCATATTTGAACGTTGAGGTGTAATAAAGGGAGCCATGGATTCTTCAATAATAAGTACAGTTTACTTCCTTCCCCTGGAACTGTGGTTTCTTATACCTTAACCTACAGAACGTGTCTGAAGGGATGATTTGCAAGTTCTGAATTTAACCTGTTAAGAATATTAGAATTTTCTACTTTCCCCCCTTTTAGAACACCTACTTTCAGGATACTTTTCTCTTGGAATCTTCCCCTTGACTATAATAATCCAAACTATATGGAGAGGTCACATGTGGGTGCCCAAGCTGATAGTTCCAGCTGAGTTTCTGACTGACAGCCAGCATCACCTGTCAGTCAAGAGTTGTGGAGGGGCTTAGTTTACACACCAGTAAGCTCCTATATGAGATCACAGGGAGCAGAAGAACCACCCAGCTGAATCTAGTCATCCCATGATCTATAAGAGATGATAAAATGTTCTGTTTTAATCTGTTAAATTTGGAGTGGTTTGTTTTACAGAAATATATACTTAAAACAGAATTGATACTGGAAGCACAGTGCTGCGATGGCAGAAAACATAAAGGAGCACTGGCTTTGGAACTGATGGCTATGCAAGCAGGAAAGGGCTCAAGGAAACTGTTTGTCAAGGTATGAAGGATAGGGAGAATACTGTTTTTGGAAGTTGAGTAAAAGGGGGCCCAAGTTATGTAAAGGCAGAGTAATCAGGGAAACTGTTGCCTGTGACAACTTGAGAGAGAGAAGGGGACATTCATGAACTCGTGGATCTGGCTAAGGCTATTTACAGAAAGAATCTTGGAAATGATTCACTATGTGTCAAAGCAAGTCACAAAGTCAGTCCAGATTCAAAGTCTTCACATCCTGTGGAAAGCAAGACAAAATGTTGTGGCCTTCCTCAATTCACATAGCAGGGATTGATATCTGAAGTAGTTTGGGAGAGCTCAAAAATAACTGATTTATTTTCAGCTACTAAGTTTTGTATATTAATTTTGTTTCCTCCAGTTTGCTGAATTTGTTACTTATAAGAGTTTTTTGCTAGAGTCTTTAGGTTGTTTCTTTCTTTGTTTGTTTGTTTTTTGAGACTGATCTCACTCTGTTGCCCCAGGTAAAGTACAGTGGCACATCATAGTTCATTACAACCTGAAACTCCTGAGCTTGAGTGATCCTCCTATCATAGCCTCTGAAACAGCTGAGACTATGCTATAAAATCTGGCTAATTTTCCTATTTTTAGTAAAGATGAAGTCTCACCCATCCTCAGGCTGGTTTTGAACTCCTGAACTCAAGCAATCTACCTGCCTTGAACTCCCAGAGCACTAGGATTACAGGTGTGAACCACCATACATGGCTAGGTTTTTCTATTGCTGGGAGATCAAGCCATCTGCAAACAGGGACAATTTGACTCCCTCTTTCCAATTTAGGTATTCTTTATTTCTTTTTCTTTCCTTATTGCTATGGCAGGACTTCCAGTACTATGTTGAACAAGATTGATAAGAGTAGGTATCTTTGTCTTATTGTATTTCTTAGAGAAAATGCTTTTAGTTTCTCCCAATTCAGCAAGATGTTAGCTGTGGGTTTGTCATATGCTGCCTTTATTATGCTGAGGTATTTTCCTTCTGTGCTTAATTTATTAAGCATTTTTATGATTGAGGGATGCTGAATTTTATCTAAAACTTTTTCTACATCTATTGAGATGAACATTTTGTCCTTTATCCAGTTGATGGTATGATGTTTATTGATTTGCATATGTTGAATCTTACTTGCATTCCTGGGATAAATCCTACTTGTTTATGGTATAAGAAGACATACAAATGGCAAAAAAATACATGAAAAAAATACTCAACATCACTAATCATCAGGAAAATGTAAATTAAAACCACAATGAAATATTGTTTCACCCAAATCAGCATAGTTATCACCTACTGCTGCTACTAGTACTACTACTAATAATAATGAATGATTTAGTTCTGTTTAAAATAAAACATCTCTTTATCTTCTATGATAAAATGTTCTGTTTTATGAGGATAAAGAGAAAAGGGAAATTGTAAACACCATTGATGGGAATACAAACTAGTATAGGTACTACAGCTACTATGGAGAACATTGTTAAGGCTCCTCAAAAAACTGCAAATGTGTAAGATACGATCCAGCAATCCCACCGCTGGGGACTTTTTCAAAGGGAAGGAAATCATTATATCCAAGAGATATACATACTGACATATTTATGATAGCATTGTACACAGTAGCCAAGATAGGGAATCCACCCAAGTAGCCAAGAACAGACGAATGGATAAGGAAAATGTGGTATATATACACACAATGGAATACTACCCAGGCATAAAAAGAATGAAGTTCTATCAGTTGTGGCGACATGGATGGAACTGGAGGACATTCTGTTAAGTGAAATAAGTTAAGAGCATAAAGTTAAACACCACATATTTTCACTTATACACATATGTGGATGTTAAAAAGTTGATCTCATTGAAGTAAAAAGTAGAAGAGAAGATAGTAGAGCGTGGGAGGAGTCGGGGAGATGGCAGACATTTGTTAAAATATTCAAAATTACAGATAGGTAGGAAGAATAAGTTCTAATGTTCAATAACACTGTAGAATGACTATAGTTAACAATAATACATAGCTTGAAACAATTTAAAAAAGGATGCTAAACACTCTCAACACAAACAATAAATATTTGAGATGACAGGTGTACTAATTACCCTATACGTTAGGGTATATAACCTCTTACACTATACATTACATGTATTGAAATATCGCTATGTACATGAGTATGTACAATTATTATTTATTGATACAAATAGAATTTAAAATAACACCCATAAAAATAATACTGCATTCTATTTAAGAAACACAGGAAAGTAAAGGCAAGTATATAAAACCCTTACACCTTGAATAGAGTAAAAGGCTGATTTAGTCTTCACTTATAAAGGCTCACCAATTCTGCAGACTTGCTTTTTGCTCTTTCTACTGTTGCAGAAAATCATCAAGTGGATGATTTTCATCCACTAGCTAGAATAATCACAGCTATAAACAAGGAATTTACTTCCACAAAGAGAGAATACGAGTTAACCACTTCGTTGTTTTTTTTTTTTAATGTGGAATTAAGCAGCTAATATGTTTTTTATGTTAAACAGAACTAAAATCTGCATCCAAATGAATTACTCAACTCGGCCTTAAAACAAAAGATGATCATTGTCAAGATACAGGCAGTTTCATTTTTATCACAGGAAGAGATGTTAAGGTAGGTTAATGCCTTTAGAAGTTATTTATCCTTGAAAAAATCTGGTGCATGACTCTGAAGTAGACTGGAATTAAGAGACATTAATCTGAAAGAGAAAGCAACTGGTGTCTTCCTCAATAGCAACATAACAAGAGACCGTGGTTGTAGCCAAACCCCTACATACCTAAAGAGTTAGGTCTTTTTGGTCTTTTACAGACACTGATATGGTTAGCAGCTGTGTTGCTTATGTGTGCCCTGAAGAAGGTTAACAATACCTTTGCACATAGATTTTTTTGTCTGTGAGCATTAATGAGGAGGTCCTGGGGAAAAAAAAAATAGAATGCTTATAGGAAGCTTATATTTAGACCTTTTGGCTCCCTTTATTCCATTCCTTCTCTGATTTTTATAATAACTCTCTCTCCATAGTGAAAGTTAAGGCCGAGAAGCTAAATTCAACAGGTCAGGGAAGAGAAGAGAAGTGATGGAGTGATGGGGAGGTGGGATTAAAAAAAGAAAGCGTGAACTCTGGCTGAACAGACAAGTGTGTGTCCCTGCATTAATCTCCTGAGGGAGAAGGGCAGAAAGCCCTGACATGACTTCTCTCAGATGCATTTAACTCAGAGATGTTGAAGGTTCTTAATAGATACTACAGAAACTTCCAATTTGCTACCTCAATTTTTTAAAACACAGTGTAACTGCAGAAAGTGAACAGGGGCCTTTGGCAGTCTGTGCATTCAGAAACATGAGCTTAGGAAGCACAGGGATTGCTCTTGAAGTTGGTAGAGAAATTGCACTGTTAAACTGCTCAGCCAGTTTTCCTAACCCATATTCCCTGATCCATGTAAAGATGAACTAGCTGCCAGGATTCTGGTGAGATCTGGTGGTAGAGGTAACCATCTTCTCTCAGCCACACCCAGGCTCACACCCTGTAGTGACTGTGCCTGAGCACAGGTTGTTCCATGGTTCCGTGTAACTGGCTCTCTTCTTCCTCGCTGCCCCCCCTTCCTTCTTTCCTTCCTTCCTTCCTTCCTTCCTTCCTTCCTTCCTTCCTTCCTTCCTTCCTTCCTTCCTTCCTTCCTTCCTTCCTTCCTTCCTTTCTTTCTTTCTTTCTTTCTTTCTTTTCTTTCTTTCTCTTGAGACAGAGTCTCACTCTGTTATGCTGGGTAGAGTGCCAGAGCATCTTAGCTCACAGCAACCCCAAACTCTTGGGCCCACACGATCCCCTTACCTCAGCCTCCAGAGTAACTGGGACTATAGGCACCTGCCACAATGCCTGGATAGTTTTTCTATTTTTGGTAGAGACCAGGTCTCACTCTTGCTCGAGCTGGTCTCAAGCTCCCGAGTTTAGGAGATCCATTGGCCTCAACCCTCAAAGATTATAAGCATGACCCACTCCTCCTGCCTCCTCCAAGTTTTTCTATTCCCTTCCTGTTTCTCTTTCTTTTGGTGGTAAGATTCCCAAGTCCAAGAATGGGATTTGAGTCTTTGTGTTCCCTTTAGCTCACTTAAACTTGTGCTAGTCATAGTTCACCATTCCTTCCCATTGTCTATCAGTAAATTGTGGGGATTAGACGTTGCCTCTACTGTTAAATTCCAGTGATGCTAGAACACAGGTTTTGAGTGCTGCCAAAACCCTCAATTTCCCTTAGCCTCGCCTGAAAGGCTCATGCAGAAGATTAATGTGACTTCTTTTCTCTTTTCTGCAATATGCCCTATTGTCTTGATGAACACAAAAATAATTAGTCCAGATGAACAAAGGAGCACAGTCTTTGGAGAAAAATTAACTGAATGTCTACACAGGAGCCAGCTGGTATTTCTACAATATGTTTTCTATTCTGGGCCAAAATACTAACAATAGCACACAACGCAGTTGGAAGTGGAAGTACAAGGGCTACTGAGCGTGAATTCTTCCCCCATATATCACAGCCACACACACATCTTTTCTCCAGTAGCAGGTGTGATCCATGGCACACATTATGCGACTGACTTTAAAATGTCTCACATGTTCCCTTGAGTTTGCAGAGTTATTGATGACTTTGAGCTTGGACAGGGAGAAATGTAGAGGGATTTGCTTTTTCCCTTAAAGAGTCTGGTTAACTCTCACGGTGAAGAAAGACAATCACTGATGACTGTCCTGGAGGAAATATCACCAGAATGGGGGAAAACACAAACAAAAGACAGTGCCAAAAATGAGCAGCGAACATCGAAGCCAAGGTACGTAAGAAAGACAATCCTATCCTCGCATGGCCTGGGGAGAACTCAGCCGAGGTGAGAGTGGGCTGCTGAGTGTTTGGTCTGGTGTCCACACAGGTTCACGAGCATCATTGTTCTTCCCTCCGAAGCTTTATTTGTCTTGTTATTGTTGTTGTTGTTGTTGTTATTTTTCTGTTAACCTTCTTTTAAATCTTCTGGTTTAAAACACAAGGAGTAGGCCAGATGCAGGGGTTCACATCTGTAACGCCAGCAGCCTGGGAAGCCGATGTGGGCAGATTGCTTGAGCTTGGGAGTTCAAGACCAGCCACAGAAATAGCATGACCTCATCTCTACTAAAAATAGAAAACTTACACAGGTATTGTGGCTGGCACCTGTAGTCCCAGCTACTTGGGAGGCCCAGACAACAGGATTGCTTAGACCCAAGAGTTTGAGGTTGCTGTGAGATATGATGACGGCAGGGCTCCACACTCTACCCAGGGAGACAGCGTGAGACTCTATCTCCGCCCGCAAAAAAAAATGAGAAAACAAAACCATGGAGTTGTTCTTAACATTTTCTTTCTCCTGTTGTGTGACAGATTCGTGACTCTGTCTGTGAAAGGTCCTTTTCCATTCACCTTTCTTCTCATTGGTTTCCTTTCAAGACCCTGATTTGGCACCTCTGGGTATAAATGAATCCCCAGCTGAAAGTGTTCTGCCTTCCGCAGGGCCCACAGCCCTTTGTTTATATCTCTCCTACAATATTTATCAGATCGTGCCTTTGGTTTGGTTTGGTTTGTATTTTTGTATGCCTTCCAAACCCTACTGGATTATAAATGGATGTCAGGCAACATTTTCTTGATGTTCAATTTTTCCACAGCATTCAGCTTTAGCCCTTCTATACAATATAGCCTCAATCTAGTTCATAAATTGAATTGAAATGCTGCTAAATTATTTGTCCAGGTCTGAGCAGCCCATGGAGTATGACGAGAGTAGCAGTAGGAGCAAGAATACGCCTCTGAGCAGGGCAGTGATAATGCTCACGGCAACACTAACAACACGTGTGTTCAGTGGTTGTAGGTGCTAAGCTCTGCACTGATTGCTCAATATATGCCTTTTTATTTATTTTTTTAATTTAATTTTGTTTGTTTCTTAATTTTAAAGGCCTTTTTTATTGTTTTAGGTTCACTGAGAGTACAAAGAATTAGGTTACACTGCTTGCATTTGTTAGGTAGAGTCCATCTTACAATTGGGTCCTGCCCCCAAAGCTGTGCCATTCACCGTAACCCTTCATCCACCCCCCACCTCCTCTCTCCATGCTCTCTCGTTCCCATGCCCCCACCTTCAATTGATTTGAGTTTTTCTCTTATGTGGATATGTATTAGATCAGCTACTGGTTTCATATTAGAATTGAGTACATTGGATTCTTGCTTCTCCATTCCTGTGATACTTTACTAAGAAGAATGTGTTCCAACTCTATCCAGGTTAATACAAAAGAGGTAAAGTCTCCATCTTTTTGATCTAAGAGGAAACAAATGAGCATTTTTATTTGTTTTTGATTTCACAGATTTTTACTTTATTTCACAAAGCGGAAAAGTTAAGAGCCCTGTCTAAATCCGCATAGGACATAAATAAGAGAATAAATGCCAGAGAGCCTTACCTAAGGGCCTTCCATGAAACAGGTTATTCTGTGTCTTAGGCTCCCTCAGATTCTCCTCTAGATCACAATGGGCGAGCCGTGTCCAAGATGCGCTCACACACTGTCTCCTGCTCCTGCAAAATTTCTTGGAACCCCTGACCCTCGGACTGACTACCCTGTTCCTGTTATCAGAGTCCAAGCTCAGAGGTTCTACAGTAGCAGGGAGCATGTCCCTGTCTTCAGTCACATCCAGGACTCTAGATGCAGACCTCTCGGTCTTGCTGGAACCTGGGGATTGAAGACAAAAGTTGAAATGACACTGTAGATCCCAGAATTGCCATCAGGGCTTTTCCTGGCATCATAGCCACCCCATGGAGCTCACAATCCAGTGGGCAAAGACTCCCAATGTACAAGTGAACAAATAACCACATATCAAGTGGTAATAATAAAAAATAAAAGAAGATAGTAAAAAAGGGAGCATCTGTGGGCAGTTGTTTTTGGTAGTGTTGTCAGGAAGAAACTGTTTTATAATGTGCCAACTAATAAAAAGTAAACATTTCTAAGGAAACCTTCTGAATTGGTGCACAGTCACTGATTCAATTTTTTTTAATTCATTTGATGTTTTTCTGTCTTCAGAAGAACTCTAAATAAAAACTTAAGAAATGACTATTTAAAGAGTCTGAGAGATGATGTCAGGGCTGATGATCCCCATATTCTGAAAATTCCTCTCTCTTTATAGGTTCTTCTTTTCCTCTCCTTCATCATAATCCAGGTCCATTGAGCTCTCCTCATCTGGTTTCCTAAATTAAAACTGCTCCTAGAAAAGGAACTGATACGGGCACCCAGAGACACATATATATGCCCTACATCAACACACTTGCGCACAGATGCACAGGCACATGCAGACTGGTAGGTCCTCGAGTTCTCTTCATCTGGTTCCCTACCATCAACACTCCTCCCGGAAAAGGGAAAGAGGCACATTCATAACACAAGATACACACATACAGACACACACAGAGATACGCAGACATACAGACACGCATAAGAAAGGAAAAGAATCGATTCCATCTAGCTAAGAGATATTGAAAAAATATTGAAACAAAGGAAAATTTCCAATTGCTCAATTTGAAGCATTACTGAACCAAGCAGGGAAGAGCTTGGGCACAGGAGAGCATTCCTAGCACTCCTCAGAGCACGCCCCTGACCCTCATCTGTTCTGCCTATGCCCAAAGACGGGCCTTCTCAAGATCAGCCGCTTTTCAGTTTGATGTTCTGATAATGTGTCTTACTTTAAGTCCTTGCAAAAGGCATTTCAGAGGTATATTTTTAAGCAAATCCCAGTCTGTTACTAAAACACCTGTTCAGGGGGGCAGCAGAAAGAGGGACAGAGGGAGGGGGATGGGGCCTTGGTGTGTGTCACACTTTATGGGGGCAAGACATGATTGCAAGAGGGACTTTACCTAACAATTGCAATCAGTGTAACCTGGCTTATTGTACCCTCAATGAATCCCCAACAATAAAACAAACAAACAAACAAACAAAAAAACAATAAAATGACTTAAGAATTATAACGGGAAAAAAAAAAAAAAAACACCTGTTCAATTATTAGGCCATTCCTGACATAGGAAGCTGGAGAAAGAAATGACAGCACAATTTATTAGTTGTCACATGGCTCCATTTTGGGAAAAATAATCCCCTGTATTTCCTGTTCAATTATTCTTAATAAAATTAATGAAAAATAACCTCTTTACATTTACAAGATTACACCAGATGCGGTAGATTAATTTTTTATGTGTCACCATTCTGGAATAAAGTAGGAAGACAGAATAAAATAATTCATTTCTTTGAACCAGTCTATGTTTTGCCCTCTGTGCCAATCACATTTCTGTGACTCTGCGGTCGTTCACAGATAGCTGCTCACTTTGGAAAAGCTCAGCAATTACAGGCTGTGCTGACACCATACAAGGGAATCCAAAAATGCTTTGTTACTTACCATAATACAACTTAGTCCTCTGTATTGATTGTCTGCAAGATCCTGTAATGAAACATGTGGTAACACAGGTGTCCTTGCTATTCATTCTTTCCTGTGCACATTAAGTCCATTAGCAGAAGCAGCTCAACAGCATCAGTTTTAGGTCAATGTCTTATAAAACATACAAAGCACACTACAGAAGGACCTATCCAAAGAGATGATCCAGAAAGCTGAACAAGGGAGGCATATGCTAGAAAATAAGGGGAACAAAAAATCTTAATTACAAAATTCAGTCCTTCACCAAACCCAGTAAATTGAGAAGACTCACTTTCTCAAGTTCATGTACGATTTTCCACCTTCTCTAGCCCTACTTGCTTTTGTGTCTTTATAGGTCTATTTTCTTTTCTTTTCTTTTCTTTTTTTTTTTTTTGTAGAGACAGAGTCTTACTTTATGGCCCTCGGTAGAGTGCCGTGGCCTCACCCAGCTCACAGCAACCTCCAACTCCTGGGCCCAAGCCATTCTCTTGCCTCAGCCTCCTGAGTAGCTGGGACTACAGGTGCCCGCCACAACGCCGGGCTATTTTTTGGTTGCAGTTTGGCCGGGGCCGGGTTTGAACCCGCCACCCTCGGTATATGGGGCCGGCACCTTACCGACTGAGCCACAGGCGCCGCCCTATAGGTCTATTTTCTTTGTTTTATGAGACATGAACTTGTAGCCAAGAATTATAAAAGAATATATATTGAAAGAATTGTGCCACTAACAATGGTGACTGGGCCCAATGGATAAACTGTTTTCAAGGAGGTAGGTCAATAAACTCAATAATATGATAATAGTAGAGGTAGCAATGCTCACAAGCTTTATATTGGAGACATAAGGGGGTTTCCTCGTGAATTCTCATTAGTAACTGACATGCAAAGAAATTTTAATCTTTGAAATAAATGAAAATTAACGCCATCCTGGGAGTATAAAAACTGAGGAAAATCAGAGAGTTATAGGAAAAGGAAAGACACATACAAAAAAATTGAGAATGTAGCTGAAAGCAATTTGTGAATTTTAACTTTTCAAGTATAGAAATTATGTTCACTGTTTGTTCATTTATTTGTTCAATCAACAAATACTGAGCATTGAGGACACCATGTACTATGTGAGGTGTTGGAGATAAAAGGGTGAACAAAAAGGGCAAATTTCTTGTCTTGATGAGAACTTACATTCTAGTGGGGAAAGTAAACAATATGTACATTTTAATATAATGTTAGATAGTGATAGATGTCCCAAGTAATAAACTAAGGGATATGCTATTTTAGATATGGTGGTGTGTTCTCTGGAAAACAAAATAGTAAGGGGAGCTCTGATTTGTAGCATTTGCTAAATCCATGGCATGAAGCCTCCCCTTATAGTTGATTTCAGTTGCCCAAGTGACATCGTTGATCACAGAGATGAGAATAGAAACTCACAAGTTCTCCTTGGAAGGTGGTAAATGCTGACTCCAAAATACTATTGGTGGACAGAGGGAGAAACTGAGCAATGCTGATCTATGATAGAAAAATATTCCAGAAAGAGGAAACAGCCATTGCAAAGCCCTGAAAGATGACCCTGCCTGATGAATTAGTGTGACATCAAACAGGCCAGCATAGCTGGAGGGAAGGAAGTGAGGAGGAAAATGGGCGGGACGAAGACCATAAAGGGGGACTTTGCAGACTCTTAGGAGCACTTTCCCTGCTGTTCCAGATGGGAGGGGAAGTACCAGGGGGATTTGAGCCAGGACATGACATGATGAGACTGGTGTTTTTAAAGGATCACTCAGGCTGCTGGAAAAGAACAAAAAATGTGGGTGGGAACAGACAAGATAGGAAGCAGGAGACGAATTTGAAGGAATTTGCTAATTACCCAGGCAAAAGATGATGGTGCATTGAACAAGAGACATAGTGGCCGAGATGGTGAGAAGAAGTCGGATTTAGAGTCTGTCAATCCTCTGTAAATATGTACATTCATATAGGCATGCTGACGCACATAGAAGGGCTGTCCAGGAAGTATCTGGCTGTGTCTATTTCTTTTTCATACAACATGGCTGGATATTTTACAGACAGTCGTCATACACACACATAAATATACATAGTAGAATTTTGGAAACTGAACTCCAGAGGTGATGTAACCTGCTTCGTGCCAAGTATCTAGGATGTGGCCAAGCCAGGACTGGAGCCAAGTCCAGATCCGTACAGCTCAGAACGAGGCACGGCATGAGGTGGGAAGTGGGTTGTTTTGAACCAGGCCAGAGCTTAAAAGTGAGCCTGGCTGATAAGAAATTTAGAATATATTTTGAAAATAAATGGGCAGTGAGCTCTGGTGAGTTAGATGTGGACAAGAAGAGAGGAAGGAGTCACTGATGCTTCCACAGATTTTGTCTGAGTGTCTGGATTAATGATGTGGTTGTAAACTAAGTTGGGAAGCACTGGAAGGCTAAGCACTTGGCTTTGGTACACCCAGTCTGAGATGCCTTTTAAGAAGCTATGAGGTGGTGAGAGATGGAGTCTGGGACTTAGGCAAGAGACTGGGGCTATAAAAACAAATGTGCAAGTCTTCAGGCCTGTAAATGGTTTTGAACACGATGGCATTGATGAAATACCTATTGCATAGTATAGGTACGGAAGATAGATGTGGAAGCCAAATGGCTGGGCCCCTACAGAATTTGGAGGTTGGAATACAGGACAATCCAGCAAAGAAAACTGAAAAAAAAAAAAAAAAAAGAAAGAAAGAAAGAAAGAAAGAGAAGACCGCAAAGCATGAATAAAATGTGAATAAAACAAGAATATTTGGTTTTTGCAGATGTCAAGAAAAAATGTTTCAAGGAGACAATGGTCAACTTTGCTAGGTGCTGTTTAGAAATCAAGAAAGGTACAGACTGAAATGTCATCATTGAATTTGCCAACACTGATTATCTTGATGACCTTGATGACCAAATTTCAGTGGAGTGGAGATCAGGTAGCGTGATGGGACAAAACTTCATATGAGTGATTTTGAGAGAGAATTAGAAATGGGGCAATGGAGAAAGCTGATATAGACAACACTTTCAAGTTTAGTTTTAGAAAGCCTAGAAATATAAAGGAGATGTTAGAAGAACATGGGATGAGAGAAGGTGTTTACATAAAAAGATTTCAGGATGTTTGTATGCCAATTATATAGATCCAATAGGGAAGGAAAAGTCAAGGATTCAGCAGAGAAGGGAGAAAATACAAAAGCAAATGGCTGGAGTGAGATCCAGAGAATGAGCAAGAGGAAACATCGCCCTTGGAGAAGCCCAGCACATTCGCCACTGGGGCAGGATGGCAGGCAGGGCTCAAGGTCCAAGAGCGGTCCCTGGGGAAGGCTGGTAGGAAGCAGGGAAGAACATGCTCCTCACGTTGCTCCTATTTTCTCAGTGAAAATGAGAAGCCAGGTCATCTGCTGAGAGTGCAGGGTACGGAAGGGCTTTTTGAGGTTTCAAGGGTGAGGAATACACGTTAACTGGCCACATAGGAGACTGGGAAGTGAATCAGAGGGAGTGTTGTCGGGCTGTCTGGACCCACTGAGCATCCACTTGAGATTTGCCATCACAAATACAAAGTGAGGCCCGTCTCTAGTCTGCATGCCTGGTGTTTTTCGCCACTGAAATTGGGCTATTTGAGCAATTCTGGAATCTGAGAGAAGCTGTATTTAACCAGCTTTGGGATTTTTCTGGGTATAAAAGGAGAAAGAGAGGGGCCAGGGAGTGTTTATCTGACAATAATGGCCTGTGGAACCTAAGCTAGGTGGACAGAAAAGTGAGAACATACTCAACAGCAGACATAAAATGAAAGAGAGCAATGGATCTGAGGTCCCAGGGGGCCCGAATCTCTGGAGTTAGGGGAGGGGGTGCTAGAGTTAGCTGGAAATATAGGAGGAAGCAGAAAGTGGAATATGTTGAGAATTTAGAAGTGGTACAACCACAGTGAATAGCAAAATACCACTGGGAGATACATTAAAATACCATGCTTGGGCATCAGCCCTGGTAATTGAATTTGAAATCTCAGAAGAGTGTGGTTCTATAGCTGAAGTATATTTTAAAAGCTTCCCAGATGATTTTATTGTGTAAAACACTGGTCTAAGATTTTTTTTTTTAATTGGTGTGGGGTGAGGCTTGGACTTTATAGTTTTAAAAAAGTGTTTGCAAGTGATCCATAACATGAAGAAAAGTTAGAAAATCTTTATTAACATAGCGATTTCAGGCCTCACTGCCAGAGTTTCTGATTTGATAAGTCTGGAATGGAGCCAAACATTTGCACCTGTTGACAGGTGCCCAGGTGATGTTGATGTTGCTAGTCCAGGGACCACACTTCGAGAATGAGTGATCTAGACTACACAGTATTAACTTTGAGAATAGGTAGATAACATAGGCGATGCTTCTGAAATTTTAAATGCACACAAATCATCTGAAAATTTTTAAAAGCAAATTTTTCAGTAGGAAGGAGGTGGGGTCTGAGATGCTGCACTTATAATAAGATCTTGTGATGCTGATATTGGTAGGGATGGAGATTAAGGTGATAGGAGCACTAAGATGTGAGAACTTTCCATAAAAAAGACGATACATAATCAGTACTTGCTCTGCAAGTCAAGTCAAGCGTTGCTGTGCTTTCTGCTAGCAAACTGAATACAAAAAAGAAAAATGTACTACACACCTACTAGGCTTCATTGAATATCCCTTGTTTGATTATAAAAATACCAAGTTAGTATTACGTGTGACATGGTGCTATGTTCTCCAACATTTTCTGAGTAGAATTTCAGAGGAGAATGGATACCTAACCCTACCCGTCATTGGTGCCAGCTGAAGCAGTCACTGTCACTCTACGTGTTATTTAAAGTTGTGTGTTTTACTGAAATGCTATGTAAATTTTACCTGCTAATCCATTAATATCTATTTTAATAGAAAAAAAACATTTTCCCTTCAATCTTTAAGAAAAATTCATGTTCAGAGAGGTCTTTTCTTGCCTTCTGATTTTGTATTTTTGGAGTATGCACGCAGTGTAAGAAGCAGTGTCATAGGTGGGGCAGACAAGATTTGTAGCCACAATGGAGAAATGGGTCAGCCTGGGCTCCAGACTCGCTGAGCTCACATTCAGGCTCCTCAATGGCCAGGTCTGTGGCTGGCATCTAGAAGGCTGCTTAATCTCTCTATCAACTTCAGTTTACTAATCTGAATAGGGAAATGTAGCAACATTTACCTGACAGGGTTGGATACAGTTAAAGGTGGTATCCGCACTCAATTTTTAGCCAATGCCTGACACATAAGGGCTTATTCCCTGTTAGCTATTTTTGGTAGTGTTGCCATTGGGGGTAGGCTTTAGAACTGGATTCAGGTCCTGCCCTAACAGGAACACCTTTCTGGACTTTCAGACAAATCACATCTCTTTGTAGAACGTCTGTTTTCTTCCCTAAAAAATGAGGAGAGAACCTAGACTATGCTTCTCAAATTTTAGAGAGCATCAGAATGAACTGGAGTTTCTGATTCAGCAGGTCTGGAGGGAGGTTCAAGGATTTACATCTCTAACAAGGAGTTCTTCCCACACTCAACCGATATTGAGCAGATGGTTAAGAACTTGTGTAATCATGTCCAAGAATTAGTGAAATGACAAATTTGAAAAATGTGGAGGTAAAGAATTTTGTGTCTAATAGGAAGTTTGGTGATCCCACCACATCCCCATAATTATAGAAGAAATAAGAGACTCCTAGAAGAGGGGTAGGTGGTCCGAGTCCATGTGGATACGAAACCAGCACTTTGATCCAGGCCTCTTGCCTTACCACACCTCCATCTCTAACTCACGCTGCACCTGGAAAAAGTTCTTAATAACGATAGCTGGCTTAGCCAGTGTGAAATCAGAGTTCCCCAGCCAGATGGTGAAAACGGAGTAGTGATAAAAATAACACCTAACATTTACCGGGGCTCTGCCATATGCCAAGAGCATGGAATAAACCATATTCTACAGACAGACATCAGCACTTGCCACTCAGTACCATTAGTACTTTCCAGACCTTTCCACTAACTTCTAAAAATCCTTGGTGATATCTCACATGCGATCTTGGATAAATTGTTGCTTTGCCAACTTTTCCTTTTCCTGCTTTGGTATTCGCTGCTGAAGTTCTCTATCCAACCTCAGCCAGAAACAGCACCAAGAAGGTGTCCCCCTCATGGCTGGTCCTCTGATCCGGAGGGCTGTGCCCTGATAGTCTGATGAGCTGGGCACTGCACTACTGCAGGTGCAGCCATGGCTGGAAGGCGGCAGGAGCCAAGCACAGCGTGGTCTCTGGAGCTTTCTGCATGCCAAAGGCTCACGCGGTGTTTCGGGCAGATAGCAGAGGCCCACAGTCTCCTGCCCAAACTAGATGTGGCTGTTCAGCTTTCTCATTCAAAAGAGCCTCCAGTTTCACAGGCAGGTGCTGCTGAAGGCATAATGCTGAAGGGTCTTTCTCATTTCTCTCAGTCCTACTGGTTTACTTGCTCTCTTTTTAGTGGTTAAGCTACTTGTTGGCTACCAACTTAGTTCCTCAATTTAGCATCCTCAGCCTGATTTCAAGGGAGTCCCTTTAAGAATCTAGCACTAGCGGGAGAGTCGGTTTTTGGTGGTTTCATGATTCTCTTTGTTATTTATAAATATTTTAGTGAGAAGGGAAAAATGCTGAATTAAGGGACTGCTTGGCAGTTTTATTCCAGTGAATTTTAGAATTAAAGATGCAAAGAGTTTGTATACACTTTGCTTATTTTCCTCACCCACCTACCACTAATGTTAACCTCTTATACTATCTATTACCATTGCACAAAGTTTTGTCAATACTATTACGTAAACTGCACCGTATTCAAACTTTTTTAAAAAACAAATGTTCTTTTTGTCTTCGAAGATCATATCCAGAGTTCCATCTTTGTGAATCATTTTTCTTTGCACTCCTCTAGTCTGTAACAGTCCCTCAGTCTTTCCCTGCCTTTCATGGCACTTTGAAGAATACTGGTCACTCACTCTGTCCCTCAGTTTAGCTCTGTCTGATTTGTTCTCATGTTATAATTAGGTTATAGCTTTTTGGCAAGTTGCCACAGAAATCCTTCTTCTGGGCTTCATTCCAGGGCGTCTGTGATGTCAGGATTTCTTTTCCTGGTGGTGTTAGATAGTATCTGCCACATTTCTTCATAAAGTTAATTTTTTTCCTTTATCATTAATTAATATTTTGAGAAAGATCCTTTAAGACTACACAAAGATCCTTTCTTTCCTCTAACTTTTATCCATCAATTTTAGCATCTATTAATTAATCATATCTGCAACAATTACCATGGTATTGGCTTAATGGTGATTTTTCTATTCTTCTCTTTGACTCTACATATATTATTTGGAATTCTTTCACAAGGAAGAATTTATTCCATTCTTCAGCTCTTTCAATTGGGATTTATGGATATTTGTATTTTATTGTCTGCATTAAAATCCAGTGTTATCATGACTTACATTCTTGCCCTTAGCTATTCCACTTTGCTTATAAGGAGCTCTGGTCACTTGGCTCTTATTTTGGAAAGCAATTTTTACAGGAAATTGGTATTAATATTATTCCTTTTCCATTCTGAATGTATCCCTCTGTGGGATAATAATCGCCTGAGATGTGTGTAACAGTATGATCCTGTTTGATTCCTGATTCAGAAAATGGGGTTTGGACCCTACAATCTACATTTTAACAAAGTCATTGATGGATTGCTATGTCAGTGGACCTGGGGACTCAAGTGGAGGAGCACTGTTTTAGACACAATGTTTCAAAACATTCTTCAGTCTTTCTTATCTATACATCTTTAGATACATAGGTCACTATGAAAGTTTGAAGACAGACTGTGTTATGGTCCATTATTTTATTCCCAAGAAACACAGTTGACAGCATCCTTGCTGATTCACTTCTGCAAGTTCCGGCTTCCTGGGTTTATCTATGTTGTGGGGAGGGCTTCATTTGTTTCAATCCACACAGGTTTCTTGATTTTTGTGGATCTCAAAACATTCATAATGACATATATTTGTATATACCCATTAATTTCCTATCTTCCTACTAACCCCCCATGTACACATATACATGATTTTATGAAACATTCTGTTTGGTAACCTGCTTTGTTTACAGTTAATAGTTTCATTAACATTTTTGTATGTTAATATAAATGATTCTGCAGCACCATTTTCAATAGCCGTTGCATTTTTGGTAACATAGCTTGTTATGTAATTTTAATTATGAATAATAGTGTTCATACATATATGTACATACATGTAGAGGTGTCTATCTAACACAAAACTGGTGATTTCTTTAGAGTAAATTTATAGAAGTAAAAATGTTCCGTCAAAAATTATTTACATCGGTAAGCATTCAGAAATATACTCACGATTTGCTCCTTTGGCAGTATATGATGGAGCTTTCTTCTCCACATTTTCATCAATGCTCCCTCGTGTTTTCTTTGTGAAATTGGTAGCACACACAAAAACAACAAGGTGTCTATTTTTTATCTAATTTTTTATTTATTGTTAGTTAAGTTAAGCATTTTAAATATTTTTGGCCATTTCTATTTCTTCTTGTAGATTGCAAAGTTGAAACTCTACTTTTTGATCACCAGCATTAGATGAGAAAGTGAACATTTTAGGAACATTGACTTTATGACAAAAGGGAAGATTGATTGTGCAGTTGAGAGTTTGAGATAGGAGTTGCATGTCTACTCAGCTATTGTAAAAAAAAAAAAAACAAAAAACAAAACTGCATACGAAAGTTGCCTTCTGCATGTACTGCTAAATGGCATTTTTCACTCTGCTCCATGATCACTTTCTCCCCCGAGTTATGACTAGCTCATCTCCTGAGGGTGGGGGCTTTACTTCGCCTCATTTGTACCCACAATGTTCACCTGACACAATCTTTGACCTCTAGTTGTATTCTCTGAACCTGTCAGCTAGAAGAATGGAAGAATATTCTATAATGGCAAAACATTTAGTATTATCCTTGTATTAAGGGTAGAGTATCATTCCCTCCACTGAGTTAATATTGGAAATTATAGACTTGTCATTGAAGGTACTTGTTGTTTTTGTTAACTTTTTCTGCTTCATCATTTATGTCCTGCTTATCTCAGGAAAAAAATTGGTTATCCTCTATTAGCAATTCCTATCTCAAGAATGAATTGGTTATTGTCTATTAGCAATAAGATGTAGCTGTAAGATTCTGGGAGCCAAGAAAAAAGGTAAATATGTTGAGGTGTGTAAATTTTATAGCCTCTAAGAGTAATCAATCTAGTGGAAAGAAGGGGGAGAATCATTTCATCATCAAGATCTTTATATAAAAGACACATAACATTAAGCAAAATGTCTTCTACTAAAGTTTTGGGCAAAAAGGAAAACCATGCCATACATTTACACATCTACACGCATTTTGCATATAAACGTGTTTGTATCTTTTCTGAGAGGAAAGTAATATAGCCTCATTCAGTGAACAGATTTAGTACAATATTGCCAGGTCTATTGCTTTCTGAATATCTAAATTCATATTAGCAACAGAGCTCAGAAAACCTAGATCCCCATCAGAGAAGTGAGCTGAGCCATGGATAATCTTATAAAGGTATTATCCAGGCATCCACAGGTGGTTGGATAGGCTTCAAGATACCTGGGCATTCCAAAAACTTCTGCAATGTATAAAAAGCCCATGGGGAGAAGGTTGTCCCCACACTATATTTTCAAAAGGATCATTGATCTAATCTACTTAAGAATTACTTAACTGGAGTACCAGATTGCTCCAAATCATTTTCATTTGGTTTAGATATGATGCTTTCTGGATAACTTGAAATTCTCATTCCATAAGCTGAGAATCAGAAAGAAGCATCATTGGATTTTTCTGGGAAGAGTGGGAGGAGGGAAAAATGGCATTGCATAATAACTCAAGACTCACAGAGCCAACAGAGCTGCTGTGTCAGGAAGCTGATGGAGAGAGATCCCCACACTGGCTTTTCAGGTGGGTCCCTGCTTATTTTATAATGCCAGGCCATAAATCATAATTGCTTCTTTCCTTTTCTGAAAAGCAGAAAGAGGGACGGAGGGAGGGGGGTGGGGCCTTGGTGTGTGTCACACTTTATGGGGGCAAGACATGATTGCAAGAGGGACTTTACCTAACAATTGCAATCAGTGTAACCTGGCTTATTGTACCCTCAATGAATCCCCAACAATAAAAAAAAAATCTCTCATTAAAAATTCATAGTGAGTGATCATCTATTTATGACCACGTCTAGACAACCAAAAACAGCAGACGGTGGCAGGGTCGATTCAGCATTTTTGCTTGTTTGGGTGGCCAGTTCAGATGAGCACAGAGCTGATCAGGTCAGTTAAGTAGAAATTGCACGTTGATGCCACTGGAGAAATTGATCTGGGGTAAAAACTGGAGAATCTCCTCTGGGGATGGCCCTGAGCCATAGACAGATATTCATTTTCTGTTTTCAGACATGTGTTAGTGGGGTCACTGTGTTAGTTTGCTCAGACTGCCCTAAAACATTGCATAAACCATAGGCCTAAACAACAGAAATTTATTTTCTTATGGTTCTGGAGGCCAGAAGTTGAAGATCAAGGTGTTGTCAGGACTGGGTTCTGGTGCGGGTTCTCTCCTCCCATTGCAGATGGGAGCCTTCCTAGAGTGTCCTCCCGTGGCCTTTCTCTGCACACGCCTACCCCTGTATTTCCTAGTTTTCTTATAAAAACACTAGTCCTGTTGTCTTAGGGCTCCACCCTTATGACTTCATGTAACCTTAATTACCTGCCTAAAGGCCCTGTATCCAAAGGCATTGGAGATTGAGGATTCAACAGGTGAATTTTGATGGAGCACAATTTAGTTCATAATAGTCACTGAATGAATAAGAAAAGACCCATGGAAGTTTCTTGTAAGAGTAAGGTGACACCCCTTTATTTTAGTCACTATTTCTTAATTCCCTTTGTGGCAGGGAGACCCAGTTTAGTCAGCTGCCTTTGGGAGGGATTATTACTTAATATTTATAGGTTGTTCAGAAACCATGTGTGCTTCACCGGCATCAAGGCCTGGAAACAAGCAGAGAGCACTCAGGACATCCTCGGGGAAGGATGAGCATTGACGAATCTTCTGGCCACTAGAGAATTCTGACTTTCAGAGACAGAAGCTCAAAGTGAATAATATCTTGTAATTCCTGTCAGTTGAGTGGAGCTGGAGAGGGAGAGAATTCACGGTCCAGCGCCCAGATTCCTCCCATTACAGAGCGTGCATTTGTTTGCCTGTGGGATAATGGGCTATGTGTAATTCTTAATGATGTGGCAAATTGGAGTACTGGGGAAGCACAAGATATTCCCAGCCTATGTGTGGAAAGATCACAGGATCATAGAATTTAGAGACAGACTCGCAGAGGTGAGGAATACTGATAGGCCCTGGTGTTTGTTGGGAGCTCGCAGCTGAGGAAGCTACTTCTTTCATGCTTACTGCCTGGCTGAGGTTGACACCAGGGGTGGACACCTGGACAAAGCTGGGCTGGCTGAATTCTCTCTGCTAGGAATTTGGAGTTGGGACTGAAGGCAATTGGTTAATCTTTGCTCATATCTGGAACTAAGGGTATAGAAACCCAGGAGCTTTGAAAGCCTTCTATATCCAAATAAACTCAGAGGAAACTATTTGGCAGAGAGAGAGGAGGGAATTAGAGTGTTGCAAAGATGGATTGTGGAAAGCAAGAGGAAAAGAGGGAGGGAAAGGAAGAGCCAGAGAGATGGCGATAGGGAGGCTGAGATAGAGAGAGTAACAGCTTAGTCCTTCAGGGAGACAGGAGGCAAATTCTGACTGGTGTGGCCACCTGTAGACAAGTTGGCAAGAGCAATTCACAGAGTAATAGAAGCTGTATTGTTGTGAGATTTAGGAACCCTCTAATGGTTTTATGAGTTTTACAGCTCAGATTCTGATGTCATACTTAGTGAACTAAATAATGCTGTTTTCTAAAACACTTATAAAGCTTCTAGGGTTAAAAACTTGTAAGGCTCTGAGCACTGCAGATTACATCCTGGAGTTATATCTCAATGGAAAGAACATAACCGTGCTAAAAAATACTTTCAAAATAACCTGAGGAATTTATCTGTGGATCTTAGAAATATTTCTTAAATGTCTTCATTGTTCTCTGATCCACTGCTTCCATACACCACAGCCATTCTCACGCAACTTGCTTCAATGTCATGCTTCCACACAAAACTGTTTCTATTTACCTAACAGCCTCCTGCAGTCAACTCCATCCTTTTTTATTTTGTTTTAAAGGAGCTGTCGAGAAGGGTGAAGAAGGAACATATCATGAGAAAATTAAAATTCTCCTATCAGCATGCAGGGGAAAGTAAAAGTTGAAAAAATTCTACACTTTTAATTTGTGTCCCTATACACTTTTAATAGCACACAAAAAAGATCATAGAATCTTAGGATTTTGAAAGCTATAAAGGACTTTTGAAATCATTAAATCTGGACAATTATTCAAATGAAGACACTTGATTCTAGATTTGAGAAACACCTTAATAAAGATTAAATTTAGATAAAAACAGTTTGATAAAATGAGTATATTGAAAAAGTATGTGACTGAAGTTCTCATGTGATTATATAGTGCTACTGAATTAGGGGGAGCTTACAGATTATGTCTTAGCCTCACTATTTTGTGGGTGATTGTACTGAAGGTTAAGATAATCAAGTGACTTGTTTAAGGTCTCAGATCTAGGTAGCACTGGAGTTTAAATTGTAGCCTGGCTCCCAGAGTGCATCTTTATCCACTTAGATCAATGGTTTTCAAATATTTATAATTTTAATTTAAACAAATAATGAAAGGAGTCCTATTTGGTCAAATAATCCCTTGAGTAAAGCAATGTTTGACTCTCCCTTCAAACACACACACACACACACACACACACGAGTCTTATCTACTTACAACTTTCTACATTTTTTTTGCTGAAGGGGATACTGAGAAACATCTAGGACATCTAGGGCTCTGCAGACCAGAACCTGGAAAGCACAGGAGCCCATTCGTGACAAGACCCTCATCTTTACAACACCTGGTTGAAAGAATTCAGGCTTTAGGAGAAAGTGTTAGAGAAAGTGGATTTGCTCTAAAGGTTATGCTATAACCTAAATATTTCCACAAAAAATAGCACAGAACAAGCAGACAGACAAATGAGAAGGAAGAAAAGATAAAACTAATTTGAGATCGGGCCTAAGACATTAACTAAAATCATAGTTTATTTATTTCTAAAGAGGCAGCAGTGTATGAACTGGGTTCTCTCATCAATCAATGTTGGGCTGAGAAGACTAGTTGTCCTTACTCCCCAATGCACAAGTCAAAGACAAATCATTTTACTAATTCCCAAGATGCTTGCTAATCCTCCAAATACCTTTGTGTAGTACAGGAATCTTCTGAATTCATTAAGAAACTAAACTTTCTTTTTTGCATGCACGTTTTTATTCTCACAAAGGCAAACCTGCAACATTAAAAAAAAATTGCCTGGACTTTTAAATACAAAAAGAACACAGAATGGGGTGATAAGGGCTAGGAAAAGGATTAACTGAAGGTATTGAACAACCTAATCTAAATGGGAGGCAAATTTGAAGAAATGGAGTTAAAATGAAGAATAAAAGGATGACATTTCTTTTATGAATAGTTAGTGGAAGAGTTCCAAAGCTGGCTTCCCCTTATTCATCTCCATCTGTCAAAAATTATACCAAAGGGCTCATCTAATAATGTTCTTAAACTACTTAGAATCTGAAATGTCACTATGCTAGAAAATAGAGATTTTTCTAAAATGCAGCTTTCACATTTGTTCTTGTATATAGAAAACAACAACAAGCCTATATCGTGGCTTTTTAAAACTAATAAGATTTTAAAAGGTTTAAAGTACATATTTGTTCATGAATAGGGATGTGATCTTTCTGACTGAATTAATATGAAAAGAGAACACAAGCACAAAGCCCAGGAAATATATTTTTAAGTCCCTGAAAAAGTAAAATGAAGAAAAATGAAAGGACATAAAAATAATTTAAGTCAAAATCTGGAAAGAAATGGCTTTAGTGTAAGACTTTAATAAAGATGTAAACCATATTTTGAATAAGATATCCATCCTTAATATTTTAGGATTTTAAGGACTGTAAGTAGAAACTGCCCTACCTGAAGCTTAGACTGAAAGATAACTGCCACATAATTATAATTCTGGTTCTAATATGCTCTTATTTTATCTACTTTAAAATATTGTTATAGAGAGATAAAAACTATCATTGCACTAATCTCACCCGCTTTTCAGAGCACCTAATTACTCTGGTTGCAGGCCCTATCGAAACTCTTGGACAAATAGATTTTCATGTAAGAAAATTCAGAAGCAAATGATCAAACCATATTATGATCATGAATGATGTGATTAAAATTAATACACTGCTTGCATTTAACAAATGCAATCAGTGTAACCTGGCTTATTGTACCCTCAATGAATCCCCAATAAAAAAAAAAAGAATATGAGGAAGGGGGAGAGGGCGGGGCGGGAAGGGGGAGGTTGGCAGAGGGAGGGTGATTGGTGGGATCACACCTACGGTGCATCTTACAAGGGTACATGTGAAACTTAGTAAATGTAGAATATAAATGTTTTAACACAATAACTAAGAAAATGCCAGGAAGGCTATGTTAACCAGTTTGATGAAACTATGTCAAATGGTCTATAAAACCAGTGTATGGTGCCCCATGATTTAATAAAAAAAAAAAAAAAGAAAGAAAACAGTAGAATTACCATGCAATCCAGCTTTCATACTATTAAAATGTTCATATATTTAAAGGCAATAAACACAGTATGGCAAAAAAAAAATTAATACACTGCATCAAAGTCACCACCCAAAAAGACTTTTATTTCAATATCTGCCTTTATGATTTGAAATAATTGCAAACAAAAGTAATAAATGTATTTTATATCCAAATTCATTTGGCATGACTCAAAACTTACGGTGAACATGAGAAGGGTTTGAAAATAAACAGTGGAATTACCTTTACTCAACCATGGATAATTTTCATGCGGGTTGGTTGGGGCAGCTATCTGTGTGTCCACGCAGAAGAATTAAGTGTGTGAGTAATATTTCTGGTGTATTTTTAATAAGACGAGCCAATAATTTTACATGTAACATCAGCATTTTCATTCTGCGAAAGATGACAAAAATATCTGGGAAATGTTTTAGTTTAAAGTTAGTGTGCTATGGTGGAATGAACCTTGGAACTAGAACAGGGAAACCCAATTTGGAGGCTCATATTAGTCTTTAGTAAGTGTGTGATCTGATCTTGGTCAACTCAGTCACTCAAGTTTCCTATCTGTAAAGTGAAGAGATTGAATTGGAGAATTTCTTAAAGCCCCTTTAGAGATAATGTACTTATGATGACAGCTATAAATGCTTAAAAAAACATATTTTGAAATAAAAAACAAAATGAAAGTTATTATCAATGAATAATTTTAAAACAACAAAGGACTATAAGATGGCATCAGCTCTGTATGTGTTAAATGCATAAAAGATAAAATATGACTTATTTCTCATATTTGAGAAAATTAAATAAACTAAAATCCTAGAGTATCAATCTGAAATACATGAAGTACAACATAAAAAAAAATATTCTTTTCTTTTTAACACACTTGCATTCCATGTTAAATTTAATTTATACTGGGAAATTTTTTAAAGTATCTTAACTTTTATCATCCTGGGCCTTTCAAAAATGAAATTATTTCATTCTTCTGATTTAAACTTTTCATGTAATTATGAGTTGAATTGCATAACTGACATTACATTTTTAGATACTTGATAAAACATTGAATATTAAATTTGAAGTTTTCTTCGATATCTTGCAACCAGGACATATATATATTTTTTCTTGTCTCAAACACTTTCATGGCTTTTCAAAGTCTTCTAGATCCTGAGCACTGGGTGTATCCTAAGTGAAAGAAAATGGCCCTGTACGATTTCCTTAACTCCTATTTCATGAATGAACACACCTGAGCCTTGTACATCCTTCAACATTCATTTTTAAGTCTTGTCACCTTTTCTTGTCTCCTTCCTTTTGGAGCTGAGGGTAAACTTTCTTAGGAGGGATTAACTATAACCATATAGATTATTACATAAATAGTGACTACTTTTGGGGAAAATAGAAAACCCACTATTTTGTTAAAGATGTATCCCCCTTCCAAATACTACACTTGCTTAACAAAGCCAGAATAGGGTAGAGGTTGGATGTAGATGAAATGATTTCAATGATCCCATCTCCTTTCCTCCCTCCCCTGAGTTCTGTGACCATGACTTGGTGACTTACTCTTTGAATTTTTTTCTGGAAGGCAGTTTTCAACAGCAGTGAGTTCAGGAAAATGTGCAATGATAATAATGTATGCCGTGAGGTTAGACAGGAGGGGAAGCCCTGTAAGTCCCTTCAATCCAACAGTGCTCCTCAGGATAAACTTAGCCGACTCTATCTGCAATGTTGAAGATGATGGTGGGGAAAATAAAGGGAAAATAGGATGAGATTGTTGGTCAGGAGAAAAAGAATACTACCACTGAATGTAGTAGTTATAGAACACATTTCTTGCAGTCAGATCTGCTTGAGTCAGTCAGCGCACTTGATAATGAGGACTGTTTGGCCCAGTGAACTGCAGTTCTATCTGAGTTGCCTGGCTTCGGTATGACTTCTACAGAATTACACGTCCTCTCTCCTACATTATAGCCTTTATCTCAGGGATAGCATTGCCAGAGAGAATACTAATCCCCAGCTAACTTTAAATTTCAGATAAATGATGAAAAAAAATTTAGTGTAAGCATGTCCCAGCCATTGCACAAATACTTATACATTCTGTATTTGCACTTGTAAAATCTGGAATCCCTACTCAGGGATCAGTCAGTGTAGCCTGACCCAGAAGTGTCTCATAGGTCTGTCTGCTCATTTTCCTGAAGGACCTTGTGATGTTCTCACAATTCATGCTACCTCTTGGGATCCAGTTCCATGCATTTGCTCCAGGCAAGCTAACACCAGGGACTGATTTGGTGGTTCCAAGCAAAGCATTCTACTAACAAGAATCCCAAGTCAGAGTAAAAGTAAATATGCCAGTAGACCAATCCACACTCTCTCAGGCCAGCCACTTATGGACCTCACAGGAGTAAAGGCAAGATGGTGTCAGGCCACTAGTGGGAGGCCTGGCTCCTCGGAATACAGTCAGCTGTAATGGAATTGAGCCAGAGTTTTCTCAGACCTTTGTGCATGCAGTGGCCTGGCTCTGTTCTAGAAAGGATGCATTGCTGTACTTGGAAAAACTCAGCTTGGTTGCCTGCATTTTTCTAGGTCTCCTTAAGTTATGGTGCCATATTAGAGGTTGGAGTGTGATCACTGGAGTTGACTACCATTAAGTCCTTAGTTTTATCCCTTCCCTAGGATTGTAGAGAAGTCCATAGAAGCCATGTGAACTTAGCAGGCCTTTTGCCAATGGCCTGACGTACATAGGGTTGGTCTCGTGTTTATTCTTGTAGGTCCATCCACAGCTGGTCTCAATGGTGAAATCGTCTTCTGTGCCTATGTTTGTCATCCTGTGCTGGTCACCCAGGGGACACCCATTCTTCTTCTCCCTTCACTTCTCCAGTGGTCACATTATTCAACAACAGTTGGTTTCGTTTCTGTACTGAAGCATGGTCATAGGAGGCATCTGTGACATGACAGGAGCCAGAGGAATGGCTAAGAGCCCACCTTCTCCAACTCCAAAAAAGGCTTCAACCTCCAACTTTAGAAGGAACAACCTTCTTCTTTATTCTGTACTTTCAATTGTCTAACATATTCATTCCTCCTCACTTCCAGTTAGGTAAAAACCTGGACTATATGATTCTGGTGAGCAAGGTTAATTTCTTATTGACCTTGGTGCCCCCTAGGAGGAACTGGAAAGGCATTGTATAAATGGTAGTGATTTAAAACATTTATTTATCTAAACTATTAGTAGATTTTTTTCAAAATAAATTGTTCATTTACTAGTTATATCAGATTAAAAATAGAGCACAACCTTGCAATGTAATCATATACACATTATTGCAAAATCATGCCCCCTCTTAGTACACTGAGCTGTCCTTATCAAAAAGCAGAAATGACTGCTTTTTGTCTCAGTTCCCCTAAGAGGTTCTAGAAGGACCAGTAGAAGGACTTTCCTAACCTTTAGTCAGAGCTAAATGAAACATTATCAGAAAATTTTTTAGGCCAGGCGCAGTGGCTCACGCCTATAATCCTGGCATTCTGGGAGACCAAGCCTGGTGGATTGCCTGAGCTGACAGGTTCGATACCAGCCTGAGCAAGAGTGAGACCTGGTCTCTAAAAACAGCCAGGCATTGTGGCAGGCACCTGTAGTCCAGCTACTTGGGAGGCTGAGGCAAGAGAATCACTTGAGCCCAAGTATTTAAGCTGTGACGCCATAGCACTCTACCAAGGGCAACAAAGTGAGACTCTGCCTCAAAAAAAAAAAAAAAAAAAAAAAAATTCACATAATCTGCAGTGGTCATTTCTCTCAAAAAGTAGAAATTAGAGGAATTAGCCTTATAATAAGACTATGTATTATCTCAGAAGAATACATTAATTCATGAACCAAGGTTGATATAATTCATTATAGAGGAGTGGAAGTATTTGAAGAATGATACCTTTTATTTTAGGCTTATCAGAAAGACAAGGGATTATGATAAATTCAAACACATAAAATTATTTTTTTTTTTTTTTTTTTTTTTTTTTGTAGAGACAGAGTCTCACTTTATGGCCCTCGGTAGAGTGCTGTGGCGTCACACGGCTCACAGCAACCTCTAACTCCTGGGCTTAAGCGATTCTCCTGCCTCAGCCTCCCCGAGCAGCTGGGACTACAGGCGCCCGCCACAACGCCCGGCTATTTTTTTGTTGCAGTTTGGCCGGGGCTGGGTTTGAACCCGCCACCCTCGGTATATGGGGCCGGCACCCTACTCACTGAGCCACAGGTGCCGCCCCACATAAAATTATTTTATTGTGAAGCATTACAGGCCAGCTTAGTGATCATATGTATATGGTCACATTTAAATGACTGTTTTCTGTACCTAATAAAAGTATATCACTGACATGCAAATTTCATGTAGCTCTGTACTTACAAAGCAACTTCCTACCTATCACTCATCAATTCTTTTGCCACTTCATTCCAAACTCTGCTCAAATTCAACTTGCTCTGTAAAAGCTTCCCTTTCTTAAGCAGTTAGAGAGAGCATAGCCAGCACCCGCATCCACCCTGTGCATTTATCAAACACCCTTGCTCCTGTGTTTGCTCATGGGAGTTATCAGACTGGCGCCCTCCTCTTCTTCTCCCTAAGCCCTCAGAACAAAAATGCTCCTGGAGAAACTGCAGGAGCAGGATATCTGTCTCCACATGCTCCTAAATCTTTGGCATGGGGTGGTTTTCAGGGAGATTCTTTGATTAAAAGTAGCAGAAATTGGATTTGTCTAACCTTTTAGGAAAAAGGTAGGTGGTCTAACAGGATCACAGGGAAGCCTAAAGAACACGTGTGGAGGCTCAAGAACCCAGGCAGTAAGAACGGCTGCAGAGCCTTGCTGGACTTGCACCGGCCAGACCTTGCATCACTCTGTTCCTTGTGCCAGTTTTGGGAAAAAGCTTTCAATTGGTCTGTACAGGGCCACTAGCCCTTCTACCCTCTTGTCATAGGGAGCACAAGGAACGTCTACTAACACACCCACCAGGCTGCACCCTCATGGCACAGAGAGATTTGCCCAAATAGAAGTAGGGAATGCTAATTACAAAAGATGAAGAACTGTTTTCTACACAAGCAAAAGTCAACCAATCATTATTACACATTTTACTGGAGATAGTGGCCTTGATACCTTTAGATGTCACTTTGGGTACATATTGCAATAGAAGTCAACACAAGAAAGGCAAAAGTTCATAAGTATTAGAGTTAGGACCACCTGGACTTATCACTTACTGGCCGGGTGATCAATCCTTTCTGAGCCTCCATTTTCTCATCTGTAAATGCAATCCAGTGATGTCACTGGGTATTATCTAAAATACACCATTATCTGACATATGGTGGGTATTATAACTACTAATGATTTAACTTTCTTTGATTGGTAGTAGGCATCATTCCCCCAGCAATTCTAAATATAACTCTAGAGCTTTGTGGTTACTCTTAGACAAATATTATCTCTTTGGAAGATTTGAACCACTTACATTTTAATAGATGTTATCTTCATTTAAAGTCCTTGGTGTCTTCAGTAACTGATGCTTTATAATTTTCCTTCACTCTCCTATTTAATAGTACATTTGCCATTTTGTTGTTTTTCTACCTTTGCTGTGCACTTTTTTCTATATTAACTTATTATTTAATTCGATCCCACCACCACTACCACACCTGCTATCATGCCTCCTGTGTATCCGAGCTCTCTTTGGGCAATCCATCATCATCATCATCTGTCCCGTTGCTCTCTAGAACCCATCATCATCTTAGTGGCCATCGACACCTCACCATCTTTCCCCAGAGCCTGTCAATTACTGGATCCTGTGCAATCTGTCTCCCTAGTATTTCTCGATCTGTCAACTTCCTTCCACATCTACCACCAGCATCTGAAATACCATTTTTAAAATGGATTGCTACAGTAGCTTTTGAATTAATTTCTTTATATCTACTCCAATTCTCCTCTAGTCTTTTTTTTTCCACATTAACAGAAAATTTACTTTTTAAACTGTAAAACTATTCCTATTTGCCTCCTGCTGGGAAGCCCGTTTTGGCTTTCTTCTCTTCTTAGGCTCACACTAAGACCCTGGACCTGTTCAGCTGTGTTCTGGGCAGTCTGGGTTCTCTCTGCTCTGGTTGTCTCAGCAAGGACTGTTCCTGATGCTCCACATTCTGCAGCCTTGTCTCCTGTGTCCTAGAAATGTCTCCTTCTCATCCGTCCCACTTCACAGGTTTCATGCTTACAGTTGCCTCTGCCTCCAGTATTTCTCCAGCTGACTTCTGCTAACTCTTCAGGTAATGATTCTCTGGGAAGCCCTCCCTAATCTTCCTGTCTGCATTCAATTTTACTGCAAAATCTACTCACGAAACTTGAACTCTTAGCCTCCAGCAATCCTCCTGTCTCAGCCTCCTGCTTCTCTGAAATAACAGTCATGAGCCATAATACCCAGCTCCATGGAACTAAATATTTCATGGCACCCATCAGGATTCTTAATATAGAACAGCTTGTATATTTTTTGGTTTGTTTCTTGTTAATCACACTACTTAGGGAACAGAATCCTTGTGAGCTGGGGTTAATTCTCTTATTAATCCCTAGTTGTTGTTCAAAAATATTAAATACACAAACCACGGATTATATGAACAAATGTTTCCAACTAGGCTCATATAAGGCATAGTAGTAGTGAGCAAGTACAAGTTAAACAAATGTACATTATAATTCTTTTATGGCAAAATTATTCTCTATACTGACCAAACCTTTAGATATAATGTTCTTTTCTTTCTTTTTTTTTTTTTTATTGTTGGGGATTCATTGAGGGTACAATAAGCCAGGTTACACTGATTGCATTTGTTAGGTAAAATCCTTCTTGAAATCGTGTCTTGCCCCCAAAAAGGTGTGGCACACACCAGGGCCCCACCCCCCTCCCTCCTCCCCTCTCTCTGCTCTTCCTTTCCCCACCCCTCCCTCCTTCTTTCTCTCTCTGATCTCCCCTTCCTCCACCCCCACCATGACCTTAATTGTCATTAATTGTCCTCATATCAAAATTGAGTACATAGGATTCATGCTTCTCCATTCTTGTGATGCTTTACTAAGAATAATGTCTTCCACTTCCATCCAGGTTAATACGAAGGATGTAAAGTCTCCATTTTATTTAATGGCTGAATGGTATTGCATGGTGTACATATATCACAGCTTGTTAATCCATTCCTGGGTTGGTGGGCATTTAGGCTGTTTCCACATTTTGGTGATTGTAAATTGAACTGCAATAAACAGTCTAGTACAAGCGTCCTTATGATAAAAGGATTTTTTTCCTTCTGGATAGATGCCCAGTAATGGGATTGCAGGATCAAATGGGAGGTCTAGCTTGAGTGCTTTGAGGTTTCTCCATACTACCTTCCAAAAAGATTGTACTAGTGTGCCGTCCCACCAGCAGTGTAAAAGTGTTCCCTTCTCTCCACATCCATGCCAGTATCTGCAGTTTTGAGATTTTGTGATGTGGGTCATTCTTCCTGTGGTTAGATGGTATCTCAGGGTGGTTTTGATTTGCATTTCTCTAATAGATAGGGATGATGAACATTTTTTCATGTTTATTAGCCATTTGTCTGTCTTCTTTAGAGAAGATTCTATTCATGTCTCTTGCCCATTGATATAAGGGATTGTTGGCTTTTTTCATGTAGATTAATTTGAGTTCTCCATAGATCCTAATTATCAAGCTTTTGTCTGATTCAAAATATGCAAATATCCTTTCCCATTGTGTAGGTTGTCTATTTGCTTTGATTGTTGTCTCCTTAGCTGTACAGAAGCTTTTCAGTTTAACGATGTCCCATTTGTTCATGTTTGTTGTTGTTGCAATTGCCATAACAGTCTTCTTCATGAAGTCTTTCCCCAGGCCAATATCTTCCAGTACTTTTCCTATGCTTTCTTTGAGGATTTTTATTGTTTCATGCACAATAAAAGTCCTTTATCCATCTTGAATCAATTTTTGTGAGTGGGGACAGGTGTGGGTCCAGTTTCAGTCTTTTACATGTAGACATCCAGTTCTCCCAACACCATTTATTGAATAGGGAGTCTTTCCCCCAAGGTATGTTCTTGTTTGGTTTATCGAAGTTTAGGTGGTTGTAAGATGTTAGTTTCATTTCCTGGTTTTCTATTAGATTCCAAGTGTCTATGTCTCTATTTTTGTGCCAGTACCATGCACTCTTGACCACTATGGCTTTGTAGTACAGCATAAAATCTGGTATGGTGATGCCCCCAGCTATATTTTTATTACTAAGAACTGACTTAGCTATATGTTCGTTTGTTTGTTTTCTGGTTCCATACAAAACGCAGAATCATTTTTTCCAAATCTTGAAAGTACAATATTGGTATTTTAATAGGAATGGCATTGAATAGGTAGATTGCTTTGGGAAGTATAGACATTTTAACAATGTTGATTTTTCCCATCCATGAACATGATATGTTCTTCCACTTGTTAATATCCTCTGCTATTTCCTTTCTGAGGATTTCATAATTTTCTTTATAGAGGTCCTTCACCTCCTTCATTAGGTACATTGCTAGGTATTTTATTTTCCTTGAAACTATGGTGAAGGGAGTTGTGTCCTTAATTAGCTTCTCATCTTGACTGTTATTGTCATATACAAAGGCTACTGACTTGTGGACATTGATTTTATATCCTGAAACATTACTGTATTTTTTAATGACTTCTAGAAGTCTTGTGGTTGAGTCTTGGGGATTCTCTAAGTATAAGATCATGTCATCAGAAAAGAGGGAGAATTGGACCTCCTCTGTTCCCATTTGGATTTCCTTTATTTACTTGTCTTGCCTAATTGTATTGGCTAGATCTTCTAGCACTATGCTGAATAGTAAAGGTGACAGAGGACAAACTTGTCTGGTTCCAGTTCTAAGAGGAAAAGCTTTCAGTATTACTCCATTCAGTAAAACAGTAGCTGTGGGTTTGTCATAGCTTCAATCAGTTTTATAAATGTGCCACCTATGCCTACACTCTTCAGTGTTCTAATTAGAAAAGGATGCTGGATTTTATCAAATGCTTTTTCTGCATCTATTGAGAGGATCATATGATCTTTATTTTTGCCTCTGTTAATACGGTGGATAACATTTATGGACTTGCGTATGTTAAACCAGCCTTGCATCCCTGGGATGAAACCTACTTGATCATGATGTATGACTTTTTGATGATAAACTCTAATCTATTGGCTAGGATTTTGTTGAGAATTTTTGCATCTATATTCATGAGTGAAATTGGTCTGAAATTCTCCTTTTTGTTTGGGTCTTTTCCTGGTTTTGGTATCAGGGTGATGTTTGCTTCATAGAACATGTTGGGGAAGATTCCTTCTTCCTCGATTTTTTGAAATAATTTCTGCAGTACAGGAATAAGCTCTTCCTTGAAGGTTTGATAGAATTCTGGTGTGAAGCCATCTGGACCAGGGCATTTTTTGGTGGGAAGCTTTTTTATTGTTTCTTTAATCTCAGTGCTTAATATTGGTCTGTTCAGGAGCTCTATTTCTTCCTGGCTAAGTCTAGGGAGAGGGTGTGATTCCAAATATTGATCCATTTCTTTCACATTGTCAAATTTCTGGGCATAGAGTTTCTGGTAGTATTCAGAGGTGATATCTTATATCTCTGTGGGATCAGTTGTTATTTCCCCTTTATCATTTCTGATTGAGGTTACTAGAGATTTTACTTTTCTATTCCTCGTTAGTCTGGCCAATGGTTTATCTATTTTATTTATTTTTTCAAAAAACCAACTCCTTGTTTCATTAATTTTCTGAACGATTCTTTTGTTTTCAATTTCATTGATCTCTGATTTGATTTTGGCTATTTCTTTTCTTCTACTGTGTTTAGGCTTAGATTGTTCTTCCTTTTCCAATTCCATAAGATGGCTTGTGAGTTTGTTGATGTGCTCACTTTCTGTTTTTCGAATGGAGGCATCTAAAGTGATAAATTTTCCTGTCAAAACTGCTTTTGGGGTATCCTACAGGTTTTGGTAGCTTGTGTCTTCATTGTTGTTATGCTCAAGGAAGTTAATGATTTCCTGTTTTATTTCTTCCTGCACCTATCTGTTATTCAACAGAAGGTTGTTTAATTTCCATGCCTTCATGTGGGGTTGAATGTTTTTGTTAAAGTTTAGTTCCACCTTTAGTGCCTTATGGTCTGAGAAGATACAAGGTAAAATTTCAACTCTTTTTATTCTGTTGATATTTGTTTTGTGTCCCAGGATACGATCAATTTTGGAGAATGTTCCATGGGGTGATGAGAAGAATGTATATTCTTTATCTTTGGGATAAAGTGTTCTATATGTGTCTATCAAGCACAGTTGTTCTAGAGTCTCATTTATATCTCTTGTATCTTTGTTTAATTTCTGTTTACAGGATCTGTCCAGCTCTGTAAGAAGGGTGTTAAAGTCTCCTGTATTATGGTATTATTGGATATCATATTGCTCACACTGCGTAAGGTCTGTTTCAAGAATCTGAGACCATTTAAATTGGGTGCATAAATATTTGGAATTTAAATGTCTTCTTGTTGTATTTTTCCCTTGACCAATATAAAGTGACCATCTTTGTCTTTTTTGACTTTAGTTGCTTTAAATCCACATGTATCTGAAAATAAGATCACAACTCCTCTTTTCTTCTGAATTCCATTTGCATTAAAAATTGTCTTCCAACCCTTGACTCGGAGCTTTAATTTGTCTTTTGAAGCAAGGTGTGTTTCTCATCAGTGTGGAGGTTAGGTTCTGTCCTTTAATTTCTGAGTTTTTACTTTGCCGCTGATCCACTGTGATGGTCAGTATGTAGAACAGGTTGAAGTATTTCCTGTAGAGCTGGTCTTGTTGTGGGAAATTTCCTCAATGTTTGTATATCCGTAAATGATTTGATTTCTCTGTCAATTTTTAAGCTTAGCTTAGCAGGGTACTGAATTCAGGGCTGGAAATTGTTCTGTTTAAATAGATTAAAGGTAGATGACCATTGTCTTCTTACTTGGAAAGTTTCATTAGAGAAGTCTGTGGTCAATCTGATGGATTTGCCCCTGTAAGTCAACTGGCGCTTACTCCTGGCAGCTTGCAGAATTTTCCTTTTGTCTTGACTTTGGACAGGTTCATCACAATGTGTGTTGGAGAAGCTCAGTTAGAGTTGAGGTGACCTTGCTTCCAATATCCCTCTGAAAGCAGTGTGTCAGAATCTTTGGTGATATTTGGGAAATCTTCATTTATAATATTCTCTAATATGGCTTCCATTCCTCTGGGGCATTCTTCTTCCCCTTCTGGGATTCCTATAACTCGTATGTTGGAACACTTCATAAGTCCCATAGTTCTGACAGTGAACATTCTGCTTTCTCTTTCTTCTTTGCTGCTTCTTTAACTATCTGAGTTATCCCAGGAACTTTGTCCTCTACCTCCAAAATTCTTTCTTCTGCATGGTCTAACCTGTTGCTGATACTTTCCATTGCATCTTTAAGTTACCTAATTGACTGCTTTAGTTCCTTCAGCTCCACTATATCCTTTATATATTCTTCATATCGTTCATCTCTTTTTTGATTCTGTTTTTGGATTGCCTTTTGGTTATTTTCTACTTATTAGCAGTTTCCTGCATTGTTTCCATCATTTCCTTCATTGTTTTCATCATGTGTATTCTAAATTCCCTTTCTGTCATTTCTAACATTTCTTTATTGGTGGAATCCTCTGCAATAGCTACCTCATGGTCCCTTGGAGGGGTTGCTCTGGACTGGTTCTTCGTGTTGCCTGGAGTTTTCTGCTGATTCTTCCTCATAAGTGATTTCTTTTATCTTGCCCTAATTTTCCTTTCACTTCCTCTTGCTCTTTAAATTCCCATGCCTGTGGACCAGTGTGTCAAAACCGGTATCACTCTGCCCCTGAGGGTTAAGGCTGTAAGGCAACTCAGTCCCTGCCTTTAGGCTGCTCAGTCACTAGTTACTAGCTCCCACCTGATCCTTGCTCTGTGACCCTGAGGGCAGAGCTTGCTGGGGCAATTCTCTCACAATGGCTCCCTGTGGCCCACAGCCAAACACTATTAACTCCATCCGGAGCTCAGTCTGGGTCCCTAGACAACGCCCAAAGTTCTCCGCACTCCTGCTCAAGCTCTACCCAAGGCAGTTCAACTGAGTGCCAAGTCCAAAAACACCAAAACAGTTCACAGGCAAGGCCTTTTCGGTTTGCAGTCTCGTTGTTGCTATACTTACAGCTACTGGTGGGATTAGACAGATCGAACACCCACAACCACTTGACAGTTTTCCACTGTTTTTGTCCTCCTCTTGGGGTCCAGAAGTCTCTCGCTGACTCCCTCTATCCTCAAATGGATGATTATAGGTAGATTCCACCAGCCAGAGATGCCTGGAGTCTTATCTCCCCAGACTCATGGTGCCCAGTTGCAGGGAAGCTGTTATTTGGCCACCATCTTGTACTCCTAGATATAATTTTCTTTATACCTTATGTTCACTTGTTTCAGGTAATACAATGAGATTACTTTCATTTCTGTTTTTTTTTTTTCATTCTGTTGTTATATATGTTTGGTATAGGTCTACTACCAAAAATGTAGAATGTTTTTATTTAAAAAAATTTTAAATACTTTTTAGTTCTTCAATATATGCAATTATTTTATTAATAGCAATATTTATTGAGGACTTGATATGTATCAGTCAACATGACAAAAACTTCACAGACATTTATTTGGCCCAATAATTCCATAAGGAAGAAGCTTTTATTATCACCCTCATTTTATAGATGAAGAAAAAAACTTAGTGAAGCTCAAAAGTTATTAATGATCATATAGATTAGAACTGGCCCTTGATCCCAGACTTCTCCAAATTTAGCACAAGTTTTTAACCACTTTTTTATACTTCAGGTAAAACTTAACATATTCACCTTATTATGAAGTTAATCTCTCCAACATTTTTCTTTTAAAATATCCCTGGCCATTTTTTTTTTTGTTGTTTGTTTGTTTGTTTGTTTTGAGATAGAGTCTCAAGCTATTGCCCTGGGTAGAGTGCCGTGGCATCACAGCTCACTGCAACCTCAAAATCTTGGGCTTAAATGGTTCTCTTGCCTCAGTCTCCCAAGTAGCTTGGACTTCAGCACCTGCCACAATGCCTGGCTATTTTTTGGTTGTAGTTGTCATTGTTGTTTGGCAGGCCCGGACTGGATTCAAACCCACCAGCTTCTGTGTATGTGGCTGGCACCCCGCTTGAGCGCCAGGTCAATCCCTGGCCATTATTCAGACCCATAAGTATAGAAGATGATAGAAAGTGGTTCTAAATATATAATGTAAGGATGATGATAATAATGGCTACTCTCATAGAGGGCTTCAACTGTCCTGTGTGCTGTCTGGAGTGTTTCACATATATCACCTCATTTAATCCTCATAAAATATCTGCTAGCTCTCATTATTCCCCATGAAGGATGAGAGAGAGGTCTACCATAGTTAGTTCAGTCTTCTGAAGTCCCACTGCTAGTTAAAGGCATGAACTGAACTTAGAACCCATGTCCTTCTGGTCTTGCGTCAGTGTCCAACTCATAACTGGCCTGTAACTTCCCCACACCTCCACGACCCCTCCCCCCATTCACTGCCCACACTCCCCACATTGTGCTTCCATTCCAAGCCAGCTCTGACTCCTTCCAAGACCCCAGATGGGGCTTCAGGGCCCCTTGATGTTCTTATGAGCACTGGGAATGGAGAGTGTGGCATACTCTCCCCTGGTGAGACACTTCACAAGATCCCTCCGGGGATGTTTTCACCCTACATGCCTCCCCATGGAATAGTAGAAATCATGACTCCCCCAAATGCCCAGAATTTTAGTTATTCATTCCGAGAAATGATTCTTGTTGAAAATCTTCCATTCTCATTATATGGTAATATTATCCCTTAAATGTTGGAAGAACCCAAACTTCTAAATTTTGGAAGTTCAGAAAGTCAAAAGAAGTCATGGCCTCTTCCTACCCCAAAATGTAATCAAAGAATACCTGTTGTTTACTCTGTTCTCAGATAATACCAAGCCCCTCTGCTTTTAATCTCAAAATTAAAAAGTGTTTCTATTTTTTTATTATTATTTACAGCAGCATCATTTATCTGTATGTGGTATGTGTGTATGTATAGGTATATGCACATGTGTGTATGTATGTATATGTGTGTATATACATGTGTATATATCAAGGTAAATATACATAAAATATACAAAATTATTAATATGTATATACATAGAATATGTTTCTTTATTCTCAAAAGGCTTCCTTTATGGGGTTTTGAGCCTTAAGCAAGTTTGTTTATTTAAAAGGTTGCATTTAAAAGATTTATTTATGTCTGTCTATCATTCAGTTCTCTTCTGTCTTTGTGATTTGTGGTGCCAGGTCTCTAAAACCAAAGGTTGCCAGAGAGTTCATGGGGTACTTTAAGTTGGGGAATATGAGAGAAAAAGGAGTTGTTACTTAAAAGAAACCATAAAAGATATGTTCCTGCAGAAATTCAATGCAAGATGGAACATTCTTCACGCCCCTCAACACACACTAACATTTCAGGACCTCTGTTTATAGACCCCTGTTTTGGTTGTAAAAGCCATATTAAATGTCCAGAGTGCTTCACTTAATATAAGAGGCTTAGTTTGCTAATGCAGGAAATTCTCCACACTTACACCATCTGTGATCTACATTACAATAATCACACTATACTTTATTTACCAGTCAGCTCGCTTGTGTGGATGACTACATAACATCCATTTTTATTCAACTTTTACTGTGTTTCTTTCTGCAGCTTTGAACCGACTTTAAGAGGACCCTAGATTCTAATATTTATTCCAGTATTTGAGTTTAAATAACAGAGCAAGTTTATTTTTTCTCTCTCTAAAAATGCCACCACTTCCTCTCCATGCAGACTGTTCAGGAACAGTATTTCCCAGTGGGACCTCAACAGGAATTGTTCCTAAGCAAAATTTGGCAGCCATTCATCCCAGGGTCTCACTCCAGTGTGCTCTGAGGGCTGTCCCAAATACGCCTGAGTTCCCTGCCTGGTTTTTAGTTCCAGGCCTGATACCAGAGTTCCCTTCAATCTTCTTGAGGAACTGGGGACTCCTTTCTTCCACCTTCTGTGTGGAGCTGCACGTCTGTTCAGCTTCCCCATCTGGACTCTTTACTGACCACAGAACCACTGGTGGTGCTTCACTTCCAGTGATGGGCTGTCACTTCCAAGATTACTTCAACGAAAGAATGTGACCTCCATCTTGTTCTTGTTCTACCTGGCTCTTCTTTTTTGCTGCTTGCTTTGGGGAAACAAGCTGTTGTGCTATGATTATCTTGTAGATGAGCCCATATGGTGGAGAATAGAGGGCAGCCTCCGGCCGATAGCCAGAAAGGAACGACGGAGAATTGAGTCCCGTCAACAACTGCATAAGTGAGCTTGGGAGCAGAACCCTCCCCAGGCAGGTCTTGAAATCACTGTAGCCCCCAGTGGTGCCTTGAGCACAGCTTCTAATAGTTCCTGAGCTAGAGGCCCCAGGGATTTCTTACCTTCAAAAATTATAAGAGAATAAATGCTGTTGTTTCAAGCAAGTAAATTTTAATATAATTTTCTATGTAGAAAAATATAAATGCATGCTTCCTTGTTTTACCTAGAGAAATAACTCACATTAAATGCAAGATTTTATTAGGCAGCCAAAGAATCAGTTGAAAGTAACTAAATTCCCAGTTTGAAATAAAGACTATCTAACATTTATCATTACTGGGTACTTACTATGGACCAAATATACATTTACATTATTACAAATTTATTACAAATAGAATTGTCCCTCAGTATCTTTAGAGGACTGGCTTGGGGATATCCAGCTGATATTAAAATCCATGCAGACTCAAGTTCCACTCTGTGGAACCCACTGACATGACAAGTTGGCCCCCATCTAACATCCTGTGAATATTGTATTTTTGATCTGCAATTGGTCATGGCTGTAGAACTCACCTATGCAGAGAGCCCACTGTATGGGCCCGTGTTGTTCAAACCAATGCTTTTCAAGGGTCAGGTATATTAGCACTTAACCTTTATAATTTTCTGAAGCCTTTTTTTAGTTTAGCATAATCATATTCATTAAAATATAAGCATTTAGTAACGGTGTTTTGATGTTCAGTTCACTTCCAATTATCCCATCGATCATTTAAGCTTCTCCTTGAAATCACTTTACATAATACAGGGAGATATTACATAAGCTGGATGAATATTATATAAGCTGGATGAATGTCTTTTTGGTGTACCTATACTGTTCTGATCCTAAATCTTAGAAATTTATTTTACTTTGATCAGGAGCAACAACACAAGAAGAAAATGATCAGTCTCTGCTGATCAATCTGTGCTTTAGATAAAGAATCTACAGCTTCCTTTGTGTGATATCTGAGGCACAAATGACTGCGGCCTCACATCATTTGCTATTGCAGGCTGAGCTCCTTGTACTGTTTTTAGGACCCTTTAATGTTTTGGCTATTTCAATTGTGAATCTTCCATGCTTCTGCATGATAAAGCAATAAGGATGAATGTGTGCAAATGTTTTCTTTTGAAGAGCGTGCAGACTAATATTGGATCACACACCCTACATTCCAATAATGGGCATGGTATCATCTTACTAAGTAATCTCTCAACACACACAGCACCCTGTTATCAGATGAGAGTATTCCTATTTAAACAGTAATGCCCACCATAAACCCAAACTCAGGTGGTCAAGCTGAGTCTGTTAGTTCCATTCATTGCTTGTTCAAAGTTTTCATTGTTCAAGAAGACACCTATTTTGAAGGAAGCACATCACTGTATAGATCCTTGCATGCTGAGCTTTCTTCATTCTTCAAATGCTGTGAAGACTGTTGAATAGACTGCATGGCAGTTCCATTTTTAGGTTAATTTTATGTATCAACTTGAATGGGCTAAGGGATGCCCAGAAAGCTGGTATAATATCATTTCTGAGTGTGTCTCTGGGAGTGTGTCTGGAAGAGATTTGACAGAGTCAAGGAGATGGCTCTTTCTGATGTGAGTGGATGACATCCTATTCATTGACAGTCCTGGAGAACAAAAAGGCAGAGGAAGGGCAAATTCACTCTCTGCTTAGCTGAGATGTCCATCTTCACCTGCCCTCCAACATCATCACTCCTGGTTTTTGAACAACCAGACTCAGATGAGGACTTATCCCATCAGCTTCCCCACCCCCATTCTCAGGTCTTTGAACTCTGACTGAATTACACCACTGGCTTTCCTAGTTCTCTATCTTGCAGAAGGCAGATCGTCAAACTTCTTGGCCTCCATTACTCCATGAGCCAATTCCTATAATAAATGTCTCTCTCTATATTTTTTTCTATTGGTTCTATTTCTCTGTAGAACTCTGCCTAATACAAACACATATGCATTTCATTTGCCCAGTGAAATCTACAGATAAACTTTCAGTTCCTTTATATTGTATAATAAAAAAGGATTTAAAAATTGATGTTTAGTTTTTTTCTCCTTAGATAAACATTTCTAACATAATTGCTGAGCTCCTTAGATTCCATTCCATTTATTTTTTCTGTATGACTTTTATTGAAGTTCTGTTTAAGTTCAGGCACCAGGCCACTGAAAAGCACGGAGCATTTAGGCATTAACAATTTCTTCAAGGCACTCATGCCAGATAACTATTTGTGTGTTTTAACTTTAAAACTCCCTTTCTTCCCTTTAATACTTGCACTGCAAAACTTGATTTCTGAAGAGATTGATTGAAGATGAGGAATACCTTTTCCTTGGGGTTCTATGAAAGGCTGTTGTCAAAATCATCCATGGATGGGTTAATATTAAAGCAAACAATGGCTTTGGCATTATCATTAAAAAATAGAATCTTGCATCTCTCCACACTGGGGCTAGATTGAAACTCCAACCAGATTATTATGCAAAATGAGTGCATTTGATTTTCTAGTGAGAGGTATAGATTACTTTTTAAAAGAATAGCTTAGTTCCAACAGGGCAAGCAAATTGTGATGTATACTTTTTGGGAAAGTGCAGACCACTTTAGGTATTTCAAGGTCTGGGGGAAGGAGGCTGAGAGAAACAAAATGAAGGATGACTTTTGAATCTTGGGTTGGGGATAGGAGGAGATATTCATAGAGACAGGAAATCCAAATGTCAGGTTTCAGTGAAAAATAGAAAATTTCGCTTTGGATATGTTGAGTAAGATATGCCCGACAGACCTCCAGTTGAAAACGTCTAGCTGGTAGTTGAATATATTTGTCTGGAGCTCACAAAAGTGGTCAGGACTTGGAGTTTGTGGGAAATGGATTTGAAGTAATGAGAGAATGTGAACATTTAAGGATTGATTCATTGCTATTTTTAGAAAAGGACACTTTAGGATATAAAAGTCTTGTGAAAGAAAAATATCTCTGGAATTGGTATCTGTTCAGGAGTTTCGTGACCATGGGTTGAACTGCACGTGACTTAATCTTTTAAAAATATTTATTTAGTTCTTCTGTAAAAAGACTAATCTTACTACCAAAAATCATTAAGGCATGGGGCAAAAATGCTCCAGGTTTAGATAATTAACCTTCTCTATCAAATACATGTTCATCCCTTTATCCACCCTTCAAACCCTCTATTGAAACTATAAATTAAAATTTAGAATTATTTCATTTCTTTTATAAGATCTTATAAAAAAAAAACCCAGTAGGCATATAATCAATTATGTTGGGATGTATGCAAAGATCACAATAGCACCTTTTTAAATAAATAATTTTTAATTTAAGTTCTTTGAGGATCAAGTTGGAACACAGTCTTCTTTGTAAAGTATCACAAGAATGAAGAGGCAAGAATCCAATGTACTTGATTCTAATATGAAGCCAATAGATGATCTAATATGTACCCACATAAGAGAAAAACTCAAATCAACTCAAAGTGGGGAGGGCGGGACGAGGAACTGGAGAGAGGGGAGGAGGGTGGCGGATGGGGTGTTACATTGTGTGATACATCTCTTGGTGGCAGAACACAACTATAAGAGGGACTTTACCTAACAAATGTGAGTAGTGTGAACTAAGTCTTTGTACCCTTAATGAACCCCAAACAATAAAATGAAACAAAATAATTTTTAAAAACATCTGTACCAGTTACTTATTGCCATAATAATGCCACATAACAAAGAATCACAAAAAATTCATAGCAAAGAGCAATAATCTGAGCTCATATATCTGGGGAAAGGTAAAGGTTTGCTCACATGTCTGGATGTCAGCTCGATTATCCTTCAGCATGCTGGCCCTAGAATGCTCGCATGGCAGTGTTGGAGGCACGATGCTGCATGCTGGAATTTAAGCACATTTTTAGCCTCTGCTTGCATTGTATCTGTGAATATTCCATGAGCCAGAGCAAGTTGTGTGATTCACTTCTGTGTGAAAGGGCAGCACATGGGCCCATCCATGGTGAGACCCTGCAGAGTTGCATGGTCCAGGGTGTGAGTGTGGGATGAAGAGACAGGGCTAGCATTGCAGCTTATGAGAACAGCACAGCTCCCATTCACAAGAGTGGGTCCCTGGTAGCCACAGTTCAACCAAGTTTCTCTAACAGTTTACTCATTGTTAATTGGGTCAGGAGGAGGCATTCTGCAAAACTAAGAACTTAAGCCTGCAGAGATGCAAGATAGTCTCCCCATTTGAAATCAGACTTCATATTATAGTTTCCTTTTATGCTCAGGATTGTACTACAGTTTAAGAAATGTTTATACTGTTTTTTCCTTAATAAAACCATACAAAGAGAACTTTTTGAAAAATGTATAACTTTATATATTTATCTCTTTATTTGCTCAGTATTTTTAATCTGTCATCTGTATTTTGAGTGCTCCAAAAATATTAAAACATGGTCTCTGCTCTCAATGTCTTAAAAAAATAAAAGGGAAGTAAGTCATGTAAAGGGTATGTGACAAGGTACCTTATGACATAGGTAATATGTGACTAATTAGTGACAAGATAATATGTGACTGTAATTAGATTCACTCTAAATTCTATAGGATCGTGTTACATCAAACTAAAAAAGAAGGACCATATGATTCTTTCAATTGATGCAGAAAAAGCTTTTGATAATACCCAGCATCCCTTCATGACCAGAACACTTAAGAAAATTGGTATAGAAGGGACATTTCTTAAACTAATAGAGGCCATCTACAGCAAACCCACAGCCAATGTTGTATTGAATGGAGTTAAATTGAAATCATTTCCACTTAGATCAGGAACCAGGCAAGGTTGCCCATTGTCTCCATTGCTCTTTAACATTGTAATGGAAGTTTTAGCCATTGCAATTAGGGAAGAAAAGGCGATCAAGGGTATCCACATAGGGTCAGAAGAGATCAAACTTTCATTCTTCGCAGATGATATGATCATATATCTGGAAAACACTAGGGATTCTACTACCAAACTTTTAGAAGTGATTAAGGAATACAGCAATTTCTCAGGCTACAAAATCAATACCCATATCTGTAGCCTTTATATATACTAACAAGTATATATAAAGTATATATATATATATATATATATAGTATATAACCAAGCCGAAAAAACAGTCAAGGACTCTATTCCTTTCACAGTAGTGCCAAAGAAGATGAGATATTTGGGAGTATACCTAACAAAGGACGTGAAAGATCTCTACAAAGAGAACTATGAAACCTTAAGAAAAGAAATAGCTGAAGATGTTAATGAATGGAAAAACATACCATGCTTATGGCTGGGAAGAATCAACATTGTTAAAATGTCTATACTACCCAAAGCAATATATAATTTTAATGCAATTCCTATTAAAGCTTCATTGTCATATTTTAAAGATCTTAAAAAAAATACTTCGTTTTATATGGAATCAGAAAAAACCTCAAATAGCCAAAAGATTACTCAGCAATAAAAACACAGCAGGAGGAATCACACTACCAGACCTGAGACTGTACTATAAATCGATAGTAATCAAAACAGCATGGTATTGGCACAAAAACAGAGAAATAAGTCTGGAACAGAATAGAGAACCAAGAGGTGAATCTAGCTACTTACCGTTATTTGATCTCTTACAAGCCTATCAAAAATATTCAATGGGGAAAAGATTCCCTATTTAACAAATGATGCTGGGTGAACTGGCAACCTGTAGAAGATTGAAACTGGACCCACGCCTTTCACCATTAACTAAGATAGACTTTCACTGGATAAAAGATTTAAACTTAAGATATTAAAAGATTTAAACTTAAGACATGAAACTATAAAGCATGAATCCTATGTACTCAATTTTGATATGAGGACAATTAATGACAATTATGGTTATGGGGGGGAACAGAAAGAGGGAAGGAGGGAGGGGGGTGGGGCCTTGGTCTGTGTCACACTTTATGGGGGCAAGACATGATTGCAAGAGGGACTTTACCTAACAATTGCAATCAGTGTAACCTGGCTTATTGTACCCTCAATGAATCCCCAACAATAAAAAAAAAAAAAAGTACTTGAAGAAAGTGCAGGGAAAACTCTTGAAGGAATCGGCCTGGGTGAATATTTTATGAGGAGGACTCCCCAGACAATTGAAGCAGTATAAAAAATACATTACTGGGATCTGATCAAACTAAAAAGCTTCTGCACATCCAAGAACATAGTAAGTAAAGCAAACAGACAGCCCTCAGAATGGGAGAAAATATTTGCAGGTTATACCTCCAATAAAGGTCTAATAACCAGAATCTACATAGAACTCAAACGTATTAGCAAGAAAAGAACATGTGATCTCATCTCAGGGTGGGCAAGAGACTTGAAGAGAAACTTCTCTAAAGAAGACAGACGCACGATCTACAAACATATGAAAAAAAGCTCATCATCCTTAATCATCACAGAAATGCAAATCAAAACTACTTTGAGATATCACCTAACCCCAGCAAGAGTTGCCTACATAACAAAGTCCCAAAACCAGAGATGTTGGCGTAGATGTGGAGAAAAGGGCACACTTCTACAATGCTGGTGGGAATGCACACTAATACGGTCCTTCTGGAAGGATATTTGGAGAATACTTAGAAACCTAAAAATAGACCTGCCATTGGATCCTATAATTCCTTTACTAGCTTTATACCCAGAAGACCAAAAATCACAATATAACAAAGACATCTGTACCAGAATGTTTATTGCAGCCCAATTCATAATCGCTAAGTCATGGAAGAAGCCCAAGTGCCCATCCACCCATGAATGGACTAGCAAATTATGGTACATGTATACCATGGAATACTATGCAGCCTTAAAGAAAGATGGAGACTTTACCTCTTTCATGTTTATGTGGATGGAGCTGGAACATATTCTTCTTAGCAAAGTATCTCAGGAATGGAAGAAAAAGTATCCAATGTACTCAGCCCTACTATGAAGCTAAATTATAGCTTTCGCATGAAAGCTATAGGCCAACTGTAGCACAAGACTATGGGAAAAGGGCCAAGGAAGGGGAAGGGAGGGGGGAGGTTAGGGTGGAGGGAGGGTAATGGGTGGGGCCACACCTACAGTGCATCTTAGAATGGGTACAGGCGAAACTTACTAAAGGCAGAATACAAATGTCTACATACAATAACTAAGAAAATGCCATGAAGGGTATGTTGAACAGTTTGATGAGAATATTTCAGATTCTATATGAAACCAGCATATTGTACCCCTTGATTGCACTAATGTACACAGCTATGATTTAACAATAAAAAAAGGTAAATAACATGTTTTCAGTGCTGTCAGTTGTTCTCCATTTTCTATCTCTTATATATCAATAAATATGCAAAGCGCAGATATTTATACCCATTTGGCAACTAAAGAACTGAGGCCTCCATGCAGGATTTAAGAGCTGAAGCCGGGCGGCACCTGTGGCTCAAGGAGTAGGGTGCTGGTCCCATATGCCGGAGGTGGTGGGTTCAAACCTAGCCCCGGCCAAAAAAAAAAAAAAAGCTGAAGCCTAGAGTCCTCAAGAAACTTGCTTAAAATTTATTTATTTACTCAATGCCTGATCCAAAATTTGAACCTGTATCTTGCTAGCCTCAGAAACCAGGTAATTTTTTTTTTTTTGAGCAAAATTGCTTTCTATGTTAGGAATCTTTTCTAAATTTTTAAATACGGTGATTTCCTATGAAATTTTGATTTGAGGTTATCTTTTTAATAGAAAAGAAAAAACTTCTTGGTAATACATCCATTTTAGATTGTTAAACTTTTAAACCAAACCTGGGTACATTGGTGGGTAGCTTGTAGTCCAGGTACTCAGGTGGCTAAGGCAAAAAGATCCCAAGTTCCATCCCAGTCTGGGAGAAAGAAATAAGACCTGTTTCCAAATAAACAGATGAATAAATGAAATAAAAAAACCAAAAACAAAATCCTGAGAACACATTTTTCACCGGTTTCATTCAGTATGTAAAATATTTTGAACTCATCTTTTTATTTCATTATATAGAATTGTTTCAATTGCCAGTTCACATTAAACATTTTTAGCAGCATAAACAAGATATTGGTTACATCTTTAATATTTTGCTGATGGAATGAAAGTCCTCCAAGCATCTATAATAAATTATATGGTCTCTATCCTCTGAGACTAATTAATTGCTGCTACAGAATGTTTAAGGAAATGAAGCACCACTGGCAAACATCAACTCTTTCACAAAAACTTCCAAATGACTTAGCAATGGGCATCATCAATTTATTCAGGCAATACATATGTTAAAATAATGTGAATATGAATTGCTCAATAAATGTATAAATAAGAAACTGACTTGGATGTATAATTTAATATTTTAATTATTAAACATGGTCACTAACTTGATATTAATATAGTTATTTAAAATTAACATGTGATGTATTTTGAAACTTTTGAACATTTAACCCTAAGGCAAAATAGTAAACAACCATATCAGATACCTTTGTTCTAAAATAATAAATGTCTTCCAGTGGAGTGTGGAATACACAATGTATATTAACCCAACATGTTTTAATATATCTTTGCGAGTAGATCAGCTTTCATTTCTTTTAACTCCTAAATTTGTCAAAATTTTTGATTTTCTGGATGGCGCCTGTGGCTCAAAGGAGTAGGGCACTGGCCCCATATACCAGAGGTGGTGGGTTCAAGCCTGTCCCCAGCCAAAAACTGCAAAAAAAAAAAACAAAATTATTTTCCAAGTCTGGACAGAAAATTTACCATAAAAATCGTTGATCTTTTTGTATCTGATGCATAAAGTATAGATAGTAGACTTTCCCTATATTGGTCTTTTAGATAGTTTTTCTCATTAGATTTTTAGTAACAAGAAAACATAGGCTCTTAAATCCATTTCACTCTAAACATGATAAAATATCTTAAAGATGCCTAATTTCAGGTAATTCTAACAAACTATGCTTTAAGATTTGTGTATTTGTGTATCTCCTGGGGAAGGAAAAGTAAAACTGCATAGAAATTTAAGTCAGAAAATCAAGTTTTGAAATTTTGTTCTTCTGTTTCTAATCCTGACTACACATTTAAATCACCTGAGATATTTTCAAGGCACATCACTTACCTGAGCTCTATCTCAAGATGCTAAGGCCTAGACTGCTTTGTCAGAGTACCCCTAGGAAGCAATTCCAAGTTGACAGCCAGTTTGAGAACCACAACACTAGCAGGTTGAATCGCTGAGTCTGTATCCTCTTCAAAGTGAAGTTCAGCTGAGTTCTCTAACCAATATCTCAGGGTATTTTGGAGACATAATTGAAATATACAAATTGTCAGCTTTCAAGGCTAGTCCTTTAGTTCTGTTAACTTTTTTTAGTGAATCAAGCAGTATTCTACAGGAGTCTAAAGTGTGTTTGTGTATGAGTGAGGGAGGGGAGAAGGGGTTAAACAGAGAGTAAGCACAGAATGAAACAGAGAAAGTTCATCAATTTGCATATCATTTTCTTTTTGTGGAAATGCCTTATTTTTCATGTAGAACAAAAATGTATTAATGAATTTTCTTAAATCAGGTCTGATAAATGTAATATATGATTCTTTTTTCTCCAGTTTGTATAGGTGAACTAATTTTATCTCTCTATAAAAACCTGGTCTGATAAATTTTATCTTTGTGAATCTCTATTTACAGCCTTATTCATATTTCCATCTTAAAAGTAATGTTTATTAACATTTTTTTCAGAATATGGAAACGATTTGTGCAAACAGCTACTAAGTGAGAGAATATAGAATGTAGCAAAATAAACATAAGCCAGCCATGATACAGAGAAAAATCAATGCTGACATTCTGATTTGCTCTTTTCTACATTTATCCAGTACTTTGGAAATGTCTTGTGTGACTGAATTCTGCGAGATGAGACCATTGTCTGTTTTATTATATATCCACATATAGGTAGGTAGAGATATGTCTTTTGATTTTGTTGTTTACTTTCTTTGTTTCTTTTCGGTACACAATATAAATTTTTATAATCAAATAAATTCACTATTTCTCTATGGTTTCTCTTCTTGCTTTCATGGCTATAAAGGTTTTCTTTGACCTAATGTTAGACAAATATTTATTATATTTTCTGTTTTTGTGACTTTTTAAGTTAGTTCAGTGTCTTTCAACCTTTTTTATCACATGGCACATCACTTAAACTTCTGCATCTCACTTAAAATTATGTTGATAATAAAAGAGCGAGACCCCAGGGCAAGACATGATTGCAAGAGGGACTTTGCCTAACAATTGCAATCAATGTAACCTGGCTTTTTTGTACCCTCAATGAATCCCCAACAATAAAAAAAAAAAATCCCAGCATTTTGGCGGGCAACTGTAGTCCCAGCTACTTGGGAGGCTAAAGCAAGAGGATCACTTGAACCCAAGAGTTTGAGATTGCAGTGAGCAAAGATACCAAGGCACTCCACTGTGGGTGACCAAGTAAAACGCTATCTCAAAAAAAAAAAAAAAAACTAGTAGAAAAAGCATACACTTACTGTGCTTTGAACTTGTTTTGAAAATGATTTCATTAACGATCTTTAAACACTTTTTGTAGCACACCTAAGATTATCTCATGGTACACTAGTGTGCCCCAGCGCACTGGTTGAAAATCACTGAGTTAGTTCTTGACATATTGTTACCCAAAGTAAGGCTCATGTATCGTATATAAATACAGCTTCAGAGACTATGGGTATGTAGTTACATCTCCCTGAAGATAAAGATATACACTTGCCCTTTAACTTTAAAGGATAAGGATGTTTCGGTTTTCTCTTAAACCTTATAATTAAATCAAGGAGAATGTCTAAAATTAAATTTAGTGTGTCTTCGAAACGTTTTTAAACACACATTAATGTTCTTTAAAAAGCGAACAAATGAGAGGAGGATTGGACTCTGAGCCCGGGTGATAGTGTGAAGCTCACATTAAGACAGACCGCTGTATGCAGTTGAATTTATTTTACAAGCGCCTTCTCTTTTTGGCAAATTGTATATGTTTTCTGTTTATGCTAATTACATAAAACTTGTTGTGAAAATAGGTATTTAAACTTTAAAAGTTGCATGAATTAAAAAAATGAAACAAAGAAAAGCAGTGGTGACATGAAATAGAAGAACGACTAAAGAGAATAAAGTGGTCTGTTTTCCATCCAACCGGGGGTATTTCCTGGGCAAATGCTCTAGTGGTGCCACCCCATCTTTTGGGACCCCCCAGTACCCACCTGTAACATGAATGGATAACCACTAATTTGGTTTAGAGAGTCAAATTATTTTCCATAAAGCATTTGTAACAGTGCTCAATTAATGTTAATCATCATCCTTCTTATTGAAAACTAACACTTGTTTTAATCTATGCAGTTTATTTTTGAGACCATTTAAGGCAATAGTTCCCTCACTGACTGTGATTCAGAATCATGTGGAAAGTTCACAAAAAAACACAGAATCCAGGCTCACTGAAGTAAAACTGGGCCAGGTTCTGCTTCATTGTTTGCCAATTTCCTCATGTGATTCTGCCGCCCAGCAAAGATTGAGAACTACCGGAAGTCTGTCAGAGAACTATCATGAACTTTGTCTGATCAGACTATGTTCCTAGGCTGTTGCCTCCCCCACCCATTTTGCTCTGTACCCCCAGGTATAGACTTGGGGATACAGAAAGAGACCAATACATATTTGTTGAATGAATGAATGAACAAATGCATTACTGAATTGGTTAGCACAGATGATTACCCATCTAAAGCCATACTCTAGCTTGCCACAGCTAAAATCTGGAATATAGGTTGGGCCAGGTTTTCAAAGTAGGCACAGACAGCAGAGCCACCTCAGCGTGTCTGTTGGTTACTCTGACAGTGAGTCCAGTCAGCCAGGGATCCTGTTATAGAACACACACAAATACAGAGCTGCCCTTTACGTCAACAATAACCACTTTGAAAATACAATGGAAAAATGCCCCACCCCAATCTTAATGACATTGAAAATTAAACATAAATAGCCGGATGCTGAGGCAAGAGAATCACCTAAGCCCAGGAGTTGGGGGTTGCAGTGAGTTGTGACTCCATGGCACTCTACCCAGGGCAATAAAGTAAGACTCTGTATCTAAAAAAAAAAAAAAAAAGAATCAAAATTAAACATAAAATTAAAATTAAAAATCTTCTCAAGAAACAATTTAAAATTTCAGATTTATGTGAGGATGAACTATCTCAAAGCAATTTTTAACTTTAAGATCATTCCAATTAATATCCTAAAAAAGCTTCCTTGAAACTTGGCAAATGAGACAAAATGGTCTTCAATTTCAGTGGAAATGAAAAATAGCTAAATGTTTTCAGGAAAATATTTTTTTTTTCTTTCTTCTTTTCTATTGTTTGGGATTCATTGAGGGTACAAAGAATTAGGTTACACTGATTGCATTTGTTGGGTAAAGTCCTTCTTATAATTGTGTCCTGCCCCCAAGAGGTGAGCCCTATACTGTAACCGCCCATCTCTCTCCCTCCTCTCCTCTCCCTGCTCCCTCATTCCCTACCCTTCATCTTGTATGAGCTCATTTACTGCCTTCATATTAGAATTGAGAACATTGAATTCTTGCTTCTCCATTCTTGTGATGCTTTACTCTTTCATGTTTACATGGATAGAGATAGAACATACTCTTCTTAGCAAAGTATCTCAAGAATGGAAGAAAAAATATCCAATGTACTCAGCCCTACTATGAAACCAATTTATAGCTTTCATATGAAAGCTATAACCCAATTATAGCCTAAGAATATGGAGAAAGGGGAGAGGGAGGGAAGGGGAGGGGGGATGATGGGTGGAGGGAGGGTGATTGGTGGGACCACACCTACGGTGCATCTTACAAGGGTACATGTGAAATTTACTAAATGTAGAATATAAATGTCTTAACACAATAACTAAGAAAATGCCATGAAGGCTATGTTAACCAGTGTGATGAAAACATGTCAAATTGTATATAAAACCAGCACATTGTACCCCACGATTGCATTAATGTACACAGCTATGATTTAATTTTAAAAAATTAAAAAAAAATAAATTAAAAAAAAAAGAATGTGTTCCAACTCCATCCAGGTTAGTATAAAAGATGTACAGTCTCCATCTTTTTAATGGCTGCATAATATTCCATGGTATACATTTGCCACAGCTTGTTAAGCCATTCCTGGGTTGGTGGGCATTTATGGAGGATCCTCAAAGGACTCGAAATAGACCTATTTGATCCTGAAATCCTGTTACTAAGCATCTACCCAGAAGGAAAAAAAACCCATATGTTTTACCATAACAACATTTGCACTAGACTGTTTATTGCAGCTCAATTTACAATCACCAAAATGAAGAAAATAATTTAAAAAGCAAACAATGTGGGAAAAACTTTTACATTAGATAACAAAATACATTATAAGACATCTATAAGTTAAGAAGTGTGGGGTAGATTCAGAATTATCAAATAGATTAATGGGAAAAAAGCAATTAATGGAAGAAATAGATACTCACCAAAACAAAATCATTTACACATAAATATTTAGTATACGATAAATATGACATTTCAGATTCATGAAAAAATGTCTTTTTAAACATTGTGAGCTATTAAATATATTTAAGAGAAAAAAGAAAGATGGTTTGGTGCCTGTAGCTCAGTGGCTAGGACGCCAGCCACATACACTAGAGCTGGTGGGTTTGAATACAGCCTGGGCCTGCCAAACAACAACTACAACCAAAAAATAGCCGGGCCTTGTGGCGGGCATCTGTAGTCCCAGCTACTTGGGAGGCTGAGACAAGAGAATTGCTGAAGCCCAAGAGTTTGAGGTTGCTGTGAGCTGTGATGCCACAGCACTCTACCCAGGGTAACATAGGAGACTCTGTCTCAAAAAAAAGAAAAGAAAGAAAGAAAAAAGGAAGATGAGAAAAGACTTATGTCGTATAACACAATGTATTCTTACTACATTAAAATTACATGTACATCAAAATAAAATCATAAAATTAAAGGAAAATTTGGATAAATATATAATATTGGAGTAGGGAAGGCCTTTGTAGACATAAACTAAATCAATTGACATGGAAAATGATAAATAAATGTATGCCCAAAAGATAGACAAAGCTAAAAATATATATTATATATATACATATATAACCTAATATACATATATATATTATATATGACTTGTTATATAGGAAAGATATAAACACAAGGAAAATGTTCACTCTCACAGACACTCAAATCATACTAATAAAAAAAGGTACCATTTGCAACTATCAAATTAGAAAATATTAAAATTTTTAAAATACTGGCAAAGAGATCAGGAAGTAGAAAATCTTGATCACTGCTTTTTGTATACATTTTCATAGAATTTTTGGGAAACAAGGTTGGTGATTTTTTTTCCCCAAAATCTTAAAAATCTACAAACTTTCACCAGTATTTTTTGATCAGATTACAGCCAAAAAGAAGTTATCTAAACTGTATAAAAGTTTTAACAACAGAATTTGTTTCTCTGAAACAGAAAGAAACATAAACCCTGAAAAAAAACAAAAGGAAACTGACTAAAGAAATTATAACACTTTTCCAAAATGAAATAGTATAAAATATATGTGATCATAAAATATATGTGACTGGAAAAAGTGTGGTCAAAGAAAATGTATTTCTAAGTGAAAACAATGTGTATGTTTTATAAACAGAGACAATTATATAACATTTAAAGGATAGACTTAAAATCTAGACAATGCTTTATTTTTATTTTGGCAGTTATTAACAAACAATGAATCATTTTAATAGAAATAATGTTGGTAGATTATAGCTTTTATATTTCATTGAAGTCACCCTTAGTTCTGTAAAAGACATGGATTGGCAAAACTAAACACTTCCTGCTTAGTCTTTGAGTACAATAAATTAAATGAAAGTAATATTTTGATCCACGGTTTGAAGCTTATTTATAAGAAAACTTTAAAATATGATAGGCTTATCTTCACTGTAATACAGGTAAAGAAAGTTTATCCATCTGGGCAGGATACAGCTCCAGATATAGGTGGTGTAATAGTTTTAGAATGAGAAGAACTAGTCTTGAATCCCAGCTTAATCTTGAGGAAGTAACATAATTTCTCTAAGCCTTAGTTTCCTCATCTCCTCATCTATAAAACAAGGAAAATACTTGCTCTTCTTATAGGAGTACAGAAGTATCACAGGTTTCAATGAGATGGTGTGTGTTTAAGCATTTCAAATGCCAAGTTTTAAGTCAATAATAGAAGGTCAGCCCTGAAAGTCACCTTAAAGACATTTAATACCATGCCCCAATCAAGAGGACGCTAATAATCTTAGTAAGATATACATACTCAAATGGGGGGTCTGAGTTTGGCACCTGTACAAAAGTTATCAGTAAACTTGATTCCAAGGGAATATGACTTGTTATTAAAAACCTTATGCCATTTGACAATTAAAGTATTGTATAAAGATAAATCAAGGAGTCATGTTTCTTCTCAAAGAAGTGTACGATGTAAAAGGAATAATAAACCCTAGTGATTTAAATCCCCATAAAATTAATGCATTGTACATGAAGAATTAGCATAAAACATACTGACATTTATAGAATTGTTTCCTAAATACGCTGAAGGAATTCCTTGTTAGAGAAAAGAGTGGCTTGGAATTGTTTCCTCATGTGAGTCATAAAAAGTCTTATACTTCAGTACTTTTATTTAGTTGCTTTAAACCACAATTGAGTTCATGTAAATTGGAGCTCAATTCTCAAATATGTTTAATCTGTCTATTCCCACAGTGGAACCAGCTACTGAATCCTAAGGCTTCGTCGGAAACCTCAGTTATAGAGACCGGTTTGCCACAAAAGAAAAGGTAGAAAATATATGTATTATGGAGAATGGCTACTTTCTTAAACTAAATCTCTTAGTTTGAAATGCACACCTGAACTTTTTATAAAACTTGAACAAATATATAAATATTTTTAACTAGTTCGACAGAATCGTTGCTGGATTGGTGTCAGTTTCATAAGCACTTGTTTAGTTGAATTTACCTATTTACTTAAAATAGATGATTCTTGTTTTCAATTTTTAAGATGAACATCAAGCACAATTGTCTCTTACATCTGAGATGGAAGCACTCACCATTTTTTTTCAAGTTATTCTATAGGAATTATTATTTTTTATGGTGTTAAGAGACATGTAACATACAATTTACCGTATTAATTATTTTAGTATATGTAATTCAGCAGCATTGTATACATTCACATTGTTGCCCAATGATCGCTGCTACTAGTTCCAGAATTTTTTATTACCCCAAAGGAAACCCTGTGCCCATTTAAGCAGTCACTGCCCCTTGTCTCCCCCACCCCCCACTTGGCCCTGGCAAATAATAATCTACTTTCTCTGTGGATTTGCTCATGGTGGGTAGTAATTATTATTATTTTATCTGTGCTTATTTTAGCTTTTGCCCTTCCATATCAGTTCTTTGCTCTGTCCCTTCTACTCTGGACCTGGGGAGACTTCTGCCCTCTGCTTCTGATGGGCTTTGGTTAGTGAGAAATCCTGCAGCCATATCAGAGAATTAAGTATTTATTCCCTGAGCTTCTTGTGTATCTTCCAGAGATTAGCTTGGTAATGCCTATGTTCCTCCATCCAACACCAAGGTAGTACGTCTCTGCTCCAGCATAGCTAGAGTCTGCCCAGGTCTCAGTAATCCTTCTATCTTCCCCTTCCCTCGTGAGGCCTCCACCCTGTACCTCCTGGCCTTGCTTCCTGGAGTTAGCTGCACCTTGCTTCCCTTCTGATGTCTTTGAGTTCAGCCTGCACCTTCATAAATAGTAACTTCACTAAGCTTCTCCAGTTGCTACATCTGAGTGGGCTGTTCCCCGTGGAATAATGACTGACACACTACTTGATTTTTCATCAGTGATTTTTTTTTTAGTTATTATTATTATTCACCTGAAAGAAGCCTTATTAAAACTGCAAAGACTAGGGTGGCGCCTGTGGCTCTGTGAGTAGGGCGCTGGCCCCATATACCAAGGGTGGCGGGTTCAAACCCAGCCCCGGCCAAACTGCAACAAAAAAAATAGCTGGGCGTTGTGGTGGGCGCCTGTAGTCCCAGCTACTCGGGAGGCTGAGGCAACAGAATTGCCTAGGCCCAGGAGTTCGGAGGTTGCTTTGAGCTGTGTGATGCCATGGCACTCTACCGAGGGAGTGAGACTGTCTCTACAAAAAAAAAAAAAAAAAAAAAAAATGCAAAGACTGAAAAATTGCACCATTTTTCCAAGGGGATGTTGAGGGTAAAGAGAAGGTACATATGAGTTGTAGTGTAAATTTATTTATTTATTTACTTATTATTTTTATTTTACTTTACTTTTTTTTTGAGACAGAATCTCACTATGTCCCTCTCTGTAGAGTGCTGTACCATCACAGCTCACAACAACCTCAAACTCTTGGGCTTAAGCGATTCTCTTGCCTCAGCCTCCCAAGTAGCTGGGACTACAGTTGCCCACCACAACGCCTAGCTACTTTTTTATTGTAGTTGTCATTGTTGTTTGGCAGGCCCCAGCTGGGTTTGAACCTGCCAGCGGTGGTGTATGTGGCTGGCACCCTAGCTGCTGAGCCACAGGTGCCAAGCCTATAGTGTAAATTTACTGAGAAATTAAATCTGAGTATAATTGTTTTTAGTTTAAGGCATTCACTTCCTGTTTATAGAATATTTTTTCCATTTAGCCCTGTTTGATTTCACTTCAAATCCTGAACAAATGAAAAATAAATATATAATCATAAAGCATAAAAGCTATTAAAAAGTATAATCTATGACTATCAACTCAGCGAAAAAAAAAAGTTCTAAAGATGAAATACCCAGAAATACATTTTTTAATAGCAATGTCACCTGTTATAGATAAATTTTGGCCCGATCAATGCTTGACCTGTATCACAGAATAATCTTCAATTTCAAAGACATGATGCTGGTTATTTAGTACTCTCTTCTCAGTTTGAAGACTGTGCCCTTAGAAACTTTGTCTTTGAAGTGAAGTCAAGGCTTAGATTGTAGTTATACTTACTGACATCCCAGGCAGCATTCTGCAGGAGATAGTATGCAAACTCTTCTGTTTTGATGTGAGTAAATTTTCAAACTGTTTGGTGGATTTGTTCTTTTAGTTTAGAGATGAGGCATCCCACCAGTTTTAACAGAATTAAGTCAACTCTGGGATTAAAAAGGCACAGAAACTTTCATTTTTGTGATATTACTAGTCTGGAAATGTCCCTTTGTTCCTTGTATTTTATTTTGATCTTTTGAATTTTGAAAAAAAAATAAGGATGCCAAACATTTTACGTATTAGCCAATGAATAGAAAAATCTTGTAAGAGAATTTTGTGTAAGGCCTAACACCCTGTAATCACCCCATAAAAAAAGAAATATTTACAAATGCCAGGTTTTCAGTGGTGCAATAAATATGGCAGTGACTTAAGTCAGTTATTCAGCACAACCTCTATGGCAATGAACATGTAAGGCTCTTAAAAAGCTTTGTTATTCAATTTTGATATGAATATGAGCCTTACAGAATTATTGAAAGGAGAACCATCAAAATGGTGGTGGCTTTCAACTGAAGTTGGTTGTCAACCCTCCTGTTTCTTGGTTTATACTCAAGAATCAGAGTAAAGCTACATGTCTTCTCAAAGACTTTTCAATGAGTTTATTCACAAAGCATGTTTCATAAACTCTAATGTCATTAAATCTATAGGGATAACAGATGTTTATCCTCTGCAGAATGAGGGGGAAGAGGTAAAGAAACAGAAGAACACAATTCATCCCAATAACAAGAGAAATTTACCGCAAGTTTTGTCAGAAAAAAATGTCTATGGATTCTGATACTAACACATGTCTACATATAGTTTTTACCTTATAAAAACTAACATATTGAAAAGATTAAACAAAAATCAAATTTATAATAATATCCTTAATCAATTCATACTGAAGAACTGTCTGAGGTAAAACTAGGTTACATTAATAACCTGGTGCCCCCCCCAAAAAAATCAATTCTTAGGGCATAAATTTAAGACCTGGAGAATTTAACTCTCATCCTTTTGTGATATTTTCATGCCTCTAGAAGGTAATGGTTTATAGCACTGAGGTCTCACCTTACCAAGAAGGAATTTTCCTTGAGGATATTTATCTTGTGGTTGTTTAGAGGATTTTTTGTTTGTTTCCTCTTAGATATTTTAGAATTATTGAATTATTCATGCCACTATGCCTTTCTATCCAGGTCAAACACCCCAAAGTTCTAATTTTAAAAGACTGACTTAAACTTTTATTAAGCTAAATGCTTTCTGTTCAGTTGGAAATTACAGAAATTATCTGGGCTGGATGTGGAGGCTCACACCTGTAATCCTAGAACTCTGGGAAGCCAAGGCTGGTGGATTGCTTGAATTCAGGAGTTCAAGACCCAGCTAGGTAAAACTAGCTAAGCATTGTGGTGGGCGCCTCAGGAGCTTCTAGCTACTCAGAAGGCTGAGGCAAAAGGATTGCTCGACCCAAGAGTTTGAGGTTGCTGTGAGCTACAATGACACCACAGCACTCTACCCAGAGCAAAAAAAAAAGAAAAGTAAAGAAAAGAATTATATACTTATAAACAGATTAATCTTTCATTAAATTATCAGTAGAGTTAGGGAAGGAAGTAAATAAAGACTGAGACTGAACAAATATAAATTCTAGTCCCCAGATACATGAAGAACAAAGATTTTGTACCCAAAATAAACAAATGAGGAGCATGTTATTTGAACTGTTGGATACCATGTATGTATGTTGTTTTGACAAACAGCAATGAATCCATCAACAAAAAATGTAACATTGGCCTGGCTTCTCCATAGTCTTCTATAAATATAAACACAAAAAGTACTTTTAAGTGTTCAAGATAATAAAGTTAATTGATGGTGTTTGGTGCTGCTTAGTCCATTAATTATCACCTTTATCTAAATCTCTCTTAAAGAAAGTCATTACAATTTATTCTTCTATGATGAAACTCCAAGGAAGGTTCTATTGTGAATTAATCCCAACTTGGCTTCATATCCCATCTTGAGGTGCTTCCTGAAATAAAAAAAGAGATGATGGGACAGTGTCTCTATTTGACAAGGGAAACAGGAAGAGGGAGAGGAAAGGGACTAACTCACAGCGATAATCCAAGTTGAGGGTTATATGGGGAATTGGTTTGCGGCAACAGAGTAGATGAGAGGAAGCAAAGACTTACACAAACGTTTACATTTAAAATATCCTTGCAGGATTAGTGTTACTTTTTGATTAAAACAACAAACAAACCTGACTGTGCTGTGTTGAAATCCAATATTCACCATGCAATGTTTATATTTGAACAAATTATGATTTTTAAACAGAGAACAAAATCCTGTATTTTGTTTTGTATTAAAGGAATACAGGAAAACAGTTGCTGATGTTTTTGCCTGTCTCACCACATAATTGTATCTATCATCCTGATAAAGTTGATAATGAAAATGAAAAGTGAAGCCGCCATTCCCTACAAATGTATAATAGCAATTATTGCCAGTAGGTATGGCTTTCTCCAAGTCCACTGCTATTCTTCTTTCCCAGGGAAAACTTTACACCACATGTCTGCTCTTGCCCTTCTGAATTGTTTCTAAATTACTCCTTTTTTTTTTCTCAGTTACTTCAAGTTGGGCAGGTTTTTTGTCCTGACCTAAAGTATCCCTAAGATCTTTCCAAAAGAAAGAAAGAATAGAATTTTATGTAAAGAGCATTGTTGTAGATTTATTTTGCTTTATATTTAGTGAAGATTTTTCTTTACAATCAAATTGGACAAGATTATTTTTAATATTATCTTTGGGAAAAGCTTCTATTCAGTGAACATTCACTGGGCCCTTTCATTTTGTCAGAGTCTGTGATGAGTTCTCTAAGAAATTTCAGAGTGAGCGGTGTAGATTTCCTGACTTCAAGTGGCTTACAGCCCAGAGAAAGAGGCTCCAACTTATAAATGCTGGAATAGTGGGAAGGAAAGATTGGTCCCATCAAGATGAACGAAACTTCATGAAAGCCAATCTGGACGGTGATCTTGGATGTGGACCATTAAGTTTATGCTGGTGCACAGGAGGGATGCTCTGGGTCTTACGGTCCGTCTTGCAGAAGCCTAAGGCCACACCTACCATAAATCGTGGTGGCTCTCAGGCTTTCCATCACGATTCCTATTGTTTGGTACACAAGTTAGAAGCAACTTGCTAATTTAGTGACTGAATGAGCAAGATGCATTGTTTGTTTTCTGCAAATTGTGGTTAGTTTTTTCAAAATGAAGAAATTGACTGAACATCTTCAAATGCATATCCAGGATGACTGTCTGGGATAAGGAATTGTGATTAAACTGCATTTTTGAAATGCAGAATTTGACCTTTATATTGCCCAAAGTGAATAAAAATGAATCCAAATTTCAATAATATACAAAACTTATTCAAATGTTGACCTAATTCCCCTTCTGCTATTTGGCCCTCTCTGGCAAAGGTAAGGATGATGGAGACGAGTTCTGAGGGGTCCGATACCTGCAGTTGTTTTTAAAGGAGAATAAAAGTTCAGGCGAGTGGTGCTTGAAATGGTGTTCTTTTTATCATTCATTTTCAGTTAAAACATTTTGAAACTCATAAGCTATGATGACAAATGAAAAGGAAAGGATTGAATTTAAAATGCCCTCAATTTATTCAATTATCCTCCGTAAGATTCCTTTCTACTTTAGAAGAAAAAGTGAACTTCTCTACTTTTAATACCAATTCAAAACAACTATGTGGGAATTCAGTTTATTGTTTTGTGATTGCCTTGTGAATGGGTAACCCTAAAAATCGTAGCAACTCAGCCATGCTTGCAGTATCCTTGAGCCTGGATGCTCAGAATGTAGCCACAGAACACCAGCTGCAGCAGGGTCACACGGGAGTTGGTTGGAAATGCACCACCGCAGGCCCCGGCCCAGGACTCTTGAATCAGACTCTGCATTTTAACAAGATCCCTGCGTGATTTGTCCGCACACTAAACTTCAAGAAGCACTGCACTAGCATTTGACTTAAAGGAAAACTAATAAAAAAAAATACCACATCCTGCAGAAATTTAGGGCTGGCATTGAAGAGAAACAATATCTCCAATGATTAAGAATCCAGAGACGTTTTCGCGTTCTGTGTTGTTTTGCCTTAGTATTTAAGCAGAGTGATTTGATCAACAATCATTTCCATAAGGAAGAGAAGCACTATTTCTCTTTCCTCCAGAGTACTTTATGGTTCTACGTCACTTTTTTGATATGCCTGGGGCCTGCAGTTTGTCCCTGAGACAGAGGCAAAGAAAAATAGTTTGCTGCTGACATAAACAAGAGAGTAAGCCTCCATAATTCAGCTGCCACCTGCCAATTCATCCTCCTTTTAAACTTAACCCTGAACATTCCCCAGGGCCTGAATCTCTCCCACCTGGCCCATTCTGGACATTCAAAGGACTCAGATGTGATGAAAGTTGCTAATAGGACTGATAGGAACAGCCAGCCCAGGGGTGAATCTCGGTGACCAGCAATTGTTGGCAGCTTCCCTCTGCTTACCATTAAGAGTTCTTCTAATCCATCCATCAACTGGTTCCTTTTGAACTTTGGTTCACAAGCCAATCCCACACCAGCGTAGTTAGTATCTCTAGATCTCGATACTCTACAGGACTTTGAGCAATAGGGTTGACTTGTCAACTCTTTCACTTTTATTTGAGAGAAATCAAAGTTATACACAGATGTAAGAGAAGAAGAAAGAAACTTACCCACAGCCATGCTTCCTGAGCCTTCATAAGCTCCAGGGAAGGAAAATGAGATATCGAGTCCACTTGAGGACATCCAGGAACCAGATGTTAGAGCAAAATTTATTAAAGGCAGGGTCTACTCATCTGAGTCTGAGTCTTTTATCTTCAATTGCACTCATCTTACCAGTGAATACAGCCATGTGGCTTTGTGTGTGACTGGATAGGATGTTATTGAAAGGTTGTATTTCAATAATTGTTATGATCATTCATGTGGCCTGTAGCCCGTGGGGACTCAGATGAACTGTCTCTCATGGGGAAATTCCCTGTGAGTCAAAACAAAAGATACTGGCTGGTCATAACTGATGATCTTAACTGTGCAGTTAGTATGTAAGTTTGTGTCTTTTTGGAAGGTGTTTAGTCAAAATGTGAAAGTTCTAGGGTTCCTCGCTATGACGTCTTGGGACTGGTGCTTTGTTTTATGGACTTTGTTCCATTATTCTTAAAACAATGAGTTTCAAATTAGTGTCCCATGGAACATGGTTCCCAGGAAACTGAGTATTAATACAAGGAAAAAATGTGAGGGTTCACAATGAACAAAGCTTTTCCTGTTCAGTTAAATGCAAGAAATACTGATTCAACACAGGGAAAGGGGCTGCTTTCCCTCGAATCATCTCATTGTTAGTTACGTGTCCATGTGGAAGGTGCATATGCAGGAGGAGACGCTGAATGTCCAACCTTCCCATATCCTTGACCGAGATCTTATTAGAGCAGATCTGTTTACACCCCCTGGAATATGCTGAGAAATACAGTCATGGATGATCTCCAAGACAGGGGACGGGGATGATAGTTTATAATCCTGTGCTCTTGGAGGAAGCCCATGTTCCTCCCTCACATCCTTCTGCACAAGAATGCCCAAAGACCAGGGCGGCGCCTGTGGCTCAAAGGAGTAGGACGCCAGCCCCAACATAGGTGGCGGGTTCAAACCCAGCCCTGGCCAAAAACTGCAAATAAAAAATAAAAGAATGCCCAAAGACCTTAAGTAGAAAGGAAGCCATTTATATTTTGGGCTGCTGGTCTCCTATGCCTCCCTACCAGTGCACTTAGGTAGAAGCCATTAATTCTTAGTTAAAAGCCAAACTTGAATGCAAAAGAGGTTGGATAATAAATTGACCCAATGGAAGAAAGCTGCTTTATTCATTAGGATTTGCTCTAACATAAGATTCATATAAAATTTATACCAGTGGTTTAAAATGAAACAATTTGCCTTAATGGAAACAAAATGCCTTTCTATCTATCATCGGACAGTAAGTTTAAAATACATTTCAAAGGCCCAATCCTTCTTTTTCCCCAAACAAATGATATAGTTGTTACAGCCAATTAAACAGGACGATTTTATAGGCAAAATATTAAGAGTAAAAAAATTTGTCTTTATGGTGTTAGTACTAAAAAGCTTTGTAACTGAGTATTGATATGCTGAAAAAAAGCAAAGAAGGCAAAAACTCTGATGTTGATCCATAGTGAGACTGAGGTTATTAATAGCCTGGGCAACATAGCAAGACCCCATCTCTACAAAAGTTTTTTAAAAATATGTCCTAGTACAAAGAGTCATTATGACAGAGGATTTTAATTTTTGAAAAATTCTAAGATCAAAAGGATTCTAGGTTAAAAGGATAGCAGACCAAGATTCCCATTTCTTATGGCTCCTCAGAACTTGGCTGGAATGAAAAAGAAATAACACATTCCCATTTCTGCTTTGACAGGTGATGTGAATGTACTTGGATTATCATTTGCAGAGGGCTCTCTCAAACTCCTACTTTATTGGCATATTTTATTTTTCTCCTTTTCAAAAGTATCGGTAAACTTTTCTCTATTTAAAATGACACATCCAGTTCATGTCCTCTTCCAGGGAAAGCTGTTAAATTATTTAACTTCAAAATGAGATATGTCCCAGCTTTCATATGGGCAGTTCCTGGCATCAGTCTAATTTTGAGAACTTGTTCCTGGCTAGAGCTTATTATTACTAGAAGAATATGTGTTGACAGGCAAACACAAAAAGGTCATGAGGGGGGTCACTTTTAAACAGAAATGTGATTTATATGTTATAAAGCACTCTATTATTATTAGATAGGAATGGAAGTTCAAGGAAACAATATGGGACTTGGAAAGTCTCTTATTTACAATAGTTCAGACACATTTTAGGGGGAAATTGTGCCATGAATTTTTATTTCATTAACAATGAGACTGTATATTGAGTAGTACAGACAAAATTAGATCTGGATATATAAACCAAAGTAATTTCATTATGTTTTAGATTAAACTAGCTAAAATACTTAATTTTGAATAAGTAGGGTGATATTGTGTGTAAAGACACCAAAATGAATTTTTTCTCCCTTCCTTCCTTCCTTCCTTCCTTCCTTCCTTCCTTCCTTCCTTCCTTCCTTCCTTCCTTCCTTCCTTCCTTCCTTCCTTCCTTCCTTCCTTCCTTTCTTCCTTTCTTTCTCACAGTCTCACTCTGTCACCCTGGGTAGAGTACCATGTAATCATAACTCACAGCAACCTCAAACTCTTGGATTTGAGCAATCGTCTTGCCTCAACCTCCCGGGTAGCTAGGACTACAGGCACCTGCCGCAACATTGCACTAGTGTTTTCAAATTTTGGTGGAGATAGGACCTTGCTTTTGCTCAGGCTGCTCTTATTAAAGTCCTGAGCTCCAGTAATCCACAGGCCTCAGCCTCTCAGAACGCTAGTATTACAGTGAGCCACAGTGCCTGAGCCACCACACTGCTCTGAATTTTTTCTTAAATTTACTAAGTCTTGGGGGTTTTTGTATGTTTGTTTGATTTTTTGAGACAGAGTCTCGAGCTGTCGCCCTGGGTAGAGTGCTGTTGCATCACAGCTCACAGCAACCTCAGTGTCTTGGGCTTAAGAGATTCTCTTGCCTCAGCCTCCCAAGTAGCTAGGACTAGAGGCACCCACCACAACACCAAGCTATTTTTTGGTTGTAGTCGTCATTGTTGTTGGGCGGGTCCAGGCTGGATTTGAACCCGCCAGCTCTGGTGTATGTGGCTGGCACCCTAGTCCCTGAGATACAAGCGTCAGCCTAAGCCTTGGTTTTGAAACGCAAAATTTATCAAACAAGGTATCTTTAAAAACAACAACAGGGTGTCTTATGCAACTTAAACTCACTCCCCTTGCAGTAGCCAGTGCTCTGTGTGTTTTTGTGCTGTTTTATTGCTTTTCTGTGTGTTTAGTGGAGAAGCTTTAACTATAGTTTCCAGTCAGTATTAGCATATGATATATTTTAAGAGTCAAACCCAGCTTTAGACTTATATACCAAACACTGAAAAACAAAAGAAGACTAATAAATTAAGATGACATCACAGACCACAAAATGGGCCCCATTCCTTTCCTGAAGTTCAAGATGTCGGTGCTCGTCATGCTGGCATAGGGGGAGGATTTTCTTGCCTGGAGCCCTATCCCAAGTTGTTCAGTTCATCCATCTGCAACCTGTTGACTATATTTCACATTGGTGATGAATTATACTCTGTTTCCTCTGTCTAATCCTTTTCATTTATTTATATTTTATGGAGGAAACATAAAAGCCTTCTTAGAAAAATCCAACTGTTTTTGATAAACCTTGTCATGTGCAAATAATGGAGCCTTGTCAAGGCTGAGCTTGTCTGGAAATTTATACCTTCTAATAATAATTAAGAGGAAAAAAAGAAAATCAGAAACAAATAAGAAATATATTGAACTGGATTCAAAGCATGCTTGTGGCTTTGAATCGGTGGCAATAAAGCATTTTCTATCAAAAAGTGTTTAAATACGGCAGTGTAACTAACATCCATGTTCAGCTCGAATTTTGGATTTTTCAAATAGTGAAACCATGACTTCAATTTTTAAGCCTAAGGAAGAAAGAAAGCATTTCGCTCTCAGTGAAGCATTATATTAATAGTCTGGATCAGGAACAATGAGAAAGATCTGGGCAGCGGGATAAACTGTTGGTGGATAAAGGACCTTCAAATAGTCTCAGAAAGGATTCTCAGTAAGAAATTTTTAACTATTTCTAAGGAAGTATAATTTATTTAAACCAAAATATACATTTTGGCTGTTCATGGAACATACATATCTGGGTTTTGATTTTCTAAGTAGTTTTTCAAGTTTTGATCCAGTGGTATTCCAATACATTTTTAAAAATTTAGAACAGTGATTAGTAATGTCTACAAACTGAATAATCTAAAGAAAAAATGAACAATTTTATGTTGATTTTTGTCTCTTACTTCCTTGTATAGTTCTACTAAATTAATAGAAACTTTTCGGCTAATTATTAATGAGTATATTTAAGAGATTTCATTTTTTTAAAAAACCTGACAGAATATATTCCCTATTCTCTACCTTTTATCTCCCCACCCAACTTTGGACGAATAGTAGAATTTTCTAGGGAGCTTCCCACTGGCCTTACCTCTGACCAGCTGAAACCAACTCTCTGGGGCTGTGATCACCAGCATCTGTGTTTTAAAAGTTCCTTAGGTGGTTCTCAGGTAAAAAGCGATTTGCCTCCATGGCTCTATGGGATTAGATCAGAATTAGAGTCCAATGTTACCCTGTATCCAAAAACCTTACACACACTGAAAGAGCCAGGGTTCCCCCACTTTTTAAATCCTTACAGGTGGTGGAACAGGATAGGGGTTGGAAATTTGGAGTCCTGAGTTCAAATCCACACTCGGTCATTTACCAAAGAATTATGATCTTGGTCTTGCCCATAAAAGACACTGAATAATACCATTCTCACAAGGCTTTGGGAAAGGTTCAATAAGATAACTTATCCTGGGGGAGCTGTCCTAGAGATGCAGCCAGAATACGTCTCTCCTGAAGTATAAATGGGTTTGTCAGGAGAGCATCTGAACCAAGGAGGCCGTCAAGGTAACACCTGCCTTTTTTGTCCAAATGGACTTTGGGGATAAACACAGCAGTAAATGGAGGAACATCTTTGTGGCTGAAGGGAAGTATTATCACATAATCACATTCTGATCAACAGCAGAGAGTCACAAAGGTTGCCTGGAATCCCCAGTGACTTGGAAGATGCTCCTGTGTGGAGATTATAAGACCCACAAGGGGAAATATAGGTAAGCATCTGTTTTGCCCGCCCAGATCTTCTTTCCTTCTTTCAAAAAAAAAAAAAAAAAAAAAAAACAGAAAAGAGAGATTTGAACAAGAATTGTGTTTTTGACAGGGATAAGACTTAGATAAATCACACATTCTCAGCTCTTGCTGCGATCTCCTGGCATACCTGGCCTGGTGGGTTCTACATTGGGCTACCCACATCAGACACCTAGCGGAGGGTTGCTGTCTCTAGATAACTCCAGACACTTCACTGCTCTTCCTTTCCCTCCCATCCAGTCTCCTCCTCTATTAGCTCATTTTTATATACCAGCGTGGACTATCCTCATCTCTCACTACAGTTGATTGCTCAGTGCATTTCCACTGCCTGGCTGCAAGTTCTCTAAGGCTATAGTAAAAAAGTGTCATAGACTGAGTGGCTTAAATAATGGAAATTTATTTCTTCCCAGTATTGGAGGCTAGCAGGCTGTGGTCAGGTGTCAGCTAGTTAATTCCTGCTGAGGGCTATGAGTGAAGGGTCTGTTCCGTGCCTTTCTCTTTGGCTAACAGATGCTTGTCTTCCCTGCGCACGTCTGTGCCCAAATGTCCTCTTCTTATCATAAGGACACCAGTCGTATCAGGCTAGAGCATACTCTAGTGACCTCACTTTAACTTAGTGACCTCTGCAAAGACCCTGTCTCCAAATGTAGTCACATTCTCAGGTCACGAGGGTTAGAACTTGAACATATGAATTTTGAGGGATGCACAGTTTGGCCAACCATGACATTAACTAAAGGATGGATTAGTGAACGTGTGTGACAGATAAAGAACAAATACAGTAATTCATATAAAGTATTTTTAGACGCTGTTGAACATTTTTATATGCAAGCAAAATCTCTTAAACCCTAAAACAAAAACAAACGACAATAAAAAAGACTTGCGAATTTAAAATTTTGTTTCAGAGAAAACCCACTTACTTTTGGTTTTAGAAGTTGCAGAAGTATCTCAGATACAGGCATATACAGAAACATGAAATATTACACAAAGATTTCTTTCAAATATATTTTCCACTTGGTGTAAATAATTTCCAATTAGCAATGATATACATATTTGAGGACAAAGATGACATTTTTTCAGTTTTTAATCTCAGAATCCTATTCCTCATCTTCTTTGCTACAGGTGATTTTACATTTAAACTAGTTTGGGGAGAGAGAATGAGCCCCGATGTGAGCACTGTTGTTCCTATAGGAATTCTGTTTGGGGTACTAGATAATGGGTAGCATGCACCTCAGAGTGACTAATCTGAGACCAGGTTAAAGAATCTGAAATCTACACCCATTTGGGGAGCATTACGCAAGCCAAAACAGCAAGTATTACTAGACAGATCAAGAATGCAAATTCTAGGCCAGCACTATTAATTTTCAGAGTGCCTGGGGAAATCAGTAGATTATTCTGATTATTAGCAAAAACATAGAATCTGATGAGTGATGGTTACCCTAGCTGTGGGTGGTGAGGCCAAATACATGAAAACAATCACACCCCCAAAACTGTCTTTTCTGTAAAATTGTAACTGTCTTGGGAGCCAATAGCTCAAGTAGTGTGACCTGTTTTGATATCAGCAAAATTTCATACCTGCATCGCTGTGATCATTATGCCCACTACAAATAGAAAACATCTCCCAATTTCATAGAGAAAATAAAAATTGACGAAATCCTGAAATTTCTAAAAGATATCTCCAACTGCATGTGGGCATTCATCAAAACAGACTGTATAAAATTTCAGCAATATGCACATATATCAATTTTTCTCACAGGCACATTCAGCAAGTTAACAGTTTCTGGGAAATTAAATGAATATTCTATTATCCATCCAGTTCATTAACTTGCTTTCTAATTTTATTTTTATCTTATTTCATCATTTTTTTTCCTGTGTAATTATACCATTGGGCTGTGAAATTTCTAGCAATGACACCTACATTGAAGTATTTTGTGTCAAAATAAAACTAGATTTTGACACCATCAAAACTGAGTTGTACTCTCTAGTGAACGATCCATCAAAAATGATCTTTTAAAGTGTTAGCCATAATCATTTCAAAATGTTTCAATCCTAATTTTAGTTTTTATTTTAGCGAAAGGCACAGCTCTGAATATAGATTAGCAGGAGCTAATCAATAGTGTTAGTATTAAAAATTGTTGCAATGAAAAATATGCTTTAAGATAATGAAGATGATGTCTCCAAATTGGATATAAATCATTCCAAAGTATCTGAGTTTAAGATCAATTTAGCAAGGTCTCATTGATGAGAGAAGGAGAGGCAAAATGAAATTAGCCACTGCTTCTGAAATTTATTTTAAAAGACAAATTTTTAAATTGTATTAAATCTTCTAAAATTATGAAACTCAATTTTTTACATGTATGACATACCACTTTATCAGAACTGCCCCCTATTTTCCTGTATAACTCAAAAACATCTTTCCATTTTCCATTCTTTTACCTTCAGTCATGAAACTGCATTCAACTCCTCAAACTTACAAAAAGTGGCTTCTCCAGCCCCACTGCCTGCACACACTGCCTGGTCTCCCATGGATTTTGAAATTAGCACATTTTCAAGTACATTCAAATTTGTTGAATCTTAATTCACATCAGAGTCAATTGGAAAATATATCTCAGCAACCAGCAATGAAAAAGAAGATGCTAAGAGAAGAGAGGCCCATCTTATACACCAGAGGGTTTGATAAGAGGATGTTTTTATTATTTATTTGGGGGGAAATTCAAGAAGCATTTGGAGATATAGAGACACGTATTCTCTTTCAGATACTTTAAGCTTTTTTTCTTTTCTTTTTTTCTTGAGGCAGTCTTTAGACTTGGGCACAAGCAGCAAGTGTCTCCAGATGAGAGAACCTCCAACAAGGTGAAGTTCTCACCTGGTTAGAAAATGAGAAATGAACAGCTAAATAATCAAATAGATCTGCAAACCTCTCGGTGAACTCTAATCAACTCTTAGATGCATTTTCAGCAAACCTGGGCTGAGTTTGGAGAAACTCAAAGCAATGTTATGGTTGCAGATGGAAACCAGGCCCAGCTCAGCAGTTTAAATGAACCAGAAACTCTAGGGCCATCTCAAGGGGTCTGAACCCAAGCAAACCAAAACAAAGCTATCATTCCCAGGGAATGTTGGAAGGCCTTGATGCATTGTCTTGGCAGAAGCTGAGTGTATATTTCTTTTGCATTATTTAAAAGTGGTTAGTGGGAAAATGAAGGAAAGTCTACTAAATGTTTTGTCCTAAAGATCTCTCTTATCTAGAGCAAAAACGAATGGACTTTCAGGCATTGCTTTCTGTACCCTAGCAAATTTCTAGGAAAACACTTGAAAATGTTTAATCTACAACATTTATATTAAGATATTAACAATTAAAAACCCACAGAAATGATTCTTCCTAACCTTCTTGCACTGTTATAGGATAGGGCTATAGAGCTTGAGAGCAAAGGAGAAGTTATCTATAACCTTTGTCTCAGGAATAATGAGTATGAGGGTTGAGTTATTCTGGCCATAGTCCTTGAAATGTGGATGTGAACTCCATTTCAAGTGTTCTGGTTGACCACCAGGTTCACATGACATCAGGTGAAGGCCTTGCACGCTTGGTGTAGCTGGACATCTTGACTTTGAGAATACCTGGAATCCAGGCACCTAGAGAAAGATTTTCAAAGGTGCTCTTGAGCTTCTTTCTAAGGACTTTCATAGGTAATGATGAGAGCGCTGCATGTGTGTGTGTGTGTGTATACATTTATGTGTCGTGTACATGTTCACTTGTGTATTTGTCTGTCTCTCAGTCATGTTTTCTAGGGTATCAAGGCATAATAGTTTGGAAAAAAATTATTAAAAATTGAACAAGCTTTTGCTGTCTGAAAAAAGTCAATTAACTTTTCATCTTGATGACTCCATATGGTAGAGTTATAATGACCACTATCTACTGGGAAGTAGACATTCTCATTCAATACTTATTTCCTAGAACCTTTTTTTTTTTTTTAGAATTAAGTAAGAAAAATACAATTCCCACTATGTGTTGGAAGCTCACTAGTTGTTCACTTTCCTCATTATATCCCCCAACATCATCATCACCATCATCACTGCCTTCATTTCTCTTCTGCAGAAAAAGAGAGGTAGAGGAAGTTTTCCATTCTTCATCCATGCCCTCACTTCTAAAAGCATCATTTCCAAGCTAATCCCAGGTGTTCATAAATATTCTTTTGCTCTTTCTAACAAATCTTCTATTAAAATTCTTCAAATAGTCTCTCATTCACACACAGCAATCTTTTCTTTAGAGAAAATGGCTATTTAACTTCAAATGTTCTGTGAGATATTATATAAACAAGTCATATATTTATAGCATATTCTATACCTTTTACCAGCATTTCCAAACCTTGATACATCTTAGAAACACTGGAAAATTAAGACACAAACAAAACTGAAAACATCTACATCCTAGACTCTAATTAGACCAGAGAAATCAGAATCTCTGAGGCTGGGACCCTGGAATTACTTTTGAACACCTCTGTTACATTTCCTCACCCGTATGATTCTAAAATGTAGACAAGGTTTAAAATCTACTGCTTCATATAAATCAACATGCTTCTATCTACACTAAAGACATTCAGAAATTCCCAAGAATTAAGTATTAACACCTTCATTAAAAAATCATCTCACGCAGCAAATTTTCTTGCCAATAGGATTATTGATAGGGAAAATTTTTGGATGTTTCACAATCATCACGATTTTTAGTTCAGGTTTCTGTAGACATAATTACTTGACAGATGGCTTATTGAGACACCTGTTGAGTCTCCATCCCAGCAATGAATAGACCGTAGCCCCCTTTGGCTTGACAGTGGTTCATAGACTAGGGTTTGTGACCCAGTGATTTTATTTTTATTATTATGGAAAGTAAATTGAATAGCAAATTTTTCTCCCACTACACAAGTTGCAAAAAGAAATACCTACAAAAAATGTATTCAGTAAACCTTTTTATTCAGTGCTTACAATAGTCAAGTATTTTTATACTGAAAGAAATAAGCATCATTCCTATTTCTATTTCACAGTATACAGGAAAGTTTCAGACTGTCAGGATCTTAATTCTTGTTCAAATCACGATCTGTAACTTAGAAATCAGAAAGGTTAAGTGCTCTAGAAGAGAAATAAATTTTAATGATGATTGTTATGAGCCTTCCTCCCCCTTAATTCCAAAACTCTAAAAAAAAGTGGTCATATCTATAGAGTCCAAACGACGGCAGAAAACATCATCATTCTTTTTGATGTCAGAATCTGTCCCTGACCCTGAAATAAAACTTATATTCAATCCTAAGGCAAGACGAGTTGTAAGGAACAATGCAATGGTGCAAGGAAAGATGAAAAGCAAGTATAAGTTAGCATCATATAAAAATGGTCGCAACTCAAGAGAACATAGCCAGTTTCTAAACAGACTGTATGAAATCACTCCACTTTGGAAATTTTTTCCTGGGAAAAGGCAGGTATAGGAATTTACTGACTCTGCTTCTCCTCTCCAGTCTCTCCTTGGTCAGTGTTCACTCCACTGTCTTTAATCCCCTACATTTCTGGGTTACATTTCCCGAAACTCTCCTAACAGTCACTGGGGAAGCAGAGTCCCAGGTCCTTCTCCATGGCACTTCCTTCAGGTTCAAAAACAGTATAAATACCCAAAGGCTTCAAAGGCCAGAACAGACACGGGAGCCGGACTTTTGTCACATCAGGTGGCATTGATACTGCACCAGTGCCAGCACCTCAGCGTGACAGATGCTGACACAGCCAGCAGAATGGAGAGATGATGGGATGGTGGTGGCCAGCCCTGTCCTTGGGCAAGCAGCTGAGGGCTCAGAGTGAAGCTGAGCAAAAACATTGATTCTGATACAGGTTCCAACCCCGCAGCTGGGGATGGGGATGACCTGACCTGTTATTTAGTAAGTCTAATGCACGTGCAGGAATCTTTTTTAACTACCACAAAACTCCTCCAATGGTTTAAAGTCAACCAAGAAGTGGTATAGGCTTTAGGACAGTAGATGTCAGGATCAAAACCCTATTTTCTTCTTGGGCCATGGAGACTACTTGTCTGAATTTATTGACTTTAGAAACAGAAGCAGAGAGGCAGCAGGTGATCATCTATTCAAACTCTGTGTGTGTGGTGGGTGTCCAACCTTTTTGCTTCTCTATATTACATTGGAAGAAGAAGAGTTGTCTAAGTAATACATTAAATTTAATACCCATGCACTAACAAAATAAGATGAGCAAAACAATGGCCTGTGCGTAATTTTTGTGATATCTGCCGCCACAGAGAACCATAAAAGTCCTCACCGAATCCACATACAGCCTGCGGACCATGGGTTGGGCCCCCACACCTCTGGTTATTCTTCTCTAATCTCCCTATTCCTGTCTTGGTCTCTGTTATTACCTTTTCCCCTTCCCATAACCCTTCAGTACAAATATTCCTGCTTGAAAATTTCCCAGACTCCATCCTTCAGAATACCTTTTTGTGAATTCATATATGTTCCTCACTCCCATCCTCCAAACCATCCCAGGTCAAACACCTTTACAGACTTATGCTACTTGACCTCCTGGCTGGTTTTGTTTTGTTTGTGGTTTTTAAGCTTGCTTTATTGAGAACTTACCAGGTGCCAATCCCCCACCCTAAGCCCATGCTCATTACTGTATGTAATTCTCATGACAACTCTCTGAGGCAAGTATGATTATTACCTGCATTTTTACAGACAAGGAAATTGCAGAGATCAAATACTGTGTGAGTGGTAAAACCAGGATCTGAACTTCAACATTCTTGTTCCAGTGTGTATGTAAGTTCTTTGTTCTTCCTCATTCTTACTGATTCCTTGTATGTACTATGGCATCTTTAGGCTGAATATTGAAAACCGTAGGCAGATTCATTCGGGAAATGTAACCCAGAAATGTAGTTACACGTAGGGTTTCTGAGTTTTCAGGAAGCTGCAGTCCAGACCTCGCAGAGCCCTGTGGTAAGAGGATGGATTCCATGATGTTCAGCTGGATCTCATTGGACTGTGACTTGCTCCTGCTGTTTGCCCTGCTCACAGCCCAACATCTGTGCCATCTCGATGCTTCCCTTGTACATTTTAGTTGTTTTTGTTAATATATAGAATAAAATTAAGTCCCTGAAACATGATCTAAAATGTGACCAGAACCACTTCCAAACCCACACTCTGTAAAAATGGTGAATTAGTTTGATACAGGTGCCGTCTGTCCAGTCAGCAAGCAAAGGAAATGAGGAAGTTTGCACTGAGAACCATTCCTGAAAAGTGGTGACTCCGTACACACCCATCAGCCAGCTCAGCTTCATTCCGATCTGAATGCTACTAGTAGGTGAAATGCACATCTGAAATCTACACCTGCAAAGATGCAAAGATTCTTAAGTATGTCTCTCTCCTAGTGCTTGCCTACTTGATTACAAAATCTTAATTGGTCTCCCCACTTCTGCTGTCTTCCCCATTTATTTATCCTGAATAGCCTGGCTCGTGCTCCTTACACTTCAGTATGCAAAAAATCATTTGAACAGTGTAGCGAAATGCAGGTTCCTACCCCATCTTCAGTTCCATTTATTCTGTCTAGGGTGGGTCCCAGTGATGCTTTTACAGTCACCTCACATAATTTTTGTGTGGGTGGTTCGTACTTTGAGAATTTGTCCAAGGCTGTTGTCTGAAATACAGTGGTAGGTAGCAGGGTGTAGATTTTCTTTATGAAGAGGTGTCATTTTTTCAGCAGTAGGTAATGTCTATGGACTGAAAATGAAGAGGAGGACTTTTAGACTCAGAAGACAGAAAATAGATAGCAAAGGAATCTGTGTAGACACCACAACTGCTCTGATAAAACTTGCCTAGGAGTCCCAGAGAAGTGAGTGTATACATGAATTTTAAAAATTAAATTTTGAAAGCTCAGGCTAACATGGGAATAGTTCCTGCCCAAGCCTAAAGTTGCATAAGGAGGTTGGAGCTTGGAGAGAAACCTTTACTTTCTCCATCCTCTTTATTTTGGAAAACCATTGCAGATCAAAGAATGTGGTCTTTGCAGAAGTAAACAGGCAATGCATCAGATTTAAGAAGTCCCTTTTCTAAAGGTTGATGCCACTTATCAACATCAATGATGGAAGCAGAGACAGCAGAAAACATCTTTCTTTCACTTGGCCTATAGTCTTCTGATCAGATGCATGATTATTCTCTTTGAGCTGAGCTTTATCTACAATTATTAGACTATCCAGCTAGGCTGGTCATAGTGACTTATACCAGTAATTCTAGCACTCTGGGAAGCCAAGGCAGGGAAACCACATGAGCTCAGGAATTAAGACCCACTTGAGCAAGACTAAAACTCTATCTCTATTAAAAATAGAAAAATTAGCCAGGCATTGTGGTAGGCACTTAAACCCAGGAGTTTGAGGTTGCTGTGGGCTGATGCCAGGGCACTTTAGCCTGGGTAACAGAGTGAGACTCTGTCTCAAACAAAACAAAACAAATAAAAATAAAGACAAGTAAGGTGGAAATCTAGAAAAAGAGGTTGGAGTCTTTGCTAATATAAACTTACAGAACTAATTTTAATATTCAAAAAAAGAGTGGGGCATTATTCTTGCTCCAATCAATAAAACAAGCCACATTCCTGATCTGATCATGCCGTTTTTCTACTTAGAAAACATCAGTGTGTCTCCATTGCCGCTCTGAATGGTTCTGCTGCCCCATTATGACATGAAAGATTCTTCACTGCCAGTATCAACAAATAGTTCCTGCCTTATCTGCCTCCTTCTTAAACTGACACCATCTGGTTGTATTGGAGGATTTGCTGCTTTTTAAATTGCTATTTTCACATTTGCACATTTGTTTCCACTTGTTCTCTTTACCTCTACATCCAAATTATTCATCCTTTAAAAGAAAAACTAAAATGGAACTTTCTTGTTAGGGATAAACAAATAAATGAATGGATTTTCAGATGTGGAAGTAGGTTTGGAACGATGCAATCTTTCTCCTCCAGCCATGGAGTTAATCAGCACTAGGGAAGTGGTTAGAAGACTCGGTCCCCAGTCCTGACTGCTTTCTTCATATGCTAGTACTATCACTGTGATCCAGTTCTTCAGAAGAGTTGCTTACCTACCTGAAGTGACCTGCCCCAGGGCCTGTGTCAGTGTGTGTTGTATTGTCTTTGCAGCTTAGAGACACCGATTCACCCAGTCCTTGGACGCCACAGCTCTAACCATGACAAAGTAGCAGTGTGTTACAGTGAGGAAAGTTAAAACTGATCAGTTCCCTCTCCACTTTACTGACAAGCTACATATACCAAAATGAGATTGGCCGTTGAAAGCATTCCAAATATTAGGACTGTTAACGTTAGTTTTGTATGGGCAGAAGAAATACAATGTAAGATTAAAGGGTGCCCTGAGAGAATGGAATCTGGCTTTGGAATTTCAGACATGTACCTTGTCACTGTGTGGATTGTCACTTTATTTATGCTCATTCTTAACTGTAGCTTCTGGGTGTTTTTTACATCATTAAATACTGGTAGTGCAGCAAGGAGATTAGAAAGGGAGACGCTTACTTTGTTTACTTTTTGCATTCGGCATTTCATCTCAAAGCCCCCGGGAAACCTGTGGCTGTATTCACAATGATGACAGAAGTTTAAATTAATGCTGTAGGACCCACTGGTTTGAAATGTAGTAATTTTGAGTGTAAGGATGGAAAGCCTCTGGGAGGGTAGTTTTTATGGATGTAAAATTCAGCCCTTAGTATTTCCTTTTTGTGAGTTGTATTGTAGGAGCAAGATGAGAGGAAGAAAACAATGGGCAAAAATGCAAACGTTCTTTCAGTAGAACTTATGCTACTTTCCACATACTTGCTATCCATTCCTCTAGAAGCTGCAGAACACGTAGGCCTTAGACACAGCAAAATACTAAGTCTTCTCTACTAAAAAACATGGATGAGCGTGTTAAGGGATCTGAAGGACTGAGTCCAACATGCTGATTTTGTAAACGAGGCATTTGTGTTAAAGGAGTACATATCTTTCCCAAGTTGCCATGGCTAGTGGTTCACAACGTCTCTCAGAAAGGTAGAAAGGAAAACTATTTGTAACCCAGGTGTCCTAACTCCTTGCCCAGTGCTTTTTATACCATGTTTTATGCTCCCTTGGAGCTTCTCAGTTGGCTTCTTTCCTGGACTCTGGAGAGAGAGAGACGCAGGACTAGGGTGTAAATGACTAGAATATGCATGACCCACACAAATGAGGCATGGGCCAATAGGAGGCTCCAGTGTCCAGGAAAACCTGGTTTTACAAATCGAGTGTGCTGAAATATACATGGTCTATCCTTTTAGACAAATTGAAGATTGGAGTGTTGAGGCTGGGGTATCAGGTGGCTCTGTTAGATACTGGAGATCATACTGATCTCTAGAATTCAGCGAGAAGAGTTAAAGAAGGTGGAGCGATCTGGTGGCTAAATTGAAATTGCTGAATTTAAAAAGCCAGATCATAAACTGTTAATATGAAGCCTGGATAAGTGGGGCCTCCAGATACAGAGGCAATGAGACAGAAATCCAATGAGAGATTTAAGGTATTAATTGTGCACATAGTGGCAGCCATTTTTATCCAGCTCCCCAACCACAGACAGGAGCGTAGAGGCACCTGCCCCACACTGCCAGATTGAAAACACCACGGAGGGAGTCTCTCTCCTTCAGCTCAGGCAGAAACAGACTCCTATCCTCTCTAAGCCTTGTGGGCGTCTCTCTTCACAGTTATATTAGCCCATTAATCATATGACCTGGTAGGAACCAAAGGGTTTTCATTTCAATTCATGACTTTACAAGGATTGCTGTAAAAGGACAATTGACAGAGCATTCTTAGCTGTATCAAATGAGTTCACATGAAGCTAGACTATTTTTCTTTTCTTTATGATCTGCTTTTCTCCTATAAAAGTAAATTGAAGTAGTTTTTTTATTCTTTATAGTCCAATTCAGTAACATAGTTTTCCTTTCTACCTTCCTGAGAGACGTTGTGAATTAATAGTATAAAATTTTACATGTAGGTTGAGATCATGCTATTTTAAGCTCATGCCCTCTGTAAAACAAATGCCAAACTAAATTTTGTGAACTTTACGTTTTCATTTCCTCCCTGAGCTGTTATCTCTCTCAGATGGGGTCTTCTATAGTCTCCTCATCTGATCGCTGCTTTACTTAAATACAATGAGTGAGAAGTTTCTGATTGGATGTCAATTTCCAGCTATGGTGAGAACAGTTCTGTGTCATCCTAACTTCTCTGCTTGTCCATCCCAGCTACGTGACATTGGAGATGACTAATCTGGTCTCACCTTGCATTGTACAAGTGCCAAAATACAGCCTGACTGGTGCAAATGAACCAATATTTTAGGGCTTCCTGACAGGAGAGTTGTTTATTCTGTGACTACTGCCTCTCGTACAGCCATCTTGGGAATGTGTACCATGGGTCATAAGAAGGACAGGGCAAAGGAGCATGGTCACACAAATCCCAAATCTCACCATTAAGAGAAAAGAGATTCAAAATCTCACACACTATTGATCGGTGGTCAGAAACATCGTATTTTCAAGAAAGACCTGAGCAGTACTCTGGGTAGGTATGGTTCAATATTAATTTATTGCTTTTCATTGCTTATTCCATTTGTTGTTTATGTTCGTTTTCTTCATTGGTTTATTGTGCTCAATTTCACCCTTTATTTTCCACATTGTTGTTGTTAATGGCGTAATTGATGAAGTATGCTCCACTAAAGTAATGTGCATTTTTTATAGCTGTCTTCCCTAGGCACAGTAAAAACCTTAAACTGCCTTGAAATTAACTGTAATATATTTGCATCTGTATAATTTTTATTTTAGCATCTGGAAACCATTTAGCCAGTTATTTATTTGAAAACTGGTCTTAGAGCAGTAAAAGGCCATAGGCTAGAGCTGTGTCTATACAGAGCTACTGAAGAATCATTCCCTGCCTACAAATTATGACTGAATCCAGGCAGAAGGCTAAACCAATGGAAAGGGAATGTTCCTATATAAACCAGAACCTTCACTGATTCAAGAAAGATAAGAACCACCACCTTCTTCACCTGAGGTTTCATTCTAGATTCAACCTGAATTAGCATGTGGACAGCAGACCAATAAATCCCTTGCTGGTTTTGATGATTACATTTACCCCACTCTTTATGGGGGTCCTGAGAGGGAATACTTCCTCCTACTTAGGGAAACAAACAAATCTGAACATGCTTAATTTGCTATCAGAGGCATATGATATATTTCCTATATCATGAATGTTAAGAGATTGCAAAGGGGAGTTGGATAATGTGAGATGGTTATTGAAAATTTGGAGAAAATATTAGGAACACACTGAGCTTGAGTTTTTAAAAAGCAAGAAATACATGTCAAGTACATGTGATCCTTGAAAAGGCAATTGCTGACATTTCAAAATAAAGTTACGAGGTCAAATGTCGCTTAGCATCTCACCTGGCACACAGTTGTCCTCTATAAATGTCTTCCACCTCCCCTCTTCCTCACCCCTTCTTTTTTTACCCCTTCTTTCTCACTTATATCTTTAGTTTTTTACTTATATATTTTTAGATAGTCCTATTTTGTGGTATATTTTCATAATTAGTGAAAAAATTATTTAGTACCCAAATGTGTTACTTGCACTGTGTTTTCCAGAGATGTCATGGATGTTTGTGCTGAGGAGGGTTTTAGGATACGGTAATCCCTTGCAACCTTCTTACACTCAGGCAAACCCTTTATGAAAGAATATGATATCAGGTTCCATTTTTTTGAAAAAATCTGCAAAACTGGAAAAGGTTTCAACAATAGGCTTATGGAAACCCCTGAAGGGATGAAACCCAAGCACTGGATGAGACATTAATCCAGACTCTATCTTCTTATTGCTGAAGAAATTGAGGTGAAGAAAGGGGAACATTTTTATCCCTGCTACTATATTCTCCCCTCTGGCTCCATGTCTCTAAAGTCCCTAAAACTTAAGACTGGAATCTCTAGGTCAATAGATATTAGGTATATAACAGTTTCTAGCACTGTACCAGGCCACAATAGTTACTCAATACATGTTAACTCCTTGTACTGAGCAGAGTCTAAAGAGATCCTCAATTACACTCATTTCTTGGTATTTGTGGCCCGTGTGATTCTCTCCACTCTTGACCATGGGCTGGACCTGTGATTGCCTCTAACAAACAGAATTCAGTACAAGTGACGGGATTCACTTCTTTCGTAGGGCGTGTGTGATTTGGACTTCTACTTCCCCGCCGATGCCCTTCCTTTGGGGCTTAGAGGAAGAAAACCACTGTAATCTGAACTGCTATGTGGATAAGCCCACAAGACACAAAATCAAGGGCAAGCCATCTGTCAACAGCCATCTAGGAATCGAGGCTGTCAGTACAACTGACTTTAAGGAGCTGAATCTTGCCCACAGCTGGAAGAACATGGTCCCTCTCTAGCTGAGACCCCAGACCTGAGCAACGCCTTGATTGCAGTCTCATGAGAGACTCTTAAGCCAGAAGACCCCTCTGTCTATAGTCTTGGACCTCTGAGATAATACATGTGTATTGCTGTAAGCTGCTAAATCTTGTGGTAATTTGTTATATAGCAATGCAGAAATAATACACATATGTCTGCATCTCTTCCCCATAGGAGACTATTCCTGGTTCCTAAGCCAGTTTTGTTTCTGAAACCACTTGAGAATTGTTTCTCACTTCCTTCTCACTAAGTCTTCACCCTCTGCCATCGCTCTGGATGATGATCCTCAGTGCTCTACCGTCTGCATTTCTTGCTATCTGTCTGTGTCTTTCCCCTGAAGCCCCAGCACCAAGCAAGGTCCTCGGACTCCTTCTCTCCTGCCACTGCACCACCTTAAGATGGGACTTTTCATAGCATTTGTCTTCACTTGCTAGAATGTGTCTGACCTTGCTTGAGGAGAAACCCCAGCTACTGATCTGTGTATAAAAGACTGTTACTTAGATCTTTTCTGTCCACAACTGATTAATTCATTAATCCAAATCCCTATCTCTATAATAATCAGTTGGTGGCTACGTTTCCAAACCCCTGTCCACAGACTTGACCTAGATCTTCTTCAGGTGCGTTTACACTCCTGATCTGGCCCGCAGTGCTATAAGACTGCGTGAAAGTATAATCACCAGTACCTGTGATATCACTGAATCAAAGGCTTGGAAACAAAGCTAACATAAGAATTCAGATTTTTTTTTTTTTAATCACTAGTTAACTGATCTATGATCTTTAGCTTCTTCTCTCAAAAGATGAAAAGACTATAGACCAACTGGCCCAGACAAAATAAAGATAATAAATGATAACTTTTAAGCATATTCACAAAGGTTTCTGGTTTTTCACTTCTGTTGGGGATAGAGGAAGTGGAAGGATGCTTAAGTGGCAGGCCACGTACAGAAACTTATTTATTATGGCAATATATTCGCAAGAAGGCTATGAAACTTTTTTAGAGTAAATTCCCTTCTATCTAGGATATTCAGGATTATTGTACTTGAAGGCAGAAAATGGTTCAAACATCCTCAAGCATCCAGAACAATGCTTCTTACCTAAGTGGAATTTAACAACTTTAAAGGAAAAAAAAATCTAAACTTGACTTATAAATGAGCCATTAACAGAAATAGAAACTACGAAAATAAAATCCAAGAGACTGCACAATTGGTATTTAGGTATGGAATAAAATCTATTATCTGTCAAGTTGGAAAATAATATTTGAAATTCTACCTTAATATGTCTTACTTAAAAGGTTTAAGTCGATAGATCTATCTAACTCAAAACATAGGGCTACTTCCCCAAATAAGTTAAACATTTAAAAACATAATTTTAAACAGTGAACAGATTAGGGTGAAGTTATGTCTACCTTTTACTGGAAGATGATTAGTTTTGACAAGTCTCTCTCAGATGAGATCACAACTATGTTATTTAACCACACTTGTGTGAACATTGATTTCATCAATCATAATGTGATCACTTTAGATATTGGACAATTTTAATGGCCATTTTCAAATGATCGTTGATATTAATAATTAGCAAGTCTTGCATGTTTGACAAATATCAGACATTGTGAATATTGTTTTCTAGTAATTATCTCATTTAATCCTTACAGCAACACAATTGCACAGGAACTATGATTCTTCCCATGGAAGAGATAAGAAAATTAAGACACAGAGAGGTTAAGAAACTTGCCCAAAGGCATACTTTTTTTTTTCTTGAGACAGAGAGAGTCTCAGTCACCTTGGGGTTAAGTGCCATGGTGTCATAACTCACAACAACCTCAAAATCTTGGATTAAAGCAATTCCCTTGCCTCAGCCCCCCAAATAACTGTGACTATAGGCACTTGCCACAACACCTGGCTAGCTTGTCTATTTTTAGTAGAGATGGGGTCTTGCTTTGCTCAGGCTGGTCTCAAACTCCTGACTTCAGGCTATCCACCAGCCTAGGCCTCTCAGAGTGGTAGGCTTATAGGCATGAGCCACCATACCTGGTCTCAAAGGCATGAGGGATATAGCCGGGCTGCAATTTAAGCTATACAGTTCTGAAATAACGTGCTCCTCACTGCTGCAACGCACACTTTCATAGTTAATCTGAACAAAGTTCCCAGCAGAATACTTCAGTTCATTGATTACAAGGTCACTGTTCAATATTTGTGGAATAATTGTTATGATCAGACCTTTGGAGGGTTGAAGAATGAATGAAGTATGGATCCCACTCTCAGAGGGCTTACGGATTAGCATTGCAACTTGTTTACAACACTATTAGTGAAATTATAGGAAGGAAAATAAATCTCATGATTATTTAAAAGCTGAGATTCCCTTTCCACATGAACCACTATGTAGTTCATTGATAAGACACTGGCAGGGCCTTGCATGTACCCACTTAACCACATAACAGCCCAGCCCCCCTCTGAAGTGCCCAGGACTCATCACATGAGGGTGGGGAAGGGATTCCAGAGAGTTCATGCTCCCTGGGGAAGCACTCAGCTAAGGATTGTTGTAGCTAGAGGATAAAGTTCCAGATTCTTCACCCCTCAGATAGGAAATCTCTGTGATGCAACGTCCAGTGTCTTCTAGAGTGCCTCAGCAAAGCAATAACTTGCTTGATAATATGTTGTTTATTGACTTTTGTTTCTTCCCAGTCTTACTTTCCTCATTCCCATCGCAGTGCTTTGTGGAATATCCTAATAAACTACATGTATTCAAATCTTGACTCAGTCTCAACTTTTGGGGGAACCCAACAACGGACAACTTATGAATTACTATTACTTCAGACATATACAAATTCAGCACCCTGCTCCACTTCTCAGTATTTCTCTTATGGAAAACAGCGCTTGGCTCTAAACTGGTAGGTTTGAAAATCAGGTTTATATGAAGTTCGTCAAATCATTTTATGATGAAGAAAGTAAGATGCAATGGGGAATTTTTGATAGAAGAGAAAATCAAAATATCTTTTGTGCATTTATCAAGCCTAAAAATCCTATTTTGAGGGAGCCTCCAGCAGCTATCGGAAGGAAGGACTGTGAGTGTCAAGGTATCAAGGCATGACTTCAAGCTACTGAGAAGTTCTTCCTCAAATGCATTCAACAGAGATATCAGGTAAAGAAGAATCAGATAGGAAAGGAATAAGATCCAGCCAATGGGCCAAAGAGTGGAGGCAGCTTGGCTGAGGGAAAGGTTCCCAGATGGAAGTCAACAGGGTTCTAACCCTCCTTTATTCCTAAAAAAGCTGCATACTCTGGTGAAGTTTTTTTTTTTCGCCAGGGCCAGGTTTGAACCCACCACCTCCAGTATATGGGCCTGGCGCCCAACTCCTTGAGCCACAGGTGCCACCCTTTTTTATTTATTTTTAGTTTGTTTTTGTTTTTGCAGTTTTGGGGCAGGGTCAGGTTTGAACCTGCCACCTCCAGTACTGGGGCCTGCACCCTACTCCTTGAGCCACAGTCACCACCCTAAAGCTAGATACTCTGAAAGCCAATTCATTTCTCACAGCCTTGTTTTCCCACAAAATGTCTGCAAAAATGGTGTTTGATTAGGTTTATTTGTTAAATTATTCTTATCATGGAATCAAATTATTTTCACATTAGTGGCAGCCTGAGAAATAAGGGGAAGGCAGCATAGATTGCCAAGGGTCACAGGGAATCTTCCTGATTTATCATCTTCTTGATTGTGGTGATGGTTTTACTGGTGTACACAGTTTGTCGAAACTTACCAAATTGTACATTTTACATACCAGGTAATTTTGCCTCAAAAAAGCTAGAAAAAGAAAAGGGACATACTCACTGGAAGTTTTTTAAAGAGTTTATAATGATAAATTCTCCTTTTTTTCCCTAATATTGTGGTGACGAGTCTGCTTGCAGGAGACTATTTTTTCAGTATTTTGAAATGTTTGAGTTATTCAGGAGTTGGTTCAGACTTTCCTCTTTTTCTTCTCTCCACTCTCTTATGTGGTATCATCAATCATCTTAATTTTGAATTCTATCTATATGTAAATGACTCCTAAGTATACAAACTCAGGCTAGAACTCACTTTTGAGTCCAGATTTACAAATAAAATTGCCTGGTTAAGCTCAGGCATTTGGATGTTTCCTAGATGATTCAAATGTAGCCTGTCCCAAACTATTCTTAATATTCCTTCCCTCATCTCCTCCTCTTGTCTTTCCCTCTCTTATAAATGGTATCATCAAACACTTCCTCAATTAGGAAAAATTTCTGTCATCTTCTAAAAATTCAGATCAGATAACTTGTCTTCCCAGCTAACATCCCACTACTGATTGTGAATGTAATGAGACCCAACTATTTTTTATAGTTTAAAAAACTCTATAGCAGTAATTCTCAAAGATTAGTCTGTGATCTCTAGGGGGTCAATTAATCTGTGATCTCAGGGCTTAGTTTTGTGGAAGCTATTTTTATAGTACTACTAAAATGTCACTTATCTTTTTTGGCCTGCTAACATTTGCGTGACTGGTGCAAGGGCAGTACTAAGTAAAAGTGTTGGTAGCTAGTATGCATCAGGGCTGCAATACCAATCTACACTACGAACATGCTAGCAACATTGCATTTTTCTCTGTTATACCTTAGTAGATAAAAAGGGAAGGAGGATAACACATGAGAATAGCTGATGAAGCACTTAAATGAGGAATTTTTTTAATTACAACTCTTGAATACATCTTTTTAAATATTCTATGTGACAATAAACACCTGTGCAATTGTTTGAGTTGCAAGCAGAGCAAGCCACCTTTTTTCATGGAACATCATTTTTATTTGAAAAAATGACTGACAAAATATGTTTATTCAAATTTGAATGAGTCTGTCACTTCAAGGAAAACAATTGATAGTACATATTACTGAGATTAAATTCAAACTTTCAAACAACCATTAAAATTTTAGAAAACTTTCTTCCACTCCTGTAAGCCTATCAGCTTCCCAATACTTAAAAACTTTTTTGAAACCATCAGTTGAATGCTTTTTTATTTGATAGTATACACTAAACAGTCCCAACTTTTGGAGGATCTATATTATTTGATGAGCATGTATTTTCCAAATGACTAATGTATTATTTTCAAAATCATCCTTAGGTAAAGGACTTATTCAATGCTCAAGGTAGAACAATGTCATTAATGTAAAAGACTATGAAATATGTGTTGATACAATTTCAGATTTAACTTTGCAACTAACCTTTAAGAAAACTCTAGTTAAGTTTTAGTGCAGTATCAAAGAGGATTGTCTACAATTTCATAAGGATCTATTATAATAGTCCTCCGCACTTTCCAATTACATATCTGTGTGAAGCTAGATTTTCTTCACATATTTCAACCAAAATCACATACGTAGTGTCACAACATACTTTGAATGCAATAGCGTCCATTGGATGCAAATATCTTCTATTGGCAAGTCATTGAGGAGAGTCTCAAAAAGGAAGAAAAATATCAGTCTTCTCTTTCATTTATTTTTCTTTCAGAAAATGTGTTTCATCTTTACAAATCTACTTTCTTTTACATTGAGATGTTTACTAGTTTCCTGCGACTACTTAACAAATTACTACAAACTTAGTAGCTTAAAACAACAGAAAATTATTTTTTCCCAGTAATAAGAGCCAAGATTCTAAAATCAAGATATTGATGATAGTTCCTTCTGAGGGATAATGTGGTTTTCTGGCTTCTGACGGGCGATCTTTGGTGATTGTGGCTGTAGACACAGCATCTCCAGGTCTGCTTCTTCCTGTGGTTTTTGCTCCTGTTTTTCTGTGTCTGCTTGCCTTTCTCTTCACTAATGAGGACTTGTCACTGGATTTAGAGTCCACCTTCATCCAGCACAATCTCAACTCAAGATCCTTAGCTTTATCATATCTGCAAAGACTCTTTTTCCAAAAACCATTCCAAAAACTTTTACAGGTTCTGGATATTAGGTCCTAGATGTGCCATTTGGAGGGATCACCATTGAACTTGCTATGATATATAATGGGTTTATTATTATTTTTAAATAAAGTAAGAAATACATAATGTCTTTTAAATTCACCATTTAAAAGTAAGTATTATAAGTATTAATGAATATATGTGTAACTCACATAAGAACACTGTATGGGATCTTTTTCCAAGAGAGTCAGAAAGTGCTAAGACTGTAAGGTTTGGGAACTGCTGCTCAGCCTGGTGTGCTCCCTCTCCAAACTTACTCACTCCTTCGCCCACATCGACTCTTCTTCTGCTACCTGGGATTCTCAAGTCCTGAAACACACCAAACTTCCCCACCTTTAGTGCTTCCAGAACCTGTGTTTGTGTTCGAATCTCTGCAATACCAATGACATTAACTCTCTTGTTCCTGACTAGTGAATGAGAAGGATGATCCAAATTATCCTGCACAGCCTTTGAACCAAGAGTTATATTATTATATTTTTCAGGTCTCAATTGAAATATCTCCTCTGGAAAGAGTCACAAATCAAAAGCTCACCCTCGTTCTATACCATAGCATCGTGAATTTTTCACCAGTTTCATCAATATTTTTATTATACTTAGAGAATTTTTTTAATTAAATCATAGCTGTGTACATCAAATACTTAGAGAATTTTTACTGTAAAGGGTTATCATCTATTTTTCTCTGTACACTGTGAGCCTTGTGAAGACTCGTTACTTGTTTTACTTAATATTATGTGTACTCAGTTGAGTTTGGAGTAGTTAGCTAATAAATTTGGTTTGAATGAATGAATAAATAAGTAGTCTCTGAGTTAAATACATATTTTCTGTCTATAAAGGCATATATAAATATCAAAATGTGGCTTTAACTAACACAAAGTGAATTATAATCCGAATCGATCAACGGCTGCCTTTTCCCCACTGAATTCATGTTGATCAAATTTCCATTTTAGTATAAAATATTTCTAGCTTAATTTTTCTTAATGGACCCAAATTATTACCCAGTGTGGGTGTGCCATCTCATAAATTACTGTCCCACTTAGGGACACCAGTCTTTTAAAAAAAATATTTTGCTATTATAAATACCACCCCTTTGTATATATTTTAGAGTGTATATGTTTAACTAAAGGTAAAGCACCTGAGTTAGCAAACTTATGGCTATTGCCAACTTGACCTCCAAAAAGGCTAAACAAATTTACGTTACAGCTTGTGGTTTACGTAACTGAGCAGCTGTCCAGACTGTAGCACTTGAGAGGAGCTAAGAGAGTCTCTTTTAACTGAGGCTGGTTCTCCTACTGGCCTATGGCAGGGTTTAAAATGTGTTTTTTATGTGCATATTACCCTGAAAGAAGGACAAGTTCCTGCACACAAATTAAAACAATCTGTAAGTCTTTGAGAACACAAATGAGAGAATTAAAATTTTAATGAGGAGAAAGGGAACAGCATTATCCCTAGGGAGAGAGGCAATCTGAAGGGACCTCTGGGACAGAACTCATACTTTGCTCCAGGGAGACAGACAACACTAGACAACTGAGAAGAGACCTCAGAGGTCAGAAAGTTAGAATAAAGCCACACTACAGACAAGCATCTGGCCTTAGAGTTAGCCATGTTCCACTCCCTGCTCAACCACGGACCATATCATAACTTTAAAAAGCCATCAATCATTTCTAGACCTTGCTACTACCAACAGTCTCCCGGTGTTGTATGCTGTCCTCCCCAAGCCTTTTCAGTCTTTCTTTCTTTCTTTTTTTTTTTTTTTTTATTGTTTTGGGCTCATCGAGGGTACAAAGAATTAGGTCACACCGTTTGTATTTGTTATGTAAAGTCCCTCTTATAATTGTGTCCTGCCCCCAACTAATGCTGAGGTTTTGCTCAAGGATATGTTCCCGGGAGTCAGTTCAAGGAAAGGGTATGGTGTGTGTGGGGGGGACTATAATTAAGCTGCAGAAAGGTAACTACTTGTATTTGTTCCTAATTGCTGCTATGTCAATTAACATAAATTGTGTGGCTTAAAACAACACAAATTTCTTGTCTCCGAAAGTCAGAAATCTGAAACAGATCTCAGTGGGGTAAATCAAGGGCTGCATCCCTTCTGGAGGCTGTAGAAGAAAATTTGTCTCCTTTCCTTTCCTAGTGTTAGGAGCTGCCTGCATCCCTTTGCTGGTGGCACTTTCCTCTCTCTTCAAAGCCAATAGCGTAGCGTCTTCAAATCCCTCTCTGATTCTCACTATAATTATATTGGGCCCACCTAGATAGACCAGGATAATATTCCTAGCTCAAGAGCCTTAACCTAATCACAAAGCTCTGTCCTTTTTTCCATGTAAGGTGACATAGTCACAAGGATTAGGATGTGGACATCTTCAGAGAAGCCATAATTCTTCCCCACACACAAATTAAGTAAAGAATGAGTGGACTTTCTGATTGTGCAAAGCCAGAAACTAGAATGGATGTTGTTTCTCTGTAGGTATCTTTGGAGTTATTACTTGTTGTGTGATAAACCACTTCAAAATAGCAACAATCATTTATTTGTTTGCATATCAACAAACTGACCAGGGCTTGGCAGGGACAGTCCATCTTTCCTCATGCAGCCTTAACTGCGTCAGTTCAAGTTATAGAGTCATATTTGTTCTGGTTGGTGGCTGAAAGTTTGGTCAGGACTTTGGGCTGGTGAGAGGGGATAATCACAATCTCTCTATTTGGGCCTCTCCCTGGGTTAAAACATGACTTCTCCTTATGCAGAGGTGGGTGAGTGTCAAGGGCCCAAGGTCCAAGAGAACCAGACCTAACCTGTATCATCTTATAGAATATAGACTTGAGAGTCACAAAATCACTTCTGCAATAATTACAAGGTCACCGTCATTCAAGGAAACAGAACACAGGCCCCATGTCTCTTTGAGAAGAATATTAGACTCATATTGTCACAGGTGGGGTGAGAGAGGTAACAGTATATTCATCTTTGAGAAACACAATTTACCATGGAGTACTCTAGAATCTTAATTCAAACTATTTTTAAAATAGCAATATGACCAATCCCTGAAAAATATATAACTTACTAGCACTAAATAAGTCTTCCTGGCACAGCCTTGAGCTAGCCTATTGGAAGACCAAGTGTACATTTGGACTAAAACATTCTTCTTTCGTTATCAGTCTTGCCCAGCGGAAACTTAACAAATTCTCAAACTAGAAATCAGAACTGGCATTGAATATATTCTATTAAAGGAAATTATATTATTTCCTTCTGCTTAAGTATGTTGTCATTCTCCCCTGTGTGGTAAATGTCTTACTATATAAATACAGGATAAATAAGTGCCAGAGCTTTTATGTTCAATCCCATACTCATAACCTCACTCCTTGTGTCAAAACACATAAATGGGCAGTAAAGAAATCCAGCCATTTGGATGTTTAGCCTGTATCTATACTAAATATCTGGGTATTAGAATACATTCAGTGAAGGAGCTGAATTTTATTTTCAGCCTGGATGTCTAATCTTGGTTATGCAATTAATTAGTGGATTATGAAGAAGTTGGAATAATTTTTAGATCTTAGTATATTCATGTCCCTATTTTTAGGTTTGTTTTACCTTGGTTATAACCCCATCCAAGGTTGTACTAGATTGAATAACTGTGATCTTCTCTGAAGTATCCATTCTTCTATTTTCTTTTTTTACTTTATTTCATGTTCTTCTTTTTTCTCTCCATTTAATAATGTTTGCTGAGCACCGATGATGTGGAAATATCTCTGCCCTCAAGTTGTTTAGGTTGTAGTGGAGAGATGGGGGGAAAACAGATGTGGGTGGACACCATTCCACAGGAGGGTGGAAGAAAGAGTGGGCATTTCTCCTTACTGTAAGAGATGAAGGTCATAGGGCTCCTATCCACTTAAACATGAAAGTAGGATGAGAGTATCAGGCTTTGAGAGTCAATTAGGTAATGGATAAAACAATAAGTTAGAGATTTAAAAAAAAAAAAAAACAAAGAATGAGGAAAGAAAGGCACTAGCTTGTTCTTGGTTCTGCAGGCATCTGGTACCATCTCTTTGAAGAGATGGAGAGTGACAAAGTCAGTTCTCTGTTTTATGGAGCTGTCCATGGGGGAAATGTGGAAGCGTGACTAAAAAAAGGGAAGATTAGAAGCAGAAAGGTGGGCAACTCAGGTGTGGTTTTAATAAGACTTGTGGGAAAATATGACTCCTGTCACATTTTAATTTAATTTCAAGTCTATTACACATTGACTTCATTTATATAAACTATATTAAATGCTTTACCCAAAAGTCACCAACAGAATATTAATTTGCCACTAAAACATATCCATTCTGCCATCAAGCACTCTGCTGCCATTCTTTGAGATACAGGTTATAAAGGCAAACATTTCCCATGGGTTATTTGAACTCTAATTATTATTGTGACATGTCTGTACTTATGAAAAGGGAAAGGTTATTTAAATTTGTCCAGAGACAGTTTCACTAGAGTGAATATGGAATCTGTTAATTCCAATAAGAGAGTTTTTGTAGGTTTGCCTAAGAGTCAAGTAAAATAGACTTTGGACGATGGGCAATGACAGGTCTACATTTGGTAAGTTCATTTGACACAGCAACATTCAGCAAGTATTTTTTGAGTTCCAACAAAGTGCCAAGCTCCAAGAATGAAATGGTGAGGGGCATTAGCCTATTCAGAGGCCCACAGCAGGAGAGTGGACAGGCAAGGATCTTGGTACATGGGCCAATATTTATTAGAGAGTGAAAGGGTAAAAACTGAAGCATCTTTTGTGATGGCAACATAGTGAATTTTCAATGAACAACTGCTTGATGGAAATCAAGAAGAAAAAATGATGTCTGTAATAAGAAAAAAGAAGAAAGGCTTCATTTTATCAGAAACAGAGAAGATGAATAGAGGAAAACCTCTCTAGGGAAGATGAGAAAACTTTATAGACAGAGGAAAGCACTTAATAAACAATTGTTGAGTTAGGATTCTATTTAACTTGGTGGAAAGTGTAACAGAGTGGCTGGTAGGTTGTGAAAGCTCTCAGGCCAGACCACTTGGATTTCAGTCTTGACATTGCAATTCACAATTATAAGGAGTGCTATGGGTTGAACTCTATTTCAGATTGATATGTTGAAATCTTTACCTGAAGTTCCTGAGAATATGATTTTATTTGGGAAAAGGGTCATTCCAGATGAATTAGTTACAAGGTCATGCTAGAGTCAGGTGAGCCCCTGTCTTAGTTAGGCTTACTGTAACACAAAGCAGGGATTCCTTTATCTCAGCTATGGAGGCTGGAAGTCTAAGGTCAGGGTACTAGTGTAATTGGGGTCTGGTGAGGGCTGTCTTTCCAACTTACAGGTGGCTGCCTCCTCACTGTGTCCTCACATGACCATTCCCTGGCACAGACACAGAGAAGGACAGAGCTCTCTGTACCTCTAGTCCCCTTCATATAAGTCCACCAGTCCTACTGAATTAGAACCTTATCATTATGAGCTTATTTGACTTCAATAACCTCCTGAACTTTCTATATCCAAATATGTTGTTACTTTAGAGGATAGAGCCTCAACATATAAATTCTGGAGGAACACTGTTTAGTCCCCAGGATGACTGGTATACTAATAAGAAGAGGAAATGTGGATATGGACATGAACAAACCTGGGAAGACATCGTGAAGAGAGAGAGGAAGATGGATGTCATCTATGAGGCAGGGAGAGAGGCCAGGGAGATTCTGTCCTCATGGACTCCAGACCTGCTTACATCTTAATCTCAGATCCCCAGCCTCAAGAACCATAAGACAAAACCTTTCTATAGTTTTAGGCAACTAAGATCGTAGGACTTTGTTATCACAGCCCTGACAAGTTGATATCCTGAGTATCTTCAGACAACTTGTCCCCTCCATGTCTCAGTTTCCTCACTATAGAATGGAAGAGGGTGATAACACATGGCTTTTAGGACAACTGTGAGGATTCAATATATGGCATTCATCTATATAGCCCTTAGATTAGTCCATGTCATGAAGGGGCAATAAACAAGTCACTACTGTTTTAATAATGCTTCCCTTAGCAGCATAAAGACCTCTGTGTCTGTGTGAGGATGGCTGTTTGAGACTGCTTCTGCCGGACAGATGTGCCTCACCGGGGGTACTACGTGAGACTGCCTCTGCTGGATGTACCTCACCAGGTATAACCTCATATTATTTTCTCCTCCCTCCTCCAAATGACAGACATTTCTGACCCAAACAAAGCAACACAGCTCAGTGGAAAGCCAATCAGACCTGGGATCTGACGGTCACGGCTAGGGTGCCTGGAATTTCCTCAATTGCAGAACAGGGATTAATTTTTCCCAGCATGAGGGCTTGTTGTGAGGATAAAGAGGCTGGCACATAGCAGGTGTGTGAAGACAGAAGTGAGGTGGAGGGTTGGAGGTAAGGTCACCTCACCAGCCCTGATGAGCTCACCCCCACATCATTTTCACGATCTGTCTGGGTGATTGGAAGCCTACTCCAGAGCCCGTGTGTCACCCTCTCCAGAGGGTGGCTCCTGTGGTGACTGCCACATGCGGCCACCTGCCTGCAGCTGCCTCTCCTCTGCATTGCTATGGTCTCAGTTTCCCCCCTCACCTGTTGGCATTTGCACATCCCTGCACAGCAGTATACAGAGTACACAGCAGTGTTCTCCATCTAATTGAGGACAGAAAAAGACAAAGCTAAAACCAAGTCAGGTCCAGGGACAGTAACGATAGACATTGTTACCTATATGGTCACTTTCTGGGCAGGTGGGCTGTGTTGGCTGCTTTGAGCTGTCAGAGGCCTCAGTTTCTGCTGCTGCACTAATTTGCACAACTTTCTTTCATCTCCCTTTCATGATGGTGATTCTTTTTCTGGTCATACCAAACCTGGAGCGCAGGCTTCCTAAACCTCTAAGCACTTTTGTTCATGTCTGAGTGGCACCAGAGACTGTGACCTGAATGATTAAACCCTCATTTTGATTTGCTGACTACAAATCCAACTGCTAGCATGACATTCTGGCCTTTATCCCCAATACTCGTGGAGACATTTCTCCAGTTTCTTCTGTCTGAAGCGCAGGTCTGGAAAGTCATTCTGTTTCTTCTTTTCTCTTCAATCCCAAAGTCACCTTTTATCCCTCTGTGCTCATAGGATGCTTGGGACTGATACTTGGTAAGAAAGAATAACTTTCAAGTCAAACATTACCGGAAAAGCAGAACCTCACACACATACCAAAAACAAACACAAAACCCCACAATTGTGTTTTCCCTATGTTTTTATTTATTTACTTTTCTCACTTAAGAGTTTTGTTGTTGCTGTTGTTTATTGAAGTGGCTACTGTGTGACTTCTTTTTTCATCTCCTATCAGACACATACTTCTGTCAACTGGACAACAACATACTTGACATATTTTTTTTTTTTTTACCAGCAGAAGTTTTCTATTTGGCACTTCCAAATATTTTGATGTTTCCATAGTCCATTATTTGTGCATTACATTTTGAAATGGGGTTTGACACCAAGGCCATAGTATTGGCCCCTTTTACCAAAAAGTCAATGGGAGGCTAACACTTGTGAAAAATAATCTTGGTCATTCTTACCATCCCCGATGAATGCAAAGATACAGTGGTCAGGCTTGCATGTCATAGACAATCAATCACCACCCACTGACAATTTCAGTGAAAGAAATTCCTTCCCCATCACACTTTAACAAAACCAGAAAAATATCAACTTGGCACACACCACTCAAGGGAACCATTATCGAAGTAAATTATATTTTTGTGGTTTTTTTTTTTACCTTTTTATAATCCTAGTTTTTAAGATAAAATTAATAGTTTTGTACACATTTTAAAGAAATCCACAGAATGATGGGCAAAAGAGCAGACTTTTCAGCAAAATACATCATTTAAAATTGGAGTCACCAACTTTATGGAACCACATTTGTTTAGGCCATCAACAATGTGTTGATCATCCTTAGCATTGATTTAAACATTTTTTAACTGTTATAATATTGTAACCACCTTACTTATTTTTGTGCTGTTATAAAGGAACTACCTGAGGTAGGTGATTTATTTTTTTAAAGAAAGAGGTTTATTTGACTCATGGTTCTGCAGGCTGGATAAGCCTGACGCCTGCATCAGTTTCTGGTGAGAACTTCAAGAATCTTTTCATCAAGGCAGAAAGCAAAGGGGAAGCAGGTGAGTCACATGATGAGAGAGGAAACAGGACACAGAGAGCAGGGGTGACACATACTTTTAAGCAACAAATTCTCCCAGGGATCAGAAGAGCAGAAATTCATTACCATGGAAAGGCAGCAAGCCATTCACTAAGAATTTACCCCCATGATCCGAACACCTCCTGCCAGGCCTCATTTCCAATGATGAGAACTAAATTTCAAGCTGAGTTTGGAGGGAACACATAGTATTTTAAAAGGTAAAACAAATTTGGAAACATGAAAGGAAAGGAAGAGAGAAAGGAGCAGAGAAGAGTGAGAAAGACAGAGGGAAAAGCTAACCCCCTTCAAGGTGGGGTACAAACATGGAAGGATAGAAGGCTGGACCAAGCCTGCGAGGCTGGATTTACACAGGAAGTAAAAATATGAACTCCTGCTTTTTTATATAGCTATAGATACAAACACAGAAATACCTAAAAATATAAAGGCATAATGTACACGTTTCCAACTCTGCTAAGAGTGCCCAGAAGTAATGGCAAATCAGAAAATGTCCACCTTCCGCTACTAGAAACTAGGGCTTCTTCACATAAAGACTTATTTTGGTACTAGAGCGAATGAGCTTGGACTAAAAGAAAGGAAGTTCTCACAGAATGATGGGAAAAGTTAAATATGCATGCACAGAGACCCAGGCAAGGGTAAGCTTTCAGAGCTGCCAAATACTGGGCAACATGAGCATAAAAATAAATATTGGTAATATTAGATTATGACCCATTGATTAAAATATGAATCCATGAGTCTATACAAAGTGATGTAATAAATTAATAGATGAATAAATTAATGGGAAGGAAGTGAAAGCCCTTCCCTACAGCAGAAGGCCAATGCTTCCATATGTAAGGATGATGTAGTAAGAAAATCTCCAATGTTTGGTAAAACTAGTGAGTTGAATTTTGAGAAAAATAAAAATGAGTAGATAACTTGACCCAATGGTCAAGCTTAATATCAGCAACAACCTAGCATTATATCCCTCCTGATCTGATACGCTGAGCACACAGCATCACTCCCGTGGTGTCCCCACAATTTTTGATGCATTGCATGAAATTTATCATGAAGTAACATTAAACAAATCTAAATTGAGGGATATGCTATAAATTAACTGGCTTCCACTCCTTAAAAATACCAAAGTCAAGAATGGTGCAAAAAAAAAGAAAAAAAATGCTGAGGAACCACTAAATCAAAGGAGACTACAGTGATATGACAAATAAATGAATGTTTTATTTTGGATTAGATTCTAAAAAATAACTAATGTAATTTAAGTATGGATGGTGGATTAGTACTGCAGGACCAATGTTAGATTTTGATAAACGTAAGTAGATAAACTCCTTGTTCTTACGAAACACTCAAATATTTAAGAGTAAAGGATCACAGCACCTTCAACTTACTGTCAAATAAAAGGCATGTACTTATTTTGGGGGAAAAAGTGAGAGAGAGAGAAATTGAGAGGAAGAGAGACAGAAAGAGAAGCAGAAAAAAACAAGGAGGAAGTTTTTTATAAATAATTAATGAATGTGGGATATGGGTATATAGAAATGTGCTATTCTTGTAACTTTTCTGTCAGTTTGAAATTATATAAAAATAAAATAAAGAGATACTTTTTAAAATTCTAGTTAGAAAAGAAATCATCCAATAAGGAGACAATCCTTTCCTTTAAAAACCCAGCATGTCTAAGAAGTGATATTCCAGATGTGTGAAGCATTGAGTTCAATGTCTGGCTACAAAAATATTTAACTTCTTATGTGCTATAGTTCCCAACTGAGGTTTAGACAACTAGCTTTTGCCAAGCATGCTGACATTTCTAAGCTAAAGAATTTGTATTTCTGAGAAAAACCAGCCTCATATATAATTTATTTTATCTGTGAGACTTGTTCAAGTGTTGGTAGTCCTTCATGTTAAGCCCTTTCTTCGGGTAAACAGTATATTGTTTAACTTCAGTCAAGGTCTCTCTGTCTTCACAGATCTTTCTCTAAATATTCCCTTTAGGAAAGTAATATTGTTCAGTGCAAAACTGTTCAGTATTCTGATGCCTGCTCGCAGCGAGAAGAGCATTTGGTCTTTGGAAAAGGTACTCATTATTGTCAAAGCTTTGAGATAAGCATGAGATGCACCCACTACATTCCTCAAACTCCACAAATATCAGCTTTACGATATCACAGTCCAAATTAGAATTTGACATTTACAAACATAACTGACAAAATTGAGAGACACATATCAGGCCAAAGCAATGCAGAAATATCCAGCTATGCATTTGAGTAGTGGAGATAAAAACTGTGGAATGTCGAACACATTGGCAGGTTTATAGCTTAGAGGAATAAAAAAGCAACTTGCAACATTGTTAAAAGAAGTCTTGATATTTACCACTAAGTTAATCTCAAGGTCAACATATGTTTGTTTTCATTTTTCATTATTTTAGTTTATGGGCTTTTCACTGAAATTACATAGAATTATTAGAAGCTAAATTTATATGGAATAAAATTTCCAGGGTGTAGCAATATTCTATACATTTTTAAGTGTCATTTTCAGCAATGATAATTCTTTATGCATGTGATACTTTGCTGTATCACTTTGCAATACTTTTTTAAAATTTCACATTATTTATGTCTAGCTTTTTGCTAAACATTGTAAGGTTTATCATGTGCTTTGTGGTTATATTAGTCAGGGTTCTCAAGAGACACAGAACATGCATATATGTAGATGAGGTATGACAATTAAGTTTGAGAACTCATCCTTAAAAATGTAATGCAAACCTCATAGCTGAATATTACTAGGGTCCATCTTCAAAGTACTCCCCTTGAGAAACTATGCACCAACTACAGCGCCTACTCAACCCTTCAAAGAATTTTGGAACTCTTTTTCTGGAACAATCATCAGAGCTGCTGTCATGCAGCTCACAAAAACATGTAATAACAATGATGAACACCACTCAGCAAGACACATCTACATGTCAACATGAACACAGCTGTGATACATCGATATTCTAAAGTTATAAACCTTACTGAGCTGTTGGTGTGCAGCTTCCCAAGGGGAGTTCTTCAAAGGTGACCATAGTGATATTTAGGAATAAGATATGCAGTACTTTTTCAGGATTAGTGTGCAAACTTAACTGTCAGACCATATATATATATATATATATATATAGAAAGAGAGAGAGAGAGGAGCGATGTGTATACACCAGTATTTTTCAACCTTTTTAATCTCACAGCATACTTGAACCTATAGTTAAACTTCAGCAGTACACTTAAATTATGTTAATAAAAAAGAGTTAAAAAAATAATATACTTCCTGGCATATTACATATATATATATACACATATATACATATATATACAGGATCTGTATATCCTGTGCTTTGAACTTCTTTCAAAAATAATTTAATGATCTTGAAGAACTTTTGCAGCATATCTAAATGCTCTCACAGCACACCAATGTGTCACAGCACACTGTTGAAAATCACGGGTATGCACACACACATAGACAGAAAGAGATTTATTATGATAAATTGCCTCATGTAATTATAGAGTCTGAGAAATCCCCTGAACTATTATCTGCAAGCTGGAGACCCAGGAAGGCCAATGGTGAAAGCCCAGCTTGAGGGCAGGAGAGGACCAATGTCCCAGCCCAGGTAGATAGGCAGAAAGCCGAAGACTCCAATTCCCTTTTACCCCAGATTTTGCTCTGTTCAGGTGATCGGTGAATTGTTTAATGTCTACCCACACTGGGGAAGACAGTCTACTGAGACCACAGATTCAATTTTAATCTGGTCAAGAAACACTCTCCCAGATACACCTTTAACCTAGTTAGATTGACACATGGAATTAACAATCACACCGTTATAGTTTGCTCTCCTTCAGAACAAATACAATGCAGGTGACATGTCCATTCTCCTGTGATGGGCATTTGGGTTGCTTCTAGTTTGGGGTTCTTGTGCATGTCCTTTGGTAGACATACGGATGCTTTCTGTGTATCCGTATAGTCCTGGGAATAGAAGGCTATGTCACCAGGTGCACATATTACTGCCCATTTTCCAAAATGGTTACACCAATTTATACTTAACTTTAGTGCATGAGAGTCACGACTCCTCTGTATTCTTGTCAGCACTTAGCATTATCAATCTAATCGAGCAGGAAAGAGTGGTTGAGATGGACACATATTCCTGTTGAGATCAACTCTACACCTACACAAAAATTTAAAAATATTGATTAAAGGCATCAGAGAGCTGCTGAAACAAGAACTAGAAGAAGGGCTACGATTTTGGAGAGGGGAGAAGCGAAGAAGTGTGAGTTTATCACTTATAGTTGCTTTTTGTCTAAAAGGATTTGCAGATTCTTGGTGTGGGCAACAGGCCAAAAATCCAAGTTCTGTTCTGGGAAAAGGGCTGGGAAATGAGCAAACAAGTGAGACTTTTTGCAGTTCTATAAAGCTGGAAAGACAAAAGTGGAGACTTTACAGTTCTCCAACATACAGCCAAGGTTTCCCTCAACACATTTGTCAAAATCTAAAGCTGTGTAGGATAAGAAATAAAAAAGCTAAGTTGAAACATCTCAAAAGTAGAGCATAATGTTCCTTGGTCTCACCCTATTGTGTAGACTACAGTGAGAGTGCAGGACCCACGAGGGGCTGGGCCCTATGAATTCCCTGGGTCACAGTGCCAGTGTTATGTTGTAAGAATAGGGAATAACCCGGGGAGGTTGAGCCTTAACGTTACAAAAGTAGCCTCAACCGGGTACACAATTGGATACAAGTAATAAGACCTCACCTTTTTCTGCCTAGTAGAGGAAAACATGAACCCATTCCGCAGAAGATAATCTCATATGAAATAACAAATATTTTTATTTGCAACTGTCCTATTGAAATTCTTACATTTATCAATTTTGTCCGTTTTCTTCTGAGTTTTTTGAAAACATTAGTAATTGTCTGAAGTCTTTGCTAACTCGAAGATATGTGTCAGCTACGTCTGTTTCTCTTGCCTTTTTTCTTTCAGTTTCTTATCCTGCACAGCAACTTAGCTTTTTTTCTATTTCTTATCCTACATAGCTTTAGATTTTGACAAATGTGTTCAGACTTTACAGGTCTGAATATTTTTGATTAAATATTGGGATAAATCATTGATTTCTTAAAATTTGCATTTTGCCATTTTTTAAAGTTTTTAATGTAAGTCAATTTAAGGTTTATCTCTGAAAACTCTACAATGTCCAGTTTACTTGTGACCATTTCTAATGTCTTTTGATTTTTGGATTATTGTTTATTACTATGTATAGTAATTTTGGTTGAATGCCAGGCATTGTCTATACCTATGATAGAGTTTAGACGATGTTCTCCTATGGTAAGGATTCACCCCATTCTACTGTTAAGTAGGAGTTCACTTTAATCCAGTCAGGAATTGATTTGACCCAACAGTGGCTCATAATCTCCTTATGTTTTGGTTTATTTCTTTGTTACCTTTAATTCTAGAGCAGTGATTTCAACCAGTTTGCTGACCGTGAAGGGATCTTAGGTGTTCCTCCAGATTTTTTAAAAAATCATCAATTGAATTATTTTCCAAAGAAGTTCAAAGAATACTAAGTACACTCTACTTTATACTTTTTTTTTTTTTTGGATCAACATAATTTAAGTGTGCCACGGAAGTTTAAATGCAGGTTCAAGTGTGCCATGAGATAAGAAAGGTTGAAAAACGGTATCCTAAAGTGAAGCTTGCCAAGGGTCCACACTAAAAGACTGGAGTGTTTACTATGACCTCTTTTCCTTGGCAGGCCTGAATACCAGTTTTTATTTACCCAATGTTGTGAGACTGCCAACAACTCTGTTCTCCCCTTTAGCTAATTTTTACTCAGCTTCTTAACCCCTGACACTGCTCAGTAAAGAACTGGCAAATGCCTAATGGGGAGTACCAAAGAATGTTGAGCACACTTCACGATGCCTCTTCATTTTCTAAGATCTTGGTCCCTCAAGCCCTTGAGTCCTTTTTGGCCTAAACCCCAGTTTTTATCATCTGAGCCTCATGTTATTTCAGATCTCTGCTGGCTCTCCTATCCTTTGGCAACTGTCTCTTGCCTGGCTTGTCAAACTCTCACTCACACCAAAAATTAACAAACTCCCTGGAAGGAAAAGCAGCATGTAGAAATGAGCTTATCTTAATGATCTTCATTTTTTTTTTCCCTGAAATGTTAGCCCTCAAATCTTGGTTACCTATGCAATTTTCCAATGCAGTCACACAGATTTTATTTATATATATTCTATTTGAATTTTCCAGTTATTCTTGGGGCTACGTGATTGTGCTACAAGCTCATCAGTCATAGCCAAACCCAGAAATCCCTTTATATTTGTGTTTTACTAATCCTGAGTTAAGTGTCATTACCTCCATTTTTAAAATGATGCAAAAGTTTGAATGAAGGTATAGGATTCATCCAAAGTCACATGTTTAGAAAATGGTTGGTCTTGAGTCATAATTTCTTATCCCATGTTTAGGTTTTGTGGCTCCTATTCTTTAACTAAGTTGCCATTTGGTCAGTTATTATATTTCTAATAAATTTTAACATTATTTTATTTACTTTTTCAATAATATAATAAGAAAGCCTATCTGTGATCTCTTACTAGGTATGGAATACTTTATATGCAGTATGCTTTGTACAGAACATACATTATTATCCTCCTTGTATAAAGAAAAGTCTCCAAATTTTAGGAATATTTTTTAAAACTGAGCAAAGAATGTGCATGCAATTTAATCAGATGTGAATCCCATCCACACAGCCTAACCCAGGACTCATATAGTTAAATTCTATGCAGAGCTACCATGCATATGTAGGGTAAAACAATCTTATATTTATTTCCTTTAAATGTTAATGTCTATCGATTTCCTATTGTTATTAATGGAAAAGGAAAGCATTTATACAACCAAATCAATTGAGTGTATTTATTATAGTTGCTGTGGTGGATACACAAAAGTAACAGAAATTTCCAGTTTACTTGATAAGAAAGAACATGAGCACAAGAAATAGTCCACTGCAAAATGTCATTAAGTGCTGGGTGACTCAGATAAGAGATTTAGAAATTTAGAGGACAGCAGAAGAGCCGTGTGCCTGCTGTTGGCAGCGACTGCGTGGGGAAGCATGACTGGTGTGTGTCTGGAAGGGCAGCGCTGAGATTAGGGACAAGAAGGGGCCAAGGGTCCCAGATAACAGAGACCACAGAGGTGAGAAAGTGTGTGGCGTGGTCCAGCACCAACATATAGGCATCAGACGTCTCTTTTTTTGTCTGCCTTAAATGAGCTTCATACTTTTGAAAATGTTTAACCCACTCACTGTTCTTTGTACATTTTAAAGGGAAAAATTAAGCAAGGCAATTTTCTGCGGTGGACTTTGAATAGGATAATCAATGTAATACTTGGCCCCCAAATATTGTTTATCTCACTGGTCTTCGTTATTTCTTATCCATTCTTTTGTTCAAAGTCTCAATAGCTCTAAGTAATGACAGTTCTTTTCTCTTTTAATCAGATATACCCATATAGCATTTTATACTAATAGTTTAATTTAAATTAACTAATATGTCCCCTTCAAGCATTGTTTGAGAGAGTAGGTTACACTCTGGGTATAGGAAGACAAGGGAAGGAATTATAAGAATTCCAAGGGAAGGAATGTAATATTATTCCATTTTACAGAAAAGAATGTACATAGGAACAACAGCCAGTCCACAGGTGGCAACAGACCTCTGACCTGCAACCTCTGTGCAATCAGCCCAGAGTATCAGGCTTTTGGTCAATGACGGCCAGCTACATTTTATACTTGCTTCTAATTCAGGACCAACTGCAGAAAGTCAAATATGCTCCCTAAACCAATCCCGTAATGTGCTCCTACTCCAGACAGCCCGCCTCCAGCTTCCCCATGCTGATGACGAATCACAGCACACCAGTGTCTTCCACCTTGTTTTCACCTTTTTCACTGTTAAACTTTCCCACTTCCCCAACAGCCTTGTGTCGGAGCCTCTGTCAAACACAAGAGCAGGTGGCTGACTCTAGCTGTAGACCAGAATGTGAACAAATAACCTTCATTTGTTCTAATTTGCATGTTCTTAGCTTATCTTCCTGCATGTGGTGGCGGGCAAACAAACTGTTTCTTGAGCTCTCACTAGCACCAAGTACTCTGTGTTGTAATAGGGTCTGGAGCGGAAGGAGCCCCTGCCTTCAGGGAGCTGAAAATCTAGTAGGGAGGGAAGGCCATTAAAACAGTTAACATGACATTCCCTCCTCCCTCCCTCTCCCCTCTTCTTGAATTTAAATGTGTTTTTCTTGTGTGGGCATGTAGTTGTTCATCTATTAGTTTCTAAAGAAATTAAAAAAAAAATTAAAATCAAGTAGATAAGTAAAATGATAAAAGATAATTATAAATTGTGTTAATTAACCACAGAAGGTGCTTACAGTAGGAAGGGAGAAGCTTCTAAGGCTGGTTGGGGAAAATCTGCCCAAAGTAAAATTTAAGCTGAGACTTAATGAAGATTAAGGGAGAAACAGTCAGAAGAGAGAGCTGGTGGCGCAAAGAATTGAGGGTGTGTAGGGCAGGTCCAACTGTGAGGAGGGCTACAGGTATACGGGAGAATTTTAAAGCATTATTCCATTTTACAGAAAGGAAAAATGAGGGTCAGAATGATGGAGTTTCCCAGAGTCTCGCAGCTTTAGACTGTGAGGGAGAAGTTTCCACTCCTACCTGCTGTTCTCCAGGGCTCCTGGTAGGAGCTGGCCTGGGTGGAGGTTAACGACCAGACTCGCATTCTTAAAGAGGCTCCCTAAACAGCCAGAAAGTTAAAGTATACTGAATGCCCGAGGAAAGGGAAGTCAAGGGCTCTTAAAAGAGTAGAGGGAAAGTGATAAAAGATGGATGTAGGCAAATGCCACAACCTTCATTATTTTGCTTTGGGGCGGCTATGAAGGAGTAAGGAGAGATAAAGAAGTATTGCTGGAAACCGGTGTCTGAACTTGCAGAGCAGAAAACTTGGAATAAAGCACTTTTGGTTTGACATACGTGAAAAATAAGACAGCATTTAGAAAACACGTATAGCAATGAGAATAGAGAAGTAAAGAGTTGCTTTTTATTCTAAGTGAGTTAAATTAAGCCTGAAGCCTGTGGTAGATGCATTATTTCTGTTATCATTATTTAATGCAAACAAGATTACTTAAATAAAATCTTATAAACATAGAGTGTTTTGAGAGAGTTTCAGCAACTTGAGGCCCAAAATAATTGGAAATGGAATCACAGCTTTTCCTTCCTTGGTAAGGGGGTTGGAGTGTGTGGGTGGTGGAAAGTGGGCAAAACATCCTCCTTGGCCTCACAACTATGAGAAAAAAGGCAGTGAGAAGGACTGGATCATTTTAAAAAGAGGATCGCCCCTCAGTTACCTGACAACTGGTCTTTGGGGAAGGTTGCTGCCGTTGGAGATGTTTGGGACTATTAAAGTGCTGTCAGGCTCCATTAAGGGAGAAAATTAATGGCTTCCTAAGAGCCGTGGCAGATTCCCTGGAAATTCTAATTTGGGCGCTCCTGGGTTGAAGACGGTCCTTATACACGAAATAGGGCTTTTATTCTTTTGAGTTTTCTTTAGTTGGTTCCTGAAATTTAAATCCAAATTATTTATTAAATTTTCCTTCTTTTCTTCTCTGCTATCTGTAGTTAAAAAAAAAAAAGATATAAATTTTATAAATCTCTCTCTCTCTCTTCTTTGGTGTCATGTCTGTGACAAATCCACAGTTTGAGAATTTCTTTGTTGTCCTGTGAGGACCTGCTACTTCCAGCGGGTCCTTCCAGCAGCCTCTGTCATCAGCCTGATGCCAGCACTATCTCTTTGATAGAGTGGCCCTGGCCACTAAAAATTTCATTGTCTGAGACTCCTGAACCTAGATGACAATAACATTTAGGCCATGCTGAAGTGACCGCAGTAGTACTGGCCAAATGCTGAAATTGGCAGACCTTTCTGCTGCCAATTTTGTCAGTGGTCTTTGTAGTTGTTTTTCTAATATTTCTCAGTGATTCGCTGATCTCAGGGTTTCAGTGACTGTACCTCCTTAAAATTATAAACAAGAGAGGGGTCCTGTTGTCTCATAAATCTGTTCAATCAGCCCTACAAAGCAGCGGAAGGCAGAGGATGAACCATCAGCTGTCACCGTGGCTCCCAGAAGTGTCCCTTGACACAACTGAGGAGTTTTGGAGACAAGCTTGAGGGTCTCATCACCCCACTGATAAAGAAAAGGCACATGAGGGATGTTTTCCCAACGTGTGGTCATATGGGTCCAAGTGCATGTCAGATTCCTGGAGTGTAGGTGTGGGTGGAAGGGGTGGTAGTTGAAAGAGAAACAAACTTCTTTTTTCTCTTGGGAAGCACAGCAGCTTGGTACATGGTTGCTCTGTCTTATTTTATGTGAAGGGAGGCTGAAATGGAGTTATGACCAGATCAATTATCATCATACCTGAGCACAAGTTCATTTATAAGGCCTGTTTATCTCTTGCCAAGTTCCAAAGAATACTATTTATTACCTTTCTTCAAAGTTTATGATAAGGATCAAGAAAAGAGTTTAGAAGTATTTGGAAATACCAACTCTGCACAATGTTAGATGTGATTGGTAGTAGCTATGCAAATGCCTCTGGGTGTTCCTCCCAGGAGGTCAGGAGAAGTGGATACAGCACGGTTTCTTCAGAAGTTAGGAAGCACCTAAGGGACACACAAGAATGAATGCACATTTCCAAGTCCTACCTTCAACACCGGGAAGGTAGTTGGAGGCCTCCACAGGCCTGTCTCGGATGAAAATCTGAACAGTAAAAGTCTACATTAAATTTTATAGAGTGGGAACTCTAAATTCTAACAGTGAAACATTTGATCAAGTTCAAAAGATTAAACATTGTATCTCTACTTATAAAGTGAAATTGGACAAAATTGATAGCTTGATTATCCTGAATTATAAACTTTTTAATGTCTCCTCTGAGAAATGTGGAAAAAGTGGTTTGTTGGCTCCATGTTTTTCCTTGAGAATCAAAATGATTATCACTTCAACCACAGTAATTTGACCACAGAACCTCGCACAACAAGTATTAGTGGAACACACTATTCTCTATAGTTCGAATCTTAAGCTGTCTTTACCCCCACTCTAGGGTCCTATTTTAACCAAGCTGAGAGGACACCTATTTTACTGCCCAGAATCCTTTATTTCTTTACTGGTAACCAAACTTCTCCTATTTCCTTTTGTGAACTTCTCCTCCACTTCTCAGTGGGGCTGTCAATCATGGTCTCACAGGCCAATCATAGCATCCCAGGCCCAGGATACACTTACTGGTCCAGGGTAGGCATGCACCCTGAGTAAGGCCAATCAGCATTATTTGATAAAAATCATTCTGGGTGCTCTATGGAGTATTTTCTTTCTGACCTTTAAGCATGGAGGTATTTGAGACTATTTTTGCCACTACATGAAGGGAGTCTATTTGACAATACAGTCAGCTCATGAAAGGTGGGATAACAAAGAGAATGAGAGAGAAAGAGGACGGGAGTGGGTAGGAGGCAGAGGTGGCAGGAGGTTCTAAGGGTGGGTTTTGTACTACTGAATCCAGCCAAGCTCAAAATCATTTATCCGTCATCTATCGACTTTTAGAGATAATTTGAATTAGATTTTGTTAATGCAACAAAAGTGTCCCGACTAATTTATATTTCCAATATGCCAGACAATTACATATGTTGATTTTCAGTGAAAAAAAAAGTGTGATTTAATATTAAATACTATATCGCACCCAGTGTATACATAGTAGGTTTTTCAATAAAGATGAGTTAAATAATGCATAAAGCCGCATCTGTGCAGAGAGGATTGTTCTAAGTTTCTTTACAGTTCAGGAATAGGACTGAGAAAGGCAATCCTCTGAAATGGAAATTACTAAAAGCCAGCCCATTATGTATGAAGTATCATGTTCACTTAGGGATGTTTTCAAAGTGCAGCTGATGAGTCTAGGTCATCTCCTCAATCCAATTAAGAAGACAGGGTGTTTGGCAAAAAGCTGTTAGCAGCTCAACCGGATTGTAACGTGATGGAGGGAGCTCCTGCCTTGCTACAACAGGAGGGCAGCGAGCTAAATAAAAGGAGCCTACAGTAGGAAGTGCTAATGTATTTCCACAGACTCTAACATGGGAAAGAGTAATTCAGCGAGAGCTCTCAGGAATGCAGGTATACGTCCAAATCCCTCTGCTCTATTTTTATACCTATATGCATCTTTGACAGATGTATGAGTTTAATCAGGGCCAGCTTCGTGAGCAGTTTCACAAGGCCCCCACTCTTACAAGGGCTTTCCTTATGTTTTGTTTAATGCTCTGCTTTCTCTACCTTAAATTTCTTAATTATATTCAGAAGGACGTGATACATTTTCATTGTGCACTGGGCTCTTTCTATTATGTAGCCGGTCACGAGTTTAATTTGTGGCTATGTCTCTCGTTTAAAATTAATAAGTGGGGATTTTATATTATCAATCATCAATGAGTTTGCTTAATTAAAGGTGGTTTACCACCAAACATGAGAAATCACAAGAAAGGTTTATGTAATACAATGAAGTTCCTGAGCATTCAGAACCCAGAATGTGGCACCTTCATGGAGAGTTACTATCTTGAAATCCTTATGGAAAGAAGCTAAACCATTAATATCTACTTATCTTCAAAGTGAAGTATAAACATATGTACCATCAGTTTATGATGAACAGAGATGATAAAAATTACACCCTCTCAATGGCATGACTATAATGTAACAAATAGATATGTTGTGTTCCGTAGCTTTATATCACTTATTGATTTTAGGGTTTTGTCAAAACAACCCATATCTTAGATCTTTAGATTATTTTTAGATTACTTATCACAAAAAAAGCTTTCCCAAGACAATCCTTCAGGAAACCTAATCTTTATAGAGAATATGGCTGAAATTTTCTCTTAGAAAATGAACTCATTTATACAGAATCCATGTCAAAAAATATTTTGACTAAAAACCCATTAGGTTTTTATTTTTTTATTTTTTTTATTAAATCATAACTGTATACATTGATATGATCATGGGGCATCATACACTCGCTTCATAAACCATTTGACACATTTTTATCACAGTGGTTAACATAGCCTTTCTGGCGTTATCTCAGTTACTGTGCCAAAACATTTACATTCTACATTTACCAAGTTTCGCAAATACCCCTGAAAGATGCACCAGAGGTGTGATCCCACTGATCCCCCTCCCTCTACCCACCCCCCCTTCCCACTTCCCCCTATTGTTAAGTTGTAGCTGGGTTATAGCTTTCATGTGAGAGTCTCAAATTAGTTTCATAGTACGGCTGTGTACATTGGGTACTTTTTCTTCCATTCTTGGGATACTTTACTAAGAAGAATATGTTCCAGCTCCATCCATGTAAACATGAAAGAGGTAAAGTCTCCATCTTTCTTTAAGGCTGTATAGTATTCCATGGTATACATATACCACAATTTATTAATCCATTCGTGGATTGATGGGCACTTGGGCTTTTTCCATGACTTAGCTATTACGAATTGGGCTGCAATAAACATTCTGGTACAAATATCTTTGTTATGTTGTGATTTTTGGTCTTCTGGGTATATGCCCAGCAAAGGAATTACAGGATTGAATGGCAGAACTATTTTTAGATCTCTGAGTGTTCTCCATATATCTTTCCAAAAGGAATGTATTAATTTGCATTCCCACCAGCAGTGCAGAAGTGTTCCCTTTTCTCCGCATCCACGCCAACATCTCTGGTCTTGAGATTTTGTGATATAGGCTAGTCTCATTGGAGTTAGATGATATCTCAAAGTAGTTTTGATTTGCATTTCTCTGATGATTAAAGATGATGAGCATTTTTTCATATGTCTGAAGGCCTTGCGCCTGTCTTCTTCAGAGAAGTTTCTCTTCAAATCCCTTGCCCAGCCTGCGATGGGATCCCTTGTTTTTTTCTTGCTGATGCGTTTGAGTTCTCTGTGGATTCTGGTTATTAAACCTTTGTCAGAGATATACCCTGCAAATATCTTCTCCCATTCTGAGGGCTGTCTGCTTGCTCTGCTTACTGTGTTCTTAGCTGTGCAGAAGCTTTGTAGTTTGATCAAGTCCCAGTAGTGTATTTTTGAAGCTGCTTCAATTGCCCGGGGGGTTCTCCTCATGAAATACTCACCCAGACCAATTTCTTCAAGGGTTTTCCCTGCATTCTCCTCTAGTATTTTTATAGTTTCGTGTCTTAAGTTTAAATCTTTAATCCAATGAGAGTCTATCTTAGTTAACGGTGAAAGGTGTGGGTCCAATTTCAGTCTTCTGCAGGTCGCCAGCCAGTTCACCCAGCACCATTTGTTAAATAGGGAATCTTTTCCCCACTGAATGTTTTTAATTGGCTTGTCAAAAATCAAATAGCGGTAAGTAGCTGGATTCATCTCTTGGTTCTCTATTCTGTTCCAGATATCTACTTCTCTGTTTTTGTGCCAATACCATGCTGTTTTGATCACTATCGATTTGTAGTAAAGTCTGAGGTCTGGTAGTGTGATTCCTCCTGTTTTGTTTTTATTTCTGAGTAATGTCTTGGCTATTCGAGGTTTTTTCTGATTCCATATAAAACGAAGTAATGTTTTTTCAAGATCTTTAAAATATGACAGTGGAGCTTTAATAGGGAGTGCGTTGAAATTATATATTGCTTTGGGTAGTATGGACATTTTGATAATGTTGATTCTTCCCAGCCATGAGCATGGTATGTTTTTCCATTTGTTAACATTTTCAGCTATTTCTTTTCTTAGAGTTTCATAGTTCTCTTTATAGAGATCTTTCACGTCTTTTGTTAGGTAAATTCCCAAATATTTCATCTTCTTTGGCACTACTGTGAATGGGATAGAGTCCTTAACTGCTTTTTCAATTTGACTGTTGTTGGTGTATATAAAGGCTACCGATTTATGAATGTTGATTTTGTAACCTGAGACGCTGCTGTATTCCTTGATCACTTCTAGGAGTTTTGTAGTAGAGTCCCTAGTGTTTTCCAGATACACAATCATATCATCTGCGAAGAGCGAGAGTTTGATCTCTTCTGACCCTATATGGATACCCTTGATCGCCTTTTCTTCCCTAATTGTGGTGGCTAAAACTTCAATTACAATGTTGAAAAGCAATGGAGACAATGGGCAGCCTTGTCTGGTTCCTGATCTGAGTGGAAATGATTCCAATTTAACTCCATTCAATATGATATTGGCTGTGGGTTTGCTGTAGATAGCCTCAATCAGTTTAAGAAAAGTCCCTTCTAGACCAATTTTCTTGAGTGTTCTGATCGTGAAGGGATGCTGGATATTATCAAAAGCTTTTTCTGCATCAATTGAGAGAATCATATGGTCTTCGTTTTTTAATTTGTTTATGTGCTGAATTACATTTATAGATTTACGTATATTGAACCAGCCTTGAGACCCTGGCATAAAACCAACTTGGTCATGATGTATAATTTGTTTGATGTGTTGCTGGATTCTGTTTGTTAGGATCTTGTTGAATATTTTTGCATCTATATTCATTAGTGATATTGGTCTATAATTTTGTTTTCTTGTTGGGTCTTTTCCTGGTTTGGGGATCAGGGTGATGTTTGCTTCATAGAACGTGTTGGGTAGTCTTCCTTCTTTTTCTACATTTTGGAACAGGTTGAGTAATATAGGTACTAATTCCTCTTTAAAGGGTTGGTAGAATTCTGACGTGAAACCATCTGGTCCCGGGCTTTTCTTTTTAGGGAGGTTTTGTATAGTTGATGCTATTTCTGAACTTGATATGGGTCTGTTCAACAATTCCACTTGATTCTGGTTAAGTCTTGGAAGGTGGCGCGCTTCCAAGTATCGGTCTATTTCCTTCAGATTTTCATATTTCTGAGAATAAAGTTTCTTGTAATATTCATTAAGGATTTTTTGGATTTCTGATGAGTCTGTGGTTATTTCGTCTTTGTTGTTTCTGACTGATGATATTAGAGATTTTACTCTTTTTTTCCTGATTAGGTTGGCCAGAGGTTTATTTATTTTATTGACCTTTTCAAAAAACCAGCTTTTTGATTTATTGATCTGTTGTATTATTCTTTTGTTTTCAATTTCATTTAATTCTGCTCTAATTTTGGTTATTTCTTTTCTTCTACTGGGTTTGGGGTTGGAATGTTCTTCCTTTTCCAGTTGCGTGAGATGTCCCATTAAGTTGTTAACTTCCTCCCTTTCCGTTCTCTTGAGGAAGGCTTGCAGTGCTATAAATTTCCTTCTTAGAACTGCCTTTGCAGTGTCCCAGAGGTTCTGATAGTTTGTGTCTTCATTGTCGTTTTGTTCCAAAAAATTGGCGATTTCTTTCTTAACCTCATCTCTGACCCAGCTATCATTCAGCATAAGGTTATTTAACTTCCATGTTTTTGTATGGGTATGCAGATTCCTGTTGTTACTCAATTCAAGTTTTATTCCATGATGGTCCGAGAAGATGCATGGAATAATTTCTATTCCTTTAAATTTACTGAGGTTAGACTTGTGACCTAAAATGTGGTCAATTTTGGAGTAAGTTCCGTGGGCTGATGAGAAGTATGTGTATTCAGTTTTGTTGGGATGAAATGTTCTGTAGATGTCTGCTAAATCTAAATATTGGATGGTTAGGTTTAAATCTAAGATTTCTTTGCTCAGCTTCTTTCTGGAGGATCGATCCAACACTGCCAAGGGAGTGTTGAAATCTCCGACGATTATGGAGCTGGAGGAAATCAAGTTGCTCATGTCTGTTAGAGTTTCTCTTATAAATTGAGATGCATTCTGGTTGGGTGCATAGATATTAATAATTGAGATCTCATCATATTGAGTATTACCCTTAACAAATATGAAGTGACCATTCTTGTCCTTCCTTACTTTTGATGGTTTAAAGCCTACTGTATCTGCAAATAAAATTGCAACACCTGCTTTTTTCTGATTACCATTTGCCTGAAATATGGATAACCATCCTTTCACCCTGAGTCTGTATTTGTCTTTTAAGTTAAGATGTGACTCTTGTATGCAACAAATATCTGGCTTGAGTTTTTGTATCCAGTCAGCTAACCTATGTCTCTTTAGAGGACAGTTTAAGCCATTCACATTGATGGAGAGTATTGATAAGTCTGGTGGAATTTTGGGTATCGAGTTTTTCAAAGGTCCAGTGGACATTTTTAATCCTTTCGCCAGTGTGGAAGTTGGAGTTTGATCCAAAGTTTCTGAGTGAGTTTACTTTTGTGGTATAGGATTGGGTTGGTCATTGTGGAGGATAGGTCTGAGAACATCCTGAAGAGCTGGTTTACTTATGGCAAATTTTTTCAACTTATGAATGTCATTGAAGTATTTAATTTCTCCATCATAGATGAAACTCAGTTTAGCTGGATACAAGATCCTGGGTTGAAAGTTTTTTTGCTTTAGGAGATTAAAAGTTGATGACCAGCCTCTTCTGGCTTGAAAAGTTTCAGCAGAGAGATCTGCAGTTATTCTAATATTCTTACCTTTGTACGTTATAGTTTTCTTTCGCCGGGCTGCTTTGAGAATCTTCTCTTTCACGTTAACTTTAGTGAAGCTAATTATGATATGTCTGGGGGATGACTTATTGGGGTTGAATCGTGCTGGGGTTCTGAAACTGTCTGCTATCTGAATTTCAGATTCTCTAGGCATGTCTGGAAAATTTTCTTTCATAATTTCATGCAGAAGGGCCTCTGTGCCCTCGGAGGCGACTTCATCGTTCTCAGAAATTCCTATAATCCTTATGTTGCTTTTTTTTGAATTATCTGAGAGTTCTCTGAGTGAGTGATCCGTTTTTGCTCTCCATTTCTCTTCCTCTTTGAGAAATTGGGAGCGTTCTAAGACTATCTGCAATGTCAGAAATCCTTTCTTCTGCTTGCTCCATTCTGTTACTGAGGGATTCTACTGTATTTTTCATATCTTTGAGGGCTGTAAGTTCTTGCTTCAGTGTGTCTAAGTCTTTGGTGGTTTTGTCTTTAAATTCGTTAAATTCTTGAGACAATTTTTGAATTTCTCCTCGAATTCCTAATTCCATTTTATTAATCTTGTCTGCAATCCAAATTCTGAATTCGATTTCTGACATTTCAGCCAGTTGTTTATGAATGGGATCTTATATCATATCTGCCGTATCTTTTCTTGGGGGGGTTGATCTATTCTGATTGTTCATGTTACCAGAGTTTTTCCGCTGATTCCGCTCATGGTTATTTTACTTCCTTTGGTTTTTTCCCCTGGGGTTTTATCGAGGGCCCGTACAGTGTTGTGGCCTGAGAAACTGGGGCCCTGTCTGGTGTGGTGGAGCAAAGTGGTTTTGTCTTGCTTTCAGCTGGTTTCTGTTCGATCCTATTGCAACTTCTACTCTGGCTTGAAGTCTCAGCTGTGTGGAAAAATCAGCAATTAAGTCACCCCGCCTGCCCACCTCTGGCCCCAGTTGGAAAAGGAGAATCAAACCTTCCTACAATCACACACCCAGGGCACCGCCTGAAAAGTCCTCAGTCTATTAGCCCAGTTCAAAAGGTCCAAATCCGCTGTCTCAATCGGGACTTGTCTCGGGTGGGAGAGTTCAAGAGGTCTCTGGGAACTGGATCACAGGGGCCTGGTGACTCCTCTGACACGGCTCACCCCAGTGCAGCGTGGAGTCAGGAGGAGCCACCCAGCAAACAGAGCAGTCTAGGAAGGTTGACGTCTCCTTCCCCACTTTGCCCCTCTGTCGGACCCAGTTACTGGTATCTCTGCAGATGGCTAACCCAGTTGCCTGCAGTGAACAGACACTCCAGGGATTTGCACCTGCCTGAATCACCAGGAAGTCTGCCAGGCCCCCGCAGACTGCCGCTATCTAGCAGGAGGAGATGGGGCCTGACATCTTTGAGTGTTTGATGCAGGTGATGGGAAGGAGGTGTTCACTCAGGCTTAGCCCCGTCCCTGATGGATGCTGCTAACAGAACAGAACAGAACAGACAACTTTGCGGGGTTCTGTCTCTGTTCCTGTCGAAATCGCCTACAGAAGACGGGCTGTTTTGAGTTCAAACGTCTTTGCTGCTGGAGATTTGCGTTCGAACACCTCTCTGGGTCGGCCCCACCCTGGAAGTTTCCCGGGTTTGTGAGCCGTGTCAGGAAATCCCCCGCTCAGCTCACCGGTGGCCTCCTCTGGTTGCCCAGGGAGACAGGGGGTGTGGCCTCAGAATGTCTAGAAGTGAGCGTTCTGCCGTTAAAGAAAAAACGGCTGTTGATCTACCTCCAGGGAACTGCTGCTCTGGTGTGGGCACTCAGGCGACCTTTTTCTCCTCTGTCCTGCGCCCCAGAGTCAGCACTGAGTGGCCGCAGTTTGTGCTGGGTCCACACCCCTCAAGAGATCCCCCAAGAATCAGAACTGTTGGGGGATGGGCCCCCAGACCCCAGTTGGGAGTGGTGGGGGGGAAGCTAGAGTTTCATTCAGTTTTACGCAACACTATGGCCCGGGGAGGGCTCCTGCACTGCACCGCAGGGAAGTGCTGCCAAGGCTTGATTTCCCCTCAGCAGAGTGCCCTCTCCTCGCTCATGTGTCCCAGAGTCAGCGCTGACCTGACGCAGCTCAGGCACTGTGCACTCCCCTCGGGAAATCACCCAAGGAGCCGAACTCCGGGGGGATAGGCCCTCAGACACTGAGTGAGAGTAGGGGCTCTCAGCTCTCAGCGGGGAAGCTAGAGTCTTATTCAGTCTTGTGCCCCGTAATGTTGCCCGGGGAGGGTTGGTGCACTGCACCGCAGGGAAGTGCCGCGAGGCATGACTCCCCTTCAGCCCGGTGCCCTCTCCTCACTCGCGTGCCTCAGAGTCAATGCTGACCAGTCGCAACTCGGGGACTGTCCACTCCCCTTGAGAAATCACCCAAGGATCCGAATTCCTGGGGGACAGGCCTCCAGACCTCAGTGGGCGGGAGGGGAGCGCCGGGGATTCAGGGTTGCCGGCAAAGGATTCCCAAAGTTTTATTCAGCCCTATGTCCGGCAGGAGAACGCCACGGCACCCCAGTAGGGGAGGTAGGTCCAGTTTTTAGAAGGTCTCTCCCTGGAGTCTAGTGGGAGGGCCTTTAATTTCTGCCCGCTTGTTCAATTGTGGGGCTCTTGAGCCAGTCTCATGGGGGAGGGGGACTCCCGTCCGCCTGGTGGTGGATTTTGTACCTTTTGTTTGCGTCCTTGTGATCACAGCTTGCCTCAGCGGTGTTGATGTACGTTCTTCAACCTTCTCTCTTGGTGAGGCTCAAGTCCACCAGGACACCTACTAAATTCCTGTCCCTTAACTCTCCTTCTGGACGGGAGCCTCTGTTGAAAGCTGGCTTCAGTCCGCCATCTTGTCTCCCACCCATTAGGTTTTTAATGGCTATCTTCTCTATAGTTTTGATCTGTATAAAAAAAAAAAAAAAGAAAATCTCTAGTTTTTAGTTTAAGATGAGACCTGACAACCAACTATAACCTCAACTATTGAAATGCATTTTTAAAGATGTTTATGCATTATTCAGTAAGTTACCTTGAATCAAACATATAAAAGCCCACAAAACAAAAAAATATATATAACCAATTTTATCACCAGATGGTAGACTTTATTTGTTAGACTAATTCCATTTTACATTTAGAAAATAAACATCAAGATGAATATTTAATACATTTCCTATAACAGAGGCAAAAGGCCAATATTATTATTGTAGGAATGTGAGACTCAGGACTACTTATCTTTGATGGCACTATTGTTTTTATATTGTTGTACAGCCGTTTTTCATTGGAATGGGCTAAAATGTTAACATAAAGTCACCAAATAATTCTAAGAAGTAACTATGTATCTTTTTAAAATACCTTTTTTAATATCAATATATCTGTTCAAAAACTATTATAGATCCCAGCATTTTGTGCCTTGCTTGGTCATCATACAAACTGTTCACTCCTCTTAAGCTTTTGAAAGTAAAATGCGAGCTATAAAAAAAAAAAACATGCAACATGAGATTTCTCTCAGTTCATTTTTTAGTAGTCTACTTAATTGGACTTACAATTTTTAAATTGTTGATCAAAATTTAAAATTCAAGTTTAAAATTTTAAAATTTAAAATTAAGCATCCACGTGTTTGAGAGAGCTCTGGAAATGTGTGTTTCCTGTAACAAAGACATATATGTTACTCATGCTTTAAGGTTGGTTTCCCTGTGTTCCTATTTGCATTTTAAAGAAAACTATATTATGAGGATCCCCAATGTAATGATGTGCCCCCAAGAAAAGATGGTTTCTATAAAGGATGAAGAAATTTCTGCTATAAATTTCTAGTCTATTTGAGTTGTAGAGAAGGATTTTGCTACATGGTGATTATGTTGGAGAAGCAAAGGAAACTTGAACCTGACATAGATTTCCAAGCTGCTTTTATTAGCTCTAATTGTAGGATTTAAGGGGAATTTTTTTTATTTTTTTTTATTTTTATTTTTTTTTTTTTTTATTTTTGGGGATTCATTGAGGGTACAATAAGCCAGTTACACTGATTGCAATTGTTAGGTAAAGTCCCTCTTGCAATCATGTCTTGCCCCCATAAAATGTGACACACACTAAGGCCCCACCCTCCTCCCTCCATCCCTCTTTCTGCTTCCCCCCCCATAACCTTAATTGTCATTAATTGTCCTCATATCAAGATTGAGTACGTAGGATTCATGCTTCTCCATTTTTGTGATGCTTTACTAAGAATAATGTCTTCCACTTCCATCCAGGTTAATACAAAGGATGTAAAGTCTCCATTTTTTTTAATGGCTGAATAGTATTCCATGGTATACATATACCACAGCTTGTTAATCCATTCCTGGGTTGGTGGGCATTTAGGCTGTTTCCACATTTTGGCAATGGTAAATTGAGCTGCAATAAACAGTCTAGTACAAGTGTCCTTATGATAAAAGGATTTTTTTCCTTCTGGGTAGATGCCCAGTAATGGGATTGCAGGATCGAATGGGAGGTCTAGGTTGAGTGCTTTGAGGTTTCTCCATACTTCCTTCCAGAAAGGTTGTACTAGTTTGCAGTCCCACCAGCAGTGTAAAAGTGTTCCCTTCTCTCCACATCCACGCCAGCATCTGCAGTTTTGAGATTTTGTGATGTGGGCCATTCTCACTGGGGTTAGATGATATCTCAGGGTTGTTTTGATTTGCATTTCTCTAATATATAGAGATGATGAACATTTTTTCATGTGTTTGTTAGCCATTCGTCTGTCGTCTTTAGAGAAAGTTCTATTCATGTCTCTTGCCCATTGATATAAGGGATTGTTGGCTTTTTTCATGTGGATTAATTTGAGTTCTCTATAGATCCTGGTTATCAAGCTTTTGTCTGATTGAAAATATGCAAATATCCTTTCCCATTGTGTAGGTTGTCTCTTTGCTTTGGTTATTGTCTCCTTAGCTGTACAGAAGCTTTTCAGTTTAATGAAGTCCCATTTGTTTATTTTTGTTGTTGTTGCCATTGTCATGGCAGTCTTCTTCATGAAGTCTTCCCCCAGGCCAATATCTTCCAGTGTTTTTCCTATGCTTTCTTTGAGGATTTTTATTGTTTCATGCCTTAAATTTAAGTCCTTTATCCATCTTGAATCAATTTTTGTGAGTGGGGAAAAGTGTGGGTCCAGTTTCAGTCTTTTACATGTAGACATCCAGTTCTCCCAACACCATTTATTGAATAGGGAGTCTTTCCCCCAAGGTAAGTTCTTGTTTGGTTTATCAAAGATTAGGTGGTTGTAAGATGTTAGTTTCATTTCTTGGTGTTCAATTCGATTCCAAGTGTCTATGTCTCTGTTTTTGTGCCAGTACCATGCTGTCTTGAGCACTATGGCTTTGTAGTACAGACTAAAATCTGGTATGCTGATGCCCCCAGCTTTATTTTTGTTACTAAGAACTGCCTTAGCTATACGGGGTTTTTTCCGGTTCCATACAAAACGCAGAATCATTTTTTCCAAATCTTGAAAGTACGATGTAGGTACTTTGATAGGAATGGCATTGAATAGGTAGATTGCTTTGGGAAGTATAGACATTTTAACAATGTTGATTCTTCCCATCCATGAGCATGGTATGTTCTTCCATTTGTTAATATCCTCTGCTATTTTAAGGTGAATTTTTAATGTGCTTCTGTTTTAGAAAATGTAATCATCAGGCGGCGCCTGTGGCTCAAAGAAGTAGGGTGCTGGCTGGCCCCATAACCAGAGCTCGTGGGTTCAATCCCTGCCCCGGCAAAAAAAAAAAAAAAAAAAAAAAAATATATATATATATATATATATATATATAAAAGCATCCACGAATTCACTCAATGTACACTCATTGAGTTGTTACCCCCCTGAGCACTGCTGCCAATGGGGTGGAGGGAGACTTGTAATGCTGGCCAGTGGTTAAATGCAGAGATATATTGGAGAAATACATGAACATAGCGTTGTGTTCTTCAGAATCTATAAGGGCAAATTAGAATGAGCATTTTTCTCATTTGTAACATGAGAATATTAATACCTATCGCCTATAGTTATAGATTTTATGGTGTTAAAACTAAGATATTCTATTAACAGAACACAGTGAGCACACAAATCTAAAAAACTGAACACAAATTTCTTTATGTTATTAAAAGTGTCTGTAAATATACATAAAGATGTTTACACAGACCAATTAATAACAAATAACATGTTAGGGCAGGGTACTCTAAGTGATGTGAATTTGAAAGACCTCATAATCAACAATTATTAAAATTTCAGTCCTGCTGGTATAATCTGTGATCTTGAGAACTCAATGAGTTGAGTAGATTTTCAAAGCTGAGATTTTCAAAGCATCAAGTAGATTTTCAAAGCTGAGAGGGCCAAGCTTTATTTGGATTCACCCTAAATCTATTCTCACTTGGCCTCATAAATAGAAGGAAGAACCTTTTTTTTTCAGTTGCTAACGCTCAAAACATGGTTAAATCTCTGCAGCATACTCAGGAAGAAAGGACCCCACTTAATCACCTAATAGCAGACCCTAATACAGACTTTAGATAGAAACACTTACAACGTGAGTTAGGCCATAACATTAGCAACTCTAAACCATACAAGCAGTAGAGGAACTGAGGAATATATATTTTTTTAAAATTTCAGATTAATGTAAGAGTCATACAATATAATTATATTATTTGGATTTCTTAGAAAAGTGCAAATTGTACTTGAGTCCTGTGTCCTCCTGGGTTAGGGTTCCACATACCCCTACATTGTACCCGTCAGGTGGGAGCTTACTGAACCCCTTCTCCCTTCTCCCCCTCCCCCTCCTTGAATTTAATTGTGTCCTTCCTGTTCTGTGGGCCTGTAGTTGTTCATCTAATGGTTTCAAATTTGTATTGAGTACATGGGATGCTTGTTTTTCCACTCTTGATATTCTTTACTAAGGAGGATGTTCTTCAATTCCCTGAAGAATAATTCTTAAAGTGAATTAAGTCACTACTGTGTAATAAGCAGTAGCCTAATTTTGCATCTAGTTAGTGCTTTGACACTGACTTTCTTCTTTCCTCTTTCCTCTTTGAAGTTTACCTTGATCAACCTAGAGTGAACTAACCACCCCCTTCATTGAAGAAAACTGTGTACTTTATTTTATTCCTACGTTTACTGAGTGCTTACTATGTGCTAGGCACCTCTCACAATTGATTTCCCAGTAGTTGTTCCTCAAACCCAGGATCTGTTTCCACTCATTTTTGTATTTATTGTGCCTATTCAGTTGTTAGATTACTTCCAATTTATGGTAGCATTTCTAATTGCATCTTGGCTGTTAGATGCATTATTTAATTTGACAGACAGCCAAGAAACTCCTCTGTCTCACTGCACCCACCCTTGACTTTCTAGTCACTGGGCTCTATTTACTGAGATATATTATTTTCTCATTTTTCAATGCAAAAGTATATTGCATGAGTGTTGCCCTTATAAAAATGGAGTCAGTGGACATATTTAAATGGTCCATGCTCTGAAGTGAATGGTACCATAGTGAACTGAACTAATACCTTATGGAAATCATAAATGTATACTTTCCATTAATAAAGATCCTGGACTGCAGAAGAATAGAGGTTTTCAGTAGCTCCTCTCCCATTAAGACTGGGACAGAGCAAATTATCCAAGTGAAGGTGGGTTTAAGTAACTGCTGCTCTCAAGGACACATGTCATGCAAATGACACTCTCTTTCAATTTCTGTCACTCACCTACTTCTGGTTACATCTCTCACAGCCAGGCTCTAAGCATCCTAAACTTCTCAAATAAATACTATTTTACGACTAAAGCCCTTTTGATGATCTTTGGATGGAAATTAGTATGACAGATATTATAATAAAAAAGAAGGAGGTCATAGATCAAAGTAAATAAGGCAATTAGAAACACAGTCTTACTTTTAATATAGTGAAAAATTAAATATTTGGTTGTATGGAAATGATCAGAATTATGCTGTTTTCCCGGGGTTGAAAATAAATATGATAAAGTCAGATAGCATGACTAAAATAGAGCCTTTCTGTTAAATTTATTCTTAAGTTTTGATCCTCTATACTCTGGGATTGCGCTGACTATGAAAGAAAACACATCTGATCTTAGTAGTTCACCATTGTCATTTGAAGTTCATCATTAGATTAGAGGAAGCTGCAATACTCTTAATCATATTAATAATTGATGATCAATAACTGCTTGGTGCTAAGGGAAAAATGACACATTTGGGGAAGGTTTGGAATGAGAAATTAATCATATTAAAAATGTTTGCTTTTAGAAGGGAATCCTACTGATCTCTTTAAGAGAGAAAACCAATTCTTTCTTCCTGAAGCAACATCAGAGAGGGAAACATATATGTTATCTCCTGCCTGATCCTTACTCATTGAATAATGAGCTTCCATGTCATACTAGGAGAGAGTAAGTCTCCTGGGCCAATGATGCAGGCAAACAAAATAGGTCAGAGATACTAATAACAGAAAAGAGAGCTACAAAAATTTAGAGTCAGCTTGGCAACTGTCTGAAAACAATTTTGATCTCAAGAGACAGTTTTGTTTTCATTAATGGCCAAATGTTCCTAAAGAAAGGAAAGAAGAATGAAGCCAGATAAACATGAGGACTTAAACAAGGATGCTGAAATCTTGTCTGCATGCCACTGAGTACATCAGCAGAGCAGTCCAAATGCAATCGGCAGAAGTTGTGGGCTAATGGCTAATTTGTATTCTCTTCTTGGTTTAAGAAAAATGAATTCTTCTTCTGCAAACCAACTTTGCACTGGCATGATTCTAGTGCAATTGTGTCTGTACTGCTGACCACAGCTTTAACATAAGGCCTGTTTCCTCCTTCAGAATCTCTGAGGCCACTCTGATTCTTATCCCCAATCATGCAACGCTGGCATTTATGAGAGACTTCGGAGAAATAATTCCCTGGTGGAGACATTGCCAAGAGGAACTAAACACGAAGATACTGTTTCATCTGGATCTTCTGGCCCTGTCTCTGCTTCCCACTCTCTCTTGCATTTGACTACACCCTGATTATCCTGTATTTCCTGTTTCTTGTTAGGAGGTTGTCACAATCTTATCAATCTTATATAAAGCCGTCATATAGGGTCTGAATTCATCCAGATGCCCCACAACACAAATTTTTTAAAGCAAAGATTCTGCGTGTTCTTCTGGCTAAGTCTTTTACCATATTTCTCCCGTCATCGTTCTGTCTAAGAGTTAAACTGACATCTCCTGTCTTTTTTTCACATAGAAAGACCACAGTGTAAGAAGAAGATACAGATTGAGATAACAGGGACCTAATTACTGGCCTTTGCATCATTCAGGGAAAACTAGAGGCCAAAGCTTTAGAAGCATATGTCATGACCACAAAGCTATTGATAGGCATGTTCCTGCTTTCAGATTAAGTCTTTGGCTATTAATGTCTCCCCCCTTCCCTAGTTTATAAAACTGAGTCATTGTAAAAGTATTTGGGGCACTACCTATATCACTGCATGCTACATTAACAAAGTTCTAAGCCAGGGTTGGAAAAATTGTTTTAAATTATATGAGTTAGGATTCACTGATTTGGTCTGAGCCTAAGTGGAACAAAATTATGGCATCCGTGGCTCTGGTGGACATCAGGTCAGCAGGTGGCAAGCGGATGAGTCCTACTGAGTACCTACAACTCTCTTGTCTTTCACGAAATTTTGGTTCAAAGAATTGTAGAAATTCAAAGTACAGAGATAAGGATATGATGTTGGTTGAGCAAAACACTGAGCTATAAATAATTTTAAAAATATATTGTTTTTTAGGCTCCACTAAAATTTTCTTACTTTGGATGAAAAGTTTCAGGATACCAGTAAGGAAGGATTTTATATAAATCCTGAATAGGAGGGTTAGTTGAGCTTGAATTTAATATGTCAGCAATAATATCATGATGCAATAGGGTTGGTGAATTTGAAAGAGTTTTTTTTGAATGGGGAGATCTGACATCTGAGTTTGAATTAAGGCTCTGTCTGCCCCTCAGGGATCAATCGGTTTTAAATAAGTTGGTGTTGATTTTTTTTTTTTCTAACAAAGGTAAGATTTTATTTGGTCAAATATTCATCAGGACAATTGAGGAAAGAATGCAGGCATATACTGTAAAATACTAGAATACATTCCTGTGAACATAGCTGGAACGTTATAGCAAATGACTTCCAAAGAGCACAACAAAAATCAGGAGAGTTTATGCTAGAGGGCAGGTGAAGCTCTGATTGGATATGAAAAAGAATTCATTTTTATTTATTTATTTATTTTTTATTAAATCATAACTGTGTACATTAATGCAATCATGGGGCACCATACACTGGTTTTATAGACCATTTGACATATTTTCATTACACTGGTTAACATAGCCTTCCTGGCATTTTCTTAGTTATTGTGTTAAGACATTTATATTCTACATTTACTAAGTTTCACATGTACCCTTGTAAGGTGCACCATAGGTGTAATCCCACCAATCACCCTCCCTCCGCCCATCCTCCCCCCTCCCTCCCCTTCCTCTCTCCCTTCCCCATATTCTTAGGTTATAACTGGGTTATAGCTTTCATGTGAAAGCCATAAATTAGTTTCATAGTAGGGCTGAGTACATCGGATACTTTTTCTTCCATTCTTGAGATACTTTACTAAGAAGAATATGTTCCAGCTCCATCCATGTAAACATGAAAGAGGTAAAGTCTCCATCTTTCTTTGAGATTTTTTAAAATCAACACATTGGAGATTACATTAACACCTGAAGGTAGAATTAGGGAAGCAAAATGAGCTAGAAAGAAAGACTAAATGAAGAATTGAATGATTCTATGGAAGAATTTCACTTAGGAAAGAATGGGATAATCTTGGAATAAGATTGTGGATACCTTGTTGATATACTAGAATAAGATGGTAGTGCTAGACAGCTATTAGAGAATCAAAAGTCTCTAATAATATGGTGCAAGTGTTATTGTAAGAAGATGAGAAACGTAAATTTGGAGAGAAAGTAAATAGACCTAGGGTCTCTTGGGAGGATATTTCAGTAACCCAACTGTGATATTCTGTACTACTATAACAGCAAAAATAGCACCATACATGTATGGTTTTGTTACTTTGAGGCAGGCATTGTTAAGTCTTTCACATGCACTAATGTAAGATGCCAATGTGAGAGATAGCTCAGTAGAAAAAAAAATTAAAAAGCAGTACTTGCTTGATACTACAGAAGCTAATACAAAAATTAGGCAATCATGACATATAGTTTTGAGTCTGAGGACTACCAAAATGATAATGCTATTAAGTTTAGAGAACCAGTCAGTTTAGGGAGAAAGATTTGGTGATAACTTTTGGCCAAGTTGAATTTGAGAAAGTTTATCTAAACAAATATAAAACACCAGACTAGCAATTTCTTAGCTATGTTTCAGAGAGGAGGCCATTTATGCCTGGAAAGTACATGAAAGTTCCAAAGAAATAAAAACAGGGCAGAGTAACCTAATCAAAGGGCTTGTTCTTAGCCAGGAGATCATCATGGATTGGTGACATAGAAACAAAGAAACAAACAAATAAAAAAAGTGGAATGGAAGAGAATGATTATGAAAAATAAGAGAAGGGAGAATTTCAAAAAGATTGAGGGGAAGGAGCAAAGAAAGAAACCAACAGTGGTTTATCCTGAAGAAAGCTAGAAGTTTGCTTGAAGTCTGGAAAGAAACAAGATTTAGCTATAAAGTCTTAAACTGAAACTCTTTTCTCAACATTCACTAAGATACTGACAATGAACTTTGAACTTCACCAATTAGCAAATTGGGACTATATCTTCCTTGTGTTCGATCAAACAGATAACATACTTCTAGAAGTTTGAGTGTTTTGTATGTTAAATCTTTTGAAAGGGAAATGAGACCTATTTCAGGTTAATGTACAGTAGGACCTCCACAGACAACCATCTTTCTACATTGCCCACCTCCTTAAGTTAACCTAATTTTCATGTGCTGGACCTGTACCCCATGTATGTATCAGCATAGGAGGCCTAATTCCTTATGGTGCCCACCTCCGTATGTTGACCAGTTTGTTACAGTCCCGTAGGTGGTCAACTTACAGAGGTTTGGTAGTAACTAGAAATATGGAATCGACTCCACTGACTGCCACTCCAACTGCAAACCTCATCCCACCACACTCTACCCTCTCTTTCTTGCCGGGAACTTTCTAAAGTTATTTAGGTTTCCATCCTCCTCTGCCTGGACCTTTTGTTTCATTAGGAAGTTAGTCCCACTGCAGCCTCTGCAGGGGATTTTTCTGATCTATTCGTGGTGGCCCTATACCCTTTCACTAATCACTGTGAAACACAAGGACACGTGATGCCAATCTAGACAGAAAGGTATAAGAAGAAGCTGTTGGTACCTTCTAGAAGAGGTTTTCCTAACTAATAAAAAGAAACACAAGGAAGAATCTCACTTTGTTCTTCTGAGACCTGGATGGGATGCCAGGTACTGCTGCAGCCATCTTGTAGCCATGAGAGAATTAGCTTGGGTGGCTAAATAGCAGAACAGGGGGAGAGAAGGAACCTGAGTTCATGACACCTTTATGAAGCCATTTATCATGTTAGGCCCTTCTCTGGGATTTTCTTTTTCTTCAGTTATTCATTTTCTCTGTTACTTGTAGTGGAATGCAGTACAGTATAAAAATGAGATTTCTTCTTGGCATTTTCTCCCTCACTCTCAATTGTCTCTTATTATCTTTTATTCAGCCTTTTGTATTTTATTGCAGTGGAATTCTTTTTGTAGAAAATATAACTACTCCATACTAGTCCAAATTCTAGTTCCTAATTTTGTAATTATCGTTACAATTGAATTCTTTGCTGATTGGGTTGGCTGGTGGTGAGGTGAGGAGAGGTAAGGTGAATGTGTGAATAAAGGAATGGTCTATTATTTTCCAATTTTCTTCTCCATAGTCATGGAAGAGATTTAAAAGGTACTGTGTATAGCATTATTTCAGAGGAATTACTATAAAAAACCAAATCTCTATGTATGTTTCTTGAGCCTTTGTTTTGGGCTCCCATTTAATGGTTTATTTTAGGCATGGCACTTTCATTAAGGTGTACAAGTAAAGCCCCATTGTTCAATATGGCTCCCTAATGAGAAAAAATAAGACTATGTATTGGGAATGAAAATTGTACATTTTTATGTGGAGGTTTATAGAGTATTGCTTCTAATTGAAATTTGAAGTTCACCTTTCCAGTTAAGGTGAAAGCAGAAAATCACAATTATGTCCCTCTCTGACATAACATACTTAAGTGGTGAACTGGATTTTGACAAAGGGTCGCACCTACTTGTCAAAAGAAAGAGAGAGCTGGTGTTGTCCTGAAAGGTTAAATGTGAATGAAGTCTGGTATATAAAGAGGCCATCTGTTGATGGTAAGGACTTAAAAATTATTGGAAAACCTTTGCTGAAAATGGAATTTGAGGAAGAAGCCTACGAAAGAGCTTGTCTGGGTGATAGATGAGAGAGAGATGCCGTGTTTATGTTTAGGGACCTAGTTTGCTGATCACTTTTTTTCCCAAACTAAGAGCCTGTGTTTGTGCAATTCATGAGATTGCTTCAGAATAGACCTAAAGTATTTATTTCAATTGTCGCAACACTCTTAGATAATATACATATGGTAATTGAGCTATATAAAACAACAGTATACTTAACGAGCACTCAGAAGTCTGCCGTGTCAGTGCTATTGGTTTACCTCTGTATTCTCAGTAAGGGTGATATAAAAGGCAAGAGCAAGATAAAAATTAGTTCCGGGGGGTGGGGAGCGGACGGAGGGGGGCAGGTTGAGAAAATTTTAGATATTACAGGAAGAGTTATACTTTATGCTTGCAGTTTCAACATTTTATGGATAGGGAATAATTGGAAAAACACCTAATAAAGCTGAGGGAGGTAGTAATGAAGTTTAAAATTTATTTTATCAAAGGGTTTTTTTACAGTGTGAAGAAAAAAGCAGAACCTGCCATTTGGTAGTTCATCAGAAGCTTCTAGAAGCATCTCAGTGACCTAAGACATGTTGTACTCACACATAAAGTCAGCTTTGGCAGAGACTTGCAATCACACCTCAAACATATAAATTTCATTAAAGTTTTGAAAGTGGGCATGAATGGAACTATTTCCATTGTTTCACAATTGCAGCTAAAGGTCTAAGGTAAAAACAGCACTTCTAGAACCTCACCAGCCCATACCGGGCCTATGAGGATGCTGAGGTCAGCTCTGCCACAGTCTCCTCCCTCCCACCCTCCCCAGAATGACAAGGTGCAGGAGAGAGAGGAAATTCCAAGGCGGCTTAATGTGAGGTTGGCCTGGGAGGGCGGTTCTGAGAACTTGCCCCAGATGGGAACCACAGAGGAAGCCCTCTCAGAGATCACGTGCAGGGAGGAGGGATATCTGTGACTGAGGAAGGCCAGCATCTCATCTCCTGGGTGGACCAGCTTGGGTAGCAGATTCACTGATTTACCTCTTTGTCTAGTTGAGGATGGGAAACATCAGCAGGGAAACATTCTGAGCTCTCACTGTTTGACCTGTTTTGTCTGCATTTTCCACCAGTCATTATAGAGACTATGAAATATGGGCAAGAGAACCCTGGTAACAACATGCACAGGTGTATCTCCAGGGGATTTCTAGTCAGGTCAGAACACAGACCATCTCCCCATCAGATACTGTGAAGCAGAGAGACCTCCCCCAGTTGCCTCTTACACAGTTGGCTCCTGTTCACCTAAGACAGTACTTACGCTATTGTCACGACGAGGGGTGTCATAGCCACAGGAAGAACAAGAACACAGCATCCTCTTAATGAACAGTGGCTTTGTCCTTTTAACCCTCTCCACCCTCCACTCCCTCCAACCCCTGAAGAGCTAAAAAAAAAATGGGTGCAAAAGCAGTGGAGGAGCAAAACACTAAACCTTCGTTCTCCGAGGCTGAGAGGAGGCATGCTCTACATCAAATTTGGGTGTTAAAGTTGTGAGCCAGCCTAACCCTAACCAGCCATCCTAATACCTAGACTTTGTTTGCAAGCCCTGAGGTTAGAATCAAGCTTGTCCCTGCCTGCCTTTCATCCTAATACCCCTGCTTAGGCTACTTGATAACAGACTAGGTAAATCTCAGAATAATTTTGATTTTCTACACAAACTATTAAATTAAAAAAAAATTGCTTAGCTAGAATTTGGTCACTTTCTTCTATATCTTTACAAACATTTCTCTTCCAAGACACTCAAAACTTTGGCTTAATGTCAAAATCATTTTCTAAAGATTTTTTTCCTCATAGTATCAGACTGATTCAACCACAAAGATCGACAGCATCTTTTTTTTTCCATATAGCCAGTGGGAATTGTCTTCATTCTTAAGTACTGGTTCAAAGATTTTCTTGGTTATAAGAATTTTAGAACCTTTGACTATTATTATAAATGTGACTTTTGGGGGTGCTATGGACTAAACGGTGTCCCCCTAAGTACATATGTTGAAGCCGTGACCCACAATGTCTATTTGGAGTTGGGACCTTTAGGGAGCAGTAAGAATGAGGCCCTAATACTATAGAACTGTTTTCCTTATAAGAGACACCAGATATCTATCTGTCTGTCTGTCTATCTATTTATCTATCTCTCCCTCTTTCTCTCTCTCTGAACAAAATACATTTTTCTTTAAGCCTCACAGTCTATGTGCTACTTTGTTAACACAACCCAAGCAGACTAACGGAGAGGCCTTCCTCTGAAGTCCCTCAATTACTAAGTCTGAGATGAGTTCTGAGAGTCTGTGTTGTTTCTGGATTTGTTTGTTTGTTGTTTATTTTTGTTAAGAAATCAAAATGGTTTTTAAGACCTCGTGAATAGGGGAAGCACTACTTTAAGGGATTATCTTTATGAATATTTCCTTTTGTATCTATTTCTTTCAGAGTTCTTTCCTCTGCTTTTCCTAAGTTTTCCTCCATTTCAACAAACATCTTTGGGTCTCTTCCTGTCCCTTACTGTTCTAGGTGGGAGAATACAGCAGTGAAAAAAATAAGATTCCTCCGCTCCAGAATTTAATGTTCTAATGGCAATCAAGGTAATACTGAATGGTCATACACATCCATTATTTAATGTCCAATAGTGGCAAGTGCTGTAAAAAAAAGGCAGGCAAGGTGTTAAAGAGGGAAGAGGGTGGCAGAATGGCTCTTCCTATAAGAAGTCGAGTAAAACCTCCCCAAGAAAGTAAAAACTGGGTCAAGATGTAGATGAAATTACAAAGTCATGTGAAAATATTTGGGAAGGAGCATTTCGGGAAGAGGAAAAGCCATGTGGAAAATAGTCCAACATTTCCTAGGGACATCATAAGGACCAGGACGCTGGAACGGAGGGGTTGGGGTGGAAGGGAATAGGAGTAATTCTGGAGAGGGCTCAAGGGCCAGCTAAGGGTCTGCAGGGACAATGCCAGAGGCGGAGTGGTGTTGAGCAGTAAGAGGTGTGATCTCATTATTTCTATGTGGAAAGACTAGTAGAACAATAGGGAAAACTGAGAATCAGGAGGTTACCGTAATTAACAATCAGGGTTAACTCCCTAAACATTGTGTTACAAAGGACTTACGTATGATGTAATCAGAAGCAATAAACGAGTCAAAGAATATCAGGGAATCAGAGGATTTCTTTAGCATTACCAAGAGAATATTATATTTATTCCAGTATTACAGCTTAACGTCAAATTTGTAAAAATTTTTATGCTTATCCTATCTTAGTAAATGGTGCTAGATCTACAGATTCTTTTCATGCAAGAAGGCACTTCAGATCTTCCAGCTTCACCTTCTGACCCTGCCATCAGGCAACTTGCGAACAATTGATTTGCTTTTCGTAATGCGTTCTAGTAATTATGAGAGCAGATACATGAGCCACATCACCACCCAATTTCCAATATACTCCTCCAATATTTTCTAGTCACTTGTTTAGGTGGAGTTAGAGATAATTTCATTTGCATACAATGGGATTGCACCTTTAACAGATTTATCTGTCTACTGGCAGAACTCAACAACCAACTCGAACACAGAAGTTTCAAATATCTACCCTTAAAGGATTCCTATCCTTTTCATAGGACAAAATGATTTCACAAAAGTGTTATTGTGTTTTCGATTGAGGTTTTAAAGTGATTTAATTATAGCCATAGAGGGTTGGGGTTTATGTATCCTTTTGACAAATCTAAAAATATACTTCTGATTTTAATGTTCTCTAAGGAGGTGTTGAGAGTATACTGGCTGCTCTTTCTTTTGGCAAAACCTTGATGCTAGGTACAAATGCTTCCAGTGGTATTTTTGGGCCATTCTATTTTTAACTTTAATCCTTCCCTTTGCTGTGGTTATGGCCCTGCGTTCCTAAATTATACGCTCTCCTGCAGTTTCAAAAAGCTAATTCATACCACCACGTGCATTAGGAAGGTGGTGTATATAATATTCCACTAAAGGAGACCTTAGGAACATTAAACCCCTACTAGTAACTGGTCACGAATCAGGGTTAGAACTGACACTAGTCATTTTTCTTCACTGACAAGTTTTCATTATGTGGCTTTCCCAGAACAATTTAGAAATTGATCCGCAGCTGATGGAAGCTGGGATGAATTGGGTGCATACGTGAACCCAAACCAGCAGAGCAAATGCTGGAGTCGGGCTCTCAAGACGAGACCAGAAATTTCTCCTCCATGTCCTCTTTCTCCATGTCCTTTTCCAAAGGCAGCACACGAGGATTTCAGGCCCCTTAAAAGCGACTTCTTGCTTTGGGAATATCCCCTGAGTCAGGAGAGGTCCTGTAAACTTTTCTTTCATCTTTTGTCTACTAATCTCTTGCCTAAATAGGTCAAAGGTTCACATCCCTGAGAAAACAATTTCCTAGTGTGCCTCTCCTGATATTAAAGAAAGAGGCTTTTGTTTTCTACAAAACTGTAAATTTGGTTTAAAACGGAGGCCATTGATCAAAACTTGCTCTGTGTAGTTCTGGTATGCTTTAGGTCCCTGGGATCACCTGATCAATGGGCAGGGTGGGGTCCCGCGACCCCAGGAAACACACAGAAAACAAGATGCTTCTAAAACTTCTCCAGGGGGTCTGGGAAGGTACCAGAACACATTCTGTCCCCAGGGAATTTAAGGATGACAGCTGAGACATGGGCTGACGGAGGTCAGCCAAGCAGGTTGTTTTGCCGTTGTTTGTTATGTCAGTAGTGATGGTGAGGATGGATGTAGAGATGAGGGATGAGGGGATGGTCTGGGCTGAAGAAAGAGCCAGACCTCAAAGATAAACCTAGAACAACCATACAAATAGGAGTTTGTTTAAGCTGAAATAAATTACTCCCCCCCACACCCATTTTGGTTCATTCCATATACATTTTGTGAGTCAGTATGTAGCTCATTAATTCCCTGGAACTGGTTAAGACATCCCACAGTGTGTTCCTTCCTAATAACAATAATGATGGCAACAAGAATGTATTCAACAGCTATTGTGGCAAGAAGTGCTGGAGGCTTTCTTTCTTTCTTTCTTTCTTTCTTTCTTTCTTTCTTTCTTTCTTTCTTTCTTTCTTTCTTTCTTTCTTTCTTTCTTTCTTTCATATAGGAGCTGTACAGCAGGTGGCGAACACAGACTCAGCACAGTCACACTCTTACATTGTGAGATTAGTTCAATTAATTAATATGGGAATTTTGATTCCAAGTTTTCTTGATTGAAGAGGGTCATATTCACAAAGACTGGAAGGGATTGAAAGTGCTTCAGGGAACCTCCGTACCACAACAGGAAATCAACAGAGTCCAGCCCTGAGAACAATCCACTGGGTGCTGCCCTGTCTCCTAGGCAGCTGTGCAGACAGCACGTAGCAGTCCCTGTTGGGCTTGGCCTGGAGCCCACACATTTCCAAAACTCTGCACTCCTGAAGACACAAGAGTGGGAGGCTGCCGGTGGCTGCATAGAAAAGAGCTGAGAACAATAGGAGAAATGAAGTGCTTTGGTGTGAGTTCCCCCACTTTATTAACATTTGTTTGAGGCTTATACTATATCTTTTTGATACAAACTTTAGTGTTTTAATAATGAACCTGCTTAGTACTTTCCATTACAGAGCCCAGAGGCACGCTTTCCCACCTGGCTCAAGCAGAGTGATGTGTTCATAAAGGAAAATGTGCTACTTAGCTTTATGGCAATTTTATGTTAAGAAATGAAGGGCTACGGGGGGCAGAGAGGGGAGGCTTTGTCTCCTTGGCCAGCAGGAAATAGAGAAGGCTGAGGAAATTAATGAAAAAAACTAAATTGGTCAAAAAGTACATTTTAATTGAGTTTCTGCATATCAAATACCAAAATAGGATATTTTAAAGATTTGTAATGATTATTACTATTTTAGATAGTAAAAGACACTTGAAGCCAAAGGCCATTTTTTTTGTTGTTTACAATTTCTCCGTTCACTTAAAAATCATGTTAATGATTGACTAATTATACAGCATAACAAAATGACTGACAGTAAAATTCTCAGCAGGAGATTTGGAAGCATCCCCAATATACTCTTTTTTGAGATGATCAAAAAAGAGGTGGAAGGTAAGTTGGAAAGGGCCTCTTTGAGGTTAGTAGGGATTGAAAACCCATCAAGGCAAATTCATCTTCCATGAACACTGTGAAAATGGTGTCAGCCTAAGTGCTTGCTTTGTTCTTCAGCCAGGGTTTGGATAATATGGGTAAGATTTCTACAGAGCAGAACAGCTAGCTATTGACCTCACTTTAGTCTGTCACCTTTACCTGAGGTACGGTCACCGTCATTGAAGAGCAAGCTGTTCAATAAACATTGCTTGAGAGAATTAGTAAATGAATGAATGAATCCAGGGATGTCTGTACTTGAAAGAAGCCACCTTTCATAAATGTAAAAGCTGATTTCAATCTTAGGAGACATGACCGTATAGCCTACTCAGGTTGAGAGTTATACCCACCTCTGGTTATTGGAAGTAAATATGCCCATTGGGAGATTTGGAAGCTGAAGAGTTCAATCTGGTTCTCTACTGCTCCTGCAGACTGGTATCAGTCATGGTGAGGCCATGTCCTCGGTGCCAGCCAGCACTGACAACCTCTAGTCAGTTGTCCCTTCTGCTCTCTGCACTTTTCCTGTAGTTAGGCATTAAGGACTTTAGGCATGCTCAAAGAAAATAAAAAAAAAAAAAAAAACATTTTGATGTTGTGAACAAAAATGAGTTTTGTTTCAATTTCGATACATTTCTGATCAATTCCATATTATAGAAATGGAAAGGATTCCTCCTTGGGACATAAGATTATGAAAGTATTGTTCAGTGAATATTAAAAATCATTTATCTTTTTTTCTAGCCTAACTTGTGTATTCACGTACCAAGTTTCTTAACTGAAAAAGGGTATGGCTGGTTATTTATATCTGAGATAAATAACATTACATTGTTGCTTAAGCTGTTTCAGCTCCTGATTTACATCCATTTGGATTACAACTATGTGGATCAAAACATTTATAAACATTCACAAAGCTAAAAACTACCCAAAACTAGAGCAAATGAAGGGAACACCCCACTATCTTGCTTTGGGCAACATTATGCTTTAATTAAAAAAGAGAACAAGTCAGTTTGGTTGAACATGTTGTCCAAATTCATTTATCAAATAAGATAATGTATCTCAGAGCACTTTGAAAATGTATACAAATTTTAAAATGTAATATGGTATTATAATTATTAGAAAGTTTCTACTTGGTTTTGAGTCCCTTGGAACTATTATAATTGTATATATTTAATATCAGATATCTTGCTGGGTTCTGTTTCTAAGTGGTGATTATCTGTTTTGATAGTGACTGATGATCATCTGATTATGTGTGCAATAATATAAACATCTAGTTGCAAACATTCTGTGTCTACACAAGAGCTGGAAATCTTTGGTGCAGATAGGAAACCATGCAGATTTGTGAGTAAAAGTATTAGAATGTAGAAATCAATTCCAGTTTTTCCATCCTTAATCTTCATTTTCCCTTTTGAATAACAAAATAAAACTTCTTTGACTGAAAATAAATCTCCACAAGAGGTATCTGGAAGCCATGTTTAATGTCGATACTGCTTTCAGTCAAATTTATTTTTTTCTAAAACCATGTGTTAGAAATGTTCACATTTTCCTTACTCTATAAAACACAAAGATGTCTAAAAGTATTGATTTTCTCTTTGTCTTACTGTGATATCAATCACATCTTTGATGGATGTAAATTAACAGAGATTGGACTAAATGAGGCCAATTAGTACAAATAAAACTCAATCTAGAACTTTAATATTTTAGCAAAATTTCTTCCACGGCTTTCTAGAGCCACTTCTTCTTCTGGGCTTGGTTATGAAATGGTTTGTTCAGATCCTTCCCAAATGTCTTCAGAGCCTGGGTTAAGGATTAAAATGGAGATGCATATGTTAGAAATATTTTTAAATATTTCTATTTTAAATATCATAAATAAATAAAACATATTCTAACCTCCCTACATAAACTAATATGCCTTTGCAATGGGAAAATTTAAAAACAGGCTTAATACTCCCAACTTTATGATAAAAAAATAAAAAGATATTAGTTCAACTTATTCTCACTAATCTAAAAGATTGAGGATAGAATGTAACTGTGAACAAAGTATATAATCTGTGAGTAAATTTTAATCACAAAAGTATAAATCAAATTTTAAATTTAAATAATTTCATTATGACTTTCAAATTTATTTGTCTAAAATAGTTAAAATATCTAATAAAAACCGAAGTATAAAAATTGTAATTAACTTGTGAACAATTTTTAAGTGAGAGTATTTAAATAAAGTTAACTTTAATTTTTTTAAACAATGAAATCTTATTAAATCTTTCATAAAAATAAAACTGTTTACTATTGTAGCCTTCAGTGTTCATCTAGTGGACCATGTAAAAAAATTACATTGTGCTTCCTTTACATGATTTAAATATGTACAAATTTAAGAAATATTGAATTGTTTAATAATACAAAATATTCCTCAGCCCCTATGTCCAACTATTAGAAGTATTGTGTTAAGTTAATTTTTTTCATAACTATGGACTGAAATGCAGAAAACAAAAATAAGCACTCAGCATCACCGGAAAAGAATACCTTATCATGGGAGAAGCTAGTGCATTCTTGCTTTCTGAGATGATTTGACAAGTTAATGAATTTTTCTATTCTCTTCCCTAAGTTCATCTGTAGCTCAAATACTCTGCTATACTCCAAAGCAATCCCCACCTCACAGCAGCCTGACAACCCACATACCTCACAGGCTTTGAAAGCTATGCAAATTGTTTTGAGGTGATAGGGGAAAGCACTTCTGAGTGCCTGAAGAGAATTACTAGCAAGAACAGATGTTTACCTGATAGGTTGCATCGTGCCAAGCTAAGTTCAGAAATGCAAGTGATTGAAGCACCCTTATGTCTTTAGTAAGGTTAAGCCTCTTGTGTTTGTTCATACTTGGACCCACAAAAGCACAAAAGTGCAGGACAGAAACCGAACCGTGCCGGCATCCAAGGTATATATTGAACATGAGCCTGGTGCTATGGAGAATATTATGTAGAACCTGAAGATGAAGCCAACACGGTAAAAGGCAGAGAAAACTAATGATAAGAGACTAATTCATGATGAAAATGTGTGAATTCCAAATCCTGCTGCACCAGAGGCTGGCTAAACCCCTCAGATTTTCATTTGGTGAGAAAGTCCATTACTTTTCTTTTCTTAAGCCATTTTCAGATGGGATTCCATCATTTGCAACAGGAGAAGTCATCCCTGGTATAGCTGGAAACTATTCTTTTTCCAGAGCACTAACCACCAGGAAGTATCTTGGCAGCTTTGACCTCAGTAGGATGTGTGTAAGATTAGAGAAAAACAACTGGACTCGTCTGTTAGCCTCAAGTTCTGGGTCATGTATGGGGTAGCATCTCTTTTTGTCAATGCTGTTCAGCTACCCCATTCCTACTATGATGTTGATTGGTCTTTCTCCCGATGTCAGAGAGGCTACTTTGAACAACTCTAAGTGACTCTAACAAGAGGACCTTGAAGAAGTATGACTATGCAAAGAAGTATTGAAAGTCCTTTTCAAAAAAGCATCAAAACTGCTCTCCTAACATGTTCATTCATTACATGTGGAATTTGTTAAATGGGATAAATACCTAATTCCATAGCCTACTGTAGAAGACAGGATTGCATTTCTAAAATCTAAACAACTACCCATTAATGCTTAATTCTCATGATTTGAAAATCTTTGCTAATCTCATTTTCTTTCTGCCTCCAGCCGAATGACTTCTTTTCCTATATATTTAATCATTAACATAGCATTGATGTTGTTTGTAAGATAATACAACCAAGAAACCCTCCTGTACTCTAATAGCTTAGTTGGAGGCTACACATTCCTAATGGGTATGCATTCATTTAAAGCTTTCATAGCACAGTAGCAAAGTCAACTTGAAGTAAATCATAAACTTCATTTTAGTCAGTGTATCGCATATCAAGATTTTTATAAGTACATGTTGACTTTTTGGTAAAAACCCAAGTCTCTAATCAGTCTTCCAAGAAAGAAAAAAGAAAACAAGAAAAGAAAAACTCACAAAAATACAGTGGGTAGAATCATGGCCTACACTAATAATGTATTTCAAAGAATACCTTCTTTCAGACTACACAAAAATATAGCGCTTACATTTTTACAAACCCACAGTTTATGTAGAAATTATTTTATGTTTAGATATCACTCACCAGTAACTGGTATAGAGCCAGCCTGAGAGCTACATAAACACCAGATTTTACACATTACATAGCTCACACAACATTTTGCTTTAAGCTGGTTAGTTACTTATAAACCTACATGCAGTTTAAGGTCTAACCCAACCCTGATAAATTCCTTGTTCCCACCAATTTTTTTCCCAAGAAAAGCAACAGAGAGAATTGTTTTACACACCAAAAGAAATAAAAATCGTGCATGTGCATTTTTGTAAACTAGGAATTCCTGTTACTGTTACCGTAAATCACTACCACATGTCAAACAGCAAAATGTTCATTACTCTCCCAAATAATAGAGTTGATTAATGAGGCACATTTACAATGCGGAATCTTGGTCTCTGTCATAAGTAGACAAAGTTTAAGAAGTTTAAAAAAGTCATGTAGATGGGGAAATAACTTTAACTATCATTCTTCAAAGGCAAAGTAAATCTTAGGCATCATGGGGCAGGATTTGGTCATCTAAGGGGTAATAACTTCCAAATGAAACTACTCTTTCTTCTTAAAGAAAAGAATCGGTAGCTGTGTCACAAGACAGAAAGATAGATGTTTCTGGTCCATGGATGTCTCATGATTGCTTAGTATAGGAAATACATTCCAGGGGAATTTGGGTGTAATGCCTGAACTCTTAAAAGCGATTTTACCACTCTGCCCTGATTTTCCCAAGTAATTAACTCGTGATGATGCTATTTACTCAGAAGTATTATCCTAAGAAATCTCCCTTTTCTATTGAATAGGTAGTCTCCAATCGAAAAAAAGAAATCTACTTGAGTGAAGTCACCAGATGGAAAATTAAGTCAGTTGTCATCTACAAGCAACTTTCTCAAAGTGGCAGGCTTCACATTTCACCCACCACTGTAACAATGCGTTGCTTCTCAGGATAGCGGACATTTTCAAAATGTACTGAATGTATTTCTTGCTTCTGTATTTGTGTTCTATTGCATGGAGGTGGAAGGGATTAAAAAAATAACACGGGGAAGAAATTCAACCTTGGTAGCTAATCAGAAGTCTTTTGTCATGAGTTGCTCTACAGTGACTCAAGGCACCTTCTATCCGTGTGCCTTTGTTCAGACCCTTTACAGCCGGTAGAGCATGGTTACCCACAGAAACACTGTCACCTGCATATGTACACATTGCAGAATGTAACCCATTTCTTGAATAAGTGTTTCTTCACTTTTATACAAACATGTTTTCTGGGGTACATACCTGTGCATGTATGTGCGCACACACATGTTTGCATGTGCCTTTTAATTTCTTACAAGGCAGTGGTACATAATAATTAAGGACATTGTAGAATCAATCACATACAAGTTCAAACCCTAGATTCAACACTCATTTGCTGTGTGGATTTGTCAAGTAACCTAAATTCTCTTAGCCTTAGTTTCTCTGTATGTAAAATAAGAATTTTTTAAATCAAAAGTTTAATTTATTATGTCAAACAGGAAGTGATACAATTAATCAAAGTATTCATGTAAACTAAGGTCAGTTTTGCCTTCTTAATGATAGCTTGTTTATGCCAACAATGAAAAAGTCTGGAGAGCAAGTAGTGATGAAATTGCAAAAAGCTTCTCCCACAGCTTGTTGACAATTGAATATTTTTCCTTGCAAGAAGTGGTACAAAGCCTAGAAGAAGTGTAGTCATTTGGTGGGAGGTGTTTGTACAACATGTGGTCAAGCATTGTTTTGCAAGAGGATTGGCCCATTTCTGTTGACCAATCTGGGCTGCTTAATCTCAAGCATCCTCATTGTGCTGGTTGGTTGCAGTAGACATCTATTATAATGAATTGACAAGGTTTCAAGCCGTGGTGCATAATGAATGTGGATAGAGAGTTGCCTAAATAATTAAGTGAGGTACAGTGTGTGAAATCCTGTTTCACACACAGTTAAAAACCAACACTCCTTCCCCAATTAGTATTAATAATATTTTTCCAACCAAGAGACATGTCTGGTACACCCAGCTCAGACTTTCAAGCTTTCCCTTTATTATCCCAGCTGGAGTTGGATGAACCAGACCAAAAACCAGGAGCAAACCAAATACTTAGCCACAATGGGAGTCACTAATATTACCACTAATTTAAGAAGGGAAATACGATCCATTTTGAAATAACTTGAAAATCCAGTACCTAGAATTTAGGTAATTCTCTGCTGGCAGTTCCAGAGAATCAAGAGCTAGAAGGGAGTTCTGGATCTTGAGGACAGACACTTTCATTTTGCAACCAAGGAAAATAAAATCTGAAGAGAAGCACTTACTTGCTCCCCTAAATCTTCCAAGAGTTGGAGCTAGGACTAGAATCCAGGTTCACTCACAGGATCTGCTTTGCTGCTCCTCTTTGGGTTTATTGTTAGAGGCAAACACTAGATTTACTGAAAACAGAAAACTAAGAAAAATGGATCTGATAGAACCTGGGCCAACCCTGTCATTGAAAGTCTTAAAACTTTAAGAGTGTAAATCACAAAGCATTACCTAATTAGTAGTTCATAAGGTGTTGGGAGAATAAAAATGAGATAATGCATGTGAAAGTAAGTCATAAGAAAGAAAGTTTTATGCAATAATGAGGATTAATACTATGCATTTCTCATATAATCAATTCTATCCTTGTTAAACTGAATTGGATACCAATTTGCTGAGAATACCTGGTGTTACGGGGCCTTCATTCTATGGTAAAGGAAAATTTTCATTATTAAGAGGACAGAGGACAGGTAAAGAGCTATGTCTCCATAGCTGTTAACACAAAGTTAATTACTGATTCCCTCACCTTGCAAGTAATTTCAGGTCTAAGATCTCCGAGTATCTGGAGATGGTTAGGCTTAACCTTTGTTATTAATGAAATAAGTGAAGCCTAGGGTGATAAAGTGATTCTTCTAGAGCAAAGAATAAGTCCAGGTAAAAGTTAAAACCCAGAACCTAATGCTGACAGGGGACCTGGTCAGTTATGGGGGGAAAAGTCATAATAGCAACTGATTATTAGAAACGGAAGTTAATTCAGAAAAAGAAGATGATCTTGGCAGGGCTAAGCATTTTTTTTTTAAATTGCTCTCTAGAATACAATTATGACATTTAACTGAAAGTCACATTTTATTTTAAAAAGGAGCTTTGCAGTAAAACTTACCTGCATTTCCTCCTATACAGAGAGGCAAATCCTTTATTATATATATATATATATTATTATATATATATATATATATACCCGATATCATGGATTCATTCTTCCATTCATCTAATTTTAAAAATCTTCATTAGCAATTCAATTTTCTCCCAAGAGCCCTTAAGTAAGGAACAAGAAGTTGTGTTAGGAAGAGCCCACTAGTGTCCTCAAGGTAAGAATAAAACTGTGCTTAGTTTCAAGGCCAATTAGTGCAATACCCAAGAAGGACCCATCTGAACACAATAACAGATGCTAAAATTTCTGAGTGGTGTGTCAGTGGTCTCAACTTCCACATTTTTGAGGTTGGAACTTGACACTGACTTTTGAAAAGCCATCTGTGAGGAACCTGTTCAGTATGGTCAAAGGAAACACAGAAAGGAGGCTGTTGTCCTTCAGGTACAGATGACTGAAGTCCAAGGGTAAGGTCACAATGGTATCTTTTATTGTCCTGCAGTGTTTGGGATTCTTGGGCTCTTTATTTGAGCTCACATTTTTAATCACCTTATCATTCCAACATTTTGGGCAAGGTCAAGGACTAAACTGACCTGCAACTTTGAGCAATTAAGTACTGCAGATGTTGGGCCATTGGCATTTTGCCATCCTCTCAGCCCCCACACTGTCCTTTGCATTAAGAAATTCAGTTTCTAGAGGGGTTTATTTTACTTTGTTTTTTTTAACAATTCTTGATAGACATTTAATAGTGGCATTTTTTAACAGTCCATGATATGCATTTAATAGTGGCATTCTGCAAAGGGAAATTAGAAGGTAGGTGCTACAAGTTGAATGAATTATTCTGCATGCATATGGCTAGGTCAATGTGTGTGAAATGAGAAGACAAAGGGACAACCATGTTCATTTTTTCATCTTTACAATGAGTAGTGAGCAGGATACATCAGTACAGCTGGAGTAATTACTGGCAATCATGGAAATGGCCCCAAATGAATTGACTGCCTGTTCTTTTTCCTACTTTCCCAGCTGTATACCCAGCTGCATATCCACAGCCCAGAATAAATCCTGTTTATGGGATCCTTAGCTTTTTGATTATGAGACAACTTGTGGAAGCTAATTAAAGGGTACTTGGGGCTTCCATAGCAGTTAGAGCACCTTTGAAGATGCCTAACTTATGAAGGAAGGAAGTATTTATCCAACAGGATCCCATCCAATGGCACTGCCACTACCTGATGGATACACAAGACCAAGGCAAATTTAAAATACGTGGACAATACTCCAATTCAAGTAATTATTTGAACACTAGTATTATTAATTCCCCACCCAGTTGCTAGGAGAGGTTTAAAAATAAATTAAGTTTAATAATAATAATAAAGATATATATCAATTGATTTACTTAGACTACATTTAATTCATCAGTTGCTAAATATATTCAAGACAGTGACATACACACATATACTCACTCGTGTGTTATGTTAAGATAACAGATGCCACCGTTTTCTCATCTACTGACAGATACTGCTTATGCCATGTGGGTAGCTAAATAGTATTTAAAGTCATATGAACTGGTCGATGAAACTCTGACCACTGACACGTTCTGTTATTTATTAAAGAAGTTTTTTAGTTTAACGTTAGTTCTGCATGAACTGTAATTTCATATTTCTGTGCCGCCTTTTTTGCTTACGTGGAATTGGGACACCCTTAGCCCAGTGGCAACCAAGTCTGACCTCTCTTATGCTTTCCATCTGCACTACATTTATCAAACCACAAGGTTTGGAATCTGCAGTCTTTTTATGCAATTTAAGTAAGAGAGTGGAGAGAGGAAAGCTCTAATAAGCCTCCCCTTGGGAAAACAAACAGCTTCTAGCACCATCCCAGGGATCTGGGTCGGTGAAAGACCAAAGCCATCCTGTCAACCTACCTTTGGACAAGGGCAAATTTTGGTTTGAAAATGGGTCTGCACCTGTTTGTCATACCCTGTGGAATTCTGATTTTCTGAGGTTGCTGTAGTTTGAAATAGGTGCTTTGATTTTCCCCCACGATGGATTGGAATGTTCAGATGGTTCTCTTCTTGGTCCCTGTGGAGGCATCAGAATTTTGGAATAAACTCTGCCTTAAGTGGATGTGGAAGATTGGAGAATGGGAATGATATTCTACTATCAGAACAACTTAACTGGGATCTTCGTGAATATTTTCCTTACCAAAAATTGTGAAAATTCATGCAACACATGGCTTAGTAAGAGGACAGGATATTGGCAATCAGAACTGCCCTGGGAGTCAAAACTCTTTTTGGAAATACAAAACATATGGCCCCAATTGCAATAATCTAAATTTATTTCCAAATGGTGCCACAATGATTGCAAAATATTTGCAATACTAACACCTGAAAATGATAGATAAAAGTAATTGTTTGGGGTGAAAATAATTTATATCACTTACTATGTTTTAAACTGTATTTCTTTTTTCGTACATTTATGTTTGACTCCTTTTTTAAAGCACTGGACTTAGATATGGAGTATCTATATTCCTTTTATGGTGAAAAGTAATTGTAGTTTTCTGTAATTCCTACTTTTCCATGAGCTAACATTCAAGTGTGGTCTTTGTTAAAAAGATGGAAAGAATGTATTATGACATGTGATGTTCTCCCATCAGCTAATTCTAGCATTAGTCCCTGATCATTAGTGTTAATGAGGAGAAACAGTGTGAGAATAATCCAAAGATAGTAGGTAATCCAAAAGGCATGTAAACTTGAGTTAAAATGTTTTGTGTTTATTTTTGGATATGAGTATGTCTGACATTATTGACATTCTTATTACATCAGCTAGTCTAATTAAGTCATATTACAAAGAAATGGCTCAGAATAAGCAATATATTTCACAGCCTATTTTATTTGGAATGTAATGGGTCAATCTAAGTAATGCACTATTCTGAAAAATATTGGTAGACAGCTCTTACAATCAGCCCGTCTCTTCTCTGCTTTACTTTTCAAGGCCCCATTGCATTACTCCCTACATTTGTTTATTAAATCCTAAATCCCCAACACTAATGGTTCACTCAACTCTGCTCCGTGTTGCTAAATATATCCAGATCCTTAACACATGGCCTGTGTTAGACTCACAATTTGATTTGAATGAGATGAGTAAAAATAAATAAAACACACACACCGCTTCTATATCTGGGACCTTATAATTGAAAGAGCCAGGATTTGGCATTAGAACTGGGAGTCAAAAATCTTAGGTGTAGTGGTCATTATTTCTGTGATGTGCTATACATCAATTCACTTCTTTGGATCTCAGATTCATCAGTAAACAGAGTGGATTGAAACAGAAGAGTGCTTTCCTAAGTTTCCACAGAGTTTCCTTGGACTGAAAGATAGTTCTTGAGAAAGGAGGTCGAGAATGCTAAGCCTGAACAGGCAGGGATCCAAGTCTTTTCTCCCTGACTCAGAAAAGCAATCATATATTTACCTGTTGATACATTAGTCACATTGATGTCCCACGTAACTTTGTGTTGGAGCATGGTGGTAAAAAGGGCAGAAAAAGAACATTTGAAGCCTACCTATGCTGCAGTTTTCACATATGAGGAATATAATCTGATTTTTTTTTTCTTTACCTATCCTTATGGGGACTGATCCAAAAGACTCATAGAATGTAAGAGCTATAGAAACTAGTAGACCTTGGTATTTGGGAGGCAAGTAGTTCTCAAACCTGACTTAATATCAGAATTACCTAAGCAACTCTAAGATAAAATCACTGGATTGCCCTTAATAGGATTTTTTTTTCCTTTTTCAGAATATTGTGGGGGTACAAATGCTTTGGATGCACAGATTGTTTTTGTACTGCTTGAGTCAACGTTATTAGTATGCCTATCACCCAGATAGTGTACGTTGTACCTGTTAGGGTATGATTTCACCCATTCCCTCCTCCTCCCTTCTACCTGCTTGATTTCTGTTGAATTTTACTTTCAGCATTAGTATGATCTGTTAGTTCCAATGAAACAGTGTAATGTTCGTTTTTCCATTCTTTCAATACTTCACTTAGTCTGCAGTTCCAACCAGATTGTTCCAAAAGGTATTAATTCATTTTTATGACTGTGTAATACTCCAGGATATACATATATCACATTTTATTAATTCATTCATTAATTGATGCATACTTGGGTTGATTCTACATCTCTGAGATTGTGAATTGTGCTATATTGAACATTCTAGTGCACATGTTTTTCTGGTAAAATAACTTTTTTTCCTTTGGGTAAATACCCAGTAGTGGGATAGCTGATTTCGTCTTTGAGGAGTCTCTATACTATTTTCCCTAGAGGTTGTACTAGTTTGCAGTCCCATCAACAGTGTATAAGTGCCCCTTCTTTCTGTATGATGCCAACATCTATCATTTTGGGATATTTTGATAAAAGCCATTCTCACTGGGGTTAGGTGCTATCTCCTTGTGGATTTGATGTACATTGCTCTGATGACTAGTGATATTGAACATTTTTCATATGTTTATTTGCTCCTAGCTATATTTTTTTTGAAAAGCTTCTTTTTGTGTCTTTTCCCCACTTTTTAATGGGATAATCTGATTTTTTTCTTGCTGACTTACTTGAGTTCTTTTCAGATTCTTGTTCAGATGTATAGTATGAGACTATTTTCTCCCACTCTATTTGCCTGTTGATTGTTTCCTTAGATGCACAGAGGAACAAGTCCATTACCAGTCATAAAACTATGTTATAAGGCTATAGTAACCAAAACCATATGGCACTGGCACAAAAATAGAAACATGGACCAAAGGAACAGAACAGAGAACCCAAGTATAAAACCCTCCACAGATTGTCAGCTGATCTTTGACAAAATAGACTGAAATAAACACTGGGAAAAAGAATCCCTATTCAATAAGTGTGTAGGAAAAATTGGATGGCCATATGTAAAAGACTGAAGCAGGATCTATATCTTTTATCACTCGCTAAAATTAATTAGGCTGCAGACTTAAATCTAAGACATGAAACCAAAAGATTTTAGAAGAAAATGTTGGAAAACCCCTTCTAGATATAAGCCTAGGCAAACAAGTTATGTAGAAAACACCAACGGCAATCACAGTAACAACAAAAATAAATGGGACTTAATTAAAATAAAATCTGGTTATTTTGAACACCCACAAAATCCTTGAGAGTATTTACACAACAGTGTAGAGTAAATTAGACACCTCATAACAATCATGAACAGAGATCTAACATTAAATAATGTCAGACTGTATGGACAATTAGCATTGGGAGAACTTGGTTAAAGTGAAAACTTTGAAAGCTCCTAGAAATAGATAAACACATGGATAAATAGACATGAAAGAGAATTTTTATAAACTATTTATTCATTCAATTTTGGGTCAGAGTCTCACTCTGTTTCCCTGGCTAGAGTGCAATGACATCATAGCTCACAGCAACCTCAAACTCCTGGGCTCAAGCAATCCTCTTGCCTCAGCCTCCCAAGTAGCTAAGACCACAGGTGCCTGCCATGGTGCCTAGCTAGTTTTTCTATTCTGTTTTGCTCTTGCCCAGGTGATCTTGAACTCCTGATTCAAGTAATTCACCTGGCTTGGGCTCTTTGAGTCCTAGGATCACAGGCATGAGCTACCACACTGGCCCATAAACAAAATTTAAAAAAGAAAAAAAGAAGAAGAATGTTAAGATGAAATTAGTAATATACTTTTCCTTCCTTCCTTTTTTTAAAAGACAAAGTCTTGCTCTGCCACCAGGCTAGAGTTTAGTAGCATAATCATAGCTTACTGCAGCCTTGAACATTTAAGCTCCTGCAATCCACCCAACTCAGTCTCCTGAGTAGCTATAACAATAGGTGCATACCATAATGCCCAGTCAATTTTTTATTTTATTTTTTAATATTTAAAGTAGCATAATTTTTTTTTTATTGTTGGGGATTCATTGAGGGTACAATAAGCCAGGTTACACTGATTGCAATTGTTAGGCAAAGTCCCTCTTGCAATCATGTCTATGTGGTCCTGCTATGTTGCCCAGATTGGTGTCAAACTTCTTCCCTCAAGCAATACTCCCACCTCAGCCTACCTAAATCAGAGACATTCTTTACATTTTAAATGAGAATGAAATACAATTGATTTTTATAGATCTTTGCCTTTAAGCAATGAGTTTCCCTTGATGCTCTTGGTGGTGACATGGAGTGAAGACAAGGAGGAGAAATTGTTACACATGATGTCGTCTTCTTCCAGCCCATGATTTTTCACTTGCTTTCTGAGACACTCAAATCCAATTTGTAGTCAAAGTTGTATCACCATTAACCATGTTTTAACAATCTGCTCTCTTTTACAGAAGACTTTTCTCTCCTTTCAGAAACAAAATGAAATGCAGGCTGAACAGAGATGTTTTGAATGTCCATTCTGACCTCCTTACATATTTCCCTCAAATCATTTTTGCTCCTTCTAAAGGGATCCATTTACATCTCTTTGCCAGCTTATTCCAAAAATAGAGTAAGAAATGGCTCAAGGATTATGAGACAGCTTCATTTTTGCTCTTAAATCCTTCTGTTTCTCTTCGTCATCACAGAATGATCACAAGGACTTCTGATAGAATATGAAAGTAAAAATCAAGCTGTTTGGCAATCACTTGACTCAATGTGTTTGAATATCTCAGTAACCAAATGTTTTACAGATGCTTCATCTAAAAAAATAATACATGTGGATATTGGGGAGGAAGGATAAGAGAGTGTAAAACAAGGGAAAGCTGGAGAAGGTTTCACTGAGGATACATATGGAAGGCTTCCTTTCCTTCTCTTCTCTCAGTTTCTTTTGTCAACGGCTCCCTTGGAGTTTCACAAAGTCAAAAGATGCTGACCTTTTTGCAAAACTCACAGGTTTAGCAGAGGTGGAAATCTTACAAAAAATATAATGATATGCTTTTTATTGACAAAAGAAAACAACTCATAGAAACTATGTCCTACTAACTATAGATGCTCTTTTCTTCTTCCATTTTAGATATAGATTTTCAGATACTTCCACAAAGTATGTAAATATCTAGACAGACAGTTAGGTGAGTGTCCATTGGGAGAAAAATTTAAAAAAACTTAAATACTTAAAACTGAAGTAACTTTATAAATATCCTGCTATAACCTCTAAAGATTCCTCACTGGTGTCTCAGTTAAGTTGTAGCTTCTTTTTAAAAAAATTTTTTTAAAAATAATTCAGATTATTATGAGGGTACATTTGATTAGGTTGCATAATTTGCATTTGTAAGCTGAAGTCCAAGTAAGCAGTTTTGTCCTTCACCCAAGAAGGGTGCCATATACCCATGCATTGTACCAATTAGATAGAAACTTACAGAACCCCCCTTTCCAATTCTTCTTCTTTTTTCTTAATTAAATCATAGTCGTGTACATTAACACAATCATGGGGTACAATGTGCTGGTTTTATGTACAATTTGAAATATTTTCATCAAGCTGTTTAACATAGCCTTCATGGCATTTTCTTAGTTATTGTGTTAAGACATTTTCTTTCCACTTCTTGAATTTAATTGAGTTTTTCTCCCACAGGGGCCTGTAGTTGTTAATCTACTAGTTTCAACTTAGAATTGAGGGCAAAGGATGCTTACTTTTCCATTCATGTAATACTTTACTTGGGAGAATGTTCTCCAAATCCTTTGAGGTTGTTAGAAAAGATTCAAAATCGCCATACTTTTTTATGGCTGAATAGTATTGCAAGGGGTGTGTGTATGTGTGTGTGTGTCACAGTTTATTAATCCATTCATGGGTTGAAGGGCCCCTGGGTTGTTATACATTTTTGAGTGTAAATTGAACTGCTGTAAACATTCAAGTGCATATGTACTCATTTCTTTTGGGTAGATATCTAATAACAATATTGCAGGACCAAATGGAAGGTCTACTTTTGGTTCTTTGAGGAGTCTTTGTACTTCTTTCGTAAAGACTGTACTAGTTTGCAGTTTTACCCACAGTGTAGAAGGGTTCGTGTCTCTCCACACCCAGGCCAGAATCTGTTGCTTTGGGACCTTGTGAAGTAGGCCATTGTAACTGGGGTTAGATGATATCTCAAAGTGGTTTTCATTTGCATTTCTCTGATAATTAGAGATGATGAACATTTTTCCCATATATTTATTGGCCCATTCTTCTGTCCTCATGAGAAAAGATTTTTGTTCACATCTCTTGCCCCATTTTTAATGGGATTGTTTGCTCTTTTCTTGTTGATTTTGAGTTCTTTGTAGATTTTGTTATTAGCCCTTTGTCAGACTCATGGCATGCAAATATCTTCTCCCATTCTGACAGTTGTCTCTTTGCTTTGCTGATTGTGTTCATAGCTGTGCAGAAACTTTAACTTAATCAGGACCCATCTATTTAATTTTCTTATTGCTGTGATTGCCAGGGGGGTCATTTTCATAAATTCTTTTTCTAGGCCAATAAGATTAAGAGCTTTCCCCATACTTTCTTCCAAGGTTTTCATAGTTTGTGTCTTACATTAAAATTTTTAATCCCTCATGACTTAATTTTTGTAAGTGGCAAGAGGTACAGGTCCAGTTTCAGTCTTTTACATGTGGCTATCCCAGCACAAGTTATTAAATATGGATTCTTTTTCAAGTATATGCTTTGTTTGCTTTAGCAAAGATTAGATGAAGTCCTAGCTTCTTGACATGACTTTACAAGCTTTTTCATGACCTGGCCTCCCTTTTCCTATCCACCCTTGGCTGCTTAACAGACTTCTTTCTAGGTGCTGCCTCAAACCTTGCTGAATATGCCCATTTGGAGATTGTCAATCTCTTTCACTTCTTGGCTTCCCTCTATGTGGACCATTTGTCCCATGTATCTTCCTAGTCTTGTTTGGTTTCAGCAAAAGTATATCTTCCCCAAGACATCGTCTATTCTGCATACAAAGCTCTTACTCTATCCCTTGGTCACTTCTTACTATACTCTATCTTGCCAAAAATGCAAGAGGTTAGTTTCAGTCTAGGTCCCATTTCTTTTCACACAAATATCCAGTTATTGAGATGACAAGAATTTCCAAGGAAGAATTGTGTAGGGACAACGAGAGAAGCGGCCAGATCTGTCTCTCCAACCAACCGCCATCATGGAGGGGCTGGAGAGTTTCAAGGGATGGTGAATCTTGGCATCAGTAAATCTGCCTTGGTACCTTCAGGATATTAACCCCTTTGTTTTGCAGAAAATTCTTTAGGTTAATGAGAGGATTATAATGAGAAATAAATAGGGGTTATTGAAATTTATTCATGGAGCTGATTACATTGTAATTAAATGAGCAGTAACTATTATCTTTTCAGGTAACAACACTAATTTAAAAGTATATTCCTATGACTCACCTTAATTTCTACCCTATATCTTCATTTCCATCTAAGTACCAAAAAAAGTCATTTCTTTACTTCTAGGAAAGGTCAATCAAAGTCATGACTACATTGGTTATTCAGTGCTCTAGTCTCAGTTCTGATCTATGTCCCTCCCTATCTCTAGGGATTATCTAAATTTGTAGGGGAATTCATAGAAATAGGCCAATTAGAATACTTAACTCATAAAAGGCCAACTAAAAGCTTTTCCCTATCTTTTTAGTCCTCACAATAGCTGAGGAGGAAGTACCATTACCTGCACAGCTCTGAGGAGGATCAGCCTGGATTTGAACCCAGGCATTCTGAGTCAGGAGCACCTGATCTTACTGACTCTCCTATATGATCTCTGTGAAACTGGATTTCCTTCCTAATATGCATAGCAGAAGATGAATCAACATCAAATAGAAAATAGTAAGAACAATAGAGAGAGGGGGGGGAAAATGAAGAGGGAGACATAAATAACAAGCCAGCAAGCTAGTCTGAGGAGGGAGCAGAAATGTGTATCCCATGGCTGTCCACCTGAGCAATCCACACATTCCTGAGGAACTGTCAATCATTATCTACAGGCTCTTGCTTGCTGGGAAGATACAGAGCTATAAATCTGTGTATGCTCAATTTCTGCAGTTTTGAAAGGCACTATTTTTCATCAAGTTCATAAATTCTTCTGTCTGGGGAAGCTGGCAGAAGTAATAGCAGAGGCAGAGTAGAGTAGGATGGACCCAGAAGTGGAGAGAGGCCTCTAGGAGAACAGCCAGATAAAGAGATGGCTGGATCATTCAGAGTAGCTGGCGATCTCAGAGCACTGCAATACTGTAATGTAAAGGGGTTTTTACTTACTGTCAACTCCAACACTAACTTGTATGTGACCTTGAGCAACTTGTGGGTGTCTGCTTTTTCTCTCACCTAAATGGAGGTCATGATCAGGATAATCATTTTGCTCCAGCCACCTCCATTTTCTGTGTCTACTCCTTCTGCAGGTCACCTCCAGAGCTATTGAATGTTTTCTGCATTCCCTCCCAGAAAAATGTAGTGCCCAGGAAAGAGGAAGGATGTACCTTCCGTGACAATGGAATTTGTCTTTCCCTCATTATTAGTCCTAGGCTTTCCTAATCCTGGAAAGACTAATTCAGATATTCTCTTTAATAGCCATTTCAAGCACAGTAGGTATTTCCAAGATATCAAGAAATGCAGCAACTGTAACAATCTTCCAGTAGCTTCTACTGTATCAGAATTTCAATTAATAAAAGCAAATAGAACAATTGAAATAGGAAGTTAGCTTTCTTCTTTCACATTAAGCTATAATCAAGAATTGTTTTAAAAAATTGAAGTAAAAAATTATGGTATAAAATAATAGTTCTCTTTTTGAAAGTTGATTTTTTGAGGTACAGCCAATGATTTTCAATAATTAATAAATATAAGACTGAGGTTTCTTCGATTCCTTTTATTGAGTATCATTGGGTATTTGAGATTTTAATAAATCATCACATAAGGAGCTAAAAAAAGTCATAGTTTAACATTTATGCTATCAATATGATGTTTAAGTTGTAGTTTTTTTCCTCAACAGGAATCATTAATAATTATAGGGAAACAAAACAAATTCTGAGGTCAAACATGGTGTAAAACTAGTTGTTTACATGATAAGAGATTCAAAGTTACTTAACCTTTATATGTCATGGTCTTTAAGCTACACATATCCATTTTTTGCATATCTGTTACATTCAGAGCAATAGAGCAATACTTTGTGCATATACTTTGGGGTTAGCAGCCTCAAAGAAAACCCTTCAACGGGGGCGGCGCCTGTGGCTCAGTCGGTAGGGCGCTGGCCCCACATGCTGAGGGTGGCGGGTTCAAACCCGGCCCCGGCCAAACTGCAACCAAAAAATAGCCGGGCATTGTGGCAGGGGCCTGTAGTCCCAGCTACTCGGGAGGCTGAGGCAGGAGAATCGCTTAAGCCCGGGAGTTGGAGGTTGCTGTGAGCTGTGTGAGGCCACGGCACTCTACCAAGGGCCATAAAGTGAGACTCTGTCTCTACAAAAAAAAAAAAGAAAACCCTTCAACGATCCCTTCCTTCTAGAATTCACTCCCTGTGTAATCTCCTCCACTTGACTGTGAGTGGACTTATTGTCTCTAAGAAACAGAATATAGAAGAGACAAAGAAAAGCCACTTCTGGGAATAGTTGTGAAATAAAGAAAAGACTGTGGCTTTCATCCCTCTCTCTCTTTCTTTCTCTGTCACTCACACTGGATGAAGCAAGGTGTTGTGTTGTGAGCACACACAGAGCATGATGAGAACTGAGGTGCCAAGTCCAACTGTAACCTGCTAATACATATGAGCGAGCTTTGAAAACAGATCCTTCGGGCCCATTTGAGCCTTGAGAGGATTTCATCTCTAGAAGACAGTTTGATGGCAACTTCATCAGACACCTGGAACCAGCAAGCAAAGGTCCTCCCAGTTTTTTGACCCACAGAAACTGAGAGTTAATGTCTGTTGCTTAACTTGTTAAGTTTTGGAATAATTTCTTAAACAGCAACAGATAGCTAACATATGAAGATTATAATTTATATTATCACTTACTCAGTCAATACTAAATTAAATATTTGCCCTGAACTACTGTAAAGAAGTATATAGACCCCACCTCTCCTTTATAACCTATCTTCATACCTAAGAATGAACTTTTTTTTGCACATAGAACAATCTTACTAGAATTATTTTGGAAAAGAGGAAAATGGATTTGTTCTGGGGTATACAGTGAAAGATACTAATCATTAGAACTCTCAGCAATCCCTGTGTTTGCTGTGATAGCATAGCATAGTTCAGTGAAGCATAGCTAGTGGTAGTACTATACCTTTGCACTGAAAAAATTTGGGGAAAGGGCAAGATGGAGGACTAGAAGAGGCCCCCACATTATCACACTCAAGGAGAGAACTGAAAATTGCAGATGGATGTCCATATATGGACAAGCCTTCTTGGAAGGAACATTGTAAATCACTGGGGAAGTGATGGGGGAACAGTGAAGGTGATAGGGAAATCCACTTGGTAAGATAAGAAGTACTAGGGAAAGAATCCACATATGGGAAAAGATGAGAGGAGAGAACTCTAGAGTCCCATGCTCCTCTCATGGGCATTATGACCTGTCTGTGAAGGAGCTCCCCCCCACCACCATTGAAGACCTATGGACTGATCAAGGAGCTGCTTGGAGTCTACGCAGTGATATTTAACTAGAGAGTGGGCACAGCAGGGATCTGGTGGCTTCTGTTCCTGGGTTGCTGCAACTGACTCCAATCTGAGCTCTTGTTCTTAGGACCAGAATGCCAGAAATGGACTTAGATTTACTGCAGATGCCTCCAAATTGCTCCTGCCAGTCCAGGGAGGGAGCAAAAAGAATGAAAGCTTTCACATGCTCCATAACTGAGAGTTGAGCATCCCTTGGCCCTTTAAGAATTTGAGCAGAATGGGAACCTGAGAACCTTTCACTGAATGCCTCCATGGGACCTGGGCAGGAGAGAGCCCCAGCCGCCTGGCGGCCCAACCTCATGGCCCCTCCCTGGTGATCCTAAGGCTTCCACTGGGTCCTGTGGTTCTTCCCCAAAGGCTTTAGTGCTTCCACCTACCCCATAACTCTGCCTCCACAGTTCTCACTTTGCTGTCTGACAACACAGCTCTGCCCACTCAGCTTCTGCATGCCCTTGGGCCTTGTCCTCTCTCCACCAAAACTTCCATTTTATTACAGGTCTCTATGGCTCTATCCCAAGCTCTGAGGCTCCCACCTGCTGTTCAGCTATGAAGTCCTGCCCCTGAGGTTCAAGTGTGGCTGCCAGATCCCACAGACCCAACCCTGAGGCTCCCACAGGCCCTTGGGAGGGAACTGACCCCTTGGCCAATGCTCTGCTAGAGACCTGCTAGCCTAAGTCTACTATAATACCTGGGCCCAGTTTGAGCAAGTGCTACAGCTCAGACACCGCAACAACTGCCACCCACGTACCCAGCTGCCACTCTTTCCTCTGCATGGACATTTGGCAGATCAATCTCCCACAATGCCAGCTTCTATGGAGAGGGTCTTACCCCGCCCCTAACTGAGCTTTCAACAGCAGCCTAGGGAAAAATCATCCCTCTGCATGAAGATTATCCAGTACTGACTTGCACTGTGACAATCACAGGAGAATGTAACACCACAGAACAGCTGGATTACAGGCTGTCATGGCATCCACCCTTCCGCTTATGGGTCACTATTTCAGAGTAGATATCAAAAGCACCATCTAGGGGCCTTTTCTTCTCCATTCTAAGTAGGTGAGTTCTCAGCAAAGGAGAACAGGTGCACTTCAAAGCTATCAGCCCTGTAGTGAGAGAAGGGCTTTAATAGGAAATAAACAAGCAGAAGAACTCTGGCGACATAAATAAAAAAACAAGCTAGTTTGAAACTCTCAAGGAATCCCAATGGTTCTACACACATGAACCCCAACCAAAAGGAAATTGTTAAATTGTGGTATATGTACACCACGGAATACTATGCAGCCTTAAAGAAAGATGGAGACCTTACCTCTTTCATGTTTACATGGATGGAGCTGGAACATATTCTTCTTAGTAAAGTGTCTCAAGAATGGAAGAAAAAGTACCCAATGTACTCACCCTTATTATGAAACTAATCTAGGACCTTCACATGAAAGCTATAACCCAGTTACAACCTAAGAATAGGGAGAAAGAGGAAAGGGAGGGGAGGGAGGGGGGAGGTAGGTGGAGGGAGGGGGACTAATGGGATTACACCTGTGGTGCATCTTACAAGGGTATATGTGAATCTTAGTAAATGTGGAATGTAAAGGTCTTAGCAAAATAACTAAGAAAATGCCAGGAAGGCTATGTTAACTAGTGTGATGAAAATGTGTAAAACGGTCTATGAACCAAGTGTATGGTGCCCCATGATCATACTAATGTACACAGCTATGATTTAATAAAAAAAAAAATCGCTACCCTAAATAAATAAAAAACAAAGAATAGTCAAAAAAAAAAAAAAGGAAATTGTTAAAATTTCAGAAATGAAATTCAGAACATGGATAGCAAAGAGGAGGGATGAGATTGAAGAGAAAGTTGAAAACTAACAGAAAGAAGACAAAAACTATTTTAGAACATAAATGAAAAAGATAAAAAATTTGCTAAAGAGATAGACAACATAAGAAATAATGTAAGAGAATGTAAAGAAATGAATGGGTCATTTAGGAGATTTCTAAACTTCTAAACACAGTAGGAAACGTCAATAGGCTAAACCAATCAAAGAACTTGAAGAGAAGGCTTTCAAACAAACCCAGTCAGTCAAAGATGCAGAAAGAAGAATAAATAAGAATGAACAAACAGAGACGTATAGAACTAGATGAAGCAAACCAAAATATGAATTAGAGGTATCCCTGAGTGAGAAGAAGAAAAAGCAAAAAGTATGAGAAACGTCTTCAAGGGAATTACTGAAGAAAACATCAATGGTATTGCTAGAGATTCAGATATTCAGATACAAACTGGTAATCAAATACTAGGGAGGTTCATAGCACATAGGACATTTCTAACACACACATTCATCAACTTGGCAACATCAAAATGAAGGAGGATATTCTACAAGCAGCAAGACAAAAGCAATAATTAATCTACTCTAACAATAGACTCAGCAGAGGCTTTACAAGCCAGAAGGGTCTGAGGCCTCATTTTATTTTTTTTTAGAATTTTGTGCTCTACATAACTAAGTGATAAATGATGGAGAAATAAAAACTTTTCCAGATAAGCAATACTAAGGAGAATTTAGTCACAACTGTACCTTCCCTACAAGAAATACTCACAACTACATTATACATGGATCAGTACACACTCACCAGTGTAAAATCATGTCTGAAACTTAAAACTCAGTGCTCTTATAAAACAATAGCTAGCACAAGAGAGAAAACTAAACAACAAAGTATCATCCAACATGATGAACAGAACAGTATTTTACATGTCAATACTAACAGTGAATATAATCAGTCTGAATGCCCCACTTAAAAGACATAGACTGGCTGAATGGATTAAAAAAACATACTGCAAGCATATGCTATCTCCATGAAATACATTCAACTCACAAGGAATCACACAGACTCATGGTAAAGGAATGGAAAATAAATATTCCACACCAATGGAAACCAATGGCAGGTGTAGCCATTATCATATCAGATAAAATAGACTTTAAATCAATAATAGTTAAAAGGAGACAAAGATGATTATTATATTACGGTAAAGGAAACAAACAAGAAAGTCATAGTAATTCTAAATATACATACATCTAATACAGGAGCACCTGCATGCATAAAGCTAATTATACCATATATAAGCAAAGATAAAAATAGCATTGTAAATGACTGGGAGCTTCAATATCCCACTGAACAGATCATTGCAACAGAAAATCAATAAGGAGACAGTGAACTTAAATGGGACTCTTGAACAAATGGAACTAATAGGCATTTACAAAACACTCTACTGCAAACTACTGAATATACATTGTTTTCATCAGCACTTGGGAAATTCTCCAAGATTGATCTTATCTTAATATGGGCAAAAAAAAAAAAACAAGTCTCAGGAACTTCAAAAAATTGAAATCATGTCATGAATTTTGTTAGACCATAGCAGAATAAAGCTAGAAATTAATTCCAAGAGAAACACTCAAATCTATACAAAGTTGTGGAAATTAAACAAACTACTACTGAATGATCTTTGGGTCAATAATGACATTAAAATGAAAATGAAAAGATTCCTTGAACTAAGTGACAAAGGGGAAATAAGATACCCATACCTATTGGATGCAGCAAAAGCAATCCTAAGAGGAAAGTTCATAGCTTTACATGCTTACATCAAAAAGACAGAAAGGTCACACATTAACAATTCAATGCTTCATCTCGAGGAACTAGTAAAAGAAGAGCATACTAAATCCAAATCCAGCAGAATAATAGAAATTTCAAAGCTCAGGGCAGAAATAAATGAAATGAAAGCAAAAAATAATTACAATGAATTAACAAACAAAAGGTGGGTTCTGTGAAAAGATGAACAAATTTATAGACTGCTAGCCAGATTAACTAAAAATAGAAAAGAAAGGACTCCAAAAAAAGCTTATTTAGAAATGAAAAAGGAGACATTACAACTGATACCACAGAAATACAAAATATCATCTCTGAAAACTATAATAACGTTCACTGTCACAAACTAAAAATCAAAGAGGAAATGGATAAATTCCTGGAAACACACACCCTCCTAAGCCTGAGTCAGGAAGAAATGGAAACCCTGAGTAGAACAGTGATGAGCAATGAGGTTGAAGCAGTAATAATAAAAAAAAGTATTTTCCTACAAAAAAATGCCCTGGACCAGATGGATTCATAACCAAACTCTACCCCAACTACAAAGAAGAACTGGTACTTATCCTACAGAAAATATTCCATAACATCAGAAAGAAGAAAATTCTCACTCATTTTATGAAGCTAGTATTTAATGCCAAAGCCAAGAAAGGACACAACACACAACAAAAAAATAAAACTACAGACCAGTATCCCTTGTGAACATAGACACAAAAATCTTTAACAAAATACTAGCATACTGAAGTCAACAGCACATCAAAACAAACAAAAAAACCCCACCATGACCAAGTGGGCTTCATCTGAGGTATGCAAGACTTTTTTTTTTTTAACACATATAAATCAATAAACATGTTTCACCTATAAAGAGAAACAAAGACAAAGACCATATGATAATCTCAATAGATGCAGAAAAAGCATTTGATAAATTTCAGCACACTTCCGTGATAAAATCCCACAATAAATCAGGCATAGAATGAACTTGCTTCAAAATAATAAAAGCCATATATGACAAACCCACAGCCACCATCATCCTGAATGGAGAAAAGTTGAAAGTATTCTCCCTAAAATAGGAACAAGACAATGGTGCCAACTGTCACCACTTCTATTCAGCCCAGTACTGGAAATCTTAGCCAGAGAAATCAGGCAAGGGAAAGAAATAAATAGTATCCAAATTAGGAGAGAGGAGACCAAACTCTGTCTGTTTACTGACAGTGTGGTCTTGTGTCTACAAAATCGTAAAGACTCTACCAAAAAACTCCTGGAATTCATAAATAAATTCACCAGTCTTTGGTTACAAAATCAATGTACACAAAGCAGTAGTATTTGTATATACTAATAACAGACAAGCTGAGAGTCAAATCAAAGGCTCAATACCATATACTATAGATATAAAGGAAATAAAGTACCTGTGGGGTGAAAAATTTCTGCAAGGAGAACTACAGATCACTGATGAAAGAAATCATAGATGCTACAAAAAATGGATAAACATCTCATGGTCAAAATTGGTAGAATTAATATTTTTAAAATGGTTGCACTGCCTATACTGATATACAGATTCAACACAATCCTCATAAAAATACCAACATTATATTTCACAGATGTAGAAAAAGCAATTTTTTCCCTTCATTTGAAACCAAAAGAGAGTTCAATTAGCCAAACCAATCATAGGCAAAGAAAAAAAAAGTCCAGAGGCATCACATTACCTGACTTCAAAATATACTACAGTGTTAAAGTAATTAAAATGGAATCCTACAGGTATAAAAGTAGAGACATAAACCACTGGAAAAGAACAGACAATGCATATAAAACCATCTACCTACAACTAACTAATCTTTAACAAAGCAAACAACATACACTGAGGAAAGGAAGCCCTAGTCAATAAATGATGCTGTGAAAATTGGATAGCCACATACAGAAGAATTAAATAAGACTCCTTTATCTCAGCAGATACAAAAGTTAATTCAAAATGGATAAAGGAATTAAATGTAAGGTATGAAACCATAAAAACTCCAAAAGAAAACATGAAAAAAAATTTTCTGGACATTAGCCTAGGCAAAGAATTTATGACTAAGACCCAAAGGCAAAGACAGCAACAACAAAAATAAATAAATAGGATTTAATTAAATTAAAATCTTCTGCAGAACAAAGCGAATAATCTTAATCAATAGACAACATATAGAATGGGAGAATATATTCACAAGCTATACGTCTAATAAACAGCGAATATGCAGGATCTCCAAAGAACTCAAACAAATCATCAATACAAAGAAAATAAACAAAGGCTCATGCCTATAATCCTAGAACACTGGTAGGCTAAGGTGGGGGAAGTACTTGAGCTCAGGAGTTCAAGAGCAGCTGAACAAAAGTCTCCATCTCTAGTAAAAATAGAAAAATTAGCCAGGCATTTGGTGGGCACCTATAACCCCAGCTACTTGGGAGGCCGAGGCAAGGGTTCGAGTTTGAGGTTGCTGTGAGGTATGACACCATGGCATTCTCCCAGGGTGACAGAGTGAGACTGTCTCAAAAAATAAAATGAGCAGAAGACATGAACAGAGGTTTTTCAAAAGAAGACAGGCAAATGGCTAAGAAACACAACAAAAGTCTCAGCATCCGTAATATCAGGGAAATGCAAATTAAAACCACAATGATATAGCACAGTACCCCTATCAGAATGGACATTATTAAGAAGTTATTAAAAATCATTATTAAAAATCATGCATTCATGCTGGCAAGAATAAAAAGGGAAAGGGACACTCATAAACTCTTGTTAGGACTTCAAATTAGCATAACCTTTATGGAAAAACAGGATGAAGATTCCTCAAAGAAATAAATGTAGATGTACAGTTTGACCCAGCAGTCCCACTACAGGGTATCTGCTCATAGGAAAGATATTTTATCAAAAAGACTCCTACACTTGACTGTCTCTTACAGCAGCGATGTGGAATCAAACTCAGCACCCAACAATTCATGAGTGGACTATGAAAATGTGGTATATATTTACGATGGAGCACTACTCAGGAGTAATGCTCAGAGAAGTATTTCTGGAATGGAAAAGCAAGCACCACATGTACTCTCTAGTAACTGAGAGCTAAACGATAGGCACAAACGAGCACAGTGAGACGCAAAAGCCATTGGAAACCAAGAAAGGAGAAGGGCAGGAGGGAGTGAGGGCTACAGACCTACCTATAGTGTCCAATAAATACTATCTGGGTGATGGGCATACTAAAAGCCCAACTTAAGCATTAGGTAAGCTATCCATGTAACAAAACAAACAAAATATATTTGTACCCTCGATATATTTAAAATAAAAAAATTAAAAGTAAAAACAAATTTTGATGAAACTCTCAGAGCTGGGCAGGAATGTGTTGGCAGAGAGGGCCAGGCTAAGTGTGGCTGGAGAAGCACCGTCCTTCACGCATGTGTCAACAGTCATGACCTGGTAGAATAAATAAGACAGATGCATAAATAATCACAAAATAAAATGCACTAGACAAGGCTGCGGGAAAGAGGGATTCTTTTGCCAGAGAAAACAAGAGACTAAAAAAACTAAGAGAATTCTGAGAAAATAAAATATTTGGGGGGAGTGGGGAGCTAAGAGAATTTCAGAAAGCAGAAATTCTTGAATCTAAGGTATGGGTCTTTCATTATTTTTTAAAAATTTACTATTAGTGGTATTGAGTTGCATGTTCCTGTCAGTACCAGGCAGGGAGTAATTGTGAAGCGGTGATCTTCGACTGCACATATGTGAGATCAGCTGTGTGTGGAGGTGACTTTCCTACTCTTGTCACCTTAATTACATTTTTGGCAATGGTGGCTCCACATGCAGTTGAATTTTCGCTAAAGATTAAAATTCAATTTTTCAAGTGCAATCTCTTTTTTAAATTATGATAGAATGTAGAATGAAAAAGAAAATGAATTCTGTATACAGCAAGTTACCTGTAATTAAAGACAGCTGAAATTACTAAAACTCCTGGAAAAGATCATAGAATGTTCAAAGCTAGGGGAACTTAATATTATCTGTTCTTAAATTCTGAAATCTTAAAGGAGCTGAACATCTGTCACTATGTTGTGGCTAACTTTTGGAAACCTTATGTAATTTCTAAAAATAGGTAATTGATTGAGAATAGCATATCTAAAACTGCAATGCAGTTTGCCAAATAGAAATACAAACTATACATGTATCTTAGATGTTTTCTTATATCCTGAAAGTATACTGTTAATTTTAAAAATACTCAAGATAGGAAGATGCAGCAAATGGGTTAAGGGGAAAAGTGTTATTTTCTAGCTATATATAACGACAGAGGCTACAATGATTCAACAAATATTAACATTTTGAATATAAAAATGATTAGACTCAAACTTTGCAATACAGAAAAAAATAGGTTGTATAATTATGGAGATATTTATTTTATAATTAGTAAATTAAAAAGTAGATATTTAATGTAATGTTTTCTTAATTTTTTCAGAAAAATTGCTGTCATGTTAATGATTAACTAAAAATAAAATACAAATTCTAGTATGAGTGAAAATATATTAAAAAGAAAAGCAAAGAAAACATCTTAACCAAATATAGGTGGCAATAAATATTTCAAGGATATTGCTCTTTTGTCACAGTATTTGCTTTGATGTTCCAGAATTGTTTCATGTTAATGTATTGGGGTTTTTTTTGTAAAGTAAATCATTTTTATTACTTGGTATATATAGTTAGAGATACATATTAGTAACCAAATCTAAGTGCTTTTGATTTCTTTTGTGGAAGGATATTATGAAGGCAAATTATTAAAAGGAATATAATTATTCTTAATTTATCTTATGGGGGAGAATCCTATTAATCTTTATTTTCTAATGATATTAGGCAACTTCTTAAAGTCAAATTGAAAAAAAAAATTGGGCTTCCACATAATCTAAGGAAACCCATTATAATAGTACAGAACATTTATAATGCCAACAGGTAATAGTCAGCTAATGACCTAAGACATAAGATTGAATTCGGTATCACTGAATTAAATACAATTACAGCCAATTCTCCATTACCCACACAAATGAAGGAGAACCAAAATATGGATGATGCAAAAAACGTATTCAGGTATAGTGTTGGGTGCTTATGACCATTTTTTCCTTCACTGTTTCTGAGTTTCACCTGATATTATAGATTGCAAAGGACAGTATTTGCTTTAATGTATATTTACTAAACACTAAAACTTGGTAACAAGAAGACACTTTTTCCCACACAGGCAGTGAGTACTTCTCTAGTTAGAGGAAAAATAAAAACAACAATCAAATTTGACTTACTGAGTAACATTTGAAATGAACTTTACATAATAAAATATTTTCCTGAGAAGGGGCAAAATAATTCTTTTTCTAAAATTAAAATCTTATTTTGTCTGTATGAAGCCTTATGTAAGCTAGCTATTTTATAAACAAAATTTTTATTTGCATTCGATTACCTACAGCTTTGCTGCTTTTCTTTCTTTTTTTTCATTAACATGGCCATTTACAATGGATTAGAGAAATAAATTTTGAACTTTGATGTGCATTCCCTAAAAAAATCTTTCATGTTCTCAGAAACTACAATATGGAACTCTGAATTATTATTACAAATTTTTAGAAGAGACTTATAGAAAATTCTATTTCCATTTCTGAACTAACAGTTTCTGTTTTTGGAGTATGACTTTATTCTGCTATAAAATAATTAAATGGGATATTTTAAAAAGTATTAGCCAAGTGTTAGGATATTTTTTCATATACAGCTTACACACTCTCATAAGCACCAGGGTCCACTAAAAATGCATTGATAAGCATTTGCATGGTCAGTGGAACGGACCAGTCTGTTTTTTTGGTTATGTCCAGGGAAGTCATGGTCAGGGAGTTGGGGCCTTATATGAAGGACCCTGCTATCACTCCTTAAAATGACAATTATATAAGTTCCTTCTATGTTGCTATTTTTATATAAAAGACCTGAACATAGCAGGCATCGATAATGTGAAATTATTCTTAGCACATGGAGGTAGTTTCACGGCAAGGTTTTTGAAAGAAATCACATTCCCTTCATTTCTTCAGCGTCTCTTTTATCCCCTTTTAAGATATTCTCTGCCTGACCTTCCCCACAAAGGAAAAGTCACTCAATGTCCCTGGGAAATTAGGGTAAGGTTGTATGGGACGGTCTAAAGACTTGTTTTAGACAAAAGTCTTTTCATAGCTGTCTAAAAGCAATAGACCATTGAAAATGGACCACGAACAGGACCAGTCAAATCCACATTGCTTCAAGGGAAGGATTTTAGGTGACCTTTGCCCCTTTCCTTATCACTGAGCCCTCTGAAGGTTTGCAGGTCATTAGTACAGAGGTGGCATTTTGATACACCTTTCCATGCTTTATTTTTGTCTTTTAGATTTTTCAGAACTTTTCTAAATTCTCAAAATCATGTTAAAAAATTATTGAAAACTCTATTGATCTCTATTGATTATCCCTGATTCTGAAGCACTGTGCCTTTAATTATCAAACAACTTCCAGTAACATCACTGGCAGGCTGTAAGAAAGGTCTTTGGTTCCCCCACCTTCTTTCCTAAAACATAAAAATTCTGGGACTTGAGAATCTGCTAAATAAACTTTTTAGTGAAATTATTGTTATCATAATTTCTACCTACGTAGATATCTAGGTTAAAAGTAATAGTTTATAATACATTTTCATATAACAGCAAACTTTTCTTTTTAAAATTTAAATTAATTTTTAAATCAACAAATAACAATTCTTCATATTGATGGGGTACATAGTAATGTTTCTATATGTATTACATATATATATATAAATAATGTACAGTGATTGGATAAATGTAATTAGCACATCTACCATCTCAATCCTTTATTATTTCTTTTTGTTGAGAACATTCATTATCTTCCTTCTAACAAGATTTTCTTAAAGACAAATCTCAAAGCTGATGTCATTTGTTCGATCGTGTATTTTACCAAACTATGTTCTGGAGACTGTAAGATTCTAGAGGAATATTTCTGCCAAAGCAATTAACAAATATATGTTAGCACAGGTAATTTTTTTTTTTTTTTGAAGTTTTTGGCCGGAGCTGGGTTTGAACCCACCACCTCCGGCATATGGCGCCGGCGCCCTATCCCTTTGAGCCACAGGTGCCGCCCAGCACAGGTAATTTTATTTAACAATTCATCTCTCCTTTGTCCATGTACATTAAAATGAAAATAAGATGTTGGAGGCTGCTTACAGCTAGAAGCTATTACACCTGTGTGTGCCTTGGTTTTCTCACCTATACAGCAGAGATAATACATAATCTGTCTCATGGGATTTGGGGGAGCATTGTTTCAATTCCTCCGTGTTCCCTCAGTGACCGTTATCTCTTAATAGATGCTTTCACCAAGTGTCTCTCATCAGCACAGACAGGCATCAGGTTTTCTTTCAGATTGTCCTTCCTTTGAAGCTCATTTTTGAAATAGACATACATGTTTGTTTAATTGAAATTTAAATTATTTATAACTTGCTTAAATTACTTCTCTTTACAAATATATTCACATTTAGAGACCCACTTAAAACCTTAAGGTTTTGGGGTTAGAAAAGCAGATCTCACTCCTATGTCTTACTAAACGTGTCCATGGCCAAGTGATTTAACTTAGTTTTCTTCTCTGAGTCTGAGACATTTAATCCATTAAATAATGATAATATTTAAGTCATAGATTATTGTGAGAAAATTGACTAAGATAGTCAGTACACTTTCAGTTGCAGGAGACAGAAACTCGACGTGGCTTAGGCAGAGAAGATGTATTAACTCACCTGAAAAGTCCAAGGAAAAACTGGCTTCAGGTACAGCTGGAACCAGCTGCTCAACTAATGTCCTCAAGGACTGGCTTCTCTCCTTTCTTTAACTTTGCTTTCATCTGAATCTTCTCCATTCATAGGTGGCCTCTCCTCTGAAGAGATCCCTTGTCAGCAACAGACAACCACCCTCACAATTTCAAGCACAATAAAGCATGTATCTTCTCTTCCTAAGGGCTCTAATGAAGTTGGTACCACTTTTCACAGCTTTGGTATACTTGGCTTGCTTAGGAAGAGATGAGGCCATCTGACCTGAGCCACAAGTGAGCTCCCCAAGTGAAATCACGACGCTTTTATCGGAAGGATGGGTAAGGTGGGCTGGCTGGGAAAACACCACAGCTGTCCTTTACAAAATGTTAATTCTCTTTCAAGAGCATAATACTGGGATGAAATAGGGGAACATCTTTTGAAGACACAGGGTTTTTTTAAATCCCTTTAATATCCATCAGGAGGTAAGTCAAATTGGGAATGAAAAAGCCTCATTCAATTTCTTCAATAATTGCAATTATTGTAACTATTTCTTATATAATATATGTGTGTATGCATACATATATATACACATCATGTATACTGCAATAAATTATGTGTAGCTATGTTAACAAATATATATGTATGTGCTACATGTGGCGTGTATTATACACCTTTTTCAACTCTTTGTCTTAAAGAAAGATGCCACCTGTGTACATTGATACTTGAAAGTAGTAACAGTGGATGGTAAAGTGTAGAGAACGTTTTACAGGCTAATTTTACATCTGGCACACGAGTGGTTTATTGGAGCAAATAGAAACTCATATGAACATGGTCAATGCTGGTGTCGCATTTGGTAATGCATATTGTTCATTTTATGTCCCTTTAAAGTGCGTATCTGTGCCTGTCACTTTCAAACTAGCGCCGGGAGCTTTATAAACATTACAGTACCACTGTACAAAGCTGCCAAATGAGTATTCTGAAAGTTAACTACAATACAGCTGGCCACAGATTTAGAAGTGTTAAAAAACAAAAAAGATGAAAAAAAAGAAAAAGAAATAACAGACCTGGTGACTTTATTAGTGAGGCCAGGTAGAAACGTTTGTTCGGAGGGCTGCTCTAGTGCTTCGCAGTTGCTCCCTGGGTTCCTCCTTCTGTCCACAGATCACATTAAAACCCAAGCCTTTCTCTAGGGCATGCTGTGGAAACCTGAGATCACAAAGTTTCTTGTCTAAAGAAGGCCAGAAGTTTCTCATTAGAAAATCCTTCCTCAACCAGTGAAAGAGAAAACAAAAGACTCTGCTCTTCCCGCTCTTGCTGTGGCCCAACTGGGCAGCACCCAGGGAAGCTGCTGAGGATTCAGTGGTCCATCGGGGAGAAGCAAGTTTTCATTATGCAAACATGACTTGGACACAAACATTTGCAAAGAGTAGATCAGTGAGGCGATTTCTAAAGCCATTCTTCTTACTTTTAATAATATTATTTTTATTTTCACTCCTCTTTTAAAAAATGCTCTCTCTCTGAAATCTGATGCTTAAACGTGGTTTTGTTGTTATTAGATTGCAGGTATTTCATTTCGGGGTTTTCTCTATCTATATTTCCCAGAAAGAAGAAAACTGTTAGCTATTCCCTTACAATCCAGATTCAGAGAACTTGCCCTTGGCCTTCACAGCCACCCGAGGCCTGCTGATGAGTAGGCTGAACTTACTTTGTTTGACTCCTCACCTCGCAGCTCTAGGCACCCTTTGGGTCCCTGGTGAAATCCCATCATACTCCTGCTGACTTCTTTCCATGGTAGCTGCTGTATGTAGACTCCTTTGATCCACTGATGTGCTGATTCAAAGGAAAGGGGGAGGCAGTGGAAGTACAGAATTCATGGGGAGGGCAAGCAGGCTTTGTGGAAGCCAGGGAGAGTGGCTGGATCCAAACTTCAGTGAAACCAGCCTCTGGGCCTGGCCAGAGATGACCCCGATAGCTGGCAGGAACTTCTCTACAACCTGAATTTTCTCAGGATCTGGTTTTGAGGCAAAGTTGAAGCATTAATTTACCCCCTCAAACAGATAAGCCTTTCATTATAGGGCTTCCTTGGAAGGCTTTGACGAGTTTGATATTTATGCCAGGACCATGAAGTTTACTGGCAAGTTCAAAGGCATAATCCATTACTTCAAGCAGCTGCAAGTGGAAAGATGTTTAGCTGTATTTTCACATGAGTGATGGAAATACTGAAGAAGCCATGATTTTTCTAAGGATGAGGCCAATGTTAGGTGTGTGGTATTTGGGTTTATAACAACTGTTATAACATTGTGCAAAATTGCAAAATAGAGAGATGTGCATTCAGGACTTTGGGGCTCTCCCTATTTTGTGCCACATTTTTCTCATTCTCTTGCATTTCTACTGTGAAACTCAGAAACCTAGACCACTTTACACACACACGCACACTAATAAGAAAATGATTATGCTCATTCCCAGAGTGTCATCATATCCTCCCTCTCCCTCGCCTGTGAAATTAACGTGAGAAGATGATAAGGCATAGAAATTATCTATACCTTTTAAAATGTATCAGTATCTTTATTGGGATTAATTGCAATTTCAGTCCTAACAGAATCTGAACAATTGACCTTCATTTGGTTTATGGTGTAACAGGGAAGAATGAGTAAATAATAGCAAAAATAAATGAGTAAATAATAGGACGGTGCAGAGAAACTACAGCCACTTCTGTCACCGGCGCATTGTTGATGTTGAACAAATCATGGCCTCAGTTTCTTTCTTCTGCAAAATGAAGAGATTAGTGCTTCACGAGTTTTCCAAACACATATCCTGAATGACAGGATGTTCTTTTCAATATTTAAGAGCCCTGAGAGGCCAAGGCAAGAATTTTCTTTGGAACCTTATTTTCATGTTGCAAAATTCAGTCAAATTCTGGGTGTTAATACAAAAATGTACATATCACTTATACATTTTCAGACAAATTTTATGTTGGGGAAAATAATACTATACTTAAATTTGATAGCCATGTGTACTCTCCTGTGATCCAGTTTGAGAAGCAAGGGATTTTTCTTAAATTTAATATTCTTATGATTTTCGGTGATGGGTAGGGAAAAATGACCTGTGAATAGTTTATAGGTATGACTGGCTAATAATGATCAGGGGCACATTGATGTGAAAGTGGAGATCTTGGGGGCTTTGCAATCCTAAGGCTATTTCGAGTTCAAGAAGTCTCTGTAGTGGTTACTCAGAAAGCCTGGGATTTGGAGATTCCTGAGGAAAAAGAGTGATTCTAGGGGCATTTTGGGCTTGTGGTTTGTTTTGGAGATGTATAGATATTGTAGCAAAGTAATTCTCATGGTGATGGTTCACTCCTATAATCTCAGCTGCTGGGGAGGCTCAGGTGGGAGGCTCACCTGAGGCCAGAAGTTTGAGACGAGCCTGGGAAATAGAGTGAGACCTCAAATCTATAAAAATGAAAAAGCAAACATCAGCTAGGCATGGTGGGGAGTGTGTGCTTACAGAACCAGGTACTTAAGAGGCTGAGGTGAGAGGATTGCTTGGGACCAAGAATTTAAGGCTGTAGAGAGCTATGATTGTGCCACTGCACTCTGGCCTCTAGTATTCTGGTAACTAAGCAAGACTCTGTCTCAAAATAAATACATAAATAATTCCCCTGGAGCTAAAAAATGATGAAATATGCCTTGTAATATGACTTACGTGGTCCCAGACTATCATGGACCAACCCCAGGTGCTGAGCCACCCTAGAACATGATGCTGTTTGGGTCTTTAAAAAAAACAAAAAAAAGCTATCAATGACTCAGTTGCAGAGGTTATATGAGCTTCAGCATGGACCTGAGTTTCAAAGGCGCTAACTCAGGACTGACTCCGCTCAGAAGGGCCTGGAGTTCGTGCCGGTTGTGAAGGTTGACCCAGAGCCCTGCTTTGAGGGCAGGCATTTTCATCAGAACAAGAAAAGAGCAGCAGGCTGAAAAGCACTCCTTGGAGTAGCATTTATTCAATTCATCATATTGACTTTTGTTGGGCTCTGAAAATGAATTGGTTTATTTTTCATATATCTCTGTTACATGTTCAAGAGGCAGAAAGCCTTAACCTAAAAAGCTGCTCTTTTTTTTTTTTTTAAAGCAAATCTTGCTCAACAATAGAAGCTTTGCTAATGTTCTGTTTACATCGATCTTCTGTTTTTTGAAAAAAGAAAACCTCTGTTCCCTTTGGGACTTTCTCTCACATCCCTGTTAACTCTGTTATGCAGCCACCTGTATAATATCCTTGAAACTCCTGACGGGCCTGTCTGACTCTATACAGGACACAGAAATCAACTTTGAGAGACAGCCAGAAATGGTTCACCCGGTAATCAATTCTGTGGGGACACAGAAATAAAAACCTTAAGTCAAGAGATGCACATGATTAAGCAGATTAGATTTCAAATATATGGGTTCTGGATTTTTGTCAGGGTAGGGAGAAATAAACATAGGTGAAATGTTGTGGCTTTTATTTAACTATATAAGACAAATCACAAAACCATAGACTGTTACTGTAATAGAGACAGGTAGGGGCATAGAGAGGGTTTGGAGAGTGTTTAATTTCAGTAATTTCATAAGAGATGAATATTTCCAAATATCTTCTGTGGAACATAAAGAGTCACTAACGAAAGCTTATTAAAATGTAGGTACTTGGACCTCACCTTTTACCAAGTGAATTTCTGGAAAGCCTAGGAATTAATATTTTTATCACATCTCCAAGTGATTTCTTAACATTAGATTTTGAAAACCACTTCATTAGGAAATTTAAGTTTTCTAGATTCATTGAGAATGATCTTACATGGCTGAAATCTTCAGAACGACATTAGTTAAATGCCTTCCCAGCTGGATACTAAGTCAAGAGTTAACCCAAAGTTGGGTTTGGTCAGATAACAACAGGACAGAGGTAGCCTGAAACTGATTGCTCAGTCTTTATCAACTATGTGGTTTCCAAAGAAACCTATGAAAGTAATTCTAATGAATAAATGAACACTTGTGAAAATTAGTGTAAAGTAACTACAGTATTTGAAAGTCTAAAAATCAGGGGCGGCGCCTGTGGCTCAGTGAGCAGGGCGCCGGCCCCATATACCGAGGGTGGTGGGTTCGAACCCAGCCCCCGCCAAACTGCAACAAAAAAAATAGCCGGGCGTTGTGGTGGGTGCCTGTAGGCCCAGCTACTAGGGAGGCTGGGGCAGGAGAATCGCCTAAGCCCAGGAGTTGGAGGTTTCTGTGAGCTGTGTGACACCACGGCACCCTACTGAGGGCAATAAAGTGAAACTCTGTCTCTACAAAAAAAAAAAAAAAGAAAGAAAGTCTAAAAATCAGGATTGTGCTTTGGAAAGCTATGATCTTGGTTTCACGTCAAATTAACCAGGTAATTACTGCATCCTGAGTTTCCAAATAGAAAATGGCTCTTTGTACTTCAGATGATTTAGTGCTATGTTTAATTGACCTTCTTTAATTAGGCTGGCTCAGTGATTCTTTCATTAAAAAATCCCAATATTATGATTACTTCTTCTATTTTTTTTTTTTACAAGAAAATTTTAACCTGAAGCTGGCTACAGATAGAGTTTTCTTAGAATAACAAATAAAGAAATGAGAGAACCTAGTTTAAAGTGAGTGTTAGTTTTTCAAACATGGTAAAACAAAAGATCATTTCAGAAATAGAAAAGAAAGCAAGGTTATATCAGAGAGAGTCTTGGAGGCCTTAGCGTATTGCTAGCTCTGGAACTAATTTTTCTGTGACAAGTCACATATCATTTCTGTTAGTCAATTTCTTGCATATGTAATGAAATGACCATATCTCTGACAAGGCTGACCTATTGGTATTCAGTGGACATGACCCCTGAGTAACCTGCAGGAGTTAACTGAGAAGCTAACTGCTGGAAGAAGCCCTTTCATATAGGCAGGGTGATTTAGAAGTAGCATATTGAGGGCCAGTCAAGGATTGGTTAAGGATGTAAGAGCAATACTGAAATAAAATACTAGGAATTGAAATATGATCAGTGTTTAGAGACCTAGTATTGAATGGGCAGACTTTCCCTGTACTTAAGCACTTCCTATATTTAAATACTGAGATCTGTATTCTCAGCCTAGCCAGTACCTGAACCTATCACAGCGTAACCTATAATGTTATTAAGAACCATTATTATGTCATATTATCTCCCTATAATTTGCTGTCATTGAACTGTAGCGTCACATACTAATTTTCATTTTAGGGGCGGAGGCCACATGCTCAACTATGATTTTTTAGTAATCTGAATTCCAGATAACCTTGGGTTAGTAGCAGCTGTTGTTAGCAACCTCCCTTCTAATATCTGTGTATAGCATTAAGAACACCAAGCCCCAGACCCCAGAGCAGGGTGTTATACCAGCCCAAATGGACCTCTGTTAATCTCTGCAATTACAACAGAATTATCTTTGGTGTTCAGAGAGTCTTGATGCTAGGTCCCTATCTATGTGGTCAGATCAAGCCTACTGAGTCAGATCTGGTCATGTCAGGTCTCAGGTCATGAACAGAGCAATTGGAATCATCTTGTCTTCTCCTCTGGAGCCATCTCTACTACAAGGCTAATTATCTGAGCCCTGACCTTGCCATACTCACAGACTCACTGCCAGGTTGCCATGATGCCCCAGCTGGTCTCATGGGCCAAACCCCTCAGACCCTGGGTGTAGGGACGAGTCAAAATTTTATCAAGGTCATAAACCATTGGTTATTTTGTCTCCACACAGGTGGTGTACCATACCTGGATAATCCAGTTGCATTACCACTTAAAAGGTGATGCCTTGGGCCCCAACATCTGTATGCATTCTGATGAGAGAAGAGGAGAAAAGTATTTTATTTCTAAAAAATAAATTGAACATTATTAGGTACTTACCACATGTAAAGCACTAACATAAATCATTATAGATGTATTTAATCTCTTTCTAGAGGTATGATACCTGCTCTAATTAGATATACATTTTAGCTTAAAAAATAGACACACTTATTTTGATAATGAATAATGTTTATGAATTTTTGTGAGCATTTCGGGGAAAAAAGGTCCTTATATATGAAAATATTTTGCATTGTACTTCACTTAAGAGCTGATAGGTCAACAAAGTATATTTACCAAACCAAGTGATTCTACCTTCAAGCCTCCTACCTTGAATTGTTAGTAATAATCATCGTTCACAATTCTTGAAATAGTGACAATGCTGTGTGGGTACATTGCTAGTTTTGAATTCATTTATTTAATCCATATTTCATGGTCATCTATAGCAATTTCCTCCCACTGCAGGTGTCATGGAAAAACAGATGATAAAATGCTCAAGAGATGTGTAATCTATTTAGAAGATCAGGCACAAAAATAATCTGAGTATAGGTAAAACAAAATGAAATGAGCACCATAAGAAGTGTATGAGTTAATTGCAATGGAACTGAAAAAGTGGAGATAATTACGGTGTGTGATTGAAGAGCATTTGACCTCATTGAAACTGTTTTCCTTCAATGTTTAGGGTAATGACAGTGTTAGCACTTAGCAGTTTTCCTTGGTAACGTTGGAGATCACCTAGAATCTTGAAACATGCCGTGGGTTGCATGCTGCACAGCTGTTGTGAGAAAAACCTCTTTATGCAAGGCATTTCCTCATTCCAGTGAACTCATCACTTCCTCGCAGGACTGAATGAAAGCCCACAGGTAAAAGAATAAATTTCTTAACCAAATGAAACGTTAACTTTTTCCTTTCCCTTTCATATGAAAGTTTAAATTCTTTTTTTAAATTTTTTTTTGTTAAATCATAGTTGTGTACATTAATGCAATTATGGGGTACAATGTGCTAGTTTTATATACAATTTGAAATACTTTCATCAAACTGGTTAACATAGACTTCACTGCATTTCTTAGTTATTGTGTTAAGATATTTTTATTCAGGTGGTGTCTATGGCTCAGTGGGTAGGGCACCGGCCCCATATACCAATGGTGGTGGTTCAAACCCGGCCCCGGCCGAACTGCAACAAAAAAATAGCCGGACGTTGTGGCGGGCACCTGCAGTCCCAGTTACTCGGGAAGCTGAGGCAAGAGAATCTCATAAGGCCAGAAGTTGGAGGTTGCTGTGAGCTGTGACTCCACAGCACTCTACCAAGGGCGACATAATGAGACTCTGTCTCTACAAAAAAAAAAAAAAGATATTTATATTCTACCCTTAGTAGATTTAACATGTACCCTCGTAAAATGCACAAGTTTAACTTCTTGAAAAAGTTGTGCTCCTCTAACCACGTCCATATGACTCTAATCAATATGAGGAGGAAACATTAGGACATAGTTTAGATTTTCAGGTCTAATGTGACCCAAATCAGTCCCTGGCACATCTACAGCTATTTTTTAAGGATCTGATGAAATATGCCTAGAAAAGCTGCTTCCCAGGCTATCAGCAATTAGGAAATATTCCCTCCAGGAATAGATCATAAAGTCAGCTTAGGTTAAATATGCAAAAAAGCAAAAGCAGGCCTGTCCCTTCTTCAGTGCTGCAGAGGAGGTCCTTTGATATCTTTCAGGACTGGAAGAAAAAATTAGGTGGAATATAGCTCTGATAATCGAGTTCTGCAAGAGGGATCAGAGTGCTATTTACTAAAGAATTACCAAAAATAAAAAACAAAAATCCTTTTTCTTTTTAATTAGAGATAAGCTATGAAGGTCCTACTTCAATTAATAGCTTCACTCTGGCCTGGCTTTCTGATTTCCAATAAACTATCATATCTTATAAAGAAACATTGGTTCAATAAACAAAGGGAGCCTCTCCCAGGGGTCCTCAAACTGAGGCCATGGGCCACATGAGGCGGAGCGATTGTATTTGTTCCCATTTTGTTTTTTTACTTCAAAATAAGATATGTGCAGTGTGCATAGGAATTTGTTCATAATTTTTTTTTTTGAAAACTATAGTCCAGCCCTCCAACTGTCTGAGGGACAGTGAATTGGCCTCCTGTTTAAAAAGTTTGAGGACATTTAAGATTATAGCTTGACTAGGTAACTAGAGAAATTTGTGAGGCAATGAGCTCTGACCCTTAGTTGGAGGCTAATTTGTTTTGATGTCTCTTCCAGGACCTGATTTAATAAAACAAAATGAAGTGTAAAAGAAAGATATAATGCTTACCTTATTATACCATTTTTCTTCAAAATTGGCAAAACTGTAACAGGACTTTTAACAAGGATATGCGATTTCAGTGGCTAGAGGGACAGGAGCTCAAACATACAAGAGGTTTATATTAAAGGGATTTTAAAGCCACAAGGAAGTTTATTGTTGAAAAGGTTAAATTTATCAAAGTCCAGCTTAATATTTTTATCCTGCTACTTTAGAAGCTTATACTAAAATGAGAAACAAGAAATTTATAAGGAATATCTGACGTGTATAGCAACTGTGCCAGATAAATTCATTTTTGAAGAAATTATAAGCATTTGTATATAGAAAGAAAATGCATCATTTCTCCATAAATGCAACCTATAAATTGATGATTTTATATCTAAGTTACCTATGAAAAATATTGGCTAATTTCTTCTAGAGTTCCTAACAAAGTGAGTGAAATCCTTGGGGTTGATTTATGTTGTAGAGCTTTACCTATTTTTTTTTTTTTTTAAAGAAAATAACTCTCCAGGCAAAGAGCAATTTTTGCATGTGCATAGAGTAAGCAGGACCCTTTGGTCTTCTGCTGGTCTTTCCTTCGTTACATAAGTCTGTCACCTTCAAGTCTGAATGACGACTGTGTACGCTCTTATTGTGGTGGGGCTGAGCTCTGCTGGGGGTTGAGATATGCACAGCACTGTGTGGCAGACACACAGCATGAGGTGCATCCATGTCACAGTGCCACAGTGTGGTGGGTGAGGGACCATGAGAAGAGGGGGGACCACAGCACCCCTGCTTCAGGTTAAGTAAAAGTGCCCATGGAGGTCTGCAGGAGTACTCCAGCCTCAAGGACTTTGAACTTGGGCTCTTTCTACTTCCTGTTTGTCAACAGGGGTACACCTGGCATTGACTTTTTTTTTTTTTTTTTGTAGAGACAGAGTCTCACTGTACCGCCCTCGGGTAGAGTGCCATGGCGCCACACGGCTCACAGCAACCTCTAACTCTTGGGCTTACCCGATTCTCTTGCCTCAGCCTCCCGAGCAGCTGGGACTACAGGCGCCCGCCACAGCGCCCGGCTATTTTTTTGTTGCAGTGTGGCCGGGGCTGGGTTTGAACCCGCCACCCTCGGCATATGGGGCTGGCGCCCTACTCACTGAGCCACAGGAAGTTCTTCAGTGTCTGCAGCCATACCCTGCATCACAGACCCCTGAGCTTCTTTGGTTCTGTCACCTAATTACCAGCAGTAATGACTCTTCCCTTCATCAGTCTGACCCTGCGGTCATCCAGATGACCTGATACACATGTACGCAATTGCAAATGGGCTTTGGGAGGGAGGAATCTAATATATAATTTTTTATTTTTTATGTTCTGTCCTCCTGTCCCACTCATAAGTGCTTAATAAATATCAGTTGATTTAAAACAAAGCTAAATGAGACAATAAGAATTACTCTCCTGTGCCCTTCCTTCACCTCCTGAATTTAGGCAGGAATCAGACTAGGATAACACCAAAAAGGAGGCGTATACTTGTTTAAAATATCCCATGGGCTTATTAACCTGAGCAGTCCCAGAGGCAGGTCATGGTCAACTAGATTCCCCCCCAAGGCAGACCACAAAGAAGTCTTCCCTTCCGTTCTCTCCTGCTTCACTCCCCAAGGGTGTCAGCCATCCAGCAGGGTGTCAGGACAAGAATGGTTGACTGACAAATAGGACACTAGAGTTAGGATGAATATCCTGGTCTCACTGTCTTTCCCCAGTTTGTCTCTTGCTTGGGTCATTGACTAGGTCAAAGGCAAAGCTAGAGGACTAAGGCGTCTACTGATACAGTGGGTGTGAACAGCAAGACAGAGAGGGAGGAGTCCAGAGGGGAGGGGACGACAGTGAAGGGGGCAAAGAAGCCTCCCCCAAACCTCCAACACCCTCAGCAACTCTCTGCATGGCTATGAAACCCAAGTGAAACCCCAGATAAATGACAATTGTATAGATTCTTGCAGACAGATTCCTGCTTGCCAATTTCCAGTGAGGTTGTTTTCTAAATGCATTGCACAGGGAACCCTGTCTTTTAAGAGAGGGCTGCAGTGCTGCTGGGGTCCCATGAGTGTTGATAGACAGACAGGGAGGGAGTCCTCCCCCCATAGTCATTGGCTATGGAAATATGAGGGTGGTTTTCAGTGAGGCAAAAATGAGTTTCTCCAGGAAATAGTTTTATTCTCTATTAAGAATGGGATAAAAGAGAATCTGCTTTTGGTTAGGAGAGGTCAAGTCAGTGTTACATATTCCAAAATCATTTACAAGAAAAAGACAATACTTTGTGCAATAATTGGCAGGCAGCATGGCCCCTCCACCGGGATGGCCAGCTGCGTGGTTATGCCTATGTGTGTGTACACGTTAGGAGGACAGTTCTGTATCTAGAGCCCACGGCTTTAGGTACATCAGTGTGTTGGGAAGGAAGCTGGCGGGTGTACGAAACACTAAAGTGAGGCTGCTCTGCTGATTGTCAGGGAAGTTGGACTAGAACATTTAACTATATCAACAAATTAGCCTGAGGAGGTTACAAACAGCAGGACATCTCGAGTCATCTGCAATGGCTCCTGGCCCTCTTATGTGGAGCTTCAGCTGAGACATTCTGACTGCTCTCCCTTACCCCTGGAGGAACAACTGGGTCTCAGCAGATGACTGGATGAGGTTATCACTCCTGGGAGGACAGCAGGCAGCCTACACTGGTGACGGGGCTCTGGTGGCAGAGCAGGAAAACAGCCTCAACTCTTCCTGTAGTCACATACAGTTGGGTGTTACAGAGGGGCCACTTAGGACTTCGGTGTTTGTGTGAGAAACATAGTCTGATGTGTTTCATATTAATAAAAAATAAAAAATAAATTTTTATCGGTGAGATTTTGCTGAGGAATTTTGAGGACAATGAGATGCTTACAGGGAATGATTCTGAAAAGAAAATAGAACAGAGGTAGAAATTCCTCCTGGGAGATCCAGGACAGGGTTTTGACCATGTTGCTTCATTATCCTGCCCTGAGGAGGGGTAGGAGCACCGCTGGAATTTAACGAAGCTTTCCCAGTCTCGTGTGTGGCTAAAAAGCAGCAGATACACCCGCCACCAGGCTTGGAAAAGGAGGAAACCTATGACCTCACACCCACAAGCCTGCTTTCTGGGCATCATTTAACCATCCAATTACCTGGTTTGAGTTGATGAGAATGGGGTGAGGAGTAGGAATATAAGATTCACTATTTCACCTCCTGACAACGATGGAGACTTAATATTATTTAATGTGATTTAAAGAAAGGAAATGATTGTATGCCTTTTTTTTTCTATATGGACTTGAGGTTCATGCTGGATCAACATGTATCTTTTCTTTTCTTTCTTTCTTCCATTTTTATTTTATTTTATTTTTTTTGAGAAAGAGTCTCACGCTGCTGTCCAAGTTAGAGTGTTATGGTATCAGCCTAGCTCACAGCAACCTCAAACTCCTGTGTTCAAGTCATCCTCCTGCCTCAGTCTCCTGAGTAGCTAGGACTACAGGCACCCACCATGTCTGGCTAATTTTTCTATTTTTAGTAGAGACAGGTTTCACTGTTGCTCAGGCCGGTTCTGAATGTCTGTTCTTAGGCAATCCCCCTACTTCAGTCCCACAAACTGCTAGGATTAGAGACGTGGGCCACAGCAACCCTCTATAAATATGGATCTTTTGAAAATGACTGCTGGAGACTGGATTGCTATTTCCAATAGATTTTCACATTGTCTCATCTCTTTAAAAGTCTGATGACAGTCAACTCTTAGAAGAGGCCATGCTAAATTATTGGTCATTCATCCAACTATACAGATGGAGAGTAACTTGGGAGGAGAAGCCAGAGGGGCTGGGGAACTAGAGGAGGATGACAAATGTATCAGATGAATATTCATAGCAGAAAGAGACTTGAAAGATTATTGAAAATGGAGGTTCTCAAGAACAACCAAGCAACTTCTATATGTCGTGAGGAATAGGGCCCAAGAGAGAAGAAATGGCAATTATAGAATGCTTCTTTGGGGCTGTGTCCTAACTTTCTTTCTTTATTATTTTGGATTAATGTAAGGGTACATGGGATTTTTTTTTTTTTTTGACAACTTTAACTTTTGGATGGCTGGGAGTGTGCCTTAGAGGTAAGCACTCTCCGAATGTGACTTCCTAGAAAATCTCCAGATTGTTCCCTCCTTGTGGGTCTACTGGGTCTCCTTCCTGGTAGTCCCCCACTGTCATTCTCATAAGTGAGAGCCACCTCTCACCAGCCTCCATTATGAAGGAGGCATAAGGATAAAGGACATGGCTCAAGGTCAGTCTGTGGCTTCCTCTGGCCCCAGATGCCACCCCTCTAGATTCCAACCTTTTCACTTCTCTCTGGTTCCTTGAGCCTGCCCTTCCCTTTCTCCCTCACCCCTGCTGAGCAGACAAGTCCCACGTGCACCTGTGTGCTTCCTCCTCCTCCTCCCACCCTCAGTCATTGATCTGTGACATTTAACAATTTTGTGGATTATTCTGGTTAGGAGGCTGACCTTTGGAGGAATGTCCCAGATGAAGTAATAGAAAAATAAAGAAAGGGACAGGAGAAAATGCTGACACAAGCCTACATAAGGCAGAACCTCAAAGGGATTTCTAACTGGAAAAAGTGAAATATGCATATTGATTTCAAAATACGTTTTCTTCCACTTCTTTTGCTTGAAGGTCTTAAACTGGGATGTGTTTATTTTCTGTGTTTTTCTCTCTCATTTGCCTGTTGTCATCCTTCTTGGGGTGATACCTCTCCCCCATCCCCATCTTCTCACTGTAAACTTTCAACTTTGTATCAGCTTTAAAAAATATTTTAAAGAAAATTGAGTGAATTTGGCTGAAAGTAATTTAGGTTGCCTTCTCGTTTGTAATCTGTGTTTTTGGCAACGTGCTGCCTGCGTTGTTAGCATCCTGAAGCAAGAACATATAGGAGCCCATTTCCTTAATTGCATAGATTAAGAGCAGTTTCATTTATTCTCTCAGAGGCCAAGGCCAGCCATTAATTTACCAAGAGAATTAAATATCTCTTGGGGAACAGTCCAAACATTATTTTTAATGCTGGGAGCAATAATTGATAAAATGCCTATGATCTGTGAGAGCAACATCCTTTTTGACTTATGTACTCTATGGAGTGAAAATAAAAATGGCAAATAGTACCACATATTGCTGAAATAGTTCACAAGAGGATGTAGTAACATTAAGAACACCTCTCTAACGGTGTCAGAAATGTCATCAGTCAATCACAAGCCTCCGGAGACGACTCAAAGGGCTTAACAAACCAATCATTACTAAATGAGTTCACTGGTTTAAAAGAGGTCTTTGAGGACAGCTTTCTGAGATGTTGCAAATAGGTTGAATATTTGTCCTTTCATATTCCTATTTTGACAGGTCACAAAGCACTTTTGTCAGTGAGCATCATACATAATCTAGTCAAGAAACACATCCAATAAATATTCACTGAGGCCCTACTGAGTGCCAGGCACCCTGTGGGCTCCTGTCAACAGTGATAAGGCAGACCCAATCATTATTTTCATGGATCCTCTGGTTCAGGGAACACAAGATATTTCCTTGTGGTAAGTGACACAAAGGAAGTAATGGTGTAAAATAACTGGAAATGGTTATATCCTATAGAGTGGCTGGAGAAGACCTTTCTGAGAAGAAAGTATTGAAGGTAAGACCCTTTGATCACAGAGTCAGCCTTGCAAGACTTTCAGAGAAATGTATTCATCAAAGTGAATAAGTGTACTGCAGGCTAAGTTGGGAACACCTTTGGAGAATCTGAAGGTCAACTTGGATCGATCATAGTGAGCAGGGAGGAGGATGGTATGAAAGGAGAATGCAGAAGTAGACTTGACTCTGAAAATGACAAGGATTTTATTCCAATGTAGTAGAATGTCATTGGAAGCATCATCAGTAAAACACTGTTATCCAATTTACCTTTTTAAAATATTTGACTGCTAGGGGAAAAATAGACACTAAAAGGGTAAGAGAGAAAGTTAGAAGCCCAATTAGGAAGCATTTGCACAGATCAAGGGAGAGATGGTGATGGCTTGGGCTGAGATTTTCTTAGGGAAGTACATGGATTTGGGATATACATGGACAGTGCAACTGGCAGGGTGGAGTGATGGGCTGAATGTGTGGGTGGGGGGAGTGAAGGAAAGAAAGACAAGGATGAGTTGACTTTTCGCTTTTGGTTTGAATAACTAAGTATAGTAAACTTCTGATTATTTCCAATGGCATCTAAAGAATTACAGTGGAACCACACATGCCTTTAGTAGTTAAACAATAAACAGGTGAAGTATGTTGGCCCAACAGCATCCTAGGTTTTGTTTTGTTTGATTGTTTGCTTAATCAGTACTTTTGTAACAATTCACTCTCCAGTATATTCTCCATATAGTGGTAAACTCTATTGACTTTTAGGGGCACCTGTGTTCAAACTGGTGATTCATTCATTGCTGGTAGGTGTTAGGAATCAGGCATGATTCTTCCAAGGAAAAAAATCTTGAATGAGTAGAATAGTGTGCTTGAATTTTTGCCAAGACATGTTAGGATTTCTCTAGAATCCTTTCCTCTTTTTAAAGGTCAAGAGAAAGCCATTTGGATGACATGGAATGTGTGCCAAATGCTGATTCTTATCCAAGGTTAACATATCTGGAGTTCCATTCAGCAAATTGATTTCTCCTTGAGATTTCACTTAAAAAGAAAAATTTTATTGCATAATGAGGTAAATTAATGCCTTACAAATGTAATATGCCTCTATGATATACAGAGTATTTTAGTTTTTTAGCAAAGCATTTATCCTATTATCACATAATCACTTCTAGCCTAAATAAAGAATCTAGTGCTTAATGCACAATGAATCCTATCTTTTAGCAGTTTTATTGCTATATCAGTTATTAATTTAAATTTGTGTCATTTTTATTTAACAAGAAAGATAGCTTAAAGATTTGTTTGCTATATTTTATTGAAAATCCTGTATGTTGGACTATTTAACGTTGTGAGGATAAGCTATGATATTATTATTGCAATCTCGACATTCTTATAGTGTGTTTAATTCTCCAGCATCCAAAAGTGCTTTAAAAACCTCATATACGTAGTTCAGGGGACTCATTTAACTCTCAAGCAGTAAAGCCGTCCAGCAGATAGGCAGGCATTTGAGTCATGGAGTGGGGAGGCTCCTAGTAGTTAATTACTGACTAGCTCACACTATACTTTAACACATGACACCCCCATACATATGAGCAAGATTAATTAGATTATACTCAAGCTCCATGATAAAGAGCTAAAGATATCCCCAGTCGGTCTCAGCTTTCTCACTTTTGAAAACCCATTTACTGAAATGGATTGCATAATCCTTTCACCCCAACATCATTTTTTCTTGAGCCTTTGTCTCCACAGTAATAGTAATAGCCATTGTTCCCAATCACCAGATACTCTACACACATTTTCTTGTGCAATCCTCATGTCCTTGTGAACTTTCATAGGTGCAATGTTTAATCCAGAGTTTAGTAATTTTCCCAGCTTATAACTTTAAATAATTTCCTATGTGCACACACATGTGTGCTTGTGTGTGGCTGGGGGGAAAGTTCAATGCTCAGAGAACCTTAACTTTAACATTGTGTAGCAAGAAATCTTGAGATTAATATTTTCTTCTTGATAATTTATGTGATTTCTTTTCAACGCTATCCTTGATCAGAGAAGATATTTCTAGGCCAAAAATGGAGAGCTAGAAATTTATGCCAGAGAAGTTATGGACTGTGGATGGGGTCCCATGTGTGTGAATATTGGCCCATGAGATAAGTACAGATACTAACAGGGTGCGTTTAGGAATGTTTACAGCCATTGGAAAGACTAATTTCATGTCTGATGGCCCAGATGTAATAAAGTGAATGGGCTTGTCTTTTTCCACATTTCACTATTCTTTATTTCATTTTTGTTTATGAAATTATCAGTCCATGGCAAAGTGTGTGTGTGTGTGTGTGTGTGTGTGTGTGTGTGTGGTAAGGAGGGGACTAATTCTCTGTAAGCTTGGGATGGCCTGGACCAGGTGTCCTCAAACCATGGCCTACAGGCCACATGAAGCGATGTGAATTGTATTTGTTCCTGTTTTGTTTTTTACTTCAAAATAAGATATGTGCCGTGTGCATAGGAATTTGTTCATAGTTTTTTATTTTAAACTATAGTCCAGCCCTCCAACAGTCTGAGGGATAGTGAATTGGCCCCCTGTTTAAAAAGTTTGAGGATGGCTGGCCTGGACTAACTGGTGGTCACATGAGGAATGTGTGAACATTAGCGAGCCCCTGTTAATGGGGCCCAGCTGCCTCCTTTCATGGGAACAGAACATCATGATGGCAAACAGATCCCAGAATAGGGTTAACTGCACAATGAACTGAGGGGGTTGGAACCCTAGCCAACTGGCAAAGATTTCCACGCCCCAGCGAGTCGTGGAAGCTGCGGTGTGCAAGCCTGCAAGCCCTGGCCGACACAGATGGAGACACTGCTCATGCGATGATTAGTTGGAAGAAAGTAGGTTCATTTCAGCAGCCACCTTTATGGGACCCCAGGCCACCCAAAAAGATGACTTGAAGCCCAGATTGTGATTTCCTGTCCCTCATGCTTTCTTTTGTTATTCTTTAAGCACGTGGAATTTAGTTAGAATCTAACTAAAATCTAACGAATTCAGTTAGAATCTAACTAAAATCTAACGAATTTAGTTAGAATCTAACTAAAATCTAACAAATTTAGTTAGAATCTACTAAATCAAGTAGCCAAGTGCTTAAAACACTGTGGCTTAACAACCTGTGTTTAAAATTTTGCTACCTTGGCTCCAAGTGGGCTTTAAAATAGAAATTAATGCAAAATGAAGTTATGTATGTATTAGTTTGTGAACCTGTAATATATATTCAAAACAAACACGTACCAAAACCAGCTACTAGATGATTTAAGGTATTAGCAATAGTGTCTAAATCCATCTATTTGCCTCAAGGGAAGATATTATCCTGTGTACAGAGGGCATTAGCCTTCCACATGGAGGAAAAGAGCACCCAGGCTGCCAGATTGTCATAGGGATTCCAGCTCCAGGAGGTCTGATGGCATCATTGATTCTGTGTTGATTCTGTGTAAAAAACACTCCTCTTCCTAAACAGTTAATGTATTCTGCCAGCTTTTTCCTTGACATGTTTCTCCTAAGTGTTCTCACTTTTCTATTCCTATTGCAATCAAACAAATTTATCTTATTTCGTTTCCTCGAAGTTTAATTAGTAAAATGCCTGATCTCCCAGACTCTAGTCGTGCCATCTTCTATCCAACTTTTTCATAACCTAAAACAAAACCATTGTTTAGATCCTGACAGGATCCTGTTCAAAATCTACCAATTCTTATTTATCAGAATAAAATCTAAATTCCTGGGTCTGACCAAGCAGTCTTTCCACTCTTACCTCCCTGCCGTCTTCTGGCCACACCAGGTTTAAGCCAGCCTCATCTCCTCATTCTTACTGAGCTTTCTGCTAGGAGTGCCTCCTTCCTCCTGCCTAGCCCTATTCTCTCTATTCTTAAATTTCTGGAGTTGCCACTAGTCGGGAGGTCTTAGCTTACAATCCTGTTTCAACTGTATGGCTCCTTTTAATTTTCCAACACTCTTGGTTTTAATTCCTGCCTGATTCTTAAGACTGACTAACCCCATGTTACTGGGGCTCCTCCAGTTTCAACACTGAATGTCCTTCCCAGGGAAGCTCATGATCAGTCCTATCATTATGTTTTGGGGGCTTCTCAACTACACCAGAATCTCGTAAAGGGAGGCAAAGCACCACATTCTCATTTGCTAATGTCACATAAAGGTTTTACCTGTGAGAAATGCGTGATTGCCCGACTGTACATTGAAGCTTATGTTTTACATTTACCCAACATGTATTTACTCAACACACCACTTATAATCAAGTGCTCAATAAGAACCAAGAAACTGAAAAAGAAAAACTTTTTATCTAGGGAATGGAAACCCCCTTTAAATTGCTAGGCCCAGAAGAGTATTTAGAATATACCAGCAATCACATGGCATTTCTCCTTGAGTTAAATAATTACCTCTTGAAGCCACTTTCTATAGGGAGCTCTAGACTCACTGACCTTAGTCAAGTAGCCATAAGATGCCACACACCCCGTATTTCAAAAAATGTCTAGCCAATCACTAGCCAATGTTCATCTTGTAAACCAATGAGAATTCTCAACGAACAACATTTGTATTCACCCCTTCCTTCTCCTGATTTATCCTTTAAACACACACACACACACACACACACAAACCTTGAAACCTTGAGCCTCTCTTTTGTTCTCTGGAACACTCTGCCAGGCAGCTTGGAAGTGTGTCCCAGACTGCAGTCCTCAAACTTGGTGCATGAATAATTTCTCTTTAAACTAAATTCTGACCTTTTTGATTATTTTAGGGTGATAAAATTAAGGAGCTCTGTAAGGCAAGTTCTACTTGTCTACTCCTCAGTTCTTCCCCTCCCATACTTTAGACGGTGATAAAAAGAGTTTTGGGAGTTTAGAAATTAATAGAAACAATCAATTCTGACAGAACTCCTCGAAATAAATTGGCAGCCAATCCTCTGGAACAAGTCTCAGTTGGGGAATGTCTATAATTTTTTTGAAGTTCTGAAATAAAGTTGGAATTTTCTCTAAATTATTAGGGTCAGAAAGGCTTCTCGCGTATGCCTGTTCTGTCTTCTTGAGGGCCCAGTGCCAGTTGATGGGTGATGGGAGACGGTGAGCGGAAGGTCTGCAAAGGCAGGCCTACCAGTGTGTCCTGGGAAGCAGCAGGAGCCGAGATGCACTGGACACGGCTTCTTCTCAGAATTAAGGGGGAAAGTTCGTCAAGCTTCCTGGGAAATTTGGTGTGTGCTCCACACCACACCCCTATCCCCACAGAGAACCTCTGTAGCTAACTTTGAAAATGCTGTGTCTTATATGCTGTGTCTGGGACAAAAAGAATTCCATCAGCACTGAAAATGTGCCTTAGACATTTCACCACCAATAATTTGATAGTGGTAAACACCTCCCCATGCTGCAAAGACAGGCTTCTTTTCCTGGCAGTTAGACTATCCTTTCCCCCCACCCCCACCCCTTGTGATGTCTCTGTCCCTTAGGCTGCTAAGAGCTTTTAATTTACCAGAAATAAAGGTATCTATCCCTATGATGTCAACATAGAAGCTGAAGGATTTTGGTGCTTGGATTAATAAGGTGTTTTAGAACAAAGTTCCTTAATAGATAGGATCTTAAGAAGAAATTTAGAAAAAATTGGAGGTGAACAAGAGAGTTACTGTAGTAGTCAGGGTTCTTTAAAGAAACAAAAACCATAGGATAGGTACGAATGCAAACACACATACAGACCCAACACAGATTTTAAGTAATTGGCTCATGCAGTTATGGGGACTCCTGAGTTCAAAAATCTCTAAGGCAGGTTTGAAATTCTGGCAAGGGTTAATATTGCAGTTTTGAGTCCAAAGGCTAGAAACTCAGAATTTTTATGATATAGTCTAGAAGCAAAACATCTTTCTTTGAGGGGGTCCTAGGACTTTTAAGATCTTTGTCTAATTAGAGGGATCCCACTCCACTTTGGGCTTTACTCAAGTTCTACTGATTTAAATGTTAATTATGACCTTTACAGCAATAACCAGACTGGTGCTTGACCAACCATAGCCTAACCAAATTAACAGATAAAATTACATAGTGAAACACAAAACCATTTCATGTCAGAGAATAATTTTTTTATAAAGCATGAGCAAGGTATCAATGCAAGGTGAGAGTTACATTTTAAAACCTAAAGTAGTCTAGGGATGACAAAAATCTCTAAAATGTTTAAGTACATTTATTCAAAAGTGAATCTTACATGAAGTAAGATTAATTTATTTTTAATTTTTGACCTCTCCCCTTAAAAAAAAAAGGGGGAGGAGTAGATGTGATGTTAAAGTTCCCTACGCATCTTAGTTTAACACAACAGGGCAGGAGAAAGCAGGTCGGCAGCATTTGTAAAGCTAACAGAAAAACACTGCGGGGGAAGGTCTCGAAGCCACAAGTAAGGTAAATACTAAGTTGTAATCTAATTAGCAAATGATAATAGACACCAATAGAAAACAGGCTACATGCCCAAGAACTACAATTCCCTGGGGATGTAAATGATTGATCGCTTGGAGACAGGAAACAGATAGGGGAAAGCGTGTTCTTGCCTTTGACCTGAAACATAGATCATGGCTTCCAGCCAGAGAAAAAGCATTTGAGGGAAAAAAAAAATGCTTTACATTCCAACAGTTTGTCATTTACAGGGAAGGCTGGTGAAGTCCTCCAGTAGAACACTGGTCATTCTTGCTATTACATTCCTAACTTACCAACAAAATGTTACTCCCTATAGAATTACACTAACAAAATTGCATTTTTTTATTTATCTGAAAATAAAGGACTTATTTTTATACCCCTGCCCATTTCACTATGCTCCACTGTTCACACAAGACATACAAAACCCAAGGGTCAGAGCCACGTGGCCACCCCTCTCCACTCTCAGTCCAAGATGCTGTTCCTTAGGGAAGGTGACTGTGGAAATGTTAGTGCTGTTTCTTAGCATGCTCAGCTCTGTCTGGAGAAGGGAAGGCCCCCTGACAAGATAGTACTTCAGCTGAAGGACTCAGCTGTGCTTCCTGGAGGAGAAAAGAGAGAGAGTTATATTAGAGTAAGAACAATGTGAACAATACTTTAACATGGTTTAAAGGAATTTCACCATAAGTTTGTGGAACAGTGACATTGGAAACCCTTCTGACTATCTAATTTCAGGCCTCAGTTTGGAGGAGGCGATTAACTTAAGGCAACAAGTATCATCTTGTCTGAGTGAACGACCCCAGAGATGGCAAAAAAAAAAAAAAAAAATTGACCCTGCAGGACAGAGTAAAATTGGCATCTCAGAAATATTTAATAACAGAGCAATAACTTGTTTTGTGTTGCAATTGAAAGTGAACCAAATATAAGGAAGGACAAAAAGAAGGCATTTCTTTGCCCAGCCCCTGGGGATGTTTGCATCAGAACAATGAAAGAGAAAGTTTAAATTCACTTAGGAAATAGAAGAGAAAATAGACAAGACTATTTGCAAAGCCAGGCTGAAAGGGCTAGCATGTTCTCTATAGCTAAACATGCCAAATTAGCATTTGCATGTAATTTAATGAAGGATAAAATAACTCCTCAAAATATAAATTTCAAGGAAATTACTCTCCCCTTTAAATTTTCCTTCAATTAATTGCTATTACATTTAGTTAACGGTTCTTATAAATAAGCATTGACTACATACAGGCATAACAATCTGGAGCTTGGTAAAACAAAATCAGGTTTGAAAATGGGCAGGAGTCATAGATATTGACAGCCATAAAAATACTCACACACTGGGGCAGTGCCTGTGGCTCAAAGGAGGAGGGCACCAGTCCCATATGCTGGAGGTGGTGGGTTCAAACCCAGCCCAGGCCAAAAACTGCAAAAAAAGAAAAATCACTGGGTCTACATCCGTGATTCTGTCCTCAGAAAGCAAATCAGTTACAAACATATAAATGAAATTTGTTTTACATTCATTTCTCAAATATATGCTATTCGTGCCCTTGCAAAAAGTCTAAATGTCCCTAATTAGGAAAATGTTCAAAGTAAATTATGTTCTTGTCATTTACTAAAGAATCATGCAACGATTAAAATAATATTTATCAAGTTTTCTACTGAATGGAAAGTGCTTATGATGAAATACTGAAAAAAATAAAGAAAATATTTTAAAATTGGCCATATGACTTCAACTCTAAAAAGGCAGAAAAGGAAAAGGGCTGAGTGGAAGTATTAAAAAATGTTAACAGTGGTTAACAGTCATGGTGATATTATGAGTGTTTTGATGAGTTGTCACTTTCATTAGAGTTGTCTATATTTTCCAAATATTATCATTAGGAAGAGCAACATCAACAAATTGGTAAACAATAAATGAAGAAAAAGAAATCAAAATCTAACTTTAGATTACCCAAATTTCAGGAGATAACTCGATTTGCAGACAGCTTATCTGTAGTCAAGATTGAACCACACACACAGTCTTAAGGTTATAGGGTAGCTCGACTTCATCCTTATTTTCTGATGATGTGTCATGCCAGATTTCAACTAGGAGCTCTCAAACGGCAATTGCTTGGAAGGAGAAAAAAAAGAAAAAAGCATATTGAAGCAGTAAACGTATCAAGAGCTAGAGGGCTTGATTATTAGTATTTGTAAAACTCTGTGTGTTCCTCCGTCTAATTCCAAATCTAGAAGCAAAACGTCTTTCTTTGAGGGGGTCCTTGGACTTTTAATTCCAAGGCCAGATAAGAGAGCCATGGAGTCTTCACCAGTTTTGTGGCAGTGTTTTCTCTCCTCATGCATAGGGGATATGGCGCAGCATTGCCCCCAAGAAGTGTCACTGCTAAATGCCAGAGAGGAATATGACCAGAAAGTGGGACAGGACTGGAACCAATGAATATGCAAACCTTTTGTTGCTCAGAAGTTCCACAGACTAAAATTAATGTGTGTATCAATAAACAGATATTAACAAGATCATTCTTAATTTTTCTCTTTTCATCTCCCTCTTTTTCCACTTCACATTTGTAGTTGTAAAGAAATGACACTAACTTTGTGGGTGGCTATCAACTGATGCCATGATTATATGTAATGTTTTGTACATAAGTCATATATATATATTTTTTTTTTTTTTTTTGTACAGACAGAGTCTCACTTTATGGCCCTCGGTAGAGTGCTGTGGCCTCACGCAGCTCACAGCAACCTCCAACCCCTGGGCTTAAGCGATTCTCTTGCCTCAGGCTCCCGAGTAGCTGGGACTACAGGCACCTGCCACAATGCCCAGCTATTTTTTTTTTGGTTGCAGTTTGGCCGGGGCCGGGTTTGAACCCACCACCCTCGGTATATGGGGCTGGCGCCTTACCGACTAAGCCACAGGCGCCGCCCCATAAGTCATATTTTATACTAAGTAGTTGCAATCCCTCCCCTTAATTTGTAGGAGTAAGCTTTTTCCCTTGGGAGAACTTGATGTGTTTTTTATTTTTATTTATTTTTAAATTTAATTTTTTATTAAATCACATCTTTATATATTTATGGGGTACAATCTAATGATTTGATGTACAGTGTGGAATGCTTAAATCAAACTGATTAACATAACCATCATCTCACTTACTTATCTTTTGTGGTAAGACATTTATAATATATTCTTAGTTGTTTTGAAATGTGCTCTTGTATTGTGTACATTAGGCGAGGGAGGAGGGAGAGTGGAGGGAAGGCATTTGGTGGGATCTCGCCTAATATAGGAGCAATTTTAAATGTGTTACTAATATAGATAATATCATAAATAAAATATTTCCATTTTAACAAGCAAAAAATATTAAAATTGAGTGTAAAAATTTAGTACAGACAGGAAATATAAAAAGTAAAGACAAAAATAAAAACTGAAGCAGAGATTTGTAGTATTTTGAATGAAATAGATGTCTTAGAGTCTTAGAAAATCATATAGTTTGGTGGTATCTGTGTTTACTTGAGGAAACTCCTCTGAAGAGCTATAAAGATTTATCAACCCCATGGAAAACTTATTTGCTAGAGTCATCTCCTATAGGATGAGGGACCTGTGCAGAGTGAAGCTGAGATAGTAATAGTCTTTAGCATACTGAAGAAAGTTGGATTCAATACGAGATCCTTGTTACACTGGGAGAGCAGAGGCTGCAGCAGATGTGGTAGGTCTTGATCAACAGTATGGATAAGTTTTCATACCTCATTTGTTCCTTATGTAGTTACTTCTATACAGTATTATATAGTTCACTGGTCCCCAAATATAGCTGCAAATCAGAACCATCTGAGGAGGTTGTTTTTTAATCAAGGTCCCATCCTTAGAATTCTATTTTAGACTAATAAGAGGGCCTAGACGGCAGCGTCTGTACTACCTCTGCCACAGGTGGTACTGAGGCCTCATGTCAGAAACAGAGAGTGGAGGTAGGAGGAGAAGGGAAAATTGGGCTTCCCTAGAAAGGTGTTGTCCATCTATAAACTCCCACTTAAATCTCTCCTTTCTTCTTTTTCCCTTCCTCCTTGCTCATTTTCTTCCTCTCAGAAAGAAGAGGCTTCTCACCAAGATGTGAGAGGACTCAACTTCAAGTCCAGCACTTACTAGAACCAAGGGAAACGTGCCTCCTGGCAAAGTCCAAGGCAGTGAAGGACGCCAAGAGGGACAGACAGAGAGGTTGGGCAGCACCTGGGTTGGTGTGCCATCATGAAAGCTGAAAAGAGAAATCTATTCATGTGTGTGAGAGAGAGAGAGAGTGAGTGAGTGTGTGTGTGTGTGTGTGTGTGTTTGGAGAGGGTAGTGCTGGTGGGGTGAAGTCCTCAGTTTGAATTTATAGAAAGGATAAGAAAATGACTACAGGGCAAGCTATTGATATTCATGATGTTTAGAAGATCAATATAATTTTTAAAGAATCTGGGGTGAGGAAAAGAAAAACAGCCAGCCAATTGTGAGGGAGTTGAGGTAGCTAGCAGATACATGTTATTTTTTATTTACTATTATCATTCATTTATTTGACAAATATCCCTTGAGCACTTACTATGACTAAGTATTTTTTTTCAAAAAATGGGATTTCCGACCAGATATTTCCCTCACCCTTCTGGATCGGACAAAACAGTTGTTTGACAAGTTTGTGTGTTTCCCCACAATTTTGTTAAATTCAGTAGGCTGCATAGTTTACTTCAAAATTTTTTCTATGTAGTAGAAATTTGTGCATAATTAAAAGAAAAAAGGCTTAGAAGGGAAATTCAAATATCAAAGATAAAAGAGAAAGAAAAATAGAAGACAAAATTCCCTTTGGAATTGAGAATGAGGTATAAAGGAATAAATGTCAACGGACAGTTTGGCCCTATAAGGGAGGTGTTCTGTTATTCCTCTGAGACAGAGAGGAAGACAGAAGATGCTAGAATCAGAGTAGAAGTAAAGAAGAGGTAAGATATTGTGGTTATTTAAAATATCCACCTGTTGATAAATTCAGGCTTAGAGACATTACCGAAAGTAAAAACTATATATAAGGCTCATATACATACACACAAAGGATAAAAAAATGTGTACACATTTAAGAAAAGAAAAATCTGAATTAAAGTTGTAATATATACCAATAACAAAGGATGAATATAAGTCCACCTCTTGCAATTGCAAAAGTCAAACATGATTTGAGTATTACATGTATGTTACAACCAAGCCCATAGTGACTAAATTTACCCATACTCATTACTAAATAATGTTTACTTAATTCACCACTACAAATCTTACTGATGGCTTTTATATCAAACTGGGGTTCAATGAACCTAATGTAGTGATGAATCATTCTTTAATTTCCCAGGCTAATTTTTAAAAGGCTCAAATAAACACTCAAAAGGTATCTGAGTCTGTTTGTGCTGCTACAACAAAATGCTGTAAGTCAGGTAATTTATAAAAACCGAAAAAGAAATTTATTTTTTCACAGGGTGGGAAGTCCAAAATTAAGGCACCAGCATTTTCAGTGTCTGGTGAGGGGCCCATCTTTCCCTCCAGGATGGTGCTCTGTGGCTGCATCCTCAGGAGCTTAGGGAGGATGCGGCGTCCTCGCCCCGTGAAAGGGATGGAAGGGGAAAAGAGCTAAATGTTGCATGAAGCCTCTTGTACAAGCATCTTCCTCCCATTCATGAGAAAGGAACCTCTTTGACCTAATTACCTCTCAATGGCTCCATTTCATATTACTATCATATTAGGCCATTATGTCTCAATGGCCAATGCATGGAATTTTGAATCATAGCACACATAGCACACATTTGAATCATAGCAGAGGGCAGACTTTAGGCTAAGCATGTAAGTTGCTTTCCTTGGGACCTATATGTGGATCACCTCAGTCATCTGGGACTGAAAACTGATGATTCCTAGATCTTCAAGCTACTATTGAGGATGGTGTTATGTGGCTTTGAGGTTTATTACTTAGAAAAGACGTCTGACATAGATAGTGCCTAAGACCCAGCCTAACTCTAGAAGGCTACAATTCAGTGGATCTCTACCTGGATTACTCCACCCAACAAATCACAGTTGGTGAATCCAAGCTGGTTGTTTAAGTTTCCAGAGTAATTAATTTGTCCAAGAGGTAGTAAGTTCAATGGCAGCTCAGTGCGTCTGGTAGTTTCATAGGAGACTGGTAAGTTAAACCCTGTTCTGTCCCCTCAGAAAAATCGCATCCATTTCAGTAGCTACAGCTGGCCTCTGTCTTTGTAGCTCTCTGTGGTGTCCCATAAGACAGCCATGTTGTAGCTGCAGGCTATTACAACAACACACTGATTCCAGATTTACAACTGTGTGCTTGTCATTTCCAGATGTAGTTTTACTAAGACAGTTGTGCAGGAAACATTGTGAGAAGCAGCACATTTCCAGTAAAACATGCCTATAAACACTGTGGTTTCTGGCAAAGGGGGAAAGAAAAGGTTTACACCCAGATGCCTTAGAAAAATATAGTCTATTCATTGTTCATATTTATCTGGAGGGTTAAAGTGTGATCTATGGGTTTTGTTTTTGTTTTGTTTGTACCTCCCTGACACTGGGGTGACCTCTCTAGACCCCTGTGTCCTATAAAATGGTTTGAGCACTGAGTTATGTGTTTTCTGCCTATTGTTCTGTTAACAATTTAAGAACTCTCTAATCTGAAGTCAGAATCCTAACTACAAAAGCAGTTACTATGTGAATTTTGACTTGATCTTCATAATCTATAAGCTTCTGAGTAGCACCTGGACAGGTTAATTTGAAGGCAGAAACCAAAGCTTCCTGTGGGAACTCACAGACTCATGAGTTCATGAATATTTTTCTGCATTTTATTGAACAAGCTGCCTGATTTTTCCCTTAGCACAAGCCTACGTGATTCAAAAGACATGTTTTGGCAGGAAGCAGATTAGCACATATGTGTGTGGGTGGAAGTGTCTTAAGGCCCCAAATGGGTCCACCTTTATTTTCAGTCATGGCTATAGCTGTACGTGCACATAATATCAAGTCAAGGAAGAAATTGATTGTGGCAGACCCATTCCTCGGTAATGTTGAGAAGCAGATGAAATGTACTGACTCCATGTCTGTTCTTCTCACCTTTCTCTGAAACTCTCTCTTTTCTTCAGGCCTTCACTATAATGTTGCTGGCGTATCAGTGTTTCTCTCAACCGTGGCGTTACCATCTCCTCCACTGAGCACCCCAGACGAATGTATCTCCATTCTCCCTTCTGTCAGAGCATACTTGCTCTCAGCCATCCATCCATTCATCCACGTATTTCCACATATTCTTGTTAGTTAAAATGAATTTAACTAACTGCCAGAATGTTGATGACATAGGAATATATTTCAAAAAATAATTAAGCCAGATGAGATGATTTTTATAGTTGTACTAATGCTGTGTCTTAATCATTTGCAAGCCTTTTTTTTTTCTTTTGAGATACATATTCCCATAGAATAATAATGGAATCCTTCCAGAGTGTAAGAAGCTGGAAAAGAGGAAGGTCAAGCAAAAAGGAATTTTCTAGTAGTTTGCTCTCCAAGAACAGCTGAACTTCTTTACAAAGTACATTTTTAGACTCATGTGAGACTTGTAGTTATAAGGGAGTTATGAAAGAAAAAGAAAAAAGAAAGAATGACACCATCTTAGTCTAAAAAAAAAAATCAGTTTAAGATTATACCACATCAGTGATAGATATGTCAGAATACCATCCACATAAACGACTCTTACATTTGGGTAGTACATATTGTATCTAGTTGCCTGTGAACACATCATCCTTACAGTTTAAACCCAGGTTCCTTAAGTGCAGTCCAATGCTTTGCCTCCTTGACAACACTGAGGATACTGATACTCATGCGCCACGGAGCCAATTCTCTCCTCCAGTGGTCAGGGCAGATCTTGGATCATGGTCTTAGGTTCCACACCAACTAACTGGGTAGCTTCTGTCCCCAATTATACTCAGGGTAATAGAATATTCTGATTAACTGGGCCTGTATCACTTGTTCACCATATATAAACAGGATTATCATAGAGTTAGGGAGAGATGCAAATGAAAATTCTACTAATAATGCATTTGCAGTAGGCTCTATTTTCCTGCAATGAACGGTGCTGGGTGAGGTGCGTACAAATTTGGTAAAGAAATAGGCAGGACATTCATGGGGGATGACTTTGACTCCTGATGGAAACACAGTGTCCATTTTCAAAAGACGCTTTCTGAAATTAATTAAAAATATGAGTACGATTCTTTTCTCTGTGTTTTTAAGTAATATACTGAATGATAGATTTCTATATAGTGCACCTTTTTTAAAGAAAAGGTCTCATTTCTCGTGTCCTGATTTTCTATCTCCTGGTCAGTAACCTTAAAGAAATGGGTCAGCACTAGAAACAAAGAATGGGCAAATGGCCATGTCCGGCTTGGAATTGGGATTCTTACTGTTAAGGGTTTGCTTAGGAAAAAAAATATCCTCCAGGCAGAACTAAGTAAGTAAGAAGCATTAGTAGTAGAATTTTTACTTGGATTTCATAGGCCTCTGAAATAAAATTATGCAAATATATTGACTAAATTTGGCAGTTATCGTGGAGAATTATTGCTCTGTAGATTGCAAAGTGATTGACAGTGTCATATAATATTCACCATAGTAGGTGCAGAGCAGTTTGTTCATGGTGACATTCCTTTTCCAAAAATGAAGGGAGAGAGACATGTATTTAGTAGCTTACGTATAGACAGTTTCTTCCTTTCTCCATTTCTCTGCTTGCAGAACCAACTTTTCATTCTGTGGTTCTATTTGCCTTAATTAAGGTTATCTCATCTTTGCCAGTTAGTTGTAAAATAACTCATTCTTCAAAAAAGAAAAGGTCTTTAGGTCAACATCAACCGGTTAGGTGAGCAAGATGCAAGCACTGATGAGAAATATGAAAATAAAGAAAATAAATAAATAAATAAGAAATAAGAATATAAGAAAATAAAGAAAATAAATAAATAAATAAGAAAATAAACTTAACTCACTCTTGTAATTGTCCAGGGGCCTTAACCACCGAGCTTGCCTTCAGAAGGTGAAAGTGAATGGTTCACTAGGAGAGTTTTTGGTGGGAGATCAAGGAGGAGGCGGGGACAGAAAAAGGAAATGGGGTTTAGAGGAAAAACAAAGGGTACCCGTGTTTTAAATATGTGGAGAGAGATGACAATACCATCTGCATGCCTCACTTTCATGTGTCTGAGCTGTTACGTCACACAGCAGAGGAATAATAAAGTGAGTGGTAAGGTCACCCTCATGAATTCAAATAAAATATCTTTTTCTCCTAAAGAGGTGGAGCATTTTATTAACTAGCATTTGGAGAGTGTTATTATTTTTTATGTCTGAGGTTTTATGGATCCTCTTTTCCTGGGAGGCTGCAGAAGCAGTGACAAATGTTGGACAGACTAGAAACTCCCATTTTCTGTTTCTAAAACAAATCAAGGAAATCACAGAAGAGGAAAAGCAAATCAGTAAACAAATCAGATAAACCTGCAGCTTTATCTGTGAAGTTTAGATGTCAGCAGAGTTTGTTAAATCTGCCACCCTGAGCATGATTAAAACAGCACAGTGAACACAAAGAGATGTTTTATTATGTGACACTATCATGCATCTTTGAAATCAAATGTGTATTCATGAACCTGCTGGATGTTATGAGAATTAAATGAGGTAATGTACATAAAAAACGAGCTCTTCAGATGACATAGTCTCAGGTGAAGGTCATGCTACAGAAAAAGTTAGAATTGATTATGGCTGAAAACATTTAAAAGATTGGAAATTGAGAAAAAAGAGAAATTGATATTCCATGAACAATATTGAAACTATTTTATGTTGTATAGGGTAGAAGGTAAAACAAAGAGTATTTTATACTTTAATTCATCAGAATATACAAAATATCAGTAAAATCCTTTAAAGTCTACACTTTGATTTATCTAATAAAACATATGATCAGTTATATAATGTTTCCATGCCTGTATATGTATACACGTATATTAGCTTTATATATAAACTTTTTCAATAATTTTCCATTACGTAAAAACACTACAGATTTAAAAAATGAGAGTCCATGGGATTATCCTTTTTAGTAATAATGATATTTGGTATATTTAATGTAAGTTTTCCAACATCAAATTTCCAAATGTTGTTCTAATAGGAAAAAGCTATGCCCGTGCATATATAGCCACAACGTCCTAGATTTCTAACATCTGTCAAACCTTTGGGTAAAGAGAAAACAAGTCTATTTTTCTACTCATTTTTAAAGCACAATTTCCTATTAGGAAACAGTGGAAAGGGCTTTGTCAGCCTTCATCAGAATGGGGTCAGAAGACGGAGAATCTTCACACTGAATGGAGCTGCCTGGTTTTCCACCTTGTCAATATAACGTTACATTTCATTGGTGACTGAATTATTTCAATTTGCCATGGCGCTACTTTCTGAAACGATCTGCAGACCTATGTAGGTCAAGGGGAAGGAAAATTAGGGGTCATCCTAAGTTTATACCATATAGTGTTTTCATTTCTATCCAGCTAAGTACATTCAGGCTCCCTGTTGGGCAAGTCTTTTTTTCCCTTGTCTGTTATTTTCAGAAAAAAAGACTACATATGACAGTCTCAGAATCGCACCAGCCTGAACACAGATGGTAAAGATTACAGCATGCTGAGTACTGACCTTTAGAAGCTGCCTTTCTTCTCAAGGTTCTTCTCTTTTGACAGCTAGACTGCTTTTTTTCAATTAATTTCATTACCAAAACTAGTTTTGCCTTTTATTTTTCCTCTGATGAATGTTACCTAGACTTTTGTCAACAAAGTTCAGTGATGGTCTAAGCAGTCAGCAGACCAAACCATCACAAGTTGCTACCGTCCCGTCCTTTGAGGCCCTGGCCTTAAGAGCTTAGAGGTACGTGAACGTTTAAGTACTGGCTTTCCTTTTTCAACAGGTACCTAAGCTAATGAATCTCAACTGGTTGCCGAGATGAGCAATGAGTGGGGACCTGGGAGAAAGAGGTCATGGACAGCAAGTAGGAGGGCCCCCCATAAATCACAAGACGGGGCATTTATGAGCTGGCTGTAAATTGTCAGCATAAGGCTACAAAGTGAGCCTATACTTTGATCATAAATTAAAAAAGCTAAAACAGTATAAACCAGGGTGCCCAAATTAAATAGAAGATATAACTTCACTGTTCATGACCAACACATGCCATTTCAGGTCTAAAATGTAAAAGTTATATTAGGAAAATCCAGAGGAGAGATTAGAGTACAAATATTTTCACCGAGCTAACGGAATATAGTACTATTAGCTCAGCAAACTCTCACATGCACTAGATTTTTATAATCACCCCAAATGTAACAGGAGGTACTATTTTACATCATAAAACTTGGGAGAGAGCTGAGAGTAGATCCTTTTTTCATTATGAAGAAGTTATTTGGTAGATTGTTTTCTGATGGAAAGTTTAGAGTATTCAGTTTTAAAGATAAAAATCTGTTTCCTACTATACTTCAAACAGTGATAAAATTACTATAATGATATCTTTGTGCTATAAAACATGTTGAAATGCTGCAATAAACCATTATCTGCGTTGTTTTATTTTGCTCAAATAAATTAAAGCTCAGCCATTGATCTAAGATAAAAATTACCATTTTAATATGCACTTAAAATTTGGTACAATTTTAGAAAGCAGTACAGTTAGACTTTTGATCTCAAATGAGCAGGTGATAAAAGTGTCATGTAAGATTTGCTTATATTTTACAATTTCATTAAAAGGGGATTAACTTTTCAGAGAAAATATGAGAAAAAACTAATTAAAATTGAGAGCCTCAATAAATTTACCTTTGCAGTGTCACATAACATTTTGCAAGTGCAACAGAATGGTGGTAGCAAAGTGAATCATTCTAGGAAGTCTTAAAACAAATACAAGAAAATCCCTTCTTATCCAAGTCAGAGAAATTGCTCTGAGTTATCAGTCACCCAGGGCAGTACTAGAAGAAAAACCAAAAATTGGCTCCATCAGTAGATGCTAAAAGAGCAGAGGTGCCTGTGTCACCAGAGGAAAGTAGAAACATTCTTCTCATTTCCTTTGACAATTTTGCCCCAAAGCATAAATCAAACTATTTCTTTAAATGATTCTCAAAAAATAGGACTGCAAGTCAGTAGCTCGAGTAGGAGATAATTTAGAGATTTAAAGTTAAGGATTTTAGGTTTTAACAAGATCTTAGAAGTCAGATCACTTTGTCAGACATACCCAGATGAACAGTGAAAGTGCCTAGTTTAAGCAAGGACATAAAACCAGCCGGCAGAATTTAAATTGGAACCCAGCTACACTGGTTCCCTGTTAGAAGTTTTTGTTGCAGTTACTGTAGCTATCTGCCCAGCCCCATTTTTCTTCTTTTTTCGTTTTATGGCTGGAGTCTCATGTGACTCTACAAAGGTTGGTGCCACCCCGAATTCACTAGTGGGCCCTGTGTTGCTCAAGCCTTTACATTCATCCCATTCTCCTAGCCATTGTGATGGGTTCGGGGAAGGATATATGGTCCAATTCAAAATCATAAAAATTTATAAGCTGTTTGCTGGGGACTGAAATGAGAATGTAAGGACTTTTCTGATGCCTCAAAGAGCTCAAAATGCAATTTCTTGAGGATGAAAACCACCAACCTGTAGCTGTTGGCTGCCATTTTTGCTTTCTTAAGGGAAGTCAGCCTGAGGACACAGCCGGAACAAAAAAGAAAACAGAACTGTGGGAGGAGCTGAGAACTTGAGCTGGAAACCGGACCAAACTGCAGCTAAAATCTCCCTTACCTATGGATTTCCCATTGTGTTAATATGTAAGTCAATACATCTCCCTTCCCTTTTCTTTCCTGCCACTCAAAGCACATTAACGTGTGTAAAGTTCCTTCCTGTCATCACATTTGCTGAGATCATAGCTTCATCATAAAGGCCAGTTACTGTTACTATTTCATACACTAGAAAAAAGTTTATTAAAAAAATTGTTCAGATGAATTCAGACTGCCTTTAATTGCTAAAAGATCACTGTTTCAAGGGATAGATTTTTCTCTTTTCATTTATGTTAACTAGGCCCTAATTTTCTTATAAAGAATGATGATAGTAAATTAAGAGTTTATATATTTGAATAAAAGTAAAAAGCACCACCAACAAAATCTCTCACATCTAGAGAAATCTGATTGTGTTGGATGCATCTATTTGCCACTTCAACTTGGAGCTGAAAAACAGTTCAGGTAGTCAGACTTAGGAGGAGGTAGACCTCTGTGGCGCAGCAAAGAAATACAGCTGCTGTTTCATGTGGTTGGCTGTCACTTACACCATCGTTATTTTTGTTTTCCTTTTGTGTACCTTTCCAGCTTAGCAGGTGCTCTTATGGTCACTACATTGTTTGCAATTATTATATTTCCTCTGATCTAAATCAGTTGTCCTCACACTTGGCTGTTCATTATAGTCACCTGGAGAGTTTTTCTCTGATTCCCAGGCTATAACCAAGACCATCAATACCAAAATCTCTGGAAGGAGGACCCAGGTGTCAGTGTTGAGAACCAGTACCCTGGGTTATCTAGTATTGCCAGCTGTAGGAAGGGCAAGTGGGAAACATGGAAAAGTTCACGGGAAAAGGTGTCATCTGTTTCAAGTCTGAAATGAACAGCTCTGTGTGTTCCCTTCTGCACATCTCTTCTCACAGTGCATAAATTCAGAGGGCCTATATCCAGGGGTTTGCCTGGGATGAAGAAATAATGACATGGCCTGCTTCAACCTGTTTCCTGTTTCTTGAGGTTAAAAGACAAGAAATCTTACAAGAAGCTCACTGCAGCTTCTTAAAGATAGGAGGTTCTACAGGGATTGCAGCACAAAATGCTAGCTAGTAATAGACTCCTCTGTGTATTCCCTGCAGGCATCTGGTATGAAGATCAAGGCCAGCATATGGATATCATTGCTTGTTCTGACCATCTCCTTCACACCTGGCTGTGACACCATTTTCTTCCCCATCCTCCAAGGTATGTTTCCCTTGGAACATGGGTAGCCCAGCCATCCTCTTCCTGAAGACACAAGGTTGCTATCATCACCCCTCTTCTCTTCTCTCCCAATGTACAGCTCACCTCTACAAAGCAGGTTTGGCTTTCAAACATCTCTGTAAACTTGTACAAATTTATTTCAATATCTGCAAATAGAATGCTTCAAAATTTTTATCCATGACCTAAGTTACTTATACCTCTGCTGGTCTGCTTCTCAGTTATTTTCCATAATCATTAATAAGTCTGCATATTAAAATTCTAGACAAGTCAACATTGCCATCATGTTGAAATACATCTTTATATGTCAATATAGCCAGCTGAGTAAACATTAAAGCATAATTGAATTTTTAAGCAATGATATTTTAATTAAGAAATGTTCTTGGGCTTTTGAGAGTTCAATATATTTCTTTATAAGAATTTACTCCTTCAGAATTTACTTTAAAAATACAACTCAGCCTGATACTATAATAGCTTGGCATTGTTTTGCCCTAGTTGTGTGAGTAAATCTTATCATTTTGGGTCAATTTAATATATATAATTTTGCTGGTCAATATTAATCAGTTAAAGAAATGGAAGGTGTGAAGTAAGCCAATACAAGTAATTAACAAGAGTACTTTAGATGTCAAGATTTACAAGTTAAATATATATATATATGTGTGTATATATACATATATGTGTGTGTGTGTATGTGTATATATATATATATATATATGAAAAACAGCAGGTGGGTCTGGTTTCAGCTTTAGGTAACATAGCAACGTTTTCCTTTACTTACACTCCTAGGGGAAAAAGAGCACATATTATTAAGATAGTGAAATATGGTATTATTTTGGGTAGATATTATCGTTGCATTTAGTATGCTTTTATAGAAAAGAAACATCGAGTTTCAATTTTAAGTCTTTAAGGGCTATGATTTTCATTTTTCCCTTAAATTTCAAAGAAAGAAATCCATGGGGTCTTGTTCATATCTACTGGATTCAATGCCACACTCTCTGAACTTACCCACAGCTTGAGATCCATATTTTTTTTCACAGTTTTTTGATATCTTAATCTTCTTTTTGCTCATGAATCAATCGGCATTCAAAGAGATACTGACAGACAGGATGGATAGATCAATATTTACTTATAGGGGACATATTCTGTACAACATCCTCTGTCTGGGGAAGTAGAGGATGCTAGATTTATAAAATATACTTTCCTTCCTTATATAGTTTGCAATGTTGTCAGGACTCTATGTTGTAAAAATATATCAGAGAGAAGAAGCGTAAATGAATTTAAGCCAGATTAATAAAAGAATATGTCCCTTCTATGGCTCTTCTCCAAAAGCCTGAAAGATCCTCTCACTATATTCATGCATAATTCTATTTATTTTTAAATTAATCTATCTATTTTTCTATCTAGCATAAAATCTCATAGCATAAAGTTTTGTTGTGGGTTGTACAGCAAAAATTTGTCATTTATTTCCCCAACTAGGATCTGAAACTTCCCCTGGTATTCAAAAAAATATTTTCTAGTGCCTCCAACTTTTCTAGGTCCCCAGCACAAATGCAAAATCTAAGCTCAGTGCTTCCTTCCTGAACTTTGAATTTAAATTGAATGACACATAAATGCAAGGGCGGAAAACCTCTCCTCCTGGGCTCAATTGTGCTAGCCGTGATGGCCGTTACCCAGAGATGTCGGAGCCAGTGGGAGTGATAGTATGAACTGCAGTGTGGGCCTCATTCTGGGGTGATTGCCAGGGCATTTTCAATCATATTGCTCTCGTTATGGGCTCTTGTCAGCATTTCTGATCACCTTTTGTTTCTGCCCATGCTTAGAACTATGATCTCCTGGTTTCCGATTGGGTCTATGAACTATCCAAACTCTTCTGATCATAGTGCTCTCCTGAGGAAGTTAATCAGAGTTGGTTAATTCCAATCAAAGCCCCTATTGGTAGATAGGTTGGAACTGGCAAAGGACAGTTAGAAAAAAAAAAAGAAAAAGAAAAAATCTCAAGGAAATGGACAAAATCTTGCATCAGTTCGTTGGTCTGGTAATAAAGCCAAAAGCCTGAAGAGCCAGTTAGTCAAAGGATAGGGATGGACGTGGCAGGTGGTGATGACACAGGTATTGAGTTACTGCCCTGATCTTCCAGGACGGAGTTCAGACGGAAGGTAAATCTTTGGCAAAATGAGTTCTTGTTTTCATAAAAATGAGAGGAAAAGGAATTAAAGACCTTAATATGGTAAATTGGCTTTTTCTAATAGCAGTGGCAACCTAAGAACTTTTCATCGGCATACACTTTGTTTTAATCTGATATTGATAGTTATTATTAAAAAATAAACACTGCAGCCTAATGTCCCCAATGCTCCCCAAGCATGAGCTGCCTTTCCAAAAGCTGCCCTTCCAAAAGTGATGTAACTGAGCATAGCCCTACAACCAGGAAATTGGATATATAGAAAAATGAACAAATTGAAGTCAGCCATAGTACCACATGGAAAGGAAATTTCAGTTCTCTAGCCAATTCTTCAACCTTAGAGCACATCTCCTATGGATCCAGAATTCTCCAGATCTTACAACCTGAACATCCAATTTGACTGGAAATCTAACTCTGAGGCTCCTTAAAATGCTTCAGAAAAATTTCATCCCAGAAGTAGATAGTTAGCTAAAATATGAATATCTTGAATCAGCATCAAGAATATATCAGTTGTCAACAACTTCCTTCTAAAACCACTGGCTTAAAATGCATGATCAGAATAACAGTCTCATATTTCTTTATTCTTTCTTAAGTTTTATTTTATTTCTCTGGCTGTGTATTAGGTTCAACAACTAAACTCTTTTCCCTGCTCTTACACTGGGTATGGCACAGAAAACTTAGGTACCCAGATGCATGTTTTCTTTCCCCCTACCAACAAGCAGTTCTCAAGTATACAATAACTAGGTGTCCCTATAATTGAATCCATTTCTGATACTATCAAGGTAGCCTCAGATCCCACAAGACTGGATAGATGCTCAGTCCCACAAGACTGCCCTTCATTTCAAATTCCACTCACAAGTCTCAGGTTGTGACCTGTTCTTTTGATTGACTGGCTACTAATGGAGGTTTCCATAATACCCTCTTTGGGTTTGATAATTTGCTAGAATGGCTCACAGAATTCAGAGAAACATTTAGCCATTTTGTTGCAAAGAATATTACCAATATAAAAGATTCAGATTAATGGCCAAATAAAGAGGTACATATGGCGAGGGCAGTATGGGCCCCTCCCAAGTGCAGAAGCTTCTGTCTTGGAGCTGGAGTATGCCACCCTCCTGGCATGTGGATGTGGTCATCAACTTGGAATAGGACACTTGTACTTTATTAAGATAAAGTGATGTTCCTTTCTTAGAAGGGATGTAAAAGATTGGAATTCACTGCCTTGTACAAAATCTTACCTTGCCCAAAATTTCACAAAGTAAATTATGTTCTGCTATTTATCCCAGATAGTAAGTGAAATAGCACAACTGTTAGAGACCTTATAGTCCAACATATAGTAATCAATTAAAATAATTCTAGGCAGTTGAATTGCCTGCAACCATTTGCTGGCCATCAAAGGTGGAGTCTGTGCACTTCCTAAGATACCTTGCTTCATCTGGGAAAGCAATTCAGGAAATCAAACATTCAATTAATCAATTAGAATAACAGGATACCTGTTTTTCTAAAGTCAGCAAAGTGATCTTGGGGACTATTATTTTTGATTAGGCATAGGCCAATTAAAAAATAACATGAAAAAATTAAAACCTTAACATTTCTTATGCTGTTCTTCATATTTCTTGCCCTTCTTCATGATGTGATTTGCAGATGCTTCAAACTACTATAGTCTATTTCCTGAGCTGACATCCAGCTGATGACACCACTTGGAGGAGGTAGAGGCCCTCACGGTTTATCTTAGTTCCTTTGGAAACTGAGTTTAACTAGAAGAGGAGATTAAGAATCAGAGTGAGAGAGGTGCTGCAAATCTAGAGTGACATAGAAACACTCACCTAAGGACCTATCCACCCTTCCACCTGGAGAACAGGCGGTTTTTGAAAACCTACCAAGAACTGCTTTTCTTTCCACACTAAACACTTCCAATTCAGGAGGAAACTGCCCTCCTTGATATCTTTAATCAAGTAGTTTGCCCTGGGAGAAAATAATATAAGATTTTCTATTTCAGAGACCATCTGTGGATTTTGCCTTTTTTTTGCAGTTTTTGGCCAAGGCCGGGTTTGAATCCGCCACCTCTAGTATATGGGGCTGGCGCCCTACTCCTTTGAGCCACAGGCACGACCCTGGACTTTGCCTTTTTAAACTTCACCTTTCATAGACACAAGCTATGTAGGACTGGGTTTCCTCTTATGTGAGTAAACTTCAGCAGAGTTCTAGCTACATATGCCTATGAGCCATTCTTTGGCATCTTCTAATTGAGTGGTTACCTTATCTGGGGAATGTTTCTTTGTGTTTTAAATGCACTAAGTCATCTTCACAACTTGGAATCAAAGTACTTGTTTATAGCCTTTTTTGTATGAAGAATCAGATATAGTAGAGGTAAATAACCTCCACAAGCTTACTTAGCTAGTAGGTGTGAGTCTTAGACCAATCTACTCTGACCTCCAGAGCCTTGTTTTCTTCAAAAAAAAAAAAAAAAAAAAAAAGAATAATAATATGAATCCCCGGAAAGTAAATGCAAGTGTACAGCTTGATAAATTTTTACAAACTGAACTAATTGGTGTAATCAGCGTTCAGTTGGAGAAACATCATCAGCACTCCACAAGTACTATTGCTGCTCCTTCATCAGCGTCTTCCCTCCCTTTCTGACCTTAAACACCGTCCTCACACAGGGAGCCCCGGCTATTACGACTTATACATGCAGCAGCATAGATGGCCCTGACCTGCTTGGCACCTTTAAATAAATGAAGCATACGGTATGTGCTCTTTTGTGTTTGACTTTTCTTTGTTAAACATTGTTATTTGTGGGATTCGTTTATATTTTGCATGTAGATGCAAATTTTTCATTCTCATTGTCCTATCGTTCCATTATGTGAATATAGGACAATTTCCTCACTTATTTTACCATTGATGGGCATTTGAGTCGTTTCTATCGTGGGGTTGGTGAACCCATGGATTCCTTTCTTCTGCATATGTATATATACCGAGGAGTGGAGTTGCTGTATCATAGGACCCATGTTGTATTTACCTCCAGAAGATACAAAGAAGATAAACCACTTAAGCTCTCATGAATAGTCTATGAGAGTTTCAGTTGTTTGACAACCTTGTCAACACTTGGTATTGAGTGTCTTTTCCATTTCAACTATTATGGTGGATGTGCAATATTATCACATTGTAATTTTGGAAGATATTTCCCTAATGACAAATAAATATTGAGCAATTTTTATGTAGTTATTAGTCAGGTAACACCCCCTTATTTGTAAGTGTCTATTGAATTTTTTTTGCCTTTTTTCCTATTTGATGGTCTGTCTTTTTTATTACTCATAATTTGGGGGGATTGTTTATGTATTCTGGATATAACCAATTGCCAGATACATGTATTGAAAATAACTTCAACCACTTTTTACTCTCTTAATGATGTCTTTTGATGAATGCAAGCTCTTCATTTTAAAACAAACTTGTCTTTCATCTTTTTGCTTGTTTATAGTTAGGCCCTTTGTGCCTTATTAATAAAACTTTTGCCAATGCCAGGTTTACAAAAATGTTTGCCTATCTTTTTTTCCTGAAAAACTTGATGGTTTCTCCTTTCACAGTTTTATCTGCCATGCATCTGGAATTGTGTTTTGAGTGTGATATAAAATGGGAATCAAGACACATGTTATCAATCCATATGGATAACAAACGGACCCAGGATTTTTTATTAAAAGACTGTCTTTTCTATCGCACTCTAGTGTTTTTTGGTGTAAATACGTGTGTTTGTACGTGTATATTTGATTTGTGGACTCTTCCATACCATAAGTCCCTTTGTCTATTCTTGTACCCATATAAAATGTTCTTAGTGTTAGCTTGGTTCAGTCTTAATGTCTCTTATTGCAAATCTCCCAGCTTTGTAATTCAAGAAATTTCAGATTGCCGCAGTTGTCCTTGGCACTTTTCATCTCTATGCTCATTTACTGGGAGTTGAAAATTTCCTATTACTATCATAGAAAATCTATTGATTAATTTGCAGAGAATTAAGTCTTCACAATATTGACTTTTTCAATCCACAAATATACCATATCTTCAATTTGAGTTTTAAAAAGTTTCTCTCAATAAAGTTTTTAGTTTTTAGTTTTTAGTTTCTCTCAATAAAGTTTTGAGTTTCTTGCACACAGTTCATGTCTTGGAAGAATGTGCAGAAGATAGGTGTTTTTTCTACCAAATATGTTTGGAGGAATCACCCAGGGAAGCCAAATAAGCCCATGATTTTTTATATGAGGATGTTTTTATTAATAGTTTCAATTTCTTGCAAGAAATTAAATTAGATTTTTATTTCTTTTTTCAATAAATCATTTTAAGAAAGAATTGTACAAATTAAATCCAAATTGTCATCTTACTGGTGTTCATAATCTGTTCTTAATAATTTTTTGATGTCTATAGCATCTGCAATGAGATCCTCCTTCCCTCTACCCCACCTTCTACTTTTTTGAGGCAGAGTCTCACTCTGTTGCCTGGGTAGAGTGCTGTAGCATCGTAGCTCACAGCAACCTCGAACTTGTGGGCTTGAGAGATCCTCTTGGCTCAGCCTCCTGAGGAGCTGGGGCTATAGGCACCTGCCACAATGCCCAGCTAGTTTTTGTTTTGTTTTGTTTTGTTTTGTAGGGGTGGGATCTTGCTGTTGCTCAGACTGGTTTTGAACTCCCAAGCATAAGCAAACCACCTGCCTCAGCCTCTCAGAGTGCTAGTATTACAGGCATGGGCCACTGTGCCTGGCCATTTTATTATCTTTTAAATAGCCTTTTGCTTTATTGAATTTTCTATGGTACATTTTTCTATGTTTTTACATTTATTTTTCTTTTTATTTTTTGTAATTTATTTTCATCTACTTACTCAAAAAAAAATTCTGTTTTTATTATTGTGGCTTGAAATGAAAGCTTAAATAATTTATTTTAATCTTCTTATATAATATGTGCATTTCAGGTATATTCTTTTTCTAATCATTCATTTGGCTACATTCTTCTTCTTCTTTTTTTAAAATATTGAATGCTTCATGAATTTGCATGTCATCCTACCATTTGGCTACATTCTTAATATAATATACCACTCATTTAAAAATATTTTCTGTTTTCATTTGTTTTTTTTATTTCATGTGTTAACATGAAATGTGTTATCTAATATTTTATTTACTATTTGGACAATTTAACATTTCTACTATAATTGTTTTCTTTCTAGCTTATTTTCGATATTATCAGAGAATATATCCTGATTGTCTGAAATGTTGAAAAAAGATGAGGCTTTATTTAAGAGTATAGCTGATTTTTGCAGATATTCTTTGTGCTCATGGAAAGAATATGAGTGTAATCATGCACACGAGAATGAGGCCAACTTTGTGAATTTTCGGACCTTGGTAAATTATCCAGATGTTCTCTATCCTTACCCATTTTATGTCTGCCTGCTCTATTAGCTGGTGAGAATGGTATGTTCAGGTCTTTCACTGTGTTTGTATTTTTTTTTCATTTATCATTTTTGGTTCTGTTGGTTCCACTTATGTATTTTGAAGCTTCAGTGACAAGCAAATGAAATTATACTGATTATATATTCCAAATGTTCCTTTTTAACTTTGGTGATTATAGAATATTCTCTCTAATATGTCTTCTTGCCTTAAAGTCTACTTCTTGCTAGATTAGCATAGGTTCTAAAGCTCTATAACAGCAGGGTTGTGTCTGATCTGGCTCAGCAGCACATCCCAGCCATTACTTCAGGTCCCTCTCATGAGGACATGTACCAAATGTCTGTCGGAGGAAGGGGCATGTGAAGGAAGGGAGCATATAGACTCCCTGCACGCTATCTTAGTGGTCTTTGGTCTTGTGTTAATCTGGGTTCTCCAGGGAAACAGAGGTGACAGGATATGTATATGTGTGTCCACAGATGCTCCTTAACTTATGGTGGGGTCACACCATGATAAAACTATCATAAGGTGAAGATTTCTTAAGTCAAAAATGCCTTCAGTACACTTAATCTACCAAACATCAAAGTTTAATCTAACTTATATTAACTATGCTCAGAACACTCATACACTAGCTGACAGTTGGGCAGACTCATTTAACCCAAAGCCTATTTTATAATAAAGTTGAATACCTCATGTAATTTATTGAATACTGTACTAAAAGTGAAAAACAGAAAAATAGAATGGTGGTGTGGGTACCATCTAAAGTCAAAATCATAAATCAAACCATCACAATTAGGGGACTGGTGAGAGAGAAGAAGAAGAAGAAGAAAAAGAAGAGGAGGAGGAGGAGGAGGAGGGATTGAGATTTTAGGAAATTGGCTCACAGGATTGTAAAGGCTGGGGAGTGTACAACCTGAAAGGCAGGCCAGCAGGCTGGAGGAAGGGCTGGGAAAGGGCTGCCCTTTGAGTAAAGGAGCAATCTGGGGCAGAAGTCCCTGTTCCTTGTTCTACTGAGGCCTCCAACTTCGTAGATGAGGTCAGCTCACATTATGGAGAGTAATTTGTTTTAATCAAAATCTACTCATTTAATTTATTAGTGTCATCTAAAAATACCTTCACAGAGACATCTAAAATAATGCTTGATCTCATATCTGGGTATCATGGCCTACCCAAGTTGACACCTAAAATTAGTCATCCCAGGTCTGTTGGTGACTGTTATAATAATTATATTGTCTTTGGGGTTCTAATCACCATGGAGGTCAAGAGTTAGCAGGGCTCTGGCGCAGTAGATAGTATTCCGACATTCTTAACTTTTTCTAAAAATATCACTCAGTTATAAAATTGTTTTCACTCCTTGAAGTCTTCCAAAAGATGATGCAGAAGTTACCAGAATCAAAATGGAGTCATGAATGTTCAAACAAACGAACCCTTGACAAAATAGAGCTGAGGAAGGCTAGGAAGAGTGAGCTCGCACTTATAAATTATACCTGATTTAAAAAGCTACCACGAGAAAACTCTGCAAAAACCACAACTGTGCACAAAGGCTGTCATGACCTTACACAAAAAAATATATTTTTCTTTTTTTAGAGACTAGTTGGGACTACAGGCACTCGTCACAACACCCGGCTATTTTTTTGTTGCAATTTGGCTGGGACCAGGTTTGAACCTGCCACCCTCGGTATATGGGACGGGCACCCTACTCACTGAGCCACAGGAGCTGCCCCCAAAAAATATTTTTGCAAGGACATCTGTCCAGCATCTCCTGTCCATTCTCAGGGCAGCATCACCCTTGTTGCGGACCTTAGCAGCCAAGGATAATTATTTCAAAACAATCACGTAATTCTCGTTTTTTTCTTTGAAAACATTTCTCCTCCTTTAACTCCCTGAATATGCAAACAGTTTGCTAGAGTGTGCGTATTCTCATTGCAATGTTCTATTCCCCATGGAACATCATTTTCTTTCAGGGAACCTCTTTTTGTCATTTAGATTAACAATGATATATTAGATCTGCCAAAGTTAATGTATAAAGCACATTTAGCAAATAAAATAAAAGGTCTGCTCTTAACTATATAGTTTTACCAATGGTACAGCTTGCAGGTTTTTACAAACATGTCTGAGCCTTCCTCCCATCTCTCCTGCTCCTTGAGAAAGTCCCTGCTTAAGCATCAAGGAAGGAGCAGTGTCTAACAAGCAGAGCTAAACTATTTTTTTTCTCTAGAAGTATCTGCAGAAAGGAAAAATAAAATTTATCCCCATTGTATTTAAAACACCATGGTTAAAGGGCCCACCTTTAAAACTTGTCAATTCTTTTTTAAAAAAGAGTACCAACATAGATTTAAGGCAGCTTCTCCCCCATGCAATTTTGACTAAATTTGTGACATGGTAAAATGGTTACAATTTTTTTTTTTTTTTAATTTTCAAATTTACCTTAAAATCGTCAATCATACTTTAGGTCCCCAGAATATTGCTAATGTTATTGTAAAAATCCATTTTAAATTTATCCCAAAAATGCATTAATTTTAAAGATTTTGCTCAGTAGATACTAATCTCTTTTTTCAACTCCTTATTTGTTGAAAACCCTCAGGAAATTGAATTAGCAATTAACCACTTTCTGTTTTACATTAACAAAGGCTACTGAATGGTTAGAATGTCCTCCTGACTAATTCACAATTTTCCTTTTCTTTGAAACCCAGATCAAAACTTACCTCCAGCCATTCCTAGCTAATGACACCTTGTCCTCAATACAAATGCACCCCCCCATCACTTAGATGCTTTGTGTCCTCTGAACACTGAGCCTGTTTCTGTGTTCCTTTTAAGTGCATTTATGTCCCTTTCACATATGTTGGTTTTCTTAATACTCGATTGTAAATTAGGTACTTTTGAAAGTTCCATTAACTTTCTAAATACCCTAAGGCTGTATTTAATACGCCCAAGTAGCAACATATTGAATAGCTCCCTAGTGGTTTTAGACAGTTAATGCAGTATCATAGGAAGCCTAATTTATTATTAGGGAGTAGTTTAGGCACACGGGAAATGTACTATGTCAGAATTTTTCATGACCATGAATCAAAATCTTAGAGTGTCTTTAGTCTGGTGTTCCCTCAAGTTGCATGACAATGTGTCTTTATACTATGTACCACCGTTTTTTAATAGTGGCACTAAAGATATTTTAGATTGATAATTCTCCATCGTGGGAGAATGGGCCACATTTAGCAGCACGCCTGGCCTCTACCCAGGAAGTGCCTGTAGCTCCCTCTCTGCACAGGTGTGATACCAAAATTGTCTTCAGACATTGCCACATGTCCCCTGTAGTTAAGGGGCAAAAATAATTCCCAGTTAACCACTAGGATACACCTTACAAATCTATTTTAAAGAACTACCATTTCTTTTTACAGGAAGCTTTTTATTAAAGATCAATGTCATTAGCATTAATTAAGTCAAATTTCTTGGCACTTAGAAGTTACCTACTAAAAGATCTTGAGATCATTCAAGGACACTGATTTGAATAATCCATGTACTTACTGGTTTAATATCACTAATACGGTCAAAGCAGCAACTTCAGACTAATCCAAAGTCTCTCAGGCACTGCTCTGATGCAGCTTAAATAGAGTCAGCTGCCAAAGCCTTGGCAACGAATGTGAGAGCCCGAGATAAAAGAGCTATCTATTCTTCCTGTCTTCTGGGAACACTCACTGACCTCCATGGGTAAAGACCTCTCGGCCTACTGCCAAATGATGTTTCACAGGAAAGTTTAAATTTTAATTCTACCAGAAATATTTTTAAATGCTAACTTCATCAGGGATTCCTGGAATGACTGTTGTCATTAATGACGTACTCCCTGTCTATACTCGGCTCTCCTGCTTAATCCTATGTACTCAATTTTGATATGAGGACAATAATGACAATTAAGGTTATGGGGGGGAAAGCAAAAAGAGGGACGGAGAGAGGGGGGTGGGGCCTTGGTGTGTGTCACACTTTATGGGGGCAAGACATGATTGCAAGAGGGACTTTACCTAACAATTGCAATCAGTGTAACCTGGCTTATTGTACCCTCAATGAATCCCCAACGATTAAAAAAATATATATATCTGGGGAAGGAGGTAGCATTTTTCCTCTCTTAAAACTATTTTTAAAACTCATTTTTGACAGTTGCTTGCAGTATTTCAATATTTGTTGCAACTCTTTTTATTTTTTATCTTAGTTCATTTGACAAACATTTATGGAACATATCCTAGGTAGCATGGTTGCTTTCATTATCACACTAATGTAAGTACTTTAGATAATAAAGCAATATTCTTCATAGCGTGAATTTCTCTATGTGCTTTGGCAACCAAAACAGCTCCAAGAGAACATACGAAAGGCACTTTTTTTATTTTTAAAGAACTGTCATATATAATGGGACAAGTACATGTGTAATGGGTAGAGTAAAGCTGTAATTCCAAAGAATATTTTTCTCATAACCATTTGGATCGTGTTACAGAGTTATTTGGTTAGCACTATATAAGAATTTCCTTATTTTATCAATTTAACTTTCCTTATGTCTATTAATTTATATCTCTATTTTTTAAAAAAGCAATTTAGGCAGGAGTGTCGTAACACAGAGAACATAATTGGCAAAATTAGTTGTGTAACCTTCTTCATTTTGAAAGATTCTTGGAGTCTGACCAGAGGGTGAGCAGAATCTGGAGTATTGTTTTCATAGGGCTTTTAGAAAATAATAATTCATTTTTTCACTTCCTTTGAGACTATCCCTTACTTCCAACACTTCTCTTCTCTTTGTTCTGTTTGGACAAGTTTTCTCATGTGTAACCACAACTTGAAAACGCTTAGAAAAAATGCTTTCCTATGATATTCCAACTGGAAAAATGTTCACCATTGGAACTGCCCACATCGGTTCCACTAAGAGGTAATCAATCACCTGTAATTCAGCTCCACTTTCAATCTCTCCCTGCTCTCCTCCCACCTCCATAGCTCTCAGACGTTATCTCCATCTACTGCTCTTAGCTTCTCCTCTGTCAGTAATATCTCATTGTTCCAACTCTCTTCTTTACTCTTAGGTTTCTTATATATACGACTTGTGTAGACATGAAACATCAACTTCCCCAATCAGCCCTGTTGCTGACTGGAATCACAGGCTGGCATGAAGAGCAGAGAGAACGGGACTTCACATGGGGTCACTGGCTTCACTCCCAAATGACTCCAAACTAAATTCTGAGCCACAGTCTGCCTTTTGACTCAGCAGATATAGATTTGAAGTGAGTGTGTATTCATGGCCTCCCACCCCTCCACAAGATGAGGAGATTCGACGATGACAAGAAGAAGGCAGGAACTTCAGCTCATAATAAACTGACACTGCAACCAGTTGAAGATCTTACCTGCTCCATGTACTGTATTTGTACACTCATGGTACCTCCTCCTATTATCTTCTTCCACATATATCTACCATCGGAACTAAGAGGGACAAGTCAAGCAAGCAAATTGTTCTACTTAATTTGCCTAAGATGCCCCCTTAAGACTCCTGTTTTCCATGAAAGGCCGAGGAATCTTCTTTTAAACATTCCCAGGGAGTATTATATGGCTTCCCCTTCCTGTTAGATCCATTTCTTCACCCATTAGAGTAGGTAACCAGATGTGCCTGTCACATGTGTGTGGGGACAATTTGTAACCAAGAGAGAAGGAGAAAAAAGTACAGAAAACAGTCCCCCTGTTAATTTGCACACATGTGGGTCTTGTCCAGATACCTTAAAAGTAATAGTTTCCCTTCCTGAAATCTCTAAGGCTATTGTGGTTGACCATGAGGTCAGGAGAAGGGCTAATTGCAAGAGCAGCTGTCATCGACCCAGACAGTTTGCTGAAGAGTCAAGTACAAAGGCATCCTGATTCCCAAAACATTCCTCAAGGCACTCACTGGAGACTCAGGGCACAGTGTTAAGGAGATTAGCATGGGGTGAACCACAAACATCTTTAGGTATGTTTTCCCTTCCTACATTTAACAATATGGATATTAACTCATGACAAATTATTGTATCATCTAAATAAATCTAACATTCTTACTTTTACTAGAAAGTTATCTCCAAATTCAATATTGAGCATCACACAACCAAAATCAATTTTAAGCCTCATGAGCTGCCAAGTCAAAGACTTAAATCTTGGTTATAGTTGGTTATAGCGGTGCAATCAAGACTCTCTCATTATTTCAGCAAGGCCTCAGCAATGGAAATTGATCTATAGCTATAGTATAGATGTATTTCTTCAAAATCTATACATGATTACCACAAATTCTTTGTTTTAAATCAAGTAGGAGGGCATTTTCAGCTTTATTAATTATTAGTTATGAAAATGATGAGTCTGAAAACAGTATAGAAAACATAGGAAAATTTCATGATTAATGTGGGGAAGAGGCAGAATACATGATAGCTGTCACTATGACAATAGATGTTCCCTTAGACAATGATGGGGAAATATTATGAAAAAAGTCAATAATATTTTGGAGTTAAGGACTGCTGAGATTTAATTGTCAGAATTTTCTTTCACCTGATTGTTGTATTGTGACTTCTTTTATAAAATTTATATAGAGGCCTCCAAAAATGTTGGAGTTTGGATCTGGGTTATTTATTTAAAGGGGATCTGGAGAAATTGACAGAAATAATAGATTAAAATCAACTCCAGAGATGAGTACTATAATTATCTGTTACAAAAAAGCATTCATAAAATTGCATCTAGTTCCAAGTACGTTTGTACTCAACCCTACTCACGTTAGTGTGTGTCTGTACTATACACAGACCACAATGAATGTGTGTATGTGGCATTCCAATTGTTTTCATGTGTTTGCCACTATGAACAAAACAGTGTATTGCTTACAGCCTGTTACAATCCTACCAGCTATGGGAAATAAGGTCCTTAAGAGGATTGGGGTTTTCATGGCTGATAGTTACCCAATCAGCATCCCTGGTCTGAATGTTCAGTAATAATAAGCTCCTGTTCTTTTCCCCTGACCACCTAGAGCAGTGGTTCTCAACCTTCCTAATGCCCCCTAATGCTGTGACCTTTAATACAGTTCCTCACATTGTGGTGACCCTCAACCATAAAATTATTTTCGTTGCTACTTCATAACTGTAATTTTGCTACTGTTATGAATTGTAATTTAAATATCTGATATGCAGGATGTATTTTCATTGTTACAAAGGGGTCACGACCCACAGGTTGAGAACTGCTGACATAGAGTGACACCAGTGTTTCCAGAGGGTATTAAGTGGTTCATTCTGCAACAATTTCTTACTCTTAGCTCACCCAGCCCATGTAGATGAGGTCAGATAATTAAATTTATGAACTCATCCTAGAAATAGCACATTGAAGGGTGGTCGAGGTACTGGTACAGGTGCACAGCTTCCCTGAGAGAATACTTCAAAGGTGACCATAGGAATATTCAGCAATGAGGGGTGTAGCACTTTTTCTAGGATGAGTTATGAACTTAATTGTTGGGCCTTGCAGTAGTTTGCTCTATGGCATCAACAAATATTAACACTCAGTTAATCAGTGAATTCCAGCCATGCATCTACTTTCAGAGCATCTGGTTCAAAAACTAAAAGTTATCACTGAAGCAAGGTGGGAGAAGAAATCACAGGTAATCTATTCTTCTTACCAACAGCAACATTAATAGTAACATATGGCTCTTCACATCAGAACTACTGAGTGCTTGCTCTGGGGTTCCGAATTTGACTTTGCTCTGACCCCTCAGGTTTGTGAACACTCAGGCTCTTCCTGGGGTATCCAGCACTTCATGCTTTCACTCTTGGCCACAGCTGTTGGTCTTCAGGCTCTGCTCCCTGAATAAGGCCACCTCACTCCAGCCTTTGGCCTCAGGATTATACATTGGCTTCCATTCAAAATGAGGAAGGGTCCTTCAACACCCACCACGGTGACAGTGACTAGCAACCATCTTAGGCATGCCAGACCAGAGGAAGAACCCAGACTCCAGAACTTGGCACTTTGCTCCAGGCCTGGCCTCACCCACACTTACCTTTAATTCACTTCCCTTCATTTCCCTGCCCTGAAATGTTTCTCCTTCCGTATTACCATTGCCCAGTCATTCTATTTATGTTCCATTACACATTAATAAAAGGATCTCTGCATATTTTTCTGCCTATGTTAAAATTATGGATTAGGGTTACCAGGAAGGGATAAGAGTGTCCAGACCTCTGTCTTCAGTGAACTAATTGCGCAGAACCTGAATAAGACACAGGAACTTAGAGAATAGATTAAAAAACCACTCAGGGGCCCTTCAAGCTGTTAAAAACATGGATATAATTTGTCATAAAATAGTGTTAAATGTTAAATCAATAGGTTGAATAGAAGTATCAACAACTCTCCAAAGAGTTAGCCTCTCAAGAAAAATCAAGATTAGATGTTGTCGGAGAAATGCTGGGGACCTGACATTTCCCAGAGCAACATCTTGTGCTGTGATTATCACGCTTTCGTCCCCTCTGTATAGGGGAGTCTCTATTTTTCACCCAGAATTACTTTTCTGTTTGTTTTTCCTTTGACCTGGTGCTTTGTTCCTCTTTAAAAAACATTATTTTTAGGTATTAAAAAAGAAGACAGCAACCTACCTAGACCTTCATTTGTCACCACTCTGGAGTTGAGCTGTCTTTACCCTCGCAAGTGAAACAGACAGAGCTGGACCTCAGAACGTGCCCAGACCACACAGGACCTTCTTAGAGATCCAGGAATGGAGGGCAGTCTTCCTAGCCACACTTGTGTTCTGTGCAATTATATCAATAATCACTAGGTAAAATGGACAATTGTCTTATCATTTTTATCCTTTCATGACTTCCCTTTCCCATTAAATTCACACTTCCCAGGATGGCATTTCTGTTCACAGACATTATATTTAAAGTAGAAATGAACTTTTGCTTTAAATATACCTTTCTTGACCACAAAATTCCTTTATACTTTTCTTTTGCATTTGGAAAATACTATTATTCGTAATATTTTATTATCTGTCCAACTCAGCAGATGTTAAAACAAAACATTTCATGCAAAATTCAAGTAATGGGATAATATAAGTTATAATAGTTACTCTATTCATGGAAAAGAGCATTGCTCTGAAACATATAGACTTCATAAGCTTCATAAGCTTTATGAAGCTTTTCATGTTGTTTAGTATAATTTGAGGCATGGTTGCTTACATAGTGGGCTAATTTGATAGCATGAAACATTTGTTTTACATATAATGACCTTGAAATACCCAGAACGAAACCAACTCCTCACTTCTTGACATGATGTTATATTTTTAAAAGACTATCATTCATAGCTAAATATTTACAGAAGATTTCAAGTTAATGTTTATAACTTCAGAACATTGAAATAGAGAAATTTTTGATAAACATACTCAAATAAGCCATTAGAAAAATCCTTTAAGTCTAAAGTAGGGAATATCTATCTTCATCTTTAAACTGCCATTACGGTCATTGCTTTTCCTGAGAAAAATGTCGTTTTGCTTTTCAGGTCAGTTGCTTCCCGTGGCTTGAGAGTTGAGGGTCTTGGTTGGCTTCACCCATGTTAAAACTTACAATGTGACGAGTCACAGTGGACTAGGCTCTCTTTTGCTTTCTCTCTAGATCAGTGGTTCTCAACCTTCCTAAGGCCGCAGCCCTTTAGTATAGTTCCTGTGGGTTGTGACCCACAGGTTGAGAACTGCTGCTCTAGATTGTAGAGAACAGTCTACATGATTTCTATGCACTTGGGGAGATTCAACTGACACTTTTCTGGATTCTGTCTGCCATGGCCTTGTAGTCCTAAGCCAATCTTTCCTTCACTTGCAGCGTATTTTTGTGTTTCTTCGCAGATAACCAAGATGGCTTGCTGTAAGTGTTAACACATGTTCCTCTTACCTCAAATACTATTTTAAAGAAAAATGATAGAAGAACATTTACTACATGATTCAGCAAAAGCACTCCTAGGTATTTACCCTAGAGAAATAAAAACATATGTTTACATAATAACCGTTATGAGAATGTTTATAGCAGGTCTATTCATAATTGCTAAAAACTGGGAAAAAAAACAAATGTTCATCCACTGGTGAATGGATAAACAAACTGGATTACATCCATAAAATGGAAAACTATTCAACAAACTAGTGATATATGCAGAAACTTGGAAGGATCCCAAAGACATTATGCTGAGATAAAGAAGCCAGTCACAAAAGATTACGTTCAGTATGATTTTGTTTAGATTAGAACCTTTCCAACAGAAAAAACCACAGTGAGGAAGAGTAGATGAGTGGTTGCCAGGGACTGGGGGCAACTTGATGGAACAGCTCCATATTCTGATTGTGGTGTACGTTACACAAGTTTACACATGTTAAAAATCATATACCTGCAAACCAAAAAAAGTCAATTTTAGTGTATATCAATTCAAAAATTAAATGACATCAAAGTATAAATGAATAAATAATTAGTGATAATGGGATTAGTTAGCAGGCTGTGATTTACCACCGATGCACAAATAATCTCAAAGCGAGAACAAATAATGATTAAAGATCTCAGTTTTAGAGTCATTAATCAGGATCTTTTTCTGCTACTTAATAGTTTTGAAATGTGGAGAGACACTGAACTACACATGTGCTGATATTCACCTTCTTCTGTATCAAGGGCAGATAGTAATACTGTCTGCCTCAAAAAGTCGGTTAGAGAGTCCATACTGCACACAATACTTGGCTATGAACATATGTACTCATTTGTTAATGTTATGGTGGAAATTGTTGTATACATTTCTCCAGTTAGCTCTGCTCTGGTAAGGAAAATCTGGCTCTACCTGCTCCCCAACACACACACACACACACACACACACACACACAAATGTACATACAACACTATCATTATCCCCATTGTTATTATTATGCATGCATAGTACCCCTGGGTTGTATTATGAACTCAAATCTCTAGAAAAGTATGTTAACTACTGCTAAGCAATATATCCATAACTTCTATATTGCAAACTCTCCTAAAGCATTTGGAGGTAAAAAAAAAAAAGAAAGAAAAGAAAAGAAAAAAAAATGTGCTCAGTGAAGCAGTGACTATTTAGAAGCCCAACATTTTTGCTCTCCAAAGAAAGACATCAGGGTCTTTGTCCTTGACTTTCCTCTTTCCCTTGGCAATCATTCCCTTAACACTCTCATCTAATCTGTCAGCATCAGTGATTGCATCTAGGCAGTGGATGACTCTCGAATCTATATTTACCATCTTGGTCTCTCTCCTGGGTTTCAAGATTGGATTTCTAACTCCTGTTGGAGTTAGATGATCTGAATTGTGATCTCCAAGGCATTATCTGGAGCTGAGCTCATTCATTTTCCCTGGCAAAGCTTTTCTTTTTTTCTGACTTCCCCCTCTTGCTAATCGTGCCACTGATTTCTCTAGGAACTCACCCCAAATTCATGGCATCATTGTCTCTTTCTTTTGCCTAGAATGAGCAAGTCTTTGCACTAGTACTTCTTATTTAAACTACAGCAGAGATCTATCTGTAGATAGTGTCTTATCGGTGTCCACACAGACCTACAACTCCCATACTAGTCCTACACATAGCCCCTGTATAATGTCCCTGTCTGATTAAGTGAACACATAAAACCTTCAATAATTACCTGCAGTAAGAATTCCAAACAATTTGGTCTGTCATAATTTTCATAATTCTCAGTTCTTCCTTACTCTACCCTTTAGCCATGAGGGTAGTTTTATATGCTCCTTTAATACTTGTTCCATTTTGTACCTTAGCTAATATTATTTATTTTATTATATATATTTATTAAAATCATATTCCCTTTGTCTGGAATGGTCTGAACTTCCACCTGTCTCACATTTCTTTAATTCTCCCTGAAAAGCCTCACATCATTTCTCTTATCAGAAGTTATTTTAGACGTGTTTGAGCTGACAGTACACATTTTTGTTACTATTTTATGAGAATCATTACTCCCTCCCATTCATACAGAGTATTTACAGGTCCATATTTTATCCAGTGAGAATAAAATGCATGTCTAAGTGCTAAAGTGCCTAGACTTACATCTGTACTAGCAGGGACTTACTCCATCTGCATTTTCCACTACGAGGAATGAATCATTATTATTTTCCTCGGAATAGCCAGGTTATTTTGCCCTGGCTGCCCTCCACTTTCTAGCCAGGCAGCTGTGGTGATTTTCTTTTTTGTTATGAGAGACCAAAGTGATCCAGGCTAATTTGATTGGCAGATCAACAGCACTGCCTGACATTTATACTTTGAAAGAATATTCAAAGCTGGCCTAATATAAGACTTGTATTTAAGCCCTGTTCACTGACCTTCACCGTCTGTTGGTATTCCACGCCTTTCTACGTGCTTACTCAGAGCCCAGATACGTGGGCCTGCTGATTACAGTATTTTTAGAACGTAGTTATTTCACTTACAAAAATATGTTTTTCTTTCAAAAGGAGTATTGTTGTCATGACATGGAAAAGAGCCAAAAAGGAGTTAAAGTGTTTCTAGACTCAGCATAGATATTGAGGCTGATATCATTTTTGTAGATCTCAAAATATGGGGTTTAGGTTCTAGAATTTGGGTCTTTTCCCATAGAGTGAAGAAAATGGTCTTAGATGTTCTGTTACCCGTAGAGGCTTACAAAAAGAAAATCTGATAATTAACATATGCACTCCTTAACTCTGGAGGTTCCAACAATTCTGTAAATCAATAAATTATCCTTGTCGTATTTAGTGGGAGATCTAAAACAGGCTTGACAGTTTCCAAAGATGGCTTAACTTCATTTTTAATGTTCCTTATTTTTTAGGTGCAGCCAAATTCCCACATCTTAAGGTTCTGACCTCACCTCCTCATCTCCTAAATGGAGGCACAACACAGTTTGGAAAATAAAGCATTCAGGTTGATTGATGCATGTTGTGGGTCAGAGCCTGAGATTACTCCATTGCTGAACCACAATTTAGGCACTTAGGTGCACACACTGCAGAGCCCCCTATGGGTCTCAGTTCAAGGGTAAATGTGGTGCTCCTAACAGGAGTTCGACCACCACACAGCAATAAAAGTAACATTTATAGCACTCAAAGTTATGTTTAATTTACATTATAAGAATTTTTCAAGATAGATCCCTTTCTCACCAAAATATATCTAAGCTTAAGAATACCCGCCCCCCGCCCCCCAACACACACACGAAAAGCTTATGAACAACAGCAGCACAATGGGCCAACTTGTCCAAGGGAAATATTAGGAAAGGAGAGTAATTTTTGTGCACTGGTGAGTAATAAAGTTGATGGAATGAAGCAGAGCTCATGTGAATATCCACCCTACCCACTGAGGCTCTGGCCTCCCTGCTGCCTCCTCGCCACCCCCTCTCATCTCCTTTGTCTCCACCATCAGCGCCCTAAGGCTCCACGGTCTGTGGGAGTCATTTCACTCTTCAGCGGGGAAGCAGATACATCGCTGAGCTATTCTATGTTATTTTTCTCTCTTAATAAATACCACACACATGACTTTTGAATGTGCGTGGTCCTGGCAATGAGTCATTAAGTCTTGTGGGAAGGAAAGCTCCGGTGCAAGTAGAGTAAACAGATCTGACAGCGAAACAATACCATCTGGTTTCAGAAGTTTGCTTCTGAGTGGCACCGTGGTGTGGTCGTCTGGAGTTAAGACTTGTCTACTCTGGTCTTGGTTTTATGAAGCACCAACTGGCTAATCTTGCAAATATAACTCCTGTCATCTCAGGTATCAGTTGTCTAAACCGCCAAATGGAGACAATATTTTCTGCCTCCCCGGGATGGTGGTAGAAAATTGGCAACCAGGATAAAAAGGTGAGGTATCACTATGCTCAACTTACAGTAAAAACACTCCCACCTTTCTTCATCTTACCGTTTCAGTTTAAAGCCCCTTTACTCGACACCTGGCCTAAATAAGCCACATAGGCAGCACCAAAACCTGAGCTCATCTTCCTAACAGATGTTTTTCTTGGAACTGAGCCATCGATACAATGTAAATCCTTTCAGCAAGGCTTTATTGAGCAACTACAATGTGCTGAATGCCTATTCAATCATTACAATGCCGCTGTCTAAAGGCTCCATTTCTCAGTGGGAATTCCATAAAATCTGCAAAACGTTTCAGCATTAAGAGTGAACAAAAGGAAGCAATGTAAGAGACTTCTTTTCACAGAAAAAAATATTAAAGGAGCATCTGAACCCATGTGCCACTTTATCCTGAGTTCAGTCACTTTTGGAAACCAAACCCATTTTCACTTGGACTATGAGGGAGAACCTAGGCAGCTTCTAAAACACAGCTCTTTAGGGTCACCAGTGTTTTACTTTCCTGAAGTAAATGTTTAAATATTTGAAAGTGAAATGAGTACATTGGTAAGGATACACCTTTCCATTCTCCTTACCTTTCTTAAAAAGGTTTAGAGGAGTTAAAGACAAGACTACAGCCTCTAGGTTTCAAAAGTCAGAGCTGACTTCATCTAGAAATGGAGATCTGGGGCTCTTATCTTTCCTGAAGAGCCCGAGATCATTAAAGCATTTCCAAAGAAGCTTAATCAGTATATACTCTAGGAGAATTTTTGTTGGAATACGTTGAAAATTTCATGTCTGGTAAGAAATAATTCCATAGAGACACCTGACTTTAAGCATTCTTTCAGTCAATATTTCCTCATATGCATGGCAGAAATAGACTTCAAAGGAGAGGATTAGGACTCCCTCAAGAAAAAGAAATCCAGTTTACTCTTCAAACGTTGATTACTAATAGGTGTCCTAATCTTCGGAAGAAGGTATCTTTGACCTGATATTTTATTTCCAGAGATAGACTTTGCAGAAAGAGTTGTAAATGCTAGCCTGATTGGATCAAGGAACATTTGATGACCATCTACTCTATGCAAATAATGAGGGGCATTACAGGAAAAGAGACCGGTGAAAAGAATCCGAAGTGTCTGCCAGAAACTTAAAACAGTGGGAGAAAGGAAGCTGTACACAGGTTTCTCATCTTGTGTCACTGGTCTGGACATAGTGCATCCCCTCTGAAATGGTTTGCTGAATGAATGAATAAGTGAAAGACCACAAAAAGACATGATATAAAGATAGCAGAGAAGTAAAAGTCAATAACCGTGGAAGAGAAATGAGGAGACAACTTTTTATGGGATAGGAGGTCACCAGAACATTTCTAACGGTCGCAGAATCTTTGGAGATGAACTTCAAAGAGGGTTTCAATAGATTTAAGGAACAAGGAAGTCAGTGGGGTTCAGACAAAACAACAGACAGGAGTGAAATTATAAAAGATTTAAAGAAGTATATTGTTGGAAATGATTAGAACGTAGATATGTTGGTGAGGAACTGGGCTGGAAAGAGATTGGATTCTGACGGTAGAAGTTTTTAGCTAAAGTGATAATAGATTTAATTAATTTAAAAATTATCCTGATGGCAATGGGAGCCCAGAAGTACTATTTATAACAGAGAACTGTTAGACTAGTGCAGGGTATTGTCATAATCAAACTTAGAAAAGAGGAGGTTCTTGATGGAACCTCCGTTCCGTTGAGTAGGAGACAATTTAGCAGAAGAATTGGTAAGACCTGATGTCCCTTTACACACATGTTGTGTGAACAAGCGGTTATGAAAAGAGGAAGAATGCACTGAGGTTCCTCATCTCAGTGTCTAATAACATTACACAACCAAAACAACTTTTTACGCCTTGTCGAGTTCTTTACATAAATTAAAATCTCTTCATACACCGTTAGGGGAAATTACTGCTACTAAAATGTACCTTTTAGATGATAATATTCTGAAGTTTAAAGTTCTCCTTAAGGTAAAGATGGTTAATTTGGAGAATTTCCTTTTCATCCCATTTGACTGGTGATCAGGTGAGTTCACTCTCTGGGAGATGACATAGGAAGATGTGAAACTCAAGACGGGGAGAATGCAGTTATATGATCAGTATTTTATAGAGGGCTTTTAAATTCCCCATGGAACAGCAATACGTACCTCTCTGTCAAATAATAGAAATAATAATAGAAATTGAGTGTAGAAAATCATGAGAGAAACTAGGAGGCACATTCACCATCTTCCGTTTAGAAGTGTGAAAATTAAATCTCTGAATAGTATTAAAACTGCTAACGAAAAATGTATGGCGTAGGAAGGCAGTTGAAACAAATTTTGTGTGGATGCCTTAAGTTAAGGGACCAACAAGGAACCAGATAAAAATTTTTAAAAAGAATAATCAGAGAAGAAGGAGGGAAAGTAAGAGAGTATAACGTCACACATACAAGGGGAGAATTTCAAAAGGCCACATGCTTAATGGTGACAAATGCTACAGAAACTCAAGTACAATTAAACTTTATATGGGGTTGCTGAATTTAACAATTAGGTCGTTGATAAGACTGCAAATGCTGTTTTTATGGAGTGGTGGGGACAGAAGCTGAGTAAGTTTGTAAGATGGGAAGTTGCAAAAGGCAAATGAGGACTACTCTATAAACATTTTAAAATTTATACAATAAGACTTTCAGAATATTACAATATAGATATACATTTAAAAAGCTTAAAAATTCCTATACACTACCCACCTAATCCCAATAGCTTCCCCAGGGTTACCAGTTAATAATAGATGATGAAATTTTCAGAATATTTTAATAAATTTTATGCATTTTATGCCCATATAAAAATGCACACCCACGTACATGTGTGTACTTACTTTAGTGTATCCACACCTACTCCCGCAAAGGGTTAACATTTACCTCATATTCGTGTGTTCCCACAGATCTTATTTTCACTAGATAGTTGGAGCCAGGTAACTCAAGGGAGTATGGTACTTTTAACCTGATACAATTAAGAACCGCTAGGATTCCTTTAACATGTTCACGTTCTGGATTCTTGGAATCTTGCTCAAGAAATTAGTTTGTGTACATACACCACATTTTCTCTACCGGTTTATAGACATGCCGGTTGATTTCTTATCTTGGCTATTATGAAGAATGCTGCAGTAAACGTGGGCATACAGGTATCTCTTCGACATACTGATTTAATTTCCTTTGGAAATATACCCAGTAGTGAGTAGTGATCATTTCTGCAATGATATTTATCAATTTAAAAAAATCCAATTTTTTTTTTTTTAAAGAAAATGAATTCTTGCTTCTCCATTCTTGTGATACTTTACCAAGAATGTGTTCCAGCTCTATCCAGGTTAATACAAAAGATGTAAAGTCTCCATCCATTTTAACAGCTGAATAGTATTCCGTGGTATACATATACCATAGCTTGTTAATCCATGGGCACAATGTTAGGGTGTAGGTCACACCTCTTGGGAGCAGGACACAGTTACAAGAGGGACTCTGCATAACAAATGCAAACACAGTAACCTAATTCTTTGTACCCTCAATTAACCTGAAACAATTAAAAAAATCAAATTTGAGGCAAGAGGAAAAAAACTAAGAATAAATCTCTCTCTCTCTCTCTTCCACCTCCCCCTTCCCTGCCAACAGACAGCAAGGCTACAGAGTTCTCTAGAAAAGTGGTTTTAGAATCTAAAGTCTAGTGATTTCTAAATATGTGTTGCATTGTTAGCCTGGATTCATTATTTTCTCTGAAGATTATGTTTGAATCTACTAGGCAGCAATAATTCTCAGCCCAGGGGCATAGATTATTCATCCAGAAACTTTTTTTTTTTTTTTTTTTTACTCAGACAATAAATGATTTTATTTTTCTTTCAGAAAAGTACTGCTGGAAAGAGAAAAACAACAAAAACCCACTATGGCTCCTTGGTTCCATTAATTCTCCTGCATTCATTAAAAGCGGGTTGTAGAAGAAAAGTATTCATTGGTAGGTATACACATTTCTCAGCAGCCCTTTTTTTTTTCTTTGAATTAAATCATAGCTGTGTACATTAATGTGATCATGGGGCACCATACACTAGTTTCATAGACCGTTTGACACAACTTTTAAGTTACACTTGACAATGTTCGTAGTGGGATTACCACCCATGGTTGGGTAGTGGATATAAATAATGTGGAGATTTCCGAATGTGGACAAATTCTCTAATATTTGCTATGGACACCAAGGACTTAGGTCTGATGTACACTTTTTCTTCATTTCTTTTCTGCATATTCTGCTTTTATTTTTAAATTATGTACAAAAATCATTTATACATTGATTTCAAGTTAATGTCTCAGAAAACATAAGGAATTTTTTTATTAAAAATTATTAAATTATTAGATTATTATTAAAAAATGTTATTCATATCAGTGGCAGCAAAAGTGGGAAGAATTAAGCAAAAGTAGGAAGCAGACATAGAGACTCCACCAGTAAGGAGGAGGCCTGTTCGGTTCTCTGAACACAGGTGGCTATTTCAAAATAAAAAATCCAAAATCTTAAAAACTAAAGGAGTTTCAGTTCTGTGCTTTTTCTTTTCTATTATAGGTGCTGATTCCCCCCAAACAAATTCTTTTTTTTTTTTTTTCATAAAACATTCTTTTATGCATGGTAGCCAGAATTTTTGTACACGATGGGATCAGATTATTCAGATCCAGGGAAGCATATATTCTCAGGTTCTGGACTTGAGCCAATGAAATTAGGTCATCTTGAAAGGTAACGAAGACTGTCCTTATCCTCAAAGTTACGTAAGCAGACAGCTTATAGGTGAACAGGTGGCTGGACTATTTTATGAATCATTCAGTATAGTACCAATTGCTCCTGTTTATTCAATTCTAGCTATGAAACACGTGATTAAAATAATTTACATTGTTTCATTTTCAAGATAACTTGACAAGTTAGAAACTTTTATTGACATTTTATAGTTAAGGAAACTGTAGTTTAGAGAATTCAAGCAATTCACCCAGTGCCATAGAAAGTGCGGTAAACCTGAGATTTGAATTGTATTTTAGTTCTATCTCTGGCTACCTCCAAGGCCTCTTACACAGCACCATCAAAGCAGATCTATAAGGCTTGTTTTTCCAAAAAGGAGAGAATGGAACCCACATGGACAAAAACCGAATTCTTCCCATTTCTCTCTGATATCGCTGAAGCCCAGAGAGCCACATCGACAGGCCACTGCCAACTTGATTTTCTTCTCCGTTTAGCCTCCTCACCTCTCTTTAGCATCCCATACTCTGCATGAGAGCAGCTTAATGGGCCACCATGTAACCCTCAAGAAATGAGATCTTGTAAAGAATTGTGGGAGGTACACAAGCTGTTCTGTTTTCTCTGTAGGAAGGAACACACAGAGCCCTGTTAAGATTAAAAGGATAAATGGAAGATGGATAAAGGCATCCCAGGAGGTGGGGAGAAGAGACTTGTAAACAAGCAGGAACACACATGTGGTCCCAGAATGCAATTAAACATGAACAGCTCCTTTGGAGCTGACACGTGGACCACAATTCCAAACAGAATGCCTGGTTCCTAGGATCTTTCTGGAGACAAAGTACAGCACTAGACCAGCATCTGAATAAAATTACTCCAAAGTGACATTTTGACTATCTAAACTATTCGAAGTAACAATTCTGGGTAATCAATAATCGTTTGTTGTATTATTCTCTTTGTGTCAGCCAAAACCAAATCCACAAAATAAAAAATAATAACAATGTAATAATAAATATGTGAAAATGAAAATGCCTAGACATGTTTGTTAATGAATCACTCTACTGTACAATGCATATGTCTGTAGAGTGTTCGAGTTGTTTAATAAAATGATATTACTCTGGGAAGTTTAACATGTGCTCATACACAACCAACACAGTTAATGCAGGATGCTACGTAGGAAGCATTTACTCTCTGTAAATCCTTTACAATGAGCTAAAACTTCAGAAGCGATTAGGTGTGCTTGACATTTGGGTTTTAAGGATTTTTCAAGGTTTAGAGACATTAAGGCTTACAAGTATATCAAAATGACAGCCATACCCCAACTTAAACCATCTTGCCCATCTGCAATAAAATCTCCATCATCCTCGGCCCAGAAAACGTGTGGAGCTCACAGACTAAACACTGAACAGTTGTATGCACTCAGCAGCTTTATGACTTTTTGGTGCCTTTGTGGGATCATCTTGGAATCAATTTATCTTCAATGCTTCAAAGAATCCTAATCCAGAAGTGGTCCAAATGTTTGAGACTATTTTAAGATTATTTTTCTTCTGGTAGTTCAAACGTAAACTCAAACGAATGCCTTCTCGATAGTTTTATACTGTTTTAACTGTTAAAGTTCACCATTGCTTTCATGCCTGAATGCATTTTTACATCTATGACTGCTCTATTTTGGAGAAACTATCTTCTTAATAATACTAATTTTCCAGTGCTTTCTCCAACATCATATAATAGAGATAGTCAAAGTCAGACGTAGAATGAATTAAATTTTCTGTTGATTCCCATTATAAAATTAGAGATCTGTTTTTTACTTGTTTTTATAGAGAAAATAGATAAAAAGTGCACTAATTGGAAAACATAGGTGCCATATAAATATGTTTAGTCATCGTGGTGATTTGTTTTGCACTAGAGCTGTTGTTTCTGGCTTTACATTTCCAGGCATGTCCAGCACATCACTCTACATTTGTTCTTTGTAGCTTTTTGCCTCTCCAGAAACTTTCTTTCTTTTTTTTTTTTTATTGTTGGGGATTCATTGAGGGTACAATAGGCCAGGTTACACTGATTGCATTTGTTATGTAAAGTCCCTTTTGCAATCATGTCTTTCTCTCTGTTGATATTGACAGACTCACTGCGGTCTCTAGAAATTAGAATGTCTCTGTCACTTTTTTTCACAAGTTACGAGGAGCATTTTGTGCTTCCTTTCTTATTTCAGAGAGCACATTGTTTATCCCAGGATTTAAGAGACCTTAGCTATTCTATGATCTGTAGGATCATTTATCTAATTGATCCAGCCTGAAAATCTTATTTAACATTTCAAATTATTTAGGATCAATTAGTTTCCCTCTGCCACATCAGCATTTGAAACTTCTAAAGCTACATTTATTCAACTGAGGGATAGCTATGTCCTTCCTCCTTTTTTTCTCTCCCACCTCTCCTTCCTCCTCCTTCCCATGAAATTTTGTGTATTTTCAGGAAGTGTTTATTTTCTATTTTATTTTTTTGTTGCCTTTTTTTTTTATTGAATCATAACTGTATACAATGATATGATTATGGGGCATCATACACTCACTTCATAAACCATATAACCCAAAGTATATTGTCTTAAGGATGACATGAAGTTGTTTTTCCCCTTATGAAAATATTTTCTAAAATCTGTGTTGCCAAGGAAGATGAAATACCTGAAAACACATGAAAGATCTCTATCAAGAGAACTATGAAACCCTGAGAAAAGAAATAGCAGAAGACATTAACAAATGGAAGAACATACCATGCTCACGGCTGGGAGGAATCATCATTAAAATGCTCATACTTGCCAAAGCAATTTACAGATTTAATGAAATCTTCATCAAAGCACCAATGCCATACTTTGAAGAACCTGAAAAAATAGTACTTCACTTTATATGGAACCTACCCACCCAAAAGCCTGAATAGCCAATAAAATTCTTAGAAATAAAAACAAATCTGGAGAAATCAGATTACCAGACTTCAGATTATACAAGTGTATAGTGACCAAAACAGCAAGGTACTGGCACAAAAATAGAGACATAGATCTATGGAATAGAATAGAGAGTCTGGAGATGAACCCAGCCACACATCGCTATCTGATCTTTGATAAGCCTAACAAAAACATGCACTATAAGAAATGGTGTTGGGAGAACTGGTTAGCCACATGTAGAAGTCTGAAACTGAACCCACACCTCTCTACATTGACAAAAATTGATTCTAGCTAGATAAAAGATTTATTTTATTTTTTTTTTGGAAGAACTAGAAAAAGGTTTTTAATATAGATTTTCTTCTTTTAAATTGTTGATGATACTTTAAAACCATTTCCAGTATTGATGTAACTCATTATCATTATATAACTGTGTCTGTTTCAAAGATTTCCTCTGAATTTGAAAAGTTTGGCCTGTGAATTTATAGGAATTCTATTTGCAAAGCTGTAGGCTTTGAATTATATTTTATCCTTCCAGATAAAAGATTTAAATTTAAGACACAAAACAAAAATTCTGGAATAGAATGTGGGGGAAACGCCTGCAAATATTGGCCTGGGAAAAGATTTTATGAGGAAGACCCCCCTGGCTATTGCAGCAACACCAAAAATAAATACATGGAATTTGATCAAGCTAAAAAGTTTCTGCACAGCTAAGGGTTCCACAACCAAAGCAAACAGATAGCCTTGGGAATGGGAGAAGATTTTTTCATGTTACGAATCTGACAAAGGACTGATAATCAGAATCTACAGAGAACTCAAATTATTCAATAAGAATAAAGCAAACAACCCCATTTCTAAGTGAGCGAAAAACTTAAACTGAAACTTCTCTGCAGATGACAGATGAATGGCCAATAAAAACATGAAAAAAGGCTCGGGGTCTTTAACCATCAGAAAACTGCAAATCAAAACCACTCTGAGATACCACCTAATTCCAGTACGATTAGCCCACATCGTGAAGTTTCAAATCTGCAGATGCTGGTGAGGATGTGGAGAGAAGGGAACACTTCTACACTGCTGGTGAGACTTTATGGAAAGAATATGGAGAATTCTTGAAGAACTAAATACAACCTTTATGGAAAGAACTATGGAGAATTCTTAAAGAACTAAAAGTTGATCTTCCATTTGATCCCACAACTCCATTATGAGGTATCTATCCAGAAGAACAAAAATCATTTTCCCACAGACAATGGCACTAGAGTGTTTATTGCAGCTCAGTTCACAATTGCCAATTCGTGGAAGCAACCCAAATGCCCATCCACCCATAAAGGGATTAACAAGCTGTGACATATGCCTAGAATGGAATACTATTCAGCTGTAAGAAAAGATGGAGACTGTACATCTTTTATATTTTACCTGGATGGAGTTGAAACACATTCTTCTTAGTAAAGCATCTCAAGAGTTAAAAAAATAATGTGCTCAATACTAACATGAAACCAACATATAAACCATTACACACCCACGCAAACAATAAAACACAAATATAGCCTAGCAATGGGGAGCGGAGGGGAAGAAAAGAGGTCGAGGGAGACTGTCAGGAGGAGGGAGGGCGATTGGTGAAATCTCACGTAATATGCACAATGCGAAGGTGTTCGGAACACCCCCTGGATGAATGGCCCTTCTACAACTTGAATTTTACCTTAGATGTAAGAACAATGTAACCTAAAAATTTGCACCCTCATATGAATTTGAAAAGTAAATAAATAAAATAAAATCTGTTACAAGAATCATGCTACAGCTAGATTAAAGACTGGTGTTCATTTTAGATGAAAACTGTGGATTGGGAAGGGACATTTTCTTTTCTTGGACATGAGTATTTGGAGCACGTGCAGGTGTCAGAGTAGGGAGGGTAAGAGAGGGTGTTGGCAAAAATCCCATAGAGGCTCTAGAAGAGGATGTGCATTATTTGTTGCTCAGAAACTCAAAGGGAGTGACAGACTACTTACAAAATCAAGCTAAACTAAATATTATACCAACCTTACTCTAGTTCTATTCCCCAAACTACCACAACTTCCTGATGGGATACGGGGCACTGAATAGGGTCAGGGAATTCAGTACAGATGAGAGAGATGGAGGGAAGGGAAGAAAATGATTTAGTTATATAATAACATTTTTTAGCTATGAAAGTAAATAATATTTTTATGCATTTATAACAACCAGAATTAAGTCAATAATTATTACTAACAGTGAGAGATGCACATAGACAGGTAGACTGAGAGAGATGCATGCACGATGTTTAGAAGGAATTATGTTAAGTAAGGTGTATTTTCATTTTTAACAAAAAAAGATTATATAAATTGTACTGTATATGAAGACTCTCTTAATGTACATTTAGGAATACTTTAAAATTTACTAAAGCATAATCTTTAATACATAATACATTCTATCATGAAATACACAGTTGTTTCTCTAATACTCTTTAGTTGGCTAATTAGTATATTTGTAATATTTTCAATGTCACAAAATCTGTGATGAGTATTTTTGTACAACAATGCTGTGACCTTAACCCCAATTTCTATATAATAAATTTCTAGAAGCAAAATTACTAAATTATCTCAAATTTTAAATTGTCAAATTACCTCCCAAAGTTCATAAAGAAATTTACTTGCCAGAAGCATTTAGAGTTTCTTTTGTTCTCCATTTTAACAATATCTTAAAAAATATAGTCCAGTCTCTCTTAAAATTTAAAACAACACATACATATTTTAGTTTTCAGGCATTCATTTGATTTCTGGTGAAATTAAACATTTGCATTTTTTACCGGTTGCATTTATTTTTAGTTATCTATGATAATACTTTCTGATAATATATAAGAACCTTTTACATATAAGATCATTAACCTTTTCTAATCATGTATTGTTGAAACTTCTCCAGTTTTTATACATCTTTTTAAATTTAATTCATGGCATACATCTCTGCAAAATGTTTTCCGTATCAATAATACCAATAGAGACATTATTCAATATATCAATATTTTCTTTTAAGACTTTCATTTCTAGTGTTTCGAAAGGCTTCATAGATAATCTGGAACCCAAATGCCATCATATTTTAAAGAGTTGTATATACTGGAATGAGATAAAGTGCTGTCAAGGAATAACCACTTTATTCCCCAAGAAAAAGTGTACCCTGCCATCTATGCTTATTTTAGCTCACAAACAACAATACCTGTGACACCCATTAATATAACTGTCCCTTTGCCTACTAAAAGGCAGCATTCTGGTTCAGGCAGAAACATTTTCATTCATTTACTTAAACAGGAGTATAAGTTTGTGAATATGTTGCATCACCTTAGTGAATCTTTTAGGAACTAATTATTTTAAAAAGCCTGGTTGCTTAGAGCAGGAAGGTTGTGGGGAGACATGCTGGGTTACTACCATATAGACCATAGACTGTTCCCCCAGAGCTACCGTGAACACATTTTACCTTTGACTTAATGCTGTGTGTGTGGTGACTGAGCCACATCTGATGCTGTGTGTAGTAACTGAGCCACATCTGATGCTGTGTGCATAGTAACTGCACCACATCTGATGCTATGTATGTAGTAACTGAGCCACATCTGATGCTGTGTGTATGGCAACAGACCCACATCTGATGCTGTGTGTGTGGTGACGGAGCTATATCTGATGCTGTGTGTGGTCATTGAGCTGTATCTGATGCTCTGTATAGTGACTAAGCCATATTTGATACTGTGTGTGTGGTGACTGAGCCATATCTGATGCTGTGTGTGGTCATTGAGCTGTATCTGATGCTGTGTGTAGTGACTGAGTCACATCTGATGCTGTGTGTGTGGTGACTGAGCCACATCTGATGCTGTGTGTGTGGTGACTGAGCCACATCTGATGCTCTGTGTGTTTAGTGACTGAGCCACATCTGATGCTGTGTGTGTGGTGACTGAGCTATATCTGATGCTGTGTTTGGTGACTGAGCCACCTTTAATATTATTTGTGGTGACTGAGCCAATATTCCACAGAAAGGCTAGAGAATTAAACAACATGATTAAGGATCATGTTGCAAATAGCTAATGCTAAAAATTCCTGGAGTGGAGAGAGGAGAAAGGAGAATGCAGAGGAGCTCAGTACACTTTGGGAAGGTGTCACCATTGTTGTTGCTCTGTCTTAAAGCTCTGAATACTCTCCCTTTGTCTTCATTCCCTTGCCTGCTTCTCTTCTTTACCTCATCTATTTTCCACTCTCTCTTTTAATATCAAAACAAGACAGATTGTTTAGAATTTTATGAGGGAGTGTTTTCCTAATTCATAATGCAAGAAATCTTCAGAACCTGTTGCTTCCCAGTGCAGTTGGTGCAATAAGAAATTCACAAAGTGAACAAATTTTCACAGGACAGAAAATGTCAACTATGATGATGGAAAAAGATAGTTCTCACTCAGTCACTTTGCCCTCTCTACAAACCAGGTACAACTTCCCGGTATTCTTGCCCCTGACAAACTCAGCAGTCATTCGGTAACCAGACGTCTGAATAGAGTCAGTGCCTCCTTCCTCTGCAGCATCCAACCTCAGGCATACTGATCTGGAAAATGAGAGAGAATGAATCAAGTGGTCACCTTAAAGTTTCTCTCACCTTATAAAGTATAAGATCCTATACCATCAGCATTAAAATGCTAGGGGAAAAGTATAATCTTTTATGAAAGAATTCTCTACTCAGTCTTAGAATGATGCTGGCTTTATATAACTTGTATGATAAATTTGAAATACACCACATCTACCAGACGAGTGTCTGATGAATGGATCTAAGATTCTCAGCGTCAAGCTAGCCATGAGAAGAGCATGAGGCTCCATGAGAATGAGAATCCTGGATGTCAAGTGCGATCAATTTGACTGCCACCTACCAGAATCCATGGTATATTTATCACTTGGCTCTCAGGGCCAAGTTGGTTCTCCATACAATATGTCCATAAAGGGTGTGTGGCATTTTGATACAAGATATTTTATAGGAGGAACATTGACTGTCACATCTGGCTCTTATTAAGTCTTAAAACAACAAACCATCGCCCTTTTAATGCTGTTCTTATATGTATTTTTTAATCAAGTAAAATGTACCATTTGTCCTGCCTCAAAACCTGACCCTCTTCAAGGTAGCTGCTTCTACCAACTATAGCATGAAGCTCAGGAGAGGAGTAAGAATAAAGGGGAAAGGAAAATGAAAGAGAGCAAAGACAAGGGAAGTGTGAGGGTTGTCATTAGGGTTGAGGTGAGGTGAAGGTGAGGTCACCCTCAGGGATGTGGTGGAGGTCGTGGGTATAGTGTGATCTGGAAGGAAGGACCCCGATGAGTCATAATGCAAAGTCATGATGGTGACTTGGTCACATACTTTTATGATTATCAGTTTTTATGCAGGTGCTGGTATCAGTTCTGTAGACACATGTCGGTACTTTCTTTCTTGGATAGTAAATTGACTATCCCCACGTGTCCTCCAAAATCTCAGAAAATATAGGGGATATGGGCATGACCAGCTTGTCTTAGTTTTCTTTGTAATATTTATGTTTTGCTTCTGAGCTGAGAACGATGAAGTGCTGCATCCCGCCACTGATTGCCTTCCCAAAAGTTAAATTATATTCTCTCCAAACCTGATTATTACAAAAACCTGTTACAAAAATGATCATTTGCACAGTGTAGCACCTTTTTTCTAAGGCCCTTTAATACCTTTGTAAATGCCCTTTCCCCCTTAGGGCTGATGAAACGTTATGTACATTTACTCAGGTTTCTTACAGAATGTGGCTGCCACAGCATATACTCTTCACATTCCATAATACTGAAGGGAGACAACATCTTTCTAAAATGGTCAGTGGCATTTTACTAAAGCATAAAACCACATTGCCTAATGGGCTATTTAAGCTATTGTCTCAAAAGTTTCTTAAGGCTTTGTGACCTGAATATTAAGTTTGATACCACAGTATTAATATAATTTGTTTTTACACAACATAGACATCTGTGGCGACGTGACAGACTGGAATACAGCACTCAACATGTGTTATTCCCTCAGTGGTTTTGACACTCTCTCGTCATTACAACTTGCAGCAAGCTCCTTCAAGTTATCTTGCATAGTCAATGTAAAGGTTTGGAAATTGAGGAAATGACCTCGAGCGCCATATTAATGAACACAGCTAGGCTGTTCTGCAACCAAACTAAATGAAAATATTAAAAACAGCAAACTAGTGGCCTTGGGCTTGAATTTCAAATTGTCTTCAATTTAATATTAAATATAATATTGGGGTAAAAGCCTGTATTTTATATAAACTCTTAACTGATCTTGGACAATGCATTTGGTTTACTGACACAAAATCATTTCCTTAATGTAAACAGGAACCACATTTGCATAGACACAGACACTTTTGTGCTAAAAATCCAGAGGACTTTGCATGAGCCTCAATCTCATTCAGTTTTAATTAGTGATTTTTTTCCCCTACAACATAAGGGAATGTTGTGACATGACACTGACCATCTCAAGAGACTGACCCATAAAGTAAGCCTTCTGATTTGATATTTCTTAGTATTTATTCATTGAAAGACACTAAAGTAATCTCAAACATCAGTATGAATCATTTGTAAATATTTATTAGTATGAATCAACTCATACTAATATTTGAGTTAATATTTTTTATTTAATGATTTTAATAAAAATAAGGAATATAGATTTAAATATATCTTATATAAATATATCTCACAGTAATTCCAGACGCACTCTATAATATGTCACCTTGTGCCCAGATTCACAGCCTATAGAAATGATGGGATTTATGTGATGTAGTGATGCCAGCTCTCCTTCAATTAGGGGGAGAAGGAGAATTTCAACATTGTTCTTCTAATTACAGGACACTCAATTGACAATTATTCTCATAATGGTAAGTAAAAAAGCATGTCTTATCTTTGGAAATAACTATTGTAGCAATAATAATAAAGCTGCTGCCTCTTTTTATCACCAATTAATTGGAAAACACATGCCATTTGGTACATTTGCATTTTCTACAGTACTGGCAATTAAAAGTGTTTATGAAAGATATGCCATTTATAGGCACAAAGGCCAAAAGAACAGGTGCACTTGAGCCAAGCTAAGAAAACAAAAAAAGAAGAAGGAACTGAAGTTCACATAAGGACTGCAATAGTATCCAGGGTGACTGGAAAATAGGGCTGCTATTATGTTAAGGAAAACTGAAACAGAACAATTTCAGTGTTCCTCTAACATTTAAAATATGTGTATGTGTGTGTGTGTCTTGGTTACACAACAGTGTGATTTAAAGTGATGCCTCTCCTTCTCAGGTGCTAATTATTTCTCTACTTCCATGACCTCTAAATACTATTTCTACAATTTAGCAATGTAAAACTACTTGAGCCTTATTGCTTCTCATCATCTCCTTTTATGTAGGACTGAACTAGACTCCTTACGACCATGCGTGGGTTCTTGCAGGCAGAGCATCACAGTTTCCAGTGATCCACTGCAATAGTTTAATTCTTAACCAGATTTTTCCTAGCACATATTTTAGTTCAAATTACCCCACCAGTTGTCAGTAAAGTTATTTCAAAATTTGTACACTTAATATTGACCTAAGTCAAAGATAGAAGATAAACTTAGGATGAAAGGTATAATACATAATGTGTTCCAAACCCCAAAGCAGAGTGCCTTAGACTAACTCAATGTCAGAGCAGCAAGAGGTATCTGGCAACAGCACACGGATGAGTGCTGAAAAGAAATACTCTTACAGCCCAGATGCACAATTCATATGTAGTATTTGTGTCAAAACCACAGGATAATACAGGAATTATTACAGGTACTCACAGCACAGACATGACAACTAAATGAAAAAAATGAATAAAAAGTTATAACTTAATGCTTCACAGATAAAGCTACTCCATAAATAGAAACCCTGCAAGTAATAATTCAGAATTTTCTGTGATTTTACTAGAATAGATTTTTAAAGAATTTTTGTTTGTTTTAATTAGAGAATGCTAAATATTGCTCCGTTTTGTGGTATTAGTTGCTTTGACATTTAACTACAAAGGGGATATACTTCAATACACTGGGTAAATACAACCATATATTTGTTGTACTTGAAAAGAAACATTTATACTCTTTTCAAGTGCAAATAGATAAAATTATAATCAATACAATACAGATTAACTTAAATGTCTTAATTGTCTATATAATACTTGTACTTTAAATATCCTTTGCTTGAAAAAATGTGTACTCCTATAATAATATTGTGAAGTCTGCTATTCTTCTGTTAGAAAAAAGAGATCTTCTGATGGCTCAGCGCCTGTAGCTCAGTGGCTAGAGTGCCAGCCACATATTGGAGCTGGCAGGTTCGAACCCAGCCCAGGCCTGACAAACAACACTGACAACTACAACCAAAATATAGCCCAGCATTGTGGTGGACACCTGTAGTCCCAGCTACTTGGGAGGCTGAGGCAAGAGGATCACTTGAACCCAAGAGTTTGAGGTTTCTGTGAGCTATGATGCCAAGAGTTTGAGGTTTCTGTGAGCTATGATGCCACAGCACTCTACTGAGGGTAAACAAGTGAGACACTATCTCAAAAAAAAAATTCCTATAGGTTCATGATTTTTCATAATAAATAAAAATTAACTGAAAAAAACTTGAGTTAATTAAAAATATAGAAATTATATTATCCATAATGTAAATGTATAGTTTTTTGTAATTTATAAATAGCCAATTTAAAAATGGTTTGACTATGGGGTGAGAATTCATTAACAGCCCCTAATTTAACTATTTGACATATATGAAGAAAACTATAAACCTTAAATAAAAATGTCAAAGAAGATATAAAGAATTAGAAGGATAGGTCATATTCCCAAAGATAAAAAATGGATATTTTGAAAAGCCTTACAAGAGGATATTTATTTATATATATATATACAATTTCTTTTTTTTATTGCATTTCAATAAAAATATGATGACAATAAGAACACAATGATGTGATTGTATTCGGTAGTCTACTGGGTTCGTATTAGACTTGAGTACATTGGATTCTTCCTTCTCCATTCCTGTGATACTTTACTGAGAAGAATGTGTTCCAACCCTATCCAGGTTAATACAAAAGATGTAAAGTCTCCATTTTTTTTAATGACTGAAATGCATGCCCACATAAGAGAGAAATTCAAATCAGTTCAAGGTGGGGGCCGGGGAACAAGGGAGCAGGGACAGGGGAGGAGAGAGGAGGAGGAGGGGTTATCATGTATGGCACATCTCTTGGGGGTGGGACACAATTATAAGAAGGATTTTACCTAACAAATGCAAACAGTGTAACCTAATTCTTTGTACTCTCCATGAACCCGAAACAATAAATAAAATAAATAAATAAATAAACAAATGTAAAAAACATGATGAAGACATGTCAAGGGTACATAGGAGCTCAAATTGGCCAAGAGCTACAACTTTTCAGCAGCAAGATAAAGAAAGTAGTACCGTATAATAACTCAAGTACAAATAAGTATCTGAGTTCATACTGATATAAATCAGTGATTGAATAAACAAGTGAGGGAGAAGTGACAAGTCTCTCATACAGAAGATTGTCAAATTATTTACAAATCTATTCTTTCCTCAAGCAAGTGGAGAATCTCACCCCATTTCTTAAGGGTAATCAATGCACAGTGATATTCTTCCAAAGAGTATAGTATGGAAGGGTAGGGGGAGAGTACTTTAAAGTAGAAACACCTAACAAATACTATCTCAGCCAGCCAATCAGCGGTATTAACTCATACTGATAGTACTTGTGTGATGTGCTGAGAATGGCCCTTTAACTCTGTGGTTTTCCTCCTCCAAACCCATAATCACAGCCTGGAAACAACAGAAAAATTCAACTGAGAGGAAATCTTCAAAACGTCCGACAAGGAACGCTTAGAGCTGTCAAGGTCATCCACAAGGGACATCAGAGAAACCCACCCTTCAAGAGGAGCCTGACAAGCCATAATAAGCAAATCGAATTCTGTCCTTTGCAGAATCATAACAAAGACATTAGCTAAAATTTAAGGAAGGCTGACTAAAATTTGGATTTTAGTGAATAAAAACATATAAATATTGATTTATTAATTGTGGTAAATATGCCATATCCCTACATGTTAATAACAGGGAAAGTTCTGAGGTTTATAGGACCTCTTTCTACTACCTTTGAAATGTTTCTGTAATTCTAATCTATTCTAAAATATTAGGTTCATTAAAAAAAATTAAAAGGACTTTATTGAGTTTTCAAGTAAAATGGAACTCATTCAAATAACTAACTTTGCCTCTTGTTAAATCTCCACCTCTCCCTACTCCAGGAATTTCATTGGAATTTTGCATGAATGCTTACATAGGCTTGTATAAAGAATCAATCCCATTTTTCATCTTTTGATTTGAGAACAGGTTTTCTGACATTTCCACCAATGAATAGATGTTCAAAAAGAAAGCAAAATTGACCAAATATTATTGTGCTTTCTGAACCTCAGACAACGTGGGCTGGAGTATGACCCAACTCTGTAAGTTTAATGCCCCAAGCAGGAGTTATTCTCTGGAGAACTATAAATACATATGACTGCACAGTGAACAGAGTATTTTAAAAAGCTGGTCTAACTATAATACAAATCTAAAATAGACTGTAAGATTGCAAATATGAATGTAGCTTGACTACAGTCTCTAAGGCACAGAGGCGGCAAAACGATAAGCCATGGGATAACGAGACACGCTGAGATTACATTCTGGCCTAATAACTTTTACTTTTGCCTGTTACTCTCCCTCATGGTATTTGCAGGGCATGGGGAACAAAATTTAATTGAAAAAGGGAATTCTTAACATAATATAAATTCTCAATAGGTAAAAGAGTATATTAGAAAAATTTTACTTATCTTTTATGTTGCTTAAACATAAGAAACAAGTAAACCCTGGGTATGTTATATACAAGCTTTCTATATTCTCAGGTAGTTAAACAAGGCATAACCCAAACCCAGAAGGCGAGGAAGTGCTTTTCCTCTGTTGTTTTTGGGTCATCTTCCAATGGACTGTCCATGGCAGGGAATACAAACCAGTTTATTTGTTATTTAGATAATAGGATGTTAGATTTTGTTTTTGAAGTACGTGATTAGTGCCTTTTAATTTATGGATGTATTTAAGTTTTTCTCTTCCTGAAGAAAGAAGAGAATTAATATGATTTGGTGTGTTCCTGAATGAAATTAAATACGAAAATCTTCTGGTAAATTTTGAGCATAGAAAGACTACTTCAGAGGGGAGACAAGATGGCGGACTGAAGCCAGCTTTCAACAAAGGCTCCCGTCCAGAAGGAGAGTTAAGGGACAGGAATTTAGTAAGTATCCTGGTGGACTTGAGCCTCACCAAGAGAGAAGGCTGAAGAACACACATCAACACCGCTGAGGCAAGTTGTGATCACAAGGACGCAAACAAAAGGTACAAAATCCACCACCAAGCGGACAGGAGTCCCCCTCCCCCATGAGACCGGCTCGAGAGCCCCATAATTGAACAAGCGGGCAGAAATTAAAGGCCCTCCCACTACACTCCACGGGAGAGACCTTCTAAAAACTGGACCTACCTCCCCTACTGGGGTGCCGTGGCGTTCTCCTGCCGGACATAGGGCTGAATAAAACTTTGGGAATCCTTTGCCGGCAACCCTGTATCCCCGGCGCTCCCCTCCCGCCCACTGAGGTCTGGAGGGCTGTCCCCCAGGACTTCGGATCCTTGGGTGATTTCTCAAGGGGAGTGGACAGTCCCCTTGAGTGCGACTGGTCAGCATTGACTCTGAGGCGCGCCGAGTGAGGAGAGGGCGCCGGACTGAGGGGGAGTCACGCCTCGCGGCACTTCCCTGCGGTGCAGTGCAGCAACCCTCCCCGGGCATACGGGGCCCAAGACTGAATCAGACTCTGGCCTCCCCGCTGAGAGCTGAGAACCCCTACTCTCACTCGGGGTCTGAGGGCCTATCCCCCAGGAGTTCGGCTCCTTGGGTGATTTCTCGAGGGGAGTGCACAGTGCCTGAGCTGCGTCAGGTCAGCGCTGACTCTGGGACACGTGAGCGAGGAGAGGGCACTCTGCTGAGGGGAAATCAAGCCTTGGCGGCACTTCCCTGCGGTGCAGTGCAGGAGCCCTCCCCGGACCGTAGTATTGCGTGAAACTGAATGAAACTCTAGCTTCCCCCCGCCCCACTCCCAATCGGGGTCTGGGGGCCCATCCCCCAAGAGTTCTGATTCTTGGGGGATCTCTTAAGGGGTGTGGACCCAGCACAAACTGCGGCCGCTCAGTGCTGACTCTGGGGCGCGGGACAGAGGAGAAAAGGGTTGCCTGAGTGCCCACACCAGAGCAGCAGTTCCCTGGAGGTAGATCAACAGCCGTTTTTTCTTTAACGGCAGAACGCTCACTTCTGGATATTCTGAGGCCACACCCCCTGTCTCCCTGGGCAACCAGAGGAGGCCACCGGTGACACGGCTCACAAACCCGGAAGCCTCCAGGGCAGGGCCGACCCAGAGAGGTGTTCAGACGCAATTCTCCAGCAGCAAAGACCTTTGAACTCAAAACAGCCCGTCTCCTGTAGGTGACGACAGGAACAGAGACAGAACCTCACAAAGTTGTCTGTTCTGTTCTGTTCTGTTAGCAGCATGCATCAGGGACGGGGCTAAGCCTGAGTGAACACCTCCTTCCCATCACCTGCATCAAACACTCAAAGATGTCAGGCCCCATCTCCTCCTGCTAGATAGCGGCAGTCTGCGGGGGCCTGGCAGACTTCCTTGCGATTCAGGCAGGTGCAAACCCCTGGAGTGTCTGTTCACTGCAGGCAACTGGGTTAGCCATCTGCAGAGATACCAGTGACTGGGTCCGACGGAGGGGCAAAGTGGGGAAGGAGACGTCAACCTTCCCAGACTGCTCTGTTTGCTGGGTGGCTCCTCCTGACTCCACACTGCACTGGGGTGAGCTGTGTCAGAGGAGTCACCAGGCCCCTGTGATCCAGTTCCCAGACACCTCTTGAACCCTTCCACCTGAGACAAGTGCCGATTGAGACAGTTGATTCGGACCTTTTGAACTGGGCTAATAGACTGAGGACTCTTCAGGCGGTGCCCTGGGTGTGCGATTGTAGGAAGGTTTGATTCTCCTTTTCCAACTGGGGCCAGAGGTGGGCAGGCGGGGTGACTTAATTGCTGATTTTTCCATACAGCTGAGACTTCAAGCCAGAGTAGAAGTTGCAATAGGATCGAACAGAAACCAGCTGAAAACAAGACAGAACCACTTTGCTCCACCACACCAGACAGGGCCCCAGTTTCTCAGGCCACAACACTGTACAGGCTCTCGATAAAACCCCAGGGGAAAAACCAAAGGGAGTAAACCATGGGGCGGAATCAGCGGAAAAACTCTGGTAACATGAATAACCAGAATAGATCAACCCCCCCAAGAAAAGATACGGCAGATGTGATTGAAGATCCCATTCATAAACAACTGGCTGAGATGTCAGAAGTCGAATTCAGAATTTGGTTTGCAGACAAGATCAATAAAATGGAATTAGGAATTCGAGGAGAAATTCAAAAATTGTCTCAAGAATTTAACGAATTTAAAGACACAACCACCAAAGACTTAGACACACTGAAACAAGAACTTACAGCCCTCAAAGATATGAAAAATACAGTAGAATCCCTCAGTAACAGAATGGAGCAAGCAGAAGAAAGGATTTCTGACATTGAAGATAAAGTCTTCGAACGCTCCCAATCTCTCAAAGAGGAAGAGAAATGGAGAGCAAAAACGGATCACTCACTCAGAGAACTCTCAGATAATTCAAAAAAAAAACAACGTAAGGGTTATAGGAATTCCGGAGAACGATGAAGTGGCTGCCAAGGGCACAGAGGCCCTTCTACATGAAATTATGAAAGAAAATTTTCCAGACATGCCCAGAGAATCTGAAATTCAGATAGCAGACAGCTTCAGAACCCCAGCACGATTCAACCCCAATAAGCCATCTCCCAGACATATCATAATTAGCTTCACTAAAGTTAACATGAAAGAGAAGATTCTCAAAGCAACCCGGCGAAAGAAAACTATAACGTACAAAGGTAAGAATATTAGAATAACTGCAGATCTCTCTGCTGAAACTTTTCAAGCAAGAAGAGGCTGGTCATCAACTTTTAATCTCCTAAAGCAAAAAAACTTTCAACCCAGGATCTTGTATCCAGCTAAACTGAGTTTCATCTATGATGGAGAAATTAAATACTTCAATGACATTCATATGTTGAAAAAATTTGCCATAAGTAAACCAGCTCTTCAGGATGTTCTCAGACCTATCCTCCACAATGACCAACCCAATCCTATACCACAAAAGTAAACTCACTCAGAAACTTCGGATCATACTCCAAATTCCACACTGGTGAAAGGATTAAAAATGTCCACTGGACCTTTGAAAAACTCGATACCCAAAATTCCACCAGACTTATCAATACTCTCCATCAATGTGAATGGCTTAAACTGTCCTCTAAAGAGGCATAGGTTAGCTGACTGGATACAAAAACTCAAGCCAGATATTTGTTGCATACAAGAGTCACATCTCAACTTAAAAGACAAATACAGACTCAGGGTGAAAGGATGGTCATCCATATTTCAGGCAAATGGTAATCAGAAAAAAGCAGGTGTTGCAATTTTATTTGCAGATACAGTAGGCTTTAAACCATCAAAAGTAAGGAAGGACAAGAATGGTCACTTCATATTTGTTAAGGGTAATACTCAATATGACGAGATCTCAATTATTAATATCTATGCACCCAACCAGAATGCACCTCAATTTATAAGAGAAACTCTAACAGACATGAGTAACTTGATTTCCTCCAGCTCCATAATCGTTGGAGATTTCAACACTCCCTTGGCAGTGTTGGATCGATCCTCCAGAAAGAAGCTGAGCAAAGAAATCTTAGATTTAAACCTAACCATCCAATATTTAGATTTAGCAGACATCTACAGAACATTTCATCCCAACAAAACTGAATACACATACTTCTCATCAGCCCACGGAACTTACTCCAAAATTGATCACATTTTAGGTCACAAGTCTAACCTCAGTAAATTTAAAGGAATAGAAATTATTCCATGCATCTTCTCGGACCATCATGGAATAAAACTTGAATTGAGTAACAACAGGAATCTGCATACCCATACAAAAACATGGAAGTTAAATAACCTTATGCTGAATGATAGCTGGGTCAGAGATGAGATTAAGAAAGAAATCACCAATTTTTTGGAACAAAATGACAATGAAGACACAAGCTATCAGAACCTCTGGGACACTGCAAAGGCAGTTCTAAGAGGGAAATTTATAGCACTGCAAGCCTTCCTCAAGAGAACGGAAAGAGAGGAAGTTAACAACTTAATGGGACATCTCACGCAACTGGAAAAGGAAGAACATTCCAACCCCAAACCCAGTAGAAGAAAAGAAATAACCAAAATTAGAGCAGAATTAAATGAAATTGAAAACAAAAGAATAATACAACAGATCAATAAATCAAAAAGCTGGTTTTTTGAAAAGGTCAATAAAATAGATAAACCTCTGGCCAACCTAATCAGGAAAAAAAGAGTAAAATCTCTAATATCATCAATCAGAAACAACAAAGACGAAATAACCACAGACTCATCAGAAATCCAAAAAATCCTTAATGAATATTACAAGAAACTTTATTCTCAGAAATATGAAAATCTGAAGGAAATAGACCGATACTTGGAAGCACGCCACCTTCCAAGACTTAACCAGAATCAAGTGGAAATGTTGAACAGACCCATATCAAGTTCAGAAATAGCATCAACTATACAAAACCTCCCTAAAAAGAAAAGCCCGGGACCAGATGGTTTCACGTCAGAATTCTACCAAACCTTTAAAGAGGAATTAGTACCTATATTACTCAACCTGTTCCAAAATGTAGAAAAAGAAGGAAGACTACCCAACACGTTCTATGAAGCAAATATCACCCTGATCCCCAAACCAGGAAAAGACCCAACAAGAAAAGAAAATTATAGACCAATATCACTAATGAATATAGATGCAAAAATATTCAACAAGATCCTAACAAACAGAATCCAACAACACATCAAACAAATTATACATCATGACCAAGTTGGTTTTATCCCAGGGTCTCAAGGCTGGTTCAATATACGTAAATCTATAAATGTAATTCAGCACATAAACAAATTAAAAAACAAAGACCATATGATTCTCTCAATTGATGCAGAAAAAGCTTTTGATAATATCCAGCATCCCTTCATGATCAGAACACTCAAGAAAATTGGTCTAGAAGGGACTTTTCTTAAACTGATAGAGGCCATCTACAGCAAACCCACAGCCAATATCATATTGAATGGAGTTAAATTGGAATCATTTCCACTCAGATCAGGAACCAGACAAGGCTGCCCATTGTCTCCATTGCTTTTCAACATTGTAATGGAAGTTTTAGCCACCGCAATTAGGGAAGAAAAGGCGATCAAGGGTATCCATATAGGGTCAGAAGAGATCAAACTCTCGCTCTTCGCAGATGATATGATTGTGTATCTGGAAAACACTAGGGACTCTACTACAAAACTCCTAGAAGTGATCAAGGAATACAGCAGCGTCTCAGGTTACAAAATCAACATTCATAAATCGGTAGCCTTTATATACACCAACAACAGTCAAATTGAAAAAGCAGTTAAGGACTCTATCCCATTCACAGTAGTGCCAAAGAAGATGAAATATTTGGGAATTTACCTAACAAAAGACGTGAAAGATCTCTATAAAGAGAACTATGAAACTCTAAGAAAAGAAATAGCTGAAAATGTTAACAAATGGAAAAACATACCATGCTCATGGCTAGGAAGAATCAACATTATCAAAATGTCCATACTACCCAAAGCAATATATAATTTCAACGCACTCCCTATTAAAGCTCCACTGTCATATTTTAAAGATCTTGAAAAAACATTACTTCGTTTTATATGGAATCAGAAAAAACCTCGAATAGCCAAGACAATACTCAGAAATAAAAACAAAACAGGAGGAATCACATTACCAGACCTCAGACTTTACTACAAATCGATAGTGATCAAAACAGCATGGTATTGGCACAAAAACAGAGAAGTAGATATCTGGAATAGAATAGAGAACCAAGAGATGAATCCAGCTACTTACCGCTATTTGATTTTTGACAAGCCAATTAAAAACATTCAGTGGGGAAAAGATTCCCTATTTAACAAATGGTGCTGGGTAAACTGGCTGGCAACCTGCAGAAGACTGAAATTGGACCCACACCTTTCACCATTAACTAAGATAGACTCTCATTGGATTAAAGATTTAAACTTAAGACATGAAACTGTAAAAATACTAGAGGAGAATGCAGGGAAAACCCTTGAAGAAATTGGTCTGGGTGAGTATTTCATGAGGAGAACCCCCCGGGCAATTGAAGCAGCTTCAAAAATACACTACTGGGACTTGATCAAACTAAAAAGCTTCTGCACAGCTAAGAACACAGTAAGCAGAGCAAGCAGACAGCCCTCAGAATGGGAGAAGATATTTGCAGGGTATATCTCTGACAAAGGTTTAATAACCAGAATCCACAGAGAACTCAAACGCATCAGCAAGAAAAAAACAAGGGATCCCATCGCAGGCTGGGCAAGGGATTTGAAGAGAAACTTCTCTGAAGAAGACAGGCGCACGGCCTTCAGACATATGAAAAAATGCTCATCATCTTTAATCATCAGAGAAATGCAAATCAAAACTACTTTGAGATATCATCTAACTCCAATGAGACTAGCCTATATCACAAAATCTCAAGACCAGAGATGTTGGCGTGGATGCGGAGAAAAGGGAACACTTCTGCACTGCTGGTGGGAATGCAAATTAATACATTCCTTTTGGAAAGATATATGGAGAACACTCAGAGATCTAAAAATAGATCTGCCATTCAATCCTGTAATTCCTCTGCTGGGCATATACCCAGAAGACCAAAAATCACAACATAACAAAGATATTTGTACCAGAATGTTTATTGCAGCCCAATTCATAATAGCTAAGTCATGGAAAAAGCCCAAGTGCCCATCGATCCACGAATGGATTAATAAATTGTGGTATATGTATACCATGGAATACTATGCAGCCTTAAAGAAAGATGGAGACTTTACCTCTTTCATGTTTACATGGATGGAGCTGGAACATATTCTTCTTAGTAAAGTATCCCAAGAATGGAAGAAAAAATACCCAATGTACACAGCCCTACTATGAAACTAATTTGGGACTCTCACATGAAAGCTATAACCCAGCTACAACTTAACAATAGGGGGAAGTGGGAAAGGGGGGTGGGTGGGTAGAGGGAGGGGAATCGGTGGGATCACACCTGTGGTGCATATTATAGGGGTATTTGCGAAACTTGGTAAATGTAGAATGTAAATGTTTTGGCACAGTAACTGAGATAACGCCGGAAAGGCTATGTTAACCACTGTGATAAAAATGTGTCAAATGGTTTATGAAGTGAGTGTATGATGCCCCATAATCATATCATTGTATACAGTTATGATTTAATAAAAAAATTAAAAAAAAATAATAATAATAACCAAAAAAAAAAAAAGAAAAAAAAAAGAAAGACTACTTCATTAATCCTAGTCTAAAATTACATTTTTAATATTTTTATCCAAAGATGGAACATCACAAAAAGTAAGTATGAATTGTCTAGATAATTTGTCATATGATATTTCAGAGACAGAAAGTACCTGGCATAGAAATCCTATTTAAATTTTGGTTACCCAAAGTCCCAGCAGCCCAAGACATTCCTTTCATCTAGACGCAAGTGGCAATATGATGGGCTCCTAGAGAGAAGGATATTCAAAGAATATAATGGTGTTTTCACACATGCTTGAGTCTTACCCACTGAGTCCTTGGAAATAACATCTGATCATAGTTTAAAAACAGAGCACTTTAACTCTCACCCACTGTCTTCACCTGCCTGACTGCACTTCAACTTTCAGGTGTATACTTAAAGTCAATTGCTCCAAGAGGCCTATTTGAACTTCTAAATTATGACATCTTATTTTTTAACACATGTATACAGACATACACATATACGGGGTGCAGCATTTCCTTTTGAAAGTCAAAAATGATGTGTTGAATGTTTGCCCGACTCTTTAACACCATAAATTGCAATAATTCTGTTACTGGTCCTGATGATGTAACTGATACTAGACTTGACTTTTCACCATGACAATTGTAAAACTGGCCAAAATGTGAGAAAACTGTTTCTGTAAATTATATATAAAAAACAAACACAAACCCACAGGCAATATGGGATTGCAATCCTTGAGTAAAGGGGAAAAAAGCCCAAGTTTAGAGCTTGCCCTAGTTTTCTTCCTGGGAAACCATTACACACAGAGATTGATCTCCAGCAAAGTAAGCAGCTTTACTGAGCTGAGAAGGCTGAGACTGGAATAAGGAGTTGTTGGAGAGAGTGGGAATGGCGGAGCATGGTATGAGAGAGAAAGGAGCTAAGGAAAGTCTACATGACAGTTTTCACTCACTTCTTAATCAAAGGTTGAGCTGTACCTATGTAGAGAGAGAGACACTGCAAAGCTGAGGAGAAAATAGAAGTGCTTACTACAGGACTCAGGGCTTAATACCTTGTTTCCCCAAAAATAAGACAGTGTCTTATTTTAAGGTGTGCTCCCAAAGATGCACTAGGTCTTATTTTCAGGGGACATCTTATCTTTCCTGTAAGTAGGTCTTATTTTCGGAGGATGTCTTATTTTCGGGGAAACAGGGTAGTGACACAGAATTTACATAGGATTAGAAGATGATGAAGATTTGGCCCACCCAGTGTGTTTATGGATTGTAAGACTAAATATTGTTAAGGGTTAAGACATCACAGTGCTCAATCACATTGACCTATAGACACAATGCAATCCCTATTGTAGCCTCAGCAGCCATTTTTACTGAAATGTGAAAGTTGATTTTAGAACTTAATATGGAAATAAAAATCACCTGGAAAAAGAAAAAACAAGTTACCTTGGAAAATGAGATAAAAAGTAGAGGATGTGTATCACTTCATTTTATGACAGTTGGTATTGGCATGTGAATAGATAAATAGATCAATGAAAGAAAATCCAGAAATAATTCACAATTATGAAATTGGTTTATTTTCAGTAAAGATTTAAGACAATTTAATGACTAAAATTTTTTTCCACAAATGATACTGGATCAACTAGATAGATGAATGGAGACGTTTGGACATTGATGTCTACTTCACATGGTGCATAAAATTTATCTTAAGTGTATTATAGACATAAATATAAGCTCGTGTTATAAAGCTTACTGAAAATATAGGAGAATATCTTCAAGACGTCTGACAAAAAAAGAATTTTAGGGGAATACACAAAAATAACTAACCATGAAAAACAAGTTATAAACTAGACATCCCAAATTAAAGAATTTTCCTCATCAAAAAACAGCATTAAAAATGTAAAAGACAATTTCAACTGAGGGGAATATTTGTAATATATTTAACAAAGGACTTACTTTCAGAATATAATTTTATAAACCCCAACTCGATATTAAAAGTTAGAAGTTAGACTTGAATAGAGTTTTATAAAAATATATGTGTACGTATATATATGTATGTATATATGTATGTAATCAGGACAGAGGTTGCCAGTGACAGGTGGAAACCAACTGGAAGGAAGTACGGGGGATTTCGAGAGTTGATGGACTTTAAGTAGATTGGTGTTCCTCTATTCATGACCTTCCAACACCCAATGTGGATTTTTTTTTTCCCACTCCTACCAACCAACTAGGTGCCCAGAAATTCATTTTAATTCTGACACTGAGTTAGAGCAGACCTCACATGTTAAAAGCTCAGTCCCAAAAGACTGCCCTCCACTTCATAGGCCAACTGCAAGTAGTGGACCCCCCCCATGGTTTCCACATTTCTGTCCAATTTGCCTACAAATCAGTAGTTGCCGTGATCCCGTCCTCAGTTTCAATAATTTGCTCTATCAGCTCAGAACTCAAAGAAACATTTATTTACATTTGCTGATTTATTGTAAAGGATATTAAAAGGATAAAAATACACAGCCCTTTGAATATATCCAGGCACATTGGATATATTCTGGAAGGACCTGGAGTACATAAGCTTCTGTCCCAGGGGAGTTGGAATGGGCCCCCCTGCCAGTAATGTGGAAATATTTGCCAACCCAGAAGCTCTCTGAGTGCTCTATTTTAGGGATTCTTATGGTGGCTTTAGTATGTAGGAATGCTCTATTCTTAACTCAAATCAATCTTCAGCCCCTATGGCCTCTTTGGAGGATGGGGTAAGCCTGAAAGTTACAAGCTTACAATCAAGCTTGGTTTTCTGATGACAAGCCTCTGTCCTGACACTATGCCCGACCCCAATAAGTGCCATCTCATTAGAGCAAAAGATGTTTCTGTCACCTAGAAAATGAGAAAGATTTAAAATCTCTGTGCAAGATGCTCTTTATTAACTCGTTCAGGGAATTACACAGGATTTGTCAGGAACCTGGGTCAAAGACCAAATGTGTGTTTCTAACTATGTCACAGTTACACAGGTGAATTCACTTGAATTCATTTCTTTGTAGTCAGAAATATTGTCTACCTTAATTTTCTTCTGAAATTTCAATAATGAAGACAGTGCTTAGTATGTATTAAGTACATATAAAACACACGTTAAATTAAGCATTTTGTTAAAATGAAAAGGCAAAGCCTACTGCTCATCAGTGCATTAGATTCTACAAAGAAATCTGACAATTCCACCCTGTGGGGTTTGTTTATTTCACTCCCTGTTCCTTGGTATTCTTAACTCAGTGCTCAGAACCCGTACTCATGTGATTGAGAAGCATGAGAGTCAAACTCAAAGGGGACATGCAGAGGCGGTTTAACTTAAAAATTAACATAACCTTCATTAAATGGCACGCAAAAGTTTATGACTAATGGCATTTATTTTGATTATTGACAAAGTAATTGGGATTCTTGAGGAATAATTAAACTGATTGAAAGTGTTCTGATTGGTCAAGAGGTTAACATTTATAATTAATGGAAAATTACAATGGTTTACAAAATGACATACTCCAGAATTAAAAGTGATCATCCTAATTATTGTAATGAGTTCTTAAATGACTAAGCAGCCAGGAATGACAAGTTCCTTTGTATAAGTCATATATACATATGCATGTTTAAAAATGTTAAAAATTTGGACCAGTGTACATTCGTTTAATTTTTTGAGTGGCTTAATCTTCAAATAGTATAATTTTATTTATCCAGGGAGTTATTCTAGTCTTGATGGGATTTATTATTAAAAAAAAAAACTAATAGAATATTTCATCAGTACTGAAGGCCTGAACTAAATGTCAGAATTTTATCACTCTGAATATTGATGACATGTCCTGTGAATTGTTTATCATAAAGATTAAGACTACTTTGATTATTTATGGTAATTTTAATTTTATTTTTCAAGAGACCTCTACACACTCATTATGTAATAGCCTTATGCTTTAAATAAGAAAACTATAAAAACATAAATCTTATTTATGAAGAAATTGAGATACAAAGGTTACTTGAGCTATCTAAAGTTGTAGAACTGCCCAGTGACAAAAAGCAGGAATAAAAAAAAAAAAAAAAAAAAGCAGGAATAGGCCATGAATCTTCATGTGTCCATTTGAGTGTTTTTTCTACCAGCTCATTGTGCTTCTTAGGTATCATAATTCTATGCCACAACTGATTTCTGCAATATCAGTGACTCTACTCTATAACTGAGGTAAAGCTAATTTTTTTTTCCTCCTCCACCTCCTTCAGATTGAGGTAATTTTGATTGAACATGTCGTTTGAATCTGAGGTAACTTTATGACTTCACATCACTCTCAAAACGTATTGGCTGATAGTTATTGCACTTATTTTTTTATTCTTCATCATAATTCTCTCAGGAATAAGGAAGATATAGAAGCTACATCTCACCCAGCCCCTGTCTAACTCTCTAGCCATGTCTCTCAAAATTCCTCATCCAACAATATTGCCCAAAAAGCAAGAAGCTCTTGCTTGCGATTCTCGGTACAAAGTCCACATTGTTTCTCATTAATGCGTTTTGGTTTTTTTTTTTTTTTATTTGAAGCAGCTTCAAAAATACACTACTGGGACCTGATAAAACTAAAAAGCTTCTGAACAGCCAAGAACACAGTAAGTAAAGCAAGCAAACAGCCCTCAGAATGGGAGAAGATATTTGCAGGTTATGTCTCCGACAAAGGTTTAATAACCAGAATCCACAGAGAACTCATTAATGTGTTTGAACGAAAGTTTTCCTCCAGCGAGGATACCCCCCTTTACTGTACAACCTGTGTCACACAACTAATTCCTCCTTCGTCTCTAATAAGGGCATAATTCACGACACAAACAAAGCTACAATATATTAACTGCAAACCACGACATGACAAACCATTCAGTGTATCTGTCTATATATTGTGTGCGTGCGTGTGTAATCTTAAGGAAATGCAATAAAAAATGTAGGAGAATCATAATCATACTAGAAAATATTGATATAAATCATCTTAAGTAAAGTGAACCAAATAGAAAAAGAACTACGGGATGTCTGAGTATATATTAAATGACTTCGAATAGATGTCTATTGGTTTCTTACAATCTAAGGGAAATTAAAAATTGGAAAAAGATAAATTAAAAGTGCTCCAAGGGACTACTGTTTCTTGGAAATTGGGGATGTTAGGTTGGAGTGGGCTTGTTTTAGTCATCAGTGTTGGTTGCCAAATATTTCTTACTTTCTTCCCTTTAGAACATAGTTGGATTATACTCCCCTCTCCTCTTGAAGTTAGGTGTAGCCGTGTGACTTACTTTAGCCACTACAATATATTTCACTTTGGCTGGGCCCTCAGTGACACAGTTATGTTTCTTCCTGTTCCCTTTGTACTATCTTGAAGATCACGGAAACCTAGAAAATAAAGCTATGTAGAATTGTATCCCTGTGTGGACCATGGACATAAGAAAATCAAACCTTTGTCACTTCTCTGAGATTTGGGCATGTATTTATCCTAAGTTATAAATCTTCATTAGTTATTAAAGTAAAACTAAGAGGAAGATTATAATTTGGCATAATTTAATTAATCAAAACAATGTGGCCCTTCCTTCCTTCCTTCCTTCCTTCCTTCCTTCCTTCCTTCCTTCCTTCCTTCCTTCCTTCCTTCCTTCCTTTCTTCCTTCCTTCCTTTCTTTCTTCCTTCCTTTCTGAGACAGAGTCTCACTCTCTCTCCCATCATCATACAGCAACCACAAACTCTAGGAATCTTGCCTCAGCCTCCCCAGTAGCTTTGGGACTACAGACACCTGCCACAATGCCCAGCTAGGTTTATTTGTTGTTATTGTTTTGTTTTTTTTCCTGATTAGTAGAGACAGGGTTTCACTCTTGCTCACGCTGGTCTCAAACTCCTGAGTTCACATGATGCACCTGCCTTGGCGTCCCAGAGTGCTAGGATTACAGGTGTGAGCCACTGTGCCCAGCGGTTTTTTTGTTTTTTTTTCTTAAATGTTCCATCTTGTGCCTTTATAACCTGTGTGCACATAGGTTGTTCAGTGAAATGAAACAAGTGACACTTTGACAAGCCAGAAGCATCCTTTGCTTTTTCAGAGAAAAGCATGCACAATATTCATTTTTGAATGTGTACGTCTTCCTGTAAGGGAAATCTCATGGATGGCACAGTGAATGACTATGGGTTCTTCATACCTTCTCTACCACCTCCCAGAATAGAATAGAATGTGGGACTCAGGGAAAGGAGAGCTGGGGGGACACAGCCAGATTCACATCATGTTTATGTGGGAAATACCTGCCAACTGCCTCACTGCATCCCTTGCTTTGTGGCTTCTTTCCTTTTCTCTTTCTGTTTTTTATACTTTCTCTACCCCCTCTCCCTGATAACTTCCTAAAGAAATGAGACTGGGATAGTCTTTGTTCCTTAGAGGAGACCATTGGACCTAGATCCAAACTCTCACTTCTTGCAACAATATGTCTTAACAAAACTACAAAAAACAGAACCAAAATTTCCCTACTGCCCCATTTTTCTTTTGTCCCAGACTAGGCAGTAAAATACTGACTTATTTCATGACTATCAGCATTATTTTTCTCTTCTCAGGTTATGACTTCTAGTCCAGGAGAGAAGTAACATTACAGTGTCTAGTGGGAAATGTGCGGAAGTCGTTCGCGGTGCCCAGGTATTTGGCAGGTACGGAGAGATGCACAGAGCTGCCTGTCTCCTTTCTTTTGGGTTCTGTCTTACACCTCAGAAGTTTGCCCTTCCCCATTTGGTACACTGGCTTCTGCTGTTCGATAACTGGGCTCCAAAATTTGTCTGTATAAAAATTGCCTGAGTTATTTATGAAAAATTCCCTGGCCTCCTGCTTGGAGTTTTCATCTGTAGGTTTGAGATGAGTCCTGGTATTTAACCAGTACTACCTACTTTACCAGAGAGATGCTGAGATAGGTGACCTTGAAATACCATATTTGAAAAATTCTAGGCTAGAGTTGGGTTTATTGTTTTACATCTAAATGATTTTCACTGGGCTTTATTATAGAGCCTGACTTGTTCCCAGAGGAAATACATGGGCATGAAGTGAGCACACGTGTTCTCTTCAACTTTAATTCAAAGAGAGGCATGCATATTTTGGTGTTATTAACAGAAACAAAACTGATTTGTTTTTCTAGATAATTGAATATATTGAAACTATAGTACTTTCCTTCTACAACTTAACTCTATAACTTCTGCATCCTTTTCATTTTATCGGTACTAGAATGTATTGTGAATTTCTTTACATCAAGAATAATGACAGTGTTTTACTGTTACTTTAGTCTGTTATCTTTTTTGTTTGTTTTGTTTAATTTTGGCACCAAGCATTTAAAAAATGCCCTAAGTTGAATGCAAAATAAAAATGTGACACATTCAACTAAATTGGCATTAGTCTTTTCCATAAAGCATCTTGTTTCATGGTGGTGAGACCACCATATGATAGAAATAGTCCCAAGGATACCATAGGTCAAGAGCAAAGCCCTTTCTCTTAAATAGACACATTTTTGAATGATACATATTAAAATATATTAAAGTAAAATCAAAAACCAAAGATAGGTCGCTTTACTTTTGTAGTTACAGTAATTATCAGTCATTTCTGCTCCTGTTCCAAGAACTATGACTAAGCTAAGTGAGAGGACTAGCAGTTTCTGTGATGCCCACCTGAATTTCTTGTCATCTCTTTATTTGTTCTTGCATGAAACATGTATCAAGTATTTACCACAAGCTGATTATGTAAGCAGATAAAAAGATAAAAAGCAGACTGCCAAGATGAATTCTCCCTCTAAGGCTGTTTTGAAGAAATAATATTAGACAAAAATAGTCAAAGTGCAAAGCAGTAAGTGTGGTGGTCTGCTTCCAAGATGACACTCACCTATCACCTGGTTTTCATATATTTTTCTAGTCCCCTCCCATACCGAATTGTGTTATTATTATAATAAGATACCAAGGAAGTGACTGTGAGTGACTCCTGAGCCTTAGTCATAAGAAACATTGTAGGTTCTGCAATGCTCCGGGATCACTGGCTCTGGAGGAAACCAGTTGCATGTCGTGAAGACATTCACAGAGCCCTATGGAACTGCCATGTAGAGGGGGGAAAATGAGGCCTATTGTCACCAGCAGGCACCAGGTGACAAGAAGAAGGCCGGTACAGAAGTGAGCACTCTGCACCAAGGCAAGCCGACATCTTGACTATAACTCCATGAGCAGCCCTCGCACAGGACCACCCAAGTCACTCCTGAATTCCTAACCCATAGAAACCGTGGGATAATTAATGTTTTAGTCATTCTAAGCCAGTAAGTTTTGAAATAATGTTTTGAAGAAATAATTAACTAAATAATATGCAAAAAAAGTTCCCCCCCCAAAAAAAAAAAAAAAACTAAAACACTATAGAGGCTATGAGGAGCTGTTTCATGGAAGACAGAGCATTTGAATAAAACTTGAAACACTGGTATAATTTTAAAACTCACAGATGAGAAAGGCCACGCTTGGTAGAAGGAACAGTGTATACGAAGCTACGGAGATGGTGATTTGCAGAGGACTGGGAGAGCGTTGGACAGGATTGTGTGATTGCAACATCATTCCCTCTTTTTGTTTCTTGGTTGTGAGCTTTGTGGTGTGGAGATGAGATTAGAGCAACTTTCTTATTTGAAGCTAAGAGGGAGCTAAACAGGTAAAGCATAAAATCATAACTACATATGAATATGAAGGTAGTTTAACAATGGGAAATTTGTGAATGCAATTCTCTGTATTATTGAATAAAAGGAAAAAAATTATACTAATTGCTGCAGAGAAAAATCTTTTGATAAAATACAACATGCATTTATGTTAAGAATTCTTAGAAAACCTAAAGATGGAAGAAACTTCTTTAACCTAAAGAGAGGGTAGCTATGCAAATTTCAGAAAACATAATTCTTCTGAAATAATAGAATTATTATGGAATTAGACACTGTATTGGCTATGACAATGCTCACTGTAATTAACTGATAAATCCCAAGTTATCAGAAGTATAGCACAGTTAAAGCTAATTCTTCATTTATATCACAGGTAAGTGATGATCTTGCTTGAGATGCTTGAGATGGCCCCACATGGCCATCAAAGGCTCTTTTCATTTTGAGACTTCACTATTTTTTAGGTCTGTGGCGTTTTCTCCTGCAGAACTGAAAAGAGAGAGAATAGAGGTTCTTTTGTGGGAAGTTTCTGTGGTGGTTCCCAGAAGTGGCATATGCCCACCGTCACATTGCCACAACTAACTAAAAGAGGTTGTGACATTCAGATTACTTAAAAATAGATCGAAGAAAGAAGACAAGATAGAGTTTGCTGATTATCTAGCAGCTGCGGACTGAGTTTTTCTTTTGCAGTTACCAAGTAACTATTTCATTAAAACATATTAAATTAAAGTATTAAATTAAACTTTTAAATTAAAATGTCTCATTGGAACATCACACATGTCCTATCTTGTGAGAAATTCAGTTCAAAGTTACAATTCCAGATGAGATGTATTCCTCTGCATTAGACCTGGATGTGGCTTTTTGTCATCCAGGGATTTATGAATTAAAAGACGAAGTTTATACCCCCCATCCTCATCTTCACTGTCACCATGGAGGAACATGGATAAAGTAACTACAGAAAACACCACTCAAGAAAGTGACAATAATAGAAGAGATACACCAACCCCTTCAAGTAATGAAGTAATATGAGATTCTGGATAAGTAATGTGAGGTTCTCTCTGCCTGGCAGTGGAAGAGTTCCTTTGTTAGACCTCCAAGTCTGTTTTTTGAGAAGAATCATCTTGTCCCCAGCATGCTTAAAGATTCCTCTTTGTCCATCATTCTCTACCTGTATGAAATGAATTAGGAAGTATATAATCCGGGAAGGGGTGTTGCTGTATAGAAATTGGTTCCTGCTTCCTGGTTATGCAACTTCAGAGGTTCAAGATTTTGTTTTAGAGCTCAAATGGTCAAAGGCATTTTTATCCCAGTCCTGCAGTATCCTTCAATCTGATTATCTCAATAAAACAGTGAGGGAAAACTATGGCAGTGCCTTACACAGTTAAACATGTGCTTACCATATGACCTAGCTATTGAATTCAAGAGCGCTCATCCCAGCAAAGTGGAAATGTATTTTGACTCGAAGTCCTGACTAAAAATGTGCATAACAGGTTTATTTGTAACAGCCAAAGACTAGAAATGACCATCTGTCCCTCAACAGGTGAACAAACTGTGTGATACCTCCATACCAAGGACTACTACTCAGCAGTTAAAAGGGACAACCTCTCAATGTGTACCGAATATACTGAGTTGGTATTTGTTTCTTAATTCTTCTTTAATAAATGACCCACAAGTATAGTTAGCTTAAGACAACATAAATTTATTACCTACAGTTCCGGAGGTTAGATGTATGAAATCAAGATATCAGCTAGGCTGACTTTCTTCTGGAGGCTTCAGGGAAGAATCTGTCTCCTTCCCTTTTTCAGTGTCTAGAAGCTGCCTGCATTTATTGGCTATGATCCCATCCTTGAATCTCTCCAACTTCCATTATTACATCTCTCACTTCTCTTTGACTCCCTCTCCATTAGGACCCTTCTGGGTATATGACGTCTACCTGGATAGTTCAGGATAATCTTCTCATCTCATGATCCTCAACTGAATTACACCAGCAAGGTCTATTTTGCTGTATTCATGGGTTCAGGGGATAAGAATATGGACATCTTTTGAGGTAATCTGTCTGCCATAGATCAGGGGAATTATGCTGAGTGAAAAAAAGCCATACTCAATGTTATATACTCATGACTCCATTTATGTAACAAAATGCCTCTTTATTGTCAATGAAGATAAAAATGAAAAATGTAGCTTGGATATGCTAAATGGACTCCAGAGTTAAGCAAATTTAATCATTTTCTCAAAAGTAATACTAGCACAAGGTAGCAAATACAAACTTGCGCTTACTGCAGTCAAACACACTCCCAGGAGGAAGGTAGGCGAAACTAAACTTAACCTCCTGAAATTTTCCAGTCTGCTAATTACTCCATCTCCTAAGGTGTGTTATACCAATTAAATATCCTCAGCATTAAAAGAAACAAAAAATAAAGGGAAGAACTGTTCCTCCTAACACCCATAGTGTTTAATTCTGTTTAGTAGTGAGTTTGCTTACTAGTGAGTGTATGAGCATTCTCCACTTTTTGGAAGTTTTAAGTCTTTCATCATAAAATTAAAATTTATAAGTATCAGAAGAAGGCAATAGGACTGTAAAGAGAACATTATGGAGAGCTTTAATGACAATTCTAGATGTGGGACTTTTAATGGTAGGGAATAGGGAGCAATTGAGAGTTTGTAATAAGGGGAGTAACAAGCTCAGTCCTGCATTAGGAGAGGACTGCAAGGTGTGTGCAAGGATGAAGGCTGAGAATATGCCAAGGTCAGCAGGCAGAAGATTGTCATTGTTCAGCCCTGCCCACGTCAGTGACCACAGGGATGCTTGTGAGTATATTCTGGTGAAAGTATCAGGGAACGTGAGCTTCATAAGTTTTTATCAACCAGCCCCTGGAACAATATAAATGTTCAAACAGACATGGAAGCAGATTAGTTATGTGAGAGAGAAGGAGGCATTCCAGGCGAGGTTAAGATTTAATGGCCTGGGGAATGTCGAAAATATTAATCTGAAGAAAGTGTGAAAAAGGGGTATTAATGGATAGGAGAACCGACCGTAGGTTTTAGCTAGTTTTTGCCCGCTCAAGTCCTCACACATAGATAGATGGGGCATTCGCTCATAATACGTTAAGAGCATCAGAAGCTCCACTAAATACCTCTTCTTATATATCCGCTGTTTAAGACTTTTGATAAAATTTATTTTCTTTCATATGGGTCTCACATCATTGTTAAGGTTAATCTTATTCTTATGTGTGATTAATAGCTTCTACTGGGATGCTAAATAATATCTTTTTACATTATAAAATGATAATTAGCTATTGCCAGTCTTTAGAAAAGAAAGCTCTTGGTTTTTGTGTTTTATATTAACCAGTGTTCTGCTTTATTGCTATGAGCATGGCTGGCACAGAAAGAGGTAAGTGGGGAAGAAAAGTTCTTGGTTCCCAGGTTTTATGTGAAATGGTTCTCTGTTCTATCAGTAGCGTGCAGTGAGAAGAGTAAGACCAACAGGTCCGCATGTGAACAGAGGCTGGACAGGTGGAGAGGCACAGGCAAGGCACATCTCATTGGCCAATGTAAGATATTTGCATTGTTTATTTTCTTGACTTCCACTATTCTATCATACTATATTGGTAATGAGCAAGCCCTAATATATCGCCACAAATATACTGAAGATGTTCAAGATGGAAAGGGATTGTCTGTGACAAGAGACTGTGGAAACTGGCATGGATCCTCTGATGCATGACCCTTAAAGCCTGTGATGACACCATAGCCCTTTCTCAAGGGTCCTCAGCAAACCCAGCACTCTACAAAGACAGCATAACATGAGGTGCCCCAGACCCCTTTGGCTTGGATCTCCTAGGGAGTGGTCACAGTGTGGAGAGGGTAGCGTGCATTTTGTCTCTCCAACTGGACTGTGAAGGAACAGCTCCTAAGTTTACAGCAGGGGTCCTCAGACTTTTTAAACAGGGGGCCAGTTCACTGTCCCTCAGACTCTTGGAGGGCCGGACTATAGTTTTTAAAAAAAACTATGAAGAAATTCCTATGCACACTGCACATATCTTATTTTGAAGTAAAAAAAAACAAAACAGGAACAAATATAATCACACACCTCATGTGGCCCGCGGGCCGTAGTTTGAGGACCCCTGGTTTACAGTAATGTTACAGGTAAAGGCAGCAGCAACAGCAGTAACAGGAGGTTAATCAAGGTTTTGTGTGTGTTGATTTCATGAACTACCTTTGAAATTCTCACAAGAAACCTTTGTTTTAGGGGTGCTTATTTTCATTTTACAGATGAACCAATCAAAACATTAAGGATCTTGTTGGGCTGAAATTTGAACCCAGTCAGTCTGAATTCAGTACCCAGGTGCGGAGACATTGTGAGAAGAAGAGATAGTCTATTTTCTAAATGATAAAACCATTTAAATGTTCCTACTGTCATGCCTAGCATTTAGTAGAGAATACAATTTAATTCTCTCTCTCTCTCTCTCTCGTAATTAATATTTAAAACATGAAGCCAGTAAATGATCTAATACATACCCACATAAGAGAAAAAGGCAAATCAATTTAAAGTAGTGGGCAGGGGAATGTGGGAGCAGGGAGAGGGGAAGAGGGAGGGAGATGGAGGGTTATGGTGCATGGCTCACCTCTTGGGGTGGGACACAATTATAAGAGGAACTTTACCTAACAAATGCAAACAGTGTCACCTAATTCTTTGTGCCATCAAAGAACCTGAAACAATAAAAATAAAATAAAATAAAAATAATTAAACAGAAATGTGTCATAGTGCCACATACCGGGGATATGTGAAATTCAAAAGCATAGTAAAGTAACAGATTTCAGAATTTAGGAGCCCCACATGTCAACCAAGGAGTTTAGGGGTGAGGACCCTGCAGAGTATCCCAGGGTAGGAGCTGTGAAGGGCGTGTCTGAGACAAGGAGGAAGGAGCAGGGAGGGCGGTGCAGGAGGCAGGGTTTGCTAAGGGGGGATAGTGAGGGAGAAAACTTAGAGACCAGAACACAGGTATAGAGTACTAAGGTCGAGGATTCACAGCTAAGTTGTCCCCAAGTCTAAAATTAACAGAGTGTTTCCTCACTGTACCCCTGATGTCATTGGTAACACCCTCATCTTTAGAAGAATTAGCCACCTGCAAAATCCCTGGGCAATTAGAATTTCCCTAAAGCATGAAGAAGAATGGATGGCCCAACCACAAAAGACTCAGCTACAACTTGGATTTTACCTTACATGCAAACAATATAACCTAATCATATGCACCCTCATATTAACCCACCCACCCACCCACCCCCCAAAAAACAAAACAAGTGTTGAAGAAGAATAAAGCCCCAAAGCTGAGAGTGAAGATCAAGCACTTGGTGTCAGCAGAGAAGCAGCTGCTTTCCAGGCCATTCTGCACTTGATACGAGGAAGCCTTCTTTTCCCATCAAAGTGAAGGTGACAATTTACGTTGGCATTGAAAGGCCTCATCCTGCCAGCTCTCTGCAAGGACATTTCTATGGGGCAGGTCTATAAGGCTGCTCTCCTGTTGTCTCCTGGCCTAAGTAGGGGCCCCCAAATGGGGCAGGCACCACAGTCCCTGTCTGGAGAACTAGCAGGCCTTGGTAAAAAGTATAGCCGAGATGAATTCCTCTGGAATCAGGAACCCAATTCTACACCATTTCAAAATGGCTGTTTCCCGCATGCGGTAGCAGACTTCTCTTTTCCCCTAATCCTCTAGGGCTGTCGGTAAGTGGAGAAGGATAGCAAGGTTTAGGGGGACATAACCACGAATATCAGTATGACCTTTGATCCTCCTCAGCCTGGCCCAGTGTGCCGGGCCATCTCCCAGCTCTTTGAGAGACAAGGGGCTGTTATGCCCTTGCACTTTTTAACCTCCTGTTCTGTAGAGACAGCAATCACACACTGCCGTCATTCCATTAGTTAATGAATACTTCAGGAACTTGTCCATTACAGAAATACACTTAAAAATTAGTCAATCAATTCTCTCCTCTGTTAATGTTTTCTCTCTCTCTCTTTTTTTAATGCCTTCTCATATAATGAAGACCATATAGGAAAAATATGATTAATTCTTAGATTCAAAATTCTCATGTAATCTTACCGATAGGTTGAGGAAGAAAAGAAGTAGTCTTGATTTTTTTCCCTCCTGTTTTCACTGCACATTCCAAGTTCAAGTTCTTGGACAGTGTGGTCTAGTGCAGAAATTGCAAACGTGAGCTCAGCAGCCACTGTTGTCCACTGTGGACGGGTGATCGTTCTGCTCCTACTTTCTAAGCCTAGAATCAGCTTCAGAATCCTTCTCAGTACAGGAAACTGGGCAAACATTAGCAATCAATCAGTTTCTGAGGTAGAAGCAACCAGCTGACTTCCATCTAAAAGAAATAGACTCTAATTTCGGAAGGGAGACCTAAGTTATAAGCTCATTTCTTTTGTATTTATCTGTGGTTTTAGGCAAATGACTTCATCTTACTTGGCTTGCATTTCTCTTCCTCTTTTTATGGAGGAACATTTGTAGCATTACATTATATGAAGTAATAAATTATTTGAATTTTGCAAAATTTATTAAATATATTCAGCAAATAACAGAACCAGCAGCAATGATCGTTTTCCCTCCACAAGTCTGTAAACACGTATGAACTACTGCTTCCTTTCATACTCAACCAAAAAAAACCAGTGATCTTTTTCAACGAGGTGGAAAAACTGGATTGGTCTCGTAAGGAAAAAGGAGTAAACAGAAAACAATATTTCTGCTACATTTCATGAGATTTTAAAGAGATTTTCAAAGGACAATTTTGACTCTACACAATTTTTGCCTGCTGTGTTAATTTTAGATTTAATCTCATTTGAGGAATGACTGAACTCTAGTGGATGCCAGAGCTAATGAGTGGTGGTGAGGTAAGTGAACCAGGGGAGGGAGGTGATAGAGTTTTTAAAGTAAAAATACTACAGCTAAATATATAGCCACATTGTGATGATGGTGGTGGCAGTAATATGAAACTCAAGGCACACTGTGTATCAAAAGAACATTGGCATTTTGCTAATGAGAAATCATCTCCTGTGGTTACCACCTAAAAACTGTTTGCTGTGTGTGTTTTCCTTTGTATTAGGAAGCAATGTTTCCATAGATTTTCTCCCATTCTCTTCATAAATCCATGGACTGCTAAATTCTTGAAGTACAGTTGCCCCACATACAATTAGTTCAATCCTGCAAAAGTAATTTAAAGATGACACTGAGGAAGGCAGGAAGAATTTGTGTGTGTGTGTGCGCGTGTGTGTTTGGACTTTCAAAACCATCACCTTTAACGCTCAAACCTGAAGATACTGTATGTATGGTATAACACATGAAGTGGGGGAGAAAAAAAAAGGCTACTTCATTGATTCCAAGCGTGGGGGTTGTTTGGGGATTGGCAACATCGGCAGTTATGTATAAAATCTAGCCAAGGGCAAAGCATAGGAGAAACGGAATATCCACCGGACCATGATATCTCCAAGATAATGGAAAAGATCTTATGTTCATTGCAAGGAGCAGTAAATTATAGAAAGGAAGCCAGAAAGGAAATTCAGTGCTGACCTATAGATGGAATCCTTTAAGAAACAGGACACAGAAAGGATCAAAAGTTCCCAGGACAGATCTTGGGATACAATCAGGTGATGCATTAGATGGGTGGAAGGGCCTGCCTCAGAAACTTCAGAGTAGTTTCCAGAAAGCCATAATGGATTTTTTTTTTTTAAATCGTATTTTCACTGGGTTTCACTGAACTTGATCCAAAATTGATATCAATTTAATATGCCAATGATTGGGGTATGGGAATCAGAAAATGCTAATTTCTTTGTTGCTGCATATAGAATAAAGAACTTAACAATCAAATTGTTTGTCGCTCATGTCTTTGGATTTGCTAGAAAAATCATATATCCAGTTCTGGGACCAACAGAACAAATTTCTCAAGAATCAAAGGTGGAGGCTGGAGTGGACAATGAATGCAACTCAGGCCCAACTACATATTTCTACTGTGCTGGTGCAAGAAATAACTTTGTGATTTCCAGTAATTTTCAAACTTCCTGAGTTATAAAGTGCTGATTGGCTGCCACCCAAATGCTTGATCACAGATTAGGAGGCATTAAAAAAGAGTGAAATAGAAGAATGTTAGGCAATGAAACTTTTAATGTTTAAGGAGGCATACTATGAGATTATAACACTAGAAACCTGTCCTCAATTCCCTGAAATTCTGGTCTTCTTTTTCTTTGAAGATACATATTCCTTACTTTTGTGTGTGTGTATGTGTGTGTGTAGAGTTTTCAGGGTTTTGTTTGTTCATTTGCTTGTTTTACTATGCAATGGATTTAAAAAATGGTATTCTGAGTACTTTTTTATTTTTTTCTAAATAGCAGAACTCAAAAATGTGACAGGCACAAACTTATCTCATTTCCTAGGTAATATTTGAATTTTTAAGCTCCCTCTGTATTTTTTTTAAATTATATCAGACAATTGCAAGTAGACTTAAGTCATCTCAAAAGGGAATTGATAACATTAGACTTTTACACACAAACGTGAGCACACCTGCCTCTGCTTTTATAATTTCCATCACAAAGATATTAAAGAGATTTGGCAATAACTCCAGCTACATCTAGGTGGTGATCAGTAAATTTATGCCCAGATGAAAATGTGTGAAATTATATTTTAGAAATCTAAATTTTATTAAGCCATTTAATGTGCATTTTTTCTTTCATCTCTCTGAAATCTAGTATCTCTAGATAAGATGAGTTTTCTTTCAATAGCTCATCTAACACCACATGTGAAAAATGTGACTCACAGATTTCACAGAATATAGCTTCCAATTTACATGAATAGGTCTATTGCAAAAAAAAGATACAGCCTACGAAGGCTGGTTTTAGTGTTTCATTTAATAAATCATTTAAAAATTTTTGCATAGAGAAAGTTAATGTTCTCCTGGTCTCTTTCTGCCTGTTATCTGAGATTCTCCTACGTACACATAAAATGTTGCTTTTATGTATTATATAGACTGAGTTAAATAGACCCATTTCAATTAAGTAGAAATGTCTTGGAACTGTAAATGAATGTTCAAAAATGAACAGGCAAGCAACCATATAGATGCTGTCCAAGAAACCTGCCCTGCATCGCACCTCTATACAGTTAGTTCATTGTACTCAGTCTTTAAGGCTGCGATGACCCATTTCTAAAGTGTGAGTATTGCCAGAATGAAAATCATCTTCCCAGTGTGGTGAAAGCCCCAAATTAATAACAATAATTAAAAAATAACTTGTTCATACTTATCTTTTATTTAAAATAAATACTAGCAAACGAAATGCTTTCTCCTAAAGTACTCAAACAAGGAAATTATTCATCCAACATCTACCAGGATGATTTTTAAACAATGTAACAAGTATTTAAAAAAATGGACATTTCTTGGTACAATATTCTGATTTAGTGTAGCCTCATTGGGGTTTAGTAATCTGCTTTTTAAATACATACTTCCAAGTCACTGTCATACAGATAATCCTTAAATACCAACTTGAGAAGCCCCATCTCACTTAGATGCTTAATAAAGGAAAGTCACATGAGCTTTCAGGTTTGGTTTTCTAGAATATCTTACTTCTTAGACATCAGCATAGTCCAATTATCACACAAGGATAGAACTCCATGGAAACTTACCCCAAAATAAATGAAAGTGAAGGACAGGGTATAAAATATTTTTCTGAAAACTCTGCCCAGTTTTCTTTTGGTCTGCCATCTGATATCTTTCAGATCTCATTCTTTTTTAAGATCTCCAAATTAGCATTTCTTTAAATAAAATATTTCAAAGCATTTTGATTTAACGGAGTTCTCCAAGATAAAATTTTTTTCAATCTTCTCATTGTTTCTGTTAAGGAACCTGAAAATAACCTCAATTCTACATGAATCTTTTTAATTCTTTTCTATCTTTCCACATTCATTAGCAGGTGAGCTCTGTGCAATGTTCATGAAAAAGGAACTATTTATGCCAATTTTTATATATTCTACTGCATGGGAGAAGACTTTCACACTTACATTTTCACTGTATTTTTTAGCAGATGTAGGAAAAAATAACAATTATAATAATAATATGGTTATGGTGGCAATAGTTAATATTTTTGGAGCAATTACTATGTTCAAAATGCAGTATTTAATCACTTTACAGACATTATCTAAAATATTTGTGGTACCACCCTCATAAGAAAGGCAAAACTTTATTTCAACGTACACAGGAGAAAAGTGATTCTTAGAGATTAAGTACCTTGTCTATGATCATGGACATTATAAATGACACAGTCGGGACATCCAACATCTCCTTTTTTAACTACATTGTGGTCCTTGGGTCAACATTAAAATAATTGTTGATGTGGTTAAACTCTTTTTCATATGGCATCTCTAGACATTGAACTGAATGTCTGCAGTGGATAAAATCTGCTGGAAACAGTTCTAGATTTTCATAACACCCCAACTTTGATCACTCATGAAACATCCCAAATAACATTTTAGAAATTGCTGTGCTCTGTCTTCTTTAGTAAATACATCTCTAAAACTTTTTCTAAGCAATTTATTTATTTTCTATTGTTTCAGGTTAAATGAGGGTACCAAGAATTAGGTTACACTATTTTCATTTGTTAGTTAAAGTCCTAGGTCACATCACAAAGGTCCTCACCTGGGGATAGAAAGACAATTTGAGGAAGAGGCAGCCCCAAGGAAGGCGGCTCATCCCCATCCCAAGGAACTTCTTTCTCTTTCTCCAAGACTGAACAATGAAGGTAAAATTCTCTCATTTCACATTGGAAGCAAATCTTAAAATTCAAGTACTACAGAATCCTAAAATATGGACTTAATTAAGTAACTATAAAATCTTCCCTGGGAATAGATTTCCATGTGTCAAAGTGAGGAAAATGTGGTTGGATAGCAGAGGAAATTACATTAGCGAATGTGGAAACGAAACAATTTCACTTCATTTGCTGGGTAACCGGGTAGCCTTTGGTTGACCTCTGAGCAAATGCAGACGTGTACTCAAGACCTGTATGACAGTGGCTCAGTCTCACAGCCTTCATCAGAGACTACATATGAAATAGACACGTCCTGACACATTTTGTGTTCAGATGTTTTCCTTGGGATAGTAGGAGTCTTTTTTTATCACAGTATCAATGTCTTTTACATAAGATAACACTCAAAGAATTCCTGTTTCAATGAAGGAAGAAAACAAGTTCATCTTGTATTTATTTTTATCCCATGAGAACTATACCATGGTGTATACATTTTTTGTACTGCCTAGACTTCTGAAACATCAGAATATATAAATTATGTTATCTAATTTTCTTGATACAATTATACTTTCCCTTGTAATGCTCACAATCAAATATTTTAATTTCTCTGTGCTAACTGTACTTATTTTTCCTAAATAATTTGAAATTCCTTTTGAAAATTGCGTGTGTGCATATATACTTATCACATAAATGCAGTCACGTGACAAGGCAAGGCCATGTATAAAATGAAATATGTGAAATAAATAGCAAATGGTTACATAGATAGTTATGTGTCTAGAAGTTGCCATGGAGATATTGTAGATTCATTACAACATAAGGGGCAAGCAGAGATTTAGGCTGGCATGTGGACAAAGGCACTTCCTTCACATTTTTTTCCTTCTACCTAAGAAAATGTACTATTTGGTACAATTTAGAATTTATAAGTGATTGCCAAGTGATTGTTATTTCCTATTTGTATGTCAAAATGCACTGCTGGTGGTCATAATTTGAGGCAAATATTTTAACTTTGTCCTTAACCATTATGTTCCATCACTGGTTATCATATGAGTAATCAGAATTTGTGATGAAGGTAATTCTTCTTGATAGATTATAATTTTATCAGGGTAATAATAAAGAAAAGCCTCACTTGGTATGTCTGAAGATTTTCTTCTTTTCTCCCTATAGCTCATTTGTAACTTTCCTATTAAGCTGTGGCATTTTATGCCTCAGAGAGGAATGAGAGTCCTGATATTTGGATGGTTTAATTTTCTTTCATTTCATATAAATTGAACTCATTTTCACAATCTCTGAAGAACATCCTTCTAATGTGTATGTTGTACTTTCACTTGTATCACAGTTCAAGAGGGATGCCTTTGGACCTACATAGTAAATCTAAAGTAAAGCCTTGTTTTCATTCATATTATCACCCTGTGTTTGTAGAGGATTGTGTAGCTAGAAGGACATGCAAATTAAATAAATTTCACTCACTACAATGTAACTAATTAAGGTTTAATCTTTCCAGTAATGTGACACATGTGACTCAGAATGATGTTGGTCATATCCTTGAAGACCACTGCACTGTAATCTCTCGAACCCCAGTTTCACTTTGAGACCCATTCAGATCCACAGTCAAGTCCTATCCAAGAAGAGATGTTTGGAAAGCTGCTGATCACAGGAGTCCCCACATTATTTCAGGAGCCTATCTCCTGGCTGAATTTTCTACTGAACGGAACACTGTTTTTAGGAATCATTTCTCTCTTACAACCAGAAACATGGTCATTTATTACCTTCCAATGGCTGAGGCTCTGTTCTTTCCCGTCATTGATTCTAGCTACTTGCTCAAAGCAATCAAGTGTATGGAGATAGATTTCTTTGTGCTACTATGACAAAATTCCTGAGACTGTGTAATTTATAGGAATTTATTTTCTCATGGCTCTGGAGATGGGGAAGTCCAGGATCAAGGTGAGGCAGGTTTGAGTGCCTTAGAGGATGGTCCAGGATGGTACCTTGTTGCTGCGTCCTTAGGAGGGGAGGGAAACCTGCTGAAAGGCGGAAGATGGAGTCAGCTGAGTAATGCAGGAAGCCTCTTTTGTAAGGTTCCTTGGCCCCATTCCTGAGAGGAGGAGCCTCTATGGCCCTGACCTGTGAATGTCCCCACCCTTCAACACTGTCACAGTGATCATTAAGTTTCCACAGGTGAACTTTGGAGAGGTCACATTCTAGCCGTAGCAGAAGGCATAGAGGTGAAGATGGGGAGTAGGTAAAAAGAGCACAAAACTCTTCTGCAAGCAGAATTTGAGTTATTTCATCCATATCTCACACTGACACTAAAATTCCTTTTTCTTTCATCCTTTTGTTTTGGCGAATGCATTTCCTTTTTCTCTGCCATTACCACAACACTCACTGTGCACTCTAACATCTGCATGTGACCATCATCGGGGCAGAGTTTCTCGCGGATAGAATGCAATTTGAGCTGCAACAAAAGAATTGGTACTCTTCTTAAAGGTTTGTGAAATAAGCTAAGAGCCAAAGAGATGAATGGATGTTGACTAACAACATCAAATGCCAAGCATGGCTATTCCGTAAGGATTAAATATTGTTCAAGATAAAATCATTTGTTCAAAATGAATGCTTAAATTCACTTGAAAAGTTTTGTCTATTCTTTTGGAAGTCATCATTCTAGAAAAAACCTCCCTGACTTGAATAGGAATGTCACAGAGCTTTATAAAAGGTCTATAAAAAACAGAAATATATAACATATATATACACAAATATATAACAATATGCACCCCAAAGCAGAAGGCTCCACTCTGCTACAACTATGTATATGCAAGTTTGTATGCGTATCTGTGTCAGATGTGACGTAGACAAGGGAAGGCAGTGAGAAAGATCTCTCGTTTTCTCCCATAAACTTTTATGAACTTCTACACTTCTGTAAGGGAGAGTTTCTTGCCTGCACAATTAACTGAGAAGACGAGCAGTATAGCAGTATAGCATAGAAGAAGGAATGGTGGATTAAGAATCAGAAAAGTTGCATGCAAATCCAACCTCCACCACTTCGTAGCTGTCTTGTTCTGGCAGCTACTGCAAATTGAGTCTTTGTGAAGGTGACAATAAAATCTGTGTCCCAGGATTACGGCAAGGATCAGATGAGATGATACACAAAACCCCCTATAGAAGTTATTGTGCTTTTGTGAATGGATTAATAAATTGTGGTATATGTATACCATGGAATACTATGCAGCCTTAAAAAAGGTGGAGGCTCTACCTCTTTTATATTTACATGGATGGAGCTGGAATATATTCTTTTTAGTAAAGTATCTCAAGAATGGAAGGGAAAGTATCCAATGTACTCAGTACTATTATGAAACAAATTTATAATCACTCACACTTTCATATGAAAGATAAATCACAACTATAGTCCAGGATGAAGGAGGGAAGAACAGGGGGATGGGGGGGGGGAGGTTTGATGGAGGGAGCATAAACAGGGGGACCACAGCTATGGTGCGTATCACAAGGGTACTGTCAAATCTATTATGGATAGGGTATAAATGTTTTAACACAATAATTAAGTGAATGAGATGAAAGCTATATTAACTAGTTTGATGTAAGCATTCCAAATTGTATATAAAATCAGCACATTGTACCCCATAAAAGCATTATTGTATACCTGATCTATGTGTATATGACTTAATAAAAAAAAGTTACTGTATTTTTATTATTACCATCATGCATATTGTGCTTTATTCCTCTTACCATGAATGTCACTGGGATTTTCTCAATCAGATTCTGCAGGGTTGCATTGTTCTGTGAAGTAATAAGTTTCTACAAGTTGTTATTTGGATGCTGGGATATAAATATGCTTACCATTCACATTAGTTTTGTCTTTAAAAAATAGATGGTCATCTTCTCAATAACAAGAGGGAGAAATAAAGGGTTATAAGGAAAGAAGGACAAGAAGAGGGAGTGAAGAAGAGAAACGGGAAGAAAGGGATCAACGGGTTGACCATATGCCAGAACAATGTGCAGGACACTTTTAAATAGGTTCTCAACAAGCTGAAAGGTCATAATTTTGCCTCTTGTTACTTGAAGAAATTGAACTTAAGAAAGGTCATCTGCTCATGTCAAAGCCTACAGTAAGCTCCATCTGGTTTACTTTAGAATGACCTATTTGTCTTCATCGCTCTGCAGACACCGGCACACTGTGGGACAGGCAGGACATTTTCAATGGAATGAAGAGCTCTTTGAAGGGGAAGAGGAAGTTGGGCTTTCCTCTCTACTCTCACCAGATGGTTCAGAATGTTGAGGCACTCCACCAAGTCCTCTCCCATACTCCACTTCAAACACTTATGGGTAAGAGATGCCCATTATTTTAAGAAAATGAGATAAAAGGCTTTTGTCTGCGGGGTTTTTCAGTGGCTGCTTTTCCACTTGACCTTCCTTTGTATCTACCTCCATCTCCTCACTGAGCAATCAACATCTAACTCAGGGGGCTTCGAATAACAGGCAATGGTTGCTGGGATATTGTCACCAGCTTCAGGAGTCTCAAATATGAATAGCTACTTTACTTCTATAGCACACTTTTCCAGCCATTTTATCATATTGCATTACATTAACCTAGGAAACACATGAGTGTGTATTACTTAATTTAAATTGAAATACCTCACATACATTTTAGGCACAAAGATAATGAAATTCAAGAAAATGGCCTTGTTCTGGGTGCGTCCACAGGCATTCCTGGGTACCTGGGTAGAGTCTATAAGGGAGGCAGCCAACAGATGTGTTTGCCTTAATACTTTCAAAAATGAGGCTGAGAGGAAGTGCCGGTAATAGCCTTAACCCCTCCATAAGTATGTTAGAGAGCAGAGATTTCACTTGGAGAGGAGAAAGTGTATTATGATGCTCTGGGGATACTGAGTGGCTATCAGTGTGGTGAAAATTGTCACTTTCAGAGATGTTCAGGGAGGGTGGAAGTCGCTAGGAATAATAAATTGACAAAGCAGGTAAGATAAAAACCAAACCCCCAAACAAAAACCTGCTAATATACAGTATGGAAGACAATTGCAAGCCTTCACGAGGCAGAAACTCTGCCTGCACATACACCAGTATACCCCCCCAAGCCATTCACAGAAGAAAAGCTACAGAAGCTGCCCATTATTATTTCATGAACAAATGAGAGCATGCAGAAAACCCTGTCCTGTGCTGAGAAACAGCAAGATAATTTTATCCATAGTGGAAAGAGAGAGATTCCTCCCGTCTTCCCCCACTTAAAACAACGTTCTGAAGGTTAGTGTAGCTAGGACCATGCATGCCAAACAAAGAAATGTTGTACTAACATTCAGAAAGTCACTGAGGCAATAAAGCAGCAACAGAAAGACTCCAAGTGTGTTCACCACGCAGCAGACAGAGAACCATACGAGGCAAAGAGGAGGATAATCGCTTTTCACACTAGAACACAGGTGAGCCCTCGAAAGAAGTCTGCTATCACAAGAAAGGCACTTGAGGTGGGGGGTTCAGAATTACAGTGGTGGAGCCCAGAGCCAACGGCTCTTCCTTGTGAGAAGTATAAACACCGCGTCTACAACTTTCAGGCTTGTGTGTCCTGGGAAATAAGTACATACATATTTAATTCAGTTAAAAATTACTTCCAATTGGCAGATGTTAAGATATTAGCTTCAGAACAGAGAAGAAGTATTAAAATATTCAGTAAATATATCAATATGTTGAGCCATCTGTGGGCTTTAAAATTGTGCCATGTATTCCATTATGGAAATGTGCGTGCAATATGTTAGACTGAGGAAAGTGAAAGCACAAAACCATAGGTACACACTGTTTACAACTATGCTAAAATGTACAGTTGTAGGATTTTAGAAAGAGAAGGACCATATGATTATTGATAAAGATGTAAATATTTGGCATCTTAAAGTTAACAGAATATTTGCCTCTGTAAATTTCTATGCAATAAACTTCATTATGAAAAGAGGGATTATTTCATCTGGTCATTCATACCAGGCATCAAATGATGTTTCCAGATGGGAGTCCACTGAGTGTCACTCCCACAGTAACACAGAAGGGCCATAATATAGGTTATATAGCCTCTAGTGGAGTTCTGTAGGACTCTATCACTGAAAATAAAATGATGTGCCAGCAGGCGTACAGACAGAGGAAAAGAGTATTAATAAATTTTAAAATGAGTTTCCCCAGACGAGCTGTATTGTCTTCTATTTAGGTTATATTAAGTCAGCTGTCAACCAGACACTGAAATTCAATTTAGTAACATTATTGATTAGCTACACTATTTAACAATTATAATTTCTAGCATTCCATTCAGGCCTCAGTGAATTTCACATCTTTCTCCTGTTGGTCATTTTCATCTTAATAAAAGAACGAGAAAAGCTCCTGAGCTTCCAGTTTGGGAAGAAAATGAAAGGTGTATAATAGAAATACAATTAGCTGTGGTACTTTGCATATTTCATTACTTTTCTGTAAACAGATGTTCAACTAGCTGGCCAGACAACAAGTGCCTGAATCATATAAGAAACACAATTACTGAAAGCCTTTACAGCAAATAAAATCCAGCTCTTGTCTTGCAAAGACTTCTCCAGAAGCCTCACACATACTCACCCTTCACTTATTTTTAATCCCTCCCCTAACTCTTGGCCCCATAGCCCTGAGCACTCCTCTTACACCTCTCCAAGGGATTCAGAGTGAAGAACAGAGTATTAAAAGTAAAGGGGCCTTTGGGGGATTGGGTTAATGGAGTTTTTGTCCCAGGATTTCACCAAGTTCTATCTTGAAACTTTATGTTTTGATATTATGGGAGTTATCTGTACTTGTAACAGATACTGTCTGCTTCAGATTTAGTGGATAAGAGAACATAGCAATTTATAGAACTGACCCTGTTGGATTGAGCTTCACTCATGAATGCTGGCCCAGCCATTTTGGAGAAGAGAGGGTTCCAAACAGATAAGCAAGATAGACAGTAGAGGTCCTTTCTCTTAATTCTCATGCTCAAAGCTATGCATAGGGGGTGGGTGGGTGGAGAATGGTGAGAAAGGTGTCAAAGAAAGAGTGGCAGCAGATAGGAATGTTAGTAAACTTCTGCTCAGGGTAACTAGTGTCACTTGTTCCCTGAATCCCTTTTAGTTGGGCATAAGTTGGGAGATGCAACTTTAGTCATGGCTCTCCTAGACGCCAAGCTCCCTGCGACTCCAGGGTAACGGTTAGTCATCACTACAAGAGGAACCTCATCCACCTTGATGTTTCAAAACACTTTCTGCAATGGCAGGAATCAAAACATTTCAAGAATTCATTTAAAAGAATTCGTTTGTAATTCTTTAACTTCTTCTAAGCCCTTGGTGGGGGGAGGAACTCTCCTGAGAATAACTCTGTTTAATTTTTTCAACACACATGCAGTCCCACAAACTTTTGCTTGGTGTTTCCAAATTTATATCATTAAACGACTGCCTTGCTCAAGTCTGAACCACCTGCTGCTTGCAGATCAGACCCCGTTTTACTACCTATTCCCAAGTGTCAGTATCCAGAGAATTCACCAGCCCTCTCCACAGACTGATCACATCACGTGATGAATCACAAATTTATAGGCTGGCCTCCTCTATGGTAGTGTGGAGAGACAGGTGATTTGAAGATTGCCTGAGGAATTCAAGCTGTTCACAAGCCATTACCAAGGGATGAGGACCCCATAAAGAATGCAAGGAGGAAATCCCACTGATACCCCACAAAGCCAATATCACATATTATTGGTTATGCCAAATGCAATGAAACCAGTTAACACAGAGCCCTTGGCTAGAAGCTATGATGCCTTGGAGTTGATTTCACAATTAAACAACCTTGGCAGTTGCAGCAGCATGTGACCAATGATTTAGGTTTAGTTCAAATGAAATTACCAAAAACCACAGCCAATAATCCTTATTAATTTATATTGGACTATTGAGGAGAAAATAGTTTTCAATTTTGTCGGATTTCTTCAAAATACCTTGTAATGCTCACAGTTCTCCCTCAAACCTTCTACCTGCAACTTCCATAGCTCTGAGACAAATACTCCATTCACCTCCAATGAGGTTAGGGAATTAGCCACTGAGATTCTTATCCAATTGGTCTCATCATCATGTCTCACTGACCACAGACATATAGGTAGCTAAATTCATGGAGCATCCCACCAAGTAACCCATCTAATTATACAAACAGCTTCTCCCCATTCTCCCCACAATGCCTCTACTTTTCACAGCACCAGACTCCAGGTGTCACCTTACCAAGAGGCTCCCTAGTGTGAATCTTTATGTCTCCTATGGTATTCTTATCCAAGTGTCATAATTTCATAGTTTTAAAGTCAAATGCTTTAATATAATATAGGTTGAACCAATTGTTACACGTTCATGTGTTTTTTAATTAATCTCTATAATTAGTTTCAGTTTGTTGTTAAAAGGATTTCATGTAAATGCACAATTGCTTTTTAAAATTTCTGGGGTTTTTAAGGCTAACAAAAGAGAAATCTTTGAATTGATATTTAACAAGTATTTTTCATTATTTTCCTTTGTGTAGCTTGCAAGTGATAATAGATTGATAATGACAGTATGGATCGCTGAGATGTGAATTCAGAGGACATTTCCAATCCAGAAGGATTCTTGGGTAGATTTGTGATGTCTATTGTAGGCTCAAGGGGGGGAAATTTGGTCATACATGCCATGTTATTTGTTACCTTTATAAGTTTTTTTTTTTTTTTACAAAGAATTAGTTTTAATTATTTTATCCAATAATATGATTACAAGGATCTACATCAGAAGTAATCAAAAGATAGAGTGTGGGCCAATGCCAGCTGCTGTATGTTTTTGTTAATAAAGTTTTATTGGGACACAATTACACTTGTTTACATGTTGTCTACATCTGCTTTTGTGCAGACATGTTGAATAGTTTTTACAGAGACTACAGAGCCCACAAAGCCTAAAATAATTGCTATCTGTCTCTTTCAGGAAAAAAAATAAATAAAACTACCTCCTGATTCAGATTAAAGCTAAAACTACCTGTTTGTCTTCTGTCTACACAGATCTTATGGCTGAGGCCACTTAATGCCCTCCTGCTGGTTCCACTACCTGGTCTATACAAAAATTAATTTCATTCAAAAGCACAGGTTAACTTCATGTCATGACCTAAGAAGACCTTATTTCCTAAACTCTAGTAATGAGTATCTGTCCGTTTTCTATGTAGTGACAATTCTTGTTCGAATTTCTATAGATTTGGAGTAGTAATAAATGCTCATCTTCTCACTGCCCTAGTATTGAAATCTTCCAGATCCCAGACACCAATCTGAAATCCAGTAAGTCATGTCATAACTATAATGGTTGCCAACTACTACTGCATATGAGTATATGTGTAAAACCACCTCAAAACTCAATGGCATTAAACAATTATGATTATAATAGAGTTCATGTGTCTGTAGGGCCATTGCTCTGGTCTGAGCCACCTCATCTTGGGTCTGCAGATTACCTGGGGACTCCTTATCAGCATGGGCTTTTGCTGGAGCAGTATAACAGGACATCTCTGCTCTACACTTCCCTGATCTTCCTGCTAGGAGACAGGGGCTAGTCTGGGCATGTTCTGGTGATGGCCAGAGAGCAAGAGAGCAAGCACAACCCCACAAATTATTTTCAAGTCTCTGCTTGAAAATACACAACACATTGACTGAGGCAAGCCACAAGGCCAAACCCAGAGCAAAGGGGCAGGAACAATGCCCCATTCACAGAGAGAGGTGTGCAAAGTTATATGGCGAAGAGCATGAATAGAAACCATCATGGATACGCTCAGAAAAACCAGTGACCCATCCGTCAGGCTACATCTTCAATATCTCCATCAACCTGATCTAGAGCTAAACAAAACCACCAGCATATTACAACATAGTGTACTCCTTAGAAATAAAGGCAGGGTGCCATTTCAACTCTCTTGGTACCAAATTCCAAGCCATGCATGAGAAGAACAAGAAAATAGAATTGTATTTCAACCCCAAATCTACCATTGGCAGTAGCATTCTTAAACACCCAAGACTTTTAGAAATTATTCTTCCACAAGAAGCCCACCTGCCCAGAAGTCAGAGGGACATCCTTGTCTTCCAGTACATGAAAGAAGAATGATGATGATGATATTCACCAAATCAATAGACGCAGTCATCAATTACTATGTTCTTAATTTTTATTTTGAGATAATTGTAGCTTAATGTGCAGTGTAAGATACATTACAGAAAGATGCTACATGGTCTTCACTCAGTTTCCCCTAATGGCAAAATCTTCACTATTTTAATGTGATAGCACAATCAGAACATTGATATTGACACCGTCCACCAACCTCACTCAGATTTTTACCAGTTTTATGTGTACTTTGAGGAATGTGTGTGTGTTTAGTTGAATGCATTTTTTATCATGTGTAGATTTGTGTAACTCCTACCATCAAGCCATTACCAAGGGATGTCAAGATACACAGCCATTCTATCAAGTAATTTAAGATCAGTGAATTCTATATAGGAACTTAGAATCAATCTCAACTTATTGAATCAATCAATAGTCTCAAACATTTGGTTCATGTCATACGGCATAGCCTCTGTCAAACACAGGATATTTGTGTCTTTTTTAAACAGGTAATTGCCTGTTAAATGAGTCACATAACTACTCTCCTCTCAAGGGCCCATGGAGTGCTCACACAGTGTGTATCTTCTTACAAATCTAATAAGAGCTGTGTAAAATGGATTTAAAAGTGTTTCATTAAAATGCTATCTCAAGGAAACCCAGCTCTTTCCATTGTATTTGAAGCTGTGGAAGAATCTAAAACACAATTAGATGTTTTCTAAAAGGGGACTGTTTCACAGTTTTGCCATTGCTGATCTTATAAGAAATGATTCTTTGGCCATACTTCTTGTCTTAGCTTTGAAAGGGCAGTTAAAATACTACTATAACCAATGACATAGGTACTCAATTCCAACAGATGTTTCATAAATGGAAGTTTTGACAAAAGATTTAAAGACCGTGGAATTTTATAGAACTTACTACTTTGAGAGGATATTATGTTTCTTTCCTTAGACTCCACTTCTGACATTTGTGAGTACAGACACCAGAAAAATGTGGTCTTGTTAAGAAGCACTTATGAATTTGCAGCTGTGTGACCACCTAACATATTGGTTAGGACTTGGACAAATGTATGATACCACCAACTCTGTACAAGAACAGCTACTGTATAATATATAATCATAGACCAGTAGCACCAGGAGGACTTTCTATTCAAGGGGTTTACAATAGTTTTTAGTATGAGAACTTTCTGTTCAAATGTATTCTTTTAAAATACATTTTAAAAGTTATACATGGAAATGGTCCAAAAAGTCAAAGAGACCTACAAGACTTGACTTGGTGTAAAAATAGCAGGTTGACTTATATTTGAACATTTTTTAGCTTGTTCAGTTTCTAATCTCCTTTTACTCTTGTATTGTTCTTCCCTTTCTTGGCCTGTATAATTTTAAGCCTTATAAAAAAACCAAAACTAAACAAACAAAAACTTTTTTTATTCTTTTGGTCATTTCTTTGGGGTTCTCAGATGAATAACTATGTTTAGGCTTAAAGCCAATGTCACGTTATTCTGAATCCCTAAATCCTGAAGACCCTCTCGTTATCAGGTACCCATCTCATCCTTTTGGATGCCACTTGAATTGCTATCCACCGAAGTCCTAAAAGGTCCTTAAAACATCGTTTGAAAAGAAAACACCGTAACTGAGCTTAGCATTTTGCAGAGGAGCAAACTAAGACTCAAATAAGCAAAGAGAATTGTCTAAAACCTCATGGATGGTGGTAGATAGATTTAGAGTGGGATATATACCTTCATACTTCTGAACAGGTGCTCTTTCTGTTATACACCACTGCCTTTCTTTAATCCAGGAAATAGTGAAATTACTGGAACATTACAATAGTGATCTATTTAATTTGTTCATTCATCATTTATTCTTTCATTCAACAAAGTTGGACACCTGGTCTGTACCAGGGATAGTGCTAGGCATGGAAGATCAAGTAATAAATAGAACAGGAATGACCTTTTCTTTCCTCAGGACTGCATTCAACAACATAGAGGTCTTTGGGGGGCAGTTCACAAGCCAGATTTGGCCAGCAGAGGTACATTATTTGGCCTGTCATTGTTTTATAAATAATATATAAATTTATTGCTAACGTTCAAAAGTTCTGAGGATTACATTAAAGTCATTCCGGAAGTCTGACTTTTCTTAAAGGATTATGTGATCTAGAAAGATTGCGCCTTTAGTTTTTATCTGACGTCAGTGGATGAACTTGAGATGTAACAGTCCCTTAAGACTGAGTGCTTACCCCTTATACAGGCCAGTCCCATTCACGTATTTCCTTCCTTGTTATCACTTGTCTTACCCTTACAAAAATTAGGGCTTGCAATTTTTTCCCTAGTGCCTTTCAAACTATGCTTTCTGGAATCTTAGAAGTTCTGATAAGGTTGTCAGCTACCAGGGACAAAAGGGTTCTATGTTGAGAGCCTGCAGCTAAATTGGGGTGGGTAACAACCCTGGCCTATTGGGAAATGAAGGAGAATTGGTCCTGAGTGTTCACAGTTTGCCTTTCATGGGGTACTTCTTTTATCTGGCTGGTGGCCTAATGTCCAGTTGTTTAACTCATGGCTAGGGGGTCCTTTATGTAGGAAAATTTATACTAGCAGTGCCCTTTGTCTCTTATGTGATTTGTGCTGGGAGCCTGCCCTAGCATTTTCCCTGGCTGGGGCAGCCCCTCATTCTTCAGATGGAAGGGGAAAATTCAATACGCCACAATAATAGGAAACAAGGTCAAAATTTTTACTTAAGTTCCTTGGCAAGAAAGATACAGTGAGTCAGACATAATGAGGGTATGTGGGGCAGGAAAAGAAGTCAGGCAGAAAGGACGCAAGGTAGTTGGCGTATAAATAAGACAATAAGGTGTGACGTTTGTGTGCAAATACCTGAATGGTCCTTTATTTTTATTTTTTATTTTTTGAGACAGAGTCTCATTATGTCTCCTTCGTAGAGAGCCATAGTGTCACAGCTCACAGCAACCTCAAACTCTTAGGTTTAAACAATTCTCTTGCCTCAGGCTCCCAAGTAGCTGGGACTACAGGCAGCTGCCACCATGCCTGGCTATTCTTTGGTTACAGTTGTCATTGCTCTTTAGCAGGCCCAGGCTGGGCTCAAACCCACCAGCCTCCATGCATGTGGCTGGCACCCTACTCACTGAGCTACGGGCACCAAGCCAGAATGGTCCTTTTAAAGAGAGCAAGGAAACCAGGCAGGGGAGAAGCATCTAAGCTCTTATTTCTGGCCATGGATTTGAGTCATTCAGGTATAATTTAGAACTAAAACACCTTAGTTGAGGTGTCTAAGCCCCACTTCTGTTATAAGATAGCTGAACTTGTATTCACAATGGATGCCAAGGCAACATACACTTGTAAGAATTTACGAGTACTAAGCCAAGCCTACTGAATTCTAACAGAAAAGCCCTGCTAGATTCTCCCCTATTTTACATATTAGACATCCATTTAAAGATTCTCCTTTCACTAATGTATTTTGCTGAGAGGAAAAGTAATCAAGTTCCACCGTCTCACAAGAAGTGTTTTAGTAGGTAGTATAGACAATGGTTGCTGCAGAAATAGACAAGGAACCAAATGCCAGTATTTGATTCAAACTTCAAGGAGGGGATAGGGCCAGACCTAACCCAAAGTTAAGCTTGAAAAGGGACAAAAATTTAAGATGGAGAAAAATAACCCTAACATATGTGAACCAAAAGGAACGGTGTCACATTTCATAAGGAAGTGTGTGGTAAACGCATCAGACTATTTGATGTAGATTCAAATAAGTCAACATGATTAATAAATGGTTTCTCCTTGGAAGATATTTTTCAAAAAAATAAGAACAAGAGGATTAAAAAAAATCCAAGGGTGGGCGGTGCCTGTGGCTCAAAGGGGTAGGGCGCCAGCCCCATATGCCAGAGGTGGCGGGTTCAAACCCAGCCCTGCTCAAAAACTGCAAAGAAGAAAAGGAAAAACTCAAGGGTAGTATTTATCATTGTTAGCGAAATATGTGGACTCTCAAATACCATATTTTTCCATGTATGATGTGCACATTTTTGCCCAAATTTTCAAGGGAAAAATAAGGATATGCATTATGCATGCATGGGTAGTACTGTTTGTTACCAGTCCATAACATTTCTTGTAATTTGTATCTGTTCTTGTCTTTAGCAATTATTCATTACATAAAATTTTTTGCACCATGATATGTAAAAAATAAATGCTAAAATGCCTCTGTAATATAAAAATCAAGTGCTCAAATAAAAACAAATAAAAATTTGAATTGAAAAATTAACACAAAACATTTTTGTTCAAGTTTTGTAAAATACAGTACTTTGAATGTTCTGTTTATATGTAAATATAATAAAATGGGTGGTCATTTTCTAAGAAGGTTGGATATGTGTATCTAGAAAAGGGATTATGACTTTGTTGAAATGAACACACAATCATTAAAGACCTAGGGAAGAGTTGGTTGATTTTAATTAAGATGAATTTGGCCCAGTACATTCTCTCTACTGCACATAACCCCTTCTATGTGAATAAATATGATGTAATTTGTGCTTTCATATATATTTTTAAATCAGTCTTCTCAGATACTTTATAGACAAGGATCCATTTGATTGACTATTGTATTAAAATATAAATATTATTATTTTTCAGCTTTTATATTTTTAGTATTTAAATTGCCAGGCCTCACATGGAGACAATTGTTTATCCCATTATTGGCTTGATTTTTAAATATTGAAATCTGCCTGCATAGTAGTTTGTCCTTTTAATCCTCTTCTTCATTATTTCCAGGGCACATCATAGAATTATAAAAGATTTTGAATCACTCTCAACTCAAAAATCCAATAATCATAAAACATTTTCTTCTACCTCTTCTACTCAAGCAGTAAGAGAAAAAGATTTTGAGGGTCTATTTCATGGATTCACATATTCTTTCAATAACAGTATCTGCCTTTTAAAATTTACACAGAGGCATCACATGGAGATGCTCATTTGAAACAAACATCCACCTAAAAATAAAATTTTACAAATGCCAAAACTAATTTTCAGAAGGACTGAATGACTTGACAAGGGTATATGGGTCTCAGAGACACCTGAGTTCATATGCTAGCTCTGATGTGGAGCTTTCATTTACTTCAAGTGTTAAATAGGCATTGAAAGTGAAGAAACCCCAAAGAGGTTTTAAAAGGACAAAATGTGAAACAGAGAAAAAAGGCTGAGTGTAGAAACAGGTGCCTAGTAGGGACAAAATGCTCAGTGTTAGAAGTAATAAAAGGATTTCAACTTGGTTATGCAAGACTTACATCTGATTATCTCTTCTGTTTACTGTTTTTTCATCTAATGTGTTAGAATCTGGGACTGTGTTCAGATTAAACACAACTCAAAACTTCAGGCACTCACACCTCTGGCTTACTGAATTCACCAGGAAAATGATGGTTACAAATCAGACCATCGGGACCCTTGACATATAGATTCTCCTTTAAGTCACAAAAGTTTTGCAAAACTTTGTGAATGTGCAAGAATACACAGAATAATCAAAACGCATTCTTCTTTGATTAGGCAAGGCAGTCTGTTAGTGGCCACTGTTAATTCTCACTGTGCTTACATAAGTCAACTTGCACATGTCAAGTCAACCACCCTTATTTTTTTCAAAAATTGGACAGCACTTCTGGATAACAACTCTCTATTCCTTTACACATACCATAAAGAGATGTAGAGATACAAAAGATCATAAATACTAAGTAGTCCAGAGGTAGCAAACTTGCCCATAAACTCTGTTAGTTTGGATTTGACATGCATGATTATTAAAAATAAACTGAAGCGCATTTTCATGGGCTACATACACACATTGGCACCTTCAGCAGGACAGTGAGATGATTTGCGATCCTGAATGACGACAGTCACCTGGAGCTAAATCTCTACAACCTATTTAGACAGAACTTCCTTGTTCCAGGTCTTCACACCTGACCCGCCTCCCTGATTTCCATCACCTGACTGCTCTCTGAATGAGTTAGTAGCCCCAAGGTGGTTTCATGAGCTTGCACATGATGCTCTTTTCCTTGTCAGCTCTTCACTCATTGTCAACACAAGTCTTCACTTCTAGCTTCACCTACCTAAACCTTCTCTGCAAGACCAAACTCGGTCCCCTAAAATCCCATCTCTGAGTGCTGATGACTGTGTATGGCCTCAGCTGACCCTCTTCCCCCAGCCACTTCTGGGTCTGTTCTCTGTCCCTCCCCATCCATGTATTACTCTGTTCATCCAGAACAGTCCTCACAGTCTCTCCTTCGTCCTGGGACCTGGGTCTGAACTTCGCTTCATACGTCTTCTCCTTATCCAGAAGTGTCCTCTCAGCTTGGCATCAGCCCTCGTCATTTCTGTGTTTGTGGCTGTAAATTTTCTCCTTTCCAGGACGTAAGTTCCAACTTTTATGTCCCTTCACATCACTCTCCTCTTTCAATACTGACTCCTATTTTTGTTCTCTAACCCATGTGTGGTTCCCAGACCAATAGCATCAGCATTAGTTGGAGACTTGTTAGAAATGCAAATTCTTAGGCCCCACCTCAGAGAGATTGAAACAGAAACTCTGGGGGTGGGCGTCATTATTTCAGATGTAACAAGCCTCCCTGGATATTCTTTTTTTTGAGACAGAGTCTCACTATGTTACCTTCAGTAGAGTGCTGTGGCATCATAGCTCACAGCCACCTCAAACTCTTGGGCTTAAGCAATCCTCTTGCCTCAGCTTCACCCGAGTCTCCTCCCAGAAAGGAGACCATGGCACTTACCTCTGTCTCTTCACTACAGGTGCCCACCACAACACCTGGCTATTTTTCTGTTGCAGTTGTCATTGTTGTTTGGCTGGCCAGGGCCAGGTTTGAACCCACCAGCTTCGGTATATGTGGCCGGTGCCCCACCCACTGAGCTACGATCGCTGTCCCTCCCTGGAGATTCTGATGAGTGAGTTTGGGAAACACGGCTCTCTACCCCAGTAGTTCTCAGCTTTGCTGACATTTGAAATCTCCAGAGAAAGTTTAAAAAAAAAAAAAATCCATGTATAAGTACCACCCCAAAGCAATAAAATCAATTTATCTGGGAGAGGGTCCTAATTATTTTTACAAATACCCTACAAGTAATTCTAATGTGCAAACAGGGTTGATTGTAGCTGGCCAAAATATTTCCTGTTTGAGACTTTTACTTATTCCCTTCACCTGGAAAGTTCTGCCCCAGCTTTTCACATGTCTTTTTTTCCTCATTCTTTAGATCTCAGTAAACTTGCCACCAACTGAGAAAGGCCTTCTCTGCCCACCTTACCTCTAAGACCCCCCACCCATGTGCACTTTCTATCACTTTATTCTCTATTATTTTCTTACTTGTAGTAATCTCTAATTGACACTAATTTTTTAGTATAATTCATTTACTTATTGGTTCTAATATAAAATAAACTGTAGAAGACAAATAACTGTTCTTTCCAGGGACAAACCATTCTAGTCCTTAGAACAGTGGTTCTCAACCTTCCTAATGCCGCAACCCTTTAATATGGTTCCTGTGGGTTGTGACAACCCACAGGTTGAGAACTGCTGCCCTAGAACAATAGCAGAAGATACTGCAGCTCAAGGTGTTATCTATTGTACTATATGAAAGAACAAACACATCCCCGCCCCCAACACACACACACAGACACAAACATGCTCTTTATTCCAAACTCTGTGCTTTTAGTGCTCTGATTTCCCTCACATAAATTTCTGTTCTTGTGCTCTCGTTATCTTTTACTTTACAATTAGCTATATTCCCACAAAGGGATGAATCACTGCCTTCATTCTTCCCTATCTACATGAGCTCTGTTTCCTAAAGTCATTCGTGATGTTGTAACATCATTTAGTTCTCTTAAAATTTAATAAAACTTATTTTTAGCTGGGTACAGTGGCTCGCACCTGTAATCCTGCCACTCTGGGAAGCTGAGGTGTCTGGATCCCTTGAGCTCAGGAGTTTGAGATCAGCCTGAGCAAGAGAGAGACACTATCTATACTAAAAATAAAAAAAAATAAAAACGCTAATGGGGCATTGTGGTGGATGCCTGAAGTCCCAGCCACTTGGGAGGCTGAGGCAAAAGGATCACTTGAGCCCGAGTTTGAGGTTGCGGTGAGGTATGACACCATGGTATTCTACCTAGGGTGACAGAGTGAGTCTCTGCCTAAATAAATAAATAAATAAATAAAATTTATTTAAAAATAATTCACTCCTTGAAAAAGCCTGCAGTGGATACTTGCCTCTGACATGAGTGGCTGAATCTCACAGATGCTTCACCTGGGTGCGTTCTGTCTCTTTCCATCGTAGAGTGAATGGAGTTTGCTGTGGAGGACCCAGGAGTAGATATTTTTTGAAGTGAATCGACTGGAGGAAGGAAAAAGCTTTCAGTCAATAGTTTTAAAAGCCAAGGGACCATTGAAAAGAGAGAGAGAGAGCGAGAGAGAATACAAACAGATTTAGGGACGAACATCTGGTTCGATACAAAGATTGAATCTTTTCTAAAAACTAGGGCCAGGGTGTCCGATGCCTTTCGGTGCACTGCGCATACCCTGGCCATTCTTTGTACTCCAGTACTTCTGAAGACCTGGATCTGGACAGAAATTCCCCTGTCCCTCTCAGCCATCCTTTCTCTTTCTCTCTTAGACTGTATATGACACTGAAACCAGCATTCACATCAGGGAACCCTGGATCTCCACAGGCAGCCATTGACTGCAAGTAAGCTGCTCCAGAAACTCCCCTTTCATGATGCTACATTATATCTATAAGAGCAATCAGAGTGATCAGCTGGAAATCCCTCAACACTGACTGGCTCACACACAGGCTTCTCCTTGAAATGCCTCGCTGGGAGGCCAGTCGCTTTTCAGCACAAATCAACATCCTCATCCCAAGAGATTGATCTGTTGCTCCCTAGGAGGTAATGGCCTGCAGGCTTCAGCTGGACAGAGCCAGAGAGAGGGCAAAGCCCTAAAATGATGATCTAATCCATTGCGGTTAGGACTCTTTCCTCTTGCATTGGTCCAGCCACAGTGTCTTCATTTCTGTACCTCAGGCTTCCTAATGAAGCAGAGGAAACATTACCTAGAGATATTTATTCCTAGGCACACATTTTTGTGCTTGAAAATCTAGACCTGTCCCAACAAAGTTGTGATGGGGTTTAAAATCATTTTACCTCCCCTGACACTGGCTTTTTTCTATAATCTGAACATTCAGAGGGTTGCTTGGATAATTCCTCTTAGCCCTAAAAATCAAGAATCCAAAGTGCATAGTTTGTCTAATTTCCTTTTGTTTTCTTTCTTGCTCTAGCTTTGCCCTCCCCGTAGTAATTCACTCCTCCATCCCAAGAACCAGCACTCCGCAGTGCAGCCTACCAGATGACTATAGCCCTTTGCACACAGCTGCCCCAAATCTGCATCCTCCTGCAACCTCCCAAGCTTTAGAACTTTCTCTGCCTCCCCTCCTAGGCCATTTTTCTCAAAGCAAAGATTTTTCCTAGTGCCAACTTTATAAACCAATTTGCATTATATTGATGACCTATGGGTGTTACTTTTCCTCTTCACTGAAAGAGGTGTCTTAAACTCTACATGTCAAAGACTAAGAATAGGAATTTCTAGCAATTTAGAAGATAATAAACATGGCGGAAGATTTGGGCAGCCAGCGAGGGCAAGCCAAGTGGTGGTGGTGTCAGTCAAAACCAAGGGCACCCACCAGCTTCACTGTGTGCTGTCAGAAGACCTAATTAGCATAGTCTGATTTATCAGGCTCACAGCACCTGTGCATAATTCTTCACACAGACTCAGAGCTGGGTCACTGGCCCAGCCAGACTTGCTCAAGTCTGAGGACACACAACCGTGGAGGAAACGAGAGGGTGAGGCCTTTTAGGTTCACAGAGAAGAAATCTGGAGGAAGGAGGGAGAGGGAGAAAACCATCAATTTGGAGACCTAGGAGACATGCTTATTCAGTCTTCTGGATAAATTTAAATTTATTAAATTATTTCAATGAAATAATTTATAGCAAGTGACTTCAGTTCAATTTGACATGCATTGACTGCTAATGCACAATTAATAGTGTAACAATAAATTATTATACTAATCAGTGAACACTGGATTTGCACTTACCTTGCATTATGCGCTTTGCTGAGCATTGCCCATGGATTATTTCAATAGTAATTTTATTAATTTTGGTGAGTGGTAAGCAGTGGTGTGCTAGTTAACTGGCTCTCTGAAAAGAAAAATATGCCCTGATTTGTAGCATGTGCTGATTATTATGGTGTAAACATTCTCATCACAGATCTTTTCAACCTACCAAGAGGTCACAGCACTTCTAAGTACATTACTATTGGCCCACAAAACTTCTGACTTCTTAACAATTGGTGTTTGTAACTAGTAGGAGCTGCTTTCAGCTGGTGGTAGGTACCTCCTCCTGTTTTAGGGTGGCCAATTCCTCCCATTTGTCTGGGACTTTCTCAGTTTTATTATTGTAAAACCAGTGTCTAGAAAACTATTCTGGAGAAACTGGGATCGTTTTCACCTACTCTTTTGCTATGGTCTGAATGTGTGTGTTCCACAAAAACTTGTATGTTGAAATCCCACCCCTTAAGGTGGTGGTATTAAAAGGTGGGGCTGTTGGGAGGAGATTAAATGAGAGTAGTTCCCTGGTAGAGGAGGCCCAGGAGAACCGCCTTGCCCTTCCCACCGTGTGAAACACATCAAGAAGGGGTCCTCTACGAACCAGAAAGAAGGCTTTACACCGGACACTGGATCTGCTGTGCCTGGATTTTCTCAGCCTCTTTGAACCTGTAAGAAAAAAAACTAAATACCCAGTTTGTGGTATTCTGTGCTATTTGATAATAGTGGCTTGAATTGAGTAAGCCACCTTTGCACATCTGAGGAAACAGAATTTAGAGATACTTGTCCAAGATCACACAGGTGAAAAGCAGCAGAACTGCTTTGGGGACTTCTGAGTTTGATTACACAGCTTGGGAGCTTTGCCGCAGCAGACACCATGCTTTCCTTCCTCAGTGGGAAAGGTCAGGGATGAGCGCAAAGCTATCATAAAACAGAAGACGTGCATATAGATGCACATTTTATAAAAAAGAAAATGTAAAAACTAAAATGCTTCATGATAAAATTAAGATACATCATGTGTACATTAAAGAATGAACTATAGCCTGGCCCAACTGGTTACTTTGCCTCGTGCAAAGATTGAACTCAGTCCCAAATTTATTGCTAGCTCCTAAAAGGAACTATCCACAACTTTCTAGAATCTGCACTAGCATAATTTATCTAAATCCTGCACATTTTGCCACGAGCACATACAAGGCCAGGCTCCACTTCTCAGCACACGTGCACAGCAGTGTCCTCAATGCTATTATACATCTTTTAATAATCTGGGAAATTTTATAAGTGAGGAAATTTTCCTTTTCTTAATATTCACTGTTGAATACAAGCTTCATTAACTATAACATAATCCTTCCATTTAGAAAATCATTTCAATGATTATTCCTAATGAGTATCAAGATATTTATATGAAAAGTAGAGCTTCTTTTCTTCTAAATTGAAACTCATGAACTGTAGTACATCTTTTAATTAGAATATCCTTCAAGAATAAGCCTCATGAATAATCATGCTAATGTTCCATTATTTGTTAAGTAAAATAAAGTTCTGTTGGGAAACTTCACATTTTGTTTTTCTGTGTCTGATAGAGGCTTTAATAAATGTTATTTGTAAAAAGCTAAATGATTTGTTTAGATTATAGTAAACGTTGTTTTTGACCTAATAGGGCCCTTGTAATGGGTAAAATAAACTGCTGCATAGAGATGAGTAATTCTGATTTTGTAAAATGCCATAATATCCTGAAAGCATTAAAAGAGTGCAAAATGACATTAATTTGCCCAAGCAATGTTTCAGAAGAGTTGGTTTAATATGAATATATACATATGAAAAATAGCCAGTCTCAACACTCATAAGCTATCTTCATTATCTTAAAAGCATTCAAGACAATCTTCCCAAATACTTTTTTATCAGAAAGACATATATGATACACACCTGGCCCCATTAACTTTGAAAGATAAGTGTATGCCAAAGAGGGCTTTTACGTGTGTAAAAGACACGAAAAGTGAAGGCAGAGAATACATTTAAGTTGGAAGTCACAAAACAGGAACCAGAAATAGATTTAAATTTTATTTCTCAGAGGGCCCTATGTCCTTGAGGTCTATTTCGCTCTAAAATTATATAAATCAAAAGGGATTTACAAAAAAAATCTTAGAGAATATTGGCTCTAACCCTTGGGGTTGCATGTCATCTAAGTCAAGTGAGTGCCAAGGAGTATGTGTGAGGACACGAGGAGGAGGAGGAAATCTGGGAAGAAAGGAGAATCTTTTTAATATAAATTGTTAATTTTGCATGAGGAAAGTATCTGCTATTTGCTTCAAAGTCCGGACTTAAAAATTGATATCACTAACTCATACGTTTGATTTCAGAAAATGTGGAGAAAACAAAACAAACTACAAAATAAAAGGTAACAGTTCTGTTCATGATTAATTTTATGTGTATGCTACCAAAAAAAAAAAAAAAATTCAGATGGTCTAAAATCAGGGATTATAACCTGAGTTCTGATTTGAACTTTAAGATCACTCTCCCTCCGAAGATATGAAGATTTGTTTCTGGGAAAATTGTTAAAATCTCTCACCATTTTCTCAAAGCAGTCAGACAGTGGGAAAAATTGAAGAATCCCTGGTAAGAATATCTCTTAGATGATTGCGTCAGACAATTCAGTATTTATATGTCATTGTGACATACTTTACTACTTAGAAAATGTACAATAAAGATGTAACAAGCACTCATCATAGTTTACTATATTTTAAGTTTTTGACATAAAGCTTACAAATCAAAGCAGATAAAATAAGTGAGAAATTTCTAAATAATTGATTCTTTTAATGTACTTATTACACATTTTAATAATATTTTCAAACGATAACAGAAAAATGCTCTCAGAGACAAGTTACTAATTTGATTTTATTAGTGGCAGAGCGGGCCTTTGGTCAGTGGTAGCCATCTATATAATATAATTTTAGGGAAGTTAGTGTATTTACATATGCCTGAACCCACAAATACCCCACTACTCTGCTGGGCTAGAAATTCTACCACTACCAATCCTTCTTCTACCTCATCCTTCTGAATTTCATCTAAGCTGTAAATATCCGTAGGAAAAAACTTACTGCTTTAATCCTCATAGGATCATGGAAGCTGGCTGTACTTTCTGATACATGAAATGAGCTGAGGAGGAGATTCTGCAACACACAGACAGGAAAAGACATTTCCACTGAAAACAGAAACAGTTAATAAAATGGAAACCAAGAATCTAAAGATGGGTTTGAGTCACATGTCATTTATCAACCTATCATTTATAATGAGCCAAAAAGTGCATCTAAAATAAGTGTTGAGACATCTTTAAATATATTATGTACTTATGTAATTTGAAGTCAGTCACATTGGTTTTTTTCTAGTAATTATAATCCCTTCGAAAGCACTAAAATGGTCATTCTTCATGCTTATCTCAGATTTTTAATATGTAAGCTGAATTTGAGATATTACTTTTCCCCCAATTTTTAATCTCTTCTTAATTATTAATAGTATAAGGCTCTGATCTTTTAATATGGCAGTTTTAACTAAAATGGAAATGTCTCCAAATCCTCTCTTTCTGACTTTTCTACTTTTTGCCTCTTGTTTCCAAAAATAGAAATAGAAATAGAAATAAGGCCCTGATAACTATAAGGAAAGTTTCCTCCAGGTGCTAGAAACAAGGTGGAAACTAAAACATCAGAGTGGGGATCAGACGCTAAAGCTGAAATGTGAGTGGTGACGGTACCACCAGCAGAGGCCTGGGGTTCTGATTCAGGTTTTGGAAGGAGAATACAGGCCTCAGACCCTGAGTACACAGGAGGTGGAATTTAGACTCCTTCAAAAAGTTAGAAGGTGCAGGAAGCAATAAACAAGAGGGAAGATGAAAAGATACATGAAACAAAAAACCATGATACTGGGCGGCACCTGTGGCTCAGTCGGTAAGGCGCCGGCCCCATATACCGAGGGTGGCGGGTTCAAACCCGGCCCCAGCCAAACTGCAACAACAACAAAAAAAATAGCCGGGTGCTGTGGTGGGCACCTGTAGTCCCAGCTACTCGGGAGGCTGAGGCAAGAGAATCGCTTAAGCCTAGGAGTTGGAGGTTGCTGTGAGCTGTGTGAGGCCATGGCACTCTACCAAGGGCCATAAAGTGAGACTCTGTCTCTACAAAAAAAAAAAGGAAAAAAAAAAAAAAAAACCATGATACTAAAATTTTTTTTTTTTTGTTGTAGAGACAGAGTCTCACTGTACCGCCCTCGGGTAGAGTGCCGTGGCCTCACACAGCTCACAGCAACCTCTAACTCCTGGGCTTACGTGATTCTCTTGCCTCAGCCTCCCGAGCAGCTGGGACTACAGGCGCCCGCCACAACGCCCGGCTATTTTTTTGTTGCAGTTTGGCCGGGGCTGGGTTTGAACCCGCCACTCTCGGCATATGGGGCCGGCGCCCTACTCACTGAGCCACAGGCGCCGCCCCTAAATTTTTTTTTTAATTATTTTTTATTAAATCATAACTTTGTACATTGATGCATTTATGGGGTTCAGGGTACTGCTTCGATAGACACTATGAAATGCTTACATTGAACTAAGTAACACATCCATCACAATTATACTCATTTCTTAATAGTTAGGTGAGGTCCCCCCAAACACCCCCTCCTCTTACCTTCTACTTTCTGGACTATAGTTATATTTTGCCATTCGTATGAGTTGTAGGTGGTTATATATTGATTTCATAGTAGTATTAGGTACATTGGATACTTTTTTTTCCATTCTTGAGATACTTTACTAAGAAGCATATGTTCTGGCTTTTATGTTTACCCGGATATGGAAATTTAAACTCTGAAAATTTAAACCATAGAAAATTCTGAAAGGGACATTTTTGTACTAAAAAAATTAAAAGTAGGCTTGGGGCCCATACCACAGTCGTTTACAGCACCAGCCACATACGCCGAGGCTGGGAATTTGAACCTGGCCTCAGCCAGCTAAGCAACTATGACAACTGCAACAAAAAATAGCCAGGCATTGTAGTGGGCACCTGTAGTCCCAGCTACTTGGGACGCTGAGACAAGAGAATTGCTTCAGCCCAAGAGTTTGAGGTTGCTGTGACCTGTGACGCCACAGAACTCTACCGAGGGCGACATAGTGAGAGACTGTCTCAAAAAAAAAAAAAAAGTTTTTGAATACACGAGTAGGGAACAGAATGTTAAGAAATAAGAGATCTTCCAAGAATGACAAACTTTCCTAATAGATATTTCTTTTTAAAAGAATCAAAATTTAGTAGGAAAAAAATTAAACTCAGAAGAAAGAATAAACATGCAATAAATAATGGTAAATGAAGAAAAAGATTACCATGTTAAATGAATTCAATAAATATAGACTGTAGGATTAGGGCACTGGCCCCATATGCTGGAGGAGGCAGGTTCAGTCCCAGTCCTGGCCAAAAACTGCAAAAAAAAAAAAAACTAATAATAATAATTCTAACAATAATAGTAATGACAAAACAACAATAATGGTGGCAATATTTAATATTAAAATAGAACTGAAATACAAGGTGGCCATAAAGTTCATGTGCAATTTGAATTAGTGTGCAATTTTAAATTTCACATGAACTTTATGGACACTCTGTATAGACAAACTATAAAATGTACAATGGGAAGGGAATGGGACAAAATTTCTCTAGGCTTCTTTATTCATTTGATAGAAGTATAAAAACATAAATTAACTTTAGAGTTTGCTAAATGTGCATATTAAAAATTTATATTTTTAATTTTTTTCTCATTTTTTTCTTCCCTTTTCTTCCTTTGATGAGCAATAAAAGCCAAAAGCAAGTTCAGCACCTTAGCTCAGTGCCTAGAGTGCCAGCCAAATACACCAGAGGTGGTGAGTTCATATCCAGCCTGGGACTGCCAAATAACAATGACAACTAAAACCAAAAAATAGCCTGGCATTGTGGCAGGCGCCTATAGTCCCAGATACTTGGGAGGCTGAGGAAAGAGAGTCACTTAAGCCCAAGAGTTTGAGGTTGCTGTGAGCTGTGATGCCACACCACTCTACCCAGGGCGACATAGTCAGACTCTGTCTCAAAAAAAAAAGCCAAAAGCCATTAAATTGAATAGAGCAAAGTAAGTGTCTGTGCGGGAGGGCAGTTGAGCTACAGTAGCCCAGGGTGGGATGGGAAGCCCAAAAAGGGTGATGAGGACAATCATGGATGATGACTGCCTGGCAAGGGTAGGATAAGGAGGAATGTCCCTCAGGACACGGCTTAGTGTCAGGCGTCAAAGAACAAGCAGACTCAGGAGAGTGTCCATGTCGGGGATGAAGCGTGAGAGATGATCTGGAAATGTGTGTTGAATCTGAGCAAGATGCCAGAGGCCAGGTGTGTAAGGAGGATGTTCTTGCAGGAGGGATGCTCAACCTGAGTGCTTTGAGAGGTGTCTCTGTGTATGAGGCCCAAGTAAGTGAAGCAGGATGCCCCATTATAAGGGCATCACAGAATGGGGATGGGAGCCCATACGAGGAATAAAGGATATCCATGCTAAGGGAAGCTTCCACGTGGAGCTTCAGAACCTGGGCAGGACGAAGAGGCCACTGGTCTGCTGGGGTATCCACGATTAGGGGTTGGAACCCAGTGTGCACTGACGTAGCGGGGCTGTCAGAGCCAAGAAGGAGGGAGAGGGGTGCTGCTCAGTGCATGGTGCAGCAGCAGGAAAGAGAGACTAGTTACAGCAAAAGGACTCATTAAACATGCCAGATTTCTCGCTGTTGGAGAAAGGAGTTACAGATACAGAAAGGGTGAAAACTAGAATCAACCCAGTGTTCCTGTATTGGAATTGAAAGAAGTTTGGGTTTGAATGCATTATTTTCAAGCTATAGGGATAGACAAGACTATAAATGCTCATCTCTATGTAGGTATGCAAACTATATTGTGACACACCCGTGTATCTATCACATATGCTGTATACACCGTAGTTCTGGTGGAGACCACCAACACTCCAACAGCAGTGAGCACAACTAGCACCTGGATTTTGACTTCCAAATGCTATCGTTCACTAACAGGAACTAGGCCTTATTGGAAAACTGTCTCATTCCAGGAATGGGCCACAAAACAACTTACTGCTTAGCAAAGATATGCCTCAAGGATGATGGGGATATGTCCCTGAAGGCAGGAGTACTAAATGGTGCTGAAAGAACTGGTTAGCCACATGTAGAAGAGTAAAACAGGACCCACACCTCTTACCACTAATAAAAATTGACTCTAGCTGGATAAAGTATTTAAACTTAAGACAAAAGGCTGGGCACAGTGGCTCATGCCTGTAATCTTAGCACTTGGGAGGCTGAGGTGGGTAGATTACCTGAGTTCATGGGTTTGAGACCAGCCTGAGCCAGAGCGAGACCTTGTCTCAAAAACAGCCAGGCGGCTCGGTGCCTGTAGCTCAACAGCTATGGCGCCAGCCATGTACAGCAGAACTGGTAGGTTCAAATCCAGCCTGGTGTTGCCAAACAACAATGACAACTATATATATCCGAGTGTTGTGGCAGGCGCCTGTAGTCCCAGATACTTAGGAGGCTGAGGCAAGAGAATCGCGTAAGCCCAAGAATTGGAGGTTGCTGTGAGCTATGACAGCACAGCACTCTACGAAGGGGGCATAGTAAGATTCTGTCTCAAAAAGTAAAAAATAAAACATAAAGGACCATTCAGATATTTGCACATTACCAAGAGCAACAAAGTAAAACTCTATCTCAAAAATAAACACACAAACTTAAGACAGAAAATGATAAAAATTCTAGAAGATCATGTAGGAAGAACTGTTAATGATACTGGTCTGAGAAAAGATTTTATGAAGAAGACCCTCCTTGACATTTGTAGTAACACCAAAAACAAATGAATGGGACATGATCAAACTAAAAAGCTTCTGCACATCTAAGGGCACAGCAACCAAAGCATACAGACAATCTTCAGAATGGGAGAAGATATTTGCATGCTACAAATCTGACAAAGGGCTGATAACTACCATCTACAGAAAACTCAAACTTATCAATAAGAGAAGGGCAAACAATCCCCTTTGTAAGTGGGCAACAGACATGAACAGAATCTTCTCTGAAGAAAACAGATGAATAGCCAACAAAAACATGAAAAAATGCTCATAATCTCTAATCACCAGATAAATGCAAATCATAACCATTCTGAGATATCACCCGACCCCAGTGAGAACAGCCCACATTACGAAGTCCCAAAGCTGCAGATGCTGGCATGGATGTGGAGAGATTCCCACACTGTTGGTGAGACTGCAAACTTATACAGCTTCTATGGAAAGAAGTATGGAGAATCTTCCAAGAGCTAAAAGTAAACCTCTCATTTGATCCTGCAATCCAATTACTAGGTATCTACCCAGAAGAAAATAATAATTTTACCATAAGGACATATGCGCTGAAATGTTTATCACAGCTTAATTCACAATTGCCAGGATGTGGAATCAACCCAAGTGCCCACCAACCCATAAATGGATTAATAAACTGTGGTATATGTATACCACGGAATACTATTCAATCATAAAAAGATAGAGACTTTACATTTTTTATGTTAACCTGGATGGAGATGAAGAGCATTCTTCTTAGTACAGTATCATAAGAATGAAAAGCAAATATGAAACCAAGAGATGATCAACTACAACCCCACGTAGGGGGGAGGGGTGGGGAGGGGTGGGCAGGAGGGAGGGAGATTGCTAAACTCTCACCCAATGGCACAATATAAGGGTATACAGCATATCCCCTCGGTGAAGGGCTCAACTCCGACTTCAACTATACCTAACAAACACAAACAATATAACCTAATCATGTGTACTCATATTAATCTGAAATAGAAAAAAATCTGAATCTGAAATAGAAAAAAATCTCACACAACGACGTTGAAAAAAAATGGCAGGGGTACTAGCTTGGAGGAGATCTCACTTTCCAAATCTGATACAATTTATGAGCCAAAATAAATGATGTTAGTAATAGATTAATTTATAGCTGCAGTAGAGAAATGGAAAATATAAATAGTAGAAATTACAAGAATATAAAAAAGTCAATAACATACAAAAGTGATTCTTAAAAAACAATCAAACAAAATAAGCCTTCAAAACATAGATAAATATCTAGGAAAAATAACACAGGAAAGAAGGAAGAAGGCACGATAAAGTAATATGAATATTACAGAATTTTACATAATTATAAATATAGGAGAGTTCTAAAGACTCGAAAGCATACCAAAATGTATAACAATAAATTTGCAAACTTAGATAATTGCAAATTTTACAGAGAAATTATTATTAGCTATAATTCATTATATAATACAAATACAAATTGATTGGATAAATAATACTATTATGAGAACTGAATTGATAGCAAATGATTACTTCCACATAGTATGTGTGTCTTTTACACACATACCCCAGAAAAGCAGCAGTTTCAGACTGTGTCACTGGAATGTCACTTAGCTTTGGAGAAATACATTATGTCTGTCTTATTTGAATTGTTTGAGAGAACAGAAAAAAAAGAGTGTTTTATCTTTCCCAAAGTTTGACTCTAGTATATCTTTGATGTTTAAACCTGGCATAAACATTTGAAGAGTACAATTACGGTCTACTTACATTGGAAACATAGATGCAAAAATCAAAATAAAATGTTAGAAAACCAAATTTGGCAATGTGTTATGGTCAAGTATTCCAGTATATATAATGCATATGATTAGCATTTTAAAATATACCACAAAGATGTTACATGGTAACATATCAATGTAATTTACTGTATTAACAGATCAAAAGGTAGAAAACACATAAGCACCTAAACAGTCATAGCAAAAGCAATTGCCCAACTTCATACTCATTCCTGAGGATGTTCTTTGCAAGTTATCAATAGGGAGGTGCTTCCTTTCCCTAGTAAATTTTATCTACATCAAACTGTGCTTAACGGTGGAGTTCAGAGGCAGTTCTAATGAAGTCTGCAGTAAGATGAGTATGCCTAGTATCATCTCTAATGATCAAGATTTTTTTCTGACAGTTCTTTCTAAGCTAATAATAGAAAAGAAAAGAAACATGAAAGAGAAAATTGTCTATAAAGAAAATATATAAATACAAAAGAAACTAAAACAGAGAATTAAAATTTAATAGGATTTTTATTTTTCAGAGTTGCTGGAATTAATATCAGCATAGAATAAAATAAAATAATCATTTAAAATATTTTTTAATTCAGCTAAACAATATCAAGAGAAATTAAAAGCATGGTAGGAATAAATCGAACAAAAAATGAGCAAGAACAGAAATACAAATAATATGATTGAAAATGCATAAATAACCCTCGATTAAGTAGGAACAAATCCCACGTTTGTGGATGGAGATAGTAGTTAATGTTGTGTGTATTCACTCCATGTTATTCTACATACTTACACATATCGTGAGAATCTCAAACACATGTTTGATGGAACTAGGAAAACTATTATTGAAGTTCATATTAAAGAAGAAAAATACAACAGCAACCAAAACAATTAAAAAAAAAAACAAAGATGTAGGACCTACTTTACCAGAGAGCAAGAATTGTTCAAAAGCTATAGTAATGAAATCAGTGTATGTTAATATAGGAATAGAGGACTCAATGAAATGGTATTAAGAGCCCATACAAAGACCAAACATGTAGAGAAATCTGGTTCATAACAAATAGTGAAGGATAGCATTAGACCAATTAGTTTCTTTTTCACAGAAAAAATAAATTTGTACTTCATATTAAATCCACACATTAAATATAAACAATCCAATTATTAGAAAAACATTTAATAGAATTTCTGCATAAATTCTGATAGGAACGTATTTCTTAGCTAAAAGCATAAATTCAAAAAAAATAGATAGTTGGGACTAATACATTAAAATGAAAATACGCTTCCCATAGAAGGCCTAAGGAACAAAATTGAACAAGCAAAAGCTAGAAGACAATATTCACAAAGTAAAATGAAGGTGTAGTAGCTAAATATGAAAATAGTCCTATAGACTCATAAGGAAAAGACAAGCAACCATGTAGGAAAACGGACAGAAGACCCAGACCAGCAATGCACAGAAAGCCAGTCCAAAGGGGGCCTTCTTATACGAACAACTCATAAAAAGGTGTTCATTCTCACAAAGTGGCAGGTAAATACATATTTATGACTTTTAATAAAATTTCCATTGGAAAAATTTGTCTACAATGCAAAAGTACTGTCAGTTGACAAATTGACAGAGGAACAGTAACTGATGAATGAGTGATTTGTTCTCCAAAACAGGAGTTGCTCTGCAGCACAATTTGGTAATACCCAGTAAGTTAAAATTGTGTTTGACCTAGCACCCACAGCTGCAAGTGTGAACATATATTACAGGGAAAGTCTTGCACGTAAACATCAGGAGACTTACCAGGAATATCTCTGGAGCCCTTCCTTATAAAGGCTTGAATGGCAACAAATATCGGGCAGGAAGAAAATCTATACATAGATTATAGAAAATAATAGGATATCACACGGTGATTACGAACCAGATGGAGCTACTGATTTCCATATAAGATCTCAAAAGCAGGTTTAGTGAACAGAAGCAAGACAAAGATTGAAGAATAGGGTATGATGCCGTTTACGTAAAACACACCCCCATTTTATAGACACATACACAATACTGAACTAGAAATACACCCAAGAGTTTGATAGTGGTAGTTTCTGGATAAGGAAAAGGGGGAAAGAGTTTGCAAAAGCAGCTTAATCGTTTTTATTTTTTTTAGTGTTTCATTTCCTTTAAAAATATATACATAAGCTATAATAAAAAATATTTTATGATTTTTTACACTGGTTTTTGGCTACATGAGAATTTTAATATTATTCTCATTGTTCTACATTTTACATATTTGCTAAATTAAAAAATTATGAATATGTTATCTTCTCCCATCCTTTATATAGGTATTAAAAGGATGCATATGAATGAAGAATCATTATTTGCTCAATGTATATTTCTTAGGGAGATTCTTTATTAATTCACAACTAAACTGTCAGTTTTTGAAGACATGGTATAAAATCAATAAATGGCAGGTATCTAGAGACTGTATGAAATAGTCAAGAAATTAGTGTTTCAAGAAAAGCCCCTGGTGAAAAGAAATCAATCTGAATCTCCAGTCTGTAACACCTTCTTCAAATGATCTAAGTATGGTCTTTTAAAATGAAAATTATATACTGCCAACGTCAGGAAAGCATGACTAAGTTGTAGCAAGGTTCAATAACAATACAAATCTTGCTGATTCATAGCTCATTACTTTATTAACTTATAAGACATTAAAAGTTATGGAGCACATGGTAAACATTGCAGGAAGTGCATGTTATTTTCTGATTTCTTTGATTCCATAGGGAGACAGTTCCAATTTCTGAGCTTGGCACTGATAATCTGATTCCTTTCTAAGCCAAGTAAAACAGACAGAGGATATAGCTAAATAACAACAAAAAAAAAATTTACTGTGGTACGTTCACAAAATTTTACACTTTCCAAGAGTGATAATAGCTATATTGTTCACTGGAAAAGATTGATATGAACTTAGGGCAGAGAGAAACAGGGCACTTTTCACTTGAGCAAGACGCTGGAAATACATTAATGTGAAAACCCGCAGCCGAAGATGCTCTGGGAAAAATATGTTAATGCAGCTGGTGGGTACAATGAATTTTCATGTTGACATGTCTTACTGCTTCGTGATTCCAAATACTGAGGATTAGAAAAAGCCTAAAGTTTTGAGATTCCCAGTCTTGCCAAATTAGATAGGAAGAGAGCTTTTTTAATAATTAAAAACAAAAAATGGGAGGGAGAGGAGGGAATTTAATTAAGGGGAGAGATATAAAAGACACCTATAATTAATTTGCAGATTATCTATTCATCACGTTGGGCTGTATATTTCTGTATCTGATGAATATGTGGTATATTGTGGAAAAAAAAAAAAAAGATGTGTTCTGCTTAAATTACCACAGCTCAATTTGCTGAGAAATCTTCAGCAGTGGGTTCTCACAAGAACTAATCCAATCTTTCAGGGGCTGTCTTAATGTGTTCCTTCTTCTTTCCTCCATTGATAATTTTAAAGCATTTCTGTGCATATTGTTGGAGTCAGGGCCAATGGAAAAAGCACAGTAATAAAGGAAACATAGGAATGAACCTCAATTAAGAGGAACCTTTAGGACAAAGATGCTTTTCTGGATTGGCAGGAGCCAATTTCGTCTGTTCTTTTGGACAGCGTTTGTCCAATTTTTAACTCCAGTGTCACCAGCAGCTCCCTTCATGCAACTTAGCATTTGTTTCTGAGATTTTTCATCCATCAGTTACATAAGCCTTTCCATGCACTTTATTATAGACGACGAAAATTTCCATCTGGGAAGTAAGTTTATTTTTGGTTAATTTCATTTTTTTCCTATTTATTTTTTTAAATTATTCTATTATAGTCTCTAGGCTATATACATTTTCAACTCTCCAAATTACTTTCTGGAAAATTTCAGAAAAAAAAAATAAAAAATGAAGTGGAAAAAAAATAAAGAAACATGTTAACATTTCCATGTCGTTACTGAGAAAGGCTCCACAAAGAAAGGGAATAATCATTTGCAAAATATTATTAAGCCCCAAATCCCCAGTGAAATAGCAAGAGACCGCCACACTATCACATCAGGTCAGGTAAGTGAGAAGACAACCTCATAACTGCCACATTCACCAAGCCTTCCATATCCCCAATCCCACACTGCCCCAACCCTTATATATCCCTGGGCATCTCAACACTGCAAGAAAAATCTCTGCCTGGTAGCTGCTGGTGGTTAGGTGCGGTAGTAACTATACGATAGGACTAATAGTTGATAGCTTACATTATCAAGTGGATTACCACTTGATTGATCCAATTATATCATTAAGTCAACCCACTGGACCATACATAGGGCAAAGTGAATTTGCCATTTTAATGATAAAACCAGGTTAGTCAAACTGCGATTTGGGCTTTCTTTATGCTGCCCAGGCTTATTTGCCCCTCAACTATGATCAAAGGGGTTTAGCAGTTCCTCCTGAAGACCCCTTCCGCTTCACTCACCCCAACCTTCAATCAACAAGTTTTATTTAAAACAATTTATCTGTAGAGAGTGAGGGTGGATTTCTCTCAGATGCTAAGGAACAGTTCTTTCTGGCAAGGAAAGACCAACACAAACAACCCTTAGGTAAAGTTCCTGCTTCCTAATGAATAGTGCCCTTGGGCTCCGAGAGGCAGAGCCAAACAAATGGCTCTGTAAGCCCCAAAGCTCAATATTGGCCTGAAATAGGCCCAGCCTCAGGCATCTGTGTCCATATTCAGCTCATTAAGAATATTCTGTTGCTTATTGCTTTTTGCTTTTTCCTTTTTCCATTTAAGAGGCCAGAAAGGCACTTTACATCCTTCCACACATACACCTGTAAGCAAGTTTATTTCTTATTCCATATTTTGCCATCTCCCTACACTCCAATCTGTGCTCTATACTGTTTTTTTAACCTATACAAAATTAAGTCTTTCTCTCTTGTCAATGACCCTGTTTTTGAGGTTCCCTAGTTGACATGTACACAGCTGGGAGGTTACCATTTTTATTGTTTTCCACAGCCCACCACAGAGGGTCACAACCTTGTCAGGAATTTGCAGCTTTCATGTCCAAGCAGCCACAAGTCCAACACGCGCGTTTAATAAGGAAAGGTGCACCTGAGCCCACATGATTGAAGAGAATTGGGAGGGGTTAATTTAAAAGACTGCCCATTTCTAAGTCACACATACGTTACAGAACAAGTTCATGGAAGAGTAGCACAAAATCCAACTCTTGGACACGTCCTGTATGTACATTAGCAAAATTAGCTTAACTTGTAAAATGCCTTATTTTTCCACTATCATGAGCATGGGAACCATCAGAACTCAAGTCTTTGTTGCTAAGGAAATAATATTTTATTTTCAGCAAGATATTATTTTATACTTTAACTATTATTTATTTTTGCATCTACAGATATCATAATAAACAAGTCTGTGTTTTCATGCGCCAGAAATTCTTGTTCCTGTAATTGCAATTACTGAAAGATGCTTCAGGCTTAAGTTTTCTCAACAAGGCATTGCTACCCCCTAATTTACTCTAGATATCATGGCATTGAACTAAACATCTGCTCAATGGCTATGTTTAAGTTTTGACTAAGATATTTTGTTTGGGTAAGGAAAGGTTATTCTTTGAAAACATTATTTTGAAGAAATACTTGGCAACTGAAAGCAAAATAGAGGAGACAATTAAAGAAGAAAACAGGGGTTCAATGCGAGCATTTTCCAACCGAGTTAGAACAATATTAAGTATAATAGAGAGAATTTGAGGACCAGAAAGAGAAAGGTTGAAGAGTTCTCTTATTAAAAAATCATTGTGAAAGAATGAGGAAATGGAAAATAAGGCATTTCACACAGTTTTTCTCTCTCATTCTGTTTTAGTTCAACATTTATCAGTACTTGTGATGACCCAGCTAGGAGCTTTCTTTGTTCACTCATTAAGTGAGGCTTTATTGAACAGTGAGGGTTAGACACCCAGAGAATGTGAAGAGGAAGAACAACAGATGGTCCTACGACCCTCAAAGAGCTTGTCTTTGATCTTCCTAAAGAAGAAAATAGACTTTATTAGGATGATACAATTAGAAAGGCCAGTTCTGAAGATGTAGGTAACTTATACTAAAAATGCAGAGAGCCCAGCTATTGAGAGAAAAGCTCTGAACTGAGTTTGGCTTTTTGCCGGCCTTGTGGGAGGGGTGATGATAAGGTAAGGATACAAAATCCTACTGTAATTATTTTGTCTTTGAAAAGTTTGCTGAAAGTTATCTTTAAGAACACGTGTTTTCAGGAAGCTGACAGAGTGAGACTCTGTCTAACCTTCCCCCAAAAAAAGAACACTTGTATGATTATCTAATCTAATCTATTTTTCTAAATAGGTCTGTTTTCACTTTAATTTTGTTTGTGTTTGAGACAGGGTCTCATTCTGTTGCCCTGAGATAGAGTGCCCTGGCATCATTGTAGCTCAGAGCAATCAAACTTCTGGGCTCAAGTGACCCTCATGCCTCAGCCTGTACATGGCACCCACTACAATGCCTGCCTTGTTTTTTAATTTTTGTAGAGATGGGGTCTCTTTCTTGCTCAGACTGGTCTCGACCTCCTGAGCTTAAGCAATTTACCTTCCTCAGCCTCTCAGGGTGCTAGGATTACAGGCCTGTACCACCATGCCTGGCCACTTTGAATTTTTTTTTTTCTTTTTGCTGTTTTTTTGGTGGGGGCCGGGTTTGAACCCACCACCTCCAGTATATGGGCCGGCGCTCTATTCCTTTGATCCACAGGCACCACCCCACTTTGAAATTTTTTTGAAATGTGAAATATTCCTGATCATGTAAAGAGGGCCAAAAGACAGGATTGAACCCTTCCTGACTGCTACCATTTGGGAAACAGTAGTCAGGATGGCAGAGGTTGGGGGTGCTGAAACTGCAAAACTAAATAATGAAGTGATAACAAATGTGAAATAGTGCTTAACAGTGTGTCACTAAATAAAATCAATATTAAGAATATTTCCTCACAGAAAAGGTACTGCTATACACTTTTCTTTTCAGGATGGTTAAAAGCACTGTTTGCAGAGCTGCCTGGATATTTCACATCTGACATGTAATAAAGGAGATTTGCTCTAAAAATTAAAAGTCAAGGTGCACGTAAAGAGTTTAGAATGCTGCATGACACATGACAAATGTTTCATAGCATTTATTAGTGCCACTGCTAAGGAAGATGGTGTCTCACTCATTTCTTCAATCAGTATATATTGGACGCCTGTGTATAAGTCACAGTTCAGATTTTTCAGGATGTATTGTTATTACATATTACATATTATTCATTTAAATAAAAGTGATTTGATACATAGAAAGCCAAAGGCGATATTTTATTATAGTTTTACACAAATAAATTTACAAAAATATTTTTGCCAGACTGAGAAATCATTTCATCCATTTAGGCCTATAAACTTTGGGGATAGAATGGTCACTTTGTAGGCTTTGGACTCAGCTTTGACCAATTTACTTGCTTTGCAATCTTGGACAGACAACATACTTAATAGTTCTAACTTCTTAATGGTTTCCTCATCTGGAAAATGGAGCTAAAGATGGTACATAATTCAGACCATTATTCGTTGATTAAATGAAATGATTCTTAAGATATGTCTGGAAAAACTCAAAGGTTTTTGCACTTCATAAGGGCTATGGCCCTGTAAGTAAGTGTGATGAACTTTCTGTGGCAAATCATGAGTATACAGTGCCTTAAAGGATTGGATGTATACTTCTAATTATGAGAAAAATAATTGAACTAGACTAATAGAATTGATCAGAATATCTGTGTTAAAGTATGAGTTCTGACATTAGTTCTGTCACTAGGTTTTTGAAAAGTCACTATACTTTTATTGTTTTCTGCTCTTCACTTGCACCATAATGACAGCAAATGAGTGATTTAGAAGGACTCTCAATTTTAAGATTTAATAATGATGTGAATTAAAGGGAGAATGAAGACATCATATATAATCAGATACGCATGTTACACAATTGATTTTCTTTGTTTTTATTTTAAGCATTCCAAAACCCTTCTTCTGAACTCTTAAGCAGAGTTTGAAGACTTTTTATTTTTCTAGTTTTGGACTTCATTTTAAAAGATACCAAAAGGAATGGCAATGACATTCAAAAATGGGAATTATAAACATATCACCATACAGTTATTTGAAGCCTACTTGTATACAACAAAACCACAAAGATGTACAATGTTGTTCTGATTATATATAAAATTTCTTTTCACTAGAGACCAGATAGAATCCCTTAACTACAAATGGATAATGAATACAGGTTTGAGAACAGAAATCTGTCTGGGAGTTTCAGGTTTAGCATGATGGGAGCCTAAGCTCCACTGATTAAAAAAAAGAAACTGAGGGCGGCGACTGTGGCTCAGTGAGTAGGGCGCTGGCCCCATATGCCGAGGGTGGCGGGTTCAAACCCAGCCCCGGCCAAACTGCAATAAAAAAATAGCCGGGCGTTGTGGCGGGCACCTGTAGTCCCAGCTGCTCGGGAGGCTGAGGCAAGAGAATCGCGTAAGCCCAAGAATAGAGGTTGCTGTGAGGTGTGTGACGCCACGGCACTCTACCGAGGGCGGTACAGTGAGACTCTGTCTCTACAAAAAAAAAAAAAAAAAGAAACTGAATAAAAACCCTTAGACAACTACACCGGTGAGTTATTGAGGGGAGTCCAATATTGGGGAAGTTAGCCATTTGAGGAGGAGTTTCACATTTTTTTTCTTACAGGGCTCCTGTGATATAATGGCTCAGACTTGCTGATAAAGGGAGCTAAGCTCCAAGAGATAACGGCCCCCCTTTATTTTCTTCTAGAGTAACCAGGAAAAGAGGTGCCTGCGGGATGTAGGGTGTGGAACAAATCTTGGAGGGAAAAGATCCAGAAGCGATTCCTCCTTTTTGTGCTTGAACCCTATAACACCCCCACACTCTATATGTGCGCGTGACATATCGTTGCAAGCTACAGCAAAGATTTTGAAAACCCAACCTACAGTTGGACACAGCCCACAGAGGATGTGACAGAGTTTACAGTCTGACCCTAATGGAGTTGCTTTTTTCCTAAAACATACACCTCAACATTCTCTCTAGGACCCAAGTCTAGTCTAAACAACAAAATGTGCACAAGGGCCAAGATATGCTTCAAAATTCCCAAGACGAGAGAACCGGGAAAATGTGACTCATTTTCAAGGGAATGAGCAATCAAACGAATACCAACCAGACATGATCAAGATGCTAGAGTTATTCAGCAAGTTTTAAAGCAAGGATTATAAGATACTTTCTAACGTAAAGACAATATACTTAAAATGAATAGAAAGATAGGCACTCTTGTCAGAGAAACAGAAAGTATTGAAAAACATATAAATCTTGAAAGTAGGTGGAGAAAAAGACACATCATGTTCAAGGGACCAGTGACCTGGATTTCTTATCACCCAAAGTGAAGGTCAAGAGATAGCCAAATGACATTTTTAAAGTACCGATCAAAAAAAAATGTCAAATCAGAATTCCTTATATAGTGGAAACTTCAGAAATGAAGGCAAAATAAAGACATACTCAGATAGAGAGAAACTGAGAAACTTTGCCCTGAGCAGACCTGCTCTACAAATGCACTGAGGCACGTTCTAAAGGCAGACAAGAAATAATTCAGACAGGAAGGTGAGTTTTTTGTTTTGTGTTTTTCATTTTTTTTTTTTTAGGAATAAAGGAATAATGACAACAAAAATGGTAAATATATGGGCAAATGCAATATAGCATATTGTTTGCTTACATTCTTTAATATACATATGATTATAAAAGCAAAAATATGAAATTATTAATAGGGTAATAGATATGTATATTTGCACACCATATGTATGTAATATGCTTATAATATACACACATGTACAGTAGAGGTAAAATACATTTTATTGAAATCTACATGTTAATAGATGGTATATGTATACACATGTATGTGTATAGATATGAATAACATTTACTTCCTTATAAGTTAATTTTGATAACTGTATGTTTGGGGCCTTAATTATTAATATAATGAATGTCACCATTTAAAACACATATTTTGAATATTCTGGAATTCCCTATTTTCTAAGCATGCATAGAAGGGCATGAACTGGGAATAGAATATGGAGATTGAACCAGGAATTAAAATAATGCTAATCCTTCCTCTGTCATGTCAAAATGTATCTGTCCACAGAAGAATATCTGCTAAGGTAAAACAAAACAAAACAAAAATTATTCAGTATTTTTACCTAGGATAGTGAATTTTCAATTCTAAAACAAAAAAACACAGTACCAAGCTAAGGATCTTTATTTGTTTCTATGTAATTATACTTTCCTACAGCTTTCACTTAAATCTTAGTTAAGATTTTATAGAGAAATACATATCAGTTATACATTCAACTGTGAATAAAATTCTGTCCAAAACAATAACACACACGTATTTATCCAAACTGCATATTTTTGTTTAATATGAAGGCTTAAAGGGGTAAACCAGAAAAAAAGAGAGATAAGTCTTGCCTCCTTAAGAACAGAACATTCCTTGGTGTGTGTAGAAGATCGAGGACAATTATTGAGGAAAAGAAAAATCTCTATTCTGACAAAGAATTGAGCAGGAAAGATGAGTAGTTACAGATAGGACTTGAAGTTTTGAACGTGGTAGATCAGGAAGGAAAAAGTTACATTTCATACAACAGAAAGCTGTTTATGGCGGTGACTCCTCAGAGGAAGGAGCACTTCCAGGGAGAGGGGTGAACACAGCAAGCACCTTCGTAGCAGGGAAACAGAAATGACGAGGGCAGGGTTATTTATGATCTCTAACACTCCCCAAAATGTTCAGGTATAAGATAGTGAGAGAAAACCAAGGTCAATTCAGTTAAATACATGGTTGTACAGGAACAAACACACCTGTACGTTTGTTACACCTTTGTGCGCACACTGACATGACGGAGGTTTCCCATTCTTGCGATGCTCTCTCCATGTTAACGGGACGCTCCACAGAGGCAAGTGTTAGAAATGTCCTAAGTGTCAAATGGTGATTCCACCAGAAACCAAACCCTGATTTTTCAAGCAGGCAAAGCACACTTTTGTCACCAACACTGGGTGTGCTCTGTTCCTCTCCCCAGACTCATTCCCTGCCCTCCTAGCTGACCAGCTGAGGCTCCAAGTGTCATTTTCTCTCTGCTTTCTGGAAGATGGAAGGCTAATACCACAGCCACAATTCTCCATTTTATCTTTTGCCCCACTCTTATCTTTCCCACTCCATATTTTCCACATAAATCTCCTCTGTAATTTGTAAATCTGGATGGTGTTAGGTTTATATTCTCCTATAAATAACATTCTTACATAAATACTTACAAGGAAATAGGGTTCAATATTTAAATAACTACACACCCACTTGAATGATAAAATACAAATATAGTCTAGTGGGGGAGAGGAGAGAAAGGGGGAGGGGAGAAGAGGGAGAGAGCAGGGAAAAGGGAGAGCAAATGGCAGGATCTCACTTCATGTGCACGGTGTGAGGGGGCTCGGCACACCCCCTGGGTGAAGGGCTCAACTACTACTTGAAGTTTACCTTACCATTGAAAATAATATAAGCTAAAAATGTGTACCCTCATATAAATTTGAAATAAAATAAAAACAAAATATGTACACATACACACAAAATCTTAGATTAAAATAGCTATCTTTTAAAGACTCAAATATGATACATTCAAGAATCAGGTTTTAGAGGAACTTCTTCCTGTAAAATTTTAGAATTCTACCATAAAATGGGATGTGAAAGAGTTCAGTTTGTAAACTCACAAACTTTTCTCACAAAATTTTCTCCATAATTTGCTTTCATTTGTGTAGCAATTTATTTATTTTTAAAAAATGTCTTAGCTTGGTTCTCCTCCCCACTTTGCTTCCCTTGAGGTAAGCCCAGTTATCCTGAGTCCAGTGCCCTCCTTGGCATATCACGCTGCTGGCCAGCATGTCCTCATTTTCTCGTTTCTCTACGCGGGATATGTATAGGAGCATACAGTTACTTTAATGGTCAAAGGACACACACTCTTTATTTACCATCATTATTTTTATAATAAGGACACACACTCTTTATTTACCATCATTATTTTTATAATACAGACATAGTCTGCTTAAAGTTCAGATTAAACCAAAACTTGCCACAATTTTAAAAGGCTTCACCTGGCAAGAAGGATTTGTTATTTAGTTAAGGAGGCCGTACAGTATATAGAAAAGAGTGTGGCTGAGAGTTCAAAGGACATATTTGTATAATTACCCAGTCATATAATAAGATCCAGCCACTTTTCTGTTGTACATGTTCACTACCCATCTACACATAAAAAGTAGCTCAACTAGACATTTTTAAGTGTCCTACCTGTCCAGCCCAACATTTCTATGATATTGGATAGGAAAAAAACATTCTATAAAGTCATTTAGCCATCTTTGAAGGATTAGTATAAGAAAAGGTAAACACTTCAGTTGGTGAAATATCTTTCACATAGATAAAGATTAGCCAGGAATGTTATAAAATGTTTGCTCTTTCTGAAAAAAAAAAAAAATGTTGTGCTATTCTGTTTTAGGGTCTGAATTATAGTCCTTCTTGATTGCAGGGAATCAATTAGAATAGCTTCTAGAGTTTCCGAAATGAATAAAATTAAAAACAAAGTAAGTAAACAAAGGGCTGACTTTTTTTTGGTTAAAGATATTAAAAAGTCAATAAAAATATTGTGACCACAGTTTTTTAAAAGATGAACATGTAGCATAAAAATGAAGGAGCACATTATCATAGGGCAAAGAACAGTAATTTATACCAAATACTTTATTAAAGAACTCATTCATTTTTCTAATTTATTTCTTTTGTCCATTAACTGTGAAAACATTATCTCAGAGCAGTGCAGATCAGAGGACTGGCTTTTGAAAAACTGGAGGATTAGATGACCTCTCAGTTTCTGCCTCTTAATCCCATCATCCCCTTAAATCAGTTTAATTATCCTACAAAAATAGAACCAAAGCAGTGGCTTGTGCGATTTCTTCTTGATTTGGGCATTTTCTCCGTCCCTTCCTTTAAATTTATTCTGTTTGACTAACCATCGTCATTGGCTCACTATAAAGTTAATCATTTAGGTATCCTTTGTTAAATAACATTTCAAGATTCATGACCATAAAAACAGGCAAAACTATTTGTTGTTATTGTTTCTTTTTGCTACAGATACTTGAGTGAAATCTGTCCTTTTCAGCTTTATCTGTTTCTGCTGTTATCCTTTCTTACAATCTTCAGAATAGAGTATTTGCATAAAAGAACAAGCCACTGTTTCCCTTATTCTGTTGTTTGTCTGAAGTTTAAGAGAGGAAAGAGACAGAATACAAAAAATAAAAATCTCCTTGCCCATGTGTATGTTTACTTTGAATCCCCTTATAAACGTAGGATGGCTACCACCTCCTTCTGCGAATGATCTTTAGGGACAGCCACTGTAGTCAGAATCTTCTTGACCCTGAATCCCTAAATTCTGTGTTGCTCATCAGGCTTTATCCCATGAAGGCTAAGATTTTTTTTTTTAATTTATTTTTTATTGTTGGGGATTCATTGAGGGTACAATAAGCCAGGTTACACTGATTGCAATTGTTAGGTAAATTATGTATTGCAATCATGTCTTGCCCCAATAAAGTGCGAAGGCCAAGATTGTTAGGATCATCTTTCCAAGGAGATTTGCTCTGTTAAGAAATCTGAGACCAGATGCACACAATAAACTGGACACTATTCACAGGTGTCTTAGTGGACACAGAAGCAAATGTGCTAGCACTTTGGAGCCAACACACATGGATATTACATGGATTATGTTGTGCACAAAGAGGATACCCGATTATATAAAATACAAAAGTCCTATCATAGCTAAGCCCCATAAGACTTTAAAAAGACATTTATTTCTTGCTTACAGCATGTCCAGTCCACAGCTGGAGTAGAGGATCGAGGGATCCAGAAAGACCAAACCATTTTCTTCAACACATGGATCTGGAGGTTATTCTGGGAGATGAATCCAGCTGACCTGACCATTGTAGAGGTGGGATTTTTACATGGCTGAGATCTATGTGCAGTGGACATCAATACTGACTATATTTTAATGACAGAATTCAGTCACGTGGCTTTACCTAGATACCAGGGGAGGACCTGGATATACCAGCCCCAGGGAAGGCCCCACTTCTCAGCAGCAGCTCTCCACGAAGAAGGGGCAGCTACCGTCCTCAGCAAGAGGTTTGCAGAAGCCCTTGCCAGATGCAACAATTAAAGCTGGGAAAGAACCAATTGAGGAGTTTGCCAAAACATTTGACACATGGAATTGTGCAAGTTCATTGACTAATACAAAAACAAGTCTTACAAGAAAAATTTAAGGGATGAAGAAATTATCAAAAAAAATGCTAACATTCATTGGATAATTTTTCTAATTTCTACCGAATTTTCATTGCCCACTCAAATTCACAAGAAAAGGCAGTAAAAATATTAAGTATCATGTGTCCAGTTTTACTAGGCTCATATCCTAACACTGAAGGTCCTTATCCCTTAAGGACAAATATATCCTGTCTTCCAGGTTGCCCTGTGCTTTTTAAGGCCCAACACTTCCCCACAAATTGGTAAGACCCAGACCCTCTCTACATATCAGTATATAGAAGATTGTCTACAATTTTATGAAAGTGCTATGTATTCAGTAAAAATGATACCTACACTTTGAGTACCCATACAAACATTCTGCTATTCACTTTCATACAGTATGCAATAAATTATGTGAGAGAATCCACTCCTTATTATACATCAGGCTTTGTGTTGATTTAGATGACTTTGCCCATTCTAGGTGCATTCGAGGTTGGCTTGGCTAAGCAGTGATGTTTGGTAGGTCAGGTGTATTATTAAATAGATTCAAAAATGCATGATATTTCAAACTTTGGGTGAGTTCTGTGTGGGCAAGTATAAACCCAATATAAATCCAGTAATTTCTGGCTGTCTCTGCAGATAGGTGCCCTGCCCTGAATTGCCAAGGACAAAGGCCACACGTCTCTTTGTTCTTGGCCCTGATCAAGAAGGTACTGACCTCCGGTGATCCTTGCACACCGTCAGCCTTCTGTTCACCATCTCGGTCAGACCCTACACTCACCCTAAAAATAACTTAATGCTAATAGGTAAAGGAGTCACATTTTTTTTTTTCAGAGAAATCTTAATTTTCATGTGATTTTAAAGCCCTTTTGCACAAGCGGTAGAGGTTAGCCCAGACAGAGTGCAGAGTGTACTTGTCCTGGAGATTGAAAATGACTCAGAGTTATCACCTACCGGGCAGGGCTTTGGCACTTTCACTTTGATAATGACAGCACTTGGAAATTGTGTTCTATTTAACTCTGATTTTTAAATTGAACTGATTATGTTGTACTTCCAACTCTGTATTCTGTAATTCAGAAGAGAACAAGTATTTACCTGAGCTTGCCCTGCTATGGCTCTGAAGGTTATGTCTCCCTTATGCAAGGTAAAAAGTCTTCCCTATTCCCCTGCCTCATTTGTAAATTTAATAACCATGTTAACATTTTGGTACTACTTTACAATTTTACAAGGCACTTTTATTGTCCTAGATGCCCCATGGCTGGTTAGTAGCTTACATTTATATTATGGGCCATCTTTATTATAGCAGTGGATTGTGAGGAGGAAGGGAGGGAAAAAGTAAGAGAAAATAGGATGGTCATTTATAGAATAACGGCTGATCGATTGGCCATGTCTATACCCTGAAATTAACACTTCTGTTGTTAGACCCAGTAAGGCACATGATTTTCCCCTTCCTGTCTAGATGGACACTAACTCCTTGCTCTGGGTTGCTGCCAGCCTGCTATGGAGCTTCAAGCAGCTGTCAGCAAAATTGTTGCCTGCCTGGTGCACCCTGTGTGCGGTAAGGTGGAGACGTGATAAGGATTGTGTTTTCTACATGCCTGGAGGATGAATCCTGACTCACAATACCTTCTCTTCTGTGAGGCTTCCTGCACATCGAAAGCAGTGAACAATTCATATAAAAATAGTATCAGTTGATATAGCTTCCTGAGAGGAGATTCTAAAGAAGATAATTAATTGCTCTGCTCCTGCCTCCGATGTCTATTCAACCCCATTGTAAACCTCAATAGTAAACCTCAATAGTAAAGATAGATACAGATCATGGGGGAAAAATCTGGATGAAAGGCTTAAAGGTGTGAGTAGGTGGCCACTGGATATCCTGGAAGGCACATCCCTGCTTCAGCTTCAGACTGGAGGGGAGCCTGAAAGTGGCAGGGTGGTTGGTGGATGGGGGCCAAGGATGTGGTCTTCATGTGGTGAATGTGGAGAAATTTTAAACTTTGATGACTTTTGTTGCCATAATATGGAACAAAGGAAAGAATTGTAGAACTTAATACTTCTCAAGGGCTGGAGTTGTGTTTCATCCTTTGATCTGCTAACACACTGCACAGTTCATACTTAGTATTCAGTAAATATTCATTCAATGAAAAAATAAATTCAATACATCCTTCCCTCCTCCTTCAATGCAAATATGTTGATGTAGTAGGTACTTATTAAATAGTCCAGCGACCTTTTAATCAACATTTCACATACCTTGCCCCTTCTGTACTCCCAGTGGCTTACTGTTTCCAATAACTCAGCATTTCAGAGAGCAATCAATAATGGTGGTACTTGAACCAGAACTTGAAATAGGAAACATATTTTATTTGGGTATCTAGATAGAAGCATCTTCTCCAATCTATTTCTGCAATCAACTCTGCTAATAGTTCTGAGGTAATTTAATATATATGAGACTCAGAACTGCCTTTGTCCTGAGAGTAGTTAAGCTTAGGGACTTTGATAGTTCTTGTTTAAGAACTCTGGGACTAATTTGCCTCGCCTTCAGCAATATCACGGCATAGGTATCACTCTCTAGCATCCAGCTTATGTTCACCTCAATGTCCAGCATCTCCTCAGTGTTCTTATCTCTTCTCCTGTCCCTGCAGTAAAGGGAGGAAGTCTCCCTAATTGCAGTGTTTTCTAGCTTTCTGTTTATTTGTATTCACAATCGCTGAGCATCTGGAGTAAAATAAACTGCAGTGTATTTTCAGTGTTACAAGGTCAAGGTGAAGTGTAGGAGTTAATGCAAAATGTTAATTAAATGACCTTTCAGAAAGACTGAAGGGGCATCAATAAATTCTGGATTATTTTTGCTTCAGTTAAAAATCAGTCAACCCTTTGTTTTGTAACCTGAATAGGCATAAAACTTCATTCTTGCCACCTCATGATTTTTTTAGCTATTAGCTATGGTCTGATTATTGGACTTACTTGACATTATGCCTTGTCTTGATATTTTCATTGATTTTTTTTCTAAGAAACCAGAAGCTCTTTCCATATTTTCATTACAGTGGGCCTGAAGAATAAGAGCATACTTTTGAGAATTATCAATATTCATAGAATGTTCTGATAGAGCGTCACTATCTCATTTTTTATTTTTATAGATGAAGAAAGGAAGCCAAAGTAATGGAGCAATATTGAACTCAGGGAGATTTGTGGTATTTTAAGAAACGAAGCTGATAATCAAATAGGAAATAGTGTTGACCTGAGAAAGAAAATTCATTAGCGGGTAACCTTAAACTAAATTATTTTAAACATGCAGGTCAGCATTACTCCACACACAAATACGTACCACAATAAAATATGATCAAGTTCCCATTATTACCCTATGGGTAAAGAACAGGATAATTACCATATTTTTGTAAAGGGTTTGGGGCCAAAGAGAATTTATAATGTTTATACATTATGTCAAATTATAATGAGCACTAAGTTCGGCCCTGAAGAAGAAAAAAGGATTATTAAATGTATGCTTGGATAAAAGTGAACAGAGCTCAGCCCTTGACCTTGGCGAATGTTGGTTGCTTGGGGACTGCCTGTGGGAGTAAAGCCCAGGACACACCTTAAAGAAGCTGCTGTGTTTCCTCCAGGCTGTTTTCCTGGGTAGCTCTGGTAGCAGCTGGGTGGGATTGAAGGAGCTCTCAGAATCTAGGTTGCCAGATCCTAAGAATGACTGCTCTCTCTTTTGACTTTTCCTGGATGTTTCTGAATAGTCTTGCCACTAGTCCTTAGTCTTTTGAAATTGAGAAAGATAAAACACATTTTCTTATAACTTGTTTCCCCACTTTTTCAATATTATTATGCAAGGAATTTCCCCAAAATATTATTTTCCAAGAACTTTTTAACAAAGTACCATTATTTCTACCTTAAAATGTATAATAAATTCCTCCAAACTCTCGTCTTTTCTTGGGCCTTATCCTGCTGGTCTCTGTCCTTACTGGATTTATCCATCTCTAATGTAATGATTTTCCACTGGTGTGCCTTAGCTCACTGGTGTGCTGTGAGAGGATCTTTGGTGTGCTGTGAAAATGTTTAAAGATAATTAAATTACTTTTGAAAGAAATTTAAAGCACCATAAGTTTTTTTTTTTACTCTTTTGTTTTTTGATAAACACAATTTTAATGTGCCACAGAAGTTGATAAGTGTAAGTGTGCTGTGAGATAAAAAAGGTTGAAAAACACTGCTGTAATGGAATTGTGCCCAGAATTTCAGGTATAGATCAGTAACAGCTGCCCAGAAATATGGTGGCTGAAAGTTCACAACACCTTTGGGAGAAAAGCAAATTTTCACAAGTGGCACTTGCATACACACACACACTCACACCACTACTTACTAATATGTCACGTAACATATATGTTACAGTAGAAATATAAAGATAGCATCTGTTTTATCCCTATTCCTCATTGTCTCATAATTTTTGCCACCTTTATTAGCCCTTCAAAAAATGGATATACTTATGAAGTCTGACAATTACACTCACAAACTCATCCTAGACAATGCGCTACACACCTTAGTACTGAAGGTCACTACAGTCACCAGATGGCCAAGGGGAGGATTTCGAAGGTGACAGTGGTGATATTTGGCAATGAAGCATGAAGCATGTAGCACTTTTTCCAGAATGAGTTTGCAAACTTAATTGTCCAATCTTATATATCTATACCTATATTTGTGTCTGTATCAATAAAATTCTGAGCCAATACTGTCCAAGATGCTGCCTGTCTTAGGCTGTGAGGCACTTAGTAGAAAAGTGATGTTTCTTCACTGTGTTGAAGTTGCCAAGTCGGTGTTCTTTTGACCGTACGTTCAATGGCAATATTTGACAGGGCAGGATTTATTCATTTCCTAGATTACACTTCTTGGAAGCGGGAACAACCACTCTTGCAAAGTCTTAAAGTGAGAACATCTGATTTAGAACAAATAAAAAAGCTTTGGACACTAAATTAGTAGAGAGAGAAGGATAGATGGAAAAGAGGTGGTGGATAGAGAAAAAAGAGGGAAAAGAGGATATTGGAGGAGAAGCAATGCAAAACATTGCCATTTTTGTCCTCAGAGGGGTGCACAATGGGAGAGAAATGGTTGAGAAGGAACAATAAAGAGAAAACTAATAGCCTGAAGGAAAGAGTGACTTTTCAGATGTGTAAGTTACCTAACAAAATGTAATGTTTTCATCTTTTTTCTTAAGGATCACAGATGCTTATACATCTGCCTGGAATAACAGAGGGGATTCGTTTAGTGAAACCATTTGCTCTCCCTCTTAAAAAGTCTATAGCAATTTCGTATTTCATCTGAAAGCCAAGCTGCTTATTGATTTCAAGACTTGCTTGTAGGGCGGTCCACTGTGTGATTCGAGGGTTGATGAACAACCCATATGTTATGACAGCTCAGATATTAGGGAAAAAAAAGAAAAAGATTGACTGTAATTTTTTTACACTATAATTATCAGTGAGTTTACAGTTAGCACTAGACCAAATGATATAATTTGTAAACATGGTGAGTTATGATTCTGATCTCAGGCCCTGAGGCCAACTCAGTTTGTATTACAAGTTGACATTTCCAAATCCTTCAGAATTTAGCCTTTGATTGCCCCATAGAGCAAAAAAGTTATAAACTTTTTGGAATTCATTGATTGGCCACACTGAGATAAACATACAACTTTTTGAAACAGAGGAAACTGTTTATTCAATGCCACTTTTATTATTTCCACTAAAGAAAAATGGAAAACTTTTGAAACTTAAGAGCAAAGAATACATGGTGCTGAGGAGTATGTTGACTTGCGAGCGCTGAATCAGAGGCCCAACTTTCATATTCTTCTCCCACAGAAAGTGAGGCAGCCTTGCAAGGTTCTGTATTGGGGGGTGGGGGTGAGGTGGGAATCATACCCTTCTTGATACTGTGAACCCATGTTACAAATACAAATACAGCATGAAAACCTAGTCCCCATAAGAGTATGGCCAGAGTAAATATGGGGAAATGGGTTTTGCTCAGTCTGAAAAGTATGTTGCCAAGATCAGCAGCTTGACCACTTGTAGCATGCATAAGGATCACCTAAGAGCTTGCTAAAATGTGGATTCCAAACCCAACCCAGAGAGCTGATTTGGTAATCCTTTAGTAGGACCAAGAATACGTGTTATTTTGTAAGCATTACTAGTTATTCTGCTGGCTTATGAATCACACCAAAAATATTCAAAAGACCATTTCAATATGCAATTTTCAAAAACACAATACAACCTTTTTGGAAGGAAGTACTGAGAATCCTGAAAGAACTCAAATTAGCTCTCCTATTTGATCCTGCAATCCCATTACTGGGCATCTACACAGAAGAAAAAAAATCATTTTATCATAAGGACATTTGTACTGGACTGTTTATTGCAGCTCAATTTACAATCGTCAAAATGTGTAAACATTCTAAATGCCCACCAATCCAGGAATGAATTAACAAACTGTGGTATATGTACACCATGGAATACTATTCAGCCACTGAAGAAAGATGGAGACTTTACATCTTCTGCAGTTTTTTGTTTCTTTTCTTTTCTTTTTCTTTTTTTGGCCAGGGCTGTGTTTGCCCACCATCTCTGGTATATGGGGCCAGCACCCTACTCCTTGAGCCACTGGCGCCACCAAAGACTTTACGTCTTTTGTATTAATCTTGATACAGTTGGAACACATTATTCTTAGTAAAGCAACAAGAATGGAGAAGCAAGAATCCAATGTACTCAATCCTAATATGAAGCCAGCAGATGATCTAATACATACCTTCATCAGAGAAAAATGAAAATCAATTCAAGGTGGGGGTCAAGGGAATAAGGGAGAGGGGAGGGGGAATGCGGATGGGGGGTTATGGTGTATGAGACACCTCTTGAGGGTGGGACACAATTATAAGAGGGACTTTACCTAACAAATGCAATCATTGTGGCCTAATTCTTTATACTCTCAATGAACCTGAAAGAATAAAACACACACACACACACACACACACGAATGTTTCTCTGTGAATATTTCACTCAATTATTTATTTGTTCATCACCTATTAGCCTCTCCATATGAAAATTAGCTAAAAAGATTTGCTCAGATGATGGGAAATCCATATTTTCTTAAAACAAATTATAAGAAATGTTACAATGTTTAAAAATTACTAAGCTAAATAAGCAAATAAAAATCAGCACAGTAATAGTGAAAACTGTCACTATCAACTTAATAATTATTGCCAGCCTGGTATTTTTTCGGGGAAATAATGAGTGATGCTGCTTATGTGTGGATTTTTTTTTTTTTGGTTCTGAATTAAACCGTTATTTTTTATAATAAATTTAATATGTTAAATTGTCAGTCAATAGGCCTATTTGTCTATTGGCTCATTTACATTAACGAGCATGAGTGTCCTTACATTTGTGGCTAATGCATGATTAATGGTGATTACAATGTCTGTGTCTTAAAAACTAGCAGGAGGAGGATAAAGAGGAGAAAGTGAAAATGAAGACGAGGAAGAAGGGGGAGAGGAAGAGGGGAGGGAAGGAGGAATGGAGGGGAAGGGAGAGTGTGGGAGAGGAGGGTAGAGGATATTTTTTTCTGGCACATATTATGTGAGGAATAATGCTAATATGCATGTTTAAAATAATTAGGTTTAAGGTTACCCACTAGACACAGGAAGGGAGGGGTTAGGAGGTGAGGAGTGGGGAGGTCAAGGACAGTGAGATATGTTCCAGACTAAATTCTTCACACTGAATTCACTTTCTATTTTGTGGTGCCCAGCCCCTAACATAACACACAAGGATCTCTGCCCCCTGGCATATGTGTCCTTGTGTAGTTCCTTCCCACATTGTATCAGACTGGGTGTGGATGACCATTAGAACATGGCAGATGTGATGGATGATGCCTCCGAGGCTATTTTATAAAAGGCACCATGGTCTCTTTCTTGCTGAGAACAGAGGGAGGCCAGCTGCACTGTCTTGAGGACATCCAGGCAGCCCTATGAGGAAGCCATGTGATGAGGAACTGAAACTTCCAGATAACTGCCATGTGAGTTAAGCAGCTCTTCAGTCCTTCAAATGCCCAGAGCCCTGGCTGGAATCTTCACTGCAGCCCTGAGAGACACCTCCGCCAGAATCTCCAGCCAGAACACCCAGCAGACCCTAGTTCTCTGATGCTTAGAAACTATAATAATAAATGTTTCTTATAACTTTAGGTTTGGAGATAATATATTTATGAGACATTAGAAAACTACCACAATTTTCATTCACAGTTGCGATATGAAATCTCCATGAAGGGACTTTCAAGTCATCTGCATTTGACCTTGTGACGTGTCTAGAACAGTGATTTTTTCAACCTGACCTGTGAGCTGTGGCATACTGGTGTGCTGTGAGAGATCCTAGGTATCTTGTGAAAATTTTTAAAGATCGTTAATTAAATTATTTTCAAAAGAAGTTCAAAGCACAGTAAGTATAATTTTTTTGCTCTTTTTTAAATCAACATAATTTAAGTGTGTTGCAGAAGTTTAACTATAGGTTCAAGTATGTGATGAGATAAAAAAGGTTGAATGGTGGTCTAGAATAAAGAAACAAGGAAAGTCACCTTCAAAAACCTCAGCATATTCATTTACTATTAGTACTTAACATTTTTTGAAGCTCCAAGAACCAAAATAATTAATAAATACATGTGCTTTGTACCACATGGCATAGAAAAGGTCAACCTTCTCCATTCAATGAGAATACTTAACAGTATTTGAAATTGGAGCCAGTTTTTGATGCAATTTTGTTTTGTTAATCACAAATTTAATTATATAGTCTAAATACAAATATTTATTAGTTGCACTTTCACTTATATCCTTAATCTTATGATTTTTAGTAAAGAGAAAATATCACAAACAAAAGATATCCCATCACACATCCATCTTGGAATTATACTACAATTTATCACTTTCTCATAAGCTCACTTTAAGAAATAGTTAATGTGTTGTCAACATCATCTTAGACTCCAATTTGGAATTAAACAGATGTTGCCCCCAGAGAATAGAAAAACCTTTAGGGTTTTGTTTTTAATTTTAATTTTTATATTTGTAGACACAGGGTCTCACTCTGTTGCCTTGACTCGAGTACAGTTGTTTGATCATAGCTCTGGTAAATTACTATAACTTCAAATTCAAGAAACCCTCCTGTCTCCACTCCCTGAGTAGTTGGTACTATAGGCACACATCAACATGCCTGGCTAATTTTTTTTTTTTTTTAATTGTAGAGACAGAGTCTCACTATGTTGCTCTGGGTGTTCTCAAACTCTGCTTAGAGGTATGAGCTACCACTCCCAGCTAACCTTTGTTTTAATCTCATAACTTTGTGTTCTCAAACAGGCATACTATTATCTATAAACATGCTTTTGATTTAAAAATACAAAGCAAAATTTGTTATAATCTTGATTAAATTCAATGAATCTTCAAAATTACTTTAAGATGTCACCAAAGGTAACTCACATAAAAATATAGTTTTAATTTTGAACAAGTCATATACTGTGGATGGATAGCCATGAAATGTATATTAAAATATTTTGCAATAATGATATCAGTTTTTAAGGAAAAATTGAACTGCATCAAGGCAATCAAATCCTTGTAACTAAAAATTAGGTGATTCATAAATAGTGTAGAAGGTACAGCCTGATTTGCCAAAACTCTGAGTTAGGTGAAGTGTCCTTTACCTGCATGCCCACTCTTCTTATTCAGATACTTGGAATCTTGTATTTAAAAATCCTCTCTCCTTAAAATATGTTATCTATGCTCTAAGGATCTTGTACTCCGCTACAACACAGCTATTTTAGTGGCATTAGTAACTTGGTCTTCATTCTCACAAATATACTTTAAGGTGCATGCTAGTTCCCTTGCTGCTCCAAATGAAAGGTATTTTGGGGAACCAAATATCTTTGTGGTCTCATCATTCATAACATATAGGCAGTGGCTTATTTTATACAGAGAAATATAGGTCTGTTAAAATGATTTTTTTCCAAATTATATTTTCAGGTTTGAAATATAAAAATAATTATTAATTGGCTATATTGATACTTTAGTCCAAAACTGAAAGATCACTTCTATAAGAACATTTTAAGGTTATCAATAGACTCTTTATGATGGGGCTATTAATCCAATGTTTCTATAGCACTAGCAAACCAGTGGCTTGTTCAGTGGTTAAGAAAAATGTCTAAAAAAATTCTAGAAAGCCAACATTTATATATATAATTTAGAAATATATATAAACTACACATACATATTATATTACCCTTATATGTATGTGTGTATATATAATTCCAGTAATTTCAATATGTAGTAACAAATAATTTGTTTGACAAACATTATTAATTAGGTTTAAGTCAATAAATAAGCAAATAGAGTAAGTTACTTATAAGTGCTACTGAACATTGAATAGCATAGACAATTTTAAGTCATCTTACGTAATTTTGAGAGTAACACAGTCAAACTGTTGATCATTATTAAATTATATTATCAACTAATTTGACCTAGATATAAGCAGAAACTCAGATATTACAGATCATTACACCATTGTTCTTAAAACCCTATAAAGACTTCCCATCTTGCTTGGAGTAGAATCTAAAAACTTTGCCTTGACTCACAAGGCCCCGCAGGGCCCCACCTAGCACACCAACCTCTTCTGGTATCATCCTCCCCCACTCCATACATGCCAGCCACACTGTTCTTATTTCCGGTCCCTAGAACACCCTACCCTGTACGTATTCCCCCCTCACAGTATTTTGCGTTTGCTATTTTTAACAAGGTACCATTGTTGCCTTTATTTACCAGATTTGCAATCTCTGATAGAGATTTGCTCAGACTGTTAGCAACTTACCAAGCTACTGGAAATTTCTTTTTCAAAAGAACACATCTAATCATTCTCAATATCTATTGGCAGAAAAGCATATTTCCAGCACACTGTTGAAAAAAGATAATGGCTCACTCTACTAGTTAGTTCTTTCTTTTTCTGGTGCCAGCAGTAACCCGTTAGAAAATCCAGACAATGACACTATAACAATAGTACAATATAGACTAAATACACTTCAAAACTGTAGCTACAAGAGTTCAACAAGCAAATTGAGTTCAACAACATTTGAAAAGTATATATTGTGGTTAGTGGGGTTTATCTCTTGAATACAAGGATGGCAGAACATTGGAAAAGCAATTAATACAATTTACCGTATTAAGCTACATATAAAAATCACATGGTACTCATAGAGGCAGAAAAAGCATGTAACAAAATCCAATATGCATCCATAATAAAAATTATCAGCACATTAGGAATGAAAGGGAACTTCCTGAACTGATAAGGAGCAATTACAAAAATTGTTGCTGCAGCTAACATCACACCAAGGGTGAAAGACTGAATATTTTTCCACTAAGATGAGGGATAAGCCAAGAATGAACATGCTCACCACTCACAGTCAACATTATACCAGTGGCATGAGCTAGTGCGATAAGCCAGGAAAAAGAAATAAAAGGTCACAGGTTGAGAAAAAAGGAACGTTTTCTCTATTTGCAGAAGACATGATTGTCTGCAATCCCCAAAATTCTGTGAAAATGTTATAGAATTCATAAGAGAGTTTGTCAAGGGTGTGGGATGTACTTTAACAGACTTTAAACATTGGTTATATTCTATATGCTAGTGATGAATAATCAGAATTAAATTTGAAAAATAATACATTTAAAATACCATACAAATATGTAATGCTTAAACTTAACAAAAGGTGAGCATGACCCAGACAGTAGAAACTACACATCCTTGGTGAATGAGGTTGAATAAAATTCAAACAAATGGAGAGATTACCATGCTGGTGAATCATGAGTACCAATTCCCACCAGTTTATGTATAGGTTCATTGCAATTACAACCAAAACCCCCAAGACTCTTTGGATGGAAATTGGCAAACTGATTCTAATTTATACAAAAATGCAAAACATCTAGATAAAGCGAAATAATTTTGAAAAAGTAAAACAAATTTGGAGGAATAACTTTGCCTAAACTTGGCACACTTCTGCCCTAATTAAACTGTACTTTCTGCATTAGTCAGAGATATTTCTGCTGCAAACCTCCACTGATAAAAATGCCATCAATTGTGTGTGTGCAAAAAAAGAAGGCTGGTAAAAAAACAACAACAACAAAAAACTAATAAATGCAAAACTATACAGCTCCCAGAATAAGAGAGCATATGGGTTCATAATGACTTTTTAGATCAACACCAAAAGCATAATCCATGTGTGAAAAAGTTGGTAAATTTAACTTCATCAAAATTAAAAACTTCTGGATGGGCATGGTGGGCCATACCTATAATCCTAGCACTCTGGGAGGCAAAAGCAGGTGGACTGCTTGAGCTCAGGAGTTCAAGACCAGCCTGAGCAAGAGGAAGACCGAATCTTTACTAAAAATAGAAAAATAAGAAACTAACCAAGGGTTGGGGTGGGGTCCTGGAGTTCCAGCTACTTGGGATGCTGGGACAAGAGAATCACTTGAGCTCAGGAATTTGAGGTTGCTGTGAGCTATGATGATGCCATGGCACTCTACCCAGGGTGACAGAGTAAGACTAAATAAAAAAAGAAAATTGTATTTCTTTTTCCCCAACCTGTGACCTTTTATTTCTTTTTTCCAGCTTATCGCACTAGCTAGATCCACTGGTAAAATGTTGAGTGTGAGTGGTGAGCATGTTCATTCTTGGCTTATTCCTCATCTTAGTGGAAAAATATTCAGTCTTTCACCCTTTGGTATGATGTTAGCTGCAGCAACCATGAATTTTTGTGATTGAATTTTACAAATTTTTGTAATTGCTGCTTATTAGTTGAGGAATTTGTAATTGAATTTTATGAATTTTTGTAATTGCTACTTATTCAAGTTTTATAGTTGAATTCTATGAATTTTTATAATTGCTGCTTATCAGTTGAGGAAGTTCCCTTTAAAAAAAAAAAAAAGAAAAGAAAGAAAAATTAAAAGCTTCTGCTCTGAAAAGGATGATGGTAAGGCAATGAAAAGAAAAGGTACAGATTTGGAGGAAGTCTTTCAGAATGAAGACCTGATTAGGGACTGGCTTGAAAATTATGCAGAGAACTCTTATAACTCAACAATCAGAAAACAAACAGCCTAATATATATTTTTTAATGGACAAAGGGCCTGTGCAGAAATCTAACCAAGATATACAGCTGGTAAAAAGCACATAAAAAGATGTTTAAGATTATATGTCACTAGAGAATTGTGAATTATAGTGAGATACCACTATGCACCTTTTAGAATGTCTAAAATCCAAAACATTAATACCGTCTTCTGAGAAGGAGAAACAAGGAATTTTATCATTACTGGTGGGAACATAGAATGGTCCAACCACTTTTTAAGACAGTTTGGCAGTTTTTACAAAATCAAACATATTTAACCATAGTATTCAGCAGTTGCACTCCTTGGTATTTATCCAAATGAACTGAAAACTGAAAACCTGGATGCAGATGTTTATAACCTCTTTATTTGTAATTGCCAGAACATGGAAGAAACAAAAAGTCCTTCTACGAGCAAATGGATAAAATAACTGTGGTACATCTATACAATGGAATAGCCTTCAGCGGTGGTAAGAAATGAATGATCAAGCTACAGAAAGACATGGAGAAAACATAAACCCATATAGCCAAGTAAAATAAGCCCTTCTGAAAAGGCTGCTTACTGTATGATTCTGAATGCAGGGCATTCTGGAGAAGGAAAATCGATGGAGACGGTTAAAAGATCAATGGTTGCCAGAGACACAGGGGAGGGAAAGAGGAACAAGTAAGTAGAACGCTTGGGATTTTTAAGGCAGTAAATGTATTCTGTATGGTACTGTAACGGTGGATCTTCCTAAGACCCATGGAAAGTATAATGTAGGACAGCACCTGTAGCTCAGTCAGTAAGGCGCCGGCCCCATATACGGAGGGTGGCGGGTTCAAACCTGGCCCCGGCCAAACTGCAACCAAAAAATAGCCGGGCGTTGTGGCAGGCGCCTGTAGTCCCAGCTTCTCGGGAGGCTGAGGCAAGAGAATCGCTTAAGCCCAGGAGTTGGAGGTTGCTGTGAGCTGTGTGAGGCCACCGCACTCTGCCGAGGGCCATAAAGTGAGACTGTCTCTACAAAAAAAAAAAAAAGAAAGTATAATGTAAAGAATGAGCTCTTATATATGGACTTTAGTTAAGAAGATTGTATCAGCTTTGGCTTATCAATTATAACAAGTGTACCACAAAATGCAAAATGTTAATAATAGGGGAAACTACTGAGGAGGGATGTGCTAGGGTGTATGATAACTCTCTGTACCTTCAATTCGATTTTTCTATAAACTAGGACTTCTCTGAGAAATAAACTCTAGAAATTAAAAAATGATTACAGGGAGGAGAGGAAGCATAATTTTGGCTGGGCATGGTAGCTCATGCCTGTAATCCCAGCACTTTGAGAGGCTGAAACAGAAGGATGAGGCCAGGAGTTTGACACCAGTCTGGGCAACATAGTGAGACCCCAAACTCTAAAAAACTAAATAGCCAGGTGTGATGGTATGTACCTACAGTCCCAGCTATTTGGGAAGCTGAGTCTGGAGGATCATTTAAGTTCATTAAGTTGAAGGTTACAATGAGCAAAGATTATGCCACTGCACTCTAGCCTGGGCTACAGGGGAAGACACTGTCCCCTTCTCCCCCGTAAAAATTCATGTGTGACTTACTAAAAAAAGTAGGGTAAACATATAGAATGTTTAAAAGGACCTCAAAAATATGGAATTTTGTGTTCTCAGAAGAGTCTGATGAAATAAATCTAAAACTTTCATTAAAGGTGATAGCAAAGGCAGGCAACTAAATAAAATTGCTGGTCCCACAAAACTCAATATCTACAATGTACTCTTGATGGTGGTGGTACTTATTACTAAGGCTATTTTACATGTGCTACCTTAATTTAATAACAAATATGCTGGTATTTAAATAAGAATTAGCTGAAGCTATTACAATACCTGTTTTAAAAAAGCCTTCACATAGATTATCCCTAAATCTCGTGTAAGAAGTTAATACCACTCCTTAGTAAGAAAGACTTACAAACATAAGCTAAAGGTTGATGTTAGGTCTTAAAAAATGGTAGTATCATTGGATAATATAATTAATTGGGGGGATGAGAAATTAAGGTCCTTTCTGAAGTATAGCTGCCAATTTGACAAGACTAATACTCTCCCCCTAATATCCATTTTCCCTTTCTTCCTTTTGGAAAAAGCTAGGCTTGGCTGAGTTGCGGCACCTCAGAGAGACTACATTTCCCAGCCTTCCTCTCAGTGACTGAGTTCTGGCCAGTGGGTGGGTAGAAATGATTTGTGAACCATCTGAGAGGTGGTCTGAAAGGAAAGATGTTTACCCCTTTCTTTGCTGGAAGGTAGACATGTGGTGGGCACAACACCTGTGTGGGAGTGAGTCCGCTTTGAAAATCTTCATGAGGATGAACAAGCAACAAATGAAAAGGCCCCCAAGGCCTTGCATAGCCTTAGAGAGTAAAGATGCCCCACCGGCCTGGGTCACCTGCCAACTCAGACTTTACCTGAGAGAGAAATAAATCTTCTATCTTGGTCAAACTTATTGAGTATCTGTTAAAGCAACAACAAAAAAAAATCCCAAAATTAATTCCTCTTAATGCCCATTTTGCTGTTGTTACCCTCATGTATTTATTACACTTAAATATTTATACTGATCACTAATTTATCAAATATATTAATTCCTTTCCCTATGGATGAACAAGACAAACATTTTAGGTTAATATTGATATGGCTTAGTTATGTAATTTTGATTCCAGAACCATAGATTACAGTTCGAGTATTCACAGGTTGAGTATTCTTTATCCAGAACATGTGGGACAAAAACTGGTTTGAGTTTTGGATTTTTTCCGATTTTGAAATATTAGCGTATACATAATGCGATATCCTGGGGAGGGGAACCCAAGTCTAATCACTAAATTTTCGTTTCATATTTGCCTTAACACGCAAAGCCTATAAGTATTTTTATACAATATTTTCTAATAATTTTGTGACTGAAACAAAATTTGCATTAAGTATTTATGTGTGAAATTATCTACTTGTGATGTCACTTTGGCACTCAAAAATTTTTGGATTGTGGAGCACTTTGTAGTTTGAATCGTCAGATTAGGGATGTTGAAGCTGAATCATTGCTCTCAAAAACCTAACTGAAATGTGAAGCATGCATTAAAACTCCTGAGAGATTCAATGTCACATTTCATAGACAGCCCCTATACATGCCGGGTCTATAAAGAGACACCATTGTTGTTTTTGTTATTTACTAGTGGTTTGGATAAGAATCAGATAAATTTATGTTTGGCCTATTTCTACAGATTTTTTTCTTACTTTTCTGACTTATTGGAAACCACTCAAAATAATAGAAATAATTTGTCCAGTCAAACCAGATGAAAAATGTATGTTAATGTCTGAAATATTCTGAGGCTGGAGGTAAGAAAGAGTTAGTAAGGGAGTTTGGAATGTGTTTGTACGACACAAACTCATGTCATAGTAGGCATATTTATCAAAGCTGAAATTGTTGGATAACTTTTTTTAAAATGAGCTCAGATTCTGCTTCATCAAAATCTTCTTCTTTTTGCTGGAATCATGCTAAATCTGACCAAAGCAGTTTATTTACCTCCAGGCTCTCTGTGCTTGCTCCCAGCATCGAGGCTAAGGGTTTGCATTTAATTTAACTATTCCCAAATTGAACACTTGCTGAAGTTAAATAATGAATATGTCCTCATTTTCTTGCCTGGTTAATACTAAGTACGCTTATGTAAAAGTTTGATAAATACTTATAATTCTTTCGAGTCTTGAACCAAATAGGTCACCAACTAAGAATTAATTTTCCTTTCTCTAATTAATGTGCTTTGAATTATTTGCCACGTTATTCATATGTGTTCAAACCGATAGTGGGTGTTTCAATTAGCTGGGAGAGATTTTCATGTCTTATTCATTTAACAACTAAAATTTATTTTGTCCAAGGTGAATGGAGGCAGGGGCTAATCAAAATGGTATTTGAAGTTTCCCTATTTCCGTTCCCTTCTAACCTATTAGACATGTTTAATGTCTGAGAATTCCAGACTCATGAGGTCAGTTAAAATATTTCATTTTGCATATTTTCCTTCAACTTCCTGATCCCCATCCATCCATGCAATCTTTTCTTCACCTAGAATTCCTAGATCTGGCTCCCTAAAAAGTTTAAGCTTACTTTTTTGGGGGGGAGGGTTGTTTGTTTGTTTTGCTTTTCATTCTTTCCTCTGTCCAACTACGTTCTTCTAGCATGTTCTAGACCATCTAGATTTCTTAACCCCAGTTTCACAAGAACTAGATATGTCCTTTCTGTTTTCCAGCTTCTACCAAATTGAAATTACTGTAATGTTTTGAAATTAGGATAGATTTTAAAAATACCATGTTAATAACAACTTACCTCTCTAATGCTTTTCCACTATGGACACACCAATTTTATTGAGTAATTAAAGAGTTGATACAGTAAAGAAATAATAACAGTGAGGAGCAGAGAGACATTTAAATCCTAAAATGGGTATAAAGTGAGTGCAAGAGGCAGCATTATAGAGCAGATACTATACCCAGCCACTCTTTGGATTTTGCTTTTTTAAAAAATAGACACAAAATAATATTTATGAAAAATCAAAAGGCATGAGAATGACAGAACATTCATTTCTGCGCTACTACTATTTACCCAGTTCAAAAACATGATCTGGGAAGCACCTTCAATGTTCTTCCCAGATTCCATCTACCTCCCTCTCTCAAGAAATTACTTTGCCCTGAATTCTGTGACCTTAGCATCAAAGTGTTTTAAATATTTTTTAACTTATAAAAGTAAATATAATGACAGTGATCATTTAATGAGGTTATTGATAGTAATGAGTTAGTGAATACAGATAAAATATCTAGAGTTTGTCTTGGCAGAGAAATCTATAAACATAACGATTGTGATGCCAATTGCATAATGATGGGAAAGCTGAATATTGCTGTATTTATTGTTGCTCTCCTTCATCTTTATGTTCAACAACACATTAGACTACTTGTTTGTTTCCTATGAGGCAATCTGAAAATACAAGATGTAGTCCTCTTCTTAAGGCATAAAACTTCTGCTACATCAAAGGAAAGACTTCTGTAAGCATATATATACCCTGGGGAGGAACTCTCAAGATACATAGAATTTTGAAAAACAAACATTTCTCATTAGAAGTTACAAAATTTACTAGGATTCACATATACCCTTGTAAGATGCACCACAGGTGTAATCCCACACAAGCTATGTTAACTAGTGTGATGAAAATGTGTCAGTCTATGAACCAAGTGTATGGTGCCCCATGATCATACTAATGTACACAGCTATGATTTAATAAATAAAATAAATAAATAAATAAAAGAGAGAGAGAGAGAAATAAAATAAAAAGTGGTTAAAATCATAAAAAAAAAAGAAGTTACAAAATTAACCTGGATCCTGCAGAAAGTTTATATTCATCACAAAATTTATTTAAGGATTTCAGAACTCATGAGCCACACTTTCCACCCAAGGCAATGTTTTAAATCTGTGGAAAATATTAGTATGTTTATGGTTGAGATTTCATTGCATTAACCTCTCTTTTGTGTTTACCTGGAAAACAATCATTTTTAATACTGGGGCTGAGTTCCATGAAATGGAAATTAAATATCATATTCAGGCCAGGCACAGTAGCTCACTCCAGTAATCCTAGAACTCTGGGAGGCAAAGGTGGGTGGATCATTTAAGCTCAGGAGTTCAAGACCAGCCTAAGCAAGAGTGAGACCTCCACTCTAACAATAGCTGGGCATTGTGGCCAAATCCTGTAGTCCCAGCTCCTTGGGGGCTGAGGCATGAGAATTGCTTGAGCCCAAGAGTTTAAAGTGGTTGTGAGCTTCAATGATGCCACAGCACTATACTGAGGGCAACAAAGTGAGACTGTCTCAAAAAATAAATCATAATAAAAATGATAAAAAACACAAATCATGTGTTAATGTGACAAAACTAAAGAAAATCATTTTGAAAGGCTAAAGAATTTTAAACTATAAGATGACACAACTGGATTCAAAGAAATCTTTTGGTTGGAAAAGCTATGCTTTGGAGATAAATCAGAAAATACTGGTAGAAGAAACATCAAAATGTCATTTGTGCTCAATTTCCTTGCTTTGAGATAAAAGTCACATCAATACATCTTAAGTGATAGTGAGTTTTTTTAACTTTAAATACCTTAATATAACAAAAATTCAGATGACTGCACACATCCTGAGTCTAAAGCTAGATGGATTTACTGAAGATGAATACATCTGAGTTATCATTTACGAAGGTAAGGAACAAATATTTTAAGCATTGCACTGACTTCTTTTCAACGCTATTTCTGAGCATGTTTTCTTGTGAGGCAACTAGGTGAGAATCAAAACTTATGCCCATAAATCTTAAATAAAGTACAAAGATTTTTGTCAAATAATCTCTTAGCTTACCAGTTGATAAGTTTAATCAATCACTTCTGATTTACTGCTGAAAATGATGGCCTTTTACCAAGCCACTTACACTGATAGAGCAAGTTGGATCAAATGTACAAGGATGATCAATTTTTTGATTGATTTATGTACACATGGAGACACCTGGTAGGTAGCATAGCATATCATCCTTACCAAAGACTTGATGATCTGATCTTGTTTCTAGAAAAAGGCCAAAATATAACTTGGTGCCTTGACCAAGGAACAGATACTTGTCTCCTGTTCTTGGAGATCCTTATTTTCTTTCTTTCCTTCCTTCCTTCCTGTCTTTCTTTTTTCCTTCCTTCCTTCCTTCCTTCCTTCCTTCCCTCCTCTCCCTCTCTCCCCCAAATTTCTTTTAGAGGGCAAAGTGATTTTTGGTGGATAATCTCTTCCTCTTTTCATCAAAGTTAGATGGTAAAAAGTATGTTTAGTAACACAGCACTATCAAGTCAAATAAAATCTGATTATTATTAATGTGTTTTATATTAAAGAAAGTTTCTAAAATTTATTTATAGTATTTTTTTCTTTTTAAATATGCTTTCATTATTTGTGGTATATGAAATCTTTTGCAGCTTTTTTTCCTTGAATCACAGGCACCGCCCTTCATATGAAGTCCTTTGAAAAGCAACTTTAAGAAATTCTTTTGTTAAGCCACATTGAACAGATAAAGTAGTTAGATGATGTTGCCCAGTAGAAACTCCCAGGCACAAAAGAAGCTAGTTAAGAAATAGCTCATGTGCACGTGAAAATTGTATTTAAATTTCTGTATATTCTAGCTCTAGTTTCAGAAAGCGTGGCCAGTCATTTGTGTCTGTTCAAGAGAAGAATAATGATTAGCCTACTTTGGCTGAAAAATGGATTCACATTCAGTAGTGTCCATCGAAATGTTAGTTTTTCTGTGCTGCGTGAATTCTAAAGATAGAGTAAAAGTAGAATTAGAAACCAAAAGGAGACACTTTTCTTCTTCACGTCAGCAAGAGTATTACACTGGTTAGGTAGAGATAGAAATAGACAGATAGAGAGAAAGAGGGAGAAATTTAAGACCAGTTAAAATGAAGGCATTTCTTTGTACTCTCTCTCCAGTCACGTTAAATAGCATATCGTTTGTCGCATGCCCTTCATTTAACAATATGTCCTTCCTATTACAGCAATTTTTAAAAATCAGAAATTAGTACAGAATTCAGATTTATAGCTTGATAATTTATTGCAAACCCTTTTTAAAAGAGTAGCTATTTCAAATGTTACTATATTTATGTATACTGTTTATATAATGTGACATATAGGCATATAAAATGTAAATATATCTGGCATGTGAAGATCTCCATTTTTATTATAAGCTAACAGATGTACTTGTTTTAACAAAATTGAACATTATAAACATGGTATCAGTAAACAGTGACTCCCATCCCGTGGTAGATTCCTATCTCAGGCCACTTGTCAGAGATAGCCATCAAGAGTTGTCCAGGCCTGTCTTTACAGAAACGGTCCAGGAAATTATAGAACACAAAAACATGTAATCAACAGAGTGGCTGCAGGTCTCAGTCTACAGATTGGCCTGTGCAAGAAATACTGCGTTTGTTTATCTCCCTGGAAATGTCAACTTCTGGCCTGCTGTGCAATCCAAATTGGGCCATCACAGCAGAGAAATATTTGATAAGACTAACAATCTTTTCTGATAATTTTCAAACTCTCCAATTCCCTGTCCAGGATCAGATTATGTGTTCCAATACTGACAGGACCCATAAACCTCTCTTCCTTCCTAGAAGTCTCTTTGTTAAATGTATGTACATTTTACTACTACACTCACATCTTATTAATCGTTTTGTAACATCTACTGTAACCCTGAAAAATATTTGTAATGTATGATAGAGCTAATACCCCTACTATGTAAAAAAGTCTTATACACCACTATGAAAATAATTCTTGCAAATGAATATAAAGAAATTTCAAAACATTAAACTAAAACGGCCAACACACACACACACACACGCATACAAATATCAATCAGCCTTAATAGTTATCAAGGAAATGTAAAAACATTCCCGTTTCCTATTAAAATTTGCAAAGATTGAAAATAATCTTCTTAACTAGTGTGAATGGGATCGCATGGATACAGAGTGCACATCAGCTGAGAATATAAATCAGGCAATCTTCATTTGTTTGGTACAATTGAATCATCTCTCAGCTCTCTAACTACCTTTCTCCAAGACCTTTCAGCTTCCAGTATTGGATTCATTTTCTTTTGATAATACATAGTAATAACATTGCAATTCTTTATATATGGTTTTAGGGTTTTACACATTTTCTAATATTTTATCAAAAACTAAAATTAATAAATAATAATTCATTATTTTGAAGATGTGAACATTCCTAACAGAGCTAGTCATCTACTTTTTCTTATCTGTTTATTTCTTGTATAATTGTCTGTTTTCCTTGGAGTTTCTAAATGCCTTTCTTTCCTGATTTTTTTCTAATTCATCTTTTTGTCACACCCTCATTTTTCTCATTTAAAACATAATCATATGATACAAAAATTAAAGGACCTTGTATAGGGAATAAATATTTTAGCCATTTTCATCTGTTTTCCCTCTTTTATTTTTCCTTTTCTCTTATTCTAGAAAGAGACTCTCAGCAGACAACTTTGCTTTGGGGCTGGATGGATTAAATTTCTCTGGAAGATCTTTCCATTCCCAAATAATTGCATACAAAAATCTAAGCTTATCGTAGACATGGTGTTATATATTTAGTCACAGAAAAAAAAAGAACGTATGTGAAAAATATAAGGAAGCAGAGAAAGATTATTCTTACATTAGAGCAATTTCTAAATTTATGTCTAAAAAAAGAGGATAGACTACATATTCTTTCTCTTCAGAGGTCTCTGTAAAGCAATAATTAAAGACTTAAAATGCTATAAAGTGATAACAAATAAGTAAAGTAAGGGGAGTGGTAGCATATATGGAAGAAGTGATCAGAAAAAAATTTCTGGAGAGTTGATACAAGAGTGAAAATTGCCAAAGCAGCGCTTAGAAAACTGCAAAGAGAGGTGTGTACATCTAAATAGCAAGCAGACTTACCTTGCAGAAAATCAAAAATGAGACCCGAAACTCAGAAGAAAAAAGAGAGAGAGAGAGGTGAGAGAAGCGTTGGGTGGGTGAAATAAGGAGGAGGAGATGAAAGTCTATAGGCAGAGGGTTCTCCCTTTCCCTGCATCCTGTGTTTTCCTTCAGTGAATATCTTCACCTGTGGAAAACATTTTAAGGTTTCACTCTCTAAACACAGAAAAGATTCTTGAAAAAACACTTCACATTTTGACAGAGCATCATTGTAAAGTAACAACACTACAGACAGCAAACAACCTTTTATTGTCCCACTGTGGAAAATTTGTGGGAGCATTCCTGAAAAACACAGCAAAACAAATCCAAAAAACCCAAAGTCAAAACAACAACACCCACTGCCAAAGGCACCACAATAAATGAGCAGACACGCAAGCCCTACAGAAAAAAAGAAGTATCATAAAGACCAGAAAAAACAAGCAAAAACTCTCAAAAGGGCATTCATATTTTAAAATTTGACAGATATTGATAAGCCGTTCTCCAAAGAAGTAATAGCAAATCATGGCTCTGCAGAAAATGTACAAGAGTATGTAATTTCTCATGCCCTGACCAACCAACTTGTGAATGTTTGGCAATTTGAGTAAGATACAGCATCTTTTTGTTTTATATTATATTTGCTAAATTATGTCACATTGAAAATTTTTTTTAGATTGTTAGCCTTTTTTAATTAACTGTCTTTTCATATCTTTTTATTTTTCTATTGTGTTATTAGTACAGTTGTACAGTGAGTCCTTCTACAGTATTGGACTTCTCTCATTTCGTAATTATTAGTTACGATTATTTTGAATGCTCTAGGCATTGATTTACTATGCATTTTATAATAAAGTTATTTATGTATAAGAAACCCTTGCTAGGATTTTTATGTGGATTATGGAATTATACAGTAAATCTATAGATCAACTTGGGGACCATTGTCATCTTTAAACTATGTTGAAACTTCTAAGCATTAACATTTCAGATCCCTCTTTTTATTGAGGTCTTTTGATTTCTTGTATCAGAATTTTATAATTTCCAGCATACAGGACTCTTGTTCAGTTAAGTCTATATCAAAATAGTTAGTTATCCTTGGAGTTATTATAAGCGGCACTGTGTTTTTTATTTCGATTTCCTCATGTTCTTTGTTAGTATAAAAAACTGCGATTGACATTCATGTGTTGTATTTGTGCTCTGAGGTTTTGCCAAACTCATTTATTAGTTCTTAAGTAAGTTGAAATAATTCCTCTCTATTTCCAATTTCCTAAGAGTTTTTGTCAACAATTAATGATGGATTTTGTTGAATGCTTTTTCTGCATCCAATGATATGATCCCATGATTTTTTCTTCCTTAGCCTGTTGATATGATAGATTACATTGATCAGTTTTCAAACGTTCAAAAAAACTTTCAAGAAATATGTAGAACCTTGAATATCTGAAATAAATTCCACTTGGTCATGATATATACATTTTTATATGCATTTGATTATATTGGCTAATAGTTTGTTGAGGATTTAAGTTTATTTATTTTTATTTTCTCACACTCTTTTTTGTCTTTTCTTAAATTACACTGAGTGAGAGGTATTCTCTTTCTTATATTTTCAAGAAGAGATTATATAAAATTGTTATTACTTCTTTAAATGTTTGGTAGAAATCACTAACTCTGGGCCTGGGGATTTCTTTTCAGAGAGATTTTAAATTGTGAATTACATTTTTAAAATGGTGTATGTGTATATAATTTATTTCACCTAGATTGAGTTTTTCTTTCATGTGGTTTTTAAGGAATTGATCTGTTTCTATTAAGTTGTCAAATTTAGTAGTGTAAAGTTGTTCATACTATTCACTTATGATTCTTTTGATGGATGCACAATCTATAATGATGTATTACATATTATCGCTGATATTGGTAATTTGTGTCTTCTCACTTTTTATTTTCTTCAGCCTTGCTAGAGGTTGATCGATATTATTGATCTTTTTAAAAAGTAACCAGCTTTTTGTTCTGTTGATGTTTCTATTGTTTTCTTATTTTTAATTTTATTGATTTCTGTTCTTTGTGTTTCCTTCCCACATTTACTTTCAGTTTATTTTGCTCCTACAGCAGGAAACTTACATTATTATTTTTGTTATTATTATTACTTTTTTGAGACAGCATCTCTCTCTATTACCCAACTAGAGTGCAATGGCATCATCAGAGCTCACTGCAACCTCACACTCTTGGGCTCAGGTGATCCTCCTCAGGTCTCTCAAATCGCTGAGACTACAGGTGCATGCCACCACAACTGGATGATTATTTCTATTTTTAATAGAGACAGGGTCTCACTCTTGCTCAGGCTGATCTTGAACTCCTGAGCTCAAGCCATCCTTCTGCCTCAGTCCCCCAGAGTGCTAGGGGGACCCTACCTGGCCAAGAAATTTCTCCTACCTCTCTTTGACTGCACTAATATACATGTTGGATCTTCTGTTATTATTCCCAGGTCATTTCGTCTCATTTGTGTTCAGTCTTTCTTTAATTCACTGTTGTTCAAACTTTGTAGATTCAATTGATCTGCTCTCAAATTTACTGACGTAAAATGCAGTAATTTCACAAAAAAAACAACAATAAAAAAAATTCCACCAAAAACTTACCTTTTGATAAAATTGACTAACAGGTGAAATAAGCACATGGTACTTATTTTTATCATGATACATAGTGTATGAATTGCAGAAATTTCTCGCATTGATATTTATTCAGTCAGCTGATGATTTTCCATCTACTTCTTAGACACAACAGGATTTCTAGGGTTTCACTTTCTCTTTCTGTGCTTTTTTTTTTTTAAATAGTAACAACAATAACACATAAACTCAAAATCATTATAAATGGAACCATTATGGGAAAAGTTACTTTCTCCATTTTTAGAGTATTCATATATAACTGAAATGATTTTATGTTCTTAATATTGTAGTTCTTGAAAACATGTGATCTTATCATCCAGTGGTGAGGTGGTAGCTGTGCGCCTCCATCCAGACACAGTGATTCTTCGTGGCCTGATCCTCTTTGGGAACAGCTAATGAACACATTTTGGCACACGCTAAGAAGCCTGAGATAAGCGCTATTACAATTTGTTTCTATCTAAATTACTCCAATTTGGGAAATGGTGCTGAATTGCACTGATTTCCCACAAACCTAGCTCATTTTGATGAATACTACTATGTGTCTCAATGCAGGATATCAGAGCAACAGAAAATAAACACGCGTACAAACAGAGAAATGTCTCCAACCTTTTATTTTGGATCAAACAATTGCTTTTGTTCTTCACATTGATTCGGCTGGTAATTAATACTATGCTCTACAATGAATGTCATTTGCATAATTTGAACATTCAACAATATTAATATTCTTTTTCTTAGAAATAAAAATGAACCAAAGAACCTTTTAACAGCTGTTTGAAGCATATTTTGTAATCAGATTGGGCATTTGTGCCTGTAAACAATGAAAGGGTGAATTATTCTTTAAATCTGCAGCTCTGTCAGTGTTTCACAATCTGATCACTTGTGTTGAAAGAATGGAGGCTACGTTTTGAAATAATTTTTCTGAAGAATTCATCATCGTGTAAAAACTCTACAAAATATTCCCTTTTTCTTAACTTCTTCCCCATAGTTATTATTATATTTAAAATTCGTAATTTAAAATGACTGTAAATAAAACTGACAGGTATATGTAGCATTTGACACAGTGCCTTACAAACAAAACAGCCACTTGGTATTACTTGCTGACCATGAACTTAAATGAAAATGTTAAGCTGGATTCTGAATTTATTCAGTACTGGAATAAGAGGGGAGAATATTTAAACACCATTTTGACCTTGAAAACTATTAAATGGGCCTCTACTTTGGGAAGGGAAAGATGTGGAAAAGATATTGAGAGACACCATACAAACACTTCCCCTCACATAATGTAACAAAATATTCTAGCTTGAAAAATAAGAGATATACTCAATTCCAATATGAAGCCAGTAGATGATCCAATACATACCCACGTAAATGAAAAACACAAATCAGTTCAAGGTGGGAGAAGAGTAAATGAGGGAGCAGGGAGAGAGAAGGAGGGAAGAGGATGAGGGGTTACTGTATATGACATGCCTCGTGGGGGCCGGACAACTATAAGACGGACTTTACTTGACAAATGCAAACAGTATAAGAGAATTCTTTGTACCCTCAATGAATCTGAAACCATAAAACATAAAAACAAGAAATATAACTATCAAACAGTTACAGAATATTTTTATGTTATCCTTTGGGGGGGTTTTAAATAAATTTTTAAATTAAAAAAACGATAAGTTATAAATGTGAGACATGTTTAAGACAATAAGCAGTTAAAGCCAAATGAATGGCAGAGACAGTAAATTCTGAAACCTCAAAGAAGGGCCAAGATGCTGGGGAGGGGAATAATTCATGAAGTTCTCACTAGTCATCTTATTTGCAAGGATCATAACAATAAAGATATCATAGCAATGTGCTGAGCCAGCTTGTACACCAATGCTTGCTCACAAATGCAGACCATCATCAACTCTTCCAAGCTCCTCTGAAATTATCTCCTGGGAGTATTTATACCACAGATATTGGCAAACTCCACAAATCATTGATATTTTTCTCTCAGAAAAACAGTTGGTAAGTATTTATTAGCACACAATTGTATGTAAAGGACCTTATCAAAATCTAGTTCAAATATTCCTTTAAATTCTGCTTAAAAGTAATTTTTTTTTTTTACGATGAGGAGGTTGAAACCAAATAACAGATCTTGATTTTCAGATTTTTGCCTAATGGTTTTCCTATCAAATATGGGAAGTACTATTCCCATATTAACAAATTTTATTTTTACTTACAATTTCCCCCCTGAGCTGGTAAGAGTTGTTTGAACTCTTAATATCCAGTGTGTCTTAAGACTAAATTTGTAACCTAATAAAATCCATTAAAAAAAGACCAATGTATCTATTTTGGTAATCTATTCCTGCATAATAAATACCCCATGATTTAGTGGCTTAACCACTGATGTTTTAAAAATTTTTTTTATTGTGGTTACAAATCTGTGGGCCAGGATTGGGGAGGATGAAGCTAGAAAGTTTTCATTTGAGGTGTCTCGCGTGACTGCAGTCAGATGTCAGCTTGGGCTGCAGCCACCAGCTGTCTCAACTTTGTGGCTGTCAGGATGGCTCCTTCACCTTATCACTACTGAGAGTCAGCTGGCATCCTCAACTGGAGCCTTTGCATGTGACTTCTTCAACATGACATATCAGATTAATTAAACTTCCTATGTGGCAGTTGAGCCTTCCACACACAGGTTTTGCAGTGAACGGGGAAAAAGCTGCATGGCCTTTCTGGGCCCAGGCTCGGAAGTTACATAGGGTCACATTTGCTGTGCTGAAGCGCTATAACCCTACCTAGATACTAGGGAAAGGCAAGTTGATACTACTTCTCAATTGGAGATGTCTCAAAGAACTTTATGGCCATTTCTTTTAAACCTGACTCAGAAGTCAATTGATTTACTTCCAGGTAGTCTAATATCTAAAACCCTTGGTCTCTACAAAGTATTGGTTTCTTTTTCCTTTTAGTCATTTACAAAGAAAAACATGAAGCAAGATTCCTAAATCTAAGTATTAAACAACAAAATCCGTAGATGTGAGCTTTCTCTCATGTTCTGTATGCACCATTTATATAATCTCAACTGATATTTAAAGAAGAGAGTCAGGGAAATATAACATGTCATTCTTATGCTTAAGAAACTTAAAATATAGTTGGGGAAATATAATATTTATACATGCATTTATTCTTCCACTCAGGAAACAGTGACTGAACATATCTCCTGAGCCAAACTTAGTTCTAGGTTCTTGGAAAACAAAGGAAACCATATGTTCACTGGCTTTAGTAAGCTCACAATCTAGAAAAAACAGAAACCACTAACTGTCTGTGTCTGATGCAATGAGGATAGTCGATAAATCGAGTTATGCAGAAATTTTGATGGGGCTCAGGGAATAGAAACATGAATTTTTTCTAGTGGGGAATATATAGAACTTCTAAGCCAGTGGAAATCAAAAGTGTGGGAAATTAAGAACTATATCCCAAGATGCCTTTGCCTATGTCTCCACATTGATCCTTAAAAATATGGACACACTTGCTACAGAGACATTAATAGCATGTGAACTAATAGCTTCATTTGGAAGATCTGTTGTAAAAATAATGAACTTTTCCCCCTTGATTTCATGACTATCTTCTAGACTGAGGGTAAGTACAAAAGACTCCCACAAACATTTCTAGAGCAAGCAAGGAGTATAAATGCATAGTTTGAGAGCAGTTTCTCCAAAGGCCAAAGAAAAATTTATGAACCTCAACTAAATTATGAAACAACAGATGTCAAAAAAAAGGAAGAAAAAAACGACTATTTATGAATGAAGCACAAAATCAAGACTGTCCAGATTAAGAACACACTGACTGATACTTTGAAGGTGACTACTAGAATCTGAAGAAAATGAATTCAATGTTTCCTAAGCTCATAGAAATTTTGATAAATATGAGTCTAATAAAATTACAAGTAGCTAACGCAGACCTTCAATACAAAGGTGTCATTTTAACAGGGTTCATCTACTATTGAAGCCACTAGGGTCAGGTTGACAAAGTCTGAGAAATTCCCCAGCAGGGAGTTTGTGAAGAATTCACATACTGTGACCTTACAATTAGGAAGAAGTGCGGAGTGATGGTCCCTTCGGTCAGATACTTTGATTCTTCATTCATCTTACAGTTTTGCCTTGTCATAGATCCTTGGTGTGTAGAAATATAAGCTTACTGAACTTGATTATATAGATCTCATAATGAGTAAGAAATCCTTCCGACTCGCTTCGGAGAACTATTAGGTTCTTTCTGACATGGATTCCAGTAAACCCAATTCCCTGCTTCCATTCATTCTTCCACATTGAATCATTATGCTGCTTCTCTTCCCCCGCTGGACTGTGGATCAATTTATTCATTTCTCAGACTTGGGAGATGCATAAAGTGCTAGGAGAGAAAGAGAGTTTAAATCTCCAGAGAGATTTGTACCAACCTGACTGGAGAGTATTGAGAAAGGGTTATGTTAAAGTTAAGTGATTCTCAATTGAATAATTCTCTCCAGCTAAGTTAGGGGTATTAGGTTTTTGCCGTGCAATTCTGTTAGAGCACCAAATGCTGGAGAAAGCCTGCATATCAGTCAGAATGGGCTATGCTGTGCTGCAGGAACAGAGTGGCTTCAAATAACAAGAGTGGGTCTCCTAGTGATGCCTTGTGATCGACAGCAGCTCTGTTCCATGTCACTCCCACTTAGGGGCTCTGGATGACAAAGCCTCCACATCCATTGCATCACTGCAGCATGGAGGCAGGAACATGGTCAGCACATGTGGACTCAGCAAGACTTTTGCCTAAGAGGGGTAACACCTCACTGATGCTCATCACATTACACTGACCAGTGCCACACACCTGACATAAGGGACGTGCGTCCACCAGGAGTGCTGAAAACACTGGAAACAGCACTAAACAGCATCACACCTTAAGGCTCTACCATGAATAATTAGAGACACATTAACCTTAAGAGGAAAACTTAAAGCTAACTTTTCATCATAAAAGAACTGTTTACAGAAATAAATGTAATTGGCTGTGTCTTGGGTGTGTATTTCTCCCTGAGTGAGATAGCACTAATACTTGCTACAAAATTAGTATAAAAATATGCTTCAAAAAACGAGTAATGTGACTATTTCATAAACAAGGTGAGATCAAACTCTATCTCTAGGAGAGAGCTTATTCTCATTCATTTTATATAGTTCAATTTCTCTTTCAAGCTCACTTAAAACCTGGGGTGATACCCAGCTTATCGCAAACAGAGCTGTCTAGGTTTCCAAAGCTAATTTGCCCTTGGGGGCTTTGTGGTTTAATCATCGCACTTTCTCTGCTTCTGAGTTCCTATTGATATTGGACTTCCTGGGGTATGGTATAGAAGTGACTCTGAGTTGGCCCATCCTGAGAGGATTTTTTTCTGTAATTTGATTCTTTTTCCTTATGTAAAAAACTAGTGGAAAAGGTCAATCTAATCTCCATCTATCCTCAACATGACGGATTCTCTACAAATTGAGATTTGTAAACTTCAGTGGGTCATGTTTTCTATACTCCTCAACAAAAAATGCATTTTTCTTTCTCTGCTTATCAGGCAGAAGACTTACCTGGGGCAGGGGAAAATCATAAGTATATTTATTAGAAGAACACTCATAATCCCTGACTTCACTACTCCAAGATTTTCCTTTCCCAGGCCCTACTAAGATGCTATTTTGTTTCCAGTTTTGTTTGTTAGCTTGTTTTTTTATTGACGCTAAATCTTGGTTGAATGACTAACTCATATGTATAAACATTTTATGGTACTAATTTGATTTTAAAAAATCACATTTTACTAATGATAGAAAAATGTACTAGGCACAAATTTAACTTACATGCTATTGGTATATGTAATCATATAACTTGAAACATTTTTCTTATTAATTTTTATACATGTTATAGTTTCAGAGGCATTTCTTTTGGAGAAATTTGAGAATTGATGATGTAATGTCTCTTTAATATACTTAAATTAAATTTAATTAATTAATTTTCTATGGCTATTTAAATGTTTTCTTAGCTAATGCTCTTTCATACAAATAATGAACATATTTTTAAAATTGAAAAGCTTAATTCAGTACTCTTAACATTCTGCACATTAGGTAAGATACTGCTAATTGCCCTTTTTGTGCTTATTTGTGCTTTTTAAAAGGCAAACAAAACAGCTAATATATTAATTTACTCAATAGGTTTGAGGGTCACATACATAAAGTGATTGTTGAATAGTGGCTGTCTAGAGGCTGTGTTAAGAAAAATTCTGAGGCCACATAAAAGCTTGGCAATAGGGTTCTGTGATGTTAGTCCCCAGATGAGGGAAATGAGAGAAACAAACATGTGTATGACCCCTCTTTGTTCCTGAGGTAACTCAAGGTACAAGTAACCGGAAAGGGATTGGTTATGAATACCATAGTTTGATTTTGATAAGGACACTATACAAAGAAGATAAAACACTTTGATTCCTTTAGCATCTCCTATTTTTCTGTCAATACAGTGGATGGCTTATTTCTAAAAAGTATTAAAAGTTTTTCTGAAAACTGGAACAAGGGATATTAAATGTATTAGTGGTCACCTTGCACTGGCTGGATGAGGAATGGGAGATGAAAATAGCTGTTACCAAATGATTTCTAACAATCTTTGGGGACTGTTAAAAAAAGATGTGTATAGAGAAAATTCTAAGAATGTTTCTGAGAGCAGCTAACCACAGAAGATTCCCTTGCAATTTGTTCTTGGAAGGTCTATACTTAAAGCTGTATTCCACACTTGATCTTAGCCAAAAGGCTGAGAGGCGATTAAAACCTGTATTCTAAACTTAAAAAACACACACACACACACACACATATATATATAGTTTACAGCAGATGAAATTTTAGGAAGTGGCTTTTGAGGATAGATCTAAAGCATGGTTATTTTTTCTTCTAGTATATGAGTAATAAGGACACTGAAAATTGTTGCAGGGGAAGCAAGAGGAATTTATATATCATATGTCATAAAATTACCCCAGACATAGGAACAGCGAGAATAATAAATTCTTGACAATCAAGGACACATAAAATAAAAAAAAGAGAACTCAAGCTCAAAATATCATGGAATGTATTGTGGGTAATTGTTACCAGGAAAAAAAGACTATTTATACCCCATTAAAGTAAAATAAATCTAAGAGTATATTACATACTTTCAACTATCACTTGTAAATAAGCTTTAAAGCAACTATTTGTTTCAACACTATATTTTCACAGCATGAAGGTCAATATGGTAGCATAGACTTGCAATATGAGTTAGAAATCCCAAATCTGAATCCTAGTTTTGTTATTGAACCAGTTATGTGATTTGGAACAAATCGTATGTATCTCTGGATTTTAACTTTATTTCTTAACATTTTTATGTTTGAATTAAATGATCTCTCAAATATTAACCATAAAGCTTATCACAGTGTTATATAAACCAGGAGAAACACCCATTTACATACCAAAACAGCTAGTCAGAGACAACACTTGGTGAGAAAGGATGAACTTGAAGACAAGTCCATGGCTGAAGTAAACTCACTGCTATTCATCTCCCTTCAATATAATTTGGCAATCCATTAGCAGTGTGGAAAATCAGAATGAGCACTCTCCTTCACTGAATTTTGACAGAGGGACTGGAGATTTCCATGTAGAAACCGGCAGAATATTAAGTTATAAATGCATGGATTGACAGTTTAAAGGTTAGGTGAGTGACTGACTTTGACCCAGACTGACAGCTCTCAGGCATGACCCTGGTTGCAAAGAAGAGAGGACAGGTTCGGGAAGTGCATGAGGGGCCAGGAAAGTAGACCCATGATTTCTGTTCAAACTTGTCCAGCACTGAGCTGCTTCTCTCGGCAGGACACATTGTGTTGTCCTAACACAGGCTCAAGGCACCCCCTCCCCAAAGTAATGGAATCTCTAGTGTATAACCGACCCTGCCTATGGAAACATCTTAGACCTCCTGTAGGACTTCTAATCATGGCCCTCATTTTCAGAACTTACTTCCTAATCATTGGGGAGAGTCTCACATCCATCTAAGCTATTAGGGCAGAAAAAATTACTATCCACTTTATAAGAATCTTTATAAGAATTGTTCTAAGAATTTTAGCCTTTGTGGGAAATCGAGAATGGAGATAATTAGGTGAAACAAAAGGATGTACAAAAATGATCAATATAATTTGGTGATGGATTAGCAGGGTGGAAAATCAGAATGAGCACTCTCCTTCACTGAATTTTGACAGGGGGACTGGAGATTTCCATGTAGAAACAGGCAGAATATTAGGTTATAAACCACCTTTTTCTGGAGAATTGATCTTAAAGCTACTAGCACACTCCGCATCCCAGACCTTCTTCACCTCACACTCCCCAGTTATTCTCCAACACATCACTTTATTTCCTTTACCAGAAACTGTAATTCTATTATTCACTTTTAAAAATATGCATATTATATTTTTCTTCACTAAATGTAAGCTCTATAAAGATAGAATTCTCATCTTTCTTGTTCACACATCCCTGGCCCATAATTGGTCTCAATAACATGTTCACTTGATGAACTAATGAGTAAATGCATGTACCGTGAAGAAAGAGCAACATAGTCAAATAGTCAAATAGAATTGAGAAATTCTGCACACTACATACCTCTCTTGTATGTGAACAAATATTTTTCTTAATCATCATATTTATTTTATAAATTTATATGTTGGGGGAAAACTAAAATACCTCTTGATTCCAGATATATTACGCTTATATAAGGATACATTTCTTCAAAATAGATTATCTTTTCTGAAGAAAACAATGATAGAAGTGGCACAAGGATATGGTGAAATTCCTAATGAATCGTGTGTTGGTGTAGCTCAACTGAAAGGAGAGTGAGATGTAACGGTTTACTATACTAAAAATACATAATGAATTATCACGAACTTAACAGCTTAGACCAACACAAATTTACTGTCTTACACTTTTGGAAGTTGTAAGTCCTAAAATCAAGTGGTTGGAATAGCTGCCTACTTCCTGAGTGCTTAGAGGACAATCTCTTTCTTAGCTTCCTCATCTTCTAGAAACCATCTGCGTTCCTTGGGTGTGGGTCTGACCAGCAGTGGCATCACTCTCGGCATCTTCAGCTGATACTCACTCGCCTTATTTTACTCGCCTTCGCAGGTGTCCCTTCCTGCTACCCTCTTATAAGGACTCATGTGATTACCTCAGACCCAACAAGGATAATCTAGGATCATCTCCCCATCTTCTTAATGTACCCATGCTTGCAATGCCTCATTTGCCATGCAAGATAATATACACATAACTCCAGGGATTATTATTTTTTTTTATTAAATCATAACTGTATACAATGATATGATTATGGGGCATCATACACTCACTTCATAAACCATTTGACACATTTTTATCACAGTGGTTAACATAGCCTTTCCGGCGTTATCTCAGTTACTGTGCCAAAACATTTACATTCTACGTTTACCAAGTTTCGCAAATACCCCTGTAATATGTACCACAGGTGTGATCCCACCGATTCCCCTCCCTCTACCCACCCCCCCCTTTCCCACTTCCCCCTATTGTTAAGTTGTAGCTGGGTTATAGCTTTCATGTGAGAGTCCCAAATTAGTTTCATAGTAGGGCTGTGTACATTGGGTATTTTTTCTTCCATTCTTGGGATACTTTACTAAGAAGGATATGTTCATGGATGGAGCTGGAACTCCAGGGATTATTATGTGGACATCTTTAGGGGACTATTATTTCATCTACTGCAAAGGGAATTCTGACTAAAATTGATGAATTGAACACAAGTGGTAAATTGATGGCAAGAATGTCCTTAAATCTTCACCACTCCCTACATCAAAACCCTTCAGAAATATCTCTCTGTAGATCCTTTCACCAGTAATTCCTCACTACTTGAATCTGGGCTGCCCTTGTGACTTATTTTTACCAACCAATAGAATGTTGCAGAAGTGATGACATGCCACAGGCAATTGTAGGGTTTGTGTGTTTCTGCTTTTGTTCCTGGAAACCTCATCTTGAGAACTATCATGACAGCAAGCCTGGGGCGGCCTAGTAGATGATGAGTGTGACCCATGGTTTGGCCATTCTCATCACTTCACTCAATAGCCAATGGAACTTCAGGTATATGAATGAGATCATCCTAGATCAGCCAGAGGCTAGCCAACTTGTCATCAGACCACAATACATGAGTGAACTCAGCAAAGATCATCTAGACCTGACTAAAATTACCAGAATTACCCACTTATCCAGGGACAGCAATATTAAATACTGGTTGCTTTAAGACGCTGAGCCTTAGGATGGTTTGGTAGTTTGACACATAAAAATAGCAAACAGATATTAATATTTATCTCTGCTTTTTCCATAAATTTAACCTAATGACAATGAGGAGTTGTTGCTTCCATTATTATTGCTTTCTTTTATCAACCCACAAAGGCAAAGAAAAATTAATAGACTAGAGAAACAACAACATTTTGGAAGCACAAAAACAAAAGAACCAGTAACAATAGACTTAGCAACAAAAAGAAAAAATGGCTCAGAAATAGAATAAAATGAAAAGAAACACAATTTTCTGTGTAGAACCTCCAAAATGATAAGAAACTGGCAGCACCAGGCCCCTTGGAGCAGGGAGAAACAGGGACAGAGAGAGAGGGGAATATAAAATAGGATAATTTTTTTTAAGTCCCTTGGAGACACAGTTATAGCTTCATATCCAATCCTCACTCTATCCACAGGCCACCCAGAGAAAAGGAGTGACATTCTACTATGTGAAGATGGTGAAAGGGAGGCTCTCTGAAGTAACAAGCACCAGGCACAGCCAAAGGTACTGATGAACACTGAGAAATAGGGAATTCAGTGAAATCTTACATTCTGTGTGTTGTGACCTCCAGCGTTCTCTTTCCATTCAGCTTTCAGAACTCTGACAATCAGTGTAATTAAAAGAGAACACTAAAAAATTCTTCCCAGGTAAGTCTGGCCAACAAAAAAGACAAAGATACTGATATCCAGGCTTTTCCAATAAAACAGCCAATTCAGCCAATTCACCCTGAAGTGGAGCTCACAACTGACAAGAGTCTGGTGCAGAGTGTCTAATCTGTTTTGCACTTAATGGAGTCAGGCAGCTGGTGAACATTAGATTTCCTTGAAATTCTTTAATACAAAAGGCAGAGGTCAAGACAAACAAGAGGGAAAAGGTAACTTAGAGAAGCAGGTGATGCAGAAATCTATTTTGCTTAATTTTGTCTTAGTTTTTGAGCCAAAAATTTAAAAAATACCATGTTTATAAATGTATTTGTTATTTATAGGACTGATTCCCTATAAGATTTAAGAAGGAACTTAGAAGAATAAAAGGGAGATTTTTTAGAAAATATGTTTATCATTCATCCCACTTTTGTGGTAAGTAAAAGTGGTACAATCATGAGAACAGCAACAAACAATAAATTATTAAATATCACAGAACAGAGAGAAAATACTAAAAAATTCAAAATATGCTGAAAGAATTATAGAGCATCAATTAATAGTTGAATGGCAAGGAATTGGAAATATCCCAGAAAGTAAAGCAACACATAAAAAAAGATAGAAAAGGAGGAAGAAAAGTTCATAAAATGAAGAATAGATTTGAAGAATCAGTTCAGAAAATTAAATATGCATACATACATCCAGAAAGAAAGAAAGAGGAAAAAATCAGGATGGAACTGATGCAAGATCATTTGCCATGATTAAGGGGCTGATTGAGCAGGTCCTCAGCACAATGGATGAAAAAAGATTCACACCAGGGCCCAACAATATAAAATTACTACAGAGGATCAAAAAGCAAACTTTATAAACTTCCATAAAATTTTTAAAATATTATATTAAGACTATTAGAAATTAGGATGTCTTTATCACTTATCACAACAATATGGAAGTCTAAGGGACAGAGAAGTTATACCTTTCAAACTCCCAAGTAATTTTTTTCCCAATGGTTTTGATTATCTATTGCCGAATAACAAACAATCTCAAGCCTCCAAATTGTATTAATATGTTTGTCTCGCAAATCTGCAATTTGGATAAGTCTTCCAAGAGATGATTTACCTGTTCCAGGAGGCATGACCTAGGGGGTCTTCACTGGTCAGGAGGGTCCTATTCCAAGTGAGCTTCCTCACATGGCTGGCCGGATGGTGCTGGCAATAAAGTCCTTTCCATATGGATGTCTCCACTTGGTGGTTTGTGTTTCCTTACAACACGTGGTTGGGTTCTGAGAAAAGGAGTCCCAAAGGAAAAAAGAAATGAGAAAACCTGTTTATTACTTTGCGTTCTAGCCTTGAAAGTCATATAATGTCACTAGTACCATAGTCACAACCCAGATTCAAGGGCAAGGAACAGAGCCGCTACCTCTCCATGAGAAGAACATGACAATCACGTTCTACAAGGATGTTAGATGGGAGATACGGTAGCTGCTTTTGGAAAATATAGTATCACATTAACCTAGAATTCGGTACCCAGAGAAACCTTAATTAAGTGCAAGGGTAGAATTAAAACCTTTTTTAGACATGTTAGAGATCAGAAAATTTACCTCCCAGGTACTCATTCTCAGGAAGCTATAGGACATGGTGCTTCCCAAACACGAGGATAAACCCAGAAAGAAGATGACTAAAATCCAGGAAAGCAGAGGCCTGATTCCACAGAGAGATAAAGGACGCCCCAGGATGGTGATGATGAATGATGATCTCAGAGTACCAGCCATCCACCACCCATAAAGACCCACCAGCCTGAACTAAAGCAGATCAGAAGACTCTGATGGCTTTAAGAACATGATATTTTTACAATGAAATTTATTTGATGTTATTGAGGGAGATTGAATGAGTTAAGGAAGAATCTGAGGCTAACCTTGAGATGGACACACAGAACACGAGGTAAACAAAGAAATAAGACAGTCTGACGCAAGGAAAACAAAGATTTTACAAGAAAGGAAAAGTTATTCTACTACCCCAGATGACTTAATTGAGAACAGTGTTTATATGGTTGTAAAAATGTCAACATTGAATATTTATATAACCAAAACTCTGCTGTACTTTTGTTGGAAGAATGGGGTGTGTGGTATGGGAGCTGGGGGAGATTAAAGAAAGCTAACTCACTATCTTCTGAAGCAGGAAATTAATCACTGATGTATAAAATTTAGAAATTTAAGAAGCGGTAATTTGAGTATGCTTTTTAGAGATATTGATACATAAATGTATAAAAAAATCAGAAAGGTATTGCCTCTTGGAAATGGAATAAATGAGATAGGATGACCGAGGGAAGAAAAGGATGTTATTTTCCTAAGTTTTATGAAACTAAATTCTTAAGAATAAAAAAATGGGAATCTACTGTTTTTGCTTGGAGAGCACATTGTGGTTTTTACTTCCTGTGATCACTGACATGTATGTCACCAGGGTTTGTGGGTGGAAAGGTCAGAAGGACTGGCTGCATATAGGACAGTAGAGCCTGTCCTTCTGTCCCCCAGACTTCCTGGGCTGGTAGAGGGTAGAGAGGCACCACTCACCTGCATCTTCATCTGCTTCTTGCTTACTCCATGGTCCTGGGGGAGAGAAATTCTTCCTTAAAAACAACCTTTGATAAATGTGGCATAAATAACTATCACATCCAAAAAAACTCATCAAGTTTCCTGGGAAATATGGATGTAAATAAAATATTGATTAAAAGCTAAAAGGATTTTAATTAGGTTACTTAGTTTAATAGTTTAATTTGGCAGAAACAGACAACTTGGACAAGGTTCTTTGTGTAAGCACATTTTAAATCACTAATTAAAATTTCAGATGGCAGTCTGAGATTAGCAAAGGGATCTTCAAAGGCAAGCAAGATGCCTATTTATTTTATTTTAATAAAAAATTCAAGGCAATTTTAAATGTTGCTTTGAGTCCTCTATTTGAAATAATGTGAATGTTTGAATATATTGTAACCTACTTTGACCCACACACCATCTGTAATTAATTTATATTGAACAGAAAAGATAATTTTGTGGGCAAACATCACATAAATTATATTTTTATTGAGGAATCTCCTGTGTTCTTAATAGAATAGATAGAATTGATCTGTCAGAGACACAATGTTATAACATAGGAAAAGGTGACTGTTAAACATGTAAAACTCATAGCTCAGTAAAATGTTGTTTCTGATTCAGCTTGTGCATAAGCCATTTTGGAGCAGGACACCCATGAAAAGTCTATTTTTGATTCCCTATTATGTGATTACATATCAATGTACTAAATGGCACACTTCAAGGTCAAAGCCATGCCTGTGCTTATGTTTAGCATGGTACAGCATACAGAGTATCAAATGAGGATAGCGATTACAAGGACAGGCTCTGGAGCCACACGCTGGGGCTCAAATCCTGCTTTGTTGCTTAATAGTTTCATGACCTTGAGCAATTTAGATAGCATTTCTCTGCCTCGGTTTCCACATTTATAATGTAGGAGTGATAATTATAACAATTTTGCAGGATTGTCATGAGAATTGAAAAGGAGAGTGAATTTCAAACAGTATGTGAAGCTGTGAAATACTAAACAGTACACAATAAATATTAACTCTACAAATGTCGTGTAATTAAGATGGCAAAATTGCACAAGATTGAAAACATTTAATTTTTTAATGGGAGATGAAGAAAGATAAACATCATGAACTGTGCATTAAGACAGATCTGGATTCAAATCCCAACTCTCATATCCCTCAGCTGTGTGTACCTTGAGTATGTTACCTAATTGCTCTGTGCTTCAGTTTCCTCTTGTATAAATGAGGATAACCATACTTAACCAAGGTGAAAAGGCCCTTTGCAATGCTTGGCCCATTAGAGTCCTTCAACAATTGTTAAGTTACCATTCCTTTTCTTTGGTAATAAATAGAAAAATAGAGGAGATATGTCTGGTGACCTGCCCTATAAAAATTTATAGATGTGGTGATTTACATGATGGTTGCTTCCATTAATTTAAATTCTCTAGGAGGGACTTCAGTGCTGCACTGATTTTATAAAAGCTACCAAAACATAGGAGGGCCTGCGTATGTCCTGATATAATCAAAATCCATCATTCATCTGTGTTAGAAGAGGCAGTTTTTCAACTCATAGGCAGATTAATCACACATGTCAAAGATGCTGGTATTTACATAAAAATCATCGTAGCTTTTATAAAAGTCACGAAACAGTGGGTATGACATTCTTTCTCTCTTAGACAACTTCAGAAAAACTGCTGAGGGCACCTCCTGGCTGAATTCAAAACCTCAGTCCGGATCTTTCACTATCACATTAAGATAATCAGGTTAAAGTTCTGATGTGATGCTCATCTCCGAATAAATTCCCCCTCACCTTTCTTTGATCTACAACCAAATGAAGATGAGACCACTGGGTCCAGAAGAAAAGCAAACTTATTTCTTATGATGAATGCAGTAAATAAAGCAACCAATACCCCTGTGTTTGTTTTTAACTAAGTCCTCATTAGGCCAATAGTGATGGTGATTACAAACAATGAAGAGGTGGAGGAACCTTGTGTATAAAAGTTTCAGAGAGCAGAGATACTCAATCTGCTCCTCCGCCCCCCTCATCTATCACGTCATAGGGAAATCAAATGTGGTTTGAATATTACATCCATTCTGGTGTAGCCAGAGATTTCTCTTCATCATTCAAAACAGTCCATTTCTGTTTTGAAACTCCTGTCTCACCAGAGAGTTAAAACCAGCTACCTCCCTAGTTTTCACTTTTTAACATGTGCCACCCTTTAGTCCTTTGAAAACTTACTTTCTCTTGGAAACTACAGAAGCCCTTCTCTTTCTTCCCCAAACTTTCTGCCTCTGGGCCACTAACTCAATCAACATGTATTTTTGAACCTACAGTATGTGCCCAGTTCTCTTGTAGGAACAACATGGAGAAACAAAAGAAATATTAGAAAGGTCCATGGTCTTGTGAAACGTGCAGTATAGTTTAGGAGCAAAACCAACGTGTTACAAATGAATAGAGAAAAATGTACGGCAATGTGAAATAGAAAGCTTCATTGTGTTGTTCAGAAGGAGTGTGAACAAGATGAAAGTGAAGTGGGGTTTAAGATGAACTTTACTGGGATATTAATCCAGATCCCTTCATTCTGCCTCCTACGTGTACAATGTGCCACTCTACAGTAACGAAATGGAAACGGAAATCACTCATCATATCCACAAATGTTTTTCATTACTGAATGAATGAGTGTATACTTTAAAATACCACTTCCTTCTATTACAAAAAAAACCTAAAAGTATCCAAGATATGTTTTTTAAATAGAAAGAAGTGGTAGTTTCAAGTATATACTCATTCACTCAGTAATGAAAAAGGTATATTTCAAAATAAAATTTAAATGTCTAACCACAAAAAATAAGTGAGGTGATGGCGGTTAATCAGTTTGATTTAAGCATTTCACATTGTATATCAAATCATCACATTGTACCCCATAAATGAATACTTTCATTATGATTTTTTGTTATATGTTCATTATGATTTTAATTAAAAATTAATACAAAATAAAAAATTTAAAAAAATAAAAAAATGATTTAACTATTTTTCTTCCTGGCATGAAAAAGCAGACCCTGTAAGGCAAACCAGTTGGTGGCCAAGTTTAATGATACAAAGCAATCAGGGACTGCAAGAGCTTTGTCTCCAACAAAAGCTGTGTTCTGTTAGTATTCAGTAAATCCTTGAAATGGAGGTAAGCTTAAGCCACCAGGCAACTCTTTACCTGTCCTTATTGGCTGTTCTTTGATGAAACTACTATCTTGGAAAATGCAACTGCCTTCCTTGGGAGATTTTTGGGCACTGGAGAACAAAAAGTCCTGCAATTTCTAGGCTTTGTGGTTTTGCTTGGGATAGCAAACAATGTCGAAAGGTATGTCTGTTCAGAATTGTGATATCAAAGCCATTTTTTGTTCACTGGGCAAAAGTTCACCAAAGCCAATATATTAGGTAATGGACTCTCTCAGTTTTCAATTTTTTTCAATTAACACTGAAAAAACAAAAAACCATCACCCAAATAATAAAAATAAACCTTTAATTCCAGTTAGGCAAGATGATAATGCCATTTTTAGTTAAGCATCATTTGAAGTCAATTGATTAAAATATCTGAGATAGGCTCGGCGCCTGTGGCTCAAGCAGCTAAGGGACCAGCCACGTACATCTGAGCTGGTGGGTTCAAATCCAGCCTGGGCCCACCAAACAACAATGACAGCTACAACCAAAAGATAGCTGGGCATTGTTGCGGACGCCTATAGTCCCAGCTACTTGGGAGGTGTAGGCAGGAGACTCGCTTGAGCCCGGGAGTTGGAGGTTGCTGTAGCTGTGATGCCACAGCACTCTACCCAGGGCAACAGCTTGAAGCTCTGTCTCAAAAAAAAAGAAAAAGAAAAAGAAAAGAAAAGAAATATCCAAAATAATGAAATGGTGGGTTCGTGGTTCCTGGCAAGTGAAGTAATAATTGGTACATGAATGGATGGCTGTAAACATCATCCTTTCCATCTACTCTGAATTTCTCTTTGGGGTTCTCTCCTACTAGTCTACAGTATTACGGTACTGAACTATAGTGAGGTACATGTGGCTTCCCCGAGTTGTACTTTTGTAGATTCATGTTTCCACTGTGAACTTTCGGCATGAAATTATCAGTCACATAAAGTGGAGAAAATAGTCCTTTTCCATTTCCCCAACCACATCTTTTTTTCATTTTAACTACTCTACATAGTCATAGGAGCTGACATCCAAAAATGGTCTAGACTATTATTTAAAATTCTGGATGAAAACATGATTTGTGCTTCTAACATGACTTCCATTAAAATGGTAATGTCAGGTCAATGGAACCGTACTGACCAAACTCTCTGCTGAGAATCTGTGCAGGCAGCAACCTTCCCTGCAGGGACCACGAGTTCAAATAATAGCGACCCTTACTGAGTACTTGCTGTGTGACAGGAACTGTTCTGAGCACTTTGTATGTTGCCAATCCAGTTAATCTGTATATACCCCTGTGAGGCAGGTATTATTGTTATCTCCATGTTCCAGATGAGAAAATTAAAGAGAAGTTAAATAATTTGCTAAAGGTTATACTGTTGTAAATGATGGTAGAGAGATTTGTAGTCAAATCTTATGGCTCAGAGTCAGCTTTTTAAATCACTGCTAACGTATTCTAGGGTTAAGGCAGGTCATGGAAATGAGGAAAGTAGATAATACTAGCTTTTTCTTACAAGATAGGACCAGGGACTTGATATTGCCACATATTTTCATGTTGCAAGAGAAACCTGAAACCTGGATTGCATATGTGAGCTCTTTTGCTTTTTAAATTCTGGGTGTTATTTTAAAAACTTTTGTAGATATTATTTGAAAAATATAATACAACACAGTTCTAAGGATCCCAAGTTTGCAACCTCTACTTTAAACACATAGTGTGGCCCACTGGAGTACAGCATAAACTTCCTGAAAAGCTGTTCATATTTTTTAATAACAAATTTGCAGAGTTGTTGATCTGAGGCCCTGCATAGCTCATCTGGGCCAGTGTTCCATCCCAAGTAAAAACAGCTGCAGTGCATCAACTCATTTCATCTCCTGGACACTAAAACTGTTAGAAAAATCTTCCTTCTATTGTATCAAAATAATGCTTTTGGTGTTTGATCCAGGAATCTTAGTCCTGACTCTCCAGAGATATGCAGTTAAAACAATCTTTCTTCTACAAAATAATCTTTCAGATTTTTGAAGGCAGCCCACATGGCCCTTCCTTCTCTGTTTTACATTCCACAATTGTAGATCCTTCAATAATTTCTGTGACATGGTTTCAAAAACTTTAACCAGCCTTTAAATAAAGGCAAACAATAACCTGTATCAAGCACCTACTATGTGCTATTTTGATGGTGTCATAAACCCTTTTTTATTTATAATCCTCTATCATAAAAATTGTTGAGTATATTTTGCTACATATATATTAACTTTATATGCTATTTCATAAATTATATATGCACAGATTTAGTATTTGCTAATATCTCAAGGCACAATATGCATTCACTTCAGAGTTTCTCAAACCTGGCGCTATTGATTTGGGGCCAGAATTCTTTGTTGGGGGGGTGGCCATCCTGCACATTAAATGAGCTTTAACTCTATCCCTGGCCTCTCCCCAGCAAATAACAGTAGCATTTCCCAGTTTTAACAACCAAAAATCTCTCTAAGACATTTCACATATTCCAAATGTCCCCTCAGGGGCAAAACCACCTCCTTTTAAGAACCACTGATTTAGGGCAAGTTTTATCATGCAATTTTATAGCTATAACCCAGATTGGATAGTCTAGACCATCTTAAATTTGTTGGCCGGCTTCTTGCAACTTAGATTGCTATTGCTTTTATCTCTTCATGTGGCTAACGAGGAATTTTTGTGCCAGGAACAGAAGTAGAAGTTCTTCCATTTTGTTTTGTTTTCTTGTTCTACCATTACTAGTTTTGCTTTTGATATGGTGCCTCCTTGAGAGAGTCTTCAGTTATTTCCCAAATCCATTAACTAGGCCCATTCAAGTTGAAGTATGTCACAACCCACCTAGCACAGGAGAGTGTGGACACCTTGTTCTAAATCCACGGATGGAACATGGCATATCACACATGACCATCCAACTTGTGGCCACAAAGAGCACACCAGTGGCGATCTGTAGAATAAATATCACTCACATTTGATGAATTTCCTTCTCACTATAAAATGTAAACACTGACAGCAGCTCTAATATTTTACTTCCTCAAAAAAGTATTATTTTCCTTCTTACTAGGATGTATGTTTCTCCCTTTGGAAACCACTTTCCACAGGTAAATTATCTTACCTATACTCAGATAGAAGTAATCTTACTAAAATGCAAAACCCAAAGAAAAACACCTTTCTCATCAGTGCTGGGTTCATGAGAACCTTAACCTCCCGTAGTTACTCTCCACCCTCTCCATAGCGAGGGGTTTTGGCAGGTAAGTGGCAGGTTGAATCACACTACGCTTGCAGATAGTTAGAGCTTAGCTTATTTTCCCCCCTTTATAAACCAACCTGCAAACCAAACTTTATGTCATTAGAATCCTTACCTAATTGATTAAGCTCTTTCTGTAACTGTGTTCTTCTCTGAATCTTTGCTCCTTTTGCCTGCCTGGTGTTGCTTTCCTTCCCTTCTGTGTTTGGCTCCCTTCTCTGCTCACGTGCTGGACTCCAGAGGGAGCACATAACCGAGGCCAGACTGATTCATTGTTCTTTCTCCATAGAAAAGGAGGCTTGAGTGGACCTGAGGATGACATCTACTGTGGCTTGTACCTCCCTGGACTGCCTGCTGCTTCGATCCCCAGACTTTTCCAAGGCCTGTTATTCTGCACTTATTTAGATTATCCAAGTCACTACAAAGCTAGAGTTGGTGGCTTTTGCTCAAACCTAGAAGATTCAATTTTTAAAATATATTAGCTCTCTCCCAGTTTCGTGCTGTTTTAAAATGTGGCAATTATGTCTTCTAAATCTTCATCCAAGACATACGTTTTGCTGAATCAGGATTCCTATGCCGCTATTAGACTACTTAGATTTTTACATACTGACTCTAAATAGGCAAACTTTAAAATAATTATAATAGCTCCCATTTATTGAGTGTTTATTATATGTTAGGTACTTTTATATGTTAGGCACTATTATGTGTTAGGCATAATTAGGCTCTCATTTATGGAGTGTTTATTATACATTAGGCACTATTTTACTTTTTTAAAAAATAAACTTTATTTTGAGAAAATTTTAGATTTATAGGAAAGTTGCAAAGAAAGGACAGAGTCTTATGCTCTTCACCCAGTTCCCCCCAATGTTAACATCCTACATAACCATGTACATGTATCAAAACTAAAAAAAAAAAAAAAAAAAAAGAAAAAAAATGATGTATTGCTATTAATTAAACTACAGGTTTTATTTGGAAATTACCAGTTTTTACCAATTATTCTCTTTCTGTTGCCCGATCCATTGTTGGTTCCAGGTACCTTTAGAAATACATTACTTTTATCAACTCATTTCATACGCACAGTAAGATATGAGACAAATACCGTTGTTTCCCTCCTTCCCAGACGGAGAAGCTGAGACACAGAGAAGTTAAGAGAGTGGTTTAAGTCACAAAGTAAGCAGCAAAACTCAGATCTGAACCCAGCAGTACCAAGTTTAACTTACAAGTTAGTTTAGTTTGTGTGCTTTGTTTCCAGCGGAGCACTCCCAGTCCAAGGTCACCACAGCCCTTCAGTGTGCACGTAAACCATCTCTGAAATAATTCTCCCTCAAATTCTGCTGAGATCAGTGTCAAACTCAGAATGCTTTAGTGTACAAACCTGCAGGCTCTTGTGTTGGAAATCAAGTTACTTACCTATCCCTATTTTTTTCTTTTTAGAACAGAGCCTTCCAAGGAGGAGAGCAAGAAGGTGGCTGAGTAATAGCTTCCTTGCATCTGGGCACCGTGAGTCCGGGAAGATAGGACTCCAGGCATCTCTGGCTGGTGGGATCTGCCTATCATCACCCCTACGAGGATACAGAGAGTCAGCGAGAGACTTCTGGACCCCAAGAGGAGGACTAAAACAGTGGAAAACCGGCAAGTGGTCACGTGTGTTCAATCGGTCTAAATCCGCCCGCAACTGTAAGTTCAGGAGCAGCGAGACTGCAAACAGGAAAGGCCTTACCTGTGAACTGTTTTGGTGTCTTTGGACTTGGCACTCAGTTGAGCTGCCTTGGGGAGAGCCTGAGGGGGAATGCAGAGAACTTTAGCGGTTGTCTAGGGCCCCAGTCTGAGCCGCTGAGCCAGACGGAGCTAATAGTGTTTGGCTGTGGGTCACGGGGAGCCATTGTGAGTGATCTGCCCCGGCAAGCTCCGCCCTCAGGGTCGCAGAGCTAGAATCAAGTGGCAGCTGGTAACCCAGCACTGAGTAGCCTAAGGGTGGGGTCTGAGCTGCCTTGCAGCCCTAACCCTCAGGGGCAGAGTGAGACCAGTTTTGGCACACTGGGTAAGTGGATAGCCACTTCAGCAGTGATTCCAGTGACAAGCACTTTCCTGGGAAAGCTTCTGCTCAGCAAGTTTACAAGTTCAAAGTGCCTTTTAAGTGGGCAGAAGAGAGATTTAGGGTGTCTACCTGCTGGGGTTTGAGAAATAAGCAGCCTCCAGTTGTATCAGAACTCTGACTAACATCTCATATCCCAGAAGACCACGTGTTGCCCAGACAATATTCAACAACGTATACATACTGCTTTGTTTTTGGTTGTGTTTTTCTTTTTTTCTTTTTTTTGGTTTGGTTGTTTTTTTGTTTATTTTGATGTTGTTGATGTTGTTTTGGTTTTAAATTTCAACCTTTTCCGTACAGATCTTTTTTCTTTCTCAACTTTTCTAGTTTAATTATAATTTCCCATTGCTGCCTTTTTTAATGACTAGAACTTCATTTTTGCTACTGTTTCTACCACTATTATTTGGTTTTTCACCCAATTTTATCCCGTAAAGTTTTCTGTTTGCTTGTTTTGGTTTGATTTATAGCATTTTTGTCTTTCCTCTCTACTTGGTGGAGGTGGGGTACTGTGTCTGATCAGGTTAGCAAAGAGCTGCTGACCTCAAGGGAACCACCCAACTGGGCACCCCAAGAAGGTGGTTCTTTTTTTAAGGTTGTGTCAAAGTACCCTACTGTACACCTATATTGCTCTGTCTCCCTATTTCTGTGCCTCTCTTCTTTTTGTCAATATTCCTTTTACCCATCCCCTCTCCTTTCTCTATATATTTTTTTCTTTTCACTTGGTCCTCCTTTCTTTCATCCCTTTATTGCTCTTCAACCTTCTCACCCTTCTGGTCCTGTACAAAAAGGACTCATCAAACCCTTAGTCCACAGGCACGAGAACTTAAAGAGCAAGATGAAGTGAAACGAAAATTAGGGCAAGGAAACAGATAAAAGAAATCACTCATGACGAAGAATCAGCAGAAAACTCCAAGCAACATGAAGAACCAGTCCAGAACAACCCCACCAAGGGACCATGAGGTACCTACTGCAGAGGATTCCACCTATACAGAAATGTTAGGAATGACAGAAAGGGAATTTAGAATACACATGATGAAAACAATGAAAGAAATGATGGAAAAATAAAGGAAACTGCTAATAAAGTGCAACATAACCAAAAGGAAATCCAAAAACAGAATCAAATAAGAGATGAACGATATGAAGAATATAAAAAGGATATAGCAGAGCTGAAGGAACTGAAACAGTCAATTAGGGAACTTAAAGATGCAATGGAAAGTATCAGCAACAAGTTAGACCATGCAGAAGAAAGAATTTCAGAGGTAGAAGACAAAGTTCTTGAGATAACTCAGATAGTAAAAGAGGCAGAAAAGAAGAGAGAGAAAGCAGAACGTTCACTGTCAGAATTATGGGACTTTATGAAGCGTTCCAACATACGAGTTATAGGAATCCCAGAAGGGGGAGAAGAATGCCCCAGAGGAATGGAAGCCATACTAGAGAATATTATAAAAGAAAATTTCCCAAATATCACCAAAGATTCTGACACACTGCTTTCAGAGGGATATCAGACCCCAGGTCGCCTCAACTCTAACCAAGCTTCTCCAAGACACATTGTGATGAACCTGTCCAAAGTCAAGACAAAAGAAAAGATTCTGCAAACTACCAGGAGTAAGTGCCAGTTGACCTACAGGGGCAAATCCATCAGAGTGACCACAGATTTCTCTAATGAAACTTTCCAAGCAAGAAGACAATGGTCATCTACCTTTAATCTATTTAAACAGAACAATTTCCAGCCCAGAATTCTGTACCCTGCTAAGCTAAGCTTAAAAATTGATGGAGAAATCAAATCATTTACGGATATACAAACATTGAGAAAATTCGCTACAACAAGACCAGCTCTATAGGAAATACTTCAACCTGTTCTGCACACTGACCACCACAATGGATCAGCAGCAAAGTAAGAACTCAGAAATTAAAGGACAGAACCTAACTGCCACACTGATGCAAAAGATAAAACTAAGCAAAGGACTCTCACAAAATAAGATGAATAGAATATTACCACACTTATCAATTATCTCAATAAATGTTAATGGCTTGAATTCCCCACTGAAGAGACATAGATTGGCTGACTGGATGAAAAAACACAAGCCATCCATTTGCTGTCTGCAAGAAACACACCTGGCTTCAAAAGACAAATTAAAGCTCCGAGTCAAGGGTTGGAAGACAATTTTTCAGGCAAATGGCATTCAGAAGAAAAGAGGAGTTGCAATCTTATTTTCAGATTCATGTGGATTTAAAGCAACTAAAGTCAAAAAAGACAAAGATGGTCACTTTATATTGGTCAAGGGAAAACTACAACAAGAAGACATTTCAATTCTAAATATTTATGCACCCAATTTAAATGCTCCCAGATTCTTGAAACAGACCTTATTCAGTCTGAGCAATATGATATCTGATAATACCATCATAACAGGGGACTTTAAGACTCCTCTTACAGAGGTGGACACATCCTCTAAACAGAAATTAAACAAAGATATAAAAGATTTAAATGAGACCCTAGAACAACTGTGCTTGATAGATGCATATAGAACACTCCATCCCAAAGATAAAGAATATACATTCTTCTCATCACCCCATGGAACATTTTCCAAAATTGATCATATCCCGGGACACAAAACAAATATCAACAGAATCAAAAGAATTGAAATTTTACCTTGTATCTTCTCAGACCATAAGGCACTAAAGGTGGAACTGAACTCTAACAAAAACACTCGACCCCACCCAAAGGCATGGAAATTAAACAATCTTCTGTTGAATAACAGATGGGTGCAGGAAGAAATAAAACAGGAAATCATTAACTTCCTTGAGCATAATAACAATGAAGACACAAGCTACCAAAACCTGTGGGATACTGCAAAAGCAGTTTTGAGAGGAAAATTCATTGCTTTAGATGCCTACATTCGAAAAACAGAAAGAGAATGCATCAACAATCTCACAAGCCATCTTATGGAATTGGAAAAAGGAGAACAATCGAAGCCTAAACTCAGTAGAAGAAAAGAAATATCCAAAATCAAATCAGAGATCAATGAAATTGAAAACAAAAGAATCATTCAGAAAATTAATGGAACAAGGAGTTGGTTTTTTGAAAAAATAAATAAAATAGATAAACCATTGGCCAGGCTAACGAGGAATAGAAAAGTAAAATCTCTAGTAACCTCAATCAGAAAGGATAAAGGGGAAATAACAACTGATCCCACAGAGATACAAGAGATCATCTCTGAATACTACCAGAAACTCTATGCCCAGAAATTTGACAATGTGAAGGAAATGGATCAATATTTGGAATCACACCCTCTCCCTAGACTTAGCCAAGAAGAAATAGAGCTCCCGAACAGACCAATTTCAAGCACTGAGATCAAAGAAACAATAAAAAATCTTCCAACCAAAAAATGCCCTGGTCCAGATGGCTCCACTCCAGAATTCTATCAAACCTTCAAGGAAGAGCTTATTCCTGTACTGCAGAAATTATTCCAAAAAATTGAGGAAGAAGGGATCTTCCCCAATACATTCTATGAAGCAAACATCACCCTGATACCAAAACCAGGAAAAGACCCAAACAAAAAGGAGAATTTCAGACCAATCTCACTCATGAATATAGATGGAAAAATTCTCAACAAAATCCTAGCCAATAGATTACAGCTCATCATCAAAAAAGTCATTCATCATGATCAAGTAGGCTTCATCCCAGGGATGCAAGGCTGGTTTAACATACGCAAGTCCATAAACTTTATCCGCCATATTAACAGAGGCAAAAATAAAGATCACATGATCCTCTCAATAGATGCAGAAAAAGCATTTGATAAAATCCAGCATCCTTTTCTAATTAGAACACTGAAGAATATAAGTGACACATTTCTAAAACTGATTGAAGCTATCTATGACAAACCCACAGCTAGTATTTTACTGAATGGAGTAAAACTGAAAGCTTTTCCTCTTAGAACTGGAACCAGACAAGGTTGTCCTCTGTCACCTTTACTATTCAACATAGTGCTGGAAGTTCTAGCCAATACAATTAGGCAAGACAAGGAAATAAAGGGAATCCAAATGGGAGCAGAGGAGGTCAAACTCTCCCTCTTTACTGACGACATGATCTTGTACTTAGAGAACCCCAAAGACTCAACCACAAGACTCCTAGAAGTCATCAAAAAATACAGTAATGTTTCAGGATATAAAATCAATGTCCACAAGTCAGTAGCCTTTGTATACACCAATAACAGTCAAGATGAGAAGCTAATTAAGACACAACTCCCTTCACCATAGTTTCAAAGAAAATGAAATACCTAGGAATATACCTAACGAAGGAGGTGAAGGACCTCTATAAAGAAAACTATGAAATCCTCAGAAAGGAAATAGCAGAGGATATTAACAAATGGAAGAACATACCATGCTCATGGATGGGAAGAATCAACATTGTTAAAATGTCTATACTTCCCAAAGCAATCTACCTATTGAATGCCATTCCTATCAAAATACCAACATCGTACTTTCAAGATTTGGAGAAAATGATTCTGCGTTTTGTATGGAACTGGAAAAAAATCCTATATAGCTAAGGCAGTTCTTAGTAATAAAAATAAAGTTGGGGGCATCAGCATACTAGATTTTAGTCTGTACTACAAAGCCATAGTGCTCAAGACAGCATGGTACTGGCACAAAAATAGAGACATAGACACTTGGAATCAAATTGAAAACCAAGAAATGAAACTAACATCTTACAACCACCTCATCTTCGATAAACCAAACAAGAATATACCTTGGGGGAAAGACTCCCTACTCTATAAATGGTGTTGGGAGAACGGGGTGTCTACATGTAAAAGACTGAAACTGGACCCACACCTTTCCCCACTCACAAAAATTGATTCAAGATGGATAAAGGACTTAAATTTAAGGCATGAAACAATAAAAATCCTCAAAGAAAGCATAGGAAAAACACTGGAAGATATTGGCCTGGGGAAAGACTTCATGAAGAAGACTGCCATGGCAATTGCAACAACAACAAAAATGAACAAATGGGACTTCATTAAACTGAAAAGCTTCTGTACAGCTAAGGACACAATAACCAAAGCAAAGAGACAACCTACACAATGGGAAAGGATATTTGCATATTTTCAATCATACAAAAGCTTGATAACTAGAATCTATAGAGAACTCAAATTAATCCACATAAAAAAGCCAACAATCCCATATATCAATGGCCAAGAGACATGAATATAATCTTCTCTAAAGATGACAGACGAATGGCTAACAAACACATGAAAAAACGTTCATCATCTCTATATATTAGAGAAATGCAAATCAAAACAACCCTGAGATATCATCTAACCCCAGTGAGAATGGCCCACATCACAGAATCTCAAAACTGCAGATGCTGGCGTGGATGTGGAGAGAAGGGAATACTTTTACACTGCTGGTGGGACTGCAAACTAGTACAACCTTTCTGGAAGGAAGTATGGAGAAACCTCAAAGCACTCAAGCTAGACCTCCCATTTGATCCAGCAATCCCATTACTGGGCATCTACCCAGAAGGAAAGAAATCCTTTTATCATAAGAACACTTATACTAGACTGTTTATTGCAGCTTAATTTACAATCGCCAAAATGTGGAAACAGCCTAAATGCCCACCAACCCAGGAATGGATTAACAAGCTGTGGTATATGTATACCATGGAATACTATTCAGCCATTAAAAAAAATGGAGACTTTACATCCTTCATATTAACCTGGATGGACGTGGAATACATTATTCTTAGTAAAGCATCACAAGAATGGAGAAGCATGAATCCTATGTACTCAATTTTGATATGAGGACAATTAATGACAATTAAGGTTATGGGGGGGAGGAAAAGCAGAAAGAGGGATGGAGGGAGGGGAGTGGGGCCTTGGTGTGTGTCACACTTTATGGGGGCAAGACATGATTGCAAGAGGGACTTTGCCTAACAATTGCAATCAGTGTAACCTGGCTTATTGTACCCTCAATGAATCCCCAACAATAAAAAAAAAAAAGAATAGAGCCTCCTTCCAAACTCTACCACGAGTGTGGATCCCAGGCTATTTGGTTACTGTGCAGATTCTGCAGCTTTGAGGTGAAGGCTATAAAACTATTTTCTTTTCCCTTTCCCATTCCCCTAATTTTCCTTCTTTCCTTTTTCTTTTCTGCTTCCCTTCCCTTTCCCTTCCCTTTCCTTTCTCCTTTTTCTTTTCTATTCTGTTCTCCTTTCCCCTTCTCTCCCCTTTCCTTTCCTGGACAAGGTCTCACTCTTTTGCCCAGGCTACATAGAGTAGCATCAGTTTAGCTCTCTGCAATCTCAACCTCCTGGGATCAAGTGGTCCTCGTGATTCAGCCTCCATAGTACTTGGGATTAACATGTGCACACTACCACATCAGGCTAATTTTTCTTTTTCTCTCCCTCTTTTTTGAGAGATAGTGTCTCACTCCCTGTGTTTCTCAGGCTGGTCTCAAGCAATCTCCCACCTTGGCCTCCCAAAGTGCTAGGATTTATTTGCCTTTTTCAACGAATTGATGTATGAAACTATTTTCAAGGTCCCAGGTGCTACTTGGCTGTGGAACACACTTCACGTAGTAGCCTTTCTGTCTGACTACTTTTTCCACAGATTCTCTTTGTTTCTCTTCGTGTGCAGAATTCTGGAGAATAATTCATCCAGGCTCAGAGAAGGGAGGAGTTTCAGGCTGATCTGTCTGAGCTGTGTTTTACCCGAGTCAGATGTGAATTTTATTTAAATATCCAGTTTGTTAGCTTTTAAGCATTCGGATTTCCTTTTCACATAGAGAAATTATGAGTATCTGTTTACTGGTTCTTTTATTTTGTTCTCTGTCATTTGGTAATAGCCTTTCCTAAACAACAGCTCTATTCCTTCCCTATTCTTCATAATCTAAATTTATCCAAAGGTGTTTTCATTATTACAGGCATTCCCTACAAGCCTTAATTTACTCAGAGTTACTAAGGTTCTCCTGCTGCATTTGACACTCATTTTCATTTCTTGTAAGCCATACATTCCTTCTTCCATCTTCTGTGTGTGGTGTTTTAAAATCCGAATGGGTCAAAACTTTCCTGGGCAGCTACATCCACTTCTTTTGATGTCCTCTCCACTCCAGGCGCCTCCAGACTTTTTCCTCATGGAAAACATTTGTAGTTGTAGCAATGTCATGTCCTTTTCTTCACCTTTGATCCAGGTTTGCTTATTTTATGAATTTCTATCTCCCATTACATTAGAATTTCTAGCCAATGGAGACAGATATTGCATATCTTTTCTTGGAACCTTTTGAAATCTGTTGAATAGCCCGCATCTGAGTCTTATATGCTTTCATTATGTTTGTATTTGGTAATTAGCAACTCGAAGGTGAGATCGCTCCTTTCTTCTCAGTTTCAGATTAGTCAGAAACCACCAACATGTCCTTCCTTGTGAGTTAGAATTCAATCCAGGCTAGCAGTTCTCACCACTGTGTTCTTTACTTTCTGGAAGATGAAAGTTCCAGCTCTTCCTCTGAGCTAAGCATTTGCATACTTCAGATTTTTTTTTTTTTATTAGAAGAAATGGAAACTCTCAGGCCATGCTTTGCAGAGCCAACTTGAGCAGGGATGGGGACAAGTGAACATGGTAAAAAAGTACAGTTGCTCTGAAGGCTGTATCTAAGAGGGCAGCATCTGTACTCTGGGAGGGAAATACTCTCAGCAAATACAGCAGTTCCTTTGGGTCAGTTATGCTGTTGTTTTTGACAGTGCAGAGACAGCTGCTCTGTTATCTGTCACAATTACACCGTTCAGTTGACACTGCTCAAGCCCAATTGGAACCAGAAATTTTGAGTCCTGGTGTATATTGTCCATAAATAAAGAACTAACCTCTGGAGCTGGAGATTTCTAGATAGTAGTGGGTTTCAACCCAAGACGACAATATGAAGAGATGTGACAGGGGTATGTCGTAGGGGAGCAGCAAATGTTATCAACTCATTTGCCTGCTGTCCACAAACCGCCAGTGGCTCTAGTGCCAAGGACTGTGGGTGAGCTGATGCCATGAACCTAGCCGTACCCACTGAGCTTGCAGCCAGGGAGAGAAGTGTCAGTCATGAGTAGACCTCAAGTCTTGGTTGTGGGTTTTCTCCTAACTACTGAACGGTTGAGAATGATTCAACTATATGATGTTCCATGCCAAGTGAGGAATGAGAACATGCTCTGTGTTTATGAGGATGTATAAAAGTGAAGGAAGAAATTTGTCAAATGGAGGAGGTGGGAGGGTGAATCAGCCCACAGACACACTTCTGTGTGTGTGGTGGATAGATTGTTAGAGGCCTTAAGCAATCAGTCCTGCCTTCTGTAGACACTTCTGCCTTATGTCCTCTGCCAGTGCAAGAGCACCCAAGGATCCTCCTCTTCCCATTTCTGTCACTGTTTCCACACAACATTTTGACTATAAATATTTAAATTACCTAATTTCTTCCAATTCCCTCAGCAATTTATCCTAAAGGACCTTAAGCCTTCTGTCCACTGCTCCCCTGAATTTATATACATATTTAAATCACAGGCTAAAAAGATGTAGCTGCAAATAGACACACCTAATTCCAGATACCCTGTATGTTGGTTATCTCATGCTGCATTACAAATTACACCGTGGTTTAAAGTCACAACCATTCATTATTCTGGGTAGCAGGAACACAGGCAGGACTCAGAGGGACAATTCCTCTGCTCTGTGTGGCTCAGCTGGGGTCATTTACTCACTTGTGTTTATCGATGACTAAGCTGGGCTGGCCAGTTCAGAAAAGGTTTCACTTTCATATCCACTTGCATAAGCCACACTTGTTCCTGAGTGTGGCTTCTTTCTCTCTGTATGTCTGAGTTGGGGTTCCTTATTGAATGAAAATCTCAAAGCAGACTGACTTTGCTCTAGCTATCCATCACTGTGTGACAAGATAATAATTTATTATTTCTCTGAGTGTGGCTTCTTTCTCTCTGTATGTCTGAGTTGGGGTTCCTTATTGAATGAAAATCTCAAAGCAGACTGTCTTTGCTCTAGCTATCCATCGCTGTGTAACAAGATAATAATTTATTATTTCTCTTTGTATTTCTCCTAAGGTTGCTGTTTCATATCAGCCGGGGTATAGTCATCCTAAACCTTGACTGAGCCAGAGGCCATAAATCTCAGGCCCCAAAGTGGCAGCTGATTGTGGGCATTGCTGGGAGCACAACCAAAACTGTCAACTGCAGCACCTTCACGTGGCCTCTCCAGGTGACTCCGGTTACTCACACCATGGAAGCTGGGTGCCCAGAAGGAGCATTCCAAGAGTAAATGTTCCAAAAGGCCCAGACAAGAAGCTGTTAGGTTTCCTGTCACATGGTCTCTAAGTCACACAGCATTACTTCAGCCACCGTATATTGGTCAAGAGCAAGCCACAGATTTCAGCACAGGGAACTCTGAAAGGTATGAATGCTAGAAGGCCATAGCCAACAACACAGAGGGCCACTTTTGGCTGCTGACACCTCAGCTTCTCATGTGGTGGCTTGTTTTCAGGGACCAATGTTCTAAGAAGACAAAGCCAGATGCTGTGGATTTCTTAAGTCCTATCCTTCAAAGATGCACCGTATCACTTCTGCTGAATTCAACTGGTCAGTCAGCCAAGATTCAAGTAAAGAGAATAATGGACTTCACCAATTAGAAGAGTAGCAAATCTTTAATCATCCGACCTTGCTGAAACAAGTAGATATTCGGACTGAAGAAGAGTCACAGAAATGTTCCAAGAATTCTCATATAAGATCTTCAATTAAAGTAAAAATTAATATATTTAAAAAGGTATAATTTCCATATTAAAAGCACTGATAGTGATGTTAGAACTTCTTTAAATATCCATGGTCACTAGAAATTTTCTGAGTTTGAGTATTTGGTAATAGTTTCACAACCTATGGGCAAAGCATACCTTTATTTTTTATCCAACTTTAAGTACATTTTCTGAGGTTTGATTTTGAGGGCTTAGGAGCCTAAATAACCAATATTATTTTGAAGTATTTACTCATGAGCCATAGTACATGAAACTTTACTTGACTGTCATTATATTAATCAAATGCCTCAACTCATTATGTTACCATTAAACATCCTCGAAATAAATTGAACATGGGTGGATATGAAACTAAACAATTATGAATAAATCTCTGTTCTTAGTAATATAAGGTTCCAGTTTTGATGGTATATAACAAGAGACTTATTCTCTGATTTATACTCTTTAGTATGACTGTATATTATTTCTTAATTAAACTAAAACATCCTCTCTAACATAAAATCTCATAGAACCTGAGACCCATATCCCTATTAGATCATCATCAATATAGATGCCCAAAATATGTCCCAAACCATATATTCTGAGATAAGTATGGAATGAAGTCATGGAGCCAAATGGTACTGAGTCTTAAAGTCACAATCATTAATTCTGTTAATACATTTGTTAAACATTTTCTAGTTATTGGAAATACATAGTTATACTGAAAGTTAGGATAATAAATTCCAAATACTATCTTCTAATTAGTTACGATCTTGCTGTGATTTAATTTCTTTTTATTTTTCACATTTTAATCTATCGATAACATGTATAGACATAAAGCATGGAATGCATAGCTTTGTTTCCTAATTTAAAATATTACCATTATATGTTAAATGGTTACAAAAATTCCATTTCTGGGCTCAGCACCTATAGTTCAGTGGTTAGGGTGCCGGCTACATACACCACGGCTGGCAGGTTTGAACTCAGCCCAGGCCTGCTAAATAACAATGACAACTGCAACAAAAAAATATCCAGCCATTGTGGCAGGAGCCTGTAATCCCAGCTACTTGGGAGGCTGAGGCAAGAGAATCACTTAAGCCTAAGATTGGAGGTTGCTGTGAGCTATGATGGCACAGCACTCTATGGAGGGCAACATAGTGAGACTGTGTCTCAAAAAATAAAAATAATTCTGTTTCTGGGCTCTATGATTCCATTTCACTAACCTTTGTTTTCTTTAACTCTTCTAATTATTATAACTTTAAAATATGTTTATGTTTGGATTTTTTGTTGTTATTGTATTATGTAATGGAGAGGAGGGCACTATTGTTAAAATTCTGGCTCTGAGGTCAGACTATATGAGTTTGACTCTAGGCTCCATCACTTACCAGCTATTACCTTGGACCAGTTCCTTAATCTTTCTTAACCTGAGTTTAACCATTTACCAAATAGTAATGATAATAATATTCATAGCAGAAAATTTAATAAAAATATGTTTGCATTGATTAAGGAATGGTAGATGGCATAAAAAATTAATCCCAAATGGCTTAATTCAGTTGAAGTTTAATTCTGGTTCCTATGAACTCAATGGGTCATCTGTTTGTTTGGCTGGTAGTCTTCTACAGAATGATTTCCCTGAGGAGGAAAGAGACCAGGTGATCTTATGTGAGAAGATACACACACTGGATCTTGGAGTGAAGCTTGTCACTTCTGTTCCCTTTTCATTAAGCAGAATGTAGTCACATGGTCATTCCTTACTACATAGGACCCTGAGAAATGGGGTTCAGCTGAGGTACAGGAGATAGAGGGAGAGGATTGTTGATCTACTAGTCAGTTTCTGCAGCAATATGCAAAATTCCTATCAAACTGTCTGACACAAAAGTAGTTAAAAATATTAATATTATGATTAGTACTACAGACATACAGGTATGAATCAGCCCTCAGTGCTAGACCATGAGATGAATAAGAATAGCAGGGGGTGGCAAGTACTGTTGTGTGGGAAGATGACATGCTAAAAGAATTCATGACCTAGTGCAGGGAGAGTCAGGAACAGTTGCATTTTTGAAGGGAACATTTAAAGACGTAAGAGAAGGATAAGTACAATTTGACCTATTAAAAGTCAAGGGAAGAGAGTTTCAGGCAGTGTGATCAGATTTTAGAAATGAGAGAAATGTGATGGATTTGAAGACATCAGACACATAAGATGGGTGTCTGGTAGTGTGTGGGGTAGAGCATTGTGTAAGTAGAAATGAGAGTTGAGAATTGAGAGCAGGAAAGGGAGTCAGGTTATGAAAGGTCTTAGAATTTCCTTGAAATTATACTGAAATCAGTGAGAAGTAATTTGAGATTGAAGGACAGATGACACTTTAAGAACGATGGCCTGTCTCAAAGAGCTCTTGATCTAGGGGTGTCCTTCCAGCTTTGGCCTTCAGAAGGGTGCTTATTGGTATGTTCCTACTGTGACATACTGCTGTTTTTATTTTTATTTTTTTCTATATTTGGTGGAGGTCAGGTCTTGTTTATTCCCAGGCTGTTAAGGAGCTCCATACCTCAAGCAACAACAAAAGCCCTAGAGTAGATGGCTTCACACCAGAATTCTGTCAAATCTTCCAAGATGAGCTTGGACCGATATTGCAGAACTTATTCCAAAACATTGAAAAGTGAGGAAACTTCCCCAACATGCTCTATGAAGCAAACATTACCCTGATTCCCAAAACAGGAAAGGGCACAACTAAAAAGGAAAATTACAGACAAATTTCAATAAGGAATATTGATGCAAAAATACTCAACAAAATCATGGATAATAGATTGCAGCTACACATTAAAAAATTATATACCACTATCAAGTAGGCTTCATCCCGGGGATGCAAGGCTGGTTCAACATACACAAATCCATAAATGTAACTCACCATATGAATAGAAGCAAAACAAAGATCATGTGATCCTCTCAATAAATGTATAAAAAGCATTTGATAAAATTCAGCAACGATTTGTAACAATAACACTTAAGAAAATAGGCATAGGTGGCACATTTCTTACACTGAAGCCATCTGTGACAAACCTACAGGTAACATCACACTAAATAGTGTAAAACTGAAAGCTTTTCCACTTAGAACTGTAACCAGACAAGGCTGTCCATTATTAACACTATTATTCAACATAGTTCTGGAAGTTCTAGCCAATGCAATCAGGCAAGAGAAAAATATAAAGGGGCATCCAAAAGGGGTCAGAGGAGGTGAAACTCTTGCTCTTTGCTGATGATATGATCTTATACTTAGATATCTCCAGAGATGCAACCTTCAAATTCCTGGAATTGATCAAGAAATACAAGAATGTCTCAGGATATAAAATCAATCTCCACAATTCAGTAGCCTTTGTATACACCAATAACAGCCAGGTTGAGAAGCAAATCAAAGGCACAGTTCCCTTCACAATAGTGTCAAAGAAAATGAAATACTTAGGACTATACCTAACAAAATAGGTGAAGAAGTGCTACAAAGAATATTATGAACCCTAAGGAAAGAAATGGCAAAAGGCATTAACAAGTAGAAGAACATACCATGCTCTTGGCTGAGATGAATCAACATTGTTAAAACGTCTATTCTACCCAAAGCAATCTACAGATTCAGTGTAATCCCCATTAAAATACCAACATTATATTTTGAAGAACTGGAAAAAAATAGTCCTTCATTTTATATGGAACCAGAAAAATCCTTCTATAGCCAAGGCTATTCTTAGTAATGAAATCAAAACCAGAGGTATCATCCTACCAGACTTCAGGCTATATTATAAGTCCACAGTAATCAAAACAGCATGGTATTGGCACACAAAAAATAGTAACATAGACATATGGAACAGAATAGAAAACCGGGCGGCACCTGTGGCTCAGTCGGTAGGACGCCGGCCCCATATACCGAGGGTGGCGGGTTCAAACCCGGCCCCGGCCAAACTGCAACCAAAAAAAAAAAAAAAAAATAGCCAGGCGTTGTGGTGGGCGCCTGTAGTCCCAGCTACTTGGGAGGCTGAGGCAAGAGAATCGCTTAAGCCCAGGAGTTGGAGGTTGCTGTGAGCTGTGTGAGGCCACGGCACTCTACCAAGGGCCATAAAGTGAGACTCTGTCTCTACAAAAAAAAAAAAAAAAAGAAAACCAAGACATGAAAACGGTGTCTTATTGACACATGATCTTTGATAAACCAAACAAAAGCATACAGTGGGGAAAAAAATCTGATTCAATAAATAGTGCTGGGAGAATTGGATAACTATATGCAAAAGACTGAAACTGGACCCACACCTTTCACCACTTACAAAAATTGACTCGAGATGGATAAAAGATTTAAATCTAATACATGAGATGAGAAAAAAAAATCCTAGAATAAAGTGTGGGAAAAGTCTTGATGATGTCAGACTGGGGAAATATTTTATGAAGAAGACTTCAGCGGCAATTACAAAAACCCAAAAGATAAACAGATGGGACTTAAGCTGAAAAGCTTCTGCACAGCTAAGGATACAACAAATAAAGCAAAAAGACAACCTTCAGAATGGGAAAAGATATTTACATGGCATGAATCTGACACAGATTTGAAAACTACAATGTACAGAGAGCTCAAAATAATCAACAAAGAAAGAGTAAACAATCCCATATCCCACTGGGCAACAGACATGAACAGAACCTTTTCAGAGGAAGACAGACTTGCAAACATTTGAAAAATCTTTGAAAAATCTGCTCCTTGTCCCCAATCATCAGATAAATGCAAATCAAAATCACCCTGAGATATTCCCTAACCCCAGTGAGAATGTCCTACATCACAAAGTGTCAAAGCTGCAGATGCTGGTGCACATGTGGAGAGAAGGGAACACTTTCACATTGCTAGTGGGACTAAAAACTGGTACAACCTTTTTGGAAGGAACTATGGAGAATCCTCAAAGAACTCAAATTAGACCTCCCATTTGATCCTGCAATCGCATTACTGGGCATCTACCCCAAAGAAGAAAAAAATCATTTTATCTTAAGGACCTTTGTGCTAGACTGTTTATCACAGATCAATTTATAATCACCAAAATGTGGAAACAACCTAAATGCCCACCAATCCAAGAATGGATTAACAAGCTGTGTGGTATATGTATACCATGGAATACTATGTAGCCATTAAAAAAGATGGAGACTTCACATCTTTTATATTAACCTGGATGTAGTTGACACACATTCTTCTTTGTAAAGTATCAAAAGAATAGAGAAGCACATATCCTATGTATTCAATAATAATATGAAGCCAGTAAACAATCTAATACACGTCCTCATTAAAAAAAACTCAAATCAATTGAAGGTGGGGGAAGAAGGAATGAAGGAGGTAGGAGAGGGAAAGGGGGAGGGGGATAGGTGTGTTCCTACTTAATGGGCACAATGCTAGGGTGTATGGCACACCTCTTGGGGGAGGGACATAATTATAAGAGGGACTCTACCTAACAAATGCAAACTTTGTAACCTATTTTTTGGTACCCTCACATTACCCTGAAATTGAAAAAAAAACATAATGGTAACTTTTTTTCTTTGTACAGACAGAGTCTCACTTTATCGCCGTCCGTAGTAGAGTGCCATGGCATCACACAGCTCACAGCAACTTCCGTCTCCTGGGGTTAGGCGATTTTCTTGTCTCAGCCTCCCGAGTAGCTGGGACTACAGGCACCTGCCACAACACCCGGCTATTTTTTGTTGCAGTTTGGCTGGAGCCGAGTTTGAACTCACCACCCTCAGCATATGGGGTCAGCGCCCTACCCACTGAGCTATAGGTGCTGCCCACATAATGGTAAATTAAAAAGAAAAGAATTAAGGGGTCTCAGATTAAAGGTATCACTGAGGATGTGGTGTCCATTAAATCCAATCAATTGAATTAAATGGCTCTGAAAAAGAGCCTAAGTATCTGGTTCTTTTACGAAAGTTTGATGGGCTTAACAGAATTAGAAAAAAAAATAGGGAAAGGAAGGAATAGAGATGAGAAGGCCAAGGAATAGGAAAACTATTTCTGAAAACGGTCTGTGGATGTGCCTATTAGAAAATAGAATTCATTAACAAATATATTAAGAAGCCAAGTAACTTCTTTAAGAAGTTTTGCTCTTAATCCCAGCTGCTCGGGAGGCTGAGGCAGGAGAATCGCAGAAGCCCAAGAGCTAGAGGTTGCTGTGAGTCCTGGGACATCATAGCACTCTACTGAAGGCGGTAAAGTGAGACTCTGTCTCTACAAAAAAAATAAAAAATAAAAAAAAGAAGTTGTGCTCTTTATCAACTTGGATTTGAATAGACTGACTGTTTAGAACTTTAGAGGACCCATGGACCTACTTGTCTGTGGCAGGAAGTGTGCTCAGTAGGCTGCTCACCCCTCATAGAGAGGGTACTCCTTGGGTACCCACTTCAGATGTGAAAGAGAGGAATGGAGAAGAAGATTCTCCCAGAGGGCAGAACAAGGACTCAGAGAGAACAGAAGGCTCCCAGCAGGAAGTCCTCAAAAGTCTTGAAGAGTGGGAGTTTAGAATTGCAACAGTCAGTCATGTATCTGCTGAGTTTGCCCCATTCTTGTGTCAGAATGTGAGTATTTATTGCAGCGATCCCGTCTGGGTGCCACTTTTGGGTCCTTAGTGTGTGGGGAGCACAAAGGGCCCTGAATCTACTGAATTTTGCATATCACCTCTTATTGCAAAGATTTCTGTTCCTTCCTGCCACCCAGAAATCCTACACTTTGAGCTTGATGGTATGACTACACGGCAATTTGGAGTTGCCTTTCTCGGAAATTATGTGAGCCTATTTTGTACGTGGGAAGGAGAGTAAACTAAATATTTAGGACCAAATGAGTCCTCAGTGCTCTTCATTGGTTCTTCCAAGTCACCTTCATCCAGGCACAAGATAAGATTGCTTTTGCTCCACCCCTTGGGCATTGACAGTCTTCTTTACTATTTGTTCTGGCCATCAGGATGTGAACAAATGCAGTGTGTCACTTTTTGGTAAAAACTAAAAAGGTTTCTACTTTTTGGGTAGACCTGTGTGTGTGTGTGTGTGTGTGTGTGAGTCACCATGTTCCCTCTCTTTATTCACATGATCCGCAATATTTTAGATTGTCTTGGTTGGGCAATATGGGTCCCTGAGTGAGACCAATATGGAACAGAGCCCCCTGCTGCTTGTAGGTGGAATGTAATGTGACTAAACAAAACAAAACAAAGTAAAACAAAAAAAAACCTTTCTTGTTGTAAGCCACTCTGTAATTTGAAGATTACTGATTACTATAATTACATAACAACCCATCCTGAAAGATACATACTTCATAAGGTGTAGGCATTAAAAGTTAAATGAATGAAAAAGAGGGAAATAATCCAAAGAGAATATTGGATTTACAGTTTACGAACATCAGTTATCCCTGATCAAAATTGTCCATAAGATGGACCCTAAATCCAAACCTTTCAGGTAATTCAAATAAATATGAATCAGAATAACAACATATTTTGAGAATAATAAATATTCAAAGTCTCAGATATCGATAAATCTAAACATACTATGATATTTAAGATTTTTTAATATTCCTACCATATGAAAGAGTATCTTTAAGGAAAGAAGAATATTTTAATTGCTTCCCAATAAAGAAAACTAGAAAGCTCAAATGTCTTAAGTCTGTGATTAATCTGTTTAACCACAGTTAAAGACGTATAGAGGAAAAGATGCCACTTTATCTGCCATATTATATGATCTTTTCGACTCTTCAGAGATCATTAGTAATGTGCTTGCGGACATTGATTTAAAACATGATTTGGGCTCTGAAGACAAACCAAAATACTAGTTTGGCGATATTACATATTACGATTTTACGTCCTGCCATTCTGGAAATACTGTGAATTTTAAAAAGCAGGCTGTTGTGTCTACGATTCGACACTTACCTCTGAAAGGAATGGGAATTTGTTCACTTGTATGAGGAAATACCCAAATCAGTGCCCTGAGAACTGCTATTTAAATTGAGGGCTTTATTATGAAATCATGGGTATTTAGCAGAATTATATCCAGATAGCTTTTTTAATGGCCTTTCCTACCAGTCAGAAATTTCTTCTCCATGGGAAAATTGAAAGTAGGGTATTGACAAATTATAAAAATAATGAAACATTCCTTACAGTATAGTGTTTTTTTTTTTTTTTTCCCAGAGTGGGGGAGGGAGAGTATCTTTGGTTTGTTATCTCAGAAAATGGGTCAAGGCACAGGTGGGATCCACGCTTCCTTTCACTTTCTTTAAATCCTGGGCTTTCTGGGAGGCTTAAGGAATTTGTCTTTATGTTCCAACTTTGCTATTTTAGGTGAAAAATGCTGAAGAAAATGCTTATTTATGACATTGCTCACAAGCTTCGCTCTCTGGCTCATCACATCTTACGTGCATTTTTGTTGTATTGTGAATACACTTTTTAAACTCCCAATTTACCTGGAAATATGTTGTCCTTGCTCACTGTGACAAGTGAGTATGAGAATGCTGACAACATGGGAGGCTGCAGGGGAGCTATGACAGCCACAGCCCAGAAGAAACACAATGTGGAGGAAATTGAGAAGGTGTGCATGCATCTGTGCGCATGTGATGCGTGCACACGTGTGTGTGTGACTGTGTGTGTGTGGGGGGGGGCGTACTCCCACTTGTAGCCAAGAGATACACAGGGGTGATGTCTATTTGTAAACCAGCAAAGGATCCCTGGAAGAATGTCTCTATCAAACCTAATGCTCTGCAAATGTGGAGAACTGGCCTCTTACTTGTTTGAAGGACATTATGGTGCAACATTTAGAGCTAAAATTTTTAAATTATTGTAAAACATACATGCCTGCTTGGTGCACAGTATGTGCTCAATAAATATCATCCATTTGGAAGAATGGTTGTCCTCACACATCTTTCATTCCTGTTAATACACATAGTGATAAAGGGGACTTGATCACTGCTACTCACCCCCAACCCCTCCTCTGCTCACACATGCACAGCCCAGGGAGGAAGTAATCCATACCACGTGCTTGATCATTTAGGTAGCCCAGGACCTTTGATCCTCGATGCGTTGTTCACTTGTGCAACTAGCATGGGAGGCACTAGTCAAATACAGGCCAGTAGTTGACTAAGTAAAAGAAGGGCATAAGGAGGTCTGACACAGGAGAGGAGGACGACTCTGTCTGAAGCACTGAGAGAGGGCCAATCTGATAGGGAAGAGCTCAACATGAGGGGGGTCACACTGAGGCTGAGCACAGGGTCCTGGGAATGTCAGCCTTCAGCTGGCCAGTGGCAGATATCAGACAGTGAGTAGAACATCACAAAGGCTGCCAGGAATCCAGGAATTCTCTAGGACGCTCGGGTTGGAGGCAATTGCAAAGTCAGTCTGAATTCAGGGAAACAGATTACCGGGTTCATACACTATAGGGAAGATGCTTCCCCTTCAGAGAGACAAGTTGTATGAAAAGATGCCAGTGGGGAAACCTGATGGTGCCCAAGTCAAACGTCAAGAGTCTAAGGAGGCCTGAGGTCCTTTTAGACCTGTGGAAGGAATTCACTCAAACCTAACACCACCCAGACTCGTTAGTTATCCAGCTACAAGCGTTTCTTGTGTCTTTGTTTTACCTCTCTCCTGCCTCCCTTTCAGTTTCCATGACTTTCGGGAGTCAGGCTTGTAAACCTTGAGAATGATGACAGGTACAATGGTTATTTCAGGAGAAACCAAAGCCTTTCCACATCTCTCCCTAATGCCATCCAGCCTCTCCCTCCGTGCCCTTATCTGGCCAGTGGAGGGTACACTGATAACTCAGATGTTAATTTGTTTGTGTTGTTCTTCAAATGTGTGGTTCTTTCAGGTGACCAGAGCTTTTGATGTTAACATTCTCATGTGACAACACTGAGGTAAGATGCTTATGCTTTAATAGGAATTTCGGGGGACAATGCTTTTTCCAGTAGACAAGAGAAGCCATTTGGAAATAATAGGTGGGCAATATTTGTCCAATGGAATTAATCCAGTTACGGACATCAGATATGTGAAGGTGGTTTTTTCTTTTAATGTTTCATAAATATCAACATGCACCGTTTACCTTTCCCGTTCCTGTGTAGTTCTGACCATGGCCAAGCAGAAATATACTTTGTGGCTTTGCCTTACAGTTCCCTAATTAATCCTGCAAATGTATTGTGGATTTTAATCCCCTTGAGGATTTATGACCAGGGTTTTGTGTGGGTCTCTTGGATGGTGCCATTCAGAGTAACCTTGTGCACTTATGCTACAATCTTGTACTCAGACTTTCTGCAGACTTTCTGGAGTTAAAGTAATTCTTGGAAGCACTGGCAATGCAAGTGAAGCCAAAATGTTGGTTTTCAACTGACAGGTGAAAAAACAGGAAATGATCTTAAAAGTCTAAATTTATATTTTAATGTTTTGTTTTATCAGGATAAAGTCCAACTTCCTTGGCAGGGCCTCTATAAGACTCTTTAGAATATTGCCCACCACATGATTGCAAGAGGGACTTTGCCTAGCAATTGCAATCAGTGTAACTGGCTTGTTGTACCCTCAATGAATCCCCAACAATAAAAAAAAGAAAGAAAAAAAAAAAAAAAAAAGAATATTGCCCACCTACTAGTCCCACCTGGCCTCTCTTGTCCAAGTCCACTCCATGTCTCATCACTCCTTCAATGTGACTGTCCCTTCACGAGCCACTCTGTGTCTTGCTATTCTCTGTGTCCAGAATAAATTTTTTTCTCTTCTTTTCTAGGAAATTCCTACTTCTTCTCTGGATTTAAAACTAGTATCTCTTCTTTCAGATTTCATTTGCTTTGCCATAAGTTGTCTCTTCACCTGAGCTTCTGCTGTCTTTGTTCTTAACTTCATTGCATTATCTACAAAAATATATCACAAGTATCTATTTATATGAATGTCTACCCTGGTGTTCATTTTGGGAAGGGACTATATTTCATTCATTTTTGTATCCTTAGCACACAACACAGTACTGCTTTCCCTAGAATAGAAACTAAAAACCGTTTGTAGGATGAATAAATAAAAAATAAATCATAAAAGGTCTAAAACAGTCTTGATGTAGGAAATATATGTCTTGACACATATGGGATAAGGCACAACACAGGACTTGAGAAAGAAATAGAATAATTCTGTCATAAAATGTTCTTATTAAAGAAGCCACAGATATTAAAAACTGTGAATGCCATGAAGGCTACGTTGAACGGTTTGATGAGAATATTTCAGATTGTATATGAAACCAGCACATTGTACCCCTTGATTACACTAATGTACCCAGCTATGATTTAACAATAAAAAAAAGTGGGTGATGACAAAAAAAAAACACCTTTGCAATAAATATCTACTTGACTCTTAAATGAGAAGCACAATTCCCAAAAGATGAACATATGTATTGAGCAATCAGGATTTAAAAATTGTGTTTAACCCACAAGTTGGGAGATGCCTAAATAGGTGGAACCCACAGAGTCCTGAATGAAATTGGCATATCCTTGCTTTCTGACATAAAGGTGCTGAAATGTGCTGTCAGGTATTAACATGTTTGTTGATGGTAACTTGGCTTGGCAGGATAGAAGCTCTAGTGTGAGCTTTATGATTACATTTTCATTACCAAACACAGATCTATATCTAGGCAGTTTATTGCTTAGAGTTCTTAGTCATATGTCAGTAGGATGTTTGAGTGCTGTTATTCCTGTACAGTTTCAACAGTGGAGCTTTGCTTGAATATCCATTTGGTAAACAGTTTAGCCTATGCCATAATCCCAGCGATTAGTGAATACATGCAAAAGAGTTAGTTAAACCAGATGTTGTGTGTTGCAGAATTACAAGGCTGCTTAAATACTATACAATTTTTAAAGGTTTTTTAGTGTATAGTATATACAAATTATATACATGATATGTATAAATATATGTTAACTACAGAATATGATAGAGTTTATATCCAAGTAAAAAGTATCATTTTCTATTCTTTATGATATCCTGATTTATCAATCCTGCTCTTGTCAGTATTTTACAAAATGTTGAAATGAATGGTATAAGAATTTAGGTCAGAACTATAAATTTTGGGTAATAATTATAAATACAAGAATATTTCAGTCACCCTAATTTAATTAATGAAAATATTTGGATGAAGAATAAAAATCATTAAAATTTGGATAACGGTTCATTCCTTATTCCACCTCCAACAATAACAACAAAACAGCAAAATCATTCTTTAATTGCATTGTGCTTTATAGGAGGGGATTGTTTTTAATTGTTACTGAACTTAGAGGACAGTGAAGACTTCTTAAAGTCTTGAGTCACTAACAAATTCTGGCACTCATTTATGCAAGTTGATTTTCGAAGTGATTCATCAAGGAAGACTACTCTGGCTCTACTTTTGTGTTTTTTGTTGTTGTTTGTTTTTTGGCTTTTTGGCAGTGCCTCACTCTATTACCCTGGGCTGGAATGCCATGGTGTCAACCTGGCTCACAGAAACCTCAAAGTGCTAGGCATAGGTGATTGATCCTCTTGCCTCAGCTTCCCCAGTAGCTAGGACTACAGGAGTAGTCTGGTTAAATTTTCTATTTTCAGTATAGATGGGGTTTCTCTCTTGCTCAGGCTGGTCTCCCACCTCAGCCTTCCCCACCCAGGTGGCTGACAGGTGTGAGCTGCCCCACTCAGCTCTTGGAACATGTCTTGATAAAAGTACACGTTTGTCTTTCTCTAGTGTGATCCCTGCACTATTGATTGGACTGGTTTTTTTTTTTAATGTTCAGGTGGATCATGCAGTCCACTGAATTTGACATCAGGATATTTATATCAGAAAATTTAGAACATTAAACGAACAATTTCCAATCCAGATTATTTTCTTCAAGCCATAAAATGTAATTTGGCAAAGAAAGACAAGCTTAATTAATTTCTAGTGCATACTTTATCCTTTCTGTCTCACTTCTCAATATAGAAAGAAAGACTTTTTGTAGACCGAGGTTATCTGTTTATAGGAAAGGAAAAAAAATCACTTCTCTTATGCCAAGATTGAGTTGCAACTGCCAATTTGAGGCCAAGTCAGCTGAGCACTCCTCTGGGTCTGTTAATGCCTCTTGACCACCGTTCATTGCAGTAAATTGTAATAATTAGTGCTGGAAGCATAAATACAAAAATGAGGGGGTTGCACTATATGATCTCTGAGGCCCCTTCCAGCATTAGAATGCTAAAAGTTGGTGAGCCTGAAATTGCTAATGTGTTTCTGAATGCACCCAATTTATGCCTGGGGACAATTTATTCATTTGAAAGATGAATTTATTAATTTGGCACAGAAATACAAGCTTAACTGAAATGTAAGTGCTGGTTAAACACTAATAATAATGTGATTCTATAGCATTTCACCTTTTATAAAGGTGCATCCAATTCACTATGAGTTTGGGAAAAAGTTATATGTGAAAAGTTCCATATCCAGAATTTTCTCACACCTTTGGCAAATTTGTATAAAATATGGTATTACTGCAACAATTCTTGGTTTTCTTATGTTGTTGAAGCTGCTAAGGAATCTCAGTTAATACTGGTATATCCAAGGAGTAGAGGGTAGGCGAAGCCAAACTCATCTGAGTCTGGAAGCTGCAAGAAGGCAAAGACTTTCTCCATCATATTTACCCTTCATATCTGACCCACTGCCTCATCAAGGTTGTACTCCAGTGAAGGAAAACTAGCAGTAAACAGACATGGCACGATGGAAAAAAAATAAAGACGATTAAGAGAGAGAAGTGAATACCAGCAGGATATTTTAGAGAGAGAAAGAATCTTTTAAGAGGTATCATTTGGGAGAGGGGAGAAAGAAGTGATAATTAGGGAGTAGTTTTCCTGATAAAGAAAAAAATCAAAGAAGGATTCCTAGTGACAGTGTGCTTAACATGTGTGAAGGACAGCAAAGACTTCACGTGGAGATCTCATAGAAGTAAAGGGTGGGAGGTAGGTACCTTATTTAGGTCATATATATAAAACAATGAAGGAATAAAAATGAGAAAAAGCAAGTACAATTGGGTATCTTGTCACTAGTTTAACTTAGGAACCTCTACTCCTTTAAAAATTTTGTATGTCCAGTGCACCAAAGGCCCCTGGGTATGACTCAGCATTTTCCAAACCATATTTCACTGAATACTATTTCTGGAAATGTTAGTGGGTATCCTGCATCAAATAATTTTTTGAAATGTTATGCTCCCCATTCCTTCTGAAAATTTCATAATGCACGTGGGAAAATTAGAGGCTCTGAGAAGTCCTTCAATTTATAAAAAACAAGACCCGCATTTTCTAAACATTTTTATCCTGGAAATTTGAGGATTTTTTTTCCCTGAAAATTCATTAATTGTGTATACCATAAGCATCCCTGAACCCAAATTAATACTGCCTTTAACCTATTCTCAATGTACTGTGTCAGTGCCCCATTTCATTCCATCCATCCATCCATCCATTTATTTTTATAATTGGACTAGGCATTGAGAATAAGAAATGAACAAATATATAGCCATAGTTGAAGGTCCTCCATTCTAATTGGGGAGACAGCCACACAAAAGAAAAATTCAAATTCAGTGTGATAAAGGCAGTGACAGAGATATATATGAATTATTAAAGAAGCCCAGAAAAGAAAGCAAACGATCATCGAAATACTCAGACTCCCCTCATTGTGAAGTGATATAACCCAAGAAAGATTAGAAATGTGTTCCAAACAACAGCAACAGGTTTCTCTGCAGTCATATTGAATTCTTGCTTTATTTTAAAATATTTGGCCCATAGAATAACTAAATTTTAGTACATTTGAGATCTTTGCCTCTTGCAAGAATCCTAGTCAAAGTCAGAAGGGAAAATACAGTGCCAGCGCGCCCTTCTAGAAATTCCAAGATGACATTTAAAAACATATTTAAATACGTAATTTTAAAATGTTCTCATCAGCACACTGCCAAAAAGAAGAACATAGGTGGGTCAGACTCCATCCCAGGCTATCTTCTTGGGGTTCTTGTGTGTCTCCTAATTCAAAGGAGTTGACTTATTCCAGTATAGAATATCTAACCCTTTCAGTCTTCCTTTTTTACCTATTTACTTGAACTGTTGGGTGCTTAAGTATCTGCCTTGTGGACATATGTTCAGTTTCAGTTTGTGATAAATGCAGCATTTTGAATTTGTTTTAAACACTGTAAATAATGGCTTGAAAAAAATGGACAATAGAATGTGGCTAAAATTAAGTGAAGCTTTGCTAAGAAGAAAGATAATCTTTCTAACATAAACCTAATACATTTTTAGTAATTGTGGGATGTGTGAATTGTCTTCTGCCTTATAAAGGCGTAGATCTATTGCATTCTCCCAGAATTTGTTCTTTCCTGGAAATGTCCTAGAAGAGAGGATTGTAACATAAATACAATTTCTTTTCTTGGTAAATAAAAGGCAATGAAGGTACAATTCTAGAGAGAAGCTGTTGGAGAATGGCCATTTCTTAAGATAGTCAATACCTTATACCTGCTGCCTAAATCTCAGTATACAGTTAGGGAATTTGCTTTTGGACCCTTTTTCAGTTGGGGGAGAAATAGTAGTATTATTCATCCTCTATGATTCACCAGAGTTTGGATTTATACAGGGGAAGTTTATAGGTGATTAAAGTAATATGTGTACTTAATAATTACAGTATTTTTTTAATGTTTTGTTTCGACATAGTTAAACAACTTATTCAATTCTTCATTTCCTTTTACAGTTAGATATATAGATGGCTACAAATAGCCTGAAAATTATTTTTCTGTGATAATCAGTGAAATAAAAATGCCTATCCTCAAGAAAAGAGTCCCAGCTTTTAGAGTAGATTCTCTCAACTTCAGCACTATTGACACATGGATGGGACCAGATAATCCTTTGCTTTGGGAAATGTGGAAGTGGAGGGTTTTCCAGTTCCCTGCAGGACATTCGACAATATTCTTGGCCTCCACCCATTAGATGTCAGCAGCAACTCACCCTTTTCTTCCCAGCTATGACAACCAAAACATCTCCAGACATTGTCAAATGTTCTCTGAGCCAGAGAAATTACCCCTGGTTGAGAATCACTTCTTTAAAGTATAGATCAACTCTTCAAACCCATAATGAGAGAAGGGAAAAGACAGCTGAATTACTGTTAGTAATTCTCATATGTGAAGAACAGAAAAAATGGTAGAAGCTTCCTTTAAGGTCTGGAAGCTGTGCACTGCAGGCCTGCAGTGGGTAACGTTCACAGAGCACAGATATGATTGCACCCTTGGAGCTGAGCTGAGTGACCGTGGTGCTGAAAACACAATCCTTCTTCAAGACTAGAGCTGTCACCGTGGCAAAGTGGAAAACACAAACATTGTCCTGCTGAAAGCCAAGGATAATCATACAAAGTGGCAACAATGTGCATGCACCTTCCAAGCAAGCTTGGGCAAATCGTGGTTCCTACTGAGGCCTATTATTAGGACCCCCGAGGTCCGCTCACAAGCCACACTATCTCAAAGACAGATAAGGGAATCTCTGGGAGCAGTCATGGGCTTGGCGGCCACTTGGCATGCTCTCATGAAGGTTTTCATCCGCTCTGGCTGGTACTTCACCAACCACTTGACGGATCACCTTTGGTAGGCTGGCTCTGGTCCAAGCTTCCTCTTCATAGCTGTCAGAATGTTTTATCTGAAACCCAAGCCTATAATTATCTATGCCCTGCTTAAAATGCTTTGATGTTTCTTTTGAGATAAAGTTCAAGCTCCTTAGCATGGTCTAGATGCTGACTTCATCTTGTGACACCCTCTTTCACGCACCTCAAGTTCTAAGCTCAGATATGAGAATGTCCCTTCTTGTCTGTCTATTCTTACCCATGCAGCCTTTTCCTGTAACTGTCACTTTAGCCTAAGTGTCCAGTCTGTATTTTTCATTGTAAAAAAGTCAAGAAAGAAGAAACCCCTTTTTACTGTGCTCTCTGTCTCTTTCCTTTCCCTCATTTTCTTTCTTTCGACATAAGCATTTCCACGTGTCTCTAAATCTCTGAGTTTTCAATTTAATGGCTTACAATGTTTCTTCTGTTATTTTCCATAACTCCTCTCCCATCCCCACTTTTAGTTCTCCTTCTATATCTCTGACTGTTCCTCCTTGGCATCTGTTGGTGATAATATTTCTCCCTCCTTAAATTTCTGCACACAGCAGGGTTCCATCATTGGTACGCGTTTCACTTTCCAAACATTTCCTGGGCAATTATTCTCATGTGTCCACTTGCCACTTGGTGCTGAGGACTCCCAAAGGTGTCCTTCCAACCTCAGCCCATTTCCTGAGCACCAGACTCCTAAGATTAAAGGTCTGTGGAATGAATACCTTAGATATCTCATGCATATCCCCTACTCAACGTGCCCCTGGCATAAGTCATCCTCTCCTAAAGGTTTGGTCTCCTTGAAATGCCACATTGTGCCATCTTTCTCATCAGAAATCTGGGAAGTCTCCTTCACCCACGACATTCAATTGGTGGCCACATCCAGCTGATTTTTTTTACTTAATATCTCCCATAGCTTTATCAATGTCACTGACTTTATTCAGACTCCGCAATGTGTGATGTTTCAAGTATTTATCATCAATGCACTCTTAGTCCTGTCTTATTTCCATCTATTATTGCTCTTGCAGCTGACAAAGCTCTTCTGGTCATGTTCCTCCTCTGAATAAAATCCTTCCAGGGTCTCCTCATGGAATGTAGAGAAAACTTCTTGACAAGCTGGGGCAGGGATGTGGGAGCATCATTATGTCAGGACTATAGTGACACAAAAATATTCGCCTTAACAATCATTGTTAAATAAATATATCTAGGATTGAGCAAAGAACAGAAAGAAATTCAGAGCAAACAACACTGACATATGACACCTGGCTCCTAACTTCCTTGCCAGCGTTATCAGCTCCCATGAAATCTCTTCTTCTGTGCACCTTGTGTTCTAGCTTTGTGAACTTGCAGATCCCTGACTATACAATACTTGCTAATGTCCCTGTGGCTTTTCTACCCATAGAATATACATTCTTCCATTGTTCTCCCAACCTTTCTGCATTGAATACCTTTTCTTCCTCTACTTTTCTGAAAAATACATACTTTTCCTTTAAGACTCTGCTTAAATATTAATACGTACCTCTCTATGAAGCCTTGTTTAACTTCCTTCATCAGATATGCTAAGTTCATCTCTCCCTTTTTCATCTGCACTGCACCCCACAAAGTCAATATCATTGTATCTACAAATTTTATTTCAATTACATGACTTTATTTACTTCCTCATTTACTATATTGATAAGGAAAGACACTGTCAAGAAAAAACTTTGTGCTATTTACTCATAACATCTACTGTGGCACCCAGAGGACAGAGATAGTTTGGAATATTTTTGGGAAAAAAGAATAAAAAGTAAATGAATAGATGGATGATTTACAGGGAAGGAATGTACCAGACATTTCTAAGGTTCATTCTGTCTCTTCATTTGTTGTTTTTAAAACAATTTTCAAAGCTTCTCTCTTAGTATTTATAGATAAGGAATAAAAGCTATTTCTCTCAAGAGAGGAGATAGACTGACTTTGATTTAAAATAAACTGACTGAAGATGTATCACGCCAGTTCAATGTGGACAGCATCTTAACAGCAAGTTTTGATAGGGACAAAAGACATAGCAAGAATGATATCACTGAGGGGAAGAAAGAAAAAATAATAGAAGCAAAAGGAACTCAGTGAGGAAAATCATGAGGTCATGTACTCTCCACCTTGTTCAAAATTTTTCCATGAAGGGACATAGTCATTTTTCACTTCTCTGTCCCTCCATAATTTTTGTCAAACGGATAAGAAATCCTTACATCTTATCCAAATTTTCTTTCTAAAATGACAGAGTTATGGGGGGAATATATAAAACCTTTTCCTTGAATTACATCCTTTGAGTCCTTCAAAAGAAGTGAAATCATAAAATCAAGAAAAAAACAAAACAGGGACTAATAGCTGCTGTGAGGACAATGGCACTAAAACATTCATAAATTAGCCCTTTTATTCATATTTCCTTTGTAAGGATCACTATGAAGTTTGCTTCCATGAAATGCTATTTCTTAATTATAGGTATGAAAGTAACGATAACTCTAAGTAGGGGAGAAGAGTTTATTTTAATTAAATCAATGTTTAGAGTTGATAATGGAAGTGTTATCGTGTCTCTAAAGACTAAAATTCCACCTCTCACTATGATGGGGACCCCAGGAACCAACCACTAGGAAGACTGAATTTATTTTTATATAACCAATAAGAACATATCCTATAGACATGACTATAAGCTAGCCAGAAAGAGAACATTCTCTGATAATCAGTCATCGAATGTTATTGATATGGGGTATTTTAGAATTTCCATTTTGGGGAAAACTATAAAGCTTTAAAGTCAGGGTGTTCTCAGTGACTTCTGCTCTGGCTTGGAGAGGGAGAATGATCTGGCGGTCCCTCCCAGTCTGTGAGCCACATTCTCATGCCAGTATTGGCAGAATTTGCATAACAGAATGGCAACTAAGACAGACAACGGTCTCCACACAGAAGGTGAGGAAAAGATGGAGAAACAGAAGGAGAAGGTCCAACTTTATTTGGGGCCAAACATTGCAAGGCTTTGGCAGGAGCGGTGCCTGATTTGCTCTGCTTTTTGAGAACATGGGAGGCGAGGTCTCCCACCCCTTCTGTACCACCATCTGCCTCAACCCTGCTAAGGGAGCGTACGTGACAGTAATCTCTGGAAGACTGCAGTATTTTGACTTTTGATATCTACTATATAATGGTATGGAGAAAATATTGCCCCAAACATAACCATTTGCATATTAATTTTTTTTTAAAAAAGCCACTGGGAAATGGATTTATAATGGGAATTTCATTAGTATAAATTTCAACATTATAAGCAAAGCACCATACTAACTCATCCATTAACCGGAAAGAGTTGAAATACATAAAGTTAAGTAAGAACTAGTGGTATACACACCATCAGCAATATTCATGTATTGCTTAATAGAAAACAATATGCCCAACTCAAAGCTGCTGATTGCTTCTCTCAAACATAGGCCATGACCAGAAGTTAAGTGATTGCTCTTTAGCCACAACATCAAATAAAAATTCTCATTAAATTCAATTGGCCTTTCGGATATTAACTGCTATTGTGTATTTTCCTGCATGCAACGTACATTATACCATCCTGCTGCAATTGATTTAACCCCTGGGCACTTTAAGATGATCATGGTGTGTGTTGTTAAGCAGAAAAAAATACATCTCGTATTAGTGCTCAGGACCAGGGAATCCTGACTCTGGGGTTTGGAATAATAAGAATGCTGCTATTACAAGGTTAGTATTTTTAAGTGCTGAATATTCTAACCAAATGTTTGTAACCTTCACATTCTGGCTGTCAGAAGAATACACCTGCATTTCATTACCAGACCCCCTGAAGCCCCACCAAAAGATTTGAAAATCAGGCAAGCAAAGAGGAGAGAGAGTCTTTTCTATCTTTTCTGTAGAAATCTCAATGTTTGGTGGGAGGTACACATAAAAGACATTTGGGCTTCATACATGGCTTCTCTGGATGTACATACTAAGTGGCAAAGTCAAATCTGAAGACCAAGCCCCCTAAAAATCAGTGGCAGGACATAACTTTTCCTCTTACTGCCTAGATTTTCTCAGCAGTGTAAATTCTTAGGTTCAGTAACAATAAAAAACAAAGAAAAAAAAAGGAAAGAAATTCTACCTTCTTCTTTCTGGCAATGTTGTAGAGATAGAAGAACACAGAACTTCTATTTAATAAAATGTGCATTCAAGTTCTATCCTTCTACTTAAAGGTTACATACTCTCCATTGGTCTAATCTTCGAATCCTTTACTCAGAAATAATGAAAAATAATGATTTTATGTGCCTCAAGTGAATACTATGATAATTATTCTGATGATAAAAATTAAAAGTATTTTACTGTGAGTCCAAAGTATCCATTTGTTGATGTATCAATCTATCTACCTATCTTAGTTTAAATTCTAGTTTTCATCATCCTTCAGTCTGAGATAGGATGAAGTTCAGATACCTGTAGACTTCATAACGATCAAGAAATAAATATCTAACTCTACCATGTCAGTAAACACAACTGAATTCCACCATTGAGATACCCAGCAATCTATTTGGTAAGGGCTAGAGTCGGAGTATTCCCAGTTGGAGCACCCTCCTCCCTGGCACGCGCAGAGCAGGAGAGGGGAGATGAGATGGGGAAGCCCACTCTGTGCCCCTCCCCCAGGCAAGAAATTGCTACCCCCATGATATTACCTTATACTGATTTTTTTCTGTTATTTCAACCTCTCACTTTTTGGTAGTAGAACAATCGAAAAGAAAGAGAGGAGAGGGAGAAAGGGCACTTATTTTCATCACAAACCCTCCTTATAAGAATTAGGCATAAGAATTGTTCAAATGGCTTTGTTTAAACACTACTCAAAATGTTGGCAGAGACAGGAACAACAATTCCGACCTTAGTTCCTCTCCTGGAGGCCGGATACCTTTCCCAGACATTGAACCACTAATGGGAAATTAAAGGCAATAAAACAACAGCTGGAATCCCATAACTGACAAGGTTTATATTGTGCTTAGAGCAATTCACACTTAAAGAATTTCCTTTCCAATCATCAGGCTTGTTTCTTTCTCTTCAGTGTTCAAGTTGATGGACCCTCTCCTGGTAAAGTGGTTTTCTCTTTGTATAACTGAAAAAGCTGATCTCATCTTCATCTCTGTACACTGTTCCGCCTCTAAGGATTTGAAGAGCTTTGCCCTCCTTTTTACCCCTGGCTTGCAGGTTTGGCTAGGGGAAGGGAAGGAACGTTTGAGTGCTCACTGCATGAACCATATGTATTTGATACTCTCTACTAGTGCTGTTTTTCTATTTTGCCCAATGCTGTGGGCATTGTTGTTTCCAATTTTATGACCAACTGAAGTTCAGAGAAGTCTCAGGGATAACTATTTCTGTCTCTTCACTCATGTGAACTCAGATTCTATAAGTGGAAAATAAGAGTGAGTTATGATGGTCCGCTAGAGGAGAAACTCATCAAATCCACATCAAATGGCAGTAATAATAGCTAAAATTTCCCAGGAACACTGCATGTGCCCACCATTGTGCTAAGTGAGTTACGTTAATTAGTTCTCTTCACTTTTGTCATATCCTTTCAAAAATCCTTTTTACTCTTATAACCCTTATTTTACAGAGAAAGAAATTGGGCTTTTAGGGGATAAATAGTTCATTTGGGGCTTCAGACAATAAATGATAAAACCAGAGTTTAAACCTAGGCAGTCTGGCTTAAGGATGAGAGCTCTAAATGAATTTTCAAATACAAATATATATGTGTTCATGGACAGATCCAAGGTCATTATCATCTGTCACTTTCACTCCTATTATAATGTTTTCTTGACTGAAAGAGAAAAAAAAAATGGTGGCGTTATAGCCACCTCATTGGGAATACTGGTGGAAATGTGTTGTACTGTTGAATGTCATCTGTGAAATGTGTCACATCTGAAAAAAATGTTAAGATCTCTGCTTAATGGGAAAAACGGGCAGGCAAACAGATGGTCACAATAGTGTCTGTCTGGTAAGGGCTTTGATAGGAGCATGTGCATGAGATCATGAGACTGCCAAGGTAAGAGTTACCCACAGCAAAGCTTTCCTAAAGGAGGAAATGCTTGAATTATGTCTTAGTGGAAGGGGAATATATGTTACCATTTTTGTTGTTGTTTATTTTTGCTTTTCCATCACTGAGTGGTTTGGATTTTAACCTACACAGTGATTAGGAACCATGCAGGGGTGTCTAACTTTTTGGGGGGATTATGAGAGTACACAAGATTAGGTTACATTATTTACACAAGATTAGGTTATATTATTTATTAAAGTCCAAAGTCTGAGCTATAGTGGAGTCCTCCAACTAGAAAGTATGCCAGTACCCTACACTGTACGTAATCAGTGGGAACTTACTCAATCCCCTTTCCCCACTGCTATCCTTGAATTTAATTGTGTTTTTCTCTCATGTGGGCCTACAGTTGTTGATCTTCTGATTTCAGATTAGTACTGAGTATATGTGATGCTTACTTTTCCATTCTTGTGATACTTCACTCAGGAGAATGCACTCAAATTCATCCAGGTAAATATAGAAGATGCAAAGTCTCCATCTTTTTTATGGCTGAGGAATATTCTATGCTGTATATATACCACAGTTTATAAATCTATTCATGGGTTGATGTGCACATGGGTTGTTTCCACATCTCTGTGATTGAGAATTGACCTGTTACAAACTTTCTAATGCAAATGTTCTTAGGGTAAAATGATTTTTTTTTTTCTTCTGGGTAGATACCTACTGATGGGATTATGGGGTCAAATGGGAAGTTAACTTTTAGTTCTTAGAGGATTCTCAAACTTCTTTCCAAAAGAGCTATAGTAGTTTGCAATCCCGTCAAGAGTGTCTGACTGTTCCCTTCTCTCTGCATCCATGCCAGCATCTGCACCTTCGGGACCTTGAGTGGCCCAAAGACAATGCTGCTTCTTCCAATGTGCAGCAGAGAAAAGATAGGTTGTGCTTCCCTTTTTTTCTCCACTATACTTTAGAAGAAGAAGCATTTTCCTGGGCCATGTATTAAAAACCTGGGCCACAGGTTATTAAGTATTTAAATCTGGGCAGTGACATGACCCCAACTACATTTCTGAAAAAGTACTTTGCAAGAAACATGAAGAATGAATGAGTAGAGGGTGTAACAAAAGACAGGAAAATCACACAGACGGCTGTGATTCCAACCAAACTGCCAGAACTAATACTGGTGAGAAAGAAAGGGGGTCTGAGCTGTAACCCTGGGAAGGAGATAAAGGAGAGAAGATTCATTTAAAAATGAAACCTTAGATGATGGATTTGACAGAACTTGATGGGCCCTTTTGGTGTGATGGCTCAAAGAGAAGGAATAACTGAAGAGGAACACAAGTTTACTCCCCAGAGCAACTGTGTGGACTGCAGTGCCCTTTGTGATGGGATCTGAATGAGAAAGAGAAGATTCAGGGGTAGAGGAAAACATATTCATTTTAGAAAGACAATGAGAATAATTGTCTTTAATTGTTCTGCCTCATGCTTCAAATAGACCTTAGGACAAGTTAAATACTTTGCTCATTCATTCTTTCAACAAACATTTGCTGAGCACATTTACTCTCTGCCACATAGAAAATCTGACTAGTAGCCAAAGAACATACCAGAATAGAACACAGAAGGTAGGGGGACCAGGCAAAGTTTGTGGTGTCACTGCTGTGTGATTGATGGACAAAACCTTGAGGGTGGCTAAGTCCTCAGAGAGCCCAGGGAGTTGTAAGTTGCCGAAGAGAACTGATAATTGGACTAGGATGTATACATAGGGAAGGGGCCTGTTTGAGGAGGGAAGCCTACAGGTTTGGAGAAAGTCACCAAAATGACCTCAAATCAGTCAGAGGGGAAATTTTCAAGAAGTTGAAAATGGTCAGCTGCATCTGAGAGGCCAATGAATGAGAAAAATTGAATGATTCCATTTGAATTTGGCAAAGAGGAGGCCACAGTGATTCTGCTAAATTGGTTTTATTGGGTCAGAGGAGGTAAAAGGAAGATGGTGGCGATCTCAGTGCTGAATAAAAGGGAATGAAATGGAGGCTAATGGAGTCTACGTCTTTCACTCCGAATGCTGGAAGCAGTTTCATGTACCTCCATTTCACAAGGTTTTACATTTAAAATATTTCTTAGGTATCATAGGTAAGCAAACTACATTATTTATATTTAATTTTAGTAACTTCGTCTTGCTAATGTATTTTCTTTGCAATCAATTAACTTTAATTCATTTTTCTGTGTATAAGCTTTTAAATTAGCAACATCGAAGACACTAAATACCCAGCCATGTGTACTTTAATTCCTTTACATCCTCTCACTTTCCTCAATATCTTGATATTTATCTTTCTTTAAAAGCCATTATTCCATATTTAATACCCTATGAAATTTACATGGTTCTCACTTGTTGGTAAAATGTCATTGTTACTGCTGTCCAATCTTGTTTGACATCCTCTAATTCCTGACCTTAGTTTTAATATGATTCACATAATAATCCACCCCAGTCTTCTGATCACTGCTTCCCAGAGCCTGCATAGAGACCCTTCAGTTGCTTCACCCAATCAGGTTACCAGCAGAGCAAGACAATATGGTCTGTACCTATTTGGTTTAGGTGGCATTCTAATAATACCTTAGGATTTCACTAACTCAAGACCTTGTAAAAACAAGGACAATTCCATACATATAACTAGGCTAACTTAAACATAAATAAGATCAGCAGTTTACAGAATAGTTTATAGAATATCTATAAGTGATCATGTGTGCATTGCTCTGGTGACGGCCATGCCTGTTTAAGGATCTTGTTGACATCCACAGATAGGAATGTCCTTACACTGTTTCAGCCTCCCAAGGAGCTTCTTTTCATTCATATGAAGTGTCTGACCCTCAGTGATCCAGGCCAGTCCATCCCAGACTATCTGTGTCTGGCATTTAATTGTAAAGATATCTCAGGTTCTTCATATGTAAACCTGAGAGTTTGAATCCTGGTATATAGGGTATATAACATTGATCATACCAATGGTTAAAGAACTTGTTGTTTCTAATTATTTCTCCACATAGGACAGCCATTACTGACTGACATTCTTTAAATCCCTGTAAATGTCTTTTATCTTTGTGCTGCTGCTATAGGAGAAATTTCTCTATCTCTGTGACTTCAGATTAGAAGAAAATGTTCTGAACTTATCATTGTTGAGAAGATTGTTTTCCATTACTTAAAAGTCCTTTTCTCAGTGGCTATTTCCTGCCTCATGCTTCAAACAGACCATAGGACAAGTTAAATACTTTGCTCATTCATTCTTTCAACAAACATTTGCCGAGCACATTTACTGAGCATGATTTTAGCACACAAAGTCAAAGGAGACAATTCTTTCATCCTTTAAAGAGCTGGTCTTCTAGCTGTGGAGAAAGACAAGCAGATGGGTAATTAAGGGAGCTAATGGTGCTGTGCAGACGGGTGAAACACAAGTTGAAACACAAGTCCAGGGTTGTGTTATTATTTTAGAGAGGGGAGATCAGAAAAGCTTCTCAGGGCAGCCAGAGTTTCACCTGAGGGTTGAAGGGAGACATGGAGTTTTCCGAATGATATGGAGTAAAGGACTCACAGATAAAAAGGAGACTATGTAGAGATGCAGAGTTCTGAAACAGCATGGAGTGGGGGGAAGAGGCTGGAGTGGGGGGAAATGGGACTTCTCTACCATGCTTTGCATACTGTGAGATGCTTGAATTTTGCATAATAAAATATGTATTTATGTACAAGTTGTGAAAGTATTAAAAGGAAAAATTAAACACTAGCACATAAAAAGAAACTGCATGATACCTTTGAGAAAGTTTGTTGTCCCTGGAGTAAGGACAAAGACTGGAACACAAACCCAGGGCCACCTCCTTCACAGAGAACTTACATACCAAAGAAGGGGTCTTTAAATGATATCTGAAAGCTTTGGGAAGGCAATGAAAAGAAAAGGAGGGGTTGATTTGGGAAGTGGATGAAGCAAAAAATAGTAATCCACAAGAAAAAATAATACTAAGGCCTTGAGTTATAAGAGTAGAAGAGGAGGTGAAGGCAAGGAAGTAGGTGAGAGAGATCAAGAGCCTGGGCCTGGAAGCCAATGGCAGGTTCTACAGGAGTGGTTGGGTGGGAGGTAGGAGAGGACTCCAGTTGGTGCAACTGACTTGCCAGTCACCAAGAAGGATATAAGAAAGATGAAAAGAGTTTAGAAAATGGAAAAGAGTTTGTTTTGAGTGGGTGAAATTTTTATGACCTATAGAATACCCAAGCAGAGATGCCTAATGAGATTTGGAGTGAAAGGTCTGGTGCTCCTCAGAGAGAGTTGAATGGCCCCCTACTCACTCATAAGAGCCTCACAGTTCATTAGATAACATTTCCTAGAAGTCAGATTTGAGCCAAACTTAAGGGACATGGGAATGGGTGACCAAATTTACCAAAGTTTAAATATTTTTCATCATAATAGCTTCACTTTGGATGTGAAAATTAGTTTCATTCAGAGTGAGGACTCTCTTAAAAAAAAAAAAACCTAAAACAAAGAAAAAAAATAAAACCATCATTCTTTGTAGAGGAGTCAAACCTGTTATCACTGAATCATGTAACCAAAGAAACTGGATGACTTAATTATGCACTTGATAAATAGCTGTTTTGGCACTGAGTAGATTGGCAGTAACAGGGTATCCGCCCTAAAACTTCAAAGCCCAGATAACAATAAAAGTGAACTTCTGAAAGATATGATTGCAAACTGGCTGATTAATATTAAACAAACTAATTTATTTGGTGCATATCACAAGTATGTGGAGTGAAAAAGAAGAGCTCAGTGCACTTAGGGAAATGGAGAATGATGGCACTTAAAGTCAAACACAGGATCAGTAACATCTGCTCTCGATCATGAGAGTCAGTGTTGAGATGGGCTCCATGGGGCCCAAAGCCTGGCCAAACAACAGTTCCTTCATTTGTAGAATGTCATGTCAAGAAAGCAGCGACTAAGAAAATAGTAAAAGTCAGGCCAAGTCCACATTACATATTTCAGCTAAGATAAATGTAGGAGTCACTAGAACATGCTTGTGTATTATGTGTATTTTAATCACTTATCCGTGAAACCCATAATGGCTTGGTATATGATGAAAAAGTCTACTAGGAAAGCTTATTGTTTGAACAGGGAAGATTAATGGTAAAATTGCTGAGTATTATTAACGTTCATTTACTATTCAGCAATCTGGGGGCGTTTAATACATGTCAGGCTCAGCAGCTACAACAGTGAGTGAATCACACTCACCTCCTGATAATCTCATGCAGAAAATCATTCCACACTTACTAGGTCCAGTCCTACTAGAATTTTAGGAACAAGTGAGTTCAGAGAAGGCCGAGTGAGGTGGCCCAGGCCTGTAATCCTAGCACTCTGGAGGACCAAGGCAGGTAAACCACTTGAGCTCAGGAGTTCAAGACCAGTCTGAGCAAGAGAAAGACCCTGTCTATACTAAAAATAGAAAACTCAGCTGAGTGTTGTGTATCAGCACCTGTAGTCCCAGCTACTCGGGGGGCTGAAGCAAGAGGATTACTTGAGTCCAAGAGTTTGAGGTTGGTGTGAGCTATAATGATGCCCTCTACCCAGGCAACAGAGTGAGAATATGTCTCAAAAAAAAAAAAAAAATGGAAGTTCAAAAGTAAAAGAAAAAGAAAATTCAGAGAGTTATATGAATTTTACTGAATACAAAACTGAGTCAGAGTTGTGAAGTAAACTGCCAATATTATGAAGCTAATAACTGTTAGAGCCAGGGTTAGACTCCAAGTGTAAAGCTTTTTGCAATAAAATTGTCTTTTATAGTCAAAGTAGGTTTCCTGGAACAACTGAAAATATTAAAGTGATGAAACTTCATTGATAACAGCCCCAAACTGGAAAATACCCAAGTACCCGTCAATAGGCTAGATTAACAAAATTGGATGTATTCATAAAACGAAATATTATGCATTGATGAAAATGAATAAATTATAATTGCATGTGGCAATGTAGAAGAAAGATAAAAACACGTAGTATATACTACATTTGCAATAAGGACAAACAAAACTCATCAATGATAAAAATCTCACTACCCCTAGAAGGGGACGTGAGAACCCCTCTCATATTTAGGGAATGTACTCTTTCTTGGTGTTAGCTACAGCTGTGTAAATATGTCAAATTCATTGGCCTGTGTATTTAAGAATGGTGCACTTTATACATGTTATATATGAATTTAAAAATAATAAATGATGATTGGAAAAGAACTTGGTGAGCAGTGTCCTTGAAGCCCTTTAAGGGGGAAAAAACTGGTTTCAAGGTCTTAACTATTTAGCTTCTAAACCATTTGCTCTGCCTCAGTGCAGCCCTGTGCTACTTCACACCAGGGCAACTATGATAAGAAGCAGCCGGTCTGTCTGTCCTTCAGTTCACCCACACGATGCATCCAGTTATCCTTCCTGCATGGTGAATTGCCCTCTTAACTCCTCATCTAAATATCTACCATAGTGCTCCTTTTTTTTTTTTCTCAAATGAAGTCTACAATCTTCAGCATGGTTATGGGGTCCTCTGCAGTCTTTTCTCAGCCAAGTACTCTGGTATCATCACCTGCTTGTCACCTCAGTTCTTCCTTCCTGCTCTTCCTTTCTTCCTTCTTTCCTTTCATAAATATGTATCGAATGCCTACCTAGGTAAGACACATTGCCAGATGGTAAAGAAATAAAATCTTATTATACACACATCGCTGCAAACTAGAAAGAAGGCAAAGATATCCACACATATACTATTACAAAACAAAAGGGGGACTCGACAAAGGAAATAGACAAAGGCATCATGAAATCTAGGGAAGAGGTGGTGGACACGGCCTGGCAGATTCTTTACAGAGCTCATGGAAGATGCTGAGTCTTGAAAGGGAAAAAGAAATAGGTCTGGCAGGTAGAGATAGGCGTGCAGTAGATTGTGGCAATCTAGATCAAGAGAATTGCCTAAACAAAGGTATATAGGCATCAAAAAGCATGGATATTTAGAAAAATTAAGTTGAGAATGAGTTAAGCTTATAGTGCCAGGATGGTGATGAGGTGCAGCAGTGCTTAAGGTGGGAAATGTAGGCAGACAATCATATCATCAAGGGCCTTGTTTGTAAAGCTAAGGCGTCTGGATTTTATCCTACAGGCAGTGGAGCTCCCAGTCACACCCTATACAACTGCCGTGCCAAACTCTGCCCAGTTCCACAGCCGGGCTGGGAGCTTTCACAACTCTCTGATGTAATTCATCTCATTTCTTCAGCTCCAAGTGCCAATCCCACTTGGCAAAATTATAATCATTGTTCCAAGTTGTATACCTGATAACACAAAACTGCTTTTACTAAACTTGGCATGGACATCCCGCCATGGGTTCCCATAAGCAACAGTGTAAGCACAAACCCATAAACCCTGCTGTCCTGTTGACTATAATAGTGTTGTTCAAAAGCATTATTTGTCATGTTCGGCAGGGTTTTCTTTATGTGGGCCACCAAGGAAATGTCTCTCAGTATCAAAAATAGTTGAGGCCTCTTGAGAGTTGATTTGTGTTTCTCTTAAGGAAATTCTGATTCATTTCAGAAAATGTTACTCCTCTTTGTCTTAGCTAAGAGCCAAATTTGTGACCCATCTCTAACAATCCTAAGAATAACACTCTAATATTTTTATATGTGTACTAATCTTACTCTGCCTTCATTTTATTGTCCTCCTATTTACTCAATATCCTGATTTCCTCACTTACTTTTATATGGCGTATCTTTGCTTTTGCGATACTTCTGAAACCATTCATGGGACAACTTGGACATTTTAATTTAAGTGAATAATTTAATTAAAAACAGTTTATCATTCTTTGAAATTCTTTAATGCCTCCTCTTTTGTGAAGCCTTCTAAGATCCTCCCAGGCAGTTAGCCAGTGCCTGCTCATAAAACCCACAACTCTCTGTTCATATGAATACATTTATTCTACTACTCCTGCTTTGCTTTACAAGTAATCTCTTACATTTTTGTTCTTCTCACCCTTCAGGAGTTCCTTCAAATCAAGAACAAAAGGTTTTAATTTCCCTATTATTTTCCAAGAATGTAGTGCTGTACAATATAAGGATGCATTTAATGCTTGTCACATGAATAAATAAATAAATGAATAATGACAAAGTACAAGAAACTTGGGTGAAACTTACCTGCTAAGAGAGAAGAGAATGGGGTGATCAGAAAGCCCTAAGATGAATGGCTTTGCAGAAAAACCTATACATCTAGATAGATAGCTTCAAGTTCACAGACTAGGCTCAAGATCAAAGAATCATTTTGGGCACAGAGTTGACAAACAATAAGAAAATGGGAGAGAAGGAGATTGCATGTGTTTGTGGGGAGATACATAGAGATAGATGTAGAGCCATTGTCTATAAATACAGCCATGCAACAAATGTATATTGAGCTCCTACTGAATCACTGCTCTGGATGTTAGATGTTAGATGCTGTGAAAGCAGAGAAAAACAGCGATCTTTTTTTTTTTTTCTTTTTGATTCATTGGGGGTACAAAGAATTAGGTTACACTGACTGCATTTGTTAGGTAAAGTCCTTGTTATAATTGTGTCCTGCCACCAAGAGGTGTGTCTCATACACGCCCCCATCCCTCTTTCTCCTCCCCTTTCCCCACTCCCTCATTCCCCTACCCAACCATAGTAGCTCATCTACTGCCTTCATATTAGAATTGAGTACATGGGATTCTTGCTTCTCCATTCTAGTGATGCTTTACTAAGAAGACTGTGTTCCACTCCCATCCAGGTTAATTCAAAAGTTGTAAAGTCTCCATCTTTTTTAGTGACTGAATAGTATTCCATGGTGTACATATCCTCAAAGAACTCAAATTAGACCTCCCATTTGATCCTGCAATCTCATTATTAGGCATATACCCAGAAGAAAAAAAAATCATTTTATCATAGGACATTTGCACTAGACTGTTTATCACAACTCAATTTACAATTGCTAAAATGTGGAAAAAACCTAAATGCCCACCAACCCAGGAATGGATTAAAAACAGCAATCTTGAAGGAACACGAGCCCTTAATCCTCTGCTTAAGGACACGCTATGTGAGTTAAATAAAAACAGAATTTGGAAACACATAAATATGATGGAAATAGATATTGAGAGTTTTTACTTCACAGTTGCAGTAGCTCATTAGTCAGCATTCCACATACCAATCAGTGCTTCACCATCTACCCAGAGCTTCCATGGACATGACCTCCCATGAGACACACGGGGGTAGAGGGCAGATGGTTTTCTTGCTCTCTGGTCGATTAGGGGACTGAGTCTCCAGTGGGACCAGGTGCTTGTACAAGTTCACTCACATAGTTAGTAGTTTTTCTGAGTCACAGTCTATCGCATGATACCCAGCTTATTTTGCTGCCTCAACAAGCTTTAGACAATGTCCAGTATCAGCTTACCAAGATGAGTGAAACCGTTCTTAGGCTCCATTGCGTGGTTCATTCGTGGTGGCTTCCTGGAGTCTCTGGGATAAAGTTCACATTCATCAGCACAGCACTTGAACTTCTGCCCAGAGAGGCCCCACCTGCCCATGTGGTGTCATTCCCCACAACGTGCCCCAGCGCATCTGCCCCTGCTGAGCTTCTTTCCGGGGCTTTGACCCAAACTGCTGTCCCTTCTCTGGAATCACAGAGTGCCAGTCAGGATTCTTTGTTTACTCTTAAATATCTTTGAAATGTTGCCTCTGTTCCTTATATTTTCTTGATTTATATAAACGTTGAGATGACTGTTCAATTAATGCTCCCCATAGCTTAGCCATAGAGTGAAATTGAAGCCACAGAAAGACACACTGTATTATCCTCTGGCCTTGAGGGTTGCGCTACATGAACCTCTGGGGGTGAACTCCAAGTTGAGACCCCGGGAATTTTATTATGAATTACTTCGTTTTTTGTAAGCTTAGCACATTCCTTAGATATATCATATATTAACCAGCTGGCTAGCTAAAGAATGGATGGTTGGCTGGCTGGCTGAATGGATGGATGGATGGACAGATGGCTGGTTAAATGACATAAAAAACTACAAAAGATACAAAACAAAGAGAAAAATATCTGTGTTTACTAATTATCTATCATTTCTAAAAGTATACCCTCTGATTAACCCTGACCTTTTGTACAATGCTTTAACCTTTGTTGACATAGATAAGAAAATCAGATATAGGATATGAAAATAAAGAGTGCATTTATATGATTGCCTTTTGGCAATGGTCCAATTAAAAAAGAACTTTTAAATCTAATTTATCTCATTAATTCCTTTCTTGGGTTATTCAAAGGAGTCTTTTTTTTTTTATCTCTTTAGCATGCATAATGTGGGAAATACTTTCACTCTCAAAAATCTCTGGGAGCTACATTTATTGTTTATTGATTGCACATTCTAAACTATGCCTTGCCAAAATTCAAATTTCTTCAATTATCAAACAGAAAAAGAAAGCAGGTTATAGCAAAGGTGACTATAGAGTAAAATACCATTGACCATTGACCTTTTCTTGGAGAAAAGAACAAAAGAGGAGAAGGCATGCCTTCTCAGATAATAAATTTAAAACCATTTCTTATTAACACCTTGACAAACATTTGGCGAGCAAAGAGCTACCGTGTATCAAGTGAGGGTGGAAAGAAAGGGAGACGGGGCTGCTTGGGAGGGGGCTAGGGGTTAGGGGGTAGGGGTTGGGCAGTATCCATGGCCCTCAGATGGCAAAACAGGATTATTTGGAATTTTTTTCAGGATATTCCAGAACACTTCAAATGATAGACTCTTTTTTCTCCCACAGAAATTTTGAGAAAAATTACTGAGTTAGCTAATTCCATAGTTTTTAAACTTTTCCTTATAAGAAAAACACAGTATATTAAAAGGAGAACTAGTGAGGGGAGACAGCATTGAATGCAGTGTCCAGTTCTGCCATCCACAGTTGACTGCTGTACATTCTTACACATATACTCCGTCACGGTACCCAATAAAAAGACTCCCAAGAAGTAGGACTGGATGCTGTGTTGTTTTCAGGTGGCCACCTGACACATGAAATAGCCCTTACAGACTTACAGCTTTTATGCACTAAGTTTGGAGTAAGTTTTATGGTTTCCCCAGCGCCTTCTCCCTTGCTGACCACTGCTCCTGGCTGCGGTCCACTAGATGACCAAAGAAATGATTCATTCTCTCTCTCTCTGTTTTAATATAACCCTGGTGGAATTTCAAGTCTTTCTCCTTTGATGTTTATATTCAGTCAGCTTGTCTGATGTTTCCGTGGTTGTTTTCCATCCTCCCATCCTCCTCCAGCCCAAGGCAATGGAAGCACGGCTCCCTCTCTTTGCCATGTCGGATGCACAGTGCAATCATTTTACATTACATGCTGTCCTGCTCCATGATATCAATTCCTGAATCACTGAAACATGAAGAATCCTAAAGATAAATCATCTGTGATTCCAAGTGTACACCAGATTGAGGACTGCCCTATGTATTTTCTTTGTTTCTAATTAAAAATCCCTGTTAAATGGATTATCCCAACATATCCCATTCAGAACTTTTTGTTCAACTCATTTTCACACCCTACCATAGCTTGGTAACTCACCTAACTATCTGGTATCAAGGAAGATTAAGTCATTGCACAGCTGAAGAACAACATAATAACATGCAGAGATGAGGGTGTGTCTCCAGTACTTTGTTACGTGTGCAAAGGCTCATTATTTTAGTAAAACAATGGCCTGGATTTTATCTCATTCTAAGCCTAGGTCATCTTGACTGCACCATTTGGTTTCAACAGTATATGTGAACAGAATTGTCCTACATCTGTTTAGTGGTATAGCAATAAAATCCACTAGCAATTCTCGTATTTTAATCACCACCTGGTACCAAGTTGATACCAATCTAAGAATGTGTTACCGATCTAAGAATGTCTCATAAATCTAATGATGAGCAATTCTCCTTTGCTACTGAGAACAAAAAAAAAAAAAAGGCATATTGATTTAAATTCCAGCAGGACTAGAATAGCATGCTATAAAATGACCCTGTATAGTATCTCAAAACTTACTTTTCCTTATATCTTTGCTCCTGAAAATAATTTTTTAGACCTTCATTCGACTCTCTTTCCTTTTTCAAAGTTGGTTGAGAGAAATGCATCCATTTTATCCATCAAAACCATTACAGGAAGCTGAAGTATTTAGGGACCAGCACTGCAATTCCCTTGGAAATGCATCCAAAAATAAGACGGATTCCCCACAGGTGGAGGGATAGCTAGAGGGCTGCACGTGTGAGAAAGCAAGTGTGGTACAATAAAATGGTAATGGTAGAATCTGGGTGGAAGGCATGCGGTGTTCAAAACTTTGCTATATGTTTGAAAATTGGTATTATAAATGTTGAGAAAAACACAAGACAAAGAGTTGTTTACTCATGGCCCCAGCTCATCTGACAGCACCAAACTTTAATGTGCTGCGGGTCTGCTCTCCACTGATGTGCAAATGGACAAGCCTTCATGTCGCAAGGGTGTAATTAGGGCGCTGGTTTAGAAATTTGGCAGTCAGTACTAAAAGGGAACATTTGCTACTTTGTGCTGTGCTCATCAGAAGACAAGATTAAGCATTCTTTTGGCATGATTTTTTTTGCACTGCAACCTGACAAAGTTTAAATTCGGCTAGCTCCAGCATGCTTTCACAGCCTGAATTCTACTCACAATATCCACAAAACTCACCCTCTCAATAAGGAAAACGTGAAAGGGAGAGAATTGTTTATAGCATTGTTATGCTTCATATATGTACCCTTGATAATAAAAGTGTAGGTAGAAACAAAAAAATCACAGCAAAATCCCATATGAAATCATCAACCAAGAAAGAAAGGAAGATGTTAAGCAACAAGCAATCAAATATTGAATGTGAACACTGCCTAGTTCATATAGATGCATTTAATCTATTAAAATAAGTCATTATAAAAATGCATTAGTATCCAACATGATAATGAATATAAAATGTATTTGTGTGCTTTCTGACAGTGAAGAATCACCTTTATTAAAGCCAGAATTCTCTTCCTGAATTTCATTTGTGAAAAAGCAAATGGTATCCAGTCTGATGCGTGAGCCAGTTAAGGAAAGAATACGTCACCCTATCTAGTTACCTTTTTGAAAGGGATAGGCTTTCCTCGGCCGTCTAAAAATGCTTATTGTTATCAAAGACAGTGTCTAGACAAGCAATCGACCTTCTTATCATGACCTACAGTTGTCATTGTCATTTCTCTAACATTACCTTGGGCAGAGATGGTATAAACAAAAAGTATGTCACATTAAAAAAAAAAAAAACATTTGAGAAGAGTATAGCCCACTGTTCTTTCTTTTCTCTTTTAATCTTAAAATTTATCTGGGTTGATTCATTCATCTCCTTTAAACATAGAATATTTTCTGTTTTCCTTTTGTCCAAATAAATACCATAGACATGAACAAAGATTCTAGAAACATCCTGCAAGAAAAGAAGAAAAAAGTGAAAAAAATTCAAACTCACTTGCTCAGACTCAGAGTCATATGTCAAAATGCCACAGACATTTTGTTTGATGAACAAAATGTTGGGCTAATTTTATTTCTCAGATAAACGAATGATTTTTCAGCCACAAATGCCAGAATTACTTGAGAATTTGGACTATGTAGCTTAAGAAAGAATCCAAATTTCTCTGTATCAGGTGGTAATTTTAATATATCTTCAATGATGATTTTAATAAACACATTCTCTCCTAGATTAGATGTCTATTTTACTTACTAAATCCACTTATTACATATTTATCTTTATATAGTTATTAAATATTTTGTTCTAAGCAGTATTTAAATATTGAATCTCAAATTTATTGAATCTTATATAGGATATTTAACATCTTCATCTCAAATACATTAAGCTTAGCAGCTTCTGTCTTCCTCCTTATGCTCTTCTGTGGTCCCTCCACTCATGCCAGGTCCGAGACAGACTAAATTTCAGGTGGTGATTGAGTTTTCTAGGTGTTTACTTTGTAATGAGCAAAACCTTCATATAGAATATGTTGCATGGGGGTGGCACCTAAGGCTCAAAGGAGTAGGGTGTCGGCCCCATATGCTGGAGGTGGCAGGTTCAAACCCAGCCCCGGCCAAAAACTGCAAAAAAAAAAAAAAAAAGAAAAAGAAGAAGAATATATTGCTGATAATAACATCAGTCGACACAGAGTCAAACCATTGTGGAACCCATAGAGATATCTCCTGGGAGGGCAGAAAGTGCCACACTTTCTTTATTGTTCTTACTATGTTGCTGGGCGCCTCTGTCTCTGTTCTCTTTTATTCTTTCTCTCTCTTCTTCTCTCTGTATTTCCTTCTTTCTCTTTCTCAATCTCTCTCCCTTTTTGTCAATAATTTTGGAATCACCTAACAGTCTGTAGTTGAAAATAAGCCAAGATTTTACTCCCACGATGAAATGAAATACTTACGCATCCATAATTACCCCATATTGCTTACATTTTCCCTTCGTTTATTTGGAAAGATCAGGCAGAGGCTGATTGTGTTATCTGACCAATTACATCAAATTTGCACTCCATCCATAACGCAGATTGTGGAGTTGTAACCTACCATTTGATACAATCTAGCATTTCAGTTGTACTTAATATCTAAAGACTCAAACATTTCTGCTCTTTCTAAGATACCAAACATTTTTTAGACAGTAGTTTCTTTCCTACTTCATGATGTTTCTAAAATATGCTCCTATTGTCCTAAGAAGAAGGGGGAAGAGGTGAAGGAGAAGAATTGAGAATTGCGATCATTAAGATCGTGAAAAGCATTTGAATAGATTTTGATTGTGTTTAAAGGGCTTTCAAACAGACCTTCAAAGAACTTTCTGAGTTTTGCATGTTATATAAAGGTACAAAAAAAAAAAAAAAGGGACAGAAGATCTGATAACACATTCATAGCACCTATGGGGATAACAATAACCCAGAAACATACCAGCCACATTTAGCCGTCGCAGTTAGATTCAGCCTTGGCACTATCTCAACAGGTTTTTCTACAGTATTAAAGGGAGCTAGGTATCAATAACAATTGCAGCCTTGAATATTTGATAAATAGGTTTTTACTGTGATCATTTTAATACTTCTTTTTTCTCCATGTAGAGTACACCTCAATTCTTCACAATATATCCTGAGCAATAATTTTGAAATAAATTTGGTATAATCAGCAGTTGCCTACCACTCATACCATTGTATCCATGACAATAAAATATTGGCTGTCGATCGTGAATGAATTGTGAACAGAAAACCCCATGCTTCCTCCTCTCTCCTCAATAAGCTCTTAGAAGATCATGACCAAGGCTACTGGCAAAGTAAACAAGGACCGAAGAACTGGCTGTAGGTGGCACCATCTGCAGCAACGCAAAGCCACCCTTTCACAATCTGCCAGGCAATTATGGAGCTGGATGCGGTATGCTTGCAATAGTTCAAGTCACAAAAAATAGAAGAAAGAAAAATAATGTCTATGTTATTTAATCTGCTTGACTGTGATTTAAAGTAAATTTTTGTTCTAAATAATTTTAGTACTATTACTAGTTTAGGTTGTCTTTTTAAAGCCCAAAATGTTATGGCATCACTTGGACCAATTTAGATTTGTGCAAACTGAAAGAATTGTGAAGCATATCAGCCCCATTTATGTTTGTGTTATAGAAATATAAAGAGATTCTAAGATATTCCCAAGTTCCTGGGGGTCATTTTAGAATAAGGAATTTGAGATTTATCCCATTCTATTCATCCTTTCTTCCCCTACCCAGTTTTAAATTCCTGGGTCATTCCTGGGTCAACAGTCTTAGAACTGTTTATGAATTTGTAACTCCAAGGGTGGTTATTTTTGTATTCTTCTTTTTTAGCCAAAGAAGAGGCAATTTTTCATATATATCTTTGATATATTTGTAGGAATATGGGAGAAATGTAGTACAGCTTGGTGTGTCTTTTGCTGTAGTATTATATGTGTATGGGGGTATGTGTGTGTATATAGAGATACACATTTTACACATATACAAACATATATAGACATACATATTTATTGTTCTGTAAGTTTCAATCAAGTTGGATTTGTGGTATGAGACTGTAATAAAAGGAGACAGAAATTCTCCCAGGTCCACTGGAATAATGGCTAACTACTAACTGGCCACATCCTCAAATCTAAGAGTATAGTTAATGGTAACAGAGGAGAAACAGAGGGTTGAGGATGCCCGAGGAGGCTCAGACCTATGCTGGACAGTGACTAGCTGATCCTGCGGACACATCCATCTCCAAGGAGCTGCTTCTGGGCAAACATGCATCAGAGGAGTCTGTGCTTCTGCAGAAATGCTCGCCCTGGGGTTCCTTCCACTGTGGGGAAAAAAATGTAAAAATGTGTTCTCTCTCTCTCTCCTCCCATCCCTTCTCTCTCCCTCCAACATAGAAATCTAACTAAAGTTAAAAGTCTCTTCTTTTTTCTGGGGCAGATATGAATCCAGAGACATCTGCCAAATAAAAAGACAGAATTACCTCAATTCCTGGTTTATGCTTAGGCATTCAGGAAAGAGCCTCAAGATGAGAGTTGGCAAAAGGGTTCAAGTCTTGCTTTTTCTTTCTTCTTGCTGAAGGGTAGACTTCTAGAGGACAGGACTGAATCTGTTTTGTTTAATACCATATCCTTTATACATAGCACACGTCTTGATACGTAGCAGATACTAAGAACATGAATGAATTGAAATGCAAACGAATGACCTGAGCAGTAAGTATGTGCTCATGAGCAACTCATTGCCCCCTAGTCCTCTGGTGAATCATGAGATGGGCTTCCTCAGATCTCCCAGGGCTCTGAAGATTGCACATTTGCGTTTCTGCTTCACTTAACATTACTGACCTGGAGACAGAGCCTCCCACTGTGCTGAGGGTCCCGTGTCTCCACCTCATCCTGCTTGGTGCTGATAGTACAGGCAGAGAGGTGGATCACAGGCTACAAATTAGAGTTTCTAATTCAGACTGATGCTGGGAATTTTAGCTTGGCCACCGTCCCGCTGTCTCCTTCCTCTCCTTTCATCTTTTTTTTTCCTGCTTACCAGAGGGTGAGAGAAAAAAAAATGCTACATCTGTGCCCAAACGCACCCTGAGTATTTGCTGCAGTGGGGCTTGCTTCCACTGCAGAACTCCGGCTGTCAGTGAGAAGGGGTGATGGAGTGAGCTGGGGTGGACCCCAGTGCAGGGCCGAGAGAGGAAGAAGGAAGAGAAGCAGGCATTTCTTACAAGACCACCAGCTCCCAAGTACAGGATGGGTTATTATATTTTCCAGGAGATTCTCATGTCCTCTTCCCTGCAGTCACTGGGGGATGCGGCTTGTTCAGTGCAAGGCTGTGCACTGCAAAGTTCGTTTCTGGGTTTCATTGCAACAACCCACCATACAAACGAGAGGACTTAAGCCTCTTTCTGTAACACACGAGCTAAGTACCATCTCCTCTAAATATGTTTCTACGATTGACCCAGTTCCTCCCTATCATTTTCCCTGCATGTAACAGACGTGCCTGGATTATTCACCCCATTCAACATCCACTTCGTGCTAGAGCTCTCCAGCTCTGCTCGCTTCCTCCTGCCCATTCAGAGCGTCTCTCAGCATCAGCCCGACAGCCTCCCCCGTTCTATTTTTGTTGATGATCAAGCCATAAAGTAAAATGAAAATAAGTGGTAATGAATTACTTAGAGAATCCCATATTGTTAGTATCGATTAAATATTTGCTGGAACATTTTCTCTGATGAGAAAAGGGGAAGGGATGATTGATTAACAATCTTGGAAAGAGCTATGTTGTGGCTGAAAACTACAAGAGTAAGAGCCAGTCAAAACCTGGTTTCAAGTCCAGGACCTTCTACTTACCAGCTGTGTGACCTGGACAGGGCACTCAATCTTTATGAGCTACAGTTTGCTTGCCCACAACACTTGAGTAATGACAGCTTCCCACCTATCATTGTGCACTGTTCTATGCCTGGCGCAGATATGCACGTAACATCTACCAAATCTCCACTATTAATTATTCCATCCTAAAAGGAAAAATAAAAACTGTTCATAACTCTTTCCTAGTCCTATAGCTACCTAGGGTCTAAGAAAAGCAGAGATGTTGAGAACTGGGGTGACAGCAAAGATGGCCATGGTAGTAATTGAACAATGTGCAACAAGTACATTGGAAAGAGAAAAGAAATTGAGTAATTTAACCATCTAAAAGGTCCAAGATTGTTTCTGATGATATTTAAGTGTCTTCCCTCAAACCAAATTTCAACAAAGAGTCTGGCTCAAGTACGCTAAACTGTTTTACACAATCTCTTCCATTCAACTACTATTTAGCTGATGTAAATGTTAGACATCATGTTTGACACTTACTGGAGCCAATTTATTTAGGGATAAGTAAGAAATTATAATCCTTGCTCTAAAGAGTTCAAATGGAGAAGCCTCAGATGATATATATGCAATAAATTATGGTACTATGTATTAATGGCTATAATAAAAGTATGAAAAAACTGTCATTGAAGGTTGAATTAATTCGACCTTTCAAATTCTCAGTTAAAATGACAGTTGGAAGCATAGATGCATTATGACAAAAATAACTTACAATGTTAATTTGCAGAAATGTATTTGGAAATAGTAAAACCTGAGCCAGCCTGATTAATGACTATCTAGCTGGTCAATAACGTTGAATCAGTGCTAAATAAAAAGGATGCTAAAGGTCGATGAGAGGTAAGACTTGTGATTGTGCCTAAATCACTCCTCTCCAAAGTGCTTTACCAATATCCACTAATTAATCTTGATTACATTGGGTTGAGAGTGATAAGTATCATTCTCCCCAAATAACATTTTAAGGCATAGAGTTCAGTGCCCTTCATAGGAGATGACGAACAGGAGACCTGACCCTGCTCAGAGCAAACTGGCTTGCGACAATCTACCTTAGCCAGTACCTCTGGTTAAGAGCACAAAGAACACAACTGGTGACACATGGCCTGAGGCCACCTCTATTCTTTAGTAGATGGGTGACTTTGAATGAGTTGCTTAATATCTCTGAGCTCCAATTTCCTCATTTATTAAAGATGTTGATGCATTTCCATAAAAAGGAGTTTTAATGTTGGAATGAGTTAATGCTTATAAATCCCTGGAGAAGAAGAAGGGTTCAATAAAGAGCAGCTACTGTTGTTGTTGCCATTGTTATATTTATTTATGGAAACACTGGCCGTGAACTGGGTAGTTACCAAACATGAGACTGGAGATGATGCTCAGAATAGAATTGGGAGCCACCCCTTGGAGTGAAAGGAAACTGACCTGAGTTGAGGGATTGCTTTGTGTCAGCCATTGTGTTAAGCGCTTTAGTGCTTTAAATTTGTTCTTTCATGTATCCCCCCAACACCCCTGCAATGGAGAAAGCAAGATACATGTCCAAGCCTGGAATGTTTCTCATGAATCCAGCAGGCTCTGAGGCACTGGGGGAGGCGCTGCTTAGAGGGTGGTCCCAGCAGAAGCGGCAGGACAGGGTAGTCGGGGGGCCAGATGGCTAAGCAGGTTGTCCAGCTCCAGAAAGTCTATCAGTCTGGAGAACAAGATGCCCACCCGAAGATTAGGGGAGAATACGAAAATAGATACTCAGGCCCAGGGAACTACATAGAAATCCAGGGATGAAGGCACAATGCAAGGGCGGGGGGAGGGATGTACCTTCTGATAAACACAAATTTCAGAATCAAAGGCCAAGAACATTCACGAGTACGTGTGAGCTCACTGAGTTGGGATTTTATTTTCTTTTACTCTCAGTCGCTGGATCCCTGTGCTAGTTATTAACTGGTCACCTCTCAGCTCCAAATGTATTCTTACATCCAAGCTCTGGGATATACCGTGTGATTCTTTTAACATTTCTCCTTTAAAGTCAGCACAACCTTTAAGCTTTCACCATAAAAGGTGCTGGAGGGACAGTACGAGAATAATTTTCAGTGCTGAAAGGAGGGTGTGGCAGTATAAATAGAAAGAGAAACGTCTCCTGACCCCTTTGTGTGTCCTGTAAAGCCTGGCCCAGCCACAGGCCCAGAATGCAGCCTGTCTGTGATTTTATAGGTACATTTTTGTTATAATTAACAATTATTTATATTAAACTTTCACAATTCAACCTACCGTGTGGTTTCTATCTCTTGATTTGACCCACTGCTTCAACTTCTTTTTCTCTCGTTTAAAATTTGACCTGAAACCCAACATGTAAGAGTCACCTCCAAAGTCGGGATTGTAATCTCCAGGCCTGTAGGACCTGGCTCCTGCCTTCCCTTCTGATGCACCGTTACCTGCCCTCGGTTCCTGAATACACAGTCCTTCCTAGCTTAGCCTCCACAGCTGTCAGACCATCCACCTGGAAATCTCTCTCCCTGAACTTCCTGATGGAGACATAGCCCCCGGATGGCACCACACCCCCTTTAAGGCAGCCCCTCAACTCACTCTTTGTAAGTGGTTGGTTAACCTTCACAGCACCTATCATTCACTGGAACATCTTACTTTCTGTTCCCCAGCTCAGCCACCACCCACCTATACTCCCTGCTTCCTATCCAAGAAGCAGAGTCCCTGCTCACATTGGTCACCACCAGCATTCACCTGTACCTGGTACCAGGAGGGGCTCAGCAGACTTTCTCAGGTGAATGGATGATAAATATAGAGCTCTGATAAGATTCTGGACCTGGGCGGCGCCTGTGGCTCAGTCCGTAAGGCGCCGGCCCCATATACCAAGGGTGACGGGTTCAAACCCAGCCCCGGCCAAACTGTAACCAAAAAATAGCCGGGTGCTGTGGTGGGCGCCTGTAGTCCCAGCTACTCGGGAGGCTGAGGCAAGAGAATCGCTTAAGCCCAGGAGTTGGAGGTTGCTGTGAGCTGTGTGAGGCCACGGCACTCTACCGAGGGGCATAAAGTGAGACTCTGTCTCTACAAAAAAAAAAAAAAAAAAGAGAGATTCTGGGCCTAAGGCTAAGTAGTCTTCCCTCTCTCTACAGCTGTACCTTCTGGAGCCAGTGAGGCACCGTAATGGAACCACAGGACTCCCAGGAATCCTAGGGCTATGTCTTTAATTCCACTCACCCTTGAAATCGTGATTGTCCCCTGAGCCAATAAAATAGCAGGTAACTCTGGGGAAGGGGGATGCAGAGAGGCTGAACCGCATGGCCACCAGGAATGATCTCAGGGCACCTGCCAGAGGACTGGAAACACGAACCCCTGCCCCTCACTGTGACAGACTGCTCTCCCATGTAAGCTAGAGAGAGTGTATGTGCTCTTTATGTTTTCATGATCTTGTTTTTGGTCAAAAACAAAATTTCTCTAAGATGACAATCATAAGATCTTAGAGCAGAAAGCTACCTAGGCCTTGCCAAGTGAAGCCTCCTGCACGATTTACCTTTTCAACATCCACTTCTGGGAATTCTAATAATTATTTCAAAGAACAATGGAGCAGAGACTTTCTCCTGCTCTGTGGCCTGTGGAGAAAAAGGTGCTGATAGCCGTTCTGGGAGTTGGGGTGGAAGGATCACTTCAATAGCAGAGGTAGCTCTGACCACAAAGAAAGTGAAAAGGTGAGCTGACTACAGAGGGTGTCAGAAGGAGAGTGCGGTGTGAAAGCAGCTCAGCTTTTCCGGTAAGCCCCAGAGGGAGTGTTTAAAGAACTTGTGAAAATCAGGGGCTTCTCATAACCATCCTAACTACCCTCCAGCAGGCCTTGGAATCTGAACCCACAGGCAAAGTAAAACTAATAGGAAGAGCTAATGGGTGGTAGGAAAAAGGCAGAGTGTGGAAAACGGAGTTTTCTGGACTAAAGGTTCAGTTGCACTTTGTACCCCTTAAGAGATGCCCTCTGTGAAACCTGCCTTTGAAGGGCCAAGAACTTTCAGATGATTCTTCTCCTATAGAAAAAAGTCCAAGAGAGTGAGCCTCAGGAGTTTGTGATTTATTAATCAAATAAGTAATAGCAAGCACAGGATATGTTTTTGGTGACTGTGATTTCTCAGCTCTTTCCACAGATTTCTACAGAAGATCAGTTATGTTATATATAAACATGCAGATCTGACTTACAAATTAGATGATTATGTAAGGCATAAAAGAAAAAAAAAAGCTCTTATATGCCACTTTTGCCATAGCTATCAATAAGCCATCCTTACTAACTTTGATTTCCTTTGATGATAATCACATTATTATTTCTAGTTATTAGCATTGATAACTGCCAGCATTTGTTGTTCTAGACACTCTACTTAGTTTTTATACATACAAACCTTTATTCTTACGTCTAAAATCCAAAGAGGTCAACATTATTACTCTCACTATTTTTGAGATGAGAAAACTGACAGTTGGGAAAACCAAGTAATTTGCTCAAGGTCCCACAGCTAACAGGAAGGAGGACTAGAATATCGACCCTGTATTTGTACTTGGACTCTGAGACCTGTTAATCTTCTTGGCCGACACCACCAGTCATACTGTCAGCAAATAGGGATTCTAGGCCCATCAGAGCACATGTCAGTCAGTGAAAGGCCAATAGGACGGTGCCTGAGAAGGAATGCCACCTGGATGGAGAGCACTATGCGGTCCGGAAAGTACCTAGCCACACACGTCTCCATTTTTTTGTACTACATGGCTGGATACTTTCTGGACAGCTTAGGTCTCAGGCAGAGTCAGTGTGAAGTATGAGCCTAAATAGCCAGTTAGGGCACAGATTCTGAAGATGTGATGAATCACATGAGAAGTGCTTAATTCTTACCCAAAAGGCGATTAGGGTATTTTGCATTTCACATGTTGAGCAAGGCAGTGAGCAATTTCAATTTTAATTCTGCAAAAATTGCCACTGGAAAGGGAAAAAAATTGGGTGGGTAAGCTGAGCGATGGTGGAGGCCTACCCTAAAACAAGGGCTGCGGCTGTGGCCGAGCAAAGGGACAGACACAATCTGCCTTAGGGAGGCTGAACTTGGACACTGATTGCATGGGGGAGGTGGGAAAGAGAAGAGTCAAGGGTAACTCCCAGGTCTTCAATTCAAGTTGGACCAAAAAGAGGAACTGTGACGACATTTAGAGTGAGGTGCTATGTTGCAGCGAAGTGAAGTGGGCAGTTGATAGGTTCGGCTTGGGACATGTGAGTTTTGAAAGTTTATTTTCTCAAGATCAGTGGAGATAGAAGTACTTGACCTAGATGGTAGTACAGAAAAGGTAGGAAAGCTCTTTATGTGAACATGAACAATTACAATAACCAGCTACCATTTGCACCATGTTTTCAGAAAATTTCCACATCCGTATGACTGAATCTAGTTTTTAAGAAATGGATGAGGAAATAAACCCATGAAAGCAAAACGGCATTGTAATATAAACAAACAACTTGTTCTAACATAAATGAACACAAGGGAAAAGTTCAAAATAATCACACCATGCACCCCTCAAAGATCCACAGCAAGCAAAATGCATTTTGTCATAGTGGGGTGGCACTGAAGTGTTCAAAAGCACCATAAAAGTAGAATGCTCCAAAAAGTAATGCAGGTGTCTAGGTCAAATGCAAATAAAGAAGTATGCAAATTGAGCTATACTTGACTACAAAATCAGATGCTTAAAAACATTTCAGGAAAGTGAAGTTTTAGTCTCACAAAATTCACCCGGTCCTCATTATAATACATTTCCCATTTACGCCATTCATTCAATGCACTAAATGCATGATGGGGCTCCAGTTAAGTAGATTTAGAAGCTGATTATACTGCATTAAATGTATTCACTTCAATCTTAGCAAGATTTTTTTTTCCTTTAAAAGGATTACTAAACCAAGAAAAGTAGAAAGTAAGACAGAAAATAAAATACATGTTGGTGATACTGTAACAAAATTAGAAAATAGACAGCTTTATGATATCATGGAAGAACATATGTTCTCACTTATCTGATTTAAATAACCAAGAATACATTTCTATTTCATTAATTGCTTTTACTCTGTACTTGACACCTTCTGTACACATGCTTATTTCATCCGCTGAGACTGCATTTCTCTTGATATACCTGGGTTTTATTATAAATTTATTTTTCCCCTTTGAGGCTACATTATATATGTTATATATTCACACACACGTATGCACACACATTAAAAGGGACATTCTGGTAGGTGTTAGAGAGTAGATCTAAATCCTGACTCTGCCATCTGCTCCTAATTTAGTTTTCTGATCTCTAACATAAGGATGTTGAATAATCTCTAAGTTCTCTTATGTCCAATAGATGTAGATTTTTGGAAAAGATACATAGATGGCATTTTTTATGCTGTTCTCAGATGCTATTTAAAGTTGATAAAACAAACTCAAATGCAATGATTAGTATTACAAAACTATTCATATTAATGCATTTATTAATAGATTTTCATAGATAAATTATATTGTACATTAGCCAAAACTACCTAAAATTCAAGAGGTTGTAGTATGGCTAATTCTATTTCTTTCCAAATGAGCCTAAAGGGAAAGCACAGGAGAAAATGACAAGAAAAGAGAGCTCAGCCATGTATCGACTTTATCTGATTTCATGTTCATGAGTAGCCTCACCAACATACTTTGAGAAGTACCCTTTCAGTAAGGTATCTTTCTAAATTATAAAGTAACACAGCATACTCCATCAAATAGGAGTTAGGACCATCAGTCTGCATACATGATGGGTGAACGAGAATTTATTAATGGCCTATAGTTTGAAAAATTCATACTAATTATGTTATCAAGGATACTACTACGCAGATATGCTATTCTTATTATATAACAATTCTTGAACTTAAATAGTTTATTATAATAAATGTGAAACAATTTGCACAATAGAAAGCCTTATCTCTGCCACACTGCCAAAGAAGAAACTCTAGGTTAGATAGAGTTGTTGTTCATTAACGTTGTTCATTAACAACATTGTTCATTAACAGTCAACCCAAGATTCTCTTGATCTCCCACACCATCAAGTATTTGCTGGGCCCCTTCCAGGCTCATTATTGCTTCATTTTCTTCTTCAGGAACTACCCAGGAACTACCCAGATATTCAATTTATGTCTTAATTTATCTCCATATTTTCTAACTTATTTTTTTGTTCTATATTTTGGGAGTATTCCTTGCTTTTAAGCATTTTCTTTCAACCTTTCTGCTGACTTCTCATTAGTTTTGGCAAAAATATTTTAAATGTGAGAAGGGGCTTCCTTGTTTTAGTAGCATCTTGATTATGTTTTACAAAGGTAAAATTTTCCTTGAGTTTATAGAAATGCTGATTATATATTTTTAAGTCACTAAAACATTAGGCAATAGAGAGACTCACTGGAGAAATCTATAGACTTGGGTGGAGTTTCTTTACTGGATGCTTTAGTTCAGCACGAATGAGCACAAGCTCACACCTTGTGCTGGAGCTAGCCTCCCTCACATGGCACACTGAGGAGGGTTTTTCCCCAGGTGAGAGGCATAAACAGCATCTGCTCTGCTTTCTGATGACAATATCTTCCAGCTCTATAGAAAAAACAAAGTTTTGTATTTCATTTGTTGTTGCTTTCATTGGGGTAGTTTTCAAGCAGGAATTGGAAAGAGGAGCCATCACCTGTTGAATGTATGCATACTAACCATAACCCTAAAATACCTCTGATTTCTCTTCCATTTCTCACTTGCAACCCTTTGTCATGGCTCTCTGATAGGTCAAGGTCTCTCCCGACCGTAGGAATCTCACTTGAAGCTTTAAGTTGATGTTTCTTCTACTCTATTTTCTCAGTTAATATTTTTCCATCTATGTTTTGTCTCCCAAGAATTGGGTGACATCATAGGTAGATGGCAACCACTGTTTGTTTCAGCAGGATTGTAAAATTTTTATAAAATTTATTTATACTTATAAAACTTATTTTAATGGTCACAGGCTAGTTTTTAAGAATGATTCTCCCTTCCTCTGGGAGCTAGTGTCTTCAGGCTACACAGAGGAGCCCCTATTGGAAATGAAACTCAACATTGAAATTTGCAATCTTCCCTAGACAGTGTGGGTTGCTTCCTGATTTGAGTCTTGCACTTCAAGTGTTGAAATTCCAATTAATATCTATAATATTTGGGCATAAGCTTCTTGTTTTCATATTATTTACAGGACAGAGATAGTTGGCATACCCTGAGATCAGGATAAAATTAAATTTTACTGAGCTTGGTTTATCCTCTACTTCCTGGGTGTATTTCTATTCTTTCTTCATTATTAACTCTTCTATTCTTCAAAGGAATGGGTTTCCTGAAACCTAAGGTGATTATCTCATGATATTTCTTTAAAGTACTCTATTACCTAGTTTGATGAAAATATTTCAAATTGTATATAAAACCAGCACATTGTACCCCATGATTGCATTAATGTACACAGCTATGATTTAAATAAATAAATAAAGTAAAACACAGCAGATGGGGGAGTGGCTCACACCTGTAATCCTAGGGAGGAAGAGGCAGGAAGATCCCTTCAGCCCATGATATTAAAGCTGAAGTGAGCTATGATGATGTTACTGCCCTCTAGCCAAGGTGACAGAGTGAAACTGTCGCAAAAAAAAACAAAAAGAAAGCAAACTGTACTTTAGACAGTATACTTTTCTTCATGATTCTACTTTACCTTCTTCGTTGGTGTGTTAGCTATAGCTCTTTACTACCTTAGTGGCTGCTTTAGGGTTTATGGTATATATCGTAACTCAGCACAGCCCACCTTCAAGTGATAGTATACCACTTCATATCTAGTATAAAACCTTGAAATAGTATACTTTCATTTCTCCCTCTTGCCCTTTGTACTATTATTGTCATATATTTCAATTTTACATGTTATAAACCTGGTATTACGTAGGGTGTTCATAAAGTTTGTGCACAATTTAAAATAGACTCCGTATTATTTCTTGTTTAAAGATGTAAGTATCTTTTAAAAGATTTAAATAATAAGAAACTTGTATTTTTTCCTACGTAGTTACTATTTTGGGCACTTTGTGTTAATCAATGCTTCCATGTAATATAATTCTCTTTCTGCCCTAAGGACTTTCTTTAATAATCCTCATACTACAGGTCTGTGAGTGCTAAAATTCTTTCAAAGTTTTATGTATGAAAATATCTTTATTTCAATTTTGTTTTTAAAGATACTTTCATTCAGTCTAGAATTTTAAGTCGACGGTCTTGCTTTTTTCTTTCTGTACTTTACACATGTCGTTGCATTTTCTTTTTGCTTACACAGACTCTGCTGAGAAACCTCATGTAATCCTCATTTTTGTTCCTCCATACATTGTGTGTGTTTTTCCTCCCTCTGGCTACTCACAAGATTTTTTCTTTTTATCACTGGTGTTAAGAAATGTGATTGCTATGTGCCTTGATGTAGCTTTCTTCCTGTTTCTTGTACCTGGGGTTGACTGAGCTTTTTGGATCTATGAGTTTATAGTTGTCGGCAAATTTGGAAATTTCTCAGTCATTATTTCTTTTCATAAATGTTCTTTCTCCTCACTCCTTCTGAGATTCCAATTACATATATACCAGACCAGTGAAATTTTCCCCTGATGCTTTATTCTTTTTATCTTTATTTTCTTTAAGTGTTTAATTTTTGCTAATTTATATTAATATGCCTTCAAGTTCACTGATCTTTCTTGCATTTTCCATGTCTTTACTTAATTTTTTGAAAATATGAGATGCAGACAGAATATTTCATTTTATGTCTTTATCTGCTAGTTCTAACACCGTGTCAGCACCACACTGGTTTAAATTGATTGATAATTCTACTTTTCTCATAATTCAGATTCTTTGGTTGCTGAATATCATGAGTATAGTCTCGTTGGAGACAGATGATTTGTGGTCTATAAATATTCCAGGAAGTAGTTTGATCCTTTCAGGTCTCGCATTTAAGATTTCTTATATGAGATCAGAGATGTGCTCAGGCTGGCACTAATTTTTCCCACTGCTAAGAAGATCTTCCTAAGTTTTCTACCCAATGCCTCATGAATCTTGAGGATTTTCCAGAATGGCTGATGGGAAAAGGCAGCATTTCCAGACCGTTTGAATGTTGAGCAATGTTATCTCCAATCCTTTCAGGTGGCTGTTTTCTTGGTGTGATTTCTCATACCTGCGCCGTCCATCAACATTTGTAGGATTACTAGCACAGAACCTTTACAGTTCTTTTTCTGTGCAGCTCTCTGTTTCTAGTACTCTGTCCAGCAAACTCCAGATGCTTCAGATTTTCCTGGACTCTCAAATCCATCTCCTCAATTCAAAGTGTATGGAAGACTCTTCTCGGCCCCTCTTTCTGCACAATAGCCTGGAAACTCTGTCCTGACCACATGTTGGGGCAATCGTAGGACTCACCATTTTCTGTCTCTTGGCGATCACTGAATTTCACTGCCTGATATCCAGTGTCCTTCATTTCACATACTGCATCCATTCTGTAGCTCTTACAGGGAGAAGGGTAAATTTGATCTGTTACTTCCGCTTGAACTGTTAAGCTGTGTTCTCACTGTAGCTATAGGACATAACAAGTCCCCAGAGGGAATGACAGTGTGGTGCATAGCAGAAAGGCAACAGAACTTGGGGGTATAAGGGAATTAAAAGAGCCATAGTACAAGATGATTTTTAATTAGCTCATGCAGACATATGACTAATGGTTTGAGGAGTCTGGCCAGTAGGAAAATCTTTGCAAAATCTGGGGGTTAATGACATCCTCAATTTCCTGAAATCCCAGTAGAATGGGGGGTCAGAAGCACAAATAGATTTTGTTGTGCAAAATAAGAGCAAATTCTTCCTGAAGATAACATTTTCAGAATACAAAGTACGATAGAAAAATGGATGATAGAAAAAAAAATAGATAGTATTTATCGAGTGCTAAGTGAGGCACCATTATAAGGGATTAACATGTATTAAGTCATTTAATCCTTTCAAAACAACTATTATATAAAAATAATATTCTCATTGTCCAGATGAGAAATCTGAAATGCAGAGATTAAAACTTTGCCCAAGACCAATGGTATCAATAAGACTTGAGCTCAGAAGTAGAGCTTCCCACACTCTACCTACCATTGAGCTAAATGAATAGAGGGGGCTAGAAACCCATCAGTTTTCACTCCTAGAAGAAGGTCAGCTTCCATGTCACATCCTAGGTATTCTGCAGTTAGATAATATTCTGCTTTTAGTCCCTCAGCTGCTACTTCCTATTCCTTTTTGAATCTTCACCTTTAAAAAATGGTCGTGTGGATCAGATTCAACAGGAGAAAGAGACTCATAAATCTCAAGAGACGGTGACTCAAAATTAAGAGGTAAGTGGACATAGAAGGAGCATATGTCCCAGAAGACAAGGTCAAGAGCACTTGAAGGTGTCTTGTGATCGTATCCAGGTGCTCTATGTCACAGTGACATCTACTACCTTAGACTTGTAAGATTCTATCCCTTTCATTTAAATTCTGCATCCTGGCTGGGTATGGTGGCTCACATCCCAAATCCTAGCATTCTGGGAGGCCAAAGCAGGGGGATCACCTGAACTTAGGAGTTCAAGACCAGTCTAAGCAAGAGTGAAACCCCATCTCTACTAAAAATAAAAAAATGAGCTGAGTGTGGTAGCTAGCACCTACAGTCCTAGCTTCTCAGGAGGCTGAGGCAAGAGGGTTGCTTAAGCCCACAAGGGTGAGGTTGCTGTGAGCTATGACCCCACAGCACTCTACCCATGGCAAAAGAGTAGGACTCCTAAATAACTAACAAATAAATAAATAAATAAATAATTGCATATCAGAGTAGTATATATCATTTAAAAAATAAAGTAATATATATTTTAATTTGTTTTCCTTTTATTAAGTCATATACACATAGATCATGAATACATTTATGCTTTTGTGGGGTACAAAGTGTTTTTTTGGTTTGTTTGTTTGTTTTTTGTAGAGAAGATTCTCACTGTATCACCCTCGGTAGATTGCTTTGGCATCACAGCTCACAGCAACCTCCAGCTTTTGGGCTTAGGCGATTCTCCTGCCTCAACCTCCTGAGTAGCTGGGACTACAGGCAGCCGCCACAACACCCAGCTATTTTTTTATTGTAGTTTGGCTGGGGCTGGGTTTGAACCTGCCACCCTCAGTATATGGGGCCATCACCCTACTCACTGAGCCAAAGGCACTGCCCAAAGTGTTGTTTTTTTAATACAATTTGGAATGGTACATCAAACTAATTAATATAGCTTTCACCTCATTTATTTAATTATTGTGTTAAGACATTTATGTTCTATACTTGATAGATTTGACTTGTACCCTTACAATATGCTCCATAGGTATGGTCCCACCGTTCACCCTCCTTCTCTACTTCTCTCCTTCATCCTAGGCTATAGTTGTGCTCTATCTTTCATAAGAAAATGTGAGTAATTATAAATTTGTTTCATAAAAGTATTGAGCACATTGGATACTTTTTCTTCCACTCTTGAGATACTTTACCAAGAAGAATATTTTCCAGCTCCATCCATGTAAACATAAAAGAGGTAAAGTCTCTATCTTTTTTAAAGGCTGCATAGTATTCCATGGTATACATATACCACAATTTAGTAATCTGTTCATGGGTCGATGGGCACTTGGGCTTCTTCTATGACTTGGCTATTATGAATTGAGCTGCAATGAACAATCTGGTGCAAATATCTTTGTTGGAAAGTGACTTTTGAACTTTTGGATATATACCTAGCAGAGGAATTGCAGGATCAAACAGCAGGTCTACTTTTAGATTTCTGAGTGTTCTCCAAACTTCTTTCCAAAAGGAATGTATTAGCTTGCATTCCCACCATCAGTGCAGAAGTGTTCCCTTTTCTCCACATCCACACTGACATCTGTAGTTTGGGGATTTTGTTATGTGGGCTACTCTTACTAGAGTTAGATGATATCTCAAAGTGCTTTTGATTTGCATTTCTCTGATGATTAAAGATGATGAGCATTTTTTTCCATGAGTCTGTAGACCATGCTTCTGTATTCTTCAGAGAAGCTTCTGCTCAAGTCTCTTGCCCACAATGAAATGGGATTACTTATTCTTTTCTTATTGATAAGTTTGAGTTCTCTGTGGATTCTGGTTATCAAACCTTTGTCAGAAACATAACCTGCAAATATCCTCTCCCATTCTGAGGGCTGTCTACTTGCTTTACTTACTGTGTTCTTGGCAGTGCAGAAGCTTTTTAGTTTGATCAGATCCCAGTAATGTATTTTTGGTGTTACTTCAATTCCCTGGGGGGAGTCCTCCTCATTAAATTTTCTCCCAGGCCAATTTCTTCAAGTGTTTCCCCTGCACTCTCTCCAAGAATCTTTATAGTTTTGTGTCTTAAATTTAAGCCTTTTATCCAGTGAGAGCCAATTTTTGTTATAGGTGAAAGGTGTGAGTCCAGTTCCAGTTTTCTACAAGTTGCCAGCCACAGTTCAACCAGCACCATTTGTTAAATAGGGAATCTTTCCCCCAATTTATATTTTTGATAGGCTTATTGAAGATCAAATCACAATAAGTGTATGGGTTCATCTCTTGGTTCTCAATTCTGTTCCATACATCTACCTCCCTATTTTTGTGTTAGTACCATGCTGTTTTGACAACAATAGACCTATAGTATAGTCTGAAGTCTGGTAGTGTGATTCCTCTTGCTTTGTTTTTATTTCTGAGTAATGTCTTGACCACTCAAGGTTTTTTCTGTTTCCATATAAGATGAAGGACTAATTTTTCCAGATCTTTAAAGTATTGACAGAGGTGCTTTGATAGGGATTGCATTAAATCTGTAGATTGCTTTGGGTAGTATAGACATTTTAACAATGTTGATTCTTTCCAGCCATGAGCATGGTATGTTTTTCCATTTGTTAACATCTTCAGCTATTTCTTTTTTCAGAGTTTCATAGTTCTCTTTATAGAGATCTTTCACGTCCTTTGTTAGGTACACTCCTAGATATTTCACCTTCTTTGGCACTACTATAAAGGGAATAGTCCTTGATTGTTTTTTCAGCTTGACTATTGTTGGTATATAAATGCTACTGATTTGTGAATATTGATTTTGTATCCTGAGACACTGCTGTATTCCTTGACCACTTCTAAGAGTTTTGTAGTTGAGTCTCTGGGTTTTTTCAGGTATACAATCATATAATCTGTGAAAAGTGAAATTTTGATCTCCTCTGACCCTATATGGATACCCTTTTCTTGCCTGATCACAATGGCTCAGACTTCTATTACAATGTTAAAAAGCAGTGGAATCGCATCAAGTATACAAAATCTCCCCAAAAAGAAAAGTCCAGGACCAGATGGCTTCACATTAGAGTTCTACCAAACCTTCAAAGAAGAACTAGTACCTATATTACTTAACTTTTCCCAAAAGATAGAAAAAGAGGGAATACTTCCCAACACATTCTATGAAGCAAATATCATCCTGATCCCCAAACCAGGGAAAGACCCAACAAGAAAAGAAAATTATAGACCAATATCTATAATGAATATTGATGCAAAAATATTCAATAAGATCCTAGCGAACAGAATCCAGCAACACATCAAACAAATTATACACCATGACCAAGTGGGTTTTATCCCAGAGTCTCAAGGCTGGTTCAATATATGTAAATCTATAAATATAATACATCATATTAACAAAATAAAAAACAAAGACCATATGATTCTCTCAAATGATACAGAAAAAGCTTTTGATAATATTCAGCATCCTTTTATTTTAAAATGTTATTAATAAATGGGTGCCCTGGGCAGCACTTGTAGCTCAGTTGGTAGGGTGCTGACCACATACACCAAGGCTAGCGGGTTTGAACCTGGCCTGTGACAGCTAAAACAACAATGACAACTGCAACAACAACAAAAAAGAAAGAAAGAAAGAAATAGGCAGACATTGTGGCGGGTGCCTGTAGTCCCAGCTACTTGGGAGACTGAGGCAAGAGAATTGCTTGAACCCAATAGTTTGAGGTTACTGTGAGCTGTGATGTCACAGCACTCTACCCAAGGCAACAGCTTGAGACTCTGTCTCAGAAAGAAGGAAAGAAAGAAAGGAGGGAGGGAGGGAGGGAGGGAGGGAGGGAGAGAGAGAGAGAGAGAGAGAGAGAGAGAGAGAGAGAGAGAGAGAGAGAGAGAGAGAGAGAAAGAGAGAGAAAGAAAGAAAGAAAGAAAGAAAGAAAGAAAGAAAGAAAGAAAGAAAGAAAGAAAGAAAGAAAGAAAGAAAGAAAGAAAGAAAGAGCCCTTTGAGATAACTGAAAGCACACTATGATATTCAGATCACTGGAATTTCAAAGTATTTGTTAAAATTAGAATATCACTAAGAGTTTATTGCAAGGTAATTTTTCTATTTAAATAATGACTTATATCTATATGTAAGGGGGAATTTACCTTACATCCAACATTATTCCTGCTGTAACTACCCCTCCCAGAACCAATAGGGCCTTTCCATTAGTAATGGTGTTTCTTCTTCTGAGTACGTCTGCAGCTGTAGCAGTAGTTCTGCTCATGAAATCTCTGACTAGCCCCAGGTTCAATCTTCGTGCCTCTTTTCTTCTCCATCTCTAATTTACTTCCTTGGTAACACCATCTTATACCATGGCACCAAATACCAATTTTTATATAAATGACCTCCCAAAATTTATCTTCTGCAAAGACCTATTCTTGAATCACATCAAATGACCCATTAATTCTCTACCCAGATGCACACTAAGCATCTCAGACTTAACATGTACAAAGGGTTAGAGTTAGGTTTATATTATATAATGCTATATATTATAATATATTTATAATTACATATTTAAATTATATATAACTAAACTTCTTGAGCTTCTGCCCTAATCCCTGCTCCCCCATCTTCTCCATCTTGGTGAAGGAGAACCAAATCCTTACAGATGCTCAAGAAAAACACTCTGGCAGGTAATTCTCCATTCTTTTCTTTCTCTCGCATTTTTCTTTCAATACACCAGAAAATTTTCTGGTACCTGGCCACTGCTTATGCCCCATCCTACTGCCTAAGTCAGAGACATCTGTGGCCTGGATTCCTGGAATGCTAATCCTTGATTTCGTTCTTGTCCTTCTGCACCCTACAAAAGAGTAGCTCAAGTGATCTTGTTATAAAAATGGAAATCTATGCCAATTTTCTGCTCAAAACCCTCCAATGACTTCCTTCTAATTTATAAGAAATGAAAATGTCCTTGTGAAGATCTAAAAAGCCTTAAGAACATGAGCCTCAACACTTTCCAGATCTCATCTTATACAATAATACTATAAGCAGAATATATTGCAAGCCATATATGAATGAGATGTGCAATTTGAAGTGTTCTAGTAACAAAATTTAAAAAACTAAAGGAAACAGATGCAGTTAATTTTAATAATCTATTTTATTTGACATAGTATGTCCAAAACGTTATCTTTTCAAGATGCAATCAATGAGAATTATGTGTGATATATTTTACGTTCTTCTCTTTATACAAAGTCTCTGAAATATGGTGTGTATCTCATGTTACAGCACATCTCCAGTAACTCAATTCAAGTGCTCAGAGCGACACGGGGTGGGTGGCTACCACATTAGACAGCACAGTTCTGTGACTTCTCATTTCCTCCCGTTATCCCATGCATGTTCCTGTCCCTGGATCTCATTGTCTCTTCTCTTGCTCTTCCTTCTGCCTGTAACACTCTTTCCTTTGGATCTCTTCTTAGCTCTCTGCCTTATCTTTGGCAAAATTGTCCAAGCATTTTTTTAGTGTTGTCTTTCCTGTCCACAGTATTCAAAATTCCAACTTATTCTAATTATGACATCATCATTCTCTACCATCATTCCTTGATTTATTTTCTCCATTGGACTTAATACAGCCTAAACAATGACATAGTAAACATCACACACACTCTGTTTGTATTCTTTAAATCAAATTTAACCTGACATCCTTATTGAAGTGGACTGGGTGAAAGTTTCATTTCATTGTTATCATAGCTCCTTCCTCCTACTCCAGAATCATGGGAATTTCCTAAGACCCAGGGTAATGTGTGATGCATTAGGTTGGTCCCAGAGCTGGCTTGCCACAATGGAAAGCCAACTTGGGGCCATGGGGTCCATAGTCCATGAAGCTCAGGTTCAGTTCCCAGGTTCTGAGATGGCCTTAGACAGAGGTCTGCCCCACCTCTCAAGATTTCTGTACCACTTCTCCCTCGGGGAAGCTTAGGGCACCACCTTCTTCCTAGTCCTCAGCAATTTCCTGGTTGTTTTCATAACACCTCTCTCAGTCTCTATGGCATTAATGTTTTGTACCTGCTCCCCACTAGAAATGTTTCCTCATTTCTAAATACTTCTGTTTTCTTCTGTTTGTTTGTTTGTTTGCTTTTTACTTTTTAAATGAGTGGTACTATGACTAAGATAGGTAATCAAGAAACATTTACCAACAAGTGAGAAGAAAAGAACCTTTGAGCAGGGGTATATGTACATTTTATATCTTCTTCATCCAACATGTAAAATCTGGGGTGGAACATGATGGCGGACAGGACAGACGTGTAGCCCACCTCTCCCAAGCCACCAGATGAGAGGAAAGGCGGTCTGGACCTTCCCTGTGTGTGGATTATTGGAGTGGACAGACAGCTGGAGATGCCCAGCGAACTGGCAGTTTGCTATATATGAGGGGTAATTTAAAAATCACAGACTCTGTTGTAGAGATTCATCCCTGCTTGGCTGTGCCGGCCAGCAGGCCCCTCCCCCGTGGAGGTCAGCAGCTTGTAAATGCTGACAAAATCCAATTGACAAGTAATTAATCCTGAACTGAGGGAGGCATCCGAAAGGAGAGCCACTCAAAACCACAGGGAGCTGGGCAAACTGTTAGACAACTGAAGGGGAGGATCCTGCCCAGGAAACAGACATTTTGAACTACCCAAAAGGGCGGGCACCTTTCCCCCAGGTGTTGGAGGGGGCTGGCGGTTCAGGCTACGCAGCGAACTGGTGGACGCCCATCCAAAACTCTGAACCATAAAACTCAGAATAAATCCCCCGAGCGCTCCAACCACGGGAACGGCTTGAAGCCTAGGACCTGGCTTTGGCTTCTGGAGCCGCGGAGCAACTGAAGCCGTGGACCGGCTTTGGCTGCTGAAGCCCCGGGAACCAGCTACAGGAGATACCACGGGAACTCAGCACCACTCCCCTTATGGCTGATTGCAGTCGCCAGTTTGCAGGGGAACCTGGGAGCAGAGTGGAGGGACTTAGGAAGCGTGGACACCTGCACTGAGTGGGAGGGTCGCTCGCAAGTGCTGTCCGGAGGAGAACAGCCAAGGCTGCACAATTCTTAGGCGACAAACTTTTACAGAAACTCCAAAATGGCGATCGGCCATGGAAGGTGGTTACCATGGTAACAGTATAAACTGTAAACCAGGTATAAGTCTCGAAACCACTCACAGCACCACCTGGTGTCCAGAAAGTATATTGCAGTATGATTATATTCCTACGAAAGTTGATCCCTACAGCAGACATATAGACATTTATAGGTATATTTCTACCACAAGAATATTTTTGCAGTTGGTGCCTTTTTTTTTGTTTTGTTTTGTTTTGGTTTGGTTTGGTTTGGTTTTCATGGGGGTTTTTTTGTTTGTTTTTTTTTTTGCTGTTGTTTTCTTTTTGTCTGATTTTTCCTCACCATTTTCTTAGAGGAGATTTCGATAATTTTTTATTATTACATTTTATATAGATATATTTTTTATTTCTATGTCTTCTAATTTTAATTTCTTCTTTCTTCTCACTTAACATTCCTTCTAACACCACTTTTTTCTCTCTTTTTTCCTTTCTTTCAACTATTTTACGATTACCACTATTTTTATTGCAGTTGTTCTTATATTGCTGTTGTCGTGGCTATTGCTTGTATGTTTATGTGTTTCTGTCTGTCTCTGTATCTATGGGCCAATGTGCCTGGTAAACTTTGTATCTGTTTATTTGTTCATTTGGTCTCAATGAGCTTGGTGTTACGACCTGTAACCCTGAACTCCTAACACCCCCCTCCACTCTCACTCCATGATCTGGAGACCTGCCTCCTCAGGAGTCCAGATTCTTGGGTGAACTCTCAAGAGATGTAGACAGGACCTGGACTGCAGCTGGCCAGTGCTGACTCTGTAGCAAAGGAGCGAGAAGACAATGGTTGGCTGAAAAGGAATTACACTGGAGCGGTGGTACCGAGGTGCAGAGCAACAGCCGTCTTCAGCAATAACAAGACCCACCCCCAGATATCCCATAGCTTCTCCTCCTGTCTTCCTGGGCAACCAGATGAGGCCGAGCATCTTCTCAGATGGCAACCACCATGGAACAGACCTGGGACTGAAACATAGGCCCCGTGAGTAAAGGGTTTTCCTGAGACAGTACTGACCTGGGTGGAACACGAGGACTAGGAAACACACCCGCAGAGCCGGGAAACTCCTAGGGTGGGGCCGATTCAGAGAACCACTCTACTGAGCCTAAGACGCACCTGGCCCTTAGGGGATCACCAGCCTATAGACAAAGGAGGCCAAGAGGCTACAGCCAACAACTGATCGTGCTGCGAATACAAACCCACAGGACTAAAGACAGGGCCTGAGACACAGGTTCTGGGAACTCAAATCAGCCTCTCCTCTGCAGAGGAATCTGACAAGGTCAGAAACAAACTCCCACGGGGTTGTTCCCTTCACCCAGTAACATAAACTAAGGGTGGGGCTGGAACTGAGTGAACACCTCCAGCCTCCATCAAGTGCCCGAGGTTGACAGGTCACACCACTCCCTACTGGATAAAGACAGAGAATAGCGGCCTAGTCAAGCAGACACAGACTACCCTGTGACTTAGGCAGGTGCAAACCCCTGGAGTATCTGCTTACTGCAGACAACTGACTGGGTCACAGCCCTGTGGGGCTAGCAGAGACTGGGTGTGACAGAGCTGCAAGGTGGGGAAGGAGACATCAATCTTCCCAGACTGATCTATTTACTGGTGGCTCTTCCTGACTCCACGCAGCACTGGAGCAAGCCATTTTAGAGCAGTCACCAGACCCCTGTGACCCTGTTCCCAGGGACCCCTTGAACTCTCCCACCCAAGGCAGCTGCTGACTCAGACAATTGACTTGGACCTTTTGAACTGAGTCACTCACCTGGGGACTATCCAGGTGGTGCCCTGGGTGTGTGGTTGTAGGAAGGTTTGATTTTCCTTTTCCATTTGTTGCCTGTGGTGGGTGGGGTGACTTAATTGCTGGTATTTCTCCACAACCGAGACTTCAACCCAGAGTAACTGTTTCACTAGGGTCACATAGAAACCAGCTGAAAAACAAGTCAGAACCACTTAGCCCCTCTACGCCAAACAGGGCCCCAGTTTCTCAGGCCACAGCACTGTACGGGTCCTCGACAAAACACCAGAGGAAAATCAAAGGGAGTTAAACAATCATGGGGCAGAATCAGCGGAAAAACTCTGGTAACATGAATAACCAGAATACATCAACCTCCCCAAGGAGAGATACGGCAGATGTAATTGAAGATCCCATTCACAAACAACTGGCTGAGATGTCAGAAATCGAATTCAGAATTTGGATGGCAAACAAGATTAACAAAATGGAATTAGGAATTCGAGGAGAAATTCAAAAGTTGTCTCAAGAATTTAACGGATTTAAAGACAAAACCACAAAAGACTTAGACACACTGAAACAAGAATTTGCAGTCCTCAAAGATATGAAAAATACAGTGGAATCCCTTAGCAACAGAATGGACCAAGCAGAAGAAAGGATCTCCGACATCGAAGATAAAGCCTTTGAATGCTCCCAAACTCTCAAAGAGGAAGAGAAATGGAGAGCAAAAATGGATCACTCACTCAGAGAGCTCTGGGATAACTCGAAGAAGGCAAATATCCGTCTCATAGGAATTCCTGAAACAGATGAAGTGGCCTCATTGGGCGCAGAGGCCCTTCTGCATGAAATTATGAAAGAGAATTTTCCAGACATGCCTAGAGAACCTGAAATTCAGATAGCAGATTACTTCAGAACCCCAGCATGACTCAACCCCAATAAGACATCCCCCAGGCATATCATAATTAACTTCACTAAAGTTAATATGAAGGAGAAAATTCTCAAAGCAGCCAGGCGAAAGAAATCCATTACCTTCAAAGGGAAGAACATTAGAATGACTGCAGATCTCTCTGCTGAAACTTTTCAAGCCAGAAGAGGGTGGTCATCAACGTTTAATCTCCTCAAGCAAAATAACTTTCAACCCCGGATCTTGTACCCAGCTAAACTGAGTTTCATTTACGATGGAGAAATTAAATACTTTAGTGACATACATATGCTAAAGAAATTTGCCATAACTAAACCAGCTCTTCAGGATATTCTCAGACCTATCCTCCATAATAACCAACCCAATCCTCTACTACAAAAGTAAACTCACTCAGAAACTTCTGATCAAACTCTAACTTCCACAATGGCAAAAGGATTAAAAATGTCCACTGGACTTTCAAAAAACTCAATACCCCAAATTTCACCAAACTTACCAATGCTCTCCATTAATGTGAATGGCTTAAACTGCCCTCTAAAGAGACATAGGTTAGCTGACTGGATACAAAAACTCAGGCCAGACATTTGTTGCATGTAAGAGTCACATCTTAACTTAAAAGACAAATACAGACTCCGGGTGAAAGGATGGTCATCCATATTTCAGGCAAATGGTAACCAGAAAAAAGCAGGAGTTGCAATTTTATTTGCAGACACAATAGGCTTTAAACCAACAAAAGTAAGGAAGGACAAAAATGGTCACTTCATATTTGTTAAGGGTAAGACTCAATATGATGAGATTTCAATTATTAATATCTATGCACCTAACCAGAATGCACCTCAATTTATAAGAGAAACTCTAACAGACATGAGCAACTTGATTTCCTCCAACTCTATAATAGTCGGAGATTTTAACACTCCTTTGGCAGTGCTGGATCGATCCTCCAACAAAAAGCTGAGTAAAGAAATTCTAGATTAAACCTAACCATCCAGCATTTAGATTTAGCAGACATCTACAGAACATTTCATCCCAACAAAACTGAATACACATACTTCTCATCAGCCCACGGAAATTACTCCAGAATTGATCACATCTTAGGTCACAAGTCTAACCTCAGCAAATTTGAAGGAATACAAATTATTCCATGCATCTTCTCGGACCATCATGGAATAAAACTTGGGATGAGTAACAACAGGAATCTGCATACACATACAAAAACATGGAAGTTAAATAACCTTATGCTGAATGATAGCTGGGTCAGAGATGAGATCAATAAGGAAATTGCCAAATTTCTGGAACAAAACCACAATGAAGACACGAACTATCAGAACCTCTGGGACACCGCAAAGGCGGTTCTAAGAGGGAAATTTATAGCACTGCAAGCCTTCCTCAGGAGAACGGAAAAAGAGGAAGTAAGCAACTTAATGGGACATCTCAAGAGACTGGAAATGGAAGAACAATCCAACTCCAAATCCAGTAAAAGAAAAGAAATAACCAAAATCAGAGCAGAACTAAATGAAATTGAAAACAAAAGAATAATACCACAGATCAATAAATCAAAAAGCTGGTTGTTTGAAAAGGTCAACAAAATAGATAAACCTTTGGCCAACCTAATCAGGAAAAAAGGAGCAAAATCTCTAATCTCATGAATCAGAAATAACAAAGACAAAATAACAACAGATTCCTCAGAAATCCAAAAAATCCTTAATGAATATTACAAGAAACTTTACTCTCAGAAATACGAAAATCTGAAGGAAATCGACCGTTACTTGGAAGCACGTCACCTTCCAAGACTTAATCAAAAACAAGTGGAAATGTTGAACAGGCCCATATCAAGTTCAGAAATATCATCAACCATACAAAATCTCCCCAAAAAGAAAAGCCCGGGACCAGATGGTTTCACGTCAGAATTCTACCAAACCTTTAAAGAGGAATTAGTACCTATACTACTCAACCTGTTCCAAAATGTAGAAAAAGAAGGAAGACTACCCAACACATTCTATGAAGCAAACATCACCCTGATCCCCAAACCAGGAAAAGACCCAACAAGAAAAGAAAATTATAGACCAATATCACTAATGAATATAGATGCAAAAATATTCAACAAGATTCTAACCAACAGAATCCAGCAACATATCAAATAAATCATACATCATGACCAAGTCGGTTTTATCCCAGGGTCTCAAGGCTGGTTCAATATACGTAAATCTATAAATGTAATACAGCACATAAACAAATTAAAAAACAAAGACCATATGATTCTCTCAATCGATGCAGAAAAAGCTTTTGATAACATCCAACATCCATTCATGATTAGAACACTTAAGAAAATTGGTATAGAAGGGCCATTTCTTAAACTGATAGAGGCCATCTACAGCAAACCCACAGCCAATATCATATTGAATGGAGTTAAATTGGAATCATTTGCACTTAGATCTGGAACCAGACAAGGCTGCCCATTGTCTCCATTGCTCTTTAACATTGTAACGGAAGTTTTAGCCACCGCAATTAGGGAAGAAAAGGCCATCAAGGGAATCCATATAGGGTCAGAAGAGATCAAACTTTTGCTCTTCGCAGATGATATGATTGTATATCTGGAAAATACTAGGGACTCTACTACAAAACTCTTAGAAGTGATTAAGGAATACAGCAGCGTCTCAGGTTACAAAATCAACATTCATAAATCGGTAGCCTTTATATATACCAATAATAGTCAAGTTGAAAAAACAATTAAGGACTCTATCCCATTCCCAGTAGTGCCAAAGAAGATGAAATACTTGGGAGTTTATCTAACAAAGGACGTGAAAGATCTATATAAAGAGAACTACTTAACTCTAAGAAAAGAGATAGCTGAGAATGTTAACAAATGGAAAAATATACCACGCTCATGGTTGGGAAGAATCAACATTGTCAAAATGTCCATACTACCCAAAGCAATATATAATTTCAACGCAATCCCCATTAAGTCTCTACTGTCATACTTTAAAGATCTTGAAAAAATAATACTTCGTTTTATATGGAATCAGAAAAAACCTCGAATAGCCAAGACATTACTCAAAAATAAAAACAAAGCAGGAGGAATCACGCTACCAGACCTCAGACTATACTACAAATCGATAGTGATCAAAACAGCATGGTACTGGCACAAAAACAGAGAAGTAGATGTCTGGAACAGAATAGAGAACCAAGAGATGAATCCCGCTACTTACCGTTAATCTTTGACAAGCCAATTAAAAACATTCAGTGGGGAAAAGATTCCCTATTTAACAAATGGTGCTGGGTGAACTGGCTGGCAACCTGTAGAAGACTGAAACTGGACCCACACCTCTCACCATTAACCAAGATAAACTCTCACTGGATTAAAGATTTAGACCTAAGACATGAAACTATAAAAATACTAGAAGAGAGTGTAGGGAAAACCCTTGAAGAAATTGAGTTGGGTGAGTTTTTTATGAGAAGGACCCCCTGGGCAATTGAAGCTGCTTCAAAAATACACTATTGGGACTTGATCAAACTAAAAAGCTTCTGCACAGCCAAGAACACAGTAAGTAAAGCAAGCAAACAGCCCTCAGAATGGGAGAAGATATTTGCAGGTTATGTCTCCGACAAAGGTTTAATAACCAGAATCCACAGAGAACTCAAACGCATTAGCAAGAAAAGAACAAGGGATCCCATCGCAGGCTGGGCAAGGGACTTGAAGAGAAACTTCTCTGAAGAAGACAGGCATGCGGCCTTCAGACATATGAAAAAATGCTCATCATCTTTAATCATCAGAGAAATGCAAATCAAAACTACTTTGAGATATCATCTAACTCCAGTGAGACTAGCCTATATCACAAAATCCCAAGACCAGAGATGTTGGCGTGGATGTGGAGAAAAGGGAACACTTTTGCACTGCTGGTGGGAATGCAAATTAATACATTCCTTTTGGAAAGAGATATGGAGAACACTTAGAGATCTAAAAATAGATCTGCCATTCAATCCTGTAATCCCCCTACTGGGCATATACCCAGAAGACCAAAAATCACACCGTAACAAAGATATTTGTATCAGAATATTTATTGCAGCCCTATTCATAATTGCTAAGTCATGGAAAAAGCCCAAGTGCCCATCGATCCACGAATGGATCAATAAATTGTGGTATATGTACACCATGGAATATTATGCAGCCTTAAAGAAAGATGGAGACTTTACCTCTTTCATGTTTACATGGATGGCACTGGAACATATTCTTCTTAGTAAAGTGTCTCAAGAATGGAAGAAAAAGTACCCAGTGTACTCACCTTTATTATGAAACTAATGTAGGACCTTCACATGAAAGCTATAACCCAGTTATAACCTAAGAATAGGGAGAAAGGGGAAAGGGAGGGGAGGGGGGGAGGGAGGGGGAAGGAGGGGGATTAATGGGATTACACTTGCGGTGCATCTTACAAGGGTATATGTGAATCCTAGTAAATGTGGAATGTAAAGGTCTTAGCAAAATAACTAAGAAAATGCTGCAAAAGCTATGTTAACTAATGTGATGAAAACGTGTCAAACGATCTATGAACCAAGTGTATGGTGCCCCACGATCATACTAATGTACACAGCTATAGTTTAATAAAAATAAATAAAAATAAATAAATAAATAAATAAAAAGATGTAAAATCTGACAGTAGCAGCCTCTAAGCATAATATAAACATTAGTCATTTAAAAATATCCATAGCATTCAGGGCGCATGACCTCTGAAAGGCAGGGTCTCCTCATAGGACCCTAATTTTTAATTCTAATCAACAAAGTAAGATCAGTAGATTCTGAATAAATTGAACATATGCATGAAAAACGTTTCTAATTTTTGTATTATTAAGATTTTATAAGAGATGTAATGATTCTTTGGCATACTTTGTTACAATGCTCATTATAAAATCTGCACAAAAGGATTAAAATAAATCTCAGATGTCAACACAATCTCCCGGGCAATTCTTCACCAGACCAAACGATGCCATCCACGACTGCATTATCTCTGAGGCTGAGAATGGCTAATGAAGCCCATCTATTGTGATACAAACTGTACTGCGCTGAAAGATTTTTTTCTGTCTTCCCAGCCAAGGGCTGTACCCACCCACTCCTGCAGAGAGAGCCCAGCTTTTACAGTTGAAAGGCAACAGTGAGAATTGCCAGGGTTGCCTGGGCTGGAAGGTGTTAAACATTAAATAGTCCCCAGGTTGTAAGGAAAATCCTCATGGGCCAATGTTGTTTTCATGAGGGCAGGGATTCATGTTTCCCAGGCACACAGGAAAATACCTGGCACATAGCAGTGCTGAACAAACAAATCATACCTAAATATGCACAGGTATATACTGACATATACTCAAATACATATGCATATACATACTAATACTATTAAAATAAATATCAAGATTTTTGTCTACATCACCAAAACCATATTATATACCCTCTAATCACCCCACTCCATGTGCACGTTGAATGCCATTCTTTAAGAAGCCTTGAACAGTATGATTTTAAATACCTTTCCCAGCTCCTGTCTTCAGTGGTTTGTTTATTCTGTTACTTTCAGCCTCCTACTACGATTTCAGATGTCTCTAAATAGCATTGCAGTTATTTGTGTTTTCATCTATAATTATTTTCTCAACAAGTGCTTTTTTTTTTTAATCCCCATGGGTTTCTTTTTTTTTTTTTTTTTCAGAAAAAAGAAACAACGCTTAAAAATGTGATTTATTCTTCTCTATCTGAAAAATTCTGTAATGGGTTCTTGGAAATAAGCAAAGACACAATATACTGTATGCTTCATACCTCACCAGCAATATGGAAGCAGGGCAGTTTGAACATGCTAGAAAGGAGTGAGTATTAATTTTGTTCTGCCACTAACTTCCTGAGTGAATCATGGCAAGTTTTCCCATTGTTTTGTTGGTTTGTTTGCCTCCATGATTCTTGGTTTCTCATAAGTATATTTGAAGAATTTGGTCCTGGATGACCTCTAGAAATTTTTCCAACACTGAATTTCTGGAATTCCAGGAAACTCATTCCAATAAATGTATAGTATAGTGACTGGCTTTATAAAACCACAGGTAGTGATTGGGATGGGTCTGACTTCAGCAAACATTGGCAGAACAAGCCATGTCTCACCTCTTCCTTAATAAGCACACCCGTATGATCAAAAGTAAAGGTAGGTGTAAATCTAGCTTTTACTTCATAGTAGCTATGGGAACTAAAAGTCACTTTTTCTCTTTAATCATTTACCCTATGAAGAAATAGAACCTACTCTCATAAATACGTAGAGCATTTGATAAAATAACAATGCAAAATATTTGCCACCAGACCCAGCATGTCTTAGGGCCCAACAGATAGCTTTTACTAATGTCCTTATGATAAAACTTCAAAGTTATAATGATAGAGCAGAGGTGACCAGAAATCCAAGGGATGGGAATGAAGACTCACCAAAGGAGAGCGTTGATCCAAGTTAAACAAATAGTTATTCATTTCCTCTCTGCACCAAACTGTTCTTGATTTGCTAAGATTTACTTCATTGTTCACCAGATTTGAACTCCAAGTAGTTTTTTCATGTCAATTTGGGTGGGAGATACGGGGAGAACTTTGAAAACTAACAGATGTGCAGATAAGCACATCGGTCTTCATCATCTGTGTTGCTGTTCTCTAGGAAATGATAGGAAGTGTTATTGATCTGACCTACCATAATCAGACAATAACCTTTCATATATCCACCCAGAATATGTCTATGAAAAGTATAAAGGAGAGTGTTTTTGGATGAAGAGTACATTGGTTTCATGTTAAGACGACTATACCTATTCTGGTTTGTTTTCTGAATAGAGCACAGTTGCTTTTGTACAGTCCTGGTCTCAAAGGCAAATCCTTTGTTTCAGAGGTTGACTGGGCTATTTCTCTACACGTCTGATTACACACGGTGCATCTCTAAGCATATTGACAATTTCATTATACTGAGTGCAGTAATCCATATCAACAGCTCATCCCTGTTTTGAATTATAAAATGAAGTTATTTAAAAGGCCAGGTATAAGCAAACTTATCTGCTTCTAGTACTGCTTCTAGTCCTTCAGGTATTGGACTGGGTCCAAAATTAAGCAAGATGTGAAGCAGCTTCTTAAATTTAAACACTTCCTAAAATTGTCTTTTAACCAAAATGAGGCCACCTAACAGATTAAAGGTGCTCTCCCTCTCTCTATTTCTTCTCAAAAAAAAAAAAAAAAAAAAAGAGAGAGAGGGAAAGTACATAATTACCTTCTAATTTAAAACTCTAATTGAGTGCTCTTGTATTTGTAATATGTTCCACTTTCCTTTAGGGACAATATTCTTATTAGTCACACAAGCTGTCTAATCATTTAAGGGCAAGGCTTCTTCAAACCATATACCTTCGTTGGAAAGCAAATGAGAAAGTGTAATCTTGTCTTTTTTTTCCTAAGTGCATCTCAATGATGTACTTAGAAAAGCAACAATCAAATACTGAGTCTGAAAAAAGTACCATTTAAGGAGAGCAAGTCTAAAGACAGCCGAGGTTGGGCCTGTCTTTACTTTTTAGGGCAGTATCCTTCCTGATTTAAATCTGAAGATTGGTTAACAACAGACAGACAAACAAAAACAAAACAAAATGAAAAATGAATGAAGGCACTTGTGATCAAGGAAGCAGAGAACAATGGAACCCACGTGCTTTGGAATGTGGGACATCCATGTTTCATCCCGGGTGAGTTACCTGATATCTGAGTCTTGCTATCTGTAACACAGGGGTAAAAAAAGTAGCTCTTAGAAACGACTGGAACAAGGACTACAAAAGATAATATGTGTAAGTTCTTTGAACTATTCAAAGTAATAAATAGATGTTCCATATAACCATCACCAAAATGATTAGGAAATGATTATGCAAGCATAAGATAGCACTCCATTTAATTTTTTCCTGTTAATCCTTTCTCTTCATATTCAAAGGCATGAAAAGAAAAGAGAAAGGAAATTAGTATTTTCACCAACTGTCTGCCATGTTTCAGGAGCTGTCACTTAGATTATCTCAACTAGTCATCATAACATCCTCCTGGGGTATGTTCATTTCATTTTAAAGATGATGAAACTGAGGCTGAGAGAGAGAGAAAGGAAGGGAAGGAGAGACCTAATAAAAGTCATCTGACCAGAGTAAGGAAATAACAGCCCAAAACCCAAGTCCCCAGGTCCCTAGTGTCCAGCGCATATTTATCCTATAACAATAAGTTCATGTGCGCACACACACAAACACACGTTACCGAGACAATTTGGGAATTTGGGGTGAACTCCTAGGCTCACAGACACAGTATTTTCTTTCCTTTTTAAAATTATTTTTTAATTTTCTTTATTCAACCTTAAAAACAGCTTGTGAGTTATGGTAACTATCTCTGTTTCACAAATTAAAAAATTGAAGCTCAGAGCATAAGTATATAAAAAGGCAAAAGCCTATATGTGGCGGATTCAAGATGAAAACGGAGGTCCATTTGACACCAAAGTCCATATTATTCCTCCTATATCAGGGCACCTTCTAATGAGAAACAAGGTTTTTTTTAATAGAAACCCTTCATTAAAATATATAGAAAAATTTACGTTATAGTCTCCTAAGTTATATAAGATTTTACTTTCTCTTGGGAAGATGAGTTGTCTCATGGTGAAATTTTTCTTGCTGAATAAAAGTGATGAGAACTGGTTCGTTTTCTTTGAATTGAGTGAAAAGGACGAGCAACTTAGACTTGGCCGTCCTGCTGGCATATTTCTTGTGTATGAAGATATCCAACAAAGAGGAAAGGTCCTATTTGATTTTAGCAAAATGTGGGCTCCATGCTGCTCGTTTGCGAGCTTCCTTCCCGCAGTGGCTCTCTGCCACACAGCAAGGTCACAGCATTGGCGATTCAAATGCTCACACCTGCAAGGTGAACTTTGTAATATGTCACGTATTTCAACTGTGAGATTTCAAATGAAGCCTGTTGTTGGCTGTGTGTTTCCAGGCGGCTTGCGGATCCTTGTTTAAAGCCCTGGGTATAGCAATAAGCTCACAATGGTATCTCAATAAATGTCCTCAGGGCCAAAGAGTAAAAGCAGGAGATTCTTTGGTTGATACCCCTTGGGGTGAACGATATTGCCTAAAGCAGCCACCATTTGGAACACCTTCATGGAACCACAGCTGGAATTCTATTACATACAGAAGGCACAAACATGAAAATCAATGGTCATCAGTTCTTGAACCATCATCTTGGTAGCCAAGTGCATGGGACGAAAGCCATCATACAGGAAGGTCCACAACTCATAATTTCTCTAAAACAGGATTTTGAGAACAGAACCGAGATTGAGATGAAAATGTGCATGTTAGCATAGATCCATAAAACTGTTGTCTTTTGCATCAGGATAAACTATCAGTTAGGGGTACAAAAAGGAAAAAAGCCAAGATGAGCTCAATACATAAACATTAATTGGCTGTTTGAAATTCTAGCTTCAGTATACTGCTCTCACTCCTTTGAAATGTAAAGATTTAGCACTGAAAATCATCATTTAATTATTTTTAAGTTGTAACTCAAGATTTTAACTAAAAAGCATTATCTTGCTACAAAATGTAAAGCTTGTCAGAGGAAACAAAGGTAATTATATTTTCCGAAAGTAAATCTTAACCTGGTTAAGAACTGATTGTTTATATGAAATAAATACAAGTTCACAAAGTATCACTTTTCCAATTCCAAATTCCCATCAGAATTCCCAGCAGCTCTGCATAATACTTTCCAAAACACCACAAAACTGCCTAACCACATGTACACGCTCCACATCTAGGTTTACTAAGAAAGCCCAAATGTTTTTAATTGTATAAGTAAGAAGAGAAATGGTATGCAATATACATAGGCGCGCACACACACACACACACACACAAATGGTGTCTCGGAGGCACCCCCATTCATGCACGATTTCCGTTTGACTGCTTTTCGTTCAGTTTCGGTATGTTGTAGGCCACTGTCCCTGGTTCTGGTGCTCATTACCTGCTGCCTGGATGACAGCAGCAGGTGGTCCACCAACCTTTGGCAGGATATAACTTCCTACAAGTGCAAGTGATACATGGAAGTCTGTTCCTCCAAATCTTTCTATGGATAGTCTAGGTTGGAGGACCTATGTCTCATCTCTTTTTTATGGACTTTGGAGAGACCAACGATAGCACAGCTCAGTCTTCCTCAAATCATGCATTCCCTAGAAAATCCAGGCAGTACGTCCTGAACAGTTGTGCTATGTCAAACCCCGAGATAAGTGCTCACTGCTGCCCTGGAGGTGCAGGTTGTGTTAGGTTGTTGAATGCGGGATCCAAAGCTTGCAATCTGTGGCTAGCAGTATTCCATCTGTATTTCATTAATTTATGGGAGTCATTGATGGAGCTATTAAAATATGGATCCCAAAGGTTCTTACTTACTAAGTTTTGCACAGGGGCCAGGAATCTGCATGTGCACACTTTTGATTCAACCCAGCAGCAATTCCACATTTGGAATCATACACAATCTATTTTCCTCATTTTATAAATGTAAAAGCCGAGACCCTCAGAAGTAAGGAACTTGCCAATGATTATGTAGGAAGTGGCTACAAACCAGAACTGGACGGCAAGTCCTCCAACTCCTAGTCTTTCCTTCCTTCTGGGCTGCCTCCCACTAGCGTGATGAGGTTAAATGCAACAATTTATGTGTGGCTTCCTATAGCTCTTCACTGGTTCCGTAGAGAAACATTCACTGCAAATTCGTCTTTTTGAGAGGACAAAATTTCACAGAAAATCCTATCACAGGACAGTGCAAGAAACTTGATTCATGAAAGGCATTTTTCTGGCTCATCTGGTTCTTGAAGCCCTGAGCCAGCAATGCCCTCTGCCTCATTTACTCTTTCTGTACGGTGGGGAATTGCACTACTCTCACTGAATAGTCATAGCGTTATCAAAAGCATGGACCAAGGTAAGAAATTCAGTGTCACCTCGCAGATTACTCCACAACAGATTTCCTGTTTATACACTTCTACAGTATTACCATCAAAGACAAAATGGAACAGATTGTCAGTTCATGATTTAAGATCCTCACGAGAAACATTTGTACATGTTATACAAATGCCTCACAAGTCGATATTTATGTTACAGGCCAGCTGAGATACATTTACCTTTAGTCTAAGATGAAATGTATACTTGGATATGAATTTGATCTGCTTGGTATGAGAACCTTTTTGTGGCCTTCTTGAAAAAAGAAGAATCTTGACTCTTTGGTGGAATTCATAATTCATTCTGGATGAAACTAGTTTTACCTGCTCAAACAGAAACTTCTTAAATACTCCCCTGCTTGAGTTAACTAATTTTATGTAGCTTCATTTACTTCCATGGAATAGTTTAAGTACCAGGGGAATTGGATTCATGGTCTGTTTCACAATGAGAAAATGTGCTTAGTAGGGGAAAAAAGTCTTTAAAGGCATTTCCAGTAGATTATTAAATTACTGTTTTTCTAACAAATAGGTCAACTTATTCAAGTAAGACTTAATTATTCATTCATCCATTCAACAAATATATATCGAGCAGTTACAATGGGCTAGAAACTGCTGGGCACTGAGATATAGCAATGAACAAAAACAGATTTCTCTTGTTCAATAGATGCACGGGAGCTTACAGAGGGACATGAATGTTCATCACATAATCACACAAAAAGAAAATCCATTATTATGGGAGTATGTAGAATGGGGAGGGTGTATGTGAAGTTGGACCAAGCTTCAAAGAGGTACCAATGAGGGACCCTTAGCTGAAACTGGAAGGGTGAGTATATTCTAGCTAAGGCAAGGAAGGATAGAATATGTATGCATGCCAGGAGAAGTATGATGACCAAGGAACGCACAGCCCAATTCTAAAGAAACATTAAGAGTAACTCTGCTTATGCATAATGTTTTTTCGTTTGTGTGTGTGTTTGTTTTTTAGCCACGCTTGAGGCTTGCACCAACTAACCAGGTCCTCGATCTCCAGGTAGTCGTACTTCAGTGGACAAAGTACTCAATGAGAAGCCAAAGTTCTGGAGAAGTTGTTTTACTCTCCCTGGTTCTAAATCTCCACACCTGCAAAGTGAAGTTCATGAAGTCTACTGCCCAGGGTTAAGGGAAGATTAAATGAGAATAAGTGTATGCCAAGTTTTATAAACTCAGAAGTACTATACAAAAGTGGGAGATTATAAATGATAGTGACTTATACTTTCAGTATGTAAATTACTTTCTGATAGAAACAAATCTGAGTATCTATTATACGAACCTGTTATTTTCTCATGGTGCCATACCCACTTGGACACCAGTTCTCTGAGCCCCAATTGTCAATGTGCTGAGGTCCCAATTCAGGATGAACTTGGACAATGTGCCTGTTACATGAGCCGAGAGGCCAGGTCCTACCAACATGCTGTGACTTGTGTGACCTCCTTCCTCTGTTTTCAACCCTTCAAGAAAGTGTGTCTCGTGTAATAACCTGACTCTTGTACCAAGTGGCTGTGTAACACCAGTCCACCTTCTAAACATCAGAGATTAGATTTTGCCTAACAGCACAAAGGTAACCACAAATCTTTCTTGAAGGAAGTCTTTGGACTGACTGGCAAAATTTTATGATTGTTATTCTCACTCGGAGTTTCTCTGTTCTTGTGTATTCCCCAGACTATTGTGCTGCCCAAAAGAATTATGCTGGGTAAAAATATTTTAACAAAGTTATAGTGTAATTATAAAACTGAGATCTAAAGTTCAGCTTTCTCACCATGCACAGCCTATTACGTGTGTGTGTGTAAATCTCATCTTCATCTTCGAGCTTCATCACCTTTGTTGAGGAGCCACTGTTTCCAATCACATTTCATTGTTCAGACGTCCATGAACTGGTTTCTTATGATAGCTTAAGTCAATCTAACCATTCTTCATCAAATTCTGGAAATTCTCAAGGATAGCACCAGTCTAATGAATCTAGGACTTAGCTGCACATGGGTAGATTTTGACTATTCCAAAGGAAACGTTTTTCTTCCTTTGAGAAGCGTTGAGTGCTACTCCCCAACATTGTATTTTCCATGAACATCCTATTATCTTTCCTTTATTCTCTTCTATTCGCCTCTTGTGTTTGTTTTCTCAGGAAATAAATCTGCAGCCCTCCAAGGAATCAGGCTGGAAAACTCAAATGTATTATTTATTTCTGAATTTTTATTAATTCCTTTTTTTCAACGAGTTCTTGATTTCTATCACGTATCTGTTCACAAGGACCATCTTGTCTATTCCTTTCTTTCTGTTACTACAGCCAATGCCTTATTTGAACTCTATTGATTTCTTTCTGAACTCTTGCCTTTTAACATGTTCTCTGCCTCTGATCTCTCACTTTGCCAATCCATCCTTTACACTTTCCCCAGATTTACCTTTGTAAAGCAGACTTTTGATCATGTTACTATTGTAAAAACTATTCAACAAGTCTGAATGTCTGTACATGTAGCATAAAGACAAAAATCCTCCAAGGCTTTCATTAATCTGACCCCACTTCAACTTTGTACTATATATCCTATTCCATACATCCCTGAAAACAATCAGAAAGGTTATTCGCCATTTTCCACATAGTTCATCTTCCCCCACCACCACTTTTTGTTTCTGCTCACTGATCCTTTTGCCTAGAATATCACTGCAGGACCATCAGGGCTCCCCATTACTAATACAAAAAAATAGATTCTCATTCTTCAAATTCTAGCCCACATAACAAAAGCTATATGAAGCATTCCTTAATGTTCTCACTCCTAAGTAGATTATTCTTCCTTTGATTTCCACAGAATTTTCTCTGTATTTCTATTGTATATTCACTTTATTATACTTCATTGTTTATGAACAGCTTCTTAATCATATTAATAGCTTCATGATGGTTTAAAGTATCTAGTACTTATTTTTATATACTCAAAAAAGAATTAAAAACTTAATAAACATTCAATTAATACTGAAGACTTGCTTTAAAATAGGGAAGAAAATTTAATAATGGATAAATAATAAAACAAGAAAATTGAGAGTTGTTGAAAATTGAAATTCCCAAGTTTAAAAACTTTTGAAACTTAGGAACTAAATAATATTTTTGCACCTTAGAAAGTTTTGCCTTAATCAAGCAGTTAATAGCACTCTTAATTTTTTTTTAAATTAGCAATTATAATGATAGTCATAGAGAAACTCATTTCATCCTCCAGAATCTCTGAGGGAATTAAGACTCAGAAACACAAGATACAGGGCGGCACCTGTGGCTCAAAGGAGTAGGGCGCCGGCCCCATATGCCGGAGGTGGCGGGTCCAAACCCAACCCCAGCCAAAAACTGCAAAAAAAATAAACAACAACAGAAACACTAGATACAGTATAAAAAAGAAACAAGACATGAGGCTGAGAGAAAAAGGGAGTAACTAAAAGTTCGTATGATTAGTTCCAGATGCAAGTTGTAGGCAACCCTCCTGAAGGCCTGGTTAATGCTTCTGAATGAAGCTATCAAAGAGAACTAAAAGCTGGAGAAATCAAAAGGCCGTGATTTCTGACACTTCAGGGTTGTATAGCATCATGAAAATGTTCCATCCCAACCACTCTTAAGGAGAATGTATCAGATTAAAAATTCTGCACAGCTAAGGACACAACAACTAAAGCAAACAGACAGCCTTCAAATGGGAGAAGAGATTTGCATGTTATTCTGGCAAAGACCTAATAACAAGACTCTACAGAGAACTCAAACTAATCAATAAGAAAAGAGTAAGCAACCCTTCTATCGTTGGTCAAGGGACACGAACAGAACCTTCTCCGAAGAAAACATGAATGACCAACAAATGAGAAAATGCTCATCCTCCCTAACCATCAGAGAAATGCAAATCAAAACCACCCTGAGATACCACCTAACCTCAGTGAGACATCACAAGTCCCAGAGCTGGAGATGATGGTGTGGATGTGTAGAAAGGGACTTTATACACTGCTGGTGGGATGGAAAACTAATGCAGCACTTTCAGAAAGAAATATGAAAAACCCTCAAAGAGCTAAAAGTAGACCTTCCATTTGATCCCACAATACAATTACTAGGTATCTACTCAGAACAAAAAAAAATCATTTTTCTATAAGAGTTTTACACTAGAATGTTCAATTCACAACTGCCAAAATGTGGAAACAACCCAAGTCCCCATTAAACCATGAATGGATAAATATGTTGACATTAATATTTTTAATTAATAGTCCATGTTATATATGTTATATGTATACCATGGAATATTAGTCAGCCATAAAGCAAGATGGGAACTTCATGTTCCCTGGATGGATTTGGAGAACATCTTCCTAAGTAAAGTATCACGAGAATGGAAAAGCAAGTATGCAGTGTACTGAGTACTAAAATGAAACAAGTAGATCAGCCACTGCATGTCCAAACAAGAAAAAAAAGCAACAACAATTAAATTCAAGTAGGGGAGGAATGAGAGGAGGAAACGAGGAGAAGGGAAGAGAGAGGGGTTTGCTAAGCTCTTACCTAATGAGTACAGGGGAGAGGTATATGGCACACCTCCTGGGCCAAGGGCTCGACTACAACTAGGAGTTTATCTAACAAACGCAAACAATGTAACCTAATTGTATGTACCCTTACATTTATCTAAAATAAAAAAAGACAAAAATAAAATAAAGGTTCTGCCCACATACAAACTTTTGCCAAAGTTTTTTATTGCCTATTGCTAAAAATAGATAGCTAGCATCACTGGAAATTTAGGAAAATACAAAAATAAATGAAGCCAGGATAAACAAAAAGAAAAACTGTTCCTAAATTTAGCAAGAGAAATTTAGGAGGAAAAATTAACATGGAAGAAAAGAGTCTCTCTTATTTTCCAGGAAAATGCCAAGATGTTTTCTCTCATTAATATTATTAATATTTTTTGAGGATCCAGCCACAGTAATAAGCAGTACATTTAATGATTTATATTCCCACCAACGGTGTACAAGGGTTCCTTTTTCTCATTCTCACCAACATTTTTTGTTTCTCACTTTCTTGGTAATAGCCTTTTTAACAGATATGGAGTGACCTCTCACTGTGGTTTTAATTTGCACTTCCTGATAATTAGTGATTTGGAGAACTTTTAAATGTATCGGTTGGCCATTTATATACCTTCTTTTGAGAAATACCCATTTGGGTTCTTGCCCACTCTTAATGGGGTTATTTGTTTATTTGTTACTGAATATTTTGAGGTTTTAATGTACTGTTTTTAGTCTAGCCCCTTATCCAACGTATGATTTGCAAATATTTTCTCCCAGTCTATAAATTGTCTCTTCACTCTATTGTTTTCTTGGCTGTGCAGGAGCCGTTTAGTTTGATACAATCCCATATGTCGATGCATTAATTGAAAGAGAAAATGAAGATTAAAATAATTTCTAGATTATTTATAAATATAAAAGATTTAACAAAAGAAAAATTTAAAACTAGTATGAGAACATTAAAGGCTGCTATGCTTTGAATGGCCCCTTCAAAACTTAATCTCAATTAAAAGTAGGGCCTTTAAGAGGTGAACATGTCCTGAGAGCTCCACCCACATAAATGGACAGATGCCCTTGCTTTCCTTTGAGTAGGCTCCTAATAAAAGGTTGGGTTCTCCCAATTTTCCTTCTGTCTCTCATGCTCACTTGTGCTACATCATATCATGGCAGATGTTTATGCCATGATATGATGTAGCACAAAGACCCTCACCAGATGCCAGCCCCATGCTCTTGGAGTTCCCAGACTCCAGAAATGCAAGAAATACAGTTTGGTCATTTATAAAGTACAGGGTCTGTGGTATTCTATTATAAGAGCAGAAAATGGACAAAGACAGGTGCCTCTATGCAAAATAATTATTCATAGACCAATAGCATTCATTAAACACTTCCCACATGCCAAGAACTTTTCTACAAGTTTTATATGCATTATTTATGCCACAATGTTCTACCTAAAAAATAAAGCATGAGAAAGGCCTCCTAATTTATAAAAGCAAACAGAAATATAGACTATTAAGGAATCAACCTAAAAAATATGCTACAGATTTAAATAAAAATAAAAAATCCTTATTGTGATGGTTAATTTTATGTGTCAGCTTAGATGGTACTTTTTGATAAGATTAACATGTAGATAAACTGTAAGTAAGAAGAATGCCTTTCATTATGTGAATGGCCCTCATCCAACCAATTAAAGGCAGAACAAAAAGATGACCTCTTAAGAAAAGGAAATTCTCCAGCAGAATTCCTATGACTTTTCTGAACCATCAGCTCTCCTAGATCTTTCTCTAGCAGTCCAGTTTCAGACGGAAGTTAGAAGACTACTCGCCTGAATCTTCAGCCGGCCAACTGGCCCACACTACTCTTCAGATTTGGAGTTATCAGCCTCCAAAATCACATAAGACAATTACTCATAAATATATAATGTGTATATATGTATACACAATACACATCCCATACGCATATTTCCTATTAGTTCTGCTTCTCTGGAGAACCTTGGCTAGTACACTTAATAAGACACTTCAATATGTAGAAACATGAGTCTATTTATGTCTGAATGGAAAGATGACATTTTAGAAAGCTATCACTATTGCTAATACAATGAATATAACTTGTTTTTTTATTGTTTCAGATTAATTTGAGGGTACAAAGAATTAGGTTACAAAGAATCAGGACACAATTATTTCTCATATTAATTGTCCTCCCTGAACAGGTGTGCCATCCCACAATGGGTATAACTTAATTCTCAGTAATATCTTGATGTGATGGTTCTTGCAGGCACAATTATTCTAAATTTATATTTTAAAATCAATAGGTAAGAATATTAAAGATTATATGAAAAATATTAATGTCAATTATGAGCACCTTACTAGATATAACTGACTATCTGTTTTAACAAAACACATTTGTTTGGGTAGAAAATTTAAATGATGGACAAATGGAGAAGAAAGAACTTTCCATGTGGAAAGTCTTACATAGATACTTCCAAGCGGCTGTTGTGGGGGCACTGAGGGTGGGGCCATGCTGGTGTGTTGCCTGAGGTGAGTCAGCATTGCGGGAGCTGGGGAGAAGTGGGAATGAGTTCTGCACGGAGCTGAGGAAGGAGCCCAGTGGCCTTCCTCTATATAAAATCACAGGGCAGTAAGAGAAGAAGAGAAGCCTGAGATGTAGCATTTGGAAATCGGGGACAACCCATTCAGTTCAGTTGGTGACAGTGTTAGGCTTACTCTTTTATTAGACTCCAAAAAACTCTGGAGGTCCAGAGAAACTTTGAGCTAAATTAAAAAAAAAAAAAAAAAAAGGAATGCTTTCAAAGATGAAGGATGATATAAAGTGGACACCTCTTAGAAGATTTTCCATAATCAGGGTTGTAAGGGAAGAGCCAGAGTGATTAACAACTTTAGCATTTGTTTTGTTTTTCTACCCTCTGAATTTAAAACTTTATTTACTCACACATTTCATTCTCTGGAATCAGGTTAGTAGATTTATGGAGCCGGTTCTTCTGTAATTTTGTGTAAACCGTTACCAACCTAAAGTTTCAGCTATGGACTACTTGGCAGGCTCCTCTCTTTCAGAGCATGATAATAAAAAAAGAGCTGTGAAAAGGGCTTTGGCAGACTGAATACTCACGTAAGTGCTGGTGCTACTAGGCGAAAGTCCAAGATAGTCTTGACTCCAGAAGAGATACCCTTTCAATTTCATCCAAACTGTTAATCATGATGTTTTCTGCCTTAGCTTTTATAGACACACAAAGAAAAAACTGAAATTTAGGGGTTGCATTCCTCAATTTAAAAATCAACATTTTCTCTTCATGGTAATAATGGAAAACAGGCCATCTTGAAAGAATACTCAATATGATCTACCTACTCTTTTCTTTGTCTTTTAGGATTTTTCCACAATTTATTTTTAAATCAAAGGTGAATATGACAGCTAGCAAACTACTTTCCTCCAATGATTTGCCCTTTTATAATAACTTAATAAGTCTTGCTGAAATAGCAAATATTACCATTTTCATCTATTACTTAACAAGAGAATATGCTGTTTTCAAGTTCTATTGATAGCTTATGTCTGTTTAATTTAATATTACATGTGCTAAGTGTTCTAACTTTGTTTTCCTATTTTTTTTATTTTGCCTTGGGTAATACAAGACAATTTCCAACTTTCTATCTGTAAGATTATTTCTATACATGCTCAAAAAGATGGATCATACTACAGCTAAGCAGGATGGTTTGCAAATAGTCTCTTAAGTAGTCAGTCTGGATTGTTTGATAGATGTGGTACAGACAGAAACAGCTTGATCAAGACCACTGGCTGTGGGAGACCACACCAGCCGGTTCTGCTTCTGGAGATGTTCATTAAGTGCATACCTTTAGACTCAGAAGAAAAAGCTGGACAAGTCCTTAGAGACTCTCTACCCGTCATTTTACAAAAGAAGGACTGGAGACATAGAAAGGGAAAGTAATCTTTCTAAAACCCATAGAGAAGTTCGAGAAAGAGACAGAACAAAACTCTCTGCCTTTGAGACAGATTTCTGTGAAGAAAGATATTTGTGGCATATATAACTGATAATGGATTTGTACCTGTGCTATATAAAGAACTCTTGGAAATCAATATGAAAATAAAACAAGCTAATTATAAATGAGACAAAGATATTTCAATAGGGTAGAATTCTGATACTTACTAATTAGAGCAGCTTAAGCCACTAGAGGCTGCTTTTTCTTACTTAACTAGAGGCCCGGAGGAGCCCACCTGGGGTTAGCACTGTCAGGTGAGGAAGTCATGAAGGACTTAATTTCTTTTCTGTTCAATAGGCTTTCTGCTCACATGTCACACACTATTTCCCCTTATCCAGGTGGTAAGTCTGTGCTCCAGAAAAAAATAAATAAATAGAAACACAGCATGAGGGACAGAAATAAAAGACGAGCCTCTGAAAAGTTCCCCTGAGGACCACAGGGACTTCTCCTTCTGTCTGGATTTGGGTCACGTGACCACCTCCTGACTCAATGGAAAAGAGAAAGTAAATTTAATTGACCCCATTGGGATTTCAAATAAAATCACAATCTGTAGGTAAAGAAGTGAAGAATGGATAAGAGGGAGATAATTAGCAGTGCCTGCCAAAGAAAAATCGAGGCAATACAGAGAAAAGGGAAACTCAGTGGCTGATACACTTACGAAAAGTTGTCCAATCTCACTATTAGCCAAAAAAATTCATTCAATAAAAATAAGCAAATGAAATAATACTATAGCATTCCATATGCAATCAAAATGATGACATCATTTGCACACAAAAATGAGGGTAAAAGAGAACTTCCATACACTGGAAATTAAAGCATAATTTGGAGAACAACTTGAAAATATCTAGTAACTTTACCACGAACCAAAAATGGAACATCAAGAAACATAAGCTATGCTGATTAGTGTGATGTAAGCACTCCAATTTGTGCAAATAATCAACTCACTGAAATGGGCATAAATGTATTTATGATCTATGTACAAAAGACTTAATAAAAAAATAAATAAATAATAAAAAAAGAAACATTCTGGGCAGACCCTCTCCCCTCTGTGCCCAGGAGACATGGGACAGGTGTTCCTCGCAGCTTTGGCTGTGCTGGACAAATACTCACCAGGACTAAGTTCTCTCTACAGGAAACTGAACTGATAGATTTATGCAATTGACACAAATACAAATAGACCTATTTGTACCAACACGGACTGATTACACTCCATAATTCTCCTGGCTCTGTCTCCTGCATCTCTGACAATATTGAGTTACATTTTTAGAAACCCTGGCCTCCCCACGAAAATTCCCTCCCACTGGGGGTTTTGTGAGCGCAGATAACTTTCTGGACATTTTTGTGGAAAGAGTCAAATTGAAAGCCTTGGCCTCATCTCATTTCACATGCCCTTCTGATTATCTCCTCCTGCCTTTTACTGTCTCCAGGATTGCCTACCCCCACCACAGAGCCTTTGATCTGTGTGTAGAGCGTCATCGGCCTTCATACACATTCAACCGACAAGTGCACGTGCACAAACACACCTTCAGAGGATTCAGGACCCCAAGACTCCACGTGACCTGGATGGTTGAGCAGCAACTCCAAGTCTTGAACAAAGTAGTGTATAACAAAGACAACTCTCTCTGCTGCTGGCTGATGGAGGAAGAACACGTGTGCAATCTCATTACCCATCAATATTACTTTCATTTAAATAGATCTCTCTTCAACCCTCAGAAAGTGTATCACTAAATTGGTGGTGTACTGGGAGGCCAAAGCAGGTGGATCACCTGAGCTCAGGAGTTCAAGACCAGCCTGACCAACAGGAGACCCTGTCTCTATTAAGAATAGAAAAAACTAGCCAGGTATTGTGGTGGGTTCCTGTAGTTCCACTACTCAGGAGGCTCAGGCAAGAGGCTCACGTGAGACCAAGGGTTTGCTGTGAACTAAGATGCCATGGCACTCTCCCCAGAGTGACAGAGACCTCTGTCTCTAAATAAATAAATAAATAAATTGGTGGTGCATTGTGCAATCAATGATATCCCAGAACTTGAAAAATATAACAAGTTCAACTTAGTCCAATAATTGCTGAAAGTGTGACAGTGAAGTGAGGATTAAAAAAATCGTCTCTTTTCATAGCATATGATAGTTGTAGTGATGTAAAGGTCCATCCTTATGCACTTTTGCAGGTTTGAAGGATAAAACCTTGAAAAAAAATAGTATTGGGGACAAATAATATGACCTCACTGGAAGTGTTTCCCATTGGTGTAGAGAAGATATTTAAAAGATCTAAATAATAATGGATAACCTTCTATTTTGCAGTCATCGATATATTTACTTAAAATATATATTTTGTAAGCAGAGCAACATATTACCAACCATATGGCCAATAATTTACACAATCTGTAAATCATAGCTGAATCTAGGCATTTACTTTGTTGTAAAGAAATATGGCAATTCATGTAATAATTCAGAAGAATTATGTGTTAAAGAAAAAGGAGCTCCATGTTTTGATTATGTGGGCAAGAAATGAAAGTAAAGTGGTCTGCGATGATTTACAGCCAAGCATTTTGTGCCTGTATTGTCAAACCTAGAAAACCTATGTTAGCTTTGTTTATACCTAAGCATTTCAAAAGTATGCAACATCTCCTGTCCTAAGAAGATGTACTTATGTTGCATTTATTTCATATCCAACTCACATCAGTGGAAACTATAGGTATGAGGAATTTTAAACTCTTAAGCAAAAATCCTGCTTTGGGATTTTTAAGCCAAGACCAAATGTTCTTTAAAGCATATGATACATTCCACATGATCTGCTGAAACTGACACTGCTATTCCCTGAAACCCTCCCTGGTGTTCACCTCCTTCTGTTATGTCCACTAGCATCGACTGGACATGGGTAGTGCAGCAGAAGTATAGGAACAGAATCATCGCACCTTCATAAGGTCTGGCACCGCCCTGAAGGGCCTGAGAAAGGCCTGTTCTCAATGAGTCAGAGTTATCACAAGGGATGTAACAGGAGGTGAGACTGGAGGAGAAGAATGGGATTTGGAGGGTACATTAGCGTAGCTGGACCAGACTCATACCAAATGCAACCATGTAAACCTAAATAACCTAGATAATCAATTTTTAAATCTCCTTTGAAAACCTGATAACTTATTCATTCATCTAACAAGATCTGTTATCAATTTTAAGAATTTACAATGTTATTTTTAACCATATATTTGCAATGTATAGATATCTAATTTTAAGAGTTAGGGAAGATAGCAACATGCAACAGTAAGTCAGTAACCATCTAGACAGTTCCAGGGAACGTAAAACATAAAGATGTCTAAAATGAGAGGTCTACTTTTAGTTATTTCAGAAATAAAAAGGTTGTATAAAATGCTAGAAATTTATCATTTGATCCGTAATCTAGACGAGTGCTGTCCAATATTAATGGAAACTTTCCATATGTGGGCTGGTCCTTATGGGAGTCATAGATCCATGTGGCTTCTGAATACTTGAAATGTGGCTAGTGTGACTGAGGAATTGTATTTTGTTATTTTATTTATTTAACTAAAATGTAAATGGCCTCATGGGGTTAGTGCCTACTGTACAGGACAGCACCAACCTAGACTAAAAGCATCTGCTATAGTTGAACACAAAATTTACATCTGTGTTTTCTGTTAGCCGAGGGGAAAATGAAGATGTGCTTAGAAAAATTAGCCATTCAACAGAAGTATCCTGATTACTCAGGGAAGTGGTCTCTTATTCATCTCTAATATCTAATAGGAATATATTTCATAGACCTGGTCCATGAAGTGAATAATTCTTTGATGTGATGGTTTTATAGAGGACAGACAATGTTATTCACCCTACCTTTTTCTCTTTTTATATAAAGTCCTAATTGTTGCTGCAGAAATAACACTAACCCATGATTTAAGAATGACATCTTCATGGGGAATTAAAATATGCAGCTTGGTTTGGTAATCTGACCTGTCAGAATGAAACTGAGAAAATCTAGAGGAATAAGTAGAGAGATTGTACCTTTATTTTACACACATGTATACATACAAAGAGCATCTATGGAACAATAGAGAAAAAGCTATATATAGTAATTTATATCTATAAGTGGAAAAATCTACAGCTATTTAAATTGTGCCTTTGATTAATAACAATGTCAGGCAGAAAAGTGCTCATTATAAAATTTTAAGTGAAGAAGGGAGAACATAAAATTTTATATATGGTAAAATCTATGGTTTATAAAAATAAAATAGACATACTATCAATACTATACATTATACATGATTGTGGACTGGAAATAAATATAACTATAGTACCCAATGTACTCAGCCCTACTATGAAACTAATTTAGGGTTTTCATATGAAAGCTATAACCCAGTTACAACCTAAGAATAGGGGGAAGGGGGAAAGGGAGGGGAGGGAGGGGGAGGGGGTAGAGGGAAGGGGATTGGTGGGATTACACCAGCGGTGCATCTTACAAGGGTGTATGTGAAACTTGGTAAACAGTCTGTGAAGCTAGTGAATGATGCCCCATGATTATATCAATGTACACAGCTATGATTTAATAAAAAAAAATAAAAAATAAAATGATAAGGTATAGATAAAAAAAGAAGTTACTTTTTTGGTAGATGGCTCATGACTGATATTAGTTTTTATTATATTTTATAATAGCCTACTTAAAAGGCTATTAATAACAATAAATGAATACAATACAAATATCAGTATATATTTATCTCAACCAGCTACAATTTTATACAAACCATGTGAAAGTTATATATAATGTAGTCATTTAAGTGATATCAGAAACTTTAGGTCAATCTAATACCTGAGGATGAGATTTAATACCATGTGACGAGCATGGATATTCTAACTCTGTGGCCTCCAGTGAGCGCACCCTCCTTCTTCCTAACATCTAAGACTGTGAGATGGGCTCCCTTGGCTTCCTACTCTGCAGAGCTCTGTGAGACACTTACTCTTCCTAGCAGATCAATGAGAATAATCCCAATCTTCCAGGGTGCTGGGAGAGAGATTTAATGAGGTGAATTAAGTAAATCAATATTGTGATGATCAGAACATGTGAGACTGGGTAAGAGGAGCCATTCAATATATATTAATTACTCCTCCAAGTTCCTCCCTGTTTTTCCATATACATGGCACAATTTTTCATAGAAGCCTGTAAGTCATACTTACAAATGGTGGACGTGCCATGAAAATCAATTACTCCTAAGAATATTTTGAAAAATGCCTTCTCTTCAAACATTTTATGAGAATTCACTCATTATGGTCTATCTTTCCAAGTGTTATTGAGGGAAAAAAAGAGTTATGAGCTCTGCTATTACCCACAGAGATAGGATAATACCCATAACCAGCCGCATGACCAAAACAATAGCTGAGATGCTTCTTGGAGCCATGTGGCAACACATTGCAGAGTCAGCCACTTTATGATAAAGCAGGGAGATATTGAAGGACAATTCTTTCTTTCTTCTGGGCCCAAAGGCTTTAACTTTAAAAATAAGAAAATAACTATCCTAAATTAAAAAATAAAGATATCAAAATGTCAAATTTTAAGTGTTGGCGTAATTGTCTTTTGTTTTGCAAAATACGCAGAAATGTTAATAAAATGTATCTGAATCCTCTGCATTCACCCAAATTGTTTACATAGAGTGATAAACTGATAACTGAGAGTTAGAAAGAGACAGGCAAAGGGACAGAAAAGAGAAGCCAGAGGTAATAGATTAAACGGCAAGCTGCAAGATGTTGTTTCTGTGTGCGATGTGTCACGTTTCCCTAATGAGAGCTTGAAATCAAACATTGCTGACTTAATAGTGAGAGGCAGAGAGGGGTGCTGCTCTGTCAGAAGGCCCAAGGAAATACACTCCATTAAAGATACACACACTCTGTTCTCACCAATTGTGACCAGCTGCAAAAATGCAAACTTTTTCTTCACAGTAGGAATAATTTCGTTATGGGACCATGTATGTGCAGGAGAATAGCCCACTTGATTTTCTGTCATTTTATTTTAAATGTATTGGCAGACATGTCAGAAGCAATCACATTTAAAGAGGCAAAGGAATTAGATTCAAAGTTATTGCCACTTTTGCAGGCAAAATCTTTTTAAACTAAAATATGGCAAAAATAAGTATGTAGGAAAATAGCCTTTACTTTTAATGAGACTCAGTTTTGCTTAAAAATATATTGTTAAAATACTGAGTGAGATGTTGACTTGCAGGCCAAACTTAAACTGTGCCTACACTAAGGAAAATACTGTATCAGTGGGGATGAGGAATCTGTCAAGTGGACATGTGGTCATGCTGGGGCTATTCATCTACATTTCTGATCCTCCTTCAGGGATCCCCTATGAAGTCATGAGGTCTTGCAGCTAACTCTGATTGATAAAATCTGAAACCAGCTGATGTTGTGCGACGCTGTAAGAGAAAATTAACAATTTGATAACCTCTTCTTTCCCTGTGCCATGGTGACCAATGATGCTCCAGTTGGGAAAGAATCAGTCAACCTATGTCCCAGAATGAAGACATCACAGGATCAAGTGCTAGCTGACCCCACATGGTGATGGAATGGGAATGGGAATTAAACTTTGTTGGTTTAAGCCTGAAAGTTACTGGGGCTCAACCTAATCTATTCTAGATTAACACTGACATTGAAACTATACTTGTAACATTGCATGTGGTTGTCCTCCTATTGGGCAGAGACAACACATGTTTAGCCTTCCAGTCAATAGTTTACTAGATATATAGGATTTAGCATTTACTCTGTTCTGAATCCCAGGGAGATGGTGGTAGGCAGGACAGATTCTCTGCTCTCATGTGCTTTGTATTCTGGTAGGACGAGGTGAACAAGATACACACAAGTGCCTTTAAAAAGCCATTTCACATCATGAAATGTCCTATGAGGAAAAACAACAGGGCAAGCTGCAGGAATGTGACTGGGAGTTCAGAGGAAAGCTTGGGAGGGGAGGTGATTTTTAAGTTCAGATTTGAATAATTAGAAGAATTAATTATTATTTAAAATAATTAATAATTTTTAAACCCTGGATAGTACCAATCATGCAATGATCATCAAAAATATAATCCAAGCAAAGGAGACAACAGGTACAAAGGCAGGAGGTTGGAACTCCTGGAGGGACGGAGAGAAGGCCTGTGTGATTAGACTTTGGAAGGTCGGGGACGGGAGACAGAGTTGAGGTTGGAAAGGTGGCCAAGGATTGGAACCATCCCCAACTTTTGTGGGTCTGTGGAAAGACTATAACTGAAGACCCCTGGGCTCCAAGCTTCCCTTTCCTTCTTAGCTGTCCCACTCCTTAAGTGACCTCATGTGCACATGTTTGGTTGCCCTGGAGTATGTGTTCATAACCTTCTCCTGAATAGCTGATTCCCCAGGCCTAGGGGTGTTCACAGTGGTGGTTCAGTCTGCCCACAAAGCACAAAACAGAGAAGGAACCTACCCAGGCCCAGAAAGTCTGGGTCGCTAGGGTATGGAATTCACCCAATAAATACATTTTTAAACCAAACTAAGGAAAGTTGTCAATAATCTCTTCTCTTTGGTATGGAAGAATGATAAGTTTAGAATTGTGGGACACTATACACATTGAGGGACTAGTTCAGAGAAAAATTGGCAGATGTGGAAATTCTCCACCACTGAGAGGTTGAGAAATCATAAACTGATGTGGCCCCTGGGTGTAGGCAGATAACACAGTGAAGCAGAAGCTCTGGGACAATGACAGGCAGGAAAACGTGTGCCTTTGGAGGGGTAACTTGATTCCACATGTTGAGCCTTTGCTGTGACCGGATATTCTCAATGTTTCAAGAGAAACCAGATATGCAAGTTTATGTAGTAAATATCACAAACTCAAAAATACAGGGAGAGAAAAATCAGAGAAATTTTACACCCTGGATAGTACCAAAATGCATAATTATGGGCTGATTTGTAGCTATAGGTTGCCAGTTTGTAACTTCTGCAAACATCAAGATCTGAATGAGGAAATTCAGTCTGCTATGAGCTGAATGACTGAAATAGATTTTACTTTTCTTCCCAATGGTGACATTTTAAAAAAAATTACATTTATGTCATATTGATCTTTTTTTTTTTTCCTAACTTTCCCTTATATTTCCTGGTAACAGCTTTTTGATGGTCAGGGCCTTTGTAAAATTCTTCTCTTCTCTTTTTTAAATAATTTAATTATTACTCTTCAGGGTTCTTTTTTTTTTTTCTTTGAGACAGAGTCCCACTATGGCACCCTTGGTGGAGTGCTGTGGCATCACAGCTCACAGAAACCTCTAATTCCTGGGCTTAAGCAATTCTTTTGCCTCAGCCTCCCAAGCAGCTTGGACTATAGGCACCTACCACAATACCCGGCTATACTCTTCAGGGTTCTAACACATATTCTTGACCTTGAAGCCTCCACTATGTGGACTAAAGTAATCCATAGACAAAATGAGTTTATGCAAACTTAGAAGTTTTCCTATCACCCAAACCTATCACCAGATGGCAAAGGTTTATAATTCCTGTTATAACTTTGATTGTCAGGGTCTTTGTAAATCTAGATTCTCTTTTAAAATTTTAGAATAATTTGGTAATACAGATTAAGCTATCTCCTTAAAGTTTGGACTTTGATACACACTAAGGCATAAAATTTTTTCCCAAGAGTCCATCCACAGAGAGGAAGTTAGAGACTACAAAGCCTGACCCTTGGTGTGTAGAATGAGAAATGCTTTATGCTTCTATCATGTTTGTAAAGTTAAAATTTTCCATTTTATCACACTTTATCTTCAAATCTTTATCACCCAGTCATAGTATTTTCAAGTGCTTTTTACAAAAGCATCTTTAGTCCTTTTTATAAAATTTAAGAGCAGAAATTTCATAGCTTAGTATTTTTCTTGTCATCTGATACTTATTCTTACAAATGAATATCCTGTAACATGAAGATTATTATGGAATAAACTGTGTCCCCAAATGAATATCCTGAATAAACTGTATCCCCTTCCAAAATTCATATGTTGAAGCTCTGTCTTCTACTGTGACTGTATAAATAGTAAAGAAATAAATGAAGTAATTAAGACTAAATAAGCTCATTTAAACATTTTTTTTTAATCTACATTTCATGTCATATTGATCTTATTCAGCTCATGAGAATGGGGCCCTAAGCCCATGTGACTGGTGTACTATAAGATCAGAGAGAGACACCAGGGATGTGTGCGCATGAGGAGAGACCATGTGACAACACAACGAGAAGTCTGCAAGCCCAGAAGAGAGGCTTCAGGAGAAACCAGTCTGCTGACACCTTGATCTTAGACTTTCAAAGTTCCAGAGCTGTGGGAAAGAAATTTCTGTTTTTAAGACACTTAATATGAAGAATTTTGTGATGTAACCCTAGAAAACAATTACAAAGATACTAAGTTTAACCTTGATCTCTTTGTGTTTTCTCATGTTTCTGAGTTCCATCTCTTTGTAGGGTATGGAACAATCAGCATTTATTAAGCAACCATCACTCAATAAAACTGACTACATGGCGGCCTAAATTAACTGTTAGAATGGTCAGAGCATGGCAACAGTTATTTCTCAATTTAGTGATTCAGAAATTGTGATCATATCTACATATATCAACCTTATCTCCTTTTTCTGAAATATGGTCAAATTGTTCTAGGTTCTGTTAGCAATTAAATCAAACAGATCCTATGCTGAACCAATTAATTTTTAAGAAATCAACTAAATCTATCTCAAAATAATTATTGGGTCTGTGCAGACTAGAGTTAATCATATTCTATGGAACTTTACAATAAATCCTATTATAGCTTCATAAAATTAGATATTGTAAAATATACTTTATTAAGGTACTTTTCCCTGCAAGGTTTTATCATCATAGTTCTTCTTTGAAAGCACTAAAATCATAATGAGTTCTCCACGCAGTTTCTAATGTACTCGTCATAATAGCGCGAGCAATTGAGGTCTCAAAAACTTGAATGCATGATACAAGTTCAGGGAGAAATTCACTGTGTAAGGGAGTAATTTGTGGAAGAAATATAGCATATATGGAAGATTTGAAATAAGAATGAGAAGAAAATTCACAGGTATCGCTTGAAGTTAGCATAATATTGAAAGACAATCGTAAATCAATACAAGAATGAGTAATAGGAAAAAGATACGAAATTTCTACATTTTACTTCTTAAAACAACAACAAAAAATCTTCTCTAAAAATAAGCTTATGTTGGCATATTGCTGGTTCTGGCTTTGACAAAAGAGTGGGGATGATGTTTGACGTCCCACTACAAATACTTATAAAATTGGACAAAATATAAGAAGCAATTCCATCTAGCCAGAGTGACATGGCTATAATAAGACAGTGGTCATTCAGCTAAAACACTAGAAAGGCCAGGCCTTAGGAATAAAAACTATGGCCCAGAGTAAGGATTTCTACTGGATTCCACCCAACAAAGCCTAAAATCAGTTCTTAGTGAAAACAAGTTGATCTAATAGTAAATTAACTGCCTGAAAAAGTAAAACTTAAAACACTTTAAAGGAAACAAAGTCCAGAATTATAGCAAAATAGCATCAACAATTTCTAGAATTCAATGAAAAAAGAATCAAACGTGTAAAGAAACATGAAAAAGTGATCCATAATTGGAAAAAAGAGACCACCCAGATATTAACGTTAATATATGTTATCTCAATATGTTAACATGCGTGTGTGTGCATACATTCATTCATGTGTATGAATCTGTTTTAAAATATGTTTTACTGTTAGGTAGGTAGGACAAGGCCAACAGATTAGGGGATGTCTGCCTTTGAGAGGTTATTTGTTATATTCAACATATCCCAAGAGCAGGGGACAGTCTATGGCAGGGGTCCTCAAACTACGGCCCACAGGCCACATGCAGCTAGCCGAGGACATTTATCCAGCCTGCTGGGTGTTTTTGCCATGGCTGCCTGTCCTGCTAGGCAGCCGACTTGTCTGGGCCCGCTGGGTATTTTTGCCACCCTGCCTGTCCCGCTTAGCAGCTGACTTGTCCGGGCCGCAGTACTCATGTGTGGAATGTGTGCCAACTCTCCACTCTGTTCCTTCTCTCTGTCTCTCCCCACCAGGTGTTTTTGCCATCCTGCTTAGCAGACCACTCATTTTGGGCTGCAGTGTGCACATGTGAAATGTGCCCCAAACTCTCCGACTCCCCTCCTTCTGTCTGTCTCTCTACTCCTCCTCTCAGTCTCTGGTGTAACCAGAAGAGTCACCAGTTTGCCTGTGCAAAGCCTGCTGCTGCCTAAGGACCAAGGTAAGAACAAGTTAGGATTTTTTTTTTTTTTTTGATGTTAGGAGGTCTATTTTTCCTTTTATTTTGCAGTTAGTAGGGCCTCTTTTTTTGTGGTTAAGGGAGTCCTTTTTTTTCTGAAGTTAGGAGGTCTTTTTTTTGCAGATGGGGGTATCTTTTTGTGAAGTTAGAAGAGCCTTTTTTTGAAGTTAGGAGAGCCTTTTTTTTTTTAAGTTGGTTAGTTGGTTGCGGGTGATTTCTAGGGGAGTTGCATCACAGTGATAACTCAAATAGCACTCAGTGCTAATGCAAATTGTCAGTGCTCAGAGGTAATGCAAATGGTCAGAGCTCAGAGGTAATGATAATTATAAGTGCTCAGTGTTAATGCAAATATTTAGCGCTCAGTATTAATGCAAATTGTCAGCAGTCAGTGTTATCGCAAATGATCAGTGGTCAGTGTTAATACAAATGGTCAGTGCTTAGCGTTATCGCATGGGGGCCCCAAACTGGTAATCTGCCTAGGGCCCCATGGGAACTTAATCCGGCTCTGCAGACAGCCGAGGAGTAGGAAACCCAATTTAATTGACGGTAAGTGCATTTATATTCTGATTGCTATTCAGTTGTTGTATGTTGTGTGCTGTGTAAGCCCCAGTTCAGACTGTTGCAATCTCTGAGCAGTGTGAGTTCAGCTATGGCCATACTCACACTGCTCAGAGATGGGTGAGAAGACCCATGTGATCAGATTCCACTGCAGGAAAAGGGAAGGCACATATGCCTTTTTTCTTCTGAAAAAAGGAAGTCTTCTCACCCATGCGATCAGATTCCTGTGAGAGTTCACAGATGGTAATGCGGTTCGCACAGGGTAGTGTGAATTGGAAAGGTGGTGGAGGAACCAGCTCTGTAATTGTGCCTGTTCCCGCACTGCACCAGTGTGAGCCTGAGGTAAAAGCAGAGTTCCACCATATGGGCACTGGCAAGGCTGAAATGATGTGGACTGGCAAGGCTGCATTGATGGGCACTGATCAGACTGCATTGATGGGCAGTCTATATGTCTCTGTGTGGGCAAATTATTGCTGGTATATTGTTTTTGGAGTGCTGTATATATATATTGGTATTTCACTAATAGCAATTTGGAATCCCTAGGAAACAATGATATCAAAAAGAGAAAAATTGACTCAGAGTATAGGATATTCAAAGAACAGTGGACTTATGATTACTTTTTCATGCAGTACAAGGAAAGAAATGTGTGTTTGATATGCCAGAATATAGTGTCTATGTTCAATGATACAATTTGCATCAACACTATCAAATTCAACATAAAGATAAATATGATTGTTTGATCGGAGAAGTGAGAAAAGATAAAATATTAAAACTAAAATATACATTGACAACTCATCAAAATACTTTTGTGAAGCAGAAACACCTAAATACTTCATCACTGAGAGCAAGTTTTCAAGTTGCCGAGCTAATAGCATGCACTGGCAGACCATTCGTGGAGGGAGAATTTGTTAAAGAATGCCTTCTTTCTGTTGCCAAAGAGATGTGTCCAGAGAAGGCCGATTTATTTAGTACAATGAGTCTTTCAGGACTCTCAATTACATGAAGGATTGAAGAAATGGGAGACAATTTGCATCAGTCTGCAAAACTCCGCAAAAAAACTTTCCTATTTTTCCTTGGCACTCGATGAAAGTAATGATATTTGTGATTCTGCATAACTTCTAATTTTTATTCATGGGACGAATGACTATTTTGAAGTCACAGAAGAGCTTGCTGTAGTGCAAAGCATCAAAGGAATAACTACAGGAGAGGATATTTATGAAAAAGTTTGCCAAACTATAAATAGTTTGGAGCTGGACTGGGCAAAACTAGCCAGTGTGACAACTGATGGTGCTCCTAACATGGTGCTGTCTAAGAAAAGAGTAACTGCTCGCATTAACCAAGAGATGGACAAACATAACCATTCTCATCCAATAGCCATACACTGCCTCATTCACCAACAAGTGCTGGGTAGTAAATCACTGAAGTGGGACTCTGTTATGAAAACTGTGGTATCTTGTGCTAACTTCATTAGAGGTAATGCACTAAACTACAGACAATTTTAGGAATTTCTGTCTGAGCTAAATGTTGCCAGCGAAGATGTTCCGTACCACACAGAAGTCCATTGGCTGAGTCAAGGGAGAGTTTTGAAACATTTCTATGACTTACTTCCACAGATTACAGTTTTTCTGCTTTCAAAAAACAAAGAAGTACCAGAGCTTAATGATGCAGAATGGAAATGGCATCTTGCCTTTCTGACAGAGGTAACAGAGCTACTCAACAGTTTCAATGTGCAACTTCAAGGAAAGAGGAAGCTCATCTGTGATATGCAATCACATGTGAAAGCATTTGAAGTAAAATTAGGCCTCCTCATCAAACAAGTGAAGGAGGAAAATTTCTGCCATCTCCCCACAACTCAAAATCTGTTAGCGGAAAATCCATTGGTTGCATTCCCAAATAAAATGTGTGGATTCACTGGAAAAGTTGCAAAAGGAGTTCCAATTTAGATTTAAAGAGCTTCATCTCCATGAACAGGACATACAGCTTTTCCATAATCCATTTTCTATTGACATTGAAAATGTGGATATGATTTACCAAATGGAACTGGCTGAATGCAGAATTGTGACTCTCTGAAAGACACATTCAAGTCAAGCAGCCTTCCTAATTTCTACGCTTCTCTTCTCTCTGAGACATCATAATCTCAGAAACCATGCACTCAAAATGGCAACCATCTTCGGCAGCACTTATGTCTGTGAACAGACTTTTTCCAGAATGAAACATCTAAAATCTCCAACCAGATCTAGACTAACTGATGCACACTTGCATCACTTGTTATGACTAGCAGTGACAATCTCATTGACCAAAAGCAGGCCCATACTTCCCATTGAAATACTGGTAAGTTTGTCGATTTAACTTTACTTGTTCTTCATTTTAAATATTATATTTGTTCCCCCCCCCTTTTTTTACTTCAAAATAAGATATGTACAGTGTGCATAGGAATTTGTTCATAGTTTTTTTTTTTTTAAACTATAGTCCAGCCTTCCAATGGTATAAGGGACAGTGAACTGGCCCTCTGTTTAAAAAGTTTCAGGACGCCTGGTCTATGGGGACCATACAGGGAATGACCAGGATCAGTGAGGACACAGAGGATGCCAGGAGAAAGCATGACAAAGCCTCTAATGTAGTTTGAGATATCTAAAGTAGACTCTGGGGTACAGGGGATGTCTCTACTGCCTGGTCCCTGGCCCCAGGTAATTAGGGCATATGGAGAGGGACCAAGAATATAAGAGCCCAAAAAAAAGGTGATTGGGTGTGCGGGCTGCAGACTGGTGAGTTTGCAAGCCATCTACTGTCTGTATGAATGGACTAGTCATTAGAATAGAATTCCCTCTGCATTCAACAAGCTTTCAAAGACAGAAAATTAAAAAATAATAATCATTATTACATGTATATTCAAGATTTAAAGAAAATCATAATCAAAATGAGTGAACAAGTACAGAATCTCAGCCAAGAAATGGAAACAATAAGAAATATAGCCACATGAATATCCTAGAACAGAAAAATAATATTAAAATTAAAAATTCAATAAATGGGCTTAATGGTAGATTTAAAAGTCTGAAAAAAAAAGATCAATATACTTATAGACAAAGCTATAGAAAGTATTCACAGTCTGGTGAGAGAAAAAAAAGTACTGGAATAAAAACAAAGAAACAGCCTCACAGAAATTTAGGGCAATATCAAGAGGTTGAACTTGTTTATGGCTAGAATGAAATATGAGAACCGACCCTTCCCCCCCCCATTAATATAATCATTACCTGAATTTTTCCCAGAAAAAAAAAAATTAAACCACTTACTTAAGATGTTCAAGAATCCCCAAGCCAAAGAAATGGAAAGGAAATCACTCCTGCTTATTAGAGTCAAATATCTAAAATACAATAACTAAGAAAAAAATCTCAAAATAAGCAAGAGGAAAAGATATTACATATGGATGGGGGAAGAATATAAAACAAAATGACTTCTCATCAGAAAAAATAAAGGCAGAAGATAATGAAATAAAAGCACCAAGTGCTGAAAAAATGGCAAAACTATCGAACTAGAATTCTACATTCTCTTAAAATATTCCTAAACAATGAAGACAGATTAAAGACTTCTTCAGGTAAACACAGGTTGAGAGAATTTCTCACCAGTTTTTTTTTTTTTTTAAATAAGAAAAAACTAGATTGAGCATTCCAAACTTTTTTCTTATAAAGGTAAACACGCACCTACCCTGTGACTATAACTAACCAATTCTACTCCTAGGTATTTATCTGGCAGTAATGAAAATGTGTTTTCACCCCAAAACTTACATGTTTGCAGGCGCTTCAATCATAATGCAGAAGTAGAGAGAACCTGCATGCTGATATCAAGGGTAAATCTGACCAGCTGTGCTGTATACATACAAGTGAAGATGGCCGGTGGTGCGCTGCAGTTCATTCACACAGGGTCACAGGAACTCACTTGGAATTTTCAGGAAGATTTCAAAATGACTGAGGACATGTTAGTAGCTTATAATTGGCTTCACTTGGAGTATTTAGAGCAGGAAAACAAACACCACCATTTAGAGTTTTTGTTTGTTTGTTTGAAAGCCAGTTGTTAAATCCTTATCAGCAAATCACTGAATACAAGGAACAAATTACTAATATCCTAACAACATGGATGAATCTCAAAAGCATTTTGCTGAGTAAATAAAGCCAGCCACAAATGAGTAGATATTTTGTTAATTCTGTATTTACAAAAGAAGCTCTGGAACAGAAAAGAACAAAACAAAATCCCACTAATTTATAGTTATAAAAATAAAAACTGATTATCTGTGGGGGTAGTTTAGGAATTTTCTGGGATTATAGAAATATGCTATTTTTGATATAGATAGCTATTACACAGTATATGCATTTGTCAAAACTTCTTGAATGGAACACCAAATAGCTAAGACTTTTGTTATACATGGTCTGACAATTAAGTTCGTGAACTCATCCTAGAAAAAGTGCTTTGAAGGGTGGACTAGGCTGGAGTTGGTGCACAGCTACCCAAGGGAAGTACTTCAGAGTTGGCCGCAGTAATATGCAGCGATGAGGTTGTAGCACTTTTCCTAGGACCAGTTCCCAAACGTTAATTGTCAGACCTTGTATATAATTATGACTCAGTAAAAATATAATACCCTAGATCAAATATTGGAACTCAATAAAAGACAAATAAAACAGATAAATAATATACAACAGCACAAAGACAGTGATTTACTGATGAAGTAACACTCCACTGCTGCTAGCTACTACTCACTCTACTCCACCACTACTACATTAGACATGGTAAATCAGTCCTCAATTACTTTGGCCTGGATTTCCTCAAATAAATTAGTAAATTAATGGGTCAATATGCCAGCTGACCTACATGACACCCTTATCAACACATAAATGTGTTTTTGGATAGAGATAATTTTCCTTTTTTTTTTTTTTCACTGTGCCATCTTTTAGTCCAAACTTAGCCTATTATAAAACATGCATATGACAGCTACCCATCAAAGTCACCTAAAATGAGAAGGTGAAACTATGGGAAAATCCAGACCTTTTTTTTTTTTTTTTTCCTTTCCATTAATCAATTTGTTTGTAGTACCTCTCATTAAAATTCAAATCAAAACAAAGTTTTCCTTTCTCTTGTCTCATAACACCAAGTTCAGACCTCAAGCCAGCATTTATTTTACTCTGCTCTGTTTTACGGGCAATTTATAGCTCATTTTATATCCCTATCAAATTAGTTGCACCTTCAGGGGAAGGACTATCCCGGCATCCTTGTTTCTCCAAGCGCACATGTAACATACATGTTTATACGGGATTTAGGTTCTCCTAAATGTCTGATAAATTGACTTTGTTTATTTCCAGAATAATTTTATATTATTATATCAGCAAAATTCCTGCATAGCAAAGCTTCAGCCATCATTTTATAAGGCATCAACTCGTGTTAAGCTTATCAACTAGATCATGACCTTCTGTTCCCTTTGAACTGCACTCTGCTGAACCTTCACTCTTCTTGGATGTCAGCAACAAAATGGATAGACCATCCTCTTAGAGGAATTAGAAAAAAGAAAGGAGAAAATAACCTATTGACTAACTTTTTCTGAGAAAGTGCCCAGACATCATCTATTTGCCTCTGCCTATTGCATTTTCAAAACAAGCTTGTCAGTAGTTGAATTTGGATGCAAAGAAAACTGCATTTCAGATTTATAATCTCTTGATCAGGATTACAAAGCTGATAGGGCACAAACCAATTCTAATTCTACACTCATATTCTTTCCTTCAAAAGAATGAACTCTACAGAAAAGTACAAATGATAATCAGTTCCACTGACTGCATTTACACTACTAATAGCACTCAGGAAGAAAATATGGCTAGAAAAGTCCAGGAAGCTCATTTGCCTATGATAACTGAAGAAATATAGAGGAGAATGCAGCCATGCAGACTCAGTGATAACATATTTCATCTGTGATCTATATAAAATAATGTCCAAGAAATTTAATTTGCTCGTTCACACAGTTCAGCTTCTTATTTTCATTGTCATTCAGAAATATCATTTAATTTTATACCTTTCTATCACTTTCATAGCAATTATGTTGTTAGTGAACAAAATCATTTCGTCAGATAAAGTCATTGAAATTGTATATCAAAAGATCTGAACTCAGTGAAATGATCAGGATAATTCATACATACACATAAGATTAGATTGAATAATAAAAAATGCATTAAGTCAATAAAAATACTAATGTTTGTAAAGTTTTATAAATGCCACAATAAAAAATGGGATGACATGAGCATATATGAAAAGATAATAGTATTCACTTTCTGACAAGTGAAGAGAATTATATAATGATTTTTCAAATTAAAAACGTGACAAAAGATTAGAGTGGATTCAAACTGGTATGTTGAGGGTTACTCACTGCCTTCATCTATAGAACAGAACAGAATACCACAGGTGGGTAAATTCTAAAGAAGTTTACTGGGCTTATGGTTCTGAATTCTGGAACTTAGGAAGTTCTAAGTCAAGAAGTCACATCTGTTGAGAGCCTGCTGGCTGTGTCATGTCAGGTATCACAGGGTTACAGAGCACAAGAGACAGCAAGAATTGCTGGCTGAATTCCTGACTGAATTCACTTTTAAGACAAACCCATTCTTAAAAATAAGAAACCCTAGGGTGTTGCCTGTGGCTCAAAGGAGTGGGGCGCTGGCCCTGTATGCCAGAGGTTCAAACCCAGCCCCGGCCAAAAACTGCATAAAAAAAAAATAATAATAAGTAACCTGGTCCCATGGTAACAATGTTAATTCTTTCATGAAGTAAGAGCACTCACTTCTTAGTCACCTTATAAGGGTCCCACCTCTCAGCAGTTGCGTTGGGGACTGAGTTACCAACACATGATCTCTAGGGGACATATTCAAACCATAGTAGCCACTATATTTAAGATGTTAAATGCTATCAGTTCTTTGGAAATTTCTTAGTGTCTACCTTTAAATAGATACCTGAATATTTATGACACTCAAACTATTTCATATCATGCTGTTCAGTATGAAGAATGGGTGTGAGTACTTCCGGTAGAGCTGGCCTAGCTGTAGCAAATTTCCTTAACATTTGCATGTCAGTAAAATATTTGATTTCTCCATCACAAATGAAACTCAATTTAGCAGGCTATAGGATCCTGGGCTGAAAATTGTTTTGTTTAAAAGATTAAATGGGAATGCAAAAGAATATGAAACCAATATGTAAACAACTACGTGCCCACACATAAAATAAAAACACAAGTATGTTCTAGATGGGGGAGGGGAGAGGAGTGGGAGAAGGGAGGAGGGAGGAGGGAGGGTGATAGGCCGGATCTCACCTATAGACAATGTGAGGGTATTCTACACACCTCCTGGGTGAAGGGCTCAATTACAAATTGAATTTTACCTTAGAAACAAAAACAAATGGTCTATGAAGCAAGTGTATGATGCCCCATGATCATATCAATGTATACAGTTATGATTTAATAAAAAATATATATATATATATAAAGAAACAAAAACAGTGTAACCTAAACATTTGTACCCTCATCTTAATTAAAAAAAAAAATCATATCAATTCTTATCTTAATCATGTTCTTTGGAATTTTCCAATAATCTCTAATGGAATTCCTTAAATTATAACTTAACTTTATTACATGTTTATTACACATTAGGCATATTCTAAGTGTTTTCCATGGAGTAACTTGTTTAATCCTCCTGACAACATTATGAAGGAGTTTCTATTATACTCATTTTACAGGTGAGGGAATGGAGAGGTTCACAGAGGTTATTTGCCCCAGATTATATAGCTAGTGAGCTAAGTCTCAAACCAAGGTCTGTATGATCTGGGTTGATTAATAGTTGATAAACAGATTGTGTCCTTCTGATTTAGGAGATCTGGGTTTGTGAGGATGAATAGCTAAGAATTTCTGTTCCTGACAAATTCCCAAGTGCTGGTCCAAAGACCACACTTTGAGAACCAGTAATACACTGTAACCACTAACTGAACCAACTCTTCCATAGAAGTTGGTTTTCTTTTGAATAACGCTACATTTAACTGTTTGTTAAAACAGAACTAATTATTTCCATGTTGAACTAACATGTTTTAAAAATTAATTTATTTTTAATTGACAAGTAATTATGTATATTTATGAAATCTAGTATGAGGCTTTGATCTATGAATTTGCTGCAAAAAAAAAAATTCAGTCAAGCTAATTGACAAACCCATCACCTCAACAACTTATTATTTTTTTTTGTGTGTGGTGAGGATGTTAAAAATCTATTCTTAATCTTGAAATAAACATTATTATTAACTGTGGTCACCATGCAGCACAAAATAGATCACTAAACTTTTCTAAGTGACTCTTTTAGCACATTGACTGCCATGCTAGAAAAAAAAAATTCTTAGAGCCATGGTATTTATTATAGAAATAGAATAAAAATTTTGAAAACAAAAAGATCTTTTCTAATTTAATGAAAAATTTGTTATTTTCTGGAACTCATGTGGCACTAGAATCAATTTTTTTATATCATTTTTAAGATTACCCTCTATGAATTCCAGATGTTCCGCATTTTTATCAACATTTGGTATAATTAGACATTTTAGTATTTTCTTTATCTATTCAAAAAAATGTGCTGTTGCTTATAATTTGTGTTAAAATTTACATTTCCCTAATGACAAATGGTGTTGAACATATACTTGTACCTTCTTTTGTGAAATATCTGCTCATATCCTTTAGTTCATTTGTTTTCTTATTATCAAATTTTAAGTGTTTTTTATACATTCTGGATACAGGCCCTTATCAGATTATGTCTTGCAAATATTTTCTGTTCAGCTGGGCTTGTCTTTTTATTCTCCTAACATTGTCTTTCACTGAATGCAAGTTTTTGTTTTTATTTTTTATTTTGACAGAGTCCAACTTACAGTTTTTCTGTTACAGATCACACTTTTGGTGTCATATCTAAAAATACTCTTTGAGGGCGGCACCTGTGGCTCAAGGAGTAGGGCGCCAGTTCCATATGCAGGAGGTGGCGGGTTCAAATCCAGCCCTGGCCAAAAATCACAAAAAAAATAAAAATAAAATAAAATAAAATAAAAATACTCTTTGAAAAACTCAATGTCATCACACTTTCACCTCTGTTTTAGAGTAGAACTTCTATTTTTTAATATTTCCCATGTAGTTCCAAGATCTCTTTTGACTTAATGTTTGTATCGGCATAAGGCAAGTATTGAGACTCATTTTCTTTTTCCCACATGGGTTTTAATGATTCTGGCAACGATTCTTGAAAACACTATCCTTTGAAAATCAGTTGATGTATGTACATGGGTCTGTATCTGGGATAGTTGCTCTCTACCATTGATTTATCCATTTGTCAATACCACATTGTCTTGTTTGCTGTCACTTACAGTATATTTTAAAATTAGGTAACACGAGTCCTCCAATTTTGTTCTTTTTTTCTTTCAGAAATATTTTGGCTATTGTAGTTCCTCTGTCTTTCCATATAAATATTAACATCAGTTTATCAATACCTACAAAATAATGCTTCCTGGGATTTTCAACAGGAATGCCTGAATCTATAGATCAAGTTGGGAGGAATTAACTTCTGAGCAAAATTAAGTTTTTCAATCCATAAACACAGTATTTCTCTTTGTTTATTTAGATAGTTGAGTTACTTCTTCAGTGTTTTATAATTTTCAACCTACAGACCCAGCTCTTGTTTTGTTAGATTCATAACTAACATTTGTTTTGTAATATGTAAGTTATTTTTAAATTTTAATTTTCGATTTTTGACTGTGTATGGGAATATGATTAACTTTTGTACATTAACCTTTTGTCCTGAATCTTGTTATATTTACCTATTAAATCTCAGAGCTTCTTTGTAGATTTTGGGGAATTTTCTAATTAAGTAATTATTTAATCTGTAATTGAAGCAGCTGTATATCTTTCTTTCTAATCTATGCTTTTATTTTTTGTTCTTTTTGCTTTGTTTTACTACACAGACTAATAAATCCAATACAGGTAAAAACAGAAATCAACGAAGTTCAAACAAAAAAAAAAAAAAATCAACGAAGTTCAAAACTTAGGAAAAATAATTCAAATAAAAACATGGTTCTTTGAAAACATCCATAAAATTGATAAACCTCTAGCCTTAGTGACAATAAAAAATAAAAGAAGAGAAGGTAAAAATTACCAATATAAAAAATCAAAGGCGCTATCACTGCCCACAGCACACACACTCAAAAGCTAATAAGAGAAGGTACCAAACAACACAATGATTAGACATATTTAAAGACTGGGACAAAACTTACAAATAATTCAAATGTACAAACTATCAGACTTACAAACTATGTGTGTGTGGTAACTTAAGCATTTCTATATTCCTATATCTATTAAAGATTGAATCTATAGATAGAAACCTTCCAAAAATGAATGCTCCAAGCTCAGTTTTACTTCTAGATTCCACTCATCGTTTAAGATTGTACTTTAATATCCAAGTGTCTGAAGATTTTGCAGCTGTCTTTCTGGTACTGATTTCTATTTAAATTCTGTTATGGTCAAACGACTCCTACTGCATGTTATCTTTCTTTTTAACTCAATAACGTTGTTTTATGTATGTTCCTTGCTGAATGTTTCTGCCACATCTCTAAGGCTGATATTTAAGGGAATTTTCTTTACTTTCCATTTTATTTTAAATTCCCATGAACTTTTTCTGGAGTTGGGGAGTGCAGTAGAGTGCCTTAAACTACATTATAAATATCTTGGGGCTTAGAAAAATCATTAGGTCCAGGCCACAATAAAAAAGTTGAGACTACAGAAGCAATGCTGAGATCTCTGTGTACTTCTTACCCGGACACAAAGAAGCAGAGGCATAAACACCAGGCGCCATGATTACATCTTATCCTTGGGCATTTAGAATTTAGGGTTTAGTAGAATGACAGGCATTTTCTAAGTTCCTATACATTTTTTATATAGTTATTTAAAGCCATTTTCCAACTTGTATTAGAAAAAGAAAAATTAAAATGAGGGTTTGTTTCTACCATCAATGAATTAATAATAGAAAACAAACATTGCACACACAAAAAAACATGGATGGAAAAGAGATAATTAATCAAATAAAAAAATGAACATTTCTTTAATGAGATAAAATTTCAGAAACAAGTTAAATATATATCTTGATAAATATACTTCTATAGATCTATGCTTTTAGATAAATGTAATTAATAAATCTAAAATGCATATTTGGTCAGATTTGTGCACTATTCCAGGAAAATAATTAACTGTTTGCTTTTATTTTATAAATGTATATACTATCGTTATTTTTAGAGAAATATCAAGCCATCTGGAAAATATTCAATGCTGAATGAAAAATTATTAAGTTACACTCGATATTGTTGATGACTTTATTTATTTTTACAGTTTATCTGAGAACAGAAGAGTTTGGTGTATTTATAAATTTCTTGGCTTGACAATTTGTATTCTGTGTATGTTCCTGATCACTAGGAAATGATGTTTGTACCTAAACTAAATTCATACACCATTAAAAATTTGCCTCATGTATCCAGTGTCAGTCACTGTGTTTCAGAAAGAATATCATCCTTATATCCAAGTTTGAAATACTATGTATCCTATTTCTTTTAGCAATGTGTCACTTAGACTGGAACTGAAAGAAAATAGAAAATACTGTATTTCATTTTCCACTTAGCTCATTTCAATTTCCTTCACCATATGTTACGCCTTTGCAGCAAACACTGAGTTTTCTGTCTTATAGAGCTGCGTTACAAAGAAAGGTAGGAGAAATTCAAAACTTGAGTGTCCTAAATGCAAATCCTTATCTTGATCAGATATATATAACTTTATCTGCTATGTTCTGAGTTACCTTCTTAATAAGACGGTTATAATTGTCATCTTCCCTTGTCACTTTCTCTCATTATCCAGTGATAGCATTGAAAGAAGGGAATAGTATAGACAAAACAGTTGTTTGTAAACAAGCAATGTTAACTGATTATTTTAGCACTAGGCTTAGCAGCAGATTTTGGGTGGGCTTCCAGTTGGCACACTTGTTATGGAGCAGAAAAAGCTGTCATGCGCCACAGCTATAACATTTCTTGCATATTTTCAGTTTTACTTCTAAGGGACTTCAGTCCACCCACCTCACTACAATCTAAAACCAAGAGGCTTTGCCATCCATTTCAGGCTTCGTGCAGTTTCATTAGTGTTCGAAGACATCCTTTTCATTTTCGGAAAAGTGATATTATCGACTTCCAACATCTTCAGGTGAGAACACCAAAAATAACTGTGTGACATTAGCCAAGTTATTTAAAACCTCAAATTTATAATTTTTTCTTGGTATATAAGTAAGGATATTTAACAACCACAGTTATTTCTCTGGTCCTTATTTTTCCTTTCCCTAATACTGAGAAGGGACTGTCATTCAGAGAGGCCAAGTTCCTATCAAAGATTCCTGGACTATTTAAGAAACAAAGCTGAGACTTAAAAAAATAAGCACAATCCCTGGTGCTAGTACTTCTCAACCTTTTATCCCATTCAGTTACCTTTATTAACAATTTTAATATATATATTAAAATGTTAGTACACCATAAACTTATATTAATGCTGGGGGGGGGGTGTTGAGAAGTTATTTTGGAAGTTACACATAACGAGTTGATAGATACAGAAAATAAAATACAGGATACCCAGTTAAATTTCAATTATACATAAACAAGGAATACATATTTTTATTAATACTGTATGTTCCAATTATTGCACAGATATACTCATGCTAATTTTCTCTGGAATTACAGTTTTAGAAGCAGAAGATTTAGAAGCAGAATGAATATGGGAGAAAAAGTTGGAACAAATTTCTTGACCAGAGAGAAACTTCACATAGGGCTTTGCCACTTACAATGCTGGCAAAGAAAATACAGCTAAGTCAACCAATGCCCTGTGGAGCGGCTCATGTCCCTGATGTTGGGTGACGCCGAATCTACGTCTCCCTCTGATGAAATACTGAGTGCCTCGCCATCTTCTGAAGTTGGTTTTGGCAACAAGTTGATTTAAAAGAACTTCAGCTTGATATAAAGGTGTACAAGGGCCTTGTTTTTATTTTTCAAAAGCCAGGAAGATCCGGATGTGCTTTCAGAGAGAATCCCAATGTCAGAGAAGGAGCCGCATGGCACCAGCACTAGCCAGCGGCCTCATCAGAAGTCCCGGCACTGCTAAGTGACCTTCAGGGCCAGCCAGTGAATGGGCAATTTAAAGGCAGAGAAACAAAATGGGTAATGACCAGTGCAGAGGAAATGCAGAGGCTCTGACCACAACACGAGAGAGATAAACAGCTACACCTGTCATTCCCAGGCACATCTGATGACGAAAGCAGTCTAGGATGCTTGGCTTCTACTGATAGACTGATTTGTTCCAAGGCGGTAATTGATTAATAAAACGTTAATTTACACAACATGGGTTTTTCAATACAGTCACTCTTTCCTAAATAAAGAGAAGTTTATTATTGCACCCAAGTAGGACTTACTCAACCGAGTCACCTCATTCTCCTTAGATAAAACTTGACTAACGCTAGAAATAGGACCATCAGAGCTAAGTCAAAGTGCCCGATGCAAGAGAGCCTGCTGGTTCTGCATAAAGGTGGTAATAAAAGCAAGAGATGGGAAAGGAATTAACATAACGGTGGTGCTGGTGCATTAATCTCTGCAACCTTGTTCCGCCCCATGCCGAACCCACGCTTTTCCTCTGGGGCTGTGCCGTGAATTATTCGTTCATTCATCCATTTATTCACTTAACCATAATTTACGAGATAGCTTAATTTCCACATAGCTTCAGTCATGTACACACACATATTCACACACAAACACGTTGACTTTTATCCATTTCATGATAGTAGCCATTGGTTAAAATGACACGAGTAAGCATCACAGTCGCCAACTAACATCAGGACCACTAGCATGGCTATGTCGTGAGCAGGTGCCTCATCCTAGTGGCACAGTTTGGAAAGGGGCTAAAAAATATTGTCCAAGAAAGGATTTCCACTGCTCTTGGCTTCATACTGCAAAAAATGATTATGATTCATTCTCTGCATATGAGTGCGGTCATGATTTGTTGCATGATACGTTAACTTGCATTAGTCTGAAGGACTTTTGAGGTAGATGGCACCCAGTATCACTGATCATTAATTTGTTTTGTCCCATTGGGCCATACAGTGTAATGGGAAAACTGAATTTGGATAAGAATAGTATATTTTGGCAATAGGTGCCATCCTAGCAGCAGAGGAAAGAGGGGAGCCAATTACGTATTTATTTTGCCCACTTCCCCAAATACGGCAATGGAATATAGCTTTTATCTCATCTACTATATAAGTTTGGTAGGAATGGGAAAGAATCACAGACTGTGTGGTTTAAATAACACTAATTTGCTGTCTCTGAGTTCTGGAAGCTGAAAGTCCAGGGTCAAGGTGTTGGTCAGGAAGACTGTTTTTTTCTGAGGACTGTGAGAGTGAGGTTGCTCCATCCTTCTCTCTCATCACTCCTGGTGATTTGCTGGCACTCTTATACTCCTTGGCTGATAAGTATCTGCTTCCATTTTCACATGGTGTTCTCCCTTCCTCCTGTCTGCCTCCAAATCTCCTCTTTGTATAAGGAATCCAGTAATATTGGATTTGAGACTCACTCTAAATATGTCACCTTACCTTGTTTAACACTACGAAGACCACATCTCCAAACAAAGTAATATTCTGAGGTTCTGGGGATGAGGACTTCAGGACAGGAATTTTGGGGTGACACAATTCAACCTATAACACCTGCCACAGCCAGCTAATTTATTAGAGCAGCTGCCTTGAGCACTGGGTAGAGAGGACGTAGAGAGGACCTCGCTGGCTATACTTAGCATAAGTATAGCAGAATGTGTTACTTGACTGGTGATGTCTATCGTGGGACCATGGAGTTGTGTTGATACATGTGACGTATTCTGGTTGATTAGTGATGTCTGCTAGAAGACAGATGGAGCGGGGTTTTTTTGATGTGTGTGACACTATGGACTGTCACAGCACTAGTGAAAAGGAAGTAGAAAAGGTAATAACATGGTAAATTTATCAAATCAGAACAGCTTATTTTCATTTATATTTGGAGATCAAAGTCTCACTATGTTACCCAGGCTGGATTCAAACTCCTAGGGTAAAGGGATCCTCCTGTCTCAGCCTCCAAAGTAGCTGGGACTACAGGCAAATATCATCGTGCCCAGCTAGAAGGTGACTTATTATTGATGTCTAACAAATATGAGCTGCCATCCTTGAGTCCTGGACTGTGCATCAGAGATATAAAACCAAGTACATAAAGGAGAAAAGAAAACTGTCTCTCAGTGTTGGATACAAGAGGGCTCTGGAAACAGACACATCTGTGAATCCCGCCTCTGCCATTTCCTAGTTATATGATCTCTGGAAAATTACTTTACCTTAGAGAGTCATCTATGAAAGGGGACTTATACAAGGTGGCTGATTCAATCACACAACCCACTGGAAGCTGGCTGCACATGTGATAATCAGTGCTCAGGAATGCTTAAACTTCTGTTTTTAATCCACAGAAAGACCCTGACTGCTCTTTGTCCTCATTAAAAAACACATACACAAAATCCATAACAGAAATTCACAAGTTAGAGGTGCTAAATAAATGAGATTTGGAATATTTGGTATAGAACTGTGACACATCCACCCCCTTTTTAAAACAATAATAAAGACAATAGAGATGTTATTCGTGGAATCAGATGAAGTCTAATACCAGAGATGTTATTCATAGAATCAGTTGAAGTCTGATTTTTTTAAACATTTTGCAGTGGCCACTGTGTAGGATCCTAAGAGAGCAGTGAGAAATCAATGGTAAAAGAAAAGTCTGCAGAATCAATGGTTCTCAAAGGAAGAAACAGCTACTGAATGAAGGAGAGGAGCTTGATGGAGAAGAGAACTAACAAAGAACAACACCTCTGCCTGAAGGAACCATCCCAGGGGCTGTCCACTATGAGGTAGCTCCAAGGGATGAGGGCATGTCTGGGAAAAGCACGGACTTTCCACCGTGGAACATGGTGATTAGTATTTTCCCTGCACATTTTCTTGCAATCAGCTGGACACAGCCTGGGCCACTACTTACAAAGGCCCACAGAAAACTTCAAAATATGCTCAGTCTGGGAATGTTTTTTCCTTGTCCGGAATCAGAAGGATAAGTACTTCGACAGCAAATTCCAGGGGGCAGGAATGATTCAGCACAGCCTCGTGCACAGGAGAATTTCAGATTGGCAGCGTCCCAACCCTTCAATCTCTCAAGGACTGGCAAACTTTTTCTTGAGTAAAATCCTTTGTTAATGCCACTGATTTATGACATATCCCCCTGACTGAATGAGGGGGATAAAAAAGTGACGCTTGAGCATCTGATGCTAAGTTCAACCATTGCATCTCTTTACCATTCCCTTGATTCCCCTTGTGTTCTAAGTTGGAGGGAATGACATTCTGTATGTTTAGGGCAGAATCTTCTGCTAAAGGTCAGGTTTTTAATTTCGCAGTGTTCAGCCTGGCTGCTCTGCTGTGTAAACTTTGACTAAGTACAGTGTATGTTGTTATTGTTGAAAATATATTGCTCATGGATATATATAATGCAGAAAATGCCCGTGTAAATTTCTCTATAGCTTGAAGTGTTGAAACTGTAGCCAGTTTATCAAAAACACAGCTGCCTTCCTTGGGGTTTCCGAAGACTCATAACAATTTTTTTCTTTATGAACTTGTGAGAACACCCTGAGGAAAACAGCTGCGTTGTTGCCGAAATGAAGAAATCTCAGATGAGTGTGAAGCATTGTAATTTAAATAAGAGCGCTATTTTCAGGCCTTTTCATTTTAAGATCATTTCATTATTTTATTTTTCCCTAAATAAGTTATCCAGGAAAATAAGAGAGCAATTATTCTAGGGACTACAGGCACTATAGCAGACAAATTAAGGGTTTTAATTGAGAATATCAAATGTTGTACTGCACGATTAATAGAGATGCAACACCAGTATTTACATATGTGAAATATTTACCATCTTCACTTTGTTCTGTTTAAATACGAATCCAAAAGCAAATGAAAAATAACAGGTTTTATTAATTTTCTTTATTTTCTTCAAATGCAATATCTGTTTCAGCCACTTATGACATGCCTGAGGATTTTTTTCCTATAATGCTGTTAAGTAAACCATACAAATTTTATAAACAAACACTATATAAGCATACTACTGTTCACAGAGCAAACAATACATTCTAGCATTTTTTTTTTTTGCAGTTTTTTTTGACCGGGGCCAGGTTTGAACCTGCCACCTCTGATATATGGGGCTGGCGCCCTACTCCTTTGAGCCACAGGCACCGCCCTATTCTAGTGTCTTTCATGCAAAAAACTCCTAACCAAGAAACTTTGTCTTAAATTGAATTGTGTATTGAATATGACTTATTCAGCCAAGCAAGAAAAATTTACTTGATGAAGTATATATATATATATAAATACTTGTTTAATATATATATTGTTTCAAATGTGTGTTGTATATGTGTATATGTATATATATTAGAAAATATATTTCTGTGTATATTAATATCATAAATATAATATTAACTATATGTGTGTATATGTTAATAATACAATAATATTAAATAAATGTGTGTATATATTAATATATATTTTCTAATATATGTGGATATATATTAGATATTGCATGTTTTTAATTAAAAATAGAAGTGCTAGTGTTTATACCTTGAAAGTTGGTGATTCAATTCATTTGCATTTTTATTTCATAAATATCTGAGGTATAGATGAAAGAAACCCAACTCAAACTGGTTCAGTGTTTTAAAATGTATTTTTTAATGTAACTAAAAATGTTTATGCATAGATATGGCTTGAGAAACTTAGAATCTAGGTACCAAAAATCGTTACAAATTCTTCCCTAATTCATTCTTGCTCTCCCTCTACCCCGCCTCCTTCTTGTGCTTTCATTTCTTCTATTTTTGTCTTGGCCTCTTTTTCCTTCTGCAAAAAATTATCCCAAATGATTATGATTTTAAAAGCCACAAGGAACTTCTGCATACTTTTTTATTTTATCATGAAAGAATAGGCTTTACCTCTTTTGCAGATTCTATACATTAAATCTCAAGTATTGGACAAGTCTCTAGTTGCCTTGCCTTGGGGCAGATGCCAACTCTCCGCCACCTGGAGCATCTAGGGTTACAGGCTACTCTGCTTACTCAGGTCCTTACCTGTGTTTTCATGGGTAGCTGGAGAGAAAAGCAGGAAGGAAGGGTCGTACCCCTCTGGACCATATAAAATGTGGGGAAGGACTCAGAAAAGGAGGAGGGGCAAGGGGTGCTAGAGAAAAATGCTGTTTTCTATTGTTGATGATGATGATGCCGTGATGACCTCCTATAAGGGAGTGGAGAAACAGAATGAAAAGAACAGGAAAGAGAAAAAGGAAGAAGAGAAAGAGAAGGAAATAAAAAGAAAGAGGAAAAAGAGCTATGGCTGGTATACTACCAACTTGTCTATCAACATTGAGAAGCACGTACCTCAAAAACAAGCCCACATAAATAGGAAAAAAAGGGATGTCGAACTATCCGTTCTGAATAACTACGGCTAAGCTCACTTTGGTGAACTAGTGGCTCTGCAGCTGTGCCTGCCTGGGAGGGGCATTTTTTAACTCTGTATGTGGCTATGCAGTCAAGGAATTAAGTGCTTCACAGTCAGAGGGACTGGGTGTGTTTTTCCCCTGATTTAGTCACATTTGCACAAATACACATATAACTCTTAATAAAACAAATTTAAAGACCCAGAGCACTCACTGGAAAATATGACATTGTTTAAAAAGTGGAAATTCCCATTCCAAAACCATTTCTCTCTCCTCCATCATCCTCGTCACCACTTCTACCGTTTATTGAATGAATACTAAGTACTAGACACTGTACGTAGCACTGTGCTTCAATTTTCTCATTTAATCCTGAAAATCATTCTGTGTTGCAAGAATTACTGTGTTTCTTTACTTTAGAAAGATTAGGTAAACAATTTCATGGTTTAATGTGGCACAAATACATTTTAAAAACTCAGTTTCCCCAAGGAAAACAAAGTCACAAACCAACCAAAAACAAACAAGCAAACAAAAATTTCCGAGGGGCATTCTTAACATCCAGTACATGAAAAAAAAAACTACATATATCTTTAATCACATCTGTTTCTGATACTGCGGTAACTTCGTTAGGCTTCCTGAATTTCCTTATCTAAATTGGTTTTTATTATGTTCTGCTCTCTGTTTTCTGTTCCACAGTGCACAAAATTATGCACTTCTCTAAAACTAAAGAGAAAGGAAAACCTTATACTCCACCACCTCCCCAAACTAATCCAATGTTCAGGGAATGTTCTGACTTCCTTGTAAACCTGAACCAGACTATACAAAAGTTTATTGAAAATGCATAGAATTTATCCAAATAAATCTATGATTGCAGACTAGAAAGTTGAGGATCAGAGAGATGGAGCAGCTTGTCAGGGACTGTGCGTGTACTTCACTGAACTACCTGATCTAGAGTTGAGGTCTCCCCACTTCCCATTTTCTACATATTTGTGAAGTATTCACAACTACAAAATATAGAGAGAGCATTTATGTGTATTTTACGCAATCATAATAGAATAAGCATGTACGTAGTTACCACTTAGGTGAATAAATAGCCCCTGTATCTCCCTTCTCCATCAAATTTTCTGCAGTGTTCCCCCACCGAAAGCATTATCCTGAATTTTAGATTACTTCCTAATATTGTAATTTCATGATCCATATAAATCTCCAAACAATATATTGTTTAGCTTTTCCTATGTGGATGTGTTTGATACAAGATCTGACAATTAAGTTCATAAATTCATGCTAGAAAAATTACTTTGAAGGGTGAACGGGGTGCTGGTGTTTGCGCATAGCCTCCCAGGGAGGGAGCACTTTGAAGGTGACTGTAGTGATATTCAATAATGAGGTATGTAGCACTTTTTCTAGGATGAGTTTGTGAGGATGAGTTCATTAACCTTGTACTGCTGGGCTCAAGCAATCCTTCTGAGTACCTGGGACTGCAGACATGAGCCACTATGTCCAGCTAATTTTTTTTTTTTTTAATTTGGGGTTTTTTTAGAGGTGGGGTCTCTATATATTGCTCAGGCAGATCTCAAACCCCTGGCCTTGAGGGATCTTCCTGCCTTGGCATCACAATATGCTGGGATTATAGGCAGGAGCCACAAGGCCTGGCCACACTTTTCTTTTCATACCTCTGTGATTTCTATTGTTGTCATGGAGAATGCAATCATCCACCTAATCTTTTCTCCTTTGTAATCATACCTTTCTCTTTAGCTGTTTTTAATAAGATGTCATTATCTTTGAACTCTTTAGTTCGGGGCTTTTGGATGTAGACTTCCTTTTGTTTTGTTTTGTATTTGTGGGGATTTTTGGATAGAATAGGCTTCCTGGATCTTAAGTTGGACTCTTTCAACACATCAAGGCATTATCTATTTATATTATTAAGCCATTAGATATTAAAACATTTCCTGTATTCCACTCTGTCCTTTCTGAAATGTCAGCAAATATTAAGCTCTCTCACAATATCATACCTTTTAACATCTCTTTCATTTTTTTTTTTCATTTTTCATCTGTCTGGATTGCTGTTGGAATAAATGACTTGGATCTTTCCTCCAGCACACTAATTCTTTACCTGTATCTAAGTTGTTGTTTAACCTATCCATCAAGGTTTTAATATCAATTATTATTGTGATTTTAATTTTTAGAAGTTCTATTTGGTTCTTATCCAAGCTTTCTTGTTCATTACTTATAGTCTAATATCTTCTACTCATGTTTTCAAGCTTGCTTTAAGCATATTAAACATATTCATTTTATATTTGTTAATTCTGATAATTTGAGCATTTTATAGGTCTTTACAAAATTGAGACACAGTATTGAAGTCTTATTTTTGCTATCCCTTGGTTCTTCAGGTTCTCACTGATGGTGGTGGTGGTGGTGTGTGTGTGTGTATGTGTGTTTGCATAGATGCATGTTTTGTGATACAAATTTATCAGTGAAGATTTCTTGATGTCTGGGTTAAAACTGAGCTCCTCCAGGGAGAAGTTGGGTTTGCTTTATTTCCTTTATTGGGGAGGGGGAAATCAAAAATAAAATGGGGAAACTATAAGCTCAAGACTATTTTAAACTAAATTAGCCATTTTTATTTCAGATCATTCAGGTAACATGACCATGCACCAAAAAACTGCATGAGGTCTGGCTTTTCACCATGCATTTTTAGTGACATTGTTTTCTCCCCACCAAGAATCAAGTTTGAGAAGGGCAAATTTCTTTGCTGTATCTGTCTTCAAGGCAGGGCTTATTTCTCATGCATACTCCAACCATATTCACAGATTTCCTATTAAATTCCTCCACTTAGTGGGCTTACAACTTGTTTTCTGTTACCCTGTATCCTACATGGCAATTAAAATTGAAATTGCAAAGTTGCCAGGGTTTACTTAAGAGACCTTCAAGATAAAATACAGCACACCCCCTAACTGAAGGGCATAACTCCAACTTGAACTTTATATAACAAATGTAAATGATGTAACTTAATCAGTTGTACCCCGTGTTAATCTGAAATATATATAAAAAAATAAAATCCAGCTTTGAGGCTTATTATATTCCAAGAGCCCATTTTTACTTTTCATTTAAAATATATCCATTTGATTCATTTATGACTTCTTAGAGATGTGGGTTTTTCCTGTATTTTATGCAGAATTTTAGTATTTTAAAGTATTCAAATTCTTCGAGACATTTCACTTATCACAATGCTAGAAGGGAAAGTTGACTCTATTATTTTCTTTCCAAGGTATCTCTGGGATTAAAATTGTACATTTCAAAAAATTGGCTCTTATAAAACAGGAGGGATCAAAGCACATTCCTGAGAAAACAGGCAAACAACACACAGGAAAAGTGCCCTTGCTTCCAACTGATTTGTTATCCCTCCTATCTTGCTATACTTTCAGAGGCAGATCTATAACGTACAAGTGGTGCTTCTTGAAAACAAAGATAGAAGACAGCCCATGGCTAAGCAAAGATTCAGAACACATCTTCTCTATCCAGAGCAAAGAAAATCAGATAGACTGATCATTACAAACTTTTGAAACATTCGGAAGATATAAAGTAGTAATTAAGTTACTTTTGCCAATCCATTCTTAATCTCTTTCACGTTTTCCAATTTTTTTTTTATTAAATCATAACTGTATACATTGATATGATCATGGGGCATCATACATTCGCTTCATAGACCATTTGACACATTTTCATCACAATGGTTAGCATAGCCTTCCTGGCATTATCTCAGTTACCGTGCCAAAACATTTACATTCTACATTTACCAAGTTTCGCATTATTATCTGGAAAATGTCATTACATTTACCTAAATCTTTAAATCATTTCATAATGACTTATTGGGATACATTTTAAAAATATATGCACACCTGAGTGTTCATCATGACCCCTATGACTTGACATATCAAATGCAGCTTCATTACGTTACATATTCACGTGTCATCTCCAGGATACCCAGTGCCACTCAGACCTCTTGGATCTAGAGAAGATTTTCTAGAATCCTCCTGTCTACATCCAAGAAAAACTCCAATGCCTTGCCCAAGTACCAGTGCTGAGAAAAAGAAAATTGAGTTTACCTCCATTGTTTGATCATCTCTTTGTCCTTCACCTTCTTGCCCATGTGATCTCAGTGAGAAAGGACCTTACATTTGTGAACCAGGACCCTGGGGGTTCCCTTCTGCCCAGAGCTTCTAGTGATATGAACTTACTAGTAAAGTATACGTTTTGTAGAGATGAGCTAGACATGGGCTGAGCAAGGCTCACACTTTCAAGACTGTTTTGGAACTAGAATCCAGATGCCTGTTCCTAGTTTTAATCCATTACCTCATGAGGCCTGTATAATCCAATGTTTCCACGTGCAATGAAGGTGAAGAAGGAAGAGAAAGAAAAGGAGGGGAGAAAAGTAGCAGTTGTGATCAAACTTCAAATAAAACCATGATTTAATACCTGGAAATTTTTAGTCATCAGAAATTAGTGAGCAAGTTTCGGTGCACCTTAAAACACGACACATAGGCAATTACTTGCCACTTCTTTTCCTAACTAGGACTGATCCTGGGGTAGGGAAAAAGAAAGAAATTCCAGTTGCTACAGTTTAGGGTAACCCACTTTTGTAACTCACACAGAACATAGTCCATACATTCTGGGTTTGGGTATTTTATTTTTTTCTTTTTTTTTTTGAGACAGAGTCTCACTTTGTTGCCCTTGCTAGAGTGGCATGGTGTCACAACTCACAGTAACTTCAAACTCTTGGGCTTAAGTGATTCTCTTGCCTCTTCCCAAGTAGCTAGGACTATAGGTGCCTGCCACAACACCTGGCTTTTTTTGTTGTTGTTGTTGTTGTTGTAGTTGTCATTGTTGTTTGGCAGGCCCAGATTTGAACCCACCAGCTCTGGTGTATGTGGCTGGCATCCCAGCCACTGAGCTACAGGCACCGAGCCTATACATTGTTTTATCTTTTGCAACTCAGTGAGTGTCTGTGGTAAGTGAAATTTCATAAACTTACCCAGTGTTAGCAATAGCTTTTTGGGAAGACACAATACTAGCATCTTTTGTAAGATCTGGCCCCAGACTTAATTTCTTCTTTCTAGTCTTGGCCATCCTTAGCCCCAGCTGCCTATGTCCTAACCAAAATGAAACTCAACATGCTTGTTTGAGCAAACTCTCTTCCTCTCTGCCATGTTTGCTGGTCATTTAAAGCCTACTACTAATATCATTAGGATTTATGAATGAATAGGAAGTGGCAAATAGTGAATCAGGTAAGAAGTGGCATTTGTGTGGGAAGTATCATTTTCATTCCCTGAATGTTCTAACAGTTGATTAGGATTTCACCATAGCATGTAAAATTGTCTATTGTATTATTAGTATTAACTTATTTCTTATCACCTCTACTAGACTACCTAGATATTAAAGAGTCTAAAATATGAGTGCTATCTGATAAACCTATTTCTGAGACATAAATTTCTGCGTATCAATGGATAGCTAGTTCTCCTGAGACAGATTGAGGCTTTGAGGTCTAGCTCAGCATGTGAACCTCTCCTCATTACTGTGGTATATTCAATTCAAAGTCTTCAGACCTAGTGAACTCAAAATCTACCCCAAGTCTCACCTAATCTCTCCTATCACCTGTGTCACTCTGGGGTTTTTAACTGAGAACATGGCTGCCCAGAGAAAAGACTACATGTCCCAACTTCCTTTGCAGAATGTGTGCCATGTGACCACATTCTGACCAATGGCAAGTAAGCAGAAAAGCAGAGTGGGACTTCTGGGCCCTGCCCTTAAAACCCAGTGTGCTTTCCCCTGGTTCTTTCCTCCTTATAACTGCTGGAATCCAGACACATACTGACCACAAGTGATGAGCATTAGAAAGGAACTTGGACTTCTGAGGACTGTGCACTAGAGCAGAATTTATACATCAGACTCGATTTTAAGAAGAGCAATAAATAAATTTTTATCTTACTTAAGTTATTGTAAATTTGGTTTTTCCACAGTATCCAATCTTCCACCCCACCTATTACATGCCCTCAGAGGCTGAATTACAGACATTTCTTGAAACAAAAGCCTGCGATTATGTGTGTGGATGCTGAGCTACTCTGGGCCCTCCTTTACTTCAAGGTCTTTAATGTGACTTTATCACCCTGGAGCTTTGAGGACAGTGGTCCTTTCATCCTCTAACTAGTTCCAAAAAGGGTGACTTTTCTGATTATGGAGCTTTGGTGTTACATGACATTACAAAGGGCCATTTTAAAAAATAAACAGTGACCTTTGAGCTGCAGTTCCTTTGGTTTGAAGCTATTAAGAATTCATTTATGATTAGCTCATACCCACCAACTGTGGGAGCACCACTAATGAATGGGAAGGTGAATTCACAAACTGTGAAGATTATGTTTGGGTGGATAACCACAGCTGTGAGATTGAGGCTTTATTTTGTAATTACATCTAACTTCTTAAAGAGTGAAATAATTTCTCTTCTCTCTCCCCCTTTTTCTTTGTCAAATCTTTTTTTCCAACTTGCATACAAAATTCAAGCCTCAGCCCTCCCATCATATCTGGGAGGGAGGTTGGGGTGCTCTTTCTGAGATGTTCAGAGAGAAATGAAGAAGCAGATGCTTCTCCATCACCCCATCACCACCTGGGATGGAAGGAAGATACTTTCTCTTTTACTCATGCCCAAGTCAAAAGAGGAGAAGTGATAGAGCTGACCTAAACCACAGCCCCTGCCCACACAGCCACTTGGCTGCACTCAGTTAGCATTTGATGGGGTGGGAGGGGAAGGGCTGCCCCAGGGCCTTGTAAACCAGCTTTACCCCTCACACCATGTGCTAAGGAGTAAATTGTACAATTTCCATTACATTAAGTTGGTCATCACCCTCAATTCTTGATTTGAATGTTATCCCAAATTTAACAAGCCCTTGAGCACACGATCCTCTGCTGGGATAATAAAAGCTCTGAGTTGCTGAGCAATTCCAATGTACCAGACAGTTTTTCCACTAATTCTCAAAATGAGCCCTCTGAGATGAATGATACTCCTTTCCTAGTTAATAAGAGAGGACCTGAGGCTGAAATAAAGTAACTTTCAGTAGCTTTCCCAACATCTAACAAGTGGCAGAGCTTATGTCCAACAGCTCGTCTAGCATCAGTGAGTGAACCAACTCAAACGCTACACCCACCAGTGCTGTGGGTTTATCCATTCTAATCTGGCCAGTGTTGACAGAGGGCCTATGTGTGCTGAGCACCCTTATAAGCACTTTTATATATTTAATTATTTACTTATGTTAACAACCCTGAGATTTGCCCTATGTACAGATGATGAAACTGAGGCAGAGAGAAGTTATGTTACTTGTGCTATTTGGCAAGTAAACAGTGGCTGGATTTTGAGACCAGATTAGCACCTGGAAGAGAAAGGATCATGAGCATTATGCCTCCACGAGCACAGAACCCAGGGCAACGTCAAGCTGCTATGAGCCACTCTTCCCAGGAAATACAGCCATGTATCATTTCATGGTGGGGATATGTTCTGAGAAATGCATTATTAGACTATCTCATTGTCATGCAAACATCAAAGAGTGCTTACCCAAACCTAGATGGGTAGCCTACTGCACACCTGGGCTGTGTGGTGCAGCTTCTTACTCCTGGTGCCTATAAACCTGCACAGTATGCTGCTGTCCTGAATACTGCAGGTAATCGCAACACAGTGGTGTGTCTATATATTTAAACATACCTAAACATAGAAAAAGTACAGTAAAAATACAAGATTGTTATCTCACAGGACCACCATCATATGTGCTATTCATTGTTGACCAAAATGTCATTATGTGGTACATGACTGTACACAGACCAGCATAAAATCTATTCGCCAAACAAAATTCACAAGCAGGATGCTGACTGGATGAGCACATGGTTTCTGGCCTTTTGCAAGTAAGTCACTTTTAACAGGCCATGGTTGTTTTCAAGGGAATACGATGACAATTCTTAAGTACTTACTCTTTGCCAGCCACTCCACTTGGTGTTTTTCTCACTTGTAAGGGAGAAATTAGGATCATTCTAACTTACAGATGCTTAAAGTGGACTGAGATCCTCACCCAAGAGCAGTCAGGAAGCCACACCTGCTGGATATGGAAGTCCTGTTCCTTGCACCATCGTGCTGTGCTGCCTTATTATCATGGGAGAAGGAGAAAGGCCATTAGTAGACCAGGGATGTCTCCAGTTTGGTGACCTTATTTGTGATAGTTTTTGTTAGCTAATATCTTCCTAGGTATTCAAGTGATAGTCATCGGCCACGGCTATCCCTGCCTAGCTCACTTCTCCTGCCTAGATAGCGGCTTACCATCCTGTGGGTGGTGGGTCTGTCACCTCACCTTTAACCCTGCTCAGGGGAGCAAGGCACTTAGCCCTCCTCCTGCATAGCCAGCCACTGGTTCTCACTTCTGTCTGCCCACCTCATCTTGAACAAAGTCCCCAAAGGTTGACAGGATCAACCACAACATCCTCCCCAGTGTCACCTTCTGCTATAACATCACCACCCTTCCTCAGACAAAATTTTATCTTTTAGAAAAAGCATAAAATAATTCCTTAAAGTTTGTTACTGCCACCCTGGGACATAAAGTGGAGGAAGTTTGGCAGAATGGAGAAAGCACAACCAAAACTCCTGCACAGAAAATTCCGCAGGATTTTCTTTTTTTTTTATAAGACTCATTTTTTATTTATTATACACAACAGGAATTTTCAGGGTTTTTTTTTTGTAGAGACAGAGTCTCACTCTATGGCCCTCTGTAGAGTGCCGTGACCTCACACAGCTCACAGCAAACTCCAACTCCTGGGCTTAAGCGATTCTCTTGCCTCAGCCTCCCGAGCAGCTGGGACTACAGGCACCCGCCACAACACCCAGCTATTTTTTGGTTGCAGTTTGGCTGGGGCCAGGTTTGAACCCGCCACCCTCGGTATATGGGGCCGGCGCCTTACCGACTGAGCCACAGGCACTGCCCTCCGCAGGATTTTCAAAAACCTAAGAAGGAAAGGACCCAGCCAAGCCTAGCCAAACCCATCGCAAAGAACAATAAAGAAAGCAAATGTAAACAATAGGACACGTAAAGAAATCAATGGCAGAGAGGAGAGCCGAGGCCGAGGCCACATGCACATGGCGACTGAATAAAAGGCTGAGTTGCATTCCACATAGTGAGGAGGGTGACCAGCCAAAACGAAAATAGCCACAAAAATAAAATCCAAATTGGGTAATGGCAGTAGTGTAAAAAGCAAAACTTTAAAACTTTTGGAGAGAATATGAGGTTATCTTTCTGACGCTGAGCTGTAAAAAAATCCAAAATCAAACAAACAAAAAACTTAAGACACTAAAAGTACAAATACCAAAGAAGGAAATTCTGATGACATTGAAATAGAAAACAGTGAGCAAAATAAAAAGATGAGAAGACAAACTGGAAAGTCATTTGGAAACCACGTAAACATCAAGGAGGATTGGTAATAAGAACATATAAAAAAGCCCACAAATCAAAAAAAACTAATTAACGGTCCAATAGAAATCTGGTAAATGAATATGATTAGGCAGGTCACAGAAGAAGAAACTTGGATGACCTCCCAAAATAAAAAAATATGCTCAGTTTCATTAAGGAAATAAAAAAAAAATTATACTTATTAAAGTGGCAAAAATTAAAATGTCTGAAAATGCCAAGTTCTGCAGAAATGTGTGGAAATGAAAAATCATGACCTTTGTCATGGGAACACAAATTAAAATTGCCATTTTGGGAACAATTTACTGATACCCAAGAACATTTAGATCCATGTAACCAAGCACCCTGAGGTTTTCTTTCAAGCTATAGATGCTATAAGAATGAGTGGAATACACTAAAATAATATGTAGATCTTCTTTTCAGCATTGTGTACAATAGATAAAAATTAGGAATAACATAAATGTTTTCATAGGAAATTGAATAGATAAACAGTAATATAGTCACACATGGAATAATGCAGCACAGAAGAGATAAATAGACCAAAGTTATGTACATCAACAGAATAAATCCTGAAACAAAGTATTAAATGGGAATGTAAACTGTAGAATACTACATTTCTCTTGTTCAAATTAAAGATACTCAACATAATACTATATGCTGTTTGAGTTACATGTAAACATAATAAAAATACTCACACTTAGACACAAAAGTACATTCTAACTTTAGGATAGCAGTTGCCTTTGCAGAGGGAATAAGAAGAGTGGAATCCAGAGAATGGTAAAGATGCTCTTCAAAAATTTTTATTGTTTTTTTTTTTTTTAATTTTTAAATTTCAGATTAATAGGAGGATATGAACGATTAGGTTACACTGTTTGGATTTGTTGGGTACAGTTCAAGATGTAATTGAGCCCTTCACCCAGGGGGAGTGCTGTATACCCTTACACAGTGCCCACTAGATGAGAGCTCCCTAATCCGCCTCCGTCTTCCCCTCTCCCTTTTCCCTCCTCCCCGTTCCCTTGACTTGAATTTTGTTTTTCTCTAACATGGGGATATAGTTGTTTACATATTGGTTCATATTAGAATTCTGTACATTTGATACTTGCTTTTCCATTCTTGTGATACTTGACTAAGAAGAATGTTCTTCAACTCCATCTAGTTAAATACAAAAGATGTAAAATCTCCATCTTTTTTATGGCTGAAGAGTATTCCATGTTGTCATTTTACTATAAGAGCCTGTACACTAGATGGTTTATTACAACTCATTCACAAGCACCAGGACGTGGAATCAGCCCACATGCCTATCAACTCATGAATGGATTAATAAACTGTGGTATAGGTAAAGATGCTTTTAACTCTGTAATTCTCCATTTTATTGAAAGAAGCTAATATACAAAAATGTCAATATTTCTTAGACATGAGTGACTGACGTTGACAAACTACATGTTTATATAAACATATAAATTATGTATACATAAACACACACACACACACACACAGAAAGGGTGCCAAAAAGATATACACATTTTAAGAAAGGAAAAAACTGTATTAAAATTATGATATTTAATATATACTGTTAACAAAAGATAAATATGTCACATTTGAGCACCTCTTATAATTGCAGATGTCAAATGTGATTTGAGTATTATAATTTTAGTACAGTGTTTTCTTTTGTAAAATGTGTATACTTTTTTTGGCACCCTTTGTGTGTACATACACACAAACGTGTGTGTGTATAAAATGTTCTTTGGGGTGAACACTCCTGTGTTAGGATACTGTGTCTCCCTCTTCATAGCTGTATATTCTGGGTGTGTTACTTCACCAGAATGAACTCCGTTTCTCTTTCTTTAATAATGTATAAATCAAAGTGTTGTTCTAAAGATTAAATTAAAATACATAGAGCATAAAATATAGAGAGTACATTAGTAAAATATCTGGCAGACAATAGATATCAATAAAATTCTGTTATTTTTATTTCTTGAATAAATATCAACATCTTGTGTATTGCCAGCCTTGTAAAAATAAATTACCTAGAGACGTATTATAACGTTTCATCAATAACTTTAACATCATATGCAATAGAATTGAATGGCACTCTTTTGACAATTTGTAGATATGATTCCAATATAACCTAAAGAATTTCCTCATTTGTAAATTCCTTAAGAAGTATTTTAAAACAGTGATGGGCAGCAGAACGTCCTGTGATGATGGAAGTGTTTCTGTGCCCCCAAACAGTAGCCACTAGCCATGCATGGGCTATTAAGCACTTAAAATGTAGCTAAGGAGATTAAGAAACTGAACATTCATAGTATTTCATCTTAATTAATGTAAATTTAAATAGCTACATGGGGATAGTGGCTACCATATTGTAAAATGCAGGTTTAAAGTAATAAAATGCATTGTCACAAGGACACACAGGGCACCTACTCTATGCAGAGTGTAGTATTGGGCTATATGGGACAAACATGGGGTAATTTCAGCTCTCAAATTTATAAGCCATAAAAGTAAAATAAACAGATGGGGAGACAAGATGGCGGACTGAAGCCAGCTTTCAACAGAGGCTCCCGTCCAGAAGGAGAGTTAAGGGACAGGAATTTAGTAAGTATCCTGGTGGACTTGAGCCTCACCAAGAGAGAAGGTTGAAGAACGCACATCAACACCGCTGAGGCAAGCTGTGATCACAAGGACGCAAACAAAAGGTACACAATCCACCACCAAGCGGACGGGAGTCCCCCTCCCCCATGAGACCGGCTCAAGAGCCCCACAATTGAACAAGCGGGCAGAAATTAAAGGCCCTCCCACTACACTCCACGGGAGAGACCTTCTAAAAACTGGACCTACCTCCCCTACTGGGGTGCCGTGGCGTTCTCCTGCCGGGCATAAAACTGAATAAAACTTTGGGAATTCTTTGCCGGCAACCCTGAATCCCCGGCGCTCCCCTCTCGCCCACTGAGGTCTAGAGGCCTGTCCCCCAGGAATTCGGATCCTTGGGTGATTTCTCAAGGGAAGTGGACAGTCCCCGAGTTGCGACTGGTCAGCATTGACTCTGAGGCGAGCGAGTGAGGAGAGGGCACCGGGCTGAAGGGGAGTCACGCCTCGCAGCACTTCCCTGCGGTGCAGTGCAGCAACCCTCCCCGGGCAACATTACGGGGCAGGCACAAGACTGAATAAGACTCTAGCTTCCCCACCGAGAGCTGAGAGGCCTTACTCTCACTCGGGGTCTGAGGGCCTATCCCCCAGGAGTTCGGATCCTTGGGTGATTTCTCAAGGGGAGTGCACAGTGCCTGAGATGCGCCAGGTCAGCGCTGACTCTGGGACACGTGAGCGAAGAGAGGGCACTCTGCTGAGGGGAAATCAAGCCTTGGCGGCACTTCCCTGCGGTGCAGTGCAGGAGCCCTCCCCGGGCCATAGTGTTGCGTAAAACTGAATGAAACTCTAGCTTCCCCCCGCCACTCTCAATCGGGGTCTGGGGGCCCATCCCCCAAGAGTTCTGATTTTTGGGAGATCTCTTGAGGGTGATCTCTTGAGGGACCCAGCACAAACTGCGGCCGCTCAGTGCTGACTCTGGGGCGCGGGACAGAGGAGAAAAGGGTCGCCTGAGTGCCCACACCAGAGCAGCAGTTCCCTGGAGGTAGATCAACAGCCGTTTTTTCTTTAACGGCAGAACGCCCACTTCTGGATATTCTGAGGCCACACCCCCTGTCTCCCTGGGCAACCAGAGGAGGCCACCGGTGAGCGGGGGATTTCCTGACACAGCTCACAAACCCTGGAAGCTTCCAGGGCGGGGCCGACCCAGAGAGGTATTCGAACGCAAATCTCCTCCAGCAGCAAAGACTTTTGAACTCAAAACAGCCCGTCTTCTGTAGGCGATTTCGACAGGAACAGAGACAGAACCCCGCAAAGTTGTCTGTTCTATTCTGTTCTGTTCTGTTCTGTTACCAGCATCCATCAGGGACGGGGCTAAGCCTGAGTGAACACCTCCTTCCCATCACCTGCATCAAACACTCAAAGATGTCAGGCCCCATTTCCTCCTGCTAGATAGTGGCAGTCTGCGGGGGCCTGGCAGACTTCCTTGTGATTCAGGCAGGTACAAACCCCTGGAGTGTCTGTTCACTGCAGGCAACTGGGTTAGCCATCTGCAGAGATACCAGTGACTGGGTCCGACGGAGGGGCAAAGTGGGGAAGGAGACGTCAACCTTCCTAGACTGCTCTGTTTGCTGGGTGGCTCCTCCTGACTCCATGCTGCACTGGGGTGAACCGTGTCAGAGGAGTCACCAGGCCCCTGTGATCCAGTTCCCAGAGACCTCTTGAACTCTCCCACCTGAAACAAGTGCCGATTGAGACAGCTGATTTGGACCTTTTGAACTGGGCTAATAGACTGAGGACTTTTCAGGCGGTGCCCTGGGTATGCGATTGTAGGAAGGTTTGATTCTCCTTTTCCAACTGGGGCCAGAGGTGGGCAGGCGGGGTGACTTAATTGCTGATTTTTCCACACAGCTGAGACTTCAAGCCAGAGTAGAAGTTGCAATAGGATCGAACAGAAACCAGCTGAAAGCAAGACAGAACCACTTTGCTCCACCACACCAGACAGGGCCCCAGTTTCTCAGGCCACAACACTGTACGGGCCCTCGATAAAACCCCAGGGGAAAAACCAAAGGGAGTAAAATAACCATGGGGCGGAATCAGCGGAAAAACTCTGGTAACATGAATAACCAGAATAGATCAACCCCCCCAAGAAAAGATACGGCAGATGTGATTGAAGATCCCATTCATAAACAACTGGCTGAGATGTCAGAAATCAAATTCAGAATTTGGATGGCAGACAAGATTAATAAAATGGAATTAGGAATCCGAGGAGAAATTCAAAAATTGTCTCAAGAATTTAACGAATTTAAAGACAAAACCACCAAAGACTTAGACACACTGAAACAAGAACTTACAGCCCTCAAATATATGAAAAATACAGTAGAATCCCTCAGTAACAGAATGGAGCAAGCAGAAGAAAGGATTTCTGACATTGAAGATAAAGTCTTCGAACGCTCCCAATCTCTCAAAGAGGAAGAGAAATGGAGAGCAAAAACGGATCACTCACTCAGAGAACTCTCAGATAATTCGAAAAAAAGCAACATAAGGATTATAGGAATTTCTGAGAACGATGAAGTCGCCTCCGAGGGCACAGAGGCCCTTCTGCATGAAATTATGAAAGAAAATTTTCCAGACATGCCTAGAGAATCTGAAATTCAGATAGCAGACAGCTTCAGAACCCCAGCACGATTCAACCCCAATAAGTCATCCCCCAGACATATCATAATTAGCTTCACTAAAGTTAACATGAAAGAGATGATTCTCAAAGCAGCCCGGCGAAAGAAAACTATAACGTACAAAGGTAAGAATATTAGAATAACTGCAGATCTCTCTGCTGAAACTTTTCAAGCAAGAAGAGGCTGGTCATCAACTTTTAATCTCCTAAAGCAAAAAAACTTTCAACCCAGGATCTTGTATCCAGCTAAACTGAGTTTCATCTATGATGGAGAAATTAAATACTTCAATGACATTCATATGTTGAAAAAATTTGCCATAAGTAAACCAGCTCTTCAGGATATTCTCAGACCTATCCTCCACAATGACCAACCCAATCCTATACCACAAAAGTAAACTCACTCAGAAACTTCGGATCAAACTCCAACTCCCACACTGGCGAAAGGATTAAAAATGTCCACTGGACCTTTGAAAAACTCGATACCCAAAATTCCACCAGACTTATCAATACTCTCCATCAATGTGAATGGCTTAAACTGTCCTCTAAAGAGACATAGGTTAGCTGACTGGATACAAAAACTCAAGCCAGATATTTGTTGCATACAAGAGTCACATCTCAACTTAAAAGACAAATACAGACTCAGGGTGAAAGGATGGTCATCCATATTTCAGGCAAATGGTAATCAGAAAAAAGCAGGTGTTGCAATTTTATTTGCAGATACAGTAGGCTTTAAACTATCAAAAGTAAGGAAGGACAAGAATGGTCACTTCATATTTGTTAAGGGTAATACTCAATATGATGAGATCTCAATTATTAATATCTATGCACCCAACCAGAATGCACCTCAATTTATAAGAGAAACTCTAACAGACATGAGTAACTTGATTTCCTCCAGCTCCATAATCGTCGGAGATTTCAACACTCCCTTGGCAGTGTTGGATCGATCCTCCAGAAAGAAGCTGAGCAAAGAAATCTTAGATTTAAACCTAACCATCCAATATTTAGATTTAGCAGACATCTACAGAACATTTCATCCCAACAAAACTGAATACACATACTTCTCATCAGCCCACGGAACTTACTCCAAAATTGATCACATTTTAGGTCACAAGTCTAACCTCAGTAAATTTAAAGGAATAGAAATTATTCCATGCATCTTCTCGGACCATCATGGAATAAAACTTGAATTGAGTGACAACAGGAATCTGCATACCCATACAAAAACATGGAAGTTAGATAACCTTATGCTGAATGATAGCTGGGTCAGAGATGAGATTAAGAAAGAAATCGCCAATTTTTTGGAACAAAACGACAACGAAGACACAAACTATCAGAACCTCTGGGACACTGCAAAGGCAGTTCTAAGAGGGAAATTTATAGCACTGAAAGCCTTCCTCAAGAGAACGGAAAGGGAGGAAGTTAACAACTTAATGGGACATCTCACGCAACTGGAAAAGGAAGAACATTCCAACCCCAAACCCAGTAGAAGAAAAGAAATAACCAAAATTAGAGCAGAATTAAATGAAATTGAAAACAAAAGAATAATACAACAGATCAATAAATCAAAAAGCTGGTTTTTTGAAAAGGTCAATAAAATAGATAAACCTCTGGCCAACCTAATCAGGAAAAAAAGAGTAAAATCTCTAATATCATCAGTCAGAAACAACAAAGACGAAATAACCACAGACTCATCAGAAATCCAAAAAATCCTTAATGAATATTACAAGAAACTTTATTCTCAGAAATATGAAAATCTGAAGGAAATAGACCGATACTTGGAAGCACGCCACCTTCCAAGACCTAACCAGAATCAAGTGGAAATGTTGAACAGACCCATATCAAGTTCAGAAATAGCATCAACTATACAAAACCTCCCTAAAAAGAAAAGCCTGGGACCAGATGGTTTCACGTCAGAATTCTACCAAACCTTTAAAGAGGAATTAGTACCTATATTACTCAACCTGTTCCAAAATGTAGAAAAAGAAGGAAGAGTACCCAACACGTTCTATGAAGCAAACATCACCCTGATCCCCAAACCAGGAAAAGACCCAACAAGAAAAGAAAATTATAGACCAATATCACTAATGAATATAGATGCAAAAATATTCAACAAGATCCTAACAAACAGAATCCAGCAACACATCAAACAAATTATACATCATGACCAAGTTGGTTTTATGCCAGGGTCTCAAGGCTGGTTCAATATACGTAAATCTATAAATGTAATTCAGCACATAAACAAATTAAAAAACAAAGACCATATGATTCTCTCAATTGATGCAGAAAAAGCTTTTGATAATATCCAGCATCCCTTCATGATCAGAACACTCAAGAAAATTGGTCTAGAAGGGACTTTTCTTAAACTGATAGAGGCTATCTACAGCAAACCCACAGCCAATATCATATTGAATGGAGTTAAATTGGAATCATTTCCACTCAGATCAGGAACCAGACAAGGCTGCCCATTGTCTCCATTGCTTTTCAACATTGTAATGGAAGTTTTAGCCACCGCAATTAGGGAAGAAAAGGCGATCAAGGGTATCCATATAGGGTCAGAAGACATCAAACTCTCGCTCTTCGCAGATGATATGATTGTGTATCTGGAAAACACTAGGGACTCTACTACAAAACTCCTTGAAGTGATCAAGGAATACAGCAGCGTCTCAGGTTACAAAATCAACATTCATAAATCGGTAGCCTTTATATACACCAACAACAGTCAAATTGAAAAAGCAGTTAAGGACTCTATCCCATTCACAGTAGTGCCAAAGAAGATGAAATATTTGGGAATTTACCTAACAAAAGACGTGAAAGATCTCTATAAAGAGAACTATGAAACTCTAAGAAAAGAAATAGCTGAAAATGTTAACAAATGGAAAAACATACCATGCTCATGGCTGGGAAGAATCAACATTATCAAAATGTCCATACTACCCAAAGCAATATATAATTTCAATGCACTCCCTATTAAAGCTCCACTGTCATATTTTAAAGATCTTGAAAAAACATTACTTCGTTTTATATGGAATCAGAAAAAACCTCCAATAGCCAAGACATTACTCAGAAATAAAAACAAAACAGGAGGAATCACACTACCAGACCTCAGACTTTACTTCAAATCGATAGTGATCAAAACAGCATGGTATTGGCACAAAAACAGAGAAGTAGATATCTGGAACAGAATAGAGAACCAAGAGATGAATCCAGCTACTTACCGCTATTTGATTTTTGACAAGCCAATTAAAAACATTCAGTGGGGAAAAGATTCCCTATTTAACAAATGGTGCTGGGTGAACTGGCTGGCAACCTGCAGAAGACTGAAATTGGACCCACACCTTTCACCATTAACTAAGATAGACTCTCATTGGATTAAAGATTTAAACTTAAGACATGAAACTATAAAAATACTAGAGGAGAATGCAGGGAAAACCCTTGAAGAAATTGGTCTGGGTGAGTTTTTCATGAGGAGAACCCCCCGGGCAATTGAAGCAGCTTCAAAAATACACTACTGGGACTTGATCAAACTAAAAAGCTTCTGCACAGCTAAGAACACAGTAAGCAGAGCAAGCAGACAGCCCTCAGAATGGGAGAAGATATTTGCAGGGTATATCTCTGACAAAGGTTTAATAACCAGAATCCACAGAGAACTCAAACGCATCAGCAAGAAAAAAACAAGGGATCCCATCGCAGGCTGGGCAAGGGATTTGAAGAGAAACTTCTCTGAAGAAGACAGGCGCAAGGCCTTCAGACATATGAAAAAATGCTCATCATCTTTAATCATCAGAGAAATGCAAATCAAAACTACTTTGAGATATCATCTAACTCCAATGAGACTAGCCTATATCACAAAATCTCAAGACCAGAGATGTTGGCGTGGATGCGGAGAAAAGGGAACACTTCTGCACTGCTGGTGGGAATGCAAATTAATACATTCCTTTTGGAAAGATATATGGAGAACACTCAGAGATCTAAAAATAGTTCTGCCATTCAATCCTGTAATTCCTTTGCTGGGCATATACCCAGAAGACCAAAAATCACAACATAACAAAGATATTTGTACCAGAATGTTTATTGCAGCCCAATTCATAATAGCTAAGTCATGGAAAAAGCCCAAGTGCCCATCGATCCACGAATGGATTAATAAATTGTGGTATATGTATACCATGGAATACTATGCAGCCTTAAAGAAAGATGGAGACTTTACTTCTTTTATGTTTACATGGATGGAGCTGGAACATATTCTTCTTAGTAAAGTATCCCAAGAATGGAAGAAAAAGTACCCAATGTACACAGCCCTACTATGAAACTAATTTGGGACTCTCACATGAAAGCTATAACCCAGCTACAACTTAACAATAGGGGGAAGTGGGAGGGGGGGTGGGTAGAGGGAGGGGGATCGGTGGGATCACACCTGTGGTGCATCTTACAGGGGTATTTGCGAAACTTGGTAAATGTAGAATGTAAATGTTTTGGCACAGTAACTGAGATAACGCCAGAAAGGCTATGTTAACCACTGTGATAAAAATGTGTCAAATGGTTTATGAAGCGAGTGTATGATGCCCCATGATCATATCAATGTATACAGTTATGATTTAATAAAAATAAATAAATAAATAAAAAAATAAAAAAAAGTAAAATAAACAAGCATGAAAGATTTAAATGACAACAAGGCACAGCAGTGACTGAGCTAAAGTGGTTGCCTTTTCATGGCCTTGCTTGGGTAACTTCTCACGCTTATGACTCAGTTCAGGATTTCATTCTCTAAAGAGGCCTCTTCTGACCACCCCCCTTACTGGGGGCATATTAGATGTCTCCTCTCTGTTTCCAAAAGACCTTCTGCACATTTCTGAAATTGACCTTATTATGTGCTTTTATAATTAAGTCCATCCTCCCATAACTGATCAAGAGCTCCTTGGAAGTAGAAGCTACATCACACTCATCCTTTTTTTTGCTCTAGCTCTTGATATATTCTGCACAAATGTGTAACTTTGTCATATAAGTAATGAAGATTCTCAACATTTATTAACCATAGATGTGATGTGATCTTTGTGGCATTTGAGGAAGTGAATTTTGCTAATAATATTCAATATGGATACATCTGCCTAAAAGCAAGCATCATGTTTGGAGGTCAGTGATGACAAGGTACTGGGAATGCTTTGAATAAATATTAACATGATTTTCTACTTCTTATTTTGGTACGACCTTTGCTAACATCATCTCCTCCCAGATAATCCACATGGCCATGGCCGTCTTCCTTCCATCAGATCCTCTTTAAATGTCATTTTTAAAGCAAAGTCCAGAATGCCATCTGCATCACTGATCATTCTATCTTGCTTTGTTTTCCTCCGCGTGCCTTATCAATACCCCATATATTTATTTTACTTATTTGTTTGGTTTATTACCTGTCATACCCCAGTAGAAGGACAGCTCCTTGGAAGCAGGAATTTATTCTGCTTTTTTTATTACTATATCTTTAGCACCTAAAACAGTACCTGATACATGACTTCTGTGTGTATAGGGCAAACATTTGCAGAAGTAGAAATAGCTACTTCTATGCTTCTGGCACTCATAGTAAGATTTTGCAGTAAAACAATGAGCTCTGAAGCCAGGCTTTTAAAGAAATATTTATCTAAAGGTTAAAGCAATTTTGTATATCAAGAACCAAAGCTAGAAGACTCCAATCTTAAAATATGTTCCACAGTATACCTAAGATGCCCTTTCCATCCACTACAACCAACCAGAGGATTATTGCAAGATAGAAGGTGGGTTTGCTATGAAGCAAAGACAAGTCCAACCAGCCTTTTGCAATTCCTGGTGTCTGAGACAGAGGCTGAGGCAGGAGGCCCTGATCTCCTCCCTCAAGACCTTAACTCAGAAATCAGGAGGAGATTTAGATAAATAGATTAAAAAGTCAAGAGCAAAGAACTCAAGAGAAGATGACACTGCAGATTCTCACTGCATCATCTGGTAAGCAGTGGAAGAGGGGATGTGGTGACATCAGAGATAATTAAGAGCCCCACGTGGTTGTCAGAAGAATGGCATCTGTTTAACTTTCTGGAACTACTCCAGCACTCTTGGTTCCAGCATCATGTGGGAAAGGTTGGGGAGGAGGCACTATCCTGCCAACACAGGAAAGGTGATGGCAGAACACTTGAGTTCAGGAAAAATAGGGTAGGGGGTACCCACACATCAGGACTACATGAGGGTGGAGGGACAATGTGGCTGAGACTCAAAGAACTACAAAAAATCCAAGTGAGGCCACGTTGTAGAGAAAGGCTACTGAACAGAGCAATGGAGCAACAGCACACAAGTCAAAAGTTATACCCACCGGAACACTGGCAGGGATCAGACAAGGATGTGACTCAGAAAGCAGAGGCAGCAGAAAATACCCAGACTTTAGAATCTCATCACTCTGCTGCCTCAAGGTCACATAAGACATTTTTGAGAGCTTTAGGGAGCAAATTATGAAAATTGGGAGTCGTAGAATTTCTATCTACAGGCTAAACAAACGAAAGGGATGGTCGCTTCTCTATCAGATTCAGGTTACCAAGTTAATCCATCCCTACAACTTAGCAGTGGGGTAAATCATCGGAAAAACCCAGTAAGTTATAGATGAGATGTAGAAACTGCAACTTCTTTGCACATCTGAGAAGACCATGAATAAAATCGCCTGTGCACACAGCCAGACCCTGTGAAAGTTAAATGGATGCCAGTGGGCAGAATCAAGAGAATTTTTGACACAGTTGAGTTTTTCTTGGCCTCTAAAGCACCTGCTAGGTAGACCACCAAGTTGTGAAGCAACTGTTGTTTCATGCAAATAATATAAAACGATCTTGAGGAAGTGTCCTTGGGGATGTTAGAATAGCACACTATAATTCACATTTATATTTCATTATCTAGTTCACCAGCAGCTTCTCCATGTATAATTTCATGTCATCTTTACAGAACAGCCTGTGGTTGTTACCAACCCCATTTGACAGATAAAGAAAGCTGAGCTCACGGGCTTTTCAATGGCAGGGCTGTGTGTCTGGATTCCACACTGTGTACATTACTGACAGTTCTCGATTTGGGAGTTGGGGGGTTTCTCTCAATTCCTTACAAAGAGTTTTTCTCCAGTCACTGATCTGGGAATCTCTTGTTCCTATAGAATCCAGTCAAATGGGCAGGTATCAGCATCCCCCTCACCCCTGGCAGGTGCAGTCAAATGAACAGCAGCCTTCACTGCCTTTTAATGAGTAGCCCCATGCTGCCCCAGTTACACATTCTGGTTTGAATTTTTAATTCTACCTCATAAAGTAGTTCCATAAATCACCCTGTGCTCCATTTAGAGTTGCATTTTCCAAAACCATCTCTGAAGTAATTAAGGAGAAACCATGCAGGCCTCTAAATCAGTTCTCCAAAATATGCAGGAGCAATGACAACTCCGCAGCTCGCTGTCCTTTTCTTCTCTCTCTAGCATCAATTCATTCTGACTATGACATATCACCATCCCCAAACCTTCATTCACAAAATATTTATGAGCCATTTGTGAACCTTTAGCCATTGAGAAATATAATGCTGCATGACAAAAATGTGTTATACAAAAGTGTACCAAGTCTTGCTTTAATATAATCCATCCGGTCTCAGGTCACAGATTAATATCTTAAACTTGACTCCAGTATGAAATCCAGACCAAAGCAATATTGCAAAAATCTTGTGGCTGTATCCAGAGACCTTGCAACCTAACCTAATTTGCCTATTGCCTACATTTTCAAAATCAAATAAACACATAAATAAAAAGTAAATCCAAAAGAGATTCCCTTAGCTCCAGGGAGCACTTTCACATTATATACAAAGCAAACCAATTTGAATGTTTCCCAAACATGCAGGTGCTAAACACTCATGCTTGGCAGGAGTAATTATTTGTTGTATTCCCTGGATCTTCTATTTTGCTGAATTTAATTTGTTTTCAATACTTAGAGGAAGTAAAAATATAAAAGTACACCCAAACAGTAGAACAACTGTGACAGTAAATAAGAGATTTACCACAATGCTTATTATGAATGTTGTTCAGGCAGCATAAAATTAAAAAAGGACATCCATCCTGAGTCTCCCCTCCTCACTCTGCAGCTGGTAGAAAAATGTGAGCCTGAAACAATGGAGGGAGGGATGCTATTGGCGGAAGAGTTGAGCCAAAGTCACAACGATCGTTGGAAAGAGGTTTGTCATTTCTTTATAGTAACTGGTTGCCAGTAAAGATTCTGGAGCAAGGACAAAGGCCAGTGTTGCTGGAGGGTCTGAAGCAGGAGTCACGGCAGCCAGGACATTGATGGACACATTTCCTCCAGACAGCAGTTCTCAAATCCAGCTGCATACGAATCACCGGAGGGATTTGAAAGCTGCTAATGTCAGACTGATGGACTTGGAAAATATCTGCAGGTGGGGCCCAGAACCTACTAGGTATAAAAATGTTGTCCAGGTGAGCCTAATGCTTTGACTATGCTGAGAATCTCCGAGCTGTAGGTTGATTACATTGGTTTAACTCTGACTGACGATCAACTGTTCACAGTCCCTTGGTTTAAATCAGAAATTGCAAACTTGAAGGCTGCAGGCTTTATTTAGAATATAAACATATTTGCTCTGGCACGCATTATGCTCAAAATTGAACTAATGTTTTAAAATATAAAAACAAAAAACAAGACATGTTACCTTAAAATATAGATTCTTCCTAAAAAGAGAGTTCTGGACATTCTAGGGCACATGTTGACTGGGCCTAAGTGATGTCTGCACTCTCACACAAGGTAAGTCTCTTTCGTTTTCCACAGGCCATGACATGCCTTTTTGCATAACAAACTAGATACCTTCTCTCACTTATAGTGCCTGGATGGTTTTTATAGCTACTCACAGTTCTAAGACTCGATTTTATAAGTAAGTAAATGTAGTGACTTTGCAAGAAAGTTTCAAATTCTGGGGAGAAAGAAAAGGAAAAGAAAAAAATAAGTAAATGGAGGCCTAGAAAATGCAAACTGCTTCTTAGTTCTATTATTTCTTAAGCTCTGTCATATTTTCTCGAATCCCCATTTACCTATGCTAAACTTCTAGTGAAATTTGTTTTTGCAGATTGGCCTCTTAATATTTAATGATGTTTCTCTTTGAATTTTAAAGTAGTAATTAAAATGAACTGTTCAGAAAGAGCATATTAATTCCAATTTTTAAAATATGAAAGAGAATAAGTCTTACTCAAAGCAAGAGCACAGTAAAAAGTGAACATTAATTCTGTAGGGTGAGCCTGGGTATCTCTTATTAAATATTCATCTCAATCAAGACAAATAAGTTGAGACAACAGCTACAAAGAAACATAAAATATATACTAAGAAGAAATGTTTCCCATTCTCTAACTTTCTTCACACGTGGGCCGGCACTTCTCAATTTCTGAATTATTTTATACGTGTCTATGTTCCTCTAAGACATTATTAATTCTTTAAGAACAGGGCACTTGATGTATTTATCTTCTAGATCTACAATAGCATCTAGCACAGAGCTTTATGTGTATGTAATTAGATTAGTATGCACTGATCTTTGGGAAATGTCCTCTAAAATACCAAAGTGACTCCCAGAAATAAAGAAACCAATATCCAAAATAAAAACATGTGTATCAGTAGACTGAGGCAAGCAGATTGTCCTGTTTAATGTGAGTGATCAGCACCTAATCGGTCAAAAGCCTGATGGAGCAAAAACGGTGGACTCAGCCCGGAGTAAGGGGCAACGCCTGCCTGACTGCTTGGACCAGGACATTGGTCTCCTCTGCCTTTCTTAGCTTTTCTTGAGTCTCAGACCTTCTGGCTGTTAGATGAGAACTTACACTACTTAGACTCAGGCAAAAACTAGGTCATTGGCTTTCCTGAGTCACCAGCTTTCAACTGATAGATCTTGGGAATTCTCAGTATCCATGATTGCATGAGCTAATTCCTTATGGTGTCTGTCTGTCTATTAGCTATCTATCTATTATCTATATATATCTATCTATCATCTATCTGTCATATTCTTTTCCCCTGGAGAACCTTGACTAATACATGGAGCAGAGGACTGGGGTCAGAGAGAGCCTAGTGGATTGGGGTAACTGCAGATCTTGTCCTGTTCTGCCAGAGTCAAAAATAGTAAGTGGAGAAAGACAAGCCAGGGGCCTGGAGATCTCAGCAGGGCAGACTAGGCACAATGAGGCTTGACTGGCTGCAAGGCTCTGTGGCTCCTCTCCCCCATGTGCTCCTCTTTCCCATGGAAGAAAAAAATGTAAAAATCATTAAAAATGACAGACTAAATGTCATGTAAAACAGCAATGAATAAAAGTTTGCACTTTTATTAATTGCATTAATGATTCATCAGGGTCAGGAACGGAAGGAAAATGTTGCCTTGATTCGTTTATTCAATATATATTTATCAAGAGACTAAGGTGGCCAAGATATCACTCTGGGTACAGAGGAGACAGGAGTGAACAAAGTTTCTACTGTCAAAGATGAAGCTGGCAGGGAGAAAATTACACACAATAACCAACTAAGCAATATGCCAGGTTATGCACTGAAGAGAGTGGTAATTTTTATGAAAAAAAAAAAAGCTTAGGAATTACAAGAGAAGGGGTTGCTTATTATTTCACAGCAGGTATTGGGAAAGGCCTCAGTTATGAGATTAGAGTTGGGCAGAGAGCTGACAGCACTGCAGATGGACAACACACAGGAGGACCAGAAGCATGACTGCCAAGACTTGGGAAGGTACTAGGTGTGCTCAAGGCAACGAAAGAGGCCAGCATGACTGGACTGATGGCAAGATGGGATGGAAGGAGAACAGACTGGGGGAAAAGGGGAAGACAGAGGAGGAGATGGAAGAGACTAGAGATGGAAACTGAGGAGAATGATGGTGGAATGGATGAGACTAGACCTGGGGGACTGAGGAGAGTGAGAAGGGGATGGAGGAGACCAGACCTGAGGGACTGAGGAGAGTGAGAAGGGGGTGGAGGAGACCAGACCTGAGGGACTGAGGAGAGTGAGAAGGGGGTGGAGGAGACCAGACCTGGGGGACTGAGGAGAGTGAGAAGGGGGTGGAGGAGACCAGACCTGGGGGACTGAGGAGAGTGAGAAGGGGGTGGAGGAGACCAGACCTGAGGGATGGAGGAGAGTGAGAAGGGGGTGGAGGAGACCATACCTGGGGGACTGAGGAGAGTGAGAAGGGGGTGGAGGAGACCAGACCTGGGGGACTGAGGAGAGTGAGAAGGGGGTGGAGGAGACCATACCTGGGGGACTGAGGAGAGTGAGAAGGGGGTGGAGGAGACCAGACCTGGGGGACTGAGGAGAGTGAGAAGGGGGTGGAGGAGACCAGACCTGGGGGACTGAGGAGAGTGAGAAGGGGGTGGAGGAGACCAGACCTGGGGGACTGAGGAGAGTAAGAAGGGGGTGGAGGGGAACAGACCTGAGGGACTGAGGAGAGTGAGAAGGGGGTGGAGGAGACCAGACCTGGGGGACTGAGGAGAGTGAGAAGGGGATGGAGGAGACCAGACCTGAGGGACTGAGGAGAGTGAGAAGGGGATGGAGGAGACCAGACCTGGGGGACTGAGGAGAGTGAGAAGGGGGTGGAGGAGACCAGACCTGGGGGACTGAGGAGAGTGAGAAGGGGGTGGAGGAGACCAGACCTGGAGGACTGAGGAGAGTGAGAAGGGGGTGGAGGAGACCAGACCTGAGGGACTGAGGAGAGTGAGAAGGGGGTGGAGGAGACCAGACCTGGGGGACTGAGGAGAGTGAGAAGGGGATGGAGGAGACCAGACCTGGGGGACTGAGGAGAGTGAGAAGGGGGTGGAGGAGACCAGACCTTGGGGACTGAGGAGAGTGAGAAGGGGGTGGAGGAGACCAGACCTGGGGGACGGAGGAGAGTGAGAAGGGGATGGAGGAGACCAGACCTGGGGGACTGAGGAGAGTGAGAAGGGGGTGGAGGAGACCAGACCTGAGGGACTGAGGAGAGTGAGAAGGGGATGGAGGAGACCAGACCTGGGGGACTGAGGAGAGTGAGAAGGGGGTGGAGGAGACCAGACCTGGGGGACTGAGGAGAGTGAGAAGGGGGTGGAGGAGACCAGACCTGAGGGACTGAGGAGAGTGAGAAGGGGGTGGAGGAGACCAGACCTGGGGGACTGAGGAGAGTGAGAAGGGGATGGAGGAGACCAGACCTGGGGGACTGAGGAGAGTGAGAAGGGGGTGGAGGAGACCAGACCTTGGGGACTGAGGAGAGTGAGAAGGGGGTGGAGGAGACCAGACCTGGGGGACTGAGGAGAGTGAGAAGGGGGTGGAGGAGACCAGACCTGAGGGACTGAGGAGAGTGAGAAGGGGGTGGAGGAGACCAGACCTGGGGGACTGAGGAGAGTGAGAAGGGGGTGGAGGAGACCAGACCTGGGGGACTGAGGAGAGTGAGAAGGGGGTGGAGGAGACCAGACCTGGGGGACTGAGGAGAGTGAGAAGGGGGTGGAGGAGACCAGACCTGAGGGATGGAGGAGAGTGAGAAGGGGGTGGAGGAGACCATACCTGGGGGACTGAGGAGAGTGAGAAGGGGGTGGAGGAGACCAGACCTGGGGGACTGAGGAGAGTGAGAAGGGGGTGGAGGAGACCATACCTGGGGGACTGAGGAGAGTGAGAAGGGGGTGGAGGAGACCAGACCTGGGGGACTGAGGAGAGTGAGAAGGGGGTGGAGGAGACCAGACCTGGGGGACTGAGGAGAGTGAGAAGGGGGTGGAGGAGACCAGACCTGGGGGACTGAGGAGAGTGAGAAGGGGGTGGAGGAGACCAGACCTGAGGGACTGAGGAGAGTAAGAAGGGGGTGGAGGGGAACAGACCTGAGGGACTGAGGAGAGTGAGAAGGGGGTGGAGGAGACCAGACCTGGGGGACTGAGGAGAGTGAGAAGGGGGTGGAGGAGACCAGACCTGAGGGACTGAGGAGAGTGAGAAGGGGATGGAGGAGACCAGACCTGGGGGACTGAGGAGAGTGAGAAGGGGGTGGAGGAGACCAGACCTGGGGGACTGAGGAGAGTGAGAAGGGGGTGGAGGAGACCAGACCTGGGGGACTGAGGAGAGTGAGAAGGGGGTGGAGGAGACCAGACCTGGGGGACTGAGGAGAGTGAGAAGGGGGTGGAGGAGACCAGACCTGGAGGACTGAGGAGAGTGAGAAGGGGGTGGAGGAGACCAGACCTGAGGGACTGAGGAGAGTGAGAAGGGGGTGGAGGAGACCAGACCTGGGGGACTGAGGAGAGTGAGAAGGGGATGGAGGAGACCAGACCTGGGGGACTGAGGAGAGTGAGAAGGGGGTGGAGGAGACCAGACCTTGGGGACTGAGGAGAGTGAGAAGGGGGTGGAGGAGACCAGACCTGGGGGACTGAGGAGAGTGAGAAGGGGATGGAGGAGACCAGACCTTGGGGACTGAGGAGAGTGAGAAGGGGGTGGAGGAGACCAGACCTGGGGGACGGAGGAGAGTGAGAAGGGGATGGAGGAGACCAGACCTGGGGGACTGAGGAGAGTGAGAAGGGGGTGGAGGAGACCAGACCTGAGGGACTGAGGAGAGTGAGAAGGGGATGGAGGAGACCAGACCTGGGGGACTGAGGAGAGTGAGAAGGGGGTGGAGGAGACCAGACCTGGGGGACTGAGGAGAGTGAGAAGGGGGTGGAGGAGACCAGACCTGAGGGACTGAGGAGAGTGAGAAGGGGGTGGAGGAGACCAGACCTGGGGGACTGAGGAGAGTGAGAAGGGGATGGAGGAGACCAGACCTGGGGGACTGAGGAGAGTGAGAAGGGGGTGGAGGAGACCAGACCTTGGGGACTGAGGAGAGTGAGAAGGGGGTGGAGGAGACCAGACCTGGGGGACTGAGGAGAGTGAGAAGGGGGTGGAGGAGACCAGACCTGGGGGACTGAGGAGAGTGAGAAGGGGGTGGAGGAGACCAGACCTGGGGGACTGAGGAGAGTGAGAAGGGGGTGGAGGAGACCAGACCTGAGGGACTGAGGAGAGTGAGAAGGGGGTGGAGGAGACCAGACCTGGGGGACTGAGGAGAGTGAGAAGGGGGTGGAGGAGACCAGATCTGGGGGACTGAGGAGAGTGAGAAGGGGGTGGAGGAGACCAGACCTGGGGGACTGAGGAGAGTGAGAAGGGGGTGGAGGAGACCAGACCTGAGGGACTGAGGAGAGTGAGAAGGGGGTGGAGGAGACCAGACCTGGGGGACTGAGGAGAGTGAGAAGGGGGTGGAGGAGACCAGACCTGGGGGACTGAGGAGAGTGAGAAGGGGGTGGAGGAGACCAGACCTGGGGGACTGAGGAGAGTGAGAAGGGGGTGGAGGAGACCAGACCTGGGGGACTGAGGAGAGTGAGAAGGGGATGGAGGAGACCAGACCTGAGGGACTGAGGAGAGTGAGCCGGGAATGGAGGAGACCAGGCCTGAGGGACTGAGGAGAGTGAGAAGGGGATGGAGGAGACCAGACCTGAGGGACTGAGGAGAGTGAGACGGGGATGGAGTAGACCAGACCTGAGGGATGGAGGAGAGTGAGAAGGGGATGGAGGAGACCAGACCTGAGGGACTGCGGAGAGTGAGCCGGGGATGGAGGAGACCAGGCCTGAGGGACTGAGGAGAGTGAGAAGGGGATGGAGGAGACCAGACCTGAGGGACTGAGGAGAGTGAGAAGGGGGTGGAGGAGACCAGACCTGGGGGACTGAGGAGAGTGAGAAGGGGATGGAGGAGACCAGACCTGAGGGACTGAGGAGAGTGAGAAGGGGATGGAGGAGACCAGACCTGAGGGACTGAGGAGAGTGAGAAGGGGGTGGAGGAGACCAGACCTGAGGGACTGAGGAGAGTGAGAAGGGGGTGGAGGAGACCAGACCTGGGGGACTGAGGAGAGTGAGAAGGGGGTGGAGGAGACCAGACCTGAGGGACTGAGGAGAGTGAGAAGGGGGTGGAGGAGACCAGACCTGGGGGACTGAGGAGAGTGAGAAGGGGGTGGAGGAGACCAGACCTGGGGGACTGAGGAGAGTGAGAAGGGGGTGGAGGAGACCAGACCTGAGGGACTGAGGAGAGTGAGAAGGGGATGGAGGAGACCAGACCTGGGGGACTGAGGAGAGTGAGAAGGGGGTGGAGGAGACCAGACCTGAGGGACTGAGGAGAGTGAGAAGGGGGTGGAGGAGACCAGACCTGAGGGACTGAGGAGAGTGAGAAGGGGATGGAGGAGACCAGACCTGGGGGACTGAGGAGAGTGAGAAGGGGGTGGAGGAGACCAGACCTGGGGGACTGAGGAGAGTGAGAAGGGGATGGAGGAGACCAGACCTGAGGGACGAAGGAGAGTGAGAAGGGGGTGGAGGAGACCAGACCTGGGGGACTGAGGAGAGTGAGAAGGGGGTGGAGGAGACCAGACCTGAGGGACTGAGGAGAGTGAGAAGGGGGTGGAGGAGACCAGACCTGGGGGACTGAGGAGAGTGAGAAGCGGGTGGAGGAGACCAGACCTGGGGGACTGAGGAGAGTGAGAAGGGGGTGGAGGAGACCAGACCTGGGGAACTGAGGAGAGTGAGCCGGGAATGGAGGAGACCAGGCCTGAGGGACTGAGGAGAGTGAGAAGGGGATGGAGGAGACCAGACCTGAGGGACTGAGGAGAGTGAGACGGGGATGGAGTAGACCAGACCTGAGGGACGGAGGAGAGTGAGAAGGGGATGGAGGAGACCAGACCTGAGGGACTGAGGAGAGTGAGCCGGGGATGGAGGAGACCAGGCCTGTGGGACTGAGGAGAGTGAGAAGGGGATGGAGGAGACCAGACCTGAGGGACTGAGGAGAGTGAGAAGGGGATGGAGGAGACCAGACCTGAGGGACTGAGGAGAGTGAGAAGGGGATGGAGGAGACCAGACCTGAGGGACTGAGGAGAGTGAGAAGGAGGTGGAGGAGACCAGACCTGGGGGACTGAGGAGAGTGAGAAGGGGGTGGAGGAGACCAGACCTGAGGGACTGAGGAGAGTGAGAAGGGGGTGGAGGAGACCAGACCTGGAGGACTGAGGAGAGTGAGAAGGGGGTGGAGGAGACCAGACCTGGGGGACTGAGGAGAGTGAGAAGGGGGTGGAGGAGACCAGACCTGAGGGACGGAGGAGAGTGAGAAGGGGGTGGAGGAGACCAGACCTGGAGGACTGAGGAGAGTGAGAAGGGGGTGGAGGAGACCAGACCTGGGGGACTGAGGAGAGTGAGAAGGGGATGGAGGAGACCAGACCTGAGGGACTGAGGAGAGTGAGAAGGGGATGGAGGAGACCAGACCTGAGGGACTGAGGAGAGTGAGAAGGAGGTGGAGGAGACCAGACCTGGGGGACTGAGGAGAGTGAGAAGGGGGTGGAGGAGACCAGACCTGAGGGACTGAGGAGAGTGAGAAGGGGGTGGAGGAGACCAGACCTGGAGGACTGAGGAGAGTGAGAAGGGGGTGGAGGAGACCAGACCTGGGGGACTGAGGAGAGTGAGAAGGGGGTGGAGGAGACCAGACCTGAGGGACGGAGGAGAGTGAGAAGGGGGTGGAGGAGACCAGACCTGGAGGACTGAGGAGAGTGAGAAGGGGGTGGAGGAGACCAGACCTGGGGGACTGAGGAGAGTGAGAAGGGGGTGGAGGAGACCAGACCTGAGGGACTGAGGAGAGTGAGAAGGGGGTGGAGGAGACCAGACCTGGGGGACTGAGGAGAGTGAGAAGGGGGTGGAGGAGACCAGACCTGGGGGACTGAGGAGAGTGAGAAGGGGTTGGAGGAGACCAGACCTGGAGGACTGAGGAGAGTGAGAAGGGGATGGAGGAGACCAGACCTGAGGGACTGAGGAGAGTGAGAAGGGGGTGGAGGAGACCAGACCTGAGGGACGGAGGAGAGTGAGAAGGGGATGGAGGACACCAGACCTGAGGGACTGAGGAGAGTGAGAAGGGGGTGGAGGAGACCAGACCTGGGGGACTGAGGAGAGTGAGAAGGGGGTGGAGGAGACCAGACCTGGGGAACTGAGGAGTGTGAGAAGGGGGTGGAGGAGATCAGACCTGGGGGACTGAGGAGAGTGAGAAGGGGGTGGAGGAGACCAGACCTGGGGGACTGAGGAGAGTGAGAAGGGGGTGGAGGAGACCAGACCTGAGGGACTGAGGAGAGTGAGAAGGGGGTGGAGGAGATCAGACCTGGGGGACTGAGGAGAGTGAGAAGGGGGTGGAGGAGACCAGACCTGGGGGACTGAGGAGAGTGAGAAGGTGGTGGAGGACACCAGACTTGGAGAATGAGGGAAGGGAGCAGAGGGCATGAAGAAGAACAGACCTGAATAGAATTTGGTGAGGACTGAATGAGATACTCCTGGAGGGTCTCTAGCAGAGCAGTGACACAATCCGAATTGTTCTGATGTTTACAGGATCAATCTGGCTGACCTACCTGGAGAATAAACTATTATGGAGCAAGTTGATAATCAGGGAGCCCCAGGAGGAGTCTACTGCAATAATTTGTGTGGTACATGATGGTGGCTGATACCCAGATGGTTTTAGTGAAGGTAGATAGATGGAGGGAAATCCTGGAATTAAGTATTTATGCCTGTGTGTATGTATGTATAAAACATAATTTTCTTGTGGTAAAACATACCCACTATAACATTTATCATTTTAACCCAAGTGCCTGCTATATAATTGATTGGCATTAAATATTTTCACAGTATTATGTAGTCCACACCCCATCTATGCCAAAAAGTTTTGCATCATTCCCAACAAAATCTGTGTGCTCTTTAAGTAACCTCTCTCCTTTTCCTCCTCCCCTACCATCTCTGGCAGCCACCACCTTTCTATCTCTATGCGTTTCCCTGTTTTAGGTACCTGACAGACATGAAATCATGCATCTCCCTGGGCATATGGCTTTTTTCACTAAGCACAATGTTTCTATTGCCCATCAATGCTACATAAAGTACCAAAATTTCATTCTTTTCTATGCCTAAATAATGTTCTATTGCATGTAGACAGCACATTCATTTATCAGCTCATCTTTTGATGAACGTTTGAGTTATTCCCAACTTTTGGTTGTGTATATTGCATGGTATATTGGTGTAGAAATATCTGTTCTAGTCCCTGATTTCAATCATTTTGGATGCATAGTTAGGAGTGGAACCACTGAGTCGTATGGCAGCTTTTTATCTAACTTTTGAGATACTGTCAAACTATTTTGCACAGTGGCTGTACCATTTTATGTTCCTACTAGCAATACGAGAGAGTTCCATCTTCTCCATACTGGATATGTTTTTTTTTTATACATATCCAAGATTTGCTAATGGATTCAATGTGGATGTCAGAGACATGACCTTGGAGTGACAGAAACCTATCATTAATCCATGGTTTTGGTTTTCTGAGATAATAGAAGAATTGGGGTGACAGAGAGATGGAACATTGTAAGAGGACCAAGTTGGGGGACAATGTCAAAAACTTAGTTTGGGGTAAATACTTAGTAATGAGACTGTAGAAGCAAATGGTAGGGTATGAGACACACCTACAAGTCAAACTTTAACCTTACAAATGCAAACGGTGAAATTGAACTGTACCCAGGCATTAATCTGAAATTAAAAATCAAGTTAATTTCAGAGCTTACTATGTAAGAGCTTACTATGCCTATTAAGCAACCAAGAAAAAATAACAAGCACTCATTAGAAGAATCTTAAATTCATTAGTGAAGCACAGAATATAGACAATATTTAGAGATGGTCAGGTGCCTGACCGAGATGACCAAGAGAGCAAGTATGTATAAAGAGAGAAGGTCCATGTCAGTTAATCCCCCAGAGGAAGCAAACGGCATGCTCAGATGGAGAATAAATTGAAGGAGATTTGTATATAAAGGATTTCAAAGGTGTAGGAAACTATAAGGCAATATTAAGGACCCTGAGTGGTTAGGGAGGGCCTGTTTCATACTTCTCCCTTGCTTCTAGGGATTTGCTGGCAATGCTGGCCTTACTAGGCTCATACACGTATAATAGACACAGCATCCTCATCCCTGCATTTATATTCATGTGGTGTTCTCCATGCACACAAAACTCTGTACAAGTTTCTCCTTTTTGTGAGGACATCAGTGGTCTGGGATAGGAGCTCACCCCTCTCTAGTATTCCTCATGTGAACTCCTTATCTCTGCAATGATTGTCTAAGGCCACATTCTGAGGCACTGGGGTTAGGAATTCAACATATGAATTTTGAGAGAACACAACCCATCACGGGCACTTAAGCCCGTGGTATAAACCATCATGGCCACCTTCTCAGGACACAAGACTGGTCAGAAAGGGGGTGACTGGAGAAACAACCTGAAGAAAAAGTGGAAATTTCCTCCCAGCACAAAATGAAGGTTCATTCCAATATCTGGAGGTCTGGAGTATGAGGAGAAACTGCAAGGAGACAGAAAAAAGAAGTTGCCTGCGAGGTAGGAGAATCAAAAAAGAGACATTTCCATGAGTGAAGAGTGTATTTCAGGAATGAAAAAGTGACAACTATGTCAAAGGTGGCTGATGAGTCAAGCAAGATTATTTTAACATAATCACTTCTTTGAAGGGCTTCTATGCTATAGACTCCTCAGAAATACTTGCAGGTGATCAGATGTCCAAGCCCATTTGAACAACCACTTATCTGCTAGAAAAATCATTGCCTTGAAATAATTTCTGAGCATCTGAAAACATACGTGGGTCTCCGCAGCTAGACTGCGAGCACCTCTGGTGAGTTGTGTAGTTGATCCCCTGGCACAATATTAAGCACACTAAAATCTCGGTTAGACTGACTATTAATCTTTCCAGTGTAACTTGGATCACTGACACAAAACCTACCAAACGAAAACTAAACGGTCTGGCACTAAGGATTGTCAACTAATATATAATCCCAAAGGGTTAATTCTGCGCTAAGCCTACTCGAACTTTTTAAATGAATATAATCCAACCATTAAGAACAAAGAAACATGTTTATGAAGAACTCTCACTGACCCTGGAGGAAATAATGCCCAGCCATTCTGCCTTTCCAGAGGCAGAGGAGAGGGAAGAGGACTATCTGGAGGGAGGAAAGCTCTCTTCAACGTTGCTGCTTGAAACTGGGTGACTAACACTGTTGGTCTGAATGAATTGCATGCTTGCGTAGCGTGCAAATCAAGGCAGGTGGAGAGATCCTACCAGATGTTGTTCTGTGTCCTTGAGTCTACAGACAGAGCTGCAGAGCTATACTGGACGGGTAAGTGGACTGCATTTTGCCAAGTGTACTGTGGTGCCTTGGTAGACAAGGCCCACGCAGCTCAGGGTCACGTTCTGGGCTATGAGCCAAAACTGGGGGTCATTTGACTAATGCAGAGGGCTACAAAGAGTCAGCAGGCAGCCCTAGGGCAAATGCAGACGTCATGGGGTCAGGTCAGAGAGAGTGTAGAGATGCAAAGGCCACAGGGCACACACGCTATGAGGTCTGCCTCACAGGAGGTCAACTAGGGGGTGGACGGGCAGGCTGAAGGACAGCAGCAACAGCAGGAAGCCAACTCCACAGACCCAGGTGTGGAGGTCACACACAAGGCCGCAGGAAATTTCAGACCCTGGTAAGGGACGGGGATTCTGGAGGAACAAGACTACAGTAAATGAAAACACATGCCCTCATCAAGGAGGGGACCCCTGTAGCAGTTTGCTGACCTTACTTTCAGGTCTTTTCTATTCTTTAAGGAGTGTCAAATGCCAGTTCCAGATGGCCTTTTCTGGGGTCTGCAGGTGGCAACAGGCCAGGATCAGCCAGCTGAGGATGGCAGCAGCTTCTCCTGGCCACACTATGTCTGCTCCCAAGGGAAAACTCAGAGGAAAGACAGTCCAGTGCTGCCAACCAACCCACGTTACTTGCTTGAACTAATGTTAATTTTTATTTTCACTTAAAATTTCTTGAGTTCTTACTGCTTACTACCATATACTTTCTTCTTTGTGTCTATTATCGTAATTAAAATCCTAAAATGAGGTAGATACACTTCCTAGTATTTTATAAGACTGTGAGAAACTTTCCCAAAATTACACAATTGGTAAAAAGGCAGGGCCACGATTTGAGCCATTTTTGTGCTACTCTCAGCCAAGACTTGGGCTTGGGTCATGAGCAACATCCTGGGAAGTCACACGAAGCATGCTTGGTTTAACACTCTGTAGTCACTGTCTTAAAATTTTTAGTGATATTTTGACAAAAAGCCCTGTGTTCCTTTTTCATATGGCCTGGAGCTGGGGATGCTCAGATCCTGTGCTCTTGACTACCCGTCACTGCCCTTCCCACTGCTATCTAGTCACATCAACTTATGAAATTGTGGGGCACTGGTTTTCCAAAGAAATGTAAAACCATTTACAACAGTATTGATTTTTTGCCCCTGAAGGAAAATTGGAGAAGGTACTGGCTAGAGGATTGGGCTGAAGCCAGAGGTGACTACACATTTGCATAAGCAGCTTTGAAAGTTGAAAGTACTGTGTAGGTACAAGGAAGTATGAATGATATCTTGATCAAAGGCTCTTGTACCTCAGGATATGTTGCTCTGACAACCCTACAAATGCCTAAAAAATTAAAGGCATCCATCTGGTCACCTGGATATTTGATATATATGCCTATGAATGAATCTTAGGGCTTAAACATAGGAGTGAATACATTTAATAACTTTATCAAAATTACTATAATTTGTCCCGTTTTTACCGGCTCCATGTTGGACCACTTCTGCAGGCCTCTAGTGTAAAACCCTCAAGGCCAGGGCCATCCTTCTTCTGGCCCCAAGGAGGAACATTAATTTTCTGACCTGGGCCACCTTGTCAGGCAAATACTCTCTGCTTTTTTCCCACACCACTGTTTATCAAAAGGACTTAACTGAAGCTCTCTCTGAAGAAGGACACAGAACCAAGTATATAAAATTAAGCACAAATCTAGGTGCAAGGTCATTTATGAGTTTCAAGCTAAGTTTGTTTTAGCTTCTTTATCAAGTTGGTGAAGAGTGCAAATTTCAGCACTTTCTGATTGGACCAAAATGTTTATTGCCCAGCAAATAAGTCACTGGCTGTGGGCACAGCCACAGAGTACATCTGGAATGTTATGGTTTCTGAACGCAGACATCTATGTTCATTCTTTGCTGACTTGAGACAGCCAAACAACTCCCTCTGCCTGAAGTCACCCACAGAGGCCGGTGCTTAACCTTCCCTCACCTACCCTGCTGGTTTCTCAGAATATTAAAGGAGCAATTATAATTCTTTTAACACTTCTGATCAAGATATTTGATAACTACTGAGTCATCCCTTGCAGAAAATTGGAATATTCATCTCTCATGATTGCAACACTGATCTGGACGAAGACAGGACTACAGGGGCTGTGTCGTGAAGCCACAGATTGAGGAAGAAAATCTGACTGTTGGTAGAACATATTTTCAGAGTAGGAAAGGGTCCATGAAAATTATCCTCATTCCTTTCCTATCCACATACATTTAATGAAGCAGAAAAATAAAGGCAATTGCTGAGTTAATTTGTGACCCTAAAACTAAAGTAGATACTCTGACTATCATTTTATGAAACTGAAAAACTTGACCAAAAATTACACAACTCATAAAAGGGAAGGGCCAGGATTTGATCGCGTTTTTGTGTTATTCCAGACCAGGGCTGGAGCTTGATTCATCAGCACGGAACTCAAGCGGTCATATGATGCATTGCCTGAACTTTTCAAAGAGGGCAGAGGAAACTGCATCTCTATTAAGAAAGTAGTATATCTCTTCTATATTATTAAGCAAACTCTATTTTTCTTCTTTTCTTTTGCTTTTTTCATTTTTTAATTTCATCATTTTAATTGACTTTTTTAAAGCAGTCTTAAATTTTCAGAAAAATTGAGATGGCTCAGAGAGTTCTGATATTCCCTTCCCTCCACCCCATACACAGTGGCCCCCCATTATTAACATCTTACATTGTCATAGCACGTTTGCTACAAGTGATGGATCACTATTGATACAGAATTATTAACAGAAGTCTGTGCCTTATTTGGAATTCCCTGAATTTTACTTAATGCCTTTTTCTATTCCAGGGTCTCATCCAGGATGCCATTTTACATTTTGTCATCGTGTCTGTTTTAGGTTTCTCTTGGCTGTGACAGTTTCTCAGACCTGTCCTTGTTTTTCATGATCTGGACCATTTTGTATTGACCAGGAATATTGCAAGCACTACCCCTGCTGGAATTGATCTCAGGATTTTTTCATGATTGCAATGGGTTATGAGTGTAGATGAGGAATATCATAGAGAAATAGTTCCAACTTCATCATACTCTATCAAGGGTACAAACTACAACTTATAACCATTGCCATTAACCACAATCATTTGGCTAAAATAGTATTTGTTAGGTTTCTCCACCATGAAGTGATTTTTCCCTCCCTTTCTATGCTCTACTGTCTGGAAGGTCTCTATCCACAGTATATAATTAAAGAGTAAGGAGTTATGCCGCCCTTTTCCTTTAGATTGGAGTATCTTCACAAATTCTCTCGCTATGAAGATTTGTCTCTTCTCTCCTGCATAGTAACCCATTTAATGATTTATTTATGTCAGTATAGACTAATGGATATTTATTTTATAGTTATATAATTATATATTATATATATTATAGTTATATATATTTCATTTGAGTTATAGTCCAATACAACTTTAATTACTGTTTTTTAGTCAAATTATTTTGGCTTCTGGCACTTGCAAGCTCTTGTTTTGGTTCTTGCGTCCTTTGACATACTTCCATTGTGTGTGTACCTGCGTGTTTGTGTTTTAACACTTCCTTATTTTCCGGCCTTAAAAGATCTCCACGCTTACCTTGTGTGTTTCCTATCATATCCTAGAATCATCCATTTCTTCAGTGAAACCTGGTACCTTTTATTAAAGAATGGTGTTAGACTCCAACATCCAGGCACTGGCTGTGTTCACTGTTACTGGGCTATGCCCCCTTAACTGACAGAAAGAAGAAATATATGTATGTATATTAATATATATATACAAATATTGATAAATATGTATCTGCATAACCATGCATAATTGTATTAGTCATTTGCCTTTCCTGTGTCTATATACATGAAGAAAATAATTTGCATAAATCCTTCCATCTTTTTTTTCCCTTTTTTTATTCTTTGTGATTCATTGAGGGTACAAAGAACTAGATTACACTGATTGTATCTGTTAGGTAAAGTCCCCCTGTTCAGCCATTAAAAGAGACGAAGACTTTCCATCTTTTGTATTAACCTGGATTGAGGAGGAACATAGTCTTCTTAGTCTGACCATCTTAACAGTATGCTTAAAATACCAAAATCATGTTTGGAGAACATGTCTCCTTGTGTCAGGCACAGTATGACAAGCCCTGCCCGAGAGAAGGATAGTGAGGAAGATGAACTTACCGCATATAACTTCCATAAAATGCAGCCGTTTGATAATCTTTTTTTTAATTATTAAATCATAGCTGTGTACATTAATGCGATCATGGGGCACCATACACTGGTTTTATATACATTTTGACATATTTTCATCACACTGGTTAACATACTCTTCCTGGCATTTTCTTAGTTACTGTGTTAAGACATTTATATTCTACATTTACTAAGTTTCGCATGTACCCTTGTAAGATGCACCGTGAGGGAAATGTGTAGATTGTTGAAAAAGTTTCAAGAAGGTTCAATTAGATCAATCTGAGAGTTTTGGAGAGAGTATGACTAAATTAACCTATCAAATATTTTTGAAAGGCAAATAAGAATTCATTATAGGAAAACTGAAAAGGATGTTTATGACAGAGGTGGACGCATGTAAAAAGGTTTGAAAGTAGGACTGAGCAGGAAATTGCAGACAAATTTGCCTTTTTATAGAATAAATGTTGAGACAGGGCGAGTGAAGAGCCTGGAGAGGAAAATAGAAGCCAGAGCAGGGGAAAGAGGTGAAGGTGTGTATGAGCCACACAGGGGAGGGGAGGAGAGGGGAGGGACTTCATCGTGTACGTACTCCAAGATGACTAGAACATTTAATGCAAGTCCAAGTCTGTGCAATCTCAAGACAGAGTGACAATTTCCAGTTTCCTGAGCATGGAAGAATTAGAATCTGATGGAAACAAGGTTAAAAATCCTGAACTACTTTTTTCATACTAGTTGCTAGCAACGTCCTCGTGTTGGTGCTCATGCTTTGAGGATAAGGATGATGCTGATAGAAGGTAACTATTTATTTATCACTTACTATGTGACAAGCATTAACTTATTTCACTCCAAAAAACAGACATTATAATTAATTTAATTTATCAAACAAAGGACTGAGACTCAGAAGTTAAGTGGTACCCTGGGGATTGGCCGGTATGACTTTAGACCAGCTTCACCTGATTCTTCATTATTGCTCCCTTTAGCACTTGGCATCAGGACACCTTGAGCGTCTAGTACCCAAGGTAATCATACCAAAATTTTTCCTAAAGAAAACAGGGCTTAGCAAGTTCCAAGGCTTTACCTTTTATTTATAAGAAAAAAAGATCTGTTGATGGAGGCCTGCTGGTTATATCCCCAGTGAAGAACAATGGCTTTGGAGAGCAATAAACAGAATGAAGTCAAGGCAGGAGTCTCCTGCTTCTTAAATTTGGTTCATCCTGACCAAATGTCCTTGTTAAATGTTTGAGCTAAACCATTTCCTCCTTTCATAATGAGGAGAAATGGGCAGAGAAATCAGTAAGGAGGTTATCACCCAGTCCTCCAAGGTGACATGTCAGCCTGGTCGCACCCCCATCCACTTGCTGAGATTTACAGCAGACAAACAGATCTGATTGTGCAGCATGTGCGCCTTCCATGAATTCTGAGTCCACGCTACAGTCAAACTACTTTGTCTACAGAGTTACCACAAGCCAAGGACGCATCCAGCAGTGGTGCGAAAACTCCAGCCAACCTTGTCTGTGCTTAGTGGCATGTGGGGACCAACTCTTCCCAAAGGATTTGCTATTTTGGTTTTTATTTTTACCTGGAAGCATATGGCATCTTACAGACACATTCAGAAAGACTAGAATCATTCTCTTCTTCAGTGATTTGGGTTACTGGGGAATTCACAAAGATTGGATTTGAGCTCAATCACTCTGAACAACCGTAAGTCCAAGAAAGAATATAAAACACTTTCAGAATGTGAGCTATAAACCTTGGCTCAAGGAATGCATATTTGCTAATAAAGTCAGTTTGGGCTGGTTGCGCTCGTGCCTCCTTTGCTATTAATAAAAGCAGAAATGCAATCTATTCACCTGCATGGAGTAGAAAAAAGACTTATGGGGTTCAAACTTGCTATATATATGTATATTTATATTTATATTTCAAGCACTATGTCACTTCAGGTCTTCTCATTTTGTCAAGTTCATTCCTACTGTCCAGGGTATGTATCAGGGCTTTGTGCATTAATCAAATGTTAAATAATTTAAATTCTCACATTTTAAGTAGCATGTTCCTCATCTCAGTATATTATGAGAAGGAAGAATCTAAGGACTGTGGGAAAGTGATGTTTCTAAGTGAGAGATGAGTGGAAAAGTGAGCAAACAGAAATCAGGTGAACCCAAAACAAAAAGGAAAATCCTGTCAAGTTCTCAAGAACTTCTTTGGCTTGAATATTAAAAAAAAAAAAAAGAGTGTGTGTTTTGTTCTAATGATTAATGTGTTAGGCGATAAAGTAAGCTTAGGGTCTGGAATCTAGGTAAAAAGTTCCGTCAGAAATATAGACATAAGTTATGCCACAACTTCTAACCTGACTGGCCCTGATTTAATAAGGCCTCGTAGTCACATCCTCCCATATGCTCAACTTGCAATTCAAGAGACAAGGCAATTAGTGATAAGGAGGGAATGAGAGAATTATTGCATTCCAAACACATCTGGGGAAGGGGAAAGCTCTGCTACCCCAGGATGTAGCTGACAGAGGGATGTCCACAAGAGTGAAGAATGAAAAATAGTCTTGTTTTACAGGTGTACAGTAAACTCATTTGAAAAGTTAAGGCATGTATCTGAAAAAGCTTTGTATTGCCTCATCTCTCAAGTTAAGATCAGAATTTTAGGCTAGAGGTTTCTGGCTGTTTCCACGAAGTAAATCATAAGGTGTTTCATAATTCTATGTCAATTCATCGTACAACTTAGTAGATTTTATTTTTCCAAAGCACCTAACTCTGCCCTGTGATGTATATATCTGCTTTGTAGCCAACAAAAAAAACCATGAATCCAGATGGTCCTCAGGACCCTATGATTACTGAGATACGGACTTCTCAGGACAGGCATCTATTTCAGATTACATGATTTCAATATTTTGGCCCAGAATGTCTTACCAGCATTTTCTCTTTCATGCAAACATATTATGAAATACCATTGTTCTAAGGGAGAGCCAGTTTCATCAGGAAAGTGGCATGGAGCTTTACTTGGGTCTCTTACACCTAGTGACTTATTAACAATGTTTATGGCCATCTGGATCGAATGCAAATGAATGATATTGGTTTACTGTTAAGGCACTGCAGACTGAATGTGTGCGTCCCTTCCTCAAAATTTATATATTCAAATGTTAACCCCCTGTGTGATGTGATTAGGAGGTGGGGACTTCAGGAAGTTACTAGGTATCGAGGGCAGAGAATGGGTCTGAACACAATAACTAAGAAAATGCCATGAAGGCTGTGTTAACCAGTTCGATGAAAATATTTCAAATTGTATATAAAACCAGCACATTGTACCCCATGATTGCATTAATGTACACAGCTATGATTTAATTAAGAAAATAAAATAAAATAAAAGAGACCACACAGAGCTCCCTTAGCCCTTCTGTCAAGTGGAAACAGGGTGAGAAGATCACTATAAGCGCACCGGAAACCAAATCTGCTGGTGCTTTAAACTTGAACTTCCCAGCCTGAATGACTATGAAATATAAGCCACCTAGTCCATGACCACTTTTCACAGCAGTCCAACTACACTAAGACACCAGGTATGAGAAGGAGCACCTGTTGCTCTTTTATATTAGATTTGTGTTCAAACCAAATCTACATTTAGTTTTTCATTCCTGCCATTTTTTGCACGTCTCTGAGAAAGACCTTGCATTAGAGTTAGGCCTTAAGCATCCAAGTTGGCTCAGGATCTTCAATTCCCTTCAACTCCACCGGGGAGGCCACAGGCGTCTGAAAATAAATGCTCCATTCCACACAGCAGAATTTTTCATAGTGTCTGACTTCTGAATAACCAAATGTGATCATCATTCTAGACTCTGTGCTTTAGGTCAGGAAATTTGCTTTTGTTTTGCAGTTTAGGAGCTTAAGCACTGCCCCAATTGTCACCTACTCCATACCTTGTGGCTGTCACCTGTCTTTCTCCACTGGAATGCTTCCCTCCAGCTTTCTAACTCCTGAAAGATGTGTCAAGGATCTTACAGGAGTCTGGTCACAAATGACAAGTACACGCCTCCAACGAGCTCAAGCAGAAAGGAGAATATATTGATGAGTAGAATTCAAAGTTAGAACCCTGATGAGTGGAAAGACAAAGGGGTAGCTGAAGCCAGGATTAACTGGAGACCTGAGATTTAAAGGCCACCTATTTCCATTTCTTGGTTTCTGTTTGCTCTGAATGTCAGGAGCATTTTTTCTCACCACATCTCTTCATTACAAAAGGAATATGACAGCACACAGAACCTAAATTTTATTCCTGTAGCTTCTGCGTCTAAATGGGATTCATTCCAACTCTATGGACCCCAAGATCTAGAAATCCTTGCAAAATAACTCATTGTTATAACCAGATTCCACACCAACCGTGCAATTTTGTTGTGTAGGAGGGAAAAGTACCCAGGATAAAAGGGAAATGTTGGAAGAAAATCATATTGCAGACATTTTTTTCCTACAGTACAGTTAAAATAATAAGCCTAGTGTTTTATTCCTTATTAAAAAATTAGATAATGTTGGGTGGCGCCTGTGGCTCAGTCGGTAGGGCGCCGGCCCCATATGCCGAGGGTGGCGGGTTCAAACCCGGCCCCGGCCAAACTGCAACCAAAAAATAGCCGGGCGTTGTGGCGCGCGCCTGTAGTCCCAGCTGCTCAGGAGGCTGAGGCAAGAGAATCGCTTAAGCCCAGGAGTTGGAGGTTGCTGTGAGCTGTGTGAGGCCACGGCACTCTACCGAGGGCCATAAAGTGAGACTCTGTCTCTACAAAAAAAAAAAAAAAAAAATTAGATAATGTTATGTAATGAGCCACACTTGGGAGGGTATAGTCATTTGACATGTTCTTTTCTCCCTTTGGAGAAAAACATCTTTGGTTTCTAATGCTTAGTTTAGAAAATAATAATTTTCAACCCACAGATAGGATATGTGGAGTCTTTGAAGCTTGCTTCAGGTTGGAAATCATGGCTATAAAGTTTAAATTTGGATTTTTTTTTTTCTTTGAGACAGAGTCTCACTCTATTGCCCCAGGTTGAGTGGTTTGGCATCGTAGCTCACAGCAACCTCAAAATCCTGGGCTTTAGCAATCCTCTCGGATCAGTCGCCTGAGTATCTGGGACTACAGGTGCCCACCACTACACCCAGCTAGTTTTTCTATTTTTAGTAGAGATGGGGACTTGCTCTTGCTTAGGCTTTTCTCGAAGTCCTGAGATCTAGCACTGTACTACCTTGGCCTCCTAGAGTGCCACGGCATCCAGCCTCAATTTGGATTTTTTTTTTGAGACAGAGTCTCACTATGTCACCCTTGGTAGAATGCTCACAGCAACCTCAAATTCTTGGGCTTAAGTGATTCTCTTGCCTCAGCCTCCCAAGTAGCTGGGACTATAGGCGCCCACCACAACACCTTGGCTATTTTTTGTTGTAGTTGCCATTGTTGTTTGGCAGGTCCAGGCCAGGTTCGAACCTGCCAGCCCTGGTGCATGTGGCTGGTACCCTAGCCACTGAGCTACACATGTCAAGCCTCTCAATTTGGATTTTTAAAGTGATACATAGAAGCATTCTTTTTTAATCTAAGGATAATCATATATATATATATATACATATAAAGAAAATCATATATATATAAAGAAAAACCACAAACACAACAAAGAAGAAATTTATTTATAAAAATAATAGAGTGTGCCATGGAATGCACAGCCTGGAATGTGTGTGTGTCACCTGGCAACACAGCAGTTTCCTCTGTAGCCATGTAGATGGGTAAGTGGAGAAATAACTGTGTAGACGATCTCATGAGTGGCCACTATACCAGTTCAAATTTATTAAACTCCTTTTTCATGTGCAGGGTATTACACCACTCAACTTTTTTACACTTGTCAATCCACGTGCTATATCAAACACTTAAATGAATGAAGTCTTTAAAAATTAAATATGGCACACCACTAAAAAATATAGTGATACGTACTGAGTTTGATTTGCAGCATATTCTGCTATCGTGAAACAAATGGTGAGTTATAAAAATGTTAAGATGAGTATATCACTTTCAACAATTTTTAGTAACTATCAATTACATTCAGTAAGGCGAGAGGTCTACAGTTCACAAAATAACTATTATTCAATAAGAGATTCCACCCACGTACTTTTAAGAAAATGGTTCTATCACTTTAAATCAGTTTAAACCATACTGAGAAGAAAAACCCATCCAGGGGAAATATGCCTGTGATTCTTTCAGATAATGAAATACTTAGATAGGTTCACAGATAGCAATTCCAGTGAGGGCAGAGTGGACAGTCTCCCGCACATAGCCCTGCCCTCACCTGCCTGTGTGTCTGAGCTGAAACCGTTGGCTTCACCTAAAACGTTTTTGTTTCTCATGTGCATGTATCATCTGTCCTTACCAAAATTCTATCTCCTCTTAGAAGTCCACACCCCCAAGTCCCCTAGTTAAAGTTCATTACTCATCCGCTTTACACTTGTTTAACAAGAAATTTGTACACATTTATTTTTTTCCTTTTCAGAGTCAGCTTTGCGTCACAGCATGTATGTGTATATTCACGTCTCTATATAAATATATATTGTCTCCACTAGATACGGAACTCATAGAAAATAAATGCTGTAACATTTTCCCACCTATTTCTTTAATCATTGAATAAGTATCCCCAAGAGTCCATATTCACTGTTCTCGGCAAGATGAATACATAAATATAAATCAGACAGTGTTTTACTCTCTGAGAATTTAGGGAATAAAAGACATGCAGAAAAATAAATATAATACAAGATATTATAACGTAAGTGATATAAGAGAGGTAAAGATAAAATGTTAGGAAAGTTCCAAGATGAGAGAGGTCGTTTCATTAATCGGGGTGGGGGGAGGAAGGGTAGAGGACAACCAAGAGGGTGGCATGAAACAGTATAGACTTTGAAATTATCCACTGAGCATGAGTAGGATTTGGAGGAGTGGGATGTGCATCCCCCTGGTTAAGGGAAACAGCATGAGTAAAGGCATGAACAAGAATGTCAGTTTGAGTAAATAGATCATGAGATCCACAAAACTAAACAGTAGCTTGGAAACCAATGTCACTATCAGGAGTCTGGACATCATCCTGCCAATAATCTAGACCCACAGAAGAGGTGGGCAAAAGAGGAGGAAGTTGGATGTGGTGGGGCCAGGCTGGCCAGGCATCAACAGCATAAGCAAAGGATAACACAGATCAGACCTGAGACAGTAACAGTAGGTACAGAAGCCCCACACAGAAACTAGTGACACTTGGCTGTTGGTTGCATATGGATGGCAAGAGTGAATAAAGAAGGGGTCTTCAACAACCAGAGGAATGGTGATGCACTTGACTAAAGCAAGGAACACATGAGGAATACCCAGATTGGAAATGGGTGAAAATGATTCCCAGTAAAGACATCAAGTTGATGTTTTTCTCTTTGCATCTTTCTCCTAGGCCAGCACCTGACAGTCACCCATAGAATAAGTTAATAAGTATTTACTGAATTGAGCCTTCATTTTAGGAATGTCTTTCAAAAAATGTAAATGTGTGTTTTAGATATTTGGAATAAAGGAAAACATTACATTTAAAATTATTTAGGGCAGAAGAGAATACTTGTATTTTTTTACAATACTCTAAATGTTAAAGGTACAGGGGGACACTGGTGGAAATAGGATGTCTATGGACATTAAAACTTGCAGCTGTCATCAAAGGAGATCACTGTGCCATTGCCCCATGCTCAGCTACCATCATGGAAAATTGTCACCAGTTGGAAAGCATCTATATCATTCTCCAGGGGCCCATTGTGGGTAAAGCATGTAGGTATTTTATGAAGTATATTTCACTACATTGTCCCACTCTGTTTTACTGAAGAGGTAAACAGAGTTATCTGAGAGTTTCCAAATAGCAGGTAACAGCAAATCCTGCCCTAGGCAATGTTTCAGATCCTTTACAAATACTAAACCTTTTACTTCTCAAAACTCCAGTGGCAGGAATTATCTCCAGCTGAGAGGTATGATGAAACCCTGGCATAGAAAGTTAAGTAAATAGAGCAAGGCCACATAGCAAGCATGAAACAGGCAGGATTTGAACTAAAGCAGGCGTGTGCTGGAGTTTCCAGCTAACGGTCACCTTGCATGGTCTCTACAAACTTCAGTAGGACAGGGTGGCTGAGCCCCAAGTCCAGCTGGTGCCAAAGTCATGTTTTTCTTCCACTTTCACGCAGAGATAACTTTGCTAAAGTTTCTCTCTGAGAAGAAAGAAAAAAATGACTATTGAATGATTGGCCCGGGATCAAGTAAAAACCTCTAGTGACATCTGTTATTCATGATTCCTAACACCCAATTTAGGGTTTTAACCAGTGGTTTGTATTGCCCTTCTACCAAAGGGTTAATGGTAAACAGATCATCATCATTGTGCAGCCTTCATTTTAGGAATGTCTTTCAAAAAATGTAAATGTGTGTTTTAGATATTTGGAATAAAGGAAAACATTACATTTAAAATTATTTAGGGCAGAAGAGAATACTTGATAAATATCATCAGGAATTTTCCATCAATCTTAGAAATCAAACTTCATGATAAATTTCTCAAAAAAAAAGGTAATTTTACTTATTTACATTCAGATGTCTAGGTACAGTATATTATCATGAATCCCCCATCATCTTTCAGAAATGCTACAATATAGGGTTTTACTGTAGCTGTCTTTAGCAGTTGCAAATTGTTAACATCTGTCTCTTACTATTTTTTTACAATACTCTAAATACTCTAATGTCTGGTTATCCTGCAAATAACTGTAATTTTCTAGTCAGCTGCTATCTCCTAAGGTAGTTAAAGGTCACTTTTTGCAATATATAAAGAAGTCTGTGAAAAAGTGGACGTGATTTATTTTTTAGCAAGCTGAACTCATGTTTGGATTTGCTTTTGCATCCAAGAAAAAAAAAATCTGCCAACCTATTTTGCCTCAATCTCTTATTTGGCCCCAGTATGATTAATTTTTGTCTCTTTCATTACATTTTACTTCTGTTACCTGACATTATTCTGAATAGATAGAGAAAACAGATATTTTTAGAATTATAATTAAAGGATACATTTACATTTCACTTTTTATATTCGAAGTACCAGATAATCCATATGTTATCCTTACAAGACAAAAGCATGCTGCACTTTGCTTTAGAGCGATATCTTTCTGAAAACTCTCTTAATCAAGATTTGGAGAATTACATCCACTTCACTTTCTACAGCACCAGGCACAGTTGCTGTAGAAATGATGACACTTGAGTGTATTTGCGTAAATGCACATATTTTCATTTATTGTAGGTGCCAGTCAAACTATAAAAGAAGCATATGCATAAACTATAGTGAACATATGGTGAGTTGTTTGTTTGTTTTGTCTTCTCAGCATCCATTACTATTTTGTACAAAAAAAAAAGCCTAGATTTCCTTTGGGTAAAACTCATCCTCACTCTACAGTTTGCCTGCAACTAACAAGCACACCCAATCACTTATGGTGACTGGTTCAGGAACAAATATGCAACCCATACTTGGACAATGAGATGCAGAATCAGGAGTCTGTACAGCTCCTTTGGAAATGAATGTAATTCTTGTTTCCACTGGGATTCGTTGGCACATAGGTTATCAATGTGGACCTAGCCATGTCAAAGTGCCTTACATGGGGAAAGATTCTGTCTGAAAATGCAGTCAAGGCAGGGAAAAATTAGATCTAAGAAAAAAAGGACAGACAGTGCCCTGTCATTATTTGAGGCCCTGGATCCAGCCACAATGGTGGTACTATGAAATAAATGGATTCCTTTCACCTGAAAAATGAATGGCACCAGGAGACCATGTAAACACAATAATATTGGTAGACATTAATAAGAACCCAATTTTACTACAGCAGATAGCAAGTGTGTAGGAAATTTTAGTGGAATATTTTAAGTGAAAATAACTGGATAGGACTGAGTAAAAAAGGCAAGACATTAGAAATAATGCTTTAACTAAATCAGATAATAATAAAGGAAGAGCTCATATATTGGCATACAGCATGAGTTTCAGTTTATTATGTTTGTTTGAATTGTGTCTCCTCTTCAAAATTCATATATTGAATTCCTAACCACCAGTAGGTCAGAATGTGACCTCATACAAAAACATGGTAATTACGTAAGTAAAGATGGGGTCATATTGGAATAGAGTGAGCCTTTACTATGTATGATATGACTGGTGTTCTTATAAAGAAGGGTAAATTTGGAAAGATATCCTCACAGTGAACATTCCATTTGGAAATGAAGGCAGAGATAAAGAAGAATATTTCTATAACCCAAGGAATACCCAGAGTGAATGGAAGATGTATGGAAAAGATTCCTTCTCATAACCCTTAGAAAAAACCAACCCCACCAACACCTTGATCTTGGGCTTCCAGCCTTTAGAACAGTGAGATGGTCCATTTCTGTTGTTGAAGTCACTCAGTTTGTAGTGCTTTGTTATAGCAGCCCTATAAAACTAATGCCAATTCTTAGGATAATTAAAGACACAAATTTAAAAATTTCAGGGATAGAAAAAAGGTCAAAATGAAATAGGAGAATACCAATTAAGATATATATATATATATATATATATAATGAATAGTTTTGTCTGTTGGGATCAATGGTAAATTAAAATTTTAGTTGACTATATAGGGTGAAATCGATGAATAGAATTAAATATCATCATTAGATTTTTAATTTCACTCAGAAGATAATTTTTATTATCAACTAATCTTAAAACAAAGAAAATTGCAGATCCATTTCTTACACACACCATGTTAATAACTCAATATATTTAGGAAAAGTTAACTTTATTATCAAATAGATCTAGAATAGAACCATAAAAGGTAAAATATAAAGAGTATGTCCTAAACATTTGCCCCAAGAGTTCATAGAATAAACATTTAAGGACTAAGCTAAGATTATAGTTGCATGATGGAAAAAACAGAAGGTATCTAAGAAATAATACAACTGCAGAAACTGTAGGATTGGTGAGAGAACAGCTTCTGAGTGTGCAGGCTTAGGTGAAAAGGGTTTTGATTGTTTGTGACTGGGGAATTAGAAATTGATGAAGATATTGTCAGTGAGAGAGGTGGCAAAGAACTTTGGTGTGGAGAGAAAATTTTAAGATAGCTTGAGTCATATCACACTTTTAGGGTGTCATAATCTGGTAGGCACCTCTATCAACTAGCAAAATTTAATACCACCCAAAGCAGGAAAACTGACATTATATGTCTCCTGAGATGATATACTGAGCAGAACAAACAGCCACTTATCTGTTCTTCCAAAATTATTTAACCTGCATTAAATTGTGAAGAAACAATTAGACAAATGTGTGTTGTGGGACCCCCTACAAAGTAACTTGCCTGGGCTTTTCAAAACTATTAATTTCATACAAGACAAAAAGTTGACAGAACTAATCTAATAGAAATTAGAGTAGTCCAAAAAGATATGACAACTAAATGAAATGTGCACTCCTTGATTAGATCTTGGAATAGAAAAAAAAATACAGTTCTAAAAGACATTACTGGGGTAACTAAAATATGGACTTTATATTAGATTAATATGAGATCATAATATAAAATTTCCTGAATGTGATAACAGAATTGTGGTTATGTATATTATTTATAAGAATCATAAAAGCAGAAGTATTTAGTGATGAAATATAAGGATGCCTGTGACCTTCGTTCAGATGGATCACCAAAAAACAAAAGTGTATGTGTAGTTTATATGTGTGCTCAGACACATACACACACACACACACCCTTCTGGCATTCTTGACTCTTTGCTCATATACCCTTAGAACCCTTTTACTATTTCCATGCCTATCCACCAGTATTTTGGGGCTATTTGGTGTGGATTTTGGTGTCAGAATCCATATAGGAGCAGACAGAGAATGAACTCAGCCTGAAGTCACACCCTCACTCAGGGTCTGTCCTAGGGGGCCCAAGCTGTGCTGAATAGACTTACACACATTAGAAAGACAGACCACAGACAGTGCACACTAGCAAAATGTTATCAGTGGTACATCCAGGTGAGTTTATTTTACTGTTCTTCCAACTTTTTTCCAGGTTTGATGTTGGAGAGAGGGCTGGGGAACCTGTGGCCTTCTGGATCCTTGACTGCTGACTTTTGTTTTTACAAAACAAATCCTTATAATAAACATGAAGTTTGGATTCAGTTGAGGGGCTACACTGGGGATCTGGAGGGACACATGTGGCCTCAAAGCTATAGGTTTTCCACTCTTCCGGGTATAAAATGGAGATGGTTCATAACTGAAATACTCTCTATGATGTGAGACAGTGTACCTCAATGAGAGAGCTCATCTGACAGAGATTGAGGTCAGAACGTGCAGGCGTGTGTGTGTGTGTGTGTGTGTGTAGAAAGGAGCTGGGAATTCTTTCTCAAAACTCCAGATGCTTTCTGGGTTTCAAGTTTGTTTTTCAATTTGATGTATCTTTGACATTATAGTAAAGGTGGACAGTATAAAAGATCCATGATTTGACAAACTGATCATTTGTGTTAGCTCATCTATTTTTCAAATTAAAAATTTCTTTTTTTTTTTTTTTTTTTGTAGAGACAGAGTCTCACTTTATGGCCCTCAGTAGAGTGCCATGGCCTCATACAGCTCACAGCAACCTCCAACTCCTGGGCTTACGCGATTCCCTTGCCTCAGCCTCTCAAGTAGCTGGGACTACAGGCACCCACCACAACGCCCGGTTATTTTTTGGTTGCAGTTTGGCCGGGGCCGGGTTTGAACCCGCCACCCTCGGTATATGGGGCAGGCGCCCTACCAACTGAGCCACAGGCGCTGCCCCAAATAAAAAATTTCTTGAAGAAATCAGTCTAGGTGAGTATTTATGAGGAGGACCCCCAGGGCAATTGAAGCAGCTTCAAAAATACACTACTGGGACCTGATCAAACTAAAAAGCTTCTGCACAGCCAAGAACAAGTAAGTAAAGCAAGAAGACAGCCCACAGAATGGGAGAAGATATTCACAGGTTATGTCTCCGACAAAGGTTTAATAACCAGAATCCACAGAGAACTCAAACATATAAGCAAGAAACGAACAAGTGATCCCATTGCAGGCTGGGCAAGGGACTTGAAGAGAAATTTCTCTGAAGAAGACAGGTGCACGGCCTACAGACATATGAAAAAATGCTCATCATCTTTAATCATCAGAGAAATGCAAATCAAAACTACCTTGAGATACCATCTAACTCCAGTAAAATTAGCCCATATCACAAAATCCCAAGACCAGAGATGTTGGCGTGGATGTGGAGAAAGGGAACACTTCTACACTGCTGGTAGGAATGCAAATTAATACATTCTTTTTGGAAAGATGTTTGGAGACCACGTAGAGATCTAAAAATAGATCTGCCATTCAATCCTATAATTCCTCTACTAGGCATATACCCAGAAGACCAAAAATCACATTATAACAAAGATACTTGCACCAGAATGTTTATTGCAGCCCAATTCACAATTGCTAAGTCATGGAAAAAGCCCAAGTGCCCATCGATCCACGAATGGATTAATAAATTGTGGTATATGAACACCATGGAATATTATGCAGCCTTAAAGAAAGATGGAGACTTTACCTCTTTCATGTTTACATGGATGGAGCTGGAACATATTCTTCTTAGTAAAGTATCTCAAGAATGGAAGAAAAAGTATCCAATGTACTCAGCCCTACTATGAAACTAATTTATGGCTTTCATATAAAAGCTATTAACCAGTTATAACCTAAGAATATGGGGAAGGGGCAGAGGGAGAGGAGGGAGGGGGGAGGATGGGCGGAGGGAGGGTGATTGGTGGGATTACACCTGCGGTGCATCTTACAAGGGTACATGTGAAACTTAGTAAACGTAGAATAAAATTATCTTAATACAATAACTAAGAAAATGCCAGGAAGGCTATGTTAACCAGCGTGATGAAAATGTGTCAAACTGTTTATAAAACCAGTGTATGGTGCCCCATGATCACATTAATGTACACATCTATGATTTAATAATAAAAAAAAAATTAAAAAATAATAAAAAAGGTTTTCCCTGAACTCTCCTCTAGTATTTTTATAGTTTCATGTCTTAAGTTTAAATCTTTGATCCAGTGAGAGTCTATCTTAGTTAATGGTGAAAGGTGTGGGTCCACTTTCAGTCTTTTACGGGTTGCCAGCCAGTTCACCCAGCACCATTTGTTAAATAGGGAATCTTTTCCCCCACTGAATGTTTTTAACTGGCTTGTCAAAGATTAAATAACGGTAAGTAGCTGGATTCATCTCTTGATTCTCTATTCTATTCCAGACATCTACCTCTCTGTTTTTGTGCCAATACCATGCTGTTTTGATCACTATTGATTTGTAGTATAGTCTGAGGTCTGGAAGCATAATTCCTCCTGCTTTGTTTTTATTTCTGAGTAATGTCTTGGCTATTCGAGGTTTTTTCTGATTCCATATTTGGAAAGAGATATGGAGAACACTTAGAGATCTAAAAATAGATCTGCCATTCAATCCTATAATTCCTCTACTGGGCATATACCCAGAAGACCAAATATCACATCATAACAAAGATATTTGTACCAGAATGTTTATTGCAGCCCAATTCATAATTGCTAAGTCATGGAAGAAGCCCAGGTGCCCATCGATCCACGAATGGATTAATAAATTGTGGTATATGTACACCATGAAATATTATGCAGCCTTAAAGAAAGATGGAGACTTTACCTCTTTCATGTTTACATGGATGGAGCTGGAACATATTCTTCTTAGTCAAGTATCTCAAGAATGGAAGAGAAAGTACCCAATGTACTCAGCCCTACTATGAGATTAATTTAGGGTTTTCACATGAAAGCTATAAGCCAGTTACAACCTAAGAATAGGGGGAAGGGGGAAAGGGAGGGGAGGGAGGGGGGAAGTGGGTAGAGGGAAGGGGATTGGTGGGATTACAACAGCAGTGCATCTTACAAGGATATATGTGAAACTTGGTAAACGGTCTGTGAAGCTAGTGAATGATGCCCCATGATCATACCAATGTACACAGCTATGATTTAATAAAAAAAAGAAAAATAATAATAATAAAAAATAATAAAAAAATAAATAAAAATTTCTTCTAAAAACATGAAGTATCAGTTTCTTAAACTTTCTCATACAGGATCTGGACTAGATTGGTAAATTCCTCTTCTAAGTCTATACTAACATAAGAATGTTCGTAAACTCTATAGGTCGTACTTTTAATTCATGTGTCATGTTGACTCCTCAGTGAGACTGTACTACAACTGCACAGCAGCTTCTGCGTGTCAAGAGTCGGGGTGGCAGCTCAAGCATCAACAGTGCTGTAGTGGATGCCTCCTCAGGGTCCCTCAACATCCCTTCTTCCAGCCTTCCTAGAAATTTTCTAAGTTTCTAATTTCCTACACTAAATCCCTTTCTGTTTACAATATCTAAAGTGGTTTCTGTTTCCTGCACAGAAACCAAATGATGTATTTCGTTACTATGACAAAGAACTATTTTATTTAGGCTTGGAGAAATATTTATCAGTTTCATAATTTGTGTGCACCAATATTTTATGTTTAATACTTTCAAAATTTAAAATAAAAATAAAAGGTTAATAACAGACAATCTTTGGGCCAGGAAAAACAAAGGCAGGAGCTATCTGTCATGTTTTACAGGCCATAGGATTTATTTAACATGTACTTCTTCTTAGATAACCTAGTTGGAGGTTTTTAATGCAAGTTTAAATATCTGATTTCTTATTTAAAAATGTAATAAATACATTGGGATATTTTCCTGGACACAAAAAATGGTTTGAAGATTATTTAAATCTACTTTGTTTTAATTAGCAGATATCACTGCAAACTAGTCCAAAATCTAAAATTGTTAATGCCATATGTGTCATTGATTTCCATCTTGCCAATTAAATAAAGGTTACCGCCTGGGCACTTCCAAGATTGCCACTCTCCCTGGGCACCATCACAGTAATTCAGCTTAGCCAGGGCACTCCTGCTGGTCGTCCCTAAATTCCCTCTGCAGGCAATGAGTGGCAGAAGGCCTTCTGGGAAGCCTTCACTTAGGAAATGGCAAAGCTGCTGTTAACTGGTACTCTAATTTGCTCACTTAGAAAGGTTCGTCTTAGAAAAGATCAAGAATTAGTTCAACGAATACTTAATGTGTACCTATGACATACCAGGCACTGGTGCAGATAATAGTGATACTAAGAAAAATAAGTTATAAAGCTATGTTTCCACCCTCTATAAGGTCTCACTTTAAGTAGGTGGCTGCATATCTAGTTTTAAAAAAATATAATCAATGCCATAGATATAATGTGATCAGATACCAGAGGCAGGAATAGTCTAATCTCACTATCAGAAGAGAAATAATTGTGTTCCAAAGTATAGAAAGAACATGCATTTGAACTTTGTTGTGAAGAATAAATAGAGCTTGTCCACGCCAAAGCAGAGGAAGACTGTGGAGGAAGGATGATAGAATATAATAGAAATAAAATAAATAAGATATGAGCCAAGGCAGGAAGACAAAAGAGGGGAAGCTTTGTTCAGGAAAGAGCATGCTGAAATAGCACAGAGGGTGATTATGAAAGTGTGATGGGTTATTTTATATGTCAATTTGACTGGGCCAGGTGGTTCCCACATATTTGGTCAAACTTTAGGTCTTTTTATGAGGATGTTTTTGGATCACATTAGCATCTAAATCAGCATACAGCAAAATACATGAACTTCCCTAATGTAAGTAACTCTCATCAATTTTTCTGCTGACCATCCCTAAAGCAAGAGGAACTACTTCTGCCTGAGTTCCTTCAATCTAGGGCATTGGTTATTTCCCATCTTCAGACTCAAACTGAAATATTAGCTCTTCTGGACCTCAAGCCTCGTCAGCCTTCAGATTGGAACTACACCACCTACTCTCCTAGGTCTCTTGCTTGCCAACTACGGATTTTGGGACTTGTCAGCTTCAATAATCTCTTGAGCCAATTTCTTAGGCAGGTTGAGTATCTCTTATATGAAATACAAAGGACCAGAAGACCTTCAGATTTGGGATTTTTTTTTTCAATATGAAATGAAATTAACTTGGAATTCTTTTATGTTTTATTCTATACACCTTTTACACATAGCTTAAGGTAATTTTGCACATTATATTTTAATAATATGCATGAAACAAACTTTTGACTGCATTTGAATTGCAATCTGTCACATGAGGTCAGGTTTAGAATTTTTCACTTGTAGAGTCATGTGGATGCTCAAATGTTTCAGACTGTGGAGCATTTTGGATTTGGGATTTTTAGATCAAGAATGCTCAAACTTTAATATACGTATTTCCCATTGGTTCAATGTCTCTGGAATCCTGATAAATATAGAAAGATTGGAGTAAGATGAGATTGTAACAGTAAACATGACTGAAATGTAAAAAACCCAAATTTACACATATTCAATGTATCCCATATTTCTTTTTAATAATTGTTATTTATTGACAAGTCATAGTTTTCCTTCTTTTTCTTAGGTGTTTAAGACACTCTTCTGAGAGTTTTATAGTTTATCCATTATTTATTCCTAATGGTCCTTTTATGTAGGAGGCACTAACATTATCCTCAATTTATAGAGCAGGAATGAGGCACAGAAATGTAACTTGCCTAAGGGACCAAAACTAGTAAGTGGCAGAGCCTGAATGAAACCCAAGTTGTTGCATCTCTGGAGCTTGTACTTTATCACTGCTTTAGTAATGCTCTAATACTGGGCTGGATTCCATAGGAGTTTTGAAACCAGCACATTGTACCCCTTGATTGCACTAATGTACACAGCTATGATTTAACAATAAAAAAAAAAAGAGTGTTTTCAATCAATGTTGTCTGTCATTTTAGAAAAACGATTCTGTCAGTAGAGACCAAATCAGGGAATGAGAATGCAGTGTGCTGCAGAAATCCGAGAATAAACACAGATTATAAGGACCTAGCTTAGACTAGCAGGGCAAGTCTAGGCAATGACCCGAGAAATATTTTCAAGATAGCATTATCATGATTTGGTATCTAAACAGATGTTGGGAATGAGAAAAAAGAGTTAAAATATAGTGTGATTAAGAATTCAAAAATGTGATTGGCAGGGGTCTCACCTAATGTCCACAATGTGAGGATGTTCTGCACGCCCCCTGGCTAAAGGGCTCAACTACAACTTGAATTTTACCTTTGAATTGAAAACAATGTAACCTAAACATTTGTACTCTCATATTAAGCTGAAATGAAATTTAAAAAAATTCAAGAATGATTATGTGAACTAGGATGCACATTCAGGGGAGGGGATGAGATGACTAGTTGGTATTTAGGAATTGAAATGAGGAGCCGACAAGGTTTAGAAATTTAAATCTCAGTTTAAGGTTTAGCATTAGAGAAATAAAGTTGGGAGATTTATTAGTGTCCTGTGGTAAGCATGGAAAATTATCACACACTGGATGACTTAAAACACAAAAATTCATTCTCTAATAGTTTTGGAGGCCAGAAGTTGGAAATCAAAGTGTCTACAGAACTTTGCTACCTCCAAATTTTCCTGGAGAGAATCCACTCCTGGCCTCTGATGATTACTACAGTTCCTTGGCATTTTTTACCTTGTGGTCACATCTTGTCTCTGTCTCCACCTTTTATCTTCATGTGTATATTAAATCTCCCTCTACCTCTTCTCATGAAGACACTTTCAATGAGATTTAGGTCACAGTCAGGATAATTCCCTCATCTCAAATTTAATGTAATCACATCTACAGGGACTCTTTTTCCAAATAGGTAAGAGTTACAAATTCCAGGGATTAGGACATGATAAACTTGGGTGGCCGGGATTCAGCCTACTACAGAAATCACCAGAATACGAATGATTGGTGGAGAAAGAGAAGAATTGCCAAGGGTGAGAGATGGTCAGAAGCCACCTTGATGTAGGGGAGAAACACATTCAAATCCCCCTTTGCCACTGCTTATATGTCCTTAAACAAATTGCCACAGTGCTTTGGACCTCATTTCTCCCACTGTCAAATGATGGAGACTATGTGATTTTTTTTTTTTTTTTTTGAGCATAAAATGTTAAGACTGCGTTTTCTCTAAATAAATATGTAGAGTCACTTGGAGGCTGTGGCTATTTAAAAGAGCTATTATTGTACTTTACTTAAGTAGCAATATTAAAACAAGAAGATAATTCTAAGACAAAACTGTCTATAATCTTGTCATCTAACCAAATCAATATGTTTATTTGTATGGCTCTTTCTGGCCCTTGACCGAAAGCATATTCACATTTTACTTATTGGCTATAATTTTATAGGTAACATTTTATAATTTGCATCTTAATTTAAAATGTCACCATGATTATTTTTTCCATTTTGCTACAGTCCTTTCTGCTACTCTCACATACTCCCTACTCCGTGCAAGCTGACACATTGTATAGTTGAAGGAGATGCCTTGCATGTGAGTGACACCCCCTAGAGTTGTGCAGAGACAGTCATCCTGACAATAGTGGGACTCTGCCTCTTGGAACAACGCATAACTGCCGCCAATAGTCCTACCTCCAACAGCATCAATACCACATGGCTTCCATTAAGGTTCTTTTCCATTCTAAACTCAGATTTCTAATTCCTACCAAGGTTTAAATAGATTCTAATGCAGAGACTTAAAGTAACTTCTCATGAAGCTTTTATTTTAGGTAAAGTCTGAAACGATACTTTGGAGCAGAAGTTCTCAACCTGTGGGTTGCAACCCCTTTGGGGGTCTCCTGCATATCAGATATTTACCTTAAGATTCATAACAGTAGCAAAATTACAGTTATGAAGTAGCAACGAAAATAATTTTCTGGTTGGGGGTCACCATAACATGAGGAACTGTATTAAAGGGTCTCTATTAGGAAGGTTGAGAACCACTGCTTTAGAGAGATGAAATATTGAACTTGTTTAACTTTTCCCTTAGGTAATATGTCAACTATTGTCACTCTAAGGATTAGATCCCATTCAAATACATCTGCTTCAAGCTACATTGACATCATTTTCCATGACATAACTGCTATAATTTAGCTCTAGTCATTCTCTATTCTGCATAGAAGTGCTGAAAATAAGGCAAAACTGTCCCACTTTTCTGCAATAAATAGCAATCTGAATATAACTAGAAAAATTCTGAAACATTCTTGGAAATCTATTCTGTTCGGTCTTTGCATTTTTTTTTCAAGAACACTCTCCCCTCAGATAACCTCATGGTCCATAGACACGTGCATGCTTACCTTCACACACTCCTCCACCCTCTCTCTCTCACTCACACACATATACACACATGCATCGAACTATCACAGGGTGCTATAATCAATTTTTATTAAATAGATATTAAAATTTGAAATGGTACCAAGGATCAGGGAACTAAAAGAATCAAGCATCCTTTATCAGTCCCCTGAAGAATGAAGTTAAGTGTAAAATGGTCATTCTTGTTTCTTTCTTGTGGAAGAGAAAAAAAATAGATTTCAGGTGCCAGCTAAGTTCTAGAACATGAAACACTTGCTGTGAAGGAATAATCTGTGCAGGGATTTGATGGTATTAATTTAAAGATATTAAAGGTGATACAGTTCACATAGGCATGGAGCTCTGTGAAACCCTGTGTGTAGTTCAACACATCATAATCACGGACACGATTAAACTTGTACTTTGGTTCATGTCTGCAATTAGCTACTATTCTGCCTCTATTCCTGCTGGAGAAAGTTTCCTGAGTACATGTGGCTTTGAGCAAGTTACCTAACCTCTGCATGCCTTCATCTGTTGATGAGAATGGAGTTAATAGAGGCTTCCTTAAATAGATGTTGAGCACACATCCAATCATGCCTGTGCAATACAGGACAGTACGTGGCTGGCAAATTTTTGCTACATTATCCAACTATTCATTTTACAGAACTGTTGAGTCACTCATCTTATTCGCAGCATTTTACTGGGAATCTGTGAGGACAGTCTGTACTCAGTCCTCATCCAGACTCATTCATTTGACTTATTTTTCTGATCTGACTTATGGCTGCCCTGCTTGATCATGCGGTAGCAATATGGAAATTCCATGGTCGCCCAGTGGGACTGTGCTGTAACCCAAAAGCCACTGAGGGACTGGAAGTCCAGTTATACCCCAGAGTCAGTTAGAAAAGTTTATCAACTCAGAGTTAGGCATGAAAACTTGGATGGCAGGAGGAACTTTAGGAAACTGAGGTTGGTACCAGTCTCCTACTGAGTTAGGTACAACCAACTCCATCAGAACCTCCAGATTGGACTCTAATTTAAAACTCGATGGCATTGTGCTGTTTGCCATATTCTCAAAGGACCCTCTGACCTTTCTGTTTTCATTTTTGATTTATCTGTTATTGACTATTTTTGGATACCATGATGCCAGAATAGCAGATCTCAGTGGCAGCTTCCCTTTTTTTTCTATTGCAAAAAAATATCAAATGACAAGAATTAAAGCTGTGGAAATTATATCCTGCTTTAAAACAACTTAGATAATAACTTTTTAAAAAATAGCCTTTATCATCATAGAACTCAGCCCTAGAGAAGTCTTTAAGCTTTCAGATGCAATGATTTATTTTCTCAGAAGAGGAAATGAGACCTAGAAGGTAAAATGAGTTACATGTAGGTGACCTTTCAGTTACCCAATGCTGGATTATTCTTTGAGGATTTGATTATATGATTGGCTACTGGTATTGATTTGATTAGCTATAGCATTGATCACGTTAACAATGTAACCCATGCAAATGGCCAATCTTTACCAAATTTAATCAGTTTACACTATATAATGCTCTATAGTTTTAAGATGTTATCTAAATTATTTTTGACAACAATCCTCTGACACGAATATTATAATACATTTATATTGTGTAAGATCGGAATTATATTAAGATATATGTTAAGATGAGAAGTTCAGATCCATAGTTGTGATTTATTCTTCATATGAAAGTGTGAATGATTGTAAACTGGTTTCATAATAGTACTGAGTACATTGGATATTTTTTCTCCCATTCTTGAGATATTTTACTAAGTAGGATATGTTCCAACTCCATCCATGTAAACGTAAAAGAGGTAAAGTCTCCATCTTTTTTCAGGCTGCATAGTATTCCATAGTATACATATACCACACACCACAGTTAATTTTTTTTCATGAATACATTAATGCATTTATGGGGTATAATGTGCTGTTTTAATAGATAATTAGGAATGCTTACATCACACTTGTTAATATATACCTCATCTCATTTACTTAATTATTGTGTAAGACATTTATACTCTATCTCTGACATTATGCACCATACGTGTGATCCTACCATCATTCACCCTCCATTGATCTGACCTGCTAGCTCCCTTTTCATCTCCCCCTCCTCCCTCCTTCATCCTGGACCATAGTTGTGACCTAGTCTTCATATGAAAGTGTGAGCGATTGTAAATTGGTTTCATAATAGTACTGAGTACATTGGATATTTTTTCTTCCATTCTTTAAATACTTTACTAAGTAGGACATGTTCCAGCTCCATCCATGTAAACATAAAAGAGGTAAAGTCTCCATCTTTTTTTAAGGCTACACACACTATGGCCCAAGAGGGAGGAGGAGGGGATGAGAGGGGAGGGGGAAGGTCAGATCAAGGGAGGGTGAATAGTGGAATCACACCTATGGTGCATAATGCAAAGGTACATGTCAGATCTATTAGTATAGAGTATAAATGTCTTTACACAATAATTAAGTAAATGAGATGAGGGATATATTAACCAGTGTAATGTAAACGTTCCTAATTCTATATGAAATCAGCACATTGAACTCCATAAATGCAATAATGTATACATGATCTATGTGTTTATGATTTAATAAGAAAACAATAAAAAATAAAAAAAAGAGAAGTTCAGATTCAGAAAGCATAGTTTATTTGTCAGTGTCTTCATTGTTAGCAAATGATTAAGTTGAGCCTTGAGGCCAAGTCTCTGAATCATTATCCCACGCTTCTCCTAAGGAAATTCCCCTGAGGGTAGGGTACGGCTTCTCATAGATGGTTAGCTTAGTAGAACTACAGCAACTGTAAAGGAAAGACATGTTGGATCTTGTGGTTAAGCCAGCAACACCAGGGGTAAAGACAGAAGATTGACATAGGTAGATTTATTCTAAACGCAAGCTTTAACTACTTACCAATATTGTTGAGACTAATGCCTGCTTGTCAAAAATTTGGTAAGGAAAAGATATTTAATTTTCATATTTGTTCATGTATATCAAAAAATTGACTCCTAACTCAAGTATAAGAGCCCTCCTCCAAAAATGTTTTGAATAATTTCAAAAATTCCACCCTTACCTGTCCTAAGGTATTGCTACATTTTCCAGAAGCAAAAAAAATATAAGTTGTAAAAGAGGAAAGCATTTTGTGAGAATTTCTAAACAATGATGAAGTCATTTCCTCAAATGATGCTTAACTTTTAACAATAATGCCATAAAAATAGATTAAAAGCAGGTGTTTGTTAGAATATTAAGTTCTAGTACAGAAGTAAATTCACTATGCCTGAAGATTTGACAGTCTCCCTTTGGTATAACCTATCTTCACAGACAACAACTTTAGAAAGATATATTAATTGTAATTAGTTGCTGCAGCCTATGTAATAGTCTTGCTTATATTATAACAGTTTGTTTTTATAATTTAGAGAGCTGTTTACACTTTTATATTTTAATCATATTGGTTAATTGAACCAGATGTAAATGAAATAAAGATAATGGTGAAGGATTTTGCATTGATGCCAGTTCTATTCAGTGGCAGCAGACCACAGCCTAGCGGAAGGGAAGTGGCCACGTGGGAACAGGTGGGAAACTGAGGATGATGGCTGAGGGCCCTGCTCCTCCCTACCACCCCCAAACAATGCCTTCAACACCTTCGTTAGAACAACTTTACTTTCATACACACAGGACCACTCCTGACATGTGTTCTTCTCACTGGATTATGTGCTCAGTCTCCAGACATCGTTTTTAGATTAACACCTTGATTCCTGGGAGTCAACGAAATGTGACAAAGGATGGAAAGAGAAGATGAGGGCCATAGGGACATAGGGACAAGTAGAAGCCGCTGTGGGTTTACGTGTATGAGGACATGTGTACACCCGCATGTATGCACTTGTCTATGTGTGCATTTTAGTTTTAAAGAAAAAGCTCAACCCGTAAACCACATTGTGGTTTACAAAGCTATTGATTTGTGCTCTGTAATATGTATGTATATGTGTGCCAAGGAAGGGTTGGTACCTTCAAAGTCCAATATACCCCACTTGAGCAGGAATGGTTTCAAAACATGAAACCAACTCCTTAACTGACCAGGACTGAGATCCTATTCATTATACAGCTGTGGTCCCCAACCCCCAGGCTGTGGACCGGTACTGGTCCAGGGCCTGTTAGAACCATGTCACACAGCGGGAGGTGAGCAGCAGGTGAGTGAGGGAAGCTTCATTCGTATTTACAGCTGCTCCCCATCCCTTGCATCAGCACCTCATCTCCACCCCCTGTCACATCAGAGGCAACACTAGATTCTCACAGGAGCCACAACTGTGCCATAAAGTGCACATGCAAGGGATGGAGGTTGCATGTTCCTTACGAGACTCACTGCCTCCCCCACATACTGTCCGCAGAAAAATTGTCTTCCACAAAGCCAGTCCCTGGTGCCAAAAGCTTGGGGATCACGGTTATTATACAAGGCTCCTTTCTGAGACGGTCGTTGACAGGTTTTCAATCTGGGCACATGGAAAGTGATCTTAATCAGAAAAACAAAAGTTAACATCTTTCGATTTTAAAAGAGACAGTCTCCCAACCACAGTAATAATAAACAGAATTGACTGGGAATCTATCATATGCTGGGAAGGATGTGAGAACCTTCACACAGAGCATCTCAGAATCTTAAGAACATCCTGCAAGGCAGGAGCTGCTCTATTCACTGGATAAAAATGAGAAATTAGAAGGTTAACTGATTTGTCCAAGGTCACACAGGAAGAAACAAGGAAACGAACGGGGCTCACTCCAGGTCCAAATCTCATACCGTTTCCTGTAGGCAGTGCTGCTGGTTTTTCCAAATGCCCCAGGGTGCTACCTTTTATCCTTTATTTGTTTTCAACTTCACAAGAAATGCGTGACAACTGTAGAAAAGTTGGACGATACATATCAACAAACATCAAAAGATTAAAAAAATTATTACCTTTATTCCTAATAAATGATCATTAAAATCTTGATAGACATTTCTTCACATTTTTTTCTTACCTGTGTATCTAGATAGAGGTACGTAGATACCTCTGTACTGTATCTTATCTATCCATCTTACAGATATTAATACTGTACTCCATTCTCCATTTTTAGAGCTATATGGCTTCTCTTAACTCTCAATGTATTATATACAGGTATATATATATATATATTTTTTTTTTTAACTTTTTTTTTTTTTTTTCGCAGAGACAGAGTCTCACTTTATGGCCCTCGGCAGAGTGCCGTGGCCTCACCCAGCTCACAACCTCCAACTCCTGGGCCCAAGCGATTCTCTTGCCTCAGCCTCCCGAGCAGCTGGGACCACAGGTGCCCGCCACAACGCCCGGCCATTCCTTGGCTGCAGTTCGGCTGGGGCCGGGTCTGAACCCGCCACCCTCGGTACATGGGGCCAGCACCCCACCAGGTATATATTTTTTAATAAACATGGAAAGATTACGAACGTTGATTTGCCCTTCTTTGTTCTTTTTCTTTTAATACATTCTGAACAGGTATATATTTTTTAATAAACATGGAAAGATTACGAACATTGCTTTGCCCTTCTTTGTTCTTTTTCTTTTAATACATTCTGAACTGAATGTATTCTTTTGGTATCTAGACATCACTTTTGTTACAGTAATTTGGTGAATAAATATCAGTCTGCACTATCTTTGTGTGTTATCATAATGCACATGGTCCTGTAAATTCAGATGCCTCATGAACATTCATCAGGACTTCACAGGATAAACTTGGATGGACGCAATATAATGCACTTTATCCATCTCCCATTTAATAGATCCCATTTAAACAGATCCCAATTCTTTACTATTATTCACAATGAGATAAATATCATTATATATATAATATTGCGCATATGAAAAATTATTTTAAACATTTCTTTAGAACAAATTTTAGAGGAGCAGTTACTCATCCAAATACATATAAACATATTCTTAAGATGTGTGGAACATGTTATCAATTGCAATCCAGTAATATTTTATCAATATTTATCAAATGCCTCTCTTATAGGTCAATGCAAAAGAACCTGTTTTCCAGCCAGGAGAAGAACTAAGGTCTGGAGTTACACTCCCTGTATCCACACCAATTCAAGGAATATTATTTGTTTTAGTCTTTGAAGTTTCAGAGAAACAACAACAACAACGTGAAGGTAAGCTGTTTTTATTTGCATTTATTTGACTGTAGACAGGCTGATCACTTTTCATATACAGATAGGTATATTTACGTGCACATCTTAGTATGTGTGTGTGTGTGACTCACCAACATGTGTGTTAAGCGGATAAACTCTTAAAATTTAGTTCAAAATTATATAAGCATACCCAGATGGGAAAAGTATCTCTTTTACTAAGTCATTCAACCAACACTTATTGAATGTTTATCTGAATTGATATTCATGCCAGCACACTGATTGTTTACAGATTTCTTTTTTTTTTAATTTTTTTTTTTATTGAATCATAGCTGTGTACATTAATGCAATTATGGGGTACAATGTGCCGGTTTTATATACAATTTGAAATACTTTCATTAAACTGATTAACATAGCCTTCACCGCATTTTCTTAGTTAAAACATTTATATTCTAAACTTAGTAGATTTAACATGTACCCTTGTAAAATGCACCATAGGTATGGGTCCCACCAATTGCCCTCCCTCCATCCATATTATTTGCTCTGTATACTAAACTGGTAGCTAAATACTTTAAATATCACCCTGGTATTTACCATGCGCTAAATTCCATAGCAATCCTGAAGGTACAGCAGTGAACCAAAGCTCAAAGCCTTGCATGTATGGTCCTTATATTGTGGCCTACAGATACTTATATAAAATATATAGTATCTCTAGTAAATATCCCAAAGGTAAAGTGAGGCTTAAGCTTCTTAGAACTCAGAGCCATAGCATGTAACATGCGTCACAATTAGAAATGATTATGCTCAGCTCCAGGACATGTTCATTTTATTATAAGGATATGGTATGTTGATCAGTCTAGACAGAGCCCTGCTCCAGAACTGCCACACTTTCCATTTCTCCTGTTCTCACCTGCACGCTGAAAGGCTGCATTTTCTTTCCTTGGAAGCTAGTCTTCCCAACGAGATTTTGGGCAGCATATTATGCCACCCCCAGTCCTGCTGGCGGTGGAGGAGGACATCGGATCTCCAATCTGCTCTTTTCTTTCAGGCATTCTAATTGGAAGTCCTGCTTAGCACACATGGCCAGAGCAAGGAGCCAAGAGCAGAACAAAGGACAACTGCTCACATGTGCTCCTTTCGGATCCAGGCTTTCTAGCTCAGCAGGGAGTGACGACAGCATGAAATACTTACTGGAGAAGGGTCAGCAGGTGAACAGTGGTCACATCCCTGGCAAGCCCAAGATGCGCAAAAAAGTTTGGCTAGATGGATTTGTTTTTTTAAGTAACTAAAATAGAGGCTGAGAAACAAGATAAAATGGAAGCAGGAAAATTAGTAGGAAATCCGCATCTCTAGATCTTCCTGCCTAATGCCCTTCTAGGATTTGAAACTGCTAAGAGATGTTAAGGATTCTCTGTTCTTAAAAATTAAAAAAGTAAATCTGCTGAAGAAGCATAAGTCTGACTTTACAAAAAGAACACTGAGGTAGAAGTGGCTGGATTTGGATTTTAAGGCAAGTTCTAACATATTGTGTGGTCTCGGGGACTTCTCATCACCTCCAAGGGCCTCCTCCGAAGTGCAAATGGACGATAGCCAGGGAACCTTACCAAGGGCTCTTTCTTACTCTGCTGTCTACACACCCTTTTCATCCACTCTGCAAAACCAAAACAGAAAAATGAAGTCTAGATGAAATATTGTGGGAATGTAAGGTTTTCTTAGAAAATAGAGCTTTCATTGGCTCTGTAAAGGAGTCTGTGATGGTGAAGAAGGGGACATTGAATTAGACAAACATTAGGATTTCTTACAGTTCTTACAGAGGATGATTTATACTGTCATATGGATCCATACTGGAAATCAGAACTGTGGCCAAGGAGGTTATCTATTGTCAGTATAACTTTTCCTCAATACCCAGTTCATCAGCAAAGGGAGGTCTGTAACAAGAAGCCAGGTTCACAAGCTGGAGACCTGAGCTGCCCTCCATTCTCCCCTCTGAAGCTCATTGCCCAGGCTCCTCAATAGCTCCAGCCTTTTCTACTCCTCCTTGTCACTGGAGAAATATAAATCCCACCCAGCACCTTAGACATGCCACCTCATGATTCTTCAATGGCCAGAACAACAGAAGCTGGTAAGACATATGTTACATTTGATCTAGGGATGTTTTTACCTAATTTTTTAAGAATTAAAGCAGTCAAACATGTCTCCTACAGATAATTTATGTGTAAAAAAACTGCTGGGCGGGAGCAGAAATAGAGGTCTACTTGCATATGTTTCATGAAGAGGCAAGCTTTTCTAAGGCAATCACTGCTCAGATGTTTTATTCCACATTGCCTTCAAATCTCACAGTCCTCACCGGAGACCCTCCTCCCCATCTCCCCCATTCAAAGCATATGTTCCTGGACATGCACAGAAAAGTCACACTTAATTACCTCTAAAAATTAAAAGAAAACACCGAGAAGACAGAAGGGCCAATAGTACATATTTGAAATTCCTAAAGCCAATTCTTTGAATATAGAATTTTGAAGATTTTAGAAGGATAATGTCCCCTGAGGGTATTAACACTAAGGAAAAGGGAAGAGGAGGAGATGAAATTCATTAAAAATTCCCTCTATTACATAACACCCTGACCAGCACCTTGGGATCCAACATATTCTTACCTTAGCAGTACAATATACGAAATTCTGCTTTAATTGAGATAAATAAAAACCATCAATATCCTCACATCAGTAGGATGAGTATTCCAGTTTTACTAAAAGAGTTTCCATTATCAAGTGAGCTACAATTTCTTTTTAACTTTTAGAGCTTTTTAGATTTCAGTATTGTGGTCAATGTACTGTGGAAAAGAAAGAAGTCACTGTTTTCTTTCTTTTTTTTTTTTTTTTTTTTGTCTTTGTTTTTGCTCCATTCTACTAGTGATTCGGATCTTAACCAAGTAACGATATAATTATTACCACCTCTAAATATTTATTGATTACCACTTGCAGAAAATGGCATTTGCTTAAGATGACAGAGCTTTCTCATTAGCTGCTTATAATCTGTAGACTATGCAGAAATTAGAATTGCTATATGATTAAAATCCTCATCATGCACAATAAAAAGTTAAAATGTTTTGGTTTGAATGTGAAATTGGGAGAAGAGGGCAACTTTGCTGCCTGCCCAGCTTCTGCTCTTCCATTCCTTATTTTTCTGGTTAATACTGCCTCTCCTCTTCCATTTTTTATCTCTGACATTATTTCAAAGAAGCCTTCCTTGCCTGCCCTAACTAGGTCAACTTTTCATGCTACCATCTACACTTCCTCCATTGAAAATACACAATTATTTGTGTAGTTAAAAAAAAAAAATCTTACTCCCCACTAGACTATAAGTTCCCCAAGGCAGAAACTTCATCTTTTTATTTTTTTCATCATTATTTATCCAGCAAACAAAGTGTTAGGCATTGCCAGAGTAGGTAACTGGTGATACAGTTTGGATAGATGTATGGATGGATGAATGGAGAAGGGGAGGGAGGAAGGGAAGAAGGAAGGGTACTTGGTATACTAGGGGGGACATTAGGATTAAATCAAGGTTAAAGGGAAAATACAGCTTTGTCTCATTTTGCATGAAATAGAAATGAGAGCAAATACACATGAGGTAAGAGATTCTCATACATTATGTACAGTAGCTAAATCTAGCTCTGATCTCCAGATGTGCTTCTACTAAGAAGAATAACTTAGAAATATCAACCTCCAGCTTAAAGGATAAAACAGTTTAGGGTCTCTGAAAGAGAAGAGAATCCAAATATTCACTAAACCCGAAAATAGAAATAGCATCAATGGAGAAAGACCCTCTTTAATTTTACACACACTTTTATAGGAAAACTGAGCCTGGGAAAAATTCATTTACAAGTGATGATGGGTGAAGTTATATCTCAAATGAACTCATTTAACAGCTCTAAAAAGTGGTCCTTATTATTATTATTATTATTTTAGGAAAAAAAGAACAAAAACATCACTTCAGCAAAGGGATTTCCTATTCTGCCTCTTCTGGCCAACATCTCAAAAATAACTAAAGGAATGCCAATAAGTAAAGGAAACCAAAGAAGTTGTAACTAATAGGAGTCATCCTAAGGGTATGAACAAAAAGAAGCAGAGGGGAGGAGGGGATGGGATCCATTCAACTCCCCACGTACCTAAAAACCTGCCAGCAACAGTAAAACTGGAAACGAAAACCTTGCCTTTTTGAAGTTCATCCATTACTAATTGAAAGGTAAGAAGTCTGATTTTATATGCCTTAGGAAATACAGACTTAACAGACGTCTTTATTGAAGACTCTGCTGTTCTAGGGGAGGAAGACGGATAACTCTGCTAAGCCCTTTTGTTGCATCACATCCAAGTTTTTTCACCAAACCTGATACATAATTAAACAATTGGCTAGGGTGTTGTCTTAACAGATTATTTGCCATGTTGGAAACAAATAGATATTTGCTGCACCATTCACTTCTCTTGCTGGAAATGTTGCTAATGAGCAACATTACCAGCAGGAATTATTCTTGCGCGTGGGAACACCTCTCCAAACAGGAGAGGGAAAGTCAGGTTTGAAGCTAAACTGTCCAAATTAAAGGAACAAATACATATGCTCAAATGAAAGAATGGCAGTCAAAGAAGGAAATGAAATGGTTTTGTCCTTGATTGGAAAATGATTTCATCAGAGCACTACAGAGCCCATGAGAGAGTGGTATTTGCTATTGATAATATTTGAATTTGTTCCTGTAGCTATTTTAAGGAATTTTACTTTGTGATCATAGTTCAAACTTTTTACTTAAAGCAGCCATCTTTAAAACACGGTGCTGCTTTGATATGCTGGGGGTCTTCATCAACATGTATTAATAAGGCTTAAAGCCTGAAGGAAATAATGTTAGCTTCCCCTACCTCCACCTTCAGCAAATTTCAGACTGTCATACGATAATTTCTACTTCACTCTATGTCAAAACATGTGCATGGTATGAAAGCAGCTATTATTCTCAAATGAGCATTTGAGCACTTTCATTGCCGTAATAAAGAGCTGCCAAAGAAGATTTTGTACACGTCCTGGTCCATGGGCATGCACCAGACACCCATATCTATATGTGTTTATGCATATGTAAATGGGAGATGTTTATATACGTGTGTGTGTTTATAGGTATATTTAGATGTATATTTGATTTCATTCGTGCACCTAGAATATTGTGCAAACATTAATGTGTAAATATATGTCCATATGCATTTTTGTGTTTAGTCTTGTTTCAGGCTTGAGAACTAAGACCCTGTCTGGCATTCAACTTTTCTTTCTTCTCACAAGCAAAAGACAGAAAAACAGAGAAAGGACCACCTAAATACCACATACATAGTTTAAAACTTTACTGTACTTATAATTCCTCTGGACCACTTATAAAACATACTGATTTCCAAGGTACAGGATTCTGCACCTCCCCTGGTGTCATGCCTGCTGACACACTATAAACACACTGGTCTCATGGCCAAGCCAATTTTAGGCAAAATTGCCATCAGGGATATGGCAAAAAGGTCCTCAAACTCCAGTCCACCGCCTTCTTTTGTTTAGTCTGAAAGCTAACAACAGTTTTTACATATTTTAAAAGTTGAAAAAAAGTGAAAAGAAGAACAATGTTTCATGATATGTGAAAATTATATAAAATCCAAATGGCCATAAATGAAGTTTTATTAGAACACAGCCACATTTGTTCATTTATGTATCACCTATTAAAGTTTTCATGCTACAACAGCAGAGTCGAGCAGTTATAACAGAGACCCTGTGGTCCACAAAGCCTAAAGTATTTGCTCTCTGGCCCTTCATGGAAGAACTTTGCCAAGCTTGCCTTACATCCCTCCCCTATTCTGTCAGTGACCTTCATGTGCATCTAGGTCACATGTTCCATTTCCTCTAGCCTCTTGTTTTCTTTGAAGGAGGAACAGACAAGGTAGCTATCCATCTTCTGGAAGTTTCTCATTGTTATGTCTTGGCTTTTACCATAAAATTTAAATATTATTTCCACTATTTAAAAAAATACAGCAAAGCTCAATGAAGAGATGAGAGAAAACAAAAACCCTCCGCTGATATCCTTGAAATAATATCATAAAAGAATGAATAGCGTCATGGTATAGAGTTCTCCTCCTCCCCCAGAGTTATTCAGGGAAAGCGAGGAACTCCAGAAAGCTTCTTTGAAATGTTGATTTCAAAGTTTATTCGAAACACAAAATCAATGATTTTTTGATTTATATCCTCTACTCTGCTTATGTGTAAGACTAGGCCTATCGAGATATCTCTCCCTGTGGCTTTTACCCACAAGATGTGTGTAAAAACATCTTTCAAATCCAGTCCAGAAACAATACCCATGTACACAGAGCCAGGAGCAGTGAATGCTGCCTCCTGTTCTCACGGCACTCATCACAGGAGCTTCCCTCAAGGTAATCATATGCTAACTCACCACTCTGCCGATGCTCAGTATTTAAAAAGTAAAATAAGTTGTTGTAATCCTCATAGCGTCTGGCACAGTGATTTACACATAGAAAGCATGTTCAATAAATATGTGTCAACCACAGCATGATTACACTTCTCACCATGAATAATTAAGGGAGGTAAAAATTATTCAAACCAAAACTATGCTTAAAAACATTTCAAATCTAAAAAGTGAAAGGGTGATTAAAAGCCATTGTATTTTAAAAAGATATGTTGTATAAGAGAGAGTCTGCAAGCACTCCAGCTTTATTTTAATTCAAAAAGGGATTAGACAGTAAAAAAAAAAAAAGGAGTTTTTGTTCTCTACAGTGTTGATCAGCCCCAGGAGGTAGAAGGTGTTCTGGTGTCATCTATCTTTATTCATTGAGTTCTATCTGTGTGACTCAGAGAATGTCCTCTCAGAGCTGGATTTACTTTGGCCTAAAAAGAGAAAATCTGTAAGACTGAGACTGTGACCTTAAATCAAGAAAACTTTTTTATTCCTTTTCTTTTTATTTTAATTAACAATCAGTGACTCTATGTGTACTTTGTAGTGTACTTTTGCCCAGCTGCATACTGGTCGTGATGAACCCTGACGATCTCTAGTGATTGTGTTGTTTGTACCAGCATTCTCCACTCTAAAGACTTAATAGAATTGGCAACCTTTTTTTGTTTGTTTGTTTTGGTCCTATGATATTCAGTGATGCTGCTATCTGACAGATTGAGCCCCATAGTGGAAAGTAAGTATGAATAAATATTATAGGTACCCTAATAAATTTCTCGGTATTATTTTTTTCTTAATACAAGAGCATTCTTGCCACATTGCAGTTGTCGATTAAAGCTACTTAAAGTGGTTCAGAAGGTTTCCCCAATTTGTAGTTTGAATAACCTCACAGTAGTTTTTTCTCCTTTATGCACTGCCCTGTTTACCTTGAATTATACTTACTCTAATTCCTAACATCCGAGTTTTGCGGTTTTTCCTGTTTCAGTTTCCAGATATCCAGATATTCCTTTCACCATAATTGAGTTAGCAGTCAGTGCCATTACTATTACCAACATGCACCTCTCGTGTGGCTGCCCTAAAGAGAAATTCCATAGTTCACACACTGGGGCCTCCCCACTTCCTCTCTCTGCAAGTCCCCCGTTGCTCCATCTCCTGCCACACATTTTGGGTTCACTCTGACTCAGGCAGAGGGAACTGGGAAACCAAACTGTGAGATGCTCTGGTGCCACTTTCCAAACCTATAGCAACGGCTCATCGCCACTTTCAATCACTGTGTCAATTGATTCCTCAAATTTGAGATTTGAGCCATGGACCTTGTTCCTTTAATTTTTATTCCTCTCTCCCTTTGGGGGATCTGTGATATGTTATTATTTTCAGTCCCAGGCCGGGCCCAAATCCGACTTTGCCCAAATGATCAAACAGGCTCTGAGAAGAAAGTCCATAGCTAAGAGCTAGATGTAAAAACTAATAAACCTCTAGAGAATTTTTTTTAATTCAGTTGAAATGATACATGTTTGCTAACTAGAACCCACTTATAATTATCGTATATTTTTCATAACTAAAATTCCATTGGCAATAAGTCACTATCTAAATATAAGTCTATGATCACTCCATACTAACTGAAATGTAAGGAGACATTTTAGTTTCTTTCACTGAAAAAAAAAATTCCATTACGTATTCTTACTGATGAGGTTAACGATAATAACAAATTATACTTTGTGAAACTTTTTTAAAGAATACAGATTGCTGGGGCAGCGCCTGTGGCTCAGTCGGTAAGGCGCCGGCCCCATATACCGAGGGTGGTGGGTTCAAACCCGGCCCCGGCCAAACTGCAACCAAAAAATAGCCGGGCGTTGTGGCAGGCGCCTGTAGTCCCAGCTACTCGGGAGGCTGAGGCAAGAGAATCGCTTAAGCCCAGGAGTTGGAGGTTGCTGTGAACTGTGTGAGGCCACGGCACTCTACCGAGGGCCATAAAGTGAGACTCTGTCTCTACAAAAAAAAAAAAAAAAAAGAATACAGATTGCTTTCTATAACAAAAATTGTTCGAATAATATACTTCTATAATAACAAAAGAGGGCATTGCCTCCTGATATTTTAAAGAGAAAAAAGGAACAAATTAGTTATATGATGTACCCCTCAGATTTGGGGTGGTGGTGGAAGAAAATGGAAGAAAAGTTAAAAACAATTAAACACAAAGGACCCTTAGCTCTAAAATCCAAGTGTACTGTAGGTGTGATCCCACCTATCACCCTCCCTCTGCCTATCCTCATAATAACTAAGAAAATGCCAGGAAGGCTGTGTTAACCAGTGTGATGAAAATATGTCAAACGGTCTATAAAACCAGTGTATGGTGCCCCGTGATTACATTAATGTACACAGCTATGATTTAATAATAAATAAATAAAATCCAAGTGTACTGAGGCTGGGCAATGTGGCTCACACCTGTAATCCTAGCACTCTGGGAGGCTGAGGCTAATGGCCTAAGCTCAGAAGTTCTGAGAGAGACCAGACTGAGCAAGACCAAGACTGTGTCTCTACTAAAAATGGTAAAAAAAAAAAAACCCTAGCTGGGTATTGTGGTAAGTGCCTATAGTCCCAGCTACTTGGGAGGCAAAGACAGGAGAGTCACTGGAGACCAAGAGTTTGAGGTTGCTGTGAGCTATGATGCCATGGCACTCTACCAAGGGTGACAACCACCTCAAAAAATAAAATTAAAAAAATAATAAAATAAAATCCAAGTATACAGACCTTAAGGAAATTTATTCTGACTTCTTTCTCCACCTTCCACGTGGCCCTCAATGCAATGGAAACAGAATTCACATTGTGGTACATCTCATAACTGGTTTAATCAAAAGTATTTCTGTCAATATAATTTTCTAGGTAACTTTTTAAACTTTTATTTTACCTTTTTAAACTTGAAAACTTTTAAAATGTATTAGCACAATTTCTTAATCTGTGTTTCTAAATACAGTACATGAAACATTTAAGCTTGATTTCTCTGAATCCATTTCTCTTACTAAATTTTAAGTTCCTTGACAATACAAATATTTTATGTGTTTTTCCACTCTTTTTTTCTTTTTTCAAGACAGAGTTTCACTCTGTTGCCCAGGCTAGAGTGCTGTGACTTTGCCCAGCTCTTAGCAACCTCAAACTCTTAGGTTCAAATGATTCTCCTGCCTCTGCCTCCCAAGTAGCTGGGACTACAGGCACCCAATCAGGACACCTGGATAATTTTTTCTATTTTTGGTAGAGACAGGGTCTTCTCACTTTACTCAGGCTGGTCTCAAAATCCTGAGCTCAAGTGATCTTCCTGCATCGACCTTCCAGAGTGTTAGGATTATAAGCGTGAGCCACTGTGCCTGTGCCTCACTCTAAAGAAATTGTATAGCAAGTAGTCAGCATTTAAAAGCATTTATTCTAGAAGACTCACTCCTAAAAAGGCAATCAATAAAATCATTTATCTATTCCCTGGTTTATTTCAAGAAGACTTAGGTTGTAATAGGTTATCAAACAATACAAATATCTTTAAATACTTAGTCATGGCTACACTTATAGAAAGATAACTTCCAAAAACATTATCTGAAATTTATTTTTTAATATATCCTTAGGAACAGACTTTTTATGATGATTATTTTCCCCTTTCTATTAGGGCTGTGAAGAAGAGTCTATTTATTTACTTGGAAATTCCAAGTATGTGACCATAAACTTTCTGAATGAATGCCTCTGGTCTCTATACACTCAGTGTGTCGTATATTGGGTTAGCAGTGTAGAAAGAATCAACAAATATTCTTAATTAAAAGTAAAGATTTACTGCATATTATATTCTGAACATATTACCTATGATAAAAGTAACTAAACAGGATTATATTATTTCTGAAACAACTTGGCGCTTTTATTTTCATTTTTAGCAAAGATGTATATGTGAATCAGAAAACTGGTGTTTTTATTTGCACTACAATTCAGAATCATGACACTCATTGGCAGAAACATAAAGTATGGTAAGGAAAATGTATATTGGAGATCAATGCTCCTTAGGAAAATAATTCAGTAACGTATAAATCTAGACATTTTGCCAGCTGACTCAAGTTCCCTTAAATTTAAAACTCAAACAAGGGCCTGATCGAAGAGTCAGGGGAAGGCTGTGAATTCTCTCCCCTGACGTCAAGTTATAAAGGCAACTTTATGTTTTTTCAGATGGTCACCTTCAGTAAGGGGAAAGGGAGAGAATGTAATATAATAATATAACATCTATAATGCCTTGCTGTGGTAAGAAAAATTCCTTCCTGCAAACATTGCAAGTAAAAAAGTCTCCCTGTATAACAGGCACGGTTACATAACATCCCTGAAACAGACAAACTATGAATTCCAATGAAAGCTTCATTCTTTCAGAATGCCATAAGTACTAGAAGTTAATTTATGGACTCGCCTCAAGTGCAGATGCTCAGTCTGAGTCCTCTGACAGCCTCACTATTTTAAAAGCAGGCAGGATCCCAGCGCTCTTGAAGATGGAGAGGCAGCCAAGAACCACCTTCCCTAATTGCCTGATGAAGATTCCACTTGAGTTGAGATACCAGCTTACTGGTTATTGTGTCTAATGGGTAAATTTGCAAGCCTCCCACTTTAAATGAGTTGTGAGCATTTATTTTATACAAAGGAAAAGATCGGGTAAAAGATTTTCTAATCTAGCCTTATCTTTTACAAATGTTTACACAAAGCAGGGAAAAAGCAACTTTTTAAAAACTGGCTAATGTATTCTAATTTTTTTGATTATTGTTTTCTGTGGGGAGATAAGTTGAATAGAGCAGGGAGTTCTTTGTGAGGTTTTTCTGCCTATTAACAATTACATAACAAAGATACCCCGATCTGCATTTTATATCTGTATGTTATTGACATACATCCTCTTAGGATTCTGTCTAGCTGTCGCAGACTGGCTTTTATTTTTTCCTAGTATTTGGAATCTCAAATGGACAATGACAGCAGTCCCAGCCTTACTGAAGCTCATCAAACTGCCTCATTCAAAGTGATGACTGAGTTGGATTAAATCCAAGGACTCAGCTACCAGTATTAACCCATCAAATGTTGCAGCTCCTCAAATGCTTTAATCATTAGGGTGGGATTAATAGACATGCTCTGCCGCAGTCCCAGTGCCTGGAAAATCACGCCAGGAGAATGCAAATGCTCAAAATGGACCGAGCTTTAATCACACCAGGCGAAAAATGACAGTTTGGAAATTAACTCAGGAGGATAAACTTGGAAAGGAGATTAAAATAGCCTGGGTGTTTATCAACAGATTGTACAATATTAGTCAAGCAGATTCCCCAAACTTCTCATAAGAATCCCTGTGGTCGGTGCCTTCCATGTGGGTTCTTTAAAAATAAAAAACAGAGGATTTACACGGGCATTAAAAAAAAGGAAGGCAGGTAAGTAGCTAGTGAGGTTATAGGTAAAAAGTCATACAAATTTCAGGGAGAATAAACGCACAGATAAAGGCACCATTGTCAGGTTTTCCAACACAATTTAAAATACTTTCTGGTCCAAGTTTGCACATGTCCAAATAAATCATAATGTACTTGAGCTATGTTGAGCTACTTTTTTTTTTTCTTCCTGGTTGTAATAAGCATGCTTGATTGTCAGGCCCTGCTGTTCTTAGGGCCAAATCAAAAATACAATATTAACTTCTTTCAAAGATGCAGCCACCAAAGCAATAGAAGGATGCAAATAAATCAATTCTGCACACTTAAGCCCATCGTTCTTTCGTGCAAGCCTGGCGGTAGAGAGTGATTCTTTTCCCCCAACTCTGCCTTATCATTTTGAGGTATGAAAAATAGATTGTGTCACCATAATGAAGCACAGGAAAAGGGAGCTTGTTATAAGCTGATTACAGTTTAGATTGAAGGACTGGTTCTCATTAGCTATTTTAGATTGGACAGCATCCTTGAGCTGTAGTAATTACTGAAAGTAATTTTTGAAAGGGAGGGTGGGGCAGCTGATACAAGGAGAGATTCAAACAGTTGCATGGGGGTTGGGAAGAAGGGTGGAAAGAAAGACCTGCAGCCTGCCAGGTTATTACCCCAAATGCAAAGGCACTGTGAGGCAGCTGTTCCTGGCCACTTTTTTGTCAGACTATCCAGCAACGGGGAAAGAGCTTTGCATGGAGAAATGAGTACAGCATAAGAGGCCTATTTAAAGTTCAAGTGGCAGGGTGACTCCCCCAGAGCCATTGACATGCAGAAGCTCAGTTTTCATCCTCTAAGAAAAGTGATGAAGGCAGATTTCATTGCTATTTTATAGAAGCAGACCTAGAAAGCAGGCACTAAATGATATCAAGATAAAATTACCTATTTTCTTACTTCATTAAGTAGATTTTGAAGCTTGACCATGTCCTGGGTCACGAATAGGATGAAATATGCTAGTCTTGAAGGTAATGTGAGCAACTCTCTACACACGTTGTGCCAAATGCAAGCTTTTCATCCAGTATTTTCTGTGATACAGGATGGACGTGTCAGGGAAGAAGAGGGCGCAGTCTGTTTGTTGACAAGAGGGAAACTGGGAGTTTGGGAAACACAGTTTCTGACTCCAGATCTGCCATTTGCTGGATGCCTGGAAACCCAGAATAAACCATTCAACTTCTCAGTGTGTCTGGGAAGTAAGCAAATTCAAGGTGGGCTAATGTCCCTTACAGTTACAGACTTCACTGTTTTCAGCTTTTATCTCATCTAGCTAATTTATTGAGAATGAGATAAGGAGTAGAGGGGGGGAAGGCAACTTTTCAATAAGTGAACAAACTTTGCATAAGACTAAGATGAGTACTCCTAAACATAAGAGATCTGGGTGGCAGTTCAATAGGAAAATAAGGAGCATTTACTGAGACCTTACTGTGGGCCATAGTTTTTATGCATGTGATTTAATTTGATCTCTCAGCAAGTCTGCCAAGGACAGATGAGTGTGAGACCCCAAAAGGCTGCGTTGCATGCCCACAGTGACATAACTCACAGGGGGAGAGACATGAAACAGCCCAGGGGGCCGCCCACCCAAATGAACAAAGCGGTTATGAAATAGAAGACTGAATCCCTCAAAGTCATAGGAGGAATGGACAACCTCCCTACAGCATTTGGGCAGCATCCAGTAGCTTCCTTTGCTCTGAATTCCTCTTCGACTATCCAAATATCACCTGGATTCTGTCCACTAAATTGCTTTCCTTGAGTTAGTGAAGGCACCATCTCCAGAAAGCCCTCATTAAAATCCAAATGTGTTACCTGGGAGGAGTAAATTCATTAAGTCATTAGTAAAAATTAACAGTCTTTATAAAATTAACAGGTTGAATTTATCTGATTAGCCAGCTGTCATTCAGCAGAAAACAGATACTAAGGGAAGAATACCAAGTCAAAATTTCTCCTTCAGAAAGGAGATTCAGAAAGGCCGGGCACTGTGGACGCTGCTGCCAGGGGCAGGGCCACACCTGTGCCCCAGTTAGGGTTCCTGGACAGCTAGATACCTACAGGGGTATGGAAACCTTAGACCAATTTTCAGGGGTGGCAGGAACTGATGGGAAACAGATGATGAAAACAGAATAGAGAAAGGGATTTCTGGAAGGAAAACATGGAGAGGGGGCACCAGAACACATTTTTATCACCTATTGCTAAAGACTACAAGTAGATCTCAGAAATTCAGGACTTATACATACATCATTACAATTATAGAAATTTAAAAATAATTTAGTCTACTCACTTTCAAACTGAAGTAACCACCCCCACATCCAAACCTTTAAAATAGAGGAGGTCTACTTTAATCAGTATTGTCTGCTGAGATTCTATTGTTTGGAGAAAGAATTCAGTTATTAAGAAAGAGAAAAAACTGGAAGGAAAAAAAGAAGAAAACAAGGAAGGAGGGGAAGGAGGAAGCGAGGAAACAAGAAGAATAGAAGAGGAGGAAGGGGAGTTTGGAAACTAATCATCTGAGCCAGCGGTTACTGAATGTTTTTAGTAAAGAGCTAAACACTAAGTATTTTAGGATTTATAGCCTTTGGTCTCTGTAGAAATTTTGTGTAAATGAATGGGTATGGCTGTGTTCCAATAAATTTTTATTTACAAAACCAGGCAGTGGCTGACCCTGATTCTAGGCCAAGCACTCATAACCTTACAACTAAAGGAAATGAGGGCAAAATACTTAACGGACAGACCAAAGCTACTGAGTCATTCTGCGGGCCTGGAACTTAGATCTTCTTCTCCTCCAATACATGCTCCCCCCAACCCTGTAGAATCTCAAAAGAGACCTATTTGAATTTGAAGCATTAGTTCTACATGGAAAGCAGAGTGCTCACAGACACTTGGAAATGCGGGTCTGCCTTACACTCAAGAGTAAGGTTTATTTAAGTTAAAAGTGTGGAGCCACTGCCTAGAAGCAACAGGGGACATCGTGGGCTGGACAAAGCCACTGAGGGGAGACAGACAGGAAGTCTGTGTGGTGGCTTTTAGGGAATGTCTAGTTTGTAATGGCCCCGGAGAAAGGGAGGCGGTTTATACACACACACACACACACACACACACAAACAAACAAAAACACATGAACAGCGCACAGGCATAAACACCCAGGTACACACACATAAACACACATGCACACACAAAAAATGACAGTAGGGGCAGGTGGATGAGTCACAGCGCTGACACACTTATGTTCTTAACATAGGCATTGCCAAGAATTCCATGGCTCGCTTTTCTTTTTCTTTATTGGAAAATGAACCATGGCCTCACTTTAGCCACAGCACTGGAGCTCCGACCCGGACTCTGGCCACGAGCTCCACCAGCACCATGAAGCCTTTCCACATTCCATCACTTTTTATTTTATTAAAATTATAGAAAGTGAAATTCATACTTTTCACTTCAAAATTCAGTACAAAATGTCCCCAAATATCCTTGTAAAAATATCAAATAATTACCACCTGGGTTTAGCTTATTTAATCTTCTTTCTATCCCAGCATCCAATAAGGAGATGAAGAGAGACTATTTATATCAGCTATATATTATTCGGATATTCTAGAAAAGAAGAGAATGGTACAGGAATGCCACCAAGGTATGATCAGACAGTAAAAATACTCATGACATAGTAAGTTCGCATAACACAAAATTTTTCTATTCACAATGGAATAAGTGCCCTGCTTTTCTAGATGAACAAGTTACATATTCGTTTGTGGGATTTTGTTAACACAGACATGCTAATAACAATAGCAGTGAATGTTGGTAAGGGTGCAGGCACTGTGCCAAGTGCTTCACATGTTACCTCATTCAGCTCACAGAATATTTGTAGCAGCAGCTGAAATGAAGAAACGGAGGGTTAGCGATGTAAGAAACTTGCTCATATTCTCATGGTTAGACAGCGGCAGAGCCAAGATCTGAACAAGCTAGATTTCTGCTTTTGTTTTTGTTGTTACATAAAAAATGATAGAAAAGTCTGTAAACCATTTTGCTGAAGCTTATCATTATATTTCTCCTTATATAGGATTAGATATTAACCACCCTGATATTGTGATATAAAGGGCACATTTTAAAACTTGTTTTATAATTATCTCAGAATTGGATAATTACCTCTAAATTCAAAACCTAGCTTGCCAAACTTTATAACTCAGTTCTCTGCCTGTATATATATTAATCTGTTTCTTTCTACCCCTTTATATAACTCTCTCTTTCTCTTGTGCTCTCTCTGTCACAGATGCCCACAGACAACCACAGAAACACATAAACACAGTCTCTTTCTCTCTGTCTCTTTGACTTCCATTCTCTTTGCCTATGTGTGTGTGTGCGTGTAGTGTGTTCTATAAAATAACTTTCACTTAAACGAATGAAGTTTGTTCCTACTAACTGGACTCCTTAGCCCCTCTCATTTTCTGTTTGCTCTGCACCTAGAATGATCTTTTTAAAATGCTTCAATGACTTCTTTTTGCATTTCTCAACTTCATCACAGTATCCAGCCTGCCTCCTGGTCCCTTCTTACTCCTGAACTCCCCTCTTCCTATTGCCCCTTCTCTCTGCTATCTAGGGGCAGGAGCTCACTTTTGGTTTCCCAAAGGATGCTTATACCATTTGTCCACAGGCCATCAGTGTGTCGTCCCATCCAGGGATAGCTCCTTACACCACAGGCTTGCCCACCAGCTCTGGCCCACCCCAATGCTCTTCACTCATCAGATCTCAAATCCAAACAGCATACCAGGGGCTGTACTTCCTGATTCTCAGGCTAGGCTATTCCTCGCTGTCTTATATCTCATAGCAACCCATAGCACTTCCGAAATTAGAAATTACTTATGCATTAGCACAATTATTTGATTCTATGTTTCTGAGCCTCCTGAGAGGCTGAAAGTTTCAGAAAGACAAAGACCATGTTTATTCTCTCTAATCATGCATTTGATACAGGATCCAACATAAAGCAGGCAAACAAAAACTATTTGGTAGTTAAATAAATAAAACCCCTCATCAACTGCGCCTTTATATTTTCAGCACCACTATTAAAACTCTCTTCCCCCAAATTCTGTACTAATTATAAAATACATTTTAAGATGTATCCTCCTGTTTTAATATCAGGGTTACTATATTAAACTGAACAATTAGACAATGATTGGGCATCAGGTAATATTACTTTATAGGCTTCTCAATCATTTTTTGCACAACAAAAGCAAAATGATGAAATTAGCTGCTTAACATATTCCCCAGCTACTAGAAAAACATGTATTGCCCAAAGGAATCAACCATTTTCTCTCCCTTTCCATAGACCCTGGAGGTTTCCTGGGTGAATTCAAACCACTGCGTACAAAAGCACTTTGTCATGGTGCACAGCCTCTCACATGTTCAGGATTGCATAAAGCAAAAGGCTGAGGCCGACCAGAGAAAACGAGAGAACTTCACTCCACCCACAAACAGCCCCACTCCACCCATATCTGGGCTCCATCAGCCCCATTCCACCCTCTGGCCATGGAGTGAGATGGGCCTGGAATTCTGTCTTGAATATTTGTGCCCACAGGAGCTTTCTGCAGAGATTGCTCAGTTGAATTGCAGGTCAGTGTGGCCTAATCATGCAGCTTGACTTTTGAGTTAACATATTGTGTCTCGATAGGATTAATTTTAGTAACTGATTTTTCTCAACACCTACACCTGAAATTAAAATACTGAAGAGAAGACACTCAAGTCATTCCCCCGTGAGCAGATGGGCCCCATAACGTCCAGTCATGGACTATACGAAGCAACAGATTGTGCATCTCTTCACAAATCCTCAAATTAGAAATTTTATGGCATTACGAATTGAAAGATGAAGTCTGTTTTCTTGAGAAGGAGCTTTTGTGCTGACCTGATGCCAACCTCTAAGACTCTGTCCCTCTGGCAGGGCACTTGGCAAACGCAAAGGACTACACAATCTATTTAATTAGCTATTGTTCACAACCATCTGGCAGTTCGGATGACTGTTATTTATCTTTTATGATTCAGTTAACCTGCTCAAAACATGTCCAGAACAATGTCTGATTTCAGACGCTCTTAACTGGGATAGAGACAGGAAAAGGGGGAGGACTCCATCTGCAGCAATGCATTCCAGCTCCTCTTAGGACCACACCTGCCTTCTCTGGCATTAATAGTGGGTAGGCACCCGGATGTGGCAGGGCATTTGTAAGGTGTGATGCACAGGACCTCTTTCTTGACCTCCTGCTAATCCAATCAATTAGTAAGCAGGAAATGAGAGTCTGCCGGTACTCGTTCAAGTGCATCTTGCTCAGTCAGGCAAAGGAGGAAGAAGCCCAGCAGAGGATAGGAAATTTGCTAAAAGGACTAGAAAATTCTGTTTTAGGGAGCAACCTCTCCCAGTGCATGATGCAGACACCCTGTGTAGGCTTCTGAAGTCAAGAAGCAACTGGAGAATCTAGAATACTCGCCAATGCATCAGACGAGGTATATTTTTTCACTGGAATGGAATTCAGAAGTTTTGAGTGATGAATCAAATTTACACAAATCAACTTGGATAAATCTCAAAAACAAATTGTTGAGCAAAAACACATCTGAAAGACAACATATATGGTATTATATCATTTGTGAAGAGAAAATAAAACAACTACGTACCAGAAGATGATATATTTTCCACATGTAGGCATACTTTAGGGATATTGCTAATTCCGTTTCAGATAAAGGGAATATAGTAATAAAACAAGTCACAAAGACTTGTTTCCTAGTGCATATAAAAGTTATGTTTACACTATAATCATTTGGTCTACTAAATGTTCAATCGTATTATGTCTAAAAAACAATGAACATACCTAAATTTAAAAATACTTCATTGCTAAAAAATGCCAGTGATCTTCTGAGCCTTCAGGAAGTCATGACCCATTTGCTAATGAAGAGTCTTACCTCAATGTTGATGGCTGCTGACTGATCCAGCTGGTCGTGGCTCCTGAGGGCCACCATGGCTATGGAAATTTCCTAAAAATAAGACAATAATGAAGTCTGCTGCATTGATTAAATCTTCCTTTCACAAAAGATTTCTCTGTAGCATGCAATGCAGTTTGATAGCATTTTACCCACAGCAGAATTTCTTTCAAGATTAGAGTCAGTCACTCTCAAAGCCTGCTGATTCTTTATCAACTAAGTTTATGTAATATTCTAAATTTTTTGCTGTCATTTTACCAATGTTCACAGCCTCTTCACCAGGAATAGCATCCATCTCAAGAAATAAGTCTCTTTGCTCATCCATAAAAAGCAACTTTTCATCCATTAAAGTTTTGTAATGAGATTTCAGCAATTCAGCCACATCTTCAGGCTCCACCTCTGATTCTAGTTCTCTTGTTATATCTCCCGCTTCTGTAATTACATCCTCCACAAACTTATCCATGAAGTTTAGCACCAACTTCTTCCAAACTCTTATTGTTGAGAGTTTGACCTCTTTCTATGAATCAATAATATCTTCAACAGCATCTAGAACAGAGAATTCTACCCAGAAGATTTTCAATTTACTTTGGCCAAGTCTGTCAGAGTACTTGGAATCACTGTACATGGCAGCTACAGGCTTACAAAATATTTTTCTTAAATAACAAGACTTGAAAATCAAAAATACTCCTTGACCCATAGGCTGTAGAATGGATCTTGTGTTAGCAGGCATGAAAATATTAATCTTATGTATCTCTATCAAAGGTTTTGGTGACCAAGTGCATTGTCAGGGAGCAGTAATATTTTGAAAGAAATCTTTTTTTCAGAGTAGCAGGACTCAGTGGTAGGTTTAAAATATTCAGCAAACCATACTGTAAACAGATATGCTATTATCCAGTCTTTGTTTCATTTCTAGAGCACAGGCAGAGTAGATTTAGCAAAATTCTTAAGAGCCCTAGGATTTCAGCCAAATGAGAATTGACTTCAACTCAACGTTACCAGCTGCATTAGCCCCCAGCAAGAGAGTCAACCTGTCCTTTGAAGCTTGAAGACAGGCATTGACTTCATTTTTCTTTCCATGAAACTCCTAGACGGCATCTTTTTCCAGTAGAAGGCTATTTTGTCTATGCTACAAATCGGATGTTTAGTGTAGCTGCCATCAGATCACCAATGATCTGAGCTAAATCTTCTAGATAAGTTGGCTGCAGCTTCTATATCAGCTCTTGATGCTTCATCATTCATTTTTAAGTTATGGAGATGGCTTCTGTCCTTAAATCTCCTGACCTGACCTCTATTAGCTTCAAACTCTCCTGCTACCAACCACCTCTCTCAGCCTTCACAGAACTGAAGAAAGTTAGGACCTTGCTCAGATTAGGCCTTGGCTTAAGGAAATGTTGCAGCTAATTCAATCTTATATCCTGACTACTAAATAAAGCTTTCTGCATCTCAGCAATAAGAGTTTTGGGGGTTTTATCTGTTTATTTTGCTTTTCTTAATCATTCGTGTGTTCACTGGAGTAGCACTTTTAATTTTGATTCTTTTTCTTTGCATTCACAACTTGGCTGTTTTGCACAAGAGACCGAGATTTTGGCCTGCTTCATCTTTTAACGTGCCTTCCTCACTAAACTTAAGCATTTCTAGTTTTTAGCTTAAAGTGGGAGATATGGGACTTTCTTTTTCACTATATACTTAGAGGCCATTGTAGAGTTATAAACTGGCCTAATTTGAATAAATATTACTGCATCTCAGGGGACAGAGAGGTCTGAGGAGGGGAAGCCAGGAACAGGTGGGAACAGCCACAGCAATCAGAACACACACAATACATTCCAATTAAGTCTGCCATCTTATATTGATGCAGCTTGTGATACTTCAAAACAATTACAATAGTAACTTCAAAAATCACTGGTCACAGATTACTATAGCAGATATAATAATGGCAAAGTTTTAAATATCATGAACATTATGAAAATACGAATCAAAGACTTGAAGTGAACACATGCTATTAGAAAAGACTGTCAAAGCTTGCTCGAGGCAGGATCGCTGTGAACCTTCAGTTTGTAAAACAAGCATTATCTGTGAAATGCAATGAAGCAAAGGGCAATAAAATGAGGTACGTGTGAAGCCAGAAAGTGACTTTTGTGCATATTTGGAATTCTTCTGAGAATATTTAAGACTATTCTAAGGGAAAAGTGGATAAATATCTTAGAAAATTAATTTTTTTTTCCCAAGAGCTTAGGAATACATCAACTGGTGAAATTTCAGCTTTTGTTTTAGACATAGATATTTAAATATATCTAATATACACTTATATACTATATTTATTTTGCACAGTGTATCCATTGGGAATTGGTTCAGGACTCTTCTAATACCAAAAGCCATGGATACTCAAGTCCTACAGTTTGCCCTGTGGAATGTATACATACAAAGGGTCAAGTAACTATATGTAATTAATTCAATATCTTACATATAATTACTCTAAGAGGACATATACTAAATTCGTCAGAGAGGTCACATCTTGAGGAAGGATTAGAACAGATTGTTAAAGTATGCATCCATACAATAAACAATTAATGAAACTCCAAATACACAAAAAAGGAGGGGAAATAAAATTAAATTGTAGCTAAAATATGCCAGACACTCTTAATATGCCTGATTTAATTCATTTAATCATCACACATCCTCATGAGGCAGATACTATCATTATATCCATTTTGCCCAAGAGATGATCAATGCCCAGGGTTGAGTATCCCACCAAAGAATAGAAAGATAGTAAGTGGAGGAGCAGGGACTGGCAGGTGGGTTACAGCCCTGTGTTTAACCACTGCGATGTAAATGGATCCTAAAGCTCTGATCTGACTCACCAAAGGCCCTGCAGCTCTCTTGGGAGACAGGCCATTCCATCATCCGAGATGTAACGTGTGCATCCCAACACTCTGCCTTCTTCTGGGGTGAAACCCAGAGCTGTTCATAGAAAACTGCTCTCAGCCTAATCCACTGCCATAAAGGAAGTCAGAGCCAGGGCAGAGCAGGTTAACAGGCAGCGAGAAGATTGCCTCTTGACATTCAGGAGGACTAGCTTCTCGTAACATAACTGATCAAGTTTCAAGAAATTTTGAATGTTTTCAAGACAAAAACATAATTCACTCATATTTTCTTTTCTCTTTCAATTTATTTCAAAATTGGCTTTCAAGATATTGATCTGGCTTATGTATTAGTTTTTCTCTCAAGGGAAACATTGAAAACATATAGGATATACAGCCATAAATTTGATTGGTAACTCATAATTCAATTTTTATCTGATTCAAAGATGTAGATAAAATAGGCTTTCCTTTTTTTACCCTTTTTCTTTTGCTGGAAAGGTGGGATAGGTTTTGGACCAAATATCAGTTAGCTGCTAAATATGCATCTATCCTATACCTCCCCAAACTTTACAAACTGACAAAATCTCTAGAGGAAAATGAGGATTATGTATCTAAATATTTTAAACATCTCATTGATGGGAATATGATAGAGGTCTAAAAGTACATAGAAATAAGGCAAAAAATTAAAAAATAATTTCTTAGCTGCAGGGAAGTTTTTTTTTCAATAAGAACAAATAAAAGATATGTTTCTAAGGCACTACTTGGGTAAGCAATGAGTATTATTTATGGCATCAAAAATAAAGAAAGCATTTGTAAGGTAAAGTCTGAGCAGTGGTTGAATCCTTCACATAGGAAGTATGCCCTATCCCCAAATTATACCCAATAGGTGGGAGCTTAACAAACCCTTTTCCCATTCCCCTTTCTTGAATTTAATTGCATCTTTCTTGCTGTTGTAGACCAGTAGTTGCTCAGGTGCCTCACAGACTGTATATACCTAATTGTATATACATTTGTGTTAATTCAAACTTAAATAAATAAATGAATAAATTGAAGATGATGAATTTATTTTTTCTTTTCTTTTTATTTATTTTCAGACAGAGTCTCACTCTGTCTCCCCAGGGTAGAATGCCGTGGTGTCACAACTCACAGTAACCTCAAACTCTTAGATTCAAGTGATGCCCTTGCCTCAGCCTCTCAAGTAGCTGGGACTTATAGGTGCCCATGAAAGCACTAGGGTCTCGCTATGGCTTAGGCTGGTCTCAAACTCCTGAGTTCAGGCAATCTACTCTCCTTGGCCTCCCAGAGTGCTGGGATTATAGGTGTGAACCACCACACCTGGCCTCAAGATAGTAGATATTTAAACAAACAAACAAACGGTGATATAGGAACAGTGGAGGAGTGCACATCACAATGGAGGAAGCGTATTGAGACATTGAGTTGAGTGAGACCAAATCATTCAATCATCTTCTGCCATGTGCTATCTAAACACAAAGCAGCAGCTTTCTAATCAGACCTTCTGTTCCATCTCTCCCCAGAAACTGAGACCTCACAGTTCCCTTCTGCAGAGCCAAATTCGGAGCCCCATACATAGTTGCCATCTTATCTGGCCCAGCTTAACATCTGACACTGCATGCCAGGCCTCCTTTTCCAACTATGCCATTATCTACTCTTTTTGTCTCCTGTGCTGTCTCCTCATCCCAAGTTCTGTGCCCAGCACCCTCTCCCGGAACTCTGCACTCTTCTGCCCCGAGACTTCCCCAACAGTGTGTCCAACAGCAAGGTGATCATGACATGTCATCCCAGCAAGAGCATTTGTGAGAGTGAAAAGAAGATACTGATAATCAATAAGATATCAGTGGTTATAACATGACAACAGGTAAACTAAGACTGTCCTAGGCCAACCAAGCTGTACGGCCACCCTACCCAGGAGGCATTTCTGACTTAATCAGAAGGTACACACTTAACTCATGCTCTTCCCTACAAACTTGCTTTTCCTAAATTCCCACCTGTCTTGGTGGAAATGCTATCTCCCAGTTTCTCAGGCCAAAAAGCTTGGAGTCATTCTAACTCCCCTCTTTTTAACATACATTCAATCTTTCTGCTAATCCTACTAGCTCCTACCTTCAAAATACGTTCTCAGTTCCACCATTTTCACCCTTTCCATGATCGAAGCTGTCATCACCTCTTGGCTGGGCCATCCTCGTGCACTCCTTCTGTCCTGTCTGCTTTCTGCCTATTTCGATTCCAGGAAGCAGAAAGGCTCTTTCTAAATCTAAGTCTCATCTCGGGATCTTATCCTCAACTACTTGTAGCCCTTCAAAGGCTTCACTCAGAGGCCTCAACAAGCACAAAGTCCTACCCAATTCTGTGTCCTCATGCACACCCCATGTGTCCTCTCTGGCTTCTCACCTCGGCTGCTCCACCCCTGAACTAGGATTACAGGTGTGAACCATTGTGTCTGGCCTAGTCTCATTGTTTTAAAGTAAATTAATATTCTGAACAGAAATGGAGTAAGTCCCTCACAGCTCTAAACTTCTGGATGTTGTTCAGTGATGCAAAGATGTTGTACTTTCAACTCTTCTCACTACCCTGAATTCACTGAGGGGCACAGTGAATGCCCCTGCTCCTCCCTCAACTTGCCCACCTCCCCTTACTTTGTGCATCACCAACAAAGCTCCCTGGACCTGAACACCAGCATAGCTCTCAGGGCAACCTAGTTAAAGCCTCAAAAATGTGCACTGAGAAGAGAAAAGACAGAAATACACGAAGATTTTGTGGGGAATGCTTTATCAAAATGCATTCAACCTATCCAAACTCCTTAAAGAAGCAAAGACCTATTCTATTTTTCAGGAAATGCCCTTTTGCTGAGAATTTCTGATCTAGAGAATAAAGAAGATGTTATCTGTGCAGAAATATAATGATTTTCAACATAAGAAAATTAATTTGCACATTAAAACAATCATTTCTCCTTACCTTTGTTGGAAAGACAAGAACAGACCAAAATCAAAGACGTCAGTGTCGTAAACTGCATGTAGGTGTCTTGGTGCCGCCTCACTGTATGGCTTTCATTTTAATTTTTTGCAACTTACTGATAGCATAACTAAAAGCAGATCTCCAAAATAGATTTCACAGGAGACCAGGCATTTAATTTTCTCCCAACCCCTTTGTTAACTCTGAATCTTTTCCTCAGGCTGTTTGGTTAGCTGTAGAATTGGGAAAAGCCAGGGGTAGACATCCCCTTGCAGAAAACTGACAGAGCGAGGGTTGGGAAATAATGAAAATCAAACTTGGCAAAAATGGCTTTCAGTATATTGAAAAAAGGATTGAATCCACCGCAAATCAAGAAATCCCCTCATCAAATCCAATCTTGATTTTTACCTGTGGACTGTTTAGTCCCACCTGTCAGTCAGCCAGTTTCTCTCCTGGGCTCAGGGTATGAGCAATTTTGCTGTGGTTTGTCAATTTGGTGGCAGTACACTGAGACCAGAATATTGTTCAAGGTGGTAAGAATAAAAAGGAGAGCCATTTAAATACATTTTATATTGCTATTAGCAGACATTTAAATCACGTTTTAAAAGCCTCACCTTTTTGAAGAAATTATAGATTACTCCACAGCAACAACACAAAGATAATCATGAAGTCCCAGTGATGGTACTGAATAAAACAATTTTATTTTTATAGCCCTCGAACAAGAGAAAGCTTGATTCGAAAATAAAGGTAATTATAAGTATTCACAGCCAAAATGCTAATAGATCTGTGTCATTCTTAAGGATCCACAAGTGAAACAAATCTGGAAAGATTCTGACTGAGCAAATAAATTACTTTGGAAAAAAATTAAAATAATAGTTTTATGTTTTTCATTAACATCGTATCTTTAGAAATATTCTCACTCATGTTTTACCGTATTTTTTCTCTTGTTTGTTCTGCTGATAATGATTATCTTGATTTAGGAACACGGCTAGAGAAGTTGGATAAGCCAAATGCCTTTCCGTATTAAAGACACTAAGTATATAAAACCACCAGGGGAGGAAAATAGGTTTTCCCAGCCAAAGCACTGATTATAGTCTTGGTTTCAGAAAACAGTAAGGGCTGTAACGACCTGGTTATCCTCTGTTGACAAGATATAATCAACATTTTCTTCTTTTATTTCCAGTAGAGCATTTATAAGTGGTCATCATAGTTAAAATAAGTTATTATAAAATAAGAAATATTTATAGAACATTCCATTAGGAGAGAAAGTTATACCATCACATTAAAGTTTGTTTCTCTTTACATTATATAGGGGAATTGCAACCCAATCTCTTCCTTATGTTTTTTATGATCTGGTTCACACTTTGCACATGGATTTCCATGTAACTAGGAACCATGTCCACCAATTTTCAATGCCATAGAAAGGAATCATCCAAAAATATCATTACTTGGCATTAACATATTTAAATATCCAGGCTTAAATTTGGAAAAGCATTTTCTACTGACATAAATTCTCCTCCTCAATCAAAGGAAGTGATATATCTTATTTTTAACTCAAGGACTAATAAAATGATTCAGTATAAATCGGCCAAGACTCAAGTGGTTACTATATGCCAAGCAGTCTGCAGATATTATACATAATAAACCCCACTGTAGCCCCAGTTTTCCAGCTGTGAAACTGAGTGCAAAAATTAGAATGTTTTGGCTACATACAAGAGAAGATGACTGGGCTCGGCACTTGTAGTACAGTGGTTAAGGTGCCGGCCACATACACCAACGCTGATGGGTTTGAACCTAGCCTGGGCCAGCTAAACAACAATGACAACTGCAACAAAAAAAGGTAGCTGGGCATTGTGGTGGGCACCTGTAGTCCCAGCTACTTGGGTGGCTGAGGCAAGAGAATCACTTAACCCCAGAAGTTTGAGGTTGCTGTGAGCTGTGATGCCAAGGCTCAAAAAAAAAAAAAAAAAAGGAGAGAGAGAGAGAGAGAACATGACTGATGTGGTTGACATAATATTTTCCTTTTCCTTACCTAAAAGACAGCAAAAAAAAAAAAAAAAAAAATTAATGCAGCCTGGAGCTGGGGGAATGGCTTAGTGACCTCATCTGTGAATCAGTTGTCTTTCTGTCTCAGCATCCTCAGCATGTTGGAATATTGCTTCCAGATTTTCTACAAGGTCGGGGTTGTAAGGCCTGGCACCACATTTGCTGTTTGTATTAGTCAAGATTAGTCAGGAAAACTATGTAGGCATTTTAAGCAGACAAAAGAAGGATTTTATTGGAACTAAGCACTTATGGAATTGCTGGGAAGAAGTTCTGGAAGAATAGAGGTCTATATAGGTCACTGCTGGGGTTGCGAATATTTCACTCATGGCCTGGTAAGAAGAACCAGTTAATTACTTCCAACAAAAAGGAGGATATTGCCCACTAAGTGTCTGGGTCCTCTGGCTCCTGGTTGATTGGTCTTTCATTGTGTTAATCTATCTCCTTCTGAGTTCCTCCATCTGTCAAAAGCATCTTTCTACAAAGTCCTTTTCATTTTCTAAGAGAGTGTTAAGAAATAAGCAGATGTTATCTGCATAGGTTTCTCAGCCTTCCACTTGGGAGGCTTCTTTCTTTTTGTTACCATAGCTGTCCCTTGCCCTCTATTACGAGAAGCAGAAAGAAAAATCCATCAAGTTCCAGGGCTCACCACTTGCCTGGGGTCATTGGAAACAGACTCCTTCTTTTATTCCAGGGGAGACTGGCAGTGGTGACATCCAAAAACATCTACTCTTTTTTTCAATTTAGATGATAAGTGGGTGTCCTCTCTTCCCAAACAGAAATATTGGATGCAGCCAGCGTGCATAATTTGTCACAACATAGGACAAGATAGAAACATCTTGCTGGACATCTCCTGCCTTTATCTCCTTTCCTTCTTGGTACATACAGGATATCCCTTGAGAATCAAGGGCCAATCCTGGTGGTACACACTCTCCTGGTAACAATTTATCAAGGTCATCTTTTTTTCACCAGTGGAGGAATGATCGCCACCTGACAAAAAATACAGGGGGGTGCAAATTTTTCCTAGCATACCCTTAAAATTTAGTGTGACTTTGGACAAGCTATTTAACATCCTTGAATGTCCATTTGCTATAAAAACAATTGAAATGTCCATTTACTCTAAAAACAATTGAAATATTCCCAAGCACACAGTGTTGCTGTGGGGTTAAATCAGGCATCTAAGCAGAGGAGTCAAAGACAGACAGTAACATGTGTGTCACCTGAAGCCCTCCCTCCCTGCTCCCAGCAGATAAAAGTGTGCTGTATTTTACAACCAGGTTAAGGGTGCCTGGTGGGTAATTTTGACTATTCTTGGTGTTTGCCCAATGTACTGAATTCAGAACCTAACTCCTGTTAGAGATGAGTCTACTCCACTGGACTATTATAACTCACGAGAGTAGGCCCTGTCTACTGGCTTGGTTTAGAATTTAAACTCCACACCATACACCCTAATATTAGGCAAATGCTTTCTTCTCTCTGAACCTCAGTTTCCTCATGTATAAGAATGATTAAAACAATGTCTGGCAACTTGTAAATACTCAATAAATATTAGGTGTTGCTGCTGTCACTATTATTAATGTTACTATTATTATTACTGTCACTTTGCTATTCCTCACTGGTACTCAGCAATACTTACATCACTCCATATATTCTCCTGGAATCTCTAATCGTGTTTCTTACTAAGCATGCTGCTTTGTTGTTCAGTTTGTCATTGGTAGCTATTTTTGTCAAAATTCTTTAAGAAATATTACATTTTCTAGCTGGGCGTTGTGGCGGGTGCCTGTAGTCCCAGCTGCTTGGGAGGCTGAGGCAAGAGAATCGCGTAAGCCCAAGAGTTAGAGGTTGCTGTGAGCCGTGTGATGCCACGGCACTCTACCAAGGGCAGTACAGTGAGACTCTGTCTCTACAAAAAAAAAAAAAAAGAAATATTACATTTTCAAAAATATATTTTGTTAAGTACTCTGGCCTGGGCATTGCGTTGAAAGACATCACTTTCACATAAGAGAATAACAAAGAGGAAAAGCTTCCTCATGTGCTCCTTTTCACTTTGATGTGCCACAAATAAAAATGAGCTGACACTCCTAAAATACGGTGATACCATATTGTTGTCACTCTGCATCCTGGCACATCGGATCCCTTTCGTGCTGCTTGGGGTGTCGAAGCCTTTGAAGTTAGAAAATGCCACTGCCTGATCCCTGGCACTGATAATTAAGACACGGTGTGGCAAATCAAAAGAGACCTGTCACTAGTAGCTATGCTCCCTTCCCAAAAGCTAGGGGGAGGACAGAAGACGGAGGAAGAGGAGGAGGCGGGAGGAGGAGGAAGCCAGCCCAGCTGCAATGATCATAAATCAATTGGTTCTGCCTTTCACTAGGAAAAGACCAGCAACTTTCATATTACAACTCAATCCCACCTCGCACCCCTAAATCAATTTTTCTTTCTTTTTTTTATGTTTTTGATCTTTGAATTTCTTTTTTGTAAGAATAATTTTTCTTCTCAAAAGAAAAAGGAATGCCATGTCTTTATTAAAAAAAAAAAAAAAAGACCTTCTCGTTTGTCTTCTTGTGGGACATGGATACATTTTTATGGCATTCTTCTGTGTCATAAGAAGTTGTTGTTGTGTCATAAATTTAAAACAGGTTGTGCTTCTGAGATCCCATTCAAGTCTGAGCAGGGGACATGTGGAAGATGAAAGTTGATTAGTATAAATGGATAAATAATGCATGTGGCACCTCGGGAACCTTGTGTTTCAGCTAGTTGGCTCCAATAACATGTCATAATATATTTTTAAAAATTCAACTAGGCATATCGTCATAAAGACAAATTGATCTAAACTCTAATTGGAAAGGCACAGAAAACATATTGCTGTGTTCATTTCTTTACAATAAATAATTTGCATCTATGAATTCAACTGTGATTTATTTGTAACTATATTGTAATCATCAAAATGGGTGACAGACTTTTTTGGAAACTCACTGTTAAATATGTTCAGAATTAAAACCTGTTATCTCCATAGATCTTGTCTAAACATTGTCTTAATATTTCCCTGCTGTTCTCCTTCTGGACTCTGACCTTTTCCTTCCTACTGTAATATCATTTCAATGGAAAGATTCACACAAGCACATACTGCCGCAAAATGATCTAAATCGATCTTTACAGTCAAGGAAGAATCTAACATGATAAATGAAATGAAGTCCCACTTCCTGTGTTCAAAACGAAACTTTAAATTTGTCAAGGTAACAGTTTTCAAATTTCAGATTACTTGTATTATGGTAGTATTAACCAGTTGTCAAAATTATGGCAGATTTAAAAAATAAATATTAAGCATTCACTGGAAAAGATTAAAAAGGGTTTGATTGTTTTCCAAATTTCTTTGTGCAAAAGTAGGATTAGCAAAAGGGAACTCCTGGAGATAACGCTTTGAGTCCTTTACAGTTCTGAGATGATATTTTAAGCAAGGGGAAGGTGGAATAGGTGGGTACTGAGGAGTGGAGGAGGAAGGTAGGGAATGTAGACATTGCTGAGCTCCAGGGAGTCAAGTGTGTATAGACGAAAGCCACGGCGTAACATGTGCTCTTACTGGTTTGTGTGTCATGTAATACTTGACTGTGTTTTAATCATAAAAGGGAGATGATTGAAGAATTCCAGACCGCAAATGGATTCCAGACCTTTACTGTCTATGCTTCTTTATATTTGGTAAAGGAACGTTAGGTGCGACGCAAGGGGAACTTTAGCCTAGGAGAGTCATTCAGTGGTGCTGGTACAGGCATCCTAGAAATCAGTTGCCAGAGTGATTTGAAGTTGGAGCCAGGTGTGGCTGGTCCATTTGTCGTTCCTGCTACTCCACGTCTCACCTGACAGGCCACAGCCTCCTTCAGCTGATACAGAGAGACAGCATCTGTCTGTTAGACCTTCCTAGAAGTCTCCCAAAAGAAAGACTGGTCTGAGGAAAAGAGAGGTTAATTATGGAACCAAGATGACATTGACCCTAGTGGCAGACCCAGAAATAAACCCAGTCTCTTCGGTATTCAATCTCTTATTTTCAAAAAAATTGCCAAATTCAAAACCAATGAGAGTAGCTATGAAGGGAGACACTTGGTTTGGTGAAAGAAAGATGGAGAATCAGACAAACAAACCAGGGAGGGGAAATGGTACAATTCATTTACCATTCTAGGGCTTGGTATGTTCAAGGCAGTCATAAATATGTTATAAATATTGACTTGGCAACGTTCACAAGAATCCTTCGAAGTAGATACTATTTATTACCTCATTTTGAACAGGCAAAAACTGAAACCCAAAGATGTTAAGTTAACTTTTCCAAGGACTTGGCAACCTGGCCCAAGTTCACACTATTGAACAGAGGGGTTTGCCGCCTCTGTGGGAAATGCCTTAGTTGTTGGAAGGATTAAATGAAGTGACATGGGGCAAGTCAAGAGCTTAGTACAGTCCTTGGAAAATGGTATTTTTTAAGTTATGTACATGACCACAGGTGTACAGAAGACAGCTGACAGACTTACTCAGTCCAAGGAAAGACTATACAATATGGTGCTGCTCAGTCAGATGGAAGCTGAATAAAGTATAATGAGAGTTATTAAAAAGCATCCTTCAAACAGGAACTTTCCTGGATGGTTTAGCCTCTGTCAGGGTCTTTTCTACACAGATTTAGGCCATCTGTTGAGCTTGGCATAATTCATACCCAGATCAGATTGCCTAAGCCTTCATTTTCTTCTTTGTTCCCAGTTCATTCTTGCTTTAATCCAAATCTAGAACTAGTTTTCCCCGTGTCTTGAAATAATTCCACAACTCAAACATTACCAGGTTGTCAGGCTCGAAAGATACAAAGGTTAAGAGACTTCAGCCTTATCCTTCCAGCAGCACATTTCCTATAGAATTGTTATAGACATACAAGCTAGTAATAATAGCCATGCATATACGAAGAACAAAAATAAAAGTTTGCCCAAGGACCAGAGGGAGCATAGGAGAGGAGATATGCTATTTTAGTCTTTGGGGATATTTTCCCAATAAAGTGAACTTGAACGGGGCTTGAAAAGGAAAGCAGATAGACACAAAAATAAGAGAGTAGAAGGTAGACAGTCCAAGCAAATCACACAGGCATGCAAAAGTGTGGTGTGCTTGGAGAAGCACAGATAATTTTTTGTTGTTAGAAAATAAATTTGGGGAAGGGCCCCAAGAAACAGAAGAGGGGTGAGGAAGTTGGGCAGGTTATTGACATGACACCTGTCAGGAGCCACATGAAGGCTGTGTGCACCATGTGAGCCCTCACAGGAAAGAGTTAGAAAGAGTAGGGAGATGAGAGCTCAATTTTAAACCATGACTCTCCTGAAAGCATGGATAACAAATTCAACAAGGCCAGGAGCCCATTTCCAGGAGAGAGTACTTGACCCAAAATAGTGTTAGTAAGTAAGGGGGGAGGAAGACAGAAAATGGATTTGCAAGTTATAGAAGACGACAAATTAAAAAGAATGTTAGAGGGGAGAACGACTTCCACATTCTTGGCATGATAATATTTTTAGGAGGGTCACTGACATAGGTAGCAAATAACGAAGGGAGAGCAGGTTTGGGCATGAAGGGGAAGTGATAATTACACTTTTGGACAGGTTGAGTTTAAATTTCCTATGAAGTATTCAAATAGAGGTATAGGGAAGTGTGAACACATAATAGGTATTTGGAATATGCTTCCCTTGGGGCTTTTTCTCCCCTCAAATGCCAGTTGTTGGGATGTACCCATGATGCAGGAGTCTGTTCTGTGTATGACACAGTTCACATCACTGAGCGGTGGCAAGGCTGCCTCTGAGTAGCACAGAATTTATCACAAGAGCACCATTCTGCAGCTTCCCTCTTCTGGCATCTACTCATTCTACCTTCATTTAACTTTCCCCTCTCCTCATCCCATTTCAGGGTCTACCGTCATTTCCTATCTCAATGTATCAGTGGTTCTTCCCAAACCAGCAGCAGCAGTAGCACCTGGAAACTTTTTAGAAATGCACATACTGAATCAGACACACCGGGGGTGGGATCCCCTAACTGATATTTTAGTGAGTCCTTCAAGTGACTCTAACACTGGCTCACACTTCAGAAACACTGCCCTAGATCATCCAAAACAATAAATTTAGAGGACTTCAGCCTCAAAGTATGCTTGCTCAAATAAGCCATTCACTCTTTTAGGAAGGGAACACTTACTGTTCTAAAATACAAATATATTAGTGATAATCTCAACCCACATATATTTTTTGATACTGATTCTTTTGCTCCATAGCCTAAATTAGTAAGTTGATATGAATGATATTTAAACATTATTTTGTTTCCAAGCTATTCTCAGTACTTTCCATGGATCAAGTTTGAATAAACAAACAGGGGGGAAAGACTAAACTGTTTAGGATAGAGAAGGAAAAAAAAATTTTTTGTTTCTTTTTCCTTTTTTTTTGAGACAGAGTCTCACTATATTGCCCTTGGGAGAGTGCCGTGGTGTCACAGCTCACAGCAACCTCCAACTCTTGGGCTTAAGCAATTCTTTTGTCTCAGCCTCTCAAGCAGCTAGGACTACAGGTACCTGCCACAACACCCGGCTATTTCTTGTTGCAGTTGCCACTGCTGTTTTTAGATGGCTGGGGTACAGGGGTGGTACCCTACCCATGGAGCCACAGGCGCCACCCAGAAAAAAGTTAAAGAAGAAAAACGAGAATAAAAGAAGTGGTTAGAAGAGGGGAAAGACTGAGAAGAGCCAACTGGAGTGTGTAGAGGAAGGAGATTCTAGAAAAGACAGAAAAGAAAAATAAATCTCAACATGTCTATAATGATTCCAGATTCTCCAGTTGGGAACTTTTTTCTCTTGTTAGGTATGTCTCTCTCAATGAAGACATAAGCAAAAATCAAATTTAGGAGTGGATTCTGTTTCACATAATTCTCCTTTATTATCCTATTACTGGATTTCTTTCTTGGTGATCTGAAAATCTGCCACAAATGTTCGCTGTTCCAGATCCTTATTTACCTTTCTTCCTCTCATCCAGTGCTCTGGGAGATTGACCAGGGCAGACCAAGTCAGTAGGCTCCCTTACCCTCTAACTTTGAGTTGAATTTAGCTAGTGGCCAAATTAAAAGATAGGAAAAAGGGAGGTTGGATTTTGCCTTCTCCTGCTCACTTCCTGTAGTATTGCTATGGATTGGTGTCCTTCAACCCAAGGCCATAATTTCTGTTAACATGACCTCTCCCCACAGTTACCTATTGCTCTCACTTTCTCTCTCTCTCTCTCTCTCATCTCCTTTTCTCTTTCTCTCTCTCTCCTCTTGCCCCTTGAGACTTAGCTGTGATAACCCCATTTCTACCTTTTGAATAACTGGACTGCTTCCGTGGTTCTCCCCACACCCCAATCTCACCGTCGCAGAAGGTCCTTTAGTGAACTCTCTTCTCATTCTCTCTTGAGTGCCCATTTTCCTTGCAAGGCTGATGGATAAACTTAGCTTTAAGCTATCACACTCCTTCCTGATTACCCTCCTACCTCGCTGGCCACTCCATCTTGGTATCCTTTGCTGGCTTTTTCTCAACTTCCCCAAATCTAGACTTTAGTGTCCCAGGACTCACTTCTCACATTTCTTTTCTACTCTAGAAGCCAAGAAGATCTCATTCAGATGGCTTTAAATACCATCTATCTTCTAAGCCCCAATTTTATACTTCCAGCTTTAACCTTTACCCTGAATTCCAAACTCAGCTATCCAGGGGGAAGTCTAATAGGCAAATTAAACTTAACTTGTCCAAATTACATTTTCGCTACCAAATTGGTCATTTTCATCTTAATGGTGACACCATCTTTGGGTTACTCAGGAAAAATCCTAAGAGCCTTCTCTCTTTCCTTTTTCCTGAATATTCTGTAAACAGTGCAGGAGCGAGTACTGTCAGCTCTGCCTCTGCAACCACCGGCTTCTCCTCCTGCAGCACAACCATCCCAGACCACCACCTTCATCTCTTACAAACTACCCAATGGTCTCTTAACAGGTGGTCTCTGTCTTTTCACTCTCTGCTCTACCAAAGCTGGTCTAGCTCTCTGTAAATCTCAACTGAGAGCAGGTCATTCACCCATTCACAAACCTCCAATGACTTTCTGTCACAAGCCAACTGAAATCCAAACACTCACTAAGTCATCTGTCATCTGGCTCCCCTCTAACTCTCCAGCAACCGTGTTCTTTTCCAGACACTCTGACCTTGATGTGTACAATACAGGAGCCACCAGCCACATGTGGCTAGTAAGTGCTTGACATCTGGGTAGTGAGACCGAGGTAACTAATTTCTTATTTTATTTAATTTTCATCAATTTAAATTTAAAAACAGGCATTCATTTCATTATCAGGAAACTCTAAAATATATTTGGACAGCATAGATCTGTAATCCACTCTATCAATTATAAATTTCATGAGATCAAAAATCCAGATCAATTATTTCTTATAAAAATTTAGCTTCCAAATTGAGATGTGCTTTAAGTATAAAATACTTGATTTTGAAAAAATTAGTAGGAAAAAGTTATTTAAAATATTACATTCATAATTTTTACATTACTATCATGTTTACGCAATTAATATATAATTAAAATCTGTTTATATTGTTTCTGAACTTTTTGATTTGATTTGATGTTTACTTTTTTGAGGTAGTTACTTTTAAAAACTCAAATCCCATAGGTGGCTCTCATCATTTTCTGCTGGGCGATGCTGTTCTAAGACGTCATACTCAGTCCTGCCTCCATAGTCTTTCTACTTGTTTTCCCTATGTCTAGAATGCGCTTCCAAACCCAAAACTCTGGTTCATCACCATTCATGTGCAATTGTTATTCAAATCGCTGCTCAAATACCAACCATCCCAACATGCTTTCCCTAACCATACTGCCTAGAATAGCATCGGTTGTCTTTCCCTTACCTGTTCCGATTTGTGTTCACAGCACTCACCACTATCTCTATGTGCTTATTCTCTGATTTCCCTTCTAAGAAGTAAGCCTTCGAAGAGCCAGGGCTTTTTTTTCTTGTTAACTGCTGTATTTCCTAGAAAAAGGAGTATACAATGGGCATTTAATATTTGCTGAATGCGATGGCATCTGTGGCTCAAAGGAATAGGGCGCCGGCCCCATATACCAGAGGTGGTGGGTTCAAACCTGGCCCCGCCCCAAAACTGCCAAAACTATATATATTTGCTGAATGAATTGAATAAATGAATGGGTAAAGTTGAAACACTCAACTACAACACACCATGGACAAATCCTATATGTGTAATCTTGCTTCATACCTGAAATCAGTCTTTAAACATCTCTGCCACGTTTGAACATAGCATATAACATTTCTCTCACAGACATCCAGGATTTTGAGATGTGTGGCCCTTGCTCAGGGCCAGCATTAGAACCCCAGCTATGGGCAGAGCATGTGGGAGGAACACAGGACACTCTACACATACACCTTTTACAGACATACCTGGAGCCACATTTCTATGCTAAATACCAATGACTCACTTGTGTTTAATAATGCTATCATTTTCAATTAATTATCTTTAAGAAAGAGGCATCGAAGTACATGAAAGTCACTGTAAGGAAAAATAATATACAAAAGATAAAAACTCAAAGCCTTGTAAAATGCCATTTACCTTAAAAGTACATTGGATATTTTTTCTATTCTTGAGATACTTTACTAATTAATATGAAACCAATATATAAACAATTGCATATTCACAAGAATGATAAAACACAAATGTGTCTAGTGAGGGGGAGGGAAGAGGAGGGAGAGCGGTGGGGAAGGAGGGAGGGCAATTGGCAAGATCTCACCTAATGTGTACAATGTGAGGGTGTTCAGCATGCCCCTGGGGGAAGGGCTCTACTACAACTTGAACTTTACAATGGAAGTGAGAACAATGTCACCTAAAAATTTGTAACCCCGTGTTAATTAAAAAAAATTTTTTAAAGTACATTGGAACTGCTGGCTCATATGGAATTGCTTTGTAATACAGCTACGATTTCAAGCAAACACTACAGTATTTCTTTAATTTTTAAGAGTCAACAGCAGGTAATTCTAAAAAATGAAGGAAATTAGAGTTATAAAACAAACATATTCTAAGCTATCTCCAAAGCAAAATATAGAAAGCGTATCACTGGCAGTCTGCTGGGAATTTCTGTGAATTTTTGACTTACGTTCTCAACAGAAATACCACTTCAGGTACTAAAGCAAACATCTACTTCAAATGTGAAGTTGCATATATATTTAGCATGGAAGCTAGAGAATTTTAAGTTTTCCTCTCCAATCAGTACACACCTCCTAAACAATAAAGACTGAGCTAAGAGTAGCATTGCCACTGATGTCCAAAAACATGGACATACAACTTAGGAATTTTTAAATTGCAGGTAAGATAAATGCATCAATATAGCAAAGTAGAAGTAAGATATATTATTTTATCTTGCTTTCCCGACATTACATACTTTGTCATCCTGGAGAAATGCTAAATAATTTGAACAGATTCAGGCAATAAATCTTCAGGAGAGGGATAGAAACATGGGGAGAGTCATGTGTGTGAGTGCAGCTGCCAGCCCAGCTGAAGGCCAGAGTCTAAAGCCATTTCTGAGTCTGTGGTACACATATGGGTAATAAGCCGATGGGGGGTGAGGGCAGAAAACCACATCAGCTAGCACTGCTTGTCCCCTTTTGGCCAAGCATCTTTTTTTTTTTTTTTTTTTTTTTTTATTGTTGGGGATTCATTGAGGGTACAATAAGCCAGTTACACTGATTACGATTGTTAGGAAAAGTCCCTCTTGCAATCATGTCTTGCCCCCATAAAGTGTGACACACACTAAGGCCCCACCCCCCTCCCTCCATCCCTCTTTCTGCTTCCCCCCCCCATAACCTTAATTGTCATTAATTGTCCTCATATCAAGATTGAGTACATAGGATTCATGCTTCTCCATTCTTGTGATGCTTTACTAAGAATAATGTCTTCCACTTCCATCCAGGTTAATACGAAGGATGTAAAGTCTCCATTTTTTTTAATGGCTGAATAGTATTCCATGGTATACATATACCACAGCTTGTTAATCCATTCCTGGGTTGGTGGGCATTTAGGCTCTTTCCACATTTTGGCGATTGTAAATTGAGCTGCAATAAACAGTCTAGTACAAGTATCCTTATGATAAAAGGATTTTTTTCCTTCTGGGTAGATGCCCAGTAGTGGGATTGCAGGATCGAATGGGAGGTCTAGGTTGAGTGCTTTGAGGTTTCTCCATACTTCCTTCCAGAAGGGTTGTACTAGTTTGCAGACCCACCAGCAGTGTAAAAGAGTTCCCTTCTCTCCACATCCACGCCAGCATCTGCAGTTTTGAGATTTTGTGATGTGGGCCATTCTCACTGGGGATAGATGATATCTCAGGGATGTTTTGATTTGCATTTCTCTAATATATAGAGATGATGAACATTTTTTCATGTGTTTGTTAGCCATTCGTCTGTCGTCTTTAGAGAAAGTTCTATTCATGTCTCTTGCCCATTGATATAAGGGATTGTTGGCTTTTTTCATGTGGATTAATTTGAGTTCTCTATAGATCCTGGTTATCAAGCTTTTGTCTGATTGAAAATATGCAAATATCCTTTCCCATTGTGTGGGTTCTCTCTTTGCTTTGGTTATTGTGTCCTTAGCTGTACAGAAGCTTTTCAGTTTAATGAAGTCCCATTTGTTTATTTTTGTTGTTGTTGCAATTGCCATGGCAGTCTTCTTCATGAAGTCTTCCCCCAGGCCAATATCTTCCAGTGTTTTTCCTATGCTTTCTTTGAGGATTTTTATTGTTTCATGCCTTAAATTTAAGTCCTTTACCCATCTTGAGTCAATTTTTGTGAGTGGGGAAAGGTGTGGGTCCAGTTTCAGTCTTTTACATGTAGACATCCAGTTCTCCCAACACCATTTATTGAATAGGGAGTCTTTCCCCCAAGGTAAGTTCTTGTTTGGTTTATCAAAGATTAGGTGGTTGTAAGATGTTAGTTTCATTTCTTGGTGTTCAATTTGATTCCAAGTGTCTATGTCTCTGTTTTTGTGCCAGTACCATGCTGTCTTGACCACTATGGCTTTGTAGTACAGACTAAAGTCTGGTATGCTGATGCCCCCAGCTTTATTTTTGTTACTAAGAACTGCCTTAGCTATGCAGGGTTTTTCCGGTTCCATACAAAACGCAGAATCATTTTTTCCAAATCTTGAAAGTACGATGTAGGTACTTTGATAGGAATGGCATTGAATAGGTAGATTGCTTTGGGAAGTATAGACATTTTAACAATGTTGATTCTTCCCATCCATGAGCATGGTATGTTCTTCCATTTGTTAATATCCTCTGCTATTTCCTTTCTGAGGAGTTCATAGTTTTCTTTATAGAGGTCCTTCACCTCCTTCGTAAGGTATATTCCTAGGTATTTCATTTTCTTTGAAACTATGGTGAAGGGAGTTGTGTCCTTAATTAGCTTCTCCTCTTGACTGTTATTGGTGTATACAAAGGCTACTGACTTGTGGACATTGATTTTATATCCTGAAACATTACTGTATTTTTTGATGACTTCTAGGAGTCTTGTGCTTGAGTCTTTGGGGTTCTCTAAGTATAAGGTCATGTCGTCAGCAAAGAGGGAGAGTTTGACCTCCTCTGCTCCCATTTGGATTCCCTTTATTTCCTTGTCTTGCCTAATTGTATTGGCTAGAACTTCCAGCACTATGTTGAATAGTAAAGGTGACAGAGGACAACCTTATCTGGTTCCAGTTCTAAGAGGAAAAGCTTTGAGTTTTACTCCATTCAGTAAAATATTGGCTGTGGGTTTGTCATAGATAGCTTCAATCAGTTTTAGAAATGTGCCACCTATGCCTATACTCTTCAGTGTTCTAATTAGAAAAGGATGCTGGATTTTATCAAATGCTTTTTCTGCATCTATTGAGAGGATCATGTGATCTTTATTTTTGCCTCTGTTAATATGGTGGATAACGTTTATGGACTTGCGTATGTTAAACCAGCCTTGCATCCCTGGGATGAAGCCTACTTGATCAGGATGAATGACTTTTTTGATGATAAGCTGTAATCTATTGGCTAGGATTTTGTTGAGAATTTTTCCATCTATATTCATGAGTGAGATTGGTCTGAAATTCTCCTTTTTGTTTGGGTCTTTTCCTGGTTTCGGTATCAGGGTGATGTTTGCTTCATAGAATGTGTTGGGGAAGATTCCTTCTTCCTCAGTTTTTTGGAATAATTTCTGCAGTACAGGAATAAGCTCTTCCTTGAAGGTTTGATAGAATTCTGGAGTGAAGCCATCTGGACCAGGGCATTTTTTAGTTGGAAGCTTTTTTATTGTTTCTTTGATCTCAGTGCTTGAAATTGGTCTGTTCAGGAGCTCTATTTCTTCCTGACTAAGTCTAGGGAGAGGGTGTAATTCCAAATATTGATCCATTTCCTTCACATTGTCAAATTTCTGGTCATAGAGTTTCTGGTAGTATTCAGAGATGATCTCTTGTATCTCTGTGGGATCAGTTGTTATTTCCCCTTTATCATTTCTAATTGAGGTTACTAGAGATTTTACTTTTCTATTTCTAGTTAGTCTGGCCAATGGTTTATCTATTTTATTTATTTTTTCAAAAAACCAACTCCTTGTTTCATTAATTTTCTGAATGATTCTTTTGTTTTCAATTTCATTGATCTCTGGTTTGATTTTGGATATTTCTTTTCTTCTACTGAGTTTAGGCTTAGATTGTTCTTCTTTTTCCAATTCCATAAGATCTCTTGTGAGACTGTTGATGTGCTCTCTTTCTGTTTTTCGAATGTAGGCATCTAAAGCGATGAATTTTCCTCTCAAAACTGCTTTTGCAGTATCCCACAGGTTTTGGTAGCTTGTGTCTTCATTGTTGTTATGCTCAAGGAAGTTAATGATTTCTTGTTTTATTTCTTCCTGCACCCATCTGTTATTCAACAGAAGATTGTTTAATTTCCATGCCTTTGGGTGGGGTCGAGCATTTTTGTTAGAGTTGAGTTCCACCTTTAGTGCCTTATGGTCTGAAAAGATACAAGGTAAAATTTCAATTCTTTTGATTCTGTTGATATTTGTTTTGTGTCCCAGGATATGATCAATTTTGGAGAATGTTCCATGGGGTGATGAGAAGAATGTATATTCTTTGTCTTTGGGGTGGAGTGTTCTATATGCGTCTATCAAGCATAGTTGTTCTAGGGTCTCATTTAAATCTCTTATATCTTTGTTTAATTTCTGTTTAGAGGATCTGTCCAGCTCTCTAAGAGGTGTGTTAAAGTCCCCTGTTATGATGGTATTATCAGATATCATATTGCTCAGACTGAGTAAGGTCTGCTTCAAGAATCTGGGAGCATTTAAATTGGGTGCATAAATATTTAGAATTGAAATGTCTTCTTGTTGTAGTTTTCCCTTGACCAATATATAGTGACCATCTTTGTCTTTTTTGACTTTAGTTGCTTTAAATCCACATGTATCTGAAAATAAGATTGCAACCCCTCTTTTCTTCTGAATTCCATTTGCCTGAAAAATTGTCTTCCAACCCTTGACTCGGAGCTTTAATTTGTCTTTTGAAGCCAGGTGTGTTTCTTGCAGACAGCAAATGGATGGCTTGTGTTTTTTAATCCAGTCAGAAAATCTATGTCTCTTCAGTGGGGAATTCAAGCCATTAACATTTATGGAGATAATTGATAAGTGTGGTAGTATTCTATTCGTCTTATTTTGTGAGAGTCCATTGCTTAGTTTTATCTTTTGCATCAGTGTGGAGGTTAGGTTCTGTCCTTTGATTTCTGAGTTCTTACTTTGCTGCTGATCCATTGTGGTGGTCAGTGTGCAGAACAGGTTGAAGTATTTCCTGTAGAGCTGGTCTTGTTGTGGCGAATTTCCTCAATGTTTGTATATCCGTAAATGATTTGATTTCTCCGTCAATTTTGAAGCTTAGCTTAGCAGGGTACAGAATTCTGGGCTGAAAATTGTTCTGTTTAAGTAGATTTAAAGGTAGATGACCATTGTCTTCTTGCTTGGAAAGTTTCATTAGAGAAGTCTGCGGTCACTCTGATGGATTTGCCCCTGTAGGTCAACTGGCGCTTACTCCTGGCAGCTTGCAGAATCTTTTCTTTTGTCTTGACTTTGGACAGGTTCATCACAATGTGTCTTGGAGAAGCTCGGTTAGAGTTGAGGCGTCCTGGGGTCCGATATCCCTCTGAAAGCAGTGTGTCAGAATCTTTGGTGATGTTTGGGAAATTTTCTTTTATAATATTCTCTAGTATGGCTTCCATTCCTCTGGGGCATTCTTCTTCCCCTTCTGGAATTCCTATAACTCGTATGTTGGAACGCTTCATAAAGTCCCATAATTCTGACAGTGAACGTTCTGCTTTCTCTCTCTTCTTTTCTGTCTCTTTTACTATCTGAGTTATCTCAAAAACTTTGTCTTCTACCTCTGAAATTCTTTCTTCTGCATGGTCTTACCTGTTGCTGATACTTTCCATTGCATCTTTAAGTTCCCTGATTGACTGTTTCATTTCCTTCAGCTCTGCTATATCCTTTTTATATTCTTCATATCGTTCATCTCTGATTTGATTCTGTTTTTGGATTTCCTTTTGGTTATTTTCCACTTTATTAGCAGTTTCCTTCATTGTTTCCATCATTTCTTTCATTGTTTTCAACATGTGTATTCTAAATTCCCTTTCTGTCATTCCTAACATTTCTGTATAGGTGGAATCCTCTGCAGTAGCTACCTCATGGTCCCTTGGCGGGGTTGTTCTGGACTGGTTCTTCATGTTGCCTGGAGTTTTCTGCTGATTCTTCCTCATGAGTGATTTCTTTTATCTGTTTCCTTGCCCTAATTTTCCTTTCACTTCCTCTTGCTCTTCAAGTTCTTGTGCCTGTGGAAGTTGTGGGCGGGTTTAGATGGATTGAACACTCGCGACCACTTGCCGGTTTTCCACTGTTTTAGTCCTCCTCTTGGGGTCCAGAAGTCTCTCGCTGACTCCCTGTATCCTCATAGGAGTGATGCTAGGCAGTTCCCACCAGCCAGAGATGCCTGGAGTCCTATCTCCCCAGATTCATGGTGCCCAGATGCCCAAGCATCTTTTTTTCTGCACAATTCTGAATATGTGACCTTTCTGAGGCTTTTAGTCACACTTAGGGTCTCTGCTATATCAAAGATTGAAGCAGTGGATCTGGTTAACTGTAACTGGTAGGGGTCATAATTGTACCATTTACTCTAATGCTTAGGCATTTTTAGAAGATGGGTGTCTGGGAATGAGCTCGTCGAGGCCAGCAACAGTGTTCAGCAAAGGCCACGTTGATTCTGGGTTCTATTCATGTTGGCCTGAGGCTTCTAGTTTGCAGAATATCTTTTCATTGCCACATGTCCTCTTGGAAAGTATAAATTTTAGAGAGTCTGCTTCCAGTGGGTGTAAACAGTCAGGAGCATTAAGTAAATTCATTCTCGAACCTCAGAGATACACATGGATTTGCAGGATTCCAGCCTGCCTTAACTTACAATTCCCTCTTGATCATCAAGGCTGTTTATTTGGAAATAGAAAAATGAAAAAAAAAGAAGACAAAAACATTCAAAACTCTTTTTTGATCCTTCAAGGTTTATTCTAATTTCTTTGTTCTTCTCTAGCTAGAAATTGCTTTATCACCTATTTTTCACATTTACTCTGTTCTTTTCCTATGGAATCCTAAGTTGGAATGTGTGCCTCATACACGAACTGATATGATAGTGGTTAAATCGGCAACAAATTATTCTTACAAGAGAATATTCATAGCTATTTCCTGTGCCAGTGATTTATTTCAATTCTGATATCAAATAGATTTTGCTTTACACCTCGGCTGTCAAATGCATGTGCTGGTCCTCCTCTAAATTTAAAATCCAGTCAAGGAAATGATGGAGATAACACCTCTTTTATTACAGTTTGGGGAAACAATAAAAATCCTTTTGGATATTGAACTATCCCACGAAGCACTTGGATAGATTTCACTCTATGCTTGGAAAAATTTCAGACTAGAAATTCAAAGAAACAGACGTCAGCTAAATACTATGTTAAAGCTAGGGTGCCCCCACGGTTACCAATGAGTTTGCAGATACTAAATTGAGTCAGTGAAACACAAATAAATAAGTGTAGAGAAAACTAATTGCCTAGAAGGAAATGCTCTATTTGTTTTGTCATTAGACGCTTAAAACTCCCTACAAGTGCAACTTATCTGAAATCTAAATTCCAGAGTAGAGATCAGATAGATACTGAAAACAAGGTCTCGGCTTGTTCTGCTGTCTTCCCTCATACTTTAATCAGGGTGGCTAGGAGTCAGGAGAAACCTCATACACAAAGACCAAACTTACCAGCACTGTGCAATTTGTTTCAGAGAGGGCTCCTTCAGCACAGAGAGGTCTCATTCAGGGCTGCTCAGACTTACATGGGTGTGTGAATCATCAGGGATCTTAATAAAAGGCAGGTGCTGATCCTGGGGATCTTCCTGCGGTTCTGCGTTTCTAACCAGTTCGCAGTTGATGTCCCTGCTGCTGGGCCAGGGGCCCTGTATTTAATAGCCAATGTGCACTGGTTAATAATTTCTCTCGGAAATCAGAAAACCTGAGTACGATTCTCCTCTTCCAGTTCTCCACTGATAATTTCAGATAGCCTAACCTATCTGAGCCTCAGTTTCTCCCATGTGAAGAAGAGGCACTAAGGTTTAAGAGATCACGTGGATATAGAACCCTGAAGAGAGTTAGAGATGTTATGTGAACAGGGGTGGCCTAGCAAACCCATTCCAGGTGAGAAGACATCAGAACGGTGAAGAAAGAGTCTTAAAGGCTGAGAACCAAAAGTAAACAGACCGCATTGGAAGGCAAAACCATCACCATGAGGATAAGAAGGAAATGTGGAAATGTGATGAAATAAGTAAATAAATAAAGCCAAGTGCCACGAAAAAAGTCCGTTGAAGGAAAGTGGGCTTCATCCATGTGGAAGAGAGAGCACCACGGAAGTGCTATGTCCCTTAACATCTGAGGAGTCATGGGCACAGAGATACACAAAGTACACATCTGTGGAAACAGGTGGGGAAGAAGACAAAGGAGCATATATTAAATATTTTTTTTAAAAACCTACAGATGAAATACAAAAAGTTATTTAAAGTAGATAATAAATAAAAATAAATTTCATCATCTCTTTTCCTAAAATGGTGGATAAATTTTTAACGAGTTTTTTTTTTTTTTTTTTTTTTGCGTTTTGACATTTTTTACAGTACCTAGGACATACACAACTGGTACTGCTCCCAGTAACAGCTGTTGAGATGCATATGGCTCAGACATGAGAAGAAGGAAAGGTGCAAAGAGTTTTCCAATGCACTAAAGGTTTAATATTGAGGCTCTTTCAAAAAAGGCTGTCTGCCCTGTACCCCCAAATGCACTTTTTATTTTATTTAATTTATTCATTTATTTATTTTTTGAGAAAATCTCACTCCGTTGCCTAGGCTAGAATGCCATGGCATCCGTCTAGTTCACATGAACCTCAAACTCCTGGACTGAGGTGATCCTCCTGCCCCAGCCTTCCAAATAGCTGGGACTACAGGCACCTGCCACCATGCCCAGCTATCCAAATGACTTCTTGGGACATGGGGAAGAAATACCTAGCAGAATTCTGAGTGGCAGAAGGAATGGAAGAAAAAAAAAAAAACATTTTATTTCTTTTCTTTGTAGGTCACTAATTAAACCACATCAGCAAATCTGGAAAATCCTGCCTATCATGTTTGCCACTTACACTAGTAGCTTTCCAACTTTTCCAAGGTTAAAGCCACTGATGATTAACTTCTGAAAATACCCATGGTAACTATTTCAGACCCATGAACTATCACACCCTCTCAATGTGTCACACAAAGGCGTGTCGGCAGATACCTGAATTAAGCAAATGCCTTTTCAAAACACCATAATGTTGCATTTCATTTTTAGAAGTGATGGTTGGTCCAGCTACCAAATGATGAGACTCAGCCTTCTAAGGCCTGGCCTGACTTTCTTCTGATAAAATCACCATCTGCTTAAAACTAAATCTACCTGTGAGTTGGCTATTCTCGCACCATAGGCCACATCTGAACCCTTAACTGGCAATTTCACAATAACCCTAGATGGAAACAAAAGATCACATTTTAAAAGTTTCCAACCCTGAGAGAGCCAACTGGACTATTTGTAAGACCACAGGTATTTGTATTATACAACAGGGAAGAGGGACTGTAGAATTGCTCGCAGAACAAAGACGGTCGTCCACGAAGAGTAAGCTGGCCTTCTAAATTTACCAAGATTCACTCAAGATTCTACCGCAGGGCTCACAAGCTTTTATATCTCTGACAACAAAACCCAAGAGGTTTGCCAAAATAGAATTCCAGGGTAGGGGGAAAGAAGCTAAAGAATTATGCATTAATAACACCTTTACCCACAGGCAGAACATATTTTCATCTGCACACATCACGAACAGGAGATCGTAGGTTATTAAAGGTGAAAGAAGCTAATAGTCTTTGGGATGGCTCTCTTGGACACCTATTTGCATAATGAAGCTAAAATACAAGGCAACCCAGCTCAGCAGTTCTTTTGGATCAGCTACTGGTAGTCACACATGGTATTTTTAATTCACTAACTAAATTACTCTGTGGAAGAATTTTTGGTAGCTAATCACAAAACTATGTCTACAAATAATTCATGCCCATACTTAGCAATAAAGAAGAAGCCCTATTGGTTAAGATGTATGGTTCAATTAATCTTTTAGAAAATCCCAAATGAATGCACATATAAACATCACCATTGGTAAACATTTAGATACTATAGAGGTCATCTACATAATTTAAACTCAGTTTCAGAGTCCAGACTCTAGATCTCAAAGTTCAGGGCATCTATATTAGAAAGTGTCTTAGAAGCTGCTTATCAAGGGAATGAAAGCCAAAATGGGGGACTGTGATCTTATTTTCATATTTAGTAATTGCAGAGGCTTTTTATTTCAAATACTTTCAATTATAGAACCCAAACTGTAGGAAAAACATAGAGTGAAAGACTGAAGTAAATTGATAATTTTTTTTTAAAGAAGTAAATGTGGCTAGTTACTTCACAGGAAGCATTAAAGAGTGGTGTTTCTCATTGTGGAGTGGTTTCACTTTATAAAAAAACTTGTGGCTTAATCTATACCTAAAAGATCATAAATAACACTGATAATAATATTGATTGAATGCTCGTTATATGCTAAGTATTCTCTGCTAAATGCTTTTTATATGGATTAATGCATTTATTTCTCATTTCTTTTTTTTTTGTGCTAATAATATATCCATTTTACAGATGAACACAGAGAGAGTAAATAACTTGTCCATAATCACAGAACTAATAAGGGGCTGAGGTGGGATTCAAACCCAGACTCTGAATTATTGCCTCTGCCAGGAGGTCCTCCTGAAAACCTTTGTTTTCCTAGTATTTTTCTTTTTCTAAGAGTGTCTGTTACATAGAAATGTGTGTGTTCATTTTAAGCTACATCTATATATCTTCATAAACAACAAAAATGTTCTGAGTCTATGCTTGATGTCAATGAGTTAGGAGATTAATGTAAAAAGATTGTTGAAGAGGAGCCTGCTCCCCAGGAAGCTCTACATCTCTCCAGATTCACCTTAGAGCCTCCCAGATTCTCCATCACAGCAGTTACTGAGCAGCTACCCTGTAAAATCAGTTGTTAATTTAGGAGGAGAGTTGAGTTAACCCTTTGTCTATTAAACATAACTTAAACTTATTTTACTTTATGAATAACTTTCTAACTCGATGTACTTCATATTTCAACTCAAAATTTAGAGAACTAGAGAATGTTAAGTGGCTGTGTGTGCTGTGTCAAGGCAATTTTTGTCATATGAAGACAAAAATCACAGGCTGCTGCTGCTGAGAAGACAGGTGGACTGCATGGAAATTGGGGAGTTTTAAGGAGTTGGTTTCAAGAAAAGAAAAAGAGGAAAAAGCACATTGAAAAGGAGTAGAAAACTGTTAAGATAAATGTGGTCCACCTAGTGGTGGAGCTTCCTAGAATCCAAAATGAAAAACCTTGACAGGCAGAGATAAAATAGGTGAAAAGATTATAGGTTATAGCTTAATTCTCCCTCCCCTGAGCGTGGGCTGGATTTAGTGACTCACTTTGTAAGAATAGAGCATGGAAAGGGGAAAAACAGCAAATTTTCAGTGATGGAAATTGGCAAACACTAACTTAACCAAGTGACTAAGCTTAATATCACCGGTGACAAAGCATGTGGATGTCATGTACTCCTTGGTCTCATGTGATGAGAGGGACCCTTTACCTCAACGATATTTTCCCCTAAACCTCCATCCAGACTAATCACGAGAAAAATATCAGATAAACTCAAATTAAGAGATGCTATGGATTAAATATTTATGTCACTGCAAAACACATTTTTTAAAATCCTCACCCCCAATGTGACAGTATTAGGTGAGGGTGCCTTTGGCGGCTCATTAGCTCATAAGGGTGGAGCCCTCATGTATTGGAGCCCTAATAAGAAGCAATGCTTGAGAGATAATTTTTCTCTCATCCATGTGGGGACACAAGGAGAAGACAGCAATCTGTACAGCAGAAAGCAGGCCCTCACCAGGCACTGAATCTACTGACACCTTGGTCTTGGACTTTCCACCCCCAGCACCATAAGAAATAGAGGTTTGTTGTTTAAGAAGCCTGTTCTGTGATGTTCTATTACAGCAACCCAAACAGAGTAAGCAAGGAGCATTCTGGAAAATACTGGGTCAGTGTCCTTCATAACTCTCAAGATTGTGAAAATTAAGGGAAAATTTCAGAACTGCCACAGGTTGATGGAGAACAACTCTGTGATGATAGTGGTGATGACTAAATGCAATATGACACCAGAGCTTGGCTTCTGCAATGGAGAAAGGACATTAGTGGAAAGCAGGTGAAATACAAATAAAGTCTGCATTTTAGTTAATAGTAGTGTACCAACATTCCTTCCTCAGTTTGACAAACGTACAGTGGTCAGGTAAGGTTCACAGTAGGGGAAACGGATTGCATGTAGAATGAGGCCATGGATCTGAGTGAAAAAGATTCCAACTCTGTCACTAACTGGATCTGTGATGTTAAGAAATCCTCTTAACTTCTCTAGATCTTGGTTTCTTCAAGTAAAAATGGAATTAAGTTATACAAAATGATCATTTCAAATGTCTCTTCCAGGTCATGAACACTATATGATATGATCTTCTAGTGGACAACCTTTGGCACATAATTCCCCAATTTCCAACCCTGGATCATCGTATACAAAGACAAGTAGGAAGAGATGGAGTCAACACAACTATAACTGGATCCTGTGCAAATCTGAGCTCTGTAAATCCAGTGAAGGGTCAGTCACTTTGTTAGCAGCTAGGGATATATTTTTTAAGTCATGTTGCTACTCCCAAGAAGCTCTGGTGTGCTGGTCTCATCAGGTCTTTCAAAGCATGTCAAAAAATTATCTGCTTCAATTTGGAATTCAAATCACAAAAATATGTTATTGGTAGAGAGATAAGATGCATTTCTCAAGGAAAATAGAGATGCAAAATATCTGTATTTATTAATGATACACTCATAGCCATAAATTAAACAGTGCAATGAGACCATGAAGGGAAACTGCATAGCTCTAATTGTTTCCCTCATGGGAAAGGACACAAGTAAGAGAAGTGGCCAAGAGAGCCAGGGACAAAGACAGAGATGGGGAGAGAAGGGGGTGGGGGGAGTTCTAAGAAGGAAATAAGAGTCAGTAGGTTAACCAGAAGCAGTATCTAGAAGCCAGGAAAAATAAAAGTGACCAAAGAAAGGCTGGTCACATTAGAAATGGAAAGAAGTCAACCACTTTAGGGTTTTTTATTTGTTTTGTTTTGCTTTTGAGACAATCTTACTCTGTCATCCTTGGTAGACTGCTGTGGCATCACAGCTCACAGCAACCTCAAATTCATGAGCAGTCCTCTTGCTTCTGCCTCCCCAATAGCTGGGACTACAGGCTTACACTACCATGCCCAGATAATTGTTGCTACTTTTTAATAGAGATGGGGTCTCACTCTTTCTCAGGCTGGTCTCGAACATCTGAGCTCCAGCAATCCACCCACCTCAGCCTCCTAGAATGCCAAAATTACAGGTGTGAGCTACCACACTGGCCCATTTTAGGTTTAAAAAGAAAGGCGGAGGGTAGCCGGGTGTTGTGGCGGGCGCCTGTAGTCCTAGCTACTCGGGAGGCTGAGGCAAGAGAATCGCTTAAGCCCAGGAGTTGGAGGTTGCTGTGAGCTGTGTGAGGCCACGGCACTCTACCAAGGGCCATAAAGTGAGACTCTGTCTCTACAAAAAAAAAAAAAAAAAGAAAGAAAGGCGGAGGGTAGGTGTCATCTGGGGAGAATTAGGAAAAAGATAAGATGCCCACTTGCCACAGTTCTTTTTGAAGTTTCCAAGTTTGGGCAGTGAAAGCTCTGCATGTGGGGAAACCCCCGACTGTCAGGCAAAATGGGGATGGTTGATCACTTAGTAAAAGACTATTATCTAATATTACGTTCTTATTTTAATTTAAAACAACACTGAAAATGAAATGGTTACATTTCTCTTTCTATGTTTAATGAGAAGCCACCTAGTTTTTGTTCTATATTTATTTTATGTTCTGTGGAAATTGTGGAAACTCCCAAATAAAGAGTACAGGATGTGGGTATATATAAACATACACGTGTACATACACCCAGACGTACACACACACACAAATATATTAATATCTTGCTCTTAAGAAAATGAAGTTATCCCTCCCTAACTCATAATCATCTCACATTGCACAGGACAGGAAGTAACTCAGACCTATATGATTAAATCTAATCTTAGCACTGGGTCTAGTTTTTAAGATGAAAACATACAAAATACTTTGAAAACTTAAAAGCAGCACACATGTGGGGAAGCAAACTCATGCTACTACTGATCTGTTCACATTAAATAACACCAAAGCTAAGCTATTTTTGTAGTAATCTGAGTTATTTGAAATGTATAGATTGGCTATGGTAAAGGCAGTTGATTTCTGGTAAGGTAAGATGAAGGTAAAACCCAAGTTAAAACATAGACCTTGTAAAAGTGCCAAGGGAAAATCATTGTCATTAAAATTATGTTCATAATATGAAGACTGAGGAAGTGTTACATCCACAAATTGAGACAAATAACATTATTAACAAATAATACAAAAGCATGAGCACTTCGCTCTTATTTAAGATCATCTTCTCTATCGCATACATTTACCACAATTTAGTAAATGATTTTCAAATTGGAAAATGTAGACCATGAGCACAATTATCAGGGAACTGGAATTAAAATATTAGAATATATTGCAAAATTAGGATCTCTCTGTTTAAAATAAATAGAAGTCATCAGATCCAAATAAGTTATATTCCAGGCCAATTTTTCAGAATATGATTATTTTACTGTAAAAGCAAGATATCTCAGTACCTATGTTTTTAAATAGTGAAATAAAATTAGAAACTAGAAACTACATACAGCTGAGACTGATGTTACCCTTGCTGTGTGTGTAAGCCCAGGAAGGAACATTATCAGTCAATAGTTAATGCCAAACTAACTTTAAAAAAGTCAATCAATCATAGGCAATGAGGTCAGGAAAATGCTATACAGAGAATACATTTTCATATATATTGAAAATATTTTGTTTGTGATATATTTTCACAAAATTCCCCTCTGTATCCTTGGCAACAGGAATACACATACACACGTGCACACATCTGATGCTGCTGCAAGTGGCGTGCTTGGACTAAGCATTGCGCCGAAAGTCTGTTGATAATGGATCAATAACAGACTAGCAGTGTGTGGCAGGATCCTGTAATAGACATCCTCCAATATTTTTCTTAATTAATGCAAGTCAAGAGCTACCCTTATGGAGTTTGTATAAGATACACATCTGATGATGAAATCAGTTTCCAAAAAGAACTTGACATGCTGGAATTAAAGATTGCATTGATTCCTATGAAAGTCCCACACTTGGGCATCAGTGAGCAACTGCATCAGTGAAGTGCAGATAATACCTGATATCGCCATGAGATTGTTTACAGAATGCTTGGGGATTTTGCTTGATATCAATGTCTTTAATGAGCCCGTGGTGTGGCATGATTGCCAAGAAAAGCTAATGTCTGCTTACCTCACACCATTACAAGTATCGTGTTTAAAACAAAGAAGGCAGTGTTCTTACAGTGACAGTTCTCTGTTTGGTGCTTGTTGTAGTCTGTTTGGACTACTGTAACAAGCTGTCACAGACAGAGTGGCTTATCACCAACAGAAATATATTTCTTATAGTTCCAGTGGCTAGAAAACCCAGGCACCTGCAGATTCTGGGAGGGCCCACTCCCTGCTTCCCACACCATCGTCTTCTCGCCACGCCCTCACATGGCGGAAGGGGTGAGAAAGTTTTCTAGGGCCTTTTGTTTAGGGGCATTAATTCCATTCTTGAGGGCTCATTTTCTAATCTCCTATAAAAGCCCTCATCTCCTAATGCCATCACATTTGGAGTTAGGTTTCAATGCATGAAATTGGTGGGGGTGAAGCAAATAGTCTGTGTATAGCAGTTCTTGTCATCACATTTTAAGAGACTTAAATTAACTAAAACATCAAGAACAGTGAGGCCAGAGCTGTGAGAAATCTTAAAAAACTAAAACTAAGTTATAAGAGAAGTAATTATTGGAGGGGGATAAAAAAAAAACTCCTATAATTAGATACAGAGCATAGTGGAGACATAATTATTTCCAAATACCTAAAATTTCATTTTAAAAAAGGATTGAACTTACACCACAAATCTCCAGAAGACAAAAGTCAGATCAATAGTTTGAAGATTTGGATAGGCAAATTTCAGCTCAATTCAAGAAAGAACATTTCGGTAATTATAGCTTTTTTAATCAAAAGAACGAAATACTACAATCACCAAGGGTATAGAGACATGCATATTTTCATATAATTGAAATGGGATGGAAATATGAATTTTTTTTTGTCTGAAGAGGCAGTTTGGAAATGTATTTTGAAAGACTTACATGCCAGATGTTTCATGTATAAACATTTACCTGAATAATTATAAATTCTGGGAAAAGTTTATAGGAAAATTAATTGCAGCATTATTTATAGTAGTGAGCATTTTGAAATAACCTAAATGGTCATTATATATGTATACACAAAACACATATATAAAATAGAATACTGATCACTCTGCTGTTATTTAAAAAGCACAGAGGAGAAAAATATTTTGTATAACAAATATTCATAAGAAATTCATAGTTAAAAAGAGATCTCAACCTTTTAAATGTATAAAAAGAAAAAAAATCACAAAATGAGCCAAAATATTAATATTGCTATCTGTAAAATAAAGAGAAATTTTTCTTTATGCATTTTACAGTTTCTTTCTAATCTGTCTTAAATGAAAACATAGACATTTTGCAACTATAAACAAAAAAATAATGAAAGGACAGAACTGTGTTCCTGCATTTCCAGTTGAATAAATTAATTAAATGTCATAAATATTTTATGGAGTGAACTCTCGAAAAGAGTTAATAGCTTCCCATTACTAGAAGTGTTTAAGCAGATACTGAATGACTCTCAGCATAGGTGGAGGGCATTCTTATTTTGATTTGAATTAGTGGCTTCCAAACAGAGGCACCTGGAAAACCTAAAATACCCTTCCATTTCACAAAATACAAATTTCCAGTCCCCATCCCAAATTTATTAGATAAATGTGTGGGAGTCGAATAGCATTGGAAAATCTGCAAGAGTTGTTAGAATTTGCTGGAGAAAAATAAGCCTTCTGAGATTGTTTTCATGCAGCTCAAAAACCAAATTGTGATGCTGAGCTAATGGCTAAGATGGGAACATACGCAGATTCCTGAGGGCCTCTCACTTCTTGTTTCCTGGCCCGAAATACTCTTGTCCCAGATCCAAGGAGCTCACTCCCTAACCCTTCACGTCTTTATTCAGAGGCCATCTCCTCAAAGAGGCTCCCTCTGACTCCCACAAATTATGATTTTTTTTCCAAGGACTTCCCACCTTTGCAGCCCCGCCTGCTCTATTTTTGCTACAGCACTTCTTGCTTTCTGGAATGTAATATAATTGACTTATTTATTGTTGTTCTTGTCTTTTCCCATTAGATCATAAATTCCATGAAGACAGGAATTTTGTCTTTTTCTATTTTTTTGTTTAGTTCAACATCCAAATACAGTACCTGGCATGTAGTACGTGCTCAATAAATGTTTGCAAGTGAACAACAATAAAAGAACGCATGCGTGTCTATGGCTCTCGTTGCAGGTGGCTGGCTGCTGCTTTGTGCCAAGAAGTGTTTTGGTTAGTCTATTTGCTGAGGTCTGTTCTGCCCACATTACTGCAAACTGCACTGGGGCAGAGGTCTCTGTTCTGCCCACATTACTGCAAACCACACTGGGACAGAGGTCTCTAAGGGCGCAACTTATCTGGCTTTGCCAACATTGGGCACAAAGCTCTTGTCTCTGAAAGATGGGATCATGGGGAAAGATAGTCCTCTTTTACTAACACTGGATGGGGGTCTTTAACTTGGCTTTATGAAGACATCAAAGGTTTTTGTGGATAATGGCAAAACTCTCACACTCACTAGAAAATAAATGAAGTTTTACATAATTACGTGTATTTCCAAAGTAGCCAGTCATTTGGACACAAATCTCCAGTCCCTCTGCACTGGTCTTGGTGGAGCTCATCCGCAGCCCATTTCTCCAGAGCAATGTGTTTTGCCTGGTGTCTGCTGCCTTTTCTTCTGGGGAATCTTTTGCTTTGATGCTACATGTCTCAAACCAATCTTTGAAAACTAATTATGCTGCCGAGAGTTTCTGCAGAATCTCTTAATTGCCTTGAACATGCCTTGCTCATTATAGTTGTCTGAGCCTACAGCTCTCTGTTTCAGATCATCTCAGGGATTCTGTCACTCCACCTGGAGGTCTGGGGATCCAGCATTCCCTACACAGAGTGAAAAACTGGGGCGAGGCATGAGGTACATATGAGGAAACAGTCTGAATCCCCATGCCATGAAGAGCTGCCTCCTCTCTTATCTGATCTCGAAACACTCCCCTACTTGGTAGAAACATCTCTAGGCAATTGACACCTTGAGAGGTAGCTCAGAACATGCTGTTTAAATATGTTGCACCCAGTGTCAATGTGGTGCACAGATATTTGGATGAAAACTATAGGATTCAGTCAATGTTGTACATATTCTCCTTATAGAACTGTAGTACACGCTTGCTTTAAAATATTCTTACTGAGTTGGACACATTCTTCTTACAAAAGCATCATAAGAATGGAGAAGCAAGAATCCAATGTACTCAATTCTAATATGAAGGCTGTAGATGATCACCTACAAGGTGGGGGGCAGTAGAATGAGGGATTGGGGAGAGGAGAGGAGGGAAGGGGAAGGGAGGTCACAGTATATGGCACACCTCTTGGAGGTGGGACACAATTATAAAAGGGACTTTACCTAACAAATGCAATCAGTGTAACTGAATTCTTTGCACTCTCCATGAATCCCAAACAATAAAAAATTTAATTAATTAAAATATCTTTATAATATTTTATATTGTGTAATCTAAGTTTGGATATTGCTTAAGAACTCATACTCTATTAAGCAGAGCAGCAATTTCCTGCATTAACCTGTTGGACCAAATAACTGTACGTAACACCTGGGTGAGGGTGGTGTGTTGCTTGGGCTGCTGGACATGTTTTAGGCCTAGAGAAAAAAAGAGGTCAAACATTTTGGCCTCCAGTTCAATCCTTATTTAAAATATTAAATCCTATTATAGAAAAAAATCTACTGATTTTGTCACAGAAATTATTGTTATTATCAAACAAAATGAGCTGTCCTTAGGAAAACAGACTCATATTATTCCCCAAATGACAACCTTGTCCAATGAAAATATCCTCCAATTCCTCTTAAGGAGTTTGAGCTAAAAGAACATTTTTCTTGGATGTTATTTTTGGGATCTACAGGAATTATTTTTTGCCTTCATTCTGTACAAAAAGTCATCATGTGGTGTTTGCTTTTCACGGGTCTCTTAGATTCTTTAAAGAGGCCTGTTTCCTGAGCGTTTCCGTATCTTCTAGAGTTTACAGTCCTGAGCCCTGGCAGGGGAAACTCTGCTGTCTCTCCTCACCCCACAGCACACAGCCCGGAGCCTCTGCCCAGTCCCTGGCTGTCCACTCTTCACTGGCTGCTCACCAGAGAGAAGTAGCTGATCTCACTGCGTTGGCCTCTGTGCAGCTGGGCCACTCACTGGTGTTCGAAGCTATTGCTCCGTACGGCCCCTCTCCTCTGCTTCCCGTCCACTTGGGACAAGCCCAATGGCACAGAGCCAGCCTTTCAACTTCTCTGGTCTTCCACCATTTCCACTGGTGAATGAGCAGGTAAGGAAGTAGAAGTCATCAAGACAGACCCAGATCCCAAAGTACAGATAAAGCAGAAATGGAATCGGTGTCCCTTACCTATCAATCTTTGTTTGCAGCCTCCTCCAACCAATACCCTAAATAAGAGGGAGGTGTCCTAAGCACCAAAACCTTGAACAATTGCATTGAGTGTACTTGCCTGAATTCCTGTCTCTGACCTTGTTTCCCAATAGTTCCTCAAAACTAAACACTGCAAAGATTCAGTAAGTGAGGTATCATTGCTATTGATTCAATCCAGTCAAATCTGTCCTCTATCTTACATGTGTTCTTTTACTTACTCTCATAATAATCAATTCAAATGTCTAAGTCACAATAGAAATTATTTGCATAAGGGTGATAACCAGATGCTTGTTTCCTAACATTGTTGTATCAAGATCATATGTTAGTTTTGAAAGCTACTATACATATTTCTGTGGTGATAAATTGAAATATATTCACCCAATCCATTTCCCACCCTGTTTTCTTCAGGTAAGTCTGACATATGACAACAAATAGCCTTTTATGTCTTTTAGATAGCAATATTTCATATCCATTTATAAATGAACTAAAAATGCCCCAAATATTACTTGTCATTGCAGGAAAAAGGAATTCTGAATTCAGATTTCTTACCTCCCCCCCCACACACACGTACCCACACAAATTGTAGTCATTCATATTGGAATAGATGTTAATGCTTCTGCAAATACTGAAAAAATCCAGTTAACCCAGGATTTGAGTGCTGACTGATTTCTGATTTATTTCAGCAAATGGGGCAGCATAATGAGTAAAACAAATACTTCAAGGATCAAATTTAAATGAACATATGTAAAGAAATTCAGGTGTAAGTCTGACTTCCAGGGTTATTTCTTCAATTGTGGTAAAGTCTTGGCAGCTGCAAACACCAATTAAAGATTTGGCGTTCCAACAATAACAAAGAGTACTGCTTGGAATAGATTTGCAGAAAATTTGGTCAATTGGATCCAAAGCTACCAAACTGGCAAGTTTACTACATGTATATGGAGTAGATTACACTTCACAAGATAGTGATGGCAAAAAATAATCTGATTATCTTTGGTGAGGGGGATGGAAAGAAAATTAACTTTATTGGTCATTCCTCATCCAGCCAGAATAACTGAGATGTGCATTGTGTTTAACAGTTAAAAATATGTTCTCACAAATATTATCTCATAAAAATCTCACTGTAACCCAGAAGTCAATGGAAAACACCTAACAAAGAAACAAAGGCTCTGGAGAGTTAAATTCCCTAAATTCACCTAGAAATTATTCAGACAAATGACTATAAAAATAGCAGAAAAGTGCAAAATAAATAAAAAACAACCATTCATTAGGAATTGCCAGATTGTGGCACTCCCTCTTTCTTTGTGACCAAAATATACAACCACATTCACTGGCAGCAGCGTTTGCCCAGTCAGAGATGATTTGTGGGAGGGTATGAGATGTGGCAGACCAGAAGGGATTGAGGACACTCGGAACAAGACACTCCAAGATAACAGATGCTGACACACATCTCCTTACAGCCACGCTGTCGTGAATTCTTGTGTAGCTCTGAAACACATATAATACTTTCCCCCTCAGGTTTCGAGGGACTGGAGCATGTGTGTTCAACAAAACAGCTATACACACAGATTATTAGTATCGTCAAACTCTGTATCTTATTCTGTTCTCAGCTCTCTTCATTGCCTGGTTCTCATGTTTGGGCATAGAAGAAAAACTAATTCTGAAAAAGGTCTGAATAAAATTTTACATTTAAAAAATGCAATTTTTAATTTGAGTGGAATGATCCAATACATTCATAGTCCTCAGAATAAAAAGTTATTCAAAAAACAAATATCCACCCAGTGTAACATCAAAGGTGGCCATTTAGAATTAGAGAAGTTGAAACTGGAAGAGAATTTAGACCTCTAATTTGAATCTCTTACTTTCCAAAGGAGGAAGGCCCAGTGACAAAAAATGACTTTTCATAGGTCATGCAAAGAATTAATGTCTAAGCCAAAATTAGAAATCTCCTGGCCCCTTTTCTGTTTAGAGTTTGTGTTTGTTTGTTTGCTTGCTTTTTGCTATGACTTCATACTAAGAAGATGCTTGGTCACCAAAGCAACAATTCTTAGGATCGCTCATCTCAAAGTTACATGGATACTTTTCCTTTCCTGCAAACAGGGACCCAGAATATCTTCTCACCTCTTACCCCTAAGGTTTCTCAGGGGGAAATAAACCAGTCAAAACAAAGAAGAAGGCATTATATACGCATTTTACCAGCTCCGCCTCTGGCATTGCTGAGACTACACTTCATTGAAGCCAAAACTCTCCCTAGTACCAGACTATTCAAGCACTGAATAAATAATGACATGAATTATATGATATTGAAACACATTCTTCTCAGTCAAGTATCTAAAGAATGGAGAAAAGAGTATCCAATGTACTCAATACTATTATGAAACCACTATATAAACACACACTCATACAAATGATAAAGCACAAATATAGTCTAACGAAGGGGAGGGGTGAGGAGGGGAAGGGAGAGGGCAATTGGTGAGAGGAGGGAAGGCATTTGGTGGGATCTCACCTAATAGGTACAATGCAAGGGGGTATTTCAAAATAACTAAGAGTAAATTCTAATTGTCTTACTACAAAAAATAAGTGAGGCGATGGCTTATGTTAGTCAGTTTGGGTTAAGCATTCCACACTGTATATCAAATCATCTCATGGTATCCTTTAAGTATATACAGATATGATTTTAATTAAAAATTAAATTTTAAAAAATGGTCAATGTGAAGCTCATTGCTCTACACAATGAATGGCTGAAGGTAGAGACAAAGGGTTTCATTGTACAAGTTTACGTGGAGGTACAGCACTTCAATGATGCCACTTATTCCCGAGCACAAGTCACTTCCCCCAACAGTTAAAAAGGTCTAACAGAGCTCAGATTTATTATTTTATAATCCTTCAATGTGGAGCACAGAATAGGTACTAAAATTCTACTTGTATGAAAGTTTAAAGTAATGAAGTCTCCTTTTAATCTTCAGAAAATAGCCCTTCTCAGACTGGCAAAATCATTCAAGAAATACGAATTGCCTAACCTCAATGAAAAGGTAAACAAAACTTTTCAAAATTAAACCATTGAATCTAATCTTCTTGTATTATATGCAGAGAATTAGAAGCTGGTGAGGTTGGCCTATGTGCGACATTGGTGCACTCCTCAGAGACAGAGCTAAGAGTAAAACCTGCCCACCTGGGTTATCAACATCCAGGAAGTCTCAGTGTATTCCAGTCCTGTGAGCCACATTTGGGACTATGGTAAGTGATCCAGTTGTCCAGTCACACGGTAAAGACCATCAAGACCAATATACTATGCCTCACATCACTATCTTCTGGCTTCCCACTAAAAATTCAAATGCCCTAAGCTTATCTTTACCCTGCTTTGTACATTGTACGATTAGTCTGACCCACTTTCTCTCCTTTTCCCTCCCTCTGAAATTCTTCTGTTGTCACTAAAATTTCTACCTGATCAATTATAAATGTCTCCATATCCCCCACCTTTTCTCAGAATGTTCTTATCGCTTCTTGTCTTAACTGAGACCCATGTGTCCTCTGACTACTGTTTGGAAGTCAGCTTACTGAGAGGAGGTTCTTATTTTCACACTCACATGTCAGGGCATTGCCCCTGATATTTCCTACCTCTGCTCCCTACATCCTGCAAAACCCACTCAACACTGCTGTTCTCTTGAAGCTCAGATATACCTCCTTTGTCCTCATGTCCCTGTGTTTATCTACTAACGTCCTGGTCCCTCTCTTCATTCATAAAAGACTGGGGAAAGACTCCCTAGTCAATAAATGGTGTTGGGAGAACTGAATGTCAACATGTAAAAGACTGAAACTGGACCCACACCTTTCCCCACTCACAAAAATTGATTCAAAATGGATAAAGGACTTAAATTTAAGGCATGAAACAATAAAAATCCTCAAAGAAACACTGGAAGATATTGGCCTGGGGAAAGACTTCATGAAGAAGACTGCCATGGCAATTGCAACAACAACAAAAATAAACAAATGGGACTTCATTAAACTGAAAAGCTTCTGTACAGCTAAGGAGACAATAACCAAAGCAAAGAGACAACCTACACAATGGGAAAGGATGCTTGCATATTTTCAATCAGACAAAAGCTTGATAACTGGGATCTATAGAGAACTCAAATTAATCCACATGAAAAAAAGCCAACAATCCCATATATCAATGGGCAAGAGACATGAATAGAACCTTCTCTAAAGATGACAGACGAATGGCCAACAAACACATGAAAAAATGTTCATCATGTCTATATATTAGAGAAATGCAAATCAAAACAACCCTGAGATACCATCTAACCCCAGTGAGAATGGCCCACATCACAAAATCTCAAAACTGCAGATGCTGGCATGGATGGGGAGAGAAGGGAACACTTTTACACTGCTGGTGGGACTGCAAACTAGTACAACGTTTTTGGAAGGAAGTATGGAGAAACCTCAAAGCACTCAACCTAGACCTCCCATTTGATCCTGCAATCCCATTACTGGGCATCTACCCAGAAGGAAAAAAATCCTTTTATCATAAGGACACTTGTACTAGACTGTTTATTGTAGCTCAATTTACAATCGCCAAAATGTGGAAACAGCCTAAATGCCCACCAACCCAGGAATGGATTAACAAGCTGTGGTATATGTATACCATGGAATACTATTCAGCTATTTTAAAAAATGGAGACTTTACATCCTTCGTATTAACCTGGATGGAAGTGGAAGACATTATTCTTAGTAAAGCTTCACAAGAATGGAGAAGCATGAATCCCATGTACTCAATTTTGATATGAGGACAATTAACGACAATTAAGGTTATGGGGGGGAAGCAGAAAGAGGGAAGGAGGGAGGGAGGTGGGGCCTTGGTGTGTGTCACACTTTATGGGGGCAAAACATGATTGCAAGAGGGACTTTGCCTAACAATTGCAATCAGTGTAACCTGGCTTATTGTACCCTCAATGAATCCCCAACAATTAAAAAAAAAAAAAACTGCAGGCATGAGTTCCAGTCTTCCTCTAGACCTCAGCTACCCTCCTTATTCTCATAACTGATCAGGAACACAGAAGAATCATCAAACACCCTGGCCTCTCAGATCCTAGATTTCTTCCTATCCAGGGATAGGTTAGGACACCTCAAAGAATACAAGCTTTAGCACAGGAGACAATAACTCATACTATCTCAGTAGTTATAGCAAGGTAAATACTTCAATAAAAGAAGTATAAAGTACCAAAGAAACAAAACTAAGAGGAGTCCATAATTCTTCCTAAGGGAATTGAGAAAGTATATATGGGAGTGGCTAATATTTGTGATGGGCCCTAAAAGATGAATGTCAGTCACAAGCTGGGCAATAGCTGAGGCCACAGGAAACAATGCAAGCAAAAGCATGAAATAATTTCATGGCTGTAAACAGCCAATGACTTGATGTGGCTAGGAGGTGATTGTGCTAGGAAAAGTAAAGGAGATGGTGAGTAAAGATGCAGGACCGGGCCAGTTTAGAAAGTATATTATATACCAAGTGAAGAAATATTGAAGGAAGTATGTTAAATACCAAGCCAAAAGATACTAAAGGTTTGAGGAAGAAATATTATATACGGTCAATTCTATGTTTCCAATATAATAAAGGCAGATTGCAATTAGCTCATGAATTATATTGCAAATAGCTCATGAACAGTGTGCTCTTGAAATATGGGTGATATAGACGGAATGGTTGTGTCCTTCCAAAACAGATATGTTTAAATCCTAACTTCAGTGTGATGATATAAAGAGGTGGAGTCTTTGGGAGGTAATCAGGCCCTAAGGGCGGAGCCCGCATTATGACATTAAGGCCCACTCTTGTAAGGTAGTGAGAGATACAAGGTCTTCCTAAATCTGTCGAGTGAAGATGCAACAAAATGACAGCTATCTGTGGATCAGCAGAGCTCTCACTCAGAACCCAGCCATGTTGGCAATTTGATCTCAAACTTCCAGTGTCCAGAACTTTGAGAAATAAATGTTTAAGCTACTCAGTCGCTGATAATTTGTTGTAGCAGCCCAACTGACTAGTGGGCAAGGGAGAGGATAATTCCAAATCTGTATCCAATTCTTGACAGAAGCTAAAATCCAAAATGTAGTCAAGAAACAGTCCTTATTCTTAAAAATAACATTCTGATTTGCTCAGCTTTCTATGCCAACCATAGAAAGTAGGTTGCAGAGGTCCAGACTTATGTCAGCCAAACACCGGGACTTTTCCTGGGCACTTTCCAGTAGCACTTGGCAACAGATTCTCATGGCTCTTACCCAGTCACCAGAAGTTCCTGAGACACTTAGAAGTCTCGGACCCTAAGTAGGCTGAGCCTTCCCTAAAGGCCACAGAAAACCTTTTGAGGAAGAAAGACTTGAATCTGATTCAACAGAATGAGATTCTTTCTCCATGGTAGTGGGCCCTCCATGTCTCTGAAAAACCAGGAAGACCCTCAGTGCCAATGTCAGGGCTCCGAATAATCTAGGAACAGATGTGGGAAGAGGTTTGGGAAGAATGAGTGTCTGCTGTTCTGGACTCATTGACCCGTGATAAACACACCTGTCATTCTTCATTTTGTGACAAAGAGGGATCCTGTAAGACTCCCTGAAATCAAAGTCAAAAAGTAAGCTTGACATAATTTTGTTCTTAACTTTGTTCTTAATTAAATCATAGCTGTGTACATTAATGCCATCATGGGGTACCATGCTCTGAATTTGAAATATTTTCATCACAATGGTTAACATAGCCTTCCTGGCATTTTCTTAGTTATTGTGTTAAGACATTTGTATTCTACATTCAGTAAGTTTCAATTCTTAACTTTAATATTTGGACTCCTAACACAAAACACAATTTTTATTATTATGATATGTATATGAAAACCTAAGCTTATGTGATTGATAATTCTGACTGAATTGAAATTCAATTTAAACAATTAATACTAGCTTTTTTATTTCACTGAAGTAATCAAGGTGACTAATAAACAAAATAAACATTTTGATAGACAATACACACCTTTGTTTTTAATATTTTGAGTAGTTAATATAGTTAACTCATATAAAAATCCCTCAGTGACTCTGGAAAACAATGGAATGCAATTTCTTTGCAACTCATTTTTACCATAGGATTAAAATTTTCCATGTCTATTTTTCTTTAAATATACAGACATCTCTGTTCTTTTGGATCACAGTGTTAATATGTATTTCCCTTCTAGAAAATGTATTGGGCTCATTGGGAACTAATTTGTAACTATACAATACAAATACTTCTAGTTCAGACTTACAAACACTTATTTTGTCTTTTAAGGCCAAACATTGACTGGAATTTTCCAACTAATTCTCAAACTAATTTATAAGTGATGCCATACTATTATGCCATACTATTATAGTATGGCATCACTTATAAATTAGTTTGAGAATATATTATTATGTACATTTCTACAAAATTTAATAGTACATTTTGATTTGTATAAATCAGTTACTACAGGAGATAGATTGATTGATTGATTGATTGATTGATTTAAATCTACTTTGTTTCAATAAAACCCCAAGGAATATGCACATTTTCCCATTTTGAAGCCCTCAAAAAAATTTCTTTGGAATGAATTGCGATTATGTATATCTCGAATTACATCTAATTGCAACTTGGCATTAGATTATAGGAAAAGGCACAGCCCAAGTGAACTGAAGTTTCCATAGGGATTTCCATGTTTGCTTACAGACTTCAGATCTGTCACTTTGAAAATCTGGACAACTCAGATTTGAATGCTTTTGGATCATTATGGTCCTGGTTTTTGGACAAAATTGAGCACATACATATGGGTCTGTGGGAAACTCGGAAGTGTGTTCTCCCATCAGGCCATGGGGCAGTCCTCCAGCTGTCAGTGTGGCATGTCTGACAATCAGTGTCTGCCTGAAGTGCCAGCTCATGTCTGCTTTATCTGCAATCCATCTCAGTACAAATGCATGTCTGCAGGGCCTTCAGACCATATGAATTGCCTCAGGCAGAATAGTAATTGTTCTTGTAGTAGCAGCTAGGCTATTTCATGGACATATTGGGTTGGCAGAAAAGTGAATCAATTTTAAAAAGAGCGTGTAGCATTAGATAAAGCCCCAGTACCCATGGTCTTATCTGATGGTTTAGTTTGTTTTTCTGAAGTGAGTTACCCAGAGGCATTGGTGCTCTGTTTTAAGCAGACTGAGAGTTTAATAAAAAGGTGCTGACAAGCCACTGCAAGGTCATCAGTAGACAGGGCCGGGCATCTAACAGAATTAGATGTTTGCGTGATGCAAGCTGGTGCAAATAGTATTGCTGCTTCAGAAGATTTCAGGACAGAATGGCCAGCTCTGCTTCCCTGAGGTTTTGCACCTATGATAATCAAGAGACTGATAGTTATCTAAATCTTTCTTCTTATTTTTTTCCTTTGTGAATATAAATATGGTACTCACCTTTGGAATTGGATACTGAGAACACTTAGCCCAAACAAGAAGTAAAAGGATAGATGGAGAAACTCAAAGCCATATCATTCATGGTAGTGGTCAGCAGCTATAGGAGTGGAGGCTTGGAAAGGAAGCCTAACATGTAGGATCTGTTTTGTTCCTGAATGCATTCCTGGGATTGAGGTGAAACAAACAGGCCTGGTCTGATAGAGGAAGATTAAAAAGTCCAAGGAGAGTCTCTGGTCAACAGCTATCAATGAAAGTTTCATGAAAAACTCCATTATATAAAATGAAACTGAACCAGAGAAAATAGAAACAGAAAAACAAATTAAAAGAATGGTGGAACTTAATGTCCTAATTCGTGTCTCCACTTCAATTGTCTTTCCACTCCCAATCCTCCCCCTTGCTAGTCACAAAGTCAGCCTCTTGACACACAAAACTGAACCTGCCATTATTTTGTTTCAAAATTTTCAATGACATCCTATTGCAGGTGTCCTTAAACCGCAGCCTGCGGGCCACATGAAGCAGTGTGAATTGTATTTGTTCCCGTTTTGTTTTTTACTTCAAAATAAGATATGCGCAGTGTGCATAGGAATTTGTTCATAGTTTTGTTTTGTTTGTTTTTTTTAACTATAGTCTGGCCCTCCAATGGTCTGAGGACAGTGAATTGGCCCCCTGTTTAAAAAGTTTGAGGACGCCTGCCCTATTGCCTACAGAATTCCACAATTTGGAATTCAAAATCTTCCCCTCTGCACCTCCTATCTATTGTGCCAACTTCAGCTCCCACTGTGCGCCTAGTGGAATCATTCCTTCCGAACTTCCCTTTATACAGTCCTTATACAGCCCCCAACTTCTTGCTCAATTCTTTTCTCCTTTAAAATCCCCCTCTGTTATCGCTCCACATGGCAGTGTATTCAAGAAGGCAGAAAATATGGATTAATTACAACAGCTATGAGCTTTATAGGGTGCAAGCACTTTGTTAAAAGATACCCTTTCATTATCTTACTATTAATTGCAACCCTGTGAAGTGTTCCATTTTAAATATGGGAAAAGTTCAGTAGAAAGAGTAGAAAGAGTTTAAGTAGCTTGACCAATATCACATAGCTAGCAATGGGGTAAAAAAAGCCTGATGGGGTAAAAGCCAGATTATGGTAACTCCAGAGCCTATGCTCTGAGTTTCTTCAACAAGCTATATCACATCTATTTTTTTAACCAGCTCTCCACCAACAGGCATAATTTGTAGGCATAATAAATCAGATAATGGACAATGAAATAGGAAATCAAAGCTTCTCTATACAATAAAAAGAAGAAATAAATTTTTAAAAATATAAAGAAAAACACATTACAAAAAAAAAGAAATGAAATATTAACTTCAGGGAAAAGAAATGTAATAAAAAGGGAAGTAGAGTATCCTCATCATATCCACCCCGTCATAGCTAATATCCTGTATGTTAGGAAAAACGTCAGGAAGAGGGGTAATTTACTACCACTGGGCAAAAGACTAACAGCATTAGCTCTTGAAGTTCAGGAGGGCGATGAGTGAGCTTCACACCTCTCTGAATGGGAAATTTAGATCCGGTTCAAGCTTTCAAATCTTTACAGAACCTACATTCTATTGGTCTTGAACAAAGCACAGTGTATTTAATAATAGTCAATGAAGGGTTGTTGAGCTAAAGACTTCCTATATCTTTTAAATCAAAGAAGACAAGTTCCTTGTGACAAAGTATCCATCAAAACAATGAGGATACCAAGCCAAGAAGTCCGAGTGAGGACACAAGGCGAGTCACATGGGCCAACCAAATTGAGAGAAAGAAGCCAAGTACTGGCTGGGCAGGTCAGGGTTGGATCTTGCAGAAGGAGCAGGGTTGAGCTGATTAAAATGAATAGAGTTTGAGTGAGTAGAAAGAAGTGAGAGGGATTTCTCTGTCAACTGTTAAAAATTGTGAGCCAGAATCTCTTGGGGATATGTCTGTCATAATATTTCCCAAACGTTGTGCCAAAAACACGAATCCAACCAGATGTTCTATGGAGAAAGAGTTACTGGTTAAGTAAGTTTTGGACCGGCTGAACTACACAGGTCTCTTGCACAAACTCACAGCACTCACTAGCACACTGAAGGCTCTGAGCAGTCATAGGAAAAACAGAAGCAACAACAGCTTACATTTATGTAGTTCTTACCATGAGCCAGCCACTGTGCTGAGATGTTACATGGACTTCCTATATGTACCAGACCTTATGGGAAATGCTTATTACTGTCTCCATTTGACAGCTCAGAAAGCTAAGGCTCAGAGAACAGACAGACCGATCATGTGATGGCATGCAGCTTAGATTCCAAATCAAGCCCTCTGACTCCAGATCTGTGCTCTTAAATGCCACATTATTACTACTTCCCATCAAAACATTACTGTTTAGCTTTTTTCATGCAAACTTTTGGAACCATAATCTATCCACCTTCTTTCTTATTGCTTCCTATAACTTCCCTTTGACCTAATGAACCTCCAACATAAGGGGGCTTTCCCTAGGGGGACTATGCAGAGAGAAAGTGTCCTATCCGGCTGCTTGGGTTGGACTATGACTTGGGTCTAGTTCTCTTCCTCGAGGAAAAGCCTGCTTTCCTGATTTATGAAGTATTCCATACATTGGTAAATACTATTATGGAAAAGAGTTTGTTGTGCATTCACAGAGCAAATCACCAAAGCAAAACTTACATCTCACCACAAACTTACTCTTCACTCCCCCCACCTCCACTGACAAACCAAAATACAAAACAGTCCTTGGCTAGTATACTTATTACACTTCTAATCTTCCTTCCAGAAAGCTTCCTGAATCACCTAATAACTATGGCATTGTTTTATCCATTTTTTGTAGGTATGTTATATTTTACAATTAGCCCAAGTTTATAAAGTATATCTATAGTATAAAAACATCCCTTGTGCTGGCCAACAGAATGTGCCATCAAAAATCCTTCTAGGAAAACGCCGACTCTTAGGCAATCTAACACCAAGCTAATAATATTGGGGGCTTATAGGACAAAGACCTGTAAGATTTGTGAATTCCAAGGTAGATACAAAATACACTTAGAAACAATTATCAGCATTACCCTATAGAGTAGGGGTCCTCAAACTGTGGCCCACGGGCCACATGAAGTGGTGTATTTGTTTGTATTTATATTTGTATTTGTTCCCATTTTTTTTTTTTTTTTTTACTTCAAAATAAGATATGTGCAGTGTGCATAGGAATTTGGTCATAGTTTTTTTGGGTGTTTTTTTTTTTAACTATAGTCTGGCCTTCCAACGGTCTGAGGGACAGTGAATTGCCCCCCTCTTTAAAAAGTTTGAGGATGCCTGCTATAGAGTATGCATTTGGCCTATTCATTGCACACTTGAAATTAATAGTAATGCAGCTAAGTTTTTTCTAGAAGAGCCAGAAGGTCAAGAGGAGAGCAAAAGCATGGAGTGAATTTCATGGAATAATAGCTTTGCCTGATAATACCCTGAGTGCAAATTCAATGGCAACCACTGGAAGATGGTTCCACACCAGTTCTTTATGGTGGATCAGGAGGGGAGACTGACGAGCTTAGAGCCCAAAGAAGGAAGAGAATCCAGCATTTCTGCAGCTCTCATGACCGCTCAGAAGCTTTTCCCCCTCAGCCCTACACTGTCATCTCCCTTAGTGACAATCTTAAGGTTTCTGCTATTCCACAGATCTGTTTGGGTAATTTAAAAACACCCCTATCAGCTTCATAATTGATTCCCAATTGATGGAAGGTGCCTGATTTTCTGCATTTGCCCAACATTTTACTAAAAGAGCAAGCAGTAAATGTCTCAGGGCTTGCCAAAAGAATGATTAACTTGGTGAGCCCTCAGAGTTTCTTTCCTGTTGATGGCTGGTTTTCTTAAACAAGTTAGTACCTGCTGAGAGGGGCTGGATTTTTATCTGATCCACCAGAGCTGTTATCTTTAAAAACACACCAAATAGCCTCATATTTTGATTATTTGTAAACCACCACTGTGTAGTTAAATAGGTGCTCCATGAGTAAGTCAGGGAAGGAATTGCAGCTCTGATCAAGGAGCATGAAATACAGCTTGCTAAGTTGCAGTCTGTTTTTCCCAGGCAAGACACACAGTGTAACTTTTTCCTTTTGATTACATAATGTCAGTGCATACTACATTGCCTCCTGATTAAACTGACACTTGACAGGCTTATTTCAATGTGTTCCAAGCCTGCCCGGCACAGTTATTGTTTCCAAGCTCCTAAGCACAGTCACAGAAATGGGAGTGAGTTGGTTTGATTACCAGACTGGGAAGCTTTGAAGAAGCCAGAGCCACTCCCTTTTACATAAGCCATCACCTCAAAAGCCTCCTCTTAATTGCTTTTAGATATGTCCCACCTTGGTGGGGAAGTAACCACAGTGGTTTTTAATGATTTCAAAAAAGAGGATTGTATTCAATCACTATGGAGCCAGAGGTTAACTAATACATACTGGTCTTGATCAGATCACATTTCTCAATATAAAATTTATAGGGATTCATCTCTGAGAAAGATAACGCCATTCCTGCCCAAGGGCTTTTTTTATTGGTACATGATAATTATACATATTTATGATATGTATATGATATTTTCATACATGCATACATTACCTCAAACATCTTTCATTTCTTTGTGTTAAGAATATCCCAAGTCTTCTCTTCCAAGGATTTAAGCAGGATTTTAAGAAACGTAAGCATTCAAATGCCGCTGGATTCTAGGTGACTTTCACTACCACTGTGTGTGTGTGTGTGTGTGTGTGTGTGTGTGTGTGTGTGTGTGTGTGTGTGTTATACTGGAAGAGGATGGGACACAATATTGAAGAAAAGGCAAAGTGTCAATGAAAAAAGGGTAATTTCTTTACAAAAGAGCCCTATTCGGGGCCACAGATTTTTGTCTCTCTTCTCTAGTAAGACGCGTCTTCCTTCCCACCTATTACCCATGTCTGGTGTGGCCCTGCACTTACAATTATTACTCAGGGGATCTTGTCTATTTAGAAATCCATGAACTGTCCTCCATGAATTGTATCACAATGAAAGTATTCTCTAGAGTATATTCCTACAAGATGTGTACTGTTACCACTATAGTGTTTGCTACCCCAAGGAATGAAAAACTTTCTTTTTTTCTTTTTTTATTGAGACAGTCTCACTCTATCACCCTGGGTAGAGTGCCATGGCATCATCTTAACTCACAGCAACCTCAGACTCGTGGGTTTGAGCAATCTCTTGCCTCAGCCTCCCAAGTAGTTAGGACTACAGACACCTACAACAATGGCTGGCTATTTTTTATATTTTTAATAGAGATGTGGTCTTGCTCTTGCTCAGGCTGTTCTTGACCTCCTGAGCCCAGGCAATCCATCTGTCTAGGCCTCCAAGACTTTGAGGATTACAGACCTGAGACACCACACTCAACCTCAAAATTCTTTCTTATTAATATATTTCCAGATCAGGACTTCCCAAAGCAGAGTAGATGTTTTTTATTTCAGTGACCAGCAGTCAAGTTGAAGGCAGGACACTGTCCCCCATGCTGTAACTATGTCTGGTCATTGTCCCAGCGGTGGGGTGTCACTGAGGCTCACTGAACAGCTTGCCAGTGAGACCACACAAGAGCTCAAGCTCCAGCCTGCAGACGCTGCCACAGACTGTAGCTCCCTAGGAACTCCTCAGTAAGGGTTGGGTGAGCAGACCATGGACTTCAGGGCTAGACAGGTACGAGCTGAAGTTCGTGTTCTTTCCCTGGCCCTCAGTGTCAACTAAGTCACTGAAGCTCTTGATACCTGAGTTCCCACATCTATAAAATGAGGTTGGAAATACCCCTAAGGCTGCTATGAGAATTGTGTGACATATTTTATGACTGTTTGAAACACAGAAGTTCGAAATGCATAATTGTCTCCACCCAAGGAACTTACACCTAGGAGTAACTGTGTTCACAAAACAGGGGATGCTTTATCAGTAGAGGCTCAGGCTGGGACAACCCTTTTGTCATTCCTGGGAACAGCCCTGGGGGTTGCCAGCATGCAGGCATCTTCAGCTTCTATCCCTCACTAGTTCTAGAAGAGACCTCACCTACCACCTCCCTATGAAAGGCAGCCCAGTCTATCAAACAGCAGCTCTTCTATGGATTTGGGGGGACAATCTGTGAGAATCGCCTTTCCTTCCCCTTGATCACATTAGCACACTGAAATGAAGGTTTGCCTTAAATAAAGCCTAAGCTTCAGAGCCCTTCATTGCAAAGACCCATTCTAATGCCTTATACCCAACTTAGAATTCATAATATTCACATACTTTTTTTTTTCTTTTTTTTTTTTTTGAGACAGAGTCTCAAGATGCTGCCCTGGGGAGAACGCTGTGGCATCACAAGTCTAGCAACCTCAAACTCTAGGGCTTAAAAGATCCTCTTGCCTCCCAAATAGCTGGGACTACAGGCACCCGCCACAACACCCTGCTATTTTTTGGTTGCAGACGTCATTGTTGTTTGGCGGACCTGGGCTGGATTCGAACCCACCAGCCCCCATGTATGTGGCTGGCACCCTAGCCACTTGAGCTACAGGCACCAAGCCTGTATACTTTTTCTTAAAGAAGTCATACTAAATTGTGTAAATTCTAGACCCCAAAATATATGAATCTTCCCTGGGCTACCACAAGGATAGTGTCTTTATGAATTTATAGCTAAAGAAATGAAAACCCTGGGATGAGTCATGGTAGAATCCAGCCTCAAGCTTAAGCTTCCTCTTGAGTGGTGTACTTTAGACAACCCCCATCCCCACTATAGATCACATTTCCCAACCACCCAGAGTATAAAACCTAATTAGGAAAAAGCAAAGTGGGGATTCTGTAACCCTACATCTTATCCAATAACCACAACTAAGAAGCTCATATTTTTGTCAGTATAAGTAGTAGGTAATTTTCATTTAAGTATAAATATCAGATTTTGTCCTAGACTAAAGCAAACCCTGATAATTATACAGTTGCAAATTATTGTGTTAACAAAAAACGTCTAAATTATCTCCTTGCAGTGTCTAATGAATTCAGCCACTTAATGAATTCCCAAAATGCACTGTTTTCCCCATTACACTTTCCCCTTGCAATAGCGAATTTGCGCGGCTGTTGGAAAGAGGAGTGATTCCCATGCCATCCTTCCAAAATACTATTTATTTGCCAAAGAGAAAACTAGGAAAAAATGAGACTAAGTTGTTTTTGATCAGTGGGAATCAGTGGGAATTACTTGCAAATGCTCAATAAAAATAAAAGCTGGATTTGACTTTTAGTATGTTCAGGACTTCAATGATACAATCACCCAAATTTAGAATTTATAATGTTGCTTTGTTCGGCTCCTTCAGCTCAGTTCCCATGTATTGTTTGCTCTCGGGGCAAAAACACGAAGCATCTGGATGGAATCTATTCTGGCTTCAGGAAGACAAAATGCCTACCCTGTAGAAAAACTGTCCATCGTTAAATTAAAGTCAAATCCAGGCTTGTCCCCTGACCAAAGCCTGTTTCTCTAGATCTTTATACTATATGATTTAAATCATCTGTCTGGTGATGCTTTCCCCCCACTATTCTTCATAATCTTTTTAGAATAAATGTGGTGCTTGTTAACATGAGGAATTGATCGTTTGTTGCCATTTTCCATGGTCTTAACATTTGGGAACATTTGTCATCAATAAAAGCAGATACAAGAAAACAAATTTGATAACTGTTTTTAAGGAATAAAGATAGACTATTAAAATAGGATTCAAAAGAAGTGTTTCTATCCCAAATCTAATAAATTTGTAGCTTGATATTTTTGAGTAACTATTTGGCACGACATTCAACCTCCTGCATTTTTAGAAGAACTTCTCATTCATGTTTGCCTGTACTACACACACACCATATCATACCATTTAGGCATCAGTGACAAACTCACTCACTAATGTCCATTAACTCCATTTGGCACTTGGAAATGACAGCAGCTGGTCCTGTGAAAATTCACGACCCAGGCAGAGCCTAGGGCATGTGCCACCATCTTTCTGTCTTTATGACAGTTGTTTTACACTTCTTCTCTAGTAGAAATGCCCAATTCTCCCATTGCCATTTACTCTCACAGAATGACCCACTATTGCTGCAGAGTCTGCAGCCTTGGACAGTATCTCCCATTTAAGCTGTGTCCTCAGGCCTGTCCCCACATAAACATCGTTCTCTGTTCACTGTCTGACCTCACAGAATCCTAATCTAAAAGCACATCTCACCTACACTCAGCTTTGCTGGTGAAACTGGCTTGTCACAGCTCTGTGTCATCATGGAAAAGCTCCAACTCAGCATTTAAGGATAGATTCAACTGGAATATAGTGATTCTTTCAGACAATGATTTTGCTTTTCTATCAGGGATTTATAGTAGTAATAGTGCCTTCACCCAAAGAAGTAATTCTAGTATGGAAATGACAGATAACAATAGGAGAAGTGTGCCTAGTGGGGTCCCAGGAGGCAGAAAATTGACAGCTCTTCTCAAATCACACCTCTTGGGAGGTTTTCCCAGCAATGCCCAAGAAGTTTGAGCCCAAGAAATTATTTAGGAAGAGGAAGAAGAGAGTTGCAGTGTTGGGTCTGAGGGCCCCACCCTAGAGAAGGTCTACTGCTACTTCTACTTTACTTAGAAATTTGGGTTGGTCCCATTTCATTTGCACCTAGATTATACTGCTTGGATGGGCCCATAAAATTGATGGAGGGCAAGAGGAAAACCTGACTTTTTCTCTCCCTCTCCCTCTCTGGATGTCTCTCTGTCTTTCTCTCCCTCCTGTTCTTTCCACTTTTCTCTCCCTCCGTCTCTCCCTCTCCCTCTGCTTCCACATCATTATAGTCCCTCTTGTCGCGACTATTCACACTGGTTCTACAAGTGATCTTCCTAAAGGCCTGGGAGGGTCTTCCTTCCAAAAGCTGAGAGGGACAGTACTGTGGAAACATTTTATATACAAGACATTTCTTTTCTCCCATTCCAACTATGCATGTATATAACCGTATTTTTAACTAAGGCTATAAGAAAAACAGACACAAAGACTGAATTGTGATGGGCATGGAATGATCCTGATTATCCCAAGGCACAAGCTAACCTCAAGAAGGAAGAAATTTTCTTTTAATATCACTTTTTTTGAGTAATCATGGTAGAGGTCCTGTGAGTTCACTGACATCCCTGATATCCAGAAAGGTGAAAGCACCTTTCACATAATAACTCGCCCTGAGTGGCATCTGACTGGGAATGACCTAAATTGTATTTATCCCCAGCTTTCTTAGGACGGATGCTAAATATAGAAACCAAAGATTGAAGTCCTTTGACAATGTTGGTCACTAAGGTCCCTAGGACCAGATGGCATCATTGTATTTGAAAATAACCTGGCTCTACACGGTCTGTATTAAAAAGGCTTTAAACCTTATTTTCTCAGTTGTGGAGCTTTGAGGCATGGAGGTGGAGCAGATCAAGACAGAACTGTGCTAGCTGCTTCTGAGGTAGGCAGCTTGGCTTCCTCCCATCTGAGTGGGTGAAACATGCCCTGGAACACTTTTCTTAGTACACGCCGCCTACTCCCCATCCCTTCCTGCGTCTTTATGAAATAGACTGTTCCAGTGGTCTCTAATGTGATGGAAATGCAGGCTTAGGGAAGTGCATTATTTCCTAGTATTAGATAACAAATGAAGAACAATGTAGGAAATGTTTTAAAGAAGCTGGAGTGTCTCCAAACATAAAATAAAATACAGTAAATTACCATTTAGACAGCTTGCAAACAATTACAGAAAAAGAAACCAAAGGCATTTTTGCACATTTTGTACTCTTTTATGAGAAGGAGACAAATGATAAGTAAACAAGCTGTCATCAGGAATGCATTCAATGACCAGAGAATAGCCAAAGCTCCACAGCAATTGAGACCCATTTTCTGAAAAAATCATGGTTCTTTATTATCCTGGAATGAGTTTGTGTTCTCAGGTTCTTCTAGATCTCAGATTCAAGATATGCAGATACACTGTAGTCTTCTTTACAAATCTGTGAAATCCGGAAGCCCACATATGTAAGCCTTGATAGCCGCCGCCTTCTGATATGTGTGTATATGCCACTCTCTGTCCGGATTAGACTCATTAATCAAACTCCTGAAAGCTAAGTTTTCTCCTCTCCCACCAACTTGGATACTCTAGTTCTAAAAGAGAGCAAAGGAATGTGTCACAAACATGCCTGTGTTCTCCTTCATCATAACTTGCCCTTTTAGAGAGTAGCAGGCAGGTTGTAACTGAATAAGTCAAGACAGTTAGTCATAAGCAACAAAAAAACAATTCTGCCTGTCTTAAGTAAAAAGGCCTATTAGAATCTCATAGAAATAATGGAAGCCTAAGAACTGGGCATGAGAAGGGAGCGGGAAATAAGGTAGACAAAACAGCATCCCTCAGGTCAGTCATCACTGGTACCATCATAGGCGTGATCTGACTTCCTGATGCCTTCATTATATCATGTTACACACTTCAGCTTCAAAGCCCCAAAAGGCAAGGTCCAGGTTCCATGTGTGCTCACCCACCTGCCAGCAGGTGGGTTAAAAAGGGATCTGGCATCTGATGCTGCCAGCCGCCCTGGGAGGCAGGTACTGGTAATTCCTTTTCCTGGAACAAACCTCCAGTGGTAGAGGACTAATTACCCACAGAGAAACCCCAGGTGTTTGAAGGAAGTGATCAGTTCTGGCCAAGCTCTGGTATCTGGGATGACACATCTACCATCTATTCTCAAGGCCAAAGGACGTGTTAGTGACTGAGGCATGCTGACATTTTTGCACTCTTTTAATCCAATATTCTTTAGTAGCTATTCAAGTTTATTCTCAAGGGAGAGAACTAGGTTTTCATTCTTAAAAATTATATTCTTCTTTTTTCATGGTAAATGAAGATTTTTCCTGAGAATAGCAAATCATTTTGATTTCATTTGGAATTGCATTTTATTTCCCAGTTTTTTCTTCATCCGTAACTGTGTAGTATTAGTCATTCACACTCATTTAGGGAAGAGGTAACTAACATGAGTGCACTTCCTAAGGCTTTTTCCAAATGCATCAAAGCTCCTTTTACTAGCCATCACAGGCTGAGTTCCCCAGGAAACAAACTGTGAGATTTGCACACAAGGAGCTTATTGGAGAACGACCTTAGAAATAACACTGACGGAATGAGGAAGGGAGGACTTGGAGGAAGGAAAAATTGACCTGTGATCCACTTACAGGAAGTACCTGGGCCAATCCTATGAGGAGCCCCAGAGGGAGAACAATCTTTCAGAATTATTCCACCTAGGATAAGGTCCCCAACTGTCAACCAGTTGGTGGGTGTAGGCTGCCGCCATAAAGGGAGTATAACCTGGAATATGCAATTCCCCTCAAGTGGAAGATAGTTCTTGAAGAGGGACTCAGCTGGGGCCATCAGTAGCTTGCATTCCTGCCCGCTGGAAAATAAGCTCTCAGTCTTGAAGAGGAATCTGGGTGGTCCCACATAGCATCCACCACATTCTGTTCCTCCACACCTTTCCTGCCGCTTATGATGAGCTCCTTTATCTGAATATGGCTGTTCCCCAGTTTTGACTGGTCTCTCTTCCTAAGAAACATGCAGAATAAAGGTCTCATCAGGGACAAATTATGACTGCCACCACTGCAGCTGTTGGTATTTCTCTTCTCTCTCCCTTACTACCTATTCTGAATATCTCTTACTCTTGATTCATACTCTTTTTTGATCTTGACAACTTCGCCAGTGGGGTAATCAAGACTCTCAGCCTTAAAGGATTTGAACACCTGGTTGACACATCCTTCTCACACCAGGGTGTTGGTCCAAGTATAGTCAGTCCTCCATACCCACAAGCTCAGCGTCCTCAGATTCATCCAAACTCAGATTGTTTTTTGGATGATCAATTTATTGTGCCAGAATGATGACTCCGTTCCTTGTCAGTTGGTCTTTTTGCACAAGAATCTCAAAGTGATTTTCTGGCATCCAAGATATATAGCTGTGTGGGATATCCACTGTGTCCTCAGGGGGATATCATTGAGAAGGTAGAAGTGCTCCCTCTCCATGCCTCAGGAATTTCAAACCTACAGAGCTTAGAGTTGTGGGAGCAACAAATTCCCCAAGGGGTCACTAGGCATGATCATAACAGGGCCATTCCTACTTCCACCCCTCAGTTCCCAGATCAAGCAGTCCTCATGGCAGCACCACATAACAGGTGTTGATACCCCAGTCTGGAGGACAGCCCCCTTTCTGGCAGAGTATCATCTCTAATCCAGTGCCTCATTTTGGCCTGCACAAAGTCATTACATCACTCTTTCAGGCCATCAGGTTTTATGGCTTACAAGAGGAAACAGGGATTTCACGACCACATTCTCTTTTACTGTGAAATGGGTCCCTTGATCTAATGCAATATTATGGATCAAACTGTCTAAGCCCTCAATGCCTCTGGATAAAAATCTTTGAGGAGGGAAAGGCAAACCTATACCCAAAATATTAGTCTATTCCTGTAAAAGTGTATAACTTCCATTTCCAGGGTGGAAGTGTTCCAATCAAATCAAATTCCTACCAAGTAGCTAGTTGGTTTCCTCAAAGAATAATGCTGTCTCTCCAGATCCTTTACCCCTAATTGTTCCCTTTCTAGCCCTTGGCTAACAAGCCAAGCATCACAAGCACCTTTTCTGACTATATATACTTCTAGTACCATAGAGATACTACTGGATCACATACTGTGATCAAACCTGAACCTGCTACAGAGTCTTTTCCCGGCTACCCTGCGTCCCACTCAAAGCTAGTAACTTTTCCTATTACTTAGTCTATAGGAGCATGTGGTAAAGAACTAACACTGGTGCTTTTCAAACCACCAAGTATCACCACGCCAATTAAGGAACCAAAGGTAAATGAGCCCACTTCTGGTATGGACCCAGAAGTGCTATGAGACAGAAGGCCTGGGCCAAAATTCCCTTCATTACTCCGTCTTCTTATGACCCCACTCTACCCTGTCCTTAAAATGCTTTTATTTCTCTCTGCCTTCAAGGTATAAGGATTTAAATAAATGACCATAGCTGCATTTGAAGAAGCCCCAGTACTTGCCATGGTGTCACAGGATCCTTCCTTGTGAGGACCCATCCTCTTTCTCTTTTCCGTGGGTTCTCGGTTGAAAAACTGATCAAAGGATGAGGAAATTTCACTGGAGCTCTTGCTTCCTGTCTGCTGATCATCCATTCTTGTTTTCTTTTGTTGTGTAAACTGAGTAACACCCTGTTGGCTCATCATTTACCCTGCCTGTCTTAGTTTATTTTAGAGGCTGGGATGTCCAAGGTTGAGGACTCTACATCTAGTTAAGGGATTTTTTGCTACATGATCCCATGGCAGAAGGCAGAAGGACCAAAGGGCACCAACAAGACAGCACTCTTCCTGAGGCAGAGCACTCATGACCTAAGCTCCTCTAGATGGTCCTACCGCTCAACTGGATCGGGCATTAGGTTCCAGCACCTGAACTTTGGGGAGCACTTTCAAGCCACAGCACTTCCCCAGAGAACACCATGCTCTATTCACCATCTTTATAGTTCTTCTTAGGTCACATCCCCTGGTTCCACTAGGACCTTGCTCCTCAGTGTAATAAATGCAACCTCTTTGCTTCTACCACTCTAGCACATGAGCTGGCATCTATTATTACAGAATCCTATTACCCACATTGAATTTGATTAGCAAATTCAATTCTATAACAATATCTTTCCCCACCAGTGCTGGCCTACAGAGAACACCCCCCCACACACACACACACTTTGTACTTCTTTAGAATGCTGGTGCCCCTCTCCTTAGCACATTGATTATTATCTTGGTAAATAAAGTGTCCTCAGGTCTTCTCCCTGAAATAGCCAATGAGAGGGCATTTCTAACCCTATATGATGTATTCATTATGCAGGCCAATTCCCTGGGACCTTTTATTTTTTTTATTATTTTATTTTAATTGATAAATAATTATATATAATTATGGGATACAATGTGATGTTTTGATTATATTTGCATTGTGGAATGATTAAATAGATCTAATTAACAAATCCATCACCTCACATGCTTTATTAAGTTATAAAGTTTAAATGTTCTCCTCAGGACTCTTTAAAAAATCATTATGGGTACACAATTGTTACATATCTTTATAGGACACATGTGATGTTTTGATATGACATACAATGTGAATTAACAAGATCACTATAATTGGCACCCATTAACCATCTCCAGTTTATATCCCCCTTCCTGCAGCCCTTCCCAGCCTCTGCTAGACATCCTTGGCTATCTCTGTCTCTGTGAGATCAATTGTTTTTAATATTTAGCTCCCATCTACAAGTGAGAACATGTAAGATTTGTCTTTCTTTGCTTGGCTTATATCACTTAACATTTGTTCTCCATGTTGTTGCAAATGGCAGAATTCCATTCTTTGTGTGGCTATGTAAAAGTCCATTGTGTGTATGTACCATGATTTCTTTATCCATTCTTCCATGGATGGACACTTAGGTTGATTCCAAATCTTAGCTATTGTGAATAGTGCTGAAATGGATATGGGAGTGCAGATATCTTGATCTCTGCTTCTTCATAAGATTTCAATGTTTCTGCTTCACTTAGTGTGAGCCAATGCTTTTTCCACACTTTTAAGGGCCAGCCCAGCATTTGATAAACATTTCCTAGGGCCTTCCCAGTGTTATATCTTGTATCATGAGAGAGTTATCCCATAGTAATAAACACTTCCTAATCAAACTTTGAATCCTTCCTGCTTGACCCAGTGCCCTCAGACTCCACTCCTATATATGCTTTTCCCAGAAGTTACTTTGTACCACCTCTGGCTTCTTACCTGAGGCTTAAGTACTACTATCACATCAATAACTATTGTCAAGATTTATGTTTTGCCCTGCCTTCTCCTCCAAAGCCCTCAGAATCCAGTACTATGCATTCTCTCCTTGTCCTTACTGTTCTCTGGGTAAGGAACCCTTTTCTCCTTTAACAGAACCAGCATATTGCCAGTTGGCTTATATAGTAATTGGTCTGATACCCAGAAGAAATGCGGAGACAGAATGGTTACATGTTGTCCTGCAGAATAGACTCCTCTGCATTTTATTCAAGCAACTGGGAAAAGCATAAGCTTTACTAGGGAGTAGAAGTCCACTACTGTAGGCCCAGAATGTTCTCAGGATACCAGAGATTGTTGAGTACATCAACTTAGATGTATTTATTCTAAGACACAGGGCCTCACTTCTTCTAATTAGAATCCAAAAGCTGGCATAGAAAATTAGTCATAACAAGGAATCCAAACTTCCCTAACACTTGGCTACAATAATTAACGTGGAGGCACAATGTGGAGGTAGTGTTTATCCTTTTGGCTGTAGAAGATGAGAAACTCCTCATATGCTGCCAAAGAGGCTGTATGGGCTAAATTGTGTCTTTTGAAGTCCTAACCCACAGTACCTCAGAAAATAACTGGACGGAGAGAGAGAGTACTCAAAGCTGTAATTAAGTTCAATGAGATCACTGGGGGCTCTAATGCAATATGACTGGTGTCTCTAGGGGAAGAAGAAATTTAGACACAGACATGGTTAGAAGGAGAACACCATGTAAGCATGAAGAAGGACATCTATTTGTAGAGGACAAAGGTTTGGGACAGATCTTTCATGGATCCAGAAAAAACCAATCTGACAACACCTCAATTTTAAACTTCTAGCCTCTAGAACTGTAACAAAATTAATTCTGTTGTTTAACCCACCCAATCTGTGGGACTTTGTTATGGAAGTCCCAGCAAGCAATGCACAAGGCTTGGCTTCCACGCTTAGTCTTGGGCATGCGATTCATCATTTTAGCTTTTTACTACCCTCCAGTGCATCAGTGGCTCCCAGCAACAGTCACCCAATTCCATAGTCCTTATGATAACTGTTTCCTCTAAACCTCACAAATGCAATTGCTCCTGCTGGGGGTGGGGGTGACCAAGTTCCAAATCCTATTTTCAAGTCTTCCTATGAACACTTATGTTGTCAACTCACATAGATAAAGTTCCACGGGGAAAAATATATATATAAAACTCTGGGATTTGCTTGAAGGAGTTTTACCAAAAAGTGCTCTTGGGAACAACACATGTGAATAACGAAACATGACAGTTGGATGGGGGAAGAAGTTGAACTAGGATGTAGTTGCAACAGCAGCCTCTGGAACTAAAAAGCTGGAACAAAGGAGCCAGATTTTGTGCCCTTGGATGGACCAGGCTTTGGATGCAGGCCACCCCCCAAAGTAGAGGATACCTTTGGGAGAAGCAGCTTCCCTCAGACAAGGGCAATCGTATAGAGTCAATTAAGGCGGCAGTGAGGGCTTTGGCAGTGCCTTGGTGCATCATCGTATTTGCTGGTCTCCCTCACAACCAGGCCACTTTTCTTACCGCACTTCTACACAAAAAATATTTACACCACTGTTTTTTTCCATAATAGAAGTTTATGACTCATGAGAACTGCTTGATGGTCCTGAGCTTTAGGATCACAAAGGCCTAAGCATTCTACTTAGAACAGGAAAGGAAATTACTCCGACCAAAGGAGTCGCACTGCCAGTGCCAACCTCAAAGGTGATCAGAGGAATATTGCTGCAGAGGAAACAAAGCAAAGGGACAAACAGAGGGAAGGGAGGAGGGAGGGTGGGAAAGGAGGGAGAGAGGAGGAAGGAAGGAAGGAAGGAAGGAAGGGAGGGAGGGAGGGAGGGAGGAAAAATACATTTTTAGCGGTCATGCCACAATCTCTGTACAGGCTATCAGGGGGGAATACGGCACCATTTTTTTTTTTTTTAATTTCCCTCCAGTAATGCTTTAGGGTACCTAAAAGATCGGTACATTGAGCAGCTGCCTGACTTACCCAGACCCTACCTGGGTCTGCATCCTCCCTACACAAGTGGGTAGCTGCTCTGCTGTGAGTTTGGCTTCAATATCTTCCATTTCTACACCTAGCATTACTTACTAGGCCTTTTCTGAAGGCCTCAAGAAAGCAAGAGAATAGAAGTGATTGATACCAAAACTTTTTCTACTTTTGAGAATTTAGAGGTATTACAGTTTTTTTAAGCACCCAATATTTTTCCTTCATTCCCAAGACAAAACACAGCTCTCTAAAACTCCTATAATTCATAAACCCCCCTCAAAAGTGTTCTCTAAAGTTGTTCAGAGTTGTTTATTTGTCAACTTACTTATTCTAAGGCTTGACAATATTTAAAATTCTTCAGATTCCACACCTTCACTGGACCTGAGCGAATATACAAAAATTACAATCTAGCAACAGCCCTACAATCCCGAAGTCTTCTAACCTTTGACTCAATTGTATTATTTCTCAATATTATTATTATCATTATTTTGAGGCAGGGCCTCTGTTGCCCTGGGTAAAATGCCATGGCATCATCATAACTCACAGAAACCTCGAACTCCTGGGGTCAAGTGATCCTCTTGCTTCGGTCTCCCAAATACCTGGGACTACAGGCACTTGCCACAATGCCCAGCTAATTTTTCTGGTTTTAATAGAGATAGTGTCTCTCCCTTGTTCAGGCTGATCCTGAACTCTCAAGCTCAAGCAGTCCTCCCACCTTGGCCTCCCAGAGTATGAGGATCACAGGCGTGAGCCACTGCACACAGCCCAATTTTATTATTTTTGACTCATTCAATTTGCCTGCAGTAAGCAGAATGTTGTCTGCCGCAATATCTCAATTCTTCTGAAAAACTAAGATCAGCTTCATTGCATATATATTTTCTTTCCTCAGGAATAATAAGTGCCAAAGATACTTGCAGTAGATTGTTAGACCTTAGAAGAGGGTCAGTTTTTCTAATTTCTGTAGTAGCAATATGCAGAGCATAATTTTGTTTTAATATGCTAGAAGATAATTGATTCTAATACAAAAATTATACCATTATGTTTTTGTGCTTCTCATAGCATGCACTTAATAGAAAAATACTTCATTTCAGCTCTTTTGGAAGCTGTGGCAGAGTACAAAGTGTTTTTTACAAGATCTATAAATTTTCAGGCAAAAACACTTCTATTACTGTCGGAAGCAAAGATTATTTTTAAAAATGTCTTATCAAAATGTGTCTCTTCTTAAGCACCAATGCCAACATAAATATAAGATACAATTGCATCAAGTACAATAGAATGTCCTGAGTTATTTGTTCCTTCACCAAACATTTAATGAACAACACTTTGCCAGTCAGGATGACCAAAGTCATAAAAAGAGGACTATGGTTCATCGCTCACTGTCAGAAGCTCACCATGTGATGAAGGGGAAAGGCATATTTGATAGTATAAGAGGCTTTCAATAGGCATGATCACTGTTTTAGTTATGAACCTTTTGACAAGAATCAGAAAAGATGAACAGAAGTATTATATGTCAGAAACTTTTACATTAAGGTTCTATTTAATCTCCACTACAACTTCATGAAATAGGCATTTTTGTTTTCATTAAGTTTACCAGACATCATGTAGCCAGTTAAATGGCTTAAACCAACCTTTCGTTACAATCCCTGATCTTTGTACAATATTACAACCTGTGGGCCAAAGTTGATCCACTGCCTATTTTTATAAATAAAGTTTTGTTGGAACATAGTCATGCTCATTTGTTTACATATTGTCTGTGCTACTTTCATGCCACAATAACAAGTTGAACAGTCACATTATAGACCATTTCGCTCACAACTAAAAATGCTATCTAGCCATTTATAGAAAAGATTTTTTTTTTAATTTCTGCATTATACCATACCACAGTGGGTCTCAAATAAGGGCAATTTTGGCAATGGCTGAAGATATTTTTGTGTTGTCTCAACTTAGGCTTGCTACTGGCATGCTTATGAGTAGAGACCAGAATGCTGCTAAACATCCTCTACTACACAGGACATCCCCTCATGACAGAGAATTGTCCAGCCCCAGATTTCAATGGTGGTGCATTTCTAAATCTTGCCATCCTAAATCCCCCATCTGGTGAAATTTGCATAGGCCCATTACGCAACTTCATGAAAAGTACCGTTTTAATGCTTTGGAACTCGCTAAATATTTGGATTTTTTAATTATATGTCATTATTAAATATATTAGTGAGTTAAATATCAACGAGAAATTTCAAAATATTTGCTTCTTCCAAAAAGTAAATATGCTGGCTGTGTATTTGGTGTTTTTGCATTATTCAAATATAAGCCATAACACAGACCATCTGCAGATGTTTGGGTAAAGATAGACAACTGGACATAATTATCTATTTTTACACACTCTCTCAAAAGCTAACTACAATGACAGTAACGAGTAACATTTATAATGTGCAGGAATGGGAATGACACCAGAGAAGATCATGGCAATACCTTGGAAGCTTGGATGCAAATGGATCAGTTGTAAATGATAGGTGACCTCAGAAACTGAATCCCAAGACAGCAGTGAGGAAAAGCTGAGAACTAACTAGATTTTGTCCAAAGAATTTCACCAAAGCCTAGGAACTGGGAAAATAAGTCCTTTGGAAGGAGGGCTAAAGCTAATGGTGAAAGTGCAAAGGATTGAAATTTGATAAAGGAACAATCAGAGGTTCAGCCCTCCTGCCTGACTGTGAGCAAATGGGTCACTGTCTGTCTCCCTTGCTGCAGAGAGGTAAACACAGGGGTTCTCTGGAGTTGGGGACACCAGACCATGATCAGTCAGGTGCTTAGCTGTGTACTGAGAACAGAGGAATCAGGGGAACAATTGTAGGCTGGATGTTTAGACTCCACCCACAACTCCAAACCTTACTGTCACTCAACTCCCAGAATGCTGGCAGAGATAGGGGAAAAATACTGCAAACACTGAACAAAAACAGGGACATTTTTCTTAAAATTCACAAAGAAAAAAATAAAATTTGAAAGCAAACATGAAAAATTTAATAGATGACTTGAAAAATAATGTTGAAGAAATCTTCCAGCATAATATTACATAGCAAAGGAAAAAGACACACAAACAAAAAGCAAACAAAGAGGCAAGTGAAGAGGGTTCAAGATCCGAATGACAAGAATTCCAGAGAGAGGACAGAGATGCAACAGAGAGGAAAAATCAGCAATAACACAATTCAAGAGAATGAATGCCCAGCACGAATTTATGCATTTCAGATGGAGATAAAGAGATGATCTCAAACGCCTCCAGAAAAGGTAAAGGTAAAAATAAAATTATATAAAAGGGTAAAAAATGGCTTTTAAATTAATTTATCAACAGCTGGAAGATAGAAGGTAATAGAGAAATGCCTTCAGGATTCTAAAGGAAATCGTTTCCAACCTTGAATTCCATATAAAGCTAGATTCTCGTCAGTTGTCAAGATCAAATAAATATGTTTTCAGACATCAAAGTCAGAAGAAATGTACTTCCCATGTTTTCATCTTAGGAAGTACCCTTCTTCCAATACAACAAGGAACAAAGTCTTAGCCCAAGTTGCCCTAAAAGCAGAGCCTGAGACAAGAAGTGTGATCTTAAGAGGTGTGACTAGGTGGCAAGAATGAGAAAAAGGTGTTTCTCAGGATCTCTCTCTAGAAAATCACGAGGTGTTTGTCTTTTAGTTCCTGTTTGATGCTGATCAAAGTTTCCCCTGACAAATCCAACTCTCCACGCTTCCAGGCGGCACATGCATGAACACCAAGGGGTTTCAGCAGTATCTGGACACTCAAGACCAGAAGCAGGAGGTGTGCAGAGCAGGCCCAACCTGAGCTGCTTCCAGGATGCTCCTTGTGAAGCCCGTCAGAGTCCTCGCAGAACTGATCATCACAGTATGGCTGGATTAAAAAAGAATCTGAAGTGGTGCGAGACAGGTGTGGTAATATTAGGCAACCTAATATTTCCTGTTACCTTTTCTTTCTAAACATAACATTTTTCCACACCCTTGTAATTAGGTATGGCCATGTGATTTACCAGGGCCAATGATTTGGTTTGGCTAATTCTAGATTGAAACACTCACAAGTGAGTGCACAATTTTCCACGCTCTAATCTCCTGCCTCCAAACTCACAGAAACACATATCCATGGGGGAGCCCCACACCAGAAAATTACCTGGGATTCTGACCCAAAAAAAGCTGCTCTGGAGAGTTATCCAGTCATCTGGGTCTGCAGTGAGCTTTATGCAAGAGGTAAACAACTTCTGTCATGTGAAGGGACTTATAGTTTTGCACTAGACTCATATGAGCTAGAGAAAAAAAGAAAATTTGCCACAGGAAAGAGGTAACTTCAATTTCCATTATAACAGTTAAAGGATATCTTGGAATGATAGAAGGCAGGAACAATAAAGAGCAGCTCGTTCACAGGGAAGAAGTTCAGAAGGCTGCAGGACAGACCCCTCCAGGAAGAAGAAATGGAGAGACAATCCAATGAATTCTGGATAAGAGTTACACAAAAGGCAAAGACTTTGAGTTTGAATTCCTTACCGATACATAGAAAACTAAAATATATGAAAGCAAGATGCTTGCTAACTATAAGGGAAGACTTTTAATAAAAGAAGAATTATAATTTGCTATAAGCCTCTGACACAAACAGAATTCATGCAGTCATTAGTCAGTAAACCTTGCACACAGATCTAAGAAAAACATAACTTTATTAGGAAATGGTAGAGTGAAAAGCATAGCGGAAGTGGATGGGGAAGGATACATTTTTAAAAAATTTTAAGTACAAATGTTGGCGTGGATGTGGAGAAAAGGGAACACTTCTGCACTGCTGGTGAGAGTGCAAGCTAATATGTCCCTTTTGGAAAGAAGTATGGAGAATACTCAGGGATCTAAAAGTAGACCTGCTGTTTGATCCTACAATTCCTCTCCTAAGTGTATATCCAAAGGACCAAAACTCACTTTGTAAAAAAGCTATTTGCACCAGATTGTTCATTGCAGCTCAATTAATAATAACCAAGTCATGGAAGAAGCCCAAGTACCCACTGACTCATGAATGGATTAATAAATTGTACTATATGTATACCATGGAATATTATGCAGCCTTAAAAATGATGGAGACTTTACCTCTTTTACATTTACATGGGTGGAGCTGGAACATATCTTACTTAGTAAAGTATCTCAAGAATGGAAGAAAAATATCCAAAAATATCCAATGTATTCAGTCCTATTATGAAACCAATTTACAATCACTCACACTTTCATATAAAGAATAGATCACAACTATAGCCCAGGACGAAGGAGGGAGGAGTAGGGAGGTCAGATCAAAGGAGGGCGAATAGTGGGATCACACCTATGGTGCATAATGCAAGGGTATATGTTGGATCTAATACTATAGAGTATAAATGTCTTAACACAATAATTAAGTAAACAAGATGAGGTATATATTAACTAGTGTGATGTAAGCTTTCCTAATTCTATATGAAATCAGCACACTGTACCCCATAAATGCATTAATGTATACACGATCTATGTGTTTAAAAAATTTTTAATTAATTTTCCAGAATGTGAAGTAAATGTAAATGAAATTGACTGAAATTGAAAGAAAATTAAAAACTCAAAAATATTATGTGGAGATATGAAAATAAATACCAAAATATTGATTAGGTAGAAGAGTTGAAAGTAGTTGCCTCTAAAGTAGGAAGAATATGAAGACAGAAGAGTGCTGTTTTCCGAAATAAATACTGTAGCATTATTTGACTGAAAACTATTTTCACATATAATAATAAAACAAATTAAAATCAACATTCTTTTGCTTTGATTTTGTGTTTTGAAGGCTCCTAGTTCATCTTTCTCCTCCTTATTCATTGCCATGTGTTCAGGAAATGATTATTAATATTTAATGTAATTATTACGTATCTACGTTTGCACAGCATGGGCTGGAATGATGCTGATAACTGTAAATGATAGTCTATTATTCCAAGGTCCCAGAGTTGGCAAATACTCAGGCCAAATTGTAAACCCACACCCTTCCCTCCAGAACACACGGCCCCTAATACGTCAGGGTTGTGGAAAGCAGAAATGGTGAAGGACCCCAGAGATGAGGATTTGAGTCAAAGCCTCAATACCAAGCAAACGTAAGTGGGTTTGACTAGAACTGAATGTTATGTCTTCATAATTAATTAAAGACTCTTTAAAAAATTAAAGAGCTATTAATCAGGATAGTGAACAAGTCAAAGAACATGGGTGGAATTTTCTATCACTGCATCAGAAACTTGTTCTAATCGATCCTTAAGGGCTTTGAAGTACCCAAGAGGTAGTAGGCATCAAATAGGACACCAGAGTCAGAGATAAAGATGTCACCGCCTTTGGCCTTCTTGCTGCTCTGTCCCTGCAGTTCTTACTTCAGCTGTGATTTTATATTTACGGATAATCTTTTTGTTTACTGCAGGGAAGAACTTCTGGTTTGACCCACGGTTACACTTGAAACATAGTGGTTCATCCCTGACTATTTAGTGAATGAACAGGTGAATGAATAAATAAGTAAGAGGATAAATGGTCAGCCATGAACTTGGGTTGGATGGACAATGAATAGGATAGGGAAAAGGCCAGACAGACCACCTTCTGTCATTTCTACCTCCATCTCAGTCCTGTGATGGTTTTCTACTTGTTTCATAAGACATTTACTTTTCCCTGTGGCAAAATGGTTAGCTTTGGAGATGGTGACCATGTGTCAGCCTTCAGAATAGATCCATCAGAGCACCCATCATAAGACTGGGCAAAGACAGAGAACTCAGCACACGCTTTGTTAATCAGTATAGCCCGAGCTGGTGGCTCTTGCTGACACTTCCTAAATACTGAGCATGAGAGTTGCTCCATGGTATGTGGTTGCATATGCATTCTTCAGTTCTTTTTTTTTTTTTTCTTTTGGCCGGGGCTGGGTTTGAACCCGCCACCTCCAGGCATATGGGACCAGCGCCCTACTCCTTGAGCCACAGGCGCCGCCCTGCATATGCATTCTTGTCTTCTTATCTAACCCCATCTGACACCACAAGAAACACAGGGAAGATCTAAAAATAGTTCAGCCACACTTACTTAGAAAGGATTCAGTGGATGACAAACTCTCCTGAATATATTAATTTATTCCTTTTTATCCTTGTTTACTCAATAAATACTTATTTATAGGTATTGAGTTACTGTATGAAAAAGCTACATGAGTTTTTTGACTCAATAAACACCTATTAAGTCGACAAATATCTACATGAATCAAGTACTATACTCTAAGATAAGCAGGACTGGAGTCACATGGTATCTTCAAAAAAGTGCCATAAAGCATATGGTTAATGTTGGGCTTAAAAGAACCTTTATTAACAATAAAATAATTCATCACAAAGGAATCTTCTCCTCTACTTGCTTTTTCCCAAAGAGAATTTATTTATTTTATTATTACATGGCAGCATGTCACCAAGAAATATAAAGATCCCTAGAGAAAAGTCATCATTGGTAGTTTCTTCTTTTGCCTTTTAAGATTCTCCAACATTAAACAACCCATGTACCTTGCATATAACTTGGCAACCTGACTAACATCTGTTAAACAACTGATAGAAAAAGAAGACTAATCCATCCTCTTTTCTTCAATCATGTAAAAGCAGTAAATATTGGAAAAGATTTTGTTTCTGCTGTCATTGGCACTCGTGAAAGCTTCATGAGTCATTAGCATAACCAGACGCTTCTCTAAGAACAGGTAAGGATTACAGGGGAGAGTTCCACTGTCTGGTATAGTCCAATAAGCATCGGAGAGTGACTACTATAAGTCAAACATCATACTAGATGCCGGAGGCAAAAAGAAAAAAGAAAAAAAAATGTTCTCTCCTTTAAAGAGCTTCCTCTCTAAAAGAAAGGATTGAGAGGTGAACAATTACCATGGAAAGTGACCAGAGCTGTAGTAGATGCAGGTTAAGTTCTATACAGAAGTTATTCTACTCCGGTCTGAAGTGATCATTTTGAAATGGGTCTTCAAGGATAAGTGGGACTTTCTAGGAAAAGAAAAGATTGGAGTGGAAAGATTGCTGTTTCAAGCAGTGGAAATAGAGCATGCAAAGGTTCAAAGTCTAGCTGAGAGCTTTGAGTTTTACCAAATGAATTATATGTGAGGAGAGTGGAAATGGAGATGATGATGCTGAAAAGGAAAGTTGCGGCCAAATAGTGAATAGCTTCTTTTGCCATGAAAAGAAGCTTGGAACTTATGAAAAGCAGGTTCACTGTATACCCGTAAGTATTAGAAAACTTTTTAGCTGGAAGGAAGGAAAGAAGAAAGGAAGGGAAGGAGGAAAGGAGGGAGGGAGGGGAAACTTAAAATCTAACTCTCAAATAAACACTTATGTCCTAATGTTACTATTTCTTTATAATTGTTTCAAAAGAAAGAATTCTACAGTGAATTACAGTGAATTACTTAGTTCTCTACTAATAACTACTTTAAATGCTAAAGTGATTCAACTTTTGAGAGCACAGATTAAATTATCTGTGGTTTCACTTCATATGATCATATTACCACTGAGTTATTAAGGGAAAAAAAGACTTGAGAGGGCATAAAATTAACCATCACTACATCTTTGCCATTTGGGAATTTAGGCTCAAGCTGAGTTTCTATTGTAAGTTTTAGCAAAACCTTTGTTCTTCTGTGAACTTAAAAATACAATGAGGGTTCTGAAACTGACCAATGGGAACAAGTATGGGTAGCAACACCTTGCCCCTCTTTCCCAGAGTCTTCAAAACCAAGAGCTTCCTCTCTTGAAAGTCTATTCCAAGCCAATCATGATACAATAAAACACATCACTTCTAATCAAAATTGTAAACTTCTTGCATGCAAATGACACTATTAAGAGAAGGAAAAGACAAGCCCCTGACCAGGAGAAAATATTTGCAAAAGACATACCTGATAAAGGGCTGTTATATAAAATACTGTATAAAAAGAACTCGTAAAACTTAACCATTTTTTTCTTTAAGGCTGCATGATATTCCATGGTGTACATATACCACAATTTATTAATCCATTCATGGGTCGATGGGCACTTGGGCTTCTTCCATGATTTAGCAATTATGAATTGGGCTGCAATAAACATTCTGGTACAGATATCTTTGTTATAATGTAATTTTTGGTCTTCTGGATATATACCTAGTAGAGGAATTGTAGGATCGAATGACAGGTCTGTTTTTAGATCTCTAAGTGTTCTGCCTTAAAGAAAGATGGAGACTTTACCTCTTTCATGTTTACATGGATGGAGCTGGAACATATTACTCTTAGCAAAGTATCTCAAGAATGGAAGAAAAAGTATCCAATGTACTCAGCCCTACTATGAAACTAATTTATAGCTTTCCAATTATAACCTAAGAATATGGGGAAAGGGAGGGGAAGGGAGGGGGGAGGTTAGGTAGGCACTTGCCCCTACCTTTTCTATCGAGTCCGCGTCCCTCTCCAGCCACTGGGACCCAGCGAAGAGAAAAAGGAACTTCCCTTTATCCCCTTTGGTGCCAGCAGAGTCCCCAAGCCTATCCCTGGGAGTGGGGCGGGGACCCCAGGCCGAAGAAGAGATTTCCTGAGGATTCTCCTTCCTGAGGAGGGAGGGTAATTGGTGAGACCACACCTACGGTGCATCTTACAAGAGTACATGTGAAACTTACTAAATATAGAATACAAATGTCTTAACACAATAACTAAGAAAATGCCAGGAAGGCTATGTTAATCGGTGTGATGAAAATATGTCAAATTGTATATAAAACCAGTATAGGGTGCCCATGATTGCATTAATGTACACAGCTATGATTTAATAAAAAAAAATTAACAGTTTTAGGAAAATAAACAATCTGTTTAAAAGGAGGCGCCAAAGATCTGAATAAACACCTCAACAAATGTAGACAGAAAATATGCATAGGAAAAGATGTCCAACACGTATGTCAGTAGGGGGTGCAAATTAAAACAAGATGCCACTACCCATCTTTCAGAATGACTGAAATCTAACAAACTGACAATGCTCGCGATGTGTAGAACAACAGGAACTCTCATTTGCTGCCTTTGGTAATGAAAATGGCACAACTTTGGGTAAGTTTGGCAGTTTCTTAGAAAACGAAATACCCTTTACTATACAACCCAGCTCTTACCATATCAGTACAGTTCCTAGGTGTTTACCTGATTAGGTTGAAAATGCACATCTGTACAAAAGCCTGCACACAAATGATGATAGCATCTTTACTCATCATCATTGCCAAAAACTGCAGGCAATCAAGATGTCCTTCAGTAGAGGAATGAATAAACAGATCATGGTACATCCTTAAAATAGATTATTATTCGGCACTAAGAAGGTCATGAAAAATGGGGAATCTTAAATGCATATTACTACATGAATTAAGCCAGTCTGGCAAGGCTAGATACTGTATGATTTAAACCCTATGACACTCAGGAAAAGGCAAAACCATGGAGACAGTAAAAAACGGTGGTTGCCAGAGGTTAGTAAGGGAAAAGAGACCAAAGGGCGAGCACAAAAGATTTTTAGGATGCGAAAACTTTTCTGCATAATGCTGTGAGGGTAGATACATGTCACTGTGACTTGGTTAATAAATAGTTAATAATAATGCATCATTATTGACTCATTAATTGTAACAAATTATCACAATGTAAAATGTTAATAATGGGACAAACTCTGTGTGTGTGTGTGTAAAAGGGTTGTTATGCGAGTTCTCCATACTGTCTGCTCAATTCTTCTATAAATTTGAAAGTATTGTAAAAAGTAAAGTCTATTAATTTTTAAAAAGTCAAGGAAAACTGAAAAAATAATTAAAGAAAACTTATTTTTAGTTCCCATACAGCTTGAAACTTATTCCTTGTAAGGTGGAATTGAGCCTAAAACTAGTTGGGACCAGCTCATGCTAGCTTACATTAAAAACCCCAACCACTACAAAATAGCTGATAAGACAGTAAAGGGTCTTAGGCTGAGGGACTCATGTCACATGGAGCCCTGCTTACATGCTGGTAACTGTGCCATATTAGTTTTCTAGGACTGTGCAACATATGACCTCAAACTTAGTAACCTAAAGCTACACACACGTATGATGTCATAGTTTTTGTAGATTAAGTGCCTGGCCACAACACTTAAAGTGGGTCCTCCACTCAGGGTCTCACAGGCTATAATCAAGATGTTGTTTGTTAATCATCCATGAGGTAAGAGCTGCATTTCAGCAGGAGGCCCAATGGGGGAAGAATCTGTTTCTAAGCACATTCAGTTTGTTGGAAAAATTTATCTCCTTGTGGTATACGGGTTTGTGCTGGGTGTGGCCGTGGCCCACATTATGTCCTGGAGCCTAGAGGCCACAATCCCTTCCCCTGTGGGCATCCTTAGTAGGCCTCCTTACTCCATCAGGACAGCCAGGAGAATCACTGCCTCTGCAATGAATGGGTCATTCATACAGCACAGTATATCCACATGTGTGACATTTCATTACCTGCGCCATATTCTCTTGGTTAGAAGCAAGTTCACAGATCACACACACACACGCTCGGGAAAGGGGATCACACAAAGACATGGACACCAAGAGGAGGGGCGCTACTAGAAGTCACCTTGGGCTCTGTCCATCACATGGCTCGATGGGAGGACTACAAAAACAAGAACAGAAACCCAAACTAAAATACACAAGAAGTCACAGCTGTGGCTGTGTGCATGGAGCTCAGTGGTTAGGGCGCCAGCCACAGACACCGGGACTGGTGGGTTTGAATCCAGCCCAGGCTTGCTAAACAAACAAACAAACAAAAAACATAGCTGGGCATTATGGTTGGTGCCTGTAGTCCCATCTACTAGGGAGGCTGACGCAAGAGAATCACTTGAGCCCAAGAGTTTGAGGTTGTTGTGAGCTATGATGCCACGGCACTCTACCTAGGGTGACATAGTGAGACTCTGTCTCAATGAAGAAGAAAAAAAAAAAAAAAAGAACTCACAGCCTTGAGGAGAAGATTCAGATCTATAAGAAACAACATTCAGCCCTTCGGATGAAGGTCTGACTCGGGGTTTACTGCAACAAAATGTGGATGCAGCACACGCAGGTGGTTTGTACTTCCAAGCAACATATGCAGGTGGTTTGTATTTTTTTATTAAACAGTAATAATTTCTTCGAACATGTTTCATATGTGTCACCTGCATGTCAAGTACAATTCTATGTTTTTTTTTTAACAAGAATTTTAACATCTTTATTTCACAAAAATAATTGGACACAGAACAGTTTCAAAGCTAGTAAGTGACAGACCGGGATTCAAACCTGGGATGCTAACCTGCCTCTTCTTTATTTACAGATGATGCAGAACAGTGAAGCAAGGTCTGGAAGAAACGTTTTGAAAGGTCATAACATTTGAAAGGAAAAAAAAAAGAAAGAAATTACCAGATAATTATTACTCTATCTCATCTAAGCCCACTCTCCCCAGTACAACTCTTTACCATCTGGTTCATTCACAGATTTTAATGAATGTTACTAGATCAAATTTTAGAGTGCGATAGTCCATCTGCTATAACGGGGGCTGTGGAAATACAGTGTTAGCATTCCACTAGTCAACAACCAAGACTTATTGTTCAATTCCTACCTCGAGTCTACAAGTCATAATCATTGATGTCTCCATGACAACAAATCTAATTTTGAAAAGAGATTGGCAATATGCAGATCTGTATATAGGCAATTTCTGACACGTGAATTTACTAAGTATGTAGTATGTGTAAAGCCCTTATACAAAATATAGATGCGAGGGGGGAAATAAAAATGAACATGGATTATTTCTGCCTCCAAGGAGTTTGTAATCCAGTTGGAGAGGCAGGCATACAGCAAATATAATAAAAGATAGAATGAAATAGGCACTACTAATAGAGGCATAAGCAATATGGTGTGGGAGCTCAGAGGAGCAGGGACGAGTAATGCACAGTGAATCTGATATCCAACTTGCTCCCAGCACTTAACTACCGCAGCCTTCTCTGTGATCTGAAAGTTCTGTTGTCAATTTAAAAAGCGAAGGAGAAAGCACATGGGAGACCATGAAACCAGTCGGTTGCTGAAGCCACAGTACAAGGGCCAGACATGACGCACTCTTCCACACAGTTTGCCTGTTAATCACCTGAGAGGTGAGTTTCTGTGGGAGGCTGGCACCAAGACGGCTTCCTCTTCATGTTGGAAAATGAACAGAAAGGAGAGGAGAATTTCAAGAAAAACCATCCAGGGTTCACCAAGTATTCTGCTTGATTTAGTGAACAAACATATCAGGTCCAGTCCTTTGCGATAGATTTTATGCTGCTTTTCAACAGTAAGATCAGCACATTTATCTAAATTCAAAGCAATAACCAATTTCCAATTACTGTCTGTCAATCAAAAGTGCACCAGGCATTTAGAGCAATGCTTAATGTGTGAAGAAAAAGAAAAAGCACCTGGAAATCTTGCTGAAATGCAGATTCTGATTCAGTGATCTAGAGCTGGAAGATTCTGGATGTCTCTGAGCAATGAGCCCCTGAAAGATGTCATGTCGCGGATTCAAGCACCACACTTCGAGTAGCAAGGAATTAGCAAAAACCCTTGAGTATATACTAAGTACACCACCTGTTCATCATAATGGCACACTTGTGGCCCCACTTCCCAATGGAATGACTGAAAGATTGAATTAGGGAGAAAATTTTTGAAAGTAGGTCTCAACTGATTACTTATTAAGAAGAATATATTCTATTCAGCTGTATGACCCAAAATATTTTTACATGATAAAAAGCATGCTTCAAAAATATGTATATTTTGTGTTTCATGCCATCAGCATATCTCAAAGAATTATTTAGCTTCAAGTCTTTGCTATCAGCCCTTCAATATCAAAAACCCTAGTTTTTAATTTTAATCAGCTCAGATCAAGGTTTTTTTGTTTTGTTTTGTTTTTGAGACAGAGTCTCACTCTGTTTCCCTCTTGATAGAGTGCTATGGCCTCACAGCTCACAGCAACCTCAATCTCCTGGGCTCAAGGGATCCTTTTGCCTCAGACTCCCAAGGAGCTGAGACTACCAGCACCAACCACAATGCCGCACTGGTTTTTAGAGATAGGAGTCCTGCTCTTGCTCAGGTGGGTCTCGAACTCATGGCCTCAAGCAATCTGGCTGCCTTGGCCTCCCAGAATGGTAGAATTACAGGTGTAAGCCACTGCACCCGGCCCAGATCCAGGTTTTGAGGAATGTGGATCTTAAAAATTTGGAAAATAACTCTTTAAGAAAAAGGATATAAAATTATGAATACAAAATTAAGCATGAAATTAAATGTTTATTTAAAAAAATTTTTAGGGCCACCCCACAGTCATGGGGCATGAAGAGACATGTCCTGGAGGGGATGACATTGGAGTGGATAAAAACTGTGGACTTAACCAATTACAGTAAAAACAGCATTCACACAACTCGATGGGCCCATGAAGTTCAGGGGCCCTGAAGCCAATGCCCTAATGACTTCACACTAAATTCATCTCTAGATTTAATTCAACTCTTGATCATCTAAAGTGCGTCTATTTAATAATGGCAAATTATAGTATAATTTTAAATCTAAAACATTTAAGTAATTTTAAATGCCATTGTTTTAAGAAAATATACAAAGAAATACAAACCTATATGCATGTGGATATTTATGTGTGTGTATGTGTGTATACACATAATGCGTTCACTTACAATATCTTTTTAAAGGTATTACTTTGGCTATCACAGGTAGCACCTGGTCTAAACTGACTTCTCTCTACAAAGCAATCTGTTTGGAATTCAGAACAGCCCAGCTGTTACATAATTAGCTTCTGAGGGCAGCCCACAAAAAGTCTATTTATTGTACAGCATGTATTCCATAATAATATAGAATATAAAATCTATATTCATAGTTTTCTTGCATCACACTGCATGAAAATTCCTCTGCTCTGCGATGACCAGGATGGGGGACTTCCCAGCCTTCAATGATCCTCAGGCTTCATGTTCCCTGGAGGAGATTACAACTTTCCAGCCCCATGTGAGTCAATGGCAATAGCAATCCCAAAATAAGCCAGGGAAGGAAATTGGGTAAAAGGTAAGGGACCAGGAATGTCCCACAGCTCCCTAAGAATACTTCTCTGTCCAAGCTCCACAATGCAGGTACCTTTCTCTTCCTTAACAGAGTTCCAGAACATGGTCTGTCTCTTTCCTTTCTTGTCACCTGCTACTTCCAGCCTGGGCCTTCCTACCTCTATGGCCAATGGGAGACAAGAAATACTACCCCAGTCTCTCCTCCATCCCTAGCATAATAGCAGTCTTTGCAATTTTCAAATGTGGTAATGTTGGTACCTGCAGAGGTAAAAAGATTGGAACAATAAGTTCTTCCCTCTTTACTGTATGAAAGTCATTGGGTAAGAATAGAGGAATATGATTTATCTCATTTTGTGAGTAAAATGGCAGTCTCAGATCTAGCTGTTCCATGTATTTTATTACAATATCAAAGCCAGGATCTGGGATGGGCATGGGGAGGGTTCCTACAATATTAGTGGAAGCGTGGAGTTGGTGGGTTGAAACTGGAGCAGCCTCTGAGGATTCTAATCCTGGGGTGGTGAAAGCAAAGGAGAAGAAGGGGACACAGAGACCTCCCTTCTTCTCCTCCCTCACTGTCAACCAGTTATGCCATCTCAGATGCTCCCCTGGATCTTGGTAGACCAGCAAGGGAAGCAGTGAGGACTGGAGGACAAGAGAAGATTTGTAGAAAGCTCTCCATTGTTCCAACACTAGGATTGGAGGAAGAACTAAGCAGTAGCAAAAGAGAAGAATGGAGATTTGTGCAGCTACCAGATTAAGGGGGCTTTCTGAAGGGGTTGGTTCAACTACAGGAATGCATATGGTAACTGTGTAAAAAAATCATATCATACAGGGTTGGAGCAATAAAATTAGGAGGGTTGTCTACTCCAACCCTTGAGGTTCAGAATATCTTTATAATAAACATGAAGTAGGATGCCTTTGGAATCATTAACTTCTTTCCTGACTATCCCTTTGTACTTGAACAAAAGCTTTACTGCCTTCCACAAACACAGTTTCTCAGCTAAATAAAGTTCTTGACTCCTGATAAGACTCAAATCTGTGGGAATTTCACTGCCAAGAAAAGCAATGTCTAAACAGCCTTTGTCTACAATGCAAGGTGTGTTGGTTTTTATAAAAAGCCTCAAGTTGAAGCCCCAAGTTAGAGAGCACAATCCTGACAGAACTCTATAATTCACACTCCCAACCCATGATCCCACACTACTGTTTCATTTCCTATGGACTCTCTCCCTAGGAACTTTAATTAAGGGAAAATAATTTTTCAACTTTTATTAAAATATATAGACATTTTGTCCAAGAAACTTGATGCATTTCCCAGAGCTGTAGTTGCATCAGTTAAATTTGCATTTATTGTAGCCTAGTTAGTTGTTTGTGTGGTCAAGGAATCACAGAGTCTGGGTATCCTTGCTTCTGTGAACATGCTTCCAACACAGCACACACAGGCACAGCACAAGCACGTATTTTCAAGACTCAGGGCTCTTCAGGCTTCATGCAGAGACCACTTTGGATTTAGTGGCCAATCCCCTTTGTATGCACACACATCCCTACACACATCTTATGCATTGATAAGTTGGCTTGTTTTCCCCAGAACATTTGTCTGTGAACATAATCGATTGTGGCCCACATGTCTTCCGGCCACACCAGCCTGTGTGTAAAAACAAAGTTAGTATTTACCTAACTCTGCTTTGACCTGTTAACACAGGCCCTCCTATCCCTTTATCCCTAGAAACTTTCATATTATGCAAGGTCTGACAATTAAGCTCACAAACTCATCCTGGAAAAAGTGCTACATACTTCATTGCTGAATATCTCTATGGTCACCTTTGAATTACTCCCCTTGGGAAGCTATGCATGGATGCCAGCACCTAGTCTACCCTTCCAGGCAATTTTAGAACTTTTTTTCTGAAATGGCCCCCCAAAGTTGCCCCCATGGTATGAGGTCTGACAATTAACTTTGAGAACTTGCCACCAGGTGCGTATGTTGGCAACACTATACAAACAACTTGGTTAGGTTTCATAACCTTGGTATATCAGTGTCTCACAACTGTGTTCAGGTCGACATGGTAGTGTCTTCCTGGGTGGTCGTCATTATTGTTGTTGTGTGTTTTTGTGTTCCATATGATAGTTCTGATGGCCATTCCAGAAAAGGAGCCACAAAATTGCTTTGAAGGGTGGACTAAGCAGCTTTCCAAAGTGACTATAGTGGTATTCAGCAATTAGGTATGTGGCACTTTTTCTAGGATGAGTTCGTGAACTTAACTGTCAGATCTTTTATGAGATCCCAACTATAGCTCTTTCTACCAGAATCTGGAATCTACCTTTTCTTTCTTCACCAGTTCCATCTTCCTGCACTGATGCCCCCCAACAAAGCTTCCTTATTCATATAGTATGAGGAAGGTCCCTCTCTCCTCCAGGAGTCTTGAGAAGGATCACAGTGCCAAAGCCATGGCTTAGCATCATGATGCTTGACACCATTTGTACCAGCAACATTAAACTTAATCTGTAGACTGGGAACATTTCTGAGAGGGTACCTTGTTGTTGACTTGCTTCATGTACCAGCACTGTGGTCCTGAATCCTTCAGGTACCATAGTATTCAAGAGCCAGAGTATTCAAGAGTCCTTCAGTACTATAGTATTCAAGAGACTGAAAGTACCCTCTGTTCCCTTTCCCCTCTTTGGTATCCCCCAGGATTGCACCAGGGAGCTCCAAGCAGCATTGTCCTGGCTCCCCAGAGCTCAAAATCTCTTCTGCTTTTCCCATGTCTTTCTCTTTGCAGGGCTCATGCACAGACAGACTCTTACAAGAAGCAGCCTGAAAACAATTTGAACAATTTGTTCATTTGACATTTATTAAGTGCTTATTATTTTCCTGACCCAGTGCCAGGGTTTGGATTTATAGTGGTAAATAAGAAAAACAGGTCCCTACTTCTTGATCTGTTCTCTAGTGGGAACTCAGGTAACCAATAAATATAGCATGAAGAGTGTTAGAATCAGAGAGAAACAGAGAGCCCAACACAGTGGTTAAGAGAAGGGCTCTGGGTCAGATTCTCAAGACTGGCTTCTAGCCCCATCACTTCCTACCTATGTGGCCTAGGTGATACACTGAATCTTGTGCCACATTGTCTTCCTCTGAAAAATTCCCTTGACAACTGGGCTGTTGGCAGTACTGGGTAAAACAAACATGCATGAGAATTAATACTGTCTTACCCAACTTTGTTAAGTGACTTCAGTTAACCCATGTTACTTAGAAATGTGTGCAGTTTTCGTAGCTATTATAAACATATTAAAAAGTAATTATCATTAGTAAGTAATTTATAAAATTTGTGTAATCATTTTTGGTCTCTGGAAATCACACACAAAAAACAAAGTATTAGGAAATAAACATAAAAGCCCATGACCCCATTTGAGAGATGATTATAAATTTAGGAAAAAATTATTATCCGAAAAACAGAAAAACAAATAATAAAAAGCTGCATTTCTTCCAGAGAATCTCAGCCCTTTATTATTTTTATATGGCAACAATGGACCTGATAGAGTTGGGATGGTTGGTGGAGAATAATTCAAGCTGATTTTTTGTTTTGTGTATATCAACACAACTGTTTGATTGTCTGCTTTTGGGGTCAGCTGTGGTGCTGTTGGGTAGACCTAAGAGGTCCATGATGATAAAGTAATTGCAACTCCTATGACTGCAGCCGTTCATGTCTTCTAGAAAGTCATTTATTTTCCAACAATTATTTATTGCATTTGTATGTGTGTGCATATAAGTCTATCATGACAATATGATGTGTAGTAATTTGCCAACATAGTTTTATGTAATGTAATCCAGCCCTACTAAATGTACCACATTTAATAAAAGAAAGTGCTTCAACAGAACTCCCTCTGAAAAGCCATTTGGTGTGATGGTAAAACATCAGGAAGCCAAAGCAAAAATGTAAGGCAGGAAGCCAAAATCTAAAGCAGTGCTACAAATCCCAAAGAGCCAGCCTGTTGGAGCTGTGAAGACTTCCCACCCTAAACGGCGCTGTTCTTACATTACATAAAACTGAATGGCCTTCTGGGAACCCAAAGAGAAAGAAATGAAGTCCATTTCTTATTCTTTCAGATGGCCTGAAAATTCAGACATGAAACAGTAGAGGATGTTGCTTGGGCTTCAGCGGCACTATGTTCTGGGAGTGCTTCTATTCTGAGCCTCAGGTCTCAGAAGTGACATCATCACGGGTATAGCTTACCTTCACGGGGAGAGCTGGCAGTCAGCATCTCATCTCATGAGTGAAATTGTTTGTGTTTAGTTTGTTTGGAAAGAAAAATTGATTTACTTTTTTTGTCTTTCAATATAATATTAGTGATATGCTTTCTTGGGTGGTACATCTCAGAACACACTATTTTTCTCCCTTCAATTAATTGCTGCTGAATTTCTTATTATCTAGATAAGCTCTTTTTATTTTTGTAAGGACATTTGAGATTGAAAAGAATCAAAGCACTGTCTGTATAAACAGTTGCAGGTCTGATAATTTAAAAATCTTCTGCTTGAATATTCTACCCCGGTTAAAAGACCTCAAAGTAAAAATAGATGAAAGTCCCATGTCTTTTCTACAGCACCCTACCCAGATGCCACAGTCCTTTTACACCTCATCTTACAGCCTGCATAAATGACCTCTTTCTACAAGAAATAGCCATTGGTGTAGAAGATGACCTCCCATCTCTTCCACTATCTGGCTCTTATTTTATAAGGGGTTATACAAAGGAAAATAACTTATGCAAATTAGTTGAGGAAAAGACCAGGACCTCCACCTCCCTGTTAATGTCACTGCGTATTTCCCAGAGAAGTTTCTCATGATTTATGTCTCTTCTTCTGCCCTTATTGACTTACTTTGTCCTTTGTTGATTTTCATTCCCTCATATGTTGACCTAAAACTATTTGTCTTCTGTATTCATTGTCTCCAAATCACTCTGCATCCACTTCCAAGGCCACATGGCCAATATTTCATCTGTAATGCCAACCAAGCAATATTTGTCCTTCACATGTTTACTTCAGGAAATTTGAAGCTTAAAACCATTAAAGGTGTATCATCACAAAGACACTGGTGTATTTTTTTTTTTCATTCATGGTTTTCTACAAAAGATGGATAAATAAATGTTAAGGTTCCACAACCAATCAAAAACATCCCCATGCAATGAATAGCAATTACAACAAATCTACAATTACACTTAGATGAAAGTTGTATACTTAAATAATCAGTCTTTTCACCTAGAAATATGTCTTCATGTGTACCTAAGTCATTCAATGTTGCTACATAGTATGGTTTCCTTAATAAAATTCACAAGCATTCATCTCTTTTTTATAAGATTTTTTAAAGCACTTCTATGTTTTTAGCTCTTGTGAATAGTATCTGATCTTTGCATGAGTCCAGTTGGTGCATTGGAAAGCTATTACATTTTACATATTAATTTCTTACTAAATTCTAATTAGCTCTAGTAGCTTTTCATTACAACTCACATTTTGGCAAAATAGGAAAAAGGATCTCCTATGGAAACCAAACCAAAAAAAAAAAAAAAACAAATGAAAAAACAAAATACAAGCAATCAATGATAAGATAATGTCAAAAATGGTCATGGACAGGGGGCTTACTCACCTCTACATGAGCTTATGTGATGGAAAAAAGAAGTTGACATTTTTGACCATTTGTTTTTACATGTCTTTGGATAACTATTTATATATGCATCTATGTCATATAATAAATTCTCAAATAATGTTTGTTAAAGAGATAAATATAAATTACAAAGCAGAATTTGAATAAATGAGAAAGAATATCCACATTTACGAATGAAAACACTAGTTTTATATTTATTCAAAATTGATAAGGAAGAATGCACCCACGAAAGACAAAGAAATGTTTGATTCAGGAAACTGGGATATTAATCCATGAATTCTGTGTGGTATGGTTAACAGAACTGGGATTTTAGATGGTACTATACATCAATTCAGGCAAGAGAAATTCACATTTTAAATCAAGAATTAACTCAAATCTGTCAAAAATTTATGATCCAGGACTAATAGTTACCAGGAAATAGGGCAAAGAACTTTGCATTGGCCCTAGCAGTGGTAGGGCCAGTGGCGAGGGGTATTTAGATCAGCGACCACACTTCCCTCAAATGTGCAAGGCTAGGCAGCTAAAACCGAAATTCATTAATACAAATTTATATTCCTCTCTGTGAGGTTACTACTTAAATGCTGACAGAATTATTTTCAGATGTTTAACAAATAAGGGTATTTTTAAAAAATTGTTATAATTAATCAGGAATTAATTAAGCCACTCAGGTCTTTTCCATCTACTGAAGTTTGTAACCCAAAGCAATAGAGTTTCTAATAAACTCTGAGGCTGTTAATCCTTCTAAAAACCAGAGATAGTAAAAGACCATGTGAAAGTGAAAGCCTCTCAAATTCATTTTGTTTCCTTGGGGAAAAAAAGTTAATTCCTAGGTTCATTAAGATTGTCCAACTGTGGGTAGTTTGTGAATGCATGTGTGTGTGGTAAGTGTGTGTTTCACAAGCTCAAGGAAATGTCCCCATCAATTTGGTTTCAATTTTTATGGATTACTCTGTATAGGAAATTTTGATAAAAGAAAAGGGGAAAAAGAGACATCACATTGACTTAAAAGGTTTTACTAATTTCTCACTGTGCCTGAGGAGTTTCCACTGTATCTTCTAATCGGCAAAGGATTTGTGACTCTTTTCAGTTTGCCTGAGATTACACAGACAAATTACTTAAGAGCCCAAGGAGATTATCTCTAATTGGCATAAAAGGATATTGCATTAAAAACAAAACTCTCGGAATCTGTGACAGTGTTTGCTGCCCAAAGGGGAAGGCCGTTCCCTGTGCGGAGACAAGCTGTTGAAATAAACACATCAGCCTGTGATAGAAGGTGGCCTTTTGAGGTCTTATTTAGATTGGGAAGTGTTAGTGTTATGCTTCACAAAGCTGTGTTGTCCTTGTTTTTGCTTTTTTTTTTCTATGTTGTTCTTGTTAATGAGGGCAAATGACAGACTCACCTTGCCAGCCCTCTTCTTGCTTTTGTGATAGTCAATGAATTCTTGTTGTTTGTAAAAGACAAATGCCAAGGCTCACTGAAAGTCATTATGAAATCCCGTGCTGTTTAGAATACGCAGAATCAGAAGTTGAGGGCATCTGGGGGGAGCAGTGGAGGGAGGAGACAGGGAGGCATAGGTGGCGGTGAATTTCCTGGGCGTTTAGTCAATGATGACAATAGCAAGTCCCTGGGTTACGTAATGGCCTGGTATTGACATTAAAGCTTCTATCTACAAGAGTTTAAAATCCCATGAGAAAAATAAGATAGATTTATTCTAAAATTGAATCATAACAATATGCAAAGGCAATAGAAAAAAAACCTAGGGCAAAGATCAGCGAAGTTGAGAGAGCCATTAGAGATCCTCCAGCCCAACTACAGCCTGTCATTTTATAGTTGAAAAGAAAATGAGGTCCAAAGAGATTAAGTGGTTTACCTATAGCCACATGGACGGTCAGTTTTTCTGACTCAGACTCGTAATTTATGTTCTTACCACCAAGTAGGGAAATGTCTGGAAAACACAGGATTCAAACTGTTTTACGGAATGTGTAAGTTAAAATAAAAAGAACAGAAAGAAAAAAAACAAGCAAACACCAACAAAAACAGGACCTTAAGGGGGCATGCTGTAGTCTAAATGTTTGTGTCCCTCCCAAAATTCTTATGTGGAAAATGTGATCACCGATGGGCTGGAAGAAGGTGGAGCCTGTGGGAGGTGAGGAGCTCGCCCTCACGGTTGGAATCAGTGACCTAATAAAAGAGCTCACTGAGGGCTGCCTGTCCCTGCTTCACCACACACGGATACAAGGAGAAAACTGCCCCTCACGAGATGCTGAATCTGCAGGGTTTTGATCTTGGACTGCCCAGTTTCCAGAACTGTGAGCAATGTGTTTCCGGTATTTATAAGCCACCTCGTTCACAGTATTTTGAGCAGTCCAAATAGACTAAGACAGACGAATAGAATTCCAAAAAGCAGAAAGGAAGGGAATGGGCTGAAGGAAGGGCACTGGGCACAGGCCTGGATGGGGGGCAGGACTACACTGGGGGCCACAGAGACAGAGCAGGGCTCAGGCAAGGGTGTGACCAGAAGGATGAAGCGAACACTTTCCCTCCTGCACCCTCAAGAACAAACTTTGGTTTTGAGATTTCCTTCCAGGGTTAAAGCCAACATGGTCCAGTCAGACCAATCCCCTCATTATCCTCTAACGCCCAAATTCCTTGTTTTTTCTCATGCTAATCTCCTAATTTTCAAGGTCAGCTGGAAAAGCCACTTCCCCTGGGCCCATGTACAGCTCTGTTTCCTGAACCCTGTTGTAGGCTGGCTGAAATATTCCTGCAATCATGTAGGTTTTTAGCTTCAGACAGATAGGTGTTATGCCTTCCTCTTCCTGGCTTCCCCCTGCATGCTCACAGCACTATTAAGCATGCCGTGGGCTCTTGTTAATTGCCTATTAGCCAAATAATGAAAGAAATCTTTCTTCCAATAGAGAGTGCGTCTGTCATAGAACCTTATCACCCATCCACAAGTCTCAACCTGAGCTACAAAATAATGGTGATGACAATGACATTAATAACAATACCAGTTACAGTATCTTTTTGATATTCCAGAAACTCTTCAAATAATTAATATGTATTATTCTATTGAATCCTTGGCACAAACTTATAAGATACACATTGCTATTAATATCACTTTTCAGTAGAAGAAAATTAGACACTTGGCTAATCATAAGAAGCCAAAAAATTTTTCTATGCAGAAAGTTTCTAGCATGTAGACTGATTTATATTTTAATTATATTCAGATTTTCATATAAGAATTTCTTGAGAGTTTTGGACTCGCTAGTAATGCTTTCCATCCCTTACCTGTTGATATACTTGTTCTATGCCTATCTTGTATCCTTCTAGGTAAAGGCAGGGATATCAGTCTTTAACCATAAATACTTATCAGTTCCACGTGGATGGAGGTCCTATCTTTCTTACCTACCCACATCTGCCTCCAGGTAAGAAGCGTGAGGTATCCGACTGAAAGGTTTAGGACAAGGATCTGAGGATCCAGGAGTAGGTTGGCCCCCTTTTTTTCCTTTCCATAAGCTGGTGTCTGTAAGCTGTGTACATTTTGCTCAGTTCCTCCAGGACCTATATTTAATAGAGTGAGTATTGCTGATGAGCTAGGGAAGAGACTGCTTGAGACTAGGTAGATAAATAGGTGTAAAACTCAAGTTCAGTATTAAGGAACACACTGTTGCTACATGCCTGCCCTGAGATTCAATAGCACTACTAGAAACGACACCGATATTTTGGCTGCTCTATGCCTCACTCTTTGTCCTGCTCTCAATGGTTCAGAAATTGGTCATGAAAGAGTGGTCCTATTCATCTAGAGCTCTAAAAACTGCACCATGAACCAAAAGTTTTGGGATTTTTTTTTAATGTAAGAAAGGAATTTTCAATAAGAATGCTTAAGTAAAAGCTGGGCATGGTGGCTCAGGCCTGTAATCCTAGCACTCTGGGAGGCTGAAGCAGGCGGATTGCCTGAGCTCACAGGTCGGAGACCAGCCTGAGCAAGAGTGCTGACCCCATCTCTAAAAATAGCCAGACATTGTGGTGGGTGCCTATAGTCCCGGCTACTCGGGACGCTGAGGCAAGAGAATCGCTTGAGCCCAAGAGTTTGATGCTGTTGTGAGCTGTGATGCCACGGCACTCTATCAGGAATGACAAAGTGAGAGTCTGTCTCAAAAAAAAAAAAAATGCTTAAGTACAAAGCTTGCATTAAATATTAAACATATAATTTTGCTAACCAATATGGTATTTAATCTTTGAATCTCAGGAATGAAGCTTTCATTGAATCTAATGTTTTTTTGTTTTTTTTTTTTGTAGAGACAGAGTCTCACTTTATGGCCCTCGGTAGAGTGCCGTGGCCTCACACAGCTCACAGCAACCTCCAACTCCTGGGCTGAAGCGATTCTCCTGCCTCAGCCTCCCAAGTAGCTAGGACTACAGGCGCCCGCCACAACGCCCGGCCATTCTTTGGTTGCAGTTTGGCCAGGGCCGGGTTTGAACCCGCCACCCTCGGTATATGGGGCCGGCGCCTTACCGACTGAGCCACAGGCGCCACCCCTGAATCTAATGTTTTTATAAAAATTATATATTTGGGAAAAGAGTTCGGACTCCCTAGTAATGCCTTCCATCCCTGTTTGTACCGCTTCTTTCTCTTTCATCATGATACATATTGTCTACTGTCAACTAGATTACACAAGGCAAACACTTTTTTTTGACAACACCTAGCACAAAAGAGAGAGAGCGAGAGACTGTATGTCCCCTAATGAGTAAATAACGCCATTCTTAAATGTTTCATATTGAGAAGTCACACAAGCATCTGTTACAATATTACATATCATAATATGTTATGTTGACCATACATCAATCTCCAAAGTTTAGGAGTAAACATGGCTTTAGGTTTTATGTTTCTATAAAAAGGATAATCCCTATCTCTTTCATGTAAGAGAGACATTAGCAAAATGTAATGATGTTTTGTTTGCGGATTCTTCTAACATTTTTAAGCCCCGGACTGGCAAGAACAAAGAATCGTTTTGCTAACTAATGTATTAAATATGTTGTCTATTTATATAGTAATTGTTTGATGGAAAATTCATCTCTTTTGTTCCTTCTTATCTTTCCTCTTGTCCATGCAGGGTATTTATGAATTATGCATGTGAACATAATTAAAAGTAACAATTGGTGAATTGTACTCCATGGACATTGTTCCCTGTTTCAAGTCTTATTTAGACTAAACCAAATTTATGCAAAGAGAAGAGCTTATAATTAAATTCATAACCATCCTTCCTGGGAAGATTTCCTTTATGTAAAAACCCATTTCTTGCTAGAGGCTATTTTTTCTGACCAAGCTTTGCATAGTATCTTTTTGAAAAATCACTAGACATTTTAGCAGCCATCCCCACTTCTTCCTACAAATGAAGGATTCCTATACCTGGCTATCCATCTTCCTTTATTCTCTTCAGCATGGTTAGTCTGCAGGCCAGGTAGAACTGTTGAGAATCAGCTTCTGCCGTGGTTCTGCTATTTGCAAACTAAGAACAGATACAATATGGCACATAGTGAAATGAGATCAATTCCCGAAACGCTCTCCTTTGATTACTCTCTGGAGCTTCCCGAGTAACTTTTCATCTTTTGTTTGCTTGTTTATTTTTATGTTTTAAGTACAAGAATCCTGGGAAAGGAAAAAGACAGCTGAGACACTTAGAAAGATACTGCTCTATCTACAGGCATACTTACTCTGTTAAGGGAAAAAAAAAAAAAAAAGATTCTTGTAAATACTAGCCCAGCTTCCTCCTTCTCAATTCACATTTTTCAAATTATTCTTTCTTTAGGAAAATGCATTTTATTAAATGGTTCTGTTTTGTTTTTTGTTCTGTTTTGTTTTTTTAACTGTGATCCACCCCCCTGCCTGGTGACATGTGCACATTTACTGAAATCACCTGCACTCTGTCATCTCTGAAAGCCTGGGATAGGGATATTCTGTCCAGAACTCCCCCCCATATGTTACTAGCATGTACCTGGATAGTCTTTCTCTTTCCTGACCTAGGTCATTCTTACCAATTTCTATCTCTGTGCTTATCATTTCCCTGAAACCAAAAGCTCTTTTGTAAAGATACCATGTGATGAATTTGTCGTAAGAAATTGACTATTTCCTCTCCCTGTCAACGAACTATCATTTCTGATTGTAAGTCTATTTCTCTGCAATGTGACAATATCAGGAGGATGGACAGACCTGCAGAAACTTCAGATTTGCTCTTGGACGGGGGAAGGCGTGTGCTGTGTGATCACTGTGACCCGGCCTGCTTTTGTAAAATGCAGTTTAATATCCTCTCCTCTTCCTCCCTCTTCTCTCCCTTCACCTAAGATTTGAAAAATGTCATGTTTAAAAGCTTTGGCTGGCCCACAGTGTCATCCACTGGATCCATCATCATCTTCTCAGCTCATCTTTCTCTCTATTAAAAATAAGATATTTATATTTCCGGATGAAATAGGAGAAACCTTGGCCTGATAAATGACTTCCTGTTGTCATTATTGTTGGGTAGTATCTCATTGGAGGGAGTTCAGTTATGATCTAGTGTTATTGCCTTCTGTTCTGCTGACTGGAAACGATCACTCACATCCACATACTGTAAAGTTTATTTTTAAGGATCAAGCTATTAATTAAAGAGAATAATTAATACAGGAAGCATGCATAGAAAGGTGGTGACGGATAGCACAGGCAGCAAATGCTAAAGCCTATGAAGAGAGACATGGATTCTATTAAATTATCCCCTATCACTAAAGAGTTGAGTGAAGTCAATTATCATAAATCTCAAGGGGAAAAAAGCAGTTGTTTGAAATAATCACGTGGCACTGTTTGCTGCAGAAAGTCTTTACAATGGGGAAAGCAGGCTCTGCAGAAACAGGCTGAAGACCTTCCCACTGTAAGGTGCAGGTGCTTCTGAGTATTTCTTTAACATAGTCCATCATGGGCTGAATCTTCTGATTTAACAAAGAGAGAGAAGACTCTGAATCTTCTGACGATAAATATCTGGGTAGAATTTAGAAATGCAAGTTTACATTTACTTCCCTTTGCCATTAGCTTCTATTTAGTAATGGGGGGAGGGTGGTATCCTAGCAGTCTATTCATGGTAATGATACAAAGTTTCTTTTTAAAATAAACCTGATTTAAGTTCAAGAAAATGCAAGTCAATTTAAGTAAAATACTATATGTGCAGCAGTAGACACAATACTCAGATATAACAAAGTGATTGAATGAGAATAGCTACAGCAAGGGCAAGTGAGAACAAACATGCGTAAGGTTTTGTGCAAATGGCTGAAGTTTGGGAAATGCTGGCTTAAAACAAACCTAAACACTGAAAAGGGTTCGTGTCAAAAGTCACACAGAGGACAGAGGAAAGCCTCAAGTATGGTAGTTAAGACACCATAAGAAAGCAGAGATACAGAAATAAAATCAGTATTAAGCCCACAGTAACAATAGCCTGATGTTTTAAAACCCATTATTAGGTTGTCTATAAACACCTGTTTCTAATTAAATATATCAATTTCCTTTTATCCCCCCAAAAAGAAGGTGTTCAGTAAAATGAGGTGAAAAAGGAGTTAACAGTATTCAATTCCTTCCCTTTCCTGTATTCCATTCTTAGCAGCTTATGCTGAATACCAAAATAAGGATATTTTGACAGAAAATGGAAAGTGAAAGGTCAAAGATTTATTTTAAGCTCACTGGACACTTGGTGGAGTGATGTACAAGGATGTCTGATGGAGAAAACTCTGGCCTGATAGAGTCCCGTTGTTTTGCTTTGGAAGCCCTGGTTTGGATAGTAGGATTTCCTCGTTACTTATGAGGACATTTCCCTCACTAGGTTACAGTAAGACCTATAGGTCACGTTCACTGCTTTCTCTCCAGGGACTAATCCAGTGTCTTGTCCACAGCCAGCTCTCATTAAGTATTGAATGAGTAATGAACAAGTGAATGAATGAATTTAAGATCTGTATACAACACCCGACCCCACGAGATGTAGTAAGAACAAAGATAAAGTACCTATTCTCACTGAAAGTATAGCCAAACTACCGAAGTCAACAGTTTCCCCCCACTGTGAACCTCAGAAGCAAAGGTCATGATCAATGTGGTTCAGTCATCCTCTTTACACTCAGAGCACGAGTTTTGTTCATCTCTCTGTGAAGCTGAAAAGATTATAATGAAAATGCCTAAAGAAAGAAGGGAGGGACAATTGTAAACAGTTTTTTTTTTCTCTGACAACTGGTATCAGCATTTTCTCACAGCCTTGCATTTATTCAGACTAAAGTGACAAATATATTACAATGAATAGAAGAGATCTTTCTGTCTAGATATGGCATAAAAATAAAACAATACTGTACTGATTTTTCTCTCAGAGTATTGTCCTCCTCACACAATTGCTGAACATTGGCAGAGCTGTTAACACCATTGATGGGAAACAAAGCAAAACTTGGGACAGATTCTCCAGCTACAGCTTCTGAATGTTTGGAATTTACAGCGCTGTGTGACGCCACTGTCAGACTCCACTGGCTTCAATATCCTGCAGCTACCACAGGGGCTTCTTTCCCTCTTCATGAAAGCACACCTCTTCCCCAAGGTCACACATTTACAGTTTTTAAAGAGAGTCCTACTGGTCATGGGACTCCTTTCAGTTGGAGGAGCCTCCTGGGTGCTTTGAAGCCCAATTTGTAGAAAGCTGCCCTGCAGTCTTCCTGCAATGGGGCCTGTATTGAAAGGACCCCCAGCTTTCCTCCATGGGATCTGTGCTGCCTTCCTCAGAGAGCCCATCAGTCAGCCTGGTTCACATCTGCACTGGAAAGCTTTTACGAGCTTCCAGGAAAAATATCAACCCTAGTGGAAGTTTCATGCTTCCATAAATACTGTGGAACCTCCATAGTTGACCACCTCCCTACACTGACTACCTTCATAAGTAGACCTAATTTCCATAAACTGGACATGTAAGCACATTCGGTCTAGTTCCTAATGTTCACCACCTCCATACGTTGACTCCCTAGCCCCTTGGGTGATCAACTTGCAAAGGTTCTACTGTACATCTTAAGTAGACATAAGAATAATGAAATCAAATCTGTATCATAAAGCACTCTGGATAAATAGCAAGCTCAAAATATTCCCTGGCATCTGAGTTTTTAATATAAGCACAGTAACTTGGATCCTGGAAGTGACCCATGAGGTTCCACGTCATCCCCCACTGCTCCATAAACTGCTGGCAGGACGGAGCTTCACTTCCTGCTGAGTCATCCAAACTGACCCCAGAGGGCCTTTGCAGCCAGGTGAGCCAAGGCCAAGTCCTCCCAGCTCTCTGCGGCTGTAATCAGTTGCATCGTGGGAGAGGAAGAGGTGCTCTGGAGGTGATTTAAAGCCATGTTCCAGTCATCCTTTTCCCATTTTTCTCTAGTCTCTTGTTTTATCTCCTTTGACCTGTGATGCAGAGACTACAACCTTTAGGATTCATGATACGTTTCCAAAGAAGCCGGAATAGAGGACTTTGACAGGCCTGGCCTGAAGGTGAGCTGCATTAACTATAGGAAAACAAGCCTGTAATAAAGCAAATGTCCTGATTAGAGTGGCAGCCTGGTGTCACGAGACAGGCAGAGACGCTGGATTTGATTCCAAACTTTTCCATCAAAGCTGAACAGCGTAACTGGACTGAATCTCTGTCTCCTCCTGTGCAGGTGAGAGGAACAGACGACCTTTCAAGAAGAAGAGACACAAGGTACTAAAGCATCTGGTGTATAAAATGCCAACTACGTCCAAAGTGCTCTGTTCTCTCTCTCTCTTTTTTTTCCTTTTACTTGAGAGGAAGGGTGTCTTCTTGAAGAGGTAAAGTTTATCCTATTTCTCTGTTGACTTTTTGTTTGTTTTCAGAATTTACTCTGTTCAATTATTCCTTTAGCATATTTAATTTAATTAATCCGACTAGAACTAGATTTTGTAAAAACAGTGTCCTTGTTTTTCTGTCCTATCACTGACTAATAGAACATTCCCTAACACAATGCTGTCCTTTTTTCTAGAATCAGCTTTCCAACTATGCCTTCCCACCTGAGACCTTGTATGTTTATAAGGCTGTGTCCAGTACCCCCAAGTAGACCAGAGGTGCCAATAGCAAGGACGCCTCCTTGTGCTTCCTTAGATTCCTCCCAGCTCAGCACACTAAACGTAGCAAGTACAGGTTAATATTCACCCTGGTGAATATTTCTTATGAAAAGCTAATGTGGCTTTGACAGAAACCTCTCCCAAGTCTTACTTCTGCCAAGGCGCTTTTGCTTACCTGCCACTAATCATGTTCTATTAAATAAGTTTTCATTTTTAATCTCTCTCCTTATTTGATACCTTCATTTATGAAATTGCCAATTCAGTCAATAAACACCTCTCCCTCAAACGAAAACTGGCTTTTTCAAGGGGGTTCCTTGGAAACACCAAATAATACATGCTACCTTTTATCATCTATTTTGTCTGTTACAATGAGTAGCAGAATTTTTATTTTTTTGCAAGGTATTATCAATCACACCAAAGACTCCTGAAGAAACAATGGTGCTTCTGAAAATTCGACTCCAATTCTTCTGACTTCATCAGGAGGCCTCTTACCAATCAGAAGGGCTGTTTAAAGTGCACATATTCTCATAATTTATCTTTCTCCGAATGTTGCAGAGTAAAGCGGTGATGATCAATCACGGAGGGATGAATCCACATTTTCCCTACTTGACTGAATATGAGGAAACAGCAATGAGCAGGCGTCAAATATTGACTAGAGCGATAAGAACTGTGTTCTGTGGAAAAAATACTTTTTCAATGTTATGCTCGTGGCATATGTAGGGCATCTATTTCATCATCATTTGGTGGCACAAATCCCTTTCTAAGACCTGCTCAGAATATCAAGGAGTCGTTTTATGTATCTATCACGTAAGTGAATCTAGATAATCTATTCACGGTTGTTCTCTCATGGCTTGTGAGACACTCTCATGTATAGCAGCCGGCATTTCTTATACCTTTCTTCCCCTGGAGATAAATATAAAGTCAGAGGAATCTTTTCAGAATCCCTCCATCTTCACCTTCCTGTTCTCAACTCTAACTCAAGTGTAAATACTGACACTCCTCAAGGACGGGTAGAAAACACATACTAAGGACATTGCCTTCAGTCGAAAAATTTTGGATACAACAAAGGGGAAATTGTTCATATTTTCCTTAAAAAGAGTTCTCTTTTATTTCTCATGGCTGCAATAGAAAACATTTGAGCTGGATTTCATTTCGGTATAGGATATGTTCAACCAGAAAAGCCAAGTGGGACCAGGACCAGGTAACAAGCAAGAAAGTCCCGCTCGTGTGAGACTTTGAAGTCAGAAGCAGCAGGCAAGTGGCAAACACTCTGTTAAGACTTAGACCATCAAGTTCATGATGATTAAAGGCACATGAAAGGCTGTAGAGAACTTCTGCCTTGGACAAAATGGAATAACAGGGACAAAATTAGCATTCTCAGTTAAAAGAACCAAGACAAAATAGATAAAACAATGGGTTTTAAGGCACTAGATATTAGGCAACAAAAGTGAAGGATCTCTAAGAAACGGGGAACAAATTAAATGGGCCATCTGATCTCCCCAGCTTGAGAGAATTTCCAGGCTGAGCTATTGAGAAGGAGAGCCCAGGAGAAGTTGAGGACACCCTCTGAGTTGAAGAAACAGCTGAGAGTTTGAGAAAAGCGAGGTGGCCAGAGTTCACATGCAAATACTAGGGGGCGAGAGTTGCCCAGAAAGAGAACTTTGGAGAGAAAAAGAAGAAAGACTATTAAAAAATTCTCACTATTTAGAAACAAAATAAAACACTTCTAATAACCTATAGGTCAAAGAATAAATCAAAAGAGAGGTTAGCAAGTATGCTAAACTGGATGAAACAAAACTATAGCAGATCGAAATTTGCAGGATTACACTAAAGTAGGATGAGGGGGACAATAGGAATTTGTAGCACGGAAGACTTATATTAGAAAAACAAGAAAGGTCTCAAATCAAGCAAAACTTCATCTTCCACCAGAAGATACTAGAAATAAAAAGAGAAAATTAAAACTAAAGCAAGAAGAAGAGTGGAGATGATACACACACACACCCAAATTAATAAAATAGAAAATAGAAAAGCAGTAGAGAAAGATCAATGAAACCTAAAGCTGATGCTTTGAGAAGACCAACAAAATTGGCAAACAGATAACCAAATTTATCACAGAAAAAAGTAAGTATCAAGAATAAGATAGGTTCATCAATTGTAACAAAGTACCAACCGGGTGTGGGATTTTGAAAGGGAATATTGTGCATAGTGGGGCAGAGAGGATTGGGGAATTTTCTGTACTTTCTGCTCAATTTTTCTGTGAATCTAAAACTGCTCTAAAAAATAAAATGTCTATGTGTATTTTTAAAGTGCTTTAAAAGGAAATTATATTTTCATTGAGAGAATGAGTGATGGCAGACAGCCAGATGTGGGGGTCCTATCCTCTACCAGTCTCCCTTTCTACACGAAGTTCTTCAGAGATTTATATGTATAGAGGATAAGATCAGAGAAATGTACACTCGATGATTATGGGGTTTTACTTGACCTCTGAACCCAAGGATGAAGACTTGAGCTGGACAATATTTTTTATCCAAGCTAGAAGCAGGCCCAGAACCAAAGAATAAATTGAATGGCTGCCTCTGCCCCCTTTTCAGTCATATACCCCTGAAACAACTCAGATAATTCCTCATTTCATTAACCCCACTGCACAGCAGCCCTCCTCACTTTGAATGTGCCATGTTTTTATGTTTATGAACATACAAAAATCATCAACTGTAATGTTCTAATAAGGATCAGCAGAAGCTGATTGATATCACTGGATTTACCTGAAGGTCAAAGTAAAACAAGTATATTACAAGTACATAATTATACAATCTAGGAGTTATAAGTGCAAATTTGACCAAAAGTATGTGCAGGACAGAGCCCACTAAGTGCTGTTGGGAACTTCCCCTTCTCCCTGCCTAGTACCTGCTAATAACTAATGTTCTCCCTTCCACCTCCCCAAAGATTGCCCAGCTCTCCCTCCTTCATTTCCTTGTCTTCAAAGTCCTAGATCTGCAGAGTTAACAGAAAGGGCACCAAGACTCTTTGTGACCACTGATGGCCTTGGCTTTGACTGAACATTACTCCCTCCACATTCTATACTGCAGAAACCACACAAAAAGCTACCCTTGAGTTTAAAGACATTAAGTAAAGGCAATTATAGGGGAAAATCAAATATAAGGAACTTCTTCGAGTAATTATAACCACAGCAGTAACCACTCCTCGTTACAAATTATTTCTTCACCACATCTCCAGTTCTCAGACCAAACGGACTATGGCCAAACCAAGATTCTTAATGTTCTATTCTGGGCCTGTCTGTCACCTGTCTGTCCTGGCCTGGACTTGCTCTTGTCACCCTTACTAGCCAGTTCTGGTCAGTTTTCCTTCCCTGGCCAGGTACTCAATGATAACACTGAGGTCCCGACGCCTGGGTGCCCATCAAGCTAGATAATTGCCTCTCTCACGCACAGCTCTATTTTCTAGTTACCAGTAGGTAACTACTCCTTTTACCTGTTTTTAGCCTGGCAGACCCACTTGCCTTTCCAACGCTTCTAATTCTTTTACTTAGTAAGCATAATTTTATGACTTCTGTGGTTTAGTACCCACATCTAGCTTAATATGTACAAAAAATTCTGGTTCATACCCACCAGCTCATCAAGCAAGAGATGTTCTGATGTGGCCAGGGCCTTTCTGTGCCTTCTTTCATATGTTAAGGTGCACGATCCCTGAACAACCACTTTAGAAAACTACCATGCTGTATCATAAAGCTAAATAGATGCATGCCGGAAGACCCAGCTTCTCAACTCTTAGGTGTAAACTCATCAGAAATGCTCACAGAGGCTGGGCCTGGTGGCCTGTAATCCTAATAGTCTGGGAAGCTGTGGCAGGTGAATTCCTTGAGCTCAGGAGTTTGAGCCTGAGCAGGAGCAAAACTTCATCTCTACTAAAAATAGAGAAAATAACCAGGTATGGTGCTGGGCACCTGTAGTCCCAGCTACTTGGGAGGCTGAGGCAGGAGGATCACTTGAACCCAGGAGATGACACCACGGCACTCTACCCAGGGTGACGAAGTGAGATTCTGTTTCAAAATAAACAAATAAACAAAAAATGCTCACAGATAGTAAGCAAAGAAATAAGAAGGAATGTTCATGATAACACATTTGGTAATATCAAAAAAATCCTGGAGACAGACCGACAAATTAAATGGTTCTCTGCAATTGAATTATTGGATAGGATTATTCTTCAGTAAAGAGAATGAACAAACTACAATTACACACAACACGGATGAATCTCATGAATAATATTGAGTGAACAAAGCCTGATACATAAAAACACATGTGATTTTCTTCCATTTACATGAGGGGTGAAAACAGATGGTCCCAAGCTGTTGCAGGGTAAGATACTGATTACTCTTCATGAGGGAGATTGGGTTAGCGAGCAGAAAGGGCATGGGAGAACTTCCAAAATTCTGGTAAGTTCTGTTTCTTGATGCTGGTTCCATGAATGTGTTTATTTTGGAACCATTAATTGAACTGTGTCCTTATGATTTGTGCATTTTTCATTATCATACTTTTCTCATATTTCAATGAACTACTTGAATGAATTTAGCAAACAAATAAATAAAATAGTAAAATGTACTTACAAAGTGTTTATTAGTGGCTCTGTACCAGATATTAAAATATATATAATTTTCATCAAGGCAGAAGTGTTGAGGAAAGGGACATCTTTTTCAGAAATCACTTGTTAACTTGGTTTTACAGATGAAAACCCCTAAAGTCAAGATCTTGGGGAAAAATAAGTAAAAGTTTTCTTAAGGTTAAAAATCTATTCAGTGGTAGTTAGACTAGAAATCAGACATGATGACTCAGCCTGACATTTTTTGACCAAACGAGATTCCTCTGGACAAGAAAACATCTTGACATTCTCTGTAAAATAATGAGGCTTTTTAACTCAGTATAGTTTTAGACATCCACCAGATATATAAAAATTTTTTAAATTTTGCACCATGACAAAGCTCTAGACAGTGGGTGTTCTAGTGCCCCAGGAATCCAGGAAAGTGGTCAAAATTGGTTGAAAAGTTCAAGTTTTCTATCGAAACACTGCTCGTTGCTCATATAGTGTCTTTCTCATCCCCATTTACTATGCTCAGGACCTTTATCGATCACCTAAACATATTCACACATTCAATATGGTCATTCAGTACAACTAACGTCTGTGTACAGGTACTGAGCAACATTTTATTGTTTTGTTCTAGTAGTCGTATTGCCCCCAAACCATCCGGACTCTCTTATTCAATTTCCTAAAAACAACAAGGTTGTTAATTTGCAAGACTGCTGACTAGAATCACCAAAAGGATTGGCATTGCTTTGTATCCCAAGAGTTCATTTATTCAGCAGATAAATCATCACTCCACATACAGACTCAGAGCCAATGATACTCTGGTTGAGGAGAATCAGATAAAGACAAGAAGTCCTAAAATCTAATGGCCTAACTGACCTCTCTCTAAAACCCTATTTTCTATTTTTTAGCGATAAGATCTTGAATAAGTTGCTTCCTTTCTCTAAGCTTCGATTTTTTCACCTGTAAAATAAGGATAATAATAATATCTACTCACCTTGGATTTTTGAACGAATTGAATGAAAAACTGTGTCCAAGATCCTTAACACTATACGCGGAAAATGGTAATTCAGTCCAGGTTAGTTATTATTAATTACCATGATCATTATCATCCCTGATCTCATAGCCATAGAACCTATGCTATTGGTCACTGTCTTAAGGCAGGTTCTCCCAGAAGCAGACTCTGAGCTAAGGGGTCAAATTCAAGTGACTTTAGAGATTGCTCCTGGGAGAAAGTTGGAGCAGCAGGTAAGATAGGGAAAGAAGTCAAGGAATGGTGTGTTTTCAGGTGAAGCCCAACCTCAGCCTGATCTTAGAGAGAACTGTAAAGTATGGCTCTGAGTTTGTCTCATCTCAAGGCAAAGCAGCTGGACTTCTGCAGCTGTCTCTCAGTGCTCTGTAGTTAGTGGGAGGGGTGTGCAACTTCCTCTAGAGCATGGAACTTGGAGAACTTTAGGCCCTCCCTTGGGGTGAGGCAACTCTAGGCACCTAAGGCCAATATTCTGAAGGTTTGAGCAGAAAAGCAAAGCCCCACAAATCCAGTAAAGGAGATTCCCGGGGAACTTGGCAGGCCACCAACAGTGCCACTACCACTTCCTGTGACTGCATCCAAGCGTGTTGCCAACTCTGTGCTCAGCACCTTCCTACCCAAACCTCTCTATACAGTCCCAGCCCTGGTTGGTTTGAGATCCAGATGTGCCTTGTGGACCCCGTCCTCATGACATAGTTCGCCGGATCCTTTCAAGGCTCAGCTCCTGGATCCCCCTGACCCTGAAGTTCTCATTTGTATTCTATAGAGATATTTTACTAGAACTCTAGAATTCTTAGAGTTAATTTACTTAATTTAATATATCTCATTTGTAGTATATAGGTATATATTTTTAGTAACTATATGTTTATATGACTTAGTTTGAGAACATGAGCAGTCACAGGAATGAAGGAATTGATAAGTAAATATCAGTATTTGTAGAACAAGGGAAATAACTTGTAAGACAAGTCAGCACACTAGGAGAAAATGTGCAATGTCAAAGTTGCCACACACAAACAATGAAAAATGAACCAAACCTATGGAAAAAATCCATTCTCCTCCCCATAATTTATGTCAGTATTTTACATATAATAAAATCCTCCCTAAGCAAATAACTGATAAAGCAATAAAGCTGTCAGATGCAATAAACGGACTGTTTGCCTGGACTATCTGGAAACACTCCCATTTAGAGGCAGATACCCTGTTATATTGAGCTCCGTGAAGAAAACATTTATCTATTGTGTGATAAACCTGACAAGTGCCTAAATCAGCTGCCTAAGAAGATTCTCTGGAATGCACCTCTGCAGAGACTAATATTTAATTATATCACCCTAAGTGTAAGATATAATTGCACCTATTATGTGATAGGAGCAGAAAAGGGGAGTAGAAATTAACTTCTACTGAACAACAAAGTAATTATCCATTATTGAAGATAAGGTAGGACAGCCCCATTTTATTTTAAGCCTGGATTCATTCACCAAGGTTTTTATTGCTCTCTCTACATGGCATGACCTAAAAAGAAGGTCAACACAGCAGTCAGAATGTTATCCTCAAGTGAAACTTGTGATGTCAGGAAATAGCCTCTTGCAGAAGCTTTAAATATCTCAAACTCAAGATGTTATCTTTTTCTTATACCAGCAAGTCCTCCTGTGTCCACCACCCTCCACCCCTACAGTTGCCCAAACTAGAGTATTTGGAATTAATCTTAGCTACCTTCTCATCTCTTATATCTAATTAGACAACAATTCTTACCAAGTCTATGTTCTAAACTCAGTTATGACCTCTCCTCCCCATTGTCTGTCTCCACTGTCTTATTTCACATTCTGGCCATTTCTTGCCAGGTCAGTTGCATTTGCCTCTTGCCAGGTTTGGCCACCACAGCCCTTCTGCCCCCACCCCCAACCCTTCCCAGGCTTTTGGCAGGACACTGACCTCAAGGTAAATTTCCAAAACATTTATCTGGTAATGAAATGCTCCTGCTTTAAAGTAAATGACCTAAATCCAATAACATAGGGGTCAGAAGAAGCCTGTCAAGCAAGAGCATTCTAAAGGATTCCACCTATGAAAAGTTAAAAAATAGGTCACGTTTAAGGCTGTAACTTGGGTGGTGTATGACTACTCTATGCTGCTATAATAAATTACCGTAAACTTGGCGACTTGAAACAACCCAAATTTATTATCTTCTAGTTCTTGAGGTCAGAAATCCGCCATGGGGCTCATGGGGTGGAAATTCAGAGGTCAGCAGAACTGTGTTTTTCTGGGGGGTCCAGGGTTGAATTCATCCTTATCCTTTTCCTGGCTTCTTGAGGCTTCCTGCATTCCCTCACTATGGTCCCTTCCAGCACTCAAATCACTCCAACCTCCGCTTCTATCTTCCCTCCTGCTTCTCTTTTTCATATTTTTGTTTTGGATCTTATCTTTTAAATTAAAAAAATTTTTAATTAATATATAACAGATGTACATGGTCAGGGTGCATATGATATTTTGGAAAAGTTATATAATGCTCACTTTCACCATTATTTATTCAACATAATACTGGAAGTACTTACCAGAGAGATTAGGCAAAAGAAAGATATAATGGACATCCAAATTGGAAAAGAGGATGTCAAATCGGGCCTTGTTCACAGACAACATGACCTCGTAGGTGTACATTGGACCCCTCTGGCCAATCCACATTACTCTCTCCATTTTAAGATTCTTTCATTACTCATATATGCAAAGTCTCTTATGCTACATAAGGCTGACCTACTTTGGAGACTAGAACATGAATATTCAGATTTGGAGGACCATTGTTCTCCATACCACTGGTGGTAAAACCATAAAGAAAAGCAAGAAAGTGATGACCATAAATGTTATTGCTGTCAGGCATGGTGGCTCAAACCTATAGTCCCTGTCACTCAGCAGGCTGAGATGGGAGGATTGCTGGAACCCAAGAGCTCAAGGCTTCAATGCATTATGATTGCACCCTTACACTTCAGCATGCAGACCAGTGCAAGACCTCATTTCTAAAAATTGGGGAAATGAAAGCCATTACAGAGTTTACCTTTATTGAGAAGGAAGGGAGTTAGAACTAGAGAGAAGCAAGCTGCTGGGAGGCTGGCTAGAAATGTTCTATTTCCATAACTAGGTGGTAGTTATGTGAGTGTTCACTTTAAACGAATATATTTAAGCCATATGTTTGCATTTTATGCATTTCAATATAGGTATTTATTTCACATTTTAAAAAAGATTTTATAAACCCGCCTAAAAGTCTCCACTACATTTTTCTGGAATCCTAGCCCTCAGCGTCTCCTGCCAGCCTGGTCCCTAAGCACTCTCTGCCCCTCTCCGTGGTCCTCCCTCCCCCACCTTCCCCCACCTGCCTTCCAGCCACACTGACCACAGCTTGCCTTTTACACCTTTGTGCCTTTCCACATGAAATTCTCCCTGCTTGGTCTGCTTTTACCTTCTTTGCCGGGTGAACATTATTATACCCATTAAAGCCCAGGCAAAATGCCACATCCCATCGAAGCTCTCCCTGACTCCTCTGTCCCCCTCTCACCCAAAGACATTCAGCTGGTTCATCCTCTGTGTCCACGATTTATCAAAGCGCTGGTCACACTCAGCTGTGAATTGGTATTTATGTCTCTATCCTCTCAGCAAATCTCCAAGCAGCCTTTGGGCACCTATTTCTTAGTAAAGTGCTTGGCATGCATTCTATGCTGAATAAAAAACTTTTTTTATTTTATTGAAGTACGATTCTTTCTACAGTGTGAAATAAAGGGCAGAGGATGGGATTGGGGCAGGTGGAAATTGAGGACATGGAGAGAAACCACATTCATACAATGATATTCTAGGTCAAGCAAGTCGGATGGTCCACCAAGTTGGATTTAAGCCTTTTTTCAAAATCGCAATTTTTAGAAAAAGGCTTAAATCCAAAATGTACAAACACTTTACATACAGTTAATTCTTGCTATTGACAATAGGCATGTTCTATAAAGTTACTGTTGATGCTCAACAGTAGATCCTGGGGGAAATATAGGGTTAAGTAGCTGCAAGCCTCTTGTGACAATTTTTCATCAATACATAATGTTGCTTTCAGTGTGTTTCTGTTTAGCAATACCTCATTTAATATATTGTTGATTCATTAACCTTGAACGCATAGTCAGCAGCACTGTACTTCATGCCTCAGTGAAGCTTAGCTAACACACATATTTTCTCCATAAGGTACTTCACAACCCTCTTGTGTTTAGTAACACTTAGCAGCACTTCAGAACTATGCTTGGGGCCTATTTTAAAGAACAAAATGCACAAAAATGAGAAAAACATGGCAGTCAATACACCCTAGAAAGGACACATGTTTACAATATGAGAGCTAAAAAAAGAATGTGGAACATCGGGCACGTCGTGGTTACCTTTTCCTGTCTCAGCTGGGAATGTGGCATCTGGGGACTGAAGCCTTCTTTAGCTTTGTGCACACACCTGTCCACAAATGACAACTAGGGCACCCTGGAACATTAATATGAGGTTTACACAAAAATTTTAGCACATGTGCATTTGCAAATACAGAATCTATGCATAATAAGGATCAACTGTACATTCTTCTTTTTTTTTTTTTTTTTTTTTTTTTGTGAGTTTTGGCCAGGGCTGGGTTTGAACCTGCCACCTCTGGCATATGGGACCGGCGCCCTACCACTTTAAGCCACAGGCACCACCTCAGGATCAACTGTACATTATTCTAATGTTACTCTCATCCCCACTGTCAAAAAGCAGAAATGACAAATAAGAGTATGGACTTGCCTAAGGTCACACAGCGAATAGAGGGGAGACACAGAATGGAAACTTCTGCAGCTCTGCCTCCACAGATTTGCAAAATGGCTACTGGAGAGCAGGTTTTGGGGGCCTGCCTACAGTTTGGGGAATGGTATTTTCTAGCATATTAAACTTTTATTGTCTCAAAATAATTAGACTGGGACATCATCGATACTGTTACCTTTCTTTGCTGAAATTTTTGTTTGTTTCCCATCACTAATGGAATATGTAAAGGAATTACTCTTTCATTCTCATGATAAATGCTGACCAAAATGTAAATTTAGCTTAAAAATATTCATAAGCCTGATACCGAAGTTTATTAATCATTCTTTATTATTTATTTATTTTTGAGGCAGTCCCACTCTGTTGCGCCAGGCAACCATTGCCTAGTTTATAGCAACTTCAAACTCTTGGGCTCAAGGAATCCTCCTGCCTCAGCCTCCTAAGTAGCTGGGAACACAGACTCCTGCCAAGAGGCTGGCTAATTTTTCTATTCTTTGGTAGAGATGGAGTCCCACGTTTGCTCAGGCTGCTCTCAAACTCCTGACCTCAAGGAATCCTCCTGCCTCAGCCTCCCGAGTAGCTGAGAATTCAAATCAATTTTTCTATCTTTTGGTAGAGATGGGGGTCTTGCTCTTGCTCAGGCTGTTCTTGAATTCCCAACTTCAAGGGATCCTCCTGCACTGGCCTCCCAGAGTGTTAGGATTACAGGTGTGAGCCACCACGCCTGGCTCAAATCATTCTTCATTATTAACCGATAGAAATTTAATACAGATTTACTGTCTTCTTTCAGTATAGTCTATTGACTTGAATGGCCTTAGATCTTTAAAAACTATAAAATTTTATGCTTTCTTTGAGTTTATATTATACTTCAGAGATACGGAAGCCTCAGGAAGAGGAGAAAGCTTGTGCACAGTAACCATTTTGTGTGCGCTGACAGCGCTGGAACCTGGGAGACTTCAGGCTCCTCTCCACGTACATCTCAGAATCTTTTCCTCTTTCCATTGACCCACAGATCAATGGAAATTAGGCTACTTCATTATCGATTTATGATGCAAAAAAATGCTTTTCGTAACATACACTTCAGTATAAATGTTCTTCATAAGCAAAATGCTCTTAGATACTTACTTTAGGAAATGTAATAGTCGTCAGCCAAGACGAACATAGAGTACAGCTCATGTCTGAGTAATTATTTGACCAGAGATGCCTGGTTTGGACTCAATTTCCAATAAATATTATGCTGTCAACCTCTCTTTATTAATGACCTCTTAAATGTTATTCAGATTATGATATTCATATGATCAAGTTCTAGAATTACACATAATAGCAAGCAAAGCACTTGTAATGACCAATAGGAACAAGATTATTCTAAGATGCTGAAATAAAATTGACTGTTGACCATCAATCTATCCTCAGATCCCTCCCATCTTAAATTTTAGTTCTTTCTTAAAGAATAAAGTGAAAAGAGAAACAGATATTTAGCAGCCACTTAGAGAAGTATTGTCCTTAAATTCTTCACATGTTAAACCACATTTTGCCTCCTATTACCCTTACATTATTTAATATATTTATCATTAGCTACTCTTCACCTTTGGTATCTCTCAAAAGTCACCCAACAAGACAACAGGCCAGCATTTTATTTCATTCTTTTTAGAACAAAAACCAACTGGCTTCACTTTCTGTGCTTGTCACTTACCAGGTGAAATTCTCCCTGTCCTCTCTGTTGTAGTCAAGAATTCCAATGTTAAATTATCCTGGCGAGTTTTTAGAACTGGAGTTTTATTATCCTAAAAATGATAAACATCCTTTTACTCTGGGTGCTATTGCAGGTTAAGAAAATATTTATGTAATCAACAATGAGCACAGAGAGTACAAGAAGTCATTAACGGCAAGTTATTTTATGTGAGGGATTGCAGGAGGGTCAGATTCAGAGCTTAAGCAAAAGTATTTTCCTGTAACTTTTCCCTAAATGAGCACATTAAAGTCAGAGAAAGAACAATTCTTTCACCATAATTCATGGTTTTTTGAAAGCTAAACGACCTTTAAAAAAATTTTTTTGGCCTCAAGATGTGATAAAAATGGAAGGGATATGAATACCTACAATGCAGTAATGAATTGTAAATGGCTTTGTAACCCACCTCCAGTGCTCACAGATCCTGTCCAAAAAAGCATCTATTCATACATCAGAACCACATAACAATAGGTCCTTCCACTGGTATCTGAATTCATATCAAACTGAAAAGTTTTTCTGGTTATTTTAAAAAATGAAAAGGCTTTTCTAGAATTATCTCAGTACATTTCTTTGTTGTTTACTACAGCTAATTTAACCTTTATTCTAATATATCAAGCAGTGTGTTACAGAGCAAAATAAATACATTATATTGGTCAGCCCACTCCATTTACTGAACTCTGCTGTCCCTTTCTTTGGTCTCTCCCAGCAGGAGTGTATGATGGCACCTCACACTGTGTTCTGAATGGGGAATCCAGACCCTTCCAGCTCACAATTGACGCAGTCTGTCACTCACACTTATGAGCCCCATTCCAGAACAGACACATAGGGCTGAAGGCTCAGACCCATACTGGAGTTTGCCCAGTTGTAGTGCTTGAACTTCAAGTCTCACTGCAAAAAAGGGAGTGAGAGATGGGACAGCAATGGGGCCAGAGACAGGAGACCTGGATGCTCATTCTGGGCTTTTAAGGCCTTCAGTTCTTCATTCTGTCTCCTCTCCAGTAATTGTGGTGATTAAATGGAATTACTTTGAGATATTTTCCAACGTAATCTAGTAAGATCCAGATCTCTGGCGGGCAGGGCCCAGGTAACAGCATTATGTAAAAGTTGCTAGGTAATCTAAGGTTGAGAACCAGTGAGTTAAAGCACCTCTCTGAAGGTTGTTAGGCCAGATGCTTTTCCTCAGACAGTGTGAATGCATTTCAGGAACAATGGCTACACTTTTGACAACACATTTGTAGAATTCACACAGAAGTGAGTAACATTGGGAGTGGGTCTAGGGGCCCTGTAAATATCCTCATGACCCAGACAAGGTACAGTACCAGTAAAGGTAGCTTTGCAATTACGGACAAAATAGGTTAGTCTGGATGGACATGGAGTCACCTGGTTCAACAATGACTCCAGGTAGTAACAACTCAAGCAAAGATGGAAGAAAACAGGTCTCCCTTAGTGGACTGGTTTTTTTTTTTTTCAACTTGGCATTTGGGAGCAGATCTGTCCCATTTGAAATGAACTGAGTAAACCTCCATGGAACTTTTAACTAAGGGGTAGGGACCAGGGATAGGAGATGAAGTGAGAGACCCAGGAAAGAAACCAGATTGATAGATAGCATTTGTGTAATTCATTATGTAATATATGGTTATGTACTATATAATCTGAAAATTATAATGTATAGTTGTATGATACATCATCTAAAAAAAACTTATTGGAAAACTTGGTTTTAGATGCTTTTGTCCCTAAAGGACTCAAATATCATCTATTTGTGGTAGATCATATTCCCTTTAGCAAAACGTGTTGGTACGCATGTTTGATTATGAAAAGAAAGGCCCCAAAGCTTTAGCTAGAAGATAAATGAATGAAACTAAAAGAAAGAAGTCATTATATATTGTATTGCACCTGTGACTACATCATGATTTAATTTGTTCCCGAGTAATGGACTTTTTTTTTTTTTTTGAGACAGAGTCTCCCTGTCACCCTGGGTAGTGTGCCATGGTGTCATCATAGCTCATAGCAGCCTCCAACTCTTGGGCTCAAGCAATCCTATTGCCTCAATTTTTCTATTTTTAATAGAGGTGGGTGTCTCACTCTTGCTTTGGCTGGTCTCAAACTTGTGAGCTCAAGCAATCCACCTGCCTTGGCCTCCCAGAGTGCTAGGATTACAGGTGCAAGCCACAGGGGTACGGCCCTAATGGATATTTTTGTTGTTTGTAATGTTTCATGAATTTGTATCATGAATATGTGTGTATAGAACACACACGAGTAGTATTTCTATAGGATTGATTCCAGCAAGTGAGATTTCAGCATTATGGGGCAGCACTTTGTAACTTTAATAGGTCTATGAATCACCAGAGATCTTATTAAAATGCAGATTCTGATCCAGCAAGTCCGGCCTAAAATTCTTCATTTCTACCAAGCTCCCAATTTGCCAATGCTGCTGGATCAAGGACGATGCTCTGAGGAGATATCACAAGACGTATACTTTACTTTATTTTCATATTTATAAAAATGAGAAAGACCAGTGAAGTTTAAAAGTGAAAAGTAAAAGAGTGAATACTAGTATTTCTTTTGACTTTATAACTAATGTATTGCCCAAGTTTATATCAATGCATGTATTACTTTCATCATGTAAAAAATAGAAATTTGGCACAGGCAGTAAGATAATTTTAACAAATAGCAAATGGATTAAAAGACTATTCCCATTTCTCAATAAGAAGCAAGTAGTTTTCTCCCATCCCCTCCCGTATAAATGAGTTTTCCAATATTACTGTAAAATTTGTAGTGGGATTTTTACTTTTCTGTTTTCCTGCCTTTTCTTTCAACTGGCCTTTTTGAGATTTTTTTTTTTAATCAACCACCCACAGGGTTTTAACTTTCTCCAGGTCTTGTTCTCCTCTTTGCCTAGTGGCCGCAAAGTGTGTTCAGTCAGTGCCTTGTAAAAGTCCCTAAACTAAGTTTTCTTCTCTTTGTAAAATGCAAAAATCATCAGAAGTGGGGGTGGATGATGGAATTTCCTCCTGAGACAATGGCAACCCTTTACAGGACCTCTAGGAGTCAGCAGCACCATGAGGTCATCCCAGGACAGGGACAGCTCAGCCCCATTTTGCTGCAGAATATTTCAGTGACCTCGCCTGCAGAGAGTGGGGGCAAGTAAATTACAGATGTTAAATTCATCTTAGGTAACTTTTACATTTTATTCCCTTTTATCTTTTTTTATAAATCTGTTTTATGAAGGTTTTTTAATATGAAACTATAAGTTTTTGGAAACCAGAGAAGTTTCAGGCAGCTGCAAAAAGTCTCACTCAATGGGTAGTTAAAAAATGTTAATAGCATCTGATCTTTTGAAATGAAAATCTACCAGGAATTTAGGAAGGGGGGTTGAAATCATTTTATAGTATAGTAAATCCAGATTCACCTTCATGATTATTCCAAATGGAATAATCTTGGGGTTCAAATTAGTAATAATCTACTAATTTGAAGATTTAATTCATGCACTGACTGAGGTTAGACAATTTATAGAGCAGAATTCCACCTACTTTCTTTAGTTAGGCTTCTCATATCATTTCTGTGAAGTTTGAAACCTGCCACTCCAAAGGGTCCCTAGCCATTCATCCACTGGTCCGTCCAAATGGGTGATACAATTCTCCCTCAGTCTCTAGGAAGCAGAGATAGAGGTGATGTTGCCCATGACAGAACCCTAGACAGTATAAAAATCAGGCATTAACTATTTAAAGATGGGTTAGCATTTCCTTGGCTAAAAGTTGGAAGATGCAGGAGGAGCTGACAGTTTATAAACTGGAAGTAGAGGGCTACTGGAACCACAGAGCTTGCTTCTTGATCTTTTGCAAAGACGACACCTTAGCATCTGGGGGGAGGCTGAGAATTAGGATCATTTCCCTGGTTGTAAAGATCCACTTACAGAGACATAAAGCAGGGTATATTTGTCATTATATACCAAGATGGCAAATACCAAGCTTGCAGTGTATGTGTGTATGTGCAATAAGCATTTGAAATATGCCTTGCAGGTGTCTTTAAGCCTAAAAAAACTAGCATTTCTCCTCAGGGTTTCTATCTAGTGCTGTGCAACCTGATGGCATGAAAATCCAGATGGGGGTTATCATAAGACTAGTCAGGAAGGTGCCATCAGGATGCTTGTCACAGATAAACTGTGACCGACTCCTGATTCAGTGGCCCTGGTTAGACGGTCTCCAGGACCCATTTACCATTTGCTTCCCTATTTTGCTCTTGTTTCTACCCTCTCATTATAGACTCTGCTCACTCTGGCAATGTGATCACAGTTCACCAATTATTCCATAAATTATACACAGCAAACTTTCTAGATTCACTGGGAACTTTGAAACTGGAAATTGGGTTTCAACCAAAGATGGTGTGTGCTGGAGTAGCTGCAATAAACTGAAACCATTAGGGCTATTTGCAAACTAAGTGGATGTGTCTTTGTTAAAATTTGATGTTTATTTTTAATATGGTTGCTTGCCCTTCTGTATTTGAACAGCTCATTACACCTTAAATATAAACCACATGCACACTAAAGCATTTATGTAATTTTCTGGGGCAAAGAATTTGGGCTGTTATCCAACAACACTAAAATATATTACTTTAATATTTATTTGCATCTGTTTGGTATTGTCATGATCCGTATAAGACAGAATCATTTTGCTTTCCTTTTAAACAAAAAAGAAAAAGAAAAGAAAACTGTTCACAGACTACTTTGAGTCAAGTGGATTTGAAAAGCTCCATTTGCAATTGAGTTCCTTTTCGCAGATATTAGGATCATAAGCATTGGGGAAGAATAACATAATGAATGATGAGTTTTGGACAATACTATGGCTGATTTGGTAAAGTTATGTTTTTGGCTTAAACAATAGGATATTTGATCAAATCAACTACAGAGAAGAAAATAGTGTTGCAAAAGATAAGTTTCTAATTGAGACAGACAAGGAATTGTGCATCAGAAACAGCTGCAAGGAAATGGATCCCATTACATTTTTACATGCTAATAAGCTGAATTTCCACATTAGATGGTCGCAAATTTTATTCCTAAGACATCCAGGTGCCTTTACATCTGTGTGGTATATTTGGAAAGGAAGAATAATCAGATGGAAAATAGTTTATACTCATAGTATGCCTTCTTTTAGTTTTTTTCCTTATTAATTTTGTTATCCTTACATGCTATGTAAATGAGGAGAGCTAGTTCAACATTATTATAAATTTAGATGTCACCCTTCTCTCCCTCTTCCAAGCCAAGGAGCATGTCCCCTGTTTCTATAGAAACATCTACATTTACCTTTAGACACTATGTTAAGAGAAGCCAGGAAATAAACAGTGTTTCCCTGAATAAGGTATTTGTGTTAGTCGAGGTAATGCTGGTGTAACAAATCTCAGTGACTCCATACTCTGGAGGTTAATGGGATCTTAGAAAATGTGTCCAACATAAATCAGCAGGAGGCTTTGTTCCATATTCACCTAGAGCTCCGGGTTGAAGACAATCCATAGCCTGGTATCATCACCATATCAGTACACAGACGACAGTCAAGATTGTCTCATCGGGGAGCAGGAAGAACTCACACCCACCCTTAGTCTCTTAAATCTGCAACAACAAGGATTACTTTCATTCCTGGGGCATTGGCCAAAACCAGTCAGATGGCCTTACTTCAACTACTAGAGAGGCGGGGAAATTCAGATGAGCCATTACGTGAGCCATCTAACAATTGTCAACATTGTTTTCACCACTATCATGCTTTTTTAAATCTGTGCCCTGGGGAGTCACAAAGCCCAAGTTGATTATCTCTTCCAACCAATATATTGTGTTGGGAGTGAATACCAAATCTCTTTACACATTACCAAATTTTGTGTATCTAATGCATTCAGTTTTAATTTGCTATGAAACTATTCTAATTTATGAGAAATTCTAACGTGAACTTACATGTCACTCACAAAAATTAACTATATTTCTAATGGACACCTCTTTGGAAGGTTGTGGTTTGATATTTATTTCAAAATTTCTTTTTAATATATATCCAGCAAGGCTTTTTGTATAGAGTGAGGCAAATCATAAAATTAGTGAAAGTTAACAATTCCTCTGAACAGCCTCCACAGACACAGAACTTACTACGAGCCATCTCCACATGAAATAATACATGCATTGATAGCCACTGTCACTTGGAAATAGCTAACTGAAATGTATAGCTGACAGTAAGTTTTAATCCAGAATTTTATTAGTGGGCTTGGTGAAAATGGATCATAAGTCTTAAAGGCAAAAGATGTTAAATTCTGATCTCAGGAATGACCCAAGGAGATACTCAAGAAATTCAACTAAAGATACTAGTTTGGGCTCAAAAATGTTCCTCAAATAGAAAAAAAAGAAAGAAACATGGGCTTTATGAAGGAAATCAAAAACAAACAAATAAAGAGAAGAGAAAGAAAAAGATGTCGATCTCCAAGACAGAGATACACATGTCACAACTTAAATCCGAATGTCTACATTCGTATCTGCATAGGGAAGATGAGTTTAGAATCTTGTTTTCACATCACTTCTTTACGCAAATGACTCGTTGTTTTAAGGAAAAGGATTTTTTTGCCTTCAAAAATGTTTTAGTGCCATGAAGAAAATGTAAACTGTGTTTGAATTTCCATAACCTCTAAATTTTATGGCAGGGACCCAGATCCTATTAACAGTTTTCTGTTTCAACACCTGTTATCAAATCATAACATTTTAGTTAAACTGGCAAATTATTCTCTTTCACAAGGAAAGTGTAAATAAACTATGATTTAGAATCATTTGGGTAATTTTTTTCCATACTGTGGACATTAATAGCTGCTTAGTCTTCTGACATGATGTAAACACTCTTATCATATTTTCACCCAGTATGTTGATGTAATTTGTGCACGTTTCTGTTTCCGCCACTAGAACATAAGCTTTTGAAGAACAAGGTCAACACCTTATCCTTCTCTTAGTTCAGTGTGCCTTTAATAAAGTTGTTCCTCAATAAATGCTTACCAAATGCATTATACTTATAGTCCAAAGAAGAATAAGATCTCATGGACGTACCCTGGCTGATTTTTGATTCAGAATTTCTTGGTGACAGAGGACTCTGAAATAGTCATCTTTGGAAGAAAAAAGAATGCTTTGAGCCAAAGGTCATTAAGCAAAGTTTTGGGTTGGAGGGAGTGGAGCTTTTCCTTAGAGATTTCTCAGAAAATGAGGATAGAATACTCACTCACATTAACATTATTATCATTAAATACTATTTTAAAAATATGTAGCTCAATGCTTGATTCTCTATGAGTTATCCTTAAAGGAAGATTATGTCTAATAAAGTGTATGTTATCTTTGCCAAAAGTATAGAAGTTACTAAGCCTTAGGTAAACTGGTCACAAAAGACAAAGACAAAAAGACTACTCCCCCCAAAAAATGTTACTAAAATTCAAAAATCTAAATTCCAACAACCTAAAAGCAACGAAAGTTAAGACAACCGTGTCATTTGCTTTAAGTGGGGAGACACCAGTGAGGCTTCCCAGTGACCCAGACCACAGATGGTTTTGGTCTGAACCACAGTGATCACAGGGCCACTGGCAGGAGGCAAGTGGGCTTGAGATATGTTTGCAGGCAGCTGAGGTTTTATCATTTGTCTCCTCCACCAAACGTCATGCTGGAATGTAATTGCCAGTGTAATGCAGTATGTATTGGGAGACAGGGCCTTTAAGAGGTGGGTAGGCCAAAGAGCTCTCCCTCATTGGTGGGTCTAATGCCTCCATAAAAAGGCTTTCATGAATGACTCTCTCCACCCTTCCTCCTTTCAACATGTGTTGACAAGAGGGCCCTCAACAGACGTCAACACCCTGATATGAGATTTCTCAGCCTCTGTAACTTTAAGCCAATAAACTTTCTGTTTATTGTAAATTACCCAGGCTCAGGTATTTTGTTAAAGCAGCACAAAATGGACTAAGAAAAAGGCAGACCCAACAGTATTTGTTAACGTCCAGATGGGGGATATGAGAGAAAGTAGGGAGATGGATCTTTGACATAATAAAATTATATTCATTAAGATGGAAAGACTACGAAGAAAGTAGATTTACAGAGTAAATCAGAAATCTGACTGGAATATGTTAATTTAAGAGTCAAGATGCCTGTCCTGTTTGACTTCCAAGTAGAGATGTTCAGCAGACTAGCGGATGCACTTTACAAACTATTATTGTGATCACAGTAACCCTGAAAGAGAACTTTATTTTTCAGGTGAACAAAGGCTCAGAAGAATAAAGCAACCTATCCAAAGACCAAATAGCCAAAGAGTGGGAGATAGTATATACACATACATAATGTGTGAATATTTTTATATGTACATTTAATGAGATTTTATTTATAGTCCAAGGTTTCATGCCTGTGTATCTCACATAAATAAATAGATGGCAAAGACAAGGCCTCCTTATCCAAACCCATATACCCAAAGTTGACTAATACAATACTGTATCAATTATAGATACCCAATAACAACTGATTTAACTCTGAATACAAACTGCAGAAAGGAGAATTAGGAGACTGGAGGAAAATATAATCCCTCTCCTGTGCCCAGGTCTGCTGATAGAATTCTGTCATTATCAAGAAACTTGTATCTTAGAAGCAGAGAGGGAGAAAATGACTAAGCCACTATGTTGAGTCTGCTCCTTCACCCCTTCCAAGCCCAGAGGTCATGTTGGCTCCTAAATTATACTTGTAAATATCTATTTATTAAATATCTTCAAACCACCCCATTTGAATTGCTCTGTTTTTCCTATTAAAGCCCCATCTGATCCCAGGAGGGCCATGTGGAGCAGTCTAGGGGACAGTCTCAGGGCTCAGAGGCTGCCAGGGAGGGAACTGGGGTAACACATACTCTATTCTCATTCTCCTCCCTTTCACCTAAATTCTTTATTTTATTTTTAATTGACAAATAATAATTATATATATTTATAGGTTACAATGTGATATTTTAATATACATTGTGAGATAATTCAATCAAGCTAATTACCATATCTATCACCTCACATTTGTGGTCAGAACATTTAAAATCTTTGTTTTTTAGCGATTTTGAAATATATAATACGTTATTGTAAACTTTAGTGATGGTTCTGTGCAGTTGAATATTAAAACTTATTCCTTTTGCCTAACTGAAACGTTGTATCCTTGATGTCCCTTTTTCCAGTCACTGCCCTCCTCCAGTTTCAGGTAACCATCATTCTACCTCTGCCTCTACGAGTTTAACCTTATTAGATTCTACATGTCAGTGAGATCCTAAAAAAGTTATCTTTCTGTGCCTGGGTTATTTCACTTCACTGGTGTAATGTCCTGCAAATTTATCCCTGTTGTGGCAGGTGGCAGGATTTCCTTCTTTCTGAAGACTGAAGAGTATCCCACTACTTATTCATCCCATGTTTTCTTAATCCATTTACCTGTTGATGGACACTTAGGTTGCTTCCATATTTTACTTACTGTGAGTAATTCTACAATGAGCAGACATCTCTTTGACACACTGATTTCAATTCCTTTGCATTTTTATCCAGAAGTAGAATTGCTGCATCCTGTGTTACTTCTATTTTTAATTTTTTGAAGAATCTCTATACCGTTTTCCATAAATATTAACAGTCCCACCATCAGCCATTTTAACAGGTGTAAAGTGATACAACATATTTCATTATGGTTTTAATTTGCATTTCCGTGATGGAGTGATGTTGAGCATTTTTTCATGCATCTGTTGACCATTTGTATGTCTTCTTTTGAGAAATGTCTACTCAGGTCATTTGTACATTTTTATAATCAGGTTTTATGTTTTCTTGCTATTAGGTTGAGTTCCTTAAATATTTGGGGCATTAACTCCTTATCAGATGTACAATTTGCAAATATTTTCTCTCCACCTGTGGGTCATCTCTTCACTCTGTTAACTGTTTCCTTTGCTGTGCAAATGCTTTTTAGTTTGATACAATCCCATTGCCTATTTTTTCACCTGTTGCCTATGCTTTTGGAGTCATATCTAAGAAATCACTTCCCAGACCACTGTTGTGGATCTTTCCCCTATGTTTTCTTCTAATATTTTTATAGTTTTGGGTCTGACATTTAAATTTTAATCTATTTTGAATTGATTTTTGTAAATGGTGTGAGATAAGTGTCCAATTTTATTCTTCTGCATGTAGAAATTCAGTTTTCCCAACATCATTTATTAAAGAGATTTTCCTCCATTCTCTGTTGTGCGTTTTTGGCACCTTTGTGGAAAATCCATTGCCCATAAATGTGTGGGTTTATTTCTGGGCTCTCTCTCCTGCTCTGCTGTCTTAGAACCAAGCTTTGCCAGGGCTCTTCTGAAAGCGATCAGGAAGCCACAGGGTAAGAAAATCCACCTGCTGATGTAGAGGGCAGGGGGCCACTTGGAGGGTACAGGGGAGATAACTGTTTCTCCCAGAGTCTTTCTTACACAGAAACAGAAAAGTGTCCATGTCGGCACACACACACTCCACTGTCCTCCCCACACTTCTCTGTAAGAGGTAGGTACAAAGAAGCTAAAACATTAACTGGGACTCAGGAAACTAGGACCTGAGCACCTCGCAAGCTGAACTGATCCCTTAGAAAACCCTAGGCCTCTGTTTTTCCATCTGTGGTTCTGAGTAAACTGTGTTTTTCAGGTGTCATTCTATAGCTGTGCTGCTCAAAAAAGCTTTTGAATACTTGAAACGTGGTTAGTGCAACTGGAGAACTAAGCTTTAAATATTTTTAAATTTTAATCAATTAAAATTAGTCACCTGAGGCTGGTAGAGATGATGATGGATGGCACAGATACAGAAAATTATCATCAATGAAGAAGTTCCCATTAGATAGTTCTACCTTAGAGGCCCAATAGTCAGAATGTGAGGAACAGCCCTCATGCCGTGCCAGCCAACCATGCATTCTACATAAATGTCATTCTCCATCCCCCACTCCCACCCCCATTCTACTCCTTTGGCCCTCCATTTGGAAATATTGAGAGGAAATTCCTTCTTATTTTTTTTAAATGTTTATATTCCTGACAACCAGCTTAAATTAAAGCTCAGTATATGTAATTGTATAGTAATACAGTCATATCAATAGTTTAGTTTTCAGTATAACTGAGTCCCTATGAATATTCTTCCAGCCCTCTCCCCCTCCCTCTTTTCCACAACGTAACCATCATCTTGACCTAGTGTTTATTAGTATTTATCATTTCCAGTCATGCTTTTAACTTTTACTGTATGTGTATCCATAAACTAAGACAGTATTCTGTAAGTGTTCCTCTGACCATAATGTACCCCTCAGGTGACTGGATCTTAACTAGTAGAAAATTTATACTCTTATTAAAACACGGACGTTTCCTGAAACCAGATCATATCTAAGACATGTTTCCAAGTAGCCTACCAAGCCAGGAATCATAAAGTCTGTCTAGAGAGAAACCCAACAAACTTACATTTATTGAAACTCACATATGAAGATCATACTGAGTTAAAGCAGAACAGAAGGACGTAGATTCAAGAAAGGAACACTCCAAGCAAAATTCATCTGCAGAACTGAGGAAATCACCCAGTAACTTAGACACATGTGGTCTAGGGGCTCAATCTTTTCATTGAACATCCAGACCCCTGAGGGGACTTTCTCTTCCTGCCACCTCTTCACGTCACAGATTCAGTCTTCGCCACCTCTGGGGCTCAGGAATCTTCAGCTGTCTTCCTAGTCTCTGAAAAGCTCTGATAAATCACCCACATATTAGGTTGGGTTCCCCAGAAGCAGGTGCTGTGATATAGACGTCAGTGACTTATTAGGGAGGTGCTCTCAGAAGAAAACACCAAAGGAGGAGGGAGAATGGAACAAGAGTGGAGGAGGAGCCTGATTCTATGGAGGAATTCTGCACAGTGAGATATTTCTTAGAGTTGAATTGCCCTCATCCTCCAACCAGGAGTTGGGAGATGGCCCTTCGAAAGCTGCACTCCCGGCAGTCATTGGCTAAGGGCCACTTGGGACTAAGTGGGGATGGGATCTAAACTCCAGACAGTATTGCTACTTGAACAATTCCAAGGCGGCAAATCAGCTCCTTGTAGATTCATGTTTGGGCCACAGGAAGCAAAAGCACATCAAAGTCAGGAGAAAGAAGCTCAGAAATGGTAAAAGTGATCAAAGGGGGTCAGCACAGAGCACCAGCAGACACAAACCACTAAGACAAAATAACACCTGCTGGAGCTGATGGATGTTTGCATTTCAGTATTGATGTGCTAATGGGATGACCTTAGAATCTCAGAAATGAGCATCTTGAATTGAAAGATCCTTTAATACTTATATCGGAAAGAAGTTTGGAGATCACATAGGGATCTAAAAATAGACCTGCCATTCGATCCGGCAATTCCTCTACTAGGCATATATCCAGAAGACCAAAAATCACTTTATAACAAAGATATTTGCACCAGAATGTTTATTGCAGCCCAATTCATAATTGCTGAGTTGTGGAAGAAGCCCAAGTGCTGATTGACCCAAGAATGGATTAATAAATTAATAAATTGTACACTATGGAATATTATGCAGCCTTAAAAAATGGAGACTTTACCTCTGCTACGTTTACATGGATGGAGCTGGAACATATTCCTCTTAGCAAAGTATCTCAAGAATGAAAGAAAAAGTATCCAATGTACTCACCCCTAATATGAAACCAATTTATAAACACCCACACTTCCATGTGAAAACTATAACCCAACTATAGCCCAAGATGAAGGGGAAACAGGAGGGGGAAGGAAAGGGGAGGATGGGTGGAGGGAGGGTAAGTGGTGGGACCACACCTATGGTGCATTTTACAAGGGTACATGTTAAATCTACTAAGTGTTGAATATAAATGTCTTAACACAATAACTAAGAAAATGAGGTAAAGGTTATGTTAACCAGTTTGATGAAAGTATTTCAAATTGTATGTAAAACCAGCACATTGTACCTCATAATTGCATTAATATACACAGCTATGATTTAATTAAAAAATACTTATATTTCCCAAAGCCCCCCCAAATCAGATTATGAAAATAGACTTTAAGTAGCCATTAAATAAGTCCAGCCTTGACTCAAAACCATAGTGAGCTACATAACTTAAGTAAAAGTTGTTCTACGTCTTTTAAAAATAACAGACAGCCTTCAGAATGGAAGAAGATTTTTACAGATTATGTTTCTGACCAAGGTCTGTTAACTAGAATCCACAGAGAACTCAAATTAATCAATAAGAACAAACATCTCCATTTCTTGGTGGGCAAGAGACTTGAACAGAAACTTCTCTGAAGATGACAGGTGTGTGGCCTACAAACACATGAAAAAATGCTCATCATCTTTAATCATCAGAGAACCACTTTGGGATATCACCTAACTCCACTTAGATTAGCCCACATTACAAAATCCCCAAACTGCAGGTGTTGGCATGGACGTAGAGAGAAAGGAACACTTCTGCACTGCTGGGGGGACTGCAAACTAAAACAGCCTTTTGTGGAAAGAAATATGGAGAATTCTCAGGGAACTAAAAGTTGACCTTTCGTCTGACCCCACAATATCATTACTAGCTATCTACCCAGATGAACAAAAACCATTTCACAGCAAGGACATTTGCACCAAAATGTTTATTGCAGCCTAATTCACAATAGCCAAGTCCTGGAAGCAGCCTAAATGCCCATCAACCCATGAATTGATAAACAAATTGTGGCATATGTATGCCTTTGGGGTACTAAGCAGCCATAAAAAATGGGAGACTTTACATCTTTTATGCTTATCTGGATGGAGCTGGAACATATTCTTCTTAGTAAAGTATCTCAAGAATGGGGGAGAAGTATCCAATGTACTCAATATTATTAAGAAACCAATATATAAACACACATTCATATGAATGATAAAACATAAAGACAATCCATAAAGAAAGAGGGGAGAGGAGGAACAGGCAAGAGGAGGGGGGAGGACGAGTGCAGGGAGAGTATTTGGCAGGATCTCACCTAATGTACACAATGCAAGGATATATTTCAAAACAACTAAGAGTATATTATAAATTTCTTACCACAAAAACGAGTGAGGTGATGATTATATTAATTAGCTTGATTTAAGCATTCCATATTATATATCAAATCATCACATAGTACCCCATAAATGTATACAGTTATGATTTAATTAAAAACTAAGTAAAAAAGTCACTATCTTTAATCTTACTTCATTTATCAAGCCAATATTGGTCCAATTATATCCTGAATTAATCTTGGTGCTGTACTTCACTTTGCATTTTGGGGTCATCTCCTGTAACAGAACAGTAAATTGACAGCCTTATCCCTTCACCTCTGTGAACACTCACATGCTCAGGCAAGGCTCACTTTAGCCTTCCTTGCATGTTGCCATAAACTCACCCTTCCCTCAGCATTAGGAGCCCAATGACCCAGTACAATCTAATCTTGTTCTTCATAAAGAACAAACCCCTATCTGAAATCCAATATGCCAGGGAAGAGATCTCAGGTGATAAAAATGAATTGGCAGAATGAGGTTCTCACCTATTTACCATCCACTAGGGATGTGTGGGTTGGAAGCTTTGGGTAACTGCAAAATAGGGTGGGGCAAGTAGGAGGATGACAGCAAGTAATCGAACCGTTCTGGGAATTGTCTGCAATTTCACAAGCGGGATCACCACTGAATGGGCATTTGCAACACACAAAAGCAAATTGGCATGCTGTAACTGGGTGTCATCTTATGGAAGCTGGTATACATCCATCTCATAAGAGACAGTTTGTCACAGATCCAATAAATACTTCATGGTATCTCAGAAAGAAAATGCCTCCAGGCGTGTGAAGCAGAGGCACCTCTTAGTCATAACTGTGTAGTCAGTTCCAAACACTCTTAGCATCATTAAAGCATTATGTCCTGAACTGAACTAGGGGAGGGCTAGAGGCAAGTACACATCAGTAGTATAAATAATATGGCAGCTGGGTGGAGGGTGAGGGAGGGAGGAGGAACAGAAGATGGACAGATAGACTTACCTGCAGCTCTCCTGCCTTATTCTCTATTCCACATTCACAGAATTATTTTTAGTCTTTATTGTTACTTAAATTTTTAATTATGCATCTTGTAAAAACATTTAAAGTGTACATAAAATTATATTTTAAAAAGTCTAGGCACCCATCATTATTCTTAAACCAATGTCTTTGCTCCTTGTTCACTGTGTTATGTGAATATAATTTCTTTATGCGCTGTAGCTTTTGAATCTTATTTAAGAAATTGTTCCCGATTATAATGTTATAAAACTTTCTCCTCTAAATGCTGCTAAGTGTTTAACAGTTTTTCTTCTCACATTTTGGTATTTAACCCAATTGGAATTTATTACCACATGTTAAAAAGGAACCTTTTTTTTCTACATGAGTTGTATAAAATATTCTTTTGAATAGCCTATCCCCCCCTCACTGATGTGTAATGTCTCCTGTGTTACATTCATTCCTCCATCTATAAATAAGTCTGTTCCAGGGCCTTCTTTTTCTGTTCCTGGTCTGTTTATCTATTTCTGTGTCATTACCATATTGTTTATATTTACAAACTTTAATGTTTATTTTAGCTCTTTGCTTTTCAGGGAACAAAAATACATTTTATGAGGAATTTGTGGAGTCGTATGTTAAATTTGGTTGGGGTTACACCATAATTATAGATTAATATGGAAGGGAATTGTCATCCATACCACATCGATCCTATTTTATTCATTTACTTGGGTTTATTATGTTTTTCAAATATGAAAACTTGGGTTTGTAACTTTCTTGATCCTTTGTTACGTTTATTCAGAGGCAAATTATTTTTGTTATTGTTGTTAGTGGCACATTTTTTAAAATTTACATTCTACTTGGTTGTTTATTCATAGAATGGAACTAATTTTTGTATATTGATCTTGTATCCAACAACCTTCAGGACTCTCTTATCACCTCAAATAGTTTGTAGAAACTCTCTGATCTCCTACACAGACAATAATATTATAAGAGAAGAACAACAATTCTGTTTCTTTCCCAAATCTGTTTCATTTTTCTTATATTGCCACATCACCTTGGACAATGTAGATTAGAAAGAGTGATACTAAACATACTTTCCTTGCTTTACTAGAACACTACTAATAATTCACCATTAACAATGATATTTGCTGTAGATTTTTGATAGGTGCCCTTTGTCAAGTTAAGAAGTTTTACTCCCATGCATTATTTACCAAGAATATTCCCTAATAAAAACAGGTTAAATTTTGTTAAATACTTTTTAATTCATTTATTGAGATGCTCAAGAAGCTTTTTCCTTTAAAGTGCTATTATTTTTTGAAGATGTTCTTATGATAAAATGATATAAGAATTGATTTCATTGATGTTTAAGGTTTCTTATATTAATGGGACAAAAACCTTTATGTCATGAAGATTAATTTTTGACATATACTGTTAAACTTAGTCATATTTTATTTATTATTTTTGCATCTATATTTTCAGGTAAAAGCTGGTTTAGATTTTTTCTTGTTTTGGACTGATTTTATAATAAAGTATTATTAGCTTCTTAAATTAGTTGGAGATATTTTTCCTCTTTTTCTATTTTCTGAAAGACTTTGTGTATTACTTTTCTTGACATGTTGGTGAAGAACATCTAAAGAAAAATACCAGGGCTTAATGAATTTGGGGTCTAGAATATTTATCATACTATCAGCTTAGTATATTTAATAATTATAGATTGATTTAAAATTTCCATTTCTTCTTTAGTCAATTATGGTAAATTTAATTTTTCTGAGAAATCATCCATTAAATCTGCATTTCAAATTTTTTTTATTATTAAATAATAGCTGTGTACATTAATGTGATCATGGGGCACCATACACTGGTTTTATAGACCGTTTGACACATTTTCATCACACTGGTTAACATAGCCTTCTTGGCATTTTCTTGGTTATTGTGTTAAGACATTTATATTCTACATTTACTAAGTTTCACATGTACCCTTGTAAGATGCACCACAGGTGTAATCCCACCAATCACCCTCCCTCCGCTCATCCTCCTCCCTCCCTCCCCTCCCTCTCTCCCTTCCCCATATTCTTAGGTTATAACTAATTATAGCTTTCATGTGAAAGCCATAAATTAGTTTCATAGTAGGGCTGAGTACATTGGATACTTTTTCTTCCATTCTTGAGATACTTTACTAAGAAGAATATGTTCCAGCTCCATCCATGGAAACATGAAAGAGGTAAAGTCTCCATCTTTCTTTAAGGCTGCATAATATTCCATGGTGTACATTCACGTCAGAATTCTACCAAACCTTTAAAGAGAAACTAGTATCTATATTACTCAACCTGTTCCAAAATGCATTTTCAAATTTGTTGATATAAAGTCATTCTATTCTATATCTATTATCTTATGATTCCTTTTATCTCTAATTGTAATAATGTTCCCAATTTCACTATTATATTATTATGATTGTAACATCATATTTCTGCTGCCTTGCCTATTCATTTTACAGTTATTCTTGCCCATTGTTATCCTTTCAAAGAACTAGGTTTTGATTTTATTAATATTCCTTTTTATTTGCTCTAATTCATTATTTCCCATCCTTAAAGTTACTTTCATTCTGCTTTCTTTGGGTTTACTCTGTTTGGGTTTTTCTGCAACTCTTGTATTTGGAATTAATTTTCAGTCTCCTCTTCTCTAATATGGTCATTCAACGCTGCACATTTACCCATAAGTGTTGCATTAGCTGCTTCCCACTAGATTTTATGTGTAGTGTTTCCACTGCCTTTCACTTCTCAACATTTTCTAATTTTATTTTTTCTCCATCAGAAATTATTCAGAAGTGTGTTGTTTTAATTTTGTTTCCAAATGTGTGAGAAACAGGATTGAATTTTTCCTTTATCTTGGTTCTACTATTGTTTCATGTGGTCAGAATAAATGGTCTATGAATTTTGTTTTTAATATTTGTTGCCTAATATGTGGCAAATTTTCATAAAAGCTCCATGTGTTTTTCTGAAGAACATATAATCTTAAATGCAGTATGCTAGACTCTCTCTGTATGATCCATCACCACATAGTCCGTCAAGCCCATTAATTGCATTGTTTGAAAATTCTATATTTTTCCTAAATGATTCTTGCTGGTCATTTCAACTGTAAATTCTTTTAAAGTATTAAAATTTCACACCTTGAAGTATCTGTTACATTTTACTTGTAATTCTGTGGACTTTTGGTCCACATACCAACCCTAAGCATTCAAATTGGTTCATATACTTATTTCTACTGGAAATTATATAAATATTGCCTATTTTCCTGTAAGCTCAACTATATTTTCATAATAATCCCATAGAGAGTTACCAAGGTTTGATTTTTAATTTGTCATATTTTCAGAATCAGAATTGTGATGTGATTGGAAGGAAAGAATGAAAGAAGGGAGGGACTGAAGAGGGAGGGATAGGAAAGATAAAAGACATTCTGAAAGATGGTAGGTCTTTGTGTGTTCCTTTGGATGTCTTTTGTCTAGGTATTTTAAAAGTTCTATAGCATCAACCAGAATTAGGGAGCTCCCCCCATTTCATAGGTGCCATTTCTCTCCTTCTACACTGGAACAAAGAGTGATCCCCACATAAGACTGGGGTGGAGGGTGCAATTTCTATTACACATAAGAGCAACTAGACTACAGGCAAAGTGTTTTGATACAGCATACTCTGGGGGCCATCTCCTATACCTTCTAACCTAATTAGTTCATATTTGAGGCTTTCAATAAAAGGATACTCTCAGAAGACTTCTGCTGGGTTTTTCTTTTCATGTGTGCTAATTATTATACTTATAATCACATAATCGACCTCTTAGGTTGCGAGGAAAAACAAGGGTGTGAGTGGTTAATTGCAAATGCAAGTGGCCCATTGCCTCCAGCAGACCTCCGGCATGTTAAACTTGGTGCCCAGTTGTAGCATAAATATTGTAAGTGGCAGAGCCTGACCTTTTAAAATCTAATTTCACAAATTCACTTATGCTTTTCTCAAACTCTCCAAGTCTTTGCAACTCTCTCGTAAAAGGCACAAACAAAACCCGAAACAGAAAGATCATTGCCATTGGCACACTTCATGATTTCATGCCTTCCACTTTCCAAGCTGTGCCTATTGGGTCTTCCAAATCAGAAGCTTTAAAATGACAATGAATTGGTAATAAATAAAGTTTGTATTCAGTTATAATATTTTAATGCTATAGTGCAATTAAATTACATCTTTCAAGCATAAGAGCTGTGTTCAGTGTTATGTGCTAAATTTATCACAGCAGATCTAAAATGAAAAACAGTAGTTAGTCATAAACAGTGAGCTAATGGTGTTCTTTCCACTCCAGTTCTAATGAGGCTCAACCCCTCAGAATGGAAAATAATTTAACAACAATATTTACTTAGATGATTAGCCTGGTTCTCTGACCCATATGGTCATATACAGCAATGTTCTAAAGTGAATATCTTCCAGATGGACATTAAAGTCCCTGCCCCATTCATTCCAACAGTTGCATTGACAGATGGAGGGGACAGAGCCGGCTTACTTGTTAAATTTACCCCAATAGTACTTGGATTCACTAAATCAGTTTTAATCTTCTCTAAAGGAACTTTAACAAATACCTGTATGAAATAGGTTTTAAAAACGTGACTTGTCATGATAATGTTTATTTCATTGGGTTCCAAAAATTCGTGTGATTAGCCAAAATTTGTGATCAAAAAAATTGCACATAAACCTGGGCTTTCCTGTGTGACCTTAAGAAAGGCTAAGTTTCATGAAGTCTCAGTTTCTCCATCTGCAAAATGGAAATTGTAGGATTGCAATTCCTACAGAGCAATTTTAGCTTAATTCCCCTGAAAGAGTGAATTAGACAATCACTCCTAATCTGTCTGACAAATTTCATCTCATGGAACTTCTGAAGACAATATGAAATCAAAGATGCCTAAGGTACCAGAAAGGATAAGTTGTTGGTTGGGTTATTTATGGGAATTATTTAACACTGAAACAAATCACAAATTGTTATGAAACCATGCCTTAGTCAGTGGTTCTCAACCTGTGGGTCACGACCCACAGGAACTGTATTAAAGGGCTGCAGCATTAGGAAGGTTGAAAACCACTGCCTTAGATAGATCTGCAGTTGCATGTTTGCAATGAACTTTTGGCTTATGACTTGCCTTAGCTCTTTGGTTAATTCCAACAGCCCCATATGAAGGGTCCTCTTTTCAAATGGTATGCAGGTGTGCTTCTTCATATTTTCTGCAGATGTTTTAACTGAGTGCTTCCTCATATTTTCTGCAGATGTTTTAACTGAGTGTCAAAGTCAGGCCTCATGAATCCAGGAATGTGGGAATAAGCTGTCATTTTACCTGGCACAAAATCACCTAATGCAACTCTCTTTTTCTACCCAACTTCAATTTCCAGCTAACATTCCGAATTTCATTTAGTATAAAGTGGCACACAAAAGAGACAAAAGGGATTGAACAGCCCAGGAAGTGTCCCTCTCTTCAATCCTGTTTTATTGTTGGACCAATCTTTTCTTTGAGCTGAAAGGCATCTTTGATTTCATATTGTCTTTAGAAGTTCCATGAGATGAAATTTGTCAGACAGATTACTCTGTCTAAATGTTGTTTGTAAAGAAGCAATGTTGAAAATGGCTTCACATTAAAATAATATTGCAATTTATTTATTCAATATTCTTTTATAGGGATTTATTTCACCTTTACTCCCACACATCTAAAACCTGTAGACCCTAGTATTAGAAACAAAAGTCCCTTAATAAGGTGAGTAAGGAGCTAAAAAGTTATTGAGAGTTAATGCCTTTTAAGGAGTACTTTTAAACTGGCCACACAGAGAGGTCAATACTTGACTCCAAAGGGGTAAGTTATTAGTACACCTGTCTTAGGGGGTTAAGTTATCAGTACACCAGGCTCGGGTATCACAGAACAAAAGACAAGGATCTTCCTATTGCCCCCTGAATCACACTGGGTAGGACCATGAGATTCTCTGCACTGTGCCACCAGGAAATGGGCCCAAGACACACCCACCAGCACAACCACATTTTTACTCTCTTACAAACAGTGTTAGTGAGATTGCATGTCATGTGCCAATACTGCCTTTGGGAAATCACACAATGTGGTATAAAAACAATATGATGAATCCATTTTCATATTCTCACCTTCTACTTTTAGCCCATAAATATCAGCTCATAAACATCCCAGCATGATAAAAGTCTGTTTTTGTACTTTTACAAAGTAATCAGCGATTCTGTCCAGCTCCCTGCAAAAATTCATGCTCTGATAAACTCCAAAGAGTTTATGGCTGTTAATCCTATACCTTTGTTTGCCCTTTGATATTTCTGAAGCAATTTTCCTTCTACTCATGGGGAAATCACCCATTTTATTGTGTTTACTGCCATATGATCAATTTACAGAATCAATTTCTAACCAGATAACTTTAGATTTTAGTTATTTCCTCTAAGCTCACTTACTTTCAACATACTAGGATGGTATCTAAGGAGAGAATAACTTTTTTTCCCTTCCCACATCTCAAAGCAAAAATAGAGTAGAAGCAAAGAGATGTTTACATGAGGGGTTTATGTGAGAGGCTGGCTGGTGTTAATGCTGTGATACGTTTCAAGGAAGGCAGAACTCAAATTGCCACGTGCCATGTCCCCCACCACCCAGCATGCTCCATGAGCACTAATAAGAGACTAATCACGAGAAGCATGGAAGAATCACAGTGGAAGGAGTGGTTCTGCTTCTCAGGCATGCAGTTAATCTGAAGTTCAACACAGACCCGCGTCAGTGCCCAAGGGATCCTCTCTGAAGGCATCTGGGAAGGATCTGTTCTCAGAAAGCTTTGGTTGAGGTATCGAGCAGGGTCAGATGAAAACCTGGTCATTAACCAAGAATGTCCACACAGAATGCTGCAAGGGATTTCCAGAAATCAAATGCAGGGCAGACAGGAAACAAATGAGGGAAATTTGCCAATCTATGATCTGGCATTTTTAGAAGAAATAGCAGAGAAATATCCAATCACTAGCACCAAGTACCCATGTTTTACAGGAGGAATGGGGTCAAGTGATGAATCTGGGGAGTCAGTTAAATTGGAGTTTGGTTTAAGGATGACTTCTTTGGACAGAAAGAAAAGAGAGTTGTCTTGAAATTTCCTAAACCTTCTCTTCGGATTACCTCTAACTCTCTTCCAAGTCTCTTCTCTTTTCAGTCTCCCAACTATCCCTCTCCCAGAACCCCCAGCCATGCCTCTGTCTCCTGGCTCCTTTTCTCAAACCCCTTTATTCTGCTCTTCCTCACAATTAAACCTGCTTAGATTTTCTCAGTGCATCGTTTCCATTTCTTATCTAGAAAATTAAGCTTAACTCAATTAAATGTCTTATTGCACCCCCATTATTACTCTCATATATCATACTACTAATAAAACAATGCTTATCAAAACTTAAACCTTTGGGGGGAGAATGAAATAGCAACTAGTTAGCCAAAACTACTGTCTCTCAATTATATTTTTAGGAAACTCAATTTATTTGGCCATTGTCCATCTTGAGAAATCTTTTTTTCATTTATTCATTCACTTTCTAACCCATTCCCTTGCTCTCTCAAATAATGCATTGAATAAATACTAATTACATTTTTATTTGCAGAGAAACTCTGTTAGAAGTTGAAAAAAATGACCAAGACACAGCCCCATCTTCAAAAGGTTATAGTCCTTTGAGAAAGACATTGAAATAAATTCCAACTGAGTGTAATGTAAATACATATAAAATCACATGGAACCATAGAGGAGAAAGTAATGAGTTGTCTAAACAGACAAGGGAGGTTCAAAGCAAAATATATATTTGAGATGGTTATTGGGGGATGAGTACAACTTTGTCAAGCAGACAAATGAAGAAATAAAAATAATGCCAACTAACAATTATCCAGTTCATATGTGCCAGAGACTGTGCTAAGCCTTTCCACGGATCAAATTTAATCCTCACAATAGCCCCAATGGGAAAGATGTTTTCATTATCTTCACCTAACAGATGTCGAAATAGGCTTAGAAAGGTGAGTAACTTGCCCGAGGGGGACGCCAGGCAGGGGAAAATATGCACACAAGGCACTATGTGTGAAAAAGCAGGAAGAATTAGGGAAAAGACAGCAGCTTAATGTGCTCAGAGTGCAATACTGGAGAAATCCGATGGGGAAAGGCGACAGAATGAGATGGGGACCATATCTGGAGTGTGAAATAAATCCACTAGAGTGAAATAAATCCACTAGAGTGAATGAAATACTTGAAGAATTTCCCCTCTTTTTTATCATTATATTTATGGCATGAAGAAGAGATGGGGCCGGGTGCTATAGCTCATGCCTGTAATCCTAGTATTCTGGGAGGTGGAGGAGGGAGAATTGCTCGAGCTCAGGAGTTTGAAATTGCAATGAGCTATGATTATGCCACTGCACTCAAACCAAGGTGACAGAGTGAGACTAAGTAGGATAGATGCTCCCACCTCCACAGACCTATCGTGCTCCCTCTTTGCTCTACTAATGAATTGCCATGGTAGGATGTGAGGATGGAAACAGACACCCTCCTTGTCTGGGGCACTTGACTTAAGTTACAAGACCTCTAACTTGGGTGGGTAACTAAAGGTTTTCCATAGCTGAAATGGCATAAAACTCTAATAAGGAACATTCTGTTCAAAATGATTCTGTTGAAAGTGGATTAAAATTTGGAACTATCTTGCCTAGGTCAGCTGGGACCTTTTCAAAAAAGGACAAGCCATTCAATATCCAGAGCCTAGTTCAGGCCTTCCCTCTATGCATGGTAGATTCCCCAGTGTGGTCAGTTAAATGGGAAGTAGAAAAGGTACATTGTACCAAGTTCTTGGTGTGTCATGGCTTTGACATATAAAAGGCTTGTAGTTGGCTCCTGCCCCAAGTCAAATCCTACAGCATAAAGAGAAATTTAAGTATGTCAAATAATTACTGAACTCTTAATTGCCTGTAACAATGAATTTTTAAAAAATAAATAGAAATAACTTTCAGTTAATCAGTTCTGCATTCCAAAGGCTCTCCTTCAAAACAGTAATGAACATGTAACTGAGGTGACTCCCTACTATGATTTAGGCAGTATGAGGTAGAGAAGAAAGAATATAAAACAAGGAGACTAAAACACAGACAAAAAGGAAAGCATTGCACTGCTGGGGAGAAGATACAGTGTGGCCAAGGAGTTGCAATGGACTCTGAGAATTCAGACAAAGGAGGGCACTTTTCTTTGCCGAACATTTTTCTCCCAAACTTGGTAATAAATAGAAAACTGAGGGCTAGTTGGTTATTGCTCCCACTTTCTCTCTGCAAATAGAAGGTATAAAAGGTGAAACAAAGTAAATGAATAATCTGCAAATTGAAAAGCATGAAATTGACTCCATGCCTGCCTCCCAGTGTATTTGGACATACAAATGAAGCACCACACTCACATCACAATAGTTCAGCATTCATTAACAATTCGTATTTTCCTGGTTCTTGTACCCTTTGGCTAAAGGAAAGCCCAGCCCAGAGCAAATAATTCTGACAATAAGTTGTTTCTAAGAATCCCCACGGGTTGGCAAACACATGTTTATAAAACACTCCCTGTCAATCATCATATGTTGGCCCTTTCTTTTCTCTTCTGTTCTACTTCCTCCTCCTGAGTCCTTGCTCAAAATCACATAGTCATTAAGTAGTAGAGCCAAGTTAAGACTCAAATCCAATTTTGCCTGACTCTGAATTGAATGGTCTTAACCAGACCAGATTCTCATTACCCACTCCCAAGAAGACATGGGTCTTGGTTAAATTAGTGCATTGTTAACAATGATCACCCAGAAGACATCGACCATGTCCTTAGCATATTTTAGATCTTAACTTTAGTATTCTGCTATTTGACTAAGAAAAGGAAATGAAAGCCTGGTATACAACCAAAACACCATTGCATTTACTATGTGTGTATTTTATTTATTCATTTACTTATTCATTGGATTTCTTAAATTAATTCATTCCGATTATCATTCATTCATCATATGAGGGCTGTCTGGAAAGTGTCCAGACATGTATGTCTCTATTTCTTATAATACATGGCTAGATACTTTCCAGACAGCCCTCATAATTTATTGTATGTGGTCAGACAACTAAGTTCTTGAACTCATCCTAGAAAAAGTGCTACATACCTCCTTGGTGAATCTACAGTCATCCTCGAGGTACTCCCCTCAGGAAGCTATGCACCAATGCCAGTGCCTAGTTTACCCTTCAAAGTTATTTCTGAACTCTTTTTCTGGAATGGACTTCTGTCATCATACAAGTTCTGACAAATAAGTTTGTAAAGTCATCCTACAAAAAGTGTTATATGTCTCATTGTTGAATATCACTATGGTCACCAGATAGGTGAGTACTTCAAAGGTGACTGTAGTAATCTGCAATAAGGATTGTAGCACTTTTTCTAGGATGAGTTCACAAACCTAATTGTCTATGAGTCATACACAATTTGAACTGAGTACATAATGTAAACAAGACAGCCAAGCCCCCTGCACTCTTGAATCTTACAATGGAACAGAAATCAATGTCTTCTAGAAAACATCATTTTCTTAACTTATCCTACAGATCAACGAACCCATGTTATCAGTGATTTGACAAAGATAGCACAATTCTTCTCTTTATCTTTCAAGAGCCCTGGTGTGATCTTAATCTAACAAGCCACCTCTAACGCTACTGCTGAAATAATTATGCCTCTTTATAACATAACACTGTAGAAAGGCCATTGGAGAGAGAGAAGAGCAGAAAGGAGATTGAATCTCATCTCTGTCACTATTAACTTTGGCAACTTAAATAAGTTCACTTCTTTAAGCCCCAGTTATCTCATGTACTAAATTGGGAGAAGGATTAGATTTAAATTCAACATGTTTAAGAATTAGTCTTTGAACACCTAATATATATGTCTGAATTCCACATTATTTAATTTAAACCTCAGTTGAATAATGAACAAGCTGAAGGCAAATTATTAGTTTGAATAAAATTACATAGCTTCTTATTGGCATAGATATGGTGAGAACTGATTCCACTTCAAGACCAGATCAGATGACCACCAAGAAGAAAATGGACTTCAGCTCAAAGAACTCTTAAGCTCAAAAATCCTATCCCTGTACCTTTACAGTTTTATCTATTCTTATATTTTCCCAAATGTGCTTTCTTTTGCTTATGTTGAACCCCCTTTCCTGGGCTTCTTTTAATATCTTCTGGCATTGAGAAAGTTAAAGTTCAAAGAAATTGAAGTTCAAAGAAATTGATGCTCAAATTTAATTATTTTACCTTGTTAAATTAAATCCCAGAATCCATCCTGCTTATTCTTCTCTGTCTCCATCAGTGGAGTTTCAGTAGTTCCACTTAAAAGCTACAGCCCAGACTGTCCCTCTTGGTACCCAGTGTGGTCCATTCAAAGCCTTCAAAATTCTGTTAACTCAATGCCCCGTCATTTCTAATGAGCCTCATGTTTTAAAGCATCCAAGGAGTTGATAGGACTTATAAGAAAATCTATCCACTTGAAGAAAGCCGATCCCTAACCCCTAAAGGAGCTGCCCCAGACAAAATCATGACCCAAGAACAGAACATTGCTTCAACAGTGACACGGTGAAAAATCTCGGTTGTAGCCAACATGTGGTTGTGCTAGCTAACATGGCTTGACAACCATGACCTATGAAGCTCAGTCAGTCAGCAGACCCCTACTAGAGATGGGTTACATTTTTCACTATATTCCCTGTGTCTTACACTTAATTTTCCTGAGTCTGGGCTCTATCTAACCATAGCATCTACCTCTGGTGACCAGGAAGGCTCAGTCTCTGTCATCGGAGCCATTTCCATGTCTCTCTTGCTTAGCCCTAAGAAACATGCCTGCCCGAGAAAGTTTCAATTTCATTCCCACATTTTTTTCAGCTGAAAAGTCCCCATAGTGAATTCCTGAACTGAAGTTTTATTGCTACTCTCAGGAGCCTAGTGAAGCCCAGACCCTTTGTGCTGTGTGTTCAAGACAAGGGCTCCTTCTGACGTGAATTCCATTCTTTCTCTGGTAGGCGTTTTAGGATATATGACCATCTATAAAAACTGAATCTCCTTGAAACTCACCCAGGAGTTCTTTGAAGATTTTTCCACTCTTGAACCTGTGGGCTATTTACAAGAATTCAGAGTTAGTCTTTCCACAGCTTCCTTCTTATCACCTCTTATCATTTGAAGCTAGAACCTCACCAGTGCTTCGTAAAACTTAGTTGCTTCTTTTTTTAACTGAAGCTAGTACTATTCTATTGACCAATGTCTAAAAGGCCAATGGAGAGGCTGCTTTCTCTACAATCAGACATTCATCTCATCTGTGTGCCTGACAGTCAGACTTTCTGAAGGTCTCAAGGTATCAGCTCTCTGTCATCCCTATGGACCAGTTTAAGGTCCCCACACATGTATCTCTTCCCATAAAAACAGCCTTTTGCTTATGAACAAAACCTCTATAAACACCTGTCATTCACCAAAGTCAAATATTATGTGGCCCTCTTAAAGACTTTCACCCAAGTCGTAGTAGTTAAATGCTAACTTCATAACTACAAAAACTCTCCTATAGTTTTGTTAAACCTCCACAGATTACCAAAGTCAGATCTTACTGTTATAGTAAGTCCATTGCCAACACTATGTATCTTGGCCCACCTGACACAAGTATAATTTGCTCCTCACATCTTATCTTTTCTTCTAATTTCTCAGTGCCTGGTCAATGTGGAAAAAAAAAAATAAATACAAGGAGGATTTTAAAATTATTACTCGAAAAATACAACCCACTACCTCTAACACCTTAGCAGAGGAAGGCCAACACAAGGCAACAGCAACCTGGAGCAAATGCTTTATGCAGGGAGGTGGGCTCCTAGGGAGAAGAACAGTACCAAGCTAGTTCTTTCCAAGTTTCCTCATCAGTCTGTCCCCAACTTCAACAATGGGAAGTGAGTTACATGGTAGAGAGAAACAAGGAAATGTGCTAGTCAGAGGAGAAAACATCAGGAGTGAGGCAAACGATTTCCCCTTGACAGTGCCTATCTGTCCCCAGCAGCACTTGGCAAAGAACATCTCATTTAGTGGATGCTCACTGGTTGTTGGCAGGAAACAGATTTGTAAAGAAACCTGGGTGTATTTCCTTTTTCTGTTTTACTATAATCCCAACAGAAAACCTTTACAAATGTGCAAGAAGCACATCCACCTGAAATGCACATTAATTCCTGGATCCCCACCCCCAGCACACAGGGTCCAGAGATGAGATTTTTTGTTTTTTTTAGCTGAATATGAAAGGTTTAATTAGAGAGTCTTAACATTAAGTTGACAGTCAGTTGTCACTCTGGCTCAGGACATGTTTCTGAACAGCTGTTTTAACCCATTTTCCCCACCTGGGCTAGTAGAAAATACCAAAGAAGCCTATTACCTTGGAAACTTCACTGTACTTAATAATTTTCCAGGTGGCCATCCCAAGGCTTAGCCAGGACCAGGCTTCCTTCATAGCTGCATAATTGCTGAATGTTAAATCCGGAAAGGATAACATAAACCACCGTGAATAATTCTCTCATTGCTCAGTTTAAAAAACTGAAGTTTAGAGAGAACAAGTGACATTTCCAGGCCATGTGACCTCAACATCTGAAATGACAAAGGCCAGGAAGGAGCCCAGGCCATGTGACCTTCTAAATGGAAATCTCACTACTCTGATGACTTCTTCATATCCTTCGGACCAAGAATCACTGTTCTGGTTGCTCTATTTCAGTGACTGCAATATCATCTACATGGAAGGAAAAAATGGAAACATGAGCTACAACAATTACGATTCCACCGAAATTGCCTTGTATGTTTCTTTTAGGGCCAGGGATGGGGAGGTGCAGACATTCTGTGTCTAAAGCTGCTTGACCTCTGTGTGATTGAAAGCATCTGGTCTCCAGACTTGCCACAGTGTTTCTCCTATTGAGAGGTGGCCAACTGCAGACAGATGTGACATTTCCTTCACACATTGTGTTGACATCACTGACACAGACCCTATTTGAACAATGGGCAGTCAAGCTTCTCAACACCTTTAAAACTGAAGCACTTCCAGCCCAAAAGCCCCAAAAGCTATTGTCAGCATCGACTTTTCTGCAAAGAGTTACAAAACAAGTCCAGATCCCATGCTGGTCTCTCCCCCATCATTTTTTTCTCCTCTGTGCTCTGTCACTTAAGCCCCCAAACATTCTCATTCATACAATAAATGGGGATCATAGAACACAGAGCTGAAGTCATGAACAGGTTTTGGGCTATGAAAAAATGGATACATTTTAAATTTCAGCTACCCCCAAATCTTTTAGATAGAATAATGTCTCTCACAGCTGTTAAATAGTGACTTAATTCTTATACTGAACTCCGAGCCACACCCTTCTACCCATCTCTTCATTTCCTACTTTTTTTTTTGGCTCCAGACACTGTAGAATCTCTGTAAATTGGTCAACCACCCAAGAGACTGTAACAAACTGGTCATAAGGAACCAGGCCTGCTGTACTGACATGTACGTGCGGTGCATGTCCAGTCTATGAAAATTGGGTCAACTCAGGGAAGTAGTCAATGTAGGGAGCTGGTCCATTATGGAGCTTCCACTGTGCTTAAAAATTGCCTTTGTTGAGTGCTTACTATCTAGGCTAGGCACTATTTACAGCATCTCATTTGATGCTGATATGAGGAAGTCAAGCATAGCTGGTTAGAAATAGAGACAGGATTTAAATCCAGACAGCTGCCAGAGCCTACGTTCTAGATCACCATGCTCTACTCCCTCCAGGCACAGACACCAAGACTCTCTGACCCATAGGGTCAGCTTGAGTAGTTGTTTAATTACTTTAGAGAAATTAAAAGTTAGCTCAATCAAAAAGTCATTAAAAAGCTAAATGCATAACTGCATTTATTCTATACATTTAACTTAAAAGCATTTTTTAGCAACTCCCTTATAAGTCCTTCAAAGCCATTTACCTTCATTTTATAAAAAAGTGTCATTTTTTGTAGGGTCACATATTTCAATAGTCTGCATAATTATATAATAATAGCAAGGGGCAGAAACTGGTTTGAAAGAAACATGACTGGATGTTAAAAAACATATAAATCAACCAAGAGCGTTCGTAAGGCCACAAGCAGCATTGAATATGTTTGTAAGAAAGAAAAAAAATGTATCAGACCGATGAGCTGGGTAAGTGGGGATAGGTAAGGTAGCATCCGCTGTACCTAATGCTGATATGCTGTGGTGCTGATAGACATGCTATTACATGGCGTATCTTAAGTGGCTCATAATATCTCAATTCTGCTATTTCTAAATGAAGATTAATAAAACAAGGACTCACATAAGTACTCTAACTACTGGTCTAGATAGAAATTGTTACATTAATTCTGCAAAGAAGAAGATCAAAGGAAGAGCATATGAGGCTGAGAAACCGGCTAGCTGTGGGCAGAAGTGAAGAGAGGCACGATGCTAAATTTTTATCTCTGGGTGCCTGGGAGAATAAACTGAAAAATGCAGTTGAGAAAATTTGATGGAGATGGGAAGATGTTGTCATACTACACCATGATTACTATTAATTTGAAGTGAGAGGGACATCTAAGAGTAAACGTTCATCAGAGCATTGGGATGACGTACTGAATTTTGGGACTGAGGTTAAGTGTGGAGACAAGGCGTTAGCATCTCGTGTCTACTGAAACTATAAGGAAAAGAGAAAAAACGGAGAATAAAGTTTGTTTTAAAAAAAAAGAGAGCAGAATCTTTCTAAACCATTAACATATATAAATTAGAAGTCTAGAAAAATACAGTACAGGGAAGTGGTCCCCAACTTCCCCAACATGGCATCTGGGACCCCCTTCAAGAGTTTAAGGTATAGAATGAAACCACCTTCTTTTAACAGCTTGGATGCCAAGTAGCTCCAGAAACATCTTTGCTCCTCCTTTTAGGGTCTTCGTTCCATGATAACCCTAAGATTCTGAAGAATGTCTCTTCAATCTAAAGGATCAGTTGCGGATATCAGTGCTTTGAGAAGGAAAAGTTTAAAAGAAAAAAAAAATAAGCAAAAGCACTGCTCAGCCATCCAAGATGCCCAATTATCTTCGAACTTCAAAAGGACGGAATTAAAGAGTTCATGTATAAAGGTTAATCCAGCTTGTTGCATAGAGAGGAAAGAAGGCAAGGCACAGTGGTGTAGACAGGATTGAAAAGAGATAATTGTGAGTGAGGGAACAGGTGCCTTAGAGTGTTGACATTGAACATGGCAGCCCGGCCTTCACAGCTGATGAGTTGTGGGAGGGTTTATGCATTGTCAGTGAACCCTGCCAACCCAGCAAGCTGGTTCAATCCTGCTCTAGAAAAGAGATATGCTTATTGTCCAAGGATTACTGCCACCACCTCCAGTAGTTTTCTCTTCACCCAGGGGCAGAAAAGGAATCTCCCTTCCCTGCAGGGTTACACTCCACTGTCAAAGTTTCATGCTTCCCCTAGGTCCAGGGTTTCTGGTGTTACTATATTTTAATCACATGCTCATGCACACACACTCACACTCTTGGCTGAGTCTTCTGGCTATTTTATGTGCCTAAAATATGTCTCCCAACTTCCTTAGCCCAGCAGAGCAGAGAGCAGAGCAAGTCTGCGACATCTCTGTTCCCAGATCTGCCTCCAGTACTGCCTCAGAATAAGTGATTTTCATTCAGGCAAAAGACCTGCTCTCAGTTTTGCTATTTCCAGCTGCCTGTGCTTCTGGCTAGAGAAAAATAGATCTACTACTTTACTGGGGATGTGTTGAATGTGTGATCCTTCCTGGTAAAACATTATTGTGGTTTAGTAGCATGCGTCAGAGTTTTGGACAGATGACAAAAACAACCAAACAAATTAATGTTTAGTAGTGGATTCGTACGCTCCATTTTTTTCATCGCGATTTCTCCAGCAGACCTCAGAGCCTTGTAGTGAGACAGCCATCTCCTGTTTACTTCAGTCTTTTTTATTTATTACACTCTTGCATTACACTTTTCACTTTTTACATCTCTACAAAGTGAGAAGCCTAACGGAATTCCGCCACTGGAGGAAATGGCCCATGTTTCCCAGAGGCTGGAGTTTTGGCAGGACTCATCAGCCATCCACATAAACTCACTGACAGTCGTTTCCCTAAGATCTCTGCTCAGGTTTACAGCTATAGGAGCCGTGTCATGTGCCCAGATATTAAACTATAGTGCTATTTTTTCTGAGGTGTGTGATTTCTCTTGCTGGAGAGTAACAGAAAGAAAAGAAAAGTCACAATTCTTACAACTCTTATTTTAAAGTAATATTGTTCCCCTATTCGCTGTAAAAAATTAGAAAGTAGTTAAAAATAATCAGTCATCTATAATCTCAGTCCTCCTTGAAGCATTTATCATTAACATTTGGTTATATTTACTTATGAGTCTTTATTTTCTATTTTATTTATTTAGCTATTTTTGCATAACATTGCCAAGTTAATTATGTCCTTTGATGTATATTTTATTAGAAACGTTTTCCCAAAACATTAAAAATTTATCAAAGAACCTCATAATCTCACTCACATGTGAGATCTACAAAAGTTGATCTCACAGAAGTACAGAGTAGAATGGAAGGGCGTAGAGGTTTGCATGGTAAGTGGGGAAAAAGGACAGAGATATTGGTCAAAGGGTATTTAATGACAGCTAGATAGGAGGAATATTTTTAAATGTCGAGAATAGGCAAATATATAGAGACAGAAGGTAGATTAGTGATTGCCTAGGTCCCGGGAGGAGAAAAGGAAAGGATGGGGTGGGGGGAGAAAAATAAGTAATGACCACTAATGTTTATTCAGTTTCCTTTCTGGGTGAATCAAAATGTTCTAAAATTGATTATAGTGATGGTTGCACTGCTCTGTAATCAAATTAAAAACCATTGGACTATATACTTTAAACAGCTGAATTACATGATGTGTGAATTAATAACCCAATAAGCCTACCTTTTTTTTTTTTTTTTTTTTGTAGAGACAGAGTCTCACTTTATTGCCCTCGGTAGAGTGCCGTGGCCTCACACAGCTCACAGCAACCTCCAACTCCTGGGCTTAAGCGATTCTCTTGCCTCGGCCTCCCGAGTAGCTGGGACTACAGGCGCCCGCCACAATGCCCGGCTATTTTTTGGTTGCAGTTTGGCCAGGGCCGGGTTTGAACCCATCACCCTCGGTATATGGGGCTGGTGCCTTACCAACTGAGCCACAGGCGCCGCCCAAGCCTGCCTTTCTTTTAACAGAAAAAGAAAAATACATCACCAAATGCATTTTGGTGATTACATGATATTTCAATATAAGCTTTGTCATTCATTTAAACCTTCCTGTTGTCAACACACCCAATGTGTTTATAAATTTCTTATTCTCATCAATAGCATTGCAATGACCCAACTTTGAAGATTAATGTTCACTCACATCATTGGCTGCTTAACTGCATAAAAGTCAGTTGAGCTGTGTGTAAGGCATCTGTTTCTTCATCTATAACATAGAGATAAATGAGAATCCCGCACTTCTAGGGTGACTCCGAGGATTAGGGAGTTTATATTTGCATAGTTCTTAGACTAGTGCCTGTCACCTAGTAAGTAACATAAAAATGTTGATGAAGAAATAAGTAAATCTTCAGATTTTTATTTCCACAGGACAAACATTAACTTAGTGAAAACTATGTTCTGATCATCAGTTAGATGTGAGCATAGCACATTGTATATCAAATCAGCACATTATACCCCATAAATGCATTAATGTTCATAGTTATGATTTAATAAAGAATAAAAAAAAACAAAACTATGTTCTGAGCCCTGTGCTGGTGATAAAACGTAAGACGCTCCTGTCATCCTTATAGCTTTTAGTAAAGCATTTGGTTACTCTACCCAGAGCACACAGCAGGAAATAATTCTATACCCAAACACAAAATATATACCCAAATCGATCTACCCAGAAAGAAACATTTCTCTTTCTACACATCAATAGCTAAATAAAGGGATGATTAGCATCTACAACAAAAAGATGAAATTAATTACCCATTTGATTATTGTAGAAAATTGTCTGTTCTCAAAAACATTCTTTTTATGAGAATTTTATATACTTTTATGTTTTCATTTTATATTATGTTTAAATTTTATGTTAGATATATTTGTTGACAACATACACATTTTTAAAGTAGGCCAAAAGAAAACCACCTAAAATCTAATTATTTGAGTGTCAACACAAATACCGATTTTGTGTTTTTGCTCCTTTTTAGTGTGTATCCCTTTAGATTGCTTCCCACTCTGACAAATGCAGTTTCTATTCAATGCTATACATGTTATTTTTTAACCAGCATTTTCATAATAACTTGTTATTTTTGTAGTAAATAAACATAAGTATCTTTCCATAATGACAAGTTATAACTATATTAGTTCACGGAAATCCATTTTATGAGTGCATGAAAACTGACTTAAATCATTTCATATTTGTACACAGTTATAAATGTCTTGCTATTATAAATAAGACTGTAGAAAATATCTTGAGATAAATACCTTTGTACACACGTCCATTTCTTTCCCTAAGGATAAGTTCCTCAAAACACAATGGCTGATCTACTTGTATGTATATTTTCAGATTTTTGTTAAATTGCTGCCCAGAATATCAACTCCCGCCAGCACGGTATGAGAGTGTCTGCTTTCCCACAACTTTGACAACACTGAAAAGTTTTATTCTTGTAATTTTCATGAACGTGATAACTTCAATGTAATATCTCATCCACATATTTACATTTCTTTGATGACTAATAAATTCTAAACTTTTAAAGATAACTTATTTTTAAAAAGCACATCAAATAAAATGGCAAAAGACTATAGATATTCATAATGTCCTGGTTCTTAAAATTATTTGGGTGGTGGACAGGTCTGCAGAAAACTGTTAGGTGGAGCACATGTGGTCACAGAAGTTTGCATACAATTTCATAAGTTTTCTATACTCTGTCAGTGGGCTTAATGATGCTCAAAGGTATCTGCCCTAAATTAGTGTTAAATGAGAAACCACAAATCCATCCTGTGTCCAGCCTACTTCATTGGAACACATCCAGTTGACTTCTGTTTTCCAGTAGCGCACACAGAATTAGAACTAACCACACCAACAACTTCTCAAGCTGTGCTATATTTAAACAAACTCTCAGCATAACAAAGGTAAGCAAAGCAAAAAGCTCCAGCCTTGATAAAGGATGACTTGAGCAGATGAGCTATTTTTCTTGAAGGCATTTGAGACCATGAGGTCTCACAGGGAGCCCAGGACACCAGCAAAGGAGTACTGAGGTTGAGTCATTAATTCTTAGAAAAGTCATACACAGTTCCAAGAGCTATTAACCCTTACAGATTTTTATAAAACTTATGGGGAGCAAACAAGTACAGGCAATCTCCTTTGAGAAAATCTGCTGTAAAACAGCCAATCTCAAAGAAATACATCAGGGGACAGTTATTAACTTTTCTTACAAATTTTTCATTTGATGATAGATTTTATTATAGGTCTTCTCTAAACAGTACTAAGAGCATTTTTAAAATAATTCAATTTTCAGAAATGTGATTTACCTCCCACTTACTCAATAAAATATCTTGTTCTCCTGAGAATAAAGATGTGTTACGCCAATAAACTATTATAATGCATCATCTGTGGCTCCTTGGGAGACCACAGGGCTTGCTAGAGAGCAGGTGTAATCCACTGTGTTATTACAGAGACTATATTCAGAAGGGTAATCAATAGACTGCTGTCAACCTGAGGCACATTGGAGGAATGTCATGATTTCCTCTTGACTTTGACTTAAGAATATTGGTATTCCGTGTTTCTGCCAGTGATTGTATGATGGAATGTTAGCACAGCAGTAAGCTTTGCAGGTGACACAAATCTGAAGTGGCTAGCATTTTGCATGAGAAGATTATATGTCCTTGCATACCTGGAGAATATCCAGAAATAAAGACAATTGAACAGGTAAAGGGTGTGTGAATAACAGTTGCACTGGACAGAGGAGAGAGGACCCACCTGCCTTGAAAAAACATGGCAACCAAAAGGTATAAAGAGTCAAAACTGATGATGGCATTGAATTAATAATTTGTACTTTAATTTTAAGAAAAATCATATTTAGTAATACTTCCCAAGCATCTATTCTGGGCCAGCCCACGTGATGCTGATATATAAAAACACCATTACCTTATCTTTCCAATGGATCATTTTTGATCATGGGATTGGTGCGGGGGGGGGCTAAGATCCAGGAAGTTTCTTCTCAGTTTTGGAAGAATCCTGAAGACTTTAGAATTCTGGGGGGGGTGGAGGGGGAAGGCACAAAGTGAACAAGGTTAATGTAAGACCTCAATTGAAAAGATAAAATATTTGATACCTGGGGCTTTTCAGCCTCAAGAGTGATCAAATAGGCATCTTATGGAGGTAGCCAGATAGGGTTTATTTACTGGCAGTGGAACTTCTTTCAAATGGGCCTACACCACTTCACAAGGGATATATAAAGACAATTCTGGGAGTACTCAAAGTTAAAATAAGATTTAAGTGGCTAGTAGAGAAATCTCCTTTGTAAAACTCTGAAAATACAATGATCCCTTTTGGCTAAGGTGCAGCAGGGTCCATTTAAACAAAGGATATGGTTCATGGGCTCCCATGGCCCTTCCCATTGACACTATCAGCAGAACTCTAATTTATGAATGTTTTTCAGATTCTCAAACTGAAAATAGCCCATCACCTGGACAATAATAAACCAAAGTTGTTTGACTCTTAAGTATTCATCTACTTACGGCATGACTATTCAACTCAGCCACTCTTTATGTGGCCCTAAAATTCTCATTGATACATGAGGGGTGCTAAATTGAATGACTACAACTATTAACATCTTAGAGTTCGTAAAGATTTCTCATTACATAGGCACGACTCTATTCTTAGATGCTCTTCTTCACCTTGACCATTCCTTTATTTCCAGTAACTGGTTTCTAATTTTAAAAGTAATATATACTTACTAAAGTATATATTAGGTGAGGGTCCCTTCGCTGGCATCCACAGCTGTGAAAGTCGATGATTTGTCAGCATGGATACACCACACCAGTGAAGAAAACCAAAGAAGACAGTGGATCCCGCTGGATGGCAGTCCCAGGAGAAAACTCTCTCGAGCTAAGACTGTTAAAATCTTGATTTCTTTCCTGCACATGCTGGCCCATTATAGTTCATTGTGCTGTCCAGGAGCCCCCTAAAACTAGTGGGGCCACTTGCACAATTGAACTACCCACTATAACACCTTTGCTTTCTATTCTGTTAAGTACGTTAAATGGTATACATCATCTTTGAATGTAACTCAACTAGATTTAGCTTTTGATTGTCTACAATCCCAACCCCCATATTAAGTAGGGGTAGGCGAGCAAGCTCAGACCAAGAGCCAAGGGTCTGACTTGGACATAAGACCAGGAGGGAATATTATGCCCCAACTCCAGCTTGCTAAGGGCTTTCAACACACCCCCTTTAAGACAGGAAGCTCAGCTGAAAGAGTTTAGTAATAACTGCAAAATCCTGTGAAACCCCAGCTTCCTCTTGTAAGCACTCCCCTTACCAGGTGTTGGCTGTTGTCAAATTCAGTTTGCATTAAGGAATCCCCCTCCCCTACTGAAATTCCCTCATAAAAGGTTTCCACCCTGCTTCTAGGGGTCGAAAGACTTTGAGGCGTGAGGCTGCTCTCGGCACAGCCAGTGAATAAAGGACCCTTGCTTGATTTGGACTCAGGGGGCTGGCAATTCTCTATTCCATTCTCTTTGGGTATAACAAATTAACTCACTTAACTTCCCAGGTCTCAGGTACATTATAAAAAAAAATAGTAAACTTAGATAAGCAAAAGAAGAAAATAAAGATTGCCCTAAATGCTAGTTGAACGAAAACCACGATTCACATTTTTATGTCATCCGGCCCATGATTTCAGCATTTATGCTTTCCCTCTGTGACACATTTTTCCACATGTAGGACATTCCCATGAGCTTACCCAGATTTGGGCAATTGGGCTCAGCATACAAAAAATAGCCTTTGGTTTATTCACAATTCCCACAGTAACTTTATCCATTTCTCATGCTTGAGAAATGTGGCATAGTGGTTATGAATCCTGCATTAGGCCTGCTGAGTTTAAATCATCCCTGTTTTAACAGCATGATCTTGAGGAAGAAGATAGGTAACATCTAAGTATGTTTCCTCACCATCAGAATAGCTAACAAGATTACCTCCTTCTTGAGCGTATTGGAAGAATTAAATAAACATTCATAAAACATGTGCAGTACAATGCCTGCCACACAGAAAGGACTCAGTAAGTGCTGGCATTTGTTTTTTATATTATTACTATTATTATTATTGCAATATTCTAAATGGGAACCACCACTCTGTGTCTGTACATGTAATTCAGTCTCCTTGTCTGGAAGTTAAATTATAATGATCATCTGTCCACATTAATAAATGTTATTCTAAAATATAAATGTCTGCATAAAAGTCCGATATCATTGTACTTACTAAAAATTCTTTGACAAATTATCTGTATAGTATATTTAGGTTGTTATAAGATTTTTAATTACTATAAATAGCAATACAGAATTAATGGATTATGGATCTCACAAAAGTCCAAATCTTTTAACACATGTTGCCCTCCAGAAAGACTAAACAATCTTCCGGTCCCAGGGGCAGAGCATGGAAGTAACAGGCTGGGTTCAGGCCACACCTTTTATCTGTCTACCTCCATTTAAATCTCAGGATGATCATGTAAATTCAGTATTCTTCTGCACCTCCATATCCATTTAGCTGCAATTTCAAATTAATACTTTACAAAACTGAGCTTAACTCCTTCTGACTTCTTGTCTGTCAGTATCAGCGTACACTTAAATTTCACTTGTCTTTCCTCTCTTCTACCTTCTGTATGAAATAAATTATAAAATCCTGTGAGTTATACCTCCAAAACCTGTGAGTTTTACCTCTGGTCCTGCCAATTCCAATGATGAGCTGATGAATCTTTTTATATCTCACATTTCCCTTTTCAGCTATTCTCGCTGTGTGTAAATCTGACCTTGCTGATTTCCTCCGAAAATCCTCTGAAGGGTCTATACTCACCTGGTCCTTCTGCCCCCTCAGAAACACTATACGACTTCCCAGCTCTGCAATATCCACCTCAAACATTTGCACTGACTGTGTTTCCTTAGTCGCTGGCCAGCCTTGAAAAAAGCTAAAGGCCTTCTTTCCAAGCAACCTGAGAGAGAATAGTTACATTGTCCCCTAACCGTTCGTCTCAGTTTGGAGGCAGAGTACTCTCCTGTGGCCTACAAGAAGAAGGGGCTGTTCTCTCCCTCGGGTGCCCCAAATCTTGGATTCGAGAAAATGATGTCCCTGACTTGTTTTGCCACCAGCCCTACCAGATAGTTGTAAACCAGTGTCAGGAATCGGGATCACTAGAGTGTTTTACTTATTGAAGATAAAATGAATTGTCCTATTTACAGACCTCTTGGGGCTGTGATGTAGAAGGCATCACACAAACGTTCTGGCATGAATCTCATTTTGTGGAAGTGACTACTCAGGTTTGTATATGTTAATATCAATAAAGAAATTGCACAGGTTTGAAAAAAAAAGTTTGCTTAGGTGGCTCCCTTTGATTATATAGTTCCTTTGGAATCCACTCTCTTCGTTTTTTCCGTGTTCAGCTTCATGCCATCATTGCCATGAACTCATCCCTAGCCCCTTAGCCAAAAGAACACCTTTGTCCTCTAGGTGCTCATCTCGCCTCATTTGTTTAGGAAGGTTTGGTAGGCAGAAGAAATATCACCCCCACCCCAAACCCCCCACACACACACACAAAAAGACGCCTCTGTTCTAATCCCCAGAAACTGAATATGTTATGTTTCGTGGCCAGGGGAAATTAAGGTTGTGGATGAAATTAAAGTCATTAATCAGTTTACCTGACCTGAAAATAAGAAGATTACCCTGGATTATCATCTAGGTGGGCCCAATATAATCATGAGTCATTTAAAGGTGAAAGAATGAGACAGAGGAGTCAGAGCCAGAGGGATGGGGTGTGAGAAGAGACTTGAGCAGCCACTCCCAGCTTGAACTCTGGACCAGAGCCACAAGCCAAGGAATGTGGGCAGCCTCTGGATGCCGGAAAAGGCACGAAAACAGATTCTACCCTCAAGGCTTCAGAAAGAAACACAGCTCTGCTGACACCTTCACTTTAGCCCAATGAGACCTATATTGGATTTGCAACCTTCACAGTGAGCCAGGAAAAAAGGAAGGCAGGCAGGCAGGGAGGGAGGGAGGAAAGAAAATTTAAATATCAATTTTTGAATAACGTCTTCTGTTGTATCATTTTAAAAGTTTCTGCCAGTCTGAATGTAAAAGGGGAAAAAATACGTTTCATTAAACTTCCCAGAAGAGAAATAAAAGTATGTTTTTTCATGTTGTATAATTAAATTTTAACTTCTTATGAATATTCTCCACCAATCAATGATATAATTTTAAATTGTAAATAGCTTATGATGATCAAAACAAATAGCAAAAATAGGCCACAAATTGATACAAATAATTTTCTCTCCAAGGTGTTGATTGAACAGAATGGAACCTCATTGAGATCCATTAAGAAAAACACACCAGGAAGCCAGAATGACCCAATGCATCTTGTGGGTTTACAAAAATAGCTCAGAAAGTGGAAGAAGCTGTCTGCTGTTATTTTTGCTTTTGTGTTTTCTCAAAACATTGTTTAAAAAAATCATCTTAGAAATCAATTAAATATTGATGTAAAGGTTTTACATCATATTTAAGGCCAAAGGAAAAAAGGAAGAAAAGATGGAAATAAGGAAAGAGGCTGATACTTCATCTCCTCTGTTGTATTCCTGGATCCCAAGCATCTCATTTAATCAAGGAAATTTGAAGTTTCAATATGTGGACTTCAAAGTAATCCACCAGGTGGTGGGCAAAAGATTAGGAGACCATGCTGACGAAAAGCTGGTCTCACAATGTTAGAACAGAGATTTAACTTGAGCCTGGAGTTAAGGGAATTCAGCTCTTGCTAAATTAATGAAATATTTTTAGCCCAGCAGGATTTTTTAATTTTTATTCTGAAATGAATCAAACCCAATTTCCTGAGGTGTAACTTTCCAGTTTAATTTTCAAGGAAACAAGTTAAAACACAGTAGCTCCATCTTAGGAAAAGGAAACAGACCAGCCCCGATCGATAATGACACACAATGTATTTTGAAAGTGACAGGTGGGGCTCCGCTCTCTCTTTCCCACATGCAAATGTTCACCATCATCACCCAGCATCCATTTGGCAGCTCACAGAATGGAGAGTTATGCAAAAAGAATTCTACTAAAGCGTGCAAATTTAGCTTGCTTTGGCTACAGATTTTCAAAAGATTCTGTTGGTGCCTCGTAGGAGTACCCTGTCACTTTGAGAAAAATGTGTCCAGGAACAAATCTCAAGAACTGATAGTCAGGCTGCCAAAAGTTGTAATTTTTAACTTTCTTATGACCATTATTGTTGTTAAACATTGTGCCTAACCAAGAGCTATTTTCTGAAATACGAGTTTGATGCAACTAAGTTACCAAGGCCACATTTTACCTCTCATTTCATTTTATCTGTATCTCAGTACAAAAATAAGCAAGTTTAACAGAATGATTAGAAATGACCACTTGAGAAGAAAGTACTAGAGCACAGTTTCCAATATTATTTATTCATTCCCAGTTGCTCGCTACTACTCACTATACCACATGGCTTTTTAGTATACACTTGAAATAATACATTTAGTAGTCACAGTAGTCCTACCGAGCAATCGCTATTATCTCTTTTATAGATGAAGACACGAAGGCTCAGGGAAGCTAAGGAACATGACCAGGGTTGCTCACCCATGAACAGCAAAGTCATGACTGCGACCCGGGTCTTCTGATTTAAGAGTTTTGCTTTCCCACTGCCACTTAATAGTTTCTTATACCCTTAAATACTGTTGTAATAAGTTCAAAACTGCAACCATCTCTTCCCCCTCATTTCAAATGCTCTCTGATATGTTTTATACTAGTTTTATCTACAGTTAAAATTTGCGGGTTGGATGATTGAAACTCTACCTGACTGACACAGAGCTAATATGAACAGAAGGAGTCTAACTTTATCTCCAAAACATTCATTGGGAAGATTGAAAATTTCAAAGCAGATAGACCCAGTAATATAAAAGTCATTATTATTTATCATGTCCCTATATGGATACATGTGTGAATGATTGCTTTGTCTTGTTCAAGTCATTCAAAAAAGGAAGTAAACCTTAGTGGAATCAGAAGACACCAAATAATGTAAAAGTGCTACATGTTCATTTTCTTAATGTTTTGTGTTGGGTAGAGAAATCTCTGGTTGTCCGTGTACCACTAAGCAGTATGTTGTGCTGGTTAAGAATATCACAGGCTTTGGAAATTCTGGCTGCAGCATTTATTATCTATGAGACTTAGGCAAGTTATGGAGTCTCACAAGATCTCATTTCTGTCATCTCTAAAATGTTTTGTAGTAGTGATAATAGTTGGTAGTAGTTAAATAATGGTGAAACTCATACGGCCACTTGAGGCATGAATGATGGATCATATGCTGGTAGCTTAAGGAGATGTGGCAAGCATGAAATAGTCACTTAAAATATTATGTTATGGCTTTTTGTCTCCAGAATGTGGATGGAAGATATCAAACGTGGGCTCATCTCAACTGAATTGCTTCGTCAATTGCAGCAGTGTTTTTTGATTTCTCCAGGTGGTTTTTAGAGCTCTGCAGTCAGTTATTTACAGGCAAAGACATGCTGTCAATGGAAGTCACGGTTAATATTAGATATTTGCTGCCTTTCCAGAAAATATTATGGGGCAAAAGGACAGACTTGCATGTTTTCCTAAGGATCAACTTCAACCATTTTTAGGGAAGATGAGAAATGGAAAAGCTTTTTATCTCCCCATGGAAAAAGAGAGAGAGAGAGACAAGAAAAAGAAGTTCCATAGGAATGATTCCTCTGGCATTTCTATTATAATAAGAGAAAATTACATCTGAGGTTTTTATATTCCAAAATAGAAAATTTCTTGTTCAATGAAAATTTAACAATGAGGATTCCTTGGTTCTTGTTATTGAGTCCCAGTTGCACAATACTCACCACTGAGACATGTGGTAGCTCATTTAGTTCTCTTTGTAGCGTTCCCATCGGAAGGGAGGGAGGGGGAAGGTTGGGGGAAGGAGGGTGATTGGTGGGATTACACCTATGGTGCATCTTACAAGGGTATATGTGAAACTTAGTAAATGTAGAATGTAAATGTCTTAACACTATAACTAAGAAAATGCCAGGAAGGCTATGTTAACCAGTGTGATGAAAATGTGTCAAACGGTCTATGAAACAAGTGTATGGTGCCCCATGATCGCATTAATGTACACAGCTATGATTTAATAATAAAAAAATAAAAAATAAATAAATAAAATGTTTTATTATGAAAAAAAAGAAATGGAAGAGACTTTCAAACACTGCGTCACTTGCCTTCACCACATATCCTTTAGTATTTGTGAGCAGGCATCTAGAGATGATAAAAATGCTGAAGCTAGATTCAGGGTTTAGAGGGTTATGATTTCCAGGTTCCAAATGCAATACTTTCCCACCCTAAAAATAACATCCCATTATTGCTTTGGCATGAGAAAATCTGATTCAAACAACCGATTCCCACAAACAGAGGGTGTGTGAACCACGTACACTGGTTTCAGATGGCTGCACCACAGCCCTGAAAAAGCAGACACCTACAGTCAGAAGATCTCAGTCCAAAGATCATTTCGCATTTCCTTTAGGAATCCAGGGGAAGTGTCTTTACAAACCCTATATTATTTTCTCTCAATCTTGAGGCATTTACTATGTCATATGATAGAGATTGAACACAAGCTACCTTGCACCGCAGATGTTAAATGTTTTAGTTCCCAGGCAGGATGAGTTTCATGTTAATGACTCTGAAGAACTTGACTTCTTGGAGTTTTTCTGCTTCTTCCAAGGCAGTTAATCACCAGACTACCAAAGAGCACACACTCTGATGATATTTCAGATCAAAGTAACTGCCACATTGTGGGACCCTCTACAGAGAAGTACATTTTAGAATAAGAATGTCTTCCAACAGACCAGGAAAAGAAAACAGTAAACTAATCTTTATAACTCCTTTTATAGCACAAAAGATATTTTATTAACCCAAATTCCCTGTGCTATTTCATTAAAGTTTCTTTAGAGTCAGACAGTCTGCTTTTTCACACTTGAGCCTTCACTTAACAACTTTGTCCTCAAGATGTTCCAGATAGAAGGTAAAGAATGCAATTTTATCTGACCAGTTGGGAAGTGAATACTATTAGCTGAGTTTGTAATGGGCCAGACTAGTTAAAACTTTCCATTTGGTCCAAAAAAACTATCCTTGAAAATTAATAAACAATGGTAAAATTCAATCATAAAATACCCACAATAATTTCACATATCAATTGCCAAAAAAACTATTTTTTTGAGAGAGAGAGTCTCACTATGTTGCCCTTGTGAGTGCTGTAGCTTCACAGCCCACGGCAACCTCAAACTCTTGGGCTCAAGTCATTCTCTTTCCTCAGACTCTTAAGTAGCTGGGACTACAGGTGCCTGCCACAAGGCCTGGCTATTTTTCTGTTGTTGTCATTGTTTAGCAGGCCTGAGCCAGGTTCAAACACACCAGCCCCAGGGCATGTGCCCAGCACCCTAACTGCTGAGCTATGGGCACTAAACCTAAAAAAAAAAAAAAAAAACGACTATTTATGCATAATAATTCCAATGTAAATAAAGAAAGATAGAAGAAGAAATTAAAGAAAAGAGGAAGGAAAAGAGGGAGAAAGTGAAGGAGGGAGGGTTGGGAGGAAAAAAGAAGGGAGGAAAGGAGTTTAAATAGTAGGCAAAAATGTGTATTCAAATCTTGACTCGAACAATAATACACACTGTGGTCACTTGGTATATATTTAATGGGTGAATGAGTAAATGGATAGAAAGGTTCAGATGATTATCAGCAATATTAGTAGTAGTTAATAGTAGCAATAACCAACATTTTTTAGTTTACTCATTAGCTACGCAGAAGTCCAGGTACTATTCTCATTTCTATTTTATAAATAAAATGGCTATAGGCGAATCCAGAGATATTATTATGTCTCTCTTCAAAATACTCACCAGCCGTGATGATGTCATCATACATTTTCTGAATTAGAACATCACTAGATTTCCTTCCATTCTGGCATTCTGAAATCTTGTGAAACCATCTAATTTTTCCTACCAGTTCTCAGAAGAAAAATTTTTCTAGACAAATATTTTATATACCTGAATTTTTCTAATAAAACACAATTAAATTTGTATTATTTATCTTAGTGCTTAGGAGAGAACAGAGTATATTGACTTAGGAGAGTACCATGATGAAATAAAGGGAACACATGAGGCACTGTCTTGGCTATCTTCCACTACCTTAGGAGAAGATATTCTCCATCATAATCTATGCTCTACCCATGTTCATGCACATGGTAAGCACAGGAATAAACCTTCATTAGGCCTGACGGGTGGGGCTGCTCAGACATGCTGCACCTGAGAAACTGATCTTTGATTCAGCTAGTCTTCCACTGAGCATTCAAGGAGGCACACTGTGAACCAGAACACAGGCTGAGTCTCCCTATCACCAGCAATCAATGGAAGACCTCTAACCCCATGCACAAAGTATCAGCAGCTGGTGTATATTCCTACAGAGACCCAGAGACCTGGGAATCTTCAGGTGGGAGCATTCCTCCTTGCCATCAATCACATCACTGTCCCATGGAGATGTTTATGCATGTACACAGGAAATTGGACCAGAGCAGTTTGGGAGTCAATCATTTTCTGTAACATCTCTACGTATTGAATTTAGATTCAGCTGAAATGCAATTTTTCCAAGATATCCTGTGTAGTTCTGCAGGAATCCAAGAACACACTGAAATGACTGAGAGGATCCACTTAAATTAAGTCTTTAATTGGTTGATGAGAATACCCCTGCCTTGGCAATTGGAGCAATTTCCCTACTGAACTGAGTTATTTAGAACCTTGCTACTCAAAAGAGTACACACAGCCCAGTAGTATGCACTGAAACCTACTGATTTAGAATCTTAATTTTAACAAGATTCACAAGTGCTTCCTATGCACATTAAATTCTAGGAAACTTTCACTGCTTTGAAGGTCTGCCTTCTTTGGCTTACAACACTTTGCTCCCTCCATCCCTTCATTAAATTGGAAAATCATACTGAGCCAGTCTAATCTCCATCTGCAAATATCCATTGCTAGAGCCATTATCTTCAGCACAATGCAGAGTGTAAGACTGAGCCACACAAATGACATGTGGTACGTAGGCCTGTAAGATTCTAGGTATTCTCAAGTTAGGAACCACCAATATTATTGCTGTATGAATTACCAATGACTAGAATTAAAACTTAAAATGCTGTATTAAAAAAATGTGAAATACACAGCAAGCAAACCAATTTACCTAAACAAGTCTGCTTAACCTGAAGTAAACAGACTTGAGAAGATGTCACTGTTGTCCTCAGATATGTGAAGGCTGGTCCCAGGAGAAGGGTCTAAAACTTGGTAAGAGACAAAAACCAGAAATTGTGCAAGAAGGAAGATGTAACATGGAGGCAGATTCAGCTTTATTTAAGGAAGACGTCCTTGAGAGTTAGAACTCAAGCATTATCATCCAAATTGCATGAAGATAAAACCCATTCTTTTGATCATGGACTATGTGAAGTTAGGCCTCAGCATCTGAGATCGCTGTTCTCCTCATTCATTGTACTTGCCTCGTGTTACACTAGCTAGCTGCTCTTTCCCTGAAACATACACCAAGCTCCTTCCACTCAAGGGTTTTGCTCCCGCTGCCACCTCAACCTGTGTGATCATCCTGCCATTTCCCTGACTCTTGTCTTCACCCCAGTCGAATCTCTGCCCAAATGTCCTCCCATCATGTAGTCTATGAGGCTGTTTTCTACCCAGAATAAACTATCTTCCTGATCTCTCTCCCTCTCTCGCTGTACTAATCAGGTAAACACACAACCTCAGATATACAGTTGACTACAGGTGGTCTTGGGTGGCTCTGCTTCACAGGCTTGTTCACATGACAGAGAGGAAAAGTAATAGTCTAAGCTAAGCTTGGTAAAGTTTATGTCCCCAAACTAAGGAAATCTGAATAAGAATATCAGATGGCATTCATGTCATACGTCAGCATCGTGGTTGGGATACTATACCATAGTCTTGCAAGATATTACCATTGGGGGAAATTGGATAAAAGGTCCTGGAATTCTGCTCCATAATTTGTTCATAGCTGTATATGAACTCACATGTACCTCAAAATGAAAAGGTTAGGGTCTTTTTCTGTATCTGCCTTATGCAAATGTAGCAAGTATCACATCTACTCACATTCCTTTGCCCAACAGGAGTCACATGGGCAGGCAGGAAAATATATCTGCCCTAAGAAAGCAGGGCAAGGCACATGGCCACAGAGAGGATGTATAGCTCATATAACGAGCAGGATGATACCTGGAAGACAGGAACCACCTGAGAGCTTTTTACAGAGAGAATTTAACATTATAAATCATTGTGTTCAAATGTCTCTTGAAAACTAAAATGGGAGAAAGAGAACACTGAATTAACAAGAAAGGGTAGCTGTAAAGAAGCAGCCACCAGGCCCGGCGCTTGTAGCACTATGGTTACAGCACCAGCCATTCCAACAGCTAAACAACAACGACAACTACAATAAAAAAAAAAAAATAGCCAGGCATTGTAGCAGGTGCCTATAGTCCCAGCTACTTGGGAGGATGAGGCAAGAGAATTGCTTAAGCACAAGAGTTTGAGGTGTATCCCAGCTGTGACGCCACAGCACTCTGAGACTCTGTCTCAAAAAAAAAAAAAAAAAAAAAGCAGCCACCACACCTAGGGTAGAAGGGTAGAATTTGGTTTTATCAGAACTTAGAAGTTTGGAGAGAACCTGAAGAGATGAGACTCAGAAAAGAGAGGGCACTGCTCAGCTGGTGATTGTACTGCCGGAATTGAGAAGACCTGCTACGGTCCTGGTCCTCATTCCTACAATTGATCACAAGGCTAGGGTTGGAAATTATTGATTCCTTCATTTACTGTCCACTCCACGCTCCTTTGCCCTCAGCCAGCACCTCAGCTGTCAGACTTCTTTGCATGGTGAAGGCCCTGATTCTCAGGGGCCCACCTTGCTATTGACTGCTATAGTTTTCTTCTGACTCCTGCCAGAGGACGTGGGAATCCTCAGAGACGCTCCAGGGAATCAAGCAGTCATGTTGCCTCCTCCCTCAAACATATGGCAGCAATCCAGTTTCCCTTGGTAATTGGGATCAATTATATCCCAGCCAGCAGGGATCCAGTCTTTGCTCAGATGGCCAGTAGATCATCTCAGCTTCCAATTCAATGGAACTAATGCTGTAGCTCCACTTGCGAGAATTCTTCCCTTGGGGACAAAGATAAACAAAACTGTTCATCTCAATATTCTGGAGATAAAAATTGGAAATTCTGGAAGTACTTTATCAAAAAAATAGTGGGAGAGGCTAGGCATGGTGGTTCATACCTATAATCTCAGCATTTGAGGATGCTGAGATGGAAGGATTGCTTAAGGCCAGGAGGCAGCCTGGGAAATGTAGCAAGATTCTGCCTCTACCAAAAATGAAAAATGTTTTAGAAATTATCTAGGCATGTGGCATTTGTCTATAGTTCTAGCTACTTGAGGATCCACTTGAGCCCCGAATTTCAAGAACATAGTGAGTTATGATTGTTCCACTGTACTCCAGCCTGAACAACAGAGCAAGACCCTGTTCCTAAAAAAAAAAAACTAAAACAATAAAAAAAATGAAATAAAAGTTATTGCCATTCTTGCTTCAATTCTTAATTCTGTGACCCAAGTCTGCTGGCTGCAAGAGCACAAACTGATCACTGATTACACTGATCTGAATTCTAAGATAGAAGCCCAATGTGTTCTCTCCTCACTGGAAAATTAATTAAATCTTTAGTTGGCCATTCTATCATTCTAACAGGCCCGCCGCTTCAGGGTGGTGGAGTACACTACGCATAATAAATCTTTGATGGTGGAGCTTTTCAGTCTCTCTTCCTACTATGACAGACTTCACAGGTGACTGTACCCATATGGCTGAGGAATTCTGTTCCAATTACATTTTTGGCAGCTGAGGGAAATACACATTACCAAAGTGTATTGGTACAGGCAAGTCCATTGACCCTCATAGCCAATTGTGACACAGACTTGGACCAAAATTTCATTTATCTCTTAACAACCACAAGCCCCCGGTTGACTAGGAGAGCATAGAATTTTGGGGGGGGTGTCCCCAGGAATTAGCATGGTTTCAGAGCCAGTGTTTTTCAACAGCCCATTATCTGAATATTTCCCTTTTCCCAGCATTTCTCTCTCCCCTTCCTTTTTCCCATAGTCAATCATATATGAAAGAATAAATATTTAAAAACAATAATACAACCCTACTAAACTCTGTTGCCTCCTTTATTTTTCTTTGTCATACTCGTTACTACTCAAATTGCATCATTTCTGTAGTGTGTGTGTGTGTGTGTGTGTGTGTGTGTGTGTGTGTGTCCATTATTTGGTTATCTTTCATTCTTCTTTTTTCCTGAGTAAAATATAAGCTTCATAAGGGCTGTTTCCCCAACACTTAAAACAGTTCCTGGCCCCTATAAAGTACTTAATAAATATTTGTTGAACAAATAAACATTTCTGGAAGGCACTTTGGTAATGTGTATCAAAAGCCTGAAGAATATGTAAAGCCCGAAGCCTAAAAATTAAACCTCTAGAAATTCAGCCTTAGAAAATGCTCACGTTTAGTAAAATTTCTTATTGAAAGAATTATCATAACAGCATAAAATTTGCAAAAAGGAAATATCCTAAATAATAATCAGAGATTCTTCATCCATTTATTCAACAAATACTAAGTGCACACCAAAAGCCAGGTACAAGTCTAGGTGCCAGGGACACTGTGGTTAATAAGGCAGCTATGACCTCACAAGGAGCTCAGGGAGATAGATGTCTAGAGTCCATTTTACTTTTTATTTTAAAAATGCAACAAATACACTTATAGATACTCCACTAATAATAGCAATAATAATGAGAATACATTTGCATAGCACTTCTAACTTTTTCAAGTAATTCTCCAGCCATTATATTTATTAAAATTAGGTCATATTAAACTGCACTTGAACTTCATTATTAGATCTTTTCTGAGAGAAGGGAGTTGAGAGATTGTTGGCCCTTTTACATTAATTATGGACCTATAAGATGAATTAATCAAATTCTACTGTATTTGCTATTAAGGTCAATTGTGTGGGGAAAAAAGTCACTCTGCAGAGTTTGGAGTAGGACGCAGCAGGGAGGATTGTACAAAATAAATAAAAAGTTTATATAATGATTTTCCCTTTGAACAAACCTTAAACCCATTGTCTGGATGCGGCATCACCAGCAGCCTGAAAGAATATTTCCATTTCACCATTTTGCAGATTCAAGCTGATTGGCAGATGTACATTGCCAGTGACATTCGGGGGCCTCAAGCTTCGGAGCCCCTTACTTTCATGAGCCATAGGACAGGACTCCACAGGCAGCCATCAGATATCTATTTTTGTAAAATTGACAGAAAGACTTTTTGGCTCAGTCATTTTAAACTGGCATGCATCTCTTCTCATCAAACTTCCCCTCTTTCACATCTTCCATTTGTCAGGTGGCACTCAAGTGGCACGGGGCAGAGCTTTCAATAGGGTGTGCGGGACCTCAAGCTAATATTTTGTGATGCCCCTGTCAATATAAGCAAATTTATTTAAAATACATTATAAGGAGAATTGCTTGATCAATCTCTGGAGTTTGAGGTTGCAGTAAGCTATGAGGAGGCCACTGCCCTCTTGCCAGGGCAACAGAGCAAGACCCTTTCTCAGGAAACAAAAAAATATACTAGGCCTATATGAGATAGTGATTTATCAACGAAGACGCAGAATAACGAGGAGACAAGAAATTTACGTATATGCTTGCTATCTGATCAAGGCACGTGAAGAACCACATCAAACCATCTCTGCCAATTCCAGTCCTGGAACCATTTCTTCATGTTTTTTTAGAATTAAATTGCTCAATTCCTGGCTAATTGTATGATACTCACCATGAGATAAAAAGCAAAAATGCTACTACTGCTCAGAATGGCTTTTTGAAACCTGTTGGTATTGGAAGAGTTTTGTGCATTTTGCCTTTGAAGCCCCATGATGCCATTTACTGACTGTTACTTACATGATTACTCATAACGCCCCCTCACCCATTGTGCCACATAGGAATACTAACATCCAGTTATTCTTTCAAAAGTTGTTACAGGTCTTATTTCATGATAACCATAAATGTTAAGTCTTACCCAAAGTATGCAGGAAAATGTGGAAAACGATTTATACGTTGGTCATGTTAAATTTACCATTTGTTATTTTATAGCTTAAATGCAAAACAACACATGTGTCATCTATTTCTCCTCTTAACTCTTCCAGGGTGTTTCTACAATGTGATCACTTACTATTTTGACTGTACCTTTCTGCCTTCCACACACTGGGGAGGAGAGGAAAGGGGTCATAGGGAAGAGACAAGAGTGATCCCAGTACTACAAGGAATGTCCATCCATCACCCAGCAGCTTACAGCTGACCTGGAGAACATGACATTATTACATCTCACCATGTCACATTCATAGAAGGCAAGAGATGTCTTCAATAAGAAGGGCCTGTTGACATTACAGAGAAATGGTCTTAAAAACCTTCAAAGGAAAGAGGCACAGTCACCCTGGAGGATGGTCTGACAGGTGGTGTGGAGCTGGCAGAGGGACTGGGTGCCCATGACAAGGGTCCTACAAAGTAAAAGATATCTGTTGCCTCCCCCTGCCCCAACTATCCTCAGGTGCCTTGGCTCACAGGCAGTGCTGCAGTTATATCCAGAACTGGTGACGGCTCCTGCCAGGCCCACACCCAGAGCTCATGCCCAAGGATTCACAGAGGATGATGAATAGTGTAGCTCAGGGTCCTGAACTCATCCTGTGTCAGCTATAAAAGTCACTCGAACTATGAATAGTTCACCAGCACTATTCAGTATCACAGGCTATCATGGAAGAAAAAAAAGAAAAAGCCATACTGGTTAATACCCTGTTTCCCTGAAAATAAGACAGTGTCTTATTTTACCAAAGATGCGCTAGGTCTTATTTTCAGGGGACATCTTATCGGTCCTGTAAGTAGGTCTTATTTTCGGAGGATGTCTTATTTTCAGAGAAACAGGGTAGGTACCATCCACTGACAAGAACATTTTAACTCTGAGTTCCACAGATCACTGGGATATCTGGCAAACCCCAAATATGAGATAGAGGGTCATGGAGTATCGAAAACTTAAAATGAGACCTAAAGCTTAGGTGGGTCCAGGTCTAGTGGTATATACGCCCAATCCACATGGCAATACCAGTCCAAGCCAATCTCAGGAACCAGAGGAACATGTAGAAAATTTTTAGAAAGGCTCTCCAAAGTGTGCAGCCCCCTATGGCACAATGTCCAGGGTGAGTTCCTTCTAGGTAGAGTGTAAGGGCAATATTGGCATTTTTAATATGCCATTAAGGGGATGCTAACTTAAAAGATACATTAGTTGGGTTTAATGAAATATATATTTTTTTTTGGTTTGCCATCACTTCCATGTATTGTTAAATAATTACCAGACATCCCAGTGCAGAAATGGCTTCCAGGAATGTCGATAACCCTCTGTACCAACTCACCCAACATCATAATACAAAGGCACAGAGGCAGAGGTCCTGGCAAGATATGGCAAGACACCAGGAGAATGTGTGTTGCAGTAGAAACAAGGTTTAAAAATAAAAGCCAGAAGCCAGTCTGTGGACATTTCTTCAATCTTGGAATATTAGTAGTTCACATTTGAAAGGAACAGGATAGAGTTTCCCAAATTTAACAATAATCTTAATTTATGTGAAATTACCCACAACTAAGCATGAGACCAAAGAAGCTTCTAAATATGCTAAACATGAGACCAAATTATATTTTTATTTTCTATACAGAAAATAGTACAAGGCTGGGCATGGTGGCTCACACCTATAATCCTAGCACTCTGGGAGGCGAAGGCAGGTGGATTGCTTGAGCTCAGGAGTTTGAGACCAGTCCAAGCAGAAGTGAGACTCCTGTCTCTTCTAAAAATAGGAAAAAATAAATAAAACCTAGATGAGTGTGGTGATACAAGCCTGTACTCCCAGCTACTTGGGAAGCTGAGTCAAGAGGATCGCCTGAGCCCAGGAGTTGGAGGTTGCTGTGAGCTGTGATGATGCCATTGCACTCTACCCAGAATGACAAAGTAAGACTCTGTCTCAAAAAAAAAGAAAGAAAGAAAGAAAGAAAGAAAGAAAGAAAGAAAGAAAGAAAGAAAGAAAGAAAGAAAGAAAGAAAGAAAGAAAGAAAGAAAGAAAGAAAGAAAGAAAGAAAGAAAGAAAAGAAAAGAAAAAAGAAAATATTACAAAGACAAAGGTTCATCCAGGTCATTCAATCTACCATCTCTTCTAGACCCCTGGATCAGCCTCGCTGATACTCTCTGACCCCTGTCATATTGTATTTCTAAGCTCCTTACCACAGGAGTTTTGTAAGGCATTTTACAGTTACTTTGGCAGACTAATTTGAACTGAGAAGTTAAGTTGATTAATAATGACTTCAAATATTAGCAGCTCCATGTTCCAGTTTGTATTTTAACCTGAATTTTTCAATATTTTGATGTAGCATTTCCTGAATCTGGTTTCAGTGAAGATCACCCTGGTAAGACGCCGATGAGGGGGAAATAGGTAAAATTCCCCTTTGAGCTAAGTGGAGCTTCCACACATAGCTACACACCAGCTCCTCCTCTCGGAGGTCCATAACGTACGTGGTACTCTCACAGGTCTTGGGAAATCCTGCAATTAAGCCTTCAGTTTTCTTCGTTTATCCCAACATTTCCAAACTTTCTGACCATGGGAGTTATTGTTTAAATTGTGTCTCGTTTTGGGTTTACCTTTTTCATTTACTTTTGCATAACTCATACACAAATCATGAAATATTTCTTATGTAAGAAATTAGAAGCCCAAGAGAGAGCCAGCGAGGCAAGAGTGGAAGCAGGGGGGCTTCACAGCATCTCCACTCGGTCTTGGGGCCATCAGTTGCCATTTTCATCCTTACCTGGGCCCAGTTTCACACGAGTTTTTGGAGCTTCTCGCTCTGTGTTGTATCAGTCAAAAATCAATGCATCTTCAGGGCCAAATGAATAAAAATAAATAAATAAAATTCTGAACAATCCAGTCCTGTGGGGGTGGCATGTGGAATTCCATCCTGTCATTTAAATAAAAGAAAATTCATCCAGCATCACTGTTTTCTTTAGTCTCTTCCACATAAAAAACAATATTTAAATCAAATCTTAAATTTTCCCACATTGGGCTTTGCACTTAAAGAGTGAAGCAGAACTTTTTCCTCTCAAAGGGCAGGACTTTTATAAAAAATAAATAAATAAACCAAATAAATTCAATAAGTCCCCTACCAGGGATCCCCTAGCTCTCCTGGCTTTTTCCTGCTGGGGGAAAAAAAAAATAAACTTTCCATTTGACTCTCTCTTGCTGACAGCTTCTTCTGACTGCATCACAAATTGAACTTTAAAATAAATAAATGAATAGAAGCAGCTGTTAGGGATGGGAAATGCAGAAATACGTGAGCAGGACTTGGTGAAACCTCAGCATTGACAGATCTAGAAACGTCCAATCAGTATTTTTCCTGTGGCCCCAATATCCGTGGAGTAAAAGAGTTTTTATTTTGTTTTGTTTTGTTTTTAGCAATAGAGTGAAAAATCAAAGATCAAAGATCAAAAGCTTTGTACAGATGATTCTCCAAACATCAAAATCAAAGATCAAAGCTTTGTACAGATGATTCTCAAAAATTAGTGAAATTTAGAAAAATCTTGATCAAGTCTCTCATTTCCATCTCCTATTAAAATCAGAAACAAACAACACAAAAGCCACCCCTCGGGGCAGGCGAAGACAGTCCTAGCCTGGTTGCTGGAGGTATTGCAATGCCCAGGAAGGGTGCCCCATGCTCTGATGAATAGTACTTCCTTACCTGATGCGACTACTCAGTGCCCAAACTTGTGCCTCCAGCCGCACGAGGTTCAAGCAGAATGCTATTTCCCGAGCCTCTCTGTTCCATCCAAGAGCACACAAATACCTCATGTCCCCAAGTGAACCATAAACTCTTTGACAAGTGGGAGCATTTTTTATATCCTTTATATTTCTCACATGTTTGGAACATTGCTACAGACCTCGCAGACACTCAGTGAAGGTAAGGTATGAATCGTGGGCCGCAAGCCGTGACTTCCAGATCCTTGTCTTACTACTTATTAGTCACAACTTCTCCGAGCCTGTTTCTTTATCTACATAGATGACATCATTACAGATTTTACTGCTTTCCCTCCAGGGATGCTAAAAGTAGCAGGTGCAGTGGCAGGGGCCGAGGTGGCGGTATAGGGCTTCCTCGTTTCAACTCCCACTGCTCTGCTTGTATCTGTTTTGTAGCCTGGAATTCCGTGTAAAATTTAAAGAAAGGGCTGAAATGCTGAGAAGTATTTAGAAAACATTACTGTGTGAGACACGCTTGCACACATGCTGCTTCTCATGGGTACAAGCCAGGCCTATAGTAATGTGTTGAAATATAACTTACTTAGAGGAAAGCGTGCACATCTCGAGGGTACACTCAGTGACTGTGTGTGTGTACATTTTACAGAGAGGTGGCCAACACGGAGACTATTTTGTAAATAAAGTTACATTTAGCTACCATTTCCTGTTTTCCGTATGTATGGCGACTTTAGGGGCAACTTTTGGGACACCATGCAGATTTTAAAGACTGTCTTCACCTAGAAATTTCCTTCCTTCCACTTTTCATTCAATACCCTTCTGTCTACACAGACATACACCTTCCCCCCAGACACTCATTCATACTCACTCACCATAGGCTACTTGTCTATTGCGGAGACTCCAATAAATGCAATTGTGTAGTATGTAGTTTTCTGTATCTGGCTTCTCTCCCTCAAGCACAGAATCTTTGAATCTCAACCATGTTGCTACGTACAGTTGAAGTTAGTTTTTTTCATTGCTACCTAGTGTCCTATCATCTGAATATGCCATAATTTGTTTCTGTATTAACATGTTGGCAATCTATAAAGCTGTTTCCAGTTTGGAACTATGACAAATAAAGCTGCTGTCAATATTCATGTTCAAGCCCTTTTGTGGTCATCTGTTTTTATTTCTCTTGGATAAATACTTAGTGGAATTGCTAGGTTATAGGGTAAGTACATATTTAACTATAAGAAACTGCCACTCAATTTCCCCAAGTGGTCAGACCGGTTATTATTCCCACCAGCAGAGCAAGAGCGTTTCACTTGTTCCCTTCCTCACCACCATTTGGTGGTGTTGGTGTTTTTAATTTAAACAATTTGAATAGTTTCAAAGCATCTCATTGTGGTTTTAATTTGCATTTTCCTAGTGTTAAGCACATTTTCTAATGCATGTTAACCATTCTCATACCTTGTTTTGAATTGTTTGTTCAATTGCTTTGCTCATTTTTAAACTTTTAGGTGATTTGTCTTTTTATCATTGGTGTGTAAGTGTCCTTTATATATTCTGATTAAGGCCTTTGTTAGATACGTGTATTATGATTATTTTCTCCCTATCTGCGACTTTTCATTTCCTTAATAGCGTCTTTGAAGAGCAGAATATTTTAATTTTTATGAAGTCTAATCTAAAATTTCTTTGCCTATGCCAAGAGCAGTGAAAAGATATTTGTTCTCTTAGAAGCTATAGAAATGTAGCTTTCATATTTATTAAGAAGTAATATTTTTATCTGTTAATGTCTTTTTTGACCTTAAAATGTCTGAGGTTGAGAGTTACCACTTGGGCAACTGGATTTGAACTTAAAGTCTTGCAGTTAGATATCTGTTAAAGCTTGTAAGAGTCAATTAAGAGTATTGAAGTCTAATCTCATTTTGTTTGTCCACTAGCAAATTGCAGGGAGTTTGAAGTAGGAGAGTCTGAAGGTAGAAAGCAGATGCCGGACACCCTTCATAATAATGCAAAAAAAGAGGTATAAACCAGGACTTCCTGGGCAAACCCAGATGTATCATCACTGTAGATTCAGGTACTCAGTAAAATATATCCCAGATATTTTCCATTAAAAGTCATTTTGTCAACAGTGGTCAACTTCTATAACACCAACTATGCTTATTGCAACTACTAAAACAATATCGAGGTGTCAAAACCAGTTGTAGGCTGTACTCTTCAGTCTGGTCCCTCAGGTCTAGGCCAAGGCATATCTGACAAGATTGGAAAAATCAAGATCTTTGATTTTACATCCTTGAAGACTCACTGTCAGTCTGAACAAAGAATTTTCAACTCTGGTGTCTATGTCTCCTTTGGGGAGCTCTTCTAAAAAGATATATTGTTACTGCTCCAGTTTGCATCACCATTTGGTTTAATTATTATTCGTAATTGGGAAATAATTAGATAAAACGATGATGTAAACCCCAGTGGAAAATAGACATCTCTTAAGAACTCTAATGTTTTCCGTCACTTAAAAGGAAGGGGACATGACTTACTGGAGGAAAAAAACTAATTAGAAAAGCAGACACATCTTCTCCCTCTCCTCATATTTCAGGCATGCTGGCAAGTGCTCAAAAATGATCAGAGTGTGGCCTATTTCTCAAGGACCCCAGGAGAGCATGATAATTTAAATCATCATCTCAGGAAAAGTGCCTGGAGCACTTTGCCATTTTATAATCTTGAGTCAGAAGAGAGAGTTTGGCTCTCCAGACTGGCAAGGCCACTCAAGATTTTGGCTGGAGGAAAGCTGAGGTCACACTCACAGCAAAGTGAACCCTCGGCAAGTGAGGATTCCTGCCAAGAGAGACCCCTCTAAGCAAAGGGAGGAGGCAAAAATGTTTAAGACAATACTGTCCCCCAGCAAAAATATAAACAAGACTCTTATTCAGGGACACAAATCAGGAAAGTTTGACAACACAAGGAATTGCGAGAGAAGTGATTAGATGTTCAGATGTGGGTCTGACACTTCAACACCCTAAGTAAATCTCTCTGTCTGGAATTAGATCATTTGATTTAAAGGCCGAATTAATAACGATGATGACAACAAAAATCAGGTAACTTCCCAAGGAAAATATATTAACAAAAAGGCCAATTTTATGGAAATGACATCTTGATGGAAGTTATATTTAAATGTTCCCTCTTTGAAAATTTAAATGTGATTATTATAATGTGATCATTATAAGAAGAAAAACAGAAAGCCCTAAAAAGAAAGAACTAGGATTGTAAATATAGAAGCAGATCCTTTACCCTTCTCCCAACTGGTCCAGTTAGACTTTCATGCCCTGACAATTAGCTTAAAAGCGAATCTGGCTTTCCAAAACTCAATTCTTGGCTATAAATCAGAATTTATTATTGATTTTAGGACAGACTGCCATATTGTAAACTTACCTCGCCTCAAATATCAATGCCAAATTAAAAATTTCTAAGAACACAACTACAACTGATCCTGAATATCTATCCTACCTTTTTCACTTACCCCTTGTCCCTTTGTTCATGAAAACAGACCTGTTCCAAGCTTAATGGGAGCCTTTGGCTAGAGGATGTGGGGCACACTTGAAACTGTTACTCCAAATTATTCCTAAATACAGAGGGTGCCAAAAATAGTGTGCACATTTTAAGAAATAAAAATCTGTAGAAATTTGTAATACTCAACATATACTAATAACAAAAGGTGGACACAAGACATACTGAGCCCCTCTTGTAACTGCAAAGTCAAATGTGACTTGAGTAGTACAAATTTCATGCATTTTTTTTCCTCTCTCAAAATGTATACACCTTTTTCTGTTAGTCCCTGTATTTACTGAATTAAGTAAAGGGCTCTTTATTTGTTAATGTGACGTATAAATCCATGAATATGGCAAACAAAATGGAGGGGAACATTTCTTTGAGGAGATGTGATCTTGGCTGAGTCTTGAAGGATAATCCAATGGTTGATACAGAAGAGAGGCTTCCTGGCAGAGGTACTTGGATCTGCATGCACCCAGCATGCATAAGACAGTTAGAGAGGAGAAGAATAATTCTGATCAGGAGAAGGCACTAGTGCAGCAGAGAATTAGGAGTGAGGATACAAAGAGAGTCTGGGGGTCCAGATTGTGGGGTAACATATATCACTCAGTTCATGAGCTTTCACTAAGTAGTGATGACACCTTGCAAAACTAGGACTGCCATGTCCCAGTGAGCACTAGACCTGTTCTACAAAAGCATCTTTGAAGAATATCCTTTTATGTCGGATTTTTAAAGAAAAAATTAATGAGAGTCTGTGGGAGTAAAGGGAACCAAAGTCACATGTTTATTGAGAACTTTCTGTGAATAGCAAAGAGTCAAATCAAAAGCACTGGACCAGATTCTTCCAATTTATTCAGGCTTGTAGTTCAGACTAGGGGTCATTTTTGACAAAAATAAATGTAAATTCTTGCCTGTATTTGACATGATCTAATTGACTTCTACCATAGTTCCTATTCTGATCGATATGACATTCAAATCCTTGATCCACTTCCCTTTCCCCCAGCAGTGTGATGGAAAACTGGCCCTCTGGGGGGGAGAAAAAAAGCCCTGATTGGTAGCATTTGTCAATTTCTGTGGTGTAAATGCTACCGGCATGACCAATTTCAAGCTCCTACCAAGAGGGAGGTCTCTGAAAAGAAAGTTAGAAAAATATACACAAAAAAACAATCCTTGCAGGCTGGTAATAGCCAAATTTAGCACACCATTATATCAACTCCTAAGTTTTCCATATTTAAAACATACCTGTCTTATATCTTTCTTCTTAAGGTGGGTCTCCTTGGTCACTCCAAGGAGAATATTACTTGAGATGAACTTGCCTGTGTTCCTAAGTTTCTCCTTTTCCTCTCACAAAACATCTATAAATCTGCACATGAGATGGGCACAGTGACCCATTTACTCTTTTTTCACATCTTCACTGGTCTCAGAGAGGTTGGAAAGGGAAAGAGTGAATTAATTTAAATCCATCTCCTTCTAAAGTAACAACTGGAAACACCTGCCTAGCTAAGGGCAGGTTAAAACTATAAGGTTCAAAACAGAAAATAAAGTGTATGCCAGATGAGAAAAATTCTCAAAATCCCAATTAAGAAAACTCTTGGGCGGCACCTGTGGCTCAGCCAGTAAGGCGCCAGCCCCATATACCAAGGGTGGCGGGTTCAAACTCTGCCCCAGCTAAACTGCCAGGTGTTGTGGCAGGTGCCTGTGCCTGTGGTCTCAGCTACTTGGGAGGCTGAGGCAAGCCCCCAGGAGTTGGAGGTTGCTGTGAGTTGTGTGATGCCACGACACACTACCAAGGGCAATAAAGTGAGACTCCGTCTCTACAAAAAAAAAAAAAAAGAAAGAAAACTCTTTACTTATAAAATTGTATTTGTTGATGCTAGTCAGTATAAAATGTTTGGAAATAAATAATGCATTGTTTGATTTTTCTCTCCACCAATTCTTTGGCAATTAGTATCATGAATTCTTTCAAAATCAAGAGAAAATATATTTAAGGAGTGTTTTGCTCTTTTCTTGCTGAAATGTGTTTATTATCATAATTTTGATTGCTATTGCACTGCCTCAAGTGATGTATTTTTCACTCAATGAGCTATTATTTCACTTACACTCGTGATCTGTGCATTAATACCATTCAAGGTTATATAATAACAATCAGAAACTATGATAAACATTGAACAACATTTCAGTGAAATATGATGAAATCATGTGAGCTTTTAAAATATTTTCATTAACAAAGCATCTTATGTGTCAATGACACTTTAATTACCAAGAAATTACCCAAGAAAATAAGTAATTATTTCTAAAAATTGACAGTGGCTCTATATGTAACACTGCTTTATGTTAAAATAATTGGAATATGTGGCCTTTTTTTCCCCAGACACATGGTTTAATTGATTACATTATGCATTTCAAGTAAAGAGATAATACAAAATAGAATCACTAAAATACATAACTAATTCCAGTTCAATTAAGAACTGTTTAGTAACCTTAAAAATAATTTTTGATAATTACCGGGATTAATAAAATTATCCTGATAACTTTAAAGTAATTGTTTAGATTTCTCATTCAACCCCAATGTACTAAAACATTCTCATCCCCTGAATGGCTTTGCTAATCATTCCAAAACCTCATGCATATTCCAAAGAAGAACATTCTCTAAAGTGGGCATTCAAAAGATCAAAATCCTTTCCTTACTTATGAACATTCATTAAAAGAAAAGCCTCCTCTCTCAAAAACTAAAGCCACTCTTGGGAGAAAATAATTTTGATCCCTGCTATCTTTAAAATTTCAGGACTTTATGATTCTATAAAATCTATTCATAACTAAGACAAATTCTTTAAATAACAAATCAATAATTCAAACATGTCTATCTCCAAGGTTCCTATTTTTTTCCCACCTGATATGTTTTTTTTTTAAATATAGCTATGTACAATAATGCATTTATGGGGTACAATGTGCTGGTTTTATATACAATTTGAAATATTTACAACAAACTGGGGAGGGTAATTGGTTGTCTGCCTGATATTTTGTTCTAACAAGAGCCTTACTTTTCCCAACTCAAGAGCCAGATACACAGCTTTTCTACAAACCTGTTTCTGTTATTTTCTCACTGTTCCTTTCTTCTCTGAGTCAAGGCAAAACATCTCCTGGATAAGCTTATATTATCCCTCTTGAAACAGACCAACATAGCAGATTTTTTCAACCAGCAGTATTATACAGCCATGACTCATGCAGTACACTTACTGATATAGTTGAATTTGAACGAATATCAATACATTTTTCCACACCATCAAGAGGGCCCTATCCCTACAGATTCAGAGAAGGAACAGAAAACAAGATAAGCAATGGGTCCTCTGTCTCTCAGCTGCAATCCCTTGAATTTATCTGTTGTCTGTGTGGGGTTCTCTGATGATTATAATTTGAGGAAAGCCTTCCTTTGCTTTCAGTTTATATTGACTACAAAATGGAGTTTTTGTGAGTACAACTGATTTGCCTTGAGTCAAACACCTGTTCGATGGCTGCATCAGGTCCGGAATATAGGACACGTGACTCTCAGTGCGGTCCTCCTGGAAATCTCTATGCCGAGACAGAAAAGTGCTCCAGCATTTTTTAAAATAATTTTTGGCCTGCTCTTGTGACTTACGGCCTTGTTTCCTCGGGTGAGAAATTCAGCCAGGGAGAGATCTGAGGCAACGAGCATCACTGAACAAAAATATTGGCCTTGAATCAGGACCCAGCTTAATGTAATATGCCAGAGCATGTAATGTAATCCTGTCTCTCTTGATCCACGCTCCAGACAACCAGGCAGCCATGCCCTTGGGGGATTGTTCCTTGACATCTATGATGTTTAGATACAAAGTGGGGCTTACTGCTCATTATGTAGATGCGCACTATTCATTTGCTGAAATCTTAAGCGTGACCTCTTTAGCCCAGTGGGTCTAATGAGGACAGCAGTAGCACCTCAAGCCTTAGGTTTGCATACTAATCCGGTCTTCTCTCCTGGGTGCCTGGAGTCCCAGTCTTTCCTGTCCCCTTCCCTGCAGTATTCCTCATCTCCTACCGCTTGTGGATGAAGAATGTGTTTCTTTCAGTGGAATGGGCAGCCTAAAAGCATAATGCTTTTGAAATAATTTCTCCTGTGTTTGTTTTCCACTTGTCTCAATAAATTTTGAGTTTGGCAGATAGAAAGGGCTTTCTATTTTTCTCGGAACTAGAGAAGGTCTCATCACTCAACAAATCCCATGAGGTTTTACATTCTCAGCACTGTGTCCTTCTTCTGACCTTAAACTTTCTCACTGCCTGGAAATAAAGACATTTCGTGAGAACTTACAAAGCCTTCCATGCTGACTTTGACAATGAGACGGGCAACACACGGGGCAGATTATCATCAGAGGAAATTGCAACTTTCTCATCAAAAATCATGTGTTCAACATAAAACCCAGGAATCTACTGCAAGTTAACAGACTTGCTCCCTTACTTCCAGCAGCTTAGAATTTCTTGGGAACACCAAACAACAGTGGCACTTAAGGAACTAAATGACTTCATTTCTTTATGCGCTAGATTTACCCTCGCCCTGCTTCTGGCGTGGAAGGATATGAGTTGCTTCCAGCCCACTTCAGTGAGAGCCCAGCAGCTGGAGCAGAAATGTGGTACCCTATTGCTACTTCTGGCTGGAATTTCATTCGAGAGACCCTAAGAAGAGAAAACAAAGAAAGGGCAGGAATCTACACCAGGGAAATATACTCAAAGAGAAGATTGACCCAGCCTGAGCACACTTGGCAGGCTCCCAAGTCACTGGGTGTACAATGCTGCTTACCAACAACTCACCAGGGGCCACCAGAAATATCCTTAACCTGCTTAACCACCATCCTTAAAACAGGACCAATGTTGGCAACTGCCTACATGAAACAATCATGAATTTTAGGCAAGATAAATAATATGAAAGGATTGGCTCACTGCTGGCCCAAGTCTGGTGTCCAGTAAATGTCACAGATTAATATTATTTAGTGCCCTTTAATCTTTTAAACCAGCGTTTCTCAACCTGTGGGTCACGACCGACAGGAACTGTATTAAAGGGCCGCGGCAGGTTAGGAAGATTAAAAACCACTGTTTTAAACAATCCCTTGAAGCACATGTTATTTCCATTTCACAAATGTGCAAAATGAGACATAGAATGTAAAGGAAATCATATAAGACTCACATGCTCTGGGAAGGCAGGGTGCCAGGGTTCAGTACCAAGGCTATGCAGCTCTTGTAGGCAGCATCCTGTGTAGAGAATTTTAGAGTGTCATTCATTTCTGACAGATGTGCGCAGAAGGGATGCGAGTAAGCCTAATTCTACTGTTGGGTCGTAGGTTCCTCACCTCTTGGCAGGAGAGAACAGCATAGTCCAGGCATCAAAGACAGATTTTGGTAAGGACGAGTCTTTCCCCACACCACCTAGAGAGGGCTTTCCCATCCAGAGCCTCGGTGGAGCATACGCCCTCACTCTCCACTGAGATTTCAAAGCCCACTGTGAAGGAATTCACCAGACTGTAATTGTTTCTCATTGAATTTTTCATCTAGTGGGAACTGAGTCAAGATTCAGGCCATCGTGCTTCAAATAACACCCACGTTATTGTTTCAGAGACTGTGGTTCAGTTATTTCACTCGAGCAAGGATAGGCTACAATATCTAAGTCCCAAGTTCACTGTAAACAAAGAAAATCCATCAGAAAGGGAATATCTCTAGAGAAATCCTGTCCAGGCTTTCATTACTGACTGCAAAAAATAAAAATCTTTCAGCTTCTGATGGTTTGGTGTCCCCTTACACATTTACCGTGAGGTGATTGTTTTGTTCAGCTAAAGGCTTATATATCCTTTGAAGCAAGCCTATCGAAATAGTAGTTGTTAAATATGTTTGTGGATCTTGAAAACCCTTCACTGTCACCCAGCTTAGCACCAGCCCCAATATAATGCCAAAGAGACAAAATTCTGTTAAACTGTTGCTCCTAGACATTCAAGCTTTCTCTGCTACTGGACGGATGTTTTATCAAGCAGCTGCCTCCATTTTTAAAATGCTGAGTCAGCAGGGGTCAGATGCCTCTTCTCAGAAGAGTCCTGCAGAGTCAGTGTGAGCCTTGGATTAACTGTGCAGCCATTCTGTGCCTCTCTTAGCCATCTGTCATCAGTGGGAAAAGTAACTATCCTTCCCTCTCTGGACTTGGATTAGTGAGTATTCTCCAGCAAAATAGTACCAATACGATATAAAGACATATACATAGATAGAGATTTACGGAATGGGTTCACATAATTGAGACCCACCCATGGTATGCATGGTAATCTGCTTAATTTACAGTCAACTGATTGTAAATTAATCACGACCACAAATATTTTCACAGCAGCGCACAGCTGGATGCCGTGAACTAGAAAAATGGACACCTAAAATGCACCATCATAGAGCTATTTTCAAGTTCACATCACATGATGTCATATATTGGAAAGGAATTTTAAAGGTGTGAAGAACTGTACAAATATAAGTTATGTAATAATCATTGGACACCTGTGTGGCATGAGGCTTTGAGGAACACAGAGATGAGTAAATCAAAAGATCTGCGCTCAGGGAGTGCACCTTCTAACTAGATTCCAAGAGCAAATGCACAGGAAGAGAAGTTGCTACCAGGCTCCCCCCCAGGAAATGCTGAAGGAGCAGTGTAAAAACACGGGGGCTGAGAGCTTGCTAAGTTCTCAAGGATCCCTAGAGTCTCTTGGAAAGAAACTGCTTCTCCAGAAAGGCTTTCACAGATGCTCACACCACCCTCATTCCTATTATTCCCCCTCTATGATTCCCTGCCATGAAACTATGTCCTTGCTTTTCTTTATAACATATTAGAGTACATGGTTATTCATTTACTTGTGTGTCTCACTGTTTAACAGTGTTCTCTCTCAAGTCAAAATTCCATGAGAACCAAAGGGAGTGTTGTTTGCACTCCCCTCTCCCTAGCATTTAACATAGTGTTTGGCACAGGGTGGGTGTGCAAATTATAGTCCATGAATGTTTGAATAAATGAATATACATATCACCAAGCTTTCTCTACAGCACATTTTACCAACTTTTAATTATGAAAAATTTAAACATATACAAAAATTGAAAATTGTGCCATAAACAAGGGCTCTCTCTTCTCTCTCTTTCTCTCTCTACCCCCATAGACATACCCTGTTTCCCCGAAAATAAGACCTACTTACAGGAAAGATAAGACGTCCCCTGAAAATAAGACCTAGTGCATCTTTGGGAGCACACCTTAAAATAAGACACTGTCTTATTTTCGGGGAAACAGGGTACGTGCCTGTATACTATATATATGTATCTGTCTATCTAATCTATATATTTGTCTATATATATGTCTATAGTCTTCTATATATGTTTCTCATTTTTTACCTCTATAGCTGTATTGCTAAATCACATAAAAGTAAACTGCAGGTTTACAATACTTTATCCCTTAAATATTTCAGCACACATCTACTAAAAATAACATGTGTGTGCCATATAACCCCAATATCATTAGCCAGCCCTAATAAAGCTAGCAACAATTCCCCACTCTTCTCCAATATTGAGACCATATTTAAATTCCCCAACCAGTTTGTAAAGCTCTTTTTCTTTCAAACCAATGTCTAATCAAGATTCTAGAAACACTTTACCAATACCCACACCCCCACAAACACATTGTTATCATTATTTTGGATTGAAATCTCAAAGGAAGTAATTGAATTGCCAAGTAGAATGTTCCACCTGCCAGATTTGCCTGTTTGTCTTCTTGTGGTATCATTTGACCTGTTCTTTCAGTTCCTGTATTTCCTGGAAACTAGAAGTTAGATCTAACTGCTTGACTGGAGTCAGGTTATACATGTTTTCTGAGAATAAGTGATAGGTGATGTTTCCTACATCAGGGTGCATCCTGTCAGGGGCATGCAATGTCAGCTTGCCCACTGTTTGCAATGCCAAAGTTAACCCCACCATCAACGTGGCGATCACCTGATCACAATCAACTGGCTTTTCTCATTTGAACTAGCAGGAACTAATTCAAGCCACCTTTCAAAAATGTATTTATAATTGAGAGCCAAGTTAAATTCCCCTGGGTAGGACTTACCGCAATCCAAAGTGCTTAGTTTGTTTGTAGAACATCTTTATTTCTTTCCTTTAGAACCCTGCATAAAGGGTTCTTCAATTACCTTTGCAGAGAATGTTGCTGAGCTTACTCAAGTCTTCATGAATTTTAAAATAAAAGTGCCCTTCCATATATTTAAAAGGACAGCATTTTGTGTACATCTTTGTGACTATAGCATTTTCACTCAGCATTAATTACATATATCAACTTTTCATCCTTCTATAAACTGATGCTTGCAAGAAAAGAGACAATAAATCTTTATGATTCATTGTTTCTCCTGCAAAGAACTACAGCATTAACTGAGTTGATCTGTGGGTATTTTTTCCCTACTGGATCTGTATAATTGGGTTAATCACTACTGCTCAGATCAGAGGACCAGGGGAGTATGCAGCAGAGTGCTGGGGGTGCTCAGCAAACCTGGAAACTCTGTCCAAATCATTGTTCTTCCTTAATGGTAAGTTAAAAAAAAAAAAAGTTATAGACGAGGTGACTGGATAATAAAGCATAATTCAAATATATTTTTAAAAAATCCTTATATATCAGAATAAACTAAGGCATATTACAGCAAAAAATGCAAAATTCACATGAATTTAAAGATAAAACATAAGGCCTTTTTTCATAAACCAGCAGCTCGTACCCTCTATTCCCTGCCACTTTGTGTGGCTTCTCCACACACCCCTAACCTCTGCTCTTTGAAGTGCCCAATTAACTAAAATACCTGGTTAAATCGCCAGCTACAATTTAAATCAACAAAAGCAAAATTCTTCTAAAAAATATACCTGAGATTTCTAGTAGCCAGTCTCTCTACCCCTACTCCCCGATATGTGTAAGTTTGGGAACTGGAGGTCAGATTTATAAGAATCCACCCATTTCTCCATATCATTTACCTTTCCGTCCTTGATACTCATGCAAGACTACTGTCACATTCAGTTTCTGCATCACCCGCCCCATGCTCCATCTTTTCTTCCACAAACATTGATAGAGAGCTGACTATGAGCCAAGCACCTTCCCAAGCAGTTTTTTAGTTATAATTTACTTCCTGTGAACCTTATAAAGTAATATTATTACCATTTTACAGATGAGGAAAGTGCTGCTTGAAAAGTATAATGATTTGTCCAACACAGTTAGGAACCATCAGAGCCAGCATTTGCAATCAATCAGTCTGGCATTTTAATGATAATACCTAAGCCAGAGCTTTGCATTTAGTAAGACTTCAAATAATATGCTTGATCTTTTTTCTTTTTGACATAGCAAGAAAATTTGGAGTCATCCTTGATTCCCCCTTCCGCCTCGTATCCAAGCAATCACGAGGTTCCCTGATACCCTGAATAGTCCCTGAACTTCTTTACATTCACACCGCCACTGCCGCGAGTAAAGTCTTCCTCCCTGCCCAGCTCGACACTGCCGGAGCTTCTTACTTGACAGTTCTGGTCTTTAGTTCCTCCTCTCCTCTAATCCATCTTTCACACTCTTCCCAGGGGTGTCTTGCACAGCACAACTCTGATCATGCAGATCTCTTGCACACTAATCTCCAGTGGCTTCTCTGATTACGAAACAGAGTCAACACTGCTGAGACCTGAGACACTAACCCACCTCTCATGGTATGTCTTCCTTGACTCAACACACCTCACCCTCTATCCAGACGAGGCCAGTAATTCACAAATGTTTTGACTCAGGACCCTTTCAGATATGAAAAACCTACTAAGAACCCCCAGTTCTAACTTTGCTTTACAAAACACAAAGTTCTCAATACTGTTAACTATGCTATCTTAAGAAATAGCCTGTAGGGCGGCGCCTGTGGCTCAGTGAGTAGGGCGCCGGCCCCATATGCCGAGGGTGGCGGGTTCAAACCCGGCCCCGGCCAAACTGCAACAACAACAAAAAAAAATAGCCGGGCGTTGTGGCGGGCGCCTGTAGTCCCAGCTACTCGGGAGGCTGAGGCAAGAGAATCGCTTAAGCCCAGGAGTTGGAGGTTGCTGTGAGCGTGTGACGCCACGGCACTCTACCAAGGGCGGTACAGTGAGACTCTGTCTCTACAAAAAAAAAAAAAAAAAAAGAAATAGCCTGTACACTCTCCCCACAGTTAATGGTTAAATGGGTTCTATCTATCAGTAGATAGAACTAAAGAAACTGAACTACAAATAATTTTAAATATCAAAGCATTCATTTCTCTAAAAGGAACAAATACATTGTATGTTAACATACATGCCATACATGTTTATGAAAAATAATATACTTCCCAAAAAAAATGCTGAGTGGTAAGAGTGGTGTTTATACTTTTGCAAATCTCTCTACCATCTACCCTGTTTCCCCAAAAATAAGACAGTGTCTTATTTTAAGGTGTGCTCCCAAAGATGCGCTAGGTCTTATTTTCAGGGGACGTCTTATCTTTGCTGTAAGTAGGTCTTATTTTCGGAGGATGTCTTATTTTCAGGGAAATGGGGTAGCTTGATAGAGGAAAGCTGGATTCTCATATCTGTTGCTCCCTTCAAGCTCTGGCACCATCACATGTCATGTAGCCTTCAGAAAACTTCACTGTAGGTTCATGAGAAAATGAAAATGAAACGTCAAGGCTCGGCACCCACAGCACAGTGGTGAGGGCACTAGCCACATACACCAAGGGTGGCGGGTTCAAATCCAGCCTGGGACAGCTAGAGAGATGGTAATGGCAACTGCAACAAAAAATGGCCAGGCATTGTAGCAGGCACCTGTAGTCCCCACTGCCCAGGAGACTGAGGCAGGAGAATCACTTCAGCTCAGGAGTTTGAATTTGCTATGAGCTGTGATGCCACAGCACTCTACCCAGGGCAACATAATGAGACTCTGACTCCAAAAAAAAAAAAAAAAAAGAAAGAAAAGAAAAGAAAAGTCAAATAGCGTCTTACTGTTATCATGAAAAGAGTTTTTCTATCTCATGAATACCCTAAAAAGAGGAACTTCTGGGGAGTCTCTGGAACACACTTTGAGGCCTTACTTTACACAAATGATGTCTTGCTTTTACACTAGTTTATCCAGGCTTGTGACAATTCCTCTCCCTAGAAGACTCTTCCCCTTTAGTTTCTTCCTGTTAAAGTTAACACATCCATCAATGCTCAAAATGCCCCTTTCTTTTAAAACCTTCTTCCCCCTTTAATTAAGAAACGCCCCCACCCTTTGCACTCCCATGGCACGTTGATTGTACCTTGATTTGCATTTAAAATATTCATTTACTTGGGCAAGAATTATTGAGTGCCTACTATGTTCTGAGGGTCTACATTTGCTCTATTATTCTTTCCCTACCTGCTCCCCTCACGTTACAATTAATCTTCTGACCTGTCTTCCTGCAAGTGATAATCAAAGCAATCTGTTAGGAGTCAACTTTCAGGCACACTCACACAGCGAGAAAGAAGACTTTATGTTTAAGACTCAGAGGATCTTTACACAGCTCTGAAATTACACCATATAAATAATCTGATTCTGCCATTATCACAGATGTCTACTATACTTACACCACACTAACATAAACTTAATTCTCATCAGCAAGAAGAAAATTAAGAGCAGTTCATCTGATAATTATTTATGTGCATAAACTTTGAACCACACTAGCTTTGCCCAATACCTCATAGACATCCAAAATGACAAATCTGTATTACAGTAGATGTTGAAGAATTGAATTCCAGGTAAGTAGGGCAACTTTGTGGCTCACAGTTCTAGAATTCAAATGAATATCAAGTATTTGAGTGAGGAAGCCCAAGGCTGGTACCTGTCTCTGTAAGTTTATTCATGTGTAAGTTGAGTCATGACACTTGATGTTTCTAGAACTCAGTGTCTTCCACTAAACTAGAATCCCCTTGAACCTAGAAACCATGTCCTTTGTATCTCTGCATTTAGTAAATGCTCTATAAATTCTTAATGAACAAGTGTCTCCGTGGTCGAGAGCTATGTTAAATAAACTCCAAAGTCCTTTTCAATTAGAAAAACACCTAGCCCAAAGCCAGCATGTCATGACCACTCACTAAATATTTGATGTACACATGAGGACACAATTGAACAGCATATAATTTTTTATTCTACTATGAGCAAGATGTTGCCCTGGGAGCTACTACTCCAAGTCCGTGAGTTCCCCTCACAGAACTCAAAATTTAACCCAATATTAGCTGTTATGACATACAACCATGGAGCAAAAAAAAAACACCTTAGATTCATGATTCTTTCTCTGACTTAGAACACCGGGAGAGTTCAGATTCCACCTTTGACTGGCAAAATCACTTTTTATTTCTGCTTCTAATAGACACATAACTAAAGGCCAGGGCTAATGGGATGTCAAAGCAGTGTCATCACAGCCCCTTAATTGATGTGAAGGTGCTTGCATAACTACTCAAGGCAAAATGATGTTCTCACTGATGGGAGATATAGAATGTACAATTTGCATCTCATCAGGAAAAAGAAATTCCTTGGTTTTCTCTACAAAGCACTAATATTCTCAAGACTGCTGACTGTGCAATTTGAGAAATAGCCAGCATGCCCTCCGCAGTTAGAGAGGAAGAGGAAATATTGCCTCCCCAGGTGTCAGATTTCCTTTCTATAATGGAAAGATGTGTGGGACAGCATTTCAAACAGAGTCACAGAGGAAAAAGGAGGCTGACAAGTAAGATGGATGAATGAGAGGGAAAACACATGTTGAGAAGGAGGCTGTCAGAAGTACATGCCGTTTGTGCATCAGGAGTGTCCTAATTAAAAATGCCCATCATAGCAGTCTTTGGGGAGGAAAAAAAAAAGAAGCCCACATCTTTACAGCACAGGAGATCACAGAAAGGCAGGACTGGGGGTCTCCCCTGAACTGTACTGTTCACTTCACATCTAGGGCACTAACTGCTTCTAAAATTCAATCCAGGAAATCTGCATTCTCATGAAGAATGCCTTTGTTTTTTCTTAAAAAAAAAAAAAATCACAAATTCAGCTGAACTGTAGAAGTTGGAAACCTTGCGATGTTACTGTGGAATTCAAGGCTGAATTCTTCCAATTTCTCATCCATAATGATTTTTTCTTCCCTGTAATTGGAGTCCTGAACCTTCTGTGTTTACAGTGACATTAGTCAATTCTCTGGATGCACTGAACCAAATTAAATAAAGGACTACAGGGAAATGTATCTATAGAACATGAATCTTTAATGGGTCTTCATCTCTCTAACTCTTATAGTAGGGAGAAACTTGAAGACACAGCTCTAGTATCTAGCCACCCAAGAAGACTGGGTGAACTTGAACAGATACATGACCATCCCTGATCCTCTTTTGCTTTGCATGTAGCATAAAGTGTCTGGATTAGGGCAGTGCCTGTGGCTCCAAGGAGTAGGGCGCCAGCCCTATATACCAGAGGTGGTGGGTTCAAACCCGGCCCCAGCCCAAAACTGCAAAAATAAATAAATAAATAAAGTATCTGGATTAGATAGTTGTTGAGCTCCTTTACATTCCGATCTCCACATTCTATCGTTCTTCTCAAACTTCCCTCCTTCTTCCTAGGAAGTGCTTACAGGCCATTGTTAATATGAGGCAGATTCGTGGTAGGAGGGAAATAGTGGTAGTTAAGAGTATGGACCCTCCTATCAGGCTGTCCAGGCTTGGTCTGACTTCTACCACTTGATAGCTGCATGACACTGGGCAAGGTACCTAACCTATCTGCGTCTCTGCTTCCTCATCTATAAAATGAGGCAGTAATAGTGCCTATATCTCACATAGTTGGTCATATTAAATGAAATCATCTATGTCAAACACTTAATATCTGTTAACATAGTAAACATGCAACAAGTATTTGCTGACACGTTGTGTGTTAGGCACCTACTGGTGGGAGAGGGTACGTTCCCTGAAGAAACTACCACATGTGTCGTCAGAGGAAGACCTACTGAGGTTGGCATGATTTCCAGAGCTATAAGAGCAATCCTTTGCTCCAAAACAAATAACAGCTACTTGCTGCTGTCATGATTTCTTTTGTGGTGTAAAACGACAGCAATTACGTGCCAGCTTCAGTTCATATTCTGTTGTAAACAAATTTTACTCATCTACCAATTTGTTGAAAATAGTCTTATAATAAGGAGTCTTTGATGGAAGGAAAGAGAAGAATATAAGGATAAATAAAGGATGGAGTTGGGGGAAATAGATGAATAAAAGACCAGCTTCTGTTACTTTATTTATTTATTTATTTTGAAACAGAGTATCAGTATGTTACCCTCGGTAGAGTGCTATGGCATCACAGCTCACAGCAACCTCCAACTCTTTGGCTTAAGTGATTCTCTTGCCTCAGGCTCCCAAGTAGCTGGGACTACAGGCACCTGCCACAATGCCCAGCTATTTTTTGTTGCAGTTGTCATTGTTTAGCTGGCTAGGGCCAGTTCAAACCCGTCAGCTGGCACTGTATACAGGTGCTGAGCCAACTTCTGTTACCTTTAATATCACTTGGTTTCAATTCCATTCCTATGTCTAATTATGGGTCAGATTGATTTACATCTATATAATAAGTACCTTCTTCAAAATGATTCAAAGGACTCAATTTGAGGAGGCCATATAGAGACTACATTCATGATTTGGTAATATCGAAAAATTTGGTTTTATAAGACAGGTCACATCCTGAATCCCAGAAAGAGCACTTCCTTTGGCAGCCACCCTGGGAGTTTTTTACATCCTAAATGCTGCTGACCCATTCAGAGTGTCTTTGAGGGTTTGACTTCACTGGCAGCCCTGCCATAAACCTGGGAACACTGGGCAAAAGCCAAACCCCAAAAGAACCCTTAAAAGCAACCATCCTGCTATATCAGACCCAGACGTCTCCATAACTGTGCAGTATCAACATACACCCACGGAACGCAGTCAGACTCAAGTCAGAATATGTTCAATAATCCCATAAGTTGTGTGGCCACCCAATCTCTGGCTCCTCATTGAAAATAATTTGATGAAATACACCTCACAGGCATGCATTTCAGCAGAGAAATACCAGATAGAGATTATAATCTTATTTTTAAAAAAACACCTATATTAGTTGGGGGGGGGATTGTTTTTTTTTGTTTTATATGAAAAAATGTTTAATATCATAAATCATCAGAGAAATCAAAATCAAAACCACAATGAGATATCATCATACCTCAGTCAGAATGGTTATTATTAAAAGGACCATCATAATAGATATAGCAAGAATGTGGAAAAAAGAGAAATCTCACACACCATCAATGGGAATTATTTTATTTTTATTATTTGGGGTTCATTGAGGGTATAAAGAATTAGGTTACACTGATTGCATTTATTAAGTAAAGTCCCTCTTATAATTGTATCCCACCCTCAAGCTCAAATCACAAAGTCTCAAAGCTGCAGATGCTGGTGTGGATGTGGAGAGGAGGGAACGCTTGTTTTTTGTGTTTGTTTGTTTTTGCTTGCAGGAAAAATTCATCAGTTACATTGAACTATAGCTTTATTTATGTATCTTACTGATGCAAAAACATCACAACAACATAACCCAGAATAATACAGCAAACTGGATACAAACAAGGGAGGAAGGAAAAAATGGAGGGAAGGAAGGAGAAAGGCCAGAAAGCTAGTTTCAAAATGAACCCAAACCTAAAATGAGTAATCCAAGAAATAGCAGAACCTGTCTCTAGTCTGGAAGGTTCCTGTGCACCTTTTTATGTTGGAGTCATTCAGACATCATTGTCTGCTTTTTCTGTTGCCTTATTGACTAAATCAAGTCAACCAAACAGCCAATCTAATCAATTGTTTAAAAAAAAAAAGCTGATGACTTCTTTCAGCGAGAGAAATGATATGTTTTGAAAACAGTAGATTGGGTTATGCTGCAGTATATAATATCATTCACAAAGTGGTCATTCAATAATAATTTATTGATAGATTTAGTTACTCTAATAATGAAAAAGAGCTGACAAATAGTTCAATTAGCACTTTTTAAATCAAAAGCCACAAATAAGACCTATCACGTCAATGAACTCATACTTTGAGAATATTAATTTTTAAGAATCTAAAACAAGAAACAACCAACAATTTCTTTTAAAAGTGAAGGTTTTCTTTCGATAGCATATACAATATAAAAAACATTGAATATAACTACTTTCAAAGATATTATGGCTTTTATAAGTTCTACTAAGGGGACTCACCTGCCCTCGTGTGATCTACTGAAGAGTGAGAAACTTCACTGTTAAATTTGTCATTTTTGATCAAAGTTTAATCATTTAAGTTATAGAAAACATATTAATTTTGCTTTTATTAACATTAAATGAGCATAAATTTTTCTGTATTCAGAGGTACAGAGGAAGGAATTAATCATAAGAATCACCTGACCAGTTTGCATGAAATAAATACTAACCACTTTTGCTAAAATTTGCCATGTAGAATTACATGCTGTATCTATGCAGACAGCAGAGGTATTTTTAAAAGAATAAACTCTGAGTGGAGACAATAGTAGAACCAGACATTTCAGGTAAATTTTTCCCATTTCATAGATTTACATGGTACTCAACAAAATTGACTAGTGAAAACAAAATAGAGCTAGAAGCAAATTTATTAAAAATTTGGGGGAATACTGCTGAAAAGAGTTAGAAGATGAAGAGCACTTTAATGAGGGAATTGAGAAAAACATGAAAAAGAAATACACTGTTTCCCGGAAATAAGACATCCTCCGAAAATAAGACCTACTTACAGGAACGATAAGACATCCCCTGAAAATAAGACCTAGCACATCTTTGGGGGCACACCTTAAAATAAGACACTGTCTTATTTTCAGGGAAACAGGGTAGGGACTACTAAAATAGCATTAGATAGAAAATGACAAATTTGGAAGACAGGCCAAGATGTAACATACACATAATTGGTGTTTGAAGAAACTAGAAAATCTGGAACTGAATTTTTTTCTCCCCTAAAATCTAAGAGAAGAAAATATTCCTGAAATAAAACAGGACCTAATCCTATATATTAAAAGGCCACATCATGATCCATGGAAGAATACTACTAACTGATAAAGACAGACTTGCCGTGGTTAAGTTACCAGGCAATTGTGGGCATGATGTCAGAACATAAAATCAACTATGAGAGTAAAAAATTATCAGGTTAGCTTCAGACATTCCTGCAGCCACACTCAAACCTTCTACAAATTCTGGCAGAAAGAAAGTGTGGTCCACTAAGTATATACCTGGCCAAGGTATTGTATTTACTTGTAATATTATTGTAATACTTGCACCCTCAAGTATTCCAAAGTTTATATAATATAGTACATGTGGGCACTGCTGGGAGAAAACAATGACTTGAAGACCAGTCACAGCCAGTCAAGATATGAACAGAGGAGCCATAAGGAAATAAGTGTAAATATAGGATTCACCCTAAATGCCTGTGAGCAGAGCATATAAGTTTTGCAGGGCATGTAAGTTTTGCAGACCAGCTGGATGCAATGGCTCACACCCATAATCCCAAAATTTTAAGGGGCAGGGGTTTGAGGATCACTTGAGGTCAAGAGTTCTAGATCAGCCTGAGCAACATAGTGAGACCCTATCTCTACAAATATAAAAAATAAATAAATAAATTAGCCAGGTATAGCAGGTCATGTCTGCAGTCCCAGCTACTTAGGAAACTGAGACAGGAGGATTTCTTGAGCCCACCAAGGAGTTGGAGGTTACAGTGAGCTATGATCACGCTACTGCACTCCAGTCTGAGCTACAGAGCAATACCCACTCTCTTTAAAAAAAAAAAAAAAAAAACCTTTTAAAGAAAGAAATTTTATAGAGCAAGGCAATAAAGAAATAGGATATCTAAATATTTGACAGGTTAAAAAAAATAACCTCTAGAGAAATTAAGAATAATAATATAAATTGGGTTGTGGAAGTGAAGGAAGAAAGATGAGAAGAATTATAAATATTAACTTTCTCATCTATTAGAAAAAATAAGTAATATTTAAAGATAATAAGAAATAGAAGTTATTTCAAATGTTTGTTAGCCATTTGTCTGTCTTCATCAGAGAAGGTTCTGTTCATAGCTCTTGTATTAACCTGGATAGAGTTGGAACACATTCTTCTTAGTAAAGTATCACAAGAATGGAGAAGCAAGAATCCAATTACTCAATTCTAATATGAACGCAGTAGACAATCTAACGCTTACCCACATAAGAGAAAAACTCGGTGGGGGACACGGGAGCAGGGGAAGGGGAGGAGGAAAGAGGGGCACTTCCCCTTGAGGGGCACAACATTACGGTGTATGGCACAGCTCTTGGGAGCAGGACACGATTATAAGGGGGACATTGCCTAGCAAATGCAGGCAGCGTAGCCTAATTCTTTGTACCGTCAATTAACCTGAAACAAAAAAAATAAAAAATAATACAAAATAAATAAAAAGAATTCACACTAAAAAAAAGAAATAGAAGTCATAAAATATTTTAAGAGTCATAGAAAAATAGCAGTGTTGAAAAATGAAATTAAAACAACATAAGTAAAAAAGTAAGAGATGTAACAGAAATAAAAATTACAAATAAAAATACCAGAAATACAGTTTATAATAGGAAAGGTAAAGAAAATAAAGCCATCAAAAGGGAACTGCTTAGATAACTTTTGGAATACCCACACAATGGAATACTACACCATCATTTAAGGGATGAAATTAGAGCTTTTTTGGAAACAACTTCCAAAATATGCAATAAAGAAAAAAAAATAAAGTATCAAATACTATGTATAGAGTTTTTCCAGTTGTGCAAAACAGTATATTCAGTGTGTACGCATACACATGTATACACACAGATATTTGTACAGGCAGGGCATGTGAGTGTTGATATTTTTTCTTGAGTAGATAGATGGTACAGAGTGGAACAAGACTTACTTTTCTTTGTATGTCTTTAGGCATATTTTATTATTACTTTGAAAAAATAAAACTAGGTAGTTCAAAGAAATAACATATATATTTTTTCACTTTTATCCACATATGATAGACATATAGAGAGAGACACACACATTTCTTAGAGTCTAATAGACACGTGTCTATATGTAAGAGTGCATGTGTATATTAAGGAAGTATCACAAACTAAAGAAGTAAATAACAAATCAGCCAATAAATGTTTCTGGATAAATGAGAAAAAAATCAGATTAGATTTTTCACCTTGAATTAAAACAAATTCCAGATGAATAAAAGAAACAAATAGTTTTTAAAAACACAACTAAAAGAAACTATAAAGTAAAAAAAAACAAAAAAAGAATTTCAGAATGGGTGAAGGATAAATATCTTGTTAGTTCATCACCCCCAGTCCATCCCCACTGTCCAGGTAACTGGGTGTGGATTAAAGACTGGAGCCTGAGCCCCCTGAAACCATGGTGAAAAGGCCCCTCCTTGTTGATCCTGTCCACACCCACAGCAGTGAAGGTGAAAGGTACCATGCCTGGACGCATCACTCACGTGTGAAACCAGCCAGCGATGAGGAGTAGACAGTCCAACAACACCCAGAGCATCCCCACTGTCTTACCCTGAAAAAACTGACGACAGCCCTGCCCCAGTCACTTACTAGGAGCTGACTGGTCTACGCACAGCAGAAGCTGAAGGGTGAGCAGCAGCGGTGTGGGACTGATTACAGATTCTTTGCTTCAGACCTTTTCACCTTCCTTCTTTCATCTTAGGCGTAAGACATGATGAAGGTTGTGAAAAATGTATCCAAAAGGTAACCCGAACTAGACAAACTGTCAAAAATTGTGTTACTAGTTTACTCTCATTATGAATATACAGGAAAGCTTGAAGGTACCCACATATATAACAACACCCAATATCAGATATGTGCCAGCTGTTTGCTACAATCCTTCTGAACCCCCAGAGCAAACTGAATTTGCTATCTGGTATACTGATATCCCTAGAAAGACAATAACTCAAGTTACAACAGAAGGAATATCTAAACAAATAAAAAAAATCATTAATAATAATTTTGTAATATATACAGACATGTCTTTTTATATTTTCAATAATAACTAGAAGTTTTCCATGTAGAAATACGATATATTTCTGAAGAATTATTTCTATGTATCTCACATTTTGTGTTGTCATGTTAACTTTAATTCTCTAATTGTTAATGGTATACAATAGATATTTGTGTATTGAACTTAAAAAATAATAGAATAATGGTGAATATTAAAAAAATGGAAAAGACAATAAAAAAGAAACTATAAAGGAAAATATAACTGCTATTTCATTGAGGGAGGATTTTCTAAACATTATAAAATGGCATGACTAAAACAAACAAGTATCTGCAATGATTTGGCAGTCAAAGCAGTGAATTAATATTCCTTTTTTTTTTTTCTTTTTGCAGTTTTTGGCTGCATCTGGGTTTGAACCCACCACCTCTGGCACATGGGGCCAGCACCCTACTCCTTTGAGTCACAGGTGCTGCCCTGAATTAATATTCTTAATATTTTAAATGCCCTTATGAGCCTGTAAGAAAAAGATACGTTTTTTTGGTTTGGTTTGGTTTGGTTTTTTGACAAGATCTCACTCTGTGGTGCAGGCCTCCACATAGCTCACTGCAACCTCAAACTTCTAGGCTCAATCTCAAGTCATCCTCCTGCCTCAGCCTCTGGAATAGCTGGGAGTATAGGTGCCTACTACCATGTCTGGCTAATTTTTCTATTTTTTGTAGAGATGGGTTCTCATTCTAGCGAAGGCTGGTCTCAAGCTCCTGACCTCAATCTATCTCTCAAGGTGGGAAACATGTGATCTTCTAATTTCAAGATCATTCTTTTCTAAGTTCCAAAGGAGGCAAGAAAGCCTTCCTCTTTCTCTGCTGCACTCCTTTTAATGAAATAATTTGTTATGTAAACTTAAGATGCAATCAAAATGCTGCACAAAAGTCTGCACTTAAAGGACTATAAGTTTCATTAAAGTTGCAGGTTCCCCACCTTCTTTCCTCTTTAGGAGATTGCTATTATTACTTTCTCTGTTTTGCAAATGAAAAATTAAGAGAAGATATTAAGCTCCTTTTCCAAACTCACACTGTTGATAAAGGCATATTCTGTTCTTTCCAACCTCCAAATCCATGTTACAAGGCAATGATATTTACAAAGGGCCAAATTGGTCAGAAATACACACCCGCTATGTCAGATAATGTGCTCATAGACACAAGTTAGCTCTCTTTAAAATGTGAGGGGTTGATTTCACAACACAGAAAAAATTAACTTACATATCATGACTTTCTTTAAAATGTTTTCACTTTAAAATATATATGTGTGTGTATTTGTATATATGTGTGTATATATGTACATAGGGTGTTTCATTTGTGTTAGTTTCATTTCGCCTCTGATAGTCATCACTGCTGCAGTTTGATTAAATGATACAATTGCCCTTGAACTCTCTCTATATTCCAAGGCAGCAGAGCAGGAAGAAACATATGGTACCAGTGCCATAGCAGCACAATTTTAGGCCTCCTCAAGAATTATGTGGCCATGGTGGTGATTTGCTATCAACAATTTCATGACTCCTAATTCAGAATAGTGGATTCATGGCCTTAATACGTGGAGCTGTCGCTCAGCCAGGCAGTCTCTCTCGTACTCAAAGCGGTCTGGCTGTTGAGCACACGGCATCTGTGTTTCCCTTCTCATGACCGCTGCACTCAGGAGAATTTGGACCCATTCAGCATTCAAGGACAATAGGACAGGCGTTAGCTCTGTAAATAGCGCACAGCATGATTATTAGGACAACTGACTTTCTATGAAGAAAATGAAAGAAGAGAGCTGTGTTTGTGTGTGTGTGCACATACAGGCATGCATACACGCTTGCCAGGCGCAAAACAGGAAAGTGTTTCATGATCATTGACAGAACCTTGTATTCAATGTTTGACTAAATGACGACTCTCACAGTTGCAAATCTGTGTGTTTGAAAAATAAAATCTCACCTCGCTACCCCAGCATTTGCATTGGGATTTCTTCTGCATTAAAATCTAAAGTGCCTGCAATTCTCGAGACTGTAATATGACATCTCTTCGTGGTTTGTTACATTTATTTTTTCTGGACAGCTTTGCTATAATAATAGATTTTTATTGTTTTATTGAAGGTCTACATTGTAGCAAATTTGCAGTTGATTATCCTAAGCTCATTTAAGACCAATTTCCAAAGACAGTTTTCATGACCTTGTGGAACCAAGTGTAGGACAATGATTTTTCTTTGCAGACTCACTAGACCTTTCATTATACTGGCATGAGAGGGAAAAGCACATTTAGAAATTTAAAACTATGTTCTCTCGTGAAAAGGATATGGAGTCTTGCTTTTGATGATGCTATCTAACGTATCAGTGGCTTCCCTTTTCCTTAGACATGCTGTATCCTACAGCCCTGAAACCTGATAGAAAGTGTGGGCCGGCTTACTTTGTATTACTGCATCTATGTGTCACTTTACAGAATGTCTTTTTTTATTTCAATAGCTTCAGGGATACAGGTGCTTTTTGTTACCTGGCTGAATTGCATAATGCTGAAGTCAGGGCTTTCCGTGTTCTCATCACCAGAATAGTGTACATTGTACCTGATGGCCCCTTCTAAGCAAGTCTGTTTTTAATCACTTGTTGAATTTTATTGTGCCAAAAGACAACAGGCGTCTCTCTGGCACTCAAAAGCAGGATTGCTGGTTATGATGGGAAAGCACAACCAAGCTTCCTTCTTCCCTGCGTGGCTTTGTAACTGCTCAATTCACTGTCCTAGAGCAGGATGTTCCTTGATAAGCAAATTCTGTGTTTTCCCACAGGCATGTATTACGGTTTATGGTAAGAAAACACAAAAGGAAGGTGACAGGCATCTTGTCTTTGAGTAATAAAGGGAGGGAGTGACAAAACCGATATTCAAACACCACAGAACATGAGAAAGGACAGATTGTTGAAGACTGCAATCAGGAAATTCCAGATATCATCCTTCATCAACTCAAACCCTATAGCCTTTAACCTTGAACATGGAGAAGCTCCCTCTGCCAGTTCATATGTGCTTGAAATCCCTCAAAGTCTCCCTCACCCCCAGGCAAAGGAAATGCCACAGGCCTGAAGGAAGCTACCTGTAACCTGGGCTCCACTCTAAGTTTGTTTCTTGTCACCCTTGACTCTCTGTAGAAATTCTTCAGACCCCACATACCCTCAAGCTATTTCCACTTGTGAACCTGTGCTTTGGTTCTCTCATCTGCCTTCCGCTGGCAGTGCTGAAAGCTGAAATACTCCCTTCTCTTTGTTCCCACAATAACTTGCACATGGGTCTTTCATTCTAGTGAGGTTAATTCCTTGTCATGGCCCATCAATGTGTGTAGTTCCTGGAAGCACCATGACGTCCTTAAAGTCAGAGACTATGTCTTATTCATCTCCATATTCTGAAGTCTTGTATCACCTCTGGGGTACACCAGCAATTTAATAAATATGGTTTGAGTAAGTGAATTATTCTTTAAAGACTTTTAATTCTTATGATGACAGCTTCCTCAAACATCAATTGGAGGCAAAAACCAAAACATGTAGAATTATCCTCATTAATTCCTTGTTCTTTTACCTTTAACAAGTTACTTTTCCTTAGAAGTCCTAATTTTCTCACATGTAAGATGTACATACTACCACCCACCTTATGGAGTGATTACAATTAAATAAGAAAGTTGCTTAGCTGTGTTCCTAAAATCTAAGAAGAGTTAAATGAATGTTAGGTAACAATATTAACCTAATGATTAATGTGAAGTTAACCCTTTGATTTCTAACATCCATTCTTTGCAAGAGACCAATTTTCAAAATTATTTATTGCATATTACTGCCTGGGTTTTGTTGTTGTTGTTTTTTGTTTGTTTCCTTTGAGGGTTTGTGTGTGTATGTTATGTTACTCTTTCACCTGAATCATGCTGAGATTTCTCTCAATTTGTTTCCTCTCTGTGTGAGAAGAAATAGCTAGTCATTCATGTGTCCAGTAATTCAGGGGTGGGTAACACACATGTGTTGAGTCAACAAGGATTCCAATTTAGAACCACATCAGCAAACATTATACTCTGTAAATATTTCAAAAATTGATGGACATGGATGGCTATTTTCACTATTTCAAATTACCAGTATGTGTCTGTTGTTCAAATTTGCCTCCATTCACCAATAAGCTTTATGATGTTATCTTTTTAAAAAGGAACTGTGATTCCAAATTTCTATATAGATCAGTTAGTCATTCTCATTCCCATCAAGGTGTGGTGAGGGAAGAGGAGGTTCATAAATTGATGATAGGAGTAAATTATGCATAGTCCCATAGGTCAGCAATGTCTTAAAGCATGTTGAAAACTAAAGGTCAAATCCCCAAAAGTCAAAAGTTATTTACCAAAGGCAGCAATCTTATTTTACTTCCTTTAAGACCACAAATATGCTTATTTCCCAAAAGGTCTTGAAGATTTGCTTGCACTGTAAGTATAATTGAAAATAAAGTTCACTTGGTACTATACTAATTGCAGACCACCCTGGTGCTTGAGTCAGGGCGGTCTCCTGCTTGTGCCATAAATATGCCCAGCCCATTTCCATTTTCTTGGTTACACTCAAACTCCATCCTCCAACCTAATTCTCTGTGCGCTCAATTCCTGGGCTCCACTGTTGGTTAGCTCTGAGAACTTAGAAAATATATTTACCTTTCTCTAAGCCTCTAGGCCCTCATCTATAAAGTGGGGACAAAAATAGTATCTATTTCAAATATTTCAAATGGTTGTTATCATGATTGAATTACCCAGTGATCTGAATTTTATTTTTAGCCCAGTTCCTGGCAGTACAAAGTATACATTTTATGGCCAAGGATATTTCGCTAGTGTTGTTTCTGCCTGTTCCAGCCCAACCACCTAGAAAGTCTTAGTTCTCCCTTTACCTTTCTCAGATACTTTCATAGTTTCTTCCTGTGTCTCCTGTGTGGGTTTTGCTCAACACACACCCAGTTGACCCTTTAATAATATGGTTTTGAAATCATGGGTCCACTTGTTTCCAGATTTTCTTCTGCCTCAACTACCATGAGACAGCAAGACTAACCTCTCCCCTTCCTCCTCCTCAGCTAATTCAATGTGAAGATGACAAGGACTTCCACATAATGAGTAGTAAATATATTCCCTCCTCCTTATGATTTTCTTAGTCACATTTTCTTCATTTTTCTAGGTTATTATATTAATAGTACACATAGTGTAGAAACTTTGTGAAGGAACTCTTTATGTTATCCATAAAACTTTCAGTCAATAGTAGGCCATTGTAGTTAATTTGGGGGAGAATCAAAAGTTATATGTAAATTTTCAGCTGTGTGAGAGATTAGTGCTCCTATCCTCCCCATTGTCCGAGGGTCAATTGCAACTTGGGGTGGGGAAATCCCACACAAGTAGTTCTGGCCAATGAGTTGTAGATAGATATGGTATATCATTTTCAGGCTACCTTAGTGAATTGCAGGTTAGGAGACACTCTTGAGCCCTTTCCCCAGCCATCATTAACAAGCCCAGAAGCAGTTGATGAGACAAGGTTCCTATCAGCCTAGATCCTAAGTACGTACACTAAGCAGAAGCTGTACTACTCAACAATAAAAACAAGCGAATTACTGATAGGCCCATTAACATGGATGAATCACAAAAATAGGCTAAGTGAAAGAAACTACACACAAAAAAGTGTATTCTGGGTGGTGCCTGTGGCTCAGTCGGTAAGGCGCCGGCCCAATATACCGAGGGTGGCGGGTTCAAACCCGGCCCCGGCCAAAATGCAACCAAAAAATAGCCGGGCGTTGTGGCGGGAGCCTGTAGTCCCAGCTACTTGGGAGGCTGAGGCAAGAGAATCGCTTAAGCCCAGGAGTTGAAGGTTGCTGTGAGTTGTGTGAGGCCACGGCACTCTACCGAGGGCCATAAAATGAGACCCTGTCTCTACAAAAAAAAAAAAAAAAAAAAGTGTATTCTATATGATTGCATTTATATAAAACTGTGGAACAGACAAATTAATCTACAGTGACAGAAACCTATAGTGACAGATGAGTGGTTGCACAGGGTAGAGGGTAAGGGGCATAAATCTACTGTAAAGAGACACCAGGAGAATTTTTTTAATAATAGCAATGATCTATATGGAGATTATGGTGGTTTGTCATAACTCATTGGATTGTACTTTTAAGATAAATGTGGTTCATTGTGTGTGCACTACACCTCAATAAAGTTGATTAAAAAATGAATAAAACGGAACAAATAAGCAGAATCTCCATGGTGATCTACAGTTGAATTGTAATTATATTAGAAGTAAATCCTCTTGTTTCAAATTTCTGAGGCTGGGAAGGAGGGTTAATTGTTACTGCAGCCCATCCTGATTAATACACATACGTTGGTTTTATTTTCTTGGCCAGCAGGTAAACTCTCTATGGAGAAGAAGCTGAGTCCTACCCTTTTTAGTACTCTGTGCCTCAATCACAGGCCTGGGAACATAGTATCTTTCACTTGACCTGCCCAACCAAAGAGCTTCAATATAAAAGCTGAGCTCTAAAAGGAGAAGTGTTTCCAAACACTTGTTTCTGGACATTAGGTAGAAATACATTAAACTAAATAGTTGGGGGAAAGGAAAGAAGAGAAAAAAAATTCTTGAGTAAAATCCTATATTCAGGTTTATTCAGTCCAACATTCAGGTTTATTTCAAGGCATATCCTAAAAGTATTTTATGGCAAATCCCCAAAACTATGTCAAGCGGAGCTGTAACAGTGCTTGTAAACAGAGCTGATGTAGGTCATATGACTTAAGGAAGCATGGACCTAAGATAACATTGTCAGGAAAAGAAGATTTAGCAGTGGTTGCAAAGATAAAAATGTGAAGACATCATTTGGTAAAATGAATGAGTCATGAGGGCATCTGCCCAAGACAACGACCATTTACTATCTCTCACTGATATTTTTGATGCCACTCAGTACACCAACAAAATAATTTTCCTTGGCCCAAAGACATGATGGAATTTCTGGAGAAAAATCTCATGATAATTATGGACAATGTAGAGCATTTCAGATAACCCAAAGAACAATTCACTTTGTTTTGCCAGAATATGTGTTAATGGTAGACCTAGAAGTGTCCAAATGTACCAAACGCATTCCTGATTGGGGTTCAGTTGCACACGGAGACTTAGCTAGGGGACTTCAGACACCTACAAACAATGTAAGAGAGGACTGACAGCCAGATGGGAGGAGACCGAGGATTATCCAAGAATGTTTTAAATTTTTAATAAACCAGGGCAGGCATGGTGGCTACGCCTGTAATCCTAGCACTCTGAGAGGCTGAGGCAGGAACACTGCTTAGGCTTTGGAGCTTGAGACCAGCCTGAACAAGAGTGAGACCCCCATCTCTACTAAAAAAATAGAAAAATTAGCCAGGTATTATGGCAGGCAACTGTAGTCCCTGCTACTCAGGAGCCTGAGGCAAGAGGATTGTTGAGTCCAAGAGTTTGAGGTTGCTGTGAGCTATGAGGATGCCCCTGCATGATACCCAGAGCCACAGACTCTGTCTCAAAAAAAAAAAAAAAATTCTTTTTACACCACATATGTAAGGCTCTCCTCCAAAAGGTTCCACAGTCAGCTGATAACCAGAAACAATGGGCATGTTTTTAAGAAAGCAGATTATCAGGCAGCCACTCAAACTGACTCAATCTCCTGGGATAAGGTGGAGGCTAAGCACACCTTTTGCCATTTGAGTTTGATGACCAGTTATGTCTGGAAACATCACCTCTATTCTATTTTCCTAAAAAGAAATCATTCTTTCTACAGCTGAGGATATTTGAGGTCCCCAGGAGAAAAATCAAGGTGCTGCCTGTTCTGTAGAGAAAGGCACCTGGAAATCTGGGGGAATGAGGAGAGACACTGGGAGGAACTGTTCCAACTTTTCCTCTTGCCATTGGAGACCCAAGAACTAGGAGGAAGTCAGGGCTCCAAGCAAACCCAGGTGGTCCCAGCTTAGGTTTTAATTACAAAACTCCATTGCCAGGTGTTTTCCTATGGGACAGAGCCTCCGTGTGGTTACTGACAACCCAGACAGGCATCCTTGGGAGCCTTGCAACCTTCTGTGCTGTCATTTTACCTGCACCAAGAGAAAATTGAAGGCAATGTAAATAATGTATATCTTTTCTTTAAAAATCAATGTAAATATTTCATAGACTGTACAGAAAATAATAAATACATTTGCAAAGACAATATAAATATTTGATAGTTTGCAGAGCAACTGTTAAGCTTGGAATCATGTATGAATGCTCTAAAAATCTAACAAATCCTAAATTACATACAAATGGTTCAAAAGTGACCAAAACATAGTCGTGGGGGCAGTTTTAAAGCTTGCTGTGTTGTTTCTTAGCCAGGGGAGTGTTAAATCAAGATGTCACAGTCTGTAACAGCTCGCTTGTGAATCATCAGAAATTTTGGTAACTTCCAAGTGCCTATGCCTTCTGATAATACTTGGCTTGCATCTTGAAATAATAAAAACGCCCTCTGCCTATGAAAGAATGGTGGGAATACTACAGTATGCAGCTGCTGCTTTTAACGCAAAGAATTTCCAATCCTAGGCTGCCCTCACAGAAAGACTGTGTAATAAACATCAAGTGCTTCTTGAGATCCAAGCAGGTAAAATTTTCTCACACACAACATTTGGTAAAATTTTGAGCTGGAAGTTTCAAAGAATTAAATGTATTTTTTTTTGTTTGTTTGTTTGTTTTTTTCCAGGTTATCAGGGACTTGTTTTATATTCATAAAATAATCAATCCATCCTGCTGCTGACTCCTGATCCTTAATCGGTTCTGTTTTCTCCTTTCTCTGCTCTTTTATAATTACATAGAACTTCTCTCCCCACGCACGACCCACAAAAGTTCATCTGTGTCCTCCTTCAACTTCTGTTATTTCCTGCCATGTATGCCCTTCAAGACTCAGTCCCAGTACTGCTCCCTGGGAAATCATTCCCACTGAACTTTGCACATTCCTCTATTGAAGCATGTGTCCTAGAGAATTCAAACAGCTGTTTATATTATTTATTCACTACTGTATCTCAGAACCTAAAAGAGTGCCTGGCACATAGTCAACTGCACAAATATTTGTTAAATGAATGAATGACTTTCTTACTTAGTGAAGAAGGACAATACTTTTATATGCTATGTCCTCAGTCCTCGGTACTGTCTCAGATAGAGTAGGTGCCCAATAAATATATGTTGAGTGGATAAATAGACGAAAGCAGATAATGTGTCTTTGCGTGGTAAAGGTATACGCAGTGTGCGAAAAAGAAAGAGGGAGAGAAGAAGAAGAAACAAGGGATGTGCCTAACGACAGCTTCACTCTTCTCATTGAAACACGTTCTTGGGGGAAAATTAATAGGTACCTGGCTTAACAAAAGTGTATGAGAGGGATAAAGTATATATTTTTTCAAAAATAAATCCCCATTCAAAAACAAGAGTTCCTGATTACACTCATATAATATCTGTATAGTACACACTTCTAAGTAGCTCAAAGCAAAACCATATTAGCACATCAGATTTTGCATCAAACCATCCCTGCGCACTTGGTTGACAGAGATCATTTATTCTTCTCAGTTTCTTCCTGGAGGAAGCAAAGGCAGAATAAAGGAAAAGTTGTAATGACTTGTCCAGAAGCACACCAAGATGTCAACAATGAATCCAATTTCCTCCATACAGTCCTGAGAGAACACTGCTCAGAAAGTTTAGGTGGGTTGTCTGGTATTAAAAAGCTCCAGCTGTCTATAAACTACCAATCAACAAAAGCTCGTAGAGTTGAGCATCACTTGGGGACTCTAGCAGGGAGGGCCCACAAAGAAAAATAATCCGGTCCCTGGCCTCATGAAGTGAAGAATCTAATTGACTAAGAGGATAATAGGTTAATGAAGAATCTGCCGTAAGAATCTAGTTGATGAGAAAAGCACTCAGGAAACATTTAAATCCTGATGCAAAGCATTAAATGGCAGGTGTAATTAAATTAAAAAATAATTTATCATTTAGTGTTCTGTTATTGCAGGGAACGGTGACTGAAGTAGAGACGTTTAGTGTAAGCAGGTAGAAAGTTAGAGGACAGAGAAGAAGGCTGAGTTGGCAGGAAGCTCTGAGGTGGATGAACAATATTTTCCATGATTCTATTCAAGATTCAAAGTCTTGGTAGAGATAGCCCAATTGGCAGGTCCTGTTCATCATGCTGTGGCAGTAATGAGAAGAAGCCCTCGAGGACTTGCCCACCTCTCACGTAGGAGGGGAGAGCCTCCTGCTTTATCATTCTTCTGTGACTCCAACCAAAAGGGTGCTGAGGTGCTGTCAGGAGAAAGGAATGCCTGAGGGACTGCCAGAAGATGGCAAATGCTCTTTACCAACAATTCCTAGGAAAGGAATTCAGTAGAAGGGAAAATCCTTGAATATGAGTCAGAGAAGAATCTGGAGGAGGTGGCAGGTAAGTTTGGTGCAAGTGTTGTCAGCACTTAATCAGGCAGAGTGAGATGAAAACTCGTGACTAAAGCACCAAGAGTTAAGGCCACGACAGTAGCTATTACTGTCAAAAAAGTGAAGTCCACTGGACTTAAACAATGATAGAAATACGTTTTCTTAAAAGCACACATTTATTTGGTTGCCAGGCAAGACAACATATATCAGTGAAGAAATGTACATAATTAGCTGAGAGGTAAAGCTGGGGGGGTTTAAGGTTGTCTATCCTTTGTGCAAAAGGCATGGGACTGGAAGTGTTTCAAATTTTGGATGATTTGGAATTTCAGCATGTTTGCGTTAGACTTACCAGTTGAGCATCCTAAATCCAAACATCCAAGATTCTAAATGCTCCAATGAGCATTCCCTTTGAGCATCAAGTTGTTGATTTGGGAGCATTTTGGATTGGGGTGCCCAACCTGTACTCGCCAAGGGGTTGATAGTGGTTATGTCAAACTAACTCTCTGGCCAATGTGGAGTGAGCCAATGACAGCTCTGGTCAGTGTGCACCCTTGTCCCAACACATCCTATTTGCAGGTAAAGAAAGTTTTTGGTTAGGTTCAGTAAGAATGGGCAGAAGGGAGTCACTCAGTTTCATAGTTTTTTAATTGTTTCAGCTAGTTGTAATAAAAGACAGCAGTTATTTTTGATAACTCTTGAGTAAGAGGAAAACTTTCCTTTTAGACCACTTGGCTACAGTTAAACCACATATTATAATAATAATACTTTACATGTGCATAATTCTTTAATGTTTACCAGTTCTTGCACAAATGTTTAAGACAATTGAACCTCATAAAATTTCTATGCCATGTCCACAAGCTCTGTTTCTACTTTTGTTTTACAGAAAAAAGACCAAGATCACAGAGGAAGATGACTTGCCCAGCACAACAGTCAGGGTCAGCCAACTAAGTCTGTGTATTTCTTTTTCCAAGTCGTGCTTAATAAAGAGGCACCAAAATACTGCACAACATATAAATTTTAGTAACCCATGCTTTCCTAAGACCCAGAATGAATTAGATAATCTAAAAAATGTTTATAACTTCTTATGGATAATGATGACATTTCTCTGATTAAAATAAAAAGGAATAACAACAGCTCATTTAATGGGAGAAAGAGCTATAGCAAGCATGTGTCATCAGTTAACATACATTTACTTGGTCTTCGTGCAAACTCTCTTCTAAGACAGGCCGGATCCACAGCTGTGAACCTAAAAAAATGCCACTCGAGTTGGGCCGGATGGAGACAATGATGCGGAAGCATGACTGGCTTGTGACCAGAATTTTAAGGGTGAGGAATCCAAAGGATTTCGTGGGGGCAAAGCTGGAAACTAGAAGGGAGTAGGCAACAGAACCAGAGCTTCTCTGAGGAAGCAGAAACAGCAGAAAGAAATTAGGAGGTAACAAGACTAGAGCCAGAAGCCTCCAGCAGAAGAAGGCAGCTTTTGGGTTGAGGAGTTTCCTGAGCTTTGCCTCAAAGCACCAAGAGCAGTGATTTTCAACCAGTGTGCCATGAGAGGCTCTCAGGTGTGCCACAAAACTTTTTTAAGATTACTAACTAAATTATTTTTGAATGAATTTCAAAGTACAAAGTATAATAAGTACATTCTTTTATTTTACTCTTTCCTTTGATCAACATAATTTAAGTGTGCTGTGAGATTAAAAAAAAAAAAAAAAGGTTGAAAACACTGACCTTGAGCCTCAGCCTCAGAGCAGGGAGCAAAAGAAGTCCAAGAAATAATCTCCCTCGCAGAGCTCCGAATTGAGCTGGAAAGATAAAACATAAACATTTGAAGACACAGTTGATAGCCCAGGACAGGAAATAGATAACAAACAAGAGAAATTAATGCAAGACACAGGAGGTCAGGTAAGAAAGAGACCATTCTAGTCCAGGGCAGCCTCTGGAAATTCCACCAAGCAATTATACAGACCTCGAGGCATCCAGAAATGTGCTTGTGGCCCATATTCTTGCCAGTTTCTTTTGCAGTGTAATAATCCCAGATCCCAAACTCACTCCTCAATTTATCACTCTTGGCGTGTATAGTCCTTCTTCCTGCTTTTTAGAGTTCTACACGGGCTGATTTCTCTGAAAGCTTGCCAAAATATCAGATCAGTATGCCCTCATTTTATCAACTTTCAACAGACTAATACGGAGCACCCCTGCTCTGTGCTTGACATGGTACAATGTGCTAGACTTGTGGAAATTGATAAGTAGCAGATTCCCATCCTCAAGAAACCAAGATTTTATTCAGAAAATACAGACACATAAACAAATACTTCATGCAGAAAGGTCTCTAAAAGGTCTATAAAAGCCAAGGACAATGAGTTATTAGAAGGAAGAATTACCTTTCATTTCATTTATTCAACAAATGTCTGAGTGTTGACCAAGTGCTCAGCCCTGTGATGAACACTTATTGAATCCCTCCTCAATAAGCCATAATGCATCTGCTGGAAGAGTTTACATTTTACACTAGAGAAGAAGTCCCTCTGAGTGAGAAACCAAAATTACACTATTTGATCATTCTGAGACTCTAGCACCCAAAGGATTAATAGTTGTTGCAGAATGGATCTAATTTGGTATCATCATGATGAAGGATTTATGGGTGTGTGACCTATACTTTCCAAACCATACATAGTACTCTTAAGAATTTGCCATGAGCAAAAGTAACATTCTTAAATACCTTTCTCACTCCTTATTCATCAGAAGGAGCACCAGTTACAGCAAGATCGATCTCTGCACAGGCAGAGATGGGCTCCCTTTCCTGGAGGCACCAGCCCTGCCTGGCACAGGCCAAGAGGGAGCCAGCTCAAGGGTCTACAGCTCCTCACCCTGAAAATCACTCCTGGGTCTCAGCCTGGGCCAGACTCACAGAGTTTCTGAAGACCTAAAAGACTACCACTCAGCGTCATCCCTGGCCACTGATTAGTACTTACCCCAAAGGTTTGTCAGGAGAATTATATGTGCTAACAAATTCAAGGGTTTAGAACTCCCTGCTTCACAGAAAGTATCAGTTATCATTTTGGGGGTTATTCAGAAGGTAGTCCAAATAGGTTGTCCAATTACTTTTCAAATTACTCTGAAGCAAGGAAAGAATGGGGACATCAGTTCAGTAACTAGACATGAGACACAGGGAAAGTGTGCAATTGGCTGCAGAGTTCCAGTTTTTAAAAGTTAGAACCACATTTAAAAGTTATACCTCCGGGTGGCGCCTGTGGCTCAAGGAGTAGGGCACCAGTCCCATATGCCGTAGGTAGCAGGTTCAAACCCAGCCCCGGCCAAAAACCACAAAAAAAAAAAAAAAAAAAAAAGTTATACCTCCCTGGTTATAAAAACAGAGTGGCCATGCCTGCCTACTTACTCCGAACGGCAGGCACTGCGTGTGTGTGTATCTGTACATGTGTGGGGGTGTGTGCCACAGACCTGTGCGTGTGTGTCAACTATTTAAAGCAGACCTAGCGACAACTACAAAATCCTCCTTCAAGTAAATACTGTGGGTGGTATTTTGTTTTCTACAAAATGTGTGTCAAAAATCATCTCTTCATTTCTCCCATGCATTCTAATCATCACCTAGGTCTTCTAAATCCCCTCTTACGCTAAAACTCTAAAATGGGGATGATACTTTAGACATGTGTTCTAATGTATTTCCCTGTTCAACAATCTTATCTCCCCCCCTCCCCAGACTATCCCATTACTATTGCCTAAGAACAGGGGTGAGCACAGTAAACCCCTAGGCACAGCGGAGGCTATGACCTGGGGGACTTCCTGTCAGATGCAGGAAGGGAAAAATGTCAACTCTTCCAACCCCAGGGAGAAGAACCTGAGGGACAGAAAAGGGAAGGGAGGCAAGAAGTCAGACCCTGCTCTCTTTGCTCTCCCTCCTACCACAGGGTTAACCCTTTGGGTGATCCCCAAAAGGCAGCAACCTGCTTCTTGCTGTTCAAGGCACACAGCACAGAAAGCATTAGCTTCCTCAAGAAGGTAAAATATAGGTACGCGGTCCAAGTGGGTCAGGTAGAATCCAGGCAGCTCTGGTGGGTGAGTGTGGCATCTGGTCACCCAGAAATCTCAGCGAGCCCTGTCAGCAAGGAGCACTACAGGAATCAGTGAGCAAGCAAGGGATTATTGAGACTGCATAAGCCAAGCATGGACCATCTTCAGAGACAGGGGCCAAATCAGGTGAGTTCAGCTACACTCAGCAGACACCAGCACAGGATGTCAGTGGCCAGAAGGAGCAAAGGCCCTCTCAGAAGAACCAATGAGGACCCAGAGGCATCCCCCACCCTCCTTTACCCTCCACGGCTTGTACAAACACCTTGCACCCACCTTGCACGGTGTGCCACTGGGGAGAAGGAGGGATAGAGGACATCTCTTAAAAAGAAGAAAACTCCTCTGACTGGTGGTTTGAACTTTCAAATAACTATTGGGGGGGGGCAACTAAGAAAAATGCCCCAGTTTGAGTCATCTTTAATTGACGATATCAAGTTCCCCATTCCACCATCAACACAACTAAACAGTTCAGAGCAAGATGAGACTTGCTACAGAAAACAAAGTTGCATGTTTTACATATTTGGTTAAAAAACCACATGGGGATAGCCCACAGGGTTTCCAGATTTTCTGGGACAGTCAGGATTATTTATAAGTAGTTTATCGCATTATCCCTCTAATCTTGATTTTCATCTAAAAATAAATTGTTGTTGTTGATTTCAAAAATGGTCAATTTTTTTTAAAGAAAGAATCATCCTGCTTTTCTCAACTCTAAGGAAATAATACTGAGCATGCTGAAAACATGAAACGTAGGTTTCTCACAGCAAGTGAAACTTCTCTCCCAACAAAAGGTTCCTCCCACTTGCTTTGGCAAAAGAAAATTTTTCTTTTGACCTTCTTTCAAATAAAAAGAAACTCTGCTATACACTATTCCCAACTTATGAAGAGAAGGCAAGTGCCCAGTATAAATATTACAGCCAAAGAAAACCGGAAAGAAAGAAAATTATTACAGGATTACAAATTAAAATGCCCACAAAGCCTAAGAGGGCAGATTAGGTCTTAAAATGGAATTCTGAGTACAAAGAAGCATATTGAAGAGCTCTATTGCTTTACTAGACAAAGTCTACCTAATCCTTGCTTCTTTGTCCAGCCTCAAATTTTGCCCAAATGCAAGAGAAGCCTGGCTTTTTGCCAGCTGGGGAATAAGTTTGCTTTATAATGGTACACCACTCTCGAGATAGAGCAAAGAATAAACAACTTTCTATTTACCTCAGGTCAGCATGAGATCCTGAAATTACCAGGCTTAAAAAAAAAAAAGCATACAATAAAAGATAATTTTCCTGCTTAATGTGAAAATGCAAAATAAAGCAGTGTTATTTTACATTTTTGAAACCAAAGAGCAAATATTTTTAATTATAGCATGCAATTTTAATGAGGTACCAGTGATGCAAATACCCGCTCTGGTGGTAGCCCACAACCTTTGGTAAGCAATAGGGTGTTAGGGCCATTGAGATGGTTCTACGCTCAGACCAGCAACACTATTATCCAAAGTCTGAGAATTAACCTAGAAGAAGAATTAAGTACAAGTAAATGGCTATGTGCACAAAGATATTTACTGTGGTCTCTATACTGCCAAAACAAGAAAACAAAAAACTCAAAACCTGAAAATAACTAAATGTCCAAACTATGTTTATGGTAACACTAACATAATATGCTGCTCCCTTGAAATTACTTATACTGAAAATTATACAAAAACATGTTAAATGGAAAAATAGATATCAATATGTACCTATCCTCTGTCCAAAGATGTGAAAATGTCTGCATACAAAATGAAAATAAGAAATACCTCTTTACTCAGATAAGAAGATCCTGTTGTTTTCTTTTCTTTTTTTTTTTTATTGTTAAATCATAGCTGTGTACATTAGTGCAATCATTAGGGGTACAATGTACTGGTTTCATATACAATCTGAAATATTCTCATCAAACTGTTCAATGTAGCCTTCATGGCATTTTCTTAGTTATTGTATGTAGACATTTGTATTCTGCATTTAGTAAGTTTTGCCTGTACCCATTCTAAGATGCACCGTAGGTGTGGCCCCACCCATTGTCCTCCCTCCACCCTAACCTCCCCCCTCACTTCCCCTTCCTTGGCCCTTTCCCCATATTCTTGTGCTATAGTTGGACCTGCCATTCAATCCTATAATTCCTTTACTAGGTTTATACCCAGAAGACCAAAAATCACAATATAACAAAGACATCTGTACCAGAATGTTTATTGCAGCCCAATTCACAATTGCTAAGTCATGGAAGAAGCCCAAGTGCCCATCGACCCACGAATGGACTAGCAAATTGTGGTACATATATATCATGGAATATTATGCAGCCTTAAAGAAAGATGGAGACTTTACCTCTTTCATGTTTACATGGATGGAGCTGGAACATATTCTTCTTAGCAAAGTATCTCAGGAATGGAAGAAAATGTATCCAATGTACTCAGCCCTACTATGAAGCTAATTTATAGCTTTCACATGAAGGCTATGATCCTATTGTTTTCTTATTTTAAATTCCTTAATATTATTTTGGTGGTTTTAACAAACAAGTTATTATGTCTCTTCAAATCTGTATTTTTTTAGAAAGTCCTTTCAAAAAGCAGTGTGACTCTAATACAAATCCAGATGGTGAAATTACAATGTATTTAAAGAATTCTCTTTCAAATGTAGACAATTTAGAGATTAAAAAAGAAAAGCGAATGAAATGGTTGAAATGAAGAACACTTTCTGGGAGAAGACTGTCTTACCAATGGCCATTTCTTCAATGTGGAGATTCTTGACTTGGGGAATACAGGTGATTGAATTTTTGTATTTTGTTTCAGTTATTCTTTTCTGAAGTTTTTATTTTTTAAATCATGGCAGGTGAGAGATTAAAAAAATAAAAATACAAAACGCTCACTGGTCAGTGACTCTAACAGAACTGACTGCTGCCAACTCTGAGCAGAAAAGAAAACAGCAGCTTTGACCAGAGTGAGCAACTAAGTAAGATCCTCACATCTAAGAAATTAATGCCTCCGCCAAAGGCACCCGTAGGAGCTTTTAAGATCAAAGCTAAAAGTGACTTGTGGGTAGCCACGCATTGGACAGAGCCCAGTATTTGAAGGTTAAAGTGTTTTATAAGTAGAGAATGGAAACCAAACTCAATTAAGTAGGGATGGATAGTAAATTGAATTTAGTGCTCAAAGGTGCATTATACTGGAGAATTGTGCTTTAAATAGTCAGCATGGTAGAGCAGAAAAAGCACCAAACCAGGGGTCAGAAGATTGGGTGCTAATCACTGCTCTGCCACTGACCACCTCACAGCCTCAGAGAGGAAAAAGCATACTTTGCTTGTTTAAAGTTTGCTTCATCTGAAAATTGAAGGACTTAGGTTCGATGATTACACAGGTCAGGGCATAACACAGGTCTATTTCTGGTAGAGCTGCTTAGGAGGCTGGTCCTAGATGTTTGGGAGATTGTAGGTCATTTCAAGAAGGGTCGTTGTCATTGAATGAATATTTCACAGAGATTGGGTCTCCACTGTTACTGCCTTCCTGCCCAGGACTTCCAGAAATACACCTCTGTTCAACAAGTCCAAGTTTATTGGCTCATGGGCAATAAGGGAGCTACCACACCATGGAAAACCATGAAATGAGTGTCTTGCTGAGAAGGTTTTAGAATGACCTGGTGTTAGGATTTGAGCTTGGTAGGTAATTTAAAGGAAGACTTGAGGAAGCGTGGTTTTGTTTTGAATAGGATGCTATCAAAAACAAGACACTTCTATCACCAGGTATCTTAATACTTTTTATTCTAATAGGAGAAACATAGTGAGGCTAAATTATTTAGCAAAGAAGCTTAAAACACTCACATTATCCCAGAAAGGGGAATGTTTAACCATTTGGGTTTGAGCTGTGTTCTTGTTTTTGACTATGTTCAAACATGTTTATAGAGTGGTTTCTTTCTTATCTTGCTTCATCTGTGATCAGGGCGTATTGTTTGTAATTAAAGGGAAATATTGTCTAATATTGATATTCAGTGAAATTGTTTTATGTCCAACAGAACCTCAGGGTCTACCTGTGACAACCAGGCAGCTCTAAGCTGACAGCCATCCAAGGCAGTACTTCTCTTTCTTATCATGAAGAAAATCATTAACTCCAGGGTAAGTAATTAGCTCAGAAGCCCAAAAAGGAGACCCCAGGCTGGAAACCGTTGAAAGGAAGCCAATCCATAAAGCTGAAGCTAGGAAAATGAGCCAGAAAACAAGGAAAAGGTATTGACCTCGGGGAGAAAAAGACAAATGTATGAGGAGGTGGTACAGGGTAGCTGTGGAACCAACTCCTGGAATACTGAGCTGCTCCATTTGTGAATGGGGCCTGCAGAGTTGGTTGCTGGGGCTGATTTTTTAAGTACTTAAGCTTAGTCAGATATGATCATATCTCAAGTATTTCTCAGCTCTACAACTTTACAAAACCTTGGTCCAAATGATATTTTATGTTAAATAACAAACGTCATTTGTGTTTGAAATAATAGATGTTGATCTACTTTAATGTAATTTTATTAAAAATGGAATTCAGATGATTTGCTCTATTCAATCTCTCTATTGGCTATACATGGATGAGGGGACTACCATTACCTTTTGAAAACTATCCAAAGTATAAAAATAATATTTAAAGGCAAATAAGTTCTATGGAACCTTGCTGGTTTCAGAGAGTAAGTCCCACTTCCCAAATAGTGTGTCTGCTCCTATCAGAGAAGGTCCTCAGATGTTTCTTCAAATTTCAAAACACTGTTTTGCCAAGGCAGATCTATTTAATGATGCTAAAGTTCACAGTCTGCAATAATTAATTGGTTATGCATTCTGGTAAGCATCTGTAAGACAGGAGTTTGGATAACAACTAAAAAGTGTTTGAACAGCACATGCTGAGGCACAAAGCCTCTCCACCGGCACATTTCTGCATTTCCTGGGGTGTATGCTAAAGATACAATGATGTTAGACACCCCACCGAACCATCAGTATCCCAGGAAGCCCCAAATAATTTTTGCAGCAGTATTCATGGACTGCAAAATGACAGAATAGAGATGGTGTTAGTTCCAGTAATTAACTTTGTAGCACCGGGGTTTCCTGCCCCTGTGGAGAGCATCAATAAGTCAGTTCCTCAGGGGGAAGTATTGCTGGTGCCTGAATGGATTGGAGACCTTTGGCAGATGGAGTAGTATTTGAATATACAAAATCGGGAAAATAAAAACAATAAAAGAAAGACAATTTGCTAAATGAAATTACACACACTGAACTTCGTGTAACAGTTCATCAGAACCTATGAGGATCACCCAGAAGGGTTTTAACCACCTCCCCAACTCCAACAGATTCTGAAATGCCCTCTTTTTAAAAAAGTTCCCTTCTTGACAATGTCTACTAGAGAAATGCATAGAAATATACTTTCCCCCTCATTTCAGGCCTTTTTTTACTGGTTTCCACTTTAAAGTGTGCTCATGTGTGAGTGTGTGTGTGTTTGTACATTCATTTTACATATTCACCTATCTATATGGATTTACTTATTCATAATTTTACACCCATTGTAATTTTTATCTGATAACATAAAGGAATATGGGGACCTCTGGCCTTGGGATACATGTGGCTTTCTGGATCCTTGAGTGCAGCCTTTTCACTGAATCCAGATTTTATAGAATAAATCTTTTTATTTTAAGGGGTACAGCAGAAAAAAGAGGAAACTTGTCTTTCCTCCTTCACAGCTCAAAAAAAGAACAATCTCAGCTCAGTGCCTGTAGCACAGTGGTTACGGTGCCAGCCACATAAACCACCGAGGCTGGTGGGTTCGAACCTGGCCCGGGCCAGCTAAACAACAATGACAACTGCAACAAAAAAACAGCTGGAAGTTGTGGCGGGTGACTGTAGTCCAGCTACTTGGGAGGCTGAGGGCAAGAGAATCACTTAAGCCCAAGAGTTTGAGCTTGCTGTGAGCTATGACGCCACAGCACTCTACCAAGGGCAATATAATGAGACTCTGTCTCAGGAAAAAAAAAAAAAAAAAAAAATCTTGAATTCAGAAGACGAAGGCTTCCCCTCCTCTGAAGGAGAACATTGAACTTGGAAAAATTGCCAAAGTCCACGGCAGCTCTCAGAGAGGAAATGCCAGCTCTTGGAGGATGATTCTCCACGCCTTGTGATTACCCTCAACAGCCTGTATCCCAGGATGCACATGTCCACTGAGAAGCCTGCCTGGGTCATGCTTTAAGGCAGTGGTTCTCACACTTGCTGTATGTTAGAATCACCAGATAAGCTTTTAAATTTTAATGCAAAGTCCTATCCCTGACTATTTATGTTAGAATCTCAACTGGTAGACTGAGGCATCAGTGTCCTTTAAGGCTCCCCAAATAATTCTAATGTGTCACCAAGTATGAGAAGCAATGGTTTTGGGTAAAGGAAGACAAACCAAAAAGCTGTCAGTAAACATCTCGTTGTTGTGACTTGGTTGGAATGGAGCTAAGCTACTCTCCAATGATATTTCAGGATCAGCCACACCCCTAAATCAGAGAGAAGATAAAAGGGCTCTGTGCCATTGAATGTAAGCCCAATTCCAGCTATGACAGGTTTGTGCAGGACGCCGCATTCTGCCATGGGTGAAGCAGGACTTGGCAAACCTCTCTTGTCAAGCCCAGAAAAGAGAACATGCTTAGAGAAAAGGCAGGAGAGGATCTCTCTGTGGCTCCCAAGACCCAAGTAGAAATGATTTCCATCTTCTTGGGACACAACTGATCAATGCCATACAACCTCCTTTGGGGTATGAATGGAGTCCAAGGTTAGGACACTCCTTTCCGGTTTTTCTGGACCCTTTGCATGTTAACCCCACTTTGTTTTCATGACTTTCTTGGATACCAGGCACCCAAGAGCACAGTGATGAGGACAAACAAGCTGACTCCAGGAACCAGGTATGCAGATGCAGCCAGGATGCAGAACTGGGGGCTGCGATTATTTCTGAAACCCGAAGGTAAGATTCAATCCATTGCATATTCTATTCAGTGTTAAACATCCTTGCATATAGGAAGGTTATCAGTAAATTTGTTTTAATACCTTGCTATTCAGTGACTTTCCCAAGCGCTATAGAATCAAACCATATGACCCTCGTTACTAGTTCCACATAGAGTTTTCAGGTTTTTTGGCTCGTCCTTTCCTGTTTGGATGGTATAAGCTGATTATTGCTCAGAGCAGCTGATGATAAACATTCATTGACTAGATGAATAGTCATAACCACTCTTGTTAATATGACGTATAGTGTAGGCCAGGCACCTTATGTCTATTAACTCATTTAAGCCTCATTAAGCCTCAGAAACTCTGGGCCACTATTCGGCCCTTTCTACAGGTCAGGCCACTGGACCACAAAGGAGTTAAATCACTTCATCAAAGTCAGAGCTAGAGAGAAATCGCAGAGCTAGAAGAACTGGAATTTCAAACCAGGCCAGCTGGCTCTGGCAGCTGCCTCTTTGTTAAGAGTGAGTAAATGAGGAGGGTTTTTCTTTGCTATTAAGTGTCTCTTCCTTTAGACCACATGCTTCCTAATTTGTTGCTTACATTTCCACCCCAAAGTATTTTTTAAATCTCCATGTTGCTATTGGAAAATATAGCACGTTGTTCCTGCCTATTATGTTCGATCATAAGTCTGGAACAGATTTCGCAAAGCTGTTCCTCCAGGGATGGAGATGTGGGTGGCTCCCAACTCTTGCTACCAACAGCATGCAGGAAGCATACTACTTAGTATTTATCTCCTGTGGACTTTTGCAAGAATTTCTGGGGTGTCTACCCAGGAGTGAAATTTATGGGATGTGAAACAATCACATATCTAAGTTTATACATATTATGCACATTGTCAGATTACTTTCCATGAAGACTAGAACACTTCGCACTCCCATTAACAGTACATGTGTAAAAATAGTGCTGTCAAAGGTCTGTGACCAAGCAAAACAGAATAGCTAAAAACAATTTAGAGTTCTACCTAAACCCCTTTTAGCTTAAGCCAATTTTCTTAAGAACTGTTGCAATTATTCTCATTCTTACCAAAAATAGATTATGCTTTACATAGGGTAGTTAATACCACATTCCAAATCCCAGTTATGATTTTAAATATGACTTCATTCTGTAACTCATAATACATAAAAGCTACCATGTGGATTCTTTGTTTTCTGTATAATAACTCAAAATTAATATGAAAATTATAACATGCCTATCCCTACAAAATATGTACAAATATGAACTTGGCAATAGTGCACTGCTCAAGGAAACACCTTAACGTTGGTACTACTAAAAAGTATGTTGGAATTTTAAAGGGTCCGGGGGCAGCAGCAGAAAAGAAGAAAGAATAAAAAGAAACTACACACAACATTCAACCACCAAGAATGTGCTGGCTAGATTCAGACTGTTAGCAGAAAAGATTTTTATAATTTCTTTTCCATAATTTAGCCTAGCTGGATAATTACATTTAGAAAAATAAGAGAGTAAGAGATCTGTATATAATGGAATAAAAAAAATGTAGATGCATCCTTCATGGAAATAAAATGGGCAATAGAAGGCTATCATTATCAACTTTAAAACAAAAGTTGTATTCACTCCAACCAAGAAGACACAGAATGCCAATCTTATACACTTGTCACTTTAGAAAGCTGGCTTGACAGTTGACGCCCACTCTCGTTGACAGTCAAACACGTTTCTAAGGAATAGATCAGCTTCCACGGGTGTGGGTAGCAAAGCCTTGCTATTCACCAAAGAGTTCAGAAATGTGTATGAAGCAGCAGCTTTGGCTGAAATCATTCTCAGTTCTCCATAAATAGTTGAAATGATTCAAGATGGCATTGTCCTGGAAGTACAGAGTACAGGCTTTGGAGTCATCTGGGTGACTGTTGCGCTAATTCCATGATCCCGAGGAAGTTACAGTATCTGATTCTCCTGGAAGTCCACAGGGAATCTATTTCCCTGCCTTCCCACCTTCTACAGGCCAGCTGTATTCCTTGGCTCATGGCCTGTTTCAACGATCACTCTCTCTGTTTCCGTCCTCACAGCTCCTTCTCTTACTCAGGCTCTCCTCCTTGCCTCTTTTATTTATAAGGACCTTTGTGATTATATCAAGCCCATACAGAGAATCCAGGATAATCACCCCATCTCAGGATACTTCATTTAATCATATCTTCTAAATCTATTCTGAAACGTGCTCACAGCTTCTAGGGGCTGCTATTCTGCTGACTATATTAGCTGTGTGCCATCCGGCAAGGTACTGTCTTGTTGGACTTAAGCTTCTTTATGTCAAATGAGAATTTTTTTATTACTTTGAGGATTTAACCCGATAAGGAGAGTCAAACAGTCAGCACAGGGCCTGGCTCACAGCACACGTGCTCAATCATGGCAACCCGCAACAACACTAAAAACGCTAGTAGAACAGCAAGAAGAAGGATGCAAATGGCCCCAAGGTTTTACAATTCAAATTATTTTAATTTTTTCATTGTCTACTCTTGAGAGACATCTTTATGATTATACTCAAAGAATATGTCACTTCATTTTATTTTTAGCTATAATCAGAGCAAGAGTTTATGACTTAAGACAGAAGAATTGCTTAGAGTTTTAATATTAATAATAAGTTAAAAAGAGAACTTAATAGAAAAGTTTGAATGATCCATACTGTAGCTCTAACCAAAGATCAAATTTGGGGAATAGACAACAAATACCAAAACCTTTAAAATTGCACATTTCCAGTGACCCATTTAGCAAATTTTCAATAATATATTTAAGAGTTACAGGCAAAAACTGAGCTATGTTTATAAAAACATTGTTTATAAAAGGGAAAAGGTATGAAAATCAAATTGTTTTATAGTAGAAAACTTTTAAAATAAGTTAAGTCTACATTTAAAAAGAAAAAAGTAAGAAAAAGAAAAGAGAAAGATTAGGATCACATGAAAATGTTGAAAGTATTGCATTATGGCAAATAGTGGGTGATTTCTATCTTTTTCCATTTGCTTAGCTTTATTTCAAAATGTTCTGCCCTTCTCTACTTTGTAATCGACCCAAGCTTACCTTGTTTTATCTTGCAACACAGAACTATCAAGTTCTGTGAAGACCTGCCTGAGCTGGGCCCACCCAGAGCTGAGCCAATTGGTTCCAGAGTCAGAGACATGGACAAGACACAGAGCTTTCCCAGTGCTTGAGGGTCCATGAGCTACTTTTAAGCCAGATATAACAGCAAGCAGAAGCCAGAGGAAGACCAGAGTGGTTCTGGATAATCAAAAAGGCTAAAAAAAGGTTTCAACCTGAGTTGGATGCAGACAGGGCATGGTAGATAGAGGCTTCAAAAATAAAGATGTCTCTGAATAGAAGCCTAAACTGCTCGTTCTATGTAATACCAGGGTCAATATTAGCATTCATTCTCCACACTTGTATTTACATGTGTAAACCATATATTCCCTGTCATTCAGAAGCATTGACCTGAGATTATAGCAGGGACTCGGTAAGCAGAGGCACAGAAAATAAAGGGGAAAGACTTTTCTGATGTTCTAATCCAATACCAGAGCCACAGATAATCTGATCTTCCTCAATTAAGTATATCTGTGCCCTAGACTCACTCAATTAAGAATTGACTCTGGGCGGTACCTGTGGCTCAGTCGGTAAGGCGCCGGCCCCATATACCGAGGGTGACGGGTTCAAACTGGCCCTGGCCAAACTGCAACCAAAAAATAGCCGGGCATTGTGGTGGGCGCCTGTAGTCCCAGCTACTCGGGAGGCTGAGGCAGGAGAATTGCTTAAGCCCAGGAGTTGGAGGTTGCTGTGAGCTGTGTGAGGCCACGGCACTCTACCGTGGGCCATAAAGTGAGACCCTGTCTCTACAAAAAAAAAGAAAAAAAAAAAGAATTGACTCTGATTCTTGACCAGATCAGTTATCCTCTCAGCACCTGTTTCCAGAGATCACACTGGAATCTATGGTTTTCTAAATATTATTTTTAGAACTAGTGGTGGGGGAGCAGTGAAGCAAGAGGAATGAATGAGAAAGCTCAACCCTTTCTGTTCTTATGTAAAACCACAGCAACTGTCATTTTTGTCTCTTTTACTCATTCAGATCTCCTTGTAAGATTTTGTTTAAAGAAAAGGTTTCACTGTCTTTGAAAAACAGTTTGAAAGTTCCTTGACTAGAGGACTTATTTCCAAACTATAAGCACCTACTTATGAGGACCTCAGGTGGCAGTCAGAAAGTCAGCAAAGGATTCTGGGGCCAGATGTCTGAAGCTTCAGAACAGAAGTGTCCGTGAACAAAGGCCAAAGGTCGAACACAAGGGAACACGCCTCAGCCCTGGGAAGCCAGTGTGTCTGGCCCTGGGTCCTGTCTTTCCACTTTTCCAGCAAGCTCTTACCTCCCACATTTCTTAAGAGCTGGATTTGTTTTATTGTGGTTATATAGGCCAGGTCAAATGGGGCAAATATGGGATTGCAATCATATCATACCTTTAGACGTGAGAGAAAAGGACTAAAGCATATACACATTTCCTTCCCACTGTCACTTCTACCTTGGTTACCCGGAGTAGGGAAAAGAAAGGGCCAAAGGAGGGCAGGAAATGGCCTATATTTGTTCAGACGTGGTGATGTGAATAAAGGCCAGCACTTGCTCCTTGTTACCTTTCTTTCCCACTCTTTGCAAACCTGTACAACTAACTCCCCCTCAATCCTGGCTATTAACAATTACGGCTTCCACTTAGCTGGCACCACCAGCTAAGTGCAGTACTCTATGTGCCCCACATCTGTTCTCATTTGTCTCAGCATCCTCCTGCTAGGTGTTTTTAAAGATGCTGAAAGCGAGAGACAAGAAATGTAAACAATTGCTCAGGACCTCAGAATGAGTCAAAGATGTGTACAGGACCCAAATCCCAACCCCCCTGGCTGCAAAGCCTGCTTTTACGTGGTGGACAGACCGCAGGGTTTATTGCTTGAGCCACCAGGCATCTAGGGTAAAACTAGGATATTCATGGCATAGACAAGTAACTAGTAGCTTTCTCCCACTACCTAATTATCCTTTATAACGAATGCATTTTGAGTAATGACAGAGCACAAAATTTCTTTCCTCAAAATGTCTTCTAAAGGACATGACTTTTAACAGAGGTAACTATTTTCTATTTTGGTCTTGCTTTAATTTGGGTAATAGTCTGATTGAACATAGATATTTATGACATTTATTAAAAGCTTTTATTACTAATTTTGCCTAGAAAAAAAATCTAATGGAGATGTATTAGAGAATTTCCATAAAATTAATGTCCAGACTTAATGGATGTCTAAGGTATCATTATTAACGGGAATGTTCCATATACTAGGATCTTTTGATTAGAGATTAGCTACAGTTAGATCAGAACTTACTTAAAACTGGATGCATGCCAAAGTATCCAGAAATTCAATTTAAACACATTCTGGAGGCTAATGCTTTATTTAGGTTGTGACTTTATGATGCCAAATGAAAAGTTGCATTTACAAAGAATCAATTGATCTGGTCAGCTGCTGGATGATCTAAAGACCACATAATGCTCACTTTGATTCCTGCTGATGCCTACACCAAGCTAGTCAGTTGAATTGAGATGAATTTTCCACCTTTGGAAATTGACCACGACCCAACCAGAAGGGCACCTGTACTGGTCCAGTAGCCTGAGTCACACACAAGCCTCGACTGGCCCAGGTGAGTCTGATGGACTGAGTGATATCTCCTGTCTTTCCCAAGACCTAAAGTTCCAAAACTGATTCTGGGCGGTAGGGGCAGATCTCATGTCTCCTGCTTCCATCTTACAAAAGGCATACCCCAAACCTGGATGTGGGGTCTTCATCACACTATACCTGGTAGACATTGGCCTAGGCAAGGAATTTATGAAGACCCCAAACGCAATCACAGCAACAACAAAAATGAACAAATGTGACCTTATCAAATTAAAGACCTGCACAGCTAAGGAAACAATTAGTAGAGCCAACAGACAATCTACAGAAAGGGAGAAAATATCTGCATGCCATACTTCAATAAAGGGCTAATAACCAGAATCTATAAAGAACTCAAGCAAATCAGCAAGAAAAAAAAAAAAATCAAGCAACTCCATGAAAAGGGGGGCAAAAGACCTTGTGGAAATTCTGAGAGGTGGTAATCCGTCTCGCAAGACTGAGAGTGCCCCACTTAGAGCTAGCTTTAACACACGCTTGAGAAGCAGCACATGGATATAAAGGCCTTAGTTCCTCTTAAGAGTTCTAAGCCAGCCATTCTTAACATCTTTAGGCAACTAAAAACAGCCTAAAAGAGGCTGGAAATATCAGAGAGAGGGAGGACCTCAGTATTTCTAACCTGATTAAAAACAGGATTGACTGTCAGACCTCTTACTTACTAACAGATAATTCTCTGTGTTGGTGAGAATGGGGTCACTCATCCCTACAGTTATAAACAAAGCAGGGGCTAAACCCCGACATCACGGGGTCAGCAAGTGGTTGTTTTTACTATTGTTGTTTTTTTATTTGTTTGTTTGTTTTGAGACAGAGTCTCACTCTATCGTCCTGGGTAGAGTGGCCTGGCATCATAGCTCACAGCAACCTCAAACTCTTGGGCTCAAGTGATCCTCTTTGCCTCAGCCTCCTGAGTAGCTGGGACTATAGGCATGCACCACCATACCCAGCAATTTTTTTTTTCCATTTTTCAATAGAGTTGGGGGTCTCACTCTTGCTCAGGCTGGTCTTGAACTCCTGAGCTCAAGAAATACATCTGCCTTGGCTTTAGGATTACAGGCATGAGCCACTGTGCCCAACGCAATATTTTTCAGACTCTGGTTTCTTCTCTCTTCTTGGGTCTAGGGAAGCAGCAAATTGGGGTGGCCCACAGATGGATTCTGTTTGGCTCACAAAGTAGTGACACACACAATATTTAAAACCAATTGACAAAAAAAACCTGAATTAGTTGCTGGCTTCCAAAAACATGTAAGAATTTACAAAAAAAAAAAAAAAAGTGAAGTTCTGGCTTCTCTGAAAAATTCAGAATGTAAGCAACTGCTGAGTGCACATTTCCCCACAGCGGCGATCAGCGATCCTCCTTTCCTGAATGTCTTGGTCAGGTTTCCTTAACACTTAGCTTACTGGGCTTCTTACTATTACCTACCTAGTCCTTGTAGGCATGTGATTTAGCAACCCCACCCCAGACCGAAAAAACTGGATGTAGTCTCAGAAATCATCTTCTTCAATCCTGAAAAAGAGGCATCCAGAGAAACTGAACCAACTTGCCCCAGTAACCCACCTGGTGAGTGCCGGAGCTGCCAGGGGATTTCAGGTCTGTCTTCCATCCATTGACCTCATCATCAAAGAAAATCAACCCTCCGACCCTCTACTAAAAAATACCACAGAGAGCTAAAATGCGGTGAGTCCTTAATGTAAACCCAGCCTTGTGCTTTTTTTTAAGTATGACTTCATTTATTTCTCATAACAATTCAATGAATTAGATGTTCACGTTAATCCCATTTTACAGACAAAGACATTGAGATTTAAAGAGATTGAGAAACCAGCCCAACGTCAGAGAGTGGGGAGCAAATCTATGATTGAAGTTCTAGAGCTCAATCTTTTAACCACAATAAAGAGGGCACCAAAAAGGTATATACCATTTTAGGAGAGGTTATCTATGTATTACTTTTCGAAATTGAACTGAAGGTACCACACTGGTCAAGTGCCTGTACATTCTACTAAGTTCCTAAAGTTTTCTTCTCTCATATTTCCCATGCTGTTATCCAGCACAGAAACTGGCTCCTTTTAAGTGGTATCTGTATATAAATGAACACAGAACAGAAAGAACAGTACAGGGAGAGGACGAGCAAGGCTTTAGTTCTCCAGAGCTTTGGCTGGGAGGCAGGATGAAGCACTCCCGCTGTTCCCACCTGCTCCCTGATGAACAGGGACATGTCTCCCTATACCACCCATGATACTTGCTCGGATACCTCCATGCTGGCTTGCCCTTCTCCAGCCAGACTTCCCTGTTGCTGCAGAATCTTGCAATTTGGTCTATAAAATAAAAATGGAAACTGTTTCTCTGCCTCATAGCAGACAACTCTGCTCTCTTCGATGGCAAATGGGTAAATGCCTCTTCCCTATGGGCCTCTCTCCAGTCCATCTGACGATGGTTACAAATAGACACCAGCTCAAAGTAACTGGAAAGACCCGTGTGCAATTTGATTCGAAGAGGGTGCCTGATTACATCCCAACCAGAAGAGAGCTCCTCTTTGCCCAGGAAGTGGCTGAAGTTCCAACCTCCTCTTTGTGATGAGATCATCTGATCACCTGGTGATGAGAAATCCCCTAGGCCAGGCGTCCTCAAACTGCGGCCCGTGGGCCACATGAAGCAGTGGGAATTGTATTTGTTCCCATTTTGTTTTTTACTTCAAAATAAGATATGTGCAGTGTGCATAAGAATTTGTTCATAGATTTTTTTTTTTTTTTTGAAACTATAGTCCGGCCCTCCAATGGTCTGAGGGACCGTGAATTGGCCCCCTGTTTAAAAAGTTTGAAGACGCCTGCCCTAGGCCCTCAGCTGACAGCTACTGTCAGCCCAAAAAGCAATTGCTGATCCCACAGGCTGCAGGTGCCCTGGCCATTAGCTTGGGTGGTATGGGAGCCAAAGTAAGACACATGGATAAAGCCTTCTTCAATCAATTCATAGTCGCTTCCACAAGCCACAAATTTCCTCATGTGACTGGACCACCTCTGCAGCACCCAAAACAACAACATGCAAAGCCCATCAGTCAAAGAAGCCAACATAGTTAGTTTCTAGGCTCAAAAAAGGACTCCAAGAAACAATTTACCTTCTAAGTCATTGATTTATTAATCAATTCATCAATCATCTATGCAAAAGCAAATAAGCAGTGAGTACCTAATATGCTCCGGGCCCATGTATATACCCTAAACACTACAAGTTCTTTAATAAATCTTCACGGATCTGCTATCCTTTAAGTTAATATTTTCAAACTTTTCAGAAATATTTACCTGAGTGGAAAGAGCTTAGGCCTGGGGATTATGTAAACCTATACTTTATTTCAATTTGAATGTTATTTTTCTCTACCATTCTTCAGCCCTGTGACATTTACTCACTGGAAACCTCGGCAAGGTTCAGTATCTTTAAGCAGCCCTCTGAGGGAATAGAAATAGAACTTCGCGTTCCAGCATTGGCCTGAGATTAAGTTAGATTATATATGTAAAAAAGGCTACACTGTGCTTCATGCCCAGGAACGCACTCAATGAACGGAGGCTTTGATTTTAATCTGTTACATTATTACACATTATTTTTAAAATTGGCTTCCCCCTAAAAGGAAAAATCAGCCATATTTCCTTCAGCCATAAGTAAAGGACTGGCATTCATTCACCTGTTTCACTGAAGGTAGACATTTGTAAAGCCCCAATGGACACTCCAGAAAACTAGTCATACAGAGGAGAAATGTTTGATCTGGTTTCTACTTTATGATTGTTAACAATTACATATTAGATAAAATAATACAATTACAATGTAAAGAAGCACTTGAAACTGAGAAAAATCCTTAAAACCAAGAGTAATGGGAAAACAAAGATTTTACTTTTATGAAAACATAAAAGTGGTGAAGAAAGGGACAGAGATGCGAAAGAGAAAAGAAATAAAAGTTAGAATGAAGATTCTTAGTGTAGGAAAATGACAACATAGGAGAGAAAAAGACTATCAAGAACCAAATAAAGTACAAAGACTAGAAAATAGGGTCTTTAACTCATCACTTTAATTTCATCACTAGCAAAAGCAAAACCAAAAACATGTACACCAAACACCAGTGACAAAAATCTAGTCTAAAAATCATAACGAGTCTTATCAAACAAATCTCAAAATAAATTTTAAAGAAAAGCTATGGCACATTTATTGATTTATTTGTTTGCTTCAGGTTAATGTGAGGGTACAGTTAGGTTACAGTGTTTGCACTTGTTCAGTAGAGTCCCTCTTGTAGTTGTATCTCGCTCCCAAGAGTTGTGCCCATTAAGTGGGAACACACCAATCCCCTCCTCCTCCCTCATCCCTCCTCCCCCCAGTTGAATTTTTTCTCTTATGTAGGTGTGTGATAGCTCATCTTCTGGCTTCAGTACTTTTAAAATAAGTTTCTTAAAAGTAAAAACAGATCACACTCTAATTTCAGATTTAATTTGATGGTATAATAGTGCATGAGATGAGATAAGATCCTGCTTCCAATCCTCTATTTCTACCAGCTTTTGAATTTCTTCACAAAATTAAATTCAGATATCAATCCTTCTACTTGTTCAGCATTTTGTGGGATAGCTGGTGTACATGTGTAAAATGCAAATGAAAACAGGTTTAGTGTCTAAATTATTCAGACACAGATGTATTTTCCATTATTCAAAGTAATTCTGTTGCCTTTTCTATAACATATAGATTTAAACGTGGTATTCGGAGTGTCTTCAATTTGAATTAAAAACCAGTATCTGCTTTTATTTTTGTACAAAATGCAGGTGCTGATATGAAAAGCATATCTGATAAGGAATATCATGGCATGAATCTCCAAGGTAGTCCCTGAGTGTTTTAAGGCTTTTTAGGCTATTTTTGATTGTAAGTAACAGAAAGTGAATGTTTATAAAAGATGAAGCAGCATCTCACAAAATTCAACAAATTGTTGAACAAACAGGGCTAAGAAAAGCTGGGAAACAGAGATAATCTGGGGACCTATCTACTACAGGTGTTCAGGAATTTTGCCTCTAAAAAATACGTTCTCAACAGGGGTGCAATTGCCCTCAAGGAAAAAAAACCCTTTTATTTCTAGGAGAAGGGGTGAAAAAACTTAGTTTTTAAGGTATAAGACTATATATACGCAATACATAAACAGATACACAGGATATCTGTGGTATTAAAATTTCAAAGGAGTGGGGACCATTAGGAAAAATAATATCTAAAAAGACTCCTACAAAGGTTGAGAAACACTGCTCTAGTACAACTACCATGACTGAGAGTCAATTTAAGAATTTTCCATTTTCATGATTCTCAATTTTCAACTCTAAGTTCTTAAGACCTAGACCTGATTAACCAGGGCAGAGGGTAAGGGCCACGCATTATAGACGTTATTTTTGGAAACCCACTTCTATGTCCCAAAGGGAATTCACAAAGAAGACAGAATTGGGGAAATTGAACAGCCACCCCAACAGTTGTCTGAGTTTGGGTCCTCCATAATTCTCTTCCCTGTATCTTTCTTCACGACGCTACCCTTAACTGCAACCCCTTCTCCTCCCACAACTACCCTTCCCTTCCCTTCATGTCTGGGCTCTTTGGTGAAGTCTACTCCAATCAGCGACTTTTCTCTTTCAGTTTCCCTGAGACTCGCCATCGGGGTCACTCATTTGCCTTTTAGAGTATGTAGCTTTTATCGCAATTTATTGTTCGCAAATGATATGACCCAGTGAAATAACAGTGGCAAACATGCATTACAAATCTCATCTAGGAGGACACACTCCAAGTTAAGATCCCTTGATCTAGAGTTTAGGTTACCAAAGAAGTTGTACCAGCCACTGCACACTTTGTCTCTTCATGTCAAAAGAATCAGGCTTTCTCATCACAATAATGGAGAAGCAAGAATCCTAGGTACTCAATTCTGATATGATGAGTACAATTGATGACCTAGTACAAATTGGGGGAAGGGGGATGCGGGGAGAGGGAAGGAGGAGGGGGTGGTGGGGTCACAGGGTGTGGCACACCTCTTGGGGAAGGGTCACAATTGAAGAGGGACTTTATCTAACAAATGTAATCAGTGTAACCTTGTTCTTTGTACCCTCAATGAATCCCCAACAATAAAAAAAAAAGAATCAGGGTTTCTTAAGCTAATTTAAAATTGACATACTTCATATCCAGAGAGATACAGTTGGCCCCCAGAGTATCTTTGTTTCCCAGATTTTCTTAGCTCTGTTTATTCAATATTTTGTTGAATTTTGTGAGATGCTGCTTCTTCTTTTACAGATATTTACTTGCTGTTACTTATAACCAATTAACCTAAAAATAAAAGTAAACATACTTACCACTAAAGGCTTTTTTAAAAGTCAACAATGTTTAAAATGCCCATGGACTACATTGGGGATTTATGCCACAATACTCGTGATCAGGTATGTTTTTCATACGAGCACCTGCTTTTTGCACAAAAAGAAAAAAAAAGCAGATACTGGTTTTTAATTCAAACTGAATCAAACTCAGAACTTTAATAGAAAAACAAAAACAACCATTAAAGGATAATACATAATTTATTTAATTTATATACTGGAATGAACTATATATGATTTAGGATAAAGCTAAATTAAATATAACTAATTATCATAATCATGAATTTCAAATAGTAATTTCCAATTTACTTAAATAATCTTTGCAACCCTTAAGTCGGCACCACTGGAGAAGTGTCTCTGTGACTGTCGGTGTGTACTTGGGTCATTTGTGCTTGACGCCAGGATGGAAATGTATCAGTCATGTATATCAAGGTCCTCATTACTACTTGCCAAAACAAAAACCCAGCCTGAGTTTATATAGTCACTCAATGTTCACTTAAGTACAGGATATTCATCAATTAACTATTAACCACAAGAAATTGCTTCTGGGTCTATTTGCACTTCCCTGAAGTTTGCTGTTTCCCCAGTGGGGTTTTTGTTCTTTTATCCTAAGTTCCTTATTCTGCCTCTCCATAGGCAGAAGAGAATGGACTTTACTCCTTGGGTTAGCATAAATAATAATGTTGGCATGATGATCCAGGCAGAGGACAAAAATGACTGTCTTGTTAAATAATAGACCATGATATTTTCTATGTAATTTCAAAGAATATTTAACATTTTTAAACTTAGCATGCATTTCTCCTTCTTCCTGAAATAGTGCTGATTTTCCTTTTGGAGTGTTCCCCTTACTCAATCTATTTCGTCTGATCTGAGTAGGGCCTGCTCCTCCCTAGCCTATGTCTCACAGACCAACTCCAACTTGTTCCATGCATTGCTTTTGACCAGCAATTGGTTTGGAGATGGCCACAGTTTACTCAGAGAACCTTGGGACTCAAGCACCTTAGAGTTTTCACTGATCACACTCTGCCACAGAAAATAAAGTGTCTAGCACACAGCTGACTCTTTTTTTTTTTTTTTTAGACAGAGTCTCACTATGTCACCCTTGTTTAGAGTGCTATGGCATCACAGCTCACAGCAACCTCAAACTCTTGGGCTCCAGTGATTCTCTTGCCTCAAGAGACTACAGGCACCCACCACAACACCTGGCTATTTTTTTGTTCCAGTTGTCATTGTTGCCTTAGCTGGCAGGGGTCAGGTTCAAACCAACCAGCCTTGGTATATGTGGCCGGCACCCTACCCATTGAGCTACGGGCACAACCTGTTTCTTTAATATTATTAATGTGACAGATCACACTGGTTGATTTTCTAGTGTTAAGCTAGACTTACAACTTATAAATAAACTCAGCGTGGCCTGGAATTAATGCCTCTTTTTCTACCTTCTAGAGGCTGGTATGGATTCCTTCTTAGATATTCAGCAAAAATTACTCTTGAGGTCATCCAAGCCTAATACTATCTTGGTGTAGGAAATTTTCATCACATGTTCAATTTTCAAATTAAAAACAATTCATGTTATCTATTTTTTTCTTTCAGTTTTGTTAAGTTTTTCTAGGAATTTGTCCATTTGGTTTAAATTTTTTAATTTATGAGATTAAATTGCTCACAATTTTCTTTTATTATAAGTTTAATATCCATAGGATCTCTGTAAAATCCCCTTGCTTCATTCTTGGTATTGGCAATTTGTGTTTTCACTTTTTATTAGTTTTCTATGAACTTCTCAATTTCATTACTATATTTGGAAAAAACAATTTTGGCTTGTTAAGATTCTCTATAGTGTACGTTTGCCCTGTGTTTCATTGATCTTTTTTATTTTATTTTATTATTTCCTTTAGTCTATGTCCTTTGTTTCTAATTTGAAGTGTTCCCTTCTCTCCACATCCACACCATCATCTGTAGTTTTGGGATTTTGTGATATGGCATTTTTGTGACATGGGCTACTCTTACTGGAGTTAGATGATATCACAAAGTTGTTTTGGTTTGCATTTCTCTGATGATTAAAGATGATGAGCATTTTTTCATGTGTTCATAGGCCATGTACCTGTCTTCTTCAGAGAAGCTTCTGTTCAAATCTCTTACCCACATAGAAATGGGGTTATTTGTTCTCAGATCAGTACATTGTACCCCATAAAAGCGTTAATGTACACAGTTATGATTTAATAAGAAAATTTTTTTAAAGTACCAAAGAAATATATCTAGGGAGAACAAGTGCCCCTGATACCAGTTTCTTAATGGAAAAATTGGCTATCCCCCAGCCATGCAGAATTTTTTATTTACTAATCTCCTATCTGTCATGTTAGATTTTATAAACTCAAGGGGATCCCATTTACGGTTATCACAATGTGAATATTGCAACCTGGAATTAAACTCCAAACTTAACATTTTTCACACTACCTCTATGGGTGATCAAACCTCTTAAAATAAATGATATAACAAAGCTCAGAAAATTCTTCTTTCTCAAGATGTGATTTGGTGTAGAAACCACTAGGAAGTGAAAATTGTTCAATCACCATCTACTTAGTTCAAATAATCTAGAGAGGACCACAGAGCTCAACAATAACAGGACTATACTCTTTTTTTTTTTTTTCTTCTGCTTAATAATAAAAAAGACCAGGTCCATCCATATAGGGAATTTATTTTTCAAAACATTATGCCAAGAAATAATGCTTGAATGCAATATGTCAATGCAGCTGTATAGTTAAATGTTATAACCTCTGGAGTCAAGAAATTCAAATTTATAGGTGCCACATTAAACATAGATGTTAAAGTATTAAAGTTAACACCATATACAGTCATATAAAATATTGCATGTGCAAAAGGGCTGAGTTATGTCCATACTGGGAACCATAATTTAGAATTTCCTGACTTCTGAACATGTAACACGTCAGAGTAATTGATCTAGCTCCGTGGAGCTAATATAAAATATCTTGTTAACATGTTTTCTATCCAATTCTTTCATCGTTTACCTTTTGGCTCTTGGAGAAACAATTCATCATGCTCCAATGTTTTTCACACACCTGCAAAAAGCTAATACAGCAATGCAACCATAATTGAGTGAAAAGATTTGTAAATCATGTAGGAATGTTGGACTCACATTAGAGTGGACACAACCTGGATCATGCAAGGTGACACTAGGCCTTGAGATTTAGAACTTGCTTTGTCTTGCCACAGGGATAGCCTCATAATTCTGCTAGATAGAGTGGGACATGGGGTACCAGGGGAGCTTATGCTTGCAGAATATCTATAGATTGTTTGCTCATAAAGCTAATGTGGAAGAGAAAGGGAGGAGGACCTATTTCATATGGGATGTAATATGTTAATTTCTTAGCATCACTAAAGAATTACACTCTTTAAATCAATTCTCTACCAAATGTTTAGGCTATGTATACCTCCACCCAATTCACCCATGTCCTTATTTTCATTTGACTGAGTCTTAAATTCACTAACACTTAATCCTCTCCTCAGTGCACAGCTCCTACTGCCCTGTTGTATTCCACACAAGGAAAACCCAAGAGTCCTAAAGAGACTACCATATTCCAGGGACAGCACTTTAGGTTTAAAATGCCTTTTAAATATTGATTCATTTAACTCGGTAGAGCAGGACTTGGCAAACTATAGCCCCTGGTCCAAATCTGGCCTGCCACCTCTTTTGGCAAACCAAGTATTTTAGGAACATGGCCATATCCATGCATCCAAGTACTGTCTATGGTTGCCTCACCACATGACAGCAACAGAGTTGAGTAGTTACAACACGTATAGCTAGCAAAGCTTAGTCTAGAGGGCATAGGAAAAAATCTTTGCACCCCACAGCAGAGGATTCCCCTCCATGTGGTCATCAAACCTGACTCTCCCAGTTATGTGTGAGAAAGTTAGAATTGTTTAAGAGATTCCTTGGTTTAGGGAAGTGGGAGGAGGTTTCAAGAAGAGGACAATTAATTGTCCACACCTAACATTTATGCCGTAAGACCGCCTTTTACCATTGTGTAGTGGGCACTGGGCATCCTGCTCCTTACAAATGCTAGTCACTGCCTTTCACTTTTTTATCCTCTGTTCCTCACTCATTTGACTTTGCCCAGACTTGACTTTCTGTAGTTTTCGATCACAAATTCAATAGTGGCTTCCAAAACCTCAAAGAAAGGGGGTAACAGCATACTAGCAGTTGAGCTTGTTTAATACGTGCGTAGTCAGTTGACAGCCTAAAAGAAGGGAGTTGTATGGGTTTCATAAATCTCCATGGACCAAAAGCTTGCATGTAGATTTCTACCATGGTCTAGCATCCACTTTCCAAAAAGAAACATGAGCTTCTCTGGCATGGAAGAGAAGGGAGCTTCCTCTGGCCTCCCCTGGAATTTCCCCCTTTGCCCAGAAACTTCTCCTTGGGACAGCCATGGGGCCTTCCCACAAGCACATATTGGCCACCTCTTCACATTGTCAAAACATCTGGGGTAAAAAAATGCATTTAATCATCCAGATGATTTTTCCCTGAAGCAATTCCAAACATCTGTCTAATTAGAAACATCTGTGTATTAGTCTGGGTGGCTTAAACAACAGACATTTATTTTCTCACAGTTCTGGAGGCTGCAAGTCTTAGATCGGGGTGCCAGCATAGCCCGTCCTAGTGAGGGAGGGCCCTTCTCCTGGTGTGCAGAGGGCCACCTTCTCACTGTGTCCTCTTAGGGAAGAGAGAAACAGTGAGATCTCTGGTGTCTCTTCTTTTAAGGGCACTAATCCCATCAGGAGGGCCCACCTTCATGACCTTAGCTAAATCTGATTAGCTTCCAAAGGTTCTATCCCCAAATACCACCATATTGTGGATTAGGACTTCAGCATAAGAATTTCGAGGGCGCACACTTTGGTCCAGAGCAGGCTGCATCTCTAGCATTAAGTAGGCCCTCCATTTGCTCATGGAGGTCCCCTAAACAAAGGTTCCTTCCATTTTGCAACCACGTCCTCCTTTGAGCCTTTCCCAAGGTATGCTACATCAGGACAATACCCATGTTGGTGCCACAGGTTTTGAAAGATTTCCCTGGAATCAGCACAAATCCAGGTTGGTTTTACCAGAATAAATGTGTGCCATTCTGCTATTCAAAATGTGGAGACTTGAGAAACACATAACGCAGAGTTCAGAGAAAAATCAGGATCATATGACTAGACACCATTATCGTTGTGTCTGTTGTTATTGTTGAGATAAACCACTCCAAAACTTGTTGGCTAAAAAGAGTTAGTTGTCTGACCGGGCTGTTTAGTTGACCTGGGGCAGACATGGCTGACTCCTGAGACCACTCACATGTCTGTAGCCAGGTGACAGGTGGATTAGGGAGCAGCTGGTCTGGGTTAGCCCCAGTGACAGGTCTGGCAGTTAGTTATCTAACTGTTATCTGGAATGACAAGAGGGACTTGGCCACATAGCTGCCCAGGCTTACTTTCAAGGTGGTGGCAAGTTTCCAGGAAGAGAGGCACACACACCTCTTCAGACTTAGGCTCAGAACTGGCACACTGAGGCTTTGGTCACTTTTATCATTTAAAGCCAGTCTTGAGGTCAGCCCAAATTCCAGGAATTGGTGGTGAATTTTTTTCCACCTGATGCGAGAAGCACAATAAATAGTATGGATATAAGAAGGGGTAAGGAACTGTGGCTGTCTTTGCAATCTACCCCAAAAGTGGAATCTGGGAAATGGTGGCTGCTCAGTCAATAGAATGAGCTCCAGATAATCATTCACTTCTTCTCCTCCATGGACAGTCTCTCCCTCACTAGAAAATGAACATGGAGAATTTGGTGGTGGAAAGAAAACAAGAGTATAGGAGCCCAAGAGGTGGAAGGATGGTGGTTTCTGTTTGTACCCTTGACATCAACAAGCCAAGTCACCTTGAACAAATCCCTCTCTTCCTTAGAGTCTCTGATTTTTCATCCTGGAAAGATGTGTTAAAGCCTCTTGTCACTTGGAGGTCTTACGTTCAAGTCAGATTATTCCCCCTAGACCTTTCCTAAAGTATTGCATCAGAGGTGCAGACACGGGGATTCTCTAGCACCTAGCACAATGCTTTGCTCAGAATGGTGCTGGAAACATATTGAAGAATTGATTGATTCTAGGTCTGCCTCTTCCACTGAGATTGTATTATTGAAAAATCAAATATCAGAAAGACATTCCTGACTAGAAGTTGGATGGATACAATGGTTCCTGTATCTCCTTGAGTTGAATCCACATGGCAGGACAACTCTACATTCTCACTGCCTGAGGGTGAGATGAGCTCCTGTGAGGAGAGCAGCAAATTTCTGTCTTGTCCTCACAAGCTTAGCCTAAATGTGCTCCATCTCTGTCTCTATGTTCTGTTCTCTCACACGGAAAAATTGTTTTGGTAGATAATTGATACATTATCGAGAACGTAATTGTTAAACTTCATCAAAAAATTGAAGAGATGTGTCAGAAATATAATATCCTCACTTGAATGTGTGGGTATTTGCTGGAAGACATAAGCCCCAATCAGGCAATATGCATGCTTTGCGCAAAAGCATAAACGTCTTGGTATTGGCTCCACAACTTACGAAAGCTTTGCATTCTCTCATCCCCATTCCTATATCTGGCACACAGTAAGTGATCATTAAATACATGATGAATGGAGTAAAAGAAATTTACTTACTACGTTAAGGTTGTGTTTGCATGTTAGCAAAGCATTCTAGTTGAAAAATGAAAACGCCAATCATTTTGGTGCCAAATTACACCATACATTCAGACATCTGGGAAATATTTGGAGCATTTTGCTCTACCCCTGAATGTTTTGGTGTCCTATAGGGACAAGCCTCAGGAAATGGCTGTGGGTGTTTGTGGTGAGGGGAGTGTACAATGTGGGAGGTAGTATTTCAAAAGTGGCTTCTGGGACTGAAGGTGCCTGTAAAGTTGAACTAAAGTGTTCACTTGTCCATGCTGATTGCCATGTAAATTTGGGCTAGCTTTTGAACACAATAAAGCAATTAACAGCAAGAGGCAGCACATTGTCCATTGCCCCTTACTAACAAATATCACACCAGTAATTCAACAGGACAGACAAATTATCCTATAGTAACTCAATGGAATAGCAGTCATCTATTAAAAAGTATAATACGTTAGGACTTTGAAGCCACACGGAACAGTGTTTAGAAATGACTAGGAAAAAACATAAAATAAAATGACCTACATATTAGCAATACAGAGAGGTAAAATAGAGGTAATGCATAATATAGAGATACACCCTGTCTGGTTATGGTTCTACCCTTCATGACTCACAGGTACTAACCTCTTCATGTGTGGGCAGTTTCATCACTCCCTTAAAATCAACTTCTCTATTAATTCATTTATTCAATATCGATTGTGATCTTGTTCCATGCCAGGCCCCAGCTCATGCTATTTGCTTCCGAAGGACTCTCACAGCCTAATGGAGAAGGGAGACATTTCAATGACTAATTTATAGATATAAATTTAGTATGTTTGTCATATTATTTTTAAACTCTTAAAAAATAATTTGACAGAATTGTACAGGTCTTCTGTGCAATACGTTGGTGTGCAACTCTAATCCCCCTGTGGCAGGCAAAGCAAAGTGAAAAATCTGAAATGAGGAAGCAGAAAAGGACTATAGAGCTCTGAGTCCTTATTTCCTAAGGGACTAGTCCTTGTGACTACACAGTTCCTCAAAATGATTCCTTGTCCTGCCAAAGCATCAAGGCAGAAGAGATACCTCAAAATTTTTGATATGTGAATATATATCATATATATGTAATTATTAGCCCAAGAAACTACTTATACTTCTTCCCTAAACCTATAACCAAATCTTTATAACTTCTTTGTCTTCAAATCCCAAATAATTATGTTTCTTATTTTGTACTTTATGTACAAAAACTGGGATGGTATAATTTTACCTTTCCCAAGTTAAATATGATATATTTTCCAAATTAAATATTATAATACAAAATTATTGGGACATACTGCCCCACCCTTGGAGAGTCCATCATTTTATTGTTTTCTACAAATTGAACATTACAGAGAACACAAAGACCCAAGATTTATACTTAAGGGAGCCTGTCTCCTCCCATATTTGGAGATGACATGGCCTCTTTAGTGGAGATGGCAGAGAATTCATGAGGATTTGCTCTAAAAAAGGTGCCATCAGGTATACAAGACACGCATAGGCATGAAATTAATATCTCTCATAAGTTCTCCAGATGTCATCGGTAGCTAAGCTCATCCCTAGGAGGTCAGCAAGTTCAGGGTGTTCAGATTCAGAAGAAATACCTCAGTGGGAATCATCCTCTCTTCCATTTTATTTTTAAAAGTATTTTTATGGCCAGGCACAATGCCTCACACCTGCAATACTAGCATTCTGAGGTGAGAAAGCCCTTTGAGCTCAGGAGTTTGAGACCAGTATGAGACCCCATCTCTAACAAAAATAGAAAAAAAAAAAACAAATAGCAAGGCCTGGTGTCAAGCGTCTATAGTCCCAGCTCCTCAGGAGGCTGGGCAGGAAGATCACTTGATCCCAGGAGTTTGAGGTTGCTGTGAGCTAGGCTGATACCATGGCACTCTAGTATGAGCAAATGACTGAGAATCTGTCTCAAAAAAATAAAGATATTTTTATATAAGCTAGGTCTAATTAAATTAGTTATCAAAGGTCACCAAAAGTAGTTAGCTTAGAAAGTATAGAAGGATTCTGGAGCTGCAGGACAGGGTAGAAATAGACTTTTGTGACTGAGTTTATACATGAACCCAAATATTATTTATTACCAGACATCCTGTAATAACTCCTTCTCCCTCTTCATGGGCTAAGTTACAGCACAGGAGCTCCCAAAAGTCAGGACCCAGGAAATCAATTCAATTTGTCATATTCCAAGTTGACTTGGATGGTAATTAAATGATAATCTCTTTGATAATTTTTCAACTAGTAGATTTTTTTGTGTGTGTCAGGCCATGATAGAAAAATTATGTGACAATAGTGTAGCCATTTAAGAAATGGAAAAGTCATTTAAGGACAAGGAGAGGGTAAAAAGAACATCAATTATCATGGGCAGGAAAAAATTTGGCACACTTCAAAATGGAAAACAAAAGAGTACTGAAGAAAATTAGAATTTTCCATAACTTCAATTGCACTTCATTTTCTAAATGTGTGCTCTTTTACATGATTAAGGCTTTTTATAACCCAGAATAAAGAGAGAAAAGAGTAAAAGAAAATAAATCTTTCAATATTCTAAAATTTACAATATTAAAACTAGCCAATACAAACACGCCGTTGCTTGAACCAGCTCTCGGTCATAATTAAATTAGAATGTGTTTAAATTCTTAATGGCCTGGTATTTTACACTGAGTTTGAAATATATACCTAAACATTGAAGCCATCATGAGTTATTAACATAAAGTACCCAATAACCAGAGAAGTACAGCAGCATATTATCACTCCTCCCTGGCTAATGAAACCAATCATCCTCTCTAGAGTTTTAGCCACACAAACCAGAATCACCCTCTTCGTAGCTTGAAAGGTTTCAGAAAGCATCCAAGAAGCTAAAAGGCAGCCTTTTTTGCCTGGTGAAATGACCCTGAAATAAATGTTGGGTTGTTTTTACTGGAGTGTGGTGTGTATTTTCCTTTCATGTGTTCTACCTGTCCAAGTCTCTGCGTGGAATAAAAATCTGTTCAGATCCCAAGAGACACAAATGGCATGACCTTGGTTTACTAATTGTTATCAGGAAGCCTCTACATGACAGGAAAATCAAAGTTTAGGAAGGTAAGCCAGCATATCCACTTCATGAGCTTATTTTTAACAAGGATTTGCTGAAGTTTCTATGCAGGGTGAGTATCCCTAATCTGAAAATCTGAAATCTGAAAATGCTCTATCGTCTGAAACTTGTTGATCACCGACAGGACGCCCAAAGGACATGTTCATTGGAGCATTTCAGATTTCAGATTTTGGGGATTAATAGTGTTTAACTGGTAAGTCTAATGCACACATAATAAACATATATAAATGTGTAAAACATCTAAAATCTGGAACACTTCTGGTCCCAAGCATTTTAGATAAGGGGAACTCAACCTCTATTAAATAGCCTTTAGTAATAGGTTACGGAAAGCTATAGAATTTGAACTGGTAAGAAATCTTTTAGGCACCAAGCAACTAACTGTATAATCAAACTTTTGATTAAAATTTGGGCTGACTAAACTCTTTAACTAGCAGGATTCACATGCCAGCATTAGGACTCCAGACTTTGGCAAGATCTGTGGTCTTTCCTCTCTAGACATTTGGCATAGACCTGGGCAGTTCTGCCAAATGTGTTTCAGCACCCTCTGCCTACTGGACTAATGATCGTCCCGACTGTTAGTCCAAGCCTTATGCTATGGTTGGAATGTATCCCCCAAAGTTCATGTGTTGGAAACTTAATCCCAAATAACCAATGTTGAGAGTGGGCAACTTTAACATGATTATGTTATGAGGGCAGAGTTAATGCCAAAGAAGTGGGTTAGTTATCCCATGAGCAGGCTCCTGACAAAAGTGAGCACGGCCCTCTCTTGTTTGCTCACTTGCTCTTTAGCCCATATTGTACCATGGATGACACAGTAAGAAGGCTCTTACCAGATGCTGGCACCTTGATATTGTTCTTCCCAGGCTCTAGAATGATGAGAAACGAATTTCTTTTCTTTAAAATTATGCCATCTGTGGGATTCTGTTAGAGCTATACCTTATGGGCTAAGACATCCTTGTAAAGCAGCCTTTGTAAAAATATACACCAGAGAGTGACAGAGTTACAATGGACAACACATGGCTAATACCATGAGTCGTAGATCGCTCACATCTTCGTCACCAAGAAGCCAAGTGAATGGATCTTAGAATCCTCTTACAAGCCAAGTAAACTAGCAGGAAGGAAGGAAATGTCATTTGAAGAGTAGAATTTCATATTCAGGTTGGAATTTGGTACAAAAAAATTATTTTGAATAATAAATAAGAAAACGATTTGATTGATCAGGGATTTTCTAAATGACCAAACCTAGACCATGGAGAAAGTTTGTTCAATCCCCCCTTAGAAACCCCAAAGCTTAGCGGAGGTCATGGAAAGGCCAAAGTCCATGGGAGTGAGAGGATAAAATGAGCCATGTACAGAGAGTCCTCCAGTGAAAACAGAAGGATCTGTCTGGCCATCTGATCCATGATCCTTAGGGATGAGTGCAGAGCTGGGAGTATGAGGCAGACAAGTCAGAAGCCAGAAGGCAAGGAACATAGCCGATATGGAAGAGCAGAAGGGAGCAGGGAAGTAAGTGATTCCAAGACAACCGCTGGCACTGGGCTGCAGGGAAAAGCTTCCTTTTTATTGGGCGTCAGTAGCTTGGGACTTGGTTAAGTTGGGCTCCTTTGTAGGTACAGGGCTGGATAGAAGCTTTATGTTAGTTTAAAAGAATTCTCATAATGATGAAAATAATAAAAATGGCCAAGAATACTACTTACTGAGCATTACTCTATGCTAGACATTATCTTAGGGGTTTGATTTACAGCACAATAGAATCCATATCAATGACAACAAGAATAACTACAAGTCATTGAGTACTTACATGTGCCCACAACTGTGCAAAGTACTCTAAATCTGCAATCCCTGGGCCATGGGCCAGTACTGGCCCCTGGCCTGCCAGAAACTGGGCCACACAGCAGGAGGTGAGCAGTGGGCAAGGAGGTAAAGCTTCATCTCATCTGTATTGACAGCTACTGAGCCTGAGCTCCACTCCTCTCAGATCAGTATTGACAGCTATTCCCCATCATTCACATCGCTGCCTGAGCTCCACTCTTCTCAGATCAGTGACACCACTAGAGTCTCATAGGAGTGTAAACCCTACTATAAACTGCACATGGGAGGGACCTGGTTGGGCGCTCCTTATGAGAATCTGATGCCTGAGGATCTGAAAAGGAGCTGAGGTGGTGATAGTAGCAGCAGCTACCAATAAAGAACGGGACCATCTAGTTGCAGAAAAACAAGTTCAGGGCTCCCACATAGTTTTGCATTATGGTAAGTTGTATAATTATTTCATTATATATTACAATGTAATAATAACAAATAAAGTACACAATAAATGTAATGCACTTGAATCATCCCCAAACCATCCTCCACCTGAGTCTGTGAAAAAAATTTTTTCCAGCCCAGGCATGGTGCTCATGCCTATAAGACTAGCAGGGTGGCTGAGGAGGGTGGATGTTTGAGCTCAGGAGTTTGAGACAAGCCTGAGCAAGAGTGAGAGCCCATCTCTACTAAAAATACAAAAACTAGCTAGGTATTATGGTGTGGGCCTGCAGTCACAGCCATTCAGGAGGCTGAGGCAGGAGGATCACCAAGCCCTGGAGTCTGATGTTGCTATGAGCTACAGTGATGCCATGACACTCTACCCAGGGCAACAGACTGAGAATTTATCTCAAAAGAAAGAACAAGAGAGAGAGAGACAGGGAAGGAAGGGAGAGAGGAAGGAAGGGAGGAAGGGGAAGGAAAGGAAAGAAAAACTGTCTTCCATGAAACTGGTGCCGTGTGCCAAAAAGGTTGGGGACTGCTGCTCTAAATGCATTCTTTTTATTTTAGCCTCCAACACTTCTGCAATGTTGTCATTTATTTATTATTCCCATTTTACATATAAGGAAACTGAGGCTCAGAGAAGTCAAAAAACATGGGCAAGTTCCCACAGCTTATAGTCCTCAAGTATTTACTGAGTTTCTTCTATGGCCCAAGTCATTAAAGAGTTATTATCCCGATTTTCCCGTACAGAAACCGAGGCTTAGAGAGGTCATATAATTAGTAGTGGCCCAGCCAACATTTGAGTTCAAAGACTCAAGGGTTACAGAAGCCAAAGACCCCAGTGACTTCATCAGCAACCAGATGAAGTTCTCGGATGGAAATCAGGAGGCCTTGCGTCTCCGGATCTCCCCAGTACCACAGGTTATGGCCCAATGCCAATATCCAGAAAAATAAAAGATCTCCTCTCTCGCTTCAGACTTTGATTCCTAAAGATGCCAATAGTCATTCTCGTTTCTGATTGTGGTCATTCACATGAGACAGAAAGCATTTTTAAGGGCTGCAACTCCACGTTACACATGGGCTGGTAAACACATACCTTGTCGTTCTCAAAGCTTTGTAACTAACTCATCCAAGATTTGCATGAGACACATTAATATCAAAAAGCCAACCAAATTCCATTTAGCAACAGATCTGTCTACACAGCAAGGGAAAGAAAAACCCAGACTGCTAACCTGTCAATGAGCTTGGACACATGGACCCAAGCAGTGCCCATGGGAAGACCACAGAAGTTTCCCTGTCCCTCCCCAGCCTGGGCTTCTTCTCTCAGTGACTGCCTTTTCCCCACGTCTTCTTTTCATGGGTGCAAGCTGCGTCTAGGAGAGAGGTGCTAACTCCTCTCAAAAAACGTGTCACTTGGTCCCTGCTTGGTTCAGCAGATACAAAATGTGCTTGGAACTTGACTCCTTCAACTGGACAGCACAAAGTGGAGGAAACTGCAAAATACAGGGTGTCAACAAAAGCTCATGTTTGTTTTTAATCACATTTTTCCCCAGAATTTACCTAGGTGAAGAGGGGTTAACACATTACTCTTAAAGAAAGAGAGCGCACATCCCATGAATATTAACAAGAGGTAGCCTGGTGGTCTAACAAAGCCTCAGCGATGTGCTAAATGATCCTTTGAGGAGGTATTTAAATCATCACAGTTGGCACTAATTATAAAAGAAAACCACATCTTTTTCTTGAAGACTTACAAGAAATGTAATTATTTCAGCACACACCAGAAATAACTTAACTATATCCTGACTTCCATTATCATATTTGATTCCTAAAACACAGATTTCCTCTTAAAATCTGTTATAGGCTGAATTGTATCTACCCAAACGTAGAGGTTGAGTCCTAACTCCTAGCACCGCAGAATGTACTCGGAGATGGGGTCTTTAAAAGAGGTAACGGGGTGGGCACTGATCCAATGTAACTTATGTCCTTCTGGGAAGAGATTAGGACACAGGCACATGTGGAGGGAAGACCCGTGAAGACACAGGGAAAGTAGCCAGCCATCCACAAGTCCAGGGGTGGCCTCAGAAGAAACCCATCCCTCTGACACTTCTGTTACAGACTTCTAGCCTCCAGGATTGTGCGAAAATAAATTTCTATCATTTGAGTTATTCTATAATACTTTGTTATGGCAGCAGTAGAAAACTCACACAGAATCTAAAACTGTAGATGTTTGACACAAATAAATCGGTGTCAGCTGAAATAAATCTGCAATATGATGGCTAGTTTTCCCACAATCATTTTAATTCACTGAAATAAAGAGCACTGTCATCCTAGAACTGGATGAAATAACATCTCCTCCTCCAAACCCCTGAGACTCCAGGGAGGAGATGGAGTTAGGTTGGTATTTACATGTCTACTCTAAGAAATTCCATTGGTCTTAATTAAATAAAGAGTCTCCCTCTCTCTCTTGACTAACGCAACAACAGTCTCTTTAGTGATTTCCTCATTTCCATTCTTACCCATTCCAATCCATTCTCCTCTGAGCAGTAAAATGATCTTCTCATTATTTAGAAATTCTCTGGTTTAAAAGCCTCCAGTGGGGTTTGGTTGTGCCTCAGTCAGAATAAAATCTGTGCTCCTTACGATGACCTAGATAGCCCTCTCTGATGTAGCCCCATGCCGTCTCTCCACCCTGGGTTTGAACACAGAGTTTTCTGTTCTTTCTCCCACAGGATCTCTTGGCACACTGATTGCACTGCTTGGGACATTCTTCCCAGTTCTGAACATAGCCAAGTCTTGCTGGTCTTTTAGGGCTCAGCTGGACTATGACTGTCTCAAACATTCTCCAGCCACCTCCTAAAATCGACTCTCTGTGTTCATTCCTGTCATTCTGCCTTCCACTCCATACTCAATTCCTTCTTGGCAACTATCATAATTTATACATATGTATTTACTTTTCTGTGTACTTGGTGCTGTCCGATCCCTCACCATTGTAGTTCCATGGCTGAACAAATGAAAGGACGTGTAACACAGAGGATGAAAGCACTTGCAAACTCTGTGGTGCTACATCAATGGTAACTGTAATTATTAGATTCTTAAGGCCTGTTAAAGCAGAACATGTCTTCTTTTCTTTCCATGCCTCATTTCCTCAGTAAAAGGTAACTGAATTGACTAATGTATTCATTGTTCAAAAATGATATTATGAATGCGTTGTCATAGCAAACAAGCAAGTTGTGATTTAGAGCAACGTACGGCTTTAAAATAGTCTCACATATCTTAGGTCACATTAATCTTCACAGCCGCCTTGTCAGTAGGCATTCTTATTCCCATTTTACAGAGGAGGAAACTGAGCTAACGAGTTAATTAAACTACCCAAGTCTATACAGATAATAAGTGGTCAAGTCGAGACCTTTCCACTGCCACACTGCTACTGTCTCAAACTAACTACTTAGGAATTACCTTTGAGGCCAACAGTGACAAATGAAAGATGCAAACTGGGGAGACCAGTGTGCCTGTCACCAGGTGATTGTCCTGTAGGTTTGTGTGGTAGCAGACTCAAGACCTTAACTGGAATGGGCTTTCTGGAGCCACAAAGGAAGGATTTTCTTTTGTACTCTTTTTTTCCATATACATTAATTTCTGAACCTGAGACATTTTGCTGTAACAGTCTACAATATTCTTGCCTTCATTTCACTTTGAGGCAAATTTTCCAAAAATTATTTTGTTGCTTATAGTATAGCATTATACTTTTGGCCAATGAAAATTTATATTGTTATATCTTCTAAGGTTATCACTCTCATATACTGAATCAGGTATTGTTTTTCATAAGCTATAATATTTCTGTGACTACTATTGCATTCATCAAACAAATATGTGTTTAATGCTATTATTGGACATTCATGACTGATTATATTTTCTTTTAAGATGTACAGCTCGGCATGGTGGCTCACACCTATAATCCTAACACTCTGGGAGACTGAGGTGGGTGGATCACCTGAGCTCAGGAGCTCAGGACCAGCCTAAGAAAAGTGAGAGCCTGTCTCTACTAAAAGTAGAAAAACTAGCTGGGCATTGTGGTGGGCACCTGTAGCTACTTAGGAGGCTGAGGCAAGAGAATTGTTTGAGCCCATGAGTTTGAAGTTTCTGTGAGCTATGATGCCATGGTACTCTACCCAGCAGCAATTAAGTGGGACTCTGTCTCAAAAAAAAAGAAAAAAAAATTTTTAAAAGATGACGTGTATAAAATATTTGGTAGGAAAATGAATTTTGTGGTCAAAGTTGAAAGGCAAATGGCAGACTATATGAAAAATATTTGTAACAGTGGTCAGCATTAATATCTCTACTATAATTCCTTAAAAGTCAATAAAAAAAATTAATAGAAGGATGAGCAAAAAAATATGAACAAGAGTTCACAGAGCACATGAGATTGTATTACTAATAAGCAAAAAGATACACAATATCACTAACAAATTAATGCGCATTAGTTTTGTCTAAACTATTGATAAAAATTTTAATAGTTGAAAACTCTATAGATGTGAGAGGATTTTTAAGTAAAAACTATCATGTAGGGTGATTTTATAATAGCCATTTAACTTTAAAATAGACATACTTGTAATTCCATTTCTAGAAATTTATTTTCTTGAAGTACTAGCATAATTATTTGTTAGCGTAACAAATCGTTATTTCATTTAAATAATTTTACGTCTGATTCAACAAATAAATGCTATTTGCATCCATATATTTGGCATCAGGTATCTGCTCACTGGACTCAAGTTTTCATTTGGAAGATTTACTCAAGAATTGAGTAGAAGCTAAACCATAAACTCTTATTGGATGGTATTAAAAAAGATAATTAAACTGACAAAACCATAAGAACATCCAAAGAAGCCATTATCGTGTTTTACAGAAACCATTATCAGTGAAATAAGATATAATGGAAAAGGCCAGTCATTTTGGAACGAGTCAAATGTGAGTTCTAGCCTTTATTCTGACGCTTACTAGCTAGCAATATGACTTTTGGATAGTTTTTTCACCTTTCTAAAGCCTTAGTTTTTAGATTCATAAAACAAATGTAAAAAGGTGTATCTTTTTTTATTATTAAATCATAGCTCTGTACATTAATGCGATCATGAAGCACCATATACTGGTTTTATAGACCGTTTGACACATTTTCATCACATTGGTTAACATAGCCTTCCTGGCATTTTCTTAGTTATTGTGTTAAGACATTTATATTCTACATTTACTAAGTTTCACATGTACCCTTGTAAGATGCACTGCAGGTGTAATCCCACCAATCACCCTCCCTCTACCCATCCTCCCCGCTCCTTCTCCTCCCTCTCCCCATTCCCCATATTCTTAGGTTATAACTGGGTTATAGCTTTCATATGAAAGCCATAAATTAGTTTCATAGTAGGGCTGAGTACATTAGATACTTTTTCCTCCATTCTTGAGATACTTTACTAAGAAGAATATGTTCCAGCTCCATCCATGGAAGCATGAAAGAGGTAAAGTCTCCATCTTTCTTTAAGGCTGCATAATATTCCATAGTGTACATATACCACAATTTATTAATCCATTCATGGATCGATGGGCACTTGGGCTTTTTCCATGACTTATGAATAGGGCTGCAATAAACATTCTGGTTTATATCTTTGTTATAATATGAATTTTGGTCTTCTGGGTATATACCTAGTAGAGGAATTATAGGATTGAATGGCAGATCTATTTTTAGATCTCTAAGTGTTCTCCAAACATCTTTCCAAAAGGAATGTATTAATTTGCATTCCCACCAGCAGTGTAGAAGTGTTCCCTTTTCTCCACATCCACGCCAACATCTCTGGTCTTGGGATTTTGTGATATGGGCTAATCTTACTGGAGTTAGATGGTATCTCAAAGTAGTTTTGATTTGCATTTCTCTGATAATTAAGGATGATGAGCATTTTTTCATATGACTGTAGGCCGTGCGCCTGTCTTCTTCAGAGAAGTTTCTCTTCAAACTCCCCAAGGAGTAAGGCACCAGCCCCATAGGGTTCAAACCCAGCCCTGGCTAAAAAAAAAAAAACTGCAAATAAATAAATAAATAAATAAAATAAAAAATAAAAACTCATATTTAAGTTGGCTGTTGCCTGGAACAAATAATAGCAAATCTCATGGCACAAAATACGTGAACAACAGATATTAGTCCCCTCTGCATTTGTATTCATACAATCTGTAGGCCAAGGATCTGTAGAGAGAGGAGAGTAAGTTGGAAGCAGATAACTCTTTACTGCCCTGGGTGTCATTTCTTATTCAGTCCCCTAAATTTTCTTAGCAGCTCATGTGAGAGCACTTGTTCTATAGGCACAACATGCAATGGACAACCTTGCTGTCAAGGACATGCCAATGTATATCTTGTAATATATCCTGTCATTCAGACTGAACAAAGGAATTCCTCATAACACCAATGGAATAAACAAATGGTTCTGAGCAAGGATAACTGAAAATTGCATTATTGATAAAGATAATAATATTGAGAGTTTAATGTGTGCCAGGTACTGTTCTATTCACATTATGTGGATTATTCTATCTATTCCTTTCAATCTTTTTGTTACCGGAATTTCTTCTTCAGTAAGTCCTTGATCTTGGGGATTTGAAGAATGAATCCATGGACCACAGATCAGTGGTAAGACAAGGATTTATTTTACAGAAAGGAATACAGAGAAAAAAGCACCTGGCAGAGGCAAAAACCAAAGTCAGAAAAAAAATCTCCCTGGGTCCTTGGTCTAGGGGTATACATATAGCCCAACAAATGAATGAATACAATCCCTTCAGTTCTCAGGCCTAGGAAACTTACATGAAATTGACAAGGCCTGGGAAGTGGGGAGGGGGGATTCCCTGCTCAACTGTAAGTGCGAGGGGAGTGAGACAGAGACCCGGGAGGAGACACCATGGTGCTCCCAGAACTGGCAACCTGGAGGTGCCCCCCAGAAGTTGTCTGTTCCCTCCAGCCACTGGAGAACCTGTACTCCCCCCAAGCCTCTGGTTTCTCTCCCAGCTGCCACTGCACCAACACCCCAGGGTGGAGACAGCAGGTCCTCCCCTTAGCTCAGGAAGCTCTGGCTGAGGCGCCACAACCCTGTATCATTTTGACATAGTTCTTAATGCTTACTGAGAAAAAACCTTGCCATTTCAGGGCACCAAACCCACCCACAGGTATTGGTGGGTTTGAAGGGGAATGACATAGGCTAGGCCCCAGCTCAGACAAGATAGCTCTAGCCTGCACTTGATAGCAGGTTCTATAAAGACAGAATATAAATCAGTATGATTCAGGAGGAATTCTTGACCTAGAAGAATAAAAACTATTACCTTGGTCAAAACCAATAATTTCAACATTTCACCATGTAATAGATGGAACCTGGCTTAGATCAGCACCTGCTCAACTGGGCAGTTGACTTACAATCTCTACACAAGAGATACCTGAGTCTCACAAGCTAATTAATACCCTGATCCAAAATTCATCATCTGTTCACTTAAGAAATTTTAATGAAAACCTCCTAGGTGTCAGGTACCATTCCGGACATTAAGAATACAGCAATGAACAACTCATAACTCATTAAGAAAAATAGGGTGGCGCCTGTGGTTCAGTGAGTGGCACCCTACTCCATAGACCAAGGCTGGCAGGTTAGAACGCAGCCCCAGCCAAACTGCAACAACAAAAAAAATAGCCAAGCATTGTGGTGGGCACCTGTAGTCCCAGCTACTCGCAAGGCTGAAGCAAGAGAAGCACCTAAGTCCAAGAGCTGCAGGTTGCTGTGAGCTGTAATGCCACAGCACTCTACCGAGGATGACAAAGTGAGACTGTCTCAAAGAAAAAGAAAAATAATAGACATTCCTCCTCAAAAAAGCTGTCCTATTCCTCAAAAAAGCTGTCCACATAGAACTTACACAGTAAGACACTAACATAAGTAAAATATACTTATCAGTTGATAAAAAGTGCTAGGAAGAAAAATAGAGCTATATTAGAAGTCTTTAGTCCATTTGTGTGGTTATAACAAAATACCACAGACTAATTTATAAACCCCAGAAATTTATTTCTCACACATCTGGAGGCTGGAAAGTCTAAGATCAAGGGACCAGCAGGTTAGATGTATGGTGAAGGCCCCTTCCTCATAGATACACCATCTTGGTGCCCTCACATGGCAAAAGAGTGAAGGGAGGGAACCGACTTCCTCAAGCCCTTCCACAAAGGCTCTAATCTCACCTACGTGGGCTCTACACTCCTCACTTAATCACCATCTAAAGATTTCATCTCTTCCTGCTATCACATGGGCCACTAAGTTCCAACACATAAATTTGGGAGGACATATTCAGACCATTGCAGTAGGGAGTCAAAAGCTCTGACTGGAAGAGAATACAGGGGAACAATAAATTTTAACCTTCCACAACCTCGATAGGTCTAGGAAGGCACTTGGAATCTTCAGATGAGAAAATGCACCAAATCATTCTGCCAGGTGGAAAATAAGCAGAATAAGAATAGAGATAATGAAGAAACAAATAGATATATTACCATTTTCATACCAGGTTTTGGTGTAAGAGTCTGATTAGTACTGTAAACACATTAATATTGTATGAGTGTTGTCTGCTTTCTCAAGTTTAAAACATTTACAAGAATATGATCAGTTATACATAATTTTAATTAATATTTAGAAATCTTGGATTCGAGCAGTAATCATTGTTTATATGTTTGGGAAAATGTAATTTGCTGAATTCATAACTTTTAATTTATTAGTTGTGTAAATAGTATATAAAGAGGTGTTAGAGGAATGTTAAGCTTTTATACTTTAAAAAATACTCATTGATTAATAAATTCCTAAGTCTAATAAATTGGGCACTGAAAAAGTGAAAAAAGAACTGAATGCTTCTCTCCATGAAAAAAAGCCCCACAAACGTGCTACATGTCGTAAAACTGAGGCCCACTGACATGGAGTAATTTACCCTTGTGAGTTGCAAAGCCACCAAGATTTGAATATGACCACTGACCTAACAGCTTCCCAACGACAATATTAAATACCTACAAGGTACTGCACAAAACCTGGTACAGCGTGGCTGCTTAATAGTTCTCTCTTCTTGACCCAAGACTAAATCCAACTACAGTGGACCCTTTACGATACGAGTTTGAACTGTGCGGGTCCACTTATATGAAGATCTTTTTCAATAAATATATTGAAACTTACTTTGGAAATTTGCAACAATTTGAAAAAACTTGAAGGCAAACCACATAGCCAAGAAATATCAACAAAATTAAGAAAAATTTAGGTATGTCTTGAATGCATAAAATATATGTAGACACTAATCTATGTGTTACTCAATTATGTTATCAATAAGGCTCAGATCAAGCTATTTTTATCAATAATTTTTGGAAAGTCAAAAGTTATATGCAGAATTTTGACTGCCAGCAGCACCCCTAACCTCTACATTCTTAAGAGCCAGGTACACACACACATACACCCTCTCACCCGTAGGTCTGTCATTCAAACAGTGTGTGGTAATTCTAATACAGAACCTTCCTCAGTTCCCTTTCTTCCTACCAATTTCAAATCCTTCAGATATACTCATGTGGTCTAGTGTAGTCATTTCACTTATTAAAACGATCTGAATATGAACATTAATCAACTGCTTCATGATTGTGGTCAACAGTTTCCAAAGATGCCCCTACACTGAACCACACAACTCTCCATTCACAACGGTGGGTAATCACCTCCCACTGGACCTGGACTGTCCCCATGACTCACTCACATCCAAAAAAATGACTCTTGAGGACTTTCAAAGCAAAGTTAGAAAAAACCTTTGTAGCTCCTGCCTTGATCCCCTAGAGCACTCCTTCCAGGGAAAGCCAGCTACCACGTGAGAAGAATATTTCTTCTGCTTCTTCACAGCAAGAGAGCCCCGGGCTATTCAGAAGCCCAGTGAGCCACATGTTGAGGCCCCTGGAGAGTGACATACTCAACCAGCCCTAGGTGCTCTAGCCTAAGGGCTGGACATGCGGGAGGGAAGCCATCAGGTGTCTCCAGCATTGACAGCCACCCGACTATGATCACATGGGACACAAACAAGCAAGAATTATCCCCCCAGAACTCATCAGAGATCATGATAAATCACTGTTTAAAACCACTAACTTTTGGAATGGTTTTTCTATTGCAGTGGATAAACAAAGACTACCCTGCAAACACCCCATTTGTCATGTTCTCAATGTGTTTTTTAGTTAACAAACACTGTGTTTCCCTACATATTAACTATCTATTCCTAAATGATGAGTCAGCCATGATCTTTTCAATTCCATCCATACTCAGAATAGCAATAATGTACCATTTATCTAATATTTCAAAATTATCACCTATTATGACACCTAAACAAAGAATATTTTCTTTCTTCTTTTCCAGAAAAAAATAATTGAAAACTAATAATGAACATTTTTCAAGTAATGTTCTATTCTAAAACTCATGAGAGTTATAAAGTAACCCAAAACTAAGAGAGGGGAATGGCTCACCCTTTAAATTCTTTATATCTTAAAGTCTTTGATGTAAATCATTATTTTTAAAAATAATCAAATCACACAGTGCTCTTAATAAGGCATTATTATTTCAAGGAAAAGGATAAAACTTTCCAAATGCAAATGTTTAGCTGGGGTCGAGTTATAAAAGATTCCAAGACATTAGTCAAGAGATGGATTGCTTTGCTATTATAAGTCTGGGTTACAATATCACTGGAACCAAATTCCTGTCAGATTAGTCTCTACTCAAAATGAATGTTTGTAATTATGAAATGAAATAAGTTTTAATTTGAGTCGCCTAAAAATGGGAAACCAAATATTGTGTAATTACAGGAGAAGAAATTTGAGATGGAAAACAAGATAGTGTTATTTACAAGTAAAAAGGCTTTTATGGGATTATGAGGCTTTAACGTGCATATTTGTAGGATTTGGGGTGGCAGAATTTGGAACTAAAATATTTTTCATCAGCGTTTATTTACGGTGTGTGTGCAAGAAATGGAATCCCAGACACATCTGATATTGGTCTTATTTAAACCTTTTATATCCCTCCTAAATCTGAAAAGACTCAATGTTAGCCACACATAATGGAGGTAATCATGGAGTGTGATAAAGTAAGTATTTGAAAACCGCATGCAACTTTTAGGCTCAAATCCAGAACTATAAAATCCACCTAGAGACATAATGAGCCTGCTTCTCCTTGTTGAAGGAGTAAAAGTTGTACAGGGAAACATGTCCTAATTCTTTCTTCACATCTCGAGGCACCTGAGTAGAGCCCTCACCTGGCTTATAAATGCTTTATTGCAGATACCGTCCATAAGCGTCATTTTGGTCCTTGGGAAGGCAGCCATTTCTTACCCTTGGCAAATTGTGACTTGGGTGACTTTTGTTTCTATCTTATATTTCTTCGGTCCTCTCCTGAAGCCCCACTTGTAACATCCAGGGGTGCAGGACTGTAGGACATGGGCCTGTCACAGTTGTCTTGCCCATAGTCTAGACTGCTCAATTTTGGTGGTTCTGTACTTTTTACCCCAATCTTTTCTGGAATAAAATCTTCTCATGAGTAGCTCCTTCCTCTGGCAGAGACAAACTAATTTAACTAGCTGACCTTCCCAGAGGTATTGTCCCCTTCAGGGTATGACAAAGACAGCTCTCAGTTCATAAAAGATTTATGTTCTTCTTCATATTTTGTGTTGTCACTAGAAAATGCCAGATGAGCACTGCACTTCCCAGAGTCTTTTGCAGTCAAGCATAATCATGTGACAGTTTTAGACAAAGAACTATAGGTAAAAGTGATCAGTGTTAAGGAACCATCCATGAGCCGGGCACAGTAGCTCATGCAAGGCTGAGCAAGAGCAGGTACCCTGTCTCTACTAAGAACAGGAAAACTAGCTGGGCCTGCTGACCTGGAGTCCTAGGTATTGGGGAAGCCAAGGCAAGGGGATCACTTGAGCCCAGGAGTTTGAAGTTGCTGTGAACTATGATGATGCCTGGCTTTCTACCCAGGACACAGAGTGAGATTTTGTCAGAAGAAGGAAAGAAAAAAAGACAGATACAGAGAGGAGAGGAAGGAAGGGAGGGAGGAGGGAAGGGAAGGGAAGGGAAGGGAAGGGAAGGGAAGGGAAGGGAAGGGGAGAGAGAGACAGACAGAGAGAGAGAGAGAGAGAGAAAGAGAGAGAGAGAAAGGAAGGAAGGAAGGAAGGAAGGAAGGAAGGAAGGAAGGAAGGAAGGAAGGAAGGAAGGAAGGAAGGAAGGAAGGAAGGAAGGAAGGAAGGAAGGAAGGAAGGAAGGAAGGAAGGAAGGAAGGAGAAAAGAAAAGAAAAGAAAAGAAAGAAATCTTTTCATGTAGCTTTTCTTCATGTTCCAAACCAGCTGACTGGACAGGAGATAACCTCCAGGGTGTTCTGGCAAACCTCCCTATCCCTGAATGACTTATTGGAAGAGGGCCACCACACGCATAGATTTTTCTTCCCAATATGGTTAAATAGGAAGAGATGCACATGTTTGGATCATGTTTTGTTTTTTAACTACTCTAAACACTAGTAAATCCAATGAAACTAATTCTCTAAGGAAAGAAACACAGACCATTTGGGGCATATTTTCAAAGGTAACGAAACTTTCCAATTCCCTGCAAATCGCCTACTTCAGAAGGTATTTACACATAGAACCATTTTAATAGCTCTCCATCAGTAAGAAGCAGAAACACCCGTGTGTGGACGGCCTCCTAGATGAGTTAGAGACTTTGTATTCTGGCTATCTTCTTACCCAAGGACCTTATTTAACCTAGTTTCTCACTGTTCACATTCAATAGTAATTGCTGAGTCTCAGATAATTTCAACAAGATTTTTCAGCATTTCAATTTAGAAATTCACAAATTTATAAAAATCTCCCACGTCATAATCTCATCATTTATTCAATCATTCAAACACCTGTTAAATACCCCAAATATCAAACACTGAGGTAGGCACTGGACCGGATACACATTGTCAGTTGGCAGAGGCATGGTCACGAGAGAAAGGCAGTAAAACAATAAGTAACAGTATAATTGTTACAGCTAAATTTATTGAGTACATGTTATGTGCCAGACACCATGCTCAGAATCTGATAGTCTTCATTTTATATAATCATCACAACCATCCTATTCCCATTTTACACATAGAGAAATCAAGGCCCAGCAACATAGAAACTATACTGTCAGGATTGAAATTTAAGCCCAGTTCTGTCTGATTGCAAAGTCATTTACCATCTGTATGACTTTGGGCGAATTTGTTAAGCACCATAAATCACCTTTTCCAATATGAAATCCCAAACAAAGTTATTTCTACTAAGAGTTAAATCGTAGGGCTGCGTTGTTTACACTCACTCCCCATAGTATTTTTTGTGTACACTACGTGGAAAACGTAGCCTTTTGAACAATTTGATTGTTTCTGAAATGGCAGTAGTCGGTGGGGGAAGCTTAAATAAATATTTATAGTGTTATATCATGAGCCAATTTTCCAGATGGTGTGCCTAAAAATGCCACTTGCCTTTCCACAAAGTGATGGCATCTCCAGACTTTCATCTTCACAACATAAAACAGTTGTCATAAGGTGATCACCAATTAATTATGGCTTGACGGAGGGGGCTCCTGTTTGGTGAGCCCACACAGGTGAGAATGTGGTTCTGAGAGAGTCCAGAGGAGAACACCTCGGAAGAAGTTCCCGGGCTGTGAGACACATCCTGTCCTGAGCCCATTCGTGGAGCCTGGCTTTGCAGCCACATGCCCTGCAGTCCGTGAGCTTATTCAAGCTCAGCTGCAGACCGCAAGCTGAGCATCCCCTGAGGAGCTGAGAACTACACATTTGGAAGCGACCTGGAAACAGCTGAAAAAGAACCACAGCAGAAGCTTAGCTCCCTAATTTGCTGCTGCGTAATCAGGGAGCTAAGCTCATATGTGCCTATATTTGAAGGACTAAGGCTCATTGTGGACCTTCCTCTCCGGGACTGCAGCCCCAGAGTGGATGGAGTCACTTCAGCTCACAGAGATAAGCTGAGGAGATCCGCCTTGTAGGAGCAAATAAAGGAGCATAACCCAAACTACATATAATGCCATTGGTCTCAAAGTCGAGTATGTTAATGAAAAAATTATTTTTTTCTTTCTTTTCTTCTTTTTTTTTTAAATCCCTTTTTTTTTTTTTTTTTTAGCTGAGTTGGATCATAAGGCTGTTAAGCGTGAGATTTGAAGGCTAAGGGAAATTAACTTTCCAGCATTTTGGGAGGCTAATTTGGAAGGATGCTTAAGCCCAAGAGTTGGAGACCAACCTAAACAATCTAGCAATACCCTGTCTCTACAAGAAGAAAAAAAAATAAAACAGAAAGAGAGAAAAGAAAAGAAAAAATGGGAAGAGCAAGGCAGGGCAGGGAAGGGAAGTTAGATTAGCCAGGCCTGGTAGCATAGGCCTTTAGATCCAGCTACTTGGAAGATGGACCACAAGGATCGCTTGAGCCCAGGAGTTCAAAGTTGCACTCCAGCCTGGGCAACAGGGTGAGACCCTGTCTCTAAAATAAAAAAAGAATGGGACTTCTGGAGTGGATATCTAATGTGTTCATACTTCCTAGCCGTAAGATGTTGCATGTGTTTCTAAACCTCTGTTTCCTTAGTCTTTAATGAAAATAATAATATATAATAATAATTACACCTACCTCCCAGTATTAACAATAATTAAACTCCATGTAAAACACTCAGCAAAGGACCTAGAATCTAATCAATACTAAATAACTTCAGACATCTGTACAGCAAATTTGGAATAGAAACCAAATAGATAAATTGCTCTAATGTGTCTGCTCTCAAAAGTTTTGGTTTCAGGATCCCTTTACACTCTTAAAGATTATTGAGGACCCCAAATAGCATTTGCTGATGTGTTTATATGTCTATATTTACCATATTAGAATGTTAAACTGAAAAAACTTTTAAATGTTTATGAACTAGTTCATTTAAAAGCCACAATAATAAATTCTTTGTGTATCATATTTTCATGAAAAACAACTACATTTATATTTTTTCCAATACTACTTAGTGAGAAGAGCAGCATTATTTTGCATTTTTGCAAAGCTCTTTATTATTTACCTTAACAGTATCAGCTGGATTCTTATAGCTGCTTCTGCATGCAATCAGTTGTATCAATTTCATTAATATATATGCAGAAAATCCAGCCTCACACTGATGCTTTGTTGGAAAAGGGGAAAGTATTTTACTAGCATTTTCAGATAATTGAGGATAGTTTTTGATGCAACCCCCAAACTCTATAAGTGGTAGTCTCTCAAAGGCTAGTTGCTATGATGAATCTAAAAGTATATCAATAAACTTACCTTTGGAAGACTCTTGCACTTTGAACAGATCTGGCATTTATGCACAATTTTGTAACATGCATTGATCATTTGGAAAATGTGTCAACATTCATTGGTTCAACATTTATTTATTGATTAAGAAAATAATAGCACTGCATGCCCTAATTTTAATTTATTGTTAGTCTGGTGGAATAAAGTTGTTGCTCAAGATTAGCTCTTAAAAAATACATCTTCACCACTTAACAAATTGGAGATTTGACATCTTCCTAGACAGAATTAATGATATACACCCAATATTTTGTTAGTCAAAGTGTCAAGGGGCTTGTTAGGAAGGAGAATGGCCTCATCCCAGACCTTCTGAAACAGAACGTACATTTTGACAAGACCCTTAGGTGATTTCTTTGCATACTATAGTTTGAGAAGAACCCCTCCCCCCACCATGTGCAGTGAAGAACCAAGTCGGAGAACCTGATTGCTAATGCATAAGTTTACCCAAGGGAGGCGCCTGTGGCTCAAGGAGTAGGGCACCGGTCCCATATGCCGGAGGTGCGGGTTCAAACCTAGCCCCAGCCAAAAACCAAAAAAAAAAAAAGAATTCCTTGTGAAACCCTGAAGATTACTTTACATCTGTGGAGTCAATTTGGGCTAACAGTCAGGAATTAAACACACACACAGAAACAGAGGCCTTATACCTGTCCTGCAAAATACCATTGTCTCATAAAGAGAAGATATGTTTTAAAAAGCAGCCACCATGCTTTCAGATGGGGCAATAATAATGGTGGTTTCAGATGTGAAAAAAAGGATAGAAGAAATTTCTTAAGGAATTCAGAAAGTTTGGCAGAAGAGCTAGAATAACCAAGATCCTTTGTGGTTTCAGTTTTAAGACAGAAAATTCAAAGAGGCTTAAATAAAAAAAAAAAAAAAAAAAGGGAACATACTGTTTTATGTAACTAAGCATTCTGGAAGCAATTGGCTTCAAGCACAGCTGTATCCAGGTGCTGAAATCATGTCCTCAAAGATCCAATGTTTTTCATTTCTTGTACTTTGGTTTGGCTGCGTTCTTAGACAAGTTTCCTTAAGGAATTTATCACAAACCTTTCAGGTTAACATCCACCTTTGGGATGGTCCCAGAAGCAAGCTTCTTTCCAAATATCCCTAAAATGTTCCATTGACCTGGCTTGTGACATAGGATATCTCTGTAACAATCTCTGTGGCTGACAAATCTGAGCTTTGATCCCAGCTCGCCTAAGCCTCAGTGTTCTCCAGTATCAACAAGCAGGTAGGAATGCCCAGTCTCCAGAAGTCAACGTCACACACGCTCACTAATTGCTAACTACAATTTTCATCATAATTATAGGTCTGTATTCCTAGAGAAACTGACTTAATTGTCCAATATGAGGAACTTCTACCTTGTTGCCTAAACAATCTCCGTGGGTTGTAAGTTTGTGAAGCCCTGTACACATTCCTAAAAATACCGCTATCTGTTCAACGTAAGTCCTGCAAAGGAAGAGTGGTCATCATGCCGGCTCCCCAGTGTGAGAGACGGGGGCCTCTGGAAGAGCATCAGGTGAAGCATGGAAGATTTTAAACAGACTTTAGAGAGGGACTTTTTCAAAAGAAGAAAAATAACCCTCAGGGTAACAAAGATTTAAACATCATTCTCTACAAAGAATTTTTTCTCTTCTTCGGGGTCAAGATCTCAATTTCTATCTCGCCCTTCAATTTCTGCCCCTTGTCATCATTTGTCCAGGTACCCAGGAGCAACCACAGCCCCTGAGGCAGTTTCTACCTGCAGCTAACACTGAACAAACACCCCTCAGATGCCCTTCCTGGGCCCTGTGGAATGAAGCCTGGAGAACAGGGAAGCTATAAAGTGATGTACGTTTAGTCAGTTGGAGTTGTGGAAAGGTGGACGGAGCCCTTGTAAATAGGAATCAATTCAGAACACATTCTGTGGAAAGGGGGTAGGACAAGTGATCATCATCAACACAAGTGGGACGGAATTCACGCCAGATCCTCCCCACACAGCATCTGAGGGCCAGTTGTCCCACGGTGCTTCTTCCGGCAGCACTCACTGTTCACAGGAATCACAGCTCCTCCCTATGAGACAGTCAGAAATTGCTGTCAACCAATGATGATGTGTTTGTATTTCATCTGCCTATGATGTCCAAGCAACTGATGGAGTTTCAACTGGTATTTTCAGGGACAGATCAAGGAAAAACAGCTTATGTATGCTAACAAAAGACTGTCCACAGAATCCATATAAATACTTTATTAAGAAAACAGAAAAACTAAATGACAAACATAGCCAACCTGCTAGAGATAGTTATCTGTTCTCAGAAGCATGTATGCGGAGAAGTCAGGAGACAGGGGAACAGGGTCCAGGAAAGGGGAGGGGAGAAACTGCTCTTGTAAGCAGCATCGCAGTAGCGTCCCCCACTGTTGGAATCATTACAGCATCCTTCTCCTCCTAAAGTTCCACCTTGCCACTTTCAAGGAACCTGCTTGCTGTAGGATTAAGCTAACTTCTGTATTTAACAGAAGGAAAAAAAAAAAGGAGAAACACCAAATGAATAACAACGATGACCTTCACACTGCTAAGGTGAAGTCTTCTCTCTGGGCTTGTAGCGATCTCTCAACAACTGATTAAAGGATTAACCACCCAATTTGTTCAAAAGAACACAAGATTTATATACTTATAAGGTCTGGGAAGACATGTACCTGAATTAGCATAACAATAACCTACACCAGAGGAATTGGACGGAAACGTAATTCACATTTATAGTTTGAATTTTAAAACTAACTATGAAGTAGAAAATGGGGTCTATCTTGCCGCTAGCTCTGACCTCATTAAAAACTACATGTTGGTGTTATCTGTACTTCTCCAGTAAACAGGTCTAATTAGAAATGAAAATCGGGCATCAGTTGAATGTAGGTTAACGACAGACATATCTAAACATGTTTTATCTGGGGATCTTAAAAGGGATTCCGTCTGATTCTAACCGGTAGGCAAAAGAGGTGAGTTCCCAGCTGCAATACAGCACAGAGGATGGTAAGCACCACCCTGTGTTCCAAAGTAGGTGGGTCGGGCTGGAAGGGTGTCATTATGAGCAGTGAGCTCACACTGGGGAGGCAGGTGCTAGAGAAACAACCTAATCCCAGGGTTTTGTTTTTTAATCTGGTCCCACCCTCTGCTGTACAGAACTGTTTACTCAAAAGGACAAGAATCAAATTCCCTGAGTCGGACAAGGAATACACGCCCTTTGGGGTGGGTCAGATGACTTGGTTCAGGTACAAGAATTGGTTTTTTGGCCACAAAGGAAGATTTCCCAAACAAGTCAATGCAGGCAGCTGTGCCCTTGGGAACTGGCAGTTGACTTCAGGCTAATCCATCTGCTGATGTGGGAGAGTCCTCATGGGGAAAAGAAAGGGTAGGGGAGAACCCACCACTACTACCTCTGACCTGCCGGCCAAATCCACCTTGCAGGGACCAACCTCCAGCCTCTGGTTCAAATCCCTAAGCAAGTTTTAGTAATGGACAAGAGGAAGGAAGAGAGGAATTAGAAATTGTAGTACCAAAAAGTAGGACTGTGCACTAAAAACCATACCCAGGAGCAAGCAAAAGAAATAGAACCAATGTGAATCCAGTTTTTCAGGTTCGGCAGCTCTCCCCCCAGTTAGAAGATGGATTGCCCATCTTCACCCTTCCTCCATCTTTCAGCTGGGAAGGCAATTGAGCCCAGCCTTAACTTGATCTTAAGTTTTAGCTCCTCAAGTGTATCTCCTTCATAGGATTTCGTCATCTTCCTCTGCCTTCCAAGCCTTCCCTGATTACCTTCACATCCTTCAAAGTCCAAACTCACAAGTTTAGCAACCCCTAAATGGGCTGCTCTTATCTGGGCTTTACTCTTCTCTCCCTGAATTCCCCCCATGGCTCTGCTTGCAGCCTGTCTTCTTCCAAAGCCTGCTTTGAGGGAAAGAAGGAAGAAGCCTTTCCAGAAATTTCTGCCACATTCTACTACCATAACTTTAACCACTGAGTGCCTGCCCATTTCTTTGCCTCTGGGTTGGTTTAAGTTGTTTTACTCCGTCTTTATGCATAATTATCATGTGCCTCATCCGGGGTACCCACACACACCCTACCAAGAAATAGCCTGCCTATTTAATGTGCTATAAACTTGCTCAGGCTCCACTGGGCCCTGCCTGTGTTGAGCTCACTATAAACCCATAAATACCCGCCTGTGTGTCTGGGCCTTAGTGGTCAGACCAAGGGCACCCAGAAACAAGCTAATCCAATTAGAACCAAGCTCAACACACAATCAAGCCCATCATCTAATTACAGCTGCTAATCCAATGTGAGGAGTGAACCCAAGCTAATGAGTTTTTGTTGTCAGTCTTGGTTTGGTTCTGATGGAAATATGTAAACCACATTGTTATACCACAGCACTTCTTGATTTTATTTAATTCCACTTGAATATTTCTTCTGTGCTGTTGAGACACAGGCTTATAGTCATTTGGACTCCAATTTCCAAACCAATGACACATTATGACAAAAGAATTTTTCCTATTTGTTAATAGACTGATATAAAAGTACCATTAGAAAAGCATACTAATAAAGTATCACAAGAATTGAAAAATAAGCAGCATATGTACTCAATACTAAATTGAAATGTGTAGATTATTAACTTGTTCACATGAGAGAAAAACTCAATTCAATTCAAGGGGATGGGATGGGGTAGTGGGCGACTTGCCAGTGGGAATAATGTGCAGATATATGTCACTCTTCCTGGGCTAAGGTCAAAACTTAAACTTTACCTTACAAATGCAAACAATGTGACTTAATTGTACATATCCGCATATTAATCTGAAATAAGAAATAAATAAGAGAAAAGCATACTAGTGATATAAAATTAAGTCCTCTTTTATTTTTACATTAGCAGATCACCTATCATCTTTCTAGACAAAAATGAAAATTATATTAAGAATTTGGAAAAATCAAATTGGAACTTAGAACTCCTCCTCCACTGCCTTATGAAAGCCAAGGGGCAAAAAAAACCCCAACTTTTCCAGCCCAACTATCATGAGGCACATGAGGCACATGTGATCACCACAGATAGAGCAAAAAAATACTGTTCATTCCTATAATTTATTCCATGGTCATCTAGGAAATAAGCCTGGTCAGTGGTAAATAGGATTCTGAGATTAGTGAGAGAAGCACTTGTAGATGTGTTTATTCTGTGTCTCTGGCCCAATCCCTTTGTTACAGAAAAAAAAAAAAGAAAACATGAAAGTGTGTGAGTCTTTTGGAATACATTCCTGGCACCCCACCAAAACCAACTCAAGCCCTAAGCAGGGTTGGGACTGCCCAAGAGTGGACCAGAGCCAGAAAAAGGAACAACAAGAATCCAGTTCAGGGCTTCAGTGAATGGGAAACCAGCACGAGTGGGGAGGGGAACGAAGATGGCAAGGATAGCTCAGACAGAGGCTGTGCCCAGAGAGTAGCCTTATTCTCGCAGATGCCAGAGCACCACTGGGGGCTTTACACGGTCAGAATAGCCAAAAATGACCTTTTTTGGGTTTTGTAGGTGCTAATCAAAGTGATTTCCCAGCAGGGCTGCTTTGAAAAGCATCACAAAAGTTAAAAAAAAAAAACTTCTCAAGCCCATCTCCTCCTCATCCTCCTGGGTCTCTTGATAATGAGTTGAAGCAGGTGACTCACATAGCAACCTCCATCTCAAGAGTTAACCTTATGGAAGTATTTGAGGTTTGTGTTTATTTAACAGATAGAGATCGATTTTGGCCACTTGGCTTTTATAAGGCAGTGCAAGAGGAGTTCCAATGTGTATGATTTATAAGAGGAAACCATTTTCTGATCATTTTCCACTGAAGGGAGGAAAGAGATTAATTGGCATGAAGCAATTTTCAAGGTCAGCTCAGTGACTTTGCACTGACGGGAGGACCATATTCCTAGCATCATAGAATTTTAAAGCTAGACGGGACCTTGGAGATCATCTCACCAACTTCCACATTTTCCAGATGAGTTATCCAAAATTGGAGATATTCAGCAATTTTCACAAGGTGACATAGTGCTATTGGCTAAGCCAGAATTAAAATAAAAGTCCCAGAGTCAACCTATAATTTCAGTTGTGTCCTGTTGCCTTCTGCTTATTAGCTGAGAAGCCACCTTAGCTTTAATCTCTAGGGAGAATACAATGGCCACAGACAAAGAATTCAGGCTTCTGGAAGGCCAACTCAGTCTTACAAAAGTCATACAGACCTTGATATTGCCGGTTAGATTAATGCTTTGACTATTTCTATTTATGAAGGTGTGGGTGTGAAGTTATGCAATTCTCACAGGAACACAGGAAGCTTCATTATTATTATAAATATTTTGAGAGAACTCACCTATGGACCCCTCAGGGAACCTTCCCTAACTCCTAGAGAGCCATCTGCTTACCCCAAGTGTTTCCGTATCTAGGAAGCCACCTGGAGACAGCATGTGTGCTCACTTAGGCATTGAAAATCAATTTTTACAAACATTCATCAACTCGAATAAAACCCTTCTTCAAAATCATCTGCCCACTGTGTTCCTTAAATAATTTTTCAACATTTAGGTCCCTCAGTCTATTACAAAAGAACTTTATTATCCAAGTAAAAAGATAGAACTCCTAAGATCCATAACTGTAGGGCATTCAGACTTTTCAATTTCCTGAACGTTCCAGCTTTTCTGCACTCACCAGTGCTGCCTTGCCCCTCATATTTCCTGACCCAGGAAGGAGAACAGCTGCCACTAACCTTACATTAAACCTTGGTGGCAAATGCTGAGATTCCAGGCCTCTTCCTTTTATGGTCATTTGAGTGAAAAGACAGCTGCTCACTGTTACACTCAAGACGCCCTTCATCTACATGAAGAACATGGCGGATTCCTTCCCGTATGGCTTCCGATGGCCCCTGCCGCACGCCCTCTGCTCAGCCTGCAGAGGCAGAAGAGCTGAAATTCTGCTCAGCAAACAGTCTTCATGCAGCTCACTCAGCCTTTCTTTTCACACTTTTCCACCCCTTCTCGTTCCTTTGTCCCAGTTCCATTTCCCTGTAGCCACAGCTTCCCTCTGCTTTTATTTCTTGAAGACAGTGTGAGGAAGGGGACGTTTCAAAGAGCAGGGTAGACACAGGAGCACAGCCATGGCTGTTTCGGCCTTCACAACACTATTCTCACAGGGCTTGTGTAGTCTGGATCTTCTGATCTTTTGTCAGTGTTGGAGCACACGTGTGTGTTTCGGACAGATTTTGACAGCCCCAAGACCTGACATGCAGACTATATTGGGTGAAGATTTTATTAGATTTAATGGAATGTGGGGTTTTTTTGAGCCAGCTCTCACTCTATTGCCCAGGCTAGAGTGCCATGGTGCCACCCTCGCCTAGCTCACAGCAACCTCAGATTCCTGAGTTCAAGTGATCCTCCTGCCTCAGTCTCCGGGGTGGCTGGGACTCCAGGAGCCCACCACACACCTCACTGATTTTTCTACTTTTAGTAGAGATAGGTCTCAGGCTAATCTTGAACTCCTGAGCTTAAGCGATCCTCCTACCTCAGTCTCCCATAGTGTTAGGATTACAGGTGTGACCCACAGCACCCAGAAAATGCAGTGGCATTTGCATTAACCTATTTTGGGCCAAGGTGACCAGATACATGCTAATACTTCTCTGGATTTTTTGGTGACTAGCCTCCAAAATTGTTTCATGTGACTATTCACAAATCCAGATTGTAGGATGGAAGGATAGGGAAGAAAAAAATCAGAGAAAAGGGAAGAGAGCTAGGGAAAATCAAAGTGGGAAGAAACAAGATATAGAAAAAGAATAGACCAGAATTCAAGACATCTGTTTTTAATAGAAGATTTAATAATTACTTGAAACTCAATTTTCTTATCTCTAAATATGAAGAACATGAAAAGGAAAATTACAGCCAGGTGCAGTGGCGCACATCTATAATCCTAACACTCTGGGAGGATCCCTTGAGCTCATGAGTTTGAGAGCAGCCTGAGCAAGATCAAGACCCTGTCTCTATTAAAACTAGAAAAATTAGCCAGGCATTGTGGTGGGCACCTGTAGTCCAGCTACTCTACTCTGGAGGCTGAGGCAGGAGGATCGCTTGAACCCAGGAGTTTGAGGTTGCAGTGAGCTAGATTGATGCCACAGCACTCTAGCCTGGGCAACAAAGTAAGACTCTGTCTCAAAAAATAATTAATTAATTAAAATAAATAAAAATGTAGAACATGCTATCCAACTAAGAATGTTGTTGTAGAGAACAGATGTTATAGTCCATACAAAAGCATTTTAAAGACCATAAAACACTAGCAACTGCAGGGATCATTTTTACAGTGGCAGAATGGTTAAGAATATAGTCTGATTGCCTGGGTTCATTTCATCCTAGCTTTGCCTCTTATTAGCTGTGTGAATTAACCCATCTGAACCTGAGTAGCCTCATCTATAAAATGGGCACAATAATTGTGGCCAGTTTTCATAGGGTTTTTAAAGGACCAAATATGGTAATCCATAAACTTAGCATAGTGTTTGGAATATATAAAGTATTCAAAATTGCTATCTATTGTTATTATTACCATTATTTTAGTAGTCTAATAATAAAAAACACTTGAATAGTGTTTACTAAGTGCCTGGTTCTAAGTATTTTATGTGTACAAATCATTTAAACGTAGAAAAATGTTATAACTGCCTCTGGGGTATAGAATTGTGGTACAGAGAATTCCTCACCCTGGAATTGCCAGTCCTAGCTCAGCCCTGTCATGCTGACTTATGTCTGCAAAGGACACATACACTTTTCTATCACAAAACTTCCCCTTTGTCCCCACATCCATCAAAATAATGTTCTTAGCTTTCCAGGCTAGGGAGAGAATGAGAGCTAGGGGAGAAGGTACAGCTGTGGAACCCTCTGTGCCCTCCAGATAACATCCAAAACCCAGTCTGCAGAATTTTCCAACACCAATAACCAATTCTCTGATGTCCAGGCATCAATGGGGCATCCAATAAATCTTTTGAATTCTGATACTATCTACCTAAATTTAGCATCGGTTTCCACAAGTTAAACAGACTCAGTCCCACAAGACCATTCACAAAACCTGCCCTTTCTACACATCCGACCAACCAGCTACACATTGGGGCTTCCCATTGTCTCTCCTCAGATTCAATAATCTGCTAGAATGGCTCACAGAACTCAGGAAAATACTTGACTAATTTTTGGCAATTTATTATAAAGAATACAACTTAAGAACAGCCAAATGGAAGAGATGCCGGGACAGGGTGTGGTGGGCGTGGCCTGGAGCGTCTGTACTCTCTCCAGGGCACAATGAGCTCTCCCAGGAGCTCATTGTCTTCACCACCTCAGGGACTAGAATGACCAAACCTATCATCGGGCACCAGTGGGAGAGACCTGAACCGAATTGTTCAAAGTATGTTCCCACAGGATAACATCCACAGGAAACTCCCTGAAAAACAGATTCTGTGGAATTGAGAAAAACTGCACACTGTAGTGGCCTTGTGATTATTCACATTAACATATTAAAGGCTCCAAGAAGTAAAGAAATTCGTCTAACTCTGCTTACCCCAAAATTCCCAGACCCAAATGGCCATGGAATCCTTTGTTCTGCATTAATACGTCTTAAAGGAAGACAGCTTGGGGGTGGGGAGTGTTAAATGGGAAAACTTCACTGTCCCTCCAGGTAATTCACCACTTTCTAACAGTCTTTAAATATATTGCCAAACATAAAACAGTCAATCTGATTATTTCAGAATGAAGATGTTCAAAATGGAGTAGTCAGAGTAAATGGTAAGAGAAGGGCACACAGCCTTGGAGCAAATTACACCACGAGGGTTGCCCTGACTGTTCAACAAATTTTTCCAAGCATGTAGGATTGATTGCATGTCTTTACCTTTTCGATGTTAGGCTTCATCAATAACTTTCTCTGGCCAATAAATACAAGTAAAAATGCCATGGGATTCTTCCAGAAAAGTAGTAAAAGCTATGTATAAGTCACCACATTCTTTTCCCACTGGCAAAGTGATTGCAGAAGGCTAAGTTGAGATGTGGCCTCAATGGCCTGGTTCTTTCTGGACTGTGATGAGCAGAGTCCCATTTATGATCCATGACAGACACACAGTCAGAGAGATGAATCTTTGTCACAGTGAGTCAGTGACATTCAGGTGCAGTTTGTTATCACAGATTAGCCTATCCAAATACTGAATATCAATCTATTGACTCCATTTTTGCCTGGCATTTTTGCCTTACTCTCTTTAAGTCAGAAACATAATCACTATCCATGGACTGAGCTCACCCTAAAAACCAGCCCTTTTCAAGAATGTTTAGAAAAGAATCTTTCAATACACAGAAACTCCTCACTCTCCATTCAATGCTTCTCCCACTGTGTGGGGAGAATCAGCCTCAATAGTTCAGAAAGATTCCTGCCTAATTTTATTGAAAAGGGAAATCAGTGCACTCTCTTTGTGGATCGTGCGACTGAATAATTCATTGAAAGCTTCATTATCTATAATTGTGATAACACACACTTTAAAATAAAGTATTGCACATATCAAATATCCTTGATACATTTTCGAGCAAATATGTGCACATATGTAATCAGCTGTGGTAATCAACTGCACATCAACAAAGAATCAGAGTGTTTCAGGAGTGTAAAGACGCCGCTACAGTGAACAATCATTTGGCAGTGTGGCTTATTTTAATAGACACATCACTTTAAAATAAGTCTTCACCATCTGCTGCAGCCTCTAATTACAAATGCAACAAGAACATAATTCACAATTGCATCATTAAAAAGTAAGACATAAGGGATTTAAAGCATGCCTATGTCCTTTTTTAATGCAGCAGACGTCTGTTCATCTTGTGTTTCAGGCACAAATTGGCGGTAAAACTTTCTTTTCTTCCATGCTGAAATTTCCCAGAGAGTAAAATGCTGCAGGAGACAAGAGGAACTCCGTATAAGGGTGTTTAGTTGTCATAAATATTCATAGGCTATAAACCTATTGATACTAGATTTACTCATCAACAATGTTTTTCACAGGCAACAAAACCTATCTTTAAATAATTTACATATGAAGATTAAAAAATGTCTACTCGGCAAGAAATAGGGATAAAACAACTTTACCTAACCAATGTAAATAGCTTGGAAATTCACATCTGTCCGTAATAAACTAACCTTTCAGCAGCCCACTTTCCAAATGTTCAAAACTGGCTTGAAGATTCAGACCTCTGTTAGGCCCATAATTAATATAAGAATATATAGTACTAAAACAGCTTGTTGAAGGTCAATTCTCAATTTTTGCTTTCACGTCAAACATTAATTATTCAGAGTACAGAGCCAAAGGGATGCCGTGGCACAAACTGCCAGTAAGAAATCTGGACTTGCAAGACCGACCCTCTGAGATAATTGGCCTAAAATGAGGGTATCCCTCACCAGATAGGTGAGAGTCATGGTTATGGCCTTGAGATCTAAATAGCAATATTTAATTATTTAATTTAATTATCTAAATAAATAATATTAGATAATTAAATACTATTTTAAAAGTAGAATACATTCAGTTATACCTCTAAAAATAAAAATAATTTTTTTTTTTTTTTGTAGAGACAGAGTGTCTCACTGTACCACCCTAGGGTAGAGTGCCATGACGTCACACGGCTCACAGCAAAAAAAAAAAATAATAATAATAAATATTTTTAACAAATAATTATTAACTCAATTTTATTACTAATCACAATAGGAAATTTAATAGAATATATGTGCACCAGTGTGTGTGTATGTGTGTGTGATGTGGATGTGTATGTATTTTTTTAACAGGGTTTCTTTAGTCATTCCTAATCCTCAGCAAAAAGTACTAATAGCTTAATGTAGCCCTAGATTTTCTTGTCTGCTGGTGTCATTCACATAATAATTGATATTTTAAAAAATGAGATGTGTGACGATTTCTTAAGCTAAGCAGAGAGAACAATACTCATTGCCTTCCTGTTGTGGTACCATTTGTGTGCAAAGCTTCATGATTTTCTGTAGGTATTTTGTTTCCTACTATGTCAATAGGTGGCTTATATCCCATTCTTCTGCACTACTGGAATATATGAAACATGTGACAAATATTCTCACCACAAAGTTCTATCAACAAAATATGCTATATAATTTTTACCTAATAGATTCCAAGAGATGGCCAATGGTACTGGGTCTAAAAAAAATGCATGAACTTCATACACAGCCACTGATGGATTATTGCTATCTTTCTAAGATGTTAGCTTGGGATACACCGACTGCTATATTGTCTCTTTCATTTCACAGGATTTCAATGAACTAAGTTACTTGGAATCTGTCTAGAATTCTCTTTCATCTCCTCTTTAACCCACAACCTGCTTTCACATTGTAGGTGTCTTTACTTCATTCTTCCTGGATGCTGTGCCCCTTCCCCATAGGGACTGCATCCCAGAGGAGGCATACATGCCAGAGCAGCAGAGAAAGCAGAGTGGCACTCCCAGTTATGAGAGTGAGAGCTATCTCGGCATGTTACCAGAGGTCACCATCTTGTTTCCATTCACGTTAGCCTTTCCTGTCCTGATCAGAGTCACTTCCTGTCCTCTGTGGTGCTCCAGGGAACCTCCCTTCCCATTTACTCTCCTACCCCATTTTTATGGTACAACCTTTTATCACAGACTTAGAGTCCTAGAAATCACAGTCAGCTATATGAAGTTCTTTATTTTTCATATATACTACATATATACAGCTAACATCAAAGATTCTTCATTTACATTGCCCGGATGCTTTTCCTCAAAGAACCTATAATTATAATAATTCTTTGCTATCACACAGATCATTTTCACCTCCTCAATTTTAAGATTCTTTCCCCTTCAGTGTAAAAACTTCTGTTGTTCCAATTTAAACCAATGATCCTTAATAGTCACCACACTGACCATTTTATTCACAGAAATTCCACATATCCAAAACTAATTCCTAAAAGATATTGGAGTCATAAAACCTCAGTCACAGGAATATAACAATTTTTAAAACAGTCAAACAAAACTAAAGTTCTAATACTAAAATGTAAAGCAACTTCTCCACAAAGCTTTATTATTCCATTTTATTCCAAAGAGAAAAAGTAAATTTTAAAAGATGTCGTAGAATGTAGAAATAAGATCCTAAAAGAGTCTTCGGGAGGGCACAAACTCCTAATTTGGCTTTGTGTCTTCAGTCAGAAAGGAATGCACGTAAGCCATCTCTGAAGGATGGTCTTTGCTATACTTTCTTCCAGAAATGTCCAGGAGAGCTCCCAACACCACCACACACACACACACACACACACACACACACACATACATATCTCTCCACTCCCAATTTGTGGTCATGCATTTCAGGGCCCCTCAGCCCCCTTTGGACAAGTTCTTCCTTAGTCAATAGAAAAGGAGAACCGCTATCTGTTTTTCAGTCCAATCAACCGTCTTTCCTGTGCTTTCAGATTTATTGATTGAGCTTTCCCCATTTGCACCTTCTCTTTATTAAATAATATGCATGCTTTTATCACATCATTAATTTCATTTTACCAGTATTATTTAGTCTGCATCAATCCTTTTCCTTAGAAGTTTTATAATGTATACATGATCTATGTGTTTACGATTTAATAAAAAAAATGGCTGTTGAAAAAATAAATAAATAAAATAAAATATTTTGAAAAAAATTATAAAAGTGATTTTTAATCACTAAAGCCACATCAAATTTTAACAGAAATTTTATGGTTTCTACCATTTTGAGTTTTCTTTCTTTCCAGAAAGTTCAATTTTTCTATATCAAATTCTGCACATCTAAATTTTGTCAAGAAGGCTTAATTTGGGCCATCAGTTTTTTTAAACAATAAGAAATTCTACCATGAGTTGTTTTAACTGTTATCAGTTTTATTTTATTGCCATCAGCTTTATTTGTAATAGCTCTTATGAATGTCATTAAAGAAAGTAGGTATTTATTTCTTAGCTAACACATAGAAAATTGTCAGCAGCATATTCTCCAAATGGTTTCATCAGTGCTCTATGAAAAGGGAAAGCTTAGCCATAGAATCTTCAGTCATCTGTCCATTCACAATGTACCAGGTAGGGTTCGTCCTCACGGACAAGACAGAAGCACATATTGTGACAAATCAATGCATAAATATATGCAAATTGTGATCAGCCCTGGAGGAATGAATGGGATGATGAGGCAGAGTCTGTGGGAAGGAAAGCCTCAGGGAGGAAGTGAAATTAGATTTGAAAGCTGAAGAGTAAGACAACAGAGCTGGGAAATGACAGATGAGTAGACAGGAAGCTCTGTGAGGCCAGGAAGGGCTTGGAAGCCTACGGGACAGAGGGGAGGTGGGCACGTTTGGAGCTCAGTGAGCAAGTGAAATAGCCCAAAATAAGATCTCTCCCTCTGACAAGTACAAATTGGCAAACAAACAAAATGTTTATTTACAATGAATTTGAACATTGGAAACAAATATCAGAATACTAATGTCAGATGCTTTAATTTCACTTTCAGTTTTCCACCAAACTTGTTTTCAATTCACCTAAAGGACTCAAACCTCTCCCCCGCCAAAATTAAAAATTATGTAAGTATGCAAGTCATATTTCATATTAACAACTCTAAGATTACATTTTTTAATCTGCTCGAGGGATAATTGGAGGTCTGCTCTTACTCAAAGTTCCTGAAACATAATTTTCCCTACTGGTTTATCCCAGTATGCAAAGCCCTAAGGAATATTTCAGCAACAAAGACCTTCCCCCATCAAACACAGGAAGAAAACTAACTTCATTTCCCCCTGTTCCTTCCTGCCACAAATCTACCTTCATATCAGAAGATAAACTGACCCCCAAACACACGTGTAATTCAATATTCTATTTCAAATGCCATCAGATTTGAAACCCAAGTAATTAACAGCTCACTAGGGACCCTATTGAAATAAAACCAACTTTGATCCTAGTCCCAAATCCCTTGCCAAATGGATGGGCAGCCCGACCCCCTCTGCTTTCACATTAATTGAAATGAATAACTATATCAGAAGAATGCTGTATGCAGGAGAGCAAGTTATAAGGGGGGTGTGTTTTCAGCTTGATTATTAGAGGAGCTAATTTGAGTGTTGGGTTAGGATAAATATTGACATGCACAATCACTCTCCACTGTGAACTAAGCCAGCATCATGGCTCTCCAGCATCTGGGAGGAATAGAGGCGTATGAGATGTGATATGTTGTAACTTTAAGGTACAAATGTCTGGTTATTTTATTATACCACAGAGAAGAGCCACATTTTATTTCTAACATTTTAATACCCAGAGAATGGCCTTCTGGTCCAGTGGGTGAATATATACAAACTAAGTGTATACAACAGGATAGTTCCCAGTAATTTGTTCTTCTTTTATTTAAATGCTTTGATTATCTATAGTGGCTTTCATAGCATGATCCAAACAACATATGAGCTTTTCTATAGGAACCACTTGGATAAGGCCGAAGGTTCCCTGAGTGTGATGAATTTCTTTGAATATACTGGGAGACATAATTAATGCTCAACAATTTGTTGAGCTCCTAATTTTTGCCCAGCACCGACGTCAAGCTCTGCTCTTAACCCAGCTTCAAGGTATGTCTTAGCTATAGCACCAGGACAAAAGTCAGGTTTGGTTCCATCTCTACCACTTCCTGCTCTGTGACCTTGCACAAATCACTGTCCCCTCTCTGAGCCTCACTTTCTTCTGCTATAAAATAAAAATAATAAAACCTACCTCAAAGAGCCATTGTAAGAGTCAACTGAAACTTTAAAACATATTCACATATAAAATATTTTCAGACAACAATGTTCTGACCGTAATAATATTTATTACCAATCATTGTTTATGAAATACCTATAAATTTTGAACTGGATCTTTTACAAGCATTCTCTACAATCCCCGCACAATATAAAGAGTAAGTATTATTCTCCCTTTTCAGAGAGGAAAAGGGATGTGCAGAAAGGAGAAATATCTTGTCTGAGGTTTAGCCATGACAAAATATTCTGTCCATGATGGCAAAATATTCTCAGAGATCAAACTGGCAAAAGACAAGATAACACCTATTGTCTTCTGAATTTTCTTTAAGTTTCTGGAAATAATCTACCAATGTTGCATATATGTGATTACTATGTGCATGTATGTATGTGTGTGTATAAAATGCACATCTGTAATCAATATACTATGTAGCCAATCACATGAGCAAAGTAAAATTTCTGCATAGGGAGTGAAAAGTCATGGAGTCAACTGTTATCTCCTTGTCCTCCCTAGAGCCCAATTAAGTAAAATTAGCATGTGCCAAGGTGGAGAAGGCGAGCCACTGGGGTTGTAAATTTCCTTAAGGTGTCAAAGGAACAGCAGCTCCTGGGTGAGATATGGGACCTTCCCATCTGCTGGGGATATTCATTGCTTTCCAAATGGCCTTCCTAGGCTAAGTAACAGCATGCTTGAATTGGGTGACGGCTTCTGCCCAGTTGTATTCATTGCCCCTACAGAGTTCAAAGACATTTTATACTTTCTCCTTTAGATTCTCAAAGTGTAAGTGAGCTTATATCAAGTAAGAAAATGAAAGTTGCAAGTAAGCTGTGTCATTGTAGGATATGCATCCGTAGGTCTCTAGGCTCTTTGTGCAATTCCACTAATTACAGACCATCTGTATCAGTCAGGAAAGACTAGCCTGGGCTGGAAAATTAAATGCTAAGTTCCCTGTGGCTGACTACAGAAGAAGTTTATTTCCTGCTTGGGCAAAGTCCTGTTCTGGTTGAAGCAGCTCTCCAGGGCAGTCGCCCTCCTTTCTTCTTGGGGCTTCACCATCTCACTATAAGACCTCCACAGTCAATGAAGCAAAGGAGAAAAAGCTGGAGGATCAGGCCAGGCACAGGGAATCACGCCTGTAATCCCAGCACTCGGGGAGGTCAAGGCAGGTGGATGGCCTGAGCTCAGGAGTTCAAGACCAGCCTCAGCAAGAGCAAGACCCTATCTTACTAAAAATAGAAAAACTAGCTGGATGTTGTGGCAGGTGCCTTTAGTCCCAGCTACAAGGGAGGGTGAGGCAAGAGGGTTGCTCAAGCCAAAGAGCTTGAGGTTTCTGTGAGCTACGATGTCACAGCACTCAACCCAGATGACGAGTGAAATTCTGTCTCCAAAAAAAGTGGGGGTTGGTGGTGGTGCTGGTCTATGTATAGACCCTGCTTCAGCCTAGTAACAATACATGTCATGCTCATTTCAGCAGCTGGCCCTAGTCACATGGACTTCCCACAAGGGACAAGAAATCCCATCTTATGCTACATGATGAGGAGAAGAAAGCCCAGGGGAGCACTTGTGTCCCCACCACCACTCCCATATGCAAAGGCACTATGCTAGGTGCTGGGATTCAGGATAAATTAGACCCAGACCCTACCCATGATGGGCTCAGATAGAAAAGAGACAGAAATATAAACATACAACATTTCCCATAAAACAAGCACACTGTTATTTGTCTTAAAAACCAGCAATGAATATGATGCATTGGAAATGCAGAGAAAGGAGCAATTAATTACAACAAGGATTTCATAGACCCAGTAGCATCTGAATGTCAATGAAACTAATTTTCATATCACTCAACCAATGTGCAGTAGGACAATATCTGAGACCAAAAAGGTAGCATAGGGCTGCTGCCAAGCCGCTCAAACCCTCCCAGAACGATCTCCAGCAGCAGACTGGAGGGAGTAACCACTAGAAGCAAATCCTGAAACTGTTGGCCTATCTCACCCTTGTGGGGAATCCGGTGTTTATAAATAATACAAATGTGTGCATGTTAACATAGCTTTGTGTTAATGCAAACAGCACCTTTTCCCCCTTAATTAAAATACCAAGTAAAATGAATACCGTGTTTACTTCTTGTTGCTGTGATTCTCTGTGTTTGTAGCACACCCTGTGGGCCTCCCTGCAGGCCTGTGGGCTCCTATGTGAGAAGCACTAAACTGGGGATAGTTCAGAGCCCAGAGGTCAGCATTAGGGCCTTGACTCTGCCCAGGGTGAGGATGTGGCTGCACCTCAGTCTGCCCACCTGTCAAAGGAGATAGTACAAATGCCATTTCAATGTCTCATTTCTCTACTATGATAATGTGACTTTGAAGATTTATGCTGCAGATACACAGAAGCCCATTAACAGTCTAGGTGGATGCTGTGAATTAACTCCCTGGACCTCTACACCACCATCCTTTCAGGTAGACAGGTGGAAACCAAAAATCCCATTTCCCAGACTTTCCTACAGTAAAGGTTCTGCCTGAAGCCAAGATGTGCTCCTGTGTGATTCCAAAGGCAGGAGTGCGGGGGTGACCACCTGCCACCTGCCTGCTCTCTTGGCTGCTTTCCTTCTGGCAAGCACAGTCCAGGACACTTCAGGCTTTCCCGTGACAGCATGCAGGGTCCCTCCGCCAGCTTGCTGGGAAGTTGCCCCAGCATGTCCTTTCATCCTCCTTGACAGGATGTACTCTGGAACATACCAACAGTGGAGGCTATAGGGGTGATACCTTCCCAGGAGGTCAGTTCCATATATTTCTGGAAGTTGTTCCTGAAAATCTAGCCTGGCAGTATCTGCTCGGGGTATTTTATAAGCACTTTGTTTCTTCTATTATATGTCCTTCTGCTCTAAATATAGGCAGGGCCTTCTGTTTAATCCATTAATTAGATAGTTTATGATCATTCTGACTTTTCTTGACCTCAAGTTCCTCAATCTGTGGAGGACAGTAACTTTGAAACGAATGAGTTCCTGGAATGTGTCTGGGCCACCTCAGGAGTCAACCCCAGTTCCAGAGAGTTATTTTTACTCCGCCAAAAGATGTGAATAAGGAAGGGCCTCACCTGGTAATAAATATGTGAGAGCAAGAAACCCTCAAAGCAGAGTTTTGGGCAAACTACTCAAAACGAAAGGTAACAGGCTGCATAAAACCAGAGAGAGAGTGCAGGCAGAAGAGGGTGTCTGCCTCTCGAGAGCTCAGTGTACCCACAGCAGTTAATGGGCGTGTCAGGATGCACGGCTCCAGGCCTCCCACTGGATAAACACACCTTGGAATGGGAAAGCCCCCAAACAAGCAGGAAGACTTTTTGTTTCTGGGGACAATGGCTACCTCACCTTAATGTTTCTTCAAGAGGGACACTGATCACAGCTATGATTTAATAAAATAAAAAAAGAGGGAGGCTGAGTGTGCAGGAGAATGGCAGAAGTGCCAGCAAATGAGTAATGAGGCACGTAGTCTCCAAGAACAGCAAGTGCCGAGGAGAGAGCCTCACAGACTCAGCAACTGGGGGGACACACCCAAGTGAAACATTGGTAAAAGGCCATGCTGTGGTCCTGAGGCCCAAGGAAACGTCCTGAGTCCCAATTCTGCAGCCCATCAAAACACAACTAACATACTTGGTTGCCAGCCAAGTCCCATAAACCAAAATGACTGAGAGCAAGTATATGACCCTCTGCAGAGCCCAGGAGGAGGGATGAAGGAGAATGCTCTATGCCTGAGGCAACAGGAAAGCAAGAAACTCTGACCCTGACCCTGACCTTGACACTGACCCTAACCCTCTCCAAAGCCCAGGAGAAGGAGCGAAGGAGAATGCTCTATGCCTGAGGCAGCAAGAAAGTAAAAAACCCTAATCCTAACCCTGACCCTGAACCTGACCCTAACCCCAACCGTAACTCTGACCCTGACCCTAACCCTAACCCTAACCTTGACCCTAACCCTCCTGCCCCCACGCTAGGAACAATGAGTGGTGATCAAAAGATTGCGCTTACATGGGCATCTTAGTCTCCATGTGCAATCTGCCAAGGAAATACTGCCAAGGAGTTCATAAAGTAACCAATTTCCTGGTCTCTTATTTTACAAGACTCCTTCAGTGAGATTGGGAGGATGTGTTCTTCCTCACCCAGTGAAAGCTGCAGCTCCACCTGGAAAAGCTACCTTGGAACCAAAGGTGAATGTTGATTAGGCCAGGTGAGGAAGACACTTTGGTTAATTTGGTATCTGCATAGTTGTTAAGAATCTCCAGAAGCTTATGCACGTGGGAGCCATGGGAGGCCCTGCGGGCTCCGAGGGGCGTGGCCTACAAATGCCTTCCTTACATTCGCTACCTGGAAGTTTAGGTGCTGTGGGGGGCTCAAGACGGCTGCCACTGTTCCGAGTGTGTCCAGACTCAATTTCTGGCTACAGAGTAAACATCTTTCTGGATTTTTCGTCTCTTCAGGGAATGTTCCTCTGAATTCCTGGTTACACGTCATTTAGGAAATTTCCAGCTCTCACAGGAATAAAACTGGCCACACAGCACTGTTATCACTCTAGACTCTCCGCAGTCACCTGTCTGTGGACACCACCGATGAACTCAAAACCTACCTCCTAAATGGACCTTAATTCCTTGGGTTCATGTACAATGCTCCCAAATCCTTTAGAAAACTGTTTCTTGCAGCATGTCCTTTCAGATAGCTGTAAGGAGTCCAGATGGTAAACCCATTTGTGTCCCATCCTGGATGCTGTGTCAGAGCAGAGATGGGGTGCAGAGAGTGAACCTGCAAAGTGCAGAGTGTTGTGCACCCCAGCAGCACTCTGGGGCGGCACAGTGCAATAGCGTAAGGGACCCTGGGCAGAGAGTTGGGGCCTCAGCAAAGTCTTGTCTTAGAGGGTCACTTACTCTCTTGGGTCCTCAGTTCCTGTACTGGAAACTCATCCACTTCAGTTAGCATCACATGAACACAGTGATGTCCGTTTTTGAGCCCTGATATCCTAAGTTAATAAAATAGGACAGTGGCAAGAATAGGAGTTTCCTTGTCTCCTGTGACCAGGAAACTGTTTATTAGCCCCAAACATCAGGTAGTCAAATCATATGGAATACGCCCTTCCCCTGTTTCCCTGAAAATAAGACATCCTCTGAAAATAAGACCTATTTACAGGAAAGATAAGACGTCCCCTGAAAATAAGACCTAGCGCATCTTTGGGAGCACACCTTAAAATAAGACACTGTCTTATTTTGGGGGAAACAGGGTAGATTAGAAACCAGGTAAAAAGAGAAGCATACCTTTCATATAAAAAAAGCAGTAACAGTAACTTGCCTTTCTGAAACATTGTACCCTTTTTAAAACACTAGAGTGCATTTATCTGGCTTACTCTATTCTGTGATCTAGATGAGGAAATTGTGAAGCTCTCTGTCTCCAGCGTGCTTTTTACATCATGATTAAAACTGTGTATTTGCTTCTACTCTATCTAGATTTCTGCAGCTCTCAGACTTGGAACCTTGAATTCTTGTTTTACTTGTGCATAGAAAACGTTCTGTAGGAATCACCTGACTGGACTCTGTGGCCAGGGGAGCACCACCGTCTTCACCCACCAGAGACGGGAGATTTTCCCTGACAAAGCCTCCTGGGGGACACAAGGCAGATATTTGTGAGAAATTCTCACATTTCTGCCTGAAACGTGGGCTCCTGTAGGAAGCTTAGGAGGAAGATGCTAAACTAAAGGTGGGGTATTAATCTTTCTGTTTCTCTGCCTCACATTGGAAGAAAAAGAGCTGCCTGGAGCCACACATTAAATACACAAACACTAACGAGAGCTGATTAGATAAAAAAAAAAAAAAAGAAAAGAAAGAAAGAAAGGTCTGAGCATACTTTCTGGAATATAGACAACCACAGATAAGCAAAAAGCATCCTCTCAAAATCAGCATGTGGCCCACAAGCTGCAGGCTGGACATCCCTGAACCAAGACCAGCCCTCAGAGTTTCGCCTTTTATCCTGGGCTGGAACATGCCTGCCCTGGGTCTGGTGCCCCATCCTGGTGCCCCATCCTGCTCTGCTAGCACCTTACATTCCTTTCATTCCTCTCCCCACTTCTCACTTGTGTTTCCCGTGACTTCTTTCTTTCTCACCCTCTGCTCTCTCTGGCTCCTCCCTCTGTTCCTCCTCCCTTCCCTTCTCTCCCCAAGGAGCTGAAGAGCCTGTGTTTCGATTCTGGGTGGTGTTGATGGGGACTAGACTCTTAGGAAGAAAAATAACTCAGAAGAGGAATATCTGGCCTTCCCTGGAGTTCTCTTCTTTGTTCCTTCTCGGTGGTTCGGCTATTAGATTAAATGTTTGGTTTGCTGTCTTTCTTTCATAGGGAAATACACACACTTAAAGGAGTCTGGTGTTGTGACACGTGTTTATTTACTGTTGCCTAGCTTGCTCTGTATTTGTTTATTTTTGCCAAATAATTCTACAGATTTCTCAGCAGTTGGCTGGTTAAAACTCTTCTGCATTCTCTTCTTTTAATAAAAGTCCTGGCCTCCCCGTGTTGATAGAATCATTTGTTATACATGTGACTTTATCAGTGAACTTGATTTCTGAAATACCCTCACACTTCACCTTATAACCTACTCTCGGGGAGTTATCGGTCTGGCCTTACCTGGAAAGGAAGCATGTAAAAAGAACATTATTTTTGTTTTCAGAATTTTTCCAGCACAAAGACTTGTTTTCATTTGTTGTGTAATTAGCTGTTCTGGAGCTATTTTTCAAGTTTATCCATGAAAAGAGGCAGAGAATCCTAATGTATTACAGTGGACATTTCCACATGTCCCTGGCATCTGACCATGAGAGGCAGCATTTTTCGCTGTGAAGTTTTGAATTAGAATACTGCAACCCTTTCCTAGCTTTGTTGTCCCTAGGGGTTGGCAAAGGGTTAGGTATAGGGCCCCAGCGAGGCTGCACCTCCTGATCTAACGACCAAGGGTGTGGCAGTCTTTATGGCACAAAGTCAGTCTTCGGTTTGCAAATTCTAAGATGATTTTCATAATGACCTCAATTAGTATCACAGAAACCTCAATACTTCAGTCATTTGGCAATTTTGGGAGAAGTGATAATATTCACATGTGTAAAGCTCTCATATGCAAAGAGGAAAACCTAAACTCTAACTTCTCACTTGGGAAAACACAGGAGTTTGCATATCACACTGAATTTTCTAAAATTATACCACTTGAATCACTAATTCTTAACGCATCAGACTGGTAAATACATATTAGCAACTTTGAAGTGGAACAATTTCCTTCTCACATGTGGGCTCAATCCATAGACTTCAATTGTTGCATTGGCATAAATAGTAAATATAAAGTTTTTCATTTTAAAACTACACAAAGATGATAAACACAGACTCTGTTAAATCTACTCAATCTGTTAGTTTCTAGGAAAAATATTTTTTTCCACAGTTAATTTTCATTTTGTGTTGTACTATGTCTAAGGTATGATATCTTAAAAAGATCATGGCCTTGTGTTTGAGCCACTCATTTCCACACATGGAGCGCTTTCATATTTATAACTTTATTTTTATTGTGATTCACACAAAAGTCCATGATACAAGCACTACCATTTTCTTCACCTCACAGATGCTTTCTATGAGGGCTGGAAAACATAAGTCCCATGCCCAGGGCCTCAGAGCTAGCTGGAACAATGCTGAGATGCCCATCCCGGCCTCTCTAACTGGAAGTCCAGTACTCAGTCCACTCCCTGCCATCTCCCTCCCCAACAAATGTTATGACGCAGCTGCACTTTTGGCAGTAAGAGGTCTCAGGTCTCAAAGCACCTCAAAGGGCTCCCTATTCTGTATTCCTTCTCAATAGCTCTCAAAAATTGTCACATATTCAAAAAATGAGCTATCACACAGCACAGCAGAACCTTGAAGCATCTGAAAGATGACAGGAAGCTCGTAGGGGTGAAGTTTCCTCTTGGAAATGTGAACTACGGTTGGGAGGATTCAGAGGTGAAAAGATAAGTGCCTAGCTTCACTTTTCCAAGACCACATTACAAACCCAGGGTTAGACCCTGAGACTTCTGCAGAGAAGGCAGATCCTCTTTCCAAAGCATAGTTACGTATTTGTAGAATTCAGAGATCAGGGGAACAAAATAAATCTTCTGACACCAAATTATCAAGTGGTCATAGCTGACTAGTTCCCTGTCTTCCTACAGAGGTAGGAGAGATATATTAATATTTTCCCCTGCTCTTTGCCCAGAATCTCAAAAGTAATAGTCAACAATGGAAGATAGTAGGGAGACACCTCAAAGAACTAAAAGGAGACCTACCATTTGATCCAGCAATCCCACTACTGGGTATTTACCCAAAGGAAAAAAAGACACCTGCCCTTGAATGTTTATTGCAGCACAATTCATAATTGCAAAGATGTGGAAACAACCCAAGTGCCCATCAATTCACCAGTGGTTTAATAAAATGTGGTACATGTATACTGTGGAATACTACTCAGCCATAAAAAGGATGAATTAAAACATTTTCTAACAATTGTAATGAAATTGGAGAGCATAATCCTAAAGGAAGTATCTAAGGAATGGAAAAACAAACATATATACTCACTATTAAACTGAAACTAACTGATGAGCACACATGTGCACAGAGAGGGGTAAAACTCAGTGGAAATCAAGCAGGAGAGGGGGCAGGGGAAGAGGGGCTAGGTGAAAACCTACTGAACGGGTACAATAAACACTATCTGAGTGATGGCCACACTGCCGCAAGTATTGCAGAAGCAATTTATGTAACCAAAAACATTTGTATCCACATAATATGTTGAAATATAAAATAAAGCTAACTATTGATAACTGCATATAAAAAAACTGAATTGAAGGAAAGAAGTCATGTCTTGAAAGCTTAAGGGCATGAAAGGATGCTGGTAGATTTAAAAAGGTGTCTAAGTTAGTGTGTAAATACAACTTTCTGCCACTTCCTTTTTAGGCAGGTTAAACCCCAAAGCTATTCTATCTTCTTGGAATCCCTGGCTCTCTGGAGAATCTGAGACTCATAGGCAAATAAGGCAATGATTGGTGCTTAATATCAAGTGTTCCTATTAGTCTGAACTGTCTAGTTGCAAGTGACAGAAAACTAATTCAAAACTGCTAGGAGTTGGTTTCAAGAAACAACGGAATGGGCAGTGCCTGTGGCTCAAAGGAGTAGGGCGCTGGCCCCATGTACTGGAGGTGGGGGGTTCAAACTCAGCCCCGGTCAAAAAAAGAAAAAAGAAACAACGGAATATAGACAATTTACCATTTTCATTAGTTTGCTCTCATTTGCTCTCTCTCACTTGCTCTCTCTTCCCCTCACCCCTGCCCAGTGTTTCTCTTTGTGTGCATCTTCACTTTTTCCTTCTTTTAACATATCCTCCATGAGTAAGGATGGGCCAAGAGGGTACTGGGGAATTCATAGCTAGAGAACACCAGGATTTTAACATCTCAGATAGTAGCCCAAAAAGAAAGTGTGTCTGGGAAGGCGGAGCAAGATGGCAGCCGAGTAACAGCTTCCTTGCATCTGGGCACCGTGAGTCTGGGGAGATAGGACTCCAGGCGTCTCTGGCTGGTGAGAACTGCCTATCATCACTCCTATGAGGATACAGGGAGTCAGCGAGAGACTTCTGGACCCCAAGAGGAGGACTAAATCCGTGGAAAACCGGCAAGTGGTCGCGTGTGTTCAATCCGTCTAAACCCGCCCACAACTGTAAGTTCAGTAGCAGCGAGACTGCAAACCAGAAAGGCCTTACCTGTGAACTGTTTTGATGTCCTTGGACTTGGCACTGAGTTGAACTGCCTTGGGGAAGGCCTGAGCGGGAGTGCGAGAACTTTGGCCGGTGTCTAGGGCCCCAGTCTGAGCCGCTGAGCCAGACGGAGCTAATAGTGTTTGGCGGTGGGTCACACGGATCCATTGCCAGCGATCTGCCCCGGCAAGCTCCGCCCTCAGGGTCGCAGAGCTAGAAACGGGTGGGAGCTGGTAACCCAGCAACCAAGTAGCCTAAGGGTGGGGTCTGAGACGCCTTGCAGCCCTAACCCTCAGGGGCAGAGTGAGACCGGTTTTGGCACACTGAGTAAGTGGATAGCCACTTCAGCAGCAATTCCAGCAAGAAAGCTGGGAAAGCTTCTGCTCAACAAGTTTACAAGTTCGAAGTGCCTTTTAAGTAGGCTGAAGAGAGATTCAGGGTGTCTTCCTGCTGGGGTTTGAGTAATCAGCAGCCTCCAGTTGTATCTGAACTGTGACTAACATCTCATACCCCAGAAGACCACGTGTTGCCCAGACAATATTCAATAACATATACAAACTGCTTTGTTTTTGGTTGTGTATTTTTTTCTTTCTTTTTTTTGCTTGGTTGTTTTTTTTGTTTGTTTATTTTGACGTTGCTGATATTCTTTTGTTTTTTTTAATTTCAATCTTTTCCACACAGATCCCTTTTTCTTTCTCAATTTTCCTAGTTTAATTATAATTTCCCATTGCTGCTTTTTTTAATAACTTCAACTTCATTTTTGCTAGTGTTTCTACCGATATAATTTGGTTTTTCACCCAATTTTATCCCTGTAAAGTTTTCTGTTTGCTTCTTTTGGTTTGATTTATAGCATTTTTGTCTTTCCTCTCTACTAGGTGGAGGTGGGGTACTGTGTCTGATCAGGTTAGCAAAGAGCTGCTGACCTCAAGGGAACCACGCAACTGGGCACCCCCAGAAGGTGGGGGTTTTTTAAGGTTGTGTCAAAGTACCCTACTGTACACCTATATTGCCCTGTCTCCCTCTTTCTGTGCCTCTCTTCTTTTTGTCAATATTCCTTACACCCACCCACTCTCCTTTCTCTATCTTTCTTTTTTTCTTATCACTCGGTCCTCCTTTCTTTCATCCCCTTTTTTTTTGCTCTTCAACCTTCTCACCCTTCTGGTCCTGTAACCTTTAGTCCACAGGCACAAGAACTTAAAGAGCAAGAGGAAGTGAAAGGAAAATTAGGGCAAGCAAACAGATAAAAGAAATCACTCATGAGGAAGAATCAGCAGAAAACTCCAGGCAACATGAAGAACCAGTCTAGAACAACCCCACCAAGGGACCATGAGGTAGCTACTGCAGATGATTCCACCAGTATAGAAATGTTAGGAATGACAGAAAGGGAATTTAGAATACACATGTTGAAAACAATGAAAGAAATGATGGAAACAATGAAGGAAATTGCTAATAAAGTGGAAAATAACCAAAAGGAAATCCAAAAACAGAATCAAATAAGAGATGAACGATATGAAGAATATAAAAAGGATATAGCAGACCTGAAGGAACTGAAACAGTCAATTAGGGAACTTAAAGATGCAATGGAAAGTATCAGCAACAGGTTAGACCATGCAGAAGAAAGAATTTCAGAGGTAGAAGACAAAGTTCTTGAGATAACTCAGACAGTAAAAGAGGCAGAAAAGAAGAGAGAGAAAGCAGAACGTTCACTGTCAGAATTATGGGACTTTATGAAGCGTTCCAACATTCGAGTTATAGGAATTCCAGAAGGGGAAGAAGAATGCCCCAGAGGAATGGAAGCCATACTAGAGAATATTATAAAAGAAAATTTCCCAAACATCACCAAAGATTCTGACACACTGCTTTCAGAGGGATATCGGACCCTGGGTCGCCTCAACTCTAACCGAGCTTCTCCAAGACACATTGTGATGAACCTGTCCAAAGTCAAGACAAAAGAAAAGATTCTGCAAGCTGCCAGGAGTAAGCACCAGTTGACCTACAGGGGCAAATCCATCAGAGTTACCACAGACTTCTCTAATGAAACTTTCCAAGCAAGAAGACAATGGTCATCTACCTTTAATCTACTTAAACAGAACAATTTTCAGCCCAGAATTCTGTACCCTGCTAAGCTAAGCTTCAAAATTGACGGAGAAATCAAATCATTTACGGATATACAAACATTGAGGAAATTCGCCACAACAAGACCAGCTCTACAGGAAATACTTCAACCTGTTCTGCACACTGACCACCACAATGGATCAGCAGCAAAGTAAGAACTCAGAAATCAAAGGACAGAACCTAACCTCCACACTGATGCAAAAGATAAAACTAAGCAATGGACTCTCACCAAATAAGACGAATAGAATACTACCACACTTATCCATTATCTCAATAAATGTTAATGGCTTGAATTCCCCACTGAAGAGACATAGATTGGCTGACTGGATTAAAAAACACAAGCCATCCATTTGCTGTCTGCAAGAAACACACCTGGCTTCAAAAGACAAATTAAAGCTCCGAGTCAAGGGTTGCAAGACAATTTTTCAGGCAAATGGAATTCAGAAGAAAAGAGGAGTTGCAATCTTATTTTCAGATACATGTGGATTTAAAGCAACTAAAGTCAAAAAAGACAAAGATGGTCACTTTATATTGGTCAAGGGAAAACTACAACAAGAAGACATTTCCATTCTAAATATTTATGAACCCAATTTAAATGCTCCCAGATTCTTGAAGCAGACCTTACTCAGTCTGAGCAATATGATATCTGATAATACCATCATAATAGGGGACTTTAACACACCTCTTACAGAGCTGGACAGATCCTCTAAACAGAAATTAAACAAAGATGTAAGAGATTTAAATGAGACCCTAGACCAACTATGCTTGATAGACGTATATAGAACACTCCACCCCAAAGATAAAGAATATACATTCTTCTCATCACCCCATGGAACATTCTCCAAAATTGATCATATCCTGGGACACAAAACAAATATCAACAGAATCAAAAGAATTGAAATTTTACCTTGTATCTTTTCAGACCATAAGGCACTAAAGATGGAACTCAACTCTAACAAAAATGCTCAACCCCACCCAAAGGCATGGAAATTAAACAATCTTCTGTTGAATAACAGATGGGTGAAGGAAGAAATAAAACAGGAAATCATTAACTTCCTTGAGCATAACAACAATGAAGACACAAGCTACCAAAACCTGTGGGATACTGCAAAAGCAGTTTTGAGAGGAAAATTCATCGCTTTAGATGCCTACATTCAAAAAACAGAAAGAGAGCACATCAACAATCTCACAAGAGATCTTATGGAATTGGAAAAAGAAGAACAATCTAAGCCTAAACCCAGTAGAAGAAAAGAAATATCCAAAATCAAATCAGAGATCAATGAAATTGAAAACAAAAGGATCATTCAGAAAATTAATGAAACAAGGAGTTGGTTTTATGAAAAAATAAATAAAATAGATAAACCATTGGCCAGACTAACGAGAAATAGAAAAGTAAAATCTCTAATAACCTCAATCAGAAACGATAAAGGGGAAATAACAACTGATCCCACAGAGATACAAGAGATCATCTCTGAATACTACCAGAAACTCTATGCCCAGAAATTTGACAATGTGAAGGAAATGGATCAATATTTGGAATCACACCCTCTACCTAGACTTAGCCAGGAAGAAATAGACCTCCTGAACAGACCAATTTCAAGCACTGAGATCAAAGAAACAATAAAAAAGCTTCCAACTAAAAAATGCCCTGGTCCAGATGGCTTCACTCCAGAATTCTATCAAACCTTCAAGGAAGAGCTTATTCCTGTACTGCAGAAATTATTCCAAAAAATTGAGGAAGAAGGAATCTTCCCCAACACATTCTATGAAGCAAACATCACCCTGATACCGAAACCAGGAAAAGACCCAAGCAAAAAGGAGAATTTCAGACCAATCTCACTCATGAATATAGATGGAAAAATTCTCAACAAAATCCTAGCCAATAGATTACAGCTTATCATCAAAAAAGTCATTCATCATGATCAAGTAGGCTTCATCCCAGGGATGCAAGGCTGGTTTAACATACGCAAGTCCATAAACGTTATCCACCATATTAACAGAGGCAAAAATAAAGATCACATGATCCTCTCAATAGATGCAGAAAAAGCATTTTATAAAATCCAGCATCCTTTTCTAATTAGAACACTGAAGAGTATAGGCATAGGTGGCACATTTCTAAAACTGATTGAAGCTATCTATGACAAACCCACAGCCAATATTTTACTGAATGGAGTAAAACTGAAAGCTTTTCCTCTTAGAACTGGAACCAGACAAGGTTGTCCTCTGTCACCTTTACTATTCAACATAGTGCTGGAAGTTCTAGCCAATACAATTAGGCAAGACAAGGAAATAAAGGGAATCCAAATGGGAGCAGAGGAGGTCAAACTCTCCCTCTTTGCTGACGACATGATCTTATACTTAGAGAACCCCAAAGAGTCAACCACAAGACTCCTAGAAGTCATCAGAAAATACAGTAATGTTTCAGGATATAAAATCAATGTCCACAAGTCAGTAGCCTTTGTATACACCAATAACAGTCAAGATGAGAAGCTAATTAAGGACACAACTCCCTTCACCATAGTTTCAAAGAAAATGAAATACCTAGGAATATACCTAACGAAGGAGGTGAAGGACCTCTATAAAGAAAACTATGAAATCCTCAGAAAGGAAACAGCAGAGGATATTAACAAATGGAAGAACATACCATGCTCATGGATGGGAAGAATCAACATTGTTAAAATGTCTATACTTCCCAAAGCAATCTACCTATTCAATGCCATTCCTATCAAAGTACCTACATCGTACTTTCAAGATTTGGAAAAAATGATTCTGCGTTTTGTATGGAACCGGAAAAAAACCCGTATAGCTAAGGCAGTTCTTAGTAACAAAAATAAAGCTGGGGGCATCAGCATACCAGATTTTAGTCTGTACTACAAAGCCATAGTGCTCAAGACAGCATGGTACTGGCACAAAAACAGAGACATAGACACTTGGAATCGAATTGAACACCAAGAAATGAAACTAACATCTTACAACCACCTAATCTTTGATAAACCAAACAAGAACTTACCTTGGGGGAAAGACTCCCTATTCAATAAATGGTGTTGGGAGAACTGGATGTCTACATGTAAAAGACTGAAACTGGACCCACACCTTTCCCCACTCACAAAAATTGATTCAAGATGGATAAAGGACTTAAATTTAAGGCATGAAACAATAAAAATCCTCAAAGAAAGCATAGGAAAAACACTGGAAGATATTGGCCTGGGGGAAGACTTCATGAAGAAGACTGCCATGGCAATGGCAACAACAACAAAAATAAACAAATGGGACTTCATTAAACTGAAAAGCTTCTGTACAGCTAAGGAGACAATAACCAAAGCAAAGAGACAACCTACACAATGGGAAAGGATATTTGCATATTTTCAATCAGACAAAAGCTTGATAACCAGGATCTATAGAGAACTCAAATTAATCCACATGAAAAAAGCCAACAATCCCTTATATCAATGGGCAAGAGACATGAATAGAACTTTCTCTAAAGACGACAGACGAATGGCTAACAAACACATGAAAAAATGTTCATCATCTCTATATATTAGAGAAATGCAAATCAAAACAACCCTGAGATATCATCTAACCCCAGTGAGAATGGCCCACATCACAAAATCTCAAAACTGCAGATGCTGGCGTGGATGTGGAGAGAAGGGAACACTTTTACACTGCTGGTGGGACTGCAAACTAGTACAACCTTTCTGGAAGGAAGTATGGAGAAACCTCAAAGCACTCAACCTAGACCTCCCATTCGATCCTGCAATCCCATTACTGGGCATCTACCCAGAAGGAAAAAAATCCTTTTATCATAAAGACACTTGTACTAGACTGTTTATGGCAGCTCAATTTACCATTGCCAAAATGTGGAAACAGCCTAAATGCCCACCAACCCAGGAATGGATTAACAAGCTGTGGTATATGTATACCATGGAATACTATTCAGCCATTAAAAAAAAATGGAGACTTTACATCCTTCGTATTAACCTGGATGGAAGTGGAAGACATTATTCTTAGTAAAGCATCACAAAAATGGAGAAGCATGAATCCTATGTACTCAATCTTGATATGAGGACAATTAATGACAATTAAGGTTATGGGGGGGGAAGCAGAAAGAGGGATGGAGGGAGGAGGGTGGGGCCTTGGTGTGTGTCACATTTTATGGGGGCAAGACATGATTGCAAGAGGGACTTTACCTAACAATTGCAATCAGTGTAACTGGCTTATTGTACCCTCAATGAATCCCCAACAATAAAAAAAAAAAAAAAAAAGAAAGTGTGTCTGCATAAAAATTCCACAGAAAAATTCTCACTGACTTGGCTTGTGTCTCAAACCCACTCCTGGGGTGACCACCACAGCAAGCAGATGGGAGCACTGTGATTAATCAGGTCTCTGTCACATGACCTCCATGCACCATGCTTACTGCAGTTGTCTATACGACCAGAATCAAATAAGGTGAGAACATCCTCTCTACCTACCTAACCCCATCAAAAGAGAAAGTGCTAATATCAGAACAAGGATTGGATGAAGGAATACAGAGGAAAACACTAGTATCCTCTATAAAAGCCAAGGCTCAGGTCATCCTGGTTCTCTAATTCACCAGTGTCAATGGAACATGAAGGACTGAAAAAGTAATGAATGTGGTTTGAGCCTGCATTGCATTCTATATGATCCATTTTATTCACTACATGTTAAAGAAAACTCAAGATATTGTCCAGTTAGGTTTCTGTTGAAAATCAAGACTTGACTAATTTTGATAAATTTATGGGAATTGGATTATTTGTCAGCCTACAACTCCACATGAATGCCATTCATTAAAGAAAAGCCAAACTTTGAGTCTACCATTTCGGATGCATCTGTTTTATTTACACATGACAATCAAACCAAGCCAAAAGCAAAGTTGGGAAGCTGGGGGGCAAGGCGGAGGGGAAAGCACTTACTTGATTTCTTTCTTCTTTCTTTTTTTTTTTTTATTTTTGGGATTTATTGAGGGTCAGAAGAATTGGGTTATACTGATTCCATTTGTTCAAGTCCCTCTTATAACTGTGTTCTGCCTCCAAGAGGTATGCCATACACTGCAACTCCTATCCCCTCCCTTTTACCTTATCCTCTCTCGCTCATTTCCCCTACCCCACCTTTTGTATTAGCTCCTCTACTGCCTTCATATCAGAATTGAGTACATTGGATTCTTGCTTCTCTATTCTTGTGATGCTTTACTAAGAAGAATGTGTTCCACCTCCACCCAGGTTAATACAAAAGATGTAAAGTCTCCATCTCTTTTAATGGCTGAATAGTATTCCGTGGTATACATATGCCACAGCTTATTAATCCATTCCTGGGTTGGTGGGCACTTAGGTTGTTTCCACATTTTGGCGGTTTTAAACTGATCAGCAATAAACAGTCCAGTGCAAATGTCCTTACAATAAAAGATTTTTTTTCTTCTGGGTAGATGCCCAGTAATGGGATTGCAGGATCAAATGGGAGGTCTAGCTTGAGCGCTTTGAGGTTTCTCCATACTTCCTTCCAGAAAGGTTGTACTAGTTTGCAGTCCCACCAGCAGTGTAAAAGTGTTCCCTTCTCTCCACATCCACGCCAGCATCTGCAGTTTTGAGATTTTGTGATGTGGGCCTTTCTCACTGGGGTTAGATGATATCTCAGGGTTGTTTTGATTTGCATTTCTCTAATATATAGAGATGATGAACATTTTTTCATGTGTTTGTTAGCCATTCGTCTGTCATCTTTAGAGAAAGTTCTATTCATGTCTCTTGCTCAGTGATATTTGAAATTGTTGGGTGTTTCCTTTTTTTTTTTTTGTTGAGACAGAATCTCACTATGTCATCCTCAGTAGAGTGCCATGGCCTCATAGCTCACAGCAACCTCAAACTCTTGGGCTTAAGCAATTTTCTTGCCCCATCCTCCCAAGTAGCTGGGACTACAGGCACCCACCACAACACCCCGCTATTTTTTGTTGTTGTTGTAGTTGTCATTGTTGTTTAGCAGGTCCAGGCTGGGTTCTAACTTGCCAGCCCCAGTGTATGTGGCCAGCACCCTAACCACTGAGCAACAGGTGCCAATCCTGTCAGGTCTTTTTTGGTTGTTGATTAATGTGAGTTCTCTATAGATCCTAGCTATCAAGCTTTTGTACGATATAATATGCAAGTATTTTTTCCCATTCTGAAGGTTGTCTGTTTGTTTTGGTTGTTGTCTCCTTAGCTCCACAGAAGCTTTTCAATTTAATTACTTCCCATTTGTTTATTTTTGTTATTGTTGTGATTGACACTGGAGTCTTCTTCATAAACTCTTTCCCCAGGCCAATATCTTCAAGTGTTCTCCCCACTCTTTCTTCAAGGATTTTTATTGCTGCATGCCTTAGATTTAGATCTTTTATCCATCTTGAATTAATTTTTGTAAGTGGTGAGAGGTTCAAGTCCAGTTTTGATCTTTTACATGTGGTTATTCAGTTCTCCCAGAACCATTATTGAAAAGGAATTCTTTTCCCCAGTCTATGTTCTTGTTGGGTTTATCAAAGATCAGGTGGCTGTAAGATGTTAGTTTTATCTCATGGTTTTCTATTTGATTCCGAATGTCAGTATCTCTATTTTTGTGCCAACACCATGCTGTTTTGATCACTATGGCCTTGTAGTATAGCCAAAAGTCTGGTAGGGTTATGCCCCTGACTTTGTTTTTGTTACTAAGAATTGCCTTGGCTATATTCGGTTTCTTACGGTTTCATACAAAATAAAGAATTGTTTTTTCCAGATCTTGAAAGTATAATGATAGTATTTTAATGGGAATTGTATTGAATCTGTAGATTGCTTTGGGAAGTACAGTCATTTTGACAATATTGATTCTTCCCAGCCACAAGCACAGTATGTTCTTCCATTTATTAATATCTTTTGCTATTTCTTTTCTTATAATTTCATAATTTTCTGTGTAGAAGTCGTTCACCTCTTCACCTCTTTGGTTAGGTATATTCCTAGGTATTTCATTATTTTAAGCTACTGTGAAGGGAATTGTGTCCTTGATTAGCTTCCCATCTTGGCTATTATTGGCATATACAAAGGTTACTGATTTGTGGGCATTAATCTTATATCCTGAGACATTTCTGTATTTTTTGATCACTTTCAGAAGTCTTGTGGTTGAATCTTTTGGGTTCTCTAAGTATAAGATTATATCATCAGCAAAGAGGGAGAGTTTGACCTCCTCTTCCTCCATTTGGATGTCCTTTATTTCCTTCTCTTGTCTGATTATATTGGTTAGAACTTCTAGCACTATGTTGAATACTAGTGGCGATAGAGGACAACCTTATATGGTTCCAGTAGTAAGTGGTAAAGCTTTCAGCTTTACACCATTCAGTATAATATTAGCTGTGGGTTTGTCATAGATGCCACCTATGCCTATATTCTTAAGTGTTCTTACTAGAAAAGGATGTTGAATTTTATCAAATGCTTTTTCTGCATCTATTGAGAGGATCATATGGTCTTTGTTTTTGCTTTTGTTGATATGGTGAATTACATTTATGAACTTGCATACGTTAAACCAGTCTTATTCCCTGGGATGAAACCTACTTGATCATGATGTATGGCTTTTTCAATGACAAGCTATAATCTATTGGCTAGAATTTTATTGAGAATTTTTACATCCATACTCATTAGAGATTCTCCTTTTTAGTTGGGTGTTTTCTGAGTTTTGGTATTTGCTTTATAGAATGTTGTGGGAAAGATTCCTTCCTTCTCAATTTTTTGGAATAGTTTCTGCAGTATGGGTATAAATCGTTTTTGTTTTTTTTTTTGTAAATACAAAATTAGAATATAATTCTGTTTTGATTTTTATTTTAAAACCCAAGATCAAAACTATAGACATTTAATGTAAGGAAAATGAATCAATAGCAGTAACAGTCTGATTTATAATCTCAAATAAGAGTATCAAAGATCAGGAAGTAGTATGGTACAGTAGAAAAATTTTAGCAATCTTAATCCCAAGAGTAACATAGGGAAGACTTATAATCATTGAAGTGATGTTAAATTTAAAAATTGAAGAAATAGAGATTAATATGTCTCAAAGAAGCTGAATAATAAAAGCAAAACTAAAAGTATGACATATAATTAACAAGTAACTGGGAAATTTTAGCTTTTTTGTTTATTAAATCATAGCTGTGTACATTAATGAGATCATGGGGCACCATACACTGGTTTTATAGACCGTTTGACACATTTTCATCACACTGGTTAACATAGCCTTCCTGGCATTTTCTTAGTTATTGTGTTAAGACATTTATATTCTACATTTACTAAGTTTCACATGTACCCTGGTAAGATGCACCGCAGGTGTAATCCCACCAATCACCCTCCTTCCACCCATCCTCCCCCCTCCCTCCCTTCCCTCACCCCCTTCACCACATTCTTGGGTTATAACTGGGTTATAGCTTTCATCTTAAAGCCATAAATTAGTTTCATAGTAGGACTAAGTACATTGGATACTTTTTCTTCCATTCTTAAGATACGTTACAAAGAAGAATATGTTCCAGCTCCATCCATGTAAACATGAAAGAGGTAAAGTCTCCATCTTTCTTTAAGGCTGCATAATATTCCATGGTGTACATATACCACAATTTATTAATCCATTCGTGGATGGATGGACACATGGGCTTTTTCCATGACTTAGCAATTATGAATTGGGCTGCAATAAACATTCTGGTACAAATATCTTTGTTATGATGTGATTTTTGATCTTCTGGGTATATACCTAGTAGAGGAATTATAAGATTGAATGGCAGATCTGTTTTTAGATCTCTAAGTGTTCTCCAAACATCTTTCCAAAAGGAATGTATTAATTTGCATTCCCACCAGCAGTGCAAAAGTGTACCCTTTTCTCCACATCCACACCAACATCTCTGGTCTTGGGATTTTGTGATATGGGCTAATCTTACTAGAGTTAGATGATATCTCAAAGTAGTTTTGATTTGCATTTCTCTGATGATTAAGGATGATGAGCATTTTTTTCATATGTCTGTAGGCCGTGCGCCTGTCTTCTTCAGAGAAGTTTCTCTTCAAGTCCTTTGCCCAGCCTACGAGGGGATCACTTGTTATTTTCTTGATTATACATTTGAGTTCTCTGTGAATTCTGGTTATTAAACCTTTGTCGGAGACATAACCTGCAAATATCTTCTCCCATTCTGAAGGCTGTTTGCTTGCTTTACTTACGGTGTTCTTGGCTGTGCAGAAGCTTTTTAGTTTGATCAGGTCCCAGTAGTGTATTTTTGAAGCTGCTTCCATTGCCCTGGGGGTCCTCCTCATAAAACACTCGCCCAGACCGATTTCTTCAAGGGTTTTCCTTGCACTCTCTTCTAGTATTTTTATAGTTTCATGTCTTAAGTTTAAATCTTTAATCCAGTGAGAGTCTACCTTAGTTAATAGTGAAAGGTGTGGGTCCAGTTTCAATATTCTACAAGTTGCCAGCCAGTTCACCCAGCACCATTTGTTAAATAGGGAATCTTTTCCCCACTGAATGTTTTTAATTGGCTTGTTAAAGATCAAATAATGGTAAGTAGCTGGGTTCATCTCTTGATTCTCTATTCTGTTCCATACATCTACCTCTCTGTTTTTGTGCCAGTACGATGCTGTTTGATCACTATCAATTTATACTATAGTCTGAGGTCTGTTAGCGTGATTCCTCATGCTTTGTTTTTATTTCTGAGTAACGTCTTGGCTATTCGAGGTTTTTTCTGGTTCCGTATAAACTAAGTATTATTTTTTCAAGATCTTTAAAGTATGACAATGGAGCTTTAATAGGGATTGCATTAAAATTGTATATTGCTTTGGGTAGTATGGACATTTTAACAATGTTGATTCTTCCCAGCCATGAGCATGGTATGTTTTTCCATTTGTTAACATTTTCAGCTATTTCTTTTCTTAGAGTTTCATAGTTCTCTTTATAGAGATCTTTCATGTCCTTTGTTAAATAAACTCCCAAATATTTCATCTACTTTGGCACTACTGTGAATGGAATAGAGTCCTTAACTGTTTTTTCAGCTTGACTATTGTTGGTATATATAAAGGCTACCGATTTATGAATGTTGTTTTTGTATCCTGAGACGCTGCCATATTCCTTGATCACTTCTAAGAGTTTTATACTAGAATCCCTGGTGTTTTCCAGATACACGATCATATCATCTGCAAAGAGCGAAAGTTTGATTCTTCTGACCCTATATGGATACCCTTGATCGCCTTTTCTTCCCTAATTGCGATGGCTAAAACTTCCATTACAATGTTAAAGAGCAGTGGAGACAATGGGCAGCCTTGTCTGGTTCCTGATCTGAGTGGAAATGATTAAGATTTAACTCCATTCAATATAATATTGGCTGTGGGTTTGCTATAGATGGCCTCTATCAGTTTAAGAAATGCCCCTTCTTATACCAATTTTCTTAAGTGTTCTGATCATGAAGGATGCTGGATATTATCAAAAGATTTTTCTGCATCAATTGAGAGAATCATATGGTCTTTGTTTTTTAATTTGTTTATGTGATGAATTATTCTTATAGATTTACATATATTGAACTAGCCTTGAGACCCTGGGATAAAACTGACTTGGTCATGATGTATGATTTCTTTGATGTGTTGCTGGATTCTGTTTATTAGGATCTTGTTGAATATTTTTGCATCTATATTCATTAGTGATATTGGTCTATAATTTTCTTTTCTTGTTGGGTCTTTTCCTGGTTTGGGGATCAGGGTGATGTTTGCTTCATAGAACGTGTTAGGTAGTCTTCCTTCTTTTTCTATATTTTGGAACAGGTTGAGTAATATAGGTACTAGTTCCTGTTTAAAGATTTGGTAGAATTCTGATGTGAAGCCATCTGGTCCTGGGCTTTGCTTTTTAGGGAGATTTTGTATGGTTGATACTATTTCAGAACTTGATTTTGGCCTGTTCAACATTTCCACTTGATCCTGGCTAAGTCTTGGAAGGTGACGTGCTTCCAAGTATTGGTCAATTTCCTTCAGATTTTCATATTGCTGAGAATAAAGTTTCTTGTAATATTCATTAAGCAGTTTTTGAATTTCTGAGGAGTCTGTTGTTATTTCATCTATGTCATTTCTGATTGATATTAGAGATTTTACTCCTTTTTTCCTGGTTAGGTTAGCCAAAGGTTTATCTATTTTATTGACCTTTTCAAAAAACCAACTTTTGGATTTATTGATCTGTTATATAATTCTTTTGTTTTCAATTTCATTTAATTCAGCTCTGATTTTGGTTATTTCTTTTCTTCTGCTGGGTTTAGGGTTGGAATGTTCTTTCTTTTCCAGTTGCTTGAGATGTCCCATTAAATTATTAACTTCCTCTCTTTCCATTCTCTTGAGGAAGGATTGCAGTGCTATAAATTTCCCTCTTAGGACTGCCTTTGTGGTATCCCAGAGGTTCTGGTAATTCATGTCTCCATTGTCATTTTGTTCCAAAAATTTGGCAATTTTCTTCTTAATCTCATCTATGACCCAGCTATCATTCAGCATAAGGTTATTTAACTTCCATGTTTTTGTTTTGTATGCAGATTCCTGTTGTTACTGAGTTCAACTTTTATCCCATGGTGGTCCGAGAAGATGCAAGGAATAATTTCTATTCCTTTAAATTTACTGAGGTTAGACTTGTGACCTAAAATGTGATTGATTTTGGAGTATGTTCCATGGGCTGATGAGAAGTATGTGTATTCAGTTTTGTTGGGATGAAATGTTTTGTAGATGTCTGCTAAATCCAAATGTTGAACGGTTAGGTTAAATCTAAAATTTCTTTGCTCAGCTTCTTATTGGAGGATCTATCCAACACTGCCAAAGGAGTGTTGAAATGTCCAACTATTATGGAGCTGAAGGAAATCAAGTTGCTCATGTCTGTTAGAGTTTCTCTTATAAATTGAGGAGTATTCTGGTTGGGTGCATAAATATTAATAATTGAAATCTCATCATATTGAGTATTACTCTTAACAAGTATGAAGTGACCATTCTTATCCTTCCTTACTTTTGTTGGTTTAAAGCCTATTGTATCTGCAAATAGAATTGCAACACCTGATTAGTCTGGGAAGGTTGATGCCTTCCCCCACCTTGTACCTCTGTCACACCCAGTCACTGATAGCCTCGCAGGGCTGTGACCCAGTTGCTCCAATGAGCAGATCCTCCAGGGGTTTGCACCTGCCTGAATCACAAGGAAATCTATATCTGCTCAGTCTTGCTGCTGCTCTCTGCCTCTATTCAGCTGGGGTAGGGGAGGCCTGACAACCTCAGGCGCTTTATAGAGGCTAAGGGGTGTTCACTCAGTTTCAGCCCCACCCCTGATTTATGTTATTGAACGAACAGAACAACTTTGCAGAATATGTTTCTGTCCTGGATAAATTCCCGGGGCCTGCGTTTCCGTCCCAGATCTGTTGCCACCTGAGAAGATGCCCGGCCTCCTCTGGTTGCCCAGAGAGACAAGGGGTTCGGCTTCGGAATATCCGGGGGTGAGCCCTATTGTTGCCAAAAATGGCTCCTGCTCTGTGCCTCGGGGCACCGCTGCTCTGGCATGGTTCCCTCTCATGACCGTCCTCTCCTCACTCTTGTGACGCAGAATCAGCACTAGACGTGACTGAGTCGTTTGGGCTGTTCATCTTTCTGGAAATGTCTCGATTCCCGACCAAGATGCAGCTTATCTGGATCCCTGTGTTGGGATGGGGATGGTGCCTTCTGAAGACAGGAACAAAGCAGGGCTATAAATCGGTTTTTTGAAGGTTATATAGACTTCTGGTGTGAAGCCATCTGGACCTGGGCATTTTTTTTTGTTGGGAGTTTTTTTATTGTTTCTTTGATCTCGGTGCTCGAAATTGGTCTATTCATGAGATCTATTTCTTCTTGGTTAAGACTAGGGAGAGGGTGGGATTCCAGGTATCAATCCATTTCCTCGACATTGTCAAATTTCTGGGCATAGAGTTTCTTATAGTACTCAGAGATAAACTCTTGGATCTCTGTGGCATCAGTTGTTATTTCCCCTTTATTATTTCTGATTGAGGTTATCAGAGATTTTACTTTTCTGTTTCTAGTTAATCTGGCCAAAGGTTTATCAATTTTATTTATTTATTTAAAAAGCCAATTTTCGTTTCACTAATTTTCTGAATGATTCCTTTCCTTTCAGTTTCATTCATCTCTGATTTAGTTTTGTTTATTTCTTTTCTTCTGCTTGGTTTGGGATTAGTCTTCTTTTTCCAATTCCATACAATGGTTCATGAGTTGGTTGATGTGCTCTCTTTCTGTTTTTCAAATGTTGACATCTAATGCAATAAATTTCCCTCTTAATCCTGCTTTTGTTGTATCCCATAGGTTTTGTGTCTTCATTGTTCTTATGTTTGCGGAATTTAACAATTTCTTCTTTCCTCTGCCTGAACCCAACTATCACTCAGCATAAGGTTCTTTAATTTCCAAGTCTATGTGTGGGGATGAACATTTTTGTTGGAGTTGAGTTCAACCTTTATTTCCTTGTGGTCTGAAAAGACATAAGGTATAATTTCTATTCTTTAAATTTGGCTGAGGTTTGATTTGTATCCTGGGATGTGACCTATTTTGGAAAATGCACCATGGACTGATGAAAAAATGTTTATTCATTAGCCGATGGTGTATTCTGTACATGTCTATTAATCCCATTTGTTCTAGGGTTACATATAAGTCCTTTGTATCTTTGTTTAGTTTATGTTTAGAGGATCTGCCCAGTTCTATCAGATGGTCATTAAAGTCCCTGGCTACTATGGCTTTATGAGGTATCATATTGCTCAGACCCATTGAGGTCTGTTTCATAAATCTGGGAGCATTTAATTTGGGTGCATAAATATTTAAAATTGAAATATCTTCTTATTGTATTGTTCCTTTGACTATATAAAGTGTCCATCTTTATCTTTCTTAAATTTAGTTGCCTTAAATGTGCTTGTATCTGAAAATAAGATTGCCACCTCTCCTTCTGATTTCCATTTGAATGAAATACTGTTTTCCAACCCTGAGTCTTGCTTTGTCCTTCAAGGCTAGGTTTGTCTCCTAGAGACACCAAATGGATGGCTTGTGCTTTTTTATCCTATCAACCAGCCTGTGCCTCTTCAGTGGTCAGTTCAGTCCATTGACATTTATTGAGAGAACTGATAAGTGTGGCTGAGTTCTATTCATCTTACTTTGTAAAAGTCTGTTGTGTAGTTTTATCCTTTGCACCATTGTGGAAGCTAAGTTTTGACCTTTCGCTTCTGGGTGTTTACCTTGCTGGTGGTCCATGTTGATGGTCAGTGTCAAGAATCGTTTTATGTATTTCCTGTAGAGCTGGTCTCATTGTGGCAAATTTCCTCAGTGGTTGTATATCTGCAAAAGATTTGATTTCTCCATCAATTTTGAAGCTTAGTTTAGCAGGATACAGAATTCTGGGCTGAAAATTGTTTTGTTTAAGAATGTTGAAGGTGGATGTCCATGCTCTTTTGGCTTGGAAAGTTTCAACTGAAAAGTCTACTGTCATCCTAATGGTTCTGCCTCTCTAGGTCAGTTGGCACTTACTCCTGGCTGCTTTCAGAATTTTTTCTTTCATCTTGACTTTTGACGGGTTCATTACAATGTATCCTGGAGAAGCTCTGTTTGAGTTGATGACCTAGGGTTCAATATCAATCGGAAAGGAGTGTGTTAGGGTCTTTATTAAACTTGGGAAGTTTTCATTTCTAATAGTCTCCAGTAGGGCTTCCATTTCTTTGGGACAATCGTCTTCCCCTCAGAAATCCCGTTTATTCATGTGTTTGAATGCTTCATGGAGTCTCATAGTTCTCTAAGCACCTGTTCTGCTTTCTCTGTCTTCTTTTCTGCCTCTTTAACTACCTGGGTTAACTCAAAAACTTTATCAAAAAAAAAAAAACAACTTTATTTTCTTGCTCTGAGGTTCTTTCTTCTCCGTGGTCTAACCTGTTTTTGATACTTTCTACTGCATCTTTACATTCCCTTATTGTCTCCTTCATTTCCTTAAGCTCTCCCATATCCTTTCTATATTCTACATATCTCTCATCCAACTTTCAGTTCTGTCTTTCCATTTTCTTGTCCACTCCTTTTGTTGTCTCTATCATCTATATTTTAAATTCCCTTTTTTGTCAAGTCTATTAATTCTTTATAGATGGATTTTCTGCAGTAGCTGCTTCATGGTTTTGGGGGGGAGTTCCTCTGTTTTGGTTTTTCATAGTGCCTGAATTTTTGTTGGTTCTTCTTCATGTGTTCTTTCTTCTTGTTCACCCCCTTCTCCTCCTTTTTCCTTTTCACTTCCTCCTTTGCTTCAAATTACCTTGTAATGTCTCGAGCTTAGGTCTTGAAGCTTAGGTCTTGAAGAGGCCTCAGCCTGAGCAAAGCCAAACTCTTCCTTGTGACCAAAAAAAAAAAAAAACCAGAGTCCTTACTCTTGATGACAGTATGTTGCATTGTGTCACTGGGACACTGGGTGGTGCTATGGTTTTTTTAGGAGACAGAGAACACGGCCAGCAACCTCTGTGGTCCTTATTCCAAACTTAGTTGCCTTCGGTGATTGCCTAATTGTTTCCTTGGCATTCAGACCCCACTGGGTTGAGATCTTAAAGCTCAGAAGAATCTTTCAGTAGCAGGTCTCACAGTGCCCCCTGACTCCAGTTCCCATGGGGTGTGGGATCCCTCAACCTGTCCCAAGAGTGGAATTCTGATCCCAGCAGGTGAAGTTAAGATGGCTGTGCTTTAGCCCCTGTTAAGACTGTCTCTCAACCTTCCCACAATGGCAGCTTCTGGCTGCAGAGACCTTCTAGTATGGCTGCCTCACCAGTCACCAAACCTATGGCAAGGCCACTCCAACTGGCATTCAAATCTGGTTGCTGTATACTGTTTGAGTCTGCCCACTCTTCCAAGCTTTCTACTCAATGTGCAGCTTCCCCCCAAAACTGAGAGCTCTGGAAGGCTTCCTCCTGTCCCAGACCTCTGTGGGGGTGGGGGGGGCAACCAATCCCAGCAGGTAACAATCATTTGCCTAATTCATTGGATTTCCATTGCTGTAGATCATATGCTATATCCAGCTCACCACCTCCTCATTATGCTCCCTGAGCTACAACTCTGGGCAATGTTCCCATGGCAGCTGGGTTCTCTCTTTTTCTCCAGTCATTCTAGGAGAGCTCACCTGAATGATTCTTCTGATCCTCCATTTTGCTCTGCCCTAGTCAGTTGCTTTTGATTACATTCTTCAAAAGTTGCCTTTTAAGATAATCTTTAAAGTAATAAATTAGTTGTAAGGCCACTATGAAAATAAATTAAAGTTAAAATAAATTTTGAAAACATAAAGTAAGGTCCTAAGACATAGAAAGCAAGCAATCAAAAGATGTCTCCAAACTCATATACTGGTTCTCCAGGGAACTAAATGCTCAAGGCCTTTGTTTGAGGTCTGCCCCAAGCTTCATCTCCTGCCTTTATTAAAAGCTGCTTATCCTCTGAACAGAGCCATTTGTGCCAGATAAGTGAAATGGAGCATTAAGACCATTATTTTGGATATTGGAAGTAGAACATTCACAGAAAAGAAAATCTAGGAAGAGTTCCATTCATTTGAATTAATTGAGATGAGCGTTTGTTTTTTGTTTAAATCGACCCTGAAATTGTTTCTACTACTTTCCTCATGAGGTATGTGGACACATAACCTCAAGGGCTAGCCTATTTACAGCAAGAAAGAATGCAGCACGGCAGTGATGCCCTGTCTCACTCACCCATGCGGGTCATACAATTGATTCTCTTGCAGAGACTGGCCATATGGATTGATTTAGCAGCATTTCACTGCTGCCTAGAGACACGGCTTGAGTCATCCAGTATAAATTACTTAACTCTCCACTACAAAGGGAAAAAAAATATTTTCTTGCACAGCAGTAGCAGTTAATGTTCAACATGTTTATGGAATTTAATAATATACACCCCAGTACCAATCTCCGCATGCAACACCATTATCCTGAGAGAGAGACTTAGGTGGTGTCATCAGCATACAAGTCACGCATGATTGATTCATCAATAAACGGGCCTGGCCTTATTACAGCAAACAAATTAGACACTGTGGAATATATTGCCATGTAGACAAGACTTCTTTCTCCTCAAATATATGTCATAATTGATAGTGGTGACCTTTCGGCAACACTGAAAAACAGTTTACAATTAACAGGCCTCCTCTTCTTTTAGTGCCTGTACACACAAGTAGTTGTTCAAAGATTGGCCCAGCTCTGTGGAATGGAACAAGGCCTAGACAACATCTTCCCAGGAAAGTGTTTGCCAGGAAGGTCAGCCATTCTTTCATCTTTCTCATATTTCATTCCAGAGTAATGCAAAAAGGAAAAGCAGTGAGTCAGCCTACAAATATGTATTGATTGAGCCACCTCTCTGTGCCAGGCACCAGTCTAGGCACTGGGAATAGAGCAAAAATAAGACAGGACCCTACCTCCAACACTGCAATTAAGGGTGCAGAATGGGAATAATCATGTTAACAAGTAAATAAATATTATTTCAGTTCTTATAAGAGACATGCTGAAGACAAAATAGAGTACTCTTGTGTGTGTGTGTGTGTGTGTGTGTTTTCTTTTCTTTCTTTTTTTTTTTTTTTGGAGACAGAGCCTCATTTTGTCACCCTCAGTAGAGTGCCGTAGCATCACAGCTGACAGCAACCTCAAACTCTCGGTCTTAAGCGATTCTCTTGCCTCAGCCTCCCAAGTAGCTGGGACTATAGGCTCCCACCACAATGCCCAGCTATTTTTTGGTTGGAGTTGTCATTGTTGTTTTAGTAGGTGTAGGCTGGGCTCGAACCTGCCAGCCTCGGTGTATGTGGCTGGTGCCTACTCACTGAGCTATGGGCACCGAGCCTGTATGTGTGTTTTCTATTTTTCATTTTTTTATTTCAGATTAATATGAGGGTACAGATGTTTAGGTTAGTAAACTATATGAAGAATGGGGAAAAAAATGGAGCACTCTCGAATCTGTGTATTTTTAGATGCCAAATGTGAACTTTAACAACAGGAGACATTTTATGTACTCAGCAACCATGTAATTAAATAATCACCAATGTAAGCAAAATTTTGTTACTTTTTTACTTTCTCTTTCCCAAATTTTAAAATTATAAGCACCAATTCTGAATAGGGATGGGTTAGTACTCATGATTCAAGAAATTTAAAAAATTTAACTGCTTCAAAATAATTATTGTATGATTTGTATAGGCCAGATTAACCAATCTTGGATAGCCCAATTCTAAAAAAAAAAACAAAAAACAAATAAACCAGGCATTATTCCATATTTTTGAAAAGGTAGCTATAGTATTTTGAAATACTGAGCCAGGACACATCAGAATCACAGGAATATCGTAACCACTCAGGAAGAATAAGATTTGCATAACATTTTGTTCTCATAAATATTTTTTCTCTATATTATATGGTAGATGATGTCTATACAGACAAGTTGAAATTGATATTTAAGGCAATTGTCCAAATAATTTAGTTCCATAAAAAAAAATCCTTTAAGCTAAAATACCTAAATAGTTGACATAAAAGTCCTTCTTACATGAAATTTCTAGAATCTTCCTTCAGTTTTTCACTCTGATTTGTTGACATCATCTTGGCCCATTTACACATGAAGAATCTTCTCCCCATGCCTAGCACTTTTCAGATCCTTCATGATAGTAAACTAGGACAGTCGGGTTGGTTATGAAACTTGGCTCTGTCACAGGTAATTTATCTGCAGTAGTTTTTTTCTTTTCTTGCTCCCACAACAAGGCCACTCTCATAACTATGAATCCCAGTGTCCTTGTGTGGGGAATGAAAAGATGTGTGTAGGGTGGTGCCTGTGGCTCAAAGGAGTAGGGCACTGGCCCCATATACCGGAGGTGGCAGGTTCAAACACAGCCCCAGCCAAAAAAACTGCAAAAAAAAAAAAAAAAAAAAAAGAAAAGAAAAGATGTATGTATTGGGAATGGCTAATAATTCTGACATTGTGGAGTTATTATCTTCAAATTGCCACAATCTTATCTGGATGTCACAGCCAAGGAAATAGTTGTAAACACCTGCATTAGGTAAATACTGATTGAAGGAATAAATGATTACCCATGGCACTTTAGGTAGCTTTTATGTCACTCTTATTTCCAGAATGGGGTGGTCCCACAGCTTGTTGCCCTCAGACCCTTCGCCACCCTTCATGGCTTGGCTTCACATCACAGGGAGGCTGTATCACTGGGCTGACTTCCAGCTGGATTCAGCCCACAGGAGCCTCTGGCAGAATGTGGGGCAGAGAGCTGGGAGAACCATGGCACTTACTGTCCCTTTGCTTTGGTCATCATCTTTAGCAGTGGAGGCTTAAGCTCTTTCCTGTTAAACTCTCCTTGGTTCCAACTTCTGTAGTTCTGGCAAGTCCATCTCCTGCCTAAGGCAGTAGCAAATTCCTGCTCTCGCTACTTCCTCATTTGCTCTCTTGCCCCCTGTTTGGCTTCTCAGCTCTGTGCAATAAAGTCTTTGAATTAACCGCCTCTGTTTTTGAAACTGAATGGTTTCCGCCTTTTTGGTTATATACTAACTGATGCAGAGAGTTTTTAAGAATTCAATTTAGTTCATTTTGAGCTTTCACTATATGCCAAGCATGATATGTACTGCAGAGATGCATAAGACATTGTTTCTGGTCTTGAGGAGGTCTAAATCGAGGCCATTCCAAGATCATGTGGCAATTATCACCACAAGGGCAAGGCCAGAGGTCTCGGGAACACAGAGCCTTAGCTGGATCTGGGGGCAGAGAAGGTTTCTTAGAGGAGATTATGGCTGAGCTGAATCTGTGGGAATGAGAGACAGCCAGGAGACAGGATGCTGGAAGGGCCTTCGGAACACAGGGAGCAGCAGGAGTAACTTCACTAAAGCATAAAATTGAATGTCTTGTGTTTCTGAGGCTGGTGTCAAGAAGGGAAATGACGGTCTAAATGACTATTTAGACCTCGTCAAGACCAGGTATAGTTTGGGAGCAGGACAGTATCACCACACCATGTGTATGAGGCCAGAGGAGAGGAAAGGGGGTCATAAGCACGTAATAGGCTTGAACTCTCTTCAGTGTGCAGTTAGGAATAATTAATGATTTTTAAATCAGTGGAATAGTGTGGTCACATTTACGATTTGTAATTTAGATGGATTACTAGATCCACACTGTAGTAAATGGCAGCTCTACAGGAGACAAAATAAAAGAAAGGAACAAAAAAACATTACTCAATAATACTAATAATTTAATCCAACCTACCAGCCTCCAAACCCCAGAGGCCAGTCACTCATTGTGTCAGAAGAAAGAAGAATGTGAAATGATGGGTGATACTCCATAATCACCACCCTCATTTGTGTGGTCCTTCAGAGTTCACCAAGTAAATATAAACACATCTTGTGATTCTCATAAAAACCCCATGAATTAGGTATCAGGATTCTCATTTTCCAGATGAGGACACTGATTTTGAGAAAATGACAGAATCCATAGTCATATAATGATTAAGAATTAAAGCTAACAGTTTCCTGACTGCTAAACTTAAAAAGATAATTTTGTTCTATATATACATACATATATATACACACACACACATATGTATGTATGTAGGTATATGTAGGTATGTGTATATATATATATATTTTTTTTTTTTTTCAGAATCATTGCATGTCCTGCACCAGGCATGAGCTTGTTTGAGAGGTTGTTTGTTTTCGTTTGCTTTTTGTTTGTTTGTTTGTTTTTATTACTCCTCTCAAGGCAGATTCTAATTCTTGAGGAGTTGAGAATAATCATAGGTGATTGATTCAACTTCTCTGGATTGGGACCACAGAAAGCTAGTAGGCTGTAGACTGTAATAATTAAAGGAAGATTTGAAGTCTAAGATTCTATAACCTTTCCATTCTTCCCCCAACATAGCAGCAGCATGATATTATCCCAAAGATAGAGGATATTATCCCAAAGAAAGTACGCATACCAGTATTTGATGAAGAATATGTAGGCAATCTAGAAGATAGCAGAAAACAATTACTTGTTCTTTTGAGTGGCCTTTTGGTCCCTCTGGTAGAGCGATATTGGTCCAGATCGTAGAACTTTTAACTCAAAACTTCATCCTGGGAAGGTGATGATGGATTCACCATTAGCAGTAAATCAGTCCTTCGGAGGAGAAGACTTGGGCCTTCCTAGTTTTCCAATCACTAAACCTCCCTCTTGCTAAAACGGATCCCTTTTCCTGACAAAATACTAATAATGAATTGCGATGCTCATTTTCTATTCCCAGTAGGGGTTAAAAGAGAAAGAAACAATGACACTAAGAGGAGACAGAAAACCCCGTTCCTTCAAAGCAGTAATTCCCTCTGAAAAACCTGCTTCTCAACTCTCTCCTGCCCTTTCTCAGGATAGCCACTCCCAAGGCAGGAACAAAGATCTTGGCACACTCAGCACCTCCTCAGTTGAAAGCCAGTGATTTACAGACATATTTCCACCCCTAGTGACTCCCCCCAATAGCAGTAATTCCTTTGGGCAGTGAAGATTCTGCCCACTTTGAAGAATCACTTTTTGACTTTTAGGTGAATGCTTTCAGACCACACAGCTTTGTCACAAATAAACTCCCTGAAACCACTGTGGAGGACGGGCCAGTTCCTCCACAGTATCTCTTGCCTATGAACCCCCTGTGCCATGAGATACCCATGCAAATAAGACTCCAGTGGTCCATGTGCTCTGTAAACAGGGTCCTTTTCTATCTTGTTTTTACTGCTTCCTCAGCATCTAGCACATTCCCTGGCACATAGTAGGCACTCAGTGAATGCTAATAGCTAATATTTATCAAATGCATGTCATGTGCTAAGGCACTGTTCTAAGCATTTTCTACAAATAAGCTCATTTGATCCTCAAAATAAACCCATGAGGTAGTACCATCTGCATTGCAAGATATGAAAATCTAAAGCACAGAGTAGTCATGTAAGTTGCCTTACAACATACATATGATAAGGAAAGAACATAGGATTTGAACTTAGGCAATCTCACCCAAGAGTTAGCTGGGCATGTTGGCCTGTCTGGGAGTTTGTGTTTGTCTTCCTCCATTCTGACCTACTGTCACATAAATCTAAAGAGATTTAAGGGTACTGATGAAAACAGTGCATCCTGTTCAGGTGACAGTCCATCTTTAAGGAATGTTTACCCTCAGGCTTTGTCAGTAGCTCCCTACCCAGAAAGTAAAAAATCTCCAGGAGCCCAGGCAGCTGTACTTGCTCTTGTGTGAACCTGCTGTTTGCCCTGTCTCTAGGTCCCCTGGCTATGCACAGGGCCCATACGTCCTCTGAAATACAACGAGGATGCTGAATGGAAATTTGTTACTTTTAGCAAAGCTAGCATCTTCTTTCAGGGTGGCCATGCATTTCACAAGTCTCTTGGTAATAATGTTTGAGCTGGATTCTGATGAAAAAATCCCTCTGGATATGAAATTTCTTCCTCTTCAAATATCTGTTCTTATTTCTCATCAGAGAAACCAGGGGGGAGAAAAATAACTGTTCTCAGCTTGGGTTGAATTTACACTGAACGTTTCAGATCTCAGTAGCTCTATGGTCTTTAAATGCATGTGTGTCTTTTATAACGGTTACCCAGGTGATTTTAGCTTCTCCAGAACATTCACCTTCTGATCTGGTTTTAAAAGAGATAATACCACTAAAAAGCTGCTTTAAACTTGAAAGCAGACCCTCAACACTCAGAGGAAATGCTTATAAGGAAGAAAGATGATTTTGACCTATATATGAACAGTTGGGACTAAAGTGGTTATTACTCTTCAAGAGTCCTACAAATAGCCAACTTTTCTGGAATTGAAGAGAAAATTCAGAGACATCATTCTTCCTGAACCCTGGACCCTTGCCTTTGTTTTCCAGCAAATACTGTATCAAGTGTTATGAATATAACTGTAGTTTGATCTTAGAAGTTCTCCATGCCAGGGCCAACTAGGTAGAGCCCACATATCGGTAACCCAGTGGGAAGTTTCACAGACCACCCAGCCATGCCACAGTAAATGTGCAGAACAAACGAGGATCAGGCAAGGAGAATTCTACCTGCTCCACCTCTAAGATTTCTCTTTCTCCCACACATCTTAGCCCCTCTACTGACCTACACATCCATTCATTCTCTCCATCTCCAAAAGTACTCCCACCCATATTCAAGTCCAAGGCAACAACTAATCTACTTTCTGTCTTTGCCTACACATGGAATCGTCCACTATGTGGTCTTCCGTGACTGGACCATGTAACACAGGATAATGCATATTGTTAAAGTTCATCCAAGTCATAGAATGTATCAGTGTTTTATTACTTTTTATTGTTCATTGACATGGTATTGTCAATGAACAATAAAATGATTATTTATCTAATCACAAGTGGAAGGGCGTTTAGGTTCCTTCCACTCTGGGGGCTATTAGGAAAGATGCTACTATGAACTTTAGCATTTTTGCATAGGCATATGTTTTCCTTTACCTTGGGTAAAATATATAGAATGGAATTCCTAGGTCATAGGGCACATCTATGTTTAACATTTTGAGGAACTGCTAAACTGTTTTTCCAAAATGGCTGTACCATTTTACATTCCCAAACAGCCACGTAACAGTTCCAATTTCTCTACATTCTCGCTGACACTTGCCATGTTCTGTCATTTTGATTATAATCTTCCTAGTAATGTGGTATCTTATCATGGTTTTGATTTGCATTTTTCTAATGGCTAATTATATTGAGTATTTTTTCATGTTCTTATTGGTCATTTGCATATCTGCCTTGGATAACTATTTGTTCAGATCTCTTGCCCATTTTTTAATTGGTTTGTTTATATTTTTTGATACTGAGTTTTAAGAAGTTTTTCTGCAGTTAGAAGCTCATCCCGTATCAGGAACATGATTTCAAAGTATTTCCTTCCCTTCTTCAGGTTGCCTTTTCCCTTTCTTGATGGTGTCATGTGACGCATAAAAGTTTTTCATTTTGATGAAGTCTAATTTAACTATTTTTTTCTTTTGTCCCTTGTGTCTTTGGTGTTGTATCTAAGAAATCATTGCCTACATCAAGCCCATGAGGACTTTCTTCTAATTAGGCCAGTGATCCATTTTGAATTAATTTTTGTGTATGGTATGAGAAAGGAGTCCAACTTCATTCTTTTTCATGTAGGTATCCAATTACCCCAGGACCATTGGTTGAAATAACTATTCTTTCCCAATGAAATTGTTTTGTTACCATTCTTGAAAATCAGTTGATGATACATGTAAGAATTTATTTCAGGATTTTAAGTTGTATTTATTGATTTATATGTCTATCCTTATGCTAGTACTTACTTAACTACTATAATTTTGTACCTTTTTTCTTAATTTTAGTATATTACAGGGGTATACACATTTTGGTTACATAATTTCCTTTGTACATTTTAAGTCAAAGTTATAAGTATGCCCTTCACCCAGAGAGTCTGCATTGTAACAGGTAAGTGTCACTCCCCCCATCTACTCAATTTTTGTAAAGTTTGACTTCCATATGTGTGCATAAGTGTTGATCGACAGTGCCAATTTAGTATTAGGTACATGTGATGTTTGTTTTCCATTCCTATGACACTTCACTTAGCAGAACAGTCTCTAGCTCCATCCAGATTGTTAGAAAAGATACTAGATCACCGTGCTGGTTATAGCTGAGTAGTACTCCATGGTATACATACACCACCTTTTATTAATCCACTCATGTTTTGATCAACTTGGGTTGATTCCACATCTTAGCAATTTTGAATTGTGCTGCAATAAACATTTGAGTGCAAGTGTCATTTTTATAAAATGTCTTCTTAACTTTTGGATAAATGTCTACTTGTGGGATTGCTGAGTCAAATGATAGGTACACAGTGGTGGTGGGACTGCAAACTAGTACAACCTCTATGAAAGTAGCATGGAGATACGGCAAGGAACCAAATATGTAGTAAGTTTTAAAGTAAGTCTTCTAACTTGGTTATTCTATTTTCAGCTTCTATTTTGTTGCAGAATAAATTATTCAGTAATATTCATTAAAACTGGATAAAGCAGCCTTCTTCAGGACCATTGAGATAGGTATAGGGACCACTAGACCTTTTTACTCAAGGTATTAATAAATCACATATATCTTCATATAAAATTTAAAAATATTTTTTGACAACTGCAATGTAGTAACATTCTTATCATTCTACTTATGCCTAGAATTTTATAGGGGTTTGTTCTTAAAAATACCTTTCTTGAATTCCACTTTCCAGTCCACAGCCATAATCCTATTACTCCCCAGCTAAAACCCTTCCATGGCCTTCAGTCACACAGAGCAAATTGACTCTCCTGCCCTGGCCCCCATCCACTCACTGACCCCACCTACTTCCATTTTTCCCAGATTCCCTACTCTCTGACCTCACCAGCTTCCTTCTGTTCTTAAACTCTCCAGGCCCTCTTTTTTTTGTAGAGACAGAGTTTCACCTTATGGCCCTCGGTAGAGTGCCATGGCATCACACAGCTCACAGCAACCTCCAACTCCTGGGCTTAAGCGATTCTCTCACCTCAGCCTCCCGAGCAGCCGGGACTACAGGCGCCCGCCACAACGCCTGGCTATTTTTTTTGTGCAGTTCAGCCGGGGCCAGGTTCGAACCCACCACCCTTAGTGTATGGGGCCAGCGCCCCACCGACTGAGCCACAGATGCCGCCCTCCAGGCCTTCTCTTAACAGAGGCTTTTGCTCCAGCTCTCCCTCCAACATGGCATCTTCTTCCTGCTGACCACTGAAGGGGAGCCTGCTGATCAGCAAGGTGTCAACTCCAGCCCAGGCCTCCTGATCTAGTGCTGATATCCATTTCAGTAGCCATCCCATAAAGCCTATTAGCACCTTCTCAGAATAATATTTTAAAATATCTAAAATAAAACACATAGATTGATAAAGAAAACCAATACTGAAATGCAGTTATCCAAATAGTACAGAAACAGGTGATGTCATAGCATATGAACTTCTTTCTTACTATATGAAGTAATTGTGGGCCTCATAACTATCATGATTTTGAGGTAATAGGGAGAAAAAAAGACATTTAAGATCTTGTCTTGATGCCCGTAGGCACAATAAATGTGATGTGAAGCTATCTCTGATTTCCATTGGTAATAAGTCACAGACATTGCTAATACTGCTGTGACTTGCTCCTTATAATTATAATTGAATAAAATGCTACATTTCAATTACAGATTAGAGAAAAGGAAGATTTTTTTTCCCATATCAAGTTAAAAGGCACACTGAATTCCTTCCTGCTCTAAAGCTTCAGTAAGAATGGAATGGATCTGGGAATCTGCCTTTTAAACAAGTGTTTCTATACATACTATACATGGCACTGGGAAAAACACTAACGTGAGGCATATCACTTCCCAGGAAGCCATTTCCCTTTTGCCCCATCAGGGGGCCTACAATGAGACCCATATTTAAAAGTATACTCCCACCCTCAATATTTTCAGCTAAATCCGGAGAGGAAAAGCTAAGCCACAGAAACTCTGAAAGAGGCATTGACCATCTTTGACCATCTACCCAGAAATCTCACAGGTCTCAGAGGCACCGTGCACCTGTTTACAGAGGAGTTTCTGTCCCTGTAAGTCAGCAAAAGCATATGCCTCATATCTAAGAGAATGGTAAAGACAATGTACGTAGAGTCAGCACATTGTACCCCATAAATGCAGTAATGTACACAGTTATGATCTAATAAAAAAAAAAGACTTGGGGCACTGAAGAAAATTAATGCATTGCCCCTCCCCCCCCAAAAGAAAGCTATTACAATCTAAAATTAAATATGGTTCAATTAAAAATCTACAGTATAAAATTTAATAAACTAGTCAACTGCAACTGCAACTTAATCAATAAATTGATTAAATTACATTCATGCATTGGCTAATGACAAGAATACATTCTGAGAAATGTATCTGTAGGCCATTTCATTGTTGTGCGAATGTCATAGAGGGTACTTACAGAATCCTAGATGGTATAGCCTATGACGTAGTAAGGCTATGTGGTCTAGCCTATCACTCCTATGCTCCGACCTATACACATGTTAATGTACTGAATACTGTAGGCAGTTGTACATAGAAGGTATTTGTATATCTAAAAATATCTAAACATAGAAAAGGTACCATAAAAATATGGTATTACAAGGGATACTACAAAAGCTTTGAGATACAAAAAAATTAAGGAACATAAAATCACTCTGGTGACTATATTTTCTCAAAATAATTGCCATGACATTCTATGCACTTTTATATTCTTGTAAACCACTTTTGAAAGCATTCTTTACACTTATTTTCTTCAAGTGCTGTACGCTCACTTTTGTAGGTGTGAATAGCTTTTTCAGGGCTGGAGAACCTTCTTCCACACATTGTAAGATTTTTTTACTATGGGGAACAGGAAATGATCACATGGGGCCAGGTCAGGACTGCAGGATGGATGAGTCATAAGTTTAATCTCTGTGGACTCTAAGAACTAAATGCCATTGTCTATATGGGTAGACGCATTGTCAGGGTGCCCGATGGTCTCCTGTGGTCCTGTCTTTAGCCACCATTCTTGAAGCTTCCTGAAAACTTTTGGTGGGCACATTTTTATGTACCCCTGAGCAGTGACAGTCCTGCGTTCCTCCAGAGGAACAGCTGTGACATGACTGCTTTCGGAGAAGAAAGTTGCCACCATTTTCTTTCCAACATTTTGGGCCCAGTTCTCTTTTATTGGTGGATTTTCATCAGGAAAAAAAATCCACACTGTTAACTGACACTTATCCTCTGGATCAAACAGGTAAATCCAGGTTTCATCACTAGGAATGATGTCAGAAACGCATCCAGACTTGCCTCCCTAGAACCTGACTAGGTTTCTTCATGCCATTGAACATGGATGTGCTTTTACTCATCTGTCAAAGTGTGAGACCCCCACCAGGATGAAACTTTCCTGACTCGAAGATAATCGTGCAGGGTTTTGGACATGGCTGGCGAACCAATCTGTAGTGCCATCTCAATGCCCTTAAATGTCACTCGCTTGTTTTTGTGAATGATTTTTTCCACAGCGGCGATGTTTTCCTCAGTCATTGCCATCTCCAGATGCCCACTCCTCTCCTTTCAGTGAAGGTCAGCCTCTTCTAAATTCATGAACCCATCAGGAAATTATCTCACAGGAAGGAGCAAAGTCCAAGAAAGCTCACCACAAATGCTCAAAGCTTTGAAACTCATTTAATTCACTTTCAAAATCATGGAAAATTATCACAGGAAAGTGCTTTCTTCCAGCTCCGCAGCTGATGCCTACTGAATGTCACAGCTGGAAACAAATGAGGCCCTCTCAGCAACACCAGGTAGCCCAGCAAGTTGAAACTTGCACAGGTGAATCAGAAAGGATGCTCACTGTATTTCTGTGCCCTGTATTACTTAGAAGTGAAATAATGGACCATAAAACCATCTGTCTCAAAACTTTTGTAGTGACCTTCATACAACCTCATGGGACAACTATCATCTATGCAGTCTGTGAATATTCAAACTGCCTTATGAAAGGCATGACTTTACACATACAATGCTACAAATACTTCCAAAAGTGAAAGTACTCAGGAGCAACAGGTGTTAAAATTAAAAAAATTTTAATTTAGAAAAGTAATTTTTATCTCCAAAATCATCCCTCCAACAACCCTCACTCCTACCCCTCTCCAAGCTTAGAAGCTCTGTGAAAGCAAGGGCCCAAGCTGTCATTTAAAACCCAAGATCAGGGGAGACATACTCTTCCTTCCACCGAGTGTTAGTGAACTTCTGTGTCTTTCATCATTTGTGACACTGTCCATCCCTATAATTTCTTTAAAATGCCAATTTGAACCTAGTCAGAGGTCACAACTTCAAATGTCCACAGGGATCGGGGAATCATTTGATTCCTTAAGCATTACAGACAATATCTTGGGCCTGTATACTTTTTAATAGCATATAACAAAATTGAGTGAAAATTGAAAATATACATACTTTTTCTAATATAAGAAATATGAAAATGAAAACATTAGTATTACTTAAAAAAAATAACTATGAACCCTTACTAAACCCTTACTAAATCCTTTATGTGGAAAGAAAATCCCATATTTAATGTGCGATGTGGGTTAAATATATTTGATGTCATGTGTAATGGGACCTCTTAAAATAAGAATGCCTAGAGCCCATGAAATCCTTAAATGACCTAAGAACCATACAGGAAATAAAAAGCATGGAGGAAGGTGTAGAATGACCACAGGCAGTCCCTGAGTTACAAACGTCTGCTTTGCCTACAACTCTCACTTATGAACGGAGGCTGTTACAGGTGATAGGTGAATATGCCCATTCCAACTCACATAGTTAAGAATGAAACTTATGAACAAATCTATAGCACCTATCTCTTTTGTAACCCAGAGACTGACTATCTGTATCGGCACCTGACACCTAGCTCCCATGGTGGCAATGAAGGTGTAGCAAGCAAATGCACTTAATGAAAGGGACATTTGCTACTTAGCTCCAGCTAATTGTCATCTCCTGGGAGAAGGGTTTCGGCATTGCCAGGTAGTCCAATTTCTGAAAAAAAAGTCAGGCATCCAGATTCTTATGCAGAATTTCCAACTGTTGACAACTGATTTGAGGTTTTAATAAACAGTTGTTAGGCCACAAGCAAAACTAAGCCACACTAGGTTTGGAAACATGAGTGCAGAGCACTGACTCATATCCATGAGAGAAAACATAAGAAATTTCCCTCTGGGCAGTTGGGACATACAAATTCTGCAACATGGGGTGGGGAGCTGGAGCCCAGTAGCAAGCAGGAGAGCACACGATCAAGGATTTAAGCTACACTTTTATAGGTTCAGAACTAGGTGCAGTGTGAATATTATAAAAATTATTTGAAGAATAATTAGTTCGATAATGAGTCTGCAGGTGAAAAGCAGCTGTTTTGCCCCTGGGCTCAGGGTCACTGTCTCTGCTGTGTGAAGAGTCAGCAATAATTAGAAGAACCCACGGTGCCAAACTAAATTAAAATTTTTCAAACCGTTACTCACTGTATGATATAATTTTGCTTCATGTTCCCAGGATGAAGAAACTCAAATTAAGTCTCTATTCATTACAAAAATAATCTAACTAATTTAAGGCTATGAACTATCTGCTTGTCGATGGTATTGAATGGTTTCTATCTACTGGAACGGATCATTCCACACAAAAATAAATGGCAGTTGACCACATGCCAATGATTTATTTAACAGTGCTCAATTGTACTGAACTCTGAAAACAAAACGGGTCTCAGGGGACCCTCTGCTTGCTATTTTTCTGAAAATAAAATATTGGTGTAATTGGATTTCCCACCCACATTGATCCTCCAATGTACAGATGGAATCAGTTTAAGCAAAAATTGGGAAATGAAGAATCTGTGATAATCGTCGAATAAAGTTATTTATTCCAGAATACTTAGGATACGTTCAATTAAGCCGCCCTGAAAGCCATAGAAACTTTTGGATGGTGTTTCAAAAGTCCTAGGTATTGTTATAAAATTCTAGGCAAAGGTTAGGAAGAAAAAAAAATCTACAAATGAACACTTAAAAGCAAAGGGAAGCAACCTTCAAAAAGATTTTATGGACCATATGCCTGTGATACCAGACCAACTTGTTGGTTCAGTCAGTTTAATGAGGAAAATGCCAGAAAACCAGTTGTTCAGCATCCTTTAAAGGAAAAACAAAACAGTATTAATCGAATCGTCTACTTTTGAACCTGGTATTTTGCTATTGTGTAGACATAGCTTTAATCACACCCTACAAACTGCCAATTTCAGGGATGTGACCATGTAAGCAAGACCACAAGGTTGAGCTTCTAATAAGATGGGCTTACTCTAATGAAAGTTCATTTGGTCTCTGCTTTTAGTTTTTCTCTGTTTTCTTTAGTCATCAACCTCTGGACTAATCCTGTTAATAGAATGATTTTGCCTGATTTTTCAAATGTCTTCTCTGATCCCATCCAACTGGAACAATTGAAATGCTCTCTTTCATCAGCATTCAAAAGGTAGCTTGAGCAACAGCAACAATGAAAAGGGTCAAATCCCTTCTGAATTTTCCCATCATTCCTAAAACAAGATAAACAACTCCCTGGAGTATTTAAGTTCTCAGAATCTGGGTAATTAAATATTTTTTGTCTTGAACATAGACCACACCTTCACCATAAAGGGACTGGTCAAATGGTGCCACCCAAAGGTTACTTCAAGATCTGCTGCTGTTTTCCTCTTAAAGAAAACAAAAATGGCTTCCTTCCCTCATTTCCAGCCCTTTGATGTGAACAAATCTTCACACTGGCGTTGTATTTAGTAAGTGATATCAATAGTGGCTTGCAAGTTAGATTGCATTTTGAGCACACTGGAGATCCTGATAATTTTTTTAAAAGTTACTGTGAATCTTTTTTGTAAAGTTAGTAATTTATCTTTCCTGTGCATTTGGATTACATTTCCTTTAAGAAAATATACCTTAAAAATATTGTTTTCATCTCTCCTCCATAGATGAAATGTTGTCAAGAAACCAAATTTTATAGTCAGAAGACCTTGGTCTTCATCTACCATTTATTCTGACCTTCCAGTAACACTGGAAAAATCACTGGATCTCCCTGGACTTGGGTTTCCTATGAAAGGAGGGTAATGTTCATTTCCCCTCTCCAGAATCGTTAAGGAAATAAGTAAGACTTTCAATGTGAGGGCATTTTGTAGATTATTATAGATTAATAGTGCTGTATAATATAGCTGTTATTAATAATTACAGTCATGGTGTCAAATTTGGGTGGTCATCAAAATAACTGTAGGGGAACTGAAATTGCCAACCTGATCCTTCAAACATCACTAGGAATAACATTTCTGGTTTAAAGATGTCTGTGAAGGTCACTCTCCTGGCCCCCAGTATTCCCTTAAAAATGTCTTATCAAAAACAAGTTCAGCTGGAGACTCTCTCGGAAATTGCAATGAGTCTCTGAATATACACATAAATACAGAACTCTGGCATATTATTAAATTAGCACATGAAGGAGTCCCTTGTGTTTCCTAGAGCAAACTAAGGGAAGTCTAGCGTCATGTTTTTAACATTTTAGTAGTTCATTTCTTTTTCTCTGGGGAATCCTGTGCACATTTTCTATAGTAAAGAGGTAATTGGTAAATACTTTAGATTTTATTTTTCCCTCCTGATCCATGGAAAGATGTAAGTGTGGTGGGCAGGTAGGTATCCAAATGGCAACCAGGGTAGATTAGGGAGTTTGTACAAATTAATGTGCCAAGAGTCTTATATTAGTATTAGACACTTGCCTGTAATATTACAAGCAAGCCAAATTTATTCCTACAATTGTATTTTGAAAAAATGTTCCAACACCTTGTAAAAGTCTGAATCGGGGCTATGTAAGGGCATTTTTTTAAAGCCACTTAATAGGAGAACAATGACTAGTAAAAAGAGGTCTAAAATTAGTTTCTTATACCAGGCCTCCCCAAGAAGTGGTAAAACCACACACAGGAGGGGTCCCCACCCTGCTTTCTACTCCACTCCCCCGAAACATTACGTAACGTGTGAGGAGTTATTTAATCTGTTTGTCTCTTTTCTCCGCAATCAAAAAGAGGGCTTGAACTTAATTCCTAAACCTAAAAAACGCACAAGGTAAGTGTACACTTTAATCCAAAACTAGGCTATAAGTAAAACAATTTATTAGATCACAGAATGAAGATGATCACAGAATCCAAGGACCTGAGGATGTCAACACTGGAGGGGCATTCGAATAAGCCATTGATGGTGTGATTCACATCAGTCTGTTTTGAGTTCAAACATCACTGGTCGGTCTCCTAGAACTTGATCTTTCTGACCTCCTGGACGAATGTCAACCTGAGGACCTCCATATTTGAGGAAACTCCCAAACATGGAGAACTCAGCCTCACCAAGGCCCTGTTGTCAGTGAAGACCCGGCCCTGGAGGCCACATCCATGCTGTTCTATCCATAACCACCACTATATCATGGTATCTTTTCACTGCAACAGAACCTTGCTTTTATAAAGCTCTTGATGGTGCCCCTATATACACATTGTCAAACGAGGATTATTAATTATTTACAGAGGAATAAGTCATTTCTGAAGGGTCGGGTACTATCTCCGTGGTTTACCTTATAAGCAAGCAGTGGAACTTAGTCTAAAATCTTTCTAGAGGGGAATTCCAAATGCTGGTCACCCCACATGGCCACTGTGGTATCTTGAAATAGAGGAATTCTATTATTACTACAGAGTACCCCAAAATGTGTCCTCTAAAATATCTAGCCTAATCTAGAGCAAATAGTACACACTGAGCTAATACTCCCTAAATTAGACTTGGACTAGAAGTAACATTCTTGGTTTAAAGACATCTGTGGAGGTCATTCTCCTGCCCCCCCATTCCCTTAAAAATATCTCATCAAAAATCAGTTCAGCTGGAGATTCCCTCAGAAATTACAATGAGTCTCTGAATATACACATAGATGCAGAGCTCGGGCATATTAATAAATTAGCACACAAATGAGTCTCTCGTACACCAGGGCCCTCATATACCCAACAACTAATCAATCTCACGCCTCCTCCTCTTTCCTACTCATGATTCAGTCCAACCTGGTAGAGACCCAAAGCTTCCCTCACAAATGTTCCATTCAGCAACAGAACCAGCAACTTCCTCATCCAAGACCAAGGTAGCCGACACCCCACTTAGGGGACATGTGGCTCTGTTACTGTGCCTCTGAGAATTAACCCAGCCCCTTAACCTCTTAACCTGCCCCTCACCCCACTTTTGGATCTCTGGGATGCGTGTTTGTCTTATCTCTGACCTGCTGCACAAATCTCCCCTCCTGTCCTAGCCCTTGGGTTTGCCAATGCTGTCTGCTCACTCACTGACTTTGCCACTCCCCAGATTGTTTACAGTGTGACAAAGCCCTATGTGGTTAGGAAGAGATATTTTCTAAAATGCAGGATTCTCTCCACTGACACCAACCACAGCATCATTTGATATTATTTCAAGAGCCCTCTCTACATACCTCTCAGAGTACAGGGATGCCTGCTAGATGCCCAGAAAATAGGGCCTGCTGCTGGGCAAGAGCTGACCTGTGTCGGTGACTAGGCAGATACTTCCGAGATGGTGGGCTGGAGAGCACACAGCCCACAGCCAGCAACTGAGCCCCTTGAAGTTAGGCCTGAGACTCTTTAGCCTGAAGAAGTGGTGGGTAGAATTTGCCACAGCTTTAATTCATAAAATTCTTCCTTGATTCTGGATTTCTAAATTGATTTTCAAGTCCTTGGAGACCATTGTCCAACATCTTCACATGCCCAATTTCTCACTGCTCTGGTATCCACTCAAATGTCAAATTTTCAGGAAGGAATTCCCTAACCACCCTGAATAACCTCTGAACAGCAAGCCAACCCCTACCTGCATCATTCTGTCTCCCACAGCCCTGGTTCTTTGCTTCCCAACACCAATAACCTGCTGTTTTTTAATATTTTCCTCTTAGCTGTCTCTCTCCCACACCCAGAATGTGAGCTCTGTGAGGACAAAACCCTTTCCTGTATCATTTACAGCTACAAGAAGAGCTCCTGGTACAGATGAGGTTTTCAGTTATTATTTCTTTTAATAAACAAAGAAATGAGTGGATGAATGAATGGAAGAGTTGCCTATGGATGAACAAATCTACAATGACTGGTACTGGTGTATGAGGCAAGCACTGTACTAAGCAAGCATTTTCATACATTATCACAGTGATTTTCAAAAAGTCAGTTTTTAATTCAGGCAAATATGCATACATGCAAAATATTGCATTTTCTGCAATATATGACCAGAAAAATGAAACATAGATGAAAAGGCCAAAGGATAGCCGAGTGTCGTGGCAGGTGTCTATAGTCCCAGCTACTTGGGAGGCGGAGGCAAGTGAATCACCTAAGCCCAAGAGCTGGAGGTTGCTGTGAGCTGTGACACTACAGCATTCTACCGAAGGGCGACAAAGTGAAACTCAGTCTCTAAGAAAAGAAAAAAAAAGAAAAGGCCAAAGGAAGCTATCATAAGTTCCCAGACCTTTCTTCCCCTTTGGAGTCTCATTTTCTCATTTAATTATCTTACCAATTTATTGGATATGAATTATCATTGATCCCATTTTATAGATTAGAAATGTGAGGTTCAGGAAAATTAGTGACTTGTTCAAAGTCATACAAGCTAATAAAATATAGGATAAGATTATAAAGCAGCTTTGTCTGACTCTAAAGCCTTCTTTCTAAAGATTCTGACCATCCCTGAAATCCTAGAGAATTCTTTCCAGAATAAGTTAATATTAGGTTGATATTTTCAGAGCTTATTTAAATAAGATTAGAATAGCTTATTGTAGTGTTTAATAATTAATTGCTCTAGGTATATGAAGAATGACTATTTCTTAATGAAAAATTTCAGGATGATATTATAATGTTGATATGCTCAGAAAGTATTCTCATGTGACATGGACCTCAATGTTAATGGCAGAAAGCATATTCATTTTTTTCACAGATAATTCTTGAAAGCCTAAGCATTTGAGATGGCAGCCGAGTAACAGCTTCCTTGCATCTGGGTACCGTGAGTCTGGGGAGATAGGACTCCAGGCGTCTCTGGCTGGTGAGAACTGCCTATCATCACTCCTATGAGGATACAGGGAGTCAGCGAGAGACTTCTGGACCCCAAGAGGAGGACTAAATCCGTGGAAAACCGGCAAGTGGTCGCGTGTGTTCAATCCGTCTAAACCCGCCCACAACTTCCACAGGCACAAGAACTTAAAGAGCAAGAGGAAGTGAAAGGAAAATTAGGGCAAGCAAACAGATAAAAGAAATCACTCATGAGGAAGAATCAGCAGAAAACTCCAGGCAACATGAAGAACCAGTCTAGAACAACCCCACCAAGGGACCATGAGGTAGCTACTGCAGATGATTCCACCAGTATAGAAATGTTAGGAATGACAGAAAGGGAATTTAGAATACACATGTTGAAAACAATGAAAGAAATGATGGAAACAATGAAGGAAATTGCTAATAAAGTGGAAAATAACCAAAAGGAAATCCAAAAACAGAATCAAATAAGAGATGAACGATATGAAGAATATAAAAAGGATATAGCAGACCTGAAGGAACTGAAACAGTCAATTAGGGAACTTAAAGATGCAATGGAAAGTATCAGCAACAGGTTAGACCATGCAGAAGAAAGAATTTCAGAGGTAGAAGACAAAGTTCTTGAGATAACTCACACAGTAAAAGAGGCAGAAAAGAAGAGAGAGAAAGCAGAACGTTCACTGTCAGAATTATGGGACTTTATGAAGCGTTCCAACATTCGAGTTATAGGAATTCCAGAAGGGGAAGAAGAATGCCCCAGAGGAATGGAAGCCATACTAGAGAATATTATAAAAGAAAATTTCCCAAACATCACCAAAGATTCTGACACACTGCTTTCAGAGGGATATCGGACCCCGGGTCGCCTCAACTCTAACCGAGCTTCTCCAAGACACATTGTGATGAACCTGTCCAAAGTCAAGACAAAAGAAAAGATTCTGCAAGCTGCCAGGAGTAAGCGCCAGTTGACCTACAGGGGCAAATCCATCAGAGTTACCACAGACTTCTCTAATGAAACTTTCCAAGCAAGAAGACAGTGGTCATCTACCTTTAATCTACTTAAACAGAACAATTTTCAGCCCAGAATTCTGTACCCTGCTAAGCTAAGCTTCAAAATTGACGGAGAAATCAAATCATTTACGGATATACAAACATTGAGGAAATTCGCCACAACAAGACCAGCTCTACAGGAAATACTTCAACCTGTTCTGCACACTGACCACCACAATGGATCAGCAGCAAAGTAAGAACTCAGAAATCAAAGGACAGAACCTAACCTCCACACTGATGCAAAAGATAAAACTAAGCAATGGACTCTCACCAAATAAGACGAATAGAATACTACCACACTTATCCATTATCTCAATAAATGTTAATGGCTTGAATTCCCCACTGAAGAGACATAGATTGGCTGACTGGATTAAAAAACACAAGCCATCCATTTGCTGTCTGCAAGAAACACACCTGGCTTCAAAAGACAAATTAAAGCTCCGAGTCAAGGGTTGGAAGACAATTTTTCAGGCAAATGGAATTCAGAAGAAAAGAGGAGTTGCAATCTTATTTTCAGATACATGTGGATTTAAAGCAACTAAAGTCAAAAAAGACAAAGATGGTCACTTTATATTGGTCAAGGGAAAACTACAACAAGAAGACATTTCCATTCTAAATATTTATGCACCCAATTTAAATGCTCCCAGATTCTTGAAGCAGACCTTACTCAGTCTGAGCAATATGATATCTGATAATACCATCATAACAGGGGACTTTAACACACCTCTTACAGAGCTGGACAGATCCTCTAAACAGAAATTAAACAAAGATGTAAGAGATTTAAATGAGACCCTAGACCAACTATGCTTGATAGACGTATATAGAACACTCCACCCCAAAGATAAAGAATATACATTCTTCTCATCACCCCATGGAACATTCTCCAAAATTGATCATATCCTGGGACACAAAACAAATATCAACAGAATCAAAAGAATTGAAATTTTACCTTGTATCTTTTCAGACCATAAGGCACTAAAGATGGAACTCAACTCTAACAAAAATGCTCAACCCCACCCAAAGGCATGGAAATTAAACAATCTTCTGTTGAATAACAGATGGGTGAAGGAAGAAATAAAACAGGAAATCATTAACTTCCTTGAGCATAACGACAATGAAGACACAAGCTACCAAAACCTGTGGGATACTGCAAAAGCAGTTTTGAGAGGAAAATTCATCGCTTTAGATGCCTACATTCAAAAAACAGAAAGAGAGCACATCAACAATCTCACAAGAGATCTTATGGAATTGGAAAAAGAAGAACAATCTAAGCCTAAACCCAGTAGAAGAAAAGAAATATCCAAAATCAAATCAGAGATCAATGAAATTGAAAACAAAAGGATCATTCAGAAAATTAATGAAACAAGGAGTTGGTTTTTTGAAAAAATAAATAAAATAGATAAACCATTGGCCAGACTAACTAGAAATAGAAAAGTAAAATCTCTAATAACCTCAATCAGAAACGATAAAGGGGAAATAACAACTGATCCCACAGAGATACAAGAGATCATCTCTGAATACTACCAGAAACTCTATGCCCAGAAATTTGACAATGTGAAGGAAATGGATCAATATTTGGAATCACACCCTCTACCTAGACTTAGCCAGGAAGAAACAGACCTCCTGAACAGACCAATTTCAAGCACTGAGATCAAAGAAACAATAAAAAAGCTTCCAACTAAAAAATGCCCTGGTCCAGATGGCTTCACTTCAGAATTCTATCAAACCTTCAAGGAAGAGCTTATTCCTGTACTGCAGAAATTATTCCAAAAAATTGAGGAAGAAGGAATCTTCCCCAACACATTCTATGAAGCAAACATCACCCTGATACCAAAACCAGGAAAAGACCCAAGCAAAAAGGAGAATTTCAGACCAATCTCACTCATGAATATAGATGGAAAAATTCTCAACAAAATCCTAGCCAATAGATTACAGCTTATCATCAAAAAAGTCATTCATCATGATCAAGTAGGCTTCATCCCAGGGATGCAAGGCTGGTTTAACATACGCAAGTCCATAAACGTTATCCACCATATTAACAGAGGCAAAAATAAAGATCACATGATCCTCTCAATAGATGCAGAAAAAGCATTTGATAAAATCCAGCATCCTTTTCTAATTAGAACACTGAAGAGTATAGGCATAGGTGGCACATTTCTAAAACTGATTGAAGCTATCTATGACAAACCCACAGCCAATATTTTACTGAATGGAGTAAAACTGAAAGCTTTTCCTCTTAGAACTGGAACCAGACAAGGTTGTCCTCTGTCACCTTTACTATTCAACATAGTGCTGGAAGTTCTAGCCAATACAATTAGGCAAGACAAGGAAATAAAGGGAATCCAAATGGGAGCAGAGGAGGTCAAACTCTCCCTCTTTGCTGACGACATGATCTTATACTTAGAGAACCCCAAAGAGTCAACCACAAGACTCCTAGAAGTCATCAGAAAATACAGTAATGTTTCAGGATATAAAATCAATGTCCACAAGTCAGTAGCCTTTGTATACACCAATAACAGTCAAGATGAGAAGCTAATTAAGGACACAACTCCCTTCACCATAGTTTCAAAGAAAATGAAATACCTAGGAATATACCTAACGAAGGAGGTGAAGGACCTCTATAAAGAAAACTATGAAATCCTCAGAAAGGAAATAGCAGAGGATATTAACAAATGGAAGAACATACCATGCTCATGGATGGGAAGAATCAACATTGTTAAAATGTCTACACTTCCCAAAGCAATCTACCTATTCAATGCCATTCCTATCAAAGTACCTACATCGTACTTTCAAGATTTGGAAAAAATGATTCTGCGTTTTGTATGGAACCGGAAAAAACCCCGTATAGCTAAGGCAGTTCTTAGTAACAAAAATAAAGCTGGGGGCATCAGCATACCAGATTTTAGTCTGTACTACAAAGCCATAGTGCTCAAGACAGCATGGTACTGGCACAAAAACAGAGACATAGACACTTGGAATCGAATTGAACACCAAGAAATGAAACTAACATCTTACAACCACCTAATCTTTGATAAACCAAACAAGAACTTACCTTGGGGGAAAGACTCCCTATTCAATAAATGGTGTTGGGAGAACTGGATGTCTACATGTAAAAGACTGAAACTGGACCCACACCTTTCCCCACTCACAAAAATTGATTCAAGATGGATAAAGGACTTAAATTTAAGGCATGAAACAATAAAAATCCTCAAAGAAAGCATAGGAAAAACACTGGAAGATATTGGCCTGGGGGAAGACTTCATGAAGAAGACTGCCATGGCAATGGCAACAACAACAAAAATAAACAAATGGGACTTCATTAAACTGAAAAGCTTCTGTACAGCTAAGGACACAATAACCAAAGCAAAGAGACAACCTACACAATGGGAAAGGATATTTGCATATTTTCAATCAGACAAAAGCTTGATAACCAGGATCTATAGAGAACTCAAATTAATCCACATGAAAAAAGCCAACAATCCCTTATATCAATGGGCAAGAGACATGAATAGAACTTTCTCTAAAGACGACAGACGAATGGCTAACAAACACATGAAAAAATGTTCATCATCTCTATATATTAGAGAAATGCAAATCAAAACAACCCTGAGATATCATCTAACCCCAGTGAGAATGGCCCACATCACAAAATCTCAAAACTGCAGATGCTGGCGTGGATGTGGAGAGAAGGGAACACTTTCACACTGCTGGTGGGACTGCAAACTAGTACAACCTTTCTGGAAGGAAGTATGGAGAAACCTCAAAGCACTCAACCTAGACCTCCCATTCGATCCTGCAATCCCATTACTGGGCATCTACCCAGAAGGAAAAAAATCCTTTTATCATAAAGACACTTGTACTAGACTGTTTATGGCAGCTCAATTTACCATTGCCAAAATGTGGAAACAGCCTAAATGCCCACCAACCCAGGAATGGATTAACAAGCTGTGGTATATGTATACCATGGAATACTATTCAGCCATTAAAAAAAATGGAGACTTTACATCCTTCGTATTAACCTGGATGGAAGTGGAAGACATTATTCTTAGTAAAGCATCACAAAAATGGAGAAGCATGAATCCTATGTACTCAATCTTGATATGAGGACAATTAATGACAATTAAGGTTATGGGGGGGGAAGCAGAAAGAGGGATGGAGGGAGGAGGGTGGGGCCTTAGTGTGTGTCACATTTTATGGGGGCAAGACATGATTGCAAGAGGGACTTTACCTAACAATTGCAATCAGTGTAACTGGCTTATTGTACCCTCAATGAATCCCCAACAATAAAAAAAAAAAAAAAGAAAAAAAAAAAAAAAAGAAAGCCTAAGCATTTAAGAATCTTCACTGAGGCAAATTCTATTATATGAGAAGTAACAGCTTAGTGATTTTTAAGAATTCAATAAATCGCTCCAGGAAAATGCTGGTTTAGAAAGGAAATTTCAAAAGAGACTCAAAAATACTCTATTTTCTTGTATTTGCATTACAAATAAAGAATCTTTTTTGGCTATGAGAAGTTAGAGAAAACAAGACTGTCCCTTTCACATTATTTGGAGAGTGGTATTGTATTACCTGTTTTTCCTTTTAATATGAGAAGCCCACAGATTCATGGGGCAGAGTCACAGCTCTCGAGAACTCTTGCTAAAAGGTCTGTAGAATATTGTTTTCACCAAGCCACATGATCTCGGAGTCCCTGTTTTTGAGATGACCTCCGTCAGAAAGGATCACATCACAGGAATAGATGCCTTGCTCAGACCCAGCCTGGGCGCCTTCTCACTCTCCTGCTTCTCACTTACACTTTCAGCCATATAGTTCACATTCGATGTGTGTATGCAACGTATGTGTGTACATGTGGTAAAAAATATACAAAATCAAATTCACCATATTAACCACTTTTAAGGTTTACAGTTATTACTATTTTAATACTTCATATGAGTGGAATTATACAGTATTTGTCCTTCTGTAAGGATATGTTCCTGGTACATTTGACCTTCATTTCCTTTGAAAACAGAGACATTTCCTGGCATCCACAGTGCGATTATACAGAGTCCTGGCTCTTTGAAAGGTTATTGCTACTTTTTTTATTGCTGGTTTTTAACACACTGGGTAGTAATAGTGATAATGAGTCTGCAACATTTGGTCAAACAAATTATTAAGATTGTATCATTTGGTCTTTGCTTTCTTTTTTTTTTTTTTTTTTTTTTTTGTAGAGACAGAGTCTCACCTTATCGCCCTCGATAAAGTGCCGTGGCGTCACACAGCTCACAGCAACCTCCAAATCCTTGGGCTTAGGCGATTCTCTTGACTCAGCCTCCCAAGTAGCTGGGACTACAGGTGCCCACCACAACGCCTGGCTATTTTTTTGTTGCAGTTTGGCCAGGGCTGGGTTTGAACCTGCCACCCTCGGCATATGGGGCCGGTGCCCTACTCGCTGAGCCACAGGCGCCGCCCGGTCTTTGCTTTCTTAAAGGCAAAAAAGCATGAGGAGAGTTAAAAAAGCATGAGAAGAGTTAATAAGCCCACTCTCAAGGATGAAAGGTAATAACTGGCCCATCTCATAGAAGGGCCTAGGAAGTTAGAAACCACAGGCGCAGAGAATTGAAAAGGGAAGGGACCAAAGAGAATAAGAATTTTTATTCCTACAGCCTTTTGTGAGCTTCTGTAGCTTTGTTCATGAGTTTTGTCTCTGTAACCTTGTCTGTTTCTCCTATGATGGTTCACAGAGGAAAAGAATAACAAAAGAGAAAAAGAAACTTCCTGCATGTGACAGTAGAGGTTAGACTCAGAGAAAAAGCTTGGGAAAAAGAAAAAAAAAAAAAAACAGGGAGCCTGGTGTTTCCATTTCTCTTTGCAGCTGGTCTTGGGGAAATGAGAACCCCAGAAGGAAAAGTAAGTGGTGGCAGCCATGGGGAGGAGAGGCAGGCGGCCAGCACCCTGGGGCCTCTGGAGAGGAGAAGGCTTGTAGGAGGATGTGGCCCAGCATGGAAGGCAGGCCCCTTGGAGTGGCCTGTCAGGTGGCTCCCTCAGCCCCTGGTCAGTTCAGGGCTAGCTCAGATGCTCTGATCAGACAGGCCAGGGGTAAAAGCAACTGAGAGGAGTCAGCATAGGGAAGATTGGTCCCCCGATGCTGCACTGGGTCACTCAGGTTTAGGAGTACTGGTCCTGGAGTCCTCCAGAATATCTCCATCAGGACACTGCTGGTTGGACAGAATTCAGCCTGCAAGTGTGTGGGGTGGGGTGGGGGGTGGGGGGGGAGAGTTGCATTTAAAGAATGGAAATATTTAAAGAATTAAAATATTTAAATGCTTTTCAGTTTACCACCATCCCACATGGTGCCCTGTCAGTTTGTTCCACACATTGGCCCTAATGCAGACAATCAAGGATGGATTCCACAGATCTCTGATGATGCAAGGACTCCCTAAAGCCTCAGGGTTGATTTCTAAGAATATCCCATCGTGCTTCAGCACTCAAGGATTGCCCCCTCTCCCTCTCTGCTTTACCATATGGATAGCGTCAGGTGACGAGGACAGGAACATAAAGTGGGGAAAATAAAGGTAATGGGTACGATTGGCTATTGCACCTTGCTGCTCCTGTTCATATGTTGTAGACAGGAGTGTTTTGCTCGCCTAAGATAATTACTGCATGGGCAGAGGAAAGAACAGTGGCCCTCAGGTTAATGACTAGTTAACATGGAAAAGAACTGCCTAGTTCTTATTTCTGTCAGGGGTTCTATCTTGCCACCATCTGGGAAGTTGGGTCTACCCAAGGTTTAAGGCCAGCGGGACTGTTTTAAGAAGACTTGCCTTCGTTTCCTAAGGCTGCCATAACAAGGACCACAAACTAGTTGGCATAGAACAAAAGAAGTTTATTGTCTCATGGTTCTGAAGGGTAGAAGCCCCAAACCAAGCCCCGGGCTCCCTCTGTCCTTTGCTTTTTATATATTTCAAATAAAGATCATGTCATTTTGTAGTACTGGGGTACAATAGTACCCCATATAATTGACATATGACTTTAGACATCGGGTACAATAGTACCCCATATAATTAACATATGACTTTAGACATCTGTATATATTTACTATAGTTTCTCAAACTAATTTCGAGAAGCAGGAAAAATTATTTAACTTTATAGCAGGGTAGGAAATTAAATAATTTCGAGTAGTGAAAGAGTCAATTATGAGAAATTAATTTCTTCAAAAATCAAGTTTAAGTTTATACCAATAAAAATGTAAATGGAAAGCTGCAGCAATTTTCAAAATTTTGGAACTCTTTTATTTCAAATTAATATGAAGGAACAAATTCTTAGGTTACATTGTTGTCACTTCCAAGGTAAAGTTCAAGATGTAGGGGAGCCCCTTTCCTTGTGGCGTGCTGAACACCCTTGCATTGTGCACATTAGGTGAGAGCTCACCAAATGCCCTCTGTTCTCCCACCAATCACTATCCCTTCTTCTCCTCCTTCAGCTTCCTCCCCCTCCCCCTTACTAGACTACATTTGTGTTTTATCATTCATATGAGTGTGTAAGTGTTTATATATTGGTTTCATATTAGTATTGAGTTCATTAGATACTTTTTTCTCATGCTTGAAATACTTCATTAAGAATTAGTGAAACACTAAGAATGTGTTTCAACTCCATCCAGGTAACCATAAAAGATGTAAAGTCTCCATCTTTTTATGGCTGACTAGTATTCCATGGTATACATATATCACAATTTGTCAATCCATTCATGGGTTGGTGGAGTTTGGGTTGCTTCACTGACTTAGATGAAATACCTGGGGATGTATCTAACAAAGAAGGTGAAAGATCTCTATAAAGAGAACTATGAAACCCTGAGAAAATAAATAGAGAATATGTTAACAAATGGACTATATACCATGCTCATGGTTGAGGATAATCAACATTGTTAAAATTTCCATACTACCCAAAGCAAATCTACACATTTAATGCAATCCCTATCAAAGCACCAAGGTCATACTTTAAAGAACTTGAGAAAATAGGACTTCATTTCATATGGAACCAGAAAAAAAAAAACAAATAGCCAATACAGTTCTTACAAATAATAACAAATCTGGAGGTGTCACGTTACCAGACTTCAGATTAAACCATGAATCTATAGTGATCGAAATAGCATGGTACTGGCACAAAAATAGAGATATTGATCTACGGAATAGAATGGAGAATCTAGAGATGAACCCAGTCACATCTCATCATTTTGATCTTTGATAAGCCTAACAAAAACATGCCCTGGGGGAAGGAATCCCTATTTAACAAAAGGTGTTGGAAGAACTGATTACACATGTAGAAGGCTGAAACTAGACCCACACTTCTCACCATTGATAAAAATTGATTCTCACTGGTCAAAAGATTTAAATTTAAGACATGAAACAATAAAAATTCTAGAAGAGTTTGCAGGGAAAATGCTTGAAAATATTGGCTTGGGAAAAAATTTTATGAGGAAGACTCCTTGGCAATTGCAGCAACACCAAAAATAAATAATTGGGATTTCATAAAGCTAAAAAGCTTCTGCAAGTTAAGGATACTACACCCAAAGCAAACAGATGGCCTTCAGAATGGGAGAAGATTTTTGCATGTTATAAATCTGACAAAGGTCTAATAACAAGAATCTACAGAGAACTCAAATTAATCAATAACAAAAGAGCAAACAACCCCATTTTCATGTGGGTAAGAGACCTGGACAGACACTTCTCTGAAGATGACAGACAAATGGCCAACAAATAAATGAAAAAATACTCATTATCTTCATTCATCAGAAATGCAAATCATAACCACTCTGAGATATCACGTAACTCCAGGAAGGTTAGCCTATATCACAAAGTCCCCAAACTGCAGATGCTGACATGCATGTGGAAAGAAGGGAACACTTCTACCCTGCTGGTAGAATTGCAAACCAATACAACCTTTATGGAAAGAAGTGCAGAGAACTCTCAAAGAACCAAAAGTTGACCTTCCATTTGATCCTGCCATCCCATTACTAGGTATCTATGCAGAAGGACAAAATTTTGGATCTTAAAATAAGTCTTAGCCACAAAATATTTGATGGCAAAATTCACTTTGACTCAAATTATTGCATTAATTATATCAATCTTCCATTTACCATGTCGACACTGGTCTAAACTTAGTTCTGCCTACAATAGAAACCAGAGCTAAATCAATAAACCCCCCCCTTTCTAATTGATAGAGCTTATAAAGATTTGAGCATCCCTCGGGTCCACAAAAAGTCAGGCACTTTCTAAGGAGCCACACTTTCCATGTCTTCAGCACACAGAGATGTTCAATGGTAGAACTCAACAGGGTGAAGTTGCCAGGAACCATGTCATCTTATAGCTGCAAATATCTCATTGCTTACAATTTATAAAAAGATTAACAGCCTGGCCATGCTCACGGTCTACAAATGTGAACTTAATGACACCATTAGAATCTTCCAATTGGCCACATACATAAACTTAGAGAAGAAAGCTAACAATTTTCCTACTATCTGTCATTCTGGTTATTGATATGCGTGTGTACATTTCTCTCAACTGCCTGATTCTCCCTTGTGAAATAAATCATCTTTATTAAATGGAAAGAAACTCAGAAAGGGCAACTGACCAGCAGCCACATGCTTTGCTGCTGTCCAAACCCAGCCAATTCTCTAGCCACTATTTCTGTTCATGGGACAACCGGAGACTAAATGGAATATTTTCATCCCCTGCCAAGAACACATGCCAGTATTTACTAGTACTTATGCAAAATAATTTTCCAGAATCATTTTTCAAAAGCTGAATGCTCAGTTGACTTATAAAGTCTAAAATGGATTAATAGGAAAGAAATAGACAGTCCCAGATGCACAAGTTATCAATTTTATGCACAGGATGAATAAGCCTTACATATTTCAACTAAGCTAGAATTACAATATCCCCATTTCTCTCAGGAGAAACAGTGGCTGATGTAAAAATGAAGACGTGCTTTGTTTCACTCGCAAAACAAGAAGTATTCTTGGTTGGATTAAAACGATTGGTGTGAGAGTTGAAAGATGTTGCCTTACCAACTTCTTTGTCACTGGTTCTAATCTATATCTACTTGACCATGAAAAGATGATCTTTTCATCCACTCATTTATTTATTTGTTCATTAAACCAACATTTATTGAATGCTTACCATGTGTGAGGGGTTGTATTCAGACCTTTTAATTAAAAGACAAAGAACAAAGTCTCCCTTCTTGCAAGAGACTCATAATTTAGTCCCTTTACTATCCTCATATATATTGCCTTTTTATCATTCAGAGATTTTAGGTTGCAAGCAATGGGAATCTTTTATGGCTAACTTACAAATATGAAAATTGCAGAAGAGCAAGGGACAGCTTATCAACTCTAAAGACAAGGAAAAAAAAAAAAACAAGGTTTCAGAAAGAAGGCACAAGAGCCAGAACACTTGTGGGTCGCTAGGCTGTAAGAAAGAGTGTACAGACCATGGGTCGCTAGGTTATAAGAAAGAGTGTACGGACCATGGGTCGCTAGGCTATAAGAAAGAGTGTACAGACCATAGAGCTTTCCAATGGCTTCTCTCAAGGTGAATGTTCTCCATTTCTAGTCTTTGCTATACCACTTTGGATTTTAATTAGCTTCTATCATATCACATATCTACCCCTTTACTAGGAAAGGTTGGGGTACCTTGAGTGGAAGACTGACCAAAATCATCTCAAAAGAAAAAGATTCCCCACGGCAAACCCAGTGATCTTTCTGGAAGAACACAGAATGGATGCTGAGCCCAGAATAGCCCTGTCCTGGTCTCTACTCACCTCATATCCCAAAGTGTATTTTCCTTATGGATAAGGCTACTCGATCTCCCATCTGAGGGATAATCTCACCCTAGGCTTTAAAAGAGTTACTGTTGAACTCAGAAAATGAGTATCAGTTCATCTTTGCCTCAGTCCTCATTCAGCTCTTATATCCTATTCTGACAACTGGGTCCTGTGCTCTTGCTGAGGACCTGAGGACCACCTGAGCCTCAGTATCCCCAGCACAGGGCCTGGTGCAAAGGTTCATAAGAGCCTGTGTCTGATGCCTTTCCAGCACAGATTTCCTGCTCTTTCTCTACATTGCCACCCTCCCCCCACCCTGCTTACCTGTCCAGGTATTCCAGTCCCTCCCATACTAGGGCCCTGCCTCGCATTCCTAGACCTAATTTTCCTCCTTGTTTCCACCCCAAAACTGGAACTCTACACTTGAAGCTGGGAGTAGTTAAGAAGCAACATTTTTGAGTCAGAAAAGTTATGTGATCTTGAAAGAATTATATTTGGCCGGGCACAGTGGCTCATGCCTGTAATCCTAGCATTTTGTGGGGCCAAGGTGGTTGGATTGTTTGAGCTCAGGAGTTCAAGGTCAGCCTGAGCAATAGTGAGACCCTCATCTCTACTAAAAATAGAAAAATTAGGCAGGCATGGGGACAGGTGCCTGTTGTCCCAGCTACACTGAAGGCCGAGGCAAGAGGATTTCTTGAACCCAGGAGTTTGAGATTGCTGTGAGCTTTGATGATGTCATGGGACTCTACACAGATGACAGAGTAAACCTCTGTGTCAAAAAGAAAGAAAGAAAGAAAGAAAGAAAGAAAGAAAGAAAGAAAGAAAGAAAGAAAGAAAGAAAGAAAGAAAGAAAGAAAGAAAGAGAAAGAAGGAAAGAATGAAAAAGAATTATACCTTGCCAAACCTCAGCTCCTCATCTGCAAAGTGGGTACAATAGGCTCAAAGTCCATCACTCAGTGGTTAGGGTGCTAGCCACATACACCAGGCTTGGCGGGTTCGAACCCGGCCCAGGCCTGCTAAACTATAATGACAACTGCCAGGCGTTATGGCAGGCACCTGTAGTCCCAGATACTTGGGAGGCTGAGGTAAGAGAATCTCTTAAACCCAAGTGTTGGAGGTTGCTGTGATCTGTGACACCACGGCACTCTACTGAGGGTAACATAGTGAGACTCTATCTCAAAACAAACAAAAAAAAAGAAAGAAAGAAAAAGAAAACAAAGTGTGCACAATAATATTTACCTCATTAGCTCATTATGGGTAGTAAATAAGACTAAGTATTTTAAAATTCCTTAGCAAAGTATCTGCAGATAGCAAAACGCTTAACAAACCACCCTTGGTGCTTTAATAAAACATGTTTTAAGTTTTTACAAACTAATGTCATATTCTTGCTATTTGACTCCCTGGGTTTCAAACCCCTGCTTATTCATGTACTATCCCCCAAGTCTTGACTGCTCCTGTAACTCAACCTTGTATTTGTCATGTTTTGAATTGGCCCCAGCAACTGTTGTCCAGTCTCCCCTCTGGTGACTGTGGCCCACCCTCCCTACACAGCTTCCTCTTGGTTCGCCTCAGCCCCTCCAAACCAAGTTCAGCTTGCTGGGCTGGGTCACAAGTCTGCCTCAGCCTTCTCCCTGTTTGCGGTCTGACAGACCTGACCAAGGAACTTGGCCTTTCCAATTTACTCATACTCATTAGCACTGTTGTGAAAACAACTGGTCTGCTTCCAGAGAACCAATCCTCCTGGGGCTACTTAATACTCACCAGATTGCTTTGCAAGTTCAGATGCTTTTTGTTGTTGTTGTTTTTGCTGAATTATTTCGATGAATCCTTAGTTACCTAAATCCTGCAAAGACTTTTGTCCTCTTCAGCAATAGTTTTTTATTTAAACATATTGATCACTTTCTAGGTGCCAAGCACTCAGGTAAGCAGCAGAGGCAGAGAGATTGGCAAGACACAATCCTGTATCTCACTAGGAGATGAGACAGAAGAATCACAGACAGAGGTGCCATTGTTAGTCACCTCCTTCCATTTAAACTGACACGCAATGGGACATGGGTAGCTTAAAAACTAATTCCAAACTAACATCACTGAAGTTGGCTTCTAGAATACTCTTTGTCAATTGCATTTGCAATCACAAGCTCAATGAATTCATATCCAGCACCCAGATTAAGAAATGTAACTTTGCCAAAATGCCAGCAGCCCTGTCATGCCCCACCCCCACCCCACCCCACCGTCCCTCCCTACCCCTGGGAGCCATGGGCCTGATGCTGGGCAGATGCGCGGAGTGTGCACTCTTGTGTGACCAGCTTTCACCATTCATCATTACAGTGGTGAGGCTCATCCAGGTGGCTGCACATAGCTTCAGTCTGTTCACTCTCGTTTCTGAATAGTGCTGTTTTGTATGAATGCTTTACACTTTACTTATCCATTTTCTCTAACTAGACATTCTGTTTCTGGCTTCTGGTATTATGAATAATGTTTCTATAAACATTGCAGCACAATGTTTTGGGTTGACATGTGTACCCTTTCTGTTGAGTTTACAATTAGGAGTTTCTTGGTCATAGCAATGTGTATATTCCACTTTAATAGATATTTCCCAGTGGTTCTACTCTCTTCCATATGTGTTTTTAAAAGATGCTACTGTTCCAGAAAAACAGCAGTTCTTTCATGGAAACCTGCCCTGTGGGATCTAAAATGCTGATCCTAGGACGTATACTCTGAGTCATCAGCTTAGTTCTCTTTGGGTTTGCTCTTTGTGCTCAGGGGAGACTGTTTTTATTGCCTGCTGGGCAAGTGCAAAATGCCAGCGTCAAATCCAGAGCTTATATATTCCCCTGGAAAGCTAGTGGAGATTCCTCAGAGCCTAGGATGATTTACTCTGGGTTTCAACAGCCTTCTGTATCAAGGGAGGGAGGATATATTTGATCAGACATAAGGCATGGGATAGCTGGGATGAAAAAGTTGGGTTAGAAAACCAAGACACAGAATCAAAAACTCGTCCTCTAAGGCCTAAAAACAACCTAAGCGGATACGAGGAATAAGTCAAGAGGAGCAAGTAGAAGGAACAGAGCAGCTGAGGGGAAGGCAGTCTGGACAAACGCCTCAGTTCTGGGACTATGTAAAACACGAGACCTAGTGGCTGGGTTGCCAGAACCCTTCTCCCTGTCAAACCTTTGAAACATCTATGTCTAATATTACAATCCATTTAGAAAGCAACGTAGCAATAGATAATGATCCATTGGATATTTATACCTCTTAATGCAATCATCCACTTCTGAGAGTTATTGCCGGACTATCGTTCCATACAAAAAGAGGAAAATCAAATCTATTAACCTGTTCATTGCAGGTGTATTTATATTGTTAAAAAACAAAAAATAGGAAACAACCTAAATGTCCAACAGTAGTAGACAGTGTATCAGTTTGATTGACTCTTACAAACTGTTAAAACTAATTAATATTAAATTTATGAGCAAATGTATTTAAATTAAAATTTCAGGATACAAAATTGTATAGATATTATTCTAATTATAATGAAATAAGCATGCACATGAAAGTGGATAGAAATTTTAAAAGGATAAGGATATAGCTAACACTCATGCCCACTGTAGACTAGTCCTGTTTCATACAAATTAATGTGCCCTCCTAGCAACTTTATGGGGTAGGTAGTATTATACTTCATTTCATAGATAAGGAAACTAAGCCGCAGAGATGAAACGTCCAAGTTAGTAAGTGACAGAGCTCAAATATTTTGACCTCTAAGTCCTTAAAACTTAAGCCCTCATCATGAAAATATGAATGATAAGAGGAAGGAGGACTATCAGATTTTCCCCTCTTTATTTGTCTATGAATATCTTTATAACTAAATAAAATACGACAAACATGTGTTGAGCATTTATTTAGTCTCTCGTAAAGAGCTAAATTCTTTCGCAGACATCATTTCACTAAATAGTGACAAGAACCCAATGCCATTGGGACTGCTGTCTTTAGAGATTAAGAAAATGAGAGACATGATCTCATTTTTGATAACAAACATCAACTAAACACAAGAGAACAAAATCTACAAGCTTCCATAAATCCATATGGGAAGTGAGTGTACCACAGAGAAGTTTATTCTGAAGAGAAGCAAAGCCGAGTGGTTCCTCCTAAGAGAAAAGCCACCAGTGGGAGGCAGAGATGTGAATGGATGACTAAGAATGCCTGCTTTTGCTAGAGGGCAGTCAGATCACAGAAAAATCAGGAACAAATTATCTAAAGGATATAAAGTGGCCATGAGTGGGAGAGGACAAAAAATGGTTAATTGGGGAGGAGGAGTTGGTTGTCCTTGTGGTCACTGCAAATAAACCCACTAAGTGATCTCTGAGAACGTGAGCTCCATTCTGTGGAAAGGAATTACGGGAGGATTCCTTGAAGATTTGAATTTTAAAAACTTGGTCTTGAAATTAGGCTGAAATAAGGGAGATTGAGTGCTGACCTGCCAAGATTCTTCTAAGCTTAGAATTCGGGCATTATGCACTAGATCTGAGTCGCCTGCCTCACTCAGTGTCAAAATTACTGAGCTCTATATACATATACATATACGTAAACATACATATGTGTGTACATATTAATATATGCACATACCAATACATTGTTTGTGGATATTAAAAGTAGCTAGACTTATAAAATGCAAGGAACATCCCCCCCTCACCACAACAAAGACAGCTAAGATCAACCTCTGACCTGTTTCCATGTAATTACATCAACAACCTGGGGGAGTTTCATCACCACCAGCATCTTTGTTTCCTTTATAGCACCTCTTCTAACATGTTGGTGCAGAAGGAAACCAGCACACAAGTAACCTTACACTGGGTCCAAGGCAAAGTCTTGCACACCCTTGACATCAAACGTACCTCCAGCTTCTGTCCTAACACGCATGTCTTTCTCGGTCACCATAGTATCCCTAACACACAGGGCAGTGCCTGGCACCAGTGTTGAATAAACTGCTGTCAGGTGAAAATTGAGAAGAGGAGACATAGTCCACCCTGCCACCAGCTCAACAGTCCTTGGGGAAGTGGTGGTGAAATAGCAGAAGGAGTCACTAGCTTACCCCACACACACGTGCCGATATACACAGTGCAGACCTGTTGCATTACAGGGGCCTAGCAAGAGGAAGGGTTTGGGGACATGGAGCACCCCTGTGGGAACCCTGGTCCTGGAGGGGCAGATTCCGTCCCAACACTGCTCACAGCCAACCCTGGGGATGTGGCGAGTCTCCTCGCTCCTCTGAAGCTCTCCATCAGCATCAAAGAGTCACAGCGGACACTGGAAACACCTCAAATCCAACAATGCTGGAGCAGGAAAGAGATTACTTAATCCAATCTCCTGTTTCACAGTAAGGAAACTGAGGCTGAGAGAATCAAAGCACTTCTCCCAAGACCTCCCCCATTTCTAGGGGATCTAAACCTAGGCACTCTGTCGCTGTGGCACAGTGGACATTCTACTCCATCACAGTGACAGGCACCAAAGAGCAGGATGTATTGGGGCAGAGACGTAGGATCAGTGGAGTCAATGCTATTAACTTGCTAGAAATGGCAAAGGAAACAAAGGCAGCTGTTCCCAACATAGACATAGCCCGGAGGCAGGCAGAATATAAAATCCTACCGGCAGACCTGGAATATATAAATCAGAACAATTGGGTATAATAATTCAGCTATCAACTGTTAGCCCTATGGAAAGACATTTCCTTGGGAGGAAAGGGGAATAGAAAGAAAGCTTTGTTACATGTTGCACTCAAACCTGGTGGAAACATCAAAATTATCTCATTAAAGAGTAACACACTTACTCAAGACAGACAAAAGGAGTTCACAACAGTCTTAAAAATCTGTTTAAGGACTTTCACTTAATCCCCTCCTTCAGTAGCCGTTTTTTTTTGGCTGTAGGCTAATACTTACATCATTTTATTTGGCCTATCCCTGAAAATAGTTATTTAAATGAATGTTCCTTCCATGACCTGAAAAGACTAGTTGATATTGATTGAATCAAGTCTTTCCAGTTCATCTAGTGACAACTCTTTCTGAAAAACTCAAAAGGTGAGCTATCTTCTCATATTTTAATAAGCAGTAGTTTCTGTTAGGCTAGGATGTCATAAACAAGGTCACTTTTAACACCAAAGAAACATTTACATAAACCCACAGCATCAAGGATACGCAATTAACGAAAATGAATAGTTAATGAGCCTGCAAAATTATACACACCCCTTCCCAGAGCAAATCTTACTGAATGATGAGTGATGGAGTTTTCCATGGTTGAATCTCCTTTTTAATTGAGTAAATAAGCTAAGGTGAGAATTAAAGCATAAATTAAAGCATAAAAATTCAGACAATATGTGGGAGGAATGAGGGATAGACATGTTTCAGTAAAAGAGCAGGAGGATTTACTGGTTTTTAAAAATACTTGCATCCCCTCTACACTTAATATCATGTGGACACGTATACGCACATATGCACACCTAAGCACACCAGACAAGCTGTCACGTCGGCCTTGGGATCACATTTTTTTGCCTGTATCCCTCCATTCTCCATATTTATTCTTCACCACTCCCACCAAGAAAAAATGTCTTTCATTTGTAGATTTGTTGCCCCCTAACTGGGACGGGTGTATTACTGCTTCCATTCCTGACCATTCTTGCACTCTCGATTTATGTTTAGCTGAGGGACTCGCTTCAGCCAGGAGAGTGGAGTCGATGCAATAGTGTTCCAGTTCCAAGCAGAGTCTGAAATTGCCTTGCAAATTTTTGCCCGGCCTCTTGGACCTCTGCCATCACCACACAAAGAACCTGCCTGGGGTTGTCTGCTGATCCAAGAGGAGGATGAGGGACACAAAGAACAGAAGAAAACTGGCAAAGCCCAGCCTAGAGGGACAATGTGAGCCAGCCAGGATTAGCAGAGCCACACAGCCACACCGAGCCGGTTCAGAGGACCCAGAACTGACCCATAGGCTATAATAATGATAACTATAGTATTACATGACTTTATATAATAGCTGTAATAATAATAATAACAACTGCTGTTTTAAGCTCCCAAGTCTTAGAATGGCTTATTACACAGAAATAGACAATAGATACACAGACCCACATTGCATGACAATCAGTCAACAACCACGTATACAAGGGCAGTCTCATAAGATGATAATGCCTTATTTTCACCAAACCTTTTCTATGTTTGGAGACACAAACACTTACCACTGTGTTACAGTTGCCTACAGTATTCAGCACAGTAACATCCTGCACAGGTTCATAGCCCAGGAGCAACAGGCTACCCCACATGCCTCGGTGTGCAGCAGGCTCTACCATCCAGGTTTGTGTTAAGTAGATTCTCTGATGTTCACATACTGATGAAGTCACCTAACGATGCATTGATCAGAACATACCTCATTGTTAAGTGCTGCATGACTGTACCCAATTTGTTTAGAAATTCAACCAACGAGTGATAGGGAAGACGTTTTCCTGTCAGTGATTTACTTCTCTTATTTGTACACAAAAGCTAACACTAGTGGCTACCTTCCCCAAGGTACCACAAAGGTTAAATATCCATAAATTTCTCAAGCTAGAAACCTCACGCAGCTGAGCACGAGATATTATGAGATAATACATTGAAAGATGAAAGAAACAGAGAAAGAGAGAGTGAAAGAAAGAAGGAGGTGGGGAAAGAGAGAGAAGGAGGAAGAGGAAGGGAGGGAAGACGACAGGGAGGAGGGGAACAAAAACCTTCCACTGTCAAGGGTATCACATTTTTTGAAAGGACACACATTAACGCAGTGACTAAGTACACAGACCCAGGTAGATAGCAGGTATTTGTTAAGATTGATGGGGGTGACATTTCATTACAGATAATTCCCTTGCATAAGAAGATGTAGATTAAAGATGTATCTGAATGTCCCACGGAGAAAATATTTTCTGGAAACTAGCATAGTGCAATCTGCTAAACGAAGCCCAAGCAAATTTCTTCTCTTCAGAAACCCCCCCCTAGAATTCCCTCTCCATCAATGAATGACAATCTCAGATGGCCATCCAGGCTGGTGAATTACCGAGGCAGCCATGCCCTTTGTTCAGGTGTGACAGGCACCGCAGAGATGCCTCATCCTTTACATTATGCAAGTGGAGGCAGGATGAATCCTTGACTAATTGCTAGCCTGCCCTGCCCTCCACCTAAGGCCTTGGAACCCAAATTGCTGATGAGATAACTGTTGGCCAGTCTACACTACAAAGAAAAATCGTACTTCTGCTAAGCAGCTGTCACCTGAACATTTAATTGAGCAGAGAGAGCTCCATCAGGAAGAGTTGTGTGTGCCCCATTTGATAAATCCAAGCACAGAAAGAGACAAGGTCATGTGTGTCTTTATCAATCAGAAATTGGCACCAACACATCACACTGGTAACTGAGAGGTGAGGACGTTGGGGGGGTTGGCGAAGGGACGGCTAGCCCAACACGCATGCAGATATACACAGAGGACAGTTTATAAGCCAAGCAGCCTGTCTCTGCCTGTCCACCACGGAACTCACCACTGCTTCTGAGTCCACGTGCAAACAGAGTTAGGGTACCAGATCTATTTCACCTGGACAACATCCTTTCCCACATCCCATGAAGGACTCCCTATGCAACATCTGGCAATTAAAGGAATCCATGGTCCTCTAGTAGCTCCCGGATTCCCAGATGGAAAAACACAAGCCATAATCCCAGAAAGTTTACCAGGGCTGGGTTTATGAACATACATCACATGACAGCTGAAAGGGGAAGCAGTGTGGTGCTCACGTGGCTGGAAAAAAGGGACTTGTTCCCCAGATGTCCTCATGTAACTGGTGGAGGGAGGCTTTCTCCTCTACTTTCACTCCCTAATTTAGTAAGCCAACCCTTCTCACACCTGTTATCCTCCTAGGAGAGTGGATAGCAAATCAGTCATTCACAACTTAATGTCAATGTGATTAGATTATTACTGTCCAAAAAGGTTGACAGCAAATATGGGCCGTTTGGTTGCATGGATGAAGAAGGTTGATTTGGAGCATCAGGCAATGCTGGGGGGGAGAGGGAACTTCTTGAGTGCACACTCCAGGCTGTCAGAGGTCAGACCTCTAGGGACAAGGAGGGGACAGCAAAGTCTGAGAGAAAAACACAGCATGAACAGGGCTGGCAGAGCCACTCACAGTGCACCATAGTGGGTCTTCCATCCCAGATTTTTCCCAAATGGCAAGTTCTGGGAAAGTTACAGATGTGCTCAGCTGTCTGCATCAGGCCTGGAGCACACACAGCTCTCGGCACCACCACTAGCCACAAGCATCTGCCTCCATTTAACCTATTTTCGCCAGGTAAATATCGTCATTTTCCATGTGTGTCATTATGTGAAAAAGGTTAGGAAGCCCCGCTGTAGCCTAATAGTGTAACAGAGTAATGATCTTTAAAAAAAAAAAAAATATTCTACTTTTCCTATAGTTAACCACTTTGGGGTTTTTCCTGAAGCCAGGGAGTCTAGTTAGTCAAGCAGCTTTGTAGACCATCGTAGTGCCTCCATCTTCTCATCTATGACAGGAGAAGCCTGTACAAGTTGGTCTTGAAGGTTTCTTCCGGCTCAAGATCTCTGCTGCCTGCCTGGCTGTCACAGGCTGGAAAGTTTTACCATTCCTGTCCATGGTCTCAGCCAAGGACCACTTCTTCTGAGACAGACTGGTTTAAACCCCTTGGCTATAATGTGCTTCCCCTTTGAAATGTCTCAAGACACTCACAGCTACTTCATTCATTCATTTGTGTAGCAAGGATTTGTTGAAGGAGGGTCTGCCCCGTAAGTGCATACATTTGGGAATTGGACTGTGGATTCAAATCTCAGTGTCACAGCTTACTGTGTGTGTGACCTTGGGCAAGTTACTCAGTCTCCACTTGCCTCACTTTCTTTCCTCAAGGAAGAAAGGAAACTAAGAATCATGTCTACACCTCAAGGTTATTGTAACGGTCAAGTTGATGTTTATAAGGCGTGGTGCCTGGCATAATGTAAGAACACAGTAAATCAGCAGTTGTGATTCTGATGATGACATTTTACACTATCCAATGCCATTCTCCTCTCAGGCTGCAATCTTCATTTGCTTCTTCAGCACCTTAATCTTAATCTTCAGTGCCTCGTGCAAAGCCTGGCATGTGGTCACATACCAGAGGTTCAAGATGTTGGTGAAGGGAACTGATGGGCACAAGCAGTGCTTTGATTTCAGTCCCATCAAATTTCTCTCTGTGCTAATTTTCAGTTTAAATTTTCTCCTCCTTCACTTACACTGAGGCTTTCTTTGTACTCTTGTCTTTGCAGAGAGCAAGACCAAATGTAAATTTCTCTGTTCACGGGAGAAATATTACCATTTGGGGAAGTGACATGAATACCTTTCCCCAAACTCCTTTCTCCCAGCTCCCCAATCTAATTGCCTCTTAAAGGAATAAGAATTTGAGTAGCCAAATATAACCCACAAAAGAGGAGAATTCAAAAATTTATGCATTGGATTTCCAGATGTGGACAACCCTTATTTTTGCCTAAATGCTACTGACAATTTATGGTTGTCTTTGGAAAATCATTTGATAATGATCCAGCTATCTAGAACCTCTTTACTTTATGCCTGTTAAAAGAAAAGAAAGTTATGACCCAGGAAAATTTCCAGACTGCCATAAAAGCAAAGTGATTGCTGCCAAGAACCCTCTACCGTAAAATCTCCTCTAACGGCGTCTTACCTTCATGTATCTGTAAAGCGCCCTTTTTAAAAATCAGGAAAGGCCATCAATCATTTCTTTTAAGGCTAACTGCAGATGTTTAATGCAGAAATGAAATGTTATAAAATATGGAGTAAGAAGTACAGCACACTAGAATGAGAGGCGAGTGTCTGCCAGAGAGGGACGGAAGCACCAGCACTGTGTGACCAGCAGGGAGGCTGGCGTGTGGCTGGACCTGTAGCAAGTCCTCACTTGCCCCTCAGCGCCCACCCCTGATGAAAGAGGGTGGCAGATGGCAGTTCCCAGACTTTAAAGGGTTTTTTGTGTTTTTTTTTTTTTTGAGAATCAAATGAGATAGGAGAAGAGCACTTTGAGAAATTAAGCATGATATGAAAATAAAATATAACCTATTAATGAGAATAAGCACAACAACCAAAAAACCCTGTATTGGTAATTCCATGTTTACATGCTAGTCAAAGCTGTCACCATGAAGATGTGGTAAAATCAGAGGACTGGGCTTTAGGCCAGTAGTTCCTAAATCTGATCAAGCATCTGAATCCCTAAAACCTACTTAATAGAAAAGGTCCCACAGGCCTCCCAATCAGAATTTCCATAGACCTATTAAACCAGAATATGTGTGTTGGACACGAGAATCTGTGTTTCAGAAAACTGCCCAGGAAGGGGTGATGAATGAAGAGATTGGAGGACTATTGGGCTGGACAATTTCTAAGCTCCTCTGTAGCCAGAGAAAAGACAAACCTATGTCGTCATCTTTGTAAATGTCTGCAAGCATTTGTCCAGTGCCCCACGCCACTCTGTACTATTTCTCTGCCCAACCTCCCCCTCCCATGTCAGAGGGTAGATTACACACTGGCCCTGGCATTCAGGGATAAAAGGTATCAACATAGGGACAGACATATCCCTCTCCTTCTGTCTGACCGTGACTACCCTGGGGAAGGAACACTTCACATATGTCCATTACTTGAAAGATTTTAGTGGGAACTGAAAATTTATCCAGAATAACTGAGCTACTGGGATTCCCTTTCTTCTCCCCCTTTCCTCCTGCCTTCCTCACGTTCCTCTATAGTTTACTTACTATGTGCCCAGCCCCATGGCAAATTCTGAGGGTCCCATGCTGTGCCCGTTGCCGCTCTTGGTCTGGCAGGGCAGATCCAACATGATAACCCCCTTAGATGATGCTCCGAAGGAAGGGCACTCAGATGTGCAGTCTACAACAGAGGAGTCCAACCCCATCTGGAAAGTCACCCAGGAGATATAAAAAGCAGGAGGAATTGACCAGCAAAGTCAGTTTTCTGGCAAAGATAATCCAGGCAGAGGAAACAGTTTATACAGAGGTCCCACTGTCCTAAGCCCAGGGTGGCCATCCGAGAATGGGGGAGGAGGGAGTGGCATGCGGTGGTCCCACAGAAGCAGATCTATACATTGTAGGGCATCCTTATAACATTTTGGACTTTGTCACACAGCAATGGGAAAACGTAAAAGGATTGTAACTAATGCAGAGAAAGGCATCTACGAGAGGAGTCTACAAGAGCACCCCGACTGCAGGAACCAGTGGTGGAAACCAGGAAACAATTAGAAATATTAAGTCTGCCCACATGAGGTAGCCATGGCAGCAGCTATGAGGGGGAGGGACAGGGTTCTGATGGATAAAATTGATGAGGTAAATTTTAGTTTTTACTGGGAAACGAAAACCTCACCATGTAATCAGTTTAGCAGGAGAGCAGGATACTGGTTGGGAAGAATCAAAGGTGTCCATGCAATAAGAAACTTGAGAAGTTATGATATAATCCAACTTCTTATATAGAGAAGGAAGCCCTGATCCAAAGACATTAAGCAATTGGTTTAAGATCACAGATCTAGAATACTCTCTATGCTCTAGGATCAGGATAGGTGATAATCAAAAAAGAGAAATTAAACCAGTTGAGGCCAGATTCAAAGTCAGACTGATAAGCTGTTGGCAAGAAATGAAGTATGTTCAATGGCCCTCAGGCCCTCGACTGGACTGGACCTGATAAAGCTTTCATGCTACAGCACACCGTTATGGAGACAAAGAAGGAAGCCAATGTCACTGTCTCCTCCTTTCCCCCCAGCAAAGAGTCATACAGCGCTGTGTCTGGGACAAATGCAAGTCAACCAGACCTTGCCCACACTCCCTCAGGACACCCCATCCACGCCTGGGGGCCTCTCACACTTAGTTTCTCAGATGCGCTTCTGGAGCTGATGGAGCACAGCTGGATGCAACAGCCTGCACCCCCACCCCATGTATGTCTTGGGACTTTGCAGACAGTGACACAAATGGAGGCGAGAGGCTCCCCTGGTGTGCATTACACTCACCCTCAGCCAAAAAGATGAGCACAGCCAGAGGAGGGAGAGAACTGTGTGATATCTGAAACAACTTTCGCCTCCTAGGGATTGATACCATGGCTGCCACAAGATTAATTGTATTTTTCCTGGAACAAAGCTGGAAATCACTCAAAGGGTAATAAATGCTGAAATCTGTCTATGCTCTGCCAAAATTTCAGACAAAAAGCCAATAAGGCAATTTTTACCTTCCATGCTTGAATGAATTTTTTTCAACAGAATACAATGGTCTAGATCACCCCAGGAGCTCATAAGAGATGGCTCGCATGGTCTGAAGAGTGAATTCTCCTGGGTCAGCTATACTTCAAACCACATATTGGCATATGTCACCCAAGGGAATCCACAGCCTCTGTGTCCTTGCTAAATTCCATGCAAAAATAAGGGCTTACCAGGTGTGTGGACAACACCAAGGTTTGTCCCTAAGATCACCTTGCCTTGGCCTGAAGAAGCCAAGAATGTGAAGTTTATGGGAGCAGGGCAGAGAAACCTGTTAGCCACAGCTACTTTGGGTTTTGAAAATATTCCAAAGGTTGATATTGCAAAACCTCATCTTGGAACCAGACCAAAGCCTTTCGGGGCTCCCTCGGGTAAAGTAGATGGTGATAATAACCTCTTTCATATATATAAAGCAATGTGTAGGTTGTAAAGAATTTTCGTACATGATCACATTTATCCTCCTAACAACCCCATGAGCTGGGCATTATTAATCTCACTTTACAGGTGAGGAACTAAGGATCAGCTATTTTAAACTGGCTTATAGAAACATTTCAGAAGGAATAATCACACATGTGTATAAAGAGTTCTAAATGTACAACTGCATTCACAACATCTAACCATAGTCAGGGCTCCAGCAGAAATTAGATGGCAAACTCAAAATGGAATAATTTTAAGAGGTGTTATTAGGAACTGTTAACACAAGCGAGGGACAGGTGTAGAAAGTACACAAGGGCTAGACTGGTCCTCCGGGATGAACTGTGTGGCTGTTACGTTTCTAGAGGTGTGGAGAGGAAGAAGATGCCAGAACCAGGAGACAAGGAGCCAGAAGAAGAGGCTCTGTGACCTTCAGTCAAAGCAGGCAGGGAGTTGGGAAAAGAGGTGAACCCAGGGCCTGGGTCCCTCCTGGGCCAAAGTCAGAGGGAAAGAAATCAGAGGGAAAAAGAGCGATTGAGGTAAACTGTATGTCTGAGCCTCCTGGAGCAGAAAGCAAGATAGAGAAAGGTAAGGAATAGATGTGGAGGGGCAAATGGAAGATATCCAAGCCAGACGTCTTCAAAGCACTATTTATAACTACAAACAACCTACACACCCAACACTGGGAGAATAGTTAAATAACAACGGTTCACACAAACAATAGAATACTTGTCTATTCATGAAAAACTGTTTCCACACTCAATAAATAACAACAGGAAGTATGTGTGTGACATAATAAAAACTCAAAAAAGCTAGATGTTTTTTTAAATGCAATGTACTATGGTTCTGAACATGCTCAAAAGAAGGAAAGCTGGAGGAAAGGCAGGAAATGTGCAAGTGTCTGAGTGTCGTTTCTGGGTTACAGAATTATGGTTTGTTGTTACGGTTGTATCCATTTTTTTCAATGTATATTTCTCTATTTTTTCAAATGTTTCATAAAGGGCCTATATTGCCATTATAAGCTGGAAAAATATATATATTTCTGGCTTAAAGCAGATTATTTTAAGTCTTGAGAAATTCTGAATGTTAAAAAATCATTGGCTCCACCAAACTCTGAATCCTCAAGGTAAGAAGTAACAGGAAGAAAAATAATCATCTATTGATAGCAAATTAGGTGTTGGTTATTCTTAGAACAGCTCAGAGTCAGCTGTCTGTTTTATAATGTATCTCCATAACAATCCTGTGGCAAAAGAATCACCACTTCCTTTTAAACACACAAGATGACCAAGGTGTAAAAAATTATATCACCTATCTAAGGCCATGCTGCTAGAAAGTGACAGAGCTGGGATTGGAACCAGATTTTCTGATTCTGAGGTCAAAGCTTGCTCCATGGAGCTGGGCCGGCTCCCTGAGGAAGGCTGCTGTGCTCCTAGGAGTTCTGCCCTACAGAGACATTGTCTCCTAGATCACCGGGAATCTAAAGAACTGCACTCCAGCCAGCACTTCTTGGGCCTCTTGAGCTAACAATAAAGATATGGAAATTCCATGGAGCACAAAATAACATGTCCTGGTCTGGTGTTCCATTCATAAAATCTTTCTAATCAGGAGTTTGCTGATCCCGGCTCTACACAGCCTAAGAAGTACCGAGTGCTGACTATGGGCCAGTCACTGAGTGACACACTTTTATGTGCATCTCTCTTCATCCTCACAACCTTTTGGGGCAAGTCTCTCACCCAGTCTTATCCAGGAAGATAAGGTCCAAAAACCAAATAGCTAAGTAAGTGTCAGACAGGGATGTGAATGCAGACTCATCTGACCATAAAATCCGGTCCTGAGGGGCTTATTAATTAGATGATGAGATAGACCATGCTTATTTGAGAAAGTACGGAACAATAAATCAGCCATACTGATTAGTACTTATTACGTATAATAGTCATGTTTCCAACTGGCTTTTATGATACTCAAAATCCTACCACAAGGACATCATTCTGCTGTGGAGCTCCCTTCCCCAGTGTAAATTAGGTGCCACTCCTCAGCACTGGAAATGTAGTCTGACTATGTGTCCAAGAAGAAGAGGAGGGTATAGGCATTGGCGAGCATTTACCGTGTCTGCCACAGGAGCAGCTCCTTCTTGGAGTCCTCAATCCCAGAGCTCATACCTGGTGGCAGAGGAGCACAGGCTCCTGGTGTGGTCCAGGACTGGGCCTAAATCAGCCTGTACTCCAAACCCTACTCTGCTCTCAGTACCATTGTAGAATAGCCCTGTGGCAGGGAGGCTGGTCTCCAGGGCCATGATAGCCTAGCGCAAAGCAAGACAGTAAAACTTGTCAAAGAACCCCAGCCACGGAATTCCCAGCCTTTCCTAGTTACAGGAGTACACAGGAATTAACTAGTAGATATGATTTCTGCCCGTCATGTGTCCACACTCTGCGGAAGGCAGAAGGCCCCCTCAAAGCAATGCTCTCATTCCAGCTCCTCTCTCTCTCACCCTCCTCTCTCTACTCCCCCTCCAGAGCCGGAGTTTACTCTTTCTCCCACAGGGAGCTGTACATTAAGATTCCATTTCACAGTGGGGTGAAAGGATAAGATGTATCTTAATTTACCTGGTGTTCTGCCTGCCTAGCTTTCTTAGGTATTCAGCCTGCTGAGAAGGAATTGGGTCTAGCTTAATGATCAGTTCGACACTTAACCTGTTGCTGACACTTGAATGTGTTCTAACCCTGGTTAAAATTCAGGGCCAGCATCTAGGCAGTTAGCCTGGGGTAGGAGATCCTCTCTGGCCCTCTGTCATTACTTGATTTTCTGCCCAGCAAAGTCAAGAAAATAGTACTTGGAATGAGATTAAGTCTGAACTTCAAAAATGTCATTCCTTGAATTCCAAGTGCTGGTTTTAATGCTTTCTGGCATGGGTGAGGCCCCATATTTCTAGCCTGACACCCTAGCTTTGCAATTCCTACAGCTTCCAGGAGCTTGGTGGTTCTCTGCTGCCTACCTTCTACAAATTATTAGAAATTAATTTGACTTGGTTCAGCATTATCTGACAATTGCACTGACCCCCCTGTGAACCTTTCTGGCTAATTTACATCCCCGCCCATGTGGCTTAATGTCTCCAATGCTGGCACACATTATTTAAAGCTCATGCCAATTACAATTTTTTAATGCAGTCTGAAAATCATGCTGTTACTTAGCAACAAAGGTCACTCCAATAAATAATAATACCTTGTGAGCCTATTGATACCCTCGATTCTTTTTCATGGGGATTGAGAGTTGGTAGTGAGACCTTTCTCAGCTATTGCTCGAAGGCTGAACTCTGACAGCTCCTTCAACATGTGGGAGTCCTCCCCCCAATCTCCTTGCTGCAGCCCCTTCAGGGCAGTGGGTGGGTGGGCCTGGGTAAGCTCCCCTCTTCCTATCCTCCCTCCCCGGTGTCACTAATGCTTGGGGATTGCAGGAAGAAAACTGCTAATATACAGATCCAAAGGGTAATGGGATTCAGAAACAGCAAGCTGAAGTCTCAGGAACCTTTTATATCAAAAATCTAGGATAGAACATCACAAATAATATGGAAGACATTGATTTTTTTCTCCTTGTAGACTCTCATTTTTCCCCTAGAAAAATGAATCTTCTTTGAAACAGAGTTTCACTTTATCACCCTTGAACAGTGCATGCTTTGACGTCATAACTCACAGCAATCTTGAACTCCTGAGCTCAAGTGATCCCCTTGCCTCAGCTTCCCCAGCAGCTCTGACTACAGATGCCTGCCACAATGCCTGGCTATTTTCTTTAGAGACAGGGTCTCGCTCTGGGTCAGGCTAGTCTCAAACTCCTGAGCTCAGGCAATCCACCTGCCTCAGCCTCCCAGAGTGCTAGGATTACAGTCATGAGCCACCATACCCAGCCTTCCCCTTGGAAATGTTAGCTGCGGACATGTTGCCTTGGTAGGCCCATAGTGGACCACCTCCAAGATATGGGGGATGAGGGAGTTCAGAGCATAGCTAGACCCCAGATTTAAACCCTAAGGGCACTCCTCTCCCTTGGTGTCTCTCAGCCTCCAGTAGGACTCACTGCCCTCTCTTCTCTGTTGGAGCTCTTTCCTCCCTGGGCAATGGGAAGACAAAAGGCACCTTGAGAAGCTCACTACACATGGATGTTTGAAAACTGTAAAGTCCTGTATACATAAGGAAAGACTTGTTATGAGTACTCAAACATCAAGTGAATTTTCACAAGGCCTGTCAGGGTGTCTAAGGAAGGAAGAGTCTAGTCTCTCCTCCTGTCTTCTTCCCACTGACCAGCATATATTGTCCTAAAGGTCATTCTACACAAAAGGCCACTGGCTCTTGGTGTACTCCTTCCCATCAAGAGCCTTCATCCTTAAAGAGACAGCCTAGGAATTTCTTCTTGGGGTGTGATCCACTTGAAGCCACACAGGTGCCTGTGAAAAGGGAAGTGGTCTATAGTACCAGTCTGTATCCTCTGTATAGAAATCAAGTCTAAGTGGCACCTGTGGCTCAGTGAGTAAGTAAGGCACCGGCCCCGGCCAAACTGCAACAAAAAATAGCCCGGCATTGTGGCAGGTGCCTATAGTCCCAGCTACTTGGGAGGCTGAGGCAGGAGAATCACCTAAGCCCAAGAGCTGGAGGATGCTGTGAGGTATGATGCCACAGCACTCTACTGAGGGTGACAAAGTGAGACTCTGTCTCTAAAAAACAAAAAAACAAAAAAGAAAAAAAGAAATCAAGCCCAGGTTGTTGGTTCACATTAATTTATTGCCAAGAACTGTGCCAAGCACTTCACATATTTTACCTATTTAACCCCAAAACAGAGGTACCACTGTCATCCCCATCCTACAAACAAGCAACTGAACTACAAAAGAAAGTTGTAATTACCAATTATAAGATTTGTAAGATGTTCTGGTTCCAAAAACATCCATGCACTTAACCATTACCCCTAACTACCAGGGTGCTAGAGAATCACTCTCATCACCTTGCTAATGATAACACTTACTTTAAGGGCCCTGAAATCAGACCTGGAGGAAATTTTGGGATGGTCCTGTCTTCCAAAGGCAAGCTACAAAACAATATTAAAGGAGATCTTTCCCTTTAAGTTCTGTTACTGAAGATGAATCTCAGCAAATAGGACCAGCTGAATTCTCATTCCTTTGATCAGTTTTTCTGCATTTATATAAATCCAGCCTTAGTAGTGCAATTCACTGCACACTTCATTTGCAAGGCACTGTACTAGGTACCAGAAGAAATGTAGACGTGTATGTAACTAGACAGATGGCCTTGGTTAGGTCTGAACCTACGTGTTCTTGTTGTGAAATATCCTGGCAGGAAAAAGGATCTAGCTGAGCAGATATTGGCACCATTTAACTTTATCTTTCCTACTACTATCACTTCACCTCATTCCTAAGGACCGGAAGAAAATGCAACTATCACACAAGCGGGTTTCTTTTCAGACCAGCACTTTTGATATCCAGAGAGAAGGTCAATGATCTGTAGAGAAAGAATGCAAGTTGTACCATTTCAACAAGCCCCAGAAGAACCTTCTTAGATTAATCCTCAGCCTTAAGGCCCCTGCCTTAATGCCAAGTCAGAATGCTCCATCATGCATGGGATCTTCATCCACTATTCCATTTGAATTAAAAATCATTTGAGGTTCTTCTCTCAGGCTGGTGTAGCTTGAGACCTCTAAAAAGACAGCTTTAGAACCTGCTTCCCCTCCCAGGGCTTCTGTGGCACATCACTCAGCATCAGGGTGCAGCCCACAGGCTTCCAGCTCTCCCTCTGGCAGGACATTGCTTCCTGCCATCCTCCACAGGACAGGAGCCAGCTACACCATCAGGAACCAAAAGAGGCCAAAAGGCAAGCAGCCAGCCTCTCAGATCCAGTTCATTTCAGTATCTCTGCTGCCCAAGGCTGCTCTCTCTTCTGCCTTGTTATACTCCTATGTCCTATTTAACTTGATTTCTGGAATGGGTTTGTTTTATCATGCCTCAGTGGTTTGCATATTTTCTGAATTTTTACCTTACCCTCTCCCATTGGTATGAGAACTATCTTACAACAGAGTCTCCATGTTCTCAACTTGTCTAATTCATTCATTCTCCCTTTGTTCACCAATATTTATTGGCAGCTATTAATGGCAGACTGTGCAAGATGTTTGATACAAATGAATAAAATGCAACCTTTGTACTTGAGGAAGTGAGAGTCAAAGAAGAAAGCTTACATGTAAATCAATCATTGTAATGCATACAATGAGTTCATAAAAAATCCAGAAATAAACCAGAGAAATGTGAGACAGACTGGGGAGGAATGAAGACACCTACCCAGAAGAGGAAGAAGAGGAGGTAACTGTGCTAAATCTTAAGGTTTCAGAAAGAAGGATTGGTGTGATCTAAAGCAATCAGGATTTAGGAAACAATAAGTTCTTCATTGTCAGAGAGCAGTATGTGAAGTGTGAAGCTCAAGGAACATGAGGGCAGACAGGCCACAGTGGTCAGCTTTTGGAAGGCCTTGTGTGACCCACCAGGGACTTTGGTTAGCAGTATCAATCACTCACAATTTTTAACATTTACAGTGGGACAGGCTCTGCACGATGCATTGCATATGCATTACCTCACCTGGTCCTTATTGTACCCTCATGAGGTAGGCATTAAATTGAACCATAATAAATTTACCAGTATGCCACCATTTTGAGCTATCAGTATGGAAATCCCATGAAACCTAACGCTGTTTTTGTCATCACCATTTCAGAGTTGGAGAACTTAAACAAAATTAGTTTCTTACCCAGGGTCACATTGCTACTGAGTGAAGGGGCAAAGACTCAAACTCAGTTTGATAAGTTATGTCAGAGGAAGGGGAAAGGTTTAGATAAGGGACAACAAGACCTCAAGGAAGTGAGACTAAGCCCTGTGGGTATTTAGGCCATAACATATGGGAAGAGGCAAATGTAAGTGCAAATTCCCCCAAGCAAAACGGCCTGATATAGAAGCTGCTGGAGCCCAGGGTGGCTGGAGTAGAGAGAAGGGCAAGGAGGAGAATGGTAAGAGATGAAGGTTAAGGTATAACATGGAACAGGATCATGTCCGACTGTATAGTCCAGTAAAGCCTTTGGTTTATACTCAAATGAGATGGGGAAATCATGTGGACTAGTTTCCAACAAGATCATGCCAGCTGTTGGGTTGAGATTAGACTTTAGAGGCAAGGACACAGGCAAGATGGCTGGTGACAGGGCAAAAGGTGGAGGTGGCTTGAGTCGAGGTGGTGGTGGTTGAGGAGGAAAAGCCATCAGGATATGTTCATGGTCTGGATAAAAGTTGTAAGAGAAGGAAAGGGGCCAAAAATAGTGCCAAATAGTGCTTAACAACTGTTGAGTCAAAGAATAAATTAAAGGGAAAATTAAAGAACATCTGAGACAAACAGAAAACACAACACACCAAAATTTATGAGATGCAGCAAAAGCAATTCTGAGAGGGAGGTTTATAGCAATAAATACCTGCATTGAAAAAGAGGAAAGATCTCAAATAAGCAACTTGATGTTATTCCTCAAGGAACTATAAAAAGAAGATCAAATTAGGGCTGAAGTTGGAAGGAAGGAAAAAACAAAAGTCAGAAATAAATAAAATAAAGACTGGAAAACCAATAGAAATGGCCAAGAAAATTAAAAATTGTGTTTTGGTAAAACTAGACAAAATTGATAACCCCCTAGCTGGACTAAATAAGGAAAAGAGAGAGAAACATCAAATAAATAAGATCAGAAATGAAAAGGAGACTACTGATAATGTGAAGATACAAAAAAATCTTAAGAGATGATTAGGAACAATTATATGCCAAAAACTAGACAGTCTATACTAAATGGATAATTCCTAGAAATAGATAACCTACCAACACTGAATCTCAAAGAAATTGGAAATCTGAACAGACTAATAATGAATAAAGAGATTGAATCAGTAATTAAGTCTCCCATCAAAAAAAAAACGCCAAGACCAGATGGCTTCATGGCTGAATTCTACCAAACTTTTTAGAACTAATACTTTTTCAAATGCTTCCCAAAAAATTGAAAAGGAGGGAATATTTCCAAACTCATTTTATGAAGCCACCCTGGTACCAAAGCCAGACAAACACGACAAAAAAGAAAACTATAGGCTAATATCACTGATGAACATAGATCTAAAATTCTCAACAAAATACAAGTGAACTATATTCAATAGTACATTAAAAAGGTCCCATTATAATCAAGTTGAATTTAGCCCTGGGATGCAAGGTTGGATCAACACATGCAAAGAAATAAATGATTAACAGAATTAACATGATCATCTCAAAACATCCAGAAGAAGCATTTAACAAAATTCAACACTCTTTCATTATAAAAATTCTCAACAAATTAAACATAGAAGGAATATTCCTCCACACAATAAGCCCACATAACAAGCCCACAGCCAACATCAAACTCAAAAAAGAAAAGTTGAAAGTTTTTTTCTATGATCAGGAACAAGTCAAGCCACTCTCTTGACTACTGTTCGATAGTACTAGAAGTCCTAGCCGAGCAATTAAGCAAGAAAAAGAAATGAAATGCATTCCAATAGGGGAAAATAAAGAAATTATCTCTATTTGCTGATGACATGATCTTATATGGAGAAAATCATAAAGACTCCGCCAAAAAACTACTAGAACTTACAAATTCCTAAAGTTGTAGGATACAAAATCAACTTAACAAAAATTAGTAGCATTTCTATACACTACCAGTGAAGTGTCTGAAAAATAAATTAAGAAAACAATCCCATGTACAATAGAAAGAAATAGATAACAGAGCCTAGGAAGGGTCATTAGGAGGGAAGAGGAGGATGAAGAGAAGTGGCATCCAGGGTACGAACACATGGTAAGATAAAAGTAGTAGTTACTATAGGCTTGGAAAGGGGAGAGGGTGAAGAGGGAAAAGAGAATATAAATGTATTCATTATCAATGAACTATATACCTAAAAGTGGTAAATTATTACAAAAAAGGATAGAACAAACAAACTCAATGTTTGGTAGCAGAATGGTATGACTATACTTAACAAAAACATCTTATTCCTGGGTGATGGACACCCAAATGCCCTGACTGGATCACTATGCATTACAAAATTTCTCAGGTACCCCATTGCACAAATAAAAATCAATACGTATGTAAAATAATTTTGAATACAAAAAGTTAAAATAGTAATAAATTTAAACAAGGAAGCGAATATCTGTACTGAAAACCATAAAACATGAAAGAGATTAGAGATGACACAAATAAATGGAAAGATATCTAGGCTCATGAATTGGAAGAATTAATATTGTTAAAATGTCCATACTATCCAAGCAATCTACAAACACAATACAATCCTTATCAAAATTCCAATACCATTCTTCACAGACATAGAGAAACTTCTCTAGGATTTACATGAAACCACAAAGAACCTCTAATAGCCAAAGGGATCTTGACCAAAAAGAATAAAGCTGGAGGCATTAAACTACCAGATCTCAAAACATGTACAAAGATGTAGTCATCAAAACAACATGGGTGCTGGCATAAAAACAGGCATACTGACAATTGGAATAGTATAGAGAGCCCAAAATAAACCCACACATCTACCGTCGATTGATTTTTGACAAAGGTGCCAAGAACACACAATGAGGAAAGAAGAAAGAATATTGGGAAAATTGGATATCCACACACAGAAAAATGAAAATGAACCCTTTTTTTACCCCCTACATAAATACCAACTCAAAATACATTAAAGACTTCAATGTTAATATTTGTACCAATTATAAAACTACTAAAAGAAAACATGAGGGAAATCTCCATGACATTGATCTGGGCAATAGTTTCTCAACTGTGATCCCAAAAGCACAAGTAATGAAAGCAAAAATAGATAAATTGGATTGTGTCAAATTAAAAAACATCTACACAGTAAAACAAACAAACAATAAACAGAATGAAGACATAGTCCACAGATTGTGAGGAAATATTTTCCAATCATACATCAGATAAGAAGCTAATATCCACAATATGCAAAGAATTCAAACTACTCAATAACAAGGAAACAAATAACCCAATTTAAAAATGGGCAAAGAATTTTAAAAGACATATGTTAATATCAAAAGAAGACACACAAATGGCCAACAGAGATACGAAAAAATGTTCAATATCTTTAATCATAAGAGAAAACCAGATTAAAACCACAATGAGATGTCACTTCACATCTGTTAGATCAGCTATTATCAAAAAAATGAAAGATAAAAATGTTGGCAAAGGTGTGAAAAAAAGGGAATGCTTATATGCTGTTGATGGTATGTAAATTAGTCTAGCCATTTTGGAAAACCATATGGAGGTTTCTCAAAATACTAAGAGTAGAGTTACCATATGATCCAGCAACTCCACTACTGGGTATAGATCCAGAGGAACTGAAATCATATATCAAAGAGATGTCTTTACTCCCATGTTCACTGTGATATTATTCACAATAGCCAAGATACAGAAACAAATTGTCCATTGAAAAATCCAAAAAGTGGATTTTTTAAAATGCAGTACACCTACGGTGCATCTTACAAGGGTATATGTGAAACTTAGTAAATGTAGAATGTAAATGTTCTTAACACAATAACTAAGAAAACACCAGGAAGGCTATGTTAACCAGTGTGATGAAAATGTGTCAAACAGTCTATAAAACCAGTGTATGGTGCCCCGTGATCGCATTAATGCACACAGTTATGATTTAATAAAAATAAATAAATAAATAAAATGTGGTCTATAAACACAATGGCATACTATTCAGCCTTAAAAAAAAAAAAAAACAGAACAACACAACAGAAATAAACCCAGGGGACACTATTTTAAGGCCAGAGACATAAAAAATGCACAATCTCGCTTAAATATAGAACCTATCTATACAGGTCGAACTCATTGAAGTACAGAGAGAATAGAATGACATTATCAGAAGGCAGGGGTAAATATGCAGAAAAGGAGGACCTTGTTCAATGGTTACAAAGTTTCCATTAGGAGCAGCAAGTTTTGATGATCTACTGCACAGCAAGGTGATTATAGCTAATAAAAACATACTATATATCTCAAAATAGCAAAAAGTGGATTTTAAATTTTTAAACACAAATATATAATAAATATTTGAGGTGATAGATATGCTAACTAGCCTGATTTGATCATATCACAATGTATATGTGTATCAAAACATCACACTGTATCTCATAAATACCTATAATTATTATTTGTCAATGAAAAATAAAACTTGGGGGTGCCTGTGGCTCAAGGAGTAGGGTGCCGGCCCCATGTACCGGAGGTTGTGGGTTCAAACCCGGCCCCAGCCAAAAACTGCAAAAAATAATAATAAATAATAAAATAAAATAAAAATGAAACAACATAAAAGATAGTGCCAAGATTTTAGAAAAAATTAAATTGCATTAACCACGATAAGGAAGTTTCTGGTAGAATAGGTTAGCAAAGATTATCAAAAGCTCAGGTTTGAAAATGCCAAGTCTTTAATGCTTACTGGACCAATTGAAATGATCAAGTAGGCAATTGGATGTGTAGCTCTGTAGATCAGGGGAAACGTCCTGGCTGGGAGATATATTTGGAAGCTATCCGCAGACAGATGGTATGAAAGCCGTGTGGTTGGATAAAATCACCTAAGGAGTGTGTACTGAGACAGAAGAGAAAGGTTCCAGGAGCAACCCATGGGGCCCTCAAGTTTTTAGAGGAAACCTACAAAAGAACCAGCAAAAGAGACTGAGGAGAGAGAGAGAGACTGGCCAGAAAAGTGAGATCCCAGAGGAAGGCATTGATTTTTAGCAGCTTAGAGATCAGCACAGGGATGAGGAGGAAAAGGGTTACTATCACTTCCCGGGCCACTTTTCTGTTCTCACTGCCCAGTCTCCCCTCTGCCCAATGCTATAGCCAAAGCCCAGACTTCAATGAAGCTATAACTGTCTGAATTCCTGGGGTAGTTAATTAAGAGTGGTCACTTAATTATTCCAGTATCAGTATGTTTTTATTGAGTTAATAAGAAAGCTTCATTGCCTGAATTATGTAATTGCGCACTCCATAATCAGAGAATTCCCTAAGAGTAAGAATAATTTTATTGACTTTTGTAATCAGGGCAGTTACTGTGAAAACACTTAAGTTTCTGAAAACTTGGATAATTTTTATCCAATTTCCTAAAATTATCCATTTTAACTTCTGTAAAAAGATTCTTTTTTTTTTCCTGCTGGGAACCCAAGAGAACCTGATATTTGTGCCTCCCCACAGCAAACTTTTCCTTTCTGAGTACATTTATAAGCCAATGAATTAGCAAGGCTAGTAGCTCCTAAACACACACGAATCTCCCCTATTAGATGTTCATACAAAAGCAAATATTCATTGACAGAACTTCAGATTGGCAGTCCATACTCTGAAGACATTATAGAATCGACAGGAAAATCTCATTTCTTAAATATGCTCCTCGCCTTCCAGCTTTTATTGACAATTTCCTATCCAATATGGAAATCGTTTCCCAGATACATGGGTCACTATCATGATCCCCAGTTCATTCACACACACTTTCATTTCCTTTTCCATTTATAATGTTTTGCTCTAAGCAGCATTTTCTCCTCTAAATCTGTTGTAGAAGAAATTATGACATTTCACTGAACACAGAGTCAAACATCTATATGAACAGATATATGTAATACAAGCATGAATGAGTTCCATGTGTTTTTAAAAAAAAAAAAATAGGTTTTCCTAGAGCAAGAAGGCTTCCAATACTAATCATACACATGTGAATTTTACTTAACAGATTGTCAGTGGCTTTGATTTCTGAGAAAATTAATATTATCATCTATATAAATATCTTTACCTTTGAAAGAAATAAGAGAAAAATGATGTTTTTTCCTTCCTACAATAGAATTTACTCCTTCTGGCTTGTCTGTACCAACTAAGGTCATGGAGAAAATCTTTTCCTACCATCTAACATTCGCCTTCACTTGACCCTGATTACTGTCCGAAATAGCTGACTGACTGTGCTTTGGCTGTCCACGTCATATTCCATACCTAAAGGAAGTCAGAGAGCATTTCTGCTCCATGCAATTTATCTTCTGCATTGATTTAAGTAGTTAAAAGTGAAAACTGCCACAAGTACACTCTGGCAGGTGATTCCTCCCTGTCAATCCCAGAAAATACAGATATGCTGAGCTTTCATTCAATATTCAGAACCTTCGAGGCATTATGTGATCATATTGCCTTTTACCCATGTTAACATATGTGTTGCACTTTTGACTATGAACACTGTTTTAAATATATACCCCCATTTCAAAACAAGGGGGGGAAAGACTTTGATGATTCTCTGGGACCACCCTGATGCGGCAGAATTCCCACTGTGATCTTCAGAAGAGCATAAAGCCCATGGAGTTCAGCTTTGTTGTCCTCTTATACCCAGGAAATAAACTCCTGAACAAAATCAAAATCACTTCCTTCTAAGAAACCATAGATACTTCATTTCAGGAAGAAAAATTCCTAAGGTAGTTTTTTTGATAAAACTATGTCTATGTCTCTGGCAGCTCATTTGGTGAGAAGTCTTCTGATGTGTGATCTTGACATTGCCAGAGGAATTGTTTCAGCTGACTTCAAGTTCTGTATGAAGTCCAACAGAGTAGCCTCACACACAGCCCTCCTGGGCCATTCAGCAGCTCTGGGAAAGGGGAAAGGTGGGAGAATCCTGACCCATGGCTCAGAGCTGTGGCTCAAGGCCACTCCACCCTACTAACTAGGTACATGACTGATGCAAGTCATTGATCCTCTGCAGAACTGAGCCTTCCTCCTTTGAAAATGAGGTTATTAAACCAGGGAAGATGATCTAAACATTCAAAAACAGGGGAAAGAAGAATTAGGCTATGACACATCCAACCCAAGGATAAAGAATGAGGAAGACCTATTGGTGCTGGTCTGGAAAGAGTTCCAAGAAGAGTTGATCACAGAACCAAAGCTGAAAGGATCCACAGAGGGTGTATCAGTTTGCAATCCCACCAGCAGTACCAAAGTGTTGCCTTCTCTCCACATCCACAGCAGCATCTGAAGCTTTAGGATTCTGGGATGTGGGCTATTGTCATTGGGGTTAGGTGATATCTGAGTGGATGTAACCTAATCATTTCTAGCCTCATATTAATCCAAAATTAAAAAAAAAAAAAAACAGCTATCATACATATAAAAAAAAGCTGAAAGGATCTTCCCATTTATAGAAAAAGCAAAATCCGTATAGGAAGGTAAACTGTAAATTCTTATACATTTATGGATAAATATAGATGAATACATATGTGTATTTATAGAGATAGACAGGCTGAGTATTCCTTATCCAAAATGCTTAGGACCAGAAGTGTTTCAGATTTCAGATTTTTTCAGATTTTGGAATATTTAAAAATACACAGTGAGACATCTTGGGAATGAGACCCAAGTCTAAACACGAAACTTATTTATATTTCATATATACCTTATACAAATAGGCTGAATGTAATTTTATACAATATTTTAAATAATTTGTGCATAAAACACATGACCTATCTCATGGGATCAAACACGGAATTTTTCATTTATAGCATCACATGAATGCTCAAAATGTTTCAGATTTTGGAGCATTTCAGATTTCCAATTTTGTATTAGGGATGTTCCACCTGTACATACAGACATGCTGTCCATGCCTAGAGGTAGGTGTGAAAGATCCTTATGCATCGCATAGACATAGCAATAATTAAGTCCTGGGAAGGAAGTATGGTTAGGGCAGATTAAGGGGGGAATTTCCTTTTTATCCTGTGTTTTTTGGCACTCTGGGTAGTTTTTTTAACAATAAGAATACATTTACATATTACTTGCATAACATTTTACCAGCAAAATAAAATGTCTAAGATGCTAGGACAGGATGAGCTTCAAAATATAAATAGAAAGAATGGGGTAAAACAAAAGTGCTCCCATTTTTTTCACAGGGATATTGAGTCAGTGAAATAAAAGACTATGTATGACAATAGTTTGTAAATGGGATAACAATGTACAAATAAAAGGTCTGATTTTCTTTTTTTTTTTGTATATGTTGTCAGTGTGTGTTATGAATAGTGGCTAAAATCTTACACTCTAGAATCAGACCTCAGGATTTGGAGTCTTCTACACCACATATATGAGATATAGGTCTCAGGAAAATTATTTAATTTTTCTATACCTCGGTTTTGTATTTGTAAAATTGGAGCTATAATAGTCATTACCACCATAGGATGATGGCAAGGATTAAATAAATAACATATTAGAGAGTTTAGCACAGAGACAGGCACATGGTGGCCCTCAGAATGAGTTCAATCAGGGCTATTACAAGATGACCTAAAGGATATCCAAAGGCTCCTACATGTCAAAATGTAACCCCCCACCCCTCTTGACTCCTCCCATTAGTCAGAAAAAGTTCCACAATAGTTTCTGTCCGGCTTAGACCCTCAAGACCCCTGTTATGAAAGAAATGTAATGTTTACCCAAGGAAGGTTAAACTTTGATATTCCAGAAATATTTGCAGTGCATCTCTGACAAGCAAGCAAGGCACTCAGAGCAGGAAAACATAACGCCAAAGAGACGCTCTGTGATCTCCGGGAACTTGAAGAGATAAGACATAAACTCAAGGAAAGTGAAAGAATATACAAGAGATAAATAACAGCTCAGGGCTATACAAGAAATGTTGCAAGCTGGTCTGTGATTAACTGCCAAACAGCAATGTAGAGAAGGGTCAGAGCCATCGAAAGGCAGAATGATCCAGGGCTGCTTCAAGGAGAGAAGGGAACCTGCGCCAAGGATGGAATGGCTTTGGATAAGCAGGGATGAGCAGAGGGGATGCCATGGGAGGAAGGTGGGACGTGAGCCGTGACACAAAAACAAGAAAGCCCTTGGCATTATCGGGGAACCATGATGTGAAAAGGAGTCTGGAGCAAAGCAAAGGAGTTAAGCAAGGGACATGCCATAGAATGAGGGGGAGAAAGGCAAGGTGGTGTGGAGTCAGAATACGGAAGACTGGAGATAGATGAAGAAGTTTGAAATGCAACCTGCAATCTTCCTAATGCCACGACCCTTTAATACAGTTCCTCATGTTGTGGTGACCCCCCCCACCATAAAATTATTCATAATTATTCATAATTTTATGAATTATTCATACAATTATTGTATCAATTATATTAATATAACAATATGTTATTTATTGATACAATAAATAATTATTCATAATTTAATGGTTGGGGGTCACCACAGCATGAGGAACTGTATTAAAGGGTCACGGCATTAGGAAGGATAGAACCACTGGTGTAGACAATGGAGGGTCATGGAGATTCCAAATGAGCAAATACTGACACAAATCAGGAAACAACAAGTGGGATCCATGGCTGAGAGAGGGAACCACAGGAAATAAGCAACTGGACCTGTTGTAGTGACGTAAAGGGGTGATCATGGTGAGAATCCTGAACTAGATGGGTCGGAGGGAAAAACAAAGCCATTCAGCCAATTAGCAGGCAGGCAACCTGCAAACAAGTGGCAAATTGTTTCTAATCTTGTTTGTATTGATTATCACCATTGCTTGCATTAGCGTAAGGTTAGTTCCTACAAGGAGAGGAACCTTGAGGAAAAAGAGCCCAGGACCCCAGGACAGATAAGTTTGGAGGAGGCAAGGGAAAAAAAGAAAGCTTAGGAGCTGGGTACACTGGCTCACAAGACAGGTGGAGTATTATATATGACCCAAGGTGTGCATGGGAGTGCCAAGATCCAGGGATTAGAAAGAGGCATAGAAGAGATCTGTGACTTGAGCACTCCTGATCAAATGGACAGTCTGTGCTTCAGCTGAAGTCAGGCCAGTTCAGTCTCCCAAATACTGAGTCAGCTCCTCCTGTGTACATAGCCCCTATGTTCATTGAGGTTAGAGTCTACTAGCAGGTCTCTGGGTTATACTCAGATATCAATAATGCACAACCCCATGATCACTGCCATAAGGAACAACCCAGTGCTTTGTGAGCTCAAAGAAAGGGCTACAGTGAATGGGCTGGGGATGGGGGCTTGCACCAGGAGTGGGGTGGGGAAGGTGGAAAAGAAGGGTTCTAGAGTGGAAGGGAACCTCACAAACTCAGTCCTAGTTCCAGAAAAGCCTTATGCTTGCGTGAAAATAAGAAGGTACAGTTCTCCTTTAGTAGAGCAGAATGATAAGAATACATGAGCTGAATGGACAAAGATGGCTGAGAACACCAAAGAAGTGTTGGTCTTAACTGAGTGAAGAGTAGAGAGTCTGCAAAGGGCCTCCATCAGGGGAGCAGAGGCCTTGGTGACTGTTTATTTGAAGCCAAAATCTGGACAGTTGGTATGGAGAGGAGGGAGCCATTGCAATAGGACAGGTGAGTGGTGATGAAACAGGTAAGGGCAGCACTGATGGAACAGAGGACGCAGGTGTGAGCTACATCTAGGGAAAAGACTCTCTCAGGCCAGAGAGCTCATTGGACACGAGGGAGAAAAGTGAAAAAGAAAGAGGAAAATGTGCAGAGGTCAGGAAAGGTATAAAAAATGTGCTGGGAGGGGGGGAGACAAGATGGCGGACTGAAGCCAGCTTTCAACAAAGGCTCCTGTCCAGAAGGAGAGTTAAGGGACAGGAATTTAGTAAGTATCCTGGTGGACTTGAGCCTCACCAAGAGAGAAGGCTGAAGAACGCACATCAACACCGCTGAGGCAAGTTGTGATCACAAGGACGCAAACAAAAGGTACAAAATCCACCACCAAGCGGACGGGAGTCCCCCTCCCCCATGAGACCGGCTCTAGAGCCCCACAATTGAACAAGCGGGCAGAAATTAAAGGCCCTCCCACTACACTCCACGGGAGAGACCTTCTAAAAACTGGACCTACCTCCCCTACTGGGGTGCCGTGGCGTTCTCCTGCCGGACATAGGGCTGAATAAAACTTTGGGAATCCTTTGCCGGCAACCCTGAATCCCCGGTGCTCCCCTCCCGCCCACTGAGGTCTGGAGGCCTGTCCCCCAGGACTTCGGATCCTTGGGTGATTTCTCAAGGGGAGTGGACAGTCCCCGAGTTGCGACTGGTCAGCATTGACTCTGAGGCACGCAAGTGAGGAGAGGGCACCAGGCTGAGGGGGAGTCACGCCTCACGGCACTTCCCTGCGGTGCAGTGCACCAACCCTCCCCGGGCATACGGGGCCCAAGACTGAATCAGACTCTGGCCTCCCCGCTGAGAGCTGAGAACCCCTACTCTCACTCGGGGTCTGAGGGCCTATCCCCCAGGAGTTCGGCTCCTTGGGTGATTTCTCGAGGGGAGTGCACAGTGCCTGAGCTGCGTCAGGTCAGCGCTGACTCTGGGATACGTGAGCGAGGAGAGGGCACTCTGCTGAGGGGAAATCAAGCCTTGGTGGCACTTCCCTGCGGTGCAGTGCAGGAGCCCTCCCCGGACCGTAGTATTGAGTAACACTGAATGAAACTCTAGCTTCCCCCCCCACTCCCAATCGGGGTCTGGGGGCCCATCCCCCAAGAGTTCTGATTCTTGGGAGATCTCTTAAGGGGTGTGGACCCAGTACAAACTGCGGCCGCTCAGTGCTGACTCTGGGGCACGGGACAGAGGAGAAAAGGGTCGCCTGAGTGCCCACACCAGAGCAGCAGTTCCCTGGAGGTAGATCAACAGCCGTTTTTTCTTTAACGGCAGAACGCTCACTTCTGGATATTCTGAGGCCACACCCCCTGTCTCCCTGGGCAACCAGAGGAGGCCACCGGTGACACGGCTCACAAACCCGGAAGCCTCAAGGGCGGGGCCGACCCAGAGAGGTGTTCAGACGCAATTCTCCAGCAGCAAAGACGTTCGAACTCAAAACAGCCCGTCTTCTGTAGGCGATGACAGGAACAGAGACAGAACCTCACAAAGTTGTTTGTTCTGTTCTGTTCTGTTAGCAGCATCCATCAGGGACGGGGCTAAGCCTGAGTGAACACCTCCTTCCCATCACCTGCATCACTCAAAGATGTCAGGCCCCATCTCCTCCTGCTAGGTAGCGGCAGTCTGCGGGGGCCTGGCAGACTTCCTTGCGATTCAGGCAGGTGCAAACCCCTGGAGTGTCTGTTCACTGCAGGCAACTGGGTTAGCCATCTGCAGAGATACCAGTGACTGGGTCCGACGGAGGGGCAAAGTGGGGAAGGAGACGTCAACCTTCCCAGACTGCTCTGTTTGCTGGGTGGCTCCTCCTGACTCCACGCTGCACTGGGGTGAGCTGTGTCAGAGGAGTCACCAGGCCCCTGTGATCCAGTTCCCAGAGACCTCTTGAACCCTTCCACCCGAGACAAGTGCCGATTGAGACAGTTGATTCGGACCTTTTGAACTGGGCTAATAGACTGAGGACTTTTCAGGTGGTGCCCTGGGTGTGCGATTGTAGGAAGGTTTGATTCTCCTTTTCCAACTGGGGCCAGAGGTGGGCAGGCGGGGTGACTTAATTGCTGATTTTTCCACACAGCTGAGACTTCAAGCCAGAGTAGAAGTTGCAATAGGATCGAACAGAAACCAACTGAAAACAAGACAGAACCACTTTGCTCCACCACACCAGACAGGGCCCCAGTTTCTCAGGCCACAACACTGTACGGGCCCTCGATAAAACCCCAGGGGAAAAACCAAAGGAGTAAACCATGGGGCAGAATCAGCGGAAAAACTCTGGTAACATGAATAACCAGAATAGATCAACCCCCCCAAGAAAAGATACGGCAGATGTGATTGAAGATCCCATTCATAAACAACTGGCTGAGATGTCAGATGTCGAATTCAGAATTTGGTTTGCAGACAAGATTAATAAAATGGAATTAGGAATTCGAGGAGAAATTCAAAAATTGTCTCAAGAATTTAACGAATTTAAAGACAAAACCACCAAAGACTTAGACACACTGAAACAAGAACTTACAGCCCTCAAAGATATGAAAAATACAGTAGAATCCCTCAGTAACAGAATGGAGCAAGCAGAAGAAAGGATTTCTGACATTGAAGATAAAGTCTTCGAACGCTCTCAATCTCTCAAAGAGGAAGAGAAATGGAGAGCAAAAACGGATCACTCACTCAGAGAACTCTCAGATAATTCGAAAAAAAACAACATAAGGGTTATAGGAATTTCGGAGAACGATGAAGTAGCTGCCAAGGGCACAGAGGCCCTTCTACATGAAATTATGAAAGAAAATTTTCCAGACATGCCTAGAGAATCTGAAATTCAGATAGCAGACAGCTTCAGAACCCCAGCACGATTCAACCCCAATAAGCCATCTCCCAGACATATCATAATTAGCTTCACTAAAGTTAACATGAAAGAGAAGATTCTCAAGGCAGCCCGGCGAAAGAAAACTATAACGTACAAAGGTAAGAATATTAGAATAACTGCAGATCTCTCTGCTGAAACTTTTCAAGCCAGAAGAGGCTGGTCATCAACTTTTAATCTCCTAAAGCAAAAAAACTTTCAACCCAGGATCTTGTATCCAGCTAAACTGAGTTTCATCTATGATGGAGAAATTAAATACTTCAATGACATTCATATGTTGAAAAAATTTGCCATAAGTAAACCAGCTCTTCAGGATGTTCTCAGACCTATCCTCCACAATGACCAACCCAATCCTATACCACAAAAGTAAACTCACTCAGAAACTTCGGATCAAACTCCAACTTCCACACTGGTGAAAGGATTAAAAATGTCCACTGGACCTTTGAAAAACTCGATACCCAAAATTCCACCAGACTTATCAATACTCTCCATCAATGTGAATGGCTTAAACTGTCCTCTAAAGAGGCATAGGTTAGCTGACTGGATACAAAAACTCAAGCCAGATATTTGTTGCATACAAGAGTCACATCTCAACTTAAAAGACAAATACAGACTCAGGGTGAAAGGATGGTCATCCATATTTCAGGCAAATGGTAATCAGAAAAAAGCAGGTGTTGCAATTTTATTTGCAGATACAGTAGGCTTTAAACCATCAAAAGTAAGGAAGGACAAGAATGGTCACTTCATATTTGTTAAGGGTAATACTCAATATGACGAGATCTCAATTATTAATATCTATGCACCCAACCAGAATGCACCTCAATTAAGAGAAACTCTAACAGACATGAGTAACTTGATTTCCTCCAGCTCCATAATCGTTGGAGATTTCAACACTCCCTTGGCAGTGTTGGATCGATCCTCCAGAAAGAAGCTGAGCAAAGAAATCTTAGATTTAAACCTAACCATCCAATATCTAGATTTAGCAGACATCTACAGAACATTTCATCCCAACAAAACTGAATACACATACTTCTCATCAGCCCACGGAACTTACTCCAAAATTGATCACATTTTAGGTCACAAGTCTAACCTCAGTAAATTTAAAGGAATAGAAATTATTCCATGCATCTTCTCGGACCATCATGGAATAAAACTTGAATTGAGTAACAACAGGAATCTGCATACCCATACAAAAACATGGAAGTTAAATAACCTTATGCTGAATGATAGCTGGGTCAGAGATGAGATTAAGAAAGAAATCACCAATTTTTTGGAACAAAATGACAATGAAGACACAAACTATCAGAACCTCTGGGACACTGCAAAGGCAGTTCTAAGAAGGAAATTTATAGCACTGCAAGCCTTCCTCAAGAGAACGGAAAGAGAGGAAGTTAACAACTTAATGGGACATCTCACGCAACTGGAAAAGGAAGAATATTCCAACCCCAAACCCAGTAGAAGAAAAGAAATAACCAAAATTAGAGCAGAATTAAATGAAATTGAAAACAAAAGAATAATACAACAGATCAATAAATCAAAAAGCTGGTTTTTTGAAAAGGTCAATAAAATAGATAAACCTCTGGCCAACCTAATCAGGAAAAAAAGAGTAAAATCTCTAATATCATCAATCAGAAACAACAAAGACGAAATAACCACAGACTCATCAGAAATCCAAAAAATCCTTAATGAATATTACAAGAAACTTTATTCTCAGAAATATGAAAATCTGAAGGAAATAGACCGATACTTGGAAGCACGCCACCTTCCAAGACCTAACCAGAATCAAGTAGAAATGTTGAACAGACCCATATCAAGTTCAGAAATAGCATCAACTATACAAAACCTCCCTAAAAAGAAAAGCCCGGGACCAGATGGTTTCACGTCAGAATTCTACCAAACCTTTAAAGAGGAATTAGTACCTATATTACTCAACCTGTTCCAAAATGTAGAAAAACAAGGAAGACTACCCAACACGTTCTATGAAGCAAACATCACCCTGATCCCCAAACCAGAAAAAGACCCAACAAGAAAAGAAAATTATAGACCAATATCACTAATGAATATAGATGCAAAAATATTCAACAAGATCCTAACAAACAGAATCCAGCAACACATCAAACAAATTATACATCATGACCAAGTTGGTTTTATCCCAGGGTCTCAAGGCTGGTTCAATATACGTAAATCTATAAATGTAATTCAGCACATAAACAAATTAAAAAACAAAGACCATATGATTCTCTCAATTGATGCAGAAAAAGCTTTTGATAATATCCAGCATCCCTTCATGATCAGAACACTCAAGAAAATTGGTCTAGAAGGGACTTTTCTTAAACTGATAGAGGCTATCTACAGCAAACCCACAGCCAATATCATATTGAATGGAGTTAAATTGGAATCATTTCCACTCAGATCAGGAACCAGACAAGGCTGCCCATTGTCTCCATTGCTTTTCAACATTGTAATGGAAGTTTTAGCCACCGCAATTAGGGAAGAAAAGGCGATCAAGGGTATCCATATAGGGTCAGAAGAGATCAAACTCTTGCTCTTCGCAGATGATATGATTGTGTATCTAGAAAACACTAGGGACTCGACTACAAAACTCCTAGAAGTGATCAAGGAATACAGCAGCGTCTCAGGTTACAAAATCAACATTCATAAATCGGTAGCCTTTATATACACCAACAACAGTCAAATTGAAAAAGCAGTTAAAGACTCTATCCCATTCACAGTAGTGCCAAAGAAGATGAAATATTTGGGAATTTACCTAACAAAAGACGTGAAAGATCTCTATAAAGAGAACTATGAAACTCTAAGAAAAGAAATAGCTGAAAATGTTAACAAATGGAAAAACATACCATGCTCATGGCTAGGAAGAATCAACATTATCAAAATGTCCATACTACCCAAAGCAATATATAATTTCAACGCACTCCCTATTAAAGCTCCACTGTCATATTTTAAAGATCTTGAAAAAACATTACTTCGTTTTATATGGAATCAGAAAAAACCTCGAATAGCCAAGACATTACTCAGAAATAAAAACAAAACAGGAGGAATCACACTACCAGACCTCAGACTTTACTACAAATCGATAGTGATCAAAACAGCATGGTATTGGCACAAAAACAGAGAAGTAGATATCTGGAATAGAATAGAGAACCAAGAGATGAATCCAGCTACTTACCGCTATTTGATTTTTGACAAGCCAATTAAAAACATTCAGTGGGGAAAAGATTCCCTATTTAACAAATGGTGCTGGGTGAACTGGCTGGCAACCTGCAGAAGACTGAAATTGGACCCACACCTTTCACCATTAACTAAGATAGACTCTCATTGGATTAAAGATTTAAACTTAAGACATGAAACTATAAAAATACTAGAGGAGAATGCAGGGAAAACCCTTGAAGAAATTGGTCTGGGTGAGTATTTCATGAGGAGAACCCCCCGGGCAATTGAAGCAGCTTCAAAAATACACTACTGGGACTTGATCAAACTAAAAAGCTTCTGCACAGCTAAGAACACAGTAAGCAGAGCAAGCAGACAGCCCTCAGAATGGGAGAAGATATTTGCAGGGTATATCTCTGAGAAAGGTTTAATAACCAGAATCCACAGAGAACTCAAACGCATCAGCAAGAAAAAAACAAGGGATCCCATCGCAGGCTGGGCAAGGGATTTGAAGAGAAACTTCTCTGAAGAAGACAGGCGCACGGCCTTCAGACATATGAAAAAATGCTCATCATCTTTAATCATCAGAGAAATGCAAATCAAAACTACTTTGAGATATCATCTAACTCCAATGAGACTAGCCTATATCACAAAATCTCAAGACCAGAGATGTTGGCGTGGATGCGGAGAAAAGGGAACACTTCTGCACTGCTGGTGGGAATGCAAATTAATACATTCCTTTTGGAAAGATATATGGAGAACACTCAGAGATCTAAAAATAGATCTGCCATTCAATCCTGTAATTCCTCTGCTGGGCATATACCCAGAAGACCAAAAATCACAACATAACAAAGATATTTGTACCAGAATGTTTATTGCAGCCCAATTCATAATTGCTAAGTCATGGAAAAAGCCCAAGTGCCCATCGATCCACGAATGGATTAATAAATTGTGGTATATGTATACCATGGAATACTATGCAGCCTTAAAGAAAGATGGAGACTTTACCTCTTTCATGTTTACATGGATGGAGCTGGAACATATTCTTCTTAGTAAAGTATCGCAAGAATGGAAGAAAAAGTACCCAATGTACACAGCCCTACTATGAAACTAATTTGGGACTCTCACATGAAAGCTATAACCCAGCTACAACTTAAGAATAGGGGGAAGTGGGAAAGGGGGGGTGGGTAGAGGGAGGGGAATCGGTGGGATCACACCTGTGGTGCATATTACAGGGGTATTTGCGAAACTTGGTAAATGTAGAATGTAAATGTTTTGGCACAGTAACTGAGATAACGCCGGAAAGGCTATGTTAACCACTGTGATAAAAATGTGTCAAATGGTTTATGAAGTCAGTGTATGATGCCCCATAATCATATCATTGTATACAGTTATGATTTAATAAAAAAAAAAAAGCAAAAAAAAAAATGTGCTGGGAGAAAGGAGATAATTTGTTAGTCCATGTTGGACTTGAGGAGCCACAGGAAGTCCCAGTGGGCAGAACAGCAGGTAGTTGGAGATATGAATAGCAGAGATGTCGGTGTCCTAGTCATTCTGCAGAGGTCATAAGAGAAGCTATGAGAGTGAATATGGCCATTGGAAGATCAAATCGGAAAAAATGAAAAGAGATTGAAGAGAGAACACCTTAAAACCAATAGAGTTTGGACGCAACTGGAGGATGAAGAGCAAGGAAAGAAAGAAATAGCACCTTTTCTCCCTGCCTTGAAGGGACAGGAGGTCCAGAGCTGCTGCAGCCATCTTGCCAGCATGAGATATCAAATTCAAGAGCAAAGCTAAAAGAATCAGAGTGAAGTCAAACTCCTAACTGGCAAGTTTGATGATGCCCCTTCAGCCTGGACCTTCTTGTGCTTCCTCTTTGCAGCTTTTGGCAGTGCTGACACATGAAGCTTTTGCTCTCTTGAGTCCCGTGGCCTTTTCCCTCCTCCTGTCTGTCCCTCCTAAGAACACAATAGGCAGTGGAGTGGTGGGCAGAAAACCAGCCTAGTAAAGATTGAGAGGTGAAGTAGAGAAAGAAAAGGGCATAAATGCCACTCCAGAAGTTTTACAGTAGAGGGAAGTTAAAAAAAAAAATGGCAGAAATTTAAAGCAGGTTGAGAATGGAGAGAGAGAGAAAAAGAGGAGAGAGGGGCAAGAGAGAGAAGTATAAGGGGTGGGATGGCAATGTATTAAGCTTTTATCAACTGTTAACCTCTTAGCATGAGTTCAAGAGATTAACTATTTTTGTAATTCTGCAAGAAAAGCAAAGTAAGTGATTGCACTTACAAGGGAGTGATCATGAGCTCATTGTTTATACCATGGGAAAGGGAATGCAGACAGTTCCGTTTGTGGGGAAGGGAAGGAGCAGAAGGAATTATGGCAAGATGTCACTGAAATATGTCCTTCAGAATGCAGAAAATTCCTTTGGGAAGCTACAGTGAATTTCATGGGAGCACCAGGACTCTGTATAGAACATGAGGGAGTCTCAGGAACCAAGGAAGGTTGATTTAGAAGAACCAGAGGAAGCAGAGCAGTTGATTGGTTCAACATGGGTTTTATGAAGGTTATCACAAGAGATAAGGCAAGAGTCAGTTGAAGAGTTTGAAGGTCAGCCAAGTTCAAGGCCAAGGGTCAGGCCAAAAGGGAGTCTATGAGGGTGGTTTGAAGAATCAAGCACACCTCCACATGAACTAATGTGCTAACAGAGAACACAGCTTCCTTAGTACATGGGCAGGGCATCTTCAACCTCACAGGGGATATCTTTGGGAATACACATGTTGGCCAGATGGCTCAAATCTATAATCTCAGCATTTGGGGAGGCCAAGACAAGAGAATAGCTTGAGGCCAGGAATTTGAGACCAGTCTGGCAACATATCAAGACCTCATCACTACAAAAAAATTTAAAAATCAGCTGGGCATGGTGGCCCATGTCTACTTCAGAGGCTAAGCAAGAGGATTGAGCTCATACCCAAGCCTGAGCCCAGGAGTTCAAGGCAGTAGTGAGCTGTGATTGCACCAGTGTAAGTGTACGCTAGCCTGGATGAAAGAGTGAGAGCCTATCTCAAAAAAAAAAAAAAAAAATTAAAATTAAAAAAAAAATAGATTTTAAAGAATCCACAAGTGAAGTCTGATCTGATTTTGAAACTCTGAAAGGTATATATAGTGGATAGAGAGGGGAAGAGAAAGGGAAGTTGTCTTTGGCACGCCTCAGATCCTATGGAGTGAGTCTAAACTTCATACCTTATGCCCGAATTTCTGCTTCTGAGTCACATTTTCTCTGGGAAGTTTGGATCTGACTCTTCCTTAGGACAAATGTGGAAGTCTTCAAATGCAGGTGTGCAAAATGGGGGGAAATGAGGCACTATCTATTAACGTTCAACACACATTTATTGAGCATTCACCATGTGCTCGTCATTAAACTTGGCTGTAGAGAATCAACGATGGACCAGACACTGAGTGTTCCAATCACCGTCAACCACCTAACAAACCAGCCCAAACATGTGACATAAAACAAATGCCATTTTTATTATGCTTGCAATTCTGTAGATCAAGAATTTAGTGAGAACAGAGGAGTGACTCAAACAGTGCGAGAGGACTGGGACAGCTTGGCAAATGCCACACGTCTGTGGTGTAGGTTCAGGAAATCCATCAGATTCCTTCGTTCTTCTCTACATGGCCTCGTCAAGTGGCTTCCTCACAGCATGGAAATCTCAGAGTACTCAGATTTCTTAAAGACTGGCCAGGGAATCAGAGAAATGGAGAAAGCAGAACTTAGAGGCCAGGCCCTGAACTGGTCAAAACAATGACATTTGAGTAAAGGAGGAGAAGGAATTGATGCCGACCATCTTGTAGACAAATTCCCTCACTACACTTGCTACGACAGGCTGGAAGTTCTGTGAGGCTCATAACTGTCTGGTTTATTGCTGTGTACCCCAATACCTGTTACATTTCCTGACACACAAAAAATGCACATTAAGTATTGATTGAATTAATTAATAAAGTGTGTCCCACAAGACTCCCTATTCATCTTTATCCCTCCACAGAATGTGTGTGTGGCCTCAGAAAGATATACTTTTAGGGAACACTATGGAAATATGGATATAGAAATAGCCTTAAATTCTCTACTTTGGCACCAGTAGGCTAAATTTATCAAGTAAATAACCAAATGTCCATATCATGTGGTCAAATGTGACCTTGACAGCCATCTACAATACATCACTACAACACTGTCTCTAACATGTAAATACCAAAGGACTGTTCCCAGTGAATTCATGATATTCCAAACAGCACTCCTGCTCTATGATGTTTATCCAGCTGAGATGGCCTGAGTGGTACAGAAACCTCAGGTTCCCCTCATCCCTCTCACAGAGAGAAATGTGCTTCTATATATCTGAGTCCCTCCCTTGGATTTTTCAGTCATCCAGGGCCAAAAGCTGCCTCCAAGCCGGGCTGCACCTCACCATTGTGAAAGGGAATGAACACTTCCTACAGGAAGGAGGAGGAACATAAAAGAAAATCAAACTTCCAGCATCCCACCAGCAGTTCCCTTCTTCCTTAGTAGCATAATGTCCCTCAGACCTGGAGCTTGGTATAAGTTCCAGGGTCATGTCTTTGGTGCGTATATAATGTTCTTAGTGCACACCAAGATCCCTTGAAAAACAAAACCTATCATTTATTGAGCTTTCAGTATGGGCCAGACACTGCAAATTTCTTTGTTTGTTTTTGTTTTTTGGTTTTTTTTTTGGCTGGGGCTGGGTTTGAACCTGCCACCTCTGGCATATGGGACCAGTGCCCTACTCCTTGAGCCACAGGCGCCGCCCTGCAAATTTCTGTACATAAATGATCTTCCTGAAGCCTCATAATCCTAGGAGGCATGTTCTCATTTTGTGCCCATTTTATAGATAGGGAAACTGAGAGTTAAAGAAGTGAAGCTAGTAGACAGCAAAAGTAACATTTGAACACAGGCAATCTAAACTCAAAGCACATCTTCTTTAAACTCAGGATATTGCCCCTTCTTTCTCCCCAAGGTAGGAAGTACCAAGCTGGTTGATGGCTGAGATTGCTGTCAGAAAACAGAGGACTGACTGGACCCTCCACTCCCTAGGTTGGCGAGTTCAAGAGGCCAAGTTACGATGAATCAAGCTGCTTGGGATGGGATCCTACAGAGGCATTAGAGTCTCTCTGGCTCTACCTGTAGCCTGGCTGACCCTCTCTGAGGAGGCATCTCTAAGACTCAAACTCTATTTAGCTGAGCAGATGCATAATGATGTTCCCACACACAGAGGAAGGGTACACTCTGCAAAAGTGAACCTCTACGTGAGAAGGAAAATTCAGCTCCCCGCCAAAAAGTCTGCCCTGGCTTCTTTTCTATCACAGAACTTGAATAAATCTACCATAGACTTTTTCTTTCTACCTTGTCAGGAAGCCAAAAGTGGCATTTCAAAGGACACATTTACCCCCTAGCAATTTCTCTCTTCCAGTGCTATGCACTTTCTTCTCATAAAATCAGACTAGACAAGGAAGCTATATACCCAGCTGGTGAGATGGATGCCCCATTTCTCCTCCCTCTTCCAGTGGGTATGGCTCCGGAGCTGCGCATTATGAACAATAAACATTTAAATGAAAATGCTTTAAGACAGAGACAATCACAATTTAACAATGACGACAACAAAAAAGAGAAAGTGAGAGGCTTTAATTGATCCAGCAGAGGGGTGAATTGGGGAGAACATATGGCATACCGATAATGAACTGGACAAAACTGTAAGGAAAAATCTCGACCTCGGGTTTCTGAAAAGCTCTGCCTTAATGCTCACCAACATCTGGAGCACATACATCGGGAATGGACTGTCCCTGCAAAATGTAACCAAACAAATCAGTTGCTCTGCTCCTTATTTTAAACACTTTCATTTTTACAATGAATGGGAAATCTATGGTGATCACTGTTTTACCACTTACGTTAAAAAATCAGCAGGTAGACAGATTACAGAAGGGAAAACAGTTTCATACATTCTGCAATCCCATCATCTCTGCCAAAAATGAGCTGCTAAAGCAAATCCCAGAAGTTTTATATTTGTCTGCCATCTTTTGTTTTCCTTCCCCTATGCAGGACTGGAAAGGATAGAACTTCAGTGGGACCTAACACAAGCTAACTTCACCAGACATGAGATACAGCAAATGTTAAGAGACATTAAGAGCCATTTGCGGGTTTCTCATTCCCTACATTTTCTGTGACAATTGACAGACTACCTTTTCCATTCCCCAAATTCCAAAAGTGAAAAATGAACTTGATAGGTATAGGAATCCCCAAAATAAAGGCACAAAAATGGCAGCATGTCTAGCAGTTGTGAGCCACTTGCCAAACAAAAAGGTAGGGAGGGGGTTACTAACAGCTTAAAATAAAAAAACAAATAGCCCCCATCTTAATTGTTTTCCTTCAATTTCCCCCATAGAATTTATGTATGCAGCCCTGTTTTCAGAAAGTGGACTACAATTTCCCCATCCATAAAATGAAAGTATTGGGTTAGGTGACCTCCCAACTGCCCTCCCCAGTCAAACAAATTCTGTGATTTTAAATGTAAATGTGTCTATACACATATTTATACACTTACCTGCGTGTATACACACATGGGTGTAGATGCACTTGCATGTATATACATGTATACGCTATATAAATGCATGCAGACACATGTGTACAAGTATATACACATATGTATACATGCTTGTATATCTACACATACACTGTATATACTGAACAAGAGAGTAACTATGCTGATATGTCAAAATAATTGTTAAATAAAAATATATTTTCCCTTGCATCTGACATGCATTTAGCCTCCCTGGGCCTTGGTCTCTGAATCTGAAAAAAAGTGAAGACTTGAAATCATGGGTGGAAAGTGAGTTTGAACTTGCTTGCCAAATCTTATCCTTTGCCAGGATCATTATGTTGAAAAGCATCAGTGAAGCTATGCCTGGGCTCAGCATAAAAGAGTGCTTATATTTTTAATGAGTATTTATAATGAGTATTTATATATAATGAACATTTATAATGAGTAATTATAATAAGTCATAACATGAGGCAGATCATACAAGATATTTCTATTGCTCTCGATAAGCCTATTAAAGTCTAAATCACTTTGTGGGAGAGTTATTGTGGGAATAAAAGAGATTTGGAGGGGGTCTACCCACTGGGGGTTTCACAACCAAAGAAACAGTGGTCCAAAGAGATCGCATCATTTGCCTATTGTCAAGACTCAAATCCCAGAATCCTAAGTCTGGGTCCATCATACCACACCATCTTCCTGAAATGCTATCAAGCTCTATGCAAGATATTGCCTACCTGTGACTCATAATCAATCAGAATCCAGCCAGGAGGTAGAAACTTCTCCCCTCTAGGCACTTGAAACAGAGTGAATTCAGTGGGGAATGTGTTATACAGGTAACTGGAGGGCTAAGAAGCAAAACAGATGAAACAAGGCAGGGATAAATAACAGAAGAAAGACGCTGTCATTCTTAGACTGAAAGGACACAAGGAGAAGGTGGTGTTCCCAGAACTATTTCAGAAGCTCCCTGGCAAGAGCTGGAATGATGGAGGAAGAAATCAAGGGGATCTAGAACCATGGAAGAGGTGCTGAAACAGGCAGAATATTGAAAGCTTCTCCCTGCTTTCCTAACTCACTCTGGTCTTCAGCAAGTGCCTCTATTGTCCAAACCCACTTAGATGCCAGTTACCAAGCAAACCTGCAAAACGCAGCTGCACAGTGGTAAACAATGGCAGATGCAGACAAAATAATATATTGCTAATAAGTGGATAGATAAGTAAAGATGATTCAAGGCCATAAGGTAAAAATAGAACCCTACGTCCAGAAGGTAGAGATGGGCCCAATTTTTTTCTCCCTAATTCCTTAACTTACTCTTATTAATACAAAAAAAAAAGACACCTTCCTTCTTTCAAATGGAGCAGAAAAGGATCTTTTCATTACACTTAAGTCAAGGGGCACAAACATATGTAGAATTCTTGATGGAATTTTTCACTGAAGCCAAACTCAAAATAATCTATCCACATCACCCCAACCCTTATATGAAGGTTTAAGATGTTGAAAGAAAAGGAAAATTACCAGAGATAGAAGCCCAAGAAAATTAACTTTCCTTAGAGACTCATCAGTTAAATGAAAATGTCTTTAAAGCTGTGGATTGGAGGGAGGTCTGTAGCTGCAAGATCCCTAAATTCAGAGCCTAAGACAATGATTCTCAAAGCACGATCCTGGCTATCTACATCAGAGCTGCTTTGAGACTCTTGTTAAAGACTTAAACTAAAGACTCCTAGAATTAGTGAATCGAGACATAAAACTTGAGTATTGCATCTTCAGTAGATTCTCTGAAATATTTTGGGAATAAGGTACCTAGACAAGGAAATCCTCAGCATCAACCAGGAATGCAGGTTGTGGCTGCCGACGTCCCTTTCAAAGTGAGTGGGTGACTCACTCTTTCTTTCCTTCCTTCCTTCCTTCTTTCTTTCTTTCTTTTTGAGAGAGTCTCACTATATTGCCCTCTGTAGAGTGCTGTGACATCACAGCTCACAGCAACCTCAAACTCTGGGCTTAAGCTATTCTTTTGCCTCAGCCTCCCAAATAGCTGGGACTACAGGCGCCTGTCACAATGCCTGGCTATTTTTTTGTTGTAGTTGTCATTGTTGTTTAGCAGGCCTGGGTTAAGTTTGAACCCTCCTGCCTCAGTGTATGTGGCTGGCTTGTAACCACTGAGCCACAGGGGCCGAGCCAGTGACACCCTTTCCTAATTCATGTCATCTATAGCTGTCAAGGTTGTTTTGCTCTGTTCTATAATCCTTCAGAAGACCTGCCTACTACCCGGTCCTGTTGCTTGGGATCTGTTCCACCTCTGAGCTGTGTACTTAGATTTCTTCTTCCCTTTGTCCCTCCCTTGTCGGGGCCTGGGCAATGCAGAAAGCTTGCTTCCCTTTGTCACCACAGCTCTCCCCTGTTTTCTCTCTCTCTTTTCTTTTTTTTGCCTCACACTGAACTCCCTGTGAGCATCTTTGTCCCAAAGCTAGGAGCTGAGCTGCCAACTCCTCATTTCCCATGTCACCCAAAAGTGGCAGAGGAAGCAGCTGTAGAGAATACAGCTGGTCCAGCTGCGAGTCTGGGAGGCTTGCCTGTCACAGGTGGAGGGACCCAGTGCCCTCTGTGGTCGACTGATGGTAAAGGGCCCTGAGGGCTGGGGTCACCCCGTTGCACCTGATCCTGGGAGCCCAATTTTCTTTCCAGATCCCCCCCATTCCTCAGGTAAACCTCCAGTCCACAGACTGACAACTGCCCTTTCTTCTCAGCAGGACAGGGATCTGGGCAGAGAATCGTACTTGCGGCTGGTATAACAGTGCTGCTGCTTCTTTAAACAATCGACAAGGGCCACCTTTCCAGGGATAGACAATGAAAAGACAGTGAGATTACCTGCCAGGACCATTTAGGCTTTAATGATTTTCACATGAGTGCTCTCAGAGAAGCTATATGGCAACTAAGTCATAGGATGCTAGTCTAATAAAATTAAAATTACCAAAATAAACTGCTGGGCATCTGGAAAGCACTGAGAACACAACATATTATGTCAACCGACATCCAAATATTATACACCTACATGGCTCTTGAGTTACAACAAAGGCATTATGCACAGTAAAACCTTAATTTTTTAATTTTAATTTCCTTGTAAGTGTATTTTAATCTCTAGGTAAATCACATTCAATATCTATTTCCTTTAGGTGGTCCAGTGGTTTATAATTTCATTGTGTCAAATTCTCAGATTCACACTTACGTAGATTCTAGAGTTGTAAATACAAAACAAAGACTATTCTAATGCAAAATAAAGGTGTTTACAAATATCCAAAGAATAGGTTCCCTTCCTCCTCCTTTTTTCATCTATCTATGTTGGAATCCATTAGAAACAGATTTAAGATAGGATTAAAGATCTAAATATGAATACTTTGTGATTCTATAAAAATCAAGCTCTGTGTATCACTCTTGTGAAAAAAAAAAAGAACACGGAACACCAAATGACATTCAGTTTGATCATGAATATTGATAATATTATATTTATTTTAAATATAATGTATTCATCGGTACTCAACCAAAAGTAAAATTAAACTCATCAGGATCAGAATAACTGTTTGGTTTTGCAAAAGTCAAGGACCCTCATTGGGTGTTAATGACTTCTTGTTTGTGTTCTGTTTGCATAAATTATCCATCAAGTACAGCCATTATACCGGATGCAGCATAGCACTTGCCGAGGAGTGAGAGCCACATCAGTATCCTCATTAAAGGGAAATGCAATTGCAATGGAGTCATCACTCCATGCCTGGCAACGGTCTGCTATCTCCATTCCCCATCCCTGTGCACCAATTCCATTTGAAGTTGGAACTGGGCTCACAGACCTGGATTTTTAAAAGCAATGGATGCAATCAAACAACAGACGTTTATAAGAGACAGTCGCTGTGCCCGTAGCCAAATGTGATAAAGAAAGGGGAGAGAAACAGCATAATGTGTCTCAAGGCAATCAGATGAGACTCTTAGAGTACAGGTGCTGGTTAATGCTCTTTTGGCTCCTCTATTTATGTAACACACACACACACAAATATTTTTTTCTCAACATCTACAGACATTCTTTCTACCTCATGGTGCTACTTTCCAATAAATTGTGTAGGGACCAGACCCAAGTCATGCTGTGTGTAATACTAATTAAGTAAGACAGGCAAAAATAATGGCATCCCTGTTTCACAAAGCGCAATCATCGAGTTCCAGTCTGGACACATCCTGCAGCGATTCTGAGGTCATTGTATTATTTAACTCAGGAAAGCCTCTGAGAATGTTGTTTTCTAGAATGAGATGATGCAAAATAAAGTTGTAGAGGATGAGAGAAGCCACATAATAGGAAGAGAGTAACTTCCCAACAGGGTGATAAGATGTTGTGCTTATGAGATGAGCCAAACTGAGCATATGTTGTATTGGAATAAAAAAATGCAGGTGATCCAAAGGAAGTGAAAAATGCATTTCTTATTGCAACCTTAGAGAAAATTACCTGTGTACCTAGAGACAGTTCCGGCTTAGTTCACAGACATCCAGCTCTGAAATAAGAAACTGAAGAGCATCATCAAATGATGATCATAACTGTGACTGGTCTGGGCTAAACTTTCCCTGAAGGCTAGGACACTATTACCAGCAGCTTACACTTGTCACCAATATTACATGCAAGACAGCATATCTGCGCAGGATCCACATGGCTGGGGCTCAGAGTCGGGCTATAACTGGCTCAGACTGGTCTTTAATACTCTAAACTGATACCAAAAACAGCTGAGATGCAATGTACTTAGTTATAAGTACATCCTCAGGCCTAGTAATACCTCATAATACGACCTTACAGATAGGTTCAAGTACATGAAGGGACACTGTACACACAGGTGACAGGAAACAGCTGTGTTCCATTTACACAGAGGACAGGAAAACAGGGAATGCAGTTTGAATTACAACCAGGCAGGTGAAACAGGCATAAAAAGACAGAAATGAAGACAAATATGTTATTAAATAGGATCAACATTATTAGGACAGTGCGAGGGGAATGGATCTTAAAATATTTAATGTTAGCATATGCCTACTGACCTGCATAACGATATATTTACTAGAGCAAGCAGCTCTATACCAACATATTTCTAATAAAATACTATCTTGAACAACATGAAATAGCCACTTGGTAGACCACAAATGGCTAAATATCAGCAATTTCTAGAGGATTCTACCTAATACTTCAGTCTTTTATAGCACCTAATGCATACGTGGATTAGGTTATCAATGAATATTTGTAGGATGGGCAGATAAATAAACACATCTTCAAATATTTAAAATGAGAATGTTTAGCTGAATGACCAAGAGTTTTCTAGTTCATTTTGCATAGACAGCAGCTTTGTTATGTAAGTCTCTTCTTCTTGTCTGCATTGATTGCCTGTTTGTCCAAGGTATCTGCTTTTGGTCTATCTTTGAAGTTATGGTCACTGGATCAGGAGCTTTGAACATTTATGACACTGTTAATCATCTTCCTCACCCGTTTAGATGATCCATACTGAGGGTCAATGAAAATAATCAAGCCCACATCCTTGTCTTAACTTTTTAAATATTAACTGGAAAAATAGATGCCAGAGGATCCAATAATCATTGTTAGCTTTGGGGTCCTTATGTGGGTTTAAAAATGTTAAAAGAAAAATGGTCAAGTTTCTTTGAAGAAACCTGAATGTATTTTATACATCAAACTTGTCAAGACATATGGTAATTCTTTAACGTATGCCTGCTCCATCCTTTCAGTTGCACAACCCTTGCGGTGATCCTTAATTATTTTGTATTTCACTCAAACTTCACATCCAATCTATCAGCAAATCTTGACACACACTACCTACAAAACATGTCCTAAATCCGGCCACTGTCACTGTGTCTGCTACTACCCACCCTTACACACTCTCAACCCTCTCCAAATTCAAAACATGGTTCCTCCCCTCAACACTGATTACTCCAAGAGCCTCTAACTAAACTTCCTGTTTTTATCTTTGCTTCCCTACACCTTATTCTCCATAGAACAGAAAATTCTTCACCTCAAAAGATCCCATTCATTTCCCACTTCACGCAACATAAAAGCTGAAGTCCTTAGGTAGGTCTAAGAGGCCCTTCCCAACCTGCTCCCTGGTCACCTTCCTTGACTTTACCTCCTGCTTCTCTCCCTCCTGAACACTCTCCTCCAGCCCCACTAGCCTCCAAACATCTATTCAAGTCTTATCTCCTTGGCAACATCTTCCCCAGCCATCCTATCCTACATGACAACCCACCTTCACCAGCTCTCTACATTTCCCTTCTCTGCTTCATTTTTCCCTCTAGCCTTTGCAATGACTTTAAAATGCATTGACAAATTCTTTAACATTCCTCCTTTCAAAAGGTGGAAACTAATTCCTCTTCTCTTGAGTATGGGCTTTACTTAGCGACTCACTTATAACAAAGACAAGATGGCAGAAGGGACAAGTTGTCACGTATAAAACGAGCTCATATAAAGGCTTTCTCCTGGCTCACTCTCTTGATCTCAGATCACTTGCAACCACATCATGAGACCATCCAAGAAGTCCACATAAACAAAGCAGAGGCCTCTGTCAGCAGCCACAGGAGTGAACCATCAAGGCAGAGGGTCCACCCACCCCTCACGATGGCCAATCTTTTAACATCGACCTGATGAGGGATCCTGAACCTGGAACACCCAGCTAAGCTGCTCCCAGATTTCTGGCCCACAAAAGCTGTGAGAAAATAAATTTCAATTGTTCTAAGCCTTTAAATTTTGAAGTAATATGTTCCGCAGCACTAAATAACTAACATAGCCCTTGTCACCGTCTAGACACATTATAAATCTTAATTATTTTGTTTATTGCTCGTCTCTCTCAAGGATTATAAGTTCTATGAGGAAAGAGACATTTGTCTATTTGGGGCATAACTGTGATGCCCACACCTAAAATAGTTAAATGAATTCATCTGTTGCTTTTTAACAATAAATGAAGTATGTCTCTAAGACACTCATCCATTAGTAGATCAGCAAAAATGGGACAGATACACATTTACAGGGGTAACAAGGGTACAGGTGGCAGGGACAATGGTTACACTTGATGGTACAACAGACGCTGACCGCAGGACTGGAAACGGAGTCCTAATTTCCTACTGAATGTGAAAGACGTGTTCACACAGAAAAGCAAATCGACCAGTAGATGATTTGTGAGTTGTTGATTATTTATCCAGGCAAACAATAAAACCATGAGCAGAACCTCCTGCAACCACAAATGCCCAGACTTCAAATCTCAGTATCCTGATTCAGGAGGTCTGGAGTGAGACCTGGGCACTTTTCGCCATATAAAAGCCCTCTAGGATGTTCTGCTGCACAGCCAAGCCCGGGAACACCTTCATGGGGTGGGTAAAAAGTAGAGAAGGTGGGCACATCCACAGTCCACTAAGGCTGGTAACACTTCCCATCATATCCCCTCTGCATTCATCCATTCACTTTTGAGTATATATTAAGTTGCTGGGTACCTCACTGAGCCCTGAAGAAATGAAGAGTCTTGAGGAGCTTGGGATCTGCCAAGGGAGATGAGACTCGTCCAACACATCATTAACCTCCTAGCCTCAACCCTACCTTCCCCAACATCCTTATCTTTCCCAATAGATCCTGCAGTCAGCGCACACACACACCCTGGGCTGGACTTAGACTGGGCACACATCATCAAGAAACATGGGCTGAGTGGTAACTGACTGCACGGGAAGGATGAGATCACCCAAGGAGAAGGTGTGATGCGCAAAGGAGAAAAGCTGCAAAGGAACCCCACGGAGCCCCAGAACTGAAGGACTGCCAGAGAAAGAGGAGCCTACCAAAGAAACCAGAAAGCAGGATGCCTAGAGCAAAAAGGAAGGCCTGTTAGTGAAAAGTTCTTAGAGTCTAAGTCTGGGCATGCCCTAGTAGGAGGGCTAACCAAGACTCCTATCTCTGTAACCAACCCCCCATTGAACAAATTTCAATGACCTCTACATGTTTTTTTTAATAATCCTCTCCCTTAACTAACTACTTGAACTTTTGAGTTGTTTCCCTAAAATGCGGGATTTTCTCCAAAACAAAGGAGCTGTGATTCTGAAGGCCCCTGAGCATACTTCCTGACAAGAGTCACCATCCCCCACAATCTGCCCCTAATGCAGGGAGGTCTTATTGTTTATACCAGGACCTCCCCAAAAGCATGTGCCCTCCTTTAAAAGCCCATGAACTCATTAGTGCATCACAGAGATGGAGTGAGGCAACTTCTTTCATTCTCCCAATAAGACATCTGTCATATTAAAAATTCATTTTTTCTTTCCTTTTTTTAATTATTTATTTATTCATTTTAAAACTTTATTCAAATTAATATGAGGGTAAATATTTAGGTTACATTGTTCTCACTTCTAGGGTAAAGTTCCATTTGTAGAAGAGCCCCTCACCCAGGCGGCGTGTGAGACACCCTCACAATGTGCACATTAGTGAGAAAGAGGGAGGGCATGAGGCAGAAAAGTTTTTTTTTCCTTGGCAATAATTTTCCTTGTCTCAATAAATAGATCTTTGTGCAACCTAAACCAAACTGAAACCCCCTTGCTGTCTCAACAACATCTCTGTAATGTGCATAGATGCCCAACTTGTTCAATAACATTCCATAAAACGAGTTTCATCTGAACAAGGGATAGCTCTATCCTAGTAATTGACAGTTTATTTAATCCTTAACTGACAGAAAGAGCGCACAGGTAGGAGTTTGCTAGACTGTGGTTGCAATCTCAGACCTTGGAGTCTTAGAAAATAATTTAAATTAAGTGATAGCATAGGAATAAATTATCTTGAAAGTATGATCGTATCTTTTTCAGTTCTAACGTTCCATTAAAAATTACACGTGTGAAGGGGTACATATGTGTGTGTGTGAGCCGGTGTTGCTCTCTGAGACGTGGAAAGCACTGTGTACAGGAAAGTGATTGTGACTTGACTTTCTTGATGAGGACAGAAAATCCTGGCAAGGCATATGCTAATTTCCAGAGTAGTAGCTGACAGCCTTATCCTTCATTTGGGAAGTATTTCCGTATCAATTGGATGAGTTAGAATAAATAACCCCAGGCATTCTAGCAGTACCAGGGAGCTGGCAGAGCCAGAGATTATACCCAGGAGTTCTTCAGGGTTACACAACGCCCTGGGCCTCTAGATGGCTGACAACACAGAGTGTTGGTTTTCCCACCCGAAGGAAGCACCGGCTCATCCCTTGTTTGGGGAGGGCATCTGAAGACGGCAGGCTCACACCGACAGCAGACATTGCAGCTCCCCACCTCCAGGCTTGGTGTTGGCAACAGCATGATTGATGCTGCAGCAGGCGGTGAGCTGATGGCCATGGAAGGTTGGAACTCCTGTTCCCTCTGCCAATTAATTCTCAAAAAGGAATTACTTTAAAGAGAGATTTTCAGCCCTCTCTCTACTCCTCCTGGAGGAAAACAACTAGAGATTCAGAAAAATGTGGGCAAGAAAGGAACCAACAACAGTCATTGACACCATATCTGAAGCCAGGTCTCTCAGCCTCAGCAGGGTGATACTTGGGGCTGGATAATTCTTTGTTGCGAGGCTGTTGTGTGTATCATAGGACGTTTAGCCGCATCCCTGGCCTCTACTCACTAGATGCCAGTTGCACTCCCCTCCCCAATTGTGACAACAAAAAACATTTTCAGACATTGCTAAATGCCCCATTGAGAAACAGTACTTTAAAGAATGTCCCCTACCAAAGGTCCCAGACAAACCAGGCTGGCTGGAAACAGTATCACCCACTTCCCACAGGGACACTGCAGCCAACACTCTAGGCATCAATATGCTGTTGATGCAATTAAGAATAAATAAATAGCAAAGCCTCTACAGAGAGCTCCACCCTGCTCTGTTCTGAAATCCTGCATCTTGATTTTGAAAGCTGCAGCTGATACCTTGCCCTTAGAAGACCTCACAGCTCAAGGTGAACCTGAAAATCCCTGTTTCTGGCCCCCATGCCTCATCCCAGCCAGTCTGCCTTGAATTTGGTCCATGTGGCTCCCAAGAACAGCCTGTATGTGGAACGAGTCCCTGTGTCAGAGAAGAAAGAACAGAGTGACGATCAGAATTACATCACTGACTAGCTGCGTGACCTCCAGCACTTCACTTAAGCTTTCTGAAGCTGTTCGCCCATCTGCAAAATGAGAGTAATACTATCTGCCCTGCCTTTCTCAAAGCACCATTGTGAAGCTCAAGTACAAGGCATGCACATCTGTAGGACACTGCACAATGGTTAGGAATCAAATGCTCATTGCTATCTATGATTATTGTTGTTGTTACCACAGCATCCCATCTCTGCGTTAACACTGCAGGCGTCCCACTGCAGGAAGTTGAGGAAATTCTGAAATTCTGGTCTTTTTTTATTTTATTGTAACTTGACCAAAGTCCTCCCCAGTGGCAGGATTTGAATCACTTGGAGATATTTCACCTTAGTGTCCAAAAAGGTGAAATATCTCCAAGGGATTTCTTTACAAAAGATTGCCTATCCATTAACATGAATGTCAGAAAGTATTTATTTTAAAACTCTATGTGCCTTAAGGTACATCTGTGAACAAAACAGACTAGGATCCCTGCCCTCAAAATGCTTCCTTTTTAAATGGGGCAATGTAAACAATAAGTAAACAAAAAGACATAATAAAAATTAATATGCAAGTAAATGACACATGTGCTGGAGTCTGATAAATGCTCCAGGAAGACAGAACAGGGCGTAGTGTGAGAGGGCTGGGAGCAGGTTGCAGCTCTACGCGGGGCAGCATGATGAAGTGAGACTTGGGCAGAGATGAGGAGTCAGCTAGGAGTTCTCTGGGGAAGAACATGCAGGCACAGGAATCAGCCAGCGCAGAGTCCCTCGGGCTGAGGGATACCTGGGGTATTCGAACCAACAAGGAGTAAATCATTGTGACAGGAGCAGAGTGAACAGGAGGAAGGGGAGCCGGGGTCCGAGGGGCTGGGTGGAGGAACTGAGGCAGTGTGGGGAGCGACAGTCCATGCCAGCCAGTGTGCTGGGCACAGGGAATATGATTCTAGCAACTCGGTCCCTGTTGCAATGTGATAGCAAACAGCTACAGTAGTAAGGGGCCAGAAGAGAGGGACAAAGAGCCTCTGAGAGGGCTCCCCTAAATTCTCGGGTGCTGGCCTTATAGAGAACTAGCTCCTAAGGGGTGAAGGGGTCAGTGATCGGTGTCCTGGTTGTTCATTCAACCAGATATTGTTTGGGCACCTCAGATGCTCTATGTCACACACATGCCCACCGTCCCAAAATGGAGATGTGTCCTGTACCTGGGACATTTAGTAGCCCATTCAGAAAGGGAAATATTTATCTCAGGTGGCTTCTCTTGCTCTTTGGTAGAATTTCAGTCTGATCAAAAACAAATGTTGAAGGCTCTGGCTGGAGAACAAGGGACCATAACAAGTCACCTTTATGATGCCAGTTCATTCACATTCACTTCTTCTCCCAGGCAGGATCTGTGCTGTTTCCTGGCGGGGTGCCAGAAGCTTACCCTCTCACTCATCTCATTCCTTTCCATTCTTCTAACCACCCTCAGGAGTAAGCCAAGGGTCTTGGGCTGTGGCTTCCTTCCTGGTTGCAACTATCTCAACCTTGCCTCTTCTTTCCTAAGTTATTTGCAAAGAGGGGGCTGCATAAGAACACACAGTTGGCTTTGTGCCCCAGGGAGAGGCAATCTAAAGCAGCAGGAGATATGCCTCTCCCAATAAAAATTAATGGAACAAAACCCCCCTGCATGCTGCATGCGTGTTATCTCCCAGGGAGCTTAAATCTCCATCCTTCTCTCACCAAGCTCTCCTTCTGGGTTCTCCCATCCCCTGAGTGCCTTTAGCATAGGTCAAAGGACCACCATTAAAGGGAAAGGGGCCAGGAGTAAACCAGACGAGCGAGGGATCGTGCACACCCAGCACTCACATGCACGTGTACTTGCACACACATGTATCTTACTTTTTTAACAAGTGAAATTATCGGCAATCTCATTGGGGAAAATAATAATACTATGAGGGCAGTGTGAAGGAATTACACGGAAGAACATAGGAAAGCCCACTAAGGGTTGCCAAAAAGTCAAGAGCCTTTGATTTTCTCTTCATCCCATCCTTCATGAACAAGCATTCCACGTGTGCCTTTTTATTGTAAAAGACTTGGGACAGTATGCTCACAGAGAGCACAGCAGATAAGTAGCCCTCGACTTCTGAGTTCTCACTCCCTCCCTTAGCGGTAAAACTCGGCTGTGCTGGATTATTTGACTGTCAACTTGCTCACTCCAGGAATGATATTTCCCTTTATGGCTTTAGGCCAGAAGTGAAGCTGTGTGAGATTAGGGAAGCAAAAGTGAAGGTTCTGAAGGTTGCCTTGGTCCAAGGTGCTGAGGGAGCAGAAGGCTGACCATGTCCAGTCTGGCATTGTTCTTCCCCTCTCTGTTACCGGCTGTCCTCCCCAGCTGCCAGCCACCTGACCAACACTGACTCCAGGTAGCTTCAAGATGCTTCATTGTAAACTTGCCAAGATGGCAGTCATGAAGAGTCAATAACCTTCTCCAGTCGCCTCCAGAAGCTGGTCACACCAGTCCCAGATTTCCCTGCAGGCACTCACTCAACTGCCTGTTCCATGCTGGAGAGTAACTGGCCTCAGATTCTTTTACTTCCCTTTTCAAACCCTTTCGTACTCCATCCCTCCCATAATGTGCAAGGACTAATTCCTACAATAAACTTCTTCTGTGATACTTCATGTTTCTGCTTCTCTGATGAACTCTGATGGGTACACAATCAACAGTTTGGTGAACATCCTGTCACTCTTTTTTTTAACACAGAAGTATATATCCACACATAGCTCTATGCTATTTTTCCTTAGATGTGATCAGCCCGTAAATATTAATGTAATGTATGTGCTTGTGTGTGTGTGTGTTTTAAACTTAACAACATCCTGTTAAATCAACCTTACTCTTTTTCATGGCTACTTAGTATTCTATCATATGTATAATCAACAGGGGATGCCAAAAAATATATACACATTTAAGCATGGAGAAAACTGTGTTAAATTGTAAAACTCAGTACATACTGATAACCTTTGTTATTTTGTGCATCTTGTAATTGCAGAAGTCAAGTATGATTTGTATATTGCAATGTGTATCTAAGTGATGGAGCAGCGCTGGACCAAGGATTGTACAGCTGCTAAGAATGAGAATTGTGAAGACCAGGTAGCAGTTCAATGTGGAAAGTCCTCAGAGGCAACATCCGCTGAAGAGTGCGAACGTCATCTCATATTCACGTGGATAACATGAGAAGAGAAGTTCTCAAAACAGCAGCAGTCGGAATGAGGGGCCGTGGGGTTCTGGGGGATGTTGTTTTCCTTCCACTTTCCACATTTTCTATGTATTGACAGACTGTCTTTACTATTCTGTGGAAAGGTGAGGAAGGAAAGTGAGCTGCCTGTATACCAAGGTGCCTGCAACAAAACCAGATGTCTGACAGTGTTAGTCCAAAGTGAACGTGAGTGCCAGACACCACACGTGCACCCAACGTGAGCATGCAGAGCACATACATGAAGCACCAGCACACACACAGCGCATACCAGACATGCAAACACCACACACATAATCACACATGTCATACATACACACAACACACACAGCACACACCAGACATGCAAACACCACACGCATAATCACACATCATATGTACACACAACACACACAGCATACACCAGACATGCAAACACCACACGCATAATCACACACGTCATACGTACACACAACACACACAGCACACACCAGACATACAAACACCACACGCATAATCACACACGTCATACGTACACACAACACACACAGCACACACCAGACATGCAAACACCACACGCATAATCACACGCATCATACGTACACACAACACACACAGCACACACCAGACATGCAAACACCACACACATAATCACACAAGTCATACCTACACACAACACACACAGCACACATGCCACAGATACATATACAAATACGCAAACCACACTCCCCACGCACCCCACACAGGCACACACATGCGCCCCGTTGCCTTCCACACAGGGAAGAGATTGGTGCTCAGGAACCCTGGCCAGCCGCTGAGCAGCCGCTATGCCTCTCTTTGGCCTTCACAGGAAACTGAAGTTTGCTGTCCAAGCAGAGCACGCCAAGAGCCGAATGAGAGCCCTAAATCAGTTCCCACTGTGCAGACTCTGTATTTACTTGAGAGCAACGTGCTGGACCTGCCGGAAGGTCAGAGGCATAGGGAGAATCCTGAGGGCTACTTCCAGAAAAGCCACCTTCTTTGTTTGGAAAGCCCAGCCCTCCCCATGCAGGAGCACACTGCTTGTTTCTCTTGCACAGACTGATTCTCACAGCTTTATTTACTCCAAGAGGTGAGCTTAGAGACGTGAATTCAGCCTGTAACGCTTCTCTCATTTATGATACTAGTATCAGGCTTGCTGGAGTCTTCCAACATTCAGCATTAGGCATGGTCCATTGGCTGTATATAAATCAAATTAACATACACTGTCGCTGCCTGGTTAAGCAGCTGTATTCTTTGTGTTAAATTTCATAGTTAAAATGAAACACTTTTCCATTACTAGATTGCAGCTCTGCTGGGCAACTGCAACAGTTACCTGCCAGAATTAAGCCTTGTAATGCCAGCCCTGTCTCAAAATGGCAACTGTAAAGTAGATTTACAAAGTGACTGAGAAGTTGCTAATTGCCTCCAGAATAAAACATTGATGTTGATTCAAATCTTTGAAGGCAAAGTTTGTATCAACTCACCACTGCTAAGCATGTGCCTGGCTCTGCTGGTTAGAGAAGGATGCTGTGAAGGCCAAGATTAAAGTTCAACGTGTGGCTCAATTAATTTGCTCTGTCCAAGGTCAGGCAGTCTCCATTCCCGTGCATGAGCATGCCACGCAGACCTACACTGAGGACCTCTACGTGCAGTGCGTATAGTTACAGGCATTCTGTATTGGTTTCAAAAAGTCATAGTGGGTAAGCCTAGCCCCATGATATATATGAGGAAATTGAGACCCAAGAAGACTGTGACCTAGTGATATGGCCAGGATTCAAAGCAGGATCTGGCTGAATCCAAAACCTCTGTTCCTTCATCTTTGTGAAACTGCTATTGGAAGGCACAGTGTGGATCCATGGCTGCTGGAAAAAGAAAACTCCACTCAAAGCACATGCTTTGCTGGTGATGGATTAATAGTGGCATCTCCCTGCAGAACATACTGCATGGTTATTCTTAGCACACTGAGAGTCTGCCCTTAGGACTCCAGGCATCCTTTTCCACATCACGGTGGTAAATATGGTCCCCATACAAGGCCCAGGGTAATAAGAGACAAAGCTTCCACTCCACTGCCCTGCCAAGCCCAGACGTCAGGACATCCACTGTCTTCCCCTGGCCTGAAACTTAATCATAGAGTCCTATGTATGTGACCCCTAAATTCTTAGTGCTTCACTTTTAGGGGGGCTCAGAGGCCTGTGTAAACAACCTCTCCCCACCCCACCCATTTTGCTCAGATCTGCCTTTAATCTCGCTCAAGAATGGTTACACCCTCTATCCCCTAAGTGGACCCTCACTGCTACACCCAAAGCATCCACAGGTCCCTTGGATCTGCCTGAGATTTGAGCCTCAACTCATGAATAGAATTCTGTACTTTTAAAGAGTGTTGGCCCGGGGAAAACAAGGAATAGAAATCAATTCTATCTACAAAGAGTCTGTTGGGCACAGAACTCTTACTCTTATGAGAGCAGCACGCATTTCTGTTACCAGCGCCAAGGGTTGTAGATCTTGCCATATGCATGCAGCGTGCAGAGTATATGTGGCTACAGAAAACCACTGTGGGCTGGGAAACCTAAGATTGGATGGTTCTAGCTGAAGTGATTACCCGAATATTTTGGTAGGCCACAGAGCAAAATAATTACACGTTTTGGATCAGAGATTCTTCTCTCTGCCAAACAGCCACTTTACTGCTGGGTGGGGCATATTTTCCGCTCCAGATAGATCAACGTGGCAGTTAAGATATTTAGAGAAACTGGCCATTTCAAGCGCCACCTCGATGGCACCTTGCAGAGGAAGGAAGGTGCTGCGTAGGAAGGCTCAGGGTCGGACCTTCAATGTGGTGAGTTTGGGGGCTGATCGGACTCTGATTATGGACTCAGAGTGTACAGAAAGTAACTCATCAGGAACTTGATTGATAACCCCAATATAAGTTTTATCTCAGCAGAAAAAGACACAAGCTCTGGGAACAGAGTGATCTGTGCTTTGCCACTTCACAGTTGTGTGGCTTTGAACTTCATTCAAGCAGTTACCATTCACAGTGATAGCAAAGACCACGGGCCCTGGAGCCCCAGGTCTTTGCTGGAGCTGTGTTCCTCCACCAGCTCTGCCATTACTCTCGGACTGACCACAGGCAAGTTACAAAACCTCCTTCCTTACTTGAGTTTCCTCATCTGCAAACAGGGTTTAAAAGTAGTACCCATGTTTCCTTTTAGGGGGAAGCAAATGTTTTGGAACTAAAATGAGGCGGTGGTTGCTACTGAATCACTCATTTTAAAATGGCTAATTGTATGCTGTGTCCACTTCATCTTAACAAAAAAATTTTAAGTAGTACCCACATTATAAGATTACTGTAGGGATTTAAAGTTAATATATGCCAAGTTCTTAAGGCAATAGCTAGCCCATAGTAAGAGCTATGTAAACATTTGCTATCATTTTCCAGAAAGTACGCAGAGCAGTTTGCACACATTAAATTCTCCCAACCACTCATGAGACAGGTACTGTTATTACTCCCATTTTGCAGACAAGTACCCTAAGATACCAAAGGGTAAAGTACTGTTTTACTTTACTTTACTGTGTAGAAAATTACCCCAGACTTATAATCTAAAGAAGCCATTTATTAGCCTATTGATTGTGTGGCCCAGAGGTGAAGAGGACAGAACACAGAAAAATGGTTTCTCTTATCTCGATAGCATCTGAGGCCTCAACTGGCCTCCAAGGCTGAGGACTGGAACCAGCCAGAGTCTCGCCCATTTACACGTTTAGCCTTTGATGCTGGCTGTTGTCTGGGGGCCTCTCCGCGTGGTCTCTCTGTGAGGCTTCCTCACAGCATGGTAGCTGCTTTCCAAGGGGGAAGGTCTCCAGAGAGGGAAAACCCAGTGGAATCAGTACCATCTTGCTAGCCAACCCTCAGAAGTCATGGAACATCACCAGGCAGCATTCACGGAGGTGGCTATAAATTCTGGGCCAGTTTCAAAAGAAGGGAAAACAGACTCTACCACTTGAAAAGTGAAGGCCAGATTCACCTCCAAATTATGGGAGCAGCAATATTGCTGTGGCCGTTGTTGGACAATCCCCTCTGCCACAGTGGCTCCCTCAGGCCACCAGGCAGTGAGTGATGGAGCCTGGTGTGTGGACACCAAGGCCCATTTTTTACCTTCCACGTGCTGAGCTGCAGTGTTCTCATCTGCCAAGCGGAGATGATGTCACCCACTCCAGAATACCGTTAAAGGCAAGTCAAAACACTGGGGCATTAGTTTCCTATGCTTTAAAATGGGGTTAATAAGAATCTCTACTTCTTTAGATTATTATGAGGATTAGCTTACTATTAGTAAGTAAAAGTGAGAAGCAACCAGAATATTTCTACCAATTGGTCAGTACATTCTCTTCCCAATGGAAAAGTCCACCTGGGCAACTAAAGAAAGATCTGAAGTTTCTTGGCCTGGGGAAACAAGGAAGGGCTGTGTCCACTCATCCAGACTTAGACCTAAAAGAGGGATAGGACTATCACCTTTGGCCCACTCTCTGTAGACAGGAAACCGGCAAATGCCTACTCACTAATTCTTGTGTTTTCTTTCAACCTTGTGGCAACATTACCTCATGTAGCAATTAATTAAATCACCGCTCATCTTAATCAATATATAATAGTGTCTATCCAATGAGGTTTTAAGAGAGACCCTACTCAGTAGCAAATTTTTAAAAATTCTATTAGGGAAGATTAATTTCTAAGAATTTGCCTATAGCCACCCCACTCCCCTATTTTAGATTTCCTTTACTTAGGTTCCCTTCCAGGAATGTTTCTGGGTCTTGCTTCTTAATTCTGGAAGTTGTGCTTTTTCTGGGGGAGGGGGGGTCAGGGCTCCTGTGCAGCCTACATTTTATTTTAGTCAGATCACCAAATGAAATAATTGAGTCGCTGCCACCCGTAGTAATAACACATCCTGACAAAAACATGAAAGATAGTGTATCTCTGCCTTAACTCATGTGGGTATCAGTAGAGGGGAAAAAAGTAAATTCTTTTAAAATACAGACAGAATCTTTTATCAATGAAAAACTGTCATCCGGTCTTTCTTATCTCTCTGTGCAGTGACAGGAGGATTTATCTTTCTTAGAAGCAAGCCTCCAAATGAATATCACGCCTGTTTTGCCAAGGTGAACAGTTTTTCACTGCTGGGCAAGTTGACACGTTTTACATGGGTGTTGTGGTATACACATGCCATTTGTCATCAATCTCTGTGTCCTCCAATGCATCCCAAAGCACCAAGCATACGCCCGTTTCTCTTACAAATAGAAGAGCCCTGTGTGCTCAAAGCCTGCTTACTCCCCAGACCCCAGGCTAGCAATTCTCATGATTCTAGAACATGAAGACCTCTCTGTGCGACATTATAATGGTGGATACATGTCCTTATAAGTTTATCCGAACCCATAGAATTTGCAACACCAGGAGCAAACCCAACTGTGAACTATGGACTTAGGGAGACAATGACTGTCCACGTGGGTTCATCCATTCTAACACACCCACTTGTTTACCCACTGGCGTGAAGGATGCTATGCGGAGGACGCTATGGTAGGGGGTACGGTGGGCAGAACAGGGGTATACAGGGAATTTCTGAACCTTATGTTCAATTTTGCTGTGAACCTAGAATTTGTCTAAAAAATAAAGTCCATTTGAAAGAAATTTGTACTGCAATCTCTGTCTTTGGCCATATTGGCTCCATGGTAGCTGCTAGCCTAACAGTGGAAGGGAAACTTGGCTCTAAACCTCTCCTTCATTTTGGATGGAACAGTCCATTTGGAGTCAACAGGATAAAGAATTCTTTCATCCTGCAAAGGGAATTCTGCTCTTAGCATGTCTCTCTAGGCATAAGGGAAAAGTAGTTCATTCCTTTCATTCTTTGATTTTTTCAAAATGTTTCCCCACCCCCAATAAAACTAGCTTTAAATTTTCTTCTATAGGTTTGCTCTCTTGGTGGTAACAGAGGTGTGTTTAGCAACAGGATAACAGTTATAACAGCTAATGTTTATCCATCATTTACTGTGTACCAGGGACCATTCAGAGCCTGTTATGGGTCTTCAAACGTGAAGTATTGTTATAATTGTACCCATTTTACAGAGGACAATACTGAGGCACAGAGTAGTCTGGGAGGTCACATAACTAGTAAGCACAGAGCCAGGATGCAAAGCCAGGTGACCTGGTTACGGAACCTCAAAATCTACACCACGGCCTTGCTCTTCCAGGCAAGAAGGTCCAAGATGATGTTGCATCATCATGTGCCTATCTCTTATTTTCATGGTCGTAAGCATCATGGTAGTAAGCACTTCCCCAGAGACCTCCACTGGAGCTCATCTCTTTATCTCAAAGTGGGAGGTGTTATTTCTATTCAGCCCAAAGAGAGACCAAACCCAATGTAACAGGGAAAACTTCTCCCACTCAGGCTAACTCTCAGGATTCCTCTGTGGAACATTTCTAGCTGAGAAGGCTTGGAGATTATATTAGTCAGGACTTGGAAATAACTTAAGCTGAGGGATTTATTAGAAGAATCCTGAGAGACTTACACAACTGAAGAGGGAATCCCAAACATGAGGAAGAACAGAAGCCGGGGCAGCTCCAGGGACTCAGCACAAGGAGCTCAAAGACAGCCTGTGTGGGGCAGGCCATAAGGGGGGCTGGGCTCGCACTGCACTCTGTCCTCCAGTGGCTCACAGACCAATGTAACTTTTCAGAACAGGGCATTTTATTGGCCACCCAGGGTCAAGCGTCCAAGCTAGTGGGAGAGAAGAGCCTGAGAGGGCCCTCTAGAGAAGCCACATGGTTAATTCTGATCACAGAATTAATCCCCAGGGGGTCTGCAGACCCCACTTTGAGATATATCACAACTCACCTTATTACTTTCAAGCATATTTTGTAAAGTATGGACAATTCCTTTGAAAGAACTGTCATTGGATGCTTCAGACAATTCTGGAAAGAATGTAGGACATGCATCATTTTTTATTCTCTAGCTCAAGACTCTGAGACGCATGAAGATGAACTTCCAGGAGCCACCCCACTTGGAGTTAGACCCTAGGTCTTCTAACCCCAGGATGCTGTTTTCCCACCCTACTTTATGGCCTGCAGGGCCAAGGGCAAATGCAGGGTAATTTTTACCTCTTCGTGGCTTAGTATTTCCTATCTTTGTTTCCCCTCCTCCTCTCTCCACCCAGCATACACAGACATGCCTACAAAGGCCCACACACACTGCCGGGAAGGGGCTAAGCTACACAGCTCAAGGACCCCTGTGGAGGGAAAGGCGAAGAGGATCAAAGCACTGAACGTTTGTGCCAGAGCTTTGTCGGTGGCAACTGATCCCTGACTGCAGGGTCGGCTCTCTCTTGGTCTCCTGGCAGAGATGCCAGGAAATGCAACTGCCAGCCTCCTCTACAAGTGGCTACCAGCCACCCTGGGCCCTGAGCAGGCTTTCCTAGCTCACACTACTGCCTGCTTTCCTGCAGCAGGACAGGAGGAGAGAGAGATTTTATTAGATGCAGCAGGGTGTGTGGCTCAAGGAACACTTGAGCAGTTCTCAGTCAGGCATGAACCAGTGTGCAGCTGAAGAAGGTTCTGGGGTGGGGGCCAGGGGGAGGAAGTACCCTCTCCCTTTCACATCTGGGAGAGCACCTGGCTGCACCTCCAAAATGCAATGTCAAAGGGAGAATCAGCACTGATTAGAATCCCATCAATGATAACAATGTAACGTTCACTGATGCTAATGGACATCAAGGGTTAGTTCATCATTACCAATACAGCAGACTGGCCTAAGACAAGCCGAGTTATAAACCACACTTAAAAATCTCTCTGTCTTGAAATAGGCAGAGGAAGAAGATTTATTATTGTGCCTCAGTCACACAAAAAAGGAGAGAGTAAAAATGATGAAGGTCACCGTTCCCTTTACAGCTGATCGACTTAACCGTTCTCTTTGTTCCTGGGCCTACGTAGTAAATTGGAGTCGGAAACACCGGAGCAGACTAGATGATTTTCTGTTGTTACTTTCATTTTTCCCAAGAGAAAAAGGGATAGTCCATTTAAAATAACTAAACTCTTATATCAGGGCTTCTTATTTAAAATTTAAATGTCATTTGAAACATGGCTCAGGACGACTACCATACAACAGGGATTGTGAGAATCGAATTATCTCAAAAATAATAAACCCAAATGTATCTGTAGTTCAGCACTTTAGAGCTCTTAAAAATACATATATAAATTAGATTTTAATATATACATATATGTTATGTACATGTGTGTAATATATTTTTATTAAATTATATTTATGCATATTATATATGTATCTATTGTATAACATATGGGTATTATACATACTTGCATATATACAATATGTATTTAAAATATTTGACCCATACACAAACTCAGGGAGGCAGATGGATGAAATTGAGAATCACTGTTTGAGTGACCCGCCCCAAAAATCTAAAGCTAGAAATGGCAGAGCCATTTAACTTGGTTTTTCTGCCTTCAAGACTTACTCTCTTTTCCCTAGGATACTTCTTTCTTTCTTTTTTTTTTTTTTTTAAGACTTAGTAGAGGTCTTAAAAAATTATTAGCCCAAAACATGGTAGGAGGCCTCGAAAAATTATTCCACGGCATGTGTACATTGATAGTACTTGCCCCATGGAGTCATTGGGTAGTCTGCACTTACATACAATTTTGTAAAGGGGTGGCGAACTCTGGGCCTTCTGATTTCAAGCTTGTTCTTTTGTAAGCACCAAAGGAGGCAAAAAAAAAAAAAAAAACTTCATCTTTTTTGCCGTACCCCTTTTAATAAAAGGATTTGTTGTGCAAAATTTGGATTTGGTCAAAAGGCTATACTTAAGAACAGGAGAGTCACGAGTTTCCTTAAGGCTGCAGGGTCTCCCCACCCCCACCCCCCCAACCATTGGTATAGATCCTCTTAGAGCAGGAAGTTCAGGGTCAATAGCTCCGGAAGCATGGGTAAATATTTAAACCAACAGAGGAATTTTCCCTCTGGGAAGGTGCTTACTTTCAAGAGTGGCGGGAAGCTGCTAGAGCAGCAGTTAGGAACACAGCCTCATCAGGGACTGGCCTTGAAAAATGACCTGATCGGAGGTGAAGAGAAGGTTGAGGGGGTCTTCCCTCTGGCTACACCAGGTCTACCCTTCTGTTCTGAAGAAGTAGCATTCCTATTACCCCCTTAAAAAGGAGTTCAAGTGCAAATGATGCCTGCCTTAGTATTAACATCTAAATTTGTAGAGCTCTGAGACCACATCTGTTCTTACAGCACTATGGCCATCTCTCAAAACCCTGCTCAGTAGTTTTAGGGAGGCTCTGGGGGTGTCCCCAGTGCTGCTTAACAAGTCTGGGGAGGTTCTTGTTCTCTGGTCTCTTAGGAAAGGCTCAGGTACTGGCTGTGTGGCCAGTACCTTCCGTAAGATTCTCCTGGACCCAGTGACCTTTCCAAGGGTGACTAGTACCCACATGGGGCCCCTCCACACCCAAATTACATGCAAATATATGAGGAGTTGGGAGATGAGCACCCTTTCCACAATTCTGTGTCCCTCTGTCACCTGAGCCTTAAAATGCTCCCATGTGCCTGCCCAGAGTCTCACGAAGGCTTCAGTGGCCCACTGAGGCTCCTCCCTCCTGTCACGCGTGCCATGAGCCATCTGAGAAGCTGCAAGGAAGGCTGGACTACTCCTGGGGGGCTTCCTGGTGGAGGCGGTGTTTCCGATTCTTAAAGAAGTAAGACTGAGACAAAAAGATAAAACAGAACATGTTGGGCCCAAGAACCACTTGGTTCTGGTTTCTTCATAGGAGATAATTTAAACCCACACTCTGACATGGAAGAAGCCCAGGTACCCATCGATCCATGAATGGATTAATAAATTGTGGTATATGTACACCATGGAATATTATGCAGCCTTAAAGAAAGATGGAGACTTTACCTCTTTCATGTTTACATGGATGGAGCTGGAACATATTCTTCTTAGTAAAGTATCTCAAGAATGGAAGAGAAAGTACCCAATGTACTCAGCCCTACTATGAGACTAATTTAGGGTTTGCACATGAAAGCTATAACCCAGTTACAACCTAAGAATAGGGGGAAGGGGGAAAGGGAGGGGAGGGAGGGGGGAGGGGGTAGAGGGAAGGGGATTGGTGGGATTACACCAGCGGTGCATCTTACAAGGGTATATGTGAAACTTGGTAAACGGTCTGTGAAGCTAGTGAATGATGCCCCATGATCATATCAATGTACACAGCTATGATTTAATACAGACAAAAAAAAAGAGGATCGCTTAAACCCACACTCTGAAACCAGAGGCCAGTGGGCAAAACCAAGCCATCAGAAGAAAAAGGCACATTCTGCTGGAGAGCCAACACCCTGTGCCTGTGGCCAGCTTCTCCTCCTCTCCCCCAAGGAATGTTCCTTCGCCAATTATTATTCTGTTTCCTCTCATATTTGTTGAATCCATTTTCTGACTGGAAACCCAATTTTTCTCAAAAAACACCAAAAACCCCACCAAATCTAACCTATCTTATGGTCCCCCATTTTCCTGCTTCTGATAACAACTTGAACAGTGGCAGGAATATGCTTTGGAATATAAAACTGTAGGAAGCCTAATCTCTTTTTTGAACCTGCCACCTCCAGCATATGGGGCCAGCACCCTACTCCTTTGAGCCACAGGCACCACCCTAGGAAGCCTAATCTTTGGATAAATGCAGAATCTGCCCCCAAAGTCCTCCGACCATTAGCCACATCGCATCACAGGTCCCCAGGGAGATAAGAGCTAGAGCAGAATCCCAGCAATTCCAACTGCCACGAGGGGCCGCACTCCAGACCTGAGGTTTCAAAATAGTCGGGCCCTTTCTTTGGGCCCGAAACTCACGTTCTCACATGTTAAAGCTTCCACCGGTTTTAATGCAAGTTCCACGCATATAAGGCTTACAGAATTGGACCCTATGGGAGTGTAACGTGACAACATAATAGAGAAAAATCACTTTAGCAGGCAACAGTGACAGCTGGGCAGGCATTAGAAAAAAGGGAAAAGGCCTCAGTTTAGACAAATTACTGAATGAAATGATCACATGAAAAACCCTTTTTACAGCTGCCGCTACGAAATCCAGAAAATGTAAAACATGTGAAAAAGTAAATAATGGAATTTTTGAACCTTTTTTTCTCATTAAAGGTGTGGTAAATGGTTAAAATCCTCTAAAAAGATCCTCAGTGTTCTGAGTCACAGCCCAAATGGAAAAATGTGGCTATTTGGGGTTTTTTGTGTCAATTATTATGCAACCAATAAAGCATAAACAATAAAAGCTCTCCAAGAATCCTGGAAAATTCCAAAGCCCATTTCAGAGTCTCCAGGATTATACTCAGATCCTCTCATTTCCATGACTTTTGACATCTCATTACCCTGCATTATACTTTTACAGACTCATTTTCTAGCATATATAAAAATGACTTAATGCATCCTCAGAACCATCTCAATTACCTAATTGATGAATTCTATCAGCCACTTAAAAATAAAATAGACATTTCCTTAATAAAAATCCGTAAGGGTGGAGGGTGGAAAGATGGCATAAGGCCTATGTTGGCAAGAAAAAGAAAGAAAAGAAAATTGAAATATAGGAAGTATACCGTGATGCCGCAGAGTGGGAGAGCACCCAAGTAGGAGTCGAGAAATCTGGTTTCAGGGACTGATTTTGCCAGTAATTTGCTGTGTGATATGGGGCTAGTATTTACCCTCACTGGGCCTTAGTTGCCAGTTTTCTAAAATGAGGGAGTATGAAAGGATGCTCTAAGGGCCTCTATGATTTTGTGTGTGTGTGTTTTTCTTTTTTTGAGACAGGCTCTCGCTGTTGCTCTGGGTAGAATACCATGGCACCAGCTCACAGCAACCTCAAACTTTTGGGCTTGACCAATCCCCCTGCCTCAGACTCCCAAGTAGTTGGAACTACAGGCACCTGCCACTATGTCTGGCCAGTTTTCCTATTTTTTTGTAGAGATGGGGTCTCATTCTTGCCCAGGCTGGACTCAAACTCCTGAGTTAAGCAAGCTACCAACCTAAGCCTCTCCAAATGCTTGAATTATAGGCATGAGCCACTGCACCCAGCCCAGCCTATGATTTTGAAATCTGTCCAAAGGAAGACCTCTTTACAACATTGCACAAGACCTACTCATTTTCAAATTTTGATACAAAAACATTTTTAAATTCTTTCTGTCCCTCTGTCCATATACCCAGTTACAGAATTGAGAAGAGCTCAAAAGATGGCCAAATTATATAGTGTTACTCTCTTGGACAGAACCCAATTTTATTAACTCCCAGGACTATCTCAAAAGAAGTCTAAAGGTGTTTTCAGAGGACTACTAAATTCCCCGTGAGAGGATTTGGGGAATTTCTTAGTTTTCATGATGGAGGTACCTAATCCAAGGGCCTCTGCAGTGTGGGTCCAATTCTAAGAGCCAGGCCAGACTCAGGAGAAAAATGCCTGCACCAGCCTCTAGCCTAGCCAGGAACACAGACTTCAGGAAAAAAGGAAATTATGACAAGTGATTAACATGTGCATGTTTAGATTGTGATTAAAACAAATATATAAGAAACACATTATTCAACAGTAAGGGCATTTTTCAAATTCTTTGTTTGTTTTTGTTTTTTTGGGGGGTGTTGTTTTTGTTTTTGTTTTTTGAGACAGAGACTCACTTTGTCGCCCTCGGTAGAGTGCCATGGCGTCACAGCTCACAGCAACCTCCAGATCCTGGCCTTAGGTGATTCTGTTGTCTCAGCCTCCCGAGTAGCTGACACTACAGGTGCCCGCCACAATGCTGGCTATTTTTTTGTTGCAGTTTTGCCGGGACGGGTTTAAACCTGTCACCTGGGTATATGGGGCCAGCACCCTACTCACTGAGCCACAGGCACTGCCCCCCATTTTTTAAATTCTTTTAGATAGTATGCTCCCAGGGTTTGGAGAGATGGGAGAGGAAGAAGAGGAGGGAGAGGTTGTCAGGTAGAAGTGCCTTCAGCTTACTGAGGTTCTCTCTCCCCGGGGCCTAGCCCAGCAATGCTCAACTTTAGCTGCATGCTGAAATCACACAGGGAGCTTTTAAAAAATACTGATATCTGAGTCCTATCCTCAGATACTCTGATTCATTGTTCTGGGGTGCCACCAGGGCATAGAGCTCCCCTAGAAAATTCAATAATTCAATTGGGCAGCCAGCTCTATGAATTCAGTGGTTCTGAAACTTCCCATTGGCATCATCCTAAAGACATATTAGAAGATGAGGGCTAGATCTCACCCCTAGATCTTCTGATTAAATAGCTGTGGGGTGAGGCCCCAAGGTGTATATTTAGCATGGTGCCAAGTGAGCTGAAGCTGATCATCTGGGGCCCACACTTTAAGAACTAGTGTTCTAATCTGTAACTTTAGTTCAGAGGAATGGGAGGTCTTCTCACGCATCTTCTTCTCAATCCTTAATCTTCTCCCAAACCACTCGTGGCCAGAGCAGCCCTGTCTCTATGGGAAATCTGTCAGGATTCAGGACCCAGGCCTGACTAGGGACCAGTAAAGAGTTGTCGGATGGGGCTCTGTTGGCTGCCTTCCTCACATTTGCATGAGCCAAAAGAAAGAGCTTTACCCTCCAGAGAATATCGTACTTAGAGAAACTTGCACGATGCTAGGAAGATGTGACATAGAAGATGGAATGAAAAGAAACCCTGATGCCAGAAACATGGCCCCTGGACACTGAATGAGGGAGTCTTGGAGGCCTGGGAACTCTCAATTGAGGATCTTTCACCAGCCAGCATGACTATAACAATGACTAATTCTGTCTTCTTCCAAGGCCTATGTTAACCACTGTACTCAAATAGCTCAGCCATGGAACCTGTGGCTTCTTCTTGATCACTAAAGGTCCATGCTCACTGCTTTCTTGTACAGTGGCCTGAGCACCTGCCCTCATCTAAGCCAAGGTTCAACATTCACCCAGGTCGGAGGAAGGTCAGTAGTAGCTAGGGAAGCCTTTGGTTTCAATAGCATCGAAAGAGCAGCCCTGGAGATAGTGGTGACAGCTGCAGAGCTGATAGTTCGGCTCTTCTTCCTATTGCCTCTCTGTGAGTGGCTCTTCATCCATTCAATAGCCCAGACCAGAGAAGGGCAGTGGCCGTGAGCAGGGCGGTGTACCCTGAGAGGATAGGTCTCTGCCATGAGAGTGCCACACTCACTGTCTGAAAGAGTTACCATCCAAAAGGGCTGGACTGGGAGGGGGAATACTAGCATGAGTTGGCAGGACCAACTTGGGGTTCAGAGCAGAGAATGGGAAACCAGAACTGGAGTCTTTTTGTGAGCTGATGAGGATAACAACTCCTAGGTGCTGGTCCTCCAGATGGTGGTCTTGGGTGGGGGGGCTGTTAAAGATGCCAGTCTAGATAACAGTTAGCCTTCTCCTAAGATTTGGCCACAGAGATTGAATCTCAGCCCTAGCACAGGTGAATTTGTATTGCTTTTCATTCTCTGCTTTGATCTGTTTGGGAATTTTCATCTTAGGCAAGAATATTCAGTTGGCAGCCAGAAACTCAGATGGGGACATGAAAAGTAAACAGATATTTTGGCCGGTAAAAAAAGAGCTTAATGATTTTTATATCTGTCTCATCTCTACCACCTGAGATCTGAGATGATGGGGTAGAGAAGGACAGAGAAGCCAGGAGAAAGTTTCAGAGCATAACACCACAGTCTGGGAACATGGTGGAAGGCAATGGGGGTGTGGCAGGTGTCACAGCTCCATGTAATGGGGTCAGGCACTACCCTTCTCACAAGGTCAGAGATGCCCAGGACACTGAACTCCGAGTCAGAGGAAGGATTAGAAAGAGGAGGAAAGAAGGAGGAAAGGAAAGAAGAAATTTGGGGAGGAGAGGAAAAGGAGAATTATGAAAACAAAATGTGTACTTGAAAACCCAAATTGTCTTTTTATATGTAGATGTGTCCTTTATTGAAGGAAAATTTATTAGAGTGTAATATGGCAATTGCACAATGAGAACAAACATCAAAACCATCAACTAGCCTTTTAAAAATCCCTGTGAGCTATAAGCAAAAGCCCAATGCCCCCCCTCCCCGTCCCCCTCATCACTGACCCTGGTCATAAGTTAAGTATGCCAACATGCATACTCTCTGCTATGGGCTGCGGTGGGAACGATGTTCCAACTGGATTGAATCACTTTGTCCAAAAAGACATGGACTGCACATTTTCTTGCTCAGTTCCTTCTGACATATTTTCACATTGCCAGTGACATGGCATAGTGTGGGGTCAGATTCAGTTCTGATATGGCCTTCCTTCCCTCCACCTCCAGTAAACCCCCTTGCAGGCAAGAATGACCCCTCAGTCCTGGGGTTGACCTGATTCCCCACCGCTCACAAAGAAGAGGCTGAGGCACCAGCTCCCATACTGGTCATTGATTTGTAGAAATGGTCCCAAAAAATAAGAGAAAGAGATTGAAGATTAGAACTGGGAAGGAAGAAAGCAGAGCAGGAAAGAAGGGAGAGAGGGAGGAATCTGTACCACATGTCCTTGAAATGGGCAGAAATGCAGAAACTGGGGCTTTATCCATGCAGACCATCCCTTAGATCCCAAGATGTAGAATGGTTCACCTGACAGACAGAAGCAGACAGTGCTTGTCCACCAGCTCCTGTGTCCCCTTGGCCAGGATCCCTCCATTGGACAGAAAGTCACACACATGTCTGTGTGTTGGGTGGGCTCCTATAGCATCCTACACCTCAGAGACACTCCAGAGAAGCAAGTGAGGAATGCACAGTGTGGCTAGGCACAGTCTGTCAGGGCACACCTGCTGAAGCTGGTGCCACGGCAGTACCATGTGGGGAAAGAGGATGGGGTCCACAGCAGAAGAGGCATCTGGCGCCATCCCTCACACCTCAGTGGACATGAAAAGACAACATGTGACTTTCCCCAAGCATTCTTGCTTTTTGGTTGATCATTCATGTCAATTTGTCCATCAGCAATTAGGTCTTGGATGCATTTAGCAGATAAAGAATACTTCTAAAAGTCTCTGTTATCAGGGTGCCCCTACTATGCTTTTAGGTAAAGATTTGACATCAATTTATCATGGAGGTTCTGCAGTCACCAGGAACCACTCAGTGGGAGAAAAGGACACCAGGGTCTCACGTGAGGACGGCCTTAGTTCACCCTGTCCACATCCGGGAAGTTCAAGCCTTTATGTCAACCCCGATTGTGCATGTTGTCCTTGTGCCCAGTGAGATTAGAATTTGAGTGAAGAAGTCTTGTACAGCACATAATTCTTGTTACCTTCAATATAAAAATGATATCTCCATCCCAAATCCAGAGGAAGGTCACTCATTGCCAGGTGACTGACTGTCTTCTCCAAAGCAAGCTTCAGCTCAATTGTCCTCACTTCACTCTTCCTTGATTTGCAGAGTCAGCAGCCATGTCACAGGCTCACCCCAGTGCAGCTGTAACACAGCCCACTGATAAAAATATTTCCAGGTATGTCAAATATTTAACAGAGTCAAGGCTAAACAGACCCTGATAACCAGGATGAGCTCAGTAGAGCCTCATCTTCCATTCCTACTTCCATCCCAGTCATCCTCAAAGGAGCCTCTGCACCTACACTCTCCCCCACGTCGGCCCAGCCACAGTGGCCCAATTAGTGCCTTTTAGAGTGTGTCAATCCTGAGTGAGTGCCTTTGGGATTATGTCATTTCCAAGTTCAAATAACACTTGGCATTCCTCTCTGCAGAAAAAGTAGTAAAAATGCCTCAGTCTGGCATTTGAGATCTTAAACCTGACTTTCCAGGTTTATTTATTTCCCTTGAGACCCCTACACAGACATAGGGTGCAGCCTATAAGAACACACACACACATATAGCTGACTACTCAGAGCCTGCTCCATCCTACACCGTGAGCATGCTCCTCATGCCAGAGGCTCCCTCAAGTCTTCACCCCTAAGATGAGTACGTAGAGCCCCATCTTATCTCACATTCCTAGTCTCAGCATCATGGCCACCTCTGCTATGCCACAGCCTAGAGCTACAAATGACTAGGGCAAAGTTCCTGAGCTCCAGGAGCTCAGCAGCTCAGAGAAACATGCAAGCTAACGATTATGAAACAGTGTGCTAAGGCAGGCTACAGGAGAGCGGGACAAGAGGGCTCAGCAAAGAGGGAACTCCCGACATAAATTCTGAAACGAGAAAAGAAATTCTCAGACAGCCACGGAGAGGGAGCAACATGAGCAAAGGGATGAAGCCACACCAGGTGAAGCAGGGCAGAGTCAGGGACCTGCAGGAGGGACAGCATCACAGGGAAGCTTGGGCGGGGGTGAGAGAGAGGCCATACGGCCCTCACACCCCCAGGGAGGAGTCTGGTCTTGTTCTGCAGGCAGTAAGGAACCATTGCTGGGCTTCAGGGGATGGTAGGGGCTGTGATCAGATTTGCACTTTAGAGATCTCATTCTAGGTGGTTGCTGTATGGATGACATCTATAGGACAGAGGAAAAACCTAGTGAGGAAGTGATGAGGGTGATTCAGGAGAGACAGAAGAGATTATGAACTGGAGCAAGGGCTGGGGGACTGGTCTTGAGGGCCTTTGGACACTTTGGGTGTTGGCTAAATTTTAGAGCACAACTGGATGATAGGACAACATACCAATTACACTCTGAGTTAACCAGTGCAATCCTGGTTAGGGTTTGAGACCCACCTTTCCTGCATCCATGGGAAAGTAAACTACCCTCTCACAAATGGAAGTTCAGAGAGGGCCTGTCCTTAGAGAGGGCACTGTTTGCATTCATCAGGTCCTGTCCTCTGTGCCAACAAAACACAAACATATTTCTTCCAGTGTACACTTTTGCATATTGGAATCATGATTGGCATATCTTAATGTTGTGAAACTCATCTGAATTTTTAATTTTGTTTTCAGCAAATATACTTTTATTCATTTATTTCAGAACTGCTCTAGTGAAAAGCTAAATAAAATTCTTCTGAATAACCTTTGACAGATTGCATGCCCCAAGCAATGACCAAGAAAAGACAAGGTGTGATAGGGAGGAGTTTCCTCACTGGGTGTGGAGAAGGGAGTCTGTTATTTCTCCTATTCCCATTAAATACTGGGAGAGGATTGGGAAGAAATAGGACATTCTACATGTAATACAAAAGAGAGAATGCTTGTGTAGAAGCTCTGTGAAGGTAAGGACTGTGCTTGGCAGGGTGCCTCATTACCAATACACCTCCCACATCAGAGATACTCAGCATACTTTTTTGCTGGGAGGAGGGAGGAAAGAAAGGGAGAAGGAGGGAGAGGAGAGGACAGGAGGAAGCCTTCACTGTTGTCAAGGAAGAGCATTTGGAAGCACAGTGACTCTGTCCTGTGACTGATGCCCTCTGGACCCTCACACCCACACTTTGGATCAGGGAAAAGGAAGGAAGATGATAGATCGAAGAAGCTAAAAGTGCATCAGAGTGTGCTCAGCCACTCCTGCCCAAGGGCCTCACCAACTGCTCCCTGGGTTTCATGGCTCTTCTCTTCTGGACGCTTATGACCTTTGTAAACACCACACTGCTGTACCTTCTGCCTGAAATGCTCTTCCCCCAGATCACGACTCAAATCCAACCTCCTTAGAATGACCTAGACTGACCCCACATCTACAGTTGACTTCCAAACACCTCTGCTCCCCTCCTTTTATTCTGTTCACAGCACTAAACACTCCCCAAAACTATCCTGTCCGTGCACTAACTTGTTTCTTTTTGTGTGTGTGTGGTTTTTGCCGGGGCTAGGTTTGAACCCGTCACCTCTGGCATATGGGACCAGCGCCCTACTCCTTGAGCCACAGGCGCCGCCCGTCTAACTTGTTTATTATCTATTTCTTCCCAGTAGAATGTAGGTTCTATGACAACAGAGAACTTTCATTCAGAGTTCATCACTGTATTTTCTAACTAAGAACGGTTCCCAGCACACAGTATGTTTCAATGAATATTTTGCTAAATCAATGACAAACTAAAGAGATGAAGGCAGTTAGCAATAGAGATGAATCTGTGGTACAGTGCACGGTGAGTAAAAAGATACAAGGCACAGAGTGAGATCTGTAACAAAATTCCATATGTAGATTAGAAATGCAGGTAGGTAAGATACTAATACACTTTGCAAGGTGTTAACATAATTCAGTATGCTGGGGGTGAAAGTGGGTTGAAGTGTGACTAAAAAGCCCACACATGTACAAAGAAGCAAACAGGAAAGAAGCTGTTGCAGATCAGTTATGATTATAGCCATGACCTGAGATAAAGAAAAAAAAAAAAAGAGGGAAATTAAAGCTACTTGAATATCAAACCCACATTGCATCATTAAGTTATAGACAGATGATTAACTGCTTAGTAAACTGTTTATTCTGTGATGTGGATTTGGTTCTCCTCCACTGACCTTCTGGGTATGACAAAGTATCATATAAAGTTCCCCTTCCAGGCACTGTTAAAAAGAGAAAGAACAAATGCTTGAACAAGCACCCATGTGAGTTAGTTAAGATTCTCCCTCCCAGAAAGAACAAACCAGGAGAGCTCAGCCCTGCAGGATGAAGGCGCCTCTCCCGCTCTGCTTCCACACTGGCAGAGCTCCCACACAGCTCACCTCCCGCCCTTCAGGAACTTACTCAACCTACTGTCCTTTGCTTATCAACCTGTTTTACCCACTTTCTTTTTATGATTCCCAGAACTTAGGAAGTATTTTAGGAGCATGAAACCAAAATGATGCTCAGGGCTCCCACGGACACGCATTAGGAGGTACCATGAGAGCCAATGATTAGATAGAACACACAGTCAGATGCGGCCCCCCGGGGTCCCAGCCAGCTGTGAAGAATAGTTACAAACAACCCTCGACTGGAAGGATGTTAGAATGAGAGAAACTCTGAGCACACTGGGCAGACCCTCCTCCCTCCTGGCTCGCAAGTCCTGGAGGAACTCGAGTTTACACTGAGCAAATGACAGAACCACAGTTTGGAACTCTGTCACCTGATTCCATCTCCAGTGCTCATTTCTAGGGCTTGAAGATATCCCTGTGTCTCTGGACAATCTGTTAACCTTTGTAATGAGGAGAGGAAGACAAGTTTGCTTCAATAATCCCAAAAGACTGGAAATTGTGTGCTGTATCTTTGAAATAGATTTCTTTCCTGAAGTGAGTACTTTTTTTTTTAACTTTTCCCCCAAAGTTCTGAATATCCAACATTTTACTGGCTTACTTACAATGACTCTCCGAATATATTTCTTGGCTCTCTACTTTTCTATTCTGGAAGTATTAACAACTGGTAAATATAAATCTATATGTATACACAAGTGTGTGTACATATGTAAACACACGTACATTCAAATATCCACATTTGCAACAGGACTACATTTTATAGCAATCATTGCCCCAGGCTCTTAAACTTTTTTTTTTTTGTGCAGAAAGGAAAGAAAAATTTAAAAAAGGGAAACTCTCTACTCTTAAGATAACTTGTTGGTGACCCCTGGTAAATGACAGCCAAGCAAGACTTCAAGGAACTTGTTACTTGGAGCTTGAATTTCAGGCAAACATCTTCCTGCATTTCTAATGAAAAACGGATTCTTCCCCTGCTTTTGAAGTGCTCTTTGGGAATTGTTTGAGTGTTCTTTGCAATCTTTTATACCCAGCCTAAGGACTCTGACAAACTCTCTCTTTCCCTTCAAAGGCTTGTTAACTATGTGATGAATACACCTGTCACTTCCAATTCTAACCTTACTTTCTGTTGTGATGGGTGTAAAATTTGGTATCTATGGCAACTTTTCAGTGGCTCAACATCGATTAAAAAAATGATTGGCTTATCAGGGTTGCTTGGTTGATTGATGGAAATGATCGGTTGCTCAAAATAATCATGACAGATAAAGTATCTTGATTAGCTAGTATTTGCAAGATTTAGAAATTTTAAATTTCATTACTTTCCTTTTTATTATTTCCATGCAAAAGTAACTGGAATGTAATTCTACTGAAGTAGTTACAAGTTAATTTGGGCTGTCTTAATGAAGGAAACTTGATTCAATCCACATATCTTATTTAGAAGCCAAATGGCACATTTTTTCTATTCTAGAAAATCCACTCCTAGATTTTCTAATATCCCAAGGACAGAGACTAATTAACGTTTCTTAAAAAAATTAAGTTTGGTGCTAAAAAACATTTTAGTCAGGTTTAAAGCATTTGCAACTTAACTATAAAGATTTTTGTTCTGATGATTCTTCAAGTACATAAAAGGGTAGAAACAGTAACTGGAGCCTGACCTTCTTGGGAAATTTAAATGCCTTATTTTTTAATAGAACATCTTAAATCAATATCTCCAAAAGTGTAGTGATATACCAGCATATAAAACAAATTTAGGTAGTCGACCAACTTTCTTAATAGCCAGGTATTGATTTATTTTAATGTGACATTGCTGTTATGCAACCACTTGGCAATTTCACATGGCTTAACCTAATAGCTTATCTTTAAAAATAACTGCATTCATTTCCTAGTCTACTATAGCATCCCTATGAAGTACCACAAACAGGTGGCTTACACACACTGAAAGTTATTGTCTCAATTTTTTTTTGTTTTGTTTTGTTTTTTGCAGTTTTTGGCCAGGGCTGGGTTTGAACCCACCACCTCCAGTATATGGGGCTAGCACCCTACTCCTTTGAGCCATAGGCACCACCCTGTGTCAATGTTTTAGATGCTATAAATTTGAAATCAAGGCATCAGGGGGATCATACTCCCTTTGAAATGGGCAGGGGAATCCTTCCTTGCCTCTTGCAAGATTCTCGCATCATCTGCCCTCAATCGGTCTTCTCGGCTTGCAGCTGCAGACCGCCAATCTCTGCATGTGTCATCACACTGCATCCTCCCTGTGTGTCTGTCTTCACATGGCTATGTTCTTGTAAGGACAAGGGTCACATTGAATTGGGACCCACTCTACTTCAGTATGAGTTCATCTTAACTAATTACATCTGCAATTACCCTACTTCCAAATAAGGTCAAATTGTGAGATACCAGGGTTAGGACTTAACATATACATTTTAGAAAGAGACTACCCAGCCCATAACAATGACCAACATAGATAATATTGCATGAGGATGGGCTAAAACAGGATTTATGTCTGTAATTTCACAGATAATATTGCTTGGGATGAGACTAAAATGGGAAGGGAGTGTTAAAGTAAAGCTAAAACTGATTGTTAAAATTCTAGTAAGGATATGTGAACATGACAAATTTACAAATATCATAGAGAATATTTGAAGCTGGAGAGTAAGGTTGATCAGAAAACAGACCACCACTTATTCTCCTTCCTATTTTCTTGTTCCTTTATGATGTGACCTCACAGCAACTCCCATCAAAAGGCAAATCTATTTCGCCACTTCCTGATTCTAGCTGACCTTGTGATTTACTTTGGTGGGATTAGCAAGTAGAAGCTTGAAAAGTGCTTGCTGGTCAGGGCTTGCCCTCTTCTAGGCTGCCCTGCTGAAGAGAGATACCATGAAGCAGATCGAGACAACCAGCACCAGCCAGGAGCAGTGGCTCACACCTGTAATCTTAGCACTCTGGGAGGCTGAGGCAGGAGGATTCCTGAGCTCAGAGGTTCAAGACCAGCCTGAGCAAGAACGAGACTCCCATCTCTACTAAAAATAGGAAAATTATCCAGGCATGGTAGTGTAAGCCTATAGTCCCAGCTACTTGGGAGACTGAGGCAAGAGGATCACTTGAGTCCAAGAGTTTGAGGTTGCTGTGAGCTATGGTACTCTACCCAGGGTAACAGAGTGAGATGAAAGAAAAGAAAAGAAAGAAAGAATGAAGAGAAGAGAAGAGAAGAGAAGAGAAGAGAAGAGAAGAGAAGAGACAACCAGAGCATGGTCAACTAGCTTCTAAGCTGACCAAGCAGCTGACTTCACATACATGACTTGTGCCCCAGACAAGGCTAGCCAACCTATGGCCAGATCAGCAGAACCATCCAGCTGAGCCCGGCCCAAATGGCCAATTTGCAGAATCATCAGCTAAAAAAAGAAGCATTGTTACTCTTTAAAACTACCACTTAGAACTTCTCATCAATTTTCCGTTTATTTTGTCTAATGATTACAAAAATTTCCCAATCTTCTAGGGACTTTTTCATCAAAGTTGATTTTAGGTTGCCAGAAATGTTGGTTTACAGTGAAACAAATACTGAGATACTTTGCAAGAGAATGGAAGAGCGAGACAGAGAAATTATCTTGCATAAGATAGAGAAGTCTGCTTTCAAGTCTACTTACTTTACTCCCTCTCTTTCGTTGGTCTGTGAATTCAACCAAAAATAACCTTAGAGAAGAAAGAAAGGTGCAGGCCTACCAAGAGCACAGCAGGTGTGTCACATCCCCACCAATTTACCCTGTCTTTCTGCAGGACTTTTCTGCTCTGTTTGATTTCAGAGAAGTCAAGGAAGAGGTTTCCTAACCTGTACCTGTCATTACTGGTGACCAGTCATTTATGACTGCTCTTCCCAGAATCCACCCTCGATGGAGCTATGTGTTTAAGATCTAACTCTGAGCAGCATAATGGAAAAAGAATTAGACTCTGAATTGGTATTCCTGAGATTAGCCCCCCAGAGGGACCCACATCTATTCTTGTTCCCTCTCAATTGGTTTTCCACACTGTAGCCAGAGTAATTTTTCCAAAACACAAAACCAATCATGCTGACTCCCATTTTGAAACAGTCTAAGTTTTCCATGGCTCTTGGAATAACAACCAGATTCCTCAAGACTGCTTTTATAGCCATATTACTCTTCCCAGGCTGCCATAACAAAATACCACACACTGGACAGTTCCAACAGAGAAATTTATTTTCTCACAGTTCCGGAGGCTGAAAGTCCAAGATTACCATGCCAGCAAGGTTGTTGTCTGGTGACAGCTCTCTTCCTGACTTGTAGACAACCAACTTCTCACTGTGTCCTCACATGGCCTTCCTTCTGTGAGTGCACATCCCTGATACCACTCCCTTCTTACAAGGACACCATGAATTATACCCTCGTGACCTCATCTAACCTTAATTATCTCCTTAAAGACCTTATCTTCATATACAGTCACAATGGGGGTTAGGGCTTCAATATATAAATGTGGGGGCACACAATTCAGTCCATATGATGGCTTACAGGGTCTACTCTCTGGCCACTTCTGTAGATCCCTATCACGCTATTAACCAATCCTTACCCTCTACCCATCAACACTCTGCTTTATCCCTTTCTTGGACTGCACCAGTGTCTCAGCAGTTATGATTTTTCATTCTTATCTAGGTAATGTCTTCTCCTTATAAGAATGGAAGCTCCAAGAGAGTAAGGAAGAATTACATCTGGCTTCTCTCACCAGCCGATCCCTAAGCTCAATACTTGGCATGTAGTAGGTACTTGCAGGGTGTCCTCCCAAAAGTCAGCATACATGGGGTGTAAGCATTTACAAAATATTTACAAAATATTCTCTGTGAGTCATCCTCCTCTTTGTAAAATTTTGTAATGAAGATTTTGTAAATAAAGGTACATTTAGCTACAATTTTCCATTTCCCTATGTATGGTGACTTGTGAGATATCCTGTATGCAACACATCTTTAGCCTTGCTGTTTATATCCATTGTACATGTTACTTGAAAACCTTAATGTTAGAAATAAAAATCATTCCACATCATTAAAATTTTAAAAGGTAAACATTCAGAGATGTATCCAGACTACAGTCCCAAGAGAGTGACTGTCAATGAATTCCATATAGTTTTATGGGTAGCTAAAAAGAGAAAATACAATACAGGGAAAGATTTTTAATATAAAAATAATTGAAAGATACATGTTAATTTTAAAAATCATTCTCAAAAATTAAGGTGACTGTAAAATGAATCACACAATTTTCATAACATTGTAATATAAAATGAATCAGGAGAAAGTAAAAATAAAACACATATATGATAAGCACAAAAATATTTATAAACATCTTATAAAAGCTAACAAAGGCAGAGCTTAGGAGATTTTACTGCCCTCAAAACTTGACTTGGCAAATCCTTTAAATTTGAAAATTGTAGCTACTATTTGATATTTACCTGAGATCTTCTAGGCTCTCTGTTAGGAGCTTTATAAGATCTTATTCTAACCCTTCCAGATATCATACAGAGTAAGATTCATCATTGCCATTGTAAAGAGGGAAATTTTCAGATCAGAAAGTTTAAAATACAATTAAAAAACAGTAAAGCTGGGGTTCAAGGACACCTATATTCAAGACCAGTCGAACTCGAACCAACCTGACCTGAGATGCTCTTTGCATTATCCTGCACTGCCTCAAAGCTATCAAGAATAGGTTCTGGCTGACTCCCTTTGTGGAAAATCTGGGATATAAATAAGTAAATTAAATGAATTAAAGTAGGGTTTTGTCTCTATTTTGAGGCTGGCAATACGATTGCTATATGCCTTCTGGAGCCCAGGAGAGAGAAAAGCAAAAGTCCTAAGGCTTTTCATTTATCTTCATGAAGCAATTTAGACAATTTCCCCTGTAAAAGCCATTTTTAGCTAAGGCAGAGAGTGATACAAATATAGCCACATGCAAGGTCAGACGTCTTCACCTAGAAGACCTGGGGACTGACCCCTCTCTGATGTGGTATGGGGAAGGGTGGGGTCATACTGTAAATACCTCCCCCAGCCTACTACAGACTCTGGATGTCCATGCAGAAGAGTGATTTTTTTTTTTTTTTTTTTTTTTTGGTCAAGCAGTTTTCCCCAGGAATCATCTTTTTAAATGCACAGGACCCTACTAGCATAATTAAATCATCAATTCCTTACCTCATTTGATTTGTTTGAGATGGTTAGCCAACCATCCACCGGTTCCTCAAAGGAAGACAAACAAGTTCCAGGTTCTTACAAAGTTGTCAAGGATCAACCCTACCTATGATGAAGGCAGATCTTCCTCATTTCAGTCCCAATAAGAGCTCTGTATTTTGATGTCCTCATCTATAAAATGGGGATAGAGATAATAACTATGATTGCTTTGAGGCAAGATGAATCAAACAAACAGCAGACCCTGTTCTGCACACTAAGCAAAGTGCTGAAAATCATGCCTGGTGCACAGTGATTATTTAAAAATCTTTAGACCTTAGTTATCTCATTTCTAAAATGAGAGTAACAATGCTCTAAATTGGAAATTATTGGCTTTCCTTGATTTATCCAACAAATATTTATATTGACAGGCATATAAATGGTGACTGTCACCTAACTGCTTCCTAGATGCATTGAGCTTACATTGTGCAGGGAGAAACAAACATGCAATCGTTGCAATTAACCACATGGCTACAGTGCCCTGAAGGAAAGCAAGTGGACCAGCAAGACCTGGGGAAGGTGTTTCTGTGGAAGTAACATTCAAGTTGACTTGAAGATGAGAAAGAATTGGGGAAAGAGAGTTCCAGATGAAGCCCTGAGGCCAGCTGGTGAGCCTCCCAAGAAAGGTAAGAAAGAAATGGGAATGAGGGAGGGTAATGGCTGAGGGTGAGAATCAGACAGAGGCAAGACCAGGCATGGAAGGCATATCAAGGATTTTGAATTTTATCCTGCAATAACAGAAAGCTCCATGACTGTAAGCAGGGAGTGGTGTGATCTAACTTTTCAACTTGACACTATTACTCCTGCTGCTGTGTGGAGACTGGACTGGACTATTTGGAGAGAAGAGGTCATGGGGACAAAGGAGGCAGGCTCCAAAGCTACTGAAATCATCCAGGAGTGGCACGATAGATGTCATGAGTGGGGAATTATTTTGGAATCAGAATCAGTAGAACAGGCATATAAGAAGTGGCCTGTGTCCCCTCCCCTTTCTTGTCTGTGAGTAGCCCCCATCCAGAAGCATGTGGAGTGACCACAGGACCATTCACTTCTGCAGACTACAAGGACAACTATGTTCAAGACCAGCCCAAATTTATGTTTCTGGAAATGAGGGTCAATCTTCAATAGTAAAAAGAGGCAGGCTGGGAAAACTGACTGAAGCTATTTGAGGTCCAATCTGATCTTGGATTAAATCTTGCTTCAGTCTCCAGCCCTAATATTATTTACTGTCAGGGATCATGAGCACATCCAATCAGAGGAGTGCAGGAAATGAGGGAACAGAGTCAAGAGAAGCCCCAGGACAGCTAAAAGCATTACTGCTTCTGAGCCCAAGCATGCGTTGGCCCCTGCTGTACAGAAGCAACTGTGGCCAACTCATGGGGGCACAGACAGTCTTGGGTCATTCCCTGACCATGTGGCAAAAGGCCATGTGGCTGTGGATGCAGCAGAAGTGAGCTAGCAAATGCCTGTAGGAACATCTGTTCTTGATGGCCTTAATCCAGCCCCTGCACATGCCTCAGAGGGTGCCCATACCTCCAGAACAAGTCTTTTCTCCTTTGCTTCTTTTTCCCTTTCTGCTCCTTTGTACTTTCCTATTTCCTCTTACAATTCTACAATTCTAAATGAGAATGGCAAAATTTAAGGTTTTCTTGTCAGATTGGCAGAATTTTAAAAGACTAATAATATCAAATGCTGGAGTGTATGCCAGGAAATGTAACATTATCATTCATTTAGGGAATGTGTAACTTAGTGATGCCTTTTGAAAACAAATTTGGCAGTATCTATCAAATTGTAAGAACACATGCCTTTTGACTGAACCATTTCTCTTTTAGGAATTGTGCTTTTAAAAAGTACTTGTTCTTGTGTACAGAGGAGGATGGTAAAAGTTATTTACAGCCATTTATCATGGGGGATAGCACAAAACTGGAAACAAATGTCCATCAATTGGACAGCAATTGAAGTAAATATGGCATTATGGACTACTATGAAGCCAGTAAAAAAAGGATTAAACCTAAATTATTTCATGATTACATGAAAAGAGCAAATTGCAGAGCAATTAGAATACTGTGTACCCACTGATTCATTTTAAAGCAGTGTGTATAAGGGGATGTGTGAGATGCAAATACATAGAAAGGAAGCTGGAAAAAGGAACTACACTACTGGCAGCGGAAATTCTAGGGGGAAAGCAGTGATTATATGGGGGTGAAAGAAGAATATCCATGATCTCCTGGCATATGAGTACCTAGAACAGTCAAGTTCATAGAGACAAAAGTAGAATAGTGGTTACTGGGAGCCTCAGGGAAGAGGAAATGAGGAGTTAGGGTTTAATGAATATGGAGATTTCTGTTTGTGATGAAAAAGTTCTGGACAGCTGCTGCTCATGGCTGCAAAACAATGTGAATGTGCATAATCCCACTGAACAGTGTGCTTAAAAATGATTCAAGTGGTAACTTTCACATTAAGTATACTTTACCACAATAAAAGAAAACAAGGATTTTTTTAAAAAACAATGATTAAAAAAAGAATTTCGTCAGGATTTACTTCCAGTGGCAGACATCTGAGGATGAGGGAAGACTCTTTGTTGGTAGGTTATGGCGCTTAATGCCAGCGGGTCACTGAGGGATCAACACATCCATGTCCACTCACTGAGCTCCATAATCAGAATGCTAACAAAGTATTTACAAGCGGAGCTTCAGTCCAAGCTCCCAGCCTCAAGACGCTTTGAAATGGTTGATTTTGTTGACACAACCTTCTAAATTCCCTCCATCAAATGGTATGAATTGAGGGAGAGACTCATAACTGTCATTTAAGAGAAAAGAAAGAAAGAAAGGCCACAGGATTCAGCTCAGAACTCATAGCTAAGTGATGCTCCAGCATTTTTACAGTGTGGATTGTGGATTTGCCCTGTTGTCAAGCAGGGGCCAGCCTTCTCTTTATGCCAGCTGGCTTCTTGGAGATAAAGCCACTGGTGACATCAAGTCATCTCTGCAAATGAGACCAGAATTAAACTACCTTGTGCCCAAACACATCACATTCAGCCAGACCACTCTGCTGAGGGAATCAAACACACACAAACCCAAGTCTCTCCTCTGCAGGCATCTGTCAGAATTAAAGAGAGGAGATGTTTATGCTGGGACAGGAAGTCCAGGTCAAAGGTGGAGAGAGAAAGGCTCCAGCACTTACAAAGAACCCAGAGCAGGAAGGCAAATGTCACTGAGAGAAAGTCCATCATTGCCACAGGTAACCAAATATTCCCAGCCTTTGATTTTTACAGGCGGGTGATTTATGAATCATGACAAAACAGAAGGGACTACCTTGAGCTAATGCCCATTTAGATGAGAGGATAAAACCCTGGTGTTTACTCTCGGTACTCTTAATATCTTAAATGAATACTAATCGGAGATGTTTATTGAAAATGAGAATGATGCCATTTTCCGCTGTATCTCATGTCATCTGAACAACCTTGCACTTGAGAATGGCAAGGAATTTATGGAACTTCCAGGAAATTATGAAAGTCTAAATTAGCAAATTTAAACTACCCGAGTACTACCTGAAAATTACAGAACAAAGCACTGAGGAAGAAGCAAAAAAAAAAAAAAAAAAAGCGTTTGTCAGGTAGAGCAGCACAGACTCCACTAAACTTTCTTAAAAGCCTGATACTGCTTTCATAACACAAAAAAGCAGAATGAAAACTACATTTTATATTGAAATTGTACGTTAACTTTGACTCCAGCCCTGACCTCCCCAGACACTGGTCTGAGTTATAGTAGCCTCCCCCTCAATCTCTGCAAGAACCCCTCTCCAGTCTCACTTTGTTGGGGGCCCTTTGCCCTTTAAGAGCTGAGATGAGCTCTCTCCCCTTAGAGTTGATATCTGAGTCTCCTTCCTGGCACTCACGGCAATGAGCCAATACTAAGTCCTCTCCCTTGCCCCTGAGGACGGCTCTCACTGTTCTCTTTTGCAAACTCTTCTCCAGGTAAAACAGTATCGGATCCTTGGGCACTTTTCTATGTGCTAGACCTCTGTGATGGTATCATGGTCAATATTTCTACTCTTTTCAATCCAAGAGTTTCTTTGAAGAAAAACTTGAAATAGCAAAGGCTTGTCTTCCCTTACTAGTACCACTCTAAGCTATTATCCTTGGTATGCAGAAGGCAGCCTAGGGTAGACTGAAAAGAAAGGTCAGAGGGGCAAGGCAGAATCATAAGGGTATTGGGCTGGTAGCAAACAGCAATGAGAGGAAACACAAAAAAAGAAAAGGGAGCAAATAGTCTAACCTCCATCACAATTTTCCCTAAGGGCATATAGCACACACATAAGAGCATGCACATACACACACTCCACACTTATGAAGTAGCCAGACAGCAGCCAAATGGCTCAATGCACCACCAATGTCCTCCCTCCCACCATTGAGGGAGTCTGCATCTTCTCCACTTTAACATCTTAATCGCTTAACCATTGTCTTCTCTGCATATGGATTCAGAAACAGTGTGTGGGTGAAGAGCCTCAAGTCTCTTTACACGCAGTCCAATAAAGATAAGTGGAAATATCAAATTCTCTGTGAACTAATACCTCGGACTGCAGTGATTTCTCACATATAATACTTTCTAATTGTGACCAGGAGCCAGATGGAATAACCTAATAAAAGTTCAAACCAGGGGCAGACAGAGCTATAATACATATGGTCAAGTGGTCTGGTCTGATTTGGAAATTGCCTTTGCAGAATTGGGTACATTCTATAGGCATCGTCCAGACTTTAATCTCTCTGGCTCATTTTTCAGTTGTGTGTGTATATCACCATCCCCCTCCCTAACCTCAAATCTATCCCAGAACCCATCAAACCTGCTAATTTTTTCAAGTCTTTTTTGTTTTAATGTTATTAGGAAAAAGTAAGGCCCTCTTCTGACTGCAAATGTCAAACACAATCTAATCATTTACCTTTTGTCTGACATAATTAAAACAGGAACCTTTTTTCCCTTGCATGTCATTGGTTAAGTCTTCCAAATGCCACATCATTTTGACTGGTTTTCCTGCATTTCACTAAGGAACACAATACCCCCTGCTCAAGAATGTGGAGATGAGGAGAATGAATGAAGGAGGGAGTGTTGAAAAGGACAGGAGGAAGTGACATATGGATTACTCTGTCACTTCCCTTGGCAAGAAAAAATGAATTATGCATTCATTTTCCTTGCATGGCAACTTTACGAAGCACTTTCACACAAATGACCTTGAGTGTCACAACACGCTACAGAGGAAGCAGGGAAGTAATGATTGTCCCCATTTCACATAAAGAAAAACTGAGGGTCAGAGATGTCAAGGAATTTGTTCCAATGTCACAATGACTTGCAAACCCAAATACAGGGTCCAGCCTGTATTTTGGGTCCCATTTGTCATTTTTTTGAAAAGCTGCGAGGACATCTGTCTGGCAGATCCCTAGCAATTTCAGAACTCCAGCTAAGCTAACTCTGTGCCCATGTCCCTCTCTTGCCTTTGTAGCACTTGGCTACCCAATGACAATGTCAGCACCATCAATATCTTTCTGAAATACCTGGTGATGCTCCCTCACTCCCCTCTTCAGCCAGTCCTCACCGGGACAGATAATCTGATAAATCAGTTCCCACTGAAGCATACTCAGTGATGTCAAGAAGATTGAGGGATTTGCCAATGTCCACAGCTAACAAGAGATAGCACAGCACTTTGAACCCAAAATAAGTGTATTTCCAGGTCTCAATGCAGGCATGGCAAAGTGAGATTTAAGGATTCCCCAAATCCCTAATAATAACATTTGGGAATATACATTCTCTGTACACATTATATTGGAGTCAAGAATTCTCAGCAAGAAAGATTCTCATGAACTTTACCATCATGCTGTGCATGGGTGTGAGGAGATAAACACTTAACGATCCCCAGACAGAAGGAGTTTTGCACTTGGTGGGGTCCTAGTCACAGGGATGAGGATGCAGTTTCCCTGGAGGCCTTCAGATTCTGGGTTTGCCCAGAATAGATCTCAGAACATCAGTGTGAACTGAGTGACAACCTCTCTCTTCCCATGCTCCCCCCAACCCTCCCACCGCCTCTCGGCTTAACGTATTAATCCTGAAGCAGGTTCACCCCCAGCAGATACGGCCCAGGCATGCCCTGGACTCACCTCCTGCCAGATCCTTTCAAATAGGAAACTATAGGAAATCAAACTTTGTCTGATACTTATAGATAAATCTTCAACAAAGTGGAGAGAACATTCTAGATGAGTCCACAGAAGCCCCAACTCAGGTGAACATTTTGATAAGTACGGATACATACTTATAGGGTGCCCTGGGAACCCTACAACTGGAGGTGGATGACCATCACAGCCTCCAGAGCTCTAATTCCACACCACACTGTGGTGGGCTCTTCCAGCATTGTCACCCCCAGGACATGCAGATCATTATTCCCATTGTTAGTGAGCAAACTGGAGCCTGTAGTGATTAAGAAACCTGCTCACAGTTCAATGGCAGTCCAGCCACAGTTCAACACCTGCCTGACGAATTAAAAGCTCTGTGCTCTTACCTGCACAGTAAATGGGATCTAGCCAAAGGGAAAGACTCAAATGCTTGAGATTGTCTGGAACAAAACATAGATACTCAAAACACAAATAGTCAAGTGCTTATTTCAAACTCCAAGTCTCCACAATGATGCTGGGTGCTAACAAACAAACAGACATTAAAACACAAGCTCCTTTTCAAAGTAGTTTCTGTTCTGGGGTCAGTTCCAAATACCATATAACCAGACTTTCTCTGTGTGTTTTTGGAAATTTCTCAGGCATAGTGGGAATGAAACCGCTCCTCCACTACTGGGGGAAATGGAGGTGAACTGTGGGTAACAGGGACAGGGCTCTGCCTCCCCTGTGTTCAGCGAAGTGAAACCCAGCCCTAAGTGGCTGGCCACTTCCCTGCCTCCTTCTCTTGCTTTTCCTCCAACATTTCTTAATCCTTCACTTTCAGCTTAGCGCCTATAGCTCAGCAGCTAGAGCACCAGCCACATACACAGGAGCTGGCAGGTTCAAATCCAGCCAGGGCCTGCTAAACAACTACAACCAAAAAATAGCCAGGTGTTGCAGCGGGCACCTCTAGTCCCAGCTACTTGGGAGGCTGAGGCAAGAGAATCACTTAAGCTGAAGAGTTTGAGGTTGCTGTGAGCTGTGACGCCACAGCACTCTACCAAGGGCGACAAAGTGAGACTCTGTCTAAAAAAAAAAAACCTTCACTTTCTACCTGTCTCCTCTCTGCCATGCTTTTTCCCTTGGCCACTGTAACCAAGGAGAAGAGAACCCAGATAGGAAAGTACCCAGAGGAAGGAGAATTTGTAAGATGGAGCTATGGTGTGAAGGCACTCAGGAAAACTCACCCCAAAATATGACTCCTTAGTATAAAAAGTATTTTACATTGGGTGGCGCCTGTGGCTCAGTGAGTAGGGCCCCGGCCCCATATACCAAGGGTGGTAGGTTCAAACCCAACCCAGCCAAACTACAACAAAAAATGGACAGGCATTGTGGTGGGTGCCTGTAGTCTCAGCTACTTGGGAAGCTGAGGCAAGAGAATTACCTAAGCCCAAGAACTGGAGGTTGCAGTGAGCTGTGGCGCTCACACAGCACTCTACCGAGGGCGCCAAAATGAGACTCTAAGATAGATCTATCTCTAAAAAAAAAAAAAAAGGCATTTAATTCAAAATGCCTTTAGAAGTCAACAGTTGTTGGAAGGAGCTTTCCTTATGTCTGCATAAACCAAACAAACCCATCAAAAAGAACAATTGACTTCCCTTCCCTTCCCTGTTTTCTCACTATATTGCAGGAAAAAAAGATGAAGAATGCAACCCAACCTGGTCCAAATCATTTTAAATGTAATACCTGTCTCTCAATTTAATTTATTTGCAAAGAGACTCATTTATAAGTCTGTTTCCCCATCCATTCATCCTTTGTAGAAAACATTTACTGCCCCTAAACAGAATTACTTATATTCTTTGTCTCCTACCCCCCAAAAGGAAGATATAAAAATGTCTGGACCTCATTGATATTGTGTAATCAGTCTGTGATTCTCTCTGAGCACGCAGTAAATAAACCATTTTTCTCATTAACCTGCCTTAATTGTCAGTGGCTCTTTCAGTGAACTTCCCAGGCAAAGAGAAGTTTCACCCCGACATATGCATCTCAATTCATTTGTCAATCTCTATTAACAAAATAACAAAGGGATTTAAGGGATTAAAAAGTCCACTGGCCTAGGAGTAGGTGGCTCTGGACTCTAATGCTGAACGACAGTGTGTGCAACCCTGAGCCTCAGTTTCTTTGACTCTAAAATGGGAGGAATTGGAATTATCTCTCAAGTTCCTTCTCAGTTTTAACTCTTTGAATTTCATTGGCTGAAAGATGGCCCAAGATATTATTATAAAATAATTGGTCCACTCTCTGATGAAATGACTCCCAGGTGAGACCCACACACCATTAACTACCCTCCTCTCCATCAATTACTGATTTGTGACTTGCTTCACTTGATCGTGTTAAAGCAAGCTAAATGATTTAGATCTTCCATGGTGCTATTTTTTTTCTTGATATCACATTTAATCAAATGAATCCACAATTGCCCAACTTCTGCTCTGAGTGACAGGGACACACCTAAAGATGGAGCTATTTTCTCATTTGAGAAGGATTTCCAAGCAACAAGTGTGAATAATCTTTTCCATTAAGGGTGGAAAATATAGCCCTGCTGGAGAACTGTTTTGGCTTTAAATTATTTCCACACTAATGTTGATTTTTGTCAGACTTCTCAGGCAAGAGACACACAAAGACAAATAAGAAAGTCGAAGTGCTAGACATTTACTATTTTCTTTTCAATCCATCTTCAGGGTAAACAGCTTTTCATCCCAGAAAGGACAAGACTTCTCACTTTTAGGAGCTTATCACAAGTCCTGGGGCAAAGTTACAATCTGTTAACAAAGAACTATTGTAATAAAAGGAATCTAACAGAAAGGTTCCTATCGGCTGCTTGCCTGGGAAAGTAAGTTTTTCTTTCCCTAACTAGTTATTAAAGTACTTAGGTTTGAACTAGGGATATTTCAGAGACAACAGAATACAGACCAATCTAAGCCTTTGTGAAAACTTAAATTACCACTTTATAATGTTCTGTTAACTTTCAATTTGCTTGCATTTTCCATTTTAAAAAAATAGCTTGGTGTATTCTGTAAGTGGCTGTCTTGATTCTGTTAACCAAAGGAACTTTAAAAAAAAAAAAAAGGAAGGAACATAGGAACAATGATATTCTTTGAACTCAGTTGAAGGTAGCTATTTAGAATTTGCTAAATTAAACGGACTGAGCATTTCGGTTCTATTGGGCACACTCATCTGATAAGTCTTTGATGCGTATCTCTATCAGTTTGTGGTAAGGGCAAAAATTAAAGGCAGGTGGGGAAGGCAAGCCAAGTGCCTAAGAGGCAAATCTAGAACATGTTACAACATTGTTATTACTGGCTGGGGTCAGGGCTTTGCATCTTTCCTCTGCTTCAGAAGTTGGAGTTTGTTTGGCGACACAGAGAGAGGCCCCTTATTGGATTCATATTGGGATGACAGTGTGTGTGTGTGTGTGTGTGTTGCGGGAGTAGCTGGAGCTGCAAGGAAGCAGATAAAGAGTGTATCCTGGTGGCTACAGAACAAAATGTCAAAGAAAGGAGTGAGTGTGGCTCCCAGCTTCAGAAGGTGGTGATTTCCTGGCTCCTTTGTGAGTTTTAATAACCCGCGCCTTAAGTAAGTCATCCTTACTGGTGTTTAAATTAACTGCCCACCTTGACAGTCAGAATAATTGTTTCCCTGTTATTTGGGAGCTATTTCTAAAAGTGGATTCCAAGACTGGAAGGTGACTTTAGAAATTCTGAGTGTGACAAAAATTAGAGATTTATCTACAGGGGTATTTGCGAAACTTGGTAAATGTAGAATGTAAATGTTTTGGCACAGTAACTGAGATAACGCCGGAAAGGCTATGTTAACCACTGTGATAAAAATGTGTCAAATGGTTTATGAAGTGAGTGTATGATGCCCCATAATCATATCATTGTATACAGTTATGATTTAATAAAAAAATTAATTTTAAATTTAAAAAAAAAAAAAAGAGATTTATCCCCCAAAAGGCGATCCTTATTCTGCTCTTGTGTTTGTTTTCCTCCCCCTCCCCCTCTCCTGGAAATGAGTGGTTGGAAAAAGAATAAAAGGACACAGGGAAAAGGAGGGATGAGCAAGTTTAGAGAGACAGCTTTCTCCTCTCAGTCACCACAGCCACAGTGACGACTATGATTTTTCTATCCTCTGTTTAGAGAAATTCCCCCTATTTTACTCTTGGAATGTATTGATATTTCCTTGTCAGCAGAAGTTACCACTGAAACAAAACATTGTAAGAGCTCAGAAAGGCTCAGTTCATGCTCTGAGACTTAGACATGCTCTTGGGGAAGAGGCTTGCCATCTTTGTGAAAGTCCAGGGCAGGGCTTTTCATACACGAAAGGATGGGAGGAATTTGTCTCCCGTACCTCGCACCTGTACTGTTTGCGCACACACATCAGTAGGCACCTGATCAAAACTAAAGCGAATGTGTCAGAACTCTGCTAGAAAAGCTCCACTGGCCTTCTGGAAGTTAACAGTCCCTTTTCATTGAGTGATTCCCATAAAGCCATTTCTATTATAGGGGGCATTAGCCAACACCCCAGAGAGCTGGGGGATGTGCAGGGGGTAGTGTGTTGAGAACAGCCCAGGACACAGTCAAGAGAGACTTACAGGTGGGACTTCTGGCTATGAGCTCATTGATGTCACCAGTTCTCTCTAATGCCCAGAAACTTGACATTGAGTCATCTCCATGGTGTGAATGCCAAGCTGAGAACCATGTTCTCTCGTGCTCAGGCTCCAAGCTTTGAGCCTCACATAACACTTGACTTTTGCTGCCACTCAGGATACCAGGGACAGAAGCAGGTATGGGACATGGAATAGGATGAAATACCTTCTGCCTTGGCCATCAGCCACACTTGGAATCCAAGCCTAATTATTTCATTTTTCAGGCAGTTACAACCCATTGTATTCCCACAAACAGCGCACAAGGGTGCTGATTTTTTTTTAAATTAAATCATAAACACATAGATCATGTATACATTAATGAATTTATGGGGTACAATGTGCTGATTTCATATAGAATTAGGAATGCTTGTAAATTGGTTTCATAAAAGTACTGAGTACATTGGATATTTTTTCTTCCATTCTTGAGATACTTTACTAAGTAGGATATGTTCCAGCTCCATCTATGTAAACATAAAAGAGGTAAAGTCTCCATTTTTTAAGGCTACATAATATTTCATGGTACACATATACCACAATTTATTAATCCATTCATGGGTTGATGGGTACTTGGGCTTCTTCCATGACTTGGCTATTATGAATTGAGCTACAGTGAAAAACCTGGTGCAAATAGCTTTGTTATAAAGTGATTTTTGGTCTTTTGGATATATATCTAGCAGAGGAATTGCAGGATCAAATAGCAGGTCTACTTTTAGATCCCTTAGTAGTCTCCATACTTCTTTCCAAAAGGGACATATTAGCTTGCACTCCCATCAGCAGTGCAGAAGTGTTCACTTTTCTCAACGTCCATGCCAACATCTGTAGTTTTGAGATTTTGCTATGTGAGCCACTCTTATGGAGTTAGATGATATCTCAAAGTGGTTTTGATTTGCCTTTCTCTGATGATTAAAGATGATGAGCATTTTTTCATGTGTCTGTAGGCCATGCGCTTATCATCTTCAGAGAAGCTTCTGTTCAGGTCCCTTGCCCACAATGAAATGGGATTACTTGTTCTTTTCTTATTAATAAGTTTGAGTTCTCTGTGGATTCTGGTTATCAAACCTTTGTCGGAAGCATAACCTGAAAATATCCTCTCCCATTCTGAAGGCTGTCTACTTACTTTACTTAATGTATTCTTGGCTGTACAGAAGCTTTTAGTTTGATCAAAATTCTACCAAACCTTTAAAGAGGAACTAGTACCTAGATTGCCTAATCTTTTCCAAAACATCGAAAAAGAAGGAATACTTCCCAACACATTCTAGGAAGCAAATATCACCCTGATCCCCAAACCAGGAAAAGACCCAACAAGAAAAGAAAATGATAGACCAATATCTTTAATGAACATAGATGCAAAAATATTCAATAAGATCCTAGCAAACAGAAGCCAGAAACATCAAATGTTACACACCAGGACCAAGTGGGTTTTATCCCAGGATCTCAAGATTGGTTCAATATACATAAATCTATAAATTTAATACATCACATAAACAAACTAAAAAACAAAGACCATATGATTCTCTCAATAGATGCGGAAAAAACTTTAACAATATCCAGCATCCTTTCATGATCAGAACACTTAAGAAAATAGGTATAGAAGGGCCTTTTCTTAAACTGATAGAGGCCATCTATAGCAAATCCACAGCCAATATCATATTGAATGGAGTAAAATTGAAAACATTTCCCCTCTGATCAGGAACCAGGCGAGGTTGCCCATTGTCTCCATTGCTTTTTAACATTGTAATAGAAGTCTTAGCCATTGCAATTAGGCAAGAGAAGGCGATCAAGGGTATACAAATAGGGTCAGAGGAGATCAAACTTTCACTCTTCACAAATGATATGATTTTATACCTGGAAAACCCCAGGGACTCAACCACAAAACTCTTAGAAGTGGTCAAGGAATACACTAGTGTCTCAGGATACAAAATCAATACTCACAAATCAGTACCTTTGTATATACCAATAATAGTCAAGCTGAAAAAACAGTCAAGGACCCTATTCCCTTTACAGTTGTGCCAAAGAAGGTGAAATATTTGGGAATTTACCTAACAAAGGGCGTGAAAGATCTCTGTAAAGGGTCCTGATATTTTGACATCCTCACCAACCCTGGTTGTTTTCTGTTTTCCAGCCCCACTTTAACAACACCTCCCACCACCTTTCCTTTTGTTTACCCCACATACACTCCTACCACACTCGTAATAGTTAACTTTCCTTGAATGCTTACCTCAGCCTGGGGCCTCCGTACAGATTAACTCCATTAACCCTGTGTGATCCCCATTTTAGTGACTGGGACATTGAGACTAGAAGGTAAGTGACCTGCCCAACATCACAAAGCTAGAAAATAGGAACTGGAAGACAGGCCTTTGAGCTGCCTGAACTTGTGCCCTTGAGCCTTATCCTGTCCTCTGTTATTGAGATAGTGATCATTTTCAGTTTCCCTTGATATTTATTTAGAATTTGAGTACATGTGGTGAGAGACTTGGGGAAAGGTTCCCACACAACACTGAGGACCACTAAAGACAGCCATGGCTAGAGATTTTGTGTCTCCTATGTTCCCTTAGTTCAGGAACTCTGGATGGATGGTCTGCGGGTAATCATATCAAAGCCATCTGAGAAGTCTGTTACAGACCCAAGCTCCTGGGCTCTACCCATCACCTACTCAATCAGATTGCTAAGGTTGGGACCAAGAATTTTTAGCAACCCCTGCAAGATGATTCTTATGTACACTGTTATTGAAGATCACAGATTTGAGAATCACAAAACATCTCCCAAATAATATGTGGAATATCAGTTGCTGGTACTTTATTTTAATGGGAGGAAGAGGACTGGGGACATATTTTTCCAAAGCAGTCCCATGAAGCATAGAGACAGTGTTAACAAACATCTTTTGAATAGAATACATCATCTGCTCCCTGACAAAACACTTTTAGGAAAAGAAAAGAAACGTCCGCCCCCCCCCAAAAAAAAAAATTTAAAATGAGGAAAATTCAGTTAACTCCTGGCTGCTTGATTTGTTTTGATTTTTGTTAGGTTTGTTTCATTTTGTTTTGGGGTTTCATCCCTTTGAAAGATTGTCATGTTTTAACTTTAGAGGGTGCACATTCCTTAGAATGTTCTTGCCCTGCAATCTCAGAAATCTGGGGCTGGTCTTCCCAGGACTAATGCCAGATTGAGTCCTAGGTTGCTGCCATAAGCTGTCAGTAGGCAGTGGGAGCGAGGTGGTAGCGTGACCACTGCTGAATAACCGGGCATGATTAGTCTCCTGGGAAGAGCTTGTATTTTAGAAATAGTATCATAGAAACATGAGATTTCAGACCTAGGAAGAATTTTAAAGATGATGAGGTACAGGCTAGAGACACAAGGAGCCTACCAACACTAAGAATCGGGTTGGGGCTTCTGAATCCCAGCGCAGATTCTACAAAGAACCCACAAATGTTTCCTGAGGGCCATTTATTTGAATGCTTCTTCACAATTTTGTTTTCTTTCTGCCTCCTCTTTCTGTGTTGGGTTTTTTTTTTTTTTTTTTGTCAGTCTCAAATTATTTTCTTTTTTTATTGTTTGATGTTCATTGCCAGTACAAAGAATTAGGTTACACTGATTACATTTGTTAGGTAAAGTCCCTCTTATAATTGTGTCCTGCCCCCAAGAGCTGTACCATACACAGTACCTCCCTCCCTCCCACCTCCCATCCCTGCTTCCTCATTTCCCTGTCCCCCACCTTGAATTGATTTCCAGCTCAAGTTTACAATCACCAAAATGTGGAAACAACCTAAATGCCTACCAAATAATGTGTTATTATTAACATTCTCTTAAAACTAATGTTTTTACTTAACTCTGTTCAAGAAGCAAACTTTGAATCAGTTCTGTAAAGAGAAGACCAACATCAGTTGCTGAAACCAGAGGTTCCCAATCCTCCCTAGCTGAAACGCCTGGAAGTCAGGGACCAGACGGATTTAGATAAAGAGAGACAGCTTATTGCTAAATTCTATCTAGATAGTTTACCTGCCTGGGGCTCTAAGCCTGGGCCTGCAGGCTTTGTCCAATCTGATCAACTGAGACTCACCTTGATTCATCTGAGGATTAAAAGGAGAATTGAAAAGGAGATGTAATTTAAAACCTACTGGCCTGCTGCCACCTCTAGCCCACAGTGGGGCCTGTCCTTTGGTTAAGGATGTTTACACTTTGGTGAAGGCCACACAACACGGGCCTGCTGGCTTGGGTAGTGTTCCCCCCTCTACCACCTCTCTCCTTGACTATTTCTGTTTGTTCTATGCAGAGACACTAGATCCTGTCACCCAATAGAATTGGCAGTAGTCAGCCTTTCCAGATAAAAGCATGAATGAAGAGGCAGTTTTCTTTTCCTTTCTTTCCCTGGTGGCAGCGCTCATGCTCCAAAGCTATGAAAGGTACACAGGTGAGATGTCTTAATACTATTCCTCTACTCAAACATCTTCCTCGTTTCCTGCTCCCTATAAAACAAAGTCTAAATCCCTTAGTCCAGCATCTAACACCCTCCACGACCTGATCCCGGCATTCTTTTCACAGAATCAAAGTCCTTCGGGATTAAGCAATTCCAACAGTCTCAAGCCAGGGCTCTGGCACTTGCAAACCAACTTACAGCACCAAATCCAGCCAAGATGAGGTTCTCAGCCTGGCTGCTCATTCTAATCACCTGGGGACCTATGGGAACTCGCAACAACTGGGCTGCTCCCAAGACCCATTGTATCAGAATTATTTCTTATTACCAAATAATTCCAGTGTTCACCAAGAGAACCACTACTCTTGGACCATAGCGCCTACCTACAAAAACATGACATTCAGGGCTCAGACCCAGGAATCTATATTTTGAATAAATACTCTGGGGATTAGAAGGTGAAACTGGGTTTGAGAACCAAGACCAGTTCAACCTTCATAGTTTATAGATTAAGAAACAAGCTCTGAGTTGCCAAATCACAGAGCCTACCTGAAAAACTACTCAGTAGCAGCACTGAAAGCAGAATCCGTATGTCCAGACTCCTTGTTGCACGCTCTTCCCGTGTTCTTCTGCTTTCTAATCTTCCTCACTCCAACTTTGCATATAGCTTCTGCTCCAGCCAGGCCCACCTGTCCATTGACCCTAAATACATGCTGGCCTCTTTCATGATAGTGCCATGCTTCCATATGACAGCCACACCATTTCTCGCAGGCTTACTCAGTCCTAAGCTGGGCCTTTCTTTAAGGCTGGTCCCACTTCCTTAGCTGCCACTCCTGCACGCTCCACCTCTCCCTTCTCTTGACGCCTGGAGCACTTACAGTCACAGGTCGGCATTGAGTTATTTTGTAATAACACAGGATAGAAACTCCCAGAAAGCAGAGACCGTGGCTTGTGTTCTTCTCACATCCGCCCAGTGCACTCAGGGTAAGCACTCAGCAGATGCTCTTCCATTCACAGCCAGAAAGCCTCACATTCAAGTGCACCTTGTTGAAAATCACCTTCTGAGCCCCTTGCAGAAATCTGTTGCAAGAGGGAAAAACAGAATTACTTTCTGTGTTTCTCTTTCCCTATTTCATTTTAAAAGAATAGCCTCAAGGTTTATGTTACTTGCCATCAAGTAGCAGTAAACTTGATGCCCGGTGTACCTAACATTTCAAGAGACCGGAGGGACATATGCATAGATATTATGAGTGTCTTCTTTTGCGCACTGCCTTTCAGCAAATGTCAATGGCTTTTCAGAATAATAGACAACCCTGGACTTTTGCCACAACCACACGTGTACTGCTAAAAAACACTCAGTTCTAGCAATAAGCAGAAAATCTTCCCAAAGCCTCAGAGAATAAAGGGACGTACAATATGGCAGCTCTCATCATTTTCTTCCTCAGCACTCAGCTCAATCGACATCTTCAAGTCAAAAAGAGCCAAAGCTTCCAAACCCAGAGTTCAGCTCAGAGGTTTCTCATTACAAAAACTCTCCAGTTTCTAATTGGTTTTATTAGAGCTTTAGTAAGCTCTATGGATTTTTTTGTGTGCAAATAAGTGACCAAGGTATAAATTATCTTGTTAGTGGTTAATGCTGAGTATTCCATGCTGGTAGAAATCTATAATAGTGCAGTCGCTTTGAAAATAGCCTGGCAGTTCTTCAAAAGGTTAAATATAGAGTTACGTTATGAACCAGCAATTCCTAGGTATGTACCCAAGAGAAATGAAAACAAATGCTCACACAAAAACTTGCACATAAATATTCATAGCATTATTATTCATAATAGTGAAAAATGAAAACAACACAAATGCCTATCAATCGATGATCAGATAATCATATAGCTCCTGCTCCATCCAGGCCTATAAATAAAATTGGTATGTCCATACAACAGGATATTCAGTCCTAATAAGAAATGAGGTACTGACCCGTGCTGTGACATAGATGAACCTTGAAAACAGTATGCTAAGTGAAAGAAGCCAGTCACAACAAGACGACCTAGGGTAGATTTCACTTGTATGACATAGCCAGATAAGGCTCGGTGCCTGAGGCTCAAGCGGCTAAGGTGCCATTCACATACACCTAAGCTGGTGGGTTCGAATCCATCCCGGGCCCGCCAAACAACAATGACAGCTGCAACCAAAAAAATAGCCGGGCATTGTGGCAGGCGCGTGTAATCCCAGCTACTTGGGAGGCAGAGGCAGGAGAATCACTTGAGCCCAGGAGTTGGAGGTTGCTGTGAGCTGTGATGCCACAGCACTCTACCAAGGGTGACAGCTTGAGGCTCTGTCAAAAAAAAAAAAAATAGATTACTGATAGTCCAGGACTAAAAAGGAGCAAAAGGTTGGGAGAAATGGATGGTGGCTGCCAGTAGGCACAGAGTTTCTTTCATAGGAGATGAAAATATTCTTATTGATTGTGGTAATGATTGCTTACCTGAATATACTAAAAACCATTGAATCATATGCTTTAGGTGGGTGGATTGCAAGACTTATGAGTTCTACCTCAAAAAAGCTGTTGTGTTTTTTTTAAAGTTTTTTAAAAAGATTGAAAATTCGAATCCCTCTTTATGCCTCTTAGCAGTGTAATCTTAAGCAACTTGTTTAACCCTTCTAAGCTTCAGTTTCTCCATGAGTAAAGTTTACCTGCACCACTGTAAGGATTAAATAAACTAATCCATATGGAAGGTTTAAACTTATAGTATGATCTTACTAAGTGTTAGCTATGTTTTCTAGTATTTCCTAACTCCCGAAGGAGGAGCATAAATCTGGGCACCTCTTGCCACAAATCTAGCCAAATTCTACATAAGAAACACACAAACAAAAAAAGAAATAAAAGCGATAATAGCATCAGAAAAGTGACTTAGAAAGGATCATTATTTCCCTGTCCTTCAGCCTGACCCCACCCTCTCCTACCTTTACCCTGACCCCATCATCAACATGAAGAAAAATTTAAAAGGTGTCTTTCCCCTGTCTATATAATTTCCACTCAGCGAACTGCCATTTTAGCAGATGCAGGGGCATTCCAGAGCTTCTGGAGGCTTGGAAGAACTAACCAAGAGAAGCAAAGTGTGTTTAATTAAAGCAATGGGCGGAAGGCAAATGGAAGAATGCTTACCTGCTGGGCACACCTCACACATCTTTACAGGCTCAGAAAAATTCCATTCTGAAGGGCACTGAAGCTATTACTATTTGGAGCAGCCAGCCAGTGAGAAATTATGCTCCGGGTTTCAGCTCAGCCAGCTTTCATTACTATTGAGAAATATCACCCTATAATTCAACCCAGCTCAAGACTTACATCTTCTCTGAAGACTTTCTGGTCATCCCAATCCCCCATGATTACTCCTGCCACTGAATTCCTGTAGGGTTATGCATCTGGATTATAACATAAAATTATCCAGGACTGAGACGAGCATATGTGTACTAGCAACTGCTTAAAAACTACCTCCCAGCCGTCCTGTAGCACTTATTGTCAACACTGGTCCCTGGGCTCCCAGAAAACTCCACCTTGTGTTGTCATTTGTCTTTTTTTTTGTTTTTTTTTTAATTTTTTTATTAAATCATAACTGTATACAATGATATGATTATGGGGCATCATACACTCACTTCATAAACCATTTGACACATTTTTATCACAGTGGTTAACATAGCCTTTCCGGCGTTATCTCAGTTACTGTGCCAAAACATTTACATTCTACATTTACCAAGTTTCGCAAATACCCCTGTAATATGCACCACAGGTGTGATCCCACCGATTCCCCTCCCTCTACCCACCCCACCCCCTTTCCCACTTCCCCCTATTGTTAAGTTGTAGCTGGGTTATAGCTTTCATGTGAGAGTCCCAAATTAGTTTCATAGTAGGGCTGTGTACATTGGGTACTTTTTCTTCCATTCTTGGGATACTTTACTAAGAAGAATATGTTCCAGCTCCATCCATGTAAACATGAAAGAGGTAAAGTCTCCATCTTTCTTTAAGGCTGCATAGTATTCCATGGTATACATATACCACAATTTATTAATCCATTCGTGGATCGATGGGCACTTGGGCTTTTTCCATGACTTAGCTATTATGAATTGGGCTGCAATGGCAATTGAAGCAGCTTCAAAAATACACTACTGGGACTTGATCAAACTACAAAGCTTCTGCACAGCTAAGAACACAGTAAGCAGAGCAAGCAGACAGCCCTCAGAATGGGAGAAGATATTTGCAGGGTATAACTCTGACAAAGGTTTCATAACCAGAATCCACAGAGAACTCAAACGCATCAGCAAGAAAAAAACAAGGGATCCCATCGCAGGCTGGGCAAGGGATTTGAAGAGAAACTTCTCTGAAGAAGACAGGCGCAAGGCCTTCAGACATATGAAAAAATGCTCATCATCTTTAATCATCAGAGAAATGCAAATCAAAACTACTTTGAGATATCATCTAACTCCAATGAGACTAGCCTATATCACAAAATCTCAAGACCAGAGATGTTGGCGTGGATGCGGAGAAAAGGGAACACTTCTGCACTGCTGGTGGGAATGCAAATTAATACATTCCTTTTGGAAAGATATATGGAGAACACTCAGAGATCTAAAAATAGATCTGCCATTCAATCCTGTAATTCCTCTGCTGGGCATATACCCAGAAGACCAAAAATCACAACATAACAAAGATATTTGTGTCATTTGTCTTTTGATAGATCCATGTTCCATATCCCCAACCTTTCTGTAAGCTTAGGCAGAACAGAGATCTTAGGGCACACTTTTTCATTTCCCAGCATCAGCAGCTGCTCTGTAATAAGATACTCAAGAACCACGTGTCTGTGATGGTATCATCCTTCCACCTTTTTTTGCAGAAAAATGTCCGTCAATAAGTGAGGGGAAATAGTGCCCTAAATATTACACAGTTTAAAAGGCTGATTTTGTTACTTAGACTTCCAATCAAAATTATGTGAATAGATGGGAAGATTATTTTTTTTTAAACAGCCAGAGTAAGAAAGTTGTTCCTTAAAAAGGACAAAATGTACTCAGGGAAAGTTTATAACTAATCTAGCTGACCCGCCCCCATCCCCAACCCCACAGCCTCCATCCAGTCATCATTATGAATGCAAGGTTGATTCTCTAAAAAGGCAAGGTAAGAAGCATTATTGATATTTGGGCAAAGATGGGTTATTGAGTCTAAAATAAGTGAGTTGCATTTCCAGTCCAACTTTCTTCTCATTGGACGTGTTACAGAACAACTCTGAGCCTCAGTTTCCTTGCCTGGGACTTGTAGGGTAATGCAAGTCCCAGTCTGCATTTTGTTATCCTTGTAAAGAAGAAAGGCACAATGCTCAATAAAATAGTGGTTGTAATTACTGCATTGTTTTAATCAAGAAATATTTGGAGACCCCAGGTCACCCTGTACCCATAAATTCTTTTTTCTTACTAGCTGAATTCTTGGATAAATTATAGCTTCTTTACCTGTAAAATGGTAATAATTTCTACCAGTTGCTCCCTGTGACAAAGACCACTAGCTATCCATCCAACGTTCCATTTCTTCTTCTTCTTCTTAAATACTTAGCTAGCCATCCTTGAAGTTCAGATAGATGTCCAGAGGATTCAGTTCTAGTCAATGAAATGGAAACAAAAACAATCATATGTAATTTCAAAACCAGAATCATAAAAACCTCCCACACTTGCTTCTCCACGTTCTTTTCCTTTCTTCTGTCTGGATGTTGATGTTAATGGCACACTTGGGTGACACATGTTGTAGAAGGGAGAACTTCCATCAGCCTTGATCCCTGAATCTCTGTGTGGAACAGAGGCCACACTCCTTTCACTCACCCTATCCTTGTCCCATTGTCTTGGAACACAATAGAACAGTTTTGTAAAGGAAAAATAATCTATTGTGTTAAGCTGTTGAAATTTAGAGGTTCATTTGTTATAGCCATTTCACACTAATTCTAATACTTGTCCCCATAGGTGTTTGATAAAGGTTAAACGAAGTACTATAAATAAAAGCCCTGCATCATAATAGCTCAATAATGGTCAATTCTCTTCCATTCATGCACATGTTACCCACCCAAAAACTCCACCAATAATATAAAAATTTTGTGCTTGAAGTAGACGTTTTCTAGGAATATTTAGATGTGTAGAATAGGACTAACCCTTTAAGGTTATTATCAGGCAACCTTTGGGGGAGAGTTATGACTATTTACATCTTTAAACCACTTTGTGATCTAAGATATGATGTTTATCTTGAAACTGATTCAAAGCTGAGTATAGGAAATGTCCTGAAACCATGACCTCCACCCCACGCAGTGGCCAGCGGGCCCTCTCAAGGTTTCTGGAGGAGGTCAAACTTAACAGTAAAGACTGCACAGTCTATCAGTCTATAATCACATATAATACATCTTTTTTTATTTTACAGTAGCCAGTTTGGGACTATTTGTTTTCTGTTTCTTCTACTGTGGAAATATTTTTTCATAGTGTATATAAAATTCCATAGAGTGCCACAGCCATATAGATAAAAATCAAAGCTAACTTTTTCATTCTAGCATCTTCTTATGAAAGTCTGGATATAATTCTTTTAAGATATAACCCTAACTAGCATCAGCCAGCAGCATTCCATATCCCAGCCAAGTTCATCCAGCACCCAGCCAGGGCACCTGGGAGGGTGGTGAAGGGGAAGCCTGGGAATGTGGGGCTAGAGGATGCAAGGATGGGGTTAATAGGGTTGGGGAAAGAAGCCAGGAGTAAGGCCAGTGTTGTGAACACAGGTGTGATTTTCTAAGACAAGAATTTATAGTCAGTTATTCCAGTCAAAAACAAGGAAAGAAATTTTCAGGAAATAATGATTGCTGGTCATTGTTATTTAATGGGAAAATAATTTCAGATAGTCTGGACTCACATTTGGGGGAGACAGGGGTTAACGCTAAGAGTTCATTTAGAAAAAACTGAAAAGTATCTCCCTGCCATAGCTCCCACTGGAGGCACTCTTGGGCTGCTGTGGCCATGGGGGCAGGGGGCAGAGAATGAGTGACCATGCTAAGTAATCCTGGCCACAGAATGGTCCCCAGATACATGGATGTACCAGGTGGCCCAACAATTGGAGTCACTTCTGATATTATCTAAGTCCAGTATTTATTGACTTTAGTAGAGGAGGCTTTGGAAAGGAGTATTTTAAAGTTCTGTTTTGGGGTGCCATCTACTTCTCTGGTTAATTGTAATAACCTGAATTAACGTGTAGACTGTTCCAAATTTTCTAGTAATGTCTTAACACCTCTGAGCAATTTCCCAGCAGACTACCCCTTAATTGGCCCCTCCTAAATAATAATCTCTTTTAAGGTAGCACCAGAGAGAAAACTGACAAACCAACAGACCCCCTAATTTTGACCCAGTGCTCCTCTTTCTCACCTGGAAATGCATCTCCTTTCAGGGCTAAGAGCCTTTCCTGCCTATGAATGACTTAGTCTTCAAGTCAACCATTTCTAAGGACTCACTTTGAGAAAAGAGGAAAGATAAGGCAAAGAGAAATAAAATGTGCATGATCAGGGAGAAATATTTCCAACAGAAGTGTCTATTAAATTAATATACAATCTCATGGGAATGTGGAAGCAGTTCAATATTGAGCTGAGGAAGTGACAAGGAAGTGTTTTACTGATGAAGCAACCTGCCTCTGGGAGCTTTCTTCAGGGTGCCTGCCATTGTGATTCTGCTTCTGCCTTCCCAATGGACATTTTTTTCCAGATATTGTATATGTGCATATATATGTGTTTGTGAATGTGTGTACATGTGTCTGCATATATGTATGTTCAAGCTGTTGTTTGCAAAACTATAGGTATTTTAGTATTCCATTTGCCTGAATTGTATACACCATAAATTCAGATGACAGTGTTTCCCTTTCAAGGCTAAATCATACTGAGCGAAGGAACACACTAGGTATATTTTTTCAGATGTTTACATCTGATCAGAAGTACTGAAATTGCACAAAATCACTGTAGTGAAAAGCATTTTTGTGATAGAACACAAAGATCCAGGAGGAAGAGAAAAAACAACTTTAATTTAGAAAACTCACAATGTCTAGCCGCCTCTGTAATTTATAATACATTGAGTCATTCTACGCAGTTCTTCGGTATTATAAAGCTAAAGGGGTATTTCCTCCTGAGACTGAAAATATACATGTAATTAATAAAATTTAATTTTTTACCCTTCCTCTCCCTCTAAAAATAAATTACCTGACCTTCAGAACATGTCTGTGTCTAACTTTGTTAAGGGTTTCCTTTGTATTTTCTTTTGGTGGAAAACTGATGGTTTAGTCCAAGCTGTCACTCAAACTCTCCGGGTTAAAAGGTCTCCATTTATTTATCCTGGTGCTCATATTAACCAGTTAAATGGTTGAATAGCAGTCAATGACTGAGAAAAACACAGATTTGAGAAGTGAAACATGTGGCACTTGAAAAATTACAGAAGTCCTTCAGTGGGATTTATTATTCACTAATTATTGTCTGTGCACGAGAAGTTGTATATTTTCCTAACTTTGAAAATAATAAATCATTCAAAGCTACATACATCATTTGCAAATAGTTGGTAGAAATTGCTCTGCAGACTTATCAAAAACAGAGGCTCCAAGGATCTTTTATTTTCTGACTACTGACATCCTGGAGATTCAAGATGTGAAGCTGATACATTCTCCACCCTCCCCCAAGGGCATGCATACATGCACGCACACACAATGTGATAGAAAAGCTGAACTATAAAACCAGCCTCTGTGATAGAAAGTCACGGTGACTCTACCGAGGAGGCAGGAGAGTCTACACTCTATTGAGGCCAGAATCTGCTCTTTGAAAGCAAATTCACCAGCTGCCCTCTCAGCATGCATGGGTCACCTTCCCAGCTTCCTCACATCTGTCAGTAACACCACCAGTCTCCAAAGCAAGAAATCCATCATCTTCGGCCACTCTCTGGCCTCCAACGCTACCTGTAATCTGTGACCAAGCCCTGGAATTCCCACTCAGATCCTTTCAAGTCACCCCACCTCATCCTAGGGAAGCATTTTCTTATGTCTACTGTAGTACCAGACCACGCTGTTGTCAGGACATCTTCCCTGGTATCCCACCCTAGTCCAAGCCTTCATGTCCTCCCAGCATGTCCATTCTGCTGTGAAGACACAGGCCACTGAGACAGGATTTGCTCTGGGAGTGAATGGGAGGGAGCACGGCCCCACAGATAACTTGATTTCAGACCTCAAGCCTACAGAACTGTGAGAGAATCAATTTCTGTTGTTTTAAGCCACCTACTCCAGCAGCCACAGGAAAGTCATACAAGAACACAGAGAATTATCTAGATAATTAACAGGTGGCCTAAAATAGGTAACAGAGACAACAATGAGCTTGAAAACCTGAGTCATCCCTCAATTTACCTCTGTTCTCTCCTTTGCTTCAGACATGTACAGGGATATGTCAGAGCCTCTGTGCTATTAACGATAATGATGATTGTTATTTTTACAATTTTATCCACCATCTATTAGTTGCCAAGCTATGGCTATTTATGTAAATTATCCCAGTCTGTTTCTTATCAGGCAAGTCTTATTATCAACCCCATCCTTTGAAGACCTAAGCCCATAACAAAGAGTAAACTGTTTATTCCCCCTAGATATTTACCTAGCTCTGTCCATGCAAAGCATATAACCTACACAAATTCTATTTTTCTGTCTATTTGTTTCTCACAGTGTGAAAACTGGGACTTCCAATACATCTCTGAAATGGAAATTTTCCATTGAATTTCTGCTCATGCCTTTGGTCCCCACTGAGGAAATACACAGGCCTCTCCTCCAAGGATAGCCCAGACATGGGATCACGTGCTGTTCAGGATCTTCATTACTGATAGATCCCCACTGCCCAGCACCAACCAATCGCTTTCTATCCTAGGGCCCAAAACAGATCAGAGGAGATGTCTGAGGAAGAATGCTTACACCATCTTGTTTGCTCCCTAGACATTTCTGCACATGGTACTGTTGAGACAGGAAATGACAAACAGATGCCCCTCGACCCTTAGTGCCCCCAAGGTAACTGATCATAAGGTCAACACGTGGTCTCCTCATTCCAGCAGAGCCAAACAAAGCCCAAGCTTTTTCACTGGCGGTATCTAAGTTACAGCTGAGATGGATTAGGGACAGATTCTTTTCAAATAAAAGTTTTCTGTTGTTGTTTTTGTTGTTATTGTTCTTATCATTCCTGGAGTTATGGAGGGACAGAGAAGCAGAAATAGGAAAAACTTATTAAAAGAGTCAAATAGGCAGACAAGTTCTTTTTTTATGATTAAACGACAATAAGAGACTGTGTCCATATCTAAGAAGAATGAGACTTCCTGGGAACTTTCAAGAGGAAACTAACTAGAAATCTTTAATCTACATCACAAACATTTGCTCTGTTCTTTAACACTCAGATCTCAAAACCAAGTTTCCCCCCATTGTTCCCTCTCTAGTTACTAAGAGAACAACAAGGTGAACAGCATCACCCTTTTTTTCCGTACTTCTATTTTCCCTTAGTTGAGGAAGACATCTTGGTGAGAAACAAGACATCCTGTAATGTACCAGGCCTGATCTATAACAAACACACCAGGCTAGTAACCATGAGTCTGGTAGCTTTCAAGAAGTTATCTTGGAAGACTAAACACTTTATCCAGCAATACCAGAATTGCCATTCAAAACATCTTGGTACTTCTCTGAACCAACCACAAAAAAAGCAGCAGTAGTGTTTCATACCTAACCTCAGGTCATAGGCCAAAAATGGCACTGTCACCTTGGCAGTTCATTGGACTCACTAGACTAGTGATTCTCCATGGAGGTGGGGGTAGAGTAATTTTGCTCCTCCCCCAGGGGACATTAGTCAATGTCTGGAGACATACTTGCCCCAGCTAGGGAGTATCTTGTGTGTAAGTGTCCTATAATACACAAGACAGTCCCCCACAACAAAGAATTACTCAGCCAAAAATGTCAGTAGTACCATGACTGAGACACCCTGCACCAGACTAAGTTCCAGTCAACTTTAAGACAATGAAATTCTCCCTTGGAGTACTGAGCTATTACAAGAAAGAATTTCTTGATCCCTTTTCATGGCAATTTCATCAGCAAACAGCATTTTAAACAAAAGCAACATCATTAGGAAAAAAAAAACTTGGTTTTCCCAAAGGAGAATTTTAAAGAGGGACTACTATTCATTTGATCTCTCTGCTCACTCAGTTGGTTACCAAAAAAATTACATGTGCTCGGGGATGCCCTCCTAAGATGTTCCAGTTACATTGTCTCTTAGGCTAGAGGTTTTCAGCTTTCTTTGTTTTTAAAGCTTCTAAATCTTTTCTCAAAATATAATTGTGTTTACATGAAACTCAATATTTAAAAAGAAATTGCAGAACTAAAGAAATGGTAAACAGAAGGGACCAGAACTTTCACTGTTCAGGCCCAATCTTAACCATCAGCTTTCTTTGTTTTTAAAGCTTCTAAACCTTTTCTCAAAATATGATTATGTTTGTGTGAAACTCAATATAAAAAAAAAATTCAGAACTGAAGAAAGGGTAGACAAAAAAGATCAAAACTTTTGTTGTTCAGGCCAAATGTTAACCATCACTGCCTCTCCCTGCCACACCCTGCCCAAGATACTACCTGTGTTACCTTGGAGACCACTGTCCAGGAGCTGAGCTGTGAAAAGGGCAGAACCATGTGGACCAGAAGACCTCACATGTTCTGTGCTGATCCACACTTGACATCTTAGACTCCAAAATATATTCCCTTGAAAATGCTTCTTTTTTGTCAATTTATCTACTAGGTTTGAGAAGTAATGGCATTGACTGTCTTTCCTTGATGACTTCTATTCTAACTAATTATAAAGTCCTTATGTAATTCAGAAGTATAATTTATAAGCAGTAGAAGTAACCACATTTCAAGTGATTTTATTTTTAAAAAATCTATCATTTTAGCACACCTTAGGCACTTCACCCGCCTGACACCTACCTTCAGTGTGCTGAAAATAATGCCATGCTTATAAAGCAAAACTTAGAAACTTTGATTTTAATATGCCATTGGACTCCAGGAAATATGATATCTTAAGGCCAAAATTGCATTCCACACTCCTAATTGTATGGGATGCCCATCTTTGTTTTAAATAGTCAAAAGCTGCTTCAGCTGAATGATGTACCTAAATTGTGAAAAGTATTTGGATCACAATTCCAAAACATCAGTAAAGAATGTACCAATCCATTAAGGCTGCTATAACAGAATACCTTTAGACTAGGTAATTTATAAAGAACAGAAATTTATGTTTTACAGTTCTAGAGGCTGGGAAGTCCAAGCTCAGGGCATCGGCATACCTGCTACCTCGTGAGAATTTATTTCATACATGTGGTGGCATCTCACTGTGTCCTCACACAGCAGAAGGGCTGAACAAGTTCTCTTAAGCCTCTTTTACAGGGTACTGGGTTCATTCATGAGGATTCTGCTCTCATGACCAAATCACCTCCTAAAAGCCCCATCTCTTAATACTATTAAGTGGTGAGAATTAGGTTTCAACATATTATATTGGTGGCAGTAGGGCACAAATACTCAGACCATAGAAAAACGCATAGAGAAAATCATTCCCAAATATACCAGAGACCATCCAAACTAAGTACAGTCCACCTGAGAAGTTTTTTTAAAATGCTATTTTTGTGCAACAGGCCACAAGTCTGCCTGTGGTAACCACTCTTCACAACATCTCCTGAGATTTCCCCTCCTGGTATTCACCTATGGATACTGCGTCCCATATTGTCTCAGGGCTGGGTCTATGTAAACAAGGTCTGAAGCAATGGCATGTGTCTGTTGAGCTCCCATGTCATGAGCTGCCCTATGGAGAGGCCCACACAGTGAGGGACTGAACAAGGCCTCCAGCCAACAGTCAGCAGCCTGCAAAGAACTGAGGCCTGCCAGGCACCACATATGTGAACCTGAAGACAATCCTCCCTTGGTTGAGCCTTCAGTTGAGACTACAGGCCCAGCCAAACAGCTGGGCAGCTTGTGAATCCCCATAAGCCAAAATCACATAACTGAGTCACATCTGAATTCTGGCCTTCAGAAGCTATGTGAGAGAATAGATGTTTGCTATTTTACACTGCTAAGCTTAGGAGTAATTTGGTATGTAGCAATAAGTAATTGACATACTGCCTCAACAATATCCTCAGGCCCAAGAGAGATAATCATGGAGGGATTACCTGCAGATATCTGCATTTCATGAGATATCTAAAAGTGGGCTCAAAAAAAGGGAAAAATTTAGATAGCTCGACCTCAAAGCATAAATAGGAGTGCAAAAATCCAGCAGAGATTCCAGTTTCCATCTCAGAAAGGGGTTGAGGGGACACTGGGAAATAATCATCATAAGAACTCTGTAAACTTCTAGGATCTGCCTGTTCCTTTTATTATCTCCTATTTCCATGAAGTGATCAACACGTAAAACAAAAAGGGCCTATGGCCTTTTTACTGGAACAAAAACCAAGGACTGAACTGATAAAAAGGGAATTCTACTCTATAGCCAAGGTATGAGGAGGAAGAACCCCAAGACAAGGAAATAGGCTGAGACTCTGAGACCTCCTGAGTGGAGGAGGAGGGGGAGGAAACATGGAAACATGGAAGTTCTCTAAGCCCGAAGTCAAGTCTGAGAGCTTACCTCCCTAAATCACTCATCAAATGAACACATCAGATGCCTTGGAGGACCAAGGAAGAGACATTTCCATCATAATCTGTGAAGAAGGGGCAAAGAAGGCTTCCAGGAGTAATTGAGATTTGAAGTGAGTTTTGATGAACTAGTTAACAAGAAGGAACACTAGAAGAAAAATATTCCTGGAAAATTATAGCATGCACAAAGGCACAGAAGTGTTAAACCCTATGGCATGCTGGGAGAATTGCAGATGATGTAGTATGCAGTTGGAGGGACGAAGGCATCCAGGAGGCCTGTAGCGGATGAGGATAAAGAGGTCAGTAGGGCAAAATTTGGATGAAAGTATTAACTTGGAAATTTAAATCTGTGAGTAACCGTTGAAAAGCTGTAAGTATGCATGCATACATTAATTCGACAAATATTAATGAACCACCCACCCCGAGCAAGGCATTTTGCTGGTACAGCACTAGGGCTGTATTAGTCAACAAGATGGTCATGGTCCCTGCCCTGGTTTCACTCATGGTTCAGAAGAAAAAATAGACTAATGAATTATAGTTAGGTAGATTCCTTTTGTACTTATGTAGGGAATGGATAGGCATGGGAAAGGGAGGGAAGGTGAAGGATTTCCTGAACACATTTCCAAAGACATCCTCATATTTCATCCTCCCCTCTGGCCTCACTTGCCTTCAGATTTTCCAAAGATGTTTCTAAAAACTCAATTTCTAGGATATCAATTGTGTATGCCTCAAGCAGGGATTTCCCAAACCTATCTAATTTAAGCTCCTTTCTCTTTTCTCCATGGCAAGAAGGGCTTACTAACTGCCAGAATCAAAAGAGACCCAGGACACTCTGAACCATACATGTACAAATATGAAAACTTAGTCCCAGGAAGGACAAGGAGCACCTCCAGGTTCTCAAGGCTGGTTGCAGCAGAGTTGGTTGAAACTCAAGTCTCCCTGGTTCCATTCCAGTGCTTTTTTCACCGTATCTCACTAATGCCATCATCCTTGGACTGCTATGCTTCAGCAGCCTGCAAGAGCAGCTTGCAAAAAAAAGCCCAGAGCGTGACAGAGATTGTAGCCTCACTGAAACAGCAACGGTTTCATTCAGCAGCCATCCAAGGTCCCAGCTAAGGCTGTTTTCTTCTGCTCAATTAGACAGAGCACTGGGGGAAGATCAGGCTGAGAAATCCTCTGGGGTCTCATCTGTTAATTGAAGCCACTGTCAGATTTTCCACAGGATGACAGATGATCAAAGATTTCTTCTCCCTTTCTTTATCACCCTCTTATTTCAAGGCAATGAGGCCAAATTACAAGTAAGAAATAGCACGATCTATTTGCAAATGGAAATAAAACAGTCAGAAGGGAATAGACAGGCCTAATCACTTAGATATTTTCAAAGTTTGATGCCAAAGAGCATCCATTTTTCAAGGGGGCAGAGAATCTGATTTTGGATAATTTCATCCAATTGTGTGAGCTTCACGTTGGCCCAAGTCTTTCCCAGCCATGCATCAATTCCCTGCTGTTTAAATTTGTGAAAAGTCTCAGGTCCTTTGGGCACTGGATGCATCAGTAACCAGCAAATTAACAGCCTGGGTCTATACTGACATTCATGTTCTTAACTTAATGGTTAATTTATTTAATGAACAGTTTCTGTCCTCATTAAAAAGGTATGATGTCAAAAGTGTGTTGGACTGGGCAATATGATAAATAGATAGGGAGGGGACCCCACTCCCAGGGTGAATTATTGCATTTCATTCATTTCACTCTTTCCTTAAACATTTGTTTTTGAGTACCTGTTATGTGCCAGCCTGCTCTCATGCTAGATCTGAGGCCTCCAGCTGAGAGATAACTAACTCCCTCTGGCCTAAAAGAGCTCTAGCTCAGTAGATAACATAAACCAGTTCACAGCTGCCCAACAATGAGGTGAGTACCTTGAAATTCTCTGAGCTGAATGAAGACAATTGAATAAAGTACCCACTGGGCTGCGGAAAGAAATGTCAATGAACACAAATTGCAGATTATTGACAGGCATTACTTCCAATTAATAGCATTAAAAAAGAAAAAGTTTATCCAACAAGAACAGAACCAAGAATTGCCAATCTCACATAAAAGGAGCAACAGAAGTTCTACTCAAAACAAACAAAACCAAAAACCAACAATTACCTTCAGGTGAGATTTTCCAATCACTAAAATCATGACAAAATCTCTCCTCCTTCTCCTTTATACAAGCAGATCATCCTCTCAGCTTCTTACAGCTGGTTGCTTTTTGCCTTTCACTATAGCTATTTGTAAGTATGTCTGTCTCCCCTACTCCATGGTAAGTTCATGAGAGTTCTTTGTCCCTGGTGCCTAAACTACTGCCTGCTTATATTGATATCTCAACCCATTTTAGTTGAATTGAAGTTCCAAAATAAGGGATGTGTTTCTTGTCATAGAAACTCACCTCCTCTCACTTAGATGAGCTAATACAAGGGGTGGGGGTAGGGGAATGAGCAAGGGGGCAGAGGGGAGGGGGAGGGGGTTAGGGGGTTACAGTGTGTGGCACACCTCTTGGGGGCAGGACACAATTATAAGAGGGACTTTATCTAAGAAATGCAGTCAGTTTAACCTAATTTTTTGTACCCTCAATGAATCCCAAACAATAATAAATAAATAAATAAATAAATAAATAAAAAAAAAAAAAAAAGAAGTGGTTAAAAATCATAGACCCAAAGGAGGGAGACAAGATGGCGGACTGAAGCCAGCTTTCAACAGAGGCTCCCGTCCAGAAGGAGAGTTAAGGGACAGGAATTTAGTAAGTATCCTGGTGGACTTGAGCCTCACCAAGAGAGAAGGTTGAAGAACGCACATCAACACCGCTGAGGCAAGCTGTGATCACAAGGACGCAAACAAAAGGTACAAAATCCACCACCAAGCGGACAGGAGTCCCCCTCCCCCATGAGACCGGCTCAAGAGCCCCACAGTTGAACAAGTGGGCAGAAATTAAAGGCCCTCCCACTACACTCCAGGGAGAGACCTTCTAAAAACTGGACCTACCTCCCCTACTGGGGTGCCGTGGCGTTCTCCTGCCGGGCATAAAACTGAATAAAACTTTGGGAATCCTTTGCCGGCAACCCTGAATCCCCGGCGCTCCCCTCCCGCCCACTGAGGTCTGGAGGCCTGTCCCCCAGGAGTTCGGATCCTTGGGTGATTTCTCAAGGGGAGTGGACAGTCCCCAAGTTGCGACTGGTCGGCATTGACTCTGAGGCGCGCGAGTGAGGAGAGGGCACCGGGCTGAAGGGGAGTCACGCCTTGGCGGCACTTCCCTGCGGTGCAGTGCAGCAACCCTCCCCGGGCCCGTAGTGTTGCTAAAACTGAATGAAACTCTAGCTTCCCCCCCCACTCCCAATCGGGGTCTGGGGGCCCATCTCCCAAGAGTTCTGATTCTTGGGGGATCTTTTGAGGGGTGTGGACCCAGCACAAACTGTGGCCGCTCAGTGCTGACTCTGGGGCGTGGGACAGAGGAGAAAAGGGTCACCTGAGTGCCCACACCAGAGCAGCAGTTCCCTGGAGGTAGATCAACAGCCGTTTTTTCTTTAATGGCAGAACTCTCACTTCTGGATATTCTGAGGCCATACCCCCTGTCTCCCTGGGCAACCAGAGGAGGCCACCAGTGAGCGGGGAATTTCCTGACACTGCTCACAAACCCGGGAAGCTTCCAGGGCGGGGCCGACCCAGAGAGGTGTTCGGACGCAAATCTCCAGCAGCAAAGACGTTTGAACTCAAAACAGCCCGTCTTCTGTAGGCGATGTCGACAGGAACAGAGACAGAACCCCGCAAAGTTGTCTGTTCTGTTCTGTTAGCAGCATCCATCAGGGACGGGGCTAAGCCTGAGTGAACACCTCCTTCCCATCACCTGCATCAAACACTCAAAGATGTCAGGCCCCATCTCCTCCTGCTAGATAGCAGCAGTCTGCGGGGGCCTGGCAGACTTCCTTGCGATTCAGGCAGGTGCAAACCCCTGGAGTGTCTGTTCACTGCAGGCAACTGGGTTAGCCATCTGCAGAGATACCAGTGACTGGGTCCAACGGAGGGGCAAAGTGGGGAAGGAGACGGCAACCTTCCTAGACTGCTCTGTTTGCTGGGTGGCTCCTCCTGACTCCACGCTGCACTGGGGTGAGCGTGTCAGAGGAGTCACCAGGCCCCTGTGATCCAGTTCCCAGAGACCTCTTGAACTCTCCCACCCGAGACAAGTGCCGATTGAGACAGCGGATTTGGACCTTTTGAACTGGGCTAATAGACTGAGGACTTTTCAGGCGGTGCCCTGGGTGTGCAATTGTAGGAAGGTTTGATTCTCCTTTTCCAACTGGGGCCAGAGGTGGGCAGGCAGGGTGACTTAATTGTTGATTTTTCCACACAGCTGAGACTTCAAGCCAGAGTAGAAGTTGAAATAGGATCGAACAGAAACCAGCTGAAAGCAAGACAGAACCACTTTGCTCCACCACACCAGACAGGGCCCCAGTTTCTCAGGCCACAACACTGTACGGGCCCTCGATAAAACCCCAGGGGAAAAACCAAAGGGAGTAAAATAACCATGGGGCGGAATCAGCGGAAAAACTCTGGTAACATGAATAACCAGAATAGATCAACCCCCCAAGAAAAGATACGGCAGATGTGATTGAAGATCCCATTCATAAACAACTGGCTGAGATGTCAGAAATCGAATTCAGAATTTGGATTGCAGACAAGATTAATAAAATGGAATTAGGAATTCGAGGAGAAATTCAAAAATTGTCTCAAGAATTTAACGAATTTAAAGAAAAAACCACCAAAGACTTAGACACACTGAAGCAAGAACTTACAGCCCTCAAAGATATGAAAAATACAGTAGAATCCCTCAGTAACAGAATGGAGCAAGCAGAAGAAAGGATTTCTGACATTGAAGATAAAGTCTTCGAACGCTCCCAATCTCTCAAAGAGGAAGAGAAATGGAGAGCAAAAACGGATCACTCACTCAGAGAACTCTCAGATAATTCGAAAAAAAGCAACATAAGGATTATAGGAATTTCTGAGAACGATGAAGTCGCCTCCGAGGGCACAGAGGCCCTTCTGCATGAAATTATGAAAGAAAATTTTCCAGACATGCCTAGAGAATCTGAAATTCAGATAGCAGACAGCTTCAGAACCCCAGCACGATTCAACCCCAATGAGTCATCCCCCAGACATATCATAATTAGCTTCACTAAAGTTAACATGAAAGAGAAGATTCTCAAGGCAGCCCAGCGAAAGAAAACTATAACGTACAAAGGTAAGAATATTAGAATAACTGCAGATCTCTCTGCTGAAACTTTTCAAGCCAGAAGAGGCTGGTCATCAAATTTTAATCTCCTAAAGCAAAAAAACTTTCAACCCAGGATCTTGTATCCAGCTAAACTGAGTTTCATCTATGATGGAGAAATTAAATACTTCAATGACATTCATATGTTGAAAAAATTTGCCATAAGTAAACCAGCTCCTCAGGATGTTCTCAGACCTATCCTCCACAATGACCAACCCAATCCTATACCACAAAAGTAAACTCACTCAGAAACTTCGGATCAAACTCCAACTTCCACACTGGCGAAAGGATTAAAAATGTCCACTGGACCTTTGAAAAACTCGATACCCAAAAGTCCACCAGACTTATCAATACTCTCCATCAATGTGAATGGCTTAAACTGTCCTCTAAAGAGGCATAGGTTAGCTGACTGGATACAAAAACTCAAGCCAGATATTTGTTGCATACAAGAGTCACATCTCAACTTAAAAGACAAATACAGACTCAGGGTGAAAGGATGGTCATCCATATTTCAGGCAAATGGTAATCAGAAAAAAGCAGGTGTTGCAATTTTATTTCCAGATACAGTAGGCTTTAAACCATCAAAAGTAAGGAAGGACAAGAATGGTCACTTCATATTTGTTAAGGGTAATACTCAATATGATGAGATCTCAATTATTAATATCTATGCACCCAACCAGAATGCACCTCAATTTATAAGAGAAACTCTAACAGACATGAGTAACGTGATTTCCTCCAGCTCCATAATCGTCGGAGATTTCAACACTCCCTTGGCAGTGTTGGATCGATCCTCCAGAAAGAAGCTGAGCAAAGAAATCTTAGATTTAAACCTAACCATCCAATATTTAGATTTAGCAGACATCTACAGAACATTTCATCCCAACAAAACTGAATACACATACTTCTCATCAGCCCACGGAACTTACTCCAAAATTGACCACATTTTAGGTCACAAGTCTAACCTCAGTAAATTTAAAGGAATAGAAATTATTCCATGCATCTTCTCGGACCATCATGGAATAAAACTTGAATTGAGTAACAACAGGAATCTGCATACCCATACAAAAACATGGAAGTTAAATAACCTTATGCTGAATGATAGCTGGGTCAGAGATGAGATTAAGAAAGAAATCGCCAATTTTTTGGAACAAAACAACAATGAAGACACAAACTATCAGAACCTCTGGGACACTGCAAAGGCAGTTCTAAGAGGGAAATTTATAGCACTGCAAGCCTTCCTCAAGAGAACGGAAAGAGAGGAAGTTAACGACTTAATGGGACATCTCATGCAACTGGAAAAGGAAGAACATTCCAACCCCAAACCCAGTAGAAGAAAAGAAATAACCAAAATTAGAGCAGAATTAAATGAAATTGAAAACAAAAGAATAATACAACAGATCAATAAATCAAAAAGCTGGTTTTTTGAAAAGGTCAATAAAATAGATAAACCTCTGGCCAACCTAATCAGGAAAAAAAGAGTAAAATCTCTAATATCATCAATCAGAAACAACAAAGACGAAATAACCACAGACTCATCAGAAATCCAAAAAATCCTTAATGAATATTGCAAGAAACTTTATTCTCAGAAATATGAAAATCTGAAAGAAATAGACCGATACTTGGAAGTGCGCCACCTTCCAAGACTTAACCAGAATCAAGTGGAAATGTTGAACAGACCCATATCAAGTTCAGAAATAGCATCAACTATACAAAACCTCCCTAAAAAGAAAAGCCCGGGACCAGATGGTTTCACATCAGAATTCTACCAAACCTTTAAAGAGGAATTAGTACCTATATTACTCAACCTGTTCCAAAATGTAGAAAAACAAGGAAGACTACCCAACACGTTCTATGAAGCAAACATCACCCTGATCCCCAAACCAGGAAAAGACCCAACAAGAAAAGAAAATTATAGACCAATATCACTAATGAATATAGATGCAAAAATATTCAACAAGATCCTAACAAACAGAATCCAGCAACACATCAAACAAATTATACATCATGACCAAGTTGGTTTTATCCCAGGGTCTCAAGGCTGGTTCAATATACGTAAATCTATAAATGTAATTCAGCACATAAACAAATTAAAAAACAAAGACCATCTGATTCTCTCAATTGATGCAGAAAAAGCTTTTGATAATATCCAGCATCCCTTCATGATCAGAACACTCAAGAAAATTGGTCTAGAAGGGACTTTTCTTAAACAGATAGAGGCTATCTACAGCAAACCCACAGCCAATATCATATTGAATGGAGTTAAATTGGAATCATTTCCACTCAGATCAGGAACCAGACAAGGCTGCCCATTGTCTCCATTGCTTTTCAACATTGTAATGGAAGTTTTAGCCACCGCAATTAGGGAAGAAAAGGCGATCAAGGGTATCCATATAGGGTCAGAAGAAATCAAACTCTCGCTGTTCGCAGATGATATGATTGTGTACCTGGAAAACACTAGGGACTCTACTACAAAACTCCTAGAAGTGATCAAGGAATACAGCAGCATCTCAGGTTACAAAATCAACATTCATAAATCGGTAGCCTTTATATACACCAACAACATTCAAATTGAAAAAGCAGTTAAGGACTCTATCCCATTCACAGTAGTGCCAAAGAAGATGAAATATTTGGGAATTTACCTAACAAAAGACGTGAAAGATCTCTATAAAGAGAACTATGAAACTCTAAGAAAAGAAATAGCTGAAAATGTTAACAAATGGAAAAACATACCATGCTCATGGCTGGGAAGAATCAACATTATCAAAATGTCCATACTACCAAAAGCAATATATAATTTCAACGCACTCCCCATTAAAGCTCCACTATCATATTTTAAAGATCTTGAAAAAACATTACTTCGTTTTATATGGAATCAGAAAAAACCTCGAATAGCCAAGACATTACTCAGAAATAAAAACAAAACAGGAGGAATCACACTACCAGACCTCAGACTTTACTACAAATCGATAGTGATCAAAACAGCATGGTATTGGCACAAAAACAGAGAAGTAGATATCTGGAATAGAATAGAGAACCAAGAGATGAATCCAGCTACTTACCGCTGTTTGATTTTTGACAAGCCAATTAAAAACATTCAGTGGGGAAAAGATTCCCTATTTAATAAATGGTGCTGGCTGGCAACCTGCAGAAGACTGAAATTGGACCCACACCTTTCACCATTAACTAAGATAGACTCTTATTGGATTAAAGATTTAAACTTAAAACATGAAACTATAAAAATACTAGAGGAGAATGCAGGGAAAACCATTGAAGAAATTGGTCTGGGTGAGTATTTCATGAGGAGAACCCCCCGGGCAATTGAAGCAGCTTCAAAAATACACTACTGGGACTTGATCAAACTAAAAAGCTTCTGCACAGCTAAGAACACAGTAAGCAGAGCAAGCAGACAGCCCTCAGAATGGGAGAAGATATTTGCAGGTTATAACTCTGACAAAGGTTTAATAACCAGAATCCACAGAGAACTCAAACGCATCAGCAAGAAACAAACAAGGGATCCCATCGCAGGCTGGGCAAGGGATTTGAAGAGAAACTTCTCTGAAGAAGACAGGCGCACGGCCTTCAGCCATATGAAAAAATGCTCATCATCTTTAATCATCAGAGAAATGCAAATCAAAACTACTTTGAGATATCATCTAACTCCAATGAGACTAGCCTATATCACAAAATCTCAAGACCAGAGATGTTGGCGTGGATGCGGAGAAAAGGGAACACTTCTGCACTGCTGGTGGGAATGCAAATTAATACATTCCTTTTGGAAAGATATATGGAGAACACTCAGAGATCTAAAAACAGATCTGCCATTCAATCCTGTAATTCCTCTGCTGGGCATATACCCAGAAGACCAAAAATCACAACATAACAAAGATATTTGTACCAGAATGTTTATTGCAGCCCAATTCATAATTGCTAAGTCATGGAAAAAGCCCAAGTGCCCATCGATCCACGAATGGATTAATAAATTGTGGTATATGTATACCATGGAATACTATGCAGCCTTAAAGAAAGATGGAGACTTTACCTCTTTCATGTTTACATGAATGGAGCTGGAACATATTCTTCTTAGTAAAGTATCCCAAGAATGGAAGAAAAAGTACCCAATGTACACAGCCCTACTATGAAACTAATTTGGGACTCTCACATGAAAGCTATAACCCAGCTACAACTTAACAATAGGGGGAAGTGGAAAAGTGGGGGGGCGTGGGTAGAGGGAGGGGGATCAGTGGGATCACACCTGTGGTGCATCTTCCAGGGGTATTTGCGAAACTTGGTAAATGTAGAATGTAAATGTTTTGGCACAGTAACTGAGATAACGCCAGAAAGGCTATGTTAACCACTGTGATAAAAATGTGTCAAATGGTTTATTAAGCGAGTGTATGATGCCCCATGATCATATCAATGTATACAATTATGATTTAATAAAAAAAAAAATCATAGACCCTGGAACCCACTGTCTGTCTGAATCCTGGCAGGCACTTCCTAGCTGTGTGACCTTGGGACAAGTGGTTAATCCACCCTGTGTACCAGTTTTCTCATATACAAAAGAAAAATAGAAATAATACTGTCTAGTATTGTTGTGAGGTCTAAATGTATTAATAAATGGAAAATGACTTAAGAAAAAAACACGTGTGAAAATTCTGCAGAATTTGTCCTACTCAGGGACAAAAATTATTCTGGAAAACTGTTTACTGTTATAAGGGATTTGCTATTTCCAGTAAGTTGCCCATTTCAGAATCTGAGCCACACTGTAGCTGAGTCCCAGTCCCATACTTATTTTGTATTCGAGAGAAGATCTAACAAAGACTAAGTATTTGATACACTGCCTAGTGATTCATACCTTTAAAAAATGAGAATTAAAGGAAAACTGGCAGCCTCAATAATATTTTCATTCTCTCTACTCCATATTCATTTAAATACAGTATGTCACATGGAAGAGATTGTAAGCCCTGTGGAAATAGAAATCATATTTTATTTTCTTTGTTGTCATATCACCTAATTCAGTATCAGACATATAGTAAGTGCTCAACAAATGTTTCATGAGTAAATAGTTCCTTTTATTTTGGGGTCATATCTTTTATATATTTCTTTGATCTAAATAAAACTATGAATTACAGTGATATACAGGGTTGTCTCTACATATGTGTGTGTGCCTGCATGTGTGTATATAATTTTATAGAAATCTATATATAAAAGAAAAGGCTTAAAAGAGACCCTAATGGTGGCTGTAGACAGAGCTGGACAGGAACTGAAGCCCAAATCTACACATAACACGAAATAATATTCTAGGGACATATTTGCCCTGAATAGGACAAAGAGCTGCAAATTTTGTTTTCTGATTTCTGCAATGATTTCAAAACCCCAAATTATAAATTATTCACCTAACATTTAATATAGTTATTTCTAGTTCAAATGACACTGATAATTCTAAATAAAATGTGCCAGGGAACAAGTGCCCCCAAACCCCACACACACTGACAACCACAGGAAGAGACAAAGCAACTTCATCACACCAGACTTATCCTCCCTTTGTAACCAAGACACTCCTTGCTTCTTTGCATCTTGACTTGAAGACATAGAAAATTTCCTCTTCTGTCTCTCTTGTAGCCCCTGTTTTTGATAAAAAGGGGCTGAGATAATTACCTGAGATAATTTATCTTTATACAAGTAGCAAAACTAATCCAAATTTTGTACACTTTATTCCCATTTTATATCTTATTTGGGGTATTATCTTTGATAATTCAGATGCTAACTGAGACTATTGATGAAACTAAAAAAACCTGTTTTGTGCCAATTAGATCCAGTAGATTTCTAGACTGTATTAACATACAGGAGAGGAAAATTTGGAAAGAATTCTAAGTGGCAAAATATCATGTATAGTTCATTCAGTATTAAAGATTTTAATAGGCTTAAAGAGCTACCATTTATAATGTCTTCCCTCATTGTTTTAGGAATAAGAAGAATTTTAGCAAGAAGTTAAAGAGAAAAATTTAGGGTTAGAACATTTTAGATAACCAGAAAAGCTACCCACTGTGTAGATCATGAGAGGGAGAGAACTATCTAACTTGAAAAAAGCAATTAAGAAAAAGGGATGTTATTAGAGTGGTTATGTGAGAAATAGAAAATGGAAAATAAGTCTTATTGCATGTTTAATATCAAGACCCTGTTTTAGCTTCATTATGCTAAGGAAAACATGAAATATACATATAAGATTTCTATGCAGATTTTTTGTGAAGCTAATTTTGTTCAGTTTGTATCATATTTTTTTCAAACGAGTAGATCATACTTCTGTCCAGCATTTAGTTTAGGGACTTATGGTAATGTCCTCAGCAAACCTGCAGGCTAGATTGCTCAGAACACATATAACTCTACTGCCACCTGATGCCAGCATACTGAAATTGCAGGGGCAGATCTTTAAACCTAATATTCCACTAAATAGAAGACTTTAAATTTGTGTAACAAAAGCAACTTTGTGATTTCTCAAAGAATACACTTTAACAGTAATGCAAATGAGAAAATGTAATGATTTTTTTAAACCAAGTAAATGCATAAAGAGGGTACACATTTCCAGTCTTGATAATTATCAATACAACATTTTCACACACACAAGTTTACCTCATTGTTATACTGATAGAGTATAAAATGTTGTGGCATTTTTCTCCTTTGCATAAATATTTCCAGAGATTTGAATAATTTCTTTCTTTTTTTTATTTTAAGACAGAGTCTCACTTTGTTGCCCTTGGTAGAGTGGCATTACAGCTCACATCAACCTCAAACTCTTGGGCTTAAGTGATTCTGGGCAACCAGAGGAAGCTGGGCAACTTTTCCAGTGGCAGATACTGGTGGAACAGATCTGGGATGGAAATGCAGGCCCCATGAGTAAAGGGTATGCCTCAGGAGGTACCTGCCTGGCCAGGGCACAGCAAGGACATGCACAGAGACAGCATACTCCCAGGGCAGAGCTGAGCCAGAAGGACCGCTTAAGTGAGCCTAAGACACACCCGGCCCTCAGGGTATCATAGCTGAGACAAAAGCAGGTGGGAAACCGAAAGCTGAGTGTGAGTTCTAACCAAGCCAGCCCCAACACAGACTGCAGCCGAGACAGACACCCCTGCTCCCAGCAGTGGCACAGACCAGGGCTGAGTCACAGTTTCTGTCAACTCAAACAGCATCCGCAGGGGAATATAGTCAGGACAGAAACAAATTCTGCAAAATTGTTCTGTTCTGTCAGCAACAGCAATCCGGGGCAGGGCTGGAACTGAGTAAACCACTCCAGCCTCCATTAAGCACCCACGGATGTCAGGTTTCAGCTCCCGCTGCAGGATAGTGGCAGAGAGCTGCAGCCTGATGAAGGAGACATAGATCTTCCTGTGACTCAGGCAGGCACAAACCCCTGGAGCATCAGCTCATGGGAGGGAACTGGGTCACAGCCTGCAAGGTTATCAGTGACTGGGTTTGACAGAGGTGCAAGGTGGGGAAGGAGGCATCAAACTTTCCAGACTAATTCATTTGCTGGGTGGGTCCTTCTGACCTCATGGAACACCGGAGCGAGTAATACTTGAGCTGCCAGTAGACCCCTGCTATCTAGTTGCTGGATACCTTTTCAACTCTCCCACCTGGATCAGTACTGAATGGGACAATTGATTGGGACCTCTTGAACAGGGCCAATCACCCAAGGGCTAAGTGGTACCCTGGGTGTGTGGCTGTGGGAAGGTTTAATTTTCCTTTTCTAGTTGTTGCCTGTGGGGGGCAGGGTGACTTAATTGCTGGTATTGCTCCACAGCTGAGACTTCAACCCAGAGTAACAGATTCACTAGGGTAGGACAGAGACCAGCTGAAAACAAGACAGAGCCACTTAGCCGCACCACACGAACAGGACCCTAGTTTCTTAGGCCATAGCACTGTACAGATTCTTTGCAAAGCTCTAGGGGAAAAGGTACAGACACCAGTCTCAGCTCTTGGGAAAAGGGCTGGTGAATCACTACTCTAGAAGCTCCCATCCCAACTTCACCTTATCTGCTCATCTAGCCAAAGAGTATGAAATAATCATGGGGCAGAATCAGGGGGAAAACTCCAGTAACATGAATAACCAGAGTACATCAACTCCCCCAAGGAATGACATGGCAGACACACTGAAGATCCTATTCATAAACAGATGGCTGAGATGTCAGAAATTGAATTCAGAATTTGGATTGCAAATAAGATTAATAGAATGGAGGTAAATTTGGAATTAGAAATTCAAGGAGCATTTCAAAATTTGTCTCAAGAATTCAATGAATTCAAAGACAAAATCACCAAAGATTTTGACACATTGAGACAAGAATTTGCAGCCCTCAAAGATGAGAAATACCGTAGAATCCCTCAGTAAAACAATGGAGCATGCAGAAGAAAGGATTTCTGACATTGATGACAAAGCTTTTGAATGCTCCCAAGCACTCAAAGAGGAAGAGAATTGGAGAGCAAAATGGTTAATTCTCTCAGAGAGCTCTGGGATAATTTGAATAAAACTAATATTCACCTTATAGGAATTCCTGAAGGTGATGACATGGCTTCACAAGGCACAGAGGCTCTTCTTCATGAGATAAAGAATGAGAACTTTCCAGACATGCCAAGAGATTCTGAAATTCAAATAGCAGACAGTTTCAGAACCCCAGCATGATTCAACCCGAATAAGACATCTCCTAGACACATTATAATTAACTTCACCCAAGTTAAGATGAAGGAGAAAATTCTGCATGTAGTCAGACATAAGAAAACCATAACCTACAAGGGGAAGAATATTAGAATGATGGCAGATCTGTCTGCTGAAACCCTTCAAGCTGGAAGAGAGTGGCATTGACTTTTAATCTCCTAAAACAAAATAACTTTCAACCCGGACTCTTGTATCTAGTGAGACTGAGTTTCATTTATGATGAAGAAATTAAATACTTTAACAACATTCACATATTGAAGAAATTTGCCATAACTAAACCAGCTCTCCAGGATATTCTTAGACCTATCCTCCATAATGTCCAGCACAATCCTTCACCACGAAAGTAAACTCACTCAGAATCTTTTGATCAAATTTCAACTTCCACAGTGGCAAAAGGATTAAAAATGTCCACTGGACTTTTGTAAAACTCAATACCCAAAATTCTACCAGGCTTATCAATATTCTACATTAATGTGAATGGCTTAAATTGCCCTCTAAAGAGGCACAGGTTGGCTGACTGGATACAAAAACTCAGGCCTGATATCTGCTGCATACAAGAATCTCATCATGCCTTAAAAGATAAATATAGGGTGAAAGGATGGTCATCTATATTTCAGGCAAATGGAAATCAGAAAAAAGCAGGTGTTGCAATTTTATTCACACATACAATAGGCTTTAAACCAACAAAAGTAATGAAAGATAAGAATGGTCACTTCATATTTGCTAAGTGTAACACTCAACATGATGAGATTTCAATTATTAACATTTATGTACCCACCCAGAATTTGCCTCAATTTTTAAGAGACACTCTAACTGACATGAGCAACTTGATTTCCTCCAGCACCATAATAGTCAGAGATTTTTTTTTTATTAAATCATAGCTGTATACATGAATGTGATCATGGGGCACCATACATAGTCAGAGATTTTAACACTCCTTTGACAGTGTTGGATAGATCCTCCAATAAGAAGCTGAGCAAAGAAATTTTAGACATAAACTTAACCATTCAACAGTTGGATATAACAGACATCTACAGAACATTTCATCCTCACAAAACTGAATACACATTCTTCTCATCAGCCCATGGAATATACTCCAAAATTGATCACATCTTAGGTCATAAGTCTAAACTCAGCAAATTTAAAAGAATAGAAATTATTCCTTGAATCTTCTCGGATCATCATGGAATAAAAGTTGAACTCAATAACGGGAATATGCATACACATACAAAAACATGGAAACTAACCTTATGCTGAAGAACAGCTGAGTCACAGATGAGATTAAAAATAAAATTACCAAATTTTTGGAATAAAATGACAATGAAGACATGAATTATCAGAACCTATGGGATACCGCAAAAGCAGTCCTAAGAGGGAAATTTATAGCACTGTAAGCCTTCCTCAAGAGAACAGAAAGAGAGGAAGTTAACAACTTAATGGGACATCTCAAGCAACTGGAAAGGGAAGAACATTTCAATCCTAAACCCAGCAGAAGAAAAGAAATAACCAAAATTAGAGCAGAATTAAATGAAATTGAAAATGAAAGAATTATACAACAATCAATAAATCTAAAAGTTAGTTTTTTTAAAAGGTTAATAAAATAGATAAACCTTTGGCTAACCTAACCAGAAAAATAAGAGTAAAATGACTAATTTCATCAATCAGAAATGGTAAAGGTGAAATAATAACAGACTCCTCAGAAATTCAAAAAATCCTTAATGAATATCACAAGAAAATCTACTCTCAGAAATATGAAAATCTGAAGGAAATAGACTAATACTTGGAAGCACGCCACTTTCCAAGACTTAACCAGAATCAAGTGGAAATGTTGTACAGGCCTATATCAAGTTCTGAAATAGTATCAACTATAAAAAATCTCCCTAAAAAGAAAAGCCCAGAACCAGATGGCTTCACATCAGAATTTGACCAAACCTTTAAAGAGGAACTAGCACCTATATTACTCAATCTTTTTTAAAATATAGAAAAAGAAGGAATACTACCCAACACGTTCTATGAAGCAAACCATCACCTTCATCCCCAAATCAGGAAAAGACCCAACAAGAAAAGAAAATTATAGACCAATATCACTAATGAATATTCATGAAAAATATTCAACAAGATCCTAGCAAACAGAATCCAACAACACATCAAAGAAATCATACACCATACCAAGTTGGTTTTATCCCAGGGTCTCAAGGCTGGTTCAGTATAGGTAAATCTATAAATATAATTCATGACATAAACAAATTAAAATACAAAGACCATATGATTCTCTCATGATGCAGAAAAAGCTTTTGATAATATCCAGCATGCTTTCATGATCAGAACACTTAAGAAAATGGGTATAGAAGGGACATTTCTTAAACTAATAGAGGCCATCTACAGCAAACCCACAGCCAATATTGTATTGAATGGAATTAAATTGAAATCATTTCCACTCAGATCAGGAACCAGGCAAGGTTGCCCATTGTCTCCACTGCTTTTTGACATTGTAATGTCAAAGTCTTAGCCATTGCAATTAGGCAAGAAAAGGCAATCAAGGGTATCTAGATAGGGTCAGAAGAGATCAAACTTTCACTCTTCACAGATGATATGATTGTATATCTCAAAAGGACCAGGGATTCTACTACAAAACTCTTAGAAGTGATCAAGGAAGACAGCAGTGTCTCAGGTTACAAAATCAAGACTCATAAATCTGTACCCTTCATATATATAAACAATAGTCATACTGAAAAAACAGTCAAGAACTATATTCTGTTCACAGTAGTGTCAAAGATGAAATTTTAGGGAGTTTATCTTACAAAGGACGTGAAAGATGTCTATAAAGAGAACTATGAAACTCTAAGAAAAGAAACAGCTGAAGATGTTAACAAATGTGAAAACAAACCATGGTTATGGCTAGGAAGAATCAACACTGTTAAAATGTCCATACTACCCAAAGCAATATACAATTTTAATGCAATCCCTATTAAAGCTCCACTGTCATACTTTAAAGATCTCAAAAAAATTATACTTCATTTTATATGGAATCAGAAAAAAACCTTGAATAACCAAGACATCTACTCAGAAATAAAAACAAAACAGGAGTTATCATGCTACAAGACCTCAGACTATACTATAAATCGATAGTGATCGAAACAGCATGGTACTGGCACAAAAACAGAGAGGTAGATGTACGGAACAGAATAGAGAACCAAGAGATGAACCCAACTACTTACCCTTATTTGATCTTTGACAAGCCAATTAAAAACATTCAGTGGGGAAAAGATTCCCTATTTAACAAATGGTGCTGGGTGAAAAGGCTGGCAACCTGTAGAAGACTGAAACTGGACCCACACCTTTCACCATTAACTAATATAGACTCTCACTGGATAAAAGATTTAAACTTAAGACATGAAACTATAAAAATACTAGAAGAATGTGCAGGGAAACCAATTGAAGAAACTGGCCTGGGAGAATATTTTATGAGGAAGAACCCCCAGGCAATTGAAGCAACACCAAAAATACATTACTGGGACTTTATCAAACTAAAAAGCTTCTGCACAGCCAAGAACATAGTAAGTAAAGCAAGCAGACAGCCCCAAGAATGGGAGAAAATATTTGTAGGTTATGTCTCCGACAAAGGTTTAATAACCAGAATCCATAGAGAACTCAAATGTATCAGCAAGAAAAGAACAAGTGATCCCATCTCTTGTTGAGATGGACAAGGGACTTGAAGAGAAACTTCTCTGAAGAAGACAGGTGAATGGCCTACAGACATATGAAAAAATGCTCATCATCCTTAATCATCAGAGAAATGCACATCAAAACTCCTTTGAAATATCATCTAACTCCAGTAATATTAGCCCACATCACAAAATCCCAAAACCAGAGATATTGGCATGGATGTGGAGAAAAGGGACACTTCTACATTGCTGATGGGAATGCAAACTAATACATTCCTTTGGAGAAGATGTTTGGATGACCATCCCTTCACCTTGAGTCTATATTTGTCTTTTAATGTAAAATGCGATTCTTGTATGCAGCAGATATCTGGCTTGAGTTTTTGTATCCAGTCAGCCAACCTTTGTCCCTTTAGAGGACAATTTAAACCATTCACATTAATTGAGAATATTTATAAGCCTTTCGAGAGTCTGGTGGACATTTTTAATGCTTTTGCAACTGTGGAAATTGGAATTTGATAAAAATTTTCTGGGTGGGTTTACTTTTGTGGTGGAGGGTTACACTGGTCTTTATGAAGGATAGATCTGAGAATATCCTGGAGAGCTGGTTTACTTATGGCAAATTTCTTCAACATGTGAATGTCGTTAAAGTATTTAATTTCTCTGTCATAAATGAAACTCAGTTTAGCTGGGTACACGATCCTGAGTTGAAAGTTATTTTGTTTTAGGAGATTAAAAGTCGATGACCACCCTCTTCTAGCTTGAAAGGTTTCAGCAGAGAGATCTGCAGGTATCCTAATATTCTTCCCCTTGTAGGTGATGGTTTTCTTTCGTCTGGCTGCTTTCAGAATTTTCTCCTTCATATTAACTTTAGTGAAATTATGATGTGTCTGGGGGATATCTTATTTGGGTAAGTCATGCTGGAGTTCTGAAACTGTCTGCTATCTGAATTTCAGAATCTCTTGGCATGTCTGGAAAGTTCTCCTTTATAATCTCATGGAGAAGAGACTCTGTGCCTTGTGAAGGCACTTCGTCACTTTTGGGGATCCCTATAAGATGAATATTGGTTTTCTTAGAATTATCTCAGAGCTCTCTGAGAGAGTGATCTTTTTTTGCCCTCCATTTCTCTTCCTCTTTGCAAGTTTGGGTGCATTCGAAAGCTTTGTCTTCAATGTCAAAATCCTTTCTTCTGCTTGCTCCATTCTGTTACTGAGGGTTTCTACTGTGTTTCTCAGATCTTTGAGGGCTGCAACTTCCTGTCTCAATGTGTCAAAATCTTTTGGTCATTTGGTCTTTGAATTTGTTGAATTCTTGAGATATCTTTTGGGTTACTGCTTGGAATACTAATTCAATCTTATTTACTAGCCAGATGCTGAATTTGATTTCTGACATCTCAGCTATTTGTTTGTGCATGGGATCTTGTGCTGTGTCTGCCCCATCGATCCTTGGGGGGTTGATCTACTCTGATTATTCATATTGCCAGAGTTTTTCTGTTGATTTCGCTTCATGGTTGTTTTTCACCCTTGCCTCTGGCCGTCCTCAGAGTTGAGGAGGTGTCTTTCCAAGGTTATTCCCCAGCGGGATCACTCTATTGTTGCTGGATCTTTCTAGGGAGTGACCCTGTGTAGTTCGTCTGGGGCACCCCAACCAGAGAGTTCTAGTTGTGGAAGCAGCTCCAGAGTGTGACCCACCTGGATCCAGCAACAGGGCAAGGTTGGCTGTGCACACAGTTCTGGGAGTGCCTGGCACCCAGTGACTTTGGCACAGAGAGCCCAAGGCTCCAGCAGTCTCTGGCCAGGAGAAGGGCTCCATGTAGAGGCAGGGAGGGCTCCAGAGGGCAGGCGGCTACCAGAGACCCTGGCCAGACGAGCGGGCCAGTGTAGAGGCAGGAAGGGTACAAGAGGGAGGATGCGGAGTTGCGTGGCTCCCACAGTTCCTTGTCAGGGCGTGCAGAGGCCCGGTGGGTGCGGGTCTGGGTGAGGGGTCGCAGCACAGCTCTTATGGAGGTCCGGGTGGTGTACTTCTTACAGAGGTCCATGTGGGCGTCAATCGCGGTCATGGGGCAGCTCTTACAGAGGTCCAGGTGTTCGCCAATCATGGTCGAGGCGCAGCTCTTATGGAGGTCTGGGCGGGTGCTGATCTCAGTCGCGGTGCAGCTCTCTGGAACATATTCTTCTTAGCAAAGTATCTCAAGAATGGAAGAAAAAATATTCAATGTACTCAGCCCTACTATGAAACCAATTTATAGCTTTCATATGACCCAATTATAGCCCAACACTATGGGTAATGGGAATAGGGAGGGGAGTGGAGAGGGGAGGATGGGTGGAGTGAGGGTAATTAGTGGCCCACACCAATAGGCCCACACCTATCTTACAAGGGTAAATGTGAAATTTTTACATGTAGAATACAAATGTCTTCACACAATAACTAAGAAAATGCCATGAATGCTATGTTAACCAGTTTGATGAAAATAATTCAAATTGTATATAAAACCAGCACATTGTACCCCACAATTGCATTAATGGACACAGCTATGATTTAATTTAAAAAAAAAAAAACTTAAAAAAGAATTTTTTGCCCTGTAAAAAAAGGTACAGATATTTGATAATATTAAATAATTTGTGTTTTTTTTTTAAGTGTGATAATGGCATGGGTGTTTTGTTTTGTTTTGTTTTATAAGTCTTTTATAACTTCTTGAAGGTAGTGAGTGGAGTAGAAGTGAAGGGCTGGTAGGATTGCTCCACAGTGATCACAGATAGATACCTTGTTGATCAATCTTCTGGTCCAAAAAGCACTTCTGTGGCCAGATCACATCCTTATCCCATACTGCAAAGATAAAGAGTGGAAGATAGGAAGAATACATTCTTTCCCTTAAAGGATTTGATCTAGAAGTTGTGCACATTACTTCTGTTCACTTCCTATTGCCTAAGATCCTAATCCACAGTGTTATCTAGAGAAATGTGATGGTCACATCTTGGTTGACCATATAGCCAACTAAACATTCTATCAGTGTATAATCCTATTATAGAGATTAAAGGGATACTGGTGTCTTCAACAATAATTTGATTCTCTCCTTCAATTTACTCTAGATGCTTGTAAATGGGTATTAAACATTGAAGAAAGATGCAGGAACTATTCTGGAGCAAATGGAACAAATGGGATGTGACAAGTGAACTCAACACATGATATGAGATTTTATTTTTCTCCAAGGGGCATGGCTAGGACAACTGTCAAAATCTGAGTAACGTTTATGGACCAAATAATTGTATTGTGTAATATTAATTTTTTTATTTTGACTGTACTGTGGTTGTGTAAGGGAATGTCCTCATTTTGGGAAACACACCCTAAAGAATTTGTGGGTTAAAACCCATTGATATCTGCAACTTTTTCTTAAATTGTCAAATAAATAGAGAGCAATTGAGAAAACAAAAGCAGTAAAATGTTTATCTTTGGGGACTCTGAATAAAAGATATATGGAAAGACTTTGTACTATTCTTACACCTTTGCTGTAATTCTGAATTACGTCAAAATAGAAAGTTAAAAACTGTACTACCCCAGTTCTGACTCAAATTAACTCATTAGATTTTTTTTAATGTGGTTCATTTACAGTTTAGCCATTATATAACACTTTGGTTGAACTCTAATTTCAGAAAATTTAGTAGACTCATTTTCTACATTTGGTTTAATTTAAGCTTCTCCCTACCACATTCCTCCATACATACACAGATTACAATGAACAGAGGTAAAATGGAGAAATGATTTGCTGGACTACAAGAAATGAGAAAAGGCCACATGCACAGTTAACAGTTTCCATACTCATTGCCAGGGATCCAGAGGAGGCAGCAAGGAGAGTTTCTGGATGAGAAGCGAGTGCAGAAACTTTGCCCCAGCTTCTCCCTCTGCCAGTAGAGACCTGGAATTCTTGTCCATTTATGCTCAGGCTTACAATGCTGTGACACTAACAGTCACCAAGCTTCCATTTCAGTAATGCCTACAAACATCAAGTCCTCCCAGTTCTCAAGCCAAATTTAGCATCAGCCAAGCCTTTATCCTTCCTTGTCAGAGCAGACTGAGCTGTTCTGATGCCCAGGTGTCCCTGAACAATACCTCCACCTCCAGCATGCATTATTATAAAAAGTCAATCTTCCCACGTAGTCTCCAAATAGTAAGAACCCTAGAATGTTCTGTTCTGTAACACTTCTAATGGAGAAACGTTCTTTGCCTTGGATCTATCACAAGTAGACTAGCAGGCAGACTCTTCTCCTTCTCCCAAAGGTGACATCGACCTTTAGAATGGGGTAGACAACTTCATTCAAACAGAAAGAGACATCTAACTGCAGGGTCTCAACAGCCAGCAACAACTACTGGTCTTTTTCAAGATTCAGTTATGATTTAATTTCTTTTTAAAATTAAAAGGGTCCTCCTTTAGGTGCTTAGATTGTTACATCTCCTTGCAAGCCCTGCCCCCACCCCTTCTCCACAGTGGTCAAACAGCTCTTATTAGCACTTCCTGGGGTGAAGGGGTGCTTCAAGGCAGAGCCAACGTCCATGAGGGAGTGGAGACTCAGCTTGCTATGAGCCTCCAGTTAGCTGGTTACGTTGTGCTGACTTGAAAGCAGGAAGAATCCCCTCCCCACAGCCCACTAGGCTTTGGCAGCAAGGAGCTCCTCCTTTGCTGAGGGCATTCAGAAATAGGACCCTGAGGGGAACCCCACTGGAGAAGCAGAGGGGTGCCCTCTCCCCCTTTATGCCTAGCTATACTGAAAAGGAAAAGTGAACTTATTAAATGCTTGTAATGTTTGCAGTGAATAATAATGCCCTGGATTTGTCAGATGATATTCATAGCTTCTCCTCCCTCTGGATGTGAAAGATGCATACAGATGCTCCTCAGTTTCCAATGGGGTTACATCTCGATAAACTCTTCATAAGCTGAAAATATCTTAAACCAAAAATACCCTTAATTCACCTAACCTACTAAATATTATAGCTTAGCCCACACTAAACATCCTCAGAATCTACTAACCTAGAGTTGGGCAAAATCATTTAACACAAAACCTATTTTAGGATAGTGTTGAATACCTCACATAATTTATTGAATAGTGTACTGAAAATGAAAAGCAGGATGGTCCTCTGGGTGCTCCGAGGCGAGTTCCTACTGAACGTGCATCACCTGCATTGCCATCATAAAGTCTAAACGCCCTGCGCTGAACCACAGGGATGTTGGTATTCCCAGACACACACTCCCACAAATTGGGACTTTCGCTGATAGAGATGTTCTTTAAATGCTGGTTTAGTGGGTTGTTTGCTTGGTTAATTGGTTTTTAATTGGGAATTGTTTCACAGGAGTGAGTGAAAGGGGATTTTTCTACTTAGATGTCTTCTCAAAGTGCCTGGCAACTAGATGGCACTATTCAGCATTATCAAAGACCTGAAATTTATAAAATGTCAAATTATCTTGGAAGAACTAAAGAAATCTGGAATGTTCTAACCCTGAAGGTAAATCATTCCTCTTTGTTTTAAATTCTAGTGTTCTGCTCTAATTGTATTTGTGATTCCTATAAAGCAGCAGTTCTCAACCTATTCCTATAAAGCAGTCATGACCCCTTTGGGGGTCGAACAACCCTTTCATAGGGGTCACCTAAATACGTCTTGCATATCAGATATTTACATTACGATTCATAACAGTAGCAAAATTACAGTTATGAAGGGTGTCACCTCAACATGCAGAACTGTATTAAAGGGTCGCTGCGTTAGGAAGATTGAGAACCACTGCTATACAGCCCTAGAAGAGCTACACAGAAGCAGTGGTTTAGGTTCTACTTGGCCTTTCTTAGGCCAAGGAATCTAGAAGCCAACACTCAAAGGCCAGCTTCTGCTTTAACTGAACAGACTTTCTTTCAAGTTGCTCTGATCAGAAGCTGCAAAACATTTGAGTCTGGGGCTATTTCTTTGCCACTAAACTTGCCTGTCAATGGCCCTTTTCTCTGCACATTCACTGATCTGATAAGGAAAAAAATGTCTTTGCAAAATACACGTGTTCCACTTTCTGACCTTGGAACTCTATGCTCTGTAGGACTCCTGTGAAGCCACCGTTGAGCAAATCTCTTCCCTCCACTGGTGATAAATTTGTTGAAAAGGGGAAGGAAAGTTGCAGAAACAGTTGCAGATAAACGGCTTCTGAAATCAATGAAGACAGAGAATTACTCTTGTTCCTAATCCCTTTTTCCTCCTTCACAGAACGTTGCCAGTAACCCTTGCTTTACTCTAATACCCATCAGGACTGCTCCTCCCTCTGACTTTGAAAGTGCTTAATATCACACATCCCCAGATCCAGCAGTGAGGCAGGGCTTGGAAATGCCACACCCACACTCTTGAACATGCTTCCTTTCAGATTGGCATATTCTAAATCCCATCAAGAACCACTCCCTGGTGAGGCTGTGGTTTGCCTTGCCTTCAGCTAAGTGGTTTTTAGAGCTTCCTAGGAAACTGACATCCCCAAAGTAGGCCCACAGAGGTGCCAACTTTGTAGTTTTTGCTCCTATTGTTCTGCTCTAATTGCATTCATGATACTTGGAATGCCCTAGAAGAGCTTTGCAGAAGCAATGATTTGGATTCTACTTAGTCTTCCTCAAGGAGAGGCTTGTTCTTGAGCAAAAGAACACAGCAGCCTGCCTAGAAGCTAGGATGGTATTAGAGAGGCTGAAGACTCAATCCTCGCTGGTATCATTTAATGTTCACTCTATATAGCTTGGTGATTAATCCCAAGGACCTTGTTTTGATTCTCAGCACTGTCCTTATTAGCTGTGTCACCTTGAGCAAGCTAATTCCTTCTCTGCACATCAATTTTTGTCATTTAGAAAAGGAAATTACTTCATAGAGTTGTGAGAATACAATGAGTTAAAACCCATAGATTCAGGACACCACCTGACATTTACCAGACTCTTGATGGACGTTAGTATTGTCATTGTAAGCTCATCTTAATAGCTATCAGCAGTTTTTATTAATTTTTGGCCATGTCTACCAGAATCTGAAAGAACCCAAATGGAGGTTCACGAATTTTGGCTACTACCTTGGGCCATCCAGAATGGAGCAAGGGCTAGGTCAATAAAGAGCTAGAAAAAATGGTAATTCTAAATGCCAACTTCGAGCCTCTGCCACAGGTTACCTCCCATGCGTCTCATACGCCATGAGACCTTGAGGCAATGGCTGCTGGTTCATCCTCACCTCTGGATCATCCTCATTTACTTCTGTCTTCTAGGTCACTTCCTCCACTCTTATTCCTCTAAATTCTTACCATTATTCCTTTCATACCTATGCAGGCCTCAGGGCTTGGGGTTTAATTACTGCCACAGCTTAGCACCACTGGGCTGAGATCTCTGATCCCTGAACAGCACATGAACAGTTCTTACAAAGTTATGCTGTTCATAACCCAAGTGTTTGGCTTCCCTCACCACCACACAGACTACTGTGTAGGGTCCATGCAAAATAGCAAGGGGGAAATTCTGCAGATGTGGTGCATTGGTATTTCAAGAAAATATTTACAAGGTAAACTTAAAGTAGCTTTTGAGCTTTTGAAATAAATCACTACTATCTCATCCCATGTTTTCCTACATCATAGAGTAATGAGAGAGTAGTAAGCCAGATCTGGCAAGACTGGCTTTTAGTAACACTGCTGGCATTTACTTAGCACGTGACCTTAGACGAGCAAATTTCAAGACTCTCATCAATTTAAAATATAGACAAAAATGACTGAGTCTACCTCATTGGGTGTTATCAGGGTCTAGTACAATGATGTATGTGAAAGTGTTTTGCAAATTATAAAATATTTGACAAATATAAAGTGACATTATTATTTATAACATGCTTTATGATGAGTCCTGGAAAGGGTAGAACAGAGAAGAAGACCAGGAAAAAGTCAAAGGCTAGAATTCTAGTTCCAAATCAACTACAAGTTGATTGTGTGACTTTGGGCAAATAAATCCCTGTTTCAGGTCCTCGGTTTTCTCATTCATAAAATGAGAGTATTGGACTAGATGAGCTGTAGGTTCCTTCCCTCTCAGATGGATAGTCTAAGAGTCCAAGCTAAACAAAGAGCAGAAAACTAATCAAAGTAAAATGAATATGTTTTTTGAAGACTAAATTTTAAAATAATAATAATGAACTGCAAAAAGTCAGACATGGTTTATGATCATGACACTTTCTCTCCAAACCCAAATGTGCCTTCATAGCCTGATTTGTCATTAACAATAGGTTCATAATGCATTCTCAAGAAGGAAATTCTAAGACAAATCGTTTACGACACAGAATACTCATTGCAAATACACTAATTATAGATGTCTACCTACAGTCACAGGTCTGCATGAGCATATGGGCAAGCATGCACGCCTACACATGTGCACACATTTCATTGACACGCAAAGAGACCAACCCTAGTGAAGGAAAATAGATGTGGCTGTTGTGATGTATGAAAGCACTGCCTCTAAAATATGCACTGCCATACTATTCAAAGCCTCCTTTGATAGATGAGAAAATTAAGATACTAAGAGGATAAAATAAATTGCTGAAACTCAATGGCTATTTAGTGACCAAGAAGGCAAGTCACCTGACCTGGTTACAGCTTGTGCTCTGTGTTGTTATTTTCTTGACCTTGATATTAAAATCTATCATAAAGTCCCAATATCATTTACTCATTGATGTTCTTCCAAATGGTGATTTTTTTCCTAATACCCTTTTTTTTTTCTAATTTAGGATTAATCTGAGGGTACATATGATCAGGTTACATTGTTTTAATTTGTTTTTTTTTTTTTTTTTTGTAGAGACAGAGTCTCACTTTATGGCCCTTGGTAGAGTGCCATGGCCTCACACAGCTCACAACAACCTCCAATTCCTGGGCTTAAGCGATTCTCTTGCCTCAGCCTCCTGAGTAGCTGGGACTACAGGTGCCCGCCACAATGCCTGGCTATTTTTTGGTTGCAATTTGGCCGAGGCTGGGTTTGAACCCAACACCCTCGGTATATGGGGCCGGTGCATTACCGACTGAGTCAAAGTCTTGAGTTGTAGTTGAATCCTTCGCCTATGAGGTGCGCCATATACCTCGACATTGTAGCAGTTCGGTGGGTAAGCTTTGTTTTTCTTAGGAAATGCCTAAGACCGCTCCTCACAAAGCCTTTTTGCATGAAAATCCTTCTTGTTCCATATTTGCTGATCGAGGTTTATAGCTGTTAACTTTTACATGTATAAACACATTCTTTGTCTCCCATATACCAGTCATTTGCTCACAATTCTATGTTTAAATTTCTTTGTAACTGAAATGTAGACATAAATTCAACTTTTAGCTTGTTACCTGAATAGTAATTGTAACAATTAACCCATAACTGTTTTCATCACCAACATAATTATTAAGAATAACTTGCATGTTCATTAACATAATAAATCTCATTAATTGCATGCCATCTCACAGTAAGATTAACCTATGAAAATCAGGCAGAAAACATAGCATGTAAGCAGGATCAGGCAGTCTCTTTAGAGGATCTGGGAACAGACCACTCTCTCAGAGAGCTCTCGGATAATTTGAAGAAAACTAATATTCGTCTTACAGGGATCCCCCCAAAGGGACAAAGTGGCTTCACAAGGCACAGAGTCTCTTCTCCATGAGATTATGAAGGAGAACATTCCAGACATGCCAAGAGATTCCAAAATTCAGATAGCAGACAGTTTCAGAACTCCAGCATGACTCAACCCAAATAAGACATCCCCCAGACACATCATAATCAATTTCACTAAAGTTAATATGAAGGAGAAAATTCTGAAAGCTGCCAGACAAAAGAAAACCATTACCTACAAGGGGAAGAATATCAGAATAACTGCAGATCTCTCTGCTGAAACATTTCAAGCTAGAAGAGGATGGTCATCAACTTTTAATCTCCTAAAACAAAATAACTTTCAACCCAGGATCCTGTACCCAGCTAAACTGAGCTTCATTTATGATGGAGAAATTAAATACTTCAACGACATTCACATTTTGAAGAAATTTGCCACAACTAAACCAGCTCTCCAGGACATTCTTAGACCTAGCCTCCATAAAGACCAGTGTAATTCTCGACCACAAAAGTAAACCCACACAAAAAATTTTTGATCAAATTCCAACTTCCATAGTCGCAAAAGGATTAAAAATGTCCACCGGTCTCTTGAAAGGCTTATCAATACTCTCAATTAATGTGAATAGTTTAAATTGTCCTCTAAAGAGGCATAGGTTGGCAGACTGGATACAAAAACTCAAGCCAGATATCTGCTGTATCCAAGAATCGCATCTTACATTAAAAGACAGATATAGACTCAAGGTGAAGGGATGGTCATCTATATTCCAGGCAAATGGAAAGCAGAAAAAAGCAGGTGTTGCAATCCTGTTCGCAGATGCAATAGGCTTTAAACCAACCAAAATAATTAAGGATAAGGATGGACACTTCATATTTGTTAAAGGTAATACTCAATATGATGAGAGTTCAATTATTAATATTTATGCACCCAACCACAACGCACCTCAATTTATAAGAGAAACTCTAACAGACATGAGCAACTCGATTTCCTCCACTTCCATAGTAGTTGGCGATTTTAACACCCCTTTAGCAGTCCTGGATAGATCCTCCAAAAAGAAGCTAAGCAAAGAAATTTTAGATTTAAACTCAACCATTCAACATCTGGACTTAACGGACATCTACAGAACATTTCATCTCAACAAAACTGAATACACATTCTTCTCATCAGCCCATGGAACATACTCCAAAATCGACCACATCCTAGGCCACAAATCTAACCTCAGCAAATTTTAAAAAATAGAAATGATTCCTTGCATCTTCTCAGACCATCACGGAATAAAAGTTGAACTCAATAACAACAGGAACCTGCATACCCATACAAAAACATGGAAGCTAAACAACCTTATGCTGAAGGATACATGGGTTATAGACGAGATTAAGAAGGAAATCACCAAATTTTTGGAACAAAACAACAATCAAGACACGAATTACCAGAACCTGTGGGATACTGCAAAGGCAGTCCTAAGAGGGAAATTTATAGCACTGCAAGCCTTCCTCAAGAAAACAGAAAGAGAGGAAGTCAATAACTTAATGGAACATCTCAAGCAACTGGAGAAAAAAAGAACACTTCAACCCTAAACACAGCAGAAGAAAAGTAATAACCAAAATCAGAGCAGAATTAAATGAAATTGAAAACAAAAGAATTATACAACAGATCAATAAATCCAAAAGCTGGTTTTTTGAAAAGATCAATAAAATAGATAAACCTTTGGCCAACCTAACCAGGAAAAAAAGAGTAAAATCTCTAATCTCATCAATCAGAAATGGTAATGATGAAATAACAACAGACCCCTCAGAAATTCAAAAAATCCTTAATGAATACTACAAGAAACTCTACTCTCAGAAATATGAAAACCTGAAAGAAATCGACCAATACCTGGAAGCATGCCACCTACCAAGACTTAGCCAGAATAAAGTGGAAATGTTGAACAGGCCTATATCAAGTTCTGAAATAGCATCAACTATACAAAATCTCCCTAAAAAGAAAAGCCCAGGACCAGATGGCTTTACGTCAGAATTCTACCAAACATTTAAAGAAGAACTAGTACCTATACTACTAAACCTCTTCCAAAATATAGAAAAAGAAGGAATATTACCCAGCACATTCTACGAAGCAAACATCACCTTGATCCCCAAACCATGGAAAGACCCAGCAAGAAAAGAAAATTATAGACCCATATCACTAATGAATATAGATGTTAAAATACTCAATAAGATCCTAACAAACAGAATCCAACAACACATCGAAAAAATTATACACCATGACCAAGTCGGATTTATCCCAGGGTCTCAAGGCTGGTTCAATATATGCAAATCTATGAATGTAATTCAACACATAAACAAACTTAAAAATAAAGACCATATGATTCTTTCGATTGATGCAGAAAAAGCTTTTGATAATATCCAGCATCCCTTCATGATCAGAGCACTTAAGAAAATTGGTATAGAAGGGACATTTCTTAAACTAATAGAGGCCATCTACAGCAAACCCACAGCCAATATCGTACTGAATGGAGATGAATTGAAATCATTTCCACTTAGATCAGGAACCAGGCAAGGTTGCCCATTGTCTCCATTGCTCTTTAACATTGTAATGGAAGTTTTAGCCATTACAATTAGGGAAGAAAAGGTGACCAAGGGTATCCACATAGGGTCAGAAGAAATCAAACTTTCACTCTTCGCAGATGATATGATCATATATCTGGAAAACACTAGGGATTCTACTACAAAACTTTTAGAAGTCATCAAGGAATATAGCAATGTCTCAGGCTACAAAATCAACACCCATAAATCTGTAGCCTTTATATATACTAACAATAACCAAGCCGAACAAACAGTCAAGGACTCTATTCCTTTTACAGTAGTGCCAAAGAAGATGAAATATTTGGGAGTATACCTAACAAAGGACGTGAAAGATCTCTACAAAGAGAACTGTGAAACTCTAAGAAAAGAAATAGCCGAAGATGTTAACAGATGGTAAAACATACCATGCTCATGGCTGGGAAGAATCAACATTGTTAAAATGTCCATACTGCCCAAAGCAATATATAATTTCAATGCAATTCCTATTAAAGCTCCATTGTCATACTTTAAAGATCTTGAAACAATAATACTTCGTTTTATATGGAATCAGAAAAACCCTCGAATAGCCAAAACATAGGAATCACGCTACCAGACCTGAGATTGTACTATAAATCCATAGTGATCAAAACAGCATGGTACTGGCACAAAAGCAGAGAAGTAGATGTCTGGAACAGAATAGAGAAAAAAGAGATGGATCCAGCTACTTACCATTATTTGATCTTTGACAAGCCAATTAAAAACATTCAGTGGGGAAAAGATTCCCTATTTAACAAATGGTGCTGGGTAAACTGGCTGGCAACCTGTAGAAGATTGAAACTGGACCCACACCTTTCACCATTAACTAAGATAGACTCTCACTGGATAAAAGATTTAAACTTAAGACATGAAACTATAAAAATACTTGAGGAAAGTGCAGGGAAAACTCTTGCAGGAATTGGCCTGGGTGAATATTTTATGAGGAGGACTCCCCAGGTAACTGAAGCAGTATCAAAAATACACTACTGGGACCTGATCAAACTAAAAAGCTTCTGCACAGCCAAGAACATAGTGAGTAAAGCAAGCAGACAGCCCTCAGAATGGGAGAAAATATTTGCAGGTTATACCTCCGATAAAGGTCTAATAACCAGAATCCACAGAGATCTCAAACGTATTAACAAGAAAGGAACACGTGACCCCATCTCAGGGTGGGCAAGGGACTTGAAGAGAAACTTCTCTAAAGAAGACCGACGCAAGATCTACAAACACATGAAAAAAAGCTCATCATCCTTAATCATCAGAGAAATGCAAATCAAAACTACTCTGAGGTATCACCTAACCCCAGTAAGAGTAGCCCACATAACAAAATCCCAAAACCGGAAATGTTGGCATGGATGTGGAGGAAAGGGCACACTTCTACACTGCTGGTGGGAATGCACACTAATACGTTCCTTCTGGAAGGATGTTTGGAGAATACTTAGAGACCTAAAAATAGACCTGCCATTCGATCCTATAATTCCTTTACTAGGTTTATACCCAGAAGACCAAAAGTCACAATATAACAAAGACATCTGTACCAGAATGTTTATTGCAGCCCAATTCATAATTACTAAGTCATGGAAGAAGTCCAAGTGCCCATCGACCCATGAATGGACTAGCAAGTTGTGGTACATGTATACCATGGAATACTATGCAGCCTTAAAGAAAGATGGAGACTTTACCTCTTTCATGTTTATATGGATGGAGCTGGAACATATTCTTCTTAGCAAAGTATCTCAGGAATGGAAGAAAAAGTATCCAATGTACTCAGCCCTACTATGAAGCTAAATTATAGCTTTCACATGAAGACTATAACCCAACTATAGCACAAGACTATGGGGAAAGGGCCAAGGAAGGGGAAGGGAGGGGGGTGGTTTTGGTGGAAGGAGGGTAATGGGTGGGGCCACATTTTGCATCTTAGAATGGGTACAGGCGATTGCACTAATGTACACAGCTATGATTTAACAATAAAAAAATAAAATTTAATAAAATTTAAAAGAAAAAAAAAAGTTAGGCTTTAGGGCAGCGCCTGTGGCTCAAAGGAGTGGGGCGCCGGCCCCGTATGCCAGAGGTGGCGGGTTCAAACACTGGCTAAAAACTGGAAAAAAAAAAAAAAAAGAAATTTGGCTTCAGAAGGTAGGGACAGGGCTTTGGGTGGGCAGTGTCAAAATAGTAATAACATCAAATAAAGCAAAAAATGTCAAAAAGAAGGATTAATGTAAAACTTTGACAGATAAGTTTTTAGGGAAATAATACTAACAAAGGATTTTAGGAATGATCATAAAATCCAGGCTTCAATATTCAGAATATCGAAAAAAGTTCTCTCCTGCCCAAACACATTATGTCCTAGACTTCACATAAGATTGGCTTACTGACAACTCTCTGGTGCTGTGTCTTAGTCTATTCAGCTACTTTTAAAGAAATACCTTAGACTGGGTAATTTATAAATAACAGAAATTTACTGTTCATAGTTTTAGAGGATGGGAAGACCAAGACTCAGGAACCAGCAGATTCAGAGTCTGGTGAGACTTTGCTCTCTCCTCCAAAGATGCACCTTCTGGGGCCAGGCACGGTGGCTCACGCCTATAATCCTAGCACTCTGGAAGACCACGGCGGGTTGACTGCCTAAGCTCAGGAGTTCGAGACCAGCCTGAGCCAGAACAAGACCCCATCTCTAAAAATGGCCAGATGTTGTGGTACACCTGTAGTCCCAGCTACTTAGGAGGCTGAGGCAAGACAATCACTTGAGCCCAAGAATGTGAGGTTGCTGTGAGCTGTGACACCACAGCACTCTACCAAGGGCAACAGAGTGAGACTCAGTCTCAAAACAGAGACACACCTTCCTACAGCGTCCTCACGTGGTGGAAGAAGTAAACAGCCTCCCTCAAGGCCCTTGACAAGGGTACTAATACTATTCATGAGGGCTCTGCCCTCACGTCACACCTCCTAAAGTCTCCAACTCCCAGTGATATCACACTGGGGATAAAGTTCCCACAATTTTGGAGCACACCAATACCGAGATGGTAATGTTCTGATACCATCTGTCCTGTTAAATCCACAAGCACCTTTATGTATACACACTCTTGACTGTTTCCCTTCCCACCTTCACTTCCATCCTTGTTAATTTACCTGCATGCTCACCCTGCCATGATCCCCATTTGACTACAAAATTTCTCTATTATCTCAGCCCATTGTGTCTCTCTCTTTGACTTTTGCTTTTTGTTTTCCTCCCTCTCAGTAGTTATATTAATGTTAGTAACACATTCATCAATTTGTTGCTTTGGCCCTTTCACAGTAGGATTGGACATGCCACTTGCACCACAGTGCCCCTTATTTTCACCCTGCAAATTAATTGCACTATTTAAGGTTCCTGACTTTCTTAAGAAGGTATATACATCTGGTATGCTGATGATGGAAGGCTTAAAGTTAAATAGGACAGGAGCCTGTATCCTCTCATTACAACCTTCACCATTTTAGCTCGAAAGATGTCAGTGGTTCTTCAGGGCAGACAGAATAAGTTCCAAACTCCCTGGCCTCTCTATGTGGCAATTTCATGAGCCATATGTTGAATGGTTTATTCCTCTAGTAGGTATTTGTTGCTGCCAGTTACCTGGGACATACCAACCTGAAACTATTTTAAACCAAATTCTTAGGATCTTGATACCTTGTACATTATGTGAATCCAGACCCCAAATCCACATAAGGGCTGAAGCGTGTTATGAATTCTCAGGGGAGAATTCCTTCTTTATCCTGAACCAAAAACTGAGATAGCAAGTTTCTTTATCATCTCCTTTTGTGGGCCTTTATTTTCTGGGTTACCCTTTCCAAGGCTGCTGTCCTTCAGGACTCTGGTGTTCTGTGGGGGGTGTTGCAATCCAACTCCCTACTCTATAATAACCAGCCCAAGGCTTTGTTTCCTATTTCCCCAAGTGGTCAGCAGGAATCAGAACATACCCTCAAGCCAGCTGCCTCCATCCGCACACTTCAGCCATCTGGGTTTGTCTTTTCTCTTTGTTTGATGCCTCTGAAAATTATCTTTACTTTCTTTCCAGTTCAGCCATGCATTTAAAGAGTGGATTACTTCTATTTCATGCAGTATTTTTGGCTGTTTGGTAGCAGGATTTCAGGATGTCAAATTCACATTATCGTAAGAAACAAAAGACCTGCAATTTATAATCTTTTTCAGCACTGATTCTTGCCCTTAGAACCTTGAGATTACTATAGTAATTCTGCTGCTCAAATGAACAACAAGAACATTCTGTGACTACATTTCTATAACACCCTAGGACCAGGGAACCCCAATTCTCATTTCTGCATTCTTCATCCAAAGGTCACAGACTTTTTCCTTCAAGTGCCAGACAGTAAATATTGTTGGCTTCAGAAGCCATACGTCAATTCTGCCATTGCAGTGCAAACGCAGCCATAAACAACGCATAAACACACAAGCACACGTGTGTTACAGTAGAACTTTATTTTGGACACTGGAATTTGAATTTCATATAATTTTCACATGTAATGAAATATTATTCTGTGTAATTTTTTAGCCATTTAAAGAGGTAAAGAACCATTCTTAGCTTAAGAGCCACACAAACACAATCAAACAAAATAAAACACAGAAGGCTTGGATTTGGTACATGGTCTATAGTTAACAGACCCCTGCTACAGACTGTTCTCAACTGGGAGCACACATCAAAATCATCTCTGCAAGCATAAAATACATATATATATATATTTATTTATTTATATATATATTTATTTATTTATTGATATATATATATTATATATACATTAGGCCAGTAGCTCACACCTCTCACCCTAGCACTCTGGGAGGCCAAGGCAGGAGGATGCCCTGAGCTCAGAAGTTTGAGATCAGCCTAAGCAAGAGCAAGATCCTGTGTCTACTAAAAATAAAAAGATTAGCCAGGCATTGTGGCAGGTCCCTAAAGTCCCAGCTATTCAGGAGGCTGAGGCAGGAGGATCTCTTGAACCAGCAGTCTGAAGTTGCTATGAGCTAGGCTAATGCCATGGCACTCTAACCAGGGTCACAGAGTGAGACTCTGTTTTAAAAAAAAATTAAAATAAAATAAAATATAATAAATAAAAAAGAGATGCTCATGCCCTACTGTAGACCTACTAAGTGAAAATTGCTAATGATGAAGCCCACGGTTAAACACAAATATTTTTTTTTTTTTTTTGTAGAGACAGAGTCTCACTTTATGGCCCTCGGTAGAGTGCCGTGGCCTCACACAGCTCACAGCAACCTCCAACTCCTGGGTTTAAGCGATTCTCTTGCCTCAGCCTCCCGAGTAGCTGGGACTACAGGCACCTGCCACAACGCCCGGTTATTTTTTTGTTGCAGTTTGGCCGGGGCTGGGTTTGAACCCGCCACCCTCGGCATATGGGGCCGGCGCCCTACTCACGGAGCCACAGGCGCCGCCCAAACACAAATATTTTTTAAGTACCATAGTATGTCTAATAAGCATCCCTAATTCAGACAGTATACTCGCGATTCCGTTCTTTCTTGACTTTTACAGGGATACCCACACAACACAGTCTACTGTTTGTAATCACCCCATCTTTTTTACTCAGTCACATAATTACTTTAAAAATACTATAATACAAAAAGAAATACATAAATTAAAGTAACTGATCCCAAAGGTTTTTGGTATATTTCTTATGGAAAACACCTAAAGCCTGCAAACACACACACATACATACACACACTCTTAATATATGCTAGAGAAGACATCACAAATCAAAAAGGACAGGAATTCAGTCAGCAAAATAGTTTTGCAAGTTGGAAACAAAGACAATTTAGATCTGTAGCTAACACCATATACCAAAATAAATAACAGCTGCACTAAAGAGTAAAATATAAAAGAATTAAGCCATAGGAAAAAAAAGAAAGACAAAGGAATTAAATATTTGACAAACCTCTGGAGTGAAGAAGAATTTCTAAGCTTAAATATGTAGAAAAACCCACAAAGGAATGCTACCCAGATTTAACTGCATGAAAGTATTAAAACTTTGTGTCTAACAAGATAAAGTAACTGAAATAAGAAGGTAAACTGAGAAATAAATATGTACAGTTAAGAAAGTACAACTAGTTAACAAAACACGGGGGGAAAGTCTGAGTAATAATCGAAGAAATACAAGTGGACCCAAAATATCATTTGTGATCTATTAAATTCACAGAGTTTTCAAATATGAAAAAAGACCCATGCTAGCTAGGACATAGGGAAACACACTTTCATATGGCAAGTATTTTTTGCAGTCTGAAATGGCAGGAAAAAAAACACACAAGTTTACTTCTCCTCTTACCAGCCATGTAACCACTCCAAAAAACTGGAAATAACCTATAGGTCCAAAAAGGAAGGCTGGTTACTGAAACAATAATATGGTTCCTTAATAACAGATTATGAGGCCTTTAAACAGTATGTTTACAAATATCATAAAATAACATGGATAAAGGTTACAGTATATTAGGTGAAAAGGGTAAGATATAAAATTATATAAATGCTGTGGTTACAATTAAATAAAACTTACATAAATCTATTCATAAGGGGGGAAAGGTGAAAAGATACACACAAGAACATTAACAATGTTTGTATGTTGGTGATTTTTTTCAGATTCTGTTTAATACGACTGCATTATAGCGATGATTTAAGGAAAATACTCCTTTAAAAAGAGAAATTGTTCTTTGAAAATTGGAGTGTGGCAGACTAGTCGACAGGAAATGGTCGTTTCGAAGCCATATTCTGAAATACTACTATAAAACCACCTAAATACAGTGAATAGTTCAAGTGGCAAAATCCCAAAACACAAAGCTGAGAATTGAGTATTAATTCTGTCTTGCGTTTTCTTTACACTGGTTATATCATTAAGCCTATAAAGTAAATAGCTACTGCTCTCACTGATAACTAAGTGAAGCCTAATTGTGTGGTTTTAGTCTCAATTAAAATTACTGAAAATGTGAAAGTCATTCTAACAGTCTCACAGATAAATAACGCTTTAAATGCACAGCCTTTGACTGGGAATGGTTTAAGATTTCCTCTGTTTTCTGTACGTCTCTGCACATGGGCCTTTAGAGTTTTAAGTACCTCTGTGGCACTTAAATTTACCCTTCTGTTTTATTTGACCTTGATGCAATTTACCTATTTGTTAAAGGACATTTGGATTTCAAGACACTGCTCCATTCTTTCAATGACAATAATGTGCAATTTGAGTGTCCAACTTGGACCTGCCACAAGCCTTTTGTCTTCAATCAAGTTCCAAAGAATATGCTTCCATTCCCAGTGATTTCTTGGAGGAATTCGCAAATCATGAACAAGATCTCCTTAAAAGCCAGCAGATGCTAGCCCTACCTCCACCCTTCTCCCTTCCTTCAGTGCTTTCCAGCCTGTCTGCTAGAAAGTGCCAGAATCATCTGCCTGCAATGAAGGGCAGCATTTTTAACACTGTCTAGCTCCCTTGTCCCTGCAGTAAATTCCAGAAGAAAGCCTCCCAGTAATATCTGCCTTGGAGGAGATTTCTTTTCTTCAGGTGATCAAGATGGAAACTGCCTTCGCACGCAGACTGATGAAGACTGTGTTATAGATTTCATGTGGAGTCACAGTCAAGTCTTCCTGGAAACCCTGTTTTAGGGCTTTGCTAAGCAAAGGACCGCCCATTACAGCCGGGCATTTATACCTTCAAAATGCTCATTTCTTCTTATGAGACAATAAAATACTTCCTGCAGCAACAGCAGGTGAGCATAGAAAGCATCTTAAATATCTGACCCGAAGTGCTAAAGATGCTTAATAATCTTTAAAGTTACCAACAATATTGTTTCCTCCTGTTACCAGGATGTTATAAAACGTCCTAATTAGTCTTTATGATAATGCTGACACCTCCACAGCACATAAAAAGGACTTTTAATTTTTAAAAGGACAACTCTGGTTGGTTTGATTTTTATCTCTAATTGGCCTATAATGTCTATCCCTCTGGCACTCCAGACAGGCAAACATTAATTTAACAAGCAACTCATACACCATGGGAGACCAGAGAACTGAGTGTGGAAAAGAAGGTTCCAGTATTCTGGACATGTAATTGACTCCACTCTTTTTTACCTCCTGAAAGGTGTCACACAAGCTTGTCCACTGCACCAAGTGGCTCCCTGTAAGGCAGCGGCTTCCCAAGAACTCCCAATCCTCAGCCAAGAGTCTGCTGTGACAAGAGCAGGATTTGGCAAATCCTGGCAACCCCTCCTGGCGACCCAGCAGTGGTGCAATGAGCCAAGCAAGGGGGTTTCGGCCTAGGTCCACTTGCTCATTGCACAGAGATTCAGATATTGAGATGAGGATTGCCGAGGAAAAAAGAGATTTTAATACGACAGATGTCTTGTCAGGAGAATAAGTGCCTTGGGACAGATCATGTGTCTACACTTGGCAGGTTGTAGGGGCTAGTGAATCTGGTCAAGTCTGCCCAGGGAACTTCAGAATCTCAGCTGGTTTGTCTTGCAGAAAATCCACCATCTCTGGGGAACAACTCAGAAGGTCAAGTGGTTAGTTAAGTGGGAGGGTTACATAGGGGTCATTGAGATTTGTTCAGTGAAGGGCCACTGACACGATGAGAGGAGAGGTTAGTCCCTGGTTCTGCAGCAAGAGCTCTGTGGTCTTAGACCAGCCACTCATCCTTCCTGAGCAACAGTGAAATGAAAAGGATGACCTAAAATAATATCCAAGGTCCTTTCCAGCTTTCACACACCAAGATGTACTAGTGAGCACAGCTCTGCCAATAGCACAGATGATGAGCTGAGGTTCCCAGCCAGCTGGTAGTGCCCAGACAGCCCCCCTGGAAACAGTCAATACTTCCGGCAATATCAGACACCAAACACTGTCTCAGCCCCACTTCCCACCATGCTGCCCAAGACACTGTAGACCAGCCCAGAGCAGAAGCCAAGGGAAAGTCAGGTACAACTCAGATTTCAGGATGAATCCTCCATGGCTTCTGCTAAAGACATATATTTTGGATTTCAGGAGATTCAGCTGAAGGGTTATGATAATCTTGCTCCTGGTGTAAAGAGCTCTAATGGTAGATCCCCCTGAATCAAAGAAGCATCATCTTTGCACTAAAGGAGAGAAAAGGCTTTTTCTGTGCATTGAAAATTGGCTTTTCGGAGGACAGCAAGATGGCGGCCGAGTAATAGCATCCTTGCATCTGGGCACCGTGAGTCCGGGGAGATAGGACTCCAGGCATCTCTGGCTGGTGGGATCTGCCTATCATCACCCCTGGGAGGATACAGAGAGTCAGTAAGAGACTTCTGGACCCCAAGAGGAAGACTAAAACAGTGGAAAATCTGCAAGTAGTCGTGTGTGTACAATCGGTCTAAACCCGCACGCAACTGCACAAGAACTTAAAGAGCAAGAGGAAGTGAAAGGAAAATTAGGGCAAGGAAACAAATAGAAATCACTCATGAGGAAGAATCAGCAGAAAACTCCAGGCAACATGAAGAACCAGTCCAGAACAACCCCGCCAAGGGACCATGAGGTAGCTACTGCAGAGAATTCCACCTGTAAAGAAATGCTAGGAATGACAGAAAAGGAATTTAGAACACACATGATGAAAACAATGAAAGAAATAATGGAAATAATGAAGGAAACTGCTAATAAAGTGGAAAATAACCAAAAGTAAATCCAAAAACAGAATCAAATAAGAGTTGAACGATATGAAGAATATAAAAAGGATATAGCAGAGCTGAAGGAACTGAAATAGTCAACTAGGGAACTTAAAGATGCAATGGAAAGTATCAGCAACAGGTTAGACCATGCAGAAGAAAGAATTTCAGAGGGAGAAGACAAAGTTTTTGAGATAACTCAGATAGTAAAAGAGGCAGAAAAGAAGAGAGAGAAAGCAGAACGTTCACTGTCAGAATTATGGGACTTTATGAAGCGATCCAACATACGAGTTATAGGAATCCCAGAAGGGGAAGAAGAATGCCCCAGAGGAATGGAAGCCATACTAGAGAATATTATAAAAGAAAACTTCCCAAACATCACCAAAGATTCTGACACACTGCTTTCAGAGGGCTATTGGACCCCAGGTCGCCTCAACTCTAACCGAGCTTCTCCAAGACACATTGTGATGAACCTGTCCAAAGTCAAGACAAAAGAAAAGATTCTGCAAGCTGCCTGGAGTAAGTGCCAGTTGACCTACAGGGGCAAATCCATCACAGTGACCGCAGACTTCTCTAATGAAACTTTCCAAGCAAGAAGACAATGGTCATCTACCTTTAATCTACTTAAACAGAACAATTTCCAGCCAAGAATTCTGTACCCTGCTAAGCTAAGCTTCAAAATTGACGGAGAAATCAAATCATTTACGGATATACACACATTGAGGAAATTCGCCACAACAAGACCAGCTCTACAGGAAATACTTCAACCTGTTCTGCACACTGACCACAACAATGGATCAGCAGCAAAGTAAGAACTCAGAAATTAAAGGACAGAACCTAACCTCCACACTGATGCAAAAGATAAAACTAAGCAATGGACTCTCACAAAATAAGACAAATAGAATACTACCACACTTATCAATTATCTCAATAAATGTTAATGGCTTGAATTCCCCACTGAAGAGACATACATTGGCTGACTGGATTAAAAAACACAAGCCATCCATTTGCTGTCTGCAAGAAACACACCTGGCTTCAAAAGACAAATTAAAGCTATGAGTCAAGGGTTGGAAGACAATTTTTCAGGCAAATGGAATTCAGAGGAAAAGAGGACTTTCCATCTTATTTTCAGATTCATGTGGATTTAAAGCAACTAAAGTCAAAAAAGACAAAGATGGTCACTTTATATTGGTCAAGGGAAAAATACAACAAGAAGATGTTTCAATTCTAAATATTTATGCACCCAATTGAAATGCTCCCAGATTCTTGAAACAGACCTCACTCAGTCTGAGCAATATGATATCTGATAATACCATAATAACAGGGGACTTTAACACTCCTCTTACAGACCTGGACAGATCCTCTAAACAGAAATTAAACAAGGATATAAGATATTTAAATGAGACCCTAGAACAACTGTGCTTGATAGACGCATATAGAACACTCCATCCCAAAGATAAAGAATATACATTCTTCTCATCACCCCATGGAACATTCTCCAAAATTGATCATATCCTGGGACACAAAACAAATATCAACAGAATAAAAAGAATTGAAATTTTACCTTGTATATTCTCAGACCATAAAGCACTAAAGGTAGAACTCAACTCTAACAAAAACGCTCGACCCCACACAAAGGCATGGAACTTAAACAATCTTCTGTTGAATAACAGATGGGTACAGGAAGAACTAAAACAGGAAATCATTAACTTCCTTGAGCATAACAACAATGAAGACACAAGCTACCAAAACCTGTGGGATACTGCAAAAGCAGTTTTGAGAGGAAAATTCATCGCTTTAGATGCCTACATTCGAAAAACAGAAAGAGAGCGCATCAACAATCTCATAAGCCATCTTATGGAATTGGAAAAAGGAGAACAATCTAAGCCTACACTCAGTAGAAGAAAAGAAATATCCAAAATCAAATCAGAGATCAATGAAAGTGAAAACAAAAGAATCATTCAGAAAATTAATGAAACAAGGAGTTGGTTTTTTGAAAAAATAAATAAAATAGATAAACCATTGGCCAGACTAACGAGGAATAGAAAAGTAAAATCTCTAGTAACCTCAATCAGAAATGATAAAGGGGAAATAACAACTGATCCCACAGAGATACAACAGATCATCTCTGAATACCTCCAGAAACTCTATGCCCAGAAATTTGACAATGTGAAGGAAATGGATAAATATCTAGAATCACACCCTCTCCCTAGAATTACCCAGGAAGAAATAGAGCTCCTGAACAGACCAATTTCAAGAACTGAGATAAAAGAAACAATAAAAAAATCTTCCAACCAAAAAAATGCCCTGGTCCAGATGGCTTCACTCCAGAATTCTATCAAACCTTCAAGGAAGAGCTTATTCCTGTACTGCAGAAATTATTCCAAAAAATTGAGGAAGAAGGAATCTTCCCCAACACATTCTATGAAGCAAACATCACCCTGATACCAAAACCAGGAAAAGACCCAACCAAAGAGGAGAATTTCAGACCAATCTCACTCATGAATATAGATGCAAAAATTCTCAACAAAATCCTAGCCAATAGATAACAGCTTATCATCAAAAAAGTCATTCATCATGATCAAGTAGGCTTCATCCCAGGGATGCAAGGCTGGTTTAAGATACGCAAGTCCATAAATGTTATCCACCATATTAATAGAGGCAAAAATAAAGATCACATGATCCTCTCAATAGATGCAGAAAAAGCATTTGATAAAATCCAGCATCCTTTTCTAATTAGAACACTGAAGAGTATAGGCATAGGTGGCACATTTCTAAAACTGATTGAAGCTATCTATGACAAACCCACAGCCAATATTTTACTGAATGGAGTAAAACTGAAAGCTTTTCCTCTTAGAACTGGAACCAGACAAGGTTGTCCTCTGTCACCTTTACTATTCAACATAGTGCTGGAAGTTCTATCCAATACAATTAGGCAAGACAAGGAAATAAAGGGAATCCAAATGGGAGCAGAGGAGGTCAAACTCTCCCTCTTTGCTGACGACATGATCTTATACTTAGAGAACCCCAAAGACTCAACCACAAGACTCCTAGAAGTCATCAAAAAATACAGTAATGTTTCAGGATATAAAATCAATGTCCACAAGTCAGTAGCCTTTGTATACACCAATAACAGTCAAGATGAGAAGCTAATTAAGGACACAACTCCCTTCACCATAGTCTCCAAGAAAATGAAATACCTAGGAATATACCTAATGAAGGAGGTGAAGGACCTCTATAAAGAAAACTATGAAATCCTCAGAAAGGAAATAGCAGAGGATATTAACAAATGGAAGAACATACCATGCTCATGGCTTGGAAGAATCAACATTGTTAAAATGTCTATACTTCCCAAAGCAATCTACCTATTCAATGCCATTCCTATCAAAATACCAACATCGTACGTTCAAGATTTGGAGAAAATGATTCTGCGTTTTGTATGGAACCGGAAAAAACCCCATATAGCTAAGGCAGTTCTTAGTAATAAAAATAAAGCTGGGGGCAGCAGCATACCAGATTTTAGTCTGTACTACAAAGCCGTAGTGCTCAAGACAGCATGGTACTGGCACAAAAATGGAGACATAGACACTTGGAATCGAATTGAAAACCAAGAAATGAAACTAACATCTTACAACCACTTCATCTTCAATAAACCAAACAAGAACATACCTTGGGGGAAAGACTCCCTATTCAATAAATGGTGTTGGGAGAACTGGTTGTCTACATGTAAAAGACTGAAACTGGACCCACACCTTTCCCCACTCACAAAAATTGATTCAAAATGGATAAAGGACTTAAATTTAAGGCATGAAACAATAAAAATCCTCAAAGAAAGCATAGGAAAAACACTGGAAGATATTGGCCTGGGGAAAGACTTCATGAAGAAGACTGCCATGGCAATTACAACAACAAAAATAAACAAATGGGACTTCATTAAACTGAAAAGCTTCTGTACAGCTAAGGAGATAGTAACCAAAGCAAAGAGACAACCTACACAATGGGAAAGGATATTTGCATATTTTCAATCAGACAAAAGCTTGATAACTAGGATCTATAGAGAACTCAAATTAATCCACATGAAAAAAGCCAACAATCCCATATATCAATGGGCAAGAGACATGAATAGAACTTTCTCTAAAGATGACAGACGAATGGCTAACAAACACATGAAAAAATGTTCATCATCTCTATATATTAGAGAAATGCAAATCAAAACAACCCTGAGATATCATCTAACCCCAGTGAGAATGGCCCACATCACAAAATCTCAAAACTGCAGATGCTGGCGTGGATGTGGAGAGAAGGGAACACTTTTACACTGCTGGTGGGACTGCAAACTAGTACAACCTTTCTGGAAGGAAGTATGGAGAAACCTCAAAGCACTCAAGCTAGACCTCCCATTTGATCCTGCATTCCCATTACTGGTCATCTACCCAGAAGGAAAAAATTCCTTTTATCAAAAGGACACTTGTACTAGACTGTTTATTGCAGCTCAATTTACAATCGCCAAAATGTGGAAACAGCCTAAATGCCCACCAATCCAGGAATGGATTAACAAACTGTGGTATATGTATACCATGGAATACTATTCAGCTATTAAAAAAAATGGAGACTTTACATCCTTCACATTAACCTGGATGGAAGTGGAAGACATTATTCTTAGTAAAGCATCACAAGAATGGAGAATCCTATGTACTCAATTTTGATATGAGGACAATTAATTAATGACCAACATTAATAACCAATTAAGGTTATGGGGGGGAGGAAAAGCAGAAAGAGGGACGAAGGGAGGGGGATGGGGCCTTGGTGTGTGTCACACTTTGTGGGGGCAAGACATGATTGCAAGTGGGACTTTACCTAACAATTGCAATCAATGTAACCTGGATTATCGTACCCTCAATGAATCCCCAACAACAACAAAAAAATTCCATACATTCATAAACAGAATCAAGGTTAAAAAGATTATAGCATATTTATATATTAATAGACAAAACTATACTGTAATAAAATAAACAATAAAGTGACTTTTCTTTTGAAAAAAAAAAGAAAAGAAAATTGGCTTTTCAAGCCATTCCTCTGGATGTATCTGAGGGTCAATATGGGTTTGGAAGGCCTCAAGGATAACTGTTGAAATTAAGAATTGGGGGCATGGAGGATGGGGGGTTGCCACATACTGACCCCTGATGATTCCAATAGCCACTTTGCTTCTACCTCACCCCTTTCAAGTTCCATTCTCTTCAACGAGCTGCTGGCAAAGAAAGTAGGAGCTGGGCTGCAAAACATCGCTATTGAAAAGCTTTTTTCTTCTAAAGCCAAGAAAGCCATGACAATCTTTTATTTATATTTCCAATCCTTCATTTCAGAGTAATATGTGTAATGGTGCTGTCATTTCCCTAGCCACCCTCTCTCACAATGGTGCCATTGCCAGGCGTCACGCACAGCTCATCAGCAAATCCAAGGGGGGCAGGAACAAGCCCACGGAAGTTGTTGTCTTACTCACTGACTGGCTACTCAGAATGAAACGTGCTCCTCGCACTGATGTTCTGCCACTGAGAGAGTGGACCTCTGGTCAGGCTCACTGAGTATCTGTGAAATCAATCATGCTGTTAAACACATTAACACCACACACATACATATTTTTAACTCCAAGACCATGAAGTCTGAAACAAAACACAAATAATGTAAAGAAACTTGGAGCCAAAATTTCACTAAAACTTCAATGAGGCCTCCATTCAACTTTTCATCTGTTCTGTTGATATTTCCCACTTATACTCTTAGCCCAAACCCTAATTCATTACAAGGTAAGAGTAAGGAAGGAATATGCATTAGACCAGTGGTCAAGGCTAAAGTTTTGGTTTGTACAACTTTGGATGATACTTGAGCTTAACCTTTTCTTATTTAAAGGTACTAATTTTTTTCCCTTTTCAGACTATGTGGTACCCATCAATCCTAACTCTAAATTCACTTCCTTTTGTTCTGAAAAGGGTCGGATCTAATCACTACTTTAAAATAGAATTTAGGATATGTTGATTTGACTTCTCCTCAGCCACAACACTTACAGAGAAACAATATTTCTCATGCAAAAATTCTGATGTCTTAAAGTGGTAGAATCATTATAGCCTTCTATGAAAATAAATCAGATCATGTGCTGTTTGTGGGGTTATGTGGGAATCCTTAAATTATGAAAGACCAATCTACATAACCATCATCCACTCACCTTTAAGTCACCTTGGAGGGGGTGTGAAAAGAAACAAATGTTCACTTTCCATCAGAGATGAGGCCAGGGAAAGGGGGAATATGGTGCATTGGGTAGAATGTGGCTTTGGAGAATCTCAGATCTGAATTTATTTCCCACCTCCACCACTTACTGTGTGATACTAATCAAGTCTCTGAGCCTCGATTTCCTCACTCATAAAATGGGAGCAATAATACCTCATAGGGTTTCATGAGGGTTAAAAAGATGTCTATATATATATGTGTGTGTGTGTGTGTGTGTGTGTATGTGTAAAGAGAGAGAGACAGAATCACTTAGCACAAAATAGAAGAAAATCAGTAACTGATACTATTATTATTATCAAAAGTAAAAGTATGCTCATCAAGAGAGTAATGATATTAGAACTTATATAAGAGCTGGGTTGGTATAAACATCTTTCAAAAGGGAACCTCACAGTAAACTGATCTGTTGTCTCACTTTTCCAGAGACAGAAACTGCCCCTGTAATCCTCCCAGTACAGATCTCATAGAGAAAGAAACAAATAAATTCACAAATCCCTATGTCAATTTTAGGAGATGAACAAAAAATATCCAGCCTCCTACAGCATGACTGTCCCAATATCTACAGAGCTGGACAACCACACAACAGGGCCCTGCTGACCATTACTAATAGGGCTTAAATTCATCTCAGTTCCCCTTTAGGGTCACCTGATTAAAACTCATCTGCCTCTTCATCTCCCTCGTATGTGGCAGCTTTACCTGGCTAACCCACACTTGGCCATGGGCCCTGGCTGCCTCCCTGAGCTCTGGCTCTCTCCATAGCACCCCCACGCCATAGTCTATCCCACTGCCACAAGATGTTATCTCTCTTTATCCAAGAAGATTCTTCTTCCAAACTATTTCACAGAAACATAACATGAATTCTCCACCTGAACAATAAAACCAATAGTAACCAATAAAGTCGATGAGTTTTATGGAGCAAGCTTAAATATAAAGCACATTTAAATTTATATAAGAAAAGTCCAATAATACCTATGATCAACTGCATCACTTCTTAAAATTTAGCTCTATTCCTGGGATTTGTTTAGAATTTTTTTCCATATCATCCAGAATTATAATTACTCAAAGTCTAAGTCTCCTTGGGATTGCTTTGGACTTTAAGCCAATTTAGAATCGAAAACCTATATTGCTTTTCCCAACTGCCAGCTGTGGTTGTTTCAGTCTAGGAAATTGTGATGTTCCTTTCACCGCTTAATTCAGAAATAACTTATCACAACTTTCAGCTGTGTTCCCTCAAGTTCTACTTTCCTTCTATATAATTAAAAGGAAAAGGAAACAAGAAAATTATGTCAGAATTCTCTCCCAAGCTTCATGGAGACTTTTTTCCCATCTGAAGGATATTTTTTAGTTTTTGTTTTTTTTTTCTTTTAAGAAAGAAAGCAGAACACTATTAGCTCCTTCTGCCTCAGTGGCTCAGTCTGGGGCCCTAGACAACACCCAAAGTTCTCCCAAGACAGTTCAACTGAGTGCCAGGACTGAAAACACCAAAACAGCTCACAGGGTCCCACCCAGACCTCTGTGAGACCTGCACCACGACCGCGATTGGCTCCCTCCCGGACCTCTGTAAGAACAGTGCCATGACCACGAACAGCCTCCACCTGGACCTCCGTAAGAGCTCCACCAGCCAGCCCTCCATAAGAACTGCGCCACGACCGCAATCTGTGCCCACCTGGACCTCAGTAAGAGCTGTGCTGCGACCCCCTACCCATGACCTGCGCCCACTGGGCGGCTGAACACCCTGACCAGGAACTGCGGGAGCTGCACAACCCTGCACCCTCCCTCCTGTATCCTCCCTGCCTCCACACCGGTCTGCTCGTCTGGCCAGGGACTCTGGTAGCCCCGTGCCCTCCGGAGCCCTCCATGCTGCTGTGAGAAGCCCTTCTCCTGGCCAGAGACTCCTGGAGCCTTGGGATCTCTGTACCAAAGTCACTGGGCACCAGGCACTCCCAGAAACATGTGCACCACCCCGCCCTGTTGCTGGATCAGGTGTGTCACACTCCAGAGCTGCTTCCACAACCAGAACTCCCTGGCTGGAGCAGCCCCAGAGGAACTCATGAGATCACTCCCTACAAAGGTCCAGCAACACTAAAGTGATCCCACTGGGATCTAATGTTGGAGAGACACCTCCCCAACTCTGAGGACAGCCAGAAGCAATGGTGAAAAACAATCATGAGGCGAAATCAACAGAAAAACTCTGGCAACATGAATAATCAGAGTAGATCAACTCCTCCAAGGATCAATGAGGCAGACACAGCACAAGGTCCCATGCACAAACAAATAACTGACATCAGAAACTGAATTCAGAATCTGGATAGCAAATAAGATCGAATTAGAATTCCAATGTAACCCAAAAGATATCACAAGAATTCAATGAATTCAAAGACCAAATGACCAAACATTTTGACATATTGAGACAAGAAGTTGCAGTCCTTAAAGATCTGAAAAACACAGTAGAATCCCTCAGTAACAGAATGGAGCAAGCAGAAGAAAGGATTTCTGACATTGAAGACAAAGCTTTCAAATGCTCCCAAACTTGCAAAGAGGAAGAGAAATGGAGGACAAAAAGAGATCACTCTCTCAGAGAGCTCTGAAATAATTCTAAGAAAACCAATATTCATCTTATAGGGATCCCCAAAAGTGACGAAGTGCCTTCACGAGGCACAGAGTCTCTTCTCCATGAGATTATGAATGAGAACTTTCCAGACATGCCAAGAGATTCTGAAATTCAGATAGCAGACAGTTTCAGAACTCCAGCATGACTTACCCAAATAAGACATCCCCCAAACACATCCTAATCAATTTCACTAGAGTTATGAAGGAGAAAATTCTGAAAGCAGCCAGATGAAAGAAAACCATCACCTACAAGGGGAAGAATATTAGAATAACTGCAGATCTCTCTGCTGAAACCTTTCAAGCTAGAAGAGGATGATCATCAAATTTTAATCTCCTAAAACAAAATAACTTTCAACTCAAGATCCTGTACCCAGCTAAACTGAGTTTCATTTATGACAGAGAAATTAAATACTTTAATGACATTCACATGTTGAAGAAATTTACCGTAAGTAAACCAGCTCTCCAGGATATTCTCAGACATATCCTTTGTAAAGACCAGCGTAACACTCCATCACAAAAGTAAACCCACCCAGAAAATTTTGATCAAATTCCAACTTCCACAGTCACAAAAGGATTAAAAATGTCCACCGGACTCTCAAAAGGCTTATCAATATTCTCAATTAATGTGAATGGTTTAAATTGTCCTCTAAAGAGGCACAGGTTGGCTGACTGGATACGAAAACTCAACCCAGACATCTCTGCACACAAGAATAGCATCTTACATTAAAAGACAAATATAGACTCAAGGTGAAGGGATGGTAATCTATATTCCAGGCAAATGGAAAACAGAAAAAAGCAGGCATTGCAATTCTATTCCCAGATGCAATAGGCTTTAAACCAACCAAAATAAGGAAGGACACAGATGGACACTTCATATTTCTTAAAGGTAATACTCAATGTGATGAGATTTCAATTATTAATATTTATGCACCCAACAAGAATGCACCTCAATTTATAAGAGAAACTCTAACAGACATGAGCAACTTGATTTCCTCTAGTTCCATAGTAGTTGGAGATTTAACGCCCCTTTAGCAGTGCTGGATAGATCCTCCAAAAAAGAAGCTAAGCAAAGAAATTTTAGACTTAAACTTAACCATTCAACATCTGGACTTAACAGACATCTACAGAACATTTCATCCCAACAAAACTGAATACACATTCTTCTCATCAGCCCACAAAACATACTCCAAAATTGATCATATCCTAGGCTACAAATCTAACCTCAGCAAAATTTAAAAAAAAGAAATTATTCCTTGCATCTTCTCAGACTATCATGGAATAAAAGTTGAACTCAATAACAACAGGAATCTGCATACCCATACAAAAACATGGAAGCTAAACAACCTTATGCTGAAGGATAGATGGGTTATAGATGAGATTAAGAATGAAATCACCAAATTTTTGGAACAAAAACAATGAAGACACGAATTATCTGAACCTCTGAGATACTGCAAAGGCAGTCCTAAAAGGGAAATTTATAGCACTGCAAGCCTTCCTCAAGAGAACGGAAAGAAAGGAAGTTAATAACTTAAGGGCACATCTCAAGCAACTGGAGAAGGAAGAACATTCCAACCCCAAACCTACCAGAAGAAAAGAAATAACCAAAATCAGAGCAGAATTAAATGAAATTGAAAACAAAAGAATTATACAACAGATCAATAAATCCAAAAGTTGGTTTTTTGAAAAGATCAATAAAATAAATAAACCTTTGACCAAACTAACCAGGAAAAAAAGAGTAAAAACCCTAATTTCATCAATCAGAAATGGTAACGATGAAATACCAACAGGCCCCTCAGAAATTCAAAAAAATCCTTAATGAATACTACAAGAAACTCTACTCTCACAAATATGAAACTCCGAAAGAAATTGACCAATACCTGGAAGTACGCCACCTACCAAGACTTAGCCAGAATGAAGTAGAAATGTTAAACAGGCCTATATCTAGCTCTGAAATAGCATCAACTATACAAAATCTCCCTAAAAAGAAAAGCCCAGGACCAGATGGCTTTATGTCAGAATTCTACCAAACCTTTAAAGAAGAACTAGTACCTATATTACTAAACCCCTTCAAAATCTAGAAAAAGATGGAATATTACCCAACACATTCTATGAAGCAAACATCACCTTGATCCCCAAACCAGGGAAAGACCCAATAAGAAAAGAAAATTATAGACCAATATCACTAATGAATGTTGATGCAAAAATACTCAATAAGATTCTAACAAACAGAATCCAACAACACATCAAACAAATTATACACCATGACCAAGTGGGATTTATCCCAGTGTCTCAAGGCTGGTTCAATATACGTAAATCTATGAATGTAATTCAGCACATAAACAAACTAAAAAATAAAGACCATATGATTCTCTCAATTGACACAGAAAAAGCTTTTGATATTATCCAGCATCCCAGAATGGGAGAAAATATTTGCAGATTATGTCTCTGACAAAGGTTTAATAACCAGAATTCGCAGAGAATCAAACGTATAAGGAAGAAAAGAACAAGTGATTCCGTCGCAGGCCGGGCAAGGGACTTGAAGAGAAACTTCTCTGAAGAACACAGACGCACGGCCTACAGACATATGAAAAAATGCTCATCACCTTTAATCATCAGAGAAATGCAAATCAAAACTACTTTGAGATATCATCTAACTCCAGTAAGATTAGCCCATATCACAAAATCCCAAGACCAGAGAATGTGGAGAAAAGGGAACACTTCTACACTGCAGGTGGGAATGCAAACTAATACATTCCTTTTGGAAAGATGTTCAGAGAACACTTAGAGATCTAAAAATAGATCTGCCATTCAATCCTATAATTCCTCTGCTAGGCATATATCCAGAAGACCAAAAATCACATCATAACAAAGATATTTGTACTAGAATGTTTATTGTAGCCCAATTCATAATTGCTAAGTCATGGAAAAGGCCGAAGTGCCCATCAATCCAGAATGGATTAATAAATTGTGGTATAGGTACACCATGGAATATTATGCAGCCTTAAAGAAAGATGGAGACTTTACCTCTTTCATGTTTACATGGATGGAGCTGGAACATATTCTTCTTAGTAAAGTATCTCAAGAATGGAAGAAAAAGTATCCAATGTACTCAGCCCTACTATGAAACTAATTTATGTCTTTCACCCAGTTATAACCTAAGAATAGGGGGAGGGGGAAAGGGAGGGGACGGAGGGGGAAGGTGGGTGAGGGAGGGTGATTGGTGGGATTACACCTGCAGTGTACCTTACAAGGGTATATGTGAAACTTAGTAAATGTAGAATGTAAATGTCTTAACACAATAACTACGAAAATGCCAGGAAGGCTATCTTAACCAGTGTAATGAAAATGTGTCAAACGGTCTATAAAACCAGTGTACGGTGCCCCATGATCTCATTAATGTACACAGCTATGATTTAATTAAAAAAAAAATATCCAGCATCCCTATATGATCAAAACACTTAAGAAAATTGGTATAGAAGGGACATTTCTTAAACTAATAGAGGCCATCTACAGCAAACCCACAGCCAATATTATACTGAATGGAGTTAAATTAAAATCATTTCCACTTAGATCAGGAACCAGGCAAGGTTGCCCATTGTCTCCATTGCTCTTTAACATTGTAATGGAAGTTTTAGCCATTGCAATTAGGGAAGAAAAGGCGATCAAGGGTATCCACATAGGGTCAGAAGAGATCAAACTTTCACTCTTCACAGATGATATGATCGTATATCTGGAAAACACTAGGTATTCCACTACAGAACTTTTAGAAGTGATCAAGGAATACAGCAATGCCTCAGGCTACAAAATCAACACCCATAAATCTGTAGCCTTTATATACACCAACAATAACCAAGCCGAACAAACAGTTAAGGACTCTATTCCTTTCACAGTAGTTCCAAAGAAGATGAAATATTTGGGAGTATACCTAACAAAGGATGTGAAAGATCTTTATAAAGAGAACTATGAAACTTTAAGAAAAGAAATAGCTGAAGATGTTAACAGATGGGAAAACATACCATGCTCATGGCTGGGAAGAATCAACATCGTTAAAATGTCTACACTACCCAAAGCGATATATAATTTTCATGCAATTCCTATTAAAACTCCATTGTCATACTTTAAAGATCTTGAAAAAAATAATACTTGGTTTTATATGGAATCAGAAATAACCTCGAATAGCCAAAACATTACTCAGCAATAAAAACAAAGCAGGAGGAATCACCCTATCAGACCTGAGACTATACTATAAATCGATAGTGATCAAAATAGCATGGTACTGGAACAAAAACAGAGAAGTAGATATCTGGAACAGAATAGAGAACCAAGAGATGAATCCAGCTACTTACCATTATTTGATCTTTGGCAAGCCAATTAAAAACATTCAATGGGGAAAAGATTCCCTATTTGGAACACTTTTACACTGCTGGTGGGACTGCAAACTAGTACAACCTTTCTGGAAGGAAGTATGGAGAAACCTCAAAGCACTCAAGCTAGACCTCCCATTTGATCCTGCAATCCCATTACTGGGCATCTACCCAGAAGGAAAAAAATCCTTTTATCATAAGGACACTTGTACTAGACTGTTTATTGCAGCTCAATTTACAATCGCCAAAATGTGGAAACAGCCTAAATGCCCACCAACCCAGGAATGGATTAACAAGCTGTGGTATATGTATACCATGGAATACTATTCAGCCATTAAAAAAAATGGAGACTTTACATCCTTCGCATTAACCTGAATGGAAGTGGAAGACATTATTCTTAGTAAAGCATCACAAGAATGGAGAAGCATGAATCCTATATACTCAATTTTGATATGAGGATAATTAATGACAATTAAGGTTATGGGGGGGAAGCAGAAAGAGGGATGGAGGGAGGTGGGTGGGGCCTTAGTGTGTGTCACACTTTATGGGGGCAAGACACGATTGCAAGAGGGACTTTACCTAACAATTGCAATCAGTGTAACTGCCTTATTGTACCCTCAATGAATCCCCAACAATAAAAAAAAAGATTCCCTATTTAACAAATGGTGCAGGGTGAACTGTAAAACAGGCTGGCGATCTGTAAAAGACTGAAACTGGACCCATACCTTTCACCATTAACTAAGATAGACTCTCACTGGATAAAAGATTTAAACTTTAGACATGAAACTATAAAAATACTTGAAGAAAGTGCAGGGAAAACTCTTGCAGGAATTGGCCTGGGTGAATATTTTATGAGGAGGACTCCCCAGGCAATTGAAGCAGTATCAAAAATACACTACTGGGACCTGATCAAACTAAAAAGCTTCTGCACAGCCAAGAACATTGTAAGTAAAACAAGCAGACAGCCCTCAGAATGGGAGAAAATATTTGTAGGTTATACCTCCGATAAAGGTTTAATACCCAGAATCCATAGAGAACTCAAATGTATTAGCAAGAAAAGAACAAGTGATCCCATCTCAGGGTGGGCAAGGGACTTGGAGAGAAACTTCTCTAAAGAAGACAGACGCATGATCTACAAACACATGAAAAAAAGCTCATCATCCTTAATCATCAAAGAAATGCAAATCAAAACTACTTTGAGATCTCAACCCCAGTAAGAGTAGCCCACATAACAAAATCCCAAAACCAGAGATGTTAGCGTGCATGCAGAGGAAAGGGCACATTTCTACACTGCTGGTGGGAATGCAGACTAATACGTTCCTTCTGGAAGGATGTTTGGAGAATACTTAGGGACCTAAAAATAGACCTGCTATTCGATCCTATAATTCCTTTACTAGGTTTATTCCCAGAAGACCAAAAATCACAATATAACAAAGACATCTGTACCAGAATGTTTATTGCAGCCCAATTCACAATTGCTAAGTCATGGAAGAAGCCCAAGTGCCCATCAACCCATAAATGGACTAGCAAATTGTGGTACATGTATACCATGGAATATTATGCAGCCTTAAAGAAAGATGGAGACTTTACCTCTTTCATGTTTACATGGATGGAGCTGGAACATATTCTTCTTAGCAAAGTATCTCAGGAATGGAAGAAAAAGTATCCAATATACTCAGCCCTACTATGAAGCTAATTTATAGCTTTCACATGAAGGCTGTAACCCAACTATAGCACAAGAATGTGGGGAAAGGGCCAAGGAAGAGGAAGGGAGGGGGGAGGTTATGGTGGAGGGAGGGTAATGGGGGGGGCCACGCCTACGGTGCATCTTAGAATGGGTACAGGCGAAACTTACTAAATGCACACTACAAATGTCTACATACAATAACTAAGAAAATGCCATGAAGGCTACGTTGAACAGTTTGATGAGAATATTTCAGATTGTATATGAAACCAGCACATTGTACTCCTTGATTGCACTAATGTACACAGCTATGATTTAACAATAAAAACAAAAATATCTCAAAGGAGCCAGAGAAAGAATTTACAATTCCAAGTCTTCTAAAGCAAATGCTGTAAGAAAAGGGAGGTCAGGGGCCAAGAGTCAGGAAGAAGTCTGTCTAAAGTCAGTCAAGCTGAGGGCAACATCAAGGCCACTTTAGTGGCAAAGCTGTGGTAGATGTTGGTGTTTAGCAAGCTATATCTCAGCAGGTCAGTTTCAAATAAGTTTTCAGCCCTAGTTTAGAGTCCTCCCTCCAGATATCCACCTAGCAGTCTAGTGCACAGGAAACCATGGTATGCCAGCACTGGTGGTTAGGTGGGAATTCTGTCTATTCAAGAACCTAGAGGAGAAGCTTGTGCTGCCCCTGTATTTCCTGCTGCCCCAGGGAACCTTGCCTGCATAGGCATCTACCAACAGGTACTTGTAAATACCAGCACCATGTACCCATAAGCTTTCACCAGCTGTGTGACCTTGGGCAATTTATTCAACCAACCTAAGCCTTGGACTCTTTAATTCCAAATAGGTATAATAAATACATACTACATAGCCTTGAATAGGAAGAAAATCTGATCTTTGTATAGCACTCAACACAATGGGTAATGACTCAATAAATGGTAACTATCAATACTTAAAAAAAAAAAAAAGAAGGAATGCAAGAGCACTTTCTGCCTCATCTTGCTTTCACCCCCACTCCATCCTCACCCATTTTGGTTTCTATTCTATTTAGGCTCTTACTTAAAGCATATTGCATACAACAGTACTCGCAACAATGGGTGAGAACGATCGACATGTATATATTGAGTTTTCTAACCAACCTATTGCTCCTTCTTTTTCCATCTTATCAGAATCCAAATTTGTTCTGGTGTCTACTTGATTTTTTTTTTTTTAAGTATCCATATGGCTCAAAAAAAAAGCAACTCCTCCCACAGCTCTGAGGATGGATTTGGGTTTGCTCTTATCCAACCATGGGAATTCTATTCTCCTGCACCAAATATTGGTTCATGAATGGGCATATGACCCAATTCTGACCAATGAGATATGAAAGAAAATCTACTTGAGGTTTTAAAGAAAAGTTTTCTCACTTCTAAGAAGGAAACACTGGAAGAAGTGGGCCCTCTTGCTTCTCGGGAAAATTTCCACATCTCATTTTCACACCTAGAACTTCTAGAGCTGTCTTACAACGTGGGGTGAAATTAACATGCAAAGGAGGGCAGAGCCGGCAGAAGAAAAGTGAAGTTCAGGCCCTGATGAACTGAACTAGAGTCTACCTGACCTCTACACTCTTCTCAGGGGAGATAATAAATTTTCATATGGTTAATCCAGATTGAATGGGGATTTTTCTATTACTTGCAACCAAAACCACCCTAATAGATACAAGCTCCCTATTGCAAATAGTAAAGTTTTCCAAAGATTTAAGAGCACAGTTATAACTTGATTGCATCAATCTCTCCTTTCCTTGTCCTAACACATAGACTGATGGCTGTCACTATTGTCTCAATGTGATGGGAAGATATGTTGGTAGAAGCATTTAGTTTGCATTAAACTCTTACTGTAACTATACTAAATGGTTGATGGCCTTAATGAAGTCTCCTGTGAAACTAGCCTATAGTAGAATTGGGGATGAATCTCTTTTTAAAACAAAATTGGCACATTTTGAAGTCCTAGAGGCAAAAAAGTCCTAAGAGATAAACCTAGAAGTAATAGTAATGATTTCCAAGGGAAGTAGACCATGGAACAGAAGTATGTCTTGTTCAAGGCTAGAAGGTTAGTAATTAATAACTACCTAAAAATCAGACTATAGAGAAAAAAAGAATTGAATTTTATTTTATTGGGAGGTAGGACTTAAGGAAAAATACTCAAAGGAACTAGGCATTGGACTAAATGACAGCCATGTTTGCAAGAGCTATGTATATCCTGTTTGTGACTCATATCTGACTCTTTCCAGGTCCTGAGTTTTTTATTAGGATTTTAAACTCAGGACTATAACCTGAATTTTACTAAGATTTTACCTGAATCTTCATAGGTTCTACTAAGTGTGTAAAATTTATGATTTTCAAAACACTTTCACTGTTACTGTCTTGATCTTCCTCACATCTATATGAGACAAAACTTACTATTTTCATTTTGTCAATGAGTAAACTGAGAGGAAGAGACATGAACAATGAACAAGAGACATGAACATTAGCCCCAGATCACGTAGTAAGCAAATGGAAGAGCTGAATACCAGGGTCTTATAACTCCAAGTTCAAAGTTTCCACTTCACTGTGGCCCTCCCTGCCTCCCCATTCCTGTAGGCTGTAACAAATTTGAAGTTATGCTACTGATCAGCAGCAATTGGTTTGAAATAAGAAATCTTTGTATTCAGATATAAACATGAATATTTGAAAATTGCTAATTTGGGCCAAATGTTGGGCTTAAGATGATTGCCAACCTCTTTTGTGTGCACAAACTCCCTTAAACCATTTGTTCTCATATAACATTTAGTTTAAGATGTAATACACAATGCACATATAGGGTTTCCCATGTACAATGTTTTCCAGCTTCTAATTCACTTTTAGGCCATCAAAAGAGACATAAAATAACTCCAGAACTCTAGACTTATGCAATTACATTGTGGCGAAGGAAGGGGAAGAGTGGGAAGAGTTTTTACAACTGAAAAAATCCACATTTCTTATTAGTCATGGTCTAAAAATGACAACCCCCTGCCTATCCAGCAGGCCTCCCCCCACTCCATCCCCAGCCCACAGGCGGCAGCTGGTGGAGTCTACTGCAGACCTCATTTTTCTGCCTGACAATCCTTCTACAGACCTGAGCAAGGAATCCATTTTTTACATAAGCTACACTGGTCCCCATGGTAAGGCCAGAGTACCACCCAGGAGGGCTGGAATGAGGCACACCAGAGTATCCAGCTGCAGTTCTAGCCCCCAGCTGTGGCACCTGGCCACCTATGGCCCACCAAGAAGTTGAGTCCTCTGAGACCTCACCACGCATGCAAGCCTCCTTCCCCTGCCCAGAGCTCGTGAGTGAGCTTAATAAGGTTGCCCTGAATACTCCCCACACTTCCCAGACCCAGAAGCCTTTGTTTATTCAACTTGACCACAGTCAGGGGAGTCTGGCAAATGAGGTGATGAAGGTTGTTACCCTTCCCTCACTGCTGGCAGAAAGTGAAGCAGCTACAGCCGATAGCTCAAAAGGACAGGAGTGTGTGCATTCTGAGATGCAGGAAGGAGATCCTTAGCCCCCAGATGTATTTCTCTAACATTTGCCCAATTACTTGAGTATAATAGGACAAAATTATTACAGATAAAATCTAAAATACAAGAGCCAGGATATCTTTGACAGGGTCATCGCCTTCCTCTGTCACCCTCTTTTATTCTGAGTTCTTCACAATGTGCCCTGTGTTAAAAATTGTTCTTCCCTTTACAAGAACACACAGTCCAAGTCCTCTCCACGTTCCCCAGCTCTACTTCCTCTGTTCCCAAAACTAACACATTTTCCCTTCAGCATATAATAGTGATTGTAGAGGCCTGGGCTCCAGATGCAAATAGCTCAGAGCAATGTGGTTAAAACCTTTTTATACCCTTTTCCCAGGAGGACAGATACATTCTACCCAATCAAGGTTTCAGGCCTGGGCTCGATGCACAAGCACCAAAGAATTGGTTTCCACTTCTATAAGGGCTAACAATTAAGTTCGTGAACTCATCCTAGGAAAAGTGCTACACACCTCATTACTGAATATTACTATGGTCACCTTCAAAGTACTTCCCTTGGCCATCTGGTGACCATAGTGATATTCGGCAATGAGGTATTTAGCACTTTTTGTATGATGAGTTTACGAACTTAATTGTTAGACCTCTGAGAGTGTCTTGACTTTGGATCCTTGAGAAAAGACTCTGACATGGGAAGTTGCCTGCTGAAGGTTCACTGGGGAGTGCTATAAGGATATAGGGAAGAGAGAAAGGCAGCATTAGGCGGAATGAGAAACTGATTCACAGTGTGGCTGCAATGGAGACTTCAGGCAATCCAACAGCAGGCTCTAAAGATACCCTTGTTCCAAACTGAGATACAAGACCAGGCCTTTTTAGCCCCACATCAGCCAATTACTGGCCATAGCTTGTCCCCTAAGAGGGAGTGCATACCTTCCCATTGAGGGACAAGGCTAAGAGCCATCGCCAGCAAGTATTCCTAGGACCTAGGATTGAATGCATCTGTTCTGATGAGGGATCCAGAGGGAGCAAAGCAGTATCCATTACAACCCACTCTGTGTACACTCACATCCACTTATTTTTTATAACTTAACTGTTCCCATGAAAGGGACAGTTTTTCCAGCACTCTGGTTGATCTTGTTTTCAGAACAAACTTTCTAGAGAAAGGCTTACATGCTACAGTTGATCTCAAGGCTGGAGCATACTCAGCATTCTGCTCCTCCATGACATTTATTCACTGGAACTTCTGCTAGTCTAAATGGTGTATCTGGTGGGAAGACCCTGACCTTCATCTCAGAGGGTTATTTTTTTATTTGTGTAAATGTACTGGGTACAAGTGGAATTTTGTTCTGTGGGTGTGTTGCACACTGTTGACGTCGGGGCTTTTAGCATATCCATCACCGGCTCCTGATTCCCATGTCATTCCCAGGAAATAGCTACTGTGCTTCTCTTTTTCCATTGATACCAGGTAAGTTGTCCCAGTGGATCACCTAGGAGTGAAATATTTGCTTCCCTTCCCTCTGTATACAAAGGCAGACATTTAAGATTGTGAAATCATTCTAGCACTGCTGAATATCACTACAATCAGCTCTTAAGTACTCCTCTTGGGAAGCTATGCACTGACACCAGCACCTAGTCCACCCCTCAAAGGGGAACTCTTTTTCTGCAATGGCCATCAGAACTGTCATCATACAAATTAAGTTCACGCACTCATCCTAGAGAAAAGTGCTTTGAAGGGTAGACTGGGTGCTGGCATCAATGCATAGCTTCCCAAGAGGACTACTGCAAAGGTAACTGTAGTAACATCATTGATGAGGTAAGCAGCACTTTTCTAAGATGTGCCCATGAACTTAATTGTCTGTCTTTTGTATAGCAGGTCTTACCTCTTCCTAATAACAAGAGTCAATGACTTGTAACAGAACGTAATTTCTTTCCTTAGCTGCTGTTCTCTTGGCACACAAAGCCCACAGTGACTAGGTAGCAGCCATGGCTTAAAGCTTGAAGGGGCACAGTAAGTGGTGGATGCTTTCTCTCCTGGGAACCTGCACTTCAAGACCCACAGACTATGGAGTTGTGGGAAAGGAAGTAGCAATCCCCCAGATCAGCCTCTGGGAGTGACCATTGGGATCACTCCTTCTTCTCCTCCCTTGGTCTCCAGACCTACGCATTATACCTGTTGAAGAGCACCATTTAATGATCGTTGGCACTACCACTCCCATCATAAAATGAATTATTGATGGCCTAATCTTGCCTTGTGACTCGAGGGGTCTGACACAACCTGGCAAACAAGTCATTTGATATCTCATGGCCAGATTTTCAGTCTCCATCTGGGTCAGTGGTGTGCCAGACATTGCTTTCTAAGTGTTATATACAGTACTTCCCTGCTGTGGCTACAACGGTTGAGCTGCAGAAACCTAGGAGTCCACATACTATTTCCATTGGTGATTCCCATAAACAGACAGTGTTTTCTCCACACCAATGCCTGCAACTCCATGGGGGTTGTCGGCCATGTAGCTCAAGCAGCAGAGCTTCTTCCATCATAGCCCAGGCTGCTGAAAGCCCCTTTCCTTTCTTGTGCTCCCCTTAGAACAGACATCCTCCCATGACTCTATGTCAGTGGGCTGGAATGTTCCAAATACACTGCTCCCAGATCTGATGTTCTGTTATGCTTTCCTGTGAGTGGGAGGTACAAGCTGCAATAAGTTGTCCTTTGCTTGAAGAATATGTTCCCACATGGCCCACACCTTTGGAACCTTAAAAATTTCATTAATATGACAGACTCTGGAATATTCATAGGGTTTATTTCCCATACTTTGGAGGACATGTCATTTGCCAAGACCTCCAACATACCTGCCACTTCTTACTCATCTAGTCTGATTAATGTAGTATCATCAGTATAGTAGACCATTGTGATATTCAAAGGACTATCTAGGTGGTCCTGTCTCTTCACTATACAGATCAATAGGGCAGAGTTAACATAGCCCAGGGACCAAATCATAAATTATTATTCTTGTCTGTTACACCGAATGCAACCGGTTCCTTACTATGTTTTCTAACAAAGAAGTAAGAGAATACATTTGCCAGATTAATGACCATATATCTAACCTGAGGCTGTGTTAATCTGTTCCAGCAAAGAAACTTACCTATTCTTCAGAACTACAATTGGGGAAGCTACTTGGCTAAGTTTATAGTAGTTGTTGCACTGTCATCTTCCAAGATCCAACTTGTTTAGGGCTGGAGAGTTAGATGAGAAAACGAAATGGAGATATGACCACTCTTACCTTCTTTAATCCTTGATACCTAGGATATAGCTGATTCTGATTCATCTCTGGGCAGAAGGGCGTGAGCAAGAGAAGTTGTGACAGAGGCTTCTACTTGGCTTTCCTTGCTAGCTCTTACCCTTAGTTCAAGGAGATTTTTCCAACTCCCAGCTAAGTCTGTTTTAGTTACATATTTGGGGACTAGGGCAACAATTAAGAGGTGGGCCTAGATCCAGAGGAACCACTGTAGTCTAGGTCTGTGCCAGGATTTCTTTATTACCTGGCCCCCATGCAGCTTAACTTTAAAAGTGGGACTATGCTGGCACTTTGTGTCCCTGATCAGTTTAGAGTCTGTGTCTAAAAATCATTGAAAGAGCTTGATATTTTCCTTTCCTCAGTGCACAGTTCTCTAAGCAAGTGGGTCCTTAGAGGGAAAATGGGGTGGAAATTATTGCTACTAACTACACTGCTACCATGTTACAGAATCCTTCCTAAGGGCCAGCCTCTCCTTATCAGTGGGTCTGGGTCTGAGAAAGAGTTCAGGCCTAGACCCTTGACAAGAGATTGCAAATTTTTGTTGTGGTGACAACCATGAGCCTCTTGATCTTTTGTTTCTTTTGGTTTGCATAAACTAAGCAATACCCTTGTTGGCTGCCCTTACAACTTCTTCTAGGAGAAGCACCATGCTCCACAATATGTTAACAAGCCCCTTATCTTTCTGTAGACTGGCCCCTGGCTATTCTTCTGGCTGCAGCTGCTCCCTGTAATAATCTCATCCACCTTAAGCCACCCACCTGGCCTCTATCTTTCCAGATCCTAGCATCCCAGTTGCTGTCAGCAAGCCCCCTTCTATGTCCACATTTCCTACCAGCATTCCAGCCTGTAGGAACCAAGCCCTATTGAGATTCTTATCAATGCTTCTGCCCTTCCAGACCCTGTGGAACTGAGTCAGGCTCTTCTGGTCTCACATAGTGTATTCACTCTAGCATGCCCACTTTTCTGGGTGTTTTGATGTCTTCTTCTGTCATCTGTGATATCATCTATTTCATTCAGTGTAGGTGGGCTCTCACATTCTTTAAGCTTCTGAAAGCCATTCTAGAAGCATGTTAGCTCCATCTCCTAGAATCCTTGCTAGTGTGTTAAATTGCATATCACAGAATCCCATATTGGTAGACTCTCCCTTATCCAAATTTATGTTCCATTCCTCAGGATTCATTCCCATGGACACTCTCCCAGCTCCTGCTGGTGCATATGGGTTAAACTCTACAGGTCCCTTGATACACAAGTCCCTCTCTTTCCTTAGCAGGTCCAGTTCTTCCAAGCCTTGTTATAATATAACTTGACCCTGATTATTGGTTGACTTGTAAAAAGGGGAAATGGATGTAGATGCTGAGAGAGTAATACAATGTCTTATAAGTCATCTGTCTCACTTGAGCCCTCTGTGTGATTTTCATGCAAGGGAAGAAGAACCACTATTTTGTAACAAGAGACATGGCCAACTTCTGTGGGCCAGCAGGTTTGGAAGACTCTGGGAGTTCACATTTCTCAAGTACATCTACCCAGATATACCCATCCCAAGTGGTAGGTCCTTCTCCTTCCTTGTTATGTCTTCAACTTTGGCAAAGGAGACCTACAAAAGCTTGAGAATTTGACTCAGAAGCTCCACTACCCTTAAGAATGAGTTCTTTACTGTGTTTCAGCCCTCAACAAATGGTAACTTGTATCCAAAAATCTCATTTCAGAGTCAGCTTTCTAGGGTCACACCCAGTACCAATTATATCAGATTGAAGTACCTGGAAATTATCTCTAAGATGGAGATTATACCAAATGCTTATTGGGTTGTGCTTATAGGAGATAAGCCCATAAAGAAAAAAAAAGGAACTTAGAATTGGGCAGAGACCTTGGCCATTCCTGAAAGAACTGGAAGGGTTCCTCACAGTTATCCCACATACAGTCAAGAATACCCATGTCAGCCAGACACAGTGGCTCACCCCTGTAATCTTAGCACTCTGGGAGCCTGAGGCAGATGAACTGCTTGCACCCAGGAGTATGAGACCAGCCTGAGCAAGACAAAGACCGTATTTCTGCTAAAAATAGAAAAACCAGCTGACTATGGTGGCACACACCTATAGTCCCAACTGCTTGGGAGGCTGAAGCAAGAGTTGGGCTCAAGCCCAAAGTTTGAGGTTGCTATGAGCATTAATACCATTGCACTCTACCCAAGGCAACAGACTCTGTTTCTCTCTCTCTCTCTCTCTCTCTCTCTCTCTCTTTCTCTCTCTCTCTCACACACACACACACACACACACAAATAATTCTGACATCGACCACTCATTGGTTTGGTCATAGGTTCTCAGAAGAAGAGGGTAGTTCCCTTGTGCAGGGACAACTCCCAGTAAAAGATACAGCAGTAAAGAGGCATATCACCCCAGCAGGGATCTGACATAGCACTACAGTATCTATTATACATGGATACTACATATATCCAAAACAGTGAAAATATGGGACTCTTTTAGGAATTTATCTCATGGCTTTCCCCACCTTGCTCAACACCCCTCATCCATATTGGCCTCATGTCAGCTCTTAGAACACCCCCACTGTTGCTTCTACCTGGAATCCCTCTTTCCCTGGGTCCTCATATTTCTAGCCCTTCCTCATATGTTGGGTCTCAGCCCAAGGGTCACTTCCTCAGAGCTCTTCCTTGGCCAAACCTACCATTATTTTTTATGATAACACCTTGTATGTTTCCTACTTAGCACCTACCCAAATCTGTGAATCTTTGGTATATGACTTTGTTTATTTTATTGCCTGTGTCTCCCTCCAGAATATAAGCTCCATTAGGCCAGGAGCCACATGTGGCTATTCATTATGGTGTCCCCACTTTAGGGAACATAGGAGGTAGTGGCCCAGTAAAAATTATTAAATGAATGGAGGAAGAGAAATGACAAAGAAAAATTAGTCCTTGATACTACTGAGCAACAGTGTTATGTAAAGCAACTTCCAGGTTGTTAAAACTCCTCTGGGTATATGCAGGACTGCGTAAAGAGAAAATGTATGATAGGCAAAGTTTGATTCTAGTGGCTGGCCCTGCTTCCTGTTCCTATTTGTTATTTATACCCCTGTGTGTATAAATAACAGGGGTATATATACACACACACACAAAGTCTTATAAAGGAGTCAGTCCCAGTCTACTTGTGTCTATGCCAGAGGGTTGCAAGCCAGAAAAACAGGGGTCCTAATGTCTCTGGGATCTTTTTTGCACCCACTGGCTGGCAAGGTGTGGACACATCCAGAGTAGTTTAGCATAAATTCAAGCCAATACTTTCCCCAAGGGTATTTTCACTTTCAGCCTCATGTCTAATTATGAACAAAAGGAGTATCTTCCTCATTAAAGCAAAACTTAATATACTTGGGAAGATATAGGAGAAGGCATCTTTGGATCACAGGACATTTTGTAGGGCCCTTGAATTACATCCTCATCAACTTAGAAACCAGAGAAAAGCAGTAAGCAGCTGCTGGTCACCATCAACCATTAACTAGCCATTTGACCATCTTAGTGAGTCATTTAACTTCCCAGGGCACATCTCTTTATGTGGAAAGCAAGCATTAATGTGGATTTGGTGGAAGGAGGTGTGGGCTGTGACTGGGCATTGTCCTGACTCGGCCAAACCCTTGTGCTATCTTACACAGGTACTTACCCTAAACTTCAATGTGCAATCTAGAAATGAAATGTTGGACATGGTGTCATCTCAGATTCCTCTAGTTCAAATGGTCACTATTCTTTTCATGTATGTCCCCAACCCTAAAGCAGATGAGCTTAAGCATTCCTAAAAATGGAGTTGATTTTTATGCCAACGATTTTCTTATGGAAAGTTTCAGGTGGAAAGAGAATCAGCTTGTAAAACAGATGACTCAGCATTTCTCAAAATAAACATTTGCCAAAGCTAAGTTAGACAGAAAATTACCTGGAGTTATGAGCTTCAAATGCAGCATTAAAACTCTTAATGGACTTGGAGATTCATTTGGAGATTTAGCATTTATTAATATCCCCCACTGATTCTATTTTCCACTCTAGATTCTATTTTTACCAACTATTTATTATATTCACGGAATGGCATGAAGCCATCTTATAGTCACACAGACATGTCCTGAAGTTGCTTTTAGAAGTTGCTATTTTTATTCCATAGATTTAATTGAACCTGCTGCTATATATCTAATTTATGCAAAACACAAAGACAGCAATTTACTAAACAAAAGTGTATTCAGTGCATAAAATTAGGAATCACTTCCTCTAATGTTATGAAATATAGGTCATCAAAATGATCTTTCTCCCCTAAATGTAATAGCTGAACTTTATTTATAGTTGCACATCTTATATGCTTTGACCTACGTAACCTAATAAATATGGTAGGATACAGCAATTTTCTCTACTAGCATTGGCAGATAGAGTTACATAAGTCAATATTTTGGTAATTTAAGCATTGATAACCAGCTCATGAATATATTAAAGATGATCTATTTCAACTTGCCAAATGATGTGTATTTCACTACACATGATTATCAGGATCAATTTGTCTATTCCCTCTTTATATAGATCTAACTGGCTCAACTTCCATTCACAGGTTTAAAATATCAGTACACATTACTTTTTAGTATTCTTACCTCAAACATTAACTTTTAATTTTTTTTTTTTTTTTTTTTGTCAAGCAGAACTTGTGCTCTTCTTTTTTGCTACCAGGACACACACACACATTCACACATTGGGGTGAAAGCCACCACATTATATATAATATCCTAAAACATAGGAGCTCTTCTTATGCATGAACATCAGTAATTTTTTTAAAGGTATTTTTTGTTTTGAGAAACAGAAGTTGGGTGGTGCCTGTGGCTCAAAGTGGTAGGGCGCCAGTCCCATATGCCAGAGGTGGCAGGTTCAAACCCAGCCCCGGCCAAAACCCATGGAAAAAAAAAAAAAAAAGAGAAACAGAAGTTGACTTTGGCCTGTTTAAGTAAAGGGGGGAGGAAAAGATGTGTATTAGAAGGATCCTGGGTTATCCCCTGAAATCAAAAGAAAGGTCGAATAAGCAGGACTCAAAAGCAAAGGAGCCAGGTATCTCCTGGCCTTTGGCAGCACATGAATAACTGACAATTGCCCAATATTGACTGTGTGACGAGCACTGTGCTACTTGTTCTTAAGGTGTTTTCTCGTTTAGTTCTCAAAACAATGTCATGAGGGAGGTATCATGATCTTCATTTTAAAGATGAGAAAACTGGGGAAGAGAAGTTAGTAACCTACCCAAATCTAGGGAGACAATGACTGACAGAGCCAAGCTCTAAGCTGTCTGCACGTGCTGCCTTCTCTCTAGAGCACAGACCCAGAGTGACAACCCCATCAACCCTATTCTCCATGTCACTGCTTGAGATTTCAGATTCATGGGAGGGACACTCTCCCTCAGCAGAGAGGCAGGGCCATACTATTGCTGATCACGCTGTATCACAAGCTTGTCCCAGAGAGAGAGAAATCCTTGTAAACCAGGCGTCTCAAACAAATAGCATCTATTGTGTCACTGCAGTGGAAAAGCCACAGAGATTGGCCTCAAAAGACCTGGGTTGTAGTCCCTGCTCAGGTGCTAATTACATGACTTTGGTAAAGCTTAATCAATCAGGGCTTCAGTCACTTCATTTATAAAATTAAGCAACTCTATCACTTCTTGGCCTTCTGGCTAAAATCAAGTATAGTATAAAATTAAGCAACTCTCTGCTTTCCACCTCTAATACTATATTTTTTTATGATTAATAACAACACACATGTATCTTCTTAGGAAGCACCTCCTTAAGCTGCCATGTGCTTGAAAACTAAGCTGCACAGCTTCCTTGCCTCCAATTTCTTTATGAAATCAGTCACGAGAGCCTCTCACCTTGGAAATTCCCCTGCCTTCTTCACTCAGACATCATTGAGGCCAGAGAGTGGTACCTGGACTCAGTAGCTCTTGGTTCTCATCTTAGAAAGCCATTCCCCATGTGGCATTAGATTGTTATTCAATAGCTATTCACTTCATCCCCTCACATGATACCTGCCCATCAATGCAGAGCTCGGCCACGAGACTGACTGCCACTTCAAGGTGAATGGGGCTCAGCCACATGACTTACTCGCCAAGGATATGTTAATGGGTATGATGCAGGCAGAGGCTTGAGATGTACTTATATCATTGGGCTTGATCTCTTTCTTCTTCTGCCATTTCCAGGGAAGAAAATGCTCTGGGCAGCCTGCTAGTCTCAGAAGAATGAGAGCCCCTATGCCAACTTGAACTGAGCCCATAGCCTAGAGCCCAGCTCAGACTTGCCTAGGTCAACCCCTGCATAGGTTATAGACAGAACTGGTAAAAGCATATACCACTGAGATTTTATGGCTGCTTGTTATGCAAGAATATGTGGTTGAAATCATTAGATCTAGCTATGATGTTATTTTACCAATTTAGTTATATATTTTATATATATTATACTTTAAGACTTACACAGGCCAGGCGTGGCGACTCATATCCGTAATCCTAGTTCTCTGGGAGGCCAAGGTGGGTGAACTGCTTGAACTCAGGAATTTGAGACCAGCCTAAGCAAGAGCAAGACCCTGTCCCTATTTAAAAAAAAAAAAATTAGCCAGGCATTGTGGCAGGCACCTGTTGCCCAGCTACTCAGGAAGCTGAGGCAAGAGGATCCCTTGAGCCCAAGAGTTTGAGGTTCCTGTGAGCTATGATACCAAGGCACTCTAGCCTGAGGCAAAAGAGTGGGACACTGTCTCCAAAAAAAAAGACACACAAAATAACATTAACACGGTGACTTTTCTATTCTCACGCTTTATGAAATGATTGTGTTAAAATGATTGCAAACAACTCAGGTATCAGTATGTTTGTATCACACATTTTTCCAGAGCACACCATCTTCACCTCCAGCTAGGTTGTGAAGGAATTGAACTATTAAATTTTGCTCTAGAAATTTCATTCCAATGCACATGTAGCTAGTCTCATAAATATAAAACAGGGTTGGTTTTTTTTCCATTCAATACAATTCCTATAATGTAACATCTATTGCTTTTTCAAGTGGTCTTTAAAAGCCTGGTTCATAGTGATACCCATGCTTAAAATTATGAGGTGATTACCTCAAAATTAATTACTAAATTGTGTTAATTTTTTGCCTCCTTTTTTTTAACATATTGAGTTAGGTGATTAGCGTAATCAAAGTCATTTCATGATAATGTGTCTTTCTCAAACCATGATCTACTAGTCAGTGATATGATCTTTCCTTAATTACCTGGTAAGTTTGTCACAAAACTCAGTTGAGAATCCTAGGAATGGTTCATGTGGTCAACCACTTTTGACAAATATGCAAAAGTAAGATATTCTAACTTCACTGTTCTGATTTCTAAGCCCTTCTGTTCATACTCACCCTCCATCAAGCTTCCCCCTGGTGCCAGGTGTTGGATTGGCCATAGGCATTTTAGAGATTTGGCTACAAGGAAGTTGAGTTGGGGCACATTTAGTTTGAGTTCAATGGAACGTATTTCAGTGGCTCACAGCTACATCCATGCACAGTTAAGTTATTGTTAGCTGTCCTGGTAAAGAAATGGCTTTTGGGAACACCCCTAATGCCCATCATGCCAATTTACCTGGCACTAGGACCAAGGCAAGAGGCCATATCAAAATACTCACAGGTCTTATGGTACCCACACAGAAGTATTTTGGTATTAGAAAAGAGACACAATTTGAAGCCAGTCTGTGGAAAATTCTTCTGATTATCAGAGATTTAAAATTGTAAGTAGAAGATTTGGTTCTTATTAATGCCTAATAAGAACAGAAATCCTCTCTTTTTGAGGAAATATACTCAATAATGCAACATATATGATTATAAATGCACCAGTGACTATTTTTTTCTTTTTGATGGGAAACATGTGAAACAAATTTATCAGAATTTCTGGCTCTACTGGGAAAAACCCACAGCAGTACCACAAACTGAGTACATCATCTGTAACAGCTCAATTACAAATGAAACTCGCCAATGGTTTTCTCAAATCTGACAGCCAACCTGAATGTAAATGACATTACCAAGAATAAATTATCCAATTCAAAGAAACCTTTCTAAACTATTTATAATTTTTAAAAATTCCATCAAACTGAATTATCTTTATGTTCTTATAAAATAATATTATAACATCATTGTCATCTGAAGACATACTTTTTAGCTGGATTATGTAGTGCTTGTGAATAATCAGCTATTAAAAATAGATTATTCCCTTCTCATTCTCTTTGAGCAAATTTTGTATTTTTTTTCAAGTGGGCTCCTGAAAATTGGTTTCTAAAAGGTTTATTAAACTTGGAGTGATAAACACGATGGGTTTGAGTCTGCTCCACCCAGCCCCTGGTGCTCTTGGCAGGGGCTTACTGGGCCGTGTGTACCATGGCTATTCTCCACCTGCCAACTCCCCTTCCCTTGTTACTCAAATGCATTGCAGACCTGGTAGCCTTACAATGAAAGTATCTGAAGAAAAGAAAGAGTAGAAAAGGAGGAAGGAAAGTTGATTATGCTCTACTGTGAGGGTTCAATCCCGGCTCCTCAATTTTCTAGTTGGGTAATCTTGCATAAAATTACCTAATCTCTGGGGACAATTATAGTGCCTCTCTCAAGAGGCCATTGCATCAAATGAGTTAATTCATGTGGAGTGTCTAGATCAATATACCCCTTCCATGGTGATAAACTCTTGATAATGGTTAGCTCTTATTATATTATTGCAGTTGTTATTCCCAACCACCAAGCCCTGTATTCAGGGCTAACATAGACAACCTTACCACTTCCATATTGCAAAAGATAAAGTTTCATGGGGATTCGAAATCTGCTCAAAATCTTATCACAGTAGTATGAATATAAGGGGGAAAATTCAAATCCATAAAAATCTGACTTCACCCTCCCTCATTTCATTTTGTGAGACCTCAAAATTAATTTTGTTCTCATGTCATACAAATGAAAAAAATGAAAAAGGTGGATTATGTGAGAGCTAAAAAAAAAAATTGGCAAACTGCTGTGAGTAAAATAATGCTTGATGGTTGGGTGGTAAAAGGGCTCATTTGTTTGTTGTAAATAAATATAAAATCAAAAGTGTTGAAGAACATTTAAATATATGCAATACTTGTTATTTTAAACCCTTTTACAAATCCAGAGCTGTTTGATTTAGGAATATAAAAGCACATTTTCTATGGATTGATTTGCTCTTAAAATTAGTATGTTAGATTACATTAAAAAGCATTTTTATTCAGACAATTCTAACATATTTTCCAAGTGTGCTGCTTTTGAGTTGTTTTTCATTTTGCTTACAAATGGAGCTTCAAGCTGCCGAACTTTAAGGATCCAGCGTTGCTTCATTTTTTTTTGCCAACTTATAAGGAGGCAAACAGTTGAGAACAGAAGAACATAGCTATATTATAATAAAACAAAAAGCTATGTTATGTTATCTAGAATTTGCTTTCTTTGCAGTGAGGGGTAAAGATAAAATGCACTTAAGAAGGAATTAAAAGGAATAAAGACAAATCCCTCTCTTCTTCTTCAAGGCTCCCCGGTGAACTGAAGACAATAGTTCGGGGTAAGTTTCTGGCAATTTGTGCTTTGTGTGTATGTGTGTGATTTTTAAAACAATTTTTTATCCTCTATGCAGAATTCTAAAATCCTTACTCTTTCTTTAAACTCTTAAATGTTACCATCATAGACACATATTACTTCTCTCTAGTAGAAAGCTTTGTCCGTCTGCAAGCCTGGACCAGAGGCTGCACATAGTGTCCTTGAAGGAGCATCTTCCTTACTCCCAGGTAAATTTGTTTTGGCCCACACAGGGTGCTAATAATCTCCTGAATGTAATGTAACTCTCAATATTAAAATTGGGAGATTTCACATTGAAGTCACTAATTCTAGGTTTTCTTTGCCTTTCTGGGCCTGCCTCCCCCATAGCATCAATCAGCAGGTGCTATACAGGGAGGTCACTACAAAAGTGGCCCACGTGGCTGCCCAGCTTACACAGAGCACTCATGCCTCAGGCTGCCACAGCTTCACTTCCCCATCACTCCTTGACACAACAAGCATTAATTGGCACTTATTACTGTTCTTCAGCTTTTGTACTTCTAACTGAATAGCAATCCTTGAACACTTGGTCTCAAGATCCCTTCGGTCACTGTGAAAGTTTTGAGACAGACTGTGGTGTGGTCCATTATTTCACTCCCAAGAAATACAGTGGACAGCACCCTTTACCTTGTGTGAGTCTCAACTTGCTCAGCTTATCAGTGTTGCTGGGAGGGCTTCATTTGTTTCCATCCACACAGATTTTATGTTTCTTCACTTTTGTGTCTCTCAAAACCTTTTCAATGACCCATGTACTCTTAAAAATCATTAAGCATTCAAAGAGCTTCTGTTTGCATGTGTTATACCTCTAAGTATTTACCATATTAAAAATGAAAATTGAGAAAATGTTAAAATGTAAATACATTTCATGCTAACAGCAATAATATATTTTTAGAAAAAATTACTATTTTCCAAAATGAACAAAAAAGGATTATGTCATTGTTTTCTATTTCTAAAGATATCTTTAATGTCAAACTTAATCAAATCAGCTGGATCATCATATGTTTCTACATTCAATCTGTTGTGATACATTGTTTTCATAAAAGCATATGATGAAAATCTGGCCTCACATATTTGCATAAGGAATGAGAAAATTAAGAAGTGTCTTAATAATCTTTTCAGATAACTGCAGAAATTCTTCTTTTATACTACACCAAAACTCAGCTTCCTAAAGGTTATTTGCAAAGAGGAATCTGAAACTATACCAAGTAATCCATTATACTCTCTTACATTAAAATACATGGTTCTGTCTTATACTTTGAATGTATCCTTCTATCCATACCAGATTTTATTAGATGATTTATGGGTGATTTGGAAAATATAGGTTCCCTTTGCTACAGATTTTCCAAATATTGACATATTTCATTCATTATATAACATAAAACATCAAAAATTCACATTTGTTTTCAATGTGATCTCATCAGAAAAGTCTTTAAAGTATTAGAAGGCTATTGAGCTCACAATAGTAGATACACATTTTCCTAAATGCTAAGATTGCTTAAAAGTTTCAAGCTCATCCTTGGTAACAAATCCTGAAATTGTTTTCCTTTCAGGAAAAAAGTGACAAGCTACATTTATTCATTTTTAAGAAAAGGTTTGCCAGATGCCTACATTCGGATAACCATAGTTTAACTGTCAATCAGTCTCTTAGGTTAAAATGTTACTCCATGGAGAAAAAAATAACAGCTAGTTTAGCCTGGGACTCAAATAATTGCACAAGGCTCTTCTTTTGAGACAACCATCATATTTAAGGATGTAGAAGTGCTTTGTGTGTACTAATTTGTCATACAGAATATTTAAAAATAGTGAAACTGGCTTTTTTTAATGTGGGTGTATGGCAGTGAAGAATGCGACAACTTTTCGAATGATTGGATGCCAGTGCCTCAATTCATTCTGAGTAGCCAGCAGTTTCACCCACCACTAGCCTTTTTTCTTAATCAGAGCAAATATTAATACAGTGGAAAAGATATGTAACATCTTGTATTACTACAACAGTAGTTTTGACCTCATGGACCTCCTGAAAGGGTCTCAAGCACCGCCATAGGTCCACAGGCCACATTTGAGAACTTCCCTGGTAGGGAATATTTCTCCATGTCCATGTCACTTTCCGAAGCAGGAAGAGAGGATGCTTTCACAAGCTGGTATGTTTTAAGAAATTGGAAGTGAGCATCTAAACTGCATCATTTGTACAAGTCTCCTGCTCAGTCCTTGCCATTTAAGTTTGCGATCATGGCCTAAATACGTGTCATAAAGACCACCACCCCCCACCCATCCACCCTACTTCCTCATCCCAGAATAGCCACCCTTCAAGTTGTCAATAGCCCTTCATGTCTGGTGTAAATGAACTATGGGATTACACTCTGGGGCCCAAAGGAGACATCATTTGGAAGATGAGGGTAAATTTCTGGGGGTACCCGCCCAACCTTAGCCTGGTTTCTATATTTTACCTAGAAGAAAGATAATTAAAAGGGGCATGCTTACTAATATTTCTAATATTTATTAAGCCACTATAATATACTTAATCCTCTTAATTGCTCTATATATTAACTTTTATTAATACCATTTCCCACAGACTCTCTGAGCTCACACACCATCATGGTGGGGAATGGAAGAGGCTTTTAAACTCAGGGATGACTGACTCCCCAGTTCCTTGGTCTCAGTCTGAAAATATATATATTTTTTTTTTACTTCCAGACAGAGTCTCACTCAGAGCACCTTGGCATTGTAGCTCACAGGAACCTCAGACTCTTGGGCTCAAGCGATCCTCTTGCCTCAGCCTTCTGCGTAGCTGGGACTACAGGTGCCCACCACAACACCCAGCTATTGTTAGAGACAGGATCTCACTCTAGCTCATGCTGGTCTTGAAATGTTGAGCTCAAACAATCCACCCACCTCATCCTCCGAGAGTGCTGGGATTACAGGCATGAGCCACCACGCTCAGCCAGTCTGAAAATCTTCAAGTTTGTAACTGATGTTATTCCAAATGGCAACATATTTTAAAAAATTGTGCATAGCTTCTTTCCAGTGATGGTAGTAAGACAATAGTATCATGATAAAAATAATAATGATGTTGCTGGTTACCATTTATTCAACAATATTTATGTCCTGGACACAATTCTAGATTTTGTGGGTAGGTCAGTGATGAAAAACATAGGGTCCCCATGAGTGAGTCCCTACTTTTAAGCATTTTTAAAATTTACTTATTTATTTGTAGAGACAGGGTCTCACTCTGATGCCCAGGCTGGTCTCAAATTCTTGGCCTCAAGTGATCTCCCCACCTTTGCCTTCCAAAGTGCTGGCATTAATAGGTGTAAGCCACCACACCCAGCGTATTTTTTGTGTGTTTCATATAGTTTATTTCAATAACACTGTGACATAGGTATTATTATTACTATTTTATTAAATGAAGAAATAATGCTCAAAGAAGTTCATTATTCTACCCAAGATCACATCATGTGTTAAGACAGGAGTCAGAATTCAATTCCAAGTAGGCCTGCCTCCAAAACTTTACCTATTTCAAGTCAAGACCTTTCCCAACAGAACCAGGATTCAGCCCACTGAGGACAAGAGTGCTATAGACAAGAGTGGGAGAAAACTACTGAACTGTGTAGGCATGAAGCAATTCTGAACTAACTGGCGTGGGGGAGAACAGAGGTAGTGAGCAAAGGTGAAAGAGCCACAACCAAAGTAAAGATATTAAGGAAGAACAGAAGGAGGGCCCTGGCTCCAGATTCTTCTCCCTGGAGTGCCAGTAAGGCAAGTAAATTTTTATTTCTAACATAAATTCCCATGGGTATTTGTGACTATTAAAATATAGCAATTACTAGCTCAAGTAGTTGCACCAAAGTAATGCAACTGTTCTGTCCAGGGTAGTAAAAATGAGAAGAATAAATTGCAGCATTGCCTATTTGGGAAAGAAAATCAAGAGAAAACACTGTGGCAATGCTAGGTGGTTTTTTTTTAACCTTATTTTATGTAAGCTTTTTGACATTTAGTGATGTCTAAAGGCTCACATTTAGTGAGCCTTCCTTTACTGGTGACATCACTGGAGAGAGAATTAGTGACTTACCCAGGTCTATCAATTATATAAAGTCCACCCTCTCTCCTATAGACCATGAGTTGGAAAATATACCCCACAGCCAAACCCAGTACATTGTCAGCCTTTGTAAATAAAGTTTTATTGGAACCCATCCACACTTTTACTTGTATGTGGCTGCTTTCATGCTGTAATAGTCTGAGTAATTGCAACAGAGACCATATGGCCTGCAGAGCTGAAACATTTACTGTCTAGATCTTGCCAATGCTCCAGAGTGGTTTTCTCAGCAATTGTGATTTTGCTGTGATTTTTATTGTTCTGATTTCCTTTTAATTTGGTCTTGAAGTTTCTACCTCTTCAGAGTGGCCATAAGCCAAGATAGCTACTTTCTAGGGGAACGTGATTGAGTGTGTGTTGGGGGAGGAGGGTCGTTACATTCAGGTGTATGTCAGGTGAGCCTCAATGAAGAAGTAAACTAAAATTAATAAAACAGAAGAAATGTATTATCCACAGGTCTCAGAGAGGGTAGGTGTGCTGGCAGCAGGAGTCCAGAGGGAGCAGGAAACTCAACCAGTGGAGAAGAGAGCGGGAAAGAGGGGAAGAGAGGGAAGTGGGGGGAGATGATGGTCAGGAGGCAAAAGCAAGAGAAAACTCATGGGCTTACCCTTTCATTAAGATCTATGGGCATTAGCCCTACGGTTTTCCCATGGGGGTTGTGGACTGGCTAGTTTAAAGAAAACCCAAGCACAGGGAGGATCTTATTTACATAACTCTGGTGTTGACCATTGGGTTTTACTGTAGTCAGCAGCTGTGGGACATTTTGAGTTTTGTAGCAGCAAGATGAGGAACAAGTAAGTTATAGCAAAAACAACCACACAAGGAAGGAAAGTTTTAACTAGGCCCAGGGTGATAACTTATGTCAGGCCTGAATAAATAGCTTATGTCAGACCTAAAAATGGATGCCAAGGCAACAACTATATTAAACAAATGCATGACAGCTGTTTTCTCAAATTAAATCTTATCAGAAGCCTCAATATATAAAGTAGATAAAAAGCCAAATATTGTTAGCACTGCATTTTGTAAATTCAGATTTATGAAAACATTTACTTATTGGAAACTCAATAAAATTTTGAAAAGTGGGAGTAACACGATGTTTTAAAATAAGTATTTAAAGCTTAATTGCAGGCTTAGACTAGTGTTGGTGAACAATTTATAATTCCATTTAGCTTTTTTTCAAGATATCTTAAATGGACCCGGGAGCTTTAAGAAGAATGCTGGGAAGCCTTTGCTTTCCAAGTTAAATATCCAACAATATCACCATTTCCACCCTAAAATTCAAACACAGAAATGGTGAACAAGGAATAAATATTTATTAAGTGAACAGATGAAAGAATGATCACAATATGATGGAGTTACACTTTAACTTACTGTTGTGCGATATAACTGTAATTCAATAAGCATCACTTTTAGCTCAAAATGTGCTTGGCTCAGACTGGGCCTTTTGTATACAGTGTGAATAAGATTTACAGGTCCCTGTCTTCAGGGAGTTTAGAAAGTAGCAACAGATGCAGCCGTCCCAGGGGCTGCCCTGGGTCTAACTGAGCAAGGAGCAGATCATACTACAGGGATGTGTTTGTTTCTACAACTTTGTCTAAACAAAAATGGTGGCAAGAAAAATAGGAGATGGAAAAATGGTGGACAAAAAGGCGCTAAAGATAAGAAAAGAGATGAGAAGACACAAAGATCCCTGCTTTCCACTCTGCCTTTTTTCTCCTTTGTCAGAAGAGAATAGAAAGGGTACCTACCATAGAGCACCCTCTTCTAGATTGTTCTTATACATCATCTCATTTAACCCTCAGAAGAACCCTTTGAAACAGAAATTAGTCTTGCTATTTTATAAATGAGATTGAAACTCCGGGTTGCTAATAAATTGAAAGGCTGCACCTTCACAGCACTTTTTTTTTTTAGCTATATCACCTAGGTGGTTTTCAGTACCATATATGGTGTACCCACCAGGGCTTTAAGATGCACAGACTTAAGCTGAATAATAGAAGCAGTTTAGAAAGTTATACAACTCAGCCTGAACTAAGTTAGATAAGTCACTCAGAGAAACGCACCTATCACACCCAGTTCATCTCTGACTCTCCAATAAACTAGGGTCTACTTGTCCCTCCTCACCCTAGAGGGGGATAAAGGAGAAAAAGAGAACAGAGAGAGGAGAAAAAGAAAAAAAGAGAGGAGAGACAGAAAACAAAGAAGAGAGGCTTTGTTCTTGCACGTGCCCCAAAGGAAGGACCAACAAGTATAAAATATTACAAGAAATAACAGTGGTAATATTTTAGCATTTTTATTGAGGCATTATTAATTTATTTCCTTGTAATGTATTTCTTTACATAGTAATCACTGGAGACTATTCATCTGCATTTATTTGAATATTGCTTTCTTCTATGTATTAACTCTTAACTATGCTGTGGTTCAATGAAAGAAAAACCTTGAATTAAAAGGTTTTGTTAACATAATGATCTTTCTTCTGCCTTATAATTTTTCTTTCAAAATATGGTGTGGGAGGAGTTTTCCCTTTGTGATTAAACTACTTTTGTTCTTGTCCACCTTTGCAATCAGATTCTAATCTACAAGAAGGACAATTAGAATTTGTCCAAGAAGTAATGCAAAGATATATGCAAAATAACTTGTACTTCTATCATTCAAAAATAACATTATGCAGCAAGTTAATGTCTTCAGTGATAGACTATCTAATGTGCCAGGGTCAATTCAGGATGTTACAATCTATCTCTCCTATCCTACCTAACATGCAAAGGTTAATTCAGAATGATACAATTCATTGAGTGTTATCAAGGTATACAGTCATCCTTTTATGGTTGTGTATGTTGTGCACTGCACACAGGTGACACCTCTGGGGGACACACACACCATGGTTCTCATTGCTTCCTTTATCTGTCATTACTATGCCTGATGTAATAACAGCAATCACGTGTCTTAGTCATTACAATTATCCCCCCCATCCACAGCATTGCTTGCTGAGGTTTCAGTTACCTGAGGTCAACAATAGTCCACAAATAGGCAAGCACAGTACAGTAAGATATTTCGAGAGGCAGATAGACCACATTCACAGACATTTTACTACAGTATATTATAATTGTTTTATTTTATTATTAGTTATGGTTATTTATTCTCACTGTACCTTATTTATAAATTAAAATTTGTCATAGGTGTGTACGTACAGGAAAAAAACAGTACATATGGTGCTGTCTGAGCTTTCAGGCATCCACTGGGGGTTCTGAAATGTATCTCCCCAGTGATAAGGTGGGACTACAACTGCCTGTGGCAATTTTTTGATAATGGGATATAAAGTATCGCATCTGTCAAAAGAGGGCCACTTATTCTAATTTTCCTAAAGGTGTTGTATGGACTAGAAGCATCTAAATAGAGAATATTCCCTTTCTTTCTATGCTTCTTGGGCTTTGTGTTAGTTAGCTATAGCTGTGAATATGCTAGGTAACAAACAACTCCAAAAATTTCAGTGACTAACTTTAGTATAACTGCTCTTGTAGGTCACTGAGGAAAAAGAAAAAAGAACACTTGTTTTTCATAGGTCTGCAGATTTGTTGTGCTCTGCTGGACTAAGCTGGATTTGGACCGGACTGCCATCAAAACCATAGTTTGTGTTCAGTTCTGTTCTATGATCACTCCATCTGAGACCCAACTATATTGGGTACAGCTAGCTGGAGCATGCTTACCCCACGGCAGACAGCTGGGGCTCGAGAGGTTAAGCCAAAGCACACGCATACATTTAAACCTCTGCTCTTGTCATATTCTCTCACCTTCCACTCACCAGAACAAACCTTGTGACCAAGGACATCAGAGGAGTAGGGGACTACAATTCTTCCATGAAAGGGAAGAAGGGAGAAAGAGTGAATTTTTCCAAATGTAACATAACCTGCCACAGACCTAATCTGTGGTCTTCTATGGTAGCAGGAAGATATGTTGTAGGGAAAGCCCACCACTGTTCAACCCAGGGAATATTAGAAATGATTTCCGTATTGAGACAAGCCATTTCCTATATACCACTGGTTTTTGCACACTAGGGTTTACACCCTGTTTTAAAAGAGATCAGTCTGCTTATTGTTCAGATCTTTGTAGATTAACATTAAATAGATCATGGGTCAGCAAATATTGTCTATAAAGGACCACATAGCAAATATTTTTGGTTTTGTTTTAAGCTATGTGGTCTCTGTTGTAACTACTCAACTCTGCCAATATAGTGCAAAAGCACCCATAGCTAACACTTAGACAAAGGAACACAACGTGTTCCAATAAAACTTTCTTTACAAAAATAGACAGCTGGCCAGATTTGGTCCATGAGTCCTAGTTTGCCAACCTTTATGATACAGTAGATTAAACAATAAAGGATATGTCTCTTGTTTTATTCACCTAGTACTGCACAACATACCCACAAAATCTTAGAGGCTTCTAATGATGTTATTATCTGTATGCATGCATTGGAATCAGTTGAGTGACTCTCCTGCTATGATTCTACTGGCTGCATCTGAAGACATCAAGGTGCCTGAATATTCAGGATGGCTCACTCACCTGTCTGGCACCTGGCAGGATTGACCAAGAGGCTGGACTCAGTAGGAACACTGAAACAGTTAAGCCCCAGTGCTGTGCCTCTCCTCTCACTTATGACATGGCAACTCAGGACTCCCCAGAGTGAAAAGGGAGAAACTACCTGGTCTCTCTAAAGTTTAGGCCCAGAACTATCATTTATGCCACATTCTACTAATAAAGCACCTCGTCTCTTACCTGTCATCTATGACCCATATCATCTGTGCTCCAGGCTTGCCTGTGTCACATGTCAAATTCCTTACTTCCGGATTTTCCAATGAGGTGAAATTCCTTTTAATGCCATACCTCCAAACTCCAACAGATTTCTTATCCAAAAGACAATAGCCAAACACCCTATTCCAAAAACTTCTGTCTAGAAAAATGGTGCCTCAATCCAAACACAGGTAAACTTAATTAGATGAATTTAGTGTGAAAGGCAAAAGATATCTATGCCCATTCATGCCTGGTATGGCTTGAGAGATTCTGGGCATCCCCTAAATGGAGTGAATGTAAGTGGGTCTCCTCTCCCAAAAGACCAAGCTCTACCAACATCCAGCTCCACATGCCATGGGGGAGTCCACACAACAGAATTTGGAAGGGATAAGGGGGTAAGTGGGAAAATCCCTGAGGCCCAGGCAAAATATTGAATCTAATGTAATTCTCATCAATAGAACACCTCTATTTTTTTTTTTTTCAGGAAGAGCAGAGGCAGCTGCCTTTATTGGGGGTCACAGGCCAGCTGACTTCAATCAAAGGCCACACACTTGATCTTGAAGTCACCATCAGCTGCCATGTAGTTGATGGCCTCCAGGTTGAGGCGGTTAGGGAACTTGAATGTGTAACCATCTGGCAGCTTGACGGTCAGGTCTGCCTGGTCAAAGTTGATGCACACCTCCGCGACACTTCCAGGCTGGAAGGGAAAGGCAGCCTCCCGCTGCTCAGCTCCCCAGGCCCCGCCGTCCTTGCTGCTGCACACGATAGTATTGGCATCCCCGTGGGCATCAAAGCGGGGGTTGAAATGCAGGCACAGGTTGTTGCTGTCTTTGCCCAGGTTCAGCACAAAGCTCTTGGCGTCGGGGGCCACCTCGCCCCATACTCTGAGGCACTCCCCAGGTTTGAGATTCAGGTTGCTGGCGACCAGACCACAAGCCATGATTGAAGCAGGAGGATGTTCGAGGACCGGTGCACCAGCCGTCTGAAGATCTGAAGACTCCACCCGAGCAGAACACCTCTATTATTATAGAGCTGAACCCCGCCTAGGGACAACTAAAGAGAGGCCCTCATTTTCAAACCTGAAAACTCCTTGAAAATCAGCACTTTGGATTTTGTAATGGAGCTACCACCCTTGTAAGGCCACAGTGCAATTTTAATCACAGTAGACCCTGATTTGGCACTCACAAAAATGATAAACTTTTATACCAGACTTCTGTCTACTTCCATTAGTCTACCATTCTCAGGGGTCTCAGTCCTCCCCTACCCAAAACCCATAGACATTCCTCAGACTCTCCCTTAGCCATACCAGAAAGTGACCATGTTGCCTTTTAACCTAAGCTACACCACCTGTGCCCATTCACCTTCCCGGCCACCGCTCCCTGCTGTCCTGATCTATCTGTACCTCTTCATCCCAGCTTCCAGCCTAAGACAAGAAGCTGGGGAAGGCAATGAAAGAAACACTGCATTATCACAGATACCTTTTCCAGCTCTAATACCTAGACTCTAACCAAGTAAATGACCCAAAAGAGAAGTCAAACTAATCAGGCCTTCAGTGTGAATGTCCCAGAATATTCCTCTTTCTTGCACAGACTGAAATGGGGCTTCCCATTCCATCTCATATTGCAAGGAAGGCCTGAGGGATGGTGGATGAGGTACAGACCCCTTCCAGATCCCATATCTTTAATCCAGCCACTGTGTACCTGCACTATATCCCGTGTGCTGTGTATGCACAAGACTATAAATCTGAGCTGTCAACACCCCAACAGAGCTCACAGCTGGTGTCCTGGAACCAACTCCCCCCGATCCCCTTCTGATCTGCTCTTTGTCTGGAAACTGACTCTTGGTTCTATCTTCCATTCATAGTCCTATTGGCTTGACAGATGAGTGTATTTTCCTGGTCTCCCAATTCCCTTTCAAAGGCGCTGGCTTGGTCTTGCTCACCAGTTCTCCTGTTTTCTGCTTTCAGTATAAAATCCCCCAAAGTGCTTCTGGGGACCCCACCCAGCTTCAGTCACATCTACTGGGACCTTTCTGGGGTAGAGACAGGGATTCATAGAGGTCAGGCTTTTTTGTGCTGAGAACATGGCCTAAGTCAGGCCTTCATGAAGAACTTTGGAATAACTAAGTGATGCTTACAGACTCAACCTCATAAGCCATTGTCCTCCCAAACAGAGAAAACTGGCCCACAATGAGCTATTTCTGAATGAGTTTGCATAAAGTGCTGGCAAAAAGTGATACCCAGAGGAAAACTAGCCAGACTGAACTACTTAAGGAAACAAAGCATCTTTGAGAAATAAAATTAATTAACTACTTCCAAAGGGAGTAAAAAATAGGAGGTTGGAATAGGGTGGGAAATTTTATATAAATTTCCAAAGGACTAGGGACTTGAAAGTAAACTAAGGGAATTTTAAGCTCTAAATTAAAAAATGCCTTCCAACATCACAGCTTAGCGGTATGCAATAAGCACTCAAAATTGAGATGGGGTTATATACAAAGCAAAGCTCTGATGGAGAAAAACAATAAATTAAACACATAAATTGAGAGGATTGGGGCTTTTTAGAAGTTACCGTACGATATTCTCTGAGGGTGATTTTAGACTAGTCCTTGACAGGGTGAGATGGTGAATATAAAAGTGAGCTTTTGTCAATCAGAAGGCACTTCTGCAGATATAAGTTTCTAGAGAATAACCAAAGGGGATTTTCAAAAGTCTAGTTTACATTCTGTGTCTTCGAGCCCATTTCCTTGGGATTTAAGAAACATAAGGATTGTGAGATCTTGAAAGAACCAAATGAAACACTGTTTGAGTGTCACCATCTATGCGCCCCAGTCATGGACTTTTTATTTCTGTCTGTTCTGATCAGATTCCTGTGTCCACCAGCCCCCATCCCTCCAGTCTCTGCTAGCTTTGCCAGCTTGAGAGTGGAGAGCAAATACTAACTGGATCCTACCTGTCCACTGTGAATCTCACAAATCTGCAAAACAGAAATCAGTGGGGACATGTCAGCAGACGAGGAGGTTCTGGAAGCAGAACGTACCCACTCCAGGAAGGAAAGACCCTGTGAGTTCACATGAAAGTGGTCCTCCACCCAGGAAAGGGGATTCTTCTGCCAGTATTGACCTTGAAAAGTGGCTCCATTAAAACTAATAACTTTCCTTTTTGTCTCACTGTGTAAGGGACTTTATATATCTGATCTTTATCCTGCTAGTTTGACTGTGAAGCTAATTCAACCTCATGATTTGACCTCAACAGCATTTTGAGCCTGCCGTATCCATAACTTCAGCACCAGCACAACTGGTGCTGACATTTTCTCTAGGCTGCTCTTCCTGTCTGCATCTGTGTGTAATGTGTTTCTTTCTCTGGTTCTCTGTCTCCCTTGCTCTTTGTGTGACTGCCTCTGTAATTCCCCTACTTAAGTCTAAGACTTTATTCCTCTCTCTGTCTTTGTGTACATGTGTTCGTGAATATATTCCTTTATATTTCTCTGCTTACCTGCCTAGGCAAGGGCAGCAATCTGAGAGACACTTGGTCTGTTCTTGCCTTTCTTCTTGTGTGGAGAGCCGACAGAGGAAGAGAATCAATCAGTCCTCAAGATCTGACTTGGCCCTTTGTAGAGTCGGCCACCCCTCCTCTCCTTCTTTGCTCACTGTTTCTCCATTTTCCCAGCAAACAACAGCTCAGTTCCACACTCATGTACACACATATATTCATACACACATACAGCTAGATTTCTTCCTGAATTTCTACCTTCTTAAGGTAAACAGTTGCTAATACTTAGTAAAATCTGCTACAGCTGAATGTCCGTGTCCCAACAAAATTCATATGTTAAAATCTAATCCTCGGTGCAATAATATTAAGAGGAGGAGCCTTTAGGAGGTGACTGAGGAGAATGGAATTCAGGATTTAAAGAGGCCCTAGGGAGCTTGTTCATCCTTTCTGCCGTGGAAGGACACAGCTAGAAAGCACCATCTATGAGGAAGAGGCCCGTGCCACACATCAAATCTGCTCCCGTCTGGTCTTCCCAGGCTCCAGAACTGTGAGTAATGAATTTCTATTGTTTATAAAGTACCCTGTCTATAGTATCTTTGTTATGCAAACCCAAACAGGCTAAGACACAAGGTAGCTATGTGCCAAACACTATTTTAAATGCATAATATTCACCTCTCAGACACCTTATGAAGGTACTGTTATCACCTCTCTGTGCCACATGAGGAAACTGAGGCACAAATGACTTGAGTGACTGCCCAAAATTCATGCAGTTAACAAGCAAAAGAAGCTGCGCCTCAGACTCTAGAGCCTACACGGTAAACCACTACGCTACGTTGCCCGTACCCACTGTCAACGATTAACAGATATTAGTAGAGAAAGCTACGTCCTCTTTCCTCTCTAATGAGCTCCCAGAACTCAATATGTAACGAGCTTCTCTTGAGATCAAACAGTTTCAGTGTGCTGAGCAGCACAGAAAATCTGAGGTCATTTTGAAGGGGACTAACTTCTTTGAATACGGGGGTTAAAAAAAAATCACATTTTCCCCCAGACTTTGTATTTAGAGAATAATCAAGAAAATTTTCCTTTTTCTCTCTTACTGAATACAATTTGTCTTTATCAAACCAGAAAAGAATGTACCTCCAGCTGGAAGTTTCTCACAAAGCCTGTCGAGATGAAAGGTGCGGTAATAGATACACAAAGCAGTTACTTTTTATCTGTGAAGAGCTGGTTTCATATGATTCTTTCATAAAAGTGAAAAATAAGACATTGTGTTTATGTGGAGCATACATTTGTCTGCGTCACAAAAAAAGAGGAGGGTGACCGTCCACTGGGACAGCCTGAATCCTTGACTGTTTGCATTTGGTCTGACCTAGGTGCTTCATAATAGTGGAAAACCCGCTTTTTCAGCACCTGAAGTATAGACCAAGTGGCCAATTTAGGCTCAAAGCAACTGCATTTGTTATCTGTCCTAAACAGGAGCCCAACCCATACTTTTTACTCAGCTAAAGAAAGCGAACACTGAAAATTTAGCAAACAGGACAATTGATGGTACCTGGCTTTGTGTCAAGCAAAAGCCAATCTCTGCATTGAAAAGTCCTGACCTTGAAAAGCTGGTTAAAATGGATGCTGCGTGGGCTGCTGGCTGGAGAGCCAGCGGAGAAGTAGGTCAGCAGAGCTAGAGGCTGGCTTCTGTCACTCCCAGGCTCAGCTCACGCAGCTCAAAGTGGAGGAGAAAAACGTTGTCAGACAGAAGAGGCAGCTGTGTGTGGTTCCGGGTAGCATGTCGTATCGACAAAGCCATCACCACCTAATGAAATCATCGGGGAGAAGTTGTCAGCCCCTGCCACCTCGAGGAGGCTAGTTCTCCTCCTTTAATTAATTAAGGACTATCATGTTTGGGTTTTGTTTTTTTTTAACCACAGAAACCCATTTTATTGTCCACTTTCTCTGAACGAAGTAGATGTGAAGCTGTGAGCCCAGGAATAACCAAGGAGAATCCCTGGGACAGGACGGGAAGGGGCAGTGGGTGTCCGGGCAGCCCAGTCTTATTTGCAGAGCACCTGCGATTCCCACCGCGTCACCCGAGTCCTGCAATTCTTCTTGTGTTTAAGAACAGATAAAATCGTTTCACCTCACCATGCTGTTGCCTCTTACAGGCTGCCTGCCAGGCACTTCATAGCCCTAGTAAGAATGATGTACAGGAGGGCTAATGGGGAAGCCCAGATCACACACAGACTTTGACAGAGCTGAGGAAGCTCTCTGTAAAGGAAGCCAAGCTCTGGACCATCCCCCATCCATGTTCCATCTCACTTGCTCTAAGTGGGGCTGTGATGAAGTGTTAAAGGGCAAAGCTTCTGCAATCCCCTGGGCTCAGTTAGCTCTGTGACATTGGGTACATTTCTAATCTTTCTGTGTCTCAATTTCTTCATCTGCAAGATTGGGGTAATAAAACGCTTATCTAGTGGGGTGGTTGTGTTATGCATTCATCAGAACCCCAGAAGGAAACAGATGATACACTCAAATTGGGATAATCTAAGAAGGGCTTAATATTAATAGAAGAATTGTTTACAAGGGAGTATAGAGGATGTAGCAAAACCACAAGAGAGGCTAGAAAAGTGGATACCCTGACCATGCCTGAAGACGCACCGGGACAAGTGTGAGCATCCACACCAAAAGGAAGTGGGAGCTCCGCGATGTGAGCTATGACTTTTGATGCAGGGACGCAGCCAGCTGGTAGCAACCTGACAGCAAAGGAGCCTCATGAATAAATGCCTTGTCCTCATCCTTCTCCCTCCGCTGGCATCTCCATACTGAAAGAACCCAGTGGGCAAGGCAGCCGTGTAATGCATTCCACGTGGGGCACCAAGCAGGATGGAAAAGAGTGGCGAGGGGATCTGCAAGGGCCAATAGGAGATGTCAAGCACCAAGAATCCAGTGAGCCCACGTAATGGAATGCTTAGCGCAGTGCCTGGAACACACATTTAATATATATCAACAGCTTTATGTGTATCGTTAGTCAGCAGGGCCACGCCAATGCAAGGATCCTAGGGAAGGGAAACAATGGAAAGAACCTCTCAGCCTCACCTTCTCCTGGTTCTCAAGTTTCTGCCTCTGTGGGAAGATCTAGAACCAGATCACCAGGATCCTGCCACCAACTCTGGGATCTTGGGCAAATCCTTTCCCCACTCTGGCCTTTGTTTCATCTGTTACATTAAAATGTTAGGGGATGAGATGAGTTGAGGGCTTTTCCAATCTAACGTGCTGTGATTCAAAGTTTATACCCATAATTTAAAGCAATTTATGACCAGCAGGTCTGCGTTTTATTTATTCTTGGACACAAGATAAATTGCAGGACTTGGGCAACATGGTGGGCATTGCAGGTGCTCTGCAAATAAGGTGAGCTGCCCAGGCAGCCACTGCCCCTTCCCCATCCTGCCCCAGGGATTCCCCCAGGTTCTCACTGGTTTCACAGCTTGGCACCCACTTTGTCCTAAGAGGAAGGACAACCCTAAGTGTGGTGAGTGGCCTGAGCTCCTCCAACACTGCCAGGCTCCTCTGCCCTGGTGAGCTCACCAACTCTCATCATCCACCCAGCCAGTTAAAAAAAAAAAAAAAAACTTTGTCAAAAGATACTTTTACTAATACTTGGCACATAGCTAGTAGGTATAATACAGAAAATAGTTAAAATCAAGTGGTTCAGTCCCACCGTACTGGCCTCTTAGCCTGTTCAGCAATTAAATCCCCCTAGTGCAAGCCAAGGGCTCCAGAGAAGACTATGTAAGGCCCCCTCACCCACAGTGTCCCTCGGATGTTTCTCATGATGCTTCTAGTCCCTTCCCTTCCCTCCTGGGTGCTGAACCAGAGGTTCTCAGCTCACCAACTGCTGTCTATAAGAAGATTTTGGAGCCTATGCAGTAATAACAGAATCTTACGATTGTAGTACTCAAGTGATTACAATAACACATTGTATTATTCCATTCCCAGAACAAACTTGTACTTCCCCAAGTTCATACCAAAGTGAGCCACACAGCCATGCCTGGATCTCACATCTTTTTTTTAACTCGAAGTCCACTATTCCCACACTAACAGCTACCCAGAGACTCCAACTACAGACTGACACATTTGGTTGTGTTACCCTACATAATTATTTTTAGTTATTATTTTTATTAGTTACCAGCATCTTCTTTCCCTCTTAACCCTCGAAGGACTCCCTGTCTCTATTTACTTGTGCATCATCTGCCTTCCCTAAGATGTCACCCAAGCTCCCAAGGAGGAAAGACCGTGCCTGTCTCGTGCACAGTCACACACTCAATGTCTGACATTCAAAATGCAAGCAGCACTTACGCAGCTGAATAAAACACTGAGGCCTTCAGTCCTGCTCTTTTAGGTCATTTACCCTAACTGGGTTTCAAGGCTCCTGAATCTAAGAATAACCGAGTTTGACTCAGCAGCAGGCAACTGCCTATGTTACTTTCAGCGTCTGAGGTTAAGGAGGAAAAGTGGGCCAGATGTAGACAGAACAAACTGCCCGATGGCACTTCCTTGCTCAGCAAATGCTAAAGACCCGCGTGTAACAAATACTGATGAATGCTGGCTCTGCTTTCCATTCTCCCAGGAGCCCCGACATTAACAGCCTACAATTTCTAGAAGTTTATGGTTCTCTCTCAGAAGACCATGAGCTCTTTAGGAATAAGAACCCTGCTTTACTCATCTTTGTTTTCTTAGAAATGAGAAGTGGGTCTGAATCAGGCAAGACTCGGAATAATAATTTGATGAATGCTTGTGATTGATTAGCAATACAAGCCTGAACACCAGAGTACAGAATTGCAAAATTTTATAATTCAAAGGGATTTCAGTAACATCTAAAACTACTCTGTCCAATAGGTTAGTCATTAGCTAGCTACATGTGGCTACTTAAGTATAAATCAAAATTAATTAAGGCTGGTACAATGGCTCATGCCCATAATCCTAGCACTTTGGAAGGCCAAAGCAGGAGGATCCATTGAGGCCAGGAGACAAAGACTAGGCTGGACCAGGCCCCCAACTCTTAAAAAAATTTAAAAACTAGCCAGTCGTAGTGGTGTGCACCTATAGTCCCAGATATTTGGCAGGCTGAGGTGGGAGGATCACTGGAGTCCAAGGCTGCAGTGAGCTCTTATCATGCTACCTTCATTCTAGCCTGGGTGAACATGAGCAATCCTGTCTCCAAAGAAAATAAAAAAAGAAATGAATATGAAATTAAATAAAGGTGAAATTGTGTTCCTCACACATACTAGCCACTTTTCTTGGACTCAACAGCCATTGGCTAGCAGCTTTTCCATCACAGCAGAAAATACCTCTAGACAGCATTGAAAAGGGTCTCGTTTTATAGTGAGAGAATTGAATCTCAGAGGAAAAAAACTGATTTCCTCCTAAGTCACACAGTGAGGAATGGAAATACAAGCAAGAACAGAAGTCTCCTGGTTCTCCTCAGTGTTTCTTAAGCCTTAATTACACTGGATCCACCAGCCAAGGGGGCCTCACATCCAAAAGCACCAAGGGACCAAGGGGTCTGCTTCCTTCAAGGCAGCATGGCTTTGGATAGCTAGGAAGAAAGCCCAGATGCACAGGGCAGAGAATAAGCGTGAGATGCAGAAGCAAATGATGGGAAACCAATGCTTCCCACAGAAAGCTGAAGCACAAGCGATCTGAAGCCTGCCCCAATGTGTGCTGTCTTTTCTTTTCTTTTCTTTTTTTTTTAAGCTTCTCCCAACTGTTTTCATTTCGATGTTGGAGGTTAATACCCAAGATGGACACTCTTTTTGAAGAGTCCCTTTTGATTTTAATTTCTTAAAGTTGTCATTTGAGCTCCCCTTTTTGTTTATGTTTTACCCATCCCACAATTTTTGTCTTTCTTTCCAGGTAACTTGATCCTTGAAAATGTGCAGAATCCATTTATACCCCCTGCTTTTAATTAAACATTAACTCATTCTTTCAACTGGGTCTTTTAGGATTTTACATTTATAAATGTATGTGTCTTTTCCTGAAATTACATCAAATCTTCAAAAATGTGTTTCATAATCTTTAAATAGCTTGGAATGACTTTGGCAACATCTCAAGAAAACCTATCAAAGGGAATGCCCATCTCTTCTGCATACAGGGTACAGCCTCCATGCCACGGCCTGCACACACAGACCTCAGGGCATTTAACATCCAACTGAGGTCTAAGCCCCATAGTGAAGATTTCCACATCTAAAAGAAGTCACAGAAATAGAGCATTTGTATCTTTATTTTATGAAAACAACACTGAGAGGAAGCAGAAGGCAGAAAAATAAGCATTTGCTATGGATGGCTTAGTCTTCCAATGGGAACGTTCACCACAGATGACACACCAAGAAGTGATGGCAACCCAGACCCCAGGTGTCACTGTTCCCAACCATAGGCCTGGAGGTGGGCTGGGAGAGCTGGAAAGGTGGGTGGGGGCTGGTGCTCAAGCTTCCAGATAATCCAATTAAACCAAGACAGCTTCGGAATCTGCAAAAAAGACCCTCATGATGAACAAATGGAGCACAAAAAAAATAGTATTTAGGAAAATTCCACTGATGAGTCATGTTTTTTTTCTGGTATATCTCCTAGGGTTTCTGAAGATTTCATTACCCTCATAAGTGAAATTCTTTAAATTACTGAAAGAAGGTGCTTATTGAAACCTATAGCTCTCCATCCTTTGGCAGGCTTTGATTTGAAACATTCAAAACACATCCAACAGCCTCTTCTTCCCGAAGACAGGGGCTTTAATGTTAAAAAGAAAGGAAAGAAAAGAAAAAAGCAGGTCTCCTTACACCAGCCAGCTCCCTCCTCTTAAAGAAAAATGTTACCTAAAAATTAAGGCATTGAAGCCAAAATATAGTAGCAACCTTTAAAATGTAAGTCATGTTCTTTGTTCCTAAAGAACAAAGAAACAATTCCCATAACCCAGAGCCCTGCGTGCACACAATTTCAGAGGGGGACGGAAGTTGCAAACTAGGCCAACCTCTTTACACTACAAACGAGGAAACTGAGGCCCAGAGAGGGTGAAGAATTTTAATAGCTAGCAGGTGCTGAGCCAATGCTTGGGCCAGGTGTCCAGAGTCCAGATCCTTTGAATAAAAGAAAAAGAAGTAATTCCATTACCTAGAGCAAGGAGAGGAGCGTTTAAAGGTGGGAAGTGAACACAGGTTCCTCAGCATCTCCACTTCAGCTATGGATATGTACAATCGGGGTCCATCTGGTCAAAAATAGAACTAATTGGAAAAGCAGTGCTAAGAAGTGTGCTGGAGAGAGCACTGGTGCACTGGCCCTTTCCGTTACATGGCTGGGGGAAACAGGTCTCTGGCTACCTTGCAGGGAGTGAAAATACAGCCATGCCCGTGAAAAGACTCTGCAGCTACACAACACGGTGAAAATGGAAGTGATCACCATTCCAGCAGATCTTGCAAAAGAGTGAGGAGCCAGCAGCCTCTCCTGGCGGTCCCTGGCTGCCTGAGGAACAGTGGCAGCAACAGGAAGCATCCCCAGCCCTTCCTCCCTTGTCCGTTCACTCAGGACAACAGAAGTGGGGGGCTGAGCTGGGATGTGCCGTGAAGAGCTCGAACACCTTCCTCTTTCCTTCTCTTCCTCTTCGGAGTTGGAAAGGATTAGAGACTACGGAGCCAGGCACAGCATTTTTCTGGTTGGTTTTGTCTTTTTGAATTGCCTTTCATAGTGGAGAATGTTGGTGTTTTGGTATTTCCCAGTTTGGGTGCACCTTTGCTTCCCACGCCCACACACAGGCTCTTTGGAGGACTCCTCACACTCATACAGACAGGAGTTCCTGGGAATTTGCTTCTCCCTAGAGGAGGCTCCACACCAAGGGCAGACAGGTGTGAAGGTACGCAGTATCCATGCCCAGTCTCCTTGGCCTGAAACCTACTGATCATGGGAGCACCCTCCCATCAGAGTGAAGTCCCTCTGAGACCTTCCACTGTGATTGCGTGCTTGTTCGCCTTAGTCCCTTTCCCCGACGTGAGAGCATGTTATTAACCAGTCTCTTACAGGCAGTCCTCCTTTTAACATCTACTTTTCGGGAACCAGACCCAGAACTTTCATCTCTCTTATGCCTTTGCTGCTGGCCTAAGATAAACCTACAGTTGCCTTTTGTTTGAGAGAGGGTGCTGCTCTGGTAGGACTTAGAAGAACAGTTCTCCCCCAGAAACTTAAGCACATATTTTATAAAAGTGCTTGGATCAATTATCAGTGTCTGTTATTGGATAGGAAGGAGCCAGGGGAAGACAGATAGGCCCACATGTGAAGTATTTGCCATTACTGGCCTAGAGGAGAGGATGCAAGAAGGTCTGTTTTTATTCTAGGTCTAAAGTCACCTCCAGCATAGCCCCAAGGAGTCCAGATGGCTCTGTGCAATCCACCTCACTGAGACGCCCCAGGGTTTATTACCCAACCAGTAACAGATGTACATTGTGCCTGTTCCCTCCATAGGTGCCCCAAGGAATCTGTAGCAGCTGTGGGCAACTGAAGGAGGGTATAACTTGGGGCATTCCTGGGCCCATCCAATCATGAGTAGCAAGTGCTAATTAAAGGGACTGGAGAAAGCTCCACAGAGGAGCTATTCTGGTGTAGATAAAGTCTGACAGCTTCAGCTCAACTTGACATTGGACAGACCTGAAGATGTGCATATATTGTACAAATATCAGAGGCTAGTGACAGACTTAGGGCTTGTTTGAGCATCAAGCCAGTAGGCAAATAGCAAAGCTGATATCAGGAGATGCAGAAAAGCTCAGTCTATGAAGCAAGCTAGTGTTAGCAGTCTAGAAGTGGAGGCCATGTCCCGGAAGTCAGAGACACGGGACACATGACCAGAATGACCCAGAGGCTTTCTCACCTAAGTCCACTTTTTCTCCTTCATTTTTATTGACTTACAACAGACACAAGATAAAGTACACAAAGTACTAAGTGAAAGAACGAATTGTTACATATTGATGTGACATTTCCATAACCCCAAAAGGCTTCTATACCCCTTCCTAGTCTGTTCTCCTCCCCAGAGGTCACCAAAATTATGGCTTCAATCACCATAAACTAGCTTCACCTATTCTTGAACTTCAGATAGTTGGAATGCTACAGTATAGACTCTTGAGTGTTGCATATCACATCTGTGAGATTTATCCACATGTCGCATGGACAAGACGTTCTTCGTCTTACCATGCACAAATCGCTATATAAGTATACTCAATTTACTTATCCATTTGAGTAATTTCTAATATTTTACTACCATGAATGAAGCTACTGTAAATATTCTTGTACATGTGTTTTGGCAGACATGTTTGCTCACTTCTTTTGGTGAAAGACCTTGGATTAGAATGGCTAGGGTCATAGGACAGGCATACACTTACCCGATTTTCTAAAGTGATTGTACCAATTGACACCTACATCTCTGTATGAGAATTCTTCTTGATGCACGTCCTGGTCCACTCTTAATATTATCAGTCACTTTTAACCCATTCGGGTAGTAAAATTTCACTGTGATGCTAATTTGCATTTTTCATCATTTAGGACTGACCCAGGCACCTAAAAGCTAGACATCTCTTCCACAGCATCCTGAAGTTGCCTCTTTACTTCTGACCCACAGAGTCACCCTGATCACACGGGCTACCCCCTGGGCACTTACCAACAAAGCTAGCCCTGGGTAGGAGAGACAAGAGACAGACAAAGATACGATAAACAGACTTTACTGTGAAACATTAAGAGAGCTGAGGGCCACGGAACAGACACATCACTGACCTTGCAGCTACTACCTGCCCTAAACTCTCCTCCTCTGAGGTGGAACTTCCAGATGTTTCTCCAGCTCAAACCCCAGGCAAGCCCTGGTCTCACCCAACAGAGCTGAAAAAGTCAAAATACCAAGTGAGCCCAGAGAAGAGAGACTGTAAAGATGGAAAGAAACAGAAAACAATGCCCAGAGCATACAGTATGCAGATCTATGTAAATCAAATATAAAAGCCAGAATGCGAGCCTTCAAGTCATAATGCTCTCCAGCTGTCCTACCAGGCTGTCTCCATTCCAAAGGACTCAGGGGTACGCTGGGGGACCAGTAGGCAGCATAGTTCAGCAAGAAGGGTATGGTTTTCCTCTTTCCTTTAATCTAGGAGCATGAGTTCACTGAGTCCCTTGAGATCCATAAAATATGGAAGCTTGTTGTTTTTTTAACTGGTTGTCCATTTGTGTTCAAGTAAATGAGGCACAATTTCTTCCGTTTGGTCTTCGGCTTCAGAGTCAGATGGCAGGGGGATGTTGCTGTCTGTGGCACCCACTGCAGGCCTAGGAGGGGCAGTGGTGGCTGTCCTGCGAATCTGAGATGGTAACGTGAGTATTTGACTCAGAATCAGTAGTCTGACTTGCAGCCCCAAGTGCCCCTGCTCTTATGACCTTCAGCAAGTAACTTCCTCTCTGAGCCTGGTTTTTCCCATCTGTAGCATGAGCAGATTGGACTAGGATGGTCTCTTTCAAGGTGAAGAGTTCTCTGAGCCTGTGATTCTACACTTTTTAAGTTCCTTTCCATCTAAATGCCAATCAGTGTGAATCACTCTGCCAAGACACAAATGAGTCCATCCCCACATGTGGTGATTATAGCCGGCCAGACCCTGCCACATGCCAGAGATGATAGAAAGCCTGACCCAGATTCTGCGCGGTAGAGACGGACCTTCGCATTGAGACATAACAAGGGCTCTGCAGCAGCATAATAATGCTTGCCTGGCTGATTTATTAAGCGTCTAACTTAGAAGTGCATTGTTCCGTAATGCCTTGGAGTTTAGGCAGCGCTCCATGAAAAACAGTGGTAGCGCAGGCAGTTGTGTTCAGATCCTGTTACATCCCACAACTTCCAGCTCCCCAGTCCCCTCGCTGCAGCCTTCATCTCCTTTTCCACCCTGCTCGGAAGCCTGGCCGCCCCTGCCTGGGTCACACCGCCTCTCACGGCCAGTTCTCCCCAGTCTGTGGCGCCCCCTATTGACGCTGGGATTCTGTCAGTCGCTCCAGCTCCGCAGCCTCTGAGCTGAGCAACTGGAGCTAAGACCACCCCTCTAACTCGGGGAACTCAGCGGTAAGGTCAGGCAGAAGACACGTACTGACACCCCCACACCCTGTCCCTTTGCCCGGTCTAATTTTCTCTTATCACCGCCTACCATGTTTACTTTTTTTTCTTTTTCTTTTTCACTGCTTTTGTCGTCTGTCTTCTCCATTGGACTTACAGCCCAGTGATAGAAAGGCCCTTTGCCTGTTCTGTCTTTTATGGCATTTCCAGCACCTAGGGAGTTGTGTGGCATTAAGGAGGTGCACAGTAATATTTGCTGAAGGAATCATTTATTCATTTAATAAATAAATATGTCAGGCGGTAGCAAGGACTATTGAGCAACATTAAGCAAAGTAAAGAGGCAGAGGGTGCTGAGAAAATGAGAGGTGTTGCTATTTCAGATACGTTGGTCAGGGAGGGCTCTATGGTAATGACATTTCAGCAGAAGCCTGAAGGAAATGAGAAAATGAGCCACTCAGAGACAGACAGGAAGAAAGTTCTAGATTGAATGGCTGATGCAAAAGCCCAGGAAAAAGCTTGGCATGTTTATAGAGATCAATGAGGCAGATGCAGAGGGCAGGAACAGAAGGCAGTGAGGGCCAAGAGGTACCAGTGTCAAAACACGGAGACAGCCCGGGGGCCAAATCCACACTATCCCCTGCTCTTGTAAATGCAGTCTTGTGGGAGGGACATAGCCTTACCCACCTCTGTATTGTCTATGTCCGCTTTCTTGCTACAGTGGAGTTGAGTAGTTGCTACAGACACCAGTGATGTGCAAAGCCAGGGATATTTACTGTCTGGCCCTTTCCAGAAAAAAAGAAAAATGTGCTGGCCCCAGCCCTGGATCACCAAAGGCAACTATAAGGACTTTGGCTTTTCTCTGAAGAACATTAGAAGCCATTTGGGGACCTTGAGCCAAGGACTGACATGATCAGATTCACAATTGAGAAGGATCGGGGTGGCTGCTGAGCAAATAATAAATTGGAGGGGTAGAAGCAGGGAAATCAATTAGGAGGTGAGAAATGAAGGTGGTTTGGACTGGAAATGTAATCAGATTAAAAGAGATGTAGAAAGTCCAGCAGTGTTCATAGCCTGGGGTTATCTGGGTGTGCTTTGCCCTAAAAGATTTTGGCCCTGAGCATCTGGGTTTATGAAAGAGACTTGGGGAGTCATTAGAAAAGTAGGTAGTTTTTTCCATGGCAGGAAAGGAACCACAGCAATAGTGCTAAAGGTTGCAATGAGCTAATACCCTTTTCCAGTGATCTCCATTTGGCTCCATATTCCGGGTTTGGGCTAGGGTCCAGACAGGACCCTGATTCACTTCCTGGTGCCACTAGTGCCTGGTGGTTTCACTCACTGAGGAAGACACTCCCATGGTTCAAGGGGTCAGAAGAATCCACGCAGAGGAGAGTCAGGGCCTAGAGTGATGGCTGGGCAGTCAACCAAAGATTCAGGAAGTCAAAGGCTAGAAAAGGAGGTGGCGGTACAACAGGAGATGCTGAGAAAGGATGTATGAGAAGGTCGTACATTCTTTGATTAGCTCACAAACCACCAAGACCAGGGATTGGGTTTCACTTCCCACCATCTCCTGCACACCACATATGCAGGCTGCCCTATAAATGAGACATGTTTTCCCATTCACCTCTGTTCTTGATGTTCTTTAACCAGACTTCTAACATACACAGCTATTTGAGGACTCACTCAGAGCATTGAGAAAGTCCAAGAGGTTCCAGAGAGACAGGGGAGAAAAGAGGAGTTTGGGAGACTGACAGCCCCATGCTTGAACCTCATAACTATAAGTTATCAGCTGTGTGACTTGGGGCAAGTTACTTAACTTCTCTGTGCCTCAATTCCATCACCTGATAATTGAAGGGGATGAGAAAGCAGAGTTTTCATGATGATTGCAAATAATGTACAAGAAGCCCTGAGCCATATCAGCAGCTATTACTGATGAGACAGGATTATGAAGCAGTGAGCTTCATTTACCAGTTATGTCATCCTCAGAAACATAATTAGCCTTTCCTAACTTCATTGTTTTCTTACCTGTAAAATGAAGAGAATACAACCTATGTCATAGGAGTATGGGGATGATTAAATTCACTCAGAACAACAGAAGAAAGCCCTTGGTGAAGTGTTTGCATAGAGTGGACACTCCAGGAAGCCCAGATACCGTTGCTACTGTGAAAGGAACTGAAACTCTGAAGTCAGGACTTTCCACAAGAGGTTAAGAGGGAGACTGAGAGAGCAAACAAGAGACCACAGGTCCACAGAAGGCTAAGGCCAAAGACAACCAAAGGCAAAGGGGCCAGGACTAGCAGTGATATAAGAATGCCCATCCAGTGCAGAACAGCCATGCTCTCAGGATCCAGGCCAACCCAAGACATGGATGGCTGTACTGGCTTAGGTCACCAAAGGGTCCTTCCTTCCCCTTCAAAATCTAGGGTGTGGATATGGGAGGGAGCCTGTGACAGATGATAAAGATTGCCTGGAAGAAATAAGGGAAAGTTCTCACTTTTTATTTGCTCCTACCTTGGGCCTCCTCACACACATAAATTTGCACAAGTAAATGCTGGCAAGCTCAGGACATAGCAAGGACGAACACATGGTGAGTGCTGGGGAATTAATAAAACATGTAGTGAAACCTGAAGACTAGGAAGGATGTGTAGTGTCTCTTGCAGAATGAAGACAAGTCATTTGCTCTCTCTGAGCCTGTTTCTTCATCTGTAAAATGGAGATAAATGGCCCCTGTCTACCTCATAGGTTTAAGTTGTTATGAGATTTAGCTAAGGTTTGAGAATAAGGAACTAATTTATCAAGACCATCCCTACCCAATATATCACAAATTATATTCATCTCAGAGACAGAAATGGGATGGTGAGTGGGAAGGCAGCACAGGTAGGTGGCCTCCCAAGCTCCTGACTGGCCACAGAATTGATGCAGCCACCCAATCTCCCCACCCTCAGCTCCAGGTGTTAGAACTTGCTTCCCCATTGGCAGAGGATGCTCATTAGAGTAGGAGACTATGTGCAAGTCCAAGTAGGTCCATGTGTGGGACTGAGGCACTGGAGATGTCTGAGATGTCTTAGGACCTTGAACTATCCCAAGGCACCCTGAAAGAGTGGTTTAGATGGACCAGTAGGTGCTCGAAGGAGGCATCATGTGGTGGCTGATGAAGGACAGACAGCACTCAGTGAAACAGAAGGTATGGGCAGCTTGGACTTCCTGACTCTGGCCTTCAGTGCCATCTCTTTGCCAATGTCTGGACTCTGGGTGGCCTGGAATTACCAGAGTCTGCTGAGGCCCCCTCCCCCACTGTTCCACATATCTAAGGCACTGACCAAAATGTGTTCACAGACCATGTCATGGAGAATCCATAAATGTCTGCTTTGTTAAACAAGCAAATAATGAATTGAGAAGTAACCACTGGAGTTTCAAGTAGTTAAGCTTGGTTCCTACGAACATCGACCAATTTCCTTTTCATGAAAATGACGCTTGATTGTTTGAGCTCTAATCTAGAAAGTCAAAAAAACATGGGTCACCTGGGATGAACTCAACCTGTTCCCTTCTCTACAAAAGGACAGTGGCAATACATGGTAGCTTCTGAGTTTACTTCACAGGCTAATTGAGAGAGTCAAATGAGAATGAGCATGAACATGCTTTCAATATAATAGGAGGTACAATGACCTAATGTTTTCAAAAGCTTCCATGGATCAATTTGAGGTCAAAGGGAAGAACATTAGCTGCCAGGGTCAATGGATGGAGCTCTTGTTCTCCATGCCTACAAGGCTTTGAATGGCACACACCTGCCTGCCCACGTTCATTCTCTCCAGAGCCCATCATCTCTCCATTCTGAGGATAGGAATGTGGCTAATAGACATAGCAGCAGCAACATCAGCAGAAAGAACAGTTACATTGAAGGAGCACTTACTATGTGCATGGCTCCATGCTAAATGCCTCTCTTCATTATCTCATTAAGTCTCAAAACCATCTGTTTCCACCGGGAGTGGTAATTAGGTTACTTTTGAGTAAATATTCACTCTTCACCTCTCTCCCTAGCAGGAATATATTTCCTACTTTATAAATGTGGGACTTGGCCATGCAACTTGCTTTGGCCAATGGAATAAATGCAGAAGTCACAGGGCATGAGTTGTAAGCCTCAGGCACATCACCCATCTGGAAGCTTCAGAGCTCCATCAGGAGAAGTGCTGGCTCCCATAGCCACTGCCCTCAAGCCTGGACCCCAGAGCAACCCTCACAGAGCAGCCCACAACTTGGGTCCAAGGTTCACTCTTCTACAGTCTAAGGACATGCATCCCCAGTTGACCAGCCACCCTGTAAGCAAGAAATAAATGCTTATGTTGGAGTGCTACTAAGATTTTGTGGTTGTTTATCATGCAGCAATAGTAAATACTATTAATTAATTTTGTAGATGGGGAAACAAAGGCTCAGAAGGTCTAAGTAATTTACCTAAGGTTAGGTAGCATGTGAACGGAAGAACGAGGGTAGAAACCCCTTCTTCCAAGTGCTTAAGACTGTTGGAAGTCTTACTTGCTGTTCTGCCATTACACTGTTCTGCCTCCTACTTGCTGTCTAAGGAATATGCTTCATGCCAAGCAGCAGGAGAGTAGCCAGAGCAATAAAAAGGAAAGAAGTAGTTCCTGGGCCTACCCAGGGAGATACTGACGGTGAATCCAGAGTAGCAATTCCTGATTTCCTCATAAAGAGGCTTGTTGTCTGCCGCCCTGGAACCCTGTCCATACCAGCTGTTGTTCTCTAAGTCTGGGTCCAAGGCCAGGAGAGAGTTCCACAGAGACACCCCTATCCCCAAAGCCAGCAGCAAGTGCAGAGCTCCCCAACATGCATTCATGACCCATTGACACTCCACCCCCCACTCTCAGCAAAACTATTTCCCAAGGTGCTAAGAGACAGCCAGTCTTCACAGTGCTGTGCTAAATAATGACTTGAACATTCTGAAACAAATTTTTTAAAATGGGTAAGGGAAAAAAATATGTAATCCAGTCATATTTCTGCTTTTTGTGAGTATGTGATCCTTAATCAGAATGACCTCTTCTATACGAAGTGACATTTTAAATTTTCAAAAATGTATCCTGTCCCTTCCCAATTTACTTAAAAGGTAGACAGTTTTCTTCCTAGGGGCACCAGGATATCATTATCTCAGAGCTTCCATTTTCTCTCAAGCAATGGAAAATAAGTAAGGAAATGAACAAAGCAATTGTTCGTTCAATGCAATTCCCCAAAGGGCATGGAAACCCAGGGAATTCATCTGCCAAGTTATTCAGAATGCTAATAAGACCCTAAGCCATGGAGTTAACTGTGAATATAAGAAGAGACCCATGTATATGGGAAACACCAGGGATCTCTGCCCTGGTTGGCTCCCCCCTCCCTGCCTGACTCATATTTTCTTCCAGCTCCAGATAACTCTTTAACCCAAGAGTTATCAGTAGCACACTGGACTTTTGTATCACCAGAGATCAAATTTGGCTGCACATAGCAGAAAGCCCATTTAATAATAGTATGGTTGAATTGAGAATTATTTTTCCTCATGAAAGAAGAAGTCCATATGTAGTAGGTTCCTAGCATTGGTTTGGTAGCTGAGTACATCAGGGCAAGGTCTCTGCAATTCTTTTGGCCTTTCCTGCAAAATCACAAGATGACTGCGCCTGCTCCAGACATTTCATAGGCATTCAAGGCAGGAGGGAAGAGAGTGGGGCCAGAAACAGGAAAGAAAGATGCCTATATTAAGAAAGCAAAATTTTCCCAGAAATCCTGAGCAGACTTCTAATTACATGTCGCTGGCCAGAACCATGTCACATAGCTACCAAGATACCAGGAAACTAGGAAATGTAGCTTAGCAGCTGAGCACATGGGTGACCTCAGAAAATCAGCACAAACTAAATTGTCAGACCTTGTAGAGGTTTGTCTTCCCTCAATGTATAAATTGATAGTTATCAGTTTCTCCCTTCTGTGTACAATCAAGAGTAACACATAGAGAATATGGTACCAGTTGAATAGTGTCAATGATTTCCCCTTTCTATGCATAAAAGAAAATAACAAAAATTTAAGCCCAATGCTAGCTACTGCAGCTTAGCCCCAAGACAATAAAACAGCACCTACTATTATAGCATGTGGTCCAAAGAAAATGAAAGATGGGAGAAAAGGAAATAAGTGCCTTTAATGTCAAGTCCAGATCGAGACCCAGCACAGTCAAATTGAAAAAGGTAGCAGCATTGAGATTTCATTTTATCTGAAAAACAAGCTAATAAATTAACTAGTTATTATTTCATGGGTTTTTGGCAGAAGACATGAGACTTCTGGGTCAGAGAAAAGAGACTTTATTATTCACGGCACATCCAGAAGGATGAGCATCAGCATGTGTGTCAGTTCTCTTTGTCTTCAAGTCACACTGAAGTTGTGGGCCCAGGTGGACACTGTGTACACAGTGAGTTTGCAGCATAGATGAGGGACATTGGGCTTAGGGAACATGCTATTTTATAGGAAGCAGTAACATACCTGTGTTTTTTATTCCAAATAGAGACATTACCATATTTCTAAAGTTGGTATAAACACAACCCTGAGAAATAGCCAGGTAAAGAATGGTCAGGACTTTGCTTTCTTAGCATAGCCAGCAAGAAATAACAGAGATGCTGAGAGCCCATGGCAGATTGCCTGCCCCAACAGTACATAGTCCCACACATTTAAGTGAGCTGGCTATTTGTGGTAAGGATAAGCTTGTAGCAAATATAGTTATCCTGATACATAATGTGTCATCTGCCTATCTCTATGAAGACTCTAAACCCAATAAAGTATATGCACGTGCATGTTCTTACTTTTCCCAGATATATTTCCAAAAACTCCTGGGTAAACCATATTTTTAAGTCAAATCACATTTTAAATATTCTGGAAGAGAATGCCATAAGCAAATCCTTTTATAGTGGAAATACTTATCACCTAATTCATCTGTTTGTAAATTTGTGGGATTATAAACATTGAACTTTCTTAAAGCAATCCATACCTATACTATTGTAACCCTGCCATTTGCAATGAGTTGTTACACATTATAAACAGTAAATCTTTCAAGGATGTCTGATTTGACCACAGTCATATAAACATAGTCATTGACCAAACGGATCCCATCCCAATTTCAAACTACTCCTGCCTTTTTTAAAACTTCCCCATAAATATTTTAGGAAAATTCCTCAATCAAGCCAGATGCTGCTACTTTGAGTGAATGATCTCATGGTTGGAATTTAAAATCAACCCCATAGAAGTACCCCATAGAAGTCTCCCTATACATAGTCCTCTAATGCTCCACAGGTAAAAAATTAGCAGGGTTACAGTTAAAAACCTTGAGAATTTTTTTTCAGTCTTTTTCCCACATAAATTTTGACCATGAGTTCCTTCCCCTAGACCTCACTTACCCCACCAAGAATATATTGTTGCCTTACTAATAGGAATTTGGAAATTCCATCACCATTTCTCAGATCAATGTGCCAAACCTATAGTACTTTCCAGCAAGAAAAATGTCTGCTTTTCCCTTTATTAGATTATATTTCATAAACATATGAACCATAACAGCAGTGAAGGCAGGTCAAAGTGACATAAATATGATTTCACTGCCACACAAAAGAAACCAAAGACACTACATATACAAAAGAGAATGTTTAGCATCTGCCAATGCTTAATAGTCCTGTAGGAATCCATAAAACAGAGCAAGGACATGGAAGGTACAAAACAAAATCTTTGTTGAAAATAAGAATATATTCCACTCAGTATAATCTAATACCAAGTCTTACCTTGGTATAACACTTTCTGACTAGTATTTTCACAGCACATTATTTGCTTACTACAGCCCTATGGAGAATGATAGGCAAAATTCTTGGGTCAAAAATAAGTATGAAAAATTTTCCTTCAAGGACACAAACTGACCCTTTGTCCTTTGTTCTTTCCAAAGCTTTGGATCCACACTTACTCACTGGAAAGGGAAAGGTATTTATTATCACTACTACATACAGAGATGGGACCAAATGACCAAAATACAGTCCACTGTCCTCTCTACAGAAAGCATATAGATGACCACTCAATTATCTAACACCAAAGGAGAGACAAGAAAAGACTCAAAATTACAAGCACTGCTTTTGCTTTCAGGACTCAAGATGCTTTTATCAGAAGGACATTTGCATTAGACTGTTTGTTGTAGCTCAATTTACAATCGTCAAAACGTAGAAATGGCCTAACTGCCCACCAACCCAGGAATGGATTAACAAGTTGTGGTGTATGTATACAATGGAACTCTATTCAGCCATTAAAAAAAGGTGGAGATTTTACATCTTTTGTATTAAACTGGATGGAAGTGGAACACATTATTCTTAGTAAAGCATCTGAAGAATGGAGAAGCAAGAATCCTATGTACTCAATTCTAGTATGAGGAAAATTGATGGCCTTGTACCTGGTGGGCAGTGGGGCAAGAAGGGTACAGGGGAGGGAATGAGAGAGGGGTCACGGCACGGGACACACGTCTGGGGATGGGTCACAATTATAAGAGGGACTCTAGCTAACAAATGCAATCAGTGAAACCTGGTTCTTTGTACCCTCAATGAATCCTCAACAATAAAAAAAAAAGATACTTTGGCTAAAATGAATTTTCACTATTTCTTGTTGCTTCACTTTGCAGGATTTTGGAGTCACCATGCCTGTGGCTTTACTTCAAGGTTTGATCTGATATTTTCTCTGTTGCCACTTATGACATTTTGGTTCTGTGTTTAGTTCTTGAAATAATCTATTTTTCTCACATATGGTGATTTGTAATACAATGGATACAACCTCAGGCCTAAATTCGTTATAAATACATGTAACAATCTCTTGAAACAGTACCGCTGGGATTCTGCCTGGTTTCATCTACTTTCCCACCTTTTTTTTTGTTCTTCTTGATCCCAGTTCCTCATTCTTAAATTATATTTTAATAGTATTATGGTTATGGCTTGGCACCTGTAGCTCAGCAGCTAGGGCACCAGCCATATACACCAGAGCTGGTGGGTTCGAATCCAGCTCAGGTCTGCCAAACAACAATGAAAACTACAACCAAAAAATGGCTGGGTGTTGTGGCAGACATCTATAGTTCCAGCTACTTGGAAGGCTAAGACAAGAGAATCACTTAAGCCCAGGAATTGGAGGTTGCTGTGAGCTGTAATATCACGGCACTCTACCTAGGGTGACAGCTTGAGACTCTGTCTCAAAAAAAAAAAAAAAAATAGTATTATGGTTATGTTTAAGAAAAACTTAGACATGTATACTGAAGGATATGCAGGTAAATTATATGACATCCAGAATTTGATATAAAATCATCTGGTAGTGGGCTCAGTTTGGGGGTAGATGAAACAATGATACAAAATTGGCCATTTGTCGATGAGGTAGATTGCTACACAATGGTGTGAAAGCAGCCATCAACAAAACATACATGAATGAGCACAGCTGTGTTCCAGTAGAATTTGCTTTATGGTTTTTAATTTTGTGTAGTTTTTACATGCCACAAAATATTTTCTTTTTTCCAACCGTTTAAAAATGTAAAAACCATTCTTAGCTCATGGACTGTACAAAAATACATGGCAGGTTGGATTTGACTCATGGGCCATACTCCTGCTCTAGTAAATTGGCCCAAAGATACTGTGTCTACTCACCCTCCCCAGCTATATCCTCAAAAAGTCCCCATCATTGTTCCCTATAATAGTTTTCTATTGCTCCTGTAACAAATTACCACCAATTTAGCGGATGAAAACAACACGAGTTTATTCTCTGATAGTGCTGGTGATCAGAAGTTGAACATAAGTTTTAGGGAGTTAAAATCACGGTGTTGGCAGGCCTGGATCTTCCTGAAGACTCTAGGGCTTCTTCCTTCTTCCAGAGGCTGCTGGCATTTGTGGCTGAATCATTCCAGTTTCTACTCTTCTGTCACATCTCCCTCTCTGACTCTCTTGTCTCCCTTTTTTACTTACAAAGTCTCTTGAGATTATATTGCATAACCCACTGCGTAATCCAAAACAATCTCCCCATCTCGAAATCCAAAATTTAATCACATGTGCAAAGTTCCCCTTGTCATGTGAAGTAACATTCACAAGTTCCTACAATTAAGACATCTTAGACATCTTTGGGAGCTGTTACTCAGCCAACCGCATTCCCATTCAGACTTTCAGTGTCAATGTATGCAAAAGAAGGTGTCACCACTTAGCATGCAGACCTTGTGCCCACACAAAATTTGATTTGCCTTCCCTCTCCTTTTTGCCTCCTATAAAGGGCCTCCTCCCCCCATACCACAAGGGGGAAGTTAAGGTCAATATTTTCCCAACTTCACCCCTCTAACACCATCCTATGAACCATGACATTAAATCAGACACTGCTCCAGGTAGTAATGTAAATGAAAACAACTCCTATGTCTTAGAAAACCCTCCCAATTCTGGCCCTGTTTTCCTCTGAGTTATTTTTAAAGTTACACAAATTCTTCTCAAAGGCACACTAGAAATTTGCTTTCAGCTTCTTATCTATGCACAGCACAGACAATTGCATTATACCTAAGAGAATTAATGTGATTTAATTATATTATATTTGGGGGTAGTTTAATATCAGACTTCTTTTGTATAAGAAATTATTTCTTGGTGGAGTTAAACTCAGTTATTATACTCATTCTTTATTCATTAAACTCATTAAGATCAGTGGGAATTGCTTATAAATAACTATACTGTTGATTTGAAATATAGCAGATAAGTAAGGATATTCTAAGAGCACAGGAGAGCATAATGCTTCTTAGTTATTTTCTTGGGAGTTCATATATTGATAACATGTGTAGCATATGTTTGCAAGAATAGACAGACATCATTTAAAAGTTCTCTCTCTCTTTGCAAAGATAAAATGGATAATAAATTGACTATTATCTTTCTCAAGAATCTGTTAAAAGGTGTTAAAACCAGGACCACTACCTGTGTTTATATAGGATACTCATCACATAAGTGGGAGAAGGAAGGCTGAAATCACTGCACAAGGAAGGAAGGAAGGCTGAAATCTGGCCATGCTGTGCACCAAGTCATATATCCTGGCATAGGGCTATGAAAAAGAAGAGACCTCTTCCTTAACTCACACAAAGTCACTGTTATGTCCATGAGCCCCATTTGAAGGAATGTCTTTCTCTTACCCCATGAACCAGCAGAGGCCCTCACTATAATCCACTTGGGCTAGCATAAGGAAAACAGGGAAAATTAGTGGAAGATTATACATTTATTTCTTAAATCCCAAGAGAATTAAGGAATCAGTAGATATCATTTGAGATTAGAATAGAAAATAGAACGCTCTCTGCACCCCCTGGGAGGGCTGCTTTGTTGTCAGGGGACGCTGTCTGACAGGCGTCCTGGGAAGTCTGGCAAGAGCTTTGGACCCCAGTACCATGGGAACTGAAGGTCAGTGAAGCAAACAGGCCAAGATTAGGGGCAAAGAAGTCAGGAAGACAAGATCCGGTCTCCTTTGCAACTAGAGAGTGGCTTCTGAACCCCATATAGAAAATCCAGTGTGTGTTCTTTCCTAATACCACAGTGCCATCTGGTATCCAGGAATATATTCACACGCACACAGTTTTACCTTTTTTTGCTTCTTTTTTCAATAATTTTCCTTAATTTCTTTTCTTTGTTTCTCTTTTATTGTTGTTGTTGCCATTTGTTTAGTTTTTGCTGTTTGATTGTATTTTTACTTTTTCACTTTTGCTTTTTTCAATAGCAAGGGCTCCTCCATCTTTGTTAGTTTTTCAACCCCTTCTATTCATTATTTCTTTTTTATTTCTCTCCTTTTTCTGTCTTTTGCTATATATTTTTCTACTTTTCTCATCTTTCCCACATAAATTTCTCATACAACAGCTAAGATATCCATTTTTTTATCCATTTTTATTTTTTTCTCTTCTCTGAGGGCTGGTGGGTCATGGCATTAGTCTAGCTGGGTGGGGGGGTCAGAGCATTGGTCTGGCTCAAGGAGGCCACAAGCTCATGGTCTTGGATGTCTTTCTACCTTTGGCTCTTAGAAAGAAGGAATTGGTAGGTCCCTACTGCAACATACTGCTAATTTCTTTCTATATTTGGCATAGGTAGGATCTTGCTTTTCTCCAGGCTAATAAAGAGTGCCTGACTTAGATGGACCTGCCCAGCTCAGCCCCCCCAAGTCCTAGAGCTGTGGATGTGGTTAAACCACCTCACTGAACACCACCATTTCTCCTGTTGCTCTCTTTCTCTCTTACTGTCCTTTTTCTCTCCTTTTCTTCAGTTCTTTCCTTCCACCCCATCCTTTTTTTTTTCCTCTTTACCTTTTTCTTTCCTTTTTTTTCCCCCTCCCTTCTTGCTGTTTACCCTTATCTTCCTTTTGGCCTTATACCAAAAGGACATTTCAATACCTAAGCTCTGAGGCAAGGCAATTTAAAGCAAAGGAGGCAGTGATGAGGGAAAAAGTAGAGGAAGGAAGTGAACAAGAAGAAAACACACATGCAGAGGAACCAACAAAAAAATTCTGACAACATAAAAACCAAAATAGAGCAAGTCCCCCACACACACACAAAGGATCATGAGGCAGCTACATCAGAGGATTCCACCTATAAAGAATTAATGTAAATGACAAAAAGAGAATTTAAAATATGGATGGCAAAAACAATAAAGGGAATTGACGAGAAAGTAGAAAGACAGAACCAAAATATGGACCAAAGGTATAAAGAATATAGAAAGCATGTGGTGGATCTTAAGGACTTAAAGGAGTCAATCAGGGAACTTTAAAATGCAGTAGAAAGTATCAATAACAGATTAGACCATGATGAAGAAATAATCTCAGAGCTAGAGGATAAAGCTCTTGAGCTACCTCAGGCAGATAAAGAGGTAGGAAAGAAGAGAAAGAAAACATAATATTCACTAAGAGAATTATGGGACTTCATGAAGCATTCAAATATATGAATTATAGGTATGCCTCAAGGGGAAGAAGAATATCCCAAAAGAACTGAAGGATATCATAAATGAAAACTTTCCAAGTATCACTAAAGACTCTGAAACACTGCTTTTAGAGGGATATCAAGCTCCAGGTCATCTCAACACAAATACAGCATCTCCAAGACACATTATAATGAATCTATCCAAAGTCAAGGTGAAAGAGAAAATTCTCCAACCAGCCAGGAGTAAGTACCAATTGACCTACCAGGGCAGACCCATCAGAGTGACAACATACTTCTCAATTTTCCAAGCCAAAAGAAAATAGGTCATCTACCTTTAACCTTCTTAAATAAAACAATTTTCAGACCAAAATTCTATATCCTGCTAAACCAAGCTTCAAAATCAAGGGAGAAATCAAATCTTTTACTAATATGCAAACATTTAGGAAATTCACCACAAGATCAGCTCTACAGGAAATACTTTGACCCATTCTCCTGTTCTCCACGCTAAACATCACAGTGGATCTCCAGCAAGTAAACACCCACAAACTAAAAGACAAACCTAGCTTCCACAATGGCACAAAGGATAAAACTAAGTAACAGACTTTCACAAAATAAGATGAATAGAACTCCACCATGCTTACCAATTCTCTCAATAAATGTTAATGGCTTGAAATCCCAGGTGAAGAGGCACAGGCTGGCTAAATGGATAAAAAAGCACAAGCCATCTGTATGCTATCTCCAGGAAACACACCTAAGCTTGAGAGACAAAACATGACTCAGAGTAAAGGGTTGGAAAACAATATTTCAGGCAAATGGAAACCAGCAGAAAAGAGGGGTCACAATCTTATTTTCAGATACCTGTGGATTTAAAGCAACCAAAGTTAAAAAAGACAAAGATGGAAACTTCATATTGGTCAAAGAATCAGTACATCAAAAGAACATTTCCATTCTAAATAGTTATGCACCTAACTTAAATGCTCCCAGATTTATGAAACAGACCTTGATTGGTCTAGCAGTATGACATCCTATAACACCATAATAGTTGGGGACTTTAATATCCCTCAGCTTGAACTTGACAGATAATCTGAACAGAAACTAAATAAAGACACAAATGCAACCCTAAAACAAATGGGCTTAACTGATTTATACAGAACACACCACCCCAAAGCTATACGTTCTTCTCATTGGCCTGCAGAACATCTTCCAAAATAGATTATATCCTAGGTCACAAATAAAACCTCAACAAAATTAAAAGAATTGAAATTAAGCCTTCTATCTTCTCAGAACACAAGGCAATAAAGGTGGAACCCAAATCCAACAAAAATTTTCATCCCCACACAAAGGCATGGACATTAAACAATCTTATGTTAAATGACAGTTGGGTTAAGTAAGAGATAAAGGACAAAATTATTAAATTCCTCAAACATAACAACAATGAAGCTACAAGTTACAAAAACTCCTATGAGACACTGCAAAAGCAATCCTAAGAGGGAAATTTATCACAGTAGATACTCCAAAAAACAGAAAGAGAGCATATCAATAACCTAATGAATCACCTTAAAGAAATGGAAAAGGAAGAGCAATCCAATCCCAACCCCAGCAGAAGAAAAGAAATAACCAAAATTAAATCAGAAATAAATGAAATTAAAAACAAAAAAATTTCAGAAAATCAATGAAATAAAAAGTTGGTTCTTTGAGAAGATAAATAAAATCAGCAAACCTTTGGCCAGACTAACTAGAAACAGAAAGTAAAACCTCTAATAACCTCAATCAGAAATGAAAAAGGGGAAATAATAAGAGCACAGAGATGCAAGAGATTATTTCTGACTACTGTAAGAAACTCTATGGCCATAAATTTAACAAAGGGGAGAAAATGGACCAATACCTTGAATCATACCGTCTCCCTAGACTTAACCAGGAAGAAATAGATCTCTTCAACAGACCAATATCAAGCACTGAGATTACAGAAACAATAAAAAATCCTCAAACTAAAAAAAAAAAAAAATCCTCAAACTAAAAAAAAAAAAAAATCCCTGAACCAGATGGCTTCATACAAGAATTCAACTGAACTTTCAAAAATGAGCTTGTACCTATGCTGCAGAGCCTATTTCAAAATATTGAGAAGGAAGGAAACTTCCCCAACATGTTTTATGAAGCAATATCATGCTGATACCAAAACCAAGAACCAACTTGATACCAAAACCAATTTGAAAAGAGAACTACAGACCAATTTCACTAATAAATATTTATGCAAAGATACTCAATAAAATATTAGCCAATAGATTACAGCTATACATTAAAAAAATTGTACATCATGATCAAGTAGGCTTCATCCCAAGGATGCCAGGCTGGTTTAATATACACAAAACTATAATTATAATTCACCATATTAAAAGAAGCAAAACCAAAGACCATGTGATACTTTCAGTAGATGCAGAAAAAGCATTTGATAAAATTCAGCATCCTTTTCTAACAAAAACACTTAGGAATATAGGTATAAGTGGCACATTTCTTAAAATGATTGAAGCCATCTACAACAAACCCAGAGCTAATATTATACTGAATGAAGTAAAACTGAAAGCTTTTTCCCCTAGAACAGGAATGAGATAAGCATGTCCTTTATCACCACTACTATTTAACATAGATCTAGAATTTCTAGCTAATGCAATCAGGCAAGAAAAGAATATAAAAGTCATCTAAATGGGGGCAGAGGAGGTTAAACTCTTGCTCTTTGCCAACAATATGATCTTATACTTAGAGAATCCCAGAGACTCAACCACAAGACTCCTTGAAGTGATCAAGTAATACAATAATATCTCAGGGTATAAAATCAGTGTTCACATATCAATAGTCTTTGTATATACCAATAATGGCTAAGTTGGGAAGCTAATCAAAGAAACAACTCTCTTCACAGTAGTTTCAAAGAAAATGAAATCCCAGAAACATACCTAACAAAAGAGGTGAAGGACCTCTACAAAGAGAATTATGAAACCCTCAGAAAAGAAGTAGCAGAAGATATAACCAATGGAAGAACATACCAGCTCTTGGCTGGGAAAAATAAACTTAGTTAAAATGTTTATACTACCCAAAGCAATCTATAGATTCAATGCAATCCCCATTAAAATACCAACATTGAAGAACTAGAAAAAATAGTTCTTTGTTTGTATGAAACCAGAAAAAACCGGCATAGCCAAGGCAATTCTTAGTAATAAAAACAACGCCAGAGGCATCACTCTACCAGACTTTAGGTTGTATTATAAGTCCACAGTGATCAAAACAGCATGGTATTAGCACAAAAATAGAGACATAGACCTACGGAACCAAATAGAAAACTAAGAGATAAAACTAGTTTCTAGTTGACAAATGGTCTCTATTAAACCAAACAAAAGCATATACTAGGGAGAAGAATACCTAGTCAATAAATGTTGCTTGGAGAACTGGGTAACCACATGTAAAAACTGAAATTCGACCTGCACCTTTCATCACTTACAAAAATTGATGAAAAATGGATAAAAGATTTAAATCTAGGACATGAAACAATAAAAATCCTAGAAGAAAGTATGGAGAAAACTCTTGAGGATATCAGCCTGGGGAAAAATTTTATGAAGAAGACTTCAGCAGCAATTGCAACAACAAAAGTAAACAAATGGGACTTAATTAGACTGCAAATCTTTTGCATAGCTAAGGACACAGCAGTTAAAGCAAATATACAACTTTCAGAATGGGAAAAGATATTTGTGTATTACAAATTTGACAAAAGCTTGATAACTAGGATCTATAGAGAACTCAAATTAATCAACAAAAAAGAGCAAACAAGCCCATCTATCACTGGGCAAAAGACATGCACAGAACCTTCTCTGAGGAAGACAGACAAATGGCTAACAAACATATGAAAAAATGCTTATCATTCCTGATCATCAGAATGTAAATCAGAAATTACATCAGAAACGTAAATCAAAACCACCCTGAGATATCACTTAATCCCAGCGAAAGTAGCCCACATTGCAAAGTCCCAGAGTTGCAGACACTTGCATATGGAGCAAGCATATACCAGAGGTGACTGGTTCAAACCTGGCCCTGGCCAAAAAATAATAATAATAATAATAATAATAAAAAGCTGACAATAGAGCAATAATTTAAAAATCAATATTTACTTACTAGTGCATGTATTCCTTGCAACAACCTTGTTAGATCAGAAAAATCAATCTCATTCCATAGACATACTCTCTAAGAGGTTAAGAAACTTGGTAAAGGCCACCCAGCTGGTAAGTGACAGGACACTCAAATCTAGGTGCACCTGTGCCTGCCGTATTGTTGTGCTGTTCACTACTCTCCACAGCCTCTTTCTCCCTAGACCTGTGATTAGTGTTTGTCTTTTTTGTGTGTTGCTATGACAAGAGACCCAGACTGGGTAATTTTTAAACCATAGAAATTTAGTCCTCACAATTCTGGAGGCTGGAAAATCAATCAACTCACCAATATTTGGTGTCTGTGAAGGCTTGGTCTCCACTTTCAAAATGATGTTTTGTTGCATCCACCAGAGAGGATGAATGCCAGTCCTCACATGGCAGAGAGTAGAAGAAAAGGATCTATGCTAGTTCCCTCCTGCCCTCTTACAAGGTGCTAAACCATGCAGAGCCCTCATGGCTAAAGAACTTCCCAAAAGGCCCCACTACAATGGGATTGCTTCAATGCACGAATTTTTGATGGACTCATTCAGACCACAGCAGTTTTCTTACAGCTACTCATTGATATTTCCTGCTCTTCTTCCAGGCACAGAGGAGGAATGCACTTGCCCTTGACGTTAGGCACACATGTAATTTGCTTCAGCCAAAGAAACACATATAAGAAACATTATGTGTCACATCCAGACAGAAGCCTGGAAGAACCAGTGTATGATTTCTTCCTCCCTCCCCCAACGATCAGAGACATTCTAAGTGGTGCAGCTCTATTTAGCCTGCATCCCTGAGAAAGGACAACATGAAGTAGAGTATACTCAGCCAACATGCAGTGAACTTGTAACGTGAGTCAAAAATGAACTTTGATTTAAGCCACCAATATTTGGGCTTGTTATTGTAGCATAACCTAGTCGTAGGTCTGTCCTGACACAGTTATGGAGGGTCTTTCCTTTATAGCAGCTAGGAGATCATCTTATCCAGTAAGCCACACAAGTTCTTCCTTTTTCTAATTGCCCAAATGCTGTCCATCTTTCACAGAGCAGCTAAAATCCCACCTGCCCAAAAAGCTTTCTTTAACTCCCACAGCTGGCATCAATCCTTACCCTTTGTTATCATGATCCCACTCACAGTCAACATCATATAAATTAGGATAAAACAACGTTGCACATAAGATATCTCATTACATGTTGGTTTTAACTTGTTCCTTTCTTTAGAACATGTCAGCTGTCCAATTAAATGATCCAATTAAATGACCAATTAAATAAATTAAGTGATTATAATACATATTTCTACAGCCTCTAACAGAATGGCCAGAACATTGGCAAATAGAGCATAGAGACCCCAATAAGTAGTTACGACATCGAACTTTCCTAAAAGAGAAATACCTGGAAGAGGGACGACAGGACAAAGTGAGCAGTAAGTTTGACCATTCCATGCCCCGTGTACCTGGGCAGATTTGGCTGGTAGAATACTCACTCTTCTATATCGAGGAGGGAAAGAGTTAAAATTTAGTAGACAGCTAAATATCCTGAGACAGCTAACATCTTTGGAGGTTATATTTCTCATTAATATAAAAGAGTTAATTATATATCTTGGAAATTCTATTCATGCCAAATCTTTTAGGGTTAAGTCATGCATGATCCATTTATATTCAAGCATCAGCCCTGACTGTGTCTGTTCTGGCAGGGCTGTCTTATGTGCCTGCCCTAAGGATCCACGAGAGCTTTAGGAAGCTGCTCTTGCAGTGGAACATTTTGCTGAGAAGATGACCTACACTGCAAAATACTTTATATAACCAAAGGCAAGGCATAAATATTTTATAGCACAGAGTCCATGAAAACACATCTTCATTTCTGTAATGTGCTATCTCAGGACATATCACTGGGGGAACAGGACTTGCCTGAAAGATTCAATAGCTCCAGTTTTTGTAAGCTCATTAGGATACCCTAGAGAACGGGCACAACAAATAATTCTATATCTCGGCCACTCATGGGCTAGTTAGGGCGGACTGACCACACAAAAGCAAGCCTTTCTACCTCACAAAAAAAGCCACCTTGTGTTTGTAAAGCACATTTAACAAGGAACCAGACAGTGTCAGCTGGCAGGAGCCTTTGAAAGTCATCCGTTTTCTCTGAATGAGGGAGGAGGACCAGAGAGATTATGTGAATTCCCCAAAGCAACACAGTAAGTTGGAGGTTAGACTCACAGTCCCTTCCCCTTTTCTGCCATAACCAAATTAAAAAAAAAAAAAGAACCTACTGGTAAAGTGAGGACTGTAAAGCCAACCACTGATTAAACTTACATTCTCAACTTCAAATTAAAGCATCATGTTACCATTGTGGCTTTCAGTGGTGCTGTGTGTAAATTTCTGCAAATAACTTCATATTTCTCATTAATAATACATGTTTCCACAAATACCAAGCCTTCTGGAATCCTTCTCTTGGCATTCAGACATTAGCAGCTCCTATCATTAATGTGTCAATGAGAAAATGATTTCCTGGTAAGTGCTCTATAGTGATGAAGTAGATTACATTCCATTTTTACACCATTTGTTTCCTTCACTAATCTCCTACTTTGTTCAAAATTTGTTATACCCACCCAGATCTCTTGAGCCGAGATGTCACTACACTGTGTAATTAAATTCTAAAATTAATAGCAAGCCCTTTCTGACCTTTGTGACTCAGAAAGTCCTTCAAAACTTCAACAACAGGACAACTAGAAAATTCTCATTGTGAGTTTCCAGGGGGGCTAACAATAGCTTTGTTATCCCTTTGTCAAACCAAAGCATACAAAGAAAGGATTCACTTTTCACTTACTATCTGAGGCTTCTTTTACGCCTCCTCACCAAGGACTGTAGATTTGAGGAAATCACTATATAACCCTGTTTTCAAATGTTCCTTTCAAATGTGTTTTGAATTGTTCAGAGATGAGAGAAGAGGGGTGGCCCCTTTAGAGGTGAGCCTAGGCAGAGGCCCACTAAAAGGAAAGCTGAAATCACAGAGCGTCTGCACAATGATGTTGCTAGCTCTGGAAGGAGAAGTGATCAAGTGATAAACAATGTAGCCACCTGACAAATCCTAATTTAGAAAAAAAGAAAAATAAGTCAAGCATTCATCTGAAAATATTATTTACCAAGTATTCGCCCACCCAGCACAGCCTCTCCTAACTTCCCACTAAAGACTATAATGGCCCTGGGAAATGCCCAAACTCTCAGCAACAAAAATCAGACTGGTGGCCAATCTAATCCCAGAATCCAAAAAGAGTCCCCTACTATGTATTAAATTTCATGTTGTGCCATATGCAGGATTCACTTCTATGAAACAAGACTTGAGGGATTAGAAGAGAGGGGATGCTAAAAACATGCAGAACTATACTGCGCCTCATCCCTTCCTCACTGTGTGGAAATCCAGGGTGAATGTGGACCAGAAAACTGTGTAGATGCTGCCTGCCCTTCACGGATTAACAGAGTGGCCTTCTCACAACTTTCTATGGTCCCTTTAGAAACACTGACTTTCTATATTCCCCTTCAAAAACAAAGACTTTCAGTATCACCCTCAATTTAATACAGAAGTTACCGGTGGCATGTTTCCTCCTGGGAAGTCTGCGCAAGTACAGTAGTGCTCTGGGGGCTGGAAATCTTGGTTTTCTTTGTACACTCACTGTTTTGAAGCAGCAATTTATATGCCAGTGAATGTAGAGTGTCTCAGGAGCTGAGCTGCTTGTTAGACACGGGGATTTTCACTCGCAGAGGTGTACCCTTCAGCACCGCTCCCCCCTCTGAAGATACGAGGAATGTTAACCAGCAACCAGATGGACAGAGAAAATGGTCAAGGGCTGGTAAATCGACTGAGCCTGTCACTTGGCAAACTCTGAGTCTATATAGATCATAGATCTTGCCTTATTCAAAGAAGACAGACAATAAATATCATAGGGTCCATCGGGAAACGCAGCCAGACAAGAGCAAGGCACAGTGTCTTGAGGACTAAGAGATTGAATGTACTTCTGAAAATATTTTACCCAAGGAAATAAAAGAAGAGCTGAAATGTGAAAGGATACAAGGCAAGCCTTCTATTAAAAAGACAACATGCAAAGAAGACAACAAAATGATAAGAAGAGAAAGATAAGGTAAGGAAAGACTTCCCCAAACCACAAGCAGTATAACATTCGCAGGGACAGTATTAAAATAAAATGAAATTCAAATAAACGAATCACAGAATTGACTTGAGATTCTTCCTCAAAATGTAATGGACAGAGATTAAAACAATGTGAATTAATATAGAAGAAAAGTGGAAAAGAAAAAAGGAAAAGAGATAATTAGTGTTTCTGAAGGAAATATGAGAATAAATCAAACAAAAGCAATAATAAAGAATAAAGAGAAACTGTATTAGGCTGAAGAAATATGGATATTGTGTATTCTGTTTGAAAGCATTCATCATGAGTCAGGAAAAAAGTCAATGCAAAGAGACATTTTACCTAGATTAATTTTTTTGCAATTTTTAATAAATATATGAATAAAAAAATTCTTCAAACATCCACATATGAAGGAACAGTACCTATGAAAGAAAAAAATGAGTCATAACACTAATTAAAGAAAATAATTAAATAGGTTCAATAGAGTTTTAAGGGTAAAAGCCCATTTGGTGTTAATGTGTAAATACGATATAAAATTATTCTCATGTATACCAAGGCTAAAGACTTTGTGCCAGGCTCTCAAACAACAGCAGTCATCAAAACAGACAAAGTCCCAATCCTCACATTGTGCTCCCCAAATGACTTAAAGGTGTTAAAAAATGTAGAATAGAAATGTACAAAAATGAGTAAAAGTTCTAAATATACAGCTTCTAGAAGAACTGACTTAAATATAAGAATAGTGAGAGGTTGACAGTAAAAGGGGAAAAAAGAGCCCACTTAAGATAACAGGAAATGATGAAGTCTATGGAGCTAGAGAAGGCTGCCTGAAAGATTAGCCAAATTCATATAACATATGTTTAACCCTCTGTAGGCCAAGCAAAAACCATCGGCAGACAAGAACCAGCACACCAGTAGCCACACAGTAACTAGCTAACCCTTTCCTTATTTAAACCTAGAGAATAAACAATTTCCATCCTGGAAGTCTAGGTTTCAACTGGTTGGCAGATACATATTTTTATCTTAAAGAAACTGGGAATCTTAAATTTAAGCATAATGCAAACTATATTTAAATATAAAATAAACACAAAGATTTAGAGTACAGTTTTATGGGTTTTACAGATAGACCCAGGTAACCACCATTCTAGTTGAGATTTAGAAAAACTTAAATATTTACTCTCTGACTCTTTACAGAAAGTTTGTTGACCCCTGATTTAGACAATCACCATTGCAATAGAAGATTCTTTTATGCCCCCTTATAATAAATTTTCCACACTCTATACCCATATGCAACTGCTAATCGGATCTCTTTCATTAGAAATTAAATACACCTATTCTAGAACTTTATGTAAATGACTATTATATCATATTTGTCTAGCTCCTATCAATAATCTATGTGAAATATAGAAGTACAGAAGGTGTCAAAAAAGGTATACATATTTTAAGAAATGAAAAACTGTATTAGAGAATATTAGAGAACTAGGGAATGTCTAATGCAAGAGCGAATGATATACTCAAGGAATGCACAGAACTTAACACAAATGGAAGACAAGTGGGAGAGAGTCAGGGAAGTGAAGGGCAGGTCATCTTACATCCAACAACCCAAGGCAAGTCACATGACCAAACCCAAAGTCCAGGGGGCAGGGACACATCACTCCTTTGTTGTAGCAGGAACTGCAAAGATAGGTTGCAAAGGATGTGGCTGTGGGGAGGGTGAATAATGGGAGCCATTCCTGCCCCCATAATTCCATGGGAGAAGCATTCCCCAGCATTCCATGGGAGAAGTGGTAAAGGCCTACAACAAAACTCTGCACAACAGATCAGACAAAATGGATTTCTGAACTATATTTGGGTATAAATGGCACTTGGATGATGTAGTTTCATACCTTTGGGATTAAATACCAAGAAATATGAGCCCAGCACAGAAGATTTGAGCCATTCTGGAAATCTATCTCTAAATAGCTACAACGCAGATACCACCGACCACAGAAGACAATTAAGTGAGCTGGAGCCTCATACCATAAACTGAAATATACCAAATAATGGTAGACAGCACACTGTCCTCTAGATTAAATTTTATATTTAAAACTAAAACAGAGATTCTGCCTCCAAACTCCATGTCAGCAGTCTTTCCATTGCACAATTATCATTAAGTGTAAGAGTATAACCATCAGATAATTAAGCTATAACCGGCACGGATGCAATCAGGTTGTTAAAAAATATTCCTAAGCACCAGGCTTATCCCAGTACTAGTTAACTGCTATGCTAATGTCTTGGCACATGTGACTAATAATGAAATGAATTATAACTGTGCGTTTGGATCACATTACAGTGCTTCAAGTGTATCATAATATTTTATAGCTTAATGGAGAATCTGGCGTATAGCAATACAGGAAAAATAAATCTCAGCCAATCATCATCCATTTAAAACAAAAATCCACGCTCAGCAGCTGACAAGATTGTTACCATCAATAACAATTACCCTGAAACCTTTCTGACACAATAGGTAGATATTTAATATCAATAATATAACATACACCCTCACTAATGGAGATATATTAAGATATTGATTAGTTATGCAAGAAAGTTTATGCTTACATTCCATTCATAGCACCAGTCATTATGAGCAGGCTATTGACTACTCCCTGAACCACATCTTTTAGTCCATTTCCCTTTCTCTACCCCAGAGTACACTTGCTGGCAGATAATCAGAACAAACAGACATTTCGAGAAAATGCGAACCACATGTGCAAGCCGGTGCAGCCAGCGCTTCCTGAATGCCTACTAGGTGCACGCTAACCACACAGTGGGTGCCGAGACTACGCAGAAAGGTACAGAGCCTCTGCTCAAGAAGCTTCGGTGGAGTGGGGAAGACAGGGCCTCAGAACACAGAAGGACGGGAGCAGGGGCAGGCGGAGAGGCCCTAAGCCAGCCCGGTGGGGGACCGGACAGGCGACTGATGACTGTAACATGAGGCAAAGGACGCAGAGCAGGGCTGGGGGGCGCAGCGCCGGAGCACGGGCTCCGAGAGCACAGCTTTCCCGACGTTTTTCTTAAGTTAATACGCAGACGTGACAGTTGCTAGGACTCTAAGGGGGAAAGACGCTAGAGGAAGTAAATGGGAAAGCAAGATGTGTAGAGATGCGAGCAAAGGCAGGAGGAGACCGGGGGCTTCGTTATCCCGACCCCGGCCCGGCTACTCCTCCCAAGGTCGGGTCGGTCCTGCAAAGGAGGCACGAGTGTGCCAGGGCTTGGAAGGAGTTCAACAGGCAGCGGGAATTCAGAAGAGGCGCCGTAGAAGAATGGCATTTGGGAACTTGGAAATGATGCAAGAAACAAATGTGTTTCTTTGTGTTTCAGTCACTACAGATGATTTTTTTTTTTTTTTTATGTGGAGACGGAGTCTCACTGTACTGCCCTCGGGTAGAGTGCGGTGCGGTGGCGTCACACGGCTCACAGCAACCTCTAACTCTTGGGCTTACGCGATTCTCTTGCCTCAGCCTCCCGAGTAGCTGGGACTACAGGCGCCCGCCACAACGCCCGGCTAATTTTTGTTGCAGTTGTCATTGTTGTTTGCTGGCCCAGGCCAAGTTTGAACCTGCCACCCTTGGTGTATGTGACTGGTGCCATAACCTCTGTGCTACGGGCTCCGAGCCTTTCAAAGGAAGTTTCTATCATTTTCTCCAGTCATTGCCTGCCCTGTAATTTCCAGGCCTGCACGTAGAGGGCGCAGTCCCTAGCAGGGTTCTGGTTCTGAAGCATTGCTTCCGGAAGGGGTGGGGAGCTGTGGTCTCAGGATTCAGCAGGGAGCCAAAGCCACCGCCTTCTTAGGCTGGTATCCTATTCACTGGCCACTCTGGACTCCGTGAAGCGCTTTATCCCTTTGGGCAGCAGGAAACCGAATGGTGAAGGTGCCTGCCACTCCTGCTCTGCCAGGCCCTCGAAGAATGAAGCTCATTTGCAATGCAAAGCACCATGAAGGGAACATCTTTTAGCATTGGAGACGTGCCAGTTCCCCCCCCCGCCCAGGCACTCGGAAAATGGCTAAGACTGATGTTTTGATGTTATTTTTTTGAGGCAGCAAAAAAGAAAAAAGGAAAATTCTTATGTGTTCACATTCCCTTGAATGGAACCGAGGTAGATGGGGTGAGAGAAAGAAGACCCTTTTCAAACATGATCTGTTTTCTTGTGCGCAAACTGCTTAGAATGCCAAAACCTGCAGGGGAATTCAGATGAGAGAATTTCCCTCATTCCAAATTTAAAAACAAGAGAACTAGACCTCAAGGCTAGTTCTGCCTTGAAACTTTCCCTCAAACATGGTGTTTCACAATTCCAATACAACCATTAACAAAGAGTGATTTTCTTTCAACTAGGAGTTGAAATAAAACACAAACACCCTGCTGGTCACTCTGGGTGGCAAAGTTGCTGCAAAGCAAATAACAAGGCATTGGGGGCTTACTATAGTTTTCGTATCAGAGTCAGTCAACAAGAAGTGTATATATAAGTATGTTCAAAACCTTATTTTCCACCTTGATGCCCAGGCAGGGGTCCTCTGCCTCACTACAGAGGTTAGGGAAGCCCTCTGCACACAGAAGGCAATGCTAATTAGCTAGTGCTAACCAAAACCTGAAATGCTCACTGCCTCATAGCTGCCTCTGCCTAAAATTGTCATGACTGGAGGCAAATGTTAACACATCCCTGATACTCTCAACTGAAGTTTCCTCAAGCCCTTGTCCTTGTAACTCCTATGCACCACCCTGGGGGAGCTCCTTAGAGATGCTATGTCCCATTCATCTTTATATTCTCAGCTCCTACCACAGGACCTGCCTACTGGTAGGCAACTAATATGTGCTTTTTAAATAGCTGATGGAGAGCACAGCCCCTAGCAAGTTTGTCGCTTGCCCAAGATCACAGCTATTTAGTAATAGAGTCAACCCAAGTCTCCTAGTTCCCAGCCTAGATGAAGGATTAAAGATTATTAAGAATGGCTTTCATTTATTGAACACTTCTAGTGTGCCACATTCTTCCCTCAGTGCTATGTATACCCTAACTTAATATTCAGTACAACCCTAGTAAATAGCTAGTACCCTTTTATAAATGCCAAACCAAAGGCTCCATTTGTCCAAAGTCACAGAGCGAGTAAATGTCAGAGCTGGTAGACCAGACCTCCCTGTCCTCAGATCCCATCCCAGGCCTTCCCCACGCCAGGATCATCTCCTTCTCAGTCAACAGAATCCAAAACCATGTGTTGTCAGGAATCGTGAGTGGCATAAAACCCCGACATATTAAATAAATGATTGACACATTTCTTCAAAGGTGTGAAAAATTGGTTTCCTTTTAGGAAGGATTCTATAAAAAAAAATCAGAATCAAATTAAAAGCAGAAGGGAGAGAAGAACAGAGCTTGGTGTTTTACCTGTTTAAATAGTATTAAGGCACAAACTGAAGTCCTTTAGGTACAAAAACACAGAAAGGCAAACTCTGCCCAAGATTTGGGAGGACCCAAAGGATTCTGGGAGCAGCTGTCTGCTATATGCCTTAGTCCTAGGAGATTAGTAATTTAAGGGGCTCATAAAAAGTAAGCAAACAAACTTTCAAAAGCCAGGACCTACGTCTTCCCCTAAAAACCAACAAAGAGCTCCAGCTAAGAGATTGTCACACACGTACAAAGAATAGTGTTACTACCTCAGCAATCTTTTACCTACAGCTTGGAAATGTGATCTTTTCTGTTCAAATGTGGTTGAAATGTGTTGGGACTGGGAAATAGATTATCCTCTCCTTAAAAGGGCATGCCGACAGCTCTGCGGCCAGTGCAAGCAGGTTTTATCTTGGCTGATTTAGACTCTCCTTGTGTCAGATTGAACCCAAACAATGCGTCTGGTCTGATTCCTCTATCTTATCTAGACAGCTAGGATCATGTGGGCTTTGGAGACTCAAGCCCCAAAATACCAAATGCTGGTTTTGAGCTCAAACTCCACAAACACAATTGAAAACAACAACCAATTTAGAATCATACAAACACCATAGACTGCTTGAAGAAAACAGAACCAGGGATGATTCTGCCCAATTTCATTTTGCAGATGAGGAAACTGAGGCCCAGAGAGAAGCAACCTGTAAACTTATGAACCATTCAAGAAAAGGAGCAGCACTGCGCCAGTCTAGCAGAAGTGCTGTGTTGGTGGAGGTGGTTGCTGCTTTAAATTGGAATTAGTTGAAACATTTAAAAATTAGGAAATTCAATATGGTAGTTCCTAATCGTATAATAGAATTACTATACGTTCCAGCAATTCCACATCTGCGTATGCACCCAACAGATTTGAAAACAGGTCACCAGAACATCTATTTGTGCACCTCTTTTCACAGCAGCATTATTCACAATTGTCAAAAGGTGGAACGACACCCCAGGTGTCCATCAACAAATAAATGGATAAACAAAATGTGGAATATATGTATATATACAGTGGAATATTATTCAGCCTTAAAAGGAAGGAAATTCTGAAACATGGTACAACATAGATGAAGTTGGAAGACACGAGGGGAAATAAGCCCGTCATAAAATGACAACTATTACATGATTCCATTTACATGAGATGTGTAGAACAGTCAAATTCATAAGGACAGAAAGTAGAATAGTGGTTACCAGGGGCCAGAGAGAGGGGAGAATGGGGAATCATTGTTAATGGGTATGGGGTTTCATTTTGGGAAGACTGAAGACGTTCTGGAGATAGATGGTGGTGATGGTTACACAACAATGTGAATGTACTTAATACCACTGAGCTGTACCCTTAAAATGTGTCTGGTTGAAATGTGGTCCATCAGCCACCTTATCCTCTAAATCCATCCCATAGCCAGGGGTCCTCAAACTTTTAAACAGGGGCCAGTTCACTGTCCCTCAGACCGTGAGGGCCAGACTATAGTTACAAAAAACAAAAAACTATGAACAAATTCCTATGCATACTGCACATATCTTATTTTGAAGTTAAAAAAACAAAACGGGAACAAATACAATCACACTGTTGCATGCAGCCCGCTGGGGCGGTAGTTTGAGGACCCCTGTGGATAGGCCAAAGATAACGCCCTGAGGCGTTAAGGACACTTTTCACATTAGCATTCTGATGAGGAATGATTTGAGTAATTGTAGCCTCTGTGGAATTAGAGACAAAACCTCTATCTTGAACATTCATTCCACCTGTGCTCTTTTTGTAGTTATGGCATGGAAGCTTCCCGGCAGCCACGGTGAGAGAGTCCCTGCCGTCCTCCTCCTAGATGAGGTAGGTGTAAAGGCCCACACAGTGATTACTTTGAAAGGAACACCAGTCCCTTGAATTTTTAAGTTCTGGAATTTTTCTTAAAATCGGCCATAATCTTTTACAATCACATCTTGTATGTTCCCAAAATGTTCTGTTAACTAGGATTTTTGTAAAGTGATTCTCATTTTAAAGGCACTAGGGGAATTGGTGTTTTTAGGAAACACTTCAGAGAACCTTTTCATAAAACAAATAACCCTTTAGTACTATGCACCCTAATCCCTTGATGTAGCTGTTTTGTGACTTAGGTATGTTTTGGAGCTAATTTTTGAAACAGTATACTGAATTGTGTTCCAGGTATATTCCAAAATATGTGAGTAAATAAGACTTCTGAAAGTAAGTGTTCTGCATAGGAATAACCAGTCTTCACTCTAACATAATAATAAAAATGGCAATGAAATTTTAAGCTTATTTCATCTCTCAATTTTCCAGTTGCAAGATTTGAGTCATTTCTTCCTAGATGGTTCTCAACCTTCCTAACGCCGCGGCCCTTTAATATAGTTCCTGTGGGTCGCGACCCACAGGTTGAGAACTGCTATCCTAGAAGAATGTCTGAATCTAATAGAATTTAGACCACATCTCTTCATCCTACCCAAATAGACTTTCTATAACCAATTTTCTGTCATTGCAGTAGATGGACCAATTGTCTGTTGAGAGGCTCGGATGATCTGCTTGGCTAAAACAACAGTGTGGACCCTCGCTAACTCAACTGATTGTTCTGTACTTCACTGTTAGTAATACAAGAAAAACCAAACTGAGCTGAAAATTGTTTAGTTGTTTGCACCGTAAGCAGAGAAACAAAAGCAAAACTTTAGAACAGAATGTTCCTTTAAAAAAAAGAACTGAAAAGTAATTTATTCTGTAAGTTAGCAAAGAGATGCAGCAGTTATAGCCTCAGGCCCTCTCAGGAGCTACTGGTAAGGGAGATGGAATACAAAATAAACCCCTCCCATCGGGCTAAACCTCAGGGAAAGTTGCATGTTAAAATACAGCCAGTTTTCATTCAGAGACTGACTTCTAAATGTTCAGAACTCGAAATTTCACAGGTAGGGGTTATGTTCCCCAGGCAGCCTATAAATGCTTATTTAGTTCTCAACGTCCTTGGAGAGTAGCCTAGATACTAGCTGTGCGAAGGCCTGGATCCCAGGACAAGGGAAGTGCTAGGATGCTGCGGCAGAAGGGAATGAGAAATGTAAATAGAAAAGAAGCGAGAGGTGGAGAGAGAAACATGTTGGCCTGAAACAAAATTCTGAAATAGTAACGATTTATCTTTATCATCTCTCTACCCCATTTTCTGAATGGCTTTCTCAACTTCTCCAAGTTAACATTCAGGCCGAAACCCTCTCCCCCAGTGCTAAGGACTCATTTTCACTTTGTGGAGTCTGCTCTGTAGAAAGCTCAGAAAGCCCAACTGAGGCTAAAAGAACTGAACTGATATTTTAGCTCCTGGCTACTTTAAAGGAGAGAGTTTGGAGTTTAAGTGCAGCAAATGTTGAAGAAAAAAAAAAACACTCTTCAAAAGAACATGACACAATTCAGAGCCTCTTTAACATACTACTTACATTACATGTCTAGAACGCAATCCAAATTACTAGTCATATCATGGTATAGGAAAATGTGACCTACACTCAAAAGAAAAGCCAGTCAATAGTAACTGTCCAAAGATGACCTAGATCTTAGAATTAGCAGATAATGATTTTATTTTTTTTATTTATTTAAATTTTTTTTGACAGGGTCTTACTTTGTCATCCGGAGTAGAGTGCAGTGGCATGATCACAGCTCACTGTAGCCTCAAACTCCTGGGCTCAAGTGATCCTCCTGCCTCAGCCTCCTGGGGAACTGGACTATAGGCATGCACTATAATGCCCAGCTAATTTTTTTTTTTTTTTTTTAGTAGAGATGGGGGTATCACTATGTTTTCCAAACTAATCTCAAACTCCTAGGATTAAGCCATCATCCCAATTCGCCTCCCAAAGTGCTAGGATTACAAGGCACCACACCTTGGCAGATAAGGATTTTAAAGCAGTTGCTGTAACTGTGCTCAAAGATGAAAAGAACAAATAGTTCATAGTGAAGAAACAAATAGTTGTTTTTTAACTGAAATTATTTTTTAAAAAAATTAAAATTCTACTACTGAAAAATAGAACATTTGAAATTAAAAAGTGGGTTCAACAGAAGTCTAAAAATATAGACTGTGAACTTGAAGAAAAATAGAACATTTGAAATTAAAAAGTGGGTTCAACAGAAGTCTAAAAATATAGACTGTGAACTTAAAGAAAAATTAATGGAAACAATCCAATCTGAAAAATGAGGGAAAAACAATTTCAAAGAAAAGGGACAATATCAAAAGATCTAACGTACATGTGATTCAGAAGGAAAGTAAAGAGAAAATGAGGTATTAAAAATATTTGAAAAGATAAAGGAAAACAACTTAAGTACAGAGAAAAATGCGTTAGAGACAGGGGACCAATAATAGGAACCACCATTGGCTTCTGATCAGAAAAAACAAATGCCAAGAGATAGTGAACCAAGATTCTTAAAGATGCAGAAACATGTCTACTCAGAAGCCTACATAACAAAAAATACCTACAAGAATGAATGAAAAATAAAAGCATTGTAAGGTACATGAAAACTAAGAGAATCCATGGCTATCATACCTGCACTCTATAAAACATGAAATTATTCGGACTGAAAGGAAATCACAAGTTAAAACTTGAATCTTTAGGAAGGAATTAACGGTACCATAACTAGTAAATATATGGGCATAAAGTTATGTTTAATTATGTCTTCTTTATTTAAAAGATGACCATTTAAAGCAAATATTATAACATCTGATTTACCATGTGGTCTGTGACGTATAGATGCAGTATGTGTGACAGTCATTTTATAAATGAAGAAGGATGAGGATCCAATGGACCAAAAGTCTGCAAGGTTCTTAAAAATGTACAATTTTAGTAAAAGTGTAACTCTTTATAAATAGACTGAAAAATTAAAGTAATCTCTAGAATAGCCACTTAAAACTATAAGGAGATGTCCATTTCTATTTAAAAAAAAAATAAGTCTATAGAAAGAATTCTACAAAAATGTTCATAGCAATTTTATTCATAAGAGCCAAAAATTGGTGTGCTTTAACAGGACGATAGCTAAGCAACTTGTGTTATATTCATACACTGGATACATATAACACTACCCAATAAAAGGAAAGAATTACTTATACTAAACTCAGCAGTAAAGTTCTAGAAGAGAAGAAATTTAGGGAAAAAATACCAAACTTGAACAAGATTTGACTGGGAAAAGGAATGAGGAAACTTCCTGGGGAGATAGTAATGTTCTATGTTTTAATAGGAGGAAAGTGTATACATTTGTCAAAGCTCATGCAATGACATGCTTAAGATTGGTGCATTTCACTATATATAAATTTACCTCCAAAAAGTGAGCTATAAATAAATATTGAACTCTAGTTAATTTTCATGTATATAGGGAGAAGTGTAGGAAGTGTACTTGTGTCTTTAACTTATTTGGAAATGCATCAAAAAGATGAATTGTTGGACAAACCCAGGGATGAATAGAGAGATAGATGTGTGCTAATGCAAAAGGCTAATTTTAAAATACAAGTGGTTGTTTCTGGTAGTTTGTGTAAATAATGATCCCCAAGAATGTCTACATCCTAATTCCAGGAACCTGTGATGATGTTACCTTACACTACAAAAGGGGTTTTGTAGATATGATGAAGAATCGTGAGTTAGCCAGGTATGGGAGCACATGCCTGTCGTCCCAGATACTTGGGAGGCTGAGGCAGGAGGATCTCTCAATCCCAGGAGTTTGGAGCTACAGTGAGCTATGATCGTACCACTGCACCCCAGCCTGGGCAACAGAACAAGAGCAAGATCCTGTCTCTTAGAAAAATAAAAAAATAATCTTGAGACAGATGATCCAAGATTGTCAGGTTCTTAAAGAGAGAGGCAGGAAGCCAGAGGCAGAAAACATGACTTGACCAGGCAGTGACCAGGAGCCAGGTAATATGCTCACCTTCTAGAAGGGGGAAGAGGCAAGGAGTAGATTCTCTCCTAGAACTTTCAGAAGTAACACACCCTGCTAATACTTTGATTTGAGCTTTATAAAATTCACTTTGGACCTCTGACCACCAGAATAGTAAGATATTACATTTATGTTTTTTTAAGACACTAAATTGGTAGTAACTTGTTATAGGAGCAACAGGAAACTCATACACAAATGGCTATTTACTGCATAATTCTCTCAACTTTTCAGAATATTTGGAAATTTTTGTGGAAAATGTTGAATTATTTAAGAAACTCCCATCAGCCAAGGATAGAAATTAAGTCAAAGGCAAGCTAACTGAACTAGTTTACACTACTATTTGATTGGAGAGTTGAAAAGTTGTCAGACAAAGTTATTTAAAAGTTTTAAGTAAAAAAAAAAAGATCCGGGGGAGACAAGATGGCGGACTGAAGCCAGCTTTCAACAAAGGCTCCCGTCCAGAAGGAGAGTTAAGGGACAGGAATTTAGTAAGTATCCTGGTGGACTTGAGCCTCACCAAGAGAGAAGGCTGAAGAACGCACATCAACACCGCTGAGGCAAGTTGTGATCACAAGGACGCAAATAAAAGGTACAAAATCCACCACCAAGCGGACGGGAGTCCCCCTCCCCCATGAGACCGGCTCAAGAGCCCCACAATTGAAAAAGCGGGCAGAAATTAAAGGCCCTCCCACTACACTCCACGGGAGAGACCTTCTAAAAACTGGACCTACCTCCCCTACTGGGGTGCCGTGGCGTTCTCCTGCCGGACATAGGGCTGAATAAAACTTTGGGAATCCTTTGCCGGCAACCCTGAATCCCCGGTGCTCCCCTCCCGCCCACTGAGGTCTGGAGGCCTGTCCCCCAGGACTTCGGATCCTTGGGTGATTTCTCAAGGGGAGTGGACAGTCCCCGAATTGCGACTGGTCAGCATTGACTCTGAGGCGCGCGAGTGAGGAGAGGGCACCGGGCTGAGGGGGAGTCACGCCTCGTGGCACTTCCCTGCGGTGCAGTGCACCAACCCTCCCCGGGCATACGGGGCCCAAGACTGAATAAGACTCTGGCCTCCCCACTGAGAGCTGAGAACCCCTACTCTCACTCGGGGTCTGAGGGCCTATCCCCCCGGAGTTCGGATCCTTGGGTGATTTCTCAAGGGGAGTGCACAGTGCCTGAGCTGCGTCAGGTCAGCGCTGACTCTGGGACACGTGAGCGAGGAGAGGGCACTCTGCTGAGGGGAAATCAAGCCTTGGCGACACTTCCCTGTGGTGCAGTGCAGGAGCCCTCCCCGGACCGTAGTATTGAGTAAAACTGAATGAAACTCTAGCTTCCCCCCCCCACTCCCAATCGGGGGCTGGGGGCCCATCCCCCAAGAGTTCTGATTCTTGGGGGATCTCTTAAGGGGTGTGGACCCAGCACAAACTGCGGCCGCTCAGTGCTGACTCTGGGGCGCGGGACAGAGGAGAAAAGGGTCGCCTGAGTGCCCACACCAGAGCAGCAATTCCCTGGAGGTAGATCAACAGCCGTTTTTTCTTTAACGGCAGAACGCTCACTTCTGGATATTCTGAGGCCACACCCCCTGTCTCTCTGGGCAACCAGAGGAGGCCACCGGTGACACGGCTCACAAACCCGGGAAGCTTCCAGGGCGGGGCCGACCCAGAGAGGTGTTCAGACGCAATTCTCCTGCAGCAAAGACGTTTGAACTCAAAACAGCCCGTCTTCTGTAGGCGACAACAGGAACAGAGACAGAACCTCACAAAGTTGTCTGTTCTGTTCTGTTCTGTTAGCAGCATCCATCAGGGACGGGGCTAAGCCTGAGTGAACACCTCCTTCCCATCACCTGCATCAAACACTCAAAGATGTCAGGCCCCATCTCCTCCTGCTAGATAGCGGCAGTCTGCGGGGGCCTGGCAGACTTCCTTGCGATTCAGGCAGGTGCAAACCCCTGGAGTGTCTGTTCACTGCAGGCAACTGGGTTAGCCATCTGCAGAGATACCAGTGACTGGGTCCAACAGAGGGGCAAAGTGGGGAACGAGACGCCAAACTTCCCAGACTGCTCTGTTTGCTGGGTGGCTCCTCCTGACTCCACGCTGCACTGGGGTGAGCTGTGTCAGAGGAGTCACCAGGCCCCTGTGATCCAGTTCCCAGAGACCTCTTGAACCCTTCCACCCGAGACAAGGGCAGATTGAGACAGTTGATTAGGACCTTTTGAACTGGGCTAATAGACTGAGGACTTTCCAGGCGGTGCCCTGGGTGTGCGATTGTAGGAAGGTTTGATTCTCCTTTTCCAACTGGGGCCAGAGGTGGGCAGGCGGGGTGACTTAATTGCTGATTTTTCCACACAGCTGAGACTTCAAGCCAGAGTAGAAGTTGCAATAGGATCGAACAGAAACCAGCTGAAAGCAAGACAGAACCACTTTGCTCCACCACACCAGACAGGGCCCCAGTTTCTCAGGCCACAACACTGTACGGGCCCTCGATAAAACCCCAGGGGAAAAACCAAAGGGAGTAAACCATGGGGTGGAATCAGCGGAAAAACTCTGGTAACATGAATAACCAGAATAGATCAACCCCCCCAAGAAAAGATACGGCAGATGTGATTGAAGATCCCATTCATAAACAACTGGCTGAGATGTCAGAAGTCGAATTCAGAATTTGGTTTGCAGACAAGATTAATAAAATGGAATTAGGAATTTGAGGAGAAATTCAAAAATTGTCTCAAGAATTTAACGAATTTAAAGACAAAACCACCAAAGACTTAGACACACTGAAACAAGAACTTACAGCCCTCAAGGATATGAAAAATACAGTAGAATCCCTCAGTAACAGAATGGAGCAAGCAGAAGAAAGGATTTCTGACATTGAAGATAAAGTCTTCGAACGCTCCCAATCTCTCAAAGAGGAAGAGAAATGGAGAGCAAAAACGGATCACTCACTCAGAGAACTCTCAGATAATTCGAAAAAAAAAAAACATAAGGGTTATAGGAATTTCGGAGAATGATGAAGTGGCTGCCAAGAGCACAGAGGCCCTTCTACATGAAATTATGAAAGAAAATTTTCCAGACATGCCTAGAGAATCTGAAATTCAGATAGCAGACAGCTTCAGAACCCCAGCATGATTCAACCCCAATAAGCCATCTCCCAGACATATCATAATTAGTTTCACTAAAGTTAACATGAAAGAGAAGATTCTCAAAGCAGCCCAGCGAAAGAAAACTATAACGTACAAAGCTAAGAATATTAGAATAACTGCAGATCTCTCTGCTGAAACTTTTCAAGCAAGAAGAGGCTGGTCATCAACTTTTAGTCTCCTAAAGCAAAAAAACTTTCAACCCAGGATCTTGTATCCAGCTAAACTGAGTTTCATCTATGATGGAGAAATTAAATACTTCAATGACATTCATATGTTGAAAAAATTTGCCATAAGTAAACCAGCTCTTCAGGATGTTCTCAGACCTATCCTCCACAATGACCAACCCAATCCTATACCACAAAAGTAAACTCACTCAGAAACTTCGGATCAAACTCCAACTTCCACACTGGCGAAAGGATTAAAAATGTCCACTGGACCATTGAAAAACTCGACACCCAAAATTCCACCAGACTTATCAATACTCTCCATCAATGTGAATGGCTTAAACTGTCCTCTAAAGAGGCATAGGTTAGCTGACTGGATACAAAAACTCAAGCCAGATATTTGTTGCATACAAGAGTCACATCTCAACTTAAAAGACAAATACAGACTCAGGGTGAAAGGATGGTCATTCATATTTCAGGCAAATGGTAATCAGAAAAAAGCAGGTGTTGCAATTTTATTTGCAGATACAGTAGGCTTTAAACCATCAAAAGTAAGGAAGGACAAGAATGGTCACTTCATATTTGTTAAGGGTAATACTCAATATGACGAGATCTCAATTATTAATATCTATGCACCCAACCAGAATGCACCTCAATTTATAAGAGAAACTCTAACAGACATGAGTAACTTGATTTCCTCCAGCTCCATAATCGTTGGAGATTTCAACACTCCCTTGGCAGTGTTGGATCGATCCTCCAGAAAGAAGCTGAGCAAAGAAATCTTAGATTTAAACCTAACCATCCAATATCTAGATTTAGCAGACATCTACAGAACATTTCATCCCAACAAAACTGAATACACATACTTCTCATCAGCCCACGGAACTTACTCCAAAATTGATCACATTTTAGGTCACAAGTCTAACCTCAGTAAATTTAAAGGAATAGAAATTATTCCATGCATCTTCTCGGACCATCATGGAATAAAACTTGAATTGAGTAACAACAGGAATCTGCATACCCATACAAAAACATGGAAGTTAAATAACCTTATGCTGAATGATAGCTGGGTCAGAGATGAGATTAAGAAAGAAATCACCAATTTTTTGGAACAAAACGACAATGAAGACACAAACTATCAGAACCTCTGGGACACTGCAAAGGCAGTTCTAAGAGGGAAATTTATAGCACTGCAAGCCTTCCTCAAGAGAACGGAAAGAGAGGAAGTTAATAACTTAATGGGACATCTCACGCAACTGGAAAAGGAAGAACATTCCAACCCCAAACCCAGTAGAAGAAAAGAAATAACCAAAATTAGAGCAGAATTAAATGAAATTGAAAACAAAAGAATAATACAACAGATCAATAAATCAAAAAGCTGGTTTTTTGAAAAGGTCAATAAAATAGATAAACCTCTGGCCAACCTAATCAGGAAAAAAAGAGTAAAATCTCTAATATCATCAATCAGAAACAACAAAGACGAAATAACCACAGACTCATCAGAAATCCAAAAAATCCTTAATGAATATTACAAGAAACTTTATTCTCAGAAATATGAAAATCTGAAGGAAATAGACCGATACTTGGAAGCACGCCACCTTCCAAGACTTAACCAGAATCAAGTGGAAATGTTGAACAGACCTATATCAAGTTCAGAAATAGCATCAACTATACAAAACCTCCCTAAAAAGAAAAGCCCGGGACCAGACGGTTTCACGTCAGAATTCTACCAAACCTTTAAAGAGGAATTAGTACCTATATTACTCAACCTGTTCCAAAATGTAGAAACAGAAGGAAGACTACCCAACACGTTCTATGAAGCAAACATCACCCTGATCCCCAAACCAGGAAAAGACCCAACAAGAAAAGAAAATTATAGACCAATATCACTAATGAATATAGATGCAAAAATATTCAACAAGATCCTAACAAACAGAATCCAGCAACACATCAAACAAATTATACATCATGACCAAGTTGGTTTTATCTCAGGGTCTCAAGGCTGGTTCAATATACGTAAATCTATAAATGTAATTCAGCACATAAACAAATTAAAAAACAAAGACCATCTGATTCTCTCAATTGATGCAGAAAAAGCTTTTGATAATATCCAGCATCCCTTCATGATCAGAACACTCAAGAAAATTGGTCTAGAAGGGACTTTTCTTAAACTGATAGAGGCTATCTACAGCAAACCCACAGCCAATATCATATTGAATGGAGTTAAATTGGAATCATTTCCACTCAGATCAGGAACCAGACAAGGCTGCCCATTGTCTCCATTGCTTTTCAACATTGTAATGGAAGTTTTAGCCACCGCAATTAGGGAAGAAAAGGCGATCAAGGGTATCCATATAGGGTCAGAAGACATCAAACTCTCGCTCTTCGCAGATGATATGATTGTGTATCTGGAAAACACTAGGGACTCTACTACAAAACTCCTAGAAGTGATCAAGGAATACAGCAGCGTCTCAGGTTACAAAATCAACATTCATAAATCGGTAGCCTTTATATACACCAACAACAGTCAAATTGAAAAAGCAGTTAAGGACTCTATCCCATTCACAGTAGTGCCAAAGAAGATGAAATATTTGGGAATTTACCTAACAAAAGACGTGAAAGATCTCTATAAAGAGAACTATGAAACTCTAAGAAAAGAAATAGCTGAAAATGTTAACAAATGGAAAAACATACCATGCTCATGGCTAGGAAGAATCAACATTATCAAAATGTCCATACTACCCAAAGCAATATATAATTTCAACGCACTCCCTATTAAAGCTCCACTGTTATATTTTAAAGATCTTGAAAAAACATTACTTCGTTTTATATGGAATCAGAAAAAACCTCCAATAGCCAAGACATTACTCAGAAATAAAAACAAAACAGGAGGAATCACACTACCAGACCTCAGACTTTACTACAAATCGATAGTGATCAAAACAGCATGGTATTGGCACAAAAACAGAGAAGTAGATATCTGGAACAGAATAGAGAACCAAGAGATGAATCCAGCTACTTACCGCTATTTGATTTTTGACAAGCCAACTAAAAACATTCAGTGGGGAAAAGATTCCCTATTTAACAAATGGTGCTGGGTAAACTGGCTGGCAACCTGCAGAAGACTGAAATTGGACCCACACCTTTCGCCATTAACTAAGATAGACTCTCATTGGATTAAAGATTAAACTTAAGACATGAAACTATAAAAATACTAGAGGAGAATGCAGGGAAAACCCTTGAAGAAATTGGTCTGGGTGAGTATTTCATGAGGAGAACCCCCCGGGCAATTGAAGCAGCTTCAAAAATACACTACTGGGACTTGATCAAACTACAAAGCTTCTGCACAGCTAAGAACACAGTAAGCAGAGCAAGCAGACAGCCCTCAGAATGGGAGAAGATATTTGCAGGGTATAACTCTGACAAAGGTTTAATAACCAGAATCCACAGAGAACTCAAACGCATCAGCAAGAAAAAAACAAGGGATCCCATCGCAGGCTGGGCAAGGGATTTGAAGAGAAACTTCTCTGAAGAAGACAGGCGCGCGGCCTTCAGACATATGAAAAAATGCTCATCATCTTTAATCATCAGAGAAATGCAAATCAAAACTACTTTGAGATATCATCTAACTCCAATGAGACTAGCCTATATCACAAAATCTCAAGACCAGAGATGTTGGCGTGGATGCGGAGAAAAGGGAACACTTCTGCACTGCTGGTGGGAATGCAAATTAATACATTCCTTTTGGAAAGATATATGGAGAACACTCAGAGAACTAAAAATAGATCTGCCATTCAATCCTGTAATTCCTCTGCTGGGCATATACCCAGAAGACCAAAAATCACAACATAACAAAGATATTTGTACCAGAATGTTTATTGCAGCCCAATTCATAATAGCTAAGTCATGGAAAAAGCCCAAGTGCCCATCGATCCACGAATGGATTAATAAATTGTGGTATATGTATACCATGGAATACTATGCAGCCTTAAAGAAAGATGGAGACTTTACCTCTTTCATGTTTACATGGATGGAGCTGGAACATATTCTTCTTAGTAAAGTATCCCAAGAATGGAAGAAAAAATACCCAATGTACACAGCCCTACTATGAAACTAATTTGGGACTCTCACATGAAAGCTATAACCCAGCTACAACTTAACAATAGGGGGAAGTGGGAAAGGGGGGGGTGGGTAGAGGGAGGGGAGTCGGTGGGATCACACCTGTGGTGCATATTACAGGGGTATTTGCGAAACTTGGTAAATGTAGAATGTAAATGTTTTGGCACAGTAACTGAGATAATGCCGGAAAGGCTATGTTAACCACTGTGATAAAAATGTGTCAAATGGTTTATGAAGTGAGTGTATGATGCCCCATAATTATATCATTGTATACAGTTATGATTTAATAAAAAAAAAAAGTTTTAAGTAAAGCACTTGTGACTCCTTAGAATTTATAATTGTCCTGATTAAGAAGATTGATAAAATTGTATATATTTTATTTATCTCCTACTGATGGATAAAATTACAATCAGTGGGCGAGAAAGTGAAATGCAAAGTTTTCTGGAGAGTATAGAAGAAATCTCTGTTTTTATTGGAGAACGGCTCTGTATGGGGAGGTCAGCCTGGTGAGGTTGCTTTCTTGGATCCATTCCCTAATATGTTTTTTCATTTCTCCCTGTACTTCTGAAACTGCAGGTTCTCCAGAATAGACTATCTCTAGGGAAAAAAATACCCTGTACTTCTGAAATTGCAGGTTCTCTGGAATAGACTAGTCAAAGGATTTGTTGTTATGGTTTGTTTCTCCCCTTAGAAAAGTTTCAGAAGTAGGACAGGGGTAGGGGACCAGCAGCAAGTGTTTGCATGATTAGATCAGTAATTCTATGTATAGATTGGTATAAGTTAAGAGCTTATTAATCACAGATAGACTGTGTTTAAGAAAACTAGTCTCCTCTTTATCCAGATGATCATAGGTTTTGATTATTTCTTTTCTTTTTCTATCAGATTTCAATCACCCAAATCTAGAAGTTACTCTTTATTATAATATTCTAAAAATGCAAACTGCCTTCAAAAAGAACAGTAAAAATTCATACTAAAGACAAAACAAAAATCAGGCAAATCTTAAAGTTGATCTTAAAATTTATGGTTCCAAAATGGCAAACGAAAACTTTTAAACCAAGTTTATAGCCCAAGCCATAGATAAAAATAGAAATCTTAGTCATGCATGATGGAAGAACTCATATACACCCTCCACAGAGTTGTGTTCTCAGAAAGGGGAAGATCTGATTTCTCAAAATCTGTTTTTCAAGCGAAATGAATAAAATATCTCAAATATTTTATAGGTGCCAAACACAGCAGATGGCATTTGCATGAGGATTATATAATCACATTGAAAACCAACCATAAAGTTCTAAGAATACACACAGAGTGAAAATACCTCCACCTCACCCTCTCACTGATCAGAACGACTCTCCTGAAGGGAGGGCCCACCATCTTCCCAGGCTACAAGGAGAAATGCATTCGGAGCAGAAGTACATTCCCCAGTTCTAGAGTGAAATTGGAATCAAAGGAGTTCCGACAGTGCCAGTGTGTTCTCATCATCACAGACGCTCCAAACCCAGTGATTTGAACCCAGCAGAGCCAGTGAATTCAAGAGAGGTCCACTATATAAACCCTTGTGTGTTATTTTCATAACTCACTCAATTTTTTCAATTCTGTTTTTTCATACTACTGAGATTTATTTGCATATCCACAATACATTGCTAAACAACTTCCAACTTTAAAAGTGACTCAATTCTCCTTTTTCTTTAGAATTATTTTTCCCCAAAATGAAGTTGTTGTTGCAGAAAAAGTAGAAGTCATTAACTCTCTGAGGAAAAAAGTCACCATCCGAAACCTGACCTCAAAGTTGTACTGGAAGACATGTATACTCTGGTTTCTCCTCAGATGGCATAAATTTTTCACCTTTTACTAAAGATTTCTGTAGAGAGGAACAACTGAATCTTTAACCAACTTCTTGAGGCTTTGTGCCCACAGAGCTCATCATGATGTTAACAAACTTTGCAAGATTTTTCTCTTGTTTTGTAATTTGCCTATGTTAAGTTGCAATCTTATCTGTGACTTGTAAAGTATAAAAAAGTATTAAAAAGCATTGTTTTTCAACCAGCCACCTTCTGCAGTTTTCACATGTTTCCCCTTTAGCCCCGGACAACTGCACCAGGAGACCCTACTGGGTTGCAACTGCCTTTGCCCACAAACCAGGGACACAGCTCCATGTGGAAATGAAGTAGACTGTCCTTGAAGGGGTCCCTGCCCAGTATCATCCCTTAAAGTCACAAACCAATTAGGGGAAGGTCAGGGACATGTGAAAACAAACCATCCCTGTACCAACACCCCCCACATACACTGGTATGCGACTTAAGGAACAGTGTCAAGTGTGTTCAGCCACATCTAGTGGAGGAGGGGCACTCACTGAGCCCCTCAAAGTGGTTTGATCCAGTATTCTTTGAGCATAAATTGTATCTTCAGCAATCACTTTATGTCCTGTAGGCTTCAGTAGTGTTTCAATATCTACTTTGGATAGGTGAATTTATGAATATGTGAAGTTATGTTTTAAGATACAGTCTTGTTCTCTAATGAAATAAGATGAGAAAAAAATCCCCTTCCCAATAAGACCATAAGCTCCTTCTTTCCCTACAAAGACCCCAACATGCATCCCACCGCACCTAGCAAAGGAGACACATTTAGCCTCTACGAATGCATGCTGACTGATTTTGTTAAACCAGTTTTATCAAGCTGTAATTTTATATAAAATAAAACCCAATTTTGAGTATAATTAGATGAATTTTAACAAATATTTAAAGTCGCATAGCCACTACCACCATCAAGATAAACAAGATTGCTATCACCCACCCACCCCCAATTTTTTTTCTTCTTTGTAGTCAAGGCCATCTCCCAGCTCCCTAGCCCCAGGAAACCAAACCAGTATCTATCACTGTTGTTTTACCTTTTCTAAAATTTCATATAAATTAAATCCTACAGTGTCTGGCTTCTTTCTTTATCACAATGTGTCTGAGATTTATCCATGCCATTGTATCAATAATTTCCTCTTTGAGTACTACACTGTTGTCCCACAGTTGATGGGCATTTGGGTTGTTTTCAGTTGTCAGTAATATTATTAAAATGACTTGCATATGCCAGCACAAGTCTTTGTATGGTCATACATTTTATTTTTCCTTGGGTAAACTCTTAGGAGTGGAATTACTAGGTTACAGGGTAAGTATATATTTGACTTTATAAGAAATTGCCAAAATTTGCAAGTGGCTGTAACATTTTGCATTCTCACTAGCAGTGTTCTGATTGTTCATCAGTACTTGGTATGCTTGTCTTTTTAATTTTAGTCATTCTTTTATGGGGGCAAGACATGATTGCAAGAGGGACTTTACCTAACAATTGCAATCAGTGTAACCTGGCTTATTGTACCCTCAATGAATCTCCAACAATAAAAAAAAAAAAATTTTAGTCATTCTGATGGGGGGGGGGTTCATTGGGCAATTTTAATTTCAATTTCCCTAAAGACTAATGTCCTGGAATACCTCTTCATGTACTTGACAAATTAATTCTGATCACTAGCTTTTGTGTGGTGTATTATTAAGAACATTCTCAGAAGGGTCAAATATTTTCTCCCTGGACACAGCCACTTGGAAATCCAGAGCTATGCAGAGTCTGGAATGACTGTCTTGACATAAGAACCACACCTAGGAAAAGCTGCACATCTAAAAAATATCCACACTTTCGAAAAATATTTCAAAACTAAAATTGAATAGTTAAAGGCCAGATTAGTTGTCTGTCTTTTCTTCCTGGGTGTGGGGGGGACCTCTCATCTCACAAATAGAAAGATCTAGAAATGGTACAGCAGTTCCTTCTCTAACAGTCTTAACAAGACACCCCCATATAGCACATCACTAGCTATCAGATGGCCATACGAGATTTGAAGGTTTCAGAACACTAAATTTGCCTCTCAAAAGAAACAAATGTTAAATTATGCCACACATGTCGTTAGTCTCTTATAAGATTCAATTTTCTCTTCATCTTATTTTAGGTGGGATTCAGAACACCCACCAGGGATTTTTTTTCTTATGAGAGAAAATGAGAGAATGTTGTTTTGGTAGAAAGTGTGTTCAACTCCTAATCATTTGTCAAGATTTTTTTTCATATGAGATATAGCTTTCTTTCTACTTAAAGTACAGTAAATTACTCATATTCAGGACATCAAAAAATGTCACCTCTTTACTTAGGAAAGAATAAAATCAGTCTACACAATTATCCTCTCCATCACTAACAATCTCAAAAAAAAAAAAAAAATCCCACAGAACTTGTCTCTATAACCCTTCTAAATTCTTTGCTAGAAATTCACCGAGACCCTGAGTCTCTCCTCCCAATTTTCCATCTTCCCATCTCATACTATAAATGTTGCTCTCCAACCTTTACATTGCAGAACCAAGTTCAATAAATTGCTTCTTCTTTCAATTGCAAAAAGTCTTTTCAGACATGATTTATATAACAACCTTATTTTCATCAGAAAAGAAAAAAAGACATGAAACAAAAATCCTTTTACAGCTGAGATATATTAATTTGCATCATCCTTCTGCAACCTTCACCTGTATGTGCATCTGACTGGAGATTACAGATTTCGTTGGCCAGCCCGTATTTGACTCTGCAGGTGTAGAAGTATAACCATGATGAAATGAACAAGTCTTTCCAGACATTAGCTGGATCCATTCTCTTTTATAAACTAGGGGTGTTGGTAACTGAATTGGAATCAATATGGATCGTTGTTTCCATGTTTAGGATAAGGGGAATATTCCGTTTTTATAAATATTCAACGTTTGACTTATTTTTTTGACAAGCATACTCTAAAATGTAAGACATGCCATTTTAAAGCCAGACATAAGTTTAAATGCCTGAGATTTGGCCAAAGAAACAGAAACACGGTATCAGATGAGAGCACTGTGGCATTTTTGCTTATGTGTTAATTATTCCAGCTAGGACTGAGCCCCCAAAGACATTTTGCCAACATCCGTCAATCAGTCCTTTTGTGGAAATCAAAGTCATCTAATCAGTTGCAAAACTTGGAAAGACTGATAAGCTCGATTATGTCTTGCTTCCTCATATTTTCTTCTGGAAGTCCTTTGCCAAACTCTGTCTCCATATCCAGCCCCAAGATCTTTTAATTTCCCAATAGTGTTCCTGCTCTCTCTTTGTCCCCTGTTGTGACTAAAAGGCTTGGTCTGCTTGAAGCCAAATTCACAATGCAAATGAGCAGCAGAGAAATGTGGGAAACAGAAAATAGCATTCCTGCTGCTCAGAGCACCATCTCAATAAGCAGAGGCACTGACTTCGCTTTTTTTGAAAGAACTCACCATACATGGCAATTATTTAAACCATATATTAGTAATGCTTTCCCACTATCATTTTTTATACATGTATACAAAAGCAGAATTATTCCCTTTTATAATAAGTCCACCTGTGGGCACAGGATTGGGGAGGGGGAAGAAATTCACCTCCCCACCCAATTTCCATGCACCAGGCTCATGCCAGGCCAGAAAGCTTCAGATGCAGAGCCAAGGAAGAGCCACAGCCTGGGGGCCAACAGGGTGGGCCACGTGCCAACATCTGCTTCCCCTTCATCTCCCTCTACCCCACCAGAGTAGGACTGTGATCATGCTACCTTGGAACAGCTTTTAACATCAAATTGCTGCCAATAAACACATGCTGATGGGCCAGATGAAGGAACCAGCAAAGCCTTCCAAACACTGGAGGTTCACACACCTTGGGCCTTCTCTGCTTGGCCCGACTTTACTCAACACAGTGTGGAGGTTTCTGAAGTCCCCACCTCCACTCTCCCTGACTGCCACGTAGAATCATTGAGTGAAAAGAATTTAAAGGACAGAAAGAAAAAAGCTTAGAACGCGGCGTTTGCATAAGGACTGCTCCTTTGCAGGCCTTCACAGCGTTTACTATCTACTGCCATATATGAGACTTTCCCTCCACTTGGGCTCAGTGTAAAGACAAAAGTTCCTATAAGCTTGGAAATGAAGCGAGAAGGTTCAATAAAGTAGGGAATGTGTAACCAAGAGTCAGATTCTCGGAGCCAGAGTGACCCAAAAATGTCCTCTAATGCGATGTTTTACAGATGAAAACACTGGCCAAGAGAATAGGTGTGGCTCGCCCAAGATTATAATCTAGTGGCCTAAGGTTGATTTAATGCACCTTCTCTTCACTTTCCACAATAAGCAGCTATGAGTAACCAACTCAAGAATAGGAAGGTAACATTTGTTGTAAACTCACTGTTGTTAGCCCTGTGCTGAGTGTCATTCATAGACTAACCTGTGAGGTGGTTCCTCTTGTCCTAAGTTACAGATGAAACTGAAGTATGTTTAGCCCTGGCTGGAGGTCACAAAGCAAGTGGATGGAAGAGCCCAGGACTTTGTCCGCGCATTCTGTACTCGCTAACATTTGAAACTCCTGTGATGACCTTAGACGCTTCCTAAATCATTACTATACGAAGTATTTTCAGGATCCTTGTGGAATCATGTGGTCATAGAGAACCAGGATAACCCATTTCTCAAATTGACAGAAAACAGATTGACTGTAGCTTTCCATGAGCAAGATCAAATTAACTGCTTGTTTCAGTCTTCTGCATACTTACTCCAAGCTGGATTATTAATCACGGAAAGGCCAAGTCCACTTGATACATATTGAGAAAACAAACCCTTGTTTAGTATTTAAAGGACTCAATGATTTCTGTACTCCTTGCCTCCGAAACGCTTTTTACCCCACCGCCTCCAGCAGTTATGAACAACCAACTCTGCCTGTGAAAGCCTAATACCAGCTCATTCACCCAGAGGACAGCATTCCAGAATCTGCCCACACACGCCAGCAACGCCCACCATCTTCAGAGAGCCACAGAAGTGTCTACTCACTCCAGTAACAGGGCATTAAGACTTTCAATTGAAGAGGTCTGGTCTAGGTGATTCTGAAATGTACAAAGTGGTGGCAGAGATATTTGAGATGGGTGCTTCCCTCCAGCAATATTCACATCTGAGAGTACAGCATGGTTGGGCAGAAAGATGTTCTCAGAAAAGCAGTACAGGGCAGCACTTGAGAAGAACAGACTCTGCACTCAGACTTCAGTTTCTATCTTAGATCTTGCATTTCCCAGTTAAGAGATGTTGGGAAAGTTATTAGCCTCTCTGAGCCTCAGTTTCCCCATCTGTAAAAAAAAAGCTGCTACTTTGGGGGGCTAGTGTGGAGATTAAATGAGATCATAGGAGCATCTAGCACCATCCCTGACATAGGAACAAGTTAATCGACATTGTTCATGTTTGTGTCAACTGTGCCTCTTTTCAGCGGAGAGAGAACGTTTCCTCACCTTCACTCTGGCAAAGGGAAAAGGATGAGATGGAGGGATATAAAAAATTAGGAAGAAAATTCTAATGCTAGTGTATTAGACAAAGCTGGAGACACCTAAGAAATGACTCTAAGTCTGAGGAGAAAAAGAATACAGCCAATTATACCTATTTTCCAGTACTTTCCAAGCATATATTTATAGCATGTGTTTAGGTGTTTATGCCGCATATATAATTAGCCATTTTTCTTCAGCATATCCAGTAATTATTTTATCAAACTCACATCTGTTTTAATTAGGCATGTGCACACTTTACTATATTGTAAAATGTCAAACACACTGTAAAATGGCTCAGAGTACATTATCACATAAAAACAAAAATTCATTTGACATATCACAAACAGCTGCAAGAAGCTCATAGACCCAACCAGCTGCTACTTGACAACTTCAAGCCAACAGCTGTTCTGTCCCATGCTGGGGCCAGCAGTTTCTGTTTTCAGTTCTCTTGCCTCGGTGTGATTATCAGATACACGGTTTTGTAAAACGGGTAGTTAGCTGGTTCCACACATGCCAACCCATCTTCAGTTTGCCAGCTTGGAGAACTCAGACAGATGATAATAGCAAATACCTCAAACCCAGAGGGTTTCAGCTGCCAACTAATACGCCTCCCTCACTGTACAGGTGGGGATCCTGAGAACCAAAGGGAGGACTGAGTTCACGAATGAAGTGGGAACATCCTGGGGCATTCGATACCAAATCCAGTGCTTCTTCTACCCCACTGCTTTCTAGCCTGACCATGATCAGAATCATCAAAGGTGCTGGTGTACAGTGCTGATTCCCAGATTCACACTGATGTGACACCAAGGGCTATGCTTTTTAATAAAATTCGCTGGTAATTCCAAATCAGCCTGTTCAAGGACCAATGCTTAGGAATCATGTGCCTTAATCTCCTAGGGAATATGAAGAAATGTGAGAAATGCCATTATTTCTAACTGGGAGATACCACCAGGACTTCAGTGGTTATGACTATTGACCTGCCAGAATATTAGAATTGATTTGTCCAGAAGAACCTAGACTAATCAATAAATATTGATTATTGATTCTGAAGGGAGTAATTGGTAGATTAATCACTGTTACTCCCCTAACTAAGCCATCTTGAATGGCTTTGTGCTCTGGTGGAGGGTTTTCTATACAGAAGCATGTGGTTCCCATGCTCAGTTACTTTCCGCAGAGAAGAACTCACCAGACATTCCTCAGCACTGCTGGTGAGTGAGTCTCTCTCTCCCTGTTTTCTGATTTGATGATCAACAGTGGGTCAGCCAATAAATAACTGATCAGGATAAAGAGAAAAATCACAGAATCATCTCAATAAATAATTGACAAAATTTTGATTTAGTCACTCATGATTTTATATTTAAAAAAACCTCTCAATAAACTTTGAATAAGGGGGAAACAATGTAGTCCCTTTTTTCTAGCTACATCTAGAAAAAAATCTGTAGCTAATATTGTACATAATAGTAAAAGATTAAATACTTTCCCCCTGATATGTAAAAAGTAAAAAAAGTCTTCTTTTATCAACTCTATTTAACATTTAACATCTGGAGGTCTTAACCCACACAGAAATAGTATAAATATTATAAAGAAATAAGTACAGCCACTTTTCTTGGCAGACAACATCACTACAGTTACCTGAATATCACTACAGGTACCTTTGAAGTACTCCCTTGGCCATCTGGTGACCATAGTGATATTCAGCAATGAGGTATGTAGCATTTTTCCTAGGATGAGTTCACGAACTTAATTGTCAGACCTCATATAGCTTTAATGTAATCCCAGTCAAAATCCCCCTACTTGTTTTCAAGATTTATTATAAAGCTACATAATCAAGACAGGATGATATTAGTGTAAGAATATACAAATGGAGAGGTGACATTCTTTTCAAATCCACATGAAATATTCAGGACAGATCATATATTAGGCCACAAGTCTTAAAATTGTAATCATATCAAGTACCTTTTCTAACCACAAAGTATAAAACTAAAAATCATGATAATAACAATAGCAGGAAATGTCACAAATAGGAAACATGTGGAAATCAACACACACAACCAATGGCTCAAAGAATACAAAGAGAAATCAAGAAATACCTTGAAACAAAATTTAAACACAGCATACCAAAAATTTTAGATGCAGCAAAAGCAATTTTAAGAGGGAAATTCATAGTGATAAATGCCTACATTAAGAAGAAAGAAAGATCACAAATGAACAACCTGATTTTACCTCTCAAGAAACTAGAGAAACTAGCCAAAGATTATAAGAACATAATAAATATCAAAGCATAAATAAGTAAAATAGAGATTGGAAAAATAGAAAACAATGAAATTAAGAATTTTTTGTAAAACAAAAAGTTTTTTGGTAAAGATAAAATTGACAAACAGTTAGCTAGACTAACCAAAGGCAAAGACTCAAAATCAGAAATAAAAGAGGAGACATCAAAATTGTCACCACAGAAATTCAAAGGATAGTAAAAGACTAGTATGAACAATTATTTACCAAAAAAATGGATAACCAAGAAGTGGATAAATTTCAAAAAATAAACAACCTACCAAGACCAAATCATGAGAAGATAAAAAATCTGAACAGACCAATTTTAAGTAAGGAGATTGAATCAGTAATCAAGAAACTTCTCAAAGAAAAGTTTAGGGCCTAATGTTGTCACTGGTAAATTCTGTCAAATATTTAAAGAAGAATGAAAGCCAATCTTTCTCAAACTCTTCCAAAAAATTAAGAAACACTTCCAAACTCACTTTGCAAGTTCAGCAGTGTTCTGATACCAAAGACAGAGACACTACAATAAAATTACAGGCTAATATTCCTAATGAAGATAGGTACAAATGTCCTCAAAAAATATTTAAAAGATCATATGCAATTATCAAGTGGGATTTATCTCTAGGATGCAAGAATCATTCAGTGTACACAAAGCAATAAATGTGAGGCACAGATTGAATAAAATCATATGACCTTAATACATGAAGGAAAAATTTGAAAAATTCAAAATTCTTTCATGATAAAAATTCTCAAACTAGACATGAAAGAAATATACCTAAATACTTGTGAAAATTATTATAATGCTCAATGATAAGAAGCTGAAAGTTTTTCCTCTAAGATCAGGACCAAGACAAAGAAGCTTACACATTCACCTCTCTTATTCAATATGGCACTGGAAGTCCTAAGAAGAGCAAGTGGGCAAGAAAAAAGAAATGAATGGCTTCCAAATGAGAAAGGAAGAAGTAAAATTCTGTTTGCATAATACATGATCTTATATGTAAAAAACCCTGGAGATTCTATCACAGAACTGTTAGAATAAATTTAACAGCATATAAAAATCAACATACAAAACTTAAATGTGTATCTATACACTAATAACGATCTCAAAAAAATTAAAATCTCATTTAGAATAAAACCAAAAAATAAAATTAAATACTTAACAAATTTAACTCAGGAGGTAAAACATCTGTGCACTACAAAGTATTGAGGGAAACTGAGGTAGACACAAATAGAAATATGTCCTGCATTCAAGAATTAGAAGAATATTGATAAAATGCCAATGCTGCCCAAAGTAATCTATACATTCTATGCCATCCCTATCAAATTTCCAAAGGACCCTAAATAGCCAAAGCAAGAACAAAACTGGAAGCATCACACTATCTGATTGCAAAATATATTGCAAAGCTGTAGTAATCAACACAGTACGTGCCAGCATAAAAACAGACACGTTAGACCAATGGAACAGACAGCCTAGACATAAATCCATGTATTTACAGCCAACTGATCTTTGACAAAGTTGCTAGGAACACACAATGAAGAAAGGATTGTCTTTTTGATAAATCATGTTGGAAAAACTATATATCCTCATGCGTGGATATACAATTGAACTTGTACCATTATCTCACATTATTTATGAAAATAACTAAAAATGGATTAAAGACTTACATATAAAGCCTGAAACTAGAGTTACTAGAAGAAAATTGGTATAAAAGCTTCTTCACATTGGTCTGGGAAACAATTTTTTGTTTATGACCAAAAAAGCCCAAGGAACAAAAAGCAAAAATAGACAAGTGGAATTGCATCAAACTAAAAAGCTTCTGCATAGGAAAGAAAACAACCAAAGTGAAAAGACAATCTACACAGTGGAAGAAAATATTTGCAAACCATATACTTGATAAGGGGTTAATATCCAAAATGTAAAAGGAAATCAGCTCAATAGAAAGAAAATAACCCAATTAAAACATGGCAAAAGACCTGAATAGACATTTCTCAAAAGACAACATATAAATGGCCAACTGATATATGAAAAAATGCTCAGCATCACTAATCATCAGGAAAATCAAAACCGTAAGATATCTATCACCTTGTACCCATTAGGATGACTATAATCAATAAGTCAAAAGATAAATTTTGGCAAGGATGTGAAGAAAAGGGAACCCAATACGTATCAGTGGAAATGTAAATTGGTATAGCCATTATGGAAAACAGTGTGGAGATTCCTCCAAAAATTAAAAACAAGACTAGCATACAATCTAGCCATCCCACTTCTGGGTTTATGTCCAAAGGAAATGAAATCAATATCTCAAGGAGTTATCTGCACTCTTGTGTTTATTACAGCACTGTTCACAATAGCCAAGATATGGAAACAATCTGTCCATCAATAGATGAACTTATTAAGAAAATATGGTATATACACAATGGAAAGGAAGGAAATCCTGTCACTTGTGACAACATGGTTGAATCTGGAGGACATTATGCTAAGTGAAATAAGCCAGGCACAGAAAAACAAATATTGATTGATCTCACTTATATGTGAAATCTATAAAAGTTGAACTCATAGAAGCAGACGGTAGAACGGTGGGGCCTGGGGCCTGGAGGGGAGAAGGGAGATGCAGAGATGTTGGTCAAAGGGTACAAAGTTTCAGTTAGACAGGATGAATAAGTTATGGAGATCTAACATAAAGCATGACGGCTATAATAATGCTGTGTTGTATACAGTCGTCCCCCCTTATCCATGGTTTCACTTTCTGTGGTAACAGTTACTCACAGTCAACCTCAGTCTGAAAATGTTGGATGAAAAATTCCAGAAAAAAACAATCCATAAGTTTTAAATTGTGTGCCATTCTGAGCACCATGATGAAATCTCATGCTTTCCTGCTCTCTCGTCCAGGATATAAAACATTCTTTTGTCCAGCATCTTCATACTATATACCCCTACCCACCTGTTAGTCTCTTACTAGCTAATCATTATCAGATTGACTGTACCAGTATCACAGTGCTTGTGTTCAAGTGACCCTTATTTTACTTAATAATGTCCCCAAAGAACAATAGTGATGCTAGCAATTTAGATACACCGAAGAGAAGCTATAAATTACTTCCTTTAAGTAAAAAGATCTATTTAAGTAAATTTAGATATGCCAAAGAGAAGCTTTAAATTACTTCCATTAAGTAAAAAGATCTATTGCTAAGATCTACAATATGAATGAATCTTTTATCTGTCAAATTATAAAGGAAAACAAAATTTGTGCTAGTTTTCCTGTTGCACTTAAACTTCAAAAGTTACAGACTCGGTGTTGGTAAGTGGTCAGGTAGGACAAAAATATACATTAAATTCAAGAAAGATGTGAACAGAAATGTGTTCCAATTGACAATGATTGGGTTTGGTACTATTTGTGGTTTCAGGCATCCACTGGGGGTCATGGAACGTATTGCCCCAGGTAGAGTGGCAGTATTATACTTGAAAGTTTCTGAGAGAAAAGATCTTAAATATTCTATCACCATAAAAAACAATGACTATGTGAGGTGATGGTTATGCTAATTAGCTTGATTGTGGTAATTATTTCACAGTGTATACTGTTTTAGTCCATTCGGGCTTCTATAACAAAAATACCATAAACTTGGTAGCTTATAAACATCAAATTTATTTAACAGTTCTGAAAGCTGAAAAATCCAAGATCAAGGCACCAGCAAGTTAAGAGTTTGATGGGGGCTTACTTTCTAGTTCCTAGATGGCATCTTCTCACTGTGTCCTCACACAATGGAAAGAAAGAGCTGGTGCTCTTGGGTCTCTTTTACAAGGACCCTAATACACTTGTACAAACATGAGGGCTCTGCCCTTAATTGCCTGATAATCTCCCAAAGGCTCTACTTCCTAATACAATCCAAAGAGAAGCTATGCCAAAGAGAAACTGTAAATTACTTAGGGGCTAGAATTTCAACATACAGATTTTGGGCGGACACATTCAAACCATAGCATATACATAATATCAAAACATCATGTTGTATACCTTAAATATATGCAATTTTTATTTGCCAATTATATTTCAATAAATGTGGGAAACCTGACAGATAGATCATTGGAATGGAATAAAATCCAAAACATACAGAGTTTTGCAATTCAATGGAAATAGAAAAATCATTTTTTACCAAAGGCAATGTAAAAACTAGGTACCTATATGGAAAAAAAGTGAGACTCAATGTTTCTCTGACATCAGATATAACATAAAACATAATACCTTCAGGACCTTCACCTAAGAAATATTTCTTACACAAGATGTATAAAGTACTAACCATAAAAGAAAAAATTAATATATTCGACTACATTAAAATTAGAAATTTTGTTCATTAAAAGATACTGTTTAGAAAATAAATAGGCAAGCCACAGACGTGGAGAAAGTATGTTCAATACACATATCTGACAAAATATTTGTGTGCGGAATATATAAAGAACTCCTCCAACTTATAATCAAAAGGTATGGGAGAAGGGAGGAGGGAAGGGGCTGGGGGTTACAGTGTATGGCACACCTCTTGGAGGTGGGACACAATTATAAGAGGGACTTTATAAACTCACAATTAAGTATTATTTCACATTCACTCAAATAAAGAAAAACATGAATACCACCAAAGGTTAGCAGAATGGTGGAGCGACTGGAACTTCCATGCATTGCTATAGAAGTAGAAGATGGGACAGCCACTTTGGAAAAGCTACTTGGCAGGTTCCTATGAAGTTAAACGTACATTTATCCTATGTCCCAGCAATTGCACTCCTAGGTATTTCCCTTAATTTGCCTTGTGTTGGTATAAAAGAATACCTGAGACTGGGTAGTTTATAAACAACAAAAGTTTATTTATCACAGTTCTAGAGGCTGGGAAGTCCAAGATAAAAGCACCAGCAGGTTCTGCTGTCTAGTGAAGGTTTCATCCTCTAGAAGGGAAATGCTTCTTCCCAGGACAGAAGGTGGAAGGGTATGCATGTTGATCTGCATGAAGTCTTTTTTATGGGGACCTTAATCTCATTCATGAAGGAGAAGCCCTTATGGCCTAATCACATTTTCAAGGCCCCACCTCTTAATACTATCACATTGGCAACATCTAGATTTTGCAGGGACACATTCAAAGCATAGCATTCTCCAAGAGAAATAAAGGCAAATTTTCTCCAAAGAAAGAGGACAAGAATGTTCACAGCAGATTTATTCGTACTCTCAAAAAAAAAAAAATGGCTATCAATAAAACAATGGGTAAACAAATTGTAATATATTCATCTGATAAAAAACTACTCAGCAATAAAAAGAAATCATGATATACATAAAAACATGGATGATTCTCACAAATATGCTGAGTGAAAGAAATTGGATACAAAGACTACACCCTATAGGATTCACTTTGTGTAAAGTTGTAGAATGAGTGAAACCCATCTATGAGGATAGAAGTCAGAACAATAATTGCCTTGGTTTGGTAGAATCAACTGGGAAGGAGTTTGGGGAAATGAGAGAAATATTCTACACCTTAATAAGGGTGTAAGTTATGTGGATATTTATATTGATAAAAATCAAACTATACGCTTATGATCTATGGTTTTCGTAGCATATAAATTATACCTCCATTTGAAAGAGGGGGCTAAATAAATAAATAGCAAGTGCTATAAGGACTTATTTTTACAAAATTATTACTGCCTTTCTTTCCTCAATTTATTTCTTCACTTCTTTACCAGTGTTTCTCTCACTTCTCTAGTAATTGACTTGTACACAAATCCTTGTCTCAGGTACTGCTTATGGGAAAATCAAACTAAAACAGTCACTTTGCTCCTCAGTGATGAATCTGAGATTTAAAAACAGGTTTTTCTGATTCAAGAAAGGAATTCATCATGCCGTCATCAACACAAACTTACAATGGAACCTTTTATTTATCATCATCAATCTATGACACATCATGTAATCAAAAAAATAAAAGAGAAATGATTTTTTGAATTCACATGGTTAAAGTGGCATATACATGTATATGGTTCTCTCTACTATACAGAGAACACACCTTTTTAAAGTTTTATACTAAAAAACCCTTAATAGATTCCAAAAATAAGTGGGTAGGGGGAAGGGGATTGGTGGGATTACACCAGCAGTGCATCTTACAAGGGTATATGTGAAACTTGGTAAACGATCTGTGAAGCTAGTGAATGATGCCCCATGATCATATCAATGTACACAGCTCTGATTTAATAAAAAAAAAAAACTGCATCTAAGAAAAATTAAAAAAAAAATAGATTCTAAACATTAGAAATTATTAGTCCATGGTCTCTGAACATTGCACAATAACACTTTTAATTAATGACAAATGCTAAAATAAACAAACCAAAAATAAACCTTTCCAAATACTTGAGAATTAAAAAGAAAAATGTCTCTCCCAAAAACAATAAGATTAATGCAGAAATTTAAAAATATAATAGCAGATAAACATGTGTATATGTGTATACACATGTATATCTATATATTTACAGGACATGGCTAAAGCTATACTGTCATATCATATGCAGTAGCCACAAATATTGCTACTTTTTTAAAGATAGAATCTTGTTCTCTGTCAGTCATCCTGAGGTGCAAAGGTGGGATCATAGCTCACTGCAGCCTCCAACTCATGGGCTCAAGTGATCCTTCCATCTCAGACTCTGACATAGCTTTGACTATAGGCATGCACTACCACACCTGGCTAACTGTTAATTTTTTTAGATGTGGGGTCTATAGCTCCTTCCTTCAAGTGATTCTCCTGCCTCAGCTTCTCCAGTAACTGAGATTACAGGCCCAAGCCACAGCCCCCACATACTACTATTTTTAAAGAAGTTGAGATAATAAACATTTTCAACTCAAGAAACTAAGAAAAAAATGACAAACTGTTACTGAAGAAAGGGAAGAAAATAAAAATAAATAAATACATAAATGAATTAAAATAGAGACAGAAAGTTAATAAATGCCATTAAGAACTTGATCTTTATGCTGGTGGGAATGCAAACTAATACATTCCTTTTGGAAAGATGTTTGGAGAACACTAAAAGATCTAAAAATAGATCTGCCATTCGATCCTACAATTTCACTACTAGGTATATATTCAGAAGACCAAAAATCACATCATAACAAAAGATATTTGTAACAGAATGTTTATTGCAGCCCAATTCATAATTGCTAAGTCATAGAAGAAGCCCAAGTGCCCTTCAACCCATGAATGGATTAATAAATTGTGGCATATGTACACCATGGAATATTATGCAGCCTTAAAAAAGATGGAGACTTTACTTCTTTCATGTTTACATGGATAGAGCCAGAACATATTCTTCTTTGCAAAGTATCTCAAGAATGGAAGAAAAAGTATCCAATGTACTCCGCCCTACTATGAAACCCAATTATAGCCCAAGATTATTGGGAAAGGGGAGAGGGAAGTGAGGGGAACAGGGAAGATGGGAGGAGGGAGGGTAATTGGTGGGACCACAACTACAGTGCATCTTACAAGGGTACATGTGAAATTTACTAAATGTAGAATATAAATGTCTTAACACAATAAATAAGAAAATGCCGTGAAGGCTATGTTAACTAGTTTGATGAAACTATTTCAAATTGTATATAAAACCAGCACACTGTACCCCATGGTTGCATTAATGTACATAGCTATGATTTAATTTTTAAAAGGGAAAAAAATAAAAGAACTTGTTCCTTAGAAATTCAATGAAATAGCTGTTCACAGACCCAGAAAGGGCTGGGGATCAGCCCTGTCTGCCGAACTTAGTCCACACGAGGCAACCACTCTCCTGCTGTGGGTGCCATCAGATCTGGGGATTCTGCACCCTGTCCCGCCAGACACAGCCCAAACCCAGGGTCAACACCACTACTGGCTGAGCATACAAACCTCTGCCAAGGGTTGCTACCAATTAGCCATCTTCCAAGGTGCTTCCTTTTGCCAACTACTAAGGAAGTACAGTAACAGATCAAGGATGCATCTTACACAGAACTGTGTGTCTCGAAGTAGGAAGCTCCTGCGCTGTGCCCGCAGCTGATCAGGCGCTCCCAGGAGGGCAAGACTGGAGCAGAGCCACAGGGCGCCAGAGCTGAGGCTAGCGCCACACGCACTGCTGAACTTCACCCTTGGATCGACCCACTTCTGTCTCTATAACTTCTGAAATTCCTGAGATCTACTGGAGGAAAAACCACTCAACTCCTGTGAAGTGCGGGATATCCTAGGCCAGTTCCGAGTGTAGGATGACTGTCTGCGGGGTAAGACTGCTACCACTGCGATTGGCACCTGCCCAGACCGCCATAAGAGCTGTGCCACAACCCCCAACCTCCCAACCCTGCCGACCAGGCCTCGGAACTCACTGACCAAGATCTGCAGGAGCCCCGCAACCCAGTGTCCACCCTCCTATACCCTCCCTGTCTCCAAACCCACCTGCTCATCTGGCCAGGAACTCTGGTAGCACTCCCAGACTGTGTGCACCACCCCTGGCCCTGTTGCTGGATCCAAGTGTGTCACAGTCTGGAGCTGCTTCCACAACCAGAACTCTCTGGCTGGGGCAGCCCCAGAGGAACCACACAGGGTCACTCCCTACAAAGATCCAGCAACAATAGAGTGTTCCCGCTGGGGTCTAATCTTGGAGAGACACCTCCCCAAATCTGAGGATGGCCAGAGGAAATGGTGAAAGACAATCATGAGGTGAAATCAACAGAAAAACTCTGGCAATATGAATAATCAGAGTAGATCAATTCCCCCAAGGATCAATGGGGCAGACACAGCACAAGATCCCTTGCACAAACAAATAGCTGAAATGTCAGAAACGAATTCAGAATCTGGGTAGCCAATAAGATCGAATTAGAATTCCAGGAAGTAACCCAATAGACATCTCAACAATTCAACAAATTCAAAGACCAAATGACCGAAGATTTTGACACATTGAGACAAGACGTTGCAGCCCTCAAAAATCTGAGAAACACAGTAGAATCCCTCAGTAACACAATGGAGCAAGCACAAGAAAGGATTTCTGACACTGAAGACAAAGCTTTTGAACGCTCCCAAACTTGCAAGGAGGAAGAGAAATGGAGGGCAAAAATAGATCACTCTCTCAGAGATAGATCACTCTCTCACTCTGGGATAATTTGAAGAAAACCAACATTCTTCCTATAGGGATCCCAGAAAGTGATGAAGGCACAGAGTCTCTTCTCCATGACATTATGAAGGAGAACTTTCCAGACATGCCAAGAGATTCTGAAATTCAGATAGCAGACCGTTTCAGAACTCCAGCACAACTCAATCTGAATAAGACATCCCCCAGACACATCATAATCAATTTCACTAAAGTTAATATGAAGGAGAAAATTCTGAAAGCAGCCAGACGAAAGAAAATCATCACCTACAAGGGGAAGAATATTAGAATAACTGCAGATCTCTCTGCTGAAACCTTTCAAGCTAGAAGAGGATGATCATTGACTTTTAATCTGCTAAAACAAAATAACTTTCAACCCAGATCCTGTACCCAGCTAAACTGAGTTTCATTTCTGATGGAGAAATTAAATACTTTAATGACATTCACATGTTGAAGAAATTTGCCATAACTAAACCAGCTCTCCAGGATATTCTCAGACCTATCCTCCATAAAGACCAACATAATCCTCCACCACAAAAGTAAACCCACTCAGAAAATTTTGATCAAATTCCAACTTCCACAGTCGCAAAAGCATTAAAAATGTCCACCGGACTCGTGAAAGGCTTATCAATATTCTCAATTAATGTGAATGGTTTAAATTGTCCTGAAAGAGGCACAAGTTGGCTGACTGGATACAAAAACTCAAGCCAGATATCTGCTGCATACAAGAATCACATCTTACATTAAAAGACAAATATAGGCTAAAGGTAAGGGATGGTTATCTACACTCCAGACAAATGGAAAGCAGAAAAAAAGCAGGCATTGCAATCCTATCTGCAGACGCAATAGGCTTTAAAACAACCAAAATAAGGAAAGATAAGGATGGACGCTTCATATTTCTTAAAGGTAATACTCAATATGATGAGATTTCAATTATTAATATTTATGCACCCAACCAGAATGCACCTCAATTTATAAGAGAAACTCTAACAGACATGAGCAACTTGATTTCCTCCAGTTTCATAGTAGTTTGAGATTTTAACACCCTTTAGCAGTGCTGGATAGATCCTCCAAAAAGAAGCTAAGCAAAGAAATTTTAGATTTAAACTTGACCATTCAACATCTGGACTTAACAGACATCTACAGAACATTTCATCCCAACAAAACTGAATACACATTCTTCTCATCAGCCCATGGAACATACTCCAAAATCGACCACATCCTAGGCCACAAATCTAACCTCAGCAAATTAAAAAAAAATAGAAATTATTCCTTGCATCTTCTCAGACCATCATGGAATAAAAGTTGAACTCAATAACAACAGGAACCTGCATAACCATACAAAAACATGCAAGCTAAACAACCTTATGCTCAAGGATAGATGGGTTATAGATGAGATTAAGAAGGAAATCACCAAATTTTTGGAAGAAAACAACAGTGAAGACATGAATTATCAGAACCTCTAGGATACCGCAAATACAGTCCTAAGAGAGAAATTTATAGCACTGCAAGCCTTCCTCAAGAAAATGGAAAGAGAGGAAGTTAATAACTTAATGGGACATCTCAAGCAACTGGAGAAGGAGAATACTGCAACCCCAAACCCAGCAGAAGAAAAGAAATAACCAAAATCAGAGCAGAATTAAATGAAATTGAAAACAAAAGAATTATACAACAGATCAATAAATTCAAACATTGGTTTTTTGAAAAGATCAATAAGATGGATAAACCTTTGGCCAACCTAATCAGGCAAAAAAGAGTAAAATCCCTAATTTCATCAATCAGAAATGGTAACAATGAAATAACAACAGACCCCTCAGAAATTCAAAAAATCCTAAACGAATACTACAAGAAACTCTACTCTCAGAAATATGAAAATCTGAAAGAAATCGACTAATACCTGGAAGTACGCCACCTACCAAGACTTAGCCAGAACTAAGTGGAAATGTTGAACAGGCCTATATCGAGTTCTGAAATAGCATTAACTATAGAAAATCTCCCTAAAAAGAAAAGCCCAAGACCAGCTGGCTTTATGTCAGAATTCTACCAAACCTTTAAAGAAGAACTAGTACCTATATTACTAAATCTCTTCCAAAATATACAAAAAGAAGGAATATTATGCAACACATTCTACGAAGCAAACATCACCTTTATCCCCAAACCAGAGAAAGATCCAACAAGAAAAGAAAATTATAGACCAGTATCACTAATGAATATTGATGCTAAAATACTCAATAAGATCCTAACAAACAGAATCCAACAACACATCAAAAAAATTATACACCACGACCAAGTCGGATTTATCCCAGGGTCTCAAGGCTGGTTCAATATACGTAAATTTATGAATGTAATTCAGCACATAAACAAACTAAAAAATAAGGACCATATGATTCTTTCAATTGATGCAGAAAAAGCTTTTGATAATATCCAGCATCCCTTCAGGATCAGAACACTTAAGAAAATTGGTATAGGTATCTCAAGAATGGAAGAAAAAGTATCCAATGTACTCAGCCCTACTATGAAACTAATTTATGGCTTTCACAGGAAAGCTATAACCCAGTTATAACCTAAGAATAGGGAGAACGGGGAAGGGGGGGAGGGGGCGGAAGGAGGGTGATTGGTGGGATTACACCTATGGTGCATCTTACAAGGGTATATGTGAAACTTAGTAAATGTAGAATGTAAATGTCTTAACACAATAACTAAGAAAATGCTGGGAAGGCTGTATTAACCAGTGTGATGAAAATGTGTCAAACTGTCTATAAAACCAGTGTATGGTGCCCCATGATCACATTAATGTACACAGCTATGATTTAATTAAAAAAAAAAGAAATAAAATTGGTATAGAAGGGACATTTCTTAAACTAATAGAGGCCATCTACAGCAAACCAACAGCCAATATTGTACTGAATGGAGTTAAATTAAAATCATTTCTACTTAGATCAGGAACCAGCCAAGGTTGCCCATTGTCTCCATTGCTCTATGACATTGTAATGGAAGTTTTAGCCATTGCAATTAGGGAAGAAAAGGTGATCAAGGGTCTCTACATAGGGTCAGAAGAGATCAAACTTTCACTCTTCGCAGATGATATGATCGTATACCTGGAAAACACTAGGGATTCTACTACAAAACTTTTAGAAGTCATCAAGGAATACAGCAATGTCTCAGGCTACAATATCAACATCCATAAATCTGTAGCCTTTATATATACCAACAATAACCAAGCTGAAAAAACAGTCACAGTAGTGCCAAACAAGATGAAATATTTGGGAGTATACCTAACAAAGGATGTGAAAGATCTCTACAAAGAGAACTATGAAACCTTAAGAAAAGAAATAGCTGAAGATGTTAACAGATGGAAAAACATACCATGCTCATGGCTGGGAAGAATCAACATTGTTAAAATGTCCATACTACCCAAAGCAATATATAATTTTAATGCATTTCCTATTAAACCTCCATTGTCATATTTTAAAGATCTTGAACAATAATACTTTGTTAAAAAAAAAAAAAAACCTTGAATAGCCAAGACATTACTCAGAAAAAAACCTCAAATAGCCGAGACATTACTCAGCAATAAAAACAAATCAGGAGGAATCACGCTACCAGACCTGAGACTATACTATAAATCAATAGTGATCAAAACAGCATGGTACTGGCACAAAAACAGAGAAGTAGATGTCTGGAACAGAATACAGAACAAAGAGATAAATCCAGCTACTTACCGTTATTTGATCTTTGACAAGCCAATTAAAAACATTCAGTAGGGGAAAGATTCCCTATTTAACAAATGGTGCTGGGTGAACTGGCTGGCAATCTGTAAAAGACTAAAACTGGATCCACACCTTTCACCATTAACTAAAATAGACTCTCAAGGGATAAAAGATTTAAACTTAAGACATGAACCTATAAAAATACTTGAAGAAAGTGCAGGGAAAACTCTTGAAGGAATTGGCCTGGGTGAATATTTTATGAAGAGGACTCCCCAGGCAATTGAAGCATATCAAAAATACATCACTGGGACCTGATCAAACTAAAAAGCTTCTGCACAGCCAAGAACATAGTAAGTAAAGCAAGCAGACAGCCCTCAGAATGGGAGAAAATATTTGCAGGTTTAATAACCAGAATCCACAGAGAACTCAAACATATTAGCAAGAAAAGAACAAGTGATCCCATCTCAGGGTGGGGAAGGGACTTGAAGAGAAACTTCTCCAAAGACGACAGACACATGATCTACAAACACATGAAAAAAAAAGCTCATCATCCTTAATCATCAGAGAAATGCAAATCAAAACTACCTTGAGATATCACCTAACCCCAGTAAGAGTAGCCCACATAACAAAATCCCAAAACCAGAAATGTTGGCGTGGATGTGGAGAAAAGGGCACACTTCTACACTGCTGGTGGGAATGCAGTTCCTTCTGGAAGGATGTTTGGAGAATACTTAGAGACCTAAAAATAGACCTGCCATTTGATCCTATAATTCCTTTACTAGGTTTATACCCAGAAGACCAAAAGTCACAATATAACAAAGACATCTGTACCAGAATGTTTATTGCAGCACAATTCATAATTGCTAAGTCATGGAAGAAGCCCAAGTGCCCATCGACCCACGAATGAACTAGCAAATTGTGGTACATGTATACCATGGAATATTATACAGCCTTAAAGAAAGATGGAGACTTTACCTCTTTCATGTTTACAAGGATGGAGCTGGAACATATTCTTCTTAGCAAAGTATCTCAGGAATGGAAGAAAAAGTATCTAATGTACTCAGCCCTGCTATGAAACTAATTTATAGCTTTCACATGAAGGCTACAACCTAACTCTAGCACAAGAATATGGGGAAAAGGTCAAGGAAGGGGAAAGAAAGGGGGAGGTTAGGGTGGAGGGAGGGTAATGGGTGGGGCCACACCTACGGTGCATCTTATTATGGGTATAGGCGAAACTTACTAAAGGCAGAATACAAATGTCTACATACGATAACTAAGAAAATGCCATGAAGGCTACATTAAACAGTTTGATGAGAATATTTCAGATTGTATATGAAACCAGCACATTGTACCCCTTGATTGCACTAATGTACACAGCTATGAGTTAACAATAAAAAAAGAAAGAAATTCAATGAAATAGACAAGTCTTTGAATAAGCTAATCAATAAATATAGAAAGAAAAATCATAATAAATGCTATTGGTAACAAAAGATGATACAGAAATGGATACAGACAAGATTTTAAAATTATAAGTAAAAACTTCACCAGGCATATAAATATATTAGTAAATCTCAATGAAATAGATAGCTTTTGGCAGCAGCAGCTGCAAGTGAGAAATAACAAATTGAATCAAGAAGTAATTTTATTTTTAATTACCTCCAATAAAAATTTTGGAGCCAAGTAATTCTTTAGGTAAGTTATTATAAATCTTTAAATAGCAGAAAATTCCCAGTCCATACAAGCTATTTCATTATACCAAAATAAGTAGGTCTCTGCCTAATTTATTTTGTAAATTTATCATAACTGTGATACCCAACCAAACACTGAGAAAATGGCCTCATACACATGCACACAACTATAAGTGTGCAGAGAAGAGTTAACATAGCAGGCCTGTCTCTTCACCTTTAGAAAGTTCTGCTTACAAGGTTGGCCCTTAGCTACCATCTGGAAACTCAATTCAGACAGGCTTCTGACCCCATATTTGACGACTGGCTCCTGTTTCTAAATTGTTCATGCAAACAATGTCTTCTATGCTGAACCCCAGCTTTGCTTCTAGGATTCTGGAATTCAGGTATGTACCAGGCAGAGGCTTTCTACATGATCATCTTCCAATAAAAACCCTGGACACTGAGTCTCTAAGGAGCCCCCGTGGTAGGCATCATTTCACATGTGTTGTGACACTTATTGCTGGGGTGAGGGGGGTAGATTAAATGCATCCTGTGTGACTCCACGGGGGAAGGGCTCTTGGAAGCTTCTGCCTGGTTTGCCCTCCACTTCATTCCACACACCTTTCTCTTTGCTAACTTTACTCTGTAGGCTTTTGCTGTAATAATCATAGCACTATGAGTCCTGTGAGTCCTTCTCACAAGTTAACAAACCTAATAATGGTTTTTTAGGCAATAGCCCTTATATGTAGTGCTAAAAATCTAATGAACAGTACAATGTTAAATAATAATTTTCCAAAGCCAAGTATAGATGACCCTTGGACAACACAGGTTTGAGATGCATGGGTCCACTCACGCATGGATGTTCTTCTCCCTCTGCCACCCTTGAATCATCAAGACCTACCCTCCCTCTTCTTCCTCCCTAGACTATTCCGTGTGAAGATGATGAAGATGAAAGTCTTTATAATGATCCACTTCCGTGTAATGAATAGTGAATATATTTTCTCCTCCTTATGATTTTATTAATAATGTTTTCTTTTCTCCAGCTTACTTCATTATAAGAATAAGGTATATGATCTACAAAGCATACAAAATGTGTATGAATTGACTGCTTATGTTACAGGTAAGGCTTCCAGTAAACAGTAGGCTATAAGTAGTTAAGTTTTTGAAGAGTCAAAAGGTACACATGAAATTTCAACTGTGTAAGATGTTAACATCCCAAACTCCTGTGTTGTTCAGCGGTCAACTATATTAAAAATGAGTAATAGAAAATATCTAGTCATATAGTAGCTCATAACAATAAAGTAAGTTTTAAAATGTAGCATCTTCTCAGAAAAGACTGAGAAAACATTCAATATATTTAATACTAATTACAAAAAAATTATTTAAAACTAAAAATAAAAGTATACTTTGTTTAAAGGATTCCTTATCCTCAATATAATGAAGAAGGTCCTCAAATCTTCACCATCATAATGGTGAGATATAGTTCCTAAACCAACACCCTCTAAAATTGAGACCAAGTAAGAATTTCCACCAGAACCACCAAAATTAACATTGTCTAGAAATTCTGTGATGCAACAAAATCTGAAACAAAAGCAAGAGATCAGTATTTTAAAAAGGAGTCACTTGCATACTCAGAAAAGCCAAGAGTTTATCAAATTATCTGATTACCAGAAAACTGTTTTAAAAATAATTAGCTTGACTTTGTACCATTTATGAGTGGCTGAAAACAAAGAAAAACATAGTAACCCATGAACAAAAGCTACAAAAACTATACAGTATCTTAAAATACCTTCTAAAGGAAGCATCCATAAAAAAACATAAAACTCTGTCGAGTATATGAATAAATCAACAGTTGTTTCTTGGATAGGAATACTGAATAATATTGAAACCAGATCTAGACTTCATCTATAGTTTTAAAATAATGAGAGACTGAATGCACACACAGAAAATGACAAGACACTATCCAAAAATAACTTTGATCCAAACCTGCAACAACCTGCCCAGGAAACCAACCCTTTGTTTGCAATAAGCAGCCCAGGAAACCAGCCTGTTATAAATCAGACTTGAAGGAAGTCAGACTATTTCTCTAGTCACAATCCAAGAAGTTAGGCTTAACTTCTGTGACAATCAACCCCAAATCACCAGAACTTAATTAGTAACTGACAACTTGCCTAGTTTTTGACCCCACATTCAACTTAAGACCAATCAGAGAAAGCCAAAAATGTTTGCCTGACCAGTCACATTGTATGCCTCACTTCTAGTTAGACACCTGCGGCTTCTCAATGCCAACAGCCCCCAACCAGCCACACCTAAAGCCTTCCCATTTGTCTGTGATGACGCTTTCTCCTCTGACTGACTTTGAATCTCTATCAAATACAAGTGATGGTGGCTGACTCCTGCTATGGCAAACTCTGAATAGGTAGGCTTTGCTTTCTCTCATTTGGTTGATCTGTAATTCCACAATAATATAGACAAAAATTCCAATGAGACATTTTTTAACTTGGCAAAATAATTCTAAACCTCATTTTTAAAAATAATCATCTGAGAGTAATCAAAAACGTTTTTTAAAACACAAAAGTAATGAGAGGGTACTAGTTCTGCCAAGTTTTAAAACAATTAGTAAAACAACACACATACAGTCAGTGCAATATTAGTGTAAGAATTAATGAGGCAACTCAATGAAACACAATTTTCAGCCTCAAGTCAAACTGTAAACTTTCAGTATCTAATACAGGAGTCATCTCACACTAGTAAGGGAAATGAGTTCAGTTCAGTCAGTAAAGCTGTGGAGATCAGCCCTTTAAAAGGGGAAAGTTCATTTAAAATTTCATCTCAGAAATAGTCCAAAGTAAATTCTAGATCAATTGAAAAGTTAAATGTAAGAAGACAAGTGATTAAAACAAAACTGTGAGAAAACATTGGTGAGTAGCATCTAACCTCTAAGTATCTAAAAGGAACTTTAAAAAGTGAACTAAAATAATAAATTTATACTTTATGCATTCAAAAATAAATAGGACAAAAAATGAAATATTTACAATAAATACCACACAAAAACTATGAATATTTTATATATATAAAGAGCTTTGAATATATCAACAAATAAGTAGGCAGGGTACATGAAAAAGTCACAAGCAAAAATACTAATAGCAAACAAAGAAACATAAGGGAAAATATTCAAGTATAAAGATGCAAGGTTTTAGTGCTAAAATTAGTCATTTTCTTAAAAATAGGATTACAAGTGCCAAAGAAGTAGAATGAAAAGGGAACTCACTGCTAGTGAACTGTAAATGGTAAAATCTTTTTGAAAAGTGTTTTGGGGCCAGGTGCAGCAGCTCGTGCTTGTAATCCTAACACTCTGGGAGGCAGAGGCACAAAGATCTCTTGAGCTCAGAGGTTCCAGAAAAACTTGAGCAAGATGAGATCCCATCTCTACAAAAAATAGGAAAATTAGCCCAGCTGCTCAGGAGGCTGAAGTGGGAGGATCCCTTGAGCCCAGGAGTTTGAGGTCGCAGTTATCTATGATAATGCTACTGTACTCTACCCCAGGCAACAGAGGGAAAATCTATCTCAAGAAAATAAAAGGAAGAGCAGGGGTGGGGGGAGGAGGGGGCATGAGGATGGAGATAAAAAAAAGGAAAAGAAGATAAGAAAAGTATTTGGGCAATGAAAAATATTCGTATCAGTCAAGCCTTCCAGCTTAAAAACAGGAAAAAAGAATCACACACAAGATGCTAACTGCAGTGCTATTTATAATGACAAAAAGTTGGAAACAACTGATATGTTTCAGAATGGGAGACTGAATAGGCAAATCATGGTACATTCAAAAGAAAATGTTAGTCATTTATTTTAAATGTTTATGAAGTGCTTTTGGTAATATGGAGAAAATGCTTTTGTCAAATATTAAGCCAAAAAGCAAAACAATATAAAAGTATTCATTTCTTCAGATCATATGATCTTAATTATGTAAATAATTTAACACATTTATATATATGCATATATAAATGCAAAATATATGCATATATGCAAAATTTTTTCTATACATATATGTATTATATATATTAAAAAGCCAAAATGTACCATTGTTTCAGAATGTTGAGATTATGGGAGATTTTTTGATTCTTTCTGTTTTTCATCACCTTTTCAATTGTCTATAATGAGTGGGGGAGGAAAAATTTTGTTTAAAAAAAATTAAAAGGGGGCTGGGCACAGCGGCTCATGCCCGTAATCCTAGCAGTCTGGGAGGGCAAGGTGGGTGAATTGCCTGAGCTCACAGGTTCAAGACAACCCTGAGCCAGACCCCAGTCTTCATCTCTAAAAATTAGCCAGGCATCATGGCAGGTGCCTATAGTCCCATCTACTTGGGAGGCTGAGGCAAGAGAATCACTTGAGTCCAAGAGTTTGAGGTTGCTGTGAGCTGTTATGCCATGGCACTCTACCAAGGGTGACGAAGTGAGACTCTGTCTCAAAAAAAAAAATTTTTTTTAAAGAACCGGATATGGTGGCTCACACCTATAATCCTAGCACTCTGGGAGGCTGAGGTGTGTAGCTCACCTGAGCTCAGGAGCTTGAGACCAGCCTGAGCAAGAGCAATACCCTGTCTCTACTAAAAATAGAAAAACAGCCAGGCATTGTAGCAGCTGTCTGTAGTCCCAGCTACTCGGCAGGCTGAGGCAAGAGGATAACTTCAGCACAAGAGTGTAGGTTGCTGTAAGCTGTGACACCACCGCACTCTAACAAGGGTGACTAAGTGAGACTCTTTCTCAAAAATAATTAAAAATAAATAAATAAAAAGTAGATGGTCCAGGTTTCTCATACCAATGAGCCACAAGAAGAGTTGTTTGTTTGTTTGTTTTCCCAAAGAAAACAGTCTTCGAAAAAGATACAGGTATGTTGGTGCCTGGACTAAAGGGTAGATTAGATACTGTCAAAGAGAATGGGCTTATAGGTAGATATACACTCTGTTCAGGCCAAGTGATATAATGACCTTAGAAGAGTCCCCATGACCATCCAGAAACTGCCTGCTCTTCCCATGTGCAGTAAAAGATGGGCTATTATGGAACACTGAAATTTTTTAGCAGTTGTGAGTTTTCAAGTACCCATTTTTTTCTAACTTTTTGAAACCAGTTTTTCAGGGTTGCATCCAAAATTTGCAACTATACAAAAGAGGGGGCAGAGACAAGATGGCTAACTGAAGCCAGCTTTCGACAGAGGCTCCTGTCCAGAAGGAGAGTTAAAGGACAGAAATTTAGCAAGTAACCTGGTGGATTTGAGCTGCACCAAGAGAGAAGGTTGAAGAACACACATCAACCCCGCTGAGGTGAGCTGCAACCCCAAGGATACAAACAAAATCCATCACCAAGTGGACGGGAGTCACCTCCCCCATGAGAACAGCTCAGAGTGCCCCACAAACAAACGAGCAGAGTTCAAAGGTCCTCCCACTACATTCCACGGGAGAGACCCTCTAAAAACTGGACCTACCTCTCCTACTAGGGTGCCATGGCGTTCTCCTGTCAGGCATAAAACTGTATAAAACTGTATATATTCTCTACCTGCAACTCTGAGCTCCCAGCACTCCCCTCTGCTCTCACTCTGAAGTCTGGAGGCCTGTCCCCCAGGAGTCCAGATTCTTAGGTGATTTCTCAAGGGGTGTGGACAGGGCCTAAACTGCAGCTGGTCAGTGCTGACTCTGTGGCATGGGAGTGAGGAGAGGATGGTTGGCTGAGAGGGAACCACGCCGGAGCGGTGGTGCCCCAAGGCACAGAGCAGCAGCCGTCTTTTGGCAACAATAGGGCTCACTCCTGGATATGCCAAAGCCACACCCCCTGTCTCCCTGGGCAACCAGAGGAGGCTGGGCATCTACTCAGGTGGCAACCACCATGGAACAGATCTGGGATGAAACACAGGCCCTGTGAGTAAAGGGTTTGCCTGAGGCGGTACCAACCTAGGTTGAGTGCTGGGGCTAGAAATGCACGTGCAGAGCCGGGAAGTTCCCAGGGTGGGGCTGACCCAGAGGACCACTCTTCTGAGGCTAACACGCACCCAGCCCTCAGAGGATAGTCAGCCTATAAACAAAGGAAGACAGGTGGCTAGAACTGACAGCTACCCGAATACAAACCAGCAAAAGCAAAGACAGGGCCTGAGGCACAGGCTCTGAGAACTCAAAACAGCTTCTCTTCTGCAGGGGAATTTAGCAGGGACAGAAACAAATTCCCACAAAGTTGTTCTTTTCAGTTCTGTCAGTAACATCAATCAACTGAGTGAACACTCCCCAGCCTCCATCAAGCGCCCAAGGTTGTCAGGCCTCTCCTCCCCCTGCTAGATAGAGGCAGAGCACAGTGGCCTGGCTGACCAAAAATAGATTTCCTTGTGATTCAGGCAGGTGCAAACCCCTGGAGTATCTGTTCACTATAGGCAACAGGGTCACAGCCCTGCGGGCTATCAATGACTGGGTGTGACAGAGGTGCAAGGTGGGGAAGGAGGAATCAACCTTCCCAGACTGATCTGTTTTCTGGGTGGGTCCTCCTGACTCCACGGAGCACTGGAGCAAGCCATATCTGAGTAGTCACCAGACCCCTGTGATACAGTTGCCAGAGACCTTTTAAACTCTCCCACCTGAGACAGGTGCTGACTGAGAATTGATTTGGACTTTCTGAACTGAGCCAATTACCCAAGGACTATTCAGGTGGTGCCCTGGGTGTGTGGTTGTAGGAAGGTTTGATTTTCCTTTTCCAATTGTTGCCTGTGGGGGGCAGGGTGACTTAATTGCTGGCATTTCTCCACAGCTGAGACTTGAACCCAGAGTAACTGTGTCATTAAGGTTGGATAAAGACCAGTGAAACAAGACAGAACCACTTAGCCCCACCACAGCAAACAGCTCCCCACTTTCTCAGGCTATAGCACTGTATGGGTCCTTGACAAAGTTGCAGGGAAAATCAAATGGTGTAAAACAATCATGGGTAGAAATCAGCAGAAAAACTCTGGTAACATGAATAACCAGAACAGATCAACCAACCCAAGGAAAGATATAGCAGATGTAACTGAAGATCCCATTCATAAATAGCTGGCTGAGATGTCAGAAATCGAATTCAGAACTTGGATTGCAAACAAGATTAATAGAATGGAGGAATATTTGGAATTAGAAATTCGAGGAGAAATTCAAAAGTTGTCTCAAGAATTTAACGAGTTTAAAGACAAAACCACCAAAGACTTTGGTGCAGAGGCAAAAATTTGCAGCCCTCAAAGATCTGAAAAATACAGTAGAATCCCTCAGCAACAGAGTGGAGCAAGCAGAAGAAAGGATTTCTGACGTTGAAGACAAAGCCTTTGAACCCTCCCAAACTCTCAAAGAGGAAGAGAAATGGAGAGCAAAAACAGATCATTCTCTCAGAGAACTCTGGGATAATTCGAAGAAGGCTAATATCCGCCTCTTTGGAATCACTGAAAGTGATGAAGTGGCCTCGCAAGTCACAGAGGCCCTTCTCCATGAAATTATGAAAGAGAATTATCCAGACATGCCAAGAGATTCTGACATTCAGACAGCAGACAGTTTCAGAACCCCAGCATGACTCAATCTGAATAAGACATCCCCCAGGCATATCATTATTAACTTTGCTGAAGTTAATATGAAGGAGAAAATTCTGAAAGCAGCCAGACGTAAGAAATCCATTACCTGCAAAGGGAAGAACATTAGAATGACTGCAGATCTCTCTGCTGAAACTTTTCAAGCCAGAAGAGGGTGGTCATCGACTTTTAATCTCCTAAAGCAAAATAACTTTCGATCTCGGATACTGTATCTAGCTAAACTGAGTTTCAGTTATGATGGAGAAATTAATTATTTTAATGACATTCATATGTTGAAGAAATTTGCCATAACCAAACCAGCTCTTCAGGATATTCTCAGACCTATCCTCCATAATGAACAGCCCAATCCTCTACCACAAAAGTAAACTCACTCAGAAAATTTTGATCAAACTCCAACTTCCACAGTGGAGAAAGGATTAAAAATGTCCACTGGACTTTTGAAAAACTTGATACCCAAATTTTACCAGACTTATCAATATTCTCCATTAATGTGAATGGCTTAAACTGTCCTCTAAAGAGGCACAGGTTAGCTGACTGGATACAAAAACTCAGGCCAGATATTTGCTGCATACAAGAGTCACATCTTACCTTAAAATATAAATATACACTCAGGGTGAAAGGATGGTCATCCATATTTCAGGCAAATGGTAACCATAAAAAAAGCAGGTGTTGCAATTCTATTTGCAGACACAATAGGCTTTAAACCAACAAAAGTAAGGAAGGATAAGAATGGTTCCTTCATATTTGCTAAGGGTAATACTCAATATGACGAGATTTTAATTATTAATATTTATGCACCCAACCATAATGCACCTCAATTTATAAGAGAAACTCTAACAGACATGAGCAACTTGATTTCCTCCAGCTCCATAATAGTCGAAGATTTCAACACTCCTTTGGCAGTGTTGAATAGATCGTCCAATAAGAAGCTGAGCAAAGAAATTTTAGATTTAAACCTAACCATCCAAGATTTGGATTTAGCAGACATCTACAGAACATTTCATCCCAACAAAACTGAATACACATACTTCTCATCAGCCCACGGAACATACTCCAAAATCGATCACATCTTAGGTCACAAGTCTAACCTCAGTAAATTTAAAGGAATAGAAATCATTCCTTGCATCTTCTCAGACCACCATGGAATAAAAGTTGAACTCAGTAACAACAGGAATCTGCATACTCATACAAAAACATGGAAGTTAAATAACATTATGCTGAATGATAGCTGGGTCAAAGATGAGATTAAGAAGGAAATTGCCATATTTTTGGAATAAAATGACAATGAAGACAAAAATTATCAGAACCACTGGGATACTGCAAAGGGAGTCCTAAGAGGGAAATTTATAGCACTGCAAGCCTTCCTCAAGAGAACAGAAAGAGAGGAAGTTAACAACTTAATGGGACATCTCAAGCAACTGGAAAAGTAAGAACATTCTAACCCCAAACCCAGTAGAAGAAAAGAAATAATCAAAATTAGAGCAGAATTAAATGAAATTGAAAACAAAAGAATAATACAACAGATCAATAAATCAAAAAGTTGGTTTTTTGAAAAGGTCAAAAAAATAGATAAACCTTTGGCTAACCTAACCAGGAAAAAAAGAGTAAATCAGAAATGACAAAGACCAAATAACAACAGACTCCTCAGAAATTCAAAAAATCCTTAATGAATATTACAAGAAATTTTATTCTAGGAAATATGAAAATCTGAAGGAAATTGACCAATACTTGGAAGCACATCACCTTCCAAAACTTAACCAGAATCAAGTGGAAATGTTGAACAGGCCAATATCAAGTTCTAAAATACCATCAACCCTACAAAATCTCCCCAAAAAGAAAAGCCCAGGACCAGATGGCTTCACATCAGAATTCTACAAAATCTTTAAAGAGGAACTAGTACCTATATTACTCAACCTGTTCCAAAATATAGAAAAAGAAGGAAGACTACCCAACATGTTCCATGAAGCAAACATCACCCTGATCCCCAAACCATGGAAAGACCCAACAAGAAAAGAAAATTATAGACCAATATCACTAATGAATATAGATGCAAAAATATTCAACAAGATCCTAACAAACAGAATCCACCAACACATCAAACAAATTATACATCATGACCAACTCGGTTTTATCCCAGGGTCTCAAGGCTGGTTCAATATACATAAATCTACAAGTATAATTCAGCACATAAACAAATTAAAAAACGAAGACCATATAATTCTCTCAATTGACGCGGAAAAATCTTTTGATAATATCCAGCATCCCTTCATGATCAGAACACTTAAGAAAATTGGTATAAAAGGGACATTTCTCAAACTGATAGAAGCCATCTACAGCAAACCCACAGCCAATACCATATTGAATGAAGTTAAATTGAAATCATTTTCACTCAGATCAGGAATCTGACAAGGCTGCCCATTGTCTCCACTGCTCTTTAACATTGTAATGGAAGTTTTAGCCATCACAATTAGGGAAGAAATGGCGATCAAGGGTATCCATATAGGGTCAGAAGAGATCAAACTTTCACTCTTCGCAGATGATATGATTGTATATCTGGAAAACTCCAGGGATTCTACTACAAAACTCTCAGAAGTGATCAAGGAATACAGCAGCATCTCAGGTTACAAAATCAACATTCATAAATTGGTAGCCCTATATATATTAACAATTGTCAAGCTGAAAAAACAGTTAAGAACTCTATTCCATTCACAGTAATGCCAATGGAAGATGAAATATTCGGGAGTTTATCTAACAAAGGACGTGAAAGATCTCTATAAAGAGAACTATGAAATTCTAAGAAAAGAAATAGCTGAAAATGTTAACAAATGGAAAAACATACCATGCTCATGGCTGGGAAGAATCAACATTGTTAAAATGTCCATACTACCCAAAGCAATATACAATTTTAATGCAATCCCTATTAAAGCTCCACTGTCATACTTTAAAGATCTTGCAAATATAATACTTCATTTTATATGGAATCAGAAAAAACCTCGAATAGCCAAGACATTACTCAGAAATAAAAACAAAGCAGGAGGAATCACACTACCAGACCTCAGACTAACTATAAATCGATAGTGATCAAAACAGCATGGTATTGGCACAAAAACAGAGAAGAAGATGTCTGGAACAGAAAAGAGAACCAAGAGATGAATCCAGCTACTTACCGCTATTTGATCTTTGACCAGCCAATTAAAAACGTTTATTCACTGGGGAAAAGATTCCCTATTTAACAAATGGTGCTGGGTGAACCGGCTGGCAACCTGTAGAATATTGAAACTGGACCCACACCTTTTACTATTAACTAAGGTAGACTCGCTGGATTAAAGATTTAAACTTAAGACATGAAACTATAAAAATACTAGAAGAGAGTGCAAGGAAAACCCTTGAAGAAATCGGTCTGGGTGAGTATTTTATGAGGAGGACCCCCCGGGCAATTGAAGCAGCTTCAAAAATACACTGCTGGGACCTGATCAAACTAAAAAGCTTCTGCACAGCCAAGAACACCGTAAGTAAAGCAAGCAAACAGCCCTCAGAATGGGAGAATATATTTGCAGGTTATGTCTCTGACAAAGGTTTAATAACCAGAATTCACAGAGAACTCAAACATATAAGCAAGAAAAGAACAAGTGATCCCCTAGCAGGCTGGGCAAGGGACTTGAAGAGAAACTTCTCTGAAGAAGACAGGCACATGGCCTACAGACAAAGGAAAATATGCTCTCATCTTTTATAATCAGAGAAATGCAAATCAAAACTACTTTGAGATATCATCTAACTCTAGTAAGATTAGCCCATATCACAAAATCCCAAGACCAGAGATGTTGGCATGGATGTGGAGAATAGGGAACACTTCTACACTGCTGGTGGGAATGCAAATTAATACATTCCTTTTGGAAAGATGTTTGGAGAACACTTAGAGATCTAAAAATGGATCTGCCATTCAATCCTATAATTCCTCTACTAGGTATATACCCAGAAGACCAAAAATCACGTCACAACAAAGATATTTGTACCAGAATGTTTATTTTGCAGCCCTATTCATAATTGCTAAGGCATGGAAAAAGCCCAAGTGCCCATCGATCCACGAATGGATTAATAGATTGTGGTATATGTACACCATGGAATATTATGCAGCCTTAAAGAAAGATGGAGACTTTACCTCTTTCATGCTTACACGGATGGAGCTGGAACATATTCTTCTTAGTAAAATATCTCAAGAATGGAAGAAAAAGTACCCAATGTACTCAGCCCTACTATGAAACTAATTTATGGCTTTCACATGAAAGCTATAAACCAGTTATAACCTAAGAATAGGGAGAAGAGGGAGAGGGAGGGGGGAGGATGAGCAGAGGGAGGGTGATTGCTGGGATTACACCTGTGGTGCATCTTACAAGGATACATGTGAAACTTAGTAAATGTAGAATATAAATGTCTTAACACAATAACTAAGAAAATGCCAGGAAGGCTATGTTAACCAGTGTGATGAAAATGTGTCAAACGGTCTACAAAACCAGTGTATGGTGCCCCATGATCGCATTAATGTACACAGGTATGATTTAATTAAAAAAAAAAACCTTCAAAAAAAACAAAAACAAAATTTGCAGCTATAAAGGCCTTATAAGACCCCACACCCTGTGGAAACCAGAATGATAGCAATATTCTGTAATGTAATTGCACCAAGGAGAAAGCCAACCAATGCCACGTAATTCAGAACAATGGATGTTTCCAATCAATAACCCTGGCATCTCCCTAAATCTTTTTATAATTGTCCTTGTCTTGCTTTGGAATACAGATTCAGTTCATCCTGTATGAGGAAGCATGCAGCATGTTTAATCATAATACGACTGGTTGAAATTGCTCCACAAATGTCAAGTACAAATTCCATTGTCTCTTTTTTTTCTAATCAATCATCCAAATCTCTATGTGCCTTATTAGCATGGAGTCTGATGTCTCCTTTTAGAGACTCCTCTTACCTGTTGGTAATCTAGATTACCTGTGGACACTCTTCTAGAACCAGTGAGAACACCTCTTTCTAGGAACATCACCTGTTCACACAGAGCTTAGCTCCTCCACAGCCCCCAAATCAGCTCTCAATGCTTTGGTTCCTAAACATGGCCACAACCAGCTGTAACTGGGGCCCCAAAAGCCAACTAAAGTGGGACCAGGGTCTGCTGACACACAGTCCCTGGGCACCTTTCCTCTCTTGAAGTCTGGATTTTGCCATTTAATCCCTAAAGTACAAATAGCCGAATTAGACAACATCTCCCCAAAATAAAGGAGCTCATCTTCTAAAACAGGCCTTTATCCTAACCCTCTGAGATTTTCCAGGTGTTTCCATGCTCTTCTGAGTGCCACCTCTGTGGGGTTTGGGCCATAGGAAAAGATACAAGCCACAGAAGTACCTTTGCTCCAATAAATGTCATTGCATAGCCTTACCTGGTCACACTAGCCATCCAATCCCCATGTATAGGTGAGGAATTTGCCTAAAGTCACACGCCTGAGATTCCTTTTCGCAGTTTTCTCTCTTCTACTCTAAGCCCTGTCCTCTTGTTTCTGTCCATCTGTTCTTTCACCCAGTCTTGGCCCCCTTTTTAACTTTACCTTCATCAACAGTATTCATTGAGAACAAGTACTAATCCAATATGGTACTGGGACACTGATAATAAAGGGAGAAGACATTCATCCACCATCTCAATGAATTTGTAATCTAGTTATAGAAACAAGATTAGCAAAAGACATGAAGCAGTCTTAGATAATTGGACACTAATTTTATTTCTACTTCTCATTTTTTTCTTCACCCCAAACTCCACTCTTTCTTTTGTCTCTTCTGTTTTAAAAAGATGACTTTTTTATTTTTTATTATATATGTATATATCATGCACAGAGGTTAGAATATATCATATATTGCAGTTTATAAAAAAAAATAAACATCGATGTACATCCTACTTAAGCAACACAAACACTGCCAGTTAATTGTTGCCTCTTAGTAGATAAGATAATTTATTTCTATAGGAGTTTCAGAAAAGACAGGTTTTGGAAGGCTGAGCATTGTTCCAATTGGAAAAAAAGAGGTTAATAAAAAAAAAAAAATAGGGCAGTCAACCAAATACTTTTTGTGGGCAGCCCTTTGGGGTCAGAGACAGAGTACGGAGCTGATGACTGAGAGTTACAAGGCCTTGATCATGATATACTAAAGAGGGTTTGAGAGCTGATCAAGGAAGAAGTAACCCACAACTTTTACTGGGATGCCCCAGAAGGGGTTGCCTGACAGAAGTCTCTCACACCCTGAGACTACCCAGAGGGAGCCGCCGCTCCAAGGGGAGGATCAGGGAACTAGAGGGGACCAGGGAGGGGGTTGATGGAGAATCGCTGGCCCAGAAAATTCCACACGGCTGCAGCAGCCTCTCTAAGGTCTTGTAACCGCAAGGTCCCATGTGGTTAAAATGTGCTTGTTAAAATGTGCTTGTTTGAGATATTTTTTAAATTATTGAATGTATAAAAAATTGAGTTTGACACCAATTCAGGCTTTTGAGCTAATGGGTCTCAGCCTGCAGTAAAGGAATAAACAATCACAGGGCTAATATACAAAGACCATCTTTTGCCCATACTTACCTACGGAGCATGGAGGTGCCCATCTGCCCCCTTGGAAAAGACCCCCATTACCCACCCCTGGTTGCTGCCTCCATGCTAACCCCTTCTCAACCCCAGAGCCCTGCCTGACTACAACCGCTGGGAGCTGCTAAGGAGAGAGGGGACCTCTTACTAAAGGAACCCCGGGATGACTCTGAATCTGAGTGGGACAAGAGCAGCAGATGTACCCATGGGCTCCACGGATACCCTGTGTGTCCAGGAGGACAGGAATCTCCGCCTCCCTCTAACCATCAGGGTTTTCTGACCACAGGTGAACTAACAGCCCTTCCAGGTGTCTCTAAGAGTCAAAAATGAACTTTTCCTTTTCTATTTACACACATAAGTGTGCACGCACACACACACACACACACACATACTCCACACCTATATGCAGACTCTCTTTGCAAACTATAAACAAAAAAACTAAGCTAAACATCTCAAAGAATATTTAACTGTGAAGTTCTCCTATTATTCAAGTTCAAAATATGGAAATTGGAAATAATGGTAATTTTTTTCAAAATTTTCTTTTGAAATGGGCTTTTATAGAAGATGGTATTTTATGCAAATTGGTGAGGAAAAAATCATTCTTCAATAAAACACTTAATAGAATGCTTCATAATCAGCATATTTTTTAAAGAGTATTTCTTTCAACAGAATTAGATATAAGGAAATTTAGAAAATAAGAAATATCTGGTCAGCCAGCAGCCCCGATGGTAGAAGATTATTCCTGTAATATACTTACTAGGAGTTAGTCCTTTAAGGAAAGTTCTGTGGCATCTCTTGGAAGTAATGGAATGGTTTTAAAAGGGATACTCTCAAAAAGCTTATCCTGATAGCAGTGTAAAAAGAGCCCAAACCAAAGAAAGGCTAGAGCTCTGGGATGAGAGCATCCCTCTGCACAAAGTAACTAGAGAAGTAAGGTCATTATCTCAATAATGTCACCTCCCCATTCTCCCCTCATCTTATCTCCAAAGACAACTTCAGAGAACCCAGACAAAATATGTATTTTATTTGTTTGGTTTTGCTTTTGTTTGTTCACATTTTCTTAATTATCCAGATAAAGACCTTCTCTGCTACTTTACCCAGGGAAGGGCAAAGGATCAGATGACACCATTATCCCTTTACCAGCTACAGGGAAAAAAAATCTTCTGCAGCCCTACGACTGGGCAATGTGACACATTTTTTGTCAGTTTTCTTTTTCCCAGTGGGTGAAATTTAACCAATACTTTGTTAGCGAAGGTCTAGTCGTTCCCTAGAGGAAAATTACAGGAGTGAAGATATAACCTCTGCCATACCACATACGAGCTTAAAAGGATGGATTTCCAGGTCTAGCCACCCTTTTGAAATTAGGTTTTAAAAGGAATCGGTTTGTTGCTATGGAATTAAGGGGCAGGGGGGCTAACATTCACTTACTGTTCTCAAAAATAAGAGTGAGCCAGAATATTTCCATCCTTTTACAGCTCTGAAGAAGGATAAAAAAAAAGAATCCCTGTTGGATAAAAGTATAGCAATGATGGCCGCAAATGCTAACGGCATTAACTTTGCATTATTGAGATTCACGCACTCTTTCCATTACCAAAACATCCTCCAGATTAAAACAGACATAACTGGTAGCTTGAAACTAATAGCAAAGGGCTGCCTGGCCATCACTCTGTCAGCTTCATCTCCACGACGATTTCCCCTGACAGCTTCTTCCAGGATATTTCAACCAGCTGTAAAATCTGCCTTCTCCTACTTTTCTCCCTTTAAAGGAGAAGGCTGCCAGAGGAATTTGGGGCACGAGGACAGACTTTATTAAACAACTTAATCCATCTCTGCCTGCCTAGCATCGCCTAGGGAGTCCTAATTAATCAATAAGTAGTTATTGAATATTCTAATGTGCATAATGGTCCTGAGTCAGGTGCTGTGGAGCCTCCAAGGATCTGGTTAGGAAAATGGAGCACGCAGCCTCACCAGGAGATTCCTGACAGTGTGAGTTAGCACATGGGAAATGGGAAGTCACGTTTGTTGAAGGCTCCTAGTTACAAACACAGAGCTAGATGCCGTCTATACATTATTATTTCATTTGCTCTGTGTTGGTCTACTGGGGCCACTGTGACAAAGTCCTACAGACTGGGTGGCTTAAACAGCAAGTATATTTCTTGACAGTTTGTGGAGGCTCGAGTTCAAGATCAAGGTTTCAGCAGGGTTTGTTTTATCCCCAGACCTCTTTCCTCGGCTTGCCTATGACCATGTTCTCCCTCTTTTCTTTCCTCTGTGGACACACATATCTGTATTCAAATTTTCTCTTCTTATAAGAATTCATGTCATATTGAATTAGGAACCAACTAAGGATCTAGTTTTAATTTAATTATCTCTTAAATCTGTCTCCAAATACTGTCACATTCTGAAGCACTGGCAGTTAAGACTTCAACAGATGAATTTGTGGCAGACACAATTCAGCCCCTAACATAATCCTAGCATGGACGTAGGAGGCTATGTCAGGTCGGACTCCTTCTATTTAAAAACAAAGAAGCAAGGAAAACAAAACAATGGATTAGATAAGTTTGTCTGTGAATAACGAAAATAATGACAGTGGCTTAAAGGCAATAGCAGTTTATTTCTCAATTTCAAAAGATAAGAAATAGTTCAAAGCTGGGATGGCGTTCCAGGGTGGCAGGGACCCAGGAACCTTCCATGGTTTCCATTTCTAAAGTCACCTCATGGTCCAAAATAGCTGCTGAAACTCCAACCATTTAGTCTATATTCCACTGTGGGATTTTTTTCTTTTGTTTTGTTTTTAAATTTCAGAATGTTAGGAGGTACACATGTTTTGTTCATATATATTTTGTTTTTTGTACAGATTGAGACAAAGCAATAAGTGTGCCCTTCACCCAGATAGTGTGCACTGTATCCAACAGGTGTGAACTTTTCCACTCCCTCCTCCTCCCAGCTTGATTGTCATTGAAATTTACATGCATGTGCACACTTCAATATTGACTGATCGGTTCCAATTTGGTGTTGAATACATGTGTTTGTTCCTTCATTCTTGTGTATTCCACTGTATTGACTGTGCAAGGTATCCCAAAGGTCACTGTAAATAGGAAAAATTAACAAACTCATATTATGTTATATATTTTAATATTTTTATATTTACATATCAATAAATATTTTGTAAATATTTTATAAAATTTTTTAATGAATATTTTGTAAATAAAGGTATATTTGGCTGCTGTTTCCCATTCTCCCTATGTATGTATATAGGGCAAACTTTGGGACTTACTGTATTATTAGAAAGTCTTTCCCCTCACAGTTGTAAAATGGTTGAAGCATCCTCAGCCTTTAATCTTCCCTAAGTTTCAAATCTAGTAGAAAAATCACAAGTCTCTTTTTCAGAAATATCTACAAAGTTACACTTGTATTCCTTTGATCCTGAGTGAGTTCTGTGTCCCTTGCTATGACCAAGGGAATGTGATGCCCTGATTGCTTTGGGCCTGGGCACCTAGCCACCCTGGACTCAGGATGTAGCTGGGGTGGGCCCAGAAGAAGGACAAGTGGATACTGCATGATACAAACCACAAATGTGCACAGAGAATTACCCACATAGTGTTCATAAACACAAGGTGACTCAGAGAGGCTATTATTTGCCCAGGTACTCACACACCTGGTGGGCTAGTATCCAAACCCTGCTGTCTGGTAGCAAAGATCTTCCTCTTTTTACACTCCTGCACTAATAGCTCCAAAGTCAGAGGATATCATTCAAGGATAGAGCAAGGTGGGAAGACATCCTGGAAGAGGTGAGTTAGTGAAGGGTATGTGCAACTAGACACCAAGGAAATTGGGGTAAGAGCATCACAGACAAGGAGATTTTCTTCAGGGGGAGTCAGTTCCTGGAAGCAACCTGTGGAGTAGGTATCCTAGTGAGAAACCAGAGTACAAAAGGGCCAGCTACTGCTCCTGAGCAACAGTTTGCAGATTCCTCAGATTGTTGCTAAGCATTCCGGAGCAGGAGAGGCATGTTTCAGAGCCAAATGGCTTTAGGGAAACCTGTCCTCATCCCCTTGGTGAGTTACAGTAAACACCAAAAAATAATAATTATAATAATAAAGCCCCTAAGAAGTCCTTAGTTATTTCATTTAACGTAAGCAACTTTTCCTAAGCAACTTTTGTTTGTTGCTCAAAATTTTTGTTTATCAGTCACTTGGTCTTAAACACCTATTCACATCTTTAATATTCTGGGAAATTAGTGTTCTTTGGAATGCACTGCAGGACATAGAAACTGCTGATTTAGGCTGGGCACGGAAGCTCACACCTGGAATCCTAGCATTCTGTGAAGCCAAGGCAGGTGGATTGCTTGAGCTCAGGAGTTTGAGCCTGAGCAAGAGTGAGACCTTCCCTCCTGCCCCCACCCCCATCTCTACTAACAAAAAAAAAAAAAATAGAAAACCTAGCCAGTTGTCATGGCAGGTGCCTGTAGTCCTTGGAGGCTGAGGCAGGATAATCCCTTGAACCCAGGAGTTTGAGGTTGCTGTGAGCTATGATGGCACAGCACTCTACCCAGGGCAACTGAGTGAGACTCTGTTTCAAAGAAAGAGAGAGAGAGAAAGGAAAGAGGGAAAAAAGAAAAAGAAAGAAAGAAGGAAGGAAGGTAGGAAGGAACGGGGGAGGGAAGGGGAAGGGATGAGAGGGGAGGGGAGGAGGGGAAGGGAAAGGCTAACTTAAGCCAAAGCTTTACTTCCAGGCAAAGAAACTAAAATTCCAGGAAGTTAAGGGACATGGCCAATGTTGTCTGTGGCTGACCAGAAACTAGGACCCAGGCATCTGCACTCCCAACCTATTTCTAACCAGTTTGTAATAACTTGCATGTGGGTGGTACTTTCCAAAATACTTTCACATCAAACAATTTTAATCTGTCGAGCATGATTAAACCTAACATTGTTCTCATTTAACATTTCAATGTTCACTGGGTAGACAGGATCACCAAACCAAAAGATCAGTTCTTGCATTTCCAGGAACTCTGTATGTGTGCATGTGGGTGTCTCCATGGCCTCTTCTGTGCATCCACGCCAGAGGCAAAAGCACTCAGTTAAACCACTTTCCTGCAGACAGCCAGTCAATATAGGGCTGGGTCTGTTTCTGTACCCTCCATTTACCTTCTGTAGGTTTTGAGTAGACATATTAATCAACCAATCAAGAAATGATTATTGAGTGTTTACTATGCTCCCAGTCCTGTTCTAGACCCTCTGAGACACACAAAACAACTGGAAACCAATCCAATAATCACGTATTGAGTATTTCCTTTGTGTGAAGGCCCATACTGCATATTATGGGAGGTACAAAACTGAGCAAACTGAGAACCCCAGCCCAAGAAGTTTGTTGTCTAATGAAGGATATAAGATGAGTGCTTGAAGAGACACAATGAAAGACAAAATGTGATCAGAGAGACTTGTTGGTTGGTTGGTTGGTTTAATGGGAGAAGAGGCATATGACAATGTTGAAGTTTCCGATCCAATCACATTGGCCTGGGTTGGGTGTCAGGACTTCTCTCTCAGCAGATGAGAAAAGCAAAGTTCTAACCAATGTTGGGCTCCCGATTTTGCAGCCGAATACAGGAAAGCCCAGCCTGCAAACTGGAATCCCCTAGGGAGATTTTAAAAAGCACAGATGTCTAAAATTTCATCCCTGACTAGCTGAATCAGAACCTAGGGGCTTGGTGCTTTAGCATTGCATTTTCTTCTTAAAGCTACTCTTAGGTGATTCTACCAGGAGATTCTACCCAGTGATTTTGGTGTGGTAAGGGTTTGAAAGCTACTGGCCTCAAGCTAGTGTGGCAGGCCAGGTGGGCAGGGAAGAAGGCCAAGGCAGTGTGGCTGACAGAAACAGGGAAGAGCGGGACCTGAGAAGCCTGATGGAGGGAGACGAGTCTAGATACGGAGGCTAAAGAAGAAAGCACCAAACGGTGGCTTCAAGAAACAAGTAATAAAGCCCTAGAACCGCCACCACAGACAGTGTGCAGGCAACAAAGGTAAGAGTTAAACCTTTGTAAAATCTAGAGCCCGGTTAGAGTCCAGCTCTGTGGGTCAGCTCTGCCTGGAGTCTTCTCAGGAAGAGCTGGGAGCTAGGGAGTGGGTACCGTGTGCCGGGTCTGCACTGAAACCATCTGGTCTCATCTCATCTTCATAGTGACCCCACCAAACCAGCCCAGTGGTTATCCTGCTACAGACCAGGAGACTGAGATGCAAACAAGTCAGGGAACTTGCCAATGGTTCCACATCTCATGAGCAGAAGAACCGAAATGGAAATCAGACAAACCAGCAGTTTAGTCTGCTCTTCATTTTCCTTTGTAAAAATGCATGTTGTGTGTTCAGAGTTCATGGCTCCATTTCAGTTGGCTGAATTTATCTTAGTGCCAGAGGACAAGACTCTGACCAGGTCCAGTCATAGGGTGTTTGGGAGCTGATGATATGCAAACAGGGAACCCTACAGGATTCTGATCAGGAAAATAGGTATCATTTTGTTTAATTCTCACAATAATACTATGAGAAAACTAAAGTTCGGAGAGGTTAAAAATCTTTTGCCCAAGCACCACTCAAAAAAGAGGCAAAGATGGGATTTCAACCCAAGTTCATCTGAGTCTAAAACCACCTGCTTTTACATCATAACCCTGTACTGCCCCCAGTGCACCTGGGTCTATCCCCACATCTGACCAGGTAGAAAATTGTTCTCAGATAATCCCCTTAAATTGTTTCTCCATCACCAGCCCAGACGCATCTCCTTGCTCCCTCTCCTCACACGGGCCCCAGCCCATATAGGCAGGAACCCCGCCTATGATCCCATCTACAAGACAACCCCACCCCTCCAAAGGCCAGTAAGTGGCTTCAGGGGGCAATTAGAACAAACAGCCAGTAGTCCACTGGCCTGTGGCAAATGTGTTCAGGAAAAAAAGCCTGAGAGAATTTCTCAGCCTCACTGGCAGACAGTCGGAGCACAAGAGACATTTCACTTCCTTGCAGAAGGATTAGAATTCTGCAACATCCACACACCAAAGTGTAACTAACTGGTTTTGTTTTCTGGAGCAGAAAGGAGAGAGGCAGGGCACCCTCCAGCTGCTCCATCATTTCCAGATTCAGTTACACGCAGGCCATGGCCAGCCAGGAAGAGTCTGGCCTGCCACCAGCTGCTCTACCTGACAAACAGAAGAACCGGAAAAATAACCGTCTCATCTCACCAGAAGCCAGGTTAGGCTCTGAGCTAAAACAAGTGCAGTGCATCTCTGCTAAGGCATATTGAGGGGAGTTACTGGGAAAATAACTGTTATGGTTACAGCAACATTTGCAGGTGACTCATCAATTACACCGCTAGGAGTATCAGCAGAATCATCTGGTCCCCTACTACACTGAATGGGCTACTGCGTCATGATGGTGAATTTTACATGTCAACATGGCTGGCCTACAGGGTGCCCAGATATCTGATCAAACATTCTAGATGTTTCTGAGTGTTTTTAGATGAGATTAACATTTAAATCAATGTGCTTTGAGTACATACACACACATATACGGTACACACACACACACACACACGTGCACACATCCTGTTGGTTCTGTTGCTCTGGAAAGTTCTAATATATCAGTCCAGCAACAGCTGCATCTCCTGGGAGCTGGTTAGAAACCCAGACTCCCAGCCCTCACCCCAGACCTGCTGAAGTAGAATGTGAATTCTACCAAAATCCCCAGGTGGTGCATACACATTAAAGTCTGAGAAGGGCAGATCTAGAGCACCCCTCTTGCATGACAGATGAAGTCAGGAGGCTTTCCCCTAGGTCCCACCAGATCTTGGCAAGCCTCAGACGAAGAATAACACATATGGTTCTTTCCCTTATTTTAATCGTTATATCCTCACAACAGCTGCATCAAGTGGGCAGAGCAGAAACATTATCCCCATTTTACTTATGAGGAAACCAAGACACAGAGATATTAAGTAACTTGCCCAAGGACATACAGGAATTGGTGCAGTTGGGAGTCAAGCCAGAGAGTCTACCTCATTTTGCACAGAGTTCTGGGGTAGGGGTATGCAGACTTTTTCAATAAAGAGCCAGATAGGAAATATTTTTGGTTTGGTGGACCATATAGTCTCCATCCATTGCAACTATTCAGCTCTGCCATTGTCTCAAGAAAGCAGCCATAGACAATAAAAGAAAGGGCATGACAGTGTTCTAATAAAACTTTATTTATAACAGGAAGTGGGCCAGATCTGTCCCCCAGGCTGCAGTTTACTTTGTATCATATTGCATAAGTCATGAGAAAGCAATTTCCACCCCCTGTAGCAGGGATCCAGATGATCTTCCTATCTATTCCTGAGTCATTGAAAGGAGAAAGTGATTGAGTGGGAACTTTTACCTCCAGGGAAACAGCCTCCCAGAATCTGATATAGTAAAGGATATTTGTCTGGAGGAGAGGGGGGGCTTTTATCCTAGTCCAAATGAAGGTTTCAACAAAACAGGGTAGACATCACCAGAGATGCTGAATATGGTTATGCAGGACTTCCCTGTGGGCACTCCAGTGGAAGCCTAAATCCTTCCTGCTCTCTGCTCACCAGCTGCACAGAGGCACACCCTTTGCTAATTGTTCTGTCCAGAGGGGACCCTTTCTGTGAGCTGCCTCCCAGAGTGTGTGCCTTTTCTACTCTGAGTGCAGTAACTGACTGCTAGGGGCAACCCTGAGAACTCCAGGTTCCATCACAAGCCAAGCTCCTCCACCCCAAAAACATTCCTGCTGCTGCTCAGCCAACACACTTCTTTTGCAGAAAAAGCACGGAGACAAAAGGAAAGAAACTCCAGTAAGAGATGTCTGACTCAGGAAACAAGCTGGGGACCATCCTTTAATGTTTGCCTTCATTAATGTTCCCGTCAATTTTAAACACTAGGGTAGAATTTCCAGACTTTGCAGATCATTTAAAAGCTTAAGGGATTATCAAACCAGTCATTTAAAATGACATTTTCACTGCGCAAATATTATTCTATTAAAGAGCAGGCATGGCACAGGCCGAGATCAGCTTTGGCAGGGTTACAGGGCCTTCCTCCATTGCAAACCCCACTGTTTCCTCATAAAGCTGTCAAGCCCCCACTTAATGAAACATATATAAATGCAATGATGTTAGCCATGTCACAGCAAGCTAATTCATTTTGGCTTTTTCCCATTGTGCTACCCTATTAAGGCTTTTATTATTGTATCCTCTTAGGATCACTCCCAGCAGGTCTGCCATTGGCCAAAGGAGATGAAATATAAGAAAGTGTTTAATTTCCAAACAGGCCAAACATCTTAAATAAATAAATAACCAACAGACCTGGTTTGAGGGTTATGGTAACATGTGCAGGCAGACTATTTGGGTTTTATTAGGAAAGAGATACTATAAGATTAATAAACAATTTCATTCTCTTCCCAAGTTCCTTTGACCCGATATAGCTACTAACTTCAGTTCTTGGGGGATAGGCTTCCTTCTTTAATTACTGAAAGAGAATCTTCTTGGCATGATCAGGGCTTAGCAAAAACCTTTTAACACTCCATTTCCAGATTGTCTTTCAAGAAAACTATCTCTATCTGGCATTCTCAACATACTCTACGTTTGCTCATGAAGTTTGACAGGAATAAAGAGAAGCATTTTGGTGGGGGTTTTCCCTCACAGTCCAGCAAATAAAAAATGATTTCAGTGGAAAATATGGAAGCCTTCACAGGCCCAGAAACCTCCAGAGTTTAAACCCTTTTAGGAAACAAGGGAAGGCTGGCCAGACGATCAACCCCGAGAGAACCCATGAATCCAGGGAGGATTATTTACCGATGATATTTGAGATATCTGGATTCAAGCCATCTTAAAATAAAGGGGGATATCTTCTCAGACAAACAACCATTTCCAGTTACTGTCTTATTGCCATAAAATTACTTTCCTGAACACACATCCCTGAGGAAAATTCACAAATGGGCCCAAATGACTGGATGTCACTATTTTCAGCTGCAGAAATCTGCTTACATCAGCCAATGACAACCTACAAATACCAAGCCACTTGAGACTGACTTTTACAGGTCCACTCAGGACTAGGTGTTGGCACTTGAGGCCCATGAAGAAAGGATTCCTGGGAGGGTCCACAAAGCTGGGTGTTCCGGGGGTGGGGGCAGGTTCTCATCTCTCCCACTTTCCTCTTTCTACCATCCTCATTCCAACCACCAGCCCAGACACATACACACACATACACACCCTGTGTAGTTGCTGCCGAGGGCTGCATTTGACACCTGCCTCCAGTGGGGACAGCCTGGCATCTTGGCAGAACTGCAGGGAAAGACCTGCTCACCTTGCACCTCGTTGAGGGCCAGCCCTATCCTTTTAGAACAACATTTCCCAGGATGCATCTCTGAAATATATAATTTGTGGCTCAGTGAGTAGGGCGCCGGCCCCATATACTGAGGGTGGCGGGTTCAAACCCAGCCCCGGCTGAACTGCAACCAAAAAATAGCTGGGCGTTGTGGTGGGCGCCTGTAGTCCCAGCTGCTCGGGAGGCTGAGGCAGGAGAATCCACGAAAACCCAAGAGCTGGAGGTTGCTGTGAGTCCTGTGACATCCTGGCACTCTACCGAAGGTGGTAAAGTGAGACTCTGTCTCTACAAAAAAAAAGTAAAATGAAATATATAATTTAGAGAAAAACAATTTTTTATTTCTGAAATTAAAATATGTATTGCTTTCTAGGATTCAAAACTAATTTTGGCCAAGCACGGTGGCTCACACCTGTAATCATAGCGCTTTAGGAAGCCAAGGAGGCCAAGACAGGAGGATTGCTTGAGTCCGGGAGTCTGAGACCAGCCTGAGCAAGAGTGAGACCCTGTCTCTACTAAAAATAGAAAAACTAGCCGGGTGTTGTGGAAGGCACCTGTAGTCCCAGCTACTCGGGAGGTTGAGCCAAGAGGATTACTTGAACCCAAAAGGTTACTGTGAGCTATGACCCCATGGCATTCTAGCCACGTGGCTCTAGCCATGGTAACAGAGCAAGACTGTCTCAAAAGAGATTTTTTTTTTTTTTTTTTTTGCAGTTTTTGGCTGGTTTGAACCCGCTACCTCTGGCATATGGGGCCAGCGCCCTACTCCTTTGAGCCACAGGCACCACCCTCAAAAGAGATTTTTTTTAAAAAATAAAGAATGAAAGGAGTTTAAGACCAGCCTGAGCAAGAATAAGACTCACATCTCTACTAAAAATAGAACACTTGGTGGATACTTCTAGTCTCAGCTACTCGGGAGGCTGAGGCAGGAGGATGGCTTGAACCCAGGAGTTTGAGGTTGCTGTGAGCTAGGCTAGTGCCATGGCACTATAACCTGGGCAACCGAGTGAGATTCTACCTCAAAAACTAAAAATAAAAAATCAAACAAAATTCAAAATTAATTTGCACATTGTTTTATTTACCCTAACATTTGGCAATCTAACATGACTGCTAAAACCTTTATAGAAGTAGCGTTCATTACTGAGCAGCACAGTCTTAGCATCTCTGATAGAACATTGATTAAACGCAAACTACCACAGAGAAAAAGTCCTATGGGCACTAAGTCTGTCATCCTAAAACAGCATATTTTCAAGTCAGCTTAGGAACAACATGCCTGTTCATAATTCTGATTTTTCAAAAACCAACAACCTACCCTCCCTCCGCCATACCATTAACTAAAGCAAATACCACATGGTGTGTGCAGCTGTGTACAACTGACACAAAGGCATTTGTGTAGAGACCTTCATGCCATCAAGGGGAGAGAAAAATTTGTTCTTAGGAAAAAAACCTAACTGCACACTGCCAACACCAATAGTCTTCCTCCACAACAGACTTTGTGCCGGTGCCAAAAATCATTCTCAGTTCCCTTTTTAATTCTGCCCTCCTTTATCCACCAGGACTGGGGGAAGATTATTTTGATTGGAATTAGACAGCCACCTGCAGCGAGATCTTTATCTGTTATTAGTGTTCTGTTTAAGCCCTTTCACAACAAGCTCATTGAAAAAGACAGTGAACTTTTGAAGTTGCCCAGTACTATCTCTGGTGATTTTCTCAAGTTAACAACCTCCATACCAGCCAATTGTGCTAGCTGGGGGAGGTGATAATCTCCTCCCCAGGGTCCTGGTCAGGAATTAAAGGGTCTGGGATAAATTACAGAGGCAATCTCTGCCAAGAACTCTCCTCTCCTTGATGTGGCCCCAGGCTTCCTTAACATATTGTTGTTTTAAGTGTTCAGGTGCTTTTCTCCCATCCCTTTCCTAAATTCCTCCAATAATTTAAGCTTTTATGTCTCTTCCAAGCATCTCGCCTACTCAGAGTTGGCCTTGTAGATGCACAATTTCCCATTTGCCTCTACACAGTGCTTACTTAAAATGACCTCTGTCCAGTTACCTGCTTTCTTTTCAACGGAGAACATGGACATTACTCCTTCTTTTTAAAACCCTCAACACCACAACCTTCCATATCCACTACACTTCTAATAACATGTCTTTATGTTTGCTTATCCATTGACAGCTTACAAAGAGGCTCAAATGCAAATTCTCCATTGACATTCAGATGGCATTGTCCCCATGGTTGGAGATAAACCCTATGAGTGTATATTATCCAGCACATTGAACAGAAAGCCAAGTGTGGGTCTATTTTTCTAGATCAGTAGCTAAAGGAACTCACCCAAGCCTGAGCTGGTCTCCATGATGAATGACAAAGAGAAAGAACTCAAGCTTATCTCCAGTGGCCCAAGGCAGAGATGGCAATACCAAAGTTCTAAAACTCAAGAAGAGCTTCCTAATTCCTTGTAATGCTTAATATGAAACTCTATAGATGGCCACAGTCTTTGATTTCCCCTACTGTGTTCATCTTTCTCTTGCCCGTGCTGAGGCCCATTATCCCAACACCCATATTGTGCTGCTTTTCTGGGGGTGTTCAGGGGATTGACGGATTTCTGTTTCCTTTGGTTTAATTTTTTTCTAGTCATTGACTACTCATCATCTCCACTGTTAACACTATTATTTCCACAGGTGAAAGTAGAACTCAATATTAGATGAGTTAAAGCAATGGAAGAGCTCAAAGAAAAAACTCCTAAAGCAAGAAGTAAAACAAACAAGATTCAAATCCTGGCTTTACCACTTACAGGCTAGGTTGTCTTGGACAAGTTACATAACTTCTCTGGGCCTTAATTTCCTTGTCTGTAAGATAGACATAATAGTAGTACCTCCTTTAAAGAGTCATTGTGAAGATGGAAGGAATGGATAGACAGTTGCCAGCATTTAAAATGCTTTATTGTTCAGCCTAAATCACTAAAAACACTAATACAAATAAATGAGCAATCTATTTTCTCCTCACTACAATGAATGCTCTTCAAACCTGAGGGCTGTTGATAGCTGTCCTACAACCCTCCTTTTTCATAAAAAGGGCCCTTCCTTCTCTTCTAGAAGCTCCAGTCATTAGTTATTAGAACCTCTAGTTTTAGAAAACTTGTCCTAAATGACAAAGGAGGGATTTGAACCTAAATGTCACCAACTCCAAAATATATCCCTTTCTACCATACCCCCATCAAACTTACGAGAAAGAGGAAACTCTCCAAAGAACATGATTGCTCTTTTATTGTTTTTGAGAGAAAGCAAATATCAGGTGATTCCAGAGACAGACCTTTTAATATTGTTTTTATGCAAACTCCATGCTTCACCCCTAATATCATTAACAGAAATCAGGACCACTAACAGGAGTAAGGGAGGATGGAAGTTAAGCTCACGTAGAAGCATTTTGCCATGGCAAATTACACAAGCTAGACAAGCAGGCCACGTGCATAAGATCCACTGGCTCCCAAAAACCAGGACAGTGGCAGCAGTGAAGGCAGAACAGAGAGACAGCTAGCACAGGGCCTGCATTTGATTTATTTTATTTGGTTTTTTTCTTTCTTTCTTTTTTTTTTTTTTCTGACTAATGTGAGAGTACAAACAATTATGTTACAATGTTTGCATTTGTTAGGTGATATCCCTATTGTAGTTTTGTCCTCACCCAGGAAGTGTGCCATATATCCTTACATTGTGCCCATTAGGTGGGAGCACACCAATTCCCCTTCCCCCCAACTTGAATTGAGTTTTTTTCTTATGTGAGTGTATATTAGTTCATCTACTGCTTCATATTAGTATTGAGTACATTGGACACTTACTTTTCCATTCTTCTGATACTTTACTAAAGAGAATATTCTCCAACTCTACAGAATATTCTCCACTCTGAAAAATGTGAAATCAGAGAGAGATTAAAGATGGCGGCCGAGTAACAGCTTCCCTGCAACTGGGCACGGTGAGTCTGGGGAGATAAGAATCCAGGCGTCTCTGGCTGGTGGGATCTGCCTATAATCATCCCTTTGAGGATACAGGGAGTCAGCAAGAGACTTCTGGACCCTAACAGGAGGACAAAAACAGTGGGAAACTGGCAAGTGGTTGCGTGTGTTTGATCAACCTAATCACGCCGGCAACCGTAAGTACAAGCAGCAGTGAGACTGCAAACCGGAAAGGCCTTACCTGTGAACTGTTTCAGTGTTTTTGGACTTGGCACTCAGTTGAACTGCCTTGGGGAGAGCTTGAGCAGGAGTGCAGAGAACTTTGGGCATTGTCTGGGGCCCCAGACAGAGCCACTGAGCTGGGCTGCAGGGAGCCATTGTGTGAGAGAACTGCCCTGGCAAGCTCCGCCCTCAGGGTCCCAGAGCAAGGATGGAGCGTGACCTAGTAACCTAGTGACTGAGCAGCATAAAGGCAGGGACTGAGCTGCCTAACAGCCTTAAACCTTAGGGGCAGAGTGAGACGGTTTTTGCACACTGGAGGCTCAGGCTGTTGCTCTGGGTAGAGTGCCGTGGTGTCACAGCTCATAGCAACCTCAACTTCCTGGGCTTGGCACTGCCTGGACCTCCATAGATCTGTGCCATGACCCCACACCAACCGGGCCTCTGCATGCCCTGACCAGGACCTGCGGGAGCCGTGCAACCCTGCGTCCTCCCTCCTGTATCCTCTCAGCCTCCACTCTGGCCCACTCATCTGGACAGGGATACTGGTAGCCACGTGTCCTCTGGTCCTCCCTGCCTCTGCGCAGAGCCCTTCCCCTGGCCAGAGACTGCTGGAGCTTTGGGCTCTCTGTGCCAAACTCACTGGGTGCCAGGCACCCCCAGAACCATGCACACCACCTCCCACCCTGTTGCTGGATTCGGGTGTGTCACATGCCGGAGCTGCTTCCACAACCAGAACTCCCTAGCTGGAGCAGCCCCAGAGGAACTACACAGGGTCACTCCCTACAAAGATCAAGCAACAATAGAGTGATCCCGCTGGGATCTAATCTTGGAGAGACACCTCCCCAAATCTGAGGACGGCCAGAGGCAACGGTGAAAAACAATCATGAGGTGAAATCAACAGAAAAACTCTGGCAATACGAATAATCAGAGTAGATCAACTCCGCCAAGGATCAATGGGGCAGACACAGCACAAGATCCCTTGCACAAACAAATAGCTGAAATGTCAGAAATCAAATTCAGAATCTGGATAGCAAATAAGATTGAATTAGAACTACAAGCAGTAACCCAAAAGATATCTCAGGAATTCAACAAATTCAAAGACCAAATGACCAAAGATGTTGACACATTGAAACAAGAAGTTGCAGCCCTCAAAGATCTGAGAAACACATTCCCTCAGTAACAGAATGAAGCTAGCAGAAAAAAGGATTTCTGACATCAAAGACAAAGTTTTCAAATGCTCCCAAACTCTCAAAGAGGATGAGAAATGGAGGGCAAAAACAGATCACTCTCTCAGAGAGCTCTGGGATAATTCGAAGAAAACCAATATTCGTCTCATAGGGATCCCCCAAAGGGACAAAGTGGCTTCACAAGGCACAGAGTCTCTTCTCCATGAGATTATGAAGGAGAACTTTCCAGACATGCCAAGAGATTCTGAAATTCAGATCGCAGACAGTTTCAGAACTCCAGCACGACTCAACCCAAATAAGACATCCCCCAGACACATCATAATCAATTTCACTAAAGTTAATATGAAGGAGAAAATTCTGAAAGCAGCCAGATGAAAGAAAACCATCACCTACAAGGGGAAGAATATTAGGATAACTGCAGATCTCTCTGCTGAAATCCTTCAAGCTAGAAGAGGATGGTTATCAACTTTTAATCTCCTAAAACAAAATAACTTTCAACCCAGGATCCTGTACCCAGCTAAACTGAGTTTCATTTGTGATGGAGAAATTAAATACTTCAATGACATTCACATGTTTAAGAAATTTGCCATAACTAAACCAGCTCTCCAGGATATTCTCAGACCTATCCTCCATAAAGACCAGTGTAATCCTCCACCACAAAAGTAAACTTACCCAGAAAATTTTGATCTAATTCCAACTTCCACAGTTGCAAAAGGATTAAAAATGTCCACTGTACTCTCAAAAGGCTTATCAATATTCTCAATTAATGTGAATGGTTTAAACTGCCCTCTAAAGAGGCACAGGTTGGCTGACTGGATATAAAAACTCAAGCCAGATATCTGCTGCATACAAGAATCGCATCTTACATTAAAAGACAAATATAGACTCAAGGTGAAGGGATGATCATCTATATTCCAGGCAAATGGAAAGCAGAAAAAAGCAGGCATTGCAATCCTGTTCACAGACACAATAGGCTTTAAACCAACCAAAATAATTAAGGATAAGGATGGACACTTCATATTTGTTAAAGGTAATACTCAATATGATGAGATCTCTATTATTAATATTTATGCACCCAACCAGAATGCACCTTAATTTATAAGAGAAACTCTAGTAGACATGAGCAACTTGATTTCCTCTACTTCCGTAGTAGTTGGAGATTTTAATACCCCTTTACAGGGCTAGATAGATCCTCCAAAAAGAAGCTAAGCAAAGAAATCTTAGATTTAAACTGAACCATTCAACATCTGGACTTAACAGACATCTACAGAACATTTCATCCCAACAAAACTGAATACACATTCTTCTCATCAGCCCACAGAACATACTCCAAAATCGACCATATCCTAGGCCACAAATCTAACCTCAGCAAATTCAAAAAAATAGAAATTATTCCTTGCATCTTCTCAGACCATCATGGAATAAAAGTTAAACTCAATAACAACAGGAACCTGCATACCCATACAAAAACATGGAAGCTAAACAACCTTATGCTGAAGGATAGATGGGTTATAGACAAGATTAAGAAGGAAATCACCAAATTTTTGGAACAAAACAACAATCAAGACACGAATTACCAGAACCTCTGGGATACTACAAAGGCAGTCCTAAGAGGGAAATTTATAGCACTGCAAGCCTTTCTCAAGAAAACGGAAAGAGAGGAAGTTAATAACTTAATGGGACATCTCAAGCAACTAGAAAAGGAAGAACACTCCAACCCCAAACCCAGCAGAAGAAAAGAAATAACCAAAATCAGAGCAGAACTAAATGAAATTGAAAACAAAAGAATTATACAACAGATCAATAAATCCAAAAGTTGTTTTTTTGTAAAGATCAATAAAATAGATAAACCTTTGGCCAACATAACCAGGAAAAAAAAGAGTAAAATCTCTAATTTCATCAATCAGAAATGGTAAAGATGAAATAACAACAGACCCCTCAGAAATTCAAAAAATCCTTAACGAATACTACAAGAAACTCTACTCTCAGAAATATGAAAATCTGAAAGAAATCAACCAATACCTGGAAGTACACCACCTACCAAGACTTAGCTAGAATGAAGTGGAAATGTTGAACAGGCCTATATCAAGTTCTGAAATAGCATCAACTATACAAAATCTCCCTGAAAAGAAAAGCCCAGGACCAGATGGCTTTACGTCAGAATTCTACCAAACCTTTAAAGAAGAACTAGTACCTATACTACTAAACCTCTTCCAAATATAGAAAAAAAAGGAATATTACCCAACACATTCTACGAAGCAAACATCACCTTGATCCCCAAACCAGGGAAAGACACAACAAGAAAAGAAAATTATAGACCAGTATCAGTAATGAATATTGATGCTAAAATACTCAATGAAATCCTAACAGAATCCAACAACACATCAAAAAAATTATACACCATGACCAAGTGGGATTTATCCCAGGCTCTCAAGGCTGGTTCAATATACGTAAATCTATAAATGTAATTCAACATATAAACAAACTAAAAAATAAGGACCATATGATTCTTTCAATTGATGCAGAAAAAGCTTTTGATAATATCCAGCATCCCTTCATGATCAGAACACTTAAGAAAATTGGTATAGAAGGGACAGTTCTTAAACTAATAGAGGCCATCTACAGCAAACCCACAGCCAATATCGTACTGAATGGAGTTAAATTGAAATCATTTCCACTTACATCAGGAACCAGCCAAGGTTGCCCATTGTCTCCATTGCTCTTTAACATTGTAATGGAAGTTCTAGCCATTGCAATTAGGGAAGAAAAGGTGATCAAGGGTATCCATTCAGTGGGGAAAAGATTCCCTATTTAACAAATGGTGCTGGGTAAACTGGCTGGCAACCTGTAGAAGATTGAAACTGGACCCACACCTTTCACCATTAACTAAGACAGACTCTCACTGGATAAAATATTTAAACTTAAGACATGAAACTATAAAAATACTTGAAGAAAGTGCAGGGAAAACTCTTGAAGGAATCTGCCTGGGTCAATATTTTATGAGGAGGACTCCCCAGGCAATTGAAGCAGTATCAAAAATACACTACTGGGACCTGATCAAACTAAAAAGCTTCTGCACAGTCAAGAACATTGTAAGTAAAACAAGCAGACAGCCCTCAGAATGGGAGAAAATATTTGCAGGTTATACCTCCGATAAAGGTCTAATAACCAAAATCCACAGAGAACTCAAACATATTAGCAAGAAAAGAACACGTGACCCCATTTCAGGGTGGGCAAGGGACTTGAAGAGAAACTTCTCTAAAGAAGACAGATGCACAATCTACAAACACATGAAAAAAAGCTCATCATCCTTAATCATCAGAGAAATGCAAATCAAAACTACCTTGAGATATCACCTAACCCCAGTAAGAGTAGCCCACATAACAAAATCCCAAAACCAGAGATGTTGGCGTGGATGTGGAGAAAAGGGCACACTTCTACACTGCTGGTGGGAATGCACACTAATATGTTCCTTCTGGAAGGATGTTTGGAGAATACTTAGAGACCTAAAAATAGACCTGCCATTCGATCCTATAATTCCTTTACTAGGCTTATACCCAGAAGACCAAAAGTCACAATATAACAAAGGTATTTGTACCAGAATGCCATTTGATCCTATAATTTCTTTACTAGGTTTATACCCAGAAGACCAAAAGTCACAATATAACAAAGGTATTTGTACCAGAATGTTTATTGCAGCACAATTCATAATTGCTAAGTCATGGAAGAAGCCCAAGTGCCCATTGACCCACGAATGGACTAGCAAATTGTGGTACATGTATACCATGGAATATCATGCAGCCTTAAAGAAAGATGGAGACTTTACCTCTTTCATGTTTACATGGATGGAGCTGGAACATATTCTTCTTAGCAAAGTATCTCAGGAATGGAAGAAAAAGTATCCAATGTACTCAGCTCTACTATGAAGCTAAATTATAGCTTTCACATGAAGGCTATAACCCAACTATAGCACAAGACTATGGGAAAAGGGCCAAGGAAGGGGAAGGGAGGAGGGAGGTATTGGTGAAGGGAGGGAAACGGGTGGGGCCTCATCTACGGTGCATCTTAGAATGGGTACAGGCGAAACTTACTAAAGGCAGAATACAAATGCCTACATACAGTAACTAAGAAAATTCCATGAAGGCTATGTTGAACAGTTTGATGAGAATATTTCAGATTGTATATGAAACCTGCACATTGTACCCCTTGATTGCACTAATGTACACAGCTATAATTTAACAATAAAAAAATAAATTAAAAAATAGTTAAAAATAAATAAATAAAATATAAAAATTCAATTTTAACTTCAACTGACAGAGATATAGATAAAACATCTTTTATGTGAAATGCAAGAGTTAATACATTAACAAATGGAAGTAATATATAACATGATTTACATTTTGAAGAAATACTTTAAGGTGTTTAACATGAATTAATCTCACTCAACCTCATGTTTAATCTATATTTCAAATTGTGTATAAAACCAGCACATTGTACCCCATGACTGCATTAATATACACAGCTATGATTTAATAATAAAAAAAAGAAAAAGAAAAAAATGTAAAGTCTCCATCTTTTTATGGCTGAATAGTATTCCATGGTATACATGTTAATACCACAGTTTATTAATCCATTCACAGGTTGATGGGCACTTGGGTTCTTTCCACATCTTGGCAATTATAAATTGAGCTGCGATAAACAATCTAGTACAAATGTCCTTACGAAAAATGATTTTGGTTAACCTTGCAAAAGGCGGGCAAGTGAATCTTCTTGCTATGCCAAAAAAATACTGAACCCTTTATTCCAATATGAAAATGCCCAAGAACACATTGTTGCACACAGTATAGTTTAATGAAGGCTGCTGTAGCCAAACTGAGACCCCTCTGAGGCCAGGACAGGGCCTTCAAGCTGAGACACTGAGGGGTGAGCCCTACGACCTGTCTGTCCTCACTGGTGTTGGTTTCTGCCCTGCCTCACACTGGCTACTCACCCCTGAGCTGAAATAGATGGCCTGAGCAAGTCAGCAGGTGGGCAGTTCTATAGATGGTTTCAGGGTATCACCTGTCAGCCCCACTCTATGAGCCCATGGGGGGCTGCATGCTCAGCCCCCCAAAGCTCTCAGCAGTAAAGAGGGCTTGGCCCTTGGAACCAGGCAGATCTGCCATTGGATCTTGGGTTGGCCGAAGAATGAACAGCACAAGCTGGAACTTGATTCTGACAGATAAGGCCACGGAGTCAAGCTCACAGGGTGGGCCTGCCACAGCTAGCACTGCAATGTGGATCTCGTGCCTGTACCACCCCTGACAAGGGTGCCCAAGGTGGGATGCTAGCCCCCAGTAGACAAGGGTGGTGCAGGAAACTGTAAGACACAGACTGAGAGACATGGGCAGCCACCCTAGATGCACTCCCAGAGCAGGAGCCACAGAGCTTCTCTGCTTCAGACATGCCACCTTCCTGTGGCTTGTCCTACCCCCACCCAGGAGCCCAGGGGACCAACCATAAGCCCAGCCAGAGGGCATAGTGGACAAAGGCTGCTCTCCCCACTTGGTGCCTGGGACCCTTCTTGGTGGTGCCTTCTCGGCCTTGATAACTTGGAGTCATTAGCAAAGGGCCAGGACTGACTGTGAAGGAGCACAGTGGCCCGACTGGGAACCTGTGGACTGAGCTTCATTCTCCTGTCTGGGTTTGCTTACGTCAGAGATAGGCATGAACCTTCCAGGGAGCACTCAAGGAATTTGCAATTTCACTGAGGAAGCAATAAAACTCACAAGTAATAGTTAAAGAAAATTAAGTGCCAAAATGAGTATTATACCAACCCAGAGTATCAGAGATTCTGAAACAAGAGGAAGGCCCATAGTGACTGCTGGGAAAGATGTCATGACCAATATGGTGCTGGAGCTGCTCCCAGACGTTCACAGTGCGGTTCAGAATTTTTCACAGAGCTGCCTCTGAACCCTTCAACACCACTCTTCATCTTAGGACAAGGCCACTGTTGTTTCTGCTACACATCTCTTCGCAATGTCCACATTCCGTATGTTCCGTCCCAGATTACCCATCAGACCCTGCTCAGTAGGGAGCAAGACATACTGATCCCTTGAGCCCAGACACCACACAGAGTCTCTCTGCCGGCTCCTCTCACCCTGGAAACCAGCATCAGGCCTCAGCCCGGGTGTGGATTTATAGGCCAGGTGCCCGCCAACATCAGACAGATAGGGTCTTGCCACACAAGGGCTGGCACCGCTTTACTCCTGTTTCAAATTAACATAAGCATTTCTCAAGGCACACCTTGTATTAAATTGGAAAATAAAATCAAAAGGAATCCACCTTCCAGCCAACAAAATGTGAGACACCCTTTTCCAAAGTCAGCCTCTCTCTGCACCCTGTTTGTAAAGCTTCTTCAGGGCGCAGACAAAAGGGATGCAATTGTCTTCCCTGTTAGGTACTGAAAGTAACAAGTGGGGAAGGAAATGCGCATAATTGCCTCCCTTCCCAGCATCGTGACCTCCTTTAAAGCATTGCTGTTCTCTGGTGGCTGGAATGTGAGCTTGATTTCTGGCGAAGAAAACTGAGCCCAACTCTTCACAGCAGCCCAGGCCTCAGCAGCCCCCTTCCCTTTGTTCACCCAGGCAGAGATGCCGAATGCAGAGCCCTTGAGTCCCGCTGCAAGTCTCATGCACTCCGGTTTGCAAAATGAACATAAAGTGAGAGCTGCCCCAAAGGGCTGAAGGTCACGGTACATGAGATGAGATTTATAGAGTGTTTCCAACAGCTCCATCGGCTCCAAGGCAGGAAAGAATACATGTGTCCCAGTGGCAAGTTCTAGTTGTTTTTTCTTCTGAAGAGATGTATGAAATGGTGAGCAAACACTGGACATGGTGCCAGGCTTGGTAAGAGTAATTCCTGCCTCTATTGCCTGCGAGTTCTTATACTTTAACTGTTCATCGCCCTAAATTTTATTCTGATGCTTGTGATACTCCAACCCTACAAAGTCACACCTTACTAATTTGTCTGCTTCACTGGTTTCTATACAAAAGACAATGTGAAAATCTTAGAAGAGATGCGGGTCTGAAAAATGATGTGCTTTTTCTCTCAAAGGCCAACACTGAGTTTGAGAAATATACAAAGGAAAGTCTGTCAGCAAAGGGTTCTGGGGTACTTCCCTCTCTTAGGGGGAAGATATTCATTGCTCTGGGGAAGGGATTCATCTTTCTTTCTTTTCTTTTCTTTCTTTTTTTTTTTTTTTTTTACATATACATGTGTTTATTAGGTTTCCACTTTTTGCCTTCACAAAATTAAAAAGGCTTAAAATTGGGATTCATATTTCTTGAGGGCCAACTAAGTCCCAGGCACTTCACACACATCCTCCTATACAGAAACCCTTTGAGGCTGGCATTGTTGTCATCCATCCTTATTCTGCAAATGAAGAGACAGAGGTTTGTTTCACTGTGCTAAGCAATTGTGAAGGTCACTCACCTACTGATAGTAGGGTCTAAGGTCTACCAATCCTAATGTCGATGCTGCCTCAAACTGGAACACTGGGCAAAGTGCCATCTTTGGGCACTTTTATGGGGCTTTGTCAAATGAGAAATGCAATGCAAATCTAAGAGACTGTGAGTGGCCTGAGAGTCCTTTTAGAATAGCTACTAATAAGATTTCAGTTGTAGTAGCTCCTCACTCCGTTGCAGAGATTCCCCTTTGACAGTCCTCTCTTTGATTAATGTCAAGTGTTGCTGATAGTAGACACATGGATGTGCCTTAATAGCAGCTCCACATTTATAAACTTAAAAAAAAAAAGAGGGCAGCGCCTGTGGCTCAAGGAGTTGGGCGCCGGTCCCATATGCCGGAGGTGGCGGGTTCAAACCCAGCCCCGGCCAAAAACCACAAAAAAAAAGAAACCCACCCTAGCCAAGAGCATTGTTCAGTAGACACCTGATCTCATGGTGAGCTTGGCTTGGAGGGACAGGAACACCCAAGCCAGTCCCAGACAGGCCTACCATATGTACAAGACCTTGCATTGGACCAGCCCTCTGTGAACTTCTTGAGGCAGGGACCCTGCTTTAATTATCCATCTATCTCTAGGCCTATCAGAGTACCTGTCGCATATAGGGGGCTGTCAATAAGGTTTTCTTGTTGAATAAATGGATGCATGAATGAAAGCAGAGATTCTGACTATAAAGGAAGTATCATGTGGAATGGAAAACACCAGACTAGGAATCTGAGGACCTGCGTCCTGGCACTGCCACTAGCCAGCTAAGTATCTCTGTAAGTCAATGAACTTTCTCTGTGCCTACATCCTCATTTCTCAAAATGGCATAAAAACACTGTTCTATCCATGATGTAGCAGGTTCTATCCATGACGTAGCAGCGTGGAAATGCTTTATCAAAAGAAGGAATACTGCAGATGAACTTAGTTTAAATCTATTCAAATATAAGTTACACCATTTTATCATAGAGTCGAAGAACTGCAGGATGTCACAATGAAAGCCATGGCTTTTTATACAGATGAGAAAACCACAGCCCAATGAGAAGGGTCGCGATCCCAGGCCCTTGACTTGCTGCTTTGCCTTGCTGACAACATGCTGGCTACATGATAAGCACCCTTGCCAAAGTCAGCAGATCGTCTTTGGGCTGAACTCACAGCACCCACTTCACTGGGTGGCCTATAAGCATTTGCAGGATGTCTGAGGACACATTTCAGAAGCTGACGTGGGTAGAAGTTCTTCCTGTGAAACTTTCTGTCTTATGAAGGTATTTGGGGCTGCTGCAATGAGTTTTCCAGAACATAAAAAATATGATTCAAGCCCAGCCATCCAGTTTTCTATGATGCTTGGAGAGCTCTGCAGTCTGACCACAGTTTCTCTCTCCAGCCTCAACCTCCATTACTCCCCAGTGAATTGCTCTGTTTCTGCCTGGCTGATCTCCTCACCAGCTTCTGATATGCTTCAGTCCTTCTCTGTTACTCCAGCCATGGATTTCTTCCCTGTTTCCCCTCCATTCACCTCGCAGTCCATCTCACCACTTCTCCATCCAAATACCACGTATCTTTGGAAAACAGCTCCAGCCTCATCCTTGCCAGGATACCATCCATGACTATCTTAGTCCACAGAGTCTTCTTTTTCCAGCCAGTCTGCCCATTGACATCTATTGTGGGTTGAACTGTGGCTCCCACAAAGATATACTGAAGTCCCAAATTCCAGTACCTGTGATTATGAACTTAACTGGAAATAGCACCTCTGTAGATATGATAAAGATGAAGTCATCATGGATTGGGGTGGGCCCTTAATCCAGTGACTGATGTCCTTATGTGGACAGAGATTTGGAGAGCAGAGGAAATTGGAGTCATTTTGGCACAAGTCCAGGAATGCCAAAACTACCAGAAGTGAGAAAATGCAGGAAGGATTCTTCCCTAGAGTCTTTAGAAAGAGAATGGCCCTGCTGACACCTCGATTTTGGACCTCTAACACCCCAGCCTCTCAGAGAATAAATTCCTGTTGTTTAAAGCCACCAAGTTTGTGGTACTATGTAACATCAGTCCCAGGAAACTAATCAACATCTCCGGCCAACCATTGGGCATGTAGATACCTGACCACCATGTACTACTGGTCACCTTTTCATGAGCATATCACAGGCCTGTGGTCTGCCCAAGGACAGAAACCATCCCTCAGATGTGCTCATAGGCTCCTTAGTGCCTGGTTCCTAGTGGTGTGATTCATTCAACCTTGGAGACTTTCAGCATTCTATCGGGAATGGGGGCTGCATTAGAAAAGACACCTATTTCTTTTCAGATTCAACAAGTTCTGGAAACATAGAATGCAGGTGACTCTTTCCCGGAGAATACTACCTACATTTTAGCTGCAATTCAAGCCTCAACTTACTGAAACAAGCTTACCTGAATTTTTTTCTTAAGCTCAACTGCCACCACACCCTACGCCAAAGGCAGTCCAAGCACCTGCCTTTGGCTCCTATCCCTGCCAGGTTGGCCTACCCACCACCCTTCATTTCCAACATCCCTGCCGCCCACCCACCCACGCACCCACACACACACATACACTCACATTCATCTACAATGTAATTAAATTGGACTTGTTCTGCATGATGGTCCCAATCTCAATCTTCAGAGTCAAATCCTACATGGTGTCAATCTTTGATACGTGGTAACTGTGCTGGCGTTGTTCCCTGAGTCATCCTTTGTCCAACTTTCTGTGAATCTAAATCCTGCCCATACTCCAATGTTCAACTCAAATGTAGTCTCCTCCGATAAACATTTTTTCACCCCTCAAATAATCCCATTAAAACCTCTCTTTTGGCATATAGTTAAAATTATCTTATTTCATGGGTATTTAAATATATCTTTTATTTACTTAATCCTAGGCTGAAAGACTTGAGAGCAAAGATTTTTGTCTTATCATTTTTCTCTTTCAAGGTTTTGGGAATTAAATGAGAAAATGTAGTCAAAGAGTTGCATGATGTCTGGCACATAGTACATACTCAATAAATGTCCATTCCTTTTCCCCTTACACAGCTTTGTATCCCCAAGAGCACCTTGCAAAGTCTCTTAAATCTTGTAGCTGCCTAACAAATGTTGAACACATGAATCAATGCAGTTAAATGGTAATATTTCACCTGCTTTCCTAAGGCCAATGAGTACAAATTCAGACATTCTCACTCTTCTCCCTCAAATCCTAAATTTGTAGGATCATAAAGATTACTTCTGCTCTACATCTCTGAAGCTGAATGTAATGATGCTAGCTGTACATAGTGAAAGGCTGACAATGTCACCCAGTAGTCAATCCAGAAGCAATAATCATCTAAGGCCTTAAAAGAAGGTTGGACAATCGGCCAGCAGCCTAACTGACTAGTTAAAACTAATTTAGTCTTTGTAAAGAAATAATGTGCAGGCTGGGTGCAGTGGCTCATGTCTGTAATGTAGCACTCTGAGAGGCTGAGGCAGGAGGATTGCTTGAGGCCAGGAGTTAGAGGCCAGCCTGAGCAAGAACAAGACCCCATCTCTACTAAAAATAGAAAATTTAGCCAGGTATCATGGTCCATCTATAGTCCCAGCTAATTGGAAAGCTGAGGCAGGAGGATCCCTGAAGCCCAGGAGTTTGAGGTTGCTGTGAGCTATGATGATGCTACTGCACTCTAGCCTCTAGCCATGGTAACAGAGCAAAACTCTTCATCAAAATAAAAAGTGTGTGCAATTAATTCTTATGGTTGAACTCAACTGATATTCTTTCATTAATTTCTTATATGTTCATGTTCTGATAACAGGTATGTAATATATCATACATACATGTATCACCACTTTTCTTAGCAAATTTAAATCCTTAGAAGTTAAACCCAACCAGCATACCAGTAAGTTTAGAGCTGGCACCTCCTGCTGCAAAGTTAGTAGGGGCTGAAGGGATTCTAGATGTTTCTGAGAGAAAGCAAGAGCAAAGGACAGGTACGAGAAGACTCCCCTTGATCCCTGCCCCTACCACTATGGGAGCCATACATTTCTCTTGAAAGAGAGTGGAAAGGGTCCACAGGCAAGCCAGCCTCTCCAGTCTTGCAGCCAAGCCTGTGGCTGCAGCAGGCCTTGCCCTCGGCATTGGGTTACCCATGTTTATGTTAACAGAAAGAAAAGGCAGCCCAGAGCCCGGGACCTCCCTGGCAGGGACCTGATTTCACACACATTTTCCCCAGATTCCTATTGGCTTGGCTGGAAACCACATATTAAAACCCACCAATCTTTCCACTTGAGCCTGATGAAAGCTTCACCAGAAACAGCTGCACTTCACATGTGGTTTAAGTTAATATCTTATCCTGATGGTTTAACTCTAGCTGGCTGGGTTGCTTTTTTAATAGTCACAATCCTCTTTTGTTTCCTATTAAGAGTACACGTATGTCTTTCATTACTTGCCAGAGCTGAGGAACACAACGAGACTGGTAGCGCTTCATTTTTGAAATGTCTGAGGTAACTGTTTGTATTGTGTGTTACTCAAGGAGTTCTCTAGGTCGGCCATCTCCAAAGCATATGAAAGTGTTAAACAACCCAAACAGGAGCACTGCTAGACCTTTGTGGAACGTTTTCCTATTAGAAAAGTAAAAGCCACACACTAATGGCTCCGTTTCTAGATCCCAGAGCTCACTGAGTCCAGCAACGTAAGTTCATTGTTTTGTTTCCTCCAATGGCTCTCAGAACCATCTCATCCATTCAGCATGTAGGAGAGTTGAATCACCATGTAGTTGATTTCGCAAGCAGCCACACCACACACATGTGTGCACACTCTCTCCATAGCCACCCTGGGCATGACTAACTTTCAAGCTAACACAAGTCCTGCAAGTCTGCTTCACCTGGCAAAATGCACGTCAGTTTCTAAAAGGTTGAGTTGTAGAAGTTCCTCTTTGTAGGATGTGACGTCACCTAAGGACATGTCCACTGCATGACATCACTCACTGTGCCAGGGTGAGTTGGAGGTGCCAGGCGTGTTCTGAGGTTCATTTCTCCTACCACCTGTCTAAAAAGCATCAAGATCAGAAAAACTTCAACAAGCCTCTTTTGTGCTCATTAATCATTAAACATACACCTACATTTTTTATAGCTTCTGAATTTTTCCCGTGGTTTATGTCTGTGTTTCATCCCTGACTGGGGAGGAGGAGAAAAGGAAATATCACTAACCATTAGGAGTATTTCAACATGCGTAGGGCACTGTTCCGCATGCCATCTAAGGTAAATCTTATGACAAAACCATCAGTGAGGTACTATTATCATCCCTGTATTACAGGAGAAGCTAAAACACAGAGAAATTAAATAACATGATAAGATGGCAAGGCTAATTAATAGCTACTGTGGCAGAGAGTTGGGGTTAACCCCAACGTCAATTTTCCCATTCCTCTTTAGACACAGAACTATAGAAATCAGAATTGTATCAATTACTGTGGGCTGGGTATATGTCTACCCAAATAAAGATTATGTGGTAGACAGAATTCTAAATGGCCCCCAAGATCCCTAACCCCTGGTGAACATGCCCTATAAACCCCTTCTCTTGAGTATAGGTGAGACCTATAATGATGAAATGGTTGCTCCCTTGATTAGATTATGTTATATGCTGACAGTAAAGGGATTTTACAGATACAGTTAAGGTGCCATATTAGTCAACTTTGAGTCAATTAAAAAGAAATAACACAGGTGGGCCAGGCCTAATCAGGTGAGTCCTTAAAAGGGACAGGGCCTTTGCTGAATAGAAAGAGTCAAAGTCAGAGAGCTATTCCCGCTGGCCCTACAGAAGCAATGCCACACTGTGGAGGGGCCGCACATGAGCTGGGAATGGGCCCTCACTGACAACCAGCAAGAACATAGAACCTCAGTCCTGCAATCACAAGGAACTAAATGCTGCCCAGAACCAATGAACTTGAAAAAGCATCCTGAGCCTCAGAGGAGATCACAGTCCCAGATGACACTTTGATTTCAGTCTGATGAGACCCTGAGCAAAGAATTAGCTAACCCATGCTAGCTCTCCTGACCCCCAGGAACTATGAGATAATACATATGTAATATTTAAGCCACTAAGTCCGTGATCATTTGTTACACTACAGCAGAAAACCAATGCAGATTACATTTCCCCAACTCTTGTGCAGCTAGGTGTTGCCATGTGCCTAAGTTCTGGCCACTAGAACTTAGCTGAAGTGATGTGAGTCACTTCCCTTCTGTGCCCTCCCTTCTCCCCTTCTCTCTTCCTTCTGGCTGGGTATGGATGTTGTGGTGAAACATCTTAAAATAAAGGGGTGAGAGGAACCCCCTGAAGATGGTGGAACAACAAGATAAGAAGAGCCTGGATCCCTCAAATGACAGTTCTGATCTGCTTACACCCACACTGTTACATGGAAGTGACATCCATCTTTGTTGAAGGCCCTATTATTCAGTCTCTGCATTACCAGGATTGAATCTACACCTGACCTAACTGACAGAGCTCAGAATGAACCCAAGCAGTATGACCCCAGAGCCAGTTCACTTAGTCCCTTCCCCCGGCCACCCCTGGTACCATATTGCATCATAGAATTGGAATCATACTCTGTTAACAGCTAGATGGTGTTGTGCTGTCAAACCAGTTAAGCAGACAAGAGAGAAGGACCTAGATCACCTTGAGTGATGGCAATTTATCACAAGGTTACTTGCTAAAGTGAGGTATCACAGGAAGCTAAATTTTGCACCCCAGTTCAGAAATACATAGCTACCTCATGGAGACACAGACTCGTCACTCAGTATCTGCGGATAGTACCAAGTTCAAGTAACCTGCCGAGTTTCTGAACATTGACTTAGAAGTCAGTACGGTTTGATTTGATTTCTCTGGTCAAATGAGCACCTTAATGAAGCCTACTCCACCAGGCCTCTCTGACGCCTCTGACGTCCCTTGTGTCCAGCCCAGACATGGCTTCCTCTGGCTGCAGTACATCTTCCCAGTACAATCGGCTATAGCCGGAATAGAAGGTGGGTTTTGCTCAACCCATGACCTGAGCATGAGATGCACTTAGGAAGTGATTTGAGCTATGTTACCTGGTAGAGGCAATGCGCAAGGCTGCTGCCCCAGTACACAGAGCAGCAGCAGGAGGACTGAGGCTGGTCTGCACCCCCCAACCCAGGCAGCCCCTGCAGTGATGGCTTTTCTAGAAGCCATGCCTCGGGTCATCTGAATTTAGACCTATGGTTTCTCCAGCACGGCACTTGGTCTTCTGTTTGTGATAATAGTTTTTGAATTCTTCTCACTCCTGTAAAATATCATTTCAGAATTCAAAACACATTTAACCATAAAAAATAATTGAGGCAATTATCAATTTTTTAAACATTTTTTATCTGAGTAAATAACTCTTCAAGCCTCCATTTTACATGTATCAATTAAGGTACATTTGACCCTGGCATATTTGCTTTTCAATAAAGTCCAAAATCTGAAATAGTCCAACAGAGAACCCCTTCTCCCAGTATTTCACAGCCTCAATAATAAAGCTTAGTAGATCTAACGTAAACCTTTCTTGAAACAGTTGGAGTCCTTCTGTTCTATCCTCTGGAAATGCAGAGCAGCCAACGTGCAGGGGGGAAAATACTACAGTGAAATAGGTATACAGATCCTGATATTAAAGTTTTCTGTTTCTCCAGACCATCCAGGTGATTGCCTTTTGAAATCACACATGGCTTATCCTGCCATTCATGTAGTTTAAGAAAAAAAATTAAATAAAAGTATAAAGGAAAACCAGCAGTGTTTTAAGAGATTTCATTTCAACTTGATGCTTGTATTCATTTGCTGGGAGGCAGGAGGAGGTATTATATTATACAGGGTCTCTGGAAACACTTAAAGTTCAGAAAGACCCACGACCTCAATCCAAGCTTCTAGGTAGAATAGTGAGGATGTAAAAGCAAAATATTGGCCTTCTGTCTTCCCCATCACATCAGGGTAAGTGTTTGCCTCTTAGGGTCCAGCCTTTACCAGCTCCTATGCCTGGGAGGTTGACCCAGCCACACAGCATCCAGGCTCCCCTGGGTTGGGGGGTGCCGACCAGCCTCGGTCCTCCTGCTGCTGCTCTGTGTCCTCCTCTGGCTTCTGCTTGAGACCCACCTGTGAGCAGTGTGATATTAAATCTTATGTGTCAATGTGGCTGGCCATGGTACCCAGATACTTGATCTAGCATTATTCTAGATGTTTCTATGAAGATGTTTTATGGATGAGAATAACTTTTAAATCAGTGCACTTTGAGTAAAGCAGAATGCTTCACATCATGTGGGTGGGCCTCATACAGTCTGTTGAAGGCCTCAGTAGAACAAAGACTGACCTCCTCCTGAGAAAGAAAGAATTCTGCCAGCAGACAGCCTTTGAACTTGAACTGCAAGTCTTCCCGAGTCTCCAGCTTAACAGCCTACCCCATCAGATTATGGACTCACCAAATCGTCAGTCATGTGAGCCAATTCCTTAAAAGAAATAAATGAATAAAAAACTCCCCCCTCCCTAAGGAGGGTAATGGGTGGGGCCATATCTACGGTGCATCTTAATGTACACAGCTATGATTTAACAATAAAAATAAATAAATTTAAAAAATAAATAAATAAATAAAAAACTCCCCCCACCCATCTGTCTGTCTGTCTCTGTAGACATACACCCCTCCCCACTTTGATTCTGTTTCTCCGGAGAACTCTGACAATGGGAGGTAATCACAGGAAGGGGAACAAATATATAGCCCCAATTCCTCCCCCATGGGGTCACTACACAGCCCTGGCCACCTCTAGGGCCCTGCCCTCCCCTCCACCTTCAGGCCCACCCTGCTCTAACCCTGAGTGATTTCTCCACACCCTGCTCATCCCTTCGTAAATAATCCTTTTATTAACCTCTCCCCCCTTTACCCTCTTATAAGCATGCTGGGACCCTGACTCATGCAACTGTAACCAGCTAGTGGCAGCCATGGCAAAGTTGCTGTGGCATTCCGGACTTTTCCTTGTCCCCCTCAAACTCTCTTTCCAGGATCATTTTTCATTGTGTTCATTCACTCCAAAGACACAAAAAACCACACTCGCAACACACTTAGTATTTTCAGCAGGCTGCCGGCTCTGCACCACAGCACCTCTAAACCAGCACCTCTGTTCCTCTCTTGGGGTGGCAGCTTCCCATGCCACCCCTTCACATTACAGAAAGCAATGTGAAATAGTAACTTACAAATGCCTGTGATTTTAGCTCTGCCCTATTTCATCTCATCCCCCAGCTTTCATTCTATAATCACCTATCTTCCATCTCATCAACCAATCAAGTCACTAACAGACTATTTATTGTTGTTGTTGTTCCATACAAGTAACCCAAGTCTCTTCTCTCTCCTAGAGTCATATCTGTAACCAACTTGTCGTGGTATTTAGCAAGGTATGGAAATCTGTTGGAGTAAGTGATTGTGCTACTTTGTTTTTCCACTATGTGCTCAAGAATATTTGACAGCTATGGTACTTCTGCTTTGTTACATTTTTAAATTTTTTAAGACCCTCCGAAGGCTTTGTTTTTAAATACATACATACATACCGTGGGGAAAATGAAGAACTGCCCAGGTTTCAGTAAAAAACACGCTTCTGTCATCTTTTTTTCTGGATTTTCCTGGATTGTGTTAAAAATAGTAATGCACATTTTTTCAGCCTGCCTCTGTGTCTACCACTGAAATAATGAAAAGCAATGAAAAATGGAAATGAGCAACATGACAAAATCAGGCCCCTTGAGGTTTTTGCTAAAGAGAAGAAAGGAACAAATAGCTGTAGGCTGCAACAGGCACCTACGATTAGCACAATCTGCATCAGTGAGGTGTCAAGGTGTCAGAATTAATAAACCCCAGGTCAGCCACCCAGGTTACGGCCACATAGACCAAGAGCACAAAAATCATCCCACAAGAGGGAGGCCTGTGGTCAGACGATAGCTTCTGAAATTCTAAAGGGGGGAGAGAGACATGAAGGGAATAAGCCAACCAAAAGATAAGTAGCACGTATATGTACTCAAATACAGGTGTATCTTGTTTTATTGCGCTTTACAGATACTGCATTTCTTTACAAATTGAAGGCTCGTGGCAACCCTCCATCAAGCAAGTCTATCTGCACCATTTTTCCAACATGTGAGGACTTCATGTCTCTGTGTTACATTTTGGTGAGTCTCATGATATTACACGTTTTCATCGTTATTGTACCAGTTACGGTGATCTGTGATCCGTGATCTTTGATGTTACTGTTGTAATTGCTCGGGGCCGCCACAAAACACACCTATATAGGATGGGGAACTTAATCAACAAATTGTGTGTGTGTTCTGATCATTCCACCGACCAGCTATTCCGCCATCTGTCCCCACCTTAGGCCTCCCTATTCCCTAAGACACAACAATATCAGAATTAGGGCAATAAATAACCCTATCCTGATCTCTAAGTGTCCAAGGGAAAGGAAGAGTCACACATCTCTCACTTTAAATCAAGTGCTAGAAATGATTAAGCTTAATGAGGAGGATGTGTTGGAAGCTGAGACAGCCTGAAAGTTATAGGCTCCTTGCACCGAACAGCTGAGTTGGAAAGACAAAGGAAAAGTTCTTGAAGGAAATTATAAGTGTGAATCCAGTGAAAACATGAATGATAAGAAGGCAGAATAGATTTATTGCTGATACAGAGAAACCTTGAGTGGTCTAAATAGAAGATCAAACCAGCCATGACATTCCCTTAAGCCAAAGCCTAATCCAGAGCAAAGTTCTGATGCTCTTCAATTCTATGAAGGCTGAGAGAGGTCAGAAAGTTGCACAAGGCAAGTTGAAAGCTAACAGAGGTTGTGTTCAAGTGCCAAAGATATGGAAATTCTGGCTTAAGCATATTAGAGTGTTTTTCTCTCACATAATGAGAAGGTAAGGCCTCCTGGCAGAACCACAGCAGCTCAGAGCCTAGCTCTCTACATTTCTCTTATTTCTCCCTCATGTATCCAGTTACAGCCACCAGCAGGCCAGACTCAGGAAAGGAGAAGAGGCAGTGCCTTCACCAGAAAAGCATTTGCTGATGTGGTCGCTCACGTGTGCAATTTCAGCTGCTCAGGAGGCTGAGGCAGGAGGATTGTTTGAGGCTGGGAGTTCAAGACCAGCCTGGGTAATATAGCAAGACTGTCTCTAAAAAAGCAAGGAATAAGAAAAAGAAGGAAAGAAAGAGAGAGAGAGAAAGGAGAGAGGAAGAGAGAAAAAGAAACAGAAAGACAGGGACAAAAGGGAAGGGAAGGGAAGAGGGGAAAAACGAGAGAAGGGAGAAGGGGAAAGGGTGAAGGGAAAGGGGACAGGAAAGTGAACTGGGAAGGAAAAGGAAAGTAACAACATTCCTAGTAATTCCTAGCAGGGATTTTTATTTATATCTCAATGTTGCAGGACTTCCCCACACAAAACTGACTGAGAAATACAGGGTTTTAACTGACAATGGCCACCCTGAACAAAATTGGGGTATGCTTAGAGGAAAAAATCATTGGAGAGGGAACTAGCTGTTTCTGCCACAGGCAATAAGGAAATGGATTATATTAGCCAAGTCCAGAAACAGAGCAGGCTTCTGGGTCAACCAATGATGTCATCGAAAGCCTGGGAATTTCTGCAGTCTACTGTTCACAGCATGGGCTTTCTGCATAAGGCCAGCTCCCCTACACTGTGTGGGCGGCTACCTATGGCAGTTAGGCTGCACGCCTCCTTGTGTTGGAAAGTCTGGTTTTCTATCCATCTCTCTTAAGAGCAAGAAAACAAGGGGCCACTTTCAAGCACAGACATTAAACTCTGCCTGATGCATACTGAAGACCTTTCCTTCTCAGCCAACAGGAACCTCCTTGCCAACAAACAGCTTTCATTCACAAGTTTTGGTCAGTCTGCCTGGGTTTATGCCCATCCTTCTACCACTGTCTAGCTGTGTGGCCTAGAACAAGTTACTTAGGCTCTCATCCTCAGTTTCTTTGTGTTTAGAAATGAATGAACTAATAGTTTCTACTGGGATGGGTTTAATGCAAGGAATAAATAAGATAATACCAGTGAAATACTTAGCACAGTGCCTGGAAACTAGTAAGCATTAAATAGCTGTTGGTAATTATGATTCTGCAGATCATTTCACATGAAACCCCCTTTGTGAGTTTTGCAAACAGAGAAATAAACATAAATCAGTGATGCACAATCATTCCCCTCCTTTTTTCTCGGTTTTAATGATATCAACTTCCACATCCTTGAAGACCCAAGATATTTGTTTTTACAAATCCCTCTTCAGAATATGACCTGTTCCATCCCGCATGCTGCTACAGGTAAACTTGAAATTTAAACCATTCATCTAACACTTTGCACTTACCTGAGAAGATATCTGCGAATTTAATACTAAACAATCTATTGAAGGACCCCATAATTAATCCAATTCAGTCATTATCACATCTCTGCTGAACATATCATTAAAGAGCTGAGACAGTGCTTTCAGGGTTTTGTTTTGGGGTTTTTTGTTTTTTTTTCACAATTCATTTCAACAAGAATTTAAGTACCTAATAACCAAATTATATCATCTATGCAGGAACTTGAACAATTGTACCATAGTCAGCACCAAAGTAAATCTACAATATTTTTTCAGTTTGGTTGAACAGTATAAACAGAGCACAAAGCATGTTCTATAATAGAAACTAATTCCTGTTATTTATATAGTTGGTATCACTATGATGTACCGGCTACAGGCGCCATGGTAAATGCTTGATGATATACAATTACTTTGATTATGATCCCTGTCTCACAGATGAGGAAACTGAGGGTCTAAGAGTTGAGATGAGAGTTCCTAAATAGCAGAGGCAGGATTTATTTTTTTTTATTTTTTGATTTTCTTTAATTATAAAATTAATTCCCAACAATAAACAATGACCATGTGTCCCCTTTCCATACAAGGTGCTTTGTTAGTGCTTGGTTTGGGTAATTGAAAAACTCAGACATAAATTTCATTGTAGGGATAAGCTCAATTTTTATTCTATTAAATTAAGGGAAAATAGACTGATAGATTTAATATAAAGGGTTTATTCTTCTCCCTCCTTTTTATTTTTTATTTTTTTATTAAATCATAGCTGTGTACATTGATATATTCATGGGGCATCATTCACTAGCTAAATGTCCAGGCCTGCTCCAGCTCTAGAGCATGAGCCCTTGGACAGCAAGCACACAGTTACATGATTCACCTGCTCAGAGACACCTTCTGGAGACCTGAAATGCTGGATCTGGATAGAAAGCACAGCAGGTGCAGAAAGTGTTAGGTTTTGGAAACAAACAAACTTGAATCTGGGTTCAGTCTGTCACATAGGATTTGTTAGTTGGTCACATGCATCGGCTCAAAAAGAGAGAAGTGTAAGCAGGAGCCAGCGCTCAATCTAACTCCAGCTGCAACACCAGCCCGAGATAAGCATTCGCTTTCTTTCCTCATTTCCTTTCCTCTTCCTATCTAATCCTCATACTTTCCTTTAAGGAAAATCAAGAATTTACACAAGATTTATCACTGGCTTAGGCTGTGGTCAGATTCTTAAAAAATATATAGTTAGGGCAGCACCTGTGGCTCAGAGGAGTAGGGCACCAGCCCCATAAGCCGGAGATGGCAGGTTCAAACCCAGCCTCAGCCAAAAACTGCAAAAAAAAAAAAAAATATATATATATATATATATGTATATATGTATAGTCAGGGGCCGGGCACAGTGGTTCACACCTATAATCCTAGCACTCTGGGAGACCAAGGCAGGTGGATTGTCTGAGCTCATGAGTTCAAGACAAGACAGAACAAAAGCAAGATTCCATCTCTAAAAAAAAGCCAGGCATTGTGGCAGGTACCTGTAGTATCTGCTACTTGGGAGACTGAGGCAAGAGGTTCGCTTGAACCCAGGAGTTTGAGGTTGCTGTGAGCTGTGACGCCATAGCACTCTACCCAGGGCAACAGAGTGACACTCTGTCTAAAAAAAAAGAATATGTAGTCAGTACTTGAACATGTTTTGAATTATTCAACATGAATAAACAGTATGTACCAATACAAATCAGTGTGTTTCCTCTAAACAATGCCTTATTGAGCACTCTCATTTTAATTATTCAAATATGAAACCCCTCATCAGAGTTCAGTCCTGTCCAGTGCTGTGGTGTCTCCACTTGGAGCCACATAAGTCTGTCCAGGAGGCCAGATGCCCTTGAGGGGCCTGGGGAATAACAATGAGAAATACAATCACCCAACCCAGCAAAAATCGGTTATTGTGAACATGTGTCACTCCATGGACCGATCCAGCATCTTGCAACACCTTTTCTACTCGTGGAGAGTTCTCCACCCTATGGATTCTCATTTCCCAATGTGGAAGTCAGGCACTTCTTATGTGGGATTGTTAGCAAAATGACCCAAATAGCCCTCCTGTACCCATTTGCCTACCCCTTTGCAGTGTGATTTTTGTGCTTTTCCCATTGGGAATTAGTGTCTATTTCCTCACCCCTTAAATCTGCAGATAAGTAATGTTTGGAGACTGTGAAGGCTAAGTCTCAAAAAGACATTGCAGTTTCTACTATCACCCTCAGAACTTGGTATTACCTTGTGAGGAAACCTAGGCTCATCTCCCTGAGGGTGAAAGACCACAGAGAGAGTGAAGCCCAGACAGCAAGGCCAGCTTAGGCCATCAAGGCCCAGTATGGTGGCCAGATGGTGCAGCCACGTAAGTAACCCCAGGCAAGAAAGGTGAAAGAACCATCCAGCTAAGCCCAGATCAACCTGCTAATCATGTGATCAGGAGCAGATATAATAGTTGTTTTTAAGCCATTACATTTTGGGGTAGTTTGTGACATAGAAATAAATCGAGACATTTGCATTCCAACAATCCATGTAGCTGGAAAGAAAATGTGATCTAGGACCCATCAATAAGACACACAGCTTCACTTTAGGCTTTCATTGGAAGTTAATGGCATAAAGCAGCATTTGTAAAGCATAGAGGTGACTATGTCTGGTGTCCAAGGGGCAGTGGCAGGGCTTGTAGCAGTAACATTTAGTGTCCAGGATCCACAGTGACTTCTCTGTGGCCAAACACAGGCAGCAATGGTGCTGCAAATGAACCAGCTTTGAATGGCTGGGGGCATCATTCCTGGAAATGTGGATTCCTGGCCTGGTTTCCTGGCACTCCTGGGTACTCTCTAGCTAACTGCCTTTGTTTGAACTTCCTCAAAAGCAGAGTCTATGGCCCATATGTGGGCGCAGGCAAATTACCTGGGGATCCCAGGAATCAGAAGTAAACTAAAGAGGAAATTAAGGCAGAGAAGGAAGAAAAGTTAATGAATAACTGGTAGTCAGCCCTACTGGATTCTCACTGAGAATTGTGCAGAATGAAATGAAAAATTATCTCTCCAATGGGTAAGTGTCTGCGGCGTCTGTCCTCTGGCTTCCAGTCCCCTTTTGTTGAGGTTTGTACTTGGGAACCTCCCCAGTACTTCCAGGCTGCCCTATGTAAGAGCTGGGCAAACTCTGTGGCTTCAGGAGAAGCTGTGAGTCAGAAATACACACAGAGACAAAGGACACTTTGTGTGGAATGTAGTCTGTGTGCAGTGGAACTGACTACTACAGGTATGGCCAAAATCAGAGATGGTCCGAGGGGATGTGGCGTGAGAGCCTTCCCTGTGCTGCCCAACAGCCATCCACATGTGGGCTAATGTTTAACAGCAGGCTCTCCAGGGGAAAGATGGGGCAGGGAATCTAAATTGTATAGTTTGCCAAGTTTCGATGGTTTAAATACTCCTACCGTGGCTGAGTTCAAGCTACCACTGTGATGTCAACCAGTTTACACAAGTTTCAGAAAATTTAACGATTGGTCCTGGAGCTTGTATGCCTCCAATCTACCACTGCTTAAAAGCTTTGAATAAATTTCTTCTCTGCTTTCGCTAACTTAATATTTTAAACTAAAAACCTGGGCAGCTATAATCAAGTGCAAGAGGGACTATTACACAGGTTGGGAATCAGAAATTGGGCAAAGACCAATAGTCAGAGATGTAAGGTGAAAGGTATACACCTTCTGGCACATTTTCCCTGACCAAAACGACACTAAGCCTTCCCTGACTCTCTGAGCACTAGTGATTCCTGATCCCACAACCAGGGAACAAAGATCCCTAGGGAATGTCATTGCAGTACTGGCAACAGAGTTGAAGGAAAGGGCTGGGTAGCCAATCCCAGAAAGTCTTCCAGTGCTTAAACTATTTTCAACGTCAGGAAATTCTTCTTTACCCCAAAACCAAATCCCCAATGTAGCAGTTTAAATGTTTCTCCACCAGTTTTATTCTTAGTAGAGGCAAAACAATTATCTACAACCTCTATAAAGTAACCTTTCAGATACTCCAAGACTTTTCTTCTCCAAAAGAAATAATCCAACATTGGCCTTTTGTCAGAAATACAATTTTCGGATGCTTTAACCTTCTCAGAGGCTTTCTTTCTAATCTTGTTCAAGTTCAACATGTCCTTATTAGCTGTAGAACTCAGACCTAAACCCAGGCTTCTTGCTGATTTTTCACTGCAGAGAAAAAAAAAAGAAGGAAAGGGGAGCCCCTTAGGGATTATGTGTCCCGTGTTTATTTTTAGACTCCACCATCTCCACTTCTCTTTTCAATCCAGCAAATAGCCAAAACGGGGCAAGCAGGTGATTGAAGGAACAGAAGCAGTCACCTTTCTGGGGATGAGCATATGCCCTTTACAGATGACCAGAGGCCTCCTGGACACGCGGGATGCCTGGTCATCTCTTGCACCTCCCCAGGGGACTTTTACAACCTGCCCTGCCACTGCCAGGACTCTCCACAAATCATACTTGCATCAAGCACCAGAATGCTGAAACATTTTTAGACTTTTAAAAAATACCCCCAGGAGCGAATGTAGTAAATCTTAGAAGGGACACTAAACTGAAGAACAGGTCATCAAAATCTAAGACTGTTTTACCTATCTCCCTCACACTAATTCATAGATGTGAATAATGGCCTAAAACAGCACCATTCAATAGAAATATAATAATATAGTGTAAGTTTAGTTAATAGGACACCCAGTTAAATGTCAGCTATGACCCACATGTCATTCTATATTTTACAGTAGCCATACTTTTTACAAAAAAAAGAGAAACAGGTAAAATTATGTCTAATAACATATTTTATTTAACCCAATATATCCAAGATATTATCATTCTGACATAAGGTACTGTCAGATCATTTTTTAAATTGACAATTAACATTTTAAAATTACTAAGGAGATGCTGTACATTCTTTTCTCATACTAGGTCTTGAAAACCTGGTGTGTCTTTGCACTTACAACATATCTCGATCCAAACTAGCCACGTTTCAAGCACTGGGGCTACCACAGGAGATAGCACAGGTTTTAACTACTGATGCCCGAAGTGTGGTCCTCAGATCAGCAGCATCAGCATCACTGGGAAACTTGTCAGAAAAGCAAAATTCCCAGCCCCACACACGGTCTATGTAAGTTGGAAACTCAGCACACAGCTCAGCGATTTGTGTTTTCACAAGCCTTGCAGGTAAGTCTGATGCACACACAGGTGTGAAAACCATGGGTCTACGGGCTGTCAAATCAGACTGCTTAATCTGCTTTCGCCTTGTGATATCTCCAGGGTCTAATGGGGGACATGAGTCTTTAAGGAACTAACTCGCCTCGCTTTCCTGTTGCTAGGGAATCCAAAATAGCAAACTTGGTTCCCATGAGGTATGTTTTTTTATTTTTATTTTTGTGCCAATTAAGTGAGTTTTCCATTGGCCTGCTCCTCTTTTTAAAATGATCTATTTTATCCTCGTTTCCTCCTTGTGTTTGCATTTGATTCCTTCATCATTTTGGCTTTTTACAGTAACCACAGCTACACTTACCTTTTCCTCTCATAGGTTTCTACAGTCACCGGATTTAGCAAATAAAAAAGTACAGGACAGCCAGTTATATACATGAATTTCAGATAAATGATGAATAATGTTTTAGTATAAGCATGTACCCTGCAATATTTCCAAGAAATTATGAGGGACAAACTGATATGAAAAAGTATTTGACAAATATTGCATGAGACATTCTAAAAACTACTTGTTTGTTTGGAATTCAAATTTAACTGGGCATCTTGTATTTCATCTGGTAAATCTATTCATACCTTCCCTACATCCTTCTGACTCAGAATTCCTCCAGTGGCCACGCGTGCCCCCTGGGTCAGGTGCAGAGGCAAACATGAACCTGAGAACTGCAAACCTGGGTCTCATTCCCCAGCAACCTGATAGAAGACATGATTCTGGGTCAAACCAGCTGCCCAAATGTATTGCTGGGCTTTCCAAGGATGGAATCTCTGGATTCCAGTGAATACCAGCTGCCTCTCAGGATCAAGCTTTCATTAAAGAAAAAAAAAATCAAATCAAACAAAGAGAACACTGTCAGTCAATCAGAGCTGTGCAAATGCACCCACTTAACTCACAGCTCAAATTGGGCCTCTAGATTTGTGCCATTGAAAAGGAAATTGGCCTCACTTGCTTCAAAACAGCCCCAAAGTGGGGAAATTAATACAGAAGATGCCAAGTCATAATGAAATCTGGCAATGGCAGTGGGTTGTGTGGCATCATCCAATTACAGCAAGCATAGACACTGCCCAGAGGAATAAGCAGTCTGGACACCAAGCAAAATTAGAACCCTACACGGTAATTACTAAGGGAGAGAGAAAATTGGTTAGGATGTTAACAAAAATTGGAGAATCTGATAGATGCAAACACCCCCAACAAATAACACAGGATCACTACTCCCCCAAAGTTCCAAAATGAATATTCTCAACACATACCAGCTGTTCCCCTGGATAAAGCCCTAAAAAGCCAGATCTCGCCTCTTTGTGTCACCTCTTCCCTGGTGTAGCCCACTGGGACCCACCTACAAACCCACACCCTGCCCGAAACAAGGTTTGTGCCTGGAGGGGGGTTTCTTTCCCTTAGAGCTGATGTGATTCTTTCTCCTCCTTGCCCTGTAGACTCCATGGATCCACAGCTGCCAGAGGGCAGCCAGGAATATCTGAGAGGCCTCAACTTTGCCTGATAAACCAGGGTGACATCTGGGAGTGGGAGGTAACTTATGGGTAGACCGAGGAAAGCAAGCAAGAAAGGCAGGAGACTGAGACAGAAGAGACGCCAGGCGCTCACCCAGTGTAGATCCAGGTGAATGAAGATCCAGTTGATGGAGAAGTAACAAAACGTAACACTCTGGACTCTGAGTGGGCTCATAATTGGATGGCATTGTTTTATTTTGGCCTACAATTTCTTCCACACTTGGAGGAGCATAAATATAAGACTGCAAATGAATAAAAAGGGCTATGAAACCTGGTTGTTTCAGTTTATAGTTTCCTCTTAGAGTCATCTTCAAGATGAATTGTCTGGATTTCAACTCAATTTTAAAATAAAAGTGATTTCATTCATTTACCCTAAACATTTTGTTCGATTTTTAAAAGAAAAACATAATGCACAAAGAAGGGTTAACTACCAACAGGATAAATATGAGAAATTTATACTATATGTCACCTTATTTCCAGAGGCCAACAGAAAAATATAAAAAGATACAGCACGGATGTGAGTCCCATATAGATGATGTAACAGGAAGAAAGAAAACTGTTATTTTTATAAGCAATGTATATTTTGAGCCAGGAAATTTTGAAGGAAGAGAGAATTTCTCTTACAGAGAAAACTTTTCTTTTGGTTAGAAAAGACAAGAAACTTGAGGACCCTGGAAGATGTTTAGACAAAAGAAGGTAAAGTTTTTTTGATAGGTAAATAGCAGGATTGGGAAGTTTATTGCCAGCTACTCGCTGGTAGGGAAGGGAAAGATCTGGGGTACAAGAAGAGGAAAAAAGAAGAGAAACAGGGAGCTCCATTGAATGAGGAAGTATGGGGAGTGAAGGAAGAAAGTTAGACAGAAATTTATTTGCAATGTGATCCCAAACGTCTGGCAGGATCTACTCCATGCAAGGGCCTTGGTTTGGAGAAACTTTGAGAAAGGAATGGGGGCTGGAGGCAACATTCATTTAATGATGTGTTTTGTTCCCGGTTCTTAATTTATGGAGAGGAATGTGATTGAGTATTTGTTGTGGAGACGTATTCCAAATACCTTGGAGGCTAAAAAATCATAAGACATAGTTTCCATCCTCAGAGACCTGAAGTCAAGTTGGGAAGACAAGAAATAAACATGTGAAGAGTTTATTAAATAACAACACAAGATTAATTAATAAGACAACAACAAAAGACAAGTCATGAGCAATGCATTTTTAATTTTTAGATGACTTGCACAATTAATACCTCAAGAGAATATAGAGATTACTTCAAGCTGTGGTGGAAATGAAAACTTTCATGAAGGAGGTAGGACTCAAGCTGGGCCTTTAAATTTGCATTAGATTTGGATAATGACCGGCGTGGACTATGTGCCCAGCAACATGCTATGTGTTTCATATACAGTACTTCATTTAACTGTTGAAAAAATCATAATAGTGTTGATACTATTGTCTATATTTTACAGAAGAGAATATGTAGGCTCATTAAGGTTATATAATGTTGCCCGTGGTGGACTCAAATTCCAGCTCTGAAATCCACATGCCCATAACATAGTGCATGGTTGTTGATACTCTGCAAAGGTTTGAGCAAAACTCAGAGACAGAAATGTGTAGTGAGTGGCCGAGTGCACTGAATCAACTAGTCTAGCTTGGCACACAGGTCAGTTGGAGCCCTCAGGATTGAAATATCTGGAGAACAAAGGGATACAACTAAATGGATACATGGAGCAAGCCTTAACTATATTCACCAAGTTGTAAAAGGTGGGTATTCTTGTGGACTTGAATTATAAAGGACTTAACTGTTTAACTCAAAATATTTCCCATTTCCTATTCACTCTGAGATTCAGCAGTACTGAATTCCCATTTAAGAAAATGCCAGACCTGCAAAACTCTTCATTCTGAGCCTGAGATAATATACATATTATTTTGCATAAGTTTGCATATCAAGTTCAAGTTCTCCCCCTTTCCTGGGCTATATGATGTTAATTAATTGACTAGGGCAACCTCTGACAGTTTTCTCCTCCCTACCCTCCCGTGCTTGCAGCCCACCCAAAGTGCAGATGTTTCACTCAAGGGGAAAAGAGGGGCCATTCTGGCAGAAAGCAGTTGACACCGCTACTTATCAGCCCAGCTCTGTGGCTTTGGAGGAGAGAGCCTGCCCCACCTTGTCGTGAAGACTGACAGTGAGCACCTGCCCCTGTGATCCCTGCCCACCCTCCCTGCAGCTCAGAGGCAGAGAGGTGTGTCCAGAAGCCCTTGGACTTTAAATAACAACTTGGGAGAGGAAGAGGGTGGGGGAGAAAAGTAGCCTTGGATTACCTGCAGAGAAGAAAGAAGAGCCAAAGATAAAATGAAAAATAAGAAAATCACAGCCAGATTGGGCTCTGGGTAAGACATTCAACTGTTCTTCCTGGTCTTTGTTCTTTAGTAATTTAAAAATGATAGGACCCAAAGCTTCACAGTGTTGGTGGTACATGTATAACACTCCTTACCAGGAAGGGAAATGTAGGCTCCACTGCTACAGGTGCAGAGATCAGTCTCCCAGGCCCGTAAGACTCTCACAGGCAGCTTCCAAATGCTGGGGAGAAGGCTCTCTCTTACAAGCTATAGAAAACCACCCAGTTCCCTTTCCTGCTGTCACCTTGATCCAACCACCTGCACAACCTAATGTGACAGGCATGTCCTTTCATGCCTATTTCCCAGAACTGACAAAAGCCTGGACTCGAGTTCCTACAAAGTCAAAGATGAGAATACTAGCATAGGGTTCCCTCAAAACTGATCAGGGTCACCCTTTTAATACCCACGATGTCTCCCAAGAGGTAAGAATGACTTCAGTCCAAGTGTTACCTTTCCTTGAGTTCAGAAAAGGGAATGCTCAGATAGTGAAATAATTTCAGCAAAGAGCAGGTGGCAATGCAAGGGACAAGAGGACCTTCCTTTCACCCAAAGTGACATCACAGCTGTGGATCACCATAAGGCTGACCTTGAAGACAAACCAGCCTAAATTACTTTAAGATACCCTGAAAAAAAAGTAATATTTGCATAATAATCTGCACCCCTGCGTCATAAAGGATTAGAAAAATTTTTGGAACCAATATTCCTGAGGAGTTAGATTTAAACATGAGAAACAAAAACAAAATCCTAAGCCCTCCACCCAACTGAACAGACTTCCTCTTGGCCAAGGGGACCCCAGAGAGAGACAGAGTTCGCAGCCATGACAAGACAGGAGGTCAAACATACCTTGTTTAACTCCTCCCTTGATAACTGTCATTAGACTTTCTTTCCTAAGTGTTAAACAGAAAGCAGAACTTTTTTTTTTTGAGAAAGAGACAGTCTCACTTTGTCACCCTGGGTAGAGTGCTATGGCATCACAGCTCACAGCAACCTCCAACTTCCCAGGCTGGAGGGTGGCCAGCCTGCAGCCTCTTTAAAAGAAATAAAGCTCTGTTTTCCAAATGTATTTTTAAGTCTTTATTTTTAAGTTGACAATTGTTTGTCTTTTGATATGACTGTGTCCGAGTGTGCTCAGTTTTGGGTCAGGCAGAGTCAACAGGATAATCATTGTCTATAATACTGAAGAACTTACAAAGCTAGAAATGAACAACTATAAAAATACAATTTCTTCCTTAAAAATAATAAGTACCATCATTTTCATAAATCATTACCATTTATTACAGTCAATGGAAAATAAGCTATACTCTGTAAAATAATTTAAAGAGGTTTATTCTGAGCTGAATTTAAGGCCCATGACCTGGAGCCACTCCCAAGAAGCCTTGAGCAAGTGGACGTGCTGTGTTGGGGTTAGTTTGGTTTGGCCTGCAGCAGTGGGATATCTGGGATGGGGGGCAGGTAGCTTACGGGTTTAAGGTTTCTTTAGCTGGAAATTGGCTGACAGAGTTAGGCTCTGTTTAATAGATCAGAGTCAGTGAAAAGGAAAGCTTGAGTTAAGATAAGGGTCTGTTCATCAGCGACAAACTCCCAGACACACGCCCAGATTCAACTGGTTTGTTATAGATATTAAGGACCTGTAGGTATGTCTCATATAGCCTTAGGCCGGTTAACAAGTCACAAAGGACATCTCTAAGAAGGATGGGGATGTGATGAGGCACATCTAATCTCCTTTCTTGTAGATAGCAACTCAGTTTTAGGAGATCCACTTAGCCAAGAGGGGATCCATTCAGTCAGTTGCTGGAAAGAGCCTTAAGATTTTATTTTCGTTCACATTACCTAATTAATATACAACAAAACAATTATCATAACTATTAGTAAGAACCAGATTAACTTTTAACATGTATTTATCACAACCCCCCAATATTTACATAATTCTACTGGAACACAATTATCATTAATATTTTTAGCCTTTCTCTTCCCCCTATCGCAAAAGCATATTCTAACTTCCCTGACTCTATTGCCTCCTCTCCTTTTGTTTTAAAAAGGCTTTTGCCATTGCCAGGTCTGTTCTTTGGGGCTTTTGCAAACAAAATTGGGGATGGTGGTGTTGAGAAATAGCAAGAGATAGAAGGCATGGAGACAGCAAGGCTGGATCCGAGGAGGGACGGTTTTTCAGAAAGTTTAAAAAGAAGTCATTCCAGAGAACCAAGGAGATATAAGAGCATTAATAAAATAGAAAAGGCAAATGTTTAGAAATGTTGCTGTGGACTTTGTATCCAATTCATGATAGGTACAAAATTTACAAGAAGTAGAGATACTATAAAATTGTCTTTGGGGCTATTTCTTTGACTACAACTATAGAGTACTACATGTGGTCCCAGCTTCAATAGCCTGAATGTGCTAATCCTTCTTAACTTGTACTTAAAACTTGAAGAGCAACTGCAAATCTTAAAAAGAAATTGAAAGAGAAAGTATTCCATAGCTGCAGTCTCTATCCATTACCCTCCACCCACCAACTAAGAGCCTTGCAATGCCAGCATCTTCTTCCCTGTATAGACATTGGACTGAGTGTTGTGTTTGCATACACAACGAGATCTGTCACTTTATGAGAGACAACTAAAGTGAATGGCAATAGATCGGTTGCCCTAGAGTGATTTCGGTTTTCAATTTCCCTCCCAAAGTGGCTGTGAAGGTTAAGCGAAATAATGCAAAGAGTTTATAAACTGTAAAGAACTATATAAATGTGACATTCCAGCAATTGATCTTGGATGCAAACTTTGAAAAGACAGAGAGGCCTGAAGCAATAGTCTCTAACAAAGCTTCAAGAGAACAGAAGCAAATATATTCTGTCTAGGTAAACCTCTGGGGTCCCATTGCTTTTAAATCTGGGAGGAAATCTGACTTAATCCCCATTCCATGTATGGGAAGATTTTTGGCTGATTCCCACGGGTCTTACGTGGTCACTCATGCTCAAATTTCCTGTCCTGGTGCTCTCCAAAACTGTCACACCTCCCCTTCTGTGGTCAGTCACCCTTTTCTTTCTGTCCTATATTCAGCTGAATATACCTTTGCCCATTCAACCTCCAAAGCATCATCCACACTAAAGCTGTTGCATATTGCAAACAGACTTTTACTAAAGGCTGGGGGTTACAGAGAGAGGCTATCATGGCACCTCCAACAACAAACAACTGGAGCTGCTTGCTTTTTTTTTTTTTTTTTTTTGAGACAGAGTCTCACTATGTCGCCCTGGGCAGAGTGCCGTGGTATCACAGCTCACAGCAACCTCAAACTCTTAGGCTTAAGAGATTCTCTTGCCTCAGCCTCCCAAGTAGCTAGGACTACAGGTGCCCGCCACAATGCCTGGCTATTTGTTGTTGTTGTTGTTGTTGTCATTGTTGTTTATCAGGCCCGGCCTAGGTCAGGTTCGAACCCACCAGCCCCTGTGTATGTGGCCGGCGCCCTAACCACAGAGCACAGGTGCTGAGCCTGGAGCTTCTTTCTACCCCAGGGTCTCCCTCTCTGGATGCTGGTCCTTCCCTACATCCCAATTCCCATCAAATGGCTTCTGAGGATCACACCTCCTCTTCTTCCCCTCTAATTTTCTGTGGTTCTCTCACTTTTACTATGCAGAATACCTCTGATCTCCCTTTGTCTCATCTCCTTTCCAAATCATCCTCTAGAATCTGGGGAGTAGAATGAGGGGGCTTCATCTTTCACACCAAATAGGTCATTAGGGTATTTTCCTAAATGAGCAGCCTCCTATGAATATGACAGTCTGGCAAACTAGCTACAGTCCTGAGTTCTTGTTTTCAACAGAGATTTTCTTTCTTCCTGCTTTATATGCATGTGCTGGTGATGGAGAAGGAGGAGCTCAAGGAGGTTTCTTGAATTATCCAGACTATCCCTCCCACTTAGTACTTGATTTTACATGGCTGGCAAGAGCCTGAGTAGGCTTCAGCTTTCCTGCTGTTTTCCATGTCTGTGTAATGAGACAACAGCTGATCTCTGGTTTTTAAAACTCCAGCAAAATAGCCAATAGCTTTAATGTGCAAATTGAAATTATTACACTGGCCCAGATCAGGTCAATGGCCAATTAAGTAACTCTGTAGCGGCCTCAGCATACTCAGGCGAGGATCCCACATCTGCAAAAACAAGTGAGAGAAAACAAATGTGGATCAGCCGAGGTCCAGCTGGCCCTGTTCCTCGACAGTTAACCTCAGGAGTCAGGACCTTGGTTTGGATTTTTAACTGATTAAAAGAATCATCATGTGGGTGAATGAGTAACAGCAGATCTGAGTTCAAATGTGAGCACTGCCTCTTCCCAGCAAGGAGAATTGTGGTGCTTCATCTGGAAACTGTCTTAAATCATTTCTGCAGGAAGATACAAGATGGACAGATGTGTTACAGCCTTACCAGGTTTGCTCCCAACCACGCAAGAGGAGGCCAATCCCCCGAGACAACAGGGGTTATGGAAGAGAATGAGTTTCACATCACAGGCACCATGTGAGGGGCAGGAGGCAGTTCTCAAATCCATCTCCCTGAGAATTTGGGAGGAAGGGCCAGGCGGTTGGGTCTGCTGATTGTCTGGGTTCAGGGTGGAGCCAAAGGTGTGTGAAATTGTCTTCTTGTGCTGAGTCACTTCCCGGGACAGGGGTGGGGGTCACAAACCAGTTGAGTCAGTTCCTTGGTAAGGGTCACTGGTCTGGGGGGGGTCAGGAGATCCACCAGAATACAGGGCCTGGAAGATATTTCAAAAACTAGCCTTAGGTTTTACAAGGGTAATGTTATCTAAGGGACTAATTAAGAAAGTTAAGAATCGGGTGGCACCTGTGGCTCAAGGAGTAGGGCGCCAGTCCCATATGCCGGAGGTGGTGGGTTCAAACCCACCCTCGGCCAAAAACCACAAAAAAAAAAAAAAAAGAAAGTTAAGAATCTTTAGGATCGGGCAGCACCTGTGGCTCAAAGGAGTAGGGCTCCGGCCCCATATGCCGGAGGTGATGGGTTCAAACCCATCCCCGGCAAAAAAAAAAAAAAGAATCTTTATGACCATCCACTATGTGACTCCTGAGTAGCAATCCCAGAAAAGCAAACTAGAGGACAATGGTACAGAGTACGTAACACACAATTAGCTATGCCGATACCTTTGTGGAGTTCAAGCCCCTACCACAGTTCCCATCCTGTGGCCTTTTGTTAATTTTATAAAAGACAGTCTCAGGTTGATGGATGAGTAGGCGGGTGGCTGGATGGGCGGGTGGATGGGCATTTACCTGTAAAGGAATATAATAATGCCCCCCCAGCCTATTTTCATGGACTATTGAACATCTAAAAGAGTTCGGTGTTATTGTGCGCTGCTTTCTTTGTTCTACCAGAAGAGACAGGAACAGAATTTAACATTTAACTAATGTTAAATTTTTCTGGAAGCAGAGATATACCTGTGCATTTCTAAAGGGCCATTCTAAGTTCTGTAGCTACAGGTGACACCTCTCAGGAGCAAGGCACAGGGACAGCAAACAAGCCCTCCTCACTGCCACACTAGTTCCCGTCCCCACTGCACCCCTCCCATGCTCTACATCTTCCATAGTCATTTCCCACCCTGTCCTTTTTTATCCCAAAGCAGGGCCTGTTAAAGGCTTTGTGACCCCTCTAAGGATGATAACCTGGCAGCCAAAGTTTTATTATGCTAATCAAGCTTGGTCTGGGCTGCTTTCATAACTGCCACATTAAGGCGTCCCACAGAGGAGAGGCCTTCAGAGTGATCTGCATTGAACCAGTGAATATTAATAAAGAACGAGTCTGTACCCATTCTAAGATGCACCGTTGGTGTGGCGAAACTTACTAAAGGCACAATACGAATGTCTTCATACAAACTAAGAAAATGCCAGGAAGGCTATGTTAAACAGTTTGATGAAAATATTTCAGATTGTATATGAAACCAGTACATTGTACCCCTTGACTGCACTAATGTACACAGCTATGATTTAATAATAATAAAAAAAAAAAGAGTCTGAAGGAGTTGTTTCTGAACTTGGCCATCAAGTAAGGGGGTCCAGCTTTCACTACCCCAAGTAAGGAAAAGGTAAACAAACAAACAAGTGGATTGTAAAACACAAATGAAGGAGCAATCTGTAGAGGAGGGAAAAGGGAAGGAGATTCCGGCACAGCGCAAACATCTCCCCATAGTAGTCACTGCTGTTATCAAGCTGAGGAGTTATTTCTGCACCTGCAGGCAGGGGAGCTTGTGTTTCCCTTCCTGGTAAGGAGTATTATCCCTTTTAGAGACAAGAAACGTATGCCTTGTAATTGTGAAGAGATTTATTCAGGGTCATCCCACACCTCGGTGACAAGGCTTTACCCCCATTTCCGCATCCAGACCAGCTAGTGCCAGAGCTGAGGGAACCAGGTTGACTCAAACTGCTGAGAGGCACTCAGAGGTGACAGGCAGAGACTTCAAGTTGGATGCCTTCAAATTTTGAGCTTCAGGAACAGAATAAGTGCACAGGTGTTTTACATTTTGATGAAAAATTATAACACCCCCGACTTGATTCAGCTAATCTTTAGCACTGTCCTGTGGAACAGTGAAGAAGGAAGACTGGGAGATCCCAGTGGCAGCTCTGGAGAACCAGAGGGAGTGGGAGAGAAAAGGCCCCTACACTGGCTGCGTGGGGGAAGCAGGTGAATCTCCCTTTTTATCTCTGTATCTAGAAGCTGGGCTAGAGGAGAAGGTCTGTGCCTGTCCCGCCCATCCAGGAGCCTACCAGGGGAGTTCCATGAACACCCATCTAATATCCCTCCTCCTTCCTAAAAGGTTCCCAGTTCTTTCTACTTCCAGCCTAAGGAAGAAATACTGAGCACAGCTTTCCTAGCTTCTGCTCTTATGAGTTAGAAATGACTACAACAGTCCATATCTTCCTTACTGAACAGTCTGTGGCCCTTAAATCTTTCTAATCAAACATGAACACCCCTCTTTTATATGAGATACATGGTTTAATCCTTCCAACTGGTAAAATAGAGACTCTCGTGTGTGCCATGCTGCCCAAGGTCATTCTCAGCCCCTTCCTTCTTGCTGGCAGATGCCTGAGTATCTCCAGACATCTGTAGCAACCCTTCCTTCCTCCCCTGTGTTTGCAGCCAAAGATGCCCCTCTTCTATCCCAAGGGTAAATATTAAATGCTGAAAATTTATAAAATAAATTAAATATTATTTATTCAGATCATTTAAGTTGATGATATTGATTCTATTCACTTGCCAGTGACAGATCTAGGCCCAGCATGTGCCATAACCATGAGCCATGAGATACAAGGAAAGGGCTGTTTGGGTCATTAGGAAAGTGTGCAGTGTTCTGAACGGGTGACACAAGCCAGGGATTCTGCCCTGTTCCCGCATTTGAATGTGAGCAATGCTTGGAGCTGTGGAGGCCACAAGTAAAACCAATCATGTAGATGAAGGCTAGCAACAAGAGCCTGCCATCCCTACAGCCTGCCATCCCTGAGTAGGGATGGCACTTTTATCTAAATGTCCTGACACTTGCAAAAATTCTCCTAATGTACTCCCTTGTTTTTTCTTTAGGAACAGAATCTCAATTTTGATTGGGTGACCTATACCCCTACTAGACTATGTGATTAGCTAACCTAGTGGTGATAGTTCCATTTCCTTACCAGGAATAGTTCTAGGGTGAAATGTTACCCAAATCTGGCATTGAAATGAAAGTAGAGGTCTACTGGGAGATTCTAGGAAAGATTTCTCACTTAGGAGGAAAAAAAAAGCAAGAGAGATTTTTCTTTCCCATCTGAATGTCCTCATGCTTGGATGTCACACACATGGATCTGTAGCAGCCATCTTGCCACCATGAGGTACACTGGTCTGAGGACCAAGTTAATGTGCTGAGGTTGGTGAATCCTTATTGTTAAAAGGGATTTCCATTTGGGTTTTCAATTGCATGGCCATGTAATGGTGGGCTTTAGCTTTATAGTTTGGGGGACATATTAGTTGTGATTTATTCAGTCATTTGCCCCCATACACGTCTGAGTGGGAGAGGAAGTGGCAGTATAGTAGCCAGATATGAGGAACTTACGTCCTATTCCTGTCCTATCAAGGCCATAGGAGCAGCGGGTGCCAATTGAGCATGTACTATCAATATTTATGGCAATTACAAATGACTGTGGAGCTTCTGAGTTTTTATTATGACTTCCGTTTTATTTTTAATTGAATCATCACTAAATTTTTTATAAGGAAGAGGAAAAGCAAGGACAGATTAAGAAAACCTGTAAAATGCATTACATCTTTAAAAGATGGATTTCATTACTCACAAGCTTATAAAATGCTTTCGTGAATATCAAATCTCTTCACATTCCTCCCCTACCAAAAAAACAAAAGAAAAGAAGAAAAAGGAAATGGTGTGCTTCTATTGGCTTGATTTTTTTTTTTCATGAAATAGTTTGAATTTTATAAAAACCTGAGCGAATTCATTGGCTTGTATATTATGGGTGACCATGTAGGGTGAGTGTTGGGGCAGAACCACTGTCCCAGCCTGGGGTCAAGTGACCAATCCAACCTTGGCTGTTTCCTACTGGGTTCCTGCTGGAAGGACCAAATGCTTCCAGCCTGTGCAGTCAAACACAAAGTTGAGGAAATTATCATTTTAATTAACAAAAGCTTGAGTGGCTGCCATTGATCAACAGAAACAATTATGCCAGATAGATATAATCAGCTCAGCAAGAAATGTACTTTCTGATCCTTTATCTTCTTTTCTAAACAGACAAAAATATCCCTTCACACAACAGTTTGATCATCACTTGGACTAGATTGACTAATGTGGTTTGAGCCTATCATAAAACAATCAAGAGGCTTGTATAGGAAGACCTCAGGTCATAAAAGGGACTACAATATAGAAAAAAATAGACATACATGTTTGTGTCAAACTGCCTTAAAAGCCAGAAAGTTTATCCTTTTGAGAGACAGAGAGAAAATATAGTAGAATTCAAAGAGCATTTGTCTAGGACCAAAAGAACGGCTGTGATTCTGATCATATCAGTGAGCAGTGATAGGTCTTTGGCGAGTCACTTTACCTCTTTACCTCATGGCCCAGCCTTGTGTCCTCCAAAAAGGTATGTTCTAATTCCTGGTAACTAGGAATGCAACCTTATTTGGAAATATGGACTTTGCAGATTTAATGAAGTTAAGGATCTCAAGATCAAACCTTGATTTAGGATAGGTCCTAAGTCCAACGATTGGTGTCCTTATAAAAGAAAGGAGAGACACAGACCCAGAGACAGAGAGGGGAAGACAGAGATCAGAGTGATTTTTCTACAAGCCAAGGAGCACCAAGGATTGCCAATAGCCACCGGAAACTAACAGAGAGAGAAGGAACAGATTTTCCATCAGCGCCTCTAGAAGGAGCCTGCCCTGCCGACGCGTCAATTTCAGACTCCTAACCTCCAGAACTAGGAGAGAATAAATTTCAGTTGTTTTCAGCCATCCAGTTTATGGTACTTTGTTTTGGAGCCCTAGGAAACTAATACAGATTTCCCCGTTCCGAGACCACAGCTGAGGGCATTGGTTTGACTAGAGTTAGCTCTCTTCATTCTGTGAGTTTAGGTGGAGTTACAGGGACATTAAGGATACATAAAAAATAAGGACATTTGAATTCCTTATTTCGGAATTAGAGTGAGAAATGATGCTCAAAATCTCAAATTCTCATCACTTCTCGGCCTTTTGGCTAAGATCAAGGGTAGTATCTGTTCTTATCAGTTCAAAATCTCAGATTCTTCTCTTTTTTCATCTGGCAAGAACATTAGAACACTCAAGAATGAGCTGTTTTTTAAAAAAAAAAAAAAGGCTCAGCCTGTCAAAAATAAAAGTGATATAAATCAAAGAGGAAGATCTGTAATTCGACCAGGACAATTTACACTGTGATGAGATTACACCTCATCTGTGGCATGGGGAGAATAAAGAAAGCAAAAAGGATGAGTATTTCAGCAAGACTGTTTTGTCTTTCAAAGTTTCTCCTAAAACGTAAAGCTTATAACTCAAGAATGAATCTTGTATTCAAGTTAATGGACAGCTAGAAGCAAATATGTCAGGGCATTCATTCCTCCATCCATTTACTCATTGGTTCAACAAGTATACACTGAGCATTCATCATGTGCCAGGAGCTGAGCTGGAGACCAGGGATGTACTGGGGACCAGAGCCTGATGGAGTCAGAATCCAGAGAGGTGGGGGAAGTAAGGGAAGGCAGAAAATAATCAAGTAAACCAAAAAATATATGATTGCAAATTGTGATCAGTTCTATAAAGTAAATAGTGCAGGGTCAGACTTGACATAGGGGCATCTCGGGAACGGGAGGCCTCTGCACAGATGGTGTATTTAAGCTTGTATTAAGGTCTGAAGATGCAAAGGAGCCACCCAGGCAAAGAGCAAGGTGGAGGGAGGGGGAAATTCTAGGCAAAGGGAGCCCCAAGTAAAAGCCCAATGTGGGAGAAAGAAGCCAGGGTGTCCAAAGAACTGAAAGGGAGTGGCTCAGGTGGGGCTCAGGGAAGACAGGTTCAAAATGATCCTGGGGAAGTAAACAGATCTTGCAGGACCTGAAAGACCATGATAATTATGTCTGGGGTTTTTTAGTTAAGTGTGCAATGGGAAGCTGCTAAAATGCTTTTAGCAATTTATGTTTAAAATAAACAAACAACATACCCTGGAGGCTGTTTAAAGAATAGATTGGAAAGAATCAGGAATAAGTAGGGACATACTGGGCCCCAGCTATAATCTGTGGGAGAAGTGACAGGGTCTGGACAAGTTGGTCACAATGCAGAAGGAAAGCAGGGGATGGGTTCAGAGGCATCTAGGAATAGTTTGCTTCAATCCACTGTGCGGTCATTTATGGAGGGCCAGTCAGACTGCCCTCTGGGTAAAATCACCAGAGAGAGATATCCAAGCCATTAGCACTTGATATGCTTTTAATCCAAATAGGAAGGAAAGAAAATATTTGCACATGCCCACACTTGGAATATGAACTTAGCTCCATTCTGGAATTTCAAAGAAAACCCAAATTATTGCCTTTGGCTGTTGAGATTATTGCCCCATTTCAGAGACCTGGGTTTAATAGTTACCAAAGAGGCCAGGGCAAATTTAATCAGCATTTTAAAACCAAGGGTGGTAACGCTGCCCTTCCAGGACATTCCAAGAATCAGCACCAGATTTGAGGGTATAGGAACCGGGGAATGGAAGGAACGATAGCAGAAATAGGGTGCTCTGAGGACATCTCAGGAGTGCCTTAGCATTCGTGAAGAACTCTGACCAAGGAGAGTCCAGCTCTAGGTAGCGTCAAGTGCAGACCTCTGACCCTGTTAGAAGTTGCAAGAGACAACAAAGTGAAGAGGAGTCTCAACACCAACAGAGCAGCCACCCTGGGCTGGTGCTGCCCTGTGGTGGTGAATTCCCCATCTCCAGGTGTATTCAGACAGATGGGGAAATACTAGAAACTGCCTAACAGGAATTTATATAGGATTCATATATCTACTGTGGGCTAGATGGTCTCTAAAGGCCTGTTAATCTTTTGGCAGCTGTTTGTGGGCGTAATCCCAGGGGACAGTGGCTGGAAGAAGATCCATTCCTCCAAAATATTCCTCAGCCTTTTGAAAGAAGATCGTCCACGACTAAATTTTTTCTTTGTTCTGAGCAGTGTACCAACTGCTGCTACAGACCCCATCATAAACAAAGCTTCTGCCAAAGAACTTGGCAATACCTTGGCCTCTTGATCATTCCTTTCAGCTGATTCCACTGCCGAGTGGAAATGGGACTCTCACTCTCTGGTGTCTGCACAGCTGCCCCACTAACCTTGCCACACAAATAACCACATCACAAACTTGTCATGTCACAAAATGCCATTCTCCAAATGATGCTAAGTTGGGCCGTGTTCCTAGTGCACATGTGAAGCATCATTAAATATCATGACAGGATGTGAGCAAAACATCAGGAGCCTTTGGGGATCAAAGCGGGCCAACACAGTTGAAAAGCAGCTCTTTAAAAGGGAGGTGGGAGCAGGAAGTTTCCCTTTGTTAAACAGCAGCCCTAATGACTTCTCCCTACTTTCCTCATAAAGGCTTCCTAATTATGTCACATGTGTCTGCACCTCACATTGAAGGCCCCTTTGGCGTCTGGGTCCCCTACTGTCAACCATGCAGCCCTTGGGGTCATAAAAGCCAGGATCGTATGCTGCTGGAGAACTGGTTTTAGTTGGGTTTTCTGACTTTGGACTTAGGAACAAACTTTCATTATATTTTAGCAGAGAAATTAGGAAATGAAGAGTAACAATCCTTCCTCCAGTGAATTTCTGCTTGCTTCACCTTCTCAGTCTTGTGGGGCCATCACACTGATATTCAAGATTAAAGGTGGCACCTCATTTCCAGACAGAGAGCTCCAGGGACCCAAACTGTATCTCAGCAGTGGGCAGACAGCGCATGCGATTGTTCAGCCCGGCTCGTATCAAGACGGCAGTCTCACAGGTCCCACAGAAGTCCCTGAAGGCAACCGCCATGGCCAGACCAGCCACACCACGTCCTCAGTGACCCCTCTTCCAGGTGCCTGAGGGAAGGTACTGTCTGGACCATTCATTTTGATACTTAATCAGACATATCTTAATCAGATCAAAGATATGTCTGATTATCTATTCTTGCATGCATCTCTCCCCATATCAGTCTAAAGCCCCTTGTGAGGGTCGGGTTGGATCTGGGTTTGATACGGTTTGATACACCTCTGTTGGCTCCAATAGGGGGTTATGCAAATAGCAGATAATAAATGGATAGATGGAGAGAGGGTTGGTTGGACAGAGGGATGAAAACAGGGAATGCCATGCTCCAAATCATTAATCGCCATTTTAAGACGTGAATCCCCAGCCTCCCAAGTGGGTTGTGTGGTTGCTTTGATCACATCTGTCATATCTGAACCTTAGTTCAGGGGTTCCCTCGCCTTAGGTTAATTTCTATCACAGGAAACTTTTCTCTCTAGTACCCTAGGACTGCACACCGCAGCAATTCATGAATATTCCAACATTATAAATCTGAACTCTGGCCTTTAGAAAAGACATGAAAAACCTCCCTGGTAGAAATTTTTTTAACTCTTCTGCAGCTATTTCTTTAGGTCCCCTTTGTGGCCCATTACTGCCCAAGGTTTGCCTCCCTGGCCTCGGGGACAGTGCTCTGCGAGGGGCAGTGTCATGTGGTGGGCATCACCCCCCGGAGTCAGAGACATCTGAGTTTGAAAACTTACTCTGCCACTTCCTAATTGTGGAGCTGTAGCTGGAACACGTGACAACCTCTCCGAGCCTCAGTTTCCTCCTCTGCAATTTCCCTTCCTCACTCTGCTGTTGTGAATCCTTAAGGAGACAGTACACGTTCGGTCTAGCCTGCAGCAATCTGCTCAAGCAGCGGCCACCATTATCACTGTTCCCTGGTGGCATGGCTGGTTCTGCAGGATTCAGTGACCAAAGTGGGTACCAGCCTACAAAACATGCACCCAAAACATAAAAACTTCATACTGAAAACTATCCACGCATATAAACGTGAACAAACACATTAACACAGGTCCCCTAGCAAGCTTCGGATTCTTTTGGAAAATGTTAAAAAAGTGCCCAGATGCAGGGTGTTATCAGGGTTTCACTGAAAGCTGAAAATAGTTCTGATTTACAACACCTTCATTGCAAAAACAAAACACCATCATGAGCGCTGCCATTTATTTCACTTTGAGAAAGGTGAGCAAGCCCTATTCCATTCCTCCCCGGCAACGAGGCAACCACTTCCCTCTGTGGGAAGCGAGAAGGGAAGATACAACCAGACACTGCAGGTTACTATTGCTCCTGATTCTGCCTCAGTTTTCTCATCTGTGAAATGGGACCGAGAACTATACTTAGTTCTCACATCGTTTAAAACAAGGGTGGTTCCTGGCGCAAAGAAGGCCTTCAACTCATGTTTATTGAACTGTTTCCCATCTCAGGCAACTGACGGCATATTCTCTGGTGTCATATAGAATTTTAAAACTTCAGTTTGTTTTGACATTTGAAGAGATGTCAGAACTCCAGCTTCTTCGGGATAAAGTTCTGGGTAGATTCGTGGAGAGGAAGCTGTAAAACTGAAGAGGCAAAGCACAGCCATATCTGATGCTCGGATTTGCTCCTGCGAAGAAGCTGGCTTATGATTTCGCTTGTTGTGTTTGACAGGTTACCGTTGTTAGGCAATCACAAAGGCGCCCCAGTATGTGGTCCATTTGGGAACAATAAAAGAACTATGAAGGCCAGAACCTTCTCCAAGAAGAAAATTTTTAGTTTCTTCTTTGAAGCCAACATTAGATTATTGGCACTGGAACTAAGGGCTGTCTCAATCTAGAGCTATGTTTCATCTCAAGATGCAAATTCGTCCTGCAAAACATGATAGCTCTTTCACATGGGCACAGCTTGTGCTGGGCTGCTCCAAACCCGCACCCTCAGAGGACTCTGGAGACCCTCCTCCCTGTTGCTGCTCCCTTGGGGGCCCATTGGGCCTCCTCAGTCTACCAACGATGGGGGGCTTTGTTGTCACTGCTTTTTGGGAAGCCTGATCAAATTCTGGCCTCCAGCTATGCACTTACTGCCATCTAAGTCAGCATAGACCTCTGTTAACCCAACTTCTCTCCCAGTATGAGAAATCCTTCGGCTATCACTCCATGGGATGGTCCCACCATCACCAAAGGAACTTGTGTCTTGACAGGGAGCTCAGTCCTTTGCAACCAAGACTATTCTCTCCTTGGGCAGCTCTGACTAGAAACTATTTTTATGCTGAAGTGAAATATGCCACCCTATTTCCTACTTATTGGTCTGAGTTCTGCCCAATACTAAGAATGCAATAAATTCATATCTCAGACGATCAAAGGATAATGACTTTACACGAACCCCTATTGTTTCAATTTGAGTTTAAAAACCAAGTTGTAAAAGCCATATACACATAGCTCTCCTTCTGCCCTTCCCTTCCTTTTCCTTCTCCAAAAAACAGTTACTAGCTTCCTTCCTTGCTTCCTCTCCCTGCCTCCCTCTGTCCCTTCTTTTTCTTATTTTTTCTGTCCTTTTTCATCACAACAGCAGTAGGCAAGCCCAAATGGGATGGGAGCCCTGGGGGAGGCTGTCAGAGTCACGCACAAGAAAGTCAGAGAACTGGGAGATTAACCACATAGAGTGGGCTGAGAGAACAGGAGCCAGGTTTCTTACCGTCAAAAAGGGAGCTACAAATATAGCAAGGAAGAGAACTAGAAAGATGATGGGCTGGAGTTGGAAGCACCAATATGAACTCATGGTTTTTAATATAGAGAAACGGATTATCTCTATATCATGTGAAATAAATATAGATGTCAATTTTGGTATGTTATACAACACTGTAGTTCCTTACCTCTCCCCACTGGCAGTGCCTAGGAGCAGTAACATCCCACGAGCAATGAGCACATCTGCCGCCCAAACTTTAGTTTCTAAATGTAACTCTCCACTAAAAGGAGCCAGGGCTTCTTGGAGAAATAGTTGATTCCAGAGAGAGAGAGCAGGGAAAGTGGAAGATGACCCTGGAACATCATGAGCAGCCAAAACGTAAGGAAGTGCTTAAGGAATGATGGAGACACGTCAAAAGGAGAAAGAAGCCAGCTTGGATGGGCTCCCCCCTGCCGAATCTGGAAAAATTAGAGCATCACCATAAACTGCAAGAGTAACAGATCGTAGCCAGTGCATAAAGGAAAAACCTATAAATCTATACACAGATATTAAATTTTTAAGTGACTAGGGAGAAGGAAAGCTTTTCCTTGCAGGAAAAAGGCAACTACTAAATGCAAAAGGGATCGTGGCGTTAGAAATTCACCAGTTGACAACAACCGTAGGAACAATGAACTCCATTAAGAAACATCCAACAACTAGTGGTTGAAGGCGGAGTGAGGGATGGGATTTTACCCAATATCAAATACCTCCCCACAAAACGTTCGTTAAATACCCAGGTAAGATAACTTTCTAGTGAAGAAATCTGCAGACACCATCTTAATCAAAGGATCAAGGTTAATACCACCAGCGACAGGACAAATAGACAAGCTGTACCTACCACCCAATAGATTTCAATGAAAAAAAGGCAGCATTTGTGACATTCTGGCTCAAAATACATAACCTGGGTCTAAGCAAGAAGAACCAATAGAGCAATACAAATTGATGGAAGCTCAACAAAATAACTATCCTGTATACTTCAAAATTTCCAAAGTCACGAAAGTCAAAGAAAAATGAAAGAACAAATCCAGGTTGAAAGAGACTAGAGGCACATGACCACAGAGCACCACATGTGACCCTGGAGAGGATCCATTGCAATAGAGGATCCATTACTGGGACACATATCAAACTTCAATGGGCCTTCAGGAGTTCTTTGTATTACTATTACAAATTTCTGCAGGTTTAAAACAGTGTGAAAATAAAATATTTTTTTAAATTCATAGATAATAATCTCGAGTTTTTTGAAGGTTCCCCTTTAAGAAAATTCTCTCTACCTAATGATACCTAAAATTCCATCAATCTGATTTCTACCCACTCCCATCCTCCAGCTTTCTGAAGCTGAAAGTTCTGATCTTTGTTAAGTGTAAGTATCCCTGTGAGAGATAACACTTTAAGCCAACACACATTTTCAATAATATTTTCCAAAGCAGTTTGCAGTATGATAGATCCTTGAGATATTCATCCATTGGTATTAAGGAAAAGGAATTTTGTGGTTAAGCAAATTTGGAAAACATTGAGTTATGCAAAATTTCTGGACTGCAGGACTCCTGGAGCCTTTATGGAGTTGATGTGTATTTTAAATTGACCCGAGGGGAAATAGCATTTGGAGTTCCCTGATCATTGAATCGTAGGTTCCAAAACACATTTTGGAAAATGTTGGCTGATGGTTTTCAATCAGAAGGCAAAAAAAGCATCAGGAGTGTAAAGGTGTAAGGTGGCCTGGGTTCAAATTCTGGCTGCCCCACTCAGTAATTGGGTGACTTTGGGCAAGTCTGTTAAATTCTCTGTACCTCAGTTTTCTCCTCTAGAAAATGGAGGCACTAACCCTTGTCACCTTGGTGTTGTGGGGATACGTAGACATGATAAAATTAAAAGACGTAGACATAGAAATTAAAAGCCTGGCACAGTGCTTGGTGCATGGAGGAACTCAGTGCAGTTTGCACAGCATATTACTATTACTCCTTCCTTGGAGCCTCTGGACTGGAACAGAGCCTACATAGGTGGGGATAGTAAAGGATGCCACCAAGGTCAGGAGAGGACAGAATGGGCAAGAACTAAGAAGTTGAGGCACTCAAACTCCCCGAAATGTCCCAACTTTGATAGTGTGGTTATCTGAGCTCTCTCACCACACATCCATCTAGATACCCCCAGAAGGCTCACTGTGCTGCAGAGGCAAAGACTCGGACAAGGCCAGCCTGCTCCATCATTCCCCCAAACCAGGGCACCCACTCCCCCACCCAGGAAAGGACAGTACAAGAAAACACTCTGCCCTTTGCAAATAACTGTTGCTACGTTCCCCTCTGTAAATATAGACAGCGGGCCACAGTGTTAGTGCCCCATCACTGCTTCTACCCCTTAGCCATTCCCTCCTTTGCCACAGAGAAGAAGAAGGGATTTGGAGAGTGTGGCTGCCTGCCAAATGAGTGACCCAAGCTGTGCCCCCATGCCCCAGAGTCCCCACAGAGGAGCTGACCTCAGGGGGCTGTCAGCTCACCACAGACAGGCTTCACCAGCGCTTCAGAAAATGAAAAGCTTTATTAAACTTTCAAGTCCAGAACAGATGTGTCCAGACATAAATATTCAAAAGAGCCCATCTGTTAGGTAAATCGCCTTTCGATGTAGTAACGGAGGGACCGTACGTTAGCGAGACCCCGTGGCTGATGGAGCCCCAGAGTGCAGGACATCCTGTGAGCAGATGCTGCCAGCAGTCAAAAGAAAAGACACCTGAGTAAAAAAGAAAACCCCAGGCAAGACCACTGCCACGGGAATGTCACTGCCACGAGAATGTCAGCACTACACCAATCAGGGCCTCTGCAGGCCCAGGAGTCCCCAGAGGGCTGATGCCAAGGATGGGACTGCCAAAGGAGTGAATAGGCAGGGGAGAGCAAGAAGAAGAAACCACATCTCCCACAAATACCCTCGACATTGAGGTTCTCCCTGGACTACTGCAATATGCCTATTCTCCCCTAGACAGGCAGTGCCTTAGGCAAGGCACTTCAGCACTCCAAGCCTGGGTTTCCTCTTTTGAAAAATTCAATTGCTGGATACTCACTTTATGCAATAGACTCCAATGAGCATTGCAGAGTGGAAATAATAGCAAAAAATAATGAATAGGCTTGGCACCCGTAGCACAGTGGTTTCAGCACTGGCCACATACACCGAAGCTGGCAGGTTCGATGACAACCGCAACAGAAAAACAGCCGGGCGTTGTGGCAGGCACCTGGAGTCCCAGCTACTCGGGAGGCTGAGGCAAGAGAATCGCTTAAGCCCAAAAGTTGGAGGTTGCTGTGAGCTGTGACTCCACAGCACTAGAGGAGGATCCATCACTGGGACACAAATAAAACTTCAATGGGGCTTCAGAAGTTCTTTTGTACTATTACAAAGACATAGTGAGACTCTGTCTCAAAAAAAAAATAATAATAATGATGAATAGGCTATGCTACAGAGCCTTATTATGTGCCAGGTACTATCTCATTTAATATTCCTGGCAATCCTCAAAAGGAGATACTTTTCTTATTCCCATTTTACAGATGAGAAAATTGAGGCACAGAGAAAAGGAGTGATTTTCCCAAGAGTAAAACTTGTACAAGGCTAGTAAGTGCTGGATCAGGCTTACCACCACCTGCAGCACCGTCTCTCTGCCCCTTTGCTAGGCCACAGTCTCCCCAACAGGCTCAAGTTCTGCCTTCCCAAGTCCTAAAACAACACCCTGACTCAGCAAGCTCCCTTCCTCCTTAGAAATCTTCCAGCAGTTATTAGGTGCCCCAGACTTTGCACTCGTTTCCAGACTCATGGAGTTAGTTAACTAACTAGTAAGCTGCTCACCAGGAGCATCATGCCTTAGACCAGTGATTTTTTTTAACCAGCATGCCATGAGAAGATTATAGGTGTGCCGCAAAAATTTTTAAAGACTATTAATTAAATTATTTTCAAAAGAATTTCAAAGCACTGTAAGTATATTCTTGTTTTTACTCTTGTTTTGTTGAACAGCATAATTTAAGTGTGCCGGGGTAGTTTAACTGGTTGAAAAACACTGCCTTAGATACTAATATATCCAAGAGCCCAGCATGGACTCAGCTCCGCACTCACAGCACACAGTCACTCCCCACTCTTCTCACCCTCCTGGAACACACTAAGCATCATTATAATAATTATAAGCATCATCATCATAAAAATTTCTATGTGTGTCAAGGATGATTTTTCTTTATAAATTATAAAATTCCAACCAAAACAGCTTTAACCCAAAAAATTTAAAAGGGAATGTATTGGCTCAAGTAACTGAGACATTTTCTTTTTTTTCTTCTTCATTTTTTTTTTATTGTTAAATCATAGCTGTGTACATTAGTGCAATTGCCTGTACCCATTCTAAGATGCACCAAAAATGTGGCCCCACCCATTACCCTCCCTCCACCAAAACCTCCCCCCTCCCTTCCCTTTCTTTGGCCCTTTCCCCATAGTCTTGTGCTATAGTTGGGTTATAGCCTTCATGTGAAAGCTATAATTTAGCTTCATAGTAGGGCTGAGTACATTGGATACTTTTTCTTCCATTCCTGAGATACTTTGCTAAGAAGAATATGTTCCAGCTCCATCCATGTAAACATGAAAGAGGTAAAGGTAACTGAGACATTTTCTGAAAAGCCTTGGGGTAGACCCAGGACAGCTGGATCCGGATGCTCTGACAGAATCCATCTCCTTCCGGGCCTTTAGAATGTCATGGCAAGATGCTTCAAGCTCACTTCCCACCAATCCCGCAACCCCTGCAGAAACAGGGGTCCTCTTCATAGTCCCAGCAGGCTGGGGTGGGGCACATCACTGAGGCAATCGTTTTTTTTTTGAGACGTCCAGGGATTCACCAGCCTCATTGGCCACAACTGGGACATAATACCTACCCCTATGTCCCACCAGGAGGGAGCCCAGAGAACAGCCCACAAATGTTGACTGACAGTGGCAGAGGTGTTTCCTCAGAGGAAATTCTGAGTACTCTTACTAGGAAAAGGGTGAATGAGCACTGAGCAGACAGACACCACATCAACAACCAAAACGAACAACTGTTTGACGAGGGCTTACCATGTGCCAGGATTGGGCTAATAATTTCTACAACTGAAGATTAAAGTTTATTTATGTCTATATCAGGGGTCCTCAAACTTTTTAAACAGGGGGCCAGTTCGCTGTCTCTCAGACCGTTGGAGGGCCGGACAATAGTTTAAAAAAAAAAAAACTATGAACAAATTCCTATGCACACTGCACATATCTTATTTTGAAGTAAAAATACAAAAGGGGAACACATACAATCACACCTCTTCATGTGGCCCGCGGGCCACAGTTTGAGGACCTCTGAATTATATATCGATATACACACACAGGGGGATGCCAAAAATGTATACACATTTTAATAAAGAAAAGCTGTTGGCAGGCGTGGTGGCTCACATCTATAATCCTAGCACTCTGGGAGCCCAGGGCAGGTGGATCGCCTGAGCTCAGGAGTTCAAGACCAGCCTGAGCAAGAATGAGACCCTGTCTCTACTAAAAGTAGAAAAACTACTCGGGTGTTGTGGTGGGAGCCTGTAGTTCCAGCTACTCAGGAGGCTGAGGCGAGAGGATCTCTCGAGCCCAAGAATTTGAAGTTGTTGTGAGCTATAGCCACAGCACTCTACCAAGGGGGACAGGTAAAACTCTGTCTTAAAAGAAAAAGGAAAGGAGAGAGAGGGGTGGGTCCTTGGTGTGTGCCACATCTCCTGGGGGCAAGACATGATTGCAAGAGGGACTTTACCTAACAAATGCAATCAGTGTAACCTGGCTTATTGTACCCTCAATGAATCCCCAACAATAAAAAAAAAAAAAAGAATTTTACAAAAAAATTTTTAAAAAATCGTAACATTCAAGTCACTTGACTTCTGCTATTATAAGAGGTGCTCAGACGTGACTTGTATTCATCTTTTATTATCAGTATATATTGAATATTACAATGTTAATACAGCTTTTTTCTTTCTTAAAATGTGTATACATTTTTAGGCACCCTCTGTATACATGTGTGTATCTATCTTTGTGCATATGTGTGTGCATGCGTGTGTATTTGATGAACTCGGCCCAGCTGAGTACATAGTAGGTGCTTGGTAAGTGGCAGCTACTAGCAACTAGATAGATTCTATGATATTATTGCCTCCATTTCACAAACGGGAAAACTTGGCTGAAAGAGATTAAGTCCTTGTCTCGGGGCACAAAGCTTTGAATGGCCAGAGCTGCAAATCTTCAAAGTCTACTGATACCTACTTCTCCTCACAGTCTACCTGGGAAAACAATCAAGACCCAGCTCAGACTAAGCCTTTCAAGGAGCCTTTCCCTGTGTTTTGTACATCCTTCTGTTATAGCTTCTAAAACCCATATTGCAACACTTTATTTTTTCCAATATAAATATATGTTTCACATTTCTAAGTTTCTTAAACTAAGGCTCAGCATTTATTGTGTTTCATTCAGGTGGTAGTCCTTCTTCTATCCCCCAAATCTCTTTTTTAAATTAACATTGCATCTTACAATCAACCCATCTTACGAGCAGGAAAATATATGGTGTATGTTTATAGGTCTAGACTAAACTGTAAGCTCCTTGAGATGAAGCTTATTCATTTTGTTTCCCAAACACTTAGCTCAAAGTCTTTCTTCTTTTTTTTTTTTTTTTTTGAGACAGAGTCTCACTCTGTCACCCCGAGTAGAGTGCTATGGCCTTAGCCTATGTCACAGCAACCTCAAACTCCTGAGTTCCAGTGATCCTCCTGCCTCAGCTTCCCAAGTAGCTGAGACTACAGGTGCTCACTACAATGCTCCACTAATTTTTCTATTTTTACTAGAGACAGGGTCTCACTCTTGCTCTGGCTGGTCTCAAACTCCTGAGCTCAAGGGATCCTCCCACCTCAACCTCCCAGAACTAGGATTACAGGTGTGGGCCACAGAGCCTGGCCCACTCAAAGTCTTTTTTATATATGTTGATTAACTCCTGTAGTATTATTCAAAAAGATGTCTTTAACATTCATTCATTCCATATGTATTTATTGAGCAACTATCATGTGACAGACATTGCATGGGAGCTAGGGATATAATGTCAAACAAACCCACTCACGGAGTCTTTGTTGTGTCTTAATAGGACTACTCACAATTCACAGTAGCAAGGGCAGAGCCTTCCCCAAAGCTAGCAACCTGCGTGCTATGAGCTAAGATGAGAAGCCAGGAGGTTGCAGCAGATGAGGGTAGTTAAATATAAGTTTGCAAAGGTCTCGAAGCACCTGCTGAGGAGTTTAGATTAAAGGTGGAAGGCAAATAGGAGCTCCTGCTGATTTCTGAATGGACAAGTGGCAAAATCAAAATAACACTCTGAGAAAATGAGCCTAGCTGTTGGGTATAGAATGTTCCGAGAGGGGAGAGGCTGCAAGTGGAAACGCCTTCTAGGAAGGAGGCTGCTGCAGAAACCAGCATGTGAAGTGATCAGAGCCTGGACTCCACAGGAGGTTCGACTATGTCAATGGCTCGAGAAGGTCAGATCTCAAAGACTCAAAGATAGAATTGCCAGCCTGCCCTGGGAGGGGCAGAGGAAGAGAGGAAGCAGTCAGAGGTGACTCCAAGGTTGAAGGCTGGGGAGTCCAGGATGCCCCTGATGAGGAGGGGCAGGAGAGAGAGCCAGAGGCTCAGGAGAACAGACTTTACATGCCCTTGGGAGACCCGTGCAAAGAGAGAGGGTGAAGATCAGAGCCATAGAGGAAGAGAGGATATGAGCCACATCCTCTAAGTCAAGAGCACCAGATATGGACGTACCAGTCCAGAAAAGAGACAGACACCCTCCTCCCTCCTGGACCTGGAAAGGCAGCTCCATATACCCTTTCTGACTCCAGGGAGGAATAAGAATAAACTCACTGCTTAAATCTTTGTCTTAGTTGAGTTGACAATTAGGCAGAAGACCCAGCCAAGTAACCACTCATTGACAGCCACTCAGCCCAGCCCCTGCAGAGCAGGATAATTCAGTGAAGATTCATTAAGCAGGAGAAAAAAAGGCACAGAGCCTGAGGTCAGAACAGAGTCAGAAGCTCAGCCTCCAAGTCTGCATGGAGGTTCCTGTCCCCTCTTGTCACATTCTCAGAAACTCTGATTAAAGGTCTTCAGTGCTCACTTGAGTTTTCAGTCATGCTCTGTTGCATTTTGTGGGACAGGGATTAGGCTATGGTGATATTTCTGAATCTGGTGATTCGTAGGACAAACGCATTCTAGATGTTAAAGAGGACTCACAAGGAAATGAACTTAAAGTACTTACACAATGCTGGCACACAGTAAGTGCTCAATAAATGTTGAGTTCTGAAGATGTGTTTGACATGTCAGAGTTAAGGAAGAAACATGATCAGTGGTGCTGAAAGAGACAAGTGAGATTGGCAAACCCTGCCTTAAGAGCCACAGGTGTTTCTAAAAGCCCCACGTCTCTACCCTTATTCCTTTGTAATGGTGACTGGACCCTACCTGTCAAATGTTTCGTGCCATCCTGCTACTGATTGGAATTGGCATCTTCCAGGATCATTTACCTCCCAGCTTTCTGGCATTTGAGGCTGTGTGCCCCTCCTGCTCTTTCAATGATCCAGGTGGAGGTGAGCACAATGGCACATCTCTTGTCAGGCTCCCTCCAAATGCTAGGGGATCAAAAAGAAGTGGCTGACTCAGAGTAGAGACACTCAACGCTGGTGCCCTGCCGACAGGGATGCAAACTGGTGCAGCCACTGTGCAGAGCAGTATGGCAGTTCCTCAAAAAATTAAATATAGAACTACCATGTAATCAAGCACTTCCATATACTTAGAGTATAACCCAAAATAACTGAAAGCAGGAACTCAAACAGATATTTGTGCATGTTCACAGCAGCATCATTCACCACTCACCACAGCCAAAGAAGTAAGCACAATCCAAATGTCCATTTACAGAGGAGTGGATAAACAAAATGCGCCATGCACCCAGAAAAGAGCATTACTTGGCCTCTAAAAGGAAGGACATTCTGGCATATGCTGCAAAGGGGTGAGCCTGGAAGACACTACGCTAAGTGAGATAAGCCAGTCACAAAAGGACAGATGCTGTATGATTCTATCTACTGCCTCCTGCAGGTAGAATGGTCTCTAGAGTGGTCAGACTCACAGAAACAGAAAGTAAAAGGGCGGTCGCCACAGGGAGGGAGAATGGGGAGTTATTGTTCAAGGGTGTGAAGTTTCAGTTTAGGAAGATAAAAATGTTTTGGAGATGGATGGTGATGCTGGTTACACAACAGTGTGAATATACTTGATGTCACTGATCTGGACCCCTAAACATGATTAAAGTGGCAAAATTTATTTTATGTGTTTTCTAACACATTTTATAAATTACAAAATAACAAATAGTAGATGCACTTAAAAGAGTCAAAATCATGTTGTCCGGCTAGTACTGGGGGTAGGACTCTGCTGTATCTCAGTTTGGCAGGACTATTCCAGAGTTACTGCAAACTTCTGGGTCCTCTGCTCCAACCTCCGCCTGAGCTCCTGACTCTCCTTTGTGCACTTTCCTCCCCTAAGTGGCTGCCCGCCTTTCCAAGAGCTCTCCTCCCTGTCCTGACAGTCCTTCGAGCAGTTCCCTTTCTTTCTCACGCTGCTCAACCTTCCCTTAATCAGATTCCTGGGAGGAAACTAATTAGTCCAACCCCTTCTGCTGTTTTCCTACAAAAAGTAGAGACTCCAACTGTTTTATAGGGGATGTGACTAGACCAGTGGGCACCTGTGTTTCTTTACACTGTCTTAAAGTAGGGACGCCTGGGGGCTTGTTTTAGCCAGACTGCAGAAGCTGTGAGGAGGTGAGGTGCGAGAATGCGCCTCTGGCCTGAGTGGCCTCAGCTGTCCTCTTGGGCAGCTTCTGGAGAAGAACCGGGGAGTACGCAGAACACTCCTAGAACACAACCCTGCCCACAGCCACGGAGCGTGACAGCACCAGGAGTCCAGCCAAGACAAAAATGAAAACATTTGGCTGTGGAAAGGCTCTACACGTCTCCAGCTGCTTTGGTCAGACCCCTAAAGAGAAAAAACAACAAAGGCAATGTCTGTACTGAGGGCAGGGGCACCCACCACGATGCCACCTCCCCTGAAGCCAGGGAGGACACTAACCAGCTCCCCTGTCCTTCTGCAAGTGAAGCCAGCAGGCCAGGCTCATGCCGCTCACCTATTAGAACAGGCCCAGGACCCAACTGCCCACCACCAGACACTTGCAGCCACAGTCAGAATAATTGGGCTGCTTTTATGTAGCCAGAGCTTGGAAGTTCATGGCACCTGAAAGAACCATTGGTGTAGGGATGGGGAAGATGATCTGGCTTTGCCATACATGAAAACCTAGCACCTCCAGGTGTTAGGTTTTGTTCCTACTCTGGGCCTCACAAAAAAGGGATATGAGTATGAGAACAACCAGTCACACCTGCTAGTTTAGTAAGTGAGACCCAGAGAGTGGGTGCCCAGCCAGCTACTGAGGGGCAGAGCAAGACTGAGCCCTAGGCCTGGCCGGGTGCCTTATCTACCTCAGACTGCGTAACTCATCTACAAACACCCCTAACAGCTCTTTAAAGTCCTTTCCCATCTGTTAGTTCTTTAAGGATAAAGGCTGAGAATTAACCTTGTTCCCTATTCCCTGAAGTGTCTGATCCAGTGCTGAATGTGCGGCCAGAGCCCTGTGAATTCTTTCCAAATAAAAGAATCCCCACAACAGGCCAAGAAGAGACATAGGCAAGGGTTAATGCCCCTGCTCACAGAAGAGAAGAGAAAACCGCAGAAGTTCCCCTAGACTCAGCCAGAGCACAAGGGGTCAAGGGAGTTTTAAGATGGATAGAACCTTCTTTGCCCCATGATGCCATTAGGGTAGATAAAAAGCGTGTATTCTCGTGTATTCTCATGAGCTCTGGCACATGTCTAGAGTCAGGCGAAGATCCTTTGCAATCTCATAACATTAGAGGCTCTATAATACCCAATCCTTCCTCCCTGTCTCTGCACATCCTCTCCCCAGCAGACCATCCAGTTCAACAGCTTTCCCAACTGCGGTTACTCAGCCCTTTTCCACCTGGTGCATGAAGCAAGGCAGACTTCCTCGTCGCTCTCTTAATGTCCCCTCCTCTTCCCATCTCCCCAAGTATTTCTGGTGCCCTTTCAAACAAGAAAAGACAGGTAGCCATACTTGTAGATGGCGTTAAAGACAGTTTATACATAGCTGTCCAGATGGCCACGTTCTGCTGACTGCTCCAACATGCATGGAACCACCTTCCTCAGCAACAATAACATTCTTAAAAAGTGTCAGCCAGAAAACAGCTAGCCTGGTGGCTACAGATGGCCTCAGCACAGAAGCAAATTCACGGGTCTAATTCTTTGGGGAGCTGTGTTTAAGAAGGCAGATTTTCCTCTTCATCTTTATTTACACTTTAGTTCTAACTGATCTCTCCATGGCACTGATCTCTTCCGTCTTGAAAAGTCTATGGACCTCAGAGGAGAAATTTGCTCTTTCCTTTCTCCTGCCTGTCTGGGGGTGTTAGCCTTTAACACCCTCTCTTTTTCCTATAAACCAGGGTGAAACCTTTTTACTACCAAGACCCACTGTCCCATGGACGAGATCAAGGGCCACACGTGCACAGTTATGTATGACTGACTTTATTGTTTGGCTGGTTTTAGAAAAAATTTGAAATTGTCAACTTGCTCATCTTCTAGTTTAAGAATAGGGAACGTGAACTTTTATTTTCAGTAAATAGATCCCACCTTCAGCGATTATATGTAGAAGAAATGGCAACATACATTTTGTTTTTGAATTTGACTTTCTCCCTATGTATTCATTCTATTCCAACCTTGACAGCTATTTATGTTATTCTGTGGCATGTGTCTGGTTATACATCTCAAATCATTTTTATAAAGTCAAGATGTAAACTTTACATAGGCAAATTCAATTCATGTCACTAATAACATGAAGGGGTGCATTTTATGTCTATATATGTGTGTGTGTGTGTGTGCTCACACATGCGCATATTTGGCCAGAGAGAAGAGGAGAGGAGGGGAGGGAAAGGAAGAGAGAGAAGGAAAGATGGAAAATTGTGGAGTGAGTCAGAGAGCAAAGCAGGAAAGAAAAGGAGAGAAAGGTTGGGATGCTAAGAGCCAAGTCTTATTAACCAGTGCCTCCCTGATAGCTAGTATGGGGTCGCATGCACGCACACACAAACATTGTCACACACACCTTCCCATTGGGTAAAATTCTCTCTCTATGGGCCAGTTCCCTGGACCTAATTATAGAATCACTAGTAATTACCATAGCCCTATTGTGTGACAGGGGCTATGCATTTATTATGTACAGTCTTCACACAGCTCCATGGAGAGGGAATTTTACCTATGAAGAAGCTGGGCTCAGAAACATCACATAATTGCTAAGATTACATTGTGGTGGCTGTGAGCTGTTTTGTCAACCCAGCATCCATATCCCCATCTTTGGCAACAAAACCTCAGCTTCCCTCTGGGAAAACACTCTCTTAGCCAATCTCTCCCATGACCATCAAGACTGTTCTTAGGGGTGAACATGTAATCCTATCCAGACCAATAAGATTCAACTTGGAGAATCTCGTTCAGAATATTCAGAATAAAGATTTCTTTCCACTGGGATTGAAAAGGAAGCAATACAGGAAAAGGGGACCCTAAGGGTAGGAAAAAGAAAGGGACTAAGCAAGAGCCAAGTCTTCACAAGTCCCTCGAGTCCTTGGATACAGCTATGCTGCTCTCCCCATCTTGGGGAGCCAATAAAGTCTTCTCTCCTTTTTGTTTTTTTCAAGCCAGTTTGAATTCTGTCCCTTGCAACCCAAGGAGTCCCGATTAGTTTGTGACCAGCAGATTCTGAGGAGACCCTCCCCTCCCCCCAGCTGTAGTGCATACCCTCTCTCACCCACCCACTGCTGCCCAGAGCTTGGTGGTTCTGCCATCCTGCCCCAGGACCTTACCTGAGAAATCCCTACCCACCCCCTTCCCCTGCCCTCCTGCTGCCTCCTACCCTGGTGCTGCCTCTCACCTCAACCTCAGAGCAAAACAGAGAGTCACCGGGCAGATTGTGGACCTGACACATTCGTGGGGAATCTGAGCCATTTGAGTACACACATAATTGTGTTTGTTGATTATAGCAGGAAAGGTGGGGATGCTGAAAAGTTCATTTAGACAACTTGTCTCAAAGAAATTAAAAACCAAGGCAAGAGTTACATTAAGCTCAGGGTCCTAGGCTCCCCATTCCTGGCACTGAGATTTCTAAAGAGAGAAAACATTAACATGATTCAACTCCATTGATGTGGCACAGTTTAAAGCAGAGATACAAATATAAAGCTACAATCTATCTTAGACATCACTCACCACGAGAACCCCCTCCCAATATCTCTGAGCTTTGAGCCTCAGTCTTTGTTTGAATTATTCCAGAGACAGGAGAATTGCTACCTAGTAAGGTAGTCTAGCCCTTCAATGGGCAGCTCTGATCATTAGCAAATTATTTCCCACATGATGAAAATGTAGATAATTAATGTAGAAGGAAAGTCAGAAGAGGAAAAAATAAGGAACCCGCAAAGGCAAGATGATGGGGAAAATCCTTGGTTTAGAATCAGAGTGGGAGAGAAGTTTAGTGGGGTGAGGGATGGAAGATACAAGACTATCAGGGATGGGGAAACTTTAGCAAGTCTTACTATACATTAAAAATATATTTACTTCCCTTGACATTCTTTCCAGAGATACTGGCAAATTTTTAATTTAATTAAATTGCTTTTGGCTGCCAGACTGTGTTCCTCAGGGTGTGATTCTCTGCCAAGGATAGACCACATGAGGCTGAATTTGGAGTTGAGTTATATTCATTTCAAATCTACTTCCTTGTAAATCCCGCCCTGGTGATAAGGGAAGGGATGTAGAGATGAAGACATGAACCCAACCATGGACCTGGAGTACAGGGTGGAGACCTGATTATATAATAAGAGAGCCAGCAATGAAGCAGAGCCTGTGATCAGAGAGGGACTAGCTGGAAGAATGGCTGATTTGATGGTGAATCCCCTGAGCTGATTAAATTTCCTGAGGACACCATGGGGCCCAGCAATCACAGGCTGAGTCAAGGGTGGGGAGAGGCAAGCTATGGAGATAGGGATCCATGCAGGTCCTTAGAGTGTGGATTTGTCGGGGTCATTATTAATTGCAAGCAACAGAAGCCGCCTCTGGTGTATTAAGCTAAAAAGTTTTTTAAAAGATATTATTGGGCAGCTCATAGACTCTTTGAGAAGGCAGGAGAAACAGCTCTGGACCAACTAAGCTTTCAAAAATGACATTTAATGCTATGCACCATGACATGGGACTTAACCAGTTTAACGACAAGGCCTGTGCCCATGCACTGCAGCCACCAAGCCCAGAGTGCATGCACCAGCCACTGCCAGGGCAATAGCCACCCACTTCTGCTCTGCAAGCTTGAACTGCAGCTACCACCACCTTCAACAGGCAGATGCCTTTAGCCACCTTCCCCAGGCAATTGGAATCCACACTGACCCTGTGTCCAAACCAGACTGTTGAGCTGGGACCTTGGTCTTCTCCTGCCCTTGGACTGAGACTTACCCCATCAGCTGTTCTGGTTCTCAGGCCTTCAAACTTGGGCTGGACCACACAGCTAGCTTTCCTGGGTCTCCAGCTTGCAGACAGCAGATCATGGGACTTCTCAGCCTCTACAGTCACATAAGCCAATTCCTCATAATAAATCTATTGAGTGTGCGCATGTGTTCAAAAAGTGGTGAGAATCAAAAAAAAACACGAGTTCCCAGCAGCTTGATAACAACAGCAATAAGCAAATACAATATTTTTATTATTTCAGTTCAGTCCTGAGCATAGCAAATTAATGTAGCATATTTTGGTTTGGGGCTTACCATTGGCTTAATTACATTCTTTTTTGATTTATACATACCCACCCTTAAACTGTTTTCCCCCACCATTCTGTATATTATTCCATAAATCCATTAGTAAAGTAATAACTTACATTTGAATCCAGCTTTTAATGTATACATCCCTTTTGTGTTGTCATCTAATATTACCTTTGCAGCACTATGAAAGGTTGAGCCAATATTTGTCAAGTGCCTACCATGTGGCTTGCACATGCTAATGTTCCTGTGAATTCATTGTCACAGAAATTCTATGGAGTGAGTATTAGTTTTCCATTTTACAGAGAGTACTGAAGCCCAAAGAAATTGAATGACTTGTCCAAGGTCACATAGCTGGTATTTGACAGATCCAAGCTTCAAAACAAGGCTTCCTGCCTACAAACACAGGATTCTTTCCATCGTGCCCAGCTGCCTTCTCCATTGTGAGGCCAGCAGGGACATGCTGAGAACACTGACACTTCAAGGAACCTTAAAGGGTCCTCCCCCAGACTCCTGGTTCTATAGATGAGAAGATTGAGACCTGCTGGAGCAAGTCACCTCCCAAAGGCCACACAACTATCAGTCAGTGGCAAACTGGGAGGATAGCCCAAGTCTGCTGTTGTCCTGATGTGACATGAGTAAGGTCCACAGGTGTTAAGTGATCTGAAGACCAGAGCCTGAGAATTAGCCAGGACAGAAACTGGCCTTGTGCTCCTCCTCACATAGCCTCAACTACCTCCTTTTCCTGGCCAGAACTTTAACTTATGGACATGGATAAAAAGCTGAGTGTCACAACCTAGCGCACAGGGCAACCAGCTCCCCACGGAGTGAAATTTGATCAGTAGAAAATAGAAGAATGAGGTGGGTTGGCCATTAAACTTCCACCCTTCATCCCTTCTGTGGAAAAGTTTGAGGTGAGGTTTCTCCTTAATGTGTGGTTTTTTTTCCCAGTCTTTCCCTGAAGAGTCCCACTTGCTGAGCAAACACACCTACCTAGTGACCTGCCATGTGTGTGTCCACTGAGTTTCACTGAGAGGTTATGGCCAGTGTAGTCACCTTAACACACCAATACTTCATATCTGTCCTTGCCCCCTCCCCCTTTTCCTCATCCTCAGTGCCCTGGGCTTGCACCTCCCACATAGTGTCAGTACTGTAACCCTTGCCTTAGGCTCTACTTTCTAGAGAACTCTAGAAAACTCTGGAGAACTCTAAGTCAAAACAACCAATATCTTGACTCCCAGCTTCCTTATTCTACCACTTTTCAACACCAAATGTTGCCTTTTCTCAAGAAAAAAAAAATGTATATATATATAATTGTACATATGTACAATTATAAATATATACATTTTTTTTCCTACCCGACCCTACAGTCCAATTCTTTAGCCAAACTCTTGACTGCCTCCTAGGAGAGCTGTTATAATTCCCCTCAGGGTCTCATCCTCCTCCTACAGAAGTCCACATTAATAAATCTCCAGTGGGTGTTATGAGATCTTCTTTCCTGACTCCTTTGACATTATGATGTCCCCAAACTCAAACTCCATGGATGTCTGCATTAAGATCCTCTTAATGTAAAGCCCAAGTCATCATCTTTTTTTTCTTTACTCTTCATCTTCTCTTCCACTCATCCCAATCTCTCCTACTCACTCTTACTCAAGTAATTTACATAAAAGACTCAAAGCTTTCTTTCATGCCACTTTCTTTTCTTTTTTTTCTTTTTTGTGAAGCCTGCTAAGTTCTCCCTCTCCAGATTTTCAAACATCTCTTCTCTTGAAATTTCAGCTTTCTAAAATGTATTTCCTGAAAGTCACAGATGATGCTGGTTACCTCCACTGCTCAATTTCAGGGTTAACAGTGTGTGATGATCCAGACAGCAGACGCTGCACATATAACCAGTACTTGGTATACCTGGTGCTTCCACAGCTCCCAGACATACCTACTGGTCTTAGAGCACTTATTACAAAGAACTGTGATTATTAACGTATCTGTTTTCCAAGTTGTGGGTACCTTGAGTTGAAGGAGCGTATCTTCTATATTTTAGTTTTTAATGAATGAGTAGAAACATTTCCTTATATGATCAATGGCTATTGCATCAAGTTCTAAGAAATCCATTCAGATTTGTTTGTATGCTAGAATAGTTGTTTACCAGCTGGGCGTGGTGGCTCACACCTGTAATCCTAACACTCTGGGAGGCAAGGCGGATGCATTGCCTGAGCTTAGAGGTTTGAGACCTCAGAGCCGGACTGAGCCACAGTGAGACCCCATCTCTACCAAAAAAAAAAGCCAGGCATTATTGTGGGAGCCTATAGTCCCAGCTACTTGGGAGGCTAAGGGCAAGAGAATTGCTAAAGGAAGAAAAAAAAAAAGAAAATTTTTAAAAAAACTACAAACTAAGGTGATTGAAAGCAAAATTAAAAAAAAAAAAAAGAATAGTTTTTTATCAAAGACTGCTTGACAGATGTAAGATACCAATTAGGAATTTTAAAAGCTATCATAAACCAATGGAAAACATGAGAAAAAAAAGAGTTATAGACAATGCATCAGAATAAAAGCATGCATGGTCTGTAAGCATAGAAAGATGCCCAGTCTCTACTAGCAACCAGAGAATTGTACACTGAAATAATAAGACAATTTTTTTTACTCATTAGATGGACAGAAGTTATAAAAAAGAAAAATATTCAATGTTCACAAAGAAGTAGGGGAAAAACGCTCTAATGTATCATTGGTGGAGTATGAATTAACGAAGACTTTTGGAAGGTCAATTGGACAGTATATCAAATGTTAAAGTATTCGCATTCCTTTCAATGGTGCAATTCCACTTGTCAGAATTTATACTAAAAAATATATGTACAAGGGAGATTATTAGACCAATGATTGTAATAAAAAACATGGAAAATTTTAAATACTTGTTACTAAGGTAACAATAAATATTTGTATTCTAAAATATTAAATAAGAGATGAAAGGATAAGATAGAGCTAATTTCATAGATAGTCTGCCAAGATATGGTGTTGAAAGGCTGAGAGACGGTCACAATATGTATAGTATGCTTCCAGGACCTATGTGTGTGTATATGTGTAAATGCAGAGCAATAGGTAAGACTCACGTGCTGACAGTGCTGACCCAGGAAAAAGGAAAGGGAGCCAGGAATAATGGAAGGTAGTTGAATGGAAATTCTTCATGTTTCTACACTGTTTAAATTGTTTGCAGTGAGTACATGTTAATGTATTACTTTTGCAAGTAAAGAGATGACCAACCGGTATTACATAGGCAACACCCTTGTGTCAATTCTTAGATCCACTGAACGAGGGAGCTGGAATGGCATCATCTATTCCTGGAGTCTGTAGATTGCTTCCTCTAGGGCCCAACAGGCATACCTACATATGGCAGAGACCACAGTTAAACCCACCACACACTGACTTGTACTTCCAGGAGCTCATGTCATGCAGTCTTCCTAACAGCGCTTCTCTGATGTCTCTGTTTAACCAGAAATCTTGTGAGACCTCAAAATACACTATTAAAAACAATTACCATTTGCAGCTACTTATGTATATGAAACAGAACTTTCTCACTAATGTACATCCAATATAATTTGCCGAATTAAATTTGATAGTTAAGCCTGGATGGCAACTGTTACCATAATCCTGATTTCAAATGTTTACATTTATCAAAATAGCCCTCATTCTTCTCAGTGACTGAGTTTACAATAGGAAAATCTACAAAATAAATTCATGCTAATAAAATACTATTTAAGTTGCAGACTTGTCTTAGTCCATTTGAGTTGCTATAAAGGAATGCCTAGAGCTGAGTAATTTATTTAAAAAATACGCTTATCTGGCTCCTGGTTCTGCAGGCTGTATAAGCAGCATAGCATCAGCATAAGCATCTGAGAAGGGCCTCAAGCTGCTTCCACTCATTGCAGAAGGTAGAGAAGACTGGTGTGTAGAGATCACACGACAAGAGAGGAAGCGAAGGTGGGGGCAAGGTGACCAGCTCTTTTGGAAAAACACACTCTCAGGGGAATTCTAGTGGGAATCAATAGGAAATTCACTCATTACCATGAGGACAGCACCAAGCCATTCATAACGGATCTGCCCCCATGACCCAAACACCCCTCCCCTTAGTCCCCACCTCTAACATTGGGCATCAAATTTCAACATGAAGTTTAGAGGGTTAAATATCTAAATTGTAGCAGATCTGTATACAATTTCATTTTTTAGATTTCCAGAAAGCAAAAACCAAAGATTTGAATACCACAGCTCCAAGGCAATCTTGCTCATTTCTCAGATGAAAAAACTGAGCAGGAGTAAAGAAGAGTGATGATGAGATCCCACAGTTCATGAGTCAGAGGCCAGCAGCTCAGCCCTGAACCAGAGCTGGGCACTAAATGTTCAGCAATGGCCTTTCTTGACTTACACATGCCAAGCTCCTTTCACACGTGTTATCTAATCTAACTTCACAGAGAGCTAATGGAGAAGAATCTATGATTTTGTCAGTGAGATAAACAAGGTTCCAAGATGTTAAATAACTTTTCCCAAGTCATGCAGCTGTATGTATAGGCTCAGCCCCCAGAATGACCTCTTCTCATAATATCCCTGGGTCAGATTGACTCAGACAGTGGATAGTAGGATGGCTTATCTCTAGTCTAGATTATAAGATCCTTGAAGGCAGGTACTACATTGCTACTCCCACAGAGCTACTAATACAGCATAGAGTCATATGAAAAAGATACTCACTAATTAGCTCTCCAAGCCACAAAGATTGACTCCTCACTGCTTTGTGTCTAGCCAACGTTCACTGCAACAGGTATATTTATTATAAAAAAGAGATACTGACATCATTATAAAAAATGTATTTGTGTGCTGCCACATTGTATAAAATATAAATTGATCTAGTTTAACTTAAATTTAAAAAGAAGTTCATTGGAAGAGAACTAGTTCAGAGGAATATGAAAGAGGCTAGAGAATACAACTCTGAAAACAGGGAGAATAAAATCCAAACTCATACCACAGGGAAAATTAGGCTACAGATGCCATGTGCCACCCAAGGGCCCTACCAAGAAAAGACATCATTAGTTGCTATTGCTGCTGCTGGAGGAGTTCATTCTAAACTGGCCTCTGCTTAATTACAACCGCCTTCAGAGTCAAAGTCTTAAAAACAAGCATCTGGTTGGTGAAGATAGATCATAAGCCCAAGCATAAAATCTAATTGGCTTAGTTGAGATCACATGCTTACGTACTAACAGGGAGACCTTTCTGCCCTCCTCTGGCTTCCATTGTGGGAGATAAGTATGCTTCCTTTCATGTATTAGTTATCTATTGCTGTGTAACAAATCACCCCCAAAACTTAGCAGCTTAATAGTAAACATCAGTCATCTCACAGTTTCCAAGAGTCAGACCCTAGATGCAGCTTAGCTAGATGGTTTTGGTTCAGAGTCTCTCATGAAGTTGTAGATAAGATATTGCCCAGGTCTGCAGTCACTTAAAAGTTTGCCACATGCTAAAGAACATGCTTCTCAGGTGATTCACTCACATGGCTAGCTGGTTTGGGGCAGGAGGCCTCAGTTCCTCACCACATCACAGTTCCTCCTGAGTGGTTCCTCAGACCGCTCCATTGAGCTGCTGGAGTGTGCTCATAACATAGCAGCTGGCTTCCCCCAGAGCAAGGGATCTAAGGAGGAGCAAAGCAGAAGCCACAATGTCTTTTAGGACCCAGCCTCATAGTCATATACCAGCACTTCCGCTGTATGCTATTGGCCACAGAGAATAATTGGGGACTACACAAGGGCCTGGAGACAAGGCCTGGCAATCAGTGCTGGCTGTCTTGGAAACTGACTGCTACACTGGGATTTCCCCAAAACAAGGAAAGGTGTTAAGAAACTATGCCTAGTTTGTAGCTCATAACAGTCAATACTTATTGGAAGTACCTTCTAGGTAAAAAGCCTATTTCTGGGTTGTTGACACTTGGATAGAAGAAACTTGCGAAAGACATGAAATAATGAACATACGAAGTAACGTTTTCTCAGTTTAATATAAATATGAGTCAAATCATACATGTTCTGGGTGACATTCACCCTTTGAGTTACATGGAAAAATGGAGACACGATAGCATGGAAGACAATTTCACAATTAACTTGGACTTGGCCTTAGAAGTAATCATTTGCTCATACGAAGTTGGAATTCAAGAGAAAAACAAATGTTTCCATTTTAAGTGTGTTCCTACGTGCCCTGTGTTCCTCTGGCAGCAATAATCCCAATAATTGGGGGAATACATGGCCTGCTGAGGGTTCCAAATCTTCAGAATAAGCTCATTAGAGTCCATGCCTTTCATGATGGATTTTTCTAAAGCTGATTTCAAATTAAAGAGAGCAAAGACACTTGAAAAGCTGGCCAGGCCCAATGTACAGAAGCAAAAAGCTTATTTTCCTCCCTTTCTCCAAATCACTTTCTTTTTAGGCATGAAAACACCTAGCCTCATTCTCTCCTAGACTTGACCAGATAGTTTGTCTTATTACTGTTTCATTTCCATTTTCCAGTCCAAAATTTCTGACCCAGTACTTCCTTTTCTTTCCTTGGGTTCAAGAATGAGATTGCTTCTATGCATTCCCAGAAAATAAAGTAAATAGAAAAAAAAATCTAAAATTCCTCTCTGTGTTCCTATTCAATATGACCAAAGTCATTCTTGCATTTCTGAGCCAAATGCGTAAGAGATAAGTTTCCGGGATTCCCAGTGAACTACACTCCAAGACATTCCTAGCCTACTCTAAGCAAAAACTAAAACGTATCTTTAAGTTTCCCGGCAAACTAATGTGCATGTGACAAGAACTGTAATCAATAAGTAACTTGATAAAGTGGATAAAAATTGACTCAGGAGGGAACAGAACATCCTATTAAGCAAATTCAACCCAGACCACTTTCAATCAGCCATGCCCAACTGCAAAACTCAGAGACCAAACTCTCTGTGGGAGAAGCTAGATCAATATTTTAAACCCAAACTCCTTCGCTTTGTACTAACAACAAACCAGAAAAAAAAAGAATGATGCTCTCTAAATTCAAAGACAGAAAAAATGATGGAGAAATCAGGTGAGGGGCAAGAAATATGTAGGTTGTAAGTTACACTCAACTCCCAAGGAATAAATCTGTCTTTCCTGAACTACCCAAATGATTAAATCCATCAGCCCAGCCACAGCGATCTTTCATGAATACTGAAAGAGGAGAAGGAAATATTCAGATCACAAATTTATCTGATTGAAAGTCAGGAACTAAGTGAAGCCTACAAAAGTTTGATTTCTTTTTCATTAATATTGGGGGAGGAAAGAAAATACTCCGAGATGCCAGGCACAAAAGGAAGAGAAGCATTGCAGGCTGCAATTTTTTCCCCAAATTGCGTGAATACCGTCATATAAATGTGTTCATTTGTGAGGAAAGTGTGATTCTGTGTAAAAGAGTTCTCATGAATAAGTACCAAGCATTCAAAGCAGATCTCCATTAAAATTCCAGAAGCATTACTGCCACCCTACCTGAGCCCCAGCCTCTTCTTACCTATCCACAATAGCCTATCAAAAAAGCAATTCTCACAATTGTGGTCCACTTGAGACAGGATATCAAAGGGCTGAGTTTTCCAGTGCTTTGACTGGATTCTAACTTATGGAGGACAATAACATCTACTCATGTAAGGTCCAGACAGAGATGAAAAGTAAGAAACAAAGTCGGGATGATAGCCAGGGTAAATTATTTTATAAATCATCTCTCCCCCAACCTGGTCCTCCTCCAAAAGAAATTACCTAATCAAAATGACTTCCCCTTGTTGTGGTTTGCAACTCAATTTGTTGTGAACTTAGTGAGGGCCTACTGTGTATTAAGCATTATATGGTATGTAGGGGGAAGATGCCTCTGACAGGTGCCTTTCTCAAGTTGCTCCAGAGTTTCCAGTGAAGTCTGGGTGAAGGGGAGGGAGCTGCTGACTCCTGGAGGCCCCCTTGCAGATGGGTAATGGTGGGTTAGTCAGCAATCCAAGGCTGCCATTCACACTTCGGGTGTTTGTAAGTGTGGCTGAGCAGAAATGGCAAAAGCTTGGGGAAGAGTTCAAGTCCTAGTCATACCACTCAACTTGGGTGAGGTGTTTAATTTAGGTAAGCCTCAGTTTATCCATCTGTAAAATAGAAGGAACAATACTTACATCATGGGGATATGGGGAAGATTAAAGGATACAGCCTAGGTAGACTGCTGGGAAACCACTTGAAACTAAGTAGGTGCTGAGTAGATGTCAGCTACTTAGTCTGGCAGGGGCCCTCAGCTGGCACAGAGGTAACATCAACTCTAACTCCCCACCTTATGTCGGGTGCATGGGCATCTGTACACAACAACACAGATAAACTCCCCAGCTGGCTCTGGTCCTGCCAATTCACTTGCTCACTGCTGCAGTGCTGAGTAGAAAAAAAACTGCCTCAGACTGGGGAGAAATTGGATCCAACCCTGAGAAAGATGATTGAGGCATTTCAGAAATTGAAGAGTTGATGTGAATAGACAGTTTCCAAAGCCAGTTCTTCTCCTTTATAACTGAACTAGACAGCCTGCCAATCCTCAGCGGAGGGGAGGGGAGGGTCTCTACGAAGCTCCCCCTGCCCAGTGAGTCTCCACGTACATCCACAGGCAAAGAGCCGGGCTAGGCACTGTGGTGGATATGCCTACACGTAAGTCAGGGAGAGGAGACTGACATGGATTAGAAGTTGTGTGTCTTGTACAGTAGTGTTCACAGCTGCACTATTCACAGTAGCCAAGAGGTATAAGTGACATAAATGTCCACCAACAGCATATGAGTACAATGGAATATTATTCAGCCTTAAAAAGGAATGAAATTCTGATATGATATGTGCTACAACATAGGTTAGCCTTGAGGACTTTACACCAAGTGAAATACAAAAAGAAATTGTCTTCTCTGATTTCACGTATATGAGGTACCTAGAACAGGCAAATTCATAAAGGTAGAAAGTGGAATAGAGGTTACCACGGCCCAGGAGGAGGGAGAATGACAAACATAGTTTCTACTGGGGATGATTTAAAAGTTCTGGAAATGGATAGCCTTGATGGTTGCACATATGGTGAATGTATTTAATGACACTAAATTCGTACACTCAAAAATGATATTTTAAAAATCTAAAATTAGTGTGGAACTGCAAATACTCATGTGAACCCCAAATGGCCAAAGCTATATGGGGTAAAAAAGAACAAAAGCTGGGGAAACATCGTACTACCTGAGTTCAACATACACTATAAAGCTATAATAATCCAAACAGCATGGAACCGATGTGAAAACTAGATATATAGATCCATAAAATAGAATGGAGAGCCCAGAAATAAATCCACACTTGTATAGTCCACTGATCTGCAAAGGGTCCAGAAATGCATAATGTGAAAGGGACAATTTCTTCAATAAATGATGTTGGGAAAACTGGATCTCCACATGCAGAAGAATGAAATTGGATACTTACCTCACATGATGCTTAAAAATCAACTCAAAATCTATTAAAGACTTAAATACAAGACCTGATATTGTAAAACTACTAAACAAAAATAAGAAAAAAGATTCTTGACATTGAACTGGGCAATGATTTTTGGGATATGAGTCCAAAAGCAAAAATAAACAAGTGGGTTGTATCAAATGAAAAGTTTCTACAGACCAAAGGAAACAATCAGCAGGGAGAAAAAACAACCTAAGAAGGGGAGAAAATATTTATAACCATACATCTGACAAGGGGTTAATAGCCAAAATATAAAAGGAACTCAACAGCAAGCATAAAAGTCCAGGCTCAGTCCTACAATCCCAGCACTTTGGGAAGCCAAAGAGAGAGGACTGCTTGAGGCCAGCGGTTGGAGGTGCAGTGAGCTCCGATCAGGACAAACTGCAAAAGGGAATTATGACACAGGAGAGGACCGGTTAAAGTTCTTAATCTTTCCTCAACATTATCCAAAGAGAAATGCAATCTGGTTTCTTCTCAGCTCCATTTTGGATGCCAAACTACCCCTTCATTACCATGATAGATTATTCTAGACAGGTCAGGATTAAATCTTCTTCTCTTCTTCCAGGAAGAAGGGTGAAGAATGGAGAGGTTGTAGTCAGTGTCCTCCAGTTACACCTATACAAAGGCCCAGAATGTGTGGGTGACCCAAGAGAAGTGTGACCCTTGCAAACAAAAAGCCAAACTCAAATCCCAGGTCCCAAGGAAGGGAGAGATCACCGTGGGTGAGAGGTGTCCAAGCCACAGATGCTGCTAAATGCGCCATGTTACATCTCCCATCAGCATCCAGGCAGCAAGTGGAGGGAAATCAGTCACACACTACGGTCGACTTGAAAATGGAGGGTAAGGAGGAGTTAATTGAAGTAGACACATGCACTATTTAATCTGCAATTGGAAATTCTATAGCCAACACATGTGGAAAGAGACTCCACGAGCAATATTTTAGAGTTTTCATCAAAGAAATTCTACTGCCTGCTTCTCTAGGGCTCATTTCCCAGGAGAGAAGAAAGTAAAAGCATGTGGGATGCCCTGTGTATCCTTGACATTGTGTGTGGCTGAGTGTGTGTAAGAGAGCGTGAGTGTGTGCAGGACAGTGTGGGTGTGTGTGGTGTGCACAGGTATAATGCGTCTGCATGTGTGCATCCTGGGACGCATGAGCATGGAGGTGAGGACAATTCTAAAGACAACAGCCCCAAGAAAGACACATCCAAACCCCACTAGAGAAGGAAGAGGAAAGACAGGAAGGGTACTGGTGGTGGGGTGAGCCAGCCAAATCACCACCAGCAACCCCTCTCAAGGATATAATGACCCTGTACCAGGAGCAACACCCTGCCCCAAGCCAGCTCCACTAAAGATGACCCCTAAGTTGCTGTAACACATGGGCAAAATATGGAGTAATCTAAGGGGTAAGAAGGAGCCCAGCTGCTCCCCTAAATTTCGTCTCCTCCACTGACCTGCTACAGTGCCCCAAATTCCTATTAGAAAATTCCTATCTGTCCACGTATCATTTCCTCTGCTCCTGGGCAAGTATTGCACCTAAAAATCTGTACAGGTGGTTCTCAAACTTCAGCAGCCCTCATCTGAAGACGTGTTGCATCTCGAGTTCCTGGACCCCACTCTTGGAGTTTCGAGTCAGTAGATCAGGTGTGGGACCTGAAAATGTTCACTTCTCTAAGTTCCCAAGTGGTGCTGATGCTGCTGGCCAGGGACTGCATGTTTGGAAGGACTGGTTCGTATTGATAGATACCGACAGCTTCATTGAACCGACTTTGGTCATTTGCCAGAAACAGACACCAAAGGGATAAGATACCAGAGCTACAAATTTCAATAGTGGAAGCCAAGAAAGGTAGACTAAGGGAAGGAGTTGCCCTAGTGCTCCTTGTTCCAAAGGTCCAACCTACACCAGCAAATTTTAGGAAGGCTGAAAAATGTGGTGAGGGGTCAGGTGAGAAGCAGGGGCCCTCTGCTCCTTCCCCCTGTCAGGAAGGCCCAATGCTAGCCCTGTCCCAGGCGTGTCGGCAGCCCACGGTTGCCGTCAGAAGACTCAGGCTTGGCAGGTGTGGACACTCCCGCGGTGGACCTCCAGGGCCACTGGTTCCTCCTTGTTTATATGTACAGTTCATGTCCAAAGCTGCTTCTCCAGTCTTGGCCGTGTTTACCCAAACACTGCAGATGAGAGAGAGAGAGCTCTGCACAGTACTCGGAGACATCTGTTTTCCCTTTGCATGTTTCTCATTCTTATTCCTCACCCCCCACCCCCTTGTCTCTCTCTATCATAATGCAGTTTCCCAGAAATAGAATTCTGACAAGCTCCAGGAAAATCCGAAGGGTCCACTCGGTTTAAACGACAATTGAAAATCTTCCTGCTTGGTTCACCCACTTTGAAACAGAGAGCACATGTTCCTCGGAGTTGCAGACAAAAGCCTCAGCCTCCCCCAAACCACACAGCTCTGCAGGATTGTTTCAGGACTGCAATTAGGAAAGCTCTTTGGATTTTAAAAATGGATTTCCAAATAGCCCATATGGTACTTTTTTCTCCAGAGAGAATAGCTTTCAAAAGTCCCATTAGCTACTCCTTTGTATAGTAAGAAATTCTTTTTATCTATCACGGGTATAGACTCTCCCTGGGTCAGACCAGGAGCAAAGACAGAAACTTAAAAGATCAGGAATAATCAGCTGACCAGTGAAAGATATTAATCATGGTGGAAAACCTATACAAAGAAGGCAGCAGTGCTCTAACATGGGTGATGCATAACCCAAGGGATTGTGCCTCACAGAGGAAAGGGGCCACCTGGGTCAGGAATGGCCAGGTACACACACGCCCGCTTCTGTCAGCCCCTCTTTGGACTCAGCTTTGTTTCAAGCAGCTTTTTTAAGTTAAGCACCAAAGCTATGACCCAAACTTCCCTGCCCCCACTCCCAACCCCCCACATAGAACCCCTCTGTGACCAACTGGCCCACTTATCCCTGATTCGGCCCCTGCAGAGGTCTCCCTTAGCAGCCTGTTCTCCTGCATCCCCCCAATCTTGCTCACAGCAGCATGAACACAGCTAATACACCTCCCACACACATGCTCGTGCAAACACATACACACACACAAAGCAATTCTCTTCCCTGTCCTAGCTGCAGTCATTACGAGATGTGTTCCAATAACAAAATCACTGTTCTGTGTATTTCTTGGCGTTTATAGCAACACCTTGTCAGGTTTCCCCAAATCCATAAATACGCTATCACAAAAGTCTGCCTTTATAGCCCAATATGGAGGAACTCAGCCATCTGCTTTCAGATTTCAACCGTTTTCACTTTGTTTCACTTTGTTTTATGGGAGGGGATTAGGCCTGGATTTGCTCAGGTACCCGGGTTTCATTCTACCGCCTGTCAGTTTTTCCATCTCTAGCCACACGTGCAGGCTGATAAGCGGAGCTCAGACACTCATCCCACCTAATGAATGCTCCCTGTCAATGAACTTTAACCTCCTTGGTGTTGCCCATTATGAAGCACATCTTTCATTCTCCTGGGGAGAAACCAAAAAAGAAATAAAAGCAAAGAAAAGCTGACCTGCTCAGGATGCAGCCAAATGTTGCTATTCAGCAAAGCACAAGGACTGGCAAATTCTTTTTTTATTTTTTTGTAGAGACAGAGTCTCACTGTACCGCCCTCGGGTAGAGTGCCGTGGCGTCACACAGCTCACAGCAACCTCTAACTCTTGGGCTTACGCGATTCTCTTGCCTCAGCCTCCCAAGCAGCTGGGACTACAGGCGCCCGCCACAACGCCCGGCTATTTTTTGTTGCAGTTTGGCCAGGGCTGGGTTTGAACCCGCCACCCTCGGCATATGGGGCCGGTGCCCTACTCACTGAGCCACAGGTGCCGCCCCAGGACTGGCAAATTCTTAGCATAGAAAAGGACAGTTTGTCTTTGGATGTATCTTAGGTTCTGAGTGAACAGAATAGCTTTGGGGAAAACAAGGAGATACCCCAATACACAGCAATGATGTCCTTGACTGAGGAGGAAAAGAGCCCAAATCTACCACCTGGGTGCTAGGCAGGTGCTCTGTGGGTAAGGAGGACCCTTAGTAACTTAGAACAGAGGTTTTCAACATGTGGTACAGTGCTTGGACCAGCAGCACCATGAGAATTTGTTAGAAATGTTAGGAGATGCAAATTCTCCACTTACCCTAAGACCTGCTAAGCAGAAACTACACTTCAGATCTCCAGATGCTGGCAAGCACATACAAGTCAGGGTAGCACTGGCTCCTCCCAGTGGGTGGTACATGGTGGCTCTGTGCCACTGGGAACCTGTGTGGCACACTGTGATGGGGACTGCACTGGCTGGGAAAGTCCTAGAATGGGCCTCATTCTGTCACCAGCTGGCTATTTGGGCCAATCACTTCGCTTCTTGAGACAGCTGTAGGAAATCCCTAGTTTTCAAACTTGACTTTGCATTAGATTCAGTTAAAATTTTTTTAGAAATGCAGGTGCCCAGGTCAGTCCCACCCTCAGAGGTTCTGCTTTAATCAGCATTGGGCACCCGCTGTATATTTGGTTTCTTAAAATCTCCCCAGACAGCCACAGTGCCTAGCCAAGGGTGAAAACCATGGTACTTGGCCTACAAGTCTTACTAGCTCTAAAACCCAATTATTTAACCAATTCTATGGTTCCAGACCAGTGTATTTCAACATTTTTTAATCTCATGGCATACTTGAACCTATATGCAGTGCATTTAAATTATGTTGATCCCAAAAAAAGGGTAAAAAACCATGTACTGTGCTTTGAACTTCTTTCAAAAATAATTTCATCCATTAATGGATGAATAAATTGTGGTATATGTACACCATGGAATATTATATAGCCTTAAAAAAGATGGAGACTTTACCTCTTTCATGTTTACATGGATGGAGCTAGAACACATTCTTCTTAGCAAAGTATCTCAAGAATGGAAGAAAAAATATCCAATGTACTCAGACCTACAATGAAACCAATTTATAAACACCCACACTTTCATATGAAAGCTATAACTCAACTATAGCCCAAGAAGAAGGGGAAAGAGGAGAGGGAGGGGACGGGAGGGGGAAGGATGGGTGGAGAGAGAGTAATTGGTGGGACCACACCTGCAGTGCATTTTACAGGGGTACAAGTTACATCTACTAAATGTAGAATATAAATGTCTTAACACAATAACTAAGAAAATGCGGTGAAGGCTATGTTAACCACTTTGATGCAAGTATTTCAAATTATATATAAAACCAGCACATTGTACCCCATAATTGCATTAATGTACACAGCTATGATTCAATAAAAAAAAGAAAGAAAAGAACTTCATTAGTGATGTTTAAAATTTTCGCAGCACACCTAAGATCCTCTCATGGCTTACTAGTGGGCCACGCACACCAAGTGAAAATTACTGTTCTAGACAAATATCAGAGGTTAAAAAAATTAAAAACACCTAAAGCAAGGACAATCCCTAGGATTTGATTTGTTTTATTACATCCTTGATGTAAGTAGGTTTAAGAATAATAATAATTGAAAGCTCTGATAAATTAGGTTCCACTTAATTGAAATTACTCTAATATATTCCTCTTAGTAGATTTAATATTTCATATGATGAGATCTACAGCATGGACTTTCTCATCAGAATCACCGGTCTTAAATTTTATTTACACAAGTCAATGACTCTCCTATCTATTTTTTCCTTTGAAGTCAACTCATAAATGTCTAGCGGTACTGTCCTCCAATGCCAATTTATGACCTTTTCCCAATCCACATGTTCATTTCAGTTACAGGAAGATATCCAAAAGTAAAGATGAGCTGTTGTCAATACCCCTTCTGAACCACCGCACTGCATTTCACCCCTTCCTAGGAGGATTTCTTGCTGTTTTATTTGGAAAATGACACTGTGGTTTTGGTTTCCACTGACTGACCTATTTAGCTTCTCCACTTAGGATAAGTTGGGTAGATGAATCAATTTCTATAGTCTCTTCTGAGTTGTCACTTTTAGTGACAAGCAGAAAATTGGAATTTGCAAGTCATTAGCTGTTAAGATGGTACATGAGATTTTTAAGATCTGTTTTTTTTTGTTGTTTTTTTATTTATTTTTATTAAATCATAGCTGTGTACATTAGTATGATCATGGGGCACAATACACTTGGTTCATAGATCGTTTGACACATTTTCATCACACTAGTTAATATAGCTTTCGTGGCATTTTCTTAGTTATTTTGCTAAGACCTTTACATTCCACATTTACTAGGATTCACATATACCCTTGTAAGATGCACAGCAGGTGTAATCCCATTAATACCCCTCCCTCCACCTACCTCCCCCCTCCGTCCCCTCCCTTTCCCCCTTCTCCCTATTCTAAGGTTGTAACTGGGTTATAGCTTTCATGTTAAGATCTGTTTTTAAGAAAAAAAGCCTGAACTGGTCAGATTAGGAATTCTTTAAAAAAAAAACAAGCAGCTCTGTCTATACAGGGTGGACATAATGCCACCCTGTATATACATAGTATATATTTTTTAAGAGCTTTAATGGATTTAAATGTATCTTAGCCTGTGGGAAATGAAATCTTGGTTGGTAGAGCCATCAGGAACCAGGCAGACCCCATTCCCCAGCGGCATTTGTGGACTGATCTCTCTGAACACCTGCCTCATCCTTCTCAGTCTGAGGACCAGCTTTCTCTGATTTCCCACACTCGTTACAAAAGGTGGCGCCACTTTTCAGTCTATCATACCCACAGTCAAGCAAATGGCCCCAAGTCCATGTGACTCTCTTAGTCACAGTTCCAAGTGTCCAGAGGAGAGAACGCAACATCCCAGCACAGCTCAGGCGTCCATACCTGTTTTAGTCTGTGGCCACTGATGGGTGGGGGGACAAAAGTGGTTGCCATCACCTGCCATATTGAGCTCAGAGAAAGGGGGACATCAGGAACTGGACCGATTCCCAAAAGTTTGTTTCCCACTGTTTCCCACTCTCTTGAATAACAGGGTTTTATCAACATGTTCTCCAAGACCCACTGCCATTCCCCCAAGTTGGCTCTCAGAAACACCCCCGACTCACTGACCAGTGGCAGAGATTGTCTTAAGGGTGACTTAAGTTGACTTGCATGACAAAGACTGATCATTGTTCCAGTGTCTATTTCCTCTTCTCCTATAGAGTTAGAACTTACAGTCTGGCACACAGCAGCCAGAATAAAGTTTACATTTCTAAGCCCCCCCTTATGTCCAGACATGGCCATTTGAGTAAGTTCTAGCCAAGAGGCTTGAGCAGAAGTGACAAGTGTAACTTTTAAGCTCTGCTCACAAAGAGAAGGGCTCTCCCTCTCCTTTCTCCTTCCTTCATCCTGCTGCTCAGCTCATGGCCATGGTGACATCATGGACTGTGAAGATGAGAGGGCACTCTGAGGCCAGAACAGCAGTGCAGAAGCAGCTGGGCCCTGATGACCAAAGACCAGAACCACCTGTCAGCTCCACCTTTTACCTTGGGAGAGAAATACAGGTCTGCTTCCTTTAAACCAATTATGTTTTTTTATTTCTGTCACGCATTGCAGAAACTGTGTCCTAACACATGCTGCTCATACAATCATGGCATTCCAGAATGTTAGTGTGATAATAGAATTTAGAGGTTATCCAGTCCAACACTTCACAGTACAAATGAAGATTTAGTGGCCCTGAAGAGAGAAGTGACTGCATCAGCACACACCTGGGACCAGACCAGGTCTTCTGAGCCTTCCCCAGCCACTCCCAGCCCCAGAACTTTTTCCATCACACCATATAGATAGTAGGCATCCACTGTATCGGCAATGAATATTCAGCAATGCACCATCAAATCTGGCTTTTGAAAACTTTTCCCATATGCAAGATGATGTGTGAATGAAACAATGGCAGTCCCGTCCTTGTCAAGGAGAGACGCGCCATGCGGCTGAGTCTGCCTCCCTCTGTTCCCTGTGGCTCCCGCTTTGGATCCTCTCTTCCTCCATTCCCTCAAAGCCTTTGCATAAGGGTGCTGGGAGACACACAGGAAAACATTTTATCTCCCTGGGCTTCCCATTCCTCCTTTAGAAAAAAAAGTGAAATTGGACAAGATCCATTCGACTCTGAAATTCTAAAGTTCCGATCAGGCGGCAGCCTCTCCAGTCTGATTCTGACAAAAATATGATTCCTTTTGAAACTGTTTCCCACCTTCAAAGGACAAAGCTAAGCTTTTTAATATAAAGGCTTCGAGCACCTGCATCCCACACTCCCACTGCCAGGCCTGGAGAAAGCCGTCCCGGGAACAGAGGACAGGAGACAGCAGAGAGACTCGGGCCAAGCAGGGCAGCCCTGGTTGTGCTTACCCTCTACTTGCTTTTTTCCTTTCGCTTGTTATTTTTTGAAATAGGATGGAGACCACTACAATTCAGTCTCCCCCAGAGTATGTCTTGGAAATTGGGAACTTTCAGAGCAGACATGGAAAGGAAAAGGCCATGAAAAGCCTACTTTGATCTTTGATTCAATTTGCCTTTTCTGGCATTTAAAACAATAGAACTTGGATCTGGCCCCTTATTCTCACCCATTTTCTGGGGAAAGAAAGGCACATACAGAATCCCCACACACACACACACACACTCACACGCACACCGTAAATACAATGGTGCCCACCTTGGACCTTTTGCTCACTTTTAGAAAGAAAAGACTAAATATATGGAGAAGATAAAAAATAGTGGCAAGGGCCCCCCAAGTTTGTTTACTTACCAATAGCAGTGAAGGAGAGAGAGCTCAGAAAGAAAATCGGAACTAGTGCTCAGCAATGTACAAGATCATATGATCTGTTAGTGATGAAGCCAGAATTCCCACCCAAATCACAGCTCTCCACCAAAAAATTATAAGACCTGCTAGGGTATACAAGAATCAATAATGGCTATGTACAGTAGCTCATGCCTGTAATCCCAATTCTTTGGGAAGCTGAGGTGGAGGGATGCTAAGAGTTCAAGACCAGCCTGAACAACACAGCAAGACCCTATCTGTACAAAATATTTTTAAAAATTAGTGGAGTATACCAGTAAGTTTAGCCTATATCACAAAATCCCAAGACAAGAGATGTTGGCGTGGATGTGGAGAAAAGGAAACACTTCTCCACTGCTGGTGGGAATGCAAATTAATACATTCCTTTTAGAAAGATGTTTGGAGAACACTTAGAGATCTAAAAATAGATCTGTCATTCAATCCTATAATTCCTCTACTAGGCATATACCCAGAAGACCAAAAATCACATCATAACAAAGATATCTGTACCAGAATGTTTATTGCAGCCCAATTCATAATTGCTAAGTCATAGAAAAATCCCAAGTGCCCATCGATCCATGAATGGATTAATAAATTGTGGTATATGTACACCATGGAATATTATGCAGCCTTAAAGAAAGATGGAGACTTTACCTCTTTCATGTTTACATGGATGGAGCTGGAACACATTCTTCTTAGTAAAGTATCTCAAGAATGGAAGAAAAAGTATCCAATGTACTCAGCCCTACAATGAAACTAATTTATGGCTTTCACATGAAAGCTATAACCCAGTTATAACCTAAGAATAGGGGGAAGGGGGAAAGGGAGGGGAGGGATGGGGGAGATGGGCGGAGGGAGGGTGATGGGTGGGATTACACCTGCGGTGCATCTTACAAGGGTATATGTGAAACTTAGTAAATGTAGAATGTAAATGTCTTAACACAATAACTAAGAAAGTGCCAGGAAGGCTATGTTAACCAGTGTGATGAAAATGTGTCAAATGGTCTATAAAACCAGTGTATGGTGCCCCATGATCGCATTAATGTACACAGCTATGATTTAATAAAGAAAAAAATTAGTGGAGTATAGTGGCACACGCCTTACAGGTACTAGGGAAGCTGAGGCAGGATGATCACTTAAGTTCACAGTTTGAGGTTGCAGTGAGTCACTGCACTCTAGCCCAGACAACTGAGTGAGACTGCCTCAAAAAGAAAGAAAAGAAAAAAGAAAGGGAGGGAGGGATGGAAGGAGGGAGAGAAAGAGAAAGATTGAGAGGATGGAGGGAAGGGGAGGGGAAAGGAGAGGAGAGGAGAGGAAAAGGAAAAGAATAAGAGTCATAAATGAAGCAGCTATGTGAGTCCAGGCTCAAATGAACGTTGTCCTTCACTTCCTCAAGGAAGTCTTCTGGGAATCGTCCCTAAGAGACTGGACAACAGGGACAGCCTGTTACCTTCCACTTAGGAGTTGCTTTTCTTCCAACACTTTTGCTATATTGTGGTTCGTGTTTTCAGAAACTGATAATCAAGGCTAATGAGTTTGTCCTAGGTTTCTGTTTTTGAATGCTCTTCATTGCAAAGAATACCAGCTAGGGATTGTTTCTATGATTGGGCTTCTCTCCACATTTCTGAAAAGCTTTTTTTTTTTTTAAAGTTGAATGCATGACATTGTCTTTTTCTCTTGTCACATAGAATCTCTCTAAAATGATTCATCATTTCCAGGCCCTATAGATACTCAGTTTTTCCTTTTAAAAAATAAATAAATAAATGCAAGACCTCCTTTGCAAAGGGCAGCTCAGGTTTCAAAATATGCCAGGAAAATTTTTAGGTCTGCACACTGAATTGAAACTTTGGTTCAGTGAGTCGGTCTGACCCTGTGTTTGCAACAATGGGTACAAGGGCAGGGGTCTTGAGGGACCAAAGCAGCTCCCGCCCTCAACAACCTCTGCTGCAACTCTGGCCTCTATTCTACCGGTCAATGCCAATTGCAAATAACTGTGAATTATAATCTTTCCCACTGAAAAATTGTCTTCAAGGAAAAGAAACTATTATTTATCCACTGAAGATAGCTACTTCAAGTTTCAAAACTAATAGGTTGAAGAATGGAGGAAGCAAAAGGAGGCAAAAACAATCACTAGGCAATGTTAATTAAACTTACATCAAATTACTAATTAAGAAGAGACCAGGAAAACAAAACTTTCTCCAGCTAAATTGAAATCTATATGCGAATTACAAGTTGAATGCATGCCATTTAGCCTTTCAACTGTAAGTCATAATACAATTTCAGGAATGCGCTTACTGAGGACTAAGCAGCTCCCAGATGCCATTTGCTGCTTCCCCTTTAGGGGAAACATTTTAACTAATGTATTAAAATAGTGAGGCTATTTTAATACATTGCCAGTATTTGTGAAGACTGAATTCAGAAAATCATAAATAAAAAATTTTATTTTTATAAAAAAAACTTTTTATAAAAAAATTTAATACATTGCCAGTATTTGTGAAGACTGAATTCAGAAAATCATAAATAAAAAATTTTACAAAATCATAAATAAAAAATTTTACAAAATCATAAATAAAAAATTTTACATAAATAAAAAATACAAATTTTTAATTTTACAAATTAAAAAATTTTACTACCTCTTCTTTAAACTCAGCCATGGACCATTAAAAAATTATGAAGTTACATGTCTCCAAAACGTGCGGTCTCTGAGACCAAGGAGGCCTGAGCAGATCAAAGAAGAAGGTGTGTGGTCCCTGGGGAGACCTGGGGAGCTTATTCCTACAGCCCAGAGAGGCCACCCCATCTTGTAACTCCTGCAACATCGCCCTTAAAATGAAACTTAGAAGTTTACAGGTAGCAACAGATACTCAGATTCAAAGTGAAAATGGGCATAGTAACCACTACCACACGCTCCTAGTACTCAGGTGCGGTCTTAGAGACCTCACTCCTCTTCCAGCTGTCCTCAGATTAGCTGGAGTTAGTGATTCAGTTCCTCGGGAGAGGAAGGGAACAGGGGTGCCTGGTGTGACTGGAAGCTCAGGAAAGAAGCTGCCAAATTGGGTTTCAGTTACGCATCCTTCAACACTGATCTCTCAGGAGCTACTCTGCACCAGGCAATGTTGTATATAGCGTAAGGACTTCTGAAAAGCCAAATGATCGAAGAAGGCTCCTGGACCAGCCCTTGGAAAACTTGTGGGTGCAGGTGGGAAGCATAAAGCCCCTCAGAGCTGCCTCTTCCTTCTCTCCCCCTCTCATCAATGTCTGGCTGTTTCTCCTTCAAACATGCTTTAAAGAGAGTACCTGATAGCCATCACGTCTACCCTGGGAATTCTCCACACACTGTCTCCCTGCACACCCACCTTGACTATGTAGGGGAGGTGGCTTAGATTAGCAGGGACTGTAGATGGCCACGTGCTTCAGAATACCTCACCAAAGAGCCAGCCTGAGCTTGCCCAGCAGCTCCCCAGGCTTCCCACCTCACTCAGAGTAAAAGCTCAAGTGTTCCCAGAAGGCTCACAAAGACCTGCACCACTTACCCAATCACTGACCTCGCTTACCACCTTCCTGCCTTGTCCCCATTCCCTGAACATACCAGGCAAATTGCTTTAGGACCTTTCTGCTGGCTGTTCCCTCTGTACATACTTCCCCGGACACCAGTTGGGCCTCTATGTCGTCTCCTCAATTCTTTATACAAATGTTACCCTCTCAGTGAGGCCTTCCCTAACTACCCCATATGAAACTGCAACTCTCCAAACCACACACACACACACACACACACACACACACACACTGTATGTCCCTTCCCTACTTAATCTTATCCATAGAATTTATCACAATCTAAAACAGATTATTTAATAATTAATTTTCTCTGCCTCTTGCCAAGTGGGGGGTTATCCATTTTATTCATTGTTCTATCTCCAGTCCTTGGGAAAGGACCTGAATGTGGTAGGCACTCAGTTAACATTGACTAAATGGATAATCATGGGAAGAACTTATTTAAAACGTAAGTTTCCTTCATTATTCTGAGGTATATTATGGCATTTCTGTGGGCATAGCATGGATGGACTTCAGTGAGGGACTAAATCTGGATCAAGCTACCAACTCCCTCTCTTCCAACAAACCTTTCTATTGCTTCCTTTTTCATGTAAATAAAAAGAGTCTGTGTGAAGAAGACAGAAGAGCTGCAAGATGCTGAGAAATTACTGTTGCCCATTTTCACAAGCCAACCACAATATCATGTGATTTGAGGAGTAAGAGATGCCTGTCCCTTGCTTTCTTTGACTCTTTGTAATGTGGTAGAGCTAATTCACAGAGACAGCAGAGTCTCCAACAATGTTGTCTGCTTTTTCTCTTTGCATTGAGAAGCACGTGATTATTTATTTGACCAATCCCAGAAGAAAGGGCTATCCTACCTGGTATCCACTTAAGAGTCACAGAAAAGCATTCTAATTGACTCATTTGGTCATCCCCGGGGCAAACATTGTGATTGGCTAGTCTTGGATTCTGTGTCCGCTGCTATGGCCAAGAATAGAGGCAGTGTCCCTGGAATCACTGAATATAGAGAATTTCTTCTTTGGAAGGTGGGATGTTGTAGTTAAGAAAAAGGAGAAGGAAGATAGTGAAGAGATAAAACAGGCAACCCATACAAAAGCGCTACATGCAGCCTAATTGCAGTGACAAAGAGGGTACTCCACATTAACTAAAGATGAATGATCCTAAGAGGGGTGGCACCAAGATCGCAGAGTAGTAGTCACCTTCATTCCCCTACAAAAAACAATTAGACAGCTATCCACAAAGGAAAGCAGGCTTGAGAGAGCTCAAAGTTTCAACTAAGAACCTACAGAAGCACAGTGGAGCAAAAAGTTAAGACCAGCCACACAGAAAGAATCACCGGAGAGATCGGCATACTTGAGACAGGTGGAGACATGTAGGAATAAAGAAGAAGGGTGCAGACCATCAGTACCAGCCACCATGGTTGACAGTGGCTTGCTCTGCAGAGGACACTGGCAGCTTTCACTATCAAGGTAACCAATAACCATTACCACTACACCAGTCTCCTTTGATAGGAAGGAGTGTGCCCCCACCAAGAAGAAGCCACAGTTGTAGCACCTAGGAGTGGGGCCACAACCTCCCTAACACTGACTGCAGCCTGGGCCCAGAGCTGCAGCCACTATTAGTGCCCACAACTCCAGCTACCAGCTCAATGACTGTACCACATACACCTGAGCCTCAGAAACCAGAGCCACAACTGCTATGAGCTAACCCTGCTCCAGACCCTAGGGCCACTGTCAGTGCAGGTATGCCAGCATTCCAGACCCTGGCTCTGTGGCTGCTCTGTGAATATCAGCATCAATCCAGAGCTACTACTGCAGTAGATGTGTCTATGCCCAATCCCTGGCATAGTGATAACCCTACATTTTCCCACACTCCAGACCCTGGAGCCACTGTCACTAAACACATGCACACACTCCAGGTCCCAGCCCTGTGGCTGCTCTCTGAGCACCAGCACTATCGATGGCAGAGTACCAACTGCAGCAGGCATTTCCATTCCCCAATCTCTGGCACAGTGATAACCCTACATGTGCCCACATTCCAGACTCTGGAGCCCATATCAGTCCACATATCCATGCATGCCAGACCCCAGCTCTGTGGCTGCTCCACAGGTACCACACATCAGACACCAGTGACACCCCCACCACAAGCCCACTTGTGAGCCAGGCCTAATGCCAAGAGGAATCCCCTCAGCCACAGCTTTCTTTCTCCATGAGAGAAAAAGTGATCAGCAGTGATACTGAGAAATTACAGTCTACCCACCAACAATTTCCAACACAAAAGACCCCAGTAGCTCTCACTGCAGCTGTAGATACCCACATCCTTGTCTTCTAAGGACCCTTAGAATCTTCACCAATGCTGATCTGAGCTGGCATTGCTACGTATACACTACACCACTGTGCCCTGGAGCTAGAGCTGGAGCTGGATCTGGAGCTAGAACCGCCATACCCGGCCCATCCAGGGTCCTCACACCCATCCATAGGTTAAGGTCTTTCCCTATTGAACTAGTCTGTAAAGCTTGGAAGAGGTAACTGCTCCATCAGATGCACAGACATCAATGCAAGGCAACAAGAAACATGAAAAAACATGGAAATATGTCACCACCAAAGAAAAACAATAATTTTTCATTAACTAACTTCAAGAAAATGGAAATATACAAAGAATTCAAAGGCTTGGCAAGACATAAGAGAGCACTAATAAACAATAAATATCAGGGGGAAGGTATACAAACAAACCTAAAAGTTTAGGTTTGAGATAAAAATAATCAAAAAATAATCAAAATTCTGGAGCTGAAGTAAACAATGAATGAAATGAAAAGTGCAGTAGCATCAACAGTGTACTTCATCAAGCAAAAGAAGGAATCTGAATTTGAAGACAGGTCATTTAAAAATATCCAATTAGATGATAAAAAAAGAAAACAGAATAAAAAGAAATAAAATAAAATAAATAGAATAATCTACCCATCAAGAATACTTCACCTGCAAAGTTGTCCTTTAGAAATGAAGGTAAGACAAATCTTTTCCAGACAAACAAAAGCTGAAGGAGTTTATCACCACTAGACCTGCCTCATAAGAACGTTAAGGGAATTATTCAAGCTGAAAGAAAAGAATACTAATTAGCAACAGACATAATGTTACATAAATATAAATGTAAATATATGTCATATGTTGCATAAAAACATATGAAAATATGAAACTAACTGGTAAAAGCAAATATATAGTAAAAATCAGATACTTAAATTCTATACTGACAATATACTTAAAAACTCAGATATTTAAATTATATACTGATAGTATATACTAATTTACTTACATCTCTAGTATAAAGGCTAAAAGACAAAACACTTCTTGATTTCAAATTATATTCCAGATCTATACTAATCAAAACTGTGTGGTAGTGGCATAAAAAAAGACACACAGACCAATTCACTAAGATAGAAAGCCCAGGCCTGGAAGGGTGGTTCATGCCTGCAACCACAGCACTTTATGAGCGTGAGGTGGGATGATCACCTCAAGCCTAGGAGTTTGAGGTCAGCCTGGGAAATATAGTGAGACCCCATCTCTACAAAATATTTTAAAATTTTTTAATTACATGGCCCTGGTGATACATGCTTGTCGCCCTAACTAATCAGGAGGCTGAGAGAGGAGGATCACTTGAGCCCAGGAGTTCAAGGTTACAGTGAACTATGAATGTACCATTGTTCTTCAGCCTGGACAACAGAGTAAGTAAGCCTGTCTCAAAAAAAAAATGGGAAGACCAGAAATAAACCCCATTCATTCACAGTGTATTCATCATTGACAAAAGTGCCAAGATTATTCAATAGAAAAAGGATCGTATCTTCAGTAAATTGTATTGAGAAAACTGAATATCCACATGTAAAAGAAAAAAAAATATGGTCTTCTTTTTACACAAAACACAAAAAAGAAACTCAAAATGGATTAAAGATTTAAACATAATACCTAAAACTGTATGTCTCCTAGAAGAAAACATTAGGGGAAATCTCCATGACACTAATCTCAGCAATGCTATCTTTGGTTATGATATCAAAAGCACAGGAAACAAAATCAAAAATGAACAAAAGGGACTACATCAAACTAAAAAGTTTCTGCATAGCAAAATGAAAGTCAACCCATGGAATGGAAGAAAACATTTGCAAACCATGCATATCCAGTTAAGGGATTAATAATATCCAAGATATATAAGGAGCTCATACAACTCAATAGTTAAAATAAATAAACCTAATTTTAAAATGGGCTAAAATAATCATTTTTCTAAAGAAGACATGCAAATGGCCAAGAGATTGTGGGAAAAAATGCTCAATAACACTAATCATCAGAGAAACACAAATTAAAGCTATAAGATACTACTTCACACCTATTACAATGGCTATTATCAAAAAGTAAAAAGGTAACAAGTATTGGTGAGGATGTAGAGAAAAGAGAACATTTGCGCACCATTTGTGGGAATGTAAATTGGTGCAGCCATTATGAAAAACAGTGTGGAGGTTCCTCAAAATATTAAAAACAGCACTACAAAATGATCCAGCAGTCTCACCACTATGTATTTAAAACAAATGAAATCAGTATATTTTTGGTTTTTTTTTTTTTTTTGGCCGGGGCTGGGTTTGAACCCACCTCCGGCATATGGGACCGGCGCCCTACTCCTTGAGCCACAGGCGTCACCCAAAATCAGTACATTTTTGAAGGAAATCTCTGCACTCCCATATTTACTGCAGCATAATTCAGAATACTCAAGACCTTGCAACTTAAGTGATCACTAGATGAATAAACAAATTGTGTGTGTGTGTATTGCAAGTACTATTCATCTTTCTAAAAGAAATAAATCCTGCCATATGCAACAATATGGACAAACCTGGAGGGCATAAGTAAAATAACCCAGGCACAGAAAGACCTCATTTCTGTTTGGGAATCTAAAAATATTGACTTATAGAAGCAGAGATTAGAATGGTGGTTGCCAGAGGTCTCAGGGTAAGAGAAACAATGGTACAAAATTGCAATTGAGATGAATAATTTCTGGATACCTAATGTACAACATGGTTACTATTATCTAATAATACCATATGGAATACTTGAAATTTGCTCAGAGACTAGATCTTAAGAATATGACTATGTCAAACAATTTGATTATGGAAATCATTTCACAATGATTGTATGTCAAAACATCACATTGTATACCTTGAATATATTCAATTTTTGTCTTTCAATTATACCTCAATGAGGCTCTTCAAATAATAATAATAATGGTCCCTATGGTCTCGAAGGCAACACAAGGCTTTCACTTTTTCCTTCCCTGCCCTTCCCAAAGATATTATCTGAAGTCCCAATTTATAAGTGATCTGAGAACTCAATGATATCACAATAATATTCGTCTATCATGTTACTATTCTATATGTTACATTATCTTTCTTGATTCCTCAAACTAGGTTTGTAATATGGGTGATGATATTTACCATCTACCACAGGGAAACAAATTCGGAGAATTCAAAAAGATTAACTTCAAAGTCACAAGTCTAGCCAAGGCAGAAGGAGAACTCACATCCAGGTCTTCTGGCTCCAAGTCTGTGCTCTTTGCACTAAATTACGTTTCACTTTCATTGCAGAAACCTTAAAATAATGTGCACTTTATTAAGTAAGAGAGCTGAAATACTGTGCCCATTTTGACATATATTAAGTGTTGTGGGTGTCAGAAATTGACAGGTAAAAAAGCCAGGATCCTCAAATAAAGAATATATAGTATTTTCACATTTAAGACAGAAAAAGCTTTCATCTGCTTATTGAGACATATGTGCAGCATTGGTATTATAGTCCTGTGCCCCACTCCTATTCTCACTTTTTTCCCTTCTAAAAATGAGCACACCATTCCTGTCGATCTCTTGTGCACCTTTTTATGAAATCAGACAGCAACCCTGGAATCCAGCTGTTGCTTCTCCAGCTTGCAAAAGTCTCCACAAACCCCCCAGAATGCTAAATTACTACTTTAGTCCTCTTCGTTTAACCTCAAACTGGGTCGCCCTCTAATCAAGAAAAATTAATGACTAACAACATATTTTTCTTTTCCTCTTAATTAGAGTAATTTCACTCTGGCAGTAACTCTCAGACTGAAACTATATGCTAATGATAAACTCCTAACTCAAGAAAAAGCAACAAGGGATCAAAAGTAACTAGCCATCCTATTCCCGGTGAACTGTTCGTCATGAGTTCATGCCAGTGGCCAATTTACCACGAAGCTAATGAGCCTTCAGCTTCAGGGCCCCGAGAAATAAGTTCACGTGGTCATAGGTTTGTTTCTTTCTTTGTAAGTTTTTCAGAAGTAAGTCATTTTAACCACAATTAGTTATGATTCATCTCTTTTTCCATGCTGACTCTTCCTCCACCGTAGGTCCCCACAGATTGGACGGAGATGGAGCAGCTGCTGGTGTTTTTGGAATTCTGATGAGGGCAGTCTAGGACTCATTTAAGTTTAGAGGGCTATGTGTGTAGTTTGCAGGTACCACCATGTGTGAGTAAGCTAGTGCTAGCTGTCTTGTTACAGAAACAGTTTTCATGATTCACTGGGACCTGTGCCCAAAAGTGGAAGGGCCAGAGTCAAACTGCATTAGGTTGCACTTATCAGGCAAAGTACTAAACCTCTTGGAGCCTGAATATTCCATCTTCAAAATAAGGATAATATCAGCACCTACCTCAGAGGTTGATATGAATTATTAAAAACAATTATTATTGTTAAGACTAACTACATTACTTATCAGGCACAGTGTTACTTGCTTAACATACATTATCTCAATTAATCCCAGGTTTAGAGAAATTAAATAACTTATTGACGGTCATCCAGTTATAAGTTGAGGAGCCAACAGATGAATATGGGAAGTCTTTTCCCCACTACGCCACATGCAGGCTCAATCTGAGATGTTCAATATTGTCGTTAAGCTGGACCAAGCCAAGGTCAGGTACTCATTAGAGACTGATGGCAATCAAGGTCAGGCCAGAGGCCATATAGGACAGACAGAAGATCTAGTCTGTAGTCCAAGGATCAGGCTAAATATCATAAGCTGCAGGGAAACACCAGCGACAACTACCATGTGCCAAGCACAGTGCTAGGCATATTACTCAGGGGTAACCAGAATTATTGCTAGGCATATAACTCAGGGGTAACCAGAATCATTGCATATTTATTAAACCAGCAAAAGAAGTTTAAAAATAATAATATTCAATGCTAACAGTATTTTGCTAGCCTGCTACACTCATTTATTCATATCAGGTACATAAATTGCTACACTCTGCTGGAAAGCATTTTGACAATATATATCAGGATCTGTGAAGATATTTATACCTTTTGACACTTTAATCCTACTGTTGGAAATGTATCCTACAGAAATCATGGAAAGGAAGCAAAAAAAAAAAAATCTATTCATACAAAGATGCTCACTACAATGTTATTTGTGTGTGATACTGAAACTCCAAAAACCTCTGAAATGGCCCAAAAGGGGGAATTGATAGGTAAATCATGGCACATCACCATGATGGATAATATGGACTCATTAAAATGATTGATGAGGTTTATGTAAGAACATGGGTAGGTACTTCATAATATGTGAGAAAGGACTCAATGGCAGTTATGTCATTTTTGCAACTATGGCTCTGTGTGGATAATGGCAGGAAACAAAACCAAACAATTGTCTTTGAATGAGGTGGTGTGGGAGATCCTACTCTTCTTATACCTTAGAATGTTCTTTCCTTTCCTTTTTTTTTTTTTGAAAAAAGTCTCACTCTGTTATCCTGGGTAGAGTGCTGCTGTGGCATCAGCTTAGCTCACAGCAACCTCAAACTCCTGGTTCAAGCAATTCTCCTGCTTCAGCCTCCCATGTAGCTGGACTATAGGCACCCACCACGATGCCAGCTAGTTCTATTTTTAGTAGAGATGGGGTCTTGCTCTTGTTCTTGCTCAGGCTGGTCTCAAACTCCTGAGCTCAAGCAATCCAGAGTGCTCAAGCAATCCAATGCCTTGGCCTCCCAGAGTGCTGGGATTATAGGCATGAGCCACTGAGCCTGGCCCTTGGAATATTCTTATTGTGATGATTACTGCATGTTAGGGTGATATGGTTTGAATATCCTCTCCAAATTCATGTTGAAATTTTTAATCACCATTATCACAGTTTTAAGTGGCTGCACCTTTCAGAGGTGATTAGGTCATAGGGACTAGGACTCTGCCCTCATGAAGAGATAATTGCCATTATCGCCAAAGAGGGTTAGTTATGAAAGGAGGGGGCTCTTGATGAAAAGGATGAGTTCACTCCAATTTCTTTTCTGTGTCACACGCTCACCATTGATGCTTTCCACTGTGTTATGACCCAGCAAGAAGGTCCTCACCAGATGCCCTCCATCTTGGACTTCCCAGCCTCCAGAACCATGAGCCAAATAAACTTCCACTGTTTATAAGTTATTCAGTTTCAGGCATTCAGTTATAGTAACAGAAAACCAACTAAGACATGGGGAAAACAGAAAAACATAACAAACAATGGCCAATGTAGATGAGCAGAGCAGGCCAATGGATAAAGGACAGGGCTGACCAAGGACTGCAGACACTTCCTGCAAACCAGCCAAAACAGGATTCTGGCTTCTCTCCTCTCCCAGTTGGTGACACTTCTGATCAGGGCCACACCCTCAGATGCTCTGAGTCTGTCATTTATTTTACCATTATATTTAAGTGTAGTGTCACCTCTATTGGCCAACCTCACAGGGTTATCAAAGGGTCCATGCAGATAATATTGTTTCGCTTCACTTAACATTTTTCTGCCAGTAATCCAAAGACATTTTGTGGAGTCAATGGTATAGCTTAGTCCTTCTCCAGGTTTGGGGGTAGAACAAGTTTATTGGCAGGGAGCTAAGTCTCTAGCTCTGAGTATTCATATGTAATGGTCTGGCTGCCTCACATACTATTATAAACCACAAGCCCAAATTAATTCACTTATTATGGGAATTGTCTTCCCTGCTCTTTCCTGTGCAGCCTTCCTGGTGCCTTGACCCCCCACTCCCTTCAATTCTCCCTTATGAACTTCTCCCCAAAGGAGATAATGTCATTCACCTTGTCAGCTACCTCTGGTTTGCACCATAGTGGCTGTAGGAACCACCTGAAGCCAACCGTGAGCCACCCAAGAACACCACCACTGCAAGCTGACCCTCCAACCCAGAGCCTCATCTCTCCCTGGTTTTGCTCCCTCTTGAGCCCCTAAAACTCATGATGGAGTGAAGCCACTGGACAGAAGAGCCACCCGTATTTGTTGCCTTGCAGACTCCAGTCATCTTCAAGGCTCACCTCAAACATCATTCTACAGCACTATTTCTCAACTTTGACTTTCTTATTTTTTTTTTTGACAGAGACTTACTCTGTCAGCCTGGGTAGAGTGCCATGGCATCATGATAACACACAGCTACCTCAACTCTTGGTCTCAAGAGATCTCTTGCCTCAGTTTTTCTATTTCTAATAGATACTAGATCTTACTCTTGCTCAGACTGGTCTTGAACTCCTGAGCTCAAGCAATCTGCCCACCTCAGCCTGCCAGAGTGCTAGGATTACAGGCAAGAGCCACCATGCCCTGCCTAACTTTGGCTTTCTTGACATTTGGGGCCAGATAACCTTTCCTCCAAGGAGGGTGTCCTGTGTGTCACAGTCTGCTCAGCCGCATCTCTGGCCCCTAGATGCCAAACTCCCCTACCCTGACTGTGATAATCAAAAATGTCTCCAGACATTGTCAAATGTCCTGGAAGGGGTAAAATCTCCTCCCTACCCTTAATCTCTCCCCTCACCTCCCCCACACACCTGGCCGAAGGATTTTCTTTTCTTACTCCTGCAGTATATATGTATCTATAATATATAAATATCTCCCTTGGAGCCCTTGCAATTCCATTCCTTGATTAATTCTCTACCTGCCTCTCTCTCAAAGCAGAACTTTTTTCCCCCAAGACAGAGGTATATCCTGAGCAGCAGCGCATGCCTGGTGCCTAGCACAGGGTGGGGCACAGAGCAGTTGCTTAACAAATCTTGTGGACTTTAACCATGACACGGTGGGTTCCAGGAGCTTTCAGAGACAAATAGGCATAACCCCAACCTAAAATTGTAATACTTTCTTCTCTCCCAAATTGGAGTGGGAAGAAATAGATCTGGTGTTTATTTATTGGGGGAGGGAGAAAACTAGATCTTATCCTTTTTACTAACAGAGATGTTCGAGAAAGTATGGACTTGCCTTGGGGATTACTTTCGATGACATTTTTTCATTTCTAGTTTGAAGTATTGCTAAACCATACCCATAGGGACTAAACTGCATAATTCCACAAGAAAAGTCAAGGAAGAATACTCCCAAAGCTGTAAGGCATTGATTTACAGTTGGTGAATCACCCTGGATCTCATCTGACATTACTTACAATAAAATGTCCTGTGAGTCCCCAGTGGACAGACCAACAAATGAAAACGTGCTTAGCCCAGGGCATGAGGGATTTAGAAGGTTTAGAAGCCACTGCACTCAGGGACATGAGGCATCAGAGCCCAGACCAGATTCCATAAAGATGGATGCTGAGTTGTCTTAAATGCTTTTGAGAAGAAAAAGAAAGGAAAAGAACAAAAAACACTAGAAAAGTAGATTTACTTTCTGTTGGATAAGCAATAATTTTTCCTCCAGCAAATTCTGTGTAAATAACCTTCATATAGAACAACTCCAAAAGAAATTGACCTTCGGGAAGGCTTTGAGGAATCTTCTTAAGATTTTAAATGAGCTTAGAGAATCTGTAGAAATTATCACAGCACACGTGCACACACAGACCACACCTCTTCTCCATGGTGTTCAGTTGGGCTGCCCCTCAAGGAAGAAGAGTGTGTGGTTTTAATGAGACCACAGCCAGCAGAGAGGTTAAAGAGTCCTGCATGCCTGTGCCCTCCACATGCCTGAGGCCTATTGCCCCTCTGCGAAGCCCTGGGATGGCAGAAAGGGCCAGGCTGAGCTCCCTTCCACTCGGGCCTGATAATCCAGTATCCCGCACAGATCTGTTGGCCTCAAAGCTTCTGTCTCCTTTCTCCAATAGAGTCACAAACAGTCCTCATGAAGAGACAGCAGGCTTCAGGGCCCTGGGCTGCACTTCAAGAACTCCCAGGAGACTCCCTGTGCCAGTAAAGACAAGAACAGGTGGAGCACGGGCCCTTGACCCTCACTTAAATGCCTTCCCCAAGTCCACTGTGCCTGGAAATCTTTTCCAACGAGACACAGCCTTTCATCCTCTGATAAGAGTAAAGACTCAGATGGCCAATACACCAAGGAGATATAAGAAACTGCCCTCAATCCATTCAGTGTAGGGCAGCACCTGTGGCTCAGTGGGTAGGGCGCCGGCCCCATATACCAAGAGTGGCAGGTTCAAACCTGGCCCTAGCCAAACTGCAACAACAGCAACAACAACAACAAAAAAATAGCCAGGTGTTGTGGCAGGCACCGTGGTCCCAGGTACTTGGGAGGCGAATGCAAGGGAATCACCTAAGCCCAGAAGTTGAAGGTTGCTGTGAGCTGTGTGATGCCACGGCACTCTACCAAGGGTGATAAAGTAAGACTCTGTCTCTCAAAACAAAAAAATAATTCAGTGTAAAGTGCAAACCACTCCTCACTGAGACCATCTCCCCCTTCTCCCACTCTCTTTCTCAAACCTTCTTACCCTTCAGGCTTCTTACCCTCACAGACTTCTGTGAATCTTGATCATGGCTCCCTATGTGTGTCCTTCATCCCAACTTCATGCCACCACAGCTAAATGGCTAAGTAGACTCACAAACCAAATGTCCTTTATGCAACCATGGTGCCACCAGGCACATATGATTCCTTCTTCAATGTGCCCTATAGCTAATGCAAGAATATGGCACTCTTAACATGGTATAACCCAGAGCCATAATAAAAAATTCAGGTAACACAGTTTACCAAAGGCAATTATCACTGCCAAATAATAAGGCTAGAATTTCAGGGAAGAACGGAAGGGAGTTCAGGAATCTGGAAAGCCCCACTTCAGGGCTCCTACCAGCAGGACACATATCCACCTGGATGGACTGAGTGGTAGCCCTCCTCACCATCTGAACACCTCTCTCATGCTTGGTCCCAAATTGATACCAGCTCATATCTTTTACCAAGACATCTATCCTCTAAAGCAGTGGTTCTCAACCTTCCCGATGCCGCGACCCTTTAATACAGTTCCTCATGTTGTGGTGACCCCCAACCATTAAATTATTTTCGTTGCTACTTCATAACGGTAATTTTGCTACTGTTATGAATCGTAATGTAAATATCTGATATGCAGGAGACCCCCAAAGGGGTCAGGACCCACAGGATGAGAACAGCTGCTCAAAAGGATACTTTACAAAACTGTAAAGTCTAATTTATGCAAGACATACCTAGGAGTCCATTCTTTTGTTTGTTTGTTTTTTTGAGTCAAAAAACACTATGTCACTATGTTACCCTCAGTAGGGTGCCGTGGCGTCACAGCTCACAGCAACCTCAAACTCTTGGGCTTAAGCGATTCTCTTGCCTCAGCCTCCCCAGTAGCTGGGACCACAGGCACCTCCACAACACCTGGCTATTTTTTTGTTGGAGTTGTCATTGTTGTTTAGCTGGCCCAGGCAGGGTTCAAACTTGACCAAATTTGCCTGTTGCCAAGGATGGGACCTATACACTCTGCAGCCCTGGGGTGATAAGGAACAAAAACACAGATGGAACTGCTACTCTGTGTGTATATTCTATTTCTCTGCTGAATTTCTACATTCCTTGCTTTGATTTCTCTGCATAGATTAACACGCAGGAGGACGAGTCTTCTGAAACATGTAAAACCACAGTGCAACCTAGAAATTGAAGAATGGTGCTCAATGAATCAGTCTGAGACAACCTATGAGTCATGACTGTCCCTAAGTGAAAATACTGGATCTGTAGTGACCAGTGACTCTTACCTCCCCCCCACCAAAAAAAAATAACATGTTAAATCAGCCAGATATGAACAGGCTCCCTCATTTAGCAGCTAGTTAAAAAACAGTAATAACCGTGACTTCAATGCAAGAACTATGCCAAATACCTAAATCTGTGGGCCCACAGAATATTAACTGCAATGGGTTTCATCAATTTCCTAAAGTGGACTTATTTGTACAAAAGTGAATATGAATTCTGTTTGGGTGATAATCTCTTGGAATCCCTAAATCCTACTTTCAGTTATCAATTTCAGACAAATACAGGAAGAAAACTAAATTTCTCTAATCCTACCCCAACCATTATGACTATAATGGTTGGGCTTACTGAAGGCTTTGGATCGGGTTCTCTTTTTGTCTTCCTCCAAATCTCCAAGTTTCATGAAAGGTTTCTGGATGATAAACTAAATATGGCACCGACTCCACGTAGCACAACTCAGTGGGGTCTTGGCCAAGAAGTTTCAAAAACAGTAGTGTCAGACTCTATTAAAAATCTTAGAGATCTTATTTTGCGTTCCTTTTTTTTTTTTTCTTTAACATGGCATTGGTATGCAATATTCCCCTGGTGGCTTTAACCAACTGCAAATAATCAAAAGGCATTTTAAGTCTTATTAAAAGAGCTGCTTTTCTTACTGACAATACAAGCAATGGTGACCTCTAAAGTTAACCCATTAACCTTCCCAGACTTCACAGCCCCAAATGTTTGTGAAATGTCACAAAATACATAAATAAGAAAATATCTAGGCAAAAACACAGGAGAACCAGCTCAGCGCCTATAGCTCAGCAGCTAGGGTGCCAGCCCGGCCTGCCAAACAATGATGACAACTACAACCAAAAAAATAGCCAGGCTTTGTGGCAGGCGCCTGTAGTCCCAGCTACTTCAGAGGCTGAAGGAAGAGAATCACTATGCCCAAGAGTTTGAGGTTGCTGTGAGCTGTGACACCACAGCACTCTACCCAAGGCAACATAGTGAGACTCTGTCTCAAAAAAAAAAAAAAGACAGAACTAGTGAGGCAATTCCAGGAAGTTTTGTTGAAAATTTGTATTCTCTGCACTCAGATCTCAATACAAAACACTTGCCAAAGTAAAGTATAATAACATTTTGTTACACCCTAAGACTTTGATTCTAAACTCCTCATGTACAGTGCATCATTTTCCTACATTAATTAATCCTAAATACCCTCCAATCCAAGTAGCACAAGGCTGATTCTATCCCCCTAAAACTCCAAAGTTCAGATTTTAACTTATTTATGCAAGGGGATACAGAGAGGCAACTTCTGCACCTATTCTGCATAACAAGTCATTCCAAAACTCAGTGGCTTTTTTGTTCATGATTTTGTAGATCATGAATTGGGGAAAAGATTGGCTGAAGATCTCTCATGCAGCTGTAGTCAGATAGTAGCTGGACTGCAGTCATCTGAAGGCCCAACTGGGCTGGACATCCAGGATAGTACACATGTTACCAAAGAGGATCCAGCCTCCTGTCCCTGTCAGCCAATATGCAGAGACCGGGATTGGTCCACCAAAATTTATTTGTCAGAAGGCTGAAATTCTGGAGAACAGTGAGTGTAGCCTCTCCAAGACTGTTCTGTTCTTCTGTTTTCAAAATTACAGTTTAATACATTTGAATTCAAAATCAAGGCCATGTTAACCCTTACTTTAAACAATAATCAGCCAAACCCATGCTCCATAGTAAACAATAATCTGTATAACTAATGATCCAAAATAACATTGCAATTCAAAAGTTAATCCCTAAATCAATCCACCTAAACTACTCAAGATAGGCATCTTTAGGGTGGGAGCTAAATTTACAAAACAGTAAGAATGGGAGACAGGGGGTGAAGGTCAGGCAGGACCTCAACTGACCACACCAGCCGTATGGTGTCTGCCTTAGCCTGGCAGGCTCCATCTTATTCTCACTGTATGTGCTTACACACACACACACACACACACACACACAGCAGGCAATGGGTACTGGCTGTCAGCTGGGAGCTCAGCTGGGGCCATTGCCTGCAGCAAGCATGAACATGGTGATACAGGGTTCCCCTGCTCAAGGCTGGACAGAGACACACACACACACACACACACACACACACCCCCCACTTTCTAGGCATAACCCTTTCCAGGCCACATTCTAGCAAGGTCATGAACAGAGCAGCCTGAAAGGATCTGGGTGGTTCCTCCTTGAACAGGGAGCACACACCCTAATCCCTTGCCTTGGGCAAAAGCTATAAGGACTATATTCCTGTGCTAATTTTAGGACTATTTTCTGCCCACTTTTTTGAACTTTTGGCCAATGTGGCATACTTCCCCAAAACCCCCACCTGCAGGATAGAATTTAAACCCTTAGAATGAAGACTAGGGAGGAGCTGGGGAGGTCCGCTTGGGTTCCCCTCCTCCGATGCTAGAAGTTCTGTTCCCCCTCCTTTGCTTATCAATCTTTCTATTAGTCTTTCCTTGTCAATAAACTTTGTCCTGTTGCTGATCCGAGTGGTCTGTGGTTTCATTCTTTGAACCCCAAGACCAAAAGAACCCGACACAGAGAAATTCCGGCAACAATAGGGTCTCTCCATGTGGTCTGGACTTCTCACAGCATGGTATCTGGGTTCTGAGATGGAGTTTCCCAGAGGAAGTGTTTCAAGAAGCAAAAACAGAAGCTACACAGCCTCTTCTTCCCTAACCTCAGAAGTCATGCGTGTCACTTCCACAGCATTCTAATGGTTACAAGATCACTGAGAACACCAAGATTTAAGGGGAGGAGAATTTGTCTCATATCACAATTGGAGAAGCATCAAAAAGTATGTGGCAAATTCTAAAATCTGCCACCATGCTATCAGAAGGGATTGCCCCAATGCAGAGCCATCTCTTCCTCAGATAATGCCACCCTTTCCACATAAGTACAATGACAGCTCTGATGGCCATTCCAGAAAAAGAGTTCCAAAATTGCACTGGCATTGGTGCCCAGCTTCCCCAGGGGAGTACCTCAGAAGTGACTGCAGTGATTTCAGCAATGAGATATGTGGCACTTTTTCTAGGATGAGTTTAAACTTACTTGTCTGAACTTTATGCTGTGCTAACAATCACCTGGCCATCTCCTGGGAACCAAGCTACAGTTCCTTTCCTCTACAGTTCAACCACTTGTGTCCCTAATTCCTCTACAGTTCAACCACTTGTGTCCCTAATTCCTCTACAATTCAACCACATGTGTCCCTAATTCCTCCAGGGGTACAAGGAAGTGTGTGCCAGGTACACGCAGTGTACAGTTGGAAAGGTTGTACCCTGCACAAAGGTAACCAGCCACCCCTGGTCTAGTCATGCAACTTGCTCTGTGCAGCATCCACCCAAAGAGGCTATTTTGCCTGATTGGCCCCAAGGTCCTAAATAGGATGGCAACCTGAGGTATGCAGTCCTGTCTCCAAGACTTTCACCACCCATTGCCATCTGCTTTCTCTCAGGCCTGCACTCTCCTGTCAAATGTACTCCTGTGTGCATGGTGAGAGGAAGGACAGGGAACACACAGCTGTGGTGTTGCAGTGAGTAGTGAAGCCACTAGAATATACACAGTGTTGCAGAATGCAGATGGGAGGATGCTTCTGACTGAGAAGGTGAAAAAAGGGGGGGATTTTTGCAAAGACAGCCTCTGAACAAGCAAGGAGGATGTGAAAGCTTAGTGAAGAGAGGCGTGGGGGAGTCACTCCCAGCAAAGGAACTGAAAGTATAAAGGGAAAATAAAAGCAGATAATGGGATAGAGATGCCTTTGGCTGGAGCACAGAGAAGCACAGGGAATTGGGCAAGAAGAGAAGTCAGGCCTCTGCGGGAAGGGACCTTCTCCTGAGGCACAACACCTGCTGGCTCCCCCCACGTGCCCTCAGATCCTACAGGGGTTCTGTGTGCCCCCCACACACACACACCCCTAGCGTCCATGTGCTTTGGTAGGCTGCACCTGCAGGTGACTGCCTTTGGGCTACTTAGAGCCACTTTGGCCACACACTTAGAGACCCCCGTACTACCTAGAGTTTTACAGGGGGCTGCCCATAGCCAACACCTGGCTGTGAAAGCCTATGAAAGCCCAGCACCCTTACCTTGAGTTGGGGCAAACTCTGTGGGGTGAATTTTACTTCAGATCACTTCACAGATTATGCTGAGGCCAGAACCTCACCTGAAATGTCACCCTACTCCTGTCCCCTGTCCTGCTTCCCCACCCCCTTACTGTTTTTCCTTGGGGCCCACCCTTACTGGCCACTTCGCATAAATCCTTGTCTCAGGACAAAGAATGTGACTGAGACATGAGGAATGGGCCCATGTTGATTCATGATTTGAGTTTAACCTAATTAGGACTAAGTAAACGCAAACCAAAGCAGCATAAGACCAACTCTGTCTTTCCCTCTGTCTTAGTCTATTAGCACTGTTACAGCAAATGCCTTAGGCTAGGCAATTTGCAAACAACAGAAATTTATTTCTCACAGTTCTGGAGGCTGGGAAGTCCAAGATCAAGGCACCAGCAGATTCAGTATCTAGCCAGGAATCTCTGCTTCAAAGACGGTGCTTTGTTGCTGAGTCCTTACGCAGCAGAAGAGGCAAGACAGCTCCCTTCAACCTTCTTGAAGCAGGCATTAATTCCATTCACGAAGGCACTTCCCAAAAAGAAAAGGCCTTGCCTCTTAATTCTATCACATTGGGTTTTAAATTATAACACATGAATTTAGGAGGAACACTAACATTCAGACCATGCCGCCCTCTTGACTCCACCCTGCCCCACTCCCAAAAATACACAATTTAACTCACTGAAGCCAGAACACCCAGAAGCATTTGCTCCCATGTGGCACATTGAAAGAACCAGAATAACTTTTCACAGTGGCATCCTCTTCACTCTGGAGCCCCATAGAACCTTGAGAGCCACAGAGGAGAGGCACTAGCCACCATGTTTTTAATTAAGCAGGGGTAATATTCAAAATATTTAACAACAGTATAGCATAGGCACTAAGTGAGAATGGATAACAGCTGCAAATAATCAGTGCCCTGTTCTGGGTCAAAGAAAATGGCCCTTTATAACCTAACCTTTCCTGGAGCTCAAAGACAACATCTTAGACTTCTTAATCACTTCCCCAGTACCAGGCTAAAGTAATCCCAGGTCTTTCCGAGTGTCTTCAGACCAGTTATTAATGTACTCAGCCTTTACTGTTTAATCTGTGAAATAGAATACTAATGGTACCCTTAATGGTGTTGTTATGCAGATTAAATGAGATGATACGTGTAAATGTTCTTAGGGGAAAGCTAAAGAGTTATTTAAAAAACAGTCCCTAAATGTATAGTGTTGTAAAACACAAAACATTTCCTGTTTACATGACAGGCCCAGGAATGGGAATCTGGTTAACATTGGCCTTTATCCACATGGTGATTCAGAAGCCCAGACTCTGTCCATCCTGTGGCTCTCAGGCCATGTTATCATTTGCCATCAGCCAGCAAAGGGAAAGAGTGGGAAGAAAATCACAAGGTACACAGCCATTCTTTTACAGTTCTCACCTGGTGGTGGCACACATCACTTTCCCTCACATTGTCATAGAGAGGACTTGGCCATACCTCACTGCAAGAAAGTCTGGGAAATGCAGTTTGGTCTCTGCCTGGTTAAAATCATATTACTCTAGGGAAATCAGAGACTAGATTCAGTTAGAGGGAACAACTCATGCCTGCCACCTGAGGAAACACTGCAACCAGACCCTCCCGGGACTTCTCACCAAGATCCCACACAAGCTAAGTCCACCAGAACCACAGCACCCAGCTGGCGTGAGAGTCCCCTTACGGCCACCACACTCAGAGTGGCAGAAAATTCCTCTCTTGCCTTAAACTCCAGATTGTTTTAGGTTTTCAATTGGAACTAATTTGAATTCTCAGCTTTGAGTGGGTTAAGGGCCAGAGGAAAGAGCCTGCCACTCTAACTACATCTAAGAAGTGTACTAAATTCTCGTTGATGGTAATTAGCATCCAGCTTCTTTACTCTGCCCATACAGTATTTTCAAATCAATTGCTCAACGTTAGTGATTCTGCTGGGATTGATTTAATAGTCTAATATGAAGTCTCAGCCCTTCTGTACAGGTTAATTACATGTGGTCTTATACATTCTAATTTAAAATACTGCCTTTGCAATTATCATCAGCACTAAAACAGAGTGCTAGTAATGAAGATGGGCTTGAATTTTTTTTTTTCTCAGAGGTAATGAATTGAAAAACCAAAATGACTTTTAATTTCTTTGGCACTTACCATTTCAATCTCTCTTCTTTTCTGCAGAAAATATAAATCAGAGTCTCCTCCCTATTTTAGATTTTAATGGAAACAGGCAAGATTGCCTCAAGGAAAACAGAAGTCCTTGATTAAAAGAGCCAAGACTTGACTCTCTGCGTTTTGACCAACCAGAGGGGTTGGCTACCGTCACCCATAATGTCCCTCTTATGGTTGTCTTTCCAGATGACTATATGTTTCCTATGTGGCAGGTCTTGCTCTAGAGCCTTATAAATATTAAGGCACTATATTAGTTATCTAGGCTGCATAACAAATTACCCCCAAAATATATTCACTTAAAACCACAAACATTTATTATCTCACAGTTTCTGAGGGTCAGTAACTTGGGAGAGACTTAGCTGGTAGTTCCAGCTCCGGGCGTCTCATGAGGATATAATCAAACTGTCAGCCAGGGCTGTAGTCACGCGGGGATAGAGGACCCACTTCCAAGCTCACTCAGGTAGTGGTTAGCAGACCTCGGTTTCTTACTACATGGGCCTCTCGGCAGGCTGCCTGAGTGTCCTTGTGACATGACACATGGCTTCCCGCAGAGCAAGTGATTTGAGAGAGAACCAAGAAAGAAAAAGGAAGACAGAGAAGAGAACAAAATTGAATCTGCAGTGTCCTTTATGACCCAATGTTAAAAGTGACCCGCCGCCACTTCTACTGGGCCCCACTGGTCACACAGGAAACCCTGGTCCCATATATGATGGAACTACACTTGGTGTGCACACGTGGGGATCACGGCAGGCTGGATGGGCTATCATTATTCCTGATTTACAGATGAGACAACTGAGGCACAGAGAGGTGAAATAACTTGCCCAAGTCCTGTGGGCAGGAGCAAAGATTTAAGTCTGGCTGGTCATTTTGGCTCCAGAATCAGAGCTCATAACAACTACTCACATACAAAAAAAGGTATCCACTCATTTAATTTAACACAAAGGTACCCTCTCAGCCAGACAATAGTGCTCATTCTGAATGAATAGCTGATGAACTTTTTTCTTTTTGCAGTTTTGGCCGGGGCCAGGTTTGAACCCTCCACCCCAGGTATGTGGGGGACCAGACTCCTTGAGCCACAGGCGCGGCCCAAAAAACTTTTGATGAGGATAAAAGCTCTAAACTCCTCATCATCATCTACAAACACTCCATAGTGTCTGCTGGCCTCTGCTGTATGAGGTAAAATATTCCCATTTCCTGGGAATTCCTTACTTTCTTGAAAAATTTATCTAATAGCCATAATTATCACTATCACTAGATTCTTTCTAAATAGCATACCTTGCACCACACTTCTAACCCATTTCTCTCTGTTTAAACCCCTGAGAAGACAAGAAGCTTCTAATCATGGTCAGCTCTATGAAATGATACTGCTTATATTAAAATCCTATTAGTAACCACTCTCAGCCTTCACAACCAAGAGCCACATAACTCAGCCCCTCCAAGTGTCCGTGTTATCAGTTGTAACTTCAAATGTATGTTGTTACCTCTCTGACGTTGTAAGTCAGACAGGGACACAGCCCTGAGTCTAGGAAGAATTGGCTGGCCAGGTGCAGTGGCTCATGCCCATAATCCTAACATTCTGGGAGGCCAAGGGTGGATTGCTTGAGCTCAGGCATTCAAGACCAGCCTGAGGAAGAATGAGACCCCATCTCTACTAAAAATAGAAAAACATAGTGATGTACACCTTAGTCCCAGCTACTTGGGAGGCTGAGGCAAGAGGATCATCTGAGCCCAAAAGTTTGAGGTTGCTGTGAGCTGTGATGATGCCACAGCACTCTATCTAGGGCAACAGAGTGAGACTCTGTCTCAAAAGAAAGAAGAAGAATTGGCCATTGTGGGATCTTCCATTGGATTATGAAATTGACTTTGCAATCCAGAATTCTAGACACTTCACACACATTATTTCATTTAATTTACCTTAAAAGATAATAATCATAATCATAATTCACAGCTACAAGAGATCACAAGTTTATCATGTGCCAGGCTCTATGCTAAGTACTTTATAAACATTAATTCATTTTATCCTCACACAAACCTGAGAGGTAAATTTGATTTTTGTTCTCTTACTACAGATAAAGAGCTCAGAAATGTTAGACGATTAGCTCAAAGTCACACAGAGCTGGGATTCAATCTTATGTATGTCTTAGTACAGGGACCAGCTTCTTTCTACCTGGACAAGAATGTGTGGAGAACATCCTCCATTTTAATGAAGAGCAGCTGGGTGCTAACCCAAGTCTAGCCTGGGGCCTATCCTTTCATACCCAAATGGCCCATTAGAAACATTTTTCTAAATAAAAACAATTCTCTCCCTAGACGTGATTCTAGAGTCAGGTGTTAAGATACCGTTTTTAAGCCCTTCTCCACTAGCAAATAAAACAATATATTGGGAGTTAACCAGTCTTTTTAAAGGATCAGAGAGTAAATATTTTCAGCTTTATTTCTGGTCCATATCGTCTCTATCATAACTATTCAATCTGCCACTGTTGAAAAAACAGCCATGAACAATATGTAAATTAATGAGCATGGCTGTGTTCCAATAAAACTTTATTTATGGACACAGAAGTTTGGATTTCATGTAATTTTCTCATGTCACAAAATATTCTTCCTTTGTTTTTTTCCCAACCATTTAAAAATGTTAAATCTTTTCTTTGCCCATGGGCCGTACAAAAACAGATGGCCATAGTTTGCTGATCCCTGCAATATACAACAAAGGAAGTGAGTTCTCCCGATGAGTTGAATGACTGAGTTTTATCACATCAACAAAAAGCCAATTCTTGAATAACATACTGTCTAGAGAGGTTGTTCTGAACATAAATGTGCGGAGATAAAATGAAGTGGATAAAGTAATCCCTCATTTTTCATATCCTTCCTGAAAGACTGGCTGGGAAAAGTTGATAAAGGGTATGATATACACTCAAGAAATCTGCCTTGATGACAGAGACTTGGATTTCCACCCGTGTCTCCTGTTAGATGGTAACAGGAGGTGGCTGAGCCCTACCCACCTCCGCATCCCCTCACCCTCCCTCACAGCCTCTTCCAATAAAAGGCAGGGTTTTGATAAATCTTAAATTAAGGAGGGAGGAAAAAAGAGAGGGAGGGAGAGATGGAAGGAAAGAAGGAATAAAAGGGGGAAGAAATAAGGAAAGAAAGAAAGGAGGAAGGACAGAAGGAATGAGAAAAGGAAATGGGAAGGAAAGGAAAAAGGAAGGAAGGGAAAGAGGGAAGGAAAAGACAGGATACATAGACTGTTTTCTGGTAGGTACTTCCCTAATGTATTTCAACAGTTTGTTTTAAACAGAGCTGCTGTCTAATGAAGTAAAAGTTATTGATTTACTCCTCATCACTGACAAGTAACATGCTACTTTCCAGATTAACCCATCTTCACTTCCTGTTTGACCACCTTTTACAACAGCCAAGAAAATTATTTCTATTTATGTGTATGACTAGAAATACACCTTGTAGGCTTTTAAGAATATCAAAACTGTATTCAGTCTTTTCAGTCAATGTGTTAAGCTGTCCCCTGAAACACAATCACCAGGCTTCCCACAACACTCGGTACAAGTTCCTGTAACAATAGGACAAACCCCACTCGACACTGGGTTTCTGGAAGACAGAGACTATCTTATTCACTTTGGCACCCTGGGGATCTGGCACTAGCAGGCCTTCTATAAATGCTTGAATAAAAAGTAAATGAGGGAAATGTTTCACCTTAAGAGAATTAAAACCTATTTGCTAACAAGGCAATAGCCCTTGACAAGGTGGGTGTTCCTGAGAGATAACAGACACTGAGGAGAATCGTACAGGAAGAAAACAAAGATGAGTATTACCCAATGTCAGGGAGAGCAAACGCAGAGGAATATTCCCTTTCTTCAAACACATACCATCCATTAGAGATGGCTGGACAATACTCCAACTAAATTTACCTCTTTGTTAAATGAGAGAATAGAACCTTAAAATTGCCCTGGGTTCAAATGGGGCTGAGGTAGAGTCAACGTTTTTCAATATAAGGGGAAAGTAAAGGAGTCAAAGTTGGAGCTACTGTTGGAGTCATGTTTTTTTTTTTGGCAAAGAAAATTAAATCAGGCCACTAACATTAAAAATAATAATAGCCACTCTTTCCAAGTGTGTTTCTAGGCTGTTCCTTTAGCCAATATTCAGTTCATTTCAGCCATAATGATCTGATGCTTTGCTAAGCTCCTAACCACATCTGAGGCCCAATCAATTGTCACCAAATAAACTCAAGTCAGAAACAGAAGCAGCATTAGGTTCTCTGGGTGTAGAAATCAGTGCAATTTCTCAATCAGGGCACCAGCAGGGCAGGGAAGGTGATTATTGTTTTAGAAGGAGACATGCTCTCTGTGCAGTGGTTTATCTGAGCACCTATACGATCCTCACTTAAGTCATGACAGTCAAATCACTTTGGAAGATGGGTGATGTGGCAGATGAGGGGTAGACCACATAGGGCTGACACTCCATCCTCCCCTGGGTCCTGGCTTTGGGAGAGAGTTATGCGATAAGGCTGAACCAAGCTGATGTGCAAATCCATTTCTGCTTCTACAATAAAACTATGCTTCCCAGCTCCCTTTGCTTTAGCTGTGCCCATGTGACTGAGTTCTAACCAAAGGAATGTGAGGAGAGGTGGTATATACTGCTTCCAGATGTGACCCCTTCACTTGTGACCTTCCATACTGTTCCGTTTCTATTATCTTCTTTTTTTTTTTTTGTAGAGACAGAGTCTCACTTTATGGCCCTCGGTAGAGTGCCGCGGCCTCACACAGCTCACAGCAACCTCCAACTCCTGGGCCCAAGCGATTCTCCTGCCTCAGCCTCCCAAGTAGCTGGGACTACAGGCACCCGCCACACTATTGTCTTCTAATCGACCCACCCAGAGATCTCAGAAGTCACATGTTGAAGATGGCAGAACCACAAGATGCAAAGGGCCTGAGTTCCTGATGATGCCTTGGTTGACAGCCATCTACTTACTAATCATGAACACCATTTTGCATGTTTACTAGTTTTCTAGGCTGCTGTAGCAAAGCACCATAAGTTGTTCCTGGACTTCTACCTCCCAGAACTATGAGACGGTGAGTTTATTGTCAAGATCAATGTGTCAGCAGAGTTGGTTCCTTCTGAGAGTGTGAGGAAGAATTTGTCCCAGGCCTCTTCCCTAACCTCCGGCGGTTTGCTGGCAATCTTCAGCATTTCATAGCTAGTGGAAGCATTGCCCAATCTCTTGCCTTCATCTTCCCATGATAGCAGGTGTGTATGCGTGTCTGTGTGTGAATTTTCCTTCCTTGTAAGGACACCAATCCGATTAAATTAGGGACCACCCAATGACCTTATCTTAACTAATCATATCTGCAATAACCCTACTTCCAAAAAAGGTCGCACTCTGTGCTATTGGGTGGTAGGAATTCAACATATGAATTTTGGGGAGTTTAGATGTATAACAGATGTCATGTGTTAAGTCCTTGAGATTTTATGGTTTGCCTCTTATAGGACCTAGCATTTAATTATTTGGTTAACAAATAAGATAATAAATATAAAACATCCAGTACTATGCTGTACAGATAATGTTTTTTCACACAGACAGTAGCTGTTAATGTGGCCCCTTGGCAGAGGTGGATTTATCCATGAATCTAATGAGCCTTAAGCTTCAGGGTCCCCAACTTCCACAGGCCTCTTCCAAGGACCTTTCCTCAATTTTATATTCATAATTTCGTATTCACTGACCTCCCCCCTTAAAGAGGACCTCCCAAATGATCTAAGCGTCAAACTCCATGGGACCTGAATCTACCCCACACCTTGGTCCGCGTCTTCTTTACTTTCTTTCTAGATAATCATCTCTTAACAAGTAATCCTCTCCCTAATATGTCCTACATATCACTGCCAAATTCAGCTGCTCTAAACTCACATCTAACTGCTCAAAAACTTTCCTGGACTCATCCTTCTTTGTTTATAAATCCTAAAAGCATTGACTGAGAACGTATTACATGCAGAACAAAGGGCTAGGAACTGGGAATACAATCTTGCACAAGTGAGTCTTGTCCTAAGGACCTTACAACTGAGCAGAGGGATGAATTAGTCAACTATTGGTTAAAACTGCTGCATAAGGAACAGCCCCACAATTTCAGGGAGATGTCATAAAGTTTGCTGGAATGGCTCTGCTTTAACCTACAAGTTGGGTTTGAGTCTACTCTGCTCCACATGGCTCTCCTCTGAGGTCAGCAGCCGTCTAGGGCATGCTCTTCTTATAAGGCATAGCGGGAGCATGAGAGGGCTGAGTGGTAACAAGCAATCCTCCTAAGGGCTGGGCCCAGAGCTGGCACTTCCACCCACACACCTGGGGCCAACGCAAGTCACATGGCATATTCTCTAAGTCTGCTAGGACGGCCACAGCAAAGTACCACATGCTGGGTAATTTAAACACCAGAAATTTGTTTTATCACAAATTCTGGAAGGTGCAAGTCGAAAATCAATGTGCCGGCAGGTTTGGTTTCTTCTGAGACTCCCCCCGTGGCTTGCAGGAGACTGTCTTCTCCCTATATCTTCACGTGGTCTCTCCTCCACACAAGCCAGTCCAAATTTCCTCTCCTTGTGAGGACACCAGTCTTACTGGATTAAGGCCCACCCTAATGACGACATTTTAACTTAATTAGCTCTTTAAAACACCTCCACATTCAGTCACATTCTAAGATTCTGGGCATTAGGACTTCAACATGTGAATTTTTAGGGGCACATGATTCAGCCCATTGCACATGGACAAGCTCAGCATCAGTGGGCTGGAAAAGCACACTCCACCCACCATGGCAAGTGCAGGAAAGAAAAAAGAACTATGAGCCAAATAATATTATCTGCCACTGGGAGACAAGGATGCCGCGTTAATCAAGGGCCAACATGGAAGTATAACACAACAGGATAAAACCTGAAAATGCCTGATGGCCCCTCTCCTGGTCTCAGGGTTACTGTAGAATAGCACACAAAGGGACGATGACAAATGTGATGTGATGTAATACAAAAAGATATGCCTGGGTTCCTGAGGCCTGTGGCTTTGCTCATGACACGCTGGGTTCTCATCCAGAATGAGCCAAAAACTATCTGCGTGATCCCGGGAAAAGCATTTTCTCTCTTGGGGTCTATAATCTGGCTTCTAAGATGAGGAAACAGATTAAGGTACCTGAGATTGCTTGACCTGGGTTTCTTTTCTTTGTGTTCCACAGAACATTAGTTCCGTGAGTATATGCACTTGAAAAATGCTGCATATGATATCCCTTCCTAGAATAGCAAAAGCTGTGAAAAGTCCTGAAGTTTTTTTTAAAAAATCCATTTTGCTTCCATTGTTTCCCAGATGTATGAGAAAATTTCTCTTTCTGCTCCTTCTTCTAACGTGGCCCAGCACTGATGAACTAACACGCTTAGCAATGTTGCCTCGTAGAGTTAGGTTTTATCATATCTATGTCCTGTTTCTCCAAGACATAGATTCCCTGTACCCAGAGGACATGGTGCTTTGTGATTCTGGCGTCTAAGTCAGAACGCCCCACAGTCTATGACGCGGCTCCCTGTCACAGGGCCCCCCACTCCTGCAGCCCCGTCTTCCTCACTCTCCAAAAGCTCCCCAGGCAGGACACGGCCAGCACAAAGCATCACACCCCCCGGTGGGTTGATCTACACTTGGGACCTAGGGACCCCACATACTTCGTGTCTGTTACTCTGAAGAATTTTGCACCTCCTTTCTGGGGAGCCTCTCCAGAGTCTGCAGTGCTTTTAAAATACCTTCAGTAATGGCACATCTTCATCCTTTGTGGGAGAGATTTGAGTTTTGGAAACCAGAAAAGTCTTTTGGAGCCAAGTTTGGTGAATAACTTGGGCAATGAAGCTGAGAAATACTGTTCTGCATCAAAACATAGAGTACAATTCACCTCATCGTTCAGTCAGGCCCGTCCTCATCTGGCTCCCAGGTCTCTGGAACAAGAATAGTCATTCCAAATGAGATCTCCCATGCACTCCGGAATCTCCACACACCAGATGCCGAGTGGTCTGCGGCTCCCTGGAATGGCATACAATTACGTCCACTTGTTTGTTTTGTTCCTTTATTTGGCCCCCGTCTGAACAGATATGCATAATCCAGTGCTTCTCGAGACTTCTCATGGGGCCATTCATGTTTCTGTTGCCAGCCATTGTTCTGCATTCAGAGACTATCCCCAAATTGCACATTCACATCTTTAATTGAGCCAAACCCATTCCAATACCTCCCTTTCTTCCCCTCTCCCCCATCCCCTGCAAACAGTCACTCTGCCTCTCTCTGGCTTTGATCCCAAGGTAAGGATTGTTTGGGGGTTCTTTTTTAACACTATTCTGGTAATTCAGTAGTCAGCTTGTGCTTTTTCTTTCCTTCAAATAACATTTAATTGCTTTAACACAACTTTTTCTTTTTTTAATTAATATTAAATCATAGCTGTGTACATTAATGCGATCATGGGGCACCATACATTGGTTTTATAAACATTTTGACATGGAAGAAAAAGTATCCAATGTACTCAGCCCTACTATGAAACTAATTTTTGGCTTTCATATGAAAGCTATAACCCAGTTATAACCTAAGAATATGGGGAATGGGAAGAGGGAGGGGAGGGAGGGGAGGGAGGGGGGAAGATGAGCGGAGGGAGGGTGATAGGTGGGATTACACCTGCGGTGCATCTTACAAGGGTACATGTGAATCTTAGTAAATGTAGAATTTAAGACAACTTTTTCAAGGAGCCAGAGGAGTGTTCTTTGAAGATCCAAATTATCCTCAGAGCTGGTCTCTCAACGTGGCTGAAATTTGTGCTGACTTTTTAATAATCAGAACATAAAACAAAAGAAAGTTTTATACCACCTTTCTCTGAGAGCATTATAACTATAGCTACATAAGCAAAGATTGTCAGAGCTTGAAGGTAATATAGAGGTCATGGATTCTTAGTGGGTTCCAAACTTCCTTAGACATAGGACTCCTTTCAAACAGACTTTCCGAATCCCAGAATATTAAACAAATAAAGCAATGAGGGGTTCTCAGTTTAATCTTCATAATAGTTTTTAAATGCTTTATTGATTTTTTTTTTTAACATAGCCTTCCTGGCATTTTCTTAGTTATTGTGTTAAGACATTTACATTCTACATTTACTGAGTTTCACATGTACCCTTGTAAGATGCACCATAGGTGTAATCCCACCAATCACCCTCCCTCCGCCCACCTTCCCCCCCTCCCTCCTCTCCCTCTCCCCCTTCCCCCTATTCTTAGGTGATAACTGGGTTATAGCTTTCATGTGAATGCCATAAATTAGTTTCATAGTAGGGCTGAGTACATTGAATACTTTTTCTTCCATTCTTGAGATACTTTACTAAGAAGAATATGTTCCAGCTCCATCCATGTAAACATGAAAGAGGTAAAGTCTTCATCTTTCTTTAAGGCTGCATAATATTCCATGAGGCATACATCCAGAAGACCAAAAATCACATCATAACAAAGATATTTGTACCAGAATGTTTATTGCAGCCCAATTTATAATTGCAAAGTCATGGAAAAAGCCCAAGTGCCCATCGATCCACGAATGGATTAATAAATTGCGGTATAAATGCTTTATTGTTTACAGAGTATCTGAAGTTCTTCTCCCCCGGAGTTTGATGGCAGTTTAAAAACACAGAGATTTCACTGTTAAGGAAAAGGAGGCCCAGAGAGAGTCTCGAAGAGTGCCTGACAGAGCAAGAGGTAGATAGAACCTTCGCCCCTGACACCTGCTACCATGCACAGCCCTGAACCCAGCCATGCATCTAAAGCACTGGCTAAAACACAAATCTGGCTACAAACACAGATTTGGAGGCCCCTGCCTCTGAGAATTCTGATTTAGTAGATCTAGAGTGAGAACTTGGAATCAGCATTTTTTTAAGTAGCCTGTGAGTCTGATGGCGATGCAGATTTAGGAACCACTGATGTCTAGAGTATACCTTCTGGTCTTCCATGCCCAGGTACCAAAGAGTAATTGATTGTTTTTAGGGGAAGAAAAAAAAAAACATACAAAGAAGGCCTAGATTTGCTCATAAAATGACCATCACTAAAAATGATAGAGTGTATTGGGACTGTTTTAATCAAGTCCAAAAATTAATTAGTGGATAAATGAGTTATTTACAATATACCACTCAGAGGGAAATTTGACCAACATTTTCTATTCCTAGGTATTCGTTTGGCATCTTATAGACACAATCTCTGAACAGTATATTGATTATGCTTTGCCTTTTATAAAACAGCTTCCCCTGCATCATCTTTCTCAGTCCACAGAACAATCCAAAATATAAGGAAAGCGAGTCTTATTTTCCCTATTTTAAAGACAAAATAACTGAGACTCACAGAAAAGAAATGGCATACTGAGACAACACAGCTAGCAGCGATTAGTGCTAGAACTAAGACCAAAATCTTCGATTCTGAATCATGTATGCCTCTTTAATTCATCAAAAAATAATCTATATTACCATAGCCTCATCTTTTCTGCTCACTCTAGCATAATCACAAATGATATTATAAAATGGAAAACTCAATAATTCTAATAGCTATTAAAAAAACACTACTGATGCTCACAGCCAGGACTTCATGATGTTTATTCTAATGTCCTCATTTAGTACTACACTATCATTTTAAAATGAAAACCGTTCAACAGAATTGTATCCTTTGACTTTCTGAAATCAATTTCTACTTAGTCTGGGAAGTACTGGGAAGTAGTAGGTTAGAACTCAAACATGGAAAAAAAAATCTTCATCATAAGTTATTCACCAAAAACAGCCACGAAAAAAAAGTCACTATTTATTTGAGTTTTAAAAGGAAATATAACTTGTTAGGAATCCAAATAAAAGGAAACTCTGCTTAAGAAATGTGAGCATTTCATAGTTGGGTTATATTCAAGGGAATGAGGTTGACCGTGCCTGAGTAAATTGATGGGTTTTTTCCCTTCTCATCAAGATCAATTTCGCACCAATGAACTACACTGAGGATGTTGCAACTTGATTTGATTATTACACAGGCTAAAGTCATTGCTCCACTCCAGGGACCGATCTTTTCAGCCACAGGAACAGTGCTGTTGTCTGCCCAATTCTTTTTAAACACAAGACAGGAGCAAATGGCTTTGACTGAACCTTAGGATGCCCCAGGTTTCCTATATGTGAAGTTAGCATTACTTCCCATGAAGAGGGGAAAGTCCCTGGGTATCAAAACCTTTTCCAATCAAAAAGGAGTTTCCTAGTCCCTCTAGCAATCCCTCTAGGTTTTACCTCTTCTCTTGATATTTGTCCCATATCTCTGTCTAATTGTTCCACTGATCCACCCCCTTAAAAATAGTTCTAAGAGTCTTGCCCTGCCCACATTAAAATGTACTATAAAGGTATAATAAATAAAATAATATAGCAGAAGTTCAGGAATAAACGAGTAGATCTTTTAGCCCAAGTCAGTCTCTCTCCCTTTCTCTCTCTCTTTCTCTCCTAAGCTTCAGGGGACCAGGTCTCTTTGGTTCCTGTGGACACCTAAGCATAGAACAGGACATGACCTAGTGGCCCTTAATGGTTTGTTTGTTTGTTTTGTAGTTTCTGGCCAGGACTGGGTTTGAACCCGCCACCTCTGCCATATGGGTCAGCACCCTACTCCTTTGAGCCACAGGCGCCCCTCAATGGGTATTTTTCAATGAATGAAAGGTTGACAACCAGTTTCCAAATGAAAGAGTAAACATCCTATGCATAATATAGGAGGTAAAAGAGACTCAAAGGAGTATCTGAATGATACAAAAGGGGAGGAATGGGGAAATAGGAGAAGAATCAGGAAAAAAATACCTGATAGAAGTTCTTTGCTGTTGCTATGGAATGGACCCTTATCTTTCTTCTGTCTCATTAATCTTTAGTAAACCCACAGGTTAACAAGACACATGTAAGTATACAACATTATCTATGGGGAAGACAAAGGCTGAGGTTGGAGGAGCACTTCCTTTGAATTTTTGTTACAGGCATATATATACTTCAAGTGGATACCCTTGACTCTATCAAGGGTATCTTAGGAATTCTAAGATTCATTCTATAAACTTAATTAGACAAATTTTTAAAAGATGTAGAAATGGCTACACAGAGTTAATAGAACAGCAAAAAATAAAAAACATGCGGTGCAGGTTACAAGGGTGTATGTGAAACTTAGTAAATGTAGAATGTAAATGTCTTAACACAATGACTAAGAAAAGGCCAGGAAGACCATGTTAACCAGTGTGATGATAATGTGTCAAACGGTCTATAAAACCAATGTATGGTGCCCCATGATCGCATTAATGTACACAGCTGTGATTTAATAATAAAAAATAAAAAACAACGTTAATTTACATCAATGGAGAATATGTTAAATAAATTAATCTACATCTGCACAACTAGAATCTGTGATGAAGCCATTAAAAAAATAAGGTGTAGATTCTTATGCGTTGTCATGGAAACATATTCACAGAATATTGGTAAGCAAAAAAAAATGGCTTATAAAATAATAGTAAGAGTCATATGAGATAAATTTTGATAAATACCCAGATACTGACTTAGGGAAAAAGTCTAGGAGAATATCAACAGCGATTAGCTCCAGGGGGCGGCGTTTTCATTCTCCCACTTGACTTTTTGTGGAAAAACTGTTTTCCTTTTTCCAGAACATACAGCTAAATATACTACTGTAGGACACAATTTTGCAAAGAAAAATATAGTTATTTCTCCACCTAGCATGTAACTTTCTACATATAGAATTTTCTTTCCTCCCACCAACAGTAAAAAAAAGTGCCTCATCTATTACAAGGTGTTGGCGTTAAAGGAAGATTCAAATACAGGTTCAGATTCAGCCAATTTTAAAGCTAGAAATAATTGTCCCTTTCCATCAAACACAGCATGCCAAGAGATGTCCAAGGGAATTATCTTAAACATTAAGATTAGAGATTTGCAAAGTGATTGATGGAGACAGTCACACCTTGGAAGAAGAAAATAACTAAGTTGCTTCCTTTCGAATGGGCACTTGAAGTCAAGGAAAGTTACAGCTTCCCTATGTTCAACAGGGAAGAGTCCCAAGGAGGAAACAGAAAAGATGCTTGTGGCCTCTAATCATTCAAACCAACTCCTCTGCAGCAAATCTGCACTTCACAGTTTTTACAGCACCTTAGCCACATCTTCTGCTTGCATGTGGGCTGTGACCAGGGGAGTCATTTCTCGAATTCACCACCACTACCCCAAAAAGCATGGGGAGAAGGGAAAACGGACAAGTGACAGGAGTGCAGGACTTTTCTCCACCCTGACCAGCGTCACCAGCACACACTCTCCTCTCCCCAGAAAACTCTTAAACCCTTCCTTTGGTTGAGAGAAGGGGTGAAGGGAAGGAGAGAAGAAGAAAGATGCCCATTCCTTTCTCCTGATAACAATGTCATGGCTGAACCCGTGTTAAGCACAGACACTGGGTTCATAAACACGACAGATCCAAGAAACAAAATCATCATAAGCTTGTATGTTCCACTGATTTGATATGGTTATAAAAGCAGAATAGCCTCTGGATAGAAACCTGGTTTCTGAGATCACGGGCCCTATTACAATAAAATTTCCCTGTAACAATTCAGACCCAGGTATATGGAAAACACTTCACTTGCATAGTTTTCCCCAGTGTAGTAAAAATTTTATTTCGTTCACAATACAGCCTGTTTCTCCCGGAAAGAGATACGAGAGGTTTAATAAGGGAGTGGCTGTGCTGGGGTTTCTGACCCAGCTGATGGAGGCAAGTTTCTCCTGCGTCCCACAGACACAGAGAAACTCACCATCGGTGGGTTTCCCATGTGTCAGCCTAGGACTGAACCTAGGACAGCTTTGAAGACAAGCTTCTCACCCCAGAGGTAACCTCTTCCCGTCTGCTTCAGGCCCAGGGGCTCCAGTGTTGGTCTGATGAAGGCATATTAAGGTGTAAAACATAAGAATTCTGAGGATGCCCAAGTAGCAGAGTATTGTCAAGCCTCCCCTTCTATGTCTTTTTCCTTAGTTTAGGCACCTAGGATCTTGTGATGTTGAAGCTTCCTTTCAGAAAACGAGCTCATGTCAGTCATTCAAACTTTAGTAGAAGCCTGGAGGGTGGCTCACACCTGTAATCCTAGCACTTTGGGAGGCCAAGGAGGGTGGATTACTTGAGCTCAGTTTGAGACCAGGCTGAGCAAGAGGGAGATCTGTCTCTACTAAAAAAAAAAAAAGAAAAGAAAAGAGGGCAGCGTCTGTGGCTCAAAGGGGTAGGGTGCCGGCCCCATATGCCGGAGGTGGCAGGTTCAAACCCAGCCGCAGCCAAAAAAAAAAAAATCGCAAAAAAGAAAAGGAAAAGAAAAACTAGCCAGGTGTTTAGGCTGCCATCTACAGTCCCAGCTAGTCGGGAGGCTGAGGCAAGAGAATCACTTGAGCCCAGGAGTTTGAGGCTGCTGTGAGCTATGATGCCATAGCACTCTAGCCAGAGTGACAGAGTAAGACTCTGTCTCAAAAACATGAATAAAGAGGGAAAGAAAGAGAGAAAGAGACAGAAGGAAGGAAGAAACTTTAGCAGATATTCAAATATCTTCACCTCCAAAGGCACTTTAATCTATAGTCTTCTAACTGTAAGAAGGAACATTTTGTTTCTTACAGGAATCTCGGACATATATGGTTAGACTCCTTTGGGTGTGTGAATGAGAAGGAAATCTCTTCTATCTCCTTGAAATCCTCCCATTTTCTGAGTATCCACCTAAAGACACACACAGACAAAAAGCAAAGAAGCCACAGCTGCGGAGTTGCCCTTTGGAGAGCCAGTTCATGCTCATCTCAGACAGAATCCATCTTCAAGCCACTGCTTTGAATGTTCACCTCCCACACAGACCCTCCCCACCCTCTTCTCTCAATCCCAAGTCATTTCCCCCATTCTGACAGCTATATCGCTGGAGCGGATCCACCCTCAAGGAAACGCAGTTTCCCTGGCTGGAGAGTGACTGCCACCCAGTACAATCACCTGTAACTTTCAATGATGATTGCATATTTACAATTATTTTAATTACACTTGAAAGGACAAAGATCAGGAGCAGATGTCAGACACAGGAATTAAAATTAATGATCATTTGTTAATGAAGTGAAGCGCCATTCATCATTTTATTAGAACTAATTTTTAAAGTCACCTGGGACCTTTTACAATGGAGCAAATCTTTAGTCTCCTTTGAATATTAAAATTTGGATTAATAAAATGCACAAAACAATGTTTCCCAAGTAAAATTTCTCCTTGTTAGATGTTAGTGGTTGCCTATTAGTATCCAAAGCTAGATATGTTGGGCTGTGCCTGTGGCTCAGTGAGTAGGGCGCCAGCCCCGTATACCGAGGGTGGCGGGTTCAAACCCAGTCCCAGCCAAACTGCAACAAAAAATAGCTGGGTATTGTGGCAGATGCCACTAGTCCCAGCTACTCGGGAGGCTGAGGCCAGAGAATCACCTAAGTCCAGGAGTTGGAGGTTGCTGTGAGCTGTGACGCCATAGCACTCAACCAAAGAAGACAAAGTGAGACTCTGTCTCAAAAAAAAAAAAAAAAAACTAGTTATGTTCAATAAAGGGAGTGTACAAATGTTGACAAGATGTGTTTACCCTCATCCTTCCTTTCTTCATTACTTTATTCAACAAATGTTTGCTGAGTATCAAACACCGTGATAGGCAAAGAGATACAATGGCAAGCAAAAATAGACACAGTCCTGCCTTCCTGGGTCTAGCAATCTAAAGGAAACACATATTAATCAAATAATTGCATTTGCAACTATAAAGTTCAACTGTGACATGTGGTGAGCATGTGCAAAAGCCCTGTGACAGGGTGTCCTGGGGCAGGCAGAGAAGGAGCCTGAAATTCAGATTGGGTAAGTGAGCCCTGAAGAGACCTGGTGTGGGAAGAGGCTGAAGAGGCAGGCAGGGGGTTGTAGGCTAGGGGTAGACTTTGATCTTTTTCCTAAGAACTATGGGAAGCCATCAAAGGGTTTTAAGAGAAAGAGTGTCAGAGTCAGATTTGAATTTTGAGATCACTTGAGCTGCTGTGTGGAGTCTAAATGGGAGGGTGAGAGGAAGAGCAGGTGTGCAGAGACCAGTTAGCTGGCACTTACAGTAGTCCAGATGCAAAATGATGGAAGCAGAAGAAAGATGGAGGGGGTGCGCAGGCAGTGTGATGGGGTAGGGGGTGGAAATGGAAAGAGTTGGATTCAAGAGCTGTTTAGAAGCTAACTAGGAGCAGGTGGTAGATGAGATGGGCACAAGCCAGCTGTTGACAGGACAGCTCCTGGGCACTTGTCTTCCAGAACCAGATGGATGGTGATGCATTTACTGAGGTACAAATTGCTGGAGGATGTCCAGTTTAAAAGGGAAGTTCTGAATCTCTGGGGAATAGATTTACCCAGGCCCTTGCCTGACCACTGCACCCCACCAGAAATCACAGCTATGGTGGAGAGGATGGTGGAATTAAAAAGGAAGAGTGAGTGTGGCCATATTCATTTGATCAAGGTCCCAGATCCTCCTTCCTTGGAGAACTAGCCCCATAAAGGGTTTGGGAGATTATCCAGCCCGACCCCCTCACTGGACAGGTGAGTTAAGGGATCTTACTCAACGTCACAGAACAGAGAATTGTCAGCACTGGGGCCAGCCCAGAAGAGGGGATGGCAAGAGCAGCTGGTCACTGGGCAAGCCCAGCCTGACTGCCTGGCTGCCCTACACCTGCCAGGCCCTGCATGCCAGATGCCACACACCAATCAAAGATCCACAAGACGGAGGCCCTGGGGGGCATTACAGGTGTGTTACAGGCAATTCCAGCCCAGTGTGGTCCGAGCTGGGATGGAGAGAGGCAGGGTGTGACACATGTTCACAAGGGCATCAACAACTCCTGGAAGGAAGAGTCAGGCGCAAGTTCCTCAGGTCACCCCTGAACTGCATTTTGACGAATAATGAGGGGGCATCTAAGTGTCCAGAAAAGGAAGCAGCAGACCAGAAACGACAGGGTGTAACCCTGCACAGCTAGACCCTGGCTGGGCCTCCCTCCCTTCTTCCCCTTCCATGCTCCTTCCTAGCAGAGCCCTCTCAAGAAGTTTGAGCTTTTGGAAAGAAAACCTAAGAAAGGTGCTTTCTTCTCTCCAAGTAACTCCCACTTTCTTCCCAGAAGGAAACCTCTCTTGGACTGAGAACAAAGTCTGGTTACCTCCTTCACAGGGGGACACGTGGTAGGAGTTATAGTGATCAGGGGAAAAACAGCCAGAATGAAACACCAATCAATAGACCATGTGCTGTCCTTCCACACATGGTCTAGAAAGTATCTCACCTGCAGTATAGAAAATAGATTGCAGAGAGGAATGGGGGAGGGTGTTTAGGAAACTGTGCTTCTGGCCTGGATTAGGGAATTCAGGTGTTTTTCTGTGGGCAGAAGCAGACATTTGAACACGCCTGCAACATCAAGGCATTTCACGTAATTCGCCATCCTCCCAGGGAGCTGGACCTACCCAATAAGCTCCAGATTAGAAAAGGATGAATATGTAAGGCAAGAGGAACAGGTAGAATTGTTTTCCACTTCAGTGGAAGGGAGTGTGTAAAGGTGTTTTCTCCTTTCCAAGTTCTGAAAACCCCAGACCTCAGTGCCCTCCTGAATACCCAGGAAACAACAAAAACCACCCAACCTCCCAGCTCCTTCATTTCTGGGGATTAAAAGGAGATAAGAGTTCAGCTACAGAGGACAGGTTTTGCTCTGACACAAGAGCAACACCTGAAGTGGACACAGAAGGATGTTCCTAGATTGAAAGTAACGATGTGACATCAGGTGTCCAAGCCTTGCCCTGTGCTAAATCAAGGCTCCTGGCCGCCTCCATCCACAGTGTCAGAGCTGTGTACAGCCATCCTCCTCTCTCTCCCCCACCCCTCCTTACATAGATAGTACACACACAGATTCACTCAGAGGGTGTAAAGAGGACATTGTTCCAACCCCTCTCTCCTCAAAGCCTTTGCTCTCTACAGACTCCAAATGCCCACCCACTTCCGTTGTCTCCCTTGTGTTGAGAAAAATTTAAGATCTTCCCTCACAAAAAGATGTGGGTCCCTGCTTTAGTGGATTGTGGGCGACCACAAGTGGGAGAATGCTTGGGGATTCTTTGTCCATCCACAGATAATCTCTCCCTCCACTGCAGACAGACTGGGCTTGCAAAAGCAGAGCTGACAAAAACCACCAGTCCTCCACCCCCTCCAATGCCCAGGTCTCTGGCCTCCAGGACAGATTGGCCTGAAGGACAGGGTATTGGGATCCTTTAAGACTGTTGGCTTATCCTTCCTTTCCCTGGTTTTTTGAGCCCTTCAGAAATACCAATTGAAATGCAGTTTGTACAATTCCCCCTTTTCAAATGCAAGGCAAAAATGAGTTTGTCAAGACTGAGCTGTTGAGCCCACTAAAAGCATTCCTGGGAGTGAATACCCCAGGGCTCAAGCAATCAATCCGGCATTGCAGGGGCTGAAGCTGGGCCTGGACGTTAGCGGGCTCAAGTGTAATTTAGGGCTGTGCTTATTACAGGCTCAGACCTTGTTTGATGCACTGGAGTGGAAAAAAGTTCCCTCTCTGCATGTGGCCGTGTCCTATGTGTCTATCGTATCTTTAACAATGTAAACACCAGAAACAGATGGGGAGATCCAGGCCGGTGCCAGGCCAAACAGTGCTCACTATAGACAATACACCACGGTGCCAAGACAAATACGCTCTGTCGATATCACTAATTTATAGTGCACTGGAACCAAGCAAAACAAATAACAATTAAGGCCCAGAAATCTTAAAATGAATAACCTTTCTGTACACAAACTCAATGCCCCTATTAAAAGGCCATCAAGTGCAACGAATATATGAAACAAAACAATGAAATCCTTCTTATGTGAATAATTACTGAATAATTACCGGGAAAGGGGGCATTTCTCTAGTTTGCAGTCTGTGGGTTTTGAATGCTGAGCCTTGCTTTTGCAGTGCACACGGATGCCTTCAAAATGCCTTTGCAGACTCTGTGTCACTGTGATAACACTGGCAGAGGGGGAGCAGGAGGGTAGAACAGGCCCTCTTGTCCCCTTTCCCAGATGGAGCACCAGCAGAATAGACTGATGAAGTGAATGGCCCAGTCACATTGCCCTCATGGGCAAAACAGGGTCTCAGAACGAGGTCTCCTGACCTCTAATCCAGTGTCCCTTCTACCATCTTGCCTGGTACTCTCTACGTACACCTGCAACCCCCATGTTCTGCCCCACTTAATAGACCTCTTAACTGGGAAGCAGTTTCAAGAAGACTCTCAAACCCTGAAAGGGAAGGCTGGTGGTATAGCAGGCACCCAGCCATTGCAATGCCCCCTCTCCTTCCAAGCATTCAGTCCCTGTTGTTTGTCTTCACCAGCCAATGCAAGGGCTTTAACAGGAGTGAGTGCTACCCCTGTAGCACAAACTGTGGAGTCAATTGACTTCCGCTGAAGGCTGCACAGTCCACCAGGCATAAGCCTGCCTTAGGGGTCATAGCTCAGTCCAGGGAGTGCAAGAAAGAGCCCACCTGCAGATGTAGCCACGCCTCTCTCCTGACCAAAGTCGGTCCGCTTCATTCTGGGCACATCCAGCAGCAGTCCTGTCCATCTTGTATGGGTCATGTGGAGATCTGGTTCCCACCAGAAGACTGTTTTTGCTACTTAGCTCCTGAGAGGCAGTGAAAATGTTCTTCCCTCCTCGGAGTCCCAGAACATTTAAATCACTGATTATTGTAGCAGAGGCAATAGTATAGGGAAATAGATACCCCTATAACATCGATATAGTATGTTTACAGGCAATCTGGTAGTTTCAATTAAACTGTGTCAGGTTGAAACACACGAAATCTCCAGTTATCAATTATCTTTGACTTACAAGACTTTTGTGCAGCTCAAATGAATGCAATGTGCGTGCCTTTTAACTTGGCAAATCCACTCTTTGTAGCCATCCTAGGGAAATGATGGGACCATGCACAAAGATCTTACACTACAGAGTATGGAATAATCCAGATGCTTGTCAATAGGAGAATGACAAAATAAACCACATGAGATCCCTGAGGGGAATTACTGTGCAGCAGGCAAAAATATGGAACTTTCCAACAAATAAATTGGCAAGAAAGAGAAAGAGAGAAATGGAGGGGGAATCTATAGGTTAAAAGAGATTTAAGAGATATATCAATCAATTACAATGTGTGAATCTTAACACAAACCCCAGACATACCATTCCATTCCATTCATAATTATTTCATTGTACATCTCTAAAAGTTAAGAGGTATTAAAAACACAAAACATAATATCATTGTTGCGCTTAAAATTTTAACAATTCCCTGCTATCAGCTTTTATCTAGTTAAAAAATTATTTATTTGAATCAGGATCCCATTAAAACAACAAAGGAGGCGAAAGTAAATAGGGTGAGATGTTCCAGATTGGATCGTTGATAACCATAGAAACTAGATAGTGGGTATGTAAGGTCATTTATGATGTGCTGGTCTACTTTTGCAAGTATATTAAATTTTCCATAACGAACTTTAAAAATAAAGAAAATATCAGCTCCTAAACAAAAAGTACAGCCTTACATGGACTATCCAGGAAAGAGCATACTATGTGAAATATCAACTTGCATTATAACAGTTACACACATATGATGATAGCAAGTTTTTCAATTTGATCATAACTACGTACAATTATGGGGTACAATGTGCTGATTTGATATACAATGCAGAATGCTTAAATCAGACTGATACTTGTCATGCTAAGGCATTTATACTATACTCTTAGTAGTTTTGAAATGTACCATTGCATTATGCACAATAGGTGAGGTCCCACCAAATACCCTCCCTCCTTCCACCCTCTCTCCTCTCCTCCACTCTCCCTCCTCTCCTCCACTTTCCCTCCTCTCCCCTCCTTCTTTCTGGACTATAGCTGTGTTTTAATTATGATAGCAGTTTTTAAAATAAAAACACAAAATAAAACCACACCCACAAATGCAAATGCATTTCCAAAAGTTCAAAAAGTTATATTCTAAACTAAACTTTAAAAAGAGAAAGAGAATCCATTCATGGGTAGATGGGCACTTGGGCTTCTTATGGAATATTATGCAGCCTTAAAGAAAGATGGAGGCTTTACCTCTTTCATATTTACATGGATGGAGCTGGAACATATTCTTCTTAGCTAAGTATCTCAAGAATGGAAGAAAAAGTATCCAATGTACTCAGCCCTACTATGAAACTAATTTATAGCTTTCATATGAAAGCTATAACCCAGTTATAACCTAAGAATAGGGGGAAGGGGGAGAGGGAGGGGAGGGAGAGGGGAGGATGGGCGGAGGGAGGGTGATTGGTAGGATTACACCTATGGTGCATCTTACAAGGGTACATGTGAAACTTACTAAATGTAGAATATAAATGTCTTAACACAATAACTAAGAAAATGCCAGGAAGGCTATGTTAACCAGTGTGATGAAAATATGTCAAATTATATATAAACCAGTGTATGATGCCCCATGATTGCATTAATGTATACAGCTATGATTTAATAATAAAAAGAATAAATAAATAAATAAATAAGTAAAAAAAAAAAAACTGTCACTGTACTGAATCCAAAATTAAAACAATTTGAATAGGCTCGGTGCCTGTGGCTCAAGCAGCTAAGGTGCCAGCCACATACACCAGAGCTGGTGGGTTCGAATCCAGCCAGAGCCTACCAAACAACAATGACAACTATAACCAAAAAGTAGCCTGGTGTCGTGGCGGGCACCTGTAGTCCCAGCTGCTCTGGAGCTGAGGCAAGAGAATTGCTTAAGCCCAGAAATTGGAGATTGCTGTAAGCTGTGATGCCATAGCACTCTACTCAGGGTGACAGCTTCAGGCTCTGTCTCAAAAAAAAAACAATTTGAATACTAAAATGTTTAATAATGGAAGTATATCAATAATAAATGTTTAAAATGAAGCTTCAAAAAAAAAAAAAGAGAGAGAGAGTCTCTCTTTAGCCCAGGCTAGAGTGCAGTGGCATTCTCATAGCTCATAGAAACCTCAAATTCCTGGGCTTATGCTATCCTTCTGCCTCAGCCTCCCAAGTAGCTGGGACTACAGGCACACGCTGCCACACTTAGCTAAATTTTCTCATTTTTTGTCAACACAGAGGTCTCACTATTGCCGGGGCTAGTCTCGAACTCCTATCCTCAAGTGATCTTCCTGCCTTGCCCTCCCAAAGTGGTAGGATTACAGGTATGAACCACCACACCTGGCCCTAAACTAACTTTGAATAGTAATTACTACTGAGGCAGAAACTGGGACTGGAAAGTGGGAAGGTGATCATTGTTGAGGGAAATTCTTCCATTCATCTGTTGTCTGTGTTTTTACAAAAATACATTAATGTATGACTTGTGTATTTTTTAAAATATTAAGCGTTACTAACCACGAATTTAAACAGCATTTGAAGTGTCCTTGGCAGTGAGGGGTTGTGAGTGCAGGTGACAGTGTTTATTTTTTTGTCTGTGAGTCACCCACTGGAGTGGAAAGAGGAGAAATTGCCTTTTCACAAGGCCCCTCCCAAAAGCCAGCACTTTCACACTCTTTTCCATAGTCTTCATAATAAGCATGGAGCAGAAATTATAGTCCAAAAGTTACGGGAATTTCCCAAGTTCATTCAGCTAATAATGGCCCAGCTGGTGCTCAAATTCAAGTCCATGTTCTGCTCCTTCTACTGTCACACGTGGTGCAGTCAGGTTCTTGGGTATCCCAGGGGGACAGAGCAGGGCAGGGATACAATGGTGGTGATAAGGAGAAGGCAGAGGAAGAGGCCCGGCGGGATGGAGAAGAGGAGTGACAGGCAGGAAGGGGCAGGAGCGGAAGAGTCAATGCCCCAGGCTGCTGGTGGCTGGGCCGGTGACCAGCAGCAAGGACCCTAATGGTGAAGCCAGGAGACCGATGGTGACTAGTGTGACAAGTGTGACGGGGAACGTGGTGGCGCAGAGGGCTGATCAGAACCGGGATCTGCTTTCTCCCTGGCACATCACTGGGGAGAAGGTGGTGGGTTCAGCGCTGAGCACAGTGAGGCGGAGTGGATGTGGTGGGATGCAGAGTGGAGACGTCAGTGGGCACGTGGTGTTGGCATGGAGGGGAGGGAGGGGGAGAGGGAGAAGAAACAGGTAGAGGAGTCAGGGCAGGCAGCAACCCCCTGCAGCATTTACGGAAATGTCAGCAAATGCATGAAGGCAGCTTCTCAGACCAGTCTCTCTCCCAGACCTTCCTGTATGTGGTTGGTTCTTCTGCCCGAAACATCCCTCACCTTCCCCTTCAGGGAGGCTCCTCCTCCCTGCAGCCCCAGGTAAAATGCCACTCCGGAGAGAAGCCATCCTGCCTTCTCTGAGAAAACACCCCCACCCCCACCTCTCTCCTTCCCTCCTGGTTAGTTCTGAAAGCATGGATTGAATTTTTAAATCACTTATTTCTGTCTGCTTGTTAATTACCATCACAGTGAATCACAAACCCCCTGGGGGAGGGGGACAGTAAAACAAGTAGGTTTCATTTGTCATAACCCCAGCACACAGCAAAGAGTCCTACACAAGGTTAGTGCTCAATAATTGCTTAAGGGGTGGGTGGATGAAGAAAGGAGGGATGGAAAGGAGGGAAGAAGGCGAGGGGAGGCAGGAAACAGGAGGGAAGGAGTCATGACCATGCACTTCAGCTCTCTGCTACCCAAGGGCAAAGGGGTACCCGGCAAGCAAAGTAAACTTCCCCGAATGTTTCTTCCAGGAGCATCTACTCCAAAGATTTTCCGTTTGCAAACCTAGGCTGTAACCCTGCACTAAGCTAATTATTCACTGGTTTCATCTGCACCCAATCTCCTCTTCATTACTCAGGAGAGCGAAGAATTGGATGGAAATTGCATGTTGGATTCTGCATAAAAAATAATGTGCGCATCTGAAATATTCAGTTGTCTGAGAGCTGCTAGACCACATTCCAAGCTGCTTCATAGTGTATTTATAACTGCCAAAACAAGTTATTTGAAAAAGAAATATGGTATTTTTAGCCTAATGTTGTTGATAACCTGTTTTGTTAAGTCATAAGCTTAGCTCAGAAGCAGCCGTATGTCTCTAGTCACTGCTAGTTGCCAGGAGTCATCTGGTGTCCCCTGGATGTCCAGCTCCCTGGGGTGACAGATTGAGGGCTGCCTGCCCCCTAGGAGCTGGCACATTAACCCACAAGGGCAAAGGCAGTCTGGCCAGATCTCTAAAGAAAGCATTGCTCAACCTCTGCTCCCCTTCTTCCCTCTGTAGGGGGCCAAAATCCAAAACTAAAAGGGGAGGAGCAGCAAGGCTAATGGGAAAGTGAAAGAAGCAGGGGGAGAGGGGAGGGAGCCAGGGGCGATGTCACCAGATGCCAAGGGCGGCCCAGCAGAACGTTCTTCCATGGCCAGAGGTGAGTGACCCACTGAAGGGTGTAGACAATGTTACAGGGCCCTAGGCCTTGGACTCGAACCTGCACACCTGAGAGGGGGTTTCTGAAAGGGGAGCGAAAATGCAGGGAGGCTAGGTCTTCAGCTTTCTAATTTTCATCAACATTTTCCTCTCCCGCTGCTGCCGCTGAGCTGTGATAAAGATTCTGGAGAAAGCAAGTGTAGTGAACACAGCATCCAAAGCCTCAGCTCAGACTGACCTAGGTGGAAACCCCAGCTCCGTCACTGACTGGCTGTGTGACCTTGGTCTCAGTTTCCTTGGCGATGACATAGGGATGATAAGCATCTGCCTTCCAAGGAGGTTGGGAGAACTAAACATGATTATAAAGTGCCTGCTATGGAGCAGGACCCCAATAAATAGGGGACCTTGTCTTCATTACGCTTTGGCCTCCTATACCCAGTCCCTCGCTCCTATCTGACTAAGTGTCCCCCCGCTTATAGAAGTTAATATAAAGTTGTAGCCCCATGGTTAAAAGTTTGGACAAGATCCGTGGGAGCAGAGAGGATAGATGGGCTCAGGTACTGTCATTTGGGAGAGATCGACAGAGCCAATGATGCCAATTGCATTATCTGTGTGAGGCTAAGGAGTCAAATTCCACCTCTCCCCTTTACTAACTGCACGGCCTGGGGCATGTACACATGGCCTCTGTAATGAATCACCACCAACTCAGTGGCTTAACACAGGGCAAAGGTATTCTCTTTCTGTTCTGGAGGCAAGAAGTCCAAAATCAACTTCACTGGCTAAAACCAGGGTGTGGGCAGGGCGAGTTCCTTCTGGAGCTCTGGTGACCGCCTGTGTTCCCCGGCTTGTAGCCCCTCCTGTCTCCCACAGTGCGTCACTCATGTCTGCCTTTACCATCACACCTTCCCCTCTACCCTGATCTCCTTCACCCCACACATCAGGACCCTTGGATTGCCTTGGACTCACCTGGGCGGTCCAGGATCATGTCCCTGCCTCTAGATTTTCCAGTTCATCAAACATACAAACTCCTTTTTGACATATAAGGTAACAGCCACAGGTTCTGGGGAGTAAGGCAGAGACATATTTGAGGGCCATGATTTTAATCTACTGCTGCAAATGAATTCACTTCTCTGAGACTTGTTTTCCTCACTCGACAAAGGAAATGATACTAACTGTGATGGTTCATTTTACATGTCAACTTGGCCAGGGCACAGTACTCAGATATTTGGTCAAATACCAGTCTAAACATCATTAGGAGAGCGTTTTTTAGATGAGGTTCACAATTACATCAGTAGACTCTCCATAATGTGGGGGACATTGTCCAATCTGTTGCAGGCCTTAAGAGAAAAGTAACTGATGGGTCCCAAGAAAGAAGGAATTCTGCGACTTGGCAGCAACTTCAACTCTTCCCTGCATCTCCAGCCTGCTAGCCTGCCCAGAACATTTCAGACTCACCAGCCCTAACAATTGCACGGGCAGACTCCTTTAAAGAAAACTATGAGGCTGGGGGCCCGTTGCTTAGTGGTTACGGCATCAGCCACATGCTCTGAGGCTGGTGAGTTCGAACCTGGCCCAGGACTGCTAAATGGAAAAAAAATAGCTGGGTGTTGTGGCAGGCGCCTGTAGTCCCAGCTACTAGGGAGGCTGAGGCAAGAGAATCGCTTGGGCCCAAGAGTTTAAGGTTGCTGTGAGTTATGACTCTACAGCACTCTACAGAGGGTGACAAAATGAGACTCTATCTCAATAAAAAAAGAAAGAAAAATATGATATAGACATAAATGTAGATATATAACACACACACATATACCCTAATGGTTCTGTTTCACTGGGGACTCCTACTATACCTACTTTTAAAGCTTTGTGGTCCAGTTTAAATGAGATAAAACATGCTCAACATTCAACTCAGTGTGGTAACCGTGGGCATGAAGTATTTTTAACACACAAAAAGCTTCCAAATGTAAATGACTATTATGTCACAACAGACATTAAGTTAGGTGTGAAGAACAAGACCAGGTCTATCTCTAATGCCAGTGTTTTCAGCCTTTTTTATCTCACGGCACACTCGAACCGATATTTAAACTTCCACAACACACTTAAATTATGTTGATCTAAAAAGAGAGTTAAGAAAAATAATATACTTACTACGTTTGGAACTTCTTTCAAAAATAATTTACTTAATGATCTTTAAAAATTTTCATGGCACACCTAAGATCCTCTCAGGGCACACCAGTGTGGCACAATTACCACTCTAATAGCTCCTTAGAAACTTCTCTGCAACAACAGAAATTCCTCAAGGCACTTTCCAAATAGTCCTCTATTTGGCCTTAAAAATAGGGTTGTGCTCTCATGGAGTCAGTTCCTACAAATAAAAGATAAACTGAGAGCTCTGAGCAAACTGATTATCTGTGGCTGTCCACCCTAGTCAGAAACCACAGCCGCTGCCACCTCCAGATGTGGGCAACAGCCTTCACTGCTGCAGACGGAGCCGTGAGAATGCAGGCAACAAGCCAAAACACTGAAATCAGAGATGTCTGCCTACAGGACAGACATCATGCCTCAAGTCATGCCTCCTGGTCACAGGCAAGGGAACAGAACTAAGGTACCCAGCATGCCGATCTCCAAGGTGAAAGAGGCCTGGGAATAACAGGGGAGAAAAGGAGGGAGAGAGACAGGAACAAGAAAGACAAACACAGCAGCCAGGTCCTCACTTAAATACTGTGGGCGTTGCCTGTGCCTCTGAGACATACAGCGTCACACTACAGAACTGTTCAGGACTGTCCAACCAGGAAGGGAAAACCTTTAGGCACGCTCTTCTGGGTCATCATATTTTAGCCACTGCCCAAGTGCACCCAGATTTACAGGAGCCTCCTACAGTCAAGCACATGGGGCTGTTCAGGTGGCTCAGCAGCTCAGCTCAGGAAGGTGCTTTCCAGCTCCCTTTCAAAGGGAGTTCATTGAGCTGTAATGGTGCCATAGTGTTTGAACTATGGCAATTTGCATGGTAATTTACTTAGCACTCCTTTGTCCCCCTGTCATCCAGGAGAAGCCCTCCCAAAAGTTGAGAGAAAGCAGCTCAAATGTTATAGCCTCCCTGACACCCTGTGATTTCACTCCACTTCTTGCCAGACAGAAGGGGAGGTGACAGGGGCTGTGAGTTTATTGCTGTGGCTGGTTTTCTTTGACATTGTACAGTGGAGAAGCTGGAAGGAAAAGGAACAAAGTCAGCAGTATAAGAAAACCCAATATTGGAGACTATTTGTGATTAGCTAGACGTTAACCTTTCAAGTAGTGATAAAAAGGGTGTTTTCCATTGGTATAGTGCTCTTCATTTCTCAGAATATATTTTCACTTATATTCCATCTGGTAGGGAAAAAAGAAAGTTCGATATTAGCGGTCAAGAGAAAAAAAGTTTCTTTTTGGGAAATGAGAAGCATTAGAAGAAAGATCCTTCCAGAGTTTGATAGTGGGTGGAAAAGCCCTGCAGAAGGAAGTGAGGGTAGGAAGGGTCAACTTGTGAACTTAGACAAGTCGTTTCCGCTTCCTAGACTCCAGATGGTATTCCGGAAAACCGAGGGATTGAACAAGGTAACTGAGATGGTGACTGAATCCCTCCCTCTCTAACATCCCCACAGTCCCATGAATTCTGCTGGCACAGGGAAGGATGCTGTCCACGTTGTCATGCTCCCTTGCACTCTGCTCGAATTTAGTCATTCATGCAACAAATATTTATTGGTTACCATGCACCAATTTCTTAGTCCAGGTGCTGGAGATCCCATTGTGAATAAATCCAAGTCCCTGTGTGGTGGAGCTGGGATTGAGATGGGGCAGACAGACAGAACTTTCTAAGTAAGTGAAATGTTTAGTACATTTGGTGATAATAGAGTGAGGAGAAAAAACAAAGCAGAGAAGTGGGATACAAAATTTTAGAGGAGGGGAGAGGGGATTTAAATGAGACATCACAGAGAAGATGAATTCTGAGCAAAGACCTGAGGAAATGAAAGAGCCACACAGACGAATGTGGGAAAGCATCACAGGCGGCAGGAACCATAAGTGCAAAGGCCCTGGGGTAGTCTCATGCATGGTGTGCTCCAGCCATAGCCAGGAGGCCAGCAGGGTTGGGGTGCAGTGATTGAGGTGAACAGCAAGAGGTAAGGTTAAGGTGGGGGAGGAATAGAACCATGTACAGTGCCACGAGATGAAATAGGGAGACTCTGGACAAAGGAGTGACATGGCCTGACTCAGGTGTAAATGAGATCACTCTGGCTTCTGTGTTAGAAGGAAGGACCAGCAGGCTCTCATTCGTGACTAGTGGTCTGGCACTGGCACTCCTGGTGGACTTTGCCAAGGCGTACAGCAGTGTCATGGCTGAACTATGTGCTTATTGTACCAAAACTTTCCTTCTCTTGAAAACACAGGATCTATCAGCATATCCTGGCAGAAACCCCTCTGATAGTGACACTGCAGGCCTCTGGGGATGGACTCAGAGGAAGTCAAGCAGGCCAAGCCAGCAGACAGCAGAGCTCTGTGGGACAGGCCATCTGGCATCCATCACAGTCTGACACCAGATTCACCAGCCAAGTATCCCCAGGCTACCCCATGCCTTGGGGAACTCTGGGGCTCCAATGTACCTGCAACAACTTCAGTGTAAGGCAGGAGATGGAGGAAGCGGGGACACAGGGGCAGGAGTAGCATGCAGAAGTGCCAGTGACCCCAAATTAGACAAGGCCTGGCAGGAGGGACAGTTCCCAGCAAAAGGAGAGCATCTCTCTGGGATGGCCATTCCACCATAGCTGACCAGACTAATCTGTGAAACCCACAGAAATCTCAGAATAATATGGAGGGAACTTTGGCAAGGGGGAGGAGAGAGTGGAGTCCTGTAGAACGTGGAGGGACAATGGTCAAGAAAACACGGGTGGGAGATGTGGACGTGACCTCTCTTTATCTCCAGGCTGTGTGAGAGAACTCCAGAAAGAACATCAGGTTACAGGGAAGAAAGTTATAATGCATCTTCATGCCACGTGACCTGTGGCTCCACAAGGTTAAGTAGACTGAGTCACTGTGCTGGCCAAGAGACAGGCCTTGTGCAAATTACTGACCTCCTCAAAGGCTCCACTCTGTTATGCCTGAAATGGAAGTGATGGCATTGTCTGCTTCATGGGACTGTGAGGATTAAATAAGGTTTTATATATATATGAGTTTGGGGTTTTTTTGTTTGTTTTTTCTGAGACAGAGTCTCACTTTGTCACCCTGGTAGAGTGCCATGATGTCATAGCTCACAGCAACTTCAACTCTTGAGCTGAAGTGATTTTTTTGCTTCAGCCTCCCGAGTAGCTGGGACTATAGATGCCACAATGCCCAGCTATTCTTTTAGAGACAGGGTCTCACTCTTGCTCAGGCTGATCTCGAACTCCTGAGCTCAAGTAATCCACCAGCCTCCGTCTCCCAGAGTGCTAGGATTACAGGCATGAGCCACCACACCTGGCCCAAGGTGATATATTTAAAGTGCACAGGACATCACCTGTCATACAATGACAATTTAATAATGTTTTTAAGGATAGGAAACATGGGTAGATGAGAATGGCCAGGAAGCAAAGCTGACCCTAGAGCCTGGGCCACACAAGGTACAGACCAATGAACCTGAGTTACCTAAGGGAGTCAAAGAAAACCTCTGTATGTGGGCCCCTAGGTTGTCACAGCAAGTGAGACCCATTAGCTCAAAAGCCCTCTGATACCAAATTCAAATTTTTACACATCCAATTGTTTTCAGCATGGCCTAAATAACTGTACAGTAGCCACTGTAGAGCCTGACTGTGTAGCCTGCAAAACTGTACCCAATGTCTGCTGACCAGAGATAAGATAAACCCCAGGGCCATGAAGACCCTGGACACTCCTGCCCTGTGGAGCTCTCTGACCCAGAGGCTCCCTGCCAGGGTGCTGAGCACCTTCGTGTGGACCGCTAAGCCCCCCTCGAGCTCCCCAGCCCTCCTGCCCTTCTGTGTCATGACCTTGGTGCCACAGCCTCGGGATAGCCCTGTGCTAAGAGAGACTTCCCAAACCTGCCAACCTACACCCAGACAGAGCTACGTGTGCTACTTCCACATCACAGACATACCTTTTTCCTTGATCAGTCCCAACATTCCTCACACTCCCTACCACCAGCATCCCCAGAAATGAAGTCAATACAAGCCTGGCCTAAGTGTGCAATAAGCAGAGGCTCAGAAGCAGCCAGTTCTTGGAGTCCAACAGGCAGCAGCAGCAAGACTCAGATGACCTTGCCAGAGATGGGAACAGGAAGTCCAGCCTCCCTCGAGAAGCTTCTGGCCAATGCCAGGCAGAATATGAGGAAAGTAGGGAACTACAAAGAGGGAAAGAAGAGCTCGTGTATCATGGTTGGAGAGGTGGGGCTCACACTCTTCCTCACAGGTGCTGTGGCTGTCACCAAGGCTAGGGCAGAGCAGGGCCTGAGATCCGCCTTATGGCCAGATATTGCTACATATCAGCTACAGAGAAAATGTAAGAGGGCAGGATACTGTTACTAATGGCAATGATGATGATGATGATGATAATAGTGCTGACAATGGCAATGATGATAAAAATGACGGTAACAATGATGGTGGCAATGGTGGTGAGGACGATTGGTCATGGTAATGATGATCATGATCATGAAGATGGTGATAATGATACCTAACTTGTATTCAATGCTTATCATATACCAGATACTGTGTTCAGCATCTAAGGTGCATCACTTAATGTAATCCTCACAAAACCCTATCCGGTTATTTTCACCCCCCTTCACATATGAGAAAACTGAGTCTCAGAGAGGTGAGCAAACTTGTCCAGAGAAATGCTGACATCAGAACTCAACCCCAGGTAGCACTCCCCACTCCAGGCTATTGTTCCATTCCATCATCAGGAAGCAGTGGGCCTGGTCCTGGAAAGGACAGGAAACTTTGAATGTGCAATGCCTAAGGGCTTCTAACATCAGAAAGGGTTAAAGCTCAGAGGTTAGATCTCCTTTACCCTGAACATCCAGGTGCAAAATAAAGGTTCAAGCCACCTGTGTAGATGTGCAATTCTTGGAAGGCAGGGCTGTTACTGCTACACTGTGGGCAACACCCCCGGAACAGGGCTGTCTAGAGAGCCTGGCATCATTGCTTTGTTGGTGCCAAGTACAGAACATGTCAAAGAGGAGCATAAGGAATTAATCCACCAAGGAACAACGAGCTAAATAGATGCATTTGGAAAAGGCACACGCAGCCGGTGACAGCATCAACCAACCTGTCAGAAGAAAAAGCAGACAGAAAATTCTAGCTTTCCATTAATGGCAGGGTACTTTGTTTTACTTTCAAATGCCTCAAAAAAACAGCTTGCTCAAGGTGGGTGGCAAGCGACGTTTCACACCCTACGGGAAACTGTCATGAAAGACGCTCACAGCTTCACTGAGCAGTTCCCAGGAAGAGCAGAGAAAGAACGCAAAGGCCAGGAAAAGCCAGCTCCAAACACTGCTGCTCAGAGGTTTATTCCTCTCTCTGTGACACAGAAAGAGAAAAGGAAAGACGTCCTTTATAAAAAGCCCGGTGATGGCAGGAACAGGAAGTGGACGTGAACCTGTAATGTAATTTCAAACAGGCAGCTGTTCATTTCTCTCACTATCCAATCATGTCCTCATGTTCATCTTGCCTCCTCAGCTAGATGAGAAGCCCCTTGAAGCTGAGGATTATACAATTCAGCGCTCTGATTTTCCTATAGCAGCAGCACAGAGGTAACACTGCCACCCGTTTTCTATCAAGGAAAAATCAATCTTAAAGACGGCCCACACTGGAGGCCCTCAGAGTCACCGGGGCCAGAGACGCGCATTGTTGAATCCACCCATTTTCCCCATATTAGCAAGCAGATGACTGCAAACCAAATCATAATTTCCCTTAGCAACAATCTCATGACTGGGAGTTCTGTTGCTAATCAAGAATTCAGCATCTAATCAATCACAGATATGACTACAATCATTTAAACAGAATCTACAATTGTTCAAAGAGTATTTATTCTCCAAGTAACAGAACTTTAGAGCTTTAAAGGGCTTGGAAGGTGCTTTTCTGAATTTCCTGCACTCCACATTAGCAAGAAGAAGAGGCAAGGCTTTGGGTGGGTCAGGGTTCAGGGGAGGGACTCAAAGCTACCCAAGGTGTCAGCAGCAGGGCCACACCTCCCTCCACAACACCCTACTGCACCCCTTTGGCAGCCTCACAAAATTGGCACAAATATATCATCTTCACACATTTTATGGAAGATCTCAAAGTACTCATTTAATAAGTCCAACTCTGCTCTATTGTAAGGCAGAATTCCCCAAAGTGGTTTTCCTCATTTCTTCCCCCCAAACGCTAACAAATGCTCTGCCAGCGACCCATTCATGTGCCTTTGGCCTTCCAACCCCACCTTCTGGGCTGAATTATGGAGGACCTGGGACCCCACAAACTGTATTTCTCAGACCTTCTTGCCAATGGGCTTCCAGTTTGATTCTGCAAGTGGGAGAAAAAGGCGAGTGATTAGGTGGTAGGTAGGCTGGGTAGGTATGTGCCATACAATTTACCACAAGCTCAGTGGCTTACAGCAGGCGTCCTCAAACTTTTCAAACAGGAGGCCAGTTCACTGTCCCTCAGACTGTTGGAGGGCTGACTAAAGTTTAAAAAAAAAAAAAACTATGAAAATTCCTATGCACCCTGCACATATCTTATTTTGAAGTAAAAAAACAAAACAGAAACAAATACAATCACACCGCCTCATGTGGCCCGCAGGCCGCAGTTTGAGGACCCCTGGCTTACAGCAACACCCATTTATGATTTCACGGTTTTGTAGGTCAGGAGTCCAGTGGGCTCAGTTGGGTTTTCAGCTTAGAGTCTCACAAAACCAAAACCACAGTACTGGACAGTCTGGGGACAACTAGGGACTGGGGGGAAACGTGCCTCAGGCTCATTCTTGGCAGTTGGGCAAAATTCAATTTTGTGAGGCTGTAGGACTGAGGTCCCTAAGTTTCCTCACTGGTTGTCAGCTGGTCCTTTCCAGTCTCTGAGGCTGCCCCCATTCCTCAGCTTACGTTCCCTCCCTCTACCTTCAAAGCCAGCACCAATGCACTGAGTCCCGTCATGCTGTCAGCCTCCCTGTCCTGCTCTCCTTTCCCACTTACAAGGCTCACGTAGTGACATTGGGTCCATGCCAGGAAAGCCAGAATACTCTCCCTATCAGAAAGTCAGCCGATTAGTAACCTTAATTACATCTGCAAAGTCCTTTTCTCCATATAACATGACTTATTTAGGTGGGTAGAGGGAAGGGGATTGGTGGGATTACACCAGCGGTGCATCTTACAAGGGTATATGTGAAACATGGTAAACGGTCTGTGAAGCTAGTGAATGATGCCCCATGAATATATTAATGTACACAGCTATGATTTAATAAAAAAAAAAATGACTTATTCATGGGCATGATACCAGGAGCAGATACTATGGGACCAAAATTCTGCCTACCATAGAGAGCACCACCCCTCCAGGAGCGGAAACAGGCAATGGGTTCCAGGGTCCCTCCACAGATCCGCACTCAAAGGCCAAGCCTCTTCCTTCACCCCAACCAGGGCTTGGCACCTCGCAGTTCCCATCACACTCCACATCCCCCACAGTGGTCTCAGCACCCTGTGAATTACCCCTAAGATTGGAAAAACAAGTGCATTTCCAGGTGCTGTAACTCTACAGCCATGTTCTAGGGTCATAGCTACTTCCTGCAGTTGTAAGTCTCAGGGTCACATCACCTTTTTCAACTAGGTTCCTATCTTCAGTCCTCTCTGAATTACCTAGCTGGCTTGCATTGTCCTAAGTAGGCTCTGACTGGCAGAGCAATAAAAGGGCCCCTTGGCCTTGGAAACTCTGGGTCAACCAAAGTTAAGCAGTTTTCCTCCCTGCAGGACTTCTCAGAGCATTGAATATATGCATAACCATTGCAAATATCCAAAAAAGGGATGTAGCAGGCAGCATCGCTGTTTCCAAATATTGTTTTTCAAGGCAATCTTTTGTTTTATAGAGCATGGTGTAGGCTTGGCACTGTAGAACTTTAAGAAACACTGTCATAGTTAACACATTAACTGCCATGTAAATTGTATTTCACTCATGCTAGTTTTGAGCCCAGAGCCTCATGAAGCGTATATAACTCACACATCTCTTCACCTTGGATACCTTGGGAAGTGTGTGAGTCCAAAGGAAAAATTGTTTTTCCCTTGTGTGGCAGTCAATGTGTTAAAACCCTCTCGAGTCATCATGTCAGCTCTAATCAACACTAAATATTTGATTAACAAAAATTGTACATATGTTAATGGAATCTAGAATAGCATCTGGGAGTTGATTCTGGTGGCTAAGGAAGTGAAACTGATAGGATAAACTTGTTTTTGTGTAATCAGTTGCCTACAGCCACCTTTATTCTAGGCACAAAAGATGATTCCAAAGAGCTGTCATCTCAAAAATAGCCATTAGTGAGAGGAACAGCCAGGCGCCCTCCAGTTCTTGCCATTAGGAGTCTTAACTGTGAATGTGTGTGCAGCAGACTTTTTAAATTCCCTCCGCCTGCCCCTCCTAGTGGGTTTTTCTCTGCCTCCCTCCCTCTACCCTCTTCGCCGCTGGTTTCCCTTCACTCCTTCACCACCAGAAAGCAGGTGGACATGATATCTACGGGACCTCTTCAAAGGAGAAACAGACCAGAGGAGTCACCAAGGCCCCAAGACAGAGCAATGGTTAATAAATCTACTCCCCTCTTGATGAATTCTTCCACCATCATTAAAAATTATAATTACCATGACTCTGCAACAACATGGAAAAATGCTTATGATATAGTTAATGCTAAGTGGAAAATGCTGAACACAAAATGATAGCTACACTATGATTACAACTCTTTAAATTATATGTTCACGGGGACAAAAACTGTAAGGGAACATGGAAAAAAGTCAAAGCCATTTAATTAGTCAGGGATGACAGTGGTGTCTCAGGTGAGTTTTTTCTCTACAGTCGGCTAAGGGCTGTATAATGCTGAGCAACTTTTCAAACACTAAAATAAAAAACAGGCTTAAGAATGTGTGGAAGAAGATGGACGTGGTGGGTCATGCCTATAATCCTAGCACTCTGGGTGGCCGAGGCAGGAGGATCCCTTGAGCTCAGGAGTTGGAGACTACCCTGAGTAAGAGCAAGACCCTGTCTCTACTAAAAACAGGGGGGGAAAGCCAGGGAGAAAAAAATTAGCCAGTCCTGGTGGCATGTACCTGTAGTTCCAGCTACTTGGGAAGCTGAGGCAAGAGGATGGCTTGAGCCCAAGAGTTTGAGGCTGGTGTGAGCTATGACACTATGGCACTCTACCCAGGGTGACAGAGTGAGACTCTGTCTCAAAAAGAAAAAAAGAATGAGGACCCCATGGAATCACAGGTATCCTTATAAGACTGAGGCAGGAGGGTCAGAGCCAAAGAAGGAGAAGTGACAATAGAAGCATAGGTTAGAGTGACGTGGGGCTACAAGCCAAGGACTGCCAGCAGCCTCCAGAGATGGGAAAGGCAAGGAAATGAATTCTCCCCTAAAGCCTCCAGGAGGAACACAGCCCTGACAACATCTTGGTTTAAGCCCAGAAAAACTGATTTTGGACTTCTGACTTACATAACTGTAAGATTATAAATTTGTAGTGTGTTAAGTAACTAAGTTTGTGGTTATTGACTATAGCAACTATAAGTAATAGGCGGCAACTAAAAACAAACCCCCCAAAAGGGCAGCAGATAGGCAGCTTTATTATTTTTTTTTATTATTAAATCATAGCTGTGTACATTAATGTGATCCTGGGGCACCATGCACTAGTTTCATAGACCGTTTGACAGATTTTCATCACACTGGTTAACATAGCCTTCCTGGCATTTTCTTAGTTATTGTGCTAAGACATTTACATTCCACATTTACTAAGTTTCACATATACCCTTGTAAGATGCACCGCAGGTGTAATCCCACCAATCCCCCTCCCTCTGCCCACCTACCCCCTCCCTCACATCCCTTTCCCCCCTCCCCCTATTCTTAGGTTGTAATGGGTTATAGCTTTCGTGTGAAAGCCATAAATTAGTTTCATGGATTAATAAACTGTGGTATATGTACACCATGGAATATTATGCAGCCTTAAAGAAAGATGGAGACTTTACCTCTTTCATGTTTACATGGATGGAGCTAGAACATATTCTTCTTAGTAAAGTATCCCAAGAATGGAAGAAAAAGTATCCAGATAGGTATCTTTAAACTGCACATGCTGCTGCTGCTGCTCCAGGGCAGGGGCGCTTACAGTATTAGGCAGTGATTTACACACAGCTGCGGGACTTCTGAGTAAGAGGAGGAAAGCTTCCAGGAAGTGCTCACATTGCCAGGCATTCATTTCCACCTAATCCAAGTTGAAATGTATTGGAGAACTTGTACGTGTCCTTCTTTGTTTAATTCTCAGAACAACTCTGTGATGCAGGGACAATTGGCATCCTTGTTTCATGGACTTAAAAACTAAGGCTCAAGTAGATGAGGTCATGTGCCCAAGTGGGGAAGCTGCATTTGAACCTAGAGAGTCTGATCCCAGAGCTTGTACTCCACACCACTATGTTACGCCTTGTCATAAAAATAAAAGAACACTAACTCTGCTGTCTGCCACACTGGGCAGGAACAGGCAGTCCAGAAAGCGTGGGGCAGACAAGACACAGCCTGTGGGAGAGCCACCTCTCTGAATTAACTACGCGGAGTATGTTTGTACAGTAACAAGTAGACATAGAGAGGGGTCAGCTTTCTAGCGCTACCAGCAATAAAGTCCATACAGCCTAAGTAAGGCATTTTCTAGGCTTTAAAGACTTACCCTGGTGATCTAAATCTCCGAGAATATAAGGGATTGACTAAATAAATTGTAGTTTATCAATATAGTAAAACGCTAGGCAGCTTCTTAAAACGACGACACCGATGATGTAAATCTATATTCACTGACATGGAGAAATGTTCCTAATTCATCATCAAGTGTAAAAAGCAAGCGCTAAACAGTATCCACAGCAAGAACACACACACACAAAAGGTCTGGAAACACACAAAATGCTTCAACAGTGATTTTCTCTGAGGAATAAGAATACAAGTGATGGAGGTTTTGTTCTTTCTGCTTGCTTATCTTTTCTTTAAATTTTCTACAATAAAAAGAAATAGCAAAATTAGCTGGGTGTCATGGCACGCACCTGTAATCCCAACTATTCTGGAGGCTGAAGCAGGAGGTTCACTTGAGCCCAGGAGTTCGAGGTTGCTGTGAGTATGATGATGCCACTGTACTCTGTCTCAAAAGGAAGGAAGGAAGGAAGGAGGGAGGGAAGGAAGCAAGGAAGGAAGGAAATTGCTGGAATAATTTTTAAATGTGGGAAAATTGAACATTTGGTAGTTGCAAGCAAGGATAAAAATGTTTTGAAGTATCCATTACCTAGTAGACCAAGTACTGATAAATTTACATAAATTTAATCCTCGCTGCCATCCAGCCAGGTAAGAACTATAGTCTCCTTTGTCTCAGATATTTAAAAAATAAAATAAAAAAAAAATTGAAGCTTAGAGAGATTAAGTAATTTGTCTTAAAGTTACCCAAACTGAAGGCATTAGGCTGGATTTAACCTGGATCTGTCCTGCTGCAAAGCTGACATTGTCCCCACTGCAGGACTCTGTAATATTTGAGCTCCAGTATTGTGAGGGCCCCAGGCAAGCAGGGATGCGTAAGGATTCAAAATGGACCAGAGGATTTGAGGGAAAATACGAAGAGGATTAGGAAGGTCAAGAGTTCACCAGGACCCTGGAGCCGGGTCTCTCAACCTCACTACTTCTCACTTTGGACCCAATATCTCCTTGTTACAGAGGGGGAGCAGTCTGCGTATTGCAGGATAGTTGGCCACAGCCCTGGCCTTTATCCACTAGCTGAAGTAGCAACTCCAATAGCAGTGACAACCAAAAATGTCACCAGACATTGTCACATATCCCCTGGAGAGCCAAACCACGCCGGGCTGAGGGCCACTGCCCTAGAGAATTACCACCCTCAGAATGCCATGGCGGTGGCCAAGAGTATTGCTTATTATTTACTGGACTTATTCATGCTCAATCCAACCCTATAGTTCATTTCACACTGTTAGATCCATCCTCCTCCACCAATCCTTTGGGCATTGGTAAAGAGAAATGTCCTAATCGGGGAGCTCCAAGTGACATTTGTGGCTATTGTCCTGATCTCCAGAGAGGGCAGAAATTAAGTTGCACTGCTCCAAGAACAGCCCCTGAATGGGCCTTTTACTACCCGTCTGTGGGGGTTCGCCCATGCCCCACCATTCCCTGAATTAAAAGTAAGGGAAGCTGTTTTTTTCTTGTAAATACCAAGCTGTGCAGTCATTACAAGCTTGCTTGGAGATAATCAGGGCTGACACTTGCTGTACATGCAGGGTTTATTGGAGACCACCCACAAAGTCAACTCAACGCAAAATGACACTGCTAAGTAATCTAATCCCAAAATGTAGATTTCATTCCAACAAATTGCACACAAGTGGTCTCCTGCTGGTTTAACTGTTGCCTGGAAAGGCAAACTCAACAGCATCCATGACAAGTATGATAGCACAAGGCATCCAACCCATAAACAGAGAAGGAAAATAATGTTTCTGGAACCATAAACAATGACTGTTGCACAGAAAACTGAACTTCTTTTATATTAAGTTAAAATATGATTAGAAGATGGGTTTGAATAGACCACCTCTTTGTCCTAATTCATTGTCCCTTGGACTCAAAGACCAAATATAGTAACAAAAGATGAAGAAATTAAATACTTTTCTCTTTGCATTAAAGACTCTTACATACTGCTTCCTGCAGGACCTTTTGTTTTGAAATGAACCAAAATTTGAGAGAATTGGCACCATAATTATATCTACACATAGTAAATATATGTCTTAGGCTCCAAAACACACCGTCCCCACCCTTGAATAGAAAGGGCATTCCCTCTACCCATTCTATTCAAAGAAAAAATAACCAGAGATAGAATTGGCCGCATCCTTGGGTTCAACCAATTAGGGATGGAAAATATTTGGGAAGAAAACATTTTAAATAACAATACAACAATTAAAATAATACAAGTTAAAAATATAGCATAACTACTATTTATATAGCATTTACATTGCATCAGGTATAGTAACCTAGCGATGATTTAAAGTATAAGAGAGGATGGACATAGGTTAGATGCAAATACTATACCATTTTTCCATAAGGGATTTAAGCATCTGTGGATGTTGGTATCTTCAGGGCTTCCCGGAACCAATTCCTCAAGGATACCTAGGACAACTGTATAAATACAAAATTGATGAGACCTAAGCTTTTTTTAAAAAATGTCTTAGAGAATGGAGTTTGACCAAAAAATTCAGCATCAGCCAACAATGTGGGCTGATGACCCCAACAGTCTTGGGGTCAGGTGATCGGACCACATGTGGAGAAGATCTACATGTAGATCTAAGACCTACATTAAGGTGAACATCTGTGGTGTTTGGCCCCCTCGGCATCCCTCCAATACTATGGTGCCATCTTTGAGCAATAAAATCTGACCCAGGTGTTTAATGGGATAGCAATAGCTCATGTATCTACCAGCCAATGCACCTTAGGTCCTCACCCACTCATCCCCTCAAAGGAAGGAACCATGGCATATCCCTCTTCTGTGTTTCCCCCCAGCCCTGAAAACTGCACTAGCAATCTCGTGGGTATTCCACAAGTTCCTGATGGATTTTCTGAGAAGCCTAGTAGAAAAGCCTAGTAGAAAAATTAATATGCCATTCAGATCAGTGATTTCAAACTGTGGCTCACAACCCATTGTTTGTTAAATAGTTTAGTAAGTCCATAACCAATTTTTTTGACCATGAAAAAAATTTTTTTAAAAAATTGTCTGTGAAAAAGGGAAATCTTCAAGGTGCTCCTCTCCTGTTTTGTAACATTTCATGGCAACTCTCTCCCCCCACACTGTGCCTGCACCCTACAGCATAAGGGAACTGGAGAAGATGATACAACCACTCCCTCCCCACCCCCCATCATTCTCCTGTGATTTGTACCCATGACCTCAACTAGGTCCTCGTGCTGCTGGTCATCACACTTCACTCTGGCCCTGGTTCCTTCCCAGTCATCCACCCTCTCTGGTCTCCTGTGCCTTTGCTCCCACACACTTCATCTGGCTGCCTGCCTCACTCACAAAACAGAAGCACTCTGAAAAGAACTGCTGCCATCTCCCACTCACCAGCAAAGGAGCCTCCACTTCTGCCCACCCACCAGTCTCTGTTCTCATAAACTCTCTGCCTGCCCTGCTTCCCAGGTGTGGACCATTTTCTTCCTAGAGAAGGCCACCCTCTCCATCTGCTGCCACTCAAGGACATGGTCCCAGCAACCTGCCCTCTATCTCACACTCAAAATTTTCCTCCTTTCCCAGATTATTTCCATTGGCATAGTACTTCTCTCATCTTAAAAAATTGCTTTTCTCAGTCTGCTTTCCCTCCAATTACGACCCTATTTGTCTGCAGCCCTATACATTCTAAGACAACTCCTTGCAAGAGTTGTCCATACTTTTTTGCTAAATCCTCTTTTCTCATCTTTTCATACACCCTCCAAGCAGATGATTACCCCCGTCACACCACCAAACTTCCTCTTGTCAAATCTCCAGTGATGGCCATGCAGCTCAATCCAACCCTCAGCATTCGGTGCTCATCCTACGTATCAGTGGGCACAGATGCTCTCTTCACTTTTGGCTTCCAGGTTGGCTTTCAGGTTGCCACACTCTTGCAATTTTCTTCCTATTTCATGGCCATTTCTTCTCATTTTCCTTCATGGATGCCTCCTGCTCTCCCCAGTCTCCTCCTCCTGGAGGGCCCAGGGATCAGCATTTGGGTCTATTCTCCTCTGTGCGCCCCATTCTTTTGGTGTTCTTACCCAGTGACTTTGTTCTTTTTTTTTCTATTTTTTTTTTTATTAAATCATAGCTGTGTACATTAATGCGATTATGGGGTACAATGTGCTGGTTTTACATAAAATTTGAAATGCTTTCATCAAACTGCTTAACATGGCCTTCACGGCATTTTCTTAGTTATTGTGTTAAGACATTTATGTTCTACACCTAGTAAATTTCACATGTACCCTTGTGAGATGCACCGTAGAATGACTTTGTTTTAAACTTCGCAGATCCATTGATGATTTTCAAATTTCTATCTCCACTAGACCCTCTCTCTGAACTCTAGACTCACAGATCCAAGTGCCTACTCATCCTTTCCACTCAATGTCTAAAAGACATAACCAATGCAGACATCATCTCCCATGCCTAAATCTGTTCCTCTCTAAACCCTTTACCATCCCAGTTGCTGGAAACTCTGCCCTTCAGTTGCTGAAGCCCCAAACTCAGGGGCATCCTCTACTCCTTCTCCTTGACACTCTGATTCTAATCCATTAGAAGAACATTCTTTTGGCTCTTCCTTCAAAATGTACCCTGAATCCAACAGCTTCTCACCACCTTCAACAATACCCTCATACTCTATCATTTTTCTTTTACCTTGATCATGTTACCTTGCTCCCTTGCTATCCACAACACAGCAGAGTAAGTCTATTAAAACATATGTCAGATCAAGTCACCCATCTGCTCCAACCCCTCCAGTACCTTCCAGCTCACTTCCATAACATGAAGTCTTAACAGGATGCTTCTAAGTCTCATCAATCCTCCCTGCTCCTGCCAGGAGGGCTACAGAGACTACAGAGATTCCACTTGCTTGCAGCTTGATGAATAGATGTCATTGATGTGGACAATGTGTTTATTAGAAACTGTTATAGCCAGCTAACCATTTCGTTCACAAAAGACCAACTCTCATCTTGGAATCCTTTTGACTAATTCAAGGCATGTGTGATCCCATGACCTCCAGGTGAGCAGTGGGGTATCCAGCGTGCCACCCCCAGAGCCATCTATTCCTCTGACATTAGAGTCCTGATGTTCCACAATACTCCCTTCCCTGACAAATTTCCAGTCACCCAACTCCACGCAGGTGCATGCCTCAAATCTGTAGCTGCAGCAGCTCCTGCTGGTATTGGTACAGCTGTTTCTTTTCCTAGCCTCTTTTGTGCACATGTATCTGGGGAAAAAATAGGGAGAGTATATTGAATTTCAGGAGATAAACCAGCTGGCTTAAGACAGAGGTGGAAGAAAAAGATGACATGGTCAGTGGGACACTTTTCATGAGAACAGATTTCCAGAAATCCACGTTCATGTGGGGTATTGCACAGTGTTAATCTTGCCCCTGAGATACGGATTAAGGGATTCCGCCCATAAAGATGCATGCTTTTCAAACAGGCCTCCAAGTCTGGAATGTAGAGACAGCTTAGGAGCTCAGAATCTCAGCATTGTCACTACAGCCTGGTTTCAAATTCACTTTGCTTTCTTTCTTGTTTTAATTTTTATTTTTTCCAGGTGTGGAGATTGTGTAAGTGACCACAACACACTTTTATTTAACTACATCAGTGCTGACTGTTTAAGGACTCAGTTAGCTAAATTGGCACTGGGGCCAACATGTGACTTTTTGACCTGGTAATTGCAAATATGGAGCTGTTTGTTTTTTCAGAAGTGTCTAAAACATGTGGTACAGGTATAGAGTTTCCACATGAGCCAATTTCTTTGGTTCATTCTGATTTAAACAAACTGCTTCCCACAGCTGGGCCAAGAATATTCTTTCCAGCCCCATCTTTTTGAGCAACCCCAAGCTCAGAGCTTTCCAAAATGGAATTTTGCCACGTCTCATATGTGGCAAATCTTAAACCAACACTTCTTAGTGCCAGAGAAATAGCAACCTAGCCCAGGAAGAAATTGAAGCTTCATTTCTATTAAACAATATCATTAACATGGTAGACAAGAGGAGACTATTTAGTTAATGATCAAATATACAGGCATCAGCCAATTAAAGCTTTGAAGCAAATAATCGTAGATAGAATCCCTCACTGGAGCTAATCATTACAGCAAATGACATTTGAAATTTTTTTCCCCTAACTATAGGAATTGAAATTAAAACAAGTTGCTAGCACAGCATTTGATCTTCTGAGCTCAAGTTCATTTGCTCCAAATTGCAAAGCCATGAACTCAAATGGGACAATGCCTTCTTCTACCCAAATAAGCGAAAAAGAATTTTCAGTGAAAATCCTTGGTCTGGTGTCTGCTAGCAACAAAATCTGAGTCCTGACAAAATTGTGAGGAAGAGGATCAGGTGCTAGAATAAAGAATGCTCCCAGCAATCTTTAGAGACATGGTGGCACGTGCCTGTAATACCAATATTTGGGGAGGCTGAGGCAAGAAGATGGCTTAAGGCAAAGACTTTGAGACCAGTCTGAGCAAGAGTGAGATCCTGTCTCTACAAAAAAATAGAAGAATTATCTGGGCATGGTGATGTACGCCTGTAGTCCCAGCTACTCAGGAGGCTAAGGTGAGAGGATTACTTGAGCCCAGGAGCTTGAAGTTGCAATGAGCTATGATGATGCTGCTGTCCTCTAGCCAGAGCACCAGAGTGAGACTCTGTCTCAAAAAGGTCCAAACAACCCACCTCTGTTCTTGTCTTGGAGTGAGCTATCACCCTTTGGGCCAGTTGACCCAGATGGTTAATATGAAGTAAGCAAGAGACTAAGGCTCAGTTGACTCTGCAGGGGTTTCCAATCCATGACTACACCCCTCACTTGATAACCCATTTAAAATGCAAGCTGCTTCTTCCCACAAAGCAACCAGCCCACAGAAAGAGAGAGAAAAATTCTCTACCTTGGTTAAAACAGTTCACAGGTTTTCACTATGGATTGATTGGAATCTTGGCATCACCAAAGAATGGAGAGAAGCTATTATGGATTCCAGATTGGTGGATGGAATATGGAATGAATATCCCATTCAAACAAGGCCATATTTTTCATATTTTAATACAATAGGTATGCATTCTATGCCTAATAATTATTCACGTTAAATAACATAATCACAAACTTTCACATTTTTATGGTGCTTTATAATTTATAAAACATGTTCACGTATTAATGTCTTTTAACCCTATTAGATGGTAAAGCAGACATTATTACTCCAACTTACAGATTTAAAATATTTTTTTTAAAAAAGGCTGAAGTTCAGGGCGGCACCTGTGGCTCAGTTGGTAAGGTGCCGGCTCCATACACCGAGGGTGGCGGGTTCAAACTCGGCCCCGGCTGAACTGCAACCAAAAAATAGCTGGGCGCTGTGGCGGGCGCCTGTAATCCCAGCTACTCGGGAGGCTGAGGCAAGAGAATTGCTTAAGCCCAAGAGTTGGAGGTTGCTGTGAGCTGTGTGATGCCACGGCACTCTACCGAGGGCCATAAAGTGAAACTCTGTCTCTACAAAAAAAAAAAAAGGCTGAAGTTCAAAGTAATTTGCCCAAAGTCATACTATAAAGCAATTAGAGAAACTCCCAAGTCCAATCCAAGATTTCCTAACTCCCAGATGGTTACCTCTACACACATGTTTCCTAGATGAGTAGATTCTGACACCAGATCCTGGAGAAATATCAAAAAGTTCAAAATTGCAACTCTGATCAATATCATGTGTGCAGATAAAATGGAAAGAAAAGAAATATGGATTTTTCTCTCCCTGGTCCCCCTACCCCCAACTAAGCACAACTTCGTCCATATGGCTACGACCAAAAGAACTAAATCATCCTCTGTGCTGGTCCTTCTCACCAGCCACTTAAGGATCACTTAAGAACCAGATCATTTTTGCCTGCCTCTCCCCTCACCTCAAATGCCATATGTAATCCCCAAAGTAAAAGCCTATCAAATGCAGGGTCTGTGTCACACTCACCTCATGATGTGATGGTCTCCTGTGCCTAGCAGAGTTCATTTCACTCAAAAACTGTCCATTAAATGTTCACTTCTTAAGAGTCTGGAAAAGTAAGAATCCATTGTTCCAAAGTAAGGAGCTGGGTATGGACCACCTTGCTTCCTTACTGATGATACTCACTCTTCCCCCAAAGAACACGAGACATGGGAACAAAATCAATGGTCCATGCCCAACGTGTCCTCTAGGTTTTGAAACTACCTCTTATTTTCTACTTAAGACATCCCATACATGCAACACCCTTTGCTACCAAACATAATAGTGTACAAAGAGAACAAGGCTCAGACACCACCCCAGAGGGTAAATGAAAAGAGGCTCCTCGTCTCTAAGGCACTTCTCTAGGATGCAGACAGGCAAGGCAGCACAGCACTTGTTCAGAACACTGACAAGTTATGGGTGGACAGGGCACACAGGTACAACCAGCAAACCACAGCTGGGGAGAATAAATAGTATTAGAATATGGACTCTTCTCTGTCTATGGAAGACATCCTCAGGGGATCACAGTACCCTTCAGCCCAGCCAAGGATTCTTCTGATCCTCCAAAACACCACTCTTCATGTTGCCATCACCACTCATTTGGGGTCACCAAGCAAGATGTCATCTGTCTGCCACTCTTGTGTTTAAGACCATTTCCTCTCTCTGGAAGTCAGCACTTTACATGTTAGGCCTAAATCATCATGCTTTTTTATATTCTTTGAGTCCAAGATTTCTGATATCAGATTAGCAATCCAGTTTAGATCTCCTGGATTTTTGACCTCAACTTTTTGTTGCTGTCTGGCCCTTCATCATGAGGACCTCAAACCCACCCCCTCAGACTCTGAACTCTGAGCAGAGATTCTGACCCAGATCTGGTGACTTGCCCCAACTCCTGGCTCCTACTTGGCAGCCTTCTTATCATTCCTCCCTTGACTCAGTTTACCTACCCACCATTGGGGCTGGAAGTACCTCAACCACATCAAGATTATCCTCCATGACTGCGTAACAGCACAAGGACACAGGCATGGCAGAAGCAAGAAAACTTGAGACTCATGAAGAGAAGCCAACTGGTTGTTCTCAGCATCTCCCTCAGTGTGGAGTGATCTGAGGGTTGGGCCCAGTCATTACCTACCCCATCAGAATAAGTGAAGACTCCAGTCCTGGATGTTCCTGCTACATAGTGAAGTTTCTGCCTTCAAGGTAAAGAGCAGATGTTTCCTAAGCTCCCAGGGATTTATCTGCCTTGTTCACACCTTCAGCAGACAGTTTGTTGCAGCTTTAATTTATATGGTTCTTTCTGATTGGTGGGACAATAACTCTCCACTGTAAGTCACAAGATGGTGCAGAAAGGAAAACCAGGCTGGGCCTCATCACACCTAGTGTGCGTCCCTCCCTGTTCCTCCTTCTCATTACACTTTCACATATCCCCTGAATCCAAACAATACAGTCAGTCTCTGATTTACAATTTGCTGCCAAGGGAGGCACCAAGGCACAGCTGGGAGAACACAAATCTGGAAGTCTCATGCTGGGCTCAAGGCCCCACTGGGCCAGTAACTGCAAGCCAGGTCACTTCCCACCTCTGGGCCTCAGTTTGTTCACTGTAACCTGGGAGGTGAGAGTGTTGTAGATCCTAATGGTTCACAAGGTCCCTTCCAGCTCTGACATCCTATCAAACCCCAGTGCGTTTGTGAAAGGAGGATTCAATCTCTGCTTGGCTGGTACCATCCAAAGCCTGACACCCCTCCACTGCTCCAAGCATTCAGGTTTAGAACAACCCAAGGAGAATCACTTGCAGCTGTCAGCAGCCTAACCCAGTGGCCATGGAGGGAGTTTGGTCACACCTATTTCCCAGTGGGTCATGTCAAGTCAACGTGTATTTCTTAAGTGCCTCTGACAAGCTTGGAAAGAGGGTGGACCCCTCTGGGCCCTCGATGACTTCATCTGTGAAATGAAAGGCTTGCACTTGTGGGGTTTCTAAGGTGCCTCCCAGCCCTGAAGTCCTGAGAGTCAGCATTCTGCTAGGGGAAGGGTGGCTACCATCGGGATGCCAACTGCCAGCCCCACCCCTGACATGGCCCAGGCCCAGTTCCTTTCCAGCCTGTGCACCTGGGCCCTCACATGGCCAGTGTGATCCCAAGTCTGCATACAACACACACAAAGACCAGGGAACGTGTGCGTGCGTGTGTCACAGACACAGAGTCACACCTGCAGCACTCCTCACGCTGAGTCCCACCCTGCCCCCAGCTCTCTGGGCTGCTCCGAGTGGAGACAAGTGCTCGTCCAGATGGTGTGAGTGGGAGAAAGTCCCCACATACCCACGGATATCTCCCTCAGACCTGCCTGGAATCCTCACCACAGGACGCAGATTCCATCAGGCATCTTGCTTCCAGAAGTTTCCCATCAAATGTGGATGTCCATAGAAGAATAACGTGTTCTCGGCTTGGGCCTTATTTCCCCCGTGCACCCCTCATGCTGTGACTCCCTGGCAGCCGGGTACCAACACGTGTCACAATCACAAGCACAAGAGCCTGCCAGCCAGAGAGGGGCAGGAAACCTAATTTCTGAAGAAGAAACTCACAACCGGGATGAGGAATCTCATCAAATAGATGTGCTGCTTGCCTTCCGCCCTGATTTATTATATGTCCTCAACAACCAGGGAGAGAAACAGGAATTAGAGAAGGAACTGGTTGGAAAAGAAGAAAAGGGCAAGGGATAGAGTAATAGTGGTTTTCAAACCCGACTGTCTCCTGAGTGTTCCCAAGGAATAAAAGTTCTCACTTTTGAGAATTCCAAAGCCCCGTCCTTATTTGTGACCTTGGCTGTGTGCACCTCTCCTCAAATGACTGCACAGGTTTATTATTTGAATTTGAATGAATAAAAATTAACTCCGAGTGGAGAAATGCTGACAGATAAGCGTGGATGGCAACCACAGATAGACAGAAGGAGGATTAGCTCTCTGCCCTTCTCACTGAAGCCGGGGGAGAAAGAATAGGTTTGCTCCCGCACAGAGCAGAACTGAGACCACTGGGACTCTCCTAAAGAGATGGTTGTGAAATCTGCACAAGGGAATTAGAGGAAATTGTGAGGATATTTCTTTTTTCTGTAGATATATTTAAAACTGAATCAGTTCCCATTTGTCATGGACTGAATTGTGTCCCCATCCCCACAGTGTCCAGGTACTCATAGAAGCAGTGATCCCCGATGTGACTGTATTCAGATACAGGGCCCTTTAGGAAGGTACTTAAGGTTACATAAGGATATGAGAAGGAGGCAAGGGGTTATGGCAGAAAACAGGACACCATCCCAGCAGAAGCGGGCAACTCCTTCACAATATCTCTGGCCCTTTGGTTCCGGGACCCATGTCCTTTCTCTCACATGCCACCACCAGATCACCTCAGCTGTCCTTCCTCAGAGTGGAGAAATGTCAGGGTGAGGGAGGCAGTGAAGGGACGACTTTGCTCTGCTCCTGAATGTTTGCCTCAGCAGCAGTGCAGGTGCAAGGCCACGGGGCCCAGACGTGACCTGTGCGGGGGTCTGAGGATGATGCTGTGGAGAAACAGGAAACAGCCATCACCTCTCACAAAGAGCCCCAAGAGCAGCAGGCGGCCCACGCAGGCCTGAACACCTGGAATGGTTTCCGGGGCCAGAAAGGCCCACCAAAGAGTCTGTGTCTGAGGCTAGGGATGATGTCAGGGGATGATGACTTTAGGAAGCCAGAGTTGGCAGTATGAGGAAAACAAAGGAATTTTTAAAAGGAAATTTGGGGGCAAATTACCAAGGCCAAGCATGGGCATAGGGAAAGGAATCCGGCTGTGCCTAAGAGCTAGGACAATGTGCCCCGTTTGAACAATCTCTGGTTAAAATTAAAAGCAGAAATCTGTACTTGATAAAGATTACTTTTGCTTCAAAGCTTTTGAAGGAGGAAGAGAAGAAAGCAAGACTACTCTTTCTCTTTCTTTCCTAGTAAATATTTGCGTCAAAAGGTCCAAAGTTTCTCCTTTTTTTAAAGTGAGGTGATGTGGGTGTGTTCCAGCTGGTTCTAAGGAGGACCATAAGCTGAGTGCTGGTAAGCTGACAAGGGGAAGGGGAAAAAGGCCTTTGCAGTGTTTGCCAATTTCCATGTTATAAATACTCCCACCAAGACTGATTCCAAGCTACCAAAAGTTGAACAACCAGCTTGCAAAATCCCTATTTAACCATTTTCTCTGGCATGTCAGCCCCAGCTGGCAGCAGCAGACTCCTGCAAGGCATGCTGGGTGGCAAATGCCCCAGCACAGAAGCAGCTGGGAGGAAGGCCCAGGAACCAGAAAGAGGGGAGCCCAGAGGATGATGTCAGGAACACTGACAGATGCCCCTCTCTGGGGTGCATGTCCTCACAAGCACGACTGGAGGTCTGTGGTCCTGGTCATTCAGCCACTGTGCTTCCTGGATGAGAGGAGTGCACCTCTGTCCTCTAGGAAGTGTCACCTCACCCCCTGCACACTGAGATTGTGCCATCTGGAGCCCAAGGAAAGAGCATCAGCCACAGAGAATCTCCAAGATCCACAACATTCTTAAACTTCTAAAATGTCAATAAGAACTTCCATGTACAGATAAAAAAAAAAAAGAAGAAGAAGAAAAGAAAGGGAAGGGAAGGAATTTAATTCAGAAATCACTAACCATTGCAAAAGCATTAAGCCTAACTTTTCCAGGGACTCCAAGAAATGCCTATTTCCTGAAATCCTTTTTTGGATTTGGCCAGACACGTGATGAAGTGTTTTTCCCCTTCTCTGGCACAGGTGACAGGACCAGAGCAATTCTCTCACTCACCCTTGGCCTTGTGGAGATAATCCTTCTGGACTGACCTATATTCTGGACACTAGGGTAGAATTCACTTAGAACTTCATTCTGTGATCCGATGTGAGTTTCAAATGAACTATAAACACATGCATTCGTTTTCAAAACACCCCTAAATGCAGAAACCAGGACTGGGGCTGCTACCTCTCTGGCTTACCGTGCAGTACCTGGTACTGGGCTCTACACTTGGCCAATGTTCCTTTTTTCCCTACAGAAACTCACCAGGGGATTCTTTCTGAAGCCTTTTGCCAGTCACCTCCAGGGGGTTATGAAAATATATGCATTGGTCCATGAGTCAGGGAACTGGGCAGAATTTGAGCTAGCACCAGTAAGCATTAAACTAATACTTACATGATGAAGTGGATTAACTAAAGAGCAGGCTTATCATTTATAACTAATGGTTCCTATAATATGTATACAAGTTATCCATCCAAGAGTCCAGGTAAAGTAATATGTTTACGCAGTGCAAATGTAAGAAAATGCAGCCGGTGTGAATGATGTATACATTTCCATCAGCCCTCTGGCTGTGCTTCAAGCTGAAAACTGCATTTTCCTTGGACTGAGGAATCACAACTAAGCCACTTCTTGGGAATGACAAAGGAAAAAGGGTGACCTCTGCTGGTGAAACCAGTTTTTATCTGGTTATTTTCCCCAACCCTGCAAAGAAAAAACTGATCAGAGCAGGAGGAGGTAGAAATGTAACAATGTCCTCCTTGAACCCATGATAATTTCTTCCGCACTAATAATTTTTACAGTCTCATCAACAAAAGGTCATTGTTTGTTGTCTCCAGAACTCTTTAATGATGTGTAGAAATGAGATTCAACTAGGTTTTTATTGTGTTTAATAATTATTCTCTAGAAAGAATAAAGAAATGCTTTCATTTGGAACTTAATAATTTGTTTTCTTTTTCTTTTTTACATTTCCCTAATGCAATGAAGAATTTGCAACTGATTTTGGAATATGAGGACTAATTAGAATAAATGAAAGTTCAGCCCCCCTCCCCAAATGTTTTGTTAAAGTCTACATTTACTTGTTGAATAAATTCCACATTTTAGGAATTAAAAAATGAAAACACTTTCACAAACTCTCTACCCTTTACAGTTCAGTATTTTATGAAAAACTGGAAATGAATTACTTTGCTCTAAAGCTCAGCAATGCCCAAAACGAAATCAATTCTATGTCATTCTCATTATGTTGCTTGATTTTACCCTTCTGCTATCTTTCATCACCTTTGACAAGCAAAAAATGTGTGCTGTGCTACTGGCTCTCTAACAGTGATCAGTCAGACTCTCCCTGGTCATAGACAACACTTTGGTCTTAGGCTATGCTAAGTTTAAAGCAAAATACATTTTCCATTGAAAAGCTCAGTAAGATCTTTGAAAAGTCTATTTTTTTTAATTGTCTAATGCTAGGCATATGTAATTATTTTGTCTACACAACCAGACTTCTTGGGGGGAGGGAAAGAAGAGGGGAAAGCAGACTTGGATCCCCATTCAGAGTTATAGAAGCTTAATCATGTTTTGGAAGAACCATATGTCTTTTGGAAACCATAATTATAAAAAAAAAAAAAAAATCAGCATCCAGTATAATAGAATGCATGTTCCATCTTTACCAATAAAATTTAATATTCAAATTAAATATTTATTTAAACACCTGTTTATATGCCCTACATAAAAAGAGAGAGGGAAGGAGGGAGGGGATGGGATCTCGGTGTGTGACACACCTCTTGGGGGCAAGACACAATTGTAAAAGGGACTTTACCTAACAAATGCAATCAGTCTGACCTGGTTTCTTGGACCCTCAATGAATCCCCAACAATAAAAAAAAAAGAAGAATTGGATGGGCACAGTAGTGCACCCCTGTAATCCCATCTATTTAGGAGGCTGAGATAGGAAGACCACTTAAACACAGGAGTTAATAACCACCGGGGCAACAAAGCAAGACCCCGTCTCTAAAATAAATAATTTTTTCTGCATATTGTCAACTTATTTTTATTGTTGAATATCACAAATTTCAATCAGAATACTTTTTTTTTCTTTTTGCAGTTTTTGGCCAGGGCCGGGTTTAAACCCACCACCTCCGGGATATGGGGCCGGCACCCTACTCCTTGAGCCACAGGCACCATCCTCAATCAGAATACTTTTAAAAATATTATTCTGCATGCATTTAACAAATCTGACAAAAGGACAAGTATCCAGTTTACTTGCATTATGACTATGACATTTTAACTGAACAATTAACATATATTTAAAATCGTTAGATACAGGTAACAATGACAAAACTTCAACTAATTAATCTGATGGCATCCTATCACTATGCACATGTTCTGGTAACACTCCTAGTAATTACCCTGAAGCACAGGCAAGTAAATGTAGATGGAGGACTCTCCCTAAAAAGCGAGTTTAAGGGATTATATATCGTCACTACTGAGGACAAAGCTGCTGTCTGTGGACAGGGCCCCTTCCTCCTTAACACTGCCCAAACCACCCAAAGTCCGTTTCTCATCGAAATCATCAAACAACTTCTCGTTGTAATCATCATCTTCAAACAACTTTTCATCTGGGTCGTCTCCCTTTCCATCTGCATCTTCTTCATATTCCTTGTCATCTGAATTTTTAAACAGCTTTTCATCTGCATCATCATCTTCCACCTGTTCATCAGCATCTTCAAGCCCTTTTTCTTCTCCATCTCCTTCATCCTCTTTTTCATCAGACTCATCATCACTTTTTCATATGCATCTTCTTCCTTTTCATCTGAATCTTCTTCCAACTCTCTTTCGGAGCCTTCCTCATCTGACACTTTTTCAGAGCCATCATCTTCAAATTCAGAGTCATCAGAATCACTCTGAAAAAGATTTGGGTGAAAATGTTCTTGACAAATACATAATTTTTTGAAAAAGGATTATATTTTTGTCTGATGCTTTTCTTATGCCAGTGCACACTTCCTTCCCACTTCTCCCAATCTGAGGAAAGGTCAGACTATTTCACAGTCAATGCCTTTCTGGATATTGGGCAGAGAGAACAGAGAAGGGGAAGAATAGATTTGATATTATTGGCTGGGCTGCTGCCTGGGCCTAAATGGGAGTGGGAAGAAATGAGAGAAGATTGAAAGCAGAAACAGACCAAATAGGATCTGCCCTGTGCCTGCTATGACCTCTTCACTCCTTTGCTTTCCTTCTAATAGCATAACTATATTAGTTCTTTCAGAAGAATACCAAGAAGATATGAAATTTCTCAAAGGCAATATTTTGCTTTGTTTTGTTTTAGCAGGGAAAATGTAGACATCAAATAATAAATTAATAAATTCTAAATATCAGTATTTATTTAAATACTAGTATGCATTCAAGTTTTTTTGAACTTAACCATAAGACTCTAAACATTCAAGTAGTTGTATTTAATATATGACCAGAAACAATAAGGATAGAAGAAATATATCCCCAAAACTATATATATTTCTCAGAAAAAGGACACTTTACAGGTGTATTCATTCATATTAGCATTCAATAGACAACCATCAATTAAGTAGACTTATATAAACACTTACATCATTTCTCTCATTTGATTAGTATCAAATTATTAAGCATCTGAGGTATGCCACGATCTGGGCTGGACTTCAGGGAGACAACAGCTAACAAGGTCAGATACTTTCTGATCCTTCTAGAACTTACCATATCGTGACAGGTATCAACCGAGTGTCCACACCAGAAATGGAAAATTGCAAGTAACAAGTGCAACAGCCAAGAGATAGATGGTGCTACTAGAGAACTATTTTTCTTAAACTAAGGAGTTTTGTTTTAAAAAATCCATCTGCAGGGTAGGCAAATCCAGCATTGTTGAAGTCTAGCCTAAGACAGAGAAAGCTCAAATCAAAGAACTAAAATCAACATTTTATAGGGACAACATGACCAAGCAAACTTAGAGGTACATAGTCAAACATGTGCCTCATTCCATTTAAATATGTATTTGTTCAGCATCTCAAATGTGTTCGAGAATTTGTTGGTGATCTTGTTCCATTATGGATTGTGACTCTGTAGGTCCAGGGTAGGGCCAGAGACTCTGTGATTCTCACAAGCTCCCTGTGATGCCAACACTTCTGATCCACTGTTTCCATCCTGAGAAGCTCCAGCTCAAGCTAAGATGCTGAACTAACATGCCTGCTATATACTCATCCCACTTCTTACCCCCCAAAACCCCACACAAACTAAAAAAGTAAAGAAGCAAAAATGGAAAAAATTTCAAGAAGCTCCTGAATTAACTGGGGTTGTTTTGGCCTGGGGTTTGTAGACAGGTGTCTTTGTCCTGGGGCAGGAAGCAGCCCAGCAGGATATGGGAAAATAGAAGAATTGGTAAAATTCTGCTTCTGCTTCCTCTACACCACCCCCCATCACCTTGGGGAGAGCTGTGCCCGCATCTCACCTGCCAGGATGTAGAGATCTGGTCTAGATGTTCTCAAAAACCAGGGCACACCAACTGACCTTCAGAAGTTACTTCCTCATCCTTTCTCCTACAAACACCCAGGGCTAGAGTTTTACAATACGTTATTGATTATGGGTCACAAACTTGACTGCACATGGAAATCTCCTGAGGAGTTTTAAAAGTACTGATATTTGGGCTCAGCACCTGTGGCTCAAGAGGCTAAGGCACCAGCCACGTACACCTGAGCTGGCAGGTTCAAATCCAGCCCGGGCCTGCCAAATAACAATGATGGCTGTAACCAAAAAATAGCCAGGCATTGTGGCAGGCGCCTATAGTCCCAGCTACTTGGGAGGCGGAGGCAGGAGAATAGCTTGAGCCCAGGAGTTGGAGGTTGCTGTGAACTGTGATGCTACGGCACTCTACCCAGGGCAACAGCTTGAGGCTCTGTCTCAAAAAAAAAAAAAAAAAAAAAAAAGTACTGATATTTGGAGTCCACATCTACAGATGCCAATGAAATTGCTCCGGGGCACGGCCTGGGCATCAGGACTTTTAAAACCTTTCCAGGTGATTTGGATGGCGCAACCAAGATTTAAAACCACCCAATTCTGAGTGTCTCCTACAAATCTCCTTCTCTCTGGAAGACAGGATGAAGACCTGACCTGAGGGCATATTTTGTGTGATAAGGACCCATTGCATATAATTTTCAGGGCTCTCTACCCTGGAACTCTCCTATCCCCCTGTGGGGAATTCACTGGAGCTAACACTGGATCTGCCTTTCCCCAAATATACTGTCTAGGGAACCACAGGGAAAAAATGAGAACACAAAACAAAATAACAAGACATTGAGGAGCACAGCCATTTTGAAATGAAAATAACCTCCTGCATTACAGATTCCAACAGAAGCAGAAATATTAGAACAGATGAACCAAATATTTTTTAATCATCCTGATAAATGTGTTAAGAGATAGAATAAACATACAAACAACTACATTCCCATACAAATGATAAAACACAAATATAGTCTAGCAAGGAAGAGGGGAAAGGGTGGGGGGAGGAGGGCAACTGGCAAGATCTCACCTAATATGCACAATGTGAGGATATTCAGCACACCCCCTGGGTGAAGGGGTCAACTACAACTTGGACTTTACCTTAGAAGTGAGAACAATGTAACCTAAAAATTTGTACCCTCATATTAATTTGAAATTTTAAAAAGTTGAAAAAAGAAGAGATAGAAGAATTAATAGGAAATGAGAAAACATGAAAAGAATCAAATAGACCCAGAAATATTAGTAACAAAAACATAATAATAGAAATAAAGAACAGAATTGTTACTGCTAAAGAGCAAGTTAGTAATTTGGAATACGAGATAAAAAAATATATATCCCTGAAGGTAGAAGGAAAGAACAAAGAAATAGACAAATAGAAGAGAAAAGCTACAAGATAGAGAAGATAGGTGCAGAGGTACTAACACCCAAAATATAGGAGTTTAATTAAAAGAAAGAGAAAAAAAAGAAGAAGAAGAAATATCAGATGACATACAGAGATCAAGTTAGAGAAAAAAGGCATACCTAGGTTTATTATAACAAAGTTTACAAATTTTTTTTTAAGTTCTAAAAGCTATTGTAAAAAGAGCGGACCACATACAAAATAACAAGAATTAGATTGACAGCAGCAATATTGGATGCAAAAAAAAAAAAAAATGGAGTAATGTTTTCACAGAATGGAAGGAAACAGAATTTGGAACCTAATGCATGTATTTGATATTCAACCTGTCACTCAACTATTAGGGTCAAATAAAAAAACTCTCAAGCATACAAGATTTGCTACAGAAAGATGTGCATTGTAAACAGTTTTGGTTTAAGTTTTATGGAAGAGAAAATCCATGTGGTTTTATAAGAGATTTGTAGAACAAGGGCAATCAAGTATCTTGATAAATTCCTATTGCTTTAAAAAAAAAAAAAAAGCAAGCTAAGGACAAAGAAAAAGAGAAATTACATCTAGGACAATGCAGAATTAAAAGCCGAGATAGGGGGAGCAGCAAGGAAGCCTAAACTTTTACCTTATTAGGAAAAATTAGGGAAACATAGATGTTTCATTATAAATACATATAAAAATAAGAAAAATCAGAAGAAAGCATTCAAAAAGTGACACAAACTGAAATAACAAGATAGAATGATAAAAATACATCCATGGATATCATTTATTATAACAAAGGTAGATGTATTAAGCTCACCACTTAAAATGGCAGGACTGACAGATTGAATTTATTTTAAATCTTTTGATATCTGCTATTTACAAAAAAAAAATACTTAAAACATAAGGATATGCAGAGGCTGAAAGCAAAACATTGGAAGAGCGATACTACATAAATATTAATCAAAAGGAAGGTGGCCTGGCTTTAATTCCAGAAAAAAAACATTAAGAGCATTATTTAGGCACAGAGTGACACAGCAATTCTACTTCCAGGTATAAATGCAAGAGAAAATCACATACATGTGAGTGAGGCAGACAAACTCTAAAGGGCCCCCAACCGTCCCAGCTTTCTGGTATTCATACCCTTGTGCAGCCTTCTCCCCATGACTGGGCAAGACTGATGACTTGCTTCTAACCAAGAATATGGTAAAGGTGATGGGTGTCGCTTCTGTGTCACTTCTATATCACACAGTGTAATGTTTGTTAAACTAATAGACTCTCTCCCCTGCTGGCTTTGACAAAACAGTTACTACCCTGGCCCATGTGACAAGAAACTGAGGGTGACCTCTGGCAGACAGCCAGCAAAAGAATGCGGCCCTGGGCCTGGCAATCTAAAAGGACCTGAATTCTGCCAACAATCCCGAGTTTGAAAGTGAGTTCTTCCCCAGTCAAGCCTTCAGATTACACACAATCCTGGACTGCAGTTTTGTGAAGCAGAGGACCCCACTGACATGTGCCCAGACTCTTAATTCACAGAAACCATGAAATAACAAATGTGTGTTATTTTAAGTCGCTAAGTTTTGGATTCCACTGTGACATATAAATCAATACCTAATACAACAAGACATACATACAATAATGTCAGTAGTAAAGCAAAACAATAATAGTATCCTAGAAAAAACAAAATGCCCATGCACAGGAGGGGGGATGAATAAACTGTGTCACGATATGGATAAATCTTGTCAATATGACGCTAAGTGGGGCGGGGAGAATAACTTCCAAAGACCAGTTCAGTATGCTGCCCTTATAAAGTTAAGGACAATTAAAATCAAAATCATATATTATTTATAAAGTTAAACAGATAAATTTCTTGTGAAATTAAACATGAAGTTCTTACCAAGTAATATAAAAAAATACCATATGACCCAACAATGCCATTCTGCAGTATTTACACAAAAGAAATGAAAACATACAGCCACACAAAAACCTGTGTGTAAATATTTATAGTGGCTTTATTTGTAATTGCCAAGAGCTAGAAACATCCCCAATGTCCTTTAACTGGGGAGGGAGAAACACACCATGCTGTAACCACCACCCCCCAGCGAAACACTCCTCAGTAGCACAACAGAATGAACTACTCAGACACACACACAACGACATGCACGAATCTCAAATGGATTATGCTGAGACTCAAAAACCACACAGTGTGTGATTTTTTAGAAGAGGCAAAACCATGGAGACAAGAAACTGGACAGTGGTCACCAGGGGTGGAGATAGAAAAAAGGAATTGACAACAAATAGGCATAAGGAAATTTTATAGAGTGGTGGAACCGTTTCATGTCTTGATTTTGGTAGTAGTTAGACAATTGAATCCATTTGTCACAACTCACAAAATGATACACTGCTAAGAAGGGTGAATTTCGCTGTGTGTAAATTACACCTTAGTCTAAACATACATCGTGCGTATGTACATGTACATATGTGTGTATATATATATATGTGCAAGGCCTCTTTTGACAATCTCCTGAAGCTTCCCCCCACCACACATACCCACAGCCCCGCCTACCCCCATATGAAAAACAAAATGAAAAGTTGTGTCATTAGAAATGTTATGGTTAAAATAAACATAGAGAAGAGACTTGAATGGGGCCTGGAGAAAAGGAAGGAGAGTTTCAACGATTACGTGATGTATAGAAAAGGGAGTCAGAAAATGGAGATCACGAACAATCCTTTCTTTGCGTTGGGATAGGGGGTGTTTATGACTTGACAGCTGTGATCTCATTTAGCTCAAAACTGGGAGTCAATGAGTCACTGTCCAGGCACCTACAACACAGCGGCACCTCTCCCTAAGTCGGTAGCCCCGTTTCATCCAGATTCACTTTGCCTTGGAACACCCTGATAAATGGCCCATTAGCAGCCCACAAGGAGATTAAGAAACAATTCCATTTAAGAGAATGCACAGTTTAGCAAAACGATCCTTGAATCAGAATGTTCTGCTTCTGTTATCTTTTATGAATAAAAGGAGCAGGGGTTTTGAGGTCACAGCCAGCCTGACCATATTTTGTTCTTATCTCCCTATTTTCTACTCCATAATGAAATTTAAATAGCTTGCTATCGCTAAGTAAATAATTGGCTCCATAACGGCCTTCTGGAAGCTTTTAATTGTGTCAAAGCAGCTCTTCAATTCTAAACATTCCTTACAACCAAATGATACTTAGAGCTTTGGGTGTCTTTTTGGCAGATGGAGATAGGAACACAAAATGGGATAAGAAGGCAGAAAGTTCCCATTAATCATGGCAGTGTTCCTGTATTCAAAGATCATAAAACGCCTGAAGTAACGTCTTTTACTTGGTGAGGGAGAGGGGAGAGGTCTGCCTGAGAAGCAGAAAGTTTTGATTTTAGCCCAGCTTCCGGATGTGGGACAAGGTGCTCAATAATCTTTTTGGACCTTATTTTCCTGCTGAGTACAGCAGACTCTATAGCCAGGGTGTCCCCTCCCCACCCATCCAGGTCAGGGCACTCTAGTGGACAAGAGGGTCGCTCCACATTCCAGAATTGGAGCTCTTCCTCTTCCCCTTGCTGGGTTTCCATCCAGGGATCTGTGCTGGTCTTACCAGTATCCTAGGGTCCTTATAGAGAAATGTCCCCACAAGGTGGCCAAATGCTGTGGTATGTGAGAAAAACTCCAGGCATGGCTAACTCAAGATAAAGGGTTGCCCTAGACAAAAATTTCCATGATCAGAAACCATTGGAAAAGCCAATTGAAAAAAATCAAACAGAAATTATTTACCAGAGCCTTTACTGGCTCGTGTAATTAGAGACTTTCCTGGAGGAAAGTTCTAGAAATATTTGACCAAGAAATCCTTTTTTCAAAGCTCAATGTTTTTAAAATGCTGATCCTTTTTGATACTGTCTGTTTGTTTTTCCCTCATTTCTTCTAATTAGGAGAAACTCAACCTCGACTGCAGAATAGCATCACAAGGGCCCATTACCTGGGCCTCACCCCCAGAGAGTGGGATCTCATTGATCTGAGGGGTGGGAATTATTTTTGGCTCCCCAGAGAATCTACTATGCAGCCAGCATGGAGAACCACTAGCTCAGGTAGCGTGGAAGGTGCCTCCTCCTGCCAGGTCTATTCTGCAGTATCAAAGCACATTGGGGAGCACATTCCCCATTACCTGGGTCATTGTTGGGGAGCAAACCCAGGAAGCATCCGTCTCCCCACCCACAGTCAAAGCTACAAGATCCAGAGCCCCTGCCTACAGAGGATCTCCTTGGAGGATCTGTGAAATGAGTAATAGTATTCTCCGACAGTTACTAATCATCTCTTCTTAATACCCAGTGGATTTTTTTCTTTCAAAACAAAATAACTTCCCTGATTTGCTGGTTGCAAATTTCATACCTACTCATTGGGGGTTGGGGGACCACATAAAAGAGCAAAGAGAAAACTTATTGTTCTTAATTCCCCCACTGTGAGCATTTCGTGTTTACTTCTAAACCTTTATGTTTTTAATCTTGCTTTGTAACTGAGTTTTTTACTTATCAACATTTCTCAAATGACTTCCCGTATCAATATAAAAAACTGTATCATTATTCTTAACGGTCCCCTCATATTCTGGGTAGACCATAAATTATTCAGTGGATCCTTGTATTTAGCTAGTCTAGTGTTTAGCTAGTCACTGGTTACCCTCAGCGAAGGAATAGACATCTTTGTGCGTGTATATACAATTGGTTCCCTTAGAATAAATTCTTGGAGAGCGTGTGCTCAGAGCAGGGGGCCTGAAGAATGGCTGGCTCCTCTGTTTATAACACACCCAACCTGAATCTGGGGTCACTGTGATGAGAGGCACAAAATTTGTGGCCTCCCTACAAACAGATTTCCTACATGTAAAAAAGAAGAAGAAAATTATAAAATGTATGTGGTGGGTGTATGGGTGATCACTGTATAATTCTTTCAACTGTAACGTATGTTTGAAAAATTGCCTAATAAAATATTGGAAAATTAACAAAAAACAAAAAAAGAACAAATTCTTGGAAATGGAAGTGCCCCGTCCAAAGCCCAGAAATCAACAGAACCTATTTTCTCTTTTTGTTTCCGCAACCCTCTCATTTCCCCTTCCCCAGCTTTCTCTGTCTAGGCCCTGTAATTTTTCACTTCCACTGTTCCAAGCCTCCCACCTTTTATCAAATCTCTCTCAAGGTTCTCTCTTCAGGCCAGTATTTTACTTCAAAAAGTCTTCTTAGCTCTGTGCAAACCTCCTCTCTGCTTTCCTCCACTGTCCAGTGCAGGCTGGAGGTCTCATCTCCCAGCAGAGGTCACCAAATCCTCTTTTAAGGAACCAACAGGGAGAAGCGAGCTAAGGTTGTCCCTTCAGGAAAGTCTTGGGTGACCTCCCTCCCACACTGGGGCCCAGCCTCTCCCAGCTACCCGCCCTTGCCTCTGCAGTAGCGCTTGTCACTCTGTGTTACAATTGTTTACACGGCGGTTCCCCAGGACACTGAGCCCCTTGTCTCTCTCAGGGTGCCTCCTCACTCCAGCACCACCCTGGCTGAGAAGACGCCTTCCATGATTACTGAACGTCTGCTGTTAAAAGGCCACGTTTTTTCCAGGAGACTCCAAGAAAGATTTCTTTCTAATTTTAAAAGTAATAACTATGACCCACATCCCCACCATTTGCCAGAAAAAGACACAGTCTCAAGCTCACACCTAGGCTGACTCCTCGCTGCTATTATGGGGTGTGAACCACGTCTTCTCACGATCAGCAGTGGAAAGAAGCTCTGCTTTTCTTGGGGTTTTCCACATCAGCCCCTCCTGACTTACTCCTGGCCACCAACGGGGCAAGGAGGCCATTGAGAGAAACCCCTTGGACAGCAGCCTTGTTTGCTAGTGACGCTGCTGGCAAGTGTCTGGTGTTTTGTTCCTGCCAGCTCCACTTGGGGACTTTATACAAGTCACAAGCTTATTCTTTTATTCAACCAGTGTTTTGCCACTGGCAACAGTGTGGTGGGAAGCAGATGGACATACCCTGTTTCCCCGAAAATAAGACAGTGTTTTATTTTAAGGTGTGCTCCCAAAGATGCACTAGGTCTTATTTTCAGGAGACGTCTTATCGTTCCTGCAAGTAGGTCTTATTTTCGGAGGATGTCTTATTTTCGGGGAAACAGGGTAGTCCTAGTGTTCAAAGAGGTTACATTTTAGAGAATCCAAAAACTAATAACCAAATAATTATGAATTTTGGTGAATCCTTTCAAGGAAACAAAAAGGAGGCTAAGATAAAGAATAGGAAGATTTGCATCACCCTCAATGATTAGGTGACAAGGGAAGGCCATGTGCCTGAAATAGGGTAGGAGGGGGTCATCTTTCAGGGCCTACAGCCTGGTATGAGAGGGGGACAGGCTGGAGGTGACTTTAAGGACACAGGCTGGAATGCAACATGTATTTTTAGGCATGAGTTTTAAGTTATATGTCAGAATTTAGGGACTGATGGTTATTATCAATAATTTACACAGATTCAAATTATTGAAAACCTCAGCGCTGTATTTTTTTTTTTTACATTTCCTATAAACAATAAAATTATTCTCTTTTACTCTTCAAAGTTTCTCAAATTAAGGACATGTCAAGGCAACGCACCTGATAAGAATAAAACCAGGACAGTAGGTTGAAGAAGAATCACAAGAAAACTCCCCAATTTCTTTTAATTTATTTTAATCAAAGAAATAAGAGACATCTATAGATGTCATTTTAGTTTGGGGTGGGTTTTCTTTTCCTACTTTCAACTTTTTAATTACAACATCTTCACAGATTCCTTGACAAAGAGGAAAGGAGGCAGGAAGGAGCGGGGCAGGAAAGAGCCATTTTACACAGTTTTCAGAATAGAAATGAGGCCTCTCCTCCACTCCAAATAGCCTTGCTTGAATCACCCTTCTCAGTTCCCCACACCTAGTTCTCCCCTCTCTGGGGCCCCACTCCCAGCCCTGACTTCTTACAGTGGAGGTATTTTTGCCTCCAACCTCATGTTTACTTCTCTGGCCCCCAAATTAGGACACATGCAGGCAAGTGTCCATGTAATAAACAGTGTCTCGCCCAAAAGAACTGTATAGATGGGGACCTGCTCCAGGGAAGGGAGGGTCACACTGGCTAATCCAAGGGTGTATTACTGGGAAATCTGACAACGTTCACACAGTCTTCCTCAGTCAGGGCTGTTTGTGGATAAAACATACATTGAACCCTTCTGAGTGCTGCTTTTAATACCCTGCCTCCCGGCAGAACATCTCCAGCTATTCAGCTTCAGGAAACTGGTCTTTGAGGATTTTCAAAAGTAACTCAAATCCGAACACGCAGAGAAGTGGAGAAGGCCAGGAAGGGTGGAAGCTGCAATTCCATTGCCCTGATTTACCTGGCTCAGCCTCTTTATTCTTACTCTGAAAATAATTCCAAAAACAAGTTCTTTTTGAAACAATTCACCTTGCAGATATGTGCTAATGTCACAGAAACTCTTTGAAGGGGTCTTTTCACTGTTGAAGAAAAGGAAAACATAAGACCTCAAAGGACAGTGGCTGCGTCAGACCCTCAGAACCAGGCTGTCAGGCTGCAATTGAATTCCCTTGAACAGCAAAGCCTTCTGGCTCACTGGACATTCCTGGTAGGCTTTGGCTTTGTCATTGGTGACTACAGCTGACTGAGGTCCCCAGAGCTGTGCCTGAGTTTTCTGCTTACTGTAGCACACCCAGGATCTTTGCATAATCCGAGGCGTGTGAGGGGTGGATGGAAGGAAGGACCAGCAATAATTTTCGAACTTGAATATTGTCTGAGAAGAATGGAGAAGTTGGAATGTGATACAAGTTAAATTTAGAAAAAGGTAACACAGACAGCCTTCTCAGTTCCCCACACCTGTGGCTCAAGGAGTAGGACGAGGGCCCCATATACCAGGGGTGGAGGGTTTAAGCCTGGCCCCGGCCAAAACTGCAAAAAGAAAAAAAAAAAAGGTAACATTTCTTACATCCTTAAGAGGGTAGAATAAAATGTACATTCAATTAACCAAAAAATGAGAGAAATCTGATCTTTACCTTTGTAAGGACTGCATGATTTACAATATTAAACAAAAAAGGAAAAAAGAAAAGGAAAACATAATAATTGGCCTTTGAACATTTTTGCTGATTAAATGTTCATTGAAAGGTTCTTATCATCTAATGGGGAGGAGGTGGATGAAGGGGAACTCAACAACAAAAGAAGCCAAACAGCACTACGTAGTTAACCTAAGAGGTACAAAATGCTGTGATATTCAAGGGCAGAGAAATCTCCACCCATCTGTAGGCATAGCTTCACGGAGGAATCGTCTCTAAATTCTGTTCTGTTTCTTATGTCTCAGGTACGTGCTGAAAGAGGTTGGGTTTTGCCGGGGTTGATTTTTCTTGGCACTTAAATTACAAGGAAATATCAAAGAGTCTGTAGAACTATAAGAAATTCCAGGGTTCTGAAATCTTAAAAAGAAAGACTAGGATTCTGACATTTCAAGAAGAATGTGCCAACCGGTTAAACCTCAAACAAGGTACGGGTGGGAGGCAGAGCACACTGGATTTTGCCATGCCCAGCACTAAGGGCTCCTATGCTGCATTGGACAGAAATAGGTGCAGGAAGAACACCCAAAGCCTCAGCAAGGGCTTTCTAGTTCTTCCCATATCTAATCTAGGGTATGACAGCCAGGGTTTCTTGTTTAGCAAGAAGGTATATAAAAGAGACCAGTGTGCATGGTCAATAGGACAGTGTGTTCTTTCCAACCAGAGCCCCTGAGAGTTATTTTTAGGCCAGGAGCATCACATGTGCTGCATTCACCCAATAAAATCCCCTTGTCACACCCCAGGCAGACATCACAAATCAATCACGGCATTTATTCTCACCAAGACCCCATGCTACCCTAGACAGCTTCTCAACATAAGGCTCCAGGAAGTCACTACCAATTAACAGCGATAAAAGCCAAGGGCCCTCTCTGTCCTCCACTTTACAACCCTTCTCTGTGTGGGAGTCCTGTCTTCTGATGGAAAGAACTATGGGGTGGGTAGCAGTTAGGGCCTTGAGTCTTTGCAAAAAGTGTTATAGAAAATAAGATAAGTCACTACGAAGATTACAAACAACATTCCAAGGCTCCCTGCAGATGATACTCTTCTATTTCAGGTCGACTGGGGTTTGAGTTACAAAATAGATACAAATATATAAAAGTTCCAGCTTTCAGAGCAGTTAACTTGGGGAGTTTAAGTCCCTTTTCAAAAGGGTTTGCCAAGAATTTGTTTAAATGCTAAGCTGCTCTCCACCAATTATGTTAAAGACTCTTATTAACTACCTGACAGGAAAGGAAAGAAGACGGCTGGATAAATACAAATCCCATCTCCAGCGAGGCACCATGGCTGTTTGAAAATTAATCCCAAATGATCAGGCCGCAGCAACAAGAAATGTGATTCTATTTACTCAAGTCTGATCCTTACACACTTCTTCAGAAACAACTCAACTCTCTTTGAAACCATCACACACTGGGCTTGACCCATAGGGGCTTGTTGCTGAACAGCTGTGAAGTGAGAATCACAGGCCTTGCAAGGACAGAACAGCCTCATGGAGAGGCAAGAAAAAAAAAACCGGTTGTTTATCACTGAAAGCACATATTAGACCCTGTCCAAAAAGCACAAGTCCACCTCTCTGAAGTCATTCTGAGGTTTTCACCCAATCGCAGAACAGGCATTTTCATTCTAAGGTGTTACCAAAGTCACTTGCACCAGGGCCATTTTAATTTAGAGCAGCAATTGTAGAACTCCATTCCCCGGGCGGTGCCTGTGGCTCAAGGAGTAGGGCTGCGGTCCCATATGCCAGAGGTGGCAGGTTCAAACCCAGCCCTGGCCAAAAAAAAAAAAAGAACTCTATTCCCTGGAGGTGCCTCGGGGTTGCCAGCTGGCCTGGGAAGTACAGTGCACCAGGCTCCGATAGGCCCCCAGCACACATACTCTCTTCAATCTGAGCAACCTCTGTCACCTCTTCCACAACCTGAGGCTCTACATAAGATTTCATTTGCAAAAAAAGGGGGGGAATTTTTTCAGTACAAAAAAATGCTTTTTTAATTCCTGATGTTATCTGTTCTCTAACAGGTGGTCAGACATCAGCCATGGTCCCAGAACCAAAACCAGTGAACAGAAGAGTAGGCAGATAAATGTTCCTGAACCAGCAGGACTTACAGGATTGCATTTTTTTTGAGGTGGGGGGAAATAATTTTACACTTAAAGAAAATTTGCAAGAACAAAAAACAAGTAAAAGAATGCCTGTATTTCTCTCTTTTCTTTCTTTTTTTTTTTTTTTTTTGAGACAGAGCCTCAGGTGATCGCCCTCGGTAGAGTTCTATGGCGTCACAGCTCACGGCAACCTCCAAGTCCTGAGCGTAAGCGATTCTCTTGCCTCAGCCTCCCGAGTAGCTGGGACTACAGGCACCTGCCACAATGCCCGGCTATTTTTTGGTTGTAGTTGTCATTGTTTGGCAGGCCCAGGCCGGATTCGAACCCGCCAGCTCTGGTGTATGTGGCTGGCACCTTAGTTGCTTGAGCTACAGGTACCGCCCTGCCTGTATTTCTTTTAACAAGGAACCACCAAATACTAACAGTTTGCCCATTTGCATTAGTATTTGTTTCTTCTCCCTCTCTCAATCACTCTCTCTCTACATATATACATATACATAATTATATAAATTTGTACGACTATGTATGCATAGATGTATATACACGCACATACATTTATGTATGTGTGTATATTTTTCTCTTGAACCATGACAGAGAAAACTGCATACATCGTGGCCTCTACCTTCTAAATATGTCATGTATTTCCTATGAATAGAGAAATTCTCCTGCATAACTATAGCATGATTATCAACGTCACTAGATTTGATATTGAAATAATACTATAATCTACTGTCCACATTCCCTTTTTGTCAACTGTCACAATAATGTCCTTCCAGCATTTTCCCTCCAGTGTAGAATGCAGTCTCGGCTCAGAGATGGCGTTCAGCTGCCATGTCTCTTTATCCTTCGCCAGTCTGGAGCGCTTCCATAGCCTGCCTGCCTTTGTCCTCCATGATGACATTTTTCAAGTCTAGAGCTCTCCTCTGCTCCATTTTGAACAGAATGCTTCTCATTCGGAGTTTATCTAATGTCTCCTCCTGACTTGGGTTGCACATTCTTGGTTGGATTACTGCGTAGATGCCATTGGGTCCTTCTCTGGGGGCCGTATCAGGAGGCACACAATGTCCACCTGGTCTCATGCATACAAATTTTGATCACCCAGTCAAGGGGTCAAAATTCTCTACAGTATAATTGTTACTTTTTCCGCTTGGAACTAAAAATCTATAAGGAGATACTTTAAAACCAAAAAAATATCCTGCTCTTTATCTAAATACCCCCCTCATTTGGCATCCATTGATGATTCTTATTTGATCTTTGCCATAACAGTTGCAAAATACCTCCTCCCAATTTACCAGTTGGCATTTATACATACATAGCCATACACTGCACTGTAGGCAAGAGCCTTCCCTTCACCCCATGTAAATAAATATTTATCCATTTATTATCAGTATGACTCATAAATTCTGACATTGAATGGCTTATAATTCATTATTATACTTAATTATTTAAAATGTCCCAGATTTAGCCAGTAGGTACCTTTCAAGCTGGTTCTCATGTCCTTGTGGCATGATTCCATTAGACTGAGTCTAATTTGGTCACCCAGGCTAGAATTCAGTAGGGTCATCATAGCTTGCTGCAACCTCAGGTTCCTGGGCTCCAGTGATCCTCTTGCCTCGGCTCCCTAGTAGCTAGGACCCCAGACACATGCCACCATACCTGGCTAATTTTTATGGGTTTTGTAAAGATGGGGTCTCACTCTTGCTCAGGCTAATCTTGAACTCCTAGCCTCAAATAATCCTCCTGCCTTGGCCTCCCAGAGTGCTAGGATTACACATGGGAGCCACCACATCCTGCCTCCCATCTCTTTTTTGAGCACTTTCTTAATTTCTAGTACAACAAAATGTTACTGGCTTATCTGCTACATACCCCGGAAACATTACAGTTGGTTACTTACAAGCCCTGCTCCAACCCTGTCCCCATCCTGGAATTAGCTGTTTCTTTCAGGGGCTCTGATTCCTTTCAGTGGGAAATGGAATTCAAGAAGACAGTCTGAGTACTCGGTGTGTTCATTGCTCCTGGGGTGTTACTGTTTTTCTTGGCCCTTTCAGTAGACAAAGCTAGGTAATGTACATATATACATCTATGCATACATATTCATACAAATTTATATACACACATGCATACGTGTTTTAGAATATGGTTACACACTGACATCTCAAATTTCAATCCATCCCAACAGGGCCTCCTTCTTGCCTTTCCCCCATTCTATATTTCATCCCTTCTTTCTTAGAACCCTGGTTCCCAACAACACCACATTTACTCGTCTGCTCAATCCTATAATACATACGTCAAACTAAATAACAGACAGAGAAGGAGATGCTATGACAGAAAATGATTTTATTTGGGAGTAGCATTGCAGTGGGAATACATGTGCCACAGTAAACTGTGTGTATATTCACAAAAGTTGAGGGAACAGGAAGTTTCTAAAGTCAAAAGAGGATTGTTTTGAGTCAATTATCCTTGGCTATGAGGATCAACAACAAGGGTATTCAGGGTTGGACAGGCAGTTGCTGGACAGACATCCTTGCAGAAGTGTTGTCTATGAACTTTGCGCAAGGGTGCGATAATCTTTGTGACAGTTCTTGTTATCAGGCATTCATGAGAACACACCCTCATGGCCTTCGCTGGCTCCACTTGTCAGGGTTTTAACATAAGTGACTCCATTTTGATTCTTGCAAGTGTAAGATCGTTTCAGAATTGCTTTTCTGTGCCACTACAAAAAACAAGTCTACTTAACAAAGTTCAGGATTTGTGTGCAATTCCATCTACTCCTTTACCTAAGACTGAGAATAGATGGTCAAATACTGTGTTTATAAATTACTGGGATTAATCCTCTCTTTCCTTCTCTTCAAAAATGTTTACGGTATTCATTTGAAATGCAATTGGGTGATTTGTCTCACTTTGCTTTCAGTTTTAGGGACTTTTCCCTTTTTCATCCTTATTAATTTTACTTTTGAACATAGAACATGAACATGCTTCTAAAGGTCAAAACTATGCAAAAAGAGAGTATTATTCCTTCCATAGTATCCTGCCCTATTCACTGCACCTCTTGTAGGGAACCAAATTCAAACGTCTCTGGATTTAGCCTGTTTCTTTTGCAGAGATAAGCAAACATGGGATTTCTTGTTTTTCCGTCTTTCTTACACAAAGGTAGCATACTATGTACGTCCTTATGCACTTCACTTTTTCACTTAAAAATATCCCTAGAGGGCGGCGCCTGTGGCTCAGTTGGTAAGGCGCCGGCCCCATATACCGAGGGTGATGGGTTCAAACCTGGCCCCGGCCAAACTGCAACCAAAAAATAGCCGGGCGTTGTGGCGGGCACCTGTAGTCCCAGCTACTCGGGAGGCTGAGGCAAGAGAATTGCTTAAGCCCAGGAGTTGGAGGTTGCTGTGAGCTGTGTGAGGCCATGGCACTCTACCAAGGGCCATAAAGTGAGACCCTGTCTCTACAAAAAAAAAAAAATATCCCTAGAAATGACTCCACATCAGTTATACATACCATCTTGATTCTTTTTCAGCTTTGTAGTACTCCATTGTCTGTGAGTACCATAAGTTAATCAATCAGTCTCTTATGCTTGGACATTGAGGTAGTTTCCTATTGATTTTATTACGAGTGATACCATAATAAATGATTTCACATTCTTGTGTTTTCATACTGTTGAAAATATATGTTCAGAATAAATTACTATAAGTCAAATTGCTAGCTCAACGGATAAATGCGTACATAGTTTCTCAGCCATTAGCAAATTCCCCTCCATAGAAATTATACTGTTTTTTCATTCCCCCCACCCTGACAATGAATAAGAATACCTGCTTCCCTGTAGCCTTGCCAATGAGAGTATTGCCAAGCTTTCAAAGTTTGGCAAATCTGATGGGGCAAGTTTGGATTTTAAAGAAACATAGAGGATTTAAACATTAAAAATTTACAATGGACAAATAAAAACAATACATAGAAAAATCATTAGAGAGTGTGGGGGCGGGAGAGGTGACATGATATGTTTTGCATTGTAATATATAAATTAGGGATTAAGAAGTACTGTAAGATGAAAAGTGGAAGAGACTAGAACTAATAAAAACCCAAATTACTTCTTAATCTCTAAAATTAAAAGGATCAAACTTACATTATATGTAAAAAATAATCCCTTTTTGCTAAAAATAATAAGTGATGGGTGAATTCTAGGATTACCAGTATGTACTTTCTCCTTCCTGTGGAAACGTCGCCTCTTTACCTGGCCCTTGTTACATTACTATTATTTGTTTTCCAGTTTGCTTCTCTCCCTGACTGTGAGCTCCCTGAGGACAGGACTACACCTTATTCCTGCCTATATCTTTAGCACAGAATAATTACAGATGAGCTTGGTGTCTAACAATTAAATCTGGATTGAAGAAGAAGGAGATATAGACCTATAATCCCAGCACTCTGGGAGCCCCAGGTAGGTCGATGGCTTGAGCTCATGAGTTTGAGACTACCCTGAGCGAGAGCAAGATCCCATCTCTAAAACTAGTCCAGGCATTGTGGCAGGCGCCTGTAGTCACAGTTACTTGGGAGGCTGAGGCTGGGGGATAGCTTGAGCTTGTTTGAAGTTGCTGTGAGCTAGGATGATGCCATGGCACTCTACCAAGGACAGCAAAGTGAGACTCTGTCTCAAAAAAAAAGAAGGAGATATGGAATGGGAATGGAAGATGAAAATTTTCAATAACAACCCAAAATGTAGACACTATATATTAATACATCAGCGTGAGATTTTCTTTTTTTTTTTTTTTTTTTTTGTAGAGACAGAGTCTCACTTTATGGCCCTCGGTAGAGTGCCGTGGCCTCACACAGCTCACAGCAACCTCCAACTCCTGGGCTTAAGCAATTCTCTTGCCTCAGCCTTCCGAGTAGCTGGGACTACAGGCGCCCGCCACAACGCCCGGCTATTTTTTGGTTGCAGTTTGGCTGGGGCCGGGTTTGAACCTGCCACCCTCGGTATATGGGGCCGGCGCCTTACCGACTGAGCCACAGGCGCCGCCCAGCGTGAGATTTTCATTCAGGGAGAGCCCATTATTTCCCCCACTTACTGCAGATTTTCAACAGATATTTTCTAAACATATATTTAAATTAGAACTCCTATCAGAATAAGAAAAGGATGTCACATCCTAGGGATGATGGCTAATGTCTACTGAACAGGAGAAACTTAGAAACTTCATTAATTTTGTCAAGATCAATCTTTTGGTGCCTAAGTAAATCTTCAAGCTTCAATCACACGTGTCAGCGCCGAATGGCACCTTGGTGAGAAATGGCAATCAGTGGGATTCAGTGAAACCTGAAATTTAAGTACAGAATCATTTACTAACCGGCATTAATGACTAACAAGGCATTATTATCATGAAGGTAGCAAATGACTAATCTTGAGAGCTTGCCAATATTTTCACATATTAATTCTTTGCATTTTCATAGCTTCAGGAAATAAGTTTTGTGATAGTCTTTTTACAGAAGGGGAAACCAGATCTTACTTACTTTATCCAAGATCATTGGGTTCTGATGTTCTGAGCTCTGTGTCTGCACAATGCAGGCCAAAGGAGCTGAGTTAAAACCTAGCAAGTGATTAGAATTGACTGGAGAAACAGGAACCCAACTCTAATTAAGGAATTTGCTAATTACTCTTCTCTCTGTAGACATTACTCCATTCTTGGTCTTTAGCCCTGGCGTGGACTTGGCCTCAATTATGCTTTCTGCAAAACACCAATGGCAGACAGAGAATACTGTTTCCAGTACATGTGGCCACAAAGAAAATCCCTTCTGTGCCTTCTAGAGCTATACCTCCCAGTCCTTGGAGCCCAGAGCTACCTTACTACTCTCCAGAAACCACATTAAAGGGCAACCTTCCTAGCTCCCCATCCAGGCCTTGCCAGGCATGAGCTACCCAAGGCTTTGGGCCCCACCAGACTACCTCTTGGCTTTTCCTTCTTCCTTCGCTTCATTTGGTAACACAGGCTTTGGACAGTCTACTTCCTGGACGACTGAGAAATCTGAAGAACAGGCCCCAGAACCACCTCCGGCCCCCTGGCATTGCCAATGCTCAGTACCCACCCCAGGCCAAGGCTTGAAATTGTCCATGAAGCAAAGGACCGGTTGTGGGCACCTCGTGTGCTCTGCTAAGCCTACATGCAAGCATCAGTTCAGCAAATCTTCTTTACTGTCTCCCACGGAGCACCACAGAAGGTCAATATAATCAAAGAGAAAGGAAAACGATGTGGAGAAAAGAAGTCATGTGAGCACACAGATCTAGATATTTCTGTGTTCCCCTCTTTATACCTGGTGCCACCACAAGCGTAGTGGGTACCTTAGTCCATTTGGGCAGATATAAATAAAATATTATAGACTGTTGACTTAAACACTTATTTCTCGTGATTGAGGAGGCTGGGAGCTCCAAGAACAAAGAGTAAGCAGATTCAGTGTCGGGCGAGGCCCCCTTCCTGGCTCATGGCTGGCTGTCTTCTCACAGAGTCTCTCATGGCAGAGGGGGCAGGGAGATCTCTGGGGTCTCTCCTGTAAGAACATTAATGCCATTCATGAGGGCTCCCCTTACATGGCCTGATCACTTCCCAGAGGCCCCCCTCCAAACACTAAGACATTAGGGATTGGGTTTCAACATGTGAATTCTGAGAGGACTAAAATATTCAGTCTATACCAGTGGGGAAGAGCACAGGTTCGGGAACCAGATACCTGGTTCTGCTACTGACTATGTCACTTTGAGCAACCAGCTAACCCTCCCTATGCCCCATTTTCTTCATCTGCAAAATAGAGATAGTGAAAGTAGGACCCCCCTCACGGGCTGTCCTAGCACCTACCCTGCCAGTTCTTGATTATTACTGCCATTTTTTACATAATAGAGAAATCAACTTAAAATGCAGAAGTTCCTGATGCAGGCAGAGGAAATTAATCCTGATTAATACATTCAGACTGCATTGCGCCCCCTCTCACCTTCTCGGTCTCTCTCCCCTAGATTAAATCTCCCTGATTTCTCTCCTAACTGTCTCTTCCCATCTGACCTCTCTACACTGCTGCACACCATTCTCCCTAAAGCCAGCTGTGCACCCCTGTGGAGCCTTCAACACACACACCCCCGCACCCCCGCCTCTGCAGCCACCCTGATTTGGTCCCCATCTACTACTTTTCCACACTTTCCCCCACTCCTTCCCTTCTTTTTTTGTTTTTTGCTCTTAATTTTTATACTAAATCACAACTGTGTACATTGATGCATTTATGGGGTACAATGTGCTGATTTTATATATAATTTGGAATGCTTACCTCAAACTGGTTAACATAGCCTTCTTGCCCAACCAAACACAACTGCTTCTCATATCACATCCTCTCCCATTCCTTCCTGCTCTGTCTTTACCCCTGGGCCTTTCCCTTTAGAGTAGGGGCATCCACACTGGCCCTTGGGCTACATGCTGATTGTGTAGGGACTTTTTTTGCTTATCTGTAGTGTAGGATATCACAAAAAGTAGAAAGGACCTTTCTTTTGCTAAGCAGCTTTCATTAGTGTTTGTGCATTTAATGTGTGGCCCAAGACAACTCTTGCTCTTTCAATGTGTGGAAGACAAAAAAAAAAAATGGTTGGACACCCCTGCTTTAGACTTTAAGTGCCTAATTCTGGACTTCGGGGTTCAAATGACATCCCATCTCCTCCACAGAGCCAGCCTACCCCCTACCCAGGAGTAACTCTGTCCTCAGAACCTCCCCAGGACTCACCTCCTGTAATAGTCTCTAGGCCAAGATTAGGTCACATTCCTGCCCATCTGACCAGGGGTCCCGCTTACCCCTTCTGAGGCCCCCAGACTCACCTGCTCACCTTTTCTCTTGGTCCTCTTCCCACCCTTACCTGGCCAATCTCTTCCATCCCCGCCTTCTTTCCTGCCTCAGAGACAGGAATACTGAACCCATTCACTTAAACTACGGGCTTCTCCCTCAATCCCTCCACCCCTAGGATGAAACCTTGAGGAGGGGGAGGTAGAAAATATGGTAAATGTGAGGCGAGGCCCAGGCTCAAGGAAGCCTTCAAGTGTCTTTTTCTCCCCCTTTTGAAATTAAGCTGTTTTAAGATCATCACAAATTCACGTGCAATTATAAGAAATAATACAAAGAGATTTCATGCACCCTTTACCCAGTTTTGCTAATTGTGCTATATTGTGAAACAGCAGTACCATATCACAACCAGGAAAATGACATTGATCAATCTACCACTTTATTCAGATTTTCCCATCTTTACATGTGCCTCTGTATGTGTGTGAGCGTTTAGTTTTGTGCAGTTTTATTACATGTGTAGATAGTATATCCACCACTACAGTCAAGACACAGACAGTCCCTTTACTACAAGGACCCCCTACTGTTACCCTCTTACAATTACATGCACCCACCTCACTCCCCTTTCAGATTCCCACCCCAATCGATTCTCCATCTCTGATTCATTTCAAGAAGTTTGTATAAATGGAATCACACAACAGCTAACCTATGCAACTGACCTTCTCACTAGGCACATTGTTCTATGTGTCAATAATTCATTCCTTTTTATAGCCAAGTAGTATTCTGTGGTACAGATGTACCACAGTAACCACTCACCCATTAAGAAACATCTAGTTTATTTCCAGTCTTTGGCTATTATGAATAAAACTGCTATGAACATTTGTCTATTGATTTTTGTATAGACTTTCTCTTTTTTTAGAAACACAAAAGCAAATTTCTGTGGAATTTTGTTATGATTTTTTTGGGGGGGGCAGTTTTTTTTGGCTGGGGCCAGGTTTGAACCTGCCACCTCCAGTATATGGGACCAGCGCCCTACTCCTTGAGCCACAGGCGCCACCCTATTTTATTTTCTTTAAACTTACACATTAAACAAAGCAGTCACAAGTTTCTGCTGACCATGGCCCCTGCTCAGTGGTTCTGGAATCTTCTTAAGCAGGAAGACATAACCAGTATGGGGCATCCTCCTTCTGGTATATACCTATAGGTGGGGCTCACCAAGCTCCCCCTCCCCCCATTTGAAAACTATTGTCAACATCCTCCATGAAAGGCCTCTTCCCAGCATCTAGGAAAGAAAGAGAAATAAAAGTCCAAAGCAGATTTCTCCTGGCTCAGATGGAGCCTTTGACATTATGTATGTCAAAGGACCTTCAAACTAGACAGCACCTTTTCACAGGTCCTCTGCCCTTCATAGGGGCCATTTCCATACATCTTTCTTTACATTTTATTGCTTTCTACCTTAAAACACATCTAGTATTATTAACTGCATGTTTATCTATATCCCTCCGATCCCCACTAAAGTTGACTTCTGTCCCCATAGACTATATACTGCTCAGGGAAGGATCATAAATTTGGTCTCTGCGGCCCCACAGGGATGTCTAACCTTTTGGTTTCTCTGTACCACGTCTTGGGCCATATGTTAAACACATAAACACTAACAAAAGCTGATGAGCAAAAAACAATTTTTAAGTCTGTGCATAATTTTCATGATATCCTCCCCTGCAAATAAGCAAACAAATCCTCAGGTAATCTGCATGCAGCCCACAGGCCACAGGTTGGACACCCCTGAAAGCATACTAGACCAATAATCCCTTGCATGAGTAGCTACCTGTCCAAACATTAACTTTAAATGAATGAGATTTATTAACTCAATCAATGAAGACCACACTTGGCAGGAAAAAAAATCTGTGAAGAAGACAGGGCCTAAAATCATCATGTAAAGAATGGATAGAAATTTGGATTTGTTTGAGGAAGGGAAAAAATTACATAAACAGGGGTTGTTAGAACCTTAGATCAATGTTCTGAAAAATTTCTCTCTCACAAGCACATATTGGAACCCCAATCCTCACATAGGGAAGCCTGCAGCTCCATGCAGCCTTGTTAGGAACTCAAGTATTTCTGAAGTAAGATTATCTCTGGGCCCTTAAATTCTAGCTACATCTAGAATAATTAGTCTTCTGGAAACCCAATGACAGTTTCAAGGAAAACTTCAGACCAAGGTCCTATAGTTTGCACAACTTTTTCACCCTCACAACTTCCACCAAGTTTTGGAATTAAAAATTAATAATAATAAAGGCTGGGGGGGTGAAGATATGGAGGGAAAGGTTGGAATGAAATTTGTTGAATAAATGTGGTGTTCCATATTCTCCAATCTGCATAATTCATATTAAGAAAAATCATTAGACTCATACCAGGCTTATCTCTGTGAGAGCCTTTTAAGGCAAATTATTTGGACTCGTAACCAATACAAGATATTCTTCCCTGGAAAGGGAAACAGTTTCATTACAAAATGTGCTTTTATTATAAGATCAATCCCAAAATAATTATTGAAGGTTAAGAAAGAATTCAAACCAATTAGTGTTTTGCACAAGTTGATTCTATCCCAGCTTCTAATACTCCTGCAAAATCTTCATTTTGGGTGAGTCCCTCCCAGCCACAGGAGGTCACAGATGAGAAGGGCAACCTGACCCAGACTTACACAGAGCAGATGTCCCCACTCCATGCCCCACTGCGCTCTCCAGCCCCCGCCTCTGATTATCTGTTTAAATGAAGTTCTATGTTAACTGGAAGGGCTTTGAAAACTAAGCCAAGTGGAAGCCATTTAAAATCATTTCACTTCTAATTATAAACCAGATAGAGCCGATTTCATGCAAGGGCAGGAACACCCTTGTCAGGGTTCAGAACATTCCTTGGGTGACAGGTGGTTGGAATATTTAAAGAACTTTCTGCGCCCAAGATAACCTTGACTAGAGGAGCAAGCAGGGGAATTTTAAAGGAATATGAACTCTGCATACCAAGTCAGAGCACATGAAACACTTACTCAGACCTGATTTTAGAAAATGAACTGGACGGGTGGGACCATTGGGTCTCCCAGGCGGCCACATGGTGGCAAGGATGTACTGTGGGCTTTGGTGCTGGACACAGCTGGGCCAAGTAAACTTGGACAAGATCCTAAGTCTTTCAGACCCTCAGTTTATACTGTGAGAGGATACCTGGGAAGGGTGAGGTCTAGGAGAACAGAGGTTTTCTCAAGGAGACCAAAAGGATACACTGCAGGGTCCTCTCCAGGGTGACTCAGCTCTTAGGAATTTATAGACTTAACTTCCTGGGACCTGGAAATTTCCACTTCTGTGCAATCCTGTAGTTCTGTGGGGGCTGGAACAGCTTGTCCTACTTGATTCAAACTGACCGTTGAGAAAGATACCTGTGTGTTGGAACTTTTTAACTGGAGATAAGAGCTTTTTCACTGGAAAGAACTGTCGGGGACTGCAGCCATGTCGAATTCTTCTATTCCATTAGCTCTGCCAGCTAAAAGCCTTTTTCCTCTTAAATATGGTGTTTGGTAGCTCTTTCTCTCCATTGGGCCTCCTCTTCCTGCAACAGTATGTTCATAAGAGGTTGGAAATAATGCCTACAGGCTAGGCTGTTGTTCTAAACACTAAATGAGATCCCATGTGTGAAACCACCCAGCCCTATGTTCAACACATAGCTGCCACACCACTACATGGGAATTATCCTTCTTACTATTAAGTCATAATTACATGTTTGGTATAGTAGGTCAGGACTGGTCTACTGCATATGACTGGCTGTGCCATTCAGAACAAAGGACTCCAAGAGACCAAGAGATCAAATTTCATGATCGTATGTAAAAGTACACACCCAACTCCATGAAAGCTGACCTTGTAAACTGAACCGTCACAAAGTCATGGAGGTCAGAATGAGGCTGAACCCAAGGAGCATGTGCACTAGACTGGACTCCAGGGTGAAACGGCCATAGGTGAAGGACGTTATTTTTCTTTTTTTTTTTTTTTGAGACAGAGTCTCACTACATCACCCTCTGTAGAGTCCGGTAGTGTCACAGTTCACAGCAACCTCAAACTCTAGGGTTTAAGGGATTCTCTTGCCTCAGCCTCCCAAGTAGCTGAGACTACCAGCACCCGCCCATCTATTTTTTTGTTGTAGTTGTTATTGATTAGCAGACCTGGGCCATGTTCAAACCCACCTGCCCCAGTGTATGTGGCCAGAGCCCTAACCACTGAGCTACGGGCAATGAGCTGAGGATGTTGTTGACCTAGGGTCCCAGGTATGATCAACACTGGTGTGGCAGTCTGCCCATTGGACTTTTAATGAATAGTAGATAAAACAACTATTTCAACTCAGTTGTTGAGTGCTCCGTTGCCTCATCTGATGAAGCGTGGGGATAAGCACCTTGTAAATCCACCCCACTTCATCAGTTGCCCATAAATTATAGACATGTCAGTTAGTGCGTATTTTCATGGCTGGACAAGATATCTTGGGTTACAGCTTGGTGATCCAACCTACATGTGCAAAACAGTAGAGATGTAAGTCATATCTTGCAATATTCAAAATATTTTGACAGCCAGGATGAGACCGATACAGACCAACCGGGCATGAGCCGTGCTTCAGGAAAGACATTGTTCCTTCCCACAAAACTGGTCCAACAGCGCCAGTGCGTGTTGGCTGAGTACCCTGAATGGAATTGATTTTTCTTCGCACTGTTAGGCAGAATGCACATTAACCAGCTAGCACTAGCTTTATACAAAAACTTGAAAGCCAAGTTTAATCCTGTATGATTGAAAAAGCTGAGCTCCACATCCCCTCAAACTGGGCTTAAATGCAAACCTCAACAGGCTTGTAATAACATGCGATGCCACTATCTAGCATGGCTATAATACCATTTTACAACACAAAGGAGAACCATCAAGGCTATTCACAGGAGAAAGTCAGGCAAAGATGCCTCTCTTCACGGGATAGAAAGCATAAGTCATAGCATATATTTTCCTGTAATTAATTTTTATGAAACCAACCATAAAGGATAATGCACCTGATTTCTGTATTTTTTTTAATATGTCCTGAGGCATTTCTAACAAACCAGGAGGGAGGAGACAATGAGGGGACCCATCCAGGTTTCAGCAGATGAGTAAACAGATAATCCCAGTGTGGGAAATAAACTTGTTTTGTTATCCTTGACTGCCCTCCCTTCCCCGTCCCCTGTGCCCCATTCCCCAACAGGCAAGACCACACAAAATCCAAAATCCACCCCCTACAGATGAGACTTTCCTGTTTCAAAGGTCCCTAAGGAAAATCCACTTGATCTATCACAATAACTGACCCCACTCATTGTCAGAAAATTCTTCCTCACGACTAAGCTGTATGCAACTGACATGTCCAGCCTTTTGCCCATCCACATTTTCCCAGGGGGCACTTTCATGCTTCAGTCTCTCGCCAAAGTATGGCCACTGGAGCCTCCATCCCTGAGTGGCTTAGTGGGTGCCACTGCCTGCAGGAACCCCCCTCAGAGGCCTCAGAGCAGAGCCTGAGCAGGTGGAGGGACAAGCCAAGAAACTGGTACCAAGTGGAGTCCTCTGCTCCACTGTGGAGACTGGCAGTGTGGCCATGATCACACAACATCCCTCTGCTCCCATCCTCCCTGCTTGGAGGATGATAAGCCAGGATCTGGAATCCAAGGTCCAGGTGGACTCCCCTTCCACCGCCTCACAGACCAGAGCCCCAGCACCTTCTCTTCCCAAAGCATTGTCTCAGGCCTAATTACTTTCTCCTCCCAGACCCTGTTCCCAAAATATCTGTTCACACCCTCTTTTCTGGAAAATAGGACTCCCCATCACCTTTCTTCATGTCTCCAGGAGTCCCAGAACTCTTAATGGGAGCAAGAGAGGGAGGGGTACTTTCAATGACTGAAAGATTTATTCTCCCCAAGATTATCTTTCCAACCCTCTCTTGCTAGAACAGAGGAAAAAATACAGGTTTAATCTCCAAGAGAGCATACTGCTACATTTATGATGTACACTCATGTTCAGTTTTTTTAATTCCCTGTGTAGTGGATATAGAATAAAATTGATGAGTCCTCTCTGTACAGCCATTGAAATTATTGTAGAAAACCTCCCCATTATTCTTTTTTCTCAAGTCAAAACCTAGTTCCTTTCCTTCACATGCCAGATAATTCAGATAAAAATCCCACCACAGCAAATACAATTAAGTAAATGTTCTACATAAAGCAATCTGCCTTTCATTAAAAATTTCATTGTAAAATGCCAATGTGAAAACAGTAAATTTTTATTTCAGCAGCTTTATATTTACACCAACTATAAATGCATGTCTCATTTAAAATCAGTAGCAATTTACTAATTAATTTCATTTCAGAGATTACAATATAGGTCTCTGCTGTTCCTGGTAATTGTCAGTCTTTTGTGCAGTGTATCTGAAAGTAAACCTACACTGTTATTTAGAGAATGTGTGTTTGCACCAAATAAATTCAATCTAATCCAAGAAGAAGGGCTCTTCTCAGTGCAGAGAATATCAAATTTGGAGCAAAACCCTCAAACCTAGACATGATTTTGATTCCCCAAGTCATTCCATCTCCTTTGTCTGCAAAACAAATTCTTTAAATTCCAAACGTGAAGTATGATACCCAAGAGGTAGCTGTAAACGGATAACAAGATCTCCTCCAGTTCCCCGAATTTGGATATGACACCGCAGTCTCACTTTCCTCTGTGAGTAAGTGTCCTTCACTCCTGACCTTGGCATCTACATTTCTCTTTGGAAGCTAAGCCCTTGCCCTGTTGACCTCAGTCCATCCTTCTAAATACAAGCACAGAGCCAGACACACAAGCTTAGAGAAACCACACTGGAGGCTGAAGCTACATTAGAACCCCAGAGAGCCCCTCAGACCTACTTAATCAGAATCACTAGGACCAAAAATCCCACAGCCAGCATTTCAACAGGCCCAGGCTGAAGTGCGAGCATAGAGGGACTGGACAGGAGATCCTGAGACAGTCTATGCAGGAGGTTGTCGAACTATTGATTAGAGTATAAGGCAAATTACTTTAAGTGGCAGTGTGGGGTCTACTTAAAGGACATGCCCTTCCCAAAGCCAGTTATCCCAGAACAGGATGTTAAAACTCAACAGGCAGACTTGAGACAGAGAAGGGGAATGCCTTTTCCTGGGCACAGCTGTCCTAGGCAGGACTCAGTATGCAAACTGTCAGGTGCTCCTGGGCAATGAGATGAGATGGGGCCATCATCCTTGATGAGGACCACCAACTGGGGGGCTAGGAAGAGAGGCCCCATGACCAGAGTGGCTCCCCCTACAGCCACCCTGGCCACCCAAGCTCTAAGCTCTCTGCTTTCCCCCCAGTAAATCTGCAGTAATGTCAGAAACTCACACCAACTGTGCTGTCGTCTCTTGGCCAGAGCAGTAATCAGGGAGCAGAGCCCAGAGGCTAGTCAGTGAGGATAGTGACCTCCAGAGACATGAGTTCTGCTCTGTCAGTGACAGCCCAGGAGTGGGGCGAGGGCTGTGGTGTTTGGAGGAAAGTCAGGGAGAACTTCAGGCACTGTGCTGGAGTTCAGACGTTGTCCTGAAACCAGGGCAGCCACTGAGGAGTCCACAGCAGAAAGAGCAGTACAGTCAGCTTTGTGTATGAGGAAAGCAGCCCTAGCAGGCCGGTGACCTGCGTGGGGAGACAGAGTGGGGAGAAGGAAGAAGAGGGATGACTTAGGAAGAGCCCGGGATCTTTGATTCAGAGGGTGAGTGGGAGAAAGCTTCAGTCCTGCCTTCTCCAACTGCAACTTCCAGCCTCCACATCAGGACCCCCTGTCCTTTTCCCACCCAGGACACCCCACCAGGGAGATCCTTTCTAAACAGCACCCTCAGGACCTTGAGAGCTAATTTTGCCCACTCACTCCCTGGCACTGTTGAAACCACTTGGTGTGAGAGTTTTGTTTAAGATAACGCTGTTCAGCTGTGGTTATTTATACCTTCAGTCCCTGGATCAGCAAGGGCATCTGGGGGGAAATTGACACTGATGCTTGGGACTGCCTTTCTCCCAAGCTGGGTCAACACAATGCTCCCAGCTGTGCCCCTCTGTGGGAGGAGGTGGCTGGTCCGTGCATTGCCTCGTTCTTTGAGGTAACTCTAGTCATGTTCCTTTGACCCTGCTTCTTTTTGCAGTGGCATTTGACTTAGCTGCAGCCACTGGCTCTGAGGCAGCCAGGGGGAGTTGCCTCACGTCCCAGACCTCCAACTCCAGGGTACACCAGTCCCCAAGGCCTCAGATGCTGCACCCTGAGAACTAGAGCCACCCGAAGAGATGCTTAGGCAGGTCTACGGGAGGCCGGGCTGACTTTGGCTCTGGCACTCTCCAGTGGCCTGACTGAACCTTGGTCTACCTCCAAGGAGCCTAGGCTGCTCCCAGCCTTTCCTGTCTTCTTCCTTCCTTCCCTGGGGTCAGTCTTGCATCACAGTCTGACAGCTCCCAGACTTGCTGTCTCCCCATTTTCTCTCACATAGGCATCTATGCTAAGAAAGTCCTTGCTTTTTTTTTTTTTCAAGACCATGTCTCACTCCATCACCAGGCTGCAGTGCAGGGGCACAATCACAACTCACTGCAGCCTCAAACTCCTGGCCTCAAGCTATCTTCCCACCTCAGCCTCCCAAAGTTCTGGGATTGCAGAGGTGAGCCACTACACCCAACCAAAATCCTTGCTTGTTCAATCCTGTCTTGACATCTGCTTTTCCAAGGACCCAGATGAACACAGCTTTCAAGAAAAGAAAGATAAAAGTTGTGCATTTGGAATCTAAGACCCTTGGGCCCCTGAGTCTTTCAATCATTCCTCAAACACCCATAGAGTATTTACCATGCGCCTGGCACTGGGTTGGGCAGTCCTTCCCATAGGGGACAAGTGAGGGTTGGGAGCTGGAAGTCAGGTCAGAATCCACCAGTCTGACCAGAGCCCTGGGCACTGCCAAGAACCCAGCATCGCTCCACCCCAGACTGGCGCAGGAGGGAAGATAGAAAACCATCCCTTACACCACCCCTCTGAGGAATAGTCTATAGCCCTAATAGAATGACACAGTTGTGGAGGGCATCTAACCAGTTTGACTGACAGGTCCCCAGTACAGGTAAGGCAGAAGAGGAACCTGAAGATTAGAAACCATATAGGAAAAGCATCCTAGCAAAAATCCAAGTACAAAATCAAGCTGAACACTTAATCGGTTTACTTATTACAGGCCTTCAACATGAAAATCTGTAAAGTTCTTGCCAATCAGGTGTACTTGTCAAAATTTTCTTTAATCAATTTAGACTCTTAATGAAAATGAATCCCAGGGCATGAGAAAATTTTGTTAACCATCAACGTTGCCTAATCATGGATTCTCAGAGTTATACTTGTCTGAGGATTAAGACACTGATGGCAAGTATATTAAATGAAGTCATTGTAATAGGCAGCCAGCTAGCTCCGCAAAGCGCTGCTCTGTGGTCCATGGTGGGGATCATTTAACAAAGAGCACTGAGTTGATAGGCTCAATAATCAGGTTAATCTGCCTTTTCCTTATGATCTGGGGGATGTGACAAAAAGGAGTTTCAACAGGATCTGAAGACAAGTTGAAGCAGATGAATCTCTTTATCCCACCAAGAAAATCAAGGACCTAAAAGTTGTTAAGTCTCCACATCTGTCACTAGGTGGTTAAACACCCCCAAAGAGTTTTCACAAAGACAAACCTGTAAGAGAACTAACGAGAGGAAAATGTGGGGCTGGACCAAGCCAGTCGAGCAGAATTCATGTTGCAGCACAGTTGTCTTAGCCAGATGTTGGGAGCCAAAGTCATTTTTAAAGGTCTTCATCTAGTTGGGGACTATTGCTAACAGACCAGCTCCGTGCAACCTGTGAACAGGTGACTTGCTTTCTACAGCTCCCTCCCTTCCCTTTGCCTGTCCTGAAATCCCCTCTCCCTCCAACCACAGAAAGAGCAGGGAAGAAAGGGGAGCTGCTAAGTGTCCCCCCATTTGGTCATTCTCTTCCCCCTGTGACCACACAACCACCACAGTGGGGTTCACTGATAAGTTGCTAGGAACAGTGATGTTTGAATGACACTTGTCCCCTGTCTTACTCCACAACTACCCCTCTGATATCTCCAGACTTCTGGTGCAGACTCACCCACCTGGGCTTTGTCCCTGGCATGTGGGGGGAATGAAGACGACTGGTGGTTTCCAGGAGAGGATGAAGCAGGTGAATGAGGGGGGGAAACAGTCCTGAGACGTAGCACAGAGGGGAGCACAAGGCAATCGGGAAGGCAAGGCCAGTGCCACAGGTGCAGGCAAAGAGCAATGCGCTAGAGCAGTGGTTCTCAACCTATGGGTCACGACACCTTTTTAACAATGACAATACATTGTGGCATTAGGAAGGCTGAGAACCACTGCACTAGAGGAAAGGAAGAAGGCAGACACTTGGGTAACATGTGAGTTTTGCATCTGCTTTGTTTTTTAAATTTAGTGCTATAATAATCACAATGGAAATGCAAGCTGATTTGTGATAATGAAGGATAGGACCTTCCTTACATTTGGGGTTTTTTATTCCAAAAACTTCTGGCCTTCCTTAATATCCCCAATATAGTTCCTAATACCATAATGTTTGCTAAAAATCCAAAGCCTAAAAAATTAAGAGAACCTGATGTGAGAGCAAAGTCTTCAAAGAATCTGAATCTTAAAAATGGAAAGCTTTTACATGGGTGGGGTGGGGTGAGTGCAAGGGGCTGAAAGCAAACACAGCCTCAAACCAGGGTCACATTAAGGATCTTGTCCAAGACCCGTGTGAATGAGAAGCTCCAGGAGCCAGGTCTTCCCCCAACCTATGCTGAGTTCTTTCCACTGTAATATGGCCTGAGGGTGCATGTCCTGTGAAAAAAAGGGACTCTGTTTTCAAATTCTCAATCCTTTGAGACTGGAACTTATGTAGGACAGTGAAGCCTTGTTCAATGGTGTTTTAACCCACCTGTTTTCCCCCAGGAATCCGGTCTGGTCCTTTGCATGCCCCTGCCACCTCCATACTTGATTCAAGCCTCTGGATTCATTTCATCATGGTTGGAGCAAAGGGACAGGGGAGGAGATGTTGTAAGAGCATCTTTAATAACCATAAGCTGGCTGGCTGGTAAATCCTTTTCAAGGACCAAAGCTTTTGCTGTCTTGCTGCTTTTCAGCCAAATTACAGAAAATGATGTTTGGATGATTAGGTCTGTGATGAAACTGGTTACAGAGGCTATTTCAGAACCCACAGTGGTTCCACTTAAATCTGAACACGGAGACTGCTGAAAATACTCTATCTAAAACTATTTCAACTCGTTACAGTCTTCTGCACATGTCAATATTCTCTCCTTTGCAGAGGTAATCAATAACTAAAGAGAAAAAAGAAAATCTTGCTGGAGAAATAAATTTGGCAACCTTGGCCACATAAACCACGGCTTCAATTCTGCAACCTTCAGTTGGGCCCTAATTAGTTGGGCCTTTGTTATATGTATAAGCTGTCCTCTGAACTGTTTTTGTTCTCTAACTGTATTTACTTTTGAAATTGAATTTTTTCATTCCCTAGCGTGCCAAGGATGCTATTGTAGACAATCTGAGCTCGTGCAGCATAAAGTTGAGTTAAATTTTGATAACAGCCTGGTTTAGCTTGATCATCAGAGACCATCAGATCAGTTCTTTTAGTCCCAAATGCCCATTTTTCAGGTGTGGGAGGCCCCACATAGCTCTGAAAAATCAATCATACTAACTGAATAATAGCCAAGGCCCTGTGTGCCGCAGAAACTCTGCAGTACCTCACCTAATTGTTGTTAACAGGCGTGAACTATTACTAAGGAGTCGCCACATGCTTTTGTCGTAATTCATACCTTACTTTATGAAGAATTTTCCAGAACAAGGCTTACATGCTACCATGTGGATCACAACCACAAAACAAACTAATTGGGTTGGGTGATGTTTTCCTTCATCGTAACATCAATGTGTTTGTGTTAATCTGCCGTATAAGAAAAGCTAGAACAGGTACAAATTTAGAAAACGGTCAGGAACCTGCTCCGCAATGTCCGAGGCAACTGGTCTCCCCCTCTGTGACCTCTGGCTTTCCCTCCACCCCCACTGCCCTTTGGGAAGACCTAGATTCAAAGATAACTATATCATACTTACTTTTGGCGAGTGGGATTACTCTTTCCACTCAAACCATTAATAATCCCTTTGGGGGCTTTGTTTTCTGCTCTGAATTCACTGCAGATTGGATATAATAAAGAGGGTAGAAAATCACAAGTAAGAGCCTTTAATACCACATCCAGCGGCCACTATGTCCTGGAGAGCCAGCTAGTATCTCAGGAAGGGGCTGCGATAAATAGCTCACTTTTGCAGCTGCATGTGAAGTGCTAGAAACAGAGAAATCTTTGCAAGTATGAAATAAGCTAATAGGGCAGCACCCATAGCTCAGTCAGTAGGGCGCCGGCCACCTAAAATCAACAATGACAACTGCAACAACAACAACAAAATAGCCAAGCATTGTGGTGGGCACCTGTAGTCCCACCTACTTGGGAGGACTGAATCGCTTAAGCCCAAGAGTTGAGGTTGCTGTGAGCTGTGACACCAAGGCACTCTACCCAGGGCGACAGCTTGAGACTTTGTCTCAAAAAAAGAAAAGGACGCTAATAAACTTGGATGTGCTTTGTAAATAATAAAGTATGTAAATGTCTATGGCTTTTGTTACTTAGATAAATGCAAATGCAAAAATTCTAACATGTCTCTTTATGATGAACAAGACCTTCATACACAGGAGACCTAAAATGACACAAAGCGCCACTACCTTTGTCCTCTGTTTAGGTTTCAGTTGTCTCTGTGGAAGGCCTCACATTGCAGGGAGCCCTTGTTCGTCTCTTTACATGTCCCCAGCTGGCTGAATGTGATCATTTATAGGGTCCTCTATGACTGAAAGAAGCCAAAATTAAAAGGAAAAGTGATATTCTCAAGTATACAGATTGAAGAGGAAAATCCCCCAACTCTTCTAAGTGACACGAGAACAGCAGGAATATGCCAAGGTGCAGCACCCCAATTTACAAATAAATTATACAATACTCTTTATTATAAATTCCATAGCCAGTAGGTTCTGGCACAACACTTTGTTGATTTTTCCCAAATTCTTTCATACCTGTACTCAATCTATGGTTGCAATTGACAAACAAGTGTAGTTACAACATGAATATGAACATTTTCCTTTTCTTTTTAACAAATAAAAAGAAAGTGAAATAATGGAGACGCATGTTGTCTGTATCAGATGATCTATTCAAATATTGGGAGAATTTCCTCAATTTTCTGGACTAGTCACAGTATAATAGGTACAGACGTGACACATGTTTAAATATGCATTATTCACATTTTCTTAAGTCCAGACAATTCACAAGAGAATAAATCAGACCCAAGTTGTAGCATCCGCAGATTTCCAAGGTGTAACTCTTCCCATTGTGGTTGAGTCCACGCTACCAACGTGATGTCATGGAGTGCAGAGTTGGGAACAAATGGCAATGGCTCACCGTGATATACTATTTCCACCATGCTGGTAGAACAGACATAAGTAACCTCAAGACCATGGAGAATAGTAAAATGAAGAATAAGTAGGAAGTGATGAGCTATGTGTGTTTATTGCCTTTTTTAATGTTATTTAAGTTTATATAACTTTAATTTCTAACGATGGCTGTTTTTAACAACTGGTTCATAAAATTCCTGAAAACTTCACAATCAGCTCTGATGAGCTAGTATGAGCCAGCTCTGGGATACTACTGAAGTCTACCCAAAAACATACTTGTGGGGGCCAGGCTAGGCACAGTGGCTCACACCTGTAATTCAAGCATTCTGGAAGGCCAAAGCAGGTGGCTTGCTTAAGCTCAGGAGTTCCAGACCAGCCTGAGCAGGAGCAAAACTCTGTCTCTACTAAAAGCAGGAAAAACTAGCTGGGCTTTGTGGTAGGCACTTGTGGTCCTAGCTAACTCAGGAGGCTGAGGCAAGACTTGAGCCCAGGAGACTGAAGTTGCTGTGAACCATGACGCCAGAGCACTCTACCCAGGACGACAGAATAAGACTTTGTCTCAAAAAAAAAATAAAAAACTTGTCTGGGCTACAACTTTTTGAAAGACATTCACGTACCTGGGCTTTAGATCTTAGGGAAATTGCCCGATTCTGAGCCCCAAACTTGAGTACTTACAATGGTGGTTAAGACCTGGAGAAACCAGTCAGAGCTTCTGGGGAAGCTTCTGGATGCTTTTGAAGGCTCCTCCTAAATGTCAGTGTTAATCCATCTGTGTGGTCTCCCTAGTCCAACAATTATACCTAAACAACTATTTTGTTTTGTTCTGATTCCCACCCATTTGAGGAGTAGGGTTACTGAGCTTGGCAGAGTCATAGTAACCCTGAGCATAGCCTGAGCCCAAGATCTCATCAGGTTGTTTCTACCAGGAATCAATGGTCAGCTGATAAATCACAGGAAGATGGCTGGCCAGGGGGCTAGAGGACACCTCAATAATTTTGTGCTAATCATGTGGGGGATACTTGGTTTAGGAAAAGCGGGCAAAAACATAATAATTTCTGGATCACATTTGAGTGCAACACTCTGCCTGCCTGAAAATAGGGAGGACAAGGTCGGCAGTCGCACAGAATGGTACCCAGGCCTTTAATTTATGGTTTGATGAAATCTTGCTCCCACTCCTCTGCCTCCATAGCTTAGGAGAAAATGTAAACAGCAAAGTTCCTGAAAGTCATGAGTTCCTGAAGAGCCTCGCATGGTGCACTCAGAAGATGGCATGGCGCATCCACAAGGCTCACGTCCCTCTTGGGTCAGGGATGCGTGGAAGTGGATGGCTACTCTCACACACAACTTGGGGAAATCCTCCTAATGATGTTTCCTACAACTTCAAAAAATTATCAACCTCTAAGCACCCAACAAGAGGAAGAAGTGGTCATCATGAAAATGCTAAGAAGTAAGTAGAGGCTGGGCATGGTGGCTCACACCTATAATTTCAGCACTTTGGGAGGCTGAGGTGGAAGGACTACTTGAGGCCAGGAGTTCGAGACCAACCCAGGCAACAGAGTGAGATCCCCATCTCTATGAAAAAACTGTTTTAAAGCAGCCAGGCATGATGGTATGCACCTACAGTCCTAAGTACTAGGGAAGCTGAGGCAGGAGATCATTTTTTCTCCACTGGGAGATAGAGTAAGATCCTGTCTCTAAAAAAATAAAAATAAAAAATGGCTGGGCATGATGGCACACACCTGTAATCCTAGCACTCCAGGAGGCCAAGGTGGGTGGATTGCTTGAGGTCACAGGTTCGAGACCAGCCTGAGCACAAGCAAGACACCCGTCTCTACTAAAAATAGAAAAACTGAGGCAAGAGTATCGCTGGAGCCCAAGAGTTAGAGGTTGCTGTGAGCCATGACACTGCGGCACTCTACTCTGGGTAACAGCTTGAGACTCTGTCTCAAAAAAATAAGATCAGGTCTAAAATCTTACTTATCTATTTACCAGCTGTATGACCTGAGCAAATTGCTTAATGTCCCTGAACCTCAGTGTCCTCACTAGTAACATGGGAATAATCATTTTACTTACATTTTAAGGTTATCTTCAGACTAAATATATGATTTATATATGTAAAGCAACTAGCACACAGTAAATATCTGATTTAGCTGTAAAAAAAAAATGGAACAAGAGGAAGTATCTATAGGTAAGTTTTAAAATAAGCAGAAAATACAAGTTTACTTACCCTCAATTGCTCACAGTCTTTTTTTTTTTTTGTAGAGACAGAGTCTCACTTTATGGCCCTCAGTAGAGTGCCGTGGGGTCACACAGCTCACAGCAACCTCCAACTCCTGGGCTTAGGCAATTCTCCTGCCTCAGCCTCCCGAGTAGCTGGGACTACAGGCGCCCGCCACAACGCCCGGCTATTTTTTTGTTGCAGTTTGGCCGGGGCTGGGTTTGAACCCACCACCCTCAGCATATGGGGCCAGTGCCCTGCTCACTGAGCCACAGGCGCCGCCCATGCTCACCATCTTTTAAGTGAAAGAGGTGCGTCATAAAATAGATACTAAAAGGCCAGGCATGGTGGCTTACACCTGTAATCCTAGCACTTTGGTGAGGGGGGGGGCGGGGGGGGAAGGCAGGAGGCATTGAAGACCAGCCTGAGCAACATAGCAAGAACCTATCCCACTAAAAACGTTAAAAATCAGTGAGGCCTGGTCCCAGCTACTTGGGAGGCTAACACAGGCAGATCGTTTAAGGAATTTGAGGCTGCAGTGAGCTATGATGACACCATTGTACTCTCAACAGAGTGAGACTATGTCCCCCGAAAAAAGAAGAAAAAAAGAAAGAGGAAGGAGGGAGAGAGGAAGGAAGGAAGGAAGGAAGGAAGGAAGGAAGGAAGGAAGGAAGGAAGGAAGGAAGGAAGGAAGGAAGGAAGGAAGGAAGGAAGGAATTACCATCAGTGCAATAGTTGCCAATATGTTAGGGTGATACTCTGAGTAACTTTTAAATGTTCCCTTAATATTATAATCAGTTTGTTCACACAGATTTTTAAACTGAAATTAGAAGGAATGACTTAAAACTGTCTAGCCGGCATCTGCCCAGAGCAGAAGTTCCCGGAAACAGGAAGGTGACGTAAAGTCTTGCCACCTGTGCCCTCCTGATTCTGAAGGAGAGAGCCAAGCCTGGCCAATTATTTTCATTACCTTGAACAACCTCATATCAAAGTCGGGATGTGTGGATTTACCCCACGTTATCTACATTATCATTTCAATTAAACATACGGCTGAGGGATCTAATGAAGAAGGCTTGAGTGATGGCTGTAGAATCAATAAAGTCTTTCTGGACTTATCGATTTAGCATTCTCCATGCAGTAGAATTGATTTATGTCCTCAGATTTATTTTGATAACTCAATGATAACTCCACTATTCCTAAATTAATGTCCTCTTTTCTTCAGGCTCAAATTTTCTCTAGGCAAGGAAAAAATCTTACATCAAGCCAAACTGATTTTGCTAAGTAATTCCACGGCTAACAGGATACCATAAATCAAAGAGAACCATGTACTACTCTTATTGCAAATCATCCTTGGTGTGGAAAAGTACAACAGCATTTATTTGTTAGCATTTGGGATTGCATCACAGAGGGCCTCTTTCCTGTCAAAACACGTATCTTCCAATGCAAATCTATTGTCTAATTGCAATTTCACAAGTGCAATGGGTTATTTGAAAACTACATTAATTTCCAACTCCCACGGCTTAAATTTCCAGCACGTGTGAGATGAGTTGAGTAGGTCCTAACTCCTAATTAGCACAACTGTATTGGATAAGGTAAACCATCATCATCTTCATATGAAAAATATTCATCTCAGGCATACACAAGCAAGACAGTCAATACCTTATAAATGAATATATTTGTGGTTTTAAAAAAAATAAAAAGTTATTTCCCAACCAGATCTAACATGTCCTCACATGTTCACAATGGGAAAGGAAAAATAGAGAAATTTTTCATTAAGAGAGTGTCAGAATGGGGTAGTCTAATTAATCACCAAGTCCTGCAACTCTACCTCTTACATAGCCCTGAAATGTACCCAGTTCTATCAGCCCATTTGGTCTGGAATTAGCATCACTGCTGGCCGGACACTGTGACAGACTCCTAGCTTCCCTTCCCACCACCGCTGATGCTTTTTTCCAATCCATTTTCTACACTGCAGCTGGAAGGCTTGTTTTCAAAAATGCAAATCTTATTATGATAGTCTTCCTACCCTTTCCCATGGCTCTCAGAATAAAGAAAAATAGATCATCAAAGCAGCCTATGAGATCCTGTCAATCAAGCTGGGCTTCTCTCAACACCACCAACAGCGAGCACGAGTCTCACACTCAGGCTGGTCCCTTTGGCCCCAGCACCCCTGCACCCTCTCTTACTATGCTAACTCTGGCTCAAACACCACTTCTGCTAGGGAGGGTTCCCTGAGCCTCAAAATGGATTGCAAGGTGTCCAAGCTTTTTTTTTTTTTTTCTCTCTCTGCTGCACACTGGAAGAATAGGAGTTGTCTTGGGCCACATGTTAAATCCGAAAACACTAACTGAAAGTTAATTAGCAAAAAAGAAAAAAAAAAAGGTCCATGTATACTTTTTTTAAAAATTCCAATTGTAAACCTGGCTTATTATACCCTCAATGAATCCCCAACAATAAAAAAAAAAGAATTTTAAAAAAAAAAAATTCCAATTGTATGCGGATCTATACAATTAGGCCACACTGTTTGCATTTATAAGGCAAAGTAAGTAGTAGCTCTATCCCTCACACAGAAAGTGTGCCATATACCCTCACATTGTTCCTGCTGAGAGGGAACCTGCCATCCCCCTCCCTCTCCCCACTTCCAAAATTCAACTGAGCTTTTCTCTCAGCAGCCCAATTTACAATTGCAAGGATGTGGAAACAACCCAAGTGCCCATCAACACATGAATGGACGCATGAACTGTGGTATGTGTATCACATGGAATACTACTCAGCCATAAAAACAGAGGGAGATCCAGTATCTTTTGTTGTTACAACTTGGATGGATTTAGAGAGCACTCTGCTGACAGGCGTCGCACGCACTGTGCATACTTTTCAAGATGTTGGACACCACAGATAGGCAAAACATGTCCTCACAACATCAGCATGTGGCCCATGGGCCACAGGTTGGACCTCCCTGGGCTAGACCCTTCGGGAAAACCCTTGAAAAAATCGGGCTGGGCGAGTATTTTATGAGGAGGACCCTCCGGGCAATTGAAGCAGCTTCAAAAATACACTACTGGGACTTGATCAAACTAAAAAGCTTCTGCACAGCCAAGAACACAGTAAGTAAAGCAAGCAAACAGCCCTCAGAATGGGAAAAGATATTTACAGTTTATGTCTCCGACAAAGGTTTAATAACCAGAATCCACAGAGAACTCAAATGCATTAGCAAGAATAGAACAAGGGATCCCATCGCAGGCTGGGCAAGGGATTTGAAGAGAAACTTCTCTGAAGAAGACAGGCGCGTGGCCTTCAGACATGAAAAAATGCTCATCATCTTTAATCATCAGAGAAATGCAAATCAAAACTACTTTGAGATACCATCTAACTCCAGTGAGACTAGCCTATATCACAAAATCCCAAGACCAGAGATGTTGGCGCGGATGTGGAGAAAAGGAAACACTTTTGCACTGCTGGTGGGAATGCAAATTAATACATTCCTTTCGGAAAGAGATATGGAGAACACTTAGAGATCCAAAAATAGATCTGCCATTCGATCCTGTAATCCCTCTACTGGGCATATACCCAGAAGACCAAAAATCACATCATAACAAAGATATTTGTACCAGAATGTTTATTGCAGCCCAATTCATAATTGCTAAGTCATGGAAGAAGCCCAGGTGCCCATCGATCCACGAATGGATTAATTAATTGTGGTATATGTACACCATGGAATATTATGCAGCCTTAAAGAAAGATGGAGACTTAGTACCTCTTTCATGTTTACATGGATGGAGCTGGAACATATTCTTCTTAGTAAAGTATCTCAAGAATGGAAGAAAAAGTACCCAATGTACTCAGCCCTACTATGAGACTAATTTAGGGTTTTCACATGAAAGCTATAACCCAGTTACAACCTAAGAATAGGGGGAAGGGGGAAAGGGAGGGGAGGGAGGGGGGAAGTGGGTAGAGGGAAGGGGATTGGTGGGATTACACCAGCGGTGCATCTTACAAGGGTATATGTGAAACTTGGTAAATGGTCTGTGAAGCTAGTGAATGATGCCCCATGATCATATCAATGTACACAGCTATGATTTAATGAAAAAGAAAACCCGCACTTCTACTTTGCTGCCTTTTGCGATTCTCTGTTTGGTTCCACCCTTCCCATTATATTATAGCTCCTGGAGGATGGAGACGACGTCTGCTCACTCCCCACACCCCTGATCCTGCCGTGGCAGCTGGCCCACCCTGCTGCTCAGCCCATGTTTGATGACTTCTTGACTGGGTTGTGGCAGACCAGAGGGGACAGGGACCAGAAGAGCAGGAGCATTCACTGGGTCAGGGCCAGTAGTGATTAAATCCAAGCACACACCACAGGGCTCTGTGGGGAAGGGAGGGCCAGGCCAGCGGCAGTGGGCACGTCTCAGACGCAGTGACCAGCAGAGTGTGGGTTGGCTCTTACCACAGAGCAGGTGGACTATTGATCCACCTGCCCAGCTACTGAAACTTTGCATTTTCAAAGAACTTCAAACGAACAAAAAAGTTGCAAAAATACTATAAACGAACCCCCATATACTCTTTGCCTAGATTCACCCTTTCTCACCCTTTATTTGAGTAACTTACTATTAGCATATTCGCCATATCTACTTTATCTTTCTACATATATGTGTGTGTGTGCTTAAGTGTACATTATTGTACACATTATTTTTAATCCTCCTCCTCTTCCTTCTCCTTCTTTTTGCTGAACCATTTGAAATAAGGTGCCAACATCATGTCCCTTTGCCCCTGAATCCCTCAGCATGTGTCTTAGAAATAGGAGAACATTCTCTTCTGTAGCTGCAGCTGCAGTGGCATCTATCAAATTCAGGACATTTGTCATTGACACAATATTATTATCTGATTGCAACCTATATTCAAATTTTACCTACTTCATTCACGTTTAAATGTCTCAAATAATTACCAATTGGAGTTAGCTAAAAAAAAAAAAAAAAAAAAAAAATCAGTTTAGCCAACTGGCCAGAACCTTATCTCAGAAGTTCTCCACCAGACATATCATAATTAGTTTCACTAAAGTTAACATGAAAGAGAAGATTCTCAAAGCAGCCCGGCGAAAGAAAACTATAACGTACAAAGGTAAGAATATTAGAATAACTGCAGATCTCTCTGCTGAAACTTTTCAAGCAAGAAGAGGCTGGTCATCAACTTTTAATCTACTAAAGCAAAAAAACTTTCAACCCAGGATCTTGTATCCAGCTAAACTGAGTTTCATCTATGATGGAGAAATTAAATACTTCAATGACATTCATATGTTGAAAAAATTTGCCATAAGTAAACCAGCTCTTCAGGATGTTCTCAGACCTATCCTCCACAATGACCAACCCAATCCTATACCACAAAAGTAAACTCACTCAGAAACTTCGGATCAAACTCCAACTTCCACACTGGCGAAAGGATTAAAAATGTCCACTGGACCTTGGAAAAACTCGATACCCAAAATTCCACCAGACTTATCAATACTCTCCATCAATGTGAATGGCTTAAACTGTCCTCTAAAGAGGCATAGGTTAGCTGACTGGATACAAAAACTCAAGCCAGATATTTGTTGCATACAAGAGTCACATCTCAACTTAAAAGACAAATACAGACTCAGGGTGAAAGGATGGTCATCCATATTTCAGGCAAATGGTAATCAGAAAAAAGCAGGTGGTGCAATTTTATTTGCAGATACAGTAGGCTTTAAACCATCAAAAGTAAGGAAGGACAAGAATGGTCACTTCATATTTGTTAAGGGTAATACTCAATATGACGAGATCTCAATTATTAATATCTATGCACCCAACCAGAATGCACCTCAATTTATAAGAGAAACTCTAACAGACATGAGTAACTTGATTTCCTCCAGCTCCATAATCGTTGGAGATTTCAACACTCCCTTGGCAGTGTTGGATCGATCCTCCAGAAAGAAGCTGAGCAAAGAAATCTTAGATTTAAACCTAACCATCCAATATTTAGATTTAGCAGACATCTACAGAACATTTCATCCCAACAAAACTGAATACACATACTTCTCATCAGCCCACGGAACTTACTCCAAAATTGATCACATTTTAGATCACAAGTCTAACCTCAGTAAATTTAAAGGAATAGAAATTATTCCATGCATCTTCTCGGACCATCATGGAATAAAACTTGAATTGAGTAACAACAGGAATCTGCATACCCATACAAAAACATGGAAGTTAAATAACCTTATGCTGAATGATAGCTGGGTCAGAGATGAGATTAAGAAAGAAATCACCAATTTTTTGGAACAAAATGACAATGAAGACACAAGCTATCAGAACCTCTGGGACACTGCAAAGGCAGTTCTAAGAGGGAAATTTATAGCACTGCAAGCCTTCCTCAAGAGAACGGAAAGAGAGGAAGTTAACACTTAATGGGACATCTCACGCAACTGGAAAAGGAAGAACATTCCAACCCCAAACCCAGTAGAAGAAAAGAAATAACCAAAATTAGAGCAGAATTAAATGAAATTGAAAACAAAAGAATAATACAACAGATCAATAAATCAAAAAGCTGGTTTTTTGAAAAGGTCAATAAAATAGATAAACCTCTGGCCAACCTAATCAGGAAAAAAAGAGTAAAATCTCTAATATCATCAATCAGAAACAACAAAGACGAAATAACCACAGACTCATCAGAAATCCAAAAAATCCTTAATGAATATTACAAGAAACTTTATTCTCAGAAATATGAAAATCTGAAGGAAATTGACAGATACTTGGAAGCACTCCACCTTCCAAGACTTAACCAGAATCAAGTGGAAATGTTGAACAGACCCATATCAAGTTCAGAAATAGCATCAACTATACAAAACCTCCCTAAAAAGAAAAGCCCGGGACCAGATGGTTTCACGTCAGAATTCTACCAAACCTTTAAAGAGGAATTAGTACCTATATTACTCAACCTGTTCCAAAATGTAGAAAAAGAAGGAAGACTACCCAACACGTTCTATGAAGCAAATATCACCTGATCCCCAAACCAGGAAAAGACCCAACAAGAAAAGAAAATTATAGACCAATATCACTAATGAATATAGATGCAAAAATATTCAACAAGATCCTAACAAACAGAATCCAACAACACATCAAACAAATTATACATCATGACCAAGTTGGTTTTATCCCAGGGTCTCAAGGCTGGTTCAATATACGTAAATCTATAAATGTAATTCAGCACATAAACAAATTAAAAAACAAAGACCATATGATTCTCTCAATTGATGCAGAAAAAGCTTTTGATAATATCCAGCATCCCTTCATGATCAGAACACTCAAGAAAATTGGTCTAGAAGGGACTTTTCTTAAACTGATAGAGGCTATCTACAGCAAACCCACAGCCAATATCATATTGAATGGAGTTAAATTGGAATCATTTCCACTCAGATCAGGAACCAGACAAGGCTGCCCATTGTCTCCATTGCTTTTCAACATTGTAATGGAAGTTTTAGCCACCGCAATTAGGGAAGAAAAGGCGATGAAGGGTATCCATATAGGGTCAGAAGAGATCAAACTCTCGCTCTTCGCAGATGATATGATTGTGTATCTGGAAAACACTAGGGACTCTACTACAAAACTCCTAGAAGTGATCAAGGAATACAGCAGCATCTCAGGTTACAAAATCAACATTCATAAATCGGTAGCCTTTATATACACCAACAACAGTCAAATTGAAAAAACAGTTAAGGACTCTATCCCATTCACAGTAGTGCCAAAGAAGATGAAATATTTGGGAATTTACCTAACAAAAGACGTGAAAGATCTCTATAAAGAGAACTATGAAACTCTAAGAAAAGAAATAGCTGAAAATGTTAACAAATGGAAAAACATACCATGCTCATGGCTAGGAAGAATCAACATTATCAAAATGTCCATACTACCCAAAGCAATATATAATTTCAACGCACTCCCTATTAAAGCTCCACTGTCATATTTTAAAGATCTTGAAAAAACATTACTTCGTTTTATATGGAATCAGAAAAAACCTCGAATAGCCAAGACATTACTCAGAAATAAAAACAAAACAGGAGGAACCACACTACCAGACCTCAGACTTTACTACAAATCGATAGTGATCAAAACAGCATGGTATTGGCACAAAAACAGAGAAGTAGATATCTGGAATAGAATAGAGAACCAAGAGATGAATCCAGCTACTTACCGCTATTTGATTTTTGACAAGCCAATTAAAAACATTCAGTGGGGAAAAGATTCCCTATTTAACAAATGGTGCTGGGTGACCTGGCTGGCAACCTGCAGAAGACTGAAATTGGACCCACACCTTTCACCATTAACTAAGATAGACTCTCATTGGATTAAAGATTTAAACTTAAGACATGAAACTATAAAAATACTAGAGGAGAATGCAGGGAAAACCCTTGAAGAAATTGGTCTGGGTGAGTATTTCATGAGGAGAACCCCCCGGGCAATTGAAGCAGCTTCAAAAATACACTACTGGGACTTGATCAAACTAAAAAGCTTCTGCACAGCTAAGAACACAGTAAGCAGAGCAAGCAGACAGCCCTCAGAATGGGAGAAGATATTTGCAGGGTATAACTCTGACAAAGGTTTAATAACCAGAATCCACAGAGAACTCAAACGCATCAGCAAGAAAAAAACAAGGGATCCCATTGCAGGCTGGGCAAGGGATTTGAAGAGAAACTTCTCTGAAGAAGACAGGCGCACGGCCTTCAGACATATGAAAAAATGCTCATCATCTTTAATCATCAGAGAAATGCAAATCAAAACTACTCTGAGATATCATCTAACTCCAATGAAACTAGCCTATATCACAAAATCTCAAGACCAGAGATGTTGGCGTGGATGCGGAGAAAAGGGAACACTTCTGCACTGCTGGTGGGAATGCAAATTAATACATTCCTTTTGGAAAGATATATGGAGAACACTCAGAGATCTAAAAATAGACCTGCCATTCAACCCTGTAATTCCTCTGCTGGGCATATACCCAGAAGACCAAAAATCACAACATAACAAAGATATTTGTACCAGAATGTTTATTGCAGCCCAATTCATAATAGCTAAGTCATGGAAAAAGCCCAAGTGCCCATCGATCCACGAATGGATTAATAAATTGTGGTATATGTATACCATGGAATACTATGCAGCCTTAAAGAAAGATGGAGACTTTACCTCTTTCATGTTTACATGGATGGAGCTGGAACATATTCTTCTTAGTAAAGTATCCCAAGAATGGAAGAAAAAATACCCAATGTACACAGCCCTACTATAAAACTAATTTGGGACTCTCACATGAAAGCTATAACCCAGCTACAACTTAACAATAGGGGGAAGTGGGAAAGGGGGGTGGGTGGGTAGAGGGAGGGGAATCGGTGGGATCACACCTGTGGTGCATCTTACAGGGGTATTTGCGAAACTTGGTAAATGTAGAATGTAAATGTTTTGGCACAGTAACTGAGATAACGCCGGAAAGGCTATGTTAACCACTGTGATAAAAATGTGTCAAATGGTTTATGAAGTGAGTGTATGATGCCCCATAATCATATCATTGTATACAGTTATGATTTAATAAAAAAATTAAAAAAAAAAAAAGAAGTTCTCCAGAGGTAGGAAATTATTAAAACCCAGTAAAACCCCCAAACTGAGAAAGTTTCGGGTAAAATAAAATTCCTGGATTTTCTCTGAACAGAAGCAAACCACCTCTAACCATAATTCCAGGATCAGTTTGTTTGGCCTCTCAAAATTCCTCCAGAGGCAGCCTCCTTGGGCATATAAAACTTTAAATTAGATCAAATCCATCTCTAATGCATTGCTAGGTAGGTCAATAGCTGAGCACAAGCTCATTCCCACATACAAGTTCCACCTCTCCCAACTGGACCAAAGTGAGCTATGGGAACAAAGTTAATAAGAGCAGGGACAGAGGTTGTGCATCGAACAAGCACAGTCAGGGGACAATCAGTAAGTTAAATGGCCCCTGAGAGGCAGTTCACACTCAAAAGAGCAATTTAAACTATTTATGATCACTGATGGGCCCTGAATTAGTTATAACTTCCCAAAGAAAAGATCTTGAAATTACCACAAAGCCGGTACTGGAGATGGTTGCTCGGTGCTCGCTGGAGGTCAGTGAGGAGAATGAGCTATTAGTCTGTATTAAGGAGTGAACTCCATGGTAATGGCGAGCTGGTATGTAATACAAATGCGGATGGCCTGACCTTGACTGCCTTTCAGTTCTGGGCACTCCATCTCAAAAGGAAATAGAGGTAGCCACAGGAGGGCCACAGGTGATTAAGCGTGTCAGTGAGGACTCAAAACCTCTAAATGAGGAAATGTTTAATTATACCACCAGCTAATTAGGAAGAACAAAGGAGAAAATGGACAGAGGTGTATACATGGAAAAAGGTGACTAAGTGAGGCCTCAAAGGTTCTCAATTAGACCTATATAAAACATACTCAAGGTTGCTTTTGAAAGAAAATTTTCAATCAACAAATTCTTTGGAAAAAATAAAGGACCAGTCTAGGCCAAGCAGTTCCAAACACCTAAATAAATATGTGCCTGTTTGAGATGGACAAAAAATGTTAACCAGTTATGAACTGTGTTTTATACAGGAAACTGTTATCTATTTATGTTGGTTAGAAAAAATTGCCATCAGCTAGAAAGGGATCATGGAGCACTCAAGGGTCAGCAAACTCTGGCCCTCTGGCCACTTCCAAGCTTGTGTCCTGTCTTGGTACTGTCAGCAAGGCATGTAGGATTTTCCATTTAAAAATTATTGAAGTGGGCAGGACACAATTATAATAGGGACTTCGAAAAATGCAATCAATGTAACCTAACTCTTTGTACCCTCAATGAATATCAAACAATAAAAAAAAATGGAAAATTGTTGAAGAAAATCAAAAGCATGACAATATTTTGTAACACATGAAAATTATACAAAACTAAATATTCATGTTCATGAGTTTCACTGGAACACAGTCACACCATTCACTTGCACTATAACAGCAGAACTGAGTAGTTGCAACAGAGACTTCATAGTCTAAAATATTTACTTTCTTGTCCTTTTCAGAAAAAGTCTGCCCGCCCACCCCCTGTAAGGTGTTGTAGGGATTAAATATTTTCCATGTGGCCAAGCCCCTGGACAATTGACAGCGCCCTACTGTTCCCGTGTCCTGCATCTAATTTACAGCTAGAGGGTCATTAAGTCTCCTACCAGCATCTCAGGCCTCACATCCCACAGCCAGCCCTAGCTGCCCAATTGCCTGCTGGATCCCAGGAGAAGCTCCCTAGCAACCTGGAGGTGGCCTGCTCTGAACCCTTGACTTCACAGAAGCATCTAGTGAGCAGTTCTCAGAGCCAGTAAAAAACAGAAACAAAGCCATGTCAGCCAGGGTGGGGACACGCCCAGGGGAAGAAGAGACATGTCAATTTGGCAGAAAGTTTTTCTGAAAAATAAATAAATACATAAAATTTAAGGGAGAATATTATTTTATTCAAATAAATCTAGTACACATATTGTAAATCCATTTTTTATAAAACCTTTTTTGATACACAGTGATAGTCCATCATCCCTAAAAAGAATAAAATCACAAGGCTAAGAAGAAAATACTTAGTATTTATGAATACGGTTTGCAGTGAAAATACATTTAAATATGTATTAACATAGGGAAATTACACAAAATTTATGTTCATCTGTATGGTCTCTAGTTTAATTTTTGATTAAAAAGAGGATATAAAACTTTTACCTTTACCGAGATGTATGTTGCCAAGCTCTGCCACGAGGGGGCAGCATTCCCCGTTATTTTACCTATTTTCTCAGCCTTTCAACTATCCTTAATGCCAATGTGTTAGAGTCACGGGAAAACTTGCATATATATTAATAATAAACAGTTACATATTGTATAATGCAACATATATTAGGTATAAGTTATGTAAATAGTATTATACAACATATTATGACATGTACATTATCTATATACATATATATCTTACATATTTGGGAGACAGTGGGAATGTATTTTATATACAGGTAAATAAGGTGAGTCTCACTAGAGCACAGAGAATCCAGTCAGAGTTCATTCATTCCCACTTAAAGAATGAGAGTGGTGCTGCTTAACATTAAGAAAGGAATAGGTGGGCAGCGCCTGTGGCTCAGTCAGTAAGGCGCTGGCCCCATAAACTGAGGGTGGTGGGTTCAAACCCGGCCCCGGCTGAACTGCAACCAAAAAATAGCCGGGTGTTGTGGCGGGCGCCTGTAGTCCCAGCTACTCGGGAGGCTGAGGCAAGAGAATTGCTTAGGCCCAGGAGTTGGAGGTTGCTGTGAGCTGTGTGATGCCATGGCATTCTACTGAGGGCCATAAAGTGAGACTCTGTCTCTACAAAAAAAAAAGAGAGAGAGGAATAGGTACATCAGAGCCTTCCCATTAGAAAGCTCCAGAAAGGCGTGGGCTAGGTAGAAGGCTGCATGGTCACTGACTGGCTTGTGGAAGGAGAGGCAGGACAGGAGTCATGGGATGTACAGGTCAGTAGCCAAGGAATCTGAGCCATGCCCAGTCCAAATCAGGAACCAAGACCACAAGAGACACAAAACCAGAGTTTAGAGAGCCAGGACGACTCTGGGGAGGCCCAGGCCCTGCGGGTGCATTCAGAGCTGCAGGTAAAGCCAGGCCAACAGTCCAGGCCTATAAACAGCAGCAAACCAATGCTCCAAATAGCTCACTGGGTCACGTATTCAGAATCTTAAAAATGTGACTTTCAGTTCACTTCCAAAAGAAGACTAGGAGTGGCAGAAGGGAGATTAAAATTCCAGCCTGTGCAGACATTGTGAAACATAAAACCCTGAATGTTAAGGAGTAATTAATGCCAAAACAGCTCAGTCAACATCTAACATCTGCCTCTGGAGCAAGGATGGAAAGTGCTGGAAATGATGGGATTCCCCAAATCTCGAAATCTGGACACACAGAACAGTTCCCAGGACAGGTGGGAACATCCCTTTGCTACAGTCAGGACTAAAGTTACCATCGGCACAGTCCATGTGCGTGAGGTCCAAGCACATGAAATGTCCACATAGGGTGTGTCAGCAGTTATCACACTTTCCCTACAAATCACTTCATTTAATCCCAAAAAAAAGACCTATAGGGTAGGTAACAATATCATACCCATTGTACAGACGAAGAAACAACCTCAGAGAGTTTAGTAACTTGTCCAAGGTCACAATAGTGAGTGATGGTGCCAGGACTTAAAACTCTTTTTGCTCCAAAATTGCCTGTTCTTTCTACCTTTGCTGTTCTCCAAATAGAAGTAGTTGCCTAAGCACCAAGAGATACATAGGAAGGCAAGTGTCAATCAGTAAAAGATTTTTATATATTTAAAAAAAAAAAAGTGGGGTAGGGAGGTACCTGTGGCTCAGTGGGTAGGGCGCTGGCTCTATATACCGAGGGTGGTGGGTTCGAACCTGGCCCTGGCCAAATTGCAACAGGCAGGCACCTGTAATCCCAGCTACTCAGGAGGCTGAGGCAAGAGAACCACCTAAGCCCAGGAGTTGGAGGTTGCTGTGAGCTGTGACACTACAGCACTCTACTGAGGGCAACAAAGTAAGACTGTGTCTCAAAAAAAAAAACAAGGTGGGGTGCCATGGCTCCACCTATAATCCTAGCACTTTGGGAAGCCAAGGACAATCACCACGAGTTTGAGACCAGCTTGGGTAACATACTGGGACCCCATCACTACCAAAAATAAATTTTTTGGAAGAAAAAACAGACAAATATAAAGGGATTTTTTTTTTCCCAAAGGCTAATAAGGATCCAGGGGTCATAAAGAGAAAAAAGAACACGAATTAGAGAATAAAGAAGGAAAAGATTAGATTCAGAAGGCAGGAGGAAGGGGAGAAAGGGGCAAGAAACTCAGCCGTGTCTCTCCAAAAGCAGCTAAGAGGTGCCTGCTGCATTTGGCGGGCAAACATTCTGAGGGAGCTTTTGTTTGGCAAAAGAATGGAACCAGAAAAGGTGCCTGGTACCTAATGGAAGCTCGGTCAACAGCTGTGGGAGGAATGCGGGAAGGAGGAGGTTTCTGGACAGGACTCAGAGTTGCAGGGAGCAGGGATTGAGCAGAAACAAAGACTGCCAGCATGTGAGTGAAGGGCCTCTCCGGAGTGCAGGAAGCTACATTCTTTACCTGATTACTTCAGCTTGAGTGTCCCTGGCAAGTGTTGGGCTGGTCGGTTTTGTTTCCCTTGTTGAAGCCTTGGGGAGGGAGGGCTTCGGGGATATGAGAGGCTGGCTCCCCGGGAGGGATCCTTCTGCGGGGCGGTGAGCAACAGCAGGGTGGGAGGCCAGAGCACACGGATGCTTACGCTGCAGGTGGTTCCCTTTCTGCCCAGAAATAGCGAGGCCAGCCTGGGATTGCCTGCTTTCCCAGTTCTCCTGCTGTGTTCTTTGCTTTAACGAGAGAGACAAAGAAGTGGGGAAAGGGGAGAGAGAAAAATAGAGAAATCAACCCGAATAGTAAGAAGATAGTCATGTGCCCACCTGGCAGGCAGGTGAAGGAAAAAAAGGGTGATAATTGGGAGAGAACTGTCTGGCAGAAGCAGCCCTCGTGAGGAACCTTGCAGTGTCCCCTGTGGTGGCTGCTGACTGCACAGCAGGGCAAGCCCTGCCCTGGCTCCCATTTCCCGTGTTTCAGCCCAGAGTAAGAGGCAGCTCCAGCAGACCAGAGGACCCTGGGACAAGTATCCAGTAGTCCCCACCCCACCCTTTTCTAGCTGTACCTGAATCACCTGCTCATCGAAGACTGTGTTTTCTGTCTATACCCGGCATGCTTTACCCACTGTCTTCTCCTGACCCCTTGGGGAATTCACCATCACTCTCTGTGGCCCCTTGGGGCTGTGAAACATGGTAGGGACATCAAAAGTGGACACCTTGCCCAGGCTCTCTGCATTGAATTGATCTGGAGTGACCCAACCAAAGCCAATGGTGGTCTTGCCAAGGCCTGATGTAGGGATATTAAGAGTCCAACCTTTCTCATTAGACAGATGTTTCTGAGCTGGAAGAATGCCAATCTGACACTGCCACCATCTTCTCTGCCACTCAAAGGGCAGAGACAAACTCCCGCCAATAAAATGTATGTTCCCTGGTCCAGGTATGTCTGAAGCAAGTCCCTTCTTGAGCTTCCCAATCACACGAGTAAAATAAATGGCCCTTTGTTGTTCACTCTGGTTTGGGTTTAGTTTCTGCAACTTGAGAGCGAACTGAGTCACCTCCCTTCCTAGCCCTCTGTCACTTCCCCAGGCTGCCTTTGCTCTCCTCCCACCTCCGCCTAGCTAACCCTGAAGTCTTCTGAGCCCCAACCCAGATGCCACCACCTCTTCTGCGCCTGATCCTTCCTGTGCCAACTCGCCTCTCCCACCTCAGTAGCTCCCTGACACTTTACCTGTACTTTCTGTGTCTATCATTTAGCCTCAGGGAATAAAAAACCTGGCTTAATGGCCACTTAGATAAATAGGAAACCATTTTTCTCACATAATAATCAGCCTGAAGGAAGGCAGCTGCCGGCTTTGATTCGCAGGCCTGACAATGTCAGGGACGGCACCTCTACAGTGGCCTTTGTCTTAGACTTGTCACTTCCACTGGACAGTTCCCAGACAGCCTTTGCCAGCCCAGCCCCTCCCCACTCTCCTTGCATGTAGTTCTCAGAATAACATAGTTATGTGCTGGGAATGCAAATCCTGTGACAGGGAGGACCTTCAAAAGTCCAGTCCTTTTCCCTCTGGGGACTGCCATACCTTGAATGAGGGAGGAACTGCCCAGGACAACCCTGGGAAGCAGGATGTCGATGTCATTCAAGCTTTGCTTTGTGAGTCATGCAACCCAGGCTGGGCTGTCTTTCTGTGTCCCTCAACTTCCGTGTAAGTGGGATACAGACAGTCAAGACTCCATCTGCTCCATACATCTTTCTTGAGCCTTGGGGGATGAGCTCCCAGTGTTTTGTCCTCTGCTGCCTGTCTGTAGGTCATAAATTCACCTCATGTGATTTGCGACGTGTTTGTTTTGCCTCACTGGACTCAGGCAACTGCTAAACCTGCAGCCCAGGATGCAGTTAGCAAAAATGTTGGGACTCCTATTCCTAGTCCTAGTGGTTGGCATAGAGACAGTCTTTGTGTCCTCCAAGCAATAGGAGTCCTCCCCTGGGGATGATTGTTAGTGAACCTGCTTCCCAACCTCATGGCTGCAGGATGGCTGCCACACATGTAGCCATCATATCTGTTGTCCAGGCAAGAAGAGAAGAAGCAGGACCAGCTGCTTCTCCTTTTCAGTCAGGAGAACAAGTTTTCCCAAAACCCACTAGCAGGCTTGGTGCCTGTAGCTCAGGTGGCTAAGGCACCAGCCACATACACCAGAGCTGGCAGGTGGGTTTGAATCCAGCCCAGGCCTACCAAACAACAATGACAACTACAACCAAAAAAAATAGCTGGGCATTGCAGTGGGCGCCTGTAGTCCCAGCTACTTGGGGAGACGGAGGCAAGAGAATCACTTAAGCCCAAGAGTTTGAAGTTACTGTGAGCTGTGACACCACAGCACTCTACCGAGGGCAACATAGCAAAACTTTGTCTATAAAAAAAAACCCACTAGCAGACTTCTACATACAATTCATGACTCCAAACTGCATCTTGACCACAACTAGTTATGATGAAGGGTAAGAAATGAACATTTAACTCCCCTGGCCTCTAGAGTAGACAAAGAAAAGAAGGAGGAGGCTGAGAATGGCTATTAGGTCAGCCTAAGAATAGTGTCCACCCTGCTTTCTTAAGGCTCTGATCACAGTACTATCTTTTATTACAGATTTTTGCATGCTAAGGTCTGAATTTCCTGTGGGAGGGGCCAAGTTCTCTATCACTGCTCTATTCACAGGGCCTAGCACGTAACACCCTGATAAATATGTGCCCGGTGACTGTGGTGCTGCTTCCTGCTCAGGCTGAGCAGATTGTGGCTGCAATGAGTAATTAAATGTGCATCCTTCTTTGACCTCTGAGCTATCCTGTTTGAAATTCATCTGGACAGAGTAGAAAGATACCAGGGATGTGTATTCCCATGCCTTGTCTAATCATCAGAAAGGGTTAAACCTTTTCTATTTCAGGTCTCCTGTGACCACGAAAGGTCCACTGGCAGGAGGGTCTATTTGGTGCTCTAAAGGCAAGCAATTGTGAGAATTAAGAATTAGCTCTCACCCTGACTATTCCCTTGATAAGGTTAGAATAAAAGCTGTAGTGACATTGCCAATGACCCAGATGTTGGAGAAACCTTGGATTAAGCCACAGAGGCCCTTGCCTCCAAATCCTATAATATTTAATTAACAGAGGCTCAACTTACAGAATTGGATTTAAATCCAGCACTTGAACGCTCACCCTACCCTGGCCTCTTCCCCATACCTAATCTCATTTTGTCCTCAGAGTGCAGAAAATAATGGTAATGCAGCTGCCGCGGAAAGTGGCTGTATGAGCATATTTCACATTGTGAAGATTCTTAATAAAGTAAAAGTGTGTTAAATGCACAAGCCCCTTCTTTTACATTCCTCCTGCCTAAATGGTAAATGATTTGTTACAGTTCCAAACCTCTGCAGCCCAGGGGCTAGGGAAAGCCATGTTGCCTTCTGCTGGCACGTGGTGTTTGCATGTGCTGGGTCCAGACCCACGTGAAACCCACACAGAGGTGAGTCAAGACAGGGCCGGCATCAGTGCCAGAGGCTGCCCTCCACCCTCACACCTACCTGTCGTAAGCCAATAACAACTATCACCGCAGTTACCATTTGCTGAGAACTTACGACACGTGAAGAGCAAGCATTGCACACACTCTCATTCAATCTTCTCAGCCTTCCAAGAGGCTGGGTAATATCATTACCCCTATTTTGCAGACAACAAAAGTGAGGCTCAAAGAGGTTAAATCACTGATCCAGGATCATACTCATAGTGGGTGGAAGAGCCTAAGCCCACAAAAGCCCCCACACTCCCATGCCACCACTGCATGAGGCTAGGGAGTGGCTGTAAGTCAGGGTGGCAGGATGGACCCACCTGGGAAGTTTGAGGGATCACAACCAATTAAATCTTAATACCTGGGTATGAGATTTAAGCTCCCAGCTGCACTGCAGTGCTATAATCTGAATGCTCGTGTCCGCCCGAAATTCATACGTTGAAACCTAATCCTCAATGTGATGATGTTGGGAGGTGGGGATTTGGGAGGCAGACCCCTCAAGAAGGGGGTTAGTGCCCTTATGGAGGAGGCCCCAGAGAGCTCCCTCACCCCTTCCACCATATGAAGACACAGCCAGAAGGTATCATCTATGCAGAAACTGGGTCCTCACCAAATCTGCCTTGATCTTGGACTTTCTGACTTTCAGAATTTTTTTTAATTTTATAATATTACAGAAGTACAAATGTTTTTTGTTACGTTGATCACTTTTGTTATGCTTGAGTCAGGGTTATAATTGTGCCTATCACCCTGATAGTGTTCATCACACCCATCAGATAGGTTTTTACCCATCCCCTCATCCCCCACTCTTCTGGTTGAATTCCACTTTATTTTACTTCCCTCTGTGCACATGTGCGCTCATCAGTTAGTTCCAATTTAATAGTGAGCACATGTGGTGTTTGTTTTTCTTTAGATTCTTCGCTTAGGATAATAGTCTCCAGTACCATCCAAATTGCTGCAATACATCTAATTCATCCTTCTTCGGGGCTGAGTAGTACTCCATGGTATACATCCATATACTACATTTTGTTAATCTACTCATGAATTGATGGGCACTTGGGGTGATTCCACATCTTTGCAATTGTGAAGTGTGTTGCAATAAACATTCAAGTGCAGGTATCTTTTTCATAAAATGACTTCCAGCTTTCAGAATCTTGAGAAATAAATTTTTATTGTTTCTCAGCCCCGCCGTCCATGACATTTGGTGACAGCAGCCCCAATGGACTATGAAATAAAGGTAAAATTGGAAAGGCACCTTTCTTGGAGTCAGACCTTTGGAGTGACTTTCTGGCTTTGGGCATCACAAGGTGATTGATTTTAGGACCTAATCAACCACCCTGCCCACCTCAGAAGGCACAGGAGCCAAAGGCTGCAGACAACCTGGGTGAACTCTAAAAGGTTCGATAACACACAACAGCACAGACAGACGCAGGCCAGGGACGGCAAGACCTGTAGCCGCAGCTCTGAGAAGAGCTGTAATTCTGTGATTGGCCACCTTACCACTGATTTTCTTTATTCATTCAATAAGCATTCACTAAGCATTTAACATGAGCAAGCTGTCAGCTGGAAAGGGAGGACTATAGCGTTCCTTCCCTCCAGAGGAATTATCTTGCATTCCCTGCCCTGCATCCACTCATGACCCAAGGAGAAAAGCTGATGTAAAAAAAAATGAATGCCAATAGTCACATGTACATCAAATGCCCATTAGTGGCACAGCCAGGAGGGCTTGAAGAGTCCTAGCAAGGAGAGAGCCCCACAATCATGGGGCTTCACACAGCAGGCTGCAGATGCTAGAGCAGCCTCCCTGCCGGGTGCAGAACCAGTATGCTCTGTGAGAATTCTCCCCATCCCAGGTCAGTTCTGGCCTGAGCAGGGCTGGGAGTTGGGCCTGGGGTTGGCAAGCCAAAATCCACCATGGCAAGAGGGTGAGGTGGGGGAGAGGGAGAAATTGTCAGGTTCTCCTTGGCAGGTGGGTGATAGCAGGGCAGCAGGCTTCTCTCACCCCATCCAAACACCCTCAGCAAACATGAAGACCAGGGTTCTCCCCTGGGAAACCCAGACAACAGGAAGTCCCAGCACCACTGGGATATTCAAGCATTACATAGACTTGGCTCTTATTGATGGAGTTCCTTCCATGGGCTGGGCAGTGTTCACCAAATCACCCACTCTATGATCTTAGGGAATCCTCCCAACAATGATGGGAAGGGCACCATTATTATACCCTCATATCCAGGGAGGGAAACTGATTCCCAGAGAAGTAAAGCAATTTTCTCAACATCACATAACTAATCAATAGCACAGTTAAGTCAAACTCAGACCTGTCTTTTTCTGAAGCCCATCACCTACACCATGGCATACCATATAGCAGGAGTTTGTAACCAGATGTCCATAGACCTCCAAGGAGTCCATGAATAGAATTCAGGAATCTGTGACCTTAAGTGGGAAAAAAAGAACATCTTTATTCAGTAGCATACTGCCAGGGAATGAAGTGGGTAAAGGGAATCTTTGGCCCCTACAGGGATATATTGTATCACTGACAATGTTTAAAATCAATGATGCATGTGATAATAAAAGCAACTTCAAGTTGGGTATTGTTTATAAATTTTCTGCAGACCATGTGCTCCTTTTGCCTACATTAACATCTAATTAAAATTTCTCATTTCTGTCTATTATGAATATCTGCATCCCCATGGAAGTATTAATAGTAACAGTGACTTTGTCACCAATAAAGTTATTTCACATCACATTACAATTGTTGCAGATGTCTACAAGGTATGATTTATATTCACAACTGCTTTAAAATTAGGGTGATTAAGGCTTGGCACCCATAGCATCAAGCAGCTAGAGCGCCAGCCACATACACCAGAGCTGGCAGGTTGGAATCCAGCCTGGACCTGCCAAACAACGACAACTGCAACAAAAACAAACAAACAAAAAAAAATAGTCAGGCATTGTGGTGGGTGCCTGTATTCCCAGCTACTCAGGAGGCTGAGGCAAGAGAATCACTTTAGCCCAAGAGTTTGAGGTTGCTGTGAGCTGTGATGCCATCGCACTCTACCCAAGTTGACAGCTTGAGACTCTGTCTCAAAAACAAATAATAAATAATAAAAATAAAATAAAATTAGGGTGATTATAAACTGTTGCTAGATTTTGCTGTTTAATGGGCTAATACAAAAGATAATCTGTTACTAGATTCACAAATTTATTTTTTTTTTGTTTTGTTTTTTGGTGTTGCTTAGCCCTATTTCAATATGATCCATTTCCCCTATAATTCTATGTATTATAAAAGATGTCCCTAGGCTCTACACAACACATGAAGAAAATGAAGAGCACCTTCTACCCACTCTGTTAGGAGAAAATGCTATATAATGCTGGAAATATTATAATCTTTGTGCTATTTCACTTTACATGTTTGTGTCTTATTTCCCCTAAGTAAATTACCAGCTCTTTAGAGCATGGACTGAGTCATATAGAGTAGAACCTCTATAAGTTGACCACCCAAGTGACTGTAAGAAACTGGTCAATGCATAGAGATGGTCAACATAAGGAACTAGGCCTCAGACTGTACTGATACATACATGTGGTGCATGTCTGGTCTATGAAAATGAGGTCAACTTAGGGAGGTGGTCAACTAGGGAGGTTCTACTGTAGTTCTTTATTTCCTCCACAGACCCTCAAAGAGAGTAGTTACTCAACCATTGTTTATTGATAGAGACTGATAGAAATCCTTCAAGCTTCAATGATTAAACCCAGTATTACATTCAGTGACTGGGAAACAAACAATATGGAAGAGGAAAGGTATTGAGATCAAACCTTCAGGTAGTTGGCAAACTCCATAAACGGGGTGCTGGACCTTACTTCTTAGAGACTAACTATAGCCGGAGGAAAAAATGGTCCACTGGAATTTTCTATCAAGGCTGTTAGGGTAGGTAGGGCAGAGTGCCCAAATTCCATGGGAACCAGAGCAGACTCCAAGCTGGGAAAATACTCCTGAGCAAGATGGCATCATTTTTGTAAACTCTTGAAGCCTTATGAAATAATGTAAGATGGCCTGGAATCCCAGTTTCTTGCAAAGAACCCTACTCTAGAGGGGTGGAGCAAGATGGCAGCTGAGTAACAGCTTCCCTGCAACTGGGCGCAGTGAGTCTGGAGACATAAGACTCTAGGCATCTCTGGCTGGTGGGATCTGCCTATAATCATCCCTTTGAGGACACAGGGAGTCAGCAAGAGACTTCTGGACCCCAAGAGGAGGACAAAAACAGTGGAAAACTGGCGAGCAGTTGCATGTGTTCAATTGACCTAATCCCGGCGGCAGCCGTAAGTACATGCACAGTGAGACTGCAAACTGGAAAGGCCTTACCTGTGAACTGTTTCGGTGTTTTTGAACTTGGCACTCAGTTGAACTGCCTTGGGGTGAGCTTCAGCAGGAGTGCAGAGAACTTTGGGCATTGTCTGGGGCCCCAGACTGAGCTGCTGGGCCAGACGGAGCTAACAGTGTTCGGCTGTGGGCCGCAGGAAGCCATTGTGAGAGAACTGCCCCAGCAAGCTCTGCCCTCAGGGTTGCAGAGCAAGGATTGGGCGGAAGCTAGTAACCTAGTGACTGAGCTGCCTTACAGCCTTAACCCTCAGGGGCAGAGTGAAACTGGTATTGGCACACTGGAGCCTCGGGCTGTTGCCCTGGGTAGAGTGCAGTGGTGTCACAGCTCATACAACCTCAAACTCCTGGGCTTGGCACCACCTGTACCTCTATAAGAGCTGTGCCACGACCCCCGACCCGTGACCCGCGCCCACCGGGCCTCAGCATGCCCTGACTAGGAACTGTGGGAGCCACGCAACCCTGAGTCCTCCCTCCTGTACCCTCCCTATCTCCACACCAGCCCGCTCGTCTGGCAAGGGACTCTGGAAGCCGCATACCCTCTGGAGCCCTCCCTGCCTCTGCGCAGAGCCCATCTCCTGGCCAGAGACTGCGGGAGCCTTGGGCTCTCTGTGCCAAAGTCACTGGGCACAAGGCACTCCCAGAACTGTGCGCACCACCTCCGGCCCTGTTGCTGGATCCGGGTGTATCACACTCCTGAGCTGCTTCCACAACCAGAACTCCCTGGCTGGGGCAGCCCCAGAGGAACTACACAGGGTCACTCCCTACCTACAAAGATCCAGAAACAATAGAGTGATACCGCTGGGGTCTAATCTTGGACAGACACCTCTCCAACTCTGAGACAGCCAGAGGCAATGGTGAAAAACAATCGTGAAGCGAAATCAACAGAAAAACTCTGGCAATATAAATAATCAGAGTAGATCAACTTCCCCAAAGATCAATGGGGCAGACATAGAACAAGATCCCATGCACAAACAAATAGCTGAGATCTCAGAAATCGAATTCAGAATCTGGATAGCAAATAGGATCAAATTAGAATTCCAAGCAGTAACCCAAAATATATCTCAAGAATTCAATGAATTCAAAGACCAAATGACCAAAGATTTTGACACATTGAGACAAGAAGTTGCAGCCCTCAAAGATCTGAGAAACACAGTAGAATCCCTCAGTAACAGAATGGAGCAAGCAGAAGAAAGGATTTCTGACATTGAAGACAAAGCTTTCGAACGCTCCCAAACTCTCAAAGAGGAAGAGAAATGGAGGGCAAAAACAGATCACTCTCTCAGAGAGTTCTGGGATAATTCAAAGAAAATCAATATTTGTCTTATAGGGATCCCCGAAAGTGACAAAGTGGCTTCACAAGGCACAGAGTCTCTTCTCCATGAGATTATGAAGGAAAACTTCCCAGACATGCCAAGAGATTCCGAAATTCAGATAGCAGACAGTTTCAGAACTCCAGCACAACTCAACCCAAATAAGACATCCCCCAGACACATCATAATCAATTTCACTAAAGTTAATATGAAGGAGAAAATTCTGAAAGCAGCCAGACGAAAGAAAACCATCACCTACAAGGGCAAGAATATTAGAATAACTACAGATCTCTCTGCTGAAACCTTTCAAGCTAGAAGAGGATGGTCATAAACTTTTAATCTCCTAAAACAAAATAATTTTTGACCCAGGATCCTGTACCCAGCTAAACTGAGTTTCATTTATGACAGAGAAATTAAACACTTCAATGACAGTCACATGTTGAACAAATTTGCCATAACTAAACCAGCTCTCCAGGATATTCTCAGACCTATCCTCCATAAAGACCAGTGTAATCCTCCACCACAAAAGTAAAGCCACCCAGAAAATTTTGATCAAATTCCAACTTCCACAGTTGCAAAAGGATTAAAAATGTCCACCGGACTCTCAAAAGGTTTATCAATATTCTCAATTAACGTGAATGGTTTAAATTGTCCTCTAAAGAGGCACAGGTTGGCTGACTGGATACAAAAACTCAAGCCAGATATCTGCTGCATACAAGAATCGCATCTTACATTAAAAGACAAATATAGACTCAAGGTGAAGGGATGGTCATCTATACTCCAGGCAAATGGAAAGCAGAAAAAATCAGGCATTGCAATCCTATTCGCAGATGCAATAGGCTTTAAACTAACCAAAATAAGGAAGGATAAGGATGGACACTTCATATTTGTTAAAGGTAATACTCAATATGATGAGATTTCAATTATTAATATTTATGCACTCAACCAGAATGCACCTCAATTTATAAGAGAAACTCTAACAGACATGAGCAACTTGATTTCCTCCAGTTCCATAGTAATTGGAGATTTTAACACCCCTTTAGCAGTGCTGGATAGACCCTCCAAAAAGAAGCTAAGCAAAGAAATTTTAGACTTAAACTTAACCATTCAACATCTGGACTTAACAGACATCTACAGAACATTTCATCCCAACAAAACTGAATACACATTCTTTCCATCAGCCCATGGAACATACTCCAAAATTGACCACATCCTAGGCCACAAATATAAACTTAGCAAATTTTAAAAAATAGAAATTATTCCTTGCATCTTCTCAGACCATCGTGGAATAAAAGTTGAACTCAATAACAACAGGAACCTGCATACCCATACAAAAACATGGAAGCTAGGGCGGCGCCTGTGGCTCAGTGAGTAGGGCGCCAGCCCCATATGCCGAGGGTGGCGGGTTCAAACCCAGCCCCGGCCAAACTGCAACCAAAAAAATAGCCAGGCGTTGTGGCGGGCGCCTGTAGTCCCAGCTGCTCGGGAGGCTGAGGCAAGAGAATCGCGTAAGCCCAAGAGTTAAGAGGTTGTTGTGAGCCGTGTGACGCCACGGCACTCTACCTGAGGGCGGTACAGTGAGACTCTGTCTCTACAAAAAAAAAAAAAAAAAAAAAAACATGGAAGCTAAACAACCTTATGCTGAAGGATAAATGGGTTATAGACGAGATTAAGAAGGAAATCACCAAATTTTTGGAACAAAACAACAATCAAGACACGAATTACCAGAACCTATGGGATACAGCAAAGGCAGCCATAACAGGGAAATTTATAGCACTGCAAGCTTTCCTCAAGAAAACGGAAAGAGAGGAAGTTAATAACTTAATGGGACATCTCAAGCAACTGGAGAAGGAAGAACACTCCAACCCTAAACCCAGCAGAAGAAAAGAAATAACAAAAATCAGAGCAGAATTAAATGAAATTGAAAACAAAAGAATTATACAACAGATCAATAAATCCAAAAGTTGTTTTTTGAAAAGATCAATAAAATAGATAAACCTTTGGCCAACCTAACCAGGAAAAAAAGAGTAAAATCTCTAACTTCATCAATCAGAAATGGTAACAATGAAATAACAACAGACCCCTCAGAAATTCAAAAAATCCTTAACGAATACTACAAGAAACTCTACTCTCAGAAATATGAAACTCTGAAAGAAATTGACCAATATCTGGAAGTACGCCATCTACCAAGACTTAGCCAGAATGAAGTGGAATTGTTGAACAGGCCTATATCAAGTTCTGAAATAGCATCAACTATACAAAATCTCCCTAAAAGGAAAAGCCCAGGACCAGATGGCTTTACATCAGAATTCTACCAAACCTTTAAAGAGGAACTAGTACCTATATTACTAAACCTCTTCCAAAATATAGAAAAAGAAGGAATATCACCCAACACATTCTACAAAGCAAACATCACCTGATCCCCAAACCAGGGAAAGACCCAACAAGAAAAGAAAATTATAGACCAATATCACTAATGAATGTTGATGCTAAAATACTCAGTAAGATCCTAACAACCAGAATCCAACAACACATCAAAAAAATTATACACCATGACCAAGTGGGATTTATCCCAGGGTCTCAAGGCTGGTTCAATATACGTTAATCTATAAATGTAATTCAGCACATAAACAAACTAAAAAATAGGGACCATATGATTCTTTCAATCGATGCAGAAAAAGCTTTTGATAATATCCAGCATCCCTTCATGATCAGAACACTTAAGAAAATTAGTATAGAAGGTACAGTTCTTAAACTAATAGAGGCCATCTACAGCAAACCCACAGCCAATATCGTATTGAATGGAGTTAAATTGAAATAATTTCCACTTAGATCAGGAACAAGGCAATGTTGCCCATTGTCTCCATTGCTCTTTAACATTGTAATGGAAGTTTTAGCCATTGCAATTAGGGAAGAAAAGGCAATCAAGGGTATCCACATAGGGTCAGAAGAGATCAAACTTTCACTCTTCGCAGATGATATGATCGTATATCTGGAAAACACTAGGGATTCTACTACAAAACTTTTAGAAGTGATCAAGGAATACAGCAACATCTCAGGCTACAAAATCAACGTCCGTAAATCTGTAGCCTTTATATATACCAACAATAAAAGCCGAAAAAACAGTCAAGGACTCTATTCCTTTCACAGTAGTGCCAAAGAAGAGGAAATATTTGGGAGTATACCTAACAAAGGACATGAAAGATCTCTACAAAGAGAACTATGAAACTTTAAGAAAAGAAATAGCTGAAGATATTAACAAATGGAAAAACATACCATGCTCATGGCTGGGAAGAATCAACATTGTTAAAATGTCTATACTACCCAAAGGAATATATAATTTTAATGCAATTCCTATTAAAGCTCCATTGTCATATTTTAAAGATCTTAAAAAAATAATACTTCCTTTTATATGGAATCAGAAAAAACCTTGAACAGCCAAAACATTACTCAGCAATAAAAACACAGCAGGAGGAATCATGCTACCAGACCTGAGACTGTACTATAAATCAATAGTGATCAAAACAGCATGGTATTGGCACAAAAACAGAGAAGTAGATGTCTGGAACAGAATAGAGAACCAAGAGATGAATCCAGCTACTTACCGTTATTTGATCTTTGACAAGCCAATTAAAAACATCCAGTGGGGAAAAGATTCCCTATTTAACAAATGGTGCTGGGTGAACTGGCTGGCAACCTGTAGAAGATTGAAACTGGACCCACACCTTTCACCATTAACTAAGATAGACTCTCACTGGATAAAAGATTTAAACTTAAGACATGAAACTATAAAAATACTTGAAGAAAGTGCAGGGAAAACTCTTGAAGGAATCTGCCTGGGTCAATATTTTATGAGGAGGACTCCCCAGGCAATTGAAGCAGTATCAAAAATACACTACTGGGATCTGATCAAACTAAAAAAGCTTCTGCACAGCCAAGAACACAGTAAGTAAAGCAAGCAGACAGCCCTCAGAATGGGAGAAAATATTTGCAGGTTATACCTCTGATAAAGGTCTAATAACCAGAATCCACAGAGAACTCAAACATATTAGCAAGAAAAGAACACATGATCTCATCTCAGGGTGGGCAAGGGACTTGAAGAGAAACTTCTTAAAGAAGACAGACGCATGATCTACAAACACATGAAAAAAAGCTCATCATCCTTAATCATCAGAGAAACGCAAATCAAAACTACTTTTGAGATATCACCTAACGCCAGTAAGAGTAGCCCACTTAACAAAATCCCAAAACCAGAGATGTTGGCGTGGATGTGGAGGAAAGGGCACACTTCTACACTGCTGGTGGGAATGCACACTAATACGTTCCTTCTGGAAGGATGTTTGGAGACTACTTAGAGACCTAAAAATAGACCTGCCATTCGATCCTATAATTCCTTTACTAGGTTTATACCCAGAAGACCAAAAATCACAATATAACAAAGACATCTGTACCAGAATGTTTATTGCAGCCCAATTCATAATTGCTAAGTCATGGAAGAAGCCCAAGTGCCCATCGACCCACGAATGGACTAGCAAATTGTGGTACATATATACCATGGAATATTATGCAGCCTTAAAGAAAGATGGAGACTTTACCTCTTTCATGTTTACATGGATGAAGCTGGACCATATTCTTCTTAGCAAAGTATCTCAGGAATGGAAGAAAAAGTATCCAATATACTCAGCCCTACTATGAAGCTAAATTATAGCTTTCACATGAAGGCTATAACCCAACTATAGCACACAACTATGAGGAAAGGGCCAAGGAAGGGGAGGGGAGGGGGGAGGTTAGGGTGGAGGGAGGGCAATGGGTGGGGCCACACCTATGGTGCATCTTAGAATGGGTACAGGCAAAACCTACTAAAGGCAGAATACAAATGTCTACATACAATAACTAAGAAAATGCCATGAAGGCTATGTTGAACAGTTTGATGAGAATATTTCAGTTTGTATATGAAACCAGCACATTGTACCCCTTGATTCACCAACTTGGACACAGCTATGATCTAACAATAAAAAAAAAAAAAAGAACCCTACTCTACCCAGAATCTCACACAACTCCAGTCTCTCTGGCACTAGGAAGCTGAAGAGGGTTCTGGGAGTCCTTGGCTGTAGTTGATACCAAGAGAATGACTGTTCCCATTATCTTTGTTGTACAATAAACACCTGAGAATTTACAGCATAAGACAACCACCATTTTGGTTTGCTTTCAAATTCTATAGGAATTCAGGCACAGTGGGTTTGGGTCTTCTCCTCTCTGTGATGTCTTGTGCTTCTAAGGAGACTTCTGCACTCACATGTCTGGTGACTGGGCTGGGGTGTCTGAGAACCAGCCAGCACATGTTTATTTGACCTCTCCACATGTGTTGGGCTTCTCACAACATGGCTCCTGAGTTCTGAGAGAAGGCTTTCTAAAAGGGAGTCTCTAGAGAGCAAGCATTGGGAGAACACCACGTGGAAACCACATGCATGGCCTTTTCTGACAGAGCTCTTCCACCATGCTCTGCTGGTCAAAGCAGAAGCAACCCTCACAGACCCAACCCCTTGATAGGAAGAGCACCAAAGAATCTTGGAGCCACACTTTACAATCACCACACTGACCAAGTGGATATTATCTCTACTAAGCTTGGAGATAGTATCTAGAGCCACCAGAAGGCTAGAAATAAGCTAGTCTCTGAGCTGGGTGGAAGAAGACAGGTGCAGTAGGAGATGGCCTCAGCAAACTCCCTGGGATTGTCTCTCAGGATATGTCCACCTGCCCCACAAGAGGCGCCCAGAGAATTCACAGTGGCTGGCAAAGCTTTGCAAACAAAAAGAGGCCTCTTGTCACCATTCTCCCCACCCCACCTTTGTTGCTATTCCTCTGGAATACCTCTTCACCCCCAAATTACCCTCCAGCAAAAAATCTGCTCCCACAAAGCATGCCGCTGTGTCTCATTGTTCCTCTATTAAGACACATCATTCACCAACACTACGTTTCTTAAAAGATACCCTCAGCTGTCACTTACATAAGGGAACTTGGCAAAAACAGATGGAGCACTCCAGCAGTGCCTCTGCCTGGGGCAGTATATGCTAATGTCTTGGCATACGCACCTTGAGCTGCTTTGTTCCCCAGCAAAGTTCCCTCAGCTGGAAAGCTCCAAGGTGTGAGCAAGATCACGGAAAAGTGAGCAGAGGAAGCTGTTCCTTTCTCCTCCAGATCATAAAACCACCCTCTCATCAATCAAATGGTTGGAGAAATCCGTAGAGCTACTCCCTAAAATCAGCAGGAGAGAGGAAACACAATGCTGTCTAAAGAAAGAGGCTACACACAGACAGAAGAAACATGCTACCAGGACGAAGGAGAAAAGGGCATTTGTGACAGAGGGAATGGCAGGCTCAAAGGAGTAGGGTGCTGGCCGCATATGTCAGAGGTGGCGGGTTCAAACTCAGCCCCGGCCAAAACTGCAAAAAAAAAGAAAGACGGGAGGCAGGAATGTGCCCGCTTTGTTTGTATTGGGATAGCTGGTCCAGAGTAGAGTTTCTGGTTTTGAAAAGAGGCCATTTGTGATTTTGCCTGCTCAAACGACACCCCCCTCCCCATTCGGGAAGCAGCTTCATCCCATGTGGTTCACCGTAGCCCTGGGATGGCCAAGTGACACAGGCCTATCTCATCCTACAGACTGCCCTTTTGACATCAGTTACTGGTCCAAAGACAGGCAAATGACCAGGCCAGGCCAACCAGAGCCCATTCTCAGGAATATTTCCAACTGGAGTGAGTGGGGGAACTCTTTTCACTCTGCTCTCAAGAGGAGAGGCAGAAGAACATAAGGGCTCCTCAGTCAAAATAACTCAAGTTCCAAATCTCTTTACTGGGTTTTCAAGCTTGGGAAGGTTTCTCACCAAGGGTCCCATTTCCTCATCTGTAAAATGAGGATAACCTTACCCACCTCAGAGGTTTGTGCTATGGATGAAACAAGACCACCAATTCACATACCTCAAATAATGCTTGGCACTTACTGAGAGCTCAACAGATAGCTGTTCTTCTTTAGAGATGGCGATCCAGGGCTGCTGTCATCACAGCACCAGCTTTAGAGGACTGGATGGCCTGAAAGAGTTAAGTCAGTCTTCAAAGGAAGCAGGAATGAGAGTAAATTGAACACCAGTAGACAACAAACTTCCTTCCTACTGCTTGGTTGTAGGAGTCAGTATAGTCATCTTTTTAAAAATTAAGCTGGCTAGGGAGGCGCCTGTGGCTCAAAGGAGTAGGGCGCCAGCCCCATATACTGGAGATGGCAGGTTCAAAGCCGGCCCTGGCCAAAAACTGCAAAAAAAAAAAATTTTGAAGCTGACTCCGCAGTGCTGTAACTCAGTGGGTAGAGAGCCAGCCACCTACACAGAGGCTGTCGGGTTCAAACCCAGCCTGGGCCAGCTAAAAAACAACAATAACAACTGCAACCAAAAAAACGGCTAGGTGTTGTGGCGGGCGCCTGTGTTCTCAGCTACTTGGGAGGCTCAAGCAATAGAATCGCCTAAGCCCAAGAGGCTGAGGTTGCTGTAAGCCATGACACTACGGCACTCTACCCAGGGTGACAGCTTGAGACAAAAAACAAAAGCAAAAAATTTAAGCTGACTTGATTTTGATTTCTGTTAATGGCACCTGAAAAACACTTGAGTCGCATTTTTTAATGCAAAAATAGACTATATCCATAAAGTATTTCCCTAATTATAAAATCAACCCATTGAAACAATGCTAGAATTTTTAACCATTCTCTTTTTCTTGTTCCTTTCCCCAAAAATCACTTGCTAAGCTCCCAAGGATGCAAGTCCAGCTAGAGGAGGGGCCAAGAAGGAGGAGTCAAGATGGGGATATGGGCTCTAGATATAGAGAAAAGGATTAAGCAGCCGCCAGTCTTGTGGCCCCCAAATCGTAAGGATCCCCCAATTCCCTGATCTCCACTCTAAAAAACCAATGAAAGCCCAGCTCAGAATGCCATATCCCAAATCATAACCAAAATCAGAGTGGCAGAATCCTCATAAGAAACCAAATGGAAAACCCACTCAGATGGGAGAAGAATGCCTGCTCTCACGTGGTTGTGTGAGAACAAATGTCAAAAACATAAATGGGAAGAAAATATAATTATTTGCAACTGGTTTCAGCTCTACACCTGGAAAACCAAAGAGAATAAAATTAAAACCAAAAAAACCTGTTAAAACCAATAGGCAAATTCAATAAGATGGCTAGCTATAAAAATGCATGTATGAAATTCAATAGCTTGCTACACACCCACAACCATTTGAAGACATAATAATAATAAAAGAAAAACATTCATATAAATAGCTGCTATCCAAGAAAGTTAAAAACAAAATAAAACAAATAGCTAAGTATAAACCTAATAAGAAATGTGCTAAACCTATATGAAGAAAATTTTTTAAATTCTAATGAAGCCCTTACATAACTTTGTAGAGTCTGGCAGATGATAAGGCAGAGTTGGAGAACAGATATGGCACCAGAGAACAGAGATCAGAGAGACTAGACGAAAGAGAGGCATGGAAGGGGCAGGAAGGCAGAGCCTGCTATTCTGCTGGAGCTAATCGGTGTGTGGCTGCAGGTGCCTTCCCGGGGGGCCACAGGCTGGACATGGGCAGGGAGGAGCTGACCCATGTTCTCTGAGGCACCTCTCCTCCCCTGGGGTCACATTGCACTCCAGGTTCCCAAGATTTAGGGGCAAACCAGGGACTGAGCGAGCCAGCAAAGATAGACCCTAAAGAGCAGAGGCATCACCATTAAAAGAAGCAACATCTATCTATCCCAGAAACCAGAACCCCCATCTCGGCTCCCCAGTGCACATTTTAACTTTCAGGAGCCTGTATCTTGCCCCTGGGAGAGAAAAAACCTGGGGCAAATATCCCTGCGCCCAGTTTCCTGAAGATCAATTTGTATCAATCAATTACCCAGATCACGACTGGCGCACTGGGATCCTTTCAAAGAAATAATTTTATAACTCTCAACCACACACATACTGCTTGAGTACCAAATTGTGTGAAATGGAAACAGAACTAGAGTTTGAATCTTCCATTTGGAGATAGTTTCTTCTCCACAGCACTCAGATATCTTGATAAATATATGTCTGCTTGTTTGATATGAAAAGTATGAGAAAAGGGGCAAGTAATCTCCCAACCTGATCCAGTCACCAGAAAATCTCTGCCTTACCTCATTCCTGTGGGCTGAAAGTACTGAAGCCCTCCTTTAAAATGCAAATATCATCTAAGAAGGTTGACACATAAATCATTGTCTTTCGTTAATGTCACAGACCAGAGCAGTTTATCAATCACTAATTTTTTTCCATGCGACTCACTAACTGGAGACGTGTCTAGATTAACTGAATAGGATGGAAGGAGGGCAGGCAGAACACCTGTGTTTTCACCTACAAAACCAGGAGGGACAGATTATCAATGAAATCCTTAGGTTCCATACATCCTGCTATGATCTCAATGTGTTCCCCCCACCCAAAACTTCATGTGTTGAAACTTAATCACCAATGAGATTATGTTAAGAGGTGGGGCCTGTTTAGGAGGTGATTAGGTCATGAGGGCAGAGCTCTCGTGGATGGGATTGGTGCCCTTATAAAAGAGGTTTGGGAGAGCTGTGTGCCCTTCCCTTGGAGTTGGACTTCTCAGCCTCCAGCAAGAAATAATTTTCTGTTGTTTATAAATTACCCTGCTTGTTATAGCAGCCCCCACAGGATAAATGACCCCCACTTCCATCAGAGGGTTAAGCCTACCTTGTACATGCATCTTGGAATCCTGACACAATAGAGTCCCGCCCCGTCCCATCTCTGGCATTTTAATCCAAATCTCTTTGTTCTGTTAGGCAGCTGATTGGGGTTTTTTTTTACTCATTTGACAAGTGGATCTTTTTGAAGTTCTCATTTAAAATAATTTGATATTCAAGCTGTATGTGTGTGGTTGAAAGTCATAAAACTATTCATCTGAAAGACCTCTCCTTTTCCCTCAGATACCAATTGAAGTGTGCAGCAGATCCCCCGAGCAAAGCTTGCTGCCTGGAAAACCCTTTTTCAGCAATGCGTTGCCACCATCACTAAATTGAGTTATTTCAGCAGCCTTTGATGCTCTTTTTTTTTTTTCCCTAAGTATGCATATGAAAACTGAACAGCAGCATAATTTAATTCTTCAAGATTTGCTTTTTAATCACCAGGGTAATTCTTCTGGGGTACAGAGAATTGACCCCATTTTCTCAAGTTGAAATTGATTTAGGTCAAATAATTCTTAGAATTTGAATTAGGTAGTTTTCTCCTTATTGGCATGAACTTGAAACTTCATTTTCCAGCAGCTGGGAACATCTGTGCCACCTATGAATCACAGATGATTTGCAGAAATTCAATATAGGCAAAGAAGGTATTCGCAACTCACTGAATTCTATCAGCAGAATTCTTCATGGTGATCTGAATTGGTGTTGAGATATTACTGTTAGGTGTCTGAATTTCTTTTGCAAAAAGGAAAATGAGATGATTACCAAGGACTAAAAATGTAATCAAAATAACATGACCATTTTGATGTTGAATAAGAAATGTTTCTGTAAACACTGTGGCATATTATTCCAGAATGGAAATATTTACTACAAGGGGACTATATTCAAAACTATATCATGGAAAATTTTTTTTTTTTTTTTTTTGTGGTTTTTGGCCGGGGCTGGGTTTGAACCCGCCACCTCCGGCATATGGGACCAGCGCCCTACTCCTTGAGCCATAGGCGCCGCCCTATATCATGGAAAATTAAGAGCTTTCTTCCCCTTAACTCAAATGTGCACCCACAGCATTATTGTCTGATTATTTATTCAATGACCAAGGAAAAAATATATCTATCTATAATAATGCACCCCACTTATGTCAAGGCATTTATTCACACAGGGATCGAGTTTGAGTATAAATATTTCCATATGGTTTGTCAATTATCTTTCATAATAAAAATACCAGCTTAGGTTTCCCAACAGAAAAGGATCCTCTTAAAAAGCCAGATGATTAAAGAAAGCAAACAAAGGATAGACTTAATAATCAAAGACCTAAGACCAAAAGCCAGCAGCAGCTCTGCCCGTCAGCTGCCTGCAGACTTGGCCTTCGTTTATTTGACCATCTGGGCACTCAATGAATTGAACACCTTGGCTGCTCAGTCCTCCTCTCATCATCCCAGTTCAAGGTTCTTTAGGAGGACAGGGAAGGGCTAAGGTAGACGCCAAACCTGAGCCCCATGCAATATCAGTTTCAGGGAAGTTTTAGGGATTCCAACTGGATCAGGGTCTCAGGAAAGCTTTACTTCCCCACCAAGCCAACAGAAACATCACCAGCAGGAGAGAAAAGACTGAGACAGTCTTATACCAATTCAGTCAACACTTCCTAAGCACCCCTTACATGCCCAGCACTGTGCTTGACCTTGCAGCCAGGGATTCCAGATCAAGGATTCAGGCTTGGGGTGATTAGGCATCCGGTATTTATTGAATGAAGAATTGGCTGTAGAGGAGGGCAGTGAGAATGCAAAGAATAAACAGAAAGGCACGGAACTGATCGTAATCACACAGAATACATTTCCAGAATGGGTAACTGGTAAGGCAGAGAAATGAAAGGGAAAGGGGCCGGGCATGGAGGCTCATGCCTATAATCCTAGCACTCTGGGAGGCCAAAGCAGGGGGATCACTTGAGCATAAGAGTTCAAGTTTACAGTGAGCTATCACTGCACCACTGCACAGCCTGAGCAAGAGCACAACCCCATCTCTACCAAGAGTAGAAAAATTAGTGTTATGGTGGGCACCTGCAGTCCCAATTACTCAGGAGGCTGAGGCAGAAGGATGGTTCAAACACAGGAGTCTGAGTTTGCTGCAAGCTCGGCTGATACCAAGGCACTCTAGCCTGAGCAATACAGCCAGACTCTGTCTCCAAAAAAAAAAAAAGGGAAAAAAAGGAGATGAGGGGAGTCTGCAGTCTGGAGAGGTAGAGAGGGAAGCCCTGAGTTCAGGCTTAACCAAATATTGATCTCAATGATCTAATGTCCTGTGACTTCCCAGATGCCACACACAGATAACAGTCTGCCAGTTTCCTCTGGGAATCTCCATCCCAGAGTCAGAGGTGGGGTGGGAAGAGATGGACATGGGATGGGCAGTGAGGGACTGACCCAGTTACTCATCCCTTGTCTGTGCACAAATGGAAGGGCAGAAAGAAGCCAGGTAGGAACTCAAGGAAGCTTCCCACTGGAGCTCCCTGACCTGAGCATAAAAATGCCCAAATGTATCCTCAGTCTAAAGATGTCTGTGCTGGAAGTTCCTTCAGATGAGATCGCTAGACCACTGCTTCCCAACTTCCTGTCACCCACGGCCATTTTCAGAATGTTTGCCTTCTTCATTTTATACTTATATCTACCATTTTGATATTTTTAAATCAAGTCACATTTATTTAAGTAAAGTTACTTAAAAAGAAAATTTTGTCACTGTTATAAAGCAAAAACCATTCTCACTTGCCATATTAATGTAAAATGTGAGGTAACCATAAAAATAAATATAATGAAAAGCAGTGTGATTACGTTCTAGCTAACTTTCAAAAACTAATGCCTGCTCTCTGTTAAAAGGAGATTAGCAAGAGCTGAGAGAGGTTGTTTATGACATATTAGCACCAAACTGGGATCTTCTGTTCAACAAATCAGAGCCATTGAAGGGAAATTCATCACCATAACAAGAAACAGTTACACAGTACCGTGTGCAGGCACAGATCTCATGACAACCCCCTAAGGCAGGTATCAGTCTTACTGTCTTCAAAATTTGTAAACTGAGGAAAGGAGAGATTAAGTAACTTGCCCAAGGTCACTTACCTAGGAAATGGTGAGGCCAGGATTCAAACCCAGCCAGTCTGACTCTAGACAGAATCCCTTTCTCATGATGCTGCTGAATGCAATGCATCTCTCGCCTAAAACCTTTTACCAGCCAAGAGCAGCCTGAATCAGAAGGGAGACGTGCCAGGACAAGCTCACACATTAGAATGAGGACTAGGATTCACTATGCCGTGACCTTGGTAGAAACAAACCCTGCTCTCAAGATCAGTCTGCTTTATTAACAAGTATTTCTTTTACAATTCACTCATCATTGCGGTTTCTAGGTGAGCTCTGCCTGTTTCTCTACTTCTACTTCAAATAGCCATGTTCCTGCTTAAAAGTATCGGGCACAATTCAAGAAATGTGAACATCTAACACTCGATCTGGCCAGGTGTGATGGCTCACACCTGTAATCCCAGAGCCTTGGGAGGATTGCTTAGGATTGCTTGAAGCCAAGAGTTTGGGACCAGCCTCTGGCAACACAGCAAGCCCCTGTATCTACAAAAAATAAAATAAAATAGCTGGATGCGGTGGTGTGCACCTGTAGTCCTGGTTACTCACAAGGATGAGGCAGAAGGCTCACTGGAGCCCAGGAGTCCAAGGTTACAGTGAGCCATGCCTGCACCACTGCACTTCAGCCCAGGTGACAGAGTAAGACCCTGTCTCAGGAAGAAAAAAAAAAAAAAAACACTTATCTGCAGTGTTTAACTCTTCAGCTTTACCATATTCAGGCTTCAACCCTTACCACACGATGAGGGAAACAACTGACCCATAACCCTGAAATTCCTTCAAGAAAAACTTGAGGGAGACAGAAAAAAAGAAGACTCAGCCTCCCCAGCCTGGGGTCTGATTAAAGAGGTGGCAGCGGTTCCAACCATTTTAGAATTATTGACTGAACCTGGATGGAAGTGGAAGACATTATTCTTAGTAAAGCATCACAAAAATGGAGAAGCATGAATCCTATGTACTCAATCTTGATATGAGGACAATTAATGACAATTAAGTTTATGGGGGGGGAAGCAGAAAGAGGGTTGGAGGGAGGAGGGTGGGGCCTTAGTGTGTGTCACACTTTATGGGGGCAAGACATGATTGCAAGAGGGACTTTACCTAACAATTGCAATCAGTGTAACTGGCTTATTGTACCCTCAATGAATCCCCAACAATTAAAAAAAAAAAAAAAAAAAGAATTATTGACTGAAGAGGAGATTTGGGTAATTGCTCAAGCCAGGGTTGGCAACTTAATATACTCAGGTTTGGATTAGTTAATAGTTCAATTCCAAGAGGTTATGATTGTAAATCCCAGGACTCCTGGCTTAGCTCCAACATGAAGCTCAGGACTGTCTATGAAGTTGCCATTTACAGTCAATTTCCTCTGAGACAGACAGAGAAAACTGGGAAAGGGAGTATTTGAATGTCAAGTGAGCACTTTTAATGGCCTGTGTTAGCCCCTGAAGAATCACAGTGAAATTGACAGTAGACATGCTGGGACCATGTGTTACCCGCTTTGGAGGGGCACGTTCTCTCTTTAGACTCCAGCAGGTCATGATGGTAGAAAATACACGCACTTGCTTTCCCCCTCCCCACCCATGCCTCCCGCATCACCCCTCATCCCCTCACCCTCAGGGGCCTCCCCTGGGGTATCTCTGTTCCTTCTGACTGAAGCCTCTCAATTAATGCTCCCAAAGCCACCTTGATGGTGTCCCTCTTTAAGGACAGGCCACAACCACTTTCTGGCATGGCCCTGGTGGCCCAAATGGGGAAGTGGGAAAGGATCTGTTTATAAAAGCTCATATTTGGCTTTGCTGCCTGCTAAATTACTTACATAAAAGGCCAGGTCAAGGCTGAGGTTGAAGCCAGGTCACTCCCTGATTGGACTATGTTTACAAAATTCCTGCAGAAACAAGCTAAAATAAGTACAAAGCCAGTGAAGGGGAAGGAGTTAGGGTCATTTCCTGCAGCAGATGACAGCCTGTCCCTTGGAGCCCAGCCAGGAAAATGCCAGCTCCTCTTTCGGCAGGCAGTTCACATGTCTCAATTCTCACTTCATAACAGCAGGGTCCTAACTTTCAACTCAAACACTGCAGAGCTCTCCACCCACCTCCTTGCCCTTTAATGAACTGCTGTTTTCCTAAATGAGGGATAATGGCATTTTCTTACCCTTTCCAAGCTAAAATGATAGAAGGGCCCCCCCTTCCCAGGCTTTGGTGAGTTGGGAAAAAGATTCCAGGACTATATTAATGTGCTTGACTTTTGCTCTAAGAGAAAGAGGCTTGTCTTGTAGACTTTCACTCTGGGATGACCAGAAAAGCCAGGCCCAGACCCAGCAGCAGGGTTTCTGGGAAGCTAATGAGGCCCCCTCCAAAGCCTTGGGTCTGGGGAGGGTATGACTTACAAGGCCAATGATTTTGTAAAATTTGCAAAAATAAGTCACTTTTGTATTCTTTTTCTTTTTTTGGGGGGGGGTCGGGGCTGTATTTGAACCCACTACCTCCAATATATGGGGCTGACACCCTACTCCTTGAGCCACAGGTGCTGCCCTATATTCTTTTTCTTAAAAAAGTCTCCTAAGATAGTATTACTTTGAGGCCTCACAAAATCCAAACCTACCCTGGCCAGACCTGACACTGTGCCCACAGCCCCCAGCTCCGATTTGCACAACATGAAGCTTCGCCACCAACACTAACTGGTTGACGCACTGACCATAGAAATCACAGGGTAAAGGAGGGAGGAGTGGGACCCTCCCCATCCCCCAGGAGGGCCTCCAAGGGAGCAGATGAGGAGCAAGGCAGAGAACTGTTCCCAAGGTCCTTCAGACTCAGGACAGTCAAGGCTGCCTGCTATAGCAGAACAGGCTGCCTGAGCGCCATACACACCCCACCACTTACTGCTGGTGACCTTAAGCAGCTTACTTGACCTCTCTGTGCCACAGCCCCCTTCTTGGTCAAATAGTAAGAGTAACTACCTCATTGGGTTGTAAGGATGGAATGAGCTTATGCATGTAAAATGCTTAGACCATTGTGTGGCATATAGAAATTACTGGATGGTAACAAAAAAAAGAAAGTACTGGCTGGTGCCCATGCCATATCTGCCTGCTCTCTCAAACATGACATGTGTAGCTAAGGTATTCTATAGGGAATACCAAGACTACTGGACATTTTGTCATTAGATCACTTTCCAGATAATAACATGCATGACCCTCCTTCAAATCCTCAGGAGACCAGCTCCCCTCACCTACAGAGTGTTTCCTACACCAGCAGTGGAGACCTCTCCCAGGCAGGGCCCACTCCACCTCCCCACATCCCCCCTTCTTCCTCTCACACAACACGCCCTTTCTGGCTGGGCTCTCCTGGGATCAAGCCATGCTCCTCCAAGCTTCAAAGCTTGGGTTTCCCTATCAGAACTGCCTTTCACCCTCCTGTCTAGATCTGAATCTCCGAATTCCTATGACACTCAGTTATTTCCCTCTCCTTCATTCTTCCACTCACCGAGTGCCCTCTGGCTCCACAAAGAAAGCACTGCTTTGTGTTCATGATAATGATCGTCTGAGTTTCCAGCAAAGAATGAGAACATGAAAAGGGAAGCAGCGCAGTGGGGGCGGGGCTTCTACTTGAGTCGCTCATTTATTCAAGTAAAGGTTATCAGGTGCCACCGCACGTGTAGGCTCTACGCAGGAATACAGTTCTGTAGAGCAGTGAGCGCTGGAATCACCTGTGGGCTTGTGACCCCATGAAGATGCATTTCTAACAAGACCCTCGAGGATGGGATGCCGCTGGTTCAAGACCACACTTTGCTTAGCACTGCCTCAGAAGGCAGCCCCCACTTAGTGACCAATCTGTGATGATTCATAATTCGCTAGTCGGCTCTGAGCATGCTCACTCCCCCATTCATGCGTTCTGGCCTGCACCCGAGTCTCTGCACGTCCTCTTTCCCTCTGAAACACTGTCCAGTCCCTCCCTGCAAGCTGGGCCCTGCAGGGTTCCTTACATAGCTCGCTTTTCTGCAACAGCCTCTCCCTGCCCTAGCACAGACACACATACTCACACACACAGACGCACACACATTCACACGTCTCCATTTCCACTTTGTATTTGTTACTTTAGCAAAACTTTCCAGAATTTGCGTTAGGTATTTGTTTACTTGTCTTTACTAATACAACAGAAACTCCATTTCTTTTTATTTTCCTTTTCTTTCTTTCTTTTTTTTTTTTTTTTGAGACAGAGTCTCACTTTGTTGCCCAAGCTAGAGTGCAGCGCTCCCAGCAACCTCAGACTCCTGGGATCAAGCTGTCCTGACTCAGCCTCTAGCATAGCTGAAAGTGCCCATCACAACCTCCCGCTAATTTTTAATTTTGTAGAGACAGGGGTCTCTCTGTGGCTCTAGCTAGTTTTGAACTCTTGGCCTCAAGCGATTCTCCTGCCTCCACCTCCCAGAGTGCTAAGACTACAGGCATGAGCCACAGTGCTCATGGCATGAGCCACAGTGCCCAGCCAGAAACTCCATTTCTGTTTTATTTTTCTGTGTATCCTTGTTGTCTAGCACAGAGCCTGGAAAACAGCAGGTGTTCAATAACTAATTCCCTCAACAATATTTGGAGAATACTTACTCTGTGCTAGACACTGTTTTAGGTGCTGGGAATATAAGGGCTGACAAAACTGGCAAAAATAACTCTACTTGGCATACATTTTCCGGGGGGGACCAATAATAATCAATGAATATAATAAATCATTGTAGAATATGCTATAGTGTTAAGTGCTGTAAAAAACATTGAACAACTTAAGGGGGCAGGAGTGTTTGGAGCAGGGGAAGCTGGATTGTGGACTGAGATTGTAAACTGAGAAGCCAAGGTGGGTTTCATACGACAATGACATTTAAGCAAAGACTCAAGAGTTGAGGGAGTTTGCCATGTGGCTATTTTTGGAAAAAGCTCTCTAGTCGCTGTAAAGTCTCAAACACAGCACTGTGTGTAGAACTTTCTATGATGATGGAATTGTTTTCTCTCTGTGCCATCCTTACAGTAGCCCCTGGCCACCCATGGGGAGAGAAGCTCAGAAAGGTAAAACAGGATGGGCAGGACCTCGCTAGGCATCATCAAGGACTCTGGCGTTTATTCCACGTGAGACAGGCACCATTAGTGGGTGCTGAGCAGAGCAGGGGCACAACATGTTTTCTGTTTTCAAAGGATTCCTTTAGTTGCTGTGTTGAGAATAAACTGTCGGAGCAAAGGATAAACCCAGAGAGACCAGGTGGAAGGCTGGTAGAGGCAGCAGGGTCAAAGATGATGCAGGATAAGTCTCAGGGAAAGAGATGCTAAGTGTCAGGTTCTAGATAGATTTTGAAGGTTGAGCCCACAGGATTTCCTGACAGGGGCTGATTAAAACATATATTAAGCTCCTAATATATGCCAAGCACTAGCTATGAACTACTTCTGAGCCGAACTTGTCAGAGAAATGTCACCCAAGCTTTGACTGGTACCAGCTATTCTTAAGACAGATGGCACCGTGGGGCATTTCTCATTCTCGATGTCCTACAATTTGGTCTTCAAACATTGCCTCTTCAAATCAGAGCCAGTACAGCCTGCTGGCACCATGAAATTTGTTGTTATTCTCCTTATTATTCACCCAGCATCACTCCATGGTATCTACATTAAGAAAATAGATGGCTCGAGTTCTCCATAAATCCTTCATTCTCCTGTTTTATTTTCCTGTCCATCACCTCCTCATTTATTCTTAATATCTAGGTTTTTGCATTCAAGGCCAGGCCAGCCCTCTCGAGGACTTCCATCTTCCCCTTCGCACATCCGCCCTGTCCTCCTGAGACTCACACAGCCTGAGGATGGACATGCAGTCATCTGTCTTCTGTAACCATATGGATAAGATGTAGTCATTACTGTTGTCGGCATTGTTGTGCTTTGGAAGCTAATTAAGACAATTAGCTATTAAATACCAAAAACAATTAAGCTAATTGAAATAAACCATATGCAAGTTTACACCCTTGCATAGACAAAAAATTAACATGTGGCTGAATGGTGGTACTACAGATATTCTGATGCCAAAATAAATCAGGGAATACGGGAGCTGAAGAGGGAAGTGTCTTAATACCCAATCAGTTTACTGGCACATAACATTTCCAAAAACATTCGGCTTTATTTTTGGAGGTTTCTTCTATACTGAAAAAAAAGTAAATTCCCATCCAAATGTATCTTTCAGGCTGTAAAACAGCAAAATGGTGCTGTTATCCTGCCTCTGACTCAACTCGGTGGCTAGATGCAGCCTCCAGGAGCACTCAGCTTTCTCAGGGGACCTCTGACACTTGTCTTTAAGTTAACCACATCTCTAGATGGAAAGGGGATCCTCTGGCTTTAGGTGGTAACTGGCAGTTTTAGGCCATATATATAATTTCCAAAACAGTTTATGGAGAACTCGAGCCAGAGGAGGGAAGAGGAGCTATACAACCCAGGAGAGGCTCTGTAAGGAGTGGGTGTTTATCTGGAATATTTTCAGCTGCATATGCCAAAAACCTCAACTAGAATTTGCTTAAGCCAAAAATGGAATTTGCTAGGAAGGACAAGCTGCTGGGACCAAGAACTCAGGGGCTCCCAGGGACTCAAAAGGACTGTCTGTCTCTCCTTTCTGCCTAGCTCTGTGTTAGCCACACCGCGGCTGCAGAGAGGCCCTCTCTGTGTGGCAAGGACCATGGATGCTACCAGAGTTAACAGCCTTAGTGGATGAAGAGAACTCCTTATACCCAATGTCCATTTATCTCCTTGTCTATTCAGACCCACAGACAATCCTCATAGCTGCCTTACAAGGTAGAATGGCTGATGGGACTTCACCCAAAGACCCACCTCTTGGAGGAAAAGCTCGTGGAAGAGCAAAGCTAATAGCTATGCAGTCCCTGGCTCAGGATGCTAACGGAAGGATGGGAACTTGATGGAGAGCAGACACAACAGTGCCTAGGGAAAAGTGTAGAGATATCTGAATATTCCTAAGTCTTCATTTTTTTTCTTTGTAGTTTCTCCATCCTACCATTTCTGTGCTGAATATTCAAACGAGATTATAAACAGCCAGGATTCCATTGTCCCAGTGTCTGCCTCAGCCACAGTCCACAACTGCCTGTACAAGATGAAAATAGCTCCGAGGTTGAGAAGAAATAGCATAAGGAAAACCCAGCTTCTTCATCCTCTCATAACTGAGACATTATCCTTCTTTTTTTTTTTTTTTTTTTTTTTTTGATACAGAGCCTCAAACTGTTGCTCTCGGTAGAGTGCTATAGCGTCACAGCTCACAGCACCCTCCAACTCCTGGGCTAAAGCGATTCTCCTGCCTCCGCCTCCCAAGTAGCTAGGACTACAGACGCCTGCCACAATGCCTGGCTATTTTTTATTTTTTATTTTTTTGGTTTGAACCATCATTGCTGTTTGGCGGGCCCAGGCTGGATTCGAACCCGCCAGCTCGGGTGTATGAGGCTGGCACCTTAGCTGCTTGAGCCACAGGTGCCGGCCGACATTATCCATTTTTTGATGGACATTTGTTATGGAGGGGAGTACCCAGTATCTAAATCCACTTCCTACATTTGGGGAATTCCCTACCCCTCATAAGTGGTGGTGCCTTGGAAAAAGTTTAGCAACCAGCCATGAAAGGAAGGGAGATCTAATCTGCAGTGTCTGCTCATTTCTGTGGTGTAAATACTCTCATAGCCAATTTCAAACCATCAATGTGATATCACTGAGTGCAGAATGGGGAGGAGACTCACAGTAGTATTTTATCTGTCCACCATCCAGGAACAAGAGGCACAGATAACTTCAGAAGTGTAAGTGACAGTAAAAATAATAAAATAATTACAATGTGATGAATTTAAAGTATTTAATACCTTTGTTTTTAATCCGATGATTTACCTGAAATCTTATATAAGGGTATTTACTTTCTTTAAATTCACTTTTTTATTTTGAGGTTATTAATATCACAACCAGAATATTGACATTGTCACTGTCAAATTACAGAACGTTCCAACACAACAGTGCTCCCCCAGGTTGTCCTTTTATAGCCACTCCCTCACCACTCCCCCAGAAACCACTTGCCTGTTCTCTATTTCTATAACTTTATCACTGTAAGAATATTGCATAAATAGAACCATACAGTGTGCAACCTTTTGGGATCAGGTTTTTCCACTCAACCCTATTCTGTGGAGATGCACATGGGGGTTGTGTTGAGTGTATCAAAAGTTCATTCCTTCTCATTGCGGAGTAGTATTCTAGCTTCTTTAACCGCTCACCCATTGAAGGACATCTGAGTTGTTTCCGTTTGGGGCTATAGCAAATAAAACTACTGTAAACATCTGTTTATGCATTATTGAATATAAGTCTTTATTTCTCCAGAATAAATGCAAGAGTGCAATTACTGGGACATAGAGTAGTTGCATGTTTAGGTTTTTAAGAAACTGTCAGACTCGGCTCAGGCCAGCTAAAACAACAATGACAACTGCAACAAAAAAAAATAGCTGGACATTGTGGCAGGCACCTGTAGACCCAGCTACTTGGGAGGCTGGGATAAGAGAATCGCTTAAGCCCAAGAGTTTGAGGTTGCTGTGAGCTGTGAAGCTAAGGCACTCTACCCAGGGACTCTGTCTCAAAAAAAAGAGAGAGAAACTGTCAAACTGTTTTCCAAAGTAGCACTCTCATTTTACCTTCTCACTAGTAATATATAAGCAAGTCAGTTTCTCCACATCCTCACCAGCATTTGATGATGTCACTATTTTTTTCTTCCCCTCCCCATACCAATAAGTGTGTAGTGATATCTCATTGAGGATTATTTCATTATTTTATTTTATTTTATCTTATCTTATCTTATTTTGAGACAAGTTCTTACTCTGTTGCCCAGACTAGAGTGCAGAGTCACAATCACGGGACTCTGATTCAAGGGACCTTCCTACCTCAGCCTCCCCAGTAGCTGGGATTACTGTTGTACGCCACTCCACCCAGCTAATTTTTTTTTGTTTTGTTTTTTGATAGAGATGTGACTACCTGTTGCCTGCACTGATTTTGAACTCCTATCCTCCTGAGTGCTAAGATGACAGGTATGAGCCACCGTACCCAGCCTCCCTGTGGTTCTAATTTGCATTTTCCCAATGGCCAATAAGGCTGAACATCTTTTCATGTGCTTATTTGACTCTTCAATGAAATGTTTCTTCATGCCTTTTGTCCACGTTTTTTTTTTTTTTTTTTTAGAGACAGAGTCTCCCTTTATAGCCCTTGTAGAATGCTGTGGCATCACAGCTCACAGCAAACTCCAACTCCTGGGCTTAGGCAATTCTCTTGCCTCAGCCTCCCAAGTAGCTGGGACCACAGGCGCCCACCACAATGCTGGGCTATTTTTTTGTTGCATTTTGGCAGGGGCCAGTTTCGAACCCATCACCCTTGGTATGTGGGGCTGGCGCCCTACCCACTGAGCCACAGGCACCGTCCCTTTTGTCCTTTTGTCCATGCTTTAATTGGATTGTTTGGTCTTTTGATGTTGAGTTTGGGGAGCTTAGATTATTTATCTGAGACTTTCCCCCTTTTCTAATGTATGCATTTAATGCATAAACTTTCCTCTCAGCACTTTTTTAGCTGTGCCCCATGAGTTTTGACATGTTATATTTTTGTTTTCATTCAGTTCAATAACTTTTTTATTGCCCTTGAGAATTCTTTTTGATTCAAGGATTATTTACTAAACGACTAAAATATGTCATTTAGTTTCCAAATGTTTGCAGATTTTTCTATTATTTTGTCTAGTGTAATTTCATTGTGGTCAGAAAACAAACTCCGTGTTGCTTTTATTCTCTTGACTCTATTGCAACTTGCTGTCTGACTCAGAATATGATCTGTCTTGGTATGTTTCATGACCACCCAAAAAGAATATGTGTTCTGATGTTTGGGGATTAGTGGTTTATAAACGTCAATCCTGTTTGTTAAATATTGTTGTTGAATTCTTCTATATCCTTGCTGATGTGATCTATCAATTGTTGAGAGAGGGGTGCTGAAGTCTCCAACTCTAATGGTGATTTGTCTGTTTCTCTTCTCAGTTCAATTGGTTTTTGCTTCCCCTATTTGCAACCCTGTCACGTGGTACCTGTACTTTTAGGATTGCTATGTCTTCTTGGTGCATCGACACATCGTTAAGTGGTCTCTCTCTCTCTGTCTCTTACTGCCGAGTGATGGTGAAGGTCCTGACCCTGTGTGAGGCCTCCTCTGACCCCATCCAGTGGGAAGGAGACAGATGCTACATTTCTGCCCAGTGGGGCAGGAGGCCCAGGCTCTACTTGACCCTCTACGACACCATCCTGTCGTGGGTTGCTGAGGTGCCTTGAGAGTTTGTCAGGGTTGGAAGAACTGACTCCCAGTTCAACTTTTGTTGGCCTGAGTAGAGATGGGAACACAATATTTTCTGAGGTGTTTGATGATTATTGTCTGAAAGTTTTCTGTCTTGCTCTGTTGCTTCCTCCCCCCTATTTCAGAGAGAGAAAGCAGACTTCAGTGGGGCTGTTGTTTTTGCTGTTGTCTGCATCTGTTGTCATTTCTGGGTTGCCAGCTTGTCCGCTCCAAGTCTGGGAAATATTTGACAAGAAGAAAACTCCAGGAACTGACTGATATGAGTTTCAAGACCCCTATTTATATTTATATTTATTTGATACTTTGAAGAAAGAATAAGACAAGTACACTGACTGTAATTTACTTTTTAATTATGGCTATGTTTGACAACCAGCTCACGAGTCCCTGAAATTTTCACAAGCAGGTCTAGCAATGTGGCTCCAACACCACCAGTGTGAGGCTCGGAGCCAGAGCTCGCCTCCCCCCACAGAACTGAAATGCCACACACCTCTTCCCCAGCCTTCTCAGCCGCTTGGACACAGACACAGGGAATAAGCTTGGTTGAGACCTTGGTTGAGACACCTGAGACCTTGAACCAGGCATTAGTGAGGGACAGATACCAAAAAGCAGGATAAGGCCGGACCCAGTGGCTCCTGCCTGTAATCCTAGCACTCTGGAAGGCTGAGGCAGGTAGATCGCCCAAGATCAGAAGTTTGAGACCAGCCTGAGCAAGAGTGAGACCCCCGTCTCTAAAAATAGCCCAGGCGCTGCAGTGGTGCTGTAGTCCCAGCTACTCAGGAGGCTAAGGCAAGAGGATCGCTTGAGCCCAAGAGTCTGAGGTTGCTGTGAGCTATGAGCTATGACTCAAGCTAGAGTGACAGAGTCAGACTTTGTCTCAAAAAAAAAAAGAAAGAAAGAAAAATGCAAAATAGTGGAGAATCCTCCTGGTGGCCCTTTCACGGGCAGCAGTGGCGGGGATACGAGGGGCACAACCCACCACTGGGGGCTCAGCAGCGGCATCTCACATTCAGTGACAACAGCACCATTCTCACAAGACTTTTTCTGTGGCAGATCTTTGACCGTGGTTCTGACCAACATTTCTTCTGAGTTGGATTCTCTCACTTTCCCAGTGGTTCTGTGAGTGGCTTTTTAACAGCCCTATTTCTACTTAAATCAGCTGGAGCTGGCGTCTGTTGGGTGCAAATAAGAATTCTGACTGATGTATATTCCCACCAGCTCGCAGCAGCAAATCCCCCCAGGAAACAAAAGTCTGAGCCTTTACCACAGAACATCCTTATTCTTGCTCAGGGGAAATTATTTGAAGACTAACTAACAGCAAACAGAGCAGTAGAACTCAACTTAGAAGGGTTTACTGAAGAGGGCTGCTGAGACTCCAAAGCCATCACAACTTAACCTGCTCTCTTAGTTGACAAATACCCGACTCGGCGATTCTGATTCTCCCGTGCAGTGAGCGTGCATTTAATTAGAGTCTCTCCTGTGCGATGAGCAATTGGCATTGGGGAGAGTACACTCTCTAGCCTGACCTCGGAAACAAGACAATCCCATGACATTAAAATCTTATTTTTCCCTTCTCCACATTCCCCTCCCCCTTCCTCCTCGTGCACTGCTGAAGACACGCTGGTGGGGAAAGTATTTTATGTCCTTGAGGGTGGCTTTTGTGCACTGAAAAGACCATTCTGAAGTGTACTTGGGTTTTGAAAATTAGTATTTGATTTATTAAATTTATAGATTTAGAATTTTATAGTTCTTCTTAAGCTTTTAAAATCAGCTTAGGAACCTTATCTTATTTATAAGTCTGGCAAATATTAACAATCGCTTTGACAGGGCTTTTGATTAATGCTTAGTCTCATTTACACATTTAGTTAATTAAGCCTCTTTAACATTTTAAATGGCATTTAATAAATTTAATATATTCAGTCCCTTTTTAAGTACTTCATTTGAACGGTAAGCCTTCCCAAGCACAAAAATGATCCTTATAGATTTAATAAATTCAACATATAAGACACAGTGAACCTTAAATTCTCTTACATGTCCAAACTATATGTAACTTAGAAATATTTCAATTTGAAATCACGAATCTCAATTATTCAAGTACAGATATTAAAGCGGAATATTAAAGGTGTGCTAGTATTCTAATAGGCCAAATTTTTTAAATTTATTTTTTATTTTATTTTGTTGTTGTTGTTGCAGTTTTGGACAGGGCCAGGTTCAAACCTGCCACCCTCGGCATATGGGACCGGTGCCCTACTCCCTGAGCTACAGGCACCACCCTTAAATTTATTTTGTTTTTATGTTTTAGAAACAAGATCTCACTCTGTTCCCCAGGCTAGAGTACAGTGGTCCCATCATGCTCCCTGTAACCTTGAACCCTGGACTCAAGTGATCCTTCCACCTGAGCCTCCTGAATAGCCTGAACTGTGAGGCTGAGCCACTGTGCCCAGCCCAAATTCTCTTTAAAATTGTGCATAGGTAAACTATTATACAATAGAACCTCTATAGTTGACCATCTCCCTACATAGACTCCCTCCTAACTTAGACCTACTTTTCATAGACTGGACATGCACCATATGTACTCAATGGAAGGTCCTTATGTTGGCCACTCTGTATATTGACCAGTTTGTTACAGCCCTTTGGGAGGTCAACTTACAGCGGTTCTACTGTATATACATAAATTCTTTAAGTTGAAAATGTTAAAAATATTGTTTATTTGCCTTAAACTGTGTGCTTAATCTACTTTTTTTTTTTTTTTTTGAGACAGTCTCACTATGTCACCCTCAGTGGAGTGCTATGGCATCACAGCTCACAGCAAGCTCAAACTCTTGGGCTTCAGCGATTCTCTTGCCTCAGCCTCCCAAGTAGCTGGGACTACAGGTGCCCACCACAATGCCTGGCTATTTCTTTGTTGTAGTTGTCATTGTTGTTTAGCAGGCCCGGGCTGGGTTCAAACCTGCCAGCCCTGCTGTATGTGGCTGGCGCCCTAGCCACTTGAGCTATAGGCACTGAGCCCTACGACTGATTTTGTATTGATTTCACCCTTAAAATGTACGACTGTATGTTTGTCCATCTGCCACTAAAGAATCCTGCATTCTTTTCATATGCTTCTTTTCTAAGAGGACCACACAACTCTGATGTCAACATTTTATCTAACTGAATTCTGGTGATCTCTCACAGCTTTGTCTGAGATCTTGAGATCGTTTCCCAAAAACACTGCTCTGCCACACCCTCTGTGGTCCCTGAGTTCCTGATTCCCCTGAGAATGTGAAAGTGGGCTCCCTCAGGATCTATGCTCCCTTCAAACTGGGTGAGATTAAAGGAAAAATTTCCTAAGTTGGGTAATTCTGCCAAGATGTTGTTAGAGGTTCCCAGAGCCCTTTAGCTTCTGCTTCCCCCACCAAGCCCCTCCCCCCTGCAACAAGCACTGCCATGGTCATGTCTGCTGGAAGAACAAGGTCTACACAGGAGGCACTAGAGTCAAATTCCTAATCTCCCAGAGGATGAGGCAACATAAGCTAAGTTACCAGCTAGTGCCTGAGCTGAGACTAGAACCCAGGACTCCTGACTCCCTGTTCCCATGTTCTGGCCACTCAACTGCAAAACCAGCAGAGCAAGGAAGGCACTCACAATCACAGCCCCAACCAACCAGCTCAAACATTAAAATGTGCTGCATGTAGCCTTTCTGCTGCTTGATAAATAGAAATAGGCATGGTTCCTGCCCTCAAGCTTACTTTCTAAAATAAATATGCGCACTGTGTATTTGTCTTTCCATATCAAGGAGAAGCAATAATAAGAAATAACTTTCAACCACAGTGGAAATGGAGGTGGACGTCATCCATGGAAACGCTATGTTGGTTTAGGACAATGGTTTCAACCCTGGCTCCATAGTAGAATCTCCAGGGGATTAAAGGGAAGGTAGAGGAAAGGGATGTTTTCAGAAATACTAGTGTGCGGCTCAGCACAGTGACTCACACCTGTAATCCAAGCATCAGAGAGGCTAAAGCAAGAGGATTGCTTGAGCTCATGAATTTGAGACCAGCCTGAACAAGAGAAAGACCCCTGGCTCTACTAAAATAGAAAAATTATCCAGGCATTGTGGCAGAGATCTGTAGTCCCAGCTATTTGGGAGGCTGAGGTAGGAGGATCACTCAACCCAAGAGTTTGAGGTTGCAGTCAGTTATAAGGACTCCACTGTACTCTAGCTCAAGCAACAGAATGAGACTCTGTCTCAAAAATATATAAATAAATAAATTTATATTTATTTAATAATATAAATAAATTATATTTCTATTTAATATAATATAAACATATATATTTATGGGCACAGTCGCTCACACCTGTAATCCCAGCACTTTAGTAGGCCAAGGCAGGAGGACTGCTTGAGGATATGAGAGTTCAGGACCAGCCTCAACAACTCAGCAAGACCTATCTCTAAAAAAAGAAAAATCATTCAGGCATGGTGGCATGCACATAAAGTCCCTGCTACTCAGGAGGCTGAGACAGGAGGATCACTTAGGCTGGGAGTTTGAGACCAGCCTGGGCAACAGAGCAAGACCATGTGTTAAAAAAAAAAAAAAAAAAACACCACCTGTGGAGGTGAGACCCACACATCAGTTAGCCAGAGTTTAAGAACCTCTGGCTTGAAACAATGATTTCAAAAACTTCAGCCCTTTCCACTATCATTGCCACAATTTTTGCCACATACACATAAACTGTAAGTACAGTTATAAACATAGTACTTTTTCTCCAAATCAACTATTTTACCTTACCCTATATTTATTTTAGTCTTATCCTATATACATTTATTTTTTTCTAATACTCATGAAAATACATAACTGTAAACAGTTAAACTATCCAAACTAAGATCATCTCATATTCCCCCTTTGGTACCCTTCTCCACTTGGAAAAACACTGCCCAGGGACTCCCCTGATTCTGGAGACATGTCCCCCAGTTCTGGGTTCTTTCTAGTAGCTTTGAGGATTTGCTTTGTATTTGTTGACATGACTTGGTGATTTAAAAATGTTGTTTGTTGTGTGGGCCATGCTCATGGGGGAAAACAACCACCCTATTTCAAAAGTCTGATATCTTGACCGGCTGCTCTAGGCCCTACAATCTAGGCTGGATGTCCCTGGAAAAGAACCCATTTCCTACAAGTTGTCTTCCCTAAACTGTCCCCACCTACCTCCTCTTTTCCCAACCCTTGAAAAGCTGTGTGACCTCCCTGGTGCCACTCGAGCATAAGGACCACTATGGTCTCTTACAACAACCTGTTATCACAGAGAAGAATGCACAACTCACCAGCTCGCCATTCCGAGGGGTGGGGGGGACTACACACACTCCAGACCCCTACTGTGCCCCTGTACCCTGTACAGTGGGGCATCTCACTATGAAGACATCACCTGGAAGGCTTCAGGACAGCAGGGACACAAGACCCACTCCCTAGCAACTTGCCCCCAGCAAAAACTCTCCTGACCAAGGACAGAAGTATTCTACAACATGTACACTTAAACTCCCATTAAACATATAACAGAATGAGAGCCATTATGACAGGAGGTTAGAAACATAAAAATTCTGAGTAATTCTTAAAGTATGTTCCAACATCACTAGCATTTGGAACTTGTCAAAAGTAGATTACAGCTCAGCACCTGTAGCTTAGTGGTTAGGGCACCAGCCACATACACCAGGGCTGGTGGGTTTAAACTTGGCCTGGGCCTGCTAAACAACAATGACAACTACAGCAAAAAAAATAGCCAGACATTGTGGCGGGTGCCTGTAGTCCCAGCTACTTGGAAAACGGAAGCAAGAGAACCATTTGAGCCCAAGAGTTTGAGATTGCTGTGAGCTGTCACACCACAGCACTCTATTGAGGGTGACATAGTGAGACTCTGTCTCAAAAAAAAAAAAAAAACCAACTAAGGCAGCATCTTTGGATATAGCCCAGGAGCTGACAATGTGATCAAGTTCTTTGGGTGACTTAAGAACAGACAGACCCCAAGACATCACATGAAACGCTGCCCTAGAGGAAGGGGTAGGGCTGGGCCCCCAAGGGCTGAGGCTCCAGGACAGAAGACTGAGCATAAGGACAGCTTCCCAAAACCCCACCAAAATGCCTACCAATGCCCTGTACAAGGCGGGCCCTCCAAAAAAAACAAAATGAAGAAGGTGGTCTAGTACCTCTGGCATTAGGATTTTAAGGAGCTACAGATGGAGTAGGAACAGGGCAGCCAAAATGACCCATGGGACCCCCCTGATGGTTCCAGCCCCAGGGCCAGCTTTCAGGCAGAGCGGTTCCCTATCCACCCCCATCTTATCTCCCGCAGTTCCTGAGGGTGATGGTGGCACTGCGTCTTCCCAACAACTGCACCACCACTGTCTACTCATCAGCATGGCATGCAGGGTGTACACTGCCAGCCTCTCTCCTGCAGCTGGCCAGGAAAGAAACCAAAAATGCCTCTTTGGGTTTTGAGGGTATCATTACCAGCAGTCACCAAGAAACTGACAGCTGTGATGAAAACCACCAAACATGAGAGTCAAAACATTTCCAGAATTCTTTCAAAGCTCTACTGGTGTCACTTTTGGGCTTCACTGGATCCTAAATGGGGCAGAATCTGTGACCGCTGGGTCTTTCCTTCTCTGTCACTGCCTCACCGCTCACCCCCATGCACTCTCTGCACTCCAGTGGCCAAGTACCTGGGATGCACTGGGGTACAAAGACTCAGACAAGGCCTCTGCCCATCTCACTGACAGGGAGACAGACAAACGCAATCAATGGGTGCACAGCAAGAGAGGGGCATGGCAGGGTATAGTAATGACCCTCAAGTGAACGTCCGGTGTGGGGCCTCCTGGATGCTCCCCCACCATTGCTCCCAGCCCCAGCCCCATCTCCAACTGTGCCCCACCTCTGTGTCCCACATATCCCGTGGTCCTGAGCCCTGTCCCAGGAACCAAAGTGATTAAGGAGCTTCCTCCTCCTCCTCCACATCCCCAAAATCCAAATATGACTCATGCACCACCCAGAGGACATCCTGATGGCCGTCTGCTTAGTCAGCACTTAACAATGCATTGATAAAAAGAACAGTTCCAACAAAATTAAAAATAATCCCAGGAGCAGTCTCCAATATTAAATCTTCTTTCCAGAACATAAATTCTACAAATATTGGAGTTTGCTCTTTGCACAAGTGGTGAGTCACAACTATGTAATTTACTTATCTAGAAACCAAATCCCTCACTTTGAATTTCCTCATTTGCAACATTGGATTCAATCCACCATACCGTGCTTGCCCAGAACCCGTTTTATTGTTGTTGTCAGCGCTGGCTTAATCGCCAGCTGCACCGGCAGCGCCTGGTGCAATGCCCTTGAGTTCTTTTTCACCTTTCCTTTGCTGCTCAGAATTCCCTTTGAGAACTCCAAGTGTTACCCGGCATGATCATTATTTGAGTCACCTGATACAAGAAGAGATGTCACACAAGCTGCCAAATGGGACACATTATTGCCAAGTCCTGTGCCCTAAAGGAGGAGCCCAGGGCAACCTGAGCAGATGGTCTTTGAGCTCTTACAGCCAGAAGCTGTCATGAGCATATCAGACATCTTGAGCGAGCTAAATCCTCAGCATGAATAAGGAAACGATAGCCACCTCTTTGTCCAAAGTGAACTAGCCCTCCTCTGGGCCTAAAGTAGGCTTGAACTTGTCCAGGATGAAAGTTTGGGGCACCTATAACCTGGAGCAGAAAGCCCAAGGGGAGGAAAAAAATGATAAAGGCTGGATGTCTTTATCAGAAGGGTCTCTGACACCCAGCATATGCCCACTCCCCAAGCCATTTCCAGTGCCGAGTGGATGGCAGCAGGGCTAGTCATTCAAAAATATAGCCTTTGTCCCCTTTTTATCAACTGTGCTATTACAGTCCCCAGAGCTGTCACCAGGGCTGGTGGGTGCTCCTCTCTGCACCTTAAAGAAGGCATTGATCAAGGGGTTCAGCCCTCCAAGAGCATAAAGTCAGAGGCTCAGTGAAGAGAAAGCCAGAGGAAACACAGGGGCTACAGAGGCTTTGGGACAAACTCTGAATGTTCCCAAATGAAATGTTCTCTGACCATCCAGGCCCTAGGCCAGGCCCGGTCGCCTTTCAATGGGTTTGCTGTCTGTTTTGTCACCCATCTCTCTTCCTTTTCCTATCCCTCCAAGCACCCATCTTGGCAGACTTTTGGGTCACTGCTGCCCCCTAGGCCTTCTCAAACCTTCCACAGGTCCTCAGGGCGCGTGCTCTCCAGTCCGCTGCACTTCCTCCACCACAGCTGCCCTCCCCAGTGTGTGACAGACAGGGGTGGGGATGGTGGGGATATCTCAGGCTTTATTCACTTCTATCCCTATTGGGTGATAAGCAATCACTTCTAGATCTTTGAAGTTTTTTCAATCATTGCTCTTAGGTCCCAAGGTCTAGTTTTACAGGAGGCCAGTGGAGTCCACCAGCGTAGAGGGACCAGCCTCAGAGGCCCCTACCTCTCTGTTTTCATTTTGCAGCTGAGGAACACCCACACTTCTCAGCTATTTGCTGAGTGGACATAACCCACACGGCCTGTGTCCAATGAAGGGTCAAGACTTCCCGGCTCAGGTTGCCTTTTCCTTGCAGGGGCTTGGCAAAGAGCAGGTTTCTTCTTGTGGGGTTTCTTCTTCTTCTCCCCTGCCCAAACAGGGAGCTTACCTACACAGAGGCCGGAGGGGGAGCAGGGCTCGAGGAGCCAGGTTCCCACATGCAAAGCCTCTCAACCACTTGGCCTGCGCATGGCCCCTGCCATCTGTGTTTAGAATCTGCTCTGCACACGTCTCTCTTCTAGGTTTTGCATCTGACTGTGGCTTTGTTCCTTGGCAAAGTTATTTTGAAATTCAACCTAACCTTGGCCACTCTAAGGGGATCTAGTTCTCACATAGGCCAGTTAGAGGTCACCATGGCACCAGAGACCAAGGGGCAGACTAAAATGAAATGCTTAAACCTGGATGGTAATCCGGGACAGCTGGAAGAGCTCTGTCTCTTCCTTAGGAACACGACAAACAGCCTCACAGTAGTCTGTGCCTTTTCTCCCGACCAGCATGGGGGCACTAGCTGATGGCCTGAATACCTGGGAGGAAAATGGGGAGAAGATAAGGAGGGAGGGGGACAGCTCAGGAGGGAACAGCTGATGTGGGGTGGAGTGATCCGGGATCTGGGTGCTCGAGCTGCTCAGAGCTGCCCCAGGCTGCAGAACTCCACGGAACTCCCCCCATCCCCACCCCAGCTTTTCTCGCCCGCCCGGAGGAACTAAGCGCCGGAGAGAGATCTCTGATGGCAGATTCACCAGGCGGCAGCGCGGCAGCTCCTCAGTCGGGACGGAGCCTGTAGGCCGCCAGCGCAACCACCAGAGGGCAGCACAGGGCCAGCCGGCCTCAGCACGCTGCTGGTTGCCTAGCAACTGTGACGCAACCGGCTCCCTTTTCCACCCTCCTCTAGATTCCCAGGTTATTTCTAGCAAAACAGAGACTGTTGCACAAGGAGTGGCCTCAGGAATCCCAAAACTGCATCTCTTAAGCTAGGAGAATCTAAAATGGTGCAGGGACCCCAAATCCAGCATCACACTGGCGTCTAGGGGATTGGGCTGTCTCTGCTCCTCAGAATGCCAAGGATCAAGAAAAGAAGACAAACATTTCCAGTCCCCTCTACAGCCCCACAACCACCAGCAAGGCTCTGATTTCCCTAGTGGCTAAAATGGAGCAACCTCCTCCTTCCCCTCCCCTAAGCAGGAACTGAATTAGCTGGCATGTGACCTTAAGCAGACCTTGAGTCTCCTGCTCCTTAGCTGTACTGGAGGGGTCTGGGGGGTGATGATAAGGTCCACTCTGACCTTCTGTGGTCTTGGTTCCATCTCTTTCTCCCGAGGACTCTGTCCTTGACTCAAACCTCTCCCCAGTTTTGATGACCTTGAAAACAGAATTCTTCCAATTCCAATGGATAAGTATGAGCTGAGAAACCAAAGATGGAGCCAAGAAAGTGAGGCAGACACAAGACAAGGAGTGTGGTTGTAATGAGCTCAAAACCTGGGCCTGTCTGGTCTGTGAAAGGTTAGACGAGGTCAATGCCCCAGGCAGAAGTCAGGGGGCTGCTCTAACCGTGGCTTCAGGAGTGGTTCCAGGCACATCTCTGGGTCATAGGAGCCCCTGGCCCTGGGGCTGCGCTGTGCCTGGGGCCAAGGAGTTGACCCCTAAGGTGTCAGGGGCACCATCTTCAAGGATCACACAGGCATATGCAGCTCGTTGTATTCATCCTGGCCATCCTCATCGAAGTTTGGTTCAGCATCCTCTGAGTCCAGCTGCAGAAGGGCACAGAAGGTTGGGAGTGGCAAGGAAAGGGATTCATCCTTTCCTATTCTCAGACTCCTCCTCCAACCAGCACCCCTCCCTGTCTGCAGGCTCCATGACCCCAGGGAATTATCTCCCTTGGCCAAAACCTTCAGGTCACCCTCCAAACATTTGGTCAAATATTATTTTTTTTTTTTTTTTTTTTTGTAGAGACAGAGTCTCACTTTATGGCCCTCAGTAGAGTGCCATGGCCTCACACAGCTCACAGCAACCTCCAACTCCTGGGCTTAAGCGATTTTCTTGCCTCAGCCTCCCGAGTAGCTGGGACTACAGGCGCCCGCCACAACGCCCGGCTATTTTTTGGTTGCGGTTTGGCCGGGGCTGGGTTTGAACCCGCCACCCTCGGTATATGGGGCCGGCGCCTTACCGACTGAGCCACAGGCGCCGCCCTTGGTCAAATATTATTATTAATGTACTAATATTTATTTTTTTTGTAGAGACAGAGTCTCATTTTATCACCCTCAGTAGAGTGCCGTGGCATCACACAGCTCACAGCAACCTCCAACTCCTAGGCTTAGGCGATTCCCTTGCCTCAGCCTCCCAAGTAGCTGGGACTCCAGGCACTCGCCACAACGCCCGGCTATTTTTTTGTTGCAGTTTGGCTGGAGCGGGGTTTGAACCTACCACCCTCAGTATATGGGGCCGGCGCCCTACCCACTGAGCCACAGGCGCCACCCTAATGTACTAATATTGAGCAGCCACCACACAGAATCCTACAGCCACTTCTAGTTGCCACGGTGCCCTTGTACACCATGATTGAGTGCAAAAAAGATGTCTTTTCCTTTTGCTAACAAAAACAGGCTCAGGATGGGTTTTAGTGCTACCTCACTAGTACAACCTGCATAGCTGCCTGCAGGAGCCCTGAGATTCCCCTTCTACCATCCTAAGGCATTTACCTGGATTCATATTTAATCCCCCCAATAGATCTCTAAGGGGGGGAGATATATATATCTCTAATATATTCATATTATTGCCTTCATCATACAAATGAAAATAAGATTTTAGAAGGTGAAAGAACTTGCCTGAGGTCACATGACTAGCAGATGGCCCAGCAGAGGCTAAAACCCAGCGCCCATTCACCCCAGTACTGCTGCTGCAAGCCATCACCCCTTACCGCCTGCAGCTCCCTGTCCTGGAAGAACCGGGGCAGAAGGCAGTGCCTCAGAGGCACAGTGAGCAGCAGCAGGAAGGGAAAGGCGAGTGAGGCCGCCGTGGACTTGACCACCCAGAGCAGTGTGATGCAGCCCAGCTGGATGCAGGTGAACAGGTGCATCCGCCACGTCTTCACCTGGGGAAATGGCCGCCCAGCCTCACCACACAGCACCCCAGCCTGTTCCCCTCCACATCTTTGGAACCCTAGCTCTCCAGATCCCAACTTAACCCTTCCTATTCATCCTGTCCACTTCTGGCCCACAGACCCCTCTGAAACCCCTCCCCATTACTCTGTCACCCCCTCCCATGCTTCCTGGCCCTACCTTGGTCACGTAGGGCTGCTCAGGATGGTGTTTTGCTGGCATGAGGATGAGCAACAGACGCTGAGACAGCTGGATACCAGACAATGATGTGACCCCCATATACAGGAAGATCCCAAAAAGCACGGCCAATGGGATCTGACGCAGCACAGCCCCCATGACGATGGACAGGCCTAGAAGAGGTGACACAGTCCCACTGACCCCTCAGGCAGTCCCCTTGACAATGGACAAGCCTAGATGAGATGATACAGGCCCGCCTGCCCCCTCAGGCATTCCCCATGAAGATGGACAGGACTGGTGAAGGTGACATAGGCCCACCTACCCCCTTGAGAAGCCCACATGAGAATGGACAGGACTGGCAGAGGTGAAACAGGCCCACCTACCCCCTTAAGAAGCCCCCATGAGGACTGACAGGCCTGGAAGGGGTGACACAGGCCTACCTGCCCCCTCGGGCAACTTCTGTAAGGCTGACCAGGCCTGGTGTGGGGCGGACCTGTACCCATCAGACTGATCAGCGTGGTGTCATCCCCATGAACAAGAGAGGAGGGAGTGAGACAGAGAAACAGGGAAGGACTGGGGGAAGAAAGGGCTCAGGGAATGTAGGGAAGTGGGTATGGGGCTCAGAACAAGGGTTAGACATGACATGCTAAGGGGTTCAGAAGGGACCTGGGTCAAGCCTGGAATGGAGAGAGGATCTAGGGCCATGGGGTCCCCAGCACCAGGTGTGCAGGCACAAGCCAGGCTCTCACCCACGAGGCTGGCAATGAGCACCCCGGTGACCCGCTGCTCCCGCACCTCCTGGATCTGGGGCTTGTCACCGGGTGCGATGGCAGTACGCATCACTGTCAGTGCGTTGACGTGGGTGACTGAGCGGACGGTGGCAGCTGTGAGCCAGGGCAACCCAAACAGCCCACAGAGCCCCCCCAGGGAGCCAATCAGAAGCAGGTCGAGGTGGAAGCCGGAGCCTTTGAGCAACCTCCGTGCCTTCTGGCTGACGATGAGCCTGCAGAGAGGGTGCAGGTGGTGCTAGTTGGCCACGCAGACTGGTGGCAGGATAGGCACAGGGATAGCAACAGGCGTGCATGTGGGGGTGGGATTGTGGGGGCATGGTGAGCTGCGCAGACAACACTTCTCCCAGGGCCTGTAAAGTTCCCAAATTGAAGTTCTCACATTAAAGCAAATTTGAGCCAAATTCTCATACTGTGAATATTTCAAGCACCACAAAAGCCAGATGCCAGATCTCACCACGTTCTTGTGGTTTTACCAAAATGAGACACATATGAGCATCCCTGGGTGAGAGAAAACACTGCCAGAGAACCCCAAGGACCATCAGGCACCCCCTGCAGATGGTAGAAGCGACAGATGTACATCTTGTCAACCCAGCACAATGACCATGCCCTCCCCCTACCCACTACCCTCAGCTCCTTCCTTGACACATCCGTCCTTCCTCAAAGCCTGCCACAGGCTCCCGCCAACCCAGCACCCCCATCGTGATAATGATGTCCCTGCTGTCACCCTGGAACCAAGCCAAAGAGTCAGGGATGCACCCCCCATCCCACCCCCAGCCCTCTCACGCTGTGATCTGGGTCTCCATGAAGATGAGGATGAGAACCAGGAGGGCAGGGACTGCCGCTGCCACCATCATCCAGGGCGGGAAAGGACGGGCACTGCCCAAGGGTGGGATGAACCATGTGCGCTTATCGGGAGAGGTCACCGAGAGCCCCGTGGGCACTGTCAGCTTCTGTAAGCAGAAAGGGAGACTGGGCTCAGGGACACAGCCCTCCCACACTATGGAGTCCCTGCAGCAGCTCCTCCCACCACATCGTGGCCTCAAGACCAGGAATTCAGGTGTGAACAGGTTTGGGGGAAATTAGTTTTGCATCCTCTAAAAGTTCACTGCCCCTGCAAAGGTCTGACAGGGGACAGGGAAACAAGTGCCTTCTCCCTGAGCCCCAGAGCTACTGGGGACCTGTTGTGGGGAGAACTGTTATTCTGGCCCCCAGCCCCACACCTGCTCCTCCAGGATTCTTTTTTTTTTTTGTAGAGACAGAGTCTCACTGTACCGCCCTCAGGTAGACTGCCGTGGCGTCACACGGCTCACAGCAACCTCTAACTCTTGGGCTTACGCAATTCTCTTGCCTCAGCCTCCCGAGCAGCTGGGACTACAGGCACCCGCCACAACGCCCGGCTATTTTTTTGTTGCAGTTTGGCCGGGAGCTGGGTTTGAACCCGCCACCCTCGGCATATGGGGCCGGCGCCCCACTCACTGAGCCACAGGCGCCACCCTCCTCCAGGATTCTTATTAGGGATCACGGGCAGCTTGTGGCAACCACAGCCACCCCACCATGGCCACTCCAACTAGAGAGCCCAGTTCTCTTGACCCTGAGAGGCAACGTCATGGGCTCCCTCTCCTGGCCCTGGGGGGAGATCCCATTGCTGAGGGCCGGGGCTCACTCACCTGTGTGTAGGTGTCTGTGATAGAGTAATCCACCAGGACCATCACCAGAATGGAGATGGGGATGCCAAAATCCCCGATGATGCGGCGAGCCTTGAGTGGGCCAGGTCAGCACAAGGGAGCAGGTAGTGGAGGTGAGGTCAGCAGGATGCCCCTGATCCTTCCTGGGCCCAAGCTGGAGCCAGAAGTCCCCCCACCCACCACTCAAAACCACACAAGTGCCAGGGCAGCCTGGGAAGGCATTCTTGTCTTGATTAGAGTTCTCTGAGTAAAGAGACGGCAGACCCTGGGAAGCGGCTTCTCATGGGGTAAGGACTGCCCAGATGTGGTTTGGTCCACAGGTGGACCAAGGAGAAGGGGAGCAGCCTCTCTGAGGGGACCCACGGGAGCTCCACACCCAGCAGCCACACACCTTGCCCCCCAGGAAGCGGCTGTTCCTAAACTTGCGCAGGAAGAAGGCGATGAAGAAGGTCCCAAGCATGAGGATAAGGGACAGTAGAGCTGTATTGGGCTGGTTTCTTGGGCCCAGTGGTCCCTCCGTGGGGGGCAGGGCACTCCCATTCAGCTCCAGACCAGCCTCCAATGCCCCCTCTGGAGCCCCCTCTGGGGGGTAGAATGGCAGCAGTGGGTGCTCTGTGAACACCTGTGTGGACAACAAGGATGCCTTATCACTTGTGAGTGAGCCTTATCACTCACCTGGGCCAGTGACCATCACCATCATCGGTACACCTGTGAGGGAGCGGGTGGCCCTCACATGTCTGAACAGCTACAAAAAGTAGCCCAAAGTTTTGCATCCTCCAAAAGTTCACTTTGCAAGAGTCTGACAGAGGACAGAGAAACAAGTGCCTTCTCCCTGAGTCCCAGAGCTGCTGGGGACCTGTTGTGGGGAGAACTGTCATTACTGCAATCCTGCCCTCAGCACCTGTCACCTGGCAACACCCCCCAACTCCATCATATACCTGTGCAGGTGTACCTTCATCTCCATGCCCCTGCCCAGGTGCCTAGAGCCTTGGTCTGGTGCCCTCTGGGTCTTGACTTCCTTCCCCTCAGCTCAGATCCAGCCCAGGGTGTCCCCAACACGCTACACCCAGACCCAACAGAGTTCCCTCCCTGTTCCCTCTACCCCTCCCAAACCCCATCTTGTCCACCCCAACACCCTCTGGACCTCTACCTTGTAGAGCTTGTGGAAGGTCTCGTAGATGAAAATGAGTGAGATGAGGAAGGCAAAGATCTCCTGGGTGAAAGGTGAGATGTACCGGACAAGGAAGCTGCCTTCAGCAGCCACCAGGGCAAGGACGAAGACCACCAGCCAGAGGCCAACCCACACCCGGCCAGTGAGGTACTCCAGGTCCTGGGCTCGGCAGAACTGGAAGTAGGGAGGACCTGGTTGCCCACAGTGCCCAGCACCATGAGCAGCATGAACTCAAGGGAGGACAAGGAAGAACCCTGGCAAGAAAGGGCACAGGGCTAGAGGGACGGGCAGGGCACGGCTTCACCTTGAAGAAGGCTTCCTCAAAGACAAGGAGCGGCCCAGAGAAGCCAACCACAAGCAGTGGCTGGGCCCCCAGCAGGGAGAAGAGAACACCAAGCACAGCCGTGGACACGATCAGCTCGGACACGCCCATCAGCCCCTCCGTCTTCTCTCCTGCAGCAGGCAAGCCAGCAGGGTGGCCCTGGCTGGCTCTTTCTACCTGCCCCCTTCCTCATCCAGCTCATTCTAAACTGAGACCCCCAACAAGAGCACAGCAGACCCCTAGAACAAGACAGGGCTCCCTCTCAACCCTGCTCCTCCCAGTCTCTCCCCCCGAGCCCCCAAGGGGATCACAGTGTCACCTCCCCTTCACACCTCTCCCACCCCCTCCTACTTTGTGATCTCCCAAAAGTGACTCCTGGGATCCCTGAGTTCTCACACTTTTCCTAGCCCCTCTAACCACTGGCCCCCAAAGTGATCACTGGGATACTTTGACCCAGAAATCCTGCAGGTGACACTGAGCCCCCAGAATGACAGAGGCACTCCTCAACTCTTCAAGCCCTCATGCCTCACCTAGCAGACCCCCAAAGGTGATGGCAGGGCTGAGAGCTGCAAAGTAGATGAAGAGTACAGCAGCCACACACTGGGAGTGCAGGGCGTCCCGCAGGTCACTGGGGTAGTGCGGGTATCGGCGCTTCACATCTCGCACAAGCCCCCCAAACACTGAGCCCGTCCGCAGCAGGGGGTCATCTTCAGAGGTTGCCTCGGAGCCCCCCAACTCCAAAGACAGCTCTAGGGAACAAGAGGCTGCTGGAACACAACCCTCCCTCCTTCACAGAGACATAGGCTCAGCCCACTACAGTCTGGGACATGGCCCAGAGACTTGGGGTCAGGAACACAAAGCCACACAAAGGACTCAGAGCCAGGGTCACAGCTTTGGGGCCCTGTGATGGGGAAACGTGTGGTGTTGGGGGAACTCAGTCCCAAAGGCTCTGACCTTTCCCAGGAGCTATGTAGCCGCCCCGGGTGGTCATCTCAACTTTGGTCTGTTCCCGCTCCCGCCGCTTCCTCAGCAGCTCGCGCTGGAAGGCAGCCACGGAGCGCAGCAGGTCACGGCCCTCCACTTCGGACGGGGGGATCACGATGCTGCCATCCAGGAACTCGCTGATGGCACTCAGGAGGTCCTGCCGGTCATCAGCCTGATAGGCAGCCTCATGAAATAGCTGGGGGTGACAGAAGAGCCATGACTCTCAGAAGCCTCTGAGAGAAGGGCTCCAGGGAGGAGGTGTCAGGTCACAAGCTAGAGGCTCAGTTCAGCCATATAGGCTGGTCCAGCCCAGCAGTATAGGTAATTGAAATACTGACACACATCCCTGCAGGCCCACAAGCAGCCACTGGCCTGAACCCCAGGATGCCCTCTGTGCCTCTGGGAGGCTCCAGACCTTACCACAGGCAACAATTAAAGGGGTAGCACCTGGCATAACAAAGGCCTCCAGAACCTTCTGAAGGGACAGTACCCATATCCTATAGGTCAATAAATATTCTGAACATTGCACCTGGCTAGATGACCCTCTTATCCCATCCCAGGAGAAGCCACAGCAAAGACCAGCATATCCAACCCTCCAATTCAAGTCCTATCTCACACCCAAAACTTTGGGGTCTGGGCTTCTTCTCTCCTTATGTCACCAACCTCTCCCACAGCCCCATCCCAGGGCACTTTGTCTTCCCCCCGGACCAACAGCTCCCCACCACCACCCTCCAGGGCATGGCCTCCACCCAGGGAAGGCCTCTACCACCTGTGCACCACCGTGGCAATGAGGGGAACAGGGAACAAGCAGGGCCCAGGGAATAGGCCTAGAGAGCCCAGCCAGAGCCCAACCTTGTCAGACATAAGGGTGGCGATGGAGCGCCCAAGCTCATGATAATCGGTGCTGGTGTGACTGGGCCCCAGCATCACGAAGAGGAAGCGGACGGGCACAGGAACCTCAAGCACTGACTCCAAGAGCACAGCCTCACTCAGCCGCACAAAGGCTGCCGCTGGCTGCTCTAAGAAAGGTACACAGCCTGGGGGAAAAGCAAGACACAGGCCACTGGGCAAAGGGGAGCAGTCCAGGCAGGCCCTCGAGGGCCCTGGGGATATCTGGGGCTATCATGAATAGTTCAGCAGATTGTGCACTACACCCACAAAAAACCCCTTACCCTAAAGGGCCCTATTCACATGTGTTTATAGATTATGCATTTATTACAATCTACCAACAGATAGACATTAAGGGTATTAAAGAAGGGTTGCTTTTTTCCAATTCTCAAAATGGTGATATATATACATATACACTAGCATCAGTCCAAGATAACAGAAATCTGGACAGGAAGCAGGGACAGGGAAAGAAAGGGCTGGGGATAAGACAGGCTGTGAGAGACACAGGGGCAAGGAGCGGGGCCTGGCTGGAGATGGAAGAGGCAGCCTCCAGGCCAGCACTCCAGACAAGCAGGCCACTGGTAGAGGCACATACTCTGCACACTCTGCCCCCGGTACCTGGCCCTCCTCACCCACAAGCACAACGGTGGCCTCAGCATCTTCAGGGATCTTCTCCAGCAGCTTTAGGCTTTTCCCCCGATGACTGTCTCCCCCAGGCATGTGGAGGGGCTTCTGAGGACGCAGAACTGGAATAGGGCTGGGACCCAGACTGGAGGCCAAGGCAGGCTCTCCCATCCCCTGCTCCAGACTGGGATCTGGCCCTGCCTTCCCCCTCCACAACCTGGTCAGGCTGTTGGCATTATAGCCCCACATTGGAAGGGGACCTGCCTGAGATCTGGACCCCTCCTCTACACCCCCTTCTACCACCTCAGCCTCATCTGGGTGTTTAGATGCTCCCAGAGGTCTGCCCAAAATAGCATTCACATCTCTGTGTCTCCTACAGGGTCCCCACCTGCCTAGCATGTGCCAGGCATCCAACCTTCCCAACCCACTGAGTGACATCGTCAAGGACCTTGACTACAGCTGGCACCCACTCAGTCCCCTCACCCAAGTCAGAGCAAGGCCACTGACCTCCTTGGCATCAGGGTCGTGTGGCCAGAGTGGAGCTGGCTCCCCCAGGTCATCAGCCATGGTGGGCACTACACCATCAGGGCCGTGGCTTGGGGCTGGGTGATGATTCCCCAAGACTGAGTTCACACTAGAACTCGATGGGTTTCGGGGAAAGAAGCTACTATCCTTGTCATCGTTGGGATGGCTAGAGAGGGGAAGAGTGGGGCACAGCAGGTTAAGAGAGGCTCGTGGTAGATGGGAGTCACAAGAAGGTAAGAATGGAGGGTCAAGGTCTCTATCTCCTCTGCTTCAGACTTTCTAATGACTAGAGCTGTTGAAGGATGGGAGACAGGTGAGCTTCCTATCACTATGTAAGCAGAGGCTGGGAATCACTCGAAGAGACTGTGCCAAGAAGGGCAGTGGTTCAGGCAGGCCCCTCCTAGTGCCCCACCCTGGCACCTGTGTTTCAGTAGCAGGGTTCGCAGGACGCTTGCCCTGTCCTCCGGCCGGATCTGGTCAGATACAATCATGGTCTCCACTACAAGGTGCGCGATGCCTGGCAGAGTGGTTTGTTCCAGGTCCAGGAGGGCAGCTCCTAGGGGCACAGGCAGGGGAGAGGCACAATCCCATCAGATAGGAAAAACCACCCTGAACACTGCCTTGCTCCAGGGACAGGCGAATGTGCTGGGTGAGCAAAGCGCCCAATGCACCAGGCAGATACATAGCTCCATACTGCTGAGGGCCAGCCAGGGAGCGAGGTATGAAAACAGGGCATAAGAGCAAGGGCACAGCCCCACCTCGCCAAGTAAGGGGAAGTTATTTCTTCATTTACTGTATGTGGGCTCAGCACCTACCCACACAAGGTACAGTACTGGTCACTGGTGCATAGTCTTGCCCCTCAGGGCTATGGATTGCTCAGGCAACTGGACTCCATAGCCCCCCAGTGGCAGCTGGATCCCCCCTGGGCCCTGGAGCCCAGGGAGTAGGCCCTGGGAGCTGAGCAGCCTGCCAATAGGCTAAGCTCTGCAGCCCTGAAGAAGACCTACAGCCCAGGCCAGGCCTGAGGGTCCTACCGTGGGCGATGGTCCTCCTGAGCTCAAGAAGGCTGCGGAAGGAGAGTGAGGCCACGTGGGGCTTCCCCCAGCGCTCCGTTTCCTCCTCCACGTCCTCCTCAAACTTGATCCAGCGGGCTGTCTCCCGCCAGTGGGGCTCCTGATTGCGGTCCAGCATCAGCTCATTCAGCTCCACAAACACCTGTGGTGGGTGCCAAGGGTGAGGGCGTGGTAGGTGCCAAGGGTGAGGGCCTATGGGGCATGAGGTAGGACAGGTCAGAGTGAGGGAGTGGAGGACTCTGGTCTAAGGGCTATGAGGAAGCCATAGGTCCACCACCCCCAGCATCCTGGACCTCATGAGGCCTCCGGTCCAGCTTCTTTTTCTTCTTCTTCCTGCGCAGGATGGGGGCTAGGCCACTGGGGCTGCTCCTCCCACCCTGTGTCCGAGAGGGCTTCTTCACTAAGTGCCGGCGCACTCCAGGATTGTCCTCCAGCCGGTGACCTGCAGAAAAGGTGGGCTTGGCAGTCTCAGGGGTTCAGGCAGGGCCTCTCCAGCCCCCCCGCTCTGCCAAACCTGTCTAGTTGATGAGGCCCACAGTCACTGGGGGGCCACGCCAATGGGACGGACTGTATAATCCAACATGGTCATTTCATTGATAAGAAGGTTGAAGCTCAGAAAGAGGGACCAGCCCAAAGTCACACAGGGGGCCATTAGCCAAGATGCAATAAAAAGGCAGAGCCCAACTCAATCCATAGCCCCAGCAAAATCTTTTAGCAGTTGTTATATCCACTGCCCCACTCTGGGTCCCACAACTGACACCAAGGCACTTAGCCCCCAACATTTTTTCTGTACCTTCTCTCTGGCAACCATGTCCCCATCCTGTAGGTACAAGGCCCACCAGACTTAGGCAGGGCTTCTCTCTCTTGCTCCCACCTGCCTCTCCCCAAACCAGTGGCTGGGGAAAGTCACCATTACTCACAAGCTGGTGCCCCTGCCATGGGGCTCAGCTGGCCCCTGATGGGCTCCCACAGGCCACGGTCCTCAAAGTCCAGCACAAACATCTCCAAGTCCTCTGAGGCCAGTGAGTCTCGAGGGCTGGGGACCGGATCCCTACCATGGCCCTGGCCTTCGGTGTCCCTGGGCTCAGGGCTCAGTGCCCCATTGGGCTCTGTGACCTCCTCCAGCAGGCTCGTCATTCCCCTGACAGCCAAGGCCTCAGCCCCTACTCCTTCCCAGCACCCTGGGTCCCTTGCCAGGTAGGAGCCCAGACAGGAGTGGTCTCTGTCCAACCAGAGCTGGAGGTGGCTAGAGGTGGTGAGGACTCCTGACCCTGACTCCCCACGTCCCCAAGCCTGCTGCCTGCAGCATCCAGCCCCCACCCTGGGTCTGTAAACACGCCCTCCCCTGACCCCCCCACCCCCATCCCGCTGCTGCTGCCATCGGATTGTTCCTGTCCCTGTCCTCAGGCCCTGGCAACTTTCCATGACGTACTGAGCTCAAAGCCTTCCCCTCCCCCACCCCACCCACACACACTGTGGCTGGGAGGAGGAGGAGGGCGAATCAGTGATGCCCCTGGCCTGGGCACAGAGCCCCATGAGTGATGACAGGTGGCACAGAAACCAGGGCACTGATAAGATGGAAGGAATGTGCCGAGATCACATCCAGGCCCAGCCAAGGAGTGAGGGGCCCTGGACACAGGAAGAAGCAAGGCCCAGAAGAGTGGCTGAGACTAAGGGGCTAGTTTGGAGGGGATTAAAGAGCCAGGGAACAAGAGTCTGCCCTGAGAAAAGGTGCCTTCAGGAAGGGGCATATAATGATGTGGGAGATGAGGTTGACTTATTCTGGGAGTGACTCAGAGGACGGAATCAGGACCAAGGGTAGAGGTCGGGAAGAGAAATCTCAGCCCTGGTAATCCGAGAGTGGCTTGATAAGGTAGTGAGCTCCCTGTCACTGACCACATTCCAGCAGACAGGGATTCCGCAGAGGGAACTCAGCTCTGGGTCGGGGAGAGCTTAGAGTGGGCCACGGGGGCTGCCACACTCACTCTTCATGTCATCCAGGTCCGCAGAGCCCAGCATCTGGGCCTCCGCCTCATCGGTGGGCACCTGCTGTTCCGGACCACCTGGGTTGCCCAGGGCACTGCCTGGGCACAGTCGCTCCCGCAGGTCATAACTGGCTGATGGGCTCCAGGGTCGGCTCTTCTCCCCAGCAACTCGGGAGACTCGGGCCCGGGGGCTGGGGGAGCTGAGGAGGCAACGCAGCAGTCTTGGACTTGACAGAGCCAAGTTAATAGGTTTCCTTACCTTCCCCTAGCCTGAGGCGGGCCTGGAATGGATGGACCCCTGAGCATGAGACACAGGCCCCTCCTGGGCAGGAAAAGACACTCGTCTGGGCTGCCCCTTCCCATCCTATCCTGTCCCCTTCCACCCTTCTCCCCTTCTTCCTCTTCACTCTAATGGTCCCTCCTGGAGAACTAACTTCCCAGCTCTGTGCTTTTTCTCTTCTCTTGTTCTCTCCTCCTTGTGAATCATGTGGATAGGAAGCCAGCCCCCCAACCTTCTGGTCAGAGCCGAGACACTCCTCAGGGTTGGAAAGGAGGTGACTGCCAGGAGCCTCGGTTCCTACAGCTATGGGGGGGGCCAGTACCTGACCAAGTGCTGGGGGCTCTTGTCAGAGCGTGGACCCATCGAGGACAGGGGCTTGATGAAGGCAGCCCTTCCCACAAGGCCTGGACTGTCATCCTCATCACTTCCAATGGAGAACTGCAGGCAAACAGAATGTGCCCTGGACCCCTGCCGCAACCTACCACTCAGCCCTTAGCCCCCGTTCAGCCTCACCCAGGGCCCCCACCACGTCCTCTCCCCTCCCTCTGCAGCCCTCCCAAGGGCAGAGCCCTACCTTTGCTTTCTGTGGAGACCCCAAGGGTGGGGGCTCCACAGGCTCTGCTTCTGATTCCCCTTCCTCTTCCTCCTCTTCCTCCTCCTCCTCATCCACTCCAGCTCCCCCCTCCTCCTGGATTGGAGGGGTCCCCTCAGAGGGAGGTGCAGAGGTTTTCTCCTTCCTCCTCTTCCTCCTAGTATGCCGGGCAGAGGTGGGGGGCAGCCGCCGCAGCTTGTGGGGTGGAGGCAGGCGCGCCGAGAGCGGGTGGTGGGTGTGGTGGGATGTGTGCCGGTGAACTGAGGGCGCAGGAGAGCCGGTTGGGGCCCCCGCAGCAGAAGGGGGACCCTCCCCACCCAAGGGACACACACCTTATTCTAGCTCAAGGCCTCAAACAAGGGCACCCTAGGCCTTCCTCCAGGGCCAGCCTCCCCCCGCAAACACCTGTGTCCACATGCCTGTCATTGACGAGACTGGGCAGAGTAGGGGAAGAAGTGATGAGAGGGGGAAGGTCATGAGAGGGGCTGGGGCGGGGGGACCACGTGACACAGCAGGGAGGGAAAAGGCAGAGTTGGAAGAGCTGAGGGGAGCCAAGGTGACAGAGAGAAGAGAGTGAGCAAGGGACAGAGTGGAGATGAAGGTCACAGAGAGCAGGCCTAGTCCCATGTCCCTTGATCCCCCTGATCTGGGGCCGGGCTCCCCTGGCAGCAGGACAGGCGATGGGTGAGGGAGGCAGGATGACTTAACATGGCTTGGTGGCCCAGCAGAGTCCAGCACAGTGTCCAGCACAGGATGGTACTGGGTGACCAAGCTGGAGGTGGTGAGCGAAGTGATGGTGGCGATGAAAATGATGGTGGTGAGGGCGGCCACACCAGGGGTCCCCAGACTACCCACACTCGAAGTCCCGCTCGCTGTAGCTACGGCTGGGCTTCTCCGGGTCCCAGGCTGGGGGCTTGCTGATGAGGTCCCCAAACCTGCTCACAGCCAAGGTCTTGCCCAAGTCATCATCATCCTCCTCCACATCTGGACCCAGAGGGGGCTCCTCCAAGGGCACCCGCACCTGCAGGCCCAAAAAGCCTCTCCTAAGGACCCTGACCTGTGAGCTCCCCACACCTGCTCCAACTCCAAGCACTAGGTTGGGGTGGGATGGGGTCCCAGCAGGCTCCATCATTATCCATCCTGTTCCCTATGACAACCCCTTCCCCACCCTGGGTCTGCATCCCAGAAACCACTTTCTCCAGGCCTCAGGGCTAGGCACAAATCTGAAAAATACCAATAGATTCCCCCATTTTCTATACCCCCCAGCCAAGCTCCATCCCCAGATCTGGGGTGGGGAGGTCCCAGGGTCGGCCAGAGGTCGCCTCTCCCCTCCTTAAGGTCTCCTCCCTTTTCTTCCCCCCAGATCCTCCACCCCCGCGCGCGTCAATCACCTGGGGTAGGGGGGAGGCGCCCCCGGGCGGCGGGATCACTCCGTTGGCCATGGCCGGAGTCTGGCTTTGGGAGGCTCTCGCTCACTAAGGGCCCCGAGCGCCGGGTGAGAAGCAGGGGTTGCTGCAGGGGCCTAGTGGGGAGCCCTGGGGGAAAAGGGAGGGATCAGGATCCACACACTGGCGCCCCCCGCCTCAGAGCCTATCCTCGCGTCCGGCCCGAGCGCCCACTGAGGCCCTGCCACGCCCAGGGTTAGCCCGGGGTCCCCGCCCTGCCCTGCCCTGCCCGGCGTGCCCCGCCCCGCCCCGCGGTACCTCGGAGCTCCGGAGCCTGCGGGGACCGGGAGGACTGCCGCGCCCCATGTCCTTCCCCTCCCGCTCCGTAGCGCAGCCGCGGGCTCGCGTCTGCCCCTCACCGCGCAGAGCCAGGCTGGCGGGCGGACGCAGGCGCCGGAGCCCGCAGCCCGCGGCTCCACCTCCTCGCTCCGCACCTCCGCCGCCGCCGGCCGCACAATGGGAGCAGGCGGGCCGTGACTCACCCCGCCCAGGCCAGCGCGGCCCCCAAGCCCGGGCCCCGCAGGACCCCACCTTCTCCAGGCGACACACGCATTGCTGGGGGCGGGTGCACGGCCCTAAACTCCCGCAGTCCTGTAATTTCATTCCCTGACCTTGTGCTCAGCCTCCCCTCAAGAGCCCTGGAGGAGACCCCCTTCGCAGACGAAAAGACCCTCCACCCTGGGCAGGGAAGCGCCCTCCACCCAGGGTAGACACGTGGAAGCGCCCACCACCTTCCCCTTTAATTTCATTATCGTCTATGTCCCTGAGAGGCCCAGCTCCACCCAATATTTGACCTTGACACATTACCTCCCTACCTGGGCCTCAGTTTCCCCATTTGTAGCCAGAGGGGCCTTCAATATGACTGTTTCAAAGTTCATTCAACCTTAAGATTCTGTGGCTCAGCTTCCACATTTCCTCCCCCTCCTCCCACCACCTTGAGGTCACATCACATTTTCCAAGAGCAAAGATCTTCCAGAGGAGCCACTGGACCCCAGTTGGATCCTCCCCTAGTATCGATGAACCTGGGCACCTAGCGCAAGGCCAGGCCCAAAACCGTCCCTCAGTACACATCTGTTGAAGCCACATTCCTGAATCCTCAGCACAGACCTAAGAGGATGAAACTGGTGCTGGTGCCAATGGGCAGAAGGTAGAATGGTCAGGACAAGAAGGAAAGCCAACATGAGGGGGTGAGAGGAGGGAAGGAGTGACAGGGCTGTGACCTTGGGTGCTTTACCCTCTCTGACCTCTGCTCCCAACTGGTTCTCAGCTCAACCCAAGATTTTCTTTTTTTATTGCAGTTGTCATTGTTGTTTAGCAGCCCTGGGCCAGGTTCAAACCCACCTGCCTTGGGTACGTGGCTGGCGCTGCCCCAAGATTTTCTATATGCAAAGCCTTGCTAGGAGGAGGAGGGAGAAAACTAGGATCTGTTGGACACACACTATGCTTTGTGTTCCCAGTCCCATGTTAGGGAGGCCCTCTCCAACATCTCTGCCTCATCTCACGCATAGTAATAGGGGTGGCTGTTACCATGGACATTCAAGGAGGCCTTTTAAACTGCCATGGTCACAGTGGGGTAGTAAACTGTGTATGGAAGGTGATTGAGCCACAGCCATCAAACCACTGCAGGCCACTTTTTTTTTCTTGTAGAGACAGAGTGTCACTGTACCACCCTCGGGTAGAGTGCCATGGCGTCACACGGCTCACAGCAACCTCTAACTCTTGGGCTTATGCGATTCTCCTGCCTCAGCCTCCACAGCAGCTGGGACTACAGGCGCCCGCCACAACACCCGGCTATTTTTTTTTTGTTGTTGTTGTTGTTGTTGCAGTTTGGCCGGGGCTGGGTTTGAACCCGCCACCCTCAGCATATGGGGCGGGTGCCCTACTCAGTGAGCCACAGGCACCGCCTCACTGCAGGCCACTTTCACGGAAAGAGATGTGCTGTCCTCCCAGTCTCACAGGGCGAGCCTCAGCAGGGAAGTCAGCTGTGCATAGACAGAGTATGTGACATGTGCCCCAAAACTCAATGTGAGACCCATCTGTTAGGGGTTGAATTGTGTTCCCCAAAATTCCTATGTTGAAATCCTAAACTCTCCCTACCTCAGAATGTGCCCTTATTTGGAAACAGCATCTTTGAGACATTAAGGTCATGCTGTGGTGAGGGTGGACTCTTTCTCCAGTGTGACTGGTGTCCTTACAGAAAGGGGGAAATATGGACACAGAGACATACCTTGTGAAGATGGAGTTCTGCCGCCACAACCCAAGGGACTACCGGAAACTAGGAGAGAGGCCTGGGAAAAATTCTTCCCTAGCCTTTTCTAAGGGAGCTCAGCCGTGAATACAGCTTTATGTTGGATTTCCAGAGCCTTCAGAACTATGACACAGTAAATTTGTTCAAGCCACTTAGTTTGTGGCACTGTGTTGCAGCAACCCTGGAAAATTAATACCCCATCCCAATCCTGAGCTGGGGGACTTGGTTCCAAGTCTCCATTATGTTTTCTTTTGAGACAGTCTCACTCTGACACCCTGGCTAGAGTGCTATACCATCACAGCTCACAGCAAACTCAGACTCTTGGGCTCAAGCGATCCTCTTGACTCAGCCTCCTGAGTAGCTGGGAGTACAGGTGCCCACCACAACACTCAGCTAGTTTTTTGTTTTGTTTTTTTTTTTCTCTCTAGTAGAGATGGAGTCTAGCTCTCTAGTAGAGATGGAGTCTCGCTCTGGCTCAGGCTCATCTAAACTCCTGAGCTCAAGCAATCCATTGGCCTCTACTCAGCCTCCCAGAGTGCTAGGATTACAGGTGTGAGCCACCGTGCCCACCCAAGTCTCTACCTTTTGGTGCGGCCTTCACTTCCTTACAGATACACAAGAGCCTTGGAGTCTTTCCCAGTCGGGAGCATTGCAGGAGGGCACTTTGGTCATCTACCCTTCACACAGTCTCAGCCCCTCTCTCTTAGCCTATGAAGTCAGACAGCAGCTACTTTAATATTGAGACAGCTTGTGGAGGGTCCCAATCAGGGACCCCAGTGTACTGGGCCCTGTTCCCTGAGATGCCATAAGGGTATCACAGGACTTGTCCCTCTGAGGCTCCACCCACCAGGGAGGATGCCAAGCACAGGTCCTCATCTCCTAGGAACCTTTATACTCCCATCCTCTTTCAGATGGAGACTCACCCACCCCTCAGAGTCAGCAGCTTTGGTCTCTACCCTTGCAAGTACCTTATTCTATCTTCTACCCTTATGGGATGGTGTAGTAAAAATCTCTCCTCAAAGGGTCTTTTAAAACCATGGCCTAGCCGGGTGTTGTGGCGGGCGCCTGTAGTCCCAGCTACTCGGGAGGCTGAGGCAAGAGAATCGCTTAAGCCCAGGAGTTGGAGGTTGCTGTGAGCTGTGTGATGCCATGGCACTCTACCCAGGGCCATAAAGTGAGACTCTGTCTCTACAAAAAAAAAAAAACCATGGCCATCTCTCCTTCTAGGTCGGGGGAGATGCTGACACATACCAGTTGTTTCCTAGCAGCTCATTCTATTAGGCATAAATGCATGCTGTCACTGTGCCCACTCAGACCTCCTGACAGCCTGCCTCCAGTGCACCTGTAATTGTCACTCCCCTGCAGCGTTTTCAACAGGGTCTTCACTCCTATGACAAAAGAGTGCCCCTTGCATTTACAAAGGACAGGCATTGCAGTTATGTGTCAGCTCCTAGCTCAGAGTCTGTAGACATGCAAATGGTGACAGGAAAGGTGACAAGCAGAAGCTAGCAGCAGGCCAGCTTGGATCAGCAGCCACCCCTCATACCCTTCCCCACAGTCCATCGTGACTGGAACATTCCTGGCCTGCATGTTCACACCCCAAGATGCTTGGCTGGTACATGCTGTACCACCACAGCCTACTCATCAAGTCTACGGGAGCAGAAGCCATCTTGCTATGCCACCAGATTTGGAGAAACAAGCACACAATCTAGGCTCCCCATGATGAGGCCAGGAGCCCTCGGGGGTGGATTCCTCTCACAGTCATTCCTTAGAGACACTGTCTGGGGTTCCAGCATGTTGGGAACTAGACCAATGTAGCAGATGTTTATCATATGCGGCCACCCAAGTCTTTGAAAACCCACTTTTACATTTTGGTCATTTCCCACTTTATAAATCCACTCTTCCCAAGGCAGAAGCCAGAAAACTCACATCTCCAGACTCCCTTGTAGCTAGGGGCACAGACACTGACCTGGGTTCCACCAGACTCACCTGCACAAGACCTGAATTCAGAAGTGAGCTATGTGCAAAGGGGACTTGAGCTTCTGTTAACATGGGAGGGGAGCAGAATCAAGCGGCTCTTTTAAGGGGGCAGCGATAATAGTGTTGCTCTCCTGTCACCTTTCTCATGTTGTGGCTGGTCATTATCCCCATTTATTCCTCCCCAAAATACTATCTAACATTCACTATTTTCATCTTTCCATCTTAAAGTAGCTGTGATTGCAACCAGATATCCTGACTGATAGATCAGGGAAATGGGCTCTGAGTCTGGGTCACCAGTTCAGTAGGCACCAGACACTGGTGGTGCCAACATCAGGGAGCTGGCAGAGGATGTGTTAACAGGCTGAGTAGCCCTGCCTCTCTTATGATTCCTTTGTCATTCTTCATCGTCTACATTCTTTGAGGATAACAACTTCAACACCTTAAATTTAGGTAATGCTTTCCAGCTTACAAGCCACTTTGTTGTTCACATTCTTTTTTTTTTTTTTTTTTTTTTTAGAGAGAGAGTCTCACTTTGTTGCCCTTGGTAGAGTGCCATGCATCACAGCTCACAGCAACCTCCAGCTCTTGGGCTTAGGCAATTCTCTTGCCTCGGATTCCAGAGTGGCTGGGACTACAGGTGCCCGCCACAATACCCAGCTATTTTTTTGTTGCAGTTTGGCCAGGGCCAGGTTCAAACCCTCCACCCTCAGTATATGGGGCTGGGCGCCCTACTGGGTACTGCCCTGTTGTTCATATTCTAATTCCTCCCACCAATGCCCTGAGGTGGAGCATCTTTTCCCATTTAACAGGTAAGAAAATGAAGCTCAGAAAGTTTAAGTAGCTTGCCCAAGGTCCAGGGCTCTGGGGCAGCCTGGTCAAACAGTGGCCCAAGGGTTTCCTGCACACCACTGTGAGCCACCACCTCCCACAGCCATGTCTTGATGCCCTCTAGCAACTTTTAAGCCTTCCATGCCATGTGCACAAACTGTAATGTACCACTAACTTCCCAGACTTTTGTTTCAAGAAGACCACCTCCCTGCTACTAAAGTCCACATCATGGGAATACCTGAGGCCTCTGAAGCCAAGCAGCCCAAGTTCATAGCCCAGCTCTGCCACTGATAACTGCATGATCTTGAGCAAGTTATGTACCCTCCCTGGGACTCAGATTCCCCATCTAAAAAATGGCAATAACAAGGTCGTTGAGAGGATGAAACAAGTTCATCCATGTAAAGCACTTAAAACAGTGACTAGCACGTAGTAAGTGTTCAACAAATGTAAGTTTCAATTCTACTGCAAACCTAAGTGACACAAGTACCAAAAAGTCCTCAAGTACATTCTCAAAATGCACACTCATAAAATATGAAAGTTGGGTTACACTTACAAGATTAATTAGCCTTAAAGCCAAATTAAAGATGCCAAACACAAAGGCAGCAGGGGAAATCCAGAATGGCTTTTACCTCCACCAGATTCTAACACTCTTTGGCCAATGGACAAATCTTTGCATTGGTAACCATAACTTATCAGGCTAAAGAGTTTCTGGAATATGGTAGAGTGTGGGCTCAGCTAGCCTCTGGTTGTCACTTAGATTCTTGCCCAAAAAGTATTTCCCTGCTCTCTACAGCAGAGCACCCACTGCCATTTGCTGTTCCCTGGACTTATATAAGACCTTATTTTTACATGGGAGGTAACATGGCACTGAGAAAGAGCCCAAACTCTGGAGCTAGAGTTGCCATATATAAAATACCAGTTTGGTGGTAGGCACAGAATAGATGCTCAATAAAAATCATTCTTATTATTTACTCCCATTGTTACTCTGCAGTGGCTTATCCCATCATAATCTACACGTTGCTCAATAAGCCTGGACTCAGCTTTGAAACAAATCCAGTCTCAAGACAGCACCACTGTCCCTGATGACTCTCTCAGCCCTGCAGAACCCACCCTCCAACTCTAGTCTTACTGATTTATGTGTGGCTAGGACAGCATGTTGAGATATGGATCTATGTCCTTTCATGGTCCTCTTGTTGTTTCGGGAGAATGGGTAGGACAGATGCAGAAATAGTCTACATGCCTTTCTGCCTTTTGTTCTTCCAGAGCCAAAGCCTTAGGAAACCAAGAAAGGTTTGTGAAGGAAAAAGAGGAAGAGCATTAGCAAAAAGGACACACTGTCTTGGCCAGAGGCTGTGAGAGGATAGAGCAGCATACCCTGTGGCCTCCCCATCAACTTGGGGAGCAAGAGGCTCCCCAAGATGCAGAGAGCAGAGCAAGGAGGCTTATAAGTCCTGCCACCCCCAAGGGATTAGGGGCTTCAAAGAAAAGTTCAGCCGTTTTGCAAATGTTGGGAAATAATGTTTCATGCACCATGTTTGTAAACTGAGACTCACACACTCACTCTATACTCTATGCCAGGTGTGTGTATATTGTTAAAAATAAACTGGTATGGTCCCTGCCCTTGGGCAACTTACAGACATCAAACAAGTGAACACGTAATTTATTATGAAACATGGCAAATGTCACAAAGGAAGGTCCAGTTACAGAGAACATTCCAGAGGCAGGGTAGAGACATCGTAAAGAAGCAACAATTAAGGCTGGGAGTAGCAGCTCACCTGAGCTCAGGAGTTCAAGGCCAGCCTGAGCAAGAGCAAGACCCTAGCTCTACTAAAAATAGAAAAACCAGCTGGTGTTGCAGCAGGTACCAGTCAGTAGTCCTAGCTACTCAGGAGGCTGAAGCAAGTAGATTACTTGAGTCTAAGAGTTTGGCATTGCAGTGAGCTATGATGCCATGGCGCTCTACCCAGGGCGACAGTATGAGACTCAGTCAAATAAAAATAAATAAATAAATAAAAAATAAAATATATAGGGCGGCACCTGTGGCTCAGTCGGTAGGGTGCCGGCCCCATGTACCAAGGGTGGCGGGTTTAAACCCAGCCCCGGCCAAACTGCAACCAAAAAATAGCCGGGCGTTGTGGCGGGCGCCTGTAGTCCCAGCTACTCGGGAGGCTGAGGCAAGAGAATCGCTTAAGCCCAGGAGTTGGAGGTTGCTGTGAACTGTGTGAGGCCACGGCACTCTACCGAGGGCCATAAAGTGAGACTCTGTCTCTACAAAAAATAAATAAATAAAATAAAATATATATAATATAAACAGACAATTTATATAAGCCAAGACCTGAAGGATACCAAAGAATCAGCCCTGCCATGCAGGGTAGGTTGTGGACCTGGGGGAGAAGAGGTCATTCCAGGCAGAAGGAGGAGCCTAGGAAAGGGCCTGAAGCAGGAAAGAGAGGTCCGCCCAGACTCTTGGATGATCTGGCTGGTGTTTCTCTGGAAGTTGGTGCCACATGGGGTTAAAGAGATTGGAGTGTGGACTAGGGTGAATGTTCTAGAAGGGCTGAGAGGCAGTACAGTTTAGGTGGAAGAGCACTAGTTCTGCAGACAGAGGACCTGAGTTTGACACCCAGCATCCCGTTGGTGAGAATCCCTTTACTTGAACCTCAGCTTCCTCATCTGTGAAACAAAGATCATGCTTGTCCTTCAGGGAGGTGAAACTGAGATAATGATTAGAGCAAATATTATCTGAATAGATAATGAATAGAGCAAAATGATTAGAGCAAATACTGGCTCAAGGTAAGTGCTCAGAATTAAGTACAACCCTTCAGGACGAGCACCAAGGCAACTTTCCCTACTCCCTCCCTGGACTGGAAGCTCCCTGAAACCAGGAGTGTGTCTGACTCATCCTTTTATCCCCACACCCACCTTCACATAAAGCTGGGCACATTTTAAAAGCTCAATAAATGTCTGTGGAATTGAAGGCAAGCACACAATTATAGTAACTAATAAACTGAAGAATGTTTTTGTGCAGGACAGAGAAGTCGGAGTCCAAAGCTATCAAATGACAAAGGATGGGCCAAAAAAAACATGCCGCAGCTTGCTTTATCCTCAGAAGTGTCTGAGGTTCCCTCCAAAGCACACTGGGGAAATATCCACTCGTAAGCATGTGAGCAGTAAGATGCAGACTTTCCCTCCTCAGATTAGAAAGCACATTCCCAGGCAACAAGGCAGCTTAGGATTTTAAACCAGCATGTATTTAGAGCTGTCTGGTTCCCACACCACTTCCGTACGCATGATTCCACTCAATTTTGTGAACTAGGTAAGTTATTGATCAGTCTCATGCCTATACTGGAGATGAGGAAACATGGGAGACGCTGTTTGCCTATGCTTAAATAATGAGCAACAAAACTAAGGCACAATCCTGGCCTTCAGATTAAAGTCCTCTGTGCCCTTTCCTATACCACAACCACACATCAAGCCTTGACTAGGTGTACGCAAAAGACACCACAACACTGAGAGAAGGGCAAAACACAACACACAACTGTGGCTGAATTTCCAACCACTAAGCAATCTGAACAGTGTCTTCTCAGAAGCTACTGCCGCATCCTGACAAGGGTAAAAGCAGGATGTCATCCCTCACTCTACATGAAATGACTCACCAGCAAAGACGGACCCTCTCCTTTTGAGACAGACAGGAGTCCACCGAGTGGGCCTGCTTCGCCTCTGAACTCATAAGTACCAATGTGTCTACTACTCAGCTTGGCTACTGACCACCATGGGGCCTCGTGTGTATTTTTAGGTATAATTCTTAAATCAATAATATATTCAGAGGATTTTTAAAGTTTTTAAATAAGGAGTTAAAAAAAAAAATCCCTCAATACCACCCCTATATCCTTCCTGCCTGGTTCTCACCTTCTCCTCCACCACCTTCTTTTGTTTATCCCTTGGGATTTATTTATACAAATGTGAGCTATCATGAATTTATATTCTATCCTCCCACTTTTTTTCTGCAACGTAGCAGTGCGGTGAGGTAGTTTCAGGTGAGAGAATCCTTTCTCTCCACTGCTTTCCAGGAGCTGGATGGCCTCTGCATGTCCTTCATGCACCAAGCCCAAGGCCAAGCAGAGGCCAGGTAATCAATAAACACTTGCTGGAGGGAAAGGCTGGCCTGAATGGAGGAATCGATCTCTGGGAATACTAAGAGTGTGTGTAAGGCGAGTACTTGACTGACACCTGTGCTAAACATCAGTGGCAAAGCAGTCACCTTCACTCAGTGTGTCCCACCTACCTGTTCACAGGGCAGATGCCTCTGGAAGCAGTGATGGCCTTACCCTCAACCATAGCACTCCATCTGCACAAAGGCTGCAGAGCACTCCGTTGTTTGGTTAAAGAAAACAATGTTAAGCACAAAGAAATGAAAGAAGCTCCTCTTTTTTTTTTTTTTAGGGACAGAGTCTTGCTTTGTCGCCCTCGGTAGAATGCTGAGGCGTCACAGCTCACAGCAACCTCCAGCTCTTGGGCTTAGGCAATTTTCTTGCCTCAGCCTCCCGAGTAGCTAGGACTACAGGCGCCTGCCACAACGGCCAGCTTTTTGTTGCAGTTTGGCCCTGCTGGGTTCGAACCCACTACCCTCAGTATATGGGGCCGGCACCCTACTCACCGAACCACAGGCACCACCCAGAAGCTCCTCTTTCAACACCCCTGGGTCTCACACTTCTTTGCAAAACACCATAAATGAGGGGAGATTATTCTGCCCCATCTGCACCAGGACTGAACCAGCTCCTGAGGAAATGGGCCTGGCAGTGAATGTTGCTTCTGGCCAAAGGCTAGGAAGGCCTTCCTCAGGCCCAGCACTGGCTCCTGTTCACAAAGGGTACAAAATCATTGACCAGAAAGAGGATGTACACATCACCAAGAAAGTGGACTAGTATATTTTTTTTTTTTTTTTTTTAATTTGGCCGGGGCTGGGTATGAACCCGCCACCTCCGGCATATGGGACCGGCGCCCTACCCGCTGAGCCACAGGCGCCGCCCCTAGTATATTTTTTTTTTTGGTTTGTAAATGCGGTTATGTATTTAGTCAAATAATATTTGTGGAAGAAAATGCTTTGTAAACCGTAAAACACTGCATAAAGGTAAAATAAGAGGAAGTACAAAGATTAAGGACTTTAAAGATGTACAAAGTTCTATGATTAAATTGCACAATTGCTGACACTACCGACAAGTGTATTTCTTTTTTTATATATAACAGAGCCTATTGCCATATATAAAAAATAAATGAACAAAAAAACCCTACAGCTTCCAACAGTGAAATGATAAAGAATAGGGTAAGTTCTTATTTTCTTATTTTTGAAGTTCATTATTAGGTAGTCACTGAGAGTATTTTAAAATTTTACAGAGACCTATTTTACAATCCCAATAGAAGAGCAAAAGTAGACAGGGGGCAAAAATTGGCGTTTATTGGTCAGGTCGCATAGGGAGCAAGGTTGTCAGCTATAGTCCATATTTGTCAAAGTATAGCGTATTTTACTCATTCATGAAGGGTTAGTAATATTTCACTTTATTTCTTCTGTATCTTTTGGTTTCAACTTGTGCAATTTTATGACTCATGTTAAAATATATTTTTGTTTTAATAGGTGGCAAGAAGACTTTCTTTAATAAGACATCCAGAGTGCGCTACCATGAGTGGTGGGAAAGCTATAGAACATTTGGCCGAACAAGGAAATAGATTTCATTTTGATATCCAACCACCCATGCAACGTGCTAAAAATTGTGATTTTTCTTTTTCTGGACTTCAACATGTTATTAATATGGCAAAAGGAAAAAGAGGAAGGTATATTTCTAATTGGTAAAGTTGGACAGATATGTATTCCTGGTTTGTACCTAAAAGTGCCTGCTCATTTCTGCAGGTATTGAGAAGGGGCAAATCCTGTCTTCAGCTACAGACATTGCTGCTGCAGTACAGCACGCAACAGCATGCCACATTGCAAAAAGAACACATCAAGCTATTCTGTTCTGTAAGCAGAGAGTTGTTATCTCAAAGTAATGCAGTACTGGTAAGCTATGTCATCTCATTTTATAGTAATAGTAACACTTTGCAGCATGTTATTTTTCCCCAAAAACATTAATTGACCTGACATTTAGGGTGAACAGATCTTTAAGCCGTATGTTAGCTCTGACAATATGAAATCATATAAAATAGAAAAGACTAGCAGGGTGGAGCCTGTAGCTCAGTGAGTAGGGCGCCGGCCCCATATACCAAGGGTGGCGGGTTCAAACCGGGCCCCAGCCAAACTGCAACAAAAAAATAGCCGGGCGTTGTGGCAGGCACCTGTAGTCCCAGCTACTCGGGAGGCTGAGGCAAGAGAATCGCGTAAGCCCAGGAGTTGGAGATTGCTGTGAGCTGTGTGAGGCCACAGCACTCTACCGAAGGCCATAAAGTGAGACTCTGTCTCTACAAAAAAAAAAGAAATTCCTTTTAAAATGCTGGGTTAATACTTGCATCTCTGCTGATATTATTTGTTATATAAAGGAACTGATTAGGTTTATTTCTGCATTCCTTTAATAGGACAGAGGAAAGCATTTGCATTGTAAATCAAGTAGTCAAGAGCACAGGAACAAGCTGTGTGAACCAGGTTTAATGAAACCTCTCAGGTTACCTCTGACCTTCTGTTTTCACCTTTTCCCCAAAAGTGGACTAGTATTTTTGGGAAGTTTTAATTTGCTTCAATTAAAAATTTAGGGCAGCTCTGAGCAAAATAGAAGTAGCTGAATTTATTTCCTGAGCTTCTGCAAGACTCTTCTGCAGGCCTGTCACCAAGGGGCCCCTACCCCAGACAGTTTCCCCCACCTGGAGGATTCCAAGACTCACACCAGTCCCTCCTCACCCTCTCACCAGACTGGAACAGGGCCCTGCAAGAGAGAAACTAAAATTAGAAATCAATCTCTTTTTATGGAGTTGAATGGCTTAATAATTACCCTTTTCTGGGGGAAATATGTACATTTGAATGTACATGCGTTGACATTTCTGAACAGAGAAATGGGTAAGAATGCTTGACTCTAGAGAAGGGAATTAGATTAGGGCCCAGGGATTAGAGAGCAGCTCACCATCTACCATATATCCTCAGGTACAGAGTACATTTGTTCATTTATGTTTGTTACTTTTTAAATCAATTTAAAAATAAAAGCTTTTAAAATGACCTCTTTTAATTTTTTAATACTTTAACTCCAAGGATTTAGAGATGTAGCTAGCTGGTCATGCCAAGGCAACCCTGCCCACAGCCGCTCCAGGTGAAAGGTCCCAGCCCTGCTGTCCCACCAAACAGGCCACACTCCATTCAAGGCCTTAGGCCTGGTTGCCTGACACACAAAAATGAGCTGATCATTCTGCATCACACATGAATAGGAACCAATAGGTCCTCTCTATACAAATATATTGGTGTCATTACTCTAACTGTGCAAGAAACAGACCCCCCACTCAGGCTGGCTCAGTTGCGGTGGGGGTTGCTCAGTTAGGACCCTTCCAGTGGCTCACCCTTGGTTCAAATTAGCTGAAGCTAACAATGGGGAGGGGCCTTCCTTTAGTTCACATAACCTAAAATTGCAGGGGTATCTGCCTTCAGGCACAACTGGACCGAGGGACTCCAAAGACATCCCCAGGATTTGGTCCTGCTCTCTCCATCTCGCCTCTGTCTTCCTCTCTCTCACAGCTCCACATTCAGGAAAACTCTTCCCTCATGGCCAGAAGTTTCTCTTATCCTCTCAGCAACCTACGGGGAGGAAGCCTGCCTATTTCTTGATTCCTCAAATCAAAGGCCAAGGCTGGGCCGCAGTAGGCCAAACCAGGTCCCATGAGCATTCCTGAACCAAGTGTCTTGACTGCAGACATGGTGACAGGGAAGGGAGTGGGGGTCAACCCACCCACACCTCTGGGCTGACCTAAGGCCATGCTGTGAGAAACAGGAAGAGCAGAAAGCACCAGATACCAACCCTCCTCCACAGCCCAGCTCCACACACCCACTATCCCGATGCCCTCTGCACTCTGCAGTGGCCTCAGGGCCCTGCTACTTCCCAGGTCAGATTCAAGAGGGTGAGAATCTAACTGGCCTGCCTATTTGCACAGCAGAGTTTCCATGCCAGGTCACTGCCAGCTTAAGGACTGGGTGTTCATGGGTCAGGTGTCCTACTTGTTCCACAAGCCGGGGCCAGAGGAGGGTTGGAGAGAGGTTCTCACAGTACAAAGCTGTTTGCTACTGCCCCTACGGGCGAAGGTTAGAAGAATGGCAGGCCTGGAGTGAAACATCTAAGTACCACCCATGACAACTGGAATAGAAACAGCTTTATTAATACCTGAGAAAAAGTACAACAGAAACATTTCCTCCTGACGACTTAGACTGTCCTCGTAGGCCACATCACTAAGAGGGCACACCATTTCTCTCGCCTGTCCCTTAAGCCATGGGTCATCTGGGGCTTCCCTGCCCAGTGTCCAAAGGCTGAAGAAGTCTAAAGCCAGAGTATGGAAACTGGACCCAGACACCAAGAGAAGGAACATGTGCAGCATGGCTCCCAAGGTCAGGGTCAAGGTCAGCGTGGAAGCCTCAACGGTCAAGGTCCAGAGTCTCTTGAGTCACAGTCCGGAGTCCAATGGAAAACAACTCCTCCCAGGGCTTCCGGATCCAAGCCAGCAGGGCTGTCAACTGGTCCTGACACACAACTCGGAGCGACCAGAAGCTCTCTAGCCGAGACACCTAGCAGACCGAGCAGTTAGCAAGGTAAGGTTCACAAGGCCACACCAGAACAGGCAAAGGGAAGACTCCAGGAAGGACTCACCATCCTCCTTGGCTCGTTGCTTCTTCCCATCCCCTAGCCTGTGCCACTCCCCATTAAAGACCTGACTCTGAGCTTTGAAAACAGAATCCAATCAACACTTAACTGAAAGCCTCCCAGTGAGCTTTCAAGTTTACTAACATGTCCCTCATCTTCCCTGCTGTAACAGAACGGAAGTTCTAGGTTCAGATTCTGGTTCTACCACTTGTGGTCTGGGTAAATTGGTTAATATCCTCCAAACCTCAGTATCTTCATCTGTAAAATAGGACCAATGATAAATAGTATTTCCTCACACGGTGGTTGTGAAGATAAAACATCTGCACCTCACTGGGCCCAATCCACCAACTCAAAGCAACTAGGAGTCTCACTGAAGGGCTCTTGCTAATAAACAGTAGGGCCCCAAGTCCAGAGTGTTTCCCCTGCTCTAGCTGCCTCCCTCTCTACTTGCTGCTTAGCCAAACCCAGAATTTTCCTTCCTCAACCTTAATTCTGTGTTCCTTCCACCATGACTGCTCACCCCTAAGTTCCACCCTACCCAAATTCCTAGCCTCCCTGGACCCTCATCCCACACTGCTATCCCCTCCCTGCCACACGCACACCTCATCATAGAAGACTAGCCGCAAGTCCTCCGGGGCCATGCGGTAGAGCTGCACTGAGCTCAGGCTGCTGAGCAGCTGCTGCTCCCGGACACGCACAGAAGGGTCAGACCTCAAAGGAAGAACCTTCTCTGAGGCTTCATCAGAAGCTGCTGGAAGAGGGGGCTCTGCCTGGGACCCAGGAGGGTCCTCCTCCAACAGGTAGAGGGTAGACAGAGTCAGCAACAGGGACACAGAGCAGGTAGAAGGGCCTGAAGGGAAAGAAGCAGGGTAAGACCCTGAGTGGAAGGCCATTGAGGGGCCCAGATCCCTGGGGCCCAGCATTCCAATTCTACTTGGAAGAAGAGGCTGAACCACAATGAGGTGGGCCACAAAGCAGCCTGTGTCCTTGGAGCCAAGAACCTCCCTTTCCCAAATGCCAGCAACCTCGAGCCTCCAAAATCTCTGAGGCCCAAGACAAAAGGAACCACTACACACCTCCACTCAGAAACAAGAACCCACCCTTGCCCCCTCTGACAGGACAGGTGGGGCAGACCCAGTTCCACTTCAGAAAAAGCCTGGAGGGCGGTGCCTGTGGCTCAGTGAGCAGGGCACCGGCCCCATGTACCGAGGGTGGCGGGTTCAAACCCAGCCCCGGCCAAACTGCAACAAATAGCCGGGTGTTGTGGCAGGCGCCTGTAGTCCCAGCTACTCAGGAGGCTGAGGCAGGAGTATCGCCTAAGCCCAAGAGCTGGAGGTTGCTGTGAGCTGTGTGACGCCACAGCACTCTACCTGAGGGCAATAAAGCGAAACTCTGCCTCTACAAAAAAAAAAGAAAAAGCCTGGATTCAAAAGCACAGGTCTCTGGGCAACTGAAGATCCAGGGCATCTCCTGACTCCACCCAGAGAGGCAGGGAACCCAGAGGCTATCCCCTACTCCCCCAGGTGAGAAGCCCAGATTCCAGGAGTTGACAACTGCTATATAGGCATTGCAGAGGTGCTAGGGGATCCGGCAATAATCTGAGATAAGATGGGGTACAGAGACCAGGGCTTCATCTGCAGCAGAGGCCTCACCTTCAACTAGAAACACCCGAAGGTAAAAGAACTGAGGAACCTCCAAGGATGAGTCCTTCTCCAGCAATGGCCTGGCAGGGGGAACAGGCAGACACAGGAAGATCAGCGAGGGCATGGGAGGCGCTTCGAGGGAAGGGAGTGGAAAGAGAGCAGCACAGGTGGGTTGGAGGAGACACAAGGACCTAGGGTGTAGGGCATGGGCATGAGGACAGGTGGCAGGCCCAGGGTGGACTCACCACAAGGCAAAGCTACAGCTCTGTGTAGCTAGCCTAGCACCAGGGCCCAGCCTCGACTCCTATGGACTCACCAGAGCCGGTGCTGTGGAGTCACTGCCTCCTCTGTGGCACTGACACAGTTCTTCCAGGTGAGAGGCAGAGACTGCAAGACATCTGGACAGACCCAGAAGGGACAGAGAAACCTCAGAAGGCTCGCTCTCCTCTATCCCACCTCTCCACCTCTAACATCTTCCTTTTCCCCAACACTGTTAGATTTCAGAAACTTCTTTCTACAAGGGACAAGGCCTACTACCGGTCTCTACTGCTGGGCACCAGAGTTGGGGGAGCTCAGCCCCCAGAGGCCCCACCCCACTCTTCTGCCTCTGCCTTTCCTCTCTCACCAACGAGCTCCTCTAGGAAGGCCCGGCAACGCCTGGCATCTCGGGGCAGCAGCACAAAGCTGCCTGCCCCAGCCGCCCACTCCAGCCGCAAGCTCTGTCCTGCCAGGCCCAGCTCTATGCTACTCAGATCCTGCAGGGGAATGGCCAGAGTCAGCTGGAGCCAGCTAGCCAGAGGCTCACTGTGGAGAGAGGAGACAGATTGGTGGAGGAATGAAAAGACAAGGGCCCTACCCCTGCCCCAGCCATGCCCCAGCTCACTCACTGGATCTCCCCTGTCACTTTCAACAGGTAAAGCCTGTGGTCAGACAGGACCACAAGGCACATAAATTCTCCAGGATGGCCTGCCAATACCACTGGCACCTGATGGGAAGAGAAAGTTGGTGTAAGACCAGAAGAAGTCCAGGGAGGTGATGCCAGGCTGAAAGCCAAGCCTGAGACAGCACTCTAACACTCTCAACCTGACCCTCCCCACCCATCTACCAGTCTGCTGAGGTTCCCAGCAGCCAACAACCCTCTCTACCCACCACTGAACTCCTCTCCTGCCCCACAGGCCTTGCCCCTCAGGGCCTCAGCATTCTCTCAGCTGGCTCCCCTGCCAGTCACCTCACCCCTGTAACCCACCATCCAACCTGCCAGACTGACTGTTCTGAAGCACAAAACTGATCATCACTCCCCTGCTTAAAATCCTTCAGGGGTTCCCAGTGGCCCTCAGGACCAATCCAAACTCCTTGGCAGACACAAGAGGCTACTTCTGAACTGGCCTCTGCCTGACTCTCGGACCCTCTTGGGACATGAGTCCTTACCCCACCCATCCTGGCCTTCTTATCCTGGACAGTTCTCCCAACTGGCAACACTCTTGGGCCTCCATGCATTTGCTGCTTCCTTTACCCACAACATTCTTTTCCTCCCTACTCCTTAACTCATCCTTCAAGACTTGGCTTAGACATCACCTAACAGGAAGGCTCCCTTACCCAGGAGGCTAGATTATACTCCCTTCGAGGACCTTACTTAGACTGATGGCAGACTCACATACTGTATGACTGTATCAGTTCCTCACACCACATTGCAAGACTGAGGGCAAGACTGACTGACCGTGAACCTTTATGTCTACCACACAGCATGTGCTCAGCAAAGGTCAGCTCACACTGCGCATTTGCAGTATCTCCAAGAGGTTCCCTGGCTACTTAATGCCAGGCACTGTGCTGGGCAGCCCAAGACACCAGCTCTGATGCCACACCACTCCGCAAGGGAAGCATCATTATCTCCACTATAGAGGGATGACAATTGAGACTCAAATATCAAGGACCATGTCCACAGTCACACAGCAGGTTAACTACTGGATTTGAAACCAGAAGCCAGATCCGTTGTCTGTGGAGTGCCTGATCTGACCCAACTGGCTGTGCAGGAAACAAGCAGGCACCAGGTCAGTGCCGGGCAGCACAGACCTGACACAGCAGCACAGACCTTGAAGCAGCACTGGAACTCCTCCTGGGCATCACTGAACACCTCAACATCCAGGAAGAGCCGGAGTCGGTGGTCCACGGAGCGGAGGCCATGGCGCTCAGCAGCTGAGAGCAAATAGTAGACATCAGCATCAGCCTGCCCCAGCAGTCCCCAGGCTCCATCTCCACCACCCCATCAGTGCCCCTTCCTTCCCAAAACCCACGCTGTCCTGTTTTGCCTGTACTCACAGGGACTGAGGCTCCAACTACTGTGGTCACGGGAGATGGGTGCCTGAGGTAGAATGTTCTCAGCCCTGTTGTGGTCACTGAAGCCAGAAGGGTCACAGCCAGGGCTAGCAGACTGAGAGGGAACTGATGCTTGCTCTTCTTGTTTCTGCTCCCTGTTGGGGGTTCCATCAGACTGAGCCAGAAGAACTACATGGTCACTACCACAGTTTGGACACACAGCAGGAGACTCTGGAGGGAGGGATAGGCATAGTCTCCATAAGCCTATCCCAGAACCCCCAACCACCCGTGACCCATGATCACGACACAACTCACCCACTCTCAGGTCTCCCCTGAGCCCACATGTCCAGCTTCATACACAACCACTGTACCCCAACTCAGCTCCCCGCTCCAGGCACAGTTGCTGAGTCATGTGGGCCATAGGACAAACTAACCTATGGCCCACACCTCCTCAAAATACACCCCACTTTCTAATTTTGGGCCCTCTCATATGAGGCCAAACACAACTAGGCCCTGCTCTGGTCTCTCCAGGCCCCAAACTTGGGCTGGTCAAGTATTTTATGCTGTCCTAGCAATGTCTAAAAAAAAAAAAAAATCAACAGACTGAGAAAGGCAGAGAGAACTCTGGCACCATGGGCAAGTCACAGAGCCTGGATTCTCATCTGTAAAACAGGGATAATAATAATGTCCATCTTCCTCATCCATAGTGTCAGGATGACTGAATAGAAACAGGCAGAGAATCCAGGACATGCGTCAGCAATGAGAAGTGGCCACAATGTGCTGGGCATGTGCTAGATCCTGCACCAGCATGAGCACATTTCACCCTCCACAAAAAAAAAAAATCCCTATCCCATTTTGCAAATGAGGAAAAGAACAGATTAAATAATTTCTACACCCTGCCCAAGACCCTGTAGCTGAGGGTAACAGCAGCAGCTCCCATTGACAGGGGACCTTTGTCTTGTGCCAGGCAGTATGCTTGCTGCCTTGCTGTCAGATTTAAATCTCATATAACAGCACACTTGGGTGAGTTCATACTCTTCTTTCTTTAGATAAGGCAACCAAGGCACAAAGAAATGTAGTACATAGTAATGTTCATTAATAATGCCACCATAAGGGCTGGGCAAGGTGGCTCACACATGTAATCCTAGCACCCTGGCAGGCCGAGGCAGGTGGATAGCCTGAGCTCAGGATTTTAGACAAGCCTGAGCAAGAGTGAGACTTCATCTCTAAAAATAGCTGGGGCTCGGTGCCTGTGGCTCAAGCAGCTAAGGCGCCAGCCACATACACCTGAACTGGCAGGTTCGAATCCAGCCCGGGCCTGCCAAACAACAATGACAGCTGCAACCAAAAAATAGCCGGGCGCTGTGGCAGGCGCCTGCAGTCCCAACTACTTGGGAGGCAGAGGCAGGAGAATCGCTTGAACCCAGGAGTTGGAGGTTGCTGTAAACTATGACGCCATGGCACTCTACCCAAGGCAATAGTTTGAGGCTCTGTCTCAAAAAAAATAAAAAAATTAAAAATAGCTGGACTCTGTGGCAGGAGCCTGTAGTCCCAGCTACTTGGGAGGCTGAGGCAAGAGGACTGCTTGAGTCTAAGAGTTTGAGATTGCTGTGAGCTATGATGCGAGAGCACTCTACCAAAGGTGGCAGAATGAGACTCTGTCTCAAAATAATAATAATAATAATAATAATACCACCATAGACAGGACCCCAGAGGCCAAAGGACCAAGCATAGCCAGGGCCTGAGGGGTTGGGAGCTGCTTCTGTTGCAAATGTTGTACCCCAGGCCTGGAGCTACCTGAGTGGGTTCAGGGAGGGGAAGGGAACAAGGTTCCATTTTCTGAATACATTTCTGAATACATTTCAAACCCCTGCTCCAGCAGCTGTCAAGAGAAAAGTACTAATAAAAATCATGCACTTCCACACAGCTGTTATCAAGAATACCTCTTTTCGGGCGGCGCCTGTGGCTCAAGGAGTAGGGCGCCAGTCCCATATGCCGGAGGTGGCAGGTTCAAACCCAGCCCCGGCCAAAAACCACAAAAAAAAAAAAAAGAATACCTCTTTTCTCTTTAGTGTCTTCTTCAAAGACACTGTTTTTTGACTGGTCTACAATGGAAAAATCTCTTGTTTTAAAGAACAGAATATGAAGAGATGGCACAGGCATTATTTAGTATCAAGTAGCTCACAAGGTCAGACAAGGAAGGACAAACTAAGCCAACTCCCAAAGTGTCTTACTCAACGGCTGAACATGCTCAGAGGGGCACCACCACCACATGATACTACAGGGAAGACTCAGGCTTTATGCAGTTTCTGAAGTATTAGCCAAAAAAAAAACACAAAAAGCTTTCAAGTTATAAAAATATGATGAGTACAGTTAAGCACAGTTATAGAGATTGTATTTCCTGACTTTCCCAGAGAGGAAAAAAAAAAATCAGGATATTGTTTCTTTTTCTTTTTTCTTTCTTTTTTTTTTTAGATTTTCCTTTTTGTAAATATAGTAGGCAGAAGCTGTTTTATTTTTCCTCCAGACAAAATAGTCCCCACAGCCCTAGTCCTTTTTCCCAGGGGTTCCCTCTCTATACTCCCCCACTCAAAGCCACTTTCCCTGCATTGAGAGAGGCCTGTGGGCAGGGAGGCCAAGGGCATGGCCTATACCTGGTCTTTCTTCTTTTTTTTTTTTTTGAAACATAAGGGCCTCATTTTGTGGCCCTTAGTAGAATGTGATGGCATCACAGCTCAGAGCAACCTCAAACTCCTGGGGTTAAGCAATTCTCCTGCCTAAGCCTCCCAAGTACCTGGGACTATAGGTAACCACCCAGCTTTTTTTTTTTTTAAGAAAGTAGGTCTTGCTCTGGCTCAGGCTGGTCTCAGACTTGTGAGTTCAGGCAATCCACCTGCCTCGACCTCCCACAGCGCTAGCATTATAGGTGTGAGCCACTGCGCTGGGCCCTATACCTGTCTTTTGGAACAGAGGCCTCCAGCCGTCCTCACTATCCAAGCCCAGCCTGGGCTCCTCTGGCTTGAATATGTGGCCACAGCGTAGACACTGGAATCTGCCCTCCTGTAGGTCCCTGGCTTCCCGAAGCTGATGCCGAGCCATGGCAGTGACCGGGGCCAATACAGCAAGCAGCTCCTGATAGAGGGTGGGTCAGAAGCAGCTGTAAATGGACAGATCCCAGACAGACACTGCCTCCCACTCTTAGGCCCAGAGCTCTCCCAATCGCCTCCCTAGTCTCCTGGGTCCCCACTCTAGGCCCCATCACCTGGACAGCTGCGTGGGCATCAGGCTCCAGCACCACATAGCGACGCAACTGCCGGTCAGGGCAAATGTAGGAGAAGCGCAGAACGAGGACAGGGGCCCCAGGAAGCAGATCTGCACCCTGTGCAGGAAGAGGGGGACTGGGTAAAAAATAGCAGTGAGAGGAAGGGAGAACAGAGGAATTAAGAGTTACACTAACAGCTCTGGACCCCAATCAAATGCTTGTGCTGACATCCAACTCCAGCAAGGGATTGCCACCTCACCCAGCCTCTCAAGCCACCTGCAACCTCACTCAGCCCCATAAGGGTCCCCTCCTTAGCTCCAAGTGCCAATGAGAGACTATGGGTAATGCCAAGCCCAGTGCCTGGCACACAACAGCCATGTTCTCAGAGGTAGCTCCTGTAAAAACCAAGCACCTCTTCCAGAACCCCCCATTCACACTCACCTCAGGCACTGGTCCTCTCTGGGTTTGGGTCTCAGGCTCTATCTCAGCTGCCTCCAGACTCTGGAGCTCGAGGCATTCCAGGGTCCGAGCTGCTTGGAGTTCCACCTCAAACAAGTGGGCAGAAGTGACCCGGAGAAAGCATTCTCTGCCCCGAACATTCCCAAGCCCCTCTAAGGGACACACCAACATGGGGCGACAGAGCTCCGCTGTGGAGAAACAGAGAGAAGAGCCCTGTAAGGAAGGAAAAGCACCCAGGCTCTGTCCCCAGTCCTCTATCAAAAGGGGGGTCAGCCCCGCCCCCAAGCCTGTCGGGGCCTCCCTCACTTACCCAGATATTCCAGCAGCATTTGGCCCCAGCTCGCCCACATCTGCAGCATGCTCACCTTCCACTTCCTTCTGTTCCTGCTCCTTGTCCTCCTCCTGTTGCTCCTTTCCTCCTTCTGTCTCTGGTTCCTCTAGCTCTTCTTCCTCCTGTGGCTCCGGCTCTACCTTGACCTCCCCTGACATTTTCTGTGATGACTCCTCAGGGCCTCTGGCTGCTTCTTCTGGGGATGAAGGGCTGAGTGGAGTGCCTGGGTCCAAGGAGTCTGCAGGAGGCATGCTGAGGGCAGGAGTCTTGGAGGAAGCTGAAGGGGGGCTCCCAGAGGTCTCCAAGTGGCTCCTATACTGCAGCCAGTCACAGCCAAATCGCTCCCGGAAGCTGTTCATGAGCTCAAGTTCCCGATGTTGCTGCACAAACTGTCCTGGGCAGGGAGGAAGGCACAGAGCTGAGCAAGCCCGCAACCCTCCAGGTGGTCCAACCTCTTTCTACAAATGCTCCCCGGTGTACAGCAATGAGGTGTGTACAGGGGAGGAGGGGAGAACCTGAGGGAGGCTACAGTTATCCCCTCAGCAGCACGTCCCAGGTGTGTTCTATGGAAACTGTGGTCACATGCAATCCAGAACTGTACTGCACATGCTACTTCTGGAGACTGGCAAAGCAGGGCAGCACCCTGAAGGTCCTGAGATGGCCTGCAGGGAAGACACCTATTTAACTTTGTTTATCCTAGCACTTCCCAAAACTTTCTGGCCACAGTCTTTTTATTATATGACCTTTGACACCCCAAAAGATCAATGTTCCTTGAAAAACTTTAGGAATTGGTGCCTAGGAGCAATATCTTCCCCTTCCTCTAAACAAAAAGGAAAGGAAGAGACTAAGAGAACCTCCACAATGCCCTACCCCACCAAAAAATCGAACTTCTCCTACCAGATCTTCACAGTAATGTAAAGATTAGAGAGGGCTGGATGGAGAGATGGATGGGTGGGGTGAGGCTGACTTACCAGCTGGGGAGGGGTTCAGAGTTCGGGGCTCTGGGTCTGTATCACTGGGTTCAGAGATGCTTGCCCGCCTCACACGGACTCGGCTCTGAAGTTGGGTGGAGAAATAAAAGTTCTACAAAAGCCAGGGCCTCCTGGCCTGCCATCCATGGCTACCCTGCCATCCATGGTCACCCACCTACCAGGAAAAAAACAAGACTACAAGCAAACGTAAGGCCATGCTATTCCCAGCCAGCCAACAACCCAGAGGCCACATAATGACACCTAATCCCAGGCATAAGGCAGCTAAGGACTCCACTTACCTTAACCTTATGAAGCAGGGGCTGGACCACAGCACCGCCTGAGGAAGGGCTATCACTTAGGTCAGGGCCACCAGAAGTTTCAGTGGTACTCCCCACTGGCCAGGACACAGGTGGGGCCATATGGCCAAAACCCAAGGATGAGGGGGTCTGGCATGTGACAACAGGAAGCAGAAAGAGGTCAGAGGCAGGGGAGTGCCTCTGCCCTGCCCAAGCTAGCCAGGAGGCAGGACTTCACTTTCCACTGACCAAGAAGAGCCTTCTACCAGCTATCCTTCTGGTTCTTGCCTCCCTCCCTCCCTTCTCATCTTCCCCAATCCCTGCCCTCTACCACCACACTGACCTGAGAATCTGTCAGTGACAAGATTTCACCATCAAGAAGGAACTAAGCAAAGACAAAATGGGAGAGGGAAATGTTCCTGGCTGGGACCATTCTGGTGAGTTCTGGGTATTAATGACACAATAAACAAGGGGTCTAGATCCTTGACCTCTTACTCAGGGATGGCAAGAGGGTATGGGATAGACTAGCACTGGGCAGGAAAGAGAAGCAGAGTAGACATGGAATGATCACTCACGCCAGAAGCAGCATCCCTGGCAAGGGGTGACAAGTACTGGGCAGTGGCAGCTCGGTGTGCAGGGTGGAACCACAAAGGGTTCCCCTCCAGGTAGAGCTAAGGGGCAGAAAGAGGAGAATAAAGTGGGCCTCAGCCCCTTCCAGTGTAAAGAAAGCACTGACCAAATCAGTACAGGATGGTGGGGCACAGTGATGGTTCTCAGGCCCTTGAAGCACCCACGTCTCACTTTGCGCAGCTCTGCCAACAGCCACAATGGTGACAGCTCCCTGTGTCTTTCCAGCAGGTTGTATGCCACATCCAGGTGCCGAAGGTTCCTCAGCTGCTCCAGGCCTAGGTGGGAACAGAAGAAGGATGTGCAGGTGAGCACTCATGAGCATGGGTTAGTGTGAGGGTATGTGTGCTGGCAGAGAGTATGGCAGAAAGACAGACAGAAGCACCTCAGCCCTACCTGTAAGCCCTCATGAGACTCTAGGAGCAGTGATTTTTGATGGCTGTGCTGCAGCTCACTGGTGTGCCATGAGAGGATCTTAGGTATACCGCAGAAATTTTACAGATTATTTTTTGAAAGAAGTTCAAAGCACAGTAAGTGCTTTTCTTGATAACATAATTTTTCTGTGCCAGACTGTACTGTGAGATAAAAAGGTTGAAAACCACTGCTCTAGAGACACAGGGTCCTGGGGCCACCCCCATCTTATACTTGCCCCATCCCCCTCCACATCTGCCACAGCGTAAGTCTCTACTCACCATGCAAGCTCTGAAGCTCATTGCCTCGCAGTATCAAGACCCCCAGGGCAGCCCCTGCAGGTCCCATTCTCGGCACCAAATGTAGGCGGTTATAGGAGATGTCTAGATGGCAGAGTTCACACAAATCCTGGCAGGGAGGACAAAGATTCTCTGCTTGAGCAAATTCTTCAGAACCAGGCCTCAACCTTGGCCTATAAAAATTGCACAATCAGGCGCAATGGCTCACACCTGTAATCCTAGCACTCTGGGAGGCTGAGGTGGGTAGATCACCTGAGCTCAGGAGTTCAAGAATGAGACCTCATCTCTATTAAAAATAGAAAAAAAAAAAAAAAACTAGCCATGCATTGTAGAGGATGCCCATAGTCCCAGCTACTCAGGAGGCCGAGGCAGGAGGATTGCTGGAATCCAGGAGTTTGCTGTGAGCTCTGATGTCATAGCACTCTAGCAGGGCAACAGAGTGAAACTCTATTTCAAAAAACAAAACAGGGCGGCGCTTGTGGCTCAGTGAGTAGGGCGCCAGTCCCATATGCCAGAGGTGGCAGGTTCAAACCCATCCCCGGCCAAAAACCACAAAAAAAAAAAAAAACAAAGGCTCGGCACCAGTGGCTCAGTGGTTAGGGCACTGGCTACATGCACCAGGCTAGTAGGTTCAAATCCATCCTGGGCCTGCTAAACAACAATGACAACAAAAACAAAAATATAGCCAGGCATCGTGGTGGGCGCCTATAGTCCCAGCTACTTGGGAGGCTGAGGCAAGATAATCGCTTAAGCCCAGGAGTTGGAGGTTGCTGTGAGCTGTGACATGGTGGCACTCTAACTGAGGGCAACACATTAAGACTGTCTCAAAAGAAAAAAAACTACACACTGTCAGCACAAATGATTTATTCATATATATTCCTAGCCCCACATTAAAAGTCTTGAGCAAATACTAGCATAATTTCAAAGCTCAAGGCCATATCCCTAGAATGGTAACTTGAGCCCCCTTAATTTCCTGCCTGGGAAAACTCACACTCACCAAAGGAATTTATTGTTTGTTCCAGCCAACACCTGAAGATCCAGCCCGTCTCCCAGTCTCTGTGGAAGGGTAGGGGCCTAACTTTGATAAGTGCCACTTAGTTCTTGATCCACATGAGTTTGACATGGACCAACCTCCATTTCTGCTTTTTGTAAATTTCTTCTTCCCTGACTCAGCTCAAGCCTCCATCATTCCACTGCCTACTTCCTCCTTCTCTTCTCTCTTTAAAATGCCCAGTCACTTTTGCACAAATCAAAGTACAGTTCAGTTCATGTTGGACCCTCTTCTCTATTGTAACAGTTTATTACTAATTAAAATCTGTACTTATTAAAATAACTAGTGTCTGGCTTTGCCTATCTTTTACACAGAGACACAAGACAAAGGTTCCTCATCATCACAAAAGCTACCAGTTTTTTAACTAGGCGCTAGGTTAAGTAACACCAGAAACTTTTCATAATCACTTTAATACTATAAAAGCAGGACTCCTATGATTTCTTACTTCACTAGTAAAGAAACCAAGAGATTAACTAATTTGCTCCAAGTCATACAAGTATCAGAAGTTGAGATTTTGGCAGCGCCTGTCCCTCAACGGAGTAGGACACTGGCCCCATATGCCGAAGGTGGTGGGTTCAAACCCAGCCCTGGCCAAAAACTGCCACAAAAAAAAAAAAAAAAAAAAGAAGTTGAGATTTGAATTCTGGTTTGTCTTATGCTAGAGCCTGAGTCCCAAACAGTGCCATTCTCAGGTTATGACTCCACCCTGCAAGGGAGGAGAAAAAGCAGGTCCACAAGAAAGAGCGGGTGCAGAGCATTCAAAGGCTCAAGCTAGGTGCTAATACTCACCATCAGGAAGCCCTCACAGTTGTGCACTTGATTGTGGCTCAGGTTCAAGAAGCGCAGAGATGACAAGAGGTGCTGAGAGGAACAGGAAGAGGAGGCAGAGAGTTAGTCTTTGCTACAAGGATACTTTGTCAACCAGCTGGCTCTCCTCCCTAAAGGCCCATCCTTGTCCTTCCTCAGAACTTTCTTGCCACTAAGGCACTCACCAGAGAGCTATCTAAGGTGGTCAGTGTGTTGTAGCTGAAGTCAGCAGAAAGCAGAGCCAGCCAGGGGAGGGCAGAGCAGAGGTCACCACCACAGGCTGAGAGGAGCTCCTGAGAGGGCAGATAGGTGCTTCGTTACTCCACACTCAACATCCTGCCCACGCCAAGGTCATATTCTAACACTTATTCATTCATTCATTCTTTGTACACTGGGCTCCATCTGGAGATGCAGCCTTAAAAGAAAGCCCAAGGAACTCACTGTGGGGAGAGTGGGGAAGCAGACACTAGAATATTTAACATGATATAGTAGGCATGACTATAAATATACCAATAGGTATAGAGTGCTGTGGGAGCACAGGGAAGCAAGCAAGGACACTGCCTAAAGGGAAGCAGGAGGCGAGGAAGTCTGCAGAGAAGGGAGAAAATCAGAGCTTGGTCCTCTATATATGTCAGGACAAGGCATCCAAGTCCATCTATCACCCTTCTTACCTCTAATGCCTGGATGCTCCTGCTACAGATCAGGGTCTCCAGCTGGGAATAGATGCTTCGGAGGCCATGCAGGCAGTGGAGAGGGACACCTCGGAGCTAGGCGAAGGAAAGGGAGGCACAGAGGAAGGTAGAACTTCACAAAAGACAAAGACCCCATCCCCGATTCCCCTGGTGGGGAAGAAGGAGAAGACGACAGAGCCCAGCTATGGTTCAAGGAAGTGTTAAATAGACGGGACTGGACATCACATTACTGCAGAGCAGTGGGTATACTCAGTTCGAAACTCCTCACCAAAACAGGCACCTCTCTTCCCCATTCCTAAGTGGCTGCCTCAAGTTGGGGATTATGTGCCAACATCCCCCAGCACCCCCATACCTCCAGCTGCCGAAGAGACTTGAAGGGAAAAATCTTGATGGGCCCTGGTAGATCATGACCAGGGACATGGACCAGCTAAAAGAAAAACACTCCAGTTATTGAGCATGGCAGATCTCCCTTTCCTCAGCACCCTTTCTTTAGTACAACCACCCATATCTCTGACACATTCTTGACCTTGGCCCTGCAGACTTTTTGTACCCTTACCCCACCGCAGCCTCCATCACTTTCCTGGGCCCTTTGAACATCCTGCCCCATGCCACCCCCAGAACCTTGAGTGAAAGTGTTTTCTGCAGCACATCAAAGAGGAACTGAAGCTGGAGGATGATGGGGGAGTCAGCAGGGTGGGAAGGCAGAGCCACAAAGCCTGTCTGGCCAGGGCCCCATGGCCCCAGGTGCAGCTCAAATACGTGGTTCAGCTGCTGCAGTGTGGTAGTCAGCAGACTCAGTGTGCTACAGCCAGATAGAACCACGTCCCCTGCACGGAGAAGGGAAGACAGGAAGGAAAACATAATAAAAAGGTTTTTTTTTTCCTTTTTATTATAAAACTTTGTGACCCCCAAAATACATTCACTGCAATCCATATTGCAGATCTTCCACTAAAGGATCAAATTTTCTATCTTTTCCTCAGTTCAAAAGCCTTCAGCGGCTCCACCCATCTCCAAAAGAAAGTTCTAACTCTCCAGCCTGATATACAAGACTGCTTCACTAATAATTTTTCCAAATTTTCTTTTACCTTCTGCTCAAAACAGCTTGAGACTGTCTCAAAAAAAAAAAAGAAAGTAATAAATAAGAATAGAATCAAAAGATATTACAGAAATAGTACCAAGAGATCTAAACACTTTTTACCCAGTTTCCTCTGATGTTTACATTTTATAAAACTATAGTACAATATCTAAAGTTTCCTCTGATGTTTACATTTTATAAAACTATAGTACAATATCTAAATCAGGAAATTGATATTAGTGGAAGATGTGCATATAGATATATGGTTCTTTTTTTTTTTTTTTTTGAGACAGTCTCACTTTTTCACTCTCAGTAGAGTGACATGGCATCATAGCTCACAAGAACCTCAAACTTTTGGGCTCCTCTTCCCTCAGTTTTTCATTTTTAGTAGAGACAGGGTCTCATTTTAGTTCAGGCTGGTCTCAAACTCCTAAGCTCAAGCGATCAGCCCGCCTTGGCCTCCAAGAGTGCTAAGATTACAGGTATGAGCCACCACACCTGTCCTGTATGTATAGTTCTAAGCTATTTATGTAGATTCCTATAACCATCATAATAATTAAGATATGAAACTATTCCATTACCACAAAGATCTCCTACTACCTTTTTCTTTTTTTTTTTTTGCGAGACAAAGTCTCACTCTGTTGGCCTGGGTAGAGTGCTGTGGCATCATCATAGCTCACAGCAACCTCAAACTCCTGGGCTCAAGTGATCCTCCTGCCTCAGCCTCCTGAGTAGCTGGGACTACAAGTGACCACCACAAGGCCCAGCTAGTTTTTCTATTTTTAATCGAGATGGGGTCTCACTCTTGTTCAGGTTGGTCTTGAACTCCTGATCTCAAGAATCCAACCACCTCAGGGTCCCAGAGAGCTAAGACTATAGGCTTGAGCCACCATGACCAACTAAAACTGGATACCCCTTTCCCACCTGCTACCTCTTTAAAGTCACATACTCATGCAGCCTCTGCCCTAACCCATGGAAAAATACCAGATTTTTGTTGAAGAAATTAAAAATCATACAATGATACAGACATGATTCAAAGACTCTTCTTATCCTCAAAGAGCCTCCCAGACTTCTCCTCTCACAAAAGGAAAGAAGACATTTCCACAATTATTAACATAAACAGAAAATAAAACTGCTATAAAGAGATTCCAGGCTAGGTGCACTGCTCATGCCTATAATCCTAGCACTCTGGGAGGCCAAGACAGGTGGATTGCCTGAGCTCAGTTTGAGATCAGCCTGAACAAGAGCAAGACCCTGTCTCTAAAAATTAGCCAGGCGTTAAGCAGGTGCCTATAGTCCCAGCTACTTAGGAGGCTGAGGCAAGAGAATTGCTTGAGCCCAAGAGTTTGAGGTTGCTGTGAGCTACGACGCCACAGCACTCTACCGAGGAAGACAAAGTGTCTCAACAAGAAAGAGAGATTCCAGATACCATCAAGGAGGGTGCAGAATAATGGATGGCAATTAACATCAGCTGAGTAATATGTGCCAGATGAATGATACCTTATTTAAACCTCATCAGAATCTCCCAATGAGAAATACCATTAATCCCATGTTGCAGATTTGAACACTGAGATTCAAAGAAGAATTTTTTTTTTTTTGAGACAGTCTCACTTGGTCACCCTCAGTACAGTGCCAGGGCATCATAGCTCACAGCAACCATAAACTGTACAGCTCCAGCAATCCTCTTGCCTCAGCCTCCCAAGTTACTGAGACTACAGGCACCAGCCACAACGCCTGGCTATTTTTTAGAGACCAGGTCTCGCTCTGGTTCAGGCTGGTCTTGAACTTGTGAGCTCAGGCAATCCACTGGCCTCTGCCTCAGATGTTAAGAATCTTGATGGATTGGTGAGGTGCCCATAGCACAGTGGTTACATACACCAAGGGTGGCAGGTTCCAACCCAACCCAGGCCAACTAAACAACTGCAACAAAAAAATAGCCAGGCATTGTGGCAGACGCCTGTAGTCCCAGCTACTTGGGAGGCAGAACTGCTTAAGCCCAAGAGTTTGAGGTTGCTGTGAGCTATGATGTCACAGCACTCTACCCAGGGTGACATAGTGAGACTCTGTCTCAAAAAAAAAAAAATCTTGATGGAGATTGTAAAGCCAGTAAAAAGTTGCTACTTTCGCCTGATCTTAAAGCCAAAGCTTGTTCTACCACAACTAATGCCAACCACATCCTGAACTACTGTGGCCCCATCCTGACCAGGCACTGAGGGAAGCAATTAAAATAGCTACTGTTAAGCACTTGCTATATGGACAAACACTGTACTAAATACCTTACATGAATTAAAATTAATCTCCACAACTGCTGAGTACAATCATTATGCCATTCTGCTTGTGAGGAAAACTGAGGAACAGGAAACAATCTGGCCCAGTTTTAAAGAGGGTTGAGATTCCAATGGAGGTGGATCTGAACCCAAGTCTTAAGCTTTTCACTACACTACATCTAGCCTCTGGCTATGCAACAGTGATTATTACCAGTCCCTGGTCTTCAGGGGCATTTAGGCAAGGAAAGATCGCTTCCTTTTGAAAGCATCCATAACGCTGGAAGAAGTGATACTGGAGTTTGGCCTCGAAGGTCGGCAAGGATTTAGACGGCCAAAAGCAAAGGACTCTGAAGGCAACAGGACTAGAGCTAACAAACCTGGGAAGACTAAAGAAACTGAACTCCGACACCCCGAGACTCTACCGGTTACAAGTCTGTGACTCTTAAGGCGTCTCTGGAAGGCACCACCCCCACTTCGCCGAGGCAAAGCTCAGACGGAAGTCCACTCACCGGACTCCCGCAGCAGCCCCGCGAGCTTCCACACGAGGGAGTCCCGCCGGGTGGTCGTCATGGCCACGGGACGCCGGGGGCGGAGCCTGGGGAAAAAGGAAGCGGAAGAGCCTCAGGTGGTCTGTAGGGCCGAAAGCCCAGGATGTCGGCGCAACCAGGACGTCACGTGGAGAAAAGACCAGTAAAAAAAAAAGGAGAAACAGCGTCCTCCTAGGCACTCTTTCAAGGACTGTAAGGCCTGGTCAGCCATACCGACCCTCCAGTCTTTCCCCTCTACGAGCTCCGCAGCCGCGCACCTCTGATAGAAAGTTCCGCCCCGGAAGGAAGACGAGCTAAGGGACGACCGGAACACACACCTCTGAGGCCGGAAGTCACTCCCTAAATTGTGCAAACGTGTCTGATGGAGGCGGAGTAGGCTGGTTGGAGTGGGGCGGTCTCTCCGCGGCTATGCCTGCCGCACAACATCCTAACCCCGGAGCTGGTCCCCTGCCCGCTGCTCCGCACAGGCTGGAACTCCTCTTGGCTTGTGGTGACTTACGCCCTTCCCAAACCCTGGGCCACTGAGGAAAACCTGACTCGTTTGCAGACTGAGCGCGGAAGCAAAGTTTGGAAAAATGCAAAGTTTTGGAAAATTTTGCGTTAGTGAGAGAAAAACTCGTCCAAAGTGAATACTCGTTTTTCAGTTAAGAGTGTGTCCGCCATAGTATGGAGTTATCTGTGTAAAAGAGTTGAGGCTGGCAAGGGTGTCGTTTGGGGGGTCCTTTGTTTCTCCTCCTTAGTTTCCTGCGAAAGTCGTTTATCTTTTTTCCTTGAGCAATATCAGACTCCCACCTTAGTCACTGGTGACGCCCCACGTGAATCTCGTCCTTTGTTCTGTGTTTCGTCTCATAATACCCAAATAGAAAAGTTATCCTGGGTTTGAAAGAGAAAACAGGGTCACAGAGGCCATGTTACTTGTGAAGGTCATTCAATTAGTAACCAATAGTTCCAGGACTGCCAAAGTTTCTTGGTTCTCATTGTGGATTTCACCAGGTTCCTAGTTAAATGCTGTCGTCAACTATTGAACTGGATTAATAAAGTGAGTAAAGAAAAATACTTTAACACAATTTCTGGTTTAGGGGAGAGTTTCTTTTGTCATCATAAATGTGCCCCTTTTATACAGAAAAAAATCCAAAGGAATTGTAAACCAGTATAAAGTGAGAATAGGGTCATGGTCACCTTTATCCCAAGTTAACAACTTTGAAGGATCTTATTTTCTTTTTTTAAGTCAGAGTCTCGGTATATTGCTCCAGACTAGAATGCTGTACAGTCAGCCTAGCTCACAGCAACCAAAAACATCTGGGTTCAAGCAATCCTCCTGCCTCAGCCTTTCAAATAGCTGGGACTAAAAATGCCTGCCATGATGCCCAGCAAAACTTTTTATTTCTAGTACAGAGGAGTTCTTGCTCTTCCTCCGGCTGGTCTCAAACTCCTGAACTCAAGTGATCCTCCTACCTTTTGCCTTCCAGAGTACTAGGATTATAGGCATGAGCACTATGCTGGGCCTGAAAGATCTTATTTTCTTTTTTTTGTGGTTTTTGGCTGGGGTTGGGTTTGAACCCGCCACCTCTGGCATATGGGACCAGCGCCCTACTCCTTGAGCCGCAGGCACCTCCCAGATCTTATTTTCCAAAGACAAACTATTTGAAATGAGAATGTATCCCTTAAACTACCCAATTTCCTGTTCTTGGCATACTACGGTAAAGCCTAAAAGGTAGTCAAGTGAAATATGTAGAAATACATCATGAACAGTGTTGGGGGGCAGCACTGGTAGCTGCCGGTGAGGGTGCCAGCCATGTACACCGAGGCTGGCGGGTTGGAGCCCGGTCTGGGCCTGCCAAAACAACAATGACCACTACAACAACAACAAAAAATAGCTGGGTATTGTGGCAGGTGCCTGTAGACCCAGCTACTTGGGAGGCTGAGACAAGAGAATTGCTTAAGCCCAAGAGTTTGAGGTTGCTGTGAGCTGTGACATCATGGCATTCTACCCAGGGTGACAGCATGAGAGTTTGTCTCAAAAAAAGATAGTGTTAGGGCTCAGAAAACAGTACCCCAAATGTAGTGCTTTGGCTTGGTGAGTACTTTGAACTAAGAGATTGGAAGACCTCAGAAGTAGTCTCTCTCTGACCTTCTGACCTCCTATCTTCCACATTTCTTTCTCCCTCAAGGCAAACTATTGAAACCAGAATTTCTTTCCCTCAAGGTGGGTCATAGAAACTAGAACCCCTCCCCCACCAAATGCCAGCCATGACACCTAAAATTATCATTCTAACCTTCCCCTGCCTTTCTGTGTAGGACCTGGCCATAAAGAAATTCTCTGACCTACCTTTACTGATAAGTAAGTCACAAGGGATCCTGCCCTGTACTTGGGAGGAAGGGATGCTAAACAAAGAGATCTTGCTGGGTTTACCCCCTCCTGTTATTATTAAATCATGCCCTTTTGGCCCAGTCACATTGCTAAATGCTGTCTATTCTTCATCAAACCTAAGCATAAAAATAGACAGTTTTCCTTAGATCTTTGAATCTTCATTTCTGAAGGCTCCCATGCCACGTAAAACTTTAATTAAATAAATTTGTTATACTTTTCTCTTGTTAATGTAGGTTTTGTTATTGGAGTATCAGCCATGATCCCTATGATGGCAAGGAAAGGTATGCCACTGTGCCCCTACAACAGAGTACTATAAAAATGTAAAGTCAGAGAACAGGCTCAATATATTTTTGTTGAATTATTCATCCCAAAACCTGATGGTTTTCAGTCCCTGTTTATCAGTCACCTGAAACTAAGGAGAGTGGGTTCTCCCATACTTTAACTTCCAACTCTGCCTCTCTTAGGCAAGAAACAGATTCTTTTGAAGTTCCTGACATTGCAGCACCTTGAAATCTGTTACAAAGGTTTCTCCCCAGCCCAGTTATTTTCTGAGAATTGCTCCATTCATGTGGGTAGCCCTATAGCCAGGGATTTTTCTATATCCCCTTGCTTCCTAGAAATGTGAAACTGGGACAAAAGGAGAAGCAAAGAAAGCTGAACTACAGAAGGAGAGAAAAATCGATCTACTCATAGAAGCAGCAAAGGAGACTAGTTCTTGTTTCCATCCTCCTTGTGAGGTCCGGTCTCCTTTCCACCCTTGGCCTTGGCCTCCTTTCAAAGAATTCTCCCCTCCCCGCTCCCTTTTTTTGCCAAAGTTAGTTTGAATGTATTTCTGTAAATTGCTACTATAAAAACCTTGACTAAGACAAAATCTTTAAAAAATATTAAAATGGAAAAAATTCCCATTCACCATAGCAGCCCAAACACACACACAGACACACATACAAACACAACATTTTGAGAAATATGTCAGAAGGGCGGAGCCTGCAGCTCAGTGAGTAGGGCGCCAGCCCCATATACCAAGGGTGGCGGGTTCAAACCCAGCCCTGGCCAAACTGCAAGAAAAAAATAGCCCAGCGTTATAGCAGGGCACCTGGAACCCCAGCTACTCGTTAGGCTGAGGCAAGAGAATCGCCTAAGCCCAGGAGTTGGAGGTTGCTGTGAGCTGTGTGACACCACAGCACTCTGCCAAAAGCGATAAAGTGAGACTCTGTCTCTTAAAAAAGAAAGAAAGAAATATGCCAGATCTATATGAAGAAAACAAGACAACTTTACGGACATTCTAAATGACTAAAATAAGTCAGATGTGGTAGCACCCAGTTATAGTCTCAGCCACACTGGAGCATCACTTGAGCCCAGAAGTTCAAGGCTACAGTGCACTATGGTCCTGCCTGTGAATACCCACTATGCTCTAGCCTGGACAACACAGCAAGATCCTGACTGTAAAATAAATTTTTTTTTTTTTTTTTGTGGTTTTTTTGGGCCGGGGCTGGGTTTGAACCCGCCACCTCCTGCATATGGGACCGGCGCCCTACTCCTTGAGCCACAGGCGCCGCCCAATAAAATTTTTTTTAAAGATTTAAGTAAATGAAAACATGTTTCTGATGGGAAACTTCAGTAATATTATACATAATTATGTCAATTTAATGCAATTTCAATTAAAACCCCAATAGGAAGATTTTGGAATTTGATAGTTGAATCTAAAATTCACCTGGAACACTAAACATATGAGCATGGCCAAATTTTGAGATGGAGGAGAGGGAAGCAAGATGCAATAATAGGAGCTTTTCCACATAACAAAATGTCCTGTAAAGTCACAGTAACCAAAGTAGTGTGGTATGACAAAGAGACAAATATATTGAATCATATTGTAGAAATAATCATGATTACATGAGAATTGTTTACTATATATGATAAAAATGACTTTAAATTAATGGGGTAAATAATGAGTTATCCAATAGTTTGGAACAACTAGGCGTCCACCTGTAAAAAACTAAGTTTCTTTCCTTACACCCTGCACATTAGGTTCCAGAAGAACTAAGGAGCTAAACTTTTTTTTTTTTTTTTTTGAGACAAAGTCTCAAGATGTCACCTTGGGTAGAGTGCCATGACATCACAGCTCACAGCAACCTCAAACTCTTAGGCTCAAGCAATTCTCTTGCCTCAGCCTTGAGCAGGGACTACAGGCACCTGCCACAATATCCAGCAATTTTTTTGTTGTTGTTGCAGTTGTCATTGTTGTTTAGCAGGCCCAGGCCGGGTTTGAACCTATCAGTCTTGGTGTATGTGGCCGGCGCCCTACCCACTGAGCTACAGGCACCACTCTAAATATTATTTTAAAAATTAACACTAAGCACTCTTTAAAGCAGTGGTTCTCAACCTTTCTAATGCCGTGAACCTTTAATACAGATAAAAGAGGTCGCGACCCACAGGTTGAAAACCACTGCTTTAAAGGATGAAGTTCAAATTGATTTCTTAAAGAATTATCTTTATTAAAAAGGCATGAAATGGGCTCGGCGCCTGTGGCTCATGCGGCTAAGGCACCAGCCACATACACCTGAGCTGGCGGGTTAGAATCCAGCCCGGCCCGCAATGACATCTGCAACCAAAAAATAGCCGGGCGTTGTGGCGGGCACCTATGATCCCAGCTATTTGCAAGGTAGAGGCAGAAGAATTGTTTGAGCCCAGGAATTAGAGGTTGCTGTGAGCTGTGATGCCATGGCACTCTAACCAGGGCGACAGCTTGGGGCTCTGTCTCAAAAAAAAAAAAAAAGGCATGAAATGCCATTTTTAAAAAATATGTTGTTAGAAAGTAGCATAACAGGCCAGGCACAGTGGCATACACCTATAATTCTAGCCCTCTGGGAGGCTGAGGCAGGTAGATAGCCTGAGCTCACGATTTCGAGACCAGCCTGAGCAAAAGCAAGACCCTATCTCTACTAAAAATAGAAAAAAGAAAAACTGAAGTAAGAGGATCACTTGACCCCAAGAGTCAGAGGTTGCTGTGAGCTGTGATGCTACGGCACTCTACCCAGGGCAACAGCTTGAGACTCTGTGAGAGAAAGAGAGAGAGAGAAAGAAAGAAAGGGAAAGAAAAGGAGGAAGGAAGGAAGGGGAAGGAAAGAGAGAGGGAGGGAGAGACAGAGGGAAGGAAGGAAGGTAAGAAGGAAGGAAAAAAGAAAAGAAGGAAGCATAATGTGGGTGGGCTGCTACTGCATAATGTCATAGGACCATGAATGAAATTGTGTTCCTCAAAGAAATTCTTTGATAGAATTTGTAAACACTTTTCTGAGTTTTAGTCCCCAGGAGTAACAGTCCACCTAATATCAGCAATGTGCAGCTGATCCTTCCATACACATGACCAAGACCTCCCAGCAGAGGAGTGGATCTGGTGCTAGAGAGGTGCAAGTCATCTGCCTGAGGCTCCACCCCAATGTTGCTGTGGGAGGAGAGAGCTGCTGCTGTTACCTTCCCTAGCATCCATGAGCTCCTGGCAAAATCCTTATAATAAAAGGTGTGCTTGTTACTAGCTTAGGCTGCAGGGATGAAAAGAAGGGGAAAAGGGTAACTTCATGTGAGAATGACAAAGTCTGGCTGGGCCTGGTGGTTAAACCTATAATCCTAGCACTCTGGGAGGTAGAGGTGAGAGGATCACTTGAGTTTGAGACCAGCCTGAACAAAGGCAAGACGCTATGTATACTAAAAATAGAAAAATGAGCTGGACATTGTGGGGTGCTTGTAGTCCCGCTACTTGGGAGACTGAAGCAGGAGGATCCACTTGAACCCAGGAATTTGAGATTGCTGTGAGCTAGGCAGACACACCATGGTAGTCTAGTTTGGGAAACAGAGTTAGACTCTGTCTCAGAAAAAAAAGAAGGGGGCGGCGCCTGTGGCTCAGTGGGTAAGGCGCCGGCCCCATATGCCGAGGGTGGCAGGTTCGGACCCAGCCCCGGCCAAACTGCAACAGAAAAATAGCCGGGCGTTGTGGCGGGCGCCTGTAGTCCCAGCTACTCGGGAGGCTGAGGCAAGAGAATCACGTAAGCCCAAGAGTTAGAGGTTGCTGTGAGTCATGTGACGCCACGGCACTCTATCCGAGGGCGGTACAGTGAGACTCTGTCTCTACAAAAAAAAAAACAAAAAAAAAACAAAGGCAAAACAAAACACAAAAGGGAAGGACAAAGTTTGCTACAAGAGACTACAGACTTCAGATCTTGGTCCAAAGCCTGCTTGTTTCTGATACCTTGGACCATGCAAAACCCAAGACTGGGGTGGCACTTGTGGCTCAGTGAGTAGGGTGCCGGCCCCATATACCAAGGGTGGCGGGTTCAAACCCAGCCCCGGCAGAACTGCAACAAAAAAATAGCCGGGCGTTGTCGCGGGCACCTGTAGTCCCGGCTGCTTAGGAGGCTGAGGCAAGAGAATTGCGGAAGCCCAAGAGCTGGAGGTTGCTATGATTCCTGTGGCATCATGGCACTCTACCGAGGGTGGTAAAGTGAGACTCTCTCTACAAAAAAAAAAAAGACAAGACTGCTTGTTTCTGATGCCTTGGGTTTTTGTAAAACCCAAGACTGTTGTCCACATGGAAATAGAAGTCATAGTTCATGGCTCAGCACTTGTAGCTCAGCAGCTAAGGGTGCCAGCCCTTTGTTATTTGGCAGGCCCAGGCTGGATTTGAACCCACAAATCCAGCCTGGGCCTGCCAAATAACAATGACAACTATAACAAAAAAATAGCTGGGCGTTGTGGCAAGCGCCTGTAGTCCCAACTGCTTGGAATGCTGAGGCAGGAGAATCACTTGAGCCCAAGAGTTGGAGGTTGCTGTGAGCTATGATGCCACAGCACTCTACCCAGGGCAACATAGTGAGACTCTGTCTTAACAACAACAACAAAAAAAATAGTTCATGTTTAGGACATGAGCTACTGTCCTGGTTTGGACCTCCCTGCTCTGATGCTATAGCTTCCAACAGTAGATCAGATGACTGAGCCCTCAGGATCCCTTCAAAATAAAAATTTCACACTTGGATTAAGGGTGAGGGGGTTAAATTAGATGATATATTTGTTTCATCAAGTTGGTATTTTGGTGGAGTAGGAAAGGGGGACAGATGGAAGAGAAGAGGTATAAATATTACCTCCAAAAATAGAGTTTTGCTTTGGGAGGCTGAGGCGGGTGGATTACTTGAGCTCACAGGTTCAAGACCAGCCTGAGCAAGAGCGAGACCTAGTCTCTAAAAGTAGCCGGGCATTGTGGTGGACGCCTGTAGTCCCAGCTACTTGGGAGGCTGAGGCAAGAGAATCTCTTGAGCCCAAGAGTTTGAGGTTGCTGTGAACTATGACACCAGGGCACTCTACCGAGGCAGACAAAATGAAACTCTATCTCAAAAAACATAGAGTTTTGACATAATGGTTTATATTAGGAGGAAGTCCATGTACCTAGCACCTGCAGTCCAGGATTGAGTGGTCAGAGGTAGTTCTTTCCACATAAGAAATCACATTTTGTCTCTTGGCTCTGCTGCCAAGCATGTCCACAAAAGACCCACCCAGGAATTGTCCTAGTCACCAAAATCAAACATACAGGATGCATCGGCAGCAGTGGAGGAAGTCTGGCCTGAGAACTCTGTGTTAGACCATGACCAGGCAAGCTCACCACAGTCTGGTTCCAGGACAGACTGAACTTGAGGCACACAGAGGGAAAGCTAGGGAGGCAGACGCCAAGTTCACTGTGAAATCAGAGAAGCCAGGACCTGAAACTAGCTGACTGAAAAAGAAGCAACAAAATAACAGTATTCTAGCCAGCCATCTGCAGTCTGGTCACTGCCTGAGCAGACCTTGCAGTTCTGCACAAAAATCAACTGAAGGATTCCATGGGCAGCCTCATAGTAAACCTGAGGCAACCTGAGAGTGCCCTTAATTCTTTTCATTGTCCGACTTGGAAACCCATGGAATCGGCTGAGAAGTGGGTTAAAAGAAGCTATAAGAAAGACCAGGACTTCGCACCCATAGCTCAGTGAGTAGGGTGCCAGCCACATATGCCAAGGCTGGCGGGTTCAAGCCCAGCCCAGGCCTGCTAAAGAACAGTGACAACTGCAACCAAAAAATAGCCCAGCATTGTAGTGGGTGCCTGTAGTCCTAGTCCCAGCTACTTGGGAGGCTGAGGCAAGAGAATCATTTAAGCCCAAAAGTATGAGGTTGCTGTGAGCTATGATGCCATTGCACTCTACTGAGGGTGACATAGTAAGACTCTGTCTCAAAAAAAGAAAAAAAAAAAAGGGAAAGATGAGATGAAGACTACATTACCCATCCAAATTGGTCTGAGAAAAGCAGAAACTTGACAGGAAAAACAGGTAGAGGCAGCTATGAAGAAGAGAGGAGAGCAGACAACCCAAGAGAGGAAGAAAGAGACACTGTTTCAAAGCAGAAAATCTGCAGAAGGCCCATTGGCAAAATCAGGTACATATGTGACACACATCTTGCATCCCAGTGCTCCTGCTCGTAGGCCTGGAGAGAGGAGGGTAATGGTCCATAGCAAGGGAGGAAACTGCAAATGTCAATTGCTATAACACCTGCAGCGTGTGACCTGGGTGAACAGGGAAAAGGAAACAAGAGGAAATGAAGATCCCAGGGCTTAGGGTCAGCAGGGCTGTGGGAAGGGGAAAGGTAGAAGCTGCTTCAGAATCTTAGAGTGCTGAAGAACCATGAAGTTAGACCAGTCTTTCGCTCTTTTGTTCATTCAACAAATATTTACTGAGCCCTGACTATGTGGCAGACCTTGTGTTAGATTCCGGGTAAATAAGGAGAGAAAGATGTGGCTCTTGTTCTTGAGAAGCTGGCCAGTGTGTGACAAAAGAGGCAAACTCCATCAATGACATGACAACATTGTACTAATGTTACCTTCCTATTGTTGCTGTAACAAATTTTACCAAGTTTAGCTGTGTAAAACAACATGCACACTATCTTACAGTGTGGTCAGAGTGCAACCTGGGTCTCACTGGGCTAAAATTAAGGTGTCAGGAGGGCTATGTTCCTTTCTGGAGTCTGCAGTGGGAGAATCTATATTCTTATGTTTTCCAGCTTCTAGAGCAGTGTTTTTCAACCTTTTTTACCCCACAGCACACTTGAACCTATAGTTAACCTTACACGTCAAAATTATGATCAAAATTATGTTAATCATAAAATGGAGTAAAGGGCCTGGTGTGGTGACTTACTGCTGTAATCCTAGCACTCTGGGAGAGACCTCATCTCTAAAAAAGAAAAAAAAAAATCACAGGGCATTGTTGTGGATGCCTATAGTCCCAGCTACTTGGGAGGCTGAGGCAAGAGGATCACTTGAGCCCAAGAGTTTGAAGTTGCTGTGAGCTATAATGCCACAGCATGCTACCAAGGGTGACAAAGTAAGACTCTGTTCAAAAAAACAATTTTTTTTAAGAACAAAAGATGGAGTAAAAAAAGAGAATATACTTACTGTGCTTTGAACTTCTTTTGAAACTAAATTTAATTAATGATCATTAAAAATTTTGGCAGCATTGGTGGTACCCATAGCTCAGTGGGTACCAAGAATACATTATGTCCAAAGTGGCTAAATCCTGAGAACAGGAGAGGACTTAGAAAATTGACTGATTATTCAGCATGCTGTATTGGGCACCATCAAGCGTGTCAACCTCTCACACCCCTCTTCTTGCTTCTTGGGGTCAAGAAACTCCAGCAGGATCAGCTGTCTCCAGGTGGGAGTGGTGGATATGAGATCATTAAGTGGAAAGAAAGGACAGTGCTCCTGGTGGCAGGTGACACTTTCAGAAGACCAGCTGCCAGAATGCCCTACCCAGCAGCATATCCCACCCCTGGCAGACCATTAGGGACCGTACATTAATGACTCTCGCCATGGTGTAATCTCACACTCTAGTCCCTCAGGAGTACACAAACAGAAAGGGCAAAGAGTCTAACAGAAAATCTCAGATAAAAGATAAGCTTCCAGCCAACAATTATCAAATATTTGAAGAAAGTCAACATCCTGAAAGAGAAGTATCAAATCCAATGTATCCAAGAACTATCACCGAGTAAGTAATTGCTCATAGAACATAAACAGGACTTTGGAATGAAAGGATATCACATTTTAAAGAAATTAACTGAAAAATTAAACGTGATTATGAAATAACAAAAAGCCCTCAAGAAAATGATAAGAATGGGCCACGTGTGTGTGACCCGGAGGACTGAGAAAATACATTTTTTTTAGTCAGTACTTTAAGTTCTTTTTTTTTTTCCGTAGAGACAGAGTCTCACTTTATGGCCCTCGGTAGAGTGCCGTGGCCTCACACAGCTCACAGCAACCTCCAACTCCTGGGCTTAAGCGATTCTCTTGCCTCAGCCTCCGGAGTAGCTGGGACCACAGGCGCCCGCCACAACGCCCGGCTATTTTTTGGTTGCAGTTTGGCGGGGCCGGGGCTGGGTTTGAACCCGCCACCCTCGGTATATGGGGCCGGCGCCTTACTGACTGAGCCACAGGCGCCGCCCTGTACTTTAAGTTCTTTAATACAAGAAATAGAAAATATTTAAAAATAGCTAAAATATAGCCGGGCATTGTGGCGGGCGCCTGTAGTCCCAGCTGCTCGGGAGGCTGAGGCAAGAGAATCACATAAGCCCAAGAGCTGGAGGTTGCTGTGAGCCGTGTGACGCCACGGCACTCTACCGAGGGCAGTAAAGTGAGACTCTGTCTCTACAAAAAAAAAAAAAAAAAAAAAAATAGCTAAAATATTCAGAGTATTGATCTAAAATTTTTATATCACTTAATAAAATTTCTGAAATAGAAAATAGAAAGTAATAGGAAGCTACATTCAAATAAATAAATTGAAGGAAAAACATGATTCATTCATTTGAAAGAGCCCACCAAATGTGGATCAGAACCCACTTTTAAAATTAAAATATAGCCTGTGGCTTAGTAGATAGGGCCAGCCCCATATACCGAGGGTGGTGGGTTCAAATCCCGCCCAGGCCAAACTGCAACAAAAAACTGCCAGGCAGGGCAGCGCCTGTGGCTCAGTGAGTAGGGCGCCGGCCCCATATGCCGAGGGTGGCGGGTTCAAACCCAGCTCCGGCCAAATTGCAACAAAAAAATAGCCGGGCGTTGTGGCAGGCACCTGTAGTCCCAGCTGCTCGGAAGGCTGAGGCAAGAGAATCGCGTAAGCCCAAGAGTTAGAGGTTGCCGTGAGCTGTGTGATGCCACGGCACTCTACCTGAGGGTGGTATGTGAGACTCTGTCTCTACAAAAAAAAAAAAAAAAAAAACTGCCAGGCATTGTGGCGGGCGCCTGTAGCCCTAGCTTCTTGGGAGGTTGAGGCAAGAGAATTGCTTAAGCCCAAGGGTTTGAGGTTGCTGCGAACTGTGATGCCACAGCACTCTACCGAGGGCGATAAAAGCAAGACGCGTCTCTAAAATAAATAAATGAATGAATGAATAAATAAAAGTAAAATATAGTTCCATTGTTGTTTAATTTCAGATACCTTGGTAAGGAGAACATCCTGAAAACTTACAAGGAGGGGAAAAATATATATGAGTTACAAAAGTATGAGAATCATTTTGATACTAAGTCTCTCATTGAATAACAGGATGCAGAAAAAGAGGGAGAGAATTTTTCTCAGTTCAGAGGAAAAACGTCTTCGAATCTAGAATTATACATACAACTCAACCATCATTCAAGGATGAAAAGCAAAACTTTTGCAGGAAGTCAGAAAGTTTATCACCTACAGACCTAGTCTGAAATAAATGATAAAAGGGGTATATCAGCCTTTTATTTGAAGAAAAAATGAATCCACAAGGAAGAATAAAAGGCAAAAAGCAGTGGTGAATGAAGTCTTTAGTAAATTTGGTTAATTAGAATAAGACAAGATTAGGACAAAATAGGCCAAAAAAAGGGAGCAGAGAAAAATACTAAAAGGACAAAAAATGTAAGATATTAAAAGTGATTGCTATCTCCAGAAAGAGCTTGGGGCTAGGATGCCCTCCTCGGTGGTAGACACTCTCATCTGCTCAGGAAACTTGAAGAACAGATGAGAGGGGGTGTGGTATAGCAGTGGACGCACAGAGTCCTGAGCTAGACCTATAAAGTCCAAATCTTGGCTCCACCTCTTACTAAGGATGTGACTCTGGATAAATTATTAATCTACCTATGTCTCAGTTTCTTCATCTGTGTGATGGATATAATATCAGCTCCTACCTCATACAGTTGTTACAAGGAAATAAGTTTTAATTAATTAATTAATTTATTTATTTTTGAGACAGAGTCTCACTATGTTGCCCTCAGTAGAGTGCTGTGGCATCACAGCTCACAGCAACCTCAAACTCTTGGGCTTAAGTGATTCTCTTGCCTCAGCCTCCAAGTAGCTGGGACTACAGGCGCCCACCACAATGCCCGGCTTTTTTTTGTTGTTGCAGTTGTCATTGTTGTTTTAGCTGGCCCAGGCCGGATTTGAACCCACCAGCCCCAGTGTATGTGGCCTGTGCCCTAAACACTGAGCTACAGGTGCCCAGCCAGGTCATAAGATTTTAGTTGTAACGTGTCTGGCACAGAGTTAGTGCTATATAAGTGTTTGTTATATAAAAATAATAAAATTAACAAATGAATCTTGTTTCCTGGAGGGCAGAGGGAGTGTGATTGCTGAAAAAAAAAAATGTAATAGGAAGACTGGAAAATAAAGTTGAAGAAAATTCTTAGAATGTAAAGTAAAACAGTTGTAGCCCAATATATATGGCATGATAATATTTGTGGGGGGGGAAGAGTTTTTCTACAAAATACATATATGTATGTAAACTCACAGAAATTTCTGGCAGCATATTTAGCTCTATAGAGGGGACAGGAATTGAAAGCAACAATCAAGGGGAACTTGAGCTTTATCTTTAATATTTGAATCTTTTTTCTATTTTGTAGAGACAGGGTCTCACTTTGTCGCCCTCGGTTGAGTGCTATCGCATCATAGCTCACAGCAACCTCCAACTCCTGGGCCTAGGCGATTGTCTTGCCTCAGCCTCTCTAGTAGCTGGGACCACAGGTGCCCACCACAATGCCCGGCTAGAACATGTATCTATTTGTTACTTATGAAATAAAAAAAAAACAGTAACTTTTTTTTATTATTATTATTATTATTTTTTTGTAGAGACAGAGTCTCACTGTACCACCCTCAGTAGAGTGCCGTGGCGTCACACAGCTCACAGCAACCTCCAACTCTTGGGCTTACGCGATTCTCTTGCCTCAGCCTCCCGAGCAGCTGGGACTACAGGCGCCCGCCACAACGCCCGGCTATTTTTTTGTTGCAGTTTGGCCGGGGCTGGGCCTGCACCCGCCACCCTCGGCATATGGGGCCCGCACCCTACTCACTGAGCCACGGGCGCCGCCCACTTTTTTTTCTTTTTAAAGAGACAGGTCTTGCTCTGTTGCCCAGGCTGGAGTGCGGTGATGTAATCATAACTCACTACAGCTCCTTGAACTCATCAATTGATCCTCCCATTTTAGCCTCCCAAAAGCTAGGAGTATAAGCTTGAGCCACCATTCCTGGATAATTTTTCTTTCTTTCTTTCTTCTTTTTTTTTTTTTGTAGAGACAAGGTCCTGCTATGTTGCCAGGCTGGTCTTGAGCTCCTGGCCTCAAGCAATCCTCCCATCTCAGCCTCCCAAAGAGATGGGTTTACAGCTTGAACCACCACCAAAAAGAAGTTAACATTTTTTGAAAAAAAAAATTAAAAAACAAAGTCTGGGTACAGTGGTTCAAGCCTGTAATCCTATCACTTTGGGAGGTCGAGGTCAGTGGATCACCTGAGCTCAGAAGTTGGAGACCAGCCTGAGCAAGAGTGAGACCCACCCGACTCCCCAGTCTCTAAAAAGAAAAATAGCTGGGCCTTGTGGCAAGCAGCTGTAGTCCCAGGAAGGCTGGGGCAAGAGGATTGCTTGAGCCCAGGAGTTTGAGGTTGCTGTGAGCTATGATGCCATAGCACTCTACCACAGGTGACAAAGTGAGACTCTGTCTCACAAACAAAAATAAAAATAAAAAACAGAGGCAGGTGTGTCTCACGCCTGTAATCCTAGTACTCTTGGAGGCCAAGGCAGGTAGATTGCTTGTGCTCAGGAGTTGAAAACCAGCCTGAGCAAGAAGGAGACCCCATCTCTGCTAAAAATAGAAAAAGTAGCTAGGCAAATGAGAGGCTGAGGCAAGAGGATAGCTTGAGCACAGGAATTTGAGTTTGCTGTGAGCTGTGCCGCCAAAGCACTCTAGCCTGGGGCAACAAAGTCAGTCTGTCTCTCTCTGTCTCTTCTCTCTCTCTCTCTCTCTCTCCCCATCTCCCCCCACAAAATAAATAAAAATAAAAAAATAAAATGCCCCTTCCAGTAAGCAAGATATTGATGTAACATTAGGTGAATGTTAACCTTTAATATTCTTTTTTGAAATTTCTATTTGCTATCTAAACTTTTGGTATGAGTTTGCTTTTATGTTATTTGAATTAAAACAGTTTTCTTTAACTTATTATTACAGAGCAAGGGTATCATTATTATTACAGTGTTCCATTGTAATATTATCTCCACATATGAGCCTTTATAGTATTATTGTTATTATTGTTGTTGCGGTATATGTGCTATTCTTCGGGAATCCAAGTTACAGACCTAAAGATGTTCTCAGGACAGATCTGATCCATAATGGGGACACGGGGGTAGGGGGTGTTACCTGTACTTGAAAAATGATCAGAATTTGTGTCAAGAGATTTGGGGCATGTATGGTTGACTAGGGAGAAGAAAAGAGGAATGGTTAGATCAGCCTGCAAGGACAGGTTTAGGGTCAATTGCCAAAGGCTTTTAGATCACATAAGAGAAGTTGAACTTTGCAATTTTTTTTGCTTTTTTTTTTTTTGAAACAAAGAGTCTCACTTTGTCACCCTGCCCTCGGTAGAGTGCTCTGGCGTCTTAGCTCACAGCAACCTCAAACTCTTGAGCTCAAGCGATTCTCTCCCCTCCACCTTCTGAGTAGCTGGGACTACAGGTGCCTGCCACAACTCCCGGCTGTTTTTAGAGTCGGGGGTCTCACTCTTGCTCAGGTTGGTCTGGAACTCTTGAGCTCAGTCAATCCACCCACCTCAGCTTCCCAAAGTGCTAGGATTACAGTGTGTAGACAATTATTTAGGCCACCCTAAGTAACATGATCACATCAGGACACCTTGGCAGCCACGTGGAGGATGGATGGAAGGCCAGGGAGTGACTGGTTAAGGAGGCTGCCGAATTGCCCAGTCAAGAATTGCAAAATAGCATCTATGCAGGAAGAGAGAAAGGACCTGATTTGAGGAAGAACCAATTATGTTTGCTTCTCAGCATCCACCCCACCCTTTTGTGGAACTGTTCCCTGTTTGGGGGATACTACATTTTTTCACCTTTAGCCCTAGTGATTTAGGCTCCAGTCTCCAGGGGTAGGACACAAGATGTGGGCTAAGGTATTATTAACTCAGGCCCTTTCCTGGAGGAGCATGTGACTTTAATCAGTCGAATCAGATCATCAAGACCTGTCCCAGGACTTTTGTAAATGAACTCCCTCCTGCTGGACCAACTTGCATGATAATGGGAGCCTGAGCCGCCCGGGGCTGCTATGCATAGAGGAGAGGAGAGTCTACAGGTGGATCCTGGTGTCATCTTTTGAACTTAGAATTGAGCCATACATTTTAGCCAGCTGTGCCCTGGATTTGTCTTGAGCTCACGAGCCATTGTTAGCCGGTTCTTACAAAGTTTTTTGGTCTAAGCCACTTTGTGCTGAGTTTTCTGTTTCAACTGACTCCAAATTAAGATTATTCACAGAGTGTCCCTGACAGCTCCAGAAACAGGGAACATCTCTGAAGCTCACTGTTCTTGGGTTAGTTTCGTGATGGGGATTGAGGACAAAAAGATGTCCATGGCCACCATCAGTCCACTCTTAGGGAGGGGAGGATATTCTTCCTGACTTGCTACATTAGCAGAATCTAAAGTCTTTGAGACCCTAGAAAGGAAGCCCCAGCCCAGTGACTCTCAGACTTTGGGGTTTCTCAGATTTCGCAGAGCAGTAAAATTCCAAAGAGAAATCTTAGGGCCCAAAATAGAATTGCCAAGTTTTAATTTTGTTAAGGCAAAACTTAAACAAAGAAATACTCACTGCCTTCTGCCATCTTCATAGCATCATGAAAGAAATAACACTTTCTGGCTCTGCACCTGTAGCTCAGCGGCTAGGGCACCGGCCACAGACACAGGAGCTGGCGGGTTCAAACTCAGCTCAGGACCACCAAACAGCAATGACAACTACGACAATGAAATAGCCAGGCATTGTGGCGGGTACCTGTAGTCCCAGTTACTTGGAAGGCTGAGGCAAAAGAATTGCTTAAGCCCAAGGGTTTGAGGTTGCTGTGACCTGTGATGCCACAGCACTCTACTGAGGGTGACATAGTGAGATTCTGTCTTTAAAAAAAAAAAAAAAAGAAAGAAAGAAAGAAAAAGAAATAGCACTTTCTCACAACACACACACAAGTAGAAAGGATAATAGATAGCTTTAGAATTAAGGACAGTCCTTTAGGGTGGTGCCTACAGCTCAAGGAGTAGGGTGCCAGCCCCATATACTGGAGGTGGTGGGTTCAAACCTGACCCTAGCCAAAAAAAAAAGGACAGTCTTTTAAAATGGATGCGTTTAGCTTTGTGAAAGACTCATATTGGCTTTTCTCACTTTGTCTCAAACATGTGAAAACTTTTTACTTGCAACACCAACCTGCTAAATGGCCTCGTGGAGAATCCTGTGCCTCTCAGTACACTGTCCCCAGCCCCCAGCACTCAGCCACATCCTAGAGATAGGAAACATCTAGATCTTTTTTTTTTTTGAGACAGAGTCTCACTTTGTTGCCCTTGGTAGAGTGCTCGTTGCGTCATAGCTCAGAACAACCTCAAACTCTTGGACTTAAGCGATTCTCTTGCCTCAGCCTCCCAAGTAGCTGGGACTACAGGCACCCACCACAGTGCCTGGCTATCGTTTTGTTGCAGTTGTCATTGTTTTTTCTTTTTTTTTTTTGTTTCTTTGTTTTTTTTTTTTTTTTTTTTTTTTGGGTTTTTGGCCGGGGCTAGGTTTGAACCTGCCACCTCCGGCATGTGGGACCGGTGCCCTACCCCTTGAGCCACAGGCACCACCCTGTTTCTTTGTTTTTGAGACAGAGCCTCAAGCTGTCGCCGTGGGTAGAGTGCTATGGCATCACAGCTCACAGCAACCTCCAACTACTGGGCTTAAGCAATTCTCTTGCCTCAGCCTCTCAAGTAGCTGGGACTACAGGCACCCACCATAACACCGGCTATTTTCCGATTGTAGTTGTCATTGTTGTTTGGGAGGCCCAGGCTGCATTTGAACCCACGAGCTCTGGTGTATGTGGCTGGCCCCTTAGCTGCTTGAGCTACAGGCACTGAGCCTGTCATTGTTGTTTTAGCTTGCCCGGATGGGTTTGAACCCGCCAGGCTTGGTGCATGTGGCTGGCGCCCTACCCACTGAGCTACAGACGCCACCAGGAAACATCTAGATCTTAACATAGTATCTTAGGGGGTGCCCGAGAAGAATGAGGACTTTAAGCCTACTGGGAAAATTGAAGATCCCAGGGAAAAGCCTCACTGTTTGGGCCAGACAGGGACAGGTAGAATACAGACACCACTGGCAGAGCCCAGGCAGCCCCCATCCCGAGTAGGGAACTGCCTACCCCTTAGCACAGAGTGGTTCCGATGCCAGATGGGGATGAAGGTGCTGGCAAAGACTGTGAACAGACAGGTTTCCCACTCCAGAGCAGAGGTAACCTCCTAGGGGACTCAATGTCAACAGAACAGAGCTTGTGTAGGAGCTTATATGGTACGTGGGCTCCAAAGGGCTCCTGTGCTGTGGGGAACAGTAGTTCATTCAGGTTAGCTGCCGGGGAGGGGGATGGTAGGTATGACAAGGATTCCGGGGCAGGCATTTATGCACCCACCCTATCCAGCCAGACTGGTAGAAGGGAGTCTTTGACAAGTCAGAGACTCTGTTAGGATAAATATACACTGGAGTTGTACAGTTAATATCAGAAAATACTCTCGAGTTTCTTTTTTTTTTTGTATGTGTGTGGTTTTTTTGGCCAGGGCTGGGTTTGAACCCGCCACCCCCGGCATATGGGACCAGCGCCCTACTCCTTGAGCCACAGGCGCCGCCCTCTCGAGTTTCATTTTGATGGATTTGAATATTCCAGCCCCACCGCATCCCACCACTGGAGATGGATGATGAGGGCAGAGAGCCAGGACCCGAGGGTGGGGCAGAAGGGATAACAACACCCAGGGGATAATGAGGAGAGTGCAAAAAAGCTGGGAGGGAGGCCAGAGAAGAAGGGCTTCCCAATGCCCAAATCTGGAGGCAGAAGGAAACACATTGGGAAAAGAAAAAGGACAGTTTTGCACCATGCCTCACACACACAAATTCACACATTTCCTTCTGGCAGTCAGCTCTGCTTTCCACTGCTCCAACATTAGGGAATGAGTTAAAGTGTTATGGAAAGATATACAGGGAGCATCAAAGGATTTTGGGAACTGGAATCTCAGGGTAGTGAGGCCTCATGGAGTCAAAGACGTTCTAGTACTCTTGACAAACTGAATCCTCAGGTCTTCATTCTGGTGATCTGACCTTAACACAGCATCATCTCCCTGCTGCCCTTGTCAACTTCTCTCTGATACTGCCAATCTTTTTTTTTCCTTTCGTTTCTTTCTTTCTCTCTCTTTCTTTCAACAGAGTCTTACTCTGTAGCCCTGGGTAGAGTACCCTAGCATCATAATTCACAGCAACCTCAAACTTTTGGGCTCAAGTGATTCTCTGGCCTCAGCCTTCCAAGTAGCTGGGACTACAGGTGCCTGCCACAATCCCCGGCTATTTTTAGAGACTGGGTCTTACTCTTGCTCAGGCTGGTCTGGAACTCCTAAACTCAAGCAATCCTCCTGCCTCAGCCTCCCAGAGTGCTAGGATTACAGGTGTGAGTCACCATGCCTGGCCCATATCCATCTTTCTCTTATTTCCCAAGAGGTCCCAAGATCTGACCAGCTCTGAATGATTATCTCAGTGGAAATCCAAAAGCCAAATTCTCTGGCCAGACTACAAATTATCTGAACTTGGGCTAAGTGTTCATCAGCTAGGACAGAAGACAGCAGGGGAGAGGGTGTGGCTGTCTTGGATAAGACATTATGAGTGCAGCAGTCTCCTTCAGATGTGCAAGGCAGGCAAGCGATTGACATGTCAGGTTCCGCCTGCAGGAGGTCTGGTTCTGTCTCCAGAGTGGCTGTCTGAGGAGCTTGGAACACGTTTGGGTCAACCCCCAGTGCTGCAGATCCCCAACAGATACACACCCAACTATAGCTCTTGAACTCCAGATCTCTCAGCTCAAATGTGGCTGAGTGACCTGAGATCCCACAATCCCATGCTCCTGGGCCCCAGACCTCCCCAAGACCGTATCAGAGAAGTCTGAGAATGCATGCCAAGTCATATGCACTTTATGTTCTTTATTGTCACATGTTACCCATGGGACGGGGTGAGATGGGCAGGGAGCCCTCAGGCAGAAAAGTAGAAGGGGAGTGAGAACTATCTATTTTCCAAGCTTTATTCTTCCTCCCAGCTGATGATGGTGGGGGCTTGGCCACCAGTCATGGGATAAGAAAATAGAACCCTTTAAATACAAGCACAGTGCTGCGTGAGAAGGTTAGGCACCGTCTCATATTTGAAAGAATAACCTCCATCTGAGGTGGTGCGGACATGCAGGGGCCTCATGGTCCCTGGAAGAGCAGCACAGCAGGGCTGGGCCCCTGGCACCAAGGAAAGGGGCTGAATAGGGGTAGGGGGAGCCCCAGAGACAAGCAGGGATAGGTCTGATAGGGTAGGCAGCCCACAGCCACCGTGACAGTAGTAGAAGATAAAACTGGGGGGGTGCACGATCCACCGATCCCAGCCCAGCTCCTGGAAGGAGATGTTGAGTGCTGCTCTGTGGCAGTTGACATGGGCAGCCAGTTCCTCTGGAGGCCTCTGCAACAGACGCAGAGCAGCAGGAGACCAAGGCCAGGGAATCGGGGGAGTTGAGCGCCGGGCTCTCTCCCCTCCGCTGCTGGGTGGTCTGGCCCTTGTATGGGCCACGAGGAAGGGCGTGGCCTCAGGCCGTACGGAGCAGAAACAGAGAGGGCAGCGCAGCAGTAGCACCAGGACAGGTTGGGTGAGCAGAGGGAGGGCAGAGGCATCCAGGTGCAGCACGGCCCAGCGGGTGGGGGCCCGGCCCAAGGACATGGGCACAGTTATGGGGCCCCCAGATGATAGTGCCAGCAGGCCTAGCAGGGGCCCAGAGCTATTAGAGGCTGCTGTGCCACGCCTGTCCAGCCCTGTGTAGAACCACATCTGAGCCGAAGTCACCTGGCGGCTGCGTGTATGCTGGGACGGCCGGAACACATATGTGAATAGTCCCTCTTCATCCTCCCAGGCCAGCTTTCCAGCAGCTGGCTCATTCTCACAGCTGGCACCTGTAGGAGACAGAAGGGAAGGGAAAGGGCAGACCCCCTTGTAGGACCTGGGACCCCTTCTCACCAGGAGTGCTGGTGATGGGACAAGCATTCTCCTGAGTACCCTCCCAGATAGGGACTCTCCCGAGCCTTGGAGTGGAACTTCCATAGGCTCTGCATTTTTTAATTTCATCATTAAAGGACTTAAGAAAAAATAAGACATTGCCAATTTCTCTCTGAAGAATTTAATATTCCCATTATAAATGTGTAAGAGGCTGTCAGTCTCTACCTTCAATAACACTGAGAACAGTTAGAGTTAAATGTTTGCTCATCACATAATGCAAAATGGCATCTTAAATAGTGTGTACATGGGCATTTGTTGTATTATTCTTTATATCTTTTAGCATGTCAGGAACTTGTGGCTCAACAGAGTAGGGTGCCATCCCCATATACCAGAGGTGGCAGGTTCAAACCTAGCCCCAGCCAAAAACTGCAAAAAATAAATAAATAAATAAATAAATTACTTAAAATAATCCCATTTTAAAAAGACAGATTAACACCAAATTAAAAAGAAAAGAGAAGGAAGAAAAGTGGGGTGGGAGGAGAGAAAGAAAAGGAGAAAGAGGAGGAGGAGGAGGGAGAGAAGGAAGAGGGACAAAACTCAGAAGGTAATCCTTTCCAAGAAAGTGTGGGTGGCATGCTTACCCTGACATACGCATAGACTATACTAAATAACCATGGACCATCTCTAGTCAAAAGACCAGCAATTTAGGCTGTACTATTACATGGTTTCTCTCATTATAAATTCACAACAATTGATCCATTGTACAGATAAGGAAACTGAGGCTTAGACAGGTGAAGTGATATTATTAAGTAGCCAGGCTGGGATTCTGCTTGTTCTCAAAGCCATACTTGCCACCCACTGTGGCTGAAGCGAGGGGGGTCCTTGGTAGCAGAAAAGTAGGGCAGATGACAAGAAAGTCCACCCAAAAAAGGGTTTTATTTGTTCTATCAGTGGAACGTGGGGATGTACATAAAGAGGTGAGACAGGAACACAAGAGAAGGTATTCTGAGCTCCCAGAAGAATTTTCCAGCTCATCTTTTCCCTGCATCCCTGATATCTTCTCAAGTCTCAGCTACCTGGGGCTAAAGAAGCAGGCTTTGGGAAGGGAGCTGAGGCACAGATAGGAGAAAAGATGGCAGGAAGGTGCTCAAGCCCAGACCTCTTTCTCTAGAGAACCTTGGTCTCCCAAACGCATACCTCCCAAATGCCTGCTATGCGCCATGAACTCTAGGTCCACTGCCTCACTTGGTCCTGAAAGGCATATGTTACAGATGAGGAGACAGAGGGTCAGGGAGGTTTAATTAATGGCCTATTGTTGCAAAGCTATTGAGTGGCAGGGCTAGGATCCAAACCCAGGTATGCCTGGCTTCCAAGCCCAGGCTGTACCATGCTGCTTCTCAAAGTCACCCTGCCAGTTCCCCACCCTCATTACCTGTGGCAGGGAAAAGGATGGCCTGGGAGACATCCTCCTCCTCCTCCTCGGGCTCAGAGCCCCTGCGAATGAAGCCCCCTAGGGCATGTCTTCGGGGTAGACGCCTGACTCCAGGATCCCCACCTTGCCCGGTCACTGCCGGGGGTCCCAAGGCATCCAGGAACAGAGCCTTCACCTTGGCCAGGACTAGCTCCCGATCCAGCTCCAGCCCTTGGCAGCTGGGCTTGCCCAGTGGGGCCAGCAACAAAAGCAGCAGCAGGGGCAGCTGGGGCACCATAGCTCACCTGGCCCTGCCAGCAGGGAACCCACACCCTGCCCTGTGCCCCTTCTGTCAGGGTCTGCGCAGGGCCTCCCCACTCTCCCCTCCCCATCCCACACCCCCCTCTTCTACCCTTCTCACCCATCTTCCCTAGGCCGTCCCACGCCCTACAGACTGACTTGCCCCTGCCCATGGCATTGAGACCTCCTATCTCTGACGCAGACGTCTGTGGCCCTGAGCCTTATCTCCCACTCCCGCCAGGAATGCGGAGGAGGGGGCTGGGGAGGGTTTTCACCCCAAGTGACCTGATCCACACATACAAACATACAACTCCCACCCCCTACACACACGCACATGTTCACACACTGTGTTAAGTCTCACATCCTACTACCCAGCACACAGAGGTAACATTAGGTGAGACAGGACCCAGGGAGCTGGGGTCAGCCAGCCTCTAAAAGTGTCATTTGTCAATAAGACACAGTGCACCATCCTCTCAGACCTTCTGGGGCCCCAGCTACTGGACTAGCCATGGGGGGAAGGGCTGGGGCTGGGACTAGAACTGGGGCTAGTGAGGGGGGCAGGTGGTCCCGCTAGCTCTATACTTAGCCCGAGGAACCAGTCTGGGCTCTTGTCTTCCAGCTGTGTCATCAGAGAATATTTTTGGGATTGGCAGCTGCAGGCGCCTCTGCCACTCAGGCCCAAGCCTGGCGGGCAGTTGGGGACCTGGCGGCTGGAGGTGGGAGGGAGGAGGGGAAAGAGGCCCAGGCTGTGGGAGGGGGCTGGGAAGAGAGGCTCCTAAGAGCAGGAAGCCAGGCCGCGGGCGGAGGAGCTGAGGGGCCCCTGGCTGCAAAGACAAACAGGAAGGACTGCCCCCTGAGCTCTAGGCTCCGGCCGGGAATCGCCGCCACCGCCGCACAGCTGCGGCTCAGTACTGAGGGTAAGGAGGCGATCTGAGAGCGGGCGACCAGAGGAAAGCTCCGCGGGTCCCCGCACTCGGTCCCGGACGTGCCCTGCCTCCAGGGTTCTCGCCGCTGCTCCTGGCCTCTGCAGCTCCCGCCGCCCGCCGTTTCCCCGCGCCGTTGCGGCCTCCGCGATGAAGGCAGGTTCAGGGGATCAGGGGAGCCCCCCATGCTTCCTGCGTTTCCCGCGGCCTGTGCGGGTGGTAAGTGGAGCCGAGGCCGAGCTCAAGTGCGTGGTCCTGGGGGAACCTCCTCCTATTGTCGTGTGGGAGAAGGGCGGCCAGCAGCTGGCGGCCTCGGAGCGCCTGAGCTTCCCAGAGGATGGTGCTGAGCACGGCCTGCTGCTGAGCGGCGCGCTGCCCACCGACGCGGGGGTCTACGTGTGCCGCGCCCGCAATGCGGCCGGCGAGGCCTACGCAGCAGCCGCGGTCACCGTGCTGGAGCCGCCGGCCCCGGAGCCCGAGCCCGAGCCCCAGCCCCAGCCCCAGCCCCTGGAACACCCACTGCCGCCGCCGGGGGCCGGGGAGGGCGCCCCGGTGTTTCTGACCGGGCCGCGGTCCCAGTGGGTGCTGCGGGGGGTGGAGGTGGTGTTGACGTGCCAGGTGGGGGGCCTCCCCGAGCCCACACTGTACTGGGAGAAGGACGGGATGGCTCTGGACGAAGTGTGGGACAGCAGTCACTTCGCGCTGGAGCCGGGCCGCGCCGAGGGTAGCCCGGGCACGAGCCTGGCGCTGCGCATCCTAGCGGTGCGGCTGCCGGATTCGGGCGTCTACGTGTGCCACGCCCGCAACGCGCACGGCCACGCGCAGGCCGGCGCGCTGCTCCAGGTGCACCAGCCTCCGGAGAGCCCGCCCGAGGACCCGGACGAGGCTCCCGCGCCCATGGTGGAGCCGCTCAAGTGCGCGCCCAAGACCTTCTGGGTGAACGAGGGCAAGCACGCCAAGTTCCGCTGCTACGTGATGGGCAAGCCCGAGCCAGAGATCGAATGGCACTGGGAGGGCCGCCCGCTGCTCCCTGACCGCCGCCGCCTTATGTACCGAGACCGTGACGGTGGCTTCGTGCTCAAGGTGCTCTACTGCCAGGCCAAGGACCGTGGGCTCTACGTGTGCGCGGCGCGCAACTCGGCGGGACAGACGCTTAGCGCCGTGCAGCTGCATGTCAAAGGTATCCCAGCAGGCGGCCCAGATGCCCTGACGACTGGAAGTGGGAGGGTCCGCGGAAATATTAAAATACCATTATTTCTGGCTGGTGCCTGGAGGTGGCGGGTTCAAACCCGGCCCCAGCCAAAAAATGCAACAACAACAACAAAAATACCATTATTTCCTGTGGCCTACCCCCCCTTCCTCAGAGATACAGATTTAGTAGGTCTTCAAGGTACCAACAATTTCTTAACGAACTCCGCAAGTGATTCTGAGGGAGATGGTGGAAAAAATCAAACATAGTTGATTTACAAACCTTGAGGGCCCTACGACTCTTCTAGTGGTTTTCAGCCTCATCCACTCTTGCTTCCGCATCTGGAACCCCAGTATGTGAGACAGTCAAGGAGTATTTTAAGAATGTAAATCTCTAGGTCTGAATTTATAATGCGTACTTTCAAAGCTAATCAGTGAGAACGGTCTGTTTTACTGAATACACACATTTGAAGGGGCTGAACACCCAGTGTTTCCATAGTGGGTCTAGTCTTTGAACTCTTTGGAAGGCCCAACTGCAAATGTGACCTTGACAAATAGCAGATTCACTGGAAAGGTAGACTTGAAGAGGACAAATGTCCTGCAATTTTTGTCTATTCTTTTACTAAACAATCTGATCCCCAGATTTGAAAGAAAAGAAAGGTGAAGGAGAGAAAATTTGATTTCTAAGTTACATCTAATAAATGATTACATTACCCATAAACAGAAAATTCAAAGGGAAAAAAATCCCAAACTCAAAATGAAAGTTAAAGGTCTTCCTCATAGGATTTCATCACAACTCAAGGGATTACACCTTCCCTGATTTTTGTGCAACTTTTCTCTTGGAGAAGAGGATTGGTAATTTCTCATGAGTCTTGCCTGGCACAAAATCAAGTGTGTAGCACCTGGCATTGCTGACCTCACTGGTACAGCTTGATGTGCACAAACTGTCCAGGCCGCTGCTGAACTGAAGCTCCATTAGGAAAGAAAAGCCCAGCAGGCAGGCAAGAGGCATTTGCCAGAGCTGTACAAAAAACTTGCTTCTCTAGCAACCCAAGTTAACCCTCCAGTTGTTTCCAACATTGTGTTTTGTTTTGTTTTGTTTTGTTTTTAAATACAATTTTGAAAGGAGTTCAAATACTTCAAATTCAACTCAGACCTCTACAGACTATTATGAGGTGCCTCTTAGGGACTCTGAAGAGCAGTTTGAAGATCACTGATCAGTCAGCCTCTCTCATTCCCTCTTTTACAAGTAAGAAAACTGAGGCCCAACGACATGCAAATGGCTTTCCATTTTTTTTCTTTTTGAGACAGAGCCTCAAACTGTTGCCCTAGGTAGAGTGCCATGGCATCACAACTCACAGCAACTTCCAACTACTTAAGTGATTCCCTTGCCTCAGCCTCCCAAGTAGCTGGGACAACAGGCACCCATCACAATGCCTGGCAATTTTTTGGTTGTAGTTGTCATGGTTGTTTGGCAGGCCCAGGCTGGATTCAAACCTGCCAGCTCTGGTGTATGTGGCTGGTGCCTTAGCTGCTTGAACTATAGGTGCCGAGCCTCAGATGGATTTTCTCAGGGTGATGTAGCTAGTAAGTGTCAGGGCCAGATGAGAATTTAGGCTATCTGACTTTCATTCTGGTAATTTTTCTGTAATTCCCAAGTCTGCTGGCCATGGGCAAAGAGCAGTCCAGGAGTGAAGGTGTGTTTAGGAGTTCTCCTCCCTGTTTGGCCCATCTCCAGAACCTCTTGTCTTTCCCCTCTCTGTAGAGCCCCGCCTCCGATTCACAAGGCCCCTGCAGGATGTGGAGGGCAGGGAGAATGGGATTGCTGTGCTGGAGTGTAAAGTACCCAACTCCCGCATCCCCACGGCCTGGTTCCGCGAGGACCAACGACTGTTGCCTTGTCGGAAGTATGAGCAGATTGAAGAGGGCACCGTCCGGCGCCTCATCATCCATAGGCTGAAGGCGGATGATGATGGTGTCTACCTGTGTGAGATGCGGAGCCGGGTGCGCACTGTGGCCAACGTGACAGTCAAAGGTCAGCTAGCCAGCAGGGCGGAGGCTGAGGCTGAGGCTGGTGCTCTGAGTCCAGGCTGATGTATTCCTGTCCTCTTCTCAGGGCCCATCCTGAAGCGGCTGCCCCGGAAGCTTGATGTCTTAGAGGGAGAGAATGCAGTGCTGTTGGTGGAGACGCAAGAGGCTGGGATTGAGGGGCGCTGGAGCCGCGATGGGGAGGAGCTCCCAGCCACTTGCCAGACCAGCTCTGGCCACATGCATGCCCTGGTCCTTCCAGGAGTCACCCGAGAGGATGCTGGGGAAGTCACATTTAGCCTGGGCAACTCCCGTACCACCACTCTGCTTAGAGTCAAATGTGAGAGCAGTAAGGCCCCTAGTCAGGAGGGACAGGGCAGGAGGGTGACCAGACGCTAGAGCTGTGTTGATGAAGTGGATTTAGGGGGGAAGGGCTATGGCTGCCTGAGCAAGCCTGGAACACAATCTCTGCCTTGGTCTCAGGTGTCAAGCACAGTCCCCCAGGACCCCCTGTGTTGGTAGAAATGTTCAAGGGCCACAAGAACACGGTCCTGTTGACCTGGAAGGCACCTGACCCAGCTCCTGAGACCCCTTTCATCTATCGGTTGGAGCGGCAAGAGGTGGGCTCCGAAGACTGGATCCAATGTTTCAGCATTGAGAAAGCCGGAGCTGTGGAGGTGCCAGGGGACTGTGTACCCTCGGAGGGTGACTACCGCTTCCGTGTCTGCACGGTCAGCGAACATGGCCGCAGTCCCCACGTTGTGTTCCATGGTTCTGCTCACCTCGGTGAGTCAGTCCTGCCCAACCCTGCCCATCAATAGCCACACCCAAAGTCGTGTCCCCCCCATCACCCCTCCTCCCCTCCCTGGGCCCTCAATGCTTGTCCTCTCATATGCCCTCCATCCACTAACCTTTGCCCTCTGCTACCTTTTCTTGTTCTGATGGCTATACTCTGTCCCTGCCTCAGTGCCCACAGCTCGCCTGGTCGCAGGTCTGGAGGATGTGCAAGTATACGCTGGGGAAGATGCTGTTTTCTCCCTTGATCTCTCCACCATCATCCAGGGCACCTGGTTCCTTAATGGGGAAGAGCTCAAGAGTAATAAGCCAGAGGGCCAGGTGGCCCCTGGGGCCCTGCGCTACCGTGTGGAGCAGAAGGGCCTGCAGCACAGACTGATCCTGCAAGCAGTGAAGCATGAGGACAGTGGGGCCCTGGTGGGCTTCAGCTGCCCTGGTGTGCAGGACTCAGCTGCCCTCACCATCCAAGGTTGGTGCTGGTAGGGACTTGGGTGGGTAGAGGGTCAAAACAGCAAAGTCTGATGTTGTTCCCATTTCTCACTTCTGGGCCAGGAGGGTAAAGATCATCCATCTACAGTGGGCTCAGATTGAGGGCTCAGGTTCAGAAGGCCAATTTCAACCCCTATGCAACAGGCAGGGCAACCCTTGTTATCTTTGTCAACATCATTCCTCAATTCTCTAAGGTACTCGTGGCTTACAAAATTCTGTGATGTTTGTCATCTGATTTGAGAGGCACAGATTTTGCCCGCTAGTCCCTGACTCCTCACCTGCCCTATTATCTAATAGCCGCCATTGTCATAGCAATTTCCTACATGCCAGCAGTCCTAATCACTTCACAGACATTAACACAATCCTCTCCATAAGATAGGTTATTTTGCTATCCCTATTTTCTAGATAGGGAAAGTGAGGCACAGAGCGGTCAAGTGATTTGGCTGAAGTCACAAAGCCTAATGAGAGGTGGTGCTGGATTATGAACCCAGGGAGTCTATGCCATCTGTTGAAATGGGGAAGGAGAGTGAATGAGGCTTCCCTCCAGGGGAAATTGGGGGTGGTGGTGAAAGTTCAAGGAACATGCCAGCATTTGACATCTCACCACTGCTGAAGTTGATAAGGCCAATCAAGGAATCCATTGGCACCCAACCGTGGGGCCTTGAGGTGAGTAGCTTTCAGCATCGCAATCAGGGCAACCAGAGCAGCATTTCCAAAATGTGATCCAGGATCTCAACATGAGAATTACCTGGAGGGCCTGCAAGTTTAGCGGTCCAGGAATTCTACATTTTTAGCAGGCTCCCTAAGAATTCTTTTTTTTTTTTTTTCCTTTTTTTTTTTTTTTTGTAGAGACAGAGTCTCACCTTATCGCCCTCGGTAGAGTGCCGTGGCGTCACACAGCTCACAGCAACCTCCAAATCCTTGGGCTTAGGCGATTCTCTTGACTCAGCCTCCCAAGTAGCTGGGACTACAGGCGCCCGCCACAACGCCCGGCTATTTTTTTTTTTTGTTGCAGTTTGGCCAGGGCTGGGTTTGAACCCGCCACCCTCGGCATATGGGGCCGGCGCCCTACCCGCTGAGCCACAGGCACCGCCCACCCTAAGAATTCTTATGCACAGTAAAACCATTACTCTTACAAGTTGGTAGATGAGCCCAAACCTATTTTTTATTTATTTTTTTTTTTTGAGACAGACTTACTGTGTCGCCCTTGGTAGAGTGCTATAGCATCACAGCTTACAGCAACCTCAAGCCTTAACCTCGGGCTTAAGTGATTCTCTTGCCTCAGCCTCCCAAGTAGCTGGGACTATAGGTGCCAACCACGCCTGGCTGTTTTTCCGTTGTAGTTATTGTTTAGCTGGCCTGGGTTGGGTTCGAACCCACTAGCCTGGGTGTATGTGGCCCACGCCCTACCCACTGTGCTAGGGACACTGCCCCAAACCTATTTTTTAAAACCCCAACAAACATGTTCACAGCAGCCACCTTTCCTGATGCATCTACCTCTACCCTGAGAGCACATGCACTGGAGAGAGGGGTGCTTATCCACGCTTCTTCCCACACAGAGAGCCCAGTGCACATCCTGAGCCCTCAGGAAAAGGTGTCCTTGAACTTCACAACTTCAGAAAGGGTGGTGCTGACCTGTGAGCTCTCACGGGCGGACTTCCCAGCGACCTGGTACAAGGATGGGCAGAAGGTGGAGGAAAGCGAGTCACTGGTGGTGAAGATGGATGGGCGCAAACACCGCCTGATCCTGCCCGAGGCTGAAGTGCGAGACAGTGGCGAGTTTGAGTGCAGAACGGAAGGAGTCTCTGCCTTCTTCAGCGTTACCATCCGAGGTCAGGAACCGTCCTAGCCTGGGCTCCTCCAGTGGAGGCTGTTGCTGAGATCCATGCAAGCCCTAGCCCCCTAGTCTGCCTGCTTGAGGTGGGGTCCCTTCCAGGGAGAGAATGAGCCAGTGGACGTGTTCCATATCACTCTGGGCTTGCTGCGTACCCCTGTCAGGCACTGATACCTTCTAGCACATTTGTACTCCACATACCCCATGCAGGGTTGCGGGGGAGAAAATGCAATTAAGAGGAGGCAAGATAGGAGTGGACATTGACTGGGCAGCTACTTTTGAGTCAAGCACTAGGCTAAGCACTTCCAATACACACTTGAATTTCATCTTTACAACTAGATGGGGAGCAATCTAATTTGAGGCTCTGAGAGGGTATGTGACCTCCCACTTACTGTCACAGCCAGCAAACCACAGCTCAGAGGAGGTCAAAGGCAACAGATGTATTAAGAATAGCGTCACTTGGTTTTCACAAGGCAGTGTGTAGTCTGGCTGCTTCAGGACCATCCCGGAAGCTTTATAAATGCATATGCCCGGTCCCCTGGACTCTCTGGAGCCAGAATTTCCAGCGTGGAGCCTTGGGAGCCTCTCTTAACAAGTGCTGACTCTGGGAGGGAATGATGGAACCCACCCATCTCACTTTTTTTTTTTTGAGACAGGGTCTCACTATGTCGCCCTCGGTAGAGTGCCGTGGCATCATATCTCACAGCAACCTCAAACTCCTGAGCTTAAGCGATTCTCTTGCTTCAGCCTCCCAGTAGCTGGGACTACAGGTGTCTGCCACAGTGCCCGGCTATTTTTTGGTTGTAGTTGGCCCTGGTCGGGTTTGAACCTGCCAGCCTTGTTGTATGTGGCTGGTGCTGTAACCACTGCGCTACAGGCGCCGAGCTATATCTTCTCACTTAAATGGGAAGTTCTGTCTGCAATACTATTGCCAGGAAGGAGGTCCTGTGCTCTGCCCAAATTCGCTGTAAGGAGAGGCTGTCCCACTGCTGGCATTTGTTAGATTGGTCTACACCTCCTGCCCATCCTGAGGGCTTTCTTGTAATAGAAGTAGCAAGCATAGCCCTGATATGGCTGGTGATAGTCACCTCCCGTCAGCCTGGACAAACTGGTTGCCACTGTGCCAACCCTGAGCCTCTGAGCCTCCCTCACTCCATGTCTCTATCTAGCCAGAGGAGACCCACAGAGGAGCACTCAGCTGCCATGTGATCTCCTGCCATGCACTCAGTATCCCATGTCATTGTCCCACGCCCTTAACACAGTGTGGTCTTAGCCCTCTTCAGTGCCCTCCTATGTGGAGATGATATCTCATGTCCTGTGTGGGGTGTGTCTGTGTGACCACACCTCTGCTCCCCTCCCAGATCCCCCCGTGCACATTGTGGACCCCCAAGAGCATGTGTTTGTACATGCCATCACCTCTGAGTGCGTCATGCTGACATGTGAGGTGGACCGGGAGGATGCCCCTGTGCATTGGTACAAGGACGGGCAGGAGGTGGAGGACAGTGACTTCATGGTGCTGGAAAGTGAAGGGCCTCATCACCGCCTGGTGCTGCCTGCTGCCCAGCCCCAAGATGGGGGCGAGTTTCAGTGCGTTGCTGGAGAGGAGCGTGCCTACTTCACCGTCACCATCACAGGTGGGGGGCCTGGCCTGGCAGGTCAAAGTGGGACACACCTGCTGGAACAACTTCACACTTTCACTCCTGGGTCACTGTTCCCAGCCCCAGCTACCCTTCCCCTAGCTGATCGGACCTCCTCTCTTTCCTCCACCCACAATCTAATCAAACTCAAGAAATGTGTTGCTATGAGCACATTGGTCATAGCTACACCTGTCACCAGGGAAGCCCTGCCTTCTCTATTCTCCTGAAGACCCCTACCAAGGGAAACTTAGGGGGTGCAAATCTGTTGCAGGGCAGGGTCTAGGGGAGGTAGTCCTAGGCTCAACAGTGGTCAGAAGATCTCCGAGTCCTGGAGACCACAGCTACTAGTGAGGATCCAACTGTCTTTTCCCCAGTCCTACTGTTCATACTCTTCATATTGTGGGTTTGTCTTGCTGGCCATGATGGCTATTTTGAGGGGACCATGTGTCTCTAGCTGTAACTGGCTAAGCTGTTGTGAGCCACATTCCAAAGGAGGCTCCCCTTTAGCACATGCTCTAGCGTCCAGGAGTAGAGAACAGCCCTGGATCAGGGAGGGCAGAAGGGCACAACCAGCCTGCCCCTCATGCCCAATGGCATCTGTCCCTGTCCTCCAGATGTTTCCTCATGGATTGTGTACCCCAGTGGCAAGGTGTACGTGGCAGCCGTGCGCCTGGAGCGTGTGGTGCTGACCTGTGAGCTGTGCCGGCCCTGGGCTGAGGTGCGCTGGACCAAGGACGGTGAGGAGGTAGTGGAGAGTCCCGCCCTTCTCCTGCAGAAGGAAGACACCGTCCGCCGCCTGGTGCTGCCTGCTGTCCAGATGGAGGACTCCGGCGAGTACTTGTGTGAAATTGATGATGAGTCGGCCTCTTTCACTGTCACTGTTACAGGTGTGCATCCACCCCAACTCCCCAGGGTCAGCAGAGGACAGGCCTGAGCCCTGGGGGAGTTGGTCGCACATTTTCTGTTAGCACACTGGGGAGAGGGAGGTGTGGCTTGGGGGTGCATGTGCCAAGGTCTCTGCTGGGAAGAACTCAGGGTCCCTTTCTGGTCCCCAAGCCAGGACTGGCCACGTACCACCAGCTCACTTATTAAGCACTTTGTCTGAGCCAGGTGCTGAGCGTCACTGGTGAGTAATGTTCTCAGGGAGCTGTCAGTCTAGCAAGGAGGCAGCCATTAACCAGGGGTCGCAAACGGGCAGTCCCGGGGCCCCCATGCAGCCCACACATGTGCTTTGTTTGGCCTGCAGAGTCTTACCAAAGTCAGGACAGTTCAAATAACAATCTGGAGTTATGCGTCCTCTTGAAAAAGCCGAAGAACCGGCGGCTCTGGTCACGCTTCCCCCCATGGAGACGAACGGCTGGCACTGAGTAGCCGCTGCCCTGTACCTGGGGCCCACATTCCTCTTCCCACTTCCTGCTATTCCTTTCTGTCTCTCCAACAGCTGCAGCCACTGACCTAACCAACCTGACCCCTTCAGGCATTTGAGTTTGCGACCCCTGTGTTAAACCAATAAACATGCAAATAAATGTACAGTGACACCTGATGATAAGTGCTGTGAGGACAGAGGGCTCAGGAGAGCAGAGCAGGAGGGTCAGGGAGGGCCTCAGAGAAAGCTACCATTCTATGCATGGGAGCCAGCAGTTTATAGATAAACATGGTCTTATTTTTTTTTTTTTGTAGAGACAGAGTCTCACTTTTTTGCCCTCGGTGGAGTGCCGTGGCATCACACAGCTCACAGCAACCTCCAACTCCTGGGCTTGGGCGATTCTCTTGCCTCAGCCTCCCGAATAGCTGAGACTACAGGTGCCTGCCACAACGCCCGGCTATATTTTTGTTGCAGTTTGGCCGGGGCCAGGTTTAAACCCGCCACCCTTGGTATATGGGGCTGGCATCTACTCCCAGAGCCACGGGCGCCACCCGGATAAACATGGTCTTTTACTCCCATAGCATGCAAGGTCTTAGTGTTGTTGAGGGTCACCATAGAGACCCCAACGCTGGGAGCTGCTGGGTGCTGCTCTCTGGGCTGCAGGAAATCCCTTCAAAGCTGTTAAACTTGAGTAGGAGCTGAGCTGGAGGGGGTGGGGTGTTGGTGGTGAGGGAGGGTGTTCAAGGTGGGAAAAAGCACAGAACAGTTACGGATGATTCAGTGCCAGAGACTCGGGCTACAGTTCAGTGTGTGGGGTCAAGGATTGTAGGGCTGTCTGGGCCTCTCTGGGTGACACAGAAGAACCCTCATGGCTGCACTGGAATACCTATTCTGCTGGCACAAGCCCTGTCACCCTCTCTTTTGCCCTGCCCTAGCCCAGGCTGAGCTGCTTAGGTGCCCCCCACTCCATGCAGCCCAGATACTGCAGCCTGGTACACATAAGCCACAGTGCAAAAGAGGCCTTCTGCACACGTTCTGTCCTGTAGGGCATCACCTTCATCCTCTCCCAACCCAAGTCCTGGCCAGACATAATGGCCCCACGTGCACAAATTCCTATACTTGAGCTCCACAGGAAACACCAGACTCTTCACGAGGAAGTTCACACAAACAACACCTCTGTTCCAGGGCTGAGTGAACAAGTCTGATGCCAGGCTGAGGTCCCAGGTCCATGCAGGCACCTATGCTCACCCACCATCCCATCCCATCCTCCCAAATCCTTGAGCAGCCTCACTTTACAATCTCCTGGCCTTGCTGGGCCTCAGATACCCAGCCTGCATCCTCTAGCCTCTTAGAGCAAGCCCATTTGGGAAGGAGGGTTGTGCGGGCCAGCATTGGCCCATGCACCACTGCAAAATCGGGAAGCTAGCAGTTCCTCCGCCCAGCCGCAAGGGGGCCAAACACTAAAGGACCGCTGAAGTCTCCTGGAGACTTGAAGATTCTGCATGAGGGTGTGAGCAGGCCTGGGCTCAAGGCACTGGTCACCTCCAGTACTGACCTGCCTTCTTTCTATGGAGAAATGATGAGTGCTTGGAAATGAGCTCCCAGAACAAGCATTTAGCATCCCTGGGGAACTGAGACAGCTGTTGACAAATCTCATGCACAGATGCAAAAAGCATTACTGTGTTCCAGCAAACATTGACTCGGGATGCTTACCACCGCCTGCAGAGTCTGAGCCTGTATTTAGCAGATAGCATTTCTTCCTCCTGTCTTAGGATAGGTGTAGCCAGTTGTGACCTTAAGGAAGTTGCTTAATCACTCTGTGCCCCAGTTCTCTCACCTGCAAAATGGAGGATAAAACAATACTTAACCTCCTAGGGTTGCTGTGAGGGTTCCTAAGTCTAGTGCTTAGGACTGTCTCCTGGAGCCTTGGGAAGCGGTATGTGTTTGCTATTACAGATCCAGCATCCTTTATCCACAATTCTGAAATTCAAAAAAACTCAAACAGCTTTTTATAAATTTGGTATTCAAAGTCATTTCAGTAAAACCTGAGCTTGACTGCTGTGAAGCTATTTCTACTCTTTAATTATTCAGCTTAGGGTGAGTAGAGGTCTGTCTTTATATCTATAAGATGGATATATCTTTTAATATATCCTGCTTAGGGAGAATGTTACATGTTATAGCACAACAGTGTTGACATGAATGATGATGGAGGATGCTCCACTATAGTGGGGGCCAAGGTAAGCACATGACATGATAAATGCATCTTTCTGGAATCCAAAGCATTCTGCATTCTGTAACACTTCTGGCTCCAGGGATTTCAGAGAACAGTTTGTGGACCTATTATTGCTTATTATGGTTATACTTTTTACTCTTACTATCATGTGGGTGACAAGGACTTCATGCTGCCAAGTGGCTCCAGGGTGGCTAACGGTGAGTTTGTGACAGCCTGTGGTTGTCCCCACTCTGCAGAGCCTCCAGTGCGAATCATATACCCCCGGGATGAAGTGACCTTGATTGCTGTGACCTTGGAGTGTGTGGTGCTGATGTGTGAACTGTCCCAGGAGGATGCTCCTGTGCGCTGGTACAAGGATGGGCTGGAGGTAGAGGAGAGCGAGGCCCTTGTGCTGGAGAGGGATGGGCCACGCTGCCGCCTGGTGCTGCCAGCTGCCCTGCCCAAGGATGGGGGCGAGTTTGTGTGTGATGCTGGAGACGACTCAGCTTTCTTCACTGTCACCGTCACAGGTGGGCAGTCTATAGGGAACCCTAGAAAGGTAGAAGCAGGCGGCTAGAGGGCTGAGGGACAGGCACCCAACTAGCCCTCAATGGCTTCTCCTTTAGTCCCCTCATTCTCAGCCATCAGAGAGTCCAGAATCAGGTCAGGACAGTGAAGCCTGGTGGGAGGGAACCCAGCCTTTAGGACCATTCATTCATTCGTCTAACAGATACTTACTGAGTAACTTCTACATGCTGGGTACTGTTCTAAGTTGGGGATATTATAGTGAGCCAATAAGACAACACCTCCTGCCTTCATGGAGCTTGCACTCTAGTGAGGGTGGACAGACAAAAAATAAGTAAAACAGATGGTTTGCCAGGAAGTGATGAATGCATTGGAGGCAAAGCAGGGAAAGGAGATACGAAATGGGGGTGGGTGTAGAGTGGGGTTTGCATTGGGTCAAGTGGATCTGGATGTGAGTCTGCCTCTTTCTGTGTGATCTCGGGCAAGTCAGTTTCTTCTGAAGAGGCCTCAGGTCCTCATCTGTAGAATGTAGGCAACAGAGGCGCACCTCCTGGGGTTGGTCAATAACTGAGAAAGGAGCTGCAGTGTGCTTAGCACAGCAGGGAGAGAGGACTGAGCATCTGGTGGGTGAGGCAGGGAGAGGCCAGCTGGCCCAGCAAGCGTGCCTGTCTCTCTGCCCACCCACCAGCCCCACCGGAGAGGATTGTGCACCCAGCAGCCCGCTCCCTGGATCTACAGTTTGGGACACCAGGGCGTGTGGAGCTGCGCTGTGAGGTGGCTCCGGCTGGGTCCCAGGTGCGCTGGTACAAGGATGGCCTGGAGGTGGAGGCATCAGACACCCTGCAGCTGGGTGCCGAGGGGCCCGCCCGCACCCTGACTCTGCCGCATGCCCAGCCCGAGGATGCCGGGGAGTATGTGTGTGAGACCCGTGATGAGGCCATCACCTTCAACGTCTGCCTGGCTGGTGAGTGCTCCTGGCCAGCCGAGGACAGAGAGGCAGGGGCAAGCAGAGACTGATACCCTCCTCTCTTTGTCCAGAGTCACCAGTGCAGTTCCTTGCCCCAGAGGCAGCCCCTAGCCCACTTTTTGTGGCTCCTGGAGAGCCAGTGGTACTGACCTGTGAACTGTCCCGGGCTGGTGCCCCTGTGTTCTGGAGCCACAATGAGAGGCCGGTGCAGGAGGATGAGGGCCTGGAGCTCCACACTGAGGGCCCCCGCCGTGTCCTCTGCATCCGGGCTGCAGGCCCAGCCCATTCAGGCCTCTACACCTGCCGGTCTGGGGCAGCCCCAGGAGCCCCGAGCGTCAGCTTCACTGTCCAGGTGGCTGGTGAGTATAGCATGGGCAGAATGGCTGAGAGCATTGCCCCCAAACCATAGGTTACCCTGCTTTTTGAGCATGCCTTGTCCATCCCTTGCCACACCTCCGTCAGTGTCTTACCCCATCTTGCCTGCTACTGCCTTCCTCATAGCCTCGAGCCTCTCCTCCCAGTGACCCTCAGCTCTGACCCCACAGAGCCCCCTGTGCGGGTGGTGGCCCCCGAGGCAGCCCAGACGAGGGTTCGAAGTACCCTAGGAGGGGACCTAGAGCTGGTGGTGCACCTCTCCGGGCCGGGGGACCCTGTGCGCTGGTACAAGGACGGGGAGCGACTGGCCAGCAAGGGGCGGGTGCAGCTGGAGCAGGACGGGGCCAGGCAGGTGCTGCGGGTGCTGGGGGCACGGAGCGGAGACGCTGGCGAGTACCTGTGCGACACACCCCAGGACAGCCGCATCTTCCTCGTCAGTGTGGAAGGTAATAGTGCAACCCTCACACCCTGTGGGCCCTGGCACCCCAAGGACCACCCCCCACCATTCTAGGGCCCATCATCTCTCCATTCCTGCCTTTGGCTCCACCCAGTTCAAGCATGACTATTATGTGGATGAGGACTTGGGGCTCCCTCTTCCCGATATCCTCAGATAGGAGGAAGTATAGCCCACCCAGTGGTTAAAAACAGGAGCTCTCAGTCAACCCACCCAGGTTCCAACTTGGCTTCTGTCATTTGAGGGGACAGTGCTGGTTTTATAGGCCTGTCATGACAAGTAAATGCCATAAATAGGGTTCAGGGCAAATGATCTGCTATTAGTAAGTCAGAGAGGTGGGGTGCCAGGCCAGGATTGACAAGAGCTGGCTAAAAGTAGTGGCAGGGAGTTGGCAGGATATCTTTTGAGACACCCCCCATGGCTGACGTACAGTAGGTCCTCACAAAAGATTTGTTAAACAGCTTGGGGAATGAGGGTTCGTACCCTGAGGAGGGGATGAAAGGAGGAAGGGGGAAAAACTAAGCCTAGCTTGCTGTCCGATACCCCTCCCCAGAGCCACTGCCAGTGAAGCTGGTCTCGGAGCTGACACCACTGACTGTCCATGAGGGCGATGATGTCACATTCCGGTGTGAAGTCTCCCCACCAGATGCTAATGTCACTTGGCTGTGCAATGGGGTCATTGTCACGCCAGGGCCCCAGCTGGAGATAGCCCAGAATGGCTCAAGTCATACCCTGACTTTGCGAAGCTGCCAGCTTGGGGATTCAGGGACTGTGACTGCACGGGCAGGGAACACGGCCACAAGTGCCCGGCTCCATGTTCGAGGTGTGTGCTCGTGGAGACAAAATGCTCTGTTCTCTGTACCATACTCCCAGCCCCGGCCCCAGCACCCTTGCCCTTCTGCCTGGGGACAAGCTAGTGGGATGGTACAGGGGCCAGCCTATAGCCCCCATCTGACTTCAAGCCTCCTTACTTTTCTGCACCAGAGATGGAGCTGTTGTTCCTGCGGCGGCTGCAGGATGTTCGGGCAGAGGAAGGCCAGGATGTGTGCCTTGAAGTGGAGACAGGCCGAGTGGGTACAGCAGGGGCCGTGCGCTGGCTGCGAGGTGGGGAGCCCTTGACTCAAGACTCTCGCCTGTCCATGGCCCAGGATGGCCACATCCACCGCCTCTTCATCCATGGTGTCATACTGGCTGACCAGGGTACCTACGGCTGTGAGAGCCATCATGATCGTACTCTGGCCAGGCTCAGCGTGAGGCGTGAGTGCCCTGTTCTGTCCTAACACATCACCTGCCCCATAGCACAGCCCTTCCTGGATGCCCCAAGAACCCTTCAGACCCCCACCAAAGTGCCCCTCACCACTGAGGAAGCTGCAGCAGCCTGCCCAAAGCAAAACTTCTCTTTCTTTCTTTTCTTTTTTTTTTTTTTTCTGCAGTTTTTGGCTGGGGCCGGGTTTGAACCCGCCTCCTCTGGTATATGGGGCTGGTGCCCTACTCCTTGAGCCACAGGTGCCGCCCAGCAAAACTTTTCTTTTTCTAATGTTTTTCTATTTACCTTAGAAGTCCCTGTGGATTTTGCATTCCATTTCATACTCCCAAGTTGGCTTTGCTATAAACATAAACATTGTACTCCAGAAAGACTTGCTACGCTTATCCTTTAGCCATGTGCCCCGTTTAAGTAAGAAACAGAGATGGCTGGCAAATAGCACCCACACCTCCCATACCAAGCTGGGGCCCTCTATTGCCTGTATGACTTCATGTGAGTTACCTAATCTCTTTGAGCCAAGTCTCCTTAAAAATGGGGATTATGGGGCAGTGCCCATAGCTCAGTGGGTAGGGTGCTGGCCACATACACCAAGGCTGGTGGGTTTGAACCTGGCCTGGGCCAGCTAAAACAACAATGACAACTACAAGAAGAACAAGAAAATAGCTGGGCGTTGTGGCGGGCGCCTGTAGTCCCAGCTGCTTGCGAGGCTGAGGCAAGAAAATCGCTTGAGCCCAAGAGTTTGAGGTTGCTGGGACTGTGACACCATGGCACTACCCAGAGCGATAGCTTGAGACTCTGTCTCAAAAAAAAAAACATTTAATCCATTAGCACACACCTTTAACTAACTTAAAAATGCCCACATAGAGCTTGGTGAATGGTTGTCATTGGTGATATTCTCTTCTAATTTATTTCATTAATGTAATTGTCGTGATAAACCCATGTAACAGTACTATTCACTCTGTACAGTGGGGACAATTAGGGCCCAGAGACGTCAAGCAATTTGCCAAAAATCACACGGTGCACAACTATGTGGTGGAGTTAGGTCCCAATCCCAGTGTGTCTGACTCCAAATTCTATTCTCCTTCTAGTGTCACAGCATCCCTCACCCAGTCTTCCAAAATCTCTTAACCATACCTCACCCTCTTTCTATGTCCTCTCCTAACCCCAGTGTGGCCCCCTCCCCACATCTGACTGGCCATGCTCCCTTCTTCCTGCTCCCTGGTTCTGAACCCCTTTTGGCAGGGCCTTAGGTTGGGTATTGGGTGACAGAGGGCCAAGGGGTGGTGAGCCCCTGAAGCTCCTGCCTGAGCTGGAGGCCTCATCTGCCCTCTCTCCTACCTCCCCCCAACCAGCAAAGCCATTGAGGATGCTTCGGCCTCTGGAAGATGTGACTGTCAGTGAGGGGGGCAGTGCCTCCTTCCAGCTGGAGCTATCCCAGGAGGGTGTGACTGGGGAGTGGGCCCGAGGCGGAATCCGGCTTCAGCCGGGACCCAAGTGCCACATTCATGTGGAGGGCCATACTCACCGTCTGGTACTGAATGGACTAGGCTTGGCCGACTCTGGCTGTGTCTCCTTCACAGTGGATTCCCTGCGCTGCGCAGCCAGACTCACTGTGAGAGGTGTGGCCTTGAGGACCACAACCTGCCTGGTGAACTGTGTGACCCTACAGTCCCCTGGGTGTGACTACTGACTCCTCTACCTGTGTGGCCCCCCACTGACCATGCTTGTCCCAGTGTGGCTTCCCTGTCCCTTAGGCCCTGTGTAGCCCTGGTGACGTACTGCCTGTGTGTGGATCCTTTGACTACCCCAAGTCCCAACTGCCTCATGACCCACACCAGCGTGGTCCCTACTGTCTTCCTGCCTGCATGTGGCCCTACCAGCCACTCTGTGACCCTACTGACCACGCTGCCTGCCATGGCCCCCATTGCTTGCCTGAGTGTAGCCTGTTACCACTCCAGTCCCTCCAGCCCACTGACTGTGCCTAGGGATGACTCCACTGGTAACTCTGCTTGAGTGTCCCCCATTTTTGCTTTAAGTCCCAGCATGTTCCCCACTGACCACACCTACTCTAGGGTCTGCAGTGGCTTCTCTGAACCCATCATGCCCTGACTGACCAGAGTCTCCTATTGTCCACTCTAGCCAAACCTGGCCCACTGACCATGCCCACCTATAGGTGGCTCTGCTGGCAACTCTGCTCATTTCCCCTTTCTCCTCTGGCCTCCAGCATGTCCCCCACTAACCACCTTAAAGTGTGCCTCCCAGGTGGCCACTCCTTCCTCATTGACTCCCTGGCCCTTTGTGTTACCCACTGACTAATTCTTAGTATCTTTTTGGATCATTTGTCCTCAGCACATCCCCCTCTTACTAGTGGCCTCCACTGATGACCTTGTCTAAATGTGTCTACTACTGACTGCTTGTCCCTGCACACTGGGTTCTGATCCTGCCCTTACCCCATTCCCTCTGCATTGTCCTCCCTCTCCCACTCCCAGAGGTCCCAGTGACCATTGTGCGGGGGCCACAGGACCTAGAAGTGACGGAGGGCGACACAGCTACATTCGAGTGCGAGCTTTCCCAAACCTTGGCGGATGTTACCTGGGAGAAGGTCAGAACCCAGCCCCAGCCTAAACCATTTCAGTGTAATAACAAAAATAATGCCCCAACAGAAACAACTAATACTCATGTATGCCAAGATTTATGTTACATTTAATCCATTAATCCTTACAAGCCTAGAAAGCAGGTCTGTTATCATTTGTGAAGACACTGATGTTCAGTGAGGTGAAGTTACCTGCCCGAAGGCAGACAAAAGGGGTGGAGCCCATATGTGAATCCTGGTTTGCCTAATTACAGAATCTTCACCCATGTTCCATGTGATCGGTATCTGGCTCTGGAGCCCATATGTGAATCCTGGTTTGCCTAATTACAGAATCTTCACCCATGTTCCATGTGATCGGTATCTGGCTCTGGGCTTCCTGTGCCTGTGGTGCCTCTTCATGGCTCTAACGTCCCCAAAGGGTGATACCTTAACAAAGAGGTTCCTGGAGCAGGCCCAAAGGCGTAGGAACAGGAGATACGCATAAACCCTCCTAGAGCCGGGCGCGGTGGTTCACGCCTGTAAACCCAGCACTCTGAGAGGCTGAGATGGGCAGATCGTCTGAGCTCAGGAGTTCGAGACCAGCCTGAGCTAGAGCGAGACCCAGTCTCTAAAAATAGCCGGACGTTGTGGCAGGCGCCTGGTCCCAGCTACTCGGGAGGATGAGGAAAGAGAATGGCTGAGCCCAAGAGTTTGAGGTTGCTGTGAGCTATGACGCCAGAGCACTCTACCCAGGGCGACAAAGTGAGACTGTGTCCCAAAAAAAGCGCCTAGATACCACTTAACATCAAGAGGGCGCCTCCGCCTTCCAGGGCCGGCGCCGCCTGTGTCCAACCCGGCACGCTCCTACCCTCTGCACCTCTTGCCTCTAGGATGGGCACGCGCTCACCCCCAGCCCTCAGCTCCGGCTCCAGGCCCTCGGCACGCGGCGCCTTCTCCAGCTGCGATGCTGCAGCCCCTTGGACGCCGGGACCTACAGCTGCGCAGTGGGGACCACCCGCGCCGGGCCTGTCCGCCTGACAGTGCGCGGTGGGTAGAGTGCGTTGCGAGGGCAGGGAATTGCTTTGGGCCCAGGAGTAGCGGACAGGTTCTTTCCCCAGGACTGACCCTGGAGGGGGCGGGGAGGGGCGTGGTCTGTTCCGCCCCGCCCGGTCTCACACCCCAATTCGGTCCCCTAGAGCGTACAGTGGCTGTGCTCTCAGAGCTCCGCTCCGTGAGCGCCCGCGAAGGTGACGGCGCTACATTCGAATGCACAGTGTCGGAGGCCGAGACCCTGGGGCGCTGGGAGCTCGGAGGCCGCCCCCTGAGACCCGAAGGCCGAGTCCGCATCCGACAGGAAGGTCTGGCCGCCTTCCCATCACCCTCTCTAGCCCCAGGCTCAGGGAGACCACGCCCTGCCAGGATAAGCCCCGCCTCCAGGCCCTCCTCCCGCCCCCAGCTCTGAGTCCTGGACCTCTCCTCTTCCGGCTCGGCATCCCAGTTCCGCCCACCCTAGCGCACATTTAAGGCGTCGGAGTCCTCCCTGGGACCTCCTCAGGCCCCACCTTCATCCCTGAACCCTCCTCAGAGGCGGCTCTGGCCTCGCTAGCGCCCCCCTCATCCCCAGGGAAGAAACACATTCTGGTACTGAGCGAGTTGCGCGCTGAGGACGCCGGTGAAGTCCGCTTCTATGCAGGACCCGCCCAGTCCTTGGCTCTCCTAGAGGTGGAGGGTAAGCAACTGGGGTTAAGGCGACAGGGAAAGGAACATCATCTCCTTCCCTGGGACTAACGGACTGGCGCTGGTCCTAGGAACGTTCTCTCCTTCCCTTTTCCTCCCCTCGTGGGACTCTCTTGGGGCAGGTCACGGAGGGCAGCGCGTTTCCTGGGGGAGGAGACTTTGGGTTGAGGGTACAGAAGAACGGACTGTTGGCAAGAAGACTTGAGGCCAGCAGTGGGGGCTGCAGGGAGGGAGTTGCGTCTTTCCTCCTGGGGGCCGTGCACGTACATATTAACTTAAGCCCCCGCCCCTCATCCCCAGCATTGCCTCTCCAGATGTGCCGCCGCCCCCCTCGCGAGAAGACAGTTCTGGTAGGCCGCCGGGCAGTGCTGGAAGTAACTGTGTCCCGCTTGGGGGGCCACGTGTGCTGGTTGCGGGAGGGGGTCGAGCTGTGCCCGGGAGACAAATATGAGATGCGCAGCCACGGCCCCACCCACAGCCTGGTCATCCATGACGTGCAACCTGAGGACCAGGGCGCTTACTGCTGTCAGGCCGGTCAGGACAGCGCCCACACTCAGCTGCTGGTAGAGGGTGAGTAAAGCCCAGTGGGCAGAGGTCAGAGGGGCAGGCTGGCTGGCCAGAAGGAGGGGTCGTCTGGGAACTGGTGGCCTAAGATACTTCTCTGAGAGGGTTTCTAGGACTTCAGGTGGCAGTTGGGTGGAGGATGTGTTGGAGGTGGAGTTGGGGGAGGGGTGGGATGGATCAAACCCAGGGCTGAGGAGAGGGGGACACTGAGTTCTCACCAAGAACCTTTTGGCTCAAGTCAGCTGTTCTCACTTTTCCACATCCCTTGCCCCTCTTCCTCTCTGGGTTTCTCATGCTGTCCTGACTTTGGACCATGTTTGTCTCTCCTGAACACCCTCTCCTTCCCATTTACCTGCCCCTGGTGTGTGCCTCTAACCTGCACACACCCCACCCCCACCCAGCGGGCTTCTGTCTATCTCAACAAGTTCAACATCAACCTGGGCAGGGGGCTCCTGAGTTAGTCCCATTTCTTTCCTCTTCCACATAGGAGATGCCCCAACCTCTACCCCAAATCTCTGCATTCCCTTCAGATACCATGCCTTGCTCCACCCCTAACTGATCCCTACCCTCCTGCCTCCACAGCCCTGATAGAGGCCCAGAAAAAGTAGGGCGGAGGCTGAGGGCCCAATTTCCTCTGTGGGTGCTCAGGCTCTGCCAGGGGAGAGGAAGGTGATGCCCACTCTCTCCCCAGCCCCACATAGAGTCATTCCTCTGCAGGTAACTAGGAGGAAGGAACCAGGCCAGGCAGGTGTCCTTGGACAGCTTGGAAGGCGTGTTCCCTTACCCTGGGCAGGGATGGGGAGACAGGGAAACCAGAGGTGTCAGGAAACAATAAAAGTGCTACAGCTCACTTCCCTGTCTCTCTGTGTGATAGTGGGAAGGCAGACTTTGCCTGAAGTCCCTGTGTAATGAGTGATACAGAGGACCAAGGGCTGCAGTGCTTCCAGCTTGGCCGTGGAAGCGCTAGCCACTGAAGACCACCATTCTTGGCAGAGGCCATGCAGTTTGGCACGTTTATAAAAGATGTAAAACAAGAGTGGGGTCAGGGGAGACAGAAGCATGAGGTGTCCAGAGTGGCATGACAGACACCAGACATGCACCGTGCATTTAAGCCCCCCAACCCTCTCCCCAACTTGGCCCAGAGCAGTACTACCCACTCCCATCCCCTGCCTCTGCCTTTAGGCTGGTAGCTTTGCAGAGGCCAGGAGACCTTAGGGGCACTGTAGTTTGCCCCAAGGACAAGGACCCTTACATGAGTCTGGTTGGGAGGTGGAGTGTGGGGGAGGAAGGCAGGCCTCCTCCACTTAGACATGCAGGTGAGTGGCCCGTGGGATCCCAGTAGTGGGAGAGGAGCCCGGGCCAAACCTGGAGAAGCCCTACCAATCAGAAATCTAAGGCAAGGGTCCCAGTGTCCCCTCCAAGCCTACCCACCCCACACACACATACACACACAAACACACAGGCAGCATACTCACAACCCTGAGCACACTCCAATGGGGCTTATACCCCGGGTCCCTCAGGAGCCCCTTCGGAGCTTGGCAGGGGGCTTTCCCCTCAGGCCAGGCCTAGCCTGAGACAGATCCTCCCTCTAGTGGCCAGGCCAGCCCTCTCCAGGGAGGGGAGATGGACAGCCAAAGGCTGCAGGGCCAGGGGGTGGGGAGAGCTGGTGACTGTAGAGTCTAAACAGGCAGGGATACTGCTATACCCGCACAGGGGGGCCTGAACAGGCTGTCACTGGCCCCCGGGACCCATACTCATAGTCCGTGTCTGTGGGCGAGGCCATGAAGGAGCTCAGTGAGCTCCCCGTCTGCCGGTCTCGGAAGCTCTGGATGTAGCTCTGTTCGGGAGTAAACATAGGTGTAAGAATTCCATTGCAGACTGCTGCCCTGAAAGCCACCTCTTCCTGTACTCCCACAAAGCTGATAGTCAGTCCCCCAGACTGCCATAGACCTAGGACCTAACCACTCCCAGAGTTTCCACAACATACCACATCTCACTTAAAATCCATACTCAGGACACTTTTCCCTCAATCCCAAAGCTGGGCCCACCGGCCCCTGCTATAGGGGTTCTAATGGATGGACAAGCAATAGGTCTTCTAGACAGCAACCAGCTTCTGGGGAAAGCCCAGTCCTGCTTGGAGCAGTCTGTGTACTGTTTTTCTCCCTTATCTGGGCTGGAGGGATACAGGGTGCTCACCGGGGAGAGGACATCCCCATTGAAGCGTTTGATGGGCACTGGCCTGCGTCGATAAGCAGGGTCAGGGGGCCCAGGCCTTGGAGGTGCACGGGGACCTCTAGGGGGAGCCCGAGGGGGTCTTTTTTTCCGCCGCTTCTCCTTGCGCTCTTCTTGCTGCCGAATGCGCATCAGCTGTACACGTCGTCGCTGCCGGCTGATGACCACTGTGGAGAGATGAGCACAGAAGGGTCTCAGAGGCCCATGTGCCTCATCTACCCCAAGCCCTCCCTCTTTCTTACCACCCTGGGGCTCCAGAGTTCCAGTGCAGAACCCCCACCACCACCTCATTGTTTCCTTTCTTGGTCTCCCACTTCTCAGATGGGATTTGCTGCTGTTTTTTTTCTTCCAAAGGCCTTTATAGAAGATTCCTAGATTTCTAGGTACCCCCTTCCTTCTGTTACCCCTCTCCCAATCCTGAGCCGTAAGTGGCGCACCTAGGCCAGCACCATCATCTTTCCACTGGATACCCACAGATGCTTCCTCATAGGCTTCCCCCTCTTTTTCCTCCCTCCCATGCTTTTGACACTCAGCAGCAGAATGAGCACTCCAAGAGCTACATTAGAATCTACCTTCCACTACTTTAAACTCTCCAGTGACATCTCATTGTCCTAATAAAAGAGTCATCACTGTAGCCCAGAGGGGGTCCATGATCAGACTGACTCCCAAACCTCACCTGCAGCACTCCAGCCCCACTTACCCAAGCCAAGCTCATTCTGTTTCAGGGCCCTCACCTTGCTGTCTCTCTTCTCTAGCTCTCTGCATGTCTGGCCCCTTATCCTTCAGCTTTCTGCTTACATGTTCACCTCCTTCAAGCAGCCTGACTTGGCCAACCTAATTATAATAGCCTTCCTACGTCACTCTTATAACCCTGTGTATCTCTTTCATATCACTCTGCACACAGATTATCTTATTTGTTTGTATGTCTGTTGTCTGTCTCCTGCCCACCCATAAGAGCAAGAACCTTTTCCATTTTGTCTCTTCTGTACCCTCAGTGCCTAGAATGAGGTTAGCACAAAGTTCCATGGTGGCAATTGGGTCCTATCGTCCCAGACCTTGAGCAAGTCAGCTCTCTGACTCCATAACGCCTTCTGCTGCTGATGTGTACAGCTTCTGTCCACCACTCCCTAGGCGCTCAGCCTTCTACTTATCCCTGGACACCTTCTCTTTTTTATGCCCACTTTGGCTTTGCCCTCTCACCTTCAGTGTGGGTGTCCCCCTCGGCCGTCACCCGCCACTGCACCAGAACACCCATCAGGCTGAGCAGGGGCCAGAGAGCCAGCAGGGCCCAGCTCCGCCAGCAGAGAGGAGGCACAGGGGCGGCCCGTAGACGCTCCACCACGTAGCGCCCCAGCAGTAGCAGCTCAGCAAAGTAGTCAGCGGCGGTGGCGATGAGCGCAGCACCAGTCACTGCGGTGGCCAGGGTGGTGAGTGGGCGGGGCCAGCGCAGAGTGAGCAGGGCACAGAGCAGGCCGCCCCCCAGCAGCAGACCCAGTGGACCCCACACGGAGCCTGGCTGGTAGTAAGGTGCAGAGCCCAGCAGGGCGGCAGCAGCGAGCAGCAGCCCGAGCAGCAGCCCCACCAGGAAGAGGCCCACGCTGCGCACCAGCATGGCCACCAGCCCGCAGAGCAGCCCGATGCCCAACGCAATGCCTGCACTCGCCCCAGCGCTCAGCTGCGTCTCCAGCACTCGCTCTCGGTAGCACAGGAGGAAGATGACCACTGAACCAAACAGCAACCCAGTGAGGAAGAGTACTGCCTTGAAGCAGCGGTAACCTAGAGGGGAACAGGAGCTAGTGAGGGGTCAAAATTAGGTCATCAGACTGGAGGGAGAAGGTCAGAGGGGGTCGAGGACATGGGATCACAGGGAACTGGAGACAAGGATGCTAAGATCAGAGAATCCGGGTCACTGAGGTCATGAGAGCATTAGTGATGGGGCCATTGAGGTCAGGGGAGGTCAGAGAGATATAGCCATTGTGGGTCTCTGGGAAAACAGACATAATCATTGAGATAATGATTTGGGGTCTTTGAGGGTTACAAGAGTCAATAATTAGTCATTGGGGTCATTGAGATCAGAGGGTTCAGAGAGATGAGTCACTGAGATCACAGGGGGATCAGTAAAAGAGTCAAGGGAGAGCTGGGCATTGTGGCTCATGCTTTACAACACTTGGGGAGGCTGAGTCAGAAGGATCACTTGAAACCAGGAGTTCGAGACCAGCCTGGGCAACATAGCGAGACCCTGTATCTACAAAATATTTTTTAAAATTAGCTGAGTGTGGTGGCATATGCCTGTAGTCCCAGCTACTCAAGAGGCTGAGGCAGGAGAACTGCTTGAGGCTGCAGTGAGCTATGATTGTGCTACTGTACTCCAGCCTGGGTGACAGAGTGAGACCCTGTCGCAAAAGAAAATAAAAGTCATTGGGGCAGGTCACAGTGGCTCACGCCTGTAATCCTAGTGCTCTGGAAGGCTGAGGCAGGTGGATTGCCTGAGCTCATAGGTTCGAGGCCAGCCTGAGCTGGAGGGAGACCCCCACTTCTAAAAATAGCCAGTCACTGTGGTGGGTGCCTGTAGTGCCAGCTACTTGGGAGGCTGAGGCAAGAGAATCACTTAAGCCCAAGAGTTTGAGGTTGCTGTGAGTTATGACACTATAGCACTTTACCAAGGGCTACAAAGTGAGACTCTGTCTCAAAATAAATAAATAAATAAATAGTCACTGGAGACTTTGGAGATTATTCAGAGACAGGAGGTATTTGGAAATCAGAACGAACTTGAGATATGGAGGCAACACAGGGTTAGAAAGATGAGGTCTTTGAGGGGTCACAGGGCTTCAGAGGTATGGTATCAATGGAAGATTACAAAGGACAGAGAAGCAGGGTTATTGGGAAGGAGTTCCAGGAAATGAGGTTTTTGCAGTTCAAGAGGGTTGAAAGAGGTGGAATCATTGAGAGTATTAAAGAGTTTGTGAAAGAGTAGAGCACTGAGGTCAAAGAAATGGGATTATTGAAATTACAATATGTGGTGGGGTAATCAGATGATGAGGTTATAGGGATCAGAGCTAGGACGAATAGCAGGACTCAGAGGAATGGGAGGTAATGAGTTAGCAGTGGTGAAGGGGGTAACTAGTGCTTATGTGGGGTGATAGGGAATCAAAGAGGGGGAATAGTGGCTGTAGAGTTTAAGGAATAAGGAAGTCAGAGATGGAGGGGAATCAGAGTCCCCACAGTATCAGAGTCCAGGAGAACTGTGACCTTTCTCTGAGGTCAGAAAGAGGAGTAGGGCATGGACAAGCGCTCACAATCCAAGAGCCTGGGAATGGTGGCATCCAAGTGGGGTAGGATGTCAGGCAAACCCAAGAGAAGAAATACGGGGCTGCACTGAGCATCATGCAGAAAGAGTGGATATGGATAGTGGAGGGGTTAAGATGATATAGATTCCTTAGAGGCCCAGAACATGTCCTGAACCCATGGTGGGCACTTCTTCCTGCCTACTCTGCAGTTGTTCAGCTCATAGTTTGGGGGAGGAAGTGGTGGGACCATCTGGCTGCCATCTACCCACCCATTCTAGGAGGAGGTTTGGAGGCTGCAGAGCACAAGTCTTACACTACCTCTTCCCAGCCTGAAACCCAATCTCTCAGCCTCTTTTGCACCACTGGTTCCAGTCACCTATAACCCTTCTGCTGAAGGCTCTCTTTGGGCCCCCAATCCACAGAGCCTACTCTTTTTTTTTTTTTTTTTTTGAGACAGAGTCTCACTTTGTCCCCTTGTGTAGAATACCATGACATGATAGCTCACAGCAACCTCAAACTCCGGGGCTCAAGTGATTCTCTTGCCTCAGCCTCCCAAGTAGCTGGGACTACAGATGCCCACCACAATGCCCTGATATTTTTTTTTTAGAGATAGGGTCTCACTCTTGCTCAGGCTGGTTTCGAACTCCTGAGCTCAAGCAATCCACCCACCTCTGCCTCTCACAGTGCTAGGATTACAGGTGTGAGCCACCACACCCGGCCCTTGCAGAGCCTACTCTTGTCTCTTAAGTTCTGTTACTCTTGCTGTAGTTGCTGGGCACTTACACATGCTGCCACTAGCACATATGGCACCTTTGTGCAAATTAGAAAAAGGTGTGCCTTTCTCTGGGCAAAGCAACCTTGTGCCAAAGACTAGAATTTGTCAAATAAAGTATGAGCTAGATTTCAGTCCCCACTTGCCTATTCAGCTGAACTCCCTTCTTCAGTATTCATCTTGTAAAACAGTTCACAGAACCCCCTGATTATCAGATCCTACCTTGTAGGCAATCTCCATGTATGTAACTACCATCCAGCTCCTCTAACATATATCAGGTATGAATGTTCAGGAGTTTTTCTCCCCCATCAGACAATATGCCCTGAGGTAAGGTATCATATCTAATCACTCTGCTTAGTGTTTTCAGCGCCTCCTAGCACAGGAACTCAACACATCTTCACCACAATAGCTACTATTTATTGAGTGCCTATTAATTCTCATAACGACCCTAAGTGAGAGACATATTGTTCCCATTATTCTGATGAGAAAACTGAGGCTCAGACAAGTTAATGTGCCCAAGTCATCATACAAAGGTAAGTTCAAACTCAAATGTGTTTAATTAAAAAACCTGCGTTCTTTAGAATCTAGAGTATAGATAATCAATGAACATGAGTGGGATGAAAAAAAAGAAAAGAAAAGAAAGAGGATTATTCACGATGGTGGTGGTAGGATTCCAGGAATATTTGGGGGCCCCAGAAAAAGAACTTGGGGAAAATGGGGAGCCCAGGTGAGGGATGAGATGGGGATCTCACCGAAGAAGCAGTAGACGACTCCAAACAAACAGCACATGATGCAGACGAGGGCCGGAAGTGCCTGGTACCTGCGCTCCAGGGGCTGTTCACAAGGTGCACCCCAAAAGGTGTCATCTGGCTCAGGCGGCAGCAGCTGGAACCGCAGTGTTGCCACAGTGCCCGGCATAATGCTGGGAATGAAAGGGAGTCAACCTCCCAGGTAAACCTGACAGAAGGGAAGTTAGTGTCAAGGAGGAGTCCTGGGTCCTCACGAAGATGGGAGCGGGAGTGGAAGAACTCAACAAGGACACAGTGGACAAAGGAGTGATGCCCACATCATGTAGCTCTGGAAGCTTCCCTGGGATGGGGAGCGGGGTAGAGACAAAGGGAGACAAAACTCCTTGGCTAGACGGGACTGGGATAAAGTTAAAAGGGGCATGGTGTAGGAGATGAGGACAGTGTGCTGCCGCGAGCCGGTGAGAAGGCAGCTAGGTTATTCATCTGTGGGCGGTTAAATCTGGGATTGTCCAAGATTTACCTGGGCTGGATGCGACCAGAGCTTCTGAGCGAAAGAAGCTGTGCAGGGGCTGGAGTGGCTAGAGTTTTGGTGCTCCAGAGGCTCCAACTGACTAGGATCCGGGAAAAGTCCGCCTTGTTGGGAATGGGGCCTCTGGGCCGGAGAGAACGGTCTCTGGGCGGCGGCGGCGCCACTCCACCTCCAACACCGGCTGGCACCCCAGTCCCGCGGCGTCCGAGGACTCGGACTGGGCCTAGGGAAGGGAAAGGAGCAGAAGCAGGAGAAGGGGCTCAGGCCGCCCCAGAGCCGCGGCCCCATGCCCTGAGCCCGCCCGCGGCCTTTGGTGCTGATGGACAGCTCCGGCCTCTGCTTCTGACGTCACTCAGGGCGCACCATCTAGGCAGGGGCGGGCTTCTTCTGACGTCACCCGGGACGCACCAACCACGCCAGGGGGAGGCAGGGGACTCCGCCCCCGGCGTCTCCGGCTCCCGCACTGAGGAGGGGGCACTTCCGGGGGTCCTTCCTCTTTAACCTACCCCTTCTCCTCCCTCTCCGGTAGCTAGAACCTTAGACCCCACCCCGGGGGCGGGGCCTTCACAGTGACACGTCGGACAGCGGCTGCAGCGGTTGAGGCTTCGGTGCCTAGCGCAGCAACGCCACACGGTACTGAGCAGCGACTAGAGAAGGATTCAAGCTCGGCGTAGGGGATTCGGCTTGGGCCTCTGGCTCTGGTCGGCGGGGAGGGAGCGGGCCTGCCCTCTGGGCCCGGGCCCTCCGGATCCGCCCCCTCCCCGGTCCCGCCCCCTTGGAGCCTTCTCTGGTGCTCTGGGGTTTCGCCCCGGCCCGGAGCCCGCGGTCCGGGCGCCATGCGGGCATCGCTGCTGCTGTCGGTGCTACGGCCCGCAGGGCCCGTGGCCGTGGGCATCTCCCTAGGCTTCACTCTGAGCCTGCTCAGCGTTACCTGGGTGGAAGAGCCGTGCGGCCCAGGCCCGCCCCAACCCGGAGACTCTCAGCTGCCGCCGCGCGGCAATACGAACGCTGCGCGCCGACCCAACTCGGTGCAGCCTGGAGCCGAGCGCGAGAGGCCCGGGGACGGCGCAGGCGCCGGGGAGAACTGGGAGCCGCGTGTCTTGCCCTACCACCCTGCACAGCCTGGCCAGGCAGCCAAAAAGGCCATCAGGTAGTGATCCGCTACGCCCCCTCCACCCTCTAGGCACCGGCCTGGACGCGCGCGCAGGGGAGGCCTCTGGGGGCCGGGTCAGGCTCCGGAAGGAACGGGCTGGCCGGCCAGGAAGTCTTTGAGCCGCGATAACTTCCGATGGTCCTGCTTTCCCAGGAGACGTGGGACCAGACTGACCCTTTTCTGGGCCCCGTCCCGGCCTGGGCTGAACTTGCCAGTCTCTGTCCTAAACCAGCTCGACCTGATGGTACGCCAGAGATCCTCTTAGCTTCCTGGCTGGGCTGCTGCATTTAGATAAATGACTGGTATATACAATGAGTATATACCAGTATAGAGAGAAGGAGAAGGGACAGAACTAGGGTTTACCTTTGGCTGGTTCCGAGTGGCCACCTCAGGGTGCAGTGAGGGAAATGACTGCTGGTGACTTGAAATAATTTCTAAGTAACAAATTCAAAGTTTCAAATTCCACTTCTGCAACTTACCTTCTGCCTGGTAAAGGTAAGTTGCTAGAACCCAAGTCCCAGTTTGCCCCTCCCCCAGACATATTCATTCCTATGCCATACATTCCTTTAAATCATATATGTGAGATATTTGGGATACATAGTATGTCAAACATTTAGTAGGTGTTTTAAATAAATACAGTCAGTCCCGTTTTACAGATGTCTCAGATTAAATGTGTTCAAGGACCCAACTACTAAGTAGTGAAACCAGGAATCAGACCCACAATTTATCTCTTATATCTGAATGAATAGTGCCATCTTCCAAATGCAAAGCACTATATAGATTATACTAATATTTCACTTAAGTTGTTATAACCACTGGGAGAAAAGTTTTGTTTTTATCCTATCTCATAGGTGAGAAAAAAGACACAAAGAAGATGGGACTGCCAGAATCTGCATTTTCTTGCCTGCTGTTTTCTTTTCGATAACTTTGTGTGTCCTCTCTCCCAGGACCCGCTACATCAGCACGGAGCTGGGCATCAGGCAGAGGCTGCTTGTGGCAGTGCTGACCTCACAGTCCACATTGCCCACTCTGGGTGTGGCTGTGAACCGTACTCTGGGGCACCGACTAGAACGTGTAGTGTTCCTGACAGGTGCACGGGGCCGCCGGGCACCGCCTGGCATGGCTGTGGTGACCCTGGGCGAGGAACGTCCCATAGGGCACCTGCATTTGGCGCTGCGCCACCTGCTGGAGCAGCATGGCAACGACTTTGACTGGTTCTTCCTGGTGCCAGACACCACCTACACGGAAGCACACGGACTGGCACGCCTAACTGGCCGCCTTAGCCTGGCCTCTGCTGCCCACCTCTATCTGGGCCAGCCCCAGGACTTCATTGGTGGAGAGCCCACACCGGGCCGTTACTGCCACGGTGGCTTCGGGGTGCTGCTGTCGCGCACACTGCTGCAGCAGTTGCGCCCCCACCTGGAAGGCTGCCGCAACGATATTGTCAGTGCACACCCGGATGAGTGGCTGGGACGCTGCATTCTTGATGCCACGGGGGTGGGCTGCACTGGCGACCATGAGGTAGGATGATAAGCCACCCCACTGGTGTTTCCTTTTTTTTTTTTTTTGTAGAGACAGAGTGTCACTTTATGCCCTTCGGGTAGAGTGCCATGGCATCACACAGCTCACAGCAACCTCCAACTCCTGGGCCCAAGCGATTCTCTTGCCTCAGCCTCCCGAGTAGCTGGGACGACAGAAGCCCGCCACCATGCCCAGCTATTTTTTGGTTGCACTTCAGCCGGGGCCGGGTTTGAACCCGCCACCCTCGGTATGTGGGGCCGGCGCCTTACCGACTGAGCCACAGGCGCCGCCCCCCACTGGTGTTTCCTATATGAGCTTGTGCACCTTCCTTTGAGAGGCAAAAGGGTGGTGGAGATACAGACCTGGGTTTTCATGGCAGTCTTGTCATTTTCTATCCTTGTCACACTGGGTAAATTACTAAATCTCCTAAGCTTCAGTGTTTGTTATGATTTTATTTGGGTCCCTGCACAGCTCTGAAACAGGATGCATGCCAATTTTACAGATGAGCTAGCAGAGGCTTGCCCAAGATCACACAAATTCACAACTGATTGAAGTAGACTGAAAATCCACAGAAATCTGACTCCAAGTTCACTAAATCCATCCCATTATGGACACGTTCACTTCCTCTTCCTAGGGGTTACATTATAGCTATCTGGAGCTGAGCCCTGGGGAACCTGTGCAAGAGGGGGACCCTCGTTTCCGCAGTGCCCTGACAGCCCACCCTGTACGTGACCCTGTGCACATGTATCAGCTGCACAAGGCTTTTGCCCGAGCTGAGCTGGAACGCACATACCAGGAGATCCAGGAGTTACAGGTATGGTCTGGGCCCTGGAGGAGGGAACAGAAAGGGGATAGTAAGGGGAACAGGATCTGAGAGGTCCCAGAGATGCCAGAGAAAGTTAGTTAGTGCCAGAATTGCAGAACAAACCTTCTTCCAGCCCCTCTTTCCTCATTCTTTGAGGAGCCTCCAGAAACCTTCCTTTTAACTCTTAGGCTTCTTCATCTAGGGAAAGGAAAGATGGGGGCTATGGGTAAGCAGAAGTTGGCAGGGGCCTGGGACCCCTTCCTGAGTGGCACTTGCTGCCTACCTCATCCTCTAGCTCTGTGCTGGCCCCTCTGGTCTCCCCCTTACTTATGGCCTGTATCTCTGCCCCAGTGGGAAATCCAGAACACCAGCCGTCTGGCAGTTGATGGGGAGCAGGCAGCTGCCTGGCCTGTGGGCATCCCAGCACCATCCCGCCCAGCCTCTCGCTTTGAGGTGCTGCGCTGGGACTACTTCACGGAGCAGCATGCTTTCTCCTGCACTGATGGCTCACCCCGCTGCCCACTGCGTGGAGCTGATCGGGCTGATGTGGCTGATGTCCTGGGAGCAGCCCTGGAGGAACTCAATCGCCGCTACCACCCAGCCCTGCGGCTCCAGAAACAGCAGCTGGTTAATGGTTACCGCCGTTTTGATCCAGCCCGTGGTATGGAGTACATGTTGGACTTGCAGCTGGAGGCCCTGACCCCCCAGGGTGGCCGGTGGCCCCTCACTCGCCGGGTGCAGCTGCTCCGGCCGCTGAGCCGTGTGGAGATCTTACCTGTGCCCTATGTCACTGAGGCTTCCCGTCTCACTGTGCTGCTGCCTCTGGCTGCAGCTGAGCGTGACCTGGCCCCTGGCTTCCTGGAGGCCTTTGCCACTGCAGCACTGGAGCCTGGTGATGCTGCAGCAGCCCTGACCCTGTTGCTACTGTACGAGCCACGCCAGGCCCAGCGGGCAGCCCATGCAGATGTCTTCGCACCTGTCAAGGCCCACGTGGCAGAGCTGGAACGGCGTTTCCCCGGTGCCCGGGTGCCATGGCTCAGTGTGCAGACATCCGTACCCTCACCACTGCGCCTCATGGATCTGCTCTCCAAGAAGCACCCATTGGATACCTTGTTTCTGCTGGCCGGGCCAGACACGGTGCTTACTCCTGACTTCCTAAACCGCTGCCGCATGCATGCCATCTCCGGTTGGCAGGCCTTCTTCCCCATGCACTTCCAAGCCTTCCACCCGGCTGTAGCCCCACCACAAGGCCCTGGGCCACCAGAGCTGGGCCGCGACACAGGCCGCTTTGATCGCCAGGTGGCCAGTGAGGCCTGCTTCTACAACTCTGACTACGTGGCAGCCCGTGGGCGACTGGCGGCGGCCTCAGAGCAGGAGGAGGAGCTGCTGGAGAGCCTGGATATGTATGAGCTGTTCCTGCGCTTCTCAGGACTGCATGTGCTGCGGGCAGTGGAGCCAGCACTACTACAGCGCTACCGGGCCCAGACGTGCAGTGCACGGCTCAGTGAAGATCTGTACCACCGCTGCCGCCAAAGCATGCTTGAAGGCCTCGGCTCCCGAACCCAGCTAGCCATGCTGCTCTTTGAGCAGGAGCAGGGCAACAGCACCTGACCCTGCCCTGTGCTTGTGAGCCCAGGCACAGCCGCACCATACCCTGCTCCTCCCCAACAACTGGAGCTATCTTCCAGCCTCGCCGGACAGGGCTGGCCATAATCTCTTTCCCTAAGGCAGCCTACTGGTCCCCTCTCTCTGGGAGAGGTGCTGCCAGAGCCATCCCCTTCTGACCCCAAATCCAGTCTCCCTGCCCCCTTGACACTGCTGATTCGGGCTGTGGCCTCTGTGTATTTATGCAGTACAGTCTGCCTGACACCAGCCCCACCTCAGGGTCAGGCCCTGGGGTCTGGGCTGTAGATGAGCTGTTGAGAAAGGGGAAGCTGAGGGAGGAGGGAAGCATCTCCCAACTTCTGGGCCCCTGATGAAGCTGCCTGCCCTTAATAAACAGGCTGAGTGTGGACTAGTGATTCTGAGCCTTTGAAAGTGAGCATGGGGAAGAAAGGGCTGACGGGGGGTGAAGGCTCCCTTGTCCCTGCTGGAGCCCACATTTCCTTTTACCCAGGACCAAGTCATGCATGTGCCCAGCCCCTCCTCAAGCTCCAGCATGCTCTTGGTCACACATATACACAGAAGATTCTTTATGCCTCTTTATTTCCAATTTCATCAGCACTTTATAAAATCAGACTGGGGAGAGAGGGGCCTGAGGCTGCCTACGCACTCCAGCTCAGCCAAGGTCTGGCAGGTCCCCTGCCCCTTCCCTGTGGAGGGACTCTGGGACCAGGATTAGTGCAGGGGGAACTGGGAGCTGGGCCAGGCCTGCTGGGCTACCTATTCCCCCTGCCAAGAGGGGAGGTTGGCCCAGAAAAGGTCAGGAAGTAGGGCCAGCCCAGCACTCCTAAGTCTTGGGGGCTCCCCTCTCCTGCTGACATTTAGGCTGGGACTCTGGCTATTCTGAATCACCCACCCTTATAGCCCACCCATCTTCTACATCTGCACCCCTCCCCCACCCAGCCCTCCCTAAATATATACAAATGTACAGAAGGTCCCACCTCTGCTGGGGTGGGCTCTATCCTCCACCTCCCTCTCTCCTTTCTTCCCTTCCCCTCCACAGGTGCCCACAGTCTGGTCTTTAGCCCTCCCTAGACACCGACCTGGGGGTAGGGGATAACAAGAAGGATGCTGGTGCAAAGCTGAATTCTGGCCCTTGAAGGGAGCACCACCCTCCCCTGAGCCCTTGGCTGCCCCCAGGCTTCTGGCCCAGGAGCAGGAGGAGAATCTGCTAGGGATCTGGGAAGGGCCCCCAGACTCCTGGGTCCTTTCAGACACAACACCATCCTAGCAAGCAAAGTCTTCAAAGAGGCCTCCTGGGGGGCCATGGGGGTGGTGGTGGTTGGGGAGCAGGCTGCTGGCCCCCCCGCCCTCGGCACAGCCCCGGCCTGGGCAGGGACTCTGCAAGATGAAGGGAGAATAGGGCAGAGAGAGCTCAAGTGGTGCCCCCAGCCTGAGGCACTCAGCCTCTCCTTGTCCCCTGGGGCAAAGGCTCTGGGAAAGCCCAGGGACCCCTCCCACAGGCTAGTCCAGAAACAGTAGGATTACGCAGCCCTGGGGAGAGGGTGCTCACTACACACTCCACAGAGCTTGTCCTCACCTGCTCCTTCAGCTCCTGCAGCCCTAAGGTGGAGATGCCCCCAGTAGAGGTCCGCAGAGGGGTCTTGGGACGCCGCCATACCCGCTTTAGTCGGTCCCAGGACACCTTGGGGTTCAGAGTGGGGAGGACGGTAAGTTCAGGAAATTTGATTGACGAGAACAGAGAGTCTTTCCAGGTCAGTTCAGAAGACTTGCCACTGTGATAAACCCTGGTAACCCTGCTGTCTGCCCACCACCTTCTCCTTGCTCCTCCAGGGAGCATCTCAGGCCTTCCCGTCAGTCAGGGCACCTTGGCACAGAATCCAAGATTGACTTCCCAGCCAGATCAGTCCCAGCACGTAGGCTGTGCCACCCACTCTGCTTTCCCACAGCCCCACCCTTGTCCCCTACTCTCCAGCCCTTGCCTCATAGATGTAGTCAAGGATTTCCAGCAGTGTGAGGATGCTGGCTCCAATGAACAGGCCCATCTGTCCTCCGAGGTCTCCTGGGGAGCAGGAGAGCAGGGTCAGAGGAAGCAGGCTGGGCTAGCCCACCCCCCACATGCTGTGGGAGGGGCTGAGTCTCACCCAGCAGGGCCGACAGGCCATAGGCTGCTCGCTGCTCCACAGCTTCAGAGGTCAGAGCCTCAAAAAAGACATCTAGCACCAGGAAATTCTCCCTGTGGAGACAGGAAGTGGGGTATCCGTGTGGGGTCACTGGGTTTCCCTGCACTGGGAAGTGGTGATGAAAGCCCCAGACTCCCAAAGGCTGTGAGGGGAGGCAGTCCTGTGTGTGTGTGTGTGTGTGTGTGCGCGCGTGCGCGTGCGTGCGTGCGTGTGTTAGCTTCATGTCCTTGGATGGCAAAGGGCCCAGCAGAACAAAATGAAATTCCTGCACCTGAAGGATTCCCTGAAGCAGCAGATACTGTTCATTTTGTCTCATCCTTAGAACCTTCAGTGGCTCCCTACTGCCCATCTGTCCACTCCAAAATTCCTCAACTTTCAAAGCTGCTGCACCTTCTTATCCAAGCTGCTTTCTTCACTGCTGCTCTCCATACCACCTACTTCTCAGGCCCTGTACCATCCCATAGGTCTCTAAATGGGATGCCTCCCCTCTTTCCTCCTCTTACAGACCCAAACCCAGGGTCCTCAGAGGCTCAGCCCAGGCCTCCCCTGCTTGTGCTTCCCCACCATGGCCTAAGAATCAGTCCTGCACCATCAAATGTGAGCTCATTCACAAATTGTGCCATGGGTTTTGTGTCCTAATGATCTGTCCCTGCAAGACCCAGTACTGGGCACTATTAATTGGCTACAGTGTATCAGACCAAGGCTCAATGTGGCCCCTCCTGCCTCAGCCTGCAGACCCCTGTGCCCCTCCCACCTTGCCCCTCACCACCGCACTGTCTCTACCATGCATGTAATGGCTCCCAGGTTGCTGGAGGAGAAAGACACATAAACAAAGGAGTCTAAAACAATGGAGTATATAGAGTGACAGAGATAGGTACAGGGCACTGTGCTGTGGGAGCTCAGATGAGGTGTTTGGCCTTGGAAGAGCCTCCCTGGTGGTGGAGACACAGGATGTGGCTTGAACAATGGGTAGGGGTTAGTTAGAAGAAAAGGACTGTGAAAGGCATTCCTGGCAGAAATCTCATCCTGAGCAAAGATGCAGCTCAATTCCAGTCTCCACCATGCCCCAGGCACGTGCACACACACACCGTATGTAGGTCTCGTTGCGGTTGTACTTCCTTGCCAGGTATCGGGCTGAGCCTCTGTTGGGGATCTTGACCATGGAGATTTCTTTCCCATAACGCGTCAGGTTGCAGGGTGTAGGGCAGAAACAGGGGCCCTCGGAGCCCCCACCCAGGGAGTCTGCAACACAGAGGCACCAACTGCAGTGGGAGTAGAGCAGGGGGACATGAAGGCCCACGAGCTGCAGGGAGGAGGCACAGGGGCTGTCCTGAGCAGGCACTAAGGGCCTTTACTGACCCACTGTGGTGCTTCCTTGGAAGACTGGCTGGGGGTGCCCTCCTGGGCCAGCTTCAGATAACCCAAGAAAGCAGGTACAGGCAGAACCCCCCAGCACCCTCCCACAGGCTTATCCCTCTGTCTTCCAGCCTTCAGGGACGGAGAGGTCCTCATAACTCAGAGGGTGGACAGAGCCAATCCCCTGAAGTTAATCAACTGCACGAGCCCTCAGATATACAAGGAGACGTGGAAAGGATGCTGAGATGGATGGGTGGATGGAACAGAAGAACATACAGACAGACAGGATTTACACCCTTGGTGTGCTGAATTTTCTCTAGTTGTGTGTGTAAATCTACTCTTTCTCCTCTACCTTGCTCTGTGCCCCAAGAGGCTGATCTCCACCAAGTGCATCATCTAGACTCCCTTGTCCTCCGGTCAGGGTTTGGCCAACCAGAAGCCCCCAGCAGGATGAGAGAGTAGGAGGTGAGAGACTCCATGGTATTTTTTTCTCCTGGCTTCTCACTGCCAATTGGCAGAGGCTGAGTTCCTCCAGCCTTGCTGCTGTCAGCTGGCCCTCTCAGAAGTCACAGGTCCCTCTCTGGGTCGCACAGAGCTCCCTTCCTCTCCCCCTGTAGGCCTAGGGGGCAGGGGTGAAGACTCCCTGGTGTTGCTAGCTCTGGACTCTCACCATGCCCTGTAATCCCCTTACCCTCGTCACGTCATCTGTTTCTTCACTGAACACTCTTCAATCACCTCCTTGACAGATGCAGGTGGTGTGGGGAACAGAGAAGGTCTGGATGTGAGATTCTGCTGCTCAACTTCTCAAACCCATCCGCAAGGCCCCAGCACATCTGGATTACTGCAGTGAGCACCCAGCCTGTCCCTTGCTTTGAATCCTCCTCCCCTCACACATTCTGTACATCCCCACAGACTCACTTTCTCCCTGCCTTCTCTGCCACACTGACCTTTCAGTGCCCCAGACACAGCACTGCTCTCTCTGACCACAGGGGCTTTAGCATATGTCCCCCTTTGCACCCTTCCCTGGAGGAAGTGATGTATTAGCTGAGGCTTGAAGGTGGCACTCAAGCCTCAGCTAATATATTACTTCCTCTGGGGAATCTTCCCTGCCATCCTATGTGGGGGCAAGTAGCACCCCTAAGGTACCCCTATCCAGAGGCTCACATACTGTGTTGTAATGCCTGTGCACTCCTGCTGGGCTGTGAGCTCTGCAAGGGGAGAGCTCTTGCTCCCACCTCAACTCCAGCACCTAGCACAGACTGCAAAGGTCTGGATGAATGAATCAGTGAATGGATGGTTGGATGAATGAATTGGAGATTGGGTGAGACCTATGGGCAGATGAGATTTGCCTTACCCACACCGATAGCCATCAATGTATTTTTCCTGAGACCAAGAGAGAAGTCATTTCACTTTCTTAGCGTGGATGAGCTTATTGGTTGAACCAGTAAGCCCTTGACTTCCCAGTCCTGGCTTCTTGGCATTCCCCACCCTGCCACCTCCACTTATCCAGTGTCTGCACCTGCACAGGTCCTCAGACACTCCCTCCCAAGTATGGGATAAGGAAGGACCCTTGGGGAGCTGGGGAGCCAGGAGCAGAGCGTTTGGGAGGAAAGGAGCCAAAACAGTGAGGAGAAGTGAACAAAAAGAGGAAGAGGGCGCTGGAGAGGCGGGGAGGGGAAAAAGCAGCACGGACCCAGGGTGTGGTCAGCACACTCGATGTAGATATTTGGCGGGCAGATGGTCTCATTGCCTGAAAGGAGAGAAGATTATTTCTGGAATCTACAATCCTTTCCCTTTCCCCCACTACACATTCCAATGCACACAAATATGCATGTTTGCACATACATATATACAGATGAATTTATACACACTCATGCATAAAGCATGAAAATGCATACATGCACAGAAACATATGCACACTTGCATGCACATACATGTTTGTATACATATGTTTGAGCTCATGCACACAAACCTCAACAAATATACAAGTACAGATGCACATAAGCACATGCATACCCAAATACATATCAACATGCACGCAAGCATATGTGTGTCTGTATTCCCAATGCATATGTGAAAACACATAAAATCCCCAACACATATGCATGCACGCTCACATGGATATAGACACACACATAGGCTGTACACATGCACTCTGCTTATGCATGCGAGCAGTGGTCTGCCCCTGGAGGCTCTGGAGGCTAGCAGGGTGGCATGGATAGCTGGCTGTGGGTGGGACACCCACCTGGCATGTGCACCATCCGGCAATGGCAGCGCTGAAGCACGGCCTCCTTCTCACAGCGCAGCCGGCAGGCAGATACACTATAGGACGAGTAGCCCTGAAGCTCAGGCTCCTTCAGCTCAGTCTCCGCCCGGCAGTTGCCCCAGGGCTGGGGCAGATAGGTCAGCTGCAGAGGTGGGGCACGATGAGGTCATGCCCAGGAGTCCCACTCAGCCCTTCTGTGCCCACAGCCCCAGCAAAGTTCACATAGCTAGTTGGGGGGCTGTGAGCTCTGGCGACAGGTCTGCTCACCACTCCTTCTAAGCCCAAAGGCCCAGCTCTGTGCCCACCCCAGGGGCCAACTGGAGGTGCTCACCCGCTGTTCCTGGCAGGACACGAAGGTCTGAAAACCTGGGGACACCCCAAACCCCAGCTGGTGGATGTAGGGTGGCTCCTCCTGGCTGTGGATCTGCACTCGGATGCCTGCCTCAAACGATGTCTCATCTACACAGCAAAGATGAGGACTTTGGAAACCCATCCTAGGTGGAGGGCCCAGGCCCAGTCCCCTTCCCGCCTGCGTACTTGTCTCCCTCCAGATGGGCAGGTATTCCTCCTGCTGGATGTCCAGCATGATCTCCAGGCCGCTGCCCATGCCCCCTGCCCGGCTGGGCAGAGAGCTCTGCGGGTCTGCGTTGAAGGTATAACACTTCCCATAGCGAGTATAGACCTGGGTGGGGGTGACAGCAGTAGAGGACATGGAAGGAGAAGCTAAGAAAACTCCAAGTTTCTCTGTCCCCCCTGAGGGCCACCAAACCTGCTTGCACATCCCTGTCTCATATCCCAGCAACCGATTTACAGCTCTGCCTCTCCCCTGAGTTCCACCTTTTCTACTGACATCCTCCCTTAGTCAGTGATGAAAAGGCATCTCCAGATAAACTACATCCCAACAGCAGAACTTTGATACCCCCTCAAATCATGTCCCCCCACTTCTGCCATGATTTTCCTCTGAGTGAAGAGTCTGCCCAATTTCTCAAGTTAGAATCCCTGAAATCTCCCTCTCCCTCACCCTCCCACCCAATCCAACAGTGAGTCCTGGACGGTTTCTGAAATACATTTAGAATCCACCCATTTTCCTGGAATCCCCAGTGAGCCCCCTCTCATCATCAACTTCTCAAAACTAGTCCCCCCCCATCCTCACCCCTCCCCTGCCACAGTCCAAGTTCTTATATCCAGCAAAGCCATCCCCTGGCTTAAAACCAACAATGACTTCCTATTTCCCAGAAGATGACGTCATACTCCTGCTCTAGTTTGAAAGTCTCCAGGTGATGTGACCCTTGCCTACCTCTCCTGCTATCCCCCACCCCAAGCTCTGTGATAAATTCATTTTTTTTTCTTTTTTTGCAGTTTTTGGCCGGGGCTGGGTTTGAACCGGCCACCTCTGGCATATGGGGCCAGCGTCCTATCGCTTTGAGCCACAGGCACCAACCTCTGTGACAAATTCAAACTCCTTTCCTCCTCTGGCTTCTGTTGTTGTGGTTCCCTCTTCTGGAATACACACACACACACACACACACACACACACACACACACCTTCATGCTCTTGGAATGGATAGCAGTCTTACCTTTGAAACTACAACTTAAGTGTCACACTCATACACCACACATCCATGTTTTTATTGGTTAGCTCAAAGTACTTCTCAAGACCTGAGATAATCTTGTCCATCTGACTGCCTCCTGTCCATTATCCGTCTCCCCCCACCAGAGTGTGTGCTGCTGCACAGGAGCAGTCAGTAAGCCAGTCTGGGGTCCGCAGCACCTGGCCCAGGACCGGGCACAAACTCTGAAGCCCAGTGCCCTTTCCTCTGCAGAGAGTTCCCATCGTGAACAGCAGATGGAGCTGGAGCTCCGGAGATGGCCGCCGAGGCTGTGGCCGCGGATTTAGCTGCCCCTAGGAGTTGAGCAGCGGTAGGAGCGGGGAAGGGGTGGAGGGAGAGGCGGATTCTTGTTCCCCCCTACCAGGTTCACCCCACTGAGACAAGCCCCCGGGTCAAACCCATCACAGGCAGCACCTTCCCCGGGGGCGCGGGGTCGGCGCACTCAATCACTCTCTCGGGTTCCTCCGCCCCTCCCCTTGGGAACATTTTCACACTAGTAAAAGCTGAGAGAAATGGCTTGAAGCGGTGTTAAAGGAAAAACAGTGGATGCTTAGCTTCGGAGGGAGCTTGCAGCAGGGAGAGAAGCCGGGTTGAGGGTAGGGGACGTGCTAAGTTCTAAAAACTGAGAGTTCATGGGCCGCGCCTGTGGCTCAGTGGGTAGGGCGCCGGCCCCATATACTGAGGGTGCCCGGTTCGAGCCTGGCCCCAGCCAAACTGCAATAACAACAAAAAAATAGCTGGGCGTTGTGGTGGGCGCCTGTAGTCCCAGCTACTCGGGAGGCTGAGGCAAGAGAATGGCCTAAGCCCAGGAGTTGGAAGTTGCTGTGAGCTGTGATGTAACAGCACTCTACCAAGGGCGATAGAGTGAAACTCTGTCTCAAAAAAAGAAAAAAAAAGAAAACTGAGAGTCCTGAGGCATCTGATGGGGCAAGTTTAAATTCCCTGTCACTAGGAACTTCAGCCCTGATCCTCCCTTCACACAGTTCTTCTGTCACCCAACTACCCTGCCCTCTAAGACAAAAACTTGTGCATAACAAACAAAGAGCCTTGAAGTTTTACAGAACATGGCACCGGCTGCCCCATTTCTTCCACTAGTCAACTCAGGGATCAGGTTTAATTATACTCCTTATCAGGGCGGGGCACTGTGGCTCATGCCTGTAATCCAAGCACTCTGGGAGGCCGAGGTGGGTGGATTGCCTGAGCTCACAAGTTACAGACTAGCCTGAGCCAGAGTGAGACTCCCATTTCTAAAAAATAGCGGGGTATTGTTATCTACCCATTGTATAGGTGAGGAAATTGAGGTTTAGAGAATTCAGATGATTTACCTACACGACCAAGATCAGAGCTTCTCAAACTTTATTGTGCACACAAATCACTGGGGGGTCATTTAAAAGAATAGATTCTGATTTACTAGATGTGGGGAGGGAGACTGGAAAGTGTTGGGAATATGTTTCTAACAACCTGCTGGTCCATAGACCATACTTTGAGTAGAAAGATGCCAGATGAAGGGTCAAGAGTCCAGCAAGACAGCCTTTTCCAGACCTATACTCCGATAGGTCACAGAGGTGGGGGAACTCGGAAGGGGGCTGAATGCAAGATTCTTGGGTCCTTGATGGTGTGGGAAAGGCAGATAGGAGAAATATGTAAGTATTTGCAGAAATCCGAAAGTACCCAATCTCTTCCTATTTCAGGCCAAGAAGATGCTGGAATCAGCTCTTGCTGACGCAGCCAGTTTTGTTTGTACGCTCTAGTTGACAGGCTAAACAAGACATGGCTGCATGGTGTCCAGGTTATGAGATGCTCATTCATGTCCCTGAACACTACCTCAGCAAAGCACTGACAGCCAGGCAATGTCATGGGAACTTGAACTCCTGAGGCTGGCAGTCCTGTTTCCTTCTAGGCCCCCCCAAGGCCCAGTGCAGAAGGAGATATGAAATGGAGGGAAGGAGAATGAACATTATTAAACTTTCCCACTTTGTACCAGGTCTATAATAGGTGCTTTTGATCTATATTTTCCTTAAGCCTCCAAGAAACCCATATGAGGTAAGCATTGTTACCTCCATTTAATGATGAAGTAACTGAAGTCCAGAGGAGGAAAGTGACTTGGCTAAAGTCACACAGCAAGTTAATGACAGCTAAGATTCAAACAGACATGAACCCCATGTCAAAACACAGAAGGTATTTATAAAACACTAAGTGGGTGTTAAGTGAACAAATGGGAGCCTTTGGGAGGCTCCTGACCCTGGATAGGGCTGGGACAGCATCCCTACCTGATACCTCCAACACATGATACACATGGCATCAAGCCCAATCCCATGCAGGTCAGAGCAAATGCCTGACTTGTCACCTAGCACACAAGTCCTTAAAGTGGTTGTGCAGAGTAGGGGACGACAAAGGGAGGTGGGTGGAAGTCATCCAGGCCTAAGGGCTACTCTGCAGAGACCGGACAGACCACATTGGCAGAATGCAGCCACCTGTACCACCTGGGTCAGGCCCAACTGCTGGGCAGAGCACAGCGTTGCCCAGGAGACGGTCCTTGGGCCAGGCAGGCAGCAGAGGGTGGAGTCGCCAGCTCCTAAGTGGCAGAACTCTGGTGGCAGCACAGCTCACAGCTTCTTCCATGGAGACGGCACGGCAGCTCAGCCACAAGGTCCCACTGGCCAGCCACTACTCCCTCCCCACAGACTGGCCCAGAAGGAGGCATATGCACAGGAGTTAGAAGTCAGTCCAGGGCCCAATTAAGGAAAGGGGAAGGTCCTGGGCTAAGCAGTGTCCTGTGGGCAAAGAAGCTATCTCCAGAGCTTTGCCACCCACCACCGGCCCCTTTCTGTGCCTGTCTTGCTCTGACCACCTCCCCTACAATATTGGCTTGGCCTCCAGCCTAGGTCTGTCTGTCTCTCTAGCCTCTCCTTCCTGATCTCAGTGTTTCTCTCAAGTCCGTCTGCCCCTAGCACCTGCTCAACTGTCCATATGGAGTCTGTTTTTTTGCCCGCCCTTTGTCAGCCTGTCTATCCCCTGGTCTCTTTCTCTCCTACTGGCCTGAAAAACCCCTGGCCTCTGACCCTTGCCCTCTGCAGCTCTATCCATTTGCTTTCTTCTCTGGCCAACCTTAAGTGGGTCTTTGTCTTTTGCCCTTTTCCTAGACTTTTCTCTGGGTTTAGGGATCCTCTACCACCACCATGCCAGAAACCTCTCTCCAGGTGCCCTCCTCCTCTTCCCTACCCCTCTCTGGATCTGCTTCAGACCTTGATCAGGGGTTGGGAGACATCTGTTCAAGCAGGAGATGGACAGATCTCAGCCCTCAAAGCTTCATGTAGCCACAGCTCCCCTTTCTCCAGAAAGCCCTCCCTGCCTGGCTTGATTGGATTCTCCTCCAGCTTTCCCAACCCCCATCTTGCACTCTGCATTCACAGAGCCCACAGGGTTAACAGGCAATTAGCAGGGCCAGGGCTCAGAGCTGTTGGGGAAGATGGCCCTGGGCCTCTAGGAGATAAGAAAGCAGCCAGGAGCTTTGGAGGCCAGGCTAATCCCAGAGCTAATCTGCAGCCTGGGCTTTATCTCCACTGCCTTCTGGGCACCCTGCCTGGGGTCTTGGCGCCTCCCCCCCTCAACTTTTCCATGGTAGGCCCATCCCCCCCTTCCATCAGCTCTCCCCATGGGATCCACCCCATTCCTCTCACTTAGGCACCCAGGATGAACTCCTTTTAGCCCCTGCAGGGCTCTGGGGTCCAGAGTGGCAAGTGAAAGGGGTACATCTTCACCTGCCATGGACTGTAATTTCTGTCCTGGGTGGAACAGCTCCTGGGCCCTGGTTTTATTTAGGAGTGGCCTAGTATACAAGTTCAAACCCTCCTCCTTCTCCTCTCTATCCTCCACAGGGGCAAAGAAAGAAAGCATCAACCCAAAATATCAGGAATGTCTATGCTGGTCAGAACTTTGAGGTCATAGGCCAACCCCTCATTGTACAAAGGGAGAAACAGAAACCTAAAGATGCAAGGTACATATCCTAGGGCTTCCAGAAAACAGATAAATTCAAAAGTGGAATCCAGCTTTCTCCACTAGCCTTGGTCACCTCACTGGGAGTCAGTAGATGGCCGGTAGTCTCAGCTCCAGCTTCAGCTTCACTACTGACAGCCTGTGTGACTTTGCTTTGCAAAGTGATTCATTAACTTCTCTGGACCTCAGTTTCCTCGCCTGTCAACTAGGGACAGAAAATCCTGTCTGATTATTTCACTGGTTCCTTTTAAGTCTCAAAAGAGATGAAGTATATGAAAGGAATTTACGAAGTGAAATCATTATCCGAGGCCTCAGTATTCATAATAAAGGTGTTGTGGAGACCAATATGAACCAAACTAGGACAGAAATTGATTGTTGTATGTGTTGCAAGAAATGGATACATAGAAGCCTCCTAACATGGGGAAAGGGATACATGTTTTGGAGCCTGACAAAACAGGGTTCTATCCTGCCTCTTCCACCAGCCTTTGACAGACAATCCTGTGTGTGTATGTGATTGAACCACTCTGACCTTGGTTTGTGCATCTGTAAAAGAGAACTGGTGATGTCTCCTGCTAAGGTTAGTTGTGAGAATTAGAGATAAGTGGAGTAATGCAGGCAGGCAGGCTCAGTATTTCAGAAAGCAGGGAGTCCATTGGAAGAATGGAGCTTCCTGCCAAGATGGTGCAGCCATTTTGATCTTGGATCTGCACTGGGCCCATCCTAACAGGGCATCCTGCACCTTGGGGTAGGCTCTCTCTATAATTTGGGAGTTGCTTGGAGGATGAAGCTCTGACAGTGTAACCCTTAGGTTCTTGAGATATGATTTTCTTTTTTTTTTTTTTTTTTGGCTGGGGCTGGGTTTGAACCCGCCACCTCCAGCATATGGGACCGGCGCCCTACCCGCTGAGCCACAGGTGCCACCCGAGATATGATTTTCCTACCAGATGGAAAGCTCGGTTTAGTTTATATCTGGGCCAGGGACTCAGCCACCATGTGATACACACCTGGCACACAGTGCCTTCAAATAGCAGATGCTCATGAAATGGTGGGTGTCCAAACAACATTTATATGTCCAACACTGTTTGGTGAGCCTGTACAAAGTGCTAGGTGCTGTGCTTAGTGCTGAGGATGCAACAGAGAACAAAACAGTCTCTGCCCTCAAGGAATTTGCTATCTCCTTGTGTTTACTGAGCACCTACCCTAAGCACCAGCCATGTTCGAAACATCAAATCTACAGCAGAGAACAAAGCACAGGAATAATCATTACTAACTGTGATCCATATTATCATGGAGCAACCTAGTGGAGGCCACCATGGTAGAATAAGAGTTCAGTTTGGCTTGGAGTGTCAAAGAAATGCCTTTGAACAGCAAGTCAACTGCACCACTCAGAAAGGGCCTCAGATCAAGTACAGCCAAGACAGAAGAGAATACACTGTCCCCTTCAGCAGGCCTGGCTCTACCTGTGCACGCACTCCCCTACCACAGGCTCTACATACTTCCACTGGCCAGCCTCCACTGCCACTGGCTTGCTTTTCAGGGCCACTTCTTCCCCAAGGTGGGTCTAGGAGGCAACACTCTGCAGTGTTTGTTCAAATGTAAATGTGGAACTGTGATGGAAGGAAAGGATGAGGCCCAGTTCTGGAAGCCGGGGAAGAGCTGGGGACTGAGGAAGTGAGCTGTGGTCCCAGGCCTGTGCCCTGCATTTCCACGCCAGAGGAGACCTCCAGGACCCAGGTAAAAGCAGTCAAACTCGTTTTTCAGGCAACGGGCCTTAAACCCTAGAAAGTCAATTTTGCAGGCAGCAATATTTTTAATTGGTAGCTAAGTCCTTCCTTGACATTCCCGCCCCTCGATGCAAAGTTATTCGTTAAGAGTTTTGCTTATTCCGTGGAGCACACACCCACGTCTGGGAAGGAGGTCAGGAGACAGGGCTGTGAAGGTGGCAGTGGGACGGAGTGTGCTGGGTGTGCGCAGGAGCAGGAACCCCGGCCCGGCCCTCCTGTACCCAGCCTAGCGGCCCAGGCCTGTCCCACCCGCACCCAGAGGGCCGCACCCCTTGAGCGCCTCGCCCGCCTCGCCGCCCCCCTCTCTCCCGCGGGGCAGGCATCCATCACGGCTCCCAAGCGCCCTCCCTGCCGTCTCCTCGGGGCTCCTCCGCTCTCCTCTCTGGGTTTGCCTCATTTGCATTCCCTCGGCTCTTGGCTCCTCAGCAAAGTGACCTCCGCACACAGCAGCGCCAGAGGCTTCCACCGCGGAGGGAGACACCGCCGCCCGCCACTGCTGGGGAGGGGACGAGGGGAGCGGGAGCCGGACCGGCGGGCGGGGGTCCGGGGTGGGGAGCCTCACACGGAGCCAGAGTGGCTGGCGGGCCTGAAGCAAGTCAAAGGCCTGGAGCCGAAGGGGCGCTGAGAGACTGGAGTAGGATTTGAACCCGCGACCTCAGATCCCCATCCTGGCAGAAGTGAGTAGAGATCAGCACAAGGCCGGGGAAGCTGCGCCCCAGAAAAGGAACCCTCATGTTGGGAATCCGGGGCTCCAAACACCCCGTTTTCTCCCAAGCACATCCCCACTGGGGAAGAGCCAGTTTCAACCGGGCAGTTGCCCTAGGGTCCCCAGCCCTCTCGGGGGCCTGCCCAGCCCCTCCTTCCCAGGCCCGCTGAGCGCCTCCCCTCCCCCCGTTTGGTATTTACACCTTTCACACATTTGTAAGCTATTATCCTGTCCACGCTTAGTCACCGCTGAGCCAAGCGCCTCGGATTTAGCTCCTTTAATCTTTCCTCCTAAATCAATCCTCCATTTCCCCTTAATCATCCCGTGGCTCCTCTCTGAACTCTGGCTGCTGCCTCGGCTGCTGCAGACGCTGCCTATCTCCCTGGAACTGCTCCCCCTCCAACCCAACTCTGACGGGTGTCCCAAGGGCATGGTGAACATTTGCCGGGCGGGTTGGATTTCCAGTGCTGCCAGCCCCCAGCCTGGGAGCCAAGAGAGGACGAGCAGCCCCCTCCTCTTTTCTGGGAAACACAGCATCTGCACATGTCTCCACTCTCAGGGTCTCTGTCCCTGTCCTTTTGCCTTCCCACCTCCATATGGGACTGCTCTGAAGATCCTGAGTCTCCACCATGATTTGACAACAAACAAACAAAAACACTCAAACCCTGGCAGATTCCCTTCCCTGAGGCCACCTGCCCCTGGTGCTGACTGTCCACACCTCCTCCGCCCAGCTGCTCAAAAGAGGTAGGGTGCAGGAGAGCCTAGAAGGCCAGGAAACACTGCATTCTCATCCTCTCCGTCACCGCGGCTGTCCCTCTCTCTTTGACCACTCTCAGGCTCCATCCCCCATCTACTCCCTACCCCCTGCCCTATAGGACCCACTCACTCTGGGGCCTGCCAGTGCTCCCTCACCTGCTCCTGCCTGCCCATTCCTGATCCTTTCTGCCTCTCAGGCTGGCCCTGGCACAGGCAGCCCTGCTGCCAGCCACAAGAGGGAGCAGATTCCTCCCAGGAAGCAGAAGGGCAGAGGTGGGGGTTCAGAAAGGAGCACGGGTAGGGGAGAAAGAGGGAGGGTCGGAGGGAGACAGGACGTGGGGCCATTTCTTCAAATGCTAATCAGCATCTTCCGGCAGTGCCACAAGAAGCTGAGCTGATAATGAGCCCAGCTCAGGGCTGATTCCTGATTAATGAAGAGGCCACAGGGCTGCTAAGTGGGGCTGGGTGGGGCACGTCCCTCTTGTCCTCCCCACTGCCCTTGTGGTCCAGCCCTGGGTGACAGTAGCAGTCCCTGCCCTTCCCTGGTGGGCCCTGCCGTTTAAATCCCCTCTACCAACTCCTCTGCCAAAGCAAGCAGACTGAGAGCGCCCCCTCCAGGACGGCCTGAGAGGCCGCAGCCAGTGTCTGGGTGAGTACACCAGGTTCTGCAATCTGAATTGTAGGCAGTCTTTGCTATTTTTAAAATCAGTTAAAGTTTTATTAAAGTAATCAACATTTGGAGCTTCCTTTGACAAAAGACAACAAGGCGATCTCCAGGTTGTGGGGCAGAAAAGATCAGAAATGGAGAGCTTCTCTTGTCAAAACCCAGCAACACTGGACTTCCTCACCTGTGGCAATGAGTCTGGGGCTGAGAAGCAGCTGCCCCTGCAAGGCTAAGTGATCTTCACTTCTCCAGATCCTCCTGAGTGCTCTCACTGACCTAACTCACCTGGCTGCTGAAGGCAGGATCAACCCTAAACTAGACATTGAACTAAACGTGCTTTAAGTTCAGGGCTCGGGAGAATATGGGATCAGAGGGCTGGATTGGTGGGCAGGGGCTAGTCAGAGATAGTTCATTTGGCAGGTAAGAGGCTTGGACCAGTTCGGCGCTTGTAGCTCAGTGGTTAGGGCACCAGCCACATACACTGAGGCTGGTGGGTTTGAAACTGGCCCAGGCCTGCTAAACAAGAATGACTACTGCAACAAAAAAATAGCTGGGCATTGTGACAGGTGCCTGTAGTCCCAGCTATTTCGGAGGCTGAGGCAAAAGAATCGCTTAAGCCCAAGAGTTTGAGGTTGCTGTGAGCTGTGATGTCACAGCACTCTACCGAGGGCATCATAGTAAGACTCTGTCTCAAAAAAAAAAAAAAAGAGAGAGAGAGACTTGGACCAACTTCAGGGAGAACACCTTTCCTTCCAGAGCCAAGGGAACAAGGGGCAGCCTTAGACCTTCTGACCCAAGGACAAAGGTATGGAGTTGGGCAGGAGTGTTATATACCCCTATGGCCAAGGGCAGGGGGTAGAGGGTCTGAGTGTCCATTATTGGTCTGACTACACCAGAGAAGGGAAAGGGCTAACGAGGAAACTGGGATGGAAAGAAAGGGTGCTGAGAAGCTCCAAATTAGGGGCTGAGACAGCCAGAGAGTAATAGAGGACTTGCATGCTCTTCCCCTGGCCTGAGAGCTGTCCTCACTGTGGCTGGGTGGAGCTTGGAGAGGAGGGAGGAGGGCAGGGAGGGGGACTGCCCAGCTGGAAGAGGCCTTGTCTAATTGTGCCTGATTAGTAGAGAGGAAGAGAACAGGGAGAGTGATTAATAGTCATGGCAGTCACCAGCATGTGGGGAAGGAGGGTCAGGAGGGGGAGGGTCAGGAGGGGGAGGGAAGCCTGAGAGCCCAGAGGGGATGTAAGGCACTCACAGGGCCCTGGTCTCCTAGTCCTTCACAGGCTGCATGGACTCTTGAGGACCCCATGGAGAGTGGTTGGGTCCTACCCCAGCCTCCTCAGGGATTCCATACCACCTCCATGCCTCAATTTTACAGGTAGTAGAATGTTCAGGACCAAGGTCATTTCCAGCACTTAGGAAGAAAGGTATCTTTGCTCACACAGTATTCCCAGACACTGCAACACCCCCAGTCCCCAGCCCCAAACTCCAGTCTCAGCTCAACCTAGGACTTCAGCCTAGAGAGTAGACAGCCTGATTTCCAGTCACAGCCTGCAGTGATTAACCTTACATCCTTTAGTTTCAGTTGTGATCCCAGTCAAACCTTACGCAGGCAGTCTAAACCTCATTCCTAGGGCCATGGAGAGCTGTGGCATCCAAGGCAGCAGCTCCTAGCCATGTGTGGCTATTTAAATTAAAAGTATATTTTTGTCACGTGATTCACATTTCAAGTGCTCAATAGCCACATGTAGCTAGTGACTACCAAGTTGGCAGCACAGACACAGAGCACTTCCATCATCACAGGGTGTTTTGTTGGCCAGCTCTGATCTAGACAGTGTGTGCACACTCCTGCACCAATGTACATGTGCATGCGTATTTGGGAAGGCAGAATAGAATGGGAATGCTAGAACAGGGCAGAGGAGGGTATAGGGCAGAGGGCCAAAGGCAGGGGAAGACTAAGCAATGGAGAGTAGCGGTGATGCCTGTCTATGGGTTGGAAAGCAGTAGGTAGTGCTGTCAACAGTTAGGTCAAAGACAGCCAGGAGTTCAGGTGGTGACATTTATAATAGCTGACACTTCTGACTACATATAATGTGCGTGCCAAGCAGTATGCTAAGCTTTTTACAAACATCTCTTGAATCCTTCCACCAACCCCAAATTTCTAGTTTCTAATATCCTATTTAATGAGTACACAAACATGCTCACAAAGGTGTTTTGGCTCCCCCGAAGTTGCACAGTTTAACAGGTAGAATGGAGGTTCCAATCTAGGTGGTCAGGCAGCTCCAGAATGCACACAATGGCTGGACCACTCCAGTGTACAGTCCTCAGCTGAGAGGAAATGCTGAATGTTAGAGCCACACTTGCATTTTACAACTCAAGAAATGAAGTCTAGAGGGGAAGAGTGATTTCTGCCTTCTAGTAACAAGGTAGGCTGAGAGCAAGCTACAGTGCAGAAAGTACAGCTGGGCGCAGAGCATGGAGGTGGAAGGGTAGATGGTGTCAGGAAACAGGGAGGAAGGGAAAGCCAACTACTAGGCTGAGGCTGTGGACATACAGGTAGTGCTAAACGTAGGAGGCATAGGTGGGAGTGGGTTGGTATGAGTCTGAGCCAGGCGGGGCAAGGGAAAAGGAAAGGCTGAGGTGAGCTAGCTGAAGGTAGCGAGGGTGGAGAGGGAAACATGGTCCCACCACCCAGGGCCCTTTCTTCTCTTTCTCCCCTCTTCCCTCTCCTCCTCTGCAGATGGTTCCCTGCCTGCCTCATTCCTTAAGGCCTCCCAGTGCTCCTCAGCCCAGAGTGGCCTCTCTCTGAACTCAGGTGGCTCTTCCAACCCATGCGCTTTGTCTGACAATTGATCCTGACACCTGATGACACTGCTTGCATGCCTGATTAACTCTTGCATGGTTGCTTAAGCTTTTGAGTATCCCTGTCCGCACTCCACATGACTGTAGGCTGCTCGAAGACAGGGACTGAGGACAGAGCTTCCCTTCTTTGCTGTCCCTGCAGCACTGAGCAGGGAGCCCAAGACATAGCAGGCACACAGAACCCCATGTTGATTGATCGGCTGACTGATCGGGCGTACATGAGGGGATATTAGGGAGCGTGGGGGGAGAGCAAATGCAGTGGTAACAGAAGCAAGAGCAGCACCAGAGGGGACTGGGGGAGGGTGCATTACCCAGAGTAAAAATAGGCTGGAAAATGTGACATTTATTAACTTGGATTCCGGAGGAAAGGTCACAGCAGAGTGGGGAGTGGGAGGGAGGAAATGGGGAAAGCAAAAGAAAACACAACCAGCCCCTTACCAAAGCCCAGCCTGTCTCTGACCATCTCAAAACCCCTACCCTGGCAGGCTCCCACCAACTGGTTCTCATACCCATCTCCCCACTCTAGACCCCACATCCCCACCAGAGTTAAGTATGGTCCTCGGATCCTCATGAGAGACCACATGTCCTCATCTACATGTCTCTCTAGCCTTGCCCCACAATACATCCACCTTCTTTATTACCATGGATCATGGGCCCCCATCCCAACCCATAATTCCAGACCCTGGTGTATGTGCTGCAGAATCAGCCCTAGAATGCCAGGTCCATGGTAACATTACACTCAGCAGATGAGCAGGATGTGGGCAGAACGTATGAGACTGGGCTGGGGACCTGGAGGAGCCCTGTAGGGGAAGTCCTGCCTCTGGTGCTTGCTTTGCCCTTCTGCCCTCACTGTTCCACTTCAGCCCCAAGCTGTGAGCCTCAGACTCCTACCCTCCTCCACTCTCCAGTCCCTGGGTACCAAAGGGCCTGTGGGATATCCAGCCTGGCTCATCCCAGCCACCCCCAGGATTCCAAGGGACTCACTGCCTCCCTGTTCCTGTATCCTCCAGGTGCCTCCTGCTCTCCGAGAGACCAGGCAGGAAGCTTTGCCTCCCCCCCTTGCTTCCTCTCCCCTCCATCCCTTCTTTCCCTTCCCTCTCACTTAGGTCACATCACCCTTCCCCTTTCCTGCCCACCCCAACCAGGGCCTGAGACACAAACTCCCACTCAGAAACACAAAGACCCCATTGATTTCTGCCCCAACAGCACCTGCTGAGACTGGGCACTGCCCAGCCCCCAAGACAAGTAGGAAAGAGGAGCCCCATGGGCCCCAAAGGCTACACTCACACCCCACCTCCTCACTGGGGACTCTCCAAGCCCTGGCTTTGGTAAAAACTGATTTTTCCTAGGAGAGGGGCTGTATATCTGGGTGACAGGCCAATGCCCCCTGACTCTTGTTCCTGCACAGTCTTCTCCCTTCTGCCCCTGTATTTCCACCTAATTCCTCCACCCACTGGCATTCCTGATGCTGCAGGCATGGTGGGGGCCAGGAGCCTAGTTGGAGCATATTCCCCGGTGACACTGAGGGAGCACATGAGGGAGAACCTGGAGGAGTCCCCGTCACTGGGGCTGGCTGCTGGGCTGGAGTGGGCACCATGTTGGTGCTGTGCATTTGCATATGCACTAGGCAGAGGTAACAAGGATGAAAACACACACGCGTGCACACACACACAATGCTGGGGGCAGACTATGGATGGGGCAGGCGTCTCGAACACCACGAATGCATGAATACTAGATACCTTGTGATTCTGGGTGAATGGAGCACTGACAGACAGACAGACAGGCAGCATTCAAGACACACCCACCCCTCTCACATCCCCGATTGAGGGAGGTGTGCATGGGAGAGCAGCCCAAGAGCATTCCACTCCTGCTGAGGGTAGTGTGTTTGCCTTCACAGGTAGGTGAGAGATGGCACCAGCAGTCCTCACATGGGGAGCAGTGATTGGGATAGACGTGGGTGGGGGTGTCACCAGAGAGTATGGCTTCCATAGTGTGACTCTGTCCTTGGCAGCTAAGCAAGGGCTAGGATATGGGCAAAGACATGAGTACTTCTCTGGATGTGTGGGTGTGCAGGTGTGCACATGAGTATTATGACAGGGACACTGTGTGTTTGTGTGTGGCAGGGAGTGTGCAGGAAACTGTCCCTGAGCACATATGTGTGTACCCATGTGTGTGCCAGGGCAGTGGTGAGGGTGAGTTATGCACTTAAGAGTGAACCAGTGATTCCTAGTGCCAGAGCCAGGGCTGAACACAGGAGCGGAGGGGGACTGGCCTGCGGGAGAGCTGGAGGGGCAGAATGAAAGAGGGATGTGTGAGGCAGTCTGTGAAGGGGTGTGTGTGAGAGACACACAGGGCCAGAAGAGACACTGGCACCCAGTGTGCATGAAGACCAGCTCTCTCCAGCCTGCCTGCTGGGCCAGCTCCCCAGGAGACAGCCCTGAGTCCTTCCCTAGCCGGAGCCCCCCAAGAGCCCTTCCCCTTCCCCTTCATTTGGTGGGGAGAAGAATCCAGTAGCCTCGGAAGAAAAGGGGAACAAGAGAAAAGTGGGAGTCTATTGATCTGGCCTTGGGATGGTACATCCCTTCCTTCCACGCTGACCAGCTCCAGGACACCCAGGCCTGCCCCCAGGACACCCTGCCCCAGCCCCCAGAACTGGACACTGCAGCTGCAGCCCAGCCAGGAAGAAGAGCAGCAGCCCTAGGGTAAGCCCTTGTGTGCCGTCCACTGCTCCACGGCTGGGAAGCCAGTGGGAAACACCAGGCTCCAGGGAGACACAAGGCCAGCCTCTGGTGGTGGAAGGAAGGGAAGCCCTGTTGAGGATGCCCCTGTGCACCACTGCCATCACTTCTCCCTGCCCACCCGGCCCCCAGTCTCTGGCCATCCCAGGCCAAGCGGCCCAGTGGGGTAGAACTTACCACAGAGAAGTTGCTGGCGGAGCAGTGATGGCCACTGAAGTTGCAGCTCTTGAGCATGTCGGCGAGCTGGTGGCCAGTGCGGTTGAGGATGTCTACCATATCGGGCTCGGGGTAGCGAAGGCCAGCGGCACGGTGCCCATCCCTGTCTTTGGGGGGCAGCCCTGTCAGATTGGCCAGGTGGAAGATGTCAGCATCACTGAGTGCCGAATGCCGGAAGCGGTTGATGTTGCAGAGGGTAACGGCCGGGAAGCCTGCCACTGGGGCTGGGACGGCGGGGTCCATTGCCACCAGGTGAGGCCGGGTCAGGTAGCCTCGGGCCAGGCCTGCTGCCTGGTACAGGAAGGCAGCCAGTGAGGTGAGTAGGGCCAGTGCCCACAGGGTCCTGCGCAGTCCATGGGGGCCTGGGCCACAGGCCCGGCCCAGCCCGTGCAGAGTGCTGGTGCTGGCAAAGGTGGCCAGGTCCCTGGGGGCTGCTGCCCCCCGAGCAGCCCCCAGGAGGCTCTGCTCATCCCCTGCCTCCTTCTCCTTGGGTTTCGCATCCTCCTCAGCAAATTTGATTTTGCACACAATCTCGATCGGCATCTGTCCCCGGCTGCTGGAACTGGCCAGAGCCTTCTTGCCCCTGTCCCTGTCTAGCCAGCAGCCCTGGTGCCCTCCGGAGTGGTGGTGGTGGCAGCAACTGCTCTTCTAAACTCAGGGCAAGCGGGAGGAGGATGGGGACAGGGTGGGGGCCCGAGGTGGGGGAGTCACTCCCACTCCCAGCAGCTCCGCAGCCCCGTGCTGCCTCTGCCGCTGCTGCCTCTGCTGCCGCTTGTCTCTCTCCTCGATCGTCTCCTTGTGGCTTCCCTTATCAGCACCAGCACAGCTGTCAGCCCCTGCGTGTGTCCCTGCGAGCGAGCGAGAGTGAGCGAGGGAGCGAGCACTGCTCCGCCACGCCGCTCAGCCCCAGCCGCTCCGCTCAGCATGTGCTCTGGAGCCCACCCCGTGCTTAATAATTCAGGACATGTCAACAGCGCTTCACCGGCAGCATGGGCAGCAGGAGCCAGGCCAGGGGAGGGGGCAGCCCCCAGCCCAGACAGGGATCCCAGGACAGGGGCTGCCCCCAAACTCTTGCTACACCCTAGCTGCTCGTAGGGTCCCCAGATGTCCCCACTCCCTGACACCCAGGAAAGAGTGCTGCGCCCAGTACTCAGCTCACACTTTGCACTTTTCGGGACCACGCCCTGGAGGGGTCAGCCAACTCTGTTCCCCACATCCTGGCCTCCCTGACTCTTGCCTGACTCCAGCACCCAGCCACCACCTGATCCAGCTACCCCATTCACAGTTGCTTCCAGAAACTCTTTGAGAGAGCCACTTGTTTGAATGAGGGAGGGGAGTGAAGAGAAGACAAGATAGTCTAGGGGACAACCATGACTCCAAGATTCTCTGGTTTCCCTAAAGCTTTGCTCCCAACTTGAACACCCACCATACCTCTGCCCCTCCTACTGCCATCTCCCATCTCTCACTGTGCCTCCAACCCCAGCCTCAGTTACTCTTGCGTCTGGGACAGGGCACCCTGGCTGACTTTCACATCTGTGGCCACTTTGCTTCCCCAAATGTTTCCCAGATCCTTTCCCACAACCAGGCTTGGAGGAGGGGTGTTGGGAGGACACCAGGAAGGACAGGGGAGGTGTGATGTGGGGGGCTCTCATATATGGGGAAGTGGGTGTGCAGTGGAGGGGGAGGATGTGTCCCATGGGGGTGTTGAAAGGAGCAGGGAGATGTGCTGGGCTGTAGTGGGAAGGAATGCTGCTTTAAGGAAACAGATACAAGGGGTGCCTGACCACCTGGCAGAGTGGGGCAGGTGGGGGGGCGGCGCTGTGTGCTTAAGGAGGGGAAGCAGGCTTGTGGGCAGTCATCACATACTAGCCTGGGAACCTCTGTTGGCTGGCTGGAGGGGATGCATCATTCGGTGCCCCCAGGGTGGGGGTGGCAAGGGTGAGCCACTTGTGCTCTGGAGGCCATGTGAGAGCATGAGCCCTTACGGGGGAGGAAGCACTTGTCCCCTGGAGGAAAGGGGGGCTGATTAATCGGGGCACTAATGAGCAGCAGGGAGAGGAAGCTCGGAGGGGTGGAGGGAGGCGGCTCCATCGATCCAAGCCGCGGAACCAGCAGCTGAAAAAAAAAAGTGAGAAGGAATCGATCTGAGGGAAACGGCAGCTGCTGGGGATTAGAGCCCGAGGTCCACGGGCTGTCCAAGAGCCACCCCGCCCCCTGTGTCAGGCCTGGCCCCAGGGGAGAGACCCAGGGATGGCTCCCTTGAGGGCAGAGAGCCACTTTGCTCACCCTGGCTGCAAGGCCAAGTCAGGCTCCATCAGGGTTGTTCCGGCATGGAGCCTGCCCCCACACCCAACCTTAGCCATATGTGGTGCCCTGGCTAGGTTGTCCCTAGACTTTCTGCAAAGTGGCTTCCTCAGGGCCCTCACACCTGGGCTTCCCCACAGGCCTGGATGAGTCTGGGTCAGCTGACTCTCCAAGCCAGGCAGATAAGACCCCTGGGGGTCAGGTGTTGCATCTGGCTGAGAGGGACACAGTGTCCCAGAGGGGAAAGTGGAGATGGCTTGGAAACAGCTGCTGAGTTGGCACTGAGAGTGTCCAAGTGGCTACAAATACCCCCCCCAACCCCCTGCCCAGGCAGCCCCTTTCCATGCTCTCCCCTCCCTGGTAGACTTTCAGACTCCAGAGCTCTCCCCACTGTTCCTCCCCATCTTTCTCTTTCTTCCCCTTTCTCCTAATATTGATTTTTCTTTACTGGTTTTTTAAAAGAGGTGATTTAATTGCTTTTTTAAGGTTATTTCAGTTTGGGGCTCTGCCAAGAAAGCAGGGAGCTGCCCCCCACCTTACCCCGGCACCCACTGCTGCCTTGGATTCTGTGTATATCTCCAAATTCCCTTGCCATCCACTGAGATGTTGGGGTCACACTCTCCCCACATCATACTAGCCTTCATCCATCGTGGCTCACATCACACCCTCTTTCCTCCTGAGGGATGGCAGGAAGGCTTTGACTTCTATAAGGAATGAAGTTGGGTGGTAACTGGGTATGGGGGAACAGGGGGCTGTGGGCTGTGAGGGGACTGCCAGGCTGCTGGGATGCAGAGCAGCAGTTAACCACATGCACACCCCATCAATGCCCCACAGCCAGCTGTCTGCGACTGTCCCCAAGTCCCCACCACCTAGGCTCCCAGACCTCCAGGAATGTGGTTATGCTCAGTGGGTGCCCCCATCCTTCCAGCTCATCTCTTCAACTTTCCCTCCTCTCCAATCTCTTCTAGCCCCCCTCCTAGTCCCTCTATACCCCCTTCGCTTCTGGCCTCATCCCCTCTCCCCTCCCTCTTCCCGCTTCCCTGCCTGCCTCCCTCTCTGCCCGGCTGCAGTTGGGTGATAATCTCCCTCATTTAGCCTCCCGGCTGCTTCCCCGGCTCATTGCCCAGCTGGTCCCTGGGGCCCAGCCCAGCTTCTTCCCCACCCCCACCCCAGCCCTGGGTCCAAGCTCCCCCATCCCACCCTGCTGCCGCCCCCCACTCCCAGGGGACCAGCTGCTCCTTATAGTGAAGCATCAGGGCCAAGTGCGGCCAGCCAGGACCTGAGCTGGGTGGGGGCCATGGAGGCTGGGAGCACAGGGAGGAGGTGTTCCAGGGTCAGAACATGGAAGCCCTAGCCAAGGCTCCTGACCCTCCCACGGTCTTCATTCCCCAGATTTGTTCCCAGGCACTGGCCTCCAACCACCAGGGGATGAACTAGGCCTCCCGCTGTGAGAAAGAAAGTGGTAGATAGACTGGCAGGTGGAGATTGGAGTGACTAGGCAGGGCACCGTACGGGAGGAAAGGGCCCAGGGGGGTGAATGGGTGGGCAGGACTCCTTGGCTCAGGGCCCTGAGAGGGGCATGGACATTTGGGGCAAAATGCCCCCAAGGGAGACTTGAAGACCTCCCGGGATCCAACTTGGGGAGCTCCTCCTTAGCACAGGAACCCCCAAGCTTATCCCCAGACTCCCTACCTGGCTGGCTCTATTCATAAACTACATGATACCCAAACTCCTAAACAGTCCCCAGCCTCCTCTACTCTCAGGGACACCCCATGCCACCCTCCCCAGCCCAGACACTTGGCCCTGGTGTGGACCAAGGGATGAGCCAGTGTGGGACAGACACGGGTGGGAAGGGACAAGGATGCAGGGGGCCGGGCCAGGGCTAGGCCAGGCTTGGCTGGTGAGCGAGCAGCGGTGACAAACGGGCTGTGCGGGGGCCGAGGGGCGGGGGGCGGACGGCGGCTGATTTATCTGGGTTATTTATGCTGCGGACGAGGCAGGAGAAGCGGTTAATGAGAGTCCCAGCGAAAGGGGGTGGGGAGGCCCGAGCGTGATCTGAGGCGACTGAAGAGGGCTAGCATCCCACCGTCAGGCCCTGCCCCCACTGTATCTTTGCACCCCCCACTCCCATCCTCCTGGGGCAAGCCCAGCCCAGGCCCTCTCTTGTGTTTCACACCAACATCTCCATCCCTTTTTTGATGTTCCCAAGCTAAGGCAATAGGTCCCTGGGATTGAAGGGGACCAGGTACAACATGGTGGGGGGGGCAGGAAAGGGAGGGCAGGGAGAGGAGAGACGTAAAATCCTGGTTGAACAGAAACTAACAAAGTCTGTGGGGCCTGTGGGGAGGGTAGGAGGGAAGAGGCCACTGTGGGAGTAGGTAGGCAGCTCACAACCTCGGAGCTGAGGCTGGAGAAAGGGCAAAGGGCATTGGGGTGCACATCTGGGGTTATCCAGGAACCACAAAGGGAGCCTGAGTGGCAGAGACGGGCTGGCCAGGAAGTGGGGCTGGCCAGAGAGCAGAGAGAGCTGGGGAAGGAGGGGGAGATCCAGAAAAGGAGGGGGATAGGGCTTTGCAGCAGCTAAAGCTGCTGGGAGCAGATAAGGCTATACAGCAGCAGGAGGGATTAAAGCTCTGAGGGGCATTGGGGGTGGGTGGGATGGGGTGGAGGAACAGGGAGGAGAGGGTTGAGGGCAAGACACCAAGGCCAAGGAGATGAATGGGAAAAATGAGGGCTGCAAAAGGGGCAGGAATTAATCAGGGGCCTAGAGGTGGTCACAGACTGGGAAAGGAGGAAAGAACTCCTGATCTGTCTGTTCTGGGGAGGGGGCCTTTCTGCCATTGATGGGGTCCCATGCCCAATGTGTGTCAGGGGCTGCAGAGCTAAGCAGAGAGCACTCTGCTGAGGGTAGGTAGGGTACCAGTGGATTATGGGGGGGAGTGGCAGGGGCCAGCCCTGGGAACCAGAGAGACGGAGGACACACAGCGCCTCCTTGAGGTGGCCGATGGAACCCAAGAACAGAACAGGGCAGAGACCCCATTACGTTCAGGCTTCAGTAAGGACCAGAGTTTTGGAGGGGGTTACTTTGTGGGGAGGGTTATGAGATTGGAAGGAGGGCAGGTAGCTTCCCAGCTCACACCTCAGCACCACCTGCCCTTCTGCTGAGCCTCCCCCTGCTTCCTACTAGAACCCAGGGCAGCTCAGAGGTGTCCCTAGTGGTGGAGGGGAGTCCCAGGGGAAGGAAAGGGAAGAGGAGGGCTTGGGGGAGGGGAGCGGGGGTGGCAGGCGGGGCTGGGTAATTGCGTGTTTGCCAGTTCTCCCGTCTCTGCACACGAGGGAGCGTGTGTTGGTGGGTGTAGCTTCGCCTCAAGGAGTATGTGTCTGTTGGCAGAGGTGTCAGTGTGTATGTCTCGGGGGTCTGGGCTTTTCTTGACCCCTGCCCACCCTCTGTGTTTTGGGTTAGCGAGGCTCTGGGCACACCCAGCTGTGCTCGGTGCTGATGCGGCAGATGTGGCGGGGCCCAGCTGTGCCTGCTTCCCAGAGAGGGGGAAGGGGCTGCAATCTGCTCCCCGGTAGTGGTAGCTAAGTGCCAGGGGAGGGATGGAGATGAGGGTGGGATTTTGGTCCTAGGCAGCCTGGTCAAAGGGACAGGAGGGAGATGAGCACCCTGCCCCAGCCTGGCCAGCTTCCCACTTCTGTGCTCTTGGCTCAGGCCCTCCCCTCCACTGGCTCCTGAAGCCCGTCCAAATTTCTCTCCACACTCAGTCCCTGTCCCCAGCTCTCCTCCCCTGTAGCCCCATCCAGCTTGGTGCCAGGGACCCACCCCCTCCCCGGCCCCCAGCCTGCTTCCCCCTCGCTGATTCTACAGAATAATCTTTTTATGGAAACCGAAAAAAGCACTAATGGCAGGAGCACACCCCTCCCCCGCATCCCTCCCCCTGTTCACCCCCCACTTTCCACCCGTTCCCTCTTGTTTCTCCCTAGTCAATCCCTTCCTGGGGCCCGCACCCTCCTACCCCAACAGGGCCAATGAAGGTTGGGTGCAGGGTCCCGGAGGTGGTGGAAGGGGGCTCCCTGCTCCCCCTCCAGAGGGAAGGTGCTCCCACACCTTAGGTCCCTCCCATCACAAAATCAGGCTGGAGAGGAGTGGGGGACATTACTAGCTCTATCTTTCTGAGACCCTCAACCATGGCCCCCTCAGCCTAGTGGGGCATGTTAATTACAAAGATCTGGCTTTACTAGCTGACTCCCCTTCAAACACTGACCCTGTCCCCTTCCAAGCCTCTCCCCATCACATCCCCACCCCGACTAGGTCTAGGAGGGGGATCCCGGGGGCCAGGGCCTGACACAGACTTATTGGATTTCACGGTGTTTTGCTGAGAAAATAATTAAATTATCATATTTATGATGGAGCTGCCATGGCCTCTGCCAACCACTTGGAACAGAAGGGTCAGGAAGAGGGGGAGGCGAAGGAAGGGACCCAGACCTGCACCCTAGGGCCCATCCCTCTTTCAGCCCCTTCCTTGGTATGATGACCCCAGACCCAAAGTGGGGACCTGCAGTCCCCTTCCATACAGATGGATAATGGAAGTCTGGGCTGGAGGCAGGGATGAGCAGAGGCAGGTCATAGGACAGAACTGTCAAAACCCCTGAGGCACTCTCCACATGCTCCCACAAAGCCTGCAGGGCCTGAGAGGGCTAGGAGGTCACATCCAGCACAATCCCCAACTCCAGAGGAAGCACATCTTCCTAACTGCCCAGCTACAAAGCCATGAAATCCTGGGCTCTGTCCCAGACCCTGGTGCTAACAAGGCCCCGGCACCCTGCCGCCTGCCACCCCTGCCTGCTGCCAGGACCCCCTCCTCCCTCCACCCACACCCTGCCCCCCCATTCTCTTCGGGTAATTAGATTCCTCTCAATTAGCAGATTACGATCATTACCAGCTCATCTGGCAACTCGGCTCTGCACCCACAGCTGGGAAAAGGGGGGCACCTAGAGGGGCATATGGGGGTCATGGGCAAACATGAGAGATGTTAGGGAGAGTAGAGTGGAAACCTCCCAAAGGGAAAAGCCAGGGTGATGGAGGTGGACTGGCCCCTCCCAGAACAAAGCACCTGCCACTGTGCTTCCAGAAAGAGAGGCAAGGGCTCAGATGTGCCCTGCCTACCAGGGGAGCTGCAGACTGAGACTCTAGGTCTAGGGCGGGGCGAAACCCCCATCCTGCCAAAAGCCAGGCTGGGAGCAGATGGAGCTGGCAACTCGGAACACAGGCCACGAATGGGGCTCTGCAGGAACGAAGCAGAGTGGGCCATGGGGACCAGCCTCCAGGCCTGTGGCCCCCACTCCTATGCCCACCACCCAACCAGAATCTTTCACCGTGCCCTGTGGGATCCTTATACTTGGGAGCTTGAGCCAAGCCCAGGGAGGAGGGACAGGAGGCAGGCAAGCAAGGGTGCGACCTGGGGGCTGGAGAGCCCAGAAGAGTACCAGAGGCTGAGGTGGGAGGGGGAGATTTACTCAGGCTCCAGATTCATTATTCATGAGCCCGCAGCTACGACTCCAATTTAAATGCTAATGTGGGGGGGGTCTGACTCAGCTGCCCCGCTTCTGCCCCCCCACCCCAGCCCAGGCAGGCACAGGCGGAGTCCATGCTGCCTCCAAGGTTCGCCGGGTTTATTAGGGAATGGGGAGGGAAGCTAGGAGTCCCCGGCCACCCACATTGCTCCCCGAATGTGAAGGTCCTGCCTGGCTTCCTCTGGTCTTTCTGGGAACAGAGGCTGGCCAAACAGAAAGCAGCATCCAGAGGAGCCGGTGGGAGTTGAGGGGGCCTCTGGCAGGCCCTCTCAGAGGATGATCTGGTTGGTGAAGCTCCGGCTCAGCTCCTTGTGTGGCAGAACAATTGAGTTCAGGATGAGCACCTCAGCAGGGATCCGGACGCGGCAGCCTGCAGTGTGGACGGGCCACCAGAGGGAGGTCAGGCAAGAGCTGAGGGCCACTGCCAGCAGGGAGGGATCCTTCCCAGCCCATCTGCGCCCCTGGCCTCATGCCCCCAGTGACTCACATGTGCCTGGCACATAGCAGGCACTTGCTAACTGTTTGCTAAAAGAAGAAACTCAGGCACACTCAGAAGACTGCAGGCCATCACCTGTGGGGGTTCTTAACCCCAGGCCCCGAGGAAGCCATACCCAGGATGGTGATGGCAGGCAGCAGCTTTCCGTCTTTGAAGAGGCTTTCACTGTCCATGCGGGCTCGGGGGTCATTGGGGTTGGGATCATTGGGGGTACCCTCCACGCGGGCCCAGCGTCCCACGGTGCTCCCCCAGCCCACGATGCTGTGCAGGACACATGTGTGCTCCTGTCCAACAGGATGGTAAAAGGTGAGGGGGGAGAAGCAGGAAGAGGGTAGGGGTTGGGGGATGTGGTGTTCCTATTGGAGGTATGGCCAGATGTAGAGCCCATGGAATTCACCCTTTTCTGCTCTGAGGGGTATACCGGGCCCTCCCCTCAGCCCCTTGGGGTGCCACACACTGCCATGTGTACCCTGGTGCCTACCTGTAACGTAGCTCCATGAAGGACAATGCTCTCCCGGAGACGCACACCCTCACCCACGGTCACCCCCTTGCCAATGGAGACATTGGGACCCAGCTGTGAAGAGGAGCATGTACTATAAGCCCGAGAGAGATTTGTGGATCCCCAGTCCAATTCCTTCCTAGAATAGATGAGGGGGAAGTGACCTGCTCAAGGCCACACTTCAGACTGTGACAAAGTAGAGAGACCTGTGGCACCCACCCATCCTGACCACCACCCGTCTTCTCCCTGGGGCTGGGCCCACTGCTTACCACAGCCGATGGGGCCACCTTAGCTGTTGGGTGGATGTAAACATTTCCTAGAAGCAGAAGAGAGGCCCTGGGGCCAAATACCCCAAACCATATCTGGATGGGAAGGGGCAGGGATTGAGACTTCAACTCTGGACCTGAGGTCAGGAGTCCTGGCTCAGAGGGCAGAAAGGGATGGGGAAGAGGGCAAAGGTTAAGAATTAGGGCAGGGTGGGTACCTCTGATTTGTGGACCTCCTGGGGTATGCTTGGCCAGCCGTTCTGGGTGAGTGAATTCATAACGGCCCAGATAGAGGCGGGAGGCATAGAGGGCTGAACTGGGAGCCACAAGGTGGGGACAGGGGCTCAGGGGCCAGCAGGGCCTGTGCCCACTACCCCAAAGTCTCAACCTCCAGGTAACCCAGCCTCCCCATAAGAGCCACGGAACACTCCACCCTCAGCCTCTCATACCCTGCAGACTTGATCTGGCTCCAGATACCGTCAGTGAGGTACACATATATCTGGCCTTGTCCTGCCAGGGCTGAGAACACGTCCTGCTCCAGGCGGATGGTACCTGCCCCCGGCCACAAGCCAGGAGAGTCCTCCCTGGCAGAAAGCAAGAATGCTGACATCAGTTCCCCGATGGGAAAAGGGGGCACCTAGAGGGGCACCCCCCCACCTGTGGGGCCAATACAGTCTCTCAGAGACAGGAATAAGAGGGATTTCTATTGCCTCTCCAAACCCCTCTCCAGGTCTGGTTAGCTCTTCTCCAAAAGGCCGCTCACACCCCAGGAACATTTCTCCCACCCCCAGCCCCAGCTTGGTAGGCACTATCACAAGGGAGCCCCAGGCACAGACCTTCCTCCCATCCCTGCTCTGTGTCCCCACATCCAGAAGGAGTTCTCCCTATGTGCACATTCTCCCCCACTTAATTCTCTATCCTCCCACAAGTTACCCTCCCCATCACTGGATGGAATGAAACACAGACAGACTCACCCCAGAGCAAGGCAGCTGGTGAGGGCAGAGACAGTCATAGAAAGAGAGGGAAAGAGAGATGGTAGAGATGCCAGCTCAGCAGAAATAGACAGAGAGGCCAGGAGAGGTGGAGAGAGAAGCAGAGACATGGATGGGAGTGAGAAATGGCCATGAGTGAAAAATGCATGAGATGAGGAGACTGGCAGGGGAGGGTAAAGGAAGGGGTCCCTAGAAGGGAATAGCTTTTGGGCCTACAAGGGTGATCCTGGGACTATGCTCAGCAAGACTCTGGGTGCTACATTCCAAAGGGAGCCTCAGCCTGAGAGTGTGTGTGGCCGTGTCTGCACTGAGCACGTGTGTACCCAACTGTGTGTTGCCGCCTGTTCTGAAAGATGTCTCTGGGATACTCAGGGCTTTAGAGAAATGGATCAGAAGGGGAGTGGGCAGGCTGTGATAGAGGAACTGGGATGGATAAGGAAGAGGGACAGAATGAGGTTAGAAGGGGAGGGGCTCAGGAGGCTGGCTGGAGATGACAGGTGGAGAAGGGAGGATGGAGGAGGGAGTAGGAAGGTGAGCAGGCTGAGATGGAACCTGCAGAGACTGGAGTGTTCTGGGTCAGGGAATGGGAGTACTTGGGGTCACAGGGTCATGGGGCCTGCCTCACAGTTGCCCATCCTGCTGATTGCGCTGGAAGACATCCCGAAGAGGTTTTAGGGCATCAGGGGAGAAGAGATAGATGCCACAGTTGATGATGTCACTGATAAATGTGCTGGGTTTCTCCACATAGTGCAGGACCTGAGGACAGAGCAAGCTGGGTTCAGTAGAGGAGCCCACTGCCAGAGTCCCCTGAGACCTTGTGATCTCCTCCCTGGTCCTCCTCCCTGCTGCCAAGGTGGTCTTTTTAAAATGCAGCACACAGTCTGCCCCTGCTTGGCTTTAAACCATGCAACAATTGCTGTCACCTGATTCACCTTCAGATAAGTCCAAACTCCACACTTCCCTGCTCGACCCTCCCCACCTCCTAGCACTCCCAGAACATAATTTGGTGCCCATGCATGCCTGTGCCTAGAATGCCCTTTCCCATCTCTTCATCTGGAAAAAACACCTTTCCAAACCCAGGTGACACTGTCACTCACTCTATGAGTCCTCTCTTGCTGGCCTCAGAGTTAGCTATTCTTGTCTGAGCACCTCTGGTCTGTGGCCACACCTCACCTGTGACACTGTCATTTGCAAAGGTTGGCTTTTGACTTTCTCTCCCACTAGACTGAGGGTGACCTGAGAGTGGGGGACTGTGCCTTTTGGCTGTGTTTCTCTCATACCTATCTGGTGCCTGGCACAAAACACATGTGTCTGCATGTGTGTTTATATGTATGTTTTAAATTAAAGCATGAACAAATAAAAGAGGTGTGTGACAGTCAATTAGGCTCAGGGCAGGGAGTGTGACAAACAGATGAGATGGCCTGCCTTGCCTATTACACTCTTCCTCTTCTGTGCAGGCATTATGCCATTTGCTGCCTCCATGCCTGTGCACATGCTGTTCCCTTTGCCTGCAATGTCTTCCTTTCTCCTTCTTCATCTAAACAAATCAGACCCAGCTCAGATCTTACTTCCTACAGGAAGCCCTCCCCATCCCTAAGCAGGCAAGGCTGGGCTGGGCCCTCCTTTTGTATTCTCACAGCACTTTGTACATGTATTTTTTTAAGTACCACGCTCAGAGAAATGGACGATTACGCCTTGCCCCAGCCAACCTTTCTCAAAGGGATATAAGATGATTAACTGGGGAAGTGTCCCACCTGTTCAACAAGACTGGGGTCCGCCCAATAGCATTCCAGCATTCTCTAGAGGCATGGAATGGGGAATGACTCACAGAGTGGGCACCCACACAGCCCCTCTGCTCTTACCTCGTGCGTCTGTGGATTCTCAACAATGCAGCCATAGTTGAGGGACTGTGTCCTGTTAGCCTGAAAGACAGACATACCCGAGACAGTGACCTGCCTGCTGTGGGGCAGCCAGGTCTGTTTTTTCTTTCTTTCTTTCTCTCCCTTATAGCACCTGGCACGAAGCTCTGCCAGTGACAGGCCTTCAGCAAGGGTGAGAACTGACAGCTGCCCTCCCCCTCCCTACTTCTGAACAGCCAGAGGGCTTGGGGTCTCCACTGCCGCTGCCATTCCTGCTACAGCAGGTTCACCTCTCCGGATGCCAGCTCCCGCTCCAACTCCAGGGCTATTCCTGCTTCCCTGACACCAGCATTCCAGGAAGTTCTCTGGATCACCCTCTCTATACCCTCCAGCCCTCCCTGTCCCCTCACCGTGGTGCCCAGGAGTAAGAAAGGGTGACGGTCTCGTCTGTGGGCAGCCAACATAGCATTCAAGGGGAAGTCGGAGCAGACATCAGCATTGAGCACGAAGAAAGCCTCAGGACCTCCAGCCAGGATCTGGTCCCGAAAATGGTAGAGACCACCCCCTGTGCCCAGGGGTGCAAATTCCTGAAGGTACCTGTCCCCAGGGACCCCAGAGCCAGCTCAGTGGATCTAAGGAGACAGATACCATGAGACAATGCACCTGACCACACCCTGCTCCCAGAAGTACTCCTGCCCAGGGCTCACAGAGACTCTCCATATATTCAAAGATTTGGAGATGTCAAAATAAGGATCCTTCTCATATGTAAGGGTGAATTCTGCCCAGTGCTGATTCAACCCACTCCTGAGAACTCAGAGGCCTAGGGCACCCCACCCCTATATATGTATGTGTGCACAGACACCTGACTGGAAGGTTAAACTCCTGCTGGGCAGCTTCTAGGAACTGGGTAAGGGGCTCATCTGGTTGATAGAAGCCAATAAGTAGAATCTCCTGCATCCCAGGGACCTGAGAACAAGAGAAGTTAGGAGAAAAAATGTCTGATAAGAAGTGTTGGGAAAATCCTGGCAGTGGCACAAAGTCCAGAGACCATACCCAGCCTCTGTTCTCCCCTCTGGACCATGAGGAAGTTGGAAAGAATCTCAGGCCTGATCTTCCAATCTCTTACTATTACCCTTACCCACCTGAAGTGGGACCCATTGTAGGAAAGATTTTGCCTACCAAGCTGCATTAAAGGATAATCCATTAGTTTCACTCCATGTTTATTACCTGTCAGTCTAAGCTTGAGATCAGTGTAAGGTAAGGGTACCACTTACTAAGGGCCTGCATTGTACTAGACACTTTACAAATACATTTATAAGCTGTGGCACCCCATAAAGTAGGTCTAATCACCCCCATTTTATAGATAAGGACACAGGCTCAGAGCAGGTTTGAAATTTACTATAGGCCTCACAGCAGGCAGTCTGAACTCAAACCAAAACTTTGTCAAAAGCAATAAAGAAATGGGCTCCATGGTGATCAGGTTATGAATCTTGTGCTTGGTTTTCATGAAGGGTCCCCATGCCATGGCTTTAAATTGTTTCTAAAATCACTGCCAGATTTCATATGCCACACTTTAAAAACAGAGTGAAATCTTGAGCAGGAAGAGGCCAGATGAGAGATTAGATTAGGCGAAGACAGCAGGACAGCTGTACTGCACAACTTTAGGGGGCAGCCATTCACACTGTAAGCTGTGAATGATGGTGTTGGAATTATACCTGGTGGGAAGGGATCATAGTTGAGAAAGAGAGAATACGTCATGAAGGAGATGAGCAGGAGGCGAGGTCAGACAGGAGAGCCTATAGTGTTACCTGGGCACAGGCCTCAATATGGTGCTGGATCATTGGGACTCCAGCTACAGGAAACAGTGGTTTGGGCACCTCAAAAGACAAAGGTCTGAAGCGAGTCCCTGCAAGTGGAGAGAGAACGTTTCAGCTTCTTGCCTTCCTTTGCCTCCATCCCACCAACCACTCCAGCCCAACCTCCTTCCTCCATTCCCCTGGCACCTCACCCTTCTGAGGGCCTCCAATCAGGATCACAGCTTTGAGCATGATGGTGACTTCTACCTAAACCTCAAACCCCAACAGAGAAATCAAGCTCAGATCACGCCCTAACCAAACCCCAAGTCCCAAAGATGTAAACCCGAAGTTTTATGGGACACAACATCTCACAAATACTACACATCTCAAATCCCAACCCAAATTCCAGTTGGCCTTCAAACCTCAGTGATGCCCCCCAAATTCTGAAATTCACACCCCACAATTTGATCTATAACAGACTTCCCTCGGGCCATGAACAAATTCTGCAAATTCAGAAACTTGGGAGAGACACCCTTCTCAGGCCCCAAAATACAAAAACCAGAAACCACAAACGCACTTCTTCCCAAATTGTTGCATCTTTGGTCTGGATGGTAAGCCCTGAATCCCAATTGCAAGACCTGAATATTAAACTGCAAACCTTAGCGAGTCCCAGGTAGTTAACCTTAATCCTAAGCATAAACCCTGAGTATTGAACTGACACTGATCTGCATTTGATGAAACTCCAATCCTAACAAAAACTCTCTACAAGCTGAATAGGAATCCCAAAACTAACCTCTATATGTTGAATCGCGAATCAAAAGACAGGTTCCCTTGGCATCCTAAACACTGAACCTACCAACCCCCTGAGTACTGAAGACAGGTGTCGAAATCTCTGAATCAGAGGATTAATTGCCAACCCTTGGAACCCCACAACCGAGGGTCCCATAAACCCTAGCCTCTAGTTGCCATGGGTAGCGAGACCAACACAGGAGTGAACGCGCGAAGAGCCAGCCAGATCCTTCAAGACCTCCCTTTGCGTTGGTGGCCGGCCGCTGCCCCTACCCCTCCAGCCGCCCCTCCACCAGCTCCCTTTACCACTAGCTCTCTTTCTGCCAGCTCTGCCGCTCGCTACAGCTCGCTCCTTCCGCGCACGTGTCTTCTCGCAACTCGCGAGAACTCCCTCACAAGGTCTGCCGGGAATTGTAGTTCTCAAGACTCCCCCCCTCCCACATGGAACTTTGTAACTTTACAAGAGAAAAGGAAAGCGGTGGCGAACCCTGGGGGTGTAGCCAAGTAATTGAGGGGGAGGGATCAAATGAGAAGAAGGATGGGTCCTGAGAAGCTGAGGGTGGAACCTAAGCCTGGAAGCCAAGCTACCAGGGAAAGGGCCCGGGGGCAGCAGCCGAAATAGAGCACTGGCTAGGTCACAGGGAGAAGCGAAAAGGGAGACGACGGGGACGCAGGGGACTTGAAAGGGGCGTGACCAGGGAGCAAACTGCTACAGGAGGTGGGCTTCAGGCACACAAGGACGGGAAGGCGTAGTACTAGGCTCGATGGCACGTCTCGCTGGGAAACACAGGAGCATCCGACGAGAGAAACCCTATCTCAGATTTGCTTTCTGTAAGTGAAGCACTGGACCGGGCACTCTCCAAACTTCCCTCTGACTCCCAACATTCTGTGACCTTGGTGTGTGGGTCTGGAATAAGTCTGGACGCGGGTGCGGGAAAGAGGGAATGGCGACGCTACAAAACAGAAGGTCAGAGAGCCGCTTTATTAAACAAGATGGAAGGGGGTTGTCGGTCCCACCTGCCCCTGGGCTTGGAGCCAGGGCGAAAGGTCGGATGGCCTTTTTCAGGCCACGTCCACGCGGGCGAAGCTCTGGTCCATGCCCAGGCTGTTGTCTACGTACACTTCGTACTTGCCGCTGTCCTCGGGCGTAGCCCGGCGAATGGTCAGCGTCGTGGTGGTACTGCCAATCTCAAAGAACACCCTGGGGAGCGGGAAAGGGAAAGGGTGGAGCCGTGGCTCAGTTTACCCGCGTTCGCTAAGGCTAATTCGCTAGCTCTGCTCTTCCCGGATGTCCACCCACTTCCCAGTCCCGCCTGTTTGCGGGTTCAGTCCTGCCCAGGTTCCAGCCCCAGGCCCTGCCCTTGCCGCAGGTCCCAGCCCTCGCCTGTCGTCCTCCTCGATGTCCTCCCCGTCCTTGGTCCAGCCCACGTCGGGCGCTGGCTCGCCCAGAATCTCCGCGGTCAGTGTCACCGTGGTGCCTTTGCGCTCCTTGGTGTTGTCGGGTCCCTTTTGAATCTTCGCGGGGACTTGAGGAAGGGAAGGGGAAAGTGACGCAGTGAGGGACCTGGAGATGAGGCATGGCCAGCGCATCACATCCCCAGCTAATATCCGGCCCTAGATATGAGATGCATTTAACTCACTGTGACGTTATCAGATCATTAACCTGTCTGGTTTCATCTTAGTTGTTAAACGGGACTTATTCCTGTCATTCCTTTGTCACTGGGAGGATCAAAAGAAATAAAGCCAGTGAAAGTCCCGAATTGTTCACACGTCTTGCGGGACCTTGGAGATGGCTCTCAACTCAGCAGTGGAAATTGTCCAGGGTTGGAAGCCAGAAAATCCATCTCTAACCCTGGGTGTGCCTCTGGCTAGCTGTGTGACCTCGGGGCCCTGGAGTAGCCCACGATGGACTGCTCAGACTGTGTGGGGTCATACCTCAAGGAAGAGAAGGACGTGCATACACACGGCCAGCGCAGCAATACGCCCTAGGCTGTGCCCGAGTTGGGCTGGCCAGGACCCTATGGCTAGGCCCAGCGGGAAAGGCGCCTGGCCGGCGCCAACCGCGAGTGTCCGCTGGGTGGTGCGTTCTGCGCCCTGGCGTTGCGCCTAGGGCGAGTGTACCTTCCACGAGGATGCGCGCGGAGTCCGAGCACTGGCCAAAGGGATTGGTTACATTGATGCTGTACTGGCCCAGGTCTGCCAGCTCACCATCGCGCACCACCAGTGCCACTACGTCAGAGTCCTCGAAGACATAGCGGTACTTGGGCCCGTCGCGCAGCTCTTTGCCGTCCTTGCTCCAGCGGATGAACGGGTCGGGAAAAGCCGAAATGCGGCAAGTCAACTTGGCCGCGCTACCCTCTATCAGCACCACATCCTTCAGCGGCTCCAGCACCCTCGGTGGCCCCTTCTCGCGCAGCTCCTTCCGGGACCTACTCGCGGGAGGGGTCAGGGCTCACAGTTCCTTGGACACTCTTTTCTGCCCATCCCTAGGACCACCAGACCCCTAAACGTGGGGGGTTGTTTGGGAAGGGGACTGCTTCTGAATTACTACCCTGATAAAATTATCCACTCTGCCGGCCACCCTTCCACCCCTCAGTCCAATGACCCTAGTGGTTCCTGACACTGTGCCTCCCCCCTCACCCCCATTCAGGAGTGTTCTGCAGCTCCCTTCCTCTGCAGAGCTCCAGGGCTCCCCCTCACCTGTGGCCCCTGTAAGAGGCCTGAATGCAATAGCAGCGCTCTGCACCTGGGGGTCATTGATATCCAGGAGGTGGGGCTGAAGCTGCTGGTTTTTTGGTGGGAGCTGCTTTGGACATCTGGAGAGCAGACAACAAACATGGGGGTCCAGGCTGAGACAGAGGCTCTCAGCTTTGACCCTTTCCCCATATGATCAGAACATTCCCAGGGGTGGGAGCATCTGGAGCTTCTCTGAGAATCAAACTCACCCTGGAGGGGTTGACCTGGACTTGAGTCCACTGACTGGGTTGCAGGCGGCACAGAGCCTTCCAGATGACTCAGTAAGGGTGCACACAGACAGGTGTTCAGCTCTGTGCTTGGTTTTATATTTCACTCCCCTCCTTGCCTTGTTTGGTGTGGTTGCCCAAGCCCCCCGGGACCCCATTCCCCACACCCCCGACCCAAGCAGGCTCCTTATTTAGCCTGAGGATGCTTAGGATACTGGCTCAGCCACTAGGGCAGCCTGGGGGTAGGGATTGGGGGAAAGCCGAGAGGCTCTGGGCTGCGCTGTATGTCAACACCTGGACAGCTGGACAGCTGGACATGGCCCTATCCTCTCCCAGGGCAAAGGGTATCCATCCCATCCTTGGGAGGACCAGACGTGGTGGCCCCTAGCTGACAAGAGAGTCAGTTTCTGCTGGGGCAGCTTCACACTCAGGTCAGTGTCAGGACTCAGTCAGTTGAGGGGGTTTGAGTGTTTGGCGAGGACTGGGGGAGATCCCTGAATAAAGCCAGAGTGACCACAGACTTCATGGTTCATATAGCTAATCACAACAGAGCTACATAGCTGTCAAGACTTATCCAGAAGCACCTTACTCTTCCCTCACCTCCATCCCCACCATAGGAGTCCAGGGTTGCCATTTCCACACTATGCTCCCTGACTGAAATAAACCCGAGGGGACAGGGAAGATTTTTGAGAATAGCAGCTCCTCCATGCCATCCCCATCCCCACTCACTTCCCTTGATGTGACATGGTAGGTTCTGGCTCAACTGCCTGTCCTTGGAGATTAGGTACCATCACTGGCTCCTCACCCTACATCTGCCCAAGCCATTTTGGGAGCATAAACTGGCACATAGGTCAAACTGCCTGGGGAAAAGGGGTTCATTTAATCCCTCTGGGGTTTGCCTGGAATCCAGTTTGCTCAGGCCAGAGCTCTGGGTGGGAGCATTGCTTTCATTCATCGTAAATCCCCACCCAGTTATGGGGCACTGTCACCTTTTGATCAGAGCAATTTTGACACAGCTCTGCTGACATAAATTACCCTTGCTTCTCCAGGTTTTTCTCAAGCAGTTCTCATGCCATTTCCAATGGAGATGGGAAGGGAACTCAAGATCAGAGGGGGGACAGGAGAGGAATTTTACCACTTATCAAAATATGAGTTCAGGCACCTCATTTTTATTAAAAAAAAAAAAAAAAAAAACAAAAAACACTTGTAGTGTGTCGGGGATTGGAAATTCTTGCAGGCAAACTGTGTATCTTCATTGCTAAAATGACAGGTAGGCAAGTCTTCTCTAGTCCCTTCCAGCTGGCTTTACATCCTGTTATTTTATGGTGATGGGCTTGCTTCTTTCCTGGGGTCCTGGGAAGCCAGAGAGCCCAGGTTGGGCTGAGCAAACGGGCTGTTTGAGTGGGAGCCAAGGGGCCCTCAACCTCAATCAGAACACACCAGTGCCAACTCTCTGTGCTCACGGTTGGAGATTTTGTTCCTTTTACTTTGCCAGGAACAGAATTTTCAAGATGGGGAGACCTAGTTCCTTCTACTCCAACTCATACCAGGGCAAGGCAGCTCAGTTGTGCCTCAGTGATCATTCTGTGGTATTGCAGGGGAACAGCTGAAGTCAGAAAGCCTTAGCACCTAGCAGACACCCTAACTTGCTGTGTGGACAAAAAGGTCTAGGCTATGTCTCAGCCCTTGGAAAACCCCAGACAAGACGGACCAGAGTATTCCCAGCTGGTACTCCTTGTGTGTTGGCCTGCAGAGTATGGGCCTACCATCTACTCTTGACACCATCAGGATGAAACCCACTCTGCTCCAGGTGTCAAGATCATAGCTGGCCTGTCTTCTGGGCAGAGTGAAGGAAGCTGAGTCAGAACTTGGGTATGGGTCAGCCCATCCCAGAGCCCAGCCTCCCCAAGTTGTAATGAGGGAAAAGAGGTGGGGCTACCAAGCCTGCTCTGTGTGTGTAGGGGGGATTCAGTGAGTCTGCCAGCATTCCAGAAACTGCAGGAGGAGCAGCAGACCACAGACTCCCTTCCCTCTACGAATAAGGAGAGGTGAGGGGGTTGGAAGGTCCCAAGGGGCTAGCTGTATATCCCAAGTGTATGTCAACAAATCCTCAGCTCTCTGGCCCACAGAAGGCAGAATGTTCCTGTCCTAGGACTCACTCCCCTTCCTCACTGTCGCTCCCCAAAGACCATACACAAGTCCTGCTGCTTGCCATTTTTATTTTCCTTGTGACAGACAGACAGCTGAATGGCTGGGGGTGGTCAGGACAACATGGGCAATAGGGATTGAATGGAAGGGAAAACTTCATAAAAGTCAATAAATAAATAAATATCCATTGGAAGAAGGGCAAAGGCCATGGAGGGGTGATGGGGACATCATGCCAGCATGGAGTGCCCAGAGCTGCATCCACTGGATGGAAGATCCAGCTTGAGTCACCACTTGCTGCTCCAGCTGTCCACTCTGCTCCTCCCGGATGCCAGCAGCTGGCCTGCCCCACTTCACTTGCGGCCACCTCCTCTCCCTCCCATGCCTCACTGCCCTCTCTTCTGTCCTGGCTCCATGGCACTGTCTCTGTATCCTGCCCCTGCTTCACCAACACTCCCAGCCCTCCACCCTGACACCTTGGGCTCCTTCCTCTTCCTCCTTGCCGGCCACACACTTCCCCATCCTCTCCCAAGATGCACTGTCCCCACTCCAGAACCTTCCTAGGGCCTCCCCTCCCTCGGGTTCATTTCCTCTTTACTTCCCTATTCCCTTCTTGCCCCTCTTCCCTATTCCCACCCCTGCCCAGCCTGGCCAACTGGTCTCTACTTCTGCCTCTGGCCTGGGGTGGCATCAGGCCAAAGCCCCAGGGCCTCTGTCCCTGCAGATCCATGAGGTAAGAGCCTGGCCAGATGTTGCTGCTGGTGGTATCCGAAACCCCCAAGCCCACCCTGCTCAGTGTGGGCTCTGGAATGTCCCGATGCATTGTTGGGTGGGAACCCCCAGTCAAAGCCCAAGACTGGGCTATGGTCCATGCCACTAGAGGCCGCCGGGGTAGGAACGCAGCAGAACCTTGTGGCGGGTGGCAGCCTCAGCCCGGCGCCGCCGCTGCTCACTCAGGAACTCCTTGAGCCTGTTGGTGGTGAAGGTGAGTGTCTGGCGGCGCAGCTTCATCAGGTAGGCGTCCTGCAGCCAGGGGTGGGCCAAGCAGTCCTGCAGGGAGGGCCGGCTCCTGCCAGGCCAGGTCAGGGATCATGAGGCCAGCGTGGTGGCTCCTGGTGTGGGCAGGGCTCTGTCCTCCCCCAGACCCAAGTCCCAATCCTGGATCCACACCTAGGTGTGTGATTTTGAGCAACTGGGGCTTAGCTTTCCAATCTCTGGAATGGGGACAGTGATTCTGCCTCTCACAGGGCTGTTACCGGCTTTAAGCAGCAGGTAGTATGGCCATTTAGAGAAGTAGCTGAAGCAATATATTATCAGTGGCAGAGAGGAGCTAGGGGACCTTTGGCACAGGCTGGGCCCAAGTGCTGAGGCCAGGGGCAGGAAGTGCTGGGGGTGGCCAGGGATGGTGCTCACTCACCAGGGATGTACTGAGAGGACCTTTCGTAAGAAGAGGGTAGCACTCTGGGATGTATTGGGGTATAGCTGGAAGGCATCAAAGCGCCCCCCTACAATCCGAGCCTCTGTTTCCTGTGGGTCTGGCTCATAGAATGGGGAGCATCCACTGAGCCTGTTGTGGAAGACAGTATAGTTGACACATGTGGACTGAAGGTCTATATGCAGTCCTGGGGGACATTAGTGTTGGGGTTCTGAGATACACAGCACTCAAGGACAATGCCACCCTGTACCTGGGTGTGTGTGTGAGGGCATGTATGTGCTGGGAAGGGTGCACGGGGGAGAGGGCATAGGCAGAAGGTGTTCTCAGAGGTCACGGTGTGGGCAGAGGGGATGGTAGGGCCGGGGTACTCACATGATGTAGGCGAGCACACCCGCTCCCCAGATGTCTGTGGTAGAGCCAATGGGTTCTCCCTTCACCATCTCAGGAGCTGACAGGAGAACAGAGGCTAAGCTCACCCAGCTTCCTAGTAGCAGGGGAGGGGGGTGAGGCAGGGGAGCTCCTGAAGGCTTGAGGAGCAGGATAAAGCCAGGTCCTCAGACCAGGGCAGCAGGCCCCAATGTCAGCAGGCAGGACACAGGTGGGGGCAGCCCCATGAGAGATGTGGGACACCAGAGGGATTAGTCCAGACACTGAATGGTAGGGGTGCCCAGAACTCCAGAGGAGCTGAGAACCAGGGTCACTGGCTCCATCAGGTCAGCTCTGAAGTAGGGCTCAGACACCAAGATAAAGAGCCTTTGAAATCAGCCTGGCTGGCTCTAATCCCAGGTCTGCCAGTTCTAGCTGTGGGACCCTGGGTGATTTACTAACACTGCTCTCCATTGCCTCATCTATAAAATGTGGCTTATAGAATGCTCTGAGGAGTAGAGATAACACAAGTCAAGTATTTAGAAGGTAGCTAAATCATAGCTGGTTTTCCTTATTTAAATAAAATAATAATTTATTCTCCTGTCCTTTCAGATTTAGCAAATCCTGACTCTACCATTTATAACTGCCTGATTGGACCACTACTTAACTTTAGTGTGCCTCTGTTTCCTCATCTGTAAAAGGAGGGTCACATTATACCAAACTCCAGGGCTATTGTAAAAACCAATTTGGAAAGAAAGTCCACGTAACGGACTTAGTTCATTGCTTGCATACAGTAAACACTCAATAAATGGCACATATGTGGATGAAGTGCGGTGAACCCTGGCTGCTGTCCCTCTAGCAGTATCTGCACCACCCTGGCTAGCAGATGGTCCCCTCACCCATGAACTCCAGCGTGCCCGTGCGGTGGCCAAGGGGCTTCAGGGCCTGAGGGTTGTAGGGCTGGGCACTGCCAAAGTCCACAATCTTGAGGGTATTGTCAGGGGCCAGCAGCAGGTTGTCTGGCTTAATGTCTAGGTGTAGCACATGGCGGCCATGGAGGTAGTCCAGGCCTTGTAGCAGCTGTACCATGTAGGTGACCACGTCATCTTCTGAATACCGGAACCTAGAGGCAGGGGTGGAGCTGGTGATCTCCCAGCCAAGCCTCTCCCCACTCCCACTGCCCACTCCCCAGAACACCCAGCTACCTGTCACTGAGCCCACAGAGGAGTTCCCGGTTGCCGCAGCTCTCAGCAATGAGCACAAGGTAGCGAGGGGTGATGTAGGCCTCGTGCAGGGACATGAGCCGCTCATGGTGCAGCCTCCGTAGCACCTCATATTCCTGCAAGACTCGCCGCTTGCCCTCAGCTGCATAGGGCACAATCTTGGCCACAAACGTTCTCCCTGTGGCATTCTCCCGGCATGTTCGCACAACACCAAAGCGGCCCCTATGAGCGTTGAGGGGGACACCACAGGCTAAGACAAAGGAGGGGGACACTTCCATAGTGAAGGCTAAAGCAGGGGGCAAGAAATCTCCAGTGTGCCCTGCAGATTTCAATCCTAGGAACCAGACTTTGAGTCCCACCTTGGCCGCTCACTGGCTCTATACCTTAGGCAACTCCTATCACTTCTCAAACCTCACTTTTCCCATCTGTGAAATGGGCAGCCATAGTAATTCAGTGCATAACTCCCTTTCAGAGTTGTGAAGATGAAATGAAATCAGATGGCTAAAGCACTTGGTACAGGGCGGGGCGCTGTGGCTTACATCTGTAATCCTAGCACTCTGGGAGGCTGAGGTGGGTGGATTGCCTGAGCTGGCGGTTCGAGACCAGCCTAAGCAAGAGCAAGACCCTGTCTCTCAAAAAATAGCCAGGCATTGTGGCAGGCACCTGTAGTCCCAGCTACTTGGGGGGCTGAGAATTGCTTGAACCCAAGAGTCTGAGGTTTCCGTGAGCTGTGACGCCATGGCACTCTACTGAGGGTAACACAGTGAGACTGTCTCAAAAAAATTTAAAAAAGGGCGGCGCCTGTGGCTCAGCGGGTAGGGCGCCGGTCCCATATGCCGGAGGTGGCGGGTTCAAACCCAGCCCTGGCCAAAAAAAAAAAAAAAATAAAAAAATTAAAAAAAAAAAAAATAAAGCACTTGGTACAGTACCTGGCATATTTGCTTTTTTTGTTTGTTTGTTTGTTTTTTTGTAGAAACAGAGTCTCACTATGTTGCCCTCAGTAGAGTGCCGTGGCGTCACACGGCTCACAGCAACCTCTAACTCTTGGGCTTACGCGATTCTCTTGCCTCAGCCTCCCAAGCAGCTGGGACTACAGGCGCCCGCCACAATGCCCGGCTATTTTTTTTTTTGTTCGTTTGGCCGGGGCTGGGTTTGAACCCTCCACCCTCGGCATATGGGGCCGGCACCCTACTCACTGAGCCACAGGCACCGCCCAGTACCTAGCATATTTGAACCCAGCAGTTCTGAGGAGCCAGATCTCAGCACCTTCCCCAACCCCAGTCAGGACAGTTTGGTCTTCTGTGTCCCCTGTGTTCACCCCGTTCCTCCCTCTGTTCTCCTTCCCTTCCCCTGCCTTGCTTGCCTGGCCTTCTCCTCCAGGAACGTGTAGGGTTTCTGAGGGGGGCCTTGTCGAAGAGTTGTACTCTCTGGCTTGGGAGAACTGTGGGGACTGCTCCCAAGGGAGCTGACTACCTCCTGGGCTGGGCTGAGGCTCTGCACAGTCACCTTGGGCTCAGGAGGGGGCTCAGGGCCTGGGGGCTCAGGGGCCGGTGGTGCAGACACAAAGGAAGTCACCATATACAGGGAAGCAGAGGAAGGTGCTGGTTTAACCCCTTCAGGGGTGGAAACTGGGGTAGGGGTCCCAGTGTCAGAGACAAAAGACTTGGGCTCATTTGGAGTGACCTGGACACTGGGTGGGGTGGGCTCTGCTTGCCGGGCAGCCTGCAGGCCCCTGTGCTTTCGTGGGGGGGTTTGGGGTGGTGGACCCACAGCCTTGAGGGAGGACAAGGCCTGGCTGGGGGGCATGGAGGAAGATGAGGGGCTGAGAGTGACTGATGGGGAGGCTGGGGGAGTAGTTGCTGGGGGCAGGGCTGGTGAGGTAGGAGAGTCAGGAGGTGGGGCCCTGGCTGGCCCTGAGGTAACAGGGGTCTCTTGGTGAGCAGCAGATGGCAGAGCTGAAGAATCTAAGAGACAAAGAAAATCATTACCACCATGGTGCCCTGGGGCAAAGCTTTGGTATTCCAAGGGTGGAGTGGACCCTGGGCTCAGGTGGGTCCTTCCTTCTCCTGTGTCCTCCCCCATCACACTGACCTTGAGTGCCCCTGATGAGGACCTTCTCAGAAGGGTTGCTGAAGGGCCCCTGCCCAGCACGGTTGGCACAGGCCACACGAAACCTCACGTTCACACCAATGGGCAGGTGGGTCACATTATAGTAGCAGTCAGGGATGCCTGAGCTTACAGGGTGCCAGACAGACTCCCCTGTGGGCACATGGGAGAGGGATGAGACCACAGAAGGAGTGACCCAAGCTCCCAGAGAGCTACCTGTGAAAGGCTGATGAGGACCTCTCCTGTCCAAGAAGGGCACTTGCCTTCCCAGTCTCTTCTACCTTCCACCTGCCGCCCTCCCACTTCCATCTGCCGTGCCCCTCACCATCCACCCGCCGCTCCAGTGTGTATGTGCAAGGTGCCCGGCCGTCTCCTGGCTTCCACAGCACCAGTGCTGTGTCCTGGTAGGTCTGGGGCACCTCAGGAGGAGCTAGCTTTCCTGGGACTCCTAGAAAGAGAAGGGGAGTCGCAGTGAGCCCTTATGCTCCAATTAAGAGCCCCTCAAGCCTTGCCCCCCATCGCCATTACTACCCCCTTGGGCCCTGCCACAGGCTCACGGGCCACAGCCACGGTACAGGAGCTGGTGACGCTGCCTAGGACATTGGTGGCTGAACATTCATAGAGCCCGGCATGCCGCTTGCCCGCCCGAGGGATACTCAGCAGCTGCCGTCCATCTTTGCAGGACACGATGATCACTGAGGGCTCTGACCGCAGGGACTGCTTGTCTGGGGGCAGGGAAGAACAGCTGCTGAGTGGGGCAGCACATGTCCAGGCTGCCCTCACCAACTCCTGGCCCCAGCATCTCTAATTGTGCTTGCTATAAGGCCTAGCCTCTCCCATCCCCTGGTCTTGGGGACACTTGCCACCCCCATGAGAGACATAATCTCCTTACCTTTCATCCAGGAGATGTGTGGTGCAGGGCAGGCCGCCGGCAGGCAGAGCAGGGTAGCTGCCTCCCCGTCTAGCAGCACCTGGTCCTTGAGTTTGATGTGGAAGACTGGGGGGAAGTCTGGAGGGAGAGCAGAGACAGCCATCTGTCTGCAGGGACTCTGGCCCACTTATCGCTAAGGGAGGGGAGGATGTATGTGAGCTCTAGCAGCTGGCAGCAAGCCGAGTAAAAGGTTGTCTCTTCCCAGCCAGTTGTGGGAAATGGAACCCCATGCTATGCCTTTGAAAATTTTCTTTGGGGCAAGCATCACTTTCCCTAGGCCCTCACTGTGTGTAGAACTACCTTTCCTGGCACTATTGATGATGCTCCCTACCTGGTGTGCTTGTAAATCACTTAGAGCAGAGCAAACCTGGCACTGAGTATTCTCTAAGCATTTGTTAAATAAAACAAACAGGCTGGGCATGGTAGCTCATGCCTCTAATCCTAGCACTTTGGGAGGCTGAGGTGGGAGGACCACTTGAGGCCAGGAGTTCAAGATCAACCAGAGCAACATAGCAAGACCCTGTCTTTACAAAATGTAAAAGAATTAGCTGGGTGTAATGCTGCAAGACCGTTGTCTCAGCTACTTGGGAGGCTGAGGCAAGAGGATCACTTAAAACCAGAAGTTTGAGGCTCTAGTTTGCTATGATGATGCCTCTGCACTCTAGCCCAGTCAAGAGAGCAAGATCCTGTCTCAAATAAAATACAAAATAAAAATAAATAAAAATAAAAGTAAACAAATATTGAAAAATGATAATCTTTAAGATCCTATAACACCCACTCCCTCAGGGGCACCATAGGGCAAGTGAGATGAGTTAGTGACCTGAGCTGAAATGAGACTGAATGCAGAATGTTCAAGAATGTGCAGTCTTAGGTGGTGCCCGTAGCTCAGTCGGTAGGGTGCCAGCCACATACACTGAGGCTGGCAGTCCGAACCCAGCCCGGGCCAGCTAAAACAATGACAACTGCAACCAAAAAAAAAAAAATAGCTGGGTGCTATAGTGAGTACCTATAGTCCCAGTTACTTGGGAGGCTGAGGCAAGAGAATTGCTTAAGCCCAAGAGTTTGAGGTTGCTGTGAGCTGTGATGTCACAGCACTCTACCCAGGGTGACAGCTTGAGACTCTGTCTCAAAAAAAAAAAAAGACTATGCAGTCTTAAGAGATCTGACATCTAGGAAACCAGGGGCAGATCTGGAAGTGTGTCAGCCTCCTTCCCCCTCTTCCCACCTATAGTTCAGGGGATAGGGTCTTAGGCATTCTACATACTTCTTCAGGTCAACTAAGTTGTGAGAGGTTTTGTAGGGGCAAGTGACAGTATTTGTTTGACCTTGGATGGGTCATTTATCCCCTCAGAAGGGGAGGTGGCTCATGGCTATCATCCTAGCACTCTGGGAGGCCAAGGTTGATGGATTGCCTGTGCTCACAGGTTCAAGACCAGCCTGAGCAAGAGCAAGACCCCATTTCTAAAAAAAATAAAATAAAAATTCTTATCTATAAATTGAGGAAAATAATACCAAGCTCAGAGGATTGCTGTGAGAATGAAGAGGCATGTAAAGTGCTTAGCACATGTCTCGTACAAGTACTTGTAAATATTAGCTTTGATGTCCTTATTGTCTCCTTAATATGCCCCATAGAGAACCAGGAGCAGACCCCCAGAGAAAAAGGCTGTTTCAGCAGAGAAGCTGCCTTCACAGCTGGTTGGTGACTGTGCCCACGACAGGTACAGGAATGAGATCAGAGTCTTTGCTCCAGTGTAGCCACCCGGTGGCTCCTTAGTGACCTGAAGATTTGAGTTAGTGATCCCAGGAAATGTCCCCTTAGAAAAATCACAGTCTGGACAAAGAGGAGACTTGGGTAGTGATGTGAAGGGGATTTCACCTGGGCAGAGAGAATTGAGAATTTCTGGGAGCCCCAGATGTTGCCTGTCTGAAGAGCCAAGAGGGACTGAGAATGGGGATGAGCTGGACAGGAGAGGATGATCTAGACAGCAGCATGTCCCCTTTTTTCCACTGAATCCCATTGTTCCCCAAGGAAAGGTCCTACAATGAGGCTCCAACAATATTGTGAAGTTTCAGTGATTGCTTCCAGGCCAAGTGAGGATACTGGGTAGCAGGGAGGGACAGGGAGGCCCAGAGGAGAGGTGAAAGGTGACCTGGGCCCAGCTCTGCCAGCCCCACCCCATTCCCCAAGGCCCAGTCCTAGCCAGTAGTGTGGACTGGGACAGTCTTCCTCCTGTGCAGAGCAGAGAGGATGGGGTCAAGGGACACTGCCTGGGCAGGAAATCAGCTGCACAAGCAAAACTGAGTGGGAGGAAAGCCCCAGGTGGGAAGGGATCAGCTGTCCCCAGTCCTCTCTGCTGACTGATCTCCTTTCCTCTCCTTTCTACCCTCCCCCACCAGCTGGCCTTTCCTTCCTCTTCTTCACTATAGCACCCACTGCCCTGGCCAAGGTCAGACACAATTCCTTCAAGCCCAGTTGAGGGAAGGCTAAAACCATTCTGAGGAGTTTTACTAGGAAATGGTAAGAGCAGAACTGACATATAAAGATCCTGCACACAGGCCAAGCACGGGGGCTCACACTTGTAACCCTAGCACTCTGGGAAGGTTGGGCAGGTGGCTCGCCTGAACTCAGGAGTTTGAGACCAGCCTGAGCCAGAGTGAGACCCCGTGTCTACTAAGAATAGAAAAACCAGCCAGGCCTTGTGGCAGACGCCTGTAGTCCCAGCTACTTGGGAAGCTGAGGCAAGAGGACTGCTCAAGCCCAAGAGTTTGAGGTGCTATGAGCTATAATGCACAGAGTGAGACTATCTAAAAAAAAAAAAAAAAAAAAGACAGAGAGATCCTGCACACAGCTGGCTTGGTGGGCTGAAAAGACCAGCCTCCCAAAGCCTTCAATGTAGTCCCTGAGTAATGCCCCTTTTCAGGTGGGAGATGGGTGACCTGGGTGGAGAATGCCTCCCTCCCTGCAGCCCCAGGACATTTGGGCAGAGAAACAGAAAAGGGCACAGCCCCAGCCCTCTCCCCCCAGCCCTCTCCCCCCAGAGTCCTTCAGGGCTCTTCTGCACAGAGGTGCCTTTTGTGGGGGCAAGGGAGTCAGAGAGGGGCAGTCCGGTGTTCAGAGCTGTAGAAAGAGGGAGACTCAGTGGCACAACCCAGATTGTGGTCCTCTAGATTGGGCGAGAAAATAAGTGGCTTTGAGTTACACACTCAAGTGCACACTCATCTGAAGCGGGGTGTGGGGCAGGGAAGCACTATCCTGAGTGCCTTCAAAACTGCAACCAGTTACAGACACCTTCCAAGGTCTCCTAGGAGAGGGGAGGTCAACCACAGGCAGCATAAGCATGGTGTCCCGAAGCTGTTTCTGGGACCTGGCTGCAGAAGGTCAACACAGACCACCTCTGGCTCCTCCACTTCCTAACCCTGCGACTTGGACAAGATCCTTAGCATCACTAAGCCTGCTTCCTCACTTGTAAAATAGAGACGATGGTAATGGTTCTCCAACAATGTTGAATGAGGCAGGCTTATCAAGTGCTTCCTAGAACACTAGGCTTGCTGATGAATGGCAGCCGCTGCTATTACTACCTATTATCCTACTATTATTGCTTTCCTTACTGCGCCCCTCCCCCCTGTCCAGGCTCCTCCAGGTGGCTCAGCTCCCACCCACAGATGGCCTGCACAGAACTGGGGGCGGTGGGGGTGGGGGTTGGGGGGCGAAGGGGAGGTACTCACCTAGCAGGCCTCTTATTACCTGACTCACTGCGCACATACTGGTGACCCAAGTCCTCCTGGATGCTGGCGGAGAGGTTTGGTTGTGATAACCCCTTGTCCTTCCGCAACCGAGAGAGGCCCCAGCGGAGCCGGCTTCGGCTTTCCCCTGCCCCTGTGAAGCCCAGGCAGGTGAGAACTTACCACCCCCATCTCCCCCGTCAGAGCTCCCACCCAGGAAGCTCCCACCACTCCCTCTGCAACCTCAGGCCAGGCACAGGTAAAGGAGCATCTAGCCCCACCCTGCCCTCCAGCCCTTCCCTCCTATCAGGGCCTCCAGCACCTCCCCCACCTCTCCCTCTGGTGATGTCCCCAACCCTCAGCTCCTCCCACAGTCTCTCGCCAGGGCACCCTACCCTCTTCCGCACTCTGCACTTGCCCCCTACCCCTGCCCCTCCTCACCGGAAGAGCCAGAAGTGGCACTGGCTTCGGAGCCAAGAGACTCAGCAGAAGGCGTGGTGGCACCCGGCTGGGCAGCCAGCTGGTTGTGCGGGATGCCGAGGCGCCTCAGACTCTCGCCTTCCGACGTGGCCCTGCGCAGCCTTCCGAACAGGGGCGTGCTGCGGCCCGACGCGCCCCCAGAGTCCTCACTGCTGCCGCTGCGCTGCAACCGGCTCGATAGCCGCTCCAGCGTGGAGCTGAGCCTCCTGCGCACGGTCAGCACCGGGGACCCCCGCGCCGAGCTCCCGCCCTCCGAGCTCTCCCCGTCCCCGCCGCGGGCCTCCCAGGTCGGGTGCCGCTGCGCGGGCGGGGTCCTCCGTAGCCGCTGCGACAGCGACAGCGAGAGGCGGCGGACTAGGCCGGGTTCCCCGACCGCCCTGAGGTCCTGCACCGAGCGCGAGCGCTCGGGCCGTCGCACAAGCTCCAGCGGGGTTCCCGCCGGGCTGGGCCGGTACATGCCGTCCTCCTCTGAGGCCCCGCGGAAGGGGCCGCGCTCCTCCGAGCGCGAGCGGCTCAGCAGCCGCAGCCCCCGCGACAGGGGCGACTCACGGCTGCGCTTGAACTTAGCCTCAAACACGGCCTCAGACTCCAGGTTCTCAATGCTGCTGCTGAGGCTGCTGCCTGTACTTGGGAGCACCGTGCGGACCCGGGCTTTCTCGACTAGCACTGGGGGAGCTGCGGCTGAGGGCAAGCGTTTCTCAGGGGCTCCGGGAGGGGGAGAGGCCACCCTGGCGAACACGGCGGCGTGGGGCTTGGGCTCTGACGGAGGCGAAGGCGCAGTAGGGCTCTGAGGGACGCCCCGGGCGTGGCCCGACAGCTGAAGCGAATGTATGATCTGAGCATAGGGCGTGAGGGGCAGCGTCGGGGTTTGCAGGACCACTGGGGACTGTGCGGGCTTGGAGGCTCGGACTGGCTCTGGCGTGGGCTCTGGCGCCTTGTCTTGGGCAGGCTGGGTTGCCGAGGTATGCGGAGCATCACTTGGCGGGGTGGCGGAAGGTTCCGCAGACTTGGGGGCACGGGATTTGGGGGCGCTGGGCCGCGCAGGGCTGGATGGCTGGGCCTCGCTGAGGGCAGATAGAGAGGGAGACTCCTGCAGCCTGCGGGCCCCAAGCCTGGCTATAGGGATCTCAAGGGGGGCCCCAGCGCGGCGGTGCCGTCCTCGGGGCTCCGCCTCACCCTGCGAGAAGCTGCTGCTCTTTTGCAGGCCTCGAGTCTCGGGTGGGGGCTGGTGGTGGGGTGCTGCCTCGCTGGAGGCAGCCCGTGCCATCCGGGGATCCCGGGCACGGCCCCCCAGGCTCTCCAGCAGGGGACCCCTGAGGCCGCTGACCTTGCCATCCTCAGGGCTTCCCCGCAGTAGCCGCTGGCGCAGGGCCTGCAGCCTCTGGGCGTACTCGCCCTCGCCCAGGCCTCCCCGGGCCAGGCGAGTGGCCCCCGGGCTGGGACTCCGGCGCTGCGGCAGCTCCACAGAGGCAGCCTTGTGCAGGCCCCGGCCCGGTTCCCGCGGCCCGGCCCGGGTCAGGGCGCTCTCAGCCGAGCTGCCCCTGCGGAGCTCTCCCCGCCTGGGGCTGGGCCCAGCTAGGGGCTCTTGGCCTGGGGAGGGGAGGGCCTGAGGGCTGGGAGCCTCCTGATCCTGAGGTGGAGCCCTTCCCTGTTCTTGCCAGTCCATGGGTGTGGAAGCTCCAGCCTCTGGGGTCCCCAGGGCCTCATCCTCAGTGGGAATGTCTGTGAGGGACACCCGGGAGCCAGAGAACTCAGGCTGCAGGGGGCGGGGCACTGAGGGCAACTCTTCAAGCTCTTCCTCTTCAGAATCCGAGGAGGATGAGAGTCCCCCGCTGGGGGCTGGTCTTCGGGGCATGGCCACCCACACCCGCTCTGGAGGGGCCCGCAGCAGTTCCGGGATGGGGCGCAGCACCAGGTGGCACTTGTAGCTGATCTGGGAGCGCTGGAGAGAGGGTACTAGGGTCAGATTTGAGGGACCCCCCCCAGGGCAGGATTGGCCATCCCAGGCCCCCTTCAGCTTTAGGGAAGAAGGCCTAAGCAGGCAGAGAATCCGGGACAGGAAGGAAGCAAGAAGACAAGCAGGAGGTGAGGGCAGATAGGAAAAAAAAAGGGAGAAGAAGAAGGTGGACAGGGCAGAGGCAGTGCCCAAACTCACCTGCCACTTCCGCCGGGAGAGGAATAGCTTTAGGTGATCCGTGCTCACCTCTGCACCCTTTGCCTGAGTCTGCAAAACCAGGAAAGGGGGCCTGAGGAAAAGCTGTCAACCTAGATCATCAAGGTTTAACAATGAAGTGACAAAGTCCACAGCAGAGACAGTGGACCCAGCAGCACTGAGTCTGGGCTCTTGGGGGGTCCCCTTCCTTTTGGGTTTTTCAGGACAACGCCCATAGCCAAGGTGCACATCTGTATACAAGTTATCTGAGCCTAAGAGGAGAGGCAAAAACTGGTGGCTCCCAGGAGGCCCCCAGGAGGCCCTAACCTAACATACTGCCCTGGGTGACCTGGGCCCTGGCTCCCCAGATCCCATATGTCTCCATGTAGGCCAGCACCCCAATGCCTGAAGCCTTGGTGGTCCAGACCCATACAGATGCTGCCCTCTGCCACCCTTCCAGACTCTCTCTTCTGGAGTTCCTTTCTGGTCTGAGAAAGGAAGCTTACTTCAAGGACTGACACCAGAATGACCTCAGCCTTTAGTTGACCCACCACAGCCTTCAATGGACAGCTTATTTAGTGTTCTTTCTGGACCCTCCCCCCAGGCCTGGCACTATGCCTGAGGCACTGGAGTTTGAATGATGAACCCTGCCCACATGAAACTGGGGCTGAGCCAGGTAGGCAACCTGCCATCCCCAGTGTGGGATCCATACAGGACAGAGGTGGGCACATACAAGTGAACCCTGAACCACCACGATGGGGCCATCTAGACCTCCTTGGAGGTCTTGGGGTCCATGATATCTCAGCTTGATTACTGATTTGAGCCTCAATTTCCTTACCAACCAAATAGGAGTAATACCTTCCTTTGCAGAGCTGTTGTGATATATATATCGCCTAACATTAGGCATTAGTTACTGCACATAGTAGGTACTCAATAAATGGAGCTCTTAGTAACATTCTCTCTCCTTCCACCTTTTGTATCACCACTTTGCAGGACTCACTCTGAACCAAGGATGTTCTAGGGTCTCCTCTGCAGTAGGTCTCCTGTAAAAGAATGAGTATTAAGATGGAATTTATATCTATCATTCATTCATTCATTCAATGTGTGAGAAAACAGGGCCCTAAGGAGCAGGGCTAGCATGTCTAAGGGCAGAGGCTTGTATGAATAGGTGGATGGCATGTGGGTGACCCTGCAGGTGCAGGGCTCCCCAGGGCCTAGTACTCACAGCCGGTCCTGCACTAGCACTTTGATGAGGAAGCCCCGGGCCTCCCTGCTCAGACTCAGGAATGTGGTCTCCTCAAAGGCCACGTTGTAGTTTCGGATGTTCATCAACGTTGTCCGATCGTTTTCCCCAACAAATGGGGAGATTCCCGTCAGACTGCAAGTGGAGAGGGCTGTTGTAAGGGGCAAGCAGGCCCTTGGGGTTGAGGCAGGGATGAAATGGGATGCCAGTGGGAGCAGAGGGCCAGGGACAGGTGGAGGCTCCAGGGCTATAGAGATAGCAGAGGCTGGGTGAAGTGAATCTGGGCAAGAAGCCAGGGCTTACAGACTTTGCCTGTCCTGCATGAGCAGTGAGGCAGTACTGCCTCGGGACCTGGTTGCCTGTGCTTTAGACGACCTGTTCTGTCCCTTCTCCAGTATGGTCTCTCCATAAGGTGAGGAGTCTGTGCCAAGGAAATGTCCCATCCTAAGCCTGAGTGCTGTCCCCTTCTAATCTATGTTCTGGACACTCAGGGCCAAGTAGTTTCCTGCCTCGGCATTGAGCCTGTGCTGTCCTCTCTTCATCCTGTATGCCCACCTCTTTTGGCGGGGCATGGTGGGCATGCAGACCAGGGCATCCACCTTCATGCACATGAGGCCCCTTTCAGTGCAGGAAGGAACAGGGGCATGGAAGAGAAGGGGGTGGGATGAAAGCTTGAAAATGTTAGGGGTAGGTCTGCCAGGAGACAGTGAGGAGACTGCAGAGTCTTACCAGAGGAAGGCGACGACACCCACGGGCCTGTGGGAAAAGAAGAGTGGACAGGTAAGAGGCTGTCCATCTTGCCCCAGAGGCAATAGTTCTCTGCTGCCATTAAGCTGAGTGAGGTAGGTCCTCCCTGAGAACACTGCTATGGACAAATAGGCACTGGAGGTGCCTCACAGGGAAGACCCTGGACCCAGACTTCCAGACATGCGTGGAGGCCAGGCTGGCCCAGGAAGCCTGAAGTCTGGGAAGTCTGGGGACCAGGCCTGCCACACTGAGGAAGGCACAGTGGCTGCTGAGGGAGAGGCCCAGGCCCCCCAGGAGCTGTGAGCAAAGGACCGACAGGGCTGAGGCCCTGAGGGGTGGGGTCAGCCCTGACTGATGAGTGGTGGAGAGTAACGGGCAGGAGACCCTGCAAGCAATGCTACCAGCCAGCCATCAGAGAAGGAACCAAGACTTAATAAAGCTCCTCTCTGCCAGTGAGCAAGTCCCCAGCATGGCAGTGAGGGCAGTTGCCCTGCACCTACCCCTCTCCCCCAGCATCCCAGCATGTCAGCAGTTACCAGATGTCAGTGACTCCAGACACAGGGCTCTGATTGACAATCTCGGGTGCCACAAACTCAGGTGTGCCATATTGGCAGTATTGAGGCTCTCCTGGAGTCAGCTCTTGGGCATTCCCAAAATCGCAGATCCGCACCTGCTCTTCACCCCTTGCACCGTCCCATATCAGCAGGTTCTCAGGCTGAAAGACATAAGACAAAGTGTGGGAGCTCAAAGAAGATAGGAAGACACCCCACTTGCTGGCTCCCACACGGGCTACCTACTCTCTACCCCCCATCTCACCTTGACATCGAGGTGCAGCACATAGCTCTGGTGCAGGTAGCGTATTCCCTCTAGTACCTGCTGCATATAGACTCGGATCTGTGGAAATAGGGGGCACAGAGTCCTTGGGGTGGGGGGTGGGGTACTGTTTGATCACCACCAGGATTATGGCAAGAGTTCAGACCATCCCTGGGAATAGCTTTCAGATGGCTCGTGAAAGGAGGTGAAACATAGGTTGCCAAGATCCAGGGCTACTGTGCGCACAGGATAGGGATAGCACAAGTGTGAGGAGGAATCATATGCATTGTAATACATAGACTGTGCAGTGCACAACTTATATAGCTCTACATGGCAATACTGCAGTGAGATCAATACAATCTACAGGGGAGGCTTTTTCCAGGAGAAATGTTTGGGGATGTTTATATGAGGAAAACAACAGACTGGGGTGGGTTTGCTGAGAGTTAGAGCAGACAGTGCAAGTCCCAGTGCAAGCGTCATGAGCAGGTGGCTCTGCTGCCTGCCTAATAGTGTTCTCCACTACCACCCCACCCAGTTCTTTGTGGCCACAGTTGGCGTGCCCAGGACCTATCTGTCAGTTCTCAGAGCTCAGGTGGGTGAAGGCTAGTGCTCATCCTTGCCCCTGCCACCCACTGCCCTCACCTCAGACTCACACACGGCGGGTTTCCTGGCCATTCTTTCCAGCAGCTCCTCTGTGCAGCTACATCTGAGATCAAGGAGAACAGTGCCCAGCACTGACAGCCTGGCCCACCCCAGAGCTCAAGGCAGGTCCCATCTCAGAACAGGGTTCCCCTTCCCCTTCCAGCACTTCTGATACCAGTCAGATACTGTGTCTTCACCCTTCCTCCCACATCTGGGTCTAGAGATGATGGGACAACCCCTGCTTGAATGCACACTCACTGTGGGATCTCAGGGAATATACTTAACGTCTCTGAGCCTAGGTTCTCTCCAGAGTAGAATGGGGTAACATTTCCTCTCCTGCTTACCCTGAGAAGTATTTATAGGGATCAAATTAGAGCAGAATTTTCTGTTGACACAGATGGAACTTCTTGAGAATGCTCCAGAAGTTACATGACATGGAATAATTTGTCATTTGCTGAGGTTTAGATTCAAACAGTGCAGACTGGGAGGCTTATGTGCTCTGCTCCTGGGAGTGACGAGCCACCACCCAGATAGGCATCCTTACCTCAGCGTGTCTTTGTTTAACCCTAGCTTCGTGAAAGGATAAAATCTGTCCTTTACAAAAAGAGCCTCCCATACAAAGGTAGGTATTGGTGCTCATCTGAAATGTGGTCGATTCCAATATTGTACTGAATCTTGTGATTAAAAAGCATATGCCATTTGTCAGCTCTGTGACCTCGGGCAAGTTATTTAACCTCTGGTGCCTGTTTCATCATGTGTAAGATGAGGCTAATAAAATTCCATGAGGTAGGTATTATGTATGAGGATTAAATAGGTTAATATTTGTAAAACTCTTAGAATACTGTCAGGCACATATTAAATGTTATATAAGTTTCACCTAAAAAAAATAGGCTAAAAAACAGTCTTCTCAGAAGTCTCCAGCCTTATCCCTCCCAATTGTCAATGGCACCACTTTGTTAACTGTAAAACATGTAAATTGGCTGTTACAAGACCCAGGCATTTAGGCATGGGTACCCCTAGCTCCCAGCCTGTCCTAGGATACAGCTCAGTGACAATGACCAGTCCCCGGTGCCTCTCAAAGGCCTCGTGGAAGTAGAGGATGCAGTCATGCTGGAGCCGGGCTAACAGCCGGGCCTCCCGACGGGCTGATGCCTTTGGCTTGGCCTGGCTGGGGATGAACTTGGCTGCAAATTCCAGGCCAGAGCTACGTTCCACCACACGCCGCAGGTAGGAGAAGGCACCCCTGGGTGACACAGAGAGACAGGGCTCAGTCTTCAGACCTAGGAGCTTTTCTTGAACCCTGATTCCAGCTCCCCTCCCAGCCCCACACCTGCCAATCTCCTGGTGGATGTCATAGAAGTCACTGAGTCGCCTTCCTCGATGCTCCTCATCCTCCCTGGCCCCCTCAACCTCCATAGCTGTCTGAGCTGGGGCAGAAATGTCCTGGTGTTAGGTGGGGAGGATGAGAAAGGGAGCAGGGCAGAGACTGGGACAGGTGGGTGTATGACAGAGACAGAAGAGCACAAGAATGTTGGGGCCTAAAGTGGGGGTGCTGGGCTGGAGGGTGTGGTGGTCAGTGGTCAGGAGTCCAGGCCTGAGGGCTTCCTGGGCAGGGCGGGGCTCATACCAGATTCCTCATACCAGATTCACTCTGCCCTTCTACCCTTGGACTTGTAGCCCACCTGCATGCACAGCCAGCTCGGCTTTGCAGGAGACCTCGCCTGCCAGGTTCCGGGCTGTGCAGGTGTAAACTCCTCCATCCTGGGTCCCTGTGCTGAGTACCACCAGGGAGCATTCATTCTCCTCATACACGAAGCTCACATGGTTGCTCTCGGCCAGCAGCACCTCGTCCTGCAGAGTTGGCTGTCACCTCCAGCCCAAGCCTCACGTCCACCTGCGACCCAACTTTACCTCCATGCTAGAGACCCAGTTTCACCTCTACCTCAAGGCAGCAGCTTCTGCATTGACAGCCTTGTACCTCTCAGCCAGACAGCCTCCTGGGTCCCATCTCCTCCTCCTAACCACACCTCTGCCTAGGCTCCCCTGTCTCTAACCTCTCAGGACCCCCCACCCCCAGGCTCCCAGCCAGCCCCAGGCTCTGACCTTGTACCACATGATGTCTGGCAGTGGTTTCCCCTCAACCACCACAGCAAAGCGAGCAGTTTCCCCAGCCCCCACCTCCACATCTTCCATGATGGACTCAAACCGAGGGGCCTCTGAAATGAAACACACAGGGACGGGAAGGGAGGGAGCAGGATGCTGGCATCCGACTCTAAGGACCCATCACCACTGCCTCAGTCAGAATGCCAGAACTCCCCACCCCAACCTCCCAGCATCCCGGTCACTCCCTACTCCCAGGGTCCCAAACTCAGCCCCTTGGAACACCAGAGTTCTTTGCTTGGACTATACTCTCCCTGTAAACCCAAACATGATGTTCTCCAAATCTCAGGAAACCAGCAGCCTTGCTTTGTTTGACCTTCAGTGTTCATTTGCCAGCTCTGAAATTAGGAGATTTTCACACACAAAGGAAATCTGGATTTCCTGCCTCTCAAGACTTGCCTCGGCAAGCCACTCCCTTCATTGCATGAATCCACTGAGGAGAAGCGACTCAATGCTGCCGCCTGTGGGTGGTTGCCCTTCTTCACAGCACCACCTCTCCAGCTTCTCTGACTTCACCTGCACCTGGCCCCTGCAGGCAGCTGTCTGTCACCCTGAATTAAGCTCATGGATGGCATTGCCTCTATCTTGAAGTTTTTCTTTCCAAGTGTTATTTAAATGTTTACTGCACCTTCCTACCATCTTGGGGCTGACAAGATGAACAAAAAGTAACCCCAAATATTAACTGAACAGCCTAGAAACTGACTCTCAGCTTAATTTTCCCACATGTGGCTGTGATTTCATTCTCCACACATATCACATGATCATATGATTTCCTGGCAAAGTGGCTTCTAATTCTCATGATGGAATTAAATACACATTTACTATGACTTCCAGCTACCTCCACCCCACTCCTGAGCATCTTTTTTTTTTTTTTTTTGAGACAGAGTCTCATCATGTTGCCCTTGGTAGAGTGTCATGACATTACAGCTCAGAGCAACCTCAAACTCTTGGGCTTAAGTGATTCTCTTGCTTCAGCCTCCAAGTAGCTGGAACTACAGGCGCCCACCACAAGGCCCAGCTATTTTTTTGTTGTAGTTGTCATTGTTGTTTAGCAGGCCTGGGCCAGGCTCGAACTCACCAGCCCCAGTGCATGTGGCTGGTGCCCTAACCACTTGGCTATAGGCACCAAGGCACCTCCTGAGCATGTTAAAGATCTCAGCTTTAAGGGGAGCAGAAGAGATCCAGGCATACAGGGAAAAGCAGGGTCACTGGTATAGCCTGGTGTCCTTCACAGGCACACAGACAAAAGGGGAGGCCACCCTGCGAGTGGGAGTGACACTACAGTGGGGTCAAGGTGGAGGAAATGGAGCCGTCACTTTACTTGCCCTACCTGGGTGGTGGGTGGTGGGCCTAGTGGATGGAGATATTCAGTATAACCCCAGACGTGTTTCAGCCCTTGCTGGCTGGACACAGTCTCCATTAGCCACTGTCCTTGCCAGACTGGGCTGCACAGTTTTCAGGGCCAGGGCCTCCTGAGACCCCAGGGCTCCTCCTCTATCTGGGAAGAAGGATGAGGCTTGCATCATAGGAGCAAAGTGGTGACTGAGGAGGGTGTGGGGCAGAGGCTGGGAAAGCGGGAAGACATACAGGGAACCCACTCCATCTACCATCCTCATAGCTGGCCAGGAGGTCACCTCTTTCTCACACACCCTATTACCACTTCTCTTCCACTTCAAAGACACCTGCCCTCCCCCTAGGAATCTGGTTCCCACTCAGCAGGGATGTGGCGGGGGCAGCTATGAAGGTCAAAGCACAAGAAGGTTTCAAGTTAGTTTCAGTGATTCTTTTTTTAAAGCACCAGAAAATGTCCATTTGCCCATGATAAGGTTGTGCTAACTAAAATGTCACTTTTTTTGCTTTTTTTTTTTTTGTAGAGACAGAGTCTCACTTTACCACCCTCGGTAGAGTGCCATGACATCACACGGCTCACAGCAACATCCAGCTTTTTTGGGCTTACGTGATTCTCTTGTCTCAGCCTCCAGAGCAGCTGGGACTACAGACGCCCCCCACAACGCCTGGCTATTTTTTGGTTGCAGTTTGGCCGAGGCCGGGTTTGAACCCGCAACCCTTGGTATATGGGGCCGGCGCCCTACTCACTGAGCCACAGGCGCCACCACTTCTTTTGCTTTTGGTTAGAATTATATCTACTCGGGCGGCGCCTGTGGCTCAGTCGGTAAGGCGCCGGCCCCATATACTGAGGGTGGCGGGTTCAAACCCGGCCCCGGCCAAACTGCAACCAAAAATAGCCAGGCGTTGTGGCAGGCACCTGTAGTCCCAGCTACTCGGGAGGCTGAGGCAAGAGAATCGCTTAAGCCCAGGAGTTGGAGGTTGCTGTGAACTGTGTGAGGCCAGGCACTCTACCGAGGGCCATAAAGTGAGACTCTGTCTCTACAAAAAAAAAAGAAAAGAATTATATCTACTCAGCAAGCAACACTATTACCTCATGTTTATCAGAAGCTCTGAGTGGCAGTTACATATGTTTAGAGTTAATTAGCGACTGGAAAACAAAACAAGTACTACCTAATGCATGCTATGGTGTGAGAGACTGCATTTTTAAAGGAGAAATTATAAAAAGTGTCCTTGCTGCAAAGGCTGAGAGGCTCTGTCAAACAGGCTTGTGTACAAGGGCATCCTCAGAGATGGGAGTCTGGTAATAAGATGCACTCTGGGTTTTTTTTTTTAATCAATTTGGTCTTCCTATCCTTGTTGTCTTTGAGATAATATTTCCTGTTGGATTTAACACAGGAGCTAGGAGCACTCACTGGCTTTGGAGTCAGGTAGCCAGACTTGAATCCAGATTCTGTACTTAAATAGGTTGTATGAACTTGGGCCAGTTACTTAGCACACTCTCTGAGCCTCAATTTCCTCATCTGTAAAATGGGGATAATAAACCAACCCTCATCTTGTAAGGTTGATGTAAATATTAAATGAGGTGATGTCATATAAAGTGCTTAGTACTGAGCCTGGCACATACTAGTTACTTAATAAACATCTTATTAGTATAATACTATTATTATTGTTATCATTAATATTAGTACTTGTATTATCATGGCCATTAGAGGGACAGGCTTGAGAGGGAAGATACGGGATTAGATTCCTAGCAGTGGCAGGTGAGTCATGTATACAGAAGTGTGAAGAGGGAGCTGTGGGCCCTAGAGGAAGATAAGGAGGTCAGTTGCCACCCACCTGCCAGTTCCAGTCTGACTGAGCAGGTCTTCGTGCCATGGCGGTTTCGGGCAGTGCAGGTGAGGGCCCCCATGTCCCGGCAGCTCACCCGGCAGATCCGAAGGCAGTACTGGTCATCATCCGGCTGGCTCAGCTCATACACACCTGCCCGTGCCTCTAGGAGGGCCCCTCTGCAGCTAAGGGACACATGATAGGGAGGTTACCCAGGATCTGTCCCAGGGAGATCTGGCCAGAATACGACTGCCATATGTGGGAACCAAGCAGAGGACCCACCTCCTCCAGACGACCTGGGCCTCCACGTGGTTGAAGGTGACAGTGACACTGGCAGGCTGTCCCTCCACCACATACACGACATCCGGTTTGTCCAGCACAACAGGAGCCTCCTCCAGGGCTGGGCCTGGGAAGAGGAGAGCACAGGCTCCATCTTGGGCTTGATGCCAGGCCTTTGGTACCCACCTCCCCTTTAATTCCCCAAATTGCCACTTGAGCTCCATTTTTAAAGGTGAGGAGCTGAGGCTCAGAGAGGTTTATCAACCTGTCCAGGAAACACAGCTGGAAAGCAGCAAAGCTGCAATTGGACTCCAGTGTGTCTGATCCCAAAGCCTCAGCTTCACCTATTGTGCCCTGCTGCTCTCAGGAGAGAGAAAGAGCACAGTGGGGGGTTGCAGCCTGCCCAGCCAGTTATTGTGTCCAGACCAGCCCTGGAGCCCCCCAACAGGTCTCTACTCCCTGGCCCAGCAGCTCTGCCCTACCCCACAGGGGCACCTGACTCACCATGTTCTAGCAGCTGCACGGATTCAGAGGGGGGTGAGGGCTTGCTGCTACTCTTGACAGTGGTGGTGAGGACCCGGAAGATGTGCTGGAGCCCCTTTCGTAGCCCTGTGGCCGCCCAGCCAGGCTCCCGCAGACCTGTGGCCAGCACTGTCCACTGGTCCGAGCCCAGCACCTGGTGCTGCACCGTGTATGTGAGGGAGTCCGGGTCTGACAGGGGAGAAGCTGCTAGAGCCTGACATTGTCTGGGCGGCACCCACTCTCCCCATCTAGCTAGCTCGGGACCCTGGAACTCATCATTAATCTGCTCTGAAATGTGCTTCAGTTTCTCCTGCTGCTACCTGCTCCCCCCGATCTGATCCTGCCTATCTACTGCTGCCCTGGTCAGGTTTAGCATCAACAAGGCTTCATTTACAGGCATGGAGGGGCTGGGCTTGCATTCCAAGTCCTTGCTACCTGAGGTTAGGGAAACTGAGGCACAGAGTGGGATGAGATCCTGGACAAGGGGAGGAAGGGGTATCTCCAGGATCATGACCCAGGCATCTAGTCCCTCGGAGAAAGGGAAGGGAATGTGGTGGTGCCCCATGGCTCCTCTCCTGACCCAGAGCCAGGGCCTCATCCACCCTGGAGGAAAGACAGGCAAAGCTGCTCCTGGCCATGCTCCCAGCAGTCCATCTGTTCCTGCCCCTGCCTGTGTGCTTCGGGGACCTGGCTCCTTTTGTGCCCTGCCGAGGCCTGCCCTCCACACCCCACCCACAACTCTGTGTGGTCCTGACCCACCGATGGCCATGTCCAGATTTCTGGGGGGGTTCCATGTGAGGGTGACCATCTTCCCAGTCACAGCCACCACCTGTGGGGCACCATCTGGGGGGCCTGGAACCACATCTGAAAGCCACACATCAGATGCCTACTGAGTCCTTTAGGACCTAGTAGCTCTGCAGGATCGCCAAGCCTCAGGGCAGCAGGCTGGGGTCCAGGGGCTCGGCCACAGGGGTAGGGACAAGGCTGGAGGGCTCCCAGGGGAGCAAGGGGGAAAGGAGCTGATGTGGAGTCCCTCCTCCCCCAGCCCTTGGGTCATAGCAGAGGCCAGGCTTTGGGCACAGCTGACTGGAGAGGTGCCCGTCTTACCTGTGACATATAGGTGGGCATAGCAGGCAGCTTTGCCAAGCTTATTGGCAATGACACTCTTGTAGACACCCGCATGCTGAGGCCCAACAGCAGGGAACACCAACCGATGTACATCCCTGTCTGATGGGGGAGGGACAGTGACATTGGGCCTGAGCTAGGATGATACTCTGAGGGGTGGGCCCATGCCACCCTGGGCTTGGCCCCTCACCTCCACCTACTTCAGGGAGGAGGCAAGGGAAAGCAGCAAGAAGTATGTCCACCAGGGCCAGGTTGGGACTGGCTTCCAAGTTGACAACTGTAGTCCTGGCCCCTATGGCCTGTCCCTCCAGTGGGTCAGGCCCAACATCTTACCATCTCCTTCCACACTGGGCCACCCACCCTCTAGGAGCCCTACTCCTGTTGACTAACCCCGAATCTCTACCCTTCTGCAGAGTCACAACCTCCTTGACAAAGCTCTGACAAAGCTTTGTTCCTAATGCCTGTCCTCTCATCCCCTCTTCTCCCTCCCATGCTGCTGCCAAACATCTCCAGGAGAGCATCAGGAAAGCCCTCCATGACTGGGGCCAAAGCCCATAGCCCAACCCTTTCCAATATCTCCTGCTGCTCCTGCATGCCTTAACTGACAAGCTATTGTGGCCCTGAACAAGCCTGCGAGTTCCATCTCTAGGTCTCTGTTCATAAGACTCCTCCCTTTTGGAATGTTCTGTCTCTCTCTCTTTTTTTTTTTTTTTTTGGCCAGGGCTGGGCTTGAACCCACCACCTCCAGCATATGGGGCCAGTGCCCTACTCCTTTGAGCCACAGGCTCCACCCTGTTCTTGCTCTCTTTTTTTTTTTTTTTTGAAACTGAGTCTCACTCTGTTTCCCTGGGTAGAGTGCTGCAGCGTCAACATAGCTCACAGCAACCTCAAACCTCTGGGATCAAAAGATCCTCTTGTCTCAGCTTCTCATAACTGGGACTATAGGTGCCCACCACCATGCCTGGCTAGTTTTTGCTATTTTTAGTAGAGAAGGGGTCTCACTCTTTCTCAGGCTGGTCTCAAACTCCTGAGCTCAAGCAATCCTCAATCCCCAATCCCCAATCCACCTGCCCAGCCTCCCAGAGTGTTAGGACTCAGGCACTACACTGGGCCTTGCCTTTCTCCTCTTACCTAAGGCTTCCTTCTCCTTCAAGATGTAGTTTATGAGTGCGGCCTTATGAATCTTCCCACACAGTGCCCTAACCCCCTCTGCCCCATCCACTGACTCCCTCCCAGGGCTCCAGGGCTCTCCTTATGCATCACTGGGCACGAGCCCACACTGCTTTGTGGGTGTGTATATGTGTGTGTGGGGGTTCTTCCTCTTTACTTGCATGAGCCATAGCACCTGACCCAGCCCACAAGTTCCCTAAAGAGAGGACTGACTGTCAGATCTACTTGTCCAGACCCAGGAGTTTGCATGCTGTAAGTTCCAAATACATTATAAATTATAAGCTGTCCGTGCCCAGCCTGTGTTAGGTACTTGACATGGTTCCCCCGCCCACAATCCTTTCAACAATCCGATAAAATGATCCCCATTTTACCAATGAGGTCAGAGACATTAATGGACTTGTCCAAGGTCACATAGCTAATAAATGATGAAGCATAGCAATGATGAAGCCATAGCTTGAACTTGGTTCCATCTGATTCCAAATCTCTTTCCTTACACCCTGCTCCATGAATGATAAGAAGGCTGTCTCTGGAGAGGACACAAGAGGAGGTCTGCACTGTCCTCCTTCACATCAGGACTGTCTCAAAACACCCCTCCTTTCTCTCAGTGGTTATCTCCGCATAGAACCGCCATCCATTCATTTATCTCTGCTGACACTATTTATAAGGGAAGAGAAGCCAAGGCTGCCAGTGACCCCAGATACAGATAGAAGCAGTGACGCCAGCTCATATGCCAAGGCAAACCCACCCAAGGGCTCAGCATAGATGGGGAGACAGGAAAGCTTGTGACTGAGCAAGGGGTGGGAGACTGAGGGCAAGGGTCAGAACCATGGTGGTGGGTAGGAGACGGTCACCAGGGTCAGATGGTCCTTCCTTGCCTTTAGGCAAGTTCCTTTACTTCTGTAAGCCCAGCTTTCTCATCTATACATGGGGCTACTAGTGCCTGATTATAGTGGGCCACATAAGGCTTTTAGCACCCAGGGCCTGGCACTTAGAAAGCACTTAACAAAGGTGACTTTTTATTGTGCTATAGCTGTAAGAGGAAACCATCATGGGTCATTGTATGAGCAGTGTCTTAGCGGAGGTGGGCAGACCTTCTCACACAAGACTCAGGTTCCTTCAAGGATGGAACTGAAATGCTCCCATGAGAGGATATCCCAAGCTAAGAGGACACCAGCCTAAATATGTTCTTCTCATTTCCCCCATTCCTTCTTTATTTGCTGCTAGTCATCAGCCCTGGACCAAGCATCTTTTCCATGCTAGATGCTACCCACTCCTGCTTTGGCACTGAAATATCTGTAGAAGCAGCATTGCACTGCTTTATCCACAATGGTAATGATGGCAACAACCAATAGCAACACCAGTAAGAGTTAACATTTCTTGGGCGGCGCCTGTGGCTCAGCGGGTACGGGCACCGGTCCCATATGCCGGAGGTGGCGGGTTCAAACCCAGCCCCGGCCAAATTAAAAAAAAAAAAAAGAAAAAAAAAAAGAGTTAACATTTCTTGACCACCCACTATTTGCCAGGACTTGCTTTAAGTGCTTTGTATGTATCAACTAATTTAATCTTGGAACAACTCAACTACTTATGAGGAAACTGAGGCACAGAAGAGTTCTATAACATGCTCATGGGCATGAACTGGTCAGCAGGAGGCTGTTCTGCCTGTCCAGTGAGTGCTCACAGGGCCACCAAGGGGTGACTCAGCAGACGAGGGCTGTGCAGCCTTGAGAGGAGGCTCTAACTTCACAGCCCCTCTGGGCTCCTTCACTGGGTGCCCCATCCCTGACTAGACTACAGAGGGAAGGCCCTGAAGGAAGCCAGGGAGAGGGGCAGTGCACTTCAAGCCAAGAGGGTGCTGGAGGGGACTCTCCCAAGGGTCCCTTCTTGGGCACATACACTGTGTCATGCGCCGGTCGTCACTGCTCTGGATGCGGTGGCCATTGTGGAACCAGCTGATGGTGGGGTAGGGCAGGCCAGTCACCTGGCACTCCAGCATGACCTCCTTGGCCAGTCCCACCTCCAGGTCTTGCAGTGGTCGCAGGAAGTCAGGAATGGATAGCCGCTCTAGCTCGCCCTGCTCTGGCTCCTCGGGGATGGATGGCATCTTCTCCAGCTTTGAGCTAGAAGAACCACATGGTTGCCCAGAAGCCTGAGCTACACCTCCCACTGCAGGGCTGGGCTGACCTCTCAAAGGCAGCCCTGGTGCCTGGGGTTCTAGGCAGTACCTGGGGCCTGTAGCTGCTGTCCGGGGCTCCTCCACATAGAGCTGGGCTGAGCAGTGTGCCTGACCATGGGTATTGGTGGCACTGACCTCGTAGAGTCCCTCATTCTCGCTGCCCACACGAGTGATGTGCAGTGAGTGCAGACCTCCATCCTGCTGCAGCCGCAAGTTCTCATTCTCCTCCACAGGATGGCCTGGGGGAGGCAGGGACGGGAATGCAGAGCACAGCAGGGATCCCTGCCCTCAGTTCACTCCATCCTGGCTAAGGCCACTTGGGGTTCCCCAGCACCTGCTGGGGGAAATCATACCAAAGTGAGTCCAGGTCACTGAGGGTGGTGGAGTGCCACTGATCTTGCAGTCGAAACGGGCGGCTCGGCCCTCCAGCACCTCCACATCTTCCAGCAGCCGTGTGAACAGGGGTGCCAGTGAGGGCCGCACCGTCAGGCGGGCACTGCAGGTCAGCTCATCTGGAGGCAGGGGACAAGAGACAGTGCAGAGACAGGAAAGGCCATGAAGGCCCAGACACCCCAACCTGCCAGTCCTGCTATAAGGCTGGGCAGGGCCTAGCAAAGGCTTTCAGCATTGGAGGTGACCTTCTTGGGAGGGCGTATACACCCTGGAAGGGTGTCCGGCTGGAAATGCCATAGCAGCCCAGGGTCTGGCCCCACTGTCTCCTTCTCACCTCACTCTGACCACCCAACTGGAAGCATAGTCAACCTCTGGGAGGGTCCCAGAAGCCAACCCCTACTTCATGGCCCTCTTTGGGACTCTCATCCATGCCCAGGTCATGCCCACATTCCTGCCCGCCCCAGACACAGAGCAGATGCCCCTTGACCACACTCTACCACCCCACGAAGGGGAGACAGTTGTCCCCTATGCTGATCTGATGCCTCTTCCTGCTTATAAAGCCCTCCATCCAGCTTCAGCTCAGGTGATATCACCCACACCCTGATGAGGTAGATGCCATCACCCCTGCTCTTTACATAAGGACAGGACCAGGTCAGAGATGTCATTAGCAACAATGGTTGGCACTTATTAGGTGCTACCCTTTGACAGGTACCGCTGTGCTTTGTTCTTTCCATGTTATGTCATTAATTCTACCAATCCCCCTAGGGAGTATTATCATGATCCTCTTTCTACAAAGAGTTGAGGGCTCACAGAGGTGAAGTGACTTGGAAAGCTGCAGGGCAGGAACTGGAGCCTGACCCTGTGTTTCCTGCTACTTCTTAGCAGACTTGCTCACTTATGGGTACAGCTAACCCTGATGCAACACTTCCTTTGTGCCAGCTACCAGGCTAAGTGCTCGATTTATTGAGGCAGGGGTGCCATCCTATCTCCCAGCCCTTGTACCTCCCCCTGGAGACAAAGCCTCCTTTTCTAGGAGTGAACACTGTTCCTTCAGCCTCCTCCCTCCAGCTCTCAGGTGCCCACAACAGCCCTAGGTCTGAGTGGGCGGTTACCTTTGGCCGTGCTGAGCTTGCAAGTGTAGACCCCACTGTCGTCCTCGTGCACAGAGGTGAGCAGCAGCTTGCACTTGTGGCCATCGAAATGCATCTTGCATTTGAGCAGCGCAGGCTGCAGCAGGCGGCCATGACACAGCCAGTCCACCTCCACATCGGCAGGACCCGCCACTAGGCACTCAAACAGCGCCATCTCCCCGGCCCCTACGTCCACGTCCTGCAGGGGGGCCAGCACGGCCAAGGACCGGCTTTCAGGGTGTGCTGGGGGAAAGCGGCCACAAGGTCCACACACAGAGCAGAGATACACAGGGTGAGGGAGACACACACACGCACACACAGAGAGACAGACAGACACAGAGAGAGAGATGCATTTTGTTCCACTAGAGATGGGGAAAGCCCACCCACCTGGTCAGGACAGCAAGGAGTGTCTAGATTTGGCTTCAAGATGGCAACCCAGGCTGGGCCAGGAAGGGTGACTCATGGCAGGCAAAGGGGCACTGGGGGACAGGAAATTGAAAGGGCCATGTGGTGGCAGAGACGGCGGCGCAAAAAGAAAAACACAGCACACCAGCTGGGTACAAACTGGACTTTATTTGAGCTAAGAAATAGGTGTTTCTGAGAATCTCCACACCCAGGACAGCAGCCCCCTGCTCTGGCACCAAGCCTGGTCAACTCCCTCATTCTTAGACAGAGTCCCTGGTCCTGACATTGAAGGAGGAAGCCCCCCACGGGCTCAACCAGGCCACTTCAGCAGCACAGAGCCTTGGGTCACTGGCTTTTGGTCTCTTGTGGAATATAAAGTGTTGTGCCATTAGAAACCCATTTTAGGAATGGTCAGTGACCCGCCCTTCTGCCTGGCAGATGCCACAGCCTGTCCTCTCCCACTCTGCCTCACCCACCCCAGTTCAGAAGCATCGTTTCCTGACTGTCACAGACACACAGACAGACAAACGGATAAACAGGCCTGCAGCAGCAGTAGCACATGCATGCACTTGACGCTTCCCTGCAGGGATAGCCTGGGTGGCTTGATACCCCGCATGGCCGCCCCTTCCCAGCACTCAGTCATTTGGTGGCCTCCTGGCCTGCAAAGCCATGTGTCCACTCGGGAGCGGGAGGGTCCACAGGGGCCCATGGGCTATCCCAGGGTGCTGCATGGGGTGGGGAGGGAAGGCTGGGACGGGTCCGGGCCGGCGGGCCTGGGTCTGTGGGCAGGAGGCAGTGAAACACAGCGAGGTCCGAGAGGTGCCTGAGACAGGGGCGCGGCTCGGAGGGTAGCTGGGGGGAGCGCAGGCGGCCCCCTGAGCTCACTCGCCTGTGTACAGACAAAAACCTCAGTCAGCAAGCGGCAGGTTAGTGCAGCACACACACGCACAGGCACACAAACCTGGCTAGGGCCCTTCTGGATGGAGAGCTGCCTCTTAGCTCCCCCAAGTTCCCCAAGACCAGCCACAGGCCAGGAGGGCCAGCAGCTGACCAGAGGCCAGGTCCCCAGGGTTCCTGGGCAGACAGAGACCTGGGCCACCAGGGAAGAGGCATTCACAGGCATTTGGAGCACCCTACAGCCTGGGGAATGTTGGGAGGAATCCCAAAGAGAGAAAAACACCGAGACACGTGTTAACACGGAAAAGCAAGGCAGAGCCAGAGCCTGGAGGAGGAGGAATAGGCCAGAGAGGCCTGAAGAATCCAGAGCTGGCTAGAGAGGGCAACCGCAGGAATGGGAGGTGCAGGGGAGGATCACTGAGGCAGGTGGGTCCCTGCAGAGTCACCATGACTATTAGGATGTGTATCCCAGCAGGTAGCTTGGGAAATTCTCAGAGATAGCTTCATGCTGAGCATGGAAGGACTCAGGGCTGAGGGAGGAGCTACAAGAGGTCTTTGATCCTGCTCCATCATGGGGAAAGGTAGAAGGCTAGGCAATGGCTAGCCTTCAGGGAGGAAAACCTACCAGCCTTGGGAGGATAGCCTAGCTTAGGCCGGTCATCCCCACTGCCGGTTAGGGCCCTTGCCCTTGTGTCCCCACCCCTGGGGCCCGGCCCTCTCCACATCTCACAGCTATTCTCGCCCTGGCATCCTGGGGTCCCTATGATGCTCCATGCCAAGTCACCTCACGGGCCCCTCCGAACGGGTCCAACCACCACTCACCCATTGCTACCCCCAACCACAAAAGCTTCTGCACAGCAATGGGATGGGCAGGGTGGGCAGGGGGGCAAGAGGAGACAGGGGTGAGGAGGTGAGGGAGGAGCCTGGGCAGAGCAGGTGACAAAGACTCAGAAGAGTATACAGAGAGGATGGCCAGCGGCAGGCGCAGGGTCTCTTGCTGCTGCTGGGGCTGCGTGATGGAGCATGGGGAAGGCAACGTGGTGCAGTAAGCTGAGTACATTACTATTTGCTGTGTGCCCCAGGAGTCACTTCCTCTCTCTGGGCCTCAGCTTACTCAACTACAATATAAGCAGCTGGGCTAGGGGACCCCTAAGGTAGTAACATCCTGTAATTGAGGCTGTGTGAGAGCCGTCAGTGGTAGAGCCGGAGCAGGACCGGGTGGGGGTTTATGGAATGTGTGAGGCACTCACCTCGGACCTCCAGACGGGCCTCACATTGCCGAGCGCCATACTCATTGACCGCTTTGCACGTGTAGAAGCCCGCATCTCCCCGCTCAGCAGCTAGGATCCGCAGCCGGCACAGCCCACCCTCTGCTTCCTCTGCGAAGCGCCGCTGGTCTGGGCGCACGGGCTGGCGATTCCTCAGCCTGTCAGAGGGGCAAGAACTCAGTTCTGGCCCTGGGATTGACCTTTATGTGCAGGGAGGTAGGGCCACAGAGCCACGCAGGTGGGCTTCTCTTCCCCTCCACAGCTCACCACACTGGCCCTGGGTGCCAGGGCAAGGTCTTCACCCAGACTCTACCATCTCACCCTGATATATGTATGGAACTTCCAGGCCATCTTTTCCCTCCTGGATCTCTCTAGAGAGCCATGCTATTTGGCTCTCAATAGTTCTTAAACTTCCTTATGTCTTATTTTTATTTATTTTTAATGGACAGATAGTTTCCCACTTCCCAAAAGGGATATGAAAGAACTTACAAAAAAAAAAAAAAATCACAGCAGGGACCAATCAATTAAAAACAAAAACCAGAACCCAGACCAATAAAAAAATAGGCAAGCTGTGTGATCGATGTTACAGGCACCTGGCTGAGCAAGGCACTGCAGCTGAGACCCACATTTAATTCTGGGGTTTTGGCAGCTCAGAAACAAATCGTCAAGCCTGGACCTAACACAAAGCTGGACACAGAGTGGACCTCAAAAGTCACCCTGCTGTCAATTGATGGGGGTGAGGGTGGGCAACCTTCTCCAGGATCAAAAGGACTCCTGGTCATTTATTCCACGTGGACAGACATGAGATAATTTATTGCCCAAGCCTCTCCCTAGATAGAGAAGAAATAAATAAGCCTAGAACCCCAGGGTGAGGGGCAGGAGTGTTGGAGGAGTGGCACTGTTGTCCTTGGGACAAGGCCTACTGGGGAGAGGCAGCTTATGGGGAAGTTCACAAAGAGTCCACTCCTTTTTACCCAATGGCAGCCTGGCAGGGCCGAGCCTGGAGCGGAGATGCTGGCAGGTGGTGCAAATGGCTGCTACTCACCAGGAGACCACGGGCTTGGGTTCCCCCTGCACACGGATGCTCATTATGACATCTTGGCCTTCTCTTACTGACTGGTCCATAAGTGAGACCTGTAGGGGGACCCCAGAGTGTCAGGAAAGACAGGGAACAGCTTTGGTTCCTGGGGGCTGGAGGATCTGGGATGGGACTCTTTCACACAGCCTGACAGAGGCTGGCTCTGGGTAAGAAGGGTTAAATAGGAGCGAAGTTCCAGGTCTTGCTGGAGACTAAGCATGACCTCAGGAACAAGGACTGGGGTACATGGGGGACTGGGCACCACCCTCAGGGCTCTGACCTTGAAGGTAGGGGGTGCCTTGGAGCCAGTATCAGAACGGTGGTTCTGGCTGGGACTGAGCTTCATGGTGGGGGTTCTGGGCCAGGTCTCTCCAGGCTCCGGGAACTCCTCTGGGGGGCTCAGGTACTCCTCGTCTGAGGTGATGGGGCTGCTGAAAGGGGATGAGGACCCACCTGGAGGAGACACAGAGGAAGATGCCAGGAGAGGAAGGGGCCAGCTGGAATGACACAGTAGGCCAGGAGTTGAAGCAGCTGTCCATAGGCTAGCCCTGCCCTGACTTTACCTCTGGGCCCCCACTCACTTGCAGTGTGGCCTTGCCCAAGTGCTTGCTCTCCCTGAGCCCCTGAATCCTCCTCTGTCACAGACTCTGCAACACTGACCTTGTTGGCCCTCTGAGAGGGGACACCATAGGAATGGCCTGGGGCAAAGGATTCAAGCAGCAGATGGGTGCATCCTGGGCCTTGTTCAAGACCTAGAATTCCACTGGAGCTAGGAACCCACATTCCTGGCATGGAGAAGGGGTCCTAACTACCAGTCACCAGCTCCAAAAGCAAGTGGTGCACATCACTGGGACCCCAAAGCGGCATAGGCAGAACGCCTGTTTGTTGGTGAGCTGGGCCTGGTGCAGAGGAACACATACCTCAGACCAGCCCCATCCTGACCTCAGGCCAGAGCCAATGGGGTGACACCATCCAGACTGCCCTTCCCCCTCTCCCTTCTCAGCTTCCTGCCACAGAAAGCCCAGGAACACCTGTTAACCCCAGCCCTATGGAAAGAATGGACCCCCAAACTCTCAGGGGATAGGAAAGCAGAGCTGGAATAATCCACAAAACAGGGCAGCTCAAACTGGGGAGGAGGGGACCACCAGAGTCTGCCTTGGGGGAGGGGTGTCCCGAGGGCCCTGACGCCTTCCCCCGCAACTGGCCAGAGGCCCAGCCTCACTGAGCTGGCTCCTATCCGACTGCCAAATACAGACATGAATCTACCACAGCCCCTGGCCCCTCCTTCTGTTTCCCCACCCTAAGCCCCCATCAGGGATGCACCCCAACTCACCCAAGACTCTGCACACAGACCCCAGCTTGCGCCTGTCTTGAAGCTCTGCCCTGGCACCCAGCCCTCCTGCTGCCTGCCCTCTGCCCACCCCACCGGGCTCTCAAGGGAGTAGGAGTCCAGGAGCCCAGCCCCACTGGCCACACTGAGAAGGCCCTGCAGGAGGGGGAAGGAGGAGTTGGGGGCTGGTGGGCGAGAGGCTGGGTGGCAGGCAGTCCGGCAGCTGGTCGGGAAGGTGGTGCCTGCTGAGACCACAGGCAGCCTGGGCCCTGGAGGGGAGGAGCGGGGAGGGGCAAAGAGCAGCAAGGCTGAATTTAGCCACCCTGCTCACTGCTCAGCAGCGCAGTGGGATCTGTCTTTTCTCTCCTTACAGCTTCTAGGCCCTGACAAGAGCAAAGCCCCATGGGTGGTGCCTTGACTCAAGGTGTGGGGGGCCTCAGTCCCAGAGCAAGACAGGAGAGAGGAGGCACTGCACGGTGGCTCACCCTGATCCGCTCAGACGCATCCACCAGGGGTGGCTCCCACGACAAATGGCCCCAGTTACCCCTCATCCTAACCAAACCATTAAGCTCCCCAACCTGGGAATGCGCTGATGAGCCTTAAATACTACAGAGCCAAGCCACATCGTTTCCCCTGCACTGAGAATCAGAGAACTGTCAGGACCTTCACCTCCTTCCCAGAGGTGCCCTCCTCAATCTGAGGGGGCCCAGATCCCACCTCTGCCTCCCTGTTCCTGCCATGGCAGGCTTGAGCCAGCAGCCACCTCAGGGCACTAGCCCTGTACCCAAACCTCCTGCTGGCTCTGTTAAGGCACCTGCTGGCAATTTGCCTTCACCCGCTGGTCCACCAGGGCCAATGGTGAGAAGAATGGGGACTGTTTCTCCTAAATGACCCCTCATAACTAGCACCTGCTTGTTATGCCTGTTAGGCTGAGGAAGGGGCTTGGAAACAGAACCAGAGAGAATGAGGTATTGAACAGGGATTACGTGTTCTTCCTCCTCCTCCTGTCATCTCAGCCCTGCCCAGGGCCACATTCCCAGGCAATGACCTATGTTTCCCAGCACACCAGTGAGGAAGCAGGGGTGAGGACCAGATGGAGGAGGGGCCCACCATTCAGGCTGACTGTTTTGAGGTGGGGGTTGGGAAGGCAGTCAGAAAGGCACTTGGTGCTCAAGGGGTTGCCCTCACCTGATGCTGAGATCACAGGCATGGCCCCTGGAGGTAGGCACCCCCTCCCCTCCATGATCCTAGAGCTCCAGGCTCACCTCCAGGCTGTAGTGTGCTGAGGTGCCCCAGGCCCAGGGAGGGAGAACAGAGTCAACGCTGGGTGGGCAGGGTCTGTGGGAGCCTCAGAGACTCCTGGTGGTGGCCGGGGGAACAGCACCCTAGGGGCATCTAGCCATCAAGCTCGCTGGTCCTCATGCCCCTCTGGGTGAGACAAACAGCCAAATCAGCCCAGGCAAGAGTCTCAGGCTCCAGAAGGGGCAGAATAAGGCTTCTTCGAGACAAGACGGTGGTGCCTGCCTCTCCATACCCCCTAAAACTGCATGGTCAAAGAGGCTGATCAAGGATCCCAGGGGCTCCACACCAGGCTCTGGTGTCCTGGTTTACCTGGCCCCATAGCCAAAGCCACCTTTACAGTCAGTCCCTGATATCCCAGCCCTGCTCCATCCACAAGCCCAGTTCTCACTGTGGACAACATGGTTACATCAGCCAGGAAGCCAGGAGCAGATGTCCCCTGAACCTAACAGGCACATACACTCGCTGGCCCTAAACAAGTGGCCAGGGAAGCAATGCCCCATTCACACACACACACCTCCATGCTGACTTGACCTATGCACATGTCTGTCCTTTCAATACCGCTCCCAGGTCAAACTCACTTAATGAAAACACTCAGCCTCCCAGGTAGCTGGGACTACAGGTGCCCGCCACAGTGCCCTAACTACTGAGCTATAGGCATGGAGCCAAGAAACTATAATTTTAAAAAGCACCCCAGGTGACTCTTATGTACATTAAAGTTTGATACCACTACTAATCCTCTTGGGAGAAGGATACCCCAAAGAGGTGTTATCACTGAGTCTCACCTCACTGGGCCATTAAACTTCAGAGCAGGACTTTGAACCTAGGAGATCTGAGTCCATAGCCCGTGTGCTTTCCATGGCACTCACTGGCTTCCCATCTTAGGCAAGGGCTCTAACTCTACAACAGTTGTTCTCTTGTGCATCAAATCACCCAGATGGCTCCTTAGACCACAGATTGCTGGGCCTTACCCCCAGAGTTTCTGATTTGGTGGGACCGGGCAACTGGGCTGGGACCAATTATTGCATTTCTTTCTTTCTTTTTTTTTTTACACAGAGTCTCACTCTGTTACCCCCCACACAACTTCAAACTCCTGGACTGAAATAGTCCTTTTGCTTCAGCCTTCTGAATCGCTCAGACTACAGGCACGTACCACCAAGCTGGCTAATTTTTTCTATTTTTTTTCTTTTATGAAAAAATAGACTGGCTTAGGCTAGTCTGAACTCCTGAGCTCAAGCAATCCACTTGCTTTAGCCTCCCAGAATGCTAGGATTACAGGTGTGAGCTACCGCACCCAGCCCAATAAGTTCATTTCTGACACATTCTCCAGGTGATGCATATGGTGCTGGTCTGGGAATGATATTCCAAGGACCTCTACCCAGGGTCTTCTCTCCCATCCCACCCACACCTTCAGGCAGAGCTTCATAACCTTTGTCATTTTATGTTCTGCTGAGCCTCTATGTGCTGCTCAGGTTGTTCCAAAGGGCTTGGAAAGCCATAGGGACCTCTGTCCACCTCCTGCCACCTCATCCACAGCCCCTGACTGTTTAGGGGGACTCACGAGTGGGAAAGATGTGATAGTGGCTTCAGGAGCCTCTGGCTGATGGGACAGACAAGCCTGATACACAAATGACTATAAATAGCAAGTCCAAATGATAAGGTAGCAAGATGGGAACAGATAAGGCCTGGGGGTACGGACAGCAGGAGATGACTTTTGGCTCATGGAGAAAGAGGGAACAGAGGGAGGAGGCAGTACTGGAATTAGACTTTGGTTTAAGCAAATGGAAAAGCATTCTAGGGAGAGGAAACTGTATGTACAAGCAAATGTTTGAGGCAAAAAGCACATGCACAGAGGGCTAAGGTGCCAGTGCCTGGCTACAGCAGTGGGTAAAGAAATCAGGACTGGAGCATCCCACCATTAGAACAGGTGTCTCCCACTGCCATCAAGGGTCAGCCTCAGGGTCCAGATGGTAGAGGCCAGCTGAAGGTGTGTGGTCTTTACTCTTGAAGCAAAGGGGACTCTGGATTTTTGAGGAAGGCAGTGACACACTGCAGTTAACCCACTTCTTTGTGTTCTCTATGGTTTGGCCCCTCCCAAACTGCCCTCCAAATGTCCTGTCCCAGCAGGTTGTGGTGATACCACTATATAAAAGTGGGAGAAAAGGGGACATGGGACAGCCAGGAGGTAGACATTTCCACAGGAGGCTGACATGAATGTCTCCCCTTGAACAATGAGAAGAGCTGTGCTAAAGTTTTAGGTTTTCTTGGAAATGTACAAGGCACCAGAGGGAATTTCATGTGGGTAACCCTGACCTAGCCCCAGAAGTGCTAATAATTGCTTCCAAATGGTTGTGTTGGGTTGCTCCAGGTTAAACAAAATCTTAACATCAATAGTAAATTAGCTCTCCATTCTTCTGACAGGCCACGAATGTCCCACTCTAGGTAACAACCCTAGGGAGTCGGGGCAGCACCTGTGGCTCAGTGAATAGGGCACTGGCCCCACCCATATACCAAGTGTTGTAGGTTCAAACCTGGCCAAACTGCAACAAAAAAATAGCTGGGCATTGTGGTGGGTGCCTGTAGTCCCAGCTACTCGGGAGGCTGAGGCAAGAGAATCACCTAAGCCTAAGAGCTGGAGGTTGTTGTGAGCTGTGACACCACAGCACTCTACCCAGGGTGACAAAGTGAGACTGTCTCTAAAAAAAAAACAACCTTAGGGAGTCAATCTGTCGGGCAGGCAGGAGTTGGGAGGGAGATCTGAGTTTGGGCAAGGAGACCACACTCTGCTGCTTTTCCAGATTTTGTCCAAACCCCACTGGCAGTCACCACTATCAATTGCAAGGGACATTCTGCAACTGTGCAGCAAGTGGCTGGGGACCAGGGGCAAGAGAAGAGGGTACAGACATTGGTCCCATGGTTTTCCTCTTTTCCTTCTGGATTCATGACCCCAGTAAGCACGTTCTTTTCTGCTGTGATAGTGTTGACCATAGAGTGGAACGAGAATGAGCCTTGATAAGCTATTACATTCTCTGGCCCAAATGTCCTCAGCCAACTCACCCTCCCCACAGACCTGGCAATCTTACTGAGTAAGCACCCCAGGAGTTATGATGATACTCACGCTACAGATAACTGTGCCAGCTAAGATACTGTGAAGAAGCCAAGGTCTTTGCTAGAAAATGCTAGAATTCTGGGCTCAAATGAATGAGAACCAGTGCTTAAGGAGAGGACTGAGGTGGGCCCCTGGAGCCACCCACATCCCCTTTCCTCCTGACCAGCATCCGAGGACCTCCGGTCAGAGCTCACGATGTGTGTGAGGCACATGTGCTCACACTAGGCATGCAAAGGAAATGAATGGGTCCCACCTGAGGCCATTTAAATGCACAGTTATTATTATAAAATGAAATGAAATAAAAAATGCAGTTCTTCAGTCACTGAAGCCACATTTCAAGTGCTCAACAGCCACAGGTAGCTCCAGTAACTAACATATTGGACAGTGCACATATAGAAAATTTTTATCATCACAGAAAGTTCTGTTGATCAGTGCTGCTGTAGAGCAATTTGCTAAAGCTTTCCAAGCCTCAATTTCCTCCTCTGTAACATGGGCATAATAATAGAACCTACCTCACAGGGCTGTAAATGTGACAACCCAATCACATTTATAATACCAGCCTGATATCTATGAAGCACTCAGTAGGCAGTAATTAATCACATGATTTTTTTATCTGCCACTCAACCTAAGCTTATGTGCTTCATGGGGACTTGTTTCCATCACCCTAAATCATATGTTGCTTATGACATCCTAGGCAGACTGCAGGTGTGCAAAAAGGCTGCTGGCCTGGTGCCAGCTCTACATCACTTTACTCTCCACATTTCTGTCTTCCCATCTGTAAAATGGGAATATTGCCACCTGTCATATGTCCCTTCAGGGAGTATACACAGCACAATGTAGCTCAAGGGAAGAGATGTGAACAGAATTGGAAAAAGCATATGGCACTCTCCAAACAGAAGAAACTGTTTAGAGAGATGTAGCACTTGGCACCAGGTTGGCACTCAATAAACGCTCGTGTGATGGATGTAGGCAGCAGCTGAGGATGCTTTGCTTTGGTTAAGCACACTTCTCACACTCCACAGTCACCTGCCCTGATCCTCACATCTTCTTTGGGAGAAGGGCTATGGTCTTAGTTATTCAGTGGAGTGGGAGGGCCTAAGGAGCTGGTGAGGACCAGGCCCCACTGGCACAGACACCGCCCCTAAACCACACCACCTGAGGCTGCATTCTCTAGTCAACCATTCTCTAGTTACCAGTGTTCGCAACCAGGAACTGAGATCTGTAGGCTCTCAAAATTGGGTGCTATTGGGTGGGCACCTCAAGAGGATGCTGGGCAACTAGCCCTAGTTACCATGGCATGGGCAGGGGGAGGGTGAGGAGTAAGAAAGGGAGGTGGCTGCATCCAGGACTCTTCCCACGAGACACTGCCCACTGCCTCCCTCCACCTGCTCCCCACCACACCCACAGCCACACTACTGGGCACCCTCCCTAGCCACACCCCTCACTCCCTGCAGAGTGCAGGCCTGGGACGCCCCAGTGCCCTGTCCTTGCCAAATGTCTGTGCCACCCCTGGTTCCGCCTACTCCTGCTTCTCTCCAGGTCCACTGGCCCCTGTCCAGCCACTCTGGATCAAACAGTGCCTTTTAGGGTAAGAAAGTCAGCTTGCTCCACAGCAGCCAGAGCTGAGTCTAGACCCACATGCCTGCTTCTCAGGCCCTGGGGCCCTTGAGCCAGCTAACTTATGGGGGCTGCTCTCTTGCTGCAATGCCTGGTGCATCAGACCAATGTGATGAAGGCTTTCTAGCTCCCCAGAGATACCATGACAGCCTGAGGATGAGAGGCTGGGAAATATGGAGGGCTTGGGGGCTGTGAGCTTTGCAGGGCAGGAGTAGAGTCCCCAAGGCATCGAGAGTGTGAAGAAAAGGGCAGAGAAGAATAAGGCACTTCCCGGATCCTCATGGAAGCCTGAGCACAACATCACCCCTTAATAACGCTAACAACTAACATTTGTCTACAGCTTTACAGTTCATAAAGCTCGTTCACACATTCACTTTCATCTGTGAGGATGGCATAATTATCTCTGGTTTACAATGAGGAAACTGAAGCTCAGGGAGGTTCAACTGGCAAACAGAACTCCCCGTTAAGGGCTGACAGCCACTTTGCCCAAGTTGTTTTTTCAACCTTAAAAGGCTCCCAAATGGCCCTGAGCCAGGGCACCCCCTACACATCCCTTGCCAAATCTCAGCCCAAGCCATGCATTGATCAGAGTCCTGGAGCTGGGCTTGAGCTTCCTAAGGGGAGCTGGGAGCTGAGTCAGAGGCCAGGTCCCAGAGGTGATGGTAGGACAAACGCACACCGTGGAGGAACAGGTATGATTCGGCACAGTGGAAGGGGTAAGGAGAAAGCCTAAAACATGGGCTCCTTGGAGGGCTATGCAAGCTAAAGAAGATGAAGACCTGCTGTTCCACAAGCCAGATGGTGGAACCAAAGGCTCTAAGGTAACGTGAGACTGAGACCGGACACCATCAAGAACTCTCTCATATAGATCGGCGCCTATAGCACAGTGGCTAGGGCACTGGCCACATACACTGGGGTTGGCAGGTTCAAACCCAGCCCAGGCCTGCCAAACAATGACAACTATAAAAAATAAAATAAAATAAATAAATAGCCAGGCATTGTGGCGGGTGCCTGTAGTCCCAGCTACTTGGGAGGCTGAGGCAAGAGAATTGCTTAAGCCCAGGAGTTTGAGGTTGCTGTGAGCTGTGATACCACGGCATTCTACCAAGGACGACACAGTAAGACTCTATCTCAAAAAAAAAAAAAAAAGAACTCTCTCATTGTGCAGGAGCTGAGCCTTGGGACCACAACCTGCAGGCTCTCCCATCTTGTCTCCTATAGCACTCAGTGGAAGAAGGGGACAGAACACCATGTGCTATTCCCCTCCTGGCATATCCCACCTCTCCTTGTGCCAGTCTAAATCCCAGCCTCCTTCAAGGCCTCATGTCTCTCGGTGCAGGCATCCGGCAACACTGACCACCTGTTTGACTGTCCTCAGCAATGGATTCTTCTTCCCAGCACTGTCCCCAATCTAGGTGCTTTGATCCAGGTTTGGTTCCCCAGTGGTAACCCCCACTACCCATACTCACCTCTCCCACCCCTGCAGCCCAGGGTTGGTGCATTGTCTGGCTCAGTAAGCTAAATGAGCTGAATTAGCCACATACACTGACACGGGGCCAGCTTTGCTGGAACCAGAAAGAAACTGGGCTGAAACCCAAAGAAAGTAGTCTGACACCAAGTAAGGGCTTTCATAAAATAGAAAACAAGGCAGCCTCAACACTTCCCTCTCCTGAGAGAGGTGCTTTCAGCTGTACCCTCTTTATAGCTTTGGGGTCAAAAGCAGTAGGGGGCTGTGGGTTGTAGCACTTGAAAGCATCTTTCACTGGGAGAGAGGACTGTCCTATGGAGGAAATGACTTCAGAAGGTTTATGGTGGCTCTTAAGCCCTTTGAGCTGAGAGATTCTTTTTTTTTCTGATTTTTTTTTCTCCACAGGACCCTGTGCAGGGAAATGCCCTGGGAGGGTGGCATTCAGAGGATGTCTAAAGGCACGTTTCACTGACATCATGAATTGGCCAGCCTTATGTGCACCTTGGGAGTTTGGCCCCTGCCCTGAGGCCAGGGTCATTTAAAATGCTTCCACCATAGCTGCTGGCACCACCAGAGCTGCCAGCCTCGAGGACGGACTGTGCATGGACTGTGCAGCTGGCTGAGAGCCCAGACTCTTGGATTTGAGTGGGAAGGGAGTGGAAAGAGGCCTGGGCCCATGGTGTTCCTCAGAACCACTAGAAAGGTTACAGTTCTCCTTCACCCAGCCCCAGGCTTGACAGTCTCCCTACCAGGTCTCACGGCTAGTGAGGCAGCACAGCTGGCCTGGCCCAGCTCGTTGGTGGCGGTGGCCATGTAGCTCCCAGCGTCGGCTGTCCGGGCCTCCCTGAGCAGCAGGGTGTGCCGTTCCCCCTCGGCCCGGATGAGGAGGCGGCCCTCACTGTGCAGCATTGACCCATCCTTGTGCCAGGATACTGTGGGGAAGTACCAGGGCACATTTTGATATGTTCTCTGGGCGCCAACTAGGGAAATCTCACCTTGCCCCGCACACCCCACAGGAACTCAAACCATTTTTCTCACCACCCCAGGGAATTGTGAGGGATCTGCCCTCACTCAGGGAAGCCAAGGTTGGGCTTGGGAGGAGAGTGGTGGTCCTGAGAAATCTCCCTTCACACAGACACACATGCAAGTCAGGGCCTCCTCCCCACCCCTCCCTTTCCTGTCCCACATGCCCCACCCTCCCCCAGCCTCAGCAGGGCTCCAGCCCTGGATCTTACCTTGAGGTGGGGGATTGGCGGTGACGATACACTTGAGCAGCACGTCAGCCCCTGGTGCCACCACCACATTCTGAAGAGGAATCTCAAACGTGGGGGCTTCCAGGGGCTCCTCTCCAGCAGACACGTAGGAATCATCTGAAGATTCTGTTGGACACAGGGGTGACAGGGTAAGGGGACATGATCTCTGTGGGGAAAACTCAGGGGGAGACCCAGCATCGGCAGCCTGCATCCTAGAAAGCCACAGCTATAGAGAGGGGCTTCTAGAAGACAGGGACTGAGGGAGCAAAGGGTCTCCCTCCTAAATGTCCTGAGACAGGGAAAAAAGGAGGTCAGAACAAGGATTCTCAAACAGGACAGTGTGGTCTTGACTCCAGTTAGTTTGTTCCTCAACTTCACCCACAATTAGAGTGTTGGTTTCTGGAGGAAGCCAGGGAATGTGCTGTGTATGTCTCCACGTAAATCAGTCCTCGCGTGTGGTGTATCAGGCCCTATGCAAGGCACTCTGAAGGGTACAAGAAGGACAGAGGACAAGCTGAGACTTAAGCAATAAGAGGCAACATATCACAGGACAACCTCTGGTGAACTGTCGAATTTGTGATACCACTGGATTCAAGGGAAGAATGGCAGGGTGTGTGAAAGGCCTATGAAGATGAGCTTTGATTTTGTCCATTCAGCAACAGTGACACTGTGTTTACTGCATACTGAGCACTGTACAGGTACCGGGGACACTACAGGAAATAAGATGCAGCCTGGCTTACAGGAAACTCATACATACAAAGAGATAATGAAACTCCATTGTCATGTATCTCTCTAGGTATTTTCCAACTCTGACATTCTATAAGCTAGATAAAGAACAATGTAGGCAGCCAAAAGAACAGGGAGAGTCTCAATTCCGCTGTTTTCCAGCTACATAACCTTGGGCAAATTAGATAACCTCCCTGAGCCTCAGTTTTATTATCTGCAAGATGGAGGGGATAATACCCAACACTCTTCAGAGCTGGCACACAGATGAAAGGAGGTAACATCCTTCATTAACATTGTGCTGGGACGAGGTTGTGGGTATCCAATAATGGTGACCAGTAGGACAATCAACAAGAACTTAACCATCTCTAAAGATTCTGAGGAGGTAATACTTAAATGCAAAACAATTTTGAAGAAGAAAAATACAGAGTGGTAAGTGCAATGAAAGAGATACTGGCAGGGTCTCCTGGGAGTAGAGAGGAGAGGCATCTAGCCTGGAGAAGCAGTGGAAGCATCTTCCTCTGCCTCTCTCCATGTGTGGTCCCCAAGCTGATGCTTAGAATGAACATTACCCAGGGCATTCTTCTGCTGGTGATATTAGTCATCACTTCTGGGAAGGTTAGGAGACAACACACAGGTAGGCAAGTATAGGAACTCCTGGTCAGCTCAGTGATGGAAGTGCAAGGATGTGAAAAAGGAGGCTGGAAGAGGAGGTTGGGTCAGATCTCAGTGGGGACAGATGGTTGGAAAAGCAGAGTAAAGAGTTGGCCGGCCTAAAGTCTGCCTATAATACAGACTTGGCAAATTATTTGAGACCATCTATCATCTCTTCTCCACAGCATATGGGGGCTTGATGGGGCTCCTTAGGTCTCCCCATTAGTAGTCCTTGACCCAACAACATAGCAGGCCACTGGACCCAAGGACCTGTGCAGAGATCAGGGTCACCAGTCTTTGCTCACATCTCAGCCCCACCCAGTCTGCATCAGAACAGTCACACTGTGCCTACCAGTGGCAGGTTCTAGCACAAGAGCCTTCACAATCCTTCACTCAAGCTTGAGCTTCGGTCCATGCAGTCTCTGGCAAGCCCACCCTCATATCGGACTAGAATCCTCAGGCCAAACAGCAGAGCAGTCTTGCTCTCTCCAAACCCCCTCCCACCCGGGTCTAGGCACCTTCTCCGCCCTCCTTGCGGCCTTACCGAGGTCAGGGGAGGTGGGCCGGGTCCGGCGACCTTTGCCCTGACTGCGGGCCCCTCTGCGGTCCCAGGGTCCCCAGGGACCGTCGTTCTCCGGCCCTCTGCGCAGCCTCTTCTCAGCCTCAGGCCCCGCTCTGTTCTTTTCCAAGGTCTGGGGCACAGCAGCGCCCTCCAGGCCCGGTGTGGCCCAGGGCAGGAAGCGCACGGCCTGCGCTGGGGGCTCCCGCTTTCGTCCCGGGGGGGCTTTCGTCCTGGCCTCGGGGGTATCGGCGGCGGGGAGTGGCACGGGGCTCCTGCACTCTTGAATAGCTCTGCCCCGGGTCAGCGGGAACTGGTCTCGCCGCCTAACCTCCTGCTGTGGGCCTTCCCCCGGTTCCGTCCTGCCCACCGGCCCACGACTCCTGGGCCTCCCTGGCTCGTCCCCAGCCTTCCCCGCGACGTTCGGAGGGGCCGGCTGGACGGTGGCGGGGCTCACAGCCCGCGAGGTCTTGGGAGTGGAAGGCTGGGAGAAGAGCGGCGGCTCGCCGGGCTCTCGAGGGGACGGGGCGCGCTGCAGCGTGGAGCGCAGGGACTCGTGAGAGCGCACCAGCTCCTCTCGCGACGTGGAGCGGCGGATGCGGCCCAGCTCTTGGGCGAAGCGCAGCTCGAGTTCTGTGGCCGGGCTGCGCTGCCTTGTGCGCTCGTCCAGAGAGGCTGCCTTCTGCTGGAACAAGCGGCGCCGCTCGGCTACGCTACCGGGCGGCGCCCGCAGCTCCTCCTGCGAGGTCCCAGGCGTGCCCCACGGCGCGGCGCCCTCGGACTTGGGCTGCTCCAGAGAGCGGGCCTTGCGCAGGGGCACCCAGGGCCGTAGGGGCGCCGGCGGCGAGTCGCTGCGCTCCAGGCTGCGTCGTCGTTCCTCAAAGAACTGCAGCTTGTCCAGGATGCGGGAGCCGGCGCGCACCAGCCTAGGCGAGCGGCCCAGCGCCGACAGGCGGCCTGAAGCCTCGCTCAGGGGCGTCTGGGACCTGGAGTCTACCGTGCCCGCCAGCGAGGGCCCCGACGACTTGGACTTTTTCCCTCGCTTCTCTTCGGCGATGATGTCCTCAGGCTGCAGAGGCTCCTGAGTGCGCCGGTGGGGCGATGTGGGGGTCGCTGCGGGCTGGGCGCTGGGTCCCAGCGGGGACCGCTTACCCACCCGAGGGGACGGTGGGGGGAGCAGCGCGGATTTGGAGGGAGGCGGAGGAGCCGCGCGACGCGGGGCTTCGCTGGCCGGCTGAGGCTGAAGGTCGGGCTCCTCCCTGTGCAGTCCACTCTGAGGAACGCTGCTGCAGAACCAAGACGAGGAGGAGTGGAGGATTTAGGGGGACTCCCCCCCTAGACCCTTAACTAGTGACAGGAATTGGGCGGTGGGCATGCTGGGCAGGCTTGTGGGTGACATGGTCCAGACCCTTCTGTCCTCCCACCCCCGCCCCCCAAGAGAAGGGCACAGCCAGAGCAGGTGCTGGGGAGAGGTTGGCGGCTCTGGCACCAGAACATCAGGCTAGTGGCTGGGTCCAGATAAAGACCCAGCCCCAGGGACTCTGGCCAGCCCCCTCCCCCCAGCCCGGGAAGCTGGGAAACAGCCGAAACAGAACTGAGCATGAGGGAGAGAAAAGAATGAGGCTTAGAACCCAAAGGATGAAGTGATGTGGGAAGACAGGAGGGTTGGGTGGAGAGGGGCCTTCTCAGGAATGCAGCCTCCCACTCATTCCTGCCTCCAGCTGGCCCCACACCCCTGCCCATTCTCAGCAGGGCACACCCCCTCACAGCGGCCCCTAAAAGAGCAGCAGCCACCTCCTGGACCAGACACAGCCTTCAAAGAGCAGTGTCCCATCCCCGACACCATCACCAGTGCTGTCAGGACACAGCAGGTGGCAATGGGATACCCAAGCCCCATTCTTTGCTCAATCTACCCCCAGTGTAGACCTTTGACTTTGTTCTGCCCCTGGGAAAGGTACCTTGAATCTTTGGAAACACCCCTGAGAAGCACAGAAGCCCCCACAAAGGAGTATGCCAGAAATAATTACCAAGTGGGCTTGAATTGGGGGGAAGAGGGAAGAGGAGGGAAAGAGCCAGTTATCCCAGAGTACCTCTCTGACTTAACACAGCTTTGATGCCCAAGAACTGGGCCTCAGTTTCCCCATCTAGATCCTTGGGGGGCACATCGAACATAAAGATTAGCAAGAAAAGGAATGAATCAGATCTATAATACCTGACCCATTAGAAAAAGCTCAATAAAAACTTAGGAAATGGCCAATTGAATACTTACTGCATATACTAAGTGCTTAAAATAGATGCAGTCATTTAATCTGCACAACAGTCCTGTGAGATAGGAACTGTTATTATCCCGAATTACAGATGAAGAAACTGAGGCTTAAAAGAGATCAAATGCTTTACCAAGGTAATACAGATAAGAAATGGTTTTTGCTAGAATTGAAACCCAGGAAGTCTGGGCTCATGCCTGAAGTCCTAGCACTCTGGGAGGCTGAGGCAGGTGGCTTGCCTGAGCTCAGGAGTTCGAGACCAGCTTGAGCAAGAGTAAGACCCCATCTCTACTAAAAATAGAAAAACTAGCCGGGTGTCATGGCAGGTGCCTATAGTCCCAGCTACTCGGGAGGCTAAGGCAAGAGGACTGCTCAAGCCCAAGAGTTTGAGGTTGCTGTGAGCTATGATACCACAGTACTCTACCCAGGGTGACAGAGTGAGACTCTGTCTCAAAATAAAAATTAAACCCAGAAAATCTGAATCCTGAGCCTTTAATCCCTCTCAAATTTTGGGGTTTTCAGGGGCACATAAGGGAAGAGAAATAGTAGAGTAGTAGCCAAAAGCAGAAGTTCTAGGGGTTTCCAAACCTAAAGATGTTTTAGCCTTCCTGGAATCTTGTAGCCAGCCACCCACACTACAGACCCACCTCTGACCAAGGGAAAGGGGAGAGGTAGCAATCAAGATTGCCCCAAGGGAGAAAAACCTCAGCCAACCATCTCCAGAGAGACAGAATTTGCTCTGGGGGAGGGACAGTTGAGTCCCTGAGAATGGCCTCTGGTAACTGGGTGAAGCCTGGAGAGAAATTGGGGACAGCAGAGGAGGCCTCTTGCTGGCAGCTCTGTGCTCTAGGCCAGACTCTGTACCACAGATATCACTAAGGAAATGAGTTCCTCCAAAGTTGCCATAGCAACTGCAGGCTCCCGGCTGGAGCCTGGTAAAGAAAGGCAGGGAAGGAAAGGCAAGTCCAGGGCACTGGAGCGCCTGGTAAGGCCAAGAAGATAGGCTAACGGAGCCTCTTTGCCCCTGCCCCACCCTCTCTTCCATCTACCACTAGCCATTTCATCCACCCTTGAAAAAGCCTCCTCTGCAGGCCCTCTCTTTCTCCTCCACGATGGTACCTGCCCCCAATACCCATGACCATCATCAGCCAGGTACCCCTCAGTCCTCCAAGTGCCCCCAATACCTTTATTATCATCAGCTACGCCCCTCTTGCTATAACCTCCTTCCTGTATCTGCCAGCCCCACATCTCCAAAAATGGCTCCAATGTCTCACTCCAACACCTCCGCTCTCTACCACCCCCTACCAGGACAACCTTGAACCCCATCCTGTGGGGTTCCCATGATAGAGATCACACCATACCCCCTGCCCCCTTCACTTCCAGCCCTCCACCTCCACCCCAGCCCTGTCTCCAGCCCCTGCACCCCTTGCTCCCCCCATCCCAGCCCCCTCCTCCTGCTCTCCCAGACCCCTGGCCCCAGCTGCCCCTGGCCACCTCGCTGTCTTCTCTCTCCCGGTTGCTCGATTGCTCCCCTGCTCCCTCCTGCTCTCCTGGGAGCTGCCGTGCAGAAAGGTTCTGTTCCTCCCAGAAAAAGGCCCACATGGGAACAGGAATGTGCAGAGAGATGAAAAGGCAGCAGCTGCTGAGACAGCAGGCACGGAGGGGGCCCCCGAGGGAGGGGTAATCCTGGGGACAACTGGAGCCTGAATGGGTGAGGTAGGAGAGGGCCCCTGAGAAACTGGAGATCTTGCAGAAGATGAGGAGGGGACAGGGTTCCACGAGACCACAGACCACGAAGAGGCACAGTGAGCCAGGACAGGTGGGAGCAAGAGGACGTGGGTGGTGATGGCACAGGAGGAGGAGAGAGCAGTGTGGGAAGACAGAGTGGAAGGGGGTGAGGAGTGCACAGGGAGATGGTGGAGGCTGACTGAGCAGTGAGGGCAGCGCAGGACAGCATGGTGAGATGGGACAGTGCAGGCCCAGGTGAGGCCATTACTTACACGTGGATCGAGAACGCCCGTCCTCTGTACAGACTGAACGCGCTGCCGTACAGGTCACTGGCCACCGAAAGGCTATCCTCTGACCCCCAGCTTGCGCCCACCAGATTAGCTCGAGATGCCCGCACCAGCGGCTCCACCCCCAGGTGCCGTGGCCCGGCCCCGGTTGCCTGTGCTTGCCTTGGGCTGCCCGGGAGGTGGCGGGTGCCACCCCCACTGCCCGCTTCCTGCTCCAGGACCGTCTGCCCGCTGCCCCACCAGCTCACTTGCTCCTCTGAGGTGCCTGTCATGGAGGTCGGGGGTGTGTCCAGAGAGGTGCCCACCAGGGTGTCAGAGCCCCCTAGAGAAAGAAGTACTGTGAGACCTGAGGTGCCCCTGATGGGAAACCCGCCTGCCTGCTCTTTGATCATTCCAGAGAGCTCACCCGTGGGGGTGCTGAAGGCCCCATCATCCTGAAGCTCCAAGCGCTGGGTCCCCTGCACATCGCTGATGTCATCCTCAGCTGTCTCTGAGTCTGGAGAAGAAGGGTCTGTGTGGGCAGGGCCCTCCTCCCTCTGCCGCCATCTCTTCCCTGTGTCGCCTCCTGCCTCCCCCACACAGGCTCCATCTCATCACTGGTAGGGCTGCCAGTGCCCTGTCTTCTCCTCTTTTGCTCCCCACATCCCCCAGCCCAATCTGGGATGCTCAGGATAATCCCTCCCATGCCAGTGTCCTAGTTCCATCTCTGGGCCCTGGCTGTTTGCCCTTATCTCTGTGAGGTCCTTAGAACTGCCATCCCCCATCCCAACCACTTAATGAATTACCAAGGCCTCATACCCTCTCCCTCTTCCCCTTATTAATGGCAGCATAAGTCCTTATTCAGCCCCCCAAATAACAAGGTCCTAGGTTTCAAGGCTCTAGAGTCTGGGTTCCAGTACAAAGGGTTGTCACCTCAGAGTCGTACTGTCAGGGCACTCGACCAACTGCAGGCCAGCCTGTCCTCTACCCCAAACCAGCTGGAAGGCAGCAAGGTGCAGCTGAGGCAGGGTGAGGAGAGGCGGGGGCCAGATAGGGAAGAAGGGGAGCAGGGGGCTAGGTCAGGAGCCAGTTTCCTACCGTAACTTTGCTTTCTGCAGGAGCGGAAAACTTCGCTTCCATAGGAGCAGCAGGAGAAAGACAGGGACAGACTGTTATCAGAGCGTTTGTGGGGTAGGGAAGGGAAGGCAGGCAGGACAGAGGGAGGTATGAGGTACCCAGTGCTCTGAGATGTCCTGTGGGGATGAGTGAGGGGATGGAGACACCTGGGGTGTGCCCAGCACTGGGGAACCCCCATATTTGGGCTGCTAATTTCAACTGCCCCAGCGATTCTGGGACCCTGGGCACTTATTGGTGCAACCACTGGCCACACACATATACCTGCTTGCACTGAGCCCAGACACAGACCCAAGCTTCCCATTAGGGGTCAGGCCCGTTCTCTATTAAAATATCTACATCCTGCTTTGACCTCTCCCTGCAAACCAACCTCCATCATGATGTGACAGGCACCTTCCTCAAGATCCCTCTTCTCCTGCTGAAAAATCCTTAAAAAATGCCCAGTGGCTAAGTTAGGAGCAAAGTTTTCTGGGCTTATTTTTCAACTTCCCAAACTCTATTAAGTTCTGTGCCTCAGTTTCCCTTCTGGGTGCCATGACAAGCAGGAGCCATGTACTGGCTACCAAAGCATGACACTGAGCTCCTCCCCACTTGGCCCCACAGATGGAGAACAGGTAGCCCACCCCATGGCAGGGTGTGCTGTTGAGACTCCACCCACTGCTGTCCTCTCTCTGCTGCTGGGCACAGGGGGCCTTCTTGGGTGTGTGCATAAATGAGTGTGGGGATGTATAGGGAGGTCTCGCATCTCATGAACTGTCTTCAGGGCCTTGATGTCTTATGAAGGAACATGGACCAAGAGGATTGGGCTTGGGCTAGAGCAAGGATGCCCACAGTCCACGCACCATGGGTGAGTCGGCCAAAGGCCCTGCGGGAATGGCCGGTTTTCTGAAAGAGAAAAGCCAGAATGAGTAGTTGAGGAGGAGGCGCTTTCCTGAGGTTCCTATGCCTCCCATTCAAACCTGCCCTATCTAGCAGAAACACATTCCTGAGGCCAGTGTGTGTGGGGTGGGGGGGATGGGGTGGGAAACAGACACCCAGAGCTACCGGCTACCCCCCTAGGGAAAGTCTCTACTCTGCCCTCTTCCAAGCTACCCAGCTGGGTTCCCAAGAGGAGCAAGGGAGGAAGGAGAGAACAGCAGGCTTTGGGTGGAGCGCTGGGACTCCCGGCTGGACAGAGGCTCACAGCCTGGGACCTGAGCAATACGGAGACAGAGAGGACAGGAGACAAGGAAGTCAGGCAGACTGAAGGGAAAAGGAGAAGACGGGGGGGGTGGTGGTGGTGGTGGTGCTTGAATGACAAGAAGATGGAGGGACCAGGACACAGATTCCTGATGCGGGGAGGGCAGATTCCTGGATAGGTGTCAGGCGGGTCGGGGAAGGGTGATGGGGGCAGAGGGTAAGGTCTACGAAGGGCTGGAGCCTCACGAATGCAGAAAGGAGGCCCGGGTACGCAGAGGACAGGGCAGGGCTTGGGGAATTTATTGAGCTCAGCGCGGATCCGTGTGCGTTGCTTTCAGGAGCTCCGGAAGATGGAAGGCTCCAGAGTGGGGGGCTGGGGAAAGCCGAGCAGGGGGTCGGGGCTTGGGAAGGACAGAGGCGAGGGAAGACGAGGTAGGAAAGAAGCAAGTGGGCGCTCCACGCCAAAGCCTGCGCTGGGGGCCCTCCCGGGTGGTCGCGGGCTTTGCGGGAGATCGTGACTGGTGTCTGCCCTTCAGCGTGGAAGGGGCCTGAGCGCTCGGGACGCGGTCTGGGGCGACCCCCGAAACGCTCCCAGCCCGCTGCCCACGGTCGGATTGGGGTGGGGCAGGCGCCGCTCCAGCGCCCCCTCCTCCGGGCCTGGCCACGGTGACCCGCCCTCCCTCTGGGGCGCCCAGCCCTCCCTGGCCCCTCCCGGAGCCGCCCGCCCCCGGAGCCCTCACCTGAAAACGCTTCTTCACCCACAGCTTCTTCATGGCGGGGGAGGGGGCCGGGCCGGCGGCCGGGCGAGGAGGGGACGGGCGGGGGCGGGGCGGAGTCGGAGGCGGGGCCGGGGGCGAGCCGGGGAGCGGGCGGGAGCCGGAGCGGGTGGCGGAAGGAGCCTGGGGCCTCAGGAGCCCGGGAGGGGGTAAAGCGGTGGCGACGGTGGCGGCGGCGGCGGCGCCGGAGCCCGCCTCTCCCCCTCCAGCCTGTATCCCACCTGGCGCCCCTTCCCTTTCCTGTCCCCTTGCGTCTCCTGGAGCGCCCCTCACCTGCCTCCCATCGTGACCACCTGACACCTCCTGGTGTCAAGAGCCGCGCACCCCGACCCTGCGTCTGCCTCCTGTGCCCTGGGCACATGGGGAAACTGAGGCACAGAAAGAGGTGCAGTAGCCCCTAGTTTAAGCTATTCTCTTGTTGGCAGCCGAACGCAGCCTTCTCACCACCCCCGCTCCTCCCGCGGGGCCGCTCTGGAAGGTCAGCAGCATCTTGACTTGCTCACTCCACAAACATGCGCACACGTACACTGTGCCAGGCAGTACCCAACCGGCCGCAGGGCAAGGCGCCGGATGGGGGCGCCCAGGTCAAACGCAGGGCAGGGGTCCTTGGGGGTGGGGGCTCTGTCCTGACGTGGACCAAGACTATGAAAACACCCTGGCTCCTCAGAAATGCTGGAAAGGGGTTTACTTACAATTTCTTAACCTCCCCCCATGCTTTCACACACACACCAGCTAAGATGCTCACAAGAGTCTACTCATGTTCTCACGCACAGGTCGGCACACTCACTGCTTTTTTTTTTTTTTTTTGACAGAGTCTCACTCTCTCACTATCTTGCCCCAGGTATGGTGCAGTGGCATCATTGCAGCTCACGGAAACCTCCTGGGCTCAAGCGATCTTCCTCCCAAATACCTGGGACTACAGGCACAACAATGCCTGGCTAATTTTTCTATTTTATGTGAGATGGGGGGCTCGCTCTTGCTCAGGATGGTCTCAAACTTCTTAGCTCAAGCAATCCTCCCATCTTGTCCTCCCAGAGTACTAGGATTACAGCAGTGAGCCACTGTGTGGGCCACGAGCACCACTTCTTTGTGTTCATTTCCTCTCCCTTACCCCTGCCCTATTCAGCACTAAGCAAACTTCACTCACACAAAATTCTATTCCCCATAATCATTATAGCTAAATAGCTTTAGCAATTATTATGTGCAAGGCACTTTACAAATGTTACCTCATTCACAGCAACCCTGTGAGTTTGAAACCTGTACCCATTTAGCTAACGAGTGACTGAGGCTCAGAGAATTCTGTCACTTAGGCTAAGCCATATAGGTTGGGGACTCCACTTGTCCCTCAGATAGGAATTCCATCCCAGTATGCACAGGTAGTGTCATTCCTGGTTTCTAAGTAAATATGAACACTTATTGCATGCTTAGTATGTACCAGGCATAGTGCTAAGCACTTTTATGAATACACTCATTTAATCTTCACAATGAGGAGGAAGACTAAGCCAGAGAGGTTACGTGGACTGAGCCAGGATTCTAACCCAGTTACTATGACCAGGTTGTTCATCATCCTCACATGCTGATTGGTCAATGGGTCCCTTAACCATATTTCTTTAAAACTGGGGTTTGAAATAAATGCAGGAACAGACTGATAAATTGTGCTCAGCCTATACAGTGTTTGACGAGGGGCAAACATGACTGATAACAGCACTCATTATTTTCAGGTTCTACTTGGCTCCTGTGATTAATTGAGCTTGTGGACTCTTTAATTTTTATTTATTTATTTGAGATAGAGTCTCACTCTGTTGTCCAGGTCAGCGTGACATGGTGTCATAGCTCACAGCCTCAAACTGTGAACTCTCAAACTCCTGGGATCAAGTGATCCTCCTGCCTCAGCCTCCCAAGTGGCTGGGACTACAGGCACCCACCATAATGCCTGTCTAATTTTTTCTATTTGTAGTAGGTCTCGCTCTTGCTCAGGTCAGTCTTGAACTCCTGAGCTCAAGAGGTACTCCCGCCTCAGCCTTCCAGAGTGCTAGGTTTACAGGCTTGAGCCACCACACCTAGCCAGTGGATCCTTTATTTTAAAGTTTAATCTGTATCTTATACATTCTGGGTGCATGCAAGTGTTGTTTTCCAGACCACCAGGGGCAAGTGTTCTACATACAGACATAAGCACAGGGACGTGCACCGAGAGGGTATGTGTGTGTGTCCATACTAGTTCCAGTGAGAGGTCCCTGCACAGCCACAGGCTCTTTTCCTATCCACCCCCAAAGGCACCCACTCACAGATGAGGGAACTGAGTTGGGGAGATGGGGTAACTTGAGCCCCTGTCCACCAGGAGAATCCGAGGGGCTGGCACATTCCTTAGCAAAAATAACCAATAGGCAGCAGGCGTGAGTGACGGGACAGCTGGGCCCAAGAGGGGCCGGCAGGATTCTGTGTTCTTGCCCTAGGCCAGCACTGCTCACCCCTGATTCACTGGCTTGGGACATATTCTCAGGGTGGGCCTCCTTAGCTAGCCCCTGATCACCCCATTTCTTCCCAATGACTGGGTGGCCATGGCCCCCCGCCCCCCGCCACCTCCCAAACCCAGACTTCCAATTTCTGCACTGCCAGCATTTCCCTTTAACCAGAGAAAATCCAAGTTTAAAGCTATGCCTGATCCCTCACAAGACCCTCCTCTAAGTCACATGCATCTTCCCTCCTCCCCTTTGCCTTCTCTCTGTCCCTCCTGAGTTCAGTTTCTCCCTCCTTCCCTTCATCACCCTGCTCTGTATTTCTGACATACTATATAATTTACTTACTTGCTATATTTTTTGTATATTGCCTGTCTTACCTCACTAGAAAATAATCTGCTGGAGGATACGGAATTTTGGTCTTTTTTTCCCCCACTCATGTATCCCAAGCACCTAGAACAGTAACTGTCACATAGTAGGCACTCAATAAATATGAGGGTCAAGCTGCGGGTAGGTAAAGAGGGTAAGAAATGGTGGGGATGAGGACAGTAAGTCTTCCTGGAACGGCTCCACTCACCCAGCCTTCCCCCTTCTCTGAGCTGACCTGTACCCTTTCCCAAGAAACAGCTGGAGAAGTGACCCTCTCCTATTCCATTCAGGATCTTCCTGGGAGGATCTGCCCTGATTCAGGAAGGTGTTTCCTGCACAGGCATTGACTGACTTGGGGAGGGAGGTAGCTTTCCGGAATGTCCTCTCATTTTCCTCCCAGAGTTCCCTGTGCTCCATAGCCCCACCCCCTCTCCCTGATTGGTACTTGGCATAAACCAACTCCATGCTGGTTTCCGCCTGACTTATTCAAATATTCTAAATTCTAGGTGGAAAAGATGGTAACTGCAAAATAGTTCTCAATGCAGGTTCTGGTGCATTCCTTATCTTTCCCTTGCCTAAATTGACCCTGGCTCACAGCTCCCTTCCATTACTTCAAGTCCCCAAGATGATTCACTACCATCTATTGACCTTTGGCCCTTTTGATTGACATTAGAATCTTCTGGACCCCAGCTATGAGACTCCAAGTAACACACAACATGAGCATCATCACGTTGCCCTTTCTCTTGGCTGAGCTCCTTGGCTGCCCTTCTTACCTCCTGCCCTGTAGTGCAGGTTTCCCCTTCAGCCACATATGCCCCAACCTTTGAGGGTAGCACTTGCTCAGGTCATGTGATTTACACATTGCTCCTTAGCCTATACATGTGGGAGCCTGATAGTTTGAAAGAGAGAAATGACTATTTATCTTGGAGACTGGACCAGAAGATGGATTTGGGGCAATTGACAGGAGAAGGATCATCTGATGATTACAAATCCTTGACTTAGTCTTCTTTTCACACTTCTCTTTCTGTGGACAGGGACTATGGATCCAGACCCAGACACTCAGCCTTCAGACCCAGCTCTGCCACTTCACTAGCCATGGGACTTTGAGTAAATTTTCTCTTTGAACCCCAGTTTTCTTATTTGAAGAATAGTCATAGTATTATAGTAACTTAGGGTTGGAGGATTAAATAATTAAGTGAGATAGCATGAGTTACACATGTTAAAGATCCTACAAGTATCTTGTATTTCTTCTGTTTTCATCTCCTTTGTTTCGTATTCTTTCCTCATTTCTATACCCCCAAATCCCAGCATCATCACCCCATCCTCCAAACTCTCTAGCCCATAGCCCACTTTTATTTCCTCAGGGCCCCGACCTTCCAGAGGCATGCCAATATCCCTCCATCCTGGAGCTAACAGCTCAGGCTTCAGGAGTGCCAGGAACCTTAGTATCAGCCTTTCTTGCCAAGCCAGAGAGTAGGCCCAGCCAGGAAACTTCGTCCTTCCCTCTGCAGCCAGGTTTTTGCTTGGCTTCCTCGAGTACCCTGAAGTCCTCCTGCTATTGCTTCCAACCAAAAAAGTTTTCCATGAGTAAGTCTGAGCAACACTGAGCAGCCTGCCCAGCTGCCTGGACCAGGAGCTGTCACTAGGCAGGGGAAGCTTCTTATAGGGAGGAAGCCAGACTCACCCAGTTAGTCACCTAACATCACCAAAGCAAAACCGTCCCTCCTCAAATCAAGTGGGAGAGGCATACTAGTTATGCACATGGTTCTGAGTAGTGGGGAAGCTGAGGCTTCCTTGTTCTGTTATCTTCTATGTGGACATGCTCTTAAATGTGACTTGCTGCAGCTCAATCCTCTTCCTGTTCTAACATGAATGTCAAAAGACCCCAGATCTGGGCGGTGCCTGTGGCTCAGTGAGTAGGGCGCTGGCCCCATATACCAAGGGTGGCGGGTTCAAACCCAGCCTCAGCCAAACTGCAACAAAAAAATAGCCAGGCGTTGTGGTGGGCGCCTGTAGTCCCAGCTACTTGAGAGGCTGAGGCAAGAGAATCACCTAAGCCCAAGAGTTGGTGGTGGTTGCCACCACACACTACCAATGGTGAAAAAGTGAAGAAAAAAAAACCAAAAAACCCAGATCCAACCCCATAGCACCCAGGGTCCTTTCTTCATCCCAAACCTCTCAAGCCTGCTGATCCACCAGAGCAGCCCATCCTGGATGCTGTTCCCCTAGTTTCTGCCTAGGTATGCACAGCCAGGACTCAGCTTCACTGACGACACCACTCAGGCCACAGAAGGTCTAAGGCTCTTGCACCTCATCACTCCCCCCATTTTGAATGACCAGGGCAGGCCAGGAAGCTCCCATCTTCAGAAATGCCAGGCCGGGGCCAATCATGTAGTGGCTACTCCACAAATAGTGATTGGACCCCTCTCCCTCCTTCTCTCTTTCTCTTCCCCTCCCTCCAGAACGTCTTGAGTAGTACAAAGCCCCCAGAGCCAAAATCAGGACTAGGTTCTTAGCTCTGGGATGATCATAACTAGCTCTGTTTATAACTAAACTAGTATGTCTGTGGCAGATCTCCCTCCTCTCTGGTCCACAGTGTACTCCCCTGTAAAAGGATGTGTTTTGGAACTGTAGTTCTCTGTGGTCCTTCCCAACTTCAAAAAAATGTTATGATCACTACTCTCCTCAGCACTTTCTTTCCCTTCCCTAATATCTTTCTTCCCCAGTTGTATTCTCATCAATTCATCTATCTTGCCCTTTGATTTATGTTGTTTTCAGTCCCCTTTCCCCCTGAAGGGACCAGAGCTGGGGTCCCCAAGGAGTCTACTCCTTTGAAGCTCAGAAGAATGCCAGGACACACCTGATTCCCTGACCTCAAACTAGGGAAGCCTGTACCTAGCCAGGGGCTAGGCCAACAAGGAGAAGCCAGACTTGGCCACAGAGACTCTGGCAGGGTGGGCTTGGGGGAGAAGGGTGCTGATGGAGATAAGCCAGCCCTGCTCCCTCTCTTGACCCGGCTACACCCAAGCACTTTCTTTTCTCTCCAGCTGTTGAGGGCCTTCATTCCCATGCTCCCTTCCTAGCCTTCAAGGATGTACTGACACGAGCTAGCTGGAGTGAGGTTCCTCTTACAAATGCACAGAACAGCAACCCCCAAGCTCTTTGCCATTTTCCCCAACTGTAGCCTACTTCCTAAGAATTCTGTTTCTCAAGGCTCAGCCTACCGAGGCTCTATCTTTGGCCTACAGAAAACCCATTTGGCTAACTCAGGGGCAGAAGTAATAAAAAAAGAAAACCCAAAAACTGACCCAGTGAGAACAGCCCTGGCCTGGGACCTCCACATGATCCCAGCAGGACTGTGATCACAGAGCCCTGGCTCCTGCCCTCCCCTTCTGCCTTGGACCCTCAGCTGTTCTTTCACACTCTTGGAAGCTACCCTATGTGGGCAGGGGCTTGAGCGCTGGCCTAAAACATCCTTCTTAGATGTACTCTGAATATCAGTCTGGAACCTCAGGTAGACATGGTTCATGGGCTTTCCAGACCAACTCTACATACCCCTGTCCCTTATCTGTTTGTATCATACACAGTCCAGAGCCCTCTGGAGTGTGCACACACCGGCATACACATGCTATATGTGGTTGTCCAGCATGGACTTCCATTCATGCCTACGAGACCCTAGCTCTGGCTCTGCCTCCTAATGTCTTGGACCCTATTCATACATGTCATCCACGGGCCTCTTCCATGAGGCTCAGTGCTGACCACACCAGCACTGCCATAGCAACAGTCTGCCAGGGGTTCTAGCCCATGCCTTCAATGGTGCAGCCTGACGGAGGAGCTGAACCCCTCCTTCAGACAGTCACACACCTGTAAGGGGCTGATGGGGGGAGGTGTCTCCAGTTTAAATTTTGGGGGCTGAGTAAGACCATTTCTCCCAGGAAGCTTCTTTACAGGAGAAGGATGACTTCCACCAGGGAATTCCCTTAAGATGCCTGAGTGGGTCTCAGGTTTGGCTTACAACTGCTACACTTTGACCTCTGACCTTCCTGTGGGGAGCCTCTCTGCCTTGACTCCCTGTTCCCTAATACTTTGCTCTTGGTCTGCACTTCTGGGCCTTTGCAACCACTAAGCCAGAACATCCAGAAAGAAGGCAGAAGAACCGGTAGGTACGTCCCCCTCAAGGCTGGGCAACAGTTCTCTACTTCTGAGCACCCCATCCCGCCTCCGTCGCGCCCCCCATCTCCTCATTACCTCCAACCTCCAGCACCGTGAGAACAGCCTCGCAGGAGGCCTCGCCCCGCTCGTTCTGGGCCCTGCAGCTGTATACACCGGCGTCCCGCGCCCCGCAGCTCCGCAGCCACAGACAGCTGGGCTCAGGGGCTGGCACGGTCAGGGGGTGCCCATCCCGGAACCAGCTGAGGCTAGGCCGGGGTGTCCCGCTCACCACCACCCGCAGCCGCACGTCGCTGCCCGCGCACACCGCCGCGTTCTTCAAGGGCCGCAGGAAGACTGGCGCCCCGGCCACAGCCACGGCTGCCGGGGCCCCGCCGCCGGCCCCCACCTTGGCCCTCTTCGGGGGCACCCCAGGACTGGGGGGTGCCCTCGTGCCCGCGTCCTCGCCTCGCGTGCCCCGGGCTTTCTGCATGGCCTCTACTGGTTGAGCTGGGGAAACGCCGAAATTGGGCGGCCACGGGGGCACCCGCTGGATGGTGCCCTGGAGATGAGTCTGGGGGCCGGCGGCCTGCCTTCCTGCTGCCCGCCCGCCTTCGGCCTGTACTACCCAGAAGGTCACCAGGGCGGCCGGCGGTTGCGCCTGGGGGCTATTTTTAGGCCCCCCGGCTCGGGTTGCGAGAGAGCTGTGGAGGGAGGGGGTAGCAGAGGAGGGACTTGACTCCGTTCGGCTCCTTCGCTCCCTCCAGGAGCCCCCATCGCCAGCCCCAGCTTAAGAGAGTCCCGGGGAATTTGTTCCAGGCCCCTCCCCACCAGTGTTGCAGCACCCCAGCCCACCCACGGGGGGAATCGGGTTACCCCTGGGCGCAATCCCAGGTTCCTTCCTCCTTCCTTTCAAGCCCCAGATTCCAGCCTCAGCTGGGGGAGAGGAAGAGGAATGGGTCTGGTGAGGGGCCCCATGAGGTGCCTGAGAAGAGGATGAGCAGGCCAATCCTAGTGGAGGTGAGTGAACAGCTCCAGAAGAGGGGCCACTGGCCTCGCAGGCACCTCCATTGCAGCTGGTGAACAGTAAGACCAGGAGCCTGGAAGTCAGGTGGATTCAAGTTCCCAACTGGTCCTGCTTTTACTTTCTGGGTCACATCAAATTTCTCTCAACCTCCAAGTCCTCAACTATGAAAATGGGTAGTTGAATAGGATTGCAACAGGCAGGAAAGAACGGGCAGAACATTCCAGGCGGAAGGAACACCATGAACAAAATGAGCATGATGAAAGTAGACAGTGTACTCTTTTTGGGGGGGAGGGGAGTGTTGGTGGAATAGAACCTCGGTGGGTGGCATTAGTGGAGAAAAGGGAGGTGGGGCCTGACACAAGGTCTCTATCTGGAGGGCCGCGGATGCCACCAGGGTTTTTAAGCAGAATAACTCCGTCCTGGGGGTGTTTTAGGAGTATCCCCTTGGTAGCCAGTGGGGAGGGTGGATAGAGATGAAAGCCAGTTGCAGCTATGGTTTTCCAAGAATGATGACTGTTAAAATTCCAGATTCCAATTCCTCACCCCCAGAGACCCTGGTTTAGCTGGCTGAACTGGGAGGGTCCAGAAACCTGCACATTTAACTAATGGTCCAGCTGACTCTCATGTGTCTAAGGGTGGCACGTTGAGAAACATCAGTTATAGCACTTTTAAAAGTCCATATGAGACCTTTGTGATAGAACAGTCTTGTATCTTGACAGCGATGGCAGTCATGTGAATCTATATGAGTGATAAAAGTATGTAGAACTAAATATATGTGCACACAGGGACTACTACTAGAGTGCATGTGAAACTGGTAAAATCTGAAGCAGGTGGGTGGACTATACCAATGTCACTTTCCTGGTTGTGAGGCTAGTTATAAGATGTCGCCATGGGGGAAACCAGGTGAAGAATATACAGGATCACTCTGTATTATTTCTCATAACCACATGTGATTCTACAGTAAGAAACTTTTAAAAATCTCAAAGTAAGAAATTAAAAAACAAACAAAAAGTCACCAGAGTGCGGTGGTTCATGCCTGTAATCTCAGCACTTTGGGAGGCCAAGATGAGAAGATCACTTGAGGCCAGGAGTTTGAGACCAGCCTGGGCAACATATCAAGACCACGTCTGTCTCTCCAAATTTAAAAAAATTGTCTAGTTGTCCTAGTTACTTGGGAGTCTGAGACAAGAGGATTGCTTGAACCTGGAAGTTCAAGGCCACCGCGAGCTATGACCACACCACTGCACTTCAGAGGAACAGAGCAAGACTCCACCTCCAAAAAGAAAAAAAATAACAGTCCAGATGGGAGACTCAAGCTTGACCTTGAGCTCTGAGTAATGAAGCCTGAAACTGCTGGGAGGAACAATGAAAGAGAAGGGTACTCTTAACCTTGCCTCCCTATCCCACACCTTTATTCTGAGACGCTGAAGTCAAAGTGTATGTGTATGTGTGTATGTGTGTGTGTGTGGAGAGGATACAGAAGATGCAGTTGATTATACATATATAGAAAAATTAAACGCTTTGAGGAATAGTATTTTTCTTAGTGTGCATGCATTAAATCCCAATGTTTGTGATGTGTAGTTTTCCAGGTTTTGACAAGTGCATAGAATCGCGCATTCACTACCTGGGGTCATGCAGAGCAATTCCATCCCCCTAAATATTCACTTACATGTTCCCTTTATAGTCAACCACACCCTTCTCTACCAACCCATGGCAACCACTGATGATGCATTGAATTCTACAATGTAAATTGAATTTTAAAAGGTAAAAAATTTGGAGGAAGGCTTTGGAAACAGATGGCATATCAAGAATAAATGAATAGAGACTTTCTGGGTTTTTTAAAATTTAATTTAATTTTTCAATATAATCTTATTCCGTCTCCCTTGGTAGAATGCCATGGCATAATACCTCATAACAACCTCAAACTCTTGGGCTCAAGACATCCTCCTGAATAACTGGGATACAAGTGCCCACCAGAACACCCACCTAGTTTTTTCTATTTTTAGTAGAGATGGAGTCTTGCTCTTGCTCAGGCTGGTCCCAAACTCCTGAGCTCAAGCAATCCATCCACCTTGGTCTCCCAGAGTGTTAGGATCATAGGTGTGAGCCACCACACAGGGCTGAGGAATAGAGGCTTTTTAAAACCTAATAACCCAAAGCCACCCAATACTGTGTCCAACAATTCACATGAAATGCAGTAAGTAGCCCCCGTCGGCGGCGCCTCGGAGCTGCCCTATGCTTCCGCCCCAGCCGCCGCGGGCCGGGCTGTGCGCTTAGTCCCCGGCTCAAGGTCCCCGAGCGCCGGCGGTGGCGACAGCGGCCTCGGACCCGCGGAGACGGAGCAGCTGGAGGACGAGGCGGCGGCCGCGGGGAGGAGGCTGGGGGCTAACCAGTTAGTGGTGCTCAACGTGTACGACATGGTTGGGCTGCTGTGGATCATTCCTTTTCTTCCATAAGTCTGCTGCATATATGAAAATAAGGTAGTTGACCACCTGCCTACATTGACCATCTCCTTCAGTTGATGTCATGTTCATAGACTGGACATGTACCACATGAACTCAATGGAAGACCACCTCTGTAAGTTGTATCTTGACTACTTGGATGATGTAACATACAATATTAATTTACCCTCTATAACTTGACCAGTTCAGTTCACTCTACACCAAGAGGTAGAAACCGTGAACTTTGCTCATTAGTTGTATTATTTTTTTCTTTAGTATAAGTTCTTTTTTCACGTCGTATTACTACTGTATGTTAAATTAGGCCTAATGTTTATCATGTGTTGGGAAAGATTTTTCAATGTGAAAGCCTAGTACATCCTGCAATGACTGAAAATTTTTATATTTAATTGAGACATAATGGCCCAAAGGAAAGAACTCAAAGAGCTGACATTGAAGGAAAAGGTCGATCTTTTACATTTCCTAGAAAGCAGCAGCCAGAGAAAGACAGCAGAACATTTTAGTGTTAGCAAGACCACAGTTAGCAACATCCAAAAACGTAAACATGAGTACTTAGAGAAATACAGTAAAGACAGTGGAGACCCACAGCGGAAAAAGAGGAAAACTTCCCTGGATGAAGTCAATCAAGCCACATTAAGCTGGTTCAAACAAATGAGGGCCGGATCTCTGGGCTGATGATTCCAGAAGTGGCAAAGAAATTCACACAGGAATTCGGGGTGGCAGATTTCCAAGTATCAAGTGGTTGGCTTGAAAAATTTAAACTACGAAACAATATCTCCCAGGAAGTCTTGTGTGGTGAATCCAATGACGTTTCAGCAGAAGTTGTGGAAGAGACTTCAAAGGAAGAGGATGTCAGGCATCTGATAATGCAGTTGAAGTCATTTGCTGCAGAAAAATGCCCAGGTATGCTGAGTGGTGTGGCCAGCATTGAGAGTGCTTTCTGCACTTACGTTTGTAATAAGAGACAGGTCAAGATTGACTCTTTCTTCAGAAAGAATAATTAAACCATGAGAAAATAATAATTGTATTGATTTTATATGATACTGTCTGTGTGATTTTACTGTTTTGATTATATATGATTTCATTTGATATTCTCTAATAAATATTGTATAAGAAAGTGAAAAAAAAAAAGAAACACAGTAGGTACTCTGTAAATGTTGGCTGGTTAGTTGGTTGGCTGAATAAATGAATGATGTGAGCTTGAGCAAATCACAACATCTCTAAGCCTCAGTTTCCTCATCTATAAAATGCAGGTAGCCCAGCTTAGGGTTTATTTATTCATTCATTCAACAAACGTTTTTGAGGTCCTATTGTGTGCCTAGTATTATACTAGGAACTAGAGATGTATCCGTGAACAAAACAGACAAGGATTCCTGCCCTGTCTCTACTGGAGAAGAGACAAATACCAAATATAAAAAAATGAAGAAATTGTGAGGATTGTTAGGAGATAGTACTGTGGACAAAGCTTCGCAGGGTAAGGTTGATGCAAGTGGGGTGAGAAGTTGCACTTTCAAAAAAGGTGACTGGAGTGGCCACATTGGGAACATTTGAGGAAGCAAATAGTCAGGCCTGTGGGGAGGACCACTTCAGGCAGAGGTGCAAATATGCCTCTGAGAAGAGCCAGAAGGCCAGTGAGGCTGGAAGGAGCGAGGGGAGACTAAAAGGAAATGGGTCAGACAGGTAGCAGGGGCCAGATGGCCTAACATCTTGCAGGCCACGGTGCTTTTATTCCCAGTGAAATGGGAAGTCATCTCCAAGTTTTGAGCAGAAGAATTACATGATCTGACTTACGTTATTGTGATGGCATTAAATTATTATATTAATTATTAAAATGAATATTAACTATTTAAAAGGACCTGGCACAGAGCCTGGAACACAGCTTGTCTTCTGCCTTCCTACATCCGTTATTAGGGCATTTGTTGATTTACACTCAGGGGTCTTTGGGCCTCCGTAGGGAGGGCACAGGGCCCTTGTGAATCACAGGCGCCCTCTGCTGGGAGGGGCCCACATTAGCTGTGACAGCTGGGGCTCTGGCCAGGCTGGTCACCTAGGGCAGCTGGCTGCAAGACACTTGTCTGTCCCTCAGTGTGGGCCCCGCAGTGCCCTCGGGCTGGCGCCAGGCTCGGTGTGTGTGCTGCCAGTCTGCCCTGCCTTTCGATCACAAGCCTATGGTGTCATGGAAAGAGATCTGAGTTCCAGAGACCAAGGAGCCTTAAGGGCCCAGTCTTCCTTTGCTACAGACCGCTGTGTGACCTTGGCAGGTCACCCCATCTCTCTGGGCCATGGGGCATTTTTCCTAAGCTGTAATAATGTACCATTTTCCAGGCACATGGGAAAATTTCAGTAAATGTTCATTAAATAAGTGAATAAAGTGGTGGCCATCAGCCCTTCCTGGTGAATATTTAATTTAGATAAAAGTAAGTAAAATGCCTAGTAGTTATTCACTCAGCAAGTATTTATGTATATAACAAGTACCTACTATTCTTCTGGGCACTATTCTGGGTACGAGATATAGTAGTGAATAAAATGGATAAAAACCTAGGTCATCAATCACCCAAAGGTCATTGATGAATTTGCATATGTGCTATAGGTGAGCTTTTGGTGAAAAGAGGGAGGAGTGCATGGGTAGAAGGGAATAGGGGTCTTAAGGGGCAGGGAGTGGGAAGGTAGCTAGAGTGGATAGACAGGCTAGGAAAATGTCCACTGAGCCCTCAGTTCCGGGCATAGAGACCTATCTACCTCCGCGATCCTTTCTCCCCCTCCCCCTTCCCCCACCATGGGGCAGAGCTGGTCTGGGCCTGTTCCCTTGGGTCCAGTGGGAAGCCGATCAATGCTCTAAGCCGTCTTACTGCTCTATGTTCAGAGTCTTGAAGACACCAGAGCATGGATATCAGGGAGAGGTTTTGCCATGGAGGCAATGGGAAGGATGTCCGGGAGTGGAGGAGTGCTTTGAAGATCTGGGTGTGTGTATATGACACATATGACCCAAATCTATTTTGATGTTTGGTTCAGTTTGTTTCTGTCCATTCCCTGGGTTTCTTGAATCAGTTCCCAAGGAGACAGACAAAGCTTAGAACCAGAATTTCTAGCTTCAGGAAGTCTTTGCTCAGACAATGCCTCCCCCTGGGGTATGGAGGGTGGCTCTGGATCTTCTGTCTTCTCTGAGGACAAGTGGGTAGTAGTGACCAGACAGGTGGGCTGAGAAGGAAGGGCTTTCTTTCAGAGCTGCCCCCTGCTGAAAGGGGCACCACAGAAGTAGTGAGTTCTCTGACACTGGCCACATTCGGGCAGTTTGATGAATGCTCATCAAGGATGTGGGGGCAAGGCTGGGAAGGGTATTTCTGCACTGTGGCAGTCATTTCCTGGGAGACTTCTGAGGTCTGACTCTGAATGTCTAAGATTCCTACATTCTCTCCACCTTAATGACTGGTCTGTACCAAAGCATTTTTTATTCCAGGGGGCTGCTGCCTCCAAAGGCTTCCCTGATCTATGTGTTCGATTATTGTTTGTGGGATAGATGAGTGAACTTAACTTATTCAAGGGAAAGAAGGGGGAGCCACGAACTCCAGAAACTATTCACAGATACACACACTATCTCTCGTCCACCTAGCCCAGCCCAACTCAGGTCTTTCCGGCACAGAGAGGCCAGCTCAGTTTCCAGGGCCCCCACTAGGACAAGGAAAAGAAGCCCCTTACCCATCCTTCCTCCTCCATCCCAGCATGAAGACACAGGAAATGCTACTCCAATTTCATTTTCTATGAGGGCCATTGTGGAGTTTTTCTACAGGTGGATTGGGGTTGTTCTGAAGCCTATAGGCTCCACTCCTTTTGAGCACGAGAGGGAAGGAAATGATCATGAGTCACTGGTGGTGGGGGTTGGAGGACATGGAGTGTAGCCCCAGATCTTCCCAGGGCCCCTTCTTATAGAGAGGGACAACCCATGAGCAAGGGCTGCATTGAGAAGGGGAAGAAAGAGACCCCAGAAAGGCTTTTGGCAGTTTCTCGAAAAGCCAGTTTGGAATGCCAAATGAGGTTCTTTAAGACTGAAATTCTTTTTTTTTTGTTTGTTTTTGAGATAGAGTCTCACTCAGTCACCCTGGCATGTAGAGTGCTATGGCATCACAGCTCACAGCAACCTCAAATTATAGGGCTTAAGAGATTCTTTTGCCTCAGCCTTCTGAGTAGCTGGGACTACAAGCACCCACCACAATGCCTGGCTATTCTGAGACGAAGTCTCGTTCTGGCTCAGGCTGGTCTCGAACTTCTGAGCTCAGGCAATCTGCCTGCCTTGGCCTCCCAGAGTGCTAGGATTACAGGCATGAGCCACTGCGCTCAACTTAAGACTGAAATTCTATTAGGTTTATTTGGCTTACAAACTGAGTTTGTTATCTTTGTGATCTGTACCCTCTTCCCATCTCCTCTAAGGGATAATCCTTAAATCTGGAAGAAGCAACTTGAAGGCTGAGGCCACAAGGAACCACCAAGTTTCCTAAATCTTTGGTCCACTAGAGTATATTTTTTGAAAGGAGTAAAAAGAGAAACAGCCTCACTTGTGCCTCCACCCCACCCCTTGGCTACCCAATTGCCCCCAAACCCTATATTGAGTTATTAAGATTTTCCTACAGGGGCAGTGCCTGTGGCTCAGTGAGTGGGGTGCCAGCCCCATATACCGAGGTTGGTGGGTTCAAATCCGGTCCCAGCCAGCTAAAACAGCAGTGGCAACTGCAACAAAAAATAGCTGGGCATTGTAGCAGGCACCTGTAGTCCCAGCTACTCAGGAGGCTGAGGCAAGAGAATCGCTTAAACCCAAGAGTTGTAGGTTGCTGTGAGCTGTGATGTCACAGCACTCTACTGAGGGCGACAAAGTGAGACTGTCTCAAAAAAAAAAAAAAGATTTTCCTACAGATTTGAAATGCCTCTTTTAATGTATGTGTGTCTCATACGTATGAGTCTTGCTCTAAACACTATTTTTCCATTACTATTTGTATATGTCCTTCTCATTAACAAATCTGTCTTAATTATCATTGCCTCATAACATATTTTAATGTTTTAGCCTATAATTTCCTAATTTCTTTTGCAAGTCCTGTACTCCCCCTTCCGTCTTCCCCAATTCACTAACATTTTCCCCTTGGTTTTTTTATGTAGACTGCATTGCATCGTAGAGGAATGGAGGATGAATCGTCACCTTTCAAGTATTGAGCCTTCCTCTCCAAACACAAGATAGATCTTTCCATTTTTCTGGACATTATTTTTCCTGAATTGGCCTCTGTGCATAAAAGGGTCTTAGGAAGGGTTAATGGAATGAGGCCATTAGCTTTTTTGGAGAGGGGACTGAGGGAGCTCAACTTCATAGCTGGTAGGTGGGGAGCAGCATGTCCTCTGAAAGGGACACATAGTGTCCCTAGCCTTGCTGATCTGAAGGTGTGGTTGGGGGCATAAAGGGGCAGTCTAGAAATTGGGGCCTGCCAGAAGGTATTTGTGGTTCCCCAACAAAAGCGGCTGTCCAGCCCTCCCTGCCCTGTGTGCTATAGGCACACTGCAAAGCTGGATGGCTCGGGAACAGGAGCTGGTGCAAAGCCCTGGGGAACAGGTGTCTCGGGGAGATGCGTGATACCACAGGGCCCTGGGGCCCGCAGAGGAGAACCAGCATTCAAGGCACAGAGGTGTGCTTGGTTTGTGCTTATGTCTTTATTGTCTGTCCAGAGCCCCTGCAGCGGGGGAGGGCAGGCGTGAGGAGGTGGGTGCCCCTCCTGCCAGCCTGAGACCGCTCTCTGCCTCTCTTTTCTCCTCTCCAGCATCTCACCCACCCTCTCTCCTTCTCAATCTCCTGCTCCCACATCCAACACCTTCGGGGATTCCCTCTTATAGCCCCTGCTTTCTAAGCCCACTGTGGACTGGGTAAAGGAAAGTAAGGGACCGTGGGGACAATTTCAAGCCCCCCCAGTCCACACAGGGTCTAGTCCCTGGCTACCTGCCCAGCATGCTGAGGAGGACACCCTTTCTCTCTCCCAGGCTGGGGGTTGGGGAGGTCCATGGGGCTCAGTCCTAACCCTGCAATGTCCTAACACATTGCTCTGAGGCCCTCTCCAACACCAGAAGCTAGTGCCTGAGGTCACAGAAGTGGGAGGGGCAGGGCCACTGCTCTGGACTGGGCTTGGCCTGGCACAGGAGCCAGGCTCACTCACTTCCAACAGCCAGCTGGGGTCTGCAGAGGCATCTGTGGCCAGGCAGGGATGGGCCATGTTCCCTGAGGGGACCATGAGGGATGGTAGGTGAGGAGGGGTCAGAGGCTGTGAGGGGAGGTGTCCTAGGCTGGAAGGAGGCTGGCTTCAGGAGGCAGTGAGGACAGGGGCGAGGACAGTCTCTGGTAGCAGCAGGCCTCTGGCTTTAGAGTACCTCGTGTTGTTGCTGTGTGGCCTCACTGACAACCTGGGGAGTAAGAGAAGCCCAGTCCAACCAGGTGCTGGCCAGAGAACGGAGCCTTAGCCCTGAGCCACCCCCTACCCCAGGGCAGCAGGACCCCTCTCACCCCCCAGCCAGGGGCCTGAACCAGCACAGCTGGTAGAACCCCCAGATAAACCCACCCACCAAAGCTAAGGACACCAGATAGACCACTCACCTCCCCATCCCGGGTCTCAATGGTCTTGATCATCACTGTTTTCTTGGTATGGACCTCAGAGCCTCTTTGCTCAGGGCTGGTTTCTATAACAGAGCCAAGTCCAGGTGGGGCTGTATCAGGGCCTGGGAGTCCATCCCCAGCCGTACTGGGCAGAGCTCTGGCAAACCCCCACCCCCCTCAAGACAGGCTTGTTACTTCTTCAACAAGACTTTAGCACCTCTCCTTGAGCCCAGGATTCAGCAGGTAGCTCTGTGGTCCATGGGGCTCAGGACTCAACAGATTTGCTCTGTGTGGGGAAATGAGGGGACTGGCACAGGCGGGCAGGGGACACCCACACCTCCTTTCATGCTCTCTAGCCCTGGGCTCCAGGAGAGCCATGCATGAATGTGTATCCTGGGACTCCTCCAAGACTCCTCAAAGCCCAGTCTCAAGACATTCTTTTGGAAAAACCTTATAATAGCCGTCCTTCTTTAATACTTGGAATGAGCAACTTGATGTCTTAACGAAAATGAGACAGAGCAGGGGCCAAACACTGATTCTCTGTGCTGACAGTCAGGCACTCAACCTCTGTGCCTCAGTTTCCTGAGGAAACTGAGTGAAATGGCAGCAGTGGTACTTGTCCTATCACAGCTACAGAGCTATTAATTTGAAAAAGCAATAGGCAGTTTTTCTTCCCCTTTCTTTTCTTTCGCGCTATGCGGCTTTAAACGCAAGGCTCACACTCCATGTCTGTATAAACAACTAACTGAAAAGAGAGGTTCTGAGTTTTATAGGCAGGGTCAAATTTAGGTCCTTGGTGTTACGAGTTTAGTGTTCACCAATCTCCTCAGCAAGCAAGTAGCCTGTGATAAACATTGCAACTTGGTAGAGCAAAGCGTGAATTTTTTCCTGATGGAAATGAACATCGAAGATATAAAAAATTTGATCTAGGAAAGGAGAGGCTGCCAAGGAATCCAACTTGCCTTCCTAATGCATCATTATCATGTGTTTCTCTGCTCTCAGGCTGGAAAGCCACTCGGTCTGCATATTACTAATGTCAGAATGGCAGAATGCCTTAAGAGCTCGCTCTTTTCATTGTTTGGCTTTGCTAAGATTTGGCTTCACTTTTTCAAACGTGCATCCAACATCTTGCTCCAGCAAACTGGACTTGTTCAACATCAGCTAGGGGGGTTCCTGGCAACATGCCAAACAAACAATGGGTGATGGTGCCTTCTAGCCCAGGGAGTCTAAGGTATACATAAGGCCAGGCCCCCAAGGACATCCCTGCTACTTTCAGAGTCTAGGTTTCAGAACAGAGGCTACGTCCTGAAGCCTAGTACTCCCAGAAGGTGCGGGAGACATGGTAAATACAACACAACACAACACAAAACAATCAAATAAAATCTCTATCAGAAGGTGCCTTGTCTGCCTCTATCTAAACTGCCCCCCCCCCAAGGTGTGGAGATTCTCTCTTCCCCAGTCCCCAGGCCTGGCCCTGGCCCGCCCCATGGGCCCATCCTCCCCGCTTGGCTGGCCTTGGGCAGTGCCCATGCTGGACTCTTGGCTCCTGTGACCCCAGCTTCCACCTCCAGCATACACTCACCTCGGAAGTTGAGGGTAGAGAAGGTCTGGATCGGGAGATTGATCCTGAAAGGGAAGAAACCAAGCCCCCAAAGAATTAAGAACCCTCCCATCCCTCCCTGTGACTACCCATCAAAGCTAGCCCTGATTTCCCCTAAATACATCCTCAGCTGTCCCAGTCCCACTGACTCTAATACTACCTCTGCCCACACTGCTCAGGGAATGTGGTCAAAGGCAACTCCAACCGTTCCAGGAGTGGTCCCTCCTGGAAGGGTCATCAGTTTTCAACTCTAGCCTTCTGGCATGACACTGGGACACCCAACCCCACTGCACTTTCCAGTTTGCCAGGGTTTCTTTCTTGCTCCTGGCACTGTAGAATGTAACAGCAGCTGTGGGTGACATCCATTGTGTGTGCCCACCCTCCAGCCAGGCCAGTTGGTAGAGCTGACCACCTATACTTAAGGCGGGAAAAATGCAACATGCCTTCAAAGGCCATTTTTTTTTTTTTTTTTTTTTTGGCCAGGGCTGGGTTTGAACCCACCACCTTCGGCATATGGGACTGGCGCCCTACCCCTTTGAGCCACAGGCGCCACCCTTCAAAGGCCATTTGTATGTAGATGTCATTCCAGGAAATCTGAACTATTTCTTTAGATATCTATATCTATATCTATATCTATCTAAACATATATAGCTGTACCTATATATCTAAACATGTCTGCTGCTATAGCTGTACCTATATATCTAAACATGTCTGCTGCTTTTAAAAAATTTTCAGATATGAGTGGTGCCTGTGGCTCAAACGGGTAGGGCGCCGGCCCCATATGCCGGAGGTGGCGGGTTCAAACCCAGCCCCGGCCAGAAACTAAAAAAAAAAAAAAAAAATTTTTTTTTTCAGATATTATTTTTATGAGTATCAAAGGGTACCAGTTTCTTTTTTTTTTTTTTTTGCACTTTTAGCCAGGGCTGGGCTCGAACCGCCATCCCTGGTATATGGGGCCGGTGCCCTACTCCTTGAGCCACAGGTGCCACCCAGGGTACCAGTTTTTGGAGTAATTGACCTATTTTAAATTCAGGTTAAGTTTACGTACAGCGAAATGCACAGATCTTTAGTATACAATTCGATGAGGTTTTGTGTGTGTGTGTGAGGTTTTTGGCCGGGGCTAGGTTTGAACCCGCCACCTCCAGCATATGGGGCTGGCGCCCTACTCCTTTGAGCCACAGGTGCCGCCCCAAATCAATGAGTTTTGATCAGTGTCTACATTCATGTAATTATCAGTCCAAATCAAGATATAGAACATTTCTATCCAGATGTATCTATTTCTACTCCAGAAAGATCGTGTCCCCTTCAAGTTGTTTTCTGTGTCTAGAGATGGGTTGTTAGAAGCACGCTGTCTGTGTGGTTTCCTCTGAGCCTGCCTGGGCTCTGCTTGTGCCCTCCGTGTAAGCATCTTTTAACTCCTCTCTTGGCCTACCCATTTGCAAAGCTTTCTCTCTCTCCCTCTGTCTCATTTGTCTCTATCTCCTCTCTCTCTTTCCTTCGTCATTCCCCATTCTGCTTTCATCTCTCCCTTGACTGGCAGCAATATTTTATTACTGGTTGCTGAATATGGTTTTATGCTGCTGGTTCTTAATTCAGAAGGTGGATAAGGGAATACTTATATTTCTCTTTTTATAAACACTGTTAATTAAATTACTTTTTACCCAGGTGGCCCTGCTTAATTCTTTGCAATTAGCAGAGTGGTGGCCTCTTGTATAAAATTGTTTCCTGGTCTTGTGGAGGCAAAGTGAGCCCCAGGGGGTAGGAATAGGGCCCCAAAACCCCAATCTCTGTCCCCCCAACCTGCTCTCCTCGCCCTCCAGCAGTTTCCGGTAGGTGGCGATCTCCACATCCAGGGCCATCTTCACGTTGAGCAGGTCTTGGTACTCGCGCAGGTGGCGGGCCATCTCATCCTTGAGGTGACGGATCTCTTCCTCCAGGCGAGCGATGTTGTCCTGGTAGCCACTGGCCTCACTGGCAAAGCGGTCCTCCAGCTCCCGCATCTGCCTCATCAGGGAATCGTTCTGTAGGGGAGGAGGAGGCCAAGTCAAGGACAGGCTGTCCAAGGCACAGAGAGACAGTCCTGAGGCTGGAAGGCAACTCCAGATGGTCAGGTGCAGGAGTTGTCAAAGGCTTCTTAGCCGGGGAACCCTAAGCCCAAATGTTGTCTTCATGTGGACACTCAGAGAATAAATCAGATAAAAGGAAGCATCTATATTCAGCCTCCCTGTCCCCACACAGGGAGATGCCCCAGGAACCCTCTGAATCCTTTAGCACCAAAATGAAATCCCTGTATCTGAAGTCTGCTTTTACCCCAGTTGTAGATTTAAGGAGATGAAGGCCCAGAAGATCTGTGACATGCCCAAGGTCAGAGTGAAGGTGTGAGCTGCAGGCAGGAAGGGGCTGGGCTTGGTGGGGAGGGACTCACGGTGCCTTTGAGGGCATCTATCTCGCAGGTGTAGGACTGGATCTGGTGTCTGTATTCCATCATCTCCTGCTTGGCCTGGCGCAGTGCATCGTTGTTCTTGTTGGCTGCCTGGGTCAGGTCCGACACCTGAGGACAGAGAGAGGGACCCCAAGATAAGCAGGATGTAGGTAGGGGTGAGCAAGGGAACATAGAAATTCGAGGATCACCCTTCTTCCCATGGATAAAGCCACAGACAGTACCTCCAAACTGGGATTGAGGGAGACAGAGGTACCAGAGTCCCTGGGCCAGGACACTCACCTTTGACTTGTACCACTCCTCAGCTTCAGAGATGTTCTTAGCCGCAATGGTCTCATACTGAGCCCGGATGTCCCTGAGTGCAGCAGTGAGGTCTGGCTTGGACATGTCCATCTCCACCTGGACTTGCTGTTCTTGAAGCTGAGCCTGCAACTCACGTATCTCCTGCAGGATGGGGCCTGGCTTCAGTCCCTTCTCAGGGGTCACACAGCACCCTCACAACCACATCCCAGAGCCTTGTCCTACCCCCACCCCCAGCTACTTCCCCCTGGCCCAAGGACCCTGAGGCAGAGGGACTGAGGTATACCTCTTCGTGTACTTTCTTAAGGAAGGCGATCTCCTCATTGAGAGATTCAATTCTGCGCTCAAGGTCAATGCGAGCTAGAGTGGCTGCATCCACATCCTGGGAGAGGTCAAGTGAGAAGGATAGTGTCACTGACCACCCAGGCAGGGCAGAGGAAGACCAGGAGTCATTCAGGGGGTATGGAAGATGGACTCACTGCGCGGAATGCAGCCAAATTGTTCTCTGCTTCTTCTTTCAGATGGATCTCCTCCTGCAGCCTAGACAAGATAGACAAAAGGACAGACAGTCGGAGAGAAGGCTGGCAGTGGAGACGGCTGGCTGGGGCCTGACCCGGGAGTGGGCCCAGGACAAAAGGGGAAGGCCTGGTTGCTGGGGAAAGACAGGAGGCCCAAAAAGGCGGTGGCAGAGGCCCCACCCATCCAGGGAGGGCACAAGACATGGCCCAATGTCTGCTCTGGAGCCACACCCTGGAAGTCTGTGTCCCCATCAGACTGTGACCTCCCTGGCATTAGAAACTATCTATTTATCCACCTCTGTGTTGTGCTGTGATTCCCAGCTCTAGCCTGGCCCATATAGCTTATCAATTTATCCGTGTGACTTTGGTGCCAGGAGGGTGACTCTGGTCACTTGCCATATCAGAAGCAGAACTCACGCATACTCTATATTCACTGCCCTTTTCATATTGGGAGCCTAGTGGAGCCTCGGATCCGGTCCTCCCAAGCTTTCTGAGGGCTGCATCCCTCCCCCAACTCCCCTTTTCTCTAGCTTGTCGGTTCACCTTGTTCAATGACACAGTCTCAGGAGATGGGGGGCATGCTCCTTCCCCTCCCCCAGGGCCTCAACACAGCTGACCTGAGAGCTATTGCTTGGACTCCTGCCCCCTGCCCTTCCCAGCCTGTCCTTCCTCCCCTGTTGCCTATTAGCCTCCCCCTCCCTCTGACAGCACTACCCTCAGGGCCTCCTTCCTGACCTATCCTACTACCTGACCCCATGAACATCACCCCAGCATCTCAAGATGCTCTTAAAGGGGCTGCCCACAGGGCCCTAGGTCCCTCCAGTCTCCCACTTCCACCCCCAAGAAAATTCCTGCTGTGCAGTGTGGGGGCACAAGAAAGAGACCTGGAATCCATCTCTTTGCAAAGGACACACGTGGTGGATGACCCCCGGCTCCCTGCATGGGGCAAGAGAAGGTCCCTGACCCAGAGAGAATCCCAACCCCAGCCCCCAGGCCTAGCCTCCTCCACTCTTCTCGTGAAAAGGGGATGGGGCGAAGCGACCCTCACTTGGCCTTGAGCTTCTGCAGGTCGTCCAGCAGGTTGTCGCGCTCGACGTCGACGCGGGCGCGCTGGTTGGTGAGCACCTCCACCTGGCGCCGCAGCTCGCGCAGCTCCTCCTCGTAGAGCTCAGCGACGCGCGTGGGCTCGCGGCCCTTGAGCCGGTTCACCTCGGCGGCGAGCGCGGCGTTCTGCTGCTCCAAGAAGCGCACCTTCTCGATGTAGTTAGCAAAGCGGTCGTTGAGCTCCTGCAGCTCCACCTTCTCGTTGGTGCGTGTGGTCAGGAACTCCTGGTTCACGGCGTCGGCCAGCGAGAAGTCCAGCAGCTCACCCGCGCCGTAGGAGGAGGGCGCGCGGGTCGCCCCCAGCCGGCTGGCCCGCAGCGACCCTAGGCCCCCGGCCCCACCCGACGTGCGCGACACCTGGTACACTCGGGACGTCATCGAGCTCGAGGAGCCCTTGGTGCCGAAGCCCGCGCGCGGGAACACGGGCGAGCTCAGTGGGGAACCGAGCGGGAAACCCGGGGCCCCGCCAAAGGTGCGGCGGTAGGAGGACACGCGCTGGCTGGACGAGTAGGCCTGGCTCATGGTGGCGGCGCGGGCGAGGCTGGGCGGGTGCACGGAGGAGGCGGCTGGCGGGCGGCCGGCCGGAGAGTGGATGCGGGCGATGGGAGACAGGGCCCCCAGCCCTCGGCCCTATTTGTATCCCTCCTGACATCAGCCCTCGCCGCCCCTCCCCTGACAGCTGCAGGATCCTGCTGTCCTGCCAGGAAAGGGCGGCGCTGGGCTGGTCATGGGGGCGGGGAGGCCAGCTCCCCCTCAAGAGGAGCGCCCCTGAGCCTGCGGGTGTGGGGCCTCGGAGGGGCTGACCCATTCAGGAAGGCAGGAGACAGGCAGGCCCGCCAACTACTTCACCTGGGCAGTAAGCATGTTTGAAGCCCCCAGGAAACCCCCATTGGAACGCTTGACTTGCCTTGGGTGTGCTAAGGGGTGAGAGCAGGACAGAGACTTCCATTTGGTTTGAGGATCCCCTTTTGCTGCAAGGAGACACTTTGGGTTCATTTCTTAAAATGCCAAGACCTGTTCCTTGACAAGGCCCCAGATCACATAAAGACTCCCTTGAAGTTGCAGAGGTTTGGGGAGGCTCAGGCAAAGACCAGCCAAGCTGAGGGGTCTCTAGGCAAGCAGGGGGCGTGGTCAGGCACCTGGCAGGAAGAGCAATCCTGGCCAGAACCTGCCCTCCTGTGTCTGGCCACTGGAATGTGCCTTCTAGCCATGAGTCTCAGTTTCCCTCTGGACTAGTGTAGTTCTCTTCCTCTCCCCTACTGGTGAGCGTGGGGCCTCAAAGTTTATAAACAGCCTGGTGATTTCCCGAATGGGTCTTGATGAGCTTTCAATTTCCAATTGCCATGTACTACTCCCACCCCGGCACCAACTTCTCCTGGCTCCTACCCCCTTGGTTCCCCACCCCCTCCCTGATTCATCCCCCTACCCACACTGTCCACACCCACACACACACCAGGGGTTTGTGTTTTGTCAGGAGCTGTATGTCAACCCAGCCATCTCCGTGGCAGCAACAGCTGCCAACTCAAAATACCAGAGCTGATATTTATAGAGGAGAATGCATGGGCCTGGGTTACAAGGCACAGGAGAGAAGCTCGGGGGTGGGGCAGGTACCTGAGGAGGCACAGGCAGACCACAGATGGTCAAGGAAGGCTGGGGGGTGACAGTCCCAGTCACTTTTCACCCTCATAATGCTCCAGTCTCCCAATAGGAACACAGCCCCGTGAAGAGCCTGCCCACCCCTTCACAAGACACTAGCTGAACCCCAAGGACATCCATACTTGTCCACGAACACTGGTTGTGTCTCCACACTTCCACTGGCACTCCACAGGGCCCTCTAAGGCCTGGCCCTTTTGGAATGCAAACCCTGGAAATAGAGCTCTGGCTTAGGGGCCCATAGCTGGTCCTGCCCCAGCCCTACCATCACCAGCAGGAGTAGTTACTGGTATTTGTGTCTTTTACTCTCTGAGTCCTCAGCTATAAAGACAGGATAGTTATCCTTGCCATGCCTGCCTATTAGGCCCGAGGGGTCTGAAGAAGCCCAGGTGTGACTAATGAATATAATAAGAATAATAAATACCTTATATATACTGACCATCTAATGTGGCCAATCTCCTAAGCACTCCACACTCATGCTTCCCAATTCTTCAGCAACCCTAAGAGGCAAGGATTAGCATTGCTCCCATTGTATAACTCAGAAAGCTGAGGCAAACTGACTCCAGACCCTGTGCTGTGGCCCCCACCTAAGTGTGAACAGGCCGGGTAAACAGTAAAAGGCTTTGTCACTGTTATCCTTTCAAAGCCCTTTCACACTGAGCTTCTAATTTTTATCTAAGAGACAAGCTTATGAGGCGGATGGGGGAGTTCCAGATATTCTTATCCAGACTTCGAGTCAGTGCAAGCTGTTGTGTTCTAGTTATTTTTGTGTCTCATCTCTTAAACTAGACGATATGCTCCTGGAGGATTTTGGAGATGTTGTGAATCCTTAACACATCCTGAGCAGCACCATCCCTGTCACCTACTGTGGGTGTAGGAGACTACATCCATTTCCATGCTGCTACTGAGGACAGTATCTCTGGGGCTCTTGTCTGTGAATGGTCTCCAGACCACGTAAGGCAATTGGTCTAGGACCAGCCCAAGGCCTCAGTTCCATAGTGAAATGAGGCAGAGAATAAATAAATGATGCTATCTATTCTCTAGTCAAAATCAACAACTACCAGACTTGGCTCTGAACCACTTGGGATGATTTCCAAAATTTAGTTCCACCCCTGAGGATTTGCTACCATGGAGGGCAGCAAAACAACACCCTGAGGCTTGGAAGGCAGGTGAAAGAGGAGCACTCCAAAACATGCTCTGAGCTGGGCCACACTGCTGCAGTGAGAGCTTAGCCTCCCAAGGGGACTACTGAAAATTGGAAACACTAAAAATAATAATAATTTATCTGGACGGGTAGTGTACATGGTATAGAAGTCAAGATGTATGTAAAGGCACAAAATGAAAAGTAAGTCTCCTTCACAGTTTTAACGTTTGGCCGCTCCGTACCCCTCTTCAGAGACAACCCGTTTCAGTTGTTGGGGGTGGTGGTTGTCACCTTTCAGAGATACTTTATGCATGTGGACATCCGCATTTGTGCATATGGAACTCGCCTTCTGAATCAAGCTCTTTTCAATGAACACATACCTTAGAGATTGTTCCATTGTAGTGCATCGATGGCTGAGTCATGTTTAAAATTGTGATAAAATATACACCACATGAAATTCACCATTTTATCCATTTTTAAGTATACAGTTCTGTGGCATTAAGTAAATTCACGCTGTTGTGTAATCATCACCACCATCCATCTCCAGAACTTTTTCATCTTCCCAAACTGAAACTCTGTACCCATTAAAAGTAACTCCCTACTCTCCCTTCTTCTCAGCCACCAGTAAACATCATTCTACTTTCTGTTTCTATGACTTTGACTCCTGGGTACCTCATGTAAGAGGAATCATACCATATTTGTCCTTTTGTGACTGGCTTACTTAGCATAACGTCTTTAAGGTTCACCCATGTTATAACAGGTGTCAGAATTCCTTGCCTTTTTAAGGCTGAATAATAGTCTATTATATATGCAGAGGGTGCCAAAATGTATGCACATTTTAAGAAAGGGGAAAACTGTATTAAATTTGTAATACTTAAGTCATGTTTGACTCCTGAAATTATAAGAGGTGCTCAGCCTGACTTATTCATCTTGTGCTATCAGTTTATATTGAATATTACAATTTTAATACAGGTTTTCCCTCTCTCTCTCTCTCTTTCTCTTTTTTTTGAGACAGAGTCTCAAGTTGTCACCCTAGGTAGAGTGCCGCGACATCATCATAGCTCAAAACAACCTCCAACACTTAGGCTCAAGCTGATGTCAAACTTGTGAGCTCAAGCAATCCACCCACCTTGGCCTCCCAGAGTGCTAGGAGTACAGGCATGAGCCACTGTGCCCAGCCCTGATTTTCCTTCTCTTAAAATGTGTTTAGATTTTTTTGTCACCCTCTGTATATGCCACGTTTTGTTTACACGTTTTTCCATCAATGAAATATTTGAATTGTTTCCATCTTTTGGTTATTGTGAATAATGCTGCTATGTATAAATATATATTCAAATCCCTGCTTTCAATTATTTTCTGTATGTACCCAGAAGTGGAAGTGTTATATGATAAAACTATGTCTAAATTTTTGAGAAACTGCCATACCATTTCCCACAGCCACTGCACCATTTTGTATTTCTACCAGCAACACACATGAGTTCCACATTTATCCCATCCTTGCCAACACTTGTTATTTTCTGCTTTTTGCTTGTTTGTTTTATAATAATCATCCTAATGGGTTTCAGGTGGTACCTCATTGTTGTTTCTATTTGCATTTTTATAATGATCAGTAATGTTGAACACCTTTTTGTGTGCCTATTGGTCATCTGAATATCTTCTTTGGAGAAATGTCTGTTCAGATCTCTTTGACCATTCTTGGATTGGGTACTTTTGTTGTTGTTGAGTTATTAATATATTCTTTTTTTCTCACTGTGTTGCCCTGGAGAGAGTGCCATGGCGTTAGCCTAGCTCACACCAACCTCAAACTCTTGGGCTCAAGAGATCCTCTTGCCTCAGCCTCCTGAAGAGCTGGGACTACAGGCACATGCCCCTATACCTGGCTATTTTTTCCTATTTTTAGTAGAGATAGTGTCTCACTCTTGCTCAAGCTGATCTCGAACTCCTGAGCTCAAGTGATCCTCACAACTCAGCCTCCCAGAGTGCTAGGATTATAGGTGTGAGCTACCACCCCTGGTCGAATTGTTAATATCTTCTGAATATCAATCCCTTATCAGATATATGAGTTGCAAATATTTTCTCTCTTCTGTGGTTTGCCTTTCCACTCTGTTGATAGTATCTTTTGATGCACAAACGTTTTTTGACAAAATTCAGTTTATGTATTTTTTTTCTTTTATTGCCTGTGCTTTGGGTGTCATATCTAAGAAATCATTGCCAAATTCAATGTCATGGAGCTTTTTCCTGCTTTTTCTTCTAAAATTTTATAGTTTTAGCTCTTATGTCTATGTATTTGGTCCATTTTGAGTTAATTTCTGTATATGACAGAAGGTAAGGTTGCAACTTTACTTTTTTGCGTATGGATATTTAATTTTTTCAGCACCATTTGTTGAAAAAAGCTATCCTTTCCCCATTGAATGGTGTTGGCATCTTGGTTGAAAATTATTTAACCTTATACGTGAGGATTTATTTCTGGGCTCTCTATTCTATTTCATCAGTCTGTCTATCTGTCTTTATGCTGGTACCACATTACTTTTATAATTATACTTTCGTAGTTCTCCAATTTTGTTTTTTCTCAAGATTTTTTATCTATTTGATGTTTCTTGAGATTTCTTATGAATTTTAGGATGATTTTTTATATTTCTGCAAAAAATATTGGTGGAATTTTGATAGAGAACATACCGAATCTATAGGTCACTGTGGGTAGTATTGATATCTTAGCAATATATTTCTCCAGTCCATGAACATAGAAGTTCTTTCCATTTACTTTTGTCCTTTTTTTTTTTTGAGACAGTCTTACTATGTTGCCCACGGTAGAGTGTTGTGGTGTCACAGCTCACAGCAACCTCAAACTCTTGGGCTTAAGCAATTCTCTTGCCTTAGCCTCCCAAGTAGCTGGGACCATAGGCGCCTGCTACAGTGCCCGGCTATTTTTTCATTGTAGTTGTCATTGTTGTTTTAGTAGCCCTGGGCTGGGTTTGAACCCACCAGCCCCAGTGTATGAGGCCAGCGCCCTAACCATGGAGCTATGGGCGCTGAGCCCATTTATTTTTATCTTTTAAAATGTATTTGAGCAATGCTTTATAGTTTTCTGTGTACAAGTTTTATGCCTCCTTGGTCATGTTTATTGCTAAGTATTTTGTTATCTTTTATGCTATTGTAAACACATTTTTTTTTCATTTTTTATTAGTTAAGATAATTGTGTGGGGCTTGGTGCCTGTAGCTCAGTGACTAGGGGCTGCTGGGTTCACACCTGGCCCGGGCCTGCTAAAATAACAATGACAACTACAACAAAAAAATAGCTCGGCATTGTGATGGGCACCTGTACTTCCAGCTACTTGGAGGCTGAGGCAAGAGAATCACTTAAGTCCAAGAGTTTGAGGTTGCTGTGAGCTGTGACATCATGGCACTCTACCAAGGGTAACATAGTGAGACTCTGTCTCAAAAAAAAGGATCCTGTGGGTTTTTTCTTCTTTCTATTAATGTGATGTATTACACTGATTGATTTTCATATGTTGAACCATCCTTGCATTCCAGGAATTAACCTCCCCTTTATTACATATAATCTTTTAAATTTGTTGCTGAATTAAGTTTATTAGTATATTGTTGGGACTTTTTACATTAATATTCATAAAAAATATTGGTCTCTAGTTTTCTTTTTTTATAGTGTAGCATTCCTTCCTTTTAATAATTTTTGGAGGAGTTTGGGAAAGACTGGTGTTAGTTCTTTTTTAAATGTTGGTAGAACTCAGCAGTGAAACCATCTGGCCTTGTGCTTTTCTTTGTTGTGAGGTTTTTGAGTCATTTTTCTTAATATCTTCATTTGTATCTCACTACATAAATTTAGCATAATTCATTTGGTCAGTTCCTTATTGATAGACATTTATATTCTTTCTAATCTTTGTGTCATTAGAAACAATACTGCTGTGAACATCTTCAGTACACGCTTATGAATATACAAATATTGTTCCTTTTTTTTAACAGAACAGTTACATTATTTTATGGTCATGCCTCTTCTTTCAGCTATTAGACATTGTAAATGGGAAGGTCCACCAAGACAGACCATTTCATTCAGCATTTACCAGAAAAGGGGGACAATTTATAAATCTGTGTATGGTATGGTGCTTTGCACAGTGATGCTGACAATAAATTTTATTAAGTGAATTAAGTTAGTCCTGTTCTCTGAAATCTTCCCCAATTACTCAAACTCATAGAGTCTTAGAAACACAGGATTGGACCTCACAGGTCGTGAAGCTGACCAGATCTATGCTTCCACTCCTTGTTTAAGGCTTAAATTTTCTCTGCTGTGACTCCAGCAAGACTTTTCCCACTTGAATCCTTCCACTGCCTGGGAACTTGCTGCCTCCAGGCAGCCCATTGCATTCCACAGAGAGTCACTCAGTACCTTACATGTGTCCAGCTCTGCTGGTAAGAAACATTTTCTTATATTGAAAGCCTGATTATGTGTCTCTGCTATGCTACTTATTCTAATCAGAGAGCCAAATAGAACAAGAAGATCCTCCTCTTCATGGGTCTGCCCTGCAAATCTTTTGAGGGTAGTGGTCATGTCTTTTGTAATATCGCCTACTTCACTATTCCCAGCTTTTCTCCTTTCCCTAAAGTACTGAACCAGCAAGACCCAAATTCATTGTGGCCTCTAAGACCCCACAAGACTGGCCCTGCCCACTGAGCCAGGCTCAGCTCACTCACCACTCCCTCATGCTCACCTCACTTCAGCCTCTTTGTTTGGTGAGACTGCCAGGCACTTTCCAGAGTCCAGACCTTTGCATTTGATTTTTCCTCCTGTCCCCTAAGCACAATGTCTGGAGAGCTTACAGATGCCTGGGCAGATCTCTGAACCTCACAGAGGCTCCCTGGAGAGCTGTAGGACCCTCTGGGTTCCATGGATGGCACAGAGGGGGCAGGTGGCTGGTAGGGGTGGATAGCTGAGGTGAGGACATTGGCCTGGCCAGCACAGGGCATTTGGATTAGGAAAAGCAAAGAGTTCAAAGGGGTAAGAACTGGACTTTTGCCCTGTTTGGGAGAGCCTCCCCTGCCCCAGGACCCCCAGGTGTGAGACAGTGCTGGTCCCTCCCCTTTTGTGCTCCCTCCCTCCACTGACTGATGCCCCAGTTTCAGTTCCCTTGGCTCCCTTTCCCAGAGCCCATATTCCTATTGTTTCCCAGCTGAGCACTTCATGCTCTGTCCTGAGCTGGGTTGGCCAGAAGGCAGTATGAGCCTTGTGGAATTATCAGTGTGAACTCTGGGGGGCCAAGGTGCTCCTCAGCAGCTCTAGCCACTGGGGTGGTAGGAGGCACAAACATTGGTGGCATGGAGTAGTCAACCAGAGGCTGATATGGGTGAACATCCTGGGGGTTCACCAGTGACCATCTGTGCAATCTGGATGAGTCCTGGTTCTTCTCTGGCCCTGTTATGACCCCAGTGTGAGAGAAGGGATCAGGCCTGATCATTTCTGGGGTCCCCTCAGTTTCTAGCATCCTGAAAGTCTGGGCCCCAACAGGGGGTGGGGTGTCCCAGTCCATACATCCCATACTTCCTGGGGATTCACTCTCTGAGGTCTCCCTGCCTGACCCCCACTTCATCCTCCTTTCTAGCAGCTGTTCAGTCTCCACAGGCTGCAGAGGAGCAGGGAGTGACTGTAAAAGGGAAGGAATGCCCAGAGGCAATTGTTTCTTCCTGATATCACCCCAGGGGGGAGGCTGCAGAGTTGGGGGGCCTAGCCAGAATGGCGTCAGGATTCTCCCTGGAGCTCATCTCACTCCTACTACACGCCCCCTCTTCCCCAGGCCCGTCCCATTGGCCACCCTCTGCATCTTCCTGGCTTAAGAGCTTTGGGCCACAGCCTCCCACCCACAAGTGTCTCCACCTTGGGCCCTATCCGTCACTGCCTCCCCTCCCCTTCACCCTCATCACCCCAATCCCAGCCTTGCTACCTCTCTGGGGAGGGCCCTGCAGCCCCAGCTCCTGCCCTGTGCTCCTTTTACAGACATGGAGCGCTGTGGGGGTTTTCTGCCAAAGTAGGAGAAGTCTGAGGCTCCTCTCACCTCCTCCCCAACCCCCAGCCCCTCCCACCAAATAGGACAGCTCTCCCAAGTGAAGAAGGTTAGACAGCTGACATCAGGGAGATGATGAAGGTGAAAGTGCTGTGGCCTCCCAGTACCCCATAAATTTCAGGGGTTATTCAGCCAGTGAGAGAGGAAGGGGGAAGGGGGAGGGGAGGAGCTTTGGTAGCATTAAGGAAGGTGGGAAAGCTGGGGATTGTGACGGGGGATCGCCAGAGTCCTGGGCAAGCTCTAGGACAAACTGTAACAATAAGCTGGTCACTTCCCCTCTCTGGGTCTCAGTTTATCCTTGCTTAAGGTGAAATTGCCTTGTCCACACCTCCCTACTCTGACACTATGGAGAGGAAGAGAGAGGGCTGTTTCTTTTCTTTCTTGCTTGCTTTCTTTTTTTTTGAGACAGAGCCTCAAGCTGTCACCCTGGGTGGAGTGCTGTGACATCACAGCTCACAGCAACCTCCAACTCCTGGGCTTAAGCGATTCTCTTGCCTCAGCCTCCAAAGTAGCTGGGTCTACAGGCGCCCACCACAATGCCCGGCTATTTTTTGGTTGTAGTTGTCATTGTTGTTTGTCAGGCCCAGGCTGGATTCAAGCCTGCCAGCTCTGGTGTATGTGGCTGGTGCCTTAGCCGCTTGATCTACAGGCGCCGAGCCTGAGAGGCCTGTTTCTCATGGAAGTGTTTGGGCCTCCCTACCTAGCCTGGTCTCAAGCCTCTTCACCCCTCCAAGACTCATGCTGAGGCAGGATGCAGATTCTGGGACCAGCCCCCATAATAGACTCAGGCCCACCACTCATTGATGAGACACGGCTATACCAGCCAGCAGAGATGGAATCCACTTCCTCCTCAGAGGCTGATGACATTCTCACTTCCCTCTCTCCCCAGGCTTCAACTCCTGTCTGAGCAATTCGACCTCCTCCACAAACAGATGTGAGTCCCACCCCCTAGGAATTCTCAGAGTCTCAGGTGTCCCCACGCCACTTGCACCCCACAATCACAGCAGTCTGCAGGGGATGCCCCAGAACATCGTCCCTCATCCTCTACTCTTCTAACCTCACCCAGCCCAGAGTCTTCCTTGAACACACAGAGCCAGGCAGAGGAGCCCCATTTCCTACACATACATGTATGCTCTCTACCACTGCAGCCCACAGGAAGAAAGGGGAAACTCTCTTGGACCAAACTGGGGTATCAGATTTTGAGGGCAGAAGAGGGCAGGGTGTCAGAGCCAGTGGAGAGCAGACCCTGTAGGACAGTGGTGGGAGGCTGTGGGAGGCAGCCGCTCTGGACGGAGATCCCACAGGGCCTTCACCCACCCACCAACTCACCCCCCAGGCAGCCCAGAGAAACTCAACTCTAGTAGCCTCCTGCTTTCTTACACTTTAACCTAGATAGGGAAAAGCAGCTTCTTCCCTTCCCTGGAATCCTCCCTCGGGATTTTAGTGCCATCACTCAGCTCTCTCTTCTCCCTGATTCAGCCCCATTCCTTTTTTCTTTCCTCATAGACTTTTTTAGTTTCAGCCCCTCTAGTTTGGTCATATCCCTGATGTCCTGGGACCTTTCCAGATTTCCTACATCCCTCTGAGGCTCTGCAGTGCTTTAAACAGGGCCTGAGCAGACTAGCAATGATCTCACAGGGCCACTATGCACAGTTGCTATTTATAGCCTTATAGGATCACCCTCCTCTTCCTCCAACCAGCTGAGTCACCGTCATCTTGGGGTCCACTCAGACCCCAGGCCATTCTCTACCACTCCAGACCATAGCCCACTGAACTATTTTTGCTGCTGGGAAGGATGCTTTATTCTCTGAACCATCCAGGTATACAATGAAAGTAAGTCTTGGGTTCTAGAAGACACTCTTTCTTGAGCCCTCCATATTATATGTTCTTAAGGCCCCAGTTTTTCATCCTTCTACCAGAGGCCGTGGTGGCCTAAATTCTATTTGACTCAGCCAAGGTATAGGCAAGAGAAGGAATTAGTGAAGTAGTTGGTGGGCCACTGTCAGGGTTCAAACCCCGTATCTACCACCTGTTTGAGACATTGCCTGTAGAATGGTACCAAAACATGGGTTGCTGGGAAGATAAGATGAGCAATTATCTGTAAAGCACTCAGCACAATGCCTGGCACACTGAGCATGCAGGAAGTGCCAGCCCTCACTAATATTTTATCCCCATTTGACCAGTAAGGAAACTGGTTCAGGAAGGCCCAGGGACCTGCTTGAGTCCTTGCTTAAGGTCAGCAGGTACCAAAATTCATAGCCCAGGTCACCTGACTCCAAAGCTCTTACCCTTCCCATGGGCTATAGTATGTCTGATAATAACATAGGTACCACTGACCGAGCACCTGTTATATACTAGGCACAGTAGTATGGACAGCTAACATATAAAATCAATGTATCTTTAATTCTCACACACCGTGAAATAACTATTATTCCCATTTTACAGCTCAGAGAGGTTGGATAAGTTCCCTAAGGTTGCACAGCAAATAAAAAACAAAACCTAGATTTGAACCCTCGTTGGTGGCCTCTAGAAGTCCTGCTCATTTCTCTTTGTGGCCTCTATGGCCTTACCACAGACTGATCTAGTAGGCACAGCCCTTGGTTCTTCCCCTTTTAACTTGGCCCTATCAGGGGCTCTCCATAGAAAAAGTCCTTTGTCTAGTACTGGACAAGTCTACCCCAACATGCTCCTCTCCCCAACCAAATCCACTGCCCTGCAGAGAGGCTAGGCCTAGAGGGGGAGGTTGTCAGGAAGTCAGGCCCCATCAGCAGAGGAGTCTGATCTTCATTCCACAGGAAAGTTGGGGCTGGGGTGATACTGAAAATTTCCCATCTGGAGAATAAAGAAGCCAGTGGGGGCTGCTTTGCCCTATGCCACCGACAGGCCAACCAGTAACCAGTGCCCCCTATAGGCTAGAGAGATTCTCCACCTGCACCCTGGCCACAGAGTGCCCCCAACTGGCCTGGGAATGGCCTCAGGCAGCAGTGTCCACACTTCTGTCCTGAGGAGGCTGCCTCAAGGATTGTGACTTGGGGCCAGGCTTGACCCTGCCACTTCAAGGTTCCAAAGAGAATCTAGGATCCACTGCCAGCAGCTGGAGATTTCTAGTGCCCCAGCTCTCCAGTGCCAGATACTCCTAGAGGATCCCTTCCCAGTTAAAGATCCCAAGAGTTACAATTTACAGAAAACAGAGTGCTGGAATTTTTTCTCCCCAGCCATTTTCTATACCCCAACAATCCCAAAGAGCCCACCTGATGGCTTCCTCCTCAGCCTCATAAAGATGGAGGGGCCCTCACACTCTTCCCTCCCTCTCAGGGTCCCCAGCCTCCCTGGGCACCAGAATAGACCATTGGCCGCCAGACCTCAAGGCTAGGAGGGGCCCCAGCCGGTGCTGCCAATCAGGCTGGGGGAGGGGCTGGTAAGAGAGGAGGGGCAGGCCTGGGCTGGGCCTGTGGATGCTGTTGCCAGCTACTGCTCTGTGTCTTGCAGGGAGCTCCCCACTAACAACATACAAGCAATGGTGCTCCCCACTTCCCAACCAGGACAAGGCTTGGAGCTGCAGACCCCATCTCAGGTTGGGGTTGAGTCTGCACCTCAATTTTCCATCAGTTCAGTCTCTGCTTCTGCCCAACCTCTCATCTCCCACCCCACCCCCAGCTCTAAGTGAGGATGACCTTGATTGCTGACCCCACATTCCTGCCCTCATGGGGTCGAGAGGCTTGCGGCCTAGTGGTCTGGTGTGGGATCCCGGCCCCCACCCGTATGTCCCCAGTAGCTTGCTGGCTCTTTGTAGTTCCCCTCTTAGACACCTCCCCCCAGCCCCAGCCCTAGCCCCAGCCCGATTTAGCTCCTTTAATCTTCCCTGTAATCCAATCTGGCCATTTTCCGAGCACAGGCTGCACTTCTCCAACATCCATCCCTTCCCTGGAGAGTGGCCACAGCAGGATAGCCTCAGCTCTTCCCTGGACTAAAGCACCCCCCCCCATCCTCGGCCCTCCCACTGGACCCCTCTTCTTTTTTCCACTCCCTCGGTGGCCCCAAGGAGTCTCTGCTGTGCAGCCCCAGCTTTAAGTAGCCCAGGCCTGAGCCTGACTCCTCAACTCTGCTTTCTGCCCGAAGGCCTTTATGCTGTTTCTCTGCTGGGACACTTCACCTCCACAGGGCATTACTCCCCATGCAGGCTCTTCCCTGGCTACCTCTCAAGGCCAGCTCCTTCCTGACCTCCCAAATTCTTTCCTTCTCAGAACCCAGACTGAAAACAGACCACCTGGGTCCCTCATCCCAGCTCTTCCTCTTGCTGTGTGACCTTGGGCAAGTGGCCTCCCTCTATGTGTCTCCATCTCCGCATCTGTAAATGGCTTAGAGGCTGGCCGTAAGGATGGATGAATTGAGCTATTTTATGTAAAGTGCTTAGAATAGTTCTGGGTACATGGTAAGTGCTATTTAAATGTTAAATGAAAATTATCTTTTCCTGTCCAGTATTATTATGATTTTATTTCCTCCAAGTTAAGATACCATGACTTGTGAGACACTTCATTTATTTAATAACATCATTTCAGGCGAAAAAAGGAACATTACCATGTGAAAGGTACAAATTGTCTGTAAGCCATCTTCCAATTTCAGAATGTGTAAAATGTTCAGTAACAATAACATTTGTGGGCGGCACCTGTAGCTCATTGGGTAGGGTGCCGGCCACATACACCGAGGCTGGTGGGTTTGAGCCGTCCAGGGCCTGCTAAACAACAATGACAACTGCAACAAAAAAATAGCCGGGTGTTGTGGCAGGCGCCTGTAGTCCCAGCTACTTGGGAGGCTGAGGCAAGAGAATCACTTAAGCCCAAGAGTTTGAGGTTTCTGTGAGCTGTGATGTCACGGCACTCTACCCAGGACGACAGCTTGAGACAGTCTCAAAAATAAATAAATAAATAACAATATTTGTGTAGCATATGTACAGAGTCCCCTTTTCAGCATCGTGTGCATTTATTATTTATGGTCAGTGCCCAAAGGCCTGGGTTCAAGTTGTTACTCCCAAATCTTATTTAGCTGAGCAACCTTAGGTAAGTTCTTTGACTTCTTTAAGCCTTGGCTTTTCCCTAAATAGCCAAAGTAATTCACAACAATTGTAGCGAATATCAAATGAGTTAATATAGACAGCAGGCCTTTAGCGCCATATTGAAGCTATCATTCTGTGATGATTTTGAAACGTTTATTGAATTGAATTGCAGCTTTCCAAAGACCTGGGAGGTGGAAGAGAGCTGGTACTTCATGATTCAAGTGCCCTCCAGTGGCCATAAGGAGAAACTGTAGGCTTCCTGATGAGCCTTCCTAAAGGAGGGACCCTTCTTTAGCTGTGGTCCAGGAAGGAATTCAGCTGCCCCTGTGCCCATGCCAGGCTTACCCTCCTGGAATTGTTCACAGTATATTTTCTTTTTTTCTTTTTCTTTTTTGAGATAGAGTCTTACTATGTTGCTCTCGGTAGAGTGCTGTGGCGTCACAGCTCACAGCAACTCAAACTTTTGGGCTTACACCATTTTCTTGAGTCAGCTTCCCAGTAGCTGGGACTACAGGTGCCTGCCACAATGCTTGGCTATTTTTTTGTTGCAGTTGTCCTTGTTATTTAGCAGGCCCTGGCTGGATTCAAACCTACAAGCCTTGGTGCCTGTGGCCAGCACCCTAACCACAGGCACCAAACCACAGTATATTTTCTTTCACAGAGGCTTTAAGTAGTTTTTTAAAAGTACTTCATCTTGTAAGAGACTAGGAGGGTGAGCTTGAGCCCAGGAAGGCCATACCCTGGCCCCATACTGTCCCTTAAAGCCTGTTGGTCCAGGGCCCATACAGGAAGGCAGGGCAGTGGAGTTCAATGTGCTGAGCACCAGTTCCCCTCTGACCTGGACTCTGTGGGAGCCGAACTGTGAGAGACCCCCCTTGCTGTCTACATTCAAAAATCTAGCATAGAACAAGTTTAACCCATTCGGAGAAACTGCATCTGTGCTTTGCCAGATGTGTCATTTGTTCCCCTGTGCACTCTTTCATTCAGTCACCCATCAATATTTATTGAACATTGAGCTTGGTGGCCTCACGTCCTAGGTGCTGGGGGTTACAAAGATCAATTTAACTCAGACACAAACACAACAACCGAGAGTTGTTCGCAATGTCCCAGACACCACACACAGAGCTAATCCTTGCATTCGAGTGTTTACAGCTTCTCTGCCTGGCTGAGGGGGAGAGCATTGACAGAGAAACAAACACCAGATCCAGGCTGCCTGATTTCCCCTGATGAAACGTGTCCGCAGTGCAAGCTTTGTCTGGCTAGGGTAGGGGGCTGGCTTCCTCCTCCTGGGCCACATTGCTCCTCTGAGAAGTCTTCCCCCATCTCAAACACTGACCAAATTCCTGACTCCACTTGCACTGGAACCCCTGATCTCCTTCTCTGACCACTGTCCTTTGCCCAGGGCCCAGAACTGAGACTCGGGAAGGAGGGATGTAATTTTTAACCCACCCTCACAATGGAAGTCCCAGCTAGGATTTTGCTTACCACAACTTAACATCCAAACCCAGCTTACTGGCCATCTCTGGCCTACTCTCCCTTGTCCAGGACTGAAATGAAGGAGCCCTACTCCAGAGCTATTGTGTGGGAGGGTGGCCAACGTCCCCAGGATCTGTCTTTTTGGAAGATAGCAGCAGGGGGGTAGAAGAGCTGGCAAGTGTCTGTTATTGATGCGTGCACTGTGCCTGGGACCCTGTGGCTCCTGGAACTGCTATCCCCTCTCCTTCTCTCCATAATCAAACTTCTCAAATGTCCTGCCTACCCGCTTCTTCAGTCCCGCCTTGCTGGCTCCTGATTGTCCCATTTCCCTAGAATTCTTCCCAGCTGCAGTAGCACTGGCTGTTGGTCCCCCCTACTGGGTCCTCTCCACTCCCAGACCAATGCTGTCCAATAGGAACACAATGGGAGCCACGTTTGTCATTTTAAATGTTTAGAAGCTGCATTTTGAAAATGTAAAAGAAATAGGTGAAATCAATTTTAATAATATTTAGTACATTTAACCCAAAGTATCGAAATAGTATTTCAACATGTTATCAATATTTAAAAATTAAGATATTTTATACAATTGTTTGTAATCCAATGTGTACATTATTTTATCTGTCTAGCACTTCTTGTTGTGAGAGGTACTTGGGTGTCTACCCACATGTGGTTGGTGACTACTGTATTGGACAGCGTAGTTCCAGAGCCTTCGAATTTACTACTTGGGATACACACTTTCACCAATAGTGGTTAATCATCTCACCCCAGGTGTCCTGTGTTCGTAGGCACATGGGGGGCAGCATTCTCCTTTGATTCATCCTTCTATTTCCCATGGCACCTTAAAAGTGTGCCCACGCCCAGGAGGCCCTCAAAGCATGTTTGTTAATGGGAGTGAGCGTTGGGGATTGATTTTTGTCGTTCAGTTATGGCTGTAAATGCTGTTGTATAGATTGCTTCTGTAACAGCACCCTGCTGCAATATTAGCAGAAACAAGCAGCCGTGGTTATCAGCATAGGCAGAGGCCTCCAGGCAGATGGGGCTCCCTGAATCAGTTGGGGTAAATCCTGCCAGACAAGACACCATTTCTCTGGTTTAAGAGCCTGTCATTGCCACAGCATGCTCCTCCAAGCAACCCCATCTCTGTTAGACCTTGGAGATAGCCCTTGTCAGGGCACATTACACAAAGGATGTGTCTTCACATCCCGCCACCAGGCTGGGAGCTCCTCAGGGCAGGAAAGGAGTTATTCAGGTTGACAAGATCCTGGTTCACAACAGATGCACAAAGCATGCTTGTTGAGCGAACAAATGAATGGATGACTAAAGCCAGTGAAACCTCTCGTTCATGTCTTCCAGCACCAAAAAAAGTCTTTACTGAGGATTTATTGAAACAGACACTGGGATCCAGCAGTGAACAGGCAGACGTGGGCTGTGTCTTCCTGGAGCTCACATTCTGATGCAAAAAATGGACAAAAACCCAGTAAACACATACAAATAAAATAATTAGCTTATCCACTGGCAAGAGAGAAACAAAGGGCCCAAGACAAAGAATGAGCAAAGAAATAAGTAAAGAAGAAATTCTCTATCTGTGGCTTCCTGGAATATAGGACTCCCCTTCTCCAAGGTCAGTTGTCATCATTTAGACAGTAGCCACAGTAGGCCAGCCTGAGTCTGGGGTGCTGTGAGGATGTTACTGCTTCAAATTATACTCATGATGTCATAATGGATTCTGTGGAATGAGGGAGGGCCCTGCAAGTTGTGGCAGAGGGGTCTGAGGCACGGGAACGAGCAGACAAAAAAAGGTACTTGGTCCAGGCCGTGTCCACTCTGCCTCTAACAGACCCAGCCCCTGGCCTCGGGAGGAGGTGGGCAGGTCACCATGGCACTCAGCCTCTCTAACACATCTATCCCTAAGAGCTGGCTCGCTGGCTACCACAAGGTAACCTGGGCCTGTTTCTAGTTCTGTGTTCAGTGGGAGTGTCCCAGCCAGTGCAGACAAATCCACCTGTCCCCAAGTGCCAACTTCCTGTGAACCACATACTAAAGGCATTATGGGGATAAAAAGATGAATGAGATATATGGTCCCTGTCCTTAATCTGCTAACAAATTAAACCTTGAGCCAGTGGGTTAACAGAATAATATTCATCATCATTGCTAAATGATGATTTAATCATTCCAAACAACACTATTTGGTTCCCAAGCTTCTCTGCATGCGGCTCAATATGACAGCAAGTTCAAGGGCAGCCCATCTATGGGCACAAATGTTTTTGAGAATGTAGATAGTGTTTCTCAGGGTGGTCTAAAGATAGCAGAATTACTTGCAGCACCTGTTACAAAAGGAGATGCTTGGGCCTCAGCCCAAATCTTCCAAATCAGTATCTTCAGGTGTGGGGCTCACCAACCTGCCTTTGCACTCTGGGTAATTCATACCCTAAGCCAGGGGTCCTCAAACTTTTTAAACAGGGGGCCAGTTCACTGTCCCTCAGACCATTGGAGGGCCGGACTATAGTTAAAAAAAAAACTATGAGCAAATTCCTATGCACATTGCAAATATCTTATTTTGAATTAAAAAAAAAGGAACAAATACAATATTTAAAATGAAGAACAACTAAAGTTAAATCAACAAAGTTACCAGTATTTCAATGGGAACTATGGGCCTACTTTTGGCTAATGAGATGGTCAATGTCTGGTTTCATATTTGTCACTAGTCGTAACAAGTGATGCAAGTATGCATCAGTTAGTCCCGAGACTGAGAGGAGTCCAAAGACAGAGAGGAGGGGAGTCGGAGAGTGCCACACACATTCCACACATGTGCACTGTAGCAGGACAGGCAGCGGTGGCAAAAACACCCGGAGGGCCAGGGCCAGATCAATGTCCTCGGCGGGCCACATGTGGCCTGTAGGCTGTAGTTTGAGGACCCCTGCCCTAAGCACTGCCCTAGAGTTTAATCACCTACCACAGTTTCCAAGCTCCATGTCTGGCTGACTAGGGTGGGTTGGTTTCTCTGTTTGAAATGAGTGTTGGCTACTGATATTTTTATTACTGATGAAAAGCCATGATTCATAGGCTTCTAGTGGCTGCTGTCAGCTTGGAAAGGAGTCAGAGGCCACTGAGAACAAAATTCCTTATCTTTTTGACCGATCTATAAAATGCTTACCTGAGCAGACAGTGTTTAAAGGCCATTAAAACAGCAGACGCAGAATCACCCAGTCCGTGGAACTTTATGGACATATTTACTCAAACCCAAGTGCTTGCAAAGAATAAATAAAAGGGAAACAAAATGAGGAAGCATCTCTAGAAATATGAACTGAAAGTAAACAGCCCTGTTCACTAAAATAAACAGGACAAATCCTGAGAGGATTAAATGCCCTCTAGTCAGACAGGCTCAGAGCCAGAAAATGGCCCATCCTCGCTCCCAGAGAAAGAAGAGGTGAGGGCCCATTCCCATCACCTGCACCAGGAGCCCCCTTGGGAGGTCAGGGCTGGGCCTGCAAGGGCAGATATGTGGGTGGAAGTGAGTCCCAGATCCCCTTGGCAGCCTGCCACAGGGCCTGAAAACCTCCAGGATTAAAAATTAAGAATCCTAATTTAGCATGCATCTTAAAACACTTCTGAAAAGTGCAGATTTTCTACAATAATATTACTGCACACTATTAGTGTATTATTTGCCATTTGCTCACTAATTTAGCAAATGTTTATTTGCCACTTGCTCTATGTCAGGCCCCTCAAGATTTCAAGATGGGTAAGGCATAGATTTGCCCTCAAGTAGGTCACAGTTTAATATGAGACATATACTATTTTTTTTGAGACCTAGTCTCACTTGGTCGCCCTTGGTAGAGTGCTGTGGCATCATAGCTCACAGCAACATCAAACTTTTGAGCTCCTCTTCCCTCAGCCTGCCAAGTAGCTAGGACTATAGGCACCTGCCACAACACCCAGCTATTTTTTAGAAATGGGGTCTTGCTCTGACTCAGGCTGGTGTCGAACCTGTAAGCTCAGGCAATCCACCCGCCTCAGCCTCCCAAGTGCTGGGATTACAGGCGTGAGCCAATGTGCCAGGCCTTCATAAGACTATTTATTAATGCTACATTTACTTCTCACTATTTGACAAACTTACTTATAAGCACACTGCATGCATTACCCTATTTAATCCTCATAACTTCATGAAGTTACTACTATCTTCCCCCATTGTACAGATGAGGAAACTGAGGCTCTAGGTCTGTGGTGTGATGGTAGATGTTAACAACTAGCTCTCTGGAAGAAGAAAAAAGGCCCTGATTCATAGTATTTGGCAATCTCGGTTGTGTAAATACTTGCAGTCCTGTTTAATCTTCTGGCCTAATGTCACTGAATGTCGACTAGAAAAGGGATAAGTGTGGGCTGGCTGCAGCACAGCATGACAAAGATAGCCCACAGCTAATAAGGTAGAGGAGCAAGGATTTGAACCTGATGTGTCTGATCCTCAGACCATGCTTGTAACTACTTTGTTACACTGCCAATAACTGCACAGAATCATTGACATTTGAGAGGGATACATCTTAAGATCTTTGTGAAATGCCAGTTTTACAATGCTCCATAAAAATTCCGAGGTTAGTCACCGGCACTTTCCTATCCTTCTTTGTTTTCACCACCAACAGGAGCAGTTGGCTTTCTTTTGAGGGCCATTCAAAAAGCCTTTGTATTTGGAAATAATTATTCACTCATAGGTTGCAAAAATAGTACAGAGAGGACCCAGGTACCCTCCACTCATTTTCCTGTAATGGTTACCACATCTTACATAACCACAGCACCATATCACAACCAGGAAGGGAAAATGTGTGTGCATATGGTTCTGTGTGTTTTCCCCCCTAAGATTGCCAGATTTAGCAAATAAAAATACAGAACACTCAGTTAAATTTTGTTTTCAGTATATGGCTATCCCATACAATATTTGGGGGCCTTCTTATACTTTAAAAATAAATTGGGTACCATGGCTCACACTTGTCTGTAATCCTAGAACTTTGGGAAGATTGCTTGAATCCAGGAGTTCAAGACCATCCCAAGCAAGAGTGAGACCCTATATCTACAAAAAGTAGAAAAATTGGCCAGGTGTGGTAGTGTGTGCCTGTAGTCCCAGCTACTTGGGATGCTGAGGCAGGAGGATCCCTAGAGCACAGGAGTTTGAGGTTGCAGTGAGCTGTGAAGACACCACTGCACTCTAGCCCAGGCAACAGAGTAAAACTGTTTCAAAAAAACAAAAACAAGAAGTATTCCTTGTTTATCTTAAATTCAAATTCAGCTAGGCATCCCGAATTTCATCTAGTCACCCTCATTTTATCACATGTGGGGTCTCAACCACTACCATAACCAAAATATAGAACTATCCATCTCCATAAAGATGTTACTCGTTATGGTTACACCCATCCCTCCCCCATCAACCCAAGCCCTTGGCAACCATTAAACTATTCTCCATCTCTATAATTTTGCCATTTTTTTTCACTCAACATAATGCCTGTAAGATGTATCCAAACTGTTGCATCTATGTATCAATAGTTTGTTCCTTTTTACTGCTAGGTGATATCCCATGAAGGCCCTTGTTTGTTTGTTTGTTTTTGTAGTTTTTGGCTGGGGCTGGGTTTAAAGAAACCCACCACCTCGGGTATATGGGGCCAGTGCCCTACTCCTTTGAGCCACAGGTGCCGCCCTGAAGGCCCTTTTTCATGAAGAACAATTACTTTTAAAATTTTCTTTCATTCAGTACTTACTGTATACACACTACATGCCAGGCACCGAAGATTATAGCCCCAAAGTAAAAATGCCATTATCCTTTGAGTTACTCTAAATTGAAAAAAATCTTTCTTCTTCTTCTTCTTCTTCTTCTTCTTCTTCTTCTTCTTCCTCTTCCTCTTCCTCTTCCTCTCTCCTTCTCCTCTTCCTCCTCTTCTTCTTCTTTTGAGACAGAGTCTCACTCTGTCACTTTGGGTAGAGTGTCGTGGTGTCATAGCTCATAGAAACCTCAAACTCTTGGGCTCAAGTGATCCTCTTGCCTCTCAGCCTTAGGAGAAGCTGAAACTATAGGCTCCACCACAACCCCCAGCTAGTTTTTCTATTTTTAATAGAGATGGGGTTCTCATTCTTGCTCAAGCTGGTCTCGAACTCCTGAGCTCAACCAATCCACCCACCTCAGCCTCCCAAAGTGCTAGGAATCTAGGCATGAGCCACTGCACTGGGCCTGCGACTTCTTGTAGAACCTAATACAAGAGTGAATCTGGTGCTAGAGGGGAGGACGGAGGACTGTGGTACTTCCCCCGGAGATGCCAGTGAAGGCTTTATGAAGGAGCTAGTGATGGCAGGATGTGTGATGCATGGAATATGGGGTGTGAGAGAAAGAAAGGTGCCGAGGATGATGCCAGGAGTTTTGGCCTGAAACTGGAAGGCCTGAGTTGCCTTCAACTTAACAGAACAACTTCATCAATACTTCAAAAGGAAAGAATATATTATTCAATCAATTTGGATGAATCAACTGATACTACTGACAGCATAGGCTTTTACTTTACTGGGTCATAACAGAAGATTTTTCTTGCAGCAAAGAGTTACTCACTTTGGACACGCTTGTGACCAGAACATGGGGAATAGATATGTTCACAACTTTCAAGACAAATGTTGTAAAATTGGACTTAATTGATAAATTTAGTGAATGTGTATACAGATGGTGCACCTTCCATGACAGGAAAACATGAAGGGTTGACTGCACAAATAAAAATGTACTAACAGATCCAGATGTTTTCCTTTCTTTTCATTGCATCTTGCATCAGCAAAATGTCTGTGCTAAAGCTACTATTTTAAGTGACACTTTGCAACAAGTTGTAAGTATTGTTAACTACATTGTGCAAATGCAACAAGGCATCTTCACTTTTGTCTAGCAGTAAAGTTGAACAATGAGGTATTCAATGTGGATTTGTCTCATCATTCTAGTATGTTGCCTATCCCAGGGACAGGTGTTAGCCAAAATTTTATCTCTGTGAGAACAGATAGTTACATTTTATGAAGAACAGAATCAGCAGGGGATCCCGTTAGCTCAGTGGTTGGGTGCTGGCCACATGCTCTAGGGATGGTGGGTTTGAACCTGGCCCAGGCCTGCTAAACAACAACAACAACAACAACAAAAATAGCTGGCCCTTGTGGTGGGAACCTATAGTCCCAGCTACTAGGGAGGCTGAGGCAAGATAATTCCTTGAGCCCAGAAGTTGGAGGTTGCTGTGAGCTATGACACCGCGGAACTCTACTGAGGGTGACAAAGTGAGACTCTGTCTCAATAAAAAACAAGCACACACACACACACACACACAAAAAAAAAAACCCAGAATCAGGATCAGTGCCTGTAGCTCAGTGGCTAGGGCGCCAGCCAAATACACTGGAGCTGACGGGTTCAAATCCAGCCCAGGCCTGCCAAACAACAATGACAACTACAACCAAAAAGTAGCTGGGCATTGTCCCAGCTATTTGGGAGGCTGAGGCAAGAGAATCGCTTAAGCCCAAGAGTTGGAGGTTGCTGTGAGCTCTGATGCTATGGCACTCTACCCAGGGCGATGAAGTGAGACTTTGTCTAAAAAAAAACCAAAAAAAACAGAATCAGCAATGTCAATTATTGAAAGAAGACTTCTATAAGGATGCAGCATTTCTGTGTGATATGTCAAATCAAAATAACTTGAGTATTTCTTTGCAAGGCAAAAGCTAAGTCTAAAAAATTCAAGCATACAGAAAAAAAGCAATCTTTTTTCAAAACATTTATTCTTCAAGATAAAGTTTGCGACAAACATTTTTCTCAGTTAGCAAAGGTGACTGATGAGCAGAATGATACGTCCTAATCATTTGAAGAATACACAGCTGTTATAGACCCATTAATTAGAGAATACAATGAAAGATTCATTGACTTTGAGAATCATAACATCACACTCAAATTAGCACTTCAGCCTTACTTAGTTGATATAACCAAGGCACCAAGAAACTGCAGATGGAATTGATGGAGCTCTCAGTAGTTGACATTTTAAAGTCATTGATGCTAAGAAAGATCCAATTAAAATATGGAAAAATGCAGAATACCCATGCCTTCAGCAACATGCCCCCCAAAAGCTTTCTTGCTTTTTAACCACTTATTGCTGCAAATCTACAGTCTCCTATCTAACCGAAACTGCCAACCTCCATGCTGCAACCAAATATTCAAATGTTTTCCAACTAAAAGCAGACACAAGGAAGTCATTAAAAGATTAGTTAATTTTAAAATTAACAAATAGTTTCCATTTTTTTTGAAATTGTCAACTACACAATAGTTAAATTTTCACAAACTAATGTACATGTTTAAATATATCTAACTGAAGCTTCTCGAACATGGCCTTATTAGATTACAGCTAAATTGATGCAGCCGTCCAACATGAAAAGGCCTAGGGAAATCTTTTTTTCAGAAGATTTACTTACAGGGGAGCAGGAAAATGAGGCCATTGCTGCAGGGAGAATGGAGGTTAAGAGAGGATTATTTTTTCATGGGAGAAATTACAGCATGCTAATCAGCATGACCCACTCGAACTGTGGAGACTGGTTGAGGGTGGGGAAAGGGAAGAAGTGTTGACATGGTGTCCTTAAGTAAGCAAGTAGGATGGAATCTTGCACACAGTGGAAGGGATGGCCTTAGATAGGAGTATAGATGGCTCATTCACGGAAACAAGGACAGCAAGATATGGAGCTTGGACACTGGTAGGAACCCGGACGTGATATCTTAGAAAGAACACGCAGAAGTTCTCTTTTGAAGGCTTCTTTTTCCATAGTAAAACAACCATGGTTATCAGCTGAAGTTATCAGCTGAGAGAGAGGATGGTGAAGGGTCACTGGGTGAAACTGTCTTCCAGAAGAGCATAGAAGGATGGTCTGGGAGATGCAATAGGACCTCTAGGCAGTGTGAAGAACCCACTTTAAGTTAGTAGCTGTGAATTTATTTTTATTTATTTATTTAGAGACAGAGTCTCACTTTGTCGCCCTCAGTAGAGTGCCGGGACGTCACAGCTCTCAGCAATCTCCAGCTCTTGGGCTTAGGCAATTCTCTTGCCTCAGCCTCCCAAGTAGCTGGGACTACAGGTGCCTGCCACAATGCCTGGCTATTTTTTTGTTGTTGTTGCAGTTTGGCCGGGGCTGGGTTTGAACCTGCCATCCTTGGTATATGGGGCTGGCGCCTTACTGACTGAGCCATAGGCACCACCCAGTGGCTGTGAATTTAAACTGAGACTAGAGAGAATGGTCCTGTGTTTCTCTAGCCTTGTAGGTGCAGGTGTGGTACAGGCTGGGGGGCGGGGGTGGAGGGTGGGGAGCCGGGGAACAGAGGAGGTTGTTGCAGTCAGGGTTGGAGTTTTGTCAGGCAAATAAGCAAATCCGAGCAGGCAAGGGACTTGAAGGTGTGTTTAAGGGAACAATTATAATGATGAAGCTTATGATTTATACTGCATAGGAGGGACATGAAGACAGGAGTGAGACGAGGGAAAGGTAGGATGGATAATCTGTAGCTCCAGTGTAAGCAAAGAATGGATGGTGCTAGATACCCATTTTCTGAAGGTTTCCCTACAGCATTTCCAGTTTTAATTTTTTGTTTCAAATACCAACATAAAAATAAATATTCCTGGTTGGACATGCCTGTAATCCTAGCACTCTGGGAGGCCTAGGCTGGTGGATTACATAAGCTCAGGAGTTTGAGACCACCCCGAGTGAGAGTGAGACCTCATCTCTGCTAAAAATAGAAAAACTAGCCAAGCATTGTGGCAGGTGCCTGTGGTCCTAGCTACCCAGGAGGCTGAGGCAAGAGGATCACTTGAGCCCAAGAGTTTGAGGTTGCTGTGAGCTATGACAACACGACATTCTACCCAGGGCAACAGAGTGAGACTCTGTCTGAAAAAAAAAAAAAAAAGTTCCTTCTACTTCCCCTTCCACTTGTAGACACAATTTCCATACCTGAAGGTAATTACAACTTAATACAGGGCAATTTTGTTTTTGTTGGAGACAGAGCTTCACTCTGTTACCCTGGGGTAGGATGCCATGACATCATATCTCAGCTTCAAACCCCAACCTCAAACTCTTGGGCTCAAGTGATTCTCTTGCCTCTGCCTTCCAAGGACCTGGGACCACAGCCTCCTGCCACTATACCAGGCTAGTTTTTCTATTTTTTAATAGAGATGGGGTCTTGCTCTCACACAGGCTGGTCGGGAACTTCTGAGTTCAAGCATTCCACCCGCCTCAGCCTCCCAGAGTGCTAGGATTACAGGTGAGAGCCATGGAGCCCAGCTCCACCCAGTGCATTTTTGAACTTGGTATTATTTTATTGAAGCCTTTTAGGTTAAATGCTAACCAACAAATGCTTCTTAACTCAATGAAGGTACAGAAAAATAAAACATTTTAGTCACAGAAAGTACTGAAAAATCATCTTTCTACCTATTACTTTAAAATTTTACTTGTTTGGTTTTTAAAAGTATTTAATACCTGCACATAGAAAAATTTCTAAAAGAGCCCTAGGCTCTATAGGGGAAAAAAAAAAGCATCCCTTCCATCCCAGGCTCTTAGACTTTCTTAAGATTCCTGGCATATTTTAAACATACAGACCATGTATGTATGTATATGGGTGTGTGTATGTGTGTGTGTGTGTATTTACACATGTAAATGGTGGCATGTAACCTATTGCTATGTTTGTTTGTTTTTTTGTAGAGACAGAGTCTCACTTTATCGCCCTTGGTAGAGTGCTGTGGTGTCACACAGCTCACAGCAACCTCCAACTCCTGGGCCCAGGTGATTCTTTTGCCTCAGCCTCCCGAGCAGCTGGGACTACAGGCGCCTGCCACAATACCGGGCTATTTCTTTGTTGCAGTTTGGACGGGCCGGGTTTGAACCCACCACCCTTGGTATATGGGGCTGGGCCCTACTCACTGAGCCATAGGCACCGCCCAATCTATTGCTATGTTAACTCAAAGACATTTGCACTTTAATATTTGTTAAACCCAAACTATGAATGAATAATTGGTAGCATTGTAAACACCAGCTAAGAGCTAGTGGAGAAGATTTTCTCCAATGCTGAGGGCAGGGATGATTCTTAGAATTTTTTCTTTTTTTTAATTTCCTATAGTCATTCCCTACCTCCCCACCCAAGTGCACACCCAATACCATTTTTTTTTTTGAGACAGAGCCTCAAGCTATTGCCCTGGGTGGAGTGCTGTAGCATCACAGCTCACAGCAACCTCAAACTCCTGGGCTTAAGCAATTCTCTTGCCTCAGCCTCCCAAGTAGCTGGGACTATGGCATCTGCCACAATGCCCGTTTATTTTTTGGTTTTAGTGGTCATTGTTTGGCAGGCCCAGGCTGGATTTGAACCCGCCAGCTCTGGTGTATGTGGCTGGTGCCTTAGTCGCTTGAACTACAGGTGCCACCCCAATACCATTTTTTTATCCAGAGGTAACTACTTTTCCTTCCAAACGGTTTCTATGCCTTCACATATATATTTTTGTAACATCTGGAATTTAGCTCATCGTGTGAGTTTTGCCTAAATGCCCATGTCCTGTAAAAATTCTAGAAATTGCTTTTTTTAACTCAACAATATATTTTTCTGTAATAGTATGTAACAATTACCCTCACTTCTTTTTTTTTTCTTTAATTTACTGCTACATAGTACTCTGAAATACCATCTCGAATGTTAGCAGGCATTCAAAGCATTTAGGGATCTTGCTAATGTGCAGATTCTATTTTGGAAGGTCTGGAGTAAACACTAAAATTCTGCATTTGTAAAAATCTCCTGGCTGTTGTTGATGTTTTTAGTCAACAGATCACACTTCTAACAGCAAAGATGTAGCATATAGGTGGGGTAGTGTGCTGGAGCCAACTGGGATCAGCTCATGAGAACTGATAATCAAATTTCCAGGAATTTAGTGAACCTGTTATCAAATGCAAAAATCACTAAACTACAGAGGATGCCCAAAAAAGTATACATTTTATACATTTTAAGAAAGGAACAAAATATTAAATCTGTACTACTCAAGTTGGATTTGACTTTTGCAATTACAAGAGCTGCTCAATGTGACTTGTATTATAATTTTTTTTTTAGTTACCAAATTATTTTATTATCTATTTATATTTTTCAACCCAAAATGGAAACACATGTTCTTTTTTTTTTATTAAATCATAGCTGTGTGCATTAGTATGATCATGGGGCACCATAAACTTGGTTCATAGACCGTTTGACACATTTTCATCACACTAGTTAACATAGCTTTTGTGGCATTTTCTTGGTTATTTTGCTAAGACCTTTACATTCCACATTTACTAGGATTCACATATACCCTTCTAAGATGCACCACAGGTGTAATCCCATTAATCCCCCTCCCTCCACCTACCTCCCCCCTCCCTCCCCTCCCTTTCCCCCTTCTCCCTATTCTTAGGTTGTAACTGGGTTATAGCTTTCATGTGGAGGTCCTACATTAGTTTCATAATTGATATTATAATTTTAATACAATTTTTTTCTTTCTTAAAATGTGTATACATTTTTGGCACCCTCTATATTAAATGACATATACTTACAATTAAATAAATTATATTACAGAGATAATAAAAACTCAAAAACCATCTACTTCCCAATTATTTAACTGCATTCTTTTCTTTCTTTCTTTCTTTTCTTTTTTTTTGAAACAGAGTCTCACTGCGTCACCCTCAGTAGAGTGCTGTGATGTCACAGCTCACAGCAACCTCAAATTCTTGGCTGAAGAGATTCTCTTGCCTCAGTCTCCCAAGTAGCTGGGACTACAGGCACCCACCACAATGCTGGCTATTTTCTTGTTGCAGTTGTCATTGTTGTTTAGCAGGCCTGGTCTGGGCTTCAACCCGCCAGCCTCAGTGCATGTGGCTGGCACCATAAGCTCTGTGCTACAGGCAGTGAGCCTATTTTACTACATTCTTAAATCTATGTTCAATTTCCACTTGGATGGTGGAAATCTATTATAATGGCATGTTGCCACACATCTCTTCCCAACTCTGTGTTCAAGTTCATGTTGGCAACTTGAAATCTGCCATGGGGAAAATTTACACCACAGAAATTTGGGTGTAAGGGCATGCATTACCCCAAGATTTCTCCAAAACTCAATATTATCTTTTTTTAATTTTTGTAAATCTGATAAATCAAAAAATGGTATCTAATTTTTAATTTGCATTTCCCTAATTAAAGTGAGATCAGGTGTCTCAGGTGTTTGTGCCTAGTAACTTAATGCTACATTTTTTGCTCTTGTAAACAGTATCTTTTTATTTTTATATTTTCTAATTTATTATTGTACGGGAGAGCCAATGGGTTTTACATCAGCCACTTCTTCCAGTTCTAATAGCTTGGCAGATTATTTTCTTAAGGATTCTAGGTAATCATATAATATACAAATGATGACCAATTTTACTTTTCCACATATATAATTGTTTATTTTGTTTTGTGGCACTGGCTCTGACTGCAGGTTCACACGGACTACCAGCAGTAATAGCTCACCAGTCTCTTCCTACTTGAATAGGAGCACGTCTGTATTTCCCCACTGTTTGCTGTGGATGTCCTTTATCCTTTCTAAGAACTAGCTTCTTGGAGGATTTAAAAAAAAATCAGGAATGGATATTCAATGTATCAAACATTTACTTTCACTTTCTAAGTTAGCATTTTGGTGATACTTGAATTTTTACACAAGTATGTATTCTTTTCTGTGATCAGAAAGAACATTAAAGTCTTTATGAAGTCTCCTTCCTATACATAGTGTACATTGTAGTCTTGTTTCAGCTCTAAAATCACTGCCCTCAGTGGACAACCATGTTCCATGCTCCAATCAGCGCTGAACTTTATACGTGATGGCATTTCAATAAATGGGTAAGAAATGCCATAAATTTAACTCATAACCTTGTAGTCAGTATTCTTTTTTTTTTTTTGTAGAGACAGAGTCTCACTTTATGGCCCTCGGTAGAGTGCCGTGGCCTCACACAGCTCACAGCAACCTCCAACTCCTGGGCTTAATTAAGTGATTCTCTTGCCTCAGCCTCCCGAGTAGCTGGGACTACAGGCGCCCGCCACAACGCCCGGCTATTTTTTGGTTGCAGTTTGGCCGGGGCCGGGTTAGAACCCGCCACCCTCGGTATATGGGGCCGGCGCCTTACCGACTGAGCCACAGGCGCCGCCCTGTAGTCAGTATTCTTAACAACTCGCCTGCCATATCCAACTCGGTTGAAGTGAGTGTTGCAGAATCTTTCCAGCTCCTCCCGACTTGCCATCACTTCCCACCTCAAAGATATCAATGGTAGATTGTTCCATTAACCCGTGACCCCTGAAATATTGATCTGTAGTAGCTGGGCCCTGTTTGGGAACTGGAGAGGCGACAAGAGTCCTCATTAGGATCTGCATCAAGGCAGGTGCATGAGGTTTAAAGCTACTCATGGTTCTTGACGTGGGAATACTGGAATTGCCTCCAAGAACTTTTTTTTTTTTTTTTTTTTTGTCTTTTTAAGAAGCGGAAAGGGCACAGATATCAGAGTCATATCCCCATCCATCTAAACAGCTATGTGATCCTGGGCAAGTCATTAACTTCTGTGTCCCTCAAAGATCTCCCTCCCGTGTAACAACACTTACCAAAGCGCATAAAACAAGACCCAGGAAAGATCAAAGAGAACCCTCTGTAATCAAATTGAGGGAGTTCACACCCCACTTCTGCTATTTATTACCTCGGACAGGTTACTGCCTCTGTATTTAAGGTTGTTCATGAATAAAATGGGGAGAGTAAAAGTACTAAGTTGATAGGGCAGTTGAGAAGATTAAATGACCTAAGCTTTGTTATAAAGCTGAAGCTGATAGTGACGCCCATGAACATTTAGCCATGTGGCTTCTGTTATCACAAGGCTTGTGGTGGCGAGAGAGAGTACTTTGTACTCTCCTCGGCGGACCCGGTGAGCTGGCGAGGACCAATTTTTTCCCGGACTCACTGCCGGGGGAGGACGGGAACGGAATGGGAAGGTCGGGAACCGGGTAGGGAGATGCGGGGGACAGGAGGTTGAGGGAGACTCGGGGGACAGGAGGTTGAGGGAGACTCCCGGTTGTCCTACCACCTCCAGGGCGACAGAGGGCCCTGGTCGCAGCCGTGGGCTGCGGAGGGCGCGGAGCTCGCACCATGGCCTGGCGAGGGGAGGGGCGGACTGTGGGGGGGAGGCGAGGGCCGTGAAGGACTTGGAGGCTTGGCGAGGGGCGGGGCGAACGAGGGGCCAGGAGAGGGGCGGGACGGAGCGGGCGAGGGGGCCGGGCGAGGGGCGGGGCGGGCTAAGGAGGCCTGAGAAGGGCCGTGGCGGACCACGGGACCTGACGAGGGGCGGGGAGGGCGAGAGGACCAGGAGAGAGGCGGGACGGGGCGGACGAGGGGGCCGGCGAGGGGCGGGACGTGCGGGGGTGTAGCTGACGAGGGGCGGGGCGGAGCGAGCGGTGAGGCCTGACAAGGGGCGGAGCGGACGGGAGGTCTGAGGGAAGACCGAGCAGGCAGGGCAGCCTGACGAGGGGCGGGGCGGACGCAGAGGCCGGGCGAAGGGCGGGGAGGGTGGCGCGGCTGGGGCGAGTCCAGCGCGCGGCTAAATGAGCGGACGCAGCCCCCCGCCCGAGGCCATGCAGGTAGGTGGCAGCCGTCGTCCCGGCTTGAATTTCGATCCCAGAATCTGGCCCGGCGCTCGGGCCCAGTCTTAGTGCTACGCTGGCGTGGGGGCCGCCCGACCCAAAGCGAAACCGAAAACCCCGCGGTGGGTGACGTGACCTTTTTGAGTCTCCAGACTGAGTGGGTGGAGGAGATATAGAGTATACCTTGGGAAACAAGGCTTTGGCTCCGGGTTAGGGACGCGCACGTGATGCAGGCCAGCTCAGAGTTAGGGGCCGACTTGGGATCTCCGAGTTTGGTAGCCGCTAAGGATTCCTAGCTGGACAGGGAGATAGGGGTGGGACTTAGGGAGTTCTTAGGCGGGCCTGGGTCAGGATCCTTTGGTGGAAGGGCTGCAGCTATCAGTGGAGAGAGAATAGGGCCAGGATTTGGGTCTCTCTGTGGGGAAAGGGATGGAAGCAGAGGTGTGCGCCTTGGAGCGGTCATTTCTGGGGGCGAGGATGGAGGCGTCCTTAAAGCACAGATGAGAGGCCAGGAGTCCCAGACCTTGTAGAAGTCTGAGTGCCCCCCTCCCCTAGGTGGCCATGACCGGTAGGGCCCGCAAAGAGGCGGTGCAGGCCGCGGCCCGGGAACTCCTCACGTTCGTGAACCGGAGTCCCTCGCCTTTCCATGGTAACTGATCAGCTAAAGGGAGGAGGGTGTGGGCTTGGTGTGCCCCCGACCAGCGTCCATCGCTGTGAAAGGGTCCTTTTCCTACAGCCGTGGCGGAGTGCCGCAGCCGCCTCCTCCAAGCTGGCTTCCATGAACTCAAGGAGACGGAGAGCTGGGATATCAAGCCGGAGAGCAAGGTACTATGGGTGTGGTGGGGGTGCAGAGGCAGGTCCCTTGGCTGGATCTCAAAGTCCTGTGTGCTGCTTGGCTAATGCAACTCTCTCCTCTGTCTCCCCCTCCACCCCCCTCATCCCAGTACTTCATGACTAGGAACTCCTCTACCCTCATTGCTTTTGCTGTGGGGGGCCAGTATATTCCTGGGAATGGCTTCAGCCTCATTGGGGCCCACACGGACAGCCCTTGCCTCCGGGTAAGAAACTGGGGCTATGCAGGTATGGGAGTGGGGGGAGCTCTATCCTTTGGAGCAGAAGAGATGGTAAATTTATTGTTTACCATCTTCCACTAGTACCATCTTTTATCAGGCACCAATATTCACACTGTGTTACTTGTGAATGGTCTAAGCCTAATGACCCGGTCTTGTCATTAAGGCTTTTCTGTCTTCTCCTCCATCTTTATGCCTAGGTGAAACGTCGGTCTCGGCGCAGCCAGGTGGGCTTCCAGCAGGTTGGTGTGGAGACCTATGGTGGTGGGATCTGGAGCACCTGGTTTGACCGGGACCTGACCTTGGCTGGACGAGTCATTGTCAAGGTGAAAACGGGGGCTGAAGGAGGCTGTTGGCCTCCCTGGAAAATTGACTGTCACATTCCTTCAGGAGTCCCCTAGGAAAGACGGGTAGGGGCAATTTGGGTCAGAGAACCACCTGGTTAGTCTGAGTGAAATGAGAACTTTAACCAATCAATGTTGGGAGGTGCTCCGGGCTAACCTGGCTTGGTTGGCCACAGTGCCCTACCTCAGGTCGTCTGGAGCAGCGCCTGGTTCACGTGGAGCGGCCCATTCTGCGCATCCCGCATCTGGCCATCCATCTGCAGCGAAATATCAATGAGAACTTTGGGCCCAACACAGAGATGCACCTGTGAGACTGGGGTGGGGACTACTGTGGCTGGGGGGCAGGGGATGGTGAATGGTACCAGGTGACAAAAGGGGCCCAAGTAGGACCTAGAGATCACTACCTAATAGTGGCCATGGTCAAGTTCTTCCTGTGGGACCCATTAATGTCCAAGGGTCTCACAGCTCTGCCATTTGGGGAGAGGGCTAGGAATTGAAGGACAAGCAATTGCTAAGCAAGAGTCCCCTGAACTCAGGAGTGCCCTGCCCTACTATGCCCTTCCTTCTCTCATGTCTCTCCACAGGGTCCCCATTCTTGCCACAGCAGTCCAGGAGGAGCTGGAGAAGGGGACCCCTGACGCAGGGCTTCTCAGTTCTACAGTAAGAGAGTCTCCTGCTCATGGGGAGGGTGGCAGAGGGAAACAGACTCCTCTCATCTCCTCTTCCCTTGATGAAAGGAGGAAAGGACCCTCGTCCCAGCATCCTTTTGCCTTGCAGGATGAGCGGCACCACTCAGTGCTCATGTCCCTGCTCTGTACCGATCTGGGGCTGAGCCCCGAGGACATAGTGGAGATGGAGCTCTGCCTTGCTGACACCCAGCCTGCGGTGAGCAACAGCCACAAGAACTTGTGGGTGGGAGCCCAGCCAGCCCTAGTGCATCACCTGAAACACTCATCACCTCCACCAACCCCTCAGTTGCTCTTATCCTTGTTCCTCCCAGTAGATACATTCCCCTATGCTCCTAGGGCAGTGGGTCTCAAAAAGTCAAATTCTCTACCCTAGATCTACTAGGATTATCTGGGGTATGGGGCCTGGGAACCAGCCCTTTACAAATATTCCCCAAGGAGTTCCTTCTCTAAGTAGGCCCTGTCTGCTTTGATCCACATTGGCTCTGAACCTCTGAGGGATGATGTGGCCACCTGTTCTTCGTCACCCAGTCGCTGACAGTACGAGATTGCTAAGTCTTTGGCCAATCGCTCCTGGTTTCGTCTGTTCACTTCCTTATAGCCTTATCAGTGACTTTCCTATCCCTTAGGAATAGGCCTCCATTCCACCTCCCCATCCCTCAGTGCTAGCCCAGTCCTGTCGTCCATTATCTGCTTACTCCCACACAGGTAGGATAATAATAGTGCCCTAAGGCAGGGGTCAGGGAGAGATTGCACAAGCAACCAAGGAGGCTTACTTGAGCTGAGGCTGTTGGGAGCAGGAGCTGCAGGTGAGTGGGGGTGCAGGATTGAAGGTTGGGCTGACTGTCCTGCCTTTCTAGGTCCTGGGTGGTGCCTATGATGAGTTCATCTTTGCTCCTCGGCTAGACAATCTGCACAGCTGCTTCTGTGCCCTGCAGGTGAGGAACTGTAGCACACCCAGGTGGCACATACTGCCAGGAGAGGTGGGAGTGAGCTGCTTCAAGCCCCAGCAGGTATGAGAGTGGGCCACTGGCCACCCACTCGGTCTACTGTTGCTGGGTGGACCATGGAGAGAAACCTAAATAGTGTGGCCTCAGCATTGCTACCCTTGGCCTCTATTCTTGCATGGGCTACAGGCTGAGGTAAGAGATAGGCTGAGAAATTGTTTAGGGTACCACAGTGTCTTGTCCTAACCCTGGTCCTCCCAACCTCTGCCTTAGGGGAAAGGCCTGATCCCACATGTCAGTACCACCAACCTCCCTCTGTTCCCCCCCACCCCACCGCACCCCAGGTATAAGCCCACCCACCCTTCTCCCTGTTCCTTGGGATTTCAGTGGGGCAACTTGTCCCTTCGTCACTTGATACTCCTCACCTTTCCACCTGAGTCGGTTCCTATTCTTCCTTTCCCCTTCCCCTTGACACTTTTGCTTTCTTCCTACCTTTCCTGCCCTGTGACCTGATGGCTGGAGACAGGCTTTGGGTTGTAATTGAGACCAGAGACACACCTGGAACTGGCATCTGCTTCTGTAGCAATCCAGTCATGTCACCTGGATGGGGTAATGGTCACCTCTTTGGCCTTTTTAATGAGGCCAATTTACATGATCTCTATGATCTTTTGTCTTTCCAGGGTTCTAAGTTCTTTCCCGTCTTCCACATCCTCCTGCCTTTTGAAGGGAAGGTGTGGGAAAAGAACACCCAAGAACAGTTTCTTCCATCCTAGCTGTAAAGTCCCCCCAGACCCTCTGCCAGGCAGGGCCTAACAGACGAAGGCCATGATGATGGAAGGCAGTGAGGGAGCATGTGCTCTAAGGTGCTGGTGGCTAAGTCATAGAAGGAGGAAGGGTGGGGTTGATGCTCCTGTCTCCCTCCTTGTTCCAGGCCTTGATTGATTCCTGCGCAGCCCCTGCCTCCCTGGCCATGGAATCTCACGTGCGCATGATCACACTCTATGACAATGAAGAGGTACGGGGAGGGGCCTGGGAAGGGTCCCCTCTGTGAAGTCTTCTGCATCTAACTTATGCCAGGTACCCACAGTGAGCCAGGCTCTTTGGGGGCCCCAGGGATGGGGGAGATGCTGCCTGGGTGTCCCCTCTGGCTCGGCATATATATATGTTGCATATCTGCTTCTTCTAGGGGGACATCTCCCATATCTCTCTGCCACATGGTGAGCTCCTTTCTTAAGGACTGGGGCTCTGCCCACGTCATCCTTGTAGCGTCAGGGCCCAGCACCTGCTACATGCATATGTGAGGCTGCAGTCTCAGATGCCACAGTGGAGCTTGAACAGATAGATAGATCTTGCTCGTGTAACTGCCCAGGTCAGAGTTAGCAGTTACGTGTTATATGGCAGACAGCCATCCTGAATGCATAACTTCCATTTCAGGATTCAGGCCAGCTGTTCAGCTTTGGCCATGATGTCTACCCCTAGTTAGTGGGAAGGGAGGAGAAGACAAAGGGAAAGTGGATGCCACACCTTTAAGGGTGCGATCCAAAAGTTCCATAGAACTTAGCATGGCTGTGTTTAGCTATACGGGAGGCTGGGAATGTCAACTCTCAACTTGGGTGTTCTGTTTTAAAAGATACTATGGAAAATTAGCAGTCTGTGTCACACACATAAAAGAAAATTGACCAGTGTGGTGGGGTACTTTTCCTGAGCCCCAGACATGAGGTTCAGGAAGAAGGAAGGGGAGCAATGCAAGAAACACACCAGTAAGTGCTTTTTCTGCCCCAGCAATGACTGTGAATTGGTTTAAACCAGCCCCTAGCAGGTGTTCAGTGATGGTACTAAGTTGGGGATATTGCCAAGAATACACCAAATTCCCCTCTCTTTGACTCAGTCGAACTCTGGACAATTAGGGCATTTGGCCTCTCTTGCTGGCCTCCTAGCTCAGGTCCCTGAGCCCAAACTCCAGAGTCAAGTCTCTGCTGTCACCAGGTAGGGTCTGAGAGTGCCCAGGGAGCACAGTCATTACTGACAGAGCTGGTACTGCGGCGGATCTCAGCCTCATCCCAGCACCTGACGGCCTTCGAGGAAGCTATCCCCAAGTCCTTCATGATCAGCGCAGACATGGCCCATGCCGTGCACCCCAACTACCTGTGAGTTTCCTGTGCAAGACCTGTCTTCACATAGTTGGGGACCCAAGCATAACCCACTTCGAGGGTTGGCCCTGGCCCCAGGCCCAGACTTTTCTCAATCACCCTTCCTCATCCTGTTGAGAGATTCACTGGGCACTTCCTTTTGACTGCTCCAATGCCCAATGTGATCAGAATAACGCAATGCCTAACCCAGGTGTGTTGAATAGGCTGTATCTACAAACTTATTTCCATCTAGAAGCTGCCTAGAATGCTGTGTTCAGGTTGACTCTGAAGTCTTACTGGGCTGGGTGGGAAAGAAAGCTGTGATCCATTAGTGATGTCTGCCATGGGTGGGGTGGTGGGTATGACAGGCCTGCTTCCCTTTGCCATCCCTGGTCCTTGTGTGTCTTACAGAGACAAGCATGAGGAGAACCACAGGCCCTTATTCCACAAGGTGAGATGCTCTTGTTTCTCCCTGGAGACTTGGAGGCCTTCCTGGTTCTGGATTCTGTTCCATTCCCTCTAGGCCTTTCACCCTCTCTGCCTCACCCTCAACTCTCCCCAGGGCCCTGTGATCAAGGTGAACAGCAAACAACGTTATGCTTCAAATGCGGTTTCAGAGGCCCTAATCCGAGAGGTGGCCAACAATGTTGGGGTGCCTCTGCAGGTAAGGCTGGGCCCTGTCTAGCAAAGTGTGATGGAAGAAGCATGGCAGGGGCACAAACAGATTAGTGGGGAGCCTGGTAGATAGCCTATTGTGAAGAGGTTCCCAGGAAAGTGAGAACAACGGGGGTTTGGGGTACAGACAGTTGGATTCAATGCTGGTTCTGCCGTGGTGTTAGCTGTGTGACCTTAGACTAGTTTCTTAACCTGAGTCTTGGATTCTACATCTGTGAGATGGGGGTGATAATGGTGCTTACTTTGCTGGATATCTATGAAGATTAAAGGTGCAGTATGCTCCTGGCACCCAGTGGGTTATCCTGCCTTCCCCCATAGCACCCCACTTCTTCTGTATCTCTTACACACCATCGGACTTCCACAAGGAAAGTTCAGGGCTGGGGAGTATGGAACCCCAACTACTCATTTTCCCTCTTTTTTTTTGAAACAGAGTCTCACTTCATCGCCCCAGATAGAGTGCTGTGGCATCATAGCTCACAGCAACCTCAGACTCTTGAGATCAAGAGATTGTCTTGCTTCAGCCTCTAGAGTAGCTAGGACTACAGGTGCCTGCCACAACACCCGGCTATTTTTTTTAGAGACAGGGTCCCGCTGTAGCTCAGGCTGGTCTCTAACTCATGGGCTCAGGTGATCTGCCCGCCTCGGCCTCCCAGAGTGCTGGGATTACAAGCATGAGCCACTGTGCCTGGCCTTATTGGACTTTCCCCTCCGTGTGTGTGTGTGTGTGTGTATGCACATACACATTCACAGTCATATATCACTTAACGATAGGAGTATGTTCTAAGAAATGCCTTGTTAGGTGATTTTGTTGTGTGAACATCAAGGCTCTTGTACTTACACAAACCTTGATGGTAAGACCTACTACACACCTAGGCTGTGTGGTGTAGCCTGTTGCTCCTGGGCCACGAATGTGTACAGCATGTAACTGTGCTGACTGTGCTGACCACCACCAGCAGTTGTTAACACAATGGAGTGTTTGTGTATCTAAACCTATCTCCACATAGAAAAGGTATAGTAAACATGTAGTGTAAAAAGTAAAAACGGTACAACTGCAGAGGGCACTGTGAATGGAGCTTGCAGGACTAGAAGCAGCTTTGGGGGAGTCAGTGAGTGGTGAGTGAATGTGAAGGCCTCAGACATTGCTATACTTTATGAATACCATACACTTAGATGCACTAAACAATTTTTTTTTTCTCTTTTCAATATAAATTAACCCTAGCTTACTGTAACTTTTTTACTTTATAAACTTTTCTTTTATTCTTAGCTTTTTTTTTTTTTTCTTTTTTGAGACAGGGCCTTCCTCTGTTGCCCAGGCCAGAGTGTAGTGACACCATCATAGCTCACTGCAACCTCAAATACCCGGGCTCAAGTGATTCTGTTGCCTCAGCCTCATGAGTAGCTGGGACAAGAGGCGCATGCCACCACACCCAGCTAATTTTTCTATTTTTATAGAGACACAGTCTAGCTTTTGCTCAAGCTGGTGTCAAACTCCCACTACCTGCCCTGGTCTCCAGAAGTGCTAGGATTACAGGGGTGAGGCACCACACCCAACCGAAACTTTTTGACTCTCTTATAACACCCAGTTATATGGCTATACAAAAATATTTTCTTTTTTTATATCCTTAGTTTATAAGCTTCTTCCTATTTTTAAATTTTTAAATTTATTTTTGCTTTTACATTTTTTTATTAAAAACTAAGACACAAACATATACATTAGCCTAAATCATCAGTATCACTGTCTTCCACCTCCACATTTTGTCCACTGGAAAGTCTTCAGGAGCAGTAACAGGCATGGAGCTGTCACCTCCTGTAACAATGCCTTCTGGAATACTTCCTGAGGGACCTCATGGAGGCTGTTTGACAGTTAACTCTTTTTTTCCTGACAGAGCCAGGAATGAGCTTGTCTAACAGAGGAGAGAAAAGCCAGGGGGTAGAGCCAAGGTGAGAGCAGAAGGGGGTAAGGGAGTGAATCATGAACTGTCCAACTTTCCTAGGTCATGATCTTATTCTAAGGCAGTGGGAAAACATTGGGGGATTTTTCTTTGTTAACTTGCACATAAGTAGGACATGTATATTTTAAAAAAATTAGAAAACAGACAGAAATGAAATAAAATATAGAATCCCCAGAAATTTATATATATATTCTTACAGATTTATTGTTATACATATACTTAACATATACTTTTAAAAAACAAAATCATAGGGCGGTGCCTGTGGCTCAAAGGAGTAGGGTACCGGGTACCAAGTACTGGCCCCATATACTGGAAGTGGTGGGTTCAAACCCAGGCCTGGCCAAAAAAAAAAAAAAAAACCCACGAAATCATATTAGATATACTTTTTGTTGCCTCTTTTTATTCAGTCATCTCTACATTTCCATTTCAATAAAGTTATATCTCATCTAATGAGTAGATCACTTTTAATATTCCCTAGTTATCTCCAAAATGTTCTTTATACTTTTTTGTCCCACCCTCATATCCAATTCAAGAGCAAGCATTATATCTGCTGGTATATCGCTTAAATGTCTTCTCGCACAGCCACACCCCATTTTTTTTTTTTTTTTTTTTTGCAGTTTTTGGACAGGGCCAGGTTTGAACCCACCACCTCTGGTATATGGGGCCGGAGCCTTACACTACCGCCCTTTTGTTGTTGTTGTTGTTGTTTTTGTTTTTTTTTTTGAGACAGAGTCTCACTTTATCGCCCTGGGTAGAGTGCTATGACGTCACAGCTCACAGCAACCTCCAACTCCTGGGCTTAGGCAATTCTCTTGCCTCAGCCTCCCGAATAGCTGGGACTACAGGTGCCCGCCACAACACCGGTTATTTTTTTGTTGCAGTTTGGCCGGGGCCAGGTTCAAACCTGCCACCCTCAGTACATGGGGCCGGCGCCCTACTCACTGAGCCACAGGTGCTGCCCGCCACACCCCATTTTTAATAACATTGACTTGTTCAAGAAACCAGGATGATTGTGTCATATAAGGTCTCACTCCCTGGATTTCTTTGGTTGCTTCCTCCTGGTGTCATTTAGCTGGGTCTCAAGCCCCTATATCTCTTGTAAATAAATCTATATGTAAAGACTTGATGGAAAAAAAAAAGAGTTGATGGATTCAAGTTAAACATTTTTGGCTAGAGACATCATGGTGGTGTATTCTTCACATCGCATCATAAGCAATAATTGGATGATCCACCCAAGGTGGTGCTAAGATTGGCCCCTGGAACAGGAAAGCCCTCCATTCCCTCTATACCAATTGGTGGTTTTCTCCCGTGACCTGACAGTAACCTGTACAAGCGATGAGGTTCCTACAACCAGACATCTGATAGTTCTAACACTAATTGGTAATCCTTGCCTCAATTAGTTTCATTAGAATTTACTGAGAAACAACCCTTCCCCCCCCCACCAATCAGGTAGGGCTGTCTGGTTATCGTGAAAAATAATTCCAGGGCCACGCGCGGTGGCTCACATCTGTAATCCTAACACTCTGGCAGGCCAAGATGGGTGGATTGCCTGAGCTCACAGGTTCTAGACCAGCCTGAATAAGAGCGAGACCCCATCTCTAAAAAAAAAAAAAACACAGCTGGGCATTGTGGGCACCCGTAGTCCCAGCTACTTGGGAGGCTGAGGCAAGAGTATTGCTTGAGTTCAAGAGTTTGAATTTGCTGTGAACTGTGACGCCACAGCACTCTACCAAGGGTGACAAAGTCAGACTCTGTCTCAAAAAAAATAATAATAATAATAAATCCTGCTGAAAAGCAGGATTTACGCTAATTCTTTACTTAACCACTCTTCAATATAAGGTGTCACCTCAAATGTCACCATCTCAAATGATAATGGTTTTTTCCTTTCTTGACTATCATAGACTAATGTGTTTTTCTTGATTCACTTTGATCTAGTTCTCTACAGTTTTGATATTTGATGCTTAAATTGTCATAACTGACCAGTGAAAGCCTTTGCAACACAATTCCAGGGCCCTTTTGAACTCTTGAATGTTTCCTTCCTTTCTGGCACAACAAGAAATTGCAGAGTCATCTTGTTCATTTCTCTCCCTAGACTTGCTAGCTTTTGGTGGACAATGGGGATTAGAGACCATGGTCTGGCACTGCAAGTGTTCATTGTTATTGCGGGGGACAGTGCTTCGGAGCCATTTCTGTGAAAAAATAGCGAGAAAAAAATATATACTTTAAAAATCATGAATTAATACTATAATTATTCAAAAAAATAAGAATATTTATTTGATTTTATAATTTTCTTTTACACTGAACATTTTGATATTTAGCATCATATTATGATTTTCTTGTTTACTTTTTTACCATAGTATAAGGAAAATAGTTTCAAAATGCCAATAGCAATGTTTTTTAAAACACTAAAACCAGTGAATAATTTTTCTTTGTGTGTGTTAAGTAAGAAGGTGACAAAAAGGATAAATGTTTTAAAATTCCCCCTGCCTGTAGGCCAAGCACAATGGCTCACTCCTGTAATCTCAGCACTCTGGGAGGCTGAGGCGGGTAGATTGCCTGAGCTCAGGAGTTTGAGACCAGCCTGAGCCAGAGTGAGACCCCATCTCTTTTTTTTTTTTTTTGGTAGAGACAGAGTCTCACCTTATCGCCCTTGGTAGAGTGCCGTGGCGTCACACAGCTCACAGCAACCTCCAACTCCTGGGCTTAAGCGATTCTCTTGCCTCAGCCTCCCGAGTAGCTGGGACTACAGGCGCCTGCCACAACGCCCGGCTATTTTTTTGTTGCAGTTTGGCTGGGGCTGGGTTTGAACCCGCCACCCTCGGCATATGGGGCCGGCACCCTACCCGCTGAGCCACAGGCGCCGCCCAAGAGACCCCATCTCTTAAAAAAAAAAATAGCAGTGCATGGTGGGCATCCATAGTCCCAGCTACTTGGGAGGCTGAGGCAAGAGAATCACTTGAGCCCAAGAGTTTCAGGTTGCTGTGAGCTGTGACATTACAGCACTCTACAATGGGTGACAAAGAGAAACTCTGTCTCAAAAAAATAAAATAAAATAAAATTCCTCCTGCCTCCTATGTGGAGAATGGATTATTTCGATCAGATGACTGTAGCTGGAACTAGGCTGGTGACAGTGCACACAAAGAGAATGGGACCAATTCGGAATATATTGCCATTTGGTGTTGGTTTTGTGATTTTATGCTGGTCAATTCCATGCTCCGAGGGTGTGGAAATCAGCGTCCCCCAGGCCCATCCCCACCTGCAGTTCTAAGAGGGCTGCCTCCTGGGCTCTGTGAGCACCATAGCACGTTGCTCATGACTCTCCCCTCCCCAGAACCTCATGGTCCGGAATGACTCCCCCTGCGGTACCACCATTGGACCTATCTTGGCTTCTCGGCTAGGGCTGCGGGTGCTGGATTTAGGCAGCCCCCAGCTGGCCATGCACTCTATCCGGGAGATGGCCTGTACCACAGGAGTCCTGCAGACCCTCACCCTCTTCAAGGTAACTGCCACTCCAGCCTCTCTCCATGGCCTGGGTGGGTACATCCTCATCACTAAGTGTCTGGCTTTGGGGATAGGGGCTGGTTGTCATGGTGCTACCACAAAGGAAAACAAGGGTCCTCATTCTTCCAAAGGCTCAGGGGCCTTGACCAACTGCCAAAGGAAAATGAGGGGGTGGCAAGGGGCTAAGACTGGGGCAGTTGGCAAGCACAGGTGAAATCTCTGTGCTTCTCTTGTTAGGCCTGTGTTGGCAGAAGGGGAATAGCAAAGTACCTCGGTCTGATCACTCACTAATTCCAAACCCATGTTGCCTCCCATTTTAGGGCTTCTTTGAGCTGCTACCTTCTCTGAGTCATAACCTCTTAATGGATTGAGGCTTCTTGGAAAGACTTGTCTTCCACTGCTATGCACATAAGAAGGGATGTTCTCAGCTGAGCTGAAGCTAGCTTATTAAAGTGGGTTTTTCACTGAAACTCTCTGCTGTGTTTATCTAGAGACTGGAGGGGTGGGAGTTGACCCTGGCTTCAACCTTTGGAACCAGAACAGAGGAGAAGGTTGGGGTGCAGTAGAGGAGGCCACAGCTCCTGGGAGCTGATGGAGGCCTGATTTTAAATTTCTTTTCTCTTTCTCAAGCCTATGCCTGAAGTGGGTGCAGTGGCTCCATAGTTGGAAGGTCACTTCTCCCACCTCTAGTCCTCCCTTCCCCGGGGGAGAGGCCTCCATTCCCTTCCCTCCTTCCATTCCCAGAACAGTCCAGAAGCCCAGGTTGGCCCCCTGAGCAGGTCTCCTGCTCAGCATTAGGGCCCTCAGAGTGGCCAGGGCTATTTCCTACCCTCCCCCAAGCCCTCCCCAGCACCCCACACACACACAGCTGCAAAGAGCAGGGCACAGTCTGTGCTTTATCAGTCTTCATCATCCCCTTCTTGGAAGTCCCTGCCATTACTTGATTGTTAATGTATTATCAGGAAAAAAGACTGTAACTGAAAAAATTAAAATAAGAAAAGTCAAAGTCTGCTTATAAACCAGCCTCCCCCTTTCCACCAAAATAATTGTGCTAACTGGTGGTGTTCTTCAATTTTTTTGATACTTATAAAAAAAGACCCCCTTAAACTTTCTAAAAAGCTTAATATGGTATAGAGATGTTTATATATCAATACATATAAATGTAATTTAACAATGGCAAAAAAATTAAAATCCATTTAAATGTTTCTCAGTAAAGACATGGCCAAATCTAGTAAAATGTCCTTACTGTGCAGCTGCTGAGAAAAAAGTAAATTGTGTATTGTATGTTCTCAAATAAGAGATTTAAAAGGCACTGTTGAGTGCAAAAGGCAGGGTGCAGAAACTAGACATAGCACATAAGCAATTTCTACAAAATCCATGTATCTGCAAAACACAATTTTTATGTATGTAAATATGCATGTGGATATATACATGTCTAGAAAAAATATACATCAAACTTTAATAATGCTTTTCTGGGTTGAGAATGATAAAGGGACCATAGCCCTTTGTAATAGTTTCTTTTTGCACAGGAGAATGTATTTATCTATTGCTTTTCACCTTCAAGCTATGTTCTTACAATTGCCTTGCAGTATTTTATTGTAATGTTACATTATATATTCAGTCCCTTAATAATGGACATTTTATTTTTCTCCACTTCTTGACCATTCTAAATAACATTGAGATAAATATCTTTATACACATATCATTGTACACTTGCTTTGTTTTTTCCCTTAGGATAAATTATAGAAAACGCAATCTAATCTATAGTGACAGGAAGTATATCAGTGGTTACTTGGAGGTCAGAGGTAGAAAAAGAGATTGATCACAAAGGGGTACATGAGAACTTTGGAAGAGGTGATGGAAAGGTTCCTCCAGACATGGGAGAAGACCCACATATAAGTGGACCCGTGCAGTTCAAACCCATCCACTTACATGCAGATTTTTTTCAGTAAGGTTAGACGGAGTATGCTCACTTCTCCTGCCTCCCCATCTCCCACTTCCTCCTCTGCTTCTGCCCTGCCACCCTGAGACGGCAAGACCAACCCTTCCTCCTCCTCAGCCCACACAGCATCAAGACAGTGAGGATGAGACCTTCATGATTATCCACTTCCACTTAATGAAGAATAAATACATTTTCTGTTACGATTTTCTTTTTTTTTTTTTTTGAGACAGTCTCACTTTGTCACCCTTGGTAGAGTGCTGTGGCATTATTGCTCACAGCAACCTCAAACTCTTGGGCTCAAGCGATTCTCTTGCCTCAGCCTCCCAAGTAGCTGGGACTACAGGTGCCTGCCACAACGCGTGGCTATTTTTAGAGATGGGGTCTCACTCTTGCTTGGGCTGGTCTTGAACCTGTGAGCTCAGGCAACCCACTAGTCTCAGCCTCCCAGATGATTTTCTTGATAACATTTTCTTTTCTCTAGCTTACTTTATTGTAAGAATACAGTATATAATACATATAACATAAAAAATATGTGTTAATTGACTGTTTCTGTTATCAGGAAGGCCTCTGGTCAACAGTAGGTTGTTAGTAGTTTCGGGGGAGTCAGAAGTTACTAACTGGACATAATGTCTTTCCCTGGTAGGCTTCATGTAAGAAAGAATTCAGGAGTGAAATTTATATCTGGAGTAAAGGCCAGATTTATTCAGAAAGTACAGAAATTCTAAACCACAGACAGAGCAGAGGCAAGTTCTTCCCAAAAGAGAGACTTGGCCTCTGGTTTCTGTTGCCTATCTATTTAAGTAAAGGCTTAATTGACAAGGGGAGAAATATTCATGGTAGGGCTGGTGTTTTTTTGGAATCAGGGTGACACCCTCTATTCCTACGCGTCTCTGTGTTCACGGGTTGGAACTTGTTCCGCCTCCATCCTGTTTTGAACAGAGATACTAGGGAAGCTGATGTGGGAAGACTGCTTGAGCACAAGAGTTCAAGGTTACAGTGAGCTATGATGCACCATCGCACTCCAGCCTGGGTGACAGAGCGAGATGCCCATCTCATAAAAAAATAGCAAATTTTTGACTGTAAGGTTTGTCATCACTAACCCCTGCATTGTTCTAGGGCTAATGAGTATTTGTATATACACCCACAACCCTACACACAGAGGATTTATATTCTGGATGGTATGTGTGTATAGTCATATATATCTATACAAGACCTTTTTTTGGGAGACAGAGTCTTACTTTGTCGCCCTCGGTAGAGTGCTATGGCATCGTAGCTCACAGCAACCTCAAACTCTTTGGGCTCAAGCAATTCTCTTGTCTCAGCTCTCGAGTAGTTATTTGGCTATTTTTAGAGGTGGGGTCTCACTCTTGCTCAGGCTGGTCTCAAATCTGTGAGCTCAAGCAAGCCACCACCTCAGCCTCCCAGAGTGCTAAGATTATGAGTGTGAGCCACAGTGCCCGGTTTATACAAATCCTTTTGATACAGGGTTCCCTCACTCAGGACAGGGACTAATTTTTTAGGCCTAGGCGAGCTTAACCATGTACATTCTGTGGGCCCAAGCAGGTCCAAAAGCCAGTCTGACCAGCGCTGACCTAAGCTGCCAGTCCTAGAGCAGAGGACACACCCTAAACAAAACAAGATTGCATTCCTACACAAAGACAGTTTTGAAATTAACTTCTGCCCTCAAGCCACCTCCCACCTCCCCACCCCACCCCCACTCCCATGCCAAAGGGTTACAATTTTCCATCTCCCCACAGGGTAGGAAAAGTGGTATATACAGCCCTACACAGAAGGTCCACATGGGCTACCTGCTCCTTTGGGAACCCCCCTTCGGCATGCCAGAGGCTCTGACCTTTTTTCTACTCTTATCTATCAATAAAATCTGTCCTGGTGGTGCCTGTAGCTCAAGCAGCTAAGGCACCAGCCACATACACCAGAGCTGGCGGGTTCGAATCTGGCCTGAGCCCACCAAACAATGACAACTACAACCAAAAAATAGCTGGGCATTGTGGCAGGCGCCTGTAGTCCCAGCTACTTGGGAGGCTGAGGCAAGAGAATTGCCTAAGCCCAAGAGCTGGAAGTTGCTGTGAGCTGTGATGTAACAGCACTCTACCCAGGGCCATAGCTTGAGGCTCTGTCTCAAGAAAAAAGTCTGTTCTTTTGTTTACACCCATGGCCTGTAAATTCATTCTTTGAATCTCTAAATCTCCGAATCTCTGAGACCAAGGATTCGGCAGAGGCAGAGATTCCAGCTATGTTTGTGTATGGCTGGGGAAGGCAATTGATTTTTTAAATATTTTCAAATTTTATTGAGGTACAAACATTCACAAAGTATACAATTCTGTGAATTCTGATAGCTACATTGTAGACACCTGGAAAGCAAACACAATCAAGTTATAGAGCCTTTCCATCATCTCACAAGTTTCCTTGAATCCCTTTACAATCACTCTCTCTTCACCTCTCACCTCCAAGCAACCACTGATCCGCTTTCCTGTCACTATAGATTAGTTTGCATTTTCTAGATTTTTTTACAAGTGGAATTATGCAGTATGTGCTTTCTGTGATATTTTTCTGCAGCAGTTTCAGAGTACCCTGCTAATTTGACTACAACAATAAACCTCTGTGCCCTAAATAAAAACCCTGAGCACCTGGTTCTCTCTACCAACACTATCTCCCTCTCTTTCACTGTTTTGCCCTTTTTTTTCCTGTCTAGAAAGAGTAAAATAAATTTTCTTCTTTCTACTGTAATCCTGTTTTTTTTTTTTTTTTTTTTTTGAGACAGGGTCTCACTTTGTCATACTTGGTAGAGTGCCGTGGCATTACAGGAGCCTGACACAACACTCCACTATTTTTAGAGAAGGGGTCTCGCTCTGGTTCAGGCAATCCACCCGCCTCAGCCTCCCAGAGTGCTAGGATTACTGGCATAAGCCACTGCGCCGGCCCTACCCTAATCTTTGTCTGGAGAAACCTTTCTCAAAACCCGTGTTCAGGCCGGGTGTGGTGGGTCACACCTGTAATCCTAGCACTCTGGGAGGCTGAAGCAGGTGGATTGCTTGAGCTCACGAGTTCAAGCCTGAGCAAAAATTGAGACCCCATCACCACTAAAACTAGAAAAATTGAGGCAAGAAGATCACTTGAGCCCAAGAGTTGGAGGTCACTGCGAGCTATGACACCACAGCACTCTATCCGTGTGTCATATTTCTTATTTTTTCTCATCTTTGTTCATTCTTTTTTCCTTAACTTAGCTAGCACTTTGTCTATTTTATGTAATTGTTCTCTAAGTACCAGCGTTCTTATCCATTTAGTGCTCAGTGCTACGTGTGGTGGTAATAAACTCTGTGGGCTGCAGTATGGCACTTAGCAAGACCTTCACTGAGTGGTGACTGTCCTTTGTATGTCAGGGTTGGCAACAGGGAACACGGCTACAGAACTGAGCTCCCTGGTGTTAATGGTGACAGTAGGATTGCAAAGTAGCAGAGGCCAGACGGGGGCACTTTAACATCAGAATTGTTAGTATCCTCTTTCTCCTAATGATGCTGTTAAGTAAGGCTTATGTGTATTTCTTTTTCCTTCTTTCTCTATTGACTGAGTTTTGAGGGTATATAGAAAAAAATGGACTTATACAGCTTGTATTATCCTCTGGGGACTGCAAGTGCTCTTTGTAATGATAAAATGTTGAAGGTGTTTGTGGAAGGCACTGTCAATACCCTACTGGCATCCCTTTACTACTTCAGTGTACGTGGTCCTACTTCTAACCGCCAGTATCTGCACTCCTTGGCCTGAGCGCTTTCTTTGGCTACTTGACTACAGTTTTCCATTCACGGGGCAGTTCAAAGTGCTAGGGAATTCGTGCTCCATAGCCAGAGCAGCTCCAACCAATAGCTGGTAAGTTTTGTGTCTAGATACCCCAGCTCCGTCACATCTGTGCAAGATAACCCTGAGGTGTGTAATTCACACCACTCCCAGAGTCTCTCTAGCAGAATTAAGTTCTTGAATTAAGCCTGATGACACACAATTTCACTGGCTGCTTTTCTATCCTCGTCTCATCTCCCCACTTCCCAGCCAGTGTTTTCTTTCACCTCCCAATAAACTCCTTCTACTCAGATCCTTGTCTCTGGGTCTACTTCAGAGGAAACTAAAACAAGTTAGAGTTGTGTTGAGACTGAGAGGCAAGGATGTCCACTATTCTGTTACTAGTCACCATTGTACCATAGGTCCTGAGTTATGTACTAAAGCAAGAAAAGGATTAAAAGATAGAAGGCTTGGGAAGGGAGGAGCAAAACTTCCTTTTGATATGATTTGTTATGTAGAAAATCCAAAAGTTAAACTATTTGAATTAAAGAAAGAGTTTATAAGGGTAACTGGCCAAAAAACCAATATACAAAAATCAATTCTATTTCTATGTACCAACAATGAATGGGTAGAAAATGAAATTTTAAAAGGTTTACCTCTACCAAGCATAAAAATCAAGTATCTGGCGGCAACTGTGGCTCAAAGGAGTAGGGCGTCAGCCCCATATGCTGGAGGTGGCAGGTTCAAACCCAGCCCTGGCCAAAAACTGCAAAAAAAAAAAAAAAAGATATATATATATATGTAAATCAAGTATCTGTGAATAAGTAGAAAAGATATTTAAGATCTCCTCAGAGAAAATGTTTATGAAAGTCCAGTAATTCGGAAAGTGTGTCTTGTTGTGCATGTGAAATTCAATATTGTAAAAATGTCAGTTATCCTCCAAATTGATATGCATATTCAGTGCAGTCCTAATAAAAACATTAACCAATTCTCTCCCTCCCCTTGCTTTTCTTTTTCTTTTGTGGCTGTTGACAAGCTGATTCTGTTTTGTAGCCAAGATTTGAAGAAGACAGCTACCCTACCAGTTGTCAGATCTTTTTTTTTTTTTTTGTAGAGACAGAGTTTCACTATATGGCCCTTGGTAGAGTGCCGTGGCCTCACATAGCTCACAGCAACCTCCAACTCTTGGGCTTAAGCGATTCTCCTGCCTCAGCCTCCCAAGTAGCTGGAACTACAGGCGCCCGCCACAACACCCGGCTATTTTTTTTGTTGCAGTTTGGCCGGGGCCGGGTTTGAACCCGCCACCCTCGGTATATGGGGCCGGCACCTTACCGACTGAGCCACAGGCGCCACCCCAATTGTTAGATCTTATTACAAAGCTGTAGTAATTAAGATAGTGTATGATTGGTTCAAGGATAGACAGGTCAATGGAACAGAGTAGAGACAAATGAGTTTATGATACTTGGTTTATGACAAAAGTGGCAATTCAGATGGTCTTTTCAAAGGGCTGCACTACGAAAATTGGATATCTATACTGGAAAATGAAATTAGAAACCTACCTCCTGTAATACACAAATCAATTACAAGTGGATTTTAGACCTAAATATAAAAGGCAAAACAACAAAACTTCTAGAAAATATTAGAGAACACCTTTATGACCTTGGTTAGGGGAAATTTTAAGAAGGCTACAAAACCCAGCTAAGCATACATGAAAATGTTGGCAACACGACATTGTTAAAATTAAGACATTGTTAGGAGAATTAGCAGACCAAGTGAAGCAAGGTGTTTGCAGCATGCCTAACTGACACAGGGCACATATTTGAAGTCTATGTAGACCTACAAGTCAATAAGAAAAGGCAGACATCTAAAGGAACAATGGCAAAAGTACTTGAACAGGCATTTCACTAAAGAGGAAATCCAAACGGCAATTACATGTATAAAACTGTTCTCAATATCATTAGTCATCAGAGAATGACTGAGAGGCAAGGATGTCCACTATTCTGTTACCTGTGAAATTGACCAGGTTTAACCATTTTGATATTAAAAAGCCAATTTCATATTGCTTAACTTAATACAAATTAAAACCATGATAGGCATCACTACATTTCTTCCTTTTTTTTTTTTCTTTTTGAGACAGAGTCTCACTGTGTCGCCCTTAGTACAGTGCTGTGGTGTCACAGCTCACAGCAACCTCAAACTTTCTGGCTCAAGTGATTCTCTTGTCTCAGCCTCCTGAGGAGCTGGAACTACAAGTGCCCACCACACCACCCAGCTATTTTTTTTAGAGACAGGGTCTTGCACTGACTCAGGCTGCTCTCGAACCTGTGAGCTGAGGCACTCCGCCTGCATCGGCCTCCCAGAGTGCTAGGATTATAGGCGTGAACCACTGCACCCAGCCTACATTTGTATTATAAAAGCTAAAATTTTAAAACCTGACAATACCAAGTGTTGATGAGGATGTGGAATATCAGAAACTCTCATACATTGTTAATGGAAGTGTAGTTTGATTCTGGAGATCAGATTGGTATTATGCTCACTGACCCAGCCATTGTACTGTAGGTATACACCCTCAGTAAATGCATTCCCGTGGGCACCAGTAGCCATGTATAAGAATGTTCATAGCATCACTGTTCATGAGAATCCCAAACTAGAAACAACCCAAGCATCCATAAACAATACAATAGATGCTTGGGAAAAAAGCACAGCCTTTTGTTGGCCCTGAAAATTCTACAATTTGGGGACTTTCTTCTAGTAGATGAATACAAAATTATAAATACAAAATTTAGCATGAAAGCACATACTTAATCAGAGCAAGAACAAATATTTAAGGAAAGAGTAATGCCAATTCTTCACAAACTCTTCCAAAAAGTAAAAGAAGAGTGAACAGCTTCCCAACTCATCCTATGCAACTAACATTATTCTGATACCAAAATTAGACAGAGATATCACAAGATAAGGGAAATAATTTATCCTTTATGAATATAGATACAAAAATCCTTAACAAAATAGCAAACTGAATCCTTAAACAAGTAAAAAGGATTATATACCATGACAAAGTGAGATTTATCCCAAGAAGACAAGGTTGATTCAACATATGAAATCAATTAATGTAATACACAATATTAATAAAATAAAGAATAAAAACCACATGATTAGGCATAACTGGAATGAGAAAATATAAGAAATTACTTTTGCAAATCATATACACATTTTTGGTCATGTGAACACACTCCTAAAGCTCCCCCCAGAACCTTCAAAGGAGTCTGTGAAAATGAGGACCCCTGAAACTTGAAGTTTCACAGTGCATCCAACTCTGAATGTGAATGTGATGGAATCATACAATGTACAATGGTAGACTACACAGCAATGAAAATGAACCAAATATGAGGTCTGACAATTAAGTTCGTGAACTCCCCACCATGCTCTTATGCTGGCAGCACTGTACAAACAACTCAGTGTTGGTTTCATAACCTTGGTCTATCAATGTTTCACAGCTGTGTTCATGTCTACACGTGGTAGTGTCTTGCTGAGTGGCATTCATTATTGTTGTTGCGTGTTTGTGTGCCATATGATAACAGTACTGATGGTCATTTCAGAACAGAAATTCCAAAATTGCAGGGTGGTGCCTGTGGCTCAGTGAGAAGGGCGCTGGCCCCATATACCAAGGGTAGCGGGTTCAAGCCCTGCTCTGGCTAAACTGCAACAAAAAAAAAATAACCGGGCGTTGTGGCAGGAGCCTATAGTCCCAGCTACTCGGGAGGCTGAGGCAAGAGAATCGCTTAAACCCAAGAGCTGGAAGTTGCTGTGAGCTGTGATGCCATAGCACTCTACTGAAGGTGACAAAGTGAAACTCTGTCTCTAAAACAAAAAAAAGAAAGAAAAAAAGAAAAAGAAATTCCAAAATTGCTTTAAAGGGCAGACTAGAAACTGGTGTTGGTGCCTAGTTTACCAAGGGGAGTGCTTTAAAGGTGACCATTGTGATATTTAGCAATGAAGTATGTAGCACTTTTTCTAGGATGAATTCTCAACTTAGTTGTCAGACCTTGTATAGACATTCAAAAATATGAGTGAGTTTTTAAAACATAACATTGAATTAAAGAAGTTAGCACAAAATAATACATACTGTATCTGATAGGTTGAATAATGTCTCCCTGAAACCTTAGAATGTATCCTAATTTGGAAATAGGGTTTTTTCAGATAAAATTAGTTAAGAATCTTCTTTTTTTTCTTTTGAGACAGAGTCTCACTCTGTTGCCCAGACTTGAGTGCCATGGCATCAGCCTAGTTCACAGTAACCTCAGAATCCTGAGTTCAAATGATCCTCCTGCCTCACTCCCTTGAGTAGCTGGACTCTAGGTGCTTGCCATGATGCTCAGCTAATTTTTCTATTTTTAGTAGAGATGGGGTCTCACTATTGCTCAGGCTGGTCTCAAAGTGATCCTCCTGTTTCAGGCTCACAGAGTGTTAGAATTACAAGTGTGAGCCACCTTGCCTGGCCTAGTTAAGGATCTTGAGATGAAATCATCTTGGACTTTAGGGTGAAGTCTGAATCCAATGACTGGTATCTTTATAAGAGTAAAGAGGGAAGAAAAGACCATGTGAAGACGAAGACAGAGATTGAAGTGATGTCGTCACCGCCAAGAAATGCCAGATGCCATCAGAAGCTGGAAAAGGCAAAGGAAGACCTTCCCTAGAGCCTGTGGGGAGAGCATGTCCCTGCTGACACCTTGATTTTGAACTTTTGATTGCCAAAACTGTGAAATGTCTTCTTGAAATCACTGAGCTGGTGGTAATCAGTTATGGCAGCCACAGGAAACTAATATGCTATATAATTACATTTCTCCATACTATTTGTTAGAAATACATACTTATGTTGCCAAAAAGCAAACATAGGGAAAGATGTTATGACCACAAACTCAGGAAAGTGATTAACTTTGAAAAAAATTGAGAGAGAGGGAAGTTTGTAACCTGGAAATGACAAGCAAGATACTCTCGCCTGGTGTACAGGAGGAAAAATATCTTTTCTCTCTACCCACCTTTGAGTTCACTGGCTGGGGCCCTTGTCAGGAAAGACAGATTAACAAGAAACATACAAATTTATTTAATTTAAGTTAGATGTGTACGTGACACTGGGGTCTTTATAAGGAAATGAAGACCTGAAGAAACAGTTAAACTGGCTGTTTTTATACTTGGTTAATGCAGAATGGAAAGTTATGGAAAACTATGATAGGTGAAAAAAAAGAAAGACAAGTAAATGAGCTAAAGGTAATAAGCTGGGGGAAATTTAGCAAGGCCCATTTGTTCATTCCCCTCTTTGTGTCCCTGTGTCTTCAGAGATAAAAATGTGCCTTTTCTCCAGGTATAGGCGGGGCACCTCTCAGGCACAGGCCTTGTGAGCTGCTTCAGGGGAGAAAGGTAGAGGGAGATCAGAGAAATTATCCTGCTCATTTTGTTCCTCAAATTCCTTCACCTTAAAATATTCAATGTGCCAGGGGGACATATTTTGAGGTAGCATGTCCTGAAGCCCATAATTCCTCTTTCTAAAATTCTCAAGAAGTTTCATAGTCCCAAAGCTGAGTTGGTGGAATGTCCCATAACCCACTGAGTCAGTCTCTCAGTTCTAGGAATGGGTCCAGTTAAACAGCTGTGTCTCAGTTCAAGGGATGATATTGCAGGTGGGCTCCCATTGCCTTTAGTAAAAGGCATTTTTATGGAAATAAAATTTTTTTAAAAAACGTTAATGGGTAAAGCAAACTACAAACTCAGTTTTTTAGCCTAGGTAACAGTCATTTGAGATTTTTAGAAGTTATGATCAAAGCATCTTCAGATGGAGTAAAGACAGGCAGTGGCAATCTGACAGGTCTTCCTGGTTTTCAGTTTGAATGTGCCTCGTGATGTCAGTAGGCATTTTGGTGAAGTTTCTGAGTGGCCCCCATAGTAATAGGCTCAAAAGCTGTTCATACATGATTTTTTGGGGTGATGTCTCTGAACTTAATATCAAGTTGTCCAACTTTAACCAACAGGGCTTCAGGAAAAGGGCAGGATTTTTTTTTTTTTTTTGAGACAAGAGTCTCACTGTGTCACCCTTGGTAAAGCGCTGTGGCATCACAGCTCACAGCAACCTCTAACTCTTGGGCTTAAGTAATTCCCTTGCCTTAGCCTCCTAAGTACCTGGGACTACAGGCACCTGCCACAACACCCAGCTATTTTTTGGTTGCAGTTGTCATTGTCATTTAACTGGCCCGGGCCGGGTTCCAACACACCAGCCTCAGTGCATGTGACCAGCACCATAACCACTGTGCTACGGTTGCCAAGCCAAAAAACAGGCAGTTTTTTAAAAATTTCAGATTAAGATGAGGGTACGTTTTTTGCCTTTGTAAGGCAGAGTACATGTTGTAGCTGAGCCCTTCACCCAGGACGGATGCCACATACCCTTACGTTGTGCCCAGTTAGGTGAGAGCTTACCAATCCTCCTCCCGCTTCTCCTCAGCCCTGCACCCTTCTCCCCCGGCCCCCACTTGAGTTCAATTGTGTTTTTCTTTCCTGTGGGCTTATAGTTGTTTGTCTACTGGTTTCATATTAGTACTGAGTACATTGGTTACTTCCTTTTTCATTCTTGTGATACTTTACTAAGGAGAATGTTCTTCAGCTCCATCCAAGTTAATACAAAAAATGTAAAGTCTCTGTCTTTTTTAATGGCTGAATAGTATTCCATGGTATACATATACTACAGTTTATTAATTCATTTATGGGTTGATGGGCACCTGGGTTGATTCCACATCTTGGTGATGGTGAATTGAGCTATGACAAACAATCTAGTCAAATGTTCTTATGGTAAAATGATATTTTTTCTTCTGAGTAGATACCTAATAATGGGATTACAGATCCAATGAAAGGTCTATGTTTAGCTCTTTGAGGAATCTTCATACTTCTTTGCAAAGAGGCTGTATTAGATTGCAATTCTACCAACAGTGTATAAGTGCTCCAAAGGAGTAGTTTTAATTTCTAAGGATTCCAAGTCAGAAGGGTGAGAGGAAAATTGGAAACACTAATTTGAAGGTTTGTAGCCAGACATTGAAGAAAACTGAAATAACTCAGGATCCAGTCTAGTTTATAGGAAGATGTCAAAACCTTAAAGGCAATGAACAGACTAGAATTTAATACACACAAGGGGTGCTATAGTTTTCTATTGAAGCACAATTTTTCTCTCTACAGTCACCCTCCATTTTTATCAGACAATCAAACTAAGATTAATTGTTTACAAGTCTAGTCTCAATATGCTTGAACTGATTATTTACATAATTTCAGTGAGACTGACCACATAGGCCCTTTTTTTGTCTGTTTTCTTTTGTTGGAAATTTTCATAAGGAATATTAGACTGGACTTTTAAAAACTTCCTGATGGCGAGACAAATCAAAGACTAGCCATCAGACTTTGCCTGTAATCCTATAGATTTTGGCAAATTCCTCTCTTCATAAGGTCCCCAAATTATCCTGAGGTTTCTGGGCCTGCCAGGAAATGACCCTTTTTTTGGAGACAGAGTCTCACTCTGTCACCCTGGGATCAAGTGCCTTGTGTCCTCATAGCTCACAAGAACTTCAGACTCCTGCGTTCAAGTGACCCTCATGCCTCAGCTTCCTGAGTACCTGAGATTACAGGTGTGTGCCACTATACCCAGTTAATTTATCTATTTTTATTTATTTTACTTTTATTCTTGAGACAGAGTTTCACTATACTGTCCTCAGTAGAGTGCTGTAGCGTCACAGCTCACAGCAACATCAAACTCTTGGGCTTCAGTGATTCTCTTGCCTCAGCCTCCCAAGTAGCTGGGACTACAGGTGACTGCCACAATGCCTGGCTATTTTTTGGTTGAAGTTGTCATTGTTGTTTTTAGCAGGCCCGAGCCAGCTTCAACCCTGCCAGCCCCTGTGTATGTGGCCAGCTCCCTAGCTGAGAGAGGATAGCCGAGAACTGTGAGGTCCAGGAGAACAGGTCTTCTCAAGGAGACCACAAGGATACACCTTGGGGTCCTCTCCATGGTGACTCAGCTCTTGGGAATTTGTAAACTTAACTTCCTGGACTTGGAAATTTCCAAGTTCTGTGACATCCTGTAGTACTGTAGGGGCTGGAACAGCATCTCCCACTTAATTCTAACTGTCCAATGAGAAGGGTACCTGTGGGGTGGAACTTTTTGACTGCCGTTAAAAAGGGAAAGACCAAGCCAGTGGGGGAGCACAGCCACTTGGAATTCTACGTGTAAGCTCCTGGCTGGTGAACAAAGCCCTTCCTCTTATAAACATGGTGTTTGGGTGCTCTTTCTCTCCGTTGGGCCTCGTCTTCCTACAACATAGCCACTGAGCTACAGGCACAGAGCCCAATTTTTCTATTTTTAGTAGAGAGAGGATCTTGCTCTAGCTCAGGCTGCCCTCAAATTCCTGAGCTTAAAGCAAGACACCCACCTAGGCCTCCCAGAGTGCTAGGATTACAAGTGTGAGCCACCCACCAGCCACCCACCAACCTGGCCAGGAAATGACCTTTCTTGTTCATCTATAACTTCAGGAACAGTGTAAGTAAGGTAGGCTTTTCTAAGAGGGCTTTATAAGACTGACCCTTTCTCAACCTTAGTTGCTTAAAACCGTCTGGGTCACATCTGATTTTATGCATCATTCTCAAATATGTCATGCCAGGCAAAGTCTGGGTAATATAATCAATGCTTCAAAATTGTGTTCTGGCACAAGGAGAACAAATTCCTACTGAACTTATGCAAAAAACTATATAGCCATGAAAATAAGAATTCTCACTAACAGTTTCCAAATTCTGAAAGGATTGAGTAGGGAGAAAAAGTAATTGCTTCATGTTTGCCTACAAAGGCATATTTTATTGAATTGCTGTATGTGATAGATAGCTTAAGAGACAAAGGTTTCTTAAATCTGGAAGACGAAACATTAAAGAATCAGCATGATCAAACAAAAAAATCATTAAAAAATTATAATCATCCTCATTGGTTCATTTAGTCCCATGTAATTAATTTTTGTTCTGCTTGGATGTGGGTTAGCAGTTTTACGAATCCATCGGCTTATTCATTAGTTATAGAAATTCTTATTCAGCCCAGTGGCATGGTCACAAAGTTACGTGAGTGATGTCTTCAGGAAGCATTTGCACCTGTCGCTGATTGTAAGTGCCTTCAGAGTAGAAGCAGAGTAAAACGATAGCTGTCTATGAATGACAAGACTTAAAATGGCCATGGTTAAAATCTCCTGACAGTTCATTTAATAAGGAGATTTAGTGATTTCTGTGGCATACAACACTTTAACCTAGTAACCAGGCAACAAGGGTACTGGAAAATTTTTACAAACTTCACACAATTTCTGAACTATTTACATTAATGGTAGGGTTGACCTGCCCAGGTAGAACTGACCTGCCCAGGAAGAATCGAGGGCATGTCCCACCCAGGAAGTAATGAATGTACCAATCCCTGCCTCTCCAACCCTTTACCTCCCCATCTGCTATCGCCCACGTGTGGAATTCCTTTTCTGATTTCACCCCTGTACTCAGGTGGAACAAAGGCCACATTGACCACACAGAACCAGGACTCTATTTTCCTTTCTGATTTCTTTTTTTTTTTTTTTTTTTTTTTTTTTTGGCCGGGGGCTGGGTTTGAACCCGCCACCTCCGGCATATGGGACCGGCGCCCTACCCGCTGAGCCACAGGCGCCGCCCTTTCCTTTCTGATTTCATTCACCTGCACTCAGGTGGCATAAAGGTCACATTGACCACACAGAACCAGGACTCCATTTTCCTTTCTGATTTCATTCACCTGCACTCAGGTGGCATAAAGGCCACATTGACCACACAGAACCAGGACTCCATTTTCCTTTCATCTCTCACCTTGGAATAATCTTTCATCCTTGGGTCCATAACCTCTCAATTAACAGTATATGTAACATAAAGAAGATTTAGCATTACTTATTTGACAATGCTTCCCATGTAATTTAACATGCCAAATAAACTTAATTAGCTTAAGATCTGACTTCTACAAGGTGAGAAATAAATTCGTGGGGATAACACAGGGTTTCCCTGGGAAATCTCAAAGCTAGTCTTGTTGCAGGAAGACAAGGCCCAATGGAGAGAAAGAGCACCCGAAAGAACACCATATTTTAGAGGAAAAAGGCTTTGATTCAGCTGGCAGAGCAAATGGCATAGAATAATTCAAAATGGCCACACTCGCCTACTGGCTTGGTCTTTCCCTTTTTATCTCTAGTCAAAAGTTCCAACCCACAGGTACCTTTATTATTGGTCAGAGAAATAAGGACCAATCGGGAGAAGCTGTTCCAGCCCCCACAGAACTACAAGATTTCAAAGAAGTGGAAATTTCCAGGACCCAGGAAGTAAAGTTATAAATTCCTAAGAGCTGAGTACCATGGAGAGGACCCTGTAGATGTATCCTTGGGGTCTCCTTAAGTAGACCTCTGTTCTAGACCTCATCCTTCCCAAGTATCCTCTATCATTCCCCCCTTTTGAAATTCCATATATATTTTAATTTGGGGTCTCAATTTGAGGTCAAAAGGACAAAAGACTTCATTTAGAATTTGATTTTGGAAAGTCAATCAAAAATATCAAAAGTTTTGCAAACTTGATTAAGTAGGATCACAGATCATTATAAAACAGTACCTGCTTACCTATTTATTTTTATTTTTATTTTTTCTGCTTACCTATTTAACTAAAATAACAAAGATGTAAAAGGTCAATACGGAAGATAACATAGTTATGAATAAAACATAGCTCTTTTTTTTTTTGCAGTTTTTGACCAGGGCTGGGTTTGAACCCGCCACCTCCGGCATATGGGGCCGGCACCCTACTCCCTTGAGCCACAGGCGCCGCCCTAAAACATAGCTCTTTTAATATTGAGAAGATTCCAGTTAAAGGTCAGACCGCCTGTCACTGTCAACCAACATACAGAGATGAGGACAGGTCCACCTAACTTTATTTCCTCTGAAGGCCAAGATTCTGGAGAACAGTGGGAATAGCCTCTCCAAGACTGTTATTTCCAAAATCACAGTTTTATGCATGAAAGTTCAAAGTAAAAACCATGTTAATCTTTATCTTAAACAACAATAATCAGCATAACCCGTGACCCAAAACAACATTACAGTTCAAAAGTTAATTTCCTAAATCAATCCTCCTTAACTAATCAAGATGGGCTTCTTTAGTGTGGGAACTAAATTTACAAAACAGTAAGAATGGGAGACAAGAGGTGCAGGTCACATAGGACCTAAACCCACCAGCCCAGGTGTATCATATTGGCCCTAGACTGACTCACTCCATCTTGTTCTCTCTACATGTGCTTTAAATAGCCCACTGCAACCTCAAATTCCTGGATGCAAGTGATCCCAAAGTGCTGAGATTACAGGCATCAGCCATCACACCCAGCCAAGTGTACTGCTAATACAAAAGCTAATTTTTTTTAAAAAGAATCTTATAAATAAATTCATCTAATCTTAGCCAGATTTAGTAATGAGTGTACCAATCCCTGCCTCTCCAACCCTTTACATCCCCATCTGCTATCGCCCATGTGTGGAATTCCTTTTCTGATTTCCACCCACCTGCCCCCAGGTGGAATCATACAAGTCTCTCTCATGTGAACAATCAGTCATTCTACTTTAGGACAAAATTACTCTCTCTTTCTCTCTCTCACATTTTTGGAGACAGTGTCTCACTTTAATTGCCCTGGGTAGAGTACTGTGGCATCATAGTTCACAACAATCTTGAACTCTTGGGTTCAAGCGATCCTCTGACTTCAGTCTCCTGAGTAGCTGGGACTATAGGTACCACCCATGACACCCAGCTAGTTTTTCTATTTTATTTTATTTTATTATTGAGACAGAATCTCACTTTGTCCCCCTCAGTAGAGTGTTGTGGCATCATAGCTCACAGCAACCTCAAACTCTTGGGGCTGAAGAGATTCTTTTGTCTCAGCCTCCCTAGTAGCTGAGACTACAGGCACCCGCCACAACACCTGGGTTTTTTTGTTTGTTTGTTTGGGTTTTTTTTTGTTTGTTTGTTTGTTTGTTTTTTGTAGAGACAGAGTCTCACTGTACCGCCCTCGGGTAGAGTGCCGTGGCATCACACGGCTCACAGCAACCTCTAACTCTTGGGCTTACTCGATTCTCTTGCCTCAGCCTCCTGAGCAGCTGGGACTACAGGTGCCCACCACAACGCCCAGCTATTTTTTTTGTTGTTGTTGTTGCAGTTTGGCCGGGGCTGGGTTTGAACCCGCCACCCTCGGCATATGGGGCCGGCGCCCTACTCACTGAGCCACAGGCACCACCCTGTTTTTTTGTTGTTGTTTGTTTGTTTAGCAGGCCCTAGCCAGGTTTCAACACACCAGCCCCAGGAGCATGTGGCCAGTACCTTAACCGCTGAGCTATAGGTGCCCCTAGTTTTTCTTTTTTTTTTTCTTTTTTGCAGTTTTTGGCCGGGGCTGGGTTTGAACCCACCACCTCCGGAATATGGGGCCAGCGCCCTACTCCATTGAACCACAGGCGCCGCCCAGTTTTTCTATTTTTAATAGAGACAAGGGGTCTCACTCTTGCTCAGGCTGGTCTCAAACTCCTGCACTCAAGCAATCCACCCGCCTTGGCCTCCCAAAGTGCTACTACTCTCTTTCTCTTAACAAAAACAGGTTCCTCATACTTTGCATACTTTGCAAATGAAGTTGTTTCCCTCCATCCTATTTTTTCTAATAGCTTAATTTACTGACAACTCTGAAGAGCTAAAGACATTCCTGCCTTCTTTTCTTTTCTTTCTTTCTTTTTTTTTTTTTTTTGTAGAGACAGAGTCTCACTTTATGGCCCTCGGTAGAGTGCCGTGGCCTCACACAGCTCACAGCAACCTCCAACTCCTGGGCTTAAGCGATTCTCTTGCCTCAACCTCCCGAGTAGCTGGGACTACAGGCGCCCACCACAACGCCCGGCTATTTTTTGGTTGCAGTCCGGCCGGGGCCGGGTTTGAACCCGCCACCCTCGGTATATGGGGCCGGCGCCTTACCGACTGAGCCACAGGCGCCGCCCTTTTTTTTTTTTTTTTTTTTGAAACAGTGTTTCCCTCTGTTACTCAGACTGATCTCAAACTCCTGGCTTTAAGTGATGCCCCCACCTCAGCCTTCCAAAACTCTGGCATTATAAGCATAAGCCACTTTGTCCGGCCCACCAACAAGTTTAAAATGAGGTTTATTTGCCAAGATTTTCCTAGGTCACATGAAATAAAAACATTTGTGTTAGTTTCCGTGTTTCTGAGAGTTTTAGGAATACTTAATGTATACAGATGTATTTTTAAGCTAATCTGAAAACTCCTTTAAGGGATTTTATAAATTAATTTGGTAGCATCATCTGGGGGTAGAAAAATTCATGCATACATAACATATATTATACATAAATATACATGATAGGGCCAAATGCAGGGACCCGCCCAAATAGAACTGTCTGGCCCAGGAAGGAATGAGTGCGCCAATCCCCTCCCCATCGACTCTGATGTTCTTAACCCACATGCTGACTTCTTTTTCAAACTCAGCCCTTATACCCGAGTGAATAAAGACCACGTTCCCCACACAGAACCTGGACTCTGCTTCCCTTCGTTCATATCTCGGAATAACCTCTCATTTTCAGCCCTAACTTCTCAATATACACAGAGGAAATGGAGATCTTATGGCTTTCATTTTTTTTTTTATTTTGGCCATAAGTCAGTATAATACAGTAATATAAACTCACTGGTTTATAGTCATTTTATATTTAATATATTTACATTATATTTATATAATTTTTATCTGAATTGTGTTTCTGGCAAATGGAACAAGTTGACATTGGCTACTCAATATAAAAACGAATGTGTTTTACCAGTGTTTGTGAAGAAGGATTTTAAGATTTTCATTTGTCCTGACATGTAATCTTACGGAGATTGTGGAACAAATTTTAGACAAGTAACCGAGGAGACATGAGTGGCTGTCTGAATGTCCACCTCTAAGTTCCATCTGAGTGGATAGGACACCCAATCCATTTCCAGTTAGGCTTTTTCCTTTTCATCCTCAGGTAGTGACTTTTGGGGGATCTGAGTTTCTTGAGAGCAGGGGGGCTAAAGTTCAAGTGACTGAGGGGCTAGAATGAAGAGGGGTCTAGCAAAGGTGGACAGAATGATGGAGGTGGTCCTTGAAGGGCAACCTATCAAAGGATTCAGGGAACTGAATGGAAGATGGAAGGTGGCAAAGGAGGAAGGAAGGAAGAGCAGCAGCAGAAGGGGAGGTCTTTGGCTTCCCAAAGAGGCCAATCACATTCCAAAGTATTCTAGCAAAATCATGACAACAAGAAGGAAGTGGACAGAATTGCCCAGAAATAGAGTCAGCAGGGGGTTAAGAGGAAGGTCCAGTTGACTGCAAAGTTCCCATGGTAGGATGAGGGTCAAACAAACAGAACAGAGGTCCTTTAAAAATCCCTAGGCTCGGCTCGGCACCTGTGGCTCAAGGGGCTAAGGCGCCAGCCACATACACCTGAGCTGGCAGGTTTGAATCTGGCCCAGGCCCACCAAACAACAATGCCAGCTGCAACCAAAAAATACCCGGGCAGTGTGGCAGGCACCTGTAATCCCAGCTACTTGGGAGGTGGAGGCAGGAGAATGGCTTGACACCAGGAGTTGTAGGTTGCTGTGAGCTGTGATGCCCCAGCACTCTACCCAGGGTGACAGCTTGAGGCTCTGTCTCAAAAAAAAAGGGAGCGGTGCCTGCGGCTCAAGGAGTAGGGCGCCGGACCCACATACCGGAGGTGGCGGGTTTAAACCTGGCCCCGGCCAAAAACTGCAAATAAAATAAAATAAAATAAAATGGATCAATAGCAAAACAACTATAAAAAGAAAAAAGAAAGAAATCCCTAGGCTCTGAATATCTGCCTCCATTTAGGCCAATGATCTTCTGATCTTATGCACCTCTTTTTTAAAAATCCTTTCAAATATATTTGATTATTGGGTTTCAGCTAGGACAAACAGTAAACATAATTGGCAGTATTAAACTCCATTTTTGATTTTTTTTTTTTTTTTTTTTTTTTTTTTGGCCAGGGCTGGGTTTGAACCTGTACCTGTGGCATATGGGGCCAGCGCCCCACTCTGTTCAGCCACAGGTGCCACCTAATTTTTAATTTTTCTTTTAAACCAGAGGTGTTTATCAGGTGACTTCAAACCAAAACCAATAAGCCTTTTATAATTTGACTGTGAAAGCAAGAAGCATTCCAAAAAGGGTACAAAAGATGTAGCCCTGGCAAAGTCCAAACCCACTCCTAGAGATAGCCATAAAAAAGAAAGATGGTGCCTGTAGCTCAATGGGTAGGGGTGCTGTCCACAATACACTCAGGCTGGTGGGTTCGAACCTGGCCCAGGCCAGCCCAGCAACAATGACAACTGCAACAAAAAAATAGCCGAGTGTTGTGGCAGGCGCCTGTAATCCCAGCTACTTGCGAGGCTAAGGCAAGAGAATCGCTTAAGCCCAAGAGTTTGATGTTGCTGTGAGCTGTGACGCCACTGCACTCTACTCAGGGTGACATAGTGAGACTCTGTCTCAAAAAAAAAAAGAAAAAGAAGGAAAGACTTAGATATCAGGAGCAGCAGCACAGCCCCCAGGATGCTAGTTACAAATGGGTTACAACCCTCATTTCTGTCCAGACATATCCTTAGGGCCTAGACCTGATGTTGGCCACCTGGACATGCAAGAATCAATAACTTGCACACCCCATCAGGTAGAAGCCAAGCCATGCTCTCAGAACACAAAATGAGACAAACTGGAAAGCAGTAGCTGCCCCTGGGAAGGAAAGGATCAATAATCAATGGGCATCTCAAAACCAAATGTAGGAACTCACAATCCACAGAATTATTATAGGTATTTTTCACCTGCTAATTGAATTAAGAAAGGAAGGGAAAGAAGTTTTCACCTTCCTCTCTTTTTTTTTTTGTAGAGACAGAGTCTCACCCTATGGCCCTCGGTAGAGTGCCGTGGCCTCACACAGCTCACAGCAACCTCCAACTTCTGGGCTTAAGCGATTCTCTTGCCTCAGCCTCCCGAGTAGCTGGGACTACAGGCGCCCGCCACAACGCCCGGCTGTTTTTTTTTTGGTTGCAGTTTGGCCGGGGCCGGGCTTGAACCCGCCACCCTCGGTATATGGGGCCGGGCTTGAACCCGCCACCCTCGGTATATGGGGCCGGCGCCTTACCGACTGAGCCACAGGAGCCGCCCACCTTCCTCTCTTGACAGGGCACTAGGAGAGCTGACTTCGGTAAGAATCCTTACCTTTTATTGGTTTTCATTAGTTTTCCCCAGATCCCATCTGCAGGCTCCAGAGGGAGTGAGATGTCCCAGCTGTCCCTTCCGGGTTGCCAGAAACTGCCAGAGAGGAAAAATATCTTTTCCTTCTACCTCTCTTGGGTTCATTGGCTGGAGCCCCAGTAGCACAAGACAGATTAACAAGAAAAAATCATATAGGTTTATTTATGTAACACAGAAGCTTTCATAAGGAAATGAAGACCTGAAGAAAGTTAAACGTGAATGTTTTTTAGAGTAGGTTTGATGAAAAATGGAGAGTAGTGAAAAAAATATGATAGTCCACCTACCCCCCCAAAAGAGTATGAGTAATAGACTGGGGAAACTTAGCAAGGGCCATTTGTTAGGTTCCTCTGTGTCCTCCCGGGATAGGAAAGGCTCCTCTCACAGGAGGATCTTATGACCTGCTTCCCCGAGGAAGGGTGAGCGAAGGTCCGAGGGACTGCTCTGTCCTTCAGGTTAAAATACTCCATATGCCAGGGTGCTATATTTGGGGGTACCACGTGCTGAGCCCCGTCACTGGGTAGAATTTACATGGCTGGCCACTCTAATAATCTGTTGAGCTGTACCTTCATGTTCTATCCGCTTTTATTCATCTGTGTTACTTCCCACAATCAAAGATACTTTTTAAAAAGGGAAAAGAAAAAAGCATAAACTTAGCTCTAAAAGTTGACATCAGAGATATTCTAAATCGAAAGCGGAGAGGAATGGCTTTTAAGGTGATTAGATTATTGGTAGTAAAGTAGCACTTCCTTCTTATCGAATTAACCCTGGATGTTTAGAATTCACACTAGGCAGAGAGACCGGAGAGGTAAATAAACTCCTTTCTTCTGCCGCGCTCCCCTTGTTTTCCCCAGGCCTGCCACAAGGCGACGCTGCTCTCCACCAAACTCTCTCCACCGCGGCCTTTTCGTACAGCTTAGGAAAGACAGAAATGTTCAAATAAAAACGAACAACAACAAAAAAGGGCTTGGCACAGGAGAGCCAAATGCAGAGGACCATCGAGTCACATACCCAGAATGCAAGAGAGAGTTTTTTCCCAGGCTCTAAGTCCTTTCCACATTTATGCAACCCCAGAAATAAGAGGGACTCCTCCCTGGGTCTCCTCACTCCAGGCTCCAGGCTTTCTTCCTTCCACAGAGGCTTTCCTTCACATAGCAGGTGACATTTCTAAGCTTGCACGTGTGTGCCAGCACACATATATACACACAAACACAACATGTACATGCTCGTGCACACACAAATAATCCTACTTACACACACACACCTCACACACATACACGAACATAACATATACCTACACAGATACACACAGATCTACACAGAGACATTTATACACACAAAGACACACAACACATACTCGCAGGCACAAATACATACATGCTCACATACACACAATGTTTGCAAACATACACTCATACAGCCACACACATACATGCACATCTATGCACAGATATACCCACATACACGAACACATATGCTAACATACAAATGTGACATAATGCATATTCATAACCATGTGCACAAAAGCAAATACACACATGCACACACTCAAACACACACATACACAGTGCAAATAATACACATATCTACACATATAACACAAACCTATCCATATATATTCATCCATATATACACATACAAGACCCCAAATATAAATACACATGTATATACGTACAAATTCACAAACATACATTACAAGAGCTGACTTTAGTAAGAATCCTTACTGCACATGACACACATTCCAAGATGACCCCTCCAGTGACCCTCACCTCCTGGTATTCCTGCATTTGTGCAGTCCTCTGCCACAGTGTATCAGCAACGGTCTGTGTGGTCAATAGAATATGGCAGAAATGATGGTATGTGACTTCCAAGACTAGGTTATAAAAACATTGTGACTTTTGCCTCTCTCTGTCAGGTCATCCACTCTGGAGGAAGTCAGCTGCTCTATCATGAGGACGTGCAAGCAGCCATATGGAGAGATTGACTTGGCAAGAAACTGAGACTTCCTGCCAACAGCCAGCACCATCTTGCCAGGAGGATGAGTGAGTCATCTCACAAGTGGATCCTCCAGCCCCAGGCAAGCCTTCAGATGACTGGGGCCAACTGGGTGACGTCTTGACTGCAAATTCATGAGACATCCTGAATCAAAAATAACCAGCTAAGCCTTTCCCAGATTCCCAATCCATAGAAATCGGGAGATAGATGTTTATTGTTTTAAGCTACTAAACTTTGGGGTAAATTTTTATGTAGCAAGAGATAGTGAATACAAATATAGCACATATACACATACACATAGACACACACACACTGGCACACTCATATGCAGTTGCCCCTTGGAATGCATGGAAAAATTGGTTCCAGGACCCCTGAGGATACCAAAATCCAAGAATGCTCAGTTTCTTTATATAAAATGAAGTAGTGTTTGCATCTAACTACACACATCCTCCTGTATACTGTAAGTCATCTCTAGATGACCTATAATACCTAATAAAATGTAAAGTCTATGTAAATAGCTGTCATACTACATGGTTTTTTATTTGTATTATGTGTTTTTTTCGAAATAGTTTCAATCTGAGGTTGGTTGAATCCACAGATGTGGAACACAGAGACATGGATGGCTAACTCCACATGTTCACAGGCACATCTCTGCACATACATGCACATGAACATACACAAACATGCGTGCTGATACATGTAAACACGTTGATACATATAAACACACATACACACTTATAAACACACAGGGACACACGCACATATCTTGAAAGCCCACTCTTGTAAGTCCTTAAGCTCTTCCACACCCTACACCCACCGGGTGCTCCCCTGAGAATTCCTAAGGTGCCTCTTTTCTAGGAGATTCTTACCAGGGGTGATCGTGTCCTTGAGGAAGACCTTTCCTGACAGAGGGTGGTGGCCTGGGTCTTGCAGCCCTCAACACAATCATAGTCTTTCTAGTGCTTGATATCTCAGAGGCACAGGAACGGCATCTGTGTCTCACCTTGACGTCTCCCAGTCAAGATGGCCGACAGGAAGCCCCCGAGGGCCTCAGAGGCCCCGTCGGAGTGGGCAGCCTCTGTTCCCTGGGAGTAGCTGGGCTTTCTCTTCTCTAGTCACTAGTGGCCTGTGAAGTGGGTCTCCTGGGTTCTGCTCCTGATTCTTCACCAGACCAGGCCTCATCCCTTCTGGGTTTCCAGTCTCCCACCCACTTATGGGGCACAGGATGAGGTCTGAGAATACCAGGGAGGCTGAAGCTTCACGAAAGCCGAATTAGACTCACATTTGTCCATGATTTTATTTCATTTCACAGTCATCCTCATAAGGTGCCCATTTTACAGATGAGACCACTGACGCCAAGACAGGGAAGAGCCGGGGTTAGGGTCCCTGTTAGCAGGAGCCCGCGATCTGCCGCGCAGCGGTGCTGCTGCAGACACAGCGGCCCGGGGGGTGGGTGGGGGGAGATAGGAGGCGGGTATGGTGACCCGCGAGGAGGCCTCTGATTCTTAGCTTTCTGCTGCTGAGCAGCTGCCCAGGTGGCTGGGACGCCATTAGTCCCCATGATCAGGAGAAAATGTTAGGAGAGGACAGTGGGGGGCGGGGGGAGACCTGGAGGAGGGACTGCGGGATGGTGGGTGCACAACGCTCAGAAGCTTGGGGAATGCCTGGTGTGGGGAAGGTTCGAGGGCGTCTTGGAGGCAGGAGTTTAAAAATCGGAAGGTGGTGTTGGGAACTAAGAGCAGTGGGCTCAAGGGGAGATTGGGGGTTCGGCAGGAGGAATGGAGGGAGACCTGGGGTAGGCCAAAGGATTTGGAGCAGGGCCCAGAGGCCCTGGGAGAAGCAAGAGACGCTGAGAGAGCGCCCAGGGGGAGGTGCGGGCGCCTGGGGGTGGGCGTCTCCAGGCGGAAGGAACCGAGAGCAGCCGTGACTTGGGGAAGAGTCCTGTTCCTGCCCGGGCTTCCCCGCGGCCTGGGAAACGGGGTTGAGGCGAGGGCATCTCCTTGGGAGGAAAAGATTGCCATCGCCTACAACATGCCAAGCAGGCTGCTAAGAAACGTACGCGCGTTATGTCCTTTACTTCTCCTAGCAATCCTATGGCAGAGGAAATGGAGGCTCAGCAAGTTTTATTAAGTTTCTCAGGACCACGGAGCTAATAAGAGAAGGGTATAATCCCTGAGCCCCGGGCAGAAGGCTAACACCTGTACCCCATCCAGACTCTGCGGGAGAAAGGAGAAATTCTAATCACTCATTTCTGGTGTGGGGCAATCAGACTGCTCTAAGACTCCCCCAGGTCCTCCAGGACTGTTCTGGAAGGACCTAGAAGGCGGAGCACACACCAGGCTCCATACTCCAGAGGGCTGCCTGAGGGGTGGGCAGGCAGCCCTTTCCCGACACCACCACCACCGGGTGAGGTGCGTGGAGCCTGTGGTGGCTCCAAGCTGCATGTGTCTAGAGGACAGAGGGACAGGAAAGGCCACAGCATTAGGGCTGCAGATAGGAGCTGTCCAGAGTCCAGTGAATGAAAGCCATGATCCATTAGTGATGTCTGCAAAGGGTTTGAGCTGGAAAGCATGGCTCCTGTTTGCTCTTGCCGGCTTAATCTTTGTCTTTTAGGGGCAAACATGAGGAGAAACTTCGACTCTTAGTTCCTTAAGGTGAGGGTTCCCTCAGTGATTCTACAGTGCTTCGTTTCTGCTCCATCTCTTTCCTTTGGGCTGTGCACCTTATCTCCTCACCCTTGGCTTGCCTCCTGGCCTCCATCCCTTTAGAGCCTGGTGACCAGGATAAGCAGGGGTGAATTCTTTAACCCTGAAGTGGTATCAGGGGTCTTGAACCAAAAGGTGACCAAAGACATCGAAGCCTTGCGACAGGTGGAGGTCTGGCCTTGTTTAGAAAGGCTGGGCCCACCAGGGCCTATTGAAGAGGGAGTGAAAAGGGGGGATAAATTGGCTGAGGGAGGACTGGTAGGGCTTCCCTGAGAGCAGAGCCTTGAGGAGAACCTGCTGGAAGCATGGGCCTGGTAGATAGTAAGGAACAGGACTTTCCACACAGCCCAATCCTGGGCCTGCTTGTTCCCACACGTGATCTTGGACACATTACTTAAGCTCTTCAAGCCTTTCTTCCAAATGCAATAATGCCAACTTGCCCAGCTGCAGCAAGGATTAAAGACAATGTGGTTCTGGATTGAAGGAAATTCTCCATCTCTCCACTTGAGGGCGCCCATACCTTGGCTACCTCCCTTTCAGATTTCAGCAATTGCTGATGGTGGGCGCTTGGAGGGGGTGGTGGAGTGGGTGGGTGCGGTGGTGGGTGTTGGGGGGTGGGGAGCTTCCAGGGACAGGCACAGAATTCTGCAGAAGTCTGCTTCAGAGAGTTTCCGAGCTTTAAAAAACGGGCTTTCTATAGGAGTATCTTGAGTATGACATGACCCCAATCCCCACCCATACTTACACATACTGGTATATACAAATGTATACGTGTGTGAGGAGAGGAGAGAGACAGAGACATGGAATGTGCAAGCATATCTCTCCTTGAGTGGGGGAGGACCCAGAGCCCCTTGAGCCCTTTGGAGCCCAGATGGAAAACTCCCTGAGTACCTCCAGCCTTCTTAGGAAGCTGGGCAGGCATGGAACTGGAGCTAGACTCTGCCTCTTGCCTCCTGGCCCTCCCCCCCGGCACAACCCCCACTCCTCAGGGACTCCACGAGAGGCTGGGCTGTCCTTGACACCAAGAAAGGCCTGAGGAAATGACATTTGAGCCTAGCCAAATGACAAGGATGCAGCCAGGAAAGATCTGCAGGAAGATTCCCCAAGGCAGGGAAGACTTTCAAACACAATTGCTGTTGGGTGAAATTCCGGGAAGTTCCAGGAACAGGCAGAGTGGCCCGTGGCAGCAAATGAGCTTAAAGGATAGACCCAGGGCTACTTGGGCTTGGACCTATAGTCTGCAAATAGGGGGTTGTTTTTGTTGTTGGTTTTGTTTGTTTGTTTTGTGAGACTTAGTCTCAAGCTGTAGCTGTGGGTAGAGTGCTGTGGCATCACAGCTCACAGCAACCTCAAACTCTTGGGCTTAAGTGATTCTCTTGCCTCAGCCTCCCAAGTAGCTGGGACTACAGGCACTGGCCACAACACCCGGCTATTTTTGTTGTTGTTGTTGCGGTTGTCATTGTTGTTTTAGCTGGCCTGAGCCGGGTTCAAATCTGCTAGCCTCAGTGTATGAGTCCGGCACCCTACCCACTGAGCTACAGGTGCCACCAGGGGCTTGGACTTTTATTCAAAGTACAGTGGGAAATCATTGGGAGATTTTTAAGGAAGGGAGTAGGACAATCTGATAAACCCATTATCAAGATGCACTGATGCTATTGGACAATGGATTTGAAACAGACAAGACTGGGAACAGGTTGACTTGTTTGGAGCTGTTGGGTTGTCAGGGGTCGGGGGAGCTGGGGATACATTGGACTAAGATTGTGGTAGCAGAGCTGGGAAACTCCTCCCTGGACTCCATCAGGGGAAACCTGAACCTCAGAGGTGCTCCAACCCCTCACCCCTTTCAGAGAAAATGGTGCCATCCCTGTCACCATGGTAGCTGGGCTCTTTAGCTTGGATTGGTTGCTGGGCCGCATCATTAGTCCTGTGACTGACCCCGTGATGGGGACTGGTTGCCATGGTTCTTTCTTCTCTAGGCTCAGGGGACGTGACCAGCCCTAATGAGTCTAATGGAAAATCCTGGGAAGGAGGTGGGATTAGAGATGGGGTACCAGTGATGGGCCCAAGTCACTGGTCTCAGCGTTTGTTCAGTTTGAGACTGCTATTAACACTTGCCCTGTGTTTGGTGGGGGAGGGTTGGGGAGGGTGTGACAACCCCTGCCTCAGTGCATTAACTGATGCTTTCTTCCAATCTTAGGACTCCTTTAAGCTGTTTAAGGCCTCATACCTGATTAAGGCCTCATGGGAAGCTGCCTGTACCCCACACTTTCCCTGATGTTTAAGAAGGGCTATTTCAGGTTGCCCTACATCTGGATATTTAAGTTGATTTCCAAGAAAGCTCTTTCCCCAGGCTTGTCTAGAGGTAGGAGGGGTAGGGTTGGGGCTCTCTGAGGTGAGAGAGGTGGGAGAGATGGGAACCAAACCCAGAGATGGTTGGGGTAGGGAGTGCGAAGAGCAAGTCCCCGTTGCCTGAAGGCCTGGTTTCAGATGCCTTTTTACTGCCATGGTCCTTTCTAACGCAGTTGAAAAGCAGAGTGAAATCCCAGCCGGCAAGGCAGCCATCCCCACACAGCCCTTAGATGCTTTTTACTGGCCTTCCTCCCCTTGTAGAAGGAAATCCTACCATCCAGACCCACAGTGAGGCTGGCCTCAGACCTTGCTCTGCCTTCTGAGGTCTGGCATCCTCTTAGCTTTAGGGACCCCTGGAGGACAGTTACTCCAGCCCCATCCCAAGATTCCACAAAGATAATTCTGCAACCAAAGGCTATGCACATCCAGCACTCGGTGTCTCTGGTCAGTTTGCTCCTGGGAAAGGAGAGTCCAACCACTTTGGATCAACCCAACCAAAGTGTAGCAGGACCCATGACTTGAGCTTTATATTCTTCAAAGCCTCTTTATACTCAGCCCATTTGACCCTCGCAAATGGGAGAACATAGGATGGGAAGGTACCAACCCCTCCCACCGTGAGATGCAGAGAAACTGAAACACTCCTCTGGTTGTACAGCCTTGATGATGCTGCCAATACGTGTCCTCTCCCCTGCATTTTTGCTTGTGAGTACACATTTATTATTTAGATTGATCCCTAAATAATAAATTTATTATTATTAAATAATACATTTTTATTTAGGTTGACTCCTTTTTTACTACCATATGTTTTCTTCTTCTTCTTCTTCTTCTTTTTTTGTAGAAATGAGGGTCTTGCTCTTGCTCAGACAGGTCTCAAGTTCCTGAGCTCAGCAATCCTCTTGCCTTGGCCTCCCAAAGTGCTAGGATTACCTGCGTGAGCCATCACGGCTGGCCCACAACACTTAATGTTCTTTTTTTTTTTTTTTTGCAGTTTTTGGCTGGGTCTGGATTTGAACCCACCACCTGCAGCATATGAGGCCAGTGCTCTACTCCTTTGAGCCACAGGCACCATCCCATATGTTTTTTTTTCTTTTCTTTTTTCTTTTTATACTTTGGAGACAGTCTTGCTCTGGCTAGAGTGCAGCAACAGCATCAAAGCTCATTGCAACCTCAATTCCTGGGCTCAAGCCATCCTCCTGCCTCAGCCTTCTGAGTAGCTGGGACTACAAGCACATGCCATGATGCTTGGGTAAATTTTCTTCACTACATCACCCTCGGTAGAGTGCCATGGCATCTCAGCTCACAGCAACCTCAAACTTGGGCTTAAGCCCTCAATGCCCAGCTATTTTTTTTTTTTTTTTGGCTGCAGTGGTCTTTGTTGTTTAGCAGGCCCAGGCCAGGCTCAAACCCACCAGCCTCAGTATATGTGGCTGGTGCCCTACTTACTGAGCTACAGTCACCGAGCCGATGCTTGGCTAAATTTTCTATGTTTCAGTAGAGAGGGTCTCTCCTCTAGCTCAGGCTGGTATGGAACACCTGAGTTCCAGTGGTCCTCCCGCCCTACCGCCCAGAGTGCCAGGATTACGGTCGTGAGCCACTGTGCCCAGACCATTTTCTTTTCATTTATTCAACCCACATTTATAAAGCACTATGCTTCACTGTGCCTGGCCACTGCAATGTATAGAGGTTCTTGCCTCAAGGCAGTAGAAACTAGTCAGGGAATAAGACATACATCGACGTATTCATGCAATAGGAGTTGAACACCTGTGCAGCAGACTTGGTAGGTGTCTTGCCTCATATCTGCTGCCCGTCTCTGAGATCACCTGCAGCAGCAGGTGGACAGTGTCTGTAGGTGCTGACAGCTTCGCAGCACAAGCCCTGGGAACTCGAATAGCTGTGCACCAGACAGCCTTAAAGTGTCCAGTTTATACACCCTCAGAGGTAATCTGCAGTGCATTAAGTGGATAAATATTCCAGTGTGTCATTTGTGTGGTAGAGTCAATCTGAGACCAGTTCTACATGGATCCTCAAGGGACCCCAGCAGAGTTTATTCCCAATAACCCACAGCTATGACCTACTCGCTAACATGCTCTTTCTTGGCTTTTCTCTTTCCCTTCTCTCACCTTCCCCTTCCTTCGCTTGTGCTTTCGGGGATGACCTGACATCTGAACACCTGCATCCAATCAAGTCTCTTTTGGGGTGAATCCAAGCTAAGACAGTCTCCTATGTTTGGGACTCAGTCCTAAACACAAGGGATTAAATGGCAGACAAGACAAAGTCTCTGCTCCCATGAGTTTGGAATTATTCCATGACCAATCTACAAGAAAAAGTCCAGGCTTCTTATCTGGTCCACATGGCCTTCAAGATCTTGTCCTATGCTGACCTCTGCCATCTCAGTTGAAGATGTTCTTCCTTTCTGCCTGTGTAGGTGCTCCAGCAATCCAGGACCACTCTATTTCTTAAACTGGGCATAGCTGTCTCACACTGTTCAGCCCTTATGTTCATAGTTCTCTCTACCTGTAAATAACCCCAACATATCTTGCCCATCTTATCCTAAAAATACGAGCTCAATATCCCCTCCTTGGCTGGGTGTGGTAGCTCATGCCTGAATCCAAATACTTTGGGAGGCTGAAGTAGGAGGGTTGCTTGAGGCCAGGAGCTCAAGAGCAGCCTGAGCAACATAGCAAGACCCCTGTGTCTACAAAACCCCCAAAATTAGCTGGGTATGGTAGCTATAGACCTAGCTACTTGGAAGGCTGAGCCAGGAGCATCACTTGAACCTAGGAGTTCTAGGTTACAGTGAGTTATGATTACGCTACTGAACTCCAGGCTGTGTGACAGAGTGAGGCCCTGTCCCTCCCAAAATAAAATAAAAAACTCTCCCTCACTGTGCCTTCTATGATTCTTCTAGCATCTCCCCCAGAGTTCACTGTTGCCTCCTCTGTGCAAACTTGATGTTTGACTTTATGTGTTGTATGTATGTACATGACTGCTTTTCCTTGGGGTCAGTGTATATGATTTACTTATATCTATGACCTGGGTAACTAGCATAGTACAGGACAGGTACTCAACAAATATATATTGAGTGGAGTTGAATAAGTATAGTAGAGAAAAAGAACTACTACAGGACTGTATTGCTGCATCAGTAAAATCAGTCTTGAATTATATCCTCACAAACGTGCCTTTCAGCTCTGACAGTCTGTGATCTTGGATTTCACATGCCAATGAGTGATAGGGAAAGACCCCAAGAGGAAGCAATTTTTGAACTGGACTTTGTGGTCTGGTTTGGATATCAGTAGGGAGTGATGATGTATAGACAATATCAAAGTACGGACAATGTATTGGTGAATGATCAAATCTGGAACAGCTGGAGGCAACTCTGGAAAAGCACATTTAGACTTGATGGTAGAGGGCCAGGCTTTATGATTTAGACTTTTTTTTGTTTTAGTTTTTCGCCGGGGCTGGGTTTGAACCCGCCACCTACAGCATATGGGGCCAGCATCCTACCCCTTTGAGCCACAGGCGCTGCCACTAGACCTTATTTTTAAGAGGCATTGGGGAGTCACTAAAGTTTTGTAGTCTCAGAAATAACACAGTTAAAGGATGGATCAAAGAGTAGTGGAGTGGGAGAAAGAGGGAGCTAAGTGATGCAGTGACTTATATGTGGTTATCAGCACATGAAACCAGGCAGGGACGGGGTGGATAGAAAGGAGACATCTCTGAGAAATATACTGAAGCATAAGTTGAGAGGCCTTGGCAACTGTCTGGGTTTTGGTGGAGAGATAAAGGAAGAAACCACACCTAAGTTTAGAGACATATCGCCTGGGAAAATAATTGTGCTTTTTACAGAAATAGGGATGACTGGAGAAGGAATGGTTTGGGAAAGAGGACTGGTTACTCCTGGGCATGAAAGCCAGAGGCTTCTTCAAGAATATCACTTCACTCTAGTAATTCTCAACTCTCCTTTCTTTACTGTTATTTTCCCCTTATTACTAGACAGCTCCCATAAACTTACAGACATGCTGGAATAGTGCCCATGTTTTAAAAAGAGAAGAACAACATCGGGAGACTTGATCTCCACTCCTGGTAATGGTAGACTTGATAATTTATACCAACTCTTCTGCTGAAGACAACTTAGTTTGTGTTCTACACCTGCCTCTTAAGGGCCCAATGATTGGGCTTAAGTAGGTGGTTTATTTTGAGAGATGATACTAAAGAACAGAGGTGGAGAGGGAGAAATAAAAACCAGAATTTAGAGAAAACCAACCCAAGGTCATTGAACTGCTGACCATTATGGACAATTGAAGTTCGAGCTCATTGGGGACCCTTGAGAAGCCAGGTCGAATATGCCTGTGATTTGTTTGCCCAGGACGTAGCAGACAGGAGTGCTTATTTAACCACTCTGTCCCTTATTGATCAAAAATAAAGATAATATAGGTCAAGGAAACCATTAGAATGGCTAAGTAAATTCTTTTTTTTTTTTTTTTTTTGTAGAGACAGAGTCTCACTTTACTGCCCTCGGTAGAGTGCCATGGCGTCACACGGCTTATAGCAACCTCCAGCTCTTGGGCTTACGTGATTCTCTTGCCTCAGCCTCCCGAGCAGCTGCGACTACAGGCACCCGCCACAATGCCAGGCTATTTTTTTGTTGTTGTTGCAGTTTGGCCGGGGCTGGGTTTGAACCCACCACCCTCGGCATATGGGGCTGGCGCCCCACTCACTGAGCCACAGGCGCCGCCTGGCTAAGTAAATTCTTGCATTCTCTTCATTGAAGAAACAGGTAAGTCCTAGGGCAGAAGGCTAGAGATTGGCTAGGCAACTGAGGCAAGGTACTCTCAGGTCATATCTGCTTCCATGTGGCTTCCACAGGATGGCTGAAGTAAAGAGATGGGTGGAAAGGGTTCGAGAAGGAAGGAAGTCATATGTGATATACAACTTAAAAACTATGGATAAAATATAATAAATGCTTTCCAATTAATGGGGCCACCAGTCAATATCCAGGAGGAGACAGAATCCAGAGAGACAAGAAGACCAGTGTACGGCATCATTCTTGCCTGGGGAAGTTTGCTGATTGACTAGAAGAGGCTGAAAGTCTGAGTTGGAATTTTGACAAACTTGTCAAACAGATTAGAGAATCAAATGCAGAAATTCACAGCCCATGAAGAGGAAGGTCTCTGATGTAAAACAAACAAAAAGAACAAAAAGCCTCTCCATTTTCACTTGTGACCACAAATAGTTACACCCTTGAAGGGAGAAGTACATTAGCTCTTGTTCATAAATCAGTCAAGCTTCAAGTCACTGAGGGATCCTAAAAATGGACAAAGATGGTCTTAGATCACTAGTGCCCCCAACACCTGAAAGAAATAGAGGAAAATTCTCCCTAGAAAGAATGTAATGTTAAGATAGCTCTCAAATTATTTCTGATTTTTTTCAAACACTGTGTTCAGTAAACCATCAAAGATAAAAGAGTGCCGAGAGAAGATGAAACAACATGAGTGAGAAGTAGTAGAAAAACAGTGACGCCAGATACACATGAAAAAACTCTGCTTACTCCGTTCATGACAATAAAAGACAAACCAGAAAACACAGGCAGAAAACTAAAAATCAGTAAAATTTCTGAAACAAACTTGGAAAAGAACCAAAGAGAAATTCTAGAATTTAAAAATTCTATTACCCAAATTAACAATTTGTGGGATGGGGCGGCACCTGTGACTCAAAGGAAAAGGGCGCTGGCACCATATGCCGGAAATGGTGGGTTCAAACCCAGCCCCAGCCAAAAATTGAGACAACAACAACAAAAAATTCATGGGATAGGATTAATAAATAGCAGAATAGAAGATTCATTCATAAACTACTGTATATAGAGTATAAATCAGAATACACTACCCAGATGAAGCAGAGAGAGAGAGACAAAAGAAGAAAATGCAAAGCTGAGGAAAAGAACTCTGTAGGATAGAGGCAAGTACAGTGACTCACGCCTATAATCCCAGCATTTTTGGAGGCCAAGGTGGGAGAATCACTTAAGGCCGTGAGTTCAAGACCAACCTGGGCAACATACTGAGACACAGTCTCTTAAAAAAAGAAAAAAAGAAAGAAAACATAAGCTGGGCGAGCTACTCAGGAGACAAGGCAGGAAGATTGCTTGAGCTGAAGAGTTTAAGGCTGTAGTTAGCTACGATCACACCATTGCACTCTAACCTGGGCATCAGAGTAAGACCTTGTCTCTTTTTTTTTTTTTTTTTTGTAGAGACAGAGTCTCACTTTCTGGCCCTCGGTAGAGTGCCGTGGCCTCACACAGCTCACAGCAACCTCCAACTCCTGGGCTTAAGCGATTCTCTTGCCTCAGCCTCCCGAGTAGCTGGGACTACAGGCGCCCGCCACAACGCCCGGCTATTTTTTGGTTGCAGTTTGGCCAGGGCCGGGTTTGAACCCGCCACCCTCGGTACATGGGGCCGGCGCCTTACCGACTGAGCCACAGGCGCTGCCCGAGACCTTGTCTCTTAAAAAAGAAAAGAAAAAAGAAAAAATCCCCTACCATTCTGGCCATCTCTTCCTTTTAATCAATATGTTTAGATTATGTACAATTATTAGTGTATTTGTGTTTACATCTACCATTTTATTATTTATTTTCTATTTGTTATCTCTTTTTTATTGTTGTTCCTTGCTTCCTCTTTCCTTCCTTCTTTGACATTATTGAAACACTTCAAAATGGTTATTTTAATGTACCTATTGTTTTTTTTATTGTCTGTCTCATTTTGTTGCTCTCAGTAGAGTGCCATGGCATCATAGCTTGTAGCAACCTCAAATTCTTGGGCTCAAGTGATTCTCTTGCCCCACCCTCCTGAGTAACTGGAACTATAGGCACTGCCACAATGCCCAGCTATTTTTAGAGACAGAGTCTCACTCTTGCTCAGGTTGGTCTTGAACTCCTGAACTCAGGCAATCCACCCACCTTGGCCTCCCAGAGTGCTAAGATTACAGATGTGAGCCACTGAGCCCTGCCTAAGGCCTTGTCTGTTTAAAAAAAAAAAAAAAAAAAAGAGTACCTAACACTGTTGGAGAATGTTTCCATAGGGGCGAGACTAGAACCAATAGGCGTGTTAGGAACTGTTATTTTGGTGCAGGAAGACTGTGGCATGCTGGCCGTGACACTCCAGCTGGCCATGCGCTCACCTCAGAAGTAGCCTGAATCTCAGGGGGCTCTGGATTCTCAGTCAGATTCCAGGAAACTGCTCTGACTCCTGTCACCATGGCAGCTGTGCTTTTTGTACCTGGATTGGTTGCTGGGATGACATCATGAGCACTAAGTGGCAACCCCCTAATGAGAACTGGTTGCCATGGTGATGCTGAGCATGCAAACTAGAATTTGCCATTCTTCTGTAGGCTCCAGGTCCTTGACTAGCTCTGTACCTAGGAGAAAATCAGGGAGGAAGAGAAAATCACAACACGGAAGCCAAGTGGAGGCTTGTTGTAGGTAATTGCTGAGTCACTGTGCCTCAAGATTTGCCCAATCAAGACTACTATTAGAGGCTGTTATGTATTGGGGTTTGGGTGGGGAGGAACTCATATCCAGCAGATATACACACAAATTCCAAATCCCATTTTCCTCCCATTTTAGTTTCTTTAAGCTGCTTCGCTCTCTGAGCAAAACTTTGTAGCAATTCGAGCTTTCCTATCCCCCTACTTCTCATTACACTACAGGGAGGCAGTTCTAGGACAACCAGCTACTGGGTCTGAAAGTGGATTCTCATAAAAACTGTTTGGTCTGGAGGCAACACAGTGGGCCCTAGCCAAAGCCTCTGAAGTAAAATATGTAAGATCAGAACCGGGGGAACACTTGAGGTGGGGATGTGGAACAACACAACCCCTTGATATCCCATCTCCTTCCAGACATCATTTACTGTATGAATGTAAGGCAGGGTAGGACTGAAGCTGAATTGCAATCTTTTTTCAATAGTTAACTGCCTGCCTTGCCACACTTTATGGTAGTTTGTGGTTTTGTTTTGTTTTGTTTTCAAGAGACAGGATTTCCTTCATTGCCCAAGCTGGAGTGCAGTGGTGCCATTGTGACTCACTGCAACCTCAACCTCCTGGGTTCAAGCAATCCTCCTGCCTCAGCCTCCTGAATAGTTAGGACTACAGGTCTGTACTACCATGCCCAACTAATTTTTTTTTTTTTTTAGACAGAGTCTCACTCCATCACCCTGAGTAGAGTGCTATGGCGTCATAGCTCACAGCAACCTCAAACTCTTGGGCTCAAGCGTTTCTCTTGCCTCAGCCTCCCAAGTATCTGGGACTACAGGTGCCTGCCACAATGCCCAGCTATTTTTTAGACACAGGGTCTGGCTTTTGTCTAGGCTGGTCTCGAACCTGTGAGCTCAGGCAATCCACCCGCCTTGGCCTTCCTAGAGTGCTGGGATTACAGGCATGAGCCACCGTGTCCAGCACATGCCCAACTAATTTAAAAAATTTTTTTGTAGAGATGAAGTCTTACTGTGTCACCCAGGCTGGTCTCTGACTCCTGGCCTCAAGTGATATTCCTCCTGTTTTGGCCTCTCAAAAGTGCTGGGACTGTGATTATAGGCATGAGCTTGGGGAAGGACGTTCCTTCCTGTGAGCTCCAGCTTCACTGGGCGTGAGAACCCGCTCAGTCTTCTGAGCATATTAATCTCAGCATTAGAATCCCCTCCAATGAACAGCAAAAAGAAATGCAATGGTTATGGATGTTTATCATTTTGTTAGCTATTCTATTGATAGTTTGAAATCTTAAAATGGAGAAAAGAACACCTCCACTTTTGTGCAGCCCATCCAAAGACCAGTATTTCCCTTTCTCCTGGAGCATTACACTTCTCAAAGGGAGTTCACACTCATTTGCTCCTGGGCTTCAACTTATTCCTGTAAATCATTTACAAATATGTGCAGGCTTGGTGCCTATAGCTCAGTGGTTAGGGTGCCGGACATCTACACGGGGTGGGGGGGATTGGAACCCGGTCTGGGCCTGCTAAACAACAATGACAACTGCAACAACAACAACAAAAATAGCTGGGCATTGTGGCAGAGTTGGAGGTTGCTGTGAGCTGTGATGCCACGGCACTCTGCCAAGAGCAACATAGTGAGATTCTGTCTCAAAAAAAGAAAAAATAATATATGCAGCACACAATCGATGATAACCAGATAAACCTCCAGTTTCTGGCATAATAAAAGTGCTTGTGTCAGACAGGCCTGCCAATACTGGATATATGCCCTAGACAAAATATGAAAACTCTATGAAAGCATGGTTATTAAATGAGAGTCAGGAATCCAGAGGGATTATTATTATTATTATTTTTGAAACAGAGTTTCACTATGTCACCCTTGGTAGAGTTCCGTGATCACAGCTCCCAGCAACCTCGAACTCTTGGGCTTAAGCGATTCTCTTGCCTCGGCCTCCCGAGTAGCTGGGACTACAGGCGCCCGCCACAACACCCAGCTATTTTTTTGTTGCTGTTGTTTAGCTGGCCTGGGCCAGGTTCAAACCTGCCACCCTCGGTGTATGTGGTTGGCGCCATAACCACTGTGCTATGGGTGCCGAACCAGAATCCAGAGGGATTATAATCCTTGAAAAAGAGGAAGCCCATCAGGTAAGTTCTACATTTTACAGGTGTTTCCCCTAAAGATATTCCACAGTTCACAGGGAAATAGAGCTCAGTCAGAAAATAGCAATCTTACTGGCTGAGGAACCAGAGTTTGGAATATAGCAAAGCTAGAGAAGCTGGAAGTTGACGAATAAATTTGGGGAAATGAGTAAGCTATGAAAAGGGAGATTCAAAATCTGCATACAGGGCAGCACCCTACTATATGGCACCCTACTCACTGTGGCTCAGTGAGTAGGGTGCCATATACCGAAGGTGGTGGGTTCGAATCCGGCCCCAACCAAACTGCAACAAAAAATAGCCAGATGTTGTGGCAGGCGCCTATAGTCCCAGCTACTCAGGAGGCTGAGGCAAGAGAATCCCCTAAGGTTGCTGTGAGCTGTGATGCCATAGCACTCTACCAAGGGCAACAAAGTAAGACTCTGTCTCAAAAAAAAAAAAACAAACAAACAAAAACAAAAGAAATCTGCATTTAAATTCCCCTCCAATGCTTAGCTGCCTTCTAAATGGCACGTGACATGTGCAGGGTGAGATTTTCAAGGAAACTGGTAGAAAAGTCTAATATCTGAACAGGGATTTTGGCAACTGTCAGAGTGTTAGGAAGACTAAATTTAGAGTTTGTGACCCATAGAATTAGAAGGTCTTGGTAAATACCTTGGGGTTTACAATGAAATCCCCAAAAGATGACCAGGCAGAGGCTCACGCCTGTAATCCTAACACACTGGGAGGCTGAGGTGGAAGGATTGCTTGAGCTCAAGAGTTTGAGACCAGCCTGAGCAAGAATGGAGCCCCTGGGTGGTGCCTGTGGCTCCAGGAGTAGGGTGCCGGCCTCATATACCAGAGGGGGTGGGTTCGAACCCAGCCCTGGCCAAAAAAAAAAAAAAAAGAATGAAGCCCCATCTCTACTAAAAATAGAAAAATTACTCAGGAATGGTGGTGGGCACTGTAGTCCCAGCTACTTGGGAGGCTAAGGCAGGAGATCACTTGAGCCCAGGAGTCTGAGGTTGCTGTGAGCCAGGCTGATGTCATGGCACTCTGGCCAGGCCAAGTGAGACTCTGTCTTGAAAAAAAAGAAAAGACATTTCTGTGCCTGGAACACAGTGGTTACGGTGCTAGACACATACACCAAGGGTGGCACGTTTGAATCCAGCCTGGGCCAGCTAAAAACAACAATGACAACTGCAACAAAAAATAGCTGGGCATTGTAGCAATCACCTGTAGTCCCAGTTTCTTGGGAGACTGAGGCAAGAGAATTGCTTAAGCCCACGAGTTTGAGGTTGCTGTGAGCTGTGATGCCATGGCACTCTACCAAGGGTTACATAGTGAGGCTCTGTCTCAACAACAACAACAAAAAAAAAAAAGGAAAGAAAGAAATAAGAAATCTCAAAAAACGGCGGCGCCTGTGGCTCAGTGAGCAGGGCGCCGGCCCCATATACCAAGGGTAGCAGGTTCAAACTCAGCCCTGGCCAAACTGCAACAAAAAAAAAATAGCCAGGCGTTGTGGCGGGCGCCTGTAGTCCCAGCTACTTGGGAGGCTGAGGCAGGAGAATCACCTAAGCCCAGGAGTTGGAGGTTGCTGTGAGCTGTGTGACGCCATGGCACTCTACCGAGGGCAATAAAGTGAAACTCTGTCTCTACAAAAAAACAAAAAGAAAGAAATCTCAAAAAACAACCCCTTAGTATAAGTACCATATTTCAGGACTGGGAACTGCAGGCTGGAATTAATAGTAGAACTTAAATACTCCTGCCCTAACCAGGATTCCACAGGATCAAGGTTTTTTGTTAAAAAAATTGTATGCCAGAACAAACTCAACATCTTTTAAAGGATAATAATTTAATTCAGAGGCTTTTAGTGCACAGCCCAAAATGTCCAGTATAAGGCCAAAAAGTTGGCCAATAAGTAAGAAAATGAAAATCACAAGAGAAGATGGTCATTAGAAGTAGACCCACAGATATTGGCAGATGAGGAAATTGTAATAAAACTTTCCCAAAGAAACTCCACAGCCAAATGCTTAAAAAAAGTAGTATTAATCATACACAAACTTTCAGAACATGAAAAAAGAAGTGCTTTCTAACTAATTTTATGAGGCCTGCATAACCAAACTTTGGGAAGAAAATGGAAGAAGGTCTTAGTGAATTTGTGTGGGCATTTTTAAGAACATGAAAAGCATTAGCCATAAAACAATAAAATTAATAAATTGGACTTCATCAAAAATAAAATATTTTCCTCTTCGAAAGCTACTATTAAGAAGACCAAAATGGGTTGCACTTGTAGCTCAGTGGGTAGGGCACCAGCCACATACACCGAAGCTGCTGGGTTGGAACCTGGCCCAGGCCAGCTAAAACAACAATGACAACTGCAACAACAACAAAAATAGCTGGGCGTTGTGGTGGGCACCTGTAGTCCCAGCTACTTGGGAGGCTAAGGCAAGAGAATAGCTTAAGCCCCAAAGTTTGAGGTTGCTGTCAGCTATGATGCTGGGCACTCTACCCAGGGCTACAGCTTGAGACTCTGTCCCACCCCCCCAAAAAAAAAAGAGAGAGAGAGAATCAAAATGAAATGTTTGGACTCAGAGAAAATATTCACAAACCAATTAGAGCATCATCATAAATATTTTCAGATGTTTATTAGTTTCTGATTGCCACTGTAAAATAATTGCCTCAAATGTACTGGCTTAAAAGAACACAAATTTATCTTATGGTCCTTTAAGTCAGAAGTCTAAAATCAAGGTGTCAACAGGGCTGTGTTCCTTCTGGAGGCCTAATGAGAGAATCTATTTGCTTGCCCTTTTCAGCTTCCAGAGGATGTCTGCATTCCTTGGCTTGTGGCCCCTTCCTTGGATCACTTTCACCTCTTGCAAAATACTTTGACCTTCCTGCTTATTTCTTATAAGGACTCTTGTGATTACGTTGAGCCCAAGTGGGTAATTGAGGATAATTTCCCTATCTAAAGTTAATCACCTTCTGGCTGGGTGAGGTGGCTCACATCTGTAATCCCAGCACCCTAGGAGGCCAAGGTGGATGGATTGCCTGAGCTCAGGAGTTTGAGACCAGCCTGAGCAGAGCCAGACCCTAGCTCTACTAAAAATAGAAAAACTGGCTCAGCGCCTGTAGCTCAGTGGCTAGGGTGCCAGCCACATAAACCAGAATTGGTGGGTTGGAATCTATCACCAAAAAATAGCCAGGTGTTGTGGTGGGCGCCTGTAGTCCCAGCCACCTGGGAGGCTGAGGCAAGAGAATTACTTAAGCCCAAGAGTTTGAGGTTGCTGTGAGCTGTGACACTATGGCACTCTACCAAGGGCAACATAGACTCTGTCTCAAACAAAAAAAAAAATAGAAAAGCTGGCTGCTAGCTGCCTATAGTCCCAGCTGCTGGGGAGTCAGAGGCAAGAGGATTGCTCATGCCCAAGAATTTGAGGTTACTATGAGCTGTGATGCCACAGCACTCTACCAAGGAAGACAGAGTAAGATCTGTCTCAAAAACTTAAATTAAATTAAAGTTAATCACCTTCTAAGGTTGATAACACTTGCAAAGTTCCTCTTGCCATGTAAAGAAACATATTCATAATTTCTGGAGATTAGGACATAGACATCTTTGGGAGGCCATTATTCAGGCTATTACAAATGTCACAATGGCATTGTGGTTAGGTAGGAAACTCATTCTGAGAGATGCATATCGAATTATTTAGGAGTGAAATGTCATGTCTGTAAATTTTAAATACTTCAGTAAGAAAAAGGAGCAGTTGTGATAAAAATCTAATTAAATCTGGGTAATAGATATAAGTGTTAATCAGATTCTTCTCTTTTTAATATTTGAAAATTTTAAATAAAAGTATTAAACTTAATGAAAAAATATTGAAATGCCAATCTATGGCTTAGAAAACTCACAAAGTAGCTTGTAAGTACACAAGAATTCAAGCAAGAGATCAGCTAGTTGGCTAGTTATTACAACAGCTGGACTTTTTCAAAAGAGCCCTGTGGTTTGGGCCAGGGTGGTAGCAGTGGATGTGGAGAAAAGTGGATAGATGTGCAAAATATTTTACCGGTCGAATCCATATGATTGCTAACGATTTTTAGGGGAGCAAGAATAAAGCGAGTGTCAAGGATAATAAAAATTAATTTCATTAAGTGCCTACTTTTCATATTTAATTTTCCCAACACAGTTTGTGAGGTAGGTACAATTTGCACCGATATCTTATATGCAATCTGTTTCTCCCACCGTGGGACAGGGAGTAGAAGAGGTGGTCCTTGGACAGGCTTATGTCAAAAAGGGACAGGGTCAGGAATCCAAGAGGTGTAGGGTGGGGAGAGGCGGGAGGAGGACCCGGGAGTTGGGTAGGCGTCCGCAAGGCCACTAGCGATTGGTGGAGCTGCGGGGCAGGATTATGCAAATCTTGCCCCGCTAGCAGGTGGGCAGCTGCAGCCTCTCTCCGCGGTTACTGCCGTGATTGCTACCTTCACTGAGGCTTGGGCAGGCAGAGAGCGCGCGGAGCTGGGGAAGATGCTGCATCTGTTCTGGCCTGGGGGCTCCTGGGGGCTCCGGATGCTTGTTTGCTTCCTGCAGCTGAACAGTCGCCCGGGGTGCTGCAGCGACATTACTGCCCACGGTCAGATGGAAAACTGGATGGGGGTGGGGAGTGGGCGGTGCGGGCAGTACCACGGAGTGATCCTGAGGGAAGCGGGTCGGGGGTTTCAAGACTAGTAAACTCAGGACGAAAGAAGTTTGCTTGGGGCTGTGAGAAGAGATAACTGTAGGAAGTGTCTCGCAGAAAGACGTGTAGGCTTGGGATGGGCCTCAGCGTGTGGGCTTGGCACCTAAGAGTAGTGGGCTCCGCGGGAGATTGGGGATTGAGGACTTGGGAGGAAATTGGGAAGACAAATAGGCAGGGGGAGGTATAACTGATCTATGTGGCCACAAGAGAAGCAAGACGCCCCCAAAGGCCCGGAAAGAGATGACGACCAGGGCGGAGTAGTCTGCAGGGGAACAGGAGCCCTGCTCCACGGGTATCAGGCTCGTGGCTCCAGAGAAGAGCCAGGGCTTTGTTATAAGCCCACAGAGTCTGGCGGTCGTAGTCCGATTTCCAGTAAGAAGGGGAAAGCTAAGCCAGAGTAAAACACGAAGGAGCGGTAATGGAGCCATAGTTCTTCCTCCCCCTACCCATTGGGCCAATCTGGGGAGATACCGCGCGGACTCACGCGAACATTCAGAGACGCACTGCGCAGACTCGAGAATTCCTGCGCAGAGCGCATGGGAAAGAGAGCGCAAACGCCTAGTCTGACACCCAACATCCCCTCCGATTATTGGGTTTAGAGGCCAATGCAGAGGATTCGCGAAGAACTGTGGGAGGAGGTGGGTGGGAGGAGAATCGCCAAGTCTCCTGGAGACGCGTCTCCCTCAATAACACTGCGCCACCGTCACTCCAGGCTTCCGCACCCTCTCAGCACCACGGACAGCGCCAGCAGCTCTTTCCAGCATCCTGGAAGCGCTGACTCCGAGAAACAGCTCTCCTTCCCAAAGCTCTGTTTCTTCTCTGCAGGATGCCGGAGGTTCCACTACCTCTAACGGCCAGGACATTGTTATTAACATCTATTGTCTTGGGTAGGAGAATTCCCTTAAGACATGTCCAGAATGACTCATGGTAATTCCACGGTGGAAAAAAGAGACTGTCCTCCAACCCTATTCTATCCAGTGTGTGTATCACTCAGGGTTATCTTCCCTGGCTCCTGTCCTACTCCTATGCACAGTTGGGCAAACTGTGGCTTTAGGAGAATACAGATCCTCAAGCCTTATATACCAATACTTTGTCTTTCTAAGGATTCCAGGCCACTTCCCTAACCACTCCAGGCTTTAAAGCCTTCCCTAAAACGCAGCTCACCGGCTTCCACATACCCCACCTACCCATCTGATTATCCTTTGCTCACCTTTGCACAGGCTGTTCTTTGCTTGCAAGTTTGGTTCTGACCTGGAAGTTAGTACCAAGGGTGAATAAGGTTTGAGGGCTGAAGAACATAGCAGGTGGTGATGGAGGAAGGGAAAAATGAAAAAGAGGACTTGCAGAGGGTGAAGGGGCCTAGTGCAGGGAACAGAGATAAGGAGATCAAGGAGTGACAGTACAAGGAAGCTGATTTTTTGACTGGAATTTGGAAGGCTGCTGTACAAGCACCTTACTGATACTATTATTTGCCCATAGAAGGTCAGGATCAAGTGGGAGTGGGGCAGCTCTGGTCCCTCCAAGGACTTACCACCCCAGTCTTCCAGAATTTACAAGTCATACTCCAGCAGATTGTACCCCAAGGTAAGTAAAAGCTGGAGAACAGAGGCTGGGGCCTGATCAAATAATGAGAAGACAGTGAGAGGCTATGTGATCCAAGGACAGTTTTACTTAAAACTTTCTTGTCACGGTCACCTCATGGGGATGGTAGTGAGACAGGAGCAGGGCTGGATCTGGATGAGTGGGATACTTGCACATGAATGCCCTGGAAGAGCTTAGCAGAGGCTTCTAGAAGAAGCCTCTGGAAGAGGCCAGCACCTACCTCCTTGGGACTAATCCCAACTCTTGGTGCTATCTGAGTTTTTCCAGAGCCAGGACTTCTTTAATGCCCAGCCAGGAGAACACACACACACTTTTGCCTCTGAGTAGGAAGCAGAGAAAATTGTATGACAGAAGGAATGAGAGGAAGTACACTGAGGAGAGGACACTGGTGACAGATGGCCAACCCTGTTTTTAGAGCACAGTTTCATGAATGGGTGGGGGGAGACAGGAAATTTGCCTTGAGTTTATATCATTACTACTAATGCCTAATATGTGCATAGTGCCTTAGAGCAGTGATTCTTAAAGTGTTTCCCTGGACCAGTAGCATCAGCATCACCAGAGAACTTGTTAGAAATGCTAATTCTTGAGCTTTACCCCAGATCTACTGTATAAGAAACACTGTGTGTGGGAAACAAATCTGTTTTAACAAGCCATGCAGGAGATCCTAATGCACACTAAAGTTTGATAATCACTGCCTTGGAGTCTCCTACGTACTCCTTACCAGCCTAAACTCACTTAATCCTCACAATAGCATCAAAGGGATTAGCACAGAGACTGTAATCATAATCCTAAATGAATATTACATGCTAGGCACTGTGCTAGGCAATTTTTATACATGGTATCATTTAAGTCTCTCTGCAAAGTGCGATCCTATATGTACTTGAAAGAGAGGTCATTTTTGGTCCCTAGAGTGGGTCAGAGTGTCACAGATGTCAACTCACATCATCCTTTCATCCTGCAGGTCTGTTCTGGAAGGATGACATCACTCAAGATGTGATGATCCCCCAAATGGGGCACATCAACCCCCAAGATCCATGCCTGAGGGATGAGAAGGCAGCTTTTCCCACTAAACTCACTGGGGGGAGGTGAGTGAGGCCTGTGGTTGGTTCATGTTGTCAGGTGGACAGACAGAGCAGGAAAGGAATGGGTATGAAAATTGCAGGTAGGAGCCGCCTGCTGGAAGCACCATTAGGAGACTAACTCAGAGGTCCTGTCTGGCACCAGCAAGGAACAATTCTGAGATCCATTAGCAATGTCTGAAAAGGGAAGGAGGTGGGTTTTAGCAAGGCTAGGTCCTGTTTGTCATCTCTGTCTCTTCTAGGGGCAAACAAAAGGAGAAACTTCGACTCCTTTTCCCTAAGGTGAGTCCCATGTGTCCTCTCAAGAATTGTGAAGCCTTCACTTTTTATCCTATCATTTCCCTCTGGGGTCCTCTCACCCTTTCCTGCCTTCTTGATTCCTGGCTTCCCTCTTCACAGAGCCCTGTGGCCAAGGTGAACAAAGATCAGTGCTTTCCCTCCAGAATGGCTTCAAAGGCTCTGAAGCGAGAAGTGGCCAACCCTGTCAAGGTGAGGGTCTCACTTCTCCTAGGGAGGTTGGAATCACCAAGGATCTGTTTAAATGAAGGAGGCAGAGAAGAAGGGAATGGGTGTTGGAGTGAGAATGGGTAAGCTGAAGGAAGAATTTTTCCTTTCCCAATCAAAGAGCACCCCACTTTCCCATATCCTTCATGGGTTCCCATATGAGTACCCACATGAGAGGTGCTGAGAGCCTCTAAGGAAGAAATGATCTATATGATCATGCACAGAACTGAGTTTAAAATAGGCAAAGAAAGTTGCAGAGTTTCCAAAGTTAGATAAAATATTCTCCTTTTCATCATATTCTTCCTTGTATATGCTCTACTATATAAGATAACAAGGTCCCCTTGGATAAATGGAATGGGAGACACATCCCAGAGGCCCTGATATTTAGCCTCCCCCTACCCCACCCTTGCCTGTGTAAGTCACTAGGGCAAGGCTTTGAGGCATCTCCTTGGGATCTTTGAACTCTTCAGAATCCACTTTGGAAGCCACCTATCTGGTACTACCACCTATATTTGTAGATGACAAATTGAGGCCCAGGCTGGTCATGGGTCTTACTCAGGCTGCATAACAGGTTCATGGCAAAGCCAAGCCTGGACCCACATGTCTGATTTCCAGCTCTTTCTCCTGCACAGCTTGTGCCTTTCTTTTCAAGGACTGCAGTAGGGATTGGACTGTTGCAAACATCACATCCCTCCACATTGCAAAAAGGTTCTTTTGCAGGGGTATTAAGACCTCAATTATAAGATGGTGGCAGCCAGAGGAAGCTACAAAGGAAGGGCATCCCGGGCAGAAAGCATTGCAACTACAAATGCCCTGAGACAAGACTACCACAGCATGTTGGAGAAAAGACAGAGAAGCCCGTGGCAGAAAATGAGATTGGAAAAGTAGGCCTAGGACTGACCATACAGGGCTCATGGATGGCCATGGCAAAAGTTTCAAATTTTATTCTAAGAGCAGTGGGAAGTTAACCAGGAAATGTTAAGGAAGGGAATGTCACAATGTGATAGATGATTTTAACAGGCCACCCTAGTGATGTTGGCAAATAAATTATAAGAAAAGCAAGAGTGAAAAATGAGAAGTCTATAAGGAGGTGATCGTTCTGGTCAGAGAGACCGAGGTGGCTTGGATTCAGGTGGTGGCAGGAAGCTAAGAAGCCCTGGTTGGCTGTTCATGACACTAAGGGCAGCCTGTACCATAGGGAGTCCTGGCTCCTCATGCTCTCCAGGGAAACAGGTTCCTATTCCCATAATCTGGCAGCTGGACATCTTAAACCTAGATTGGTTGCTGAGCAACGTATTCAGAGCTAAGTGACAAAGACCTACCTGTGAGGGACTGGTTGCCCTGGTGCTTCAGAGAAAGCAAACAAGGTACAGCAATTCTCCAGGCCTTGGCCTAAAGGAAAATCATGGGGGGAGAAGGACCTATACTCGGAGGCCAAGGGTCAGGCTCTCCATAAGTGGGTGTGTCATTGTGTTGAAGACTTTCTCAAATCAGACTGTCATTGAAGTATTTAGGAAAGGAGGGTGGAGGAGGGAGAGGCCACCTTCCCACATCCAGACTCTAAATCCCTTTTCTTCTTCTTTTAGGGCATCTTTAGGCCACTTCCCACTGTGGGCCGAAATCTTGTTGCTGACTGAGACTTAAGTAAACCCTTGCTGCCCCAATGCCCTCCCATTCCCATTTAGAGGGACAGTCCTTGCATGACCGAAATCTGAATCATTAAAGTAGAATTTCATGTAAACACTCTCTGTGACTGTGTCTTGAGGCAGGGTGGGTGGCATTTGAGCTTGGCCAGAGTACACAAAGGGAGAGAAGCAGGACCAGGGTAAGGGGTGAGGATGAAGAGGGCACAGGTCTCTGATGGAAGGCCAGTTTTCCCCTTATTTTCCTTCCATTGACCATTTCTGAAATGGGGAAAGTGAGAGTGGGACCACAGCTGACATGGCAGCCTTCCCCACCCACACCCCAGCCACTTTGTGTGGTCTAGTTGCCCATCCTTCATGTTATGGGGAGGTGAGTTACATATTTTCCTACAGTCATTTCTTTCATCCCCGTGTCAGACAGGCTTGACCCTTACTATTTAATGCAAGTCTCCACCTCCTGCATTATGGCCCCTGCCAGGTTGCCCCATCCATCCTGCCCCCAAGAACAAACAGAGCAGTCCTAAGGTCAAAGGGCACACATTTAACATTTGGGTGGTTCTTGCTGGTTTGCTCCTGGTAGCTTAATCTGACCACCTGTGCTCACAACAAACAGACACCAGAATGCCCTATTTTCAGAGCTGAAGTGCCTAGGATTTAACATCCCCAAAGACAACCCTCAATCACTAAATAAATGAGTTTAGGACCCAAATATCCCAGATTCCTCCAGACCTTAGTGGACAATTCTGAGGAATATTCAATATGATTCTTCAGAGCGTCCCCAGTGAGATTCACAGTTGCCCACAATGGTAACCGATTCAACAAATCACTTTAATTGACTTCTCTTCTTTTGCAACCACTTTCCCTGTCCCTCATTTGTGATTTCTGGGATCATCTTCCACACAAACTACCTACTCAAGTTCTTGTCTCAGTGTGTCCTTGGGTCATCCTAGACTAAGCCTACAATGTGACAGACACTCTTCTAGGCCTTGAGGATACTGTTATGAGCAAGCCAAAGTGTCCACTGCCATGGATTTGGTGATAAGTCACCTACTACCTACCTATTTGTGGGGGGAAAGTCCCAGCAATTCATCTGGCCCACAGAGAATTCAAGTTCTTGCCTCATCAACTTCTTCAGAGTTGTGGTCCTTCCCCCATTCTGCCACTCTATTTGTTCCAGCAATTCATCCCTATTTGTATTTCCCAAAACATGCCCAGCTGGTTTATGTTCCTGGGCCCTTGTATAGGCAGTTCCCTTTATGTGAAACTCCCCCATTCACAACACACCTTGTCCACCTTATTCTAAAAATCTAAATTCTCCTCTGTGGTCCATGCCACGCCAGGCTAACATCTCCTCAACAAAGGTACATGGGGGAAAGATGAAAGACGGAAAACTGGAAACATAAAACCTATCAGGATATTAAATAATCTGATGGGGCAGATTGAGTGGGTAGGAAAGATGGGAATTTTAGAAAGGAAAATAGGTTTAGTTCTTATTGATGAGGACCAGATTTTAGGATCTAGAACTTATTTCACAAACAAGGACACACCAAAGGTTTTTTGAGCAAGAGAATGAAACATTGAAAGCGATGCTTAAGAATAATAGCCTCACTTTTCTGTATAAGGATGGGTTAGGGAGCTGGAGAAGGGTGGAAACATTTTAGAATGTTCTGATGGTGGAATGTGCCACATGAGGACCTGAACATGAGCGGAGGAGGACAGATATGAGAGAGAGTTTGAAGGTGAGTAAATAAGCATTGGCAAGCATTATGTATTGAATTCTGTCCCCCTCAAATTCATATGTTGAAGCCCTAATCACCTGTATCTCAGAATGTGACCTTATTTGGAAATAGAGTTGTTACAGATGTAATTTGTTAAGATGAGGTCATTATGGTGGACTCTAATTCAATGTGATTGGTGTCCTTATAAAAAGGGGAGATTTGGCCAGGCATGGTGGCTCATGCCTATAATCCTTAGCATGGAAGGCGGAGGCAGATGGATTGCTTGAGTTCACGAGTTCGAGACCAGCCTGAGCAAAAGAAAGACCCTGTCTCTACTAAAAATAGAAAAAGCTGAGGTAAGAGGATCTCTTGAGCCCAAGAGTTGGTGGTGGCTGTGAGCTATGATGATACGATGGCACTCTACCGATGGCGACAGATCGAGACTCTGCCTCAAAATAAATAAATAAATAAATAAATAAAGGGAGATTTGAAGACAGATATGCATAGAGGGAAGGTGATGTGAAGAAACAGAGGGAGACAAAGGCCACCCCAACAAGGCAGGGAGAGAGGCCTGGAACAGATTTTCCCCTGCAGCCCTCAGAAGGAACCAACCCTGCCAACACCCTGATTTCAGATTTCTACCCTCCAGAACTTCAAGGCCACAAATTTCTGTGGCTTAAGTCACCAAGTCTGTTATTAGTTACAGCAGCCTGAAGGACACCAGTACAGATGACTGGGTTTTACTGGAGAAAGAAGACATTACCTGAATTTACAGATGTTTTGGCTGGGGGAATAATGCCACTCACAGAACAGGGACATATGGAAGACTGGTTGGGGAAAAGAAAGTGGATTTACTCTCAAGGGTTAAAACTGGAAGCTTATTCAAAGATGTCACAATAGAGGTTTTCTCCTCTCTCTCTCCTACTTCATTACTTTCCTCCTGGATGCTTTTCGATGTATAAATATACTATAATATCTCAATTTTCTCAATTTCTGCTTCTGATAATGATACACTAGGTAATTTATACTCCTTAAGCCCCTGCTGAAAACAATTTGTCTTAGAAAGATTCCTCCTGAAGTTAAAGCTTGAAATAAGGGCTGGCACGGGGGTTGTTTAGTTTGGGAAGGCATCATGAGATGAAGAGGGGGAGAAAGGGAGGAGTCAAAGAGGGTGCTGAGGACAAGCAGGGATCGGCTCTTCTGGGAATTCTCTTACATGTACAAGAGTAGCTCAGAATTGTTCCTCTAAAGAAAAGTATTTGTCTGCTAGCTCTTCTCCCCCATGGGATCAAGAATTACACCATGGGACGTTAACCTCCTCATACATCCAGGTTTTTCATACATGAGAATCACTCAGCAGATTCCCATGGGTGTTTAATGTTGTGGTAGCAGAAGAGATTTAAACCAGAAACCAGAGGTGTGCAGCCCAGGTGAGGCAGGCGACGTCAGACTGCCTGCATGGCGCTGGTGGCTGCAGCAGTGGCTGGCGTTGAAAGGCAGGCTAAGAAAATGCAAGATGCAGCCATAAGTGGTGTCTGATATACCTTTAAAAGGTAGATAGAAAATTACTACCGAATCACAAAAGCATCCCGGAGCAAACAAGAAAGTGAGGAGTAACTGACACAGGCTGAGGTCCAGGAGAGCAACTGAATCCAGAGATGATAAACCCAAGGTTTAAGGTTGCACTGGACTGGGGAAATTTCTCCACAAGCAGATGAAAGACTGATTTTGACAGCCTGTGGAGTTAGAGGAGTAGATGTCACAGCTTAGGACCTGTGAATGGAAGAGTTCTAGTAAACTTCTCCTTGTTTTGGCCTGGACCAAGAAGCAAGCTCCAAGAATAAAAATAAAATGGAAGTAAGTCAGCCCTTCCTCAGATGGCAGCAGGCCTTGAGATTGGTTTAAGGTTATAACTGGTGGCTAGTGTTTTAGGTACCTGCAGAAGCAAATGAGAATTCTCTAAGACATTAAATTATTTGTACAAATAATTTTTCAAATACTATACTCAGCACAATAGGTAACACAATTAGACTCACAGTGATTCCAGTGGTCCCAGTGCAAAATAACTGTGCTTATTACATTGAAGCATATAAAATCCAAACTATAATTTTTGACAGGAAACTAGAAACCACAGGAAGTAATATAAAAGATTTTTGAAAGAACAAAATATGTCAAAATACACTAGACAAAAACTGATAATATCTTTTTTCTTTTTTTTGAGACAGAGTCTTACTATGTCGCCCTCAGTAGAGTGCTGTGGCATCACAGCTCACAGCAACCTCAAACTCTTGGGCTTAAGCGATTCTCTTGCCTCAGCCTCCCAAGTAGCTGGGACTAGAGGTGCCTGCCATGACACCTGGCTAAAAACTGATAAAAACTTAAAGGAAAAGTTTAAAAATTCATTTTTATGGCTGGATATTGCAATACCTCTCTGTCAGTATTTGATGGATAAAGCAGGTAAAAGATCAGGAAGGCTACAGATGACTTGAAAAGAACTATCAATCAACTTGATCTATCAGTAATTGACATTTAAAATACACCATTAGGCTGTGCACAGTGGCTCACACTGGTAATCCCAGCACTTTGGCAGGCAGAGGCAGGAGTTCAAGAGCAGGCTGGGCAACACAGTGAGACCTTATCTCTAAAAAAAAAATAGGAAAATTAGTGGAGTTTCAGATACTCGGAAGCTGAGGCAGGAGAATCACTTGAGCCCGGGAATTTGAGGTTGCAGTGAGCTATGAAGATGCCATTGTACTCTAAACCAGCAACAGAGCAAGACCTATCTCAAAAAATTTAGGGGGAGAGAGTTCTGGTTTTTAGTTTTAGAATTCCTATTTGATTCTTTTTCTTTTCAAAGAACCCGATTTTGGATGGGCATGGTGTCTCATGCCTGTAATCCTAGCACTCTGGCAGGCCAAGGCAGGTGGATGGCTTGAGCTCAGGAGCTCAAGAACAGACTAAGCAAGAGTAAGACCCCCTGTCTTGACTGGAAAAAGAAAAAACTAACCAGGCATTGTGGTGGGCACCTGTAGTTCCAGCTACTCAGGAGGCTGAGACCAGAGGACAGCTTGAGCGCAAGAGTTTGAGGTTGCTGTGACCTAGGCTGATGCCACAGCACTCTATGTAGGGTGACCAAGTGAGATTCTATCTTGGAAAATAAAAAAGTCAAAAAACCAGATTTAGCGCTGTAACTGCCACCCACTTCCAAAAGTATGCACCAAAAGCAATTTTGCATTCCTAGGTGAATTTCAAAGATTCATACCTCCATCAAGGACTTGAAAGATATAGAGGTAGCTATTCCTGTCACATACTCATTTAATTTCCAAATTTGTCCTGTGAAATAGAAAGATGGAGTGTGAGGAATAACTGTAGATTATAATAACCTTGGCAGGTTGACAAAGCAAATTGCAGCTCTGCAACCTAATATTCAACCATTGATCTAGAATTTCACTGATTCTTTTACCAATATGGTAACCATATATGGCTCGTATATGGCTATTGAGCCCTTGAAACACGGCTTGCCCAAATGGGAATGTATTGTAAGTAAAATATGCCCTGATTCTGACTTTGAAGACTTTGAAAAAAAGGAATGCAAAACATCTCAATAACCTTTTATATTGATTACATATCAAACCAATTTTTTTATATGTTGGGTTAAGTAAAACATTAAAATTAATGTCACCTATTTCTTTTTATATTTTAAATGTGGCTATTAGAACATTTTTGATTACATATATAATTTTAAATTGTAGTCCTACTAGATAACACTGATTTAGAAAATTCTTTTTCTCTTTTCCATTCTTATTAAGACAGACAGAAGTTTTGCATTCACATTGCAGAGACAATAGTATACTCTAAGACTTTCTTACTCCAGGGCTATGTCAACCCTCCTCTTCTATATAAAAATACGGTCTGGAAAGACCTTTTTTTTGGTTTGATATTTACAAAGGGCTAAATGTTTGTGTTTCCCCAAAATTCATATGTTGAAATCCAACCTCCAATGTATTAGAAGGTGGGGCATTTAAGAGGGAAGTAGGTCATGATTAAGGATGCCAGAGAGCTCTCTTGCCCTCTTTCCTCCATCTCAGAATACAGTGAGAAGCTAGGAGTCTGCACCCAGGAGAGAACCCTCACCAGAACCAAACCATGCTGACACACTGATCTCAGACATCCAGCTTCCAGAACTGTAAGAAATAAATTTCTCCTGTTTATAAGTCATCCAGTCTATGATAATTTTTTATAGCAGCCTGAACTAAGACCATATCCCATGGAAAATGACTCTAGTCCATTATTTTGATAATATTGGGCTAACTGGATATCCTAAGCAGGGTGTAGCAATTATCCTAGAGGCCATGACACACACGTAGAAGAAGAATCTCAAGAAAGTTCTGACAAGGCATGATGGCTCACACTTGTAATCTCCACACTTTGGGAGGCTGAGGTAGGAGGATTGCTTAAAGCCAGGAGTTCAAGACCAGCCTGAGCACCATAGCAGGACCCAGTCTCAGAGAGAGAGAGAGACAGAGAATGAAACAGTTTAGAGTTCTCATATTAATGAAGTATCTAGGGACCTACTTGCCTGTGGCATGTTGAGAGCCCCTCTTTAAAGTGAAAGAAATTGGGCCAGGGACGGTGGTTCACTCCTGTAATCCTAGCACTCTGGGAGGCTGAGGCGGTTGTATTACCTGAGCTCACGAGTTAGAGACAGGCCTGAGCAAGAGCGAGACTCGTCTCTGAAAAAAATAGCCGGCTGTTGTGGCAGGTGCCTGGTAGTTTCAGCTACTTGGGAGGCTGAAGCAAAAGAATCGCTTGAGACCAAGAGTTTGAGGTAGCTGTGAGCTATGACACCACTGCACTCTACCCAGGGCGACAAAGTGAGACCCTGGTTCAAAAAAAAAGTGAAACAAATTACTTTACCTTGGAGATACTCACCACAGTAAAAGAAAAAAAAAAGACAATAGCCTTTTGTTCATCACAGCATTCCTTTGTTAAATGGATCTGATGTATATAAGACTGAGCCCAAGAAGAACTGGACAAAAAAGTAATTCCTACTGATTCACTGCCTCCCCCACAACCTTATTTATGGCCTATAGGGAATTCTCTATGACCAGTTTGCAGAGGAAGAAAAAGTGCAGTCCTAATTTACAGACCTTCTGCACAAAAAGGAAGCTCAGCTGTAAGTGGAAGGCTGTTAGGTTACAACCCAACTCAGAAATGTCTGCAGAAAGACTATACATACTTTTCAGGGATCATTTCTACAGTTCATTACTAGAGAAGTCTCTCTGAATGTGTAGAGCACCGGAAACCACCAGGAGGAGGCGCCGCGTTCTCTCCTGAGCGTGAAGCTGGCTCTCGGTGTTGCTTTACTACAATTGCCACTTGCCATTGACCATCGTTCTTCTCTCCCTTTGGGGGAATAAGAGGGAGAGAATGCAGTCTGAGTGGTTCTGGTTATAGCCATAAAAAGAAAGAAAGAAAGAAATGCCTGCAGATCATATCAGTAAAGAGAAATCCACTCTATGTTTATTAGTATCTGGGTGTCCACTAGGAATTGCAAAAGAGAAGATCCGAGGCATGTGCCTATACTGATACAGTGTTTACGACTAACAAGCCGGCTGGATGATGAGGGACTGGAGTAGAACAAGATTTGAAGATCTGTGACAAGGAGGTTTGAAATGGATCAGTGAGAATGAACATAGAGTGTGAAGATAGTCCTGGTTCCTGAGCAAATGACCATCATAAGACATGGACTGTGGAGAACCCTGTCAATAAATCAAATGAAATGACCTATCAGTCATCCTCTTTCCCCAGCCACCCCAGTGCTTCTTGATGAGTCCATGTACTAATGAATATTGTAAAAAGAATTGAGGCTATTTTTTGGCTTTACAACATAGACCTCCCTCACATCAAGAATGATATGATTACAGCCACACCTGATTACCAATTTGCCAATAGTAGAAAACAAAATTGAGCCCTCCATATGGCCACCAGCAACATGATCACAGATTTTTATTCTGAATTCCTTTCACCATATAATGAAAGATTTATATTCTGGATATTGATTTGCCTTCCCTGTTCATAATACTTCTTACCATTAGTGAACTTACAGTATGCTGTAAAGGATACCACAAGAAAGTCAAATATATATCCATCCCCACGGATTCTGAAACCAAGGAATAAATGTTAAAGTGGCCCCTCTGTCTATTATGCCTCAGAATCTCTGAAGAAATTCAGTATGTGCTTCCCTTCTCTTGACTGATGAGTTTTCAGGTCATGCCACCAAAGGTAGGAGTGCTTTCACCACAGGTGTGGTAATGTAGAACTGGGGACTGTCATTACTATATTAAGTCACTTTGGGTTCCTCATGCCACTGAACCAATAGGCAGATATGGGTGTCATTATATTAACTACAGTGATTGACTCCAATTACCAGGGGAAGTTGAGTTGCTGCTATAAAATTGGGCAAAGATTATTAATGGAATCAAAAGGATTCACATCAGGCTCTTTCTATTATCTGTTCCAGTAGTCCTGGGTCAGTAGACAACTATCGATACCAAATAAAGCCTGCAACATCAAAGACTCAGATGTTGCAGAAATAAGGATTTGCCTCAAACCACCAGTTCAAAAATCTCATCCAGTCAAAGTGTTGAACAAGGTAAGAAGACCATAAAAAGGGTGGAAGAATAAGGAAGTTGTGATTATCAATTTAGGTCTCTGGACCAGCTACAGAAGCAAGGGTTGTAGAATCTATGTTTAAAGTAAGTTGGCTAACCAGGCATTGTGGTGGGCACCTGTAGTCCCAGCTACTTGGGAGGCTGAGGCAAGAGAATCACTTAAGCCCAAGAGTTTGAGGATGCTGTGATCTATGACACCATGGCACTCTCCTGAGGGCGACATAGTGAGACTCTGTCTCAAAAATAAATAAATAAATATAAAAATGAAAAATAAAGTAAGTTGGCATGTGCCAAGCATTCTGGCTCACGCCTATAATTCTATCACTTTGGGAGGCCAAGGTGGGAGGATGGTTTGAAGTCAGGAGTTTGGGACCAGCCTGAGCAAGAGGGAAACCCCATTTCTACAAACAATAGAAAAATTAGGTGTGATAGTGTATACCTGTCGTCCCAGCAACTTAGGAAGCTGAGCCAGGAGGATCACCTGAACTCAGGAGTTTGAGGTCTCAGTGAGCTATGATGATACCACTGAACTCTAGCCAGGGTGACACAGAAGACTCTGTCTTAAAAAAAAAAAAAAAAAAAGTTGGCATGGAAGTTTCTTTTCTTTTTTTTTTTTAAATCACTTTTCTCTTCCCAGCTACTTTATATTGGGAGAACTGGTGTTGGACGATGTTTTAGGTTTCATGTGAAAGTATGTCTCAGTTAAGAGATGTGTGTGTCATTTGTGATAAAGGTAGAGGTTTTCATCCAAACAAAGGGCAAGAGTGGAAGCTATGCTACAGAGTCCCCATTTTCCCATGGATGGTCTATCCCCAAGGATAGTCATGCTCCATCCTTCTTTACCCTGCTTAATGTCCCCAGGTTGATGTCTATAAATTGCATCAACCAGAGGCTCTTTCTCTCTGGATTCTGGTTGGGTTTGGCTGATTGTAGGTATTGGAAGATTCAGAGGCCAAAAAGAGACAGAAGCCAAGGTGCACATTCTCCTGGCTCCCTCCATGACCAGCTGTGAATTGACAAAGGTCTCCCTGTCCATACCTTTATAAACAGGTCCTCCAAAAGCCTTCTGATTTACTCTGATTGAGTGTACCACCTGTTGTTGGCCAAGTTCAGGACTGATCTTGGTTTAACAGAAAGAATATGGTACATAGCTGAATGAAATGTTAGTAAACTGGAATATAGTTCAAAAGAAGATATCAAGAGTGAGATATGAAAATATAAAAGAATGGGGAAAAAGATAAGCTAAAACCATAAAGGATACCACAAGAAAGTCTAATATATATTTACTTGAACAGCCATTATTACTCCTAAGACCGAGACTGTGGTCCCTAAAATTGGCCTTTACTAAAAGCTGCCAACCCTCTTTAGAGAAATGGCTGCTTCATATCTACAACAGGGAATAAAAAAGATGAACTTGGTACATCTTTGGAGTGACAGAAAGCCAGGGAGCTTTTAATGATTAATGGGATGTTTCAAAAGGACACCAAAGACAGCTTCAAAAAGCTTTCACTGGCTTAATCTGGAACCATTTGAATATAAAAAAGAATAATTACAGTGATTGACATACAGAGAATATATAAAAATTCATACTTTTATCATCATACTCAAGAAAGAATATAATACTCAAGAAAAATGATTTTCATGTATTTGTCGCTTTTTTAGGTAACTCTTACACTACAACAACTCATTGCTAGGCAAATAAATAAAAACTAAGAATCTATGCTACCTTTCCAGTTGGAGTTATACTTCAAAGTAACTCATCCCAGTTGACAAGACTCCTTTTCTATGAAATTAAGGCAGCTAGGCCGGGCACAGTGGCTCACGCCTGTAATCCCAGCACTCTGGGAGGCAGAGGAGGGTGGATTGCCTGAGCTCACAGGTTCAAGACCAGCCTCTAAAAATAGCTGGGCACTGTGGTAGGGACACCTGTAGTCCCAGCTACTTGGGAGGCTGAGGCAAGAGAATCACTTGATCCCAAGAGTTAGAGGTTGCTGTTAGAGACGCCATGGCATTCTACTGAGGGTGACAAAGCGAGACTCTGTCTCAAAAAAAAAAAAAAAAAATTAAGGCAGCTAATACATGTAAACAGAATGACAAAATTAGAAAAATCATCATTTTAAAACCTCTAATGAAATAATTTAGCCAAGGATCATCAATGAACAGTAAAACCATTTGGTTAAAATTTGATGGGGGAATAGATATTCTCGCAGAGCCAAAATATCATAGCATCCTACAGATTATATGCTGGTCACATTAGGAAAGCATAATTTTACATATAAAGATCTGGCTTAAACCAGTGATCAATTTTAGCGTCACTAATAGTGGAACAGCTTGCCATCATGCACTTCCTGAAGGATACAAGGAAAGGTATTTTGATTTTTTTTTTTTGAGACTGTCTCAAGCTGTTGGCCTGGGTAGAGTGCCATGGCATCATAGCTCACAGCAACCTCCAACTCTTGGGGCTCAAACAATCCTCTTCCCTCAGGTTTTCTATTTTTAGTAGAGATGGGGGTCTCACTTTTGCTCAGGCTGGTCTTGAACTTGTGAACACAAGCAATCCACTCACCTCAGCCTCCCAGAGTGGTAGGATTACAGGTGTGAGTCATCACACCCAGCCAAAGGTATTTTACTTAAAAAATTTTTTAATCTCTGTAAGAAAAGATGGTGATTTTACATCCTTTGTATAAGTCTAATGGAGTTGAAACACAATTGTGTTAATAAAGTAACAAAAGAATGGAAAAACAAGCATCCAGTGTACTCAATGTTATCAGGAAGCCAGCAGATAATCTAACGCACATCCATATGGAGGAAACTTAATTCTATTCCAGTGGGGAGAAGGAAGAATGAGGGAGGGGGGAAAGTAGAGGGGATTGGTGTGCTCCCATTTAAAGAGCACAAGGTAGGAGTGAATGGCACACTTTTTGGGTGTGGAACACAACTACAAGAGGGACTCTACCTAACACATTCAAAAATTGTGACCTGGTTGTTTGTACCCTCACAATAACCCAAAATAAAAAAAAATAAAATTCTTTAATCTGATCCAATCAAGACTTCATATGTAACTTCTAGCTTACGAGAAATACAAAAGATAAACAAGTTATACACTGGAGAAATGCAGGGAAATACACCACAAGGAAGCCATCAGACAAATCCAGAAGGTGTGGAGTTCTAAAGAAAAATTCATCTGATCTCTCAACAAGAAAATATCAAAAATGGGTGATGGGAGATGGTGTCTATGCTAATTTAAAAAGAATTAAGAAATATAACCAAATGCAATGGTGGTCTTTGACCCTTATCTTGAACAAAACAGTCCAAAAAAAGGACATTTTTGGAAATGATTTGAGAAATTTGCATATGAACTGAGCATTTAATGACATTAGAGAATTATTGTAAATTTTGTTAGGCGTCATATGGTGTTTTGGTTATGTGGAGAAATGTCCTTGTTTCTTGGAGATGCATATTGAAATGTTTCTAAAGAAAATATCATGATGTCTATCATTCATGTTTGAATACTAAAAAGAGGCAAATATGGTTAAATATCAACTGCTAAATCTAGAAGATGAGTTTATGAATATTCACTATGCACTTCTGCGTTTTGTGTGTGTGCGTTTTACTGTAAAGCCAGGGAGTGAAAGGATCAAATTTTAACTTTAGAAAGCTCATTCCCTGCTTATTGGGCGACAAGAGTGGAAGCAAAAGACCAGTTAGGTGGTTACTGCAATAGCTGGTGATGCCAAGAGCACAGTCGTTCAGACATGGTGGTGAGGATGGAGAGAAGTGGCCTGATGTGAAATATATTTTGCGGGTAGCAACCATAGTGGGGTTTTTTTGTTTTGTTTGTGACAGAATCTTACTCTGTTGCGGAGGCCCAAGTGCTATGGCATCAGTCTAGCTCAAGCAACCTCACACTCCCAGATTTAGGGATCCTCCTGCCTCAGCCTCCAGAGGGGCTGGGAATATAGGTGCCTGCCACAATGCATGGCTAGCTTTTCTTTCTTTCTATTTTTTTTTTTTTTTTTAGCTCAAGCAATCCTGCCACTTTGGCCTGTCAGAGAGCTAAGATTACAACCCATAGTAACCATAAAATTGTTGATACGTCCATGGTAGGCAAGGCCCAGAGAAAGGGGAGTCAAAGTTAATGACAAAAGCTAAGATGTATCGTGCTTTGTATGTACCTGTACTTCACTGTTCTGAGTGATCTATTTGAGTTTAATTCACATATTCCTCACAACCACCTTGTGAGGTAGGAACCATGAGCACCTCCACTTTACAAATGAGGAAACTGGCACAGACAAGTTAAGGAACTTGCCCAAGGTCACACCCCTAGTAGGTGGCACTGTCAGAACTGTAATCCAGACACACATGCCTAACTATTCCTCCTCTTAAGGAAGACACCAGGACCATTAACAAAGATGACTATTCGATCCCTTTATGCTCCCCATTTTAGGGTTTATACTCCCAGACCCACCCAGCTTTCCTGGCCCCTACCCAACTGTAACCCTTTTTGCCAACCCTGGGACTGGGAGATAAAGGTGGTGGTCCTTGAAGAGAAGTGTAGGTCAAAAAGGGGTGGGGCTAAGTGGAAACTCGAGTGAGGTACCCACTATTTGATAGAGGATGGAAAGATTGTGTAGGTCCCCCGCTAAGACAAGGCTTTTACGCCAAGTGTGACGCCAATGAGCGCAGCAGCTGGGGGTGGAGAAGTCGTCACCACCTGCGCGCGGTTCGCCGAGTTGCCGCGAGAGGGGCATGTAGACCCCGCCTCGTAGGTGGGTGGGGAGCGGCAGGCTCCGCCTTGGCCCCTCTGGCAGGCCCCCGCCAGTGTCGCTGCGGCTCCGGTGGGGGAGCGAGCGCCCAGAGCCGGGAAGGATGAGGCGCCCGCGGCGGCCTGAGGGTCTCGGGGGATCCGGAGGTCTCCGGCTGCTCCTCTGCCTCCTGCTGCTCAGCAGCCGCCCAGGGGGTTGCAGCGCCATTAGTGCCCACGGTCAGGAGGAAACTGGGGGAAAGGGGGACAATATGGGGCCGGGAGCAAAACTCGGTGGGGTCGTGGGGTGAAGTGTTCAGAAGGTAGGAAGGTCGGGTAGAGAATGTCGGGGGAGGGGAGAGGCACTTTGGAGTGGGGAAGGTGAGAGGGCGTCTGGTGGAAAGGGGCGTAGGCCTGGAGGTGGGGCTGGGAATTCGGGGCGGGACCTAAGAGAATTGGGCTCGGGAAGATTGTGGGTTCAGGAGCAGGATTGAGGGCTCAGGTGGGCAGAGGGATTTAGAGACCAGTTTCAAGACCATAGGAGAAGCAAGTCGCGCCGAGGCGCCGGGAAGGTGGTGATCCGCTTGGAGAAATGGGAGGGCGGAGGGGGCGGGGAAGTAGCGGGAGGGAGAGAGAACGAAGATCTCTGGGCAGCAAAAGCCTGGGTCTCGGGCAGGGGTCCCAGCTCCAGTAAACGGATTGAGCCGACAGAGGGGTTAGAGCTTCTAGAGAGACGGATTGCTGAGATCTGATTTCCTATAGGGAGACAGCTGGGGGAGGGAGCAGAGAGGAGGAAGAGGGAGGGTCCTCTCCTGTCCCCCTCCCCACAGCCAGGCCTGGTGCTGACTCACGTCTGTGCGGACAGAGACAGTCAGCGCTGACTCACGGGCCGGGGGGTGGGGGTGGGAGGGCGGCGCGTGGGGGAAGGGGCGCAGCCTCGCCACCTGGCGCCCTGTTTCCCCACCCGGGCTTGAAGGCCACTGCAGGGTACTTCCTGTGACGCTGTGGGTTGACAGGATAGAACGGAGGAGTCAGTTCTTGTGGAGACTTCATCCTGTTACCCCTTCTTGTCCGGTAACTGCCTTCAGGCTAGTCCTTGGCCGCGCCAGACTCAAAGCTTCAACACCACGGACAGCGTCAGAGGCTGTGGGTGGGGTGGCGGTCAGTGTGGGAAACGGTCTTAGAGACCACTCGCCCTTACCCCTTCCCCATACGGGGGCTAGTGTGCTAGGGTTTCCACCTTTTCTGAGTTCCAGGCCATCATAGTTTGAATGGAGATTTGGGAAGGGAAGTCCCATTTCCTACTCCCCGCCTCCATGCACCTGGAAGATTTCTTCTCATCACTCAGTTAAGCAAACTGAGGCTTTTAAGGTTCAAGATTTACAGATTCTTAACATCCAAAGCCAGATTTCATGCTTCCTTCTTTTAAGAAGTACAGGCCTCTTCCCCACTCTACGCCTAGCTTAAAGCCTTCTTTAGAATGAAAGGCTGGGCCACAGTCTTTTCCCAGCCTGTCCATCCTCTTACCATTCTATGATTGTGAGTTTCTGAGCCTTCCCAACCTGTCCCTCCACAGGCTGTCTGTTTGATCGAAGACTCTGCTCTCACCTTGAAGTCTGTATTCAGGGTGAGTGAAGCCCAGGCATAGAACTTACAGGATGGGAGGATAGAATAAGAAACAATGGGGTAGGACCAGAAATGGGGAGGGCTACTGGCTTTGGGGAGAAGAGGGATTGGTCTGGAGGAGCAGAGCTCTGAGGCTGGGAGAGAAGGTGGAAAGTGCTGTCAATTTGCAACCTGAACTTTGGAAGCCTCTTGTTCAAGCCACTTGCTGACATGACTTTTGTGCTCTTAGATGGCTTGTTTGGACAGTGCCAAGTGGGTGTGGGGCAGGCCCGGCCCCTTTTGCAAGTCACCTCCCCAGTTCTTCAGCGCTTACAAGGTGTGCTCCGACAACTCATGTCCCAAGGTAAGGTCTAAGTGCAGTGAGCAGAGAGATTGGAAGTTGGTTAGATATGGGTGGGGAGGTGGGGCGCAACCTGGCCTGAGAATTTCTCTTCATGGAACATTCTATCACACCCACTCTGGAGCCTCATCTTCCCCAATCCTGTGGAAAAAGAGGCAAGATAGGAGTAAGAGGTAGAACCCTAGAGATGGGCTATTCACATTTGGACTCGTTGGAGGAGGCTAAAGAAGGCTTCTAGAAGAAGTCACTGGAAAAGGCCAGCATCCATCTTTTAGGCTCAGCCCCTAGTACAGTCTGAGTGCTCCATAACCATGAATCTTGGGGTCCTCTGTCAGAAGAACACACCATCCATTCAATTCACTCATCCAATAAGTATTTATTGAGTATTTATTATGTCCCAGGCATAGTTTTAGATGTTTGCTATGGATCAGGGAATAAAACAAAGAACTCTGCTTATTAAGGTTTATGCTTATGGAATAAGTAGAGGGAATACACCAAATAAATTAGAAAACATATGCTATGTTAGAAGATAAATCATGGAATATTACAGCAGGATAAAGGAATTAGAAGTGGTAAGGTAGGAAGCTGCAGTATTAAATTGGGTGGTCCAAATGGACTTTATTGAAACTATGAAATCAAAACAGACATTAAGGAGGTAAGGGAGTTTGCCAGGGGGTTATGGAAAGAAGAATGTTTCAAGAAGGCCAGTAGGCTCAGTGCCTGTAGTTCAGTGGTTAGGGCACGGGCCACATATACCAGGGCTGGCAGGTTTAAACCTGGCTTGGGCCTGCTAAACAACAATGACAACTGCGACAACAAAAAAATAGCTGGGCATTGTGGCAGGTGCCTGAAGTCCCAGCTATTTGGGAGGCTGAGGCAAGAGAATCATTTAACCCCAAGAGTTTGAGATTGCTGTGACCTGTAATGCCACAGCACTCTTCTGAGGGTGAAATAGTGAGACTCTGTCTCAGAAAAAAAGAAAAAAAGACCAGATAGCTAGGACAAAATCCTTAAGGCAAGAGCACAAGTTTGAGGAACACCTCATAGGAGAATGTGTGGCATTGGCTTTAATCTAAAAGATAAAATCATTGCAAGGTATTGAGCATGGAATCTTGCTGCTGTATTGAGAATAGAATACAGAGAATCAAGGATTGATGCAGGGAGATGATTATAAGCTACCACCATAGCTCAGGTAAAAGGTATAGGTTGGAGCAGAGTGGCTGCAGGGAAGTAATGAAGAATGGCAGAATTCTCTCTCTCTCTTTTTTTTTAAGAGAAGTTTTATTTTGTCGCTTTCTGTAGAGTGCTGTGGTGTCACAGCTCACAGCAACCTCCAGCTCTTGGGCTTAGGCGATTCTCTTGCCTCAGCCTCCTGAGTAGCTGGGACTACAGGCACCCTCCACAATGCCAGGCTACTTTTTTGTTACTGTTTGGCCGGGGCCAGGTTCAAATTTGCCACGCTCGGTATATGGGGCCAGCGCCCTACGCCCTATTGACTGAGCCATAGGCGCTGCCCGAGAATGGCAGAATTCTGCATATATTTTAAGTCAGCATGAGTTCATGAAATATTGGATATGGTTGTAAAGAGAGGAGTCAAAAGTTTCATTGCCTGAATAACTGCATCAGTGGAGGTGTCATTAATGATGGGGAAAAGTGCAGAAGGATCAACTTGAGATGTTATGTTTTGAATATGTTGAGTTTAAGATGTCTATTCAAGTAGAATGGAGGGAGAGTTGAGTATATGAGACTGAATTTTGAGGGAAAGAGAGAAATGAAGTCTGAAGTAGACACAAATTGAAAATTCTTTGGCATATAGTGAGTAATTAAATTAATGAGGTGGATGAGGTAACCAAAGGATTGAGTGCCTATAAAGAAGAAGACCAGCCAGGGCGACGCTTATGGCTCAGTGAGTAGGGCACCGGCCCCATATACCGAAGGTGGCCGGTTTGAACCCGGCACCAGCCAAACTGCAACAATAACAACAACAACAAAAGAAGAAGAAGAAGAAGAGGACCAAGGATCAAGACCTAGGGAATTCAATATTAAGAGAACAGGAGAAGAAGAGGAACCATCCAGGGAAAACTGAGATGTGGAAGCCAAGGGAGTAGGAGAAAAAACAAGAGTTCCATGTCTTAGAAGCCAAATGAAAGTATATCAAGGAAGAGGGACTAGTCAACAGCATCAAATGATCATGATGGGTTAATTAAAATGAAATGCAAGGATCAATCACCAGATTCAGACATCAGAAGTCACTGGTGATATAGATGAGAGCAGCTTTGATAGAATATTTGGAAATAAAATCCTGAATAGAGTGGATTAAAAGGGAATGGCAAGAAAAGAATTGGATATAGCCAGTATAGATAACTCTTACAAGGAGTCTTGGAGAGAAGCAAAGCAAAGAAGTGGAGTGATAGCTGGAGGGGAATGTGGGATCAAGCAGAATTCTTTTCAGATAGAAAAAATTGCAAGTGGGGCATGGTGGTCTCATGCCCATAATCCTAGCACTCTGGAAGGCTGAGGCGGGTGGATTGCTTGAACTCATGAGTTCAAGACCAGCCTGAGTAAAATAGAGACCCTGTCTCTAAAAATAGCCAGGCATTGTGGCAAGCACCTGTAGTAGCATCTATTTGGGAGGCTGAGCGAACAGAATTGCTTTAACACAAGAGTTTGAGGTTGCTGTGAGTTATGATGCCATGGCACTCTACCCAGGGTGACCGAGTGAAACTCTGTCTCAAAAAAAAAAAAAAAAAGGAAAAAATTACTTTATGTTTATTATATGCTAATGGGAATAATTCAGTAGAGAACAAAGAAAATAATAATGTAGGAAAGAGCAGAGAATTGCAGGGAAGATGTTCTTGAGTAGGTGACGGGATGAAATCTAGTGCTCAAGTGGAATTGGCTTTAAATAGAACACGGGAAGTTCGCTTAATGTTAATAGGCAAGAAGGGAGGTAGGGGTGTTATTTGATCCCAGAATAGGAATGAAGAATAACACAGATTATAAATCCAGAAGCAGAGAAGAAAGAATGAGGGTGAAGAGTGAGAGAATATTCCTTTAGAATAGGTAGCTGACCTTTCCAGAGAGCAGAGTTTGGGAGGAAAGAGTCAAAGAGTCATCATCTCACAATAAGATAATGATGACAACGATGATAGTGATGATATAAGGCAGTGGTTCTCAACCTTACTAATGCTGTGGCCCTTTAATACAGTTTAATACAGTTCCTGTGGGTTGCGACCCACAGGTTGAGAACCGCTGAATAAGGGTTTAAAATGTATGTAGTGCTTTAGAGTTTTCTAAGCACTTTAATCTTCCCAACCACACTTGATCTTCATAACATCTTCCTGAAACATATATTAACTTTAAAAATAAAGAAAACTGAGGTTCAGAATCAATAAAAAAATAACAATAGTAAAATTATGATAACAACATTTGTTAAAAGTCACTATGTGATAGGCATTATTCTAACCATCTGATATGTACCTGTGTTATTTTAATTATCAAAAAACATTAGGAAGTCTACATTTCCATGTTACAGATAAGGGAATTGAGGCTTGAAGAGGTGCAGCAATTTGCCCAACAGCACATCAATGAGAGAGGCAGGATTCAAACATGGGCAGTCTGACTCTAAGAGCTGCGCCTGAGGGGGGAACAAGGACAGCTCATATCACTCTCTGGGTCTCTGGACCCCTCCACTGCCCCTCTACTCTGTCCTCTGGGTAGTCCTCAAACTACGGCCCCCGGGCCACATGCGGTGGTGTGATTATATTTGTTCCCATTTTGTTTTTTTACTTCAAAATAATATATGTGCAGTGTGCATAGGAATTTATTCATAGTTGTTTTTTTTTAAACTATAGTCCGGCCCTCCAACGGTCTGAGGGACAGTGAACTGGCCCCCTGTTTAAAAAATTTGAGGACTCCTGCTGACTAGCCCCTGTTACTGGATCCTCAGGCTCTCAAGCCAACTTCACCCTATCCTTTCCCCTGACAGGATTGTCTTGGCATGATGATCTCACCCAGTATGTGATCTCCCAGGAGATGGAGCGCATCCCCAGGCTCCACCCCACAGAGCCCCGTTCAAAGGACAGGTAGGCAAACTTTCTTGACAACTCTAGAATGGGTCTGTGGTCTTCCTGATGGATGGAGGGAAGGGAGAAGGAAGCAGTACCAAGATCAGCATGTTGGGCACAGGTAAAAGAAGTTCAAGGATGGCCACTCCCTGGCATGCTCACATACCCAATAGGAGCTGAGCTCATCCCTGGGGACCCAAAAAAACAGAGCATTTAAAAAAATGTTTCTAAAAACTTTGACACTGGATATTTTAAGAGAGATGTCAAAATAATCATTAGGAACAGATTAGAATTTTGTTGGACTGACATTTTTATTTAATTAATTAATTTATTTATTTATTTATTTTGAGACAAGAGTCTCAAGCTGTCACCTGGCTAGAGTGCTATGGCATTACACTCACAGCAACCTCGAACTCTTGGTGTTAGGTGATTCTCTTGACTCAGTCTCCCAAGTAGTGGGGACTATAGGCGCCGGCCACAATGCCCAGTGATTTTTTTATTGTAGTTGTCATTGTTATTTAGCAGGCCCTGGCCTGGTTCAAACCCCGCCAGCCTCAGTGTATGTGGCTGGCACTGTAACCACTGTGCTATGGACACTGAGCCTGGACTGAAGTTTTTTAATGTTCAGTTTCATTACTATGAGGACTTCTGTATGGGAGGAGGTACCATCATCTTTTTGTGGTCAGAGCCTCTAAACTAAAGGCATCATTCAGATCCTGCAAAGCAGAAGAAAGTAATTGAGGTCACTGGAGTCCAGATGATGATACCAAAATGAAAAAGTCATACTGACAGGGAATGGAGCAGTCCTGAATGTTTGAGCATAGTCTTGGGGAGCCATAGATGTGGGGATATGGCCCACAGGGCAGTGGGGCCAACTGCAGCCACAACCCATTTAGAGAAGTTTAGCTGTTTCACACTCCTAACCTCGTGAACTCCCAGCATCTGCAGCTGCGTTTCAAAGACCCAGGCAGATACCTCTGGGAGGTAGATACCTGGGATGCAGATAGCTTTGGCCCATCTGGTTCCCTTCCCCTCCCCTGAGGCTACCTGGTTTCTTAAGAGGCTAGGCCTATGCTAAACTGCTGAGCCTGTCTGGCTGCCATCATCTCTGCCTTGCAGGTTCTCTATGTTCTTACCCCACATGGTGAGCACAACACACACACACAAACACACACACACTTTGCTTTCATCCCCAGGTCTGGCTTGGCACCCAGGAGACCTGGTCCCGCTGGGCAGCCGCTTTTACAAGGCATTCCCACTGGCTCTGTCCCTGCTGCCCAGCAGCGGCTTCCACAACCACCAATGGGTGGGGATGGAGCTGGGGCTGGCTCCCCCCTGTACTCTCTGCAGGCTGACCTGCTGCACCCGCTCTTGGAGCATCTGCTGCTGCCCCCGCCACCTCCCCACCCTGCCCTGAGTTATGAACCTGCCTTGTTGCAGCCCTACCTGTTCCACCAGGTGAGCCTTCCACTCTGGCCCAACCCCAACCCCCATCCTCCAGCTCTGACTTCTGCTCTTACCCAGATCTCTGGTTTCCACAGTTTGGCTCCCGTGATGGCTCCCGGGGCTCGAACGGCTCCCCAGGGATGGTCAGTGTCAATCCCCTGCCTAAGGCTGAAGCCCCTGCCCCCTTCAGCAGAGCTGCTTCCAAGGGCATGTTTGGGGACCACCCTGGCCACTCCTACGGGGACTTTTCAGGGCCCTCACCTGCTCAGTTTTTCCAGGACTCAGGGCTGCTCTACCTGGCCCAGGAATTGCCAGTGCCCAGCAGGTCCAGAGCACCAAGACTGCCAGAGCAAGGGGGCAGCAGCTGGGCAGAGGACCCCTCAGAGGGCTATGAGGAGGAACGACCAGGAGGTCATGGGGAGAAACCCACTTCACCAGCTCTGCGGCCAGGTAACAGAGTCCTCAGCATCTGCCTGCTGCCTGCGGAAGTTGCTTTGGGGGAACCATGATATGGCTCCTTCCTGACTACTCGTGCATTTGTTAATTTGTTGTTAAAGACATTCATACATTTAACTGCTGACAAGCTGATCTATGGGAGGCCATGGGACATGGTGTGGAGTGGAGCTGACATGTTCTTCTCTGGGTAGAGAGTCAAGATGTCAATGACAGGCCTGAAATTTGGCCCTGGCCCAGGAAGACCTTGCCCTAAAGTGTGGGCAGGGGCTGGGAAGAGGAGGGCATTGGTGTTCTGGTGGTTGAGCAGAATCTCTTAAGTGTGCTAGTTCCCTCCCATCCCAACTGTGTCCCACAAGTTCACCCCACCATCAACCCTGAGTTCTGTATCTGGCTCTTAGTAGATTCAACGCTGCAGAGGCTGGCAGCTGTGCTGGCAGGCTATGGCGTGGAGATGCACCAGCTGACCCCTGAGCAGCTCTCCACCCTCTTGACCCTGCTGCAGTTACTGCCCAAGGGCACAGGAAGAAATTTGGGTGAGTTTCAGGGCAGAGATCCCAGCACATCCTAGCTCCATGGAGGCCTCTCGCCCCACCTCTCAAGACCACATGGCACAGCCTGGCAGGGAAGAGTTCTATGAGATAGGGGGTCATTGCCAGCACAGACCCCCATCTCATAGAACACAGCAGGAGGGCAGGGTAGTGAGCTGAGGACAGACTAGGGAAAGACTGGAGGGTGGAAGTAATGGGAAAAGATGCCAACAGAGGGTATAAACAGGGATAAGAAGGTATCAGGAAGGGTGGGTTGGTGACAATGACTTCCTAAGGAGGGCCATTGGAAGGTGTGGCCAGTGACAGAGGGAGGAGTTATTAAAACAATGAATTATAAGGAGGAGGCAAGAAAAATGAGACTATACTTAGGATGAGACAAAGACAGGGTCTTGGTCACTGACTGAAAGGAAAGAGATCACAGCAGATGTGACAGGCTCAGAGTTTCTGACCCTTTCTCCCACCTGTGTTGTGTGGACGTTGGCCTTGGTCGTTTTCCCAGACTCTTATTTTTCCTGTCTCTGCAGGAGGGATTGTAAATATTGAAGCTGATATCAAGAAAGTGAGTTCCCAGCGCTTCCTTGACCCATAAATTCCCTGGGGTAGCACACCCCCTTGTCAAAATCTCAGGATTGAGACCCAGAATCTGCATCCTCCAGCCCCTCATTTTGGGGAAACCAAAGCCCAGAGACTGCAAATCATTGCCTAAGGTCTCACGTCAAGTTGATGACAAAGCTAAGACCAGAAGCCAGAATTCACTGCACTTTTCACTACAATCAGAACATGCTGTGAGAATTCTTAGGGAAAGAGGGAAATTGCAAGCAGGCAGGCTCCTGACCCCTGTTGCTAGAGGGGCTCTGCTCTCATTTCACGTGTTGGTCTTCTAAGATTTTGTAGCTAAACAAAAGTCTAAAAACCTTTGCTTCCCTCTTTATCTTCAACCCTCACCCAGCTTCTCTCTTTTTGGATGTTTTTCTCACTCCAGCCCCATCTCCTATGAATTATTACTGACCATTTCCCACTCATTCAACCCATTATTCATTCATTCATCCACTTGGCTCACATTTTCTGGGTGCCCTCTCTGCACCCAGCCCTACATTGGGCCCTGGGGATAGAAAGCTAAGCAAGTCCTGAGCTTTACTGTGGAGAGCACATTGTGCAAGGTATGGACCCCTACCCACAGTCCCACCACTATCCAAAGGCCAAACCTTCATCTTCTCTTCTAAACAGACAATGGAGGGACAAGAGCAGGGCAGAGACACAGCAGAGCCTCCACCCCCATCGCCCTCCCTGCCTGGACACCCCACCTCTAATGAAGTCCGGCAGGTGCCGGTCCCTGGCTCCTCTAAGCCTCCCAAAGCTGCCAGCCCCCCTGCCACACCTGTCCTTCTGGAGAAGAAGAGTCCGCTGGGCCAGAGCCATCCCACAGTGGCAGGACAGACCTCAGCTCGACCATCTGCAGAGGAGTATGGCTACATCGTCACTGATCAGAAGTAAGGGCTTCAGCCTGGGGAAGCCTTCCCTTCCAGTCTGCTGGGGGTGGGGCTGGCCCACCTGGCAGAGAGCAGAGAGCAGAAAGGAGAAATCCAGATGCGAAGGAGATAGTGAGATGGCTGGGTGTTCTGCAGTGCTGGAAGTGGCCTATATTAAGAAAGTGACTGAGAGGGTTCCCCACTTTCCCTCTTCTGCCTGTGTCCCATCTCCAGGCCCCTGGGCCTGGCTGCAGGGGTGAAGCTGCTGGAGATCCTGGCTGAGCATGTGCACGTGTCCTCGGGCAGCTTCATCAACATCAGGTAGGTTTTGTCATGCTGGGGTGGTGGCAGAGATCTAGAAGGCAGCTTGAGCAAGGAAATGGCTAGAAGGGCTCAGGGGAGAAAGGGTAGACAAGCTCTGGGTTTGGAGATGCTCCCCACTATTTTGAAGGTATAGCCACACTTAACCCCACTGCTTGCCCCATCCAGCACCTTCCTGACCTCAGGTGCCTCTGTAGGGTTTCTCTGATCTGCTCCAGCCCCAACCTCTAATGGGGAGAAGCCCAGAGCTGGCTTCTCTTTTAGAGTCTGGAGTCTAGGGTGGATAAGGCAGTAACATAAATCCTATTTGGCAGTGTGGTGGGACCAGCCCTCACCTTCCGCATCCGACACAATGAACAGAACCTGTCTTTGGCTGATGTAACCCAGCAAGCAGGTAAATACCTTCCCAACCTCAGCCCTAGGCCCTAGCCCCAGGCTCGGCCTGTCCCTACTAGAATATATCCAGGCTCGTGGCTGATGTTCCCAGCCCACATGGGCCCTGCCTGCTACCTAACATAGCCTGACCTGGGGTAGAGCCCACATGAGGCTGGAGAGAGCCTGACTTGCCTCCTCCTTGCAGGGCTGGTGAAGTCTGAACTGGAAGCACAGACAGGGCTCCAGATCTTGCAGACAGGAGTAGGACAGGTATGAACTAACTGGAGAATCAGTCAAGGCCCCAGAGGCTGAGTTTGCACACAAGACACGGAGTGAACTTGACGGGAGAAGTGAAGCTGAAAACTACTGAACTTGGTGGGCAAGGCCTTTGCCCAAAAAGCCCCTCCCCCTGCAGTTCTCCTTCTGACCAGCAGATGGCGCGGGTGGCTCCTCCCATAGGACCCACTCCCAGACTCCCTGTCCCGCTACAGGAAGGTGGGTGCTTGATAGCAACCAGCTGAGATGTCCTTAGCCTTCTAGAGAGAAGTTTCTAAATTCAAAGGAAAACCTCGTGCAGAAAGGACATTACACTCAAAATACATTTCTATTCTGCACCCAACACTGATGCCTCATATTCAATTCCTTGGGTTCTCCACTCCTCTATGTCCATATTTAAGTGCATATGCTCCTGGCGAAGGTCACCCACTGAGTCTCTGGCACTGTGCAGCTGAGTGCAATGAGGGTCGAGGAGGAGCAACTGAGCCCTTCTGCCTATACCTTCATAGCCTTACCCTCCCAGCTTTGCCCTAGATGTCCTAACAGGGAGTAAGGCAAGTGATAGGAATAAGGAGCAGCTCCTAAACCCAGCTGCCACTGCCCCCTTCATTCTAGCCTTGTCTCCACAGAGAGAAGAGGCAGCTGCTGTTCTTCCTCGAAACACACACAGCAGTTCTCCCATGCGCTCAGTTCTGCTAACTCTGGTGGCCCTGGCAGGTGTGGCTGGGTTACTGGTGGCTCTGGCGGTGGCTCTGTGTGTGCGGCAGCATGCACGGCAGCGGGACAAGGAGCGCCTGGCAGCCCTGGGGCCTGAGGGGGCCCATGGTGACACTACCTTTGAATACCAGGTGTGCGGCCCCTGGAACTTGTTGAGAGGCAATGCAAGAGCCTTGGGGATCTGGGTCTTGCATGGAGTAAGGGGGGGAGTTGAATAGAGGATGAACTCCCATCCATGGCAACATCCAGGTGGAGGCTGCAGAGCCCCAGTGGAGGGATTGTGGGGGCATATTTGAGTGGATGAGGTTTGGGAGCAGATGGATCTTAGCTTCTTCCCAGTGCCATGATTCTGGGGTTCTGAGAGTGCACTCTGTAATATTTGAGGTTGTCATCATTTGATGATGTCTACATCATCCAAGTAGAATAACCCTGAAAAAGATGAGAGTATGGGCAAAATGCCCTACCCTAGAGAGGATGGATTTCATTTAAAACCTGGGCTCACACTTGAACCCAAGGCCTTGTTGAAAGGCTTCAGGGGACTCTTGAACCTTATTTGACCCTTCCTCTGCAGGACCTGTGCCGCCAGCACATGGCCACAAAGTCCCTGTTCAACCGGGCAGAGGGTCCACCAGAGCCTTCGCGGGTGAGCAGTGTGTCCTCCCAATTCAGCGATGCGGCCCAAGCCAGCCCCAGTTCCCACAGCAGCACACCATCCTGGTGTGAGGAGCCTGCCCAGGCCAACATGGACATCTCCACAGGACACATGATTCTGGTCAGGACAGCGCCTAAGCCCAGAGGGGGTGAGGAAACAGCATAGTAGAAGAGGCAGGACTAGCAGTGTAGACCACAGCCAGGCTGTACTACCCCTGCAGGCATACATGGAGGACCACTTGCGGAACCGGGACCGCCTGGCCAAGGAGTGGCAGGCTCTGTGTGCCTACCAAGCAGAGCCAAACACCTGCACCACTGGACAGGGGGAGGGCAACGTCAAAAAGAACCGCCATCCTGACTTCCTGCCTTGTGAGTAAACCCTGCTGGCAAAGATGGCCCAGCCCTCTCTCTGCTGGGAGCTCTGGAGAGCTCGTGGGAGGAGCTGGGCTCCTGGCTCAGCCTGAGTGGTAGAAGTGCCAGGACTCCAACAACCAGAGGGTCATCTGGGGTGGGATGTGGGGTTTGTGCAGATGACCATGCCCGCATCAAACTGAAAGTGGAGAGCAGCCCTTCTCGGAGCGATTACATCAACGCCAGCCCCATTGTGAGTGGCCCTAACTCCAGCCCTTGCTTCTGCCCCATCTTTGTCTTGCCCCTAAACATTCTTTTCCCCTGTAGCCACTGGAATTGAGGGGCCTGATAATCCTAGCATGTAAACGAGGCATTTTCAGCCTTCCCCAGACCCTAGACTCCTCCCTTTGACCAAGCTTTTCCATAGAGTATTTCCTATTCTGGCTCACAATGTATCTTCCCTGCCCCCAGATTGAGCACGACCCTCGGATGCCAGCCTACATAGCCACTCAGGGCCCACTGTCCCATACCATCGCAGACTTCTGGCAGGTGGGCTCATGGAGGGATGACTTCTCTAGGGTCCTGTGGCTAGCCAGGGAATTCCCAGGAAAGTTAGAGTGGCGCTTACCTGGGTTTCTATCCCCAGATGGTGTGGGAGAATGGCTGTACTGTCATTGTCATGCTGACCCCACTGGTGGAGGATGGTGTCAAGCAGTGTGACCGCTACTGGCCAGATGAGGGCTCCTCTCTCTACCATGTATATGAGGTCAGCAGGACCCCATAGCAAGGGGACTATGGGCATGGGGAAAGTGAATGATGGTTTATTAAAACATAGATGGGCTCTGTGTCCATAGCTCAGCAGTTATGGCGCTGGCCACATGCACCAGGGCTGGTGGGTTCGAACCTGGCCCAAGCCTGCTAAACAAACAAAACAAACAAAAAAATAGCTGGGCATCGTGGCAGGTGCCTGTAGTCCCAACTACAAGGGGGACTGAGGCAAGAGAATCGCTTAAGCCCAAGAGTTTGAGGTTGCTGTGAGCTGCAATGCTATAGCACGCTACTGAGGGCGACATAGTGAGACTCTGTCTCAAAAGAATTAAAAAATATATATGAATGTATGTACATATATATACACATAAATTCACATGCATATACATATATGTATGTCCTGTCTGGGGTCAAAAAATATTTGTAGGTGCTTATAATAAAGGTACAGAAATAAAACTATAAAATCACCAAAACTGGGCTCAGCGCCTGTGGCTTAAGCAGCTAAGGCGCCAGCCACATACACCTGAGCTGGTGGTTCGAATCCAGCCTGGGCCCACCTAACAACAATGACGGCTGCAACCAAAAAATAGCCGGGTGTTGTAGCGGGCGCCTATAGTCCCAGCTATTGGGAGGCAGAGGCAGGAGACTCGCTTGAGCCCCAGGAGTTGGAGGTTGCTGTGAGCTGTGATGTCACAGCACTCTACTCAGGGCGAGAGCCTGAGGCTCTGTCTCAAAAAAAAAAAAAATCACCAAAACTGATGTAAGAAGCTAAGAGCAAAGGGTATGAGACAAGGGAAATAAGTAAACTTAAATTGAGCCTTAGTTTTTTGGTGACTGAAACCAAAGAAGAAATACCACTAGTCACATCTGTTGCTTAGATAAAATAGAAATAGGCCTGGCATGGTGGCTCATGCCTGTTATCCCCAGCACTTTGGGAGGCCAAGTCAGGAGTATTGCTTGAGCCCAGGAGTTTGAGACAAACCTGGGCAACACAGTAAGACTCTATCTCTACTATTACTAACAACGATAATAGTAATAAATTAGCCATGCATGGTGTGCATGCCTGCAGACCTAGCTACTCAGGAGGCTGAGGCTGGAGGATCAGCAGAGGTCAGGAGTTGCAGGCAGCAGTGACCTATGATTGGGCCATGGCACTCCAGGCTGGGTGACAGTGAAACCTTGCCGTAAATAAATAAATATAGAAACAAACTTTTTCATTTGGAGAGAGGATAAGTAGGGAGGAACTGGGAAGAAGCAAAGTGAGAAAAGGAGAAAGAGATTAGACAAATGGGAGGTGATTCCCCTGTAGGATAAGAGACCTGAAGAACACTACTGAAGCTTATCCCCAGATGAGCCTGGATAGTATTTTTCATCACCAAGTGAGGTTTCAACAGTCTTTTTAAAAAGCCTTTTATTGGTCCTGCTCGTGATTAATGAAAAAATCCATTATAGAATTTCATCAAAAGAAAAAAAAAAGAATTTCATCAACGTTTATGTTACACGTAGCACAGACACACACTTTGGATACACCCTGTGAGAAGAAGAAAAACTCTTGACCTCAAACAGCTCACTGCAACAGTTGTCTAGGTGGGGATGCTACTAGTAGTCCTGAGCAGTAGATAAGTGACAGCCAGCCATTTTTTTCTCTTGGAGACAGCTGGGTCCCTTGGGGAGAGAGGCTGGGTACCCCTCTTGAAGGACTTGAAATTTGAGCCCACCTGGAAGGCTGGGGGAGGGGGGTGTTGGAAAGACCGAGGAGAGTGCTCGCAGACGCGGAGGCAGGGGCGCCCCTCCGCCTCAGGTCTGGCCCCCTTGGCAGGTGAACCTGGTGTCGGAGCACATCTGGTGCGAGGACTTCCTGGTGCGCAGCTTCTACCTGAAGAACGTGCAGACGCAAGAGACGCGCACGCTCACGCAGTTCCACTTCCTCAGCTGGCCCGCAGAGGGCACCCCGGCCTCCACCCGCCCCCTGCTGGACTTCCGCAGGTGAGCGCCGCGGGCGCCCCCAGCCGCTGGAGGGGCGCGGCGCGGACGGCCCTGGGCAGGCTCCCAGGAGCCTCGGCGGAGAGCAGCACCGGAGCAGGGGGCTTGGAGCCGGGGCGCCCCACGATCCCCTAGCCCACCGGCTCCTCCTGGGCCCCCTGGTGTGAGCCTTCCAGCTCCCACCCTCCTGCCCCCAAACCAGGACAGGTGCTCCGTCTGGCCGTGCCCACCCTCCCACACCTCCCCAACCGTGAGGGCCAGCTCCGTGCCTGGTCTCCCTCCGCTTCTCTGCTCTCCCGCTCACGCCCTCTCCTCCCTGCCTCTCTGTGTCTGGCTTCTCTGAGTCCTTCGAGAAGAGCCCGCCTTTTATCCAGCTCCCCTACTTCCGTTGTTCACTCTCTCCCCTTGGCCTCCCGTCTCTCTTTTCTGTTTCCTTCCTCCTCCCACCAGCCCTATGCTCAATTCTTGTTTCCTCCATCTCTCCCTCCTACCATCTTCTCTTCTTTATTCCTCGCCCTGTCTCTTTACTCCTACTTGTATCTCCCTGAGTTACATTCTTTATCTTTTCCTCTTCTCTCTCCTCCATGTCTCTGTCTCCCTCTTTCTCCTGTATCTCCATTTCTTCCTCCTGGCATCTCTCAGTTGTTCTGTCTCTTCTTCTCTCCTCACTTCCCTATTTTTCTCCACCTCTCTGCCCTGCCTCTCTCTCTGTCTCTTCCTCTCCCTGTCCTTCCCTCTCCCTTCTTCCCTCTTTCTCTCTCTCCCTCACAGCTGCCAGTGTCATTTTTGTGATCTGCAGCTAGTATTCTCACTCCAGTTGCATAGTCACAAAAGTGATCATTGGCAGGTGTGGCTGCTGCATGGACAGACAGGACAATGGGGCTGGGAACCACCCTGAGCTGGGGGGAAGGGCACAGGGAAGAGGTAAAGATGTTCAAATGGAGTGCGCAGAGGATCTCCAGAGGACTCAGTGCAGCAGGTGGGGGCTGAGACAGGAAGCTTACCCTGTTGTGACACTGATTCCCACACTAGGCCAGGCCTCCAACATCCCCCGCCTTTCCCTCCCCCACACAGGTGGCTGGGAAGTCTGCCACCACAGGCAGAGGCAGAGGCCCCACCCACACTGCAACCTTCTCCTGCTCCTCTGTCCCTTGCCAGGCTGGCCTGAGGTCTATAGGTGCTAGGCAGAGGAGCAGAGCTTGGGTTAGAAACCTGGGTATAAACCTCAAGACACTTTCTAAGTAAGGTCCCTGGGGCCTGAGGCACAGGCATCTTGAAAGCAATGCCAGGGTAGTGGAGTTACTTCCTTTTTTTCCATTAAAAAAATCCTGATAAGGCCGGGTGTGGTGGCTCATGCCTGTAATCCCAGCACTCTGGGAGGCTGAGGTGGGTGGACTGCCTGAACTCACAGGTTCAAGACCTGAGCCAGAGTGAGGCCCTGCCTCTAAGAATAGCTGGTTGTTGTGGTGGGTGCCTGTAGTCCCAGCTACTTGGGAGGCTGAGGCAAGAGAAGTGCTTAAGCCCAAGAGTTAAAGGTTGCTGTGAGCTATGATGCCATAGCACTCTACCAAGGACAGCAAAGTGAGACTCTGTCTCAAAAAAAAAAAAAAAAAAATCCTGATAGAACTAGTGAATGGATCAGTTTTAAGGCTACACAGGTAAGCGAAAAGGTTTCTTTGCTTTAGCCTGAGTTATGTAACTTTAGTTGGCATTAGACCTACAGAACAAATTAATTGTTGCTTAATATATGCAGTTTGATGAAGGTCCACCAAAGGGAAGGCAAATTAACAAAAGAAGTCTGAGAAAGTGACCCTGAGGTTTTCTGACCTCCCTCTGTTCCCTTACCTGTGAAATGAGGATGATGACACACAGAGGGTTGTTACAAGATTTAACAGAGTGTAGTATGTAAGTAGTTTAAGTGCCTGGTTCATAACAAGGACTCATTTAATTCTAGATACTATCTATTGCCATTATTATTAAATGAGTTTAGAAACCATTGTTGTGACTACTGTTCAACGCTAGCCCTCTGACATACCAGCCAATGTGCTAGAAAACCATCCAAAGTCACCTATCCCCTTAGCTGGAGGACTGCTAAATTCTAAGCTTCCCCTGAATCAATCTGATAATCCCTAAGAAGGTCTTCCCAAGTCCTGGCCAGGAGTGGGTAACAGGAATCTGCAGGTAACTCTTAAAGCAGAACATAAGGAACAAAGGCCTCTGAGAGGAGAAACCCTCTGCTCCTTGCTGAGCTGTGGTCAGAGGCAGCAGAGAAGGGTCTGAGGTCCAAGTGGACCCCAAGTCGGAATGTAAATCAGTCACAGAATGCTGAGGTGAGGCTGCTCCACAAATACCAGTACAATATTCAGAGTTGAGGGGTTGTCCTTCCCTGGCCAAAGGATCTGTGCCCAGGGAGAACTGACATCACAGGTGGTGAGGGCCCTGAGGAGCCTGAGTAGAGAAGAAAACAGCCAGGGTGGTTGTAGAGGATGGCAGAGGGTCAGAGCAGGGATGTGACAAGACTGACACCCTGGAAAACCTACCCCGTTGGATTTCTGATAGAGGCAGCTGTTAATACTCTTCAATACTATAATTAATAGTAGCTACTATGTATTGAGTACCTACCATGTGCCAGACCTTTCACTTAGTACTTTACTTGGCGCCCTACCCCTTTGAGCCACAGGTGCCACAGTACTTTACTTGGATTATCTCATTTGACCATTCTAAGAACGCTAAGGAGAAAATTTCTATTACTATTACCCACCTTTTAGAGGTAAGAAAACAGGCTCAAAGAAGTTAAATCAGTTCCAGGTGCATAGCTTGGGCACACAGGTCATCAGTGACAAGGCAAGCCCAGTGCCACCCACTTCAGGTCTGGTTCTTTGCCTCCAGCTCTGACTCCTTTCTCTGGCCCTCTTTCCTCCTGCCCTGGGCAGCTGGGGAGACAGGAAGAAAGACGGGCCCATGGTGTGTTTCGGCTCCCCTTTCCTTCCCTGCCTGTGCCCACTGGTCCTCACACCTATTTCTTGTTGCAGGAAGGTGAATAAGTGCTACAGGGGCCGCTCCTGCCCCATCATCGTGCACTGCAGGTGGGTGGAGACAGAAGGGGACAGGGCATCTCAGGCCAGAGGGCCCTGGCTTTGGGACTCTTGATTCTTGCCCTGTCTGGTCCCCATGTGCATCTCCTATGCACACTGCCTGCCTGTGCCCTTGATACCAGCATACTGCAGAGCCCATGGGCCAAATCTGGCCCACCACCTATTTTTTTTATAATGGTGTATATTTAAATAGTTGCAGAAAAAAGAATGTGTGACAGAAACCACATATGGTCCACAATTTCAAAACTATGTATCGTCTGGCCCTTTGCATAAAAGGTTATCTGAACAAAACCCTGGTCACCAGCTGGAGAGGCCTGCCCCCACTCCCTCCTGCTGTCTCCATCGCAGGACTGAGCCATGGCTCTCCTTTTCAGTTGTCCCATTGCCCAGGTGACACCCACAAGTCACAGGTTCCCTACTCAAGGCCCACGACCCAGGGCCCAGGTGCAACGACCTTTCCCTCATCCTTGGCTCATTTACACCCTTCCTGAACCAACCAGCTTTCTCCTCCCCACCCCAACCTCCATGTGTGCTCTCCCTTTCTGCTGGTCTCAAGCTAAACCTGTCACTAACTCCTGTTTCAGTGATGGTGCAGGGAGGACTGGCACTTATATCCTAATTGACATGGTACTGAACCGCATGGCAAAAGGTAAGGAGTGTGCCCATGATGCCTGTAGCCCCCAAGCCCTTTTCAGAGTCTCCCCAGCACTCAGGGCCCCAGGAGCTCACAGAGGAGCAAGGTGTCTTTCCTCCAGGGTTTGGCCAATCCCACCATAGGGTGCTCTAGGCTTCGTGGGTCCTATCCTCTCTGAGCAACACTGTGCCCCTCCCTCCCCCCCATCTCCAGGAGTGAAGGAGATTGACATTGCCGCCACACTGGAACATGTCCGTGACCAGCGGCCTGGGCTCGTCCGCTCTAAGGTGACCATACCTCCCTGCCCTGACCCTGGTTGCCACTCTCCCCTAGCACTCAATTCTTGGTCACTCCAGCAAAATTAGCAGCAGACTATCTCTCCCACCTGCCGCTCCCTCCTCCAGGACTCCCCCTTCTCCCAAGGGACCAGCCCTGCACTCCCCAATCCTCCCTTGGGGCCAAAGCAGAGGCCAGGCTTCTCTATGACTCTCTTGCTACTGTCCTTCTACAGGACCAGTTTGAATTTGCCCTGACAGCTGTTGCGGAGGAGGTGAATGCCATCCTCAAGGCCCTACCCCAGTGAGGCCCCTGGGGCCCCTTGGTGGGCAGCCTGGCCTCTGTTCCCTCTTTGCCTGTATGAGCATTTGTCTCTGTGCCTACTCCTTGCTCCCCCACCTGTCACCCTGGCTCTCTCGGACAATCCCAGCCCTTCTAAGAGTGTGGAAGGAAGCCCAGCCTCTCGCATGCACAGTCTGGGGCATCCCATGGGGCAGCTGGCAGGAAAGGAGAGGATGAGGGCAGCAGGGCAGTTCTACCCAGGGCCTTCTCCTGCCTAAGTTCCCTGGCCCAGCTCTCGTGGCTTGGAATGCCCCTGACATGTCTGTGTGGACTCCCCATACCCCAGTGTGGATGGACAGGGCAGAGTCGCCAGCCCCAGCTCCTGCTGCCCAGCTTGCCTCCTTGACCCCACTCTCGCACTCTGCTACCCCTGCCCCCACACTCAGGCCTCTTCCCACTGCCTTCCCACACATGCTGCTCACCGTCTCTCCTTCTGGCACTAACAAACATTTCTAGAAAAATCTACTTTTGTATCAGTGTGAATAAAGTTAGTGTGTTGTCTGTGCAGCTGCAACCCAGACTCCCACACGGTTCTGTCTGCTCTGCTTCCAGACTCCAGCTCCAGCCCCGGCCCTGCTGCCTCTCTGAGGGGGTATAGAGAGTGGGGTGGGAGGGCACCAGGCTCTCCTGGTTTGAGCAGGAGCTAACAGCAGTGAGGCAGCCACTCTTTATGTTGTGCTGGCAGTCTCCAAGATACTTTATGTATATTAGCTTGTGTACTCTTCACAATACTACCAATGATTAGCTCCACTTTACAAAGCACAGAGCTTGCCCAGGACAGCACGACTTGTTAAGTGGTGGGGTTAGAATTCGAACACAAGACAGCTTAACCTTACTATTGCCTCTCCTCATGGTTCTTAGGCAGCTGTTCATGGCCTTCACCTCAGGAATAACACGTTTGTGCAGAGTTGTGCAAGACTGAGGTCAGGACTGAATGAGGTGGTGCTGACACTGACAAAGTTCCTGCCACACCTTAGGCAAAAACTACAGCAAAACTCTGATAGTGACTCTAAGCCAGGCCTATGAAATGCAAGACAGGTGCTCACCTGGGGACACTCTCTCCCTTTGACATGCCTCCGCTCCCAGAACCTGCCTGAAGGTGCTCCTACCTGCCAGAGGTACCCTTGGACAAAGGTGGAAAGAGAGACAAGGTGAAAAGAGCCTTGTACCCGGAGGTACTTGGTAGTTAGGGCCACTTAATCATGCTGAAGCCCAGTCTCCTCAAACAAAAAGTAGTGCCATACCATCTGCCCTGAGCAGGGAATAAAGGGACCAGCATGCAGACTACAGATCCTCCTCTGGTCTAGTCATCCTGCAAACTTAAGCAGATTCCCTCTCAGGACAGAGGTTTGAAATTCCTCTTCCAGGGAAGGCTGCTTCAGGACTTTGAAAAGAGTACACTATAGGCCTGACCTGGAGGGGGAAAGAGGCCGTGAGGGGACAGGGAAGGTGACTGCCTGTGGCTGGAGACAGCATAGGCATATCTGCATTTTTCCACTCTGGCCTCTGATGAATTGGGGCCTGACTTAATTCAGGAAGTGGAGAAGATCTGCCATGTGGCCCTGGCCCAAGGCTTAGAAAATAAGGAAACCTGCTAAGAGGCTTAGTCTAAGGGCCTTGGGGGTACATTTGGTTTAAAGGTTTAGCCATATGGTATCAGCTTTCTGTAGTCCTCATGCTTTCCATTAATTTTGTGGACTCCTAGTTGTGCTGTGGACTACTGGATGGTGGGGCTCCATTTAAGGCGAACATTGGCTGCCAGGGAAATCTGGTGTAGGCCCCAAGAGGCAAAGACAAAGACTATAAGCAGTTCTTATAGTTCTATAACATACTTGGGGAGGCTGACCTGATCAAAAGAGGACTTCTGCTATCAACTGACAAGGCATGTACCTCCTTCTGGGCATAAAGGGAGGTTATGAGGCCTGAAGTGTCACCCATGGTCCCACAGTGCCCCTCCTGGGCCACCCTGGAAAATAGCAGCACAAGAACACAGTGTACCACTGAGCTCTCAAAACTCAGCTTTATTGACTTCCAGTGTCTCCCTCAGTCTGAGCTCAGCCCCGCTGGCTTTGATAGGTCTCTGAGGCTCAATGTTACAGGGCTGATTCCACCACTCCCCTCCCTGGCCACTGGGGTCCCCAGGCAGGGAGGAGGAGAGGCAGCTCATCTGTGATAATGGAGAGAAAGAATGGGCAGCAGGGTCAGAGGCCAAAGAAAGCCAAACAAGCAGCAGCATGCCCCGAGCTCTCATCACATGCCAGTCCCAGCCACACACACACCCACACACACCCCTCAAGGGCACTCTTCCCTTCCAGGCTCTCTGCCTGTCCACACAATTCAGACTTCTGAGGCCCCACCCAGCTTAGTCAGACCTGCTACGGCTCTGGCTGGTTCCTCTGGCCAGTTCCTCAAACCCCAGGCTGCCCATAGGAAAAGAACCTCACCCAGATGCTGCAGGGCTTTGATATGACCACTCTAATCCTGAGGCTAGCAAATGTGTCAGGGGAATGGCAATTCTCTGATCATCCCCCCATCATCCACATTCTCACCAGGCCTCCAGGGACAAATGAAAAGACAAGATCTCCCTGCCTGGCAGTAAGAGGCTGACCTGGACTAGAACTACATGTCCCAAGATGCACAGCACCACACCACATACCAGTTCCCAAGTGTGACCTATCAGAAATGAGGTCGGGTGCACTGCATTCTGGGATTTGTAGTCCTCAAGCGCTACAACTAACCACCCAAGGAAGAGCCTGCACAGACGACGACTATGTCGCCTCCCACCTGGCCGCCAGCCGACACCCACCACCCAGGCCCCGGCTCTACACTCAGTATGGGTTAGGGAGAGGAATGGAGAGGGCCCTCCCAGCACGTGGGGCAGGGCACTGTCTTGTTGGAACTGTGCAGCGACTCTGGATCCGGGACATCCAGCTCAGAACACATCTGGGGAGAGAGCGGGGGTGGGGTGATAGGAGAGAGGGTCAGCGGCAAGCCTTGGAGATGTAGCTGAACATGCAGACCTCGGCTAGCGGTGTGGCCTTTCCCTGAGCCCTGAAGCATGGTGGGGAAGTATGGGGTACAGACCCCTCCTAGACTCCCTCCTGGGTCACCCTGGCCCCATCCCACCTCTCCAGGGTTAGCCAGCTTCACCTCTGCCTGGGCCCAAGGCAGGGGGCAGGCTGAGGCAGCAAGAGGAAGGAGGAGGAGGAATGGACTCCAGCTCTGAATCTGGAGGCTCCTGCCCCACCCAGCTAGCCTCCCCAGAAGACCTCATGGCCCTATGGGCCCCAGCATCTTCCTTGCCACACTGAGGCCTTCTCAAGGAAGGAAGAAGGGAGTCCTAACCAGATGAATGGCCCTGAAAGCAAGCGATGCAGCCAGCAGACAGTTGCAGAGAGAAGAGTGGGAGGAATGAGAACCAAAACCAGAAGGGAAGCAATAGAGATGGTCAGAGCTTAACACTGCACAGAAACCAGAATGGGGGAGTCTGCAGCTGGACAAGGAGAGCCTGCATTGCTCTCCAGTGCAGCTGCCAACTCGAGCTCAGAGAACCCAGGCCAAGTCCTCCTTCCTTGACACCATCAGCAACACAGGTGGCAAAAACCTGGGCACAAAAGTCCGAGGCCAAACCACCAATTACCCTTCAGGAACTCCCCATCCAATAAGTACATCCTGGCTCCTCAGGCCCTTCCACTGCCCTGATGCCCCACCCTGGCCTTCACCCAGGGACTTATCAGGCCTGGGCTGAGCACAGCAAATCCCAAGTCCACACTGGAGTGCAAGGGGGCCTGGGAGAGAAACGTATGGAGGGAGCATGGAGCTGGAGACAGGCTCTGTAAACAGCCATGCCCTTCTCTGCTCTCCCAACAGATAAGCCAGACTCCAGTCATGACCCGAATTGGCTTGAGCTGGGCCTGGTGTTCAGAGGATGAGGCATCGGGAGGCCTTTTCCTCTGGGGATGGGCTGTGTTTGGCTGCCTCACCCCTTGCGCCCTCATGGGTCCCCCCCATTCCCAGATCCTGGTTCTGGGCCTTGGGCCGCCCCTGCTGTCGTTGCTGTGCCTCCCGCCCACCTGCCGGTTTCTTCCCAGCTGCCTCCATCTCTGACAGGCTGTAGGCCATGGCAAGCTGCAGGTCCTCATCCTCCTCAGAGAAGTCATTGTCAGAAGGCTGTGTAACAGGTGTCTGCTGGACCTGAGTACTGCTAGACCTGGAGGTGACTGACTGTTGCTGCTCACGACGACTCAGCTCCAAGCCCAATGCCAGGTCATCCGGGACACCTGCACGAGTCATGGGCACCATCAGGCCCCAACCCAGGGCAGGAGCATCCTGTCTGGCTGCTTCACGAAGCAATGACTTTGACCATGTATAACCTCTCCTTTGCAATTGGTACATGTGCATTTGGGCACCTGGGGTGTGATTATGAACATGGAGAAGTATTCAGCCATGTGATGTTGGAGCTCTTTTCCTTAGGCAAGTTACTCATCCTCCCTGCATCTCTTTCCTCATTTATAAAATGGGAATGAGGATAGCACCTACTTACTCAAATTATTCCAATGATTAAATAAGACAACTTAGGTGAAATACCTGATACTCAATGCTCCTAGAGTTGGCAGACGTGAAAGGTTAGCCATGGCGACAATCCTGTACAATACAGTCTTGTGGGAAGAGCTCTGCTCCAAGAATTGTGCATCCTGAGTTTGACTCCTGGCTTATACCTTGCTTGGTAGCAAAGAACTCTGCAAAAGGGTCTCCATTGCCTGGGCTACTTGGACATTAGGGTCATTTAAACATACTGCAGCTCCATCTCCTCAAATAAAAACTGGGTGGACACTATCTACCCTGCTTATTTCCCAGGGTACTTTAGGGATACAGGGGACATTATACAGGTAGAAATAAAGTTCATGTGAAATTTAAAATAGTAAACTGCACATGAACTTTATGTCAACCCTGTATGTGTACAAATCCTTTAAAAATAATCAAGTGCTTTGCAAATATAAGGCACCCCCTCTCTTAAGACTCCTCTGTCTCTTCCCTAGGATTGCCATCTCTGACCCTGCCAGTCTGGCCTGTGGCTGCCACTCCCTTCCAGCCCCAAAGGAGTTCACAAGCAGCAGTTTGGGGTGAGGGCTTCAAGGATTGGGGCTGGGGCTTCCTGCCAGGGCCTGGGTGGCAGAGCCGCTCCTCACCATTGATTGTGATTGACTTCAGCTGCCCATCCTCCTCTACTTCCACCCGCTCCTGCCCGTTCTCCATGATTCTGTGGGAGACACCACAATTCAGGCAACAAGCAGAGACCAAATCCTACAGGCGGTCCCACTCTGGCCACCAAAATGGATGATACAAACTGTGGCTCTGCTCTCAAAAAGCTGACCTTCTACTTGCACATAGCTCATGGTTCCACCCTAGACCATGCCCGGCTCTATGGCCCCAGAAGGAACCCTCACCTGCGTGTCGTGATGCGGTGTCCTTGGACAAAGGTGGTAGATGTAGAAACAGAACGAAAAGCACCAGCCCCAGGACTGAAGGAGAATGATGAGGAGGAGAAATCTGGCAACGAGACAAAGGCAGAGGAGGAGGGAGGTTGTCAGATGAAGGCTGTAACACTAGTGGAGCCTTCCACACAGCTGCAAGAGGCAGGATTCCAGGACTCAGAGTTCTCAAAGGTGAGAGGGACAGTGCTTACCAGAGTGCCCAGGGAAGGAGGAAGAGAAGCTAAAAAAAGGACCAGAGGGTCGGGCACCCCGGTTCTGAAGCTCCGAGAAGGGACCAAGGTCATCTGCAACAAATAAGCAGATTAACAGTCAACTGGTGAAGAGACTTACCCCCCAAGAAATGTGAACTCCACTTTTAAAAGTCTAAAAATACAAACTGCTAAGCAACTGTGTAAATTGCTGATTGTTTTTCTATTTTTGGTTGGGCTTATTTACAAATTAAATTGTTTTTTAACATTGCACATGGAGACATTCACTGGTTAGTTCTGTTTACAATAAAGAATAAAAGAAGTAAGAGGGAAGGAGAGGAAGGCAGGGCAGTTTGTTCTTTCAGTGTAGGCAGATAATCGTGGTGTGATGACCGGGAGACACAGCTAGGAGTCCCAGCTCTGTCATTTATTGTGTGACTCTAAGCATGTTACTTGTGCTTTAATTTTCTCATCTGCAAATAGGGATAAAATTACCCATGTCTCAGGGTTCACTATAGGATTAAGAGATGTAAAGTACTTGGCACACATTAATCATTCAAAAAATGGTATCTGTTGCTATGTGTAATGTTATTATTGTCACATGATGCTCTGAGTCTTCCTTTGGCTGTTATTGTGGAGGTCTAACAATGTATTATTGTTGCTGTCACTTGATAAGGCAAGTCTGTGAAGTGTCACTATTGGATCACATGGGTTCTGGCATGTGTGAAGGTTCTATTGCAGCTATCACTGGACTCAGTTCCTGCCAAATCTTGTGTGTGTGTAATTCCCCTATCCTCTTAGCCTCCTACCTAAAGGGCTCCCAGCCAACAGAAACACAAGCCCATATGGGGAAAGTGAGCCATTCAGAGAGCTCCTGAGTCCACTTACCAAACAGCTCTGCAAAAGGGTCTCCACTACCGAAGAACTCCCGGAAGACCTCTTCAGGGCTGCGGAAGGTAAAGGTGAAGCCAGGCCCACCACTGCCAGCTTCTGCCCGAGATGGGCCAGTTCCTGGAGGAGAAACAGGACAAGGAGCAGGCTTCAGTCAGGTATCTTGTCCTCAGCCAGGGGATACCACCTAAGGTAAGGACCAGTCCTCCCCCTCCTCCCTGCCCCACTTCCATCCCTAGGCCCCACCCTTCCACCTACCTGCTCCTGTCAGCCCTTCCCGGCCATAGCGGTCATAGATTTCCCGCTTATGCTCTGCAAAGAGAGATAAGGTCATTTCTCCCTCCCTGTGGGACAATGGGTTCCCTCCCAAGCTAGGACCCTCAGAGGATTGCCCAGAGACTGACACTGGGAGTGGGGGAAGCAGAGTCCCCAGAAGAGAGAGGACAGGGGTTTTAGCAGCAGCTCAGTCCCTCACACAGCTGGTTCCTCCTCACCTGTAAAATTAATATAATCACAGCACCTAATATGTTATTGAAATACCAAATGACATAATCCATGTCATTGGGTGCATGGTGCCCAACATACAGAAAGTGTTCAATAAATCTTAGCTAATCATCACTATGTTTTTTTCTTTTCTTTTTTGAGACAGAGCCTCAAGCTGTCGCCCTGGGTAGAGTGCCATGGCATCTCAGCTCACAGCAACCTCCAGCTCCTGGATTTAAGCAATTCTCTTGCCTCAGCCTCCCAAGTAGCTGGGACCACAGGCGCCAAGCTAATCATCACTATGTTATATTACTCTGGGCTTAGCCTAAGTGTCACCTCCTCAGAGAGGTCTTTTGGGACCACCATAACCAAACAGGTAACTGTTACTCCCTATCACACCAACACCTTTCTCCTTGGCAAACTCTTCACAGCCTATGACTATGTCAACATATTTGCTGGTTACTGTCTGTCTTCCCGACTAGAATATGATAACCCTCAGGACAAGGACAATGCCCCTTCTGTGTGTGCAATTCCCCTACCCACTGTTTCCCTAGTACCTGGCACTGACAGCATTCAGTGAATACTTTTTTAGTGAAGGAATAAAAGGCAGACCTGGATTCATATCTCAACTCTATGTCTATGGCTTTGAGCAAGTTACTTCACCTCTCAGCTTCAGTTTCCTCACCCGAAAATGGGAGAAATAAAACCTGCCTCGCAGAATGGCTGCGAGAACTCATGGAGATTACACCTAGCAGTGCCAGGCACAGAGGAGCTCAGCACACATCAGTTACTGCCCTGCTTCCTTCCCCTGCCAGGACCCACATTGCTCCTGCCAGACCCTGGGGAGAGGCACTGAGCTGTCCCTGGGGACTGAGGGGGAACTTAAATGTCAGGCTGGAAAAAAGCACAGAGCAGACTGGGATGACAGAGGCATGGCTTTGGGAGGACGAAAATGGGGCATGAAGTGAGGGTGATATGCTGGGCCCTGCCCCCAGCCCTTACTGTCGGATAGCACTTCATATGCCTCGGCCACTTCCTTAAATTTCTTCTCAGCAAACTCTTTATTATCTGGGTTCTTGTCTGGGTGCCACTGAAGCGCCTTCTTCCGATACCTGCAGGAAACGGGTTCAGAGAGGAAGATCAGAGACAAATGCAGGCATTTCCCACCAGGGAACAGAGCGACCCATTTTCCCACCAGCCCAACATTATCCTTTCATCATTGGATCCCAGTCCTCCCAGCTACTAAGTCTGCCTCTGCTGCCATGTTTAATGGAGTTCCTCTCTCCCTGCTCTGCTGCCAGTGCTGTAACTGCATATTATGAGCAGATGATGATGCAAGGGTGAGAGTTGCCAGGGCATCCTACTGTGGGGTCCTAGACATGCCTCCTAACCCCTCCCTGCACTCACTGGACCAGGCTGCAAAGGTCGAGGGCACATATGGCTACGGAGAGTAGTGGGACACTCTCCTCCTCATAATGTCTGGGCATCTCTGCACTGTATCCTGAGAAAGTCCACCGGCTGGAACAGGCGGGGAGGTGGGGAGGTGGGGAGGCGGGGAGGAGGGGAGCTAATGTACACTGGTGAAGGACCCACAGCGCAGGTCCCAGCAGAACTTCACACTCTCTTGCCCTTCTCCTTCTGCTCTTCTAGGTCTCGCCCCCCACCACACACATGTGTCACTGTCAGGGAAACACCCCCCACCCCCGCCATGCTTTCTAAGGACCTGGTTCCCTTAAACACCTACAGGTGTCACTCAAGTGCCCATGGTGGTGGGCGGCAGAGGGTGAGAGGTTTTCTGATGCACACAGAGGCACTTACGCCTTCTTGATGTCATCAGCGGACGCACTTCGCGGCACGTCTAGGATTTCGTAGTAGGATGCCATGGCAACTCTCAGTCGTCAGGCGGACCTCCTTGGGGCTGCAGGAGAGAAGGAGTCAGGCAGAAAGAACCACGAGCCCCTCCCCGCGGCGGGAGACCGCCCGACTCCCGGTGGCGGGAGGAGCTCCGAGGTGGAAGCGGAGCTCGCCGGCTCTACTTGCGGCCGGTGACTAGGCTCCTTCCTGCAACCTTATCTGCCTCCGCAGGCCAGGGCCAAGGGTTATCTCGGTGTCCAGGCCCGGGGAGCCCTATCCTGGGTCCTCTAACTCCAGCAGCCTGGCCCTCGGCCCCCTGCTTGACCAGGACCCCGGGCCGCACCTCCTCCGCCGGGAGTCCCAGGCCTTCTGCGGCGCCCCGCCCCTGCCCCCCGCCGGGAACGGTCTGGCACCGGCAGGCCAGCTCGCGGCTGCTGCGTAGGACGCGCCCGGCCCCGCTGTGAGCGCAAGCGAGCGTCAGCGGCGCGGAAACTACTAGAGACACAGGGCAAGCCGGCTGGCCTGTCCCGGGGCCGGAGTGAGGGGGGCGAAATGCAGGGGCTGCTGGGAGAAGGGGGCGGAGCCGGCTATTTTGGGCTTGCACCAGGACTACGTCATCCTCAGATGGGACCTGGGACATGGCTGCACCTTCAGTCCAAACAGGATGCACCCGCGCAAACGCAGAAGCAGGGGCAGCCCACAAACAAGCTGCCCGGCCCCAGGCCTTCTGTCACTTTCTTATAAACGTGTTAACGATCTGGGCTTACCCACCTAGAAGACTCAGCTTACCCTCAGGGCCTAACTCCTCCCCTCCTTCAGCTCCCAGCTCCAGCGCCAGGTTCTCAAAGAGGCTGCCCTGACTTTCCTGAGTAGTCAGACCTGCCTTTTATGACATCTCATGGCGTTTCTTTCATCACGCTTGTCAAAGCCACAAATTACCATTTACTGGCTTGATTATTTCGTAACCATTCACCTCCCTTTCTAGAATGTAAATTCCACAGGGCAGGGATTGTGTCTTTTTTTCTCACTAGTGTATTGGGCAGCAATAAGGCTCAAAAACATCCATTGGATGATTAAATAATGAACAGATTATTTAATCTGTTGATTGAAGACGTTTGGGGGAGGTGAGGCTAAAGGGGACAGTAAAAGGGAATTCCTCAGATTCAAGTGTTTCCTGTGCCCATCCTGAATGGGCCTATTCCACCTCAAAACAATTCCAGGGTTCAGGCCTCGTGAGAGGGTTAGGGAAACTTCCAGACCTAGCTTTTGCTTGATACTATCCAGGCCAATGCACAGCATTAGTTGAGCACTATCTACAAACTAGATGTTTCCAGAATGTATAAAGAAGGAGGCAGCCCACTCCCTGCCTTCACAGAGCTGGAACTTGATAAGCTGGAACCAATCATTACCGCCTACTTGGAAACAGATCTGGGTTTACAGTCTGGCACTGCTGTGAGACTTGAGAAGACCTCTGAGGACCCAGTTTTTTCACTAAATATAAGCAGTGTCTAGTGTTGTTTGAAAGTCAGAGGAGACAAGGTACATAGTACGCATTACTAGTATAATCCTCTCTGCCATCATGAGAAGATTGGCCCATTATTGACCCAATTCCGTAATGATTACACTGAGTCCAGAAAAGCTAGGCGGACACTTCTCCAAAGAGAAGGGGTTGGGGGGCGGCTCCTGTGGCTCAGTGAGTAGGGCGCCGGCCCCATATGCCGAGGGTGGCGGGTTCAAACCCAGCCCCGGCCAAACTGCAACCAAAAAATAGCCGGGCTTTGTGGCGGGCGCCTGTATTCCCAGCTGCCTGGGAGGCTGAGGCAAGAGAATCGCGTAAGCCCAGGAGTTAAGAGGTTGCTGTGAGCTGTGTGATGCCACGGCACTCTACCCGAGGGCGGTACAGTGAGACTCTGTCTCTACAAAAAAAAAAAAAAAAAAAAAAGAGAAGGGGTTGGGCTGGACATGAGAAAGGAAAGTGATGTGCTTTGTCCAGTTTTTCTGGCCACCTGCCATCTGACCCTCCTGCCTACATGTGAGGAAGTCCCATTGCATGGGCCCTAATGGGAGGCAGGCCACCATTTACCACAAAGCTCCAAAATTGTTTGCCCAGACTTTTCAGCTATAAGGGGCCAGGCAAAAGACAAAAGCTGTGCCTATCCATGTTCCAGTTGGGACTATGAATCTGGACCAAGTCACAGAGAAGCAGGGCCCTTGAGAATTCATTTCTGTAGCCCTGATGTTAGCTGTTGAGCCAACAGAGCAAGCTCTAGTGTTTGGAGAGAAAATGTCAACCCTAGTGCCTGAGGTTGGAGTGGGGAGGTAGTCACTGCAGGGAGTGGAGGGGACAGGAGTCTCCTGCACAGGTTGTCCTGTGCCTTAACCTTGACTGTGGCACTGGCTACCCAAGCTTCCCTTGGAGCCTGCCTGTTTGCTGAGCCTTGTGCTAATTGGGATGTGGGGGAGGGGCTTTTTTTTTTTTTTTTTTTTGCAGTTTTTTGGCCACGGCTGGGTTTGAACCTGCCACCTTTGGCATATGGGACCAGCACCCTACCCCTTTGAGCCATAGGGGCTGCCCATGGGAGGGGCATTTTTTAAATGGCCAGAATGATCTTCTGCTATTTAGGAGTCCTGACTGGCCCAAAGATTAGGGCTAAAACATGGTTTAGACATGGTATAAGAGGAAGGGTTAGGTTAAGTCACTCCAAAATCTACCAAATCTCTGTCCTTTTCTTCTTGCTTCTCTTACCTTAACAGACATTTGTCTGGCACCTAGTGTGTATGTGGTTTTATATTAAGAATAGGAATATATGGCTCGGTGCCTGTGGCTCAAGCAGCTAAGGCGCCAGCCACATACACCTGAGCTGGCAGGTTTGAATCCAGCCCAGGCTGCCAAACAACAATGACGGCAGCAACCAAAAATAGCTGGGCGTTGTGGCAGGTGCCTATAGTCCCAGCTACTTGGGAGGCGAAGGCAGGAGAATCCCTTGAGACCAGGAGTTGGAGGTTGCTGTGAGCTGTGATGCCACGGCACTCTACCCAGGGTGACAGCTTGAGGCTCTGTCTCAAAAAAAAAAAAAAAAAAAAGAATAGGAATATAAGGCCATGTGCTGTGACTCATGCCTGTAATCCTAGAACTCTGGGAGGCCTAGGTGGGTAGGTGGGCTCAGGAGCTCAAGCCCAGCCTGAGCAAGTGCAAGACCCCATCTCTAAAAACGGCTTGGCTTTGTGGCAGGTATCTGTAGTCCCAGCTACTCCAGAGGCTGAGGCAAGAGGATTGCTCAAGCTCAAGACTTTGATGTTGCTGTGAGCTCTGACACCACGGCACTCTACCAAAGGTAACAAAGTGAAACTGTCCAAAACAATAAAGGCATAGGAATACAAAGGGGTTTAAATTCCAGTCCCTGTGCTCAAGGAGATAAAAATCTAGTTGGGACATAGACAAATGACCACTGAGAGAAATTATATGGAACACACCTAGAAGACAAAGGGTTAATTTCCTTTGTTCACAAGGAAATCCAACAGATTAGTAAAAGGCAAACAAAGCAACTTTTAAATGGGTAAAGGGCACAGATGACAGAAGAGGAAAGACTGGCTCTTACACAGATGAAAATCTTAATCTCATTCACACCAGGAACAAAATCTGCAACAAAATAGTTTTCTTTCTTTATAGAGACAGAGACTCACTTTATTGCCCTCAGTAGAGTGCCATGGCATCACAGCTCACAGCAACCTCCAACTCCTGGGCTTAGGCGATTCTCTTCCTCAGCCTCCCGAGTAGCTGGGACTACAGGTGCCCGCCACAATGCCCAGCTATTTTTTTGTTGCAATTTGGCCAGGGCCCGGTTCAAACCCACAACTCTCGGTATGTGGGGCCGGCGCCCTACCCACCTAGCCACAGGTGCCACCCACAAAAGTTTTGTTTCACTTAATGGATGATTGACAAAGACCAAAAAGCTTAATACATTGTATGGGCAAGACTGTGGGCACAGGCATTTTTATAAATTTACAGTGGTAAGGTAGGTAATTAGTATAATTTCTAAAATAGAGCAAGATAAGGTGCATCAAAATTAAAGATGCATAACCTTTGACCCAGCGAGTCTAAGAATGTATGGTTGTACGTAGTAGGAAGGAGGACCTAGAAGAGTTGCAACATTCTTTTTAATAGCAAATCATTGGAAACAGGCTCGGCACCTGAAGCTCAGTGGTTAGGGTGCTGGCCACATACACCAAGGCTGGCGGGTTCAAACCCAGAATGGGCCTGCAAACCAACAATGACAACTGCAGGGGCAGCGCCTGTGGCTCAAGAAATGGGGTGCTGGCCCCACGTACTGGAGATGGCAGGTTCAAACCCAGCCACGGCCAAAAAACTTTAATAAATAAATTAATTAATTAAAAAAAAAAACAATGACAACTGCAACAACAACAACAACAAGAAAAATACCCAGGCATTGTTTCAGGAGCCTATAGTCCCAGCTACTTGGGAGGCTGAGGCAAGAGAATTGTTTAAGCCCAAGAGTCTGAGGCTGCTGTGAGCTGTGACACCACTGGCACTCTACTGAGGACAACATAGTGAGACTCTGTCTCAAAAAAAAAAAAAGATTGGAAACAATCTACCCATTAATAGCAGACAGGTTAAATAAATAATGGCACCATACAATGGAATATTGCCACCAAAAAGAATGCGGCATAGCTATGGTTACTAACATGGACCATTTTCTAGATTTCTTGTTATCTGAAAAAACAAGGTGTAGAACAAGGTGTGTATTAAATGTGTATATTGAACAGTTATTATGTGTTATTGATACACAATCATACAGGTGGAGTATTCTTTTTTTTTAGACAGAGTTTCACTATATCGCCCTCGGTAGAGTGCCATGACATCACAGCTCACAGCAACATCAAACTCTTGGACTTAGAGGTTATGCGATTCTCTAGCCTCAGCCTCCCAAGTAGCTGGGACTACAAGCACCCTCCACAACTCCCAGCTATTTTTTTTGTTGTAATTGTTGTTTAGCAAGCCCAGGCTGGGCTAGAACCTACCAGCTTCAGTGTATGTGATGAGTACCCTAACCACCGAGCTACGGGTGCCATCCACAGGTGGAGTATTCCTAATCCAAAAATCCAAAATCTGAAATTTTTGAGCACTGACATAACACCACAATTGGAAAATTCCACACCTGACCTCCTCTATACAAACTTGTTTCCTGAAAAAAATTATTTAAAATACTGTATACCTTTACACTATATTTATAAGGTATATATGAAATATAAATGAATTTCATGTTTAGACTTGGGTCCCATCCCCAAGATATTTCATTGTGTATATGTAAATATTCCCAAATCCAAAACACTTCTGGTCCTAAACATTTCAGATAAGGAATACTCAACCCATATACATGTAGAAGTCTCTGAAAGGAGCCAGGAGCAGCCGCTCACACCTGTAATCCCAGCACTTGGGAGGCTGAGGCAGGTGGATTGTCTGAGCTCAGGTTCAAAATCAGCCTGAGCCAGAGCGAGACCTTGTCTCTAAAAATAGCCAGGTGTTGTGATGGGCACCTATAGCCCAAGAGTTAGAGGTTGCTGTGAGCTATGACACCACGACACTCTACTGAGGGTGACCAAGTGAGATTCTGTCTCAAAAAAGAAAACAAATCTCTGGAAGGAAACACTAACAAAAAAATTAACAGTGGTAGTTACCAAGAAGGGGATAAGATGAAGGAGATATTGTCCTTGTTCATAAATCTTTTTGGTATCTTTTGAATTCTGAAGCATGTACACATAATAACTGTTCAAAGACATACATAATTTTTGAAATCTATTTGAGGAACTAAGTCATCAATAAGAAGCCAAGTGCTACTGTACCAAGGCAGCCCATGCCAAGTGCCAAACAAGTAATAGAGACAGAGTAGGTGGCTCGGTGCCCGTAGCTCAGTGAGTAGGGCACCGGCCACATATACCAAAGCTGGCGGGTTTGAGCCCTGGGCAGGCCTGTTAAACAACAATGACAACTGCAACCAAAAAATAGCCAGGCATTGTGGCGGGTGCCTGTAGTCCCAGCTACTCGGGAGGCTGAAGCAAGAGAATCGCTTAAGCCCAAGAGTTTGATGTTGCTGTGAGCTGTGACACCATAGCACTCTACTGAGGGCAACATAGTGAGACTCTGTCTCAAAAAAAAAAAAAAAAAAGACACAGAGTCAGTGCTGGGAGGGACGGGGGGTGAGAACATAGCCTTGGAGGCAGGCATGTTCCTGAAACATCAGAGGCCAGGGAATGAATTTATTGGGCAGAATTTAAGCCAGTCTCTGTGTCTGCCTTCAGGAGGTAATTTTACCCTGGCTTTAGGAGCGTCAGGGATGAAAGCATTCTCCTTCACTGAGGAGTCCCCAGAAGCCAGGCTGGTTGGTGCTCTCTGATGCCCAGTAAGCCTGGGTTGCCACCTCCCCACACCCACACCCAGTCCAACCCAGGCCTGCCAGGGCCTGCTAGCAGCATTACTAGCTGGAAGGCCTCAGAGGTCTGAGAGGAGATGACCATACAGCCACCTAGGGTGGGCTGACTGGTACAGCAGACAAAAGAGGACAGAGGGCTGGATACCCAGCCATACTGGCAGGTAAAGACTCCACCTCCATCTCAGCCCTCTCTCCTGACCTGTTCCAGGCCTTCACCCCACCTCCTATGAGTTGTTGAGGGGTACTTTCTAAAGGGCACTGATAGCCCCAAAACCAGCCCCCAAAGAAGCCTCTGCCTCCATTCAGACCCAGAAGCTGAGGCCATTCGCCCCACCTGATGCCCTCTACCCAGAGTCTAGCCAAGACACAATCAAGAGTCACCTCCTCCCTGCCCTTGAGGTACTTGAGTCACAGTCTGGGCAGTAGAGACCTGGCAGGTCCAGAAGAGGTGGCGTCTCTGTGGTGTCTAGAACCACTATGTGTAAGAAATGAAGGCATCCGAGGAAAAGGATAGGTAGCAGCATAAGCTCTGGCCAGGCTAGCCTGGGTTTGAACCCTAACTCTTCGATTTTTTAGCTGAGTAACTTTGGACAAGTCACATAACTTCATTGAGCCTCAGTCTGCACATCTGTAAAATAGATGTTTATTTATGGTGGCACCTGTGGCTCAGTGAGTAGGGTGCCAGCCCCATTACTGAGGATGGCAGGTTCAAACCCAGCCCCTACCAAACTGCAACAAAAAAATAGCCAGGCGTTGTGGTGGGCGCCTGGAGTCCCAGCTACTCAGGAGGCTGAGGCAAGAGAATCGCTTAAGCCTGAGCATTTGAGGTTGCTGTGAGCTGTGATGCTACAGCACTCTACTGAGGGTGATAAAGGGAGACTCTGTGTCTAAAAAAAAAAAAAAAAGGCATTCATTTAACAAGTTTATTCAACAAATATGTATTGAGCATCTATTATGTCAGACTACATTTGGGTCACTGAGAGTAAAACAGAGAAAACAGACCCAGTCTTTGTTCCTATGAGCTTCATTCCAGAATAATTCAGAATAGTACAAAATACTATCTGTACAGTCCTCAGGATAAACATCATGTGGACACAGGGTCCGGCACATGTTAGATGCTCAGTAAATGATAACTACTTCTTGGAATTTGAAGGGCTTCCAAACTAACCACTCTTCCTTTCCCAAATTTGAAACCAATTGAGAGATAGAAGTCAGATAGATAGAAATCTTTCATGTCATTTTAGTGAAAAAAAAAATTAGAAGACATAGCTGAGCTATTCAATCAGAATAGGTTTCTATTTTTTTAGATGAATTTTTAAATTTATTTTTTTATTTCAGATTAATATGAAGGTATAGACAAGTAGTTTATGTTGTTTGAGTTTCTGAGGTAAAGTCCAAATTGTAGCTGTGTCCTTCAACCAGGAAGAGGTGTGCCATATACCTTGACATTGTGCCTGTTAGGTAAGAGCACACCAATCCTCCCCCTTTCTCCCCTCTCCCACCTACTTGAGTTTAATTGTGTTTTTCTCTTGTATGGCAGTGTATTTATCGGTCTACTGTTTTCGTATTAGTACTGAGTACATAGGACACTTGTTTTTCCATTCTTGTGATACTTTACTAAGTAGAATGTTCTTAAGTTAATAAAAAAAGATTCAAAGGGCGGCGCCTGTGGCTCAAGGAGTAGGACGCCAGTCCCATATGCCGGAGGTGGCGGGTTCAAACCTATCCCCGGCCAAAAGCCACAAAAAAATAAAATAAAATAAAATAAAATAAAAGATTCAGGGCGGCGCCTGTGGCTCAGTGAGCAGGGCACCGGCCCCATATACCGAGGGTGGCGGGTTCAAACCCGGCCCCGGCCAAACTGCAACAAAAAATTAGCCGGGCGTTGTGGCGGGCGCCTGTAGTCCCAGCTACTCGGGAGGCTGAGGCAGGAGAATTGCCTAAGCCCAGGAGTTGGAGGTTGCTGTGAGCTGTGTGACGCCACGGCACTCTACCCGAGGGCAATAAAGTGAAACTCTGTCTCTACAAAAAATAAAAATAAAAAAAATAAATAAAATAAAAGATTCAAAAGCTCCACTTTTATGGCTGAATAGTATTCCATGGTATACATATACCACAGTTTGTTAATCCAAAATGGGCTTCTAAATACATCCACTGAATTACATTACCCCACCCCCACCACACACATGTACAACTACAGGCCTCTCCCTTCCTAGGAAAGAGCCTCCTCTAAAAGCTTGAACCTCAAAGAAGAGTTGAGGATACTTCCTCTTTCTGGGAAATCATTCCAGAAGGGAGCAAGCTGCCGAGCCAGGCATGCCTGTCCTGTCTTCTTCTCTAAACCCCCACTGTCCCGTGACTTCCAGTTCATTCTCTACTTACTACAAAGTAATTATGGAAGAGTGACAGGGACAGGAGATGGGGCCAGAGAGGAAGGGAACAAATCACTCCATTTCTATTTTTACTTCCCACAGGTCTTGAGGGGCTCCCCAGTACTGGGCCCAGTGCAGATAAACGAGGTGACTTGCCTGTTCTCTGAGATCCTTTCCCACCTTCCCTGCTCTGTCCTGATGGACTGCTCACCCTTTGCCCTGGGTCCCCCTACTGTCTTGCTACTGTTTAGAGGCAGCAGATACAACCCACTGGCTGAAGACTGAGGGTGGGAGGGAGGGAGAATTCCCTTGTAAAGCCAGTGGCTTCTGATGGCTCTGAATCCTGCCAAATTTCATGCCTTCCAAGGTCCTACCTGCTCCTTCTGGGTAGCTCTGCAGTGGTTCCAGCTCCTTCCTGGTGGTCCCAGCTCCAAGGCTCTGGCATCACATCTCATCCTTTGGCTTCTCTAGCCAAAGGGTAACAAGCTTCCAGCCATTGCTAACTTTTGGGTTGCCTTCCCAGCATCCAGACTTGAGATGTGACACTAAGTCTGGGGAAAGGAGACTGCAAGAGGGACAGAGCTGAGGGAGACATTGAGAACTGACTTTTCTGGGGTAGAGTGAGATAGGGATTGCCCTGGTTCTAGTACCTCCAATGGTTAAACCATCTCCCCCATCCCAGCAGGGGTTGTAGAAAATCCATAGGAAAGGATTTAAGGGCCACCATCATTTGGAAGTGGAATCTTGAAGTTGTTCTTGCATAACAAAGTAGAATTGAAAAAAGGACAATTATCTTCATCAGAAAGTGTTGAGTGTTGATGGAGATTACTGGGATGTAAGCCCCTAACCCCCGCTTGTTGCTGCCACTGTGACAGTTTTGCTTCAATGTCAGCCACCACTATTACCCTGCCTGAATGTGTTTTCAAGAAATGGGACGGGATATGGGGTGGCCTTGGAACTCAGGGCTGAGTGACAGAGCTTCTGTACATTTGGGGTTGTAATTGGCTACAGCAACTAGGAGGGCATAACCACAGGCTTCCGTGCCCTCCAGTTACACAGCAGGTCTTGCTGTGGTACTTGGGGACATAGCCATGGCAGGGGCTGATCATCACTCACTGATCATGGTGGGCACCAGATCCACAAACGCTGCCTGGGGCACATGTATTTCAGCCCCAGTTTCACTAAAGAAGGTGTTGAAGGAGTTGTACCCTTCCCCAAAGGTCTTGTCTCTGGGCATCTGCCCATCTGGTTGAATCCCATGTTCCAAGCAGTAGAGCTCCCAGCAGCCTGTGCCAGTCTGCATTCTGGCCTGCCCCATGTGGACTGAGATACACTCATGCTGAGCCAGCACAGGGCACAGAACAGCCTTGGCAGAGACAAGCCTATCATGCCTGGACATGGTTCCTGCCTGTCTTCCTTGAGTGATTCTCTGACTGAGGGACAAGTTTCCTGGACTCTTCTCTCCTTGCCCCACCTCTCACATCTAAGCATTTACTGGTGGCATGGAGGACCAACAGGCATTGGCTCTAGGGGGTGAGCCAAAACCCAATGGGACAGCAGAAAAATGTAGGCAGTTCTAAGATTATAGAGTCTTGTTCAGTGCCTAAGCATCTCCATAAGGAGCATTGAGGGGATCGAATGAATCTAGCAGAGCACAATGAACCTAGCAGTGCACAGCCACCTGTGTTCAAAAAGAAATTAGGAGCCATTGGTAGGGAAGCAAAGAAAAATACTATGAAGATGTATCTGGATGCTGTGGCTCACAGCCATAATCCTAACGCTTTGAGATGCTGAGGTGGGAAGATTGCCTGAGGCTAGGAGTTCAAGACCTGAACCTACAAAAAATAGAGCAGTTGGCTAGGCATGGTGGCACACACCTGTAGTCCTGGCTACTCAGAAGGCTGAGGTGGGAGAATGGCTTCAGGCCAGGAATTGGAGGTTGCAGTGAGTTATAATGATGCTACTTGCAATCCAGCCTGGGCCACAGAATGAGACCCACTGTGTCTCTAAAACAAAGACAAACAAAAAAGATGAAGAAAACATGAGAAAATATTAACATTGGAATTGGAATAATGGTTCTCTCTGGCTGGGGAGTGTGGTTAAAGCAATTGGAAAGGGATTCTGTTTCTCAAGCTTGGTAGCTGCTGTTTGTTACATTATTTTTTATACCTTTTTGCATGTTCGAAATACCTGTATGTCTTTTTTTTTTTTTAGAGAAAGAGTCTCACTTTATCGCCTTTGGTAGAGTGCCGTGGCATCACAGCTCACAGCAACCTCCAGCTTTTGGGCTTAGGTGATTCTCTTGCCTCAGCCTCCTGAGTAGCTGGGACTACAGGTGCCTGCCACAATGCCTGGCTATTTTTTATTGCAGTTTGGCAGGGCCAAGTTCAAATCCGCCACCTTGGGTATATGGGGCCAGCACCCTACTCACTGAGCCACAGGCACTGCCCAAGTATGTCATAATTTTTTATTGAGGGTATTTTCTCCATAAATGTTACATACACTTCACTGACTTTTTTTTTCTTTTTTTTTTTTTTTTGTAGAGACAGAGTCTCACTTTACCGCCCTCGATAGAGTGCCATGACGTCACAGGACTCACAGCAACCTCCAGCTCTTGGGCTTCCGTGATTCTCTTGCCTCAGCCTCCGGAGCAGCTGGGATTACAGGTGCCTGCCACAACGCCTGGCTATTTTTGGTTGCAGTTCAGCCGGGGCTGGGTTTGAACCCGCCACCCTCAGTATATGGGGCCGGCAACCTACTCACTGAGCCACAGGCGCCACCCTTCACTGACTTTTTTATATGACACGAGGGCCTTGACTTCTTATGATTTTTAGATGACTAGGATTGATCCATTAAATATTCTATATTATAGCCCCATTACTTCTCTATTTGTCTTGATCATGAGCCTTAACCTCATTGTTGACGTTCTCCCCTGTGAAATGAGGGCAATAATATAGTCAGAGTACCTTCTAGAATGGCTGTGAGGATTGACAAAAGAATGAATGAAAGCACCCAGCCCACTGCTTGGTGAGTGCATACTAGGGGACACCATACATGTCAGGTTTCTTTACCAACTTCCCACCCCAAACCCTTGTGTCATAGTAAGAGAAAGTAATGAGTAGAGCTGGGAAAAATTTAGGAACTCAAGCACTTTGGAAATTCCAGGTCCAGAAGGGAAAGCTAACTCAACTCACCAATTACCTAGCAAGGCCACCGCTGGCTGCTGCACATCTGAGCTACCCAGACCACAAAGCCAGACATCATTCTGGCCCCTCAGAACTGCTGGCCTACACAAGGGGTCTGTGGCCTCTAGGGGAACAATGCTTCATACTGTGGAGCAAAAGATTTGGGGTGAAGAACTTAGCCTCTGGAGTCACACAGACCTAGCCTCAAATTCTCATCCCTCTATAACCTGGGACAAGTTACTGCACCTCAACTTCCCTAGAACCTTTTTCTTGACTGTAGAAATAGAATAATCTCATATCCAGCAGACTTTGTTGTTATTGTTTAGCTCCCATTTATTAAGCACTAATTAGGAGTCAGACACTGTGCTCCCCATTCACTTATGTTATCTCATTTAATCTTTAGAATAATTGCCTTTGGTAGGTGCTTTTGTTACCCCTATTTCACAGATGAGGAAACTGACCCTCAGAGAGATTAAGCAGCTTGCTCAAGGTCATGAATACAACCAAGAAGTTCACAGCAGGAACATCCTGGCACCAGTTATGTTCTTAACCAAACTTTTCTCTTCTATCCTGCCCAGTGAGGAGACAGGTAAAAGGTATCAGATGAGCCTTGAACACAGTCAGCTCTCCATGATGGGAGCAGCTCCCTTTCTCTCCTCACCGGCTCCCATACTGATCTGTAACTGGAAGGAGGGATGAGACAAAGCTGTAGCAGATGGGCAGGGCTAAGGGAGAAGTCAGAGGGTAGCAGTCTCCATGCAGGATGTATCGGCAGAGGTGGGAGGTGGACCAGAGCCCATGGGTGAATCTGTGGCAGGGCCCAGAGTTTGGAGATTCAGCCAGTACAGCCAAGTGGCTCCCCATCCTGCTCCAGTCCTGTTTACCCCACACTCCCACCCCTAAACTCAGAGCTCTGCTGCACATACTGAGTATACCATCAACCTACCCTTCCACACCTGCTGAGCATGCCCCCCACACTGGCACACCTAGGGGGCCACACTCACGTCTGAAGTCTCTTTCTCTCTCACCACCTCACCACACACTGTACCCTGTGAGCACCTGGACTTCTGAGGTTCCCCTTCATGAGACATCTTGGGCCCACTGTGACCCCCTTTGCCTGCTCAGCCCTCAACTTCTGCTCACCATGATGGATAAATGGGGACAGTCTGGGGACCTCTATCTTCTACCTACTATTCCCATGGCCATCCGGTCAGCCTCCTTTTACTCTCTGGTCAACTCACAGCCCTAGAAGGGGAAGCCTGTTGACTCAGTTACAAAGTAGCAGGAAATGGGATCCTAGTGGCATGGGCAGAGGAGGAGGCAGGGTTAGTAACCCCCAACACAGGCCCCCAGGTCCCAGGTCCCATATGATCTATTATCAGTCATGTATCTCATTTCCTGATGGCACAGGCTGGACATCACAGATGGGAGAGGATTTAGAAATCAAGCCTCCTGTGCTCCAGCCCTGCTGCCACCCCCTGGGCTGGAAGAGGAGTGTGGATGGGGCTGAGAAGGTGTCTGCAGTGATCCAGAAATAATGAGTCCTTGGGCCAGAGATCAAAGCCTCAGGGCATTCTGGGTGGAAACTCCAAATGTCCTGAAACAAAGGGAACCAGAGCTTGGTTTTAGTGCTGCCTCTAATACCTACTAGCACTTTACTTCTTTTTGCCTCAGTTTTCTCATCTGTAGAATGGAGAGAGGAGTGTTTTGAGGATCAGACAAAGTAAAAAAGTCCAGAATCGCTGTCGCTGTCAACAGGCAAAGCAAGAGTATGGGCAAGGTCTCAAGGCTATTCTTAAATGTCTCCTCCATTCCACTGCTTCTCTAGCCTGGCCTTATGTCTCCATTATGTTACCACAGGAGTCTCCCTATTGCCTTAGGCAAAATTCTGAAATGAAAATGTGAATCTCTAGCATCTATATCCTGCTTTATGATCCTGAAGGCACCTTCACTCCTTTGAGTCCCTCTACAACTGTGTGAGGTAGGCAAGGCACAGTCTCCCTTTCCTATGATGGAGAAAAGGAAACTGAAATTTCTGGTATCCTGGTATTATCACACAGGGGTTAATTTGTGGTGGAATTAAGATTCATCTGGGACTCTTTTTTGCACTCAATGTTCACTGTCCCACAGCCCCTCCTGTGTCTTTATCTCCTTCCTCCCAATCTTCAATGCTATGGCCAGTCAGGGTCACTCCCTTGCATATCCTTAACTCTCCTGCCTGCCTGTAGCTTCAGCAACCTTGTTGGACTGAACCACAACCCTGGTCAAATTCATTTCTTCAGCATCTCTGTGCTTACACTCATCAGTTGAACAGTGGCTATGGAAAACCCCAGAAGCATGCTGATGGATCTTCCAAAGGCATGACCACTAACCTCAAATGGATCCTAAGGCTGCTTGGAAACCATAGTACAGTAGTCTCTCCTAACCCACAGTTTCTCTTTCCATGGTTTCAGTGACCCTTGGTCAACCACGGTCCAAAAATTCTAAAAGGGAAATCCCAGAAGTACACAATTCATAAGTTTTAAAATGCATGCTGTTCTGAGGAATGTGATGAAATCTCATGCCATTCTACTCAATTTCCTCCTGGGACCTCCCTTTGTCTAGCATGGGCACATGGAGGTGCCTCTGCCCTCCTGTGCCCCACAGGCCAGTACATAGGACAGATACCACCAAACAAATGCAGTGGTCCCCCTTATCTTCAGTACAGTATAATATGCATTTTTTTTTTTTGAGATAGAGTCTCACTTTGTCACCCTCAGTAGAATGCCGTAGCACCATAGCTCATAGCAACCTCTTGCCTCAGCCTCCCAAGTAGCTGGGACTACAGGCATCCACCACAATACCCAGATGTTTTTAGACAAGGTCTTACTCTTGCTCAGGCTGGTCTTGAACTTGTGAGTTCAAGCAATCTACCTGCTTCAGCCTCCGAGAGTACTATGATTAGACTCATGAGCCATCACGCCTGGCCAAAATCTGACATTATTAGCAGGTTTTATTATATTGGCTGGAATGCTCTAAATTCATGAAAGCTTTTGAGAAAATAAATCTTCAACTCCTGACCCCTTAAAAAATGTATGTTGAAGCAGGAGTAAATAAAAAAATGTATGTAATGATCTAGACAGACACAAAACAGCATGCTTTAGTTCCTCCCATATCCCCAACTGCTATCTGGTGATAAAGAATTCTCAGAAGACAAAATGTTGTTTTTTTTTTTTCTAGAGAGAGTCTCACTTTATGGCCCTCGGTAGAGTGCCGTAGCCTCACACAGCTCACAGCAACCTCCAACTCCTGGGCTTAGGCGATTCTCTTGCCTCAGCCTCCCGAGTAGCTGGGACTACAGGCGCCCGAGAAGACAAAATGTTTTAAGAATTCATCAGGTAGAAAGAATCTCACCAGTGTAAAGAACCTTGATCTGGTGTCTCTGCTCATTCTTTGCAGACCATTTTTGAATTCCGAAGGTATAATTATACATTGCACATGCATTTGTGAGATAAGATAAACATAATGCTTATATCCCACGAGTCAGGCTTAAAGGTTTCTTAAAACTGTGTGCAGTGGTAGGAACTTCATGTTGTATCAAGGCAGGATCAATATTAAGCTACTGAACTCTTAATGAATTATCATAGATAAAAATTTACTGAAAACCAATATGAAAATCTGTCCCCAAAAAACACAAGAGTAATGTGTGATTTTCTTGTTTTAAGATGTCCAAAAGTTGTGTTTTTTGTTTATTTTAAAAAGTTCTACACAGGGAAGACTTCCAACTTGGGTCTTCTCATTTGCTAGAAACTCTGGTGCTTTTTACTGTCTGTATTCCTTTCTGTCTAATAAAATACTATCTTACCATTGGAAAAATAAAAAAATAAAAAAGGTCTACACACTATTCAAATACATATAAGAAGCCTTTTGGGGGCCTGGTGTGGTGACTCACGCCTGTGATATTTGCACTCTGGGAGGCCAAAGCGGGAGGATTGATTGAGCTCAGGAGTTCAAGACCTGCCTGAGCAAGAGTGAGACTCGTCTCAACTAAAAATAGAAAAATTTAAGGGAAAAGAAAAAAGAAAGAAAAATTAACTGGGCATTGTGGTGAGTGCCTGTAGTCCCAATTACTCAGGAGGCTGAGCAGGATCCCTTGGACCCAGGAGTTTGAGGTTGAGGTTGCTGTGAGCTAGGCTGATGCCATGGCACCCTAGCCTGGGCAACAGAGTGAAATTCTGTCTCAAAAAGCAAAAAAAAAAAAAAAGGCTCCGTGCTTGTAGCTCAAGCGGCTACGGTGTCAGCCACATACACAGGAGCTGGCAGGTTCGAATCCAGCCCAGGCCTGCCAAACAACAATGACAACTACAACCAAAAAATAGCTGGGTGTTGTGGTGGGCACTTGTAGTCTCAGCTACTTGGGAGGCTGAGGCAAGAGAATCACTTAAGCCCAAGAGTTGGAGGTTGCTGTGAGCTGTGATGCCATGGCACTCCACCCAGGGGGACAGCTTGAGGCTCTGTCTCAAAAAAAAGAAGCACTTTTGTATGCTGACTTCATTATGACAATTCTAGCTAATTTATGAAGGATTAGGGATACACATCTTTACCAGTGTACATGAGAAATAAACTCTGAAAAAAGCAATTTCTAGGGTTGCTAGAAAGGACTGTATTGAGGGATTTACCTTAGGGGAATAGGCACTAATTATAAGATTATAGCCAAGAGGAGTGGAAGACATCACGAGATGCTTCAGCTTCTTCTAAATTTTGAATATTGAATAATTTAATATATCACTCAAATGTGATATCTATATTTGTATTATCCTTCTCTTTGCAAGAAATTGAATAGCAGCAAATTTATCTCTCCTGATACAGGCAGGCCTGAGAATAGCTTTATTATAAACACGATGAAAGGTTTTAAGTAAGCATTGGTGTTCTAGAGAGATGACTCCAGCTGCTGTGTAGAGAATGCATGCTAGGTGTTCAAGAATAGATGCAGGAAGCTGGGCAGAGGCTACTGCAGGCATCCAGGAATGAGGAGATGGTAGCAGGGATGGCAAGAAGTATCTTGGTCACTGGCCAGCTGCAGTGGCTCATGCCTGTAATCCTAGCACTCTGGGAGGCCAAGGTGAGTGTATTGCTTGGGCTCACAAGTTCAAGACCAGCCTGAGCAAAAACGAGACCCTGACTAAAAAAAAAGAAAGAAAGAAAGAAAGAAAAACTGAGGCAAGAGGATTGGCTGGGTACAGTGGCTCATGCCTATCATCCCAGCACTTGAGAGGCTGGGCATGGTGGGCATCCATAGTCCCAGCTACTTGGGAGGCTGAGGCAAGAGAATCACTTAAGCCCGAGAGTTTGAGGTTGCTGTGAGTTGTGACAGCACAGCACTCAACCAAGGGTCATAAAGTGAAACTCTGTCTCAAAAAAAAAAAAGAAAAATTAAGAAGATCACTTGAGGGCGGTGCCTGTGGCTCAAAGGAGTAGGGCACCAGACCTGGCCAGACCTGGCCAGACCCAGACCTGGCCAAAAACTGCAAAAAAAAAAAAAAAAAAAAGATCACTTGAGCCAAAGGGTTGGAGGTTGCTATGAGCAATGACGCCACAGCACTCTACCAAGGGCAACAGCTTGTACCTCTGTCTCAAAAAAATAGATAGATGAATAAATAAATAAAAGAAGTATCTTGGTCAGTAGTAAAGCAGAGGATATGCTAATGTGAGCCATGGTAGAGCTCTCCAAGTGCACAAAGAGCTAAAAGCAAGGAATTGCCAGGGTTACCTTCCTTCTGGAAATTTTTTTCTTTTTTTAGAGGCAGAGTCTCACTTTGTCACCCTTGGTAGAGTGCCGTGGCGTTACAGCTCACAGCAACCTCCAGTTCTTGGGCTTAGGCGATTTTCTTGCCTCAGCCTCTGGAGTAGCTGGGACTACAGGCACCCGCACAATGCCTGGCTATTTTTTTGTTGCAGTTTGGTCGGGCCCGGCTTCAAACCCGCCACCCTTGGTATATGGGGCCGGCACCCTATTCTCTGAGCCACAGGCACCGCCCCTAAATTCCAAGGGAGAATATATTCTTTGCCCTATCTCCTTTTTTTTTTGAGACAGAGTCTCAAGCTGTCGCCCTGGGTCGAGTGCCATGATGTCACAGCTCACAGTAACTTCAAACTCTTGGGCTTAAGCAATTCTCTTGCCTCAGACTTCCAAGTAGCTGGCACTACAGGCTCCTGCCACAACTCCCGGCTATTTTTTTAATTGCAGTTGTCATTGTTTTAGCTGGCCCAGGCTAGGTTCGAACCCACCAGCCCTGGTGCATGTGGCCAGCACCCTACCCACTGAGCTACGGCCTCCCCCTTTGCCCTATCTTCAAGCAGTGATTTTCAAACTGTGTGCCATGAGAGGATCTTAGATGTGCCATGAAAATTTTTAAATATCATTAATTATTTTCAAAAGAAGTTCAAAGCACAGTAAATGTATTCTTTTTTACTGATCAACGTAATTTAAGTGTTCATGGAAGTTTAACTATAGGTTAAAGTGGCCATGAGATAAAAAAAAGTTTTTAACTATAGGTTAAAGTGGCTCAGCTGAGTAGGGCACCGGCCCCATATACTGAAGGTGGCAGGTTCAAACTTGGCCTCGGCCAAACTGCAACAAAAAATAGCCAGGTGTTGTGGCGGGCGCCTGTAGTCCCAGTACTTGGGAGGCTGAGGCAAGAGAATCGCCAAGAGCTGGAGATTTCTTTAAGCTGTGACACCACAGCACTCTACCAAGGGCAACAAAATGAGACTCTATCTCTAAAAAAAAATTAAAAAAAGAAAAAGAAAAACACTGTTCTAGAGAATCTCTTAACTGAGGGGTGGTTTGGGGTATGGCCCAACACCATGATAATTTCTAACTTTTTTCATATTCTAAATGTTATGGGGGTTAACACACTGTGAAGACCAAAAAATCATTTCTAAGAGGGGATTTGGCCTGATCATCAATTTGCAACTTCTGGCTTCTTAGAGTTCTTATTCAAATTTTAGTCCCATCTCTGAAGTGAAACAATTCATCTGATGTGCACCTAGCAAATGCATACCATGTGTGCTGAGTACCATATAAGGAACTAGAAATACAAAGGTGAATAAGATATAGTCTATACCTTCAACAGTTTGCTAGCTAGTAAGACGGCAATGCACACAAGTAACTACACAGCATGATGTTCTATAGGCACTAAAATAAATGTGAACAAAGTGCTCCAAGAACCCAGATAGCTACTTACACAATGCTTTGGCGTGAATGCACACATCCTTAAATCCTTCTGATATGCACAATCTGAAGATGCTATGTCACTTTTACAAACAAAGAATCTGCACCTGAAAGACAAAGAGATTTATGGTTTTGCTTAAGATAGCTCAGGTGTCTTACAATATTTATTCTGCTGGGGTGAGGGTGCACAAGTAAAAAACAGGGTCAGAGATGGTCTGCAGGATGCCTTGTGTCCTGTGATCATGAAGGCTCCTTCCTTTATGTAGACCACAACTCCTTTCCCTAAAGCAGCCTCACCATATGCCCCTGTCAATGTCTTTCTCTCTTTCTTTTCTTTTTTGCAGTTTTTGGTTGGCGCCAGGTTTGAACCCACCACCTACCACCTCTGGTATATGGGGCCAGCGCCCTACTCCTTGAGCTACAGGCACTGCCCCTTAATTTCTTTTTTTCAATCAACGAATCTTATTCTTTTAACTAGATGGAAAGTCTACTGGGGAGACTTTGTCATCTTTCACCATATCAGTTCCCACATCTTGCCTAAGTCAAGTGCCAATTAGCTATTTTGTTGATAGAAAGTTGCCATTACTAGTTATTTTATAGATACTTTGTTGTATTATCAGATAGCTGTGAGGAAATGCTATGGGAGGAGAGGCAGGTGAACCCTTTTCAAGAAGTGACCAGCCTGGGCAGCGCCTATGGCTCAAGGAGTAGGGCGCCAGCCCATTTACGGGAGGTGGTGGATTCAAACCTGGCCCTAGCCAAATAACTGCCAAAAAAAGTGACCAGCCTGGGAGAAAGAGTTCTTAAGGATGTGCTAACCAGCAGCATAAGAGGGCTTGAGAAAATGTAAGGCAAGTAAGAAAAAGCAGAAGTAGCTCAAAAAGGCCTATTCTTGCAAGAAATGGAAAGAACCCTAGGAAGAAAGACTGGCTTCTGCTGAGGTCTGGGGCAGAACATTGAGGCCATTAAGATAGAGAGCGCACAAGAAAAAAAAAAAGACGCAGATCACAGATCCTGACCTCCGACTAGAGACAGAAAACGATGGGAAAATCAAAATCAGTCATGATATCAGAATCTCGATTGTCTTTTCTCTTCAAAGTCAACATTCTGACTTCACAACAGCACTTCCAGGATGGAATCATTATCTCCTCTTCACTGATGAAATTGTCAAACTCAGTGAGGTTAAGTCACTTGCCCAAGGTTACACGGGGTAGTCTGGCAACAGGAAAGCGGGCAGGTGGCCTCAGCGAGGGTTCACTAATAGTGACGGCACTGATGACGGGGCCACTGACCAGCGGGCGGCCGGCGAGTCGCAGCAGATTCCTGGGGTCGGCCCTGGCAGATAAGCTGCGGGGCTCATCTGTACAGGAGAGTCTAAGGGATCAGCAACCTGGGGCTCAGGTTGTGCAGCCTCGGGTCCTCAGCCGCCCACCGGCGTCGGCGAGGGCCTGCCGCCCCAGCGGGGGACCAGCAGGCGGCGTGCCGCTGGAAAGGGATCCCTGGGGAAGGGCCGGAGAGGCACTGCGGGCCGAAGAAGCCTCCCAGGAGGAGGGGCGGGGAAGGCACTGGCGAAGGCCAGTTGCAGCTCGCTGGTAAGGACGGCCTAGAGGGCACTCGGCCTAAATCAGAAAACCTAGACGACCGGCGCCTCCATGACTCAGGTACAGGTTGGACGCGACCTGTCACTGCATCCAGCGTGTCTGCTACGGACCTCAGGAGCCTAGAGTATCGTCTCAAAGCCGGGAACGAAGGGTTAAAGGCGGGGTCGCTACTCCTAACTCACGCCCGACAGGTGAGGGACCCGGGAGCGGCAGGAGGCGGGGTCCCGGCCTGGCCCCACCCCTCGGGGGGCCGTCTACCCTTCGGGGGCGTGGCTTCCTGGCCGCCCAGCCCCTAGTGAGAGAGTGGGCGCCAGAGGCCCGTCCCCGCCTATAAGAGCGGTGCGGCACTGCAGCTAGCGCAGTTCTCACTGAGACCCGTCACCCCGACTCAACGTGAGACGCACCGTCCGGACTAGCTCACCATGGTGAGTGCATCCCCGCCGGGATCGTGCCTGTCCTGGAATTGCCCCTCTCTTTCGGAGAACTCTCCCTCCAGGGATCCCTGGGGACCTCTGCCGGGCATTCCAGGTCTAGAGGAGGTGCAAGGTTTTGCATCTCCCTTCCGCAATCCCCTCCTGGTGACTTTGTCCGGGGCATGTTGTCCTCCTTCGGAGGCTGGGGATGGGCTGGAGTGGTGTAGGATTCTTCACCAGCAGAGAGGAGCCTCTTAGCGGTCCCTTCCTGCCTCGCCAAGCATTTGAGCCCCGACCTCCTGAGAGTCACGCGATCCCGCGCCCGGTCCTTTCGGCGAGCTAAGAAAGACCTGTATGGGTGTCCCCCAGCCCTACTCCCCAGTCCCCGGAACTGACTGAGCACGTTCTGGACACCAGAAGGTGGAAGGGGGTCGAGTTACTTGGTGCTGCATCCCCTTTTCCTCTGTTTATGTATCCCTTCTACCCATCCACCCCCCGCGAGTGACTCAGCACCCCGCTTCTGAGCCTACAGGGGTGGCGGGAATGGGGTTCATCCTCGTGAGGCCAGCCGGCCCCTCTCCAGCCAGCGGGCGAGTGCGCGGACGGGCAGAGACAGCTGGCGCTGAGCTGCGGCGCGGGCCGGGGCCAGGGTGGGGGAGGGGAAAGAGGTGCGTTTGGTAGCGGGGGGTGGTAGTGGTGTTATTTATAGCTCAGGAGCGGAGGCCGAAACCCAATCCCCGCTGTGAGCTGGGATGTAACTGGAAAGACTTTAGCGGGAGACCGGATGGGAGGGCTAGGGTACAGGACGGCGCTCACCCTGCCCAGGGCAAGGCGGTTACCTCTGGGGCCTTGCCTCAGGTTCCACTTCCTTTTCTGAGTATTTGGAAACCGTCACCCCGACATGTCGGTGTTGGGAGGGAGGCGCGCGCGGGCCCTGCGGGCACTGGTGCTTCAAGGGTTAATTTCAGACTGGCAGGAACTGAGCCTAAGGCGGCAAGTGCCCCAGTACCCACCACTCTTATTGCCCGCCTCTGCCGTCTGCGCCTACCACATTACCACTGCTATTTCCGTGCTCAGTGGATGAAGGTGGTGAAGACACTCAGGGTGTGGGGGTGGACGTGGGGAGAGGAGCCAGATGGGATTGATCCTCTGAGTCAAATTGGATTTAAAGGTGAGGGAAGAGGGCATCCTCATGGTCAGTGTGGTCAGTTGATGCCAGACTGCAAGGCTGAGACACCTTGCAGCCCACAGGATGAAAGGGGAAAAGGGTTGTGTGAAATTCTAGCGTTCTTCCTCAAAGCAAAGAATTAATCAAGTCAGGGGCCTTTAAACTCTACTTGTAAACTCGCAGCTGTGGGAAACCTTTCTCTTGTCAGTCTCTTGAGAAGCTGGGTTTATGGGCAGTAGAGATCAGGAGCAGCTGAAAAGTTTCTTATCCTTGTCATTAAATGCTTCCGTCTGTCTCTTATGCACTTGCCCTCTCTGTCCTCCTTGAGTGTCCTATGAATGTAGCAGAGTCATGTGAAGCCACAGCACTCACTTGACAAATTTCCTGAGAAGTAGGCTAAGGGGTTGTTGGTTTGCCCTCCTGGGTGCCTTCAGCTGGGGAGTCCTGTGCAGGGGAGCCTGGGCAGGCTAAGAGCCTCTCTTCTCATCTCTGCCCATCCCCAATCTCCACTCTTGCCAGCTGAGTCATACCAGCTGGTAGGTGATAGGGTGGAAGAGAGGCTTGTGAGGTGAGGACTTGTGGATGTGAGGCTTACGCCATGTTTCTTTTCTTTATTCCTCAGCGTGAATGCATCTCAGTCCATGTGGGGCAGGCAGGTGTCCAGATGGGCAATGCCTGCTGGGAGCTCTACTGTCTGGAACATGGGATTCAGCCTGATGGGCAGATGCCCAGTGACAAAACCATTGGTGGAGGGGATGACTCCTTTACTACCTTCTTCTGTGAAACTGGTGCTGGAAAACATGTGCCCCGAGCAGTTTTTGTGGATTTGGAACCTACTGTAATTGGTGAGAAGAAGGGGCAAAATTGAGGGGGCTAGAGAGAGACTCAAAGCTTTACTCTGGAGAGAGGATATTTATTTTATTTATTTATTTTGTTTATTTTTGAGACAGAATCTTACTACGTTGCCCTTGGTAGAGTGCCATGGTGTCACAGCTCACAGCAACCTCAAACTCCAGGGCTTAAGCAATTCTCTTGCCTCAGCCTCCCGAGTAGCTGGGATTACAGGTGCCCGCCACAATGCCCAGCTATTTTCTTTTGGGGGGGGGGGTTGTAGTTGTCATTGTTGTTTGGCAGGCCTGGGCTGGGTTTGAACCTGCCAGCTCTGGTGTACGTGGTTGGCACCCTAGCCGCTGAGCTACAGGCGATGAGCCAGAGAGAGGGTGTTTAGACCTGGCTTTCCTGGCCCTGAAAACTCCTTTTTTAAGCTGAAGAAAGCAAGCTGATCTTAGGCTGGCCCGGGTAGCAGGTCTGGCTTTCTCACACACTCTGCTATCTCAGCCTGGCAGAAGGATGAGCTCTCCATATATCTGGCCACAGCTACCACCCTAGGGGAGGAAGGTCCCTTCTGAGCACAGCCTCGTGGTTTTTGCCCTAACAGTGTGGTTTATGCCCTTTCAGATGAGATCCGAAATGGCTCATACAGACAGCTTTTCCACCCAGAGCAGCTCATCACTGGGAAAGAGGATGCTGCTAACAACTATGCCCGTGGTCACTATACCATTGGCAAAGAGATCATTGACCCGGTACTGGACCGGATCCGCAAGCTGGTAAGAATTTGTCTAGGAAGTGGGGGAGTTTTTGAGACTATGCTTATGACCAGGAACATTTTTTTCAGATCCATTTCAGGGGGTCAGCTCTAACTGTATATGTTTCAGAGTGTGTTGTGGCCATGGCATACTAATTAGTCTTTGCCCTGACCTGACTTCTGAGATATTTTAGGCTTTATGAAGCCAGATGATAAGAGTCCCTCAGACCCCTCCCTAAATTGTTCCTTCCCTTTCTTGCCTTTCAGTCTGACCAGTGCACAGGACTTCAGGGATTCTTGGTGTTTCACAGCTTTGGAGGGGGCACTGGCTCTGGCTTCACCTCACTCCTCATGGAGAGGCTCTCTGTTGACTACGGCAAGAAATCCAAGCTAGAATTTTCCATCTACCCAGCCCCCCAGGTTTCCACAGCCGTGGTCGAGCCCTACAACTCCATCCTGACCACCCACACCACCCTGGAGCACTCAGACTGTGCCTTCATGGTGGACAATGAAGCTATTTATGACATCTGCCGCCGCAACCTGGATATCGAGCGCCCTACCTACACAAACCTCAACCGCCTCATCAGCCAGATCGTCTCCTCCATCACAGCATCCTTGCGCTTTGACGGGGCCCTCAACGTAGACCTGACAGAGTTCCAGACCAACCTGGTGCCCTACCCCCGTATCCACTTCCCCCTGGCCACCTACGCGCCTGTCATCTCTGCAGAGAAGGCCTACCACGAGCAGCTGTCTGTGGCTGAGATCACCAATGCCTGCTTTGAGCCTGCCAACCAGATGGTGAAGTGTGACCCTCGGCACGGCAAGTACATGGCCTGCTGCCTGCTGTACCGTGGGGATGTGGTGCCCAAGGATGTCAATGCTGCCATTGCTGCCATCAAGACCAAGCGCAGCATTCAGTTTGTGGACTGGTGCCCCACAGGCTTCAAGGTTGGAATCAACTACCAGCCTCCCACTGTGGTGCCGGGGGGTGACCTGGCCAAGGTGCAGCGCGCTGTGTGCATGCTGAGCAATACAACCGCCATCGCCGAGGCCTGGGCCCGCCTGGACCACAAGTTCGACCTGATGTATGCCAAGAGGGCTTTTGTGCACTGGTATGTGGGTGAGGGCATGGAGGAAGGGGAGTTCTCTGAGGCCCGGGAGGATATGGCTGCCCTGGAGAAGGATTATGAGGAAGTGGGCATCGATTCCTATGAGGATGAGGATGAGGGAGAAGAATAAAATAGCTGCCTGGAGACTCTCCACTATGTTCATTGCAAAAGCCTTTCGAAATAAATAGTATCCTTGCACGATTTCTTGTCCCTTCTGTGAGTGCTTGAGCTTCTACTGCCTTCTTCTTTTTGCTGCTGCCCTCACTGTTTGCTGCTCATGATCCTTTTCCCTTCCTGGCTAACAGTGAGACCTGCCAAGAGGCCCTTGCCAGGCCCAGGAAGCATGGCCCCGGGACCTTGATGTAAGGTCATAGGGGCTCCCAGGATAGGAAGGAAATGAGGACCAAATCCTGGACCTGTCTGTCCAACCACCAACTATTGAAGAATATGAGTCCCCTCGCATCTTTTCCAAGTATAAGTTTAAGTCTAGTAGCTTCTATATTTAAGAATTGGACTACTACCCTGTTCTTCCTATTGCCTCTGCATTCACCAGCTCTGGAAACAAAGCTTGGCCTAAGATCCTTTGTGCATTATGAAGGTTTGGAAATGGGGCTGGGCTGGCCCAGAGTTCCTGGGCATGAAGCCACGTCATAAGCTTGGGGGATGGGAAGGAACAAGGGCGATCTCCTAGGTTGTTTGCGCCACTGCAACTCCCAGCAGCTTTGCATAGCTTCCTGTCTTGCTGCTTTGCTGGGGCTGGGGCTGTGCCATGCCATTAAAAGTCAGGTCATCTCCCTGTTTGTGCTTTCTTTCTGGCCTCTGCCTCTGTGTTAGCTGGTGGGAGCCTCCTGCTATGGCCCTGGGGAAAATTTCAACTTTGCTAATGGGCACCCCAGGACACATTCTGACGTCAGCATGTTGGGCAGGTATGGCTGAGGGGAGGAAACCTCAATCTCAAGAGTAGGAGACATAGGAGATGCCAACCCTACCTTTGCCTACCGTCCCTGGTGATTCAGGAACACAGTGCCCTTCCTTTGGGAACAGGTTTCAAGCCCAGCTATTACAGGGCCTGTTTACTCAGCAGAGCAGGCAGGAAGTGGCAGCTGGATACTGCCACACCACACAGACTCATTAATCATTAACCAGGTACGAACTAGCACCTCAGAGAGACATGGGCCAAGATGGCTGCCACCTCCACTCCCCTTCCCCCCAGGCTGAGGATGGGAGACCTGTTATGTAGCTGTCCTAAAACTTCAAGTGTCTCCACCTAGAAGCCCTTGCCTAGCAAACTGGTTGGGTTGCTTTGACTAAGCTACCCACCCCTGGGAGTGAAGGAATGAAAGAACTAATTGAGTATGCTTTTAGGGGGCCCTAATTCTAGCCCTTGTCACAGGTAGAAGCCAACTCATGGCAGAGCAACTTTAAGTTTTTTTTTTTTTGTTTGTTTTTTGGCCGGGGCTGGGTTTGAACCCGCCACCTTCAGCATATGGGGCCAGCGCCCTACCACCTTGAGCCACAGGCACTGCCCAAGCTTTAAGTTTTTGACTAGCACAAGCTTGAAGACATGCCCACTGCCAACCAACTAGATAGTGGTAAGGAACCAGCCTCTTCACGTGTAATGATGAAGCCACACCCCTGCCGACTATATCCCAGGCTGTTCCTTTGGAAATGAAAACCAGACTTTGGACCCCTTATACTTCTTCTCTCCAGAAACGTTGAGACTAAGATCCACACCAAACTGGTTTTGCTTTATTCTTCTGTTTATACATTCTCCTGCTCCTGAATTTGGAAGCAGAACATGATGTGAGCTCAGCAGTCCTGAGCCAGGGACCATATTCTGCCATTTTCCCAACCCCACCACTACTTAGTCAGGCTCTTTACTCAGCTGTTGCTTTTGGGGGCCAAAGAGCAAATATGTCCCTACCCCCTGGTCCTATCAGAGAGCAGTCCTTGATAGAATGGATGGAGCTTCCAATGAAGATGTGTGCCTCCTTCCAAGGCACAAGAGGGCACTTTGTCAACGTGGCTACTGGTTTGTTCAGATTTGGGTAGTGTGCTGGCCAGGAGCTGAGGGCTGCAGTGCCTCCAATTGAGTGATGAGGACAGGAATGTGAGGGCGCTGCTGGGGGTCCACAGTCATCATTGAGGCCAGCAGCTGTCGCACTGCTGAAGAATGCCTGTGAAGGGAGGAGGGAAAGGTGACTGGAAGACATTATCCCTCTTGCTGAGGTGCCAACTCAGGTAATCCAGAGGGGTCTGATATGCTTGGTGCCATTCATATTGCTCACCTGGGGCTTTCCGGGATGCTGAGTTGGTTCTGCACAGCAAGGGCCACACTGTCACCCTTCTGGAATACCATGTCATAAGGGCCTTCCCCAAACATCATGGCATACAGCACACAGCCTAGGGACTAAGTATAACTTGTTTAATCTCTGGAAAGGAACCAATGGAGGTGACATTGTTCCCCTTCTGTGGTGAAAGGAGACTACATAAACTAAAAAGAATATGCCAACCTCAGCCACGTGCCACCATCAGGGCCCAGAGAAACTTCAGTAAGCTGAAGGCCTCTGCAGCCCTTGCTTTAGCCAAGGCCTTCAGCACCAACACTGAGCTGCACCCACCCTGTTCAGGGGAAAGGATTATACCACTTCTTGTGCAACAGAGTATGGTATCACTGACAGTTCCCAGGAAGGAAGTCAAGGAGATGGGGGCATACTGTGGTTCCTGGGGCCCCATGCAACAGAAACCAAAGACCTACTTCTCTACATCACAGTAGGTACAGAGCTACACACCCCTCCCTAACCAGATTCCCACCCACATGCTCCTCACCCAGACATCAGTTCGCTCATCGATGACACAATGACTCTGCACAGAGAAGAGCTCTGGAGCTCGGTAGGAGATGGTGCATCGCTGGGCCGCCCAGTCCTGGAACAGTGGCCCCACAGCTCAAAAGTGGAGCACAAGCCACAGTCATGTGACCAGATTGGGGCATGCACCAGAAGGGGTTTGGGGTTGAGAACAGGTGGGCAAAGAAACCTGGGGATTCTCTTACTTGCAGGGTCAGGGCCTGGTGAGAGCCCTCCACATGGATGCATGCTTGATTCATGGAACCCAGGTCCATTAAAACTGGCTGCCCCTCATCTCCAAGCAAGATATTGGTGGGCTTCAGGTCCCTGTAGGGAAGTGGAAATGGCGCATGAGCATCCAGGGACAGGGAGGCTGAAACCCCAGGAAGCAAAATAATCATGCAAGCTATTTCTTTTTCTTTCTTTCTTTTTTGAGACAGAGCCTCAAGCTGTCGCCCTGGGTAGAGTGCCATGGCATCACAGCTCACGGCAACCTCCAACTCCTTGGCTTAAGCGATTCTCTTGCCTCAGCCTCCCAAGTAGCTGACTACAGGCACCCGCCACAACACCTAGCTATTTTTGGTTGTAGTTGTCATTGTTGTTTGGCAGGTCGAGGCTGGATTCAAACCCGCCAGTTCCGGTGTATGTGGCTGGTGCCCTAGCCACTTGAGCTACAGGTGCCAAGCCCAGGTTGTTTCTTAGGAGAGCAGAGACCTTCAATTTTTCTTGGTGAGGCTTTTCCTTTCCACTGCAGCAAATACACAGGGCCTTCCTACTGACCTGTGGGCAAAACCCTTGGCATGAATGGCCTCAAGACCCCTGCAGATACCCAGCAGCAGTTGAAGAATTTGGTCCTCAGTCAGGAAGTTGCCTTTGTCCTTCAGCCTTTCTATCTCATTCCATAGCGTACCTCTCTGCAATAAAAGTTTCCTCACAGTTGGAGATGTTTTTGGAGCCTCTGCTCCTTGGGACCAATCCCTCCCCTATGCCAAAGCCTACCAACTTTTCACCATACACACCTCAAACCCAAATCTGAAGTGGCCAAGCCCAGGACATGGCCCCTGCTTCCTAACATGCTTGACTGCCCACACAGCCCTTGGTAGGTGGCTCTATTACAAATTTCTCCATAACAGCAGTCTTTCTGACCTTGAAGAAAGGTAGCAGCAGCCAGGCCTCATGCTTAGTACCCCGCTCCTTCAGACAGTAAGCCACGAGACGAAGGATGTTGGGGTGATGGAAGAGGCGATGCATGTCTGCTTCTCGCTGGGCCTCCTCCCGGTCCTGCTGCTCGTGACACAGGATTCGCTTCAGGGCGTAGAAGTGTCCATCATGTAACCCCTCCACTAGGTCCACATAGCTGAACCCACTGTGGGTCAAAGGGGTCAGTGAAGGACCATGTCATCTCCCACATAGCATGGACCCAGAGGAATTCCCTGGGAGGGAGGTGCTGTCTTCCATTTAGTAGAAACCCTCCCAAGATGTGGCTCCAAAAGAAGTCAGAAGATTATTACACTTTGAGCATCTCAACAGCAGGGATATAGAAATCTTCGCAGTCCTATGGTCATAATACAGTGCTCTGCATGTGACAGATGCTCAACAAATATTAAATGAATAAGAACCAATGTTTATCAAGTGCTTATGAACCAGGCACTGGGTGAGACATTTTCCATACATTATCTCATTTAATCCTCACAACTCCATTACTAAGGCATGATAATCATCACTATTAGGCAGATGAAAAAACCATTATTTATCAAGGTCACACACGGTGGATTTAGGAGGCCTAGCTCCAGAATCCACCTTCTTGGCTACCACGCAGCTGTCAGGTGAATTAGAAAATAGGGATAAAACCCTGTGCCCCCAAAATGTGCATACATTTATCATTCAATGACCCATAACCCTAGGAACTGGTTAAACAATTTCCCAACACTCACCCCTCCCCTAGTTTCTGGATGAAGAGGTAGCGCTTATTGTCAATGATGACAGTTCCCCTAGAGCAGACACACAGCGCGTGCCCCATAATGTCTCAGTCATCCTCCTCAAGGGTGGTCTGAGGGTGCTGAAGGGTTCATCCAGGGTGAGTGGTTTCTTCCAGGCGATAACTTGGAGGCCCAGCGGATCATGCTGGAAGGAAAACAATGGCAGGGTCGCAAATCTGGCACAGTCCACATGAGCCCCGAAGTACCAAGGTGGGGAGCCCAGGCCTAGATCTCAGAACCTATATTCCCATCTAGAGAAAACTGGCGCTGGCGAAGCCGGTTCCAACAAGGCTGGGGTCAGGTGCCTGAAAGCTCTGGACACGCAATGACTACCAATCCCTGCTCACCTTTAGGCAGTCCCCGCTCCTAAGACCAGCGGGCCCAAAGAGAGGGCACAGTTACAGAGGAGGTGCCGTCACCCCTTGCAGAGGCTACCTCCGGCCTCGGCGCGCAGAGCCCGAGGTCTCCGGGACAGGACTCCCCACTGACCTCTCGGGAAGGAGTGAAGCGCTAGGGACCGGAAGTAGTGGGTACATCATCAGTCCGCGCCGGAGTAACGGCCTGCGGTATCTTAGCAACCGCTGGGCGTCCGGATGATGTGGGGGTGGACGGGTCCCACGACCCGGGTAAGGGTTCCCTACTTGGCCTTCATTAGGGGTCAAGACGCAGGCACCTGCGCCAAAGGGGAGCAAAGCCGGGCTCGGCCCGAGGCCCCCAGGACTTCCATCTCCCAATGTCAGAGGTAGGAGGCCTCATACCTCTGGCGCGCTGGGGCCAGAAAGCGACTGACTACTGTCCAGCCCCAGGGGGTTCCAGGAAGGGGCGGGTGCTTACAGCCTGGACTCCTAGGGCTTTTATCCCGAACAATCTTTGAGGCTCTGACCTGTATACCTGTATCCCACTACCTCTAGTCTCAGTGATTAAGAGCTCAGGGTCTTGAACCAGACTTCTAGCTGTGTGATCTCAGGCAAGTTACTAAATCTCTCTCAGCCTCACTTTTCGTAGCTGTAAAGTATGTATAAGAGAATCTAAGGTTGAAATCCACTAACGGTGAAGCCAGACTGACTAGTTCAAATCTCAGCTCTATGTAAGTAGTTGTGTAACCTTACTACCACTGGACAGGTTACTGAATGTTTCTGTCCTTCAGTTTCCTCATCTGTAAAATGGGAATAATTATCTGTTCATGGAGTTGTTTGAAGGTTAAGTGAGATGTAAAGTCCTTAGCATAGTATCTGATGCAATAACCCTAAGTGTCACCAAACTGTAATAATAATAATTATTATTATTACCCTGACCCTCATACCCAGGCTTGGGACAGTGAAAGGCAGGAGGTTATGGAAATTCACAAATTTCTGAGCCTTGGCACCAAGCAGTTGTCTTTGACATCTCTTGCCTAGGCAAGTAGGAGAAGGGTGCACTTCCAAAGAAGATGGAATGGCCAGGATGGGCTCTTTTGCGAAAGAGGGCTCTCCAGGAAAAAGGTCCAGCTTGTAACCTAATTCCTCTTTCCACACTCCTAAACACCTTGAAGATTTCCTGACGGTTCCCCTTGGTTCTGAACTTGGTTTTACCCCTTAGTTCTAACATTCATCTAGATTTAACCAGCTGTGTGCCAGGCCCTGTGCTCAAGATGAACAAGGCACTCCCCACCCTCAGGGAGCTCAGACTAGTAAAGCAGTACTTCTCAATTATGGATGTGCTTAGGATCACCTGGGAATCTTGTTAAAATACAAATTCTGATTCTGTAGGTCTGAGGTAGGATCTGAGATTCTGCATTTCTAACAAGCTCCCAGGTGACGCTGATGAAGCTGGTTCCTGAACTGCACCTTGAGTAGCGAAATGTATTGTAGAGGATTTTACAAACTAGTAGAGTAGCGGGTGGCTGCAGGCTGGAGACAAAGTTCAGGCTAACCGCCTGGCAACTTGAGGTGGTCTCCGCCCCCTTGTTCGCTGAAGTTCCCTCCCAGGAATCCGACACGTGATGGTCGGACAGCGGTCTCAAACTAGAGGAGCCCCGTAAGCGCCATGGCTCCCAAGAAGCCGCCCTGCCTTCCCTCCTTGCTGCTGCCGCTCCTGGCATTGCTGCTTTCCCAGGTGAGATGAGAAGGTTGAACTGGCCGGCCGGGTAGGGTAGGGTGGCATTAGATCCGGCCGATGAGAGGAACTCAGCAACAACATCGGCAAGGCTTGTTCCATATTCTCTGCCCTTGACAGACTCTGAACCTCACTCAGATTTCTGCTGAGAATCATCTCTTTCCCTTTGTAGGCAGACACTCGGTCGTTCATAGTGGATCCGGATCATGACAGGTTCCTACTGGACGGGGTCCCGTTCCGCTATGTATCTGGCAGCCTGCACTACTTCCGGGTGCCTCGTGTGCTCTGGGCAGACCGGCTTTTGAAGATGCGATTGAGCGGTCTCAACGCTGTTCAGTTGTAAGAAGTGCTCGCGAGAGTAGTGGAGGGAAGGTGGGATTTGCTCTTCCTAACACCCGCTTAGGAAGGGGATGGGGAAGAAAGATTGTCTCGGTTTGAAGAGGAGTTAGAGCTCCAGGGTTCCTAGGGCAAGGGTAGGAAAGGGCCGGCTAGGACCTCCCAGTCGTTTGCTGAAGATCCCCAATAGGCCTGAGCCCTTAGGCTTTCCTGGCATCTCCCCACCTTGGGCCCTGTTAACCTCTTCCTTTCTCAGTTATGTGCCCTGGAACTACCATGAGCCAGAGCCTGGGGTCTTTAACTTTAATGGCAGCCGGGACCTCATTGCCTTTCTGAAGGAGGCAGCTATAGCGAACCTGTTGGTCATACTGAGACCAGGACCTTACATCTGTGCAGAGTGGGAGATGGTGAGTTAGCTGGGACACAACCAAAGCTACCTATGTACAGTTCCTAGACTACTCTCATTTGCCCATATTCAAGGGCTATTTCCAGCACTATATACAGCTTCCTCCCTTCTTACCTCACCCACTCCCAAACCACAATACCTACTGTGCTTCCTTGCTGTCTTTATGTTTGTTTTGTCTCAGGGTGGTCTCCCATCCTGGTTGCTTCGAAACCCTAACATTCATCTGAGAACCTCAGATCCAGGTGAGTTGAGACAAAAGATTTAACATAGAAAAAAGCAAACAACAAAACCATTTGGGTACCAAAAGCAGACAAGACCATTCCCAACTTGTAGGTCTTCATTCAGATATTTACTGTTAGACTGGGTGCCATGGCTCATGCCTGTAATCTTAACACTCTGGGAGGCCAAGACGAATGATGAATTCTCTGAACTCAGGAGTTTGAGACCAGACTGAGCAAAAGCCAGACCCAGTCTCTACCAAACAGAAAAACTAGCAGGGTGTTGGGGTGGGTGTCTGTAGTCCCATCTACTCAGGAGGCTGAGCCAAGAGGATCTCTTGAGCCCAGGAATTTGAGGTTGCTGTGAGCTATGATGCCATGGCTCAATACAGAAGTATGTCACCCAGGGAACAGTCTCCAAAAAAACAACAAAACCAAAAAAACCCTATAAATAAGATTGTTGCAAGCTATAAAAAATATGCAAGAAAATAAACAAGGAGTTGAGAAAGTGAATAATAGAAAGGGCCTTTTTAGGTAGGGTGGTCAGAAAAGGCTCTTTTATTATTATTTTTTTTTTTCATTTCAGGTTGTTATGAGAGTACAAACAACCAAGTCACAAGATTTGAATTTGTTAGATAGAGTCCCTCTTGTAGTTGTGTCCCACGCCCAAAAGTTGTGCCATATACTCTCACTTTGTGCCCTTTACGTGGGAGCACACCAGTCTCCCCTCCTCTTCCCATCCTTCGCTCCCCCTTCCACTGACTTGTATAGAATTTTTTCTCCTGTGTGGGTGTGTTAGATTATGTACTGGCTTCATAATAAAATTGAGCATATTGGATACTTGCTTCTCCATTCTTGTGATACTTTACTAAGAATGTGTTTCATCTCCATCCAGGTTAATACAAAAGATGTAAAGTTACATTTTTTCTTAGGGCTGAATAGTACTCCATGGTATACATATACCACAGATTGTTAATCCATTCCTGAGTTGATGGGCATTTAGCTTGTTTCCACATCTTTGCAATTGTAAAATGAGCTGTGATAAAAATTCTAGTGCAAATGTTTTTATGATTAAATAATTTTTTTTATTCTGGGTAGATGCCTAGTAGAGGGACTGTGGGTCAAACGAGAGGTCTAATTTGAGTTCTTTGAGGATTCTCCATACTTCTGTATTAGTTTGCAGTCCCAAGAAAAGGCTTTTCTTGAAGGTTGACTTTAGGAGGGTTAAAAAAAAAGAGGCTTTTCTGAGAAGGTAACATTTCAGTTGACTTCTAGGGAAGAGAAAACACTGGGAAGGTGAAGAGTGAGGCAGGAACATTCCAGATAGAGGGAGCAGTATATTCTGAGGCCCCCAGAGATGGGAAAGAACATGGCATGAGGAACAGAAAGCTCAACAGCATGGCATCATATCAGTACTCAAAAGTTTCAGATTTTGGCACATTTCACATTTCAGACTAGGGATGCTCAACCTGTGTGATGATCTTTCAGTTACATCAGAATACAGGTCAGACTTTCTTCATTTCTGTGAATTTCCCTTCCATAGCACTATCAGGTATGAGTTGATTATATAATTATAGGTCTGTGCTATGTGTTTAAGAAACACTACTTTAAAAATTTCCTGTGTTCAAATTTCATTGACATGCAAATATATAAATGCTTAGGGTTAAGACTATCTTCTGACAAGATTTCTTTGTGTGTGAGGACAGAAACAGCAGCCTAGAGTATAGGCAGCACTCAAGTCACTAGTAAGGACGCTAGGGATGAGGGCTATGCTGGTGGTGGTGGCTCCTAATGTGCAAAGCGCTGCTCTTTCCTTTAGACTTCCTTGATGCGGTAGACTCATGGTTTAAAGTCTTGCTGCCCAAGATATATCCATGGCTCTACCACAATGGAGGCAACATCATTAGCATTCAGGTACAAGGAGGAGATTGGCTGGGGAAGGAGAAAGCAGTACAAGGGGTCCTTGACCTCTACCTCATTATTCGGCTCCATTTTTCCTTCCTCCTGGCAGGTGGAGAATGAATATGGGAGCTACAAGGCCTGCGACTTCAGCTACATGAGGCACCTGGCTGGGCTCTTCCGTGCACTACTAGGAGATAAAATCTTGCTCTTTACCACAGATGGGCCTGAAGGACTCAAATGTGGCTCCCTCCAGGGAGTCTATACCACTATAGATTTTGGTCCAGGTCTTCTAAGCAAGGGTTGGGAGTGGAGTAGGGGGAGGAGACATGTCTTCTATGATATTTATCTTTTTCCTTTGCCTCCTTTGTGCAGCTGATAATATGACCAAAATCTTTACCCTGCTTCGGAAGTATGAACCCCATGGGCCATTGGTGAGGGGCCAGAGAGGAGGGAAATCAAAGAAGAATCAGGGATCGGAATGTGTCCAGCTCAATTTCTGTCTCACTTACAGCTCCTTTCACTTCACTCTAGGTGAACTCTGAGTACTACACAGGCTGGCTAGATTACTGGGGCCAGAATCATTCTACCCGCTCTGTTCCAGCTGTAATCAGAGGACTAGAGAAAATGCTCAAGTTGGGAGCAAGTGTGAACATGTAATTGAAGACACTGGGGTTAAATCTGTAACTGGGAGTTGGGGATGAAAGTTAAGATTCAATGAGTAAGCTTTTATCTACACCCCACCCCCACTTCAGGTACATGTTCCATGGTGGCACCAACTTTGGATACTGGAATGGTGAGTCTAGATGGTCTCTGGGGCAGAAGCAGGGAGGAAACAAAGAATTAGAATCTAAGGGCTAGATGAATTAAAATGTCTAGAAGGTGAATGTGGCTACCACTGCGCCCTCTGATTGCAAAATTCTCTGCATGAAGCTCTTTGCTTAGTGCCTATCATCCAAAAGTTATGTTGAATTAATTAAATTGGCTCAACCTCAGGTGCTGATGAGAAGGGACGCTTCCTTCCAATCACTACCAGCTATGACTACGATGCACCTATATCCGAAGCAGGGGACCCCACACCTAAACTTTTTGCTCTTCGAAATATCATCAGCAAGGTGCCCTACCACTTTGTTAAACTCTAAAGGCTTTTATTAATTTGAGGTGGGGGGAGAATATGGGGCCCAAATTCTAAAGGGGTCCCATAAATTGGTCAGTTGTTGACTAGCCTACAGAGCCCTCTGAGCATCCCATGGAAGCATTTTCCACTCACTCATGGGACTATGTGGGAAAAAAACACGTGTGTATGAAATTATAGGTCTTCATGACCCCTCAGGCCCTTCCCTGGGGCCCAGATTAAGAACCTGCTCTAGGGTCTTGGAATAGGTGTTGTTTCTCTGGTTTTCCTATGGCTCCTGAGAGAATTTGGGCTCAGTTCCAGGAAGTTCCCTTGGGACCTTTACCTCCCCCCAGCCCCAAGATGAATCTTGGACCTTTGACTCTGCAGCTGGTAAGTTCCTCTCCATCTTTTCTCAGATAGTAACCCTTTATTTTTCAAATAGTCTATCCTCTCCTATCCTCTATCCAGAAATCTTTCTCTCATTCTGATTCTTGCCCCCCTATTCTAATAGGATGGGGATTTGCTGGCTTTCCTAGACTTTCTATGCCCCCAAGGGCCCATCAGTTCAATCTTGCCAATGACCTTTGAGGCTGTCAAACAGGTAAGGCATAAACCCACATCTGGTAGGGAAGGCAACCTCCCAGCTTCCTATCTTCCCCAGTATTCTTGCTTATCTCTCAATTCATCTTAAGTACTCATTCTTCCACACCCAGGACCATGGCTTTATGTTGTATCGGACCTATCTGACCCATACCATTTTTGAGCCAACACCACTCTGGGTGCCAAATAATGGAGTCCATGACCGTGCCTATGTGATGGTGGATGGGGTGAGAATCTAATTCCAGGCTAACTGTGAGCCCCAATTTCCTCCTTTCCCCACCACCCCTTAGCCTTAAGTTTCCCATATTTACCCTTTCCCAACTGCCTGCTCACATATGCAGAGGGTCCAGGGATAAGCTGGGATGAGGGAGAGCTTGATTCAGTATAGAGTTCTAGAAAGGATGAGTACTAACAAATGAGTTACATTTTCTTTGCCCACCAAATAAGTATCCTAATGTGGTTTCTCATGCCTTTGCCACTCAGAGCTGATGTTGAGCCCTTCCTTTCATAGATCCTATTTCTTCTTTTTTTTTTAGACAGAACCTCAAGCTGTCGTCCTGGGTAGAGTGCTGTGTCATCATGGCTCACAGCAACCTCCAACTCCTGGGCCCAAGCGATTCTCTTGCCTCAGCCTCCCAAGTAGCTAGGACGACAGGCACCCACCACAACACCTGGCTACTTTTTGTTTGCAGCCCTCATTGTTTGGTGGGCCCAGGCTGGATTCAAACCCACCAGCTCAGGTGTACGTGGCTGGTGCCTTAGCCACTTGAGCCACAGGCGCTGAGCCTATTTCTTCTTTTTTTAATGAATTCACTGCTTTATTATTTTATTGATTAATTGATTGATTTAGACAGAGTCTGTCCCCATTGCCCAGGCTAGTGTGCTGTAGCATCAGCCTAGATCACAGCAACCTCAAACTCCTTGGTTTAAGCGATCCTCCTGCCTCAGCCTCCCAAATAGCTTAGACTACAGGCACCCACTACAACACCCAACTAATTTTTCTATTTTTGGTAGAGACAGGGTCTTACTCTTGCTCAGGGTGGTTTCAGACTCTTGAGCTGAAGGGATCCTCCCATCTTGGACTCCCAGAATGCTAGGATTACAGTTGTGAGCCAGCACACCTGGCCCATAAATCCTATCTCTTATCCACAGGTGTTCCAGGGTGTTTTGGAACGAAATATGAGACATAAAGTATTTTTGATGGGGAATCTAGGAGCCAGACTGGATATCTTGCTAGAGAACATGGGTAGACTCAGTTTTGGGTCTAACAGAAGTGACTTCAAGGTGAGCTAACTTTGCCTAGTTGCATCCCAAGGCTTGATTAGGTATAGTTTGGCCATAGAGCTTAGTGAGTGATGCCTTTTCATTTCCCTTCTCTACAGGGCCTATTAGAACCACCCATTCTAGGGCAAACAATCCTTACCAGGTGGATGATGTTCCCTCTGAAAATTGATAACCTTGTAAAGTGGTGGTTTCCCCTCCAGTTGCCAAAAAGTTCACAACCTCAAACTCCTTCTGGCCCCACCTTCTACTCTACAAAGTTTCCAGTTTTAGGCCCTGTTGGGGACACATTTCTTTATCTACCTGGATGGACGAAGGTATTGCTAATTGTGGTAGCTGGGGGTGGGGGTAGTGGCAGTGGAGAGGGGAAGCAGAAAGTATCCTCTGATTAGAAATTCAAAAGGGGATAATTTTACTCCCCTAGAAAGCTGATTCTTTTTTTCTGCTCTCCCCTCTCACCTCTCAGGGCCAAGTCTGGATCAATGGGTTTAACTTGGGCCGGTACTGGACAAAGCAGGGGCCACAACAGACCCTCTACGTGCCAAGACCCCTGCTGTTTCCTAGGGGAGGCCTCAACAAACTCACATTGCTAGAGCTAGAAAATGTGCCTGCGCAGCCCCAAATCCTGTTTTTGGATAAGCCTATACTCAATAGCACCTTGCATAAGACATATGTCTATTACCTCTCAGCAGATACACCAAGTATCTCTGAACCAATGGAGTTAAGTGGGCACTGAAAGAAAGGTAACTCTTGGAGTGGGCAGGATCCCTCGGTCCTGGCCACGGTGACCATAAGGAACCAATGGCCTGAATGCCTCTGAATGTAAGTACGAGTGCAGATTCCTTGCCAAAGTTTATTGTGATTAAAGTTCCAGAGATAGTACCAGCTCCACACACCTCTGTGGCCCTGTCTTTTCCCCTGGTTCCTGAGTGTCCTTCACTCTTATATGCCCTGGTTTCATGGAAAAGAAGAAACCTAGGGCTGGTGTAAATATATGCCCTCTCAGAGCCTAGAGCTGGTGCCAGGTGGAGCTGTAAGAGATCAGGAAGAGGGCCTCCCTGCCCGATGGCGATGATCCTGAAGGCAACGTGTGGAGCAGAAAGAGAAGTCGAGGTAGTGAAAAGGAACGAGGCCTTGGAGGGATGCCCCACAACTCCAGCAGCGTCTGAACAACAGAAAGAAAAATAGCTGGACAGTACCCCAGAAACATCCCAGGTTCCCAGAACATCTCAAATCCTCTCAACCACCTTTCTGAACACTATGTAGGTTACACTTGCCCAAAATGGCCCCTACAACAGTGTAGTCTACCTACTCACTCACCCCCAGCCCATACCGCGCATTGAGGACTGTAGAATCAGGGATTGGAGGGGAAGAGGCTCCCAACTGGGCAGCGAGTCGGTGCTCTGCAGCCAGAGCTCTCTGAGGGAAAAAGAAGTTGTGTTAAGCACGAGGCCCCAGTGGTAAACAGGGTGCCCAAGAAGTGGTAGCCACACACTGGGGAAGGGAGTAGACCTCTAAGGAAGCCTCGCTATAGAACAGAAAACCTCCAGCCTCACCTTTTCTCGGTCGCTGAGGGCTGCAAATCGCTGCCGCTCTTCTCGCTCGTGCTCTTCCCGCTCCCGCTGCTCCCGAAGCTGTTCCTCCCGTCGCCGCCGGGCGGCTTTCTGCTCCCTTTTCCGTGTAGCCTGCCGTGCCTCCATTTCTAGTGTCAGTGGCCCTGGTACCTGGAGGATTTTTGGAAGATATTACACAAGCTATCCTTGATAAAACTACCAGGAAGTAGTAAGGATCTAGCCAGGATTTTCGACGCTTTCCCACTCTGCTTCTTCCTTTCCAGCTGACCTGAGCCTTTTTATAATCATAGGCATCTGGATTCTTCTCCATGTATCTTCGGAATTCATTACGTGTTGATTTGTCAGCTGCAACAGTATAAGGTGGCCGGGCCTGTGAATCTCTAGGTGCAAAAACCCAAAAAATGGGTTCAGGTTGCCTGAACATCACCCAACCAGACCAACAGAATACTGTCAAGTAGCTAATACCAACTTCATCCTCCAAATTATCCTCTCTAGACCCCAAATGCCCTTACTTACTGCACAGTGGGGTCAGCACCTGCCTCCAGCAGCAGACGAACCACTGAGCCTCTTCCAGCTGCGGCTGCTGCATGCAGAAGAGTAAAGCCACTAGCGCCCAATGGGGCACTGAGCAGAGACTTAACTCCAGAGTCTTCAGGGCCAGCAGCTAGCTGGAGCTTCAGCATTCCAATATCGCCAGCTCGGCAAGCAGCTAGAAGCACATCCCAGGGCTCTGGCTGACCAGGGGACTTGGAGTCATCCAGTGAAGGGCCCAAGGGGGCTGCAGCTGCCTGAGCTGACTGTGAGAAAGGCTCATCTTCTTCCAATTGCTGGGCAAGAGTCATATTCACCCCAGCCTCCTGGTCTTGATTTCTCTCCTTTTTATTCCTTCTTTTCCTCCTTCGCTTGGGCAATACCTCAAACTCACGAAGATCCAGGGTCCCCAGTGTCAACTCTACTACCTCCAACTCTACCTGGAAACCATCTTCTCCCTCTGACTCCGAACCTAGGAAAAAAATCTGATGTGAAATCCATTGAAGGAATAAGTAGAGGGTGGAAGTATTTGGGCTACCTCAGATGCCTAATAATTGTCTATAAAGAGATAATCCAGATCATCCTGAAATGAAATTAAGTGCTTTTATTTTGCCAGCCAGTTAAAGTAGCACATCAATAGCTAAGTCCATTCTATCACATGCAGAAATGAGGCTCTCAGCACAGACAAGGACAGGCTAAGAAGGAGATATGCAGAGGCACAAGTTCCTGGACTATACATATGAGCAAGTAGCCTTAGAATGATGCACAACAGAGAAAAGCATGAAGTAGCCCTTAGCTCAGAACCACAGCATCTGATAAAAGATGAACTATGAGAGATCCCTACTCCATGCTAGGATTCTTTTAAGTACTCAGGAAACATTCATGAACAAAAGAGATAATAGGAGATCTGGAAAGATCACTGAACATGTCTCTGAAATTGCTATAATACCCCAATTTTCTAAACAGACACTGTATGTGAGTGTACTATAAGGACATCTATAGACTGGGCTCAGTGGCTCACGCCTATAATCCTAGCACTCTGGGAGGATGAGGCAGGTGGATTTCCTGAGTTCAGGGGCTCAAGACCAGCCTGAGCTAGAGCAAGACCTCATCTCTTTTTTTTCTTTTTTTTTTGTAGAGACAGAGTCTCACTGTACTGCCCTCGGGTAGAGTGCCGTGGCGTCACATGGCTCACAGCAACCTCTAACTCTTGGGCTTACGCGATTCTCTTGCCTCAGCCTCCAGAGCAGCTGGGACTACAGGCGCCCGCCACAACACCCAGCTATTTTTCTGTTGCAGTTTGGCCGGGGCTGGGTCCAAACTCGCCACCCTCGGCATATGGGGCCGGCGCCCTACTCACTGAGCCACAGGCGCCGCCCCAAGACCTCATCTCTTAAAAAAAAAAAAGAAAAATAGCTGGGCGTTGTGGCAAGTACCTATAGTTCCGGCTATTTGGGAGACTGAGGCAAGAGAATCTCTTAAGCCCAAGAGTTTGAGGTTGTTGTAAGCTATGACGCCATGATACTCTACTGAGGGCAACAAAGTGAGACTCTGTCTCAAATTAAAAAAAAAAAAAAAGGACATTTATAAATAAAGAAATAGGTCAGTTATGAGAGTAGGAAATTTGCCACTGAAATTCTAGGACAGAAACCCAAATACATTTGACAGTTGCCAGATAGTACTCAAACCATGTTTCTGAGATTCTTCATTCTGTCCATGTGTCTCATTTTCATCAGCAGGGGCCTTTCTTCTTTCTGCCTTAGTAGTTTTCTTCCTCTCCACTGTCACTGTCTTCCAGTGTTTCTGAGGTGAGTGCAATCTGACTGCTTCCCGAGGGTCTTCTCCTGCCATAAAACAATATCTTTTTCAAACTTAGCTAAGGAGAAGCCAGCCCAGGTTTCTCTCAATGAACATGTAATTGGGCGGCAGTCCAAGAGCTAAAAAACCCTCTGAGTATACAAATGAGAACTGAAGCTTATGCTGGAGAGTATAGGGAAGTCTAAAGAATCTGAGGATCTGGTTCAAAGGCTCACCATGAATATGCAAGGTTGTCAGCTTTTGGAGCACACGCTGTAGCTCTTGGAAGGTGGGTCTGCGGGTGACAAGGGGGATATCCCAAAGTCGGGGATCCCCCTTTTTCAGGGGTGCCCCATGGCCTCCAAAGAACAAGGACCGGCCAGAGCGGGGAGCACGCAGCAGTATTGTCCCAGCCTCATCCAATGCCTTAGCCCAGTCTGGCCCTGCCAGTAGATCTCGAACATCCTACAAGAGAGAGTACCTCAGTCCTGCATATCTTCACTAGCTATTTTTAAATTTCCAACCAAAAAAAGAGGCCCACAGATCATATGCAAGGAGTGGGAGGTAGAAGGTAACATAAAGGGAGAAAGAGGACTAAGACTCCTGGGATCCCTATTCTACTTGGGTCTACCCAGAAATAACAAAAATTGGAAGGTATAGGAGTCCTACTGTCGTATTTAATGAGTTGAACTGAGAAGCAAAAAAGTATGGATTATAGGACCACCAGATCTGGGAGGCCTAACTCACCTTATATAGTGTGACTTCATTGTAGCGCCTCAGATTGGCTCCAGCAGAATGTGGCGCCCCACCTCGGGCATCCTGAAGTCCCTGAGCTGTGCCCCTCTTGGCCCGCACTGTATAGCGGTGAAACGTTTTGTGTGTCACCACTTCTCTACTGTAGAAAGCACAGACTCAGTAATGGAGATCAGCTGGTGCTCCCAGGCTAATAGGTTCCACTGCATCCTTACCCCCAAACAGCACCCTCTTACCCTTGAAATACTGCACCAGCAAAGTGCCCAGCTGCAGCCATGAGCACTACGCAGTATCTGGGACCTCCACGTTGCAGGTTCTGTAGCAGCAGTTCTGCCTCTTGTCGGGGAACCTACATGACAAAGAAGCAGCAAAAACATTCTATCGGTTGCATTCAATAAGAGCAAGAAACCAATTGTCAGTGCTAAGTGCTTCATCTACATTAACACATTTAACACAACAATCTGAGACTTGTTTCCATTTGGTAAATAAAAAAATTGGGGGCTTGGTGAGGTTGTCAAGATGAAGTGATAGAACCACAATTCAAACTGAGATTTATCTATTTCTAAATTTAATTCTATTATACTTTATTTCCAAGATACAGGCCAGTTTCAATCTAAGACTGTTGTCAAGTGTAATACCCACACTCAACAGGAAGAAAGGAAAGTAGTGAGAAATGGACTGGACTAAGAGGAAATCTAAGCTTCCTCTTAGATTATATAAAAGGCCAGGGTTGACCACATAATCTGTACCATCACTTGCCTGGTGAGGGCCTAGGACACAGCGGTAGGCATAAAGAAACTGGCCCTGGGCATTTTGGAAAAGAACCCGATGAGGGTAGAAGCCTTGGGATCGGTAAGGCTTCTCAAATTCAGGCCTTTCCTCATCCAGTGTCTGCAAGTCCTCTTCACTGGCCGAATCTGAGTCTTCTGAACCTGAGATGCTGGAAAGATCATCTGAAGGCAACATGAGATACACATCTTTGATCTTTTTTTTTTGTAGAGACAGAGTCTCACTTTATGGCCCTCGGTAGAGTGCCGTGGCCTCACCCAGCTCACAGCAACCTCCAACTCCTGGGCCTAAGCGATTCTCTTGCCTCAGCCTCCCGAGTAGCTGGGACTACAGGCGCCCGCCACAACGCCCGGCTATTTTTTGGTTGCAGTTTGGCCGGGGCCGGGTTTGAACCCGCCACCCTCGGTATATGGGGCCGGCACCCTACCGACTGAGCCACAGGCGCCGCCCAATCTTTGATCTTTCTTCAACCTACTAAACTAGGTAGGGCCTTCTGCCCCCATGTCCTCCCATCGTTCATCACCTGTGGAGCTCTGCTTTTCAAAATCCAGGGCAGACAAAAGAGGCTTGTTCTTGAGACGTTGCTTTAGGTTAAACCGATGCCAATCAAGCTTATAATGTTCTCTCTGGTACAAAGACAAAAAAGGAAGCAAAAGGTGGATATATGCCCCATCCTGCCCTTGCATACTAACCAAGACAAACAATAGAATTCCAGGAAGTATGACCACATAACACTAACTGCATCAGTCAAAGCATGGACCTTTATTAATTTAAGACATCAAATGCCTATCTCTCCCCACTGATCATTACACTTTTGTTTCTAACATCTACCTCTGTACCCTAGCTTTTTACCTGTTCCTGGTGGTTCTGGAAGATCTGGTCACAGGCTGAACAAAATAACTTCTCTGAAATATCCATAGGACTTTTTAGTAGTTTTCTTTCTGGGCTTTCCCTCTCCCCTGAACCTAAATAAGGAAAGAGTAATTGGAGATAGAAAAGGAACCTAAATTCACAGTGCCTGGAATTATAATCAGTGTCTGATATGCAAGGCAGAGGAGGATACAAAAGAAAGAGATGGCATAACCTGTCCTTCAAGGAATTTACAATCTAATAATCACAAAATAAATGATACAGCAATCACTTTATGCAGTAAAAATGCTCCTGAAAGGTATATGTAAAATGAATATAAATAATGTATTTAAGTTAACCAAAGAGCTTGTTTAGTGGAATCCTATAGAAAATAATATCTGGTAAATTTAAAATATTTAACCTCTAGGGCTGGGAGTGGGGGTGGTTCATGCCTGTAAAGCCTAGGACTCTGGGAGGCCAAGGCCGGTGGATTGCCCTGAGCAGCCCAAGCCTGAGTGAGACTCTATTTCAAAAAAATAGCTGGGCGTTGTGGCGGGTGCCTGTAATCCCAGCTACTCAGGAGGCTGAGGCAAGAGGCTCGCTTAAGCCCAAGAGTTTGAGGTTGCTGTAAGCTATAATGCTCAGAGCGCTCTACCGAGGGTGACAAAGTGAGACTCGGCCTAAAAGAAAAAAAAAAATTAACTCTACAAAACTACTTTCCAGATGCTTTTTTTTAGTTTACATTTCCAGTAACAGTGTGCAGTTTGTCTGAAGAGAAGTGCAAGAAAACACATAGCCAAAGACAAAATGAAGTTATAAAACACCAATAATAAACTTCTTTATATTCGACAAAAAGGAATGATTTGACTGGAGTCCAGTTAAATTTAGACTACATCTAGGAATTTGGAAAATGTACCTAGGAATTCTTAAGTGTTTTTTTTTTTTTTTTTTTTTTTTTAGAGACAGAGTCTCACTTTATCGCCCTTGGTAGAGTGCCGTAGCATCATAGCTCACAGCAACCTCCAACTCCTGGGCTTAGGCAATTCTCTTGCCTCAGCCTCCCGAGTAGCTGGGACTACAGGCGCCCGCCACGACAGACGTTGCAGTTTGGCTGGATCCGGGTTCGAACCCGCCACCCTCAGTATATGGGGCCGGCGCCCTACCCACCTTGAGCCACAGGCGCCGCCCTTCTGAAGCGTTTTTGAAGGTAGTTTGGAAACAGCTGAGGGGTTTTGCTGGGAAATACCCAGAGATTAAGTGAATTTAAAACAAATTTTATCCAACATAAAGATTAGTCAACGCTAGCTCCTAAACTGGAGGAGCGATAAACTCCTAAGAGCCTTGTCAACGTTGCCCATGGCTCCAGCCCAAATTTTCCCGCGTACCTGAACAGGAAGTACGCAGAGTCCGGGCAAGAGCCTCCTCGGACGCAGGGCTCACCAGACTCAGGCCCCGAAAGACTGGAGCATCCGCACTGAGGTCAAACAGAGAGACCGATGCAAGAGGTGGAGCTGGCAACATGGCTGAGCAGAAGTTACTTAAAAGCAGCTCCTGGAGCAGAAGGGTTTAAGAAACAAGAGCTCCCTAAAGCAAGATGCTACTGCTGCGTCTCCTGTCCGCTTGAGTTGCTTTCCACCATGCCGCAGGGCACCTCGGCTCTTAACTTGCGGCCAAGAGTCAGCTGTGGGGTAAATACCTGACCCAGTCCACTTTCTCCAGGCCCAGTCTGGGCTCACATGGGGGACGTCCAGGTCCCAAATCGAGGTCAACAGAATTTAAATCCCTGAGATTGCCTAATCGTCTCCTCTTCGTTACCCGAGCGACAAGCAAAGACTGAACTGCGTCAACTCGCCCCCGCCCTCAGAAGCTGCACCAAATGTCCCAAGAACCGAGCTGCACGCACGTCTTCAGTTCCAAGGCCGGATTTCTGCAACACCACAACAATCCCCGTCACTACGGAGCAGCAAAGAGGACAACCGGCAGTGCTTGCACCTGAGCCCCGCCCCACGTAGAGCGCACTATTGGTCCTCTGACTGCCCAAGACCCGCCTCAATCCTTTAGTCCCGCCCCGAAGCCAGGAATTGGCCGTCGTGTCTCCACCCCCCACTTTCATTGGCCAGACTGACTGCGGGTGACAGTGAGTGGCAGACGACGGGCCTAGCACTCCGGGCCGGGCCATCCCAGATAAGCCCACAGAGCTCCTGGAATCACACGGGTTGCTGTTCCTGAGGTGAAACGTGAGACTGGCCATTGGAATCCCTGGGCCCGGGTCGGGCTTGGCCAGGAGTGCCTGAGGAGCTCCAAGGGAGCTCGCGGCCGGTAACGGGGGAAGGAGCACCGCGGGTGGGGCGGGGGCGCGCAACCAGAATGTTTTGATAGCGGGCACGCGCGGGCAGGAGCGCGCGCGAGCTATGGGGACGCGCTCGGTTGTCCGCTGTTGGGAGCTGAGCCCTTGGCCTGGGGCTGGGCAACCCTAGGGCACGCTGGGCTCGAGTCGCGGTGGCTGGGTGTAGGGAGGCAACCCAGCCCACCCAGGGTATCAACTGTAGCACTGGCTCGAACCCTCCAACATCCGCAGGATCCCCTGAGTCCAGGCCCGGCCACCCAGGGCTTCATGGGCCCAGGGTCCACACTAACCCGATGAGTGGTGACTTCTCTGAGAGGCAGGGCTCTCACTAACCAAGGGAATCCCACCAGGGCCAGGCTGGACCGAAATCCACGGCCCCCAGGGTCTGCACTGACAGGTGAGTACCATCTCGACCATGTCTGGCTCCAGGGATTTACAGGGACCCACACATTCATCCAGAATCTGGGATCTACACTGTCCTGGTCAGGATTTCCTATCCGGGAACTTTGCCCATATGCTGGGTCTTTGGTGCTAGGAAAGGGTTTGATCAGAAAGGTCCTATTCAGGAAAGACTCTGTGGGGTTTTTGTGGACCCTGCAAATCATGCCTAATTTATGAGGCTGAGGTGGGGCAGTAGAGAAACAATCTAGAGAGGGTGCCTGGCTTCAGGCCGGTACAAATTTAGTCTTTAGTCTCCATTGGGGCAGCGCTACTAGTTACTTCTTGGGACCCTAGAGTTGGATGAGTGGCCCTGGATAGCACAGCCAGAGGAAGTGCTTATAGTCCTAGGGTGGCAGGGTGTCTCTTCCCATTGCCCCGAGCTGGGCCTCCTCTTAGTGGGGTGTGGGGGTGCTTCCTTTCTGTCCCCACTCTGCACTCTCTGGGGCCTGACACCTTCTCCAGCAGCTACAGAGCCAGGGCATAGACAGCTGGAGTGGAGCAGACACTGTCCATGAAGCTGGTAGGGTCCTGTGCTTATCTAAAACCTTTGTTTACAAAGTGCTTCCAATCTGTTAATCTCTTGGGAGACCACAGTTGTCCCAAGGAGGGACAGGGAGGGACCCCTCTTTCCATTGAATAGAATATGAAACTGCTCCCACCCAGGGGCATTCTGGCTTTGGGGCAGATTCTGGCTTCAGGCCAGGACATCCTCAGTAAACACCCAGTTGAGGCTCTGGAAAAGACAAACCAGAGTTGAGGCCTCCCAAATTCTGAACTGGCTGCACTCTACAGGTTACTTCTCCTCTGCCTTTAAGCTAAAGAGACTGGTAGTGGAGACTAAGCCCAAGGATTCTTACTCCTTCTGGCTTAGTAGGCAGGCAGCACCTGGTTCTGAACCAGGGTCTCTTTTTCCTCATCACTGGCAGGTTGACAAAGTGGACAGGGGGCCGTTGGTGATGGCACAGTTTGACACTGAATACCAGCGCCTAGAGGCTTCCTACAGTGATTCACCCCCAGGGGAGGAAGACCTGTTGGTGCATGTGGCTGAGGGGAGCAAGTGTGAGTTCTTGGACAAGACAGCTAGAGCTGGGATGTGAGGGAGAGTTGGTGGAGAAACATTGAGGGAGCAAGGGGCTTGTGTCCCTTTAGGGCTCTTACATATCTGTTCCTATGCCCACAGCACCTTGGCACCACATTGAAAACCTTGACCTCTTCTTCTCTCGAATATCCTTTGTGTGTCAGTGGTGGAGCTCTGGGATCTTTAGCCCCTTTCTAAGCCAGGTCTCTGATGGGAAGTTGGGTAAGTTTGACTCCAATCCCGAGAAGGGGCAATGGAGCGCATCCTGAGGCTGAAAGAGGCTGGTGAAATAACGATCATCAAAAATAATGATAACCCACATTTACTGAGAGCTTCGTATCTAAATGTACTTGTGGTGTTAATTTATAAGGAGGGTGATTCTCCTTTTTGATGAAATGTTAATAATCATAGTATGTTTTACCTCATTCTGAAATATATTGTTTCAAATGTATTTAACACAGAACTAAGACAGGTGTTATTGTTCTTAATTTACTGTGGACAAAGCTTATAGATGTTAAAAGACTTGGCCAGAGTGGCACCCGTAGCTCACTGGGTAGAGCGTGCCAGCTACATGCACTGAGGCTGGCAGTTCCAACCCAGCCCAGCCAGCTAAACAACAATGACAACTGCAACAAAACAATAGCTGGGCGTTGTGGCAGGCACCTGTAGTCACAGCTACGTGGGAGGCTGAGGCAAGAGAATCACTTAAGCTCAAGAGTTTGAGGTTGCTGTGAGCTGTGACCTCACAGCACTCTACTGAGAGCAACATAGTGAGACTCTGTCTCAAAAAAAAAAAAAAAAAAACTTGGCCAAAGTCACACAGCTAGAAAGCCACAATGCCAGGTCTTAAGCTCAGGTGTATGACACCAAAGTCTATGTTCTTCCATCTTTACTGACCACTTTTTCTTAACAATTACACGTTTATAACCTACACCAAAAGAATGGCTTCACATGTATGCTCATTGGGGAGATCTTTGAGCTCATGTAAGTACAAGAAGGAACAGATGATGTAGGGAAGGATACATTTTAGTATTTGCTCTCCTAGCACTCACCCCAGCCCTACCTGCCAACTCAGTTCAGTCCCAGGTTTAAAATTCTACAGACTATTATAGGTTCAGGCACTGTGTGTGGCAACAAAACTTACAGCTTCACCTTTCTTATGAGAAAAGCTTTCCTGGCCGGGCATGACAGCTCATGTCTATAATCGTAGCACTCCAGAAGGTGGGTGGATTGCTTGAGCTCACAAGTTCAAGATCAGCCTGAGCAAGAGGAATACCCCGTCTCTACTAAAAATAGAAAAATTAGCCAGGTGTAGTAGTCCCAACTACTTGGGAGACTAAGGCAAGAGGATTGCTCAAGCCTAAGAGTTTGAGGTTGCTTAGGCTTAGGCTCAAGCCTAAGAGATGCTATGGCACTCTACACAGGGTGACAGAGTGAGACTCTGTCTCAAAGGGAAAAAAGCTTGGGCAGTGCCTGTGGCTCAGTGAGTAGGGCGCCAGCCCCATATAGCCAGGATGGCAGGTTGGGCTCCAGCTATCCTCTTGCCTCCTCATGGCAACATCATAGCTCACAGCAACCACCAACTCTTGGGCTCCAGCTATCCAGTTTTTTGTATTTGTAGTAGAGACAGAGTCTCTCTGGCTAAGGCTGGTCTCGAACCCATTAGCTCAAGCAATCCACTCTCCTCGGCCTCCAGAATAAAAGCCCATTTTCTGTTTTGGCTGCACCTTTGGTCTGCTGCAGGATAGAGACTTTCTAGGAGAGAGAAGCCATATGGTATTATACCAAAGGGGAAAAAATAGTTCAAGGCCAGGGAGCCATGATATCTCATGCCTGTAATCCTAGTACTCTGGGTGGCCAAGGCAGGAGGATTGCTTAAGCTCAGGAGTTTGAAATCAGCCTGCCACTCAGACCCCATCTCTACTACAAACAGAAAAATTTAATCCTAGCACTCCAGGAGGCCAAGGCAGGTGGATTGCCCTGAGCTCACAGGTTAAAGACCAGCCTGAGCCACAGTGAGACCACATCTGTAAAAATAACAGGGCATTGTGGCAGGCACCTGTAGTCCCAGCTACTTGGGAGGGTGAGGCAAGAGCATTGCTTAAGCCCAAGAGTTTGAGGTTGCTGTGAATCCACAGCACTCTATCTAGGGTGACAAAGTGAGACTGTCTCAGAAAAATTTGAGTGGTGCCTGTGGCTCAAAGGAGTAGGGTGTCAACCCCATATACCAGATGTGGCGGGTTCAAACCCGGCCCCAGCCAAAAACTGCAAAAAAAAAAAAAAAAAAAGAAAAATTAGCTGGGTGCAGTGGTGGATGTCTGTAGTCCCAGGTCCTCAAGAGTCTGAGGCAAAATGATCACTTGCGCCCAGGAGTTTGAGCTTGCAGTAAACTACGATGACCACTACACTCTAACCTGGGCAACAGAGGAAGACTTTTGTCTCAAAAAAAGAAAGAAAAGAAAGAATTCAGGTCCCTAAAGGTCTTCTAACTACTATCTCAGAAGGAAATCAGGGACTGGAAAGGAGAGACCACAATGTTAAAACCTTTGAAAGCATCCAGTGGTAGCAGAGATTACTATGGGATGAGAAAAGCAAGCTAATTCCGTGACACCGAGGCTAAGAGCAAACCATAGGAGCTGATTTACATCTGAGAAGGTCCTATAGGTAGAGAGAGAGCCCATTGGGAGTTCTCCAGCCCCTTCCATTTCCACAGTCTTGCTTTGCCACTCCAGACTTCTCTTTTCCTGCTTTATTTCACTGGTGCCTCTCTGACTCTTAGACTTCACCCCTCTTCCCAAATCCCTAGGCAGTTCCTCTTTGTGGTTGCCTTCACCACCTTCCTGGTCAGCTGTGTAGACTATGACATCCTATTTGCCAACAAGATGGTGAACCACAGTCTTCACCCTACTGAACCCATCAAGGTCACTCTGCCAGATGCCTTTCTGCCCGCCCAAGTCTGTAGTGCCAGGTAAGGGCTACAAGTCAGGAAAGTAGAGCCTGTAGTTCTGTTAGGACAGCAGTTATCACCCCGTGGGTTGTGACCCACAGGAACTGTATTAAAGGGCTGCAGCATTAGGAAGGTTGAGAACCTTTGTGTTAGGAGGTGGGGAATGGAGTAGAGTATGAGGCAGCGACTCATGCCCAAGAACACAGCCTCAGACTCAGCCTAGTGGAATCCTTCAGAACAGTAGCATGTCTGCCAAACAACTTCCTCAAGGACCACCCTCCTCCTCTCTTTTTCCCCACCAGGATTCAGGAAAATGGTTCCCTTATCACCATCCTGGTTATTGCTGGTGTCTTTTGGATTCATCGGCTTATCAAGTTCATCTATAACATTTGCTGCTACTGGGAAATCCATTCTTTCTACCTGCATGCTCTGCGCATCCCCATGGTAAGATTGGAAGTTGGGCAGTTAGCCCACAGCCTAAGATATCATAGAAGGGATAGTTTTATTCTTGGGTATCAGGTGACCTTACCTGTCATTGAAGCATCTCCACTCGGCTTGGTACATGACCCTGAGCCTCAAATCTCATGCAGGGCAAGGGGCCGAGGCAATAACCCTACTTTCCATACCTGTCTTTTCCCCACCCCACCCTGCAGTCTGCTCTTCCATATTGCACATGGCAGGAAGTGCAGGCCCGGATAGTGCAGACCCAGAAAGAGCACCAGATCTGCATCCACAAACGTGAGCTGACAGAGCTGGACATCTACCACCGCATCCTTCGTTTCCAGAACTACATGGTGGCACTGGTTAACAAATCCCTCCTGCCTCTGCGCTTCCGCCTGCCTGGCCTTGGGGAGGCCGTCTTTTTCACCCGTGGCCTCAAGTACAACTTTGAGCTGATCCTCTTTTGGGGCCCTGGCTCTCTGTTTCTCAATGAATGGAGCCTCAAGGCTGAGTACAAACGTGGAGGGCAACGGCTAGAGCTGGCCCAGCGCCTCAGCAACCGCATCCTGTGGATTGGCATCGCTAACTTCCTGCTATGCCCCCTCATCCTCATCTGGCAAATCCTCTATGCCTTCTTCAGCTATGCTGAGGTGCTGAAACGGGAGCCAGGGGCCCTGGGAGCACGCTGCTGGTCACTCTATGGCCGCTGCTATCTCCGCCACTTCAATGAGCTAGAGCATGAGCTGCAGTCCCGCCTCAATCGAGGCTACAAGCCCGCTTCCAAGTACATGAATTGCTTCTTGTCACCTTTGTTGACACTGCTGGCCAAGAATGGAGCCTTCTTTGCTGGCTCCATCCTGGCTGTGCTTATTGCCCTCACCATCTACGATGAAGATGTGTTGGCTGTGGAACACGTCCTCACCACCGTCACACTCCTGGGGGTCACCGTGACCGTGTGCAGGTAGGCCAAAGCAGCAGGTGGAAGCAAGCAGACTAGCATTCCGGGGAAAAGCTTACATCTCACCATGACATTGATCCTACTAGGTCTTTTATCCCGGACCAGCACATGGTGTTCTGCCCCGAGCAGCTGCTCCGCGTGATTCTCGCTCATATCCACTACATGCCTGACCACTGGCAGGGTAATGCCCACCGCTCGCAGACCCGGGACGAGTTTGCCCAGCTCTTCCAGTACAAGGCAGTGAGTGGAGTTGGAGTTAGGGCCTGTTAGAGATTGGCTAGTAGCCTGGTGATGAGGGCTGGCCTCCCTTCTACTGTCTTGTGACCTTAGTCCCTTCCCTTTTAGGTGTTCATCTTGGAGGAATTGCTGAGTCCCATTGTCACCCCACTTATCCTCATATTCTGCCTGCGCCCCCGGGCCCTGGAGATTATAGATTTCTTTCGCAATTTCACCGTGGAGGTTGTTGGTGTTGGAGATACCTGCTCCTTTGCTCAAATGGATGTTCGCCAGCATGGTCATCCCCAGGTACTGGTAGAAGAGCAGGGCATGTGGCCAGGGATAATGCTGGCACACACAGTGTCTTTGGGTAAGCTGCAAAAAGTCATCCCTTCTTAGCCAACAAGTCACAAAAAGGTAGTCTTGTATCAGAGACACACTGCTTAGAAGCCTGGGCTGGATTTTGGGCTTAATTTGTCCCCATGGCCAAGCTTCCTTGAGAAAGGCACAGTACAAGCAACTGGCCAACATGTGGCCACTCCTAGGGTAACACCGGGGCCCTTGGCTAAGATGCAACAATGCATTGCAGTCTCTGTCCTCCAGGACAAAGGCTTGTCCCTAACAGGAAGGGTGCAGGGGAGGGTTCCTATAAGAGGAAAGTTCTGTTTACTGTGGTCTCCCTTGTGCAGTGGCTATCTGGTGGGCAGACAGAAGCCTCTGTGTATCAGCAAGCTGAGGATGGAAAGACAGAGTTGTCACTCATGCACTTTGCCATCACCAACCCTGGCTGGCAGCCACCACGTGAGAGCACAGCCTTCCTAGGCTTCCTCAAGGAGCAAGTTCAGCGGGACGGAGCAGCTGCTGGCCTTGCCCAAGGGAGTCTACTTCCTGAAAATGCCCTCTTTACATCCATCCAGTCCTTACAATCTGAGTCTGAGGTGTGTTCCTGGGACTGGGAGATGACGGGCAGCAGCTGGGAGTTGAGAATCGGGCCTAGGGTGAAAAGTTTTCTTCTGTTATGTCCTGAGGTTCAGAATACTGAGGGACCTGGAGGCCAGACTCCTGCCCTGAGAATTTTACCCACCACTTTCTTTCTTTCATAGCCACTGAGCCTTATTGCCAATGTGGTAGCTGGCTCATCCTGCCGGGGCCCCCCTCTGCCCAGAGACCTGCAGGGCTCCAGACACAGGGCTGAAGTTGCCTCTGCCCTGCGCTCCTTCTCCCCTCTGCAGCCCGGGCAGGCCCCCACTGGCCGGGCTCACAGCACCATGACAGGCTCTGGGTGAGTAAAGGTGGTCCAAGATGGGAGGGCATCTTGTGTGGGTCTCAGAAATGTTGACAACTACTGTCTTGTCTGTGCTGGGAGGGACAGAGTGGATGCCAGGACAGCCAGCTCCGGGAGCAGTGTGTGGGAAGGACAGCTACAAAGCCTGGTGCTGTCGGAATATGCTTCCACTGAGATGAGCCTGCATGCTCTCTATATGCACCAGGTGAGTGGGCAGCTGACAAATAGGGTAGAGGGCTTTTGCTGCAGAGGAGCAAGCTCAGGGTTCCAATCTCTTCTCTGCCATTTACTTTCTCTGCAATCTCCATTCTCATATATACTTTCTTAATTTCCTTTTTAGCCCAGCGTATCTCATCCTGGGCTTTCAACATACATAGTTTTCCCTGCCTAGAATCCTCTTCCCTGAAGTATACAGATGGCTCCCTCCTCTTTTGGGTCTCTGCGGTTGGTCACCTTTTCCCTGAAACTCTCTGACCACTCTCAGTAAAAGCCTCCCTTGCCCATTCTCCAGAATCTTCTTGTTCCATTTTTCTACATAACATTTAGCACCATCTGACATGCTTTTTAAAAATTTGTTTATTCGTACAAATAATCAACACATTGAATCCCATAATGGCATAAATGTATTCATGATCTATGTACAAATGACTTAATAAAAAAAAAAAATTGTTTAGGGTGGCGCCTGTGGCTCAGTGAGTAGGGTGCAGGCCCCATATACTGAGGGTGGCAGGTTCAAACCCAGCCCCGGCTGAACTGCAACCAAAAAATAGCTGGGCGTTGTGGTGGGCGCCTGTAGTCCCAGCTGCTTGGGAGGCTGAGGCAGGAGAATTGCGGAAGCCCAAGAGCTGGAGGTTGCTGTGAGTCCTGTGACATCATGGCACTCTACCGAGGGCTGTAAAGTGAGACTCTGTCTCTACAAAAAAAAAAAAAAAAAAAATTGTTTATTGGGTGGCGCCTGTGGCTCAGTGAGTAGGGTGCCAGCCCCATATACCAAAGGTGGCAGGTTGGATCCCAGCCCTGGCCAAACTGCAACAACAACAACAACAACAAAAATAGCTGGGTGTTGTGGCGGGCTCCTGTAGTCCCAGCTACTTGGGAGGCTGAGGCAAGAGAATCGCCTAAGCCCAAGAGCTGGAGGTTGCTGTGAGCTGTGACATCATGGCACTCTACCAAGGGTGACAAAGTGAGACTTTGTCTCTAAAACAAAAATTGTTTATTGCTTACCCTCCCCATCTCCACCAGTATATACGCCCCACAGGGCTGGCATTACTGCTGTACCTCTAACATCTAACAGAGTGTCTGATACTTAGACCCTCAAGCAGTTTTATTTTTAAATTTTTAATCTTTTTGGCCAGTTAAGCAACTACAAATAAATTTGTTCTTAATTAAATGAATAGGTAAAATGAAGGCCATTACAATCTACAACAGAAAGGGTTTTTCCAGAGATATGCTGAGAATGTAACCATTAAAGTGTGTTATACACTTCTAATGTGTTAGGTGTTCTGGGTAAGGATTCTAGGTGAAGGGGTATAAATGAGACCTGGCTGATACCATGGTGGGGGTAGCTGTTCAAGACAGACATCCATCTGTTCCTCACTAACAAAACCCCCTTCCGACTTCTCCAGCTCCACAAACAGCAGGCCCAGGCTGAGCCTGAGCGGCATGTGTGGCACCGCCGGGAGAGTGATGAGAGTGGGGAGAGTGCCCCTGAAGAGGGGGCAGAGGGTGCCCGGGCCCCCCAGCCTATCCCCCGTTCTGCCAGCTATCCCTGTGCAGCACCCCGACCTGGAGCTCCTGAGACCACCGCACTGCACGGGGGGTTCCAGAGGCGCTATGGGGGTATCACAGGTATCCAATGGGAGTATAGGAGGAAACAGAGCCTTCAGGGAAGGGTGGTTCTTCTGGGGCCTCTCTAAGGGAAGAAAGAGGTCAGAGGGAACGGGCCCAACTACAAATTTCTGAGCAGCCCCTAACCCTTTTCCTCATGGTTATTTCTGTTTCTTGTGAGAATATGCTTACTTGTCTCTAGATCCTGGCACAGTGCCCCGGGCTCCCTCTCACTTCTCTCGGCTACCTCTTGGAGGCTGGGCTGAAGATGGGCAGTCAGCATCAAGGCACCCTGAGCCCGTGCCTGAAGAGGGCTCGGAGGACGAGCTTCCCCCCCAGGTGCACAAGGTAAGAGGTTCCGGGCTCTTCTGGCAGAGAACAAATGTCCAAAGTAGTAATTTGCAGGCTGAGGTAACAGCTTTTCTTTTTTCTTTTTTTTTTGAGGTAACAGCTTTTCATGTGAAACAAAGTGTGCTCTCCCTGTTGTCACCACCCATAGTGTAAAGATACTGCACCTTGTCCTCCAAAATACACTCCCCTGGCTAGGCTCATGCCTGTAAACCTAGCACTCTGAGAGGCCAAGGTGGGTGGACCTCCTGAGCTCAGGAGTTCGAGACCAGGCTAAGCAACAGCACACCCTATTTCCAGTAAAAATAGAAAAACCAGCTGGGTGTTGTGATGGGCACTGTAGCAGTTACTTGGGAGGCTGAGCCCAAGAGTTTGAGGTTGCTGTAAGCTATGATGCCATGGCACTCTACCTAGGGCAACAGAGGTGGATTCTATCTTTAAAAAACAAGCAAACAACAACAAAACCCCAAAAAACAAAATACACTCTCCTTTCTTCCCTCAATTACTACAAAGTCCATAGCTTGAATTTTCCTTCACTTACCTCCCCAAGAATCAAGCTTTCCTTTCTCCTTACCTCCAGGACTCTATTGGCAAGCAGATAGCTGAAGACAATCTCCATTACCAATCATTTTCCCTCCACAGGTATAGACAAGGCTGAGGAGGGTCCCTATGTCCTAGGATGGAGGCCACTGCTGCCCTGCCATCCCATCTGCCTGCCATAGGAGGGCTCCTCTGAGTGTTGCCTGGCTCCACGTGTGTGGTGTTTGTGTGTCGTGCCTGGCCAAGGGAGGTGCCAACACTGGGCTTGCCACAGCCCCAGGAGAGGAATTTGGGGCCTAGGAAACCAGGGGCACACAGGACTTTAGCCTCATCCCCAGGACCCCCTTGGCTCGGAGTGTGGTGCTAGAAACTGGTTCCCAGCCCAGCCCCCGTACTGCCACCTTTGCACCCACCCCTGCAAGTCTCCTGAGGGCTGCCCACTGCAGAAGCTGCCAAGCAGGGAGAATCTGTGCCAACTGTGAAGTGGGAAGGTTGGGCCTGGACCCTCAACCCCTGCAGTCTATCCCTCACTCTTAAATAGACGAGCAGCTCAGGCTGTGGCCCTTACCTCACCCCCAGTTCTTGCCCAGTTCTGGAGCCAGCTCACCTACTTCCTGCACATCACTGGCATGTGTGTGCTGCTTGCTCCCCTTCTGTTCGCTTGCTCCCCTTCTGTTCAGCTTTTGCTTTACGTTGGGGTGAAGGCCCTTGCTCCCAGCTTCCCTCTACCTATCTTGTGACACTAAGAAAGAAGGTCATCCTATAAGAGAAAAATGGGAAAGTCTCTGCTGCCCTCTCCAACTTTTAGGACGGGGCCCTGGGAGACTGAGGCTTTCCTGGGCCCCCATTGCTGCTTTTTGTACCCCTCACCACCTGCACATGGGACAGACAGAGCTGGGTTGTGACTTCGGCTGCCTGCGTCCCAGCAAGAGAGCTCTGGCCTACATCTTGCTGTCCCTTGGAAGGTGATGGAAGGGCCATGGGCTCGCCCTAGACTTTGGGCTGCCGCAATGCATGCTGGGACTCAGCTCTACTCTCTGCCCAGCCCTCACCCAGCTCCGGTCCGCTTTGGGAGAGTGAATTATGCTGCCCGAACTCACAGAGAACAGGGTGAGGACCGTGTACAGCTTGATAATCCTTAATAAAGGGACTTTGACCAGGCCGCGGGTTCTTGTTGTCTTGCGCGGAGGAGTGATTCTCCAGGTGCCTGGGGACTAGGCAGGGATCTGGAAGAAAACGGACCTATTCTGTCGCTCGGCTGTGTGGCGCTAGCCAGATAGCGAAAGGGCCGTTTCCGACCCACGGTTCTGTAGAAGTCAAGGTCTCCAGGCCGACGCGCTGTCAGATTTCCCGCCCTGGGCACGTGACCAAGCCGCTTCTGTCCCTCTAGTTTGCCTTCCACACGTGCACCGTTGCCCCCGCCCTTCGGGGACATCTGGCCCATAGGCACCCTGGATAGGGGTGGGGACGGCACAGTGGGCGGGGCTGCCGAGAGACGCGGTCGGACACCAAACACTCCTGTAGGCCTGGAATTGGCAGTAGTGTCCCCGGCAGCTAGCCAGAGGGGGGTACGGCGGAGACGGCGTGCGTGCCTTGCGTGAGTGCGTGGTGGCGCGCGTGCGCGAGGCGAGTGGGTGGGGAGGCCGGGTCCACGTGTGTCCCTCCCGCGACCCCCGCGATCCCAGGGGTTGGATGATGCGAGGCAGCCCGGCGTCCGCATCCCTCTCTGAATTGCCGATCCCATTCTCCGGTCCCACAGTGCTTGCAGCCTCGGACGGCGTTCACTTATTGCCATGGTGACCGTGGGCAACTATTGCGAGGCCGAAGGGCCGGTGGGTCCCACCTGGGCACAGAACGGCCTGAGTCCTTGCTTCTTCTTCACGCTCCTGCCCTCCACGCTGATGGCCCTGGGGGCTTTGGCCTTGGTGCTGGGTCTTCCCTGCAAGCATCGAGAGCAGCCAGTCGGCGCTGACCCGCTGCCTTTGGGGGCAGGCCCGCGTGTCGCTTCCTATGTGCTGCAGCTTCTCTTGGCCTCACTGCAGGTGGCACTGCCCTTAGCCCGCCTGGCTGGCCGGGTGGGCACTGCTCGGGGGACTCCGCTGCCAGGCTACTTACTGCTGGCCTCGGTACTGGAGAGTCTGGCCAGCGCCTGTGGTCTGTGGCTGCTCATGGTGGAACGGAGCCAGGCACGACAGAATCTGGCAATGGGCGTCTGGATCAAGCTCAAGCACAGCCCAGGTCTTCTGCTTTTCTGGACTGTGGCGTTTACAGCCGAGAACTTGGCCCTGGTGTCTTGGAACAGCCCACAGTGGTGGTGGAAAAGGGAGGACTTGGGCCAGCAGGTAAGGGACCCTGTGGGAGAGGGGAAACATTTGAGAGTAGGGCTTGGGAAGAAGTACTGAGTGTCTGGTCGTACTGGCTCCAAGCTTTGGGAGCTGATAGCCAGCTGGTGGGGTGTGTCTATGCTGAGTCACTGTGGGTTTTTTTTTTTTTTTCAAAGCCTATAAGTGCTTAAAGGTGCCTCCTGAGAAGCTGGGTGTGTTCCCTATTCCAGTCCCAGCCCTGTTATGAGTAGTAATACAATGGAATTTTGGCCCTCCATGATACTCTCCACATGTATGTTTCATTCTAGGTTCAGTTTAGCCTGTGGGTGCTGCGTTATGTGGTCTCTGGTGGGCTCTTTATCCTGGGTCTCTGGGCCCCTGGACTTCGTCCCCACCCCTACACCTTGAAGATTTATGAAGAGGAACAAGATGTAGAAAGGAGCCAGGTATACCCGTTACTGTGAGGTCTATCTTAATTTCATTGCTTGTCATTATCCATTCCCCCCATAATGAATTACTACTTTCCCAAATCTGTTTGTGACCTTTTATTTCTTTCTTTCTTTTTTTTTGAGACAGAGTCTCTACCCAGACAGTTGCCCTGGGTAGAGTGCTGTGGCATCACAGCTCACGGCAACCTCAAACTCTTGGGCTTAAGCGATTCTCTTGCCACAGCCTCCCAAGTAGCTGAGACTACAGGCACCCACCACAACGCCTGGCTATTTTTTGGTTGCAGTTGTTCTTGTTGTTTGGCAGGCCTCAGATGGATTTGAACCCCAGTGTTTGTGTCTGGCACCCTAGCCGCTGAGCTACAGGTGCCAAGCCAAGTTTTTCTGACCACATCAGCAATCACTTACAAGTCTAAGATACCTGGGAGCTATAACCCGATACATTTTCCATAGAGGGTTTCTGGCTAGTGTACTTTTTGAGCTCCCCTCCCTTGTGTGTTTCACCATCCTAGGTTCACTCAACAGAGCAAGGGTCTACCTGGAGAGACCTTGGCAGGAAGCTCCGCCTACTGAGTGGCTACCTGTGGCCTCGGGGGAGTCCAGCTCTGCAGCTGGTTGTGCTCATCTGCCTGGGGCTCATGGGGTTGGACCGGGCACTCAACGTGTTGGTGCCCATCTTCTATAGGGACATTGGTGAGAGGAAGAAGGAGCACCAGCTCAGTAAATGCTGGTCCTACCTTGGCCTAGTGGCTGGGCAGTTCTTAGGGAGGTGGGACAGAGTTGGGAGCTGGATGATCAGAAAGAATCTGGGACAGTTTTGCCTCTAGAGAGCCCTGGGTGCCATAAGTGAGCTGTGATTTATTTTCTCTATAGTGAACTTGCTGACTGAGAAGGAACCTTGGAGCTCCCTGGCCTGGACTGTTACCACTTATGTCTTCCTCAAGTTCCTACAGGGGGGTGGCACTGGCAGCACAGGTATGAGTGACTCTTCACTGGCCCTGCTTGGTGTTGGCCCCTCCACAGACATCCCCTGCCATCATGCTTCTTAGAGCACTCCTCCCCCAGGCCCCTTTGTTCTCTCAGATCTTTCGCATCTTGGTGCTGGGCTGACGTCCCTCAGCCCCCAAGCCCTGCTGAGGCCTCCCCTGGCTCCCCCCCAGGCTTCGTGAGCAACCTGCGCACGTTCCTGTGGATCCGGGTGCAGCAGTTCACTTCACGGCATGTGGAGCTGCGCCTCTTCTCCCACCTGCACGAGCTCTCACTGCGCTGGCACCTGGGGCGCCGCACAGGGGAGGTGCTTCGGATCGTGGACCGGGGCACGTCCAGTGTCACAGGGCTGCTGAGGTGCCACCCTAGTGGAAAAGGCTTGTGGGAGGGTGGGGATAGAGGGGCAGGGATGGGGGGCTGTCAGTAGAACAGACCCAGCCCAAGGAGCTGTCTCTCCAGCTTTGAAGTTTTCCTAATTGTAGCATTATTGTATACATGCTCTCATAATGATTCAAATAACAGACCGCAAACCTCTTTTGAATGTCACTCATTTCTCCAGAGCTTCCCATTCTATTTAGTATGTTGAGTTCTGCTTTCTTGCATGTTTACATATAATGCATACTGTATGTGCAGTATTATGGAGGTTTTCCCTAAAACAAATGGTATCATGACATGTATCATTCTTGATGTTGCTTTATTAGTAAGATATTACAAAGATATATTTTCACCTATGCATGAAGATCTCATTTCCTATAATCACTAAAGAGAATTCTGTCATTGGGCATGCTATGGTGGATTTAGCTATCTACCTCTTGAGGGTGGAATCAATTTAGATTGGGTCTAGTCTATAGTTGTTGGAAACAAAACAGTACACTGAAACTCCTAGAGGCAGGTTTGCTGTGTCTGAGCCCCTGAACCTTTCCTTGTCACCTGACTTGCCTTCCTAGCTACCTGGTGTTCAATATCATCCCCACGCTGGCCGATATCATCATTGGCATCATCTACTTCAGCATGTTCTTCAATGCCTGGTTTGGCCTCATTGTGTTCCTGTGCATGAGTCTTTACCTCAGTGAGTAACACCACAGGGTGATCCCAGCTCCCTGAACTACATAGGGACTCCCTCGGGCATGAACTCTGCCCCTGCTCAGGTGACCCACCTTTGGAAGGTTGTAGATCAGTGGACATGAATGGGCTTCTACTGCTCATGCTGTGATGGTGGGTCTCTTCATCTATCAAGTTGATCTTAAGCTAGGTGAAGAGCTAGGGAAAGGCATTCTTTCACATTAGGTCCCCAGTGTGAATGCAGGTCAAAGAGGAACCTCATCTGTGTGACAAGATACAGCTTGCCTTCATGTGTTCACCAGAAGCATTTTCTATACACAACGCTTTGTATAGGCTGCAAAGATGTCTTGGACACATCTCCTTACCTCAGCAAGCTCAAGGCTCTCAGCCCTTGGATCTGGGTCCCTAGGCTCTAATGTAGGTTTACTGGAGGCCTTGCAGGTAGTGGATATCACACTTGAACTCTACTATTGTGGTGATATCCTTCCCCTCCTCCTGTCACTCTCCAGTCCTGACCATTGTGGTCACTGAGTGGAGAGCCAAGTTTCGCCGGGCTATGAACACACAGGAGAATGCTACCCGAGCACGAGCAGTGGACTCTCTGCTAAACTTTGAGACGGTAACAGGCCCCTGTGGTAGTAGTGTGATATGGAGGAATGTGGCTGGGATCCCTGGGGCTAAGGAGGAGCTGTGAGTGTGATGTTGAAAATCAGGAAGGAGGGATTGGGGATTTGGAGAGAGGGATCTGATTGCTGTGGTGTGGTGCCAATGCCAAATAGCAGTGGTTTGAATTCATCAGGTGAAGTATTACAACGCTGAGGGTTATGAAGTGGACCGCTATCAAGAGGCCATCATCAAATATCAGGTGAGGGGCGGCGCCTGTGGCTCAGTGAGTAGGGTGCCGGCCCCATATGCCAAGGGTGGCGGGTTCAAACCCAGCCCCGGCCAAACTGCAACAAAAAAATAGCCGGGCGTTGTGGAGGGTGCCTGTAGTCCCAGCTGCTCGGGAGGCTGAGGCAAGAGAATCGCGTAAGCCCAAGAGTTAGAGGTTGCTGTGAGCCGTGTGACGCCACGGCACTCTACCCGAGGGCGGTACAGTGAGACTCTTGTCTCTACAAAAAAAAAAACCAAAAAACAAATATCAGGTGAGGATGCTAGTTTGAGGCCTTCTGAGAGCATTGAGCTGCTAGGTGGACTTGCCATGGCCAGGAGCAAAATTCAGGTGGTGAAGTCAAAGATGCCTGGGCCCAGGTATGCGTTTAAATGGTGGTGTGTATGGGACATTCCTCCATCTTTTGTTACTGCCCTCAGGGTTTGGAGTGGAAGTCAACTGCTTCACTGGTTGTACTAAATCAGACCCAGAATCTGGTGATTGGACTCGGGCTCCTTGCTGGGTCTCTGCTTTGTGCATACTTTGTCACTGAGCAGAAGCTACAGGTGAGGCAGAATCATGGACAGGAGAGTGGGGGACAGGAGAGAAGGGCCTGGGGCCTATGTAGGCTCTTGGGTGGGAAGTGGAGTGAGTGACAGAAAAAGCCTGCAGGCTCCTTGTGACATGGTCACCTTCTCTGGATTTCACAGGTCGGGGACTTTGTGCTCTTCGGCACCTACATAATCCAGCTGTACATGCCTCTCAACTGGTTTGGTACCTACTATAGGTAACCTGACCCCTGGCCCTCACCTGTCTGGAATATACTGCTATTTTCTGGCTACTCAGAGGAGCTCTAATGAGCACTCTTCTCGCAGGATGATCCAGACCAATTTCATTGACATGGAGAACATGTTTGACTTGCTGAGAGAGGAGATAGAAGTGAGTGAAGAGAGAGGAGTGGGGTGTGGGGTAGGAAGAGCTATGTGGTAATTCTTGTGCCTAGAGAATACCAGGTCAGCAACAGCAGCACTGAGTGGGTGGCATTATTCCAGGTGAAGGACCTTCCTGGAGCAGGGCCTCTTCACTTTCAGAAGGGCCAGATTGAATTTGAAAATGTGCATTTTAGCTACACTGATGGGTGAGCCCTCCCCTTTGCCTTCTTTCCTTTCCTATGGTCCATTTGCACACTGCCTTCCTGCGTTCCCTACTTCTTTGCCCACTGCTACCTAGGACTAGAGCCAGGCCAGGAGAGGGGTACAACAGCTCTAGTGACAAGAGTCTGTTGACTGTGCCTTTGTTTCCTTATAGACGGGAGACCCTGCAGGATGTTTCTTTCACTGTGATGCCTGGACAGACACTGGCACTGGTGAGAAAAGACAAAGCCACTTGGCTCAGGTTTCTCAAGCTTCCCTCATTCAGTGCTCATGGTGACTCTTGACCCATGCTGTGGGGTCAGAAAGCCTTGTCATAACAGGCAACATCCTATCCCAGACAGGACTGAATGTTATAGTTTCCATGGACATTGGTGGCCTCTTGGAGATAAAGCCTTAAAAGCCATTGGATCTGAGAACTTCCTCTTCTCTTTCCAATGCAACAGGTGGGCCCATCTGGGGCAGGGAAGAGCACAATTTTACGTCTGCTGTTTCGCTTCTATGACATCAGCTCTGGCTGTATCCGAATAGATGGGCAAGACATTTCACAGGTAAGGTCGCTTGGGAGAAGATTGTCATTTAGGGATCTGTATGTGGAAGAATGGTAAGGGCTGCATGTCCAAAGCGAGTAGGAGGTATTACCTTTACAAAAAGCTGAGGCCCTTCTAGCAGCATATAACCTGCAGTTACACAAGTAAAGCAGTCCTATGAATGATTTGTTTGGTGCCAAAGTACAAAGATCTTCTGTAGCAGTGTGGTGAGGCTGGTAGAGAAAGCATTTATTTATTTATTTTTTATATATATAGGGAAACAGTTTGAGCAGTTGGCCCATACATTTAGGATTTGGGTAGTGATGGCAGGATTCTTACTTGGGGTCTCTTATCCCATGGGCTTCCTGTGAGCCCATCCTCCCAGGCCTGGGGAGCTATCTCACAGGTCAAGGTGTGTGGTCTCTTGCCCAGGTGACTCAGACCTCTCTCCGGTCTCATATCGGAGTCGTGCCCCAGGACACTGTCCTCTTCAATGACACCATTGCCAACAATATCCGTTATGGCCGTGTCACAGCTGACAATGATGAGGTTGAAGCTGCTGCTCAAGCTGCAGGCATCCATGACACCATTATGGCTTTCCCTGAAGGTGAAGTTGCTCTGCAGAATCCCCTTCCCTGCCAGGGTATGGTCCTGTTAATTCCTCTGACCCCTGTTCCATCCCTTCCTTGCCTGTCTGGTCAAAGGAACCACATTTCTTATGTGTGACTAACTTAGGGATGGTGGGCAATACCCACAGGCTATGAGACACAGGTGGGCGAGCGGGGACTGAAGTTGAGTGGTGGGGAGAAACAGCGTGTCGCCATTGCTCGCACCATTCTCAAGGCTCCAAACATCATTCTGCTGGATGAAGTGAGTCCTGGGCAACTTTCTCTCCTCCTTCCTACTGAATGTGCCCAAGCCATTCCTGCTAGGCACTGCTTCCTCCCGATAGATATCACAAGTCCATGTTTCACAGAAACACTTGGCAGTTCTCAAGCCATGTTCTGTAGCCCTGAGCCCTCAGCTAGCAGCCTGCATCCTCCTTCCATTGGGGGTTTTGAGTGGCAAGAGCACTTTTACCCAGACCTCTCTGTAGGCAACATCTGCACTGGATACATCTAATGAGAGGGCCATCCAGGCATCTTTAGCCAAAGTCTGTGCTAAGCGCACCACCATCGTTGTTGCACACAGGTACAAGACTACAGATTTGGGGCACTTGGCATCATGGGCCTACTTTGATGGGTTACTGAGTAACTGATATGACTTTTCAGGCTCTCAACTGTGGTCAACGCTGACCAGATCCTTGTCATTAAGGACGGCTGCATTGTGGAGAGAGGACAGTAAGAGATATATGGGATTAGTGCCAGAGCTTCTGGAGGGGATCTCCCCTGTTCATCCCTTCTGTCCTCTGGGCTGGAGGCAAGGGGCCTTGGAATAAAACTGATGGTTTGGCTTATACTTTCCTCCTTGCCCAGGCATGAGGCTCTTTTGTACCGAGGTGGAGTGTATGCTGGTATGTGGCAGCTGCAGCAGCAGGGACAGGAAGAAGTCTCTGAAGACATTCAGCCCCAGAACATGGCCCGGTGACAAAAGTTATGGATACTTCCTTCTCAAAGCTAATTCAGAGGGGAATAAAATATATACCTTTTCCCTGGTTTAATTCATTTGGGTCTTGGGGTTTGGTGCTAGCTACAGTGAGGGAAGAAACCCTTCAGAAGAGCCCTGTCTGAGAAAATAAAAGTGTGGACTGTGTGAGGCTCATGATGACTTTCTGAGTAGGATATGGCAGTGGGCCTCGAACGTCAGGTGAGCATTCTTGCCAAGACTTCTGTTTGGGGTTGGAAAGGAGAAAGAACCACACCACCTGTGTGTCTTACTGACTGCTGAGATCCTTTATTTTTTTTTCCAGGCCTCTCCCTGCCCACTACATGTGGGGGCGGCCCCAGCATTAGGGGGACAACATGATGAAGAGAATTTAGAGCGGGGCCTGGCAACATCCCCTGAGGGCCCTACCAGGGAACAGGTGCTAGCTGCTCTCTTCCCATGCAGCTGGAACGCTAGTAGGGCCTTCCTTCCATAGGCTTCTTGTAGGCCACCTCCACATTATTTCTGCTTGTCTCTGCTGCTCCGGGCCTCCTCTCCCTGTGTACCCTAGAGATGTGAGGGCCACAGTCTTGCTCAGCCGAGCCTCCCTCCCCAGCCCAAGGCCCTAGCACAGGCTGCAGTTGGACGGCTTCAAGCTGCGGCTCTGGGCCTGGAGCGAGGAAAGGAAAAGGAGAGGAAGACGGTATGACATTAAGGAAATGAGATGGCCCTTCTTTCAGAGTGCAGATCAGCAAGGGCTGAAGTCATACTGAACACAAAAGGATACCCACCATTCCAAAGATCACCACTTAGAAGAACTCCTACCCCAGAATCTCCACCCCCAACTTCTTATTGCCTCTTAGCACAGGACCCCATCCTCATACCTGCTGCTGTTGGTATTCTGCCTCACTGGCTGACAGTGCTTGTGCTAAAGCTAGGTCTTCTTCCTCCTGAGAACTGGGAGGGAGAAATAGCTTAAGTTGGATGATGGTAATATCTAAAATGTGACCATTTGGTCTTTGTGTGTTAAGCACTATGGTGCTGAGCACTTCTGGGTATTATCTCAATCTTCACAGCAACCCTGCAAGGTGGGTATTAGTATTGACCTAATTTTATACAGAAAATGAAGGTTCTATGGGTTAAAGAACTTCACAAAAGTCATACAGTTAAGGGGCAGTGCCTGTGGCTCAAAGGAGTATGGCACCAGCCCCATATGCCGGAGGTGGTGGGTTCAAGCCCAGTCCCGGCCAAAAAAAAAGAAAGTCATACAGTTAATTTTTAAGTCCAAGTTGCCAATGATTATTTTGCATTAGGTCAGCATGTTCCCCCCACCACCACCAAGTGAGCCCTTGCCCACAGCCTACCCTCTCTCTTGTCACCAGACAATAGATACCTTGGAACCTGGGGTTTGGTCTCTGCCAGGGACATTTCCAGAGCTCGTTGCAGAGCCTCATCCTCACTCTGTAAAGGGAGAAAGAAAACCAGTTTTCTTTGACTTTACTCTCTTACACACGGGTAGAAGACTACAGATTCAGGGCACTTGGCTTCTGTGCTTGCTTCTGTCTGTTCAACCTCTGCCCAACTCACCAGGCCATTCTGCAAAGCAATCACTGGAGGGGCTGTCCAGGATGGAGATTGGGTTGTGGCTCTATGGCAGATATTTAAGAGGTTTGAGGTCAGAGATGTGAAGGGGAAAAAAAGGGAGAAAGGATGAACAGGCAGGCCTACCTGCTAGGAGAGGTACAGGAAGGCAAGGTCCGACTTGGGCTGGGAATGGTGCTTGTAGAAGCCAGACCTTTTGCTCTGGAGATGGCAGCAAGTCTGTAGGGAAGAGACATTTTTGGCATGCCTCCAAGAACAACCCTTTCTCAGGAAGTTAGGAGGGGAATTCCTCCAAATAGTGGGAAAAATATGCTCTTGAAAAGGATACTAAAAGACTCCCCTAGCCAACAAGGATAGGGTTGAAGCTTCCCAGCTTGTAATGATAGAGGTTCAGTCAGTTCCAAAAGGATGGAATGATTTTTTTTTTTTTACGAAGCTTTATTTCCATTTCATCCAAGGCTTAGGAGAGGATGCTAGGGTGTTTAAAAACCTAGGACGGGGGCGGCGCCTGTGGCTCAGTGAGTAGGGCGCCGGCCCCATATGCCGAGGGTGGCGGGTTCAAACCCAGCCCCGGCCAAACTGCAACAAAAAATAGCCAGGCGTTGTGGCGGGCGCCTGTAGTCCCAGCTGCTCTGGAGGCTGAGGCAACAGAATCACGTAAGCCCAAGAGTTAGAGGTTGTTGTGAGCTGTGTGACACCAGGCACTCTACCCGAGGGCGGTACAGTGAGACTCTGTCTCTACAAAAAAAAAAAAAAAGCTAGGACGGGATGATCTTAAAGTCAAGTAGAGAACTTGGTTGCAGTTACCCTGCCTGGCTGGTTGGATGTCCCTCCCCAGGGCAATCATGGTCCAGTGGGTGACGGTGCTTGATGCAGAAGTTCCGCCCACAGCGTTCACAGGTCAGTTTCATCATTTCCCGCTGACGGCAACCAGAGCGTTCACACTTATTGGTGAAGATCTGAGGTGAAGTGGGAAGGTTTGTCTCTACCAAGACTGACTCCCTGGGCTGGGCACAGTGGCTCATGCCTGTAATCCTAGCACTCTGGGAGGCTGAAGTGGGTGGATAGCTTGAACTCATAGGTTTGAGACCAGCCTGAGCAAAAAGCAAGACCCCATCTCTACTAAAAATAGAAAAACTGAAGCAAGAGAATCTCTTGAGCCCAAGAGTTGGAGGTTGCTGTGAGCTATGATGCCACAGCACTCTACCCAGGGCCACAGCTTGATATTGTCTCAAAAAAAAAATTTTTTTTTCCCAGGGCAGCACCCATAGCCCAGTGGGTAGGGCACCAGCCACATACACCAAGGCTGGGAGGTTTGAATCTGACCTGGGCCAGCTAAAATCAACAATGACAACTACAACAAAACAAATAGCTGGGTGTTGTGGCCGGCACCTGCAGTCACCACTACTTGGGAGGCTGAGGCAAGAGAATCTCTTAAGTCCAAGAGTTTGAGGTTGCTGTGAGCTGTGATGCCACAGCATTCTACAGAGGGCAACATAGTGAGATTCTGTCTCAAAAAAAAAAAAAAAAAGACTGACTCCCTTCTCCAACCCCATCACAGGAATTAGCTGCTTATGTTTCCAAACATTTGTAGTCCCAACTGGGTCATGGCTGACCCCTGCAGTGCTTACCTTACGTTTTTGCTGAGCTGGATCAGAGCGACAGTCTCTGTCAATGTGCTCTCCTACAGCGCGGTCAGGGGGCTCCCCTCTGGCCACAGGCACAGGCACATTACACAGGGGGCATACAGGTACCTGGATATCCTACAGGCAAGGGGCAGGGGTCAGTCTGTGGCCCAGTCCAACAAATCTCTAGTCCTGAAAGAACTTGACTATGCCTCCACAAACACCCAAGAAAACAATGTTCCCCAGCACTGACTGAGCCTCAGGAAGACAATACCGTTATTGGACAGGAAATGTGAAGCAGAAAGATTTGGGGGGTTCTGCATGCATCCTCCATCTGCCAGCTTTTACCTCAGGATCGCCCCCTCACCTTTTGGTAAGCAGATCCACAGTGATGCTGGGCGTAGGCCACATGGTCTGCACAGAAGATGCCAGAGCAGGCATCGCACTTGAGCGGCAGAAAATCTGCAGGGAATTGGTCAAATTGCAGGTCCAAAGGGACCTTTCAAGCCTCCCACTCGGGAAGGAAAATACGGCCTTAAACAACAGAGTCCCTAGTCCGCCTTAGCCACGCCCCTCAGCACCGCCCCCAACCTCGAGCCCCGCCCTTCTTTGGCATTTCTCTTCCCAGAGCCCACTCTTCTGGCCGAACTTGCAGCTCCAAGATCCTTTCCGCTCGGCCCCGCCCCCACGTGCTCCGCCCCTCACCCAAGCGCTGACAGCTCGGCTCCGAACAGTGAGCCCCGAGGTCCGGAAACTCCATCTCGAGGCCAGGCGGGGCCTGCTGGGAGAAGAAGCTAGTGCTGAGCATCACCAGGGCTCCCGCCCCGGGTCCGGACTACGACCCCGCACTCTGAGGGGCTCCGTGCCCCGCCCCTTCCTCTCCCCGCCCAGCCCGTGTTACCGGAGCCTCAGCGCCGGCTGGCCCACGGCTCCCACTCCTCCCTCGGCGCGCGCGGGCGCACTGACGTCATCACGCAGGTCGGGCGCGTCCCGCGCAGTCTCTTGTCAGCTGGGGGGCGTCCCGACAGAGCTGAGTCCCGCCCATCCCTGCTCCGCCAGGCCGGGTGCTGTCCCGAGGCGAATGGATGGCCCTTGCCGGCTTCAGGATTCTGGGCGAGGGCGTAACTTCACGAAAGGTCTCTCTGAGGCCTGGGCTGAAATGGTTTAGGGTCTTTCACAATTCAGTTCTCACTCTACACCCTCCCCCTGCATTTACTTTCCAGGAGCTGGCAATTCCTGAATTTCTCTGCCATCTAGATTTCTCTTCAGCGCTGCAGATCCTTCCTCCATATTTCAGCTTTGATGCTCTCCTCAGTCTGAGCTAGCACACCTGCTATGTAATCTCCCTGCTTCTGTTTTAACACCCAAAGCACTTCATTATAACTAGCTGGAATATACTGGGAAGTTAAAGACCACTTCTACCTTGTTCTGTGTTAGGGCCCAGCACCTAACAGTGCCTAGAACAGTGTGTTTCTCAGACTTGAGTGTGAATTCGAATCTCCTACCGAGGCAGTTTAAATGCAGATTCTTGGATCCTGGAGATTCTAATTCAGTAGGAAGCACTCAAAGAACTTCTGACACAGATTGCCCATGTACCATACTTTGGAAAACACTAGCCTAGAATATTCTCAGTGCTTATAAACTGTTACTTGAATGAATTATGAGAGTCTGTAGATTGATGTCCTCCTACATTAAGAAGCTCCAGATTGAGGTATTCCAGCTTCACATTTTGCTTTTCACGTGCTTCTCACCCCTTATGAGTGCCTTCTTTTCATTGGATAAGTCTGGACATGGGACAAGTAAACAGATGAAATAAGGTTAAAGCTGAGCAGTGTCCTCCAAAATGGAGAGATAAGTCAGACGACAATTGGAAATGAGGGGTCATTTTCTCCCTCTTCTCAGTTTTCCCTTTCATCTCCAACTTTTGGCTCTGTTTCCCTCTGTGTCTGCTTTTACATCCTCACAGTGCTAAAGCTAGTGAAAATTAAAACTGTCTTTTCTGGTTCTCAAATAAAAGTCTAAGCTGTGACTGAGATTGCCTTGACTTGGGTCATCTGGCAAATCCTGCACTGTGTCCTCCCATGGGCCTGTCACACTTGTATGCAAGTTGATTGCTACGGCAGCTTTAGAGGAAACCCTGAGATAGAAATACTGAGTCTGGGCTTTGTGGTGGGAAGCCTTTAGGACTCATAGGAACTGTCCACTACAGCAGTAGCTAAAGTCAGAGATGGGCCCAGCAGATGCAGTCATATGACATCAGAAGCATTTGCTACATACGGCAAATCAGTTCTTTCCTGGGAATCTGGAATCGAGGCCAAGAGAATCTGTGTACAGAGCCTCACTTTGTTGTCCGGGGTAGAGTGCATCACAGCTCACAGCGACCTCAAATTACCTCAGAATTACTAAGGTGTTGCTTTTGTCCATGTGGTCCCAGATGAGTCCTTTTTCCAAGTTATAGAATGGGGGAAAGCAAAAGGAATGCATACCCTTTCCATATAAGAGCATGACAACTCGCTTTCACTACAGACTGAATTTGCTTTCATGACCGAATGTGCATTTGGGGGCATGTTGCATTGGCTGGCTCTTGGTCACATGATTATATGTAGCTCCTGGGAAGCTTGGTCACATGATTATATGTAGCTCCTGAGAAGCTATCTCACTTTGTCCACCTCAGTAGAGTGCTGTGGCGTCACAGCAACCTCCAGCTCTTGGACTTAGGTGATTTTCTTGCCTCAGCCTCCCGAGTAGCTGGGACTACAGGCGCCCACCACAAACACCCGGCTATTTTTCCTTACAGTTTGGCTGGGGCCGATTTTGAACCCATCACCCCAGTATATGGGGCCAGCGCCCTACTCCCTGAGCCACAGGAGCCGCCCAGGAAATGCAGTCTTTAACTGGGTGGCCAGACATGTGCCCAGATAAATTTTAATTTTTTGTCAGGGAAGGGAATAGATCTTTGGGAGTCAATTAGTGTCTCAAAAAAGAAATAAAGAATGACTTTGATGATATTTGGACCATTCCTAAGCTTGAAGTAATGAAACAGGTGTCGAATCTTTTAAAGTCACACAACTGTGAAAATTGTATAAAGCGTTTATCTTAGCTCCTGGGTTTTGAGAATGAGAGCAATAGGATCAAAGACCATTTTGTCAAATCTATTTTGTAGCCCACTGTGTTGGTGGCCTACCCAGAAGCCATTCCTCAACTTCCTCCTTGAGGACAAAACCCTCATTTTAATCTTTTTGCTCTAAGCAATTGTGTATGATTTTGATCCCTTTGCAGCCACTGATCTAAGTCAGTGGTTTTCAAACTTTTAAACCTTTACTCACATTAGGAACTGCATTTTATACCCAACACACACACACATAGGCACAAAACTGAAACTTGACCTTACTGTGTTTGATACACTCTGGTATTCTATTCTACAATATTTCATTTCTTTTTTTTTTTTGAGACAGAATCTCACTATGTTACCCTCGGTAGAGTGCGGTGGCACCACAGCTCACAGCAACCTCAAACTCCTGGGCTTAAGCTATTCTTTTGCCTCGGCCTTCCAAGTATCTGGGACTATAGGTGCCTGCCAGAATGCCCAGCTATTTTTGTTGCAGTCATCGTTGGTTAGCTGGCCCAGGCTGGGTTTGAACCCACCAACTTCGGTGTATGTGGCTAGCTCCTAACCACTGTGCCAAGCCAATATTTCATTTTTTAATGCTTGTTTTCATGCACTATTGATTTCCCATCTCACTATCCTATTAATGAGTTTCTTTTTTCTTTTTTTTGAGACAGAGTCTCACTATGTTTCCCTCAGCAGAGTGCCATGGCATCACAGCTCACAGCAACCTCAAACTCCTGGGCTTAAGGGATTCTCTTGCCTCAGCCTCCCAGGTAACTGGGACTACAGGCACCCACCACAAGGCCTGGCTATTTTTTATTGCAATTCTTGTTGTTTGGCAGGCCCAGCTGGATTCAAACCTGCCAGCTCCAGTGTATGTGGCAGGTTTGAATTGCCCTAGCTGCTGAGCCACAAGCGCTGAGCTTTTTTTTTTTTTTGAGACAGAGTCTCACTTTGTCACCCTCAGTAGAGTACCGGGGCATTGTTGCTCACAGAAACCTCTAATTCTTGGGCTTAAGAGATTCTCTTCCTCGGTGTCCCAAGTATCTGGGACTACAGGCACCCACCACAACACTAGGCTATTTTTTAGAAGTGGGGGTCTCGCTCTGGCTCAAGCTGGTCTCAAACTTGTGAGCTCAGGCAATCCACCCGCCCTGGCCTCCCAGAGTGCTGGGATTATAGGCTATTAATGAGTTTCAACGTGCAGTTTGAAAAAAAAAAAAACCACTTTTCTTTAAGACGTTAAACTTCCCTTATTCCCACAATCCATGTGTAAAAGAAAAATTTATCCCAAACTATAAAAAAGACAAAAAAGATGATTGTTCTGTTTTTTTCATATGATGATAGACTTTGTCTAATAAGCCTACTTGACCATTGTCTGATACTCTCAATACAACCCAGTACTGATAAAAGCACAGGCTTTATGGCTCTGTAATGTTAGCCTGCAGAAATTGATGTGGTGTTGTTCTAATGTGGCCTTGAAAAGACATTAACCCCAGAGGCGTTATGGCATTTTTTAAAACTTTATTTATTTGAGACAGAGTCTCACTTTTTGCCCTTGCTAAAAGGCATCACAGCTCACAGCAGCTTCAAACTCTTGGGCTCAAGTGATTCTCTTGCCTAAGCCTCCCAAGTAGCTGGGACTACCCACATTCACCACAATGTCCAACTATTCTTTTTAGAGACAGGGTCTCACTCTAGCTCAGGCTGGTCTCCAACTACTGAACTCAAGGGATCCTCCCACCTCAGCCTCCCAGAGTGCTAGAATTGTAGGTGTGAGCCACCACACTCAGCCTACTTGTTTTTGTTTTAAATTACTTCCAGGACTTTTTAAATGCTTTTATTTTGGTCTGGTGTGGTGGCTCACTCCTGTAATCCTAGCACTCTGGGAGGGTGAGGAGGGTGGATCGCCTGAGCTCAGGAGCTGAAGACCAGCCTCAGCAAGACTGAGACCGTGTCTCTACTAAAAATGGAAAAACTAAGGGCTGGGCTCAGTAGCTCACACCTGTAATCCGAGCATTTTAGGAGGCCAAGGCCAGTGGATTTCCTTAGCTCAGGAGTTTGAGACCAGCCTGAGCAAGAGCAAGACCCCATCTCTAAAAAGTACCTGGGCATTGTGGTGGGCCCAATGTAGTCCCAGCTACTTGGGAGACTGTAGTCCCAGCTACTCGGGAGACTGAGGATAGAGGATCACTTGAGCCCAAGAGTTTGAGGTTGCTGTGGGCTATGATGCCATGGCACTCTATAAATAAATAAATAAATACACATATAAATAGAAAAACTAGCTGGGTGTTGTAGCTGGCACCTGTAGCCCCAACTGCTTGGGAGGCTGAGGCAAGAGAATCACTTGAGCCCAAGAGTTTGAGGTTGCTGTGAGCTATGATGCCACGGCACTCTACCCAGGGAAAGAGTGAGACTCTGTCTCAAAAAAAAAAAGGAAAAATAGCTTTCATTTTGTTTGTCAGATTTTAAATATTTCTTTTCAAGCATGAGATAATCACTTCGTTTCAAGAGATTTATTCATTTGTTTCTCTCTACATTTATCAATGGCTTTAGTATTTCCAAGGAACCTTGTATGGAGCATACTAAACAAAGATAAATACTACCTCTCTCCCCATTCCCACTGTATGAATACTCAGACAACCAAAGCCTTGAAGAACTCAAAATATAAAATCTTTGGAGCGCTCTCTTGAGCATGAGCCAGAATGTTTTTTTGTTTTTGAGACAGAGTCTCAAGCTGTCACCCTGGGTAGAGTGCCATGGTATCACAGCTCACAGCAACCTCCAACTCCTGGGCTCAAGTGATTCTCCTGCCTCCGCCTCCCAAGTAGGGACTACAGGCACCTGCCACAATGCCCAGTTATTTTTTGGTTGCAGCCGTCGTTGTTTGGGGTACATCGGGGCTGGTGGGTTCGAACCTGGCTTGGCCTGCTAAAACAACAATGACCACTGCAACAACAACAACAAAAAAATAGGCTCAGCACCTTTAGCACAGTGGTTACAGTGCCAGCCACATACACCAAAGCTGGCAGGTTCAAATCCAGCCCAGGCCAGCTAAACAGCAATACGTGCAATAAAAAAATAGCCGGGTGTTGTGGCAGGCACCTATAGTCCCAGCTACTTGGGAAGCTGAGGCAAAAGAATCGCTTAAGCCGAAGAGCTGGAGGTTGCTGTGAGCTGTGATGCCACATCACTCTACCGAGGGTGACATAGTGAGACTCTGTCTCAAAAAAAAGAAAAAGAAACAGTAAGAGAATAAAGAAAACAGAAGCCAAATAATACATGGAGATATGACAAAAACATTTGAAAGCTACAAAGTTAACAGACGAGGGGTAGATGACCAAGGATCTGAGGAAGCTAAAATCTAAATGCAAACCATAGGGCGGCGCCTGTGGCTCAAAGGAGTGGGGCGCCAGTCCCATATACCAGAGGTGGCGGGTTCAAACCTGGCTCCGGCCAAAAACTGCATAAAAAAAATAATAATAATAAATAAAATAAATAAATAATAAATAAATGCAATGCACAGGTGCAGGCCCATGAGTACTGGAGGGACACAAAAATGCTCAGGACTTAGAGGGTCCAGTGCCTGTGAAGGTGGGGATGAAAGAAGGGTTAGAAACAGAAGGGTGAGCTTAAATTTAAAGTCTATGTAGGGAGCAGTTAGATCCCAGATTCCCTCCTCTAGCCTGAGCAGCAAGTGACTGCCCCTGTCATACCCCAGCAAAGAGCAGGCAGTGGAGAGAATGAGTCAGAGGGACCCTGGGCTTCAGGTCCTCAGACACCACTGAGGGTAGAGAGGAGGAGAAACCTTAGCCTCCTCTGCCTGGCTTCGAGAGCTCTGGAAGCCAGCTTATGCTCCCCTGGATGGACACTACTGGTTCTTCTCTGTAGTAGAGAAAACAGCCTAAAAGCTCCACAGATATTGGCTTTGGGGGTTCCCAAGAAGATGGGTGCCTCTGCCTTGTCACCCTACAAAGAAGATACCAGCCAAGGAGTTCTAGTGATCATTCAGTCGCCCTTTAAGAGCCTCTGCTCAAATATGAAGAAGCAAATCAAGGTTTGAGGGAAGTCTCTTCCATGAAAGACAGAGACCAAAATAAAGACACAAATGGGGGTGGAGGTGGAAATAAACACAAGCAAAAAACATAAACATCTAATTGATATAACAAAATTAATAATAATATAATGGATATGACATATAAAAATAATTAATACACTATCTTCAGAGGGCATATATATATATATTCTTTTTTTCTTTTTATTTTTTTGAGTCAGAGTCTCACTTTGTTGCCCTAGGTAGAGTGCTGTGGCCGTCATAGCTCACAACCACCTCAAACTCCTGGGCTCAAGCGATTCTCTTGCCTCAGTCTCCCAAGTAGCTGGGACTATAAGCACCCACCACAATGCCTGTTTTTTTTTGTTGTTTGTTTGTTTTTGACCTGGGCAGGGTTTGAACCAGCCACCTCCGGTATATGGGGCCAGTGCCCTACTCCTCTGAGCACAGGCACCACCCATGGCTTTTTTTTTTGTTTTTTTTTTGGTTGTTGTAGTTGTCATTGTTGTTCAGCAGGCCTGGGCTGGGTTTGAACCCACGAGCCCTGGTGTATGTGGCAGGTGCTTTAACCACTGAGCTACGGGCACCACCCAAACTCAGTTTTCTTTTCTGAAAATGGTAGCACTTGATATCTACTTTAAAAGGTTTTCATGGGTGAGTAAATAAGCTAAAACATGAGTAAGAACAGGACATGACACTTAACAAGTCTTAGTTTTTCCTTCCCTTTCTTCCTGTACTGTTTCTCTAAGAATCCATTGTGGAGGAAAACCACCAAGACAGATACCATTAAATAACATTCAGGTAGAATTGGGGCCAAGAATTGGGGCATTGCAATTGCCTCTCTAATTTTTTTCAAAAGGAACATCACTGGTCTGTATCACTATTTTTTAATTTCAATGAATATAGATTGAGATTCTGATGCAGAGAACCCATACTAGTTTTCTATGTTTTCCTGTTCCTGCATCTACTTGTTTAAAGAGTCTTTGAACTAGAATAATTATTCTTCCAACAAAAGCTTATTTTGTCTATTGACATTTTTTCCTTCTCTTCAAGTCTATGAAATGCAACAATGTTTTAAAGCTTCATAGGCCAGGTGCAGTGGCTCCCTTTTGTAATCCCAGAACTGTGGGAGGCTGAGGCTGGTGGATCACTTGAGCTCAGGAGTTTGAGACCAGCCTGTGCAAGAGTGAGTCCTTCATCTCTAAAAATAGCCAGGCATTGTAGTGGGTGCTTATAGTTCCACCTACTGGGGAGGCTGAGGCAAGAGGATCACTTGAGCCCAAGAGTTTGAGATTGCTGTGAGCTATGACGCAATGGCGCTCTACCAAGGGTGACAAAGTGAGAAAGTGAGACTCTGTCTCAAAAAATGTGAGCAAGCAAACAAATAAACGTTCATGTGTTCAAAATTTTAATGCAGCTTATCATTTATAAACGATCCAGAATTCAGATTCCTCTTTTTAATGTAGACAGGATTTTACCCCAAACTTAAATTCTATTTTGGTACTTTAAAATATGAAGCTATGTGGGAATACCAGAATACTAAAAAACAGTACTGTAATCACAAGCAGCTGTGTGACTTTGGCAAGTCATTTTACTTCAGTAAGCCTCAATTTCCTGTTCTGTAAAATGAGGAAAAAGTGAATTCCTGCATCAGTGTGCAGTGGTGAAGATCAAATAAAATGACACATGTATGGGTGGCACCTGTGGCTCAGTGAGTAGGGCACCGGCCCCATATACCAAGGGTGGCAGGTTCAAACCCAGCCCCGGCCAAACTGCAACAAAAAAATAGCTGGGCATTGTAGCGGGTGCCTGTAGTCCCAGCTACTCAGGAGGCTGAGGCAAGAGAATCGCCTAAGCCCAGGAGTTGGAGGTTGCTGTAAGCTGTGTGAAAAATTTTCCAAATAACAAGATAATTGATGCAATCACAGAAGTTCAAGCTACTTGGACAATCTTACCTTAAACTCAGAAAAACTTTAGTCCAAACCCAGCAAATTTGAATTTACAGATCTAATTGTTTGTGTTGCAATCAAAACTACTTTGAGATATCATCTAACTCCAATGAGACTAGCCTATATCACAAAATCTCAAGACCAGAGATGTTGGCGTGGATGCGGAGAAAAGGGAACACTTCTGCACTGCTGGTGGGAATGCAAATTAATACATTCCTTTTGGAAAGATATATGGAGAACACTCAGAGATCTAAAAATAGATCTGCCATTCAATCCTGTAATTCCTCTGCTGGGCATATACCCAGAAGACCAAAAATCACAACATAACAAAGATATTTGTACCAGAATGTTTATTGCAGCCCAATTCATAATAGCTAAGTCATGGAAAAAGCCCAAGTGCCCATCGATCCACGAATGGATTAATAAATTGTGGTATATGTATACCATGGAATACTATGCAGCCTTAAAGAAAGATGGAGACTTTACCTCTTTCATGTTTACATGGATGGAGCTGGAACATATTCTTCTTAGTAAAGTATCCCAAGAATGGAAGAAAAAATACCCAATGTACACAGCCCTACTATGAAACTAATTTGGGACTCTCACATGAAAGCTATAACCCAGCTACAACTTAACAATAGGGGGAAGTGGGAAGGGGGGGGTGGGTGGAGGGAGGGGAATCGGTGGGATCACATCTGTGGTGCATATTACAGGGGTATTTGTGAAACTTGGTAAATGTAGAATGTAAATGTTTTGGCACAGTAACTGAGATAACGCCGGAAAGGCTATGTTAAACACTGTGATAAAAATGTGTCAAATGGTTTATGAAGTGAGTGTATGATGCCCCATAATCATATCATTGTATACAGTTATGATTTAATAAAAAAATTAAAAAAAAAGTAATTGTTTGTGTTGCCTTTAAACTAGCTAGGAAAAAAGAACTCTCAAATCTGTAGATTATTGTAACTTTTAGCTACTATTCCCTCTAGTGAACAAAGGTAACATATTTACCATAATCAGACATGTACCAATTGCCAAACTCTATTTACTTGTTTTAAAAGACAAGTGAAGCTTTTGTTAAGCAAAGATGTGTACATCCAGCAGGGGTGGAGAAGGGCAGCACAGCTGAGCAGCCTCTTGGACAAGCTGTTTGGGGGTTGCTTTTGCTGCAAAGAGCAGGCAAGACAAGACAGGGTTGAATCTCAGACTTCTTTTCTTTTCTTTTTTATTTTTAGTTTTTGAGACTATGTTGCCTTCAGTAGAAGGCCATGGCTTCACAGCTCACAGCAACCTCTAACTCTTGGGCTTAAGCGAGTCTCTTGCCTCAGCCTCCCAAGCAGCTGGGACTATAGGTGCCCTCCACGATGCCCAGCTATTTTGTTGTTGTTGTTGCAGTTGTGATTGTTGTTTAGCAGGCCCGGGCCAGGTTTGAACCTGCCAGTCTCCAGTGCATGTGGAGAGCCTTTAGTTAATATTAAATTGCAGAAAAGTCATTAGACTTGTATTTTAAGATAAATACACTAACTACTTCATTAGCCATCACCCAAAGCTTGGGTGGGGGACAAGAATGTGGGCAGGGAAACTACCACAGCACACCAGAGGAGAGATGAGGAGAGTGTCAGGGTTGTGATGGAGGTGACAGAGTCAAGAAATCATCAGGATACCAAATTGGCAGCCAACAGGCAACTGACTGGGTATGGGAAGAGGGAGAAGTAGGCCTTCGTGATTAGTGGTGCCAACAAGAAGATGGAAAACACAGAAAAAAATCTTCTGTTTGGGGGAGGTGGGAAATGTCATACAGAGTGGAAAGAGGATGTGTTCAGTTTGGTATATAGAGCAGAAGGCACTCTCTGTTAGTCTGTTTTCTGTTGTTTATAAAAGAATACCTGAAAGTGGGTAATTTATAAAGAAACTTATTCCTTATAGTTATAGAGACTGAGAAGTACAAGGTCAAGGGATTGCCTCTGGTAAGGGCCTTCCTGTTGGTGGGGACTCTCTACAGAGACCTGAGGTGATGTAGGGCATTACAAAAGGAGGGGAGCGTGCTTCCCATTCTTAATAAAGCCATGAGTCCCACTCCCATGATAACCCTTTAATCCACTAATCCATTCGTGTGGGCAGGGACCTCATGACCCAACCACCTCCTAATGGCCCCACCTCTCAATACATGCACATTAGTGATTAAATGTCAACATGATTTTTGGAAGGAATAAATATTGAAACCATAGCAGTACCCGTGGGGCATTCAAGTAGAGATGCCTACTTGAAAGTTCTGGGAAAAGAACTGAACTAAGATTTGGAGGTTATTAGTAGATAAGTGGAAAGTAAATGGGTGAAACTGCCTGGGGATGAGTGAACAGAGTACCAAAAAAGTGAGTGAGTGACACCCAACAAAATACCTAGATCAGCAGTTCTCAACCTGTGGGTTGCAACCCCTTTGGGGGTTGAATAAATACATCCTGCGTATCAGATATTTACATTACGATTCAAAACAGTAGCAAAATTACAGTTATGAAGTAGGAACAAAAATAATTTTAGGGCTTGGGTTCACCACAACATGAAGAACTATATTAAAGGGTCGCGGCATTAGGAAGGTTGAGAACCACTGACCTAGATGGAGGAAGACAAGTTCAAGCAGACTTTAGTTGGACAGTAACAGCAAAACTTGGTGATATGTTGTCCTGCCATAATTGAATTATTGCTAGAATCACTGTTTTTGATGTTGCATTTGTGAAGATCATTTCAATCTATTTTGGGCTGGGTGCAGTGGCTCATGCCTATAATCCTAGCACTCTGGGGAGGCTGAGGTGGGTGGATTGCCTGAGCTCACCAGTTCCAGAACAGCGTGAGCCAGAGCCAGACACCATCTCTAAAACTAGCTGGGTGTTGTCGCAGGTGCCTATAGTCCCAGCCACTCAGGAGGCTGATGCAAGAGAATCCCTTATGGCCAAGAGTTTGAGGTTGCTGTGAGCTGTTATGCCATGGCATTCAATCGAAGGTGACAAAATGAGACTCTACCTCAAAAAAGAAAGAAAGAAATCTACTATTTTGCAATATCCTTTTATCAGAAACTAAAGTCTATCAAGCAATATTATCAAACTCAATTTAAAAGTTTAAATTCTTGCCCTCCCATGGACAAACCTTTGAGGTCTGAAGGCAGATGACTTGACCCAGCTCAGTTCTCTTTTCCTCAATTAAAGAGTCCAGTTTCTTCAACAAGATGCTGTATGACAATTTTCAGCCTTTATCAGTTGTAGTCCTCTCCTGGACACACTGCAGTCTGTCAATTTCTCTGAGCAAAGCAAGCGGTCCTCTGGCAGTATTCTAACTTGAGCACAGTACACTAGTAAGTATTGCCTTCTTTGTTTTGGAGACAATTCTTTTAATGAAGCCTAAAATTAATTTTATGAGCAGCCTTATTACACTATTAGCTGTTTGAACACATAGTGAACTGAGGTGCAGTTGCTCCTCCCCCAATGTAAAACTGTGGACAACTCTTCTTCCTTCAGGCTGGACTTTTATGATTTTGTAGGTTTCACATTTCTCTTTTTTTTTTTTTGTAGAGACAGAGTCTCACCTTATCACCCCCGGTAGAGTGCCGTGGCGTCACACAGCTCACAGCAACCTCCAAATCCTTGGGCTTAGGCGATTCTCCTGCCTCAGCCTCCCGAGTAGCTGGGACTACAGGCGCCCGCCACAACGCCCGGCTATTTTTTGGTTGCAGTTTGGCCGGGGCTGGGTTTGAACCCGCCACCCTCGGCATATGGGGCCGGCGCCCTACTCACTGAGCCACAGGAGCCACCTGATGCTGCCCAGTTTTCACATTTCTGCTTATTTTTCTTTTACTGCAATATGAAAACTTTCTACTTGTCCCTTTCATCATGGGGCATGAAATAGCCTAGATACCTAATAATGGAAAAAAATCACAAATATGTAGCAACTGTCAGATCACAGTTGAATGCCAAGAACTGACCTGCCTGGAATTCCAAAGTTTTATTCCAGCCATAGTCTTCTGGTTCTATCTTCAAAGTGCACATCTAACAAGAAACTGGATTAAAGGTAGGGCACAGGTCAACCATTGTCTTTTGATTGGGTAATTCTATTTTTTTCTTAAACTGCTTATTTGTTGATTGGAACTGTTTTTCTTCATTCCTTTGTGAATATTTTTTAAAAAACTGTTTTTCCATTCTCTGAATTCTGTATCAGGGGTCCTCAAACTTTTTAAACAGGGGGCCAGTTCACTGTCCCTCAGACCATTGGAGGGCCAGACTATAGTTAAAAAAAACAACTATGAACAAATTCCTATGCACACTACACATATCTTATTTTGAAGTAAAAAAATAAAATGGGAACAAATACAATCACACTGCCTCATGTGGCCCGTGGGCCATAGTTTGAGGACCCCTGCAGACTTACATGTTCCTTCAACCTTAATGGCACAGGTCAAGGCCTCAGCCAACCCTGAAAAATTCTCTCAGGCAAATGTAAAACAAATGGAAAATTTCTCACACTTATAGAAGACATGGCATATAAGTCAACCTCAAAAAGGTAGCATTGCTAACAGGTATGGTAGCTAATGCCTGTAATTCTAGCACTCTGAAAGACTGAGATGAGTGGATTGCTTGAGCTCAGGAGTTCGAGACCAGCTTGAGCAAGAGTGAGACCTCATCTCTGAAAACAGCCAGGTGTTGTAGTGGGCACCTGTATTCCCAGCTACTTGAGAGGTTGAGGCAGGAAAATGACTTGAGCCCAAGAGTTTGAGGTTTCTGTGAGCTGTGATGTAATAGCACTCTACAGAGGGTGACCAAGTGAGACTCTGTCTCAATAAAAAAAAAAAAAAAAAAAAAAAAAGGCAGAGCGCGCCTGTGGCTCAAAAGAGTAGGGCGCCGGTCCCTTATGCCGGATGTGGTGGGTTCAAACCTAGCCCCAGCCAAAAACTGCCAAAAAAAAAAAAAATAAATAAAGGCAGCACTGCCACATGGTAGCTTATCTGAAGGCTGAGGACATGAACTCATAAAAGAGCCCATTTGCTCATTTCTGGGCTTTTCTTCCCCAAAGAGAAAGGATTGCTAAGAGTCCAGACATCATGAAATCAGGATATCAGAATGGTTCTTTATAGGCTCGGCGCCCATAGCACAGTGGTTATGGAGCCAGCCACATACACCGAGGGCAGCAGGTTTGAATTTGGAGGGGCCAGCTAAACAAGTGCAACAAAAAAATAGCCAGGCGCCTGTAATCCCAGCTACTTGGGAGGCTGAGGCAAAATCACTTCAGCCCGAGTTTTGAGGTTGCCGTGAGCTGTGACACCACAGCACTCCACTGAGGGCAACATAGTGAGACTCTGCATCTTTCTTTTTTAGATGCAGATTCTCACTTTGTCACTCTTGGTAGAGTGCGGTGGCATCACAGCTCACAGCAACCTCCAGCTCTTGGGTTTAGTTGATTCTCTTGCCTCACCCTCCCCAGTAGCTGGGACTATAGGCGCCCACCACAACGCCCAGCTGTTTTGTTGTTATTGCAGTTTGGCAGGGGCCAGGTTTGAACCCGCCACTCAGAGCCACAGACCCTGCCCCCCAAAATGGTTCTTTATAGTTCCCCACCTCCTTGAGCATTTTCCCATTTGTGTCCTATTAATGGACAAGGGCTTACTGTTCCACGTGTTTGCTAGAGCCAAACAGCTTGGATTCTGACTAGGACTTGTGGCCTTCGGGAAAGTACTGTCTGTAAAATGGAGTTAATAATGTATACCAGATATATTGTGAAGAAAAAAGTGAATATATACAAATAGAACAGTGCTAAGCACCTACTATGTATTCAGTGTTAGATACTATCTTTACTGTTCCTTGGCCCCAAATCAGTTCCAATATATGTATAGGACCTCTTTTGCTTGTTTGGCTTCCCTAGTATAGATAAATTGGGGCTGAGTGAGCTAATTATTAATATGTAGATAGGTAAAGACTTAAGAAAACAGTGTTAGGATTGTAGGCAACATGGTAGAAGACAGTTGTTATGGCCCCAAATTTCTACTGATTGGGAAGACAAGGCAATTTCCTCCTCCATACGCTTTATTCGCACATGCTAAATCTCACTAAACAAATCACACTGTCAGGAAAGATGGCTAAGGGGAAGTTAGGGTTGTTGGGTAATCCTTGCTCTGGCCTTGTTTTGCACCGAGGTAAATAAACAGCCAGGAACACAATTGGGGTGAAGAGGGTAAGGGTGAAAAGGGGATAAAGCGCAGTGTGGGAAGAAGCTCATGGTGAGGCAGGCAGGTAGGCAAGCAACAGTTCTAGCCAATCAACACTTTATTTTTCCAGTTGACACCCATATAGATGTTACTGTCCACTTCCTAAGTGGTTCTACCACACTTGGACCATCCATGGCCCAGAGGAGGTTTCCTCCTTTCTCCCTAGGACATTAAGGACACCCCCTATCTCAACAAGACAGAGAATGTGCTCACTAATCAAGGGCTGGTGCATGTGCTGTTCCTACTCTCCTCCTCCATCATGAAAGGCCAGGTTGGACTTGGGCAAGGGTGCAGCGGAGGTTACACAGACTTTGGTGACCGAAGCGTGTAACTACTGGCCTGACCCACCACCCTATGTTTACTCTTTACCTCCCAGACCAGGAAACTCCCTACAGCTTAGCCAGTGCCCACTAGGAAGGAGGAGCTGGCAAGGGGTGGGGATTGAGCTGCTAGGGACAGGACACAGCAGGGAAATAAAGCAAAGGAACATGAGACAGGAAAGAAAAAGTATAAAGTGCCTGAACTAAACAACCAAATGGGACATGAGGACAAAGCAGCACGGGTCCCTGAGGATAGGAGGAAAAAGAAAAGGGTAGACCACCAAAGTTTGGGGCATAGTGGAATGAGAATAGAGATGAGGCAGGGAGGCAAGAGCAGGCTGTGGGAAGGACTTCCCTAGCCTTGTTCACATCCACTAACCCAAATGCAAAATTATTTACAAACTTAAAACCAATCCCAGGCACAGGTTCTGCACCATGCCCGGGACAGCAGGCAGGCAGGCAGAGGGTGGACTGGCTACTGTCTGACAGCCAGCTTCCCCATGCATCGCCCTTTCCCATAGTAGGGAAAGGAGAAGACAGCGACACCACTAGCCAGGAAGCCCTGCTATGCCTGCAGCTCCCTCCCCATGGCTTATGGCTCTGCCATGGCCTGAACCTCTTGGTCTGACTGTACCAGAGAATGGTCGTCAGGCCCCAGGGGTGGAGCATCAGGGGGTTTTTGGGGTCTCTCTGGCCCCAAGCCCAGCTCTGCATTGAGTTGCTCCAGCTCCCCCTGATCCAGCAACTCAAAGTCCTCAGTGGTGAGTGCCTCTTCTTCCTCAGGGGCAGGCAGGGGCTGGGGTGAGTCCTGGGGAAGAGGTGAGAACACGGAGGAGGAGGGGACAGGGTCACTTTCAGCAAGGCAAACTGGGGGTGACAGGATGCTGGGTGGAGCACTGATGTCACCACTCACTGCCTCTGGGCTCAGCGTCTCCACTGGTCCTTCTGGGGAGCACTTCACTCCATCTGGGGAGGACCCTACTCCATTGAAGTGTGTGTTCACAAAATGAAGGGGGGATGACAGACGAAGCAAGGTTTCCTTAGCTACCAGATCTTCCTCTTCCTCTGAGTCCAGGGCTTGCCTAGACAAGGTCTGAGAGGTGCCCAGTAGGTCTTCGGGAGGTACCAACTCTGCCTCTTCTCCCTCCCCCAGCTCCCGGCTCAGGGCCTCCTCTGGCTCACTTGGCAGACTCTGCTGGTCCAAATCTGTGCAGAGAACACAGGGTTAGGAATAAACCTGCTACTCCAATTGGCCAAAACAACTAAGCACTTCAAGGATGAGAACTCAAGATAGGGAATGCTGGACAAAATCTTATTAGGGTGTTTCAGGAGCTTAAAGCAGAATTAGAGAGTTGGTTCCCCAGAGAAAACACTGACAGGGCGCCAGAGAACCAGCACCCCATAGCAGGGAACAGGAAGCTAAGGAGGAGCAAGTAGCACCCATACCCTCAGAGACATCAGTCAGTTGTGGAGTTGTGGCCCGGGATACAGAGAAGCCACCACTTTCCAAGATAGAAGCCTCCTCATCTGACAGCTCTGAGTCTGTAATGGCCAATGCCAGTGCAGTTTTCTTTACATCCACCTGTAGGAGAGACAGGATGAACATAATGGGTGATAAAAGAACCAATTTTTCAGGGGTGTGCTCTCTCCCAAAACCTCTGGCTCACACACCCTTGAGAAGTGGCAACTCTAAAGCAGACAGATTCTCCCCCAGCCTTCTGTTTGCCATACCCATCTCCCCAAACCTCACCACTGGGGAGAAGCCAGCCAGCTCTGCCTCGCTTTCACTTTCTGTCTCTGCCAGTGGCTCATCACCTCCTGAAGGAATGTTCTTTCCTTGCCGCTCTAGAGAATTAAGGGCAGTAGGGCAGTGACCAAGTATGGAAAAGGGTTGGGGACAAACATGGTCAAGGACCTGGAGATCTCAATTCCACGGCATCTCATAAGCCAAAAGCTAAGACCCTCCCACTCCTACTTTTACCACTTTGGGTTAAGGAGCCCCTTACTTCTCTTGTCATGTTTGTGATGCAGAGCATCAGCTTCCGCCTTCATGCTGTAGTCCAGCTGCATAAGCAGGGGCTCCAGGCGAGTATACATCCTCTGGATTAGCTCATGATAAACCACCAGGGGCCACAGCAGGATACTCAGCACTACGGGTTAGAAAGTCCACTCAGAATTCCCTATACAAACTTCCTAAGGGCCCTCATTCACCTAGTTCTTTTTTTTTTTTTTTTGTAGAGACAGAGTCCCACTTTATGGCCCTCGGTAGAGTGCCGTGGCCTCACACAGCTCACAGCAACCTCCAACTCCTGGGCTTAAGCGATTCTCTTGCCTCAGCCTCCCGAGTAGCTGGGACTACAGGCGCCCGCCACAACGCCCGGCTATTTTTGGTTGCAGTTTGGCCGGGGCCGGGTTTGAACCCGCCACCCTCGGTATATGGGGCCGGCGCCTTACCGACTGAGCCACAGGCGCCGCCCTCACCTAGTTCTTAAATAGAAAGGGCTGAAGGAAGATAAAGTCTTTTTCCAAGGCTGTGCTAACCTCTTCCCTCTACACCCATTGTTCTCCTCCCCAGATGACTCTTCCTCTGTTACCAATACTACAACATCCCTGAAGACCTCCACAAATCAGTAACTGAGCCGACAGAGCTAGTCCCCCCACCCCAAGTCACACCAGCGAGCTTTGAGAAGGGTTGGGCTAGACTCTACTCACAGACAATGTAGGAAATCATAATTCCTGGAACATAGTGTCCCAACACAGCCAGCACGGCACAGCCAGAGCAAACTCGAGCACAGAACTGCACAGAACAACACAAGATCTGGGTAAGAAACTATTGTTCAGCTAGTGGAAAGACAAGACACACCTTCAAGGAATTGTGTGATCCAATTTAGTCAAGATGTTCAAGGTCATCAATTCAAGAAGTTTGCAAAAGACACTGCCAAACATCTATAATTCACCCAATCTGCCTTAGCAGGACAAAGTGTCAGGCCCTCAGAATCTTCTTTTCTTTTTGTAGAAAGAAACCTTTTCTTTTCTTTATTGCCCTCAGTATAGTGCCGTGGCGTCATATAGCTCACAGCAACTTCCAACTCTTGGGCTTAGGCGATTCTCTTGCCTCAGCCTCCCAAGTAGCTGGGACTACAGGTGCCTGCCACAATGCTCAGCTATTTTTTTGTTGCAGTTTGGCCGGAGCTGGGTTCGAACCTGCCACCCTTGGAATATGGGGCCGGTGCCCTACCCACTGAGCCACAGGTGCTGCCCAGAACCTAATTTTCTTAAGCAAGCCTATCTCCTGCACCAAGGAATAACTGTGAATGATCCCTCAAAGAAGCACCCAGGCCTCCCCGAGTTCCTTCAGGGACTCCAACAAGAGAGTTGATACATCACTCCTCCCTTATCACCCTCTTCTCTTGCCCCCAGTGCAGGGAACTGTTGTATTACATAGAAGAGGTTACCTGAGCTGGATTCTGCCTCTTGTATTGCAGCAGCTCCTGCAGGTGAATCTGGAAGGTGAGCCAGCTCTCAGCCAGGTATCTGCACAACTCGGGCACACTCAGCAGGTGCGGCCGGGCTCCTGACCCCGCACCCTCACTGGGGAGACATGACATGACCCCTGGAGGCCTCAGACACCAGCTTTCTAAACACTCAAATCCCTCTGAGAATGGCAATGAGATCTTCAGTCTAAAAAGGTAGATAACCCCACTTCCCCAAAGCAGGCTGTCCTGGTCTCAGAAGCAAGACTGGAGGACCCAACCCTCTCCTACAAAAGGAACAGGCACATAAACACATACATTGGAGTCTATGACCAAGACAACTCTATGGCTTACTACCAGTTTATTCACTATGCTGGGGCCTGTGCCTGCAAAAACTGCAGCATTGCCCTGCTCCATGGTGACATCAGCACCAGCGAACAAGACAGGATTTGTCTTCAAGAGGTAGCCTGACTCACCTGTCAGAGTGTGGCTCCTCTGGGGATGATGCTATAGAGAGAGAAGGGGGACAGATTATTGAGTGATAGAGGCCTACGGAAACACACTCCAAGGTGGAAATAGATGTCTCTTCTCTGCAGTCCCAGAGCACTTTCTTCAGATGCCAAATGCAGGATGTACTATATGTTATTGCTATTTGTGTCTCTGTCTCCTTCTTTAGACTTCACCCTTTTCAAAAATAGGAACACATCTTATTCATATTAGTATGCCAAGCATTTCATACATTGCTTGGCCTCTAGTTGCTCCAAAATAACTATTAAGTAAACATGTAGATAACAAGGAAAACGAGGACTTCATATTTATATAACTCCTATTGTGTGAAATGCTACAATAAGCATATAATGTGTGTTAACTCATTTAATTTTCACCTTTCTGCGGAATAAGTCCCCCCCCTTTCTTCATTTTGAGACAGGGTCTCACTTTGTATCCCTAGGTAGAGTGCTGTGGCATCACAGCTCACAGCAACTTCAAACACTTGGACTTAAGCAATTCTCTTGCCTCAATCTCCCAAGTAGCTGGGACTACAGGTGCCCACCACAATGCCCAGCTATTTTTAGAGATGGGGTCTCACTCTGGCTCAGATTGGTTTCAAATTTGTGAGCTCAGGCAATCCACTTGCCTCAGCTTCCCAGAGTGCTGGGACTACAGGTGCCAGCCACTGCACCTGGCCTCTATGGAGTAAGTTCTATCACCCCTCTTTTATACATAAGGAGACTGAGGCAAACAGATTGACTTTAAGGTCATTCAAATGGGTAAGTGGCAGAGCAGGGCATGGAATCCAGGCAATCTGGTGCAGACACCACAGTCTTAACCAATACGCACACCATAATATTAATTTTGGAAAAGGGGAAATTCTTGTTTTTGGTAATTTCCTAAAATGGGAGCAGGGGCGAGGGTGTGCCTAGGAGGCAGGTGGCCTTCTGGACATCCCCTCATCATCATTCAACCCCATCTTGCGGGATCAGGCACCAAGCAAGTACCTAATCGGTGATTACTGAAGGAACTGAGAAACACTAACCTGAAACATCAGGGAAAAGGCGAGGCTGCCAGAGATCCAGCAGAAAATAGGCCAAAAATGAGACGCTGAGTAGGAAGATGGGCCGGAGGGACGACGAAGACAGCAACCTTAGGGAGAAACACACACCTCAGCGGTGTGTGGGTGAGAGGCACCTACATCCATTTCAAAGGGCAGAAAAGCGCCCACTGATGAGGGAATAGCACCTCTAGGCCTAACTCCCAACAGAGAGACACAGGACTGGGATAATCTAGGCGGACACCAGCCTTCAGAAACTGGGGGATGGATCGTTCCCACAGGCCAAGTGACAGCCCAGAATGGGGACTGGTACTCCGGCCCCTTCCGCCCCCGCTCAACCCGGCCCCGCCCCCCTCCTCCGCGGCCGTTACCAGAAGAGGCCGTTGAGAGCTGCCGCGGTGACCAGGCTGTGCAGCGGCTTCTCCCATACCAGTAGCCGCTGCGCCGCCGCCAGCACCGCCTCCCATCCGCGGAGCCGCAGCCACAACGTCGTGGCCAGATGTCCCACCGCCTCGGCCGTGGCCGCCTCCTCCTCCGCCTCGCCGGTGGCCTCACCCATGCCTAGGCCCAAACCCAGGCCCAGGCCGATGCTCAGTCCCATCCCCGGGCCCCCAGCCGCGCCGGTGTTACCACCCCCACCGCCGCTCGCCATAGCCCCGCCGCAGCCGCCGCCCGAGCCCGCGAGGAGCCAGGGCTGCGCGGCCGCCGCCGAGGGCGCGTCAGGCGGAAGGGGGCGCAAGCGGAGGAAAGCAGAGGCTGCAGACCAGAATCACGTGACGGCGGGCGCCGGGCGCGTCGCGTGACGCGACCTAACTGCCTGGATAGGGCGGTCCGCGCGTGCGCACAGGTGGCTGCTAATGCCCCTGCGCCTAAGCTGTTACGTGTTCTGGCTGTTGTAGTCGTGATCCCGGGTCAGGGTCCAGCAGACGGGCCCGTTTTCTTTTGGAAGAGTGGACAGGGTGGCTATGAAATCTGGCGCTGGCCCCGTGTCTCCGGAGTGATCTCCGACTGGACGGGCAGGAAGTGGGCTTCCAGATGCTGGGTATCCCGGGTTGAATCTGCTTATTTTGGGAAGGGCGGTGGCCATCCCATTACTCAGCGCACTCGTTCTCCTAGTTCCCTCCCCCTCAACGAGTAAACAAACACCAGCGCGTGACTCCACAGACTCGAAAACAGTTTCACCTACTCATCTCTTTCCATAAACTTCTTTCCAGTCTTCGCGTGTCAAGAGTTCTTTACTCTCCCCTCCTCAAATGTGAGATGGGAGGCGGGAGGTGAGCTTAAAAATAAAACCCTGTCAGATGCTTTTTATTTTGGGGGGCGTGTTAACACTTTTGACCCTTTGTATTTACTATCATCGCAGGAGCCCTACAAAATATGTAATTGGGTTTAAAATTTCAAACCATACTTAAAGTATGGCATAAAATAAGTTTCTCTTCCATCTTGTCCACAGTTTCTTGTGTATCTTTTTTTTTTTTGAGACAGTTTCACTTTGTCATCGTCAGTAGAGTGCTGTAGCATCACAGCTCACAGCAACCTCAAACTCTTGGACTTGAGCGATTCTCTTTTGCCTCAGTCTCCCAAGTAGCTGGGACAACAGGTGTCTGCCACAATGCGTGGCTATTATTTTGTTGCAGTTGTTTTTGTTGGCCCGAGCCGGGTTCTAACCTGCCAGCATCAGTGTATATAGCCGACGCCCTACTCGCTGAGCCAGGCGCCGCCTTTCTTGTGTATTTGTCTTCCCTTTTAAAAAACAATTGGGATCAACTCGTTCTAAGTCTCATTTTATGCACATTAACATCTACGTCGCTACAAAAAAGGCGTGCCTGGCGCGTTTATCCTTAGTGCGGCGTGGTCCCTGGAAACTGTCCCCATTTTTCAGACAAGGGCGCCTGGGGCTCAGTTCTGTGAGACCAGTAGTTCGGGTCCGGCTGTTTCCCCGCGGCAGGAGCCAGAGGCTGGGCCAAGCGGGCGGCAGGAAGTGCCAGGCGCTGACTCGCCGGCTACACCCCCGCGGCTTGTAAACGCTGGGTAGATGCAGCGCGGGCAGAACTTGAGCCTGGCAGTCCGGCTCCTCTCTACTCTGCAAGCTGAGCTGAGCGCCACACCGACGTCCGACGCCTCAGGCCTCCTACCCCGCGCTGCGCCCAGGGCGGAACAGGAAGAAGCACCCGCCTGCCGGGCCCCGCCTGTCGCCGCCAGCGCGAGGGGAGGGGGCTGCGAGGGCGGCGGCCCGCTGCGGGGAGGCCGGCGGGCAGGAGGACAGGCGGGCGAGGACGGCTTTGAGGCCCACTTACAACTGGTTCCCTTTCCTTCACCTTCGCAGGGCCGCAGCTGGCGGCGCTATGGACGTGGCCGGACTCCTACTGGACGAAGAAGTCACCTTCTCTCTCACCGGTTTCCAGGACTTCACGGTGAGCGCGCGGCCCGCCCCCTCCTCAGCCTCCCGGCGCTCGGAGCAGGGAGACCCCGGGCACTCCCCTCCCGTCCCGAGTGGGGCCGCGCTGCGGGCTCCCCTGACTGCCGTGCCCAGGACTGGGCGGCAGCCGCTCGAGCAGTGCCTACTCGAGGCCCCGGTCTCTTAGGCCCTCAGGAAGAGCTGCCGGGTATAGGAACGGGGTTAGAGGTGGCCAGACCGGGACCCTCCTGGGAGAACCTCTCACAGGACCTCTCGGTGGGATGAGGCTATTTCTCTCTTTTAGGACCAGGCTGCCATTGGCAGATAATCCAGAGAGCTGGTCTCGGTGAACCGGGCCTGCCTCTCGCACACCTCGTTCCAGCCAGGAGCCAGGATCTCCATACCCTTTCTATCCTTCACCCTCCACCGCCCTCCTGCCTTGTTTCAGTTCCTCCCAGGACACCAGAAGCTAAGTGCCCGGATTCGCAGGAGACTCTACTATGGCTGGGACTGGGAAGCCGACTGTAGCCTGGAGGAACTCTCCAGCCCAGTGGCAGGTCAGGCAGTGTTGTGTGCCTGGGCAAGCCAGGAGCATGAAAATTGGGTGTCAGTAGACATCAAATGACTGGAGGTTTACCCCACGAGTGGCACTGTTTTTCATAGTTAGCTCGTTGATACTTGAGTCAAGAGCACAGTTTACATTCATTCTTATAGCCCAAATGAGTAATAAAACATTGCTGTCTCACAAGTCTGTCACTCTTGATTTACATATCTGAAACTTTTATTTATTTATTTTGAGACAGTGTCTCAAGCTGTCGCCATGGGTAGAGTGCTATGGTGTCACAGCTCACAGCAACCTCAAACTCTTGGGCTCAAGCAATTCTCTTGCCTCAGCCTCCCAAGTAGCTGGTACTACAGGCGCCCACCACAATCCCAGGCTTTTTTTTTGTTGCATTTGTCATTGTTTTACCTGGTGCTGCTGGGTTTTAACCTGCCAGCCCCGGTGTATGTGGCCGGTGGCCTACTCATTGAGCTATGGGCGCTGCCCGCATGTCTGAAACTTTAAAATTTCCACAGATTTCTATTACGTGTTCCCCAAGTAAAAAAGGCATATTTATTTCTCAGGATGAACAACAGTAAAAGACAAATTGGGATTGATTTTAAGTGACAGGGAAATAAGCCTTTTGCTAGAATGAGCTGAAATTCTGACTTGGAATGGCCTTTTTGTCTCAGTGTGGGAGAGTTTGATCTCTATTTTGTTCCCATGGTCCTTTCTTCAAGGCCTCAGAAAAGATGCAAGGGGAGGACTACTGATAGCAGTGAGGACTGGTGGGTGGAGCCGTGCAATCACTCTGCCTTCTTTCTGTCCTGTGCAGACATTGCTGTGGAACTGCTCCAGAAGGCAGCCCCCAGCCCTATTCGCCGACTCCAGAAGAAATATGTAGCGCATGTGTCCCGGTGAGCCTGGAATTAAGGAGGGTAGGATGAGATTGTTTGGGTCCTAGAGAGAGAAGAATGGTTATTTCTAAATAGAAAATGTAAAGATAGAAATGAGTGTGAATTGTAAGAGCCAAAGAACCCTTGGGTTTAATTATTGGTTCTTTGCAATATCCAGGGAGGCATGCATCTCCCCCTGTGCTATGATGCTGGCTTTGGTGTACATTGAACGGCTCCGGCATCGAAACCCAGACTACCTGCAGCATGTGTCATCCTCTGACTTGTTCCTGATCTCAATGGTGAGATGACCCCTACCCCTTCATCTCCTTAGTGAGCCAGGAGCCTGGTGGGAGCTCTCTTGACACCACTTCTGATTCCTGTGCAGATGGTGGCCAGTAAGTACCTCTATGATGAAGGGGAGGAGGAGGAGGTCTTCAATGACGAATGGGGAGCTGCTGGGGGTATGGCTGTACCCTCTCTTAATGCCTTGGAGAGGGGCTTCCTGAGTGCCATGGTGAGTAGCTAGCTGTTCTCTCTCTCCATCGCCCTGGCCCATCTTTACTTTCCTTGCATCATTTGTTCTCAGACTTCCATTGTTTCTTCTTTCTTTGACTGTCTTCCTTGTACCTTTTTGTTAGTATCTTCTATTCCCACCCTTTCAGAACTAAGCACAACTTTTAGGGCTTCCTAGGGCAGTGAGGCCAATAGTAGAACATTTCCTCCCTTCCTCTCTTAGCCAAGGCCCCCCCCTAGGGCACACTCTTGAGTCAGAGCTTATCCTGCTGGGCTCTTGAGTATTTGTTTTCAAACTTTCTTTATCTTTACACTCTGAGTTCTCTGTGGGCATGGGCTTTTCTCATGTTAAGGTCATTTAACCCTTAACAGCAGAGTGTATAATGTGAAGCCAGGTAGGTAGTGATTAAATGAGTTAATACATAAAAGCTCTTGGGACAGTATCCAGCACATGTTAGTGCCAAATAAACATTAGCCTTAGTAGTGGTTGTAGTTTTCTGCTATGGCTCTTGTTATAAAATGTCTGTGGCTCATATCTTCAGTTCCAGTTTGGCATCCTTCTCTCTTCTTACCCATAGGATTGGCGTCTCTACACTGACCCTCGGGAGATCTTTGAGGTGCTCAGCTGGCTAGAGAGCTGGTAGGTTCTAGGAGTTGGGAAGAGGAGCTCAAGGGATTTGGGAACTGAGGCCTGAGCTGTAGGAGGTGAGCAGGGTATCTGTGTAATTGGGGAAGGAGGAGACAAGAAAGATAGGCTGGACGTAGTGGCTCACACCTGTTATTCTAGCATTGTGGGAGGTGGAGGTGAGAGAATCGCTTGAGCTCATGGGTTCAAGACTAGCCTGAGCAAGAGCAAGACCCCATGTATACTAAAAATAGAAAAATTAGCTGGGCATTGTGGTGGGTACCTTTAGTCCTAGCTGGGTAGGAGGCTTAGTCAGAAGGATTGATTGAACCCCCCCAGGAGTTTGAGGTTGCTGTGAGCTAGGATGATGCCATGGCACTCTAGCCTGAGCAACAGAGTGAGACTATCTGAAAAAAAAAAAAAAAAAAAAAAAAAAAGATAATCATCGAGGTAGTGGTTCTCAAATCTATCTGTCTTCATAATAATCTTTGGGAAGGTGGGAGCTGTTTATTGAAAATGCATCTCTTAGTCTCCCTCTCATTTTCTGGACCATGATGTAGCCTAGGAATTTGTATGTTTAACAAGCTCCCAATGCTTTCTGGTGGGCCCTGAGGAGTGTGAGCGTGACACTGGCCTGGCTGCAGGAGATCTGTGACTCTCTGTTGTCATTGTTCTCTTTCCACCAGTGTGGCTGAGCAGCAGGGACGGCGGCGGGGCTGGTACACCTACACAGACCTGTGTGTGCTGCTGGAGCAACCAACCTGGCAGCTGGCCCTGGGCTCCCTCTGTCAGCGGTTGGTAAAGGTGAGGAAGGGCTAGGAAGGATAGGTAGCTTTTGTGGGCTGGTATGTAGGATGAGTTGATGTTAAGCAGTTGCTGAAAGACTCAGAAGATGGGGTTTAAAAGTAGATAGCATTTGGGAATAGATGGGCATGTTGGGCTGTAAATGTCTATGGAGAGTTCCAACTTGAACACAAGTCTGAGATAAGGGGTTAGTGTGTTAAGGACACACTAATTGAATCCTGTTTCTTTTTTATCTCTTCTCCTGCAGCTGTCTTGCCTGTTAGCCGTGGCATATGTGAGCAGTGTGGCCCTGGCTGTGGCATCAGTGGCTGTAATACACCAGTCCTTGGGGCTGTCATGTAGCCCTCCACCTGGTCCCCCTGACCTTGGACTGACTTCCTGGTGCCTCTTGGAACCCTGCGTACCTTCTGTACCACAGTGCCTGCTGTCTTCTGCTAATATCTCCAGCTGCCCAGAAGGCAACATAGGGCTGCATTCACTCTGGGGCAGTCTTCTGGCCTCACTGACTCCCCCTCCATTGCCTCCCCCAGAACCTCCTGCCCCTTCCATTCTTCTCCATAACTGTCCCCTTTGTCAGAAGCTCCAGAGAGATTCCCCGACCTGCCATGCCTGCCACCACCCCAATCATACAGTCCCCACTGCGCCTCCCAGTCCCTGGTACCACACCCATGGCCTGACTGCACCCTGGCCCTGGAGCCCAGGGCTTCCACCCCTACCCCAGCCCGAGCAATGTTCCCTTTTCAGTGTCATGGAGCTGGCACGCCTCAAGTCTTTTATTTTCCCAGGCTAGGTAGGGCTCTGAGGAATGCATTAAGAGGATTTGGGAGTCCCTGAGAACCTGGAGGAGCAAAGCTTGGTTTAGATCCTCTACCTCTCTGGGTCCTTGGAGGGTTCCCCTGTCCTGGGTAGAAGCTTAAGGGGTGGTGGGGCAGAAGGACTGAAGGTCATTCACTCTCCTAGACCTCAGTGACTGGCTGCTTGCCCAGGACTGTTGATGGTGCCAGGGAAAACTTGCGCCCAGTGACCAGGTGTATGTTATGATGGACATAGGAGAAGCCCATCTCTTTGCCTCTCTTGGGCTCTTCTAGACTTTTGCTTTTGAGTTCAGTTGGGAGATGCAGGAAGTAAGGTCAGGGGAGGAAGGAAATAATTGACATGGCCTGTGTGATGTCCCTGGGGCAAGAAAGCCAGGGACTGACAGGGTCAAGTGGGAGCTACTGAAGGAAGGCCGAGTGAGATGGGAAACTCTCTGTTCCCATCCCTTAGATGTAGTCTAATGGAACCAAGGACTGCTGGGGCCTGCAGCCTTGACCTTTTGTCTTCCAACCTTTTCTTCTTAGTGCCCTGCTCCTAGGCTTCCCTCTCTTCTGGTTCCTGTCCTGGGTGATCTATTCCCAGGCCCCTCTGGCCTTGGCTTTGTATTTGGGTTTTTCACGCTTTTGTAGAACTGAGGTTTCAATAAAAGGTTCAGTTGCATGGCCTGGACTTTTTCTTCTGCAGCAGTCCTTAAAGATCTTTTCTTCTTCTGTCTTCCAAGCCTCTATACTTCTTGATCCTGTCATTTTGCAAACCATTTTCTCTGACTCCCATTTCAGAACTTCCCTATTGTCAAAGGCTCCTATTTCCAACTTCCCGTCATCCCTGCTCCCAACATCATGGGGCCCTAGTGCTGCTCAACTTGAGGTGTTGTGGGACGTAAACGGTGCCTGTCTTGTGCCTAGGGTTGGCACTATTTGTCGTGTTCTGGGTGAGCACCTTCATTGGGGATCCTGAAGTAGGCCTTGCAGGGAGTGGCCCAGCTGTATATCCAGCAGTGGCCCATGAGGTCCTTGAGAGGAAGCCCCAAGGACGCTTCTTCCTATTCCTGACCGCCTCACCAGCCTGACATATGGTGGTTAGTCACATGATATCTGTTTAACAACTTCAAGAACTGTTAAGAACTCCAAGCCTGGGTCATTACTGGAAAAATAAAAACAGTCTGGGCAGCTCAGCTGAGGGTACAGGGAACTGCTGAAGATCACTCACAGGAGGGGTCGTATCGCCCTGTAGGGGGCATTTTGGAAATTTATGTTTGGAGGGGATCCTATTGTTATTGTAGTTGGCCCAGGCAGAATACTAGACATCCTAAAATGCTCAGGACCTGCTAAAATGTTTGAATGGCTGGTGATCATGTATATGAAAAGTCTGTTTAAGCCTAGGAGTAGTTTTAACATGTAAAAATAATTAATTTTTGTACATTTTGGAAAAAGACTCAGCTTGCCAGGAATGGGTTTCCATGTAAATTAGAACAAATTCATTTTGCTCAGCACTTTACCAAGAGTTTGTCCTCCATTTTGGAAAATCAGATTACCAGTGTAAACACTGCTTGTGATGACAAAGCACTAGCATCAGCTGGCATTGTAGCTGTTGTATCCACAGCGATTCTGCATATGGATGTGGGGATTGGACTACTTCATTATCTTCTGTTTAATTGTGCCAAATTTCATATAATAAAATACATGTTATTGTAAATTACTTTTGTTTCTACATTACAGTGAGGACATTATATGGTGTTGTGGCTGTTGTTGTCATGTAGTTCAAGGGGGCTTGGTCTAAAAAGGTTAAGAACTATGGATCTGGGTGGTGCCTGTGGCTCAGTGAGTAGGGTGCCAGCCCCATATGCCCAGGGTGGCGGGTTCAAACCCAGCCCCGGCCAAACTGCAACAAAAAAATAGCCGGGCGTTGTGGTGGGCGCCTGTAGTCCCAGGTACTCGGGAGGCTGAGGCAAGAGAATCGCGTAAGCCCAAGAGTTAGAGGTTGCTGTGAGCCGTGTGATGCCATGGCACTCTACCCGAGGGCAGTACAGTGAGACTCTGTCTCTACAAAAAAAAAAACAAAACTATGGATCTAATAGCAATAGTTGAATGTTGGTGGTGGGAGAGAGGGGATACAGCCTGCAAAATTTCCCCAGGTTGTTTTAACGGGTGTCCTCCCCACCCTTCCTATCCTGCTTTCCAGAACTGGTCTAGAAGCAGGGAATCTGGATGAAGATTCTTGGGGGAGGAGTCCAGAACTTGGTTTTCCAGTTAATGGCTGATGGAATTTGCACAAGAGCTGGGCAAAGGTGAAAGAGCTGTGTTCTGCCCCGAATTCCTCATCCCTTTGCTCTGCTTCATTGACACCCCCATGCCTTCCCACCCCCTCCCTAATTTCACCCAAACTCTGACCTCTTACTCTCTCTACTTAACTCTGGCCCAGAGCAACCAAGACAAGACAAAAGGCAGGGCAGCATGAGCCGATCACTCCCCCATCCCATACAACTCCGATCGGTGGGCTCCAGGGATGTTCTGGCTCCCCTGCAGCTGCCTGCTCCTCAGAGTACCTCCTACTCTTGGGCCTCTCTTTGTGGGCCTCCACCCTGGGGCCTCAGCTGTCTTCTGGCTCTGCAGGTAAGAGGCACAGGTGCAGGAGTTGGTGTCAGCTGAAGAGGGTATTTGAGGGAGAAGGTGTGTCATGAGAAGGCCTCTAGAAACAGGTATTTCCACCTCTTTCTGAAGATTCCCTCTCCTTGTTCCTCCACCTGCAGCATATCTTGGTCCTGGCTTGTCTGCTCTGTGCCTCCCATCTGCTCCTGCTTCACAGTCTCGCCCCAGGAGGAATCTCTTACTCCCCTTCTCAGCTTCTGGCTTCCAGCTTCTTCTCATGTGGTGTGTCTACTGTCCTGCAAACTTGGATGGGCAGCAGGTGAGGGGAACTGCTCTGGGGAGAAGGATGGGGAAGTCCTATTGGCTGCCACATTTCCAGATCTGCTGAGGCTGCTTTTCCTACAGGTTGCCTCTTGTCCAAGCTCCATCCTTAGAGTTCCTTATTCCTGCTCTGGTGTTGACCAACCAAAAGCTGCCTCTGGCCATAGAGACACCTGGAAACTGTGAGCACAGAACAAGGGCAAGGGGTAAAGGTGGGATTGGGTGCTCATCTGACCATACAGGTGTAGATGGGCACAGGATTGGGATTGGGCAGTGGTGGGACTATAGAGCAATGGGTTTCCATCCTCTTTATTTTTCTTCTCCATGCCCTGAACTTTCCCCAGCCTCCCTCTTGCTGCACCTGTGTAGGGGGCCTGGTTGCCATGACCTGGAGCTCTGGAACACTTCTCTTCGAGAGGTGAGCACATGAGATAGGAAGCAGGAGGGCTAAGAGTGGCCAGGCCTGGGGAGGCTCTTGTTTTCATTATGCAGGGACCGAGATGCTCTGGGTAAGGAGTCTGGGAAGGGACCTGTACCTAGTTAGTTAGGAAGTCCAGGCTGAGGTCAGCTTGACTGAGCAGAATGTTTTCTCTCCATCCTCTCCTCTCCCAGGTGTCCGGGGCAGTGGTGGTGTCTGGGCTGCTGCAGGGCGCACTGGGGTTGCTGGGGAGTCCGGGCTGCTTGTTCCCCCACTGTGGGCCCCTGGTGCTGGCCCCCAGCCTTGTTGTGGCAGGGATGTCTGCCTACAGGGAGGTGGCCCAGTTTTGCTCCACCCACTGGGTCCTGGCCCTGATGTACGTGAGTCCTCAGAGGCATGGGACAGTGCCTGGTGGAGTGTGGGACTAGGGGAGGGCAGAGCTACTGGCCCTGTCAGTCAGCAGCAACCTAAAGAGGGACAACACTTTATATTTGGTATCCAGGACTTTTCCTTAATTCATCTGGTCTTGACTTTCACACTGCTTCTGCTATTCCCCAGGGAGCCTTCTACCCCATCTGTGGAGGGTTTCTTCTCTGGGATCCCCTTTTCTGGTATTCTGCCCATTCCTACTTCCATTACCACCCTTAGGATGTCTGCTGCCTCTTACTCCTAAAGCTCCTTCTCTCTCTCCTAGGGTTATCCTGCTCATGGTGGTCTGTTCTCAGCATCTGGGCTCCTGCCACTTACCCCGGTGCCCCTGGAAGCCAGCTTTGACCTCTTCGACTCACATTCACTTTCCTACCTTCCGGCTACTCTCGGTATGTAGGAGTCTGGGTAGGGGCAGTGGAGGTCAAGAAGGGCTGCCATGGAATGCTTGCTTGTCCCCTACCTTTTGGCCTCTGTCTCACTCTCTGAGGCTGGCTCAGAATGTTCTGGGGGAGGAGTTCTTCTCCTGACTCGTCTTGCCCCTCAGGTGCTGATCCCTGTGGCCAGTGTATGGATTGCCTCTGCCCTTCTGGGTCTTACCGCTATACCCTTGGAGCTGTCTGCCCCAACCAAGGCACCGTGGTTTTGGCTGCCTCACCCAGGTAGGTTTTATCCTAGTCTACCCTCTTACTCAAATAAAGATGCCTATTTCTTTGAACTCAAGATTTAAAGGGTTTCATTCCTGAGTCAAATCCTGTGTTTTCTCAAAACACAGAGAGAAACTGCCAATCTGATGGGAAATTTCAGATCCTTACCACAGGTGTTTTATTAGGGACAGTGTTGGGAGACAGACATCTATAGTTAACACATACCCACCACTCACTACTGCTACTCCTAACCCAACTTACACACTTATGTTACCATACACATGGGCATTTGAGTTAGTAACCTATGGAGAAAGATTGTTTTTGAGGCACTGTATGTGAAATTTGCTCATTCACCAGTTTAATAAGGCTCTGTTGAGCGATGATTATGTGCTAGGCATGTGGCAGGGGATGTAGTTATAAACATGACACCGAACCTGCTTTTATGGAGTTTACAGTCTGTTGGGGAACACGGATACTAATTAAATAGTCACCCAAATAAATGTAAAATTGCCATCATGGGGGCATGTGTGGTGGCTCATGCCTGTAATCCTGGCACACTTGGAGGCTGAGGCAGGTGGATTGCCAGAGTTCACAGGTTTGAGACCAGTCTAAGTCAGAGTGAGACCCTGTCTCTAAAAAAATAGCTGGGTGTTGTGGTGGGTGCCTTAGTCTCACCTACTCAGGAGGCTGAGGCAAGAGGATCACTTGAACCCAGGAGTTTGAGGTTGCTGTGAGCTACTCTACTGAGGGTGACAAAGTGAGACTCCGTCTCAAAAAAAAAAAAAAATTGCCATTATGGTAAGTGTAACCAAGGGGAGAGAGATACATTGTGTGAGGAGAGCTTATAATAGGGAATTTGACTTCAGCAGGGAAGTTGGGAAAAGCATTTTTGAGGAAGTGATTATTGAGCTGAGATGTGAAAGATAAGTAGGAGCTAACTGGACAAAGGCAGGACAGAAGAGCATTCTGGGTAGAGAATAGCATATGCAAAGGCCCTGTGGTGGTCAGGAGCACATAAGTACAGAGCCTAAAACAAGGCCAGTGTGTCTTGGTGAAAGAAGTGAGGTGGAGTGTGGTAGGATATGAAACTGGAGAGAGAGGGAAGGGTCAGAAGACCCTGTAGACCATGGGAAAGGGATTAATTTCTCTAAAAAGAATTCAGTGGTTTTATTCTAAGACATTATCTTTAAACACATTGTGGCAATCATGTAGCACAGGCTATTAGAGGCAGGAGGATGTTCCTGACTTGAGTCTGGCCCCAACCTGGTGCCTTCTCCCTCCACAGGTGAGTGGGACTGGCCCTTGCTGACACCCAGGGCTCTGGCTGCAGGCATCTCCATGGCCTTGGCAGCTTCCACCAGCTCTCTGGGCTGCTATGCCCTGTGTGGCCAGCTGTTGCACTTACCTCCTCCTCCACCACATGCCTGCAGTCGAGGGCTGAGCCTGGAGGGGCTGGGCAGTGTGCTGGCTGGGCTTCTGGGCAGCCCCATGGGCACTGCATCCAGCTTTCCTAATGTGGGCACAGTGAGTCTTATCCAGGTAGGTGGACTTGGGGTGAGGGTGGAGGGCAGGAACTAGGGGTGCAGGAGAAGGAACACACACTGATTGATCACCAGCTGTGCCCAGAACTCTGGTCAGAAACGTCACATCAATTATCTAAGGGAGATACCTAGAAGTGGTAAGTGTGTGGGGATATGAATAAATCGGTACTGATTCTTTCAGTCATCAGGCATTATATCAGGCTGGGCTAAAGAACAAGTCTCCTAAAGTCCAGTTTTCTTGGGGACTTCATAGAGGAAGAGGCAGACAATTGAAGGGAAAGTGAAGAAAATTTCAGAGTGATAAATGCTATTAAGAAAAATCAGGCTAGTGAGTAAGGAGGCAAGTTTAGATAGAGTGGCCAGGAATGTTTTTTGGGAGGGTGACACTTGAATTGGTATCTAAATGCTGAAAAGGAGCTGGCCAGGCAAAGACCTGGAAACAGTCCGAGGAAGTAGTTGTTTCTAGTGTCTCTTCTTCACATAGGCTGGATCTCGGCGAGTGGCCCACTTAGTGGGGTTACTCTGTGTGGGGCTTGGGCTCTCCCCCAGACTGGCTCAGCTCCTCACCACCATCCCGCAACCTGTGCTTGGTGAGTGGATGTAACAAGAGGCCTGGTATTGAACTAGTGCTGCCTACTGTGGCCCAACAAGCTGTGCAGATTTGCACTATTTTATTTTATATTATTTTATTTTTGAGACAGAGTCTCACTTTGTTCCCTTGGTAGAGTGCCGTGGCGTCACAGCTCACAGCAACCTCCAACTCTTGGGCTTAAGCAATTCTCTTGCCTTAGCCTCCCAAGTAGTGGGGACTACAGGTGCCTGCCACAATGCCCGGCTATTTTTTTTTTTTTTTGTAGTTGCCATTGTTGTTTAGCTGGCCCAAGGCTGGGTTCAAACCTGCCACCCTCAGTGTATGTGGCTGGTCCTGTAACCACTGTGCTACAGTGCCGAGCCTATTATTTTATTTTAGAGACAGAGTCTCACTTTGTCTCCTTTGGTAGAGTGATGTGGCATCATAGCACACAGCAACCTCAAACTCTTGGGCTCAAGCGATTCTCTTGCCTCAGCCTCCCAAGTAGCTGAAAATACAGGCACCTGCCACAATGCCCAGCTATTTTTAGAGACAGGATCTCACTCTGGCTCAGGCTGGTCTTGAACCCATGAGCTCAGGCAATCCACCTGCCTCAGCCTCCCAGAGTGCTGGGATTACAGGCATAAGCCACCTCGCCCGGCCCATTCTTTTTTTCTAAATAGCCTCCCTGGATGGAAGGGTCAGCTGCCCTCAATTTCTCAGTCCAGCATGTTGGCCTCTTGACTGGCCACCTGGCTTCTTGTAGAATCAGAAATTAGCCTTTTGGTTTTCTCTACTCATCACAACCTGCCCATCCTGCAATGCCCTGTGCTGCACATGCCCTCTCCAACCCCCCTTGATTTCTTTTGCACGAGACAGGTGGGGTACTGGGGGTGACCCAGGCAGTGGTTCTGTCCACTGGATTCTCCAGCTTCCACTTGGCTGACATTGACTCTGGGCGGAATGTCTTCATTGTGGGCTTCTCCATCTTCATGGCCCTGCTGCTACCAAGATGGTTTCGGGAAGCCCCAGTTCTACTCAGCACAGGTGGGTGGAGTGGGGAGGGGAAGAAGAGTTGCTCAGCAGTGGGAAAGCAAGGGGCTGGGGCTTCAGGCTCTCTGGACTTCTGGCCCCACACCCTTGTCTGAGCTTTGGTGTAAGTAGTTCATCCCTTTGCTTAACAAATATTTACTGAGGATCATGCTAATCACCTGGGATACAAAGGTGCCTCTAGGAGTTACAGTCTAGTAAAAGAGATGGGATGTGCAGGAAAATAACAAGAAAGGTTCAAAGAGCTGTGGTGCTTAGTGGCAAGAGAGATGGCTTCTGTTTGAGGTAATCCAGTAATGTGGGTGGTCTTGAAGGATGGTAAGTTTTAAAAGTATTTGGTGAAAAAGTTCCTGATGGAGAAACCATCATAAACAAAGACATAGATATAGGAAGCCATAAGATATGCCCTGAGAGGGGCGGCGCCTCTGGCTCAGTTGGTAAGGCGCCGGCCCCATATACCGAGGGTGGTGTGTTCAAACCCGGCCCTGGCGGAACTGCTACCAAAAAATAGCCGGGCGTTGTGGCGGGCGCCTGTAGTCCCAGCTACTCGGGAGGCTGAGGCAAGAGAATCGCTTAAGCCCAGGACTTGGAGGTTGCTGTGAGCCGTGTGATGCCATGGCCCTCTACTGAGTGAAACTCTGCCTCTACAAAAAAAAAAAAAAAAAAAAGATATATCCTGAGAGCAGCAAATAGCTTTGTTTATCTAGAGTAGTGGTTCTCAACTGGGGGTGATTTTGGCCCACAGGGGACATTTGACAATGTCTGGAGACATTTTTTGCTGCTATTATTGGGAGAAGGGGTGATTGTTACTAGTGTTTAGTACATACAGGTGCCACTAAACATCCTATAATGCACAGACTGTCCTAAACAAAGAATTATCAGCTCCAAAATGGCAGTAGTACAGAAGTTAAGAAAGCCAGGAAAGAGTACAGAAGAACGCCTAGTCTAAGACTTAGGTTTAGATCTGGAAGGATAACTTTTCCTAGCCTTAGATATAGGATGAGTTCCCTTTCTGCCTGGCCCCAACCCTTTGTAGGCTGGAGCCCCTTGGATGTGTTACTGCACTCGCTGCTGACAGAGCCCATCTTCCTGGCTGGACTTTTGGGCTTCCTCCTAGAGAACACCATTCCTGGTAAGTTGAGGTCAAGCTTTAGCAAATTGGTGAGTGGTCTGGAAGTCACACTCCCTGGGTTGGGCAGTGGCCTAATCAACCTCTCTTTTGCAGGCACACTGTTTGAGCGAGGCCTGGGTCAAGGGCTGCCATCGCCTTTCACTGCCCAAGAGGCTCAGGTGCTGCAAAAGTCCAGGGAGAAGGCTGCTCAAGAGTACGAGCTTCCCTTCCCTATCCAAAATCTGTGTCCCTGCATCCCCCAGCTTCTCCGTTGCCTCTGCCCGCTGCCTGAAGACCATGCGGATGAGGAAGGAGGGTCCTCTGAGCCAGGAGAGATGTCAGATTTGCTGCCTGGCTCTAGGGAACCATGCCCTGAATCTAGCAGAGAAGGGCTTAGGTCCCAATAATTACTAGGACTCCTTTTTCTGCTCTGGTTAGTTTAGTCTAATTCCTAGCTTGCTGGAGTTACCTCCCAGGCTCTACTTGCCTTTAGGGAGAGGGTGTATGAGTGTGTGTGTCTAACATGAGTCCACATAGAATGCCCATTTCCCCAACACGGTGTATTACCTTTCCTTCTCTTAATTCGGCCTGTTTCAGAGCAAAGGACATGGACTGTGAATAAATGAATGAGATTTTGCCTGTGAACTACTCAATGCCACTTGAACCCCAGCATTCATTCACTTAACAAGTACTTATTGAGCTCCTCCCACGTGCAAGATCCTGGAACTACAGATATGAAATAAGATAGGTCCCTGCCTTTTTGAGGTATTTATAATTTTTTGGGTTTTTTTTTTTGAGACAGTTTTATTTGGTCAACCATGGTAGAGTGCTGTGATGTCACAGCTCATAGCAACCTCAAACTCTTGGGTTCAAGTGTTCCTCTTGCCTCAGCCTCCCAAGTAGTTGGGATTATAAGCACCCACCACAACGCTGGCTATTTAGAGACAGGGGTCTCACTCTGGCTCAGGCTGGTCCGGAACCTATGAGCTCGGGCAATCCACTCGGCCTCCCAAGTGCTGGGGATTACAGGTGTGAGCCACTGCGCCTAGCCCTCATTTACAGTTTTTAAAAAAAACATGTAATTACTAATTAAAATGCAAAGCAGGAGTGGTGCCTGTGGCTCAGTGAGTAGGGCGCCAGCCCCATATACCGAGGGTGGCGGGTTCAACCCCAGCCCCGGCCAAACTGCAACAACAACAACAACAAAATAGCCGGGCGTTGTGGCGGGCGCTACTCAGGAGGCTGAGACAAGAGAATTGCTTAAGCCCAAGAATTGGAAGGTGCTGTGAGCTGTTTTTTTTTTTTTTTTTGAGACAATTTCACTTTATCGCCACGCACTCTACTGAAGGCGACAAAGTGTGACTCTGTCTCCAAAGAAAAAAAAAACTGGGGCTTATTATTCTAGTCCATTCCTTCGGAAAGCAGGGAAGCATGGAACCCTCAAATTGATGGATTTTTTGTTGGGAGAGGGGGAGACTGGGCGATAAAATGAAACTGTCTCAAAAAAAAAAAAAAAAAGGGCTATAGTGCTTGTGAGGACCTTAAAATAAAACAAGACAAAACCGGACCTATAGAGGAGGGAAGAGAAGAGAAGTAACAAGTTTGACAAACCCAAACCTTGGCTTCCCTCTCCTGAACCTCTTTCCTGTGATTTTTCTATTCCGCCAGCAAGATACTGGGTCGGCTCAGGGCGCCGCTTTAATTCACTACCTGGGCCCAAAAGCCCCGCCCAAGTCGAGCCTGCGCTCCGCCCCGTGCCCCAAGACCCGCCTCCCACGTGGGGGGTAATCTGGCTTTACTCTTGGCCTTTCGATTTGCGCCGGCGGGCTTATTTGTCGCGAGGAAGGAGGGAGCCCTCGCGGTAGCGGACGGTAGGTGGGCTCGAGCTCGAGTAGGGGCAGGAGCTGGGCAGCGAGAGGATGCTCAGAACCTACGGGTCTGGTTTGGCGCGGGCGCCTTCTCCCAGGAAGGTCCGCGTGTGTCCAGGGATCTGGGGCAGGCCTCCGGGAGTGGGCGGGTCCGCGCGTGCGCAGACCGCTTCCGGCGACACGGCGGGGTTTGTGGGGTTTCGGGTACAGTCTTCTTCCGCCGGCTGCTTGGTGTGACAAAGCTGCGACTGGTTGGCTTTGTTATCCCTTGAAGGGTCCTGAGTCTTACCTTAGTGCAGTCGGTCCTGCAAACGGACGGACTTCTAGCCAGGGTTGATGTTGATTGGACGCCAGGCCAGGGCTCCTGAGGTGGGGCTGTGGTACTGGAACAGAGGATGCGCCCCCAGGGACAGGGCGTGGCCCAGCCTGATGGTCTTTGGGGTCTTGCTGCCCTCTGCAGGGTTGTGGAGGAACTGCCCTAAGAGAGGGACTGAGCAACTTCGTTTAAGGGAACTTTACCCTCGCTGTTGCCACCCAGAGCCCCACCTCTTCACTCAAGAGTACTAAATCAGTGAGTCAATATTAAAGGCTATTTTGAAGGAAGAAAGAAAAGGAGACATTTAAAGGGCTCAGGCACAAGAACCGGAGGTTCATGGTGAGAGCAGCCGGCCAGGTCTGATGCTGAATGTATCAGACCTTTTTGTAGGGCTAGTTGCTCATGGCTACATTTTTTTTTTTTTTTTTTTTTTGAGGCAGAATCTCACTTTGTCGCCCTCGATAGAGTGCCGTGGCGTTACAGCTTTTAGCAACCTCAAACTCTTGGGCTTAAGCATTTCTCTTGCCTTGGCCATTCATGTAGCTGGAACTGGACTACAGACGCCCGCCACAACGCCCGGCTATTTTTAGAGACAATGTCTCTCTGGCTCAGGCTGATCTCGAACTCGTGATCTTAAGCAATCACCTGCCTTGGCCTCCCAGAGTGCTAGGCTTACAGGGGTGAGGCACCACGCCCAGCACCTGGCCACATTTTAAGTACACACCCCACCCCCAGTCTCCCCCTCTCCCAACAAAAAATCCAACAATTTGAGGGTTCCATGCTTCCCTGCTTTCCGAAGGAATGGACTAGAATAATAAGCCCCAATTTTTTTTTCTTTCGAGACAGAGTCACACTTTGTCGCCTTCAGTAGAGTGCGTGGCGTCACAGCTCACAGCAACCTCAAACTCTTGGGCACAAAGCGATTCTCTTCCCTTAGCCTTGCAAGTATCTGGAACTTCAGGCACCTACCACAATGCCCAGCTAGTTTTTAGAGATGGGGTCTCATTCTTGCTCAGGCTGGTCTAGAACTCGTGAGCTTAAGCAATCTATTTGCATTGGCCTCCCAGATTACAGGTCTGAGCCACCACACCCAATGATAAACCCAATTTTGATGACTCTTACAGTGTACACTGGGGAGTCCCTATCACAGAAAGGGATTTGTGACTTTGATTTGTGTTTGTCACCTTAGGCAATGTGGATCTCTTGTCCAGTGAAGAACATTTCCAAGAACATTTCTTCCCAGTAGGAACAGCACGTGGGAAAAGAGGGAAATACCATCTTCCAAATGCAAGGTTTTGAGGCTGCTGCAAATATACATATATATACAAATATACAACATATATACAAGGTTAATACATACCCTGTTTCCCCGAAAATAAGACAGTGTCTTATTTTAAGGTGTGCTCCCAAAGATGCGCTAGGTCTTATTTTCAGGGGACGTCTTATCTTTCCTGTAAGTAGGTCTTATTTTCGGAGGATGTCTTATTTTAGGGGAAACAGGGTAGTATTACACCTGTGCAGTTACTGTGCAGATCAAGTTATGTCACAAGGCAGTGCATCAAAAACTGGGTTATGGTTGGAAAAATCTTCCATTCTTATGACAATGTTAATCAGACTTACCAAGGAATTTGGTAAGTCTAGAATTTTGTATTTTAGGTTCCACACCTCTCACCCCTGCACTTCTGTTTGTTGTGTATTTGTAGATGGGAATAATGAAGGGAATTTAATCACTTTTTCCCCTTTAGGAAAAGTAATAAAACTCTGTCACCAGCTGTATTTACTGAACATCTACTAGGTTAAGGCTACTTTATTTTATTTTATTTATTTATTTATTTTAAAGACAGAGCCTCACTTTGTTGCCCTCGGTAGAGTGCCGTGGCATCACAACTTACAGCAACCTCCAGCTCTTGGGCTTAGGTGATTCTCTTGCCTCAGCCTCCCTAGTAGCTGGGACTACAGGTGTCTGCCACAACAACCAGCTATTTTTTTTGTTGTTGCAGTTTGGCCAGGACCGAGTTTGAACCCACCACCTTCGGTATATGGGGCCGGTTCCCTGCTTGCTGAGCCACAGGCGCCGCCCAAGTCTACTTTAGCTATTGACAAAGAAAAGTTAGTTTCCAGGGGTTCCAGACAGTGCAGCAGTGTATAATACCTTTGGTGGGGGTGGGGAAATGGGGGAATGAGTTAAGTGGAACTTGATTTAGTTTCTCTATCTCAGTGATATGCTGTGCCTTGTATTCATGACTTCCTAGTTATTCAGGTCCTTGTTTAAATGGGATTTGGGTCTTTTCTATTGCACCTTTAGCTCTTTTTCTTTTTGTGTCTCAATCCCTTTGAGAATTCGATGATAGCTATGGACTTCTTCTCCCCATCCCATGCATACATGCATGTACACACAAAATTTTCATATACCGGAGGATTCACATGCATTAATTTGATCAGGATTTGTTTTAGAGATTTACTTTTTTTATCCTGAGCATATCTAAAGCTTTGTTTTTATCTTATTTTATTTATTTATTTATTTACTTTTGAGACAGAGTCTCACTTTGTTGCCCTCAGTAGGGTGCTCTGGCGTCATAGCTGACAGCAACCTTTAACTCTTGGGCTCAAGTGATTCTCTTGCCTCAGCCTCCTGAGTAGCTGGGACTATAGGCACCTGCTACAACGCCTGGCTGTTTTTAGAGATGGGGTCTCACTGTAGCTCAGGCTGGTCTCGAACTCCTGAGCTCAGGCGATCTACCCACCTCGTCCTCTCAAAGTGCTGGTATTCCAGGCGTGAGCCACTGTGCCCGTCCTTAAAGCTTTGTTTTTAGATAATGATCAAATAATTTGAATTTCCTGGCCATGACACTTAATATTTTATAGCACAAGAACTATTCCTTCTCTTCTAGTTTTGGGAAAGGGTAGTATTGACTACTTATTAAGAATGTGGTAAAGATGCAACAAGCATGGTTTAAGTTTCCACATTGTTATATTTTCTAATAGAGATACTAATAGCAATATGCTGAACCTTGAACTTTATGGAAGAAAGATTTTCTGCCCTCTAGGAACTTAATGTAGAAAAAAAAAACCCATCAAGATTTTAAATAGGTTTTTAGTGCCTAAGAGGTCAGTGCTCAGTTAGGTATGTACTGGGAGAACATTAATTCATGCCTTTTGTTTTATCAGGGAGCATTTTCAAGAGATTTTCAGTTGACAGAGAGCTGTTTGAGTGGTGCTCTTCTTAGGCCTACATGACCCTGAAGGTACTCTGCTAAATTAGAACTTTCCTGCAGATGGAGGAACTGGAACAGGGCCTGTTGATGCAGCCATGGGCATGGCTGCAGCTTGCGGAGAACTCCCTCTTGGTCAAGGCTTATATCACCAAGCAGGGATATGCCTTGATGGTTTCAGATCTTCAACAGGTGTGGTATGAACAGGTAGACACTAGTGTGATCAACCAGCGAGCCAAGGTAAGTAGAAAGGGAAGTGCTGTTGTGGGGTGTTGGGGGCTAATATTCTTATCTTGTGAGTGTTAGAGGACATTAACATCAGCCAGCTTGCTGGCCTGTAGTTGCCAAGGAAGGCCGAATTGGGTTAAGACAATTCCGATCAATACCCTGTACTTCTAGCCATAGCCTTGGGATCTTTTCTTGTGTGTGTGCTGGCTTACATTTATGAGAAAGAGAGTTTCTTTCTTTCTTTCTTTTTTTTTTTTAGCTGAAAACAAATACTTGTTTATTTCCCAGGAAGAGGCAGAATAGGGTGCCTGGGGAGTCCCTGTTTTAACCTGCATGCCCCAGCAGGCAGACTTTACTTCCAGAAGAGCATGTTCCAAAAGAGCAGCCAGCAAGGATAGAGGCCCAGGGCTCTATCCTTGGAAAGAGCAGGGCACCATAGGTGTGATGATCCAGCACACCCTGGGCCAGGGCTGACAGGAAGAGCTGCCAACCCTCAGCCAGGGACACAGGTACCTCCTGCAGCTCCCGCCACAGGAACAGGCTGCCTAAGAGTGTGGCTGCCGGGCTTGTCAGTACCATCAGGGCAGCATAGAGGGGCCTGGGTGGAAGAGCAACATCAGTCAGGATCAGCAGGGCAGCCTCTGTGATGGAGGCATGGACACCAAGTGAGGTAGAAGGGGTGTCGAATGAGGCAGATTCTGTGTAAGGGGCACAGGTGCTGGGGAAGTAGGGGCTGACCAGCACATACCGGGGCCCATGAGGCTCTGTGAGTGCAGCAGGAGAAAGAGAGTTTCTGTTCCATATGCATGATAATGCATGCTGTGATTTCTATTATCTAATCTATACAGGCCTTCTGTAAATTGGTCTTGCACAAGACAGAATTGTGAAGTAGGCCAGTTGATCTTTGTGTCTCTCTTTGTTTTCTTCTTTCCCTTTCTGATGTTTTTAACTTTCCTTCCTTGCATGCCATTGTCTTCATGTTATCCAGGCTTTCCTTTGCTATTACTTAGAAAGGAGTCATTTTCCTTCTATCACTCCCACTCTGTACACCTGTTGTCCCTTTAGGAGCTGAACAAGCGGCTGTCTGCTCCCCCTGCGGCTTTTCTCTGTCATTTGGATAATCTGCTTCGCCCACTGTTGAAGGACAATGCTCACCATAGTGAAGCTACCTTCTCCTGTGATCGTGAGGTAGAGGCACTGATTTTACGGGTGCGGAGTGAGCTGTCTGGTCTCCCCTTCTATTGGAATTTCCATTGCATCCAAGCTCGTCCTTCTCTGGTAAGTATAATTCGAATACGGGATGGGGAGAGGGAGACCAACTTCTTTTGAGAGAAAGCTTTAGGTGCTCTTATTTTTCTGCAGACCTTGTTTGAAATTCTTCTCCAGTCAGAAAACTTTCTTTAACAAGACAGAGGGCAAAAAGATTTTTGTTTTTCTTTTTTTGTTGAGACAGAGTCTCACTGTGTCACCCTCAGTAGTGGCACCACAACTCATAGCAACCTCTTAACTCTTGGGCTCAAGCAATTCTCTTGCTTCAGCCTCCCAAGTAGCTGGGACTATAGGTGCCTGCCACAATGCCTACCTATTTTTAAAGGTGAGATCTCACTCTGGCTCAGGCTGGTATTGAACTTGTGAGCTCAGCCAATCCACCTGCCTTGGCCTCCCAAAGTATTAGGATTACAGGCCTGAGCCACCATGCCTGGCCTTTAGTTTGTTTTTAAATTGAATTTGTATGTAAGTTGGAATGGGTTCATTTACCTATTACCTGTAATAACCTCTGTTCGTAAGAGCAAGTCAGTTGGATATTTGTAACTTGGGGACTTCCTGTAAAGAGAAAAATCACTCTGGGTAGGATATGCAGAGATGTGTAAGGATAGGGCAAGTTCAGGAACTTCATGATTAAAGTATCTATAGGAAAGTATGAGAAATGAGGTAGGCAGTGGACAGATCTTGAAGGTTTCTAATGAAGTTAGATTTTTATCCCAAAGGCAACATGAATCCATCAAAAAACTTTACCCAGGGATTTAATGTGATCCAATTTGTAATTTATCAAGATCACTCTGGTAACAGGGTAGAGAATATGTACCAGTGTTAGGTTCCTTTCTAAACATTATCTTGGCCAGGCACGCAGTGGCTCACGCCTGTAATCCTAGCACTCTGGGAGGCTGAGGTGAGTGGATTGTTTGAGCTTTCGAATTTGAGACCAGTCTGAGCAAGAGTGAGACCCTGTCTCTACTAAAAATAAAAAATCTGAGGCAAGAAGATTGCTTGAGCTCAAGAGTTTGAGGTTGCTGTCAGCTATGACGCCATGGCACTCTACCCAGGGCAACAGCTTGAGACTCTGTCTCAAAAAATAAAAACAAAAGAAACCATTATCTCATCGTTTAATTCATGACTGTCTTGAAGGATAAGTATTATTATTTTTTCTTTTTTTTAAGACTAGTCAAGTGCAGTAGTGAGAAGAGGAGAAAAAGTAGAGCAAGGAGTTCCATCTGTAACTAACTGTGAGCAGTCACTAAGATAAGATAACTCACCACCTTCATATTAGCCTAAGTATTATTATCCCTGTTTTTCAGAATAGAAACTAAAATTGAAAGTAACGTGTCCACTTGGGAGGCTGAGGCAAGAGCTGTAGGTTACTGTGAACTTGATGCCATGGCACTCTACCGAGGGCGGCAAAATGAGACTCTGTCTCTAAAAAAAAAAAAGAAAAGAAAAGAAAAGTAACAGGTCCAAAGTCATCAGCTTATACATGAATGAGCTGGAACAGGAGTGGGGAACCGTTTCATGTTGGAAGGCTGCATTGATTTAGCTAAAATCAAATAAGGCCACATTTGAGAAACTTCAATTAGATATACTTAAAAATGTACATTATTTTTATAAAAATGTAACTACTGTGTACTTAGTAATTTCAAAAAATGAAAACTGTTAATTTTAAGGCTAAACAACCTTTTAATTAGTTTATTGTATCTGCTTTTTATCGGAAAACATTTAAATATTTGATTGCAGCACAGAGGTCATCAGTTTTGGTTGATCCCTAGATGGATATCAGTCATTTGTGACCTTGAAGGCATCTTGATTTGGTTAGGTAACAGAATGTAGAGTGGCGATAATGAGTGGTTGAAAAACAAGAAAGCATTTCTGGGGCATGTTGTCAAAGTCATGGGTATTCTGCATTTTTCCATATTTCAATCAGATCTTCCTTAACGTCAAGCAATGTCCTTAAAATAGCATCTACTGAGAGCTCAATTGATTTCATCTGTAGTTTTTCAGGTGCCTCATTGGGCTGAAATGCTAATTTGAATGTGATGTCATGATTCTCAATGTCAATGAATCTTTCACTGTTCACTGCAATTAATAGGTCTATAATAACTGGGTAGTCTTCAAATGATTGACACATATCATCCTGCTTATTAGTGGCCTTTGCTAACTGGGGAAATTATTCATCTGAAATTTCCTTTTGAAGAAATATTTGAAAAAAGATAGTTTTTTTCCCTAAATGCTTGGATTTTTTGCTACATATCATATATGTAGACTTAGTTTTACCTTGCAGAGAAATATTCAAGTTATTTTGATTTGACATAATGTCACACAGAAATGCTGTATTCCTGTAGAAATCTTCTTTTAGTGATTCACATTGCTAATTCTGTTCTTCATAATTTTTTTTTTTTTTTGAGATGTCACCCTTGGTAGAGTGCCATGGTGTCACAGCTCACAGCAACCTCCAACTCTTGGCCTTAAGCGATTCTCTTGTCTCAGCTTCCCAAGTAGCTGGAACTATAAGCATTGGCCACAATGCCCAACTATTTTTTTGGTTTTTTTGGTTGCAGTTGTTATTGTTTAGCTGGCACAGACTGGGTTTGAACCTGCCAACCTTGGTGCATGTGGCCGGGGCCATAACCACTGTGTTACGAGCACCAAGCCTGTTATTCATAAAATTTAACTATGTGTTCTCACAGAGATAAAATTTTGCTAACACCTACCCCTGTGATAGCCAATGCACTTAAAAATGATATGACAAATCCACACCGAATACCTCCTTATTCAACTTTAGCATATTACTAGAGCATGCTTTATTGCACTTGTAGGAATATAGTTGATGATACTTGCAACATGTTGCAAAGTGTCACTTAAAATGGTAACTTTAGCACACAGATTTTGCTGATGCAAGATACAATGAAAAGAAAGGAGAGTATCTGGATCTGTTAATACTTTTTTATCTGAGCAATAAACCTTTCATGTTTTCCTGTCATTGAAGGTACAACATTTGTACATATAGATACTAAATTTACCAAATTCAGTCCAATTTTACAATATTTATCTTGAAAGTTGTTGAAGATTTATCTCTTCCCCTTGTTCTGTTTGCAAGAGTGCCCAAAGGAAATAACTCTTCTCAGCAAAAAAAAAAAAATCTTCTGTTATGAGCTGAATGAAGTATAAAACCTGTGCTGAGTCAGTAGTAACAGTTGATTCATCCAAAGTGATAGAGTAATGATTTTCCTTATGAAGTATTGCATAAAGTTGTTCTGTTAAGTTGAAGGCTAATTCATGCTGGTGGTCAGTTATGGTTTTCCTTAAAAGAGGTGGTTGTGGCTTGGCGCCCGTAGCACAGTGGTTACGGTGCCAGCCACATACACTGAGGGTGGCGGGTTCAAACCCCGTCCGGACCAGCTAAACAACTGCAACAAAAAAATAGCTGGGCATTGTGGCAGGTGCTTGTAGTCCCAGCTACTTGGGAGGCTGAGGCAAGAAAATTGCTTAAGCCCAAGAGTTTGAGGTTGCTGTGAGCTGAAATGCCACGGCACTCTACCAAGAGCAACATAGTGAGACTCTGTCTAAAAAAAAAAAAAAAAGAGGCAGTTGTTTGTACTTTGAAGTGTTTTAGGGTCTAAGTATCCTACAGTATTCTTTTACAATTTCTACATCACTGAATGGCTTTCCTTTTTTCTCAAGTACATAAGCTACTTTATAAGTTGGTTCAGGGGTATTGTTTCTAGGTTTTATTGCTGTTAAAAGAATTGTCTTTGCTTTTCCTTTTTGTCTTTTAATTTCTGCAGTATAACTTTTTTCTCTAATTAAAAATATTTGTAGTCCTTACAAGAGCATTTGTAGTTCTTATATGAGCGTTGAATTTCTTTAATTTTGATGTTGCCATGTCATAGAGCAAACAAATCATCTTACTTTCAGCAGAAACAAGATGGTATTGCAATTCTTGATCCTCATGAAGAAATCTGTTTTATTCCTCCACCATTCTCTTGGTCTTCTTTGACATGATGGACATGATGGGCTGTTAAGTAGACAGAATTAAAAAATACTATTGAGTTGTGCAACTATTCTCAAATTCCACTTCAAAGAGAAATAGTGCAGTATTGTCAAAAACTGATAACAAAACAAAACAAAACTGATAACAGACTGGTGAACTTGACCCTTATAAACTGTTGCCCCAAACAACAATGACAACTACAACTAAAAAATAGCTGGGCATTGTGGCGGGTACCTGTAGTCCCAGGCAGGAGAATCGCTTAAGCCCAGGAGTTGGAGGTTGCTGTGAACTGTGACACCACAGCACTCTACCCAGGGTGACAGCTTGAGGCTCTGTCTCAAACAAACAAACAAAAACTATTGCCAACTGGCCTTATGGTGCCCAATGAGGGAAATTAGAACTAAATCATGATCGTTGCATCTATCAATTTAGTTCTTATGGCTTACTCAATCTGGGAGGATTATTTCACTGAAAATTTGTTTTGTTCTTTGGTATTTTAAAAATAAAATAAAAACATAAAAAATAAAAATGTGTTAATAAAAATAAAAAGATTTGTTCTGTAAAATTTAGATTCAATCAAAACTCAGGACTTAAGAACCTAGAAGGCCATATGTGACCTTAAGACTGCAGGTTCCCCACCCCTGACCTAGAATTTGAACCCTAGATTGGTCTGGCCTGAAAGCATATTTTCAGGGACTAGGAAGGTAATGTCCTATACTCACTGATAGCTTTGTGTATCCCAGGTTTTATTAGAAACTTAGAGTTGACATTAAGAACTAGTTTGCTAGAATAACAGACAGGGCTTCGGTCACTAGTACTCAGAGGATAGGTTTTCTGTGGGAGGCCTATGGTTTATTTATTTATTTATTTATTTGTTTGTTTTTTGAGATAGTCTTAAGCTGTTGCCCCAGTGGTGTCATAGCTCACAGCAACCTCCAACTCTTGGGCTCAAGTAATCCTCTTGTCTCAGTTTTTCTATTTTTAGTAGAGACAGGGTCTCGCTTTTGCTCAGGCTGGTCTTGAACTCCTCAGGCAGTGCACCCGCCTTGGCCTCCCAGAGTGCTAGGATTACAGGCGTGAGCCACTGTGCCCAGCCTATGATATAGTTTTATCAGCAGAGGGAGCTGAAGACAAATGGGCCTCATTTCCTGTTTCCCTTCTTTATTTATTTATTTGTCTTTTTGAGACAGAGTCTCACTCTGTTGCTTGGGCTGGAGTGGAGTGGTGTCATCATAGCTCACTGTAGCCTCAAACTCCTGGGCTGGGATCAAGTGATCCTCCCACCTCAGCCTCTGTAGTCACTGGGACTATGGGCCCATACCAACAGGCTCAGCTGATTTTTCTAATTTTGGCAGAGACAGGGTCTCACTATTTTGGTCAGGCTGGTTTCAAATTCCTGGACTCAAGCAATTCTCCCACCTCTGCCTCCCAAAGTGCTAGGCTATCTCCTTTTTTTAGTCTACCTTTGGCATCAATATATGACTGGAAAGGAAGACTTTGAGAAACTGTTCACTAATGTTTACTTTTTATCTGGAACCTGGTAAAGCCAGTCTTGAATGCTGGAAGAACTACTTCTAATTCATCTCTGAGTTTCTCAGGCCTATCAATAGTGCTTAGGATATAGTAGTCACTCACATTTGTTGATTTTAATTGAATTTCTGGTGAAAATTTCCGTGTGCTTTAGAGAATTTACCTGTTTTCCCTAGAACCCCTGCAGCTTTCTAAGTAACACCAGAGGGCAGTGTTCCCTTAGTAATGATCGTTCTGGGACCAAACCATTTGGGCAGACTTTGCTAGTCTCCTTTTTTTTTTTACATGGACCTGGAAATTCAGAATGTGTAGCGTGAATACAGAAGTAGTTTTCCTTGGCTTATAGGCTCTAAAAGTTTCTTCTTTTAAAAGAATACTGTAAGGAACATTTGTATGTTAATATTATAATTGAAGAAAATATGTGAAGAAAAACTAGCTATTCCAAGCAAATTCTTCTAATTGAGAAGCTATAATAAGGAAAGAGGCAATAGTGTTTACAGAAGGATGAGTCTTGGTTGGCCATGGGGAGAAATTAGCTTTGAACAATTGATTAACAAGTTTGCTTTAAGTTAAAATATTTACCAGAAAAAGAGTGTACTCCCAGGGAAACCCCTGAACCTTAAGGGAGCTTTGCAAAGGAAAGAGTTAGAGCCAGTGGACGTTGGCAAGGATGTAGGCGGATACTATCTCAGGTTTCTGTGCGTGTCTGTGAGGTCACACAGTCATAATTTTTGTTTGCTACACATTTTTGTTTTTTATTCTTTTAAATGGATAATTCATGCAAAAGGCAAACATTTCAAATAACATTTAAGTATATACAGTGAAAAAATAGGTCTCCTTCCGATCCCTTTCTCTAGTCCCTTATTTTCCTTCTCTAAAGTGACTACTGATATCAGTGTTTTGTGCATTCTTTTTGTTTTTTTATTTTTTATTTTTTTTGAGACAGAGTCTCACTATGTCACCCTTGATAGAGAGCTGTGGTGTTACAACTCACAGGAACCTCAAACTCTTGGGCTTAAGTGATTCTCTTACCTCAGCTTCCCAAGTAGCTGGGACTACAGGCGCCTGCCACAACGCCATGCTATTTTTTGGCTGCAGTTGTCATTGTTGTTTAGCAGGCCCAGGCTGGGCTCCAACCCGCCAGCTTTGGTGTATGTGGCCCGCGCCCTATTCCCTGAGCTATGGGCACTGAGCCGTCTTGTGCATTCTTAAAGAAAACTATATATGCCTATATACAGACATCTATAATATGCTGTATGTGTATCCTCACACAATCAAATGCATGTCTCTTTGTGTATATTATATATGTATATTTTCACAAGTGGTATCATGCTGTACACACTTTTTAGTACCTTGCTTTTTTCTTTTAATTACAGAACTTGGAGATCATTCATATCAATACATTTAGAAGACCTGCCTAAACACACACACACACACACACACACACACACACACACACACACTATTTTAGAGACAGTGTCTCATTCTGTTACCCAGGCTGTAGTCGTGCAATCATAGCTTACTGCAGCCTTGCACTCCTGGGCTCAGGTGATCTTCTCACCTCAGCTTCCAGAGCATCTGAGACCACAGACATTTTTTACAATGCCTGGATAAGTTAAAAAAAACTTTTTAAAGCTTTTTCCTTTTCCTTTTTTTTTTAAAAGAGTAGCTCAATGATTTTGGGGGTTGGTTAATATAATACAGAGAACATAAAGAAGAGTACAAAATGGCATTTAACACCAATGCCAGTACTTATCTCATTATGGTTATAACTAAGGATATTATTAATTTTTGTATTATTTGCTTTTCTGTAGAATGTGAATCAAAGCCACTAACTTGAAAGTGAGGTATATACACAATACATACACGACCTGATACAAAATACCTTTTTTTTTTTTTTTTTTTTTGTAGAGACAGAGTCTCACTTTATGGCCCTCGGTAGAGTGCCGTGGCCTCACACAGCTCACAGCAACCTCCAACTCCTGGGCTCAAGCGATTCTCTTGCCTCAGCCTCCCGAGCAGCTGAGACTACAGGCGCCCGCCACAACACCCGGCTATTTTTTTGGTTGCAGTTTGGCCGGGGCTGAGCTTGAACCTGCCACCCTCGGTATATGGGGCCGGCGCCCTACCGACTGAGCCACAGGCACCGCCCACAAAATACTTTTCATAAGTAACATTACATTTCAAAATATTAGAAACTGAATATCTGTGCTGACTTGTATTTTGACTTAATGGAACAAGAAAAGAACATTTAACTAGGGAGGGTTATACTGATAATAAAGCTCTTAAAGTTTAAAACATCTTCCTCTCCCTTCATACTTCCACAAACTACACAGTTTCCTGAGAGGATTCATTACAGGAAAAATGTAATGAATTTTAATCACAGCTTTAATAACTTAATGTGGAAGGAGCTAATGGGAAAGCAAATTAGAAGGTGAGATTTCAACTTTGTTTTCAAATAAGTAGTCTTAATTTATCTTCTTATAAAAAAAGTTTAAATCAGTTTATTATAAATATATATATAAACCATTAATTTTTGCAACTTTCAGGTAAAGTCCAGCACTTTATTTATGCAAAGTCTATGAGAAGAGGTCAGGTCAGGAGAGATCATCTAATCTTAAATTGTGACATCATCCATTCAAGTCCTTGGTACAATCCTTCACCAGTAAGAGCACAGCATGCCTGGATATGCCATTGGTGATCTTTGATAGAAGTTAGCTTCAAAAACTGGGAGATTTCTGCTATAGTCATGCATTCTTTAACATCTTGTTTATTAGCAAACATCAGCAATCCAGCTTTCCTTAGGTCTTCATGTGCTAACATTGTATAGAGTTCTTCTCTAGTTACAGAAATCCTTTCTCTGTCTGTACTTTCCACAGCAGCTATTACAAACTCTGTGTTAGTATAGTAAGTGTTTTAGGAAGAATGAAGAGATTCTTGGCCACCGATGTCCCACATGAGGAAACGTGTATTATTAATAACTATCTCCTCTACATTACTTCCTATTGTAGGGGATGTATGTACAACTTCATTCATAGAAAATTGGTAAAGTATAGTAGTTTTCCCTGCATTATCCAACCCAACAATGATAACTTTGTGGTCTGGCTTGCGGACATCGCCGCCTGTTGTCTACGATGAGCCTCATGGGCCATCGTCCTCCCCCAGGTCCTCCTGGCGGCAGCGGTAGCAGCGACCGCATAGGTGGAGGAGGCCAAGTTAAAAAATTTTTGTAGAGATAGAATCGTGGTGTGTTGCCATGGCTGGTTGAACTCCTAGGCTCACGCGATCCTCTTGCCTCAGCCTCCCAAAGTGCTGGGATTATAGGTGTGAGCCACCATGTCCAGCCCTACCTTAATTTTTTTTTTTTTGAGTCTTGGTCTGGCACTTGGTCTAGAGTGCCTTGGTCTCACCCTAGCTTATAGCAACCTAAAACTCTTGAGCTCTGATGATCCTCCTGCCTCAGTTCCCAAGTAGCTGGGACTGAAGGCATGGACCACCACACCTGGTTAATTTTTGTGTTTTTGGTAGAGATGGGGGTTCTTGCTTTTGCTCAGGTTGGTCTTGAACTCAAGCAGTCCTCCACTTCAGCCTCCCAAAGAGCTAGGATTCCAGATGTGAGCTAACATGCCCAGTAACCTACCTTAATATTTTTAATGGCAATATAGCATTTTATTTAATGAATGTATCAACATGTATTTGATCTGCAATTAATAGATACCTAAGGTTTTTTTTTTTGTTGTTTTTTTTTCAGTTTTTATCGGGGGCTGGATTTGAACCTGCCACCTCTGGCATATGGGACCAATGCCCTACTCCTTTGAGTCACAGGAGCTGCCTGATACCTAAGTTTTTTGTTGTTATTTACAGTGAATATTCTTGTGTTTACTTTTTCTGCATACAAAAATGTTAGTAAATTCCTATAAGTGAAATAGGTCAAGGAATATTTGTATCTTTTATTAGTTTTTATTTTATTTTATTATTTTTTTTGTGGAGATAGAGCCTTTGTTGCCTTCGGTAGACTGCTGTGATGTCATAGCTAACAACAACCTCAAATTCTCGGGCTCAAGCAATCCTCTTGCCTCAGCCTCTCGTGTAGCTGGGACTACAGGTGCCCTACATCATGCCTGGCTAGTTTTTGGTTTTTTTTTCCTTACATTTAGTAGAGACAGGGTCTTTCTCTTGCTCAGGTTGGTCTCAACTCCTGAGCTCAAGCAATCCACCCACATTGGCCTCCCAGAGTGCTAGGATTATAGGCGTGAGCCACCATGCCTGACCCTGGAATATTTGTATTTTTTAGTCTTGCTAATTGTAATGCCAGCTTGTCTTCTAGAGGCATTATGTAGCTTAACTCCAACTAGCCATACAGGAGAGCAGGAGAGTTTCCCCTCACCCTCTACATGTTAATAAGCTAATTGTTTATAAGTCTCTGCAGAACGTTAAGGAATATGTAGGTCTTCTGGTCTATGATTTCTAACAGAGCCCATCTCCACTATGGAAAAGTTCATCTCTTTCTCTTTCTAGTTGTCTATTATTTCTACTTTGTAATTCTTTTTTTTTTTTTTTTTTGAGATAGTCTCACTTGATTGCCCTCAGTAGAGTGCTGTGCAGTCATAGCTCACAGCAACCTCAAACTCTTGGGCTTAAGCCATCTCTTGCTTCAGCCTCCTGAGTAGCTGAGACTACAGGCACCCACCACAACACCTGGCTGCTTTTTTTTTTTTTTTTTTTTTTGCAGTTTTTGACTGCGCTTGGGTTTGAACTTGCCACCTCCAGCATATGGGGCCAGTGCCCTACTCCTTTGAGTCACAGGCGCCACCCCACCTGGCTGCTTTTTAGAGATGGGGTCTCACTCTGACTCAGGCTGGTCTTGAACCCGTGAGCTCAGGCAATCCACCTTCCTCAGCCTCCCACGTGTTGGGATTATAGGCATGAGCCACTGAGCCTGGCTAGTTTCTAATTCTTGATATTTTGTATTTTGACTTTCAGATTTGTCACTTCTTTGGTCATTTTGTGATTCCTAGGAGTCACGTTCAAAGGTTTAGTGGTAGAAAGAGCGTAGGCTTTGAAACCAGCAGACTTGAATTTGTAACAGAGCCCCACCACTTTCAGACAACTTGTATTAACTTAGATAAGTATTGAGTTTTTATAGTTCTTTTTCTTTGCCCGTTAAATGGAGAAACCAGATACAACCTTATTGTGGGGTTGTGAGGATTAAATAAGAGAATATATGTAATATGATTTCTATTTAGAATTATAGTGGACCTGTGAGAACAAATATTCCAACTCTAAATATATAATTTTTCTTTTAAAAAAGATAGATTGATTTTTCTTAGGATTTTTCAAAAAACCCCCCAAAGACAAAGAACCTGAGAGTAGTTGAGATTAAATCATTTTCGTATCTAGGTGCCGTCAGAGTCAGGACTACTAGCGTCCCGCTCTTCTAGTTCCCAGTCTGTTATATCATTCATCATGTTTCATGTTGAGATTGAAAACGGTTGTTCTGTTCTCCTGCCGATGTCTTGTGAACATTCCTATGGGAAATCTGAAGCCTCTGGGGGGAAAATTATAAATAGCTTTTCCTCTGAGAAAGATTGGCAACTCCTGCTTCTGTATCCACCACGCTTCCTGACCTCTGTTACTGTGTGAGCTGTTTTAGGGCAGAGAGGCCTGATAGGGTCAAAGCACAGATTAGGCACCAGGTAGGTATTAGTTCAATGGACTTGATAAACTGTATTTCTTTATATATTGCTGTCTGTAAGTTAGGGGATGCTTCCCTGACCTCCTAAAGTACTTGAAGATTTTTCTTTATCATGTATCTGGATTTGCTTCGATCATTTACACATTTTAACCAGCATTACTTATTAACACGTTAACACATATTTTCAAGATTTCTACTCAGCATTAATTTAAGTCTGATAAAAACAAAGCTATCTTATCTGAGGGAAATCATTTTAGTGTTCATGTAACTTTGGGATGAGTTATACTTCAATAATTCAGAGTGATGTAATCTAATCCTATGAAATTATTGTATCAGTTACAATACTTACTGGTAAAATTTTATTTTTTTCTGTATGGACATTAGAGTCTGATAGAATATGTCATTTGCCTAGAATAGTATTATCATATTTAATTAGACATAGCATTAATTAAAAACTATTTCTTGTCATGTTTCATGTTGTTACAGTTACCATCACTCAAAGAAATTGCTATTAAATTGCTCCCTCCTCCACCACCTGAGAGAAGCTGATTGTTAACTTTAGGAGTCTGGGCTCCGTGCCTGTAGCTCAAGCGGCTAAGGCTCCAGCCACATACACCAGAGCTGGCGGGTTTGAATCCAGCCCAGGCCTGCCAAACACCAATGACAACTGCAACCAAAAAATAGCCAGGCGTTGTGGCAGGTGCCTGTAGTCCCAGCTACTTGGGAGGCTGAGGCAAGAGAATCGCTTAAGCCCAGGAGTTAGAGGTCTCTGTGAGGTGTGATGCCACGGCACTCTACATCAGGGCGATAGCTTGAGGCTCTATCTCAAAAAAAAAAAAAAAATTTAGGAGTCTGCTATTTGAACACTGCCATCAAATGGATGATGTTCTTCCTTGATTAGCAATGGATTTTATTTTCAATTCAACCCACCACACATTCATTGACTGGCCTATAGTATTTGCCTAATTTTCCTCCCAATCTTCCTTGAATAGGACCAAGTCAAAACAATTCCTAGGAAAAAGAAGATTGGGTCTAGAGCAAATACATTTTTCAAAGCTAAACTTCTGCTACATTCTGAACAGTATTTCCTGGAGGCTTAAGTTTTTTCTAAGGACCTGAGCTTGGAGATAGTGCCAGGTTGGAGTGTGCTATGTGATGGAAAAAAGTATCTGGTATCTGTTGCTGGGCTTGATTTCTCGCCTTCCCCTCTGTCCCAGGACCACTACATTTCCTGGGTCTTGGTGCTGGTGCAAACTTCCCCACTTCCCCACATTGTCTTTCCATTTGTAATCTATCCTTAAAGAAATGTGGGAAACAGTCTTTTCCTCTTAATTTGAGCTACAGTGTGATTAGAGTTTTTAGTAGTAGCATTTACCTAGAAAATTAATGGAAAATAAAAACACAGAAGTCTGAAGAATCCAGACACCATATTCTGATCCAGAGGAGTCCGGCTTGTACATGTTATGGGGACAGTGTAGTTCCTTTTCCTCACTTCAAGTCTGCATGGGGGTATCTTGTCTAAAGTACTCCTTTTTAGATCTAGGGTAGGGGTTGGCATACGATACCCATGGGCTAAATCTGGCTTGCTGCCTGTTTTGTAAAGTTATATTGGAACACAGCCACCTCATTTGTTTATGTATTGTTTGTGGCTGCTTTCATGGTACAACAGCAAAGTTGAATACAATAGAGACTATGATCCACATTGCCCAAATGTTAACTATCTGGTTCTTTACAGAAAAAAAAATTGCTGACTTCTGATTTAGGACTTTTTTTTTATTAAGACAGTTTCACTTCGTCACTCTTGGTAGAGTGGCATGGCGTTATAGCTCACAGCAACCTCAAACTCTTGGGCTCAAATGATTCTCTTGCCTCAGCCTCCCTAGTAGCTGGGACTAGAGGCACCCACCACCATGCCTGGCTATTTTTTTCTTTTTCGTTTTGTTTAGCAGGTCTGGACCAGGTACAAACTCACAGCCCCAGAGCATGTGGCCGGCACCTTAACCACTGAGCTAGGGGTGCCCCATTTCTTTCTTTTTCTTTTTTTTTTTTTCTTGAGACAGAGTCTCTTGTTACCCTGGGGTTGAATGCCAGGGTATCATCTTATATATATTTTTTCTTTTAGAGACAGTCTCACTGGGTCACCCTCGGTAGAGTGCTGTGGCATCACTGCTGATAGCAAGCTCCAGCTCTTAGGTGTAGGTGATTTTCTTGCCTCAGCCTGTCAAGTAGCTGGGACTACAGGTGCCCGCCACAACGCCTGGCTGTTTTTTTGTTACAGTTTGGCCGGGGCTGGGTTTGAACCCACCACACTCGGTATATGGGGCCGGCGCCCTACTCACTGAGCCACAGGTGCCTCCTAGGGGGTATGATCTTAGTTCACAGCAATGTTAAACTCTTGGGCTCGAGCAACCCTCATGCCTTAGTTTGCTGAGTAGCTGGGACTACAAGTACCCACCACAACACCTGATTTTTCTGTTTTTAGTAGATATGGGGTCTTGTTCTTGCTCAGGCTAGCCTTGAACTCTTGAGCTCGAGCAATCCGCCCATCTCAGCCTCCCAGAGTGCTAGGATTACAGGCATGAGCCTGGCCTGCACATTTCTTCTTCATAGTGCTCTTTTTAGTTCATCTCTTTGGGGGATGAGCTCTAATAACATCCCCTGGCCAGGGCAGCGCCTGTGGCTCAAAGGAGAAGGGTGCCGACCCCATGTACAGGAGGTGGTAGCTGGCCAAAAACTGCAAAAAAAAAAAAAAAGAAAAAAAATTCCCCTGGCCACAAATAGGTTATTAATTTTAATTACTTTTTTGGGTAGGCTAATGGACACCTTATGTAGTTGAATTAAGTTATTATTCTGCATAGCTCTGTTATCACAGGAGAGCATTACTCTAGCTGTACTGCAGTGTGGCTGTGCTTGCATTCCTCTTGCCTCTTGACAAAAGCAAGGTATATGTAGAGAGCATTGGTTTATACCTTCTTAGGTTTGTCTCTTGATGGTTGGCTGGCTTCTGTAACAATGTTAACTTTAGACTCTGCTCCATGTGTGGAAATAAAACTCTGGGCTCCTTCTGGGCTATCATTAGCCTTGAAATGAGTCTTAATTAGTGTCTGAATCTAATTTGACCTTCAAAGCTCTCTACTTTTTGTCTTCTCTTTCACTCCCGCTAGGATACTCTGTTTTCACCAAACCTACTTTCTTGAAGGCTATGTGTAACTTAGATCTTCTGCTTTTGTCTCTTAGCCTCTGCTGAGAGTTGAATAGTCGGCACTTTCCGTTTATCCACTGTGTCACATCCTTGTCTTTCAATTACAACTTGAGGTTCTCTCTCCATAGGTGCTCTCTTTTACTCTTCCTATGCTTTATCTGAGCCGCAAAGAAAATCCTTGAACATATTTAATACCATGTATATTTATTTAGTGATTGTATTTGTGTTTACATTCATGTAAGTGGATTGTTTACCTGTAAAACTGTAAGTTTCTTTGAAAACGCATGTTCTTCAGTATTCTTTCTAGTGCCTCTGCCTCATATAATATTAGGGAGTACTTTGTAAGAATCTATTGGCTAATTGATATCTCTTCCATCAAAGGTCTCCCAACATTTGATTCGTCCTCTGATGGGCATGAGTCTAGCATTGCAGTGTCAAGTGAAGGAGCTAGCAAAATTGCTTCGTATGAAAGATCTAGAGATCCAGGACTACCAGGAGAGTGGGGCTACATTGAGCCGAGGTAAGAGGACATTCTTGGAGGAGTTGGGTAGGTAGTGGTATAGATAGTCAAAGGGCCAAGGAAAGGAGGAGACTCATTTGCATTAGAGAGGTGTTTCCCTCAGTATTGGTGCTGGGTACTGACCAGAAACTGGAGACTTGATGCTAGGCAACAGTTTTCTCTGCTTTAAGTACCTGGCTGGGACCCCAGGTGACCAAAATACATAACTGAGTCCAGACATGCCCTAGGCAAATGGCAAGGAAAGATTTTTGCAAAGGGGCCAACAGCTGTACAAATTGTATTAAGGCAACATAAACTTGGGAGTTTAGGAAGTTGCATGGCTCCAACTTCAGAGTAAAAATACACTTTGACCTTTTCTTTGTGGCAGGAAAAACTCCTGGAGTGGATGCTGCCAGTGAACCTGGCACTTGTTGCTAATTGTCCTCTCCTCCAACTGTTTACCCACCTGTACTCAACTCTTCCCTCCTCGACTAGGTGTCTTTGGATGTTGCATCATTCTTCTCTTTCTCAAGAAGTCCTGGGTTCCCTTTCCATCTCATAGGTAAGAAGCTTATCGTAACACTCATATTTCTTTTTTTTTTATTCCTTCTCCTTATAGATCGATTGAAGACAGAGCCATTTGAAGAAAATTCCTTTTTGGAACAATTTATGGTAGAGGTAAGGTATTTGTTACATCCTTGTACACCTTTGCTTTATTTTCTCTTTCCAGGTGCCTGAATGGCAAATTGTGGTGGCTTGTGTGGTTAAAAATCCCTTTGTCTGAAATAGTTGTCTATAGAAAGTCTGTTAAAGCTTGAGATGTACATTGGAAGGATGGAGTGGAGGTGAACGGGGAAGGAATGTAAGAGATGAGAGTGGGTTGATTAATGTTTAAAAAACTGTCTCTGTTAAAGTAGCCTGGGATTTCATTTAGAATACTCTAACCTTGGAAAGCTTGGTTGACCACTTGTTAAAATTTTGCTTGCTGAGATCTGGTCACAAAGTCTGGACTGCAGAGTGGAAGGGTAGTCCTTATTACTTGTCCAGGTCCTTTCAGCATCCAACAGTAGAGGAAGGTAAAAAGCTCAGGGTTACCACTTGGGGACTGTCCTGTGGGCACAGTAAGCTGTGGAAAATCACAGTGTTTATACAAGGGGACTGGCAAAGGAATGACTAGGGAGTAGATAATTGTGGCCTGTCAGAAGCTCCTTGCCTAGGTTTCCTTTCTAAGGATTGAGTTTGGCCAAAGTAAACATCTATTAAATGCCAAAACAGGGAGTTTATTAATAATAGTGACCTTTGATAATACCAGTCAATATTGATCTTCTCCTTCTCTTACTCTTCTGGGACTTGTTGGTTGTACAGTTAGTACCTTAGTATTATTGCCCCATTTTCTAATTATATACGTTACCCAAGCTGGTACTTTATTATGTGAGTGAATAATGCTGTAATAATATTGTGTGAGATTATTCATATAATTCTGTCTTGTCTACCAGAGTAATTTGTAAGCTCCTGTGGACAGGGTCTGTGTCTCATATTTCTTCTGAACCTTAAATGAGCACTTTTCACTGGGAGAGACATAAAGCAGAACACTTGATTTGAAACCTTCTGTTCTCCCTCTGTACATTGACTGAGCTGTAATGCTTACAGTCTGAACATTGTGAGCACAAAACGTGAGGTGGGTGCTCAGCCATCCACTGAAGGATTTGTAACTCTAGAGAGGAAAACATAGATTGCTATGTCCTGAATCAGAATAGGTGTCAAGTCTTTCTAGGGATGGAGATACCATTAAACCTAAGCCTGTGACAGAGAGAGATCTCCTAAACCATTTTTCTGTCAGATCGCTTCACTTGCCTATAAGTTTGGGTATTAAGGGAGCTTACCATAGGCTGGGGATGAGGACTAGTTCCCCATCTCATGCCTTTAGTTAAACAATGCATGGCTTATTCCTGGCTGAGCAGAAAGGTCTTTTCCTGATAAAGCAGCTACATACCTATTCAGCTTGATTTCTTGATGTTTTTCTGTATATATTATGCTTCACCCATATGAAATGGCTTTTAATTTCCTCAAATGCTATTTTCTCTTGCCTTTATATATACATAATTCCCTTTATCTAGTCTGCCCAGTGCCCTGGTTTTATCTATCTTATAAACTTCTATTAATCTTTTTCTTTTTTTTTTTTTTTTTGAGGCAGAGCCTCAAGCTATTGTCCTGGGTAGAGTGCTGTGGCATCACAGCTCATAGCAACCTCCAACTCCTGGGTTTAAGTGATTCTCTTGCCTCAGCCTCCCAAGTAGCTGGGACTACACGTGCCCACCACAATGCACGGCTATTTTTTGATTGTAGTTGTCATTGTTGTTTGGCAGGCCTGGGCTGGGTTCGAACCTGCCAGCTCTGGTGTATGTGGCTGGTGCCTTAGCTGCTTGAGCTGCAGGCGCCAAGTCAACTTCTGTTAATCTTTTAAATGTCAGCTTCAGCTTCTTTGAGAGACCTTTCTGGACTCGTAAAGATAATGCTTCTTCTCTGCTACTATAGTACCTTGATTTATATCTCTCTCTTATTTTACCACTTATAACCTTGTTATATTACTATTTGTCTGCAAGAGTATGGCTTTCTCCTCCACTGATCTGTGGACTCTTTGAGGCAAGGACCATGTTGAATTTATCTCTATATCCCCAGCATTGACCATGGTTCCTAGAAGTAGTAGGTTCTCAATAAGTTTGTGGATGAACATTGTGGTAAATCTATGCTAGAGGGATTTTATGTAAATTGTAGCAGGTGGCCTGTGGATCCAGTGTTGCTTGTTAGATTTGTATTTGGGGTCTTCAGCTATTCTTATGGTTTATTTTGCAGCTTTGGATAAATCACTTGTTTTTTTTTTTTTTTTGAGAGAGAGTCTCAAGCTATCACCCTGGGTAGAGTGCTATGGCATCAGAACTCACAGCAACCGCTAACTTTTGGGCTCAAGAGATCCTCTTGCCTCAGTTTTTCTATTTTTAGTAGAGACAGGGTCTTACTTTTGTTCAGGCTGGTCTTGAACTCATGAGCTCAAGCAGTCCGCCTGCCTTGGCCTCCCAGAGTGTGAGGATTAATGTGTGAACCTCTGTGCCTGTCCTGGATAAATCACTTCTTTTGGAGCTACTGTTGTCTCATTTGTCAAATTGGAGGCTCACTCTTTCATACTATTGGGGTGGGAGGGAGCCTTGCAAAATTATAAGCATATAGAATCCAGGTGCTAGTGCAGGAAGGGTTTTTTTCTGAACCAACTTCAAGAGTATTGGTCCTCTATGTTCTGGGTGGGTCAGCCTCATATACTTACGAATTTTATTATAACTGGAAAGGATCTGAGAGAAGGGTAGGTGTAGCTTTCCATTTTATAGATGAAGAAATCTCACAGAGATTAAGCGACTTGCCTTAAGGTCATGTAGTGGTAGCTGTTAAGTTTAGGACTTCCCATATTTCTCGACTCAACGGCTAGGATGATCCCTGTTTTGTTTAACTACTTTAACTGGTTGTACACAAAAGTTAGGGGAGACACAAGGGTAGGATAACATGGAATTCTTGTGACCTCTGTGGTCACTGCACACTGTCTGTCCTCAGAATGTCCTGCATGGAACTGAAAGTTTTCCTACTGGGACTGAAGGACTTCTTATGATTGCTGCATCTTTTCAGTTTCTCTGCTTCCCGGGGTCCTACAAACAGGACACAGAAGGGTCATAGGTTCACCTAGGACTGAACTGAAAGGATGTGCCATCAAAATAAGCAACATAGAATAGGAAGATAAACAAACTAGGGAGAGAGCTTGGGATGAAGGCATAGGGGGGCCAGGGCTGATGTCAGGGGGCCATGCGGTCATTGCTTGGGGTCACTTTATAAAAATTCTCACTGGGATTTTTGCTAGGGAAGAGGTTGTAGACATAGGGCACAGGGGGCAGTAGGACAGGCAGGCTTCTAGGATACTAAGGCGAGGAAGCATAAGGATTGAGCAGGGGTTACTTGCCCACATTTGGTCTTTTTATTTTTCCTCTCCCTCTAAGAGTCTCTCATTTCTGACTTCCAGGGAACTCAAGGGGGCCAAACAACAATGGCCTAACTACTGGCAATATCTGTTTAAGTCAGGGCTGGGTGAGGTGGCTGTTGGCATGATCCTTAAATAGGGCAAGATCCCTACAGAGCATTTCCTAGGATTAATGTTGAGCAGCACCTCTAGAAGTGGAAGAAAAGTCAGAGAATTGGGGACTGTTCTTATATGGGAGAGGAACCGTATTAAAGAGGAAGTTTAGGATGAATGGGCTGGCGTAACCCATTCTCAGACTAGTCCACTGGAGGGAGTTCCTTCCCATGGCCCTGCCCCTGCCTCTCTCTCTCCATCTGGTTGCCATCAGGCTGTGTGGCTGCTGGCTGGCTCTTTATTTATTTATCCCAGTGTAATGGGGTGAGGAGGGAGCTGGCCTAAGGCTGGCATTCCGAGGCCATGCCACTGAGCCACAGGCGGTTTGCATGGGTGTGTGAGTCACTGGGGCTGCATGCTGCTCAAACCAGAGGCGGCTAGGCTCAGGGACAGCAGGCAGCCCAAAATAGAGCCCCGCCCTCTACAGCTGGCAACCCCTGGCTAGGAATCAGCCCTTGACACTGAAATCAGGGCAGTTGCATGAAGTTGGCTTCCTTTGGGAGGGGGCCCTTAGCAAAGAGAGCTAGGTTTTGCAATTCTCTTTTTCTCTCTTGATAGGAGGGTATGCAGCATAATAATTGTCCCCACTACTGCATTCTGAATGTTTTATAAGACTTAAATAATCTGTTCACTGTAATATGTTGCCAAGAAATTTGGGGGCTATAGTTGACATTTGACTCAGCATCCTAAATGTAGCCATGGTCATTGTATCCTGTCTAGTTTTAGTTACTGTGTTCATCCCCTGTCTGGTGGCAGTCTGATTCTGTAGCAGATACTTTAAACTATGAAGATATTTGTTGCTGTTCTTATGAAGCTAGGGGTTATATCAATGATGTGGGGAAGATGGAAAGCCCTTTAACCTGAAAATTGCCATCCTGTTAAGCTCATTCACAGATAGTTCTCCTCGGTTTCCTTGGCTGGCTCTCCATTTTCTTAACCTGCCCCGTAAACCTTAATGTTCTCTAAGATTGTATCCATGGCCCTCTCACCCTTCACTTTCCTTCTTTCTGGATTGTCTTATTGAGAAGCTAGTGTCAACCATCATTATTACATCACTGAGTACCAATTTTATATCTCCACTGTGTTTCAGGCCCACATTTCTTTCTGCATATTTGATTATTTCCACCTGGATGTCCCACACATACCACATCCTATACACGTCCAGAATGAATTATCTATGTGTACTCCCCAACATTCCTTATATGGGGGAATTGTACCATTATCCATTCAGTTTTCCTTTTTTTCTTTCTTTCCTTTTTATTTATTTATTTTTTAAAAGACAGGGTCTCACCTTGTCACTGTGTCATCCAGGATATATACTACAGTGGTGTGATCATAGGTCACTGCAGCCGTGAACTCGCGGACTCAAGCAATCCTCCTGCCTTAGCCTCCTGAGTTATTGGGACTATAGGCACCTGTCACCACGCCCAGCTAAGTTTTCTATTTTTAGTAGAGAAAGGATCTTGCTCTTCCTCAGGCTGGTCTTGAACTCATGACCTCAAGTGATCCTCCTGGCTCAGCCTCCAAGAGTGCTAGGTTTACAGGTGTGAGCTACTGTGCCCAGCCTCGGTATGCTTTTTAAACATAGCTTCTATACCACAACCTTCTTCTTCCTAACTCATTCTTCCTAACTCATTTGTTTTTCTTCCTCTTTCTCTGAGTCTTTTGATGGTTCTTCTTCTTTCTTACTTTTAATGTTGGAGTTCCCCAAGGCTCAGTACTTAATGCTTTTATCTTTTTCTCCATACTCCTTTATTGATCACAGCTAGCACTGTGGCTTTAAATACTATCTGTTGATAAATTCCAAATACTTGATCTTAGCCAAAAGGCCAAGAAGCAATTGAATTCCAAATTTAATCTTCATTGTAGACTTTATCCTAAAACTCCAGGCTGCTTATTCAATCTTTCCATGTGGGAGTCTAATAGACACCTTAAACTCAACATGTCTAAAACTGAACTCCCAATCTTGCCCCCAGATTTGCTTTTCCAACAACCTTCTCACATCTAAGGTGATGAAAACTTGATCCTTTCAGTTGCTTGGGCCAAAAGACCTGGGAGTCATCCTGACTCCAGTCTTTCTTTCAAATCTTACATTCAGTCCAGCAGGAAATCCTTTTGGCTCTACCTTAAAAATATTCTCACCTCTGCTGCTGCCACACTAGTCTGAGCCACCATCATCTCTTACCTGCCAAAGCTTTCTCAACTTGTATTTCTGCTGGTCCTCCTACCTTCTGCTGGCCCATTACTAATAGATCAATCTTATTAAAACGTATGTCATATCCTGAGACTTCCTTTGCTCAGAGCCCTTCATTGGTTAACGTTTCACTTATAGAGTAAAACGCAAAGGCCTTACAATGGACTGTAAGACCCTATGTGATCTGGACTCCATTACCTTTCTGGCCTCATCTCCTGTAATTTTCTCCCTCCCTCACTCCACTGCAGCCACACTGGCCTCTTGCTGTTTTTCTAATACTCTAAGCATCTCCTGCCCTTAGGCCTTACATTGGCTGTTCCCTCTGCTTGGAAGGTTCTTTCTTCATGTATTTGTATGGCCAGCTCTCTCTATTATGGAATGTCATCCTGAAACTAGGTTATAAAAAGACTGCAGCTCCAGTCAGTCTGTATAACTTCCTTCAAGTCTGTATTATTATCTATTATGGAGTAACGAATTACCCCAAAATGAAATGGCTTAAAATCACAGTCATTGATTATTCTGCAGTTTTCAAGGGTCAGGAATCCAGAGCAGCTTAGTAGAGTGACTCTGCCTCAGGGTCTCTCATGAAGTGGCACCTAAGACGTCAGCTGGTAATGCAGCAAGATCTAGAGAATTCGTACCCAAGCTCTCAAGTGACTATTGGCAGGAGGAGCCATTTCCTTGCCACATGGCTTCTCCATAGGGCTGCTCACACGGCACTTCCTCCAGAGCCAGTGATTCAAGAGAAGGAGAGAGCGACACCAAGACTGAATGCAGCTGTAGTCTTTTTGTAACCTAGTTTCAGGATGACATTCCATAACTGTTTGGCTGTCTTCTCTTTATTGGAAATGAGTTGCTAAGTCCAGTTCATACATAAGGGGAGTGTAATTAAGCTAGGAGATGTGCCAAAGAATTTGAGAACATATCTACATAGACTGCATCCATCTCCACAAACTGCAATAATGTCTCTGTTCAAATGACACATACCTGGGCGGTGCCTGTGGCTCAGTGAGTAGGGCGCTGGCCCCATATACCGAGGATGGCAGGTTCAAACCCGGCCCCGGCCCAACTGCAACAAAAAATAGGGTAGATTGCTTGAGCTCAGGACCCCATCTCTACTAAAAATAGGAAAAACTAAAAACCTTAGCGGGGTATAGTGGTGCACACCTGTAGTCCCAGTTACTTGGGAAGCTGAGGCAAGAAGATTGCCCAAGTCTAAGAGTTTGAGGTTGCTGTGAGCTATGATGCCATGGCACTCTATCCAGAGTGACAGAGTGAGACTCATCTCCAAAATAAAAAAATAAAAAGAGTGGCCGAGGGGAGGAGGTAGGAACTAGAGTTCCAGCGGGATCCAGAGGTGAACCCCTGGATCACCACCGTCAAGGAGGTAAAGTACAAGATCCAGGCTCTGCAGCAGCAGGCTTTCACAAAAAAATTCATAAAAATTTTGAGGGAAAACAAAAAGGAAATCAATATGGAGAATACAAATGGTATAAAATTATCCATTACCCAGGGATGAGTTTCTGCTTCTAAGAACCCCAACAGTGAAGGACTTTTCCATATCTCAAATTCTCTTATCCTAAGAATCTCAAAACCAGCTGTTACAAACTCAGATTCCAGGTGGCACCTGTGGCTCAAAGGGGTAGGGCGCCAGCCCCATATGCCAGAGGTGGCGGGTTCAAACCCAGGCCTGGCTAAAAAAAAAAAAACAAAAAAAAACTACAAACTCAGATTCCTAGAGGGGCCAAGCATGTAAGATATAAGATAATAGAGGGTTATAAGAGCTTGTAAAAAATGAAATCATTCCCCCATATCTAGGTCCAGATAGGCTAGCACAGTTTAACAGACTGTGTTTCAGGGGCCCGTGTATCTTACTTAAATCAAAGCAAGTTGCCAACTCTCTTAAAATGAAAACTTTTTTATTCTCTGTTTTGCTTCACAAAATCCACTATTATTCTTTCATTTGGTTTGAATCTTCAGTCTGAGAAATTTATTTGGTTCAGATTTGTGAAGCATTGTTGGTTGATGTCTTATTTCTAGTAAATGTCTAACCCTTTTCGTCTTAACCTATAAGCTTCATGTATTTCTGGGGTATTTTGTGGTGCATCACAACAGTTGAGTCTCCCTCCTCTTTTCCTTAGTAGAGAAAGGGTTTCATACAAGTCCATTCATAACAGTATGGCCATTTAATAATGCCTTTGCCTAAACAAAAAAAAAAAAATGGCTTATTTATAATTAGAGCTAATTTAAAGACATAAGATGAAAATCTTTTTAAATACATGTTGTATTTAAGTTGATTATAGGACATCCAAGTGGGAATGCTCAGGAAAGAGTTGAAAAAGTAGAGTTGAAGGTTGGGTTGAAAAAAGGACCTGTGGAAATAGATTTGGGAATCTTCTCCAAAGGAGTGATATTTCAAGCCGTGACAATGGCTGTATCTTTTTGCTGGGAGAAAGGAACAAAGGCCCAATGAATAGACTTAAGGAACAATCACAACAGCAGCCAGTGATGGAAATGTGAGACAGGAAAAGAATCAGAATAGAGTAGTAGTAGATTAGCCAAGAAAGGGGAACTAACAGATATAAAGTACATAACGTACGTGTGCTAGACACAGTTCCGAGTTCCATATCTAAGTTATAACTTTTAATCCTTACAACAAACCTGTGAGTGAGGTAGTATCTGCATTTTAAAGGTAAAGAATCAGAGGCTCAGGGGGTGAAGTAATTTGCTTAAAGCCATTCAGCTGATTTGTCCATGTTTTTCTTGACTCAAATCACATGCTGTTTCCATCACTGGGGAGGTCTGCCCACAGTGCCACATGTAGAAGAGAGACCAAAGAGAAGGGTGGTTGACTGACACAGAAAAGATCATTAGGCAATTCATGATCTTGGGCAATAAGGCAGATTACATCTCAAATAACTTAGCTAGTTAAAGAAGGATCAGTAGATAAGGTAATTGAGACAATGAATGTAGAACTGTCTCCAGAGAAATTTCACAATGAAAAGGAAATGAGAGATGGCTAGAAGTGGCTTAAGCAAAACAAGATGGAAAGACACATGTGTTTGAAGGCAAATGAGAAGCCAGTGGAAAAGGAGAGACTTGTGGTGGTGAAGGGAAATGGGTAGTGTGAGAATGAAGATCTGTGGAGTTGAGCAAAGTGGTGGAAGTATTAGTCCTTCCTCTGGGATTTGTGGAGAGCACTAAGGGATAGGTGATATTATGAAGGTAGATGACTGGATTACTGCATACTTTCAACCTCTTTCCCCCAGGAGATGTAGCCTTTTCATCCAAGAATTTTAGGGTCTCTTCTAAGGGCATTCAATCCCTCTTAGAAATAGGGTCAGATGATTACCTGACCTTTCTGTTGTGATAGAAATAGTGAAATGGACAGAAGTAAAAGTATAAGCTATATTAGTTTCCTCTTCTGAACTCCCACAAGGCCTTGTATCTTTCCTGTGTCACTTACCACTTTTGTCTTATATTGTAAGAATTTACCTTACCTTCCCTGTGAGCTTATAGAGTCCTTAAGGCAGAACTGTCTTGCTCATTTTGTTTCCTCTTTCAAACCTACCTCACCATCTTGTAGACAGGGTATGCAAATGAGGGGTTGTAACTTAAAGGTCTTAGCATTGAGGAGTCTTTCACATTCCTACATGTCTCTGGTTATAGAAATTAAGAGAGAAAAGAAAAGTATCAAACACCTTACCTTTAAGTTTTACCTGGTCTGTTGGCTTTGTAATCTTAAACTTACACATAAACCGTTTTCTTATATACTTCACTTATGGCTAATATTTCCTTAGAATAGTGAGCCACATTGAAAAGTGAGAATTCTATAGAGATTGAGTCCTTACAAGTCAGCTTATGGTTGTCAGCTTAGCTGCACAGTGTTCAGGAAATGAGACTGCAGGATTCTTGGGCATCCTTGGTATCTCCCATTAAGGAAGAAATTACCAGAAGGTCTCAGGAAGAGTATTTTTTGTTCATTGTGGGAGATCTTTGGTCTATTTGTTTTTCTCTTTATAAGTTTAAACTCTACATGGGTGATACTTATTAAGCAGTGTTGAAAATAATAAATATGGTGGAGATGTACTTAAAAGTTAAAACATCCTTTCTGCCCTTGAAAGATGGACTTTTGAGGAAGATTAAGCCACTGTAATATATAAATCTACATATATACATAAAATACATATGTTACCTGAGAGGAGGAAGAAACAGATTCACTTGAATGGGATCTGGTGTTCCTACCAAGATAGTTTGGAAAGGTGTTTCTGGAAGAGATTGATCTTGAGCTCAGAGTTCAGAGGGATAAAGAATGGTGAATAGCTGCTTAAGAAAAAGACACAATTAGATGTTTTATTCTGTTACACAATCTGATAGGCTTTCCGGAGGTGTGGTGGTTTGAGGGAATCCTTCAAAAGCTCTTTGGCTTCTGTCAATCTTATGCTTGAAAGCTGACCAATTCTAATGTTATACATTGCCCTCCTAGAATCCTTTACTCTAAAGAACCTGTTCCAGTTTAGTATGGGTGAAGTTATAAATGAGGAAGAACTTTTAGATGGGATGATAACACTGTTTGTATTAAAGAAGAAATAGTTGATAGAAGTTGCATTCTATTTTCTGCAGCCCTCAGGAGCTGGGAGAAGAACAGAGTAAAATTGCTAAATTTAGTTGCAAGTATTCCCCCCGCCCCCCAATTTGGGGTAACCTCTCATACTGAAGTAAAGAAAAATCAACATAAAATGGATGAAATTAGCTATCTACAGAAGTAATTCATCCAGCAGTTTATAAACATCTTGCTTATAAGACTAGGTTACAATCTCAAGGGCCTGAGCTAGTACCTCAAAGAAGGAAATTGCAGAATCTCAAATATCTTGTCCAGAAGATTGGAGGCATAGAATTTATGAGCTTGAAGGGATTTTATCAATCTAACAGCCTTGCATGGCTGTTCAGGTAGCACCTCATGGGGAGTTTTACATTCAGGGACCCAAATAAAGGTCCAGAGTCTGTAGCTTGGTTTTCATTAGATCATTTAAGGATGACCAGGTGTTAGAGAAACCAAAGCTACTTTGGTTCACTTATGAAGAAATAGGGTCCACAAGGACAAAATAAGTCTTCTATAGACAAAGAGTTATAGGATCTGGTACCAGTGCTTAGGACTCTGACTTTATGGTCTAGTATTCTTACATCATATTCCCATTACCTTATCACATGTGATACAGCCATGTTTGGAACTTTATGTGGGCAGTAGGCAAGATTGAGGCCAATTCGTGAGCAGTATGGAGGTCTAACTTAAAAGATAGGAAAGTGAGGGCAGCACCTGTGGCTCAGCACCGGCCCCGTATACTGAGGGTGGCGGGTTCAAACCCAGCCCCAGCCAAACTGCAACCAAAAAATAGCCAGGCATTGTGGCTGGTGCCTGTAGTCCCAGCTGCTCAAGAGTCTGAGGCAAGAGAATTGCTTAAGCCCAGGAGTTGGAGGTTGCTGTGAGCTATGATGCCATATCACTCTACCGAGGGCAATAGAGTAAGACTCTGTCTCTACAAAAAAAAAGGAAAGTGATTCAAAGCTAAATAACTCTGGCTTCTCTTTTACTTCACATCACTTTCTTGCAACTCTTGGTCTTGTACACTGCTAGGCTCTTATAAGCAATTAAAGAAAAACTACTAAGTAATTAATTCATGATGTTTGAGGAGATGTACTAACAGAGTAACAGAGTTTTATAGAATCCAGAAACAAAGAAAAACCAAGGAGTTTCTATTTATTAATTTATCTAGCACAATGCAAAAGCAATGGTTTAGTAGAATAGGATGAATGTCTGGTTTGTGCAAAGTATATGAACTATCCCCTAAAGCTATTTGCTGATTTTTGCCTTTTTTCTATGTTTAATACGTAGCAATCAGTATTTAGTCAGCTTCCCAGGAAAAAGCAGCTGAAGATATTTTTCACTTTGTAAACTAATAAATTGGCATTTTAATTTCAAAAGTAGTGTTTTATGGCTCGGCGCCTGTAGCTCAGTGAATAGGGCACTGGCCACATACACTGAAGCTGGTGGGTTTGAGCCTGGCCCAGGCCTGCTAAACAACAGTGACAAGTGCAACCAAAAAATAGCCGGGTGTTGTGGCAGGCACCTGTAGTCCCAGCTACTTGGGAGGCTGAGGCAAGAGAATTGCTTAAGCCCAAGAGTTTGAGGTCGCTGTGAGATATGACGCCATTGCTGTGAGATATGAGACTCTGTTATAAAAAAAAAAAAAAAAGGAAGTAGTGTCTTATGATTTTTAGTTAGCATCAATTTTTTTATCCTTATTTATTTGTTTTTATTAAGTCTTTTGTACATAGATCATAAATACATTTATGCCAATTTCAGTGTAGTTAGCATCAATTAATCCTCTATCATCTTGTCTTTGCTAAATGATCTAATGAAAACCAAGCTAGAGAGTCTGGACCTTTATGTAGGTCCCCGAAATGTACAAACTCCCCATGATGTGCTACCTGAATAGCCAGGCAGGGTCTTTCAATCCAGGTACCTATTTCCTCCTCCTAACATGTCTTATCAAAAACATTTAATACCGAGGACTCCTCTCACCATCTTAAGAGTATCAAGCAGGGTTTAAAAACATCACAGACAAGTATTTGGAGAGTACTTTTGTGCCTTATGTTCAGGGCATTAAAAACCTAACATGTACAGAAAGAAATCTTCCCTTCAATTCTGGGGCTTTGCTGAACTGGAGAAGCCCTTTGGATGATGTGTGGGAGGTGTGGAAGTTCTAACTTGGAAGGGATCTCTTTGATCATTTTCTTAACTTTCTTTAACTTCAGTGGCCATTGAAGGAGGGAAATTTTGGTATCCTTTTGTCCCTCTTTGTTTTCTTACAGCCATTTTTAGAAATTTAGTGTCAGGACTTCCCAGAATTTCATTGCTCTGATATACAGAACCCTAATACATCAGAGTTATGTACTGTACTGATTGTGTCTGAACCCCCTGGGTGGACCTGAAAAGATAAACAGCCCAGTAGCCCTTCTCTCCTGAAACTGCTTCTGAGGCCTAAAGGCCTGAATCAAATGGCCATTGTACTGGCTTCATATTGGGGCTCAGAATGTCAGTTTTCAACTTGTCCTCATATATAAGTATAGGTCTCTCTAGATATAAAAAGTGAGAGAGTCTGTAATTGCTTTTTTTTTCTATACCCTCTTTCATAGAACGAGCTAATGAGATGCGTATCATTAAAGGCCTGATGTTTTGTGGGACAGAGCTTTTTAAACTGGATGTGCCTGGCTTAGTTATGGCAAATATTTACTGAAAAAAAAAAAAAAAAGGGACATACCATATAAAATTAGAGTTCTGAAAATAGTACTGAGAGAGGGAGAAAGAAGAAAAAAAAAACAGGACAGAAAATACAGGCCAGTCTGTTTGGGGAAAAGGGAAAAAGATAAAATGAGAGAAACCTCGGCAGTAAAAACAGCATCTTGGTAAACAGACTATAAAAAAAATTGTGACCTGCTTTCTGGCAGCCCTGGCGGCTGTCGAGCGGGTAAAGGTGGCAGAGCTGGCGTCTGTGTGGACACACGGTGCCCGGGGCGCACAGCTCCCCTGGCCACGCAGGGTGTTAAATTTAGCCACATAATGATGGGCCTGAGGAGCAGCCTCTTGTTGACCACACCGTAATTACTGCTTCACTTTATGAATTTTATTTTGCTTATTCTGTTTCCTCCTTCTTTGGCACGAAGGAGGCCTGGAGTGGGGGGAGTCCCACCTCTAAATCCCTCCCCTTACTGGACAAATTAGTCTTCATAGAAACTTGTACCATCAGGGTAAAGAGTAAGCTCCTTGATTAATCAGAGACGGAGGAAGGTTTGCTGGTCCCAGGCTCTTGATTTATCATAGTAAAGTCATAAGCAGGACTTGCTAGCCCTACTTCTCAGAGTTCTTGGAAAAAGTATCCTGAAATTTTGGGTCCTAGATGGCACTTTCATGTGAGTCTGAGAGGTTGAGACATTTATTCAGTTTATACCTCAAAGGGATAGGCTCAAAGGTAGTGGTGTATTTTTTTGGTCTTTGGCCCTAAGATTCCTAGTTAACTCCTTGGAAGTTTAGTTTTGACATTTTGCATCATGAGTAGGGGCATTGTTTTATCAATTTTTTTTTTCCCAGAGTCTTACTGTGTCACCCATGGTAGAGTGCTGTGGCGTCACAGCTCACAGCAACCTCAAACTCTTGGGCTTAAGCGATTCTCTTACCTCAGCCTCTTCCCAAGTAGCTGGGACTACAGGTGCCCCGCACAACACCCATTGTCATTGTTTTAGCTGGCCCGGGCTGGGTTTGAACCCACCAGCCTTGATGCATGTGGCTGGTGCCCTACCCACTGAGCTACCGGTGCTGACTGTTTTATTTGGTTGTTTTTTGGAGACAGAGCCTCAAGCTGTTGCCCTGGGTAGAGTGCCGTGGCATCATAGCTCACAGAAACTTCCAACTCCTGGGCTCAAGTGATTCTCTGGCCTCTGCCTCCCAGGTAGCTGGGACTATAGGTGGGCCTGGGCTGGATTTGAACCCACCAGCTCAGGTGTATGTGGCTGGCGCCTTAGCTGCTTGAGCCACAGGTACCAAGCCTGTTTCATCTATTTTAGTCTTGGTGATAACTGGATTCTTGAAGCTGAGGATCTAATGTAATCAAGTGACTACTCAGATAACGTAAAAATAGTTATTCAGAATAGTTGAGATTGTTGAAACCTCAAATATTATTCTTCTCGGGTACTTGGCTACATGCTGATCTTCTTGGGTTTAGTTTGCTAGAGCATACCATGGCCTTTGCTGGAATGGTATTCTGAGGCGTAACTACCTACAACTCTAGGGAAGGGGCCAGAAGCCCTTGCTCTCAGACCAAACCATAGTGAGAAAGTAGGCAGTAGAAAGGATATTAGAAGGGTTGTATGGACTAGGTAGTGGGTCATGGGGGGTGAAGTTCTTGAAGGGTGACCTAGGCTGGCAGCTACCTATGGCCCCACAGTGGCCCTTGAATTGAGGAAGTGGTGGAAAAGGAAAAGCAAACAGGGGTTGTGGTCAGGGTACTGGCTTGTTGGTCACTGGCCAGGACTGTCCTATTTGTGTGTCAGGGGTGGTTGGGTTCCTCCCGAGGCCAGGCAAGAACGTGTCAAGGAGAGGCTTCTTGCAGCTCTTGTTTTCCCAAAACAAAGGAAACTCCTTGCATTGCTGGAAGTCGCGTGCTTGGATGCTGAGTTTGTTATTGCCTGATAACCTGGCCACCAACTCCTGCCCTCATCTTCACCCCATACCGTCAGTGGCTTAGTGGGAGCAGCTTCCTGTTCTTCATAGGCAGCAGATTCACTCTCTTGAACCCAGAAGAGGTAAAAAAGACGAAAGCTAGTCCTCCTAGCATCTCTCTTCTCTTCCCTTCTCTTCCCTTCTAGAACGGTGCTTTTCAAAGCAATCTGACTCATGATCTTACCGTGCATAACTAGTATGTAGCACGTACCATCTGTACATGTACAGGTTCAACAATGCTGAATCTGTTTTATGCCCTGTTTACTGAGATAAGCCCTCTGAACATGTGTTTGGATGTTCTGACAATGTTAAATTGCTATAAAAGTTTTTAAATGCTTTCATTGTGTTTCTATGAAATGCTATTTAAATTTCTATTTAAATGGTTACCTGATCATGGACTAATTACAAAGAGTTCACAGACCAGCGCCAGTTTGCTGATCATACTTTGAATAGTATTGTTCTAGAACCTTAAGACCTAGTGAGTTGAGCTATTTCCTACTGGATATAGAGGTCCTACTCTAAACCTATTCAGTGGGGCTGAGTAGAATAAGGTTCTTAAGGAAATTTCAGGCAGCAAGACGTAATTTGATCTCAATTGCCAAGTCATGCCAAAGAGTTCTGACACTGAAGTAGAATGCTTTCTTCCCCAGTGCCAAGATTCTTTAATTTTAAGGTTAGTTAAATCGTATAAGGCCAAGAGATAAAGTTAATAATGACCATGATGATTTCCATGTAGGGTATTGATTCTAAACCTTAAACTGTAGCTCTAGAGGACTTTATGAGATAAAGAAGAAAGAAAAGGAATGGATGTTTTCGAAGAGTTCATTTGCTAGTCTGTCATTATCATCTAGAAAGTCTTTCTTGTATAGATTGATGACCTATTTGGTCAGCATTATCTTAGTCTTCGTTAGCAGGCCAACAATATTGTTCAGAGATTGAGAGTTCTTGGATTTTAGGGAAAGGTAAATATTGAGAGAGTTAATGGAATTTGAGAAAGAGATAAGAAATGGGCCTTGGATTAAAAATGTGGATTATTGTCTGTGTTAGTTGATAGCCCTATTTGGAGGATGCTGGTGAGGGAGTAATATTAAAGAAAGGAGACTAAAACCTCAGGTCAATAGAGAGCTAGCTGGAAAGAACTTGCCACACAATGAAAGGTTTTTCTTTGCTGAGAGGGAAGATTGTTTGGAAAGTAAGCCAAGAATTTAAAGGACTGGGGAGTCCTGTGAGGAAGAAAAGGGACATGCTGGGATCCATAGAAAGGTAAGAAGTAGGCCTGGTCTGAACCTCTGCTTCTTTTCTCTTTCTAATACCCCACTAATCCTGCAATCAAGAAAAGAAGCTGAAGCTTCTGATCAAAGTAAATCTGGCCATGTGTCCCTATTTAGGACTGTTCAATGACTTCTGATTGGTAAAGTATACATTTCTTAATAAACCATTATGGCCCTTTATGATCTGGCCACTACTTACATCCCATCTTCATCCCCTGCTCTTCTGCTAGGCAACACTCACCCCCTACTCCCATCCACACTCTACCTTGCTTTTCCAAATCTACCCTTGGTCACAGTGAACTGATGTCAGTTCCTAGAACCATCCTTGGAAACCCCTGGCTACCTTTTCCCTTGGGTCTCTTCCTATTCATTGTTCAGATTCCAGTGAAGATGTTATATCCTCAAGGAGATTTTCCTGGGCCCTCTGAGTTCAGTTTAGTTGCCCTCATGTGCTGCTTTGTTTGCTCTATCACAGGCCATATCACCACTGATATTTTTTCTGGCTCTGTTAACTAGATTCATTGAGTAAAATTCAACACAAATTGAATATTGATTACCTACTCAGATGAAAAGAAGGCTGAATTGACATAGTTATTTTTTTCGTAAAGCATACTTTAGGGCTACTTAAGGATGAAGAGATACGATGGGTTGGCTCAGAAAAATTGAGTGACCCCGAGTCCCACAAGTAATTGCAGTAGAAACCAGAACTTCATCCTTTGACTTTCTAGTACAACAGTTTCCCCCACTATCCCACATGGTCTCAGAAGTGTTGTTCTAATGAAATGTATTTGAGAAGGGAGAAACTCAGAAAGTAAACAGCATTCCTATAACTCATCTTACATCTGCCCATCAAAACACAGGTTCTGAAATTAGATAAAAATGGCAAAGCCCCAAAGCGGAGTATCATCACATAGAAGGTCAAGGAAAAATGTCAGGACCATGAGACATGGAAATGAGCTGAGACTAAATTGGAGGGAATCCTCTGTTTTGGAAAGGGATCTGAGAAACAGTGACATTTTCAGCTGCCAAAATGTTTTCCTTGGGGCTACCCTCAAAACAGAATAGCCAAAGGGAATGAGAACAGAGCTGGGGGTGGGGGGGTACTTGCTGGCCCTCTTCCAACCCTAGCAATTCCCCAGCCACTGAATAAGTAAGGCAGAGGAGCTAGAATCTTAGGGAATGTCTCTCAACCCTTTTTATCCTTCAGCTCTTGGGAGCTAGAGTGAATTAGTATCTCCCAAATCAGTGAAAACCTAGTCCTAAGGCCGGCCAATGCCAGGTTCAAAATTATTCCTGTGCTCTGCCCAGGAAGAGCATAGCTTAGGTTCCCTCACCAGCAGGGATCAGTAAATTCTAGCCATATAGGACCCAGACACTCTTTGTCCGGCTTTGTTTTCCCAGTGTCTCCTGGGGAGTGATTCAGGGCCAAGGTGACAGTGGGTTTGGAGCCCAGATGAAAGGATCGCAGGGACCACAAGACAAGATCCCTTGTGTGGTGGCCCGCTAGAAAGAGGAGGGAGGGAGTGTGTGTGGAGGTCAGTGACGCAATTCCCTTGGCTTGCAGGGATGGTGGAGGAGAAGGCTCGCGGTGTGTCTCCTTATAAAGAGGCCCTTACCACATGAAGCAGGGGGTGAAGGTGATCCCACTGTGAGTCACCCAAGAAGGGACGCAGTGTGCCCAGAGCCCAGAGGAGAGGACTTGTGGATTTCCCACTCTTTCCTTCTATGGTTTTATGTGTAATATGGTTTGCTTTAGTTACTTAAGCTGCTCTGCTTCTCTTTCTATCTTCTAATCCATTCTTACTCCTCAGTTTGCACTATCCCTGATATGTGTGTGTGGTTTTTTGTTTGTTTGTTTTGTTTTGAGAGAGTCTCACTCTGTTGCCCAGGCTAGAGTGCCGGGATGTCAGCCTAGCACACAGCAACCTCAAACTCCTGTGTTCAAGTCGTCCTCCTGCCTCAACCTCCTGAGTAGTGAGGGCTACAGGGGCCTACCACCATGCTGGGCTAATTTTTCTGTTTTTAGTAAAGACAAGGTCTTGTCATTGCTCAAGCTGGTCTTGAACCCCTGAACTCAAGCAGTCCTTCTACCTTGGCCTTCCAGACAGCTAGGATTATGGGAGCAAGCCACCATGCTCGGCCATGTAGGAGTTGTAAATCTATCAATTTTGTTCTTGATTTCTCTAGGGCTTTTTTTTTTTTTAATTCTGAAGTTTAGAATCTATTGATGTCAGAAAACCCAGATCATACTAATTGTGTTTGCCTGTGAGAAGTTAGCCTAGTGGTTCTTTGCCAAGCATGGGTGTTCTTAGATTGTGTTTGCTTTCCTCCTTATCTTCAACCAAGGCAGATACCATATCCTGGACTGGAGTCTGAAGGGATTCTATGGGGCCTCTGGATCGAATTGCCCCTCAGTTGAAGGGCTTTATTGAGGTCTGGGACTGCAGAGCGTTCTGGGGAGTGTCCCTGTAATCAGCCAGCCACCAACCCCACACTGCCTTGTAATAAAGCAGCACTATATTTGTTCCGTTTATAGTCTTCTCTGTAATAATGTCACAGCCCTCACTTCTCTCTCTCTCTGTCTTTGGGGAGATTTTTCTGGGTAATAGAGAATTTTGAAATGTTAAAATGGGTTGTAGACTCAGAAAATGTTTTTATCTTCGAGGTGTCTTAAGTTGGGAAGATGCTCAGGGAATTCAGGCAGCCCCTGGCCTTGGGAAGGAGTGTGTTGTGGTGAACATGCTGTTTGTGTGTGCACTGTGGCTGTGAAAACCATGTGTGTGTATGGGGGGGAGGTCGTGTGGGAGAAGCTATGGGTGTGTGCTGTGTGGTCGGAGTAGGTGTGGGGTGCACTGCTCTCGTGGTGGTGGTGATGCATGCAGAGTGTGGTTGGAGTGGGGAGTGTGAGAGGTGTTCAGAGGGGTCAGCACAAGGATGGAAAACCTGTTTTGGTAAATTTCAAAGCTGTCAGGTAGGTTGGATGTTGAGAACTTAGAAGTTTAGCTTTAGAATGGAACCTTTAAAAGCTCACATTCCACTCATTCTTTCAACCGATGCCGTCTCTCTCCTCTCCCCCAACATATTCAACCTCTTCTTTGCATGGATTTCTTGATATTCCTTGTTCCTCCTGTCTGTTCCTCCTAGTTCCTCTTTCTTTCTTAACCAGGAAGAAGTCAGAGACATTCTGTAATGGAGAGGGAGTGGACATTTGGTCCCCTTCATCTGGGTTAGTGAGAGTTGGCCTGATGTCCCAGCTGAAGGCTTTGAAGTTTACTAAGTATGGTGAATACTGGGAGTTGTTGTTGCCAGGGCTAACAATTCTGATTCCTCCGATTTCTCTCCCCCTCTCTACCTCTGCCTCCCCCCATCTGAATTCTATAAATACTTTATTATATGGCACTAATAAAACTTCAAGTATTTCTTTTTATTACAGCTACATAATATGGTAATTGTGTGACAGAACACTGCTCCCAGGAGCAGCCCCCACCCTCTTCCTAGGTGTGGCCTCTCACCACTTCAGCTAGGCCCACAGGCCTCTCTGTTGCTCCTGAGATGGGTGCAAGGGACTGGGTCAGCTTTTCAGGCAGAGCTAAGAGATCAAGAACTTTGAGTAAGATCAGGTTAGAATAGTAAAGAGGTGCTTTTCTAGTTGTAAGGATAGTCTGTCCTGCTGTATTAGTAGGGGAGGTTATTAGCATTAATTCCAACCACTGCATGGGGCCACTTAACCTGCTTTTCTTTTTAATAGTTCTGTCTTCTGGCATAGAAGTAGGTTTTGAACTTAGCTCCAGGGCTGCGGTTTCTTTGGTTGACTCTGATTCACAGTACTTGTTGGTTTGATGGCTTTTTTTTGTTTTGTTTTGTTTGTTTTTAATAATGGTCATTATTCTTTCTAATGTCACCTGGATTCAGAATCTGTAGCTAAGGGGAGAACCTGACCCATTCTGTCTCTTACTGCTTCAGTCCTAGAATAGCTTTCCTCTTCAACCTGAGTCATTGTTCTCTGTGTCTACTACTGACATGGAGAGTATAGGGCTAGAAAGGCCACAGTCTGATCTTTCAGTACTGTTAATGTGTCACTGACAAAATATGTCTTTGTTATCTAGTTAAGCATTATGATTTGATTCTGGTTTTTGTCCAATGTGGTCTTTTAACCTTCCCTCCCCATCTGCTGTAGCTATTGAACTAGGGCAATGTCTCTCCTAGTTTTTTTCTGAATTGAATATGATTTTTTTCTAAATTGAACATCCAAACTTCTGCAAAGCTTGAGAACTGGGGATTCCTGCTTAGGGCTAACAGAGCCCCTGGTGCCAAGGATATAGAGCACAATGTTTAGTCTTTTCTTAACTGCCTGCGTGCCTAGTGTTTGCATAAAGACTGACCCCCAGTCTGGACTTTGCTGTCCACTCATTATTCCCCATGGGGACGTATGGACATATACTCTTCCCACCTTTTCAGCCTAGCCAAGGTTAATATTAGACCTTCTAGCAGGGCTGCTATTCCCGAAAGCCACAGGGTGTTGTTAATATTCATGTGACCGCAGAGGCTCATCAATATGCATGAGGTATCTACAGTCTTCCTTCAGGCCCTTAGCTTGGAGAAAACAGGAATAGTTAGAGTTTCTAGAACTTAAAACTAACCCTATTTCCTGGAGACTGTTGAGGAGTAGGCAGATCTTAAGAGTAAATGTCTGGGCCAGGAAAAAAAGGAGTTTCCATGCCAATATCCTAAACTGGTCTGATAACTTAGTAGAGTCATGCTGGATGGCTGTTATTGTTATCATTATACAGCATTTACTGAATACCGCTGGGTTTACGTTCTTGTACTAGTACCACAGAGGATAGGAAATTGGCATTTTTAAGTCCTTACCGTGCCAGGGGAACAAAGGTAACTGACATGATTCCTGCCACAGGAAGCGTATTGCTCAGAAGAGGAGACAGCGCACACACACTTACCTTACCTAGGTAAGAATGCTGTAATAGAGATAAACACCAAGTGCTGAAGGACAGATGAGGAAGTCATTGTCTGTGGGCAAGTTAGTGAGGGATTCCCAGGGAGCTCTTAAAAGGGAGGTGGATCTAAGGAAAGCAAAGTAAAATTTCCTGTGACTTCTTTAATAACCATCAACAAAGCATAAAGCCCCTATAAACACTTTCCTGGGCTCCCTGCTTAGCGGCCTTGTTTGCTACTCCCTTTTGAGATCCTTTAGCTCTGGTCTACTATCTTGTTTAACAGGACTTCTTTCCTATAAAACAGTCTTCTGCTCCTTTGGTGGGAAATTGTGCTCCCAACCCCCTATTTTCCCCTGAAAGATTTAACTAGTAAGAGCTCCCAATTGTGATATAGTTGCATAGTTTGAGTATTTAAAAACATGAATGTAATTCCAGACTGTAATTAGAAGAATAACATGAGGACCCCAGGCCATGCTACCATTGTATTTGGCATTAGCTGGGCTCCTAGGATTTTGGCATCATGTTTGAAAGATGCATCGGGTCTTAGTGCCCATAGAGAACTCAGGACAGTAATAAAAGAGATGGACATAAAATAAAAAGGAAAAATCCAAGGACAATGGAATTTATTTAATTCAGATATTAGATTGAATGGTAGCTCTTTCTTTTAAGTATGAGTAATTAGTACAGGTGGGATGGTAAACAGCCTTCCTGCATATTTCATTCAAGATAGTACAAGAAAGGATAAACTTAAATTGTAGCAATGAGGATATAGTTGAAATAGAGAGAAGAATCTTTTACCTAACTAGAATATGTTATTAGGGAAGCTCTGGAAACTTCTTTTCTAGAATTCTTTAAGGTTCTTTCCCTAATTATTGGTATAGTATATTCCTGCTTGGGAACAGTTAGAGAGCAAGATTAGGAAGAATGCATGGTCAACCCTGAGATTCCATGGCAGACTATTCCACCTGATTTCCTGGCTCATAGGAGGGCCTGTCAGAAACTTTTCTCTCGTCTGCAAGATGACAGTACATTTTGTGGGGCCCCAGGTACTTCCTGAGTTGATATTTGGGAAAATACTTGCATATAATTTAAGCTATTAATACTAAGTATTGAATAAAATATAACCTCTCCTTCATTCTTTCCACTAACAACTTGTAAATCTTGAGGTTTGAGGAAGCTGACCTTGGAAGCTGGCATACAGTTCCTAGAGGTAGGTTTGGGAATGACTTAGGGAAAAAATGCAGCCAGATGAATATTAACAATTCCTTTTATATACCCTTTAATTGCCCTCTACTCTGTATATCCTTTCTCTTATATTACTTCATTTTTGCCTTTTTTATAAAGTCTTCTTTTGTGTGTGTGTGTATTTTTTAAAGAGATAATCTCACCGTGGCTGAGGCTGAAGAGCAGTGGTCTGATCATAGCTCACTGTAGCCTCAAACTTGGGTTCAAGTGATCCTCCTGTCTCAGACTCCGACGTAGGTGGGACTACAGTCCATGCCACCACATTTAGCTAATTTTAATTTTTTTAAAAATAAAAACCACGTCTTGCTTTGTTGCTCTGGCTGGTCATGAGCTCTTGCCTCAAGTGATCCTCCCATCTCAGCCTCCCCAAATGCTAAGATTACAGGTGTGAGCCACCACGCCTCCTCTTTATTTTTGTCTTGATCTTTGCTGTTCACAAATGTATTCTTTAAGATGAGTAAGAAATTGCTGTACTCACCTTTATGAATCAGATAAATGATGTTAGAATGTAGCCTCCATGAGGGTATGAACTCATACAACTTATTCGCCACTGTACCTCCACTCCAGTTCATGCCTGGTACATAGTAGGTAGTACAGAAATATATTTTTAAATGAATGAACAAGTGTCTGTATTTGTGAGATGAACCGATATCTCAAAGAGCTTATTACATATTAGAATATTTTCCCAGAGTAAGGGCCATAGGAATGGTAGAGCAGTATAAACTATTCAAGTCATTGCTTGTTGGGTGACACTGTTTTCATTATAGTGTTTAATATAGTTAACAAACACTAGATCGCCTTATCTAGTTGCAAAATTAGAATTTCTGTTTAAAAACAAGAAAATGAGGCTCAGTTCCTGTAGCGCAGTGGTTATGGCTCTGTCCACATACATCGAGGTTGGCGGGTTTGAACCCAGCCCAGGCCAACTAAACAACAATGGCAACTGCAACAAAAAAATAGCCAGGCTATTGTGGGTGCCTGTAGTCTTAGCTACTTGGGAGGCTGAGGCAAGAGAATCGCTTAAGCCCAAGAGTTGAGGTTGCTATGAGCTGTGACACCACTGCATTCTACCAAGGGTGACATAGTGAGACTCTGTCTCAGAAAACAACAACAAGAAAATGAAAACAGTGTGATATATAAATAATTAAAAAATAGAGGCTGGGTGCAGTGGCTCACACCTCTAATCCTAGCACTCTGGGAGGCTGAACTGGGAGGATTACTTGAGCTCAAGAGTTCAAGACCAGCCTGAGCAAGGTCAAGACCCCCTATCTATGAAACAGAAAAAGTAGCTGGGCATTGTGGCTCACATCTGCAGTCACAATGTTTTAGAAGGCTGAGGCAGGAGGATCACTTGAGGCTAGGAGTTTAAGATCAGCCTGGCCAACATAGCAAGATCCTGTCTCTAAAGAAAAAAAAATACCTGGGTGTGGTGGTGCATACCTGTAGTCCTAGATAATTTGGAGGCTGACATGGAAGGATCACTTGAGCCCAGGGAATTCAAGTGAGCTATGATCACACCACTGTACTCCAGCCTGGGCGACAGAGCAAGATCCTGTCTCTACACATATGTATAAATGTATATGGACCCTATTAAGGTACAGAAAGGCTTTTTTGAGTATTTGCTTTCTCAAATCAACAAGACTCTTGGGAAAGGAACTTCAAAAGACCAAGATTGGAAATAAAAATCTCACGAGAAGGTTCTGGCTAACAGGAGTTCTTATGTTATCTGTCCAAATAAAAATCTCACGAGAAGGTTCTGGCTAACAGGAGTTCTTATGTTATCTGTCCCAGGAAAGAGGAAAACCCAGGCATCAGATTTTTCCAATGTGTACTGTAGGAATATTCCCTATATTATAGTTTCTGTTTTCTTGGATTCAATTCCTTTAGGGTTTATGATGAATTAAGGAAGGTAAATGTCACCCATCTAGTTCAAGGATCCACTGAGCTGTCAAGAAAGGACAGCAGGTGGCGCCAAAACATTGTCATACTTGTGCTGTCTGGGGAAAAGAATCAGGATTCAGAGAGGAAGATTCTCTGAATTGGGGATGAGGACAGTAGGGGATTGGTAGTACTGGGCTGGTAATCAGAGTGAGAATTCTTCTTCTAACATCCCATCACCCGGATCTGTACCTCTAACATCCTTCTTTGGCAAGAAGATTGGTAGAGAGGAGGGAATCCCAGAAAACTGGAGTAGAAGAAGAGCCAGTTAGTTTACTTTCTATCCTTGGTGACACTGTCTCCTTTAGTGCTGATTCTATCATATGCCAAGGTTTCTAAGGCTCTTATCTCATTCTGTTAGGCTCTCTTTCCTTTCCATGAATTTCTTTTCATCTTTTGACAGATTTCCATCTTTCAGGATGTTTCTCTATGGATAGATTTCTTTTTTTTTCACTTGTCCCCAAATCCGGTTTCTCTGGGAGCCTAGAAGTAGGGCTAAGGGAGTGAGGAATGGAGAATTTCAGCCTCTGGACTAATTTAAACTGGAGGTGCCAGTTGAGACAGCAGAAGAAGACAAGGAAAGCCTGTTTATTAGAGGCTCATTGGTTCTGAGAAGGAAGCAGAGTACTGTCAAGACTGTGGGACACCAAAGCAGAGGGTTTATAAGTCATCTCAGGATCTGTGAACACTCAGAGTGTGCTCTTCAGCATCCTTGTGCTGGAGTGGGCCCAGGCTCCTCCAGCCCTCACTGATTCTCACAACCTGGCCATTAGCTCTCTTCCAGCATTGTCCCTGACGCCCCTAATTTCCTCACTCCCTCCGTAAACCCGCCGGGCTGTCTCCAACCTTCATTTCTTGAGCTTGTTCCTTGGGCCTCCCCCTCTTCCCTGGGGCGGGTTTAAGGGCTGGGCGGAGCTGTCCGCCTGAATCCCCTGTGGCCCCTTTGGTTCCTGGTTCTATATATATCCCTGTCCTTCTCTGCACAGGGTTTGATACGGCTTTATGGGCATTTCCATCCGCTTTACAGACATAGCCATCACAGAGGCGTGTTTCACCCGAGAAACCTCAGCGGAGCCTGGCCTATAGCGGGCTCAGTCTGGCTCCCTGAATCAAGGCTCTCTTCTCTTCCTGCCCTCTCCCACCCCCTCCCCACTACCTACTCCCAAGTGAATAACTCTGAGTGCTCTAGGGAGCACTCAGTCTCATTGGCAGAGCATTTTGGACCCTTAGAGACTCATGAAGAATTCCCCAGTGTCTGTTCTCCATTGAGTTTGTTGAGGAAGGTATGAACTCTGACTTCTGGCTAAGACTGTTGTAATAGGGCAGTCCAGCATTACATGAAAAGAATGGAATCTAGTGGGTGCTGGAAGTTTCTCTTGAGGCATATGAAGAGAAAGAAGAGCAATCTTTGTAAACTGAGGCTAGAGGAGCCAATGGGGTCCTTGTAAGGAGAACCACGAGCAGAACTGGGCTATATGAGTTCAGAGTTATAAAGGGACATGGTTACTCAAGATAATGGGCAAGTTCCCCTGGGTACTCCCTTTGGCTTATTCTCTGGCCAGGAGATCAAACGGTAGAATCTGATTTAGAAAGGGGAAGTTTACGTGGAATAAAGGGAAAATCTATTAAAAAGGCTAAATTTGCATGAGGAAGGAATAGGTCCTCCCCCTCCTCTCACCCCCAATTTTAGGATGTCTGACATCTCAAATAATCTTTTTTTTTTTGGAGACAGAGTCTCACCTATGTTGCCCTTGGTAGAGTGCTGTGGCGTCACAGCTCACAGCAACCTCCAACTCTTGGGCTTAAGTGATTCTATTGCCTCAGCCTCCCAAGTAGCTGGGACTATAGGTGCCTGCCACAATGCCTGGCTATTTTTCTGTTGTAGTTGTCATTGCTGTTCAGCAGGCCCAGGCCGGGTTTGAACCCTCCAACCTCAGTTGTATGGCTGGTGCCCTAACCACTGATCTATGGGCAACAAGATCATCTCAAATAATCTTAATAGCTATCATTTTTATATCTGTTGCATGTGAGGCAATCTGGCGGAAAATCTTACTTATCTTCAGAACCTTTTTACAAGTTGATATTCCTTCACTTTACAGAGAGTAGAATAGAGATTTAGAAAATGTCAGTTGCCCAAAGTCATATAGCTAATAAATAAATGATGAAGCCAGCTTTCAGACCCAAACAGCTGAATCCAACGCCCACGCTCTTTCCACTGCATCATGCTGCCTCCCAATGGAGCCCATAGAAGGTGGAAGAGCTGATTCTTAGTTTGTGGTTTGAATAATGTTTAGTCTCTTTCCGTTCTTTAAAATTTCACATTTCCACGTGGTTCTTTAAACCTGACACCTGTGTTTACTTGTGAATTGCCCCGACATTCTGGCTAATTCCTTGAGCCTGGGAATTCCCAGGGCACCAGGATGCTTGGCTGTGCCCCATAAAAGGATTGGCACATCTGTGTGTGCATCTCTTTGTCACTGTCTAGGTGACTCCAGGCAAGAAGGCAGCTCACTGTTGCTGAGAGGCCTTCATACTTGGCTTAGAGACATCAATTCATTTGTGACTCTGCTGTCCAGAGTAGCCTGGCTAGGTATTTTCTTTCCCCTGTGATGTTTACTGTTCTTTCGTGGGATTTCAGATTTCCATGATGGCGGAAGGCTTGTAAAATGAAGGGGTGGGAAGGGTTACCGTGGCAGGAGCCTGGGCCAGGCCAGGTCGAGCCAGCAGCACAGACAGCTTTTATAATGGTGTGCAGGGCTGGGAGGCTTGTAAAGGCGATGCAGGCAGATAGGGGGATAAATCATGCAAGCAGTGGGCAGGGTGGTGATGCCGAGGTTAGGAATTAACTTTGTGTTGGACGGAGCCCAGGTTGTGGGATGGGAAGAGAGGCCTCTCCTCCTTTCCTCTCCTCTCAGCTCTGTTCTTTGCTTCTCCTTTCTGTTGGCCCTATTCACTACAGGCTGTGACATGTTTGCCCTGGCCCTTCCTGCCCCTCCTCCAAGTTGCCTGAACTAAATCAACAAGGGAGAGGGTACCTGAGAGCAAGAGCAAAGGAAAGAAAGTATTCCATGTCTACCAATCTAACTGTTTTGTTTATTGCAAATGTGGAATCGAACCAGCTGATCCCATCCTTCCTATAGCCATGCATAAGGGTGCTCATCTCTAGTTCCTTTCTGCTTGTTCTTATGTGTTATGGGCTTTGCATAGAAAATTGACCTGAGTCCTTTGGGGTCATAAAGAAAGCAGAAAATGCCCTTCCAGCTATTCTGAGATTCTCTGTCTTGATTTGGTGTCTCAGCCTGTCTGAGCCAGGGTATGCCTTGACTGGCTGCTTTTGGGGACTGAGGCAAATCCAAATCACTTCATTCAGGAATTATATTTGATGATAGCGTCATTTCCTCTTGGGCCTCTGTGTATCATTAATGGAAATGAGTAGGGAGCTGGAGAAATGCAGAGGGAGACCACATAAAGTTGTCAGAGGACTTTACATATAAAAAATGTCAGGATTAAATTTTCTCTGTGTATAGTTTGTGTACTATGTAGTGCCTGAGTGTTAAGAGGGATGTGTTTATAAGCCTCTTCCGGTCAGATTTTTATCTGTTGTGATCTTTATTTCTCCTCCCAGCCCTTTGTGTGATGCTTTCTATGACAGAGCCAGTCAACTCGTATTTCTGACTATCTGCTTTGGCTCTTGATTTGCATGATCAGTCAGCCCCCAGGCTCTCTTCTTCTGTCCCTCCCTTCCCCTTCACCATCTCTCACCATAAATTGTCCCTCTAACCATCACAGCTTTCAAGTGGATGGCTCAGCCCAAACTAAAGTCATTGACTGCATTTCTTCCTCCCCAGATCTGTAATAGCACTGCCACTTTTCTTTCTAATTAGGCCCTAATTGAAAACTGGTTGCATTTGGACTTTTCTCCTTCTTTTTTGCTTTTTAGTTCCAGTGGTGGAAAAACATTAAGCTGAGGTTTGGCTTTTTCCTTTCTCCCCTCACCCCCTTTTCTTCTCTTTCTTTCTTTCTTTTTTTTTTTTTTTTTAATATGGTGGGATTCTTTGGGAAAAGCTGTCCCCAGCCTGTTGGAGCCCCACGCACAAACCCCAGCCTTCTACTAGAAGACCAGGCCTTTTCAAGTGGTTTGCGTTGTACACGTCGGAGGCCCCCAATGCCTGTGACAGTTTCTGTTAATTATAGAGGTTCTTTCCCCCCTCACATTAGTCAAAGGAGTTTTGTGTGTTTTAAGAGCGTTTTCCCTTGGCTTGAATAAGACTCTGTTCAGACATTTCCTAGGCCTGGTAAGTCGGCAGCACTCACTGGTACCCGGTAGCAGTGTTTCCTTATTTGCTTCTCTAGGGGCTTCAGAGACTACAGTGGAGGGATGCTTCTCAGTAGGCTTGAAATTTAGTTGTTTCCAGATTGCAGACATGATTCTTACAAAATCAGAAACTTCTGTATTGTCTGGGCCTCAGGTATAAAATAGATGGGCACTGTGTGTGAAGATGTTCTCCAGGCCTGTGGGTCGATTTTTTGTGCTTGCACCCTGCCCCAACCTTATCCAGTTTCTGTGTTAAGAGTCCCTATTCATCCTTAATGTTGGGCTGCATCAGAGCATTTTCCTGGGATCTTGACTCCATTTTCTATTTCTTAGGCCTGTGTGAGCATTACCTCTTATATGCCTATGGAATGCTTATGTTGCTGTCATCTTCAATATTCAAATGCCCTTCTGTCTTTCATTCATTCATTCTTTCTTTCTTTAATTGAAGACAGAGTCTCACTTTGTTGCCCTTGGTAAAATGCCGTGGCCTCATAGCTCACAGCAATCTCAGACTCTTGGGCTCAAGCGATTTTCTTGTCTCAGCCTCCCAAGTAGCTGGGACTACAGGAGCCTGCCACAACACCCGGTTATTTTTAGACACAAGATCTCACTCTGGCTCAGGTTGATCTCGAACTCATGAGCTCAGGCAATCCACCTGCCTCAGCCTCCCAGAGTGCTAGGATTACAGGCATTAGCCACCTTGCTCGGCCTGCCCTACTGTCTTACAGCCCCTAAGAACGATATTTTGCTTGCTTGTTTAGATGTTATGAACAGAAATCAGCCCTGGCACATTATCTGTTTAAGGACTTCTTTGAGAGACCAATCTAACAGTTTGGCTAGAAGAGAACAGGAGATCACCAAAACAATATTCAACTAGAAATCTGTGGGGTTGCATTTTGCTGGAATTGTGTTGAATTTCAGCAGCCTGAATTTAGCCTGGGAGAGGATCAGCAGGGTCTCATGGATGGATCTCTGAGTTGAGCCAAGACACCCCTCACAAGCAAAGCATCCCTTGGACATGTCTGGTTTAATTACCGCATTATAATTGCTTGTTCTATTTTGGGCTTTTTTGTTGTTGTTTTTAGAGATTTACTTAGCTTGCTCAAAGCTTTGAATTTCTCCTTAAGAATATTTTGTTTTTGAAGATGCTTGTTTTCAACCCCTACTCCATTTTCCTAGCCTAGAAACTTCCTTGTCTGTGCCATTGATTTTATTTTCATCAAAGCTTTTGGGAAGAAGATCTTGAAGAGTGAGACTGTGAATTCTGTTCTCAGCTTCTCTGGTGCTAAGAATGAGAGGGATGAACTTTTTGGGGAATATTAAATGGATGACCGTCTTATGGTAACCCTCTTTTTTTTTTTAGAAATATGGAATATTTTGAAGATACTATCTGGTCTGGGTATAGCATAATAGGTTTGGCAAGGAAATTAAGGGTCATATAGGTAAAGACAGCTGGCTCTCCTTGTCCGTAGTTTACAGAGATGGAACTAAGACCTTTGGAGGGGGACTCATTTGCTGATGAGAAAGGTGAGTGAGGTAAGGAAAGGGTGGAGTGAGGAAAGGACTCTTCTTTTCTTTTTTTTTTTTTTTTGAAACAAGAGTCTCAAGCTGTTACTCTGAGTAGAGTGCCCTGGTGTTACAGCTCACAGCAACCTCAAACTCCTGGGCCCAAGCAATTCTTTTGCCTCAGCCTCCCACAGGTGCCAGCCACAATACCCAGCTATTTTTTGGCCCGGGTTGATTCGAACCTGCCAGCTCCAGTGTATGTGGCTGGCGCCCTAGCCACCTGAGCTATAGGCACCAAGCTGAAAGGACTCTTTTGTATGTTAGAATTGCAAAAGCAGCTCAGTGCCCATAGCACAGTGGTTATGGTGCCAGCCACATGCACCGAGGGTGGCAGGTTTCAACCCAGCTGGGGTCAGCTAAACAACTGCAACAAAAATATAGCTGGGCGTTGTGGCGGGCGCCTGTAGTCCCAGCTACTTGGGAAGCTGAGGCCAGAGAATCGCTTAAGCCCGAGTGTTTGAGGTTGCTGTGAGCTGTGATGCCATAGCACTCTACCATGGCACTCTACTGAGGGCAACATAGTAAGACCCTGTCTCAAAAAAAATAAAAACGAAAAGAATTACAAAAGCCTCAGGGGCTTGCTAGCTGAAGCTGGAGCCCTATCACTTACCTGGAGCTCCTGAAGAAGGACAAAGAGGGTTATGGAAATTAATAATGATTATACCAGAATTCAAGGAAGCTGGTTCCCCACCTGGAGTATAATTTCCCCATTTTCCTACCCTTTTCCATTCCTTGGTGCACCAAATGCAAAACACCTTCCTGTCATGTGACCACAGAGACTGCAGCGTTGGAAATTCTTCCTGAATTGCTGACCTGGTTCTGCTGTACATTGTTTATGTTTTATGACACACGTTTAACAATATAAACTGTAATATATTAAGGTAAAACATTTAACAAGTGAAGCAGAGTCAAAAGAAAGATACTAATGACATGTGTTTGGTTAGTGCTGGGGAGTAGACGACTTTAACTTAGTCATTGTCTTTTTCTTGTGCCATAAATGATAATCACTTATCTGCCTTCTGATTTTTTTTTTCTTTTTCTGCCTTCTGATTTTAAGATGTATAGTATAAGTTGTGTACCACATAAAAGCACAGGGGCTTTCTATAAAACTGGACAACTAATTTTGGCAAAATCTTTTCATGTATTTTTAATTGAAATCCTTTCAGAATTGTGATTCTTGGTGACACAGTGGTGTGTATGTGTCAGTGAGAGAGTGTATGAGAGATTTCCTATCATATAGCAATGGATCCAGACTTTTTATGGTTATTATTATTCATTGTGAAAGTTATGAGTGTAAAGGAAGGCACAAAAAAGGGTGAAGGCACGGCGGCACCTGTGGCTCAAAGGGGTAGGGTGCCGGCCCCACATGCTGGAGGTGGCGGGTTCAAACCCAGCCCCAGCAAAAAACTGCAAAAAAAAAAAAAAAAAGGGGGTGAAGGCATTCGAGCAGGCATCCTCAGACTTTTTAAACAGGGGGCTAGTTAGTTTACTGTCCTTCAGACCGTTGGAGGGCCGGACTATAGTTTAAAAAAAAAAACAAAAAACTGGGCGGCGCCTGTGGCTCAGTGAGTAGGGCGCTGGTCTCATATGCCAAGGGTGGCGGGTTCAAACCCAGCCCCGGCCAAACTGCAACAAAAAAAAAATAGCCGGGCGTTGTGGCCGGCGCCTGTAGTCCCAGCTGCTCGGGAGGCTGAGGCAAGAGAATAGCGTAAGCCCAAGAGTTAGAGGTTGCTGTGAGCCGTGTGACGCCACGGCACTCTACCTGAGGGTGGTACAGTGAGACTCCGTCTCTACAAAAAAAAAAAAAAACTATGAACAAATTCCTATGCACACTACATGTATCTTATTTTGAAGTAAAAAAACAAAACGGGAACAAATACAATCACACGGCCTGCGGGCCGCAGTTTGAGGACCCCTGCATTAGAGGTTCAGAAAAGAGCTAAGTTGCCCAGCATCTGTGAAGTTTGTTCCTGAAAAACTTTGGGTTGCCAGAGATCAGCTTTCAGGGCAGTGGTATTGACAAGTCCTTTCTCCCCCTTCACATCTGGACCTTTTGCAACATGAATATGGCTTTGGAAGCCTATTTTGGAAGGCTGGCCTCCCTGTTATCCTGTTTAGGTGTGTGCCCTTAGGAGGCTTTTAACAATTGCAAGGCAAGTTCAAGCTCTTCTTTCTCGCCCCTAACTTTACTCTTAGGGAGACTGAAGTTTCTTGGCTAGTATGAAGTGTAAAGGTGCATAGTTAGCTGAGTTAGAATTAATAATAATAATAATTTATTTCTGTGTGATATATATGGTTAGTTCTGGTCTTTGTGAATTGGGGAAATGTTTTTGCATTATTATTCCTATATAACTGGAGGTGCCTGAGTTTCCCAAGGTGACATAGCAACTAAGTGGCAGAGCCAAGACTTAAGTAAGGTCAGTTTAGATTGTTCCATTAGGTTACTTAAATTGGTCACCTGGTCTTCTACCTTATGACTCTTGATTTGACCAAGGGCCAGGGTTCAAAAGGATAAGCTCCCCAGTGCTCTTTCTATTCAGTTTCAATCTCTGTTATATTTCTCATTCTTTTTAGCAATTCTTTTCTTTCTGAAACTTTTTTTCCTCTCTATTCCTATTTCTCAGACCCCTACTTTTCAGCGACTGCCTTATTTGCTTTCCTAGAAATTCCTCATTTAAGGCTTTTGGGAACTTTGACCTACCAGTAGTAACTACATTTAAGAGAGTGTTTAAAATGTCTCCTGCCCCTCTCATTCATCCCCCACCTCCAAAGCGTGGCCTCGCCCCATCCTGCCATCAAGCTGGCCAAGCGCGTGGGGCAGCTGTGGTCAGTCCCATTTATAAAGCTGGTAAATATGGGACCGGTTTCTGTCCCCTCCAAAGGTCAATATTTGTACAGAGTTTAATTTTAACTTAACAAGCAGTTGTTTTCTGCAGCTGCCCTGGTGTGTTGTGTTGTGTGTGCTTTCCTTGCCCCTTCCTTCCTACTGACTGTGTGTGTCTGTGTGTGTGCATGTCTGTTCACACCGCAGACTTAGTTCATTCTTCAGAACCTGCAGCCCACTGGCTCGGCCACACTCTGTCTCATGAAGGACATTTGAGGCTGAAAGGATCTAGATAAAGGGCAGTGGGCCTTGCATGTGGAGATAATTGGACTTTTTCTAGGGGTCAGGGGACAGAGAGAACACTGTTTAGTCTTCTGTAATCCTAATGACTATATCTTTGCCTTGCAGGAGAATTTCTAGAATGCAGGATTTCAGAGAACTGGTTCCCTCTTTTAAAAATCTGACTCTTTTGAGAGAGCTGGTCTCACCAGTTTGCTTTTTAAGGAGTGTTAACTCCTTATGCAAGAAACCTGGGTTCTAATTTTGGCAGCTGCTGATTGGGTAAGATGAGGGGAATGGATAAGGTAATCTGTCTTCCAGCTTTTAATAGTCTATACTTTTATGAATAACAGAGCATTGCACTGGGTATTGAGAGTAAATTCTATTCTAGTTTTAGCTTTAAAGTCTTTTTTTTTTTTTAGAGACAGAGTCTTATTTTGTCGTCCTCAGTAGAGTGCCATGGCGTCACAGCTCACAGGAACCTCCAGCTCTTGGGCTTAGGTGAGTCTCTTGCCTCAGCCTCCCGAGTAGCTGGGACTACAAGCACCTGCCACAACACCTGGCTATTTTGTTGTTTTTGTTGCAGTTTGGCCGGGGCTGGGTTCAAACCCGCCACCCTTGGTATATAGGGCTGGCGCCCTACTCACTGAGCCACAGGCGCTGCCCTTTAAAGTCATTTTTAAAATGATGTTTTCCCCTCTCATCTTTAGTTAGGGCAGTGGTTCTCAACCTTCCTAATGCCGTGACCCTTTAATACAGTTCCTGTGGGTCGCAACCCACAGGTTGAGAACCGCTGAGTTAGGGGATATGACTTTTGTTCTTTACAAGGATCTTGTGAGTATGGTTGAGATTTTCTCCAAAGGAACTTTGAGCTGTTCCAATAAAGAGAAATCCTTTAATACTAAGCTCATCTTACCTACCCATATCCCCTTTCACTAAGTTCTTTCTGCTGTGAGCATGCCTGGCCTGGATGTTTAGTCCACCAGGCAGTCAGCCCAGGTTCCTCAGAGCTATAGTTCCTAAAATGGAGGGGGAGCTCTGTGATGAACAGTGGCATGTGAGTTCCAACCCTAGTGCCACCTCCTTACTGTTCCTTGAACATACTACATATGTGCCACACCTTAGGACTTTGCACTTGCTGTTCCCTTTGCCAAGAATGCTCTTTCCCCAGATAGCTGCATGCCTCCTTGCTTCTCTTCCTTTGGGTCTTTTTTCAAATGCTACTTCCTAATTGAGGACTTACTTCCATGCCATCCTATCTATAATTTCAGCCCCACCTCACTTTCTATTCCCTTCCCTGTTCTGTTTTTCTCCTTGGCATTTATCATGATCCAATATGCCACAGATTCTACCTTTTTATTATGTTGTTTTTCTCCCTTCTGAACGCATGGATTCTCAATGAAGGCAGGGATTTTTGTCTGTGTGTTCACTGCTGTCTCCTCAGTACCCGTAGAACAATGCCTGGCACATATTAGCCTTCAAAATATATTAGTTGAATACATGGAAGGAAGGAAGGGAGGGAAGGAGAAGTAGGCTCCCTAAACTCATGATTCTTCATGCGGTACATACTCAGTAGGGGAGATAGAATGATTTGAAAGTCTTTTCAAACTACTAAACTACTAAAAAAAAAATCTGATATGTTCTCTCTTTACCCCAAGATAGTTAAGAAGCATTATATGGACCAGAAGTGGTGGCTCATGCCTGTAATCCTAGCACTTTGGGAGGCTGAGGTGAATAGATCACTTGAGCTCAAGAGTTTGAGACCAGCCTGAGCAAGATGGAGACTCCATCTTTACAAAAAATAGAAAACCTAGCTGAGCTTTGTGGCAGGTGCCTGTATTCCCAGCTACTTAGGAAGCTGAGGCAAGAGAATCCCTTGAGCCTAAGAGTTTAAGGTTGCTGTGAGCTACAGCACTCTACCTGGGGGACAGAGACTCTGTCTCAAAATAAAAAAATTTTTTAAAAAAGCATTATATGCTGCACCAAGGTTACTGATGAGAATCTGTGGTATCCCTCTTGTGTGTTAGGTGGAAAAAAATGTTGAAAACTACTGTCATAGGCAGTCTCATAGTACCTGTGAATTGCAGGCAATCCTCATGGCTAAGAGGGGATTTGTTGTTTTTCTCCCCTTCCTCACCTTTCCTTACTTCATATATGCACCAATCCATGACTCCTTGCCCCTCCCCTTTCCTTTATTCTTTGCCAGACAGCCTCCAGCACACAAGCACACAAAGGCTGCCTACAATGTGAATAGTTGCAGTGGGGACACAGAGAGCCCTTGATGGCAGCAAGCGCTTCTTGTGACATCAGCTCTGTGGCTTTAGGGGGAAGGCTGTGGCTCCAGGTCCCCAAGGGAGGGGGCTGTTTTTCTCTTCTTGATTGTTCGTGTTGGTGCCCGTCTGACTTATAAACTTTAATGGCCAGTTTTAAAGGTTACTGCCATGGGGCACCTTTGTTGCCAGTTTTAGTTTTTTAATTTGGAAACTTTTTTCCCTTTGTGGTCTTGGGAGGAAAGATTTGGGACCATTTGGGGCTGGGAATTGGTATTTGTGGGTGATGATGAGATAGCACAGCAGCATTCTGGTTCTGGCTCCAATAACCAGAATCCCTAGCATATTATCCAGTGGCCCAAATGAACCCCATAACAAGAATGAGAAGACTGACATTGGGATATGTAGTCCTTGGGCAGCATGGGTCAAAGATATAGAGGGCTGGGAGCTGGTTGGACAGTTTAAGAAGAATGGTAACCACAGTTTGGATGTTGGGGCACTGGGAAAAGAAGGAGACGTCTCATTCTTAGTTTAAGCCTCTTAACTCTTCCTTCAGTTCTAGCCCCAGTGCTTTGGTCTGAATATGGATATCATTGACAGTGGTCCATTTTAATTGGTGTAGGAACAAGGGTTCAGATATGGAATTCACAGGGGAGAATGTGGTCCTTAGGCGGTTGGCCCAGTGTAGCATGGGTTCAGAACTAACGGGGATAGATTCATTGTGTCTTTTTGTGAGGTCTTTTTGCCATTAACTTTTGTGCCTTATAAAAAACTTTTCTCCATTTAGGAGAGTTTCCTAAAGACTCATATGCCAAAAAAAAAAAAAAATGGTCATTGCCCATCTTAGTAAATCTCCATCTCTAGGGGTGAAAACAGAATGATGCTCAAATAATAGCATCTTGGAATCAGAAGGGATTATTTATAGCACTCGCATAAAACGATCAAGTTCAAGGCTTATATCTGAAACTAAGAATACGGGGCATTTAAATTGTATTCAGTGGGTACTAGAAAAAATGTTTACAAGTTTAGTTCTGAGCTTGCCTCCTTCCTGGGTACTTTTCTATGGATGACTGGAGTAGTAATATAAATAAATGGGTAGATAATTTAACACATAAACCCCAAGAGGAGGCAAACATACCAGTCCATGGGTGTTTAGATGCCTACTCAAAGAGATATGCTCTTTACTGAGCTGTTGGCTGGCTGTGCTTGGTAGCCAAAACCCCTATCTCCCCTCTCTAGTATGTGAACGGGTTAGACTAAACTCAGGATTCAATTTGGATGAATTTAGAGAATTCAAAAAAGGAGTCTGCTATAGAAGGAGAACCCAACTCAATTCTCCAAGACATATAGTATGAAGGCAGAGCCTTCTGGACTGTTCTGATACCTTACACAAATCATATAGTACAGGGTCTTGGATTCAGATCTCCTGGCTGGTGTTCTTGGGCTGGACAGGCTGAATTTGCTTCTTGTTCCCTGTGTTACAGGGCGGGGGAGGTGGTATGGGGGGTTGGCTTGGGGCTGGGCCACAATTAGTGACCTGGAAGCTGGGCTGGGCACTCAGAGGCTATAAATAGCAGTCATGGTGCAGTTGCTGAGCGGACTCGAAGCCCAGCCAATCTAGCCGCGTTTCAAGTGGTCTGGGTGGGATTTTTTTTTTTCTCTGTTAACCATTTGTACATCTGGTTTCCTCAATGTTGGTGGGGGCAAAGGAGGAGGGTGGGGCCGTGAGCAGAACAAGTTCATATGTGGAATAACTTCTTGGTTAGTTTTGCCGTATGTGTATCTTGATGCTTCTAGGGCCTTCAGAACCAATAAGGCATCTGCGAGTGAGAATTGTGGACCTTTGAAGAAGATATGGTCCCAGAGTAGGGTGTGTGGTATGGGAAATACAGATAGTGCCCTGTAGGGCCCCTGCTGCTAATGTAAGTATGGCGAATGTTCCTTAAGAGAGATAATTTGGGAGAAGACGGGGACATCTTTTCATTATTCACTGAAACAGTATCTTTGTCCCAGCCAAGGCTATCTGCTGACCTTTCTTACAGACATTGTTATTTCTTGCTTCCCTGCACTTGTTCCCATCATCTGGACTGGATTTTGAGATCAGAATACTGCGATTTGAATCCCAGTTCTTCTACTTATTTGATTTGTCACTTGGGCATATTATTTAAGCTTTCTGGGTTTTTATTTAATTCAGCTATTAACTGAGCAATTTTGATAGAATACACCATGAGGTTCCTTATACCTTTTATAAAGTATAAATTGATTTCAATCAATCAATTTCTGTTTTTCCTCTTTAGGAAGAAAATTCACCTCTGCTGGGAAGCCCTCACTGAATTATCAGTTCAATCTTATCATACCCTTACTTCACAGACCATTAGCAGTTTATAAATAGTCTATCCTGTTTTTTCTTGCATGTCATATGATTCTTTGCAATTATTTCCTTGCTGTTTTCACATACTTATATTTTGTCCCCTCAAGTAGGTTACAAGTTCTTTGAAGCAAGACACCTGAGTATCTCCTATATCACTATCACTCAGCTGCACTCACTAGCAGTTGCAGCCCACTGAAAGTTACTGGAAGGCAGACAGGCAGACTCGGAGTAGAACGGAAAATAGGAAGAAGTGAAAAGTTGTTCAGCAAACTCCAGTTTGAGAGGTGTTTTTGTTTAGAGCAAACTGAAAAACAGTTTGAGAAACTGGGAGAGCTCATGCATTTTACTGAGTAGTGAGATTCCAGTTCCACTGCTTTGCTGATTCTCTCTCTACTTTCTCTTCTGTCATCTTCTCTTGAAAGATGAGGTGCTTTTACTTGTGGGTTCAGTCTGAATCAGTGTTTTTTGTTTTTTTTGTCTTTTTGTTTTTTGAGACAGAGTCTTGCTATGTCATCCTCAGTAGAGTGCTGTGGCGTTACAGCTCACAGCAACCTCAAACTCTTGGGCTTAAGCGATTCTCTCACCTCAGCCTCCCAAGTAGCTGGGACTACAGGCACCCACCACCATGCCCGGCTATTTTTGTTGTTGTTGTTGTTGTTGCAGTTGTCGTCGTTTAGCTGGCCTGTGCCGGATTCGAACCCACCAGCCTCGGTGTGTGTGGCTGGTGCTGTAACCACTGTGCTACCGGCGCCGAGCCTATATCAGTGTTTTTTGTAGGGGATACTGCTTTAATAGCACTGAGCATGGGGCTATATTTTGACTAATGGTAAAAGGACTTTCTGTTGCAAGCATAGGCTCTTTGCGTTAGGTTTCAATAATCCATTTGTTGTAGACTTCCTTTATGCCTGAAGGTGAGGATAATAACACTTGTTGATATCTGTGGAAATGTATATGGCATTGTTTTCTCTGAGTCCAAGGAGAACAGTTTCTCTTTTGGAAGGCTTTCCTGTCACAGGGCTTTGATCTGTCCCTGGTTTCATCCTTTCTCCTGCTTTGAGCTCTGTGGACCAGGCTAAACAATTCCTCCCCTCTTGGGTGTTTACACTCTCCCAATGTTAGCAGAAGGTTATCATGTCTAGTCTCAGATGTTCTTAGGTCATCTGCCTAGTGCAAGCCCCGAACCGCTCCTTTTTTATCCTTTCCTCCCCCACCCCAAGTCAATTATGTTACTCTTCCTGGAACTTTTTCAGACTTATCTCTATGGTTTTGGTTTCACAGTGCCTGACATTTGGCATAGGGACCACCTAAGGTCTCCTTAGAACCAGTAGGAAAGAAGAGGAGACCATTTCTCCATCTTCAAGGCATGATGCCTCCTATCCTTGAGATTTGAGGGGACTTAATTTTTTTTTTTTGAAACAGAGTCTCAAGCTGTCCCCCTTGGTAGAGTGTCGTGGTGTCACTGCTCACAGCAACCTCAAACTCTTGGCTTAAGTGATCCTCTTGCCTCAGCCTCCCAAGTAGCTGGGACTACAGGTGCCCACCATAACGCCCGCCTTTTTTTTGGTGGTAGTTGTTGTTGGTGGGCCCGGGCTGGATTCAAACCCTCCAGCTCCGCTGTATGTGGCTGACGCCTTTGCCGCTTGAGCTACAGGCGTTGAGCTGAGGGGACTTAGTTTTGTTGGTATTATCTTTCTTTCAATTCATTTATGTAATAAACATTTGTCACTTAGTATTTGTTGGCATCTTTTATTTAAATAATTACTATTCGCAATGCATTATGTTAGAAGATGGGGCCTCAAGAATAACAGAAACCAAAACCTTGCTCTCAAAGAGCTTATAACCCAGTGGAAGGGTCAGACATGTAAATACTGAATTATAATACAATATAGAATGAAATGGGAGCAAATATAGGTCTAAGTGACATGCTATGGGAAAAAGAATAAAGAAAATTTAATTTTGGCTTTTTGAAGGGCAGGGCTGTGGGCAGCAGGAAAGGATAAGGAAAGACTTTGAAGAGAAGAAATTTAAACTAGACCTTGAAGGATAATTTTCCCTACTTAGAGATTGGGAAAAACATCTATTAGAGTGAACAGCATTCATTCTTTCAGGAAATATTTTTAAAAGAATGGGAAAGGGTATATTAAGTAGAATAGCACTTATTTCTTTTTTAAATAGTCTTTGAATGCTCATATACCAGTCACTGTTCTCAAGGCATTGACATAATAATGACCAAAACAAAGTCCTTGCTTTCATAGAGTTTGCAATCTAATGAGTTGTTAAAATGAATGTAGCTTCCCCCCCAACCCCGTCCTTTTGCTATTATAATTTTCCATACTTCTTACTGTACTGAATCCTTTTAACTAAAAAACAAATGTCTTTTTCCTGTTTGGACATTACTCTCTCCTTACTTGGTGCCATCTACATCTTTCTAGATATTTTTTCTTAGTCACATCTTTTATAAGTCAATAACTGAGACCAGATACAGCACAAACCTTAGATAATACTGGCAATTGATACTTTTGGTGAACACCGTATGTTATTAGAAACTTATGAAGTATCTTACATTTTATTGTTATTTTAATTTTGTAACATACTAATTATTTGAAAATTGGTATAAGAAAAAAATGGTGAATATTAAACTAGAAGATGTGATTAGCCAGAATATGCATTGGCTGAATCTTCTCCATTTCCTTCATTTACTGTGCTGATTCTGAGTGCCTATCTTTGGCCCCAGCTGATGTGTGTTTCTGTTTTACCCCTGGTCTCTTCATGGCTTTAGGCCATTTTAATTTGGTCAACTTAAGCCTTTCTTCCCAAGTCTGCAATTGCCTTTGCCTCAATTCTAAGAGAGGCTGTCAGTAGGAATGAATCCAAAATTCCATTCATTTTATATTCACCACATCTGGGTTTCTTTTAGCATCATTTTCCCCCTTGAGAACATTTTCAAGGTTTTCCTAATTTTCTAGTGGGTTTTTTTTTTTGGGCGGGGGGAGTTCTTTTTGGAAGATTACTGAGAAGTTTCCAGGATTGATTATCTAGTCTTGGGTTTATTGATGTATGTTCCCCCATCCTCTACAGCCTTCTCTCATATAGTAGGACTTGTTTTCCTTTGCTTTCTTTGTTTACTGTGTAGGCATCCTATTCTTGAGACCTCAGTTTTGGGTGATACTTATCCTCTGTTCTGTTTGGTTTCCTAAGTAACCATTGATTCTCCAAAGAGTAGCCTTGAGAGGTCTTGCACCCTTTTGCAGGAGAACGCACTGAGTTGAGAGTCCATCAGTTAAAGTTTTCATGTCTTCTGATCTCACTTCAGCAGCTACCCTAATTCTCTCAATTCTCCTGGGGATCTAGCTAGCCTTTCACAGTTGTCAATGCTGTTCTCAACCACTAGGGGACACTCAGTTTTCCTTGGCACCTTTGGCCTGGTTGCTGGTAGAAATTTCTCCCTTCTCCTTTAGTCATTCTGTATCTGGTCCTGGGGCTACCAGGTTTGACCCTGGAGACTGTGTTCTGCACAACTCTGGTTCCATTTTCACAACTCCAACTCTCTACTGGAGTTATACAGTTAAGCAGCTCTGCCGTTAGTTCAACCAAGGCAATGTCAGTATTTTTTTTAAACCTTAGACAAAACAGAACCAAAAATACCAAAAGCAGAGCCAAAAAAGATTGGATAGGAATACATTCTTTTTTCAATGCTATCATTACATTATTCATGCAGAAATATAAATTCTGTTAAACAAACACCTTATATATGTATGCTCTAGAGTTAGGCAGACCTGAGTTTGAATCCTGACTGTACTCACTGGCTATTCAATTTTGGTTGAGCAGACTTTGATCTACATAGGGGCTCCAGAGTTAGCTGGTCTGAGTTTAAAACATGGCTCTACCCAAGTACTAGCCATGTGACTTTCAGAAAGTTATTTAACCTATCTGGCTTCAGTTTCTTTTTGTGTAGAATGATGATAATGCTCTCTACTTTATAAAGTTGTGAGAACTCAATGAAATAATATACTTGGGTGCTTTTCATAGTGTCTGGCACATTATAAACATTCAGAAGTATATGTGTGTAATATTGTTATTCCCAGGTTTCTTTCCATTTAGCAATCAGTCTGTTTAATAAAAAATGGTATCCTCTTGGTTCAATGTTTAGGCATATAAGTGAATTTGAAAATAGTTTTCAAGCTGGGTGTGGTAGCTTGCTCCTATAATTGCAGGTATTTGGGAGGCTGAGATGGGAGGATTACTTGAGCCCAGGAGTTCAAGATCAGAATGGGAAACATAGCAAGACTGTCTCATTGAGAAAAAAAATAGTTTTCCTTATTCTTAAACTGCCATATTCATCTCCCACACCAAAACAAACAAACAAACAAACAAAAAAAAAAAACAAAGGAGTTCATATTGAAACAAAGAGATCCTCTTCTCCTATCATTTGAGAAAATTTTAGATTATTATAACTTTGACAAGAATATAGGGAATTGGGCACTTTATATAATTTTGATGGAAAGATAAATTGATACTTTTTAATAACACTTTCCATGTGACATTTCGTAGTATTATTTATTTATTTATTTATTTATTTTTTGAGACAGAGTCTCACTATGTCACTCTCTATGGAGTGCTATGGCATCACAGCTCACAGCAACCTCAAACTCTTAGATTTAAGCAATTCTCTTGCCTCAGCCTCCAAGTAGCTGGGACTATAGGTGCCCGCCACAACGCCCAGCTATTTTTTTGTTGCAGTTGTCATTGTTGTTTAGCTGGCCTGGGCTGGGTTTGAACCTGCCAGCCTCGGTGCATGTGGCTGGTGCTGTAACCACTGTACTATGGGCGCCAAGCCAATTGATACATTTTTGAGGACATTTTTTTGACAGTATCAGTTATATTCTTTTTTTTTTTTTTCCTTTCAGTTTTTGGCTGGGGCTGGGTTTGAACCCACCACCTCCAGCATATGGGGCTGGCGCCCTACTCCTTTGAGCCACAGGCGCCACCCTCAGATACATTCTTTTTTTTTTTTTTGCAGTTTTTGGCCAGGGCTGGGTTTGAACCTGCCACCTCCAGCATATGGGGCCGGTGCCCTACTCCTGTGAGCCACGGGCACTGCCCTGTGTATACTTGTTGTTGTTGTTGTTGTTTTTCCCCTGAGACAGTCTCATAATGTTGCTCTTGGTAGAGTGCTGTGGCATCACAGCTCACAGCAACCTCAAATTCCTGGGCTTAAGCAATTTTCTTGCCTCAGCCTCCCAAGTAGCTGGAACTACAGGTGCCTGCCACAACCCCCGGCTATTTTTTGGTTGTATTTGTCATTGTTGTTTGGCAGGCTGGGGCTGGGTTTGAAAACCCACCAGCTCCCGTGTATGTGGCTGGTGCCTCACCCGTTGAGTAACAGGCACTGAGCCCCGTATATACTTTGACAAGATAGTCACACATAATGTAAGTAAAAAAAAAAAACAAGATGCTACTTGGCACCCATGGCACAGTGGTTACAACTCTGGCCACATGCACTGAGGTGAGGGGTTCAAACCCAGCCCGGGCCAGCTAAACCATGACAACTGCAACAAAAAATAGCTGGGAGTTGTGGCGGGCACCTGTAGTCCCAGCTACTTGGGAGGCTGAGGCAAGAGAATTGCTTAAGCCCAAGAGTTTGAGGTTGCTGTGAGCTGTGACGCCACAGCACTCTACTGAGGGTGACATAGTAAAACTCTGTCTCAAAAACAAACAAACAAACTAAAAAACCCAAGATGCTTAATAATGTATGTAATATGATCCCATTTGGAGGAAAAAAACTATACCTCTGTGTATGTATGTTGATGTGTGAATAGAAAAAAGTCTGTGAGGAATACACATCACAGCAGTTTCCTCGGAGGAGTCGGTTAGAGGTAAAGAAGTCAGGTGTTTTCTTTATATACTTCTATAGTGTTTAAATTTGTCAAGTATTTTTTTGAATTTTCTGAAATGCCAATAAGGGAAATGGATGAATTTACCCAGCACCGATTCTTTATCTTGATGTAGTTCTTTGCCATTTTTTAGGTCGATTGGTTTGGCTCCTGGCCTCACTAGTCCAAGTTTTTTTTTTCTCAACTCTATCTGGCTTGGAGTGATTTTCAGTCCCTCTGAGAATACACATTCTAATTATTTTCTGGAGTGTATAAGCACTAAATCAGATTATCTAGACTCTCGGTCATATTTCATTGCTTCTTTAGAGCTGCTCTGCCCCTCCTAGATAGCCTAATTTCCGATCCTCTCTAACAAGGAAGGCCCTTTTCTAACTAGCTCCAAGGATTCTACTTAGGGCTTTAGGTACTGTCTGCACTAACTTCAACATAAACTTCACCCTTCTTAAAGGTTTCCTTAGCTCCTCGACCCTTGAAAACCCCAGTTTGTGTCTGTTTGGTTGACTTACTTGTATTAAAGCTGGTGAAGCTTAGAAACCTATCCTTTGATTTTAGATTAGTTCTTGTGTAGGGTTGGTAATTACAGTGTGTGACTCCTGATTACAGTGTGGTATGGCATGCGCCATATTCCTGGTAGATTCTTACTTTCTATCCATCTTTATTCTTCTCCAGTTTTAAAGATCTGCCTCCACTATCCCACCCCTCTCCTTAGTGGACTGCCCTGTGGATTCTGCCTTCCAGTTTGAGAAATACATCTTGCATTCCCCAATCTCTTCTCTTTCCCTATCCTTCCCTAATTCCTGAACCCTTCCACTGTGCCTTCTGGAATTTATAGTTCATTATCAGCAAAATCTTATCTTCAGTTTCTTCTCTGAGCATTACTTTTCTCCTTCTTGGTCAGAAACCTGCCTTTCCTTTAAAAGCTCTTCACACATCTTCTGTGCTGTATTCTCACATGGTGAGAATGCACTGAAGTTCTCTCCTAGTTCTCTTACCACTGAGTCTTCCTTCTTTCTATTATTGTGCTTTCTCACCATTCTCCCTCATTCCTCCCTGAAAGCCCTGGCTTTGAATCTCATGTTATCACAATATATCATCCTGTACTCTTCATTGTTATTGAAATGCACTGGCTCTGAGTTATTCCCACTCATTTCTTGAGGACGTTAGCACCTGACTCACTGCCACTTTCACCAGTTCTTCTCTGATTATCTTGACTCCTGCTCTGTTTCATTCACTGACATCTCCAAGAATACTCTAGAGCAGTGCTTCTTAACAAGGGGAGATTTTGCCCCTACAGAACCTGTGGCGATGTCCGGAAACATTTTTGGACATCACAACTTGAGAGATGTTACTGGTATCTAGCATAGTGGGCTTAAGTCCGAAGATGTTACATAACATCTTATAGAAGACAAGACAGCTCCTACCACAAAGAATTGTCCAGTCTAAAATGTTAATAGTTTTATAACATGTGGAGAAAGGCTAAGCCTGAAAAAAAAGAAAAAAGACAAAGAAAAAAATGTCAGCAGTGCTATTGTTGAGAAACCCTGTGCTAGAGTCTACTCTAGACTTCGCCATCACCCATAGTTGCAACTCCTCCATCATCTCAATTTTATATACCCTCCATTCTGACCACATCTTTCTCCTGTCTTTCCAGCTTTTTTTCTCTACTTGATCTCAGTATTCCTTTAATTCCACAGAGAGATTCAGTCCATCATCAATCTGACTTTCCTTTTCATTGTCTTGACTCCTTTGATGTCTTGCCTCCCTCCTTACCCAGCTTCTGTGGTAAGTCGTAATCACTCCTGATGCTGTTGCCCATCTTTTGTGCTGTGTGCTTTTAAACTCAACTTTTCTGCCTCCTCCATATCTGCATATGCAACCAAATGTAGTCAGAAAACAAAGCAAAACAAAACATAACAACCAGGCAGACTAATTTCAATTTAAATTCTTGAGTGTGTCTCTCAAATATGTCCTTAAAGCAAATCATAGTATATTTCCCTAAAAAAGAAGAATCATCTAGAAATGTACTTTTGCAGGCATAAATCATTACTTCTACTTCCTGCTAACATAGATACCTTAGACATGGCTTTCCTACCTGTTTGCATAGACAAATCAGCCCTGTCTGCGTTAGGTTTCTTCTCACCTGTCGAGGAAATTGCTCCAGTAATTCTCTGTTCTTGATTTTTATTTTCTATAAGTTATATTAACATACAAATGTACTATTATTTTTCCATTTAAAAACCCCTTTTCTGGCCAAACGTGGTGGATCATGCCTATAATTCCAGCACTTTGGGAGACTAAGGTAGAAGGATTGCTTGAGGTCAGCAGTTCGAGACCAGCCTGGGCAACATAGCAAGACCCCAATTCTACACACATACACGTAAAAATACTTCTTTTGATACCCCAATCTGCCCACCAGCTACCACTCTACTTTGCTCCCCTTTTATACAAAGCTCCTTACAAGAGTTGTCTATTTTCACTATGTTCTCTTTCAGTTCTCCCTAAAACTATTCCAAATAGGGTTTGAGTCTCATAACTCTGCTGAAATTTTCTTGAAAAGGTCACTAAGGACTTTTTCATTGCAAAATCCAATAAATAATTTTTATTTCTTATCTTATTTTGTCTACAGGCAGCATTTTGTATGCTTTTTTTCATTTGTCTTCTAGAGCAATACATTTTCCTGGCTTTATTTTCTACTTTATCAGTTACTTCTTCACAAACTGCTTTGTGAATTCTTTCTCTTCTGCACTACTTCCAGGGCCCAGTTCTTCTATTCTTTCCTTACATTTGCTTTGTTAATGATCACATTCAGTTTCATGGCTTTAAACATCATCTTTATACCAATATCTCCACCTCAGTTTTTTCTTCCAAGCCCCAGAGTTGTGTATCCAATTGCTTATTCAATATTTCCACTTGGAAGTCTCATAGATATGTCAAAGTCAACATACTCAAATTAAACGTCTTTATTTCTTCTGCTTCTTCTCCCCATCCCACCTCATCAGGCCTGCTTCTCCTGTAAACGTCTCCTCATTTGATAGCAACTCCGTCCTTCTACTTGCTCAGGTTAACAATCTTGTAGTCAAGTTTGACTTTTAACTTTCTCTCATACCCCACATCCAATCCACCAGGAAATCCCTAATGCCTCTTCTTTCAAAACAAATACAATAAATGCCTTTGTTTCTACTACCTTGATCTGAGTCACCATCATTTCTTGCTTACATACCTACAGTTGTCTGTGGGCTTCTACCCTAATTGGTCTCTAGGCTTTCTTCCCTTGTTCTCCTATTCACATCCTTCTTGGTTTATGATGGGATTATGTCCTGATGAAATCCATTGCACATTTAAAATATTGTAAGTTGCGAGTGCGTTTAATACATTTAAACCTACTGAACATTATAGCTTAGCTTAGTCTACCTTAAATGTGCACAGAACACTTACATTAGCCTACACTTGAAAGAAATAATCTAACATAAAGCCTATTTTATAATAAAAGTGTTGAATAGTTTGTGTAATTTATTGAATACTGAGGTGCACTTTCTGCTGAATGTATATTACTTTTGCACCATTGTAAAGCAGAAAAATTGTAGGCCAGGAACTGTCTGTAATCTCTTCTCAACCTGGAAGCTGGAGTGATTCTTTAAAGTTCTAAGTCAGTTCATACCTCTGCTTTGCTCAAATCCCTGCAGTGGATTTCATTTTACACCAAGTAAAACTGCTCCCTCACAGTAGCTTACAAAGCCCGATATTGTCTGATCCCCATAACCTGTCTGACCCCATGTCCTTCAGTCTTTGTCATCCTCACTTCACTCTGGCCACATTGGCCATCTTACTATTCTTTTAATACACTGGCCATACTCTTGCCTTAAGCGTTTGCACTAACTAGTTGTTTGCACTAGCTAGTCCCTCTGTCATCAACATTTGTCCTCCAAATATCCATGGGCTAATTCCTTTAACTCCTTCAAATCTTTCTTCAAATGTCTTCTCATCAAAGCCTACCCTGACTACCCTATTTAAAATTACAACCTACCCTTCCATATCTACATTTCCAGTCTTTTACCCTACTCCTTTTTCTTCTTTTTTTATAGTATGTAATATCCTGTAAGATACTCAATATTGAGGGTCTTCTACCACTAACACGTAAGCTTCACAAGGGCAAGGATTTTTGTAGGCTTTGTTTACTTTTATGTCTTAGTAGCCAAGAACAGTACCTAGGACATAATTGACCCTCAAAAAATAATCTGTTGAGGCTTGACAACATAGCTTAGTGAGGGTGCCAGTCACATACACCGAGGCTGATGGGTTTGAACCTGGCCCAGGCCAGCTAAACAACAATAACTGCAACCAAAAAATAGCTGGGCGTTGTGGTGGGTGCCTATAGTCCCAGCTACTTGGGAGGCTGAGGCAAGAAAATCACTTAAGCCCAAGAGTTTGAGGTTGCTGTGAGCTGTGACGCCATGGCACTCTCCTGAGGGTGATATAGTGAGACTCTATCTAAAAAAAAAAAAAAAAAAATCTGTTGAATTAATACTTATGTAGTTTTAGGCATGACTTCAGAGCACAGGTGACCAAAAATTTGAGTCCATTGAGTGGTAATTTCATATATCTCTGTGGTACCTTCTATTTTTAGACTCCTTCCCAGGTCATTACCAACTCTCTTTCTCCTGCTTGCTCAGATAGTCTCCTGGGGATTAGTCTTATAAAATTCTACCAACGTTATATAATAAAATATTCAAAGAGTTAAAAAAGACATAAATAGCAAAAGGTAGGTCATTTAACTTTCCCCCCAGCCTTGAATTATTTAAAAAGAAGGAGCTCTTAGGAGCTCTATGTTTCCTTCTTTCTCCCAGGGCCTGTTCCTATGTTTGGTTCCTTGATTTCTAGGCTTTGGTGGTCGGTTTTAGGAAATATTTCTATAGGATGAGGCAAAATGCTTTATACCAAGAAGCCCCTTAATAAATAAATCTGTACCACTGTCCTGCAATCTAAATTCTGGTTTATTGAACCACTTACTTGTTGCCAGTTTCTAAAAGTTTCTCTGCCTAGGCCCAACTTAGATATAGTCTAATTGACACATTTATTGCTTCTCCTAGCTTTTATCTGGTTTTCTACCTTTGGTCCACCTCATTAAATCATTGAAAATGTTTTGTACGGGTGGCGCCTGTGGCTCAGTCGGTAAGGCGCCGGCCCCATATACCGAGGGTGGCAGGTTCAAACCCGGCCCCGGCCAAATTGCAACCAAAAAATAGCCGGGCGTTGTGGCGGGCGCCTGTAGTCCCAGCTGCTCGGGAGGCTGAGGCAAGAGAATCGCTTAAGCCCAGGATTTGGAGGTTGCTGTGAGCTGTGTGATGCCACGGCACTCTGCCGAGGGCCATAAAATGAGACTCTGTCTCTACAATAAAAAAGAAAAAGAAAATGTTTTGTACTTCCTGTCTACCTTGAAACCTAGCTCTCTGACTGCATTTATAATAGTGCCCATACTCCTCCTCCCTGAACTAGATTCCAGGCTATTAAGAATTCGATCGAGAAACAAATCCCTACCATGGTTGGTATCATCCCCTTGGCTATTAGCTTTCATCCTTGTGGGAAGGGCTCTCTTGAACCAGATTGGTCCTCAGCACAGGGATTGGCAAAGGCTAAGGAGTCTTAATAAACTAAGGTATGAATCGTGTGAGAGATGTTGTGGAGAGAGGATAGCAGTGAAGTGACCATTAGGTAGGTATAAAGGATTGTACTATATTGCACAAAAACACATATGAAGAACTGGTGGTGAGATCTTTTAACAGTCAGGATTATTGGTAACCAAATAATTGATCATTTCTAAGTAAAAAATATTCCCCTCACAACTGGAGACCTGGCATATTGGGCTAGAACTCTATACACCACATTGGTCTCTTTTTATTTGCATTCTCTTCTTTTCATTTTCCCACAGATCTTACAAAAGCCACTGTGGTAGTTAGGCTCAGTGGAAATAGGAAAGGATGAAAGCTGATCTGGCCAAGTGTTTCCTTAGCTTTTGTCCTTACCCACTGCGCATCTTCCCTTTCTAGGGTGGGACCTGTACAGTCTTTAACATCTCTTGGTCAGTCTTTTCTTTAGGTCTTCCCTTAGGTGATTTTCTGCTCTGGCTCATTGCCTTTGGGGTGGAGTAAGGGGTTGTCATTTTCTGAGGTGGAAATCAAAGGAAATAAAATTCCTCTCCCACCCTTTTTCTCTGTTTTGGTGGGTTGGAGGGCCAAGGCCTTGACAGATAATGTTTTATTATCAGCAGGTGTTCAAGATGCCCTGTAACCAGAGCCTAGATTTGGTCCTTCCTTCATCCCCTCACCTGGAGATGAACTCTGGAGTAGCTGTTCTCTTGCCTAGGGTCAGCCCAGTGTCAGGGCTGCCTGTTCTAGCCTCCTAACCAAGCCTGAGTAGGGGTTAGCAAACTTAAGAAACTTACTCCCACAAGCCATGCCTTCCTGCAAGGAAGTAAAGAGTTTATCAGTTAAGAAATGCTAAATTAAGTCACTCTCCTGCTTAGTGAAACCTAGATCCAAAAGAATGTGAGATGTACTCTATCTGGAAACAATCTGGGCATTTCAGACTACCTGGACTGTAGCCAGGAATGAGGGCAGCGGAGTATAGAAATTCTGAACTGAGGAACTAGAAGTCTCAGGAAGTAGCTCTTTACCTCAAGCCTGATCATGTCCATTTAGGAAAATTTCCTCCCAATCAGGCCTGTCTTGACTCCTCTGCAGATACATACTTAATCTTTCTCCAGGCTCCTTCTCGCAGCACCCACCCACACCTCTGCCGTGGTACCACCACACTCCTGGTCTGAGTTGATGTCTGAATTGAAGTGTATCTTTTCACCTCTATTTCTTTTCTCCTTATATTCTGTCTTTTTCTGGAATCTCCTTAATTCCTAGTCAGGCCTGTTTAATTTTCCACAGGTACTAGAGTTTAGGGTCATCACTGAGCAATTTCAGGTCAGGTCCCTCTATCACCATGTCAGCCATGGATTAGGCAGATACCCTGCTGAGAATGAGTATTTTGAGGTAAACTGATGGCAGATAACTCAGGCCTGTCACTTGGCCTTCTGTCACTTCAACTTCCTAACCTTGAAACCTGCCAGGGTTTCCTTTCCTGGAGAGTGACTGTGTATGCAGAACTTATTTATTTTTCTCCAGACCCTCTCCTCAGAATCCTTGCCCATCATTAAACATGGAGTCCAGTGTTGCCAGGCAGTAGCACAAGTCTGGAGAGTGTGTGGCCTTTAACAGACTGTCCATGCTTGGACCTTGGGCTTAGTCACTGCTGATGGTTGTTTTAAATAATTTTCATTTCTCATTTGGATGTTTGGTTTGATTCAGTTTCACTGTGTCTCTTACAATATTTTTACTATAAAATATTTAATATACGGAAAGAACATATATGACATATAGATGGTATAACAAATACTAAATACCATACATCCCATGCTCATTACATTTTAAAACACTTCATGAATAGTAATATTCAATCCCTCATTCCTTCACTTCTCCTTTTCTGTTTGCTCTTAGTGGGATTAAAAAGAGTGGGAAGAGCAGCTGAAGAAGCCTTGAGGGTCATTCTGTTCCCCAGATTTACATTTGTCTTGTGGGAGTTTAGGTATTGACCATTCTGTGTTACTTTCATAACAGAAAAGCTGTTCAGGGCACAGTATATGCTCTTTGGGTTTTTTGCCCTGTCAATAAAATGGAAAATCTATTTAAGACACATCCTCCAAAAGGACCTCTAACAGCTTCGGTTTCTTCTTCTGGTCATTTATATCTCTCTCTTGCCCTTGCCTTCCCTAAACCTAAAGATCTACGATGTTTCAGATAGTGCCATGACTTCTTTATTGATCATTCATCCTCCTCCATTTCATCTAGCTCTGATGAGCTCACTATCTACCAATAAATCACTCTGTTTGCCAGGTGTAGCCACACAGGCAGAGGACAGTCAACTTTCCCTCTTCCCTGAGGTATTTGACATTAATAGTACTTCCTATAGCAGGTTGATGGACATTAGCAGCTATGGGCTTTGCAGAATTGAGGGTAAATATGCCCTGAAATATTTAGGAATTTATAATCTGGCAGGGTTTTAATACATATCAATATACACAGTATGCTATAAACATGTGCTAGTGAATACATTGTTTAAAGTATTATCTCACAAATTGTCAGGAAGAAAATCTCCTTAATTAGCTTAAGTAAAAAGGAGATTTACTGAAAAGGTACAGGGACATCTCTCAGTCCTAATTTCATATATCTATCCATGCCTCACAGGAACTGGACAGGCAGCTCCTTTCTCTGGGATCTCATGATCTCTCATCTTTGTTTCTTTTTTATTTTTTTTTTAATTTTTTTTTTAGAGACAGAGTCTCACTTTGTCACCCTCGGTAGAGTGCCTTAGCGTCACAGCTCACAACAACCTCTAGCTCTTGGGCTTAGGTGATTCTCTTGCCTCAGCCTCCTAAATAGCTGGGACTTCAGCCACCTGCCACAGTGCCCGGCTATTTTTTTGTTGCAGTTTGGCCGGGACTGGGTTCGAACCTGCTACCCTCGGTATATGGGGCCGGCGCCCTACTCACTGAGCCACAGGCGCCGCCCTCTCAGCTTTGTTTCTATTCATACAGACCATTGGCTGACAAAAGGTTTTGACTTCCCTTGTTATTAACTCTTGGCTGGCTCTGGTTGATATTTCCATTTTAGCATCCACTGTTACCCAACAAGTTGTTAGAGTAGGGGTTTTTACCCTGGAGTCTGTGGATCCTTTGGGAATCTGTGCTTAGAGTTCAGGGTTTCATGAATCAAATAGGGGGAAAGTTACATCTTTATTTTCATTAACCTGTGACTGGAATTTAACATTTCCTTCAATTATAAATGTGAGCAAAAAGTCACCATGTATTAGCAGTATCTCTGACTTTGTCACCAGTAGAAATCACAGATATTTTCATGTCATTTTATACTTGCTGCAGATATCTTGAAATATAATTTATGCTCATTACTACTTGAAATTATGGCAGTTGTTAGACCCACTATTAGAACTTATGATTTAACGTGTTAATAAAGAACTACATATAATATTACAGACTTGTTTTTTAATATTTGGATAATAGTATTTTAATTAATTGGTTTCCTTTGTAATCCTATGAATTTTGTTTTATGCATTTAAAAGGGGTTTCTAGCCTTCATCGGATTTCCAGAAGAGTCGATGGCACATAGAAAGGCTTAGCATCCATGCACCGTGGCTTTTGGATCACATGCCTGGTGGAGAGAATCTGATTGGCATAGGGATTGACTTCTCCTGGGTCATATGTCGACCCTTAATCTAACTGGCTGGGACCAGGGGGTCAGTGTCTTGTAGTACAGATTTGTTCCCCCATTTCTTGACTTTTCCAGGACATAGTCACCCACAGGAAGACATTCCTCTTGTGGGACATATGGGATATGTGGGACATTAAGGGAGCATAACTGAGCTGGCCCCCTTAGTTTACTTTGTAGTCATTTGTATTTCATATAGAGAACGGTTTCCTTCTGTAGTTATATTGTACTGTCCATCTAGTCATCAAAGGAACAAGGTAATAGTGTGGCTGGATCAGTATGATTCCAGAATGAGCCCTACTGCTGGTACTAAGTGATGTCACATTATTATGGTTAGAATACACATTAAGGGGTTGGAATAGCAACGTTTTGATGTTGAATGAAAAAATACGTTTCCTCCTCCCTCCCCCAGGATTACTGGATTCGGGGAGAGCTCTTATTCTTCTACATCCATTTTCTCCAAATAATAGATTGTTCTGTGGTAAACCTGTCATGGATCATTGCCTCGGTATATTTACAGAATATGCAATGTCCTTATGCTAGGAGAACAATGTGATACTTACCTGCTCAAAGAGGGGCAAAGAAGACTAATGCTGAGGACATGCATTCTTCTAACATAAGGGTGAGTTAGCAATCTGAGTGCAGAGATTTCCAGGGAATCTCATTTTCCTGGGACATTTGCATACAGATTTAGTTGCAAAACATCATTTCCCACATAATGCTGTTTCTTCTTCCCAGCTTTCCTATAGTCACATCATTAATTCTGATAGATCATTGGTGGCAATGATTTGGACCAAGGCTAATGGTTGGCTACTTCTGTGGATTTCCTTCCTATTTTCAATTCAATATATTCTGATTTTATGGACATACCTTTACCTCAGGCCCATCCTTCCGACCCAAGTGAATACAGTTGCTTCTGTTTGCCTCTAGCATAGGTTTGTTAGCGGCTGAGGCTAAAAAATCTCTGATAGGGATAAAAAAAATTCCATCTGGTTTCTGCTCTTTTCTCTGAGCAGACTTTATGTAGACCTATATCAGAGAAATGAACATATTTTGATAAGCCTACATTCATTCATGTATTTTTTTTGTATCTAGAATAATCTAGCTCAGCGAAGGTACCAGGTGATTCTTAAATGAATAAATGTGTTTGTTTCTGTGGCCTGAGGCTTTATCCCTAATTCTGGTTTTAGAGACATTATCTCCTGCTATCAAGCTAGTATTTATTCATTAATTTTATGCACACATACATACACCCTTGTTTGATTAATAAAAAAAATTAAGGCAGCTTTTTCAGTAGCCCTTTGAATTTTGTTATCTCCCAGTCCTGGAAAAGAGTGTTCGCTTGGCCTTTCCCCAGAGATTTTGTGCAGAATATATTTCCTAGGGTCTAATTCAACGTCGCTAAACCTCAGACTGACTTAGCGGGAAGCAGAGTTTAGGATGAAGTGAGACTCAAGGGTAGAGAAGTTCAGACAATGGGGAGGAGCCATCAAATTCAGGGCACTAAATTTGAAATTTGAAAGGTATCAAGGACTCATCACTTTCAGGTTCAGTAATTTCATCTTCACAGGACTTAGGAAGACTCTTGCGTCCCTTAGTCTATCCCCTACCCCACGCTTTACCCCAGCTAGTACACACATATACTTTGCCTGATACTGAACACACTTGCCCTTAAAATGCTGATACAAATAGCTTTATAAGGAAGAACTTGCAGAAATGACCTGAGGTTTTGCCCTAGCTTAAACTCCACTGGCTGTAGGCACTGTAACATAGGACTACAGAAGAAAGAATTGAGAAGCTCCCAAAGTTCCAGCTTCTTGCTTTCTGGACTCAGCAAGAGACTGGCAATCAAGGGCTCATATCTAACTGGCCTAGTTAGAAGGGGGTCTTCAGCCAATATTAGGATAAACTTTAATCCCAAATCTTTTCCACAAATATAGACCGTAAGCTCCATGAAGGTAGTGGCCCCGTCTCTACCCTCAAACTGAATTTCTAGCACATATTTCAGTGCCTAGCCTGGATAGTTGGTACATATATGCTGGATGAGTGACCCTGAACTCTAGAGGATCATAGGGTCTCAGATAGGAAACTAGTAAACAAATAATTGACACTTAACATAATTATTTGAGGAAAAAGAATAGAATACTTACTATAAGAGCAAATACTTGTGATGGTTTGGTCAGTGGGCTACAAGAGGTCATGTTTAAACTGAAGCCTGAAAGAACCAGCCACTTCAAGAGTTGGGCTACACAGATAATGTAGGAGACACCCATAACCCCTTAGCCAGTTAGTGCTGAAAGTCTGCATGCCTATTGATCTAGATTTTTACAGGGTATTTGTGGAAAAAGAAGGACCTACTGTTGATTCATGGTTAGTCTGTTCACTGCTGCCCCCACCCCACACTGTTCTGTACATATCCAGCTTTGTTTGTAATGCCTCAGACCTAGCGCTATTGACTGGGAATCAAAGGCTCCAGTGTGTGGCTGGCCATGAAGAACAATTATTTGTTTATGTGTCTGACTCCCCAACCAGACTATGAGCTCCTTGAGGGCAGTGAACCCTGTCTTATCCTTAGGGCACAGCACACTATCTGGAATACTCAACAATTTTGTTTAATGATTTGAATTAGTAATAACAGTTAATATTTATTGACCACCTCCCATGTACCAGGCACTATAATGAGCATTTTATATGCATTATCTCATTTAATCCTTATAATAACTCTATAATACAAGTAAAATTATTATTATTTCAAGAGACAGGCTGTCTAATAGCTGGGTGGTGTGGCGGGTGCCTGTAGTCCCAGCTACTTGGGAGGCGGAGGCAGGAGAATCTCTTGAGCCCAGGATTTGGAAGTTGCTGTGAGCTGTGATGTCATGGCACTCTACCCAGGGTGACAGCTTGAGGCTCTGTCTCAAAAAAAGAAAAAAAAGAAAAGAGACAGGCTGTCACTATAACCACTATAACCATAGCTTGATCCTCCCACTCAGCCTCCCTAATAGCTGGGACTATAGGCGTGCATCACCACACCTGGCTAATTTTTGTTTTTTTATAGAGATAGAATCTCACTATGCTGCCCAGGTTGGTCTCAAACTCCCCGCCTCAAATGATCCTCTTGCATTGGCCTCCCAAAGTGCTGGGATTACAGGTGTGAGCTTGCAGTTAGTATTATTCCCAGTAAACAGAGAAACTAAGGTACTTAGAGAGATGAAGCAGTGGACCTGGGATTTGAATATAAGCAGTTTAGCTCCAGAATCCATACTGTTTTCCTGAAATAAAGTGCTTTTCCTGGTTGCCTTCAAGTAGCTGAGATAGGAACTCTCAAGAGAGCAGAATTAAAAAAAATAAAAATAAATATAAAAAAAGAGAGCAGAATTAATATGTTACATACATTATCTCATTTTAACAATCCTTGTCACAACCCTCATTGATAGGAATTATTTTACTCATTTTTTAGTGAGAAAAATCGAGGCTCAAACACAATTAAGTCACTTGGCTAAGATCATAAAATGAACATGTATGTGGTGGACTTATTTTCAGAATGAGGTCTGTCTGACTGTAGATCGTGTGGTCTTTCACCGTTCTATGCTAACACTAGTCGCTCATTCACTGGACAGGTATCTGTTCCACTGACTGTGTTGAAGTCCTTTTAAAGTAGTTGAAGCCTGTTGGGAGCCTGAGAGTCTTTTCCTAAAAGAGGAAACAGAATGGAGAATAGACAAAGGAGAATGGGAGAGGAGAGATTTTATCTTTTTTTTGTCCTTTAAAAAAATTGTTATAATCCATACCATGAAATGTGCTGAAAAGTGTATACCAAAAATATACAAGTCAGTGGTTTCAGTATATTCACAAGGTTGTACAATCTTTTTTTGTTTGTTTGTTTGTTTTTTTGCAGGTTTTGGACGGGGCTGGGTTTGAACCCACCACCTGCGGTATATGGGGCCAGCGCCCTACTCCTTTAAGCCATAGGCACTGCCCAATCTTTTGTTTTTTTGAGACAGACCCTCAAGCTGTTGCCCTTGGTGGAGTGCCATGCGTCACAGCTCACAGCAACCTCCAACTCCGGAGCTTAAGCAATTCTCTTGCCGCAGCCTCCCAAGTAGCTGGGACTACAGGCGCCCGCCACAATGCCTGTCTACTTTTTGGTTGTAGTTCTCTCTGTTGTTTGGCAGGCCCAGGCTGGATTTGAACCCTCCAGCTTTGGTGTATGTGGCTGGCGCCTTAGCCACTTGAGCTACAGGCACCAAGCTAGGTTGTACAATCTTAACTACTGTCTAATTCCAGAACATTTTCATTACCCCACTTCTCTTGGGTATAAACCTAGGAGTAGAATTGCTGGGTCATATAGTAACTGTGTTTATTTTATTTTACTATTTATTTATTGACTTATTTATTTATTTTTAATTCAGATTAATATGAAAGTACAAATTAGAATAATTGTTTGTGTTGCTAAGGTAAAGTTCAAGTTGGGGGTGTGCTATATACTGTCACAATGTATCCATCAGGTGAGAGCTTACCAACCCCCCTTCCCTTCTCTCTTTTCCCCTTTCCCTCCCTGCTCCCCCCACTTGAATATACTTGTGTTATTCTCTTGTATGGTCATGTAGTTGTTTTTCTATGAGGTTCATATTAGTATTGGTAACTTTATGTTTAAATTTTTGGCTGTTTTCTATAGTGATTTTTCTTTTGTTAATAAACTTAAAATTGAAACATAAGATGCAAATAGAAAAGTGCCCATAAGTGTACAGCTTTAGGAATTATTACAAAATAAACATAGCTGTGTAACTAGTACCCAAATCATGAACTAGAAAATTCTCAGTAGTCAGAAACACCCTCCTTGTTCTCTCTCAGTACCTACCACTTCCACAGGGTAATCACTATCCTAACTTCTAATATGATCATAAATTTTGTTTGTTTTTGAACTTCTTATAAATGGAATCATAGGGTATACCATTTTTTTGCGTCTGATTTCTTTCACTCAATAAAGTGTTAATGAAATTCATTCATGTTGCTGAATGTAGCAGCATTATTTGAATTTTCATTTGTGTATACTATTTCATTTTTAAGACTAACCCTAGCTATTTATCGACTTGTGTTGGGTATATACATAGGAAAGGAATGGCTGAGTCATAGGTGTGCATATGATTAGATTTAGTAGATATTGCCAAACTGTTTTCCAAAATGACTACATCAATTTATACTCACATAAGCAGTATATGAGAGTTCTAGTTGTACCATATCTTTGCCAACACTTGTTATTATTTTCTGCTTTTTTCCTTGTAGTCATTATGGTTAATATGTGGTGATATCCTATTGTGGTTTTAATTTCCCCAGTGAGGTTCTGTACATTTTTTCTAATGTTTGGTCATTTAGACATGACTAAGTCTTTCACCGGTTTTCTATTGAGGTGGCTTTTTTCTTACTGAGAGTTTTTCATAAATTTTCGAAATGAGTCCTTTGTTCATTATATATACCTTCTCCCACTCTGTAGCTTGCTTTTTTGCTCTCTTCCATGTGTCTTTTGATGAACAGAAGTTTCCAATTTTAATCTAATCTAAGTTGCCAATATTTTCCTTTATGGTTTGTGTCCTGTTAAGAAATCTTTACCTACTCAAAAAAAAAAAAAAAGAAAGAAATCTTTACCTACTCAAGGTCATGAAGATTAGGCCCTTATATGTATATGTATAGGGAGGTGATGTGTCACCCTATAGAGCAGCGGTTCTCAACCTGTGGGTCGCAACCAATGAAAATACATCCTGCATATTAGATATTTACATTATAATTCATAACAGTAGCAAAATTACAGTTATGAAGTAGCAACGAAAATAATTTTATGGTTGGGGGTCACCACAACACAAGGAACTGTATTAAAGGGACATGGCATTAAGAAGGTTGAGAACCACTGCTATAGAGTAAGCTCTCTCAGGGCAGAGAAGACACTGTCACCAGAGAGGCCGGCAGCAGGCAGGAGGGGGGTAGGGATCCCAGGGGAACATAGCTGCTGTGGGCTGTGTTCCCAGCTGTCAAGCGTGTAATCTGGAATGAAAGAGAATCCCTTTGGTAGTGGAGATCCTATGGAAACTACTGAGTCCTCTAAATCACCTCTGTGCCCTACAGTCCCAGCTGACTATCCTTGCCTTTTCTTTTCCACTAAATAGGAAACAAACAAAAAAAAAGAAACCTGTGCTCCTATACAGTGCTAGTGGCACAGGGCAGGGATCAAGAGCTTTCAGAGCCAGAATGCCTGCCTGATGGCCGTGGTTTTCTTTCTGTTAAAAAACCTGATGCCTTTTTCTTTTTGATTTCTACCACATTTTTTTATTTCCATTTGGGAAAAGGATGCTGAGGCGGCTGAATTCAGAGAGGTTGCCCAATGTTCAGACCCACTGTCCCCCTGCTAGGCTGGTCAGAGCCCCCTCCTTGAGCCAGAGCTGACAGAGCTGTTTGTTCTTTTTGGAGAAGGAGTGGGAGTAGAGAAAAGAAGGAATGAGAGTTGCTACTGCACTTTCTGAGGGGCTGTGAGGATCCGTCCCCCCCGGAAACCACTTTCGTCCCCTGAGCCCTTCTGCTACTCGTTAGTTGCTCTCCAGACTAGAAAGCCATGGTTTGTGCTGGGGCTGGGTGGGGCTCCAGGGACAGTTTAGGCTCTGGCCCTCCAAAGGGGAGGGGGTGGTTAGAAGTGAGCAGAGGGTCACAGCTCAGTCTGTACCATTTGCTTGTCACCTTGAGAAGTTCCACCTTGTCTAGCAAAACCTCCTTTCAGAGGCAGCCACCACAAAGGGCTCTTATGAGAGCAGCTGCCCCTACCCCCACCTCCACTTCCACTCCCTTTACCATTATTTTTCTTTTGGGGCAGAGCTGAGGGGCCTTCCTGCTATGACTCTGAGGGGCTGTAGGGCTGTACTTATTTTAAAAGGAGATTCAGAGTCTAGAGCTTCCCCATACCAGAGATTCATTTTTCTGATTTTTCCAGTACACTTGGAGGATACTCAAGGGGTGAAGTAAGGCTTTCCTTCTCTAGGGAGCATTTTGTCTTTTTTCTCTCTCACCTGTTGAGCTATTTGGAGGATTAAGAAAGTGGTGAGAGCTAACTTCTAGTACTGCTAGACTTCAGCGCAGGGACCGACTTCCTTATGGGGTCAAGGGCAGGGGGAGGAATGGATGTCTCATTGGGTGAGTCTAAGAGGCATTTTGGTGTAACGGTTCAAGTGTAGGTTTTAGAGTTCAACTTCCCGGGTCTCCTGCTTCCCATTCTGCTGTTTTCTTTGTCAAGTTACTTAATGTCTTTGAGTCTTTGTTTTCTTGTATATAAAATGAGAACAATTTTATTTTTATTTTTTTAATGATATAAAATCTATTTTTTATTTTTATTTATTTTTTTGTGTGTAGAATCTAGATTTATTTATTTATTTATTTATGTATTTATTTATTTTTTATTGTTAAATCATAGCCGTGTACATTAGTGCAATCAAGGGGTACAATGTGCGGGTTTCATATACAATCCAAAATGTGAGAATAATTTTAATGCCTAGCTGATAGGATTACTATGAAGGTTAATTGAGATTATGTATTAAAATTTATATCCTAGTACCTAGCACTTAGAAAACATTAAACAAGTCAATTAATCTCACCAATACTATTCGAGTCTTCTGTTTAGACCCCTCTTTTTGGCCTTTCTTCCCACGCCTCTCTTTTGACTCTGCAGTCCAAGGAGCTAGCAAGGCCCCAAGCTGACCTAGAAAAATCTGAATCATGTAAGTAGGACCTGGACTTTATCTCAAATTGTTTTGAACTCTGCACTTTATCTTACTCCACTGTATTTCCAGCCTCTCTTCCAGAGAGAGTAAAGCAGCAAGATTATCCCAATCCGGAGGGAGGACACGAAGAAAGTGTAGTGACTTGACTAGATTGCATACGTGCATATGCTCATTCTCCCACCTTGTTTTAAAAGGGGGGAGGGACTATAAGAGCTGTACTAAAATTTATTTAATTGCAGGGTCCCTAAACTATAATTAATTTATAAGGTCCTATGCCATAATTAATCTGCAAGGTTCCTAAACACAAGATCAAGTTCAGGCTTCTCCATGTTCTTTTTCCTTCTACCCCAGCACTGAGTAGATGCTCAGGGGGCAAGGGCTGGTCACAGAGCATGGCAAGACCAGCATGGGTGGGCAGAATGGTCAGGGAAAGCCTAGTTGCAGGATAGACCCAAACAAAGCTGAATCAGACCAAACACAGGAGTGGGGTCAGCTGTCTCGTTGATTTCACATACGGCCCTTCAAGGGCAATGTGCCTTGTGTATTTAGGGTACTGTGTTCTTTCCCTAATCACAAAGTTCACTGATAGGTGAACTGATGGGGGGTATTCTGTGAGGGACAAAGAGAGGACCCTCTCAGGGTTGGATTTGTGTTGAATTCAGAGACAGCTCACCCAAGTGAAAACTTAGATGAGGAAATGAAGAGAAAGGAAAGTGAAATGGTTGTTTCTTAAAAGTCTAGAGATCACTCTCAGATTTTTCTGTCCTGTTAATTGTTTTTCTCTCAGACCCTGAAGAAACTGTGAAAGTAATCCCATCAGAAATAATTTGGCTATTAACTTTTTGGATGATATATCCCCAGGTCATGTTTTACTATTTTCCAAATAGCCCAAATTGAATCTGTATAACTTAAAAATGGAAATGACATAGCAGAGTGTTTTGCACCAGCCACAACAGGAAGGAGGAAGTGATGAGAAGGAGTTCCTGGTGAATCAACGGTGGAGAAGCTGGGCCACGTAGAATACTTGCACTAAAATGTTGTGGAAAGCAACCTGCATGTGCTTTATGCAATTCTGCGGAGAGTAGTAGCTTTACCTCTGTTATTACACCTGCTTTCCAAAAAAGAGGGTGGATAGAATGAAGGTAAAACTTTGGCCTCTTGGATAGATCCTGAAGAATTGGGGAATAATAGAGATTTTTGAGAAGCAACAAAAACCGTTTTGAGGAGGTAAGGAGACATGATGCATACTGAGCATGCACCATTTGCTTGGGTATTGGTCTTGTTTTTCTGGTGAGGTAGGCTAAAAGAAAGTAGGATTTAAAACCAGGCCTTCTGATACAAAAGCCATGATGCTTGGTCTTTCCTAGAGACTGAAGAGTAGACTAGAGTGGAGATGTTGGATAGTGCACTACCTTCAGGTTACTAGCTAGATTTCCATGATCCTGTCTCCCTGATTTGGGCCCTGACTAGTCACTGAATTGTTAAAATATCATATGCTTTGAGATGCCAGTAGAGAAAAATTAATGCAGATGTTCCTCGATTTACACCGGGGTTACATCCTAAGTTGAAAATATTCAGAGTCAAAGTGTATTTTTGTCTTATGATATTTTTAATTTTCAATGGATTTAATTTTAGAGTTATCCCAATTGTAAGTCAAAGGAGCTTAATGAATGTCTATCGATTTTGTGTCATCAGTAAAAGAGAAAAATCTTAAGTTAGGGACCACCTGTGGCTGGATCAGACCTGATTTCTCTATGTGCTTTAGCATTAGGACATTTCTTGCGCCTACTTGGCTCAGTGTACCTTGCAAAGGGAAAAAGCAGACATTTCTTGGGAACTTACTCTATTCTCTCATTAATCCTTTCACAGACTTTACCATGAAAATGTTGCTAGTCTCAGGCCCCCTTCCCCTGACTCCCAATATTTTTCTTTCTCTGTCTTTTCCTCTTTCCCTCAAAATAAGACATTAAGTATAATCATTTGCCCAAAGTGTCATAGCTAGCAAATAGAAGACCACCTTAGGTATAAATCCAATAATTTGAGATTTTAAAGACAGAACTTAAGTACATTTCTATTTCCCCTTTTTCCTAAGAATTTCTCTCCTTGGCCTGGCACCATGGCTCACTCCTGTAATTCTAGCACTCTGGGAGGCTGAGATGGGTGGATCGCCTGAGCTCAGGAGTTTAAGACCAGCCTGAGCAAAACCAAAACTCAGCCTCTAAAATAACCAAACAAATAGCTGGGCATTGTGACAGGAGCCTGTAGTCCCAGCTACTCGGGAGGCTGAGACAAGAGAATTGCTTAAGCCCAAGAGTTTGAGGTTGCTGTGAGCTATCTTGCCACAGCACTTTACCAAGGGCAACAAAGTGAGATTCTGTCTTAAAAAAAAAAACAAAAAAGAATTTCTTTCCTAATTCCTAGATAGTCTTTATTCTTCCTTTGAGTGAGAAGCTACTTTCAATTTTGTTTTTGAGACAGAGTCTCACTTGGTCACCCTGGGTACAGTGCCATGGAGTCTTAGCTCACAGCAATCTTAAAATCTTGGGTTCAAGTTATCCTTTTACTTCAGCTTCCCAAGTAGCTGGGACTATAAGGTGCCCGCCACACACCCAGCTATCTTTTTTTTTTTTTAAAGGAACATTTTTTTTTTTTTTTTGGCAGTGTTTGGCTGGGGCTGGGTTTGAACCTGCCACCTCCAGTATATGGGGCCGATGCCCTACTCCTTTGAGCCACAGGCACCGCCCGACCCAGCTATTTTTTAAGAGATGGGGTCTCGCTCTGGTCAGGCTGGTCTCGAACCTGTAAGCTCAGGCAATCCCAAGTGCCTCAGCCTCCCAAGTGCTAGGATTACAGGAATAAGCCACTGCACCCAGCCAACTTTCTTTTTTTTAATGTTGATGCTTTCCTTGGGCATTGGATTAACCTTTCCTTCTGACTCTCTTTCCTTCTTCCTTTTACTAATGAAGCTAGGTCTGTGTTATAGATTCAGAGGCCAATTCTGGTTACCTTTAATTTAGGAATTTCATTTTAGGTTTTGTTTATTTATTTATTGAGACAGGGTCTCACTTTGTTGCCCTCAGTGGAGTGCCATGGAGTCATAGCTCACAGCAACCTCAAACTCTTGGGCTAAAGTAATCCCCTTGCCTCACCCTCCCAAGTAGCTGGGACTACAGGCACCTGCCACAATGCTGGGCTATTTTTCAGAGATGGGGTCGTGCTCTTGCTCAGGCTGGTCTTGAACTCCTGAGCTCAAGCAATCCTCAATCCACCTGCCTCAGTCTCCCAGCATGCTAGGATTACAGGCATGAGCCACTGCACCCAGCCTCCTTTTAGGTTTCTGAGTCATTCCTTTGTAGCATCTACCTTACTCTCTAGAGTGGATTCATCCTTGACTCCTCTCCCACCCTACACCAGTCCATCAGCTTGAAGGTATATTGGCCATACCTTCAAATATATTTAGAATCTCATTACTTCTCACCACCTCCACTGCTACCACTCCATACCCCATCATCTCTCACCTGGGTGTTGTAGCAGCCTCTCAGCAAGTCTGCCTACTTTTTCACTTGCCCTTTTACACTCAGGATGATCCTTTTAAAATGTAAATCAGATCATTTCAAACTCATAAGCTCTAATGGTTTCCCATCTTATAGAATAAAAGGTAATATGCTATATTATTTCATGATTCCACCTAAACATGGACACATATTCACATTCTTGCCCTGCTTTTCCTCTAATATAGGGTAACCATCTAATTTATCATTAAAATCGAGACCTTTATGGGAGAGAAAGGGAACCTTATTAATAATTAAATTGGAGCAGCCTGGTGCCTGTGGCTCAAGTGGCTAAGGCGCCAGCCACATACACCTGAGCTGGCGAGTTCGAATCCAGCCCGGGCCCGCCAAACAGCAATGATGGCTGCAACCAAAGAATAGCCAGGCATTGTGGCGGGTGCCTTGTAGTCCCAGCTACTTGGGAGGCTGAGGTAAGAGAATCGCCTAGGCCCAGAAGTTGGAGGTTGCTGTGAGCTGTGTGAAGCCATGGTACTCTACCGAGGGTGATAAAGTAAGACTCTGTCTCTACAAAATAATAATAATAATCATAATAAAATTGGAGCAATAAACATAAACTGGGACTGTCTTGGGAAAGTGGAAATTTGGTCGCTTGACCCAGATAACCACATGGATCATCTCTCACTTCCAGATTGTTCTGAAATGTCACCCTCTCAGTGCAGCCTTACTTTATCCCTATTTAAAATTGTAGCACATCACTGCCCTCATTCCATATGCCTTTGCTGATTTATTTTTCTCTATGGTACTATCACCATCTGACAGAGTACAAGTTTTAATTAGCTGTATATTTCTTGTTGACCTCCCATTCTACAGGGAGAACAAGAAGGGAGGATTTTTATCTCCTGTTCACCACACTATATTCCCAGCATCTAAATAGTCTTGAACACCATAGATGTTAGTAAATACGTGTAAAATATGAATGTGTTGGCAGAGGGGGGAGTTGTGTTTTTTTTGAAACAGAGTCTCAAGGTGTCGCCCTGGGTAGAGCTGAGTAGAGTGCTGTGGCATCACAGCTCACAGCAACCTCAAACTCTTCCTCAAACTCACCGCCAACTTCAATGTATGTGGCCGGCACCCTACTCACTGAGCTATGGGTGCCGAGCACCGGCTATTTTGTTGTTGCAGTTGTCATTGTTGTTTTTTGAGCTGGCCCAGGCCAGGTTTGAACCTGCCAGCCTCGGTGTATGTGGCTGGCGCCCTACCCACTGAGCTATGGGTGCCACCCGGGGAGTTGTATTTTTTGAAGAGTTTTTCTCATTAAAGTTCTCTTCCTCATTTTTGTTGTTCCTTTCTCTTTATTTTGGCAAACCTTCTGGCAATTTGAAACCTTAGAGGAGTTTTCTAATGTGCTCTTATCCCTGAGAGATGCTAATGATGGGCATTACCACGATTCCCTAAACTGAGACTTGGGCTGCCTAGCAAAGGAATTTTGTGTCCAGACCAGCAGTGTTTGCCACATTGCAAGAGAGGAGAGGAATTTTTACCCTTAGGGAAGTCACGTGTTGGGGGCCCTGTCCTGGCAGTTGTGATATTGTGACATTCAGTGCCAGGCCCTTGGAGCAGTGCCAGTTTCTGAGGCTGGTGCCAGAATCAAAGGTTGATGCTAAAAGCTCCAGTTAATCTGTTTTCCCTTTTTCTTCTGTTTGTTAAATCTGTATCCTCAGACTGTGAGCCTGCACTTATAGGGTGAGCAGAAGTATATCAGCATCTAGCCTTTCCTTACCCAGGATTCTAAAACTTTCTCTCTCTTTTTTTTTTTTTTTTTTTTTTTTAGACAGGGTCTGTCTATTGCCCAGGCTAGAGTACAGTGGCCTGATCATAGCTCACTGCAACCTTCAACTCCTGGGGTCAAATGAGGCTCATGTCTCAGCCTTCTGAGCAGCTGGAACCACAGGTCCTCGCCACCATACCCAGCTAATTTTTTTTTCTAGAGGCGAGGTTTCACTGTGTTGCCCAGGCTGGTGTCCAACTTCTTCTGGCCTTAAGAATTCCTTCTGCCTTGGGCGGCTCCCGTGGCTCAGTCAGTAAGGCGCCGGCCCCATATACCGAGGGTGGCGGGTTCAAACCCGGCCCCGGCCAAACTGCAACCAAAAAATAGCCGGGCGTTGTGGTGGGTGCCTGTAGTCCCAGCTACTCGGGAGGCTGAGGCAAGAGAATTGCTTAAGCCCAGGAGTTGGAGGTTGCTGTGAGCTGTGTGAGGCCACAGCACTCTACCAAGGGCCATAAAGTGAGACTCTGTCTCTACAAAAAAAAAAAAAAAGAATTCCTTCTGCCTTGGCCTCCCAAAGTGTTGTGATTACAGGTGTGAGCCACTGCACAAGCCTAAAAGTTTCTTTTCTGGAACAGTCTCAAGAGGAAAAGGAGGGGTGAGAGTCAGGAGGTGAGAAACTTACCCACTTAATTCTAGTTGAAAGTGGCCATTGGGGTCTCTCCAGCAAATGCTGAGGGAGTTTTAGAATTTCTGGACCACTGGGAATGAGTTTTAGACATGATGAAGATGTCCGGGAGTTACTGGGATTATAGGCCCTAGGAACCAACATGGGCTGCAGTAGGGACAAGAAGAGGTAATACAGTGCCCTATAGGATTTCTGTAACTTTGGTTTTCCTACAGTTTCTGATATGGCTATATAGCAGGATCCAAAGTCTTAGTGAATTAGAGATGGGAGAGTAAAATAGCTCTTGTGCCTTTATACTAGAAGTAGTGAAGAAGTACTAAAGAAGTTTAAGTGAGTGTAACTTCCTGGAAAAGGAAACCTAGAGGAAGTTTCTGTTTCATCATTGTCAATATTAGTCTGGAGCCAAGGAAGCTTTGGCAAACGGTTAGTTATACAGTAGAGAAAGCCACTTTATGAAACAAAAGGAAAATCCCAGAGGTGCAACCTTAATTCAGAAAACAACAAAAAGTCCTTTGCAAAAAATCAATCTAGTGAATGTGACCTTAGCCTTCTAGTCTCATTTCCCACGAGATATAGCCACACATCCTATCTTTTCACACTTTTGTGCCTCACAAACTTGTAGCACACGCAGAGTCTAACTTTGCAAGGCTTACCTTCATATCAGTATCTCAGAAGCTTTTTGTAGGACTCTTGGTCAAAATTCATCCCTTTCTTCTTCTCTTGATTCCCATTACCTTCTGTTTGTCATTTGATTTTAGCAAGTCGCAGAAAACAGAACAAAAACAAAACAACATGTTTCTACCTATTTCCCACATGCAAATACGAACTCTGAGATAGGAACTCTGACTTATCTTTACATTAACTCAGACCTGTTAGGAGGAGGGAAGGACTGATTCATCTGTGTCTCCTGCCCCCAGTCCTGCAATGCCTGCCATGTAGTAGAATCTCAGTAACCTTTCTGCTGACTAGAATTGATTCTGGGTTAATTAGATGAACACTTTATGTGAGTAAGCTGACCTGAGTCTCTTTCCCTCCCCGCTCTGGGCAGTGACCCGCTTTGTGGCTGGTACACTGTGCTCCTGGCTCAATCATACTTATAGCAGGGGGTACTATTTGCTTTGCTTAGTCCTGACTCTAACATTCTCTCTTTGATCTGTGCCGCCTGCCCCAACCAGCCCCTGCCATTGTCCTGCCCCGAGAACTAGTGTTTCTGTTTCCCAAGCTCAGGCTCTCTGCCTGCTAGCATATTGTGAGAAAGGTGCCCAAGAAATCCGTGGTCATAGGAAACAGCTAGAATTGGATTAAAGGTCTAGCCTCTCAGCCCCTAAGGTTTCCCGTCCAGACTACCTGCCTCCTTTTTATCTATTTACTTTTTTCCTTGTCACCTTAGAGAGTTTGTTCCTTAGCTGGATGGCAGATGATTTGTCATATGAGGGATTGTAGGTTGTGATCCTGGGAGAGGCTGAGACTGCCCTTTTGACCAAAATTCTGTTGTTCAGAGAAGTACATAGAGTTGTTATTATATGTGTAAGCCCCGAAGCCAGACTGCCTGGATTCTAATCCTGCTCCACCTCTTACTAGCTTTGACTAAGTACCTCAGCCAAACCGGGTCAGCTAGTGCCACCATCCATTCATTTCCAAATAGTTATTAAGCCTCTATCATGCCCTGGGGGATGTACTAAAGCCCAGGGAAGGAGTAGCGAATAAGACAAAAACAGATTAATACATTCAAAGTACTTAAGGTGGTGCCTAGCACATAGTGAGTGTTCAGCAAATGTGGTAATATTCTGTTCCCAGTATTTTTCTGAAAATATGAGTTCTGATAATTAAGTTTATGAACTCATCCTAGAAAAATTGCTACCTATTTCATTGTTATGGTCACTTTCAAAGTACTCCCCTTGGGAAACTATGTACCCAATGCCTATGCCTAGTCCACACTTCAGAGCAGTTTTGGAACTCTTTTTCTCGAATGACCATCAGAGCTGTCAGTGTACGACACACAAAAACACTCAATAGCAATAATGAATACAACTAAGCAAGATACTGCCACATGTCAACACAAACACAGCTGTGAGACACTGATACAACAAAATTACGAAACCTTACCGAGTTGTTTGTACAGTGCTGCCAATGTAAGTGCATGGTGGCAAGTTTGCGAACTTAATTGCCAGACCTCATACAACAACAGCTCTGACGGTCATTTGAGAAAAAGAGTTCCAAAATTTCTTTGAAGGGTGGACTAGGTGCTGGGCATTAGTGCATAGCTTCCCATAGGGAGCGCTTCAAAGGTAACCATAGTGATATTCAGCAATGAGGTATGTAGCGCTTTTTCTAGGATCAGTTCATGACTTAATTGTCAGACCATGTGGATACTCTGGTGAGCAACCTTTGCCAGCAACTGCAGGAGCAGCTTTCTCAGAAGGGAAAGGATAAAGAAAGGGCCATTAGATCCAGGATAGCACTGGCTTTAATGTCCTTTCATTTCTGGTGCTTCATTTTGAGGTTAAATACACTAGGTGGGTAAAGATCACCTTGGCAAATGTATGTATCTGTTCAGTTCTGTAGACGGGGGAAATGACCTTAGACTGCCACATTCTGCCTAATCAATTTGAAAAGACACCACAGTGCCTACCAAGCAATGTATGAATGACCCTAAGAAAGGCTACATTTCTTGGGCAGTATGAAGTGAGAGTCTAGAAACTCCAGATATAAAAAAGGAGCGCAGCGAGCAGCATGCCTCTCTACTCTCAGGGCTTTCTGGCTACAGATGAGAAGACCTTCATCTGCAGTGGGAGGCTTGGAGGCTAGAGAGCTGAACCAAGGAAGGAGAGGTTGCCTTCTCTATTGCAGTACATTCCTCAGAGAACACTGTGGAAGAGGGCTTCTGTACTATTCCCGTCATAGCCGGCTAGCGGCAAAGCTTGACTCAAGGTTCCTGGTGTGTTGTCTGTAGTTTCCAGGGACAGTCTAAGCCTGATACAGTCTTTATTGGGGTAGGGTTGAAGTAGTATGTCACATTTCCTGGGGATCATCAAGCTTTTCAGCTACCTCCATACTCAGGGAAAGATAACACACAATCCTGACTATGCTTCAGCACCTACTTCCCTGTCTCTCATACTTTCTCATTCATTCTTCTCCCACTGAGAGTTTTCAGAAATGAATGCTCTTACAGCACAAAAAAGGGCCAATCCAAGATTCTTGGGTGGGTTCCCATGGGAGCTACTGGCATGGCTGCTCTTGGGGATCTTTTTTTTTTTTGTAGAGATAGAGTCTCACTTTACTGCCCTCTGTAGAGTGCTGTGGCATCACACGGCTCACAGCAACCTCCAGCTCTTGGGCTTACATGATTCTCTTGCCTCAGCCTCCCGAGCAGCTGGGACTATAGGCACCCGCCACAACGCCTGGCTATTTTTTTGTTGCAGTTTGGCCGGGGCTGGGCTTGAACCCACCCAGCCCCGGCCAAACCCTCGGCATATGGGGCCGGCGCCCTACTCACTGAGCCACAGGCGCCGCCCCATCTCTTGGGGATCTTCTAACTGGGTGTGAACCATGATAATTTGCATGCACAGGGACAGGTGAAGTAGTTCTGGTCCCTTTCCAGAATTCAAAAGTACAGCCAGGTTTGGGACTGCAGGACACCGTATGCTTTCATCTTGTTTTTATTGCACTTTGTTCAGTCTTCAGCTATTGCTTCAACTCAGTTCAGCCAAGTATACGAAACTTCAACCAGACCGAGCATTTTGCTGTGGATATAAACCCATGGTTCATTCCATAGTGAAGGAAACAGATAAATAATCATTATAGCAGTGTTTCTCAGTCCTCTTTTCATTATTACTTCCCTAAGAAATCTTTTAAGATTTTTTCCTCCCATCATGCCCTCTCAGGAAATTTTAATGCCACAGATATACCAAAAATCTGTTTATGTACTATGTGTACTATATATATCTGTGTTTCATACTTTGAAAGAGTATGTTTGTTCACCCCTCTAGAACTAGTTTTCACCCCCTTGAGGGAAATACCACCCCCATAGAGAGTCTGTGGCTTCTGGTAAAGCACAATGGGCCTGCAGTAGGGAACGTAAAATGGCAGGCGGGCCTCCAAAGCTCTGTCTACTTTACGTCTCCCATCTCTTCTGACCATCACAGCTCCATGATTCTTTTTCTTGTCTCTCAGTTTGTCATTCCCATTTCTCTCTCTCTCCCCTATCCTGGACTTTATCCTTTTTCTCTCTCAAGTACAGAAGTTTAGGAATCTATACAACTCAGGGACAATGTAAGGAAGGTGATTTCCTCAAACAGCCCTCTGAGAAGTCACCCCTTTGGAAGAAAGAGCCTACAGACCTGTAGGGTATTCATGGGAAAACATAGTTGGGAATGGAGGAAATAAAGATACATGTTTAGAGTTGCCTTTCAGAGGAGAAGACTCCCCAAGAAGTCTTTATATTGGTCCCAACAGGCTTGGATATGGATGCCTTCTATTGGATCTAACTGCTTAATATAAATTTGTCTAGAGGGATGTCATTTCTGCCAGTGGGATCAGATCTCTTCTCTGGCTATACAGTATAACCAATGATAGAATCCTTCCTCTACAGAAATTACCAGAGGCGTGCAGCATCAGCGATGGAAGACCCTTTGTCCTGAATCTGCAGGGTCTGTACATGGCAGTCACCAAACACGAGTTCCAAGTGGGACACAAGCATCAAGACATTGGTGAGTATCCAGAGGTATCTGTTCTGCCTAGATTAGTGTTAGAGGGTCTAGCTCTGTGCTGTCTAGAGCTAGAACAGCACAGAGCTAGAACACTTGAAATGTTCTATATTAGCAATGTCCAACTTGGCAGCCACTAGCCTCATGTGACTACCCTAGGTACTTGAAATGGGGTGCTTGAAATGGGGAACCTGCCACAATGCCTGGCTAATTTTTCTATTTTTAGTAGAGATGGGGCCTTACTCTTGTTCAGGCTGGTTTTGAACTCCTAAGCTCAAGGGATCCTCCTGCTTCAGCCTTCTGGAGTGCTAGGATTACAGGAGTGAACCACCGTGCCCAGCCCAATAGGCTAATTTTAGTCAAGGAAACTCTTATTCTACCTGCTGAATGTAGCCCTGGGGAATCTTCATTATAGAAACAGGGCTTTCTGAAAGTCAGCTGGGAATTGGATTTGCAGCTGCTTCTATCTGCTTATGTATTAGTACCAAACCCTGGCCTTTATCTGAATGCTTAATAAATGCTAATGTCTTCCTAGTAAGAAGAAGGCATTTATTGCTATCTCCTACTGATCTTTCTGATTTCAGGAGACCCTCAGACCTCAAGCAGTGCCTTCCTGAAAGGAATTGAAAGCCAACTTCCAAACCAGCCAGAACAACCGGTCTCCTCAGCACCAGCCTTCTCAGCACCTCAGAAAGAGCCCACAGTGAGTCATGAGTAGCTTCCTGGATAGTGTTCTGAGAGTTGGAGGGGTTGACATCTGCAGCCTCTGAGCCAGTGGCTCCTGGAATTGCCACTTAGTTGACACTGCCTCAGCAATATTGAGGGACGTTTGTGACCAGCATCCAAATTGTGGATGTGTGGATGGACAGTCATAGTTGGCCACATCTTTCTTTGCTGCCTCCACTCTGCAGTTCTAGTACTAAATGATGAACCTTGACTCCCTTTTCACCTTATCCCACTTTCAGTGCTGGTCTTGAGGTTGTTTCTTGGGGAAGAAGGGACATACGCCATCTCCTTCTTAGAATCTTTATAGAATTTATATCACAATTACTTCTATACTCCTTATAGAATTTATATCACAATTACTGCCTGACATATACTTCAAAATACCCAGGTCAGATACTTCAAGAAGGTCTTATTCTAACCAGGAGCCATGAGAGGAAGAAAGTTCCTTTCTAAATTTAAGTGAAACTGCTTCAAAACTCCTATTAACTTGGATTCCTTTTTTTCTAGGGTACTTCCGGCTCTATGCAGAGACCTCAGCTGTCAAAGCTCAAGAGGAAGAAGCCAACGGGGCTCTTCAGTTAACCTGGCATGGTCTCAGCTGCTGAGGATGGACTTGGAGCATAGCTTCCAAGCTTCTCCTTTAAAGGAGCTCACATGACAGCAACACCTCTAAAACAGAGTTATATAGTCAGAGGGCCACTGTAAGGGCAAGAGAACTGAAGTTCATGTTGACAGGCCACCTGAATGAGGACTGTTAACCAAAGGAAGCTTGGCTTCAACCCACTGGGCATTGGCTTTCCCTATTTAAGTGGAAGCCAGATTCTGAAAACCCTGTGCTCTCCTTTATTTTAGTTCTCGAGACCACCCTACCATGAACTCTAGGCACAATATGCTCAGGAAGCTATGGCTGTCTTTCTCAAGAGTCTCTAGCCAGTCCCATATGCTCCTCTACAGAGAGACCCACTTTTCTCTGTAGTGTGGAATATAATAAAACACACTCATACATCCCTGCTTTTGAGATTACTTACTCTGTAGAACTCATAACCTACCTCACTTCACCGGGCCACCCCTCATTGTTATCTTTGGATGAAGTCTGTGTCCTCAGTACAATCTTTCAGATTCTTCTTAAACTTTTCTGCTGTGGCCTGAGCTAAGTCTCCATTCAGAAACTTTGGTCTCAAGAACTGTCTTCATCATGGGCACAAAACAGACAAATGACTGCTGCTCTCCTTTGCCAAACTTGAATATGTTTTTCTGTTTTTTTCCCCAAGGCATAGACAATAGGTTAAACCACAGTATGGGTTGAAATTACAAAGAGCTTCAAGCACTAGGCCGAGGTAGCTTCCCACTGGGGTGGGAGAAAAAGGAACTTTTACTTTCTTGTTCTCTACTCCACTTCAAATAACGTGTAACTAGAAGAACTAGGGAAGGTAGGAAAGGATGGCAGGAACAGGAAATAACTGCAGGAGTTCATAGGGACAACAGGTTGGCCTCCAGAGCTAATAGAGCCTAGCAGGACAAAATATAAAGGTTGCATGAGATAGGCAGAATCTTAGGAAAGTTGGCTCTTCAGCACCCTAGGATTGGCAAAGTCCCTTGACCTCTGCTAGGCTTTCCTGTATAGGTGAGAACATCTGAAACTTTACCCTGGAGACATAGGAACCAAAGTAGCACTCCTTCTTGGGGAAATGTTAAGTAGAAGAAAGGGTCAGGAGTATAATACAGAGAACTTCTCTGGTTTATTTACTTTTGATGGTTAAATGCCTCCACATTCATATATATCCTCTCTAGCTGAAAGGATAGATGTTTCTGTCCTGGTCATGGGCAAAGGATGATCAAACAATAATCAAATAATTATAATTAAAAACAACAATAATGGGCCAGACGCGGTGGCTCATGCCTATAATCCTAGCACTCTGGGAGGCTGAGGAAGGTGAATTTCCTGAGCTAACAGGTTCGAGACAAGCCTGAGCAAGAGCGAGACCTCATCTCTAAAAATAGCCGGGCATTGTGGCGAGATACTATAGTCCCAGCTACTAGGGAGGCTGAGGCAAGAGAATCACTTGAGTCCAAGAGTTTGAGGTTGCTGTGAGCTATGACACCATGGCACTCTACTGAGGGTGACAAAGTGAGACAGAGTAACACAACAAACAAAAACAAAATAATGATAAAAAACTTAAAATTTATTGAGTAGTTAATGTATACCAGCTACTGTAATATGCACCTGACATTGAATCTTCACAACGTCATATCAGGAAGACAATGTTTACCCACTAGGAAATTGAGTCTTTAAGTGATTAAGTGACTTATCAAAGGTAATAAATAAGTGACATCCAGAATTTGAACCTATACAGCATTATTATATATATGTTAATGAACATATTTCCCAGAGGATGTTAGGTCCTTCTTTCCAATCTTCTACTGTACCCATCATTGTCCTGTGCTCCTGCCTCCTTGTAATAGGATGCTATACTCCCTGTGGGCCTTCGAAGACTCCAGGACTTAACCCCTATCCCTTCTCCTGCGTGCACAGTCAGAAAACTACAGCAGGGCTCATCCCCAGTTGCTGCTGCTAAATTTTCTTTGCCACTAGACCATAGACCCCCAGAGTGTGCCCTGTGGGTCCATCAGCTGGCTCACTTTCTTCTTTAGTTTCTTTTCAGCATAATTTGGATAACCACATTTCAGTGTCTACAAGGCATGAGACCGTATGGAAAATGGAAAGGCCTCCCCAGCAAGCGTGAAGAGAATGTGGGTTCTAGATAATCCCTCTTCTCTAAGACCACAGTCTCAAGAGCAGGCATTTTTAATTTTAGGGAAACCAGGGGCTTGTGAATCCCTAAAATTGTAAGTAAAACCCTAAGAGCATAACTTTGTTCATGTTGTCAAAAGAGTGTGTTTAAGAGAGAATTTTTAAAAAGATTAAGTGAAAGTATAACTGGGAACCTTCCCACTGCTGCCCACTTTATTCCCAAGGGTCACTGCCTCCACTGGGGCATTGCTTAAATAGGTCCTTAGAGAAACATTGTAGCCTGAGGCTCTGACTTAGGCGTTCTTGCCCCTGAAGCCTTTATCCCCCAAAGCTAGGAGTGGTGGTTGAGAATCATTCATCCCAAGGCAACTCCAGGGAAATCCCTGCTTTGACAAATTGGCCTAGCCAGACTGTATTCCAGCCCTGCCCCCTGGCTTGGGCCCCTCCCTGAGGCCCCCAGCCTGGCCCAACCCCCACTCCACATGCACATAAAAGGGTCGAATTCTCGTGGCTGCTCCATAAATTTTATTCCGTAAATATTAGTTTTCCCTGTGTTTAATAAAGCAGTGGCCCACCTCCCCGCCTACCCACCCGCTCCCCGGGGCCGGGGCTGGGGCCAGGGGCTGGCTGGTGGGAGAAGGGACTCTTTCAATTGCTTTGGAGTATTTTTAGAAAAAAAAATAATATAAGGTGGTTTACACGAGCAAGCCAGCAAACCAGGAGTAGGACTGAGGACCTCGAGGAAGTTCTTGCAGGAATTTGACCTAAAAGGTAGAGAAATAGCGCCACCTAGGTTGCAAGGCCTACTTGGCCTTGCTGACTGGTCCCCCCACAGTCAGCTAGGACAGGCACACACTGCTAGGACAGAAAGCTTCATCCCTTTGCACTTTACCCGAGTTGCACCTCCTTTTCTCATGCCTCATTGTGGGATTTCCAAAGCAACTCTTAAAAGCAGAGCCCAAGCCCGGCCCTAGAAAATCCCATCAGGGTCATTCTCTTCTCCATTCACCAGGCAGCCAGTCTCCTGGATCAAGGAGTATTTCCAAAGGATAGTAAAGTTATTGAGAAGGGACAAAGAAACTTTCTTGTTTCCATCTTCTCCTGAGTCCCAAGGAGCTAGCCCTTGAATTCCTGGGGTGTACAGTGGCAAAGGGTGAGATGTGTGCTCCTATGCTTGGGACTGAGAAAGCATCTAGCCTCATCAGACCCTTCCATGGGCCTCGCCCAGTCAGCACTGGGGGAAGAAGTGCTCACATCCTCGGCCCTACTGTTGCTTGTTTTTATCCTGTGGTACATTTGGACTCCCTTTTCTTTCCTTCCTGATCACTTAAACCTCCCATTTTCCCAAGCTTTTGCCTTTTCCTTAGTCCAGGCCTGTTGAGAGATAAGCAGCAGCCCATGTGTCCGTTCTGTACAAAGATGGCAGGTAGAGTGGGTAGTAGAAAAGGCTATGCCTCTCCTCCTGGCTCTGGATTTGGTCTCATTTCTAACATTGTCACTGGGGGCATTTTCTTCTCTCCACTTGTTCTGTTCTTATTTCCTCCTCCTTTTTTTCTTTTTTGTAGAGACAGAGTCTCACTTTACCGCCCTTGGTAGAGTGCCATGATGTCACAGGACTCACAGCAACCTCCAGCTCTTGGGCTTCCGCGATTCTCCTGCCTCAGCCTCCCGAGCAGCTGGGACTACAGGCGCCCGCCACAACGCCCGGCTATTTTTTGGTTGCAGTTTGTCCGGGGCTGGGTTTGAACCCGCCACCCTCGGTATATGGGGCCGGCGCCCTACTCACTGAGCCACAGGCACCACCCTATTTCCTCCTTCTTACAAAACTAGGCAGATTTGCTCCAGAGAGTATAGGGGCAGCCCAAGTCCTCTCAATAACCCTTCCTCAAAAATATATTAAACTCACTCTATCTGTTCTGCTTTCCCTGTCACTAATGCTATTAATGTAGTCTGTGCTAACAGACACATTTCCTATGCACTTTTTTTGTTTTCATTCTTTCATTGGATTATGAAAAAATGGGTCATTTTTTTTTGAGACAGAGGCTCCAGCTGTCGCCCTGGGTAGAGTGCCGTAGCGTCACAGTTCACAGCAACCTCCAACTCCTGGGCTAAAGCTATTCTCCTGCCTCCACCTCCCAAGTAGCTGGGACTACAGGCGCCCGCCACAACACTCGGCCATTTTTTTTTTTTTTGGTTGCAGCCGTCATTGTTGTTTGGCGGGTCCCAGCTGCATTTGAACCCACCGGCTCAGGTTTATGTGGCTGGCGCCTTAGCCGCTTGAGCTACAGGCGCCGAGCCAATGGGTCAGTTTTTAACCCTAACTCAGAAAATACCACTGTGGTGGTATTATACTACTAAAGGGAAAAACTTTAACTGGATTTTGATATAATCAGGGTATATTTTTCTAAGCTCTGCTCTGAAGTCATTTCTATCTTCTAATTTGCCTGAAGAAGAAACTTCAGGAGGATTAAGTGACATACTACAAGGAAGCCCCCACACTCAGAGTTCAGGAACCTTGGGTTCCCAGTCCCCTGTTGCTAATGTCCAGAGATGTGTGGGCTGGCAAGTTGTTAAGGATTATACAAGGTCCTTAGATACAGAGGGAAAGGACGGAAGAGAAGGGCACCACACTTTAGAAGGAAGGAGGTTCCCTACTTGCTGTGACCCCCTGGAAGCTGCCATAGGATACTCTCATCCAGGCCTCCTTATTTCTCCATGTTTCTTCCTTGTTCTCTTGCCCAGGGTCTCAGGAGGTCCCACCATAAGGGGAAACGTGTAGCGAGGGGAGGGTATGAGGTAGCTTGTCAGTGTGTGAGGGGAGGGACATGAGGGAATCTCTCGTATTTGAGGAATGAGAAGTCTTTCTGTTCTGTCATCCCAGAACCCACTAAGGAATACTTTGTCTCCTGAGACTTTCTTTATGGTGCTGTTTTCTGTGTCCCCTCAGTTCTGGGGCCTCATTTCTCTACCCTGGCCCATGGGAAGTCATTAGGTAACACCAAAGTATTCTAGTGAAGACTTAAGTTGCTCTTTTGAGCTATTAAGCCCCACCCTCACTCAGTTTCTCTAACTAGAGCCCAACAGATTTTGCTAGCCTTCCGCCCTACAGGCTGCTTTGAATGAGTGCTAGCCCCCGGCACCCAGCTCTCATGGGTTCTGGAGAATCTAGGCTAGCCTACTAGGGGAACCCGGAAGAGACATTGGAAGAACTCCAGGGTGTGGGGAGCACACAGCCATTGACTCACCTGGGAAGATTGTGCCAGGATTACTTGCCCTGCTGGGCAAGGGCCAGTAGTTAAGGGAGCATGCAGTGCCACACTCTTCCTCCCTCCCCCACTCTGGGGCCAAAATCAGTAGCAGGGTTAGAATTGGGGAGTAGGACATGGGGGCTGCTGAGAGTCCCTTCTGAAATCTGGGTGTTGTATTTACTTTTTCATATTGGCAGCTGGAAGGGGAAGCCCATCCCAGCTCGGCATTGTTGTCTAACATGGTTAATCAGATCCTATAATCCTGCTGTGGAAATATTGGGCCTCACTCAGAACAATAGAGACCAAGAATATTGTGGTTAAATTTCAACCAACTGCCTCCCTGGCCTGTTTGCCTAACCCCTACCCCCCTCTTCTGGGCCAGAGTCCTCCCAGCTTTATGGACCCCTGATAGGATCGAGGGCCAGTCAGAAATGGGTGACAAGAGAGGGGGAATGGAGTAGGGGAAGGGTAATCCTCTTGACTGGCACTCCATCCTGCCTTCCCCTCCCACCTCAGACTTTGAAAGGTGATCAGGGGGTAGGGAGAAGGGTTGAGGCTGGTAGGGAAGCACCACAGTGGGTGGGTCTCCACTCAGGGGTCAAGAGCAGTACTGATGGGAATCCTGGGTGATAAGGAGTTCCTTACTCAAGACAGAAGCAGCCAAATGCCACATGAGAAGGAGAGACTGGCAGTTTCATTTATTATTGTTACCTGGTGCTTTCAGGGCACAAAGCAATACCAGTTGGTCCTATGTTACATATGGGAGGAATGGGAATGCACTAGTTGGCTGGTAATAAACATGTTCTGTTTCATGAGTAACCTAACAGCAATATCAATAATAATTGAGGGATGATAGATGAAGGTGATATTGATGATCCAACCAACAATTTGAGTGGGTTTCTGGTAGTGGTAATGTCCATTGTGTCATTCTCTTTAATAGGTATGAATTAAATGTGGCAGGATAATATACATAATTAGAATAGCAAGACAAAGGGAATAATCTTTAAAGAAAGAAAAGCTGTACCATGGTATTTTGAATAAAAAACCACACAGTGTCTGGATTGTGCTAAAGGGGAAATTTAACATAATGATATGTTCAGCAAAAAGCAGAGAAGATTTGTCTTGCCAGGGTACGGTGCGTGTGAAGTGGCTGACTTTGAGTTTGTAAGTGGCTGTCGTGCACCCAGGATGAACTGGGCACAAGGTGCAGCCACACTGCTTTTGGAGGTGTCACCAGTCAATGAGGCGAAGTGTAGTGAGGCCCCACTACTAGCACTGTGGACTATTGAACGGTCAAAGTATATGTGCATTTTTAGGATGTGAAGAATGAAAATAGCAGAACCGTGCCAAACGAAACTATTTACTTAATCTTTTCATATAGGGTGGGGGTGGAGCAACAGCAGATAATACTTGAAGACATTTTTCACCTAGACTGCTACGTGACTGTTAAGGCTCTGGCATGGCTCCTGCGGGTCACTCATCAAAGCTATTCTGAAGCAGGGACTGCTTGGTGGGAACAGAGCTTCACAGCAGACAGGCAGCTGGGAAACAGTTCCTGGGAGTGAGAATCTAAGAGGCCTGCATGCTCTGGATGGCAATCTCAAAAAATAACTTACTGGTAGTCATCAAATGGAATAGAAGCAGGTAGAGAAACTGGTATCAAAATGATCTAAAGACGGTGGACAATAGTTTAATGGTTAAACACCTGGGATAATGAACAGGAAGAATTCTACAGGAAGACAACCCTCTCTGGAAACTCCAGAAAATGAGCCATTTACTGACCTGGAAAAGGGATCTAGGAAGCCAACACTGGTTGGTTAAACTTCAGACTTGAATTGCAAATAGAAAAATCCAACAGGAAAACATTCCAGATGTCAAAGAAATGACACAGGCTTGTAAGAGATAGGTTGGGAATGAGATAGAGAAACCCATATTTAACAGGAGTCAGGAAGCACTAAATAGGCATGAACTCAAGTGATATACTTATTGAGTGCTTATTCACTAGCATCCCCACCGACTGGAGCATGATGCTCACTGGATGGATGCAAGGACATACTCCTTGTTTTCAATAAGCCTACAGTCTAAAGTTGATATTTAAAGGATAGAGTTTCCCTCCAATTTATTCAGGTGTATGAAATAGAGCCATGACATTATGTCTCTCTTTGTTTTTCAAGTTTAAAGAATCCTATGTATAAATGTTGTTTTGTTACCTACTTTTACTTAACTATGACCTTGGGTCTTTACATGTCAATACATAAATCTTTTTAAAGGGTAAATTATCTTCACTTTGAGCTGTACATATGTATAAAAGTTTGAAAAACATCCTTATGTTCAGAAAGCTGAAAGTCAAGTTCACTTATTTTCTTTCCCTGATGATCCTGCACCCTCCCTGCAATCACCCCTTTTATCTTCTCCAGTTACAAGGGTCTCCTTGCTATTTCTCTGGCATACCAAGCCTGTCAAGGCTTTTGCTCTACATGGTCCTGTATGCCTAGAATGCAATTTCCCTAGGTATCCACTTGGTTGAAATCTTCACCTCACTAAAGACTTTGATGAGATGGCACCTTCTCAGTGAGACCCAGACTGACCATTCTACTTAATGGAACCTACTTTCTGACTTTGCATCCCCCTCCCTCAACAAGCTGGCTGCAACTCCAATTCTTTCGCCCTGTTTTACGTGTTTCACTAATAGTTCTTCCTTATTACCTTCTGACACACTATTATTATTACAGATGGTCCCCAATTGTATGATAGTTTGACTTAAAATTTTTCAACTTTATAATGATGAGCGATACTCATTAAGTAGAAACAGTATCTCAAGTACCCATATGGCCATTCCGATTTTCGCTTTCAGTACTGTATTTGATAAATTACATGAGATGTTTAACACTATATTATAAAACAGGCTTTGTGGTAGATGATTTCGCCCAGCTGTAGGCTAATGTGAGTGTTCTGAGCATGTTCAAGGAATGCTAGCTAAGCTATGATATTTAGTTGGTTAGGTGTATTAAATGCATTTTTATCTTACAATGTGTTTATCAGGGCATACACCCATTGTAAGTCAAGGAGCATCTGTATATTTTACTTTTTTATTGTTATTCTTTTTTTGTTTTTCGGGACTCATTGTGGTTACACTGATATTTTACTTTTTTATGTTTTTTTTTTTATTAAATCATAGCTGTGTACATTAATGCGATCATGGGACACCATACACTGGTTTTATAGACCATTTGACATATTTTCATCACACTGGTTAACATAGCCTTCCTGGCATTTTCTTAGTTATTGTGTTAAGACATTTATATTCTACATTTACTAAGTTTCACATGTACCCTTGTAAGATGCACCGTAGGTGTAATCCCACCAATCCCCCTCCCTCCCCTCCCTCTCCCCCTTAGGTTATAACTGGGTTATAGCTTTCATGTGAAAGCCATAAATTAGTTTCATAGTAGGGCTGAGTACATTGGGTACTTTTTCTTCCATTCTCGAGATACTTTACTAAGAAGAATATGTTCCAGCTCCATCCATGTAAACATGAAAGAGGTAAAGTCTCCATCTTTCTTTAAGGCTGCATAATATTCCATGGTGTACATACACCACAATTTATTAATCCATTCATGGATCGATGGGCACTTGGGCTTTTTCCATGATTTAGCAATTATGAATAGGGCTGCAATAAACATTCTGGTACAAATATCTTCGTTATAATATGATTTTTGGTCTTCTGGGTATATGCCTAGTAGAGGAATTATAGGATTGAATGGCAGATCCATTTTTAGATCTCTAAGTGTTCTCCATATCTTTTCCAAAAGGAATGTATCATTTGCATTCCCACCAGCAGTGTAGAAGTGTTCCCTTTTCTCCACATCCATGCCAACATCTCTGGTCTTGGGATTTTGTGATATGAGCTAATCTTACTGGAGTTAGATGGTATCTCAAAGTAGTTTCGATTTGCATTTCTCTGATGATTAAGAATGATGAGCATTTTTTCATGTCTGTAGGCCGCGTGCCTGTCTTCTTCAGAAAAGTTTCTCTTCAAGTCCCTTGCCCAGCCTGCAATGGGATCACTTATTCTTTTCTTGCTTATACGTTTGAGTTCTCTGTGGATTCTGGTTATTAAACCTTTGTCGGAGACATAACCTGCAAATATCTTATCCCATTCTGAGGGCTGTCTGCTTGCTTTACTTACTGTGTTCTTGGCTGTGCAGAAGCTTTTTAGTTTGATCAGGTCCCAGTAGTGTATTTCTGAAGCTGCTTCTATTGCCCAGGGGGTCCTCCTCATAAAATACTCGCCCAGACCGATTTCTTCAAGGGTTTTCCCTGCACTCTCCTCTAGTATTTTTATAGTTTCATGTCTTAAGTTTTAATCTTTAATCCATTGAGAGTCTATCTTAGTTAATGGTGAAAGGTGTGGGTCCAGTTTCAGTCTTCTACCAGGTTGCCAGCCAGTTCGTTTTTTATTTTTTATTTTTAATGTTTGTTTTTACTTGTCTTTCTCCTCAACTCCTCCCCACTAGAATAAAGCTCTAAGAGGACAGGGATCCTTTTTGTGTCTCTGTTTTGTGTTTTCTCAATTCCAAACACCTAGAACAAGGTAAGTTCTTAGTAGGTTCTCAAAAAAAAATTATTTTTTTGAATGAACATATGAAGAAAGATTATTACACATACACCCCTGTTCACATTGTCAGTGTCTTGGGGGTGGTTTTAGAAATTTTTGGCTAAAACAATGCAGTCTTGGTTATTTGGTGCGAGCTGTTGCAGGGTGAGGATAAGGGTTGAGTACTACTTTTTTTTTTTTACCATTTTTTTAATGCCTGACTCTCTCTGAAGTACCTTGTGATGAGCTTATTGTTTGGGCAAAGGCAACCCGACATCCCCATTTTTTCTTTCTTTCTTTTTTCTTTTTTCCAGACAATCTCACTTTGTTGCCCTCAGTAGAGTGCTCTACTGTCACAGCTCACAGCAACCTCAAACTCTTGGGCTTAAGCGATTCTCTTGACTCAGCCTCTCAAGTAGCTGGGACTGCAGGTGCCCACCACAATGCCCAGCTATTTTTAAAGACTAGGTCTTGCTCTGGCTTAGGCTGGTCTCAAACTCATGAGCTCAGGCAATCCGCTAGCCTCAGCCTCCCAGAGTGCTAGGATTACAGGTGTGAGCCACTGCACGTGGCCGACATCCCCATTTCTGACCAATAAACAGCTTTCAAAGCCTTGTTAATTTTGAATGACTCTTATTGGATCTCCAGTTGTGTTCTGGACTGATCAGAGACTTGAAAGACAGGCATGCTTTCATTTCTGCATAGGGGCCAAATTTGGAGTTGCTAACCTCTTCAAAAGGTCAACAGCAGAAGTCAGAGTGATTCCAACAGTTGAGGAAATAGTCAGTCAAATAAAGTATGATGTCTTAAAAGCCCAAGCAGAAGGTAAGAACTTTTGAAAGAGGAAAAACAGTTCCTTAGATTTAGAAGAGAAAATGATTGACTTAAACAGAGGTCAACAGCCCAGCTTGCCTGCCCTAGGAGTCACTCACCAAGAAACTCTGTTATTATGGGGTCAAACAGGCTTGGATTCCAACTCCAACTCCCTTGCAAGCACTGAACTTCAGTTTCCTCACTGGTAAAATTAAGATAATGGTGAGTTTTGAGTGAAGGTTTCATGAGATGGTATTAGGGTTTCCCCCCTTGTGTAGACCATCTGACTTGGCTTTTCATCATCCCTAGGGCCATTATCTTGCTTGTACAACTCCGCTTTCCTGAGTATCCTCTTCATTCCTTTCCCTCCTTCAGAACTGATCTCATTCAACAGGTCTAACCCAAGGCTAATTATTTCTTAATTCCATATTCTCCTAGACCAAATTCACTTTTGGCCTATCTAGTTTATAATGCATCATTCTGTAGTCATTTATAAGCGGCATTTGTGGTTTGTAATTGCCATTTACTTTCATGATTTATCATTAAGATTAAATAGTAAATTCCTTGAGGACAACAACTACATCTTCTCCTTTTCTGTTTGCATTCTCTATCCTTCTCTATCTAGCCTATTACACTAGATGCTCCCTAATAGAAAGATGTAGGGCCTCCTAATCACACATGGGGCACCCACACGGGAGCATCCTGATCTATCCCCCTGGACAGGTAATAAGAATCAGAGAACTGCTGCTACCCCTAAGTGAACCCAGCAGAGGTTAAAAAGCGAGTTATACTAATATTTGTACTTACAGCTTGTATTTTTTAGCCATCTCTAACAACCCCTGTGAGATAGGTGATATTTTCATTGTATGGATGAGAAAACTAAAGTTCAGAGAAGTCAAGTGATTTGCCTAAGGTCACACCAGTAGAAGGTAGCAAAGACAGTGTTCAGGCATGAGTCTGTCACCTCTAGGGCCATACTGAGTCACTGGAGGACATTCAACTAATTGCATTCCTGAAACTTGTCTGGTTGTGGCTTAGCACCCCTGGATTTAAAGCTGGATTGATCTGGTCAAGTGGCAGGATTAGGAGGAAAAAAGACTAGTTGACTATAGAAGAATAGATGTAGGCAGTGTGTATGTGTGTGTGAATGTATAAGTTATGTATTTATATATTTTTTTCACATATACAGGGTGGCCATAAAATTCATGTGCAATTTAAAATCTAAATTGGCCACCCTGTATATATGAATGAACTTTATGGCCACCCTGTATATACGAATTTAATACTTATCTACTATAAGTATACTATATTTATACTATAGTGTTAAATTAAGATTTACCAAAATTACTAACATGATAGTCCATTAAATATATGTTTAAATTATCAGGTTCTATGATGTGTTTTTCTGTTTCCAACTTTCACTTTTCTTTTCTTTCTTTCTTTTTTTTTGAGACAGAGCCTCAAGCTGTCACCCTGGGTAGAGTGCTGTGGTATCACAGCTCACAGCAACCTCCAAGTCCTGGGCTTAAAAAATTCTCTTACCTCAGCCTCCCAAATAGCTGGGACTATAGGCGCCCACCACAATGCCTGGATAGTTTTTGGTTGTAGTTGTCATTGTTGTTTGGCAGGCCTGGCCTGGATTCGAACCCACCAGCTCTGGTGTATATGGCTGGTGTCTTAGCTGCTTGAACTACAGGCACCGAGCCAACTTTCACTTTTCTAGAAAAAAAATTAATCATATTATCCAAAACAACAAATCTTCAAAATAGAGCTGGCCAAGGGGTAGAAGAGGTATAAAGGGGAGAAAAGGAAGTGATTTGTAGTAACAGGCCCAGGACTCAGATTTGAAGTGCCCTGATGAGGCTTGTTGCCGCAGCTTGCTCCTAATGATGGGATCAAGGGATGTCCCATGCCATTGAGGCCTTCAGAGTGGCACATGATCACTCTCCAGTTTTACTGCTGTCAAAGCCTAGCAATGATTGGAAAAAAAAAATATCCATGCTTCATTTGATGGATGTAAGGAACTGGCCTACATGTACTGAACAGCTAAGAACAAAGGTAGCCAACAAATGACCAAGGCACATAGGATCAGCTTGCATTAAAAGCTTTCAATCAGGGCGGCGCCTGTGGCTCAACGTGTAGGGCGCCGGTCCCATATGCCGGAGGTGGCGTGTTCAAGCCCAGCCCCGGCCAAAAAAAAAAAAAAAACAAAAAAAGCTTTCAATCACTGCTGTAGAAACTAGGCTGCTTCCAATCTCCACCCTCCTTTGCCCCTTCCTCCACTGAAGAATATTGGAATGGTGCTAATCTAATTTTGAGATTCAGATCTTGGAGCACCATTGTGCCCTGAGAAAAGAGTATAGTTTTGGAGTAAAAAAGCTCTGGGTTCAAATATTCACTGTGGAACTGGCGAGAGCCACTGTAGGCAAATTACTTTACTTCTAGAGGTTGGAATTGGAGATTTGTACAATGAGAATAATAATTGCAGTGCACAGAGGATTGTTGTGAAGATTTTACTTACTGTGTAAAGCACCTGGCACAGAGAAAAGACTTGATACATGCTAGTTTCCGTCTGCCTCTTCCCGTGTACACTCTGATCATTGCTCTAAAATTATCCTGGCAAAGGAGGGTCTAGTCTTGGTGAAACTAAATCTCAGCCAACAAGGTGGTGCTCTGCAGAGGCGCACCTGATGATAAGCTACAGCAGCCCTGGTAGCATATGTACTTCCTGTTTCACACAGATCAGATCTTTATCAGATTTGTATCCATTAGGAAAAGAGTTACAGTTTACTAGAGGAGAAATGAGAGGATGAATGGCAAAACTAATAAAATGGTTATATATTTTATAAATTAGAACTTCTCAGAGAACTTAAGGAAATTGTCTTCCACTTGGAGACTATTTATTTATTTATTTTGAGACAGAGTCTCAAGCTGTCACCCTGGGTAGAGTGCCGTGGCATCATAGCTCACAGCAACCTCCATTGACTCAAGCGATCCTTTTGCCTCAGTTTTTCTATTTTTAGTAGAGAGGGGTCTCACTTTTGCTCTGGCTGGTCTCAAACAATTGAGCTCAAGCTATCTACCCACCTCGGCCTCCTTGAGTGCTAGGATTACAGGAGTGAGCCACCCGCCCAGCCTCACTTGGAGACAATTTAATGGCCCTTCCAGACCATATATGTGGGTAATAAGTGGGATAATAGCCCTAATCAATTTCTAAAGCCAGAAAACGAGGAAAGGGGTTGAATTTGTGTTAGAGAGGGAAAGAGAAAGATTGAACTTAAGGCAAAACTTCTCTAGAAGATTATCATGAAACATTGGGATCGGTAACCTCAGTAGGCTATGGTATTTTCTGGTTTGGAGCTTTGTAGAAACAGAGAGCCCTTATTTGTCTAGTCTGGGAGTAGTACTGACCCAGCCCCAGAAATCTGAGGTAGGAGGAACATGAGGGAAAGGGGATGGAGAATATTGCAAGGATAGTTCATGAGCCCAGGAAAATAAAAGTTAAAACACTTGGAAAACTTTTAAGAAAAAGAAGCAGGCCAGGCGCAGTGGTTGATATCTGTAATCCTAGCAATCTGGGAGGCCAAGACTGGTGGATCCCTTGAGCTCACAAGTTTGAGACCATCGTGAGCAAGAGCAAGACCCCGTCTCTACTAAAGATCGAAAAACTGAGGCAAGAGGATCACTTGAGTCCAAGAGTTGGAGGTTGCTGTGAGCTATGTTGCCACAGAATTCTACCCAGGGTGACAGCTTGCGACTCCATCTCAAAAAAAAGAAAAGAAAAGAAAAGTAAAAGAAGCTGGGCGGGGCCTGTGGCTCAGTCGGTAAGGCGCCGGCCCCATATACCTAGGGTGGCGGGTTCAAACCCGGCCCTGGCTGAATTGCAACCAAAAAAATAGCCGGGCGTTGTGGCGGGCGCCTGTAGTCCCAGCTACTCGGGAGACTGAGGCAAGAGAATCACTTAAGCCCAGGAGTTGGAGGTTGCTGTGAGCTGTGTGATGCCACGGTACTCTACCCAGGGCCATAAAGTGAGACTCTGTCTCTACAAAAAAAAAAAAAGTAAAAGAAGCAACAATCTATGACTAAGAAACATAATCTGAATGCTAATGTAAGAAAGAACATGGGGAGCGTGGGGAAGAAGAGTGAGCAAACAGGAGGAAAGTGACAAGTGTCACTCCAGTCCTGGTGGAGCCATCCTAAATTTTCTTCTGTGGGCCTCAGTTTCCTTTTCTATAATACCAAGTGCTTGAATTAAACACTGAGTCTCTTCCAATCCTGCATTTGTGTGCACAAAACTGATCCTGAGAGAGTATAAGTAAATCTGTGAAAAGCTCCCTCAGCCACAAACACAGGGTGTGCTGATGGATGAGTCCTGCCTACAGAGAGGGGCTGATGAGTTTGCACTGCTGAAGGCTGGCACTGGGTCAGCCCCATGGACTTGAATCACTGCTTCTTGACCATGGCCAAGTTGCTTATCTTCTCTGAATTTGTAGAGAAGTTGTAAAATGTGTAAAATTTTACACATTTCTAAAATGTGTGTAGTAGTATAATAGCTCATTTGGCTATTGAATTTAAATTAGATAATATAAGTAGATAATATATAATAGTTCCCGTGTATCAGATATATAACCAATAAAATGGTACATAATGGCTCCGCGCCTGTGGCTCAAGCTGCTAAGGTGACAGCCACATACACCTGAGCTAGCGGGTATCCGGCCCGCCAAACAACAATGACAGCTGTAACTAAAAAAAAATAGCCGGGCTTTGCGGTGGGTGCCTGTGGGTCCAGCTAGTTGGGAGGCAGAGGCAAGAGAATTGCTTGAGTCCAGGAGTTGGAGGTTCCTGTGAGCTGTGATGCTGCAGCACTCTACCCAGGGCGACAGCTTGAGGCTCTGTCTCAGAAAAAAAAAAAGTACATACTATATTAACATTATTGGAATAATGAGAATTTTTTAAGGCTTTTTATTTCTCATCCTTTTATTTCTACTTTTATTGAGCTTATAGAATATATTGCAACCAAATCATATAGTTTGGTATTGTGGTGGTAATATTTTCTGTTTTTAACACACTTGCCTTTTCCTGTTTTGGCAGAATGGATCCCAATTTATTCAGTTTTCCTGACTGTCATGTTAAAATACATAACCGATGTTCACGTCTCTAATTACCTTTGCATATTCTCTGCCCTTTTAAATTTGTAATGTAGATCCTAGAGAGCTTTGACTCATCTGGGCATTTTTCTCAAGCTCCAGGTACTGAGATCTCTGCTGCCCCTCTTCACCGGGGCCAGTTGGGCTTCCTCTGTGTTCTGTAGGTGCCACCATTTCAGCCGCTCTTCTATGCCTCTTGGCCTATCCCTTTGCAACTTCATGTTGTTTGTTTTAACAGCCTTCCCACTTCGAAACCCCTATTTGACTCTTCGAAAGGCAGCGCTCCCCACTCCCAGTTTCACACCCACCAGGCCCAGGCCATGGGATGTGCACCGGAGTGGTACAGAAAGAACCCAGCTCCACGGAGCCGAGAGGACGCAGTTGCCTGGGCTAGGGTCCGGCGCCAGGTTATGAGCGGCCTCCTGCCTTTTGGTTTTGCTTCCCCGCAGGGGACACCGTAGGCGGCTGTGCGGTCCGGCCACTACCCCCCGCCCCTGGCGTCCGGCCGCGCCGTGGGTTGCGGTCTCCGTGGGGGTGGCAGCTCCCGCCTGGCGGGGCACCCCAGAGCCGTGAGGAGCCGGTAGGCGAGGCTAGGGCGGGGTGGGGCGCGTCCGGGCGGGGAGGGCAAACTCAGGCAGTGCTGGGGGCGCAGAGGGCAGCGGGCGGACGCGCGGCCGGTGAGCGAGCGGGACGAGGGCTGGCTAGTGCCGGGGCCGCCCGCCCGAGGGGGAGGAGGCTGTGCTGCCCTTGCTGCAGGTTCGCTGTCAAGCGCACAGGAGGCAGGGACATGGGTAGGGTGCGGTCTGAGCGGGGCCCGAGCCCGGATCTCTTCCATTTCCCCTCTCACTCGGCCCCGGGCTGCGCCGCAGACGGCAGCAGCTCCCGCTCCGCCCGAGCCGCCTGACCGCCGGGCCGGGGTGCTAACCGCGGGGCCCTGCAGCCCGCCGGCCCGGCCAGCCCAGCCCGGCGGCCCGCAGCCCCGCCGCCCGCCGCCCCCCGCCGCCGCCGCGTTGCCAAAACAAACGGGCCGGCCTATTTATTGGCGGCCGGCGGGCCCGGCAGCTCAGAGTCGAGGCGCCGAGGGGGACAACGCGCCGCCACCAGCCAGGGCCCCCGCTCCGCACCTGAGTCCCGCCGGCCCTGCGCCGCGCCGCGCCGCCCATGGCGCCCCCGCTTGGAGCCCCCAGGAGCCACCCGGACGCCTAAGCTCCTGCGGCGCTCCCGTCGACCCGCCCACCCGTCAGCCCACCAGGCGCCCTTGCCCGCCGCTCTCTCGGGCTCCCTGGCCATGTCTCCCGCCCGGCTCCGGCCCCGACTGCGGTTCTGCCTGCTCCTGCTGCTGCTGATGGTGCCGGCGGCGCGGGGCTGCGGGCCGGGCCGGGTGGTGGGCAGTCGCCGGCGTCCGCCGCGCAAACTCGTGCCGCTCGCCTACAAGCAGTTCAGCCCCAACGTGCCGGAGAAGACCCTGGGCGCCAGCGGGCGCTACGAAGGCAAGATCGCGCGCAGCTCGGAGCGCTTCAAGGAACTCACCCCCAACTACAATCCTGACATCATCTTCAAGGACGAGGAGAACACAGGCGCTGACCGCCTCATGACCCAGGTGAGCGCAATCCGCCCTCCCAGGCTCTGCAGCTGAAGCACTGCCACCTGTCCGGCCCTACCCGTCCCCCACCCCAGCATCTTCTCTGGACTACTTGGGCACGCCCTCTCGCACCTGCCTCTCTCGCCAAGATGGGCCGGCCAGGGGTCCCGGCGGGAGTGTCTGCATTCCCTAGCCCGCCGGTGACTGGGAGAAGAGCTTCTCGCTGCCAAGCCCTACATCCCAGCAGGTTGGCTACTGCTCCTCTGCCCCAGAGTGCTGGCAGCTCAGCCCAGACCCGGCCCCCGAAGGTACCTCGACCGGGCTGCCTACTCTTCCTCCGGGACCAACGCGGTCCCTCCTGGCCTAACCTGTACAACTGCGCCCTTTTCATTTTGAAGCCATTCTGCACCCCTGAGGCGAAGAAGCTTTGGGTACCGATGGCTCCCGTAGCCTTTTCTCCCTGCTGAGCTTTGGGTTCGATGTTCTGCCCCCTCCTGGAGCAGTGTCCCGGCTGGTTCTGGATTAAGGAACAGCAAGGAAGAGTTGAGCAGGGAGGCGGAGGTGGGAAAGGGAACCCGCCGAGCGAGCCCACACGTCTGTCCGGAGAGCCGAGTGGCGCGGCTGCGGTTAAAGGGTGGGGTACTAGGGCCTTCGGGCTCCGGGATTGAGCTTAGGGGATCCCTGGGCTTGCTGCGAGGACAGGAATGAGTGGAAGAGAAGGGCTGGGATGCCCAAAGGAGGCAGGGAGCAGAGCTGAAGCTAGTCTCTGCAGGCTCGGAGCAGGGCCCGTGCGCTCCGCCCAAGGCAAGGGCGCAAACTTCCTTCCCTGAAGCTGGGTTCGCCAGAGGAGAGACCTATGTCCGCTTCCACTGGGGTCTCCTGAGACTTCACCCGCAAGCAGGGAGTAGGTTCTCTAGGTCCATGAGGAAAAGCAGTTAGACCACGGCCCTCAGCATGCGCCCTGGCGCCGGGGCTGGCCGGCCGGTGTCCGGCCGAAGGTTGGCTGGTGGCCGGGCCCGGCCGGGCGCCGAGGAATGCAGATAAGGATCCGGGCCACGGGCTGGGCAATCATTGACAGCGCACGCCCGGGCTCTGGACTCGAAGAGGGAGGCGGTGAGGGAGAAAGGGGCGGGGAGCCGGCCTGCCAGGCGGACTAGGAGGGGGCTAGAAGCCTGACTGCAAGGGCCAGGAAGGAGCAGGCTGAGTTCCCGCCCTGTGCAGTGAGCGCCCCCAGCCATGCAGCATGCTGGGGAGGATCGACCTGGCCTTGGGTTGTAGCGGCTCTTGGCTCCTGGGAGGCTGAGTCCAAGGGTCTGTGGGGCCCGGGCTAAGCAGCGTGGGGGTAGGTTGAGAGATGGGCTGCCCACACTTGGCGGCGCCTCCTACTTCAAAGTCAAGGCCTGGTGGTAGGGCCCCTCCCCTGCACTCCAATGCCCCAGACCCTACGTCCCTTTGCCCGGTCGGCTGCGTGGTCCTTTGAGCTCTCAGGACCCAGGCATACGGGGAAGGTGGAAACCGTGAATGGCTGCCAGGCGGACTAGGAGCGTCCTTTCCCCGGGGCGCGCCTTCATGTGAGGAAGATCATGGAGCTGGCTGTCTGAGAACAGAAGCTCGGTTTCTCCCATCCCTTCCGGGACAGGAGCGACCCACTGGCGCAGAGGTGCTGAGGGTTCTGAAATTGTCAATTCAGTGTGAGAGCCCCGTGTCGCCCCTCGTCGGGAGGGCCCAGGCACTAGCCAACTAGCTTCTGGTTCCTGGGCAGCCTAATCTAAGGTGCGGGTGCGGCTGCGGGTTCGGGGCGGTTTGGGATCGTAAGGTTTCAGCAGAAACTCTCTGTGGCGCTGGAGAGACCCGGGCAGGCCTGGGATTCCCCTCCAATACACCCCGCCAGCCGACGCTGCTAGGGCGCTCTGCACCTGCCGCGCCTCCAGAGCCGGCAGTACCTGGGCCTCAGCCCTGAGGCTGCGGTGACACCTACTGGGCACCTCAGAGCTTGCACGCCTAGCAGGCTAGCCGCAGGCAGTTAGCTCCCCTATCATCTCCTCCCTCCTGGCTTTGGCGAGACCGAGGGACCAGGAGCTCAAAAGTCATAGCTCTATCTGGGCAAGGACTGATACCCTGAGTTGGGAAGGGAGAACACAGGATGGAAGGGGATCCTCTACCTTTACCAGGAGGGTGCCTCGATGCGACCTCCAGATTTGTGGCGCCACCGTGTGGTCCCCATTCTTGGGAGCGGTTAGACACTAGAATAGGAGGAAGCATGTTAGGGCCTTCTGTTCCTAAGAGAAAGGGACAGAACACCCTGCCCGGCTTTCCCACTCCACTGGGTGCCGTTGGACAGTTCGCAGGCAGGCTGCGCCTGCACCTGCACCTGCACCAGAGCCTTAATTTCACGCACATTCCTCTGGCAGCGTTGCAAGGACCGGCTGAACTCCCTGGCCATCTCAGTGATGAACCAGTGGCCCGGCGTGAAGCTGCGGGTGACCGAGGGTTGGGATGAGGACGGCCACCACTCGGAGGAGTCCCTACACTATGAGGGCCGTGCAGTGGACATCACCACGTCGGACCGCGACCGCAATAAGTATGGACTACTGGCACGCTTGGCAGTGGAGGCCGGCTTCGACTGGGTGTATTACGAGTCCAAGGCCCACGTGCATTGCTCGGTCAAGTCTGGTGAGCTGCCGCCGGGGGGCTGGGCCCGGGGCCGGGGCCGCAGGGCGTGGGCAGGCAGCTCGGTGCCGGCTGGGGCTGAGAAGGTGAAGAGGCCCGCCCAGGGATGGAGGCAGGGACCCCAGGGAAGAGGACGTCAGCGGCGCTCCCCGCAGCTACTCATGACTGCCTGCTCGTCCCACCTTGCTCAGTAGTGTCATGGGGGAGCCTAGCGAGATAGGTCCTGTCCTAGCACAGCTGGGTGCTGACCTGGCAGTCCACAGTCCACAGGAGGTGCAAGACAGAGCAAACTGGACAGATGGAGAAAGCCAGGCTGGCAGACATGCATCCCCACCCAGCCTGGTGCAGAACAAGGAGGGTGGTGGGGCCGGGGGCCAGGGTGTGCCCAGATTCCACCATGCCTGACCAGGAGCTCCAAGGTTCAGAACCCACCACCCAGCTGCAGGTCAGGCCTCCTGGGGCGCAGGCGTCCCCATCCTCTCCCTCCAGGGCCCTCAAGCTGGACATTTTGGGTCAAAGCCAGCCGTGAGAGCCAGAATAAAAAAAAAAAAGTGGACTCAATAAAGTGGATTTTCCCAGATTGGCCGCCTTGTTGATCACAATTGGCAGGCACTGGGGCCTCGCCCCCCCCTCAAGTCTTGTCAGTGTCCCTGTCGCCTACACTGAACCTGGTCATGGGTGCTTCAAATGTTTCCTGTGTGGGTCGCAGCCTGGCCCTCCTGGCTGCAGGCTCAGTCCTTCACACTGGTACCATGTAGTAGTCCCATGCACAGACCCGGCACACTGAGCCCAAGCCCGAATTTTGATATTCCTGATCTTAGCTGGGGTCCCTGGGTGATCCCACCCTAATCCAAAGCCACACCTTGGCCCCTCTGCTCAGCACACCCTCACCAACTGTGTCTACCTTAAGTCCCAGCCACCCTGCACCCGTGAACACCAGCTCAGGGCCAGATTCCAGGGTGGCCACTTCCATTCCTTAGTCCTGACCCTCAAACACTGTTTCCCATCCTCCCTGCTAATGCCATTGTGTCCCTGCACAAGGACCCAGCACTCAAACTGAAGATGATAACTGTATACTCCCCCAGATCCACCCCTGACCTGAGTGCTCACACTGAGGCTGCCCCAGAGGTCTGTATTTGCCCCATGGGCTGGCCCTCCTCTCTCTCTTTTTTTTTTTTTTTGTTCAGACAGAGTCTTACTTTATGGCCCTCGGTAGAGTGCCGTGGCCTCACACAGCTCACAGCAACCTCCAACTCCTGGGCTTAAGCGATTCTCTTGCCTCAGCCTCCTGAGTAGCTGGGACTACAGGCGCCCGCCACAACGCCCTGCTATTTTTTGGTTGCAGTTTGGCAGGGGCCTGGTTTGAACCCGCCACCCTCAGTATATGGGGCCGGCACCTTACCGACTGAGCCACAGGCGCCGCCCTCCTCCTCTCAATTCTGTGGATTGAAAGAGTCAGCTCCAGTGCAGAACTTGGGATATCAGACTGAGAGGACCGTGTTTTAGGAGCCTCTAAGCAAGGGGGTGAGAAATTCAGGACCTCTAGACCCAGAGGAGCTAAGAGGCTTCCCCTCTCCATGAGGCTGCAGCTTTCCTGTTGTCACATCACAGCCACCCACAGCCTGGCTCAGCTGAGCCCTGGCCTCTGACTTTTTCATAGCATTGTCAGGATGTGAACAAATGGGGGGCATCACCTAGGCCTTGGGAGAGCACTTTTTCTTCTACCCCCTGGGTCTTAAAACCCTGGTGTGCTGCTGTCACTGGCATAGGATTAGGCAGCAGAGAAGGGAGCAGGAGCTCATATTGGGCTTGGGATGGATTCAAGCCTGCACAGGAGGTGGAAGCCAGGCCAGGATATGGTGATGGGGACCTCTCTGGGAGCAAGAAGTTCTTTGGCTGGGCGGGCTGGCCAGGGGAGGATGCTGTGGTGGGAAGGCTGAACTCCACCTAACATCTTTGTGTCCCTTCTTCCCACAGAGCACTCAGCTGCAGCCAAGACAGGTGGATGCTTCCCTGCTGGAGCCCAGGTGCGCCTGGAGAGTGGGGCCCGTGTGGCCTTGTCAGCCTTGCAGCTGGGAGACCGGGTGCTGGTCATGGGGGAGGACGGGAACCCCACCTTCAGTGATGTGCTCATTTTCCTGGACCGTGAGCCCAACAAGCTGAGGGCCTTTCAGGTCATCGAGACTCAGGACCCCCCACGCCGCCTGGCACTCACGCCTGCCCACTTGCTCTTTATGGCTGACAACCACACAGAGCCAGCAGCCCACTTCCGGGCAACATTTGCCAGCCATGTGCAGCCTGGCCAGTATGTGCTGGTGGCCGGGGTGCCAGGCCTACAGCCTGCCCGAGTGGCAGCTGTCTCTACACATGTAGCCCTTGGAGCCTATGCCCCACTCACCAGGCATGGGACCCTGGTGGTAGAGGATGTGGTGGCTTCCTGCTTCGCAGCTGTGGCTGACCACCACCTGGCTCAGTTGGCCTTCTGGCCCCTGCGACTGTTTCACAGTTTGGCATGGGGCAGCTGGACCCCAGGTGAGGGTGTGCACTGGTACCCCCAGCTGCTCTACCGCCTGGGGCATCTCTTACTCGAAGAGGACAGCTTCCACCCGCTGGGCATGTCTGGGACAGGGAGTTGAAAGGATCCCACCACTGCCCTTCCAGAACTGCCATACTAGGTCCAGAGGCCTACCAGTCAGGCGGGTGCTGGCCCTGGAAGGGACCTGAGCTGTGGGTACTGGTTCCTGCCATCTCCTCCACCATGGAGACACACCATTGAGATTTGACTGGGCAATGCCAGCGTCCCTTCCCCCCATCTTGGTGTAGTGATAGAACTGCAGGCTGAGCTGGTGAGGGGGTAGTGATCTATCTATCCTTCTATTTTAAAGACCTTGAGGCTGACATGGAGGCTTCCAACCCAGCCAGCTCTCACTATAATTTTTCATACCCTGCCTCCCCTGATGGAGAGGGCCCATTCCATCTGTCTTAGGCCCCATTAGGTGGGCTTGCACCTCAGATGATGCTGCTAGATTCCCTGGGAGCCATCAGGGAGCTGGCTGGACTCAATGCTGCCCAGAACCAAGAAGGCTACAGGGGTGGGGCAGCCATCCTGACCCTCATGAAGTATTACCTTCCTCCCTGGCCACACTCCTCAAGATGCATCCAGAGACTGTTGCTGTCAGCAGCAAGAGTTCTGTGTTCCAGCCAATGTGACCATAAGGCCTGGTATTGGGGGTCCTTGCCACCACTGCCAAGGCTAAGCTCCCTTTTCTGCTGAACCTTGACCCCTACCTCCTCCTCCGGTCAGTCTCCCCCACCTTATTTATTGGCGCGGAGGGGGAAGCCCTATGGGAAAATTTGGGGGATGTTTTGGTCTTTTCTTCCTTTTGTAATAAAAATTATTTAAGTTGTTAGATCCGTAGAGTCTAGGATGCTGAGTGGGACAATACACAGATAGTTTGGAGCCATGGATTTGTGTGTCTAGGGGTTTGCTCCCCTCCTCAGTGAAGCTTGGTTCACCATGCTCTAAGGACAAAAAGCTTCAGTGTTTCCACCATCTCTGCAGGCTATTTCTCATCCAGGAGCACTGCAAAGTCCCCACAGAGAGCTGTGCTTTGCTCTGGGTAGGGCCTTTGCATACTGACCCCAAAGTTGCTCTAAACACGGCAGGACCAGAGAGAGCACTAAAGTCCCTTTCTTCATTTATAACCATCTCAGTGTGCTCTCGGGCCTGGGGTTCCAACTCTTTGCTGTTGGTTATGGACTGCAATATGAAAAGACCCCGTAGAACTCACATTTGTCTTACGGCCTATTCTGACTTCTTGGACTGGTTAGAGATCCCTAACCTAGCAGTTCTCAAACCCCAGAATTGCCCAAGCAGGTATTTAAAGATGATTCCTGGCCTCATTTCTGGGATTCTGCTTTAATAAATTCAGCAAAGCCTAGGAACTTATTTTTACAAACACACTAAACATAGCAAATAGACCATGGACTTCACTTTGAGAAGAGTGCTTAGTCTAGAGAAGACCTGGTTTATTGCCAAGACTGGATGACCCTCTTCTCCACTTTCCTTCAATCCATCTGTCCAAGGCAAGTTTGTCCTACTCACCAAGGATCAGCTGAGGTTCTAGGTCCAGTGGTACAATTGTTCAATTTTCAGAAATTTTGTGAGCCAGTTGAAATAGGCATCGTGGCTATGGACACTGTGGAAACTGGCAAGTGTTGCAAATTAGGCCTTCCACCACCTTGAAGAGTCTGTTGCTAAAGCACGCCACTGCCCAGGTCCTATCTTCTCACCTAGACTATTGTGTTGGGAGTGTCAGGGATGACTACTCAGACTCTAACCTTACCCACCCAGCTCTGTGGAAGAAAGCTCCTGGGAAAGCTTTTTTACTGTGGGATCTGTGTCATCTGGAGCAGTAGGCTCCACAGGTTATAATGACAATTGCTTCATTTAATGAAGACTAACCATGGCTAGCATTATTCTATATCTGTACACTTAGCAGCCCATTTAATTCTGGTAATAACCCTAAGCAGTGTATACTATAATGTCATCATTTTCCAATTAGAACTTCCAAGGAAGTTAAATAACTTGCCCAAGATTACATAGCAAGTGACATAATTAGGATTCAAACCCTCGTAGACTGGCTCTTGAACCCGTTGTTTTACTACAAAGCTTTTCCTTTAAGGAAATTGGGTCTTTCCTAGAAAGTCATGCTTAGTACTTCATGTCTGGAAATAGGCTTTGTCGGCACATCTGGAGTGGCCCCCCTCTCTGCAGCAGACTCTCCCTGACCAGGCCCACAGGGAACAAAATGACCATGAACTCATTTACAGTGAGAAATAGAAGGTGAAGGTCAATATGGTCTTGTCCATTCATTCACATTTTCTCTCCCTGTACACATTCTACCCAGGAAATCTGATTATAATGACAGCTGTTGGTAAGTGTGGGTGTATAGAGAGGATGAGTCTCCAAGTTTTGGAGGAAATGGGGAGAGAGAGAGGCTGACTATCCCATTGAGCTTGGACACACTGGGTCCAGAAGACACAGAGCCATTTGGTGTCTCCAGACCTTCCTTTTCCAGATGAGCCTTCTCAGGGAACATGTTTATTCTTCAGATAAATTAAAAAAAAAAAAAAAGACCCAGTACAAATCTTTGTCCCAATTCAGGCCCTTAAAAGTCCAACCTTAGGGTCGGAATGGATCCCTACAGCTTTTCTGGGGACCTGGGCCTAGATCTGAAGAGACAAGGGAATGAGTAGATAAGGGTGTCCTGATTGTCATCTTTCACTTCTGCAGCATGCCGGCCCCAATCCCTCCCATGCTCTGTGTGCTGCCAAGGCCCAGGTGATTGAGGATTCCTGCCTCTCCACTTACACCCAGGCTCAGCCTCCCAGGGCTGCTGCATCCACAGTTGTGATCTTTACTCACAGCAGATGTTTACTGGACAGCCTTGTGTCAGGCACTGTGCTTGCTGGGTGCCTGCCCTGGGTGAACCCCTAGGGAAGAAAGGAGAATAGTGGGAAATAGGGATGTCCACACCATGCACTAAGTGCTATGACTGACATCCTGAAAGTGGCTATGGAAACACCAGGGAACAGCTGGTAACTAGGAAACATTCTGAAAGTGAGGATACTACAACTGGAAGAAAAGGGCCCAAATCAACTTTAGGGTTTTAAGCAGGAGATCCAGCTCCCTAACCCCCCAGCATCCTTGACCTTAGCCTTTCTTTGGCCTTTGTGGCTGCACCTGTAAAGGTGATGTCAAGGGCTTTCTCATTAGATATCCTCTGTCTTTGTTACCAGGGTTCAAGCAACCTCTATGCTCCTGTTCTCTCTGCCTGCTTCCCCTCAACCTTGGAAGTGCATTGGGAAGAAACTTGCAGTAGCTTCCAATAGCCTAGTCCAGACAAGGTACAGGGCCTACGCCTAAATCCACAGGTTCCCTGGGGAGACCTAGAGATAGTGAGAACAGAGTGGATAGTGAGCTTGTTTATGCCAACTGCCTTCAACACAAGGGCTCACTGTACCTTGCCTTCTCTACTCTGCTGTGCCTCGCCACAGGTCCCCTGCCCCCAGCTGGCCTTGAAACCTCTCATTCTTATTTGGAAAGCCTCAATTAGTGCAGAGCATGGTTCTTTAGAAGCCCTGTAGGCCTGCACACAGCCCTTTCCCTCAACACATGGGCCTCAGGGCTCTGCCTACGCCCTGTTGGAAAGGGCTTTAGGCATCAGGCCTGCTACTAGCACCGTGGCCCCTGTATGGCAACTGGAAATAGGCACCCTCCATTGAAAAACAGTAAAAAGCTACCCCTGGGGGACAACCAACTAGAAAAGGCAACTCTTTTTGTCTGCAGCCCGGGGAGGAAGTCCATTTAGGTGAGAGCCTAGCACAGGGTGTACACTGGAGCATGCAGCACATGTGATTTTAGCTCCCCTTGCCTGCCCAGCCTGGAGCCCTTATGCAGTGTACAATTTATACAGTTGTAAATTCAGGTCCTGATGGGTCTGGGCTTCTGCTAGGCTCAGCCAATTCTGCTGGGGATGAAGATTCGCAAAAAGCTCCATACAGTGCAATATCAGAAGAGCATGGCTGTCAGCCAGGAGCCAGGGCTGGATGCTACAAGACTGAAGACTTCCTGGAGGTGGCTCCAGGGGCATGAGGACTTGGACAAGGTAAGAAGATGGATTATCAGGAGCAGGTGCACAGAGGGGAAGTTCGGGGCATCCTCAGGGACTGGGAGCTAGTGTACTTGAGTCTAGAAGTACAGCCAGGAAGGGAGACTGCAAAATGGGAGGAGGGGAGAAGTGCTGTACCCCATGGCAAGGGCAGAATTAGTGACTCAGGGGAAAGTGTCCCTGTAGGAAGTACCCCAAGAGGCAGATTCTAGCAATGGAGGCCTTTGGGTGACAGCACAGGCCCAGATTTCCAGCTAGGAGGGTGCCCCATCTGGGGAGACCTCTCTGATAGGGTTAGCAGCAGCAGCTCCGCAACCAGTGCCCTCTGACCCCTGGGTGGCTACATCTTCTGGGGCTCAGTCCCAGGCCCACAAGCCACCCTGGTTCTTGTTCTTAAAGCCTCTTTGTTTCATGGGGCACAGCTGTGGCCAGCCGGATCTGATAAAGCACAGTTGGGTAGATAACAGCTCCACCCTGCCTGCCTCCCCTCCCTGAGTCACACCTGGTTGCCTGCCTCCCACATGACGATCACCCCACCAGGGTGCAGACACGGGGGCCATCTCACTCAGGTGTGGCCAGGGTGTGACCTCTGGGCTGGCCCTTCCTCCAGCCCATTTAAGAACTCTCTCATCTGCATGGTGAAGGATAGGAGAATTATTATCCCTATTTCAGAGAGAAATAAACTAAGCCTTCAAGAAGGAAAATATCTTGCCACAGTCATTTCTTCCACAATCAGGAGCACCTACTGTGGGCAAAGTGTACTATTTACATTATGTTTTTCATCCTAACAGTCTATGAGGTGAGGTTTTTCCTAATTCCTACTGTGCAGAGGAAGAACCAGAGGCCCAGAGAGGTGAAGCCATTTTCTCAAAGTCACACTTAGCAGAGTCCAGACTGGAATCCAGGCCCCTGCAGCCACAGACCAAGGGAAGTAGAGACTGATGAGTCACTGTCCCAAAAGAATGGGAGGAAGACACTCCTAGCCTAGAAGATATGATGGGGCTGAGAGTAGCCAGAACCCTGTCAGAGGATGTGGACCTGGAGGAATAATATTTTAGGTACTGCAAGGAGATCCAAGGTAGGGTGTAGGGATGGTTAAAATATATCCACTAATTCTTTGACACTGCTCCTATGGAGAGGCAGGGACTATCTAGCTCTTGTTCTAAATCTTGTCTGAGGCAAGATCAGAAAGGGCCATACAGTCTCTGCCTGTTTCCATCCTGAGACTGCAGAGTCCATGCACTCAGCCTGTAGATAGGCATTCTGGTCCATGAACTAGCCAAGCTCCCAGCTGACAGCCAGCATCAACTGTTGGCCATGGAGTGCACTATCTTGAATATCCAGCCTACTCAAGCCTTTGGATGGCTGCAGTCCTGGATAACTTCTGAATGCAACTGCATAAGAGACCCCAAGCTAAAACTTGCCTGATCAAGCCCTTTCTGAATTCCGACCCACAAAACCATATGCAAAATAAAATGGTTATCTGTAACCTCAACATTCTGGGGTAACTTCTTACATGGCAATAGTAACCAAACAAAGGGTGAAGAGGGAATGGCGTTGATGAGGACATCTCCTGAGGCTTTCAGAGGACTTTAACACAACGTGACACAGAGGCTTTAAAAAAGGGAGCCCGTGTGAACCTTTTTCATGATTAAAGAAAGGATAATGCAGAGGTGACATGGCCCTTCATCCTCTGAAGGGGGAGTGTGAGAATACTCTGAAATGGAATAATCTTGGGGCGGATGGAGACAAAAAGGGAGGTTTGGATGAGCACATCTCTCCATACACAATCGATTAGGAAAATGATGCATGTCTGCCCTTCTGACAGGACCTCTGATGATGGCAACTCTTGCAGGAGTAAGGAGCCTTGCAGTGGTTCAGGAAGGAGGGAAGTTCATGGATAAGGGCTTGTGGGTAGCAAGGAGTTATACATGGCCAAGTGGAAAGAAATGCTATTGAAGATTTTTAAAACCTAAATATTAAATATTGAAGACAGTGCTCAAAGGCTGGAGCCAGATCTGGGAAAGGGGTTGGATATTCCTGTGAACAATTTCTGGCCACAGTAGCCAGCATGCCCAGAGTGGAAAACATAAAACCTTGGCAAGAAGGTGCAAGAAAATGAACTAGAAAGCACCTTGTTGCTGTAATGAACTCCAGGTGTGTCAGCATCTGGCTTCTGCACACACTTCCAAAAAGGCCTTACTTAGGAACTCAGAGGAAAATGACCAGATAATAGGGAGTGCATATGGCTGGGGAAGCAATTAGGAGTGAGAAGGTTAGTTCCAGGACAAGTATCTCACTTTCAGCCTCTTAATCCTAGAGAGGTAAAAGACGAGCATGATCCAAATCTTATAAAGAGAAGGAAATACTGTTTCCCCGAAAATAAGACATCCTCCGAAAATAAGATCCACTTACAGGAAAGATAAGATGTCCCCTGAAAATAAGACCTAGCACATCTTTGGGAGCACACCTTAAAATAAGACACTGTCTTATTTTCGGGGGAATGGGGTAGCAACTTTACAGTGGAGAATCCTGGCAGATACCAGGTGATCAATTAACATCACCAATAATACACAGTGACACTATGTACCCCTATGATACCCTGAGAATGGCATGTCACCTCTGCCTTATCCTTTCTTTAATCATGAGAACTGTGAGATAAACCCAGATGGAGAAACACTCTACAGAACAACTGACAATACTCTTTAAAAATGTCAAGGCCAAATGAAAGGCCAAGAAGACTCAGAAAATGCCCCCCAAATAGAGGACAGTTGAGGAGGCATGACAACTAAATGCCAGATATGATCTTGGATTAGATACTGAAACAGAAAAAGGACATTAACAGACAAATCTGTGAAATCTAAAGTCTATACTTTTATTAATTGTGTTTGACATACAAAGGTTAGCTTCTTGGTATTGATAGAGGGTCTACCGTCATATAAGACATTAACCTGAGAGGAAGCTGGGACAAGCGTTTATGAGAACCCTTGGTACTATTTTTGTGACTCCTCTGTACATCTAAAACTAACTCAAGAATTCTTAAATGTGAATATAACTCATAAGGACAGAATCTCATGGACTGGTCAAAGGCGAGCTTCCTTACCACACCTGAATCCAAGCCAACTCCCACATCCGAAGGAGGCCACCTGTACTGAGCCAGTGGTCACGTGACGAAACCTTCACTGGAGAGAGGGTTCTAGTCAGAAATTCATTTGGAAAGAGGTTTGAGGAATTAAATAGGATGGAAGTTACAGAAAAATAGTGTTCTTCATTTATTCAGAATCTGCAATGAACCAAGCACTGAGCTAAGTTCTTTAGAGCTTTTACCTCACAACCTTTGAGGTAATGGACAAAATTCTCCCTGTTTACAGATGAGGGCACTGAGTTGTCTAAAAGTGAAGGAACAAGATCCTACAGCTATGTAGCTGGTGGGGTTGCATTTGAATCCAATCTGCTTGGCTCTAGAGCTCCTTTCTAGCCAGTCCACTGTACTGCCTCCTCAGGAATGGCCTCATTCCATTCAGAACTCAGGGTTTCTGGCCTGGGGTGGGAGGGGGAAGAGGAGATGGAAGGCTGGAGGACCGAGGAGGTGGATGGCCTCAGATGGGCTGGTCCACTGGAGCTGTCCATGGTGCTAGTCACAGAGCTGGCAGGAGACAGAATGGGTGAAGACAGCAGGGTAAGCTGCCACAGAGAAGAAGCACTGCTCACACAACAATGAAATGAGCAGCTAGATATGCTGACAAGTCCTCCCCCAGTGAGGAATCAAGAGGGAGAGTGGAAATAAATAACTGTATGCACTAACAGGTAGTGTAGGGATTTTTGCTCAGGTATGACTTGCAACCAGCACAGTATAGCTATGCTGGTTGTTTATATCTGGAAATACTTTGGTGCCAGTTGGTACACCATCACCGACTGAGGCCCCCACTGCCCTGGTTGCTCTCCCAGTCATCTCTCTGTATGACCCAGGCTTCCCTATGATCCTAGCACAATGTGGGCTTCTGAGATCCTGCTCTGGCTCTAAGGCCAGCTGGTATTTATTATCATAGGCCATTGCCCACACTTTACCAATTATTAAGTATTGTGAATACTACTGTTGTTTGTTCCCATTTTATAGATGATGATATTGAGGATTAGTGAGGTTTACCAATTCACCTGACATTTCTCAGCTATTAGAAACTGAAACCAGAACTTGAACTTGAGTCTTCTGAAATCAAATTTTAAGTCCTTTTCCCTCCATCTCTCTACTGTTGGCCTATGCATCCTTCCACCCTGCAATGAGGACTATACACACACACACACACACACACACACACACATATATATAAAAAGTTATGTAGGAGGTCAAGGTTTGCATAGGAGAGTTAGAAAGACAGAACGGAATCCTTCCATTTGAATTCTCTTGCCAGGGCGGCACCTGTGGCTCAGTGAGCAGGGCGCCGGCCCCATATGCTGAGGGTGGTGGGTTCAAACCCGGCCCTGGCCAAACTGCAACAAAAAAATAGCCGGGCGTTGTGGCGGGCGCCTGTAGTCCCAGGTACTCGGGAGGCTGAAGCAGGAGAATCGTCTAGGCCAGGAGTTGGAGGTTGCTGTGAGCTGTGTGATGCCACGGCACTCTACTGAGGGCGATAAAGTGAAACTCTGTCTCTACAAAAAAAAAAGAAAGAAAGAAAGAAATGAATTATCTTGCCATTTGGTAGTCTGTACCCAACCCCTGCCTGTTTTGTGCCCTGGAGATGCCATCAGTTTCTTGACAGCCTCCCACCTCCACAGCTTCAGGGGACCATGAGACTCTAATACAAAGTGTACCCACTGCCTGCCCTTTGTTCCAACCCTGAACTCCCATAGTGGCTCTCTTAGTTGCAACCTTCTCTTATTCTTCATTCCTCAACCTGGACTGAGAAAGACTCACCCTACTCATTTCTGAGGTCAGAAGCTTCTATGAGAGGCACCTCCTCAATTTCTTCCCACAAGTATATCTTGGATGCAGACTTGATTTCAGAGCCAACACTTGAAACAGAGTCAGCATCTCAGGGTGAAGGAAGATGGGAGAAGGCTTTCTAAGTGCTGGAGCCAGGTTGACTTACAGCCATACAGCAGAGAACCCTGGTGTCTCCTTCTGTCTTTATCTACCACAGAGCAGTAGGTGTCTCATCCTTCTTGGAGAGACAAGGAAGGAGGATATAGATAGGACAAAAACTTCCCACTTCTCTAGCATGTAGCAGAGAAGCTGGATGCTGGTAGGAGGGGAAGATTCGTGGAGGGTTGAGTGGATTATTAACAGGGACCTTCCATCTAGTGTGCATGTATGTAACCTTGTTGATTGCCTACCATGTGTCAAGTACTTTACACATACTTATCACTCAGTCTTCACACCTGCCCTTTGAAAATATCTTCAAGTAACAGATGAAGGAAACTGAAGTTCACAGAGGTCATATGACTTGCCCAAGGTCACAGTAATGGTCAAGATTAATCCCAGGTCTTTCTGATTTCATAACTGAAAGTCTTCTCTATTCCATAGGAAGGTGGGGGTGGGATGACAGCGGGTGAGTACAGGGGCATGGGAAGATGCTTGGAAAAGATATTTTTGTGTGTGCTGAAGTCCCAATCACTGGGTGTAATTTATCTGTATTATCCCCCATCCCTAGCTTCAGACCAGGAATACCTGAGGCTGTCTCCCATTCATCTATCCTTCCTCCTTTCTTCCCTATCCTAATCCTCATCAATTTCCTGTATAATCACCCATCCTTGTTCACAGCCTTGAATCAAACAGCACCCCCAATGTGGTCTTTTTTGATCACCAGGATCCAGCACCCATTATCTGCCACAGGCTCTGGGATCCTGGAAAGGGGGATTTAAAAGCAAACCTGGCTTCTTCTTCCCCCTCTTCTGGGTCAACCTCTTGTGAATTCTCTTTCCATATGTTTGCACCCCTGGGCAAAGTCCAGCAGGCAGGTCTCTCCCTGCGAGTTTGCAACATTCACCAAGGTCACTAGCCAGCAGAGCTTCTATGAGGCAGCTAGAATCTCAGAGAAGCAGAGCCCAGAGAGGACCTGCTAAGAGGAGGAATCATCTCCTTTCATTGTCCCAAACCCAGGATCCACCAAGGTTTGAGCAGCAAGAGCTCTGGAGGGAGACTCATCAGTGAAGAGGCATAAGGATGTGTAGCTCCTAGCTTGAACTTTCCTTCTCTACGAGTTTTCTCACCAAGATTCCCAACACCAAACTCTGCTCCCAGAGTCACTGTTCCCTATTGCTTTTTAGTCTAAGAATGGGCAGGTCCCTTTGCTTGTCCCTAAGGTGCAGCTGAGTCATGCTGACCATTAAAAAAACACTTGGAGGAAAACAAAAAGGAAATCATTATAGAAACTACAAACAGCATAAAGTCATTATGTCCAAAGTGCAGGCTTCAGATTCTTAGAATCCTGTTAAAACCAGTGAAAAGCTCACTGAGTTCCACATGCTTCAATTCCAAGAAAGGCCTAATCGTGCTGGCATAATTTACCAGCCCCTGGGTCTGCCCCTTCCCTCCAGTCTTTCCATGCTCTAGCCATGTGATCGCCAAGGACAACTCAGGTCACTTTGTCATCTCAGTCCACCTTTCACTGTTCACACATCAACTCCAACTCTCCTAAAATGACAGTTTATTTTCTGGGTTTACCCCTAGATTCACTAAGCTCTCTCCTCTGACCACCTCTCCCCTCCCATCTGTAAGGAAACCTGTTCACTGCCCTAGACAGTGAAACATCCTTAATGGTCCATGACTTTCGAAAGTTCAAGACTTTAATCTTGAACTACCTAAGGAGTCTTCACAAAATGCGATCTTTCCCCCACCGCACATACAGTGTACAAATGAGCGTCCAAAACTCCATGTAATGTATAATAATTCATACATTAACCTTCAGTTCCCTTCGAAAGAGTTGTTTTTCTTGGCGCTGGGTAGGAAGAAATGCTGGGAGAATACGCCAAGGACACATTCTCTCCCGCCAGCAAGACAATCCATTTGCAAAGCAATATGCAGATAAGAAAGAATTGCCGACTGCTTTTAAGTTAACAATTGTAATCACAGGTAATGAGTTTCCGACCTTAAGTCACAAGTGCCTGTTAGGGAAAGAACAAGAATGACACCCATTCCCATGCCAAGTCCACCGAGTAGCTTCCTGTGAATTTGGCTGTCAATTAAAGTTGCTGGGAAGTTACAATAACTAGGTAACTCTATATACCATATCATGACTGGAGAAGCACGCAGTTACTACTGACAGAGAAATTCCGAGAATTAAAACAGAATATAGGGAGTAAACCCGGGCAGCTCATTCGCTTTTTATGATTCTTGACTCATTCGGACTGCCGTCGTTGTCGTGGGATACCAGAAGACGCCGTGTCCTGTGCGTCCTGTATCTATGGAAACGACAATATGGCGACGGTGTGCGTTCTGAGCGTTGGTCCCAGGATCCCGGGGAGCCGCGCAAGTGGCCCAGGAAGGTAGGTGTCCGGGAGGCCCGCTTCTCCGGGAAGCAGTGCCCGGGGGTGGGGTTCCTCCAAGCCCTTCAGAGACCCTCGTGGGACTGAGACTTGGGCGAGATCAATCAAACTAAGGATCCCAAGGAGAAAGGAAACAACTTAAGCATATTTTGTCCCCCTTCTTCTTTACCTGTTTATTCCACTCTTCACAATGATCATTTTTTCCACGAGTCAGTCATCTTGGGAATTTTTAGGTCGGAAATTAGACGAATAAAGGAAGCTGATGATACATATTTTTTAAAGTACTCGAACTTAGAAAATTCTATTTAGAACAAAACAAAACAAAAAACCTCACTTGCCCAGTCTCTTCAGAGTGATTGCAGATGTGTGAATCTTTTGGAAGAGTAGCGCAGGCTGGTATGTAAATTGTGATTGCTAACTTCAATAACATAGGTATGTTTAGTGCTTTTTCCAATCCTCTATTTCATTCAAGCTTCACATCAGCTTTGTGAAATAGTCAGGACAACTCTCATTTTACAGGTGAAGAGACTTGAGGTTTGGGGAGATAGAGAAACTAGCCTCTCTGGACAGTCTGAGGAGATGCTGGCACCCAGCTTCCTTTGCATAAGACCAGTGCTTGGCTGAAAGTTTAAAAATTTTAAATTACATGTGTGGCTTGCATTCTATTTTGGAGGGTAGTGCCATGTTCAGTGATCTCATGAATGAGAACTCCACATCCGTATAAAGGAAAGTTATAGCCGAACCTTTCAAAATGGATCATTGAAGAGTCTGCAACCCCCTTCCACATGTGCCTGAACAGAGTTGACCTTAGTTTTGGTGTTCGAGTGTGAAAATTGCTATTCTTTTATACAGGTTACAGAGTCATACTTGGGTGTGTGTACTAAAGGATCTAGCTAAAAGAGAAGGAATTTGAGGTGATGAAGGAGCCAGAGCAAGTCTGAGACCCTTTGTGTCTCTTAGAGCAGAGCCAAGCACAGTGTTGAACATTTGATGAATGCTGTGGATGCTCTTCCTGAAAAAGACATATACATGCATTCGACATCTTGCATATAATTTGCATATAATGTTTTCATATGTGTCACTTGTATTTGTATATAATTTGAGCTTTAGTTTATCTGGGAATCCCTCTGCTCTAGACTGAGTCATTTATCCTTGGATTGATTTATTATTTCAATCAAACCTTAAACCTGGACTACAGGTTGTACACTGGCAGAGAAAACCCAGAAGCCCAAAAACCTGCCAGTCTCCTTTGCCTCTTCTTTCCCCCTTACTCCTCTTCCCCCAGGAGGTAAGACACGTTCAGAAGAAGCAAGTGGAAAGCAAAAGCCAGATAAAGGCAAGGCGTGTGCTTCAGTGGCACCCACAAGCTTGCTGAGAAATGCCCAGTGTGGCTGTGAAGGGGCATGGCCCAGTGGACCTTATCTTCAAGTCCTCTTTCAAGTGCCTTTCGTGAATGGTGAGTCCCCGGGCTCCCAGGAAAAACTCTGGATCTTATGCCCATTCGTATTCTTCAGGGTGCTGCCTCATACCTGTTGCCAGACCTGGGGATCAGGACCTTTCCTCCATGACAGTGATGGCCACAGTGCATCTCCTCCATCATTCTCTCTTTCTCATGTCCCCCCTGTCTTCTCTCTGCTCTCTCCCCAGCTCTGAACTCACACCTGGACCTAGCAGGAACTACTGGTTTAGTAAGAGGGCTCCCTGGAGCATCCCCAGGTGAACAATGCTCACTCAGACCCCAAGCCCCATGACGCCACCCGTGGACAATGGGGACTACACCATGAACTCCGGCGCATCCTGTCTGAGTACCAGCACAGTGGCCATCCCCTCTGCCAACAGCAGCAGCGCAATCAGGAGTGCCTGCAGCAGCGTCAGTGCCCGGGTGGGGACACAGCCAGGGTGGGCGGGGCCTGGTGTGGCAGAGTGGTGGGATAGAAATCTGAGAGGCCTTGACTCTCCCCTGTGTGCCCAAGCACTGTCCCCTGTATAGATAGGGCAGCAAGCACGCTGAGTGCTGGAAGCAGTAGGCTCACCGGGAGGCCCCCGGGAGCTCCAGAGAGAAGTAAGTTCTCTCTTTCCTCACAAAGCTCTTCTGGCCTTGACCCCTAGAACTGTGTTTGACTGATGTATGGACAGCGTTTACTTCTGGCGACTTTTGTGGTTCTCTCTGTGGTGCAGCTGTCCAGGATGTGACTATGGGATGTGACTTTGTATTCCACACATGTATGTCTGTGTTGTGGGTGGGTGGCACATGCCTCCTTAGATGTGATGGTGGCTTCACTTGCCTCCTGGTGGCCTGAGGATTTTGTGTTGGAAAACATCTCACTCCACGCTGTTCTGGGCCTGTTTGCTCTCAGATTCACTCACTGCCCTTTTCTGCTCTGCTCTCCTCTGAGCTGACAGATTGGAAGGCAGAAGGCACAAGCCAGGGCATTTCTCTTCCCCTCTTTCCTCTTTTGACAGTGGTTCTGTCAGCAGCTGCATCTTCCCTGTGGCTCCAGTTCCCACCAGACAGACCTCGGGGCTCTAACACTACAGACCACTACTTCCCCTAAGTTAGGCGTGGAGGAAGCAGGTTGATGTTCTAATTCCTGGGTTCCTTTCCTGGCCCGACTTGTGCATTTAATTCAATACTTTAAAGAGTGGCTTCTGTTTTCCTGATTGGACCCTGACTGATATTTGTAGTAAATTACTCTACCTCACCAATGTCACCTGTCCTCCACCGGTAACTTGGGAAAGAACATACTGTATTGGCAATCTGACATGCTCTGTAAATATTGAAACTGAGGATGTAAGCTCCAAGAGAGAATGGATTTGTCAGCTTTGTTCACCACTGTAGCCCCCGTCCTTAGCACGGCATGTATTGCATAATAGGTCATCAGCAAATATGTGTTGAATGGGTGACTAGAGCCTTGTGTTATGCAGCAACATAAAGGCCACACGTAGTCAAAGGTAAATTAAAATGCCAATGAGTTGAGCAGTCATAGCAGTGCCCGTGGAAGGAAAAGACACTGACCCCCAAGGGGCTTCTCTGTTCCCCTTTCTCTCCACAAAGATGGGACTGTGGATCAGCTTATGAAAGGATTTTCCATTATAGACAAGGAGACACTAGCTCATTCATCGTGGGGCCCCAAAGTCAGGGTATGAGTGGAGGTTGATTACAGGCACGTTGGCTCCTTCCTGTGCTCCACTAGCCAGTTGAGGGTGGGGAGGAGATGGTGGAGAGTGTCCCTGTGGTCTGAAAAAGTGTCTGGGATAGACCACTCCAGGAGAGTGGAGAGGGAAGATGGGGGAGGGGTGGGGGAGGATTTGAGGGAGGGGTATCTCAGTGTGCACTGAGGAATACAGCAGGTCAGCTAACACTGAATTTCTGTGCTAGATGGAATGGTTGGGTGGTGTGGTCCAGGGAAGGCTTCAAGAGTTGAGGCTATAGTTGGAAAATCATTCCAGTGACCTCAGAATAAGTGATGTCTGACTCCAGGGCCTGCCTGCTCCTCACTTTCTCTCTCCAGGCCATCACTCAGGCAAGGGGTGGTGCAATTCATTGCTTTCTGGAGATGGGGAGATCTTTGCCTGTCCACTGGGTCTTTGCATCCCACTCCACTAATGCATCTTTTATTCTCCCCTTTCCCCTGCCACCTGAACAGCCAACCAGCTCCACAGACGTGCAAAGGTTCCTCCAAAGAAAGCAAGACATAGTGAAGAAGAGGGTCATCTGGGGCATTGAGGTGGCCGAGGAGCTGCATTGGAAAGGCTGGGAGTTGGGGAAAGAGACAACAAGGAACCTGATTCTGAAAAATCTATCCTTGAAAACCCAGAAGATGACATACAGGTATCAGTATGAGGACCAGGAATCCAACTCCGAAAAACCCAACCCCCCCAAAGCAGGCTCCCTTTTTTTTTTTTTGAGACAGAGTCTCACTATGTCCCACTCGGTAGAGTGCCCTGGCGTCACAGGTCACAGCAACCTCAGACTCTTAGGCTTAAGTGATTCTCTTGCCTCAGCCTCCCAAGGAGCTGGGACTACAGGTGCCCGCCATAACGCCTGGCTACTTTTTGGTTGTAGTTGTCATTGTTGTTTGGCGGGCTTGGGCTGGGTTCAAACTCATCAGCTCCAGTGTATGTGGCTGGCGCCCTAGCCACTGAGCTACAGGTGCCAAGCCAGCAGGCTCCCTTTTAAGTATTTCTTCATACCTGTAATCTCAGCACTTTGGGAGGCCAAGGTGGGATTATTACTTGAGGCCAGGAGTTCAAGACCAGCCTGGGCAACAAAGCAAAACCCCATCTCTTAAAAAAAAATTTAAATAATAAAATAGTTTAAAACTTTTGGTATGTTGTATAAAAGCACATGAGTGTTTAAAATGTGCAGCTTGAAGAATTCTAGAAAGGGGAACCCATGTAACCGGATTAAGTCACAGAATAATGCTGGTGTCCGACCCTCCCCTATTGAAACACCCTCTGTACCCAGGGAGATAACCACTATCGTGAATTTTATGTAATGATTTTCTTGCTTTTCTCAAATAGATTTACCACGTATGTTTGCATCTCTAAATGATATACTTTAATTTTACCTTCTTATAAGCTTTATGTGCATAAAATTTACAAGCATATATTCTTTTGTGGTATGCTTTCATAACTCTTTTATCTTGCTCAATTATATTTGTAAGACTCAACCATATGCAGCTATGATATACCTTTTTCATTATGGAATAGCGTTCCAATGTATCCTTATACTATAATCCATTTATTCATTCTTATGTTAGGGATGTTTGGATTAGTGTTTCCAGTTTGGGACTGTTACCAACATTGATGTATACCTTCCCATTAGCACACGTATAAGAGTTTTCCTAGGGTATATACATGGGTGTAGAATTGTTGAGGCTTAGGACACGTGTATGTTCATGTTTTGTTGACAAACCAAAACTATTTTCCAAAGTACATGCATCTGTTTAGATGTTTACCTGCAGCGTTAGAGAGTTCTTATTTTTTCACGTTCTACCAATAATTGCTATAGTCAGGATTTAACATTTTTTGCCAATAATGGTAACCTGGTGTGGTTTTAACTTGGGTTTTTCTAATTACTGATTAATGAGGTTGATCGTCATTGACCATTTGCATTTTTTCATTTATGAAATTTATGTTCAAGTGTGTGCCCATTTTTCTATTAGAATGCCATTTCTTTTCTTTTTCTTTTTTGTATAAATTCTTAACTTGAGTACTAATCCTTTGTTAGTTATGTGTTGTGGCTATTTGCTCTCACCTTATGACCTGTCTTTACCTCTCTTTATTGTATCTTTTGAAGAATAGAGGTTCTTAATTTTAAAGGACTCAAACGTATCAATGTTTTTCTTTTATGATTGGTGCTTTTTTTGCACCTTGCCTAAGAAGTTCTTCTCTACATCTATCCCGGTCATAAAGATATTCCCCTATAGCAGTCTCTGAAGACTTTATAGTTTTGCCTTTCATATTTATATTTGTGTTTTATTTATGTGGAACTGGTTTTTGTGAATGATTTAAACTAGGGACCTGATGACATCTTTTCTCAATCAAATGTCCAGTTGTCTCAACATTACTTATTGACAAATTCATACTTTTTCTGATGATCTCCCATACTGTTGACATACAGCAAATGTACTGGGCTATTTCTGGACTCTTTGTTTTGCTCCCTTGATCTACTTGTTTATCCCTGGGCCAACGCCAGCCTGAATGAATTTTTAGAACTTAACAGTAAATCTTGATATCTGGTAGTGTACGTCCTCCAACTTTATTCTTTTTTAAAATTGTTTTGGCTATTCCTGGCCCTTTCAACTTCTAAATAAGTTGCTTGACATGTCCCATTAAGTTATTAACTTCCTCTCTTTCTGTTTTCTTGAGGAAGGCTTGCAGTGCTATAAATTTCCCTCTTAGGACTGCCTTTGCAGTATCCAAGAGGTTCTGATAATTCGTGTCTTGTTGTTTTGTTCCAAAAATTTGGTGATTTCCTTTTTAATCTTGTCTATAACCCATCTATCTTTCAGCATAAGGTTGTTTAGCTTCCATGTTTTTATATGGGTATGCAGGTTCCTATTGTTATTGAGTTCAACTTTTATTCCATGATGGTCTGAGAAGATGCAAGGAATAATTTCTATTTTTTTGAATTTGCTGAGGTTAGATTTGTGGCCTAGGATGTGGTCGATTTTGGAGTATGTTCCAGGGCTGATGAGAAGAATGTGTATTCAGTTCTGTTGGGATGAAATGTTCTATAGATGTCTGTTAAGTCCAGATGGTTGAGTTTAAATCTAAAATTTCTTTGCTTAGCTTCTTTTTGGAGGATCTATCCAGCACTGCTAAAGGGGTGTTAAAATCTCCAACTACTATGGAACTGGAGGAAATCAAGTTGCTCACGTCTGTTAGAGTTTCTCTTATAAATTGAGGTGCGTTGTGGTTGGGTGCATAAATATTAATAATTGAAATCTCATCATATTGAGTATTACCTTTAACAAATGTGAAGTGTCCATCCTTATCCTTCCTTATTTCAGTTGGTTTAAAACCTATTGCATCTGTGAATAGGATTGCAACACCTGCTTTTTTCTGCTTTCCGTGTGCCTGGAGTATAGATGACCATCCCTTCACCTTGAGTCTAAATTTGTCTTTTAATGTAAGATGCGATTCTTGTATGCAGCAGATATCTGGCTTGAGTTTTTGTATCCAGTCAGCCAACCTGTGCCTCTTTAGAGGACAATTTAAACCATTCACATTAAGGGGATTGGTGGGATTACACCAGCTGTGCATCTTACAAGGTGTGAAACTTGGTAAACGGTCTGTGAAGCTAGTGAATGATGCCCCATGATCATATCAATGTACACAGCTATGATTTAATAAAAAAAAATAAAATAAACCATTCACATTAATTGAGAATATTGATAAGCATTTTGAGAGTCCGGTGGACATTTTGAATCCTTTTGCAACTGTGGAAGTTGAAATTTGATCAAAATTTTCTGGGTGGATTTACTTTTGTGGTGGAGGATTATGCTGGTCTTTATGGAGGATAGGTCTGACAATATCCTGGAGAGCTGGTTTAGTTATGGCAAATTTCTTCAACATGTGAATGTCATTCAAGTATTTAATTTCTCCATCATAAATGAAAGTCAGTTTAGCTGGGTACAGGATCCTGGGTTGAAAGTTATTTTGTTTTAGGAGATTAAAAGTTGATGACCATCCTCTTCTAGCTTGAAAGGTTTCAGCAGAGAGATCTGCAGTTATTCTAATATTTTTGCCCTTGTAGGTGATGGTTTTCTTTCATCTGGCTGCTTTCAGAATTTTCTCCTTCATGTTAACTTTAGTGAAGTTGATTATGATGTGTGTGGGGGATGTCTTATTTGGGTTGAGTCGTGCTGGAGTTCTGAAACTGTCTGCTATCTGAATTTCAGAATCTCTTGGCATGTCTGGAAAGTTCTCCTTCATCATCTCATGGAGAAGAGACTCTGTGCTTTGTGAAGCCACTTCATCACTTTCAGGGATCCCTATAAGATGAATATTGGTTTTCTTCGAATTATCCCAGAGGTCTGTGAGAGAGTGATCTGTTTTTGCCCTCCATTTCTCTTCCTCTTTGAGAGTTTGGGAGCATTCGAAAGCTTTGTCTTCAATGTCAGAAATCCTTTCTTTTGCTTGCTCCATTGTGTTACTGAGGGATTCTACTGTGTTTCTCAGATCTTTGAGGGCTGCAACTTCTTGTCTTAATGTGTCAAAATCTTTGGTCATTTGGTCTTTGAATTCGTTGAATCTTGACATATCTTTTGGGTTACTGCTTGGAATTCTAATTTGATCTTATTTGCTATCCAGATTCTGAATTCGATTGCTGACATCTCAGCTATTTGTTTGTGTATGGGATCTTGTGCTGTGTCTGCCCCATTGATCCTTGGGGGAGTTGATCTACTCTGACTATTCATATTGCCAGAGTTTTTCTGTTGATTTTGCCTCATGATTGTTTTTCACTGTTGCCTCTGGCTGTCCTCAGTGTTGGGGGGGGTGTTTCTCCAAGATTAGACCCCAGCAGGATCACTCTATTATTGCTGGATCTTTGTAGGGAGTGGCCCAGTGTAGTTCCTCTGGGGCTTCCCCAGCCAGGGAGTTCTGGTTGTGGAAGCAGCTCTGGAGTGTGATACACCTGGATCCAGCAACAGGGCGGGAGGTGGTACACATGGTTCTGGGAGTGCCTGGTGCTCAGTGACTTTGGTACAGAGAGTCCAAGGCTCCAGCAGTCTCTGGCCAGGAGACAGGCTCTGTGCAGAGGCAGGGAGGGCTGCGGAGGGCACGCGGCTTCCAGAGTCCCTGGCCTGACGAGCGGGCCAGTGTGGAGGCAGGGAGGGTACAGGAGGGAGGACGCAGGGTTGCGTGGCTCCTGCAGTTCCTGGTCAGGGCATGTGGAGGCCCGGCAGGTGCGGGTCGCGGGTTGGGGGTCGTGGTGCAGCTCTTATAGAGGTACAGGCGGCGCCAAGCCCAGGAGTTTGAGGTTGCTATGAGCTGTGATGCCATGGCACTCTACCCAGGGCAACAGCCTGAGGCTCCAGTGTGCCAAAACCAGTCTCACTCTGCCCCCAAGGGTTAAGGCTGTAAGGCAGCTCAGTCACTAGGTTACTAGCTCCCGCCTGATCCTTGCTCTGTGACCCTGAGAGCGGAGTTTGCCAGGGCAGTTCTCTCACAGTGGCTCCCTGCAGCCCACAGCCAAACACTATTAGCTCCATCCGGCTCAGCAGCTCAGTCTGGGGCCCTAGACAATGCCCAAAGTTCTCTGCACTCCTGCTCAAGCTCTCCCCAAAGGCAGTTCGACTGGGTGCCAAGTCCAAAAACACTGAAACAGTTCACAGGTAAGGCCTTTCCAGTTTGCAGTCTCACTGCTGCTTGTACTTATGGCTGCCAGTGGGATTAGGTCGATCAGATACACGCAACCACTTGCCAGTTTTCCACTGTTTTTGTCCTCCTCTTGGGGTCCAGAAGTCCCTTGCTGACTCCCTGTATCCTCAAAGGGATGATTATAGGCAGATCCCACCAGCCAGAGATGCCTGGAGTCTTATCTCCCCAGACTCACCGTGCCCTGTAGCAGGGAGGCTATTACTTGGCCACCATCTTGGATTCCAGTCCTCTAAATTCTTTTTGCTAATATTTTATGAAAAGATTGGCCTGTAACTTCTCCTTTTCCTTCTGTGTCTATCAGGTTTTGGTAACAACATTATGATGGCTTTATAGAATATGTTGATGAATGTTTCCTCATTTTATATGACCCGGAATACTTTAAAACCAGAATTGTTTTTCCTCATTACTCGGTAGGACTTGCTATAAAGCCATATGGCCTAGTGTTTTCTTTGTAGGAAGATTTTTGACTACATTGTTCTAGATAGGCTGGCTATAAAATATATTGTATAATTCTTGAGTCAGTTTTGGTTAAGTTATATTTTCCCTAGGAATTTGTTTAATTCATCTAAATGTAAACATTTATTGGAATAGGGTAGCTGACAATATCATCTTATCAATGTTCTAAAAGTCTGCAACGTCTATAGTTTTGACTGACCCTGGATGCTACAGCCCTGTCATGGTCTCTGTTTGGAAAAGTGTCCCTGGCACCTCCCTTCTCAGCCTTCCCCCAGACCAAGCACTCAGGGCTCTGATAAATCAGGGCATCTTTCCCTACACCCCACCACGGTCATTACAAGTACTCTTCTCTCTCTCTTTTTTTTTTTTTTTTTTTTTTAGGCACAGAGTCTCACTTTATCACCCTTGGTAGAGTGCCGTGGTGTCTCAGCTCACAGCAACCTCCAACTCCTGGGCTGAGGCAACTCTCTTGCCTCAGTCTCCTGAGTAGCTGACTATAGGTGCCTGCCATGACGCCAGGCTATTTTTTGTTGCAGTTTGGCCAGGGTTGGGTTTGAACCCACCACCCTTGGTATATGGGGCCAGCGCCCTACCCATTGCACCATAGGCGATGCTACCTCTTTTTTGTTCAGAGTAAAGGGCTGTGGCAATAGGAGGAGGAAGAGGGAGACAGTTCCTTTTGTGGCTAAAACCTCGTATGCCCCCCTCCATGCACTCATCCCCAGATATCTTTCTCCGTGGCCCCCAGGTCTCAAGACCTTCAGCTCCAGGTTCTCCCTAGCCTTCTTGCTTCTTCTCATTGTTCTGAGCCCTGATCTGAAATGTCCAACCTCTGGCTCTCTCCCACAGGCCTCCCAAGACCAAATTCTTCTTCACGGTCATCCCGCAGCCCATCTTCCTGAGCCCGGGCATAACCCTCATGCTCCCCATCATCTTCCGGCCTCTAGAGCAGGTAAGTTCTGCCGTAGAGAGACTGGTGGGGAGGAACCAGGTAACAGGGACCTCAGAACAGCGACCAGGACAGAGCAGGGAAGTGCTTCCCAAACCCCAAACACATCCTGCCAGCTCTAACAAGAACTTGAAAGGGGCCAGGCCAGCATGGCGCCTCATACCTTGTAATCCCAGACCTCTGGGAGGCCAAGGCAGGTGGATCCTTTGAGCTCACAAGTTTGAGACCAGCCTGATCAAGAGTGACACCCTATCTCTAAAATGATAGCTGGGAGTTGTGACTGGCGCACAGGCATAGTCCCAGCTACTCAGGAGGCTGAAGCAAGAGGATTGCTTGAGCCCAAGAGTTTGAGGTTGCTGTGAGCTATGATGCCACGGCACTCGACTGGGGATGACAAAGTGAGACTCTGTCTAAAAAACAAAAAAGGAAAAGAAAAGAGCCCACCCCCTAATCTTATCAGACATAGGAGCATTCCCCTTTGGATACTGGAGGGAAAATGTGGTGATACTGTATTAGCTATCAGAAAGCCCTAGGTTCCTTGGCCTTTTCCTGCTCCCTCCAAATTTCTTCGAATTACTTTCCCCACAAAAGAGGCACTAACCTTTGAGACCAAGAAGATGTAGAGGTACAGGTAGCCAGCCCACTACTCAGACTCTGAGGTAGTGGTCCGCAGCCCCACCTGGCCCTCAGTGGCTATGTTGGGGTGCTGAGAGAAGGTGGGATATCTGGTCCATGAGTACCACATAGGTAGCACTGGTGATGATGGCTTCTGTCACTACCTCTATGCTGTAGAAGGAGTATGTGGACCAAATGTGGTTTGAGAAGGCAGAGGGGAAATTCTCCGTAGACCTGAGGGCCATGTTGCCTTGCCACAAGCTGATCTGCCCGCCGCTCCTGCAGCTGCCCATGTGTGCCGTCGGGGACATGGTGGAGGCTTGCTTCTGCCTGGACAATGTAGGGTAAGGGCAGAGACTGAGGCATAAAGGTGGGGAGAGCAGGAGCTGTGAGGAGGGTACCTGGGAGCAAGAGAGACCTAAAGACCTTTGTCTTTATGGAGGAGTTAAGAGGGTGGTCTCACACCTCTACCTTGCTAAAGAAGTAGCAATGGTCAAAGGGGCCCCATGGCCCTGATCTGCCCCTCATCCCCCAGGGACCTGCCCACCTTCTTCACTTGGGAAGTCCCCAGTCCATTCCACATGCTGCCCTCCACGGGGCTACTGGAGCCAAGCCTGACCTTTCGGATCAAAGTGACCTTTCAGCCCCTTATAGCTGGCATCCACGAAGTTCGTGCCACGTGCTGGTATGGGACAGGCAGCCGGCAGAAGAGCAGCATCCAGCTACAAGCTGTAGGTGAGGCCTGACACCCACCTGCCCCCAAGTCCGCTTGCTGCACCTCCATGGTGCTCAAGGCCTCAGTGCAGCCCTCGCCTCCTGGCCTGGCCTGGGACCCACCAGCCTGCTGCCCTCTCCCTGGCCTATCAGGCTTTGCCTTTCCTTTGCCTTCCATTATTGCAGACTTATTCTCCCTGGGGACACCTGCCTCCTTTTGGGAGCTGTTCAGCTGGGGCCATAGAGGCCCTGGTGGGTTTCCCCCTATCTCTGCCTCAGCCAAATGCACCCAGCTGCTGGTACGCATAAAGCATAAGCAACCGGAGGACCAGGATGCTGAGGGCTTCCAGAAAGTGTTGCACTTTGGCTCTGTTGCTGTGGGCTGCACCATGGAGAGGAAGATCAAGCTGTATAACCCATCGGTGGTATGCAGGGGGCAGGGAGGGGAGCAGGAAGGACACAGGACCCCAAGACTGGGATTTCCACAAATGTATCTCCTTTACAGAATGTCCCCCTTTCCACACATTTGGCGCCAAGGTTCACAAACCCAAGTGTATCAACAGCTGTCAATAGGTGTCCTCTCAGTTGGGGGCTATGCCAGGGTATACCTGACTCCCTAAGTGCAATCCAAAAAGCAGCCCTAAGACTTCCCTGACCCCAGGTTGATAGCTAGCTATGATGGTACTTTTGGGAAAAGAAAAAGGTGTCCCCTCTGGGTAGGACAAGTTCAGGGTACATGGCTTGGTACTTCCTTCCTCATGGTGTAGGTAGCCTTGCCCTATGCCCACAGCTGGCCAGTGGGGCATAGGGTGGGTGTCAGTTGCCCCCATACCTTTGGCTAGGCACCTCGCTACAATCTGCACATTGCTCCCATGACCTGATTCCTTGTTCCCCACATGGCCCCACAGGTGAATGCCCCCTTCAGGATTGAAATATCCTCAGACCTGCTGGGCAAAGACCAGGCCTTCTCATGCCCCACAGCCCATGGCATCGTGCCCCCAGGAGGGAAGAAATGTGTGTCAGTGTTCTTCCACCCTGAGACCTTGGACAGCAGAAGTATGGACTACTTCTCCATCATGCCTTCTGGCTGTTCCTCCCAGACCCAGCTCAAAGTCATCGGTGTCTGTAGAGGTACTGGCATCCCCAGGATGCTTGCTGCACTTCCCTTGGGACAGGAGCAGCCAGGAGGATTCTGAAGAGCTCCTTCCTTTCTAAAAGCCTGTGGCCACCTCGCCTCTCAGCCTGGTGTCTGCTGCCCCCTGCTGGCCCACAGGGGAAATCATTTGTGGACACCTGGAGGTAGCTGTCCCACCATCACCCCAGGGATGCTAGAGTTCTGCTCTGGCTGCCAGGACTCTAGGACTTCCCAGGCTGGCCTCTGTCTCCAGGCAGCACCACTTCCCATAAGCAGGACCCTTTCTGAGACATCATTGAGGAGGCTGAAACCCTAGCCCTACCCAGGGGCCAGGGTGCACTCACAGTGACACCCCCCATGCCCAGGTCCTGCTGTGTCCCTGCAGCACTATTGCATCAACTTTGGATGGGTCTACCTTGGGGAGCACTCAGAGGAGCCCCTGTGGATTGAGAACAAGTCAGACTGCATAGCCCACTTCCAGTTTGCCATTGACTGTCAGGAGAGCATCTTCAGCATCAGGCCTGCCCATGGGACTCTGGTGGGCAAGGCCCGGGTGACCCTGCACTGTGCCTTCCAGCCCACTAACCCCATCATCTGCTTTCGACGGGTGGCCTGTCTCATCCACCATCAGGTGAGCGGTGGGACAGGGCCAAGGCTGAGGGGAGGAGGGGCTCCTCTGGGCCTGATCCAGGGCCCATCTGAGGCCCAGTGATGAAGGCAAGAATTGGTGGGTACCCCCCTATATGCTGGAACTTCTGGGGCTGTTGGCTGGGATTGTCTTCTCCTCTAAGGCCCCAGCCCATGCTTTTGGAGCATAGCCAGAGCACTTGAAGGCTCCAGCTTCTCCTTCAGCATTATGCCCAGGATGTCACAGGGATAGAGTGTCAGGGCACATCTTGCCTTGGCTCCTGTCAGGCCAGGGGCATGTGTGGAGTCCAACCTCAGGCCAGCATGAGGTACCTGGCCAATATGGTAAGCAGGGGCTGAAGTCTAGCCTAGGATCCCTCCAGGAGCTGGTGCCAGGCTCTGGAGTGCATCTGTCTACCTGTATAGGTATAGTATGGACTAGGGGAGGCTTCTGGGTGGGGAAGCAGGAAGAATGAGGCTATGTCTTATGTTCCCCTCCCCTAGGGAGTTTCTGGATTCTGGTCTTGCAGGCCTCTTGGCTGGCAGTAGGGTGGGCAGCAGAATGCCCAGGGCCTTGGCAGAGGGGAAAGAGAAGGCTAGGCAATGGCTGAGTGTCCCAGGACTGGGGTGCTTTAGTCCTGACCTTCCCTGGACTGCTGCTATTCCCTAGCTGAGAACTCGTGTACCCACCACCTGTTATCTTGTCTGCCCAGTTTCTGGCCAGCAACCCTCTAGCCCCATCACCCCTCCCATGCCCTGTTGTACATGAACAAATGGCACAGGACCCCCTGTTCCTGGACCTGATTGGGACCTGCCACTCGGATAGCACCAAGCCGGCCATCCTAAAGCCTCACCACCTCTCTTACTACCGCACACACCTGGCCCGGGGCCTGACGCTCTACCCACCCGACATCCTGGGTGCCATGTTGAAGGAGAAGAAGCTGTATCAGGATAAGGACGGGGCCCTCATGATTCCCACAGAGGTAGGGTGACCCCTCCACCTTGGCCCAAATGCTCCAGACCCAGGGGGAACCCTGAGGCAAGATGCACTCCCCAGGCTCATGCCCCCTTCTCTAGCAATTCTGGGGCAGCACTGTGCCAGCCCTATGGACACTGTTAGTAGTCTGGGTGGCCTGGGATGGGGCTCTGGTAGCCTTTTCCAGACAGGAGTGTACTGAAAGATGGCCAGTGGCAGGAGGAGTGGCAGTTGGGCCCTGTCAACCTATCTTTCTCCATGCAGGACACGGAGGACATGTCAGCCCCACAATATCCCTATATCCCCCCAATGACTGAGTACTTCTTCGATGGCACCAGCGACATGGCCATCTTCCCGCCTCCCGTCAGTATAGAGCCTATCGATGTGGATTTTGGTGCTTGCCCAGGGCCTGAGGCCCCCAACCCTGTCCCACTGTGCCTGATGAACCACACCAAGGGCAAGATCACCATGGTCTGGACACGCAGATCTGACTGCCCCTTCTGGGTAACCCCCAACATCTGTGATGTGCCACCGCTCAAGTCCACAGCCATGCGCCTGCACTTCCAGCCACTTCACCCCAACTGCCTCTACGCAGTGGAGCTTGAAGCTTTTGCTTTCTATAAGGTGTGTGCAGATGAGAGGGAGCAAGGAGGGTCTCTACTGGAGCTTGAACAACAGGGGGTTGGCAGGGGATCACAGTCAGCTCTATCCTCTCAGTGCCAAGTTTCTCCCTATTTCCTTGGTTGGACAGCGGCCCCTACTGGTTTGTTTCCTCCCAGGCTCATGCCTCACTTGGTCCATCTGCCTCTGTCTCATTCATGAGTGCCTCCCCCACCTCTTCTGGGGAGAACTCAGCTGAGATCAAGCTCTTTGGGACAATTTGGTATATAAGGAGTAGCTCCCTGGGGCTCAGCTGGGGGGCCTCCTGGCTTCTCTATTATTCTATGAAGTAGGAAATTGTCCCTCTGAAGGGACTGTGGCCAGCAGGAACCAGGGCCTGGGGACAGCTTTCAGTGGTGCTGGGTAATTAAATGTGTGAGGGGAGAGGCGTCTAGCACAACTTCCCTTGGTTGGGGAACTCAGAGCACAGGCTGTCCCCAGTGCTTCAGCTCCAGCCAGGGCCTCTTAGTCCCAGGTGTGTGGTGTTCCCTCCTCAGCCCTGGCAGTCCCACCTTTCCCTGTCCCGGCTCTGCCCACCCTACTGGCCTTTCCTTGTGGCCAGGGTGCTGGGACCCAGACAAGAGTAGAGCTGTGCAGTCAACGTCAGAGTCACTTAGCAGCTACGTGACCTTGGGCACGTTCTACAATGTCTCTGAGCCCTGGTCTTTTCATTTCTCAACCTGGGGCCACGTCTGAACTTTTGAGGAGGCTTGCCAAGGTGGAGTCTTTCATTGCCTCTGTTCTATCTATAATATCTTAGCAGTGGGGGATGTGGATGTTTGTAGGAGTAAAGCTATGGATGCCTGGCTCCGCTGAGGCGCAGCATGTCAGATTTTGAGGTTACACACTCTAGAACTGTGCTGTCCCTTATAGCCACTGCCAGCCACAAGTAGCTACTGAGCCCTTGAAATGTGGCTGGCCCAAACTGAGATGTGCTGTGAGTATAAAATACACACCAGATTAATAATGTCATATTGGTTATATGTTAAAGGGACATGATTTTGTATCTATTGAGTTAAATAAAACATATTACTGAAATTAATTTCATGTGTTTCACTTTTTTAATGTGGCTACTGGAACTTTTAAAAGTACATTTGCGGCTGGCGCTGGTGGCTCATGTGATATTTCTGTTGGCCTGCGCTTCTCTAGCCTCATTCCTGCAGAATGAATGCTGCTTTCACATCCCTCCCCCTCTCCTCCTGGGCCCTGGAGGACTAAAGAGAGTGTTTGCTGAGCCCTTCAGATGCTCCAGAGGGCTCCCAGCCTGAGGGGCTGGATTGAGACTCTGGTTCTCTTCACTGTCCTCCTCCTTCTGTGCCCACTAGAGGGCTCTTGCAGCACGGAGGAGGGGACAGGGCAAGGTGGAGCACCCCACAGGCCAGACTTAGGACTCTGAGCTCTTCCATGGGTCCGGCCCCTGCAGGTCCTGCGGAGCTACAACAACATTGAGGAGGACTGTACCATGTGCCCATCCTGGTGCCTAACGGTGCGGGTGCGAGGTCACAGCTATCATGCTGCCTTTGAGCACCACGTCCCTCAATATTCCCTGGATGGCCCCAAAGTGAGTATGACCCCAACAGCTGTGGGAGGAGGACAGGGGAGCCCTGACTTCAGCCTTGGCCCACAGATCCCTCTTGCCCTCCCCGATGGCCTCAGAAACACATCCCTTCTTAACTAGTCCTTAAACACGTTCTACAACCAGTCCTAGGGATCTGGGCCAGGCAGGGACTTGCTCCTGGATCGCAGTACTTACACTGGGACCAGGGAGAGTCTAGGAATTGGACATCTGGCCCTTCCCTGCTCCAACTGAAATTGTCACCTTGTCCTCTGACTCTCAGGTTGAAAACCCTCCAAATCCTTTCTTTGGGCCCTGCCGTGCCTAGTCCTGGGGGTAGGCGCTAGGGATACAATAGGCCTTTGGGGGTACCCAGCCCTGTGGGGGAGGCAAAGCCAGTCTCTTGCCCAGGAGGTCATAATTCCCAGGTCTCCCCCTCAAGGCTATCAGAGCCCTGCTGATCTGAAGAGCAGGATGGCACAGGCTGAAAAGCACAGAGCCTGGGACCAGACCTCCAGCTTGCAATTCTGGTTGCACCTTTGAGGCCTCCTCAGGCTTCCATCACAATCACAGTTTTTACATTAGTCCTCTTGTTGCTGGAAAGGTCCCCTTTGGGACAGTGTGCTTGGGGGTGATCCTTTTCCTCCACCAGTTACCCTTCTTCCCTCCATCCCCAGACCTACACCCCCAGTGTGTGTGGGTCTTGCATTCTGTAGCCCCCTCAGCTGTTAGCTCATGTTGGCTGCATCGTAGATGCCGAAGGAGTGTTTTGGAGCTTGGATTATTTGGGTTAGTTCCCTCAGCTGTCTGAATGAGAATCATCTAGAAAGGGCCACTCACGGCAGAGCCTCTGAACTGTACTCTCTGAAAATGGGTGATCTAAAAGATGATTCAAGGGCACATTAAAATTAAACAATTCCTACTTTAACCTTGAAGAGAGGCCTTGAAGGCCTGAGTTTCCAAGGGGTCTGTGACCACCCTATCAGGAGGTCTCTGTGGCCACCCTATCAGGAGGTCTGTGCAGAACAGAACCATTATTTGGTGCTAGGTTGGGGCCTCCCTTAATTCCAATTCCCAAGGCTACATGGTGGCATCTTGGATGAGTGGGAGACAGTCCCAGCTATGTCTCAAGGGTGGAGATCAGAGCAGAGATCCCTCATTTCTGCCTTTTTCCCCTACCCCAAGCTGTTCCCCGCAGTGCCCTCCTTTGAGCCTGCCTACCGCAGCCTGCTTCTTGTCAACAAAGGCTCCATGATGCTGACCTTTAACCTGGCCCCCAACAGCAGCTCAGACATCACCCTGAGGCCCACCTCGGGCCATGTGGCCCCTGGGGCCCACCAGATTTTCCTTATCTGCACCCACCCCAAGGGCAACTCCTGGAAGCAGCACATTTTCTATCTTCAGTTCAATTTTTGTCCCCAGTATCTCAAGGTAGGAGGCAGGGGTAGGAACCTGGGTCCTTGTGAGTGAGCCCTAACTTGGGACTTCCCTTTTCGAATCCATATTCTGGAGTCAGCCCCTAAGACTCCCGTAAAGTGGACTGAGGGCTGCTCCTCCAGGAAGTAGCACAGCCGGGACGGAACTCCTTGGCAACAACTGTGAACAGCTTTCCTACCCCTCAGGGCCCTGCTTATCTACTCATGGGTTCTGGGACCAAGAAAGAGGGTGTAGAGAATCCAGGGGAAGCATCTGGAAGCAACAAAAGACTCCATCTGCAGGCAGTAGAGGGGATCAGGCCAGAGATAGGGTCGAGGGTGGTGGCCCCCTGTCTGACCCCAAGAAATGGTCTCCCATTTCTCCTCCCGGTCCCTGAGTTATTTTCAAGGATCATCTCCTGGGTCAGTCACCATGGACTTTCAACAGAAGCTGCATATGCCCAGGCTGGCAGAGAGCTTTCATTGCCAAGGGAGAAATCTGCCTACCTGCAGCTTCCTATACATGGGTGGTGGGGGAAGCCAGGACTGCTGGTGAGGTCAAGGCACTGCCCTCCTTCCTCTGGCCTAGGAGGTAAGCATGCAGAGCCGGGAAGAGCCACTGCAGCTGAAGCTGGACACCTGTAAAACCCTTTACTTCAAGCCCACCTTGGTGGGCTGCTCCTCCACCAGCCCCTTCACCTTCCGCAACCCTTCACGTTTGCCCCTGGAGTTTGAGTGGAGGGTCTCCCAGCAGCACAGGAAGATGCTGGCTGTCCAGCCCTCCAGGGGGCTCATCCAACCCAATGAAAACCTTGTGAGTGGCCCTGATATTGTGTTTCAGGGGTGGGGAAGGGGTGCTGTCACCTTTACCTCCACCATCATCTCTCACTTGTGCCTCCCATAGGCCAGGTTTACCATGAGTGCCACCCATGCCGTCCATGGGGAAGGGATTATTATTGCCCTCATCATCACCCCCATTTTACAAAGAAAATTTGAGGTGGGAAGCTGTTTACTAAGATTATAAGTTAGGAGGTGCAGAGCTTGGACAGGAACCCGGAATCTGGGGCTTGTCTCCCCCCATCCTTGGTCTCCAGCTGGATTTGGGTATCAGTGGCCAGCTGTCAGTAAGGTGAGAAAGGAGACTCCACAGTCCTGAGGGGATGCTGGCTGGGAACCAAAATAGCAGACCCTGGCGCTTCGTGTAGGGTCCTACAGACTACTTGGGGAGGCCAAACTTGGAAGAACCACTAACACAGGCATCTGTAGGGCTCCCAGGGACTGTCACTGGGGAGATGAGAGCTCTGGAGCTAACCTCCAGGGTTCACCCCCAGTTCCACTCTCACTAGCTGTCTGACCCTGGGCAAGTGACCTCAGGTCTTTCTGTCTTTAGTTTCTCATCAGAAAATGAGGTACAAGAATAATACCACTGACCTTGTGGGGATATAGGATTGAGGGGATTAAGGAGATGACATACTATATACCCTGTAGAGTGCCTGGCGCAAGGAAGGGTTGCCATAGCTTGATACCCAGTGATGGGACCTCACACAGCCAGGAGCCTAGGGGATGAGTTCTAGAGGTCCCTATGCGAGGACCATCTCTGTGCCCCAGATGCTGACATGGACTTTCAGCCCTTTGGAGGAGACCAAGTATCTATTCCGAGTGGGAATGTGGGTCTGGGAAGCTGGCCTGCCCCCCCACATCATCAGTCCCCCTCCACCAACACACTACACACTGCGCCTGGTGGGCGTGGGCATCACCAGCAGCCTCTCTGTGAGTGGCAGAGCCCTGGCGGGGCATGGGGGCGGTGCTGGGGCCAAGGCCCAGCTAGGAGGGAACACCCCTGGGAACTCAGCTCCAAGAGGGCAGGAGATCAGAGCCCCCACCCCTGGTCCTGCCCACCCTCTGGGGATGCCCCAATGATGGGGATGGGAGAGCAGGGCCGAGGGCCTGGGGGAACTCCCACCCCCAGCCAGCTGACTGTGGCCCTCAGGTGAAGGAAAAGAAGCTGGATTTTGGGCATGTGCTGGTGAATGACAAGCAGTCCCTGTCTCTGGTCCTCCTGAATGAGGGTAGCTGCACCCTCTATTACCACCTGTACCTGGATCAGCTTAGCCCCAAAGTCATCGAAGACCAACCCCTTGGTACTTGGACATGGGCTAAGATGGGGGATGGGTGTTGGGATACTGGTTTAGACCGGTTAGTCATGCCTGGTTTGGATAAGGCAGAGGAAGGAATGCTTAAGTCCTGGTGCTTCCACTTTATAGCTGGGTGGCATTGGGTAGACAACCATCCTCTCTGAGCCTTGGTGTTCTCATCTGTAAAATAGGGCCAAGAGGTCACCTCACAGGGTTAATAGGCAGGGAAATGTGCTTATCAGGTGCCAATGACACAAAGATGTGTAGTCCCCTCTGTCCTAGGCTGGGGGAGGCACTCTTCTCCCTGTGTGCTGACTCAGGGCCTGCTCCCCAGCCAGTGCTCTGCTGGCTTGGGAGGGGATAGCTGAGAAAGAGCAGGAGGGGAGGCCAAACCTCCTGTAGCCACTGACCCCACCTGTGTGGCCCCGAGCAGCTCTGCAGATGGACCGGACAGAGGGAAGCATGCCACCACGGTCCCAGGACACTGTCTGCTTGACTGCCTGTCCCAAGCACCGGGCTCAGTACTCCTGGACTGTTAGTTACGCTCTCCTCTCCCACAGAGGTAACTGGGCCACCTAGACAGGAGAGCGGGTCAAGAGGAAGTGGGGAGCTGTATGATGTAGGGCTGGGGGTGAGAGTGCTAAAGGTGAAGGCAGAGCTTCCAGAGTGACGGGTTGTCTGGTGTGAATGCCACGCACTAGTCACAAATCTGTGGGTGTGTGTACCTGAGCTCTGGAAGACTCAACTTGAAAAATTAGGAGCTGTGTTATTTCAGAATCTTAGACAAATCCTTAGCCTCTCTGGGCCTTAGGTTCCTTTTCCAAAAAGCAGAGCTATTATTCGCCCATCCCTGGCAGGCTGGCAGGAGCCCAGGGCATCAAGGAAGAGCAGTTAAGAGTGTGGATTGGAGCCAGACTGGGGTTGATTCATGGCTCCAACACTTGTTAGCCTTAGAATCTTAGCAAGTTGTTCACTTCCCTGTGCCTCAGTTTCCTCTTCTCTAAAATGGGGATAAGAATGGCACACGGGACAGAAATGCGTATGAAGTGCTGATAGCATCACATGCATGAACCTTGAAAATAAGCCAAATGAAAGAAACCATCACAAAAGCCATATACTGAATGATTCCTTTAACATGAAATGTCCAGAATAAACAAATAGAAAGATACAAAAAGTGGATAAGTGGTTGCAGGGGGTGGAGGATGAACAGGAAATAATGGCTAATGTGTACCAGGTTTCTTTATGGGGTGCTGAAAATTTTCTGGGGGAGTAGTGATGGTTGTACAACCATGAGAATATATAAAATCACTGAATTGTATATGTTAAAGGTGAATTTTATGGTGTATAAGTTATGTCTCAATAAAGCTGTTATTAAAGATTAGTTTGGGGCGGCGCCTGTGGCTCAGTGAGTAGGGTGCTGACCCCATATACTGAGGGTGGTGGTTTCAAACCCAGCCCCGGCCAAACTGCAACAAAAAAAAATAGCTGGGTGTTGTGGTGGGCGCCTGTAGTCCCAGCTACTTGGGAAGCTGAGGCAAGAGAATTGCTTAAACCCAGGAGCTGGAGGTTGCTGTGAGCTATGATGCCATGGCACTCTACCCAGGGCCATAGCTTGAGGCTCTGTCTCAAAAAAATAAAAATATCTTAGAATGGGTCCAGGCGAAACTTACTAAATACAGAATACAAATGCCTACATACAGTAACTAGGAAAATGCCATGAAGGCTACGTTGAACAGTTTGATGAGAATATTTCAGATTGTATATGAAACCAGCACATTGTACCCCTTGATTGCACTAATGTACACAGCTATGATTTAACAATAAAAATAAATAAATTAAAAAAATAAATAAAATAAAAATAAAAATAAATAAATCAATAAAAATAAAAATTAGTTTGAAAACAGATAATAATGCACATTAAATGCAGGTGTGCGAAGCATCTAGGACAGTGCCAGGTACACGGTAAGCATCAGATGGGGTTAGTGTTGTTGGAAATGTCCCAGAGCCCAAGGGCCATCTGCTGCTCCTGACAAGGGTCCTGGGAGCAATTGTCCTCAGCCTGCTCAGCCCCCCACCCTGGGGGAGCTGGGAAATGAGCCTATTCATCTCCTCCCCCACCCCAGATAACAAGGTTAGGGAAAAGCAAGAACTGTGCCATGTCTCCCTGGTGGCTGTGTTCCCCTTACTCTCCATCTTGGATGTCAACTCCATGGGCAGCGCTGAGGGCATCACCCGGAAGCACCTGTGGCGCCTCTTCTCCCTGGACCTTCTCAACAGTTACTTGGAGCGTGACCCCACCCCCTGGGAGCTCACCTACAAGGTGCCCACCCGACATAGGTGAGCTGGGCTGACGATGGGGGCAGGGCCCACTGAGAATGTTTGTGGCACTTTCTGCCTACACCCCAAGCCCCAGGCACCATCCAAGAAGCTGCGTCCCAGTTTTTTGTGGGATGGGCTCCCAAATTCTTGCCTGTTCTTAGAGGGGTTTGGGGACAGAAAGGATTGGCTTGAGGTCTGAAAGTTTCGCCTACCCCTACCCTCCCAGATTCTCCAATTCCCACCTGGAGGGAGAGAAGGGGTCAAGCCAGTATCCCCTGGGAGGGTCCCACCAGGAGAGCCTCACCCTGTCTCCAGCCCCTACTCTGAGCCTTTTTCTCTGCTCCACACAGCACAAGCCAGATCCCCCCCATCTTCACCCCTTTGAAGCTTGACTTCAATTTTGGGGCAGCACCATTCAATGCCTCACCCTCAGTGGTGCTCTTGGTGCTGAAGAACAGCGGAGTGGTGCCCCTGGACTGGTATGTCTGCTCAGAGAGGGTTGCTGGGGGGCCCGGAGACAGATGCCCAGAAGCTGCAAGGGAGGAAAAGTTGCCTTCTCTTCCCGATGAGGGACCTGGCTGCCTGGCATCAGTGAAGAGTGAGCCTGCCATTGGTGGATGTGGAGGCCAGGGGTCACCTAGCAGGGCTTGAGACCTGTCTCAGGCTTGGACATGGCAGTTGACTCAAAAGTGTGGAATTGCCTGATGGATGCCAGGCACAGTGGTCTCATAACTCCGTGAATGAGAAGGGGCCCTTGAGCATCTGCTGAGTACCAGGCCCTGTGTGTCATGAGCCTTTTCTCTAGTCCTCACACCAACCCTGGGAGAAATTCCTTCTCTCCTGATTCTCACTGTCAGGGTGACTGAGGGTCAGCCAGTTTAAGGACTCAGCCAGGGCCACTCAGCTACTAATGGACGGAGTCCAGTTCAAAGCCATTTTTGCCCAACTCCAGGGCCCCTGCCTACACTGGTTAGTCAGCAGGAAGACTTCGAGTGGCTTCTGCATGCTAGGCACTGAGGCCTGGCTGGAAGGGCCCCAGTTCCATGGGGCTGGGGCCTAGAGGAGGTGAGTCGAGGGTCTCTGGAGAAGGGCAGGAGCTTCTGGGGCAGGTAGATCTGCCTCTGAGGAGCTGAGTAAAGCCTCGTGGGTCTGCACCTCTCAAGTCACATGAGTTCCAGGCCTGGAGACCTGAGCTCGCCAAGCTTGGCCTTTCCTGTGCTTGACTTTCCTCCTGTCAGGGCCCAGAACTTGTGGCTAGTAAACATCCTGTTTCCACACCAGGGCTTTTTATTGTTTTTCCTCCCTGCCTCTACCACGTGCCTTGATTTCCTAGTAAAGTCCTTTTGATGACTTCCAACTTTGCTTGGCTAGAGAGAGATGTAAAAGAAATGTCCCCGTCTGGGTCAAGTTTTAGAGAGGGATCTGGGGACCCAGGGGACGTGGTGGGGTGAATGAGTGTGAAGGTTTGTGGGGGAGGGGATGCATCTGTGGTCAGGAACCTACCAGCCAAAGCAGAGACAGTCTTTTTTTTTTTTTTTTGAGACAGAGCCTCAAACTGTCACCCTGGGTAGAGTGCCTTGCCATCACAGCTCACAGCAACCTCCAACTCCTGGGCTTAAGCGATTCTCTTGCCTCAGCCTCCCAAGTAGCTGGGACTACAGGCAGCCACCACAAGGCCCGGCTATTTTTTGGTGGTAGTTGTCGTTGTTTTTTGGCAGGCCTGGGCTGGATTTGAACCTGGCAGCTCTGGTGTGTGTGCCTGGCGCCTTAGCCATTTGAGCTACAGGCGCCGAGCCAGCAGAGACAATCTGTGTAGAGTTGTCAGGTGTGCAATGGCAGCCCCTTGCTCTGTGATGGTCCCCCTCTCCTCCACAGTGGAGTGAGATCAGGCAGCTGGCTATTTAAGTAGATCCTATCTGAGAGGACCAGACCACTGATAACAGTGGGCTCCTGGCCCTGAGTGACTAGGGGAGCTTGGCAGAACTGCTGACCTGGTCAGGGAGGCCCAGTGCTTGTCTTGAGCTCCAGATCTGCCATTCACGGGGCTCTCTGAGTGGGCCTAGAGCCAGGCCCTACAGGGCTGGGAGGTTTGGTGGGGGGAGAAAAAGCGGGTTGGCCCATGCCCTGGAGTGGAGCCAGGTATTTTGGTGGACTGCGTGCCAGTGTTTGTGTAGGAGTAACCCAGCTCATGCTCTCCATGGAGAAAGTCCAGGCTGCTGGAAACCCAGGCGGAGGAAAGCCAGGCCAGAGGGCCCACCAGCTGGGTCCATCCACCAAGAGATCATCTGAGGTGCCGGAAGACGGTCCATGCTTCTTCCATGACTCCAGGCAGCTCTACTCTCCTGTACTTTCTGTGTTGTTACATGTTCTTTAATTTCTTAGAAGGCTATTTTTGAAAATTCTGACCCTTCTCTGCTGAGCTCATAAAGAACAGACAGAGCGTTTTATTCCTGCCAAGGACAGTCAGAAAGGGCCAGGAAACAGGGGCACAGGGTGGAATGAGAATTCCAAGTGGGGGTGAGCCCAGGGCAGGTGGCAGAGTCACATAGCTGTCCCTCCCTCCAGGCCTCTTCCTCTCGATGCCTCTGCTTTGTTTGGCCCTGGGATTTATAGGGTCTTGGACCCTATAAGAGAAGGTGCTTTACAGGTGTCAAACATGCTGATTAACATCATTTGTTCACCCATCCTCTCCTTAATTCCTTGGCCAAACCTCTACTGGGTGCTTCCTAGGCACAGGCTCCAGGTGGGTCTCAGGATGGGAATGTGAATGGGCCCAGCCCCTCCCCTCCCTGTGCTGCAGGGGCCTCAGGCAGACCGTCTCCTGGTGCATGGCCACATGGGCAGCACTTCAGGAAGGCTTCCTGGAGAAAGCTACAACTAAGTAGACCTGCTGAGTGGCAGGAAGAGATAGAAAGACTACAAAAAGACTTCTAGACAGAGGGCCTGGCATGGACACAGTGTGGCTGAGTAGTGAGCGAGAGGGTAAGGAGGACCTCAAGTGAGGCTGGGGGTGAGAGGTTGGTGGGAGGTGGGCTGGGCTCTAGAATACTCCTTCTGAGCATCTGGACTTCTTTCTGAGTGTGTTAAAGGGCTGTACACTAAGGATGAAAGCCAAGATGTGGTCAGTTTTCAAGACTTGTCACTCTGGTTTCTGGGGGAGAAGGGCCATCAACTTGAGGCAAGAGAACAGGTTGGGAGGCTACTACAGTCCTCCAGATTGGCAGGTTGGAGAAGCCCATACTGAAGGCCTGGCAGGGAAAGGGATTGGAATTATTTAGGAGGGAGACTGGACCAGAGCAATGAGGGCTAGGGAGAGGCAGAAACTATGTAGAGGGCCCTGAATTAGCAAGATCTCTGATTCTGCTGCTGCTCAATATCCCCCAAATAAAATGACAGAAACAGTTTACTGACTGGTAGCAAGTCAGATGATATAGGGGTGATGGAAGAAAAGAAACTCCCCAGCTCCCTCTCCAAGTCCACTGTGCTGGGGAGATGATGGTCAGGAGGATGGTTTCCACTCTCAACCTTGGTACAACATACGGGCACATTCACACATTTACAGAGTGATTCTCTTTCTCTTCCATTTTTATACAATAATGACACAATAATATACATGTTACTTCCTGGAAAATATTTTCACAGCGTGATAGCAATAATATTTCCTTTAGATCAATACATATAGATCTAACACCTTCTTTTTAATAGTTGCATATATATTATAATATGGATGGATCTTAAATCATTAAACCTCTCCTTTATTAGAAACTTTAATTGTTCCCAGCTACTTTTTTCTCTGCCACCACAAAGAAACTTGTAATAGACACTGTGTGTGTACATGTGTGTATGCATGGTTTCATCCCTGCATCCTTAGCTCCCCAAAATGAGATTTCTGGGTCAGAAGGCATATGCATTTTTTATTCTAACAGAGGCTGCCAAATTCTCTCCAAATGGTCCCAGCAGCTCCCTCTCTCCCTACCAATGTTTGACAGTATCTGTTCTTTCTAAACTCACCAGCATTGAATGTAACTATTCTTCACATTTCAGATGTGAGAAAGTTTAAGACAGATGCCTTGTGAGTTTTGATTTGTGTTTCCCTGACTCCCACTGAAGCTTTGTTTTCTTTTCCTTTTCTGGATGTGTCCTCTGCCTGGTTTGCTGCAGGGACCAGTTCTGTGCCATCTTTCTGAAGAGATTCTCCTTTCAGATTGTGACTTTGGGATCCCTTTATCACTAATTTGTCAGCTATTCAGAGTGCAGTATCTGCTTTACTATAGCTAAGGCATTTCAGGGACATTAACTCTACGTACAGCTTTGCTTCTGTTTCAAGACTGCCAGCCCTGCTTGGGCATCTGTTCTCCTCTCTGGCCTGGACATCATCTCAGGGACCCTTGGTTGGTGCTGCTAGCAGTCCTAAGAGCCTCAACAGGCTCTTCCTAAGAGCTTTGTCCAGAAGAGCTTGCTCAAAGTGGTCCACATCTACAGGCCACCTTCTTGGCCCCTGACACCCACACGGAAGCTCCCATCTGCACTTCTCTTTTAGTCCCCGTGGCCCTGCCTCTATTCCTGAGTTTGGGTCCTTATGAAATGAAAATCCACAACAGCTGCATTTGCCCAGCCACATATGGGACAGTTTGCCAAATGGGGGCATGAAGCACAGGAGGGAAGGGGGAGGCCTCCATCTGCCACTTGGGGGCTCAGAGTTCTCACCTCTCTCTTCTGTCTGACTGGTCCTTTGCATGGCTTCTCCCAGGGCCTTCCTCTTTCCAAGTGACCAACAGATTGACCTGGAGCTATGGGCAGAGCAAGCAGAGTTTAACTGCACTGAGCTTCACCAAATGCGTGTACAGGACAACTGCATCTTCTCCATCAGCCCTAAGACCGGGAGCCTGAGTCCCAGGCAGGAACAGATGGTGGAGCTCAAGTACAGGTGCTCCCCTACCCCCCACCCACCCTACAGTTCCATCCCTGAAGACCTCTTCCCCTGACCTATCACTGTGGGACTCTAGGGCATCTCACATAGCCATCTGCCAGAGAGGGCTTCCTCCCACCTACAGGGGAGATCTGATTTCCTGCTTGCCCTATCCCTGCATGGAGGGAGTTGCTCCTAGGAGCTAGCTGGCTCAAAGCCACAGGCGTGCCATATCCATTGGTTCTCCGACTTGTACCAGGGCTCAAGAACTCATGCCAAGGATTTGCCTCCTCCCTTCTAGCCACCTGTTTATCGGCACTGATCGCCTCCCGGTGCTCTTCAAGGTGTCCCATGGCCGGGAGATCCTGGTGAGGTCCCAGTACCTGGCCCTGCCCTGGGTCTTAGGTTGAAAGAGGGGTCTCACTGGACAATAATAGAGGAGCAGGGGACAGGGGACAGTGTCCCCTGGGGAGCTTGGGCTGAAATTTCTCTGCTGGGTGTGTCAAATCCTCCCAGGAAAGGAAGCCACTCATGGGCCTTTTATTTACAGCTAAATTTCATAGGTGTGACAGTGAAGCCGGAGCAGAAGTATGTGCACTTCACCTCCACCAGTCACCAGTTCATCCCTGTCCCCATTGGTGACACACTGCCCCCACGGCAGGTCAGTGGTCCACATCGTTTTGTTGACCAAGAGTCCTAAGCATTGATCTCTGCATATCTGTGTCAGCCTTGACAGGGGAACAAAGACACTACCCTCCAGAATCACCTAAGAAGTGGGGCCCACAGGTTGAACCCCCAGACTAGGAGAGACTCAAGGCAAGAGCGTCAGTTTCTTGGTGCCTGGTAACTAAGCCCTTTGCCAGGCCCATTTCCCACACAAAAGTGGGGATTCTTTTTCCTTTAGCATAAGATTCTTCAAACTTCTCTGACCATGAGCCACACTAATATATTTTACCTACTCATACCCCAGTGTGTATATACACACACACACATATAACCAATATGGAAGTATCACAAATCCATACTTATGGTACTATGTGCAAAATATGCTGATATTTTCTTTTTTATTTTATTCCATTTAAAAAATTCTAGACATGACCCACTAAATTGATTTAGACCTGCTCACTAATAGGTTTCAGCCACAGTTTGAAAATCACTGCTCCAAGGACATTTTTGTGGAATGTGCAGAACTGGAATGGGAATCCATCAGAAGCTATAGACTTTTCTTTGTTTATTGATTGAAGGGAATCCAGTTCCTTTGCTCTGGAAATCTCTGAGAGATATACCCTTTTCTCAAATATTTCACAGCTATGAAATTTCTAACCATTTAGAAGCCCATGTGTTTCTGGGCAAAGGTCTCTAGCCGTTCATCCTAGAGCAGTGATTTTCAACTGGTGTGCTGTGAGAGGACCTTAGGTGCACAATAAAAAAAGAAAAAAAAATGTATGATGCCCCATGATCACATTAATGTACACAGCTATGATTTAAAATTAATAAATAAAAAAAAGAAAAGAAATTTTTTTGGAGAAATTTTTTTTCACAGCAACCTCCAACTCCTGGGCTCAAGCGATTCTCCTGCCTCCACCTCCCAAATAGCTGGGACTACAGGCACCTGCCATAACTCCTGGCTATTTTTTGGTTGCAGCCGTTATTGTTGTTTGGTGGGCCCGGGCTGGATTCGAACCCACCAGCTCAGGTGTATGTGGCTGGCGCCTTAGCCACTTGAGCCACAGGCGCCGAGCCACACAATGAAAATTTTTGAAGATCATTAATTAAATTATTTTTGGGCTCGGTGCTTGTAGCTCAAGCGGCTAAGGCGCCAGACACACACTCCAGAGTTGGCAGGTTCGAATCCAGCCCAGGCCTGCCAAACAACAATGACAACTACAACCGAAAAATAGCCGGGCGTGTGGCAGGCACTTGTGGTCCTAGCTACTTGGGAGGCTGATGCAAGAGAATCACTTAAGCCCAGGAGTTGGAGGTTGCTGTTAGTTTTGGTGCCACAGCACTCTATCCAGGGCAACAGCTTGAGGCTCTGTCTCAAAAAAATAAAAAAAATAATAATTAAATTATTTTTGAAAGAAGTTCAAAGCACAGTAAGCATATTCTTTTTACTCTTTTTTAAAAATCAACACAATTTAAGTGTGCCACGAAAGTTTAACTATAGGTTCAAGTGTGTTGTGAGATAAAAAAAGGTTGAAGAACACTGCCTTGTAACTTGACAAAGGTAAATTGAGGGAAAATAAACTAAGCTACCCCTTTACAAATAGAATTACATAGTATCCTAAAATGTCATAGGCTGAAAATACAATTACCTACTTCTTGGGTGATCAAGCCGTATGGGAAAGCAGAGGAATTTAAGGGAGCTCAAGGACGCTAATGGTGACATCATGGAGATCAACCTGCCCTCTTATGATGGACACTGTGTCCTAGGTTTGCAGTCCTGACCTGGTGTGGTGATTCTTCTATTTTTTCCCCCTGCAGATTTATGAACTATATAATGGTGGCTCAGTACCCGTGACATATGAGGTCCAGACCAACATCCTGTTGCAAGTTCAAGAAAAAAATTTCGATCATCCTATCTTCAGCTGTCTCAACCCCAAAGGGGAGATCCAGCCGGGAACCACTGCTCGGGTCTTGTGGATCTTCTCACCCATTGAGGCCAAGACCTACACGGTGAGCAGCAGCCTGGGATAACACAGGATGGGGTTGAGCTGCTTCTGCAGCAGGTCTGCTTCTGACCAGCCCCTGCACTACCCCTCCCCGACTTCCCAGGTGGACGTGCCCATCCACATCCTGGGATGGAACTCAGCCCTCATCCACTTCCAGGGAGTGGGCTATGACCCTCATGCCATGGGGGACACAGCTCCCTTCCACAACATCTCTTCATGGGACAACAGCTCCATACATTCTAGGCTGATGGTTCCTGGACAGGTGAGGGAAGGGGAGCCAGGAAGGCCTGAAGCCTCGGAGGGGAGCTTTAGAGCCCAGTGGAGCCAGTCCAGAGGGATGGGGAGGTAACAGGGGAATGAGATGGTGTTGAGGAGGAACAGAGGCAGAAGAGGGCCCTGGAATCAGCCCTCTTCCAGGTTTTAAGAGGCAGCACCAGCTCTGTGAGATGCTTACCCTGCCACCTAGTGCCCACAGGTGTTCCTGCTTAAGTCATTCTACCTGCTGCAGGGCCATTCATCCCACCCTCTTCTCTGGGCATAGAAACGGGCATGTTAGAATGTGTAGAAAGCATTCTAGGTATCATATCCCATTCTATGTCTTAAATATCTTCATACAAAGCAGTCCGTCCCCTAGCCCTAGATGGATTTTGCTGAAAATATCTAGGATCAATAACACTATCTTTAGTTCACACTCCTCATTATTGGAAGGTCTGACCCATCCATCCACCCACTTACCCATTCACCCATTTACCCATTGACCCAAAAACCCATTTACTCATCTTATGTATCCAACCACCCATTCATCCACTCATTCATATACCCATCCACCCTTCCCGCTCAGATTCTACTCCAGGATGAGCACTGTAGAGGTCCTAGGGACAAACAGAAGAGCCAGATAAAGTCCTTCCCTGGAAGCATTCATGGCCTAGACAGAGAAAAAGTGCCCTTTCTGTGTTGTCTCAGTCTTTCCCAGCACCCCTATAACACAGCTCCTATTCTGTGCCCAGCGAAGATGCCAACAGCTAATCACCCATTCATTTACAAGTATCCGTCAGAGGCCCAAATTATGCTGGTTTCAGTTTTGCCTCTCTGAGCTAATTCTGGTTCAGTCCCTCCAAACCTATTTAATCGTTGAAATCATAGCCTTTAGAGTAAAACTGTCTGAGTTTATTCCAGCTACACATGTGGTAGATTGTTAGAAAAATCATTGGCACTGTCTGAACCTTAGCAGCACATCTGCAAGGCAGGGATGTAGCAGTGCCCGTATCGTAGTTGTGAGGATCAAATGCATGGAAAGCACCTGTACAGCACCTGGCTGTTGAAAGCACTCAGTAACTGGTTGACAGCACTCAGTAACTGGTTGAAAGCACTCAGTAACTGGTTGGAAAGCACTCAGTAACTGGTTGTGTGGTGGTTATTTCTTTACCTCCCAGAGTTGCTATTATGTTGTCTGTACCAACAGAAAGTCTTCCTGTCCCAGTCTCATATCTCCTTGGGAAACATCCCTGTGCAGAGCAAGTGCAGCCGCCTGCTCTTCCTCAACAACATCTCCAAGAAGGAGGCAATTGTCTTTGCCTGGCAGCCAAGGCCTGTAGACTTTGGGAAGGTGAGAGTCCACTGGGCCCACAGAATGAGAAGGGCTCTAGACTCATTTCACCCCATCCTGTCCCATCTTGTCCCATCCTTTCCCACTTCATCCTATCCCATCCTGTCCCACCTCATCCCATTCCATCCCATCTTGTCCAATCCCATTCCTGTGTAACTCCAGAGATTCCTTCCACAAATCAACAGGTGTCTGTGAGTCCCATGGTAGGAAAGGTAGCTCCTGAAGAGACGGTCCCAATTATGGTGACTCTGAAGGCTTCAGTGCATGCCAGCTTCTACAGTGTAGACCTGGTATGCAAGGTAGGAATCAGCCTCAGGTGGGGTGGAGGCACAGCTCCCAATTCTGGGAGTGGAGTGGGCCCTGAGACAGAGGCAGGAGCCAGCCCTTGGGAGCGTGGAAGCTCACAGCATAGGTCCAGAGCAAGTGCTGGTCATAGGCCCTCCAGACCTTAAACTCTCTCTCCTTCTCCTGGGCCATAGGTGTACCCACAGGAACTCATGAGGCAGTACCATGAGGACCTGCAGGAGTGGAAGGATGAGAAAAGGCGGCAGGAAGTGGAGTTCACCATCACGGACAGAAAAGTGAAGGTAAGGAGGGCTGAGCAGGCCTCAGACACCCGGATCTTTCTGACTGGCCTTATCAGAGGCAACAGAGGTGCTGGGCCAAGGTGGTCCTCCATGCAGAACTGGCCAGCCTGCCCTAAGAGATTAGATTCCATTCACTGGACTCAGCATAGCATTCCCACGGCTATCCCAAGAGACAATCTGGGTAGAGCTGGTTGGCTGGTCATGCCCTGCTTCATGGGGCCAGTATTTAACGAGTGCCTATGGTGTGTTGGGCACCAGGGACACATGGGAAACTGGACAAGCTCACCTTCTGAAGGAAGACACCATGGCTTCAGGTGCTGGTCCTGGAAACATATCATTGGGTTTGTTTCCTGGATCTGATGATTTCTAGCTCTGTGATCTTGGTCAAATTATTTAACTTCTCAGTTCCCTCAACTATAAAAGGGGGAAGATATGACATTGGGATCTGCTTCAAGATAATCCAGAGGTGGGGTATAGATGAGACCAGACATAATTGCTGGGTCTGGGTGGTGGTCAATGGGATATACTTTGTAGTGCTCTCACCTATGGGGTATGTTTAAGATTTTGCATAGTAAAAAGGTTAAACATAAAAGTTTTAAAATACTTTTAATACCAGCAAAATATTTGCTTTGTAGCATCGTGATGATTAAGTAAGTTAATACAAGCAACAGGCCTAGCACGGTGCCTGCCCCCCAATAAGTGTTCATTGAACATGAGCTGTTAGTACATGGGGGTGGAGGGAGAGCAGCAGTGAGCCTGAGCTGACACTGTTGCCTTGGTCCATCCCCAGTCTCACAGCCTCCCACACTGCTGTTCTCACTCTTCAATCACCTCTGTGTCTGCCACACTGGACCCCCACACTGGATCGCCACACTGGAGCCCACACTCTCTGCTCTGAAGCTCTGGCCCAACTGTAGATACAAATACTTCTTGGGAGCTTGGGTGAAGGGATTTCTGAATTAAGTCTTAATAAGGAAGGCTATTTCTCTGTCTCATCAATCCACAAATTCCAAGGCACACAACCAAGCACCCTTGGATGGCATCTCCTTCTCTTTCCTTCTGGAAGAGACTGTAACTGGGATTTGAGCAGGACCAAGAGGATAGCAGAGACTGGTATTAGTTTTAGGCCCTCTACGGGTCTCTCTAAGCCTCTTGCATCTTCAACAAAGGTCTCTGCTTCCACAGGAAAGGGCATATTGTTCAGCCTGTGTACCTTCGAGGAAGTACAAGGTAAGTCTGTAAGTCCAAGCCCATCTTCTTGGGATAACTTGAGAATGTCCTTGCTTGCTCCAACCCCTGATCCAGCTTCCCAGAAGGGAGGGATAAAAGCAACAATGGCTGACACTCCTAAGTGGCCCAAAAAGGCCTGGTTAGGGAGATAGGACAAGGGACCCATTAGTGATGAGAGAGGGGTCCCCTAACCTTTGATATCCATTCCGTCCCCTTTCCAAAGACACTACCTCCCATCAAGAACCAGCAGCCTCTTCTTACCCGGCCTGCCAGCTGGAAACTGCAGATCCCACCTGAGGAGACATCCTGGCCATGTCCCCAGCCACCCCCGACAAGCATTCTCTGCCTGAGCCTCACTGCCCGAGCCCACGCCACCGATTACTTTCTGGCCAACTTCTTCTCAGAGTTTTCCAGCCACTTCTTGCACTGGTGAACTCCTGGGGAGGAAGGGTTTCCTTCTACTCTTTGTCCCCTCTCCCACTCCAAAGCAGGGGCCGCCCAGACCCAACACTGGTGAGGGGTTAGAGAAAGTCCAGTAGCAATCAGACTGGGCACTGCCAGGCCCAGGATGTCCCATTACTGCTTTTAAGCCTTTAAGAGGAAGGTGGCAGAGCACCTAGGCTTCCCCACCCCATGAAAGGAATGTTTTTGTCACCCCTCCTCATTCCTTCCTTTCTACCTTGGGCCTCTCTGACTCCTACACTGACTTTGAGGGTTGGGCTTTGTTCCCTGAAGGCAGTAGTGCTATATTTTGGGTAAAACTTGGGAGTGCCCCAAACTCATTTATGTCCTCCTGACTGGGCAGCTATCACCATTGCTTATGCCCCCAACCCCAGCATGGTGGCTTGCCCAGTCCACTTAGAATGTCATGACCTGCCCCAGGGAGCTGCCAAAGAGGAAGCCCCATAAGGAGGAGTCAGAGACTTATGAAGAAGAATCCCCTAACAAGTGGGGTCCTGTCTCCAAGCAGAAAAAGCAGCTGCTGGTTGATTGTCTCACTGCCATCATCAGGTACAGGCTCACATCTGGGCCTCTTCTCCACATTCTCATCCCTGCAGCTCATTCGGCCAAAGCCCCCTGAGTTCCAGCATTTCCCTTCTTGAGAAATAGAACTTCCTTGAAAAATCCCTTCACTGATGGCCCAGGCAATCCTGCCTCAGGACACTGCAGCTTTAATGGAGTTGGCTGGAGGGATCCTTAGGGCTGAGTCTTGAGTTCTCCCCCATTCCACAGCTGGTAGATGAGGTCTGGAGCCAGTGTACAGTCTGCCCTGATCTCTGTCATTCTGACCTGCTAGCTCTGCCTGCATCATATCATGTTCACCACTAAGAATGCATGGGGCCCAAAGATGCCTTCCTTGAAAAAAGTGACAGCAGGGGCAACTAACCAATGGCTCCCCTCCTCCACCCAGAACCTCTCCCCACCAACCTAGCACCTAACCCTGAAGTCAGGATTCCCCAGGAGGCTGTGAGGCCTCTCAGTGAGAGCCTTCTCCTCCTGCCTGCCACCCAGAGGCCTGCTGGAGGACAAGAACTTCCATGAAGCCGTGGACCAAAGCCTAGTGGAGCAGGTGCCATACTTCTGCCAGTTCTGGAATGAGCAGTCAGCCAGGTTCCCAGACCACATGAACAGCCTGCACTTAATGCTAACCCCATCGTCACCCACCAGCAGCTGGGAGGAAGAGGAAAGCCAACAGCAGACAGACACACCAGGGGAGGGCAGCCTGAGGCTGGGGAAAAAGGAAGGGGAGGAAGAGGAGGAGAAGGATGAAGAGGAGGAGGAGTTGGAAGAGGAAGAGGAGGAGGAGGAGGAAATAGAAGTGGAGGAGGAGTTGGGCAAGGAGATAGAGAAGGAAGAAAGAGAGGAGAAGGAAGAGAAGGTGGCCTGGATGGAGAGTGAGCCCACACTGCAGCTGGAGTCCAAGGAGTCGTCCCAGCAGTGGCAACTGCAGCAGCAGCTGAAAGCCATGGTGAAGGAGGAGCAAGAACGGGATGAGAAGGAGGCCATCAGGAGGTGAGCAGCAAAGCTCAGGTGGAGGGTCAGGAGGGGTCAATGTACAGAAGGTTCTTAGCTGGCAATACTATGCTGAGGTTGGCCACTCTCTGCGCATCTCTTTTGAACTCAACATTCAGTGACATCTTGTTGGTAGCTTAAGGCATCAGTGGGAGGATCGGCAGAACCACCACCCTGAGCTTTACTTTTTTCTCGGATAGCTGGCTTTTGATATTTATCAGTACACTGCTGCCAGGAGAGTGGTTCTAGTCTTCAGAATCTCTTCATGGGTTTCTAGAGCCAGAAGAGAAACACCATCTCTCCTGTGCCGCCTCCCCCAGGCTGCTCAGTGGATGTTTTCTGTCTTTGTTGGGCTCCCTAGGCCACACCCAGTCCCTCCTGCACTCTCTCACCACTCAAGACTTTCTCCCTACCCACAGCTTCTACCACGAGCATAACATTTGACAATTTTTTCTCTTCTGGCCATACTTTGAGCATCTGTAAAATTGAAACAAGGATGCCACATAGTGTGTGTGTGTGTAGGGGGGCGGGAATTAAATGAGAATGAGCATGGTACAGCACGTGGCACCCGTGTGACACAGAGAACAGGAGTAGAGCACGCAGAGCCTGTGGCGGCGCTAACACCGCTCTCCTCCCCCGCAGGCTCCGGGCCTTCACCAACCTGCAGGAGGCGCTGCTGGAGAACATGCTCCAGAACGTCCTGGTGGAGGCGAGCCGAGGGGAGGTGGTGCTCACCTCGCGGCCGCGCGTCATTGCTTTGCCACCGCTCAGTGCGCCTAGGTAGGGGCTCTGGGGCTAGACGCCCCGGGCCAGCGTGGGAGGGACCGCAGGGAAGCCTCGCCCGCACTCCTACCTGGTGCTTTTTGTCTTCCAGGATTCTGACCCCGGACATGCTGCTGACGCAGCGAACAGAGGTACTCAACCCAGTGATGCCACATCCTCCCCACTCTGCAGATACATGTGTCCAACCCCCCTAATGTGCCACCCTTGGCTTCGCCCAGCCCCCTCTTCACCGCTCAGCCAGTAAAGCATTTAGCCATTTTTTCTATCTATCTCGACTTTATTTCCCCCACGAGGGGGAAAACACAAGCGCACTTTGCGAGGGACGGATAGTGGTAGCGGCTTAAGTGAACCGCAGCGACACAGCGGGGACAGGAACTTAGAGCTTTGGGGAGAAAGCATCTCTTCACACCGCAGCTGGGCGAGAGCGCTCGCTGCCGGCTGCGGGACGCGGGACCCGGCCTGGCCAGTAGAGGGCGCTTCGGGCAGGGCCTAGCTGGCTTTTGCCACAGTATAGCTTGGCAGACGGGAACTTTGCGCCAGGCCTGGTGAGGGAAGCAGGTAGCCACCGGATGGGGCGGCTACGCCTCCCTTTCCCCCGTTGCGTCTGTTCCTAGGCTGGGCACCCCGAGGGCCAGGCTTTTAGCGTTTGCCTAGCTCCTGAAGCTTTGCTAAGAGATTGGGAAGGAAGGAGAACTAAGGCACACCGCCAGAAACTAGGCGCTGGGGCGCGGTCGAGGTCACCGGTAGACAGCGGCCACAGACCCTACTAAGCGACTCCCACTATGACTAAACCCCCAGACCAAGGGATGTCCTGCCTTTCCTAGGATATCCACCTCTGTTCTCTCCTTCTACACCCCTCCCCCAGCGGGATCTTCTGTCCTCTGCCCCTGGCTCCTCCCTCCCAGAGGCAGGTGGGTGGAAAAGTGACATCTGGTGTTGTTCCAGAGGCGCCCGGGTCCCCAGCACCCTCCCCTCCATCCCCTCCTCCAAGGCCTCGTAGAAGCTGCAGTCTCAGAGCCCGGGGTAGGGGGGGTAGGAGGGTTGGGATAGGAGGTGGGCGCTCCGCCTCCGTGAGTCAATATTTGCCCCAAGCAAACGGGCGCCAGGACAGGTGTGAGTGTGAGTGTGTGTGTGAGTGAGTGTGTGTCGGTGTGTCTAGGGGCGGGACTGAACAGGCGGTATAAGAGCACAGAGCACACTGAGCCCGGGCTCCGGCACAAGCTCCAGGGAGGGGCCTGGGGACGAGGCCAAGCGGGACTGGGCAGGGCGCAGGGCCGAGAAAGCCTGGTGGAGGGAGGCCGGGAAGGGAGGGGAGGGCCAGGTGTGCACCTGTGGCCGCCTAGGCCACCGACGTGTCATCAGCGGATGCGCTCAGGAGAGGAAGGCGGCTAGCGGAGCCCTGTGCGGCTGTGCGCTTCGTGGAAGACCAGAACCCGGAGATCTCCGAGGGCCACGCCAGGCCCCAGGCTCTCCGCTCCCGCCCCGCGACGAGCCCCTCGCACAAACCGGACCTGAGCGTTTTGTTCGTTCGGCTCGCGTGAGGCAGGGGCGGCCTCTCAGCACCGGCCGGGGGCCAGGCCCGATCGCCACGCAGACACCTGTCGCTGCCAATGCACCGCCACCATACGGGTCGTGAGGCTGGCCGCTGCTCCAGCCGAGATCCGGCTCCCATCCGGCCCCGCCCGCCCTGCCTGGCAATGCCGGTAGCTTGTGGGCTGCCCGGCTCTGTTCCGGGTAATACGGGCTTAGCAGGCTCCACCGGGTGGCCAAGGGGGGCTGTGGCCCAGAATGGAAGCCCTTCTGGAGGTAGAAACCCGGATTGTAGTCGGGCTGTGTCCCAGCAACTTCTGTGGCGTTGGGCAAGTCATTTCCCTGCCTCTTGGTTTTCTCATTTCCGCAATGAAAGGGTTGGTCTGGCCTTTCACAGGGGCTACCCACCCCCCAGCCTCTATATCCTGGTTCCTGGGCTCCTAGCCACACTTTTGAACCCCCTGAGTGGAAGATGGAGGGCCTAAAGGGGTTGGCCTCGAAGCTGTGAGGTGTGGAAAATCTGGTAGAGGGGAGCTGAGAGCCATGGTAAAGACTAACATCCACTCCTCATATCTTTGGGGCTGCTGACATCCTGAGATTTCACTCCCAGCCACCTCTCTGGTTCCTCTTTCAGTTTAACCACATTTGAGACAGAATGATTGAAAGGACAGTCTGGCAGGCCTTGCCAGACAGGATCCCAGACACAGCAGTTCACCTCTCCCAAACTTCATTATACTATGTCCGCTTGTTCCAGTCTGCTGGGGTTGGTCTAAGTAGCCCTATTGTTGGTCAGAGGCAACTCCCAAGGAGATGGGAAGCAGGGTCAGAAGTTGCTCCAAATTAGACATTCTTGGAGGAGCTCGCTTGTCCCCTCCACCACCATCTATTTCACTGTCCCCCCTCACCCAACTACCCAGAGGCCCCACATGGTCTGCTGAGCCCCTGAAACAGAGAGAGGAGAGGGGAGGGGATGAGATGGCCTTGACAGATCCCAGCCAGTTCTGCAGAGAGGGTGGCCAGCCGGTGGGCTGTGTGTGGAGCAGCCCCAGGGCAAGAGAAGGTCCCTGGATCCCAAGCTGGGGTGTGTGCAGCCCCTGCCTTGGCCTCTTTGACCAGGCTTCTGTCCTGGGCCCAGCCCCCTTTGTTCCTTGCCTGACACTGAACAATTTACCTAAGTAGTCCTCTTATTGGTCAGAGGCAACTCCCAGGGAGATGGGGAGCAGGATCAGAAGTTGCTCCAAATTCAATATTCTTGGAGGAGCTGGCTTGTCCTCTCCACTACCATCCCCACCATCCATTTCACTGTCTCCCCTCTGGGGCATCACTTGGCACTGGCACACCTTCCTTCAGTCTTTGAAGGCTTCCTCTCTCCTCCCCTAATCATGACAGGAGGCTACAGCTCCCCTATGGCTAAGATTCAAGATCCTGAGGCTGCATAACACTCTCCCCCTAGAGCAGTGGTTCTCAACCTTCCTAATGCCACGACCCTTCAATCTAGTTCCTGTGGCTCATGACCCACAGGTCGAGAACCACTGCCCTAAAGTGACACCCCACCCAAGACACAGTCAGAGGGGTCTTTAAAGGGAGAGTGGTAAGAGGATTGAGGCCACTCAGTGTCTGGGGTCTGTCCTGGTTACTGGTGAACAACAGCCACTGCCCTTCCCCCCAGGGCCTAATTTCCTCAGGCCTCCACCCCCACTCATCCCCAAGACCCGCATTTCCTGGCCATTACCAGGGACAGGGCCTCTCAGTCAGGTCCCTCCTCCTCTGCCAGGCTGGGGGCGGAGTCTCTGGGTGCCTGGCAGGCCTGCAGGTAGGGGCTGGATGTGGGGGGGTACTCAGCAGCTGGTGTGCGAGGCAGGCCCTACCCCCTCCTGCTCAAAGCTGAAGCCTGCTTCCTGTCGTCCCTGTCACCACCCTGTATGGGGGAGGGAACAGGTAGTGATGGAAATGTAAAGGGACTGAGCAGTGGCAAGCAGCAGTGGTGGGACTGAAACAGCAAGAGAGAAGCAGGAGGAAAAGGATGAGATGAGAAATAGACCAGAGGACATAGGTGGAAGGACAGAGGGTGTGGCCCAGAACAGGGTGAGAACCACTGAGATCCTAGGGTGGCTGCAAATGCCCCAGACAGTGAGACAGTGAAAGCGAGACCAGAGGCTGAGACAACCAGAGAGAAACCAGAACATGGAGAAAAGGGCAATGTGAGATAACAAGAGACGCACACTGTGTAGACTTGGGGTTAGAGGTCGGGTAGCGAGAGGTGGGCGGCATGCGTGTGTAGAGGAAGGGGGAAGCTGTGGGGACAGCCCCCACCTCACACTGGAGTAGGGAAAGTACCCCCAACAGATGTAAAGTGGTCGCTTCTAGGTGGGCTGCAAGTGGGCACAGCCATGGCTGGGGCTGTCCCTATCTGGAGAGCCCACTTTCTCCCATTCAAGGACAGAAGGTGAGAAGGGGCAAGGCCTAGGCCTTGGCTAGGCACTGGGGGGCTTTGAGCAGTGAGAGGCAGAATCTGATTTTATCTTTCCCATTACCCTCTTGGCCACAGCTGGATAGGCCAACAGTTGGAAAGTTGCCTCCCTGCTGATTCTGACTCAGCCTTGGAACTCTGGGCTTGGAAGCCACCCAGGGTCTGTGTGAGAGTGGGGGGACCTGGAAGAGCAGGCACAGGGAGGGGGGTTCACACCCAGGTGCTAATCCCTATCCAGCCAAGGCAGTACCAGAACCTGGCTGACCTTCTTGGAGATTAGTCCCCATGGAGACCAAAGCAGCTCGCCCCCTCACTCTGCGGGGAGGGGGAACAGGAGGGTGGGGCAGGCAGAGGCTGGTTGGGGGAGGGGAGGGAACCTCCCCGAAGCATCACAGAATCATTGTAGTTAGGCCTGGGAGGCCCCCTCCAGAATCAGCAGCCCGCCTAGTTTATAGGTAAAAACCTGAGGCCCCAAGAGAGGGAGTGACTGGACAAAGGCTACAGATGGAGCCAGGAAAAGCACTGGAGACCAGAAGCTGGGTCCTGGGCTCCACACCCAAGTGTTCTTTCCTAGACAGCAGGGGCCTGAGCCTATCTCCCTCTGACCCTCCCGACTCTCATAAACTGAGCTCATGAACTGAGTGGCTCAAACTGTGAGGCAGGAAGGTGCCCCATATGAGGACCAGGCTGGCTTCCACAGGGCCAGGTGAGAAGAGCCATCCCAGAGCCATGCTTGCTGTCCTGTTCACTGCCCCCAGCCCAACTCCAGGACAGTGGGGAGAACCATGCTATAAAGTCAGAACCATAAGCACAACAGCTAGCATTTATTGGTTGCATACTGCAGGCCAGTTCTGTGTTTACACGCATTTAAATCTTTACAAGAAGCTTAAGAAAATTATTCCCATTTACAGAGAGAAAAAAATGAGAGGTAGAGTGCAAGTTCATCCAACTTATAAGCAGTAGACCTTGGATTTGCCAGGCAGCAGTGCTGCCTACAGAACCCACTCTCTCAACCCTTCAGTGTCTGTTCGCTCCCGGGTGGGTAGCAGAGATGATGGCTCTCTGGGTGTCCATGGAGTAGGTATGTGTACATGTGAAAGTGCATGAGGGCACGCTCATATTTGAGTCCAACACCCAGCATAGTCCTTGGCACATAGTACATCTTATTAAATAAATGAGTGAGTAACTGTCTGCCTGTGAGTGTGACGTTGTGGTGTCCATTGAATCCTAGAATAACAACAGTGTTCCCATGCAAAGCTCACATGATCACGCCCATGTGCCTGTCATTGTGGATGACTGTCTGCATTTGACTGAAGGTGTATATGTGTGTGCCCTCTCTCTGCCACCCTGTGCAAACCCTGTGGCTTTGTATCTCCATGAGTGAGTGGTGGTGAAAGCTACTTTCCATCTCCTTGGATAGTGGCCAGTTCTCCAAGCCCCCAAGGGGAAGAGAACAGAGGAAGAGCGCTGTTTCTAGTGGGATAGGACCAGCTGGTCTGGTCTCTGCAGTTGCACCAGTTATCTCTGTTTCCCAGGAGACCAGCCCTACACAGCCCCAGGGTAGGTGCTCTGCCAGTCCCTGGCTCCAGACCTGAGGAAAGGGTGGGACTGAAGCAGCAGGGCTGGGAAGGAGAGGCTGGTAATGTACCCTTGCTGCGGGAGGGCTCCATACACAGAATTTGCATCTTCAGTCACCAAAGCCCTGGATGATTTCCCAGTGAAATGAAGGGTAAGGGCTGAGAGCAGGTTAACTTGAGGAGAGGACATTGGCCATAAACCCCTCTCAGCTGCCCAGCAGTACTGAGAACTCAGGCTGTTCATGGGATGGGCTCTGCCTGAGGAAAGCACTTCTTTTCTGGGGATTCTCTGGGCCTTTCCCTGGGAGGGAGACCTGGGTGGGAGGTCAGGATTGGGTTTGAGAGTTTCTCTGCAGGATCTGGGTGTCTCCACGTGGGATGGGGAGGTGGCCTTGTTGGGCTCTGAGGAGACTTTGGCATGAGTCTGAGGGTTTTTCTGTGGCTTCTTATGGGTTCATATGGGATAGGTGTTTTGGCAGAATCATGGGGAAGAGAATATGGTGAGGGGTGAGGTCCTGAGGATTTCTCGGTGGGATCCAAATGTTTTTATATGAAATAAAGAACTAGATATGGGCAGGGTAGAAGGTCCCCCTTGAGTGATGAGATCTTGAAGGCTCTTGGAGGTGCAGACTTGCGATGCTGGATTTTTCTCTACCTAACTCTCCATGTCCAAAGGCCAGGTTGTACATGTGGAGGGAGTAGGGGTGACTGCACTTAGCTGGCAAACAAAGCCACCTGGGCATCCATCCTTCAGGAAGCTCTGAGTGCAGCTGATCTGGGAAAACAAACAGGAACAGCTGTGGGGGTTGGGAGGGGGCCAGAGGGGGAAGCTGGGGGGTGGTGCACAGAGCTAGAAGGGAGAGTAGGGGAAAGGAGGGGACCAGGAGGGAGTTTATAGTAAAGAAGAGGGATAGTGATCTCAGTGATCTCATTCTGGCCCATCAGCCAGGGCTGCCTGAGAGCTCCTACCCTTCAGTACCTTTTTCCAGGCCCAAATCCAGGGAGGAGTGATGTGGGGCCCTGAGAAGTCTAGAGTTCATCTGGGCCAGTGGCTATCAGTGGTGTTGGTAGCTGTGCCCATCTGGTTGCAGACTGCTGGGACTAAAAGCCATGGTTTGGGACCCTGGGACCTACATACCATTTTCCTAATGAGGAAACTGAGGTATAGAGAAGGGGAGAGGCTGGCTGATGTCAAAATCAGAACTTTGTGCTGGAAGAGGACCAGAGGCCCTTCTCACACAGAGGGTCTCCAGCCCAAATCCCAGCCACACTCCTAATTCTAACTTGGATCTCAGCTGTACAACCTCTTCCTCCCTCCCTGAACCTTGGAAAATGCAAACAGGAGCACCGTTCTTGCAGAATATGGTCATCTGACCAACACTCCCCTACTAGTCTGTCCTAGGACACGTACCAAGACCTCAGCCCCAGCACGGTGAAATCACAGCGTCTGGTCTCTGACAGACAACTTCTCACCTTCTGGTCTATCACAGGAGCCGAGTCAGGCACAGCACAGATGCACAGCTTGACGCACTGGCCAACCGCTGCCCCTGCGGACCTCAAACTCCCCTTCTTCCCTGCCCTGCTGGCGGGCTTTCCAGACACTGTGGCCTGCCCATGCCCCCTTGTGGCCAAATCCAGGAATTGTGGAATGGAAATGGAGGAAAGAGGCAAGGTCAGATCTCATGCCTCTCTCCTCCTCCCGCCACGGCTATGACAGGTGAAAGAGCAAAGGCCAGGACACCAGGGGTGGCACTTGCCCTACGCTATAGTTTTGATCACTCCCTTGTGGCTTCGGGGAAAATATGCCCTATTTGTGTTTGTTCAGACTCCCTCTAGACTAGGGAATCAGAGGACAGGGCATGGTTCTGACACCTCTCCCAATCAAACCTGGCTACCCTTGGCCTATCTCTGACTCATATCCTCCCCACTTGGACTTCAGGAGCCAGTTCTAGGCCCTGTGGTTTTGACAGTTACCTTCATATACACGATGTGCCCCAACAGCAATTCTTTACCAGGGGAAAGAGAAGTTCAAGAGAGGCTCTGCATGCCTCCAGCACCTACTCTCAGCAGCCCAGAACTTCAGAGCTAGGTAAGGTAAATCATCACCTCTCATTCTCACTAGAGAATTTCCTCTACACTCCTTTTCCCATGGACATTTGGCCCATCCAACCACCTTGTTTGCTCACTAGTTCAAGAAGTTTTATTGAGTGTCTACTATGTATCCAGCACTGGGCTAGGTGTGAGGATAACAGCAGGAAATAAGACAGACACAGTCCCTGCCATTTTAAATGGAGCTGACACTCTATTAAGGGAGACATTTGTACACTCATAAATACAAGATGAAAAAGAGAACTTTCAGAGGGATAAATGTTATAAAGAAAATAAATGATGCGATAGAAGAGTGCCTATTACCAAGGAGATGGCACCGGAGCCAACCATGACGTGGTCTTGTGACTAAGAATTTCCATGTAACTGGAACAGCAAATGCAAAGGCCCTGAGGTAGGGTGCACATGACACATTGGAAGGAGGGATAGAAGGCTGGTGTGGCTGGTGGGGGGGGGAGCTGGACAGCCACATCTAGCCTGTGAGCCCTTTGTAGCACAGGAGTTTGGGTGGGAAGTGCACAGCATTGGCTTTGGATTCCGAAGGTCTGCGCACTATTCTTTTTTGTCTTTTTTTTTTTTTAAAGAAGACAGAGGGTGCCTTATCCTAACTCACAGCAAATGCAAACTCCTGGGTTCAGGTGATCCTCTTGCCTCAGCCTCATGAGTAGCTGGGACTACAGATACCCACCACAATGCTGGCTGATTTTTTTTTTAATTTTTAGTAGAACCTGTGGCTCAGGCTGCTCTGGAATTCCCAAGTTATAAGCTTGAGCCACCACACCCAGCTGTGGTGCACCTTTATTCTTGCTCTGAAACTGGCTAGCTCTGTGAGTTTGGACAAGATCCAGAACTTCCTTGAGCCTCAGTTTCCATATCTGTTCACAAACCTAACTCACTGGCTGTTGCAAGAGTCCATAAGGGAAGCATTTGGCTCATGGGAATGACCAAATATTAGTTCCCTTCTCACTCACCCTTCACACTTCTGCTGGAATACCCTCCTGCCCCCATTAAGAAAAATTAATTGTTTTGCAAGAAGCCTTTGTGTCTCATTGATATCTACAGTGGTTAAGAAATTTTGCTGCAGGGCAGCACCTGTGGCTCAGTGGGTAGGGCACCGGCGCCATATACCGAGGGTGGCGGGTTCAAACTGGCCGTGGCCAAACTGCAACAAAAAAATAGCCGGGGCTCGGCACCTGTAGCTCAACCAACTAAGGCACCAGCCACATACACCAGAGCTGGAGGGTTTGAATCCAGCCCGGGCCTGCCAAACGAAAATGACAACTACAGCGCCTGTGGCTCAGGCAGCTGGGGTGCCAGCCACATACCCCTGAGCTGGTGGGTTTGAATCCAGCCGAACAATGACGGCTGCAACCAAAAAATAGCCAGGTGTTGTGGTGGGCGCCTGTGGCCCCAGCTACTTGGGAGGCGGAGGCAAGAGAATCACTTGAGCCCAGGAGTGGAGGGTGCTGTGAGCTGTGATGCCATAGCACTCTATCCAGGGCGACAGCTTGAGGCTCTGTTTCAAAAAAAAAAAAATAGCCGGGCCTTCTGGCAGGCGCTTATAGTCCCAGCTACTCGGGAGGCTGAGGCAAGAGAATCGCCTAAGCCCAGAAGTTGGAGGTTACTGTGAGCTGTGACCCCATGGCCCTCTACCGAGGGCAATAAAGTGAGACTCTGTCTCTAAAAACAAACAGAAAATTAAATAAATTCTGCTGCAAGCGGTGAAGAAATTTCCTCTCTGGAGCTACCCCCTTGGGGCTCCAAGGTTTTCCCCCTCCTCTCACTCCTCTCCCACCCTCCCCCTCCACAGGTGGCACTGGTATGGTGGGGTAAGAGTGTAGGGCCATCAATTAGACGCAAGCCCAGGTGCACGTCTCAGCTGGGTCACTTCCCAGCTGCAACGCCTGATCTACCATATGGAACCCATCTGGACCTCCTCTTCTTCATCTGGAAAATTCAAGACAAATAAGTGCGCCTACATCACCCAGGTCGGTGTTTCAATCAGTTGAGTTCACGTAGGTGGAATGAAAGCCTGAGCAGAGAGCTGGGCCTGAACTGAGCGCTTAATCATGAGCTGCTAGCTAACTCTGGGGCGGACTCAGGACTGCAGGCCCTGACCTCTGGAGCTCTGCGGGGGGGATCCAGTAGCGTCTGGGGTCCTGCTAAACTAAGGTGGAGACGTTCTTGCTACCTACCTTAGTGAGCCACTTCCTTGGTTACTATTATTCCTAAACGCTTTGTAATCCCGCGCGCTCCCTGGGCGGTTCTTGTTTGCAGCTCTCAGTGCCGCCTCGTGGTGAGTCCTGGTTACCGCCTTCTCTAGGCCGCAGGGCTGGAGAGAATTCCAGGAGCGCAGGGTAGGATCTGGAAACTCAGGCTTGGGAGGAAAGGAACCGTGATAGACTGATCCTCCAGGGGCAAAAGGAGTGAGGGGCGTGAAGCGAGGCTTTTGCGAAGATCTTTCTCTGCCTCCACACTATCCTGGACCAAACGAGAGGCCTCGACCTAGAGCTGAAGAGAAGTACTTCAGACTTTGGGAAGAACTTCGCTGCGAGTCAGGAACACACAGCCCTAGACCGAGGCCTCAGGGAGGCCTGGTACCTCCAACCCTGAGGGTGTGGGCCCGGGAAGGCGCGTTCTGCCCGGAGGCCTCGTGCGCCCTGCCTGGCTCAGGCTGGGAAGAAAGAAAGCGCGGAGTCAGCGGGGTCCCGAACTGACGCGGCATGTGCACCTCAGCACTTTCTGTTGTAATCCCCGCGGGTTGGGGCCCGATGGGTGGCTGTGGGAAAGACCTCGGTTCCCCAGGGAGACCAGAGCAGACCGAATCCTGCCTGCTGACTCAGCTCCCCACCCCTGCTGGAGAGGGTGCAGGGCGGGGGGCGAGGCCTGAGTATAAAGCCCCACACTCCCGGCCGACCGCACGCAGCCTCTCCATTTTTCTCCCGCCACGCTCACCCAGCTGGTGAATACCCAGCGCTGGGGAGAAGGAGGGCGAGTTGAGGGTCAGCCCCTGGAGTCTGGGTCCAGAGCCAGGCTGAGTTCGGTTCCCCCCATTTCCCCCGTCCTCCACCCCCTACTCAGGTTGGGCCGGCTTTGGCTCCTAAGAGGGCTCTTGGGACCCTAAGCGCTTGCTCCCACCCTTCCTGTCTGCGGCAGCATGACCAGCGTCGCTGCGCCGGGCCCAGCGCCCGCCTGCCTGACTCTCTGGGACGAAGAGGACTTCCAGGGCCGTTGCTGCCGGCTGCTGAGCGACTGTGCAAACGTCTGCGAGCGCGGAGGCCTGCGCAGGGTGCGCTCGGTCAAGGTGGAAAACGGCGTGTGAGTGATCTCCCCGCTGCCGCCGAGCTTGTTTGAGAGGCGCTGGGCTTGTCCTGCTCAAGTTTAGAGTCTGGGACCTCTGCCTCTGTGTGCCCTGAGAGATACCCGCCAACATGAAAAACCCCTCTCAGGCTCCCCCCAAACTCCCCATATGTTGCAAATACAAATCATGCGGAAAAGTGTATCCTTCAGAGTTAAGCAGACAAAGACAAGAAGAGACCCCTTCAGGTCCCCCACAGGACCCCTGAAGGGGTTTCCTGTGTAGTTATGTCCTTCCCAAAGTTTTTTTTCTGTGTGAAGTTAGGCGGCTCTACAATTTGCTTAAAAAAAGAAGGCTAACCTAGTGCTGGCCCCAACTTAGTGTCCTAGAACCCAGCCTGTGGCCTTCAGGAGAACTGAGATAGGCTGCTATAGCAGGCGGGGTCCCTGATGCTTCTCTATGCAGGCTCCTAAATCCTTGAGGTAGAAGCACTTTGGTGAGTCCTGGTTATAACCTCCTCTAGGTCTAGACTCGCAACTCAGGTTACAAGTGATGTTTGTAACCTGAAAAATTCCTTCCAAGTTAGGGCCACTGGGCAGGAAGCCTGGGCTCCTTAAGCCCAAGACAGCCGTAGGTTTGGAATCTTTAGTTTCTACACGGACTGGATTGCAACGCAGTGAGTGTGTGTGGGAAGTGCCTGGAGTTGGAGAAAAAGATTGAGTTTCTCAATCTGTTCAAACACAGAAAGGGAAGGGGAGGGAGTGAGCCTGGGGCAGATAGATGCTCCTCCCAGCTCTTCTCCTTTTTCAGTTGGGTGGCTTTCGAGTACCCTGACTTCCAGGGACAGCAGTTCATTCTAGAGAAGGGAGACTATCCTCGCTGGAGCGCCTGGAGCGGCAGCAGTGGCCACCACAGCAACCAGTTGCTGTCCTTCCGGCCAGTGCTCTGCGCGGTGAGCACAGCCCCGCCCCTCCTCTTCCTCCTAGTTTTAGACTCTGGCCCCACTGTTGAGCTCTGGAAAGGCTGCCCGATCACTGCATCGTGTGTGTAAGCAAACTCCTATGAGGGTGGTAGGGGAATTACTTCCTAGAACCAGGGGGTCTTGGAAAGTTGGAATGGGGGGAATAGGTCAGGAGCCTGAAAATCAGCACCACGGCCAGTGCTGAATCTGTGCCAGTCCTGCACCCATTGCCCCCTCAGTTCCAGTCATCCACCCATGTAAGTGAGCACCTCCGTCATCACACAGCCCTGTGAGGTCGGGAGAGCTGCTGTTAATCTATATGCAGGGGGCTTCAGAGGGACAAAGTGGCTTGCCCGGGGTCATAAGGGTTAACACAGAGATGAGACAGAACTCAGTCCAGGGAGCAAAGCTGAAAAAAGGGTCAGTCTCAACGTGTGTTTGTGTGTGTTAGTGGGGAGGAAGAGTTGATAATGAATCAAATACACTGGAAGAGAAGGTCTTACTTTCCATTTGTGCTGACGTAGGTACTGGGACTGGGAGATTAGAGAGCAGAGGACGCAGTCCAGCCCATCTTCTCCATTCTAAGAGACTAAGGAAGCATTTAGGAGGAAGTCCCTGGATAAGATGCAACAAATACAGATGCCCTGTTGTGTCTATTCTTATTTCGCCATCCAGTGCCCCTTAGCTGACTGCACCTGTGAGAGGCTGTGCCCAGCATACTGGGCAAGGGGTTGGGGGAGTCATTGAGGCCTGAGGGAAACTATCTTGGTTAATGGGCTACATTTTTCTAAGAACCTCTAATTTTCCTCTTGCAAATCAGGTCCATGTCAAAAGATAACCTCTAGCCATGACCCAAAAGGGTCTCTGGAATCCCCCGGTCTCATCCCCTTACCCCAAAGCCTGGGAGGGTGTTGATGTGGGGAGAACTCTGAGCATTTCAACTCCCCAGACTGCCAGGGAAGTGATAGGGTGAATTCTGGGAGTGCTTGTGGGGCCTAAGTTGCTGTACAGCTTGTGTTGGGCAGTGGACTGGGGGGAGTAGGGTTGAGGATGTACCATTAACACATCTTTAGATGGCCTGACCTCTCTATCCCCACCTTCCTGTGCCTCAGAACCATAGTGATAGCCGTGTAACACTGTTTGAAGGTGACAACTTCCAGGGCTGCAAGTTTGAACTGAGTGATGACTACCCATCCCTGCCCTCCATGGGCTGGGCCAGCAAGGACGTGGGTTCCCTCAAAGTCAGCTCTGGAGCGTGAGTCCTGGGAATGAAACAGGGGAAATGAGAAGACTTCAGAAGCAGTGGGGACCAAGGAGGGGGGTGGAGAGAAGTGATGGAGGGTTGCTAAGGGAGACTGGGGACTGGAAGCAAGGGGAAGTGAGATGGAGACAGACTGGGAGGGATAAAGGGAGGAGGTGATAGGAGAACGGGAGGCAGAGAAAACTTTCGGGGTAGAGAAAGGGATTAAAAACATGGGTAAGGGGTGGCGCCTGTGGCTCCGTCAGTAAGGCGCCAGTCCCATATACCGAGGGTGGTGGGTTCAAACCTGGCCCCGGCTGAACTGCAACCAGAAAAAAATAAAATAAAATAAAAATACATTAAAAAAAAAAAAAAACATGGGTAAGGAGGCAATGTAGGGTGGGAATAAAAGACAAGATGAGGGGCTCGGTGCCTGTGGCTCAAGCCACTAAGGCGCCAGCCACATACACCTGAGCTGGCGGGTTCAAATCCAGCCTGGGGGCCCACCAAACAACAATGATGATGGCTGCAACCAAAAAATAGCCGGGTGTTGTGGCAAGCACCTGTGGTCCCAGCTACTTGGGAGGCAGAGGCAGGAGAATTGCTTGAGACCAGGAGTTGGAGTTTGCTGTGAGCTGTAATGTCACAGCACTCTACCCAGGGCGACAGCTTGAGCCTCTATCTCAAAAAAAAAGACAAGACGAGGAAAGTGACAGGAAGACTGGAAGCAGTACTCAGGGCAGAGAGATATGCACAGAGGAGAAGTTGAAGTAGTGGTTTTGGAGCTAAGGGTGGGAGCTGAGAGAAGGGCTGCTAAGAAGGACATAGATCTGGCTGGGGCAGAGCCTAATCATCACTCTTGTGCTCTTGCTGGCCTAGGTGGGTAGCTTACCAGTACCCAGGTTACCGAGGCTACCAGTACATATTGGAGCGGGACCGGCACAGTGGGGAGTTCCGCACCTACAGTGAATTTGGCACGCAGGCCCACACGGGACAGCTGCAGTCCATTCGGAGAGTCCAGCACTAGGTTCTATAGCCCCAAATACCTCCACTGAGGACCCTCAATAAAGGCTCTTGAACCTGCCTGCCTCTCTTGCGTCCTTGGTGCATTGCTTTTTGATCTCTGTTTTTATCCTTCATAGGGCTCCTCCCTGCTTCTCTGACCCTCCCCTCAGGCTCAGGTACCCTTGACTATCAAGCGTAGACTGGCTTAAAATATATGTGGGTGGGCTCTGGTGGAGCTGGAAGGAAACTGCTAGTAATAAGCTTCAGGATCCTGGAGCCTTGCACAGTGGGTGGCTCACAACTACAGTCCCAACCACTTGGGAGGCAGAGAAGCCAGGAGAATTGCTTATTGCTTGAGACCAGGAATTCAAGATTACAAAGAGCAATGATCTCGCCACTGCACTCCAGCCTAGGTGGTAAGAGTGAGACCCCTGAAAAATCTTGTATATCCTTTTAAATACCCCCAGTCTCACACTTATTGATAAAGGCCCTCTCCTTGGTAAAGATCCATCAACATGGGTTGGAGTACTACTGGCCCCGATGGCACCTTTGCCATCCTCTGGGTGGGGTGTACATGCCCCAAACAGCAGGACTCATGTCTAGATTTCAGTCTCCACATACCCTCTGAACCAGGTACCATCATGCCAAGCAGAACTTTTTTTTTAAGCCAGTCAAATTTAGCAGTGGGAGTTGTAAACCAACTTTAGTGACACTAATGTTAGTAAGTTCTGGTGACCCACTATCTTTAGACTAGCCAAAACTTCTTTAACTCTAAGCAGAAGCTTTGTTGTATTTTTCTCTAACCCCCTCAAGAGCATTTTCTTTCAGCCTTTATCTTCACCCCAGTTTCCTCCCCAGTCAGGGAAGCCTGTGAGCCTCTTTCAATAGACCCCTTTCCTCCATTCCCAGGAGAGGAATAAGTGGGAAGTGCCACTGCTTCCCAGGGCCTTGAAGGGGGGAGAATCCCTCTCTCTGACCCCAGCCCCCAGCCCTCTTTGCCTGAATCATCATCCCTTGAGTGGTGTTGAAATCCACCATTTATAAAGCATTTTCACACCCCTCCTCTCAGCTGCTCCAACCCCCCGACCCCCACTTTTCCTTTCTCTCCCTACCCTTCAGAGGACTGGTGAGTTGTAGAAGCCACTGCTCAGGCACTGACTCAGTGAGCCTAGATTCTGAGGCAGGTGGCAGAGGCCCACAGCCATGGTGGGGCTAGTATGTGAGCAGTATTCAGAGCCCCTGGCACTTGTGTAGTTTTTCCCAGTTTCCTCTTGGCCTAGTTAATGATACTGCCATCATTAACTATAACTATAACTATAACTAACTATAACAACTATAAAGGCAGAGCCTCTCAAGGCCCATCCCATCCTTCAGGAGATCTTGTGTTTACAAGCCCCCAGTGGACCTATCAGTGGGGAGAGGTAGCCCAGATCATTGCCCTAGCCCATGCAAAGCAGGACAACATTGGAGAGCATTCAGACGTGGACCTAGGAAGTCCTCAGGGGGTCAAACTGTGCAAAATCAGGCAGCTGTTCCTTTGGGGGAGTCCTGGACCATACGCCAGAACACTGGGGATACAATCACAGCATCCTGAGCCTCAATTTCCTCACCTGTAGACTAGGGCTATTGATCCCTGCCTTCTCTGTCTCATAGAGTTATTGAGAAGATTCAGTGAGAACCTGCTGAAAATGCTTGTGATGTTATTGAAAAGATTGGGGAAGTCAACGTAGGGCTCTCCTTCCCTTCTCTCCTCTTCTCCCCCCCCCCACCTTCCCTGTCCCCATGGATCCTAGAGTTGGGTCCAGGGAGCCTAGGTGGGGCATATATTCTACTTCACACTTGAATGACCTCTAGAGCACATGGCCCCTGTTGCACTGGGTCCTAATACCCTCCATTTTCTATTATACCAATGAAGAAGCTGGGGCTCCAAGAAGGAGAAGACTTGATGAAGTCAGGATTTGAACCCAGGGCTGCTGGCCCCAAATCCAAGCTGAATGGAGGCCAATCAGAGCTGTGGCTAAAAGCATCAAGCCTCAGCAGAGCTCCAAACTTCTGTGGGTCCCAGAATTTATGTAATTTTCCCCAAAGTCATACAACTAGGAAATGGGGAAGCCAGGAGTTGACAAACTGACTTCAGAGGCCCCAGCCCATCTCCCTACCAGCTGCTTTGGGGAACAGGCAATGGAAAAAGGGAGATCTGGTGTCTGCTCTTGGCTAAGCTGCCCCCCCCCCCCTCAGCAAGAGTCAGCAAGGTGGCTTCAGGAACGAGAATGTGACCCTGAACAGAGCAAAAGTGTCTGGGTCTCAGTTTCCCAATCCCTACAATGAGGGACTTGAGGCCAGCCTTTGCCAGTTTGAACCTTTTAGGTTTTCCTAGACTTGGGGGGAGTGGAGGGCAGCAAGCTGTACTCCTATACTTCTCTGCAGCTAGGAAGTAGGCATCATAGGCTGGGTCTGAATGTTTTTACCTTACTGTGTCCTTCTGAGCAGGATGACTGCAGAACCCCATGGGGCCATGGGACCAGCGCCCAGCTCAGTATTAGGGAGATGAAATAGAAACTGCCAAGGACTCTCCCACTGACCTCCCCAGTAGCACAGGCAGCAGAAGGGAATGGAGAAGGTCAAAAACAATATGTGGTGTGGACACACACACACAAACAATTCCTACAGCCCCATCCCTTCAGCAACTGAGTCCCCGTAAGGCTGGGACGCAAAGCCTGTGCTGTCTATCATTGCCCAGCTCAGAGCTGGGATGTCTGGGGACAGCTCCTCTCTGAGTACCTCTCATTTTTGCGTCAGCCTTCCACTGAGAGCATTAAGAGAGTGAATGATGATGCTTCCCAGCTTCCCAGCTCTCCCAGCTCTTAGCTCTTGCTCTTTGTTTTCTGTTGAGAGCATTTGGGGAAGCACTAAGAGGCAATGAGAAGGATTGGGATTAGGCCCACACTTACGGCCCTCCCCTCCAACAAAGCCCTGAATTTGGTCTCCAGGGAATGTCCCAATCTCTTGTCTTTGCTCCCACCAGGTTCCAAGTCTACATCCTGAAGCCCCCACCTCTGTCCCTCTAGGGTCTCTGGGGGATCCCCCATCCTCCCCATTCCCACCTTTGCCTCCCACATTCCTCCCTGGCTCCTTTGCACCTTCCACTAGCAAAGATAAACATTCCAGCAGTTATAGCAAATGAGAGTGTAAAGGGCCCTGTAGAACTTCAGAGTAGGATTTTCCAGCCATCCTCCATCAGGTCCCCAAGACTTTGGGTTCAAGCAATGAGAGAGCACAACTTTGAGAAAACCAGTTCTGACCCTGGCCACCAGGTACTTAATGGCTATAAAGGATGGGCTCTTGTCTAGGGCCTTATCTTCAGCTCAAGTCCCTCCTCAGCCTGTCTCTGCAGAGAAAGGAAGTTAGTTCCACAGGTACAGAGACTCTAGGCCACCTGGGGACCACATCAACATCTTTGCATGCGTTAGAAAAAGTGCACCTTTCTCAGAGTAGATTTCAGCCTTGTATAGTACACACCCTGTTCTAACCCCTCTATCTAGCTCAGGCAGAGCCAGGATAGTAATTGTGAGGGTGGGTGGCAGACTGGGATGATAGGGGATAGGGAAGGACAAGGGAGGATAGTTGGATGTGGAAGGGGGATCAGAAGCCCACCAAGAAAAGCCAGAACAGATTCTCAGTTTTGTCAGAGTAGGGCAGTAGGCCCCACCACTACTAACCTGTGGAAATTGAATGAATAAGGAAAGGAGGGAAGGGAGGGGCAAAGGAGAGAGGAAGCTGGTGAGGAGGGAAATGGGAGTAGGAGAGAAAAAAGGCTGAGACTAGGCGGTAAGTACAGACCTAGACAGGGGTGGGGAGGAGAGACGAGGTGGCCTCCCTAGAAGTTGCCAGGGGAGATGCTCCAGCACCCGGCCTGAGGCTTGGGGGCTGTAGAAAGGCAGGAAACCGGCGAAAGCAAGAGAGAGACGGGGAAGGAGTTCGGGTCTCTAGGGAAGAGCAGAGTGGGAGAATGGGAGGAGGGAAAAGGCGCGATCGGGGGCCAGAGATAAAGGGAGCAACGGCAGCAGGGCCCAAAGCGCAGCGACAGGAGAGGGAGGGAAGCGGAAATTTAAAAGTGAAGATGCAGATAACGCAGCCTAGAGACGGCAACCCGTGTGGGGGTAGGGCGAGGAAGGGGGAGAAGAGCTAGGGGAGGGAGCAGAGGGTAAGGAGGGCTCTGGGGAGGAGGCTGTGGTAGCTGGGGTCCGAGGTGGGGCCGGTACACCAGCCCCGTCACTGTTTATAGAGAGTCAGGGAGGTGGAAAAGAAACACTTGGGTCCCCATCAGAGCTCTCTGCCCGGAGCCCATCCCCCGCGCGCCTCCCCGGCTGCGGGGAGCGGGGGGCTGCCGGGTGCGCTTGGCTGTGGCGCGGCGCGTTGGAGACTTTATTGCGATCGGACGATAAGAGGGGCGGGGGCGGGGTCCCGGGGGCCGAGGCGGCCGTGCTTTAATTAAAACGGAAATTGCGGCCCCTGCCCACGCGGGGGCCGGAGGGTTCCAGGCGGCCCCGCAGCTGGGAGCGTTGCTCCAGGACCCCCCACACACACAACCAATCCCCCGCCACGCCCGGGGTGCCCCCTCCCGCCAGGCCCTGCCGGACCAGGCGCGGTCTTCTCGCTGTCACCCACCGTCGTCTCGGGCGGGGATCGGTGCCCCGGAGCTCAAAGCCTGGCGCGCCCCCCTTTCCCCGTCCCCCCCAACTCCCACCTCCCAGTCCCTGGCGGCGATGAGACAGAGCGGCGCCTCCCAGCCCCTGCTGATCAACATGTACCTGCCAGGTACCAGGGACCAGCCGGGGACTGGAGGCACCAGGACCTGGGGCGGGGAGTCTAGGCGCATGGCAAGGGGGTGTCGGGGTCCAAAGGAAGGGAAGCCGTACAAAGATTTGGATTGCTGGGAAAGCTGATTGCCATTTAGTGGGAACTTAAAGGCAGAGAGCTCTGGGTTTCAGAGTGGGGTCTAGGGGACTCGAAGTGAGCAGACTGGGGTCCTGGGAGGCCAAGGGCGGGAGCTCAGGGGCCTGAAAGAACCTGTAGGGGAAGCAATGGTCTTAGGCTTGGTGGAGGATTCAGTGCTGGAGCCGGACGGGGAGGCTGTAGTCCGCCGCGCGTCGCCTCGCGCCCTCGTCCCCCCTCACCTTCCTGCTCCGAGCGTTCGCATGGGCCTGGCCCTCCAGGGGCCCTCCTCTTCTCTCCGATGGGTTCCGCACGCTCAGGCTCAGCTGGCGCAGTCCCCGCTCGGCTTTATAAGACTGCAGCCGGCCCCTTCGGAAAGCGGATTTCCTTTTTCCTGGACGCGTTTCCTGACTTGGGCGCTACGGAGGGGCTCCGCGAGGCACGCGCCGGGGACAGACTCCGGGAGGAGGAGCCGGGTGGCCCGGACCCCCAGCCTGGCTTCTGGGAGCCGCGGCACCCACCTGGAGCCTTGGCCCAGAGCCCTTTCTGTCAAACCCATAACTTCCGCCTAGGTCTTCCTGACTGTTTTCTTCTGCTGCCGCAGATCCTGTCGGAGACAGTCTCTTCAAGGAAGGGAAGAGCCCAGGCTGGGGGCCGCTGAGCCCTGCAGTGCAGAAAGGTGAGCAAGCGGGAGCACCGGGCAGGCGAGGCAAGGGCAGTGGATGGGGTCCCAAGCGCAGACCTCAACAGGACGGGCGCCTCCACGACCACCCGGAGCAGAGGGTGGAAGCGATGTGCAACCGCAATTCTGGGTAGCGAGGATCCTGGCGTGATTGTGGGGAAGCTCTGGGGAGATGTTCACTGGCCTTTTAACTACTGCATCTCCTGAGTCCCAGGGCTGGACGTGCAGGCGAGGGCAGACGGGGAGGATCCCATCCTTTACTTTGGGGCATGTGGTTTTCCAGGCTTTAAGGCCAGGACTAAAATGCTGCGCGTCCTTTCCCTCCTGAAAGTAGGAACTGCACGTATGCAGCACCAACTGGCAAGGGGACCCAGAGAATTACTCTCCGGGCACAAGAGTCTGCCCAACCACTGGACCCCACTGGGGAAGTGCCTTCTGCTTCTCCTGCCTGCACGGAGCAACTCAGGCAGGCCTCTGACGGCCAAGACCCTGGGGCGATTGTAATTGATTCCCAGGTTGGCCAGTGGTACTCCAGGGTCACTAACTTACCCTGCTGCCTGCTGGCCCTCCAGGCAAGGCCTTCTCACAGCCCCATCCAAGTTGGATATCTTTCCAACTTACAGAAACCTCAAAAGGGGGAAGGTGGCAACTGCTTTATCCAAAAGGAAACGTGCGTCAAACAGGACCAGGTTTCCCAGCCTCTCATTTCACTTGGCCAGGGGCACATTTGTACCCAAACCTTCCCCTTCTTCTGACCCAACTCATTGTGGCACCAGGAGCCGGTCAGCTCCTTGCTGGGCTTGCTTGGAGAGATTGGGGTTGAAATTATGAGAGAAGGTAGCATCTGGGTTCTAAGCTAGTGATGGAAAAAGGAAGAGGGAGTCACCAGATTTGAGGCAGTAACCAGATAGCCTGGAGGAAAATCTGTTTTATTCTGAAAGAGAGTTGGGGACAGTTGAATCCAGATTTTTTTTTTTTGCCTGTCTTATGGAGGCTCCAAGGCAATAGAAAGGGAATTCTGGGGATCCCACTGTCACTACCCACATATCTAGGAAAAACCTCCTTGCTGCTTCCAACAACTCTAACATCTGGAAGGAGATAGGCAAAGGATGGGAAGAGGCTAGGAGCTGAGCACAGCGGCTTCTCAGTGCTGTCTCTCCTTAGAGCTGTTTGTCAGGCCCCAGGGTATTATGGCACCTTTGCACACAGGGAATCCCGCCTGCAGCGAAAAAAGAGGCCCAAGTCAATAGCACCAGCGCAGAGCTCCGCACACCTGAAGGCAGTTAGACTGCAAAGCCTCTCAGAGCCTGTCCTACCTCTCACATACAGGAGGTCACTGTCCCTCCTTTTCTTTCTTTCTTTTTTTTTTGCACTGTCCCTACTTCTGTCCCATGTGGTATTGCAAGGAAGACAGCCACCAACTCACCTAAGGCTGAGCCTGTCCGATTGGGGATGCATTTGGGGATGGGGAACTGGCTTAAGCCTTGTCCAGGAGTGGCCGGGGTTATCTCGCTGTAGGCCTGCCCCTTCCCATCCGAATGGCTGGACATGGTCCACTTGGGATAGATGGTTGTACCAGGCATGCCATCTCCTGGATAAGAGTGCCCGGCCCAGGTGGCCCTTGCTCACCTTGGAAAGCAGAATGCCTGGGTGCAACACTGCATCCAGATGGAGAAGGCAATGCTTCTGCCCTCTGTCCCCCTAGTTTCCACAAAACCATGTGCCTGCGGGGCTGCATCCTTTTAAAGGAAGGCGCATTTCCATTGTGCAAAAGCGCCATAGCGGCTAGAGACGCTTTGCTGCTCAGTCGCTCCCTGCCAGCCGCTCCCGCGGAAAGCAGCTGCACAGCCAGACGTGCCCTTGCCCTACCAGACGCCGGTTCACCCTTTCCCTAGTTGCAGCCTCCCTCCCCTGCCTGTGGCTGACCGGCCCCTCCCCACAGGCAGCGGGCAGATCCAGCTGTGGCAGTTTCTGCTGGAGCTGCTGGCGGACCGCGCGAACGCCGGCTGCATCGCTTGGGAGGGCGGCCACGGCGAGTTCAAGCTCACCGACCCGGACGAGGTGGCGCGGCGCTGGGGCGAGCGCAAGAGCAAGCCCAATATGAACTATGACAAGCTGAGCCGTGCACTTCGCTACTACTACGACAAAAACATCATGAGCAAGGTGCATGGCAAGCGCTACGCCTACCGCTTCGACTTTCAGGGCCTGGCGCAAGCCTGTCAGCCGCCACCGGCTCACGCCCACGCCGCGGCCGCCGCGGCGGCCGCGGCCGCAGCTGCCCAGGACAGCGCGCTCTACAAGCTACCCGCCGGCCTCGCCCCTCTGCCCTTTCCCGGCCTCTCCAAACTCAACCTCATGGCCGCCTCAGCTGGCGTAGCGCCAGCAGGCTTCTCCTACTGGCCGGGCCCGGGCTCTGCTGCCACCGCCGCCGCGGCCGCCACCACCGCGGCGCTCTACCCCAGTCCGGGTTTGCAGCCCCCGGCTGGGCCCTTTGGCGCTGTGGCCGCCGCCTCGCACTTGGGGGGGCATTACCACTAGACTGGGCAGCCGGGAACGCCTCTCCCACACGCCCAGAGCCTCTCCTGGTCCCAGCCACGTTCCCAGGAGGGGACCTGGCGCCCTGTCCAACATTCCTTTAAGCCAGTTTTACTCCACCTGGGGGAAGGGACCGGAAGGAAGGCTTGTCAATCTCCCTCTAACACTAGATTTGCCCTCACCTCACCCCCTATTCCCTGGTGGAGGACGATTGCCTCCACCCCTTGACTTTTATGTTTCTAGGCCTCCAGATCTCTTGGACTTCCTCTGCCTTTTGTCCCCTCCACTTGCACCTAGGCCGGGCTCCTATTGCCTCGTTCATTATGAACCCTTAAAAAAAAAATTCCAAATCTTTTCTGTTTTTCTGTCCTCCACGGAACTGCTCCGCACCCAGCACGGGAAGGCCTTTCGCAGTCCTCCTTTCCAGGATCTCAGAGGATTTGGTAAGGGCCACTGGCCCTCATGACATACGGCCTCCCTTCCCCCAGACCCCACACTCGGGCAGGAGGGCCCAGTGTGCTTCTGTTCCCGTCTAGCCCCATTAAAGCTCCCAAGCTTCCCATCGCCTCATCTCTTCTGTTCTTTGCTGCACCAGAACCTTTCTTCAGGGGAAAAGAAGGGAGTGGATCAGGCCAGACCAGAGCCGAAAGACCTGCCAAGGAAGAGCTTCAGAGGAGGGCAAAGCTTGGGTGCTGCTGGCCGGCAGCGACGCGCCCCTAACGGGTGGGTGCAGTCTAAGAGAGGTAGCCGCCTCGCTGCACCCGCCCTCGGTCACACCCGCCTCCTTCGCCCGTCCCTCCTGCACCCCATACCAACTTCTTTCCATCCTGGCCTCATATCTCACCTTCCCCCATCTCACCTGCCACCCCAAACACACCTCGTCCCCTGCTCCGTGTCAGCTCGACTCATCTTCAGCCCATCCCAGCCTTCCCTCGGCCACTTCATTTCATCCCCTTCCCGACCTACCCTACCCTCATCCTGCCTTCACTTCCACTTTCTCCCCCTCTCACTTACAAACCGCCGCCCCTGCCCCCATTATCTATCGCTATCTTTTTCTCTGGATCTGCCGCCTGATTTTCAGAAGGGGTCTCTTCGTCCTCCTCCTGCGCTGGCAGCTCTCAGACCCGGCCTGTGGCTGCACCCTCCTTCCCACGGGTACCGCGCGCCCTCTGCTGTTTGGAGGAGGGTAAGCCAGGGCCAGGTTTTGCACTTAAGCTACGGAAGCGTTTGTGCGTCGCTGTGTTGGAAACTCAGGTGCTTCACCATATTGAGCATGGGAGGACTAGTCGCGTCCAAGTCTCCTTTGGCCTTCAGAGAAGAGGGTGAAAAGAGAAACTCTGGCCCTGAATCCTAGGTCCGGCCTCGGGAAGTCTGGAAAATGCGTCGAACGGATCATTCTCCAGCCCAGAGGCGCTACTGAATACTGTGCCTACAAGGGCCACAGCTCCTATGTTGTCTTACTGCCTTTTCCAAACCCTTTTGGCAGGAAAAGTGCCTTACGTGCCTTCCCTTTGGCAGGAAAACTGCCTTACATGTTTCCTTGGAGGAAAACAAAGCTAGTGAAGGTGCCTAAAATAATAGCTGAGACTTCAAGGCAAGCTCCAGCCTCCGTTCCACCCCCCCCCCGCCCCGTCCCAGGAGCGCATCTCTTCCTGGACCAAAGGTTCCTCACAGGAGGTGGGAGAATGCCCTGGGCTCTCACACAGCAGCTGAGGAGATTTCCCTGTGCCCTATGGGCAGTAAGGCAAAATACAAATGGAAGGCTGTATCCAGGCCCACCTAGGCAAAGAGTATTTATTTACTTTCATTTTATTTGTCACTTTATTTTTTCTGGTTTTCCAAATAACACACACTCAGTGTAGGACTCTGGAAAACACACATAAGGCCTCCATTAAATATTGGTTTGATGAAGAAGGTAAAGAAGGTAAAGAGAAATCCCTGGTAGTTCCAATACACAGAGGGCACTATTGATAGCTCTTTGTCATAATCTCCTCCGTCTTCTCTGTGCCTTTGAACATTTAATGACACCCTACTTTAGCCATCTATTGTCAGAGCATGAGCATGTTCCATGCCATTGTGCACCATAGGCCTCAGGAGGTGGGAGTGAGCTCATATATTCATCAAGTTGGTGTGCCAGGGCGGGAGTCTGGCCTGGTAAAAGCCTCCGTGATGTCCATGGCGAGGCAGAGAGCCTATTTATATAGCTTTGCTGGCAAAGGGCAGGAAGCTGAGAGGAAGAAGAGATGTGGTGGGGCGACAGAGCCAGGATCCACAAAGATCTGGGCTTCTAAGAATTGTGGGTGAATGTAACATAGTAAAAATTTTTAGTAAGGAATGTGAGGCCCTGCTCTTGGATCTTTCAATGAAACAACAGGAGCCTTGACAAGGGCGAGGCTTAGTAGAGCCTGTGTGTAAATTAGTGATGTCTCAGTCAATGCAACATTAAATGGGAGGCCATATCAGGAAACGCAGAAAAATCGCTGTGATCTTAGTGGAGTTATGGCACTTGAGATAAAGGAAGTGACCCACTTGTTTTAATAGTTTTGCTCCCAGCAATACTGTGCACAGTGTTAGGTAATATTTTCAGAAAACCAGAGGGCACATAGCACAGTAGACCAGCAAATAAAGAGGAAGAACATTGGAAAACCAATAACAATGCTATATGTAGTCTGGAAAATCAACTAGGGAAAGGGGTATGGGAGCCATCCTCATTTATTCAAAGAACTGTCCTGAGGGAAAGGACCTGGATACATGTGACTAAGGGTAGGACTGGGACACGTGGTTGGAGGCTCCAGTAAGACAAAAGTCACCTGATCTACTGAAGAGTCTCTGCTATGGAATGTGTCAGGCGAGTTCCCTGTCACCAGTGTTCAACAGACCCTTGCATGAGAAGTAGAGCAGGGAGGTGGACCAGGCAGCTTCTCTAACCTTGAGACATCAGTGATTCAATAAAGGAGGGATTTCAGTCACTGCTGGGCAGCTGGGGGAGATGTTGGTAGATTAAAGGGTCTTCTTACCTATGAAATCACACCCTGAAAGCTCACCCTGCCCCTCTGTTCTTTCTTGTCCAGACAGACAAGAAAGCTAAGATATAGGGCTGGGAACCAGAAAAGCTGAGTTCCAGTTGCAGCTTGGCAACAACTTGCTATGTGACCTTCAGATAATCACACATCTTTTCTGGGATTCCATTCTCATCTGTAAAATAATGAGGCTGACCCAGGGATTTGCAGACTCTGCTCTGGTGGACACTCTGGGGTTACCTAGGTTCTCTCTGTGCCATAAAAGGAAGAGCTAGAAAAAGTTTGTTCAAGATGATCAGTAAGGTCAAATCCAGACTCGGAATCCTATGGATGGATGCCCTCTTCTCCAGGCTGTCTTAGCTCCAGTGGCCCCCCTGCCTTTGTGATGTCTCCAAGCCCTGGGTTACTGTGGTCCTGGGAGGACTCTTCTCCACCCAAGGCCTAAAGAAGCCACACTGTTACCATACTCAGCTTTCTGCTGATCCAGGCTTGTCTTCATTGATGTTAAACCCCTTGGTACTTGGCTCTCTGAGGTATTAATTCCACCCTTGCATTCCCTCTCCTAATCCAGGTCCAACCCCTCTTGCACTCCCTGGGCCTTCTCTCAATCCCCCATTCAAGTCACTGGTGAGAATATGGCTCATTCCCTGCCCTCCTCCCATGTGCTTGCACTGCAGAGTTTAAAAAATGCTTTCACTTCCATTGTTTTATTGATCCCCTCCAAGATTAGGGAGGAAGACAGGGCAGAGATTGTTTTATCTGCTTGGAGGATAAATAAACCAAGGCTCAAGATGTTAAATGACTTGGCAAAAATCTTAAGGCTTATTCTAGATGCTGTGTCTTCTGTTTCCTCTGACAGGCCTTTCCTCACTGCTCTGAGTGACTGTTCTCCACAGTCCTTAGTGGCCCCTGATCACCTGTTTTTAGGATCACTCTCACTCTGAATTACACAGATCCGTGTTTATCCTCCAGTAATGTGTGACTAAGCTCCACCTGCCATCACTTACAGATAGACTCGAGGACATCTGTGTCCACACTGCCTGAGACCCACACAGTCACAGAGAAATGATGCCACCTAGGGCCCTGATGCTCACAGAGCACTTTCTTATATGCTAGCTCACACGACCATAGACGGGTATTGCAATAGGCTGCTGTGATGTACTTTTTCCAGAGTCTTCTGCTCTTTTGGCTTTCACCTTTCCCTCAACATGTCTTCAAAATGTGCCAAAATGAATTTAACTTGTTCCTTGAACTATTTATAGTCCATATTAAGTGGATCTGCTGATGATAAAAATATGCTTTACCATTCATTGAACCTGCCTCTGTGCCAGGCTGTGCCTTATGCTAATGCTCTACAGGTGGTGTTTCCTTTGAGCCGGCCACAATCTTGCCAGCTGGGGATGATTACTTCTAGTTTCAGTGAGGAAACTGAGGTGAGGAGGTTCTCTCAACCTGTGACTCCCCATCCCACCAGACCCCTCTTGCTGGGCCTTCCTGGATAGCCTCTTCTTCTTATAAACTTGATCTATTTCTTCCCCAGTTGAAATTGTTTACTGCCAATAATTGGTTATAAAGGACAATTTGACAGCTTATTTTATGAGTGTCTGTTGTTGGTTCCCCAACTGCTAAGGAAGTAATACATTTGTTCCTGACAAGGAACAGAGACTGTTTTTTTGCCCAATGCCTTTTGCATGCCTTCTCCTTCCTGACTGTGATCCTCTGTGTCATGGTGAAACTATGACCATATATTTACTTGAGTGGTATTTCCTACTTTGATTTGGTCAGAAGACTATCTCTGTGACTCTCCTCTGTCCTGGAATGGTATATCTCACATCTAGAGGCAAGTGGCTCAATGTCTTATTTTTTCTATGTCTGAAAAGTCTCTCTCATTAGGTCTTATTTACTGTGTCCTTTCCCCCTAAATACCATTCTTTATAAACAAAATGCAACATAGTTTGGCCATTACTCTTGTAGGGGCTCTGGGCTGGACTTCCTGGGTTTGAGTGCTGGCTTTGTCATTTACAAGCTGAGTGACCTCAAGCAAGTTACTTCTTCGTGCTTCAATTATCTCATGTGTAAAATGGATATGATAATAATGGAATCTATCTCATAAGGTTGCTATAAAGATTAAATGATTATATAAATATCTTGGTACATGTATCAGGGCTTTCTATTGCGAGACAAACACAACCCAAAACACAAACACAAACCCTGCCTGCCTCCTCTCCCACTCTAATCCCAAACGGTTGCCCTCAATGTGGCCTGGGAAAGAACTTGACTACCCATGCTTACTTTCCCATTTGTCCCAGGCCCACATCGGGAACTTCACCAAGAACCAGCTTCTTGACTGATTATGGATCCACAACCACTATTACATGGATTGGCCTCCTATACTTAGAACTTCCTCCATTTCTTTAGAGAGTGACAAGAGAATGTATTAAATTTACAATTGTAAAATCTCAGCTAGGTGCTAGCCATGTGACATTGGGACTATGTCTACACCATTCTTCTCTAAAATGTTGATATAGTAATGCTTACTTTATCCACAGTTATTGTATGAACTTCTACCTGACATTTGGAGATGAGACTTTTTTTTTTTTTTGAGACAGAGTCTCCCTTGTCACTCTCAGTAGAGTGTTGTGGCATCATAGCTCACAGCAACTGCCAACTCTTGGGTTCAAGTGATTCTCTTGTCTCAGCCTCCCCAGTAGCTGGGACTATGGGCTCCCACCACAATGCCTGGTTATTTTTAGAGACAGGGTCTGGCTGTTGCTCATCCTGGTCTCAAACCTCTGAGCTCAGGCAATCTGCCTGCCTTGGCCTCCCAAAGTGCTAGGGTTATAGGTGTGAGCCCCTAGACATTTTCTTGTTGTAGCAACTAACATTACCATAACTCGTACCCAAATTTGGTTTGTTTTTATTTTTATTTTTTAGAGAGGGGGTCTTGCTCTGTCACCCGGGCTGGTGTGCAGTGGCATGATCTTATTTCACTACAGCCTCCAACTCCTGGGCTCAAGCAGTCCTCCCTCCAGAGTAGCTGGGATTACAAGTGTGCCTGGTTTCAAATTGCATCTGATGTTAAGAACAGTCCTGGGAAATAGACGTTATTATTTTTACCATTTTATGGATGAAAAAACTGAGCCAGAGAGGTGTTAAACAGCTTTTCTAAAGTTATAAAGTGAGATAGGGCAGTGTAGGATTTGAACTCAGTCTGATTTCAGAGGCACTGAGTTCTCATAATCACTAAGAATGGGAAAGAAATTAATATGCTAAAACCTCCTAGAAGTAATAATAATAAGGGCTAACACTGAACATTCATGTGTCAGGTGCTATTTAAATTGCTTATATTCATTTATGCCTTACAATTCTCTGGCTCTAGAGAATTGTTGGTTCTAGTATTATTCCCATTCTTTTTTTTTTAGACAGTATCATTATGTCACCCTCAGTAGAGTGCTGTGGTGCCACAGCTCACAGCAACCTCAAACTCCTGAGCTCAAGCGATTCTTTTGCTTCAGCCTCCCAAGTAGCTGGGACTACAGGCGCCCATCACAACACCCAGCTGTTTTTTTTGTTGCAGTTGTTATTGTTGTTTTAGCTGGCCGGGGGAGGTTCAAACCCACCACCCTCAGTGTATGTGGCTGCCGCCGTAACCACTGTGCTACGGGCACTGACTATTATTCCCATTCTATAGAAGAAAACTGGGGCACAAAATGCTAAATAACTTTTTTGAGATCAGAGAGCTGGTGTGTGGTGGAAATGCAATTCAGACCCTGTTAGCCCAGTTTGCACCCTTTCCCCACCCATTGTTTCTTTGTTCTTCACTCACAGAGAAATGAGCAGATTCTTTGATTCTGAGAGGCCTAGAAAGTGGCAGGACTACATGCTCAAACTCTAGCCCAAGCCCAGAACTTACCGATTCCAACTCTTACCATGGGTTCCAGACAGTAAGAAAGTGAGAAATGCATTTTAGAAGTCTTGTGGCCAACTGTGACCCTTGCACTTATCTCAAACAGTATGGTGGAGTAGAAGGAACCCAGGTGGAAGTGGCTTCAAACCCAATCTTGGCCTGTTCCCTGTGGGACTAAGAGGGCTGCTTACTTTCTCCAGGCCTCGGAGACCTCATTGTAAAATAGAGATTATACCTTTTTTTTTTTTTTTTTGAGACAGAGTCTTACTATATTGCCCTCGGTAGAGTGCTGTAGCATCACAGCTCACAGCAACCCCAAACTCTTGGGCTTAAATGATTCTCTTGCCTCAGCCTCCCAAGTAGCTGGGACTACAGGCACCGGTCACAACACCCGCTATTTTTTTTTGTTGTTGTTGTTGTTGTTTTGTTTTGTTTTTAGCAGGCCCTGGCTGGGTTCAAACCCACCAGCCTTGGTGTATGTGGCCAGGGCCCTAACCACTAACCTATGGGTGCCGAGCCAATCATACTTACTTTTTTAGTTTCCTGCAAGGGCAGAACATGTCCCTAAAGTGTCTGGCACAGAGGGCCGCTCCATAACTGTCATCTGCCTCAGCATTGATTAATTTAGAAACAAACACCTGCTTGCAAGCTCATACCATTCCCCATCAGTCTAATCCTCCAATCCTACCCCAGTTCTTCCTCCATGGATCAGAGAAACTCTTTTCTTTAGTTTCTTTCCTTCTTTTAGGTTGGAGGAAGAGGAAGCAGCTAAAGAAGGCTGCAAGGCAAGCATTAGGTTTCTTTTGTGGAAAAGGCCAAGTTGCTTAGCAACACAGCGGGAACTTGCTAGGAAGGCTCCTGGCAGCCCTGTCCATTTTTGTTCTGCAGCATGGAGAGACCTAGAACAATGCGAGATGGGGTGACGAATGGGGAAAATGGGGGTCTCATGGTCATCTTCACAACCCCGAACCCTTCCACCTTTAACACACATGTTCTGCAAGCACATTTGTGCAATGGCCACCTCTATGCGTGCGCACCTGAAGGCCTGAATTGGGACTACCTTGCTTTTATTCTGTGCTTCAGAGTTTATAGATCACATCTGTAGACACTTTCACTTGATACTTGCAACACTCTCTTTAACAGTGGGAAGGTTAGGCCAGTCACAGTAGTTCATGCCTATAATCCTAGCACTCTGGGAGGCTGAGGCAAGGGGATCCCCTGAGCTCAGGAGTTCGAGACCAACCAAGAGATGCAATATCCCATTACTGTTTTGACTTGAATTTATTTGACCAACAGTAAAATACCTTTGTGTTTATCAATTGTTTACATTTCTTTCTGTGAATTCCCTCTTTGCAGTTTTAGCTTTTTTTCTATTGAAAAGTATATTGTGTTGCAAATATGTTCTCTCTTTGTCACTGGTCTTTCAATCTTGTTTTTATTGAGAGAATGCAAAATAAATCAGTAACAAAATAATTATCAGGTGGGGACACATGCTAAGAAGAAAATTGGGACATGTAATGACTTTTTTCATTTTTCTTTCCTATTTCTCTGACATTCAAAAGCTTACATGGAGTCAGATGAATCAATCTTTTCCATGAAGGTCTTTCTACTCCTAAAAAGACATTCTACAACTACCCCAAGATGTAACAACAACAGTAATAATAAATAACCCATATTTTCTTCAAGTATATTCTATTTAACTACAGTAATATATTAATTACTGTTTTCTTTTTTTCTAATGTTTTCTAATTGTATTAGAAATATTTTATTGGAAAAGGTTAAACTCTGAAGATGGAGTGAAAGTCCTTTAGACAATATCTATTCCAGTCCCTTCCTAGAAGTTACTTTTTTTTTTTGTAGAGACGGAGTCTCACTTTACCACCCTCAGTAGAGTGCCATGACGTCACAGGGCTCACAGCAACCTCCAGCTCTTGGGCTTCCGCGATACTCCTGCCTCAGCCTCCCAAGCAGCTAGGACTACAGGTGCCCGCCACAATGCCTGGCTATTTTTTTGTGGCAATTCGGCGGGGCTGGGTTTGAACCCGCCACCTTTAGTATATGGGGCCGGTGCCCTACTCACTGAGCCATAGGCACCACCCTAGAAGTTACTTGTTAAGAGTGATGTATCTCTTTCTCAAGTTTCTGCTAGCCACAACCCCCCCCCCCACACACAGAAGAATTATACTTTGGTTCATTTTGCTTTTGCATAAATATTATATAATATGTATCATTATGCAACTTTTAATTTAGCTTCATGTTTTGGAGATCTTTCATGTCAATGCACTCATTCTTCTTAAACTAAATATTATAGTATCAGTAATTCATATGTATCAAAGTTTATTTAACCCCTAAACTACCAGAGGATATTTAAATTGATTCCAACTTTCCTCTTTCCAAACAATAATACAATTTTATTTTATTTAATTAATTTATTTATTTTTGAGACACAGTCTCAGCTGTTGCCCTGGGTAGAGTGCAGTGGCATCATAGCTTACAGCAACCTCAAACTCTTGGGCTTAAGCGATTCTCTTGCCTCAGCTTCTCAAGTAGCTGGGCCAGAATACTTGGCCATTTTTTGGTTATAGTTGTCATTGCTGTTTGGCAGGCACTGAGCTACAGGCGCTGAGCCAATAATACAATTTTAAAAATCCTTGTCATATCTCTTAGTAAAAATATTCAAGTATTTCTCTACCATCAATACACAAGTTGGAATTCCTCAGTAGAAAGGTACATACATTTAAAATGTCAATGGATACTTTCAAATTGTTCTTTCTTCTAAGGATTTTTTATAACTTTAAAACAATTAAATCTTTGATCAACTTGAAATTTATTTGGGGGTAAAGAATGAGGCAGGATTGATCTTATTCTTCATATAAATTAACCATCCATTTGTATCAAAACCATTTGCTAATACATTTTTTCCCAGTGAATTTGAAGCGGTACCTTTATCACATATTAAACTCCCGTGTATGCCAGAGTTTAGCTTTGGATTATCTATTCTGCTCTACTGATATGTCTATTCCTATCAGTGCCATATGTTTTAGCTACCTTAGCTTTATAATTCATTTTAATATCTGATAGGACAAGATCTTTATTGTTACTCTTCTTCTTAGGGCTTTCCTGGTCTTCAGTGTTTTTCTGGAATGATATGTAAATTATTTTTTTAAAGGAGTAGCATGTAGAAATGTTGGAATATTTTTCTATTTGTAATGTTATCACTCCTTCCTTTTAGTTTGTCATATATAAAAATACACACAGAAAGACTAATTTTATGATTTATGGGCTGGAAGCTAAATATTAATCACAGGAGACAATAATTAAGGAGCATAAAGAAATGCAGGAAAAATCTAAGTAGGGGGACAAATTATTGTGGGCAATATCTCTAAGTGGAAGAGAATTTGAGAGAAGCTAATGCTAAAAAGACAGTGGGAAGAATCTACAGAAAAAAACCCATGAAGCCCCAAACTGGATCAGGGCAATTTTAAACCAGAAACTAAGCTATGAAACCTGAATGTTGAGGGAAAAGGGGTCAGGGTAAGAAGTCAGACAGACAGTCTGCAAGTGTAACAGAGAGACCTGCCTCTAAAACCTTATTTGATGTATTAAACTAAGGTCAAAGAGACTTGCACGATTGTGGCTTTCTGTTTATCTATATTATACTCAATCTTTCATTATAATGAACTAAACAATTTTTCTACCCCTCATCTGCACTCCTACCCTATCTGGGTATAGAAGACCCTCTTTGTAGGGTATATGGCAAGAAGCTTAAAGGAAAAAGCATGGTCATAAATAAAGATCTTTCAAAAGTGTTAATCTTGCTCTCTTGAGGCCACTCATAGTAAATGTTGTGTGTGATATACAAAGAGGTCAGGAATCCCACTTAAAGTGGAGTACATGAAGAAAGTCAAGCCTTTGTACCTGGATTCCAGCTATCCTTAGTCATAATGACATGACAGGGGAGGGGGACTGTTTTGGCAGCTTCCATTGTAGAAATCTTCCAGAGATGCCCATCTGGGTGCTTGAAGCAGGATCTTAGTGGGTAGAGGCCATGTCCTCTTAGATACTGCCAGATACCCTGGTTGCAGGCACCCTGCTTGGCAGGGAAAGAAGTTACCATGACAACCACCCCCTAACTGTGTGCTGCTGTTGTTGGTTTTTTTTTTTTTTTTTTGTATTTTTCCTTTTCCAATAAGTACCAAGATATTCCAGGAACAGGCAACCATGGCTCACAGGACAGAATGTCCTCTGCTCCAGGAAGTGGGGAAGAAATGGAGGGAGTGGAGATGTGTATATATTGTGACTGATAAACCACCATCAGTATAAATGCATTTGTTTCCGCACCTAGGTTAAAATGTGTGCCTTTGGTGATGTGTCAACGCATGTATCAGCATGTATGTGCAAATGGATGGATCACCTGTTATCTATCCATTTGCTTTCCTGCTCCCCTCTGCACAGCCCCCCCCCCCCCCCCCCGCCTTTGCTGGAGAATCACTCTAGCACTTTGCGGAAGGGAAGTGCTGAGTCATGGCTCCAGCGAAGTTTCTGTCTCCTCCATTTCCATTTTTTCCTCAGTCCACTCCTGTCCCCTGCTGGGCTCTCTCTAAAAATCTGGGCCTTCTTTACTACTTCATCATCAGTTTACACTCACTTTTCCCATGATTGCTCCTGGGCAGTAAAGAAGATGCCTTAATGTGTTTCTGCACTTACTCCCCTCCCCTCTCGCTTTCTCAGAACACTGTTCTGGCCATTCTCTTTGCGACTGCCCCTCTCCCTGAGAAAACAGGACTCTGATCAAGTTTGACCCAGGAGGCTAATTCTTCTGTGTGTTCACGTTGATCCTTCCCCAGTCCCTCCCCTCCTAATCGGATTAAGGCAGTGTCTCATACTTTGGGGCATGGCAAGGAAAGTGAGATTTAACTGCAGCTTTTTTCTCAATCTAGGTCTCCAAATGCCAGACCACGGGTTCCTGGAAGTATATTTGTGTGCGCCTGCACGTGTGTGCATAAAGGAAGGATGCTGTATCAATGCATTTAGGGGCAGTATCTAGAGACCTCCCAAGGGCAGGATGTTTGGGGTCTCTTTTCCACCGTCTTTACGCTTCTGTAGCTCAGAAATTCCAACCAAGTAGTTAGTCTCCCTAACTAGTTCCAAATAAAGCAGACCAGGATTTTTTTTCCCCCAGCGAGAGGTGGGAAAGTGGAGAGGCTGCCCCGCCTGCTCAGTCTGGTTACTATGGCGACAGCCGCGAGGTGACCCAAGCGATTCTTCTTCCCTCCTCCCAAACCCAAAGAAATGACGGCACCGCGCTGACTGCGCCAAATTCCAGCCAATGGGCGTCTGTTCCCGCCTTCCCTTCCGCCAGCTCGCCCCCTCCCCCGCCAGGAACTCGATTCACAAATCTGGACTCGGGATTTCCGGCTCCAGGCTGAAGGGCTCTGGGAGGAAGCCAGAGGAGAGTCGAGTCCTGTCCTCTTAAGAGGGCAAGTGGAAGCCAATATCCTTGAGTTCTCGGGCTACACTTCTGTAACTCGTCGACAGAATAGATTATGCGAAAGAGCTAGTTGAGGCCGAGTCCGAAAGTCTTCCTACCCTCCTTACAAACCACCCGTCACCGCCTAACCGCGCCCGTCAGCACCACGGACAGCGAAACTGGGCCTTGTCTTTGCCCACCCCTCCCGGTTTCTTTCAGGATCCTCCTGGCCCCCTGGCCACGGGGGTCGGAGTGAAGAGCGCTTTGCTGAAGCCAGGCCTCCTTGGACCAATGAAACAGTGAACAGGGCCCTTAGCCACGTGGTTAAGAGGCAGTGGGGACTGAACAGGGATCTCAGGCCAAATAACATATTTTGTTTGCTCTTCTTTTAATCCTGGAGAATGGGCTCTGTCTCCCCAGCTGCCTAGGTCCGCACTTCCTTGGCCATGGAGGGCTAGGGTCTGATTCTCCAGCAGGGAATGAGCCTCCCTAGAACGCCCTTTGTGGGCGTGTGACCGAAGCAGCCTGGAAGCAGCCCAGTGGTGGGAGATTTGTGGGAAGCCAAGTGTGACAGTCGGGCCCCATTTGAGAGTGGCGAACATAGACCTGACTGGACTCTTGACCAAATATATGGTGGGAGAGATTGGGGAGGAAGATAAAAGCAGCAATAATGACTAGCTAGTTTGCCTCGATGGGTCACATCATAGAAGGGGCACAACTCCTGTGCTCATCACTCAGTCCCTAAGTGGCTCGGGCAGTAATGGAGAGCTAGGTCAAACAAGACGGGGGTAGGGGGAGATGGATTCGGCTTTATCGCTAGGCCTCAATTCTTGGCTAACTCATTTTGCACTTTACTCTCTGTGACATGGAAGCCGATGGTGGGGGTGGGGAGGAATAGCAGTTGTCAGGGACTCGATCCTCGCCCACTAGACCCCGTTTCTTGCCCTCTTGCCCTGCTCATAGCCGTTCCCCTCCCGCTCCCACTCCCTCCCTCCCGGGGCCCAAAGAAAGGCCGGCGCAAAACCATCTGCAGGCGCTTCCAGCGCTTTATAGTTCTCTCCGGGACAGACGGACAGACAGACAGTGCGGCCCGCGCCGTCGGCCCGCATCATTGGCACCTTGGACACGGCCCCAGGCCCATCCCAGTCCCTGGTACTCTCCCGGGAGGATCCGGCCCCGCCCTAGCTCAGCACCTCGGACAGTTCCCGGCCCAGCCTCCCCCCTCCCCCCTCCCTCCGAAAACAACCAAATAAATTAAAAGGGGAGCAAACAAAAAAAACCTAAGAATAAGGAAGAGAGGTGCCCCTCTTCCAGGGTTAGAAGAATTTTTCTCCTCTCCGTCTCCTGAGGCGCCGCTACTGGGGTGGTCTCCCAGGTTGATTATACCTCCAAACCTCAGCCTCCAGAATGAAGCCAGCAGCTCCTCCCACCCCCCCAGCTCCCAGCATGCAACACGTTGGAAAAGGTGGGGAGAGGCGATGGGGGTGGGGCGAGGGACCATCCTGGCGCTTGTCTGGGCGCCTGGGGCTGCAGTGTCTAGTCGCACCTCAGACCATCCACATTAAAACTAACGTTCCCTTTGATTTGGGGAGGGGGTAAGGGGACTCAGGGAAAGAAATACAGGCTGACACAAATAGAAGGGGAAGGCAGACAGGAGGGGAGATGGCGACACATGACAGGAGCAAGGGAAAAGAGACAAGAGGAGGAGATAGGGACACAGGTGCAAGAGGAGAAACCGGGCAATAAGGTACAGTCAGGCAGGGGTAAGATGGAGATGGAAACGCTCACACCCAGGGAACCAAAAATGTAAGGAAAAGCAGAGAGAGAGATATGAAATACAGACAAGAGGAAAGATGAAGAGAGAAAGGAGGCGAAGAAATGGACAAAACCAAGGGGAGCTGGACTTAGAGACGCGCACAGGCAGAAAAGGGGACAACCCGGGCAGAAATGGAGAGGTGGGGTGCAGACAGATGGAAAGGGTGAAGTTGGGGGTGTCCTTCCCGCTCTCATCCCCCCTCCCCACTCTACGCCCAGCAAATCCAAAAATCCAAACGCCGCGGCCTCTGGTGTCCCAGCCTCCACCTTCCCCTGCGGGGCAGAGGCGGCTCCTCCTCGGCCAGGCTGTGGCGCCTAGCAGTGGTAACAGCGGCGGTGGCATGATGGTCCCGGGGGCGTCCGAGTGTGTGTCGGGGAAAGGGGCGGAAGTCGAGAGCAGCCCCTGGGTATCCTTTAGCGGTCCAGGTTCATAGTCCAGTGCTTGGCTCCGGCCGCGCAGCTGTCCCTGGCGGCTGAGGTGGCGGGGGCGCCCCCGCTCGGTGGACCCCCGGCGCTGGCGGCGGCCTCGCCCTCATTCTTGAGGTCTTGAAAGACCTGGGTGAAGAAGTGGGGGTCGGCGTTGAGCCTCAGCATCTGTGGGCTGAGCCGCTGGATGAGGCGCAGGCAGCGCTGCCAGAAGCGCTCCTTGTCGGGCTCTACGAGGAAGGGCTTGAGCGGGTAGGAGATCTCGTTGCCCATGTAGGAGTAGGCGAGGTAGAGGCAGGTGAGGAAGGCGGCCTGCAGCTCGGCGGCCGACGCCAGCTCATCCCCACGCAGCGACTCGCGACACAGCAGGTACACGAACACCAGATTGGCGGGCGTGATGAAGGCCTGGTCTTGCCAGCCCTGCAGCAGCAGCGAGCGGTCCACGCCACGGAACCAGCCCACCAACTCGCCGGGGCTCAGCTCCTTGAGGCGGTAGCAGCGTCGGCACACGAAGTCGCCCAGACAGCGCAGCAACTCGCCGGTGGACGCCTGCACTATGACCCGTCGCGGCGAGCCGCCAGGCACAGGCGGTGCCGCTTGCGGGGCTGGGGGAGGCGGCGGCGGAGGCTTTCCCCCTCCAGAGCCTGGCGGCTGGGCGGTCGCGCTGCCCCCCGACGGCGGCTCGCAGGTGGCGGCGGCCGCGGGCACGGTGGGCACTGGCACCGCCAGGGGCTTGGCGGCGCCGCCGCCGTCCGGGGGGTCCCGGCCCTTGCGGAGAAGATTCTCGCGGTTGCGTTGTTGGACCAGCGGGTCGGGGCCCGTAGATGCCGGCTTTGGTGTCACCTTCTTGCTGCCTTTTTTCTTCTTGGCGGACGCAGCCACCAGGCGCTTCCAGGTGAGCGCCGAGATCAGCACGGACGGCCGCTTGAGCCGACTCTCGCCTTTGCCGCCCTTGCCCACTGGCGGCGCCCCGTAGCCCCCCAGAGCCTCGTCCCCCGCAGGCGGCGCCTTCTTTTTCTCCTCGGGCAGCCCGCCGGGCCTCCGGCCCTTGGCCGAGGAGGCGGGGGAAAGAGACAGCACCGTGCCCATCCTGCAGAGCGGGGCCGGCGCCCGGGCTCCGGTGGAACCGCGGGCGGCGCCGCTGCTGCTGCAGCCCCGGGGGACCCGGCGGTGGGGGGCCTAGCCCCGGGCCGGGCGCGCGGAATGACTGGGAAAGGGGCTGCTTGGCTGCTCGGCGGACGCTGCTAGGAGTCTGAGCTGCGCCAGCTGCAGCGTCAACCCCACCCCTTTGGCCCCTTCTTTCGCGGCGCCGCGCCCCGCCTCACGCAGCCAATCCCTGTCTGAGCTACCGTTCTGACCGGCAGCTCCTCTGACCAATAGAATCTCTCATGCCAATTTTAAGTCCCGCCCTACCACCCACCCTCGGTCATAGGTCCTTTCCCTTCAACCAAAGGAGGAAAGGAGGAGGAGGTGGTCTTGGTTCCGAGGGTCCCCTTAGGGTCAGAGCTAAGAAGGTAGAGTGGCTGCTCCCACCTACCTTCCTCCAGGTCTTAGGGCCTGAATCAGCTTGTTTGGATGCACTGGGTCGCGGTAGCAGAGAAGCCATGGAAACAGCCCTCTGTCCTCCCACCTTAGAGCATGTGTAAGGGGCCAGTGTGGGTACAGAGCGTCATCCTCTGGATGACCCGGTCCCAGCTGGGTCGCGCTGCACTGGCTCCTTCAATCTGGTCGGTTTCCTCTTTGTGCCCTCCTCCCCCAACTCCCCACGCCACTTACTACAACAGGCTGCAGCTGTTTTGCAGATCACAGCGGGCCTTCTTGGAGGTCCTTGCTTGAGAAGGAGGAAAGAGAGGGAGTACTAAGATCCTCAGGTATGTCCCTGAGATCTGTTTTCCAGCCTGATTCTCTGAAGCTGAGCGAGTGGGGCAGGCCCTGGGTTGTGGTACCTGGGAAGATCCTGGTTAGTTGTCCCCACAACACACACTGATTTCACTTGGGTAGGAGATGGAAACACTAAAAACTGGATTCGTTGGTCTCCCCTGTCTCGACAGTGGATGGGCCTCCTGTGTAGAGGGAGGCCAAAAGCGTTGGGCTAACCTCTAGCCCAGCCCTGGGTCCACGTTGAGGTGGGTATTCATTATTAAATGTTTTTTACAGATTACGTCCCCGGTGTCCCCACTCCCGGGGGCAAGCTGCCAGTCTGGGTCCTGGCCACTTCTCTCTGGATCTGTCTGTTCCCTTGTCAGCACCCACAAGCCCTTTGTTCTGTGTTTTGGACACTCTGAGCCTTTCCTCAAGTTCTTAAGCCCGGATGCTTCTGGGCCTGTTCTGTCAGCCTTGTAGGACCATGTCTACCCTTCTCAGAAGCGCTCTCTGTGGCTCCCCCAGCATAGGAGCCTTCCGGTTTCTTAAGTGGACCTTGAAGGTGGGTGTGGGTTTGATGCTGAGAGAATCAGCCTACAATACAGTAAAATCCTCAGAATTGCCCCTGGAGTCACCTCTATGTTCTTCACAGACTACTACTATAGCTCCAGGTCGGAGCTCCAGACAACCCCCCCCCCCATACCTGCTTCAAGGTCGGTATGGGCGTGTGTGTGTGTGTGTGTGTGTGTGTGTGTGTGTGTGTGTGTGTGTGTGTGTGTGAGAGAGAGAGAGAGAGAGAGAGAGAGAGACAGAGAGAGAGAGAGAGAGAGAGACAGAGAGAGAGAGAGAGAGAGAGACTCTAGACAGGCTATTCCAGAATCCCCTTGGCCTACAGTTCCAGCCACCAGAGGCACAGACACACCAGCATTTCTCAGCCATCCCACAACTCCTGTTCATTCACACCCTTCTGGAGGCCTGCAGTCTGCCTGTCTAGATTCCCCTCCTCTTTATCAACATAGAGATGCAGACTTGTCCCTCCTCCCTGACTCAGCCCCAAAGTGCACTTTCTCAACAGCCTCCCTCCTGCTCCCTTGGATATGATCTTTATTTTCTTGCAGCCTAAGCTGATCTGCCCAACCTCTCATTCTCTTCATAGTTGCAAAAACTCTTCTCTCTTTTTAGTTCCTATAATTGGCTCCACTTTATCCTACAAAGCTTTCTGAATCAGCCTATATCTGACACACAAGGAATAGTAGGTTCACCAGTGCTTAAGGACAGGCCCCCAAGTGACTGGGTTGTGCTGGCGGAACAGTGGACACATAGGTCTGAACAGCACATGGGTCTTTCCAGCTTCCTCACTGGCATAAGGCCTATTTCTGGGGTCTTTTAGGACAAGGTCTTCTATGCAGTACCTGTGGCGTGGAACAACCCCCCCCCCATCTAGGTCTAGGCTCTGACCTATTATCCTCTTGATCAGAACCAAGAATGTCCTCCTTTGCTTCAGGGATCCCAAACCAGATGCTTCAGAGGTTCCCACTATCCTCTCCTCACTTTTCACCCTCCCTTGCCTCAGACACACTTTCTGGTGCGCTCTCTCTCACCTTCCTTCTGCACTGGTTATCCCTCCTGAATCTCTGAGCTTCTACCACTGGGCCAGAACCCTCCTTTAGACAATCACCCTGCCTTCTGTAAAGCTCTTGAAATCCCACCACCTCCAAGAATCTTTCTTAGACTGATTGGAAGGGACCTAATGCTCTTTTTGACATCAGTCTTTCCAACTTCTTAGCAGCAGCTGCTGCCTAACCATTGGCTAAGGGTTCTGTGTTCTGAATGAAATTTTAAAGGATGAGATGATAAATTAATCATAGACCTGCAAAGAGTGACAGCATTGCTATAATATATAAACTGGAGGCATTAGAGGATGAGAGGGAAGGATGTTATATTTCTATAGGGTGAAGGCCAAGGGGGATAAATATAGTGAAACCAGAAAGCTCCCTGGAGGAGCTGTGTGGTATCTGCAAGTGTACTTTTCTGGTTGGGTTATGTTATGTTTAGCCTCATATTCTGTGACTCATTTATCCATATTAGTATTATGCATATTAGTATCTGTATGTTGCTTCTATCTGTCCATTTGCTATATGTTCCTCTGAAACGGTGCTGGGTATATCAGACTCCCTTAGATGGCACAGCCCCTGAAGCCAAGGTCCTTGTCTAGCTCTGTTTCTCGTAGGTTAGAGGAGTGCCTGTTCAGAAAATTGGTTATCTGAAGGCTCTTAAGGCAAGTACTGCAGGTCTAGACCAAGGTTTCAGTCCAGGGAGGACAGTAGCCTTATTAATGATGATCATACCAATTTCATCTCACTCATCCACCTGGTCAGGTGGGCCCCATCTTTCAGGGAATGTCTTTAGGCAATGCTCCTCACACTCTTCATCCCTTTGACTATTCTGTACTCTCTTTTGAGAGCCCATAGTCTAGGAGGCAGGAGACAAGAGTCCTAGTCTACTGCTTGTGAGTGGTATGACCTTGGGGAAGTCATTTCAGCTCTCTGGACCTCTGTTTCTTCATATTAAAATGCAAAGATTCTATGTATTTAACTTTTATTATCAGACAAAACATGAATATTAAAAGGATAAGATAATATTTTAGGAATTGGACTAAGAGAGGGATTCTTAAAATCTCTTTTAATTCCACAGTTCTGATTCTAAATAAAATCTGTCTAGTGAATCTGTTTCATTGTCTAATTCCAGCCTTGTCTGGTTGTCCCTAATCTTCTTCCATCTGATGGGCTCAGTATTTGTGTGCATAGCATTCATGTGAGGCCTGGACTTTTGCAGTTCAGCCCAGGAGATGAAAGAGAGGAGAGCCCAGGCACTCAGCATTGTAAATCTCCCATCTAAGATCCCTCCAAGCCTTAGATGGGCCTCTGAAAGATAGAGAGGTAGGGCAAAAGACATGCACAGAACCTTCTCTGAGGAAGACAGATGAATGGCTAACAAACATGAACAAATGCTCATCAACCCTAATCATCAGAAAAATGCAAATCAAAACCACCCTGAGGGCTCGGCGCCTGTAGCACAGTGGTTACAGTGCCATCCTCATACACCGGAATTGGCAGGTTCAAACCCGACCTGGGCCAGCTAAACAACAATGACAACTGCAACAAAAATAGCCAACATTGTGGTGGGCACCTATAGTCTCAGCCACTTGGGAGGCTGAGGCAAGAGAATCGCTTAAGCCCAAGAGTTTGAGGTTGCTGTGATGCCACAGCACTCTACAGAGGGTGACATAGTGAGACTCTGTCTCAAAAAACAAAAACATCCTGAGATATCACCTAACCCAGTGAGAACAGCCCACATCACAAAGTCCCAAAGTTGCAGATGCTGGTGTAGGTGTGGAGAGAGGGGAACACTTTTACACTGTTGGTGGGACTGCAAACTAATACAGCCTCTTTGGAAAGAAGTATGGAGAATCCTCAAAGAACTTGAACTAGACCTTCTATTTAACCCTGCAATCCCACTACTAGGCATTTACTCGGAAGAAAAAAAAAATAATTTTATCACAAAGACATTTGCACGAGATTGTTTATTACAGCTCAATTGACAATCACCAAGATGTGGAAGCAACTTAAATGCCCATCAACTCAGGAGTGGATTAATAAACTGTGGTATATGTATACCATGGAATACTATTCAGCCATAAAAAGATGGAGACTTTACGTCTTTTGTATTAACCTGGATGGAGTTAAAACACTTTCTCAGTGAAGTATCACAAGAATGGAAAAGGAAATATCCAATGTACTCAATACTAATATGAAGCCAGTAGATGATCTAATTCACACCCGCATAGGAGAAAAACTCATTTGGATTCAAGCTGGGGAGGGAGTGAGTGAGGGAGGGGGAGAGAGGAGGAGGGGAATTTGGGGTGCTCCCAGTTAATGGGCACAATGTAGGGATATTCAGCACACCTTTTGGGTGTAGGACACAACTACAAGAGGGACTCTACCTAACAAACTTAAATATTGTTGTGTATTGTTTGTGCCCTCACATTAAAAAAAAAAAAAAGAAAGGTAGGGAGGTAAAGGAGAGGAAGGCAAGGTGGCTGAGGTCCAGGATATCCCCAGTAAACATCAAGCCTGAAAGTCCAGAACCCAAAGTCATTGCATCCCATGTTTCCTGGGAGACCTTACAAAGAGGCTAATGATAGCACAGGTTCTTAAAACAGCAAGATAAAGGCCCATGTGAATGCCTAGATCCTGCTGTGCCCCCAGCTCTCTCACTCATCTAATAACGCCCCCTCTCAGGGTCTTACCTCCTGAGGCTGTACAGAGAGGAAGGGTATGCACCAGCCCAGCCTACCCTCCCTCTCCTGAGGCCCTTACTCCAGGAAGAAGTGAGGTGGGAGAGTAAGGCCCTGGGAAGGCTGAGGAAAGCAATACCCCCCTCCAGGTAATAGCAGAGTGAGGACCCCCTGCTCTCTCTCTGAGCAAAGAGAAGGGAGGTGCTGCTAGCTGCCAGGAGGTAGACCCCGAGTTTTCATTTCTTTTCCATTCTAGCAGGCTATTTGCTAAAGGACTTCGTTAAGGAGCCCCACTATAGGTGTTTTTTTTTTTTTTTTTTGACAGACAATAGGGCTGGGAACACAGGTGAGGAATGTGATACCCTGGGGCAGGGAGAGAAGGGACCAGTGCTGAGATGCTGGAGTGTCCAGGATGAAGGGGACAGGGAGGACAGGAGTGAGCTGGGGGATCTTTTCTCTGCCATAAGCTCTGCTTCCTTCCTTGATGGGAGGGGAGTCGTTTTTCCCTTCTAGTTTACTGATGCCAGTCTTCACCCATCCTTGTCCCTGGCCTTCTCTCCCAGCTCCCTGGTTCATGCCTTTACCTCCCTTTGCTGCCCTTGAGAACTGTTCCATCTGCCCAGTCCTCCCAGCATTCTCCCAAAGCTTTATTTGTCAGTTCACCTTCTTCTGCCTCCACCAAACCCCCTTTTTGCCTCTTCCCACTCCGTCTCCTCCCTGGCCTCACTGGCACCCAGCATAGCGCTACAGATGTAGGAGCAGATCAAGAAGGGCGGGGGTGGTAGCTGTTGCTTTTCTGGGATATTCTTAGCTTGTCTGGGGGCTGGAGCTGGAATCAGCGTTTCCATCTCAACCAGGCAGGTTGCTGCCAGAAGCTGCCGCTGTGAATGGGTCTTCATCTAGTTCCATGTCCCTTACTCTGTCCCTGTCTTGATTCTACTCTTGGGCACAGGACTCAAGTGTCCTGCCTTCCCACCCCTGTGCCTTGAGGCAGGTTTCCAATGCTCATCAGCCCTGGCCCCAGCGAGGTGTGCAAGCCCAGAAAAGCCTTCCAGAACTCTAGCTCAGATGCTCCCTAGAGCTGTACCCAGCCTTTTTCCACTCCAAGGCCTACTTGTATCTGCCGGCAACAACCTCTGCATGGTGCTTGGTCCCTAGACTCAGCCACCACTATGAGAGCCTTTCTTATCTTGATTTACAGGAATCATTCAGGAGCCCTAGAGTTCCAGGAGTTACCCCCCACACCCCGACCCTCCGAGAGAGGGTGAACCTTGGGGTCCAGACCTACTTTGGAACTGAACAAGGGGCTCCCTGGCCAGGGTTCCTTCATTATCAGAGGGAGGGCCCAAGAAGAAATCTGACTCAGTTCACAAATAACATAAAAAAAACTTCTTTTACCTTAAAAGAGACATAGTGCATGGTTCCTATGGGAGTTTTGGAATCACTTGGGTCTAGATTCAAATTCAGCTGCTCTACTTATGAGCTGGAGGATTTGGGTGCAAGTTTTTAATCCTCTGAGGTCTATAGCATGACCACCATCATACAGATGTTGTAAGATTTTACTCAATCTTGCAATCCTCAATAATGCTTATTACACCTGCATGGTGCCTAGTGTTCAAAAAATGTTAATTGTTACAAATTATATTGTCACCATTATTTTTACACAGCAGGAAAAGTTTCCTTGACCTATACCACTAGGAGGAGTTTAATATTATTATTATTATTATTAGAACACTTTTCATGAAAGGGCCAGGATGGTACTATTATTTCTTTTTGTTTGGTTTGTAAGAACCAGAATTATATCTGTTTTTTCTTCTTGGCCACTATGGTGACACCCACTGCTACTCAGACTGTTCCTGGGGGTTGTTTGATTTGCTTCATGAGGTCACAAAGACCAGCATATCAAGCACTGGTCTTTTTCACTGGTCCAACTTTAGTTTTGCACCCCTCTGAGTACTTGTGTCAGGCACCATGGTGGCCCCACATCTTGACTCTACTTGACTCTACTTATTTCTACTTCTGGTTATTCATTCCACACCCTACCAGCTCCCCAAAGCTCCAGAGGCTCCATGGAGAGTCAGTTCTATTTTTCAAGGGCTTTGAGAAAAGTGTTCTGCAAAATTATAAAATCCATGTGGGCAGATACTATTTAAGAAACTGTAGCCTACAAGGTACTGGGCTGGGTGCTGGGAATAGAAAAAGATATGAGGTAAGGCTCTGGCTCTGAAAGAATCTAAAACAGGCATAGGTGACAGATATTAAAAATAATAAACAGTAGTAAAATAATCAGTGTCTTATGATCAGTTACAGAGAATGGGATTTGACAACTTGGTTAATCCTGCCCATCCTCCTCCACCTTCCACCACTGCAGCTAATCCATCTCCAGCTTGTCCTAAATTCCTGTGCACAGGGAGTTAGAGTTGATTCTTAACTGAGACCCAGTTCCTCTACCTGGGACTGTGTCCTCTCCTGTGCACGGCCTTCCTTGCCCTACCTTAAGCTGTGATAATAAGCACCATTCCAAAAGTAGTACCAAGCCTCAGCAACTCCCTGCTACAGTGACAGAGATTCCTACCCCCATGCATGCTGAAGGTTAATGAGTGACTCCTTATGTGAAGACCTCTGGTAGGCCCGCTCATTGCTCCAGCATCTTAGATAAGAGACGTTTCTGTTTACCTCCTATTTGTCCAGGATTGCAGGTGGGAGGGGGATGGGTTTTGAAGCAGGTTCATTAATTTACATTTGCCTTTCTCTGGTTCCAAAATACAAATACAGTTCTTTATGCTGACCTCTTTTGAGTGAAAGACAGTCCTCATTATATAAGCCAGAGCCCCACATATACTCACTTTTGATTTTGAGTAGGGAGCAGATAGCTGTAAGATTGTCCACTAGATTAATGGTTCCTAAACTCCTCTGCCAAGCAAAAGCACTTGGGGCAATTTTGTAAACATATAATTTCTGGGCTCTACCTCAGACCTATGGGATCACAACATCTTTAAGTAAGCTTAAAAAGAAATAACTGTAAGAAATTTAAAAGGAAGAATACTTTGGGAGATGGCTGGATCTCATCTGTTCTTTCTAGAAAGCACCACTACTCTGGCCAAGCATCCAGTACCCCCCATATTCCCCAACCACATGCACATTTCATGGTGAGAATACCGTAATTTGCCTTTAGGAAACCATTTCTCCTATAATTTTTTTTTTTTTTTGAGATAGAGTCTCACTCTGCTGCCCAGGTTAGAGTGCCATGGCCTCAGCAACCTCAAACTGCTGAGCTCAAGGGATCCTCCTGCCTCTGTCTCCCAGAGTGTTAGGATAACAGGTATAAACCACCATGCCTGGCCTTTTCCCACATTTTCAATACATGTGGTTTACATGGAGCAAACCCTCCATAAACCCCAAAGATAGATTCAAGACACAGACATAGTCAGCTCCCAGGGTTGAGGAATGGGCTAGTAACACAGATCAGTCCAAAGAGACTCAACTCTTGTAGTTTTACTAGAACTATCAGGAAAAAGATGCTTTCCTTCCTCTGAGGTTGCTGAGCTGATGGGGTGAAAGCCTTGAGCTGCTGGTGCCTCTCTTGCCCCCATATAGCAAGAGTTCACCTGAAATAATGTACAGAAAATCAGAGTCAACAACTGAGGGACAGATTCCTGACATAACTTCAGTCCCTGGGTTCAGCTGGATGCAGTTTGTGACCCCAAATCCTCCTGAAACTCTGATTTCTTTTTCTAATCTTAAGGTAATTCGAGTTGCAAATCTAGTACTTATGAGCAAAAAAATCCTAATGAAACTTCCTGCCTTGGCTCAGTGCCTGTAACTCAGTGGTTAGGGTGCTGGCCACATACACCGGGGCTGGCAGGTTCGAACCCAGACCAAGACAGCTAAAAAACAACAATGACAACTACAACAAAAAAAAAGCTGGGCATTGTGGCAGGTGCCTGTAGTCCCAGCTACTTGCAAGGCTGAGGCAAGAGAATGACCTAAGCCCAAGAGTTTGAGGTTGCTCTGAGCTGTGACGCCACAGCACTCTACCGAGGGCGACATAGTAAAACTCTGTCTCAAAAACACAAAAACAAAAACAAAAACTTCCTGCCTGGAAATTTTCCTTCTGGCAATTTGTCTGTAACTTCAGCGAAGTCTGTGTTTTGTTGTCAGTGAAGGACTGACTCTAGAGGAGGTGCTGTGGAGCACAGTCTTGGTTCTAATAGCAGATTTCTTGCTGGATTCTCAAACTTCCCTGTTGGAGTTCACCAGGGACCTTTTCTTAAAGTAAAAGGCTTGAAGCAGAAAAGCCATTTCCCTACAGCCTGCACAATTGTCAAATCTTCTTTCTGGGCCACTGCCAGGTTGCATTCCTTAGGTATCAGCTTCCTGCTAAAATGTGAAATGTGATGCTTCATTCTCCATCATGCTTTGGAATTGCATTTGCCCCCAACCAGTGTAAGGCAGCTGCCGCTATACAGAACAGTTTGTTAACATCAGACCTATTAGCACAATATCTCCGGGGTACAGAGGCAGGGTAGGTTTGAGCTTTAAGCTGCCCAAGAGTTCTTGGCCTCCAGAACTCCTTGTTTGGCCTGCCTGTGGGGAGCTTTCTCTGGGAGAGAGGCTAGGGCTCCAGTCAAACCTTAGTTACCTGGTTCCAGTATGTTCCACATCTGTCTTTTTTTTTCTTCTCAAATTCCAAGGCTGTTTCCTTGCAAGTAGTTTGTGAATTATTCTGCAATGGAATGATATTTTCCAGTAAATGGAATTCTATAGGTAATTGGGCAACCATTCACAATTTATCTTTTCTTTTTCTTTCTTTTTTTTTTTTTGAGACAGAGCCTCAAGCTGTTGCCCTGGGTAGAGTGCTGTGGCATCACAGCTCACAGCAACCTCCAACTCTTGGGCTTAAGCAATTTACCTGCCTCCACCTCCCAAGTAGCTGGGACTACAGGCACCCACCACAATGCCTGGCTATTTTTTGGTTGCAGCCATCATTGTTGTTTGGCGGGCCTGGGCTGGATTCCAACCCGCCAGCTCAGGTGTATATGACTGGTGCCTTAGCCATTTGAGCCACAGGCACCAAGCCCACAATTTATCTTTTCTTTTTTAAAATTTTTTTCACAATTTATCTTTTCATTTCCCCATTTATTAATTTGCTCAATACAAATTTGAGTATGCAAGAAACTTTCTTTAAATTTTTTTAAAGTTAAATTAAATCTGATTTTTGGATTAATCCTATTGGGGCAGAATAATATTCAGTCTTAGTTATTTATGGAGATTCTGTCCTGCTCCAAAAGGTTACACAGTATTTCCAGAAAATTCCCTATTTTAAAGTCAAATGATTGGTAACTTTAATCAATAATGCAACAATCCCTTTTGACATCTAATGTCACTACACTCAACTCTATCATCTCTCTATCTCTAACTATGTATCTATCTGTTTGTGTTTATCCCCAACTATGTATCTATCTGCCTCTATCTATATCTATCAAGAGAAAATTGTTCACTTTTAACTTTATATGAAACCATACCATATTCATCTTAAACTTACATTAAAATTTTTGCTGTGCATTAAATTTGTAAGACTTATTCTTTTTTTTAATAGATTTTATTTTATTTATTTATTAATTTTTTTGTTTGTGTGTGGTTTTTTTGGCTGGGGCTGGGTTTGAACCCGCCAGGCATATGGGACCCGTGCCCTTCCCCTTTGAGCCACAGGTGCTGCCCTGTAAGACTTATTCCTATGGATTACCTTGTTGATGTTGATTTTTCCTGCTGTATAACATTTCACTGGATGAGTATAGTTAGTTTTATTTATTTGTTCTCCTGGCAATTGATACTTAGGTTTTTTTCAATCATTTATTATTACAAACAATGAGGTTATAAATGTTATTTTATATGTCCCTGGTGCACATGTGCAATCACTTCTCTGAGAATATACCTGATAGTAGAATTGCTGGGTTATTGGGCATGCATTTTTTCAACTTTACCAGATGTTGCCAAATTGTTCTCCTAAGGGTTTTTACCAATTTATGCCCCTAATCTGCAATGTATGCAAGTTTCTTTCTTTTTTTTTCTATTTACTTTATTTATTTTTTTTGTAGAGACAGAGTTTCACTTTATCGCCCTAGGTAGAGTGCTGTTGCATCACAGCTCACAGCAACCTCCAGCAACCTCTAGCTGGGACTACAGGCGCCTGCCACAAAGCCCAGCTAGACACCAGAATTTCTAAAAAGCTCTTCAGTAGCTTGGATGTTACCTCTGGTTGAATTACTGACTTTAGGTAGAGTGAGGGACTTGGGGCAATCGTTTAGGGGTGTGGGGAGCTTTTCTTGCAGATTTAGTAGAAGTAGCAAAGACCTTGGCCTCTGGCTTTTTTGGAGTCTGATCTTTTTTTGTCAGTAAAGGATTTCTTTCCTTCTCTGCCTCTTCTCTCATTTTTGGCTTCTTTCCTGGCGCTTCACCTGGGGTCTCTGGCTCTGCAGCTTTCACGGCATCTGAAGCTGGTAAGGCCTTTCTCTTCTTTCCATGAGGTGTAGTGGGACCAGGACTCTTTTTTGAAGACTTCTTCCCTGTGGCATGTTTTTGAGTCTCTACATTTTCTATAGCTGGAGCTGTTCCTATTGGTATCAGCTGTGGAATTTCATCTTCAGAGTCGTTTGTCAATTTAAGTTGGGCTTTTACTCTGCCACATTTTTTCTTCCCATGTTCTGGGGTCTTCTTCTGGGTTCCTGGTTTCTTCACTGGAGCACCGCTTTTAGGTGCTACGTCACCTTTTGTTAAGACTGATGAAGGCTGTTGCTGTATCTTTCTGTTTTTCTTCTTCCATTTCTGTTTTTCAAGACGTCTTTGTTGTGGACTTTTCTTTGTCACCTTTTTCTTCTTAGGAAGATAATGTTTGGTAGTTTCATCCCAACTGGTGACAAATGAAGAAAAGATGGGGAGGGCAACCGATCTCTCAGTTTTCACAAACATGAGTTTCACACTCTTCCATTTCTCTGGCAATTTCTCTGAAAGCCCTTTGGTGACAGTAATGATGTTTTCAATGATATGCTCAATCTGCATTGCAGTGTGACCGATGCGTGTAGTGTTGCAAGAACCACTTTTAGAGATGTTTAAGACTGTTCCACCTATAGATTCATTGATCTCTGTTGATAAATTCTTGGTTAGAAGATTCACAGACACTGGAACTTTCTTTCTTTGATAGAAATGTCTCCCAATGTGTGTGGGTAAAAGCCTCCGAATTCTGGCATCAGTAAGGAAAAAGTCAAAACTACTCATAAGGCGGAACTTGGCTTCATAGGGTTTATATTCCTTTTTTAAAGTTTGGAGTGGTATAATCCGAGATATGGTTTTAATGCCATGCTTGTTCAAAAGCTTTCTATAGAAACATTCTGTCTGTTCAGTAGTTTTATTGAGTTCATCCTTGGTAAATAAACAGATTTCTTCTAAATCTGATGAAATACCATGAGGCAAGGGCCTTTGTTCCCTCAAACTCTAGGTTTTTGATTCAACAGCCGTGATTATAGGTGAACTGTCCACCAAGCCTTCAGAAAACTGGTGAAATTTCTAGAAAAATTGTAGTATCTTTGAATTCCTATTGATTCTTTTAGGCACAGTTTTACTTCATTTCAGGCTTTTGAATTTGCAAAGTTTCCAAATCTGACCCTCAGTTCTTTACTTGGAATTTTCCATAATATCACCATTCAAAATAAGTTTTCATTCTCATTCAAAAGGTATCCATTATTGTTTTTCCTGGACTTGCAATGTGCCAAGAGAGCTTTCACTGCCTTTCTAATTTGATTTTTGTCTAGCTGTTCCTCTGCGCTCGGAGCCTCTGGAATTGAGGTGAAAGCTGCAGTAGCTTCTGTGCTGGGCGGCAGCGTGGAGGGTGAGTCCTCCATTTCGCTTTCACCACGTGCAGGATTCGGACGCAGGACCCCGTAGTTGGACCTTTGTGCGCATGCGCGAGCAAGGCCCGGAGCTGCTGTATGCAAGTTTCTATTGAGTCAGATCTCCACCATCATTTTTTTTTTAATTATTAAATCATAGCTGTGTACATTAATGTGATCATGGGGCATCATACACTGGTTTTATAGATCATTTGGCATATTTTCATCACACTGGTTAACATTGCTTTCCTGGCATTTTCTTAGTTATTGTGTTAAGACATTTATATTCTACATTTACTAAGTTTCACACGTACCCTTGTAAGATGCACTGTAGGTGTAATCCCATCAATCACCCTCCCTCTGCTCATCCTCCCCCCTCCCTCCCCTCCCTCTCCCTCTTCTTAGGTTATAAGATCTCCACCATCTTGTGTAATACATTGTCAGATTTTAAATTTGGGTCACTCTGACACCTCTGAGTAATAACTCATTAAAGTAATATATAAAAAATATTTTTTTTTGAGACAGAGTCTCACTTTCTTGCCCTCAGTAGAGTGCTATGGTGTCATAGCTCACAGCAACTTCAAACTCTTGGGCTCAAGTGATCCTCTTGCCTCAGCCTCCCAAGTAGCTGGGACTACAGGTGCCCACCACAATGCCCAGCTATTTTTTTTTTTTTTTTTAGAGACAGGGTCTCGCTTTTACTCAGACTGGTCTTGAACTTGTGAGCTCAAGTAATCCATCCACACCAGCTTCCCAGTGTGCTGGGATTACAGTCATGAGCCATCGTGCCCAGCCTAGTAATATATAAATATTATTTATTCATCAAATATTTGCCAAGTGCGACTACATGCCAGGCAGTAAACAAAATAGACAAAATTCCTGTGCTATATAGTTGGAAAGGCCAAAAAATATATATATTTTATATGTTGATCTAATGACTAATATATAAAGTAATTAATATTGTAATTAGTATTTTATTCAGAATATATATTTTTAATAGAATATGGCTTTTCTGCTGGCTTAAGACTTCTCATAATCTTCCCTCTGCCCTTACTTCATTAGCCTCTTTCCCCACCACACTGACCTCTCATCGTGGCCTTGCACTGACTTTGATTTTTCCTTCCTAGAACCCTATCAGGCCACGTTTACTTTCTGATCTCATTCAAATTTTTGGTCAAAAGTCAAATGTCTATCTTAACCAGACTGCTATGGACTGAATTGTGGCTTCCAAAATTCATACGTTGAAGCCTCACCTCCAGTGGGATGGGATTTGGAGATGGGGGGTCTTTGGGAGGTAATTAGGTTTAAATGAGGTCCTGAGGGTGGGGCCTTCATGATGGGATTAGTGTCCTTATAAGAAGAGACACCAGACTGGGGGTGTGGTGGCTCATGCCTATAATCCTAGCACTCTGGGAGGCCAAAGTAGGAGGATCACTTGAGGTCAGGAGTTAGAGACCAGCCTGAACAAGAGCAAAACCCTGTCTCTACAAAAGAATAGAAAAATTAGCAGAGTGTGGTGGCATGTATCTGTAGTCCAGCTACTTGGGAGGCTAAGGAAGGAGGCTCACTTGAGCCTAGGGGTTTGAGGTTCCAGTGAGTTATGAGGATGCCACTGTGCTGTAGCCTGGGTGACAGAGTGAGACCCTATCTCAAACAAAAGAGAGAGAGAGACCAGAGAGATTTTGCACACATGCTCTCTCTCTCTGCCATGTAAGCACATAGGGAGGTTGCAGCCATCTACAAGCCAAGAAGAGAGCCCTCACCAGAAGCCAACCATATTGCACCCTGATCTCATACTTCCAGCCTACAGAACTATGACAAAATAAATTTCTCTTATTTGAGCCACCCAGTCTGTGATATTTGTATGACAGCCTGAGCTGAGTAAGACACAGCCTGTTTAAAATTGTAACCTGCCCCCCACCCTTGCCAGTCGCTAGTCCTGATCTCCTTTCCCCTGCTTGACTTTTTCTCTGGAACTTGTGATCTGCTAACCTACAAGATTATTTTCATTATTTATCGTATTTGTTGTTTAACCACATACATATTAGAACATGAGATCCAGAATGTTTGTCTTTTTGTTCACTAATATATTCCAAGCACCTAGAATTCAATAAATACTTACTGAGTAAATAAATCGTTGTAGAGGAGGTAGCATTCTATATTATATAGTAACTCTGTTATAAGGTAGATGTCCCCAGTTGTCACTGGTGTTAAGCATTGTTTATGTTCTTTTTTTCTTTTTTTTTTTTATTTTGGCCATTGTGGTTTCCTCTGCTATGAATTACTCTTCTCTCTTGCTTAATTTCTATTCATTTGTTTATCTTCTCCTTTTATTTGTGGAATTTCTTTACCAATTCTGGATACCAATTCTTGTTAATTATGTTAGAGTGGTGAGGTGGCTCAAGGTATTCACCAAAATAATTGAAAAGAGCAGGTAAAGTTTTAGCAAAAGAAAGTTTATTAACAACCTATACAGCAAGCTGGGCCCTGTCCTAGTGACTGCAGGCAATGTGGAAAGCATGGTTTTGCATTTTATACATAAGTCTGAGGCATCTCAGCTGCTTCTTGGTAGTCTCCCAGGGTCCTAATTAACTCTGTTCTCAAATCAACCCACCTGCAAGGTCTTGAAAACAACCTATCTTCAAGACCTTGATAACAACCCACCTGCATGGTTTTAATCAGCCTCATTCCCATGATAGCCCAGGTCAGCCAGAACCAAACCAATCCAGAATAGCTTAACCATATCCGTCAACTGCCCCATTCATATGTAGCTAACTGCCTGATGATTACATGTGGTTTATATCTTCTCCCAGGCTACGTGTTGACTTAACTATTTAAAAAATGATGTCTTTTAATGAATGGAAGATTTTTTTTTAAATGTGTTATCTTTTCTTTTATGGTCTGTGTAACTAATTTTAGAAGTGTTTTCCTCACTCAAAATCAATATTCTCCTAAACCCAAAACTTTAAAATGTTTTTAAAGGTTTGAGAGTTTTCTGTTCGGATGGCTCCTGTGGCTCAGTGAGTAGGGTGCCAGTCCCATATACCAAGGGTGGCAGGTTTGAGCCCAGCCCCAGCCAAAATGCAACAAAAAAAAATAGCCGGGCGTTGTGGCAGACACCTGTAGTCCCAGCTACTCGGGTGGCTGAGGCAAGAGAATCACCTAAGGCCAAAAGCTGGAAGTTGCTGTGAGCTGTGAAACCATGGCACTCTACCAAGGACGACAAAGTGAGACTCTTAAAAAAAAAAAGAAAAGAAAGTTTCCTGTTCATGTTTATATCTTAAAGTCATCTGTTTTTATATTTGGCGTGAGGTAGCAATTAGTTTTGGTAACAATGTAAACCTCCTTTCCCAGCACCATTTATGAATTAGTCTTTTTTCCCACTCATCTTCAGTGCTACTTCCATCATAAATACACTTTCCATTTCCCACATTTGTATGGGTCTGTTTCTGACCTCTTTTCTCTGACCCTGATCTATTTACCTAATCAGTACAGAAATCTTTACCAAAGCTGGAAACCCCAAAGAGTAAAGTCTGGCCTGGCTAAGGCTCTCTGTGTAGCCTTTTTCCCAGGGCTTATTCCCAGGGAGAATTCCTATTCTCCTGATGCTCAGGCCCTGGCCCCTCCTAGGCTTGATGACATCACATCCTCACCTGACACAGCTCCTGCCTCTCTTCTCCTCAAAGCCTCTGCAGCTTTCACTTCTCCAGCACAATCTTATTCTTTTTAATATTAAACAGTGTTAATTTTTTATTGTTGTTGCAGTTTTGGCCGGGGCTGGGTTTGAGCCCACCACCCTAAGTATATGGGGCTGGTGCCCTACCCACTGAGCCACAGGCACCTCCCCAGCACAATCTTCTTAATGAGTTTAGGTTTTCACAAAATAGTGGACTAGAGATGGTCTGAAGGTGACATCTGAAACATCAACTTTTTCTGAGACCAGGTATACCAAGGAAGACTGGCAGAAAGAGAAGAGGGAGTCAGAGGCTTCGGCTCAGTCCCTGGACGTCTCTCTGTACATTCACCTTCTAGGTGAAATTTACCCAAATGCTAATGACATTCAAATTTGCAACTCTGTTCTGGAATAATTCCTTAAACACAAAACCTACCTGACATCTTTACTTGGCTGTATCTTGTCCAAAACCAACTCCTATACTCACTCCCTATCTGCTCCTGCTGTGCTACCACCTCTGTTAACAGCAATTCTAGTATTTTCATTACTCAGAAGAATGCTTTTATCCTTATCCTTGATAAGGATATTTTTATTTCACACTCATATTGAATCCATTAGCAAATCTTAATGATTCTTTCTTCAAAACGTATCTAGAATTCAACCACCGCTCACCACCACCTCTGATTTCACCCTGGCCCAAGCCATCATCATCTCTTGCTAGGTTTGTTGCAATAGCCCCTCACTGGTCTTCCTTCTTCTTCTGTCCTTACAGTCTATTCTCAAAATGGCCGGTAGAGTGGTCCCATTAAAATGAAAGCCAGATTAGGTCACTCCTCTGCTTAAAACCCTCCAATGGCTCCCATCTCAGAGTAAAAGCCAAAGTCCTCACTATGACTTGCAAGGGTCTAATAGTCACAAATCCTTTGACACTCCTCTTATTGAGAGGTATACTGAAGCCTGCCCTTTCCCTGAATCTGGGTGAGGGGAGGTCCATGACTGCTTTGACCAATAGAATATGGCAGAAGTGCCACTGTGTCCTTTTCTGAAGCCAGATCTTAGAAGACTGGCAACTTTATTTCCTATCTCTTAAAACACTTGCTCTTAGAACCTTAGGACATCATGTAAGAAATCCAACTGCCCTGATAGACCACATGGAGCAGCCCTGAGACTTCGTGAGGAGGAAGAAGGACCCAGCTGAGCTCAGCCTGCCAGCCATCCTTACCAAGGCATCAGACATGAGAGTGAAACCATATTGTATCCTCCAACCAACCCATCTGCCAATGCAACATCACACATTGAAATCACTTGATGTTAGCAGACCAGAAAAATGTCCTAGGTGGGTCCCGTCCAAATTCCTGACCCAAAAGTTGTGACATATAAAAAGGTAGTTGTGGTTTTAAGCCACTAAATTTGAGATAATTTCTTGTCCAGAAATGGATGACCAGAACAGCTTACCTAACCTTACCCCCTTCCTTTATCTTTTGACCTGATTCATTACCTATTTCCTCCCTCCCTCTTTAGTTATAGTTGTCTTCCTAAAGCTCCTCAAACCCTCTAGACAAGCCTCTGCCCAGGACCATTGCATGTGCTGCTGCTAGGGAACATTCTTCCAGGTGCACTTAAAGAAAGCAGCATCACCCTGTATTTACTGTTTTGAACCCTACTTTTCTAAGTTTATAACAAATAATATTCATCTTTTTGCTGAAACAGGCTACCAAAACATTTTTAATGAATGTGTAGTGTTCAACTGTGTGGCTAATTCTCTGTTGGTAAAACTGTGTGTTTTACCAACACTTCATTATGAAAATTTTCTGATAATACAGAAAAATTGAGAGACATGTATGGGGAAAACATACATTTACCACCTCACATCTATTACATAATCAACCTTTTGTTATATTTTCTTTATCATGTATCTATCTATTCAACTTACTTTTTAAAATACAGGGTATCCCAAAAGTCACATACATAGGGAAAATTGGAAATTGTAGGTAAATGTATCTTTATATACAAAATACTTATTAAAATTTTTTACAAAGAGGTGTCCAACATGTAGAGAATATTTTGTAAATATTTTGTACATTTCAAAATGAGTAAGATCAGAGCTTTTTGATATATTTGTTCATCACAGTATCTCTGGTGCCTAGAATACTGTCGGGTAAGTAGTAGGCATTCAATAAATAATAGAATCAATGATTGAATTTTAAAAATACAAAAATTGCTAGCTCAATAAATCATTCTGTCATGCAAATGTATTGAGATATAACTCAATACATTCCTCGGTTGACTCCCATTCCCTACCAAGCTAGGTTGAGGGTCCTTCTCTGTGTTCTGGTAACATCTGCACAGTTAGCATCCACCTCTTGTACTTAAAATATTATAATATAATAATTTAATACATCTCCCCCCCCCCATAGATGGTGAGCTTCCTCAAGGCAAGGTCTGTTTCTCATTTGTCTTCCAACTCTAATGCTTAATACTATTACCAAAAATTCAGCACTTGTCCCCTGAAGCTACATCAGAAAAAGAGGGACAAGCAGTTTGAGGAGAAGGAAAGAGAAGTTTATTACTTTGCTAACAAGGAGGAAAATGGCCAATAGTCTCAAAATTCAAAATTCTGCTTCTGAGCAGAAGTACAGAGCTTTTAAAGATTGTGATCTCAGGCCAGGTGCAGTGGCTCACATCTATAATCCTAGCAATCTAGGAGGCCGAGGCGGGTGGATTCAAGTTCGAGACCAGCCTGAGCAAAAGCGAGACCCTGTCTCTACAAAAATAGAAAAACTGAGGCAAGAGGATTGCTTGAGCCCAAGAGTTGGAGGTTGCTGTGAGCTATGACGCTATGGCACTCTACCCAGGGCAACAACTTGGGACTCTCCCTCAAAAAAAAAAAGTTTATGATCTCATAATCCCATCTTGGGCCAAGATATTCTCAGTGGCTTCTGCAACAGTTGTGTGACCTCTACCCCGATTAGTCCCATCTTTGGCTTAGGATCTCATGACCTATGGCCATCCCATCTTCAGCTAAGATCTTGTGACCTCCACCCAGACAGTTCCCTGGCATGAAGAGCAAGAGACATTCCCTGCCCCTCACGACCACTGGCCTAAGGCAGGGATGCAGGTTTCAGTTCCCAGAAAGTTGGGACAGCCCATTTTTTTCTTTTTTTTTTTTGTAGAGACAGAGTTTCATTTTATTGCCCTCGGTAGAGTGCCATGGCGTCACACAGCTCACAGCAACCTCCAACTCCTGGGCTTAGGCAATTCTCCTGCCTCAGCCTCCCAAGTAGCTGGGACTACAGGCGCCCGCCACAACGCCCGGCTATTTTTTTATTGCAGTTTGGCCGGGGCTGGGTTTGAACCCGCCACCCTCGGCATATGGGGCCGGCGCCCTGCTCACTGAGCCACGTGCCCATTTTTTTCTTTTTTAGGCCATTCCCTCAGCAACAAGACAACGACTTGTGAGTAAAGCATAAAGTGACCAATGAACATTGGGTGCGTAGCATGGGGCACGTGCTGTCGTCTGTGCATTACACGCATTATGTGCTTTATATATATTATGTTACTTAATTGGATCAATCACCCTCGAAGGCAGACATTGATATTATTATTTATATTTTATAGAGGAAGAAATCGGGGGCACAGAAAGGTTAAGTTACTTGTCTGAAGTCAGCAGCTAGATGGTAGTGAAACTAGAATTTGGCTCCAGAGTGTTTTCATAACACTACATTGCCTCCTACACAGAGGTAGATCTTCTCTAAAATTTACTAGACATAAGCTTCAGGGACTTGCAGATGGCCAGGCTCTTGTGAAGGTCCTAGAGGGGGCCTTAGTGATGTGTTCAGAGGATTACGTGTTTTTCCTACAGTTTAAACCAATATTTTAGCTTGAACTGGTTAAGCCTATACTCTTTCCACTCCAGCCTTCCCTCTGTTACCATTCTGTTATACTAAAGGGTGTTGAAATGCTACAGCTGTTTCTGGGACCAAGCTGAAATTGGAATATTTCATTTAGGTTTAGTAGTTGATGAGTTCCCTAGGGCTGCCGTAACAAATTACCACAAACTTGGTGGCTTAAAACAACAGAAATTTTTCACTTACAGTCCAGAATCACAGTGTTGGCAGGGTAGTTCTTCCTGGAGGCTCTGAGGGAGAGGTTTATTCCATGCCACTCTCCCAGATTCTTGGGCTGCCAGAAATCCGGGGCATTTCTTGGCTTATACGTGCATCACTCCAGTTTCCGCCTCTGTCTTTGTATTACCATCTCTTGTGTCTCTCAAATCTCTCTCTACATTTCCTTCCTTCCTTCCTTCCTTCCTTCCTTCCTTCCTTCCTTCCTTCCTTCCTTCCTTCCTTCCTTCCTTCCTTTTTTCTAGACAGAGTCTCACACTGTTGCCCAGAATAGAGTGACGTGGTGTTAGCCTAGCTCATAATAACCTCAAACTCTTGGCTTCAAGCCATCCTCTTACCTCAGCTTCCCAAACAGCTGGGACTGCAAGCTCTTGCCACCATGCCCAGATAATCTTTCTATTTTTAGTAGAGATGGGTCTCACTCTTGCTCAGACTAGTCTAGAACTCCTGAGCTCAGGGTATCCTCATGCCTCGGCCCCCCAGAGTGGTAGGATTACAATTGTAAGCCATTGCCACAGCCTCTACATTTTTCTTGAAGAGATACCTGTCATTGGATTAAGGACCCACACTAAGGGTGATGATCTTACCTCAAGGCACTTGACTTCCATCTGCAAAGATGCTTTTACCAAGTAAGGTCACATATGCAGGTTCTTTAGGTTAAGACATAAATATATCTTTTGGGGGGGGGGACTACCATTCAATTCATACAGTAGGCTACAGTTGTATATCTTGTTGATGATTCTACGTATACTTAACTATTGCTTGATATCTGATATGAAAATGTCTTCCAACTATATGACTAGTGTCCACTCACTTTGCCAACTGACCCAGCATCAGGAAGCAATATGGGATCAGAAATTGTAACATGCACAGGCCAGGCACAGTGGCTCACACCCATGGTCCCAGCTACTGAGGAGGCTGAGGTGGGAGGATCACTTGAGCCCAGGCATTCAAGGTTGCAGTGAGCTGTGATCAAGCCACTGCATTCTAGCCTGGGTGACAGACAAAGACCCTGTCTCTAAAAAAACCAACAAACAAAAAACATAAACATGTCCTACAGTACCAATGTATGACTAAGGAAGGCAAACAAGGTTTAAAATGTGTGGAGCTAGAAGCTTGTCTGTAGAAGAGTTTTTTGATCACAGGAAGTATAAAATTGCAAATGGATAATTCCGTTTTCATAGACATAAAAATGGAACTTCTCTCTTGTCAGGAGTATATTCAGTTGTGTCCTGAATATATGAAAGAAACTTGGTAATGGTTTTCCCAAGCTATCATAGGTAATAATCTTAAAATTTTATATGACATTATCAATGAGTTTTGAAGCCAAAAAAAAGTTTTTAAAGTACAAATAATTAAAAAAACAAGAGATTTTGATTACTTATGCTGAAGACTGAACTATCTTTCTATTCGTTCTTAGACACTGATACTACAAAATTGTCAGATAAAGATGTAATCAGAGTGTACAGGCAAGAAATGTAGTAAAAAAGTAATACAGAGGGACAGGCAAAGCAGTTAACTTTAAAAAAGTATTATTCTATTTTTTCTGGATTGTGTAATGTTTATAATATTTGTCATGTTTTTAGAATTTATAATTTGTTATAATTTCTTTTCTCATTCTAAATAAACCTTCATTTTCCTGCCTAATATTGTAGTCACAATTTTATAATCTCTTTCTTGAGAAGGGCCTTTAAGATTGTATGATCCTCAGGCCCCACAAAACCTACCCTTGCCCCTTTAGATAAGGGACCTGTCTTTAAGAAATTGCACAGATTGCAATCAAGACCTCATTCTGGGTAAAACTTCATTCCTCCTGAAAGTGGTGTTGCCCTCCCTGCTTCATATATTAATACTCCAGAAAAATATTCTTTCAAGTCCAGAATAATTATAAGTTCCTGTTGTTTTTTTTTTTTAACAGTACAAAGAACATTGTGATTTGATCCATTTGAAGGTAAGTGGCCCACATGATGCCTCATCACCCACAAGTACTTTAGTCTGCATTTCCTACCACAAAGACTGTCTTGGTCCACCAGGCTGCTATAACAAAATACCATAACCTGGGTGACTTATAAAAATCAGACATTTAACCTGGCTTATTGTATCCTCAATGAATCCCCAACAATAAAAAAAAAAAAAAATCAGACATTTATTTCTCAGTTCTGGAGGCTGGGAAGTCCATGATCAAGATGCTGACAGCCTCCTTGTCTGAGGAAGGTCCAGTTCCTCATGGACATCCTTCCTCTCACTATGTAACTTTCAAAATCAGGAAATTAACCTTGACACATTACTACTATATAACCTACATAATCTTATTCAAATTTCACCAGTTGCCTACTAATACCCCTTTTCAGTTCCATGAATTAATCTAGGGTTCCGCATTGCACTCAGCTGTTATGTCTCTCCACTGGTGAGTTTAACCTTGAGCATTTGATAAGGATGAAACTTATTCTTTATCCCTTGGCAAAGCAGTAAAGTTATTCTTTACTCCTTGGCAAGAAGCTTTGAAACTACATAAATATCTCATTCTTCATAAAATTTTGAATTAATTAATTTATTTTTATCAAAAGGATTCATAGATTCCTATTTTCTTTAATGTGTTATAATTTGTTACTATCTTTATTTCGATCGATGTGCAAATTATACCAGATTTGGCCAATGGGAGATTCTTTAAGCTAGTTTGATGGAATGAATATTCTCCTTATCCTTCTTTTTCTCCTTTTGCTCTTCTTCTTCTTTTTTTTTTTTTTTGTTGTTGTTGTTGCAATTTTTGGCTAGGGCTGAGTTTGAACCCACCACCTCGGGCACATGGGGTCAGCGCCCCACTCCTTGAGCCACAGGCGCCGCCCTCCTTTTTCTTTTTTAAGAGATGAGGTCTCACTCTGTTGCCCATACTGGAATTCAGTGGCATGATCACAGGCTCACTATAACCTTGAACTAATGGCTCAAGTGATCCTCTCCTAAAGTTCTGGGATTGCAGATATGAGCCACCACAACTGGCCCAATATTATTCTTTGAGCTAGCACAAGGTAATTTAGGCGTGTCTCATATTGTTCCTGACTCAGGCCTGGAATCAACTATTTCTCCAAGGAGCACTCGTTCCAGTTAGGGGAAAAAAAGTTACAAACTAATATCTGGGTGCTAGATATGCTCATTGTTGCTGTTCCTGGCCCCTTTTAGCGGATACAACTAAGAAAGATGCCCGCGTATACATAGATAGACACACACATTTATATATCAATTGGATGTACAAGCAGTCCCCAAGTTACAATCACGTGACTTACATACAACTTGTACTTACAAACAGAAGCTATTATATTAAGTCCCCAAGTTCCAAACAGCCAATGGATATTCACCTCACACTTATGAATGGAGCTATTATAAGTAAGAGGTAAAAAATGTACCTCTTCCGATTCACATACAAATTCAACTTAAAAACAAACCTATGGAACCTATCTTGTTCATAAACAGGGGACTGCCTTTATATTGAAAGCTTTGAGTTCACACTAATACCTCCAATTCTAATCCAATACACTGTCATTCACTCAAGTTTTATCTCTTTCCGTATTTCTAACTTCTTTCTCCACCAGTGAGAAAACTGGCTTCCATTTTCCTCAATCTATTTCTTTACTGTATCCATCTCTTTTTTTTTTTGAGACAGACTCTCACTATGTCACCCTCAGTAGAGTGCTGTAGTGTCACAGCTCACAGCAACCTCCAATTCCTGGGCTTAAGTGATTCTCTTACCTCAGCCTTGCGGTAGGAGCCTGCCACAATACCCAACTATTTTGTTGTTGTTGTTGCAGTTGTCATTGTTGCTTTCGCTAGCCCGGCCAGGTTCGAACCCACCAGCCTCAGTATGTGGCTGGCACTGTAACCACTGTGCTATGGGCGCCACCTGTATCAATCCCTTTTTATGGTGACAATATCTTGTCACTCTCATTTTGTCTCCTTCCCAAACCTTCCATAAATAACATTCTAACTCCACTTGGGTCCTGACATTGGTACCAGGTGGCCCATGGTGTCAAAGTTCTTTTCATTCCTCTTGGGTATGACACCTTGTACCACATAAGAATGTTTTCCTCCCCTACTGGGGCACCAATATACCACCCCAGGCCACCTAACATGTAGAAACCTTCCTCCATCTATGTGGGCTCTGACACCCTGCACTGGACTACCTCCCCATGGGGATGCCCTCCTTGCCCATTGGAGCTCTTATACCCTGGGCTAGGTCTCCATTCTATGCAGATGACCCCCCCAACCCCAACCTCCCAACCCCAACAGGCTGACACACCTGTGCAGGGCCACTTCCACATCAAGGATCATAGTAGCAGTGAAATATTATAAGATTTCCCCCAAGGGGGACCCGGTCAAGAATGTCACTGTCATTATTTCTATTCACCATTATACTGGAGATCTGAGCTTAAAGGAAATAAAAGTTGTAAAGGTGAAAAGGAGAAAATAAAATTGTTCATTATTGAGAGACTGCACAAAGAGAATTAAGAAAGCTGGATATAATTTAAAAATGAGTTTAGCAAGTTCAGTGGCATGATCACAGCTCACTATTCAGTTCCATGAATTAATGTAGTTTAGCAAGGTCACTAGAAACAAGGGTCAGTGTTTTAAGAATTCGTTGTATTTCTACATACAGGTAACAATAACTGGGATTGACCTTTTAAAATAATATCATTGACATAACATCAAAAAACAAATATCTAGGCTTGGCGCCCGTAGAACAGTGGTTACGGTGCCAGCCACATACACCAAGGGTAGCAGGTTTGAACCTGGCCCTGACCAGCTAAACAACAATGACAACTGCAACAAAAAATAGCCGGGCATTGTGGCAATTGCCTGTAGTCCCAGCTACTTGGGAGGCTGAGGCAAGAGAATCACTTAAGCTCAAGAGTTTGAGGTTGCTGTGAGTTGTGATACCACAGCACTCTACCAAGGGTGATATAGTGAGACTCTGTCTCAAAAAATAAAAAATAAAATAAAACAAACAAACAAATGTCTATGAATAAACCTAGTGAAAGATATTCAAGATTCCACATACAAAACGAGCAAACATTGCTGAGAAAAATTAAAGAAAATCAAAATAAGTGGAAGGAAAGGCCAGGTTAATGGATTGTTAATGGATTGTCAATTTATCAATAGATTAAATGCCAGCCAAAATCCTAGTAGATGTTTTAATGGAAATTGGTAGTCTGATTCTGAAATTTATGTAGAAATCAAAGCACCAAAATTGAAAAAACAGAAGTTGGAAGACTCATTTACTAGATAGCAAGACTTATTTTATTTTATTTTATTTATTTATTTATTTATTTTTTTGAGACAGTCTCAAGCTGTCGCCCTGGGTACAGTGCTGTGGCATCATGGCTCACAGCAACCTCCAACTCTCAGGCTCAAGTGATTCTCTTGCCTCAGCCTTCCAAGTAGCTAGGACTACAGGTGCCTGCCACAATGCCCGGCTATTTTTCAGTGGCAGTTATCATTGTTTGGCAGGCCTGGGCTGATTCAAACCCGCCAGTTCCGGTGTATGTGGCTGGCGCACTAAGTGCTGAGCTACAGGCGCCGAGCCACAAGACTTTTTTTTGTAGAGACAGAGTCTCACTTTATGGCCTTCGGTAGAGTGTCGTGGCCTCACCCAGCTCACAGCAACCTCCAACTCCTGGGCTTAAGCGATTCTCTTGCCTCAGCCTCCTGAGTAGCTGGGACTACAGGCGCCCGCCACAATGCTGGGCTATTTTTTGGTTGCAGTTTGGCCGGGGCCGGGTTTGAACCCGCCACCCTTGGTATATGGGGCCGGCACCCTACCGACTGAGCCACAGGCGCCGCCCTCACAAGACTTATTTTAAATCTATAATAATTAATCCAGTGTGGTGTTGGTGTAAGGAGCTACAAATGGACAGAATAGGCCAGGCATGGCTGCTCACACCTGTAATCCTAGCACTCGGGTGGATTGCTTGAGCTCAGGAGTTCAAGACCAGCCTGAGCAAGAGCAAGATGTCATCTCTACTGAAAAATAGAAAATCTAGCTGGGCATGTGGTGGGTGTCTATAGTCCTGGCTACTTAGGAGGGTGAGGCAAGAGGATTACTTGAGCCCAGGAGTTTGAAATTGGTGTGAGCTATAATGCCACAACACTCTACCTAGGATAACAGAGTGAGATTCTGTCTAAAAAAATAAAACAAACAAAAATAGAATGGAGCAGAATAGAGTCCATGAATAGATCCCCAAATGTATGGTCACTTGATTTATGATAATCAAGTGGTGCTCTCTGAAAAGGTTTGTTTGTTTGTTTGTTTGTTTAATTTATTTTTGCTATAAGTGGTGCTGAAGCAATTGTATAGTTTAATTTCTACCCCACACCATACACAGAAATCAATTCTATGTGGATCATAGACTGAATAAAGCTTCTTGAGGATAACACTGAAAAATATTTTTGTGGCTCAAGGTAGGCAAATATTTCTTAAATAGGACATAAAATCACTGAACAAATGAAAAATGATCAGTAAATTGGACAAAAGCCACAATTGAAAGAGTGAGATGAAACCAAAAAGATGAGAGAATTATACAACTGCTAAAGGACTGGCTCTAGAATATAAAAGAAATTCCAGAACTACAAAAAATAATAAATTAATTAGAAAAAGAGATGACTCAATTTTTAAAAATGGGCAAAAGAACTGAACAAATGGGCTGGGTACAGTGGCTCACACCTGTAATCCTAGCATTCTGGGAGGCTGAGGCAGGTGAATCACCTGAGCTCAGGAGTTTGAGACCAGCCTGAGCAAGAGCGAAATTCTGTCTCTACTAAAAATAGAAAAACTAGCCGGCTATTGTGCTGGGTGCCTGAAGTTCCAGCTATTTGGAAGGCTGAGGCAAGAGGATTCTAGAGCCCAAGAGTTGAAGGTTGCTGTGAGCTATGGTGACACCACACCACTCTATCTAGGGCACAGAGTGAGTCTCTTCCCCCCTCCCAAAAAAGGCTTGAACAGATATTTTATAAATGGGCATACCTAAATGGCTATTGAGCCTAAACCTCATTGGACACCAGGGAAAATGTAAATTAAAATCATAATGAGATTCCACTAAAGCCTATCAAAATGGCTAAAAAGAAAAAGAAAATGAAACAGAAAATAACAAATATTGGTGAGATTATGTGCAATAAGAACTCTTGTACACTCCCAGAGAGGGTGTGAATTGATACTTGCCCTGTAAAAAACTCTTTTGCAGTATCTATTATACTAAAGCTGAATATGTATATATCCTGTGATCCAGCATTTTCATTCCATTTCATTTATAACCAACAGAAATGCACACATATGCACCTTAAGACACACTGTATTAGGATGTGTTTAGCAGGAATATTTGAAATAACCTCATACTGGAAGTTTCCCTAATGCCAATTTAATTATTTACCCATTGCTGCATAAAAAATAAAAAAAAAGTTTTTTAACTCTCTAAAACTTAGTGGCTTAAAATAATAAACATTCATTAGCTGCCAGCCTCTGAGATCAGGAATTTAGGAGGTTACAACAATGGAACTGTAGTCATTTGAATAGCGGTGGGCCTAATAGCAGGCTCATTTGCATGGCTGTTGGCAGGAGGCCTCAGCACCCTGCTGACCCTTGATCTGGTGACTCAGTGCCTCCCCATGTGAGCCTCCCTGACAGTATTCATTCTTTCCCTTGCTTTGATTTTCTCCCTCAGGGATTTCTAGTCTCTGTGTGTTGGGTCTTACTTGCCTATCTTCAATATTTGTAATTCTCTCTTTCTTTGAATTCCTTTTCATCTCTTTTAAAATTTCATTTCAATTTTTCATGTTTTTCTCCTTTTCATCCTCTATTTCTCTTAGGGCATTATCTGCTGCATTAATTCACTCCAGTGTTCTTCCAATTTAGTCTTTCCTTTTGAAATTACTTTTTCTTTCATTTCTAATTCTTCTCTGATTTCTGTCACCACATTTCAGAGCTTTCCTAACTCTGATTTATGTTGTTCTTTCATGTTTTATATTATTCTTAATGTCTTTTATCTTCTTTTTAAATAGCTATGGTTCCAATTTTTATCTGCTCTGGGGCATGTCTTTCCCACATGCTTTCATTGCCTGTGAGTATATAATAACTCCATATGTGCTTTGGCCTTAAGCTTCTGTGTTGCTTATGTTTGCATGAAATTCATTTCCCCAAGCTTTTAATGGGAGGGTAGCTCTTCTAATTTCACAGATTTTCCTCTTCTGTTATTTTCCTGTAGTAATAAAAATATGACCAGGAGCTTCATGAGATTTCCTGCCTGTGCTTCCCTCCTCCTTTTTATCCGGGCCTTGTCTTTTCTTCCTCTCTGTTGGCCCTAGCCTGCTCCATTTGATTCTTCTCCTAGCAGTTTCTTCTCAGCTTGGGATTGTGTCTAGAGCCCTGATGGTTGGTGGGGAGAGTTCACAAAGGCCTGACTGCCTCATTTCGGATCTTGCTGCAGGCTGCTTGTGCTCACCTGCTACTGAACTAGGCAAAACCTCTCCCAACCTGCCTTCTCAGCCTGATCCATGAACACCTACTGGTCACGTTGGTGCTGTCCTGTGCTCAGTTCCCTCAAAAGAGCTGCACCTGCCTCTGTATTCCTCTGCACAGACACCGGCACCATGCAGGTCTTGCTACCTATCCTTGCCTGCTTGCATGTGTATTTTGGGGCTCCTGGGGATACCTTGCCACCAAATTTTATTGTAAATGTTATCCGTAGTGTTTTAATTTTGCTGTTTAATTGTTATGTTTGTTTTTATATTGTTTTTATGTAGGGATTCAGAATAACACACTATGCCACTGCTGTAGCTGTCTTCGTAGAATTCCAATACTCTATATGTAGTATCTTCTTGAGGATCATGGTTGAGTGTTCACTTTGTAAAAGTTCATTGAGCTGTGCCCTTCTCATTTGCCCACTTTGTTCTATGCATGTTATAAATTAATAGAAAGTTACCCTCCCTCCCCGTTAGTCAGGGTTCTCCAGAAAAACAGAACCAATAGGACATGTAGGTACACATAAACACACACACATATTAAGAGAGAGAGGGAGACTGATTTTAAGGAATTGGCTCATGTGATTTTGGAGCCTGGTGAGTCCATTATCTCCAGATTGGACCATCAGACTGGGGATCCAGGAAAGTCAATATTGCAGCTCAAGTCCAAAGACCGTCATAAAATTAATCATCTAGGGCTGCCCCTGTGGCTCAGCGGGTAGGGCCCTGGCCCCATATACTGAGGGTGGCAGGTTCAAACCCGGCCCCGGCCAAACTGCAACAACAAATAAAAATAGCCAGGAGTTGTGGCAGGTGCCTGTAGTCCCAGCTACTCGGGAGGCAGAGGCAAGAGAATCGCCTAAGCCCAGGAGTTGGAGATTGCTGTGTAAGTTGTGTAGCCATGGCACTCTACTGAGGGTGACATAATGAGACTCTGTCTCAAAAAAAAAAAAAAATCATCTTACCCCCAACAAAGAACCTTAATATGGGTTTATAAATGAGACTTGGAGACACTTAGTAACTTGCCCAGGGTGACACAGCAACAGAGTAGTGAATCTGGAAGCAAATCTTAGCTCTCCCTGAGGCTAGAATCCATGCTCATTCCACTAAACCCAACAAAATGTGTCCTAATAGGGTCTCGTCCCATCTTCACAGCTACTTTGTAGGCTCATGATGCTACTTTCCTTTCCTCAGTAAGTGACTCCAGTGGTTGATCTTACTAATTTTACCCTCCACACAGCAGCCATAGTGATCATTTCAAGATTTCACTAGAAGTTTATCAATTGGCCACATAAGGCCTGACCTTGATAGCCCAGGACTGCTATGACTGCTCTATGGAGCAGTTTCCTTCCATTTTGTTGTTTTGCCATTCTCAACATATGGCTCCACTCTCTTGGTCTAGAATGGCTCCTCAGCTCCCATCTTCATGTCTGGATGGAGCCAGTGAGAAGAGGGCAGGAGGAAAATCGGAGTCTGCCCTTACTTCTGCTCACAGCCCATTGGTCAGAATCAGTCACGTGGGCAAGCCTACACAAAGGTATTAGGAAATGGTTTTTAATTGGATAGCCATGTGCTGACCCCAAACTCGGAGGTACCAATATTAAAGGAATAAAGGGGGGAAACGGATAGTACATAACTAACACTTTGTACCACAAATCATTTTCTTTCTTTTCTCTTATTTTTCTTTTTTTTGAGACAGAGTCTCACTTTGTCACCCTTGGAACAGTGCTATGACAGCTCACAGCAACCTCCAGCTCCTGGGCTTAGGCGATTCTCTTGCCTCAGCCTCCCGAGTAGCTGGAACTACAGGCGGCCGCCACAACGCCGGCTATTTTTTGCTGCAGTTTGGCCTGGGCGGGGTTTGATCCCGCCACCCTCAGTATATGGAGCTGGCACCCTACTCACTGAGCCATAGGCTCCACCCTACAAATCATTTTCCGTTGTTCTCATAATAATACTTTTTTCATTTTTTTTAATGTATTTTTTTATGGAGAAGATTTTTTTTTTTTTTTTTGGCCAGGGCTGGGTTTGAACCCACCACCTCTGGCATATGTCACCTCTATGGCTTTGTCTTGCCTTACCCTCCTTGCTGCTCCTGCCACCCCTCCTAACACACTCCCCCCTACTCTCTGCCCTGCAACCACACTGACCTTCATTCAGTTCCTTGAATTTTCCATGCTCCCTCCCACTCCAGGGCCTTAGCTAGAAATGTGCCTTGAATGTTCTTCCCTCACATTACCTAGTTATCTTCCAGTTGTTCTTCAGAAGTCAGCTCAGCTGTCATTTCCTCAGGCAGGCCTTTCTGATCCCCATTCTAATATTGATTTTTTTCCAAGCTACTCTTTATCTACCATGAGACTTACCTCTATAATATTTACCTCAGATGTAATTGTATACCTATTTAATAATTATTTAGTCACCATCCCCTCTTCTAAACTGTGAGTCAATAAAGTTAAGATCATTTCAGTTTTGCTCACTGTTGTAACTCCAGCACCTAGCAGAGTGCAGAAGACAAATTTTTTTCTTTTCTTTTCTTCTTCTTTTTTTTTTTGAGACAGTCTCAGTGTGTCACCCAGGCTAGACTGCCATGGCCTCAGCCTAGGTCACAGCAACCTCAAACTTCTAGGCTCAAGTAATCCTCCTGCCTCAGGTTCCCAAGTAGCTGGGAATACAGGCACATAGTCCTGTAGATAGTTTAGATAAGTTTTATAGAAAATATATAATTTTTTCTATTTTTAGTAGAGACAGAGTTTCAGACTGGTCTCAAACTCCTGAGCTCAAGCAATCCATCCACCTCGGCCTCCTAGAGTGCTAGGATTACATGCATGAGCCACTGTGCCCAGCCCAAATATTTGTTTTTCTTTAATGAATAGAGAAGTATGTCCTTAAAATTGTATTGATAATACTGACAGGACACTTTCAGCTATGTGGACAAGGTCTCAGGCCATGTGGTTGATTCAGAGAGTTCTCTGTTTTGTAATCACTACAGCAAGCCCAGACTATCTCGGTCCTCCTGTGGGCAGAGTGGTTTGTTCAAGTTCCACCATATAAGGCTTGATTCTAGCATTCATTGCATTGCCCTCTTGCTCCCTGACTATAAATATATTCTGCCAGGCTTTTAGCTTGTTGCTCTGATGAGGTTGCATTTAAAAAAGAATCAAGGCAGGTTAAATACTGGCAAATTGCATCTCTACACAGAAACCCCCATGGCTGCATCGTGTGAACGACTGCTCTGTAGTTGAGACTTCAGAATTCCTAGAGGGGGGAGGCATTAGCAGTGCCCACTAGAGTTGATATGAGGTAAACTGAAGAATTTCTGCAAGTCACTGAGTTACCTCCCACTTCTGCATTATTCTGGGTCCAAATACAAAACCCTCCCCCACAACTGTATACATTACAGTTATACATGTAGATGCTTTTGGCTACAAGTCACAGCTGGCTTAAACAATAAGGAGTTTCTGTCCCATATCACAAGGAGTCTGGAGGTAGGGCAGCCCAGAGATTTTCAGTTCTGCAGTTGAATACTCCATAGAGGACTTGAATTATTTCCATTTTCATTTTATATGAATGATTCTTCCCTTGCTTTTTTTATTTGACCATATATCCTAGAAATCATTTCTAACAGGACAAAAAGAGCTACCTTGTTTCTTATTCTTTGTTTTCTTTTTAGATTGAATAATATTCCATTTAAAGGAGATATTATAATTTATTTAACCAATTTGATGAACACAGTTTGTTTTCTAACCACCTGCTAGTACAAACAATGATTCGATGAATATTGTGCTTAAGTTATTTCACATGTGAGTGGGTGCATCTGAGGATAAATTCCTGGAAGTGAAATTGCTGGGTCATGGACCATACACATATATTATTTTGATAGCTGTTGCCTTTCATAGTGGTTGTACCAATTTACACCCCACTCCCCAAATAGAGCAGCGCTTTAAGCCTTTTTGACTCCTTAACTTAAATACAGACTGGAAAAAATATGGTGGGTGTCTGGGTGATTTCTTCATGGAAAAACAGAGGGTAGTGGTTGGTTATAAATTCAGTCATTTTAACCGGTACCAATCCAAGATTCAATCCTTCTTTTAAATAAATTTGTAGTCCCTGTGGACTCTCTCCCATCCTCACCATTGTCTAATGGTGCCAGGGTGTCTGCATGCAGTCTCTATTTCCGAACTTAGTATCCGGAACATGGTCATTCTAGTCACTACCGCCTACTCCTTCGTATCTTTTCTCCCCATCTTCCACTGACAAATCTCCTAATTCTCCCTCAGACCCAATGAAATGCCCCCTCCTTCATTAAACATTATCTGACTGCCCCAGGCAGAATTAGTCAGTCTTCTCTGCTCCTGTGGAATTTTGTCCACACCTCAATCATAGCAGAGTCATCTGCAATGTAATTATCTACTTACTTGTCAATCTCCCACATCGCATGCCTTAAGGATAGAAACCTCCTGTTCTTCCTCTTTGTGTCAGTGCCTCTGCACATGGTGCCTGGCACATAAATGGTTTGCAGTAAAGTTTGCTGAATGGAGTTAGGCAAGGGCACAGTTTGGTAGTACCTGGTGGCAAAATCAAACAGTATATTTTTCCTTCTCTGGTGGTGTTGATGAGAAAGTAAAAAATATGATCCTTCTGAAACTTTATTTCTTTCTGTGTTTCTGTACTTCTCTTGAAATCTGTCTTGTTCTCTTCTGTGTTCTCAGTACCTAGAACAGTGCCTGGTAGAACCAGTGCCTGGTAGAAAACGGGTATTTCATAAATGAATTTTGAATGAATGGGTATCAGTGATCAGAGAGAGCTTCTAAAATGCAAATGGGACATTTCGAGGGGTGGGGGGCACTCAGTGTGTTCAGAGAGTATTTTTAGATCTTTCCAAAAACCTCAAGCTTGGCTGGTTCTTCATTGCCAGTTCTGCGCATTTGGGTTTTATTTCACCTCTTATTAATGCATGTAAAAGTGCCCAGAACTGTGCCAGGCACTTAATAAGCATTCAGTAAGTGCTGACTGTTAATTTTTATTACTATTCCCACTAGTCCAAATATGCTCCCATTGGTTCACTCCCTGTGCTGGGCTGTTTGTCTCTCCCCCCACTGGATAATATGTCCTCAATCCCTGGAAAACATCTAGTTAAGTGCACAGGCTTCTATTTATGTGACCTTGGACCCATTAATCTCATGGAGGCTCAGTTTCTTCATTGGGAAAATAGACATTATCTTCTTATTTACCTCTCTGAATTCTTATGAGAATTCAATGAGGCAAATCATGGAGACTGAGTAAGCATTCAGCTATCATCATCATCCCCATTCCAGGCACCAAAGTCTTTCATCTCTTCTTTCTGGGAGGCTCATTCCCACAGTCCTCCCCTGATGGTAAACCTTTGGCTGGTTCTGGAGTTTGGAATATTGCCAAGAGGGTTCTGCGAACCTTGTGTTGATAAAGTTCCTGCTCTTCCTTCCTTGCTGTCTTATCTGGATTATCTGAAGATATTTATTTCATTCCCACAGAAATGTTTTGTTCTGACCCATTCCTGAGAACCAAAAGTAGGCTGTGGGATCTCTCCCTCAGACAATAAGAGCAGCCCACTCTCCCTGACAATATCCCTGCCCAATGGCCAATATTTGGCTGAAATTTCACCCTATTCGGGTTCCCCAATTTTGATAAATTCTATTTTCCAGAGGCTCACTTGTGATTTCACCCTGTGTACTGTCAGGGAAAATGAGGTCACCTCTGACCCAAAGGCTCTATCATCTTACTTTCTCCTGGGAGCCTTCCTCTAAAGTAGCACTCCTAACTAATCCACTTTTGTGCATGTTACTCGGTTTTACAAATATTATGTGTATACATACATATACAGATACAGATACACACACACACACACACGCACACACATGTGTATATGGTAGAGGGATTCCGAGGTATTAGAAATTATTGAAAGGGCGGTACCTGTGGCTCAGTGAGTAGGGTGGCGGGTTCAAACCCGGCCCAACTGCAACAAAAAAATTGCCGGGTGTTGTGGCGGGCACCTGCAGTCCCAGCTACTTGGGAGGCTGAGGCAAGAGAATCGCTTAAGCCCAAGAGTTGGAGATTGCTGTGAGCTATGATGCCACAGCACTCTACCGAGGGCGACATAGTGAGACTCTGTCTCAAAAAAAAAAAAAGAAGGAAAGAAATTATTGAGAAGACTAGAAGACAACTAACATAGAGGACAAGGAGTTTGTCTCCATGGAGGAAGGAGAATTGTGGAAATGAGGCCATCATAGTATTCATTTCTCTACCTGAGTAGTGGGTACACGGATATTCATTGGACTATAGATCTTTAAACTGTATATATACATTTAATACACTGATATGTGCATGATGCATTTCATAATTTTTTAAAAAAGAAAAACATTGCAAAAAAGAAAGGAAGGAAGGAAAAGAAAGAAAGAGAGGGTGAAAGAGAGAAAGGAGAAAGAAGGAGAGGCAGGAAGGGAGGGAGGGAACAGGATTTAACAAGAAAGAATATATCAGTGTCAAATCCCCACTTTTGGCTGACCTTATTCAGCATCCAGAAGGATAATCTCAACAATTATTCAGTGGGTCAGTTTATTTAATGTATGAACTGTGCAGTTAATTCATGCTCAAAATCAAACATTTTAAGCGTCTTTCTATGACTATCTTCCAGACCAACATTGTCCATCTTATGGTTTGAAAGGACAGGATTTCCTGGGGACTCTTAGCCCTCTTATAGGTGCTTCTGCAGTAAAGGTGAGACAACCATGCATCAGGACAAAGACAAGTCAGTTCTTTAGTTGTCATCTTAAAAGTAACTGTCAAAAAAATAATTAATTCTATCATCTTCAGGACTTACATATACGTCAAATAAGAGACATTCTTACTGACCAGTAACACAAAGTATCTTACCCTCAGCACCAGGAATCTCAATTTTGAATTATTTTCTTTTTCTTTCTTTTTTTAATTGAATTAGGACTGTGTTTTCTTATTTATTTATTTTTTTTTTTTTACAGTTTTTGGCCAGGGCTGAGTTTGAACCCACCACCTCTGGCATATGGGGGCAGTGCCTTACTCCTTTGAGCCACAGGTGCCACCCAATTTTGAATTATTTTCAACCATTTCTGTCAAAACCCTGGGTAACATAGTAAGAGAGAGCCTGTCTCTTTTTTTTTTTTTTGTAGAGACAGAGTCTCACTTTATGGCCCTCGGTAGAGTGCCGTGGCCTCACACAGCTCACAGCAACCTCCAACTCCTGGGCTTAAGCGATTCTCTTGCCTCAGCCTCCCGAGTAGCTGGGACCACAGGCGCCCGCCACAACGCCCGGCTATTTTTTGGTTGCAGTTTGGCTGGGGCTGGGTTTGAACCCGCCACCCTCGGTATATGGGGCCGGCGCCCTACCAACTGAGCCACAGGCGCCGCCCAAGAGAGCCTGTCTCTTTAAAATAAAATAAAGAAAAAAATTTTAAAGCCTTGCTGAAATAAATTATTTCCCTCCTCCCTATTCATAACTGGCCAAAGCTTAGAATTCATGGTATGTTCATATCTTCTTCCTAAGACAGTTTCTGAAATATAGATCTCCATGTTGTTACACTATACTACTATGCCCTCCACACCACTTCCTAACCACAGCTGTTAGATCAGGAATTGGCAAATGGGCATCGCTCTAATTGATAGAAGTGGGCCAGTGGTCTGTGCATATTTGTTAAATAAATGAATGGATGGGCTGGGCATGGTCACTTAAGCCTGTAATCCTAGCACTCTGGGGGGCCAAGGCAGGTGGATTGCTTGAGCTCAGGAGTTCGAGACCAGACTAAGCAAGACTGAGACCTTGTCATAATAAAAAAAAGAAAAATGGATGAATGGATGACTATGATATGGCCTAGTACAAGAGCTTTGCCCAACAGAATGGATCACGTCCGAACTAATCCAATCAGATTGGCTGTCTTGCAGAACTGAAATGGAGATGTGGACGGTGGAAGTTGATGACAGATTGAGAAACTGAGTGAACACACAAAGAGGCAGCAAGTCACAGAGGTTTTGAGGAAACAGAAGCCATGAGTAAGCAAAATCAATGACTAAATAGACGATATTGAAGGAAGAGGTTGTAAGGGTTGGCTACCAGCAGGAGTAGAAGAATAAAAGAAAGAAATAAGCTGAATCACGATAATGGCAGAGAATTGAAGCACTTCTGATATTGAAGAGATAACAATATAGCCCAGTAAAACTTCAGCTTCTAATTCACCTCTGGTTCTTAAATTATGTCCCAGGCTATACAAAAAAGATTCACTGTTTTCTTTCTTTTTTCTTTTTTTTTTTGAAATAGTCTCAGGCTGTCGCCTTGGGTAAAGTGCTGTGGCTTCATAGCTCATAGCAACCTCCAACTCAGGCTCAAGCAATCCTCTTGCCTCAATTTTGTTCAGGCTGATCTTGAACTCTTGAGCTAGAGTAATCCACCTGCCTCATCCTCCCAGAGTGCGAGGATCACAAGTGTGAGCCACCGTGCCCGGCCAGTTCTGAGAAAAATCGGGTGGGGGTAGGGGGTGACACCTATGGCTCAGTGGGTAGGGCGCTGGCCCCATATACTGAGGGTGGTGGGTTCAAACCCGGCCCCGGCCAAACTGCAATAAAAAAAATAGCCAGGCGTTGTGGTGGGCACCTGTAGCCCAGCTACTCGGGAGGCTGAGGCAAGAGAATCGTCTAAACCCAGGAGTTGGAGGTTGCTGTGAGCTATGATGCCACAGTACTCTACCCAGAGCAATAAAGTCAGACTCTGTCTCTAAAAAAAGAAAAAAGAAAAATCAGGGGAGGAGGGTGTTCTTTCCCTTACAATCTGAGGAACCTAAATAATAATACAAGATTCGGGAAAGATCATCTGAAGGATATTTATGTCATTCATTCATTCACCAAACCTCCTGTATTGTACTAAGAACTGTACTACATGTGGAAATCCCTAAAGGGCCCTCTATAAGTCTGGTGTAGATGATGGAACAAACTTCGAATACAACATGTTGATAACTGATATAACAGAGGTTTACCCAATTAGCAAGGGTAGAATTAGGGTTCCAGAAAATTTCTCAGAGAAGTCAACATGAGCTGAGACTTCAGGATGACTAAACATTAGTCATAAAAAACAAGGAGAATGTTGAGAACAGAAAGAAAGAACAGCATGAATTAAGGCACAGAGTTCTAAAATGTTGTTCATGTTTAGGGAATTGTGAATACACGATTCTCTGTGCTATACAAAAGGAGCTAGGAGTGAAGGAAGGATTGAAAATCCAGGAAAGGAGCTCTGCTCTGGGGTATGATGAAGTAGCAAATATCAGAACAATTCGCCTATTGAAAACAAATAGTAAAGCTAGACAAAACATAAATCATAGCTATTTGGCAACTTTGAAGACCAGCTAAGGCACTTAGGACCTGGGGACCAAGTTCCCAGAGAAAAGATAAAAGTAGAAAGAATGGAAACACCACAAAAGGTAAATGTGTAGGTAAATTGAATTGAACAATAACTTTTTAGGGCTTAGCACCTGTAGCTCAGCACCTAGGACGCCGGCCACATGCACCGGAGCTGGTGGGTTCGAACCCAGCCCGGGCCTGCTAAACAACAATGACAATTACTACAACAACAACAACAAAATAGCCTGGCTCGGAGCCTATAGCTCAAGTTGGCTAAGGCACCAGCCACATACACCAGAGCTGGTGGGTTCGAATCCAGCCCAGGCCTGCCAAACAACAATGACAACTAAAACCAAAAAAATAGCTGGGCGTTGTGGCATGAGCCTATAGTCCCAGCTACTTGGGAGGCTGAGGCAAGAGAATTGCTTAAGCCCAGGAGTTGGAGGTTGCTGTGAGCTGTGACACCACATCACTCTACCAAGGGTGACTGCTTGAGGCTCTGTCTCAAAAAAAAAAAATAGCCAGGCATTGTGGTGGGTGCCCGTAGTTCCAGCTACTTGGGAGGCTAAGGCAAGAGAATTGCTTAAGCCCAAGAGTTGGAGGTTGCTGTGAGCTGTGACTCCACAGAACTCTACTGAGAACAACATAGTGAAACACTGTCTCGAAAAAATAAATAAATAAATAACTTTTTAGAACAAGAAAAGTGTTCTATTACGAGGTTTATAATATATTAGAATAAAATACATGACAACAATAACATGAAAGCCAAGAGACTACTATACTGAATTAAAGGGTTGTAATGTCCTTAAGTTGTGTAAAAAGGTGTAAAGCACTAATTTAAGGGAGACTTTATTAAGTTAAGGACACATGCTGTAATATCTAGGATGATGTAACTAATAAGTTATAGAAGAAGAAAAATAAATAATAAGAAAAAATATTGATTGACCCCAAAGAAGGCAAGAAAGAGGTAAAAAGAAAAAAAAACCAGATAGGATAAATAGAAAACAAATGGTAAAATGGCATATTTTAAGCCCTAATTTCAGTAATTACAATAACATAAGACAAATAAATAGTTTAGGTAAAAGGCAAAGATTGGTCAGATGCAGTGGCTCATGCCTGTAATCCTAGCACTTTGGGAGGCTGAGACAGGTGGATCACTTGAGGCCAGGAGTTCAAGACCAGCCTGAGCAATATAGCAAGACTATCTCTCTAGGGCCAGGCGCGGTGGCTAATGCCTGTAATCCCAGCACTCTGGGAGGCCAAGGAGGGCGGATCACCTCAGCTCACAAGTTCAAGACCAGCCTGAGCTAGCGTGAGACCCTCACCTCTAAAAATAGCCAGGCATTGTGGCATGCGCCTATAATCCCAGCTACTCCAGAGCCTGAGGCAAAGAGAATCACTTGAGCCCAGGAGTCTGAGGTTGCTGTGAGCTATTACACCACAGCACTCTACTGAGGATGACAAAGTGAAACTCTGTCTCAAAAAAAAAAAAAAAGACTATGTCTCTACAAAAAACAAAAAAATTAGGTAAGCATAATGGCACATGTCTGTAGTCCCAACTACTGAGGAGGCTGAGGTGGGAGGATTACTTGAGTGCAGGAGTCGAAGTCTGAAGTAAGCTATGTTCACACCACTGTACTCTAGCCTGGGTGACAGAGCAAGATCCTGTCTCTTAAAAAAAAAAAGAAAGGCAAAGATTGTCAGACTGGACAAGAAATAAAATACCTGTTGCTGCTTATAGAGAACACACTTTAGATATAAGAACACAGAATAGTTGGAAGTAAAAGGGTGTAATAAAAAAGAAAGAAAGAAAGAAAAGCCATGAAAACACCAAAAAGGAAGCTCGTATATTTGTACTGGTATCATAGACTTTAAGGGGAAAAAGTATTGCTAAGGAGACATTTTATAATAATGAGAGAAATTTTATTAGGAAAATATAAAAATCTTAGGCTGGGCTCAGTGGCTCGTGCCTGTAATCCTAGCACTCTGGGAGGCCGAGGTGGGTGGATTGCCTGAGCTCACGAGCTGGAGACTAGCCTGAGCCAGAGCGAGACCTAATCTCTAAAAATAGCCGGGCACTGTGGTGGGCACCATAGTCCCAACTACTTGGGAGATTGAGGCAAGAGAATTGAGCCCAAGAGTTTGAGGTTGCTGTGAGCTATGACACCACAGCACTCTACCAAGGGTGACAAAGTGAGACTCTGTCTCAAAGAAAAAAAAAATAGAAAGAAAAGAAAATATAAAAATCTTAACAACATGTGCAACTAAAAACATGGCTTCAAAACATATAAAGTAGGGCGGTGCCTGTAGCTCAAAGGAGGAGGGCACCAGCCCCATATGCTGGAAGTGGTGGGTTCAAGCCTGGCCCCGGCCAAAAAATGCAAAAAAAAAAAAAAACATACGAAGTGAAAACTGCCAGAGCTAACAAGAAAAGAGAAAGCTATAAACATACTTGGAAATTTTTAACACATCTCTCCTAATAACTGGTAGAATAAGCAGACAAAAGATTAGGATAAAGGAGATTTTGAAAAATATGATTAACAAAACTGATATAAATGACAAACAATTTTATACTCAACTGCTGCAGAATACACATTATGTCAAGTATACATTGAACAGTTATCAAAATACCTAACAGTTTTAATATGCCATAGTTTTATAATTTACTTCAAATATTGTTTTCTTCCCATTGGGATTTCTTCACTGACCCATTGGATTTTTTTTTTTACAAGTGTGTTGCTTTATTTCCAATCATTTGGTAATTTTCTAATCATGTTGTATTATTGATTTCTAGCTTAATCTGTCAGATATTTCAATCCTATAAAATTTTCTGAGATTTCCTATATGGCCCATGTTAAAATGAGCTTTAAAAGAAATAATTTCCAAGTAACTAATTGCATCCCAGAACAAAGCTCAAACATAATTAAAGGAATAAAACATAAACCCACACCCAAGAAAGTAAAATTCACAATGTTTGGCACCCAATTAGAGAAAGCAGGAGGAGAAAAATTAGTCAATGGAAACCAACCCAGAAATGACAAAGATGTTAGGATTAGCAGACAAGGACATTAAAACAGTTACTATCACTGTATTCCTTATGTTCAAAAGTTAAGTAGACACATAGAAGAAATATCAAATTAAAGACCTAAAGTGATCATCCAGAGACAAATGCTACAATGTGTGAGATGAATTATACACTGAAAGAGCTTAGCAGCAGATTAGAATTGGCAAAAGAAAAGATTAGTGAACTTGAAGACATAGGCAATGATGTTTAAGACACATGCTATAAACCCTACAGCAACCACTAAAATAACATGACAAGGAGTTTAATAAGCCAATGAAGGAAATAAAGCAAAAAAATAATTTTAAAAGCCAATAAAAAGGAAGACAGGAAGGAAAAGAGAACAAAGAATAGATAGGACAAATAGAAAACTAATATTAAAAGCAATGTGATAATAAACCTAAGTATAGCTTTAAACTCATGTTAAATGTAATTTATCGATTAAATGACATAGATTGTCTGTTTGGACATTTTTTAAAAACTATGTATTCCCTAAAAAGCACACGCTTTAAATATAAAGAAATACAGGGCGGCGCCTGTAGCTCAGTGAGTAGGGTGCCGGCCCCATATACCAAGGGTGGTGGGTTCAAACCCAGCCCTGGCCAAACTGCAACATAAAATAGCTGGGCGTTGTGGCGGGCGCCTATAGTCCCAGCTACTTGGGAAGCTGAGGCAAGAGAATCGCCTAAGCCCGAAGCTGGAGGTTGCTGTGAGCTGTGTGACACTATAGCACTCTACTGAGAGCGATAAAGTGAGACTCTATCTCTAAAAAAAAAAAAAGAAAGAAAAAGAAACACATAGGTTAAAAGTAAAAGGATAAAGTGGTCGGGCGCAGTGGTTCACACCTCTAATCGTAGCACTCTGCGAGGCAGAGGTGGGTGGATTGCCTTGAGCGCAGGAGTTCGAGACCCTGTCTCTAAAAATAGCTGGATGTTGTAGCCTGTGCCTATAATCCCAGCTACTCAGGAGGCTGAGGCAAAAGAATCACTCAAGCCCACAAGTTCAAGGTTGCTGTAAGCTATGACACCACTGCACTCTACAGAGGGTGTCAAAGTGAGACTCTGTCTCAAAAAAAAAAAAAAAGTAAAAAAATTAAAAAGGATATACCATGCCCACACTAAAAGAAATCCAGAGTGGCTGTATTAATATCAGACAAAATTGACTAAAGAGAAAAAACTGTCAACAAAAATAAAGATGGTCATTTTATAATGATAAAGAAGTCTATTCATCAAAAGAACCTAACAAACCTAAATGTTAATGCACCTAAACCACTTTCAAGACTGGTTTTGAATGCAAAATCCGACAGAATTGCAAAAAGAAATAGACAAATCCACAATTATATTCACAGATGTCAAGGTCCCTCTCTCAATAATTGATAGAACAAGCAGATACAAACCCAGAAGGCTGTAGATGATGTGAACAACACTGTCAACCAACTTGACCTAATTGACAATTATAGAACACATAGCTCAACAGCAGCAGCAAACACATTCTTTCAAGTGCACATGAAACCATTACCAAGACAGAACATATTTGGGGCATAAGACAATTATAATTATTGTTGAAATTATTCAAGTCATACTGTGTATATTTTCTAACCTCAATGGAATTAAATTAGCAATCATTAACAGAAAGCTATCTGGAAATTTTCCAAATTTCTCATCCCAGAAAAGGACAAGAAACAGGAGGGGGCTGAGGAGCGTTTCACAGAGTGAGTGGTCCAGAGTTAACATTTATTCAATTATTCATTTGTTCTATATTTGGAAATTAAACAACATACTTCTAAATAACTTATGAGTCAAATAAGAAATCACAGGAAAATAAGAAAGTATTTTGGGGTGGCACCCGTAGCTTAGTGGGTAGGGAGCCGGCCACATATACAGAGGCTGGTGGGTTTGAACCCAGCTCGGGCCAGCTAAAATCAACAATGACAACTTCAACAAAAAAATAGCCAGGCATTGTGGCAGGCACCTGTAGTCCCAGCTACTTGGGAGGCTGAGGCAAGAGAATCGCTTAAACCCAAGAGTTTGAGGTTGTGGTGAGCTGTGATGCCATGGCACTCTACTGACAACCACATAATGAGGCTCTGTATCAAAAAAATAAAAAGTATTTTGGTGGTGCCTGGGCTCAAAGGAGTAGGACGCTGGCCCCATATGCTGGAGGTGGCGGGCTCAAACCCAGCCCCGGTCAAAAACTGCAAAAAAAAAAAAAAAAGTATTTTGAACTGAATAAAAATGAAAACCCAACACATTGATATATGTGGGATGCTACTAAACGCAGTGCTTAGAAATGTATAGTACTAAGAACCTACATTAGAAAAAAAGAAAGGTCTTAAATCCATGACATCAGTTTCCAACTTAAGAAACTAGAAAAATAAGGGCAAGTAAAACTGAAAATAAATAGAAAAAAGGAAATAATAAGTATCAAAGCAAAAATCAATACATTTTTAAACTAGGGAAATTTTTTAATTTTTATTTATTTATTTATTTTTGAGACAGGGTCTTGCTCTGTCTCCTGAGCTGAAGTGCAGTGGCATTATAGCTTACTGCAACCTCAAATTCCTAGGCTCCAACAATCCCCCTTCTTCAGCCTCTTGAGTAACTGGGACTATAGGCACACACCACCAACCCTAGATAATCTTTGTATTTTTTGTAGAGATGGGGTTTCACTCCTGTTCGGTCTGGTCTGAAACTCCTGGTCTTAAGCAATCTTCCTGCCTTAGCCTCCCAAAGTTCTGGAATTACAGGTATGAGCCACCATACTTGGTCTATAACAGGGAAGTTTTAAAATTCAGAATAACTGGCCAGGCATGGTGGCTCACGCCTGTAATCCTAGCACTCTGGGAGGCCAAAGCGGGTAGATTGCTTAAGCTCACAGTTTCAAGACCAGCCTGAGCAAAAGTGAAACCACTAAAAATAGCCGAGCACTGTGGCCGGCACATATAGTCCCAGCTACTTGGAAGGCTGAGGCAAGAGAATCGCTTGAGCCCAAAAGTTTGAGGTTGCTATGAGCTGGGACACCACAGCAATCTACAGAGGGTGACAAAGTGAGACTCTGCCAAAAAATAAAATAAAAATCAGAATAGATGCAATAGAATTAAAATAGATTCAATCAATTCTAAATTCAATAGAAAAACCTTAAAAAGCAATAGAAAACCATTGAAACTAAAAGTTGTTTCTTGGTCCGCACTGTGGCTCACACCTGTAATCCTAGCACTCTGGGAGGCCAAGGTGGGTGGATTACTTGAGCTCACAAGTTTGAGACCATCCTGAGCAAAAGTGAGACCTGCGTGTCTACTAAAAATAGAAAAACTGAGGCAAGAGGATTGCTCGAGCCTGAGTTGGAGGTTGCTGTGAGCTATGATGCCATGGCACTCTACCCAAGGTGACAGCTTGAGACAGAGTCTCAAGAAATAAATAAATAAATACATAAATAAAGATTAAAGTTGTTTCTTGGAGAAATAACAGTAAAATTAATAAACATTTAGCCGGACTGATCAGGGGGAAAAAGAGAGAAAACGCAAGTTATGGAAGCAGGCTCGATGGCTCAGGCCTGTAATCCTAGCAGTCTAGGAGACCAGGGCAGGTGAATCCCTTGTGCTCATGAGTTCAAGACCAGCCTGAGGAACAGTGAAACCCTGTCTCTAAAAATAACCAGGGTTTTGGATGGGCACCTGTAGTCTCAGCTAATAGGGAGGCTGAAGCAAAGGGATCACTTGAGCCCAAGAATCTGAGGTTGCTGTGAGCTATGACACCATGGCACTCTACTGAGGGCCACAAAAGTTAATGCTCTGTCTTGAAAAAAAAAACACAAATTACCAACATCAGGAACAAAACGGGTGACATGACAACAAATTCTGAAAATACTAAAAGATTAAAAAAGGAATTTATGAACAACTTTATGCTGTTCATTAAAATTTTTTTTTTTTTTTTGTTCTCACTGTACCCCCTCGGGTAGAGTGCCATGGCATCACACAGCTCACAGAAACCTCTAACTCTTGGACTTACGCGATTCTCTTGCCTCAGCCTCCAGAGCAGCTGGGACTACAGGCACCCGCCACAACGCCCGGCTATTTTTTTGTTGCAGTTTGGCTGGGGCTGGGTTTGAACCCGCCACCCTCGGCATATAGGGCTGGCGCCCCACTCACTGAGCCACAGGCACTGCCCTTGTTCATAAAAATTTTATGAACAACTTTATCCTGTTGACAATGTAAATGAAATGGACACATTCCTTGAAACACAACAATTACTAAAGCTCCCTCTAGAAGAAACAGAAAATCATAGTAGCCCTAAGACTATTAAAAAAACAGAATGTGGGCGGCGCCTGTGGCTCAGTCAGTAGGGCGCCGGCCCCATATACCGAGGGTGGCGGGTTCAGGCCCGGCCCCGGCCAAACTGCAACCAAAAAATAGCCAGGCGTTGTGGCAGGCACCTGTAGTCCCAGCTACTCGGGAGGCTGAGGCAGGAGAATCGCTTAAGCCCAGGAGTTGGAGGTTGCTGTGAGCTGTGTGATGCCACGGCACTCTACCGAGGGCCATAAAGTGAGACTCTGTCTCTACAAAAAAAAAAAAAAAAAAACAGAATGTGTGACTAAAAACCTTCCCACAAGGAAACTCCAAGCCCAAATGGCTTCTCCAGTGAATTCTACCAAATAATTAAGGAAGAAATATTATTAATTCTATACCGCCTCTTCCAAACAACTGGGGAGAAGACAGGGCAAGCTCCAGGTGTCCACTTGTGGGATCAGGCTCAAGCATTTCCATTGGACTTGGCCCCCCATTTTCTACTTTCTCCACGTCTTTCCTGCTTTCTCCTGGGAGCACTCCCTCGTTAAATCATTTGCACACTGATCTTCATCTTAGATACTCTTTCTGGGGAACCTGATCTAAGACAGATAAGACCCATACCTATGGGATGGATGAAGGAAGAGGAACCAGCAAACAGACTGAGGAGCAGCCAGAGAAGTAGGATGGGAAACAGGAGAAGGAGTGTTCTCAAGACCACATGAAGAGCACTTCACGGAGTGAATGGTCCAGAGTCTAGTTAACATTTATTCATTGAACAACTCTGAGCATCTACTACATAGCAGTCATGTATGTGCTGGAGGCTTAGGTACACAGTGGGAAGGAGGAAAAGCAGACTTAACCCTATTGTCCAGGAGTTTATACTCAAGAGGGGAGGACAACCAAAAAAATTTTCACCAAAAAAAATTGGAATTGCAAAGATGGTTTTGTGAGATCATCCATCAAAGAAATGTAGTTTTCCCTGAGGAAATGACACTAAGAACTACACCAAGACTAATGTGGACTAGATACCATACCAAATGCACAAGCACCGAAAGGAAAAATAGATAAATTGGACTTCATCAAAATTTTGAAAACTCAGCTTCTCTGGAGAATTCATACAATTACTAAGGTATCTCTGATGAAACTATGACCACTACTACTACACACAATAAGGAGACCCTTGTCTGCAACATCATGGAAGGACATGAAGAAGCAGTCCTTTGAGGGAACAAAGCAAAATTAAAAACTTTTGTGCTTCACAGGATACCTTCAAGAAAGTGAAAAGACATTTGAGCATAGGGGAAAATGTTGCAAAACAAGTATCTATAAGGAACTTCTATCTAGACTATATCAATAATGTCTAAAATTCAATAATAAAAAGACAATCCAAGTTTTTAAATGAGCAAAGGATTTAAATAGACATTTATCCAAAGAAGATATACAAATGGCTAATAAGGGCTTGGTGCCCATAGCACAGTGGTTATGGTGCTGGCCACATACCACCGAGGCTGGAGGGTTCAAATGCAGCCCAGGCCACCTAAACAACAATGACAACCGTAACCAAAAAAAAAAAAAAAATAGCCAAGCATTGTGGCAGGCACCTATAGTCCCAGCTACTTGAGAGGCTGAGGCAAGAGAATCACTTAAGCCCAAGACTTTGAGGTTGCTGTGAGCTATGATGCCACAGCACTCTACCCAGGGCAACACACTGAGACTCTGTCTCAAAAAAAAAAAAAAAAAGGCTAATAAGGACATGAAAGAATGTTCAGTATCATTTCCATTAAGGAAATCCCAATCCAAATCAACTGAGATGCCGTTTTACACCCAGTAGAATGTTTATAATAATTTTCAAAATGGAAAATAACAAGCATCACAAAATATCTTAGTTTGCTAAAGTACCATAAACTGAGTGGCTTAAACCACAGAAATGTATTGTTTCACAGTTCTGGAGGTAGAAAATATGAGATCAAGGTATCAGAAGGGCATGTGCCCTCTGAAGGCACTTGGAAGGCTATGTCCCAAGCTTCTCTCTTAGCTTCTGGTAGTTCCTTGGCTTGTGGCAATATAATTCCAGTCTTCACATGGTGTTCTCCCTGTATGCATGTCTGTGCCTAAATTTTCTGTTTTTATAAAGGATACCAGCCATACTGGATTAAGGGCCCAATCTACTCTAATATGACCTCATTTTTAACTTTACTAAGTATGCCTACAATGGCCCTGTTTCCAAATAAGTTCACATTAACGAGTACTGGGGGTTAGGAATTTAACATATGAGTTTTGGGGAGAGACAAAATTCAACCTCTAACAGCAAGGATGTGGAGGAATTGGAACCCTCATATATTGCTGATGGGAATGTAAAATGGTGCGGCCAACTGGGAAACAGACTGGAGGCAGTTTCTCAAAATGTTACTATATGATCAAGCAATTCCAATCCGGGATACATATACCCTCAAATGAAAATATATGTTCATACACAACAGTGTGTATGGTATGTTACAGTAGCATTGTTCATAATAGCCAAAAAGTGGAAACAACCCAAATATCCTTCAACTGATGAATGGATAAATAAAGTGTGGTATATATCATATGATGGATTATTATTTGATAATAAAATGAAGTACTTATAAACGCTACAGCATGACAGCATGGACAAACCTTGAAAACATTATGCTAAGTGAAAGAAGCCAGTCATGAAAGACCATATAATGCATAATTCCATTTACATGAAATGTATATAATTGGTAAATTCATAAAGACAGAAAGTAGATTGGTTTCCTGGCCTGGGGGGATTGAGAAAAGTCACTACTAATAGGTATAAAATTTCTTATGGGGTAATGAAAATGTTCTAAAATTGATTGTAGGAAGATGGCTGGCTGGTAGCAACCCTCAGCAGAGGCTCCTGAGCAGAGGAAGAAAACCTGGACGGAATCAGATTCTATGAAGCCAAAAACAGAGAGTTGAGCCAAGAAAGAAGTTCGGCAATCTGTAACTCCAAGGAAGAGCATTCAAGAAAACAAATTAGAGCTACAAAGCCTATCAACTAGAGGACAGGAGACCCCTCCCCCAACAGGGGGCCTGCCTCAGGCTATCTGCAAACAAGCAGGGAACAAAAGACCTCTCATTTGAGAGAGCTGCTAAACTCCAGGTCTCTTTCTCCAGGGAGATCCCACTTATGAACCTAGATACCACCCCACCAGTCATAAAATTTAACAGTTATTTTCCCCCTACAAGTCCAAACTCCCAGTCCACCTTTCCCCCTCACATGGCAGCATGAAGTTTTGTCCCCGGCAGAGCACAGAGTGTTTGGTCTTGTCCTGAGAGAACTGGGCATAGTGTGGGCTGCCAACCATCAGAACAGAATCTGTGACTAATGGACAATAAAGAGGGTGTGGGAAGAAAGGGACACTCAGCAGGAGGAGGAGCAGTCCCCTGGTTATGACTATGCCTGGCCAGTGGTAGTGTTGACCCTCAGTTCAGGCTGTCTCTGGTGGGATATGGTGCAGAACCCCCAGTTCTGACAGCACCCACAGTGGGAGAGTGGTTGCCCTACGTGGACTGAGTTCTGCAGACAGGGATGGTTCCCAGCCCCTGCTGGGCCTGGGAGCAGAGGCTTGACAGGCGTGGACCGCAACCTGAGAGCAAGGGCGTGGTCCACTGTCTACAGCGGGGCTGGTGAGCAGAGGCTTACCAGATGAGGACTGAGACCTGTGGGTGGAGTGCAGTACCCTGACTCTAACACAGCCTACGAACAGAGGCTTGCCAGGCAGTGGACTGAGACTGGCAGGTGGGGGTGTGGTCCCCTGACTCCAACTGGTCTGGCAAGCAGAGGCTAGCTGGATGTGGACTGAGTCCTGTGTGTAGGGGTGTGGCCCCTGGCTCCAACTGGGCCTGTGAGCAGAGAAGCAGACAACAGTGTGGACTGAGTCTGGTGGGCTCCAATTGTACTGTTGGAGACCCTTGAATCCCTCTCTGTTGGGCTGGGTTTGCACTGCCTGAGACAATTTGGTTGGAACCCATGTCTAGGGCTGTCCACTTGGGGACATTCTGAGGTTGACTTTCGAGTTCTGTAGTGGAAAAGAACCGAAGGGTGGGGGTTGGGCACCGCAGCTATTTGTATATCTTCATAGTCGAGATTTAAACCTAATACTGTGTTTTCTTAGGATATGGTAGAGGTTGGCTGATATCAAAACAGAGCTAGCTTGTGCTATCTCACCAAGAAGGTCCTCAGAGCCTCTGGCTAAAACTCTGAAAGGGGCCTTAGTAAGGTTGTAGGAGATAAGCCACAATTACAAAGCCTAGCACTTTGGTAAGGGGCTATGTCTACTACCTGGGAACTCCAATTCAACCTCACCCTACCAATTCTAATAACCAAACGGTGGAAAATAAACATGGTGCAGACCCAACAGAAGAACTCTAGCAACATGAATAACCAGAGTACATCAACCCCTCTCCCCCCACAAAAAAATGACAAAGGAGATACAACTGAAAATGCCCTGCATAGACAAATGTCAGCAATGTCAGAAATTGAATTCAGAATATGGATGGCAAATAAGATAAATAGAATGGAAAAAAGATAGAAATTGAATTCCAAAGAGTAGTTCTAAAGTTGTCTCAAAAAATTAATGAATTCAAAGCCCAAGTCACCAAAGATATGGAAATAATGAGAAAAGAGATAGCAGAGCTCAAGGAAACGAAAAAGTTAGTTGAGGAGTTCCAAAATATAGTAGAATCCCTCAGTAATAGACTTGGCCAGGCAAAAGAAAGGATCTCTGAAACTGAGGACAAAGCTTTTGAACGTTCCCAAACGCTCAAAGAGGCAGACAAATGGAGAGCAAAAACTGATCATTCCCTGAGAGAGTTGTGGGATCACTCCAAAAGATCAAACATTCGTCTTATAGGAATTCCTGAGGAAGAGGATGGTCCTAAAGGTACAGATGCTCGACTCCAAGAGATTTTGGAGGATAATTTCCCAAGCATTGCAAGAGATACAGAACTTCAGATACCAGACAGTTTCAGAAGCCCAGCAAGACTCAATTCAAATAAAGCATCTCCTAGATACACTGTGATTAACTTTGCCAAAGTTAAGATGAAGGAGAAAATTCTGCAAGCAGCCAGACGTAAGAAAAGCATCACCTACAAAGGGAGAAATGTCAGAATGACTGCAGCTCTCTCAGCCGAAACATTTCAAGCCAGAAGAAGATGGTCATCGACCTTCAGTCTCCTAAAACAAAACAACTTCCAGCCCAGAATCCTCTATCCAGCTAAACTGAGTTTCATTTGTGATGGAGAAATCAAATACTTTAATGACATAGACATGTTGAAGAAATTTGCCATAACTAAATCAGCTCTCCAGTATATTCTCAGATCCATCCTCCACAAAGACCAGTGCAATGCTATACCTCCAAAGTAAACTCACCCAGAAAATTTTAAACAAAATCCAGCTTCCCCAGTGGTGAAAGGATTAAAACTGTCCACTGGATATCTGAAAATCATGACACCCAAAACACAACTGGGCTTATCAATTCTCTCAATTATTGTGAATGGTTTAAATTATCCTCTAAAGAGGCACAGGCTGGCTGACTGGATACATAAACTCAGGCTGGATATCTGCTGTATTCAAGAATCTCACTTTACCTTAAAGGATAAAGATAGACTCAGGGTGAAGGGATAGACTTGTATAATACAGGCAAATGGAAACCAGAAAAAAGCTGGGGTTGCAATAGTAGCAGATACAATTGGCTTTAAACCAACAAAGATAAAGAAAGATAAGGAAGGTCACTACATATTTGTCAAAGGAAACACCCAATATGAAGAGATTTCGATAATGAACATTTATGCACCCTACCAGAATGCTCCTCAATTCATAAACCACACCCTAACGGATACGAACAACTTGATATCTTCCTGTACTATAATAGTTGGAGATTTTAGCACCCCTTTGACAGTTTTGGATAGATCCTCCAAGAAGAAACTAAACAAATAAATATTAGACTTAAACCTGACCCTAGAACAAATGGACTATCATCTATCACTATTTTCACTCTAACAAAACTGAATATACATTCTTCTCATCAGCCCATGGGTCATCCTCCAAAATAGATCATATCCTAGGACACAAGTGTAACCTCAGCAAATTTAAAAGTGTAGAAATTATTCCTTGTATCTTCTCGGACCACCATGGAATAAAAGTTGAACTCAACAGAAACAGGAATCTTCATACTCAAACAAAGTCATGGAAGCTAAATAATCTTAGGCTGAATGATAGTTGGGTCAAAGACAAGATTAAGAAAGAAATCACCAAGTTTTTGGAACAAACTGATAATGAAGACAAATTATCAAAACCTGTGGGATACTACAAAGGCAGTCCTAAGAGAGAAATTTATAGCATTGGAAGCCTTCATCAAGAAAACAGAAATGGAGGAAGCCAACAATTTAATAGATCATCTCAAGCAACTGGAAAAGGAAGAACATTGCAACCCCAAACCCAGCAGAAGAAAAGAAATAACCAAAATTAGGGCAGACTTAAATGAAATTGAAAACAAAAGAATCATTCAGAAGATCAATGAAACAAAAAGCTGGTTTTTTGAAAAGATTAACAAAATTGATAAACCTTAGCCAACCTAACCAGAAATAGAAAATAAAATCTCTAATATCGTCTATCAGAAATGATAAAGGAGAAATAACAACAGACACTTCAGAAATTCAAAAAATCCTCAATGATTACTACAAAAATCTCTATTCCCAGAAATATGAAAATCTGAAGGAAATGGACCAATACCTGGAAGCATGCCATCTTCCTGGACTCAACCAGAAAGAATTAGAAATCTTGAATAGACCTATATCAACCACTGAAATAGCATCAACAATACAAAATCTCCCTAAAAAGAAAAGTTGAGGACCAGATGGCTTCACATCCGAATTCTATCAAACCTTTCAGGAGGAACTAGTACCTACAGTATACGTTTTCTAAAGCATAGAAAAAGAAGGAATACTTCCCAACACATTCCATGAAGCAAATATCACCCTGATCCCCAAACCAGGAAAGGATCCAACAAGGAAAGAAAATTATAGACCAATATCATTAATGAATTTCGATGCAAAAATATTCAATAAGATCTTAGCAAACAGGATTCAACAACACATCAAAAAAATTATACACCATGATCAAGTTAGTTTTATTCCAAGGTTACAGGGTTGATTCAGCATACACAAATCTATAAATATAATACATCACATCAATAAAATAAAAAACAAAGACCATATAATTCTCTCAATTGATGCAGAAGAAGTCTTTGATAATATCCAGCATCCTTTCATGATCAGAATTCCTAAGAAAATAGGCATAGAACAGACATTTCTTTTTTTTTCTTTAAAAATTTTAATGGACAGGAAATGGTATAGAATAACTGCCAAGTCACATAAATTAACTTTTTTGTTAATGTTTGTAATCCCAGAAATAACACACTATCAGCCATGCAAACTGTGGGGCGTTTTCATCAGTTGTCATCTGGGCACGTGACTGAGGGTGGGCCACGGACCCATCTTCACATGCTCCAGAAATAAAAGTGGCTGCCATGTTTGGCAGGTTTCAGATTTCCCTCATCTCAACCAGGTTGGGCTCTGGTCTTGGTCTTGAATGATAGGGATTCTTCTGCATAGGTCAGTCTGTTTTCACTTTGATGACGTTTGACAGTTCTCCCAGGTCAGGCTACACCCAGCCTAGTTTGTCCAGCACACACTCGTCAAATTTTGCCTGCTGTTTGCGACAGTGACGAAGTAACTGCTCTCCAGAATAATCAACGCAGGTCCAATATTCGGTAAAAGGTTCTGCACAGTGACTCTTAATCTGCCTGAAGAAGTCCAAAGCACACTTGTTGACCAGCTTGCCCTCCTCTAAACACCACCTCAGATCCTTCTCTTCCCAGCAGCAGAGCATGAACTCCTTATTGGCCTTATCACACTGAGCTCCATAGTGATGAGCTGCAGCTTTAAGCACAGCATAACTGACTTTTACCTCCTGCACTTTCGGCTCCTCTACAGTGGCAGCTCCACTATCCCCGGCATGAAAGCTACAGCCCAGACCCTGACGAGGAACCCTCAGTTCAAGTCGCCCCATCTCCTTTAGAAGGGACATTTCTTAAACTAATAGATGCCATCTACAGCAAACCCACAGCCAATATCATATTGAATGGTGTAAAATTGAAAACATTTCCACTCAGATCAGGAATGAGGCAAGGATGCCCACTGTCTCCACTGCTATTCAACATAGTAATGGAAGTCTTAGCCATTGCAATCAGGCAAGAGAAGGTGATCCAGGGTATCCAAATAGGGTCAGAGGAGATCAAACTCCCACTCTTTGCTGATGATATGATCCTATACCTGGTAAACCCCAGGGACTCAACTTCAAAATGCTTAGAAGTGACAAAGGAATACAGCAGCATCTCAGGATACAAAATCAATACTTACAAGTCAGTAACTTTTATATATGCCAACAATAGTCAAGCTGAAAAAAACAATCAAGGACTCTATTCCTTTTACAATAGTGCCAAAGAAGATGAAATATCTGGGAATTTACCTAACAAAGGACATGAAAGATCTCTATATGGAGAACTATGAAACTCTGAGAAAAGAAATAGCTGAAGATGTTAACAAATGAAAAAACATACCATGCTCATGGCTGGGAAGAATCAACATAGTTAAAATGTCCATACTACACAAAACAATCTACAGATTTAACACAATCCCTATTAAAGCGCCATTGTCATACTTTAAAGAACTTGAAAAAAATAGTACTTAATTTTATATGGAATCAGAAAAAATCTCGAATAGCAAATACATTACTCAGAAATAAGAACAAATCAGGAGGTATCACATTACCAGACTTCAGCCTATACTATAAATCTATAGTGATCAAAACAGCATGGTACTGGCACAAAAACAGAGCGGTAGATTTACGGAACAGAATAGAGAACCAAGAGATGAACCCAGCTACTTATCACCATTTGATCTTTGACAAGTCTATCAAAAATATTCAGTGGGGGAAAGACTCCCTATTTAACAAACGTTGCTGGGTGAACTGGCTGGCAACCTGTAGAAGACTGAAACTGGACCCCTCCCCTTTCAACAAAAACTGATTCTCACTGGATAAAAGATTTAAACTTATGACATGAAACTATAAAAATACTAGAAAAGAATGCAGGGGAAAACACTTGAAGAAATTGGCTTGGGAGAATATTTTATGAGGAGGACCCCCTAGGCAATTGAAGCAACACCAAAAATCTATTACAGGGATCTGATCAAACTAAAAAGCTTTTGCGGGCGGCGCCTCTGGCTCAGTCGGTAAGGTGCCGGCCCCATATACTGAGGGTGGCGGGTTCAAACCTGGCCCTGGCTGAACTGCAACCAAAAAACAGCTGGGCGTTGTGGTGGGCGCCTGTAGTCCCAGCTACTCGGGAGGCTGAGGCAAGAGAATTGCTGAAGCCCGGGAGTTGGAGGTTGCTGTGAGCTGTGTGATGCCACGGCACTCTACCGAGGGCAGTAAAGTCAGACTCTGTCTCTACAAAAAAAAAAAAAAAGCTTTTGCACAGCCAAGAGCACAGTAAGTAAAGCAAACAGACAACCTTCATAATGGGAGAAGATTTTTGCAGGTTGTGCTTCTGACAAAGGTCTGATAACTAGAATCTACAGAGAACTCAAACTAATCAATAAGAAAAGAATATATAAACCTATTTCTATGTGGGCAAGAGACTTGAACAGAAATTTCTCTGATGAAGACAGGTGCATGGTCTACAAACACATGAAAAAATGCTCATCATCCTTAATCATCATCAGAGAAATGCAAATCAAAACTACTTTGAGATATCATCTAACTCCAATAAGATTAGCCGACATCACAAAATCCCAAAACTACAGACGTTGGCATGAATGCAGAGAGAACACTTCTACACTGCTGGTGGAAATGCAAGCTAATATGACCTTTTTGGAAAGAAGTTTGGAGAACACTCAAGGAACTAAAAGTAGACCTACCATTCAATTCTGCAATTCCTCTACTAGGTATATACCCAGATGATTAAAAATCATTTTACAACAAAGACATTTTCCCCAGAATGTTTATTGCAGCCCAATTCATAATAGCCAAGACATGGAAACAGCCCAAGTGCCCAATTGACCCATGAATGGATTAACAAATTGTGGTACAGGTACACCATGGAATACTATGCAGCCATAAAAAGATGAAGACTTCACATCTTTTATGTTTACCTGGATGGAGTTGGAACATATTCTTCTTAGTAAAGTATCTCAAGAATGGGGGGGGGGAAGTATCCATTGTACTTAATACTACTATGAAATCAATATATAACCACCTACACACTCAGACAAATGGCAAAACATAACTATAATCCCAAAAGTAGAAGGAAAGGAGAGAGGGAGTGGGAGTATTTGGGGGGACCTCACTAATGTGCATGATGCAATGGTACATTTGAAAACTATTAAGAAATGAGTATAACTGTGATAGATGTGTTACTTAGTTCAATGTAAGCATTTCACATTGTATATCAAAGCAATACCCTGAACCCCATAAATGCATCAATGTACAGAGTTATAATTTAATAAAAAATAATTTAATAGGCTCGGCACCTGTGGCTCAAGTGGCTAAGGCACCAGACACATACACCTGAGCTGGCAGGTTCAAATCCAGCCCAGTCCCACCAAACAACAATGATGGCTGCAACCAAAAAATAGCTGGGCATTGTGGTGGGCACCTGTAGTCCCAGCTACTTGGGAGGCCGAGGCAGGAGAATCACTTGAGCCCATGAGTTGGAGGTTCCTCTACCCAGGGTGACAGCTTGAGGCTCTGTCTCAAATAATAATAATAATAACAATAATTTAATTTAAAAAATAAAAATAAAATTGATTGTAGTGATAGTTGCCTAATTCTGAATATTCTAAATTAAATTATACACTTTAAATGAATGAATTTTAAGGCATGTGAATTACATCTCCATAAAGCTATTGTTGAAAAGTAAATAAGCAAATGAATACAGGTATGTCCCAAACTCCCTACAATGAAAAAAAAAGAAGAAGAAATTAATAAAGAAAGGGGAAGAACATTCTAGCAAAAGTAACCATTAGAAGATAAGCAATAAAGAGCTACTGAAGGATTTTGAGTGGAGGTGGTTCAGATTCACATTTGAAAAGACCACTAGCAGCAAGAGAAAGTTGATTAAAATAAGGACTGAAAAGTTGGATTTAGCAACAAAGAACTTGTTAGTGACCTTGGAAAAATCAGTCCAAGTGGAGAGATGGGGTGACTAATTTGGGGTATTGGAAAGGAAGTAGAACTGGCAAAATTATACTACACTTAGTAAGGCCTCTCCCTATTCCCCCTAAGTCTCCAGGGAAACAGACCAAAAATACACTTGGCTTGAGAAATAACAAAGACATGTTCCCATACATATTCACACACAGCCGGTTCACCGGTGGATTCTGTTTCTATTCAAGAATTACATACTTCTCACCCTGACACAGAGAGAAAACCCATGGTCAGTTTATCACCTATTGTCACCAACCGGATGCTAGCCTTATTTCACTGCTTGGGGAGAGATGGGTAGGAGGACACAGGCCATCATCTGAGATTTGGGGACACTTCAGAAACAAAATTGCTCCCTTTTAGCTTTGCCAGGCCTCTGATCTGGACTATGTGCATGCAACACAGAACCCAAAGGTAGGCCAAGTAGACACACTCTAACCCTATAATCACTGAAGGCAGTGACCCTTTTAGATTAGGGCACTTGCCTCAAGTGTGACTAGATGTCTGAATTGAACCAAAAGAGCTGGGTACTAGTTCTAGTTCTGCCTCTCTGGGTTTCCATCTCCTTATCTCAGAAATTAAGATGTTTAATTCAGAGTGGTTGGGTGGAGATGACAACCATGCAAAGACAAATCTAGATTTTGTGAGGCCTGAGCTTATATAATTTCCATACATCAGCCATTGTAACCTACCAGATGCTAGCCTAAGAAAAAGAATATAAAATTAAAAATACAAAAATAGGCACAAATGAGAATGTTTATTTATGAGAAATTATATCATATTCTAAAATTTCAAAAGCTAATATATACCAAAAACATCACACAAGTTTTAAAAATAACATATTTGTTAAATTAACTGGCCTATCACTATATACTTTTTCTTGGTACAATTGACCACATATTCTTTCATGGTCTCTTTAACAACGATTTTGTAATATTTTCTATGTAAATAATAGGAAGATAATTCAGTCTTTCTTCTCTCATGGCGATTGAAACTTGTTCTTTTATCATGTTAGTAAGGATTCTGTTACTTCTTTATCATTGCTGGTAAAGATTCTGTTTCCCAACTTCTTATTTTAGGATGGTTGCCAAATTTGGGGAAATCGTTATTAAGGTTCTTTCCCTATAAGCTGTAAAAGATCAAGGAATTTCACATTTTCTTCTCAATGACCCATCTGTTATATCAACTTTTCTGAAACCAGACATCCTAGGACTAAAGGACCTCTGGCACTTTCAGGTCACCACGCTTATAATTCAGGATATTGGAACTAAGGGTATTCCTAGAAGCCATTCCTACACTGCGAACGTTAGCAATAGCAACAGCTTAATTATACACACTAAACATAAATATATCCTATTAAACTCAAATTCAGAATATTCTGTACTCCAAAATGTCTAAAAATTCCCATGGCTACTCCAATGCCCCCAGATAGGGAGTCACTGTGGAAAGAGACAGTGGTCTTGACAGATGTTTTGAGTTGAAACATCTTACTTTTGCTAACTTCATCTTCTTAAAAATGATTACGTGAACATGTTGCTAAGACTTCTTCCAGGCTCGGAGCCCGTTGCTCAGTGGTTAGGGCGCCAACCACATGCACCGGGGCTGGTGGGTTCGAACCTGGCCAGGGCCTGCTAAACAACGACAATACAAAAAAAATAGCCAGGCGTTGTGGCAGGCACCTGTAGTCCCAGCTACTTGGGAGGCTGAGACAAGAGAATTGATCAAGAGTTAGAGGTTGCTGCGAGCTGTGAAGCCACGGCATTCTACGGAGAGCGACGTATTGAGACTCTGTCTCAAAAAAAAAAAAGAAAAATTCAAAAAAAAAAAATTCTTCCATAACCATAAAAGAGGACTGGGCAAGTGAGAGCCCAGAAGATGAAGCGTCCTTAGAATCAGGGTAAATGACTTCTGCGACCATCAAGGCCCTTTAAAGGGTGGAACCTAAGGAAAAACATGTTAATTGCATTTAGAGGGAGGCTGGAGCTGAGTTCAGCCAAGTTTTTCCGGTCCCGGAGCTCTACGGAGGCGAGGCCTAGCCCGTCTGGCTCACGGAGTGTGGTCAGCCCACAGTAGCCCCAGTGAATGAAGCTGCGGCGGCTCCCTACCAAACCCCATGCAGAGGTCTCAGCTAACCAAACGCCGCCCTCCTGCGGCCAAAGCCCGACTCCCAGAGGATACAGCGACCTCCAAGGCACCCCTGCCCTCCCCAGGCCTGCGTCTCAGGTTTCAAAAGGAGCGCGCTCCCTTGGGCCCGCCCTCACTTCCGGCCTGGAAACGCTTGAGATCTCGCGATAGCGCGGGTTCAAACCCGCCCGAATTGACCGTAGGTGGCGGTGGGCTGGGTCTGCTGGTGCTGGTTCTTTTGCTGGTGTTTAGGGCCGCGACCCTGCGTCCAACCCGTTACGTAGCAGCATGGATGGGGTTATGAAGGCCCATCGGCTCACTGACGTCCACCAGGCCCTAAAGGTTCCGATCCAGAGGGCCGGGGAACCGCCTTTAACACGGTGTCCGTGCGTGACCGCGGCCCTCGTAGGGTTCTTACACCCACGGGTGACAAGGGCTCAGAGATAATAATGACTACCTGTGTTGAGCTCACGCTGGATGCCGAACACCGAGCTCTACACATATTGAATCCCTACAATAGCCCCGAGAGAAAGACGTGGTTTTTTACCCTCATTCTACGGATGAGGAAACAGGCTTAGAAGGAAGAGGAAAGGAACCTGCTGGGAGTCACAGAAAAGGGCAAACCTACTCCATCTCTAAGGCCTCTTTACTGGAGTAGAACACTCAGTCAACAGATCCTTCCGCTCCTAGATTCCTGGGGACGCTGTCGCTCAGTGAAAAGTATCTAGGCTTTGAGTCCACTTAGATTCAGATGTATTTGAAAATTCAGACACTTTCTTTTCTGTATGACCTTGCAAAATTACTTAACCTTTTTGGAACTCATATTCTTCATCTGATAGATGGAGATAATAATAAAACTCAGCACCTACTCCATAGTAGTAAGCTATCAATAAATGGAAACTTATTATTAATAATCCTTTTTATTCCCTAGGTATTGTTCAATGTGTAGGAACTGCTTAATAAATCATAAGTAAACGAGTGAATGAATGGAGAAAGAAATGAAGTAAGTCTGGCCAGACACCAGGTGGTCTTTGCCTTCCACAAATCTCTTACCCACTTCTCTATGTGGTGCCCCCTCAAAGGGCTTGAAATGGGAAATGACTGTTCATCCTCCATTGCCCAAAGCAGGTGTGTGTGTGTGAACTTGTAATTAAAGTAACATACAGAAAAGTGCACAAATCTTAAGAACTCTTAAGTGTCTACAAAATGAACACAGTGTTGTAGCAAGGCCCCTGAGGAAGAAACAAGACACTACCAGCAGCCAGAATCCCCATAGTGTTTCCATCCCCTGCAGGGGTAACCGCAGTCCTGTCTTCTAACAGCATAAATTAGTTTTGCCTATTTTTGCACTGGATGTGCAATCATACAGCTTGTACTCTTCTGAACTTCCCAAATTTCCGTATGTCCTAACCCTTGGAGTCAAAGAAGATGCCCTGTGGAGTTGCCTCCCATGTGGTCAGGGCTGCTGCCTTATGCCACCCATCTCACCATCACCTGCTGCCTCATAAGAAGTTCCCACAGCAGAGATACCTGTGCCCCTGGTGACCCTGTTTTTGACATATACTTCAGATCTTTCCTTTTTCACCAGGAAAGCCTTGGGGGAGCTGGGGATGTGATGCGCTGAGCCACCAGAGGGTCATCTGGGGCCTCACAACATTCCAAATAGTATAAAACTCCTCCCTCTGCTCTATTCTGTGTCTCCTTCCTCCTCCAGCAAAACTTCTTTCCACCCAGGGTGACAAGCTCCGGCCTCTGCTTTTCCTCCCTGCAGTCTGGCATCCACCACAGTACCCTGGCCCACGGGACATGTCTATTCATGGTGAAACCCCAATTGTGGACATGGTATACATCCTCTTCCAAAGGATTCCTGATGCCATGTCGGTTAAAGGAAATGGCTCAAAGGTCTCAAGATTCTGCCTCACGGGGTCAATATTGCCTAACACCATAAGACAGCCCACTCGAGAAGCACAGTGGCTCAAGCCTGTAGTCCTTAGTACTCAGAAGGCTGAGCTAGAAGGATTGCTTGAGCCCAGGAGTTCAAGGCTGCAGTGCCACTAAGTGAGACCTCATCTCAAAAAAAAAACAAAAGGTTGGGGGCGGCGCCTGTGGCTCAGTGGGCAGGGTGCTGGCCCCATATACTGAGGGTGGCGGGTTCAAACCTGGCCCCAGACAAACTGCAACAACAACAACAAAAAAAAGAGCCAGGCATTGAGGTGGGCGCCTGAGGCAAGAGAATCGCTGAAGCCCAGGAGTTGGAGGTTGCTGTGAGCTGTGTGATGCCACAGTACTCTACTATGAGCAATAAAGTGAAACTCTGTCTCTTAAAAAAAAAAAAAAAAGTCGGGGCGGCACCTGTGGCTCAGTCGGTAGGGCTCCAGCCCCACATACCGAGGGTGGCAGGTTCAAGCCCGGCCCCTGCCAAACTGCAACCAAAAAATTGCTGGGCATTGTGGCGGGCGCCTGTAGTCCCAGCTACTCGGGAGGCTGAGGCAAGAGAATCGCTTAAGCCCAGGAGTTGGAGGTTGCTGTGAGCTGTGTGAGGCCATGGCACTCTACCGAGGGCCATAAAGTGAGACTCTGTCTCTACAAAAAAAAAAAAAAGTCAGAAAAAAGAAAACAAAAGGTTCATTACACAGCTATTACCATCAAACCTATGTCATATATGAGGAAGGTAAAGCTCAGAGGCATTTAAGGGATTTGTTCAAAACCATATAGTTCATAAATGATACGAATTAGACCTTGAGAGTGCCCTCTGATGTGGGTCTAGAAGACTTGGTGTCTACTAAAGGCCACACCATTCAGGGACACTTAAATGGGCCAGATGCATAGCTGCTTCACATGTATTATATCCAGTCCTCGAAACAACTCCAGGAGATAAGTGTTTTTATTTCCATATAGCGGATGCAGAAACTGAGGCCTAGAGCAATGAATTAATTATTTTGCTTAAGGTCACAGGGATAGTGAAAGACTAAACTAGGATTCAGCACCCCCAACCATAGAGGCAGACCCCAAAGTCTGGATCTTTCCTCTGCACCAGGCCACACTCATCAGAGGGATTTTGACAAGTGCAGATATGAGTGGGCATGTGGCTAAGACAGGACAGTGGGGGAGCATTCGGAGAGTGTAACATATACCACAGAGGGGCTGTTTGAGTTGCTTATTACTAAGTAACAAACCACTTCAAATTTTAGTAACTTGAAATAACAATTTATTATTATTTCTTACACTAATAAGGGTTGATTTCACTCAGCTAGACAGATCTCACTTGGGGTCTTCCAAGCAGTTGCAATCAGATGGTTGCTGGGGGTGGAGCCATCTGAAGGCTCAACTTGGCTAGAAGTCCAAGATGGCTTATTAAGTCTTATGTCTGGCACCTCGTCTGAATTGGCTGGAACAGATGGGGCCTGGCCAGGCATTGCTCACTCGCTCTCTCTCTCCAGAGTCTTCCCATGTGGCTTGCTCAAGTTTCCACACAGCATGATGGTCTCAGGACAGACCTCATACAAATGGCTGGCTTGCTCAGAGAGTGAAAATTCTGAGATTGAGGCAGAAACTCTAAAGCTTCTTATAAGTTCTCATTGGAGAAGCATCACTTTTGCAGCATGTTCTCAGTGAAAATGAATCACAGAAACACCCCAGATTCTAGGGGAGGGGATAGTATATAGATGTGAAGCCCGGTTCAAGGGGGGCCATCTTTGGAGAATGACCACTACAGGCACAGAGGCACAAAGGCACAGCTCAGGAAGCTGCATGCAGCCGTGCTTTAGTGTGACATGGTGTAGCAAGGGATAAAAACTGGAGATGACAGTTTGTGGCAGATGGTGGAGGACTTCAATAACATGCTGAGGACCTGCAATGCATATGCATTGGGGCCTTCAGTGGCCAAGCATCTGAGCCCCCTTCCTATGCTGGTGGATCCTACTTGATGCACATCTTAGTGAAAAGTCAGATACTTGCTCACCTGACCCCCGACAAAAAGGGCACAGTCAAATCAATGCTCCCAGTTAGGACTCTGGATCTTCAGTAAGTGACCCAAGGAGGCAGAGGATTGTTTATACCCATTCCAGAATCAGCAGCCAGGGCTCAAGGTGGTAGCTGCATGGGAGATTAGCATTCAGAGCCCAGGGAATGCAGCTCCTTAATCAGGCTGCTCTTGGGATGGTATGTTGCTGAAGTCTTGGCTCCTGCCTGCTTCCTGAGCCTGATTTTTGAAGCTTTCTCTCAATTCTGGGAGCTGCTTGATGTCATCCCAGCAAATTCTTCTTCTACTGAAGTGAACCAGACTTCATTTCTGTTGTATGTAATTAAGAACCCTAATTGGTACAAAGACCCACTGAAAGCTGCAGTCAGAAATGACATGACTGAAATATTTTATGGGAGAGAAAAATAAAAAATAGAAAAATCTGATGGAGATAGATTAAAGAAGAAGAAAAAGGACTAGGATGGCCAGTAGGGAGGCTGTTGTGATGTTTGAGGTATGTGATAAAGTATGATAATTGATCTAGGATACTATCTAAATGGAGTGGAAAATGGGCAGATTCCAGCACTGATCAAAGATAGAAAAGAGAGAAGGAGAATCCACACTGAAAGTAGTTTTGAGACTCAGGGACTAGGAAAATGATGGCATTACAAGGAGAAACAAGGTAAGGAAAACTGGTTGGGAAGGAAAAGTCATTTATTCATGCATTTATTATTAAATGCCCACTCTTTGCCAGGCACCATGCTAGGCATTGAGAAAATAGCAATGAACAAAGTCTCAGTCCTTAAATTAAAAAATACATAAATAAGATAATAAGTCTTCATTAACAAAGCTTTAATCTGTGGCTCCACAGACACACACCAAAACATGTACATCTGGCAATGGAAACTCAAAAAAGATCATAGGAAAGAAGGCTGGGCCTGAAGACAGAGATTGGTAGTCATTCCTATAGACATTCATTTAATCATTTATTCATTCACTTATATTTACCAAGTGCATACTCAGCACCACTGTTGGCGTTAGAAACATAGCAAAAAACAAGAAAGTCTCAGCTCTTGTGGAATTTCTATTATTGAGTTGGGAGGCAGGCAGAAAACAAATAAACAAACATGTCAAATACAGGATAGATACTGTGAAGAAAAATAAGGCAAACCAAAGGTAAGAGGAAGTTTGCCGTTTTATATAAGATGTTCTACCAAGGCCCTCTTATAAGGAGATGTTTAAGTTAAGTCCTGAATAAAGAGAGGCAACATCCATGTGGTTATCTGTAGAGAAACTATTTTAGGCAGAGGGAATAAATGCAAAGGCCTTGAGGCAGGACGGTGTTTGGTTTGTTCAAAAACATTCCAAATTCCAAGAGGCCAGTGTGGCTGAAACAAAATGAAAGAGAAAGTAGTAGGAGAAGAGGTGAAGAAAGTCGTTTCTACCACCTTGTACATCATTGTGAGTACTTTGGCTCTTGTCTGAGTGAGACAGAAGACTTTGGAGAGTTGAGCAGAAGAGGCACAATGTATGACTGACACTCTAAAAGGATGACTCACACTGCTCCGCAAAGAATAGACTTGGGGGGTGCGTGTGGGCATAAGCAGGGAGACCAGCTGGGAGACAATTGTAGTCAATCAAGGCAAGAGATCATGGTGGCCTGGCCCAGGATGGTAATGATGTAGGAGGTGGCACCAAATACAAAATTATGGGTGACAATGGGCTCTGCTGATGGATTAGATGTGCGCTATCAGAGAAATAAAAGAGTCTAATAACTCCAAGGCTTTTTGGCAGGAATAGCTGGAAGCCATTTACTGAATAGAGAGGGTTCTTTTATTTGAGACAGAGTCTCACCGTGTTGGCCTCCATAGAGTGCTGTATCATCACAGCTCACAGCAATCTCAAACTCTTGGCTTTAAGCGATGCTCTTGCTTCAGCCTCCCAAGTAGCTGCGACTACATGCACCTGCCACAATACCCGGCTATTTTGCTGTTGTTGTTGTTGTTGGTTGTTGTTGTTGTTTAGCAAGCCCAGGCTGGGTTCGAACCCACCATCCTTGGTGTATGTGGCTGCTGCCTTAACCACTACACTATGGTCGCCAAGCCAAATAGAAAGGATTCAGAAGTGGGCTGCGCCTGTGGCTCAAAGAAGTAAGGCGCTGGCACCATATGCAGGAGGTGGCGGGTTCAAACCCAGCCCCGACCAAAAACTGAAAAAAAAAGAAAGGATTCAGAAGTATATCTAAATCTCCACAAGTGAGTGAAACTACCTGCCTTTCTTTTTGAATAATTTCATGCAAAAACAGTGATATGGAGGGGGCAAAATGAGGCATCCATAAGGAGGAACAAGGGACACTGGGGTTGGCATAGGTTATCAGAGCCCAAGATGGAAAAAAACAATGTCTGCAAGGGGCGTGAAGAGAGCAGTGGCAGTGATGGGAACCATTTACTTACAAAGAGATTAATTCAATAAGAAGAGAGAAGGAAGTTACAAAGTGGAGAAAGAGAAAAATGAACCCTATAGTATTGGATTGGAATTGAAGATGAGGTCATTATTTTCTACATAGAGCAGTCGATAGACGATAGGTAGATTAGATAGATCAGCGGTTCTCAATCTATGGGTCGCGGCCCCTTTTTAACAACGAAAATACATTGTGGCATTAGGAAGGTTGAGAACCACTGAGATAGATAGATAGATGTAGATATATACATGAAGGCTGTTGAGAAAGTATCCAGCCATGTAATATGGAATGGCTAGATACTTTTGGGACAGACCATGTATGTGTGTATAATAATAGATATATTTCCTTGCACTATCCAGAGAGCCCCAAGAACAATGAACACATCTAGCACTCATATCTTGATTTCTACATATCATTCTCCCTTAAAAGAACTAAAGGTCTCTTGGAGAAATGGCCGATCCCGGGAATGGGCAGAGAAAAAGTACAAGATGAGCCTGGAACATCTTGCTGTGCCAGAAAGTGAACAAGTGCCCAAAGAATTATGGAGATGGAACCCAGGTAGGCAGCTGGACCAAGTCTGAGAAATTTTGAGCAGCCAAATAAATAATGAGGCAATGAGGAAAACACTCAACATCTGTAATATTACTGCCAAAGATGCATAGCCCAAATCTAATCATGAGGAAGCAACAGACCCACCCAAATTGAGGCATCTGCAATACAACTGGTCTGTGGTCTTCTAAATTGTCCTGCTCATGAAAGTAAGGGAAAGGCTTAGGAACTGTCTCAGAAGGAAGGAGACTGGAAAGACATGACAACTAAACGCAATGAATAATTCTGGACTGGATGATTCTGTTAAAAAGGATTCCACTAGGCCAATTGATGAAAGTCCAGTAACACCTGGGAGTTAGATAGTACTAATGTATCAGTGTTATTTTCCTGATTATACCCATCTTATTAGGTTATAAAGGAGAATGTCCTTATATATACTAAAGTATCAAGGAGTAATGGAGTATCATGTAGGCAACTTATAAGTGGTTCAGAGAAGGAGGAAGTTCTTTGTGCTATTATTGTAATTTTTCTGTACCTTTGAATTATTTCAAAAGAAAAAGACAAGGAAAGAGTGAGTGGAATCCCTAGGCAGTGGCAAGTGAGAGAAGGATCAGGCAATGCCAAAGCAGTCGCTGACCATGAAGAGTTGCATATGCCTAAGCAGAGAGAGGGCAGTGGATTATCTGTAGAGTTGCAAAATGACCGAAGAGAATTGAGAATAAGAAAAGGGTATTGAACTATTTTTAAAAATTCTGTGTCATGAATCACAGCAGCATCTTCATGCTATTTGCCACAAAATAGAAAATAAATCAGTTAGTCCATTCACAGACAACACTGGATGTGCATATGGTGGAAACAGCTAACAATTTCTTGGCTTCTCTGAGCCCTGAGATTCAGAGGTTGGAAACCTGTTCTCACTACAAACCATTACACTTTCAAAAAGAAAATTCCAGTGACATAATGATATTAGCTCTTCTCAAGAGGACAGGTCTCCCAATACCTAGTTTTAAAGGGTTCTTTCTGAAATTAAGTGTATTCTGGTGATATTTTAACAATTTGATGCTCACATTTTGCGCCAAATTATTCTTATATGGAATTATTATGGTGCACAAATAATACATGTTCATTATAGACAAATGAAAAGTTCAGAGAAACAGAGGACAAATTTAAAACACCTATACTCCCACTAACAAGTTGTTAACATTTTGATGCCTATTTTAAAATGCAAATCACATCTATAAATTTTCGTTCAGGAAAAAAGAGACCCTGTCCTGTGCTATTTTGTATCTTGCACACACTCTCCTCCCGCAATGTAGAGCAAGTCTCAGTAACTAAATATATTTCAATTGCCTCATTTTTAAGGACGCGGAGAGGAATTCCATTGAGCATATGGGCGGTGACTTATGTAACCGTTTCTATTTTAGGACTTAAACTTTGGGCGTGGTGAGATCGTGCAGCAGAACCTGCGGAGGTTGCTCAGACAAGTAGAGAAGATGGGAGGTCAAGGGACAGCTAGATCTTTGGGCACGGTTTTAAACACACAGAAGACAGAGGAAAGAGGGTCAGCAAAGCCGCGGCCAGCAAAGAGCAAAATGCCTGTGGACTCGAATTTTGGATCCACGCGAGGGCAGACCTAAGGACAAAGGGCACCGGTTGAGGAGAACACGATACCCACCCAACTGGAGCGAGACCCCCAAGCCAGTGGCAACTGCGCGCGGTCCAGGCACCCAAGCTGGTGCGCCGCTTCTTCGTACCAACAGAGGGTGCTGTGTCCTCAGCAGTTCGCGGTGGGCGGCTCCCAGCTGCCGACCAGATGTGGACAGCTGGACCGCGGGAGGCGTGAAGCTCTACTCAAGCCCCTGTTGACCCACAGGCTGATGGGGGGAGAGCAAAAATGGGCCAGCAGGGGGCAAGGGTGGCAGAAAGACTCCACCGTTGCTGCTCTGCCGACTCCCGGATTGCCTTCCCTTGTTGGGCAGAAAGGAGGAGCCTCCTACCCAGAGGAGGCGCTGTTTCCTGCAAAAGTTCAGTAAAGCCTGGCAGAGGCCCTGGGGCTGGCTTAGCAAGAATGAGATGGGTCCATGGGGCGGGAGTGGGGCTGGGGGACTGGGGCCAGGAGAGACCCACTTGGCAGTCTGTGGCGGGAAAGAGAGCTTGCCTTGAGGACCTTGAACTTTTTGAGAACCCAGCCCTTGACTCCAAACGCTCCAGAGCGTACACACACACACACACACACACACACATCCTTCCAGGGCTCTTTCTGCCCTGGGTGCAGTGTGCATTCGAGGAGTGAGAAATTAAGGCACTGCAGGACAGACACTCAGTAAATCTTTTCTCCCCAAATCGTCTGGAGTGGAGAAGCTGGGTTAGAGTACCACAGCCCGCCCGAAGCTCCAAATAAGGAGCCTGGGGCCAGGGACAACCCCAAGGACCCCGCCCTCTAGACCTGTCTGCTGCCTCTCCACTCCGCAGCAGCTCCCCAGGCTCCGCGAGGCTTAATCAAGCCCTGCACTGCCGTAACTGGCAGCGCAGACCCTGCCTGGCGGAGGACCCAGGGGCGAGCGAGGGGCTTTAGTTGCAGGGCTTTGGCCCACGGTCTGGGCTGCATCTTCACTAGGGAAGAGGGACGGGTCCTTTAGCTCCGCAGGCCCGACTTCGGAGGAAACCAAAAGACCTTTGGGTCGGTAGTGGGGAACCCTTTCCCGGAAACAGGAATTGGGGGAAGGTTGAACCCCAGCAAGAGTGCGGGGGGTGAGGAGAGGAGCAGGATGCCTCGGGAGAGCTCAGGAGGGTGGGGGTAACATTCAAAATTCCCCAACCAAACTCCATATGCCCTAGTTCGTCTGGTCCGAGACTCCTCCCCCCTCCCCATTCTGCCTCCCCGTAACCTCCCTTCTTGTATCCCCAGGTCGCTCCCACCCTGAGGAAGAATGTGCCCTCCTAGCGCACCCTAGCCATGGTAACGGCACACCCCCACCCCCGCGCACCGCAGCGGCCCGGCCTGGCCCCGCTGGCGGCAAGAAAGGGAGGGAGGGGGCAGGCGCCTTCCAGCCCTAAGGACACACCTTGGCTGCCCTGGTTGCCATAGCAACTGAAGGCATTTGGAAGCGCGCAGCCGCGAAGTGGCAACGGGCTCTCCTTAAGGTCCCTCATCCCGCTAACTCGCCCGCAGAGTATCAGGCGAGAGACCCCTCCACCCCACCACAACTTCAAGGACAGGTCCAGAGAGGAACCATAGGGCGTCCCCGCTTCCATGCATGGCGAGTCTAGGGGAAAAAGGCAGTTGGAGGGCCCCAAAGAGTCTAGAACCTAAAAAGGGATCCCCCTGTCACCAGCCTGCCCCTCCCCAGCAGAGCCTGAGGGGAGCGCTGACAGCAGGAAGCCAGGGAAGGGCCAGGAGGCGCGCAGGCCCCACAGCAGAGCGGTGATTACAGGGACCTGTCCCTCCCGCCCCCGGCTCCCACTCTCATTAAGTCATTTTTTCCCCAGTTGGAAAGTCCCCGTGCCTTGAGCGCAGGAGCTGGGGCGACCGCAGGCAGCTGCCTGCAACCACATTAGAAGGGGGGGGCAAAGGAGGAGGGGTCCGCGACTAGGGCCCGGCCATGCTCCAAAGTGGAAGCCCCACTACCAGGGACTAACTGGGGGCGCATTAATTCGGGGGAAAGAAGGTTACCTCTTTGCAGGAGGAAGAAGTAGGAGGAAGGAAGGAACTTACAGAATAAAGGTGGCGGACAGATCCGAAGGCAGCGGTGGGGTCAGGGAGAGGATCCCTGTTTGAGGTGGGATCAGAATACAGGCATCTTTAACCAAAGCCTCAGGGTCAGAAAAAAAGTTGGGAGAGGTTTTCAAAGGTACACTTGGAACTGTGAAAGTTTCCCTGTGGGTGAGAAACAAGATCAAGGCCATCTAGCCCTCAGCCTGCAAGAAGGTAACCTAGTGTCCATGAGGTGAAAGGTGTTGGTAGTGGGGGAGGTTCTCTCCTCCTCTGAATGATCTCTGGCTACCTTCTGTTCCTATTTCCAAATCCCACCCTTGGTCCTTCCCAAGCTATTGGCAAGTTCTTCCTCACATCTAAACTCCACTCTCCCACCTTATTTCAACCCATATTCCCTATTTCCAATAAGCACATTGATCCCTGCCTCACCCTTCAGCCCAGTGGCTCTTGGACCCCATTTTCCCATTCCTCATTACCTCCGCATCTCCCTAATTTAGGGCTCTCACCCAGTCCCACGCACCCCTTTTCAATTGTGGGATCCAGCTTTGATCCCATGACTCTAGTCAGCTTCTGGCCCACACACGGTATTTGTTCTTTCCCCAACTTTTCCTTCCCTCCTTTACAGGTCTGGTTGGCATGTATCAGATCACCACGACTTGACTCACTAGAACATGTCCCCTCCCCTGCAACTCAGTGTCCAGCCCCCTGCTCCTCCCTACCACCCACCCCTCCCTCTAGTGGCAGCACCTCTGCAGTTGCTGCTCCTACCTTATTATCCCAACCAGATTATGTCATCTTCGTTCTCCCCTCCCCCAGCTCTGTCCTCCTTAAGCCTGAAAGGCAGAGGAGGGTGAGGCCAAGGCTAGTGCTGCAGTGGACAGAACTGCTGAATGTGTGAGCACCCCCTCCCCAGGCCTCCATTTCCTCCACCCCTCCTCTCCTTCTCCCTGGGGTGGAAAAGCCAGCCCCCACAGCTCTCTCCTGGGTGAACAAGAGGAAAGGAATGAGGCAGGTGTGTCTGGCTGCTCCTGCCTACCCCTCCTCCTGGGGGACTCTCACACGCCTGCCTGTGGGGCTGTCTTTGGGGGGATGGGGAGAGAAACCCTGTCCTGTACAAAGCCAGCAGAGAGCTCTTCTCATTTGGAAGAGCATGCTGCTACGGACATGTCTGGGAGCTGCTGGGATGCAAGCAATGGGAGGGAAGGAAGCTGAGAGCAAACTAGTGGGGGCAAATCTCCCAGTGGTGGGCTCACAGGAGTGCATCACCGTGACAGCCTCCTTTCCTTGTCACTCCTACACAGAGATAAGGAGATGTGGGGCTGGGAAATATGAGGGTATGTGCAGGCCAGCAACTGGGGAAAGGAAAAAGTCTTTGTCTTTCTCTGGTTCATCAAGAGAGGTGTCATTTGCCCATAAACTGAGGCAGACAGTAGAATCCCCAGGTTGAGCAGCAGGAGGTCTGGACCAAGTAGGTGAAGTGTTCCTTCCCTGATATCCTCCCACCTCCCTCTTCACCACCCTTCTCTTGAAAAGTCTGTTCCAGAGGGCCAGGTGCAGTGGCTGACAACTGTAATCCTAGCACTCAGGGAGACTGAGGCGGGTGGATTGCCTGAGCTCACCAGTCAGAGACCAGTCTGAGCCAGAGCGAGGCTGAGCCAAGGGGATCTCTTGAGCCCAGGAGTGTGAGGTTGACACCACTGCACTTCTCTACTAAGGGTGACAAAGTGAGACTCTGTCTCAAAAAAAAAAAAAAAAAGTCTGTTCAAGAAAAATTTCAGATCTGAGAGCCAAGGAGAATACAACACTGGACACAAACTACCAGCTCAGCAGTGTCCTTGTAGGGACATGAATGTGGGAAGTGACTATTGACCTGCTAAAGGGGACCCTGATATGGGGATCTGGAGACACAGAGGCCTAGGAAGGATGTCTCTGCTCCACCCCCAGCCTTACTTACATACCCTGTCTCTCCTGCCTGGACTCAGAGAGACCAGAATCCAGACAGTGAGTCTCCAGGCCCTCCCCCACCACCCTCTTCCCAGCCGCACCTCCTGGCCCCACCTGCTCCCTGGGGCGCTGGGCTGGGTTGAGCTGGGTCTTGCCCAGGATTACTCCTCTCAGTGCCTCCTGTCTCTGCCGAAAGTTGCTGCTGGGCATGGCCACTCGTCCTGGCTTGTGGCAGAGGACTCAGCCACAAGGTGGGCGGTTAGTGCTCTGGCACCACGGACTCCAGATCCAGCCCTTTCTTGACATCCCCATTGCCTCTCTCCAGTCCAGGCCCCATCTCTTGTTTGGAAGATGGTTGTAGCCTCCTCAGTGGCTTTCCAGCTGTCACCTTGTCTCCCCCATTTGCCAGTTCCCCATAAGCAATCGATGTGGGAATCAGACCAGGGCACACTCCTTCTTAAAACTCTGAAAGTTTCCATTTCTCATAAATGAACTACCAACCTCTTACCTTGGGCTTTGCCCTTCCTCTAAGTTCCTCTGCCATTGATCTGCCCCTCGATTCTTCACCCCAATCACAATGGCCTTTTTGCTGTTCCTCCAAGTAGACAGAGATCTTTCTTACCTCACAGCTTTTGCAGTCACATAGCTGGAAAGCTCTTATCCTCAGTCAGCTGGCTCTCCTTCCCATGGTGCAGGGCTCACCATGAGTATCACAACTCAGAGGCCTTCCCTGACCACTGGCTTTATCTGAGGGGCCCCACTTCCCACAAATCACTGTCCACCCAGCAGACTACTTTCACATAGAATTGTCTAAAATAACCTTGTATGCGTATTTACTTGTTTATTGTCCATCCCCTCAGCAAGAATAATCTCTAAGAGGACAGGTGTTGTCTCTCTTATTCACATCTGTATCCCCAGTGCCTCTTATCCCCACCACAGTGCCACAAAGAGTGCAAAATAAATATTTCTCAAATGGATGATGAAGGACATGGTAAAGGCAGAGGCCAGTGGGAAGGGCCTTTATAGAATCACTTCAGCTCAATAATGTCCATTTCTTCCTTTAATCCTCCCACTGTCCATCAGCTTCCATTCATTCACTTCCATTCATTCCCCCCTACTATGGCTGACACTTGCCCCCGGAGTGTGGGGCAATCCCCAGTCCAACTGTTGGGGGAGGCCAGTAAGTCCTAGAGCTCACAGAGGTGAGGGCTATGGTTCAGGCAGGCCAGGACTGTCCTGTGATTGCAGACCCTAAGAGCCAGGAGGGTTCTATAAGATCACATGGTCCGACTTCCTCTCCCTAGAGCCAAAGTGATGCTGCCTGACCAGAATTGAAAGCCGTAGACCGCCAGGCTCAAGGAATGGAACCTTGTTCAGGGGACCCTGAGCCGCTCACTTGCAGACGCTGACCCACTCGGTGATACGGCACTCTTCGCAGACCACGAAACAGCACCAGTGGAAGCGACAATGGCAGCGTTCGCTGCGCGTTTGGCGCAGGATGTTGTGGCCGCGGCCGCAGCACATGCTGCCACAGCCATCCGGGCCCGTGCTGCTCTTGTTGCACAGGCGGCCTACTGTGCCTGCGGAGTCCAGGCGCGGCTCGCGCTCGCAGAAGTCGGGCGACTTCTCAAAGTAGACCAGGTCGGCGGGGCTGGCCCGGCGGCGCTGCCCAGGAGCGCCCGGGGCGGGTGATGGTGCCCCCGCAGGGCCGGGCTCCAGCTGGCCGCCGTTGCGGTTGTGCGGCCGGATGAGCGTGGCGCGGTGGAAGCGGCTGCGCAGCAGCGCCCCCACCGTGCGGAACTCTGGAGTCACCTGCCAGCATGTCTTGAGCTGGCAGCTGCCTGACGTGCCGTGGCACTTGCACTTCCGCCGCATGTTCTCCATCACTGCCTGCGGAGGGACGCACTATGAGGGCCAGCCCCACTGCCAACGCTGAACCCACTCCCATCGCGAAGCAGGGGACTCAGAGCCAGGCAGTCAGGAGAACTGTACCTGCCCTGCTGCCTCTCCCACCCGCCTCCCACCAGGCCAGGCCCTGGGGGAATTCCCTCCTTCCGGCGCCCCTCAACTCTTGCCAGCTTTCCTCCGCAGCTGCAGGGGGCCCTTGCGGCTGGAGCTCTTGCTTCCTGAGGGGGGATCCCACATCGTCAGGGAAATTCCCTCTCCTTCCATCCCTGGGGTAGGGTCCAGGAGCAGGTGGGTGCTGGCTCACTACATCCCAGCCCCAAAGCCTCTGGCCTTATTCCAAGCTGTGAGTGGGATATGCTGTGAGTCTAAGAAGACCCAGATCTGCACTCTCCTCCAACCCCTGGCCCTGCCTATCTTTTGTGGGGAGTCAAAGGAGAGTGCACAGGAGCTGAAGAGACTGTCCCCCATCACCACCACCAAATACTGGCTGGAGCTTAATTCTCTGCCCTATGCTAAATGTCAGAGTACCTCCTAGGAAGTGAACACCAACAGGGGCCAAAGTTCTACCTGAATACATAATAGAAGCCAGAGAGAGCCCAGTGAAAGTGGAGAGGGTCTCCAGGCCTCCAAGGGAGGTGATTATGGGGACACAGCCTACCCACCCCCACTCAGCCTGAAGCCTGCTCCTCCCAAAGAACACCTTAGGGGGCATCAGTGGTTAGGGTGCTGGCCACATGTTCTGAACCCAGGCCTGGCCTGCTAAACAACAACAACAAAAAAAAAAACCCACCTTCGCATTACCCTCACCAGAGACCAGGAAGGAAGTTGGTCACATCCTCCTTTCCCCCACTTCACTCCAAAAACACACCCTCAGACAAGGAGAGCAATATGGCCCCCAGAGAGGGACTCTGCCCCCACCCCCAGGTCTTAAAGGACTCTGCAGCTTATATGTGCAGCCTGTGGTGTCAGCACCATGTGGGAACCAGCCCAGTGCCTCCCTAAGCCAACAGCTCCAGAACATCTGCTTCCCACAGGCAGCAGCCATTAATTAGCCAGTTTAACTAGAGGAGGAGGAGGAAGAGGAGAAGGAGGCACAGTGGTATGAGCTAGGATGGGAGTAAAGCTTGGGAACAGAGCTGCATGGACAGGGCAGGCTGTGTGGGAGCTAGACATGACCTGAGGGCCAGTGTGCCTCAGTTTACCCTGCCTAAGGCAAGATGGGAATTTTTAAATCAGCTTAGAGTCTTTGTGGAGGAAGAAGATGAAACAGTCATGGGCTAAGAGGCCAAGGAGAAAGAGGAGCTACAGGAAGCCAGGAACAAGACCTGAGCTGGCCGGGAAGGGTCAAGAGAAGGGATGAGAATGGATGGCCAGAAAAGGAAGGTGCTGAGCTACCATGAGGGCCAATGGGGCATCAAAGAGTAGGCTGACGATGTAGAACAGAAGAGCACAGGCTCAGAGCTCCACTACCTGAGGACGAATCCTGCCTCTTCCACTTTCTCACTAATTGCATCACCTTGGGCAAGCTTCTTAGTCATTTTGCTCCTCAGTTTCCACACATAAACCTAAGGTTAATAGTCCCCACCTCATAGGTAGTTGTAAGGATTAAATAGGTTCATATGTAGGAAACTGCATGGGACAGTGCCTAACACATAGTAAGCACTCAATAAATGCAGGCTATTATTACTTTCTTCTTATGTTTATTTCTTTAACTTATTTTTAATGAATGACCTTTGAGGTGACATAAGCATTTGAGGGCAAGGGACAAAGAAGGCAAGGGTAACACATTCTTACAATGGTCCTGAGGGCCCTCACTTATCTCCCCTCACTGCAGGAATCTCTCATTCTAGACTGCACTGAAAGGCTAGGAGAGATCACCCTATTATGGAAAATTAGAACTGAGAATGGGTGATCTAGTTCAACCTCCTAGCTCTAGAGGAGACAGGTGACAGAGCCAAACCTAGAGTCCTAAAGTGCTGAATGACACTTTCTCCAGTGACACCCTCTCTTGGTGGAAGTGGGAGGAACAGGTTGCGGGGAGGGGAATGGGGAAGGGGGACGGGGACGGGGTGCTGATCCAGTACTGCTAGGACTATTTCATCCCTTCCCCTAGGGCCTGGTGCACAGTAGGTACTCATGAATGTTTGCTGACTGAATTAGAAGGTTGCAGAGGTCGGGGAACAGTCCCCAGAAGAGAGGTAAGCCTGGGGGAGAGCGAGCCACAGGCTGGGCTTTGGAGAGGCCTATGGGGCGGGGCTCTTACCTGCCTCCCGACTCGGTTGTTGTGAAGCCTCATGCGCGCGTGGATGTCTTTGTGAGGCTCCCGGGAGTCTAGAAAGTCCTTAGAGAAGCGCTCCCCGAAGCCCACGTCAGGGCTGCACCCGCCCCACTCCCAGGAGTCCTGCAGACTGGGGCTGGCTGGGGGCAGGGCTGGGTGTTCTGGGACCCCGTGGCTCAGACCTTTACCGCGCTGCAGCGCATCCAACTGCAGGCGGTGCAGCTTCCGACGAAAGGCCTCCTCGTCCCCCCGCCGTGATGCATCGCAGCCGCATGCCCGCAGTTTGCCGAGGGCACACGCGTTGGACACCGCGTGCACCACACCAGCTGCCGCAATGGCGTAGGCGAAAGCGCTCTCTCGGAATCCTGCGGTTAGAGACCCAGAAAGCATTGACTCTGGAGGAGCCTCCATGCCATTTCTCCGGTATGCCCACCCTGCTCAACCTTCTTATCATACCAGGGAGAAACTGAGGCCCAGTGTGGTACAAAAGTACAGAGCCAAAGAAGGCCAGAAACTATGCCAGAAGCTAGGTCTAGGGAGGCAGGTTGATAGCCCTTTTCTTTATGCACTTTTCATTAACATCGCCTTTAGTAAGCTCAGAATTTGTGTTTGCATCCTCTCCTGTAGGGTAGAAAGTACCTGGTGAATACATGCTTTTTTAAGATTGGAGACTTCGTCTATTTCTTCCTGTGGTGCTATATGCAATTTTAAAATAAGCCTGCAAAAAGAAGGCAAAATTTTAACCTAAAGAATAACTTGCCAGTGTCAGTTCTGTCTTCTAGGATTTGGGATAACAATGAGCAGGAAGGGAAAGAAGAGGAGATCGTGGCTCCTAACACTGCCCCAAGATCGTCTGCTTGGTCTTTGCTGACCGTAGGTCCAGCACAGAAACCCCCACCAATGGCCAGAGACATGAATCAGCAGAGCTCCCCCTTCCTTGTCTGCAGGACATCCTGGAAAGTTGCTCAGAAATGGGCACTACCCAGTCACCTTGCCTGTGGTCTGTCAGCTAAAGGGGTTGTTTTAGGGATGTTAGAGGTAAGTCCAGAACCCTATACCAGGTCTGGCATACAGTAGTGTTGGACATCAAGAGGGACAGGCAGGCTGAGGCAGACACCTTCCGCTAGATGCTCAGGAAGTACAAAGACTCACCCTAACTAAGCCACTTTCAGGTACTATGGCTGAGCTGGCCTGGCACTGACTAGTCCACACTGCCTTCTTGCTTGGTGTGCTGGCCTGAGCCAGCTTCTAGGAATGATCTGTGGCAGAGGGAAGATGACTTGCAGAGGAGGGTCCGGCTCTTGGACCTACAACCTACCTCTTGCTTATTCTGTGTCTGAGAAAGCACCAACTTGAAGTAAGTTCTGGCAAAAGTCTTTGACCAGTCTCTGGACCCCAGAGAGAGCAGGCAATGAAAGAAGAAGGGAGCAAGAATATCTCCCACACAGGGAGGAGAACCCACCCTGCCATGGGCCCCTGTGGGAGAAGGCCAAAATCTGGCCAGGATGGCCTTGGAAGAAGCAGAGAGTCAGATGAAACAAAACCTCTTTGTCCTTCTACCATCAAGGCTGGGAAGACCTGGGTGTAGGACACGGCTACAACTCTGACTTTAACCTTTCAAGTGTAAATTATATAATCTAATGGTTTGTACCCTCATATTAATCTGAAATTTAAAAATAAGTAAAATTTAAAAATAGAAAAGACTGGAAGGACGTTTCCTCAGAAGCTTCACAGACCCCAAAGAGCCAACTAGGACCGGACAGAGGTCCTAGCCCAAGCCTACTCCTTTTTCTTTTCTTTTTTCTTTCTTTCTTTCCTTTTTTTTTTTTTTAGTTGTTGTTGTTGTTGTTGAGATAAAGTCTCACTATGTTGCCCTTGGTAGAGTGCCACGGCATCACAGCTCACAACAACCTCCAACTCTTGGGCTTAAGTGATTCTTTTGCCTCAGCCTCCCAAGTAGCTGAGACTACAGGCGCCCATCACTGAGCCCGGCTATTTTTTGTTGCAGTTGTCATTGTTGTTTAGCTAGTCTGGGCCAGGTTCAAACCTGACACCCTAGATGTATGTGGCTGGCACCGTAACCACTGTGCTACAGGGTACTGAGCCCTAATCCTACTCCTAATCCTTAGCCCCCTGCATCACAGAGCCCTGTCCTCCCCTCCCTGCCCAAACCAAAATAAAAAAAAAATAGACAAGCTATTTAGTAGTTAAGAGGTATATCATTGAAGCCAGATTGCCTAGGTTCAAATTTTGGTTCTTCCACTTACTGGCTATTAATAGCTATGTGACCTTGACCAAGTGCCTTAACCTCCCTGCGCCTGTTTCCTCATCTGTAAAATAAGGTGGTTATGTACCTCTGCCTCATTGTTCCAAGACTTAGTAAAAAACAAACAAAAAAATTTTTTTAAGATAAGGGTCTCACTCTGTCACCCTAGGAAGAGAGCCATGGCATCATCATAGTTCAACACACCTCCAGCTTCTGGGTTCCCACAGTCCTCTTGCTTCAGTCTCCTAAGTAATTGGGACTATAGACAATGTACCACCACTCCTGGCTAATTTGTCTTTTTTTCTTTTCTTTTTATTTTCTTTCTTTCTTTCGAAAGAGTCTCACTATGTTGCTCAGGTTGGTCACCAACTTCTACCCTCAGGGGAATGTCCCACCTTGCCTCCCAAAGCTAGGATTACAGGCCATGAGCTACCATGCCCAGACAAGGTAGTAGATTTAAAGTGCCTATAGTAGTGCCTCACTCATAGTAAGTACTACATGGACTTTAGCTATTAAGTTCTTCCTGCTATCAGACTTCATTCACTTCTGTTACATTTCAAGCCATTGTTTTTTGTTTCATGATCAGAGACAGCGCCCAGAAGCTCATGATCCATCCTAGAATAGATCATTTGGGCCACCAGAGGCCCATGAAAGCAGATTCTTCCTCTCTGTATTCTCTTTCCAGGTCATCGAATCTCAGTATCTTTTTTTCATAGGAACCCAGCTATGAACAGACAGGGGGGAACAGGGATTGGTCTGGAGCTTTCAATGGGGATACTAGGAATTAGCAGAAGCTGCAGAGGAGTGGAAACTGCTCTGGGGAAATAGGGCCCAAGGGAATGAAAGTGGACCCAAGTACCTGGGAAGAACACCCTAAATTTATCCCTTGCTTTTTATCTATGGAACTCTAAGCACTTCTTTTATGATGGAGGAACAATCAGCCTGCTCCTTGGACACATGGAAATACTCAGACTGTCAGAGACAGCCTGAACCTCAGAAATCACCGCCACCTCACACACCACCACCAAACACACACACACACACACACACACACACACACACACACACTATGCAAAGGGGGAAAGCCCAAGGTCATAGGGATTATTAAGCTGGACTCAGACCCAGCCCTCAGGCCTGACAACTTTCTGCTCTAAGGGATTCCTACTGCAGAGTAAGAAACACAGGCAGCCCAAGATTCTATAGCCTTGCCTGTACATGGCAACAGAAAAAGAACAAGTATCTGGTTCAGATGGTGGTTGTGCAGGGCCAACTACTAACCTCCAGGCTTTCACATTCAAGGGTGGGCCTGGAGAAATCTGGAGAAATGTGTCCACAGCCTGCAGAAAATACTCCTACCACAGGCAGCTAAGGACATATTCCCCTACACCACCCCATGGCCTCTGACAGCTGTCACAGCCACGTGTAGAGGTGATCAGGCACAGCCTGTGTGGCCACCCTCTGCTCCAAGCATCCAGGCCTCAGAGAAGTCCATCCCACTGGGTCTGCCCCCAGCTCCTGTTCAGGGCCCCAGTTTCAGTCCTGGCCCTGATTGTCTGGGGCAGATGCAGGCTCTGTGCCATCTGGCCAGCTGGAGGGGGAGAGGGGTGGGGCCATGGCCAGCTGGGCTGCCCAGAGCAGAAGGGGGGGATCTCGTTAAGACGCACAATTAGCCGCCCTGCCTTTGATCTGGGACAGGGACTGCCAGCATCTAAGTGGAGTCAGCTGCTGTTACAGGCCACAGCCAAACAGCCAGGAAGGGGCTGGGGGAGGAGGTTCGGAGGGCAGGGAAGGAGAGAGGATTTAGGAGCCAGTGGGAACTAGGAGGAGTTTGAGAAGCTTGAGCCCTGCCCATTCAAGTCAAAGAGGGAGGAAAGGGGAGAGGTCTGGTCTCCATTCCTTCCATGCAAATATTCTGTGTATGCTTGTGTGCCTGGATGGAGAGAGAGAGAGATATTAGTGTGCATGTGGGAACACTTAGGTGTGACACTGAATGGAGCCACACACTTGAAAAAAGTGTGTGTGTATGTGTGTGTGTGTGGCAGTATTGTTTCTTTGAGAACTCCCCTATGGCACCAGCTCACCTCTCTGGGCACACAGTGGGAGTTCATGTCGGCCTTGCAGCTTGGGCAATGGTATAGCAGGGAATTGGGTGCAAGCTGTAAAGTAGCTGGCCTGCATTCAAGTCCTGGCTTGAGGGCTCACTTTTAAGCTGTGTGACTAATGGCAAATAACTCAACCTCTCCTAGCTTCATTTCTAAAATAAGGATAATATATAAATAATACAACCTCCTGAATGGGTATGGTTTGAGGATCCTAAAGCATAGATAAAGTGCTATAGTGCCCAACACATAACAGGTGCTTAATATTTATGGGCTAATTTATTGGATGTCATTAAAAATATAGGATTCTAGATGATCCTGGAATATGAGTCCCTGTGCCTCAGTTTCCCCATCTGATCACCTCTCCAAGCCCTGGAGACCTAGGCATAATACCAAGATTCTCTGAAAGTGAATATAAAAGGTAGGTGGGAGAAGAATGAGTCAGGAGAGCAGATCCTGGACAGTTGAACCGCTGATTTCCCCTGGGCTGGAAGCCCAGCTATAGGCCACGAGGCTTCACAGCCCCCTTTTCCATCTGAGTCTGGGACTTAGGGAAGCAGTGCCTACATTGTGTGGGAGATCCTTGGGACAGGCCCACTTTTTGAATCTACTGCACTCCCCTCTCTCAAACCTCTCCCTGACCTCTCATGCCCCTTTCACTGGCCTGAGCCCAGCCCCCAGTATAGTTCCTTCCTCAAATTTCCCTCTTGTGCCCACATCCTGAGACAGATGGAAGCATTCTCTGTTCTCACAGTGTAGGGCTCCCCTCTTCTATTAGCACCTAACCCAGGTACAAACAGTCTGTGTCCTCAGTACAAAAAGCTGGGATAGCAGTGCCATCGGCACTTAGATTATTGCTGCCCCTGGGTTGGGCAAAACAGCCAGCAAGGGCTTTGGGCCCTCCCACGGCTTTTTCTGACCCTCTCTAGCCCCTGCGAGACCCCATCCCTTCCTCCCACCAGGACTGTTTGGCTAGGTAAAACCCCAGTATATGCCTCCCTTTCCCAGACTTGTCCACTCCAGATGTTCAAGCACTCTTACCCCTCCCTCATTTATCAGACCTGCATCCTTCCAGCCCAACCCATCTCAAGGAAGGTATCAGGACAATTAGGTGACATTAAGGAAGGCCCAAAAGACTACCTCCTCCATCCCCGATAGTCTCTGAAATTTAAATGTGGCAGAATCCACTTTTAAGAGAACCCCCTAGTAACCTGGGTCAGAAAAAGAGTCAACACCCGGATTTCCACTTGGGGGAAACTGAAGTCACCTATCCCCACAAAGGAAAATCCGTAGTTTGAAAAAAAGGGGAGACTTCTTGTGGAAGAAAACAGACCAGGGTCTGGTTGCCACCAAGAGTAGCCTCGTGGGATTCAGATTTAGCTAGTTGCCCAGGAGATAGGCCAAGGGGGACCAGGATATGGAGAGAGAAGTGCAGTGGTAGCCAGTGGAGAAGGGGAGTGGCAGATTTCTTTCCAGAAGCCCAGAGTCTCTTCTAAGGAGGGTGAGGTAGAGGAGGTGTGAGACATCTCAGTGGGGTTAGGGGCAGCAGAAGCCACAGAGGTAGGGTGGTGTTCTGAGGCTGAGGAAGGAGCAGCCTACTACCAGAGCCCAGGAGCAGCTGTCCCAACCCTTCCTGTGCGGCAACTGGATGCCTCCCTGCCCTGGCTAGCCTCAGCAAGTCTCCCCCCTCCACCCCTAACCTCGTCCCCCCAGATCACCTCCCACTTATTAAACTGCAGGTGAACCCAGGAGTGCCTGGCACCCCGCCAACCCTGCGGGGTTACACCGCTCCAAACTTGCCCCCAAGCTTCAAAGACCCCAGGTCCTTCAGCTGGCCACAGAGGCCTGACAAGGTGAGCGAATTAGACCTCCTGGGTTCACTCAGTCCAGAGGGAACAGGAGGACCAGAGGGGACACTTAGACCCAGGAGAGAGAAAAAGCTCGCCTTGTTGCCTTGCCTTGCCTAACCCGAAGCGGCAAGGATGAGAACCTCAACGCCTGCCCAAGTCCCCAGTGAGCAGAAACCAAAGCAAGAGCTGCAAGAGTTCTCTCCGGGGACTCCAGGGCCTCAGAGGGAAACCGGGCTGTCGGGACCACGGGTGACCTAGAAACCCAAGGGGCTGGAGCGAGCGCGCGGCGGCGGTGAGCGCTGGCAGGTCTCGACCGCGGTTTGAATGATGCAGAGGCTGGCAGGGGAGGAGAGGGTCGTGTGGTCCGGATGGGGCGAGCTGGTGGCCGGGGTCCGGCAGCCGGCAGCCGCTCCTGGACGGCTGAAGAGGTGCGGATTGCGGCAGGGCGAGCGGGGCGGGAGCGCGGGACAGGGTGGGGACGCCCTCTCTGTGAGCGGCGCGGCTGGGGCCAGGAGCCGTCTGCCGCGGCCCGCGGGGATTAGTTCGCGGCTGCATGCCGCCACACGCGTCGGGCTGGGCTCGGCCCGGGTAGAAACAGCGCCCCGGGCGCGCGGGGGAGGGAGAAAGGAGCGCGCGGGGGCGGGGCGGGCGGCCTGTGGCTGGCTTGGGGGAGGCTGAGGTGGCCCAAGATTTGGGGTCCCACAGGATGCAACGGGGTCCTGGTGAAAGGGAAAGGCTCTGGCTTTCTAAGTACTTTCCAAAATTGGGGTATATTAGACCCTGATTCCTCCAGATGCCCGGGGACCCAAGGCTACAGGGTACAGGGGTACCCCACCTGCTCACTGTCAACTTAGAATTTGAGAAGTCCCAAGGAACCAGGGCTATGAGGTCCTCATCCCACTCAAGCAGCTGGGAGAACACATAGATACTCAGCTAGGCCTATCCATGCAGGGCCCCCATCTTTCCGGAACACCTGAGTCAAGGCCTAAGATACCAAGCAGGCCAGGATGTGGTTGTAAGTGGAAGTGAGTGATGGAACATCCTGCCATTTCCAGCCCAAGCCACTCTAGGGATCATCAGGGTAGGCCCTGGGACACCTAGAATTCTGTAGAGAGGACAAGGAATGGACTTCAACTTCTCTGAGCTGTGAGGGAAAGAGGAGTCCACAGGACTGTCAGGCCTGTGGGATGGGAGCCACCACACACAGGCCCACACAATGAGTGTCTCTGATTCAGAGAGTTTTTCAGGAGTGGCAGAGGATGGCACAGAGGTTGATGGTGTACCCCACCAGTAATAGCTTCTGCAGAAGCAAAGACATTTTGCCTGCCCAGGCTTCCCCCCCCCCCCCCGTGCACCATTGGCAGAAAGTCCCTGAACATTTCTTGTGCTGAGTTCTTCCTCACAGGCTCTCCATCCTAAGTGTGGTTTACTAAGTAGAGGCAGGTGACAGATTTAATTATTTCCTGGGCCTGGAGATATGTGGTATCAGTGATAGAGCAGGGTGACCTAGAAGTCCAGTTCTTAGGCATGGAATCTGCCACCCTCAGTCCACACAGCCCAAGCTAGAGCCACATCTGCCCCATTTGCCTGTGACCTTTCTGAGATCAGAAAGAGACAAGAGAGCAGCATGGCTGACAGATGGGCACATGGGAGAGGGTGTTGGCAGCTTGAGGGAGTGAGTTAGGGATGGCTGGGAATAGATTCTGGGATGGAGGTTTGGGATGGGGCAGGCAGGGAGACAGAGGGGCAGGGGTGGAGGGCAGCTACCTCTGCTGAAGATGGGACTCTCATAGGGGATCTTGTTTCGAGTCTCGAGACTAGAGCAGTTCCAGCGCTGGTCCCGGAACTGGTGTTGGCACTCATGGATGGCAATCTGGATGCCCTGGATGGCTGAGGCGGCCACATCAGGGTGACGCACACACACCTCCATCTGCCGCCGGCTCAGGCCCGGCAATGTCAGGCACACTGTGTTGGCGTTCAGCACAGGCTCCGGGGGGAGGCGGAGGCCCAGGATATCGTTGGGTGCTGACCTGCAGGCATGTGAGTTGGGGTGTGTAAGTGTTTTGGGGGGCCAGTAGGGCCCCATCTAACAACACACTCTGTCCCAAGGCCATAATCACTCTGTTCCAACCCCCACTTCGGAAGGTTGGGCCCATCTACATTCCTAAACATTCTTCTTTCTTTGACCTCCTTACTTTTGTCCCTCCAAAACAACCCACCCAGTGGCACACCCACACAGGTAAACATGTAAATGCACACACATCTGCTGTGCCCGAATGCACAGCATTTCATAAGTACATATCCAGGCATAGATGCTTATGTACACAGGGTCCCCCAAGAATCCAGTCCCAAAGACATTTCAGATGGTCATATTCATGCAGACACACATCTGCACACATTGTGGTGGACACACAGACCCAGAAACACTTATGCACAGGCACACTGCATTGGTCATAGTTACAGGCACACACAAGGACACTCATATTTGCACATGCGTTCATCTTAACATACATTGACCCATGAACTTTCATAGTCACACACACACAAATATGTAAACTGCTGTTTACTGACACATCTTGCTGGGATAAAGGGTGCACTTGATCTTACGCACACACAAATGCACATACATCCAGCTCTTCTAGTCTCTCACTGACCCCTCCTGGGCTACCTGCTTCAAGCCCCCCAACTCCTGCCCCTTCCAGAGGGCAATCTGCAAGGTGGAGCCAGGCAACTTGAGCTTAATCCTGGGGTGAGAGTGCATTCTCCCAACGTGGCAAAGACCCTAGATTGGCACTTGTTCCCCCCACAGACAGCTCCCTTTCTTGTTGCCATCCCTCTCCTGGGCACTGCCCTGACTCCCTAGACTGCGCATATCCTTGTCACCAGTCCAACTCACTCCTGTGAGGGTGCTCACTGTCTTTCGTTTGGAACCAGTACTTTCCTGTGACCCTATCCCTCCCTCTTTCCAGGGTCTTTTGCCCAGGCAGGAGCACCACAAGCCCCTTCCACCCGCCAGGGTCCCAGCTCTCCAGGAGGCGGAGCATGAGGTGAAGGCTCACCTGGGCACGGCAGCAGCCAGCAGTAGTAGGAAGAACAGGAGCGCCCAGAGCGCGGGCCGCGGCTGGGGCTGGGGTCGGAGCCGCAGCCAGGGGTGAGGGTGGGCGCTGCCCATGGCGCGCAGGCCGTGACAGGCTGGAAGTGGGGGGCTCACAGCCCGGTGGGACTGGCGAGCCAAGGCCGGCGGCGCATGATCGGCTGGGGTAGGGGCGCTGCCACACACGGCTCCAACTCGGGTCAGAGCAGACGGCGCCCGCCTCCCAGCTCCATGGGGCAGCGCCCCCGGGCACCGCCCTCGGGGGGGGGTGGGAGCGGGCGAACCGGGCACCTCCTGGCACAGGGGTCCGGGGAATTTCCCGAGGCCCCCCTTCGACAACTCCCTGTGCCTCTCGAGGATAAGGGGGGCCCCGGAGGTGCAGCGGGCTGGGGACGCGAGGCCGGGGTGCCAGGGAGCCTGCGCTTCCGAGGGCGTGCGAGGCGGACGGGGTGGGGGTGGGGGGTGCGGCACTGTCTGTGCCGGGTCCCACCGCCTGGAAAGTGACTGACTGTCCCAGCTCAGGGAGCTCTGCCGCCTCCTATTTCCTCCCCCCACCCCCCATTTAGTGTCTCAGGGCTCTACCCCACGTGACGTCACGACTGGGGGGGGGTGGAGGCGTGTACACGTCCCGAGGCCACCGCGTCCGCTCGCGACTGGGGGTGGGAGCCGCTGTACTGAGGGCGGGGAAGGAGAGGTGCTGGGGTCTGTGCGCGTGTGCTCAGGCAGATGCATGTGCACTGGGCGAGGGTTTGTGTGGGGAAGGTGTTACTGCAAGTGTGTGTGCCTGGCAGAGACGCAGCTGCCGAGGAGTGCCCCCCACCCCACCCCAATACACACACCTGCAGGGTCTGCGGGGGAGGGCTGGCCCCTCTACTGACCTCCTCCACCTGAGGAGGTACTGCCTCCCGGCCTGCCTAGCATGTAAGGCAGGGTTGGGGTCCTGCAAAGGGGTTTGGTAGCCTCTGGCTCTTTCTTTTGCTATGTGACCTTAAACAGGTGCCTTCTGCTCACTGAGACACCCTGTGCCCTGTGTGAAATGAAGTTAATGAGGCCCACCTCATCTGATCAGTGAGCCAATGAAGGCAAAAGCATCACCTCAGGCCTCCAGTAAATGCTTGTTTGGAAATGGAGCACCCTGGTATGGTACACCCTGGGAGAGGGATTAGAGAACCTTTTCATTCTAAAAGAGGTCATCTCAATGAACCCCTTTTTATTTAACAAGAAACTCTCCCTGAGGCTCAGAGAGAGTTATATCTTTCTTAAAGTCACACAGCAAATTAGTTGAAGAACGAAAATCAAATACAGTTCTCCTGACTCCCAGTGCAGCCAGGGCTGCTTGTGCCTGAGGATGCTCTGAGTCCTACCCTGGCCCCACCTGCATATGGTCCTCCAGGAGTGCCCCAACACCAGCCTTCTAGCTCATGCCTACTCCTCTCTGGGATGGTTTCTTGTCCACGCATCCCAGGTGAACACTGGGCCCCTCCTCAATGGGTCCAGGCCAAGGCCTGAAAGCTACAGGGTAGAAAGAAAATGCTCTTCCTTCTGTGTCTAGTTCTAACCTGGCCCTAATAGTGAATCTTACTCTTGCTGTGGCCTCAGCATCCTCCTCTGTAAAATGGGCACAAGCCTCCCTCTCTACACCCACACATTCCTTCCACCCAAGTGCCCCCTTTCTCTGAAGAGAGCCCCTTCTGGCTTAGGGACAGAACTGTAATGGAGCCTCTGGGCTCAGAGACAAAAGGGGCCCATTCCTGGAATTGCCCATCCCTGGGGAATTGGAGGAGAGGGGTGGGGCCTTCCTTGTCCTCAGACTGTCAGGTGGTGGGGGCAGCCCGAACAACAGCAGGCTGACGGCATCTTCCCCCTCCTTTCCCCCATCTCTGCCGGCAGCCACCGCAGCTGTCAGGAATTAAGGGCTTGAGGCTGCTGGGGGTGGGGGTGGGGCAGTGGAGGGGAGCAGTCTGGCTGGACAGCAGGAAAACAGCCAGGGGCAGGAAGCAGACTGCCTCAGCCAGAGCCTTGTTTGACCCCAGCTGCCCCCTGCCCTCCCTACTCTTCCCCACCATGCTGCAGAGGAAGGGACATGGGTAGGGACAAGGTAGGACCAGACTTAGCATAGGACAGAGGCAAGAACCCAGAATGAGAAAGGGCACCAGCAGGCTGGAGCCATGTTCTCATTGGCTGTTGGGAAAACCAAACCGAGGCCTAGAAAGTATTCGGAACAGGTCCGATATGACACAGAGAGGGGTTCATAATCTGGTTGCAGATCGCCTTGCTCCCTGTCCAGTGCTCACACTGACAGTTCCCACGCTTGAGGCATCATATGTATTCCCTGAGGGGAAGCCATTGTGGGAAATAGGGATTCCAGGCCCCACAAAGCTGAATCATCCTTTCCAGGGAGAAGGCCTGGGATTCTGCATTTCTAACCAGTATCCCAAGTGATTTTGGTAGGGCCCACCTTTGAGTAATGTGGCTAATTTAGTTGAACAGCTGATTTTTGTCCTTTGACCTCCGTCTAACAAGGGAGGGTCTCTTTGCTCCCACACTCCACTTTTCATAAAACATAGAGGTGTAATGGAGACAGAAAAGATCTATTCTTTGAAAACCCAGGAGGCAAATAATGATACCCAAGGCTTGCACTCAAGCATAGTTTTGGCCTGATGTCATGAGGGTCTAGGAGTGCCTAAGTCTGGGACATTTCTTCTTAGTCCAGGGAGTGGAGGGTATATGCAAGCACAGAGCATGGGCATGTATATGGATAAGGCCCAGAGAAAGTGTCTGCAGCTAGGGCCTCAGCCCCATATGACCCACACTATGGCCAAGCCCCTATCAGCAGTCTCCAGAACCCGCCCTGGCCCTGCCCCTGCCCTGGCCCTTAGCCCAGTCCCAACCCCCGCAGCCACAGCCAGAGACCACAATTACAGGGGCCACTGGCTGGGGTGGGGGAGCATGGGGGATGAAAGGCAGCTTAGAGAATGGTTCCAGCTGTGGCAGCTCTGGAGGAGGTTGCAAGGAAGGAGGGCTGGGGAGGCACCAGGGTGGGAACAGGTGGGACCCTCACAGCCCCAGCCTAGCCCAGTCCAGCCCTGGCTCAGTCCTGATGCTCAGCTGAAGTCTGTATTAGTGAAGAAGAGAGAGAAAGAGCCCCAGCCCACTGGGGGGCCCTTCCACTGTTATCCAGGTCTTAGGGATCACCTCCCCACCCAGCAAGGTAAGGGGGAACAGCTTGCTGCTTCATCCCCCAAACTCCTAATATGTTTGGTCATTGTAGGGAAAGGGAAATGTTTCCTGAGTCCTTGGCCTCAGGCTGATCTAGCCTTCCACCCAACCTCCTCACCCATCTGCTTGCCTCCCTCCTGTTCCTGATGTGGTCACACACATCTGGGGTGCTTCTGTGCTCTTTTCCCCCATTTCCCCTGTTCCACATGTTCCCCACAACCCCGCCAGCAGGGACCTTGATGGCTTACACTGCATGGGGCTAAGCAGCTGGGTGAGCAAGGGGGGAGGCCAGTGATGGGAGCGCTCTGAGCTGTGCCTCCACCCCTTTCCAAGGCAGCACTATGAGAACACAAGGCTGCCTCTGAGCTCAAAGAGGACAAGGCTGATGGTCCCATTGATGCCTGCTGGACCACGGCATAGAAAGCAGTTCCCAGACTCCCGCCAGGCTTGATCACAAAAGATGGACATTGACTATATGGCTACCAGTTTAAAAATTGAAGTGCACTGTCACAATGTATGAAGATCAGGTACTCATATTTCATGACAGGAAGATTGAAGCTCAGACAGGTTAATTGACTTGACCAGAGTCAAGCATTTTTCACTGTACCGTACTACTTCCTCTGAATTCCTTCTACCTTACTTAGGGTTATGTCAGTTCATAACTGCCCCCATTTCCTTCTGTGGCATCATGGAGGAAAATATCCAGCATCACCCACCCCATCTTCTTCTTTTTTTTTTTTTTAAATTAAGACGAAGGCTGGGCACCAATAGCTCAGTATTTAGGGTGCCAGCTACATGCTGTGGGGCTGCTAAACAACAACAATAATAGGCGGGTGCTGTAGTCCAGCTACTAGGGAGGCTGAGGCAAGAGGATCACTTGAGCCCAAGAGTTGGAGGTTGCTGCGAGCCATGGCATCATAACTCATAGCAACCTCAAACTCTTGGGCTCAAATGATCCTCTTGCCTCAGCTTCCCAAGTAGCTAAAACTACAGGCACCTGCCACAACACCTGGCTATTTTTTTTAGAGACGGGGTCTTGCTCGTGCTCAGGCTGGTCTCTACTGAGCTCAAGCAATTCATCCGCCTCAGCCTCCCAGGGTGCTAGGATTACAGGCGTGAGCCACCGCGCCCGGTTACACCCACCCCATCTTATCACTGTAGGGCCTGACAGTGGTAGAGAGTGTGTCCCAGTCCTACATCAGGGCCAGTCCAGATGTCTCAGGCAATTTAGAACCAAAACTAGCAGCTTAATCCAAGCGACCTACAGGTCTTGCTTCCTTCCAGTCCTACGCTCTCCTATCCACCGCTCTCTTGAGTTCCCCAGGTGTCCTGCAGGTTGTCACTCCCTGTTAGTAAGGAAGCTGGGCTCTGCGTGCCCCCTGGTGGTCTCTTTGAGAAAAGCAGGATCTTTTCTTTTCTTTTTTCTTTTTTTAAAGGTAAGCACATAGCTTTGGGGAAGGCAGAGTTGTGATTATAAACCCTGCCCTCATTGAGCTTCATTTCTCTTTGTGGAGCCCACAGTGTAGTTCCACTCTCCCCCTTGTTAGCATAATCTCCTTTGGTCAAGAGATTCTGAATCCATTTTCTTCATGACTTCCCCAAGGCTGAAGCCTTTGATCTGAGGGAGCCAAGAAACAGGAAGGAAAACCCAGATGCCCCATTCTTCCTACTGAAGCCTGACATTGTGGGACATTGTTGGGGAAGGATGAATATACCGGACACCATGGTTAAGTTCATCTAAGTTCTCGACCTTCCTAATGCCGCAGCCCTTTAATACAGTTCCTGTGGGTTGAGACCCACAGGTTGAGAACCGCTGATCTAAGATGAGTTCCCCTTCCTTTCATTTGAAGAACTCTACTTTCCTCCCTGTGCCCCATTGTTTTAGGATGGCTACCAACCCCAGTCATGGTAATACATCTCCCTGGACACCATTATTGGTTCAGGGTTGGGCAAATGATAAAGCCTAAGTAATCAGGGTCTTCCTTGGGCCTTGTGTTAGAGATAACTGGGAAGGTCACTCTTCTTTTTTGAATCACCAGCTCTAAGAAAGGAGACATAGAGCTGTGGTGAGGAGAAAGGCTCCTGAGGAGAGATGAGGACAGTATTCAAAGAGAGGCAGAAATAAGCACTAACAATAGATGTAAGGGGAATGAAGCAAGGAGACTGAGGTGCTTTCAGCTGTACCTAAATTCAGATTTTACCCCTAGACTTCCAGGTATAAGAGCCATTGATCAATTCCCTTTGGCCTCAACTAAATTTTGGACATCTTCATTTACAATCAGGGCCTGCCCAATACCTGCAAAACACCATCTCTCCCTACTCATTTTCATAGTAACTACCAACTGTTAAACATAAATTTGACACAAATTATTATGTGTCAAATGCTATGTTAAGTGCTTGCATATCTCAAAAAAGAAATCCTTCCAACAATCTTATTAGAGGGTGGGATGGATTACAGTGGCTGCAAATTCTTTGCCACTCCTTCCATTAAGAGGTGTAAGTTATTTCCCCTCCTTTTGAATTTTGGCTGGCGGGCGGTGCCTGTAGCTCAGTGAGTAGGGCACCAGCCCCATATGCCGAGGGTGGCGGGTTCAAACCCAGCCCTGGCCAAACTGCAACAAAAAAAAAAATAGCCGGGCATTGTGGCGGGCGCCTGTGGTCCCAGCTGCTCAGGAGGCTGAACAAGAGAATCGCATAAGCCCAAAGAGTTAGAGGTTGCTGTGACCCGTGTGACGCCATTGCACCCTACCCGAGGGCGGTACAGTGAGACTCTGTCTCTACAAAAAAAAAAAAAGAATTTTGGCTGGCTCTGTGACCTATTTCAACCAAAAATTATAGCAATGCTATATAACTTCCAATACAGGACCCTAAGAAGAGGTTTAGTTTGTAGCTTCTACCTTCAAGCTTGGTACACTCTGACTTCTGAAAGTCAGTCTTAGGTAAGAAGTCCAATTGCCCTAAGGCCACCATGCTATAAGGAAGCCCAATCTAGACCCATAGAGAAAACTGAGATTACCGGAGAGCTCTGAGGTTCTAGAAACATGCATTAGGTCTCTGGCAAAATGTAGCCAGGTGGGTAACTCCAGACATGGAGCAGAGCCATTCAGCCTAGTTCTAACAAACTATGGCCAAAAGAATCCTGAGAAATAATTACTTTGGGGTTGTTAGGCAGCAATGGATAATTGAAACAGGGTGCTATTCCTATTGTATAGGCAAAAAAAAACCTGAGGCTAAGTTGGCCTATGTTATAAACTTCTAGACAGCAGCACCAGCTTCAAACCCAGGGTGCCTGAATCCAAATCTCATGCTTTGTCTTACAGACCATGATGGGGAAGTCACTCCCCATTGCAGTACTTAGGCTGGAGGAAAGCTGGGGGCTCTGAATCCCGGGAGTTGGACTATGCTTTCCCCTTCTCTCTGGAGGAAGATGGGAGCATAAGTTTCAGCTCTGGAAAACCCAGAATTGCTTCTATGTCCCTTCACCTTCACCATCAGCTTCCTGAGAAGAACCAGAGGAAGGAAATATGAGGTTAGGTGCCAAGAGAAACCTAAGGACAAACTTGCTTCCTCTCCCATTAAGTGTGATTAGAATGCTGCTCTGGGCAGTCTTTTCAATGTTAATGGAAGTGAAGCTAGTTTTTATGGTAACAAAATCTGGTGGTGTTAATAACATATTTCCATCACATTATACAGTTTATAAAGTGCTTTAATCCTATGGGCTTGCATGGGCTCAAAATTCTACCCTTCAATTCCCCAGGAGTTAGAGAAACAGACATAATCCCCTAAAAATCAAGACAAGGGTTAGCTCCAGAACTGAACACATCAGAGGCTTCTGTCCCCTTTTCCTAGACCCTCCCTTTCACTCTATCCCTTTAACAAAAAAGAGTTGCTAGTTCTTCCCCACTTGCAGGTCCAGGCCCTGGTAGATGTCTGATAAGAGTGACCAAAAAGAGTGCCAAGGAAAGGTTTCCAGGAGAACCCAACCCAGTTGGAAAGGGACAGGATAGGGACCCAAGCTGATGACCCTGAGATTCTAGTTCCATCAAAGCCACCTCTCTTTACACATTGCTTCTAGAGCCTAGCCCATAGGGGAACAGCCTCCTCCCAAACTGTGGGTCCAGTCCTACTGGTTTAAATATTTTTATTGACACTAAATGCACCCACCCATCGCATAGCTGGCAGTTCTGAGGAGCCTCATATCCAGAGGCTTAAAGACTGACTTCTTTGGTTTCCACCTGGGGGGGCCAAGGACAAGGACAGCCGGTATAATCTCCCTCGGAAACGCCCCAGCGCCTTTGAGGCGCTGTCAGGCGCCCTTGGCCTTTGCAGGCAGCCATAGGTCTCAAGCACCCGTCCGTTTCCAGAGGCCTGGGAGATGGGCTTCGTCAGGGAGAGGCCGGGCCGGGCAGCGCCCCCTGCTGGAGCCCTGAGGTCCCGCAGTTAGTTTAGAGGCCAGGCGACCGGTCAGAGGCAGAGGCTGAGTTCCTTGCGCACGCGGCAGCGGTGGCACTGCACTACGCAGCACCAGTGGAAGCGACACAGACAGTTCTCCTCGAGCTGCACGCTCTCCTGGCGGTGCCCACGGCCGCAGCACAGCAGGTCGCAGCCGCTGAGGTCCGGGGCACTGCTATTGCAGGCGCGGCCACGCGTGCCTGGCGAGCCGGTGCGCCGGTTGGGGGCGCAGAAGTCCGGTGAGTCGGCAGCGTAGAGGAGGTCGGCTCGGCCCGGTGGCTTGAGCGTGCGAACTGCAGGTAGCAGGGCCTTGCCATCGTTGGTGCCCATGACGCGTGAGGCGCCGTGAAAGCGCTCAAGCAGGCGCGCGCCCACTTCGCGGAACGGGGGCAGCTTCTGCCAGCAGGTGCGCAGCGCACAGGAGCCCGACAGTCCGTGGCACTTGCACTCGGTGCGCGTATGGCTACGCACGGCCTGCGAGGAGCAGAGGGGCGCGTGGATGCGGTCAGAGGAGGGACAGAAAATAAGATTGGGAATAGGGTGTACAAAAGAGAGGAAAATACAGACCAAAAAAACCCCGCAAGGTGGGGTGCAGGCATCACGAAAGTGACAATTCAGAAGGAAGGAGGAGGAAGAACGAATGATAAGGATGGAGGAGTAAGAGAAGTGGGGCGTGGGAGGGCAGTATGTAGCACAGAGATCCCAGGATCCAAAGCCAGGGAGCAGGGGAGAAAGCAGAGTGGACAGCAAGGGGAAGATTCTGGAGGAGGGGGAGAGGTGGCAGCTGTGAGCCTAGCCCTCCTGCCAGCCTGGCCCCCTCATGGCCTCAGGCAGGGCTGAGCAGAGACTCAGAGCCAGCTGCCTGGGCTGGGCGTCTGTCTTCTCCACCCCTCTCCAACTTTCCCCAACAGGTATGTGGGCCTGTCTGGACATTCCTCTTCAGCACCCCCACCCCCATGCCTCGCGCCCCAAACCCTAGAGGACACAGGGTGTGTGTGGTGGTGCCACTGGAGGACCCTAGAACTGAGGCATAGTGTGCAAGAGACCCCACTGAGAATGCACTACAGAGAAGGGATCCAGAAGTCCTCCCCCTTATTTGCTGTTTATCTCAAGCTGAGGTCAAAGATTCACAACCCTACTAGAGATTTATGAGTTAGATGACCCAGGAAAATCATCTCTGGAAGCTTAGAGCCTGAGGGCCAACTTGACCTACAGGCATGTGCCCTCCTCTCACTCCCTGACATCTCCCCTAAGCCCTTCCTGGAACCTGAGTTGCTCCTGGCCGCTAAGCAAGAGCTCCTGGAGCCCTCCTCATGGCAGAGAAGGGGAGAGAGGCTGCCTTAGCTCTGAGCAGGTGAGACCTGGTGAGGGGCAGCCAGCTGGCAAGGGCATCAGTTACAGCTGTGCTGGCCTTTGCCTGACCCCCTCCCACCTCCACTAGAATTGGCTTCTTGTCCTTCACTCCCTTTCAAGCCCCATTGCCCTTCAGGGCTGTTCTAGTGCTTTCTAGACCTCCCTTACTCCCTCCTGGCTTCCATACCTCCAGGCCCAGACCTTTGTCCCAACTTCTCTCCTGTTTTTCATCCACATTCTTGCCTCCCCCTTCCCCTGCCTCTCATCCCTCACGCCTCCCCTTCCCCTGCCTCAGCACCCCAAGCTTTGCTTCACTTGTCCTGTTTCGAATCTAGCGCCTACCTCCCTTGGGTCCCTACAGGCCCTCAGTACTATTTTCTGAGTATTCTCTCCCCACTCTGCTCACTGTACCACCCAGCATCAAGCCTTCCCAGATGCCCAATTTGCCCATTTTCTAGGCTGTGTGCCTCACCTTCCCGCATATCCATCCATGCTCCCAGCCAATGTTCCCTGCCCCTCAGCCCCTGCTCACTCCCACACACATTAACACACCCCTACACCCACACACCCTCACTAACAACCAACACTTCCACACACCCTCTTACACTTTCCTGCCCATACTCACCAGCCGGCCCGCCTCGTTGTTATGCAGTTGCACCAACGCGCGGATGTCTCCGCGTCCTCGCTTGTGCTGCGCGTCCATAAAAAGCCTGGACTTCTCATCCCCGAAGTCCACGTCGTCGCCGCAGCCTCCCCACTCCCACGCAGCGCTGCCTTCCGGGGAGCTGTGGGGGCCGGGCGGGCCTGGGGTGCCATACAGGCCAGAGGGCCGGGGCAGGGTACGCCCGCGGGGCGCCTGGCAGCCACACTGCAGCAGCTCGCCCATGGAACAGGCCTGCGTCACCGCGTGGCTAGCACCCGCCGCGGTAATCGCAAACACAAAAGCTGTCTCCCGAATATCTGCGGATACAGGGAAGGGCAGTCAACGGCAGGACCACGGCTGTGGCCGACACATGCGGTGACGGAGCCGGGTGGCACCGCAGTTAGGGCCTGGGAGACAGAATCTGGAGCAGGGTGCACAGACCCCAGTGGAGAGGTGGGGTTCAGGCAGCCTCCCCAAACCAGCTCCCAGCTCCTCCGGTCCCCCAGTGAAGAGAAAGCAGGCCCGCTCCTGTCACCTCCCCACACTGACCCTGCTGCAGGATTCGGCCAAAAGCCTTGCTGTGGCTGGAGCAGTTCCAGCGGCGGAATCTGAACTGGAACTGGCACTCTCGCACCCCCAGCCGTGCACCCCGGGCCAGCTCTGCCACCACTTCTGGCTCAGCCTGGCACAACTCAGCCTGCCGCCCAGCCAGCCGCCGTGCCTTCCTGCAGATGCTGGTAGGGTCCATGACCAGGGGGCTGCCCACAGCCCTGGGGAGCAGAGAACATCAGGTTAGGGATATGACCCTCCCCAAATAAAGGATTTAGGATGGAGGGGAGGAAGGCCCAATTCACTCAGCCCACAGCAAAAGCTGTGTCATGTCTCACCACCCTATCCCCTACTAAGCTTGAAATGCCTGTGTGGTTCTCTTACCATTCTGTGACTGTGTCCCCTCTTAACAAGATTCTAGACTAAATCTTGAAAATTGCTATAGACCAAGGAATCAGTCTTATCCTTCTGTGCACTTCTTCTTTTTTTTTTTTTTTTTTTTTTTTTTGTAGAGACAGAGTTTCACTTTATGGCCCTCGGTAGAGTGCCGTGGCCTCACACAGCTCACAGCAGCCTCCAACTCCTGGGCTTAAGCGATTCTCTTGCCTCAGCCTCCCAAGCAGCTGGGACTACAGGCACCCGCCACAACACCCAGCTATTTTTTGGTTGCAGTTTGGCCGGGGCCGGGTTTGAACCCGCCACCCTTGGTATAAGGGGCCGGCACCTTACCGACTGAGCCACAGGCGCCGCCCTGTGCACTTCTTCTTTAATAAATTCTTATAGGAATTTGACTCAAGGTGAAGGCAACTGGCCAGGTAGGCCAAGGTTAAAATTCAACAGGCCTGGCCCAAAAGGGAGACAAGGAAAAAATTAGCAGAAGAAAAACAAGAAGGCTGTGAAGGAAAGAAAGTATGTGTCACAGAGACACCAAAGAAAAGTAGACAGTGTCAGGGAAGCATCAGGTCCTAGTGGACCACATGCTGGATAAGTGTCAGCTTAACAGACTTAATAAAAGATGGAGGCAATTCCAGGGAGATAGAATGTCATGAAATTAACATGGCTAGAGAATGGAACTGCTAAAGAAAGTCTGTACACCTTCCTCTAGTCCAAGTTTCTCCTGTAAAATGGGCTGGGCTTTGATCTCTAGGGTGGGGGCCCTCCCACACTGATAACCTCTGTTTCTCTTAACTAGAAAGCAGGAGGAAGGAGTTATGGACCAAGTCTCTGAAGGGTTTTGGGGAAACAGGTGACAGTGACCCTTCTCCTGTTTCAGGGTCATTGGCCTTCCCAGAGCAGGATGGCAAGGAGACAGCCCAGTGCACTGGGGTGACATAAGTGATTGGGGAAGGGGGATGATGTTTGCCTTGGTAGGTGATGACTTCATGAGAAGTTCCACAAACTGTCAGAAATCCCTCCTTCTCCTGGCCTAAGGAGAGAGGGGCCAGACCCCAGAAGGTTAAGTCAGCTAGAGATTCATACCTAGGAAGAATGGCTTTAAGCTGATTGCTTCTATCCCAACATTTAGCTGGGATCCCTGTCTTGGAGGAATAAGTGGGCAGAGTACTTGGGAACCAGCAGTAATTTAAGACCACCCAAAAACCCTCCTGCAAAAGGCGGAAAAAGGACGCAGGACAGGGAGAGGCGGCAACAGGAGATAGCGAATGCAGAGAAGAATGGTGATAGTAAATGGTGCCAAAGGTCAAGGTGGCCTACTTTTCAGTTTTGTTTTAGTGCATATCCGTTCCACTGTCCCCATTTGCTCCACAAGTACAGGCTGCCCAGGCATGTTCTGGCCCCACAACAATGAAATGTAATGGTCTTAAACAGCAGCAAGAGGAATTTAGGTCTTAAAGGAGAACTCTCAATACTGAGGAGTGAGATGCTTAGAGGTAGTTGCAGAAAGATGTATAAGCTCAGTCCTTCAAGGTTTACTACTACTCCCCACATACACACATGATCAGGTTGCTGTCATCATCCCTACCCAAGTAGTTCAGAAACTAGACATCTCTCCTCAGTGGAGAGACTTACAGCACAGACCTTCTTTCCATCTCAGGACCTGCTTAGCACCAGTTCCTGTCTCTCCCCAATCTAGAGAAATAACAATGGAAGGAGCAGTGGAGAATGCGCTGGAGTAGGTTCCCAAAGGCCCAGGGACTTTGATAGTTGATCAGTCTTTCTGGATTTATCTATCTATATATCCCAATTCATTATAGAAAGTATTTGAGGCAGCTGCCAGCGTGATTGTACAGAGTCAGTAGACAAGACTATGAGCTTCTTGAGAGTTAAGTCTGTCTTATTTTCCTTTGAATTCCCTGGCTGATTTTAGGTACCTAATTCATATTATGAAAATGTTCATATTGTGAATTATGTGTTATATACGAATAATATATATAGTATATTATACTACAATGAACACCATTTAATACATGTTTTTGAATAAATTAATGAGTCATCTGGGGAGAAGGTTCTTATTTGAGCCCAAACCCTTGTCTACATGTTATTTCATGACTTCTAATTTGTTTCCTCAGACATTTTCTTTTCCCTTTGGAAAAGGGATTTGAAGGCAAGGAATAAGTCCTCTCTGAAGTTGTCTGTCTCCTCTCCTAGACTTGTATATCTAGGACACCACTTGGGAGTCCAGTACTCTGCAAATTCATCTTCCTACCACCCCTGCAGCTAAGCTCCCCAGTCTCCTCCTCAACCCTGCCCTCTGCTAACTCCCTGCTTTCCCAAGGTTGACTGGCCTTATCTTCCCAAGGTTACTCTGCCCCATCCTTCTCTTCTCCCTCCTCCTCTAGGAAAGCAGGAGGGACTGGGGACAAGCAAGGGAGAAAAGGCAAAAACCTCTTGACCTTGTCTTCTTCCCAGGGGCTAGAGACAGGGGAGGAATCATGAGGAATAGGAAGGGCAAGGCCTGTCAGGAGGTGGCGTTGGGGATGAGGGGCTGCCCCAGAGCCAGTTCCTGGTCTGGGTCTGGCTCCCTAGGCTGGCTGGCTGCCTGGGAACTAGACTTGTTTACGAGCTGATTAGGAGGAGGATGGGCAGTAGTAGCAGCTAGAATCCCAAGGGACCAGCTCATTCCCTGCCCTCCTGTCCTCTCTCCCATCCTAAGTACATAGGAAATGAAGCTCCAGAAGAGGCATGGCAGGGGGCATTGGGCAAAACACCAAGTCTTGCTTCTGAACGCTCTTTTCCATCAGCTCTGTGTGACCTGAGCCACTCTGGGCAAGTCAGCTCCCTTTCGGATTTCAGAAAAATGAAAAGTTAGCAAGAGAGGCTTATGTACACCCTTTAACTTTAACATTCAACTCCACATCAAGTAATAAATCCCCCACCTGCCCTCTCTGTTTACCTCCCCTCCTTCATTTCTTTCTGCTTCCTTAGAGAGTGAAGTCTGCTTTTTGCACTTCTGGGTCTGCACTGGCCTGGGATCAGCCCAGAGAAGATGGAGCACAGTAGTGGTAGGAAATGTATGGTAAATAGGATCTGATCAAGCAGCCATTCCCAGGCATAGAAAAACTGAGGCCAGACCTAAAAGAAATCAGCATGTGGAGAAGAAAGGACAGCATAGTACTGGTCATCCTAATTGATTGGCCTGCACCAAGATCTCCGTCCCAAGCACCATAGTCGGTAAGATCAATGGCATTGGGGCCAGACAGTTCCTACTGGCAACATGTAAACCTAAGCCCTGGAGGCCCCAGGGTGCTGCCCTAACCTACCTTTCTATCTCAATTCAGAGGGCCAAAGAGAATGCCAGAGACCGTCAAGTCTAGCCCCACCACCTCACCCTCGTTATGCCAGGGAGCAATATGAAAGGAGAGGTGACAGAATGCTCCACTTAATGAAAGGATCCCCATTGCAAGAAAAATCAGGTGGATATTTAAAATACCCAAGAAGTCTGGAGGGAAACAACAGGTGGCCTGTCACACCATCCCCCCACATATCTTCTTACTCCTAACAAGGTTGCCTAACTCTGAATCTATCCCAGATCACACCACAAAATTTCTAGACTCAGAGCCATCCCTTTTGTACCCCTTAAGTCATCAAATTTTAGCCAGCATCTCCCCAAGTTCACCTCTGATCCCACTTGCCCTGAGGAACCTCTAGGCCCCAGACTGCACCAATAGCCCCATCACTCCAGCTGTCACTCATTTTGCCCATGCTTGTTATCCTGCCAACAGCATAATTAACTGTTCTTGTTTGCTTGTTTTCTCTCTCCAATTAGGTATAAAGCTCATTAAAGACAAAAATCTCACAAGTGGGCATGATGTCAATGGCAGAGTACACTCAGGGCTTTTGAGGCCCATCAGCCTTGGGTTTGGATCTGTCCTTTACTTTTTCTGTGATGCTGAATGAGTCCCTAGCATGTGAAATTGGCATTTAGCATTTGTTGGATGGATGATGAGACTTAACTTTCTGAGCCTCAGCTTGCTCCACTGTAAAATGGAAATAATACCTTCTTACTTCCCAGGTTACATACAAGAAGGACCTGGCTTGAACAACTGTTTTTCATCTTCCCACTAATACCATTATGCACATTTTGGGTCTGCACAGTGCAGGACAAACAGGTACAGACAGCATTTGTGGATTGCTGATAATACCCTTTGCTCCAATTTTCTGCCCTTACTTCTCAGCATGGAGCTCTGTGTCCCCTCCTCCTCCTACTCCATCTAGCCCTGCTCATGGACCAGATGCACCCAGAGGACCCCCCTTTTCCCAGGAGGCACTCTTGGTGGGGATTATTGAGACAGAAGAGGTCACAAGCCCTTTGGATACTCAGCCTTCTCTGAGAGTCTTATAACTGGCCTCCTTCTATTTCTCCACCCCTACTCCCAAGGTCCCTAGACTGACCCCACCTCCCAAAAGCCAGAAGAGGGAGGCCTGAGCCCTGGGGCTGTGGGTGGGGGCTGCATAGGGTGGGGGAGGTGGGTGGTGGAGAAGGGGAGAAAAATGTTGCCTGACTGCTGCTGAGGCGGCTAGGCCCGGGCCTGTGCCCGCCAGCCTGTCCTGTCCTGCTCTGTCTAACTCAGTAATTATGGCTCCCCTCCCCCAGACCCTACCCCCTACCCAACCACCACATCAAAGCCAGTGATGCCCCAGCCCATTAACCCCTGCCTCCCCACTGCCCGCCAGTGCCCCTAAACTACCCTGCCCTACCTCCAGCCCAACTTGGTTCCCTCTGTCCTTCCTCACACTTCTCCCTCATCACTCCTAGCAGAGGCAGGGGCTTCCCCTCCCAGACAGACGTTGCTGTGCACTGGGCTTCTACTGGTCAGGGCTGTGGGAGCAAAGGAATGGGCAGATGGGCTTCTGCCAGATGCCTGGAGGAAACTGTTATTAGCCTTCTGCTTTCCCAGATTGGGGTGCAGGCACCCTCTGAGGGCGGGAAGGGACAGCAAGCAGAAGAAGCACGTGGAAGGCCCCATACCCCTTTTCTGATCCCCCACTGTACACAGGGATAAGTGCAGTGTCAGCCTCAGTCAGTCCTCAGCTACCAACATTCTGAGTGGCCTTGAACAAATCACCTCCTATCCCTGGGCTTGCTGCCCTCACCAAATAGGTGAGAATAGATCAGGCAATTTCTAAGTCCTTTCTGGATCTAACTTCTGAATTAATAGAGGGCTCAGAGCTGAAGGAACTAGCCCAACAGGCCAAGATGGAGAAGGGGAAAGGCTTCCCAGAGACCTTTCCTTCAGCTCCTCCTGCGGCAGTTCTGGGGAAGCCCCAGGTGGCACCCTGCCCAACCAGGAAGGAGGGCACAGGCCAGAGGGTCTGTCCACAGAGGACAGGCGCCTGCGGTCCCTGAGTGCCTCCTGCTCTGGCTGGCGGTCCCTGTTGCCAGTCTGCCCATGGCCTGGCTGCCTGCCCTGCCTTCGCCTCATCCCCTCCACAGCTGCGTTTCTCCATCAAAGTGCACATTCTGGAATCTCCCTCTCTGGGCCTGGTGATCAAGCCTCCCACTGACCTCCCCAGACCAACTCCTGGCTTCCGATGAGAATGAAGCAGGAGGGGGCTGCACCCCCCAGGAAATGTCACAGTGCCAGGACTCTGGTGGGCTCAGGGCATGCTCTGGCCTGGATCAGGCCAGCCTCCTATTGCCCCTGCCCTTTTCTGCTCACAGCCCCATTGTCTCCCTCCAGGGGAAGCTGCCAAGGCGGAAGCCTGGAGGGGGGAATGGATGGCCACCCCACCCCACCCCACCATGGAGCTTGGCAGGGGCCACTAACAGGACAGCCCGTGAAGAGTCAAGGGTGCTATATAAAGACAGGATGGGAAAGGATGGCCAAGCCCAGCTGGGGGTGGGAGTGGCAGCTGGAAAACCTGGGTGTCATAAAGATGCCTGGGACCTTTCTTCCTGCGTCCCTTGGGGCCAGAGATGAGGCTACCCTCAGCCTCTTGCTCCTGTTTCCTTTCCATAAGTGATGGGGGAGGAGAGTGAAAGGCAGGAAGGGATGGGGGAAGGGAGTGAGATCCAAGATGTTTTCCCTAGTGGAACAAGGAGAGGGCTAATTTCTTTCATAAAAAATATAAAACAGGGCGGCGCCTGTGGATCAGTGAGTAGGGTGCCGGCCCCATATGCCGAGGGTGGCAGGTTCAAACCCAGCCCCAGCCAAACTGCAACCAAAAAATAGCCGGGCGTTGTGGCGGGCGCCTGTGGTCCCAGCTACTCCGGAGGCTGAACAAGAGAATCGCTTAAGCCCAGGAGTTGGAGGTTGCTGTGAGCCGTGTGACGCCACGGCACTCTACCCGAGGGCGGTACAGTGAGACTCTGTCTCTACAAAAAAAAAAAAAAAAATATATATATATATATATATAAAACAGCCGGGCACGGTGGCTCACGCCTATAATTCCAGCACTTGGGAGACTGAGGTGGGTGGATTGCCTGAGCTCACGAGTTCGAAACCAGCCTGAGCCAGAGCGAGACTCCATCTCTAAAAAATAGCCAGGTGTTGTGGCAGGCACCTATAGTCCCAGCTACTTGGGAGGCTGAGGCAAAAAGATCACTTGAGCCTAAGAGTTTGAGGTTGCTGTGAGCTATGACACCACAGAACTCTACTGGGGACAAGAAAGTAAAACTCTGTCTCAAAAAAAAAATACATATATATATATATATATCAGAAAAAGGAAAGATAGAAAGTGAGCTATTTTCTATAGCCACTGATTGAAGGTATAAATAAAGATGGGTCAGTTGTTGTAAAGATCTTCCTGAAGACAACAGGCAATAGGAGAGTAGGGCACAGAGTGTGTGTTGGGGGAGCTGGTGACCAGGAAGCCATGGTTTCTCCCTCTCTGCCTCACTCCCAAAACAGGGTCTGTGAGGGTCACAGCATAGGCTGGAAGGCCTGAAGGTGCTAGGCCTGGGTAACCTGGGGTCCAGCTATTTTTCTGGCTGCTGTTGGAGTTCTGATCTGGCCAGGACTCTTTAAGAAGCATGGAGAAGTGGGCCAGCAAGCAGGTGCTAGACATCAAGGAACAGCCTGGAAGCCCCTGGTGGAAAGCACCTAGCTGAAATGACAGTGGAGGGAGGGTATGGGGAGAGTGACAGGAGGCTCAGGCCAAAGGAATGCTTGGTCCAGCCTAACAGCCCAAACCTGACCTTAGAGGACAATGGTGGGATGAGGCAGGGACAGGAGTGTAAGCAGAGTGGAAGATCCTGGGGAGGGGAGTCTGAGCTCAGACCAAAGAGATGAAACGCTAGACCAGCAGTTCTCAACCTGTGGGTCACAACCCCTTTGGGGATTGAACGAGCCTTTCACAGGGGTCGCCTAAATACATCCTGCTTATCAGATATTTACGATTCATAACAGTAGCAAAATTACAGTTATGAAGTAGCAACAAAAATAATTTTATGGTTGAGAGTCACCACAAAATGAGGAACTGTATTAGAGTCGCAGCATTGGAAAGGTTGAGAACCACTGTGTTAGACTGAGAAGTGTGAGGAAGCCAAGGCAGGCAGGAGAGGCGCCTGTGAGAAACACACACCTTATCACCTAAGCCTCTCACTCTTCACCCCACTCCCCCTGCAGCTGTGGCCATGAAGGCCTCTGTGTTCTCCCACACCTGCCCTCTTCCCCTCCTCCCCTATTCCCTACTTCTCAGCTTCAGGGTCAGTCTCCAAGCGACCAGACCCCTCTCCCTTGGCTTGGCTCCCACCCAGTGGTCTTTCCTGAACCCCCACAGATAAAACCCCCCAGAAAGGATAATCAACTGGTAGTTCAAGAACACTCCACAAAACTATCTCCAGCACCTATACTGTCCTGGGCCTTGAGGGTCCTAAAGATGAAACCTCTGCCCTCCAGGAGCAAGTCAGAGAGAGACTCAAAAGGAGATGATTATTAGTAAAATGCAGTCACTAGCACAGTTGCCCAATATGTGAGGTACAGTGGGAGCACAGAAAAGGCAAAGAAAGGAGGACAAAGGGACTGCTTCACGGAGGAAGTGGTATTTTAACTGTAAGAATAAGAACAATTAGGACATATGAGGAGGGAGGGAAAGGAATACAATGGCCATTAGGAAGGGACCCTGTCCCCACACCTTGAAAAAGGGCATAGTTAGGAAACGTGTGTATGAGGGTGATGAGAAAGAGATCTCTTTACAAAGTTTTGCTTGGGACCCTGCATTTTAAACTGAAACGAATCACCCTTTTCACTCCTGGGGACCCTAATCAAGGGAAGCTGGGTTATGAAGAGGGCACTACATTGACTGAGTACCTCCTAGCCTTCCCAGGAAGCTTACCAGTTAGAGAGGCTATCATCCCTACTCTACAATTGAGACTAAGAAGTGGGGAAGGAGGATAAGTGACTTGCCCAAGGTCACAGATTTATTTATTTATTTTAATAATATCATATATCTTTAATGATGTAAGGTTACAGATTTAATGGTTAGATCTGAGGTCTATTTCAAAGCTGCTACTGCAATATACTAACCTAGGATAAAGGATATATATTCCCTAGATGGGACTTAGGTCGTCCTCGATTTGGCCCCTCAGTGACACCCTGTGAGACACATCTCCCGCATCAGGAAGGAGGAAAGATCGCTGCCCGCGGCTCTTGGTGAGGGCATCCTACTTTCTATCTCCCTAAAAGAGAGAGAGGCATTTGCCTCTTCCAAATCCCTGGAGTGGGGGAGGAGCGGAGGGTAAAATTCCAACCAATCACGTAGCGAGATGCAAATAGCCAAGCTCCTGTCTTTTTAGGATTGGCTGATCAGTCGGCGCTATTGTCCAAATCCCTCCTCTCTAAACACTGCGCTATTTCGAGTGAGTGTTTGAGGCTCTGGAGACTAAGGAGGAAAAAAGCTTTCGGGATCTGGATCTCCGAGCTATCCCAGCTGGGCACCCACCTACCCTCTGTCCCAACCCCCAAGACTCAGAATTCCCTCAGTCTTTCACTGCCTAGGTATCTGCTGTACCTAAGGCCAGGTCCAGGGGCCAGGTCAGGGAAGACGCTCCCATCCCTTGGCTGGCCAGGCCTCTCTCTTTCACCAGAAGGCTCCCCAGTTCCATATCTCACCCGCTGCACATTTTTTTCATTCATGATCCCCACGCTTGGAGAGGGCTGGGCACCCTGGTCACTTTCCTGCCTTTCCTCTTCTTCCTTGCCCCAGGAGGAGGAGATGGAGAAGCCAGGGTCCTGACTCAGTTTCCCTTTTACATTCCCTTTCTTGCCTGCATAGCCATCTCTGAAAGAAGCCCAAGAGAAGCTGGTGGGTTTCTGAGCAAAGTGGGGCAGTGAAGGGGCAGCTGTCTGTGGCTTCTGAACTTGTTCCTCTCTTTTCTTCAAATCTAGCTTCCTACCCTAAATCCAGGGCCTCCTCACACACTCTTTTCCTGATATCTGTCTCCCTGGTAGCGCTTTCCTACCTACACTCCAATTCCTGGTGACCTGGACTGAGTACATAATTTGCAGGGAAGGGGCAAGGGCATGGGGGAGGGGCGGGAAGAGGAAACAACAGAATGTGCCAAGGATTAGGAACATCTAAGTAGGAGTTTAGAAGTGTCTCAACGGAGGTCGGGAGCAGAGCTGCACGCGCCTCTGCCTCGCGCCCCCGCACTGCTGCCCGGAGGCTGGGCTCAGCCAGCAGGTAGAGCCCAGAGGCAACAGGAGCACGTTGCGGAACTCCCCACCGGTCCCGGGATCCCAAACCTAAAGTTTCCAGAGCCGCGCAGAACAGCGGGACGCAGGACTCACCACCACAGTCCGTCGACGTGCGCCGGACACAGGAGCAGCAGCAGCAGGAGCCCGAAGCGGGAGGGCACGGGTGGCAGCATCTTGACTGTTCTACTGCCTGCGAGAGTGGGCAGTGGGTACGGCCGCGGGGCTAAACCGTGCGCGTGAGGGTCCGGGCTTCAGGGCTAACGCGACGGCGGCGGCAGCGGGGGGGAGGCGATAGCTTCGCCGGCGGCGGGGGGGCCCATCGCGGGCGAGGAGGGCGCGGCGGAGGCGGAGAGCGGACGGGGCAGCCAGCGCCTGTGTCTCCTGCGGAGCTCGCTCGGGAGAAGAAATCAGAGCCGGGGGCGGGGGTGGGAGGGGAGCGAGGCCCGGGCGGGGGCGGGGGGCAGAGGGGTGGCAGTTGCGACAGTCAGGCGGCGGGACTCTCGGGAGCAAGCCGTGCGCCCCGGGGCGGCGGGTAGGGAGCGCAGCTGAGGGCGGGAGCAGGGTGCCGGGGCGGGGCCCGAGCGCGCTCGTGGCTGCCGGACCCGCCCGCCTCACCCTTTGCCTCGCCTCACCCTCTTACCCCTTGCCTCGCCCCCTCACCTCGCCTCTCCGGGACTGCGAACCCCCGCCGCCCCCGGCCTCCCGGAGTCGAGGACAAGGAAGGGCGGGGAAGAGGAGTGGAGAAGGGTAAAGGGGGGAGGAAGAAGAGCTGAGGAATGGGGGACGGGCTGGAAGAGAGACGTTTGACAGGTTTGTTGACTGTAAAGAGAGAAAACTTCTCAGGAATGAGGGAGTTGGGGGGGGCGGACGATGTTGAGAGAGATGTTGGCGCGGGGGCCGGGAAAGGAAGTTGGCCTGGGGCGCAGGGTGCTCCGGTGAGGGGTGTCATACTCCACCGCCGACTGGCGGACTCTGGAATGGTCACTTCTCACCGTGTCCCACCTGCACTCAGCACGCCCCTTCCTCAGACTCTCCCAGAGGAAGGGAGAAAGCCCTAGGCCTCAGCTCTGGCTCCCCAGCCATCCTGCCTCTTTGAGTCCGTTTTCGGGGGCGAGGAAGGAAGAGATTAGACAGCAAGGGAATACTCTGGAGTCAAGGCCCTGTGCTCTAGCACGCTCGCATGTGGAAGCGAGAAGGCCAACGGCGACAGCAGACTTCCAAGAGACTGAGATGTCAGAACTCGCTGCAGTTGGGCCTCGGTCTACACGAGTCCCTGCCTTGAGTTCCTCCCCCAACTTGGCCCCAGAAGAAGGGGTAGGAGAGCCAGCTGCAGGTGAGATGGCTTTATCTGATTTCCTAATGCCACAAAAATGTCTTTGATGCCCCTGGCCCCCTCCCCAAGGGGGGAGATCAAAGGCCCCGTGGAGAGGAGGGACAGCTCCATTCATCATGCCAAGCTGGTGGCAGCAGGCCGGCGGCAGCCCCTGTTCTTAGCTGGGGCAGAGGCCCCCTACATGCTCCAGGGTCCTGAGAGACAGGTGGTGTTGGACATTCTGAAGCTAGGGCCAGTCTCCCTAGAGACTAGGGAGACCACCATCGAGAACTACCATCAACCTTTAAGGTTGTCCTGGAGTAAGGAAGACAGATCCAGGACCTGAAGTCCATGTGGCAGAAACTTCAGGCACCCATAAGAAAGCTCTTGGCCTTTCTTATGAGGGTGGGGACTGAGGTCATTGTCAAGACAAACACCCTGTGGTGAGTAGAGAGAGGACAAGATCCTGACTCCTCTAAAAGGTGAGAACAAGTGGATCCAGATGAGGCTGAGGGCTAGTGGGAGGTGACCCCAAGGGAGGAAGAATGAGCAAACAGAGGCCAGAGAACCAAGGAAATGTCCTGGGCACATGAGGAAGCCCCTGGATTTTCTGGGAGCCCCATCTTGGGTCTTGGTATCCAGGCCATTTTAGTTCAATCCCTTGTACTGGGTACAGAGGTTCTGGTAAAGAGCCTAGGATGCCCTAGAGAAGGGGAGGGGTTGCTGTGGCTGAGAGAGATAGTGAGGGGGTCTGGTCCAAGTGCTATCCCCTCCCATTTTAGCATTTAATAACATCCAAATATGCCTGGCCCTGCACCTAGTAATTTTGCATATAGTTGCTGTTTCTGCAGGACAGTGCCAACTTTGGACACTGCACATTCAAAGACATAACCAGGTTGGGCACACACGCTAGCCATATGGTGCCAAATGGGCAGTTGGAGGGCTAGGGGAAGTCTCTGGAGGCTGCAGGTGGCAGATGACCAGCCTCCTGGGAGCCACTGCCTGGGTTCCAAACCCCCTGCTCACCCCTGCCCCACCCTGCTACTGTTATTGAAGATTATGAAATACTCTCTCTATCCCGGCATTCTTCTCCAAGGCAAGAATTTTAATGTATTTGTCTTTGTCATCAGGGGATCTGGGCTCTGGGACCGCCCTGCCTCTGCTTGAGGAGGGAGCGCCCCAAATCTTGTCCCTGTTGCCTGCAAACCCCAACCTCTTTCCATTACCATCCCTCCCCCATGCCCTAACCCTGCCCCTCACCTCTCCCTCCTAAGACACAGTCTCTCTGTGGGGTGGATAAAAATGATGTTATTGAAACAACAGAATTGGGAGCAGTGGCAGGGAGCAGGGATCAGCTCAGGAAACTGGGGCGCTTGCCAAGAAGCCTTCTCCCCCGCAGGCGGCCTTTCTGCCCCCACCCCCACCTTTCCTACAAACACACAAAGCTCGCCCCACCCCTCCTGCAGCACTCTGACCAGATCTTGCAGAATCTTTTGCCATCCCTGGACTTCCTAAGCCTTCTTTCTTCTCCCCCACCCCCCAGTCCCATTCCAGAATCCAGTGTTGCCTGCAGAGCACTGGGGCAGGGATGGGCTAGAGTCTGTGGTGGACAAGTCTCCTGAAGCCCCAGTTCCTAGGGCTTGGGTTCCAAGGGCAACTTGCTTTTGCCCACTCCCTTTTGCCCCCTCTGTATTCCCATCTAGGGGTTGGCTGACATCTGGGTGGAGCTAGAAAAATGACTTCTGTTCTTATGCTCCAAACATTTGAAGAGGTAAGTTCAGATATTCCTAACGCTTCAGCCTACCACTATCATCACTTTAGAAGACTTTACCAAGGAGCAGGGCTGGCAGCCAGGAGATAGAGACCATGACACACAAAAAGAGATCAAGATGTGTGCAGACACATGCACACTCACATGAACAGCTGGACACAAGCTTCCAGATAACCGCACAGAAATCACAGGACACCCTGGTCTCCCCTAGACAATGCTGGGACACTTTTGCCCATAGGTATGGACAGACACATAGATGGGCTGGCTCAGGTTGAGAAAGTGCCTGCCTCCCTGGAAATATCTCTCTCTCTCTCTCTCTCTCTCACACACACACACACACACACACACACACACACACACACAAAACCTTGCAGTGACGTGTGAGAGGAACATTCAATAGAGACTGGAGTGGGAAGACAGTGACACAGAAATGGGCAGTGTGAATGGGGAGGTGCCAGTCTGACCCCTCTCTCTACTCTCTAGGCACTGCGCTCCTCCACCCCTTGTTGTATCTCTTTGCCTGAAGTCCTGGGAACTCATAAGCACCACTTCTAGGCCCTGGTGCAAAAGAGAGACAGACAAGGAGAGACATGGGTGTCTGGCCTGGGGGCTGAGGAGGAAGGAGGGGCTGAGGTGGGAACCAGGAGGGGAGAGGCACCTGGGGTGAGATAACATCAGAACTGCTTCAGGCAGAGCAGGGCCCTCTGTCTCTGCCGGATTCTCTCTTACTGTCTTTCTGTGTCCTTTCACATCTTGCCCTTGTCCATAATTTGGTCTGTATTTGTGTCTGTCTCAAAATCACTTTCTCTGTTTTTTTGTTTCTCAGAATGACTGAAGCTGCAGGAGCCCAAGAATTTAGGCCTGTGACCCTTCCCCTCCCAATAACCTCCCTCCCTCCCTCCCTGCCCACTCTCTTTCCTTCCTCCCTCTGCCCCCAGCAATGGGACTTAACTCCTCTCCCTTCTGGGAGGTGACAGAAGATGAGAATTCCTAAGACCCCTGGGCATCTGGGTCCCAAGAGAACAACAGAGAGAGGAAAGGCCAACCCCATAGAGGGATGGAGGGAAGGGAAAAGATAGAAAGAGGAGGGCGACTCTTTTTGTTCTCCCTGTACTACACCCCAGGTACTCCTACAGAGTTTTATCCTTGGCTGAGGCTGAGTTCTCTCTCAGACTTTCTCTGGGCATTAGTCCAAGAGAGTCGCTCGCCCCAGGCCCCAGTTTCCCACAGAGCCCACCTGCCTCAGGTCTTCTGTATGTCTCAATCCTATCCATGCCCCCAGTTACCCCATCAGTCTAAGGAGAAAGAAAAGGGAAGAGAGTGAAGGAGGGGGTGGGGAACAAGGGCTGAGGAGGGAGGGGCTGCCGCTGGCCCACCACAACAGGGCTGGGGGAAAGCCAGAGAACATTTGTTTTCACTTAGCTCAGCCCCAGTGGGCCCGAGTGGGAGTGGTTGGCCCCAAGAGCCTTTCCAACCAACAGACTGGCTCCTGTCTTAATGACTGTGGGGTGGGCAAAGCCCCCCCCTCTCATGGTCTCAGGTGTTCTGGGGAGGAACCCCTGCCCTCGTCTCTCCTTACTGCTTCATTCTTCTTCAGGGACACCACCTACCCTCACTGCTCAGTTCTCACCTCTGAGGGAAACAGGGCTCCTAAATCCAGGTCTCCAGACCTGGCCTCTCTCCTCATAAAGTGGTGTCTGCTGGCTCTCTCTCCCAAGGCAACAGTCTGCAAATTTGTAAACAAGCACCCACTATATAGCAGGTACCCAGCTGGATAGTAAGGATTGTACAGCCAGCAGAAGCAACCCTAACTCTACCCTCATGGAGTTGACCATCTTTAATCACGTCATCTCTCAAACAAGAGGAAAACCATAACTTTGAAGTCCTGGGAGAGAGAAGCAAAGGGTCTGTGAGAGGCTCTGGAGGAAACATGGAGTCATTGACAGGGTCAGGGAGGGTGGGGAGGGCATCTCTGAGGAGGGACTGCTAAGTGAGATATTTTTATATCTAAGTGAGATATAAAAATATTAATTGGATGGCTCGGTACCTGTAGCTCAGCTACTAGGGTGCCAGCCACATACGGTAGAGCTGGCGGGTTCAAGCCCAGCCTGGGCCTGCCAGACAACAATGACAACTACAACCAAAAACAAACAAACAAAAAATAGCCAGGCGTTTTGGCAGGCGCCTATAGCCCTGGCTACTTGGGAGGCTGAGGCAAGAGAATCGCTTGAGCCCAAGAGTTTGAGGTTGCTATAAGCTGTGATGCCATGGTACTCTGCCAAGGGTGACAGAGTGAGACTCTGTCTCAAAAAATATATATATTAATTGGAGCTAACTGGGAGATACACAGAAGGAAGATCATTTCAAGCAGAAGGAACAGCCTTTGTAAAAGTCCTGTAGAAAGGCAAAGATGGGAGGGAGGAGAAGAATGGAAGGAGAGAGTTGGGGAGCACATAGGAGGTTGATGAAGGTTGAAAAGAAAATGAAAAGCCAAGTGGTTAAGGCACTGGCCACATACACTGGGGCTGGTGGGTTCAAATCTGGCCTGTGCCTGCTAAATAACAATGACAACTATAACAACAACAAAAACGAAATAGCTGGGCATTGTGTTGGGCACCTGTAGTTCCAGCTACTTGGGAGTGTGAGGCAAGAGAATCACTTAAGCCCAAGAGTTTGAGGTTGCTGTGAGCTGTCATGCCATAGCACTGTACTGGTGGGGGGACAAAGTGAGACTCTGTCTTAAAAAAAAAAGAAAAGAGGGCGGCGCCTGTGGCTCAGTCGGTAAGGCGCCGGCCCCATATACCGAGGGTGGAGGGTTCAAATCCGGCCCCGGCCAAACTGCAACCCAAAAATAGCCGGGCCTTGTGGTGGGCGCCTGTAGTCCCAGCTACTCGGGAAGCTGAGGCAAGAGAATTGCTTAAGCCCAAGCGTTGGAGGTTGCTGTGAGCTGTGCGAGGCCACGGCACTCTACCGAGGGCCTAAAGTGAGACTCTGTCTCTACAAAAAAAAAAAAAGAAAAGAAAAGAAAAACCAAGCTGGGTGATTGATTAAGCTAGAGGAATTTGGGGAAATCAGACCAAGTAAGGCCTTTTAGGCATGGAACGGAATTTATTTTTCTTCTTTTAAAAGCAATGGGAAATTTCTATAAGAGGGAAGAAAAAGAGAGGGAGGAGTTCCCCAGATTAAAGAAGATCTCCAGATTAAAGAAGATCTAACAGACATATAAATAAAAAACCAAACAGGCAAAGCTGAACTGTAGCATTTAAGAATACATGTTTGGATGACAGAGAAAGTAAGTGGATGCTTTACCACTAAAGTCCGATCGTTGCTCTGGGAGTGGAGGAAGAGGAGGAAGTTCTATTTTGAGGGACACATGGAGAGGAATGGTTGGCAAGATTCTTTTTTCCTGACAGTTTATCGTAAGGTACTCAATTGTACATTTGTTTTGTATTCTTTCTGGATTCATTATTTTAACAATAAAAGGGTTTCGTTGTTTTTTTTTTTTTTTTAAAGCAATAGAGGCTGGGAGCACAGTGGCTCACGCCTGTAATCCAAGCACTCTAGAAGGCCAAGGCAGGGGGATCCTTAGAGCTTAGGAGTTTGAGATCAGCCTGGGCAACAGCAAGACCCCCATCTCTACTAAAAATAGAAAAATTAGCCAGGCATAGTGACAAGTGCCTGTAGTCCCAGTTACTTGAGAAGCTGAGGCATGAGGACAGCTTGATCCCAGGAATTTGAGGTTGCTGTAAGCTGGGCTGAGGCCATGGCACTCTAGCCTGGGCGACAGAGTGAGATACTGTCTAAAACCACAACAACAACAAAAACAAGCAATTGGAAGCCACTGTGGAGATGTCCCTGAGGTAGTGGGTGACACGGCCAGTTCTATACTCTGAAGAGGCGGCTCTGGCCACAGTGTGAAGACAGTATTTGGAGAAGAGCCAAGGTGGAAGCAGGAAGACCAGTTAGGAGGCTTTGTGGTGGTACAGGTGAAATTCATATGACTTTGACTTGGGAAAATGAAATGGCAGTGAAGACAGCTCTGACCAGTGTCAAAGAAGTAGTAGTGAGGGGACTTGGAGATGGGTTGGAAAGTGGGTGAGGATGTTGGTATTGTCTTCCCAGCAAGGAGCATCAGAAGAGAATCATCATTGGGCAAGGTTAGATGTGCAAGTTTGGGATATGAATTAAAGATGCTTCAGAAGCATTCAGGAGTTGCTGTCAAGTAGGAAGTTGAATATATGGGTCTGGAGCACTGAGGGGAGGCCTGGGCTGAGTCATCTCATGTAGGGTGTAGTTACCCTGAGATGGCCCAGGGCAGAGTATGGCTGAGAGGGGGCTTGGGAAATACAGGCATTAATGGTACATGAAGAGGAAGAGGCTACAAAGGAGACAGAGGAAAGGACACAGAGGCAGGAGGGGAAGCGCACTATGGCTTCATAGAAACCAAGGAAAGAAAGCCCTTCAGGAAGAGGGAAGTGTGCAGCCACATCCACACTTCTGAGAGGTCAGTCAGACGAGGAGAAAATGTGTCCATAGAATACAGGAGGAAAACCCCAATTAGCTACACCTCAGGCTAAAGCACAAACACAATCCCACCATTTCCTTGCTATAAAACTACCCTTGGCACACCTTGGTTTGCAAAATAAAGTCTACTCTTCAGCTTGGCATTGGACTCCAGAGTTTGGGTCTTGCTTGCCTTCCATTTTTGTCTCCAGGAGAGGTCCAGGCTCCCAGTGGCTCCTGGTCAGACCCACACGATGGCCCTGCTCTCTCTGAGCGTTGGGCACACACTCCACTCGCCAGCCAGCCCAGCTAAATCCCCACTTGCTGTGAGATCTGATACCGGTAGCTAAAGGCAAACTCTCCAATGCCTAATAACTCATAGCACTTTGAACCCCTTTTATAGCCAAGTACAGCACCTACAGCGGATTTTGTTTGCTATTTTTCCTCCACTCGCTAGTGAGTGTTTTGAAGGGCATGAAGTACACCTGGTCTGCAGTGGACACTTTCTAGACTTGGGTTCTGATGAAAGACACATTTCAGGCAGGTTAGGGCAGACTCTGCAGGGGTGGCAGCGCCTCCTCACCAAAACCAGATCTTCTGAACTCAGATGGGAAACCGAGGCAGGGGACCCGGCAGGATTTCTCCACAACCCCTCTTCTACTGCACCCCCTCATGCCTTCTTAGGGAGCCTAAGCACAGAGTCACAGCGCCATCTTCTGGCACCTCCTGGGACACTGTTTCTCAAGAAAAAGCAAAAGGCGATTTCCCAGGCAGAGAAATGCAAATTAAAAACCAAAACCAGGAAAAACATCAGCCTGTTAAACTAAAGACATTTTACAAGGCATAAAATTCAAAACTGGCAGGGATGTGTAGAAATGCTTGAGTGTTGCAGGTGCAGCTATAAACTTGACCACAGGCTTTCTGGATGGTTATGCAAAGGAAGTTATTCAAGAGAAAAAAACCTACACAATATGTGAAATCATAATCATAAAAACATTTGTTATATTAGGGAAGAGCTATAAGCATTTGCAATGCCTAGCTGGCAGTAGGGTATGGTTAAACCACGTATGATTTGACCATACAATAGAATATTATGCAGGCATCAAAATGACAAATATGTGCATTGCATTGAAACAAATAATAGTCTCCATAAAATAATGTCAAGTGATAAAAAGAGTACTCAAAATGTTTTTTTTTTTTTGAGACAGAGTCTCATTCAGTCACCCTTGGTAGAGTGTCATGGAGTCATAATAGCTCACAGCAACCTCAAACCCTTAGACTCAAGCAATCCTCTTGTCTTAGCTTCCCAAGTAGCTGGGATTATAAGTGCCTGGCTAGATTTTCTATTTTTAGTAGAGAGATGGAGATGTCTCACTTTGCTAAGGCTAGTCTTGAACTCCCGAACTCAAGCAATCTACCTGCCTTGGTCTCTCAGATTGCTAGGATCACAGAAATGAGCCCAGCCCAAAATGTAATTTTTATTTATTTTTTTTTTTGTAGATGAGTTTTTATTTTTTATTTTTTATTTTTTTATTGTTAAATCATAGCTGTGTACATTAGTGGAATCGCCTGTACCCATTCTAAGTGGCCCCACCCATTACCCTCCCTCCACCAAAACCTCCCCCCTCCCTTCCCCATCCTTGGCCCTTTCCCCATAGTCTTGTGTTATAGTTGGGTTATAGTCTTCATGTGAAAGCTATAATTTAGCTTCATAGTAGGGCTGAGTACATTGGATACTTTTTCTTCCATTCCTGAGATACTTTGCTAAGAAGAGTATGTTCCAGCTCCATCCATGTAAACATGAAAGAGGTAAAGTCTCCATCTTTCTTTAAGGCTGCATAGTATTCCATGGTATACATGTACCACAATTTGCTAGTCCATTCATGGGTCGATGGGCACTTGGGCTTCTTCCATGACTTAGCAATTATGAATTGGGCTGCAATAAACATTCTGGAACAGATGTCTTTGTTATATTGTGACTTTTGGTCTTCTGGGTATAAACCTAGTAAAGGAATTATAGGATCGAATGGCAGGTCTATTTTTAGGTCTCTAAGTGTTCTCCAAACATCCTTCCAGAAGGAACGTATTAGTGGGCATTCCCACCAGCAGTGTAGAAGTGTGCCCTTTCCTCCACATCCACACCAACATTTCTGGTTTTGGGATTTTGTTATGTGGGCTACTCTTACTGGGGTTAGGTGATATCTCAGAGTAGTTTTGATTTGCATTTCTCTGATGATTAAGGATGATGAGCTTTTTTTCATGTGTTTGTAGATCTTGCGTCGGTCTTCTTTTTTTTCTTTTTTTTTTTTTTTGTAGAGACAGAGTCTCACTGTACTGCCCTTGGTAGAGTGCTGTGGCGTCACACGGCTCACAGCAACCTCTAGCTCTTGGGCTTACGCAATTCTCTTGCCTCAGCCTCCCGAGCAGCTGGGATTACAGGCGCCCGCCACAACGCCCGGCTATTTTTTTGTTGCAGTTTGGCCAGGGCTGGGTTTGAACCCGCCACCCTCAGCATATGGGGCCGGTGCCCTACTCACTGAGCCACAGGCGCCGCCCTTGCATTGGTCTTCTTTAGAGAAGTTTCTCTTCAACTCCCTTGCCCACCCTGAGATGGGGTCATGTGTTCTTTTCTTGTTAATACGTTTGAGTTCTCTGTGGATTCTGGTTATTAGACCTTTATTGGAGGTATAACCTGCAAATATTTTCTCCCATTCTGAGGGCTGTCTGCTTGCTTTACTCACTATGTTCTTGGCTGTGCAAAAGCTTTTTAGTTTGATCAGGTCCCAGTAGTGTATTTTTGATCAATTGCCTGGGGAGTCCTCCTCATAAAATATTCACCCAGGCCGATTCCTTCAAGAGTTTTCCCTGCACTTTTTTCAAGTATTTTTATAGTTTCATGTCTTAAGTTTAAATCTTTTATCCAGTGAGAGTCTATTTTAGTTAATGGTGAAAGGTGTGGGTCCAGTTTCAATCTTCTACAGGTTGCCAGCCAGTTCACCCAGCACCATTTGTTAAACAGGAAATCTTTTCCCCACTGAATGTTTTTAATTGGCTTGTCAAAGATCAAATAACGGTAAGTAGCTGGATCCATCTCTTGGTTCTCTATTCTGTTCCAGACATCTACTTCTCTGCTTTTGTGCCAGTACCATGCTGTTTTGATCACTATGGATTTATAGTACAGTCTCAGGTCTGGTAGCGTGATTCCTCCTGCTTTGTTTTTATTGCTCAGTAATGTTTTGGCTATTCGAGGTTTTTTTCTGATTCCATATAAAACGAAGTATTATTTTTTCAAGATCTTTAAAGTATGACAATGGAGCTTTAATAGAAATTGCATTAAAATTATATATTGCTTTGGGCAGTATGGACATTTTAACAATGTTGATTCTTCCCAGCCATGAGCATAGTATGTTTTTCCATCTGTTAACATCTTCGGCTATTTCTTTTCTTAGAGTTTCATAGTTCTCTTTGTAGAGATCTTTCATGTCCTTTGTTAGGTATACTCCCAAATATTTCATCTTCTTTGGCACTACTGTGAAAGAAATAGAGTTCTTGACTGTTTGTTCGGCTTGGTTATTGTTGGTATATATAAAGGCTACAGATTTATGGGTGTTGATTTTGTAGCCTGAGACATTGCTATATTCCTTGATCACTTCTAAAAGTTTTGTGGTAGAATCCCTAGTGTTTTCCAGATATGTGATCATATCATCTGCGAAGAGTGAAAATTTGATCTCTTCTGACCCTATGTGGATACCCTTGATCACCTTTTCTTCCCTAATTGCAATGGCTAAAACTTCCATTACAATGTTAAAGAGCAATGGAGACAATGGGCAACCTTGCCTGCTTCCTGATCTAAGTGGAAATGATTTCAATTTAACTTCATTCAATACGATATTGGCTGTGGGTTTGCTGTAGCTGGCCTCTATTAGTTTAAGAAATGTCCCTTCTATACCAATTTTCTTAAGTGCTCTGATCATGAAGCGATGCTGGATATTATCAAAAGCTTTTTCTGCATCAATTGAAAGAATCATATGGTCTTTATTTTTAAGTTTGTTTATGTGTTGAATTACATTTATAGATTTACGTATATTGAACCAGCCTTGAGACCCTGGGGTAAATCCGACTTGGTCATGGTGTATAATTTTTTTGATGCGTTGTTGGATTCTGTTTGTTAGGATCTTATTGAGTATTTTAGCATCTATATTCATTAGTGATATTGGTCTATAATTTTCTTTTCTTGTTGGGTCTTTCCCTGGTTTGGGGATCAAGGTGATGTTTGCTTCATAGAATGTGCTGGGTAATATTCCTTCTTTTTCTACATTTTGGAAGAGATTTAGTAGTATAGGTACTAGTTCTTCTTTAAATGTTTGGTAGAATTCTGATGTAAAGCCATCTGGTCCTGGGCTTTTCCTTTTAGGGAGCTTTTGTATAGTTGATGCTATTTCAGAACTTGATATAGGCCTGTTCAACATTTCCACTTTGTTCTGGCTAAGTCTTGGTAGGTGGCGTGCTTCCAGGTATTGGTCGATTTCTTTCAGATTTTCATATTTGTGAGAGTAGAGTTTCTTATAGTATTTGTTAAGGATTTTTTGAATTTCTGAGGGGTCTGTTGTTATTTCATCATTACCATTTCTGATTGATGAAATTAGAGATTTTACTCTTTTTTTCCTGGTTAGGTTGGCCAAAGGTTTATCTATTTTATTGATCTTTTCAAAAAACCAGCTTTTGGATTTATTGATCTGTTGTATAATTCTTTTGTTTTCAATTTCATTTAGCTCTGCTCTGATTTTGGTTATTTCTTTTCTTCTGCTAGGTTTGGGGTTGGAGTGTTCTTCCTTCTCCAGTTGCTTGACATGTCCCATTAAGTTATTAACTTACTCTCTTTCCGTTTTCTTGAGGAAGGCTTGCAGTGCTATAAATTTCCCTCTTAGGACTGCATTTGCAGTATCCCAGAGGTTCTGGTAATTCTTGTCTTGATTGTTGTTTAGTTCCAAAAATTTGGTGATTTCCTTCTTAATCTCGTCTATAACCCATCTATCCTTCAGCATAAGGTTGTTTAGCTTCCATGTTCTTGTATGGGTTTGCAGGTTCCTGTTGTTATTGAGTTCAACTTTTATTCCATGATGGTCTGAGAAGATGGAATAATTTCTATTTTTTTAAATTTGCTGAGGTTAGATTTGTGGCCTAGGATGTGGTCGATTTTGGAGTATGTTCCGTGGGCTGATGAGAAGAATGTGTATTCAGTTTTGTTGGGATGAAATGTTTTGTAGATGTCTGTTAAGTCCAGATGTTGAATGGTTAAGTTTAAATCTAAGATTTCTTTGCTTAGCTTCTTTTTGGAGGATCTGTCCAGCACTGCTAAAGGGGTGTTAAAATCTCCAACTACTATGGAAGTGGAGGAAATTGAGTTGCTCATATCTGTTAGAGTTTCTCTTATAAATTGAGGTGCGTTGTGGTTGGGTGCATAAATATTAATAATAGAGATTTCATCATATTGAGTATTACCTTTAGCAAATATGAAGTGTCCATTCTTATCCTTAATTATTTTGGTTGGTTTAAAGCCTATTGCGTCTGCGAACAGGATTGCAACACCTGCTTTTTTCTGCTTTCCATTTGCCTGGAATATAGATGACCATTCCTTCACCTTGAGTCTATACTTGTCTTTTAATGTAAGATGCGATTCTTGTAGGCAACAGATATCTGGCTTGAGTTTTTGTATCCATTCAGCCAACCTGTGCCTCTTTAGAGGACAGTTTAAACCATTCACATTAATTGAGAGTATTGATAAGCCTTTGGAGAGTCCAGTGGACATTTTTAATCCTTTTGTGACTGTGGAAGTTGGAATTTGATCAAAATTTTCTGGGTGAGTTTATTTTTGTGGTGGAGGATTACGCTGGTCTTTATGGAGGATAGGTCTGAGAATATCCTGGAGAGCTGGTTTAGTTATCTCAAATTTCTTCAACATGTGAATGTCATTGAAGTATTTAATGTCTCCATCATAAATGAAGCTCAGTTTAGCTGGGTACAGGATCCTGGGTTGAAAGTTATTTTGTTTTAGGAGATTAAAAGTCGATGACCATCCTCTTTTAGCTTGAAAGGTTTCAGCAGAGAGATCTGCAGTTATTCTGATATTCTTCCCCTTGTAGGTAATGGTTTTCTTTCGTCTGGCAGCTTTCAGAATTTTCTCCTTCATATTAACTTTAGTGAAATTGATTATGATGTGTCTGGGGGATGTCTTATTTGGGTTGAGTTGTGCTGGAGTTCTGAAACTGTCTGCTATCTGAATTTCGGAATCTCTTGGCATGTCTGGAAAGTTCTCCTTCATAATCTCATGGAGAAGAGATTCTGTTCCTTGTGAAGCCACTTCGTCACTTTTGGGGATCCCTATAAGACGAATATTGGTTTTCTTCAAATTATCCGAGAGCTCTCTGAGAGAGTGGTCTGTTTTTGCTCTCCATTTCTCTTCTTCTTTGAGGGTTTGGGAGCATTCAAAAGCTTTGTCTTCAATGTCAGAAATCCTTTCTTCTGCTTGCTCCATTCTGTTACTGTAGGATTCTACTGTGTTTCTCAGATCTTTGAGGGCTGCAACTTCTTGTCTCAATGTGTTGAAATCTTTGGTCATTTGGTCTTTGAATCCATTGAATTCTTGAGATAACTTTTGGAATTCTAATTTGATCTTATTTTCTATCCAGATCCTGAATTCAATTTCTGACATCTCAGCTATTTGTTTGTGCATGGGGTCTTGTGCTGTTTCTGCCCCATTGATCCTTGGGGGAGTTGATCTACTCTGATTATTCATATTGCCAGAGTTTTTCTGTTGATTTCGCCTCATGATTGTTTTTCACCATTGCCTCTGGCCATCCTCAGAGTTGGGGAGGTGTCTCTCCAAGATTAGACCCCAGCGGGATCACTCTATTGTTGCTGGATCTTTGTAGGGAGTGACCCTGTGTAGTTCCTCTGGAGCTGCTGTAGCTAGGGATTTCTGGTTGTGGAAGCAGCTCCGGTTTGTGACACACCCAGATCCAGCAACAGGGCTGGGGGTGGTGCGCACAGTTCTGGGAGTGCCAGGTGCCCAGTGACTTTGGCACAGAGAGTCCAAGGCTCCAGCAGTCTCTGGCCAGGAGAAGCACTCTGCACAGAGGAAGGGAGGGCTCCAAAGGGCACTCAGCTACCAGAGTCCCTTTCCAGATGAATGGGCTAGTGTGGAAGCTGGGAGGACACAGGAGGGAGGACGCAGGGTTGTGTGGCTCCCGCAGTTCCTGGTCAGGGAATGTGGAGGCCCGGTGGATGCAGGTCACCAGTCAGGGATCACTGCACAGCTCTTATGGAGGTCTGGGCGGTGCCAAGCCCAGGAGTTTGAGGTTGCTATGAGCTGTGATGTCACGGCACTCTACCCAGGGCAACAGCCCAAGGCTCCAGTGTGCCAAAACCGTCTCACTCTGCCCCTAAAGATTAAGGTTGTAAGGCAGCTCAGTCCCCGCCTTTAGGCTGCTCAGTCAGTAGGTTACTTTGACCTGCCCAATCCTTGCTCTGAGACCCTGAGGGCGGAGCTTGCCGGGACAGTTCTTTCACAATGGCTTCCTGCGCCCAGCTCAGTGGCTCAGTCTGGGGCCCCAGATAATGCCCAAAGTTCTCCATACTCCTGCTCAAGCTCTCCCCAAGGCAGTTCAACTGAGTGCCAAGTCCAAGAACACCGAAACGGTTCACAGGAAGGCCTTTCCAGTTTGCAGTCTCACTGCTGCTTGTACTTATGGTTGCCAGCGTGATTAGGTCGATCAAACACACGCAACCACTTGACAGTTTTCCACTGTTTTTGTCCTCCTCTTGGGGTCCAGAAGTCCCTTGCTGGCTCCCTGTATCCTCAAAGGGATGATTATAGGCAGATCCCACTGGCCAGAGATGCCTGGAGTCTTGTCTCCCCAAACTTGCTGTTCCCAGTTGCAGGGAAGCTGTTACTCGGCCACCATCTTTAATCTCACCAAAATTTAATTTTTATAATAAATACTATGAGGTAGACACTCTGTACAATAAGAACCAGGAGAGTATTAAAAATCTCATAAATAGTTGATGTTATTAAATGGTGAAGAAGCACTTTGAGTATTTTGTTTGTTTACTCTTTGGTCGATGATTGTTTTATTACAGAAACATCAGTTCTTGGGGTGGCACCTGTGGCTCAGTGAGTAGGATGCCGGCCCCATATACTGAAGGTGGCGAGTTGGAACCCAGCCCCAGCCAAACTGCAACAACAACAAAAAAATAGACAGGCGTTGTGGCGGGTCCCTGTAGTCCCAGCTACTTGGGAGGCTGAGGCAAGAGAATCACCTAAACCCAAGAGCTGGAGGTTGCTGTGAGCTGTGACTCCCTGGCACTCTACCAAGGGTGACAAAGTGAGACTTTGTCTCAAAAAAAAAAAAAATCAGTTCTTCAGTGAAAAGAAATCAAATAAGAGGGGGACTGATTACGAAAATATTCAAAGCTCCTGGAGCTAGGAACTGTCTGTTGGGGACAGTCATGGTCAGAGACCTTTCCCAGGGTGTTTCTCCAAAGTGCCTTCTATCTCCTAGTGCAAACCTGGCCTAGTGTGTGCTCCGTAAATGTCTGTGGAGCCATTAAATGAAAGCAATGCAGTGCCTTTGTCATTCTTCTCTCATAAAGCCCCTCAGCCTGTGTCTTTACTTTCCCTGGTTCTGTGAAGGCCAGATTATGCAGGGAGGCTGTTGCTGAAGTCCACAGACTAACCATCCTTGCTATATACATTCAGTGCCTCCACCAGAAATGAATCTCGAGCTGGCCAGAAGGTAGGTAGCAAGAGTGTCCTCACATTTTGGATTCATATCCAGAACTGTGGAATCAAAATTAGTTGCATGGCTGTTATGTCCTGGGCATGTAAAATGGTTATGTCACAGGCTGCATTCTCCAGAAGTAGATGCCAAGATAGAGTGTGGGACGCAAGAGGCTTATTTAACACCTGTTGACAGGAAGGTGAGGAAGCAGAAATGGGCAGACAGGCCTCTGCCAACTTGGCAGCCCTGATCTCTGGAGGGAGTTTTGCCCACTAGTGTCCCATGCTGTGTTGAAACGGCCAGTCCTTTGCATCCCTCTCTCATTCAGTTACCAGCTTTGTGGGCATACCCTGTGAAGAAGGGTGTGTTCCCTAAAGGAGCCAACAGCTGGAGACTATCACCGCAGCTGGTCCATAGTCCTTCCTCAAAGAAGAATCCTGGTGGTACTCCATGTTTATTTTGGGACACTTGGATAGGGAAACTGAGGTCAAGATCATTACCATTGAGTGATGTTTTCATCCAGCTTGTGTCCTCACCCCACAGCCTGCCCTCCTTGCCTATCCAACAGTGGCCCAGCACCATCAAGAAGGACTCCCATAGAGGATGTTGTTCTTGGCCTGTAAGTGATCAAAGAGAGCCTAGGGCACCTAGCAGGGTCAGCATCAGAGGCAGGACCCAGAATGCTCCTTCTTACCTGCTCCCATCTCCCATCTCCAGGACTAGTAGCCCACACAGTCCGTGAGCCTCCTGTATGCCTGCATATGGCACTAGCCCCATCCCTCTATCATAGCACCAGCCTTGCCACTGTACTCATGTGTCCACTGTCTGCCTCTCCCCAGCACAGTGTGTCCCTCCACAGTACAGACTCCACCCCATCATGATTTCTTAACTATAGATTTGCATCATTTTACTTTTAATTTCAGAAGGCAAGCAAGATCATATCAATTGACTTTGGAAATACAGCATGATCAAATTCAGCTTGACCACTTATGAATTGTGGGGTCTTGGGCAAGGAACTAGCCTATCTGTGCTTCAATTTCCCCTGAGGATAAGAAGATCTATCTCACAGAACTGTAATGAGTGCTGAAAAATATTGTGAAATCACAGAGCAAGGTCAATACTGAAAGACACCAGGTTCTCCTTTATAACTAATGGTTATCTTTTAAGTGAAGAATTCAAGGTGAGGATCAAGTCCTCTTGCACTAAATGAGGACTCAAAGGAAATTCCTAGGAATCTGGAGGCATCTACCATCTACCATGACCCAGGAGAAAGATGATGCATTTCCTTGGAACATTAGGTTTAAAATGAGGTGATTTAAGGAAAAACACAAAGTAAACAGTAGTCCAGGTAGTAGTTGGATATAGCCAACTATATGAAGGGGCCTGACAATAATGGCATTTGGGGAAGCATGGCCTATGCCTGGGGCATTATTAAACTCATCCATGCTCTGAGGAGAGAAATGGAGCACCCCAGAGAAGGCAACAAGGCCCGGTGCCCCCAAGAATAGCATAGGACAAATACAGCTGAGCATTGTCCCTCTCCACTCTAGAGGTCCCCTGCCTAACATGCAGTTCCTGAGAGCTCCTAGAATGCATTGGAAGGTGACGCTCCCTGCTGGGTGTGGTATTCTGTGCCATCACTCCTTCCAACAATGGTGTGCTGGAAATAGTGCTAGAAGAGAAGAAGGCACAAGTTCTTGTCCCAGGAGATTATTTACTTTGAGCAAGTCACTTCCCCACTTGCTGCCTCAGTTTCCCCTGATGACAGTGAAGAGTAAGAATGGATGAATATGTAGACCACACTTTAAGGATTGTAATGAACCCTGGAAGCCAGCAGAAGGTGCCAGACCCTAAGGAGCAGATTTGAGTCACTCTCAGACCTTCCAGAAGAGGGTGGAAAAGAGCCACAGTGAGACAGGGGAAGTGGGTTAGCATGACCTTGAGATTCCCAAGGAGTTGATTGAGGGACAGAATTGTTTGAGAGAAGATATCTACTTAAGGATGGAGGGGGCGTGCCAGGTCCCAGGCCTAGTTCAAGGCAAGGCATTTTTTTTTCTCTCTGGGCTAACAGCATTCAAGAGACCAACCCCTGGCTTGACGCCTGTAGCTCAGCAGCTAGGGCGCCAGCCACATACACTGGAGCTGGCAGGGTCAAATCCAGCCCGGGCCTGCCAAACAACAATGACAATTACAACCAAAAAATAGCCGGGCATTACGGTGGGCAGCTGTAGTCCCAGCTACTTGGGAGGCTGAGGCAAGAAAACCCCTTAAGCCCAAGAGTTTGAGGTTGCTATGAGCTATGACTCCACAGAACTCTACTGAGGGAGACAGCTTGAGACTCTGTCTCAAAAAAAAAAAAAAAAAAGACCAACTCCTTAGTATTCAAAAGCAACATTCCATTCCAGCACCCCCTCCCCCTGGGGACTTCTCCAGGGTGAGGGTGAGGGTGAGGGGTTGGGGTGTTAAGTGGAAGCTGAAGATGAGACTTCCTTTCTCTCTTTTTTTTTTTTTTTTGCAGTTTTTGGCCAGGGGCTGGGTTTGAACCTGCCACCTCTTGTATATGGGGCCCTACCCCTTTGAGTCACAGGCGCCACCCTTCTCTCTCTCATCTTGCAAAAAAGTTTTTAAATGCCCCATAAGGAAAAAGAAATCCAGCATCATGAAAAATTACTGAATTCTACAGACTTAAATGCATAATTTTTACCTTTAAGTTCAAAATGAATTTGTAATTTCAAGATATTTGAACAAAACTGCTTTGGGGGGTGTTGTTAGTAATAGCAAAACAAACAACCTCCCCCACAACTAGAAACAAGCTGAATGTTCATCAATAGAGAAATAATTACACATATTATAGTGAATGCCATAAACTGATACATATACTGACAGGGTCAAGGCATACTGTTCATAAAGAAAACAAGAACAGCACGTCCAGGATAAATTCTGTCAATTGGTAAATTTCTGAAAATAAAAAAACATACAAAACTGTGAAAGGTTACGTTGGGACTATGGGGAAAGGGAGATTTACTTCTCAATTTTATACCTCTTGACATTGCTTTGTTTGGTTTTTTGTTTGTTTGTTTTTTGCTTTTAAGACAGAGACTCACTTTGTCACCCTGGGTAGAGTCCCTTGCATCATAGCTCACAGCAACCTCAAACTCTTGGGCTCAAGCAATTCTCTTGCCTCAGCCTCCTGAAAGCTGGGACTACAGGCGTCTGCCATAACGCCTAGCTATTTTTAGAGATAGGGTCTGGCTCCTGCTCAGGCTGGTCTCCAACCTGTGAGCTCAGGGCAATCCACCCACCTTGGCCTCCCAGAGTGTTATGATTATAGGCGTGAGTCACCGTGCCCAGCTTGACATTGCTTTGGAATTTTCTAACAATGTACTATTACTTTTGAAATGTCAACAGGGATTACCTGGTGAGAAGATTATGGGTCATTTTGTCTTTTATAATTTGAAAAATGTATTAAACAAAAATATAGGGCGGTGCCTGTAGCTCAGTGAGTAGGGTGCTGACCACATACACCTAGGCTGGGGGTTTCCAGCTATGGAATGACAATGACAACTGCAACAACAACAACAAAAATAGCCGGGCGTTGTGGCGGGCACCTGTAGTGCCACTACTTGGGAGGCTGAAGCAAGAGAATTGCTTGAGCCCAAGAGTTTGAGGTTGCTGTGAGCTGTGACGCCTACAGCAGTCTACCCAGGGCAACAGCTTGAGACTGTATCTCAAAAAAAAAAAAAAAAATATATATATATATATATAAAGCACTATAACCAAGTATATGTTGAGAAATCTTGCCCTTATTCTGTCCCCATACATTATACTCTCTTTACCACCCTTCCCCCAGCTCACCTCCTCCAGATCCTGTGGATAACCACTGTTTCATTTATCCTTTCAGTATTTCTTCGTGCACAATCAAGCAAATATTCATATGTATTATAGCCACTCTTTCTTTTTTTTTTTTTTGAGACAGAGCCTCAAGCTGTCACCCTGGGTAAAGTGCTCTGGCATCACAGCTCACAGCAACCTCCAACTCCTGGGCTCAAGTGATTCTCCTGCTTCAGGCTCCCAAGTAGCTGGGTCTACAGGCACCCACCACAATGCCCAGCTATATTTTGGTTGCAGACGTCATTGTTGTTTGGCAAGCCCAGGCTGGATTCGAACCAGCTAGCTCAGGGTGTATGTGGCTGGCGCCTTAGCCGCTTGAGCCACAGATGCCGAGCCTAGCCACTCTTTCTTATACAAAAGGTAATATACTATGTATACCTCCTTGTACCTTACTTTTTATACCTAGCAATATGTCCTGAATATCTTTCTGTATTTATTACTAGAGACATCATTCCCACCCCATGTCCACTTTTCTAGTGTATTTAGTGCTATAAATTTCCCTCCCAGAACTACTTTAGCCTTGCCCCACAAATTTTGATACATTGTATTTTCTTTTCAGTTCAGTTCCATGTATTTCTTTTATTTCTCTTAAGTTTTAACCTTAGATTATTTAAAGTTATCTTGTTTAGTTATCAAGTTTTAGGTATTTTCCTATTATCCTTCTGTTACTAATTCCTACTTTGATTCCACTGCAGTCAGAGGACCTTCTTGTATAATTTCAATTCTCTTAGATTTGGTATGGTTTGTTTTATGCCTCAGGACGTGGTCTATATATGTTGTGTGGATATTTGAAAAAAGTGTGGATTCTGCTGTTGTTGGGTTCAGTGTTGTATCAGCGTTGATTAGATCCAGTTGGTTGATGGTGTTAGAGTTTTTCTAAATCCTTGCTAATTTTTTGTCTAGTTATTCTATATATTTTTGAGGGAGGAGTGTTGAAGTCTCCACCTAGAACTGTGGATTTGTCTATTAATCTCTTTAGTTCATAGTTTTTGCTTCACATGTTTTGCAGCTTTCTTTATTTTGTACATACACATGTAGAATTACCATGTCTTCTTGATAGATTGACCCTTTTAGCATTATGTAATATTCCTCTCAGTCCCTGGAATTTTTTTTTTTTGCTCTGAAGTATACTTTATACGATATTAATAATGCCACTTCTCTTTTCTTTTCCCCATAAATTCAACCAAGTGATACCTTCTTTCTTTGATTAATGTTTGCATGATGTATTTTTTCCATCCACTTACTTTCAGTTTGTCTATATTGTTATATTTGAAATGAATTTCTTATTGACAGTATGGAGTTGGGCCTTTTTTTTTATTTCACTCTGCCAATCTCTGTCTTTTAATTGGTGTATTAAAACCGTTTATGTTTAATGGCTTAAATTTGGCTTTTTTGTTTTGTTTTATTTTGTTTTCTGGTTTTTTCCTCTGGAGTTTTGTTGTTATTATTGTTGTTGTTTGTTTTCTTTCACCCATTTATCTACAGTGTTTTGGAATATACACCTGTGTCATTTAGAGATTGTTCTAGATATTGCAATATTCTAGATTTTGAATCTATTTAGATATTCTAGATTTGATGTACACACATTATCACAGCCTACCACTGGTTCGGCATTGAAGTGCAAGTGAAGTGCAGAAATTTTGTCTTCCTTTACGTGTCTTTACCTTTCTGTTAGAGAACTTCCTTTACCTGTTCTCTTGGAGTGGATCTTCTGGTGACAAATTCTCTTCCTTTTTCTTTATCTAAGAATCTTGATTTCCCCCTTATTTTCTAAAGAAAAGGTTTACAGGATGTAGAATTCTAAGTTGACAGTTCTTTTCTTTCTCTACTTGAAAAATGTGCCACTTCCTTCTAGCTTTCAAAATCTAACGTCATTTGAACTGTTTTTCACCTTTAGGAAAGGCATCATTTCTCTCTTATTGCTTTCAAGATTTTTCTTTTTCTTTAGCTCTCAGACGTTTGACTATTGTGATAATACCTCTGAAAGGTTTCTTTGGGTTTATTCTATTTGGATTTTCCTAAGCTTCTTGAATCTGTAGATTTATTTATTTATTTATTTATTTATTTATTTTGCCAAATTTGAGCAACTAAAAGGGGAGAACCATAGTTGTAGTTTTGCTTTCAACATTTATTCCATTCCTAGTAATCCATCCAGTCACTATCGCTTCCTCCTATCTTACTTCTAACATCACAGATCAGTTTTGCCTGGTGTTGATGCAATCAGACAGCATGTGCTACTTTTTGTCTGGCACCTGTCACTCAACCTTGTAAAATTCATTCATATGATTACATATATTTGTAGTTCACTCTTTCTCATGGGTGTATAATATTGTACTATATGAATGTATTTGTCCATTCTACTATTAATGGACATTTGAGCTGTTTCCAGTTTAGAAATATGTGCTGCTCTGAACCAATCACAAATAGTATTGCTCTGAATATTCTAGTAAATATCTTTTGATACACAGAAGAATGAATTTCTTTTCTATATTTTTTCTTAGAAGAATGCATTTCTGCTGGGTACATATCTAGGGAGGGAATTTATGGGTCTTAGGTGGGCATCTGTTTAGCTTTAGTAAATAATACCATTTTCCACAGCTCGGCACCTGTAGCTCAGCAGCTAGGGTGCCAGCCACATACACCACAGCTGGCAGGTTCGAACCTACCCTGCGCCCGCCAAACAATGGCAACTACAACCAAAAAATAGCTGGGCATTGTGGCAAGTGCCTGTAGTCCCAGCTACTTGGAAGGCTGAGGCAAGAGAACTGCTTGAGCCCAAGAGTTGGAGGTTGCTGTGAGCTGTGATGCGACAGTACTCTACTGAGAGCGACTTAGTGAGACTCTGTCTCAAAAAATATATGTACCATTTTCCAAAGTGACTGTACCTATTTGTATGTCTACCAGCAGTGTAAAAGAGTTCCCAGGGCTGGGCACTATGCGTCACACCTATAATCCTAGAACTCTGGGAGGCCAAGATGTGTGAATTGCCCTAAGCATACAGGTTCAAGACCAGCCTGAGAAAGAGCAAGACCCCAACTCTAAAAATAGGTGGGCATTGTGACAGGTGCTTATGGTCCCAGCTACTTGAGAGGCTAAGGCAAGGGGATCACTTAAGCCCAAGAGTTGGAGGCTGCTGTGAGCTATGATGTAAGGCACTCTACTGAGAGTGACAAAGTGAGACTCTGTCTCAAGGAAAAAAAAAAAGAGTTCCCATGTCCCATATCCCCTGTGCAAGACTGTTTCCATATTTATTCTATCTAATCCTTGAAGGAACTCTGCCAAGCAGATATTATTCTCATTTTAGGAACATGGAGATTAAGACTCAAAAGTGTAAGTGATTTGTTGAAAGTCATACAGCTTGTGTGACAATGTTTCTTGGTTGAGCAGAGCAAGAATTCTTTTGAAACTCTAATAGAGTAAAGGAATACTCTTCCTGAAGGCTCTCTGTGGGCTCTAGGTAAACTAGGATTGCTTAGGACAGATGTCCACTCTAGTTTTTATGCTAACCAGGAGTTCTATGGGATAGAATTTGAGACTGGCCTATTATTGGCATTTAAACATTTGCACACGGTGGACTAGCATTTCCTGAAGAAGGGGAAACTGGGGGGGAAGAGCAAAAGGTGAGGAGAGCAGGAGGAGGAGGGGTCCTTGAATCAAAGTCACTATCCATGAAAGCCCCTGGGCTGCAAAACTGGGATGTCAGAAGATGGTACAAATCCAAGTGGGAAGCAAGACTATACTTGCCAACACTGTAACCTAGCCCTACCCACACACACCCTGGACTCTAGGAAGGAGAGGTCAGTGATGCAAGGGAATAAAGGGTATTACTAGGGCCAGCAGCTCAGCCATCAGAACCCTTCTTTAAATAATCAACCTGAAGAGGTAAATGGAAAGTTTCTGTTGGCATAAGAAGGAGACAAAAGCCTCAGAGGTCTGTATGATTAATGTATCAAAATTTAACATTAATCAAAAATTTTCCTCTTCTTAGGAAACACTGGGATTATTATTATCATTATTATTATTATTGAGACAGAGTCTCACTCTGTTGCCCTGGGTTGAGTGCCATGGCGTCAAAGCTCACAGCAACCTCAAACTCTTGGACTTAAGCAATCCCCTGGTCTCAGCCTCCCAAGCAGCTGGGACTACAGGTGCCTACCACAATGCCTGGCTATTTTTTTCACCTTTATAGTAGAGAGGTCTCACTCTTGCTCAGGCTGGTCTTGAACTCCTGAGCTCAGATGATCCACCTGCTTTGGCCTTTCAGACATGAGCCATCATGCCCAGCCACACTAAGATTTTCAAATATTTTAATTCCATTTTCCTCTACCTCTAACTTTTATGTTATAGTTGGCAATGTTTTTATCCTTTAACCCCACAGGACATAATTTTTTTTGTAAGTAGTATTCATTTAGATCTATCTACATTTTTACCATTTCCCCTGCACTTTTATTCTAAAGTCTTCAGATCTGCTATGGAAGATCACTTTTCTTTTTTTCTTTTTTTTTCCAGAGACAGAGTCTCACTTTGTTGCCCTTGGTAGAGTGCCGTGACATCACAGCTCACAGCAACCTCCAGCTCTTGGGCTTAGGCGATTCTCTTGCCTCAGCCTCCCAAGTAGCTAGGACTATAGGCACCCACCACAACATAGGGCTATTTTTGTTCTTGTTGTTGCAATTTGGCTAGGGCCAAGTTCGAACCCACCACCATTGGTATATGGGGCCGGCGCCCTACTCACTGAGCCACAGGCGCCGCCGGGAAGACCACTTCTTCTATCTGAAGCATGTACTCTAGAATTTCCTTCATTGAGGTGATGAACTCTCTGTTTTTGTCATAAAACACATTTTTTTATCTTCTTTGTAAATTTTCTCCTTGTTTAAAATTATAAGTTGAATGTTACTTTCAGCACACTAAAGATATTCTACTGTTTTCTACTGTATTCTACTGAAGTCAGCTGTTAGACTGCTAATTCTTTGAAAGTAATCCATTTTTTTCACCAGCTCCTTTCAAACTTTCTCTGTCTTTGGTTTTCTGCAGTTTTCACTGCGGTGTTTCTATATGTAGGTGTCTTCTTATTTATCCCTCCAGGTATTCATAGGCTTTTTGAAACAGACATTGTCATTTTTCATCGGTTTTTAAACATCTCAACTAATCTCTTCATATTGCACCTCTATCCCATTCTCTTTCTACTCTCCTTCTGGGGCTCTGTTTAAATATGTTTTAAACTTTCTTACTCTATCCTCTATATCTGTTATTCTCTTTCATACGTCTTATATCTTTTTAAATTATTTGTATTACATGCTAGGTGATTTCTTCTAATTTAACATAGAATCTTCTTTTCAGCTATGTCTAACCTATCATTAAATTCATTTATTAAGTTTTTGCTTTCACTTCTGTACTTTTCAATCTTAGAGGCCTGACGTGGTGGCTCACCTGTAATCCCAGCACTCTGGGAGGTCAAGGCAAGTGGATCACCTAAGCTCACAAGTTTGAGACCAACCCAAGCTAGAGTGAGACCCCCATCTCTAAAAATAGCTGGGCATTGTGGCGGGCACCTGTAGTCCCAGCTATTCAGGAGGTTGAGGCAAGAGAATGGCTTGAGCCCAAGAGTCTGTGGTTGCTGTGAGCTACGATGCCAAGACACTCTACCAAGGGTGACAAAGTGAGACTCTTGTCTCAAAAAAAAGGGCGGCACCCGTGGCTCAAGGAGTAGGGCGCTGGTCCCATATGCCAGAGGTGGCGGGTTCAAACCCAGCCCCGGCCAAAAAAAAAAAAAAAGAAAGAAAAGAAGTTCTGTTTACTTTTTTTTTTGTTTAATCTGTGGTGCTACTTTTTGTAGCACCTATTTGCTTCATACTTTTTCAAACTTCCATTTCTTAAAGCATAGTAAGCATATTGTTACATGTAAAGTGTCTAATAAATGTCAGTTTTTGAAGTTTTTGTGGATCTGTTTTCACCTTTTCTGCTGGTTCTTGCTCATGGTTTCTAGTTTCCTTGTGTACCTAATTATCTTCAAGTATGTTCTGAGTATTTTAAGAATTTATGGCCTTGAGGGCGGTGCCTGTGGCTCAGTGGGTAGGTATATGGCAGCAGCCCCATATACCGAGGGTGGCGGGTTCAAGCCCGGCCCCAGCCAAACTGCAACAAAAAAATAGCTGGGTGTTGTGCCTGGCGCCTGTAGTCCCAGCTACTCGGGAGGCTGAGGCAAGAGAATTGCCTAAGCCCAGGAGTTGGAGGTTGCTTTGAGCTGTGACATCATAGCACTCTACAGAGGACGATAAAGTGAGACTCTGTCTCTACAAAAAAAAAAAAAAAAAAAAAAAAAATATATATATATATATATATATATATATATATATATATATATGTTTATGGCCTTGAAAGAAGATAGCTTTCTCTGTAGAATATTTATGTTTACTTCTGCCAGGCACTTGAACTCATTACTGATTTAGTACCATTTTAAACCAAGTTCAAGGTTTCATACTCTCTGGATGTTCAGATGAGGCACATCTTGATAATAAATGTATGTAAAAGCTAGTTTGCTTCTGGATTACACTTACTCTGAAGATGTGATACTCTGAGATCCAAGTTTTTATAAATAGGGTCTCCTATCACACTCCCAACTCCTGTGGGTCCTGGACTCCTATGAACCTAGTGGCTCTTGCTAGAATTGGCAGATGCCCTAGAGTAAAAGCCACTTCTTTTCTAACTAACTTCACTGTGTTCCCATGTTCCCTTCAGTTGGGCCTAAAAAGTCCTTACTATCTTGTCTTTTCAGGATTTTTAAGATGTTCTTTACTTTTTCAGTGTTTCAAGTTGCTTTTAGGGGAAGATACTTTCTGAATAACCTAGCCTGCCAAAACTCTCAAATCTTTTTATTTAATCAAAATGTATTTCCTTTCCTCCCAGAAGACCTCACTCTTGAAACTCAACAGCCAGAAGATATTCTTCTTTGTGCTATATCGTTTCTTCCTTAAGGCAATAAACTAAGAAACTCCAAGCTTGGGTGAGAAAAGGGCAACAGAATAGAAGGAAATACCTCTCCTCAATGTGGTCACCACTTCAAAATATTTCCCACCACATATGTAAACCACTAAATCTGGTGCCCAGAACATAGTTACAGCCCCGTAAATAGTTTCTGTAGTCATGATTATTTCTATATCCAAACTTGCCTTGTTTAGGAAGTCTTATTTCAATAAAGACTTTCTTTTACTCTGTTTTCTTCAAGTATTTTTTACTCCCATTGACATCCTTTCTATTTACTCTAATTACCTTTTCAAATATATACTATTTCTTGGGGAAAATGCAATGACTGAACATCCCCCCCCCAAAGCCTTTATTTATTTATTTATTTTTGGTACAGATAGAGTCTTACTTTATCGCCCTCGGTAGAGTGCCGTGGCATCACACAGCTCACAGCAACCTCCAGCTCCTGGGCTTAGACAATCCTCTTGCCTCAGCCTCCCGAGTAGCTGGGACTACAGGCGCCCGCCACAATGCCCATCTATTCTTCTGTTGCAGTTCGGCTAGGGCTGGGTTTGAACCTGGCACCCTCGGTATATGGGACCAGCGCCCTACTCACTGAGCCACAGGGTGTTGCTCCCCCCCCAAAAGCCTTTAAGTGTATCTAGATCTTCTGTTTCTTCACTGACTCAGGTATTAATGTAGAACTCTTTCAGCTGTAAGTGACAGAACACCCAATTCAAACTGCATTCTTTAATATAAAATATTAATAATAAAAAATTCTATTGGTCCATATAATTGAAAAACCCAGTGGTGGGTCTTCAGGTACAGTTCATAGCTCCAAATCCAGTGGTAAAGAGTTCCTTTTAACTCTAGCAAAAGTCCTATTGGGCTAATTCTGTCAATGCCCCCTTACTGTGAACAGAAGCATTTAGTGTGTTCATTGGCTGAATCTGAATTTTGGAACCCACAGTTGAACTTCTCCAAAAATCCCTGTGCTCTGAGATCGGAGGAATTTTGGTTCTCTGCAAGAAAACCCAGAGGTCTGACAAAAGAGAAGTAAATAGATATTGGGTAGACAAAAGCAGCATTTGTATATTGTAATACCCAATAGCTCTCAGGAAAAGGCTCATAATGGGGCTTGTGGGACAGATTAAATTGCATAAACAAGGTGCAGGTTCAGTTCAGGTCTTTGGGCCATTAGCACAGATACTGCACTGTCCAGCTATACACAGACAAGATGGGAGCTGTTGTATCTGAGTGGCTGACACAGAGGCTGCTGTTCCAGCTTCCCAAGTGCTCTGGCATAGGGAACCCCATTTGTGATTTATCAGTAATAAGTCTTATCCAGGCTACTTTCTTGGCCTCCTCAAGTTGTTTTTCTCCCCCTGATACAAAAATAACACTTACACAGCATCCCCAACCTCATGTCAAATCAGCTCTCCAGAGATAGCAGCCAAATTCATCCTAGGGTTAGGGTGTAGGGTCCTTATTATATACCCGGTCTGCAAGTGAGCCAAGAAGTAGGGTTTCAAGATACATGATACCGTGTCCAGAGGCTAAAATCAATCACCCAAGAAGTATGTATTACCCAGCTAAAGCCAGTACCTTAGGCTCATTCAGCCTGCCAAGACCATGGGTAAGGGCTGGGCTGGCAGCAAGAGCAGAGGTGGGGGCTCTGAGAGACAAAGGGCAGGTGCAGGTACAGAGCAGGTGCAGAGCAGGGCAGAACTGGAACTCTTTGTGGTTCCAGTGTTGGGCAGCACTGGTGTCTGCCCAGCTGCAGTCCTCCTCCACTCCAATCTTGCAATGGCTGCTGAGGAGTCGAAACTCCCCCATGCCTGCCTGCTTGCCTGCAGAGCCTCATTGTTGAAGGTCTAGGGGCACTGGCAGCAGGTGGCAAGGTAATAATAATAGTAACCACTTACTGAGGGTATATCACATGCAAAGCCTGTGCTTTCCATAACATGAGCACTGGAGTCCAGAAACCGTGGACTCCACGGTTTTATTTTTGGCTCCATCTTGCTAGTTTTGAGGTTTTGATCAAGTTGCTTAATCTACATATGTTTCCATTTTCTCATCTGCAGATCTGTAATAATAAAAGTCACATAACAGGGATGAAGGGATTATGGGTCATTGTGTGTATATGTTGTGCACAGTGTCTGGTAGACAGTAAGTGCAAACCTGAAGGGCTGTCGCCCACATGTGCAATTCCCAATCCTGCCCTAATCCTGCAATGTAGACGTATTTATTAGAGAGAAGCATGGCTGCTGTAACAAAGGTTCAATTTGTCAGTGGCTTAAACAAGACTCAAATTTATTTATTTCTAACATAACAGTCCAGAAGCAGCCAGACCAGGACAGGTTGGAGGAGGCTCTATCATTTTCAAACTACTTCTCCCACTATTGGGTTCAAATGGCTGCTGTAGTTCCCACCATCTTATCATAATTTTAGCCTATAGAAAAGGGTTCCTCTTCCTGCTAAGGGCACCCTTATAAATTGCGTGTAACCTGCCTGCTCAAATCTTATAAGCCAAACATAGTCACATGCCATACTATCTGCAAAGGAACCTGGGAAATACAGGGTGTCCATAAAGTTGATGTGCAATTTAAAATAGTTTAACATTGTAAATTGCACACAGACTTTATGGATACCCTGTATAATCTTGCACTCAGTTAAAATTGTGGGGATTTACTAGTAGAAGAAGAAGGGGAGAATTGATATTGCTCTCCCAGAGCCCACTCATCCAGCCACCCCACATAAAGAAACACATTTACTGCCCCTTGAACGGAGGCAAGTCAGAGTTCCATCTGGTACAACACCTGGCTCAGAGTCCAGGATACCTAAGAGATGGGCAGTCCCCTCTTCCAAGGAGATGGGCTCCTCATGGTCTGGGGACCCATAAGCTAAACATCAGGTCATCTGCCTCTTCCACACCCTGTAGACAGCAGTGGAGGATGAACAGGATAGACTCAATTAAAACATCCACTTGCTGTAGAATATAAATATCTTAATAACTAAGAAAATACCATGAAGGTTATGTTAACCAGTTAGATGAAAATATTTCAAATTATATATAAAACCAGCACATTGTACCCCACGATTGCATTAATGTACACAGCTATGATTTAATAAAAAAATTTTTTAAAAAGCCACTCACACCAGAATGGCAAACACCCAGCAGTCACTGGATTTTAGCAATGACTAAATCCAGATGGGCAGGAGTGGCTAAGCCCTTTCCTAGCAGTGGAATAAGTTCTTGGTCAGCACATCTGGCTGCTCTTGGTTCTACTTTCTGGGAAGATATCCCCTTCTATGTGGACTCTGACTTTGTCTCCTGGGAAGTTATTCCTTCTCCAGTATCCTCTGTGGCCTCACTGGCTGGAGCATGCTTCTTGCAGACCTGATAGCCTTAGCAACCCTCTTCCCATTGGTGTAGATTTTGGGGGTCTGGGCATAATGTCAGAGGAGAAGGGTGTCAAACCAGGCTTTGCTGATCCAGTTTGTGGCTTCTTTGCCATACAGCATGCTCAAAACCATAGAAGACTTCTGATTGGTTCCATGTGTAACCACAGCCAATGGTCTCACATAGACCTTATTTTTATGCTTGCACACTCTGAACTTGGTGTTCTTCCTATTCTCCACTCTCTCAAACTGGTTGTGGCTATCTTAAGACCAAATGAAAAAATATGCTTGGCTATGAAGGGAACTCTCTTATTCTGTCTGCTGAGCCAGCTCCCACTGTCTAGGGAGTAGGATGTAGTGGAGAAAGGCTGGGTACCACAGGTGCAGCCTTTGCTGGGGCCACTGTCTCTCCTCCGTTCCCCCCATAGGCAGTGTAGGCACTTTAGGGCTGGATGGAAAATGTGTTCAATAAATTCTGCAAGAAATCTAGCTGTTCATTATTGAGTGTCCACTCCAGGGCCAGGGGCTGGGATGAAAGAGCCTGCACGAAGGGGAGGGAAGCACAGGGTGGGGCAGCTGGGGCAGCTGGGGCAGCATTTCTGATTTGGACATTGACTCAGGCCCCAGGAATGCCAAGGAAGGGGGTGGGCAGCCAGCAGAGCCAGGCTGGGATCCCATTGGCAACAGGGAAGGTAGGCACAGGATACACAGAGGGGTGGGAGGCTGGGGCTCCTATGCACCCCAACATATCTCCCAAGCATAGGTAGAAACAGATGTCTCTCCCCCTGCGAACAAGTGCAGGCCCTCAGCAATCCCACCTTTAAGGTGATACTCACGGCCCCTATCTGCCATAACTACCCACTCCACCACTTTCACCTGAGAGGGATGGGCTCCTGGGACTCAAATGTGGCATCTGGACATACACTGGCTGCTTTCCAGGACTACCCACAAACCACTTGTCTTATTCTAGCCTCTAAGCTGGCTGCAACTTGTCCTTTCTAATTCCAGCACCGCCTTCTGCTGAAATTCGAACAAGGAAGCAAGTTAAGCTGAAATCTCCACTGCCCTTCATTTTCCTTCCTTTGGCATCCAACAAAGATGAGAGAGGCCCCTCGGAGTAGGAAGCCTGGCACTCTCATAGCCCAACTCCTCCTGGCTCCCATGTCCCCACAATGCTCAAAGCCACCTTCCACCACCACAGGACCCTTCTAGCTTGTCCTCAGAGACCCAGGATACAGCCGAGGACCAGGCATCGAGATTCTGAGGCCGCCAGCCCCCAGGCTGCTGGGCTGGTGCAGCTGCTCAGGCAGCCTCTCCCTCCTGCTGCCTGACACCCAATCAGAGAGAAACCGATCTGGGCCAGGCAGGGCGCCAGGGGCCAGGCCCAGAATAGTGCTGCCCAGCCACAGTGTTGCACACTTGCTCTCCATTGGGCTGGGGCTGGCCACATGGAGCCGAACCTAGAGCATACACTGGACAGGGTACGGGGGTCCCCAGGGGGCCAGAGCTGGGGCAGCTGAGGCCGGAGGATTGAGAGCACACAGGGCAAATCTGGGTGTATGCGCGTGTATCTCTGTGAATGTGCACATGTGGGTATCTGCGTATATATGTTGTGAGTGTGTACAGTTCCGTGTGTGTCTGGAGAGGTTGGATATGGTGTTTCTGTTGCGTGTGTCTGAGTGTGTGTGTGTGTGGATATGGGGGGGTGCAGTGAGACGGTGGGGGGCCCTGGGTTTGGAAACATAAAGCACCCACCTTTTTAGACATTCTTATCCCCACAGACCCCCTCCTGGAGCAGCCTCGGGGGGCCTGAGCATCAAGGTAGGTAGACTGCCTCTCCCTGTAGCCTAGTCTCTTCTTCCACTTCCTTGGTGCCCCGCTTTTCTGAGACCCTCAAGCCCTCCCAGCCTGGCTTTGTCGTTCTCTCCTTTACTTGCTTTCTTCCTCACTGTTTCTTCTTCCTCTTTTTCCTTTACCTCCTTTTCCCCTCTTTTCAGAAAGAAGGGAGAGTCTGGAGTCTGACATAAATTGCTTAACCTCTCTGCATGTCTGGTCCCTCCCTAATGAAATGGGGATTATAACAATGCCTCCCTTAGGAGGCTGCTATGAGTTTTGAGAAATATGTTGGAGAAAAGCCTACTGCAAATATGAAATATTATCATTAATAACATTGTAATTAATTTTGTTGTATTACTCCCTATTAACCAAATAGGCCCCATTCCCCTTTCCAGAGATGAGCTTCTTAGAGCAAGAGGACAGCACCTCATGGCCACCACCAGCTGTGATCACTAGCTCAGAAAGAATCCATGGGAAACGGAGGGTCAAGGCCTCCAGATGGATGAGGCAGGAGGCCGTGGAGGAAGGGGAGCCGCTGGGTCTAGAAGGTGAGTTCAAGGCCAGTTCTGGGGAGCTGAGGGCCAGGGCAATGGGAAGTCCCAGAGCTTGGGGCCAGGCTCTGCCTTAGCCCGCTCCAAATTACAGAGTTGGACCCAACTTCATCGTAGGGCCTCAGTCTCCCCCACTGCACTGCAGAACCAGAGGCCCAGCTTAGCCAACTCAGAAAGACAGGACAGAACCACAGTCTGAAATGATTCTCTGAGACCGTGGCTTCTAACCTGCAAAATGGGGCCATAGAATCCAGGCTTCCCAAGGCTATTGTGTGATTAACTGAGATGGTAAATGAAAAAATGATTTGGAAGATGGAGTTACTGTCCTTTCCCCTCCTCCTCCTAGCAGGTCCTCAGGCCAGCCCAGCTGCTGAATCCTCTGGGCTGGAAGCCACATTCCCCAAGGCCACACCCTTGGCCCAAGTTGCTGTCTTGGCTGGAGTGGGCATTTCACCAACAGGGGACTTCCTCCCTCCAGACTGTTCAGCCTCAGTGGTGGGTTCCAGCACAGATGATGCGGAGCTGGCCACAGAGTTCTCAGCCACAGAGACCTGGGGGTGTGAGTTAGAAGGCCTGGTGGAAGAGAAGCCTGCTCCATGCCCATCGCCACAGGCCCCATTACCCAAGCTGGGCTGGGATGACGAGCTGCAGAAGCCCGGGGCCCAAGTCTACATGCGCTTCATGCAGGAGCACAACTGCTACGATGCCATGGCAACCAGCTCCAAGCTGGTCATCTTTGACACCACGCTAGAGGTGAGGCCACGCTGCTGCCCCACCTGAACTCAGTGTCCACCCGCACACAGTGCTGTAGCCATAAATCATACCTTCTGAGATGTTCTGCAAGGCTGTGTCCCTCTACAAATCTCCTTCCAGGACTCCTTCTTAGCATGTGGAGACCAGTGGTGGGAGGGAGAGCTTAAGCTCTGCTATTTGGTATCTGTAGGCCCTCAGGTCAGTCACTTTCCTTCTCTCATCTCAAAGACTAGAATCATCCTACACGGTTCAGAGGATTCTTGGGACAACTCAGTATAAGGTGGGGATGTTTTACAGAGTATGAAGTATGTGTTAAGAGGTTGCAGAGTTGCTTGGAACAAAGAGTGGGGGACTCTTTTGATAACGGAAAAATAGGACAGACTTTGGTACCTGCTCTTCCACTAGGGCTAAGCTACAAAATGGCTATGATTCTATTCTTATTGCCATTATGTAGAGCAGTGTTTCCCAAAGGATATGTATCTTCCACAGTACACAATTAGATTCCAGTGGTTCATGAACAAATACATTTATTTCAATAGCTCAAATGTATTTAATGTGTGTTAGAAAAATATAACCAGCACGTACAGATAGTACTTTTAAGGATGAGGCTCTAAACGAGTCAATAGAAATTTTATTTAGAGAAAAAATACGTGAATTATATAACTATGCAAATGTTATATAAATAATTATACCTCTAGTACATAGATTAGCAACAACTCTATTTGTCCATTTACACATGACTTCCAAGTGGAAACACAAAGGCAGAGCTTTTCACACCCTGGTGGACCTGGTGAGGGTCTCTTCAGTGCCTCTGGCCACAAGCACCCTTATTTATGTAGCAAATGTGCCCAACAATGATCAAGTCTGCTGTGTGCCATGACATGAGGAAGGCAAGCTCGTGTGGAGGAGGACCAGGAGAAGGTCCCACAAAAGGACCCTGGTTGGGACAGCAGAGGGGATGGTAGGTGGACGACTGCCCCCGAGGGACAGTAGGAAAGCAAGGTACAGACCCCTTGGGACTTGCCCTTGACTGTTCTCCTTTGCTCCTCAGATCAAGAAGGCCTTCTTTGCCATGGTGGCCAATGGTGTGCGGGCAGCACCTCTGTGGAACAGCGAGAAGCAGAGCTTTGTGGGTGAGAAGGGGCTGGAGAGGCTACAGAGAGTGGAGAATGGGAAGGAGGGACCTTGTATGGTGGTTCTGAGGCTGAACTCTGACATACCACAAGCTTGAGGGACCCTCAGGTTGAGCCAAGCCAAGGGCAGTGTAGGGGCAAGTCCACTCATGAGTCTCATGGCAGCCAACTGTGAGATGTGGGGCTCAAAATCCCTACCTGTGGAATGGTTATGGCCAGTTGACCCTTTCTAGCTCTACTACCTTATAGCTCCATGTCATAGGTGCCAGGTAGCAAATGAGGAAGGAAGAAAAAGAAATAAAAGGAATAGGAAGAGGAAAGGGGAAAAGAGAAATTGAAGAGGCTAGGTACGATGGCTGATGCCTGTAATCCCAGCACTCTGGGAGGGTGAGGTGGGTGGATTGCTTGAGCTCAGAAGTCAGAGACCAGGGTGGCACCTGTAGCTCAAAGGAGTAGGGCGCTGGCCCCATATACCAGAGGTGGTCGGTTCAAACCCTCCCCAGCCAAAAACTGCAAAAAAAAGTCAGAGACCAGCCTGAGCAAGAGTGAGACTCCATCTCTACTAATAAAAAAACCAGCTGGGTGTTGTGGTGGGCTCCTGTAGTCCCAGCTACTTGGGAGGCTGAGGCAAGAGGATCACTCAACCCCAAGAGTTTGAGGTTGCTGTGAGCTATGACACCAAGGCACTCTATCCAGGGGGACAGAGTAAGACTCTGTCTCAAAACAAACAAACAAACAAAAAACACTCTGCGAGGCTATGGTGAACTCACAAATTTGTGACCAGCCCAAGTCAGAGGGAGACCTCATCTCTAAAAATAGCCCATCCCTGTGGCAGGCACCTGTAGTCCCAGCTACTTGGGAGGCTGAGGCAAGAGAATCTCTTGAGCCCAAGAGTTTGAGGTTGTTGTAAGCTATGACGCCACAGCACTCTGCCAAGGACAACAAAGTGAGACTCTGTCTCAAAAAAAAAAAAAAAGAGAGAGAGAGAGAGAAATTGGCGGGGAGCACAAGGGAGAACCCCATTTCTCAGGCATGGGAGGGGCTGCTCCAGCATCCTCATCCCACAGTCTCTGCTGTCTCAGTGCAAGCACACTGGCAGGGTGGGGAAGGAGTCTGATCCCTGCCTTGGGCTGACCTTTCTCCCAACCCCGCAGGGATGCTGACCATCACAGACTTCATCTTGGTGCTGCATCGCTACTATAGGTCCCCGCTGGTGAGGAGAGGGCTGGGAGGCCTATGGGTGCCCAGATGGGCTGGGGCAGAGGAGAGTCTTCATGGAGCTTGGTGCCTGAGGGACCCACGTGTAACTCCTAGAGTCCTGTCTATGTCCCTAGGTCCAGATCTATGAAATTGAAGAACATAAGATCGAGACCTGGCGGGGTGAGTGGGGAAAGGGTACCAGAAAGGGGCTGAGTGGGTAAGGGTGGGCTAAGGGCCTGAAGTAGAGGATGGGCAATGGGGGCTTCTTGGATGGAACAAGTGGGGAGGAATAGGGAGCCTCTGAGTGCCTGAGGGGAGAGGTGTAGGGTGAGGCAAGGTGGCCAGTTCTCTTGGCCTGACCAGCTCTGGTTTTTCTGCAGAAATTTACCTGCAAGGCTGCTTCAAGCCTCTGGTCTCCATATCTCCCAGTGACAGGTAAGCACCCCCAACACACATACCTGGGCCTCTTCCTCCCACTGTCCCCTTCCCTAGTCCCACTCAGCATTGAACTTGCCTCCTCACCCCACACAACTCTCAGGCAAGGCAATCTTGGTGCCTTGTCCTCCTTTTTAGGGGAACGGGATGGCAGGGGTCTCTCCCCAGGCTGCCCCCAGGTTCAGTGTTCCCACCTCCACAGCCTGTTTGAAGCTGTCTATACTCTCATCAAGAACCGGATCCATCGCCTGCCTGTCCTGGACCCAGTCTCAGGCGATGTACTTCACATCCTCACACACAAGCGGCTGCTCAAGTTCCTGCACATTTTTGTGAGCCTGGGCCCCAGTGGGAGGAAGGGAAGGTGACCAGAGGGGCTGAGAAATTGTCAACCCTAAGAATGGGGAGGGAGGAGCTAGCAGTCTTCTCGGGGCTGCTGGGCCCCTGATCTCTACTCATCCCGATCCCAACCAGGGTTCCCTGCTGCCCCGGCCCTCTTTCCTCTACCGCACTATCCAAGATTTGGGCATTGGCACATTCCGAGACTTGGCAGTGGTACTGGAGACAGCTCCCATCCTGACAGCACTGGACATCTTTGTGGACCGGCGTGTGTCTGCGCTGCCTGTGGTCAATGAATGTGGTATCTGCACCCAGGATGAGAGGCTCTGGTGGACTGGGGCGAGGAAGGGCTTCATGGGGAGGACATGGGGGAGGGCAGGGGTCTGTGTAGCATACGCTGGGGGCCCAGGGAGAGGTGGGGGTTAGAGGGCTTTGCCTGCTCTGAAACTTGGACCAGTTACTTAGCCTCTCCATGCCTCTCTTAAAATTAACCTTTTTTGCACGCCACCTAACAAAACAATAGCATATAAATATTGCATAATATAATCTTTAGTCTCATTTCTAATTTCCTCAAGAATATATAAATTTTAACATTGATTTGCCCTAAATAGGATGCAATTGAAGTCTATATTTTGTATTCATGTCTTTTGTTCCTTAAGCCTCTTTAAATCCAGAACAGTTCTTCTCCCCTCTAATTTTCATAACTTCAGTGACTTGAAAGCCTGGATGAGTTGTCCTATAGGATTCTCTACTTCCAGATTTCTCTGTTTGCTTTCTAATGTTGGCCTTGACCTTGTTCCTCCATTCCTGTGTTTCCTGTAAACTGGAAATTAGATCTGAAGGCTTGACAAGATTCAGGCTATGCATTTGAGACTAGGATATTTCATAGGTGATGCCATGTTACACATACTGCGTCTCCTCAGGAGGCATGGTGTGAGGTTGTCTCCTCTCTGTGATGCTAAGTTTGATACTTGGGTTCTGGTAGTGGCAGCCTCATGCTTTATTATAAAGCCCACAGCCCAGGCCCACTGCATAGCATCCTGGTTCTGATCTGACCCTCTTCCCTGTCTCTCCCTGCCACCCACCCGCCACCTCTGCAGGTCAGGTCGTGGGCCTCTACTCCCGCTTTGATGTGATTGTAAGTGTCTGCAGAGACCTGGGGGTGCTGCAGGGAGGCTGAGGATATAGGGACTAGTGGGGGGGTAATCCGTGGATCAAGGGGGACCTTCACAAGTATGTAGGGGTGATATCTGTGGGGTTGGAGTGTGGGCGAGGGAGTGACTGAGAGTCATATTTTTCTCCCTCTCCTAGCACCTGGCTGCACAGAAAACCTATAACCACCTAGACATGAGTGTGGGAGAAGCCCTGAGACAGAGGACAGTGTGTCTGGAGGGAGTCCTTTCCTGCCAGCCCCATGACAGCTTGGGGGAAGTGATCGACAGGATTGTGCGGGAGCAGGTACCCAGGGCCCTCCATGCCCCCAGAACATATGGCTCAGTCCTTCTGCAAGGCTCCAGCCATCCCTAAATATCAGACACCTGGCCAACTTCATGACCAGCTCCTGGTGTCCACACTGGTCTTGTCTGTACCTGGTGCTATCCATCAGTCCCCATGTCAATGGCCACAGCCAACTATGGTCACAGTTGGTTCCTAGGAGACACTCTTCTTCTCCCCACTATGTCAGGTTGTTTCCCTGATTCTTGATACCAATCTCATTAGCTGCCTCTGCCCCCTCACTGAGCACTGGGGACCCACAGGTACACCGGCTGGTGCTAGTGGACGAGACTCAGCATCTCCTGGGCGTGGTCTCCCTCTCCGACATCCTTCAGGCGATTGTGCTCAGCCCTGCTGGAATCGATGCCCTCAGTGCCTGAGAATGTTCTGGTCCTCGCTCCCAGGCCACCTCCACACTCGGAAGCCAATGAAGCCAGTGAAGGGAACTGGGGGCTGGCCTTCATCTTTCCCTTACCCCTCTGCCGGTTCAGGTCTGGTTCAGGTAGGTTCTGGCCTGCACTAATGTCATCGGCCCCTCAATCTTCCCAGGTTCCTAGATCTTACATTGGAACACCCCAAGAATGGAAATGACCCAGCTCATAGTGGAGCAATCCCAAGAAAACAAGTATAAGGACTCATAAGCCATCACTTTGTCCCACTCTGAGCTGAGATGACAGAAGCCCTCCTAGGAGGAGTGGACAAAGCCTGGCCTAGAGGCTAGGGTGGCAGTGTGACTTCAGACCATTTGGGAAGATTTATCTGTTCCCTCACAATCAATTCTCACCTGTTGGGAATGCCATTAGAAGGAAGCAAGCTATATAAACCTTGTGGAATGGTATTTCCATCCTTAGGAAGAACTAAGGTTTAAAGGAAGGAGCTTGCACCTAAGTGCTCATCTCAGTAAATTTGATATGATCTCAGGCTTGTTCCTGGTAGCATGTTTGCTAGGACCTTGAAGAAGGGTGGGACACAAGTTCCACTTACTTGGCAGTGGATGGTAAGACTCCCTCCTGGAAAGGCAACTTCCCCTCTGTGTTTGATCACTGTCTTCGCTTCTCTTTTCCTCACAGACTTCTCCAGCCCTCCCTAACTGCCCCTGCCATGCCCATGCTCCCAGAAGCCCTTGGGTTTGCCAGTGCACTGCGTGATGACAACATTAAGGAGAACAGCCTGAAAGTCTCTACACTGGAGGCACTGGGATTACCCGTGTGCCTGTGCCCACACACACCCCTTTACCCCACCTGAGTCAAGACTGATCCCAGTGGGGAAGGGAGCTCACAGCCCTCAGGCTAGTCAGGTTCCAAGTTCCTGGCTTCTGGATTCCCAGCTTCTGGACTGCATAGCGCTTGAGCCACTACCTTCCTGGGAGTTCCAGCTGTTCTTGAGTTATGGGAAACCTTAGTGGTCCCCACAGCTTTGCCACTGTCCTCCTGCTGTCCTGGCATTATCCTTTCAGCACTGCTGGGGTCACCATGGAGCAGAAGTTATTTGCAGAACTACCTGTTAGAGTGGGGTCCTCTTTCTTTTCTTACACAGAGAACTCATTAGCATTCATCAGTGCATCATGTCCTCAGTCCCCAGTGATGGACAGCCTTCTATGAAACCAAAAGAACAATCTATGAACTTGGATTTTATAGATTTCACTAAAAAAAAAAAAAAAGCTACGGTCATTTAACCTGAACTTGAGCCAAGATCCCTGTGCTTTCTGAATTCAAAGGCATGAAGGAAATTTGGCAAAAGCTGCAAATGGCATGTGTTTTGTGCATAGAGTATTACTCTACTAAAATTTCTTTTTTTATCTTTTATTTACAATGAAACCATAAAGAAAACAGTAATTAATTAATACTTATGTAGTAGGTACAACTCAGTCTACAAACTCCAATCTGGAAGAAACATAACTTTATTTCTTCTGACACTGAATGGAATTTCTATTAGGAACCCCATTTTACCAGGTGATAGAATTGAATATTGGTCACTTTGGGGTCTCCCCCTGACATTTTTTTTTTTTTTTTGAGACAGTCTTAAGCTGTCACCCTGGGTAGAGTGCCATGCGTCATAGCTCACAGCAACCTCCAACTCTTAGGCTCAAGCTATCCTCTTGCCTCAGTTTTTTTTTCTATTTTTAGTAGAGACAGGGTCTCACTTTTTGCTCAGGCTGGTTTCAAACCTGTGAACTCAAGCTATCTACCTGACTTGGCTTCACAGACTGCCAGGATTACAGGTGTGAGCCACCGCACCCAGCCATTCCCCCTGACCTTTCACTTGGGGTAAGCTTAGTGGGGGGTGGGGGAGACTTTAAGTAGTATAAGACTTTGTTCCCCAGCCATCATTATCCATTTAAGCCAGCACCTGCTAAAACATCCAAGTCCCCATCTGGTCATCAGCTGGTTGTTCTCCTTCATTCCCACAAAGCCTCTTCAGGCCTGCCCATGCTTGGGACATGCAGAACATTTTAGCTCCTAGCCCTGCACCTTTCTGGCCTTCAGGAGGCTACATAGGGTTCCAGTGGCCTGTTCTACCCTGCAGCTTGCTGTTTTCCTCAGCTCTATCCAGGAAACATGGGGGCCAGGGTGCTTCTATAACCGCCAAACCTTTTTGGGGTTTTGTCATACTCCCCTCTCTCTTCAGACTCAGTCCCCCTCTCTAGTTCATTTTCTCAAGGGCCCCAGAAATGCCTATAGTCTCTGTCCCCAAGCCCTCACCAGCTTATGGAATGTTTGCCAGGAGGAAAAGAGGGGGCCTTTAGTCTCTAACCCAGCAGTTCTCAACCAGTGGGTCATGACCCCTTTGGGGGTTGAATGACCCTTTCACAGGGTCGCCTAAATACATCCTGCATATCAGCTATTTATATTACCATTCATAACAGTAGCAAAATTACAGTTATGAAGTAGCAACAAAAATAATTTTATAGTTGGGGGTCACCACAACACGAGGAACTGTATTAAAGGGTTGTGGCATTAGGAAGGTTGAGAACCACTGCCCCATTATATACTCTTCCAAACCCACTGTATATGTCCTGAGTTCTTGCCACCCACCCTGAGGATGAGGCTTTTGAAATCCTAAAACCAACATTCGCTTCTGCTGGCACATTCTTTTCTGTGGCAACGAGCATGGCGTGTCTATCTGAATGTGAGGGAAGAGGGAGGTCTCTAAAATGTGACCCCATACCTTTACTCCATAGAGACTTTTGTACTTGATGGGTCAGGCAGTAAATGAAGGTATTTTCTCACTAGACATTTTACCAAAACCTGAGGGTCAGTGTTGTTTCAGCTCTGGCCCTACCCAGGAAGGTCCATGTCTTGAGCCCAAGACAGAAGATGGGAGAGGGGTGATCACGGGTTCTAGGGAGAATCTCTTTAGTGACAGTGCCCTTGGGGAGTCTAGGGCAGGTGACTCTGGCCACAGCCAGTTCTGGGCAAGTGTAACAGGTCAGTCCTTTAAGGCTGTGCCTCTGGGTGGCTCTGCATGAGAAAGACTTATAGCCATAGCAGCAAAGGCTCAGGGCCAGCAGCCTGAGAAAGGCACTCTTGTTCCCCTTGGGTCTTCCTGAGAGCAGGTATGTCCCTACCCGTCTGGGCATCATCCTGAGGACCTGGCAGCTCTCCCCCTTGGGTTCTTCTGTGAGAGACCATCCCACCCTCACTGCCTCAGATCCTCCTCTGGTCACAGCTTGGCCCTCAGCCCCTGGCCTAGCCCTTTCACCATCATGGTAGCTGGACAAGGGGCACAGAACTGCCACAGGGGCAGCGACTGCCTCCACTCTAGCTCAGAATACTAGAAGGGTCCTGTGTACGCCCGTCTTGCTGTCCCCTTTTTCTGACTTTGCCCCTCCTCAAACTTCCGTGGCATCCTTTGCCTTCTTGTCTCTCTTCTCACAGCCCTCTCTGTAGTTCTCAGCCCTGGATGTGCGTCAGGCTCACCAGGGAAGCTTTGTAAAGTGCAGAGTCCAGGGTCCCATTCCTAGAGATGCTAATTTCCAGATTTGGGTCGGGACCTGGGCAACTGTATTGATTTTCTATAAAAGCTAGAGACATTAGGTGGCACCTGTGGATCAAAGGAGTAGGGCGCCAGCCCCATATGCCAGCGGTGGTAGGTTCAAACCCAGCCCCGGCCAAAAGCTGCAAAAAAAAAAAAAAAAAAAAAAGCTAGAGACATGACTGATAACACATGATAAGCATGTAACTGTGCTGAGAAATGCAGATCCTCATTCTCCCAGTAAAGTCATTCATCACATTAGTGGGTTTGTCTATTATTTAATCATGACTAAGGTCTGCAACAAGTTCTGCCTAAGAGTAGCAGAACAGTATCGAAGATACCAGAATCCGTGACCATTCACACTCCCCTCCCAAATATCCTTAAATCCAGAAATATTCAGTATAATGTCATGTATGTCTCTTCCATGATAGCAATTGTTAAAGTTTTCATTTGGCACACATATTAAAACTAGAGTCATAAATAATGACCTGGAAATAGATTACTATTACCAGGACAAAATGCATTCAGAGCTGAAACTTCCATAGACCATGAGTGTGTAGACAGCCAGGTGGTGGGCACCTGTAGTCCCAGCTACTCAGGAGGCTGAGGCAAGAGGATCGCTCGAGCCCAAGAGTTTGAGGTTGTTGTGACCTGTGATGCCAGGGCACTCTACAAAGGATATCAAAGTGAGACTCTGTCTCAAAAAAAATAAAAAAAAAGAAAGAAAGAAAAATAAAAAGGGGAGTATCTGCTGTGCTAAATCAATGATTCTAAATCTATTTTTCTTCTTCTTTCCCTGTAGAGGAGATAAGGGGCTATCAGGGGTCTCACAGTGACATCCCTTTGCTGTGACTCTCAGGAGCCCTGAGACTCTCAGACCCTGGGAGTGTGCCCCATCACTGGGCACTGATAGACTTTGCGCCAACCCTCAATCAGGACTGATGTTCTTCAGCCTCCAGAGAGAAAACTGGAAGGAAAGGACCCCACACTATGACACATCCTTCCTAGTGTTATTATGTGTTTAAATGAATGAATCACTGTCAAAAAAAGTAACCTTTTCCTTTTCTTCCTTTTTTTTTTTTTCTTTTAAGGTAGTCTCACTCTGTCACCCTGGTAGAGTGCTCACAGCAACCTCAAACTCTTGGGCTCAAGTGATCCTCTTGTCCCAGCCTCCTGAGTAGCTGAGACTACAGGTGCCTGTCACAATGCCTGCTAGTTTTTTTCTATTTTTAGTAGAGATGGGGTCTCACTCTTGCTCAGGCTGGTCTCGAACTCTTGAACTCAGGTGATCCACCCACCTCAGCCTCCCATTTTCTTTTCTTTTCTTTCTTTTTTTTTTTTTTTTTATCAAGAGCATAAAGTTGGGCGGCGCCTGTGGCTCAGTCGGTAAGGCGCCAGCCCCATATACCGAGGGTGACGGGTTCAAGCCCGGCCCTGGCCAAACTGCAACCAAAAAATAGCCGGGTGTTGTGGCGGGCACCTGTAGTCCCAGCTACTTGGGAGGCTGAGGCAAAAGAATCGCTTAAGCCCAGGAGTTGGAGGTTGCTGTGAGCTGTGTGAGGCCATGGCACTCTACCGAGGGCCATAAAGTGAGACTCTGTCTCTACAAAAAAAAAAAAAAAAGAGCATAAAGTTTAGCGATTTTTTTTTTCTTTCTCTCTTTCTCTCCTTCCTTCCTTTTTGCACTTTTCCATCTACATCAAATAAGTTTTGTCCAAGTATTGTGGTGGAATATAAACAGAGAAAAGATCATTTTCGACTCCCAAGACTAGCAAGACTTCCAGGTATACTCACGGTGGATGCAGTATACAGCATTTGTAGGTACAGTATATGGCATAAAAATCTTCTAAAATTAAAAAAATAAAATAAAACAGAGTATAAAGAGCATATTTCTTGGCCATGCTGTATTTTGTTTTTCTCTGCCCTGGGTAGGAGTCTTTGATTGTCTTCTTCCAATTCTGTATCTATGGGCTTTCCAGTAGCAGCTCCTGTGAGCAAGATTTCCCATTTGTGTCAATGACAGTTAGGTCTTGTATCTTGTGTTCTGTCACTGAAAGCAAAGCTTTTCTGGGGGGAGCCTTGGAAGCTATGCCTACATCTCATCCAAGTGTGAGGAAATATAACTTGCTCCTTAATTGATACTCATAAGGACTCCCTCACTTTGCCAATCTGGTTAGCTCTTTCCCCTTTGGATTTATAATTTCCTATTTGTGGTTGGGTTTTAGGCCCTGTAAATAAGGCCCAGCTCCCTAAGGCAGCTGGACAGTGCTGCCTCAGAATTCTGAGGCATCAGTGACCCTTAAGAATCTTCTGGATGGGCTGGGCTCAGTGGCTCACGCCTGTAATCCTAGCACTTGGGAGGCCAAGATGGGTGGATTGCCTGAGCTCATGGTTTTGGGACTAGCCTGAGCCAGAGCAAGTCCCTACCACTAAAAACAGCCAGGCATTGGGGTGGCCGCCTGCAGTCTCAGCTACTTGGGAGGCTGAGGCAAGAGAATCACTTAAGCCCAAGAGTTTGAAGTTGCTGTGAGCTATGATGCCAAGGCACTCTACTGAGGACAAAATGAGACTCTGTCTCCCCAACAAACAAACAAACAAACAAACAAACAAACAAACAGAAAAGACAACTGGATGTATTGATTACATTGGTAGCTATCTCTACAATAACCTTACCAAACTGATCTTCATAGGATTATTTTTCACTTGAGATATAATGTACATACCACAAAATTTACCCTTTCAAAAAAGTACAGTTTGGTGATATTTGGGATATTCATAAGGTTAGGCACTATCTAATTCGGGAATACATTGATCACTCCCAAAAGAAATCCTGACTACCCATTAATGGTTACCTGGCTGGGCACAATGGCTCACACCTGTAATCCCAGCACTCTGGGAGGCTGAGTTAGGTGGATTGCTTGAGCTCAGGAGTTCAAGACCAGCCTGCACAAGAGCCGGACCCATTTCTACTAAAAAAAATAAAATGTTTTTTTTTAAACTAGCATCGTGGCAAGCGCCTGTAGTCCCAGCTACTTGGGAGGCTGAGGCAAGAGGATCTCTTCAGTCCATGAGACCGAGGTTTCTGTGAGCTATGATAATGCCATGGCACTCTACCGAGAGCAAGAGTGAGACTCTGTCTCAAAAAAAAAAAAAAAAAGTCACTGGCTGGGTGCCTGTAGCTCAAGTGGCTAAGGCGCCAGCCACATACACTAGAGCTAGCAGGTTTGAATCCAGCCTGGGCCTGCCAAACAACGATAACTACAACAAAAAAATATCTGGGTGTGGTGGTGGGCGCCTGTAGTCCCAGCTACTTGGGAGGCTGAGGCAAGAGAATTGCTTAAGCCCAGTAGTTAGAGGTTGCTGTGAGCTGACACCATAGCACTCTACCCAGGGCGAAAACTTGAGGCTCTGTCTCAAAAAAAAAAAAAGTCACTCCCCATTTTGCCTTCCCTCTACCCTTAAGCAATTAATTTACTTTCTATCTGTATAAGTTTGTCTATTCTGGACATTTTGTGTGCATGGAATCATATAATATGAGGTCTTTTGGGAGGGGGGCTCTTCTTTACCTCAGCATATTATTTTCAAGGTTCATCCATATGGTAGCATCAGTCAGTACTTCATTCCTTTTTTATGGATGAATAAAATATTCCATGGTGTGGATAGACAAGATCGTCATAGATTTTGATGTGAGATTAACCTGCAAGTTCATTAACTGAGCCACAGACCATGAGCATTGACATGCTCTTGCTACAAAACCTCAATCCAAGTCAGGTCACACAGACCTCCCCCCACTCAAGTGCTAGCACTCAGGTGTTCCCAGGGTTTCAGAAGCTCATCCCAGCTAGTTAGAAGGAGCAGAACACCGGGGAAGGCAGAAGTCCACTCTGGTTGACTTTGTGACAGAGATCTTGGCACCTCTGAGCCCAGCCCCCATCCTCTGTATTTCATAAGGAGATCTCACAGGTGAATCCACTGCACAGGGGGGTTCAAGAGCCCTGCCCCTCTAGGTTCCTCTTCTCAATGTGGAAAGTTCTGAGTCCTCTCCTCTTGTTTCCCTCCTATTCCAGTCTCTTCTCATTCAGCAAACACCTCCTAGAGCAGTGGTTCTCAGTCTGTGGGTTGTGACCCAGAGGAACTGTATTAAAGGGCCATGGCATTAGGAAGGTTGAGAACCACTGTCCTAGAGGGAGGCAGTGTGTCTACCACAAGGTGGACATGCTGAGTGCTCAGTTCTGTAATGGGGGAGGGGTTGGGGAGGACACAAGAGGAAGTGCTCAGGATTGCTGGGACAGGTCAGGGAGGGCTTTCCAGAGGCAGTGACATTCGAGCTGAATCCTAAACAAGCTATTTGGATGACACGACAGTTAGGGGAAGAGGGTGTTCCAAGTGTGGGGACAGAAATACCAAGTATTGAGGCTGGAAAGGGCACAATATGCTCAGAGAGATGCAAGGAACTCAAGCTCAGCTGTGGAAAGGGTGTCTACCATCATAGTAGAGGATGCCAGAGCAGTGAACCTTATAAGCCATGGTAAAGACTTTGAACTTGGGCTGAAGGCTGAGAGCAGCCACTGAAGGATTTTAATCAGGGCAGTGACACAATTTTCACAATGGGTTAGGCCAGGTGCTATGGCTCACACCTGTAATCCTAGCACTCTAGGAGGCCAAGGTGAGTGGATTGCCTGAGCTCAGGAGTTCAAGACCAGCCTGAGCAAGAGCCAGATCCCATTGCTACTAAAAATAGCTCAGCATTATGGCCAGCGCCTATACTAGTCTCAGTTCCTCAGCAGGTCGAGGCAAGAGAATTGCTTGAGCCCAAGAGTTTGAGGTGGCTGTGAGGTATGACACCACAGCTCTCTATCCAGAGACAGAATCTTACTGTCACACACAAAAAAATGGATTGAAACTCTGATTCCCATAGGCATAAGAAAGTGAAATTTACTTTTTTTAAATGAGAGTTGGCTAAAATTTACACCTGGAGTGGTATGGTGCACTGGATCTCAGTGCAACCCACTTTCCTTCTAGTAGGCTTCCTGTCCTAAAGAGACTAGAAAATTAACAACAGCAATGCCCAGACTCCCTTGCAGCTAGTGCTCCAGGTGGGGCTTAGGTTCCACCTCCCAGATGTATGTGAGAGATTTGGAAGATGGAAGCAAGGCAGAGGTTCCTGCTCTTCCTGCTATCATGGGTATTGAGGGGCAGGATGGGGGGGTCATCCTTTTCTTACTTTTTGCCAGCACAGACCTAGTTGACATGAAGTCATTCCAGAGCCAGTAGTTATCATGATAATGTCTTCATTCTTATCCTTCTGATTGTAGCAAAGGTGATGCTCACCAAGGTGGTCAGGGCCTGCTAGAGGTCAACTCTAGCCTGGTCTAGAGCTCTTCCAACAGTTGTTGTAGCACCCCATTGCCCATATTTCAGCATATTCTGTCCAAAGAGGGTAGTTTCTATTATCTCCAACTGCAGTTTGAGGGATGCTCAGGAATCACTCTGCAGCTCCTCCTCTAGGAAGGCCTCAACCAGCACTACATGAAGCCAAGGCCTCTCTGTGAGGTCTGGGAAAGCACAGGGTATTCTCATTTTCCAAGGAAGGAGGCAGCTCCCTCCATGATTCAGCAGAGAAAGAACATTTCCCCAAACACATAAAGGGATTCAGAGGCTAAGTGGCCAAAAAGAATAAGTTATACTATAATTAATAGAAGTTCCTTTATTCCATATTGTGCCCAAGGACAGCAATGCAATAAAGATGTGACATTTTATGTCACAGGGAGGTGCTCAAAATGACAAAAGTGGCAAAAGCTCAGGATTCTGGGAAGTGCATGGAGTTCTTCCATCCTCTTGAGTCTGGCAACCTCTTTCTTTCTCTCTTCATTGGAGACACAGCAGTGGCTACTGTGCCAGGGCTGGAGCCTCTGAGACAAGGTCCAGGAACTCAGAGGCCCAGCTCAGCACTGTCTCTGCAGAAAACACAAGCCCACCTTCTTATTGGGAACCAAGACGATACGGGCCACACTCTCCACCTCCCCTGTCTCTGGGGCCAGGACCACTTGGTAGTGCTGCATCAGCTGGAAGGTCAAGAGCATGCAGGTGTTAGAGTCCCCTATCCACTGCCCCTCTGCAATCTCCTACTCTAGGCCTCCTATCCTCTCCTCCCCAGGTCTCCCTCACCCCTCTCTGACCTTCTAGTTTCTCCCAGCTCACCCTCGCCAGCAGTAGCTGCATCTCCAGCTCTGCAATCCTGCGACCCAGGCAGGCCCGGACCCCATAGCCAAAGGGTACAGAGCCAAATGGGTGTTGAGTCCTGGGGCTATCAGGCTGGCTATTCCTCAGCCAGCGGTGGGGCTGGAAGCTCTCAGGCTCAGAGAAGGTGTTGGAGTCTCGGCACACCACATAGTGGCACAACACAAACTGGGTCTATTAGAGAAAGAATGGGCAGCATGAATCCATCAGCTCAGGGCTGTAGGGTACTCTGGGCACTCAGGTTCTATAGCCCTACTCACATTCTTGGGGAATAAGAAGCCATCAACTTCAACTTCCTTTTCCACGAAGACCCGGGAGTTTGTGGGGACCACAGGGTAGAGGCTGCAGGGAAAAGAGAGTCTAGGGTCTATGCGTGGATGCAAGGAGGGCAGCATGCCCATGCTTTCCCCCACCTCTCCCATCTCACCCTGTCCCTATCCCCAGCCTACCAGTCCCCACTCCCCATTCCCATCTCTGATTCCTCCCACACAAAGACCCTGTGCTCCTGAGAACAGCATCCTACCGCAGAGTCTCCTTAAGCACAGCTTTGAGCAAGGGCATGTGGGCAAAGTCCTTGTGCTGGGGCACCTGCCCAGCTGGCACCACGCCCACCACTTCCTTGTGCAAGGCTGCCTGGACCTCTTGGTTCTTTGAGAGGTGGTACAGGGCCCATGTCAGCGTGTTGGATGTCTAGGAAGTAGAGTGGGGGATAAAGTGAGAAGGGATTCTTAGGAAAGAGGCTAGTAGTGGGTGTGTGTGTGTGAGTGGATGTGTGCAAAATGTGGAAGAAAGTTAATTTGCCACAACTATGGTGGGGAAAGGTATGAAGGTTCATGGGGACCTCTATGCCAAATATGAATCCACAGTGGGGTGGGGACCAATATGATGGAGGACAGTGTCTTAGCAATAGCAAGGGACTGCAGCAAAGAGAAACTCAATAGAACAGAAGTGCTAAAAATAGGTCCCACAGAGAAAGAAGGTACTAGTGAAGAGCTCCCAACTCTCTCTCCACTTAATTTGCAGCAACAGAGAGTTAGACTAGATGTGAAATGAAACTTGCCAGCTGTCAGAGAGAGTGAGACAGCCCGAGGAAGTGAAGGAATCCTCTTTACAAAAGGATCATCCCCTACCCACCTCAGCCAGGCTAAAGGAGCCCTCTATTTTCCTGCTAGTGCTGCATCTATGTTACAGAAAAAGAAAAATAAGCAGGTCCTTGGAGGGATGAAGGTCAGCACCATGAGGAAGATGGTAGGGAATCGGTTCAGGATGGGAGCAGGGAACCGCTGGTCTCCTCACTGCCACCCTCACACACCGTGTCCACTCCAGCCATAAGCAGCTCAGGCAGGCTGCCCAGGGCGTCTTGAGGGCTGAGATTCCCACTGGACAGCAGGAAATGCAGGTAGCCAGACACCTGTGCCCCATCTGTCTCCCCTGCCTGTAGTTGGGCCTTCACCTCCTTGAGTTTCTGATCAATCAGCTTCTTCCCTGTGAGGGCAATGGAGAACAGGAAAGGATAAAGTCAAAATCTGCAGGGACTAATAGTCACTCCAGCAGCTGCTAGCTGAGAGAGAAGGTCCTGGGGGAAGGCTGAAGCACAGACTTGGGAGTCATCCCCATACTTCTTTCCTGGCCCCCAGTCTGGGACTCCTCACCAAAGGAGAAGATGATGTTCCAACCATCCAGATACCGCTTCCAGAAGGGCAGCAGGGGACGGGTCCACTTGGGGAGGAAGGTAGCATAGACCAAATTCTGGAACATTAGCCCAACAGATCTGACGAAGGCCTCAGTGTCCTCGGGGATGGATTGCTTCAGGCAGCCCACACGTTTTTCAAACAGGATGTAGCAAATAGCTGGGTAGTACACAGAGGCCATCACAGGAGGCAGAGTCAGGGCATACAGAATCCAGGGGGACTTGGAGGGGGGATCACCTCTGACTCATTCCCACACCTAGCCCCTCTCCCAGCAAGGGTACCTTCCAAGGCAAAGTAGTAGAAGAGCTGAGCCATGTTTGGTACATGATCCCCTGTGGCACTCTCTGCCCGCAGCTGGCCCAGTCGAGCCATAAAGTCATCAACCACCTCATTGAGAACATCTGTATAGAGCGCAGCCTCAGCTGGCTTCAGCAATCGCTGGTTCAGAGCCTGGCGCAGCTTGTACCAATGCTGTCCTTCTCTGCAGAAGAGGAGCAACACACGTGTAAACTTCTATTGGGGGTTCAATTAAATGAGATCTTCCCACCCCGAGGCTCTCACAGAGTCAAGGGAAATCTCACACTTCTAGAATGTGGAATTATGGAATCAGTAAAACCTCAAATGACAGAATCTTAGAACCACAAAACTCGAGAATCTCACTTCAGCACAGTGGAAGCAGTTAAAATGAACATCTAGAACCAGACTGCTTAAGGTCAGATCACATCATACTAATGTACACAGCTATGGTTTAATAAAAATAAGTAAGTAAATAAATAAATAAATAAAGTCAGATCACAGGTCTGACCATTTACTGGCTGAGTGACCTTAGGCAGATGATTTAACTCCTGTGTGCCTCTGTTTCACCATTTGTAAAATGGGATAATAAGAGTGGCTACCTTAGTAGGGCTCTTTGGATCATTAAAGTGCTTAGCTCAGTGCCTGGCACGTGGAGAATGCTTAATGAATGTTGACTGTGATGATCTCAGGTTTATACAAACCTGGGATCTTCTATAAGTGAAATAAGGGACAGTTACAGTGGTTTCAGTCCCTTTGTGTTGTGTCTGAGGAATAAAGGAGGAGCAAGTTTTGGTTCTTAGGGTGCTCAGGTCCAGGTCTTTGTGCTCTGCTTAGCTCAGTGGGTCAAAGGCACTCAAGGCTCATCAGGCAGATGCCACAGGCTCTCTTGCCATAGCCACTGGGTAAAAGGTCAGGCACCCACCTTTTCTAGGCAGAGATGCTCAATGGGTGGGAACATGCTTCCCATAGAGGGGCTGAATGTTCAGGGCCTGCCCCCACCCTCAGCTGTCCCCCAAACTTATTACTGTTCTGAAGCAAGCTGGCTATGAGTGCACTTTTTAAAGCTAGTTGGAGAGCAATACATAGAATATGGTCCCATGCAAAGAGAATGAGAAGAAATCTTACAGATCCAAATTATACTTGCATGCCTCTAGGTAAGGTCGGTGTGGGAGAAATGGGGAATGGAGGCAATATTTTATTATTGAAAAAAAATATATCTTTTTTGAGACAGAGTCTCACTATGTCGCCCTTCATAGAGTGCCATGGCATCACATCTCACAGCAACCTCAAACTCTTGGGTTTAAGTAATTCTCTTGCCTCAGCCTCCCAAGTAGCTGGGACTACAGGCACCTGCCACAACACCCAGCTATTTTTTTGTTGCATTTGTCATTGTTGTTTGGCAGGCCCAGGCTGGGTTCAAACCCGCCACCCTCAGTGTATGTGGCTGGCACCATAACCACTGTGTTACAAGCGCTGAGCCTATTATTGAAATTTTGACAATATGTTTTAAGTTAGAATTTAAAAAAATAAAAACGTTTTTAAAAATGTTTAAAAACGTTTCCTCTACCTTCTACTTGAATCTAGGTATTTTTTTGTTTAAAAAAAAATTTTATTTAAATAAACTTCAATGCCCCTAGCAGCTCTCTTTATTATGTTGGGGGAAAGCTGCAAAAAGATAAACTAAAAGTGCTGCTGAAAAAGAAATGAAAACCTGGGAAGTGCCTCTGGCTCAGTGAGTAGGGCGCCGGCCCCATATACTGAGGGTGGGGGGTTCAAACCCAGCCCCGAACAAACTGCAACAAAAAAATAGCTGGGTGTTGTGGCGGGCGCCTGTAGTCCCAGCTGCTCTGGAGGCTGAGGCAAGAGAATTACTTAAGCCCAAGAGTTTGAGGTTGCTGTGTGCTGTGATGCCACAGCACGAAACTGGGGGAGACAAAGTGAGACTCTGTCTCTAAAAAAAAAGAAAAGAAATGAAAACCAAAATAGACCCATTTATTGAAACTTCAGATTGTAGGTGCTACTCTGAGAGTAAAACTCTCCCAACTGGAGAAATTAGATTTGCAGAATGTAATTTTTTTTTTTTTTTTGAGACAGAGCCTCACTATGTCACCCTGGGTAGAGTACCATGGTGTCACAGCTCACAGCAACCTCAAACTCTTGGGCTTAAGCGATTCTCTTGCCTTAGCCTCCTAAGTAGCTGGGACTACAGGCGCCCGCCACAATGCCCAGCTATTTTTTGGTTGTAGTTGTCATTGTTTAGCAGGCCCAGGCTGGGTTTGGACCTGCAGTTTGGGGGTATGTGGCTGGCGCCATAGCCACTGAGCTATAGGTGCCGAGCCAGATTTGCAGAATTTAAATAAGAGCATTTCTGTGGTTGTTCAAATATTTCTTGGGGAAACAATGTTTCATAAAATAAGATTTTAAAAATATAATATGTGTTAAAACAAACACCCCCCAAACCCCACCAAACTTATCATGGGTTAGCAAAATAGCCTACATATATGATATATTCAGGAAATCAGCTTTAGAGTAAAAAAGAAATATCTAATCACATAGGGGTCACATACAGATCACAAAGGGGTCTATATAAAGTTCAGCTCTAATTCTAAACCTGAACTGTGAAGTCAAAGGTGGCCTGGCCCAAAGAAATGTTTGCACTGAAATCTTGCTCTCAGGGTCAGATGTCAAGCTAAAGAGGCCTTAAAGAATGGACATTCTCTATTCTTTTCTTTCTTTTTTTTTTTTTTTTCTGAGACAGACTCTCACTTTGTCGCCTCCAATAGAATGCTATGGCATCATAGCTCACAGCTACCTCAGACTTGGGCTCAAGCAATTCTCCTGCGTCAGTCTCCTGAGTAGCTGGGACTACAAGTACCTGCCACAGCACCCAGCTATTTTTAGAGACAGGGTCTCGCTCTGGCTCAGGCTGAGCTCAGAGCTCTGGCCCAATACCTGAGCTCAGGCAATCCACCTCAGCCTCCCAGAGTCCTGGGATTACAGGTGTGAGCCACCGTGCCCGGCCAACATTCTCTACTCTGTTCTCAGAACTCTGAATAAAAGAATTATTATTTTAGTTCTGAATATGTCCACGTGTGAAGGAACCAGGAAAAGAAAAGAAAAACATGAATGAAAGAATGAATGCAATCCCACTAATCACCCTCCCTCCTCCCATCCTCCCACCTCCCTCCCCTCCCTCACATTAATGTATACAGCTATGATTTAATAATTAAAAAAAAAAAGAAAGAATGAATGTATGGGCATGGAAGACAGGTCAAATGAATCCTCCAAATAGTCTATTTTCTTTTTAGTAACGTCAAGGATGAGACTCCATTTCACAAAAAACAAAAGTGTCGAGGTCGTAAGTTCTTTTTTTTTTTTACTGTTTTTGGCCAGGGCTGGGTTTGAACCCGCCACCTCCGGCATATGGGACTGGTGCCCTACTCCTTTGAGCCACAGGAGCTGCCCAAGTTCGTAAATTCTTAAGTTCCCGAATCAGAGAGATCTACTCCACCATCTGCTAGTTGTGTCTTCCTTGACATTTGATATAAAACCTCTCTGGGCCTCAGTTTCTTCGTCTGTAAAACAGGGATAATAATACTGTCTACTTCAGGTGTCCTCAAACTGCGGCCCGCAGGCCACATGAAGTGGCGTGAATTGTATTTGTTCCCGTTTTGTTTTTTCCTTCAAAATAAGATATGTGCAGTGTGCATAGGAATTTGTTCATAGTTTTTTTTTTTAAACTATAGTCTGGCCCTCCAATGGTCTGAGGGACAGTCAATTGGCCCCCTGTTTAAAAAGTTTGAGGATGCCTGGTCTACTTCATGGGGCTTGTAGTGAGGATAGGATGAAATAATAAATATAAAGAGACTAGCCCCAAAGCCTGGCATGTCATAAACACAGTTATTATCATAGTGCTGATGGCTCCTACTTCTTCTACTAGATAGGATGACAGGTATAATGCACACTGTCTGGGTGACGGGCAACACTTACAACTTTGGCTCAAACTGTCCAAAAGCAATTCATGTAGCCAAAACCTTCGTACCCCCCATAATAATCAGAAACCAAATGAATAAAAAATTAAAAAGAAGTAACTAAAACATAGATGTCAAGCAAATGGGAAGCATGGGAGCCATTTAAAGTTTTTAGAGTTCTGTTAACATACTATAGCAAAAGAAGGCTGTGGTATACCCAGTTACAACCTATGGCACTGGGAGGGGTTTATTGCCAATGATTATCAATTACCTACTTCTATTGGCACATGAGTAAATAACATATTCAGCTCACTTTTCAATTTATCACTGTCAAAATAATTTTAACTTTTTCAGGCATAACTTTAAGGCTGACATCTACATCTATCTCTGTGTATTAAGAGCATACACGAAAATTATCACCAACACAAGTATACAATATAAAACTTAAAACATTTTTTAAAAAATTAAATTGCACCTCCCCAACCAATATGGTAATGGTGTATTTTCAGCTATAAGCAGATATGTTCCATTATGGTTTGAGTTAATGTATTTTCAACCATAATGTAGAATAATAGAGCTAGAGCCACTAGGGACACCTTGGAGATACTTCAAACCTCTTATTGTACAGATGACAGACCTAAGGCCGAGGAAGGGGAAATTACCTATTTGTCCAAAGTCACAAAATGTATTAGTGGAAAAGCCAATGAATGCTCCTTGGGCTTCAGCTCATCCCAACGACTGCTTTCTAGACTATCAGGCTCAGAGGATGCAAGGAGATTCCCCTGTGCCCATTATCCAACTGCCTGTCCTGTGCCCACCATCTTTTGACCTGGTCCCTTTAGGCCCCAGCTCACGTGGTGAAGGGTCCATAGGCCAGACCCTGCAGGTCCCGGTGCTCCTTCCATAGCTCCATGTCATTCCGTATTGGGTATTTGACCTCTTGCCGCATCACTTGCTCCACCAGCGGGGCACTGGCCACGTGCACATGTATCTGAGACCCTAAGCGGGATATCCACATTGGACCATACTTGGCCCTGTACAGCACCTGCAGGGTTCAACCAAAACTGAATAACTAGAGCCCAGCTGGGCAGGCACTTCTGGGAGAGGAAATGGGATGGTGGGGGTGTCTGATGGCTACATGAGAATAAGTGGGCTGGGCACAGTACATTGCGTAGCAGGTAGGCACTGGGACAGCCTGTAGTTATAGGGGAGGAGCACTGAAAAAATGGGCACACAAGGAGCTATTGGGAGCAATGAGTTATCTGGTGGAACTGGGGGAATTGAGGTCCTTGGAGGATGACTGGAAAAAAAGGGATATGCAGCAAACTGAGGTATGTTAAGGTTTGGAGCCCAGCATTTTAAGGCCCATTAGTGAGGTATGGTAGAAAGCCTACAGCTTCTTCTTTATGTCATTTAAATCCATGGCAGCTTGCTGTCAATGAGACAAAGATAAATCTACAAGAAAAATGTTGGAATTTGAGACTGTAATTAATAAGAAAAAAGAAACACGATTAGAAACTCCAGGAAAAACAAGAAGTCAGGGTCCAAATATTAAGTAAGCCACATGATATGAATTTCTTTTTGAAAAATAAAAAAAGCATTGGTTGTGTTAAGTAATGTAATTCTCAAATATTTTATCTTAGACTATCTAAAGCATTTGAAAATTGATACTCATAGCATTCTTAAAATTGATATTTGCTATAATGTTTTTAAAGTTGCTGAAAATACAGGAGAAAAGAAATACATTTTGGTTTTGGTGGGGTAAAGCTTAAAAAGAAGCCACAAATCCTGAGACTAAATCTGTCTGCTAAACTTACACCTACAAAATGAAAGAAAATAAAACATAGTAGTTTTCCAGGAACTTCACCTTTTTCTTTTCTTTTCTTTCTTTTTCTTTTTTAATTTTTTTTGGAGACAGAGTATCAGTCTGTCACCCTCGGTAAAATACACTGGCCTCAGCTCACACCAACCTCAAACTCTTGGGCTCAAGAGATCCTCTTGCCTCAGTTTTTCATTTTTAGTAGAGACAAGGTCTCACTCTTGCTCAGGCTGGTCTGGAACTCATGAGCTCAAGTGATCTACCTGACTAAGCTCCAGAGTGCTAGGATTACAGGTGCAAGCCACCACACCTGGCCTACCTCATCTTTCATAATCTTTTACTAAAGATTTTAAGAGGATCAGAATCTGCTCCAGCATAGAAATCAGGCCAAAGAGCTTCTGTAAAAAAGGCATTAAAATTACAGAGTAGAGAGCAATCATTCAAATTATAGAAGGAAACTTCACTCAACTCATAATCCAGAAAAATGCTAACCTTACTGGGTCTTACTGTTGGCATTACAATTTGGATTCTCCTAGGAAATGATAGAACATAACTACCCCCAAAATATCACCCAGTTGCCCGGACTCCACTCTGAACTAATGGCTGATTCTGCCACTTCCTAGGAGTAGTCTTTTTTTTTTTTTGACCGGGGCAGGGTTTGAATCCACCACCTCCGGTATATGGGGCCTGCACCCTACTCCTTGAGCCACAGGCACCGCCCTTTTTTTTTTTTTTTGAGACAGAGCCTCAAGCTGTCACCCTGGGTAGAGTGCCATGGCATCACAGCTCACAGCAACCTCCAATTCCTGGGCTCAAGCAATTCTCCTGTCTCAGCCTCCCAAGTAGCTGGGACTACAGGTGCCTACCACAACGCCCGGCTATTTTTTGGTTGTAGCCATCATTGTTGTTTGGCAGGCCCGGGCTGGATTCAAACCCACCAGCTCAGGTGTATATGGCTGGCGCCTTAGCCGCTTGAGCCCTAGGTGCCAAGCCTTTTTTCTGAGACAGAATCTCACTTTGCCACCCTTGATGGAGTGCTGTGGCGTTGAAGCTCACAGCAACCTCAAATTCCTGGGCTTAAGTGATTCTCTTGCCTCAGCCTCCTAAGTAGCTGGGACTATAGGCGCTCACCATAATACCTGGCTAGTTTTAGAGACAGGGTCTCACTTGGCTCAGGCTCAAACTTGTGAGGTCAGGGAATCCACCTGCCTTGTCCTCTCAGAGTGCTGGGATTACAGGCGTGAGCCACTGCGCCCGGCCTCCTACGCCCAACACTTGTTTCCCACTTCTACCTCCAGGATCTCCTGCCAGTATGGTCTGATTTTGGACAGTTGCTTGGACACAGTGAATATACCAGTTTTCCTAGGAGGAAAATACATTGCTAATGAGAGTCTAAACGACACATCTCTACTTGAAGAACAATTTATTAATATTTATAAAAATTATAAACATTGGCAGTGCCTGTGGCTCAGTGAGTAGGGCACTGGCCCATATACTGAGGGTGGCAGGTTGGAACCTGGCCCTGGCCAAACTGCAACAAAAAAACAGCCGAGCGTTGTGGCTGGTGTCTGTAGTCACAGCTACTCCAGAGGCTGAGGCAAGAGAATAGCTGAAGCCCAAGAGTTTGAGGTTGCTGTGAGCTGTGATGCCAGAGCACTCTACCCAGGGCAACATAGGGAGACTATGTCTCTAACAACAACAAAAAAATTATAAACATTTATAAGCAAAGTATAGGACAGCCACATAATAGAATACTGTATCACCTTAAAAAAGAACAAAGAAATTCTTTTTTTTTGGTACAGATTTTAATAGACGTTCTGATTAACTCATCACAGTAATCATGTTTACTATAATGATATGCAGGTTTACTACGCTAGTATAAATAAAAATACATAAATACAGCTCTAGGCAACATCACAGATTAACAAACTAAGCATTCCTCATGAACCCAAACTGAGAACAATTATTAATAAAAAGAGATGCTGATACCCTTGCCCATTCTCATCATACCTTCTCAAAAAGGTACTCAAATAAGGCACTACACTTACTCTACTGGTCAAGTAATTTGCCAAGCAGCCAGGCACAATGGCTTCATGGCCTCCACACTTTCACTGTTTGGCTGAAAAGCAGACACACCTCAACATATCAAAGGAAAAATTGGAACAGATAGTAACACCAAAGAAAACCAATGAGTGCATCAAACACACAGCACTTTCCTATATTTCAGCAGTAAGATACACCATGGGTAGAAATGTACCCAAATAAAAAATAAAGTTAATGCTTTGCTATCCACCCTGAAAAGCAGGATAGGCAAGGACAATAAGACCTAGAACCAAAAGGGAAATGTGGAAAATAAAACCCACGTGGCACCTAATGTGTGAAGCTACCTGCGAAGAGACTGGCTTTTCCTCTGTGGGCCCCTAACTCACAATGAATGGCCAACTTGCTCAGCGGCCACGCTGAGGAGGACCCGCAGGAGACAGAACTGCTGTCTAGAAAAGGCTTCGTTCCGGATGCCACGAGCACTCTGAAGAGGCTGTGAAGAAGACCTGAAGAAAGCTTTTGGCTGTGAAGTCTGACAAAGGAGGGAAGTAATGAGGACAAAAATACTATAATTTAGGGCAACAGCACAGCTAAGAATGTTTCATGAAATTTCCAACACTTTTCTCAGCTTTCGATCGTCTTTTTACACGGCTTCATGACCTTAAAAGTCTTCAGGATCTTACAGATCTTATGTGATTGACAGGTACACAGATAAATGTAAAGACTGTTCATTGCTGGGAGGCGCCTGTGGCTCAGCGAGTAGGACTCCGGCCCCAAGAAATTCTTTTTGTACTAATATGGAAAGATATCCAAGATAGATTGTTATGTATCATACCTTTTGTCTAAATAAGAGGGTCTAAATGAGAATACATGTATCTGTCCTTGCTTTTTTATTTTTATTTTTTTAATTCTTTTTATTTATTTATTATTATTATTATTTTTTTTTTTGTAGAGACAGTCTCACTGTACTGCCCTCGGGTAGAGTGCCGTGGCGTCACACGGCTCACAGCAACCTCTAACTCTTGGGTTTACGCGATTCTCTTGCCTCAGCCTCCCGAGCAGCTGGGACTACAGGCGCCCGCCACAACGCCCAGCTATTTTTTGGTTGCAGTTTGGCCGGGGCTGGGTTTGAACCCGCCACCCTCAGCATATGGGGCCGGCGCCCTACTCACTGAGCCACAGGCGCCGCCCTTTTATTTTTATTTTCTATTTTTTTTGCCAGGGCTGGGTTTGAACCCGCCACCTCTGGCATATGGGACCAGCGCTCTACCCCTTTGAGCCACAGGCACCGCCCTGTACTTGCTTTTTTATATAAATAATGGATGAACACATAGGAAGCCAAGTACAGTGGTTGCTATGGGAGGGTAGCGAGCACAACAATGGGAGTCAGACTGCTTAATGTAGATCATATGCTACATTATATACAGGTCACCATGAAAGTTTTGAGATACATTGTGTTATGGTCACACAGTCGACAGCCTCCTTTCTGATTCACCATGCAAGTTTCAATTTGGCTTGGCTCATTGCTGTTGCTGAGAGGTCTTCATTTGTTTCCATCCGTCTGGATTTTATGTTTCTTAAATTCATGTATCTCAAAGCTTTGGAATGACCCACATATTGTTTTGAGTTTAACCACAATAATATATTACCTATTAAACTGTCAAAATCTGAAGAGAAAAAAAGAAATGTTTTCCGAAAGAATAAGTCACCTGCCACTGATCACATAATTCCAGAAGGCAAGAAAACTTTACTGAACTTTGGAATTCATGAAAATACTCTTTAGATCTATAAGTGGGCCCTAGCCATATTTGTTTACTTATGAATGAATTTTTATTCTTTTTTCTTAAAGTTTCCTTTTAAGAAAAATTTGCATACAGGTCTATTTTTCTATATTAAATTTCTTAGGTGATTTATAAAAGTAGGTTTAATCTGTGGTCCTAGTTTAGTTGAAGACATTAATAATATTTGTGCAATAATAATATTGCACATATTTCCATTGGGCTGATCATAAACCAGACACTATTCTAAGCCTTAGACTAGCTCATCCAATCCTCACTACAGCTGTTTGCAGTATGTTTAACATTACCATGATTTTGCAGATGAGGAAACTGAGGCCCAGTAGAATTGCTCAAGGTCACTTTACCAGTAAGTGGCACATTCAAGCTTCAAACTCAGACCACCTGGATGGACACCATGCTCTTAACCACATAGTCCACAGATTACTGAGAAAATGACTATGTCCTAGTAACTGGAAACAAACTTAGGCCCTTTAAACTATGTGCTATTTTAATAGCACAATAACCAGGGTTACAGTACTGTTAACATTTGGGGCTGGATAGTTCTATGTTGTGGCAGACTATTGTGTGCACCACAGAGGTCTAATATCATTCCTGGCCTCTATCCACCAGTACTCTAAGTTGTGACTACCAAAAATGTTTCCAACATTGCAAAATCACCCCAGGTTGAGAACCACTGCAATAAATCCAACCTCTTAAATATTCCCCTTAATTCTTTAATTTTAGAGGACTCTTTTAAAGAAATAATATACCATTTTGAAGAAATGTTTATCTGAAGTTTGGTTTCTTTTCACTCCATAAAGTTCAAGTCAAATTACATTTAATACTTTAATAAAAATGTGAACAGTGATTACCTCAGTGGTGGTAAACAGAGCTTTACGAACACTAATTCTTCTTTTTACTATGATTTGTTTTTCAAATTTTCCACTGTGATCTCCGAAACAGAAAAAAAAAAAGACTAGATAAATAACTATTTACTCAGGTACCAGCATCTTCCCTGGAATCCAAAGCCTCTGAAACCATTTCCTGGCTGCCAGTGTGGAGGTTTCTGGGGTATTTTCTCCTCTTCGTTAGGCCACCTTCTTTCTTCTTCCTTCATACGCCTCTTCTCAGTTAGTTTACTTGGTGGAACCTCTTACGTAAGAGGCTATTTTAGAAAGATACCAGAACACTTGCTGAGAGATGTGTGCTGTGTCTGTGAGCCTACCATTAGATTGTAACCTGAGCCAGTTAGAGAGTTCCAGCGTTCTCAGATGGGTCTTATCTAAGATCCGCTTTGCAGAACAGAGATCATCTTTCAGGATAAATGAAAGGGCTAGCCCCCACCTTGCAAAACTCAAAAGCTGAAGAGTGCTGAATTTGTTCAACAACCACTTATTAGGTTCACATCCTGTTCCTCCTTTACTGTCCTGGGGGCTAGGGGTAGCACAGCACAGCATAAAAGATCAACCCTTAGAGAATTTACTTCTTAGTGCATGAGGCAGACAGTTGAGAATTTCATTAGATATCCTCCTAAATTATCCCCTAGTTATTTTTTGGATATCTTGTCTCTTCAATTAAATTGAAAATCCTTGAGGAGAGAAACCCTCAAGGGTTCTTCTTTCTAACTTCCCATATTGCTTGATACACTTCGAAGCACATTAGAGAACACTCAATAAATATTTAACAGTTGTCAATGAACCAAGCAGAAAAAAAAAGTTGCAGAGAATGCAAAGAATATGAGAGAGAGCTGGGCACAGTGGCTTAAACCTGTAATCCTAGTGCTCTGGGAGACAAAGGTGGGTACCATAGATTGCTTGAGCTCAGGAGTTTGAGATCAGTCTGAGCAAGAATAAGATTCCGTCTCTACTAAAAATAGTCGGGCATTGTGGCGAGCACCTGTAGACCCAGCTACTCAGGAGGCTGAGACAAGAGGTTCCCTTGAACCTAAGAGTTTGAGGTTGCTGGGAACTACAATGCCATAGTACTCTACTGAGGGAATAAGAAGGAGGAGGAGGAGGAGGAGGAGGAGAGGAAGAGGAAGAGGAAAAAGAGGAGGAAGAGGAGGAAGAACCCTGAAGAAGAAGGTGAAGTGGAAATCATAATAAGAAAGTAAGTCCATTTAAATTATAGACTGAACGTTTATGTCCGTCCCCCCCTTTCCCCCGCCCAATTCATATATTGAAACCCTAAAACCCAGTGTGGCTATATTTGGAGATGGGGCCTCTAAGGAAGGAACTAAGATTATATAAGGTCATAAGGGTAGAGCCCTGATCTCCTAGGATTAGTGTCCTTATAAAAGGAGCCACTAGAGAACTTGCTGTCTTTCTGTAGGCAAACACTGAGGACACAGGGAGAAGGCAGCCATCTACAAGCCAAGAAGAGAGTCCTCACCAGAAACCAACCACGCTGGCACCCTGATCGCTGGCTTCTTGCCTGCAGATCTGTGAGAAAATAAATTTAAACCACCTACTATGTGCTATTTTATTATGGCAGCCCAAGTGAACTAATACATAGCATCTGAAAGAATAAAGTACCTAGGGACAGTGCCTGTGGCTCAAGGAGTAGGGCGCTGGCCCCATATATCAGAGGTGGTGGGTTCAAACCTGGCCTGGCCAAAAACAGCAAAAAAAAGGGAAGAATAAAATACCTAGAATACATTCAACCAAGGAAGTGAAACTTCTATATTTAAAACAACAAAATATGCTAAAGAAATTAAAGACCTAAATAAATGGAAAGACATCCATATTAATGGATTGGACAACTTAATTTGTTAGATGGCAGTACTCCCAAAGCAGTCTACAGATTCAATATAACCCCATATAAATTCTAATGGCCTTTCTGAAGAAATGGAAAAGCTGATACTCAAATTCATAAAGAAGTGCAAGGGCCCTGAATAGCCAAAACAAAGCTAGAAAACTCTCATTTTCCAATTTCCAAACTCACTACAAAGCTACAGTAATCTAAACAGTATGATACTGGCATAAGGTTAGATATATATAAACCAATGGAATATACTTGAGAGTCCAGAATTAAAAATGAACATCTACAGCTAATTGATTTTTGACAAGGGTGCCCAGACCAGTCAGCGGGGAAAGAAAAGTCTCTTCAATAGATGGTGCTGGGGCTTGGCACCTGTGGCTCAAGTAGCTAAGGCGCCAGCCACATATACCTGAGCTGGAGGGTTCGAATCCAGCCCCGTGCCCACCAAACAATGACGGCTGCAACCAAAAAATAGCTAGTCCTAGCTACCTGGGAGGTGGAGGCAGGAGAATCGCTTGAGCCCAGGAGTTAGAGGTTGCTGTGAGCTGTGATGTCACGGCACTCTACCCAGGGTGACAGCTTGAGGCTCTGTCTAAAAAAAAAAAAAAACAAAATAGATGGTGCTGGGACAATCAGATAATCAAATGCAAAAGGATGAAGTTGGACCCCCTACCTCACTCCATATACAAAAGTTAACTCAAATTGGATCAACAACCTAGATATAAAAGCTAAAACTATAAAACTTTTTGAATAAAATGTAGGGGCAAATATTCATGACCTTAGACTTGGCAATGAATTCTTAGATTTGATAGCAAAAGCATGAGCAATAAAAGAAAAATTATAGATAAATAGGACTCATAAACTTTTGTGTATCAACAAATATCATTAAGAATGTGAAAAGACAACCTATAGAATGGGAGTAAATATTTGCAAATCACATATCTGATAAGGGTTTAATATACAGAACACACAAAGAACTGCTACAGTTCAACAACAAAAAAAAAAACGCAAACTTAATCTTAAAATAGTCAAAGAACCAAAATAGACATTTCTCCAAGGAGGATACACAAATAGCCAATAAGTACATGAAAAGATGTTCACCATCATTGGTCATTAAGAAAATGCAAATTAGGGCGGCGCCTGTGGCTCAGTGAGTAGGGCGCCGGCCCCATATACCGAGGTTGGCGGGTTCGGACCCAGCCCCGGCCAAACTGCAACCAAAAAATAGCCGGGCGTTATGGCAGGCGCCTGTAGTCCCAGCTGCTCTGGAGGCTGAGGCAAGAGAATCGCTTAAGCCCAGGAGTTGGAGGTTGCTGTGAGCTGTGTGAGGCCACGGCACTCTACCGAGGGCCATAAAGTAAGGCTCTGTCTCTACAAAAAAAAAAAAAAAAAAAGAAAATGCAAATTAGGCAGCACCCATAGCTCAGTGGGTATGGTGCTGGCCACATACACCAGGGCTGGCGAGTTTGAACCCAGCCCAGGCCTGCTAAATAACGATGACAACAACAACAACAAAAAAAACAGCCAGACGTTGTGGCAGGCACCTGTAGTCCCAGCTACTTAGGAGGCTAAGGCAAGAGAATCGCTTAAGCTCAAGAGTTTGAGGTTGTTGTGAGCTGTGCAGCACTCTACCAAGGGTGACATAATAAGACTCTGTCTCAAAAAAAAAAAAAAAAAAGAAAGAAAGAAAGAAAAGAAAATGCAAATTAGCCAGATGTGGTGGCTCACACCTGTAATCCCAGCACTTTGGCAGGCTGAGGTGGGTAGATTGATTGAGTTTAGGAGTTCAAGACTAACCCCAGAAAGAACGAGACTCCATCTCTACCAAAAATAGAAAAACCAGCCAGGCATTGTGGCAGGCACCTATAGTCCCAGCTACTTGGGAGGCGGAGGCAAGAGGATTGCTTAAGCCCAACAGTTTGAGCAATGACGCCACAGCACTCTACTAAGGGGACAGAGTGATACTCTGTCTCAAAAAAAAAAAAAAAAAAAAGGAAATGCAAATCAAAGCCACCTCAAAAAACATCAACAACAACAACAAACAAACCAAAAAAACCCTGACCAAAGAAACAGGCTGGGCACAATGGCTCATGCCTATAATTCTAGCACTCTGGGAGGCCAAGACGGGTGGATAGTTCAAGCTAACAAGCTCAAAACCAGCCTGAGTGGCTCAGCGCTTGTGGCTCAAGCTGCTAAGGCGCCAGCCACATACACCTAGCTGGGGGATTCGAATCTAGCCCGGGCCTGCCAAACAACAATGACAGCTGCAACCAAAAAATAGCCAGGCGTTGTGGTGGGCGCCTGTAGTCCCAGCTACTTGGGAGGCGGAGACAGGAGACTTGCTTGAGCCCAGGAGTTTGAGGTTGCTGTGAGCTACGATGCCACGGCACTCTCAACAGCTTGAGGCTCTGTCTCCAAAAAAAAAAAAAAAAAAAAAAGACCAGCCTGAGCAAAAGTGTGACCCTGTCTCTACTAAAAATAGAAAAACTGAGGCAAGAGGATCACTTGAGCCTGAGTTGGAGGTTTCTGTGAGCTATGATGCTACGGCACTCTACCCAGGGCGACAGCTTGAGACTCTGTCTCAAAAAAAAAAAAAAGAGGGCAGCGCCTGTGGCTCAAGGAGTAGGGCGCTGGTCCCATATGCCGGAGATGGCCGGTTCAAACCCAGCCCTGGCCAAAAACCACAAAAAAAAAAAAAAAAAAGAAAGAAAGAAAGCAACTTCATACCACTGAAATGGCTTAAAAAGAAAAACACCTAGAAAATAAAAAGTGTTGGCAAAAATGTGGAAAAAGTAGAACCGTGTTCATTGCTGGTGGTAACGTAAAGAGTGCAGCTGCTGTGGAAATGTCTGGCAGTTTCTGAAAGAGTTGAACACAAATAGAATTACTATATGATCCAGCAATTCCACTCTTACATGTATAACTAAGAGAAATGGAAACAAGTCCACACAGAGACTTGTACATGAATTTCTTTTTGTATATGAATGTTTATAGGTGTATTATAACAGCTAAAAGGTAGAGATAACTCAAATGATTATCAGTGAATGAATGGGTAAACAAATCATAGTATATACATACAATGGAATATTATTTACCATAAAAGGAACAAACTTCTGATTTATGCTATAACTCAGATGAACCTTGAAAACATATGCTAAGTGAAAGAAACTAGACACAAGAGATCATAGATTGTATGATTCTCTTTATGTGATTTTTCTTAATAAGAAAATCCATAGAGACAGAAAGTAGATTAAAGTTTACTGAGGATGGTGGGAGAGGGCAATGGGGAGTTATTAAGTAATAGGTATGGTGTGTTTTTACAGGGTACTGAAAAGTTTTGAAACTACAGAGAGATAGTGGCTGTACAACATTGAGAATACACTAAACGCATTGAATTTTACATTTTAAAATGGTTAATTGTGTATGATGTAAAACACATGTTTAAGCTTAGAAAAATCTGTAGTATTTTAAAACCTTCAGAGCCAGGTGGCACCTGTGGCTCTAGGAGTAGGGCGCCGGTCCCCATATGCCGGAGGTGGCCGGTTCATATCCAGCCCCGGCCAAAAAAAAAAAAAAACCTTTAGAGCCTTAGCAAGAAGTCTGCTGTGAACAAAAGACTGTCCCCAGAAAAGTGAGCACAGGAAAGGACTAAGGAATCATCCTTCATTCCAAGGTTTCTTCTCATGAAGATCAAGAAGAAAAGATGGCGGGGCGGCGCCTGTGGCTCAGTGAGTAGGGTGCCGGCCCCATATGCCGAGGGTGGCGGGTTCAAACCCAGCCCCGGCCAAACTGCAACAAAAAATAGCCGGGCGTTGTGGCGGGCGCCTGTAGTCCCAGCTACTTGGGAGGCTGAGGCAAGAGAATCACGTAAGCCCAAGAGCTGGAGGTTGCCGTGAGCCGTGTGACGCCATGGCACTCTACCGAGGGCAGTAAAATGAGGCTCTGTCTCTACAAAAAAAAAAAAAAAAAAAAGAAGAAGAAGAAAAGATGGGGGACGGCGCCTGTGGCTCAAGGAGTAGGGCACCGGCCCCATATACCAGGGATGGTACTGCAAAATAAATAAATAAATAAATAAATAATTTTAATAAAAAGAAGAAGAAGAAAAGATGATCAGACCAGCCTGTTCTCTCCCTCATCAGGTCCCAGGTCTGGATTAAAAAGCAGGCTTGAAGAGGTGTTGATTCATTTGTTTATTTGTCCTCTGAAGAACATTCTGGCAGAGTGTCTGTTTTCTTCAAGAACAACAGTAGTATTTTCTCCCAGCAAAGTTGATAGTGAACAGCCTTCTGGAAGAATGAACAGCAAGCAACATGAAGGATTCCTTTGACATGCTGCCAGAATGTGGTTGCAAAAGGCAGCAGAAATCTGTGCATACCAAGAACTATTTCAGAGATCTATGAAAGATCAAGAAATTAGAAAAAGCCTTACAGTAAATAAATGGTGAATCAGCAGCAGATAAAGGGACCAAGGATGGCAGAATGCAAGTAGTTTCTTGACATCTTAGCCTAGTTTTAAATAAAAGGGAATAGATAAATCAATAAATGTCATTAAAACAACTACTATAGTTGATTATTGGAGGGGGGGAATATAGTTAGAACTCACATCCACGTTCATTGGTGGCTTAAAGAGTGACTTAAGAATTAGAAAAAAGTGCTCACTCTGAGTGTGGGCAGCTGTAGCCCCTGGTAAGCCAAGTGCAGGCCCCATTCCTGTTCCCTCACATGACCCCTTTGTCAGGTGGCTGTGCCATGAACCTCCCATCATACACAGAAATTAATCCCAGATGGGATAAAGATCTAAAAAGAAACTACAAAAAGAAGAAAGTATGGATGAATACACTATTTAAAAACCTATCAGAAAAATAGACACAGCTTGGCGACCATAGCACAGTGGTTATGGTGCCAGCCACATACACCGAGGGTGGTGTGTTTGAACCTGGCCCGGGCCAGCTAAACAACTGCAATAATAACAACAACAACAACAACAACAACAACAAAATAGCCAGATATTGTGACAGGCACCTATAGTCCCAGCAATTCCGGAAGCTAAGGCAAGAGAATAGCTGAGGCTATTCTCAGGAGGCTAAGCCCAAGAGTTTGAGGTTGCTGTGAGCTGTGACACCACGGCATACTACCGAGGGCAACATAGTGAGACTCTGTCTCAAAAAAAAAAGAAAAGAAAAGAAAAGAAAAACAGACACAAGGAAATTTACACAAGGCGCTGGCCCCATATGCCGGAGGTGGTGGGTTCAAACCCAACCTCGGCCAAAAAAAAAAAAAAAATAGTAAATTTAAGTGGAAAATATATTCAGTCTCACAAATAAGGGCATGCAGAATATATATCACAAAAACATACCATCTTCAACTGTGGTATTTGCAGAGGTCTTTTTTTATTTAATGAGAATGCCCTTTCTGGTGCAAAACTATTGCCTTTGTAACTTTTCTGGAGGACAATTTGGCAGTCAAAACATGTCAAAGACCTGAATAAAATACTTTATCACAATTCCATTTTAGGAGTTTTAATCTAAGGAAATAATTGAGGATGTATGTGGTAGTAGATATATTTTCAAAGCTTTATACATAAAAACATCTAAATGTATAACAATAGGGTTCAGTAAATTCTGATGTAGCTACAGTGGAATAGCCATTGAAAATTGTTCTAGAAGGCTGGGCTCAGTGTCTCGAATCTGTAATCCTAGCATTCTGGGGGTCCAAGGAGGGTGGATCTCTTGAGCTCAGGAGTTTGAGACCAGCCTAAGCAAGAGTGGGACCCCATCTCTACTAAAAACAGAAAAATTAGCAACAACCCCATATACCGGAGGTGGCAGGTTCAAACCCGGGCCTGTCCAAAAACTACAAAACAAACAAACAAACAACAACAACAACAAAAAAAAAACCCAGAAAAATTAGCCAGGCATGGTGGTACATGCCTATAGTCTCGGCTACTCTGGAAGTTGAGGCAAGAGGATCCCTCAAACCCAGGAGTTAGGGGTTGCTGTGAGCTATGACACCATAGCACTCTACCTAGGGCAATAGAGTAACTCTGTCTCAAAAAAAAAAAAAAATGTTATAGAAGTGTTTATTGAAAAGCTATTCATATTTTATTTTCCAGTAAACATGGCATATTTTTTTTGTAACAATATATGGTATGCTTTCATTTTTAGAAAAATGTAAATCTCATATGTAAATGACACATGGGGAAAGTAGACAAAGCCTGCTTCTAACAAGATCACGGGCGTATTTGTGAAATTTGTGTATTTCACAAATGTTTGTTATGCACCTGTGGGTACAAGGCACTGTGTTAAGTGTTGGGTGTTGGGGATTATAGAAGATCTGAATTTTCTTCTTTTTGTTTCTTTATATTTCTGATTTCTCTCCAATAAGCAGGTATTACTTCCGCAAGTTACGGTATTTCAACTAAGTCTAAGTGGCATTTCCTCATAAATGTGGTGTGTAATCACAAAATAAGCATGTAACTCATATTTATGTAATTTTTGTTTAAAACAAAAGGTAATTTTTATAGGGAAAAAAGTGCCTATCTCATTGTCATGCATTTTTATCTCGGCTAGCAGTATCAGATGATAGGGCAGGAACAGTGTGTCTAGAGATTTTGTCTAGCTCCAACTCAATACTACCAAGCTATGGGACTTTGCCATGACACTGAGGATGCCTCTTAGGTCCTGGACATGAGTACTTTTGCTGATGACCTGAGCATGGAAAAAGAACACAGAAAGATAGATGAGGGCTAGTGGTAATGGGTCTTTGCATCCACAAAGAAACAGTCGTTGATCCGAGATGTGTTTCCATCATCTGACAAACACCCTTGATGGCAATAGAAGAAAACTATGACTTCCCATGAGACTGCTATAACCCCAGCCTGGATTTGTAATGGAAAATGAGTACTCAAATGATGAACTAGCCATTAGGGTCAGATCAACTGGTTTGTTCAATGGGTACCACCAATCGTCCTCCAGGATTTGGGGGATGATTAAATCTTCTCTTACATCCCAGAGATAGAATCTGGAAAACACAGGACAACATAAATGCCCTTCAGTCTTAGAAGGGTCTTATGAAATTCGTATGTTGAAGTCTTTTTTTTTTTTTTTTTTGAGACAGACTCTTGCTCTGTTGCCCTGGGTAGAGAATACAGTAGCTCACTGCAGCCTCTATCTCCTGGTCACAAGTGCTCCCCCTGCCTCAGCCTCCTAAGTAGCTGGGATTACAGGTGCCACCACCACACCTGGAGAATTTTTTCAATTTTTTTCTAGACCCAGGGTCTTGCTATTGCCCAGACTGGTCTGGAACTCCTGGACTCAAGCAATCCCTCCCACCTAGGCCTCCCAAAGTGCTAGGATTACAGGAGTAAGCCACTGTGCTCAGCCTCATGTGTTGAAATCTTAACCCGCAGTACATAAGATTGTGACCTTATTTGGAGATAGGTTCTTTATAGACATAATCAAATTAAAATTCATGCCTACTTCATTCACACACACACCCCAATCACAAGAAAGAGGGTGAGCACAGTACAGTAAGATTTTTTTTTTTTTTTTTTAAGAGACAGAGTCTTGGGCGGCGCCTGTGGCTCAGTGAGTAGGGCGCCAGCCCCATATGCCGAGGGTGGCGGGTTCAAACCCAGCCCCGGCCAAACTGCAACCAAAACATAGCCGGGCGTTGTGGTGGGCGCCTGTAGTCCCAGCTGCTCGGGAGGCTGAGGCAAGAGAATCGCGTTAAGCTCAAGAGTTAGAGGTTGCTGTGAGCTGTGTGACGCCACGGCACTCTACCTGAGGGCGGTACACTGAGACTCTGTCTCTACAAAAAAAAAAAAAAAAAAGAGACAGAGTCTTGCTCTGTCACCCAGTTGAGAGTGCAGTGACATGATCATAGCTCACTGCTGCCTTGAACTCCTTTGCTCCATTGCTGTTCTTGCCTCAGCCTCCTAAGTGGCTGGGACTACAGATGTGCTTCACTACACTCAACTACAATAAGCTATTCTGGGGGAGAGAGAGACACCGCTCATCCTCATCCTCAGGCGCGGGCCCCAGCAGTGCCTTTACCTCTTCCAGCAGCGCTCGGGCGCTGTATTTGGACTTGTACGGTTCCTTCTCTGGGGTTTTCTGCAACTCTACCCGTGAGAGCGCCAGCGCCGCCTCGAATTTCTCACAGACTTCTGCCCACGGAGCGTTAGCCATAGCGGCCTCTACTACCTAGGTTTCCTCAATGCGTGCAATCCGGACTCCCGCCTTCCTTCTCCTTCAGGTGGATTCCTGTTGGTGGCCGGCGCCGCTGGTCTGCCCGCACATGGTCCCGGGTCACATGTTCTAGGGCACAGCTTTTGTCTACCTTTACCTCGTCAAAAGCCTTGTTCTTGCCTGGGTCGATCCCTTCATTGAGGGCTTTTATCGAGGAATCCTTCTCCTCCCCACGGGGTGCCTGGAATTTGATGTCATTGACCTTGTTCCCTGGGGATCGAAGCAGAATAGATGGGTGTTTCCGCTTGAGGAGGACACGAAGGTCCTGGCACTTCTCATAGCTTCCCAGCTCCACCGTCTCTACACACTTCTGCTCATCCTCGTTCTCACAGACCAGCAGCTGGGCCTGGCAGAGCTGCAGATATGGGTCTTTCCAGAAATCCAGGAGGCCCTCACTGCTCTTCTTGATCCAGCCAGCCTTGTCTGCCCTCTGTGCTCCTCAAGGCTTCTCACCTCCATCCTTTACACCCTCCTCCTCCATGGCGAGTCCTCTGCCTCCCGCTGCTATGCCGCTCACTCCCGGCACCGTGCGGGCTGGGCCACCTCCATCTACTCCCCGCCCTGCGGTGGCTCTCTGTGAGCATTACAATTTTATTTTATTTATTTATTTTTTTTTTGTAGAGACAGAGTCTCACTGTACCGCCCTCGGGTAGAGTGCCGTGGCGTCACACAGCTCACAGCAACCTCTAATTCCTGGGCTTCCGCGATTCTCTTGCCTCAGCCTCCGAGTAGCTGGGACTACAGGCGTCCGCCACAACGCCCGGCTATTTTTTTTTGTTGTTGTTGCAGTTTGGCCGGGGCTGGGTTTGAACCCGCCACCCGCGGCATATGGGGCCGGCGCCCTACTCGCTGAGCCACAGGCGCCGCCCAGCATTACAATTTTAATACAGTTTTTCCTTTCTTAAAATGTGTACACATTTTATTGGCACCCTCTGTGTGTGTATGTGTGTAGTAACAACATCTAAGATGGTCTCCAGGTGGCCTACACATCTGGGGGTGGGAGATGTTCTAGGATGATAACAACATATACAAGGAAGAAACTACCTAGCCACCTAAGGACAAACCAGAGTGCACTCAAAGGTAAAGACTGGGAAAAAGGGTGAAGTGATGGCTATAGGGGCTGGTCATTTTAATTACATGGCTGTGGAAGGAGAATAAAACTCTGGTTTGTGGGACATTGGGGTCAACCAAGGGGGTCAGGAGTGGAGGAGGGAACTATTGTCTTGCTCTCTCTCAGCTTTCCTCTTCAGCTCTTATCTAACCCAGGCTGCTGTTACCACCTTCAACTTGATGACTGCTAACAAGGATTCTAAATCTAATATCTCTTAGAAACTTCCCAACAGCCACAGATTTCAGAAAGGATAAGACTCCTCTAAAGACAACAGAACAAGATTACTTTCTAGACACAGATTTGGAGAGCCACCATCTTGTGGGAGCAAAACCAACAATTTCTAGAACATACAAGGCCTGATCTTTGTGGTGGACAGCAATGACCAAAAGCACGTGAACGAGGCCCAGTAGGAGCTCATGCAGATGCTGGCTGAGGATGAGCTCAAAGTCTTCCTGGTGTTCGCCAGCAGGCAGGACCTGCCCAACACCAAGAATGTGGCCAAGATCACAGACAAGCTGGGACTGCACTCCCTTCACCACAGGAACTGGTACATTCAGGGCACCTGCTCCATCAGTGAGGATGGGCTCTATGAAGGACTAGACTGGCTGTCCAATCAGCTCCAGAACCAGAAGTGAATGGACACCCCCCCCTTCCACCCTGTGCTTCACTCTCATGTGGCAAACATGTGACTCTGTGGTCTGAGTGCCAGAAGCTGTCTCCATGGTTTTGTTACAATATGCATTGCACCATGTTGTAAATGTGGCAGACGCAGACTGCAACCAGGTTTTTTATTTAATGTAAATACTTTTTGTTTCCAGTGAGGCAGTTTCTGGTACTCCTATGCAATATTGCTCAATTTTTTCTATTGTAAAAAGGAAAATCAACTCACTGTTCAGTGCTGAGAGGGGTTTAGGGCTACAGGCACCTGGCCATCAGGAGCCACTGTGGAAGCCAGGCCCTCCTATCTGGAGGGCTATGTTGAGATCTATGCAGGTGGTTGCTTTTCAACGCATACTTAGTGCATATTTATTTATTTTTGAGACAGAGTCTCACTATGTCGCCCTTCATAGAGTGCCATGGTGTCACAGTTCACAGCAAACTCAAACTCTTGGGCTTAAGCGATTCTCTTGTTTCAGCCTCCCAAGTCCTCCTGGGAGTATAGGCGCCTGCCACAACACCTGGCTACTTTTTTGTTGCAGTTGTCATTGTTTAGCTGGTCCATGCTGGATTTGAACCCGCCTGCCTTGATGTATGTGGCCAGCGCCCTAACCACTGAGCTACAGGCGCCAAGGCCTCAGCGCATTTTTTAAATAGCTAAAACCCTAGATACAGATTTGGTCTCTGTGGTCTCATCCCATCATTGCCAACCTCTTTTACACATTTGACACAGGTTGCACCAAATTCTTCAGCATGAGTGGTAATAGAGGGATTGCCCTGGACTTCCTGTGGGCCAACTAAGGAGGTATGTGTGGCTGCTGACAGCTCTCATTATACTCACATGGGGAAGCCTGGCTGCAGTCTGTCCGCCAAGTAGGCCTTATTAACCTACAAGGAGTCATAATTGTGTACCTAAGACAAAAGATCTGGTACATGCCTCTAACAATAAAATTAAGAGTTATCTGTAGAGGAGAAAAAGAGTAAAAACCGACCTAACAGGTACAGTGAACACTATTTAGGAGATGCGCACACTCATAGCCCTGACTAAAGCATTATACAATGGCCCAGTGCATGTAGCATAGTAGTTACAGAGCTGGCCACATGTACCGAGGCTGGTGGGTGCAAACCCAACCTGGGCCAGCTAAACAACAATGACAACTGCAACAAAAAAAATAGCCAGGCATTGTGGCGGGCGCCTGTAGGTCCCAGCTACTTGGGAGGCAGGGCAAGAGAATCATGCAAGCCCAAGAGTTGGAGGTTGCTGTGAGCTGTGACACCATGGTACTTTACCGAGGGTGACATATGAGACTCTGTCTCAAAAAAAAAAAAAGTCCTGACATATTAAATTTTAAAAATTTATTTCCGCATCAGTTAAAGAAATCATATTATACTTTATCACAAAGGCGCTTGTCAGTTAGCCTATGTTTTTAAGAGTAGATAACCCAAGAGAGGCTCTGGCTTCCAGTAACTAAGTTATAGATATGGTGCTTAGAAGGCACTAATCCATATTCAAGGCAAGGGGTCATAAACTGGGGTATGCACAGGCTAGAAGGAAGTTAGAGAGGAGAGCTGAAGTTGTACATAAACTCAATTTTTGCTGTACATAAGTGTCACAGCTTTCAGATTTTTGAACAGTAGGGAACTCAAACAAATTTAGGAAACTCAGCTCCGAGTTGTGGATACCTTGAAAACTCAAAAGTTGACACTGAGCCAAAAAGTGGGAAAAACCCAAATATCTAATGGATGAATAATACACAAACTGTGGTACAGCTCTACAACAGAATACTATTCAGCCACGAAAAGGAATGAAGCACTGACATAGACTACAACACTGAGGCCAGGCACGGTGGCTCATGCCTGTAATCCTACCATTCTGGAGGCCAAGGTGGGGGAGGATGACTTGAGCTCAGGAGTTCGAGACCATCTTGAGCAAAAGCAAGACCTTGTCTCTCTAAAATATATAGAAATTAGCTAGGTGTGGTGGTGCACACCTGTAGTTCCAGCTATTTGGAAGGCTGAGACAAGAGGATTGCTCCAACCCAGGAATTTTAGGTTGCAGTGAACTATGATGATGCCACTGCACTCTAGCTCAGGTGACAGAGAGAGACAGAAAGTCTCAAAAGCTAAAAACATCCTACAACATTGAGGAACCTTAAAACATTATGCTAAGTGAAAGAACCCTGTCACCAAAGACCACACATTGAATGATTCTATCCATATGCAGTGTCCGTAAGAGGCAAATCCACAGAGACAGAAAGTAGATTAGTGATCACCAGGGCCCAGCGCAGATGAGGAAATGAGGGTGACTGCTAAGGAATATCAGGTTTCTTTCTAGAATGACAGCTGTACAACTCTTAGTATATGCCAAAAAGCATTTCATTGTTAAATGGGTGAATTGTATGGTATACAATTAGATCTCGATAACAGAAAACAACAACAACAACAAAAAAACTCAGAACATTAAAATCACCTGAAATCCACCCCACCATTTGATACTACATTTTGATATTCTATTCTCCTACTTAGAGGCCTGCTAAGTTTCCTGTTGAGTAAGCTTAGGGAGACTCACGCATAGCAAACAACACAAAAATAAGCAAATAGCCCTGAGGACAAAAGTGAATTCACAAACACCAAGCACTGTTTTTGCCAATGTCAACAAATCAGCTCTAACAGCTGGCAGCCACCAGTTGGATGAACAAGAGGGACTAAGTTCAGGCAGAGGCCACTCTTCTGTGTTGACAGACATCAGAGAGAAGGCCCACTCGGGGTAAAGGTGAAGAGGAGCCCAGCTGGGATAGCCCCTGTGCCAGTGTAGTCAAAGTGTCATCAGGAGTCAATCCCAACCTCCTCACACAAGTGGAATTCACATTTCCAAGTGACAGGAGGTGGTAAATAATTAGCAGCATCCCCAGATTCTCCTTGTTCCACACTTTGCCTTTAATGATCTTCTCTAAGATCTGACCAAGATCTGACCACTTGGGCTCACGATGGGCAGGAGTACTTATATATTTTGATTATGAATACTTTAATGTTGAAAATTCAAGAAAATAACACGTGAACACTCATGCACCCCACCCTTCAGAATTAAGAAATGTTCATATGTGTCATGTTTGCTTCATAGTTTTGTTTTGTTTTTTTCAATTTGGCCGGGGCTGCGTTCGAACCCGCCACCCTCAGTATATGGGGCCAGTGCCCTACTCACTGAGCCACAGGCACTGCCCCATAGTTTTCTTAATGAAAAATTTCAAATGCAAACTCCCCTTCTTGGCTCTCTCCAGTCTCTTATGCCGCCTCCCCAGAGCAAGCGCTACCTTGAATTTGAAGTGAAGCCTTCATGTCAATGTTAGACATAATTTTAACATACGTATACAAATGTATGTATGTATCCATTGGTAACCCATAATAATTTTGTGTGGTTTCTAGTTTATAAAAATGATATTCTATAGTACATATCATTCTGATCTCAACTCTGCCTTTGAGTTATCCATATGGATACATAAAGAGCTTATGCATTCACAATGACATTGTATCTCATTATGTGAACATATATGATTTATTTATCCTGTTAATAGGCATTTAACATGATTCTGAATTTACAAACAAAGCTCAAAAATATATTTTTGTGGATGTGAGCAGCTATTACTTTAATCATCAGAAAAAGGTCTGTTTTAATGCAAGAAGACAGAACTGTCGTAAGTTACAAAAACACATACCAGAGAATTACATACTAAGAATTTCCCTCTGTTTTTGCAATCTAGAGAAACAATAGATTGGGGGTAGAGGAAGATCTAATAGTAGTCCAAGTAAAGCTTTTCCTACATGCAGCTCCCACAAAATCCAGAGGCAAAACCAAGCACACCTCTGTCTACAAGTCAGAACTGGCTGGAAAGAACAATGACAGTAGGCCAGGAATAGGAGTGGATGATCAGCAAGGGATGCAGGGCTGAAAAAAGGAAGAAGAGGCAGATATCAAAAAGTGAAGACCCAGAACCAAAGAGGGCTACAAAATAGAAAAGAATGTCAAAAGATTCAAAAATATTATGTTGGAGAAGGATGCATTTGGTCAGCCATCATTTTATCTCCTGCTCTCGATTCTTTTCCTGTTGCTATTTTTTAAAATTATAAAAGGTAGGGCAGTGCCTTGGCTCAGTGAGTAAGGCACTGGCCCCATATACCAAGGGTGGCAGGTTCAAACCTGTACCCGGCCAAACTGCAACAAAAAAATAGTTGGGCATGGTGGCTGGCGCCTGTAGTTGCACCTACTCCGGAGGCTTAGGCAAGAGAATCGCCTAAGCCCAAGAGCTGGAGGTTGCTGTGAGCTGTGATGCCACGGTACTCTACAGAGGGTGACAAAATGAGACTCTTGCCTCTAAAAAAAAAAAATTGTAAAAGGTAATAAATAGGGGGGAAGGAGACAAGATGGCTGACTGAAGCCAGCTTTCCACAGAGGCTCCCGTTCAGAAGGAGAGTTAAAGGACAAAAATTCAGCAAGTAACCTGGTGGATTTGAGCTGTACTAAGAAAGAAGGTTGTAGAACGCACGTCAACCCCGCTGAGGCGAGCTGCGACCACAAGGATACAAACAAAAGGTACAAAATCCATCACCAAGCGGACGGGAGTCCCCTCCCCCATGAGAACGGCTCAAAGTGCCCCACAAACAACCAGGCAGAGTTCAAAGGTCCTCCCACTCCACTCCACGGGAGAGACCCTCTAAAAACTGGACCTACCTCCCCTACTAGGGTGCCACGGCGTCCTCCTGCCAGGCATAAAACTGTATAAACTGTATATAGTCTCTACCTGGAATTCTGAGCTCCCAGCGCTCCTCTTCGCTCACACTGGGGTCTGGAGGCCAGTCCCGGTCTGTCGGCCAAGAGGGGACTGCACCAGAGTGGCAGTTCCCTGAGGCACAGTGCGACAGCCGTCTTTTGGTGACAATACGGCCAGGCATAAAACTGTGTAAAGCTGTGTGTGTTCTCTGCCCGCAACCCCAGGCTTCCAGCGCTCCCCGCGCTCCCCTCTGCTCTCGCTCCAAGGTCTGGAGGCCTGTCCCCCAGGGGTCCAGACTCTTGGGCAATTGCTCGAGGGGTGTAGACAGTGCTGGGCTGCAGCCGGTCGCTGCAGACTCTGGGATACAGGAGCAGAGAGAGGACGGTTGGCCGGAGGGGAGCTACACCGGAGCAACGGTTGCCTAAGCCATAAGGCAGCAGCCCTCTTTTGCTAGCAATAGGGCTCACTACAGAATATTCTGAAGCCACACCCCCTGTCTCCCTGGGCAACCAGAGACTCTGAGTTTGCCTGAGGCAACTCCAACTTGCAAACCAGAGAAACTCCCAGGGCGGGGCTGACCCAGAGGTCCCTTTTACTAAACCTAAGACGCACCTGGCCCTCAGGGGCTCATCAGCCTATAGACAATACAAGAGCAAAGACAAGCTGATTTGGAACTCAATTCAGCTTCTCTTCTGCAGGGGAAACTCAGAGTTATTCTGTTCTGTTCTGTCAGTAACATTAATCAGGGGCGAGACTGGACCTGAGTGAAAACCCCTCAACCTTCATCTAGCGCCCGAGGTTGTCAGGCCTCCTCCTGCTGAAGAGAGGCAGAGCGCAGCGGCCTGGCAGACTTCCTTGTGATTCAGGCAGGTACAAACTCCTGGAGTACCGATTCACTACAGGCAACTGGGTCAGCCAACTGCAGGGCTATCAGTGACTGGGTGTGAAGTGGTACAAGGTGGGGAAGGAGGCAGCAACCTTCCCAGACTGATTTATAGACTGGGGGTTTCTCCTGACTCCACGCAGCACTGGAGCAAGCCACACCAGAGTAGTCACCAGACCCCTGTGATCCAGTTCCCAGAGACCTCTTAAACTCTCTCACCCGGGACAGGTGCAGACTGAGACAATTGATTTGGACATTTTTGAACTGAACCAATCACCTGAGGACAAGTCAGGTGGTGCCCTATGTGCACTGTGGTAGGAAGGTTTGATTTTTCTTTTCCAATTGTTTGCCGGTGGGGGGCGGGGTGACTTAATTGCTGATATTTCTCCACAGCTGAGACTTCAATCCAAAGTATCTGTTTCACTAGGGTGGAACAGAAACCAGCTGAAAACAAGGCAGAACCATTTAGCCCCACCACACCAGACAGGGCCCCAGTTTCTCAGGCCACAACACTGTACGGGCCCTCGACAAAGCCCCAGGGGAAAAAATCAGAGGGAGTAAAACAACCATGGGGCGGAATCAGCAGAAAAACTCTGGTAACATGAATAACCAGAATAGATCAACCCCCACAAGGAAAGATATGGCAGATGCAATTGAAGATCCCATTCATAAACAACTGGCTGAGATGTCAGAAATTGAATTCAGAATTTGGATTGCAGACAAGATTAACAAAGTGGAATTAGGAATTCGAGGAGAAATTCAAAAGTTGTCTCAAGAATTTAACGAATTTAAAGACAAAACCACCAAAGACTTAGACACACTGAAGCAAGAATTTGCAGCCCTCAAAGATATGAAAAATACAGTAGAATCCCTCAGTAACAGAATGGAGCGAGCAGAAGAAAGGATTTCTGACATCAAAGATAAAGCCTTTGAACACTCCCACACTCTCAAAGAGGAAGAGAAATGGAGAGCAAAAACGGATCACTCTCTCAGAGAGCTCTGGGATAATTCCAAGAAGGCGAATATCCGAATCACAGGAGTTCCAGAAGCAGATGAAGTGGCCTCGCTGGGCACAGAGGCCCTTCTGCATGAAATTATGAAAGAGAATTTTCCAGACATGCCTAGAGATTCTGAAATTCAGATAGCGGACAGCTTCAGAACCCCAGCACGACTCAACCCCAATAAGACATCCCCAAGGCATATCATAATTAACTTCACTAAAGTTAATATGAAGGAGAAAATCCTCAAAGCTGCCAGGAGAAAGAAAACCATTACCTTCAAAGGGAAGAATATTAGAATGACTGCAGATCTCTCTGCTGAAAATTTTCAAGCCAGAAGAGTGTGGTCACCGACTTTTAATCTCCTAAAGCAAAATAACTTTCAACCCCGGATCTTGTATCCAGCTAAACTGAGTTTCATTTATGATGGAGAAATTAAATACTTTAATGACATTCATATGTTGAAGAAATTTGCCATAACCAAACCAGCTCTTCAGGATATTCTCAGACCTATCCTCCATAATGACCAACCCAATCCTATACCACAAAAGTAAACTCACTCAGAAACTTCGGATCAAACTCCAATTTCCACACTGGTGAAAGGATTAAAAATGGCCACTGGACTTTTGAAAACCTCGATACCCAAAACTTCACCAGACTTATCAATATTCTCCATTAACGTGAACAGCTTAAACTGTCCTCTAAAGAGGCATAGGTTAGCTGACTGGATACAAAAACTCAGGCCAGATATCTGTTGCATACAAGAGTCACATCTTAACTTAAAAGACAAATACAGACTCAGGGTGAAAGGATGGTCGTCCGTATTTCAGGCAAATGGTAATCAGAAAAAAGCAGGTGTTGCAATTTTATTTGCAGATACAATAGGCTTTAAACCAACAAAAGTAAGGAAGGACAAGAATGGTCCTTCATATTTGTTAAGGGTAATACTCACTATGATGAGATCTCAATTATTAATATCTATGCACCCAACCAGAATGCACCTCAATTTATAAAAGAAACTCTAACAGACATGAGCAACTTGATTTCCTCCAGCTCCACAATCGTTGGAGATTTCAACACTCCTTTGGCAGTGTTGGATCGATCCTCCAACAAGAAGCCGAACAAAGAAATCTTAGATTTAAAACTAACCATCCAACATTTGGATTTAGCAGACATCTACAGAACATTTCATCCCAACAAAACTGAATACACATACTTCTCATCAGCCCATGGAACTTACTCCAAAATCGATCACATCTTAGGTCACAAGTCTAACCTCAGTAAATTTAAAGGAATAGAAATTATTCCATGCATCTTCTCGGACCACCATGGAATAAAACTTGAGCTGAGTAACAACAGGAATCTGCATACTCATACAAAAACATGGAAGTTTACCCTCAATGAATCCCCAACAATGAAAAAAAAAAAAAAAAACATGGAAGTTAAATAACCTTATGCTGAATGATAGCTGGGTCAGAGATGAGATTAAGAAAGAAATCACCAATTTTTTGGAACAAAACAACAATGAAGACACGAACTATCAGAACCTCTGGGACACCGCAAGGGCAGTTCTAAGAGGGAAATTTGTAGCACTGCAAGCCTTCCTCAAGAGAACGGAAAGAGAGGAAGTTAACAACTTAATGGGACATCTCAAGCAACTGGAAAAGGAAGAATATTCCAACCCCAAACCCAGTAGAAGAAAAGAAATAACCAAAATTAGAGCAGAATTAAATGAAATTGAAAACAAAAGAATAATACAACAGATCAATAAATCAAAAAGCTGGTTTTTCGAAAAGGTCAATAAAATAGATAAACCTTTGGCCAACCTAATCAGGAAAAAAAGAGTAAAATCTCTAATCTCATCAATCAGAAACAACAAAGAGGAAATAACAACAGACTCCTCAGAAATCCAAAAAATCCTTAATGAATATTACAAGAAACTTTATTCTCAGAAATATGAAAATCTGAAGGAAATTGACCAATACTTGGAAGCATGTCACCTTCCAAGACTTAGCCAGAATCAAGTGGAAATGTTGAACAGGCCCATATCAAGTTCGGAAATAGCATCAACCATACAAAACCTCCCTAAAAAGAAAACCCGGGGACCAGATGGTTTCACGTCTGAATCTACCAAACCTTTAAAGAGGAATTAGTACCTATATTACTCAACCTGTTCCAAAAGGTTGAAAAAGAAGGAAGACTACCCAACACATTCTATGAAGCAAACATCACCCTGATCCCCAAACCAGGGAAAGACCCAACAAGAAAAGAAAATTATAGACCGATATCACTAATGAATATAGATGCAAAAATATTCAATAAGATCCTAACAAACAGAATCCAGCAACACATCAAACAAATTATACATCATGACCAAGTCGGTTTTATCCCAGGATCTCAAGGCTGGTTCAATATACGTAAATCTATAAATGTAATCCAGCACATAAACAAATTAAAAAACAAAGACCATATGATTCTCTCAATCGATGCAGAAAAAGCTTTTGATAATATCCAGCATCCCTTCATGATCAGAACACTTAAGAAAATCGGTATAGAAGGGATATTTCTTAAACTGATAGAGACCATCTACAGCAAACTCACAGCCAATATCATATTGAATGGAGTTAAATTGAAATCATTTCCACTCAGATCAGGTACCAGACATGGCTGCCCATTGTCTCCATTGCTTTTCAACATTGTAATGGAAGTTTTAGCCACTGCAATTAGGGAAGAAAAGGCGATCAAGGGTATCCATATAGGGTCAGAAGAGATCAAACTTTCACTCTTCGTGGATGATATGATAGTATATCTGAAAAACATTAGGGACTCTACTACAAAACTCTTAGAAGTGATAAAGGAATACAGCAGCGTCTCAGGTCACAAAATCAACGTTCATAAATCGGTAGCCTTTATATATACCAAAAACAGTCAAGTTGAAAAAACAGTTAAGGACTCTATCCCATTCACAGTAGTGCCAAAGAAGATGAAATATTTGGGAATTTATCTAACAAAGGACGTGAAAGATCTCTACAAAGAGAACTATGAAACTCTAAGAAAAGAAATAGCTGAAAATATTAACAAATGGAAAAACATACCATGCTCATGGCTGGGAAGAATCAACATAGTTAAAATGTCTATACTACCCAGGGCGGCGCCTGTGGCTCAGTCGGTAGGGCGCCGGCCTCATATACCGAGGGTGACGGGTTCAAACCCGGCCCCGACCAAACTGCAACCAAAAAATAGCCAGGCGTTGTGGCGGGCACCTGTAGTCCCAGCTCCTTGGGAGGCTGAGGCAAGAGAATCACTGAAGCCCAGGAGTTGGAGGTTGCTGTGAGCTGTGTGAGGCCACGGCACTCTACCAAGGGCCATAAAGTGAGACTCTGTCTCTACCAAAAAAAAAAAAAAAAAAAGTCTATACTACCCAAAGCAATATATAATTTCAATGCAATCCCTATTAAAGCTCCACTGTCATACTTTAAAGATCTGGAAAAAACAATACTTCGTTTTATATGGAATCAGAAAAAACCTCGAATAGCCAAGACATTACTCAGAAATAAAAACAAAGCAGGAGGAATTACGCTACCAGACCTCAGACTATACTACAAATCAATAGTGATCAAAACAGCATGGTACTGGCACAAAAACAGAGAGGTAGATGTCTGGAATAGAATAGAGAATCAAGAGATGAATCCAGCTACCTACCATTATTTAATCTTTTACAAGCCAATTAAAAACATTCAGTGGGGAAAAGATTCCCTATTTAACAAATGGTGCTGGGTGAACTGGCTGGCAACCTGTAAAAGACTGAAAGTGGACCCACACCTTTCACCATTAACTAAGATAGACACTCACTGGATCAAAGATTTAAACTTAAGACATGAAACTATAAAAGTACTAGAGGAGAGTGCAGGGAAAACCCTTGAAGAAATCGGGATGGGCGAGTATTTTATGAGGAGGACCCCCCGGGCAATTGAAGCAGCTTCAAAAATACACTATTGGGACTTGATCAAACTAACAAGCTTCTGCACAGCCAAGAACACAGTAAGTAAAGCAAACAAACAGCCCTCAGAATGGGAGAAGATATTTGCAGGTTATGTCTCCGACAAAGGTTTAATAACCAGAATCCACAGAGAACTCAAATGCATTAGCAAGAATAGAACAAGGGATCCCATCGCAGGCTGGGCAAGGGATTTGAAGAGAAACTTCTCTGAAGAAGACAGGCATGCGGCCTTCAGACATATGAAAAAATGCTCATCATCTTTAATCATCAGAGAAATGCAAATCAAAACTACTTTGAGATACCATCTAATTCCAGTGAGACTAGCCTATATCACAAAATCCCAAGACCAGAGATGTTGGTGCGGATGTGGAGAAAAGGGAACACTTTTGCACTGCTCGTGGGAATGCAAATTAATACATTCCTTTTGGAAAGAGATATGGAGAACACTTAGAGATCTAAAAATAGATCTGCCATTCAATCCTGTAATCCCTCTACTGGGCATATACCCAGAAGACCAAAAATTACATCATAACAAAGATATTTGTACCAGAATGTTTATTGCAGCCCAATTCATAATTGCTAAGTCATGGAAGAAGCCCAGGTGCCCATCGATCCACGAATGGATTAATAAATTGTGGTATATGTACAACATGGAATATTATGCAGCCTTAAAGAAAGATGAAGACTTTACCTCTTTCATGTTTACATGGATGGAGCTGGAACATATTCTTCTTAGTAAAGTATCTCAAGAATGGAAGAAAAAGTACCCAATGTACTCAGCCCTACTATGAGACTAATTTAGGATTTTCACATGAAAGCTATAACCCAGTTACAACCTAAGAATAGGGGGAAGGGGGAAAGGGAGGGAAGGGAAGGGGGAGGTGGGTAGAGGGAAGAGGATTGGTGGGATTACACCAGCGGTGCATCTTACAAGGGTATATGTGAAACTTGGTAAAAGGTCTGTGAAGCTAGTGAATGATGCCCCATGATCATATCAATGTACATAGCTATGATTTACTAAAAAAAAAGAAAAAAAAAGGTAATAAATACACGCACTATTGAATACTATTAAAATTCAAAGAGTACAAAAGGGTATCCAATGAAAAGTAAGTCTTCCTCCTAACTCTAACCTCCAGGGCAACCACTGGAGCAGTGGTTTTTTTATGTGTCCTTCCAGAGATATTTTATGTACATACCAACATACACAGAGGGTGCCAACATTTTAAGAAAAGAAAACACTGTATTAAAATTATAATATTCGGTTGGCTGAGCCGGTGTCCAGTCATCAACTGCCTGATTTATTCCCTCGGAAGCGATGACGGTGAAAACTGAGGCTGCTAGGGGTCCCCTCACTTACTCCAGAATGAGGGGAATGGTTGCAATTCTTATCGCTTTCATGAAACAGAGGAGGATGGGCCTGAAAAACTTTATTCAGAAGATTGCTAACAACTCCTATGCATGCAAGCACCCAGAAGTTCAGTCCATCTTGAAAATCTCCCAGCCCCAGGAGCCTGAGCTTATGAATGCCAACCCTTCTCCTCCACCAAGTCCTTCTCAGCAAATCAACCTTGGTCCATCATCCAACCCTCATGCTAAACCATCTGACTTTCACTTCTTGAAAGTGATTGGGAAAGGCAGTTTTGGAAAGGTTCTTCTAGCAAGACACAAGGCAGAAGAAGTGTTCTATGCAGTCAAAGTTTTACAGAAGAAAGCAATCCTGAAAAAGAAGGAGGAGAAACATATTATGTCAGAGCGCAATGTTTTATTGAAGAATGTGAAACACCCTTTCTTGGTGGGCCTTCACTTCTCTTTCCAGACTGCAGACAAATTGTACTTTGTCCTAGACTACAGTAATGGTGGAGAGTTGTTCTACCATCTCCAGAGGGAGCGCTGCTTCCTGGAACCACGGGCTCGTTTCTATGCTGCTGAAATAGCCAGTGCCTTGGGTTACCTGCACTCTCTGAACATCATCTATAGAGACTTAAAACCTGAGAATATTCTGCTAGACTCCCAGGGACACATTGTCCTTACCGACTTTGGACTATGCAAGGAAAACATTGAGCACAATGGCACAACGTCTACCTTCTGTGGTACACCTGAGTATTTGGCACCTGAGGTGCTCCATAAGCAGCCTTATGACCGGACCGTGGACTGGTGGTGCCTGGGGGCCGTCTTGTATGAGATGCTGTATGGCCTGCCTCCTTTTTATAGCCAAAACACAGCTGAGATGTACGACAACATTCTGAACAAGCCCGTCCAGTTGAAACCAAATATCACAAATTCTGCAAGGCACCTTCTGGAAGGCCTCCTGCAGAAGGACAGGACAAAGCGGCTTGGTGCCAAGGATGACTTTATGGAGATTAAGAGTCATGTCTTCTTCTCCCTAATTAACTGGGATGATCTCATTAATAAGAAGATTACTCCTCCTTTTAACCCAAATGTGAGTGGACCCAGCGACCTGCAGCACTTTGATCCCGAGTTTACCGAGGAGCCAGTCCCCAACTCCATTGGCAGGTCCCCTGACAGCATCCTCATCACAGCCAGCGTAAAGGAAGCTGCGGAGGCTTTCCTAGGCTTCTCCTACGCACCTCCCATGGACTCCTTCCTCTGAACAATCTTGGGGTTGCTTTTGAAGGATTTTGTGTGTTTTAAATGTTCTAGTTAGCCTTTTGGCGGAGCTGCCGGCTGACAGGACATCTTTAAAAGAGAATTTGCACATCTCTGGAAGCTTAGCAATCTTGCACACTGTTTGCTGGAAGCTTTTGGAAGAGCACATCCTCAGTGAGCTCATGACGTTTTCATTTTTATTCTTACTTCCAACGTGGTGCTATCTGAAATGAGCATTAGAGTGCCACCTTAGATGCAAGAGTCTTGTCAGAAGGAAGGCAGTGTTCTAAGAAGGTTCTCCTGCAGGTTTATCTAGGCTGTGATAACGAATATTATGAAATGTGCCTTTTCTGAAGAGATCATGTTAGCTCCAAAGCTTTTCCTATTAGTGTTTCAGTTCTTTACTTTTTCCTTGTGGACTTACTCTGTGAACAGTGGAATGAGTGTGGTATGCTTGATCACAGACGATGGATTTTGTTATAAGCATCAATGTGACACTTGCGGGACACTACAACATGGGACATTGTTTGTTTCTTCCATATTTGGAAGATAAATTTATGTGTAGACTGTTTTTTTTTTTTTTGTAATATACAGTTAAAACTAAATTTATTGAAATGGTCTTGCAATGACTTGTATTCAGATGCTTAAAGAAAGCACTGCTGCTACAAATATTTCTATTTTTAGAAAGGGTTTTTATGGACCAATGCCCCAGTTGTCAGTCAGAGCCGTTGGTGTTTTCATTGTTTAAAAATGTCACCTGTAAAATGGGCATTATTTATGTTTTTTTTTTTTGCATTCCTGATAATTGTATGTATTGTATAAAGAAAATCTGTACATTGGGTTATAACACTAGTATATTTAAACTTAAAGGCTTAGTTGTAATGTAAACCACCATTTTAATGTACTGTAATTAACATGGTTATAATATGTACAATCCTTCTCCCACCACACAGCTATTTTTGTGTGTGATAAACCAATTTTGGTTTGCAATAAAATCTTCAAAAATAAAAATAAAAATAAATTATAATATTCAATATATACCAATAACAAAAGATGGACACAAGTCATATTGGCGACTTCTTTTTTTTTTTTTTTTTTTGGCCACCTCTTGTAATAGCAGAAAGTCAAATGTGACTTGAGTATTACAAATTTAATACAGCTTTAGTTTTTTACTTTCTTGAAATGTATATAAATTTTTGGCACCCTCTATATAAAGATGAATGCACACCCCATATATAATGTATACTCTGTGTGCGTGTGTATATATTTTTTAAAGATAGAGTCTTGTGCCACCCAGATTAGAGTGCAATGGTATCATCACCGCTCACTGCAACTTCAGACTCCTGGGTTGGAGCAATCCTCCTACCTCAGTCTACCAAGTAGATGGGACTATAAGTGTAAACCACCATACAGCTAATTTTTTTATTTGTGGAGACTGAGTCTTGCTTTTGCTAAGCCTGGTCTGGAACTCCTGCGCTAAAGCAATGCTTCTACTTTGTCCTCCTAAAGTAGGAGGATTATTATATATGTGAGTCACTGCTCCTGGCCCCATACTCTTTCTCTATCTACAAATGATAGAATATTACACAGTTTTGCAAACTTACTTTTTTTCTATCTCTTAGCAAGCAATTCATATTAATATAATAGATAGCCCTGCCCTTTTTAATGGTTGCATAAAATTACATTGTATGAATGTACCATAATTTAATTAGTACACAACTATGAGATATTTAAGTAATTCTAATCTTTTCTAACTACAAATAATGCTACCTTCAATATTCTTGAAAAATCTTTGACCACAGTAGTTTATCTGTAATATAAAACTCAGGCAGCATGGGCAGCACCTATAGCTCAAAGGAGTAGGGCACGGGCTCTATATGCCAGAGGTGGTGGGTTCAAACCCAGCTCTGGCCAAGGAAAAAAAAAAAAAAAAACCTCAGGCAGTGCAATTGCTACATTAGTACAACACACACATTTTTGGCCTTAATACTTAGTTTCAAATTTTCCATCCCTGAGACTTCAGGACAATACACCCAGTTCTGCCACAGCCTCAGTGACAACCTACAGATAGATGTCTTCTAGATGACCCTGAAAAACAATTAAACCCAGTCATAATCACAGGAGGATAACCTCTACAAGGCTGGATAGCATCTTTAGTGCTGGGGAAGAAAATCTAATTGCTGGGCACAGTGGCTCATGCCTGTAATCCTACCACTCCGGGAGGCTGAGGTGGGCAGATTACTTGAGCTCACCAGTTCAAGACCAGCCTGAGCAAGACCAAGACCAGATCTCTAAAATAAATAAATAAATAAAATAGGCTTGGCGCCCGTAGCTCAGTGAGCAGGGTGCCGGCCACATACACCGAAGCTGGCAGGTTCAAGCCCAGCCCAGGCCTGCTAAACAATGACAACTACAACCACAAAGTAGCTGGGCATTGTGGCGGGTGCCTGTAGCCCCAGCTACTTGGGAGGCTGAGGCAAGAGAATCGCCTAAGTCCAAGAGCTGGAGGTTGCTGTGAGCTGTGACAAAATGAAACTATGTCTGTAAAAAAAAAAGAGAGAGAGAGAACGAGCTGTTCTGGTCAAACCCCGCCAGGCACCAAAAATTTCACTGAAGAAGCTATCTTGTCCATCCCAGCCTGAGAAGATGTGACATGTTGGCCAAAACAAGATTCAAGGCCCATATGAGCAATCCTAACCATTTTCAGCCATTCGAGCAGGAAATGTCCCACACTCAAGGGACATCCCATTCTTTCATGGGGCAGATAGAAGCTATTTCCATTGTGCCCTGCCGAAATTCCTAACCCACAAAATTATGAATATAAAATGTTCATATAAAAACAAAATGTTTGTTGTTTCATTTTTTCCTGTTTTTTTTTTTTTGTTGTTGTTTGTTTGTTTGTTTTTGAGACTGAGTCTCAGTATGTTGCCCTTGGTAGAGTTCCATGGTGTCACAGCTTACAGCAACCTCAAACTCTTCAGTTGAAGCGATTCTCTCGCCTCAGCCTCCCAAGTAGCTGGTACTACAGGCACCCACCACAATGCCCGGCTATTTTTTTGTTGTAGTTGTCATCGTTGTCAGCAGGCCCAGGCCAGATTCGAACCCACCAGCCCCAGTGTATGTGGCCAGCGCCCTAACCCCTGTCCTATGGGTGCCGAGCCATGTTTGTTGTTTTAATCCACCACGATTTGGGTTTGTTACATAGTAACAGATGATTGTATGATGGAGTGTGATGACCCTTGGGAGGTTTGACCTCCTATCTTAGTTTGTTTTATGCTGCTATAACAGAATACCTGAGGACAGAGACTTATTTCTTACAGTTCTGGAGGTCCAAAAGTCGAGAAGCTCATATCTGGTGAGGGCCTTCTTGCTGTGTGATTCCATGGTGGAAGACAGAAAGGCAAGAAAACATGGGGAATGCGTTTGGGGGTTTTACTCATACTTTTATCAGGAACTTACTCCTACAATAACTAACTCACTCCTGCTATATCACTCACGGCACCTCCCTGGTGACTAAGACTGCCTGGCACTGGGGTAGAGGATAGAGGTGGGAAAAACATAAATCCAGCCCTCAGAGATTTACAGCCCCATCTCTAAGCCTTATAAACAGGTGATGATAAGAAACACGATACATGAAATGACCAATATGTGCACAGAGCATTAGGGGGCACAGGAAGGCCGACCAATTCAGGTAGTCCACAATAAGAGCTGCAGAATAAATATGTCATCATTCTCAGGATCAACATACTTGAAAGATGAAAATTTAATATAAATTTGTGTATCAATTTAACATGTTCAAATTTCATTTTTCTCAACATTATTTTCATTAGGAAAGAGAAAGGCACTGACATTTTTGGAGTACAGGCAGTCCCCAAGTTACAAACATTTGACTTATGTACAACTTGCACTTATGGATGGAGACTATTACAGTAGGTCCCCGAGTTACAAACACCTGACTGACATATGACTCACACTTACTAATGGAGGCTATTACAAGGAATAAGTGAATGTACCTGTTCCAATTTACGGACACATTGAACTTAAAAACTAACCTACAGAACCTACCTTGTTCATAATCTGGGGTCTGCCCCCAGTACAACTTTTACATGTTTCTATTCTTACCCCCCTCCCCCAAGCCCTAAACCAGTAGTTCTCAACCTTCCTAATGCCACAATGCATTTTCATTGTTAAAAAGGGGTCACCACCCACAAGTTGAGAATGGCTGCCCTAAACTGATTTTATTTCCTTTATGTGTGCTAATACAGTTTTGACAAGTGAGGGTAGGAGGAACATTGTGGTTGGCTGCCCTTACACTCATTCCTCCTCTCCTTTGTGTGGTAGCCACCTGGTTTGAGTGGGAGGGACCCCCAAACCCAACTTTAGGAGTGGGCCTTGCATGCAGATATTTAGGAATGTCTGTCTTCTCCTGGCCAAGTCCCGGTTTCAGGGATAGGCAATTAACCCAGGCCAGCCAGGCCCCCTACTTCTACAAGACAGAAGAGAGCTGAGAGCTACAGAAAAACAAAGCTGGAGCTTTGATAACTTCATAAATCCCTAGAGCAGTGGTTCTCAACCTTCCTAATGCTGCAACCCCTTAATACAGTTCCTGTGGGTCACGACCCACAGGTTGAGAACTGCTGCTCTAGAGCAAATTACATCAAAAGGACATTCAACTAAGGAGTTTTACTTTCTATAAGCTAATAAAGCCGCTTTACAGTTTAAGCCAGACTAAGTGGCAACCACACAAATTCTAACTGATACAAAATGGATCACTGAAATACATCTTCTTCCTCAATACATATAGGGCTATTAACTGGGTTTTATTTTATTTTATTTTATTTTTATTAACTGGGTTTTACTGATGGACAACACTGTTGTTCTTTATTAACTCACACCAGCCAAACATAGTGGAAGGACTAATAAAGTATTTCCCATTAGACAGCCCAGGTTCTTGTGATCCTAAGATCTTCAGGATATAAGGACCGAAACCAGCGGCCTCTCCTAAATCCAAGCCCTGGGCTCTCCTTTAAAACACCACACATTCCAGGGCAGTGCCTGTGGCTCAGTGGGTAGGGGTTTGAACCTGACCCCAAACAAACTGCAATAAAAAAATAGCTGGGCGTTGTGGCGGGCGCCTGTAGTCCCAGCTACTCAGGAGGCTGAGGCAAGAGAATCGCCTAAGCCCAGGAGTTGGAAGTTGCTGTGAACTGTGTGACTCCACAGCACTCTACCGAGGGTGACAAAGTGAGACTCTGTCTCTACAAATAAATAAATAAATATATAACACCACACATTCCTAGCTTTCTCCTGCTTCCTCTTCCTTCTCCTAAAGCCAGCTAGAATTTCTTTGGTAGCTACTACTCTAGAGATAATCTTGAGCAAGTCACCCCCTGAGAAAGGCTCAGTCCTCATGCTTGGAGCATTTACTGGGCCTCTTACATTTGTAAAGGTTAAATTAAGCAGGGGTAAGTTAACAAGATTCTGATTTCTTGGCTTAGAAGAGCTGGGCACAGAAAGACTGATTGTTCAACCATCTCTCAAGATGTACTTGCCACCAAGTCTCAGGATCATAAGCCTAACAGGGAAGATCCCAGAAGATCCTGTCCTACCTGGGCAGGTACAGGATTCAGCCCTGACTGTGATCAGTTTGGCCTTTAAAATCACAGAGTCACCGGATGGCACTTGTGGCTCAGTGAGTAGGGCACTGGCCCCATATACCGAGGGTGGCAGGTTCGAACCAGACCCCAGCCAAACTGCAACAACAACAAAAAAATAGCCGGGCATTGTGGTGGGTACCAGTAGTCCCAGCTGCTTGGGAGGCTGAGGCAAGAGAGTTGCCTAAGCCCAAGAGCTGGAAGTTGCTGTGAGCTGTGACGTCACAGCACTCTACTGAGGGCCAAATTGCTAGAGGTAATTCATATCATGGCATTGTACCGAACGTGACAAAGTGAGACTGTCTCAAAAAAAAAAAAAAAAACCACAGACTCATTTTCTCCTTTATCCTCTACCCCCGTCTGGCTTTCTGTGGAGTATGACTCCAATCTTCTCCATCCTGGATGCTGCCATACCGAGCATTCATCACCTTAGATCAGTGGTTTTCAACCTGTGGGTCACGACCCACAGGAACTGTATTAAAGGGCCGTGGCATTAGGAAGGTTGAGAACCACTGCCTTAGATCCTTTGTGCCTCTTACCACACATACCACAACCTGGGCAGTGGTTCTCACAGGCTACCTTAACTCATCCCCTGACTGCTCAAGAGCCCATCCTGGTCCCTCAGCGGAACCTGGGCCCTTAGCTTGGCCTTTGAGGCTGTTCTCAAGGGCCTGCCCTATCCTCAGTCCCTACAGCTCCTCCATACTTTGCCTCTTCCACAGCACAGACATGAGGCCAACAGATGGTCGGCCAACCCAACCCAAGGGCTGCCTACTTCTCCTGTTAGTCACTGACTGTTAAATGTCCCTGCAGAGGTGACCACTGGATCAACGATCCCACCCCTCCCACAACCTTAGAACAGCTTTTGTCCCAGAGGCCTCTCTCTGCAGTTAACTATTAATCTATTTACGTCTTTGTCCTCATCCTCCTCAGAGGAGCATATGAGCCCCGTGAGGGCATGGACCTCCTCTCACTAAATCCCAGCACTTGGAATCATGCCTAGGACATAGTAGGTACATTAGAATTTGTTGAGATTCATTAGAAAGACAGAGGCCACATGAATCCCTTTGGTTCATTTCCTGAAACCTCTCCAACTTAACAAACATTGGTCAACATGTTGTTTTTCCCAGCCTCCATTTGTTGGCAGTGGGCTGTCTGTTTATTCCTGCCTCGCTCTGTGTTCCACTGGATAAACTCTTCTTAGAGGACATGGATTTCTTAATAACAAAAGTTCACCTTTTCCTTACTGTCTATGATTTTGCTTTCACTACCTGAAAAGCAAATATTGGGTTTTTTTTCCCCTACCAAGGGGAAATTTACCTTGCAAATTGCTAAGAGGCTTCTGTAATCCTCCTAAAATTATTTCCTTTGGAAGAGGTTTGTGGTAGCCAATATCGCCACAGAATTAAATAGTGAGTCCATAACATCTGTTAGTTATACACTTGCATCTGCCACTCTTTCCAAGACAGCTCCCTCCTCTCCCAACTTTTGTCCACTTCAATTCTAGCCTCCAAGTCACCTCTTTGCTAGAGGTAATTCATACCACTCATCAGCTGGTTCATTTCAGACCAAGAGGCTCTGTCTGCCCTTGGCACATTGTTCCTACGGATTTCCAGTTTGAGGCTATCCGAGCTGAGTTCCTGTATCCCTCACTTTTTATCTAACACCTTCTGCATCTCTGACCTCTCTGTCCCAGGGCCCACACCCATCTCCAGGTCGCGGTGTTCCCTCTGGGTTACCTGGAGCTTGTGCAGGCGCAGAGCATAGCCTTGCAGGAACAGATGAAAGAAGAGGCGCAGCTGCCCAACATTTGGAATTTCCTTTGGGTTTCGCAGTTGCCGCCCGCCTCCAGGCCCGGCTCCGGGAGCCTTCGCTGCCTTATCTGCGGGGAGGGCAGCAGGGATCGCGGCCTTGGTTCTGGCCCCGTGTGGGCACAGCCCACCGCCGGCCGCTCGCATCCCCAGCAGCGCCCACCTCAGCCTGGCGCAGCCCGGCGCAGCCATGAGTCGTATTGCCTCTGGATCCGAGTGCACCAGCAGGGCAGGGGTGGGTTTAAAGGCCGCAGTGGTGGCGCGGGTCCAGTCAAGGTTCTTCCTCGGCCCTCACTACCTCCAAAGCAAGAGCTAATGAACTCACAAGACCCACTTCCAGGAAATGCCCGGCGCGGGCGCCTCTCCCCCTCCCCCTCTACCGCCTCCTCCCCCTCCGCTCCGCAGACTCTTCAGAACTTTTCTCTTGGACTGATCTCTGGGCGGAGTGCAGCGAAGTTCTCGGAAGCCCTAACCCCGCCGTGGGAGACCCGGCCTGCCTGCAGGATCGTCATTCCCAAGAACCGTCGCCCGTTGTGGCTCTCACTCCCCAGAGGAAACACAGGCTGCTCAAGGGGCAAACTTCCTTTTGGCTTTTCCTAATGGCTGCCTAGGGTCTGAGTACCGAGAGATGCAGGCCCCCTGAATCCTAATTCCTAATAAACAAGTTGAAAATACCTCCTGCCCAGTCTACTAAGGCCCAGTGTTTTCAACTACAGGCAGAGACCAGATTTAGTGGGTTGCGAATAATAAAATGAAAAGAACAAAATAGTACAGAAAACTTATTGCAAGAAGAAATACCCCTAGTATTGTCTTAATAAATCCTTTTTTTTTTTTGACAGAGTCTATGTCACCCTCTGTAGAGTGCTGAGGCATGACAGCTCACAGCAACCTCAGACTCTTGGGCTTAAGTGATTCTCTTGCCTCAGCCTCCCAAGTAGCTGGGACTACAGGCCACAATTGCCACAACGCCCAGCTATTTTCTTGTTGCAGTTGTCATTGTTGTTTAGCTGGTCTGGGCTGGGTTTGAACCAACAGCCTGGGTGCATGTGACTGGTGCTGAGCCAATTAATTTTTTTTGAGAGAGAGAGTCTCAATCTTTGCCCTGGGTAAAGTGCGTGGTGTCAACAGCTCACAGCAACCTCAAACTCTTGACCTTAAGCCATTCTCTTGCCTCAGCCTCCCAAGTAGCTGACTATAGGCGCCCACCACAACGCCTGGCTATTTTTTTGTTGCAGTTGTCATTGTTGTTTTAGGTTGGAACCAGCCTTGGTGTATGTGGCTGGTGCCCTACACACTAATCTACCAGCGCTGCCGAATCCTTTGTTTTGTTTCTTGGGTATTCAAAGCATAGTATTCAAAAACTAAAAAATGTGACTCATGCAAATATAAAATAAATACAAGATAAAAGATTATCCAACCCTGGGCGGCGCCTGTGGCTCAAAGGAGTAAGGCGCCGGCCCCATATACCAGAGGTGGCGAGTTCAAACCAGGCCCCAGCCAAAAACTGCAAAAAAAATTATCCAACCCACGAATGAAGGAACCAGCAGGATGATAAATCTGGTTCTAAGACCATTTGAAGAATTAGTTATCTGCAGGCAGCCAGAGGGGGAAAAGTGATGTTAAACTCAAGCAATTAGAGGAACAGCCGAGTGGCTAGGTGTGGATTTCTTTTTATTTATCTTAGGGTTCCTAGTTTCTTGAATCTGTGACTGAATGTCTTTCAATAGTTTTTTAGTCATTATCTATTCAATAATTACTTCTCCCCATCCCTTCTCCTCTTCTGGTACTTCAAACTACAATAGTTAGATTTTCTGATTGTTTCCTTCCCTTCTCTTATCCTGTCTTTTGTATTTTCTCTTCTTTTATCTCTTCTAGTTCATTAATTTTCTATTCAGTCAGCTGTGTATAATATACTTGAGGGGTGCAATTTTTTACATTTCAGAAAACAGGCTTGGTGCCCATATCAGCAGTAAGGGCATCAGCCACATGCACATGGGCTGGCAGGCTCGAACCCAGCCTGGTCCTGCTGAACAATGACAACCACACCAAAAAAATAGCTGGGCATTGTTGCAGGTGCCTGTAGACCCAGCTACTTGGGAGTCTGAGGCAAGAGAATCACTTAAGACCAAGAGATTAGGCTTGGCGCCTGTGGCTCAAGCAGCTAAGGCGCCAGCCACATACACCTGAGCTGGCGGGTTCAAATCCAGCCCAGGCCCGCCAAACATCAATGGTGGCTGCAACCAAAAAATAGCCGGGCATTGTGGCGGGCACCTGTAGTCCCAGCTACCTGGGAGGCAGAGGCAGGAGAATCGCTTTAGCCCAGGAGTTGGAAGTTGCTGTGAGCTGTGATGCCACAGCTCTCTACCCAGGGCGGCAGCTTGAAGCTCTGTCTCAAAAAAGACCAAGAGTTTGAGGTTGCTGTGAGCTGTGATGCCACAGTACTCTACCAAGGGCAACATAGTGAAACTCTGTCTCAAAAACAAAAATAAGTAAAATAAAATAAAATAAAATCTCAGATTACAGGGTAACCTACTGTTACAGCTATCTAGCAAATTCTTAATTTCTAATATTGTATTTTTCAGTTTTCAATTTTAAATGGTTTTTTCAAATCTATCACTTTCTTACCTTTTTGAGTTGAATGCCAGAATTCCTTTTATAGCCTTTTTAATTTTTTTGTCTGTTTGTTCGTTTGTTTTTAGAGACGGTTTCACTCTGCTACCCAGGCTGGAGTGCAGTGGAATGATCATAGCTCACTGAAGCCTTGAATTCCGGGCTCAAACAATCTTTTTATCTTGGTCACCTCAATAGCTGAGACTATTAAGTACATACCACAGCGTATACCACCACCCCTGACTAATTTTTTTATTTTAGGTAGAGACCGAGTTTCACTTTGTTTCCCAGGCTGGTTTCTAAATCCTGGGCTCCAGTTACCTTCCCACCTTAGCCTCCCACAGTGTTGTAAATTACAGGTGTAAGCCACTGCACCTGAATTATCCCCTTTAATTTTGTAAGCATAGTTGTTTTAAGGATTATGATCGATATCTGAAACTTTGGGGGAACAATTTCTATTGTCTGTTGTTCCTGATGTTTTTGTTCATGTTACCATATTTCTTCCTGGGCCAATTTACTTTTGATTATATACCAAGACATATTCTTTGAGTTGTTTATAAACTAATTTGAAGTTTAACATACTCTCATTTTTCTCAGGGACAATCCCTTCTTTTATGTTGTTTTTATTTGCTGTAGAAACAGTGTTTCACTATGTTGCTCAGGTTGTCTTGAATTTATGGCCTCCAGGGATCCTCCCACCTTGGCCTCCCAAAGTGCTGGGATTACAGGTGTGAACCACCAAGGCCTGCTTTTTTCTGACAGTTGCCAGAAGGCACCTAGCAATCCAGGAACACCTTACTACAATTTCAGGAGTGAAATGTTTTGAAGTTGAACTGCAGCTCTTTAGAGGGCTGGTCTATTTCCAGTCCCTAATCTTTTTAGAGTTCAATCCCACCCAAGGTTCAGATATGAGAAATCGTGGACTCCAGCTTTTCTTCCCTCAGCTCTGTGGGGTTCAATCATTCAGCTTCTTAGCTGCTGCTGCCTTTTTTTTTGAGACAGAGCCTCAAGCTGTCACCCTCGGTAGAGTGCCCTACCATCACAGCTCACAGCAACCTCCAACTCCTGGGCTCAAGCGATTCTCTTGCCTCTGCTTCCCAAGTAGCTGGGATTACAGGCGCCTGCCACAACGGCCGGCTATTTTTTTGGTTGCAGCTGTCGTTGTTTGGCGGGCTCAGGCTGGATTTGAATCCACCAGCTCAGGTGTATGTGGCTGGTGCCTTAGCTGCTTGAGCCACAGGTGCCGAGCCAGCTTCTTCTTCCAAAAATAAGAAATACCACTAATAGGAAAATGGTTCTAAATGACTAATTTACCTCTGGATTTCTGTCTTCTAGTTTTTGCCTTGTAATTACCTTGTTTGTTCTCGAAAGCTAATGCTTTCAAGTAAATACTTTTCTTTCTTTTTCTTTTGAGACAGAGTCTCAAGCTGTCACCCTGGGTAGAATGCTGTAGCATCATGGCAACCTCAAACTCTTGGACAACGCTTGACTATTTTTTTGTTGCAGTTGTCATTGTTGCTTTTTTAGCTGGCCTGGGCCAGTTTCGAACCTGCCAGCCTTGGTGTATGTGGCCAGCACCCTACCCACTGAGCTACAGGCACTACCCTACTTTTTGTATTTTTTATTCCACTTTTCAAATTATCCCTAGAAAGAGCTTATTTCAGTCAATAACATAATCAGAAATTCCATTTCTTCTTTTATCTTCATTAATTCTTTTTTCCCCTCTCTGGGTTCATTTTCTTGGTATTTTATATTGTTTAACCTTTTAATAAAACTGCTAATGAAGCTTTCTTATGTCCTAATAAATGCATTTGATGCTATATATTATTACCTGATATTATTTTGGCCATTTCCAACAAGATTCAATACATTGTCGCTGTCATTGTCATTTATTTCCAAACAGTTTTAATTTCCATTTTTATTTCCTTTTTGATCTAAGAATCATATAGAAGGATGTTTTTATTTACATGTAAATAGTTGGGTATTTTTGTGTTTTGAAAGGGGTCATTCTTTTGTTTGTAAATTATAATGTTATTACATTGTGGTAAGAGTATATATATTCTGCCTTTTAAAATTATTTATTTCTTTTTCAATTTCAAAGTATTGAGGTGGTACAAATATATTTGGTTATATGGATCACTTTTATAATGCTTGAGTCAGGGTTATAAGTGTGTCCATCACCCAGAGAGTGTTCATTGTACCAGTTAAGTAGGTTTTCATCCATCCTCTGTGCCTGATTGATTTCCATTGGATTTTATTTCCCTCTGTGCACATGTGTGCTCATTGTTTAGTTCCAATTTAATAGTGAGTACATGTGCTGTTTGTTTTCTCATTCTTTAGATACTTGACTTAGGATAGTGGTCTCCAGTTCCATCCAAATTGTTTAAGGAATCCATCCTTCTTCATGGCTGAGTAGTGTTCCATGGTGTATGTACACTACATTTGGTTAATCCACTCATGAATTGATGGGCATGTGGGTTGATTGCGCATCTTTGCAACTATGAATTGTGCTGCAATAAATGTTCAAGTGCAGGGGTATTTTTGATAAATTGACTTCTTTTCCTAGAAATATGGAATGCTTCAAATTTGCATGTTGTCCTTACATAGAGGCCATGATAATCTTTGTATCAGTCCAATTATTATTATTTTTTTGAGACAAGAGTGTCACTATGTTGCCCTCAGTATAGTGCCATGCTATCACAGCTCACAGCAACCTCCAGCTCTTGGGCCTAGGCAATTCTCTTGCCTCAGCCTCCCGAGTAGCTAGGATTACAGGGGCCCGCCACAAATGCCTGGCTATTTCTTTGTTGCAGTTTGTCCGGGGCTGGGTTTGAACCTGTCGCCCTAGGTATATGGGGCTGACACCCTAACTCACTGAGCCAAAGATGCCACCCCTATTTTTTTTTTTTTTTTGGTAGAGACAGCATCTCACTTACCATTCCAATTTTTCTTTTCTTTTTTTTTTTTGTGGTTTTTGGCCGGGGCTGGGTATGAACCTGCCACCTCCAGCATATGGGACCGGTGCCCTACTCCTTGAGCCACAGGCACCACCCCCAATTTTTAATATATGTGCTTCCAAAGTGAGCACTACTGAAATATTTTTTATGGTCTAATACTTGTTTTTCTGAATGTTCCATGTATATTTAAAAAAAATTTAGTCTGTTTATTAATTTATTTTGTCTTTCAATACTCTGTAGCCTTATTTTTGTCTACTTGATTTGTTAACTTTTTTTTTTTTTTTGAGAGTCTCACTTTTTCACCCTAGGTAGAGTGCTGTGGCTTCATAGCTCACAACAACCACAAACTCTTGGGTTTAAGCAATTCTCTTACCTCAGCCTCCCACGTAGCTGAGACTACAGGTGCCAGCTACAACACCCAGCTATTTTTAAAGACAAGGTCTTGCTCTGGCTCAGACTGGTTTCAATCCTGTGAGCTCAGGCAATCCTCCTCCTCCACCTCCCAGAGTGCTAGGATTACAGGCATGAGTCACTGCCCTTAATTTGTTAACTTCTAAGAGAGGTACAAATATCCCAAAAGTACTAAGGATTTGTGGATTTTTCAAATTTTCTTGTATTTCTAGCAGCCTCTGTTTTATATTTTGAAGATGTGTTGTTAAGTTCTACTCATGACTATTACATATCCTTGATGGATGGTACCTTTTATAAATTTGAAATTTGAAATATTTAATTATCTTGGGTTCAGTTTGCTTGATTTTGATACTTTACTTCTGTTTTATTTTGGAGACAGGTCTTGCTCTGTTGCCCAGGTTAGAGCACAGTGGCATGATCAAAGTTCACTGTAACCTCAAACTCAACTCAAGCAATCCTCCTTCTTTAGCCTCCCCAAAGGCTAGAAGTACATTAGGCATGCACCGCCACCCCTAGATAATTTTAAAAATTTTTTGGAGATAGGGTCTTATGTTGCATAGGCTGGTTTTGAACTACTGACCTCAGCTTCCAAAGTGATAGGTTTATAGGAATGTGCTACTGCATCTTCCTATTTTAATGTATTTGTTTGATACATCTTTATTCATTCCTCTGCATTCAATTATTCTAAGTGATTTTGATTTCAAAGTATCTCTCAGAATACCATGTGGTTGGATTTTTTTCTTATCCAACAAAAGAATCTTTGAATAGCAAAAATCATTTTTAACAATAAAATAATATAAAATGTGAATAAAATGAAATGATGGAATTCATAGAAGAGGAATTGAAATGGCTCATAAACATATACAAAAATGTTGAACTTTACATATAGTAAGACAAAGGCAAATCAAAACTACATTAAAAAAACATTGACTGGGGCGGCGCCAGTGGCTCAGTGAGTAGGGCACCAGCCCCATATACAGAGAGTGGCGAGTTCAAACCCGGCCCCAGCCAAACTGCAACAAAAAATAGCCGGACATTGTGGTAGCTGCTTGTAGTCCCAGCTACTTGGGAGGCTGAGGCAAAAGAATTGCCTAAGCCCAAGAGCTGGAGGTTGCTGTGAGCTGTGACACTATGGCACTCCACCAAGGGCGACAAAGTAAGACTCTTGTCTCTTAAAAAAGAAAAAAAAACATTGGACACAGTGACTCACCAGTAATCCTAGCATTCAGGGAGGCCAAGCAGGAGGATCACATGAACTCAGGAATTCAGAACCAGCCTGAGCAAGAGTGAGATCCCTTCTCTACTAAAAATTAAAAAATTAGCTTGGCATACTAGAGTGCACCTATAGTCCCAATTACTTGGGAAGCTGAAGCAAGAGAATTGCTGGAGCGCAGGAGTTTGAGGTTGCACTGAGCTATGATGACACCACTCCCCAATAACTGAAGGGGGATAGGAGTGACAGAACAAGACTCTTGCCTCAAAAATGAGTAAATAAATAAAATCTTAACTATAAGATTGACAAAGATCAAAAGTTTGCAACCACTATGTAGTGGAGAGTTGTAGAGAAACGAACTCTCAAACATAGTTTAAGGAAGTACAAATTTCCACAGAGCTTTCAAACTTTTAGATGTACCTGTCTTTTGAACCAGCAATTCTACTTTTAGGGATCTATTGTATACATATATCTGCACATTTGCAAAATTACAAACATTGAGGGCGGCGCCTGTGGTTCAAAGGAGTAGGGCGCTGGCCCCATATGCTGGAGGTGGCGCGTTCAAACCCAGTCCCAGCCAAAAACTGGAAGAAAAAAAAATTACAAACATTGAAAGATAATTATTGCAGCATCATTTGTATAGATAAAGAAAATATTAGAGGGGCGGCGCCTGTGGCTCAGTGAGTAGGGCGCCGGCCCCATATGCCGAGGGTGGCGGGTTCAAACCCAGCCCCGGCCAAACTGCAACCAAAAAATAGCCGGGCATTGTGGCGGGCACCTGTAGTCCCAGCTGCTTGGGAAGCTGAGGCAGGAGAATCGCGTAAGCCCAAGAGTTAGAGGTTGCTGTGAGCTGTGACGCCACGGCACTCTACCCGAGGGCTGTACAGTGAGACTCTGTCTCTACAAAAAAAAAAAAGAAAATATTAGAAACAATATAAATATCCATCAGCAGTATACTGATGAAATAAATGGTAGTTAATTCACACACTGGAATCATTTGCACATTTAAAAAAGAATGATACAGCTCAACACATACTGATATGCAACAATTTTCAGGATTCATACTGTAAATAAAAATCTAAGATGCAAAATAGTGCTATGGTTGGCTACCATATAATTATGTCGATGCTTGCATATGCATAGAATATTTCTGGAAGGGGCTTGGCACCTGTGGCTCAAGCGGCTAAGGCGCCAGCCACATACACCTGAGCTGTCGGGTTGGAATCCAGCCCTGGCCCACCAAACAACAATGACGGCTGCAACCAAAAAATAGCTGGATGTTGTGGCGGGTGCCTATAGTCCCAGCTACTTGGGAGGCTGAGGCAGGAGAATCGCCTGAGCCCAGAAGTTGGAGATTGCTGTGAGCTGTGATGCAACATCACTCTACCAGGGTGATAGCTTGAGGCTGTCTCAAAAAAAAAAAAAGAATATTTCTGTAAGGATACACAAGAAACAAGAATAGCTGTCTCAGCTCAGTGTCTATAGGACAGTGGTTATGGCGCCAGCCACATACACCAAGGCTGGTGGGTTCCAATCCAGCCCAGGCCTACTAAACGACAACCACAACAAAAAATAGCCAGCCGTTGTGGTGGGTGCCTGGAGTCCCAACTACCTAGGAGGCTGAGGCAAGAGAATCACTTAAGCCCAAGAGTTGAGGTTGCTATGAGCTGTGATGCCACAGCACTCTACTGAGGGCAACATAGTGAGACTCTGTCTGAAAAAAAAAAAAAGAGTAGCTGGCTCTGGACAAAGGGGTGAAGAACACACCTTCATAGCTTGCTCTTTTGGAGTATTTGAACTTTGAAATATGTAAATGTAACATGTGAGGTTTTTTTAAGTAGTTTAATTCGAACGTCATGTAGCAAAGATATTTTCTTTTTTTCTTTTTTCCTTTCTTTCTTTTTTTTTTTTTTTGAGACAGAGCCTCAGCCTCCCAAGTAGCTGGGACTACAGGCGCCCACCACAACGTCCAGCTATTTTTTTTTTGTTGTTGCAGCCGTCATTGTGGTTTGGCAGGCCTGGGCTGGATTCGAACCCGCCAGCTCTGGTGTCTGTGGCTGGCACCTTAGCTGTTTGCACTATAGGCACCGAGCTGCAAAAACATTTTCCTTCTTTTTCTTTTTTTGCAGTTTTTGGCCGGAGCTGGGTTTGAACCTACCACCTCAGGTATATGGGGCAGACACCCTACTCCTTTGAACTTTCTGAACACTTGTTTTCCAAAGTGATTAAGTATTCATTAACTTAGTCACTTGAGTCCTCACCAGAGCCAATAATTTTAGCAAAAGTAGTAATCATGTATTACAATTAAATCAGGCTGGGTGTGGTGGCTGTAATCCTAGCACTCTGGGAGGATTACAGGCAGGAGGATCGCTTGAGCTCAGGATCTGGAGACCAGACTCAGCAAGAATGAGACCCCATCTCTACTAAAAATAGAAACGAAATATGGGGCGGCCCCTGTGGCTCAAGGAGTAGGGCGCCGGTCCCATATGCCGGAGGTGGTGGGTTCAAACCCAGCCCTGGCCAAAAACCACACACAAAAAAAAATAGAAACGAAATAGTCAGGCATTGTGGCAGGTGCCTATAGTCCAAGCTATTCAGTAGGCTGGGCCCAGGAATGTAAGCCTAGAGCCAGAGTCAGACTCTGTCTCAAAAATAAAATTAAATATATATGTATATGCATATATATGTACATATATATCACCTTAGTTTTCCTTTCCTTCTTTCTTGTTCTATTTGTATGTGGGGGTGATGACATCTAGAAACGCATATATATGGTGAAATGCATAATTAAAGATGTTCATGAATTAAGTATAAAGACAAGTAGTGTGCATAAAAATAAATTAACTGTCTGTGGTGGTCTAGTGGTGAAAGAAAAGAGAGAGAGAGAGAGAGAGAAAGAAAATTAACTCATACATTTTTGTGATTTTGAAAATTAAAATAAACCAACCAAAACTTGCCAAACCTCCTATTTAGTACATATTTTTCCATTTCCATTTCACCTGAAAAAAAAGGTTTATATAATCATAGAACAGTGCTTCATTTTGAGGGGATGTAAGTGGAAAGTGAAAAGTGGAGTCTTTCACATCGTTACTTCATATATATTTTGCAGGATTATGGATAATTTTCACTTTGGGTATATCTTTCTGTATAATTTATTTTAAAAGCAATGCAAGGCCAGGTGTGGTGGCACACGCCTGTAATCCTAGCACTCTGGGAGGCTGAGACAGGTGGATTGTCTAATCTTACAGGTTTAGACCAGCCTGAGCAAGAGCAAGACCCCCTCTAAAAAAATAGCCAGGTGTTGCGGTGGGCACCTATAGTCCCAGCTACTCAGGAGGCTGAGGCAAGAGAATCACTTGAGCCCAAGAGTTTGAGGTCGCTGTGAGTTATGACACCACAGCACTCTACTGAGGGTCACAAAGTGAGACTCTGTCTCAAAAAATAAATAAATAGGCCAGGCACAGCGGCTGACGCCTAAAATCCTAGCACTAGCACTCTAGGAGGCCAAGGCAGGTGGCTTGCCCTGAGCTCACAGGTTTGAGACCAGCTGGAGCATGAGCAAGAACCTGTCTCTAAAAAAAAAAAAAAAATAGCTGGGTGTTGAGGTGGGCGCGGGCAAGAGTATCGCTTGAGCCCAAGAGTTGGAGGTTGCTGTGAGCTATGAAACCAAGCACCCTACTGACGGTAACAAATAAATAAATATAAGCAATACAAATATAAATTCTCTACTTTTGGGTTTGGAAAGTTTTAGTTTATTTGAATTTTCTTTCTTTTTTTTTGAGACAGAGTCACAGCTCACAGCAACCTCAAACTCTTGAGCTTAAGCGATTCTCTTGCCTCAGCCTCCCAAGTAGCTGAGACTACGGGGCCCGCTACAACACCTGGACATTTTTTGGTTGTAGTTATCATTGTTTGGCAGGACTGGCTGGATTTGAACCCGCCAGCTCCAGTGTACGTGACTGGCACCCTAGCTGCTGAGCTACAGGTGTCGAGCTGTGTGTTGATTTTTTTATCCTGCAATTTTGTCTTGCAACGTTTTTGAGCAAGGCTTGCTTCTTTTCTGGCCTGAGTTGGTTCCAAGCCTGTATACACATTTTTAACAAGAAAAAGACTTTATTAAAATGGTAATACAGGGTGGCGCCTATGGCTCAAAGGAGTAAGGTGCTGGTGGAGGTGGCGGGTTCAAATCCAGCCTCAGACAAAAACTGTAAAAAAAAAAAAAATTAAATGGTAATACTTAGCTTGGTGCCCATAGCTCAGTGGTTAGGGTGCTGGCCACACACACCAAGGTGGCCTGGTTTAACCCAGCCCAGGCCTGCTAAACAGCAATGACAACTACAACAAAAATAGCTGGGCATTGTGGTGGGTGCCTGTAGTCCTAGCTCCTGGGGAGGCTGAGGCAGGAAGATTGCTTGAACCCAGGAGTTTGAGGTTGCTGTGAGCTGTGATGCCACAGCACTCTACCTGGGACGACAGAGTAAGACTATGTCTCAAAAAAAAAATTGGTAATACCAATAACAGTGTTACTTTGTATCTTATTATCTCTTGGAATTGCATAAGTCAAATGTGACTTAAGTATTACAATTTTAATAGTTTTTTCCTTGCTTAAAATGTATATACATTTTTTGATACTCTATTTGGTAATGGTGAACTTAACTGTGGCTAAAATTAAAGTACCTCACTTAAAAAAAAAAAAAAAAGGGAAAACTGGACATTCAGAAACCTGAACATAGGGAGCATGCTATGCAAACATCAAGGCAGAAATTGGGTGATTCTTGTATAAGCCAAGGAATGCAAAGATTGCCTCTAAATCACCTGAAACTTGAAGAGAAGGATGGGACAGATTCTCCCTCCCAGCCCTCAGGAACCAACCCTGCTAACTCCTGGACTTGGGACCTTTGGCCACCAGAACTGAGAAACAATACAGTTCTATAGTTCTAAGCCATTCAACTGTGGTCATTTGTTATTGTAGGCCCAGTAAACTAATACCCAAAAGAATCAACCACAGGCACTCAAATACAAGTATACACGTTTGCAATAGCTCTATTCACAATGGCTGGAAAGTGGAAGCTGCCCAAATGCCCATCAATGGATGAAGGAATAAATTGTGGTATAGACATACAAAAGTATATTATTTGGCCATAAAAAGGAACGAAGCACTGATATATGTTACAAAATGAACTTCAATAACATAAGTGAAATAAGCCAGAAACAAAAGGTCAAATATTATTCCATTTATATAAAATATCCAAAGGCCAGGCGCAGTAGCTCATGCCTATAATCCTAGCACTCTGGAAGGCTGAGGTGGATTGATCGCTTGAGTTCAAGAGTTCAAGACCACCCTTAGCAAGAGTAAGACCCTCTAAAAATAGCTAAGTATTATGGCATGGGCCTATGTTGAGGGGCCTATTGCAGCCAAACAAACCTTTTTCTTAGCCCCACCTGTGGATTGTGCCCACCCGCCACGGCCCCATATAAAAGTGGTCTCTAACTGCACTCCCACCCCGTCCTGTGCTCATGCCATCTTTGTACTGCCCAGGCAGGTCACCTAATAAACCTGGCCTGCGCCTGTAGTCCCAGCTACTCAGGAGGCTGAGGCAAGAGAATTGCTTAAGCCCAGGAGTTGGAGGTTGCTGTGAGCTGTGTGAGGCCACGGCACTCTACCGAGGGCCATAAAGTGAGACTCTGTCTCTACAAAAAAAAAATAAAAATAAATAAATAAAATAAAAAATAAAAAAAATAAACCAGGCCTGAACATCTCCTCTGGGGCTTCGTTTCTGGACGCCACCATTTACACCTTTCAGCCTGTCGTCCCAGGTACTCAGGAGGCTGAGGCAAAAGGATCACTTGAGTCCAGGAGTTGGAGGTTGTACTGAGGGCAACAAGTCTCTTATCTCAAAAAAAAAAAAAAAAAAAGGTAATATCCTGAAATGGTAAATCTGTAGTAAAAGAAAGTAGATCGGTAGTTGCTATGGACTGGACTAGGAGAGGGAAAAGCAGGGAGCAATTGCTTTAGGGGCACAGTTGTCCTTTTAAGGGAATTACATAGAGCTGGCAGTTGTAAACACTGTGAATTTAATAAATACCATTGAATTGTTCACTTTAATATGGTTAATTTTGTTACATCAATTTCACCTCAATTTTAAATCTCACAGCTCTTAAATGTACAATTTGATGAGTTTTAACAATTGCAGCACCCATATAATCAACACCCAAATCAAGAATTAAAAGCATTGCCATCACTTCAGAAAGTTCCTTTGGACTTTCTTACTATACTATGAACTCCTGCAGGTTAGAGTTAATTATACAGTATGTGGGGTTTTTAAAAAATTTTTTTAAGTCATTTGTAACTTTGCCAAAGTTAATATGCAGGAGAAAATTCTGCAAGCAGCCAGACGTAAGAAAACCATAACCTATACAGTATGTGTTAAGGATGGTCATGTTTAAAGCAAAAAAAAAAAAAAAAAATTAACTCTTAAGTTTTTCAGTAGGACCTAAAATCTCTCTACCTGCTTTCCTTCTCCTGCCAGCATCCTCCCACCCCTGTGGATTTCTGTTTTCACAAACCACTGAGGAGAGGAACAGACAAAAAGGAAATGTAAATTTTTCTCTTCTCATTTCCCCAGTCCCTTTGCCCTTTAGAATGTGTTCCAGTAGCCTCAAATGATTCCTGAAAAACTCCTGGACAAACAATAGAGGAAATAGACTCCCAGCCCATAAAAAGTCATACCTTTAAGGCAAGATCACTTAACAGCCATCTCTGCTAAAGAGAAATGGATACAACAGCTTCACACAGCCCATCTACTATCTGCCCACCACCAAGAATAGAAGCGGACACAGCAATTTACCACATCCTGATAATTTCAAACTTCTTTCACCTCCCCTCCCCTTTTTTTCGTTTCCCAAATAAAAAGTCTGAGTAACTAGCCTTCTAGGTCAAAATACCCTTCCTTTCCTTCTTGGTGTTGGCTCTTTTTTCCCCAGAAAAAGTAAATAAATCTCTTCTTTCTATCCTAACTTATCCTAGAGAAATTCTTTTCTTGTCCCGCACTCAGCACCAACTGACCAACTTCCAAACCGAACGGTATGTACTCATTTGTGTCTGGCTTCTTCCACTCAACTTAATGCTTTCAAAATTCATCCATCCATCCATGTTGTTGTAGCTTGTTCCTTTTCACTAGTGAGTGGTATTGCATAGTTTTTCAGATCTACTGTTGAGAGGCATTTAGGTTGTTCCCAATCTTTTGTTATTATAAATAAAGATACAATAAAAATCCTGGTGGACACATGATTTCATTTCTTCCCCCCCCCCCTTTTTTTTTTTGGAGAATACCAAGAAATAGAATTGCCAAGTCATAGGTTAACTTTGTAAGCATATGTTAGCTCTGTAAGAAACTGTTAATGTTCCATAGTAGTGTATGAAAGCTCCAATTGCTATGCATCCTCTCCGACACAGGATTTGGGCTGCCTTTTAAAGTTTATTCTAGTGTTATTGCATTGTGGTTTTAATATGCATACGACTCATGAAATGGTACTTCCTTGTGCTTTAAAAAATCAGTTTTATTTACTTACACACAATACTATTCACCCATCTTAAGTGTACAATCTGATGAATTTCAACAATTGTATACACAGTCATGTGACCAGCACCACAATCAAGATACAGAATCTTAACCTTCAGGCCCCTTACAGTCGGCCCCTTCCCTCATCTGTAGCCTCTGGTGACCTCTAATCTGCTTTCTGAGACTACAGTTTACCTTCTCTAGAATGTTACGGAATCAAAGTATGTAGTCTTTTGTTTCTGGTTTCCTTCACTTAGGATTATGCTAAGATTCATCCATGTTGTTGCATAAACCAATTTGTTACTTTTTAATATCTAAATAGTATTCCATCGAATATATCACAATTTGTTTATTCATTAATTGTGGGATAAGCATAAAAAATTCCAAGTTTTTACTACTATGAACAAAGCTGCTATGAACATTTGCCTGCAGGATTGGAATTGCTAGGGTATATTTAACTTTATAAGCAAATACCAAGCTGTTTTCCAATGTACCATTTTGCATTCCCACCAGCAATGTATGAATTCCAGTCACTTGATTCTTGATATTTTGTCTTTTAAATCAGAGCCATTTTATTTTATTTTTAGAGACAGAGTCTCTCTTTATCACTCTCGGTAGAGTACTGTGGCATCACAGCTCACAGAAACCTTCAACTCCTGGGCTTAGGCGATTCTCTTGCCTCAGCCTCCCGAGTAGCTGGCACTACAGGCACCCGCCACAACGCCTGGCTATTTTTTTGTTGCAGTTTGGCTGGGGCTGGGTTCGAACCGGCCACCCTCGGTATATAGGGCCAGCACCCTACCCACTGAGCCAGAGGCGCCACCCAATTTCAGCCATTTTAATGTATGTAAGTCGTGCATCACTGTAGTTTAAATTACTCTTCTCTAATGAGAAGTGCTCTAATGTTCCTAAACTAATTATCTTAAATCCTCAGTTATAATCTCCTATGAGTAGAATCAAAGTATATTTTACCACAGTTTTGTAATACTAACATGGTATTGTAACAATATTGTAATATTATTGCCAAGTTATGATCCCATGACGTTACAGAATATTTTTGGTGGTAGTTTTTGGTCTGTTTTAAAATCTACTTCATCAAATCTGTACCATATATGTATCAGGCACTTTACTTTTCTTTTTTCCCCCTGGAGACAGTCTTACTATGTCACCCTCGGTAGAGTGCTGTGGCGTCACAGCACCTCAAACTCTTGGGCTTAAGCAATTCTCTTCTCTCAGCTTCCCAAGCAAGCTGGGACCACAGGTGCTGGGCACAATGCCTGGCTATTTTTTGTTGCAGGTGTCATTGTTGTTTAGCTGGCCCAGGCCGGGTTTGAACCTGCCAGCCATGGTGTATGCGACTGGCACCAAGCCTACTTTACTTTTTCTATTTAGTCCCCATAACTGTCCCATGAAGTAGACTTTGGTGTCTCTCGTTTACTAGTTGAAACTTACAGAGATTAAGTATCTTTTCTTTGAGACAGACTCACTGTTGCCCTAGGTACAGGGCCGTGGCCTCATAGCTCACAGCAACCTCAAACTCTGGGGCTTAAGCAATCCTCTTAACTCAACCTTCCAAGTAGCTGGAATTACAGGAACCCACAACACTCAGCTTTTTTAGAGATGGGATATTGCTCTTGTTCAGGCTGGTCTTGAACTCCTGAGCTCAGGATTATAGGCATGAACCATTGTAGCTGGCCTAAAGATTAAATTATCTTTTCAAAATTCTGTTAGGTTTTTCCTCTGGCAGTTCCTCTGGCATTCTATGTGTCTCAGTCCATTATAATAATTAAGGCACAAATAGGTTTTAAAAATAACTACCCTGCTATTGATCCTTCCTGTGTTCCTTAAACTACATTAAAGCAGTCAGTGGATTTGAACAGTAGTCAGTGACAGTCTCAGAGGACAAATCATGAGGAAGCCAGGAGGGCAGGGAAAGTTCCCTGATTGTTTCTGGTGACGATCACCTTATCTTGGGTAACTAATTCAACCAAGAAAGTGAAAGGTCTATATCCAGATGACTAACCTCCTTCATTGGCCCTTACCAGTGCTGGATTTTCCCACAGGCCCATCAGGTATCCATTGGCTCAGGTGAAAATGAATAGTGACCCTCAAGAAAATAGCCTGACACCACGAGAATGTACCTGTAATGACAACTGTCCTTTGGTACAGGTGTTAGGTCCATACATCTCTTCTTTGGCTCCAGATCCAATCAAGGTCTCTATTTTCCTGCTTCTCTCCTTTCTAGCCACCGGATAACCATTGCTCCCTTGCTCTCTCTCTTATCAAACCCTCTCCTGAAATCATTTAGTACTCTCATTTAATTCACATACTCCTAATGATTAATGTGCTTCTTTCCCCAGGGAATTTGCATTCTACCTGTGGAACATTTAATGATGATCATGTTTGTGTGTGCACTGGGGTGAAGGTGAGGGTGTTGAGGTAGCTGGACCCTATTCTGGCCTCTTCACTTCTAAAACATCTCTATAGCTATTCCACTTGAGGAAAGGGTTTCACATTTCTTGCTTGCCTAGTTCTACCCAAAGCACAGAGCTTGGACAGCAAGTGGAGAGAGGAGTGACTGTGCATAAGTACCCTCTGTGTCCTTAGGACTATTACTATACTTGGTTTAAATTTCCACAACTGTGCAAGGTAGGTGTTATATTCATGTTGTAAACAAATGGAGACTTAAGTTAGATGACAGACTCAAGGTCACAGTAAATGGCAGATCGGAGATTTAAACCCAAGGTTAGCCACTGAGGTTCTTGTTTTTTTTTTCTGAGAAAATGCCACCTCTTTGTTAATATTCACCCCCAAGAAATTGAGTTTCTCATAAATCCTGAGTGGAGTGGAAATAAGCAGGGTCAGTGACAACTCTCTCTACTCTGCACCCCAAGCCCTTACTGTACGGGACTCCAGAAACAGCCTATACTTCATTCCTGGTGTTTCCCTTCCTCCAAACAGAATGGGTAAGTCATCAACTTAGAAAAACAACTGGAATATTCTGACAAATGTTTATTCTACTATACTCCCAAATTAGAATTTTTATTAAAAAATCCCATTGCTGGGCGGCGCCTGTGGCTCAAGGAGTAGGGCGCCGGTCCCATATGCCGGAGGTGGTGGGTTCAAACCCAGCCCCGGCCAAAAACCAAAAAAAAAAAAATCCCATTGCTTCTCAAAAATCTCTATTTAGCTGAACACCTTATATTGTGAGTATTTGGTGCTAAATTACGGTTTGCTGAATCCTTAATAAACAAGATTTTTTTTTTTTTCCCTTTTTTTTTTAATTTTTTTTTTTTTTTGGCCGGGGCTGGGTTTGAACCTGCCACCTCTGGCATATGGGACCGGTGCCCTACTCCTTGAGCCACAGGCGCCGCCCAATTTAATTTTTCTTAAGAGTGAAAGAAAGGTAAATGTGATACATAAGTCTCATACTTTTCTCCCACCCAACAAACACCCACCTATCAGATGCTCAAATGTGATAAAAAAAATTTTTTTAAGTGTATGTATAAACATGTTTTAAACTACAAAGACCACTATATATTCTCACTGCTCATTTTGTTTCCTAAGACTCCCCTCTCCCATATCACCCTCCACCCAAACCTCACTGAGCAGCAATGCCTGACCCTCTCCAGCTGTGGGAGTGAAGGGATTGATTGTGCTGCACAGGGATTCTCAGAGGGCAGGCCAAAGAACTGAGGTTGGTTTTCAAGGAGTAAGTCAGCTCAAACAAGTCTCTACCCCTAAGTCCTTGCAAGGAGGACCAGGCACAACAAAGCTCAGCAGCTTAGCAGGTGGCTGGCTTACTCCCCTAGTCACATCTGCACTAGGATAATGCAGCCAGGGTCCATGAAAAGGGAGTTGCTTCAATTATATCAGTAAAGATGTAACAGGACTGTCAAAAGACCTTTCCTACTATGGCTCTGGCTCAACTTTAAAGGCCTTATTATTGAGCAGGAGGTGCTTCCTAGGACTTTGTCACCAAGATCTCTTTCTCAATGTCAACATGCCCTTAGGACTGGCAAACATTCACCTGTTCTGTGGCCTTGAACCCAGCCATACCTCTTAGTTATCTTTCCAGGGCTCCACCCCCATCTTGCCACCAAACTATAGAAGCCATGAAGCAGGGGCATCTCGTTCTAAACCTGGAGGGAATGAGGGCAGCCAATGGCCAGGGTGAGACTGAGTAGCTCAGCTTCCTGCCTACCATGCTAAGGGAAAAGCTATGTATCAGAGACAAAGGGCTGAATGCTTCTTCTATGTGCCACTGCTAAAAGAACTAAGTCAAAAGACTGCAGGGACTAGGGAGGAGACAAGCAGCAGTGGGGAAGTACTGGGTTAGGAAGGATCATGGTTCCAATGAAAACACCCTTCTGACCCAACTTTCCTACCTGTGCTTCCCCCAGGTGAGAGAGTAGAACTTCTTGTTCAAATGTCGTGTCCTTCAAGGTCTCTGTATGTACAGTTCACTCAGTTAACATTTATTCAACACCCACTGTTTACTGAGTCTAGAGGGAGGTAGATTCTGTTAAGTACAAAACTTTAGGCAAAAGTCAGATTGGAAGCCCATCCTATGATGGTGAATGCTCCTGAAACCCAGCTATCAGACCCTGCTTGAGGGGGAGCAGGGCACGAGCCTTCCTCTGTATTGTAGAGGATACCCCATCTCCTTCCACCCTTCCCAAGGAATATGTCCTTCGATATAAGGACATAGATAACAACAGCAGCTAGGATTATCTGGGCTCCTTCACTGGGGCCATGGGAAATGCACAAAGTTCACAGGACCTCTCATACCTCACAAAAAAGCCAACAGCTAAAGAGGTGACATTCATGACAGAGAAGTCTAGAAGTCTGAACAAGCAGTGATGTGAGGTCAGAAGAAGACATAGGGCTACTGGGTGTGTGGATATACAAATGGATGTGAAGTCATAGTCCTCTAGACTAGAATGATAGGAAATGGGTTTAGCATGTTGTGGCCTCTCCTGCCTGTCTACTGAGAAAGGCCAAAGGTTTCTGAAAGTGGCTCCTCAGGAAGGGGTATGGGGTGAGGAGAGAACTAAAGAAATAAGAACCATTAAAGGAACTCCTCAGTTACAGAACAATGGACTTCTGACCGAAATATGTTCAGTATGTTTTCTCCTCTTGAGGTACAACTCACCAACTGAACCGAGGCCCAAAACAAACCACACATAGCTCTCTGAAGGTAGAAACCAAACCCTGCTTTATAAGGCTGCGTGGCCATCACTGGCTTCTCTGCTGAGATATGAGGTGCCAGCCAGGCCGACAGGTGACAGAGGGTGAACCTTCTTCACCTTTTCCCCATCATCCCTCCAGCCCTCCAAATACCCATCTCTACAATTAAACCACTTCAAAAAATACTCTGATGAGGGGCAAGTGGAGGGCAGGGGTCAGGCTGATCAGCAGGCTGGTTCCCATGAGGTAGCTGACGCTGGTGCTCCTTGGCAGAGGCTTGTGAAGAGAGACCAGTTATAGGCTCACAGCAGCCAGGAGGGAGTCACTGGATGACTGGGAAGTAGAGGAAGCAGAAAGTCTTGAAGTCTGCCCAGAGTACTTGCCCACAGGTGACATATTGGTAGAGAAGCTGGGCTTTTTGCTGGAATCCTCACTGTCCTTTGAGGACCTGGATTGCCAGGAAATAGGGGAAAGGCCAGCCTGAGTCTTCTTGGGCTTAGGTGTGGTCCTGTGTTCAGAGAGCAGTAGGCTTCTCTCAGAAAAGTTGTGTTTTCTGAGGGGAACAGGTGGGGAAAGAAGTGGCTGAGACTTTAACTTGAGACTTACCGTCAGAGTCTGGCATTCAGAACATTATGGTGTTGTAGCCTCTAATTATACAGATATATTAATAACCATAAAATATTTTATTTACTTAAAGGCTTGAGAGCTGAATAAGAGTGAATGTGGGTGGGGACAGGAGGGCTAAGGACATCCTGAAGCTAGTGGCTAAGACTGAAAGCAGCCACTTTAGCAGATGCTTCTGAGCTCTAGCTCAGCTCTACTGAGTATGCCAAGAATCACCAGGAAGAGGACACAGTGGCTGTATAGTCTGATACTCCCAACTATCCCCAGTTGGATAATGCTTATCTCACTGTCAAGTCTGAGAAGAGAGGAAGAGAACTCCCCAAACTCACAGTCAGCAGCCCTTCCCTTTCCCAGGAAGCACTTACCCCAGTCTGCCAGTCTCCAACTTGCTGAAGGCATTGTATGTTACATCACCCTTTGAGACAGTCAAAGGTGTAGTAGGGAGAGACCACTAAGAGCAAAGGAAACAATGAGGCCAAAAAGGCTAGGTAAAGGCAAAACAGGAGTGTTTGGGGTCTTGGAACTCTTTTTCCAGCCCCTGATCACCTGAGTGATCAGGGGCTCTCCCCTTCCCTACCCTTAAGGCATGAGCCTTCTTGGGGAAAAGGGTTGGCTCTCTTCTGAATCAGACAAGTTAAGGACTATAAAGTACTTTTTGATCTTTAAAAGAAAGGCACCCAGGGAACCCTAGAGGTAATTTTTCCTTGAAAGGAAGCGGTGGTGAGATACAAAGGCAGGGCCTAGGAAAAAGGGAAGAGGATTTGTAGCTACAATCTAACTTCTGCTAAACTCTTAAGACAGAGGAGGGAGGGGCCTGAGAAGGAGCTGTCCCCCAAGCACTCACCATTGGAGCAGAATCAGAGACAACTCCTGTGTGGAACCCTTTGTAGCACCAACTCCGAAGCAGATCTACTCCTAGAACAAGATCAGCAGGGGTTGGGACTTAACAGGGTGAAATCAACTGACAGATTCTTCTTTTCAGAAAGGCCCATTTCATGGTCTACCGAAATTTATAATCTCTCACGATATATGGCCTCCTGAGGGCAGGGAGGGCACATCACCTTTGAGCTTGTTGCTATGGTATTTCCGTTCCCACTGGGTGGTGAGAATGTTGAAATAGCGTGGCTGCTCAAAAAAGCGGAGATAGCGAGAAGAGATCCGAGAAGGAAAAATTCGTTCAAATTGACCACGGCGAGAAAACTCATCTTCCATCTCTACCAGAATCCGAACGTCATCTGGAGTCAGGACATCCAGTACAGATGCATAGAAGTCCTATGGCCCAAGGAACAGGGAAGGAGAGGAAGTGAAAGAGTATAAGCTGAAGGCAGAGACTCAAGAAGCTGAGAGACAGGGAGCATGGCCTGGGGTCCTATGGATCCAAGACTCATGAGACCACCACAGTAGCCCGGTGGGCCAGCTCTGTACTTCATCTACTCCTGTGTCTATTGAACTGGTGAGGAAACATAACTCTCATTTGGAGTCAGGGGAGTCACTGGGGCTAAAGTGGTTTGTTAGATAAAGTCAAGATCAGCATCCAGCAACTCAGACTTGGCACCAGCCTGTACCTGACACTCTTCAGAGAAGGTTGAGCCTCCTGCATCTCCCCAGCTAAAGGTCTATAGCTCAGACATAAGAGTGGACCAAAGCAGCACTTTGCTAAGAGCAGTGGTTCTTAAAAACATGATGGAGACCATCGACTCTTTCCCAGAATGACATTAAGTCTCTGTACACCAAGGTGCAGACTCGCATTAAGAAACCCCACCCTAAGAGAGAGGAAAAACTGGTTGTCTTAGGGTCCCAAATGTTTGACCAGGGAAGCTTTCTGCTAGCATTAGGGGAAGACCAATCTCCTACCTGATCAGGAGTTTTCTGGGTCAGGTAATAGGCTTTTTTCATCTTCTGTGCAATGTAATGCTCTGAAGCCATTTGACATTTGTCCCTAGGGGAGCTGGGCAGGCTAATGTAGGAGGTGAAAAAAAAGCAAAGGGTAGGGTTAGCAGCTTCACACCTGAGGAAATATGGAGAGAAGGTCCAGACCAGGTAGTCACCCTTATCAAGAGAAGTCAAAGACATATGAACAGATGTGTGTTACTTGAGTAGATCCAACTTAAAGGTACCTTAGCACCTTTAGTACTGTAGCACCAACTCCGAAGCAGATCTACCCCTAGAACAAGATCAGCAGGGGTGGGGACTTAATAGGGTGGAATCAACTGACAGATTCTTTATTCCAGAGAGGCCCATTTCATGGTCTACTGAAATTTAACCTCTCACTAACAAGTACAAAACACACTTTTCAGGTGAATTTGCATGATAAAAAGAAAAGGACCCTGGAATAAGCCCAATTGCTGTATACTTCTATTTAGTTTAATTCAGCAAATACTTATACTATATACCCTACTCTTTCCTACTGGCTGCGTGACGGTGGGCAAGGGACTTAACTTCCCTGCACCTCAGTTTCATTGTCCATGTTATTACAATTTCTATAATCACCATTGAGAGACATACAAAGATGACTGAAGCCATGTGTGGTGGCACATGCCTGTAATCCCGGCTACCTGAGAGGCTGACACAGGAGGGTTGCTTGAACCTAGGAGTTCAAGGTCAGCCTGGGCAACACAGCAAGGCCTTGTCTTTAAAAAACCCTGTCTCTTAAAAATAAATGACTAGGGCGGCGCCTGTGGCTCAGCGGGTAGGGCGCCGGTCCCATATGCCGGAGGTGGCGGGTTCAAACCCAGCCCCGGCCAAATTAAAAAAAAAAAAAAAAAAAAAAAAAAATGACTAAAAAGCAGCCTGTGCCTCCAAAGAGCTTATGGTATAGCAGGTGGAATGAGTCAAATGACTAAGAACCACAGAACAGAGCTAAACATGAGTTTACAAGGTATAATGAGGAAAGGAAGTTTTGTTGTTTTTTTTTTTTTTTTGCAGTTTTTGGCCGGGGCTGGGTTTGAACCAGCCACCTCCGGCATATGGGGCCAGCGCCCTACTCCATTGAGCCACAGGCGCTGCCCCGGAAAGGAAGTTTTGTTAATAGGCAAATCAAGCTTTGAATTCCAGTCCTACCACTCTCTAGCTGAATGACCTTGGATGGGTTAATTCATCCCAGTGATCTTCAGTTTTCTCATCTCAGTAAACTTAGATACTAATACTAACCCTTACAGGGTTGTTGGGAGGGTAAGTTATATGCTTTTCCTTATATATCTCAGGTACTAAATATTAGCTCCCTTCCTTCAAAAGTGGTTCCAAGTGCTTTAGGAATATGAAGGGAGAAGCCCACACTAAGCTTACTTCATGAAGATGTCTTGTGTGAGGCTTTGATGGATAGATGAGGTTACAAGTAGGTCTACGCCTCTTTGTTTACTTGTCCTGGCAACACAGGCCCGTTTGCTGTCTATGGCAAACATATCTTGCTTTATAAACTTTCTTACTCTGTAAACCTATCTTTCTCTTCCTCAGTAAACTTTCTTTTGTGCTTGCCTTAAAAGAAAACAAAACAAAACCCCAAAACACCCCAGGTAGGTCTGCCTGAGGGGCATTTCAGGAAGAAGAAATCCCAAGGGCAGCCCAAAGAACACTGCAGGGGAAGAGCAAGGGGCAATGAAGATTTCAGAGAGCAGACTGAATTACTGATCCTTAAAGAGCCCTCCAACCTTGAAGTTCTCTTGATTGACTATTGTTGGAGCACAGGAGCCAGGAGAAGGAATAAAAAGAAACATACCTAGAAAAAGGCTGGGGCCTCAGATGGGCAGGTAAAAAGTTTACTTTTTTTTCTTTTAGAGACAGGGTCTTGCTATGTTGCCCCAGTTGGAGTACAGTAGCTATTCAATAGGTATGATTATAAAAGCAACACTATAGCTTTGAACTCCTGGCCTCAAGTAATCCTCCTGCCTTAGCCTCCCAAGTAACTGGGACTACAGGTGTCCACCAATGCATCTGGCTAAGGGGTTGAAATTTGATTACCAGGCCCCATGATTCCTGAGCAGGAAAATAATAAAACCAATTATACTTTCAGGTAGTGGTGTATGTGTGGACTGTAGGAGCACACTGAGCAGCAAAACCCCAAGCAGGAGGAAGTACCCAGAGCCCATTTCCAGAATTACATGGGGCTGTTCATGCTGTCAGCCAAGACTCAAGGAAGCAAGGGGGCTGACCTGGTGGTGGAACTGCTAGAGCTGCTGGGGCTGGAAATGACATCCTCTGCACTGGGCAGGACAAAACCTGCCAGGTTCAGAAGGTCACGGATCATCTGGCCTTTGATGCTGATGTCCAGTGGAGAGTTGGAGTGGAGGCTTTAGGGAAAGGATGCAAAGAGAAGTCAAAGCAGCACTTCAGAATGGTTTCTGGTCCTACACCCAAGTCAGGGTTAGACCTATTTACCCCCTGGCTTCCCTAGGACAAAAGATGCTCAAATATCCAAACATATGAACACCCTGTGAGGGTCTCCTGCACCACACAAAGTGAATAACCTCACTCAGGGTCTGAGTGACTTTGGCCTGCTGAAGAAAGCAACCGGTAGGGACTGACTAAAAAAGAACAACTTTTAACAACCCCTTTCCACTCTCAATGATCCTTGAGATAATGGCAAAGAATGAACAAATGCACAAACACAGACCATGAATGGAAAATACAAATACTAGTGATAGAAAGATCTTCCCAAATTTGGCAAGACTAGAGCAGCAATGGATCATGAGAAGGACTGAGTGTCCTGAGAATATAACCTACCTTGGGGAAATGTTGACTTCCAGGACCCAGGGCTTGAGGTTCTCGTCCAGCATGATGTCAAAACCGAAGAGCTCATGGCAGCTATAAGGCCGCCGCACATACATCTTGAGCAGGCTGGTCACATAGGGCTCTGACCTGGTATAAGGATGAAGAAGTATTCAGCTCAGCTCTTCCTAGGGGCCCCTACTCAGAGCTGCTCTGCCAACAGAGTGGCCCAGAGATGGGTAGCAGAAAGCAACCCAGGAAAGGTGGCTCTGAAGAGATACCTCTGACCTGGGACGAGCTCCTGGGGATAAGCTCAGTAGATGAGCAGAACTTAACTCTATCCACGTCTTCATTTTTTTTTTTTTTAGAGACAGAATCTCACTTTATGGCCCTCGGTAGAGTGCCATGGCATCACACAGCTCACAGCAACCTCCAGCTCCTGGGCTTAGGCGATTCTCTTGCCTCAGCCTCCAGAGAAGCTGGGACTACAGGCACTCGCCACAACACCTGGCTATTTTTTTGTTGTTATTGTTGCAGTTTGGCCAGGGGCAGGTTTGAACCCACCACCCTCAGTACATGGGGCTGGCGCCCTACTCACTGAGCCACAGGTGCCCCCCTATCCACTTCTTCTTACTCCCTGTCCTCAAAACTATATCAGAGCATGGTCAAAGTCTGGAGCAGACCATTGTAGCAGCCAATGAGAAAGGAAGAGTTCAGTGGCAAGCCCCACATGGAGGATGGCAGTATGACTCACGAGATGATGGTTTTGACAACAACATCCTTTATTTTCTCCCAGATGGCATCACTATTGACTCCTTTTTGGCTCAGGTAGTTCCACAAAGCCTTCAGCGCCCTGTGAGGGGAGTATCTGTGGTTATATGTTAGGAATAAGTGATGAAGAAGAGAAAGAAAAAGGAATAAGAGGCCTAAAGGTATTTTCTTCCTATCTCTTCCTTTGGATATTTTGAATTAAGTAAAAAGATGAACTTGGGTGCAAACGTATCAATTCTGAACTTATCTGAGTTTATGTAATCTTCAGGTCTTATATTAATCCTCCACTCATCATACCCCCCCCCCCGAACCTCCCTAAACCCCAGAACCCTGTACTCCTCACTGGACTGGGACACTCTGCCCTCAGTACCATTTGTGGCCCTGGCAGGCCGTTTCATCTGCATTGGCCTGGTACTCAGTATTCTTTTTATTGACACTGTAGTTGGTCAGATGCATGAACTTATTGCCAAGGCTCTTCATGGAAGGGGAATACCTGGAAGGGAAGGGAAGAGGAAGAGGTAAGATGGCAAGAGCAGAGATGAAACCTGGACCTCAAGGCCACACATAGCCCTTCAGATCCTCAAGTGCAGCCCCTTGACCGAATTCAAACTTCACAGAACAGACAAAAGCATCTGTTCTCTAAAATCTGGATCCAGTCAAAAGGTTGCACTCCAGGATCCAGAAGGCCATATGTGGCCCCAAGGTCACAGGTTCCCAACCCCTGGCTCCAAATTCCCAGAAGGTAAAGGAGATGTGCATAGATCCTTTCAGATCCATAAGGGCCTGAGAAGTAAATCTGTTGGCAAAGTTCTAGAAAACTACAGATAACCTCATCATCTCTTTTATCCCACATCAATCCTGCAGGAAGCCCTTCCCCAGATTCAGTGAAATAGAGAAACTCCTTAAAAAAGAAAAAAGAAAGAAAGAAAGAAATAGAGAACCTCCTTACTTCCCACTTCTAGCTTTCCTCCTTTGCAACAAAAACTACAACAACTACCATTTGTTATTTTTCTGTGTAGTATCCTCTAGTTTCCCTCCCTCTGAGGAAAACAAATCTCCAAAATTGTCAAGGCTGACACCTCCCCACTATCACATACTTGCAACTGGCAAAGCGGACAAGTCCATCTGAAAAGAGGTAAATCCGTAGAGGATCGTAGGAAGTGACGTAAACATAGATCCGCAGATCAAACTTGCTGCCACTGATGAGGTAGGGTTTGTGTAGATACCTACATAGAGGAAAGGCTATTTTCTCATCCAGACTAATGACAAGGTTCAGTGAGTAACTGAGCCATGGCAAAAGCTAGTGAACAATCCCTAAGATAAAGACCTTAAAAACAATTGGCTAAGTAAGGTCTTTGGATGGGAGGACAAAGGTCAGTGAAGAAACTTGTAAGAAGGGAACCTTGGGGCGGCGCCTGTGGCTCAGTCGGTGGGGCACCGGCCCCATATACCGAGGGTGGCGGGTTCAAACCCGGCCCCGGCCAAACTGCAACCAAAAAATAGCCGGGCGTTGTGGCGGGCGCCTGTAGTCCCAGCTACTCGGGAGGCTGAGGCAAGAGAATCGCTTAAGCCCAGGAGTTGGAGGTTGCTGTGAGCTGTGTGAGGCCACGGCACTCTACCGAGGGCCATAAAGTGAGACTCTGTCTCTACAAAAAAAAAAAAAAAAAAAGGGAACCTTGAAGCCAAGGAGGCCAGAAGATGAGGAGAGACAGGCTCACCGCTGTACCAAGAGGGGTCTTCGCTTTGGGAGCTGACTCCACTTGTGAATGACCTGGATGCCAATGCCTCGAGCTGATGCTGGCTAGAAATCAAATGGAAAGGAAGCAAGATCTGTCCTGGGCTCAAGACAGCTATTTCTAACCTCAGATCATAGTCTCCTGCCCACCGTGATACACTCACTGGCTTCACAATCCATTTCTGGCGGCTGCTGCTCTCCCAGGCTTTGCGCAGGAGCTTGGCATCCTGGGGCAGGATGAAGGACTGGGGGAAGAAGCTGAATTCCTTCTTGCCAAAGCGGCTCTGCATGCGTGACAGATTCCGCCATAGCCGGTCCTTCCTCCCAATCTGGAATGAGCCTGGGAAGTGGTTTAGCTACAGAAGGGACAAAGGGTGAGAGCCAGGAGAGGGCAGAGTTGAGACGGTGAGGAAGATGAGAAGATTCACTATCATTCCAACTTCCTTAGCAACATTCCAAGCTCCTGTTCATTTTTGTTATTGCTATTCTAGCGGTCCCTACGTATCCAACAGCTGAGTACTCACCAAAAAATGATTAAAACACAAACAAAACACAATAATGATTGAGACAGACATGATATTCACCTTAAATACAAAGAAAAAGCTGTTAAATCTTTTTCCATGACAGCCTATGGACAAGGATAAGAAAGCATCTGGCCTTTAGGACATCTGGGAGCAAGAGACTCAATTTATTCCAACATGAGACAAGGAGTGCCTTTACATATACTCAGTGTGGGGAAATGGAGACAGTGTACTGTGGTTATAGGAGAGACAATAAACTGAAAACATACAATGCATCTAAAGGACACATTAGAGGAAAAAAGGTCCTTTAGAGGATACAACTGCCCATGACAGTGCAGCTGAACTAGAGATGTTCACGATCTGCTAGAGTTTCATATGGTACTCCTCTCCTATACTTTCTCTTGGATAAACCTTCCCAACTTTTCCATCATTTTCCTCCCTCCTGTCCCCCAGTCCCTAACACAACCCTCCTCCTGCCTGGCCTAGTCCAAAGTCTAGGGAAACAGCTTCTCAGAAAGGGCTCCTACCTTCTGATGCTCTCTAATTGATCGGAAACAAGGAGACTTCATGTGGTGACCCCAGCAGCCCAGCCAGTCATCATTTCCTGCAGAAAGCATAGCAACAGTCAGTCCTTGGGACAGAAAAAGGGCCAGAGGCCCCAGAAATGCCAGTGGGCCTGGGCACAGCTCCCAAACTGGGTTTTTGAAGAGTTGTCATGGAGCTGCCCTATACGAGGGCCTGGGGCCAGGAATAGAACAATGGCTCTCTGTCTCCCAATTTTGAGCAGTAAGCTCAGCTCACAGGGCTTTTAGACCTATGTCCTCCTAAGAGGTTAGAAACTTCAGACTGTGTTATGCTCCCACATAACAGGAAGTATATAGGACTTTCTTCCTACCCAAAGCCCATCTATTGGGGCAAAGAAGATAGGCTCCAAGTAAGAAAAGTGACTCACTCTTGCTAATTTTGAAGTGGGACCGTCCAACGGTCTGCTTGACAATGTTGGGGGTCACTGTGCTCATCTTCCAACGGAGTAGCTTCCTCTGCTCCAAGGGAAGTTTCTCCACTGGGCAGAGGTAGTGGGGGGTGAGGGTGGGTAGAGAAGAACAGGAGAGTCAAGGTGAAAAGACAAGAAAGATGGCACTGCTGCCCACCCTTCCCTAGGCCAGTGAGTCACCAACTATTGATCCAGATAAGGGTTTCAAAGGAGCACACTTTGGGGAAGAAAGAGAGTTATGGAGGGAGCTCTCCCAAAGAAAAGGGAGGTTAAAAGGAGGAAAGCGATCAGGTTAGAGGATATGAACCAAGTATGAGATTACAAGGCTGAGGATGGTCAGCTGAAAAATGGACAAGAAAAAGCTTACACTGGGCTGATAACCAGGTGGGGAACTAAGGGCAGCAGGACCACAGCCACAATAGCCATTCTGGAACTCCCTCCCCCCTACTGCCACCTCCACCCAACTTAGTTAAGCATTCTTCTCCTGAGGCCTCTTCTGGCCTCTGACACTTGGCCAGGTTTACCTCTCTCATCCTGAGTGCCAAAATAGATGGTTGGGGGCACGTTGGGGAAAAGACTGTAGATAAGGGCTGGTCGGACAACTTTCTCATGATTGGAAAGGGGTTTGGTCAGACTTTCCATGCAGTTCCTAAAAATAAAAAGCAAACATGCAATAGGAGAAAAGGAAACCAATGGCCTTGAAGTGTTATCACCACTACGGACAATTTCTTCCCAAGTACTGTCTTTTACATTGAGATTCTAAAAAGACAAATGCTCAATAATTATTTTGGAAATATTAATACATAAGTGCTAGGGCTAACCTACATATAGCCACACCATTAATATCACATAAAGACGGGCGGTGCCTGTGGCTCAGTGAGTAGGGCGCTGGCCCCATATACTGATGGTGGCGGGTTCGAACCCGGCCCCGGTCAAATTGCAACAAAAAAACAGCCGGGCGCTGTGGCGGGCGCCTGTAGTCTCAGCTACTCGGGAGGCTGAGGCAAGAGAATTGCTTAACCCAAGAGTTCGAGGTTGCTGTGAGCTGTGACGCCATGGTACTCTATCAAGAGTGATAAAGTGAGACTCTGTCTCTACAAAAAAATTTTTAAAATATCACATAAAGACAAGATTTTCCAATACTTCATTTTGTAATACAACTCTAAAACTTCCTGTGACAAGCCACAGGCCAGGAAGTCCTTGACAAGAGTAGTTCCGAGAGGGGAAATGAAGTTGGGTGGATAATACTAGCAGAAGAATATGCTACATCAAGACTAAAAAATAAATGAAAGAAAAAGAATGACGTGCACAATTATTAAGGAAGAAGACCACAAAAGATCTGAGGTGTAGAGATTTTTTGAAAGAAAAAAAAAACAGAAAAAGAAAAAACGTAGTGATACTTCTAACTAATTTTACTTTTAGGTTCATCTGAAGATAAATGGATGGCTAATGCTCTTCTCCATTTTCTAAGTGATTTGTAACACTAGAATTTTATGTAACAGTGTGGTAACACAGATCTAGACCTGATCAACAAACAGATGTGGCTGAGAATCTAGGGCAGTGGGCCAAGGATGTCCCTATTGTTATTATAGTAAGGGACTGGCCAAGGCTGTATCACAGGGTGTCAAAATAGCAAATGCGTCAACTATCTCTCAGGTACAAGCTGAGAGACCCAGATAATTTCTTCAATGGCAATGAAAAAGAGAATAGTCATTACACTCTACACTGAGCCAATATGACCTACAAATATTATTATTATTATTTGTTTTTTTGTAGAGACAGAGTCTCACTTTACTGCCCGTGGCGTCACACAGCCCACAGCAACCTCCAGCTCTTGGTCTTACGTGATTCTCTTGCCTCAGCCTCCCGAGTAGCTGGGACTACAGGCGCCCACCACAACACCTGGCTATTTTTTTGTTGCCGTTTGGCTGGGGCTGGGCTTGAACCCGCCACCCTTGGCATATGGGGCCGGCGCCCTACTCACTGAGCCACAGCCCGCCCATGACCTACAAATATTATAAAAACATTAATTCTAGCTTATAGGCCAGCAGCAGCAGCTCATGCCCATAATCCTAATACTTTAGGAGGCCAATGCAAAGGATTACTTGAGACCAAAAGTTAGAACTTTTGGAAAGTTAGGAAACACTATCTCAAAAAAAAAAAAAAAAAAAACTTACTTTACCTGCTATTATTTTCAACACAATAGAAATAGGCATTGTATGTAAATTACTTCAGTGTTCTAAATCTTTTTTTTTAATGAGAGAAAGAGAGTCTCCCTCTGTTGCCCTGGGTAAAGTACTATGGTGTCATAAATCACAACAACCTCAAACTCTTGGGCTCAAGCAATCCTTTTGCCTTAGCAGTCTGAGCAGGTGGAACTATAGGTGCCTGCCATAACGTCTGGCTAGTTTTTCTACTTTTAGTAAAGATGGGGGTTTCACTCTTGCTCAGTCTGGTCTTGAATTCCTGAGCTCAAATGATCTACACCTCAGCCTCCCAGAGTGCTAGGATTACAGGTATGAGCCACTGTGCTCAGCCCCAAATAACCTTCAACAGCTGAGTGGTTAAACAAACTATAGTACACCATAGACTGCCACTCAGCAATAAAAAGGAATGAAATATTAATATACCAAACAATCCAGATCAATCTCCAGAGAGTATCTTGAGTAAAAAAAAAGCCAATTCCAAGAAGTTACATACCATTATCACTCCATTTCTATAAAGTTCTTACAATGACAAAATTACAGAAACAGAAAATAAACTAGCAGTTGCACAACAAAAAATAGCCGGGCATTGTTAAGACAAGAGAATCACTTAAGCCCAAGAGTTGGAGGTTGCTGTGAGCTGTGACCCCACAGTATTCTACCCAGGGCAACACAGTGAAACTGTCTCAAAAAAGAAAGAAAGAAAAACTGAGGCAAGAGGATCAATGGAGCCCAAGAGCTTGAGGTTACTGTGAGCCACAATGCCACAGTACTCTACTCAGGGTAGCAGAGTAAGACTGCCTCAAAATAGAATAATGAAATAAAATTACTTGATTCTTTTTTTTTTTTTTGTAGAGACAGAGTCTCACTTTATGGCCCTCGGTAGAGTGCCGTGGCCTCACACAGCTCACAGCAACCTCCAGCTCCTGGGCTTAAGCAATTCTCTTGCCTCAGCCTCCCGAGTAGCTGGGACTACAGGCACCCGCCACAACGCCCGGCTATTTTTTGGTTGCAGTTTGGCCGGGGCCAGGTTTGAACCCGCCACCCTCGGTATATGGGGCTGGCGCCTTACCGACTGAGCCACAGGCGCCGCCCAAAATTACTTGATTCTTAGAAGAAGAACATAGCAAGGCACAGTGGCTCAGTCCTGTAATCGCAGTGCTCTGGGAGGCTAATAAGGCAGGAAGATGAGGCCAGGAAGATGAGGCCAGGAGTTTGAGAAGAACACAGCAACAAGAAATATAATAAAACCATTGTTGGGTAGAGGAACAGAGGTAATGTTTTCAAAGAATTTTCTGCTTTTTTGTAGTTGCAAATAAATGGCATCTATATATATTTATCTATAATAAATCTCTCAAATAGAGAAAAAAAATAAGATTTTAGTACTCCAAAAGTATTTTAGTTATCATTGAAGTGCAAAGTAGTTTGGAATCCATCAATCTCCATTTTCTTAAAAACTATATTTTAAGCCTCATATAGATAAGAAGTTGTATAAAGGGCGGCGCCTGTGGCTCAGTGAGTAAGGCGCCGGCCCCATATGCCGAGGGTGGCGGGTTCAAACCCAGCCCCGGCCAAACTGCAACCAAAAAAAAAAAAAAATAGCCGGGCGTTGTGGCAGGCGCCTGTAGTCCCAGCTGCTCGGGAGGCTGAGGCAAGAGAATCGCGTAAGCCCAAGAGTTAGAGGTTGCTATGAGCCGTGTGACGCCACGGCACTCGGCCGAGGGCAGTACAGTGAGACTCTGTCTCTACAAAAAAAAAAAAAAAAAAGAAGTTGTATAAAATTTGAGGAGTTAATTGGTGAGCAAATAATTAACCCCTTTTGTGAATTTTATCTTATACATAAGGATGGCTAGATAGGTATAGGGCTGTGTAGCCACCTTGAAGCAGGCCTAAAGATAAATGTAGACCATCTGGAGGTGTGGAAAAGGTGGGACTCTCAATCACTTCCACGTTAAGTATCTTTCTCTCATGTGGAGTGGAGGTGACTAATCAGCATCCAATATAACAACCAGAAATAGTTTTGCAGTTGGGCATAGTGGCTCACGCCTACAATCCTAGCACTCTGGGAGGCCAATGTGGGAGGACTGCTTGAGCTCAGGAGTTTGAAGACTAGCCTAAGCAGGACTGAGATCCCATCTCTACTAAAATAGAAAAAACTGGCTCGGTGGCTAGGGCACTGGCCATATACACCAGAGCTGGTAGGTTTCAACCCAGCCCAGGCCTGCCAAACAACAATGAAAACTACAGCCAAAAAAAATAGCTGGGCGTTGTGGTGGATGCCTATAGTCCCAGCTACTTGGGAGGCTGAGGCAAAAGAATCATTTAAGCCCAAGAGTCTGAGGTTGCTGTGCTGGGGCAACATAGTGAGATTCTGTCTCAAAAAAAAAAAAGGGTGGCCTGTGGCTCAAAGGAATAGGGCACCAGCCCCATATACCAGAGGTGGCAGGTTCAAACCCAGCCCCGGCCAAAAACTGCAAAACAAAACAAAAAAAACCCCAAAAACTAGCTGAGCATTGTGGCAGGTGCCTATCGTCTCAGCTACTTGGGAGGCTGAGGCAAGAGGATCCTTTGAGCACAAGAGTTTAGGTCACTGAGAGCTATGACACCATAGCACTCTACCCAGGTCAATAGAGTGACACTATGTCTCAAAAAAAAAGGAAATAGGAGAACAAAGATTAAGCTAAAGAATGTTAAAGGTAGTTTAAATGGTCCATTAGTGAGTTCTAAAAATCTTTAGCACGATGACATGCCCTCCTTTATGGTGATTTCTTCATAGTCCTATATTCCTTCTTCTCCTTTTCTCCTATCTCCCAACTTGCAGCTTCCTACAAAAGAGCCTACATTAACAGATTGATGTTATTGATTCCCTCATTAGAGATGAACATCACTCAGACTCTACCAAAAAATAAGCTGGATTAAATCCCTTATTTACTTGTTACTACAATTAATATCAGTCTTATTTTCCAATATGAAATTAACCTCAGAAGAGAGAAAAAGAACATTTTTAAAAGCTCCAAGCCTATATACCCAAATTACAGGCTAAGAAACATGGTACTGTTTTAAAGCCCACCCAACTGATTAGATATGTTTCTGGTCCCCCACTGCTCCTTGTTCTAAAACTAAAGTTGCAAACATAAAAATTTGATGATAATGCATTAGGGTTCTCAGGGTTATTAATCACTTGGGTAGCTAAACCCTTTATAATCTTGAAGAGACAGAAAATAAGCATTTACCAATGATCTACACAACCAGTACTCACCGAGAAATAGCTGCCACTGACTCACTGCGAGAGATGACATTTAATGAGGAGTACTCTGAGTCTCCTGAGGGAGGAAGATCAGAGAAGTTTCAACTGGAAGAGGTTTCCATACAAACTCACCAAGCCTAGGCAGCTCTTCCGTGAACATCCTGTGCTCAACTCTTCTCGTGGAGCCACAAGCACCATCCTGCTGCCTTGCCCTGCCTTCCCTGAGCTTAATAGCAGCAGGAAGAAGACAAGACTAGAGGGATAGTACTAGAGAACACAGTCCCTCAGAAGCTACTACTCCCTTAAGACATCCTAAAGCTGGCTGGGCTCAGTGGCTCACGCCTGTAACCTTAGCACCCTGGGAGGCCGAGGTGGGTGGATTGTCTGAGCTCAGGAGCTCAAGACCAGCCTGAGCAAGAGCCAGACCCCGTCTCTAAAAATAGCTGAGTGTTGTGGCGTGTGCCTGTAGTTCCAGCTACTTGGGAGGCTGAGGCAAGAGGATTGAATGAGTCCTAGAGTTTGAGGTTGCTGTGAGCTATGATGTAACAGCACTCTACCCAAGGCGAAAAAGTGAGACTCTGTCTCAAAAAAAAAAGACCTCCCAAAGCAAGTGATTAAGATAGGTGGTTAATCTGTGCACAACCGTCAGCTCCTTCCCTAGAGGCTATGACTAAGCCCTAGTTGGAAGTGAAAAGATTCCCCACTCACCCTCCTCCTCTTCATTCTCATCATGACTACAGCTGTCTTCCAAACCATCTATTAGTTCTTCTTCTACATCTTCAGTCTCAACCTGGTCTGGCTGGAGGTCGGTAGCTGAACTAAAAGAAAGAAAGAATCATGCTCCTAGCCCAGCCAACTCCGTAAGAGAGGTCAGTTAGATTCTCATTCCTTCACCATATTCTCTCAGTGTTTGCCTCTTCCCCATTATCCATCTTCTATCTCTTGCCTGAACCTTACAACTCCTATCTCTTGCTCTCAAAGTTTAGGACTAGCCATACATTGTTCCTCAACCTTACATAGTTCCTCAATCTTACACACTCTATTCTGCAAAAAGGCACTACCTCTTCCACTTACTTTGATGTCCCTTATAGCACATAAGTACAAAATTCTGCATACAAAAAGCCTTGATGAATATCTGGTAACTGACTTCAAATGTCTCTAGGCCACTCTCTGGCAACTTAGAACAAGGCTTTGGTAAAACAAGGTTCCAAAAAAATAACCAGACACAAGAAAAAAAAACAACTATGCATATGCCCTATGACTGGCTGTCATGTTAAGAATGACTGAGAATCTGATCTGGCTTGTAATAAGCAGGAAAGCCATAGGTCTCAACATTGGGTGTTTGTATTATTTCTCTCCTGGTTATAACTTAAAACAGAGGCAAGCAAATTCTAAAGGACCAAATAGTAAATATTTTCAGTTTGCTCCTTTTTTTTGAGACAGAGTCTCAATTTGTCACCCCAAGCTAGAGTGCTATGATGCCACAGGTCACAGCAACCTCAAACTCGTGGACTCAAGAGATCCTTTTGCCTCAGCCTCCTGAGTAGCTGGGACTATAAGTGCTCGCCACAATGCCTGGCTAGTTTTTCTATTTTTAGTAGACAGGGTCTCACTCATGCTCAGAATGGTTTCGAATTCCTGAGCTCAGGTGATTTACTTGCCTCAGCCTCCCCGAGTGCTAGGATTACAGGCATGACCCACCGAGCATGGCCAATATTTTCAGTTTTGCAGGCCATTCAGTTTATCACAACTAAACTCTACTGCTATAACAAGAAAGCAGACACAGTAAACGAATGGGCTGCATTTCAAAAAACTTTATCTACAAAAGCAGGTGACAAACAGGATTTGGCCTATTAGCTGTAGCTTCCCAACCTCTTCCCTAAAGTGAAAACCAATAATTCTAGGGCAGCTAAAAAATAAAACCAACCTTCAGAGGTACAGAATCAGTGACACCAATATATGGTGCATAAACTCTATTGCTCTAGGTGAACCAAAACCACTCTCCAACTTACCCTGTATCCCTATGAGGGAGGTTCAGCTCCCTGGTTTCCTCAGGCCCCTCTTTCCCAGACTGGCCCAGATGGATGGAAGAGAGGCAGGTGGCCACACTGGCTACGCCAAGGGGCTGAGGAGGAAAAGGAGGAAGTGGAGCTTTGTCTTCTTCAAGTGGTGGGGGGTCAGTTACAGATCCACAGGCACGGCTGTGGTTGAGCCCATTGGCATGTGAGGCAAGGAGGTGAATGCTGATACGTTTGGTACAGAAGACTGTACCGTCCAACCCCAAGGTGTTTGAGGCACCAGGGAGGATCCTACCGTCTGATCCAGCATCCTCCTGAGGAAACTGCTGCCCTACCCCGGGAGGTTTCCACCGCCTGCTCCTGCCGAGGAGGCTCTGCTGGAAGCTGGGGCTCACAAAACAAGACTGTTCAAACCGGCAGCCTTCCCTTTGCATCTTCTCAAAGCTTCTTGAGGTCAACTTCCTCACAGCCTCAGTGAACCGAATCTCTTTAGTTGGAGCTTGGGAGTCGGAGCCGTTATCCAGGCCACAGGGATGTGGCTCTGCTCTTGTAGCTAAGTTTTTCCAGCTGTACCGCGAAGAGGCAACACTGGTGTTGGGTGTGTTGAGGGAGACAGGAGTAGACAGAGTGATATGGGCAGTGGCATCATCTAGGACAGTGCCAATGCTCTTGGGCACCTTATGGTCTATAGGCTGGGATGCACAGTCTCCAGTCCCCCCAGAATGATGCCAGGAAACAGGTTGGATCTTGGGGTGAGATACTGGCTTCAGGCCCTCGGTGGCCTGTGATAAAGGCACTTTAGTGTTAGTGCTATTTGGCCGCATGAAGGAGTTGTTATTCAGCATGGGCTTGTAGGAGGACAATGGAGATGAGATCTTTCCTGAGATGGCAGAGGCCAGGCTCTTCCCTGAAGAGTTTTCCCCAGCCGCTGCCAAAGAGAGGTATGGATCTGTGGATGAGGTTGCCATGGGCTGGGCCATGGGAAAGATCATGGAAGAAGTAGCCTTACTGGCAGTGAGTCTGACAGGGAGGCTCTTTTGAGGGCGAAAAAAAGGTCTTTTTTCCGATGGGCTTGAACGCAAGCAGAAGGACTCCAGTTGCTGGTATGGTTTGTGCCTATAGTTGGAACGGCGGTACAACAGGGTACTGCTGAACAAGTCTGGGAGAGAGCGCAGGTAACAGGAGCTGCTGTGGCCTGCAACAACAGCTGTGGTCCCAGAGCTACATAAAGTGCTAGGGCAAAAGAAATATGCTGGATGGGGTGGGACACCCAAGAAGCTTTGGTTCAATCCTACTGACAGCGTCCCCACATGCTTCTTTTCCAGCTTCCAGATTGGCTTCACCTGCTGATGGGCCTGAGACCAGACTTTGCCCACAGAGGATTTCTCAGGTGGTGGGGCAGGCACCGTGCCTGAGGGACCACTCTGCTTGAAGCTGTTTCCCCGGCAGAGGCCAATACTGTAGTGCTCTGTTCCTGCTGAGGCCATGAGGGGCCCACATCATGGCCACATGGCCTCATGGCCAGGCTCAGGTAAGGTGCCACACACCTCCAGTAATACCAACTGCATTCTTGAAATCTGTCAGTCTGAAGGGAAGAGAAATGATTGGGAACATTTAGCATCAGGAGGACAACACCATGCTACAGTGGTCCTCAAGTACATATTAGTCCCCATTTCAGCATTTCTTGGGTAACCAGTTGTGGTTATCATTTGAGGCCCTGAGAGAACAATATGTCCAGGGAGTTTTCATCTTCCTGCTGCCATCACATGATCAAAACTGGCTTCCTCAAGGACCAAAAGTTTAAGGCACCACCATCCTAAGAGTGCTCATGCGTTCCCACTCACTCAGAAAATTTCCTCTCCAAAGAAGGGTACATCTTTCTGTCTCATCATCCATGACTTTACATGAGTGGCTGTCCCCTCTCACTTAAAACCAATGTGGCTAGCAATAAGGCAAGTCTGGAAGTAACAAGAGAAAGCAACCAATGGCTTCTTCCTCACCAACCAATTTTCTCTCTCTCTCTTTTTTTTTTTTTTTTTTTGCTCATCTGGTTAAATTCAGTCACAACCATTTCTGAAAGACCAAAGATTATCTGAGAATACATTTTAAATCTACTGCTCCCTAAACCAACTCTCAGTTGCCTGTGGTCTGTTTTCCACAGTTAAGCATGACAAGTTCAGACAGAAGCAGAGAATTTCCCTACTGACCCTGGAGTCTATTCTGGAGCTAACACAGCAATTTCATCTCTTCAAGAATCTTGCTAACTATACAGACTCAAATTCTATACTGAGTGTTGGTGGGGGGAAAAGAAAGAAAATGGAACTAAACACCAACAATATTTTTATTTAAAGTGACTTCATTTCCAGTATTTCCACAATGGGACAGCACAAGTTCAGGAAATAGAAGAGGCAAGAAGGGGGGAGGAGCCTTCTTTATTTCCAAGTCCATGCTTCAGTTTGGACTAATCTCTTCTATGTCTTCTCATTCAATGTTTCCTTTAATACAAAAGCTCTAACCCAGCCTTGCAGTTCTGAGACAGTTTGTTCAGCATGGTCACTTACTTTCTAAATCGAATTCACAAAATATTATCCAGTATTCACAACTGCAGGTAAGAGTGGGCTTGCTTTCACAGACATATCCAGGGGAAAATAATAAAACCTATCGATAAGAAGTCACTCATCAGAGTTAATTCTAAATGGAATCCTGTCATCCTCATCAGGTGTTTTCAGACTAGCTAGGGAGAACGAATTAGCAGAGAGATTTTTTGCTCATGTTACATTTAAAACACAAAAATAGGGAGAGAACCTTGTATTTTGATAGGAGAATAATGGCCAAGAAAGATCTAAGATTCCTAAGCTACAGAATAGACAACACCTACAAACAGTGTGCAGAAGCCTTGTGCAATCACCCTCTTTTCCTGCAAAGGCTGACCTACATGGATTCTTTCTCAAGGAGAGTATGTAAAAATCACAGTGAGCTAAAAAGAGCATAATGCTAAAACTAGATTTTGAGGCCAGTAACCACAAAATGAGGTGACGGAAAATAGAACTCCATTAAGTCCAAACTATGAAAATATTGTGCAGGGAACAATTACACGATGCACTTCCAGTCCAGAAGGATCCATAAGGGGAAGAGTCAATTCCGTCAGATGACTTTATAAGACTTTGTGTGTGTGTGTGTGTGTGTGAACGTTTAGTTCTCTGACTCATTTAGTTCTCTTTTAGGAATCTACTTCTTTCCCCACTCATGTAGTACACACCAAAGTGATGGGAGAAAATGGCTAAGGAAATGAAAACTCCAGCTGGTACCCCCTGAAAAACAATTCTGCTAGTAACTCTCCATGTGCATCAAGCCATCTCAGACCTTCATGCCTTTACAAGCACTAATCCCTGGACCTCTTTCCTTCTCTTTCATCCTGCTTGGAAAAAATCATCTCAAACATCACCTTGTCCAGGTAACCTTCCCTGACTCCCCAGTTTGTCCACTACAAATAAGGATTCCTCACTATCAATGATGCATACCACCATCATTGTTTTTATATAGATATATAAATTTTTTTTAAATTGAAAGTCTCACTTTGTTGCCCTCTGTAGAGTGCTGTAGCATCACAGCTCACAGCAACCTCCAACTCCTGGGCTTAAGAGATTCTCCTGCCTCAGCCTCCGAGTAGCTGGGACTACAGGCACCCGCCACAACATCGGGCTATTTTTTTTGTTGCAGTTGTTGTTGTTTGGCAGGCCTGGGCCAGGTTCCAACCCACTAGCCCCAGTGTATGTGGCTGGCGCCCTAGCCGCGGAGCTATAGGCACCGAGCCATCATTGTTCATGTTACAAATTAGCTTTAATAATGAACTAACTTAGGCTGGGCGAGGTGGCTTACACCTGTAATTCTAGCACCCTGAGAGACCGAGGTGGGTGGATTGCCTGAGCTCACAGGATCAAGACCATCCTGACCCAGAGTGAGACCTTGTCTCTAAAATTAGTTGGGCCCCTGTAGTCCCTCCCAGCTACTTGAGGGGCTGAGGCAAAGAGGCGCTTGAGCCCAAGAGTTTGAGGTTGCTTTGCTATGACGCCACATTCCACCCAGGGTGACAAAGTGAGACTCTGTCTAAAAAAAAAACAAAAAAACTAACTCATCTGACTAGAAGCAAAGGGCATGTTTTCTTCCAGCTGATGTCCCCAGTACAGTATCTGACCCACAGTAAGTGTTCAATATTCTGTTGAATAAATAAACTTAGAAAAGTACAGTAAATGAAAGAGTAACAAAATAACACTTATGAATGCTAGTTTCTGTACCTGATGAAGGTCAAGTACCATGCTAATCATATATTGCCTATATTATCTCATTTAACCCTAACAGAAACCTTACATTCAGTTTATTTTTATTTTTTTGATTCAGAGTCTTACTATGTCACCTTCAGTAGAGTGCCGTGGTGTCACAACTCACACCAATCTCAAACTCTTGGGCTTAAGTGATTCTTTTGCCTCAGCCTCCCAGTAGCTGGGCCTACAGGCGCCCGCCACAACGCCCGGCTATTTTTTGTTGCAGTTGTCATTGTTTAGCAGGCCCAGGCTGGGTCTGAACCCGCCAGCTTCACTGTACATGGCTGATGCTGTAACCACTATTTACTGATGATGAAGCCAAACTCAGAAAAGAAAGTGAAGTAACTTTTCCATAATTAAACAACCAATAAGTGTGGTACCTAGATTAAAACTCAAGTTTGTCTGATTCCACACTGCTTCTGAAACCAAAAGAAATACATATTTAGATGCTATCCCCTCTGTTATCTCTAACCTTTGTGTAAAGACAAAAGCCAGGGTAAAAACACTCTTCAATTGTTTATACTAAGGCCCCTCTTGGATGAAATGCCCAAGAGCACACCATCGACACTGCAGCCAGCTCCACTCTCAACTGTACCCATAGACACCTACCACACAGCACCTCAGGCTGGGTGAAGAGAGGCCCTCTTACTACACCACTGCTCAATATTTGCCTCACTGCAACCCACATGACTCCCCAGTGCCAAGAAGACTGACACATGTGGCCCGACACTCAGCTGGGCTGACTTTTAATCCAAATGAGGAAGAGGGAGACTAAGGAAATACTCCTGCCTTTCTGAAGGGCTGCAGGCAGCCTGCCCCCAGGCCAAGTGTGAAGCAAGCCCCCTGGGCAAACTCCAGAGTAAATTATTTTCTGACTAATGAATTCCAGATCTCATCTCTCTGCAGGGGTCATTTCCCACTTTTTGTCTCCTCTCATAGCCCCTACCATGAGTACAATGGCAGCCTGGAGAAGGGCCACCTGTCTTCCAAAAGAACATATATAGCTAAATAGGTGAGAGAACGTTTCTGTCATTCTCTTTCTGGGAAACAGCTCCATAGCTAGTAAGAGACACCCAGGGTTGGCTAAGGTGGCTAAGGAACTGCCAAGAAAAGACAAATCTTGTCAGATACTCTGTAGAGAGGAGCTTCAAGAATACAGTGTTGTTTTTTTTTTTTCTTTTCTGTTTAGCAGGCTCAGACTGGGTTCAAACTCACCAGCCCTGGAACATGTGGCCAGCACCCTAACCACTGAGCTAGGGGCACTCCCAAAGAATACAAAGTTTAATAGTATCACTCACACAGTATCCTGTACAAATGTTCCAACCTGGTTTCATTTGTTTCTGGTTCAGAGGCATCTAGTTTAGACAAGAAATAAGGGTTGCTAAAAGGTTGTTTCCTTTTCCTTATAGAGCTTTCTGATGAAATCAAAACACAATGGGGAAGCAGGAGACCCAGCTAAAACACAGAGCAGCCTGGATTCCAGGCCCCCTGACTGCTGCCACAAGTCATCTGCCCACTGTCCTATAGAAAAGCAAGTGACAAACTTAAAAAAGCTTTAAAAGGTCCAAAGTCTAGGAAGTGGAGTGAGAAATTGTTTCAAAAGCTAACACACTGAGAATCGAGCCATAAAGTCGAAGTCCAGAGAGGCAAATAACATCTACCACCAGACCCAACAGACAGCACATACTCGGAGGGTACTTTTGGGCAAGGACACCAAACCCATTCTCTGTAGCATACTCTGGACTTCTGGAGTCTTTCCTCCAGCCTCTCTTAAACTTCTAAGTGTACTATGAGGATACAAACTTTGTGTGCCTTTAGGATCTAAAATATAAGTTACCCATCTCCCAGGAAATATTTTAGGATGAGGTGTCCAAAAAAAAAAAAAAAAAAACATAGGGAGAAAAGATATTTATATATGTAGAAGGTCATGCACAGGCCACTAATGGAAGCCTCTTTCAAAACTCATAAGAAATATTTGATTATACAAATTATGAAAGATTCACCACAAGTTCCATTATTTTCATTCAGTTTACATACCTATTTTAGCCACATATATACACTACTTAAAGACATGCAAAGGCATTCGTACTTACTCTCTGTGACTAAGTCCAAAGGATCCACCATCAGCTTACTCTCCAATCAGCAGCTTGCAAGGAACTCAAGGAACTTACTTTATGAGCCAATAAATCACCTGAAAAATAGTATTTTGAATAACCTACCATTTTACAGAGCCATGATCTAACATGTTTCTTATTCTTACATATGATCCCTGGAACAGGAGGGCTTAAGGGACAAACAGGTACAAATATTAAGCTCTAGCCTGCAGAGTTCAACTTTACAAGAATACAAGCCTGTTTTGTAGCTCAGGTCCTCAATCTAGGTCCAAACAGGAAAATGTCCAGCTAAAAAAGAAAGTAAAGGTTAGTTTAGAGCACAGTAGCTGAAGAGAGAGTTCTTGAGAAGAAAAGCTGCTGTGGAGAGCACTCAGGACATCTGAATATGGCTGTGCAAAAACAAAGCTCTACAAGAATATATTTCTCAACTGCTAATGGTAGTTATCTTGGGGATAGGGATGGAATAAAGGATTGATTTGGCAAGGGAAAGGAGGGGATATTTTCCAGTTTACTCAATGGCACCTGTGTTTTTTGATCCTAAAAATAAAATCAAATATTACTTGTGTCAAGTTTTCAAGAGCCTCAGAGAACATCTACTCCTCACAGCCATGAGGCATCAGTAGCTATACCTTTTGGTGACTCATGCCAAGCAAAGCAATGATGAGTAGTAAATCACATTCAGTGCTGAAACCACACAGCTGGAATGTTCAGGAAAAAATAAGAAAGAAGAACCACAACCCCCACTGAGTAATTATGAGAGATCAAATTAGAAAACTGGCCAGGTGCAGTGGCTCAGCACTCTGGGAGGTTGAGGCGGGTGGATTGTCTTAGTTCACAAGTTCGAGACCAGCCTGAGCAAGAGGAAAACCCTGTCTCTAAAAATAACCAGGTGGGGTGGTGCCTGTGGCTCAAGGAGTAGGACACCAGCCCCATATGCCGAGGGTGGCAGGTTCAAGCCCAGCCCTGGCCAAAAAAAAACTGCAATAAAAATAACCAGGCGTTGTAGCAGGCACCTATAGTCCCAGCCACTCAGGAGGCCAAGACAAGAGGCTCGCTTAAGCCCAAAGCTTGTGGTTGCTGTAAGCTATGATGCCACAGCATTCTACCCAGAGCAACAAAATGAGACTCTGTCTCAAAAAATAAATAAATAAAAGAAGAAAAGAAAAGAAAAGAAAATTCACATAAAGCACAGTGCCTAGCCCGTGATAAACATTTGTACATGATAGATACCACTCTCATTCTTATTGGCACCAAATGATCTGCTCTCCCCCATACTCTTTCACAAGCTGTGATGAAAGGGAAAAAGTACAAGGAGTAGGCAACAATTATTCTACCACAAAATTTCAACTAGGACAAGCAATGCTCTTTTATAAAAGATGTAACTGTCTTGCTATTTAGGAGTTTTTGTGAAATCTACTATATTATCAGTAACTAGACTTTTTTTTTTTACTCTTTTTTTTGTGGTTTTTGGCTGGGGCTGGGTTTGAACCTGCCACCTCCGGCATATGGGACTGGCGCCTTACTCACTGAGCCACAAGCGCTGCCCTAGACTTTTTTTTTTTTTTGAGACAGAGTCTCACTTTGTCACCCTGGATAGAGTACCACAGCATCACAGCTCACAACAACCTCAAACTCTTGGGCTCTAGCGATCCTCTTGTCTCAATCTCCCAAAATAGCTGAGACTACAGGCATCTACCACAATTCCCAGCTATTTTTTAGAGACAAGGTCTCATCTTTGCTCAGGATGGTCTCTAACTCCTGAGCTCAAGTAATCCACTCATTCTGGGCCTCCTAGAATGCTAGGATTACACGTGTGAGCCACCGTGCCTGGCCTAGTAACTAGATTTTTTTACTTGCAGGTATGACTTGGCACTAAAAAGCAATCTAAACGTGCTCTGGAACACTCTAGAAGAAAGAATGTGGTAAGCAAAACCTCTTCCTATTCCCTTGCTTCTGGATATGACAGTTTTTATAACTAGATGGTTGGGATTTCTGAGAATACTGATGAAAAGAGTTAAAAAAGTGACTGTTACTCAGCTAGTGCCTTGATCATGGTTTTTAAAAATCATCAGTTAATAAAAGGAGCCAAAGTGCCTTGAAAAATGTCTGATTCTGACTTGGCGCGTGTAGCTCAAGCGGCTAAGGCACAAGCCACATACATCAGAGCTGGCGGGTTTGAATCCAGCCCTGTCTGCCAAACAACAATGATAACTACAACCAAAAAATAGCCAGGCACTGTGGCGGGCGCCTGTAGTTCCAGCTACTTGGGAGGCCAAGGCAAGAGAATCGCTTAAAGCCCAGGAGTTGGAAGTTGCTGTGAGCTGTGACACCATTCCACCAGGGCGACAGATTGAGGCTCTGTCTAAAAAAGAAAGAAAAGAAAAATGTCTGATTCCAAGAGCTGAAGCAGGGAAAGCAGGAGATGGGTCTGGAATACCTTGTGTTGTCAAAAAGTAAAGAAGTGCTCAAAATTTGAAAGGGACATGTCAAAAGATCATAGGAACTGCCAACATATTTAATAGCAAAACATTAATTTTTTTTCTCTAAGACTGGGAACAAGGATGTCCATACTCTTCCCATTTCTTTTTTGACAGAGTCTTGCTGTCATGTCCTATTGCCTGGGCTAGAGTACAGTGGCATTATCAAAGCTCACTGCAACTACAAACTTGCAGGGCTCAAGGGATCCTCCTGCTTCTGCTTCCCGAGTAGCTGAGACTATTGGCACGCATTACCAGATCTGGCTAATTTTTTCTATTTTTTTGTAGAGATGAAGTCTCACTCTTGCTCAGGTTGGTCTCAAACTTCTGGCCTCAAGCAATCCTCCTGCCTCACCTCCCAGAGTGCTAGGATTACAGTTATAAGCCATATGCCAAGCTACTTTCCCCACTTCTGTTAGACTCTACACTAGAAATACTAACCAGTGAAACATAAGAAAAAGAAATGAAAGATCTACAGTTCTGAACCACCATAAAAAAATCAGGATGGCAGGTTCAAACCCAGCCCTGGCCAAACTGCCAAAAAAAAAGAATCAAAGATCAGGCGGCACCCGTAGCTCAGTGGCTAGGGCGCCAGCCACATACACAGAGGCTGGCAGGCTCGAACCCAGCCTGAGCCAGCTAAAACAACAATGACAACTGTAACAACAACAACGAAATAGCTGGGCGTTGTGGTAGGCGCCTGTAGTCCCATCTGTGTACATCTTTCTCTATAATTTTAATTTCTTTCTTTTTTTTTTTTTAGAGACAGAGTCTCACTTTGTCACCCTCGGTAGAGTCTCATGGAGTCACATAGCTCACAGCAACCTCCAGCTCCTGGGCTTAGGCGATTCTCTTGCCTCAGCCTCCCAAGTAGCTGGGACTACAGGCACCCACCACAACGCCCGGCTAATTTTTGTTGTAGTTTGGCTGGGGCCAAGTTTGAACCCGCCACCCTCAGTATATGGGGGCCGGAGCCCTACTCACTGAGCCACAGGGGCCGCCCTTAATTTCTAAACTATATAAATTACCTAGTCAAAAAACAAATTTAGGTTGTTGGGCACAGTGGCCCATGCCTGTAATTCCAGCACTTTGGGAGGCTGAGGCAGGAGGATTGTATCAATCCAGGAGTATGAGGTTGCAGTTAGCTGTAATAACATCACTACACTCTAGCCTTGGCAACAGAGTAAGACTGTCTCAAAAATAAATAAATAAAATTTTATTTTTTATTTTTAAATTTGAAGCAGAGTCTCACTATGTTGCCCTTGATAGAGTACTATGGTGCCATAGCTCACAGCAACCTTCAACTCTTGGGCTTAAGTGATTCTCTTGCCTCAGCTTCCTAAGTAGCTGGGACTACAAGTGCCAGCCACAATGCTCGGCTATTTTTTGTTGCAGTTGTTTAGCTGGCCCAGGCCAGGTTCGAACCCACCACCCTTGGTGCATGTAGCTAGCTCCATAACCACTGTGTTACAGGTGCTGAGCCTAAAATTATATTTTAAAATGAAAATTTGATTTATGCATTTCTTTGCTATTTTTTTTTTCTAATTTTCTAACTTTCTTTTCCAGAATAAAATCTCTTTGACAACAGGGACTTCTTTTTTTCCTTTTTTGTGACAGTCTCATTTTGTTGTCCCAGGCCAAAGCTTGCCTTGGTTATAGACCAGCTCATAGCAACCTCAAACCCCTGCCTTCAAGCAATCCTCCTGCCTCAGCCTGCCAAGCGGTTGGGATTACAGGCACCTGCCACAACAGCCAGCCAACTTTTTTCCATTTTTAGTAGAGACAGGGTCTCACTCTTGCTCAGGCTGGTCTGGAACTCCTGAGCTCAAGGGATCTTCATGCCTAACCTCCCAGAGTGCTAGGATTATAGGCTTGATCCACTGCTGCTGAGAACAAGAACCTTTTCACACAGTGTACACTCAGCCCCAGAACTGTAATTGAAACGCATTAAAAATTTGCTGAGTAAGTTGGGCGGCGCTTGTAGCTCAGTGAGTAGGACGCTGGCTGCATATACTGAGGGTGGTGGTTTTGAACCCTGCCCCGGCCAAACGGCAAGAAAAAAATAGCCTGGTGTTGTGGCAGGCACCTATAGTCCCAGCTACTCGGGAAGCTGAGGCAAGAGAATCGCCTATGCCCAAGAGCTAGAGGTTGCTGTGAGCTGTGATGTTACAGCACTCTAGCAAGAGCGACAAATAAATAATAATTTGCTGAATAAGTAAATGCATCTACAACAGCTATGACCAGGGGTTCTCAACAACCCACAGGAACTGTATTAAAGGGCCACAGCATTAGGAAGGTTGAGAACCACTGAGCTAAAGAAAAAGCAAACTTTCTCCTACTCTCTTACACTTACAACACCAACACAAAATACTTCTCCTCCGGTCAACAAAATGTGTAGGGGAGGTCACACATGAAGGAATTCTCCAGAGGCCACCAGCTGGGTATTCTATAATTCAATTCAGTTCTGACATAGTGTCAGATCCCACAAGACTGCTCCTACTTCAGATGCCCATCACAAGCCCCAGGTTGTGACCTGTGCTTCTGACTGATTTGCTGCAAAATCAGGGTTGCTACAACTCCCTTTTCAGGTTCAATTAATCTTCTAGAGTGGCCCACAGATCTCAGGGAAACATTATACTTAGATTTACCCATTTATTATGAGGGATATTACAAAGAATGCAGATGAATAGCCAGATGGATGAGACAGAGCAAGGCATATGGGAAGGAGCTCAAAGCTTCTGTTTTCCCCAGCAGTGCCACCCTCTAGGTACATCTAAGTATTCGGCATTCCAATTTTCCAAACCTGTCCTCTGTGATTTTATGGATTTTATTAAGTAGGTAAAAGACTGATTAAATCACTGGCCATTGGTGATCAGCTCAACCTTTGGCTCCACTCCCCTTCCCAGAGGTTGGGAGGTGGGACTGAAAGATCCAACCCACTAATCAAGTGGTTAGTTCCCCTGGAAACCAGCTCCCCATCAGGAGGCTAACCAGGAGCCTCCCCAACCCCAACAACTGCCATCTCATTAGCATACAAAAAGACGCTTATCACTTAGAAGTTCTAAGAGTTTTAGAAGCTAGGTGCTAAGAACCAGGGGCAGAGACCAAATATATACCATATTTTGCCATGTATAATGCAGTCCTATATATAATGCATACCCATGTTTTTGGTCCAAACTTTCAGGAAAAAAAATCTTTTTAATTTTTTAATTCAAATTTGTTTATATTTATATACTTGTTTTTCTATTATAAAGGAATTTTAGCATTTTTTTTTTTTTTGTTTGGTTTTTGGCCAGGGCTAGGTTTGAACCTGCCACCTCCGGCATATGGGACCGGCTCCCTACTCCTTGAGCCACAGGTGCCGCCCGAATTTTAGCATTTTTTTAAAAATATTATGGTACAAGAAACTTTATGTGAAATAATTACAAAACATAAGAAAAAAGAGCAGTACAAGACGGCTGGGCGAGGTGGCTCACACTTATAATCCTAGGACTCTGGGTGGCTTAGGCAGGTGGATTGCTTGAGCTCAGTTGAGACCAACCTGAGAAAGAGGGAGACCAAGTCTCTAAATAAAATAAAAAAATAGCCAGACTTTGTGGCAGGTGCCTGTAGTCCCAGGCACTTGGGAGGCTGAGGTAACAGAATTGCTTGAGCCCGGAGTTTGAGGTTGCTGTGAGCTAGGCTGGTGCCATGCCATTCTACCTGGGGCCACAAAGTGAGACTCTTATCCCATTTAAAAAAAAAAAAAAAAGTAGGCTGGGAACCAATAGCTCAGTGAATGGGGTGCTGGCCACATACACAAAGGCTGGTGGGTTCGAACCTGGCCGGGCCTGCTAAACAACAATGACAACTGCAACCAAAAAGTGGCCGGGCGTTGTGGCAGGCGCCTGTAGTCCTGGCTACTCTGGAGGCTCAGGCAAAAGAATCGCATAAGCCCAAGACTTTGAGGTTGCTGTGGGCTGTGGCACCACGGCACTCGACCAAGGGTGACACAGTGAGATTCTGTCTCAAAAAAAAGTAACAAATTTATGATATTTATGTATCCCAGAAGGCCAAGAGCTATTCATCACTTTCAATATCAGAAGTATTATCTTCTTCAGTTTCTACATTACAGTTGTCTTCTGAAGAGCCACTTTCCTCATCCTGGTAAATTTCATCATCCTTGGTTCCGCTGAAGCCTCATTTTAAAAAATAATTTCACAACCACATACAAAAAGATACTTATCATTTAAGAGTTCTAAGAGTGTTAGAAGCTGTGTGCTGTTCCTTAACAGGATCTTATCACAAACCTTGGTGATGAATGCTTTATTGACTCTGCCTGGAGGTGTTAAATCATTAGGAGCTGACTGTATCCACAATGTCCACTCTTTCTTCATTAGGGTCTTAAAGGACTTGTTTATTAACAAGTCAAGAGGTTGGCTGGTTAGCTCACAGCAAGTTGGAGGTTTCCTCAGTACTGCCTTCTGCCTTGCCATCAGAAGAAGCTTTCCTTCCTATTGCCTCCACAGTCTGATGACAATCTCTGTGGAGGAAGTCCAAAGTGTCTCTTGGCAGCTCTACTGCCATGCTCTTTAGCATATTTAATAAGTGTTAGCTTGTGATATACAGGGCAGGGCCTGTGGCTCAGTGAGTAGGGCACTGGTCCCATATACCGAGGGTGGTGGGTTCAAACGCAGCCCAGGCCAAACTGCAACAAAAAATAGCTGGGCATTGTGGCGGGTACCTGTAGTCCCAGCTACTTGGGAGGCTGAGGCAAGAGAATCGCCTAAGCCAGGAGTTGGAGGTTGCTGTGAGCTGTGATGCGACAGCACTCTACCGAGGGCAACAAAGTGAGACTCTTAAAAAAAAAAGCTTGTGATATACAAAAACCATTTCAACATTTTCCAAGGTATTTCCCAATAATTCTTTTAAAAATCTCACCTAAAGTGTACAAAGATTATGTCACTCTTTGTTGGCTGAAATTGCTTTCACTGCAAGTTCAACAAAACTGATTACCACATTCCATGCATAATGTGCATCCTTATTTTTTCCTCAAAATTTTGGCAAAAATAGGCACACTATACATGGCAAGATACAGTATTTATTAATTATATCACAATATCACAGCAGCAAAGCCAGAAGTTGGGTTCTGCCTATTCCACAAGCTGTCCCCTCAAGCCACCACCTCCTTGTTGCTACTTCCTTACTTGGTGCACAAACTCTGCCACAGTTACACCCAACTCTTTCAGTTGTGCCTATTCCTCCTCTGGAGGCCAACTCCAAAATCCTCCACAGTCCCTCTTCCCCCACATCAAACCAATCTGCTCTCACAAGTACAACTATTATCTGTGGAACAGTCATTGTGCAGACTTGATCTCTCTCACACTTCATGTCTACACCACCAACGGCCTGTTCTATCATCCCTAATGCATGTCCCACCACTTCAATCCAGCTTGTGAAATTATAATAGCTTTCCACTCCTGACCCTCCAATTTCTTTCTTTCTCCAAACTATATAAAAGACAACTTCAGTCATTTTTGCCTTCTTCCTTTTTTCCCAAAGCCAAACCAGTCTTGAAACTTAAGAGAATCTTTCTTCTTAGCATTCTTCCTCCTTTATTATTTGGACTACCATTCCAGATCTGGACTTACCGAATAGCATCCAGACCAAAGCCCGTGTCTCTAGGGTGTGTCCTTCCTAATTCCATCCTGCAGGTAACCCCCAGATTAACTTTACTCAAATATTGCTTGATCAGGTCAGAATCCCTTTTCAAATATTGCCCATGAGTACTCATTAGACATCCTGGTGGCCCACCAACCACCTTCATCAGAATAACCCGGGGACCAGATTCCTAAAACTCACCTTCGGAGATGATTCAGTTGGTGTGAAGTAGGGCTAGCAATCTGCATTTTTAAAAAACATTCCAGACGACTGTTATGTAAGTTAATAAATCCAGATTTCTCAGCATGAGACCAAAGACCCCCCTCCCATGGTCTGCCTCTTTTTTTTTTTTTTTTTTTCCCTCAAGGCTATTTCCAGTTCCTCCAACTTTGAACTCTTCTGTAGGAACTGTGCTGGTCTTACATTAAACTTCTGAAGTAAACCTTTTATTTTATTTTATTTTTTCTTGTAGAGACAGAGTCTCACTGTACCGCCCTCGGGTAGAGTGCTGTGGAGTCACGCAGCTCACAGCAACCTCTAACTCCTGGGCTTATGCGATTCTCTTGCCTCAGCCTCCCGAGCAGCTGGGACTACAGGCGCCCGCCAGAATGCCCGGCTATTTTTTTGTTGCAGTTTGGCCGGGGCTGGGTTTGAACCCGCCACCCTCGGCATATGGGGCCGGCGCCCAACTCACTGAGCCACAGGCGCCGCCGCCTGAAGTAAACCTTTTAAATGTCTGTCTGCGGGACTTTACTCTGCTAAGCCTCTTCCTTCTGAATTCCTTATCATATTTTATTTACCTTTTCTTTTCTTTTTTGTTCCGAGATAGAGTCTTGCTTTGTGGCCCTCAGTAGAGTGCCTCTAGCATCATAGCTCACGGCAACCTCAAACTCTTCGCTCTTTGGCTCAAGCAATCCCCTTGCCTCAGCCTCCAGAGTAGCTGGGACTACAGGCCCCTGCCACAACACTCAGCTATTTTTATTATTATTATTTTTTTTTTTGTAGAGACAGAGTTTCACTTTATTGCCCTCGGTAGAGTGCCGTGGCATCACACAGCTCACAGCAACCTCCAACTCCTGGGCTTAGGTGATTCTCCTGCCTCAGCCTCCCGAGTAGCTGGGACTACAGGCGCCCGCCACAGCGCCCAGCTATTTTTTTGTTGCAGTTTGGCCGGGGGTGGGTTTGAACCCGCCACCCTCGGCATATGGGGCCGGCACCCTGCTCACTGAGCCACAGGCGCCGCCCACTCAGCTATTTTTAGAGATGGGCTCTTGCTCTTGCTCAGGCTGGTCTCAAACTCATGAGCCCAAGCAATCTACCCATCTCAGCCTCCCAGAGTGCTAGGATTACAGGTATGAGTCACAGCACCCAGCCCATCTATTTACCTTTTCCAGATCTACCTCAAATCCTACTCTCTCCATAAGCACCTGCTATGTATTTCTCTCATTTGATACTTTGCCAAGGGTATCTCATACCACTGGTTCCCTCTCCACATGGATACGCCCCATAAGCTCCATAATGGTTTTTATGGGAAATCCCTGCATACCTGTAACAGACAAATGTAAAGCCATTCTGACAGAAAGGAGGTGGGAAAAGCCCTGGCCCAGTTTACCTTCCTCTTTTGCCCAAGTTTCTTCCCTAACAACTTCGTGGGGTACTAAGATTTCCTAGAACAAATTTTTTTAGAATAATTGACTTGAGGATGATAGATATGTTTGATGTAAATTATACTTCCACAGAATTGTTAAAAATAAAACAAAAAAACTGAATAAAGGGATAAGAGTAAATGGTAAGGAATTGCAGACTTGGACAGATAAACAAAATAGCCTTAAACATGCCTTTCTTGCCTGTAGTCCCAGCTACTTGGGAGGCTGAGGCAGGAGAATCGCTTAAGCCCAGGAGCTGGAGGTTGCTGTGAGCTGTGTGAGGCCACGGCACTCTACCGAGGGCCATAAAGTGAGACTCTGTTTCTACAAAAAAACAAACAAGAAAAAAAAAACATGCCTTTCTTTCCATTGGCATGGCTGGCTCAGCCAAGCCTTTAACCCTCCTTATCAAGTGTGGGATGTCCCTGGCTCCAGATCCTCCCCCTTCTAAAGCACCTAGTCCAGGAATGTGAACATCCTACTTTGTCATCTTTGTACAGCATTCTGAAACTGCCTATCAAGTTCTGTCCTCTAGTCTTTAAGGGATAGACCTGCCTCAAGTTTCCTTCTTATGTGAGGATGAGTGATTAGTAGCCTACGTTAGAGAATCTATTGCTTTTGTCTCAACCACTAAGTCTCCAGGGGCCAGTCCCGGACAAACTTGGACAGGTATCTATTTCTAGAGAAAGCAACTATTCATTACCCACTGATTAAATCACTCTCCTGTATTATAATAAGGAAGTGTAGCTCTTGAGATCTGCAGTTTCCTTTTCTTCCTCCATCTAGCCATTTCCCTTGGTCCCCAGGGGAACTCAGAATATCAGAAATTGTTCGGTCTACAATCCACAAGATCTCTGATGAGATCCTCAATTGCTCAATGGTTGTATTAGAAGACACTGACTTGCCAGGAACCAAACCAAAAGGGAAGAGTGTAGGAATCAGATTCATTGCCTCTTATGAGATAAATCCCAAGCTGTATCTCCCTAAAGAAAGCTGGAGGAGCAATCAACTTTTTTTTGGAGGGGGCACAGAGTCTCACTCTGTTGTCCAGATAGAGTGCTGTGGTGGTCATCACAGCTCACAGCAACCTCAAACTCCAGGGTTCAAGCAATTCTCCTGCCTCAACTCCCCAAGTAGCGAGGACTACAGGCACCTGCCACAATACCTGGCTAATTTTTCTATTTTTGGTAGAGACAAAGTCTCACTCTTGCTCAGGCATGAGCCACTGCACCAGGCTGAGCAATCAACTTCTTCTTTTTTTTTTTTTTTTTTTAGAGACAGAGTCTCACTGTACCACCCTTGGTAGAGTGCCGTGGCGTCACACGGCTCACAGCAACCTCTAACTCTTGGGCTTACGCGATTCTCTTGCCTCAGCCTCCCGAGTAGCTGGGACTACAGGCGCCCGCCACAACGCCCGGCTATTTTTTTTTTGGCCGGGGCCGGGTTTGAACCCGCCACCCTCAGCATATGGGGCCGGCGCCCTACTCACTGAGCCACAGGCGCCGCCCAGCAATCAACTTCTTAAAGGCCTACTGAGAGAGGAAAGTCTTCAGCTCTAGTGAGAAGGATCAGTACACAAGTTAAGATCAGTGAAGTCACAGGCAGCTCTTGCAGAACACAACAAATTGAGTAAGCAAACCTGAGGAAAAGATACAGGTTACAGCAGCTAGAGCTGAGGGAGGCAAATCTACAAATTACTGCAAAGTGAAACAGTTAAAGTCTTTATATAATTGGGTGACTACTTCTCCTGAAACTTTCACCTTATCAGCTTCAAAAGGGAACCTCTTTCCCTTTTCTCAGGTGAGCTCTAGAGCAGTAGTCTGCAGACCCTGAAGGGACCCTGAGACCCTTTGGGGGGTTCTCCTAGGTGAAAACTATGGTCCAGGCATGGTGGCTCATGTCTGTAATCCTAGTAAATTGGGAAGCCAAGGAAGGAGAATTGCTTCAGGCCAGGAGGTTATGATCACCCCGAACAAGAGCAAAATCCATCTCTACTAAAAATAGAAAAATTAGGAGCGATGGGTTCAAGCCCCAGACAAAAACTGCAAAAAGAAAGAAAAGAAGAAAAATTACGCAGGGCACAGTGGCTCACAACTGTAATCCTAGCACTCTGGGAGGCTGAGGCGAGTGGATTGCCTGAGCTCAGGAGTTGGAGATCAGTGTGAGAAAGAGCAAGACCTAATCTCTAAAAACAGCAGGGCATTGTGGCAAGCCCCTGTAGTCCCAGCTACTAGGGGGCTGAGGCAAGAGGATCACTTGAGCCTAAGAGTTAGAGGTTGCTGTGACCTACAACACCATGGCACTCTAGCAAGGTTGACAAAGGGAGACTCTGTCTCAAAAAAAAAAGTTGTATTAAATCTCAGTCCTTTAGTATGCATCTTAATATTCTGTGTGATTAAATGAGAAATACATACATAAAACATGTTGCATACAGAAGATGGTTGTCTAACTACAGCACGTATGTGACTGAAAGAATGAATGACACATAAGTGATAGTTATTCAGACATTGGTATTTGGCAAAGCTTCCAGAAAATGAAACAAAGTGATCCTGTTACTTCAAGGAAAATAATGACAGTATTTGTTGCCAGGGATAAAATGTGAACTTTCAAGAGAAAATTAGGATTTTGAAAGAGGAGGAAAGGGGAATCATGGCAGCTATGGTTTGCACTGTTGTAGGGAGAAAAAAGTTGACAAGCTTGGTAACAGCTTCTGTTTCACGCATCCTGACTCTTACTCAGTGCCGTGGAACAGAGGTTGTTCACAGTACAAACAGGTAACCAGCAATGAGGACATGCCTATTGCGATGGAAAATCTTTATAAGGAGCCTCTTAAGAAATGTATTTTGTGTGGAAAACGTGTATATTATAAGAATGTACAGTTTTTGTCCCAGTTTATTTCTCCATTTACTGGATGCATTTATGGAAGGCACATAACAGGTCTTTGTGGGAAGAAACAGAAAGAAATCACAAAAGCGATTAAAAGAGCTCAAAAATGAGGTTTATGCCAGTTACATATAAGGATCCTGCGTATCTCAAAGACCCTAGAGTTTGCAACATCAAGTATTGGGAATAAGTGACATGTTACCACCAATAAACTTACTTTACAGTAAAAAAAAAAAAAAAGGGAAATTAGAATTTTGGCAAAACTAAATCTGCCACCATGAGCTTGACAGCTTCCCAATACTTAACTCTTTTTGGAAGAGATTGTGATAATATATAGATGATTTTTTGATATTGTAAATAAACTGTGGCACTGTGGAAGACCTGCATAACTCAACGCAGCAGTATTTTCCAAATACAATCATGTGCTGCATAAAGACATTTCACTCAATGACAGATAGACCATACATACCGGTGATTTTCAACTGGGATGCCATGGCACACTGGTTATGCTGTGAGAGGATCTCAGATGTGCCGCAAAAAATTTTAAAGATCATTAATTGAGGCTCGGCGCCCGTAGCTCAGTGAGTACAGTGCCAGCCACATACACCGAAAGTGGCGGATTTGAGCCTGGCCCCAGCCTGCTAAACGACAACAGCAACCAAAAAAAAAAAAAAAAAAAAAATGGCCAGGTGTTGTGGCGGGTGCCTGTAGTCCCAACTACTTGGAAAGCTGAGGCAAGAGAATCACTGGAGTCCAAGAGTTTGAGGTTGCTGTGAGCTGTGACGCCATGGCATTCTACCAAAGGCAACACAGTGAGACTGTCTCAAAAAAAAAAAAAAAGATCAAAATCAACATAATGTAAGTGTGCCACGAGATAAAAAAGGTTGAAAAACACCAATATATAGATAGGATGGTGGTCCCATATAAAATACTACCATATTTTTATTGTACCTTTTCTATGTTTAAATATGTTTAGATACACAAACACTTACCATTGTGTTATAATTGCCTATAGTATTCAGTACAATAACATGCTATACAGATTTAGTAGATCAGGAGCATTAGACTAGACGAGTGTTTGTCAACCTTTTTTATCTTAAGGCACACTTGAACCTACAGTTAAACTTCTGCAAAGCTCTTAAATTATGTTGATTAAAAAAAAAGAATATACTTACTGTGCTTTGAACTTCTTTTAAAAATAATTTCATTAATGATCTTTAAAATTTTTCACAGCAAACCTAAGATCCTTTCATGGCACACTGGTTTCAAATCACTGACTTAGGTTAAAAATGTTATGCTAGGCTCGGCACCTGTAGCTCAGTGGTTAGCGTGCCAGTCACATACACCGGAGCTGGCAGGTTGGAACTCAGCCCAGGCCTGCCAAACAACAATGACAACTCCTACAACAACAACAAAAAAAAACCAGCTGAGCATTGTGGCGGGCGCCTGTAGTCACAGCTACTTGGGAGGCTGAGGCAAGAGAATCACTTAAACCCAAGAGTTTGAGGTTGCTGTGAGCTGTGACACCACAGCACGCTATCAAGGGTGACATAGTAAGACTCTGTCTCAAAAAAACAAAAAAGTTATGTTAGTAATTGGCTTATTATTTTTTTTTTTTTTGAGACAGAATCTCACTTTGTCACCCTTGGTAGAGTGCCACCGTGTCACAGCTCACAGCAACTCTTGGGCTCAAGAGATCCTCTTGCCTCAGTTTTTCTATTTTTTTTTTTTAGTAGCGACAGGGTCTTGCTTTTGCTCAGGCCGGTCTCGAGCTCATGAGCTCAAGCTATCTGCCTGCCTCGGTCTCCAGAGTGCTAGGATTACAGGCATGAGCCACTGCACATGGCCTGGCTTATTATTTCTATTATTAGTTTTTAATATGATAAATATTGATATATATAGCCTACATTTAAAAAACATTAAGTGGGCTGGGTGCGGTGGTTCTAGCCTACAATCCCAGCACTATGGGAGGCCAAAGCCGGTGGATTGCCTAAGCTCACAGGTTCAAGACCAACCTGAGCAAGAATGAGACTCCCACCTCTAAAAATATTCAGCCATGGGCGGTACCTGTAGCTCAATGGGTAGGGCACTGGCCACATACACCAAGGCTGGCGGGGTGGAACCCGACCCAGGTCTACTAAAACAACAATGACAAGTGCGACAACAACAAAAATAGCTGGGTGTTGTGGTGGGCACCTGTAAGTCCCAGCTACTTGGGAGGCTGAGGCAAGAAAATCACTTAAGCCCAAGAGTTTGAGGTTGCTGTGAGCTGTGATGCGACAGCACTCTACTGAGGGTGAAACAGTGAGACTCTGTTTCAAAATAAATAAATAAACAAATAAAAATAGCTGGGCATTGTGGTGGGTGCCTGTAGTCCCAGCTACTTGAGAGGCTGAGGCAAGAGAATTGCTTGAGCCTAAGAGTTTAAGGTTGCTGTGAGCTATGATGCCATAGCACTCTACCAAGGGTGACAAAATGAATCTCTGTCTCAAAGAAAAAACAACAATTTAAGATCTCAAAGAGCTTTTTTTTTTTTGTAGAGACAGAGTCTCACTTTATCGCCCTCAGTAGAATGCCGTCGCGTCAGCAGCCTCCCACTCCTGGGCTTGGGCAATTCTCTTGCCTCAGCCTCCTGAGTAGCTGGGACTACAGGCATCCGCCACAACGCCTCGCTACTTTTTGTTGCATTTTGGCCGGGGCCAGATTCAAACCTGCCACCTTCGGTATAGGGGGCCAACGCCCTACCCACTGAGCCGCAGGCACCACCCTCAAAGACCTTTTTGACATACATAAAAGAGTCCTGAGTCCAAAGAGTATGGTAACTGCTGGTCTAGAGAAGCACTGCCTGTCCAGGATATCCACAAGGGCTCTGAAGGGCAAGGTCCTTTGTATTTCAAGGCCTAAGAGAAACAGCACTCTCAGTATTTATTCCCATTTCTGCCAGAAAAAAGGGTGAGAAATTCAGGGCATTAAAGAAAAACCTTTTCTCTGTATATCAATGACAGCCCAAAGCTCCTGATCTCAGGCTAAAATCCAGGGAGACTATGATAGACAATCCCTAGGTGATAGAGAAGATCTAGTAGAAAAGATAAACCCAACTCCAGAAGATAAGTATCAGCTAGACTCTGAAATTAAGGCTTCATTTAGATAGTTTTTCAGCAAGTGACAACTTTCCATCCACACAATCATTTTTGTATTTGGTTATGTCTTCTTTGTCTCCTTCCTTCTCTTTTTCCCCCTACCCACCATTTGAATGCTGGTGTTCCTCTGCATTCAGTCCTTTCTCTTTGCTTGTCACGTAGTAAACACTCAACTAGTAGTACCTGCAGTTCTCATTACACTTGAGCCATCTCTTCCATCCCACTTCAACCAACTCCCTACATTTTTAATTCATTCATCACTCAGACCGCTGTCATAATTTCCAGACCTACAGACCTAAAGAACGACCTCCTCGGTCTTTCTACCTGGATGTGCTGCTGCACAGCTACTATGTGGTCACTCAGGTCAGAAAACTGAGATCATGGCTCGGCACCCTTAGATCAGTGGTTAGGGCACTGGCCACACACACCGAAGCTGGCCTGGGCCTGCTAACCAATAATGACAACCACAACAAAAAAATAACCAGGCTTTGTGGCAGGTACCTGTGGCCCCAGCTACTTGGGAAGCTGAGGCAAGAGAATCACTAAAGCCCAAGAGTTTGAGGGTTTTTTTTATTTGTGAGCTGTGACATCATGGCACTCTACCGAGAGCTACATAGTGAGACTCTTGTTTTGAAAAAGAAAAAAAAAAGGAAGCCTGGGATCATTCTAAACTGTTCCTTGTCCCACTCTCCCAGGTCTACTCTGCCACCAGACTTTGTCAATTCTACCACCTTTAACACCTCTCTCCATTCCCACTACAGCAGTCATAAACTTCTTCATTTCTAGCCTGAACCTCTATAACAGTTTTCTCATTGGATCCCTGCCTCCAGTCTAAAATCCTTCCTATTCAACCCACACACTGACACTACAGTAATCTCTTTTTTTCTTTTTTCACTACAGTAATCTCAAACACAAATCTGATGTTATTTTCCTAATTATCTTTCTGTGGTTTTCCTGAAATATACTCAAATGATTTGACTACACAATCTCCAAAAGAATTTTCAAAACCATGCATTCTTTTTTTTGAGACAGAGTCTTACTATGTCGCCTGTCATAGACTGCCATGGCCTCACAGCTCACAGCAACCTCAAACTCCTGAGCTTAAGTAATTCTCTTGCCTCAGCCTCCCAAGCAGCTGGGACCACAGGCACCGGCCACAGTGCCCGGCTATTTTTCTGTGGTAGTTGTCCTTGTTGTTTGGCAGGCCTGGGCCAGGTTCGAACCCGCCAGCTCTGGTTTATGTGGCTGGTGACCTAGCTGTTGAACTATAGGTGCCGAGACCAAAACCATGTATTCTTTACACAAATTGAAGTTGACATCTAAAATTTTTCATCACAAAAAAAATTACAAAATAACAATTTTCGGGCGGTGCCTGTGGCTCAGTGGGTAGGACGCCACCCCCATATACCCAGGGTGGCGAGTTCAAACCCAGCCCGAACCAAACTGCAACAAAAAATAGCAGGGCATTGTAGCAGGTGCCTGTAGTCCCAGCTATTCGGGAGGCTGAGGCAAGAGAATCGCCTAAGCCCAAGAGTTGGAGGTTGCTGTGAGCTGTGGTGCCACAGCACTTTACTGAGGGCAACAAAGCAAGACTCTGTCTCTAAAAAAAAAAAAAAATTTTCATCACAGGTTTAAACAAGTTTATTTTTTTGTTGTTTTTTTTTGAGGCAGAGTCTTACTTTGTTGCCCTTGGTAGAGTGCCATGGCATCACAGCTCACAACTCTTGGGCTTAAGCGATTCCGTTGCCTCAGTCTCCCAAGTAGCTGGGACTACAGGCGCCTACCACAATGCCCAGCTATTTTTAGAGATGAGGATTCCCTCTGGCTTAGGCTGGTCTTGAACTCATGAGCTCAGGCAATCCACCCAACTCTGCCTCCAAGAGTGGTAGGATTACAGGCGTGAGCCACCTCGCCCAGCCAACAAGTTTATTTTTTAAGAGGAGGTACAAAATATTAAAGATATTGTAAAAAAGGAGTAAGTTAAAGATTACCTGTAAGTGGAATATTTTGTGAACTGATTTTATAAAAGACGTTTTAACTATCTTTTTTGTTTGTTTTTGAGACAGAGTCTCACTATGTCACCCACAGTAGAGTGCCATAGCGTCACAGCTCGCAGCAACCTCCAACTCTTAGGCTTAAGCAATTGTCTTGCCTCAGCCTCCCACATAGCTGGGACTACAGGCACCCACCACAACACACAGCTATTTTTTTGTTGTTATTGTAGTTGTCATTGTTGATGGCAGGCCTGGGCCAGGTTGGAACCCACCAGCCCCAATGCAAATGGCTGGCACCCTAGCTGCTGAGCTAAAGGCACCGAGCCCATTTTAACTATCTTAATGAATAACACACACACAAACTAAGTCTCTTAAGCATTTTTATGCAAGTTTTATTTAAAATAGCTTTAAAGGCTGGGCACAGAGGCTCATGCCTGTAATCCTAGAACTCTAAGAAGCCAAGGTGGGCTGATCTCTTGAGCTCAGGAATTCAAGACCAGCCTGAACAAAAGCAAGATTCCATCTCTAAAAAATAGCCGGGCAAGGGCAGCGCCTGTGACTCAGTGAATAGGGTGCCGGCCCCACATACCAAGGGTGGCAGGTTCAAATCGGGCCCAGGCCAAACTGCAACAACAACAAAAAATAGCCAGACCCATATAGCTATGGGTGGTGGGTGCCTACTAGTCACAGCTACTTGGGAGGCTAAGGCAAGATAATTGCTTAAGCCCAAGAATTTGAGTTTGCTGTGAGCTATGATGTCACAGCACTCAACTGGGGGCAAGAAAGTGAGACTCTTGTCTCAAAAAAAAAAAAAGAAAGAAAGAAAGAAAAAGAAAAGAAAAAATAGCTTTAAAAGCCTATATTCCCCAAAAAACATTCTAGTTGCATTTAATTGGTTTGGGTTTTTTTGTTTGTTTGCTTTTTTTGGAGACAGAGTTTCACTTTGTAGCCCTCAGTAGAGTGCCGTAGTGTCACAGCTCACAGCAACCTCCAGCTCTTGGGCACAGGCAATTCTCTTGCCTCAACCTCCCGAGTAGCTGGCACTACAGGCTCCTGCCACAACACCCAGCTATTTTTTGTTGCAGTTTGGCAGGGGTAGGGTTTGAATCCTCGACCCTTGCTATTCTACCCTCGTATACGACCCTCGCTATATGGGGCTGGCACCCTATTCACTGAGCCACAGGCACCGCACAGGGCAATTTTATTTTTATTTATTTATTTATTTTTTATTTTGGAGACAGAGCCTCAAGCTGCCGCCCTGGGTAGAATGCTGTGGTGTCATAGCTCACAGCAACCTCCAACTCCTGGGCTTAAGCGATTCTCCTGCCTCTGCCTCCCAAGTAGCTGGGACTACAGGTGCCCACCACAATACCTGGCTATTTTTTGGTTTCAGCTCATTGTCATTTGGCAGGCTGGGCTGGATTCAAACCCGCCAGCTCAGATGTATGTGGCTGGCACCTTAGCCTCTTGAGCCACAGGCGCTGAGCCAAGTAAGGGCAATTTTAGAAAAGAATTCATTTAGAAGCTGAAGAACAGAAATTTATTCACCTAAATCTATATGTGCAAGCATAATCCTTGAAAGTCTTGGTCTCTGATTTCCCTAGCTTGAAAACCACTGCTCTGGAGGGTACAGTTCTAACTCAGGAAAACATCTAAGGCCCTTTGTGATCAAATCCCTATTAATTTCCCTCTTCCTATTTGTCACTGAATGGTTCCCTCTGAACTCAGCTCAGGTCTGTCAAACTGTTTCCAGTTCCTTTTCAGGTTTTGCTGTATCTTTTTAAAGACCATATGTATCTGGAATGTCCTTCCACCTCTTTATTCCCAGGAAATACTTGACAATTTTCCAAGGCTTAGTTCAGTCCAGTCAATAAGTAGCTGGTAACCAGCTGGGCACCAAAGGAGTGCTTTTAATGCAAACAGAGTCTCAGTATGCTTCAAGAAATGCAAGAATGGGATGGAACACTGTCCTCAAGGGTCCTACAGAAGCAAGTTGATTGGCCAAATCACACGTGCTGAAATCAGGAGGTGCCTGTGGCTCAGTGGGTAGGGCACCGGCTCCATATACCAAGGATGGCAGGTTCGAACCCGGCCCTGGCCAAATTGCAACAAAAAAAATAGCCAGGCATTGTGGCCCAGCTACTCGGGAGACTGAGGCAAGAGAATCGCCTTAGTCCAGGAGTTGGAGGTTCCTGTGAGCTGTGACGCCACGGCAATCTACCGAGAGTGATAAAGTGAGACTGTCTCTAAAGGAAAAAAAAAAAGTGCTGAAATTAAGGAAGATGTGATTTGAAGTATTAGAGAAAGCAGCGATGATTCCATAAAGGAAGGATTAAAATACTTCCTAGATCCAAAATGAGAATGTGAAGACCAGGAGGAATAGGGATGTCATTCTTCAAGTCCAGGTTAACTAACTATCTCTCTTCCCTTCTATTGACACAGGGTTCTCCCACTGATGACTGGATAGGAACCCCCCATTTTCTAGGGAGAAGTGGACTCAGAAATCCACCTCATTACAGGCCCTGTTCCTAGGCACGTATTTATTTAAAGCACGTAAAAACCAGCCTGACCAGAGTTCTGCCTAAGGTGCTACTTCTGGAGCAGAGAACACATCCTAAATCAGAGGCTGCCCCTCCCAAAACAGAGAACACACCTAAGCTGGGACTACATTTCTACACAAGGACAGTTTTAAAATTAACTTATGCCCCCCAAACCCTTGCACCAAACAGTTGTGACTTTCCATCTTCTCAAGCCCGCCCCACCTCCACCCACAGGATAGAAAAGCTGTAGATAAACTCCTAAACAGAATGCCCAAATGGGCTACCTACTTGGGAACCCCCCCCTTTGGCTTGCCAAAGGCTCTGACTTTCTTTCTCCACTTATTTATCAATAAAATCTGTCCTTTTACTTATTTGCATGGTCAGTGGGTTCATTCTTAGAATCTCTGAGACCAAGAACCCAGCAGAAAGAGATTCCGCCTACACTAACAGAGCACACACAACAAATGCTTGTTTATTTGATGAAAAATTTCCCCTAGATTCCGTGAAAACATATTCGTTTGTATCCCCTTAATGCTTTCCATAGAACCCTGACACAAGAAATATCTGCTGATGTTTATCGAAAATCATTTAGAACAGGCCAGGCACGATGGCTTACGCCTGCAATCCTAGCACTCTGGGAGGCTGAGGTGGGAGGATCCTTTGAGCTCAGGAGCTGGAGATCAGCCTGAGCAAGGGCGAAACCCCCTCTCTTCCAAAAATAGAAAAATTAGCCCTGTGTCTATGGCAGATGTCCTGTATTCCCAACTACTCAGGAAGCTGATGAAGGAGGATCGCATGAGCCCAGGAGTTTTAGATTGCTGTTAGCTTGGCTGATGCCATGGCACTCTAGCTTGGGCAACATAGAGAGACTTTGTCTCAAACAAACAACAACAACAACAAAAAGATCGTTTAGTGATTAGTGAATGGATGAGTAAATGAACAGTTACATCCCACAAGATATAAGCTACTGTTCAGATATGTACAGTTTAGTAAAGTATTTATGGATACCGCGGGGGGGAGGGGCTAAAAAAGTAGGCATCCGTGTTAAATTCGGCTCTGAAGCCGGGGAGGGGCTTGGCCGCACACCCAGGCAACAATTTAAACCGCAGCACAGCTGGACAGAAGCATGGAGACCAGGGTGAAGGGATGCTGCAGGGCTCTGGCATCAAAAGGCGACGCCGACTAAGTTCACCATTCATGACCGAGGGGGAGAAGGGTTCCAAGAAGGCGCAAAGTCTCGGCGGGGTAGGAGACCACGACCCCAAGCCCGCCCCCGAGCTAAGGAGAAGTGGCGGGCCGGAAGCGGGGCTGGGGCGGGAGTGAACAGAGAGCTGAAGACCCGCGAAAAAGGATCAGAGCAGAGGGAGGGGCGAGAGCGTTGGGGTGGTGTCGCTACCCGGAGACCCACAGCCACACTCACCGTAGTGGGAACCCAGCTCAGCCTCGCTCGGCGCCGGCTCCGCGTTGCTTCTTCTCTCGGCCTGCTGGGCAAGCGGGCGGCCTTAAGCGCCCCTAGCAACCACGCACCGCCACGCGACCCGCGCACTCTGCCGCCGGCGCTGCTGCCTCCTGCCACGCACTGCGCGCGCCCCCAGCGGACAGACCAAGGACCTGAAAGGGAATAGCTGATGCGAGAGAGACAAGCGCGCGGAATCTCGGGTGTTGTAGGGCCTGGGAGGGCGGGGCGTCACTTGCCTCGCGCGCGCGCAGTCCCTTCATTGCGGTGGGACCGGCGAGCGGAATTCTGGGAGATGTAATCCCGCGGTTTAAACCCTGAAAGGTTCCATTCTGGGAATCTAAGGCTCTTTCTTTCTACCCTGATTTCACCTAACCCCCTTGGACTCTTTCTTTACCAGTGCCTCAGTTCCCTCTTCTGAAATCAAAGAGCCTAAAGCTCTATTAAAGAATATCCAGGCTGGGGCGGCGCCTGTGGCTCAGTCGGTAGGTAGCCAGCCCCATATACCCAGGGTGGCGGGTTCCAGCCCGCCCCGGCCAAACTGCAACAAAAATATAGCCGGGCGTTGTGGCGGGCGCCTGTGGTCCCGGCTACTCGGGAGGCTGAGGCAAGAGAATCGCCTAAGTCCAGGAGTTGGAGGTAGCTGTGAGCTGTGTGATGCCACGGCACTCTACCGAGGGTGAGACTTTGTCTCTACAAAAAAAAAAAATCCAGGCTGGTGGGGCGGTGCCTGTGGCTCAGTGGGTACGGCGCCGGCCCCATATACCGAGGGTGGTTCAAAAAAGAAAAGAATATTCAGGCTGGCTAGGCGCGCATAGTTCAGTGATTAGGGCGCCGCCCACATCCACCGAGGCTTGCGGGTTCGAACCCGGCCAGAGTGCTAAACAGCAATGACAACTGTAGCAAAAAAATATCCTGTAGTCCCAGCTACTTGGGAGGCTGAGGCAAGAGAATCGCATAAGCCCGAGTGTGAGGTTGCTGTGAGCTGTAACGCCATGGCATTCTACCAAGGGCAACATGGTGAGACTGTCTCAAAAAAAATCCAGTAAAAGTTTTGGGTTTGACTCCAGGAAAGGGGAGATTGCCCGATCCATTCTCCCTCCCTATTTCTGCCCCCAACCCCCGCTTCCCCTTTTCACCCCAATCCAACCAGCAGGGCAAAATCACAACTACTTGCTTTATGGGCTTCAAATGTGAACTTTAGGAAAGGCTGGCTCAATTCATGGTATCATTATTTCCCCAGGCAAGAGAGATCGTGCTCCTGTTTCAAATGTCCCTGGACCCAATGGATTTGGAAATCTAAAGGGAATTGGAGGGTAAAAGGATGTTTTCTAAACAATGGGCTACAGAAATAAAGGTGACAAAGATGAAAATCTGAACAAAAGAAAAAAACAATATGGACTACAGTAAGGATCTCAATAATTGACTGATGGATGTTGAAACAATTAAATAATAAATCTCAAATAGTTGCTGATGGATGCTGAAACAATTAATTGACTGATGGGGGGATTTTACCCTGGCAGGATGTATTGTCACCTACATGTACTAATCAATCTTAGATCACAAAACAGGACAGCTATGCATTGTCTCTTGATGTGATGCAATTTGAGTTACAACACAATATTTATGAAGAACAGTTTAAGAAGTAAAAAAGAAGTTTAAGTGAATTTAGTCAAGTTTTGGCTGCAACTTCCACTTAACTAGAAATATAGAGAAGAAAGCAGTCAGACGAATCCAGAATGTGGGCCAGTGTACAGCATGATGATCTCTTCTTCAACAATTCCAGGGTATAAAAATGGAGGAGATTTAAGGGACCATCAAATGCAATGAGCACATCTTGTTTGGATCCTGATTCAAACAAACTATAAAAAGCAATTCTTGAGGCTCCGCACCTGTAGCTCAGCAGCTAGGGGCCAACCTCACACACCTGAGCTGATGGATTCGCATCCAGCCGGGGCCAACTATAATCAAAAAATAGCTGGATGTTAGCCTGGCGTTGTGGCGGGCGCCTGTAGTCCCAGCTACTCGGGAGGCTGAGGCAAGAGAATTGCTTAAGCCCAGGAGTTGGCGGTTACTGTGAGCTGTGTGAGGCCACAGCACTCTACCGAGGGCCATAAAGTGAGACTCTGTCTCTATTAAAAAAAAAAAAATAGCTGGATGTTGTGGCAGGCACCTGTAGTCCCAGCTACTTGGGAGGCTGAGGCAAGAGAATTACTTAAGCCCAAGAGTTTAAGGTTGCTGTGAGCTGTGATGCCATGGCACTATACCAAGGGCGACGTGGTAAGACTCAAAAAAAAAAAAAAAAAGACGTTTATGAGACTATGGAAAAATCTGTATATGAACTGAGGACATTAAGAACATAAACAATGTTAAGAAATCACTATTAATTTTGTTAGCTATTATAGGGAGCTGAAGGGTGGCCCTTATAAAGATTTATCCATGTCCTAATTCCAGAAACCTGTAAATATTATAGGTTGAGGAAGTTCAAGAAATGCCCCCCCAAATTATGACAAGTTAGCATAGTGATTACTTTGAACTGAAGTCACTTGGGGAACAGTGGATGCAGACCAGAGTTTTCTCTGAGCTCCTCTTATCTGCCTAAAGATAGATCCTCCAAACTCAATTATCATGAATCCCCTTCTTGAGAATCTTATCAACCAAGGAAGAGTAACTCAGATCACAGGAGAGGAAATTGAAGGTTGACACCATACCCAGACAATGATCTATTTTCCTGAGGACTTCTTTTTTTTGGTTTTTGGCCGGAGCTAGGTTTGAACCTGCCACCTCCAGCATATGGGACCAGCGCCCTACTCCTTGAGCCACAGGTGCCGCCCCCACCTGAGGGCTGTTCTAAGGTAACTTTAATTTCATATATACACATATATGAAAGCCCAGGAGTTGGCGGTTACTGTGAGCTGTGTGAGGCCACAGCACTCTACCGAGGGCCATAAAGTGAGACTCTGTCTCTATTAAAAAAAAAAATAGGGTGGCGCCTGTGGCTCAACGGGTAGGGTGCCGGTCCCATATGCCGGAGGTGGCGGGTTCAAGCCCAGCCCTGGCCAAAAATAAAAAAAAAGAAAACATCGAAAAAAAAAAAAAAATAGCTGGATGTTGTGGCAGGCACCTGTAGTCCCAGCTTTATTTATTTATTTATTTATTTATCTATTTATTTATTTATTTATCTATTTTTGAGACAGGGTCTTGCTCTATCACCTACACTGGAGCACAGTGGCCCAATCATAGCTCACTGCAACCTCAGACTCCGGGCTCAAGCAATCCTCCTGTCTCAGCCACCCAGAGTGCTGGGATTACAACTGTGTATGAGCCACTGCACCTGACAGGCTTTTTGTCTGCTTAATAAGACCAGCTTTGGCTTAGTACCTGTTAGCTCAAGCGGCTAAGACGCCAGCCACATACACCAGAGCTGTTGGGGTTTTTTTGTTTTGTTTTTTTGTAGAGACAGAGTCTCACTGTAGCGCCCTCGGGTAGAGTGCCGTGGCGTCACACGGCTCACAGCAACCTCTAACTCCTGGGCTTAAGCGATTCTCTTGCCTCAGCCTCCCAAGCAGCTGGGACTACAGGCGCCCACCACAACATCCGGCTATTTTTTTTTTTTTTTGCTGCAGTTTGGCCGGGGCTGGGTTTGAACCCGCCACCCTCGACATATGGGGCCGGCGCCCTACTCGCTGAGCCACAGGCGCTGCCCCGAGCTGTTGGTTTTGAATCCAGCCCAGGCCTGCCAAACAACGACAGCTACAACCGAAAAATAGCCAGGCATTGTGGCCGGCTCCTGTAGTCCCAGCTACTTGGGAGTCTGAGGCAAGAGAATCGCTTAAGCCCAGGAGTTGGAGGTTGCTGTGAGCTGTGATGCCATGGCACTGTACCACGGCAACAGCTTGAGGCTCTGTCTCAAAAAAAAAAAAAAAGACCACCTTTATTCACCCTACAATGCCTCCCTTCACGCTCCCATAATGCCTCTACCCCTCCTCAGGAGCCTCAAGCCCCTATTCTTTTCTGTAGCTCAAAATGCTATACATAAACTTCAATCCCCTTACCCTTTGAGTCTCATTTTGTGGGACTCCTGTGTGTATGCACATAATTAAATATGAATTCGTCTTATGTCAAAGTAATTGGCAGTTTAGCCAAGGAACCTACAAGGGTGGAAGGAATCTTCCCACCCATTACCATTCCACTGGTTGCCTTCCCCATTTCAGCGTGTTAATTCCATCCTTCCATTTGTCAGTCCAAAAACTGTGGAATCATCCTTGACTAATTTCCTTAGTCACACCCCACATCTACTAAGTAAGAAATCCTATTTGCTCCATATTCAAAATCTGACTACTTCTTACCATTCCAATGGTACCACTGTAGTCCTTGTGCAGGATACTATCATCTCTTGCCTGGATTATTACAATAGCCATCTAACTGTTGGCCCTGCTTCCCATCACCCACCACTCCCCACAGTCATCTGCAAGACCAGAATGAAGAGTGATCCTTTTAGAATGTAAGGTAGATCATACGACTCCTCTGTCCAAAATCCTTCAAAAGATGTTGACTCCATTCAAAATAAAACTCCAAGTCCTCACCAAGGTCTACATCTGGTCCCACTATGACCTTCCTGTCCTCATTTCCTCTATTTGCCCCCTTCTTTCCTCACTCCATGCAAATAGCTGCTCAGGCCTGCTAGTTGTGCTTCAACCTCAGGGCCTTGGAAGTGATCAATCTCTCTACCTAGGCTTTTCCCTCAAAGAGCTGAACTCTCATTCCCTCACCTCCTTCAAGTTTTGCTCAAATGTCATCTTCTAGTGAAGCCTACCCTCACCATCGAACTCAGCACTCCTCATGCCCCTTTCCTGCTCTTATTTTTCTCTAGAGCTTTTATCACCTTCCTACAGAGGTATGTTATTCACTTATAAAGTTCACTATCTCTCCTACTGGAATGGAAACTCTATGACAGATACTGTTTTAACTTCAGTGCCTAGCACAGTTATCTGGCACATGGAAAAGACCCAATAAATACCTAACTTAACTGAAATAATCTGGAGGCCAGGCACGGTGGCTCAGACCTATAATCCTAGCACTGTGGGAGGCTGAGGCGGGAGGTTTGCTTGTGGTCAGGCGTTTGAGACCAGACTGAGAAAGAGCAAGACCTCTACTAAAAATAGAAAAGTTAGCCAAGTGTTGTGGCAGGTGCCTGTCGTCCCAGCTACTAGGAGGCTGAGGCAGTAGGATCACTTGAACCCAGGAATCTGAGGTTGCTATGAGCTAGCCTGATGCCACAGCACTCTAGCCTGGGCAACAGAGTGAAACTCTGTCTCAAGAAATGAAGATGAGAACTAAACAAAATTCCTTATAAAAATAAGGGTGCCTTGCTTGTCCTTCATTTCTTTCTTTTTTTTTTTTTTGAGACAGAGTCTCACTTTGTTGCCTCAGGTAGAGTGCCATGACATCGTAGTTTACAGCAACCTCAGACTCTTGAGCTCAAGCGATTCTCTTGCCTCAGCCTCCCGAGTAGCTGGGACTACAGGTGCCTGCCATAAAACCTGGCTATTTTTAGAGACAGGGTCTCAATCTAGCTCAGGCTGGTCTTGAACTCGTGAGTTCAGGTGATCTGCCAGCCTTGGCCTCCCAGAGTGCTGGGATTACAGGTATGATCCACTGCACCCAGCCTGTTGTTCTTCATTTCTAAAACAATTGGAACTTAAAGGATAAGTGGAATTTAAAGGATAAATGGAGAAATCAGGGCCCTGTATGCTTGTCCTAAACCATCCAAGCCAAGTTTTAAGCTTGCCAAAGATTCCAGTTAGATTACAATTCTAATGGGTCTGCCTAACACCCCCTTTCTGGTAAATTGTACAACCTCCACAAATAGCTGCCCTTCTATTTTCTTTCTTTCTTTTTTTTTGTGTGTGTGCAGTTTTGAACTGCACAAAACCCACCACCCTTGAACCCACCATCCCCGGTATATGGGGTCAGTGCCCTACTCCTTGAGCCACAGGCACTGCCCAGCTGCCCTTCTAAAGCAGCTGAGATTCCCTAGACTTGAAACTCCACTAAATATTAAAACTAGTCACTAGGCCTGAGATCTCAAAGCAACCACATTTATTTATTTAATCCTACCCTTTCCTATTTCAGCTCCACTGGCCTTGGCTTAGAAGTAGGTGACCAGATATTGCTCATTTAACATGGAGAAACTGGAAGGCAGGAAAAGATATAAATAAGCCCCCAAACTGGGATCCTGTGTGAAGAAGACACCAGTCCTTCAGCCCTGCACAGAAGCTAAAAGAGGGGCTGAACTTCCCAACTCTTGCCCTGGGTGCTTCAAGTATGGTGAGGCACAATTTTTATTGAAAGAGTTTGCAAACAGAACTATAAAAAAACTAAAATAAAAAAGGTATGCTCCCCACTCCCACCCATGGATAGGAATGTTGGCTAAGGGCTGGAGAAACCCTCAATAACAGGGAATGATGGCATTTATTCCCATATCCTAGAGCTGAAAAAGGCTCTGTCTTCATCAATGTCCTGGGGGCAGCACTCCTAAAGCAAACACCTGCTGAGAGGATTAAAGGAGCTCCAGAAAGGAAGAAATATCTCAGGCAGAGGTTTTTCCTTAAGGGCTGGGAAGCAGGTTCCTGGGGTCAAAGGCACATTATTGGAGAAAAGATCTCTGGATCTAGAGAAGAAAGAAATCTTCTCTGGCACCAACAGTAATGAAGTTTACTGGTTGAAATCATCCTGAATCTGGGAGAAGGAGCTTTATACATAAATCTCTTCTAGTTTCTAGTTCTCAGTTGAGTTGGCAGTTTTATCTCTTTTTTTAGTCTCTTTAGCTCTCAGTTGAGTTCGTGGCTTCTATGATAGAATGGGGAAGTGTTGGCAATTGTAGAGCAATGAAGGTTAGAGACTGGACCCCAGGAATCTGGGATCACGTGCTGTGGGTTGGCCTCAGAAGGTGAATGAGTTTCCTGCAGTGCTTGGCAGAGGCAGGCCTGTGGCTGCTGTGTGGCAGTAACTGATTCTCCAGAGAAAGCAAGGCTAATTTCTCACTGGCATCCAGGGACACCAGCACCTGTAGGATAGAGAGCAGATGATAGAATAAGACATTAGGCTCAAACAAATAGTGATGCCTAGGGCAGGGGACTCTCATTTAAGCCTAGCAATTCCCACTCCAGAAAAAGGAAGAAAAATGAAATGGTCTCTTGGCGATACAAAATAGACTAAATAGAAGAGAAATCTTGGGAGACAGTAATCATCCCTTCAATTCAATTTGATCTACTTCCATTCTCTTTGATTATAGACCATAAAACCAAGGCACCAAAAGACTCATACTTGTCCCCAGGAAGAAGTGATTAGTGCAGCAATGATTGACAGTGATTTGGGGGAGAGGATGGTAAACAGAAAATTCTTGAAGCACTGCCCCTGAGTTTCCTATACATTTGTGTTTCTGGATATCTCGATTTGACTATCTCAGAGAAATGCTGTGAACTGTCTTCCCTGATCATCCTGGTTCACAAGCTCCCTGGGGTATACCTGATGGATGCAGGGCTCTCGTTGGAGGCTCCGGAGGGCAATGAGGGCAGCCTCCTTCACATTTGGCTGGGAGTCTCCACACGCAATCTCTAGGAGCCGCTGGGGTACTTGGCACTGTAAAAGCTCCTCACCTAACCCTTCAGGTCCTAAGTTGCCCAGAGCTGATGCAGCATTGCGCCGGATACCAGCCTGAGGATCTTCAAGCAGCTGGGTTATCCGAGGCACTGCAGCTGTGAGGGCAGGTCCCAGGGGACCAGCCTGGTAGGCTGCATTGCCCACAGCAAAGCTGGCACTGCGTCGCACAGCAGGGTCCTTATCGCCAAGCCCCTGCAGCAGAAGGTTGAACAGTCCAGACTGGCTCTGCAGTGCCCTACGCAGGGCCATGTTATGTTGGAGCAAGTGTCCCAGAAGCCCATAAGTGCGGGCCCGCACGGAATTCTCTGGGTGGCCCAGGAGGCTGCGTAGGGGATGATAGGATTCATCAGAGCCAGCCAGTAGCTCCCGGATAAAGGACAAGTAGCTGGGAGACAGTACTCGGGCTATATGGGCCAGCAGGGAGAGAAGGTCAGAGGTCAGCATCGGCTGGTCACTTAGGAGAGCAACTGAGAGGAAAGAGATGATAGCTCTAGGGGAGGCAACCACTGTGTTGACAAACTGCTTGAGAGAGGTGGGATCCATGAGGGCCAGGCGGGCAAGGAGGCTGATGGGCAGCTCAACTTGTGACAGCGGAAGATGGTAGCAGCAGACCTGGGAGAAAAGTGGGGTGGGCAGGTAAAAGGAGTCAGGGGAAGGGAAAGAACATTACAGCTAGGTAGAAGGAGCCCAAAAGCTGGGAGACAGAAACACCAAGCTATGGTGAGAAATGCCACAGAGAGCTGGAAATCCTGCCCACAGCACTCCACATGAGACACAATGTGGAACCTGAGACAGCAGATCCTTTCCGAGATCATTCCTTGCTCTGCAAGGACTCAGTCTCTCTGCCTTCGAAGACCTAGTATGTAATGTCAAGAATTGCCAGAGATGTGATTCCCAGCCAAGGAACAGAGCCTCTAGTGTGTAGACTAGGATGTTCTGCCCACTGAGCTCTAAAAGAACCAGAGAAATGGATAGAGAGGAGGCACCAACTCAGCTCCAAAAACATGCCTCTGTTCAGGCCTATGTACTGTCTCCACTCCAACTCTGGTCAAGCTGGATGCTAGAGGGGGCCTGGAGCTCTTGGGAAGGGAATTACAGGACACAGTATTAGCTATCTTTCTTTTGCACCTCCCAGCTTCATGTCTGGTAGCTTCCCAAGTACCTGCAGCAGGTGGACTGTGACTTCTGAGTCCCTGAGGTCAGCCACGATACCCACAAGGAAGTCAGCATCAATATCCAGGGCAAAGGGGAAGCAAAGGAGCTGGCAGACAGACAGCACCACGACAGGGAGAAACTCAGAACCGTGAGGTCTGAGAAGGAGAATGTAAAAGAATAGACAAATGGTCTTGCTCACTTACCCTTTATAATTCTTCCCTCCCTTTTATCAAACTCCCTTCTCCACTCTCTTTTTTTTGAGACAGAGTATTACTTTGTTGCCCTTGGTAGAGTGCTGTGGCGTCACAGCTCACAGCAACCTCCAGCTCCTGGGCTTAGGCAATTCTCTTGCCTCAGCCTCCCAAGTAGCAGAGACTACAGGCGCCCACCACAACACCCGGCTATTTTGTTGTTGTTGTTGCAGTTTGGCTGGGCCTGGGTTTGAACCCACCACCCTCGGTATAGGGGGCCGGCGCTCTACTCACTGAGCCACAGGTGCCGCCCACCCTTCTCCACTCTCAGTGACTCCTTAAGTTTCCAGCCTTATCCTTATCCCATTTCTTGCCTCATAGCTCAAACTATCAGTGATTTCTCCTGCCTTCTCATTACCTCCCTCCTCATTGTCAACACTCCTTCCTCTAGCCCAAACTCACGCCTGGTTAAGTTGATGGAGGAAACAAGGGCAAAGCAGATGCTTCAGGATGGACATGAGGATATTTCCACGCTGGGACAGGTAGCTTAGGCACAACTGGGGCTCCTGGGTGAAGGTGGCCATGGCCAGGCTCAGCAGGGCTGCCACACCTGAAATCATCAAGAATGGAGACCCAGCGGGGCAGGCAAGAGGCCCAGATGTCCTTGCTTCATCATAGCCTCTACCCTATCCTTAAAACAGCTCCATTGCAGACTCTCCCATCCTCTCCTCAGGCAGAAGAAATCTCTCTGGGTTAACCCAGTTCTAGGCTATCTCTTCTTGAAGAGGGGTCAACACACTCCCACAAAGTAGGCCATGTTGATCTGATAGAAAGGTACCTTGGGGTGAGATCAGTGTCCAGTCTGGCTCTGGGCTTGGTGGACTGGAAAGTGATAGTTCCTCTTCCTGTGCAGATACCTCCTTGGGTAGCCTCAGGGTCATGAAGAAGCGGTGCCACAGAATGGTCCACATTTCTGAGTTAGCCACATGCCTAATCAGGTTAGCCTTCTCTTGCTGGAAACAGAAGTGAAAGGGTGGATGGGGAGGTAGAAGTCGTAAGTTCAAATGCCTTTATTCATTCTTGTCCCTGATCTACAAGGAAGAAAGTTCTAGAAATAATCCCTTCTGTTTTCCCACTTTATATTTACCCGTTTCCTTACTTCTCTTTCTTGTCATACATTAACCCCCCGACTTCCCAACACAAATGTATACTTACTGAAAACCAGGGATTTCTCCCCACTGAATCCCAAAGGATACAGCTGGTTTCTTACAAAGGACCCATGTTGAGGGCAGGTGGGGCAATTCTTTTTTTTTTTTTTTTTTGTGAGACAAAGTCTCACTTTGTCACCCTTGGTAGAGTTCATGGCATCATAGCTCACAGCAACCTCAAACTCTTGGGCTCAAGTAATCCTCTTGCCTCAGCCTCCCAAGTAATTGGGACTACAGATGCCCATGGGTGGGGTAATTCTAAGGTTATCATAGGCACAGTAGTTTGAGAGGAGAGGCAAGCATAGGTTGCTTCTTCATTCCTATGGTCTGGTGGCTCCCCTACAATTCCCAGTTGCTTTCTCCATACATCTTGTCCATCCCAGGATGCCCCTGTACCTGTGTGAGGAGCTGTAGCAGAAGGATAAGGAGGCCATCATAGAATCCACAGCTACTTGGTGGAGTCAGCCGGACCTGTCCAAGAGAGGCAAGTAGAATGCAGATCTCTGAGAGAGATGGGGTGGCCTCTAGAATAAGGTAGTGTGGTGCCATGGAGGGAAAGATTTGAGAGTCAACTGGAAGGCAAAATATATGGGATCTGCAGGAAGCATTTGGATGGGGGAATAATGACTCTGAGGGTTCTGATGTGGCACTAATATCCATTCAGAAGCCTATCACTAATGAAATCATCTTTCTTATGGTTAATTTATTCTAGAAAAAGATGAAAATTATTACATTTGGTGTGTCTATCTTTCAAATGCATTGTGGGATAACTTATGTGAAAAGTGCTTCATAAAACTATAAAGAATTCTACACATTTAACAAATGACAATAATTTGATCATGAAAGCTACATTCATTTTTACAAAATGAGAGAAATGTGAATTCCAAAGGGTCTAAAAAGGAAAGAGGGAAAAGATCTGGAAACAGAAAGCAGAAAGGAGGCTACATAATGGATTAAGTTCCTGAAGAAGTCACAGGATATCAGCCATTTTTTCCATCTCAGTTAAAGAGAACAAGCAAAGTGGAAACTTCAGTTGAGGCAAAGAAACTACCCATTAGGAAGGACTTTGACAACAAAAGCATGAGCTTCTGGAGAAGAGAACTAAAGTAGACAAGGACACCTTAATCCTCAGAAAACTCAAGTTTGTCTCCCTTCCCCTTTCCTTTCCTTCCTCCCTCTCCAGAAGTCAGAAGCCCTGACCAGTCTAGGTTCAAGAGGCCTGTTATCTGGGATGGAAGGGTAAGAAAGGAAGGACTTCGGGTTTTCCATTCCTCAGTTTACTCTGGGCTTCCTAACATTTCCCTGTCTTTTCCCTCAGAATGCATCCTAGTATTTGACTCAGAGAAAACACGTCTGTGCCTTTCCTGGGAGGCCTCACCTCTGCAGGGGCAGACAAGGCATGTGCAACTGCAGCAATCCATTCCATGGGCTGGAGGTCAAAGGTCACTCCTTGCTGACCAAGCTGTCCCAACAGACAGGCTGCTGCACTCTGAAAGAAATAGGGAAGGAATGTCCAAATCTGAATGGTATTCAGGACAGGCAGAGAGAGGATTTGTCCTTGTCTAAAAGAATGCCTCCAGAAAGAGCTGCAAATGATACATTGACTCCTCTGTTCCCCAGAAGAGTTGAATAATAGGGTCAAAAGGGGAGAAAAATGAAGGTTGACAACTTACCACAAGAGAGACGATGTGTGAATGGGTAAAGAGAGTGGCAACTTCATTGCCTAGCTTCTCCACTCTGGAATAAGGAGATATATCAAAGGATGCAGCAGTATTAAAGGAGGTTGTATGTGGCCTTCCCTTTCCCTTAGATGGTGCCCTTTACCTAAGCTGTATGTCCACATACAAGGCAAAAAGTTGATGGGAATCTAGGTCTATTCTTTGTAGAGAAACCACTCTCTCTGTCCCAATTGCTCCTAAGAATAGGCTTTAGGGTGCTATCCCCCATATTCTATTTCAGGATTAGCTATGCAGGTAGAAGATTTTGGTAGCGAGTCTACTTTATGACTCACCCAGGAGGTAGATCTTGGAGCCGAAAGACAAGAAGGGAGAGGAGGTAGAGTGTCACTTCAGTAGATTCTTCCCAATCCACTACTTTTACCTACAAAGAAAACCTAAGATATCAGAACAACCTTTAATTGAGATGGTTGAGCAACTATGAGACACATACCTGTGTTGGTGGCCTACCTTGCCCTGGATTAGCATCAACAGTGACTCCAAGACCAGGGGCTCTTGCCCTAGAAGACAGCACAGACGCTCACTGACATGGCAGCAGGAATAAAGAACCTAAGGGATTGGGAAGGAGTCTATCAGTGAGGTGGAACAGCCTCTCAACAGATTAGGTGTCCACGCTTGGGAGTGTTAGAGAACGTCTGCCTCTTGCTGTAAGATAATGAGATAGGAACACTACTCAACTCGGATGAGAGTGGGGTCACCTCAGGTAAATAGATTCAAAAAAGGAGAAAGGAGTCCTACAGGGAGGTCTCTTGATCAGGCTCTCTCACCTGACTTGGTCTCCCCTCTCTTGGTCTCATCTCACTCAGTCCCTCTGTCTGACTCTCTTTCTTTTCTCTGACCTAGTAGTTAAAAAGAAATCTTAGGCGTCAAGAGTTAGGAGAAGGAAGTACCTTGAGAAGGTGTAGGCACAAGATAGGATGCCGCAGGCCAGAGATAAGGGATGGCCTCAGATGGCTGCTGTCTTCAGTCAGCTGATTCGCCAAGTGCCAGCAGACCTACAAAGACATACCTGACACTCAGTTCCATCCCATTACAATCCTATGCCTCATATATCTCCAATTGACCAGGAGATATATGGTCACTCCCTCGTTAGTGGCTCGTCCCAAGTTCACCAGAAACCTCAGACCCCATCTAACCCCATTTTCATGCCCAATGGAGAACCAAAACTCATGGCCTAGTTTGGCCCCAGTATAGGCAGGTAGAGAGGAAAGTGTTACTGGCCAACAAGGAGCAAGAAAGCTGAGTCCTGAGGGCTTGAGAATGCATCACTGGTAGCTTCTTTTTTTTTTTTTTTTTTTTTTGTAGAGACAGAGTTTCACTTTATTGCCCTCGGTAGAGTGCCGTGGTGTCACACAGCTCACAGCAACCTCCAACTCCTGGGCTTAGGCGATTCTCCTGCCTCAGCCTCCCAAGTAGCTGGGACTACAGGCGCCCGCCACAACGCCCAGCTATTTTTTTGTTGCAGTTTGGCCAGGGCTGGGTTTGAACCCGCCACCCTCGGCATATGGGGCCGGCGCCCTGCTCACTGAGCCACAGACGCCGCCCTACTGGTAGCTTCTTATCAGCTGCCCTCCTACCTGGGAAGTTTATCACTGAGCGCTCTCCCTCCCTAGCTGGCCAGAGGCTCTGGGATTCTGGCTACATCATGTTATACAAGTGGCCGAGACCCATGGTGTATTTCTGGAGATACTGAATAAGAAGAGGCATAAAAGCATGCTTTTCTTCTGAGAAACTGGGCTACCAGGCTCCCCAACTCCTCTGCCAATAGGGATGAGAGGAATAAGCAATTGAGGCTCAGACCTGCTCCTTGGCCTCCCAGCAGCCAGGCAGTCCCACAGGAGCAATGCATATGGCTGCCAGGGCAGAGGAAATGGCTCCAGATAAATCCTCACTCTGTTCCCGCAGTGGCTGGCTTACTTGTGGGGCTCCTGTGGAGAAAGGCAAGGAACGCAAGGTGAGGTCTAATTGTTTCTCTCAGATCCCCATTCATTATTTCAGTTTCTAGTTATTTACTGAGCACCTACTAAATGCACTATTCTAGGTAATGGCAATAGAGCAGAGCGAGGCCAGACGCAGTGGCTCATGTCTGTAATCTCAGCACTCTGGGAGGCCAAGGCAGGTAGATTGCCTGAGCTCATGAGTTTGAAACCAGCCTGAGCAAGAGCAAAACCCTGTCTCTAAAAAAATAGCTAGGCCTTGTGATGGGTGCCTGTAATCCCAGCTACTTGGGAGGCTGAGACAAGAGAATCATTTGCACCCAAGAGTCGGAGGTTGCTGTGAGCTATGACACCATAGCACTCTATTGAGGGTGTGACAAAGTGAGACTCTGTCGCAAAAAAAAAAAAAAAAAAGCAGAGTATGACCTATACAACAAGTAAATCAAGAGAACTTCCCATGCCCATTCTAGTTACCTGGGGGTGTGTGGAAAGGGAGTTGTGGAACTGTCAAGCCATGAAGGAGCCCATCCAACACAACCCGCTGTGTAGTCAGAAGGCTGGAGTAAAAGGCTTTGGAGATGGCCTGGCTGTTCCCATCCATAGCTTCACACAGGACAGTAAAACACTAAAGGAAACAAATACAGAAGTGGCATCAGGCCATGAGAAAATTGACAGGGCTCAGTGTAAAAACCAAGAATACTCTGGGAACCCAAGTAAAGGGGATAAAAACCCGGACAAAAGCTAATTCTAAGCATTCCTTGAACAGAAAATACACAATAACTGCCTTTATTCATGCTTCAAAAATAAAAATTTTTCTTTTTTGAGACAGTCTCAGTATGTCACCCTCAATAGAGTGCCGTGCTGTCACAACTCACAGCAACCTCAAACTCTTGGGCTTAAACGATTCTCTTGCCTCAGCCTCCCAGGTGGCTGGGACTATAGGCACCCACCACAATGCCCAGCTATATTTTGTTGCAGTTGTCATTGTTGTTTAACTGGCCCGGGCCAGGTTCAAACCTGCCACCCTCGGTGCATGTGGCTGGCGCCATAACCACTGTGCCACAGGTGCCAAGCCAAAGATAAGAAGTTTATTTTATTTATTGATTTATTTATTTTTGCAGTTTTGGCGGGGGCCGGGCTTGAACCCGCCACCCCTGTATGTGGGGCCGGCGCCCTACTCCTTGAGCCACAGGCGCCACCCAGGATAAGAATTTTAAATGTAAATTCTATTCTCTGATCAACTGCTCCCTAGACGAGGTTTTTCAAAGTGTTATCTGTGTAAGTTCCCAGGGTCCCTCTCAGCCCAGTCTTACTGATTCAGAATTTCAGAAGGTAAGAGTAATTATTCCAAACACTTCATGCTACTCATTACACAATGAGATAAGAAATGCTTGCCAATAACATGAGTCACTGCTGGCTGAAATTTAGGTGAGATATTAAAAGCTTCCTGACTTGAAAGCTTTTCAGATTAGGAAATTTTGTTTGTTTGTTTTTGCAGTTTTTGGCCAGGGCTGGGTTTGAACCTGCTACCTTTGGCATATGGGGCCAGTGCCCTACTCCTTTGAGCCACAGGCGCTGCCCAGATTAGGAAATTTTGAATAGACTCCTAGCTGAAGACAAGAATGTAGATCTGTGTTCCCAATTATCCTTTTCAAATGACCAGGCAATTGTTTACATCCTTGCACATATATCTTTCTCTCTAATTATTTCTTTTGAGATCAAAAGAAAGTCAGCTATTTAATAAGAGAATCTTCCATTCTCTTATTCTTCACCTCTAGGGAGTAAGGACAAGAACTGCATAGTGGGCGGCGCCTGTGGCTCAAGGAGTAGGGCGCCGGTCCCATATGCCGGAGGTGGCGGGTTCAAACACAGCCCCGGCCAAAAATCACAAAAAAAAAACAAACAAAAAAAAAAAGAACTGCATAGTTTACTAGTCCTTGGGACAAACAGGATTGAGAAATACTAAACAATTTATAACTCTCTTTAAGGAGAAATACTTTTATCTGTGGTGCCCTGAAATATGCCAAATTGCTTAGTGCCTCTGAGCCTTTATACATATTGCTCTTTCTGTCTAGAATGTCCTCCCTATTCTCCTACCTTATCCACCTGACAACTATGCATTCTTCAAATCCTAGTAGATCTGATTGCCTTCTTCACAATTTCTTCTGACTCTCCAAATATTGTCAACTGCATCTTCTTCAGTGGTGCTCTGTATTTTATGCAAACTTCTTTTTTTTTTGTAGAGACAGAGTCTCACTTTATGGCCCTCGGTAGAGTGCCGTGGCCTCACACAGCTCACAGCAACCTCCAACTCCTGAGCTTAAGCGATTCTCTTGCCTCAGCCTCCCGAGTAGCTGGGACTACAGGCGCCCGCCACAACGCCCGGCTATTTTTTGGTTGCAGTTTGGCCAGGGCTGGGTTTGAACCCGCCACCCTCGGCATATGGGGCCAGCACCCTATCGACTGAGCCACAGGCGCCTTATGCAAACTTCTAATATAATTTTCCCCATTGTCCTTAATCACTTTTCCTGTCCCCTACTAGATTATCTCTAGTCCTTTGAAGACAGGGACTTTCTCTTCCTCACATGGCATATGGCATATAGTGGGAAGTTTATTGTATTACTTTGATCTGACCCTATATAGTATTAAGAAAGGGGATAGGAAAAACATGGAGAACAACAGAAGAGACAGCAATCTGGAAGTGGAAGCAGATTACCATAAGGCTGTCCTTCCGCAAAGTCTGCTCACAGTTATCTGGTTGGGCCAGTAATTTCCCCAAGATGTCCAGAAAGAGGTTGGCAGCCTCCTGAAATACCTGTAGGCTGGGAAAAAAAATGAACCCATGGTTTCTTCCCATCTCTCTACTAAAAGCCCAAATACAGTAAATTCTCTTATGTTGTTAAGAGAATTTATGCAAAGGGACACATGAGAATGCTCCTCCCTTCCCCCCTGCTAAGTGTATGCATGCACGCGCGCGCGCACACACACACACACACACACACACACACACACACACACAATCTCAATGCTTACATCCTTCAAGCCCCTTCTTTGTCATTTACTCCAGGTTATTCACATCTTGACCTTTCCATTTAGGATCATGGTGACTGCTAACTCTTAGAACCTGAAAGTCCTGTGCAAAGCTGCAGATATCTTAGGATCTTTAAGAAGACCAACTGGGCTCTGAGGGGCTACTCAGTTAAGCCCTAACTCTCCTACAAATCACAGCTTCTTGTCACTTGACCTTTTCCTAGTGGGGAGCAGAAAAAATGGGGTACAAACTGAAGCCAAATAACCAATGGTGCAAAAGTGCCTCTTATCCCACCTGTCACTTGTCTGGCTCCTCTCCAGATTGAAGGTGCAAGCAAAGTAGGCCTGAATCACAGCCATCAGGTCCCGTAAGAAGGTCCCATACCAAGATTGCTGCCAAGGAAAAGGAGAGAGAAAGAAAGGGCAATGTGGAGCAGCGCTTGTGGCTCAGTGGAGAGGGCGCCGGCCCCATATACCAAGGGTGGCGGGTTCAAACCTGGCCCCGGCCAAACTACAACAAAAAATAGCCGGGCATTGTGGCAGGTGCCTGTAGTCCCAGCTACTCAGGAGGCTGAGGCAAGAGAATCACCTAAGCTGAGGAGTTGGAGGTTGCTGTGAGCTGTGTGACGCCACGGCACTCTACCGAGGGCGATAAAGTGAGACTCTGTCTCTACAAAAAAAAAGAGAGGGCAATGTGGAGGATGGAGACAAAGAATAGAAAAAGCAGTAAAGGCCGGAAACAGTGGCTCATGCCTGTAATCCTGGAAGGCTGAGGCTGGTGGACTGCTTGAGCTCAGAGGTTCAAGACCAGCCTGAGCAAAAGTGAGACCCCATCTCTACTAAAAATAGAAAAACTAGCCAGACCTTGTGGCAGGCACCTGTAGTCCCAGCTACTTGGGAGACTCAAGTGAGAGAATTACGTGAGCCCAAGAGTTTGAGATTGCTGTAAGCTATACCACCATGGCATTCTACCTAGGGTGAAAGAGTGAGATTCTTTGTCTCAAAAAAAAAAAAAAAAAATCAAGCTTGGCACCTGTAACTCAGCAGTTAGGGCACCAGCCACATACACCAGGGCTGGCGGGTTCAAACCCAGAGCCTGGGCCTGCTAAACAAGGACAACTATAATAAAAAAAAAAAAAAAAAAGCCGGGCATTATGGTGGGTGCCCATAGTCCCAACTACTTGGGAAGCTGAGGGAAAAGTATTGCTTAAGCCCAAAACTTTGAGGTTGCTGTGAGCTGTGAAGTCACGGCACTCTACCAAGGGCGACATAGTGAGACTCTGTCTCAAAAAAAAAAAAAAATCACCCAAGATTAATACTCATCAGCTTTTCAACTCCCTATTAAACATTAACTCTGATCCCAAAAGCGTTCTCCATCCTCTCAGCCCAGCTGCAGCAGGACACATCATGGAGAAGTAGAAGTTTGGCACCAAACACAGTCTCATTTAGAGTGGGCATATGATCTCTACTTTATCATATTCCCCACTCCTTGAATAATCACAATCACAGCCTACTCCATTAACTGACATTATCTGCTTGGCCCAAAGACACTAGAGTTTGCAGTTGATAAGGTCTACCAACTAGAAAAAGGAAGAAAGAAAGTAGAAGTTGGGCCAAGCCAAATAGACATGGCAGTCTGAAAGAGAAAAACAAGAAAAAAAAACTTCTGACAGTCTACAGAGGCTGCTGGCATGATGCTTACCTGCTGGAAACTGTTGTTCTCCTGACTGTGCCTGAGTAGATTGATCAGCAACCCAGGAAGCCCTGCCTCCCGGCAGAAGGAATACAAGGGAACAGAGTCACTGCAACTGCACAGAAGACTGCTCAGAACCCGGAAAGCAGGAAGGATGTGGGAAGCACCCTCCAGGATGCCTTTCAGGATCTGGATGACACAAAGGACACAAAGGAAAAAGGCAACCATTGATATTATCAGAAGTAAAAGGATAGCCACAGATACCAAATATTCACAAGGAGCTGGCAAAACAGACCAAACGTTTGCAATCCTTTCTTTGGGAGTATAAAACCCAGAGAAGGAGAGCAGGAAAATAGGGGAACTGTACCAGGGGAGACTATAGATCAGCGGTTCTCAACTGTATTAAAGGGTCACGGCATTAGGAACGTTGAGAACCACTGCTATCGATGGTCAGATTACCTGGTACAGAACACCACTAACCAAGGGGCAGGGAACCTCCCCACAGAAGCTCTCTGTCAGACCCAGTGCCATTCCTATTTGCTCTCTCCCTTCTCCAGCCCTTCACCTTCAAAACAAAACATATACACATGCTTGTAAAAAGTAAAAGCAATGGAGACAAAACAATGTTGTTCAACTCTAGAGAGATTCAACTCTAGATCAGGTGCGGACAAACTATGGCCCATAGGCCAAATCCAGCCCAACACTTATTTGTATATAGCCTGCAAGCTAAGGACAGTCTTATGTTTTCATATGGTTTTTCTTCAAAAGCAAAATGACATTTATATCACATATTTTACAGTATGCCATTTACTGTTCTAAATCTTGGCATTTATTTGCTCACCTAATCTCTACAGTAGCACTGTCAAGTAAATAGGATTACTCATTTATAGGTAAGGAAACAAAAATTTCAAGACAGGTAAAGTACTCAAAGATCACACAGCTAATGAGTGACTCAGCTAGAATTTCAATTCTGAGAATCATATCCCTGAAACAGCTTTCAATCCACTCCCCACATTAAAAGTTATCCAACACTAAAAGGATAATGAGTTAGTGCCAAAAGACAAGGGCAAGGTACCAAGGCAATTCAATGAGGGAAGGAGGGTTTTTTCTCAACACCTGGTACTAGGGCAACTGTACATCCATATGCAAAAAGATGAATGTAGATTCTTACCTCACATTATATTAAAAAATCAACTCAAAATGCACCAGAGACCTAACCATAAGAGCTAAAGCTAAAAAACTTTCAGAGAAAAAACATAGAAAATCCTCAACACCTTAGGTTTGGAAACATTCCTTATATACAACACCAAAAGAATAATCCACAAAGGGGAAAAGTGGTTACTGGACTTCAACAAAATTCAAAACTTTGTATTTTAAAAGACACTCTTATGAGAATGGAAAGACAAACCATGGACTGGAAGAAAATATTTGCAAATCACCTATATGATAAACGTCTTGAATTGAGAATGAATATACAAAGAACTCTTCAAACTCTGTAAGACAAACCCAATTTTAAAAATGGGCAAAAGAGGGCGGTGCCTGTGGCTCAGTAGGTAGGGCGCCGGCCCCATATACCGAGGGTGGGGAGTTCAAGCACGGCCCCAGCCAAGCTGCAAAAGAAAAATATCCAGACGTTGTGGCGGGCACCTGTAGTCCCAGCTACTCGGGAGGCTGAGGCAAGAGAATCACCTAAGCCCAGGAGTTGGAGGTTGCTGTGAGCTGTGTGATGCCACAGCACTCTACAGAGGACAATAAAGTGAGACTCTGTCTCTGCAAAAAAAGAAAAAAAAAAAAATAGGCAAAAGATTTAAGTAGATATTTCACCAAAGATATACGAATGGCAGGCAGCGCCTGTGGCTCCGTCGGTAAGGCGCTGGCCCCATATACCGAGGGTGGCGGGTTCAAACCCGACCCCGGCCAAAACTGCAACCAAAAAATAGCCGGGCATTGTGGCGGGCGCCTGTAGTTCCAGCTACTCGGGAAGCTGAGGCAAGAGAATCGCTTAAGCCCAGGAGTTGGAGATTGCTGTGGGCTGTGTGAGGCCACGGCACTCTACCGAGGGCCATAAAGTAAGACTCTGTCTCTACAAAAAAAAAAAAAAAAAGATATACAAATGGCTAATAAATACATTAAAAGATGCTCAACATTTATCATTAGTGGAAAACAAATTAAAACAATGATAAGACACTATCTTATACTTTCTAGAATAGCTATAACAAAAAAGCCAGATAATAATAAATGTTGACAAGGATGTGAAGAAACAGGGACCCTCAGATGTTGCTAGCAGGAATGTAAATGGTGCAGCCACTTTGGAAAATAGTTCAACAGTTTCTTAAAATGTTAACTACAAATTTACCAGATAACCCAAAACTTCCATTCCTAGGTATCTACCCAAGAGAAATGAAAACACATGTCCGGGTGGCGCCTGTGGCTCAAGGAGGTGGCAGGTTCAAACCTAGCCCCCTCCAAAAACCAAAAAAAAAAAGAAAACACATATCCATACATAGACTTGCTTATGAATATTAACACCAGCATTATTCATAAAAGTCTAAAAGTAGAAACAACTAACATCTATCAACTGGTGAGTAGATAAACAAAATGTGATATATCATATCACATACAATACATACTAATCAGCAATAAAAAGGAATGAAATACTGATACATGTTACATCATGAAAAAACATCAAAGACATCATGCTAAGTGAAAGATGCCAGACATAAATGACCATATATTGTACAATTCCAATTATATGAAATGTCCAGAAAAGGCAAATCTATGAAACGGAGTAGATTAGTGGTTACCTACAACTGAGAATGACAGCTGACTACAAATGGGTATGAGGGATCTTACTGGGGTAAAAAATTTTTCTAAACTGTACTATGGTGACAGTTTCACAACTTGGCAAACTTTCTAAAACTCATGACTTTACATCAAAAATGAATAACTTTTATGGTATATAAGCTATGCCTCAACAAAGTTATTTAAAAAAAGAAAAGTTAAGGGCGGCGCCCATAGCTCAGTGGGTAGGGCGCCGGCTACATACACTGAGGCTGATGGGTTCAAATCTGGCCCTGGCCTACTAAACAATGACAACTGCAACAACAACAACAAAAGTTGCCCGGCATTGTGGAGGGCACCTGTAGTCCCAGCTACTTGGGAGGGCTGAGGCAAGAGAATTACTTAAACCCATGAGTTGGAGGTTGCCGTGAGCTGTGAAGCCACGGCACTCTGCCGAGGGCAACATAGTGAGACTCTGTCTCAAAATAAATAAATAAATAAATAAATAAATAAATAATTTTTGTTGTTGTTGTTGTAGTTTGGCTGGGGCCGGGTTTGAACTCACCACCCTCGGTATATGGGGCTGGCACCCTACTCACTGAGCCACAGGCACCACCCCCAATAAATAATTTTTTAAAAAGAGAGTGAAAGTGACAAAAGCAATACAGTTTGGTGAGTTCCCAGAGCACTGTGTTTCAGAGAAGCAAAGAAGGGCTTTGGTGAAGGGAACACTAACTTTGAATGCTAATTGAACATAATATTATCCCTACCCCAAAGGTGATCTTAACTCTTCTTACTAGTATACCCGTAGTACAAATATTGTATACTCAATTGTTATATTTACATTTTTAATTTCACCATAAAAATTTCATGGAAATATGTTTTCCCTCATTATATAAGTACTTACATAATATCCTTCATTTTTGCCTCTTGGCCCATAATGCCAAAAATATTTACCATCAGAAAAAGTTTGTTTGATCACATTAATGTACACAGCTATGATTTAATAAAAAAAAAAAAAAAAAAGTTTGTTAACCCCTGTTAACAAACTTAGATATTTTTCCCTTCTCAAGTTTCAGAGGAAGAAACCTGAGGTCTGCTCTTTCTGTGTTACTAAAGGTTAGTGAACTTCCTCAAACTAAGAAAGAATAGAGAAGAACCTTTATGTCAATGTATTTTAATGCTTGATTTATGGAAATAGTCTCATATTTCAACCACACATCCTCTTGCCCATTACCTGCCCTCCAGACTCATGCAGCTGACTCTGTATGTGCTGGCAGAAATCAGGATTACACAGCAGAGTGAGAGGGGCCTTCAGTTGAATGGGCAGAGGCTCAGTGGTCTCCAACAGATGCTGCCACTCATCATCACTGTCTGGCTCCTGAGGCAGAGGGGGGATGAAAGGGGCCATAAGAAGCACGTAAATCTAAGGGTAGTAGCTCCCAACCTGGGGTTACAAACTCTGAGGAATCATGAAATAACTGCAGGAAGCCACTGACTCCCTTAGCACAGATGTTATTTACTCAGGCACCAGTTTAAAAAAGTCTATCTGGCAGAATGTGAGGGACCTTGAGAAGTCTCTTGGAAAACACTGGCACATGTGCAGAAAGAGATAGCTAAAAAGATGTCCATTGTAGCATGGTTTTTTTTTTGTTTTTTTTTGTTTTTTGGCTGGGGCTGAGTTTGAACCCACCACCTCCAGCACATGGGACTGGCACCCTACTCCCTGTGCCGCCCTGTAGCATGGTTTATAATAATTTTAAGAGGGAAATATCATAAAGTCAGTCACTGGGGGAAGAAAAAACTATGGTACATCCTTATTAGGAAATACTATGAGGTTATCAAAAAGACTGTGGTATTGAGGACTACCATATTTATGTATGGTATGTATAACCTGAATCTGATTATGAGAAAATATCAATTCGAGGAACATACTACAAAATAACTGACTATGTACCTCAAAGCTGTCAGTCACAGAAGACAAAGAAAGACTAGGAACTGTCCTAGATCAAATGAGAGTAATGAGGTATAACAGCTAAATGCAATGTGTGATACTGGATTGAATTGTGGACTAGGAAAGAAAAAAAAATTTATATAAAGGACATTACTAGAGCAATTGACAAAATTTTTATGTAGGCTATAGATTAATTAAGCCATTACTATCATAACTGTATTACATCAATATTAAATTTAAGGCTGGATACAGTGGCTCACAACTATAATCTTAGCACTCTGGGAGTCCGAGGCAGGTGGATTGCCTGAGCTCATGAGTTCTAGACTAACCTGAGCCAGTGAGGCTAAAAATAGCTGGGCATTGTGGCGGGTGCCTATAATGACTCTGGACTATAATATAGTCCCAGCTACTTGGGAAGCTGAAACAAAAGAATACTTAAACCCAAGAGTTTGAGGTTGCCGTGTGCTAAGATGCCACAGCACTCTACCATGGGTGACAAAGTGGGGCTCTGTCTCAACAAAAAAAAAAAAAAAAGACTTTTATAATTGTACTGTGGTAGTGCAAGTAACAACCTTGTTCTTAGGAAATACACACTAAAGCATTTAAGGACAAAGAAGTATGTCTAAACTTATCCTAAATGATTCAGAAAGAAGACATGTCCATATATAAAAAGAAAGAATTATAAGGTAAATGTGACAGAATTTTAATAACTGGTCAATGTGGGAGAAAGGATTGCTATGATTTGAATGTTTTTGTCCTCTCCAAAACTCATGTTAAAAATTTAATTCCTGGGCGGCGCCTGTGGCTCAGTCAGTAAGACGCCGGCCCCATATACCGAGGGTGACGGGTTCAAACCCGGCCCCGAACTGCAGCCAAAAAATAGCTGGGCGTTGTGCCAGGCACCTGTAGTCCCAGCTACTCGGGAGGCTGAGGCAGGAGAATCGCTTAAGCCCAGGAGTTGGAGGTTGCTGTGAGCTGTGTGATGCCATGGCACTCTACCGAGGGCCATAAAGTAAGACTCTGTCTCTACAAAAAAAAAAAAAAAACTTAATTCCTAATGCAGCAGTGTTGGGAGATGGTTAGGTTGTGACAGCTCTGCCCTCATTAGTGGGCTGATGTTATTAAAAGGGTTTGTAGGAGTAGGTTCACTCTCTTCTGCAATGTCATCCTGGAGGACTCAGCATTCAAGGTGCCATATTTGAAGACTAGAATCTAACCTGTAGGCACCTTGATCTTGGTCTTGGTCTTCCCAGCCTCCAGAACTGTGAGAAATAAATTTGTTTTTTATAAATTACTCTGTCTCAGGTATTCTGTTAGAACAGCACAAAACAGACAAGGGTATATAGGAATTCTTTATGGTATTCTTACAATTATTCTTTAAATTTGAATTTATTTCAAAATACAAAGTTAAAACCCTTCAAAAACAAGAAAGATTGAGGAAGAACTACATGTTCTTATTCTCTAATGTAAAAAAATTCCTAAAACAGATTATATTGTAAAAGAGGTATGATGCAAATTAATACAGATAGTATAAACTCAGTATTATAAAACCAGCCAAATGATATATATTTCTCTGTGTACATATACATGCATGTGAAAGAACAGAAAGTTTGGAAAGGAACAGAGTTAGTTAATGACACTAGTCACCTCTGGGTCTAAGGTTAGGCTCAAGAAGGACTTTCATTTTTACCTATGTGTTCCAATTATTATTATTATTATTATTATTTTTTTTTTTTTTGTAGAGACAGAGTCTCACTGTACTGCCCTCGGGTAGAGTGCCGTGGCGTCACACGGCTCACAGCAACCTCTTAACTCTTGGGCTTACGCGATTCTCTTGCCTCAGCCTCCTGAGCAGCTGGGACTACAGGCGCCCGCCACAACGCCCGGCTATTTTTTTTTTTGTTGCAGTTTGGCCGGGGCTGGGTTTGAACCCGCCACCCTCGGCATATGGGGCCGGCGCCCTACTCACTGAGCCACAGGCGCCGCCCGTCCAATTATTATTATTATTTTCTTTTTGAGACAGGGTCTTGCTCTGTCACTTGGGCTATAGTACAGTGGCATTATCGTACCACACTCCACACTGCAACCTCAAACTCCTGGGTTCAAGTGATGCTCCTGCCTCAGCCTCCTTAGTAGCTGGAAGTACAGGTATGTGCTATCACACCTGGGCTAATTTTTCTATTTTCTTAGAGACAGGGCCTCACCCTTGCTGAGGCTGGTGTCAAAGTCCTGGCCTCAAGCAATCATCCTGCCTCAGCCTAACAAAGTGCTAGGATTATAGGAATGAGCCACTATGTCCAGTCCCAATTTTCTTTTTTTATTTTCTTTTTTTTTTTTTGTAGAGACAGAGTTTTCACTTTATGGCCCTCAGTACAGTACCGTGGCCTCACACAGCTCACAGCAACCTCCAACTCCTGGGCTTAAGCGATTCTCCTGCCTCAGCCTCCCGAGTAGCTGGGACTACAGGCGCCCACCACAACGCCCGGCTATTTTTTGGTTGCAGTTTGGCCAGGACCGGGTTTGAACCCGTCACCCTCGGTATATGGGGCCGGCGCCCTACCGACTGAACCGCAGGTGCCGCCCTCCAGTCCCAATTTTTAATAATTACATGTTCAAATGCTATGTAATTAAAACATATAAATTAATAATATAGCAACTTTTAACATAAAGGGAGCTCATACCTAGAGGGTTAGGAATCACTGTTCTAGAAAAATATTTACCTAGACCCAATATCGCATGGCAGGTACAAGGCCAAGAAGAGCCCCTAGGGCTCACCTCGTTTTCTAGGTCCGCTACGTCAATGCTCTGCTGGCTCACCACCTCTGGCCTCAGCTCTGGGAATGCTCGTTCACAATCTGAAGCGATCCGGTTTTCCCTGCCAGAGGAATTCAGGGAGTAGGATAAATTCCAGAACTATAAGTCTTAGGGTTCATTAACTTGGCACTCCCTTTAGGCCTAGGATAAAAATAAGAAATAAGCCATATAGAAATGGATAGAGAAGACTTCTTTTTGGGATATGGAATATGACCAGTATAGGATATGTTGGCCACTTCACAAATATTTTTGATTGTCTTCCACTGTAGGTCTTATTCTCAAGTCTACTTCACTGTTTTCACCTCTAGCTCTCACCTCAAACGATCTTTCCTTTTGGATGGAGACAATCCCTTCCCTTTCAGTCTATATACAACTGAGGCATAAAGAAGAGAAAGTTCCCAGGTTTCATGATGAATCTGAAAAGTATCTGTAATTATGGCCCTGTCCATATTTAGACAGTGACAGGGTCCATTTCTTACTTACTTTGGATAGTCAAAGATTTGCCTTACAAATCCCTAGCTATACCATCCTCACCAAGGTGCAGAAGGGGCCTCTCCAGTCCCCCACTCAGCCCAGCTGCTCTTCATTTCTGAGGCCAAGATCCCAGCCAAGAGGCTTGGTTCCTGAGTTGTGGCTCTTAATCTGGGCAGAGGGCCTGTTCCAGGAGCCACCTTGTTGGTCCCGTTCTGCTCAAGGGCAGAGCCTGTGTTTTGGTGTTTCTGTGAGAGGTGGGTAGGAGACACTGATCAGTGGTTGCCAGCAAACAGAATGTATCCCAGTCCTAGAAATTTACTCTCCTCCAGCTCCCCCAGTCGCTAGTCTAGTCATGTTACATATCTTCCTCTGCTCCACACACCTTTTGCTTGGCCTCCTCAGCCATGTGTTTACAGGCCTGATGCAAGATGCGTGACTGACTGCCCTTGGGGGCCAGTCGATGGGCCTGTTCATCCTTTAGGATCTGAAGTTCTGGGGGTAAGCGACTGGTGAATGGGGTGCCCAAACCTGGACTTGCTGGCTCAGTTATTACTGTAGGGAGAGAAGAGGGGAAGACATAGCCACCACATCCACTCAGCAAGGGACAACTTGAATGTCTCCAGGCTTCTGTGGAGGAAGACCCTTTTGATAAAATGACAAAGACAGACTAAGGTTGCAAGGAAAGTAGCAAAGGGTGGTAGACTAAGGAAAGTACTGGGAAATGCAATAGCATTTAGTGAGCACTGATGACTCACCGGTGACACGACCAGCAATAAAGGGGTGATGTAATAGGTCTGGCCAGGACAGACGCTGCCGGGGGTCTTTGGTGAGCAGTCCCTGTAGGAAGTTCTGTGGAGAAAAAAAAAATGCCCCATTAGCCCTACTTTCACTTTCTTTGAGGTTCTCTCTAGCTTATCAACAGAACTGGCACACCAACACTCCTGCATCCATTCTCACGGCAGACTAGCTGCTCTTTATCACTCCCTCTATAGCCCTTGTCTTAGGTCTCATTTTACTGGCTGAAATCATGGATGGATCAATGACAAAGAGGAAGTTGCCTCTTAGGGAGTCCCAGTTCCTGTTCATGGACATTTTGTTGTCCCAGAAGTAAAAGCAGAAATATCAATGTCACCAACTTTGTGAAGAAGAGAGAAAAAACTAGGAGAAAAAAGGGTATTTCACTTTCACTATCATCTTCAGAAAGCAAACATTCAAAATATTTCCAAACTGGCCACTTTGCCATCCCTAACTTATTTTAAAACTTGAGATGGGGTCTATGTTGCCCAGGCAAGGCTTGAGCTCCTGGGCTCAAGTGATTCTCCCACCTCAGCCTTCCAGATGGCTGGGATTACACGTGCACACTACCATGTCCAGTCTGCCCTCCTTTTGATTATGGTTTATTTGTGGCTGTGTAGAAACAGAAGCATTTATGGTTGAAAACCCACTCACACACACAATTAACTTTGTCAACATGTGTTTGGGAGCTCAAAAACAGAAATCTTTCAGCAAGTCTTCACAGGTGGAGGGGTAGGAAGACTGTTTCTGAAAAGGGCATAATCAGGTATGCTTGGAAAATCCTCAGTTGGGCCTGAAACAGTAACAGAAGGCACTAATTGATTATGACCACTGTTCTATAGTTACACAGATCACCACTTACACGAGGTGATCTATGTAAGTATGGCTCTTGCTGAAGATACCTGTATATCTGCCCTAAGGGAAAATGAATATCCTACATACACCTCCACCTTTCCTTTGTTAAGTCTTTTGCATAAGTATTTGGGCCTCTCCAACTAAATAGGCTGGGGAGAAACTTCACTCTTTTCATCTCAGATAAAGCAAACGAAAGTTGCAATGAAATTTTACTCTGGGAGATTAAATTTAACTTCCATTGATAGCCCATAATCTTGCCCTAGATAAGAAATGAAAAGGGTGCAACTTCTCTCCTCATTCCTTCCTCAAGCCTGCTGAGACTTAACTACAGGGAACAAGAACCACCTCTATCATCTGCCCCTAATCACTGAGCCAGTCCTGCTAGCTCCAGTCATGCTGATGTCTGAAAAGGACCAAAATCTGTGTGGCCAGTATCTAGATATTATGTGACACTGCATCTGATAGGAAATAAGTGGAATAGAGGGCATGTAAAAAGACCAGTATCTGCCTCTGGATTATTGAATTTACCTTGTGATAAAGCATAGCCTGACTCAAACAGAGGCTACCTACCATTCCTGAGTTTGGCAGATCCCATAACACCTTCCCAGAATAAGCCACTGTAGTAGAAAAGCAAGCCTGCTCAGCCCAGCTCCTGCATTTCTTTAGTAACTACAAAGTCCCTGCCCTAGCTCTGGAAAAGGATTTTGGAAGAGGGAACCAAGATAGAGGGAGACAGGCTTCTAATGCAAAAGTAATCTTCTTTTCAATATTCATTACCTTAAAGCAGGGACTGATGGTGGAAGGCCAGCGTACGGGGTCTTTGAGAATGAGACTGACCAGCTGAAAGATGCTTGTAGTATAGAAGGGAGGGGTGCCTACAGCCAGCTCATACAGTATGCAGCCCACAGACCAGAGGTCTGCTGTGTGGTCATATGGCCGCTCTTCCACCAGCTCTGGAGACATATAGAGTGGTGTGCCTTTGATGGATGTCAGCACCATAGTATTGGTGCTCATAGCCCGGGCAAATCTGCAGGAGAGATGGGAAATGGAAGAGGAAAAGATATTCTACACTTGGTCACTACTACCTATTATAATATGAGATATCCCAAACGGGAGCAGAGTGAGCATCTTTAATTAAGTTCCCAAAGACCCAGCAAGAGTCTCAGTCTCCAGCTCAGGTTCTAAAATGAGACCCAAGGAGGTCAAGCTTATGGTCTAAGACTCTCTGCTGAACTGGAAGCACAGATGGAAACTTAGAATCCTTACCCAAAGTCACAGAGCTTGATGCCACCACCCTTGGCAAGGAGAATGTTCTGAGGCTTCATGTCTCGGTGCAGAATGCGGTGGGAATGCAGATAGTACAGAGCTGACACCAGCTGGGCAGCAATGGCCTGCACCTATGGGTCAAACAGGCAGGAGAAAGAAAGAAAAGGTCAGAAAGAACTAGTTGACAAGCCCAAAGATTTCTCTTAATACTATTGCTGTTTGACCTTTTCTTCCTTCCCTTTCTTCCAGAGCTTCACACTATACCTTTCTTAGTTCTTACTCATCTTAATTTATTCTTTCATTTTTTTATTCATTCATTCAAGCACAATATATTGAATCTCACTTCTAGCTGCATGACCATAGGCAATCTATTCCATGCTTTCAAATTCATCATCTATTAAGATGACAATATAATAATACCGCTTACCTTGTAGGATTATTGTGAAGATTAAATGAGTTAAATTATGTAAAGTAATGCTCAGAATGGTGTGTGACACTTAGTAAACATTCAGTATACATTACTTCATTATTAAATAAGACAGTCTTCTTTTTTGAGACAGAGTCTTAGTATGTTGCTCTCAATAGAGTGCTATGGGACCACAGCTCACAGCAACCTCAAACTCTTGGGCTTAAGCGATTCTCTTGCCTCAGCCTACCAAGTAGCTGGGACTATAGGCACCCATCACAACACCCAGCTATTTTTTGTTGCAGTTGTCATTGTTGTTTAGCTGGCCTGGGCCGGGTTTGAACCCACTAGCCTCAGTGTATATGGCTGGTGCTGTAAGCACTATGCTACAGGTGCCAAGCCATAGTCCCGTTTCTTTTCTTTTTTTTTTGAGACAGAGCCTCAAGCTATCACCCTGGGTAGAGTGCTGTGGCATCACAGCTCACAGCAACCTCCAACTCCTGGGCTTAAGTGATTCTCTTGCCTCAGCTTCCTGAGTAGCTGGGACTACCGGCGCCCACCACGCCTGGCTATTTTTTGGTTGTAGTTGTCATTGTTTGGCAGGCCCAGGCCAGATTCCAACCCACCATTGTATGTGGTTGGCACCTTAGCCGCTTGAGCTACAGGTGCCAAGCCCCATAGTCCCTTTTTTTTTTGTTTGTAGAGACAGAGTCTCATTTTACCACTCTTGGTAGAGTGCTGTGGTGTCACACAACTCACAGCAACCTCCAACTCTTGGGCTTAGGCTATTCCCTTGCCTCAGCCTCCCCAGCAGCTGGGACTACAAGCGCCCACCACAATGCCTGGCTATTTTTTTGTTGCAGTTTGGCTGGGACTATTTTTTTGTTGTCGTTTGAACCCGCCACCCTTGGCATATGGGGCCGGTGCCCTACTCACTGAGCCACAGGTGCCGCCCTCCATAGTCCCTTTTTTTAAGAGAAGTAGTCTGTCAGTAGGACTCGATACAAATGAATAGTACCTACTCATTCCATCTGCATTAAACTGAGGGAACCAGGAGGCCAACACCAGCAAGCACTCCCCAAAGAGAGACAACGGTGCGGCCCTTCCCAGCATTCCTCATTGGCTTTTATTGAAATCTCAGACATGAGAAAATATAACACAGTGGAAAGCTTCAAAGATAGAGTATAGGTTAAAAAACAAGTTGTTTGGGCAGTAAAGTGAGACTCTGTCTCTACAAAAAACAAACAAACAAACAAACAAACAAAAGACAAGTAGTTTAGATGCATGATTGAACTCTTAACACTGTATTTCTATTTACTGTATTTCTATCTTCCTTTAATCTTCTCATTGCTGATATATGACTTAGGGTAGGGACAATGTGCTGTGTCTGGTGAGTAGTATTTTCAGTACTCATGGCCGGAAGTGATGCTTAGCTTTTTCCCAGATTACTCTGTTCCTAGTGCCTAGCACTTTTTATTTTTTTATGCAGTTTTTTTTTTTTTGGCCGGGGCTGGGTTTGAACCTGCCACTTCCGGTATATGGGGCCCCAGCAACCCACTCCTTTGAGCCACAGGCGCCGCCCATGCCTAGCACTTTTAACCCTATCCTCTATACTACTGTAGTCAAACAAACAAGAGAAATAAAATGAATAAAATGATTACTTACAAAGAGTGATGAGTGCTCAGAAGTAAATAAAGTGCTATAATAAGGAATTCTGAGGGGGCCCTACTTACTAGGATACAGAGAAACCTCTAGAATAAATGTGGGTGGAGAATATGTTCAGTCAAATCCCAAGGCTAATCACAATGTCTTAGTGGCAAATCCTGCCTGACCACAACCTTTTTCCTTACTGCCCTCTCTGGTACTACCACATTGGTCCTTCTTCCCTAAAGGTACCTAATAACAAAAACATTAATAATAGCTAACTATTTAAACACTTTACATAAACTCAGTAATCCTCACAGCCTTGTGAGGGAAACATTATTATCTCCATTTTACAAATGAGGAAACCAAGCACAAAGAGATTAAAGTAAAATGTCTAAGAGAAGAGAGCTAGTAAGGAGCAGAGCCAAGCTTCCTACTCAAATATGTTTGGTCCAGTGTTTACATACTTTACTCTCACTATACTGTCTCTGTACACACTTAGACTCTTATATTTTTTTCAGGAGTCTTCAAAATGGAGACCGTTAGTGACCTCAGCTTGCTCTGCCAGTCCTTCACCTGGAGAGAGGAGGGGCAAGGGAGAAGTTTACAGCAGGAAGCATACCTGATCTTCGGGAAGTTTTCCATCATCTTCTAGGATCTGAAAGAGCTCTCCCTCAGCATAGTCTGTCACCACCACCACCTGCAGGGAGAAGGGAGTGGCACTGATGGCTCCAGATTCATGCATTCTGAGGTTGGGAAGTTCCTGGGACCTTTCTGCTTGGAGAAGAGGTAACCCCAAACCATCAAAACCTACTTCTTTGTCAGTCTCAAAGCTGTCAAGCATATGTACAATGTTGGGATGGCGCAGACCCCGCATGATTTCAATCTCTCGCTGCAGATTCCTCAGCTCCTTCTCTGAGCGCCCCAATTTGGGGATGAACTTCAGGGCCACCACCTGTCAGTGGTAAAGAGAAGAGTCAATGCCTAAATACAGTATTGAAAGTATAATTTCAGCTTTAACCTCAAAGCTCTCGAACTAAGGCTGTAGACTGTTTGAGTAACTAACTCTTATTATTTCCATTAGTCCCACTTTCCCCATGGGTACCCTGTCTTTATCCATGCTTCCCTCACCCTTTATCCTTGGAGGAAACAGCCTCTGCCAAATAGACCCCTTTGGGGGATTCTAGGAGAGGATTTTGATTTGACCAAAGGACTCAAGATGAGATTTAGGAGAAAGGGAAGGAATATAAATAAAGAGGTATTTTGGGCCAGGCACAGTGGCTCACACCTGTAATCCTAGCAGTCTGGGAGGTCATGGCGGGTGGATTGCTTGAGCTCAGGAGTTCAAGACCAGCCTGAGCAAAAGTGAGAGCCTGTCTCTAAAAAACTGCCAAGTGCTGTGGCAGACACCTGAAGTCACAGCTACTCAGGAGGCTGAGGCAAGAGGATCACTTGGGCCCAAGAGTTTGAGGTAGGTGTGAGCTATGACGCCATGGCACTGTACCAAGGGTGACAAAATAAGACTCTATCTCAAAAAAATAAAAAATTCAGGTGTTTTACCTCTGTCTTCATGGTATACTACAAAGTAATGAGAATATTTATTTGTTGTTCACTACGTGCCAGGCACTGCACTAAGTGATTTAGTGTGACATCATATTTAATCTTCAAACCCAATCAAGCAGATACTGTGCTTTTTTTTTGAGACAAAGAGTCTCACTTGTCACCTTTTGTACAGTACCATGCCGTCATAGCTCACAGCAACCTCAAACTCCTGTACTTAAGCCATTTTCTTGCCTCAGCCTCCCAAGTAGCTGGGACTACAGGCACCTGCCACAACGCCCAGCTATAGTTTTAGAGCTGAGGTCTTGCTCTGGCTCAGGCTGGTCTCAAACCTATGAGTTTAGGCAATCCACCCACCTCCGCCTCCCAAGTGCTGGGATTACAGGCATGAGCCACTGTACCCAGCCCCAGATACTGTTCTTGTCCCCACTGTATAAATGGGAAATTTGAGACACAAAGAGGTTAAGTAACTTATCCATAATTATTATTATTATTTTTTTTTTTTGTAGAGACAGAGTCTCACTGTACAGCCCTCGGGTAGAGTGCCGTGGCGTCACACGGCTCACAGCAACCTCTAACTCTTGGGCTTACGCGATTCTCCTGCCTCAGCCTCCCGAGCAGCTGGGACTACAGGCGCCCGCCACAACGCCCGGCTATTTTTTTGTTGCAGTTTGGCAGGGGCTGGGTTTGAACCCGCTACCCTTGGCATATGGGGCCGGCGCCCTACTCACTGAGCCACAGGCGCCGCCCTATCCATAATTATTTTTATTTATTTATTTATTAGAGACAGGGTCTTGCTTTGTCACCCAGACCGGAGTGCAGTCACATAACCATAGCTCACTAAAGCCTTGAACTCCAGGACTCAAGTAATCCTCATGCCTTAGCCTCCCAAGTAGCTGGAACTACAGATATGCTTCACCATACCTACCTAATTAAAAAAAATTTTTTTTTTCTTAGAGACAGCATTTTGCTATATTGGCCAAGCTGGTCTTGAACTCTTGACCTCAAGTGAGCCTCCCACCTTAGCCTCCCAAAATGCTGAGATTACAGGCACCACACCCAGACAACTTGTTCATAATTCTAAGGCTTGAAAGTTGTAAAGTTGGGCGGTGCCTGTGGCTCAGTGGGTAGAGCGCCGGCCCCATATGCCGAGGGTAGTGGGTTCAAACCCGCCCCAGCCAAACTGAAACAAAAAAATGGCTGGGCGTTGTGGCGGGCGCCTGTAGTCCCAGCTACTCGGGAGGCTGAGGCAAGAGAATCACCTAAGCCCAGGAGTTGGAGGTTGCTGTGAGCTGTGTGACCCCACGGCACTCTACCAAGGGCGATAAAGTGAAACTCTGTCTCTACAAAAAAAAAGAAAAGAAAAAGTTGTAAAGCTAGAATTTGAATCTGAGAACTGTAGAACTCATACTGCATAAAAAGTATGACTAAGTCATACCAACTTAAACATACACGTTGGTAAAAATGCATTCCTTTTAGGCCCATTTTCCACTGGAGTTGGGGGTTGCAAATCCCATCCAAAAGATATCCCACCTGAGCACTGTATTTTCTTCGACCCTTGTACACCCTCCCAAAAGAGCCTTCTCCAATCATCTCCAACACATGGTACTTTTCCATGGTTTCAGGATCTCTCAGACGGAAGAGGGTGGAGATGGTAGTGAAGAGCTATAGATCTAGGAGCAGTTCCACACATCTGGGAGCCCTGTTTTGGGTATGGGAGAGGGTAAACGTTAGCCATCTTGCCCCTTCCTCTTTTTCACAATAATCCAGGCCTCAGACACATGGTAGGGTGGAATCGATGGAAAGATGATGAGATCTTGAACATACACAGCGCCTCTTCGAAGTTCCTCCCCACTTTTCAGCCTCCTCGCGTCCCCCAACCCAGCTCCTACTTAGCACTATGTTGCCCTTCCCGCTCCATCTAGCCTTCCCTATGTTCCTGTCACTCCCAACCTCCTTCTATGGGAACGCTCCACTTGCGCTTCGCAGGCCAGAGCCCCACTTTTACCCTCAGCCTAGGAGCTCCAAGCTCCTCAGGTGGAGGTACGCCGGCCCTGGTTTTCAGGGCCCCACCTTCTGGCTGCCTGCGTACTTCGCCTGACTTGGAATTTTTCTCCAGCCCCCCACTACTGGTCTCTTTAGGCTCTCATTCTTACCAGTTTTACTTGGTGGAACCGATCAGAAGTTCAGAGCCCAAAGAAGCTCAGAGATGTGGAACAGTCCATGGACAGCCCATGGGCACTTCCGTGGGCACTTCCGAACTGTCTGTTGACCATCAGGCCCCACTATGGGCCTGGAGTCTACGGTCGCCTAGAAACGGCGCAAGCCGCGGTCACTTAGTTTTTCCCCTCCCACTTCCCCAAGGGCATTTCCGGTTCCGGCTGCGGGCCGGAGAAGATATGGCGGTGTCTGCGTCGGAAGCAGCAGGGGAGGAGGACTGGTAACTTTGGGGATATGGTCTTTGGCTAACAGCCTGGATCTGGTCCGGGAGCCTAGCGGCGGCCGCAAACAATCCCTACGACGGATGTGTGGGGTGGAGCGAGGGATGAGGGATGGCAGACAGGCTGACACCTCTAGGAGAGGTTCTGGATGGGAATGGGAGGGTGGGGGAGCGCTGATCTGAGTGAGGGGAGACTGGGTCTGCGTCGGCCAGGCCGATTCGGGCCGCGCCTTACATAGTTTGGCCCCCTTGACTCCAGCCCTATTCTCTCCTGAAGTGAGTATTCTCAGGGCTTGCTCCACCTCCCTTTCACCTCCCAAAACTGATGTCCTCCCTCTCCTGTGCCCCCTTCCCCTTGGATCAGCCTTTTTCTGCTTATGCTTTCCTCAGCCTTCTTCCTCCCTGGTAGCACTAATGAGAATTATTGTCTGAATAAAGCCTTACACCTCACAAAAAGCCATTCTAGTCCTTCTCTCAAGTATTCTTAACAAGAGCCCAGAATCTGGAAGAACTGTGGGGTTTGAAGTGGGATAAGTGTGGGTTCACGTCCTATTTTATTGGCTGGGTGATGCTAACCGGGCCACCTAGCTTCTGTGAGTCAGTATCTTCAGGTGTAGAAAAGTGGGTGTGGCATCTACATCATAGAATAGTAAGAGGATCAGGTTAGATTGTAACAAATATAAGCCTCCTTTTCATTAATAACCCTGAGGTAGGGACACCTGAGGAGACTAGATAATCCCAAAGAAGTAAAACGATTAAAAAAAAAAAAAAGTGAAACGATTTGCCAAAAAGTACAAAGTTGCCACTAGGAATCCAGAGCTGTGTAACTCCATATCTTATACTCTTAGTATTAGGACATTCTACAATGCCCATCCCCCCCTCCATTTTACCACCTTGCCATCATCCCATCTTGTACCTCACATCCAGGATCCACACAGCTGGAGTAAAGAATTGAAGGGCCACTTGACTGATGCCACTCCTCAGTGTTACATTGTTTCAGAGAGTCCAGTTATTGCTGGTTATTATTAAGACCATCTAAACTAGTAGTTTACAGACTATTCAGGGGAACTTTTAAGATTCAGAGGAGAGGGCAGCAGTGAATGTAGGAGCTATCCTGTGGTGCTCTGAGACTCCCACTCCCATATCAGAACTACTCCACTGTTACCAGTGAGGTGTAAAGCTTTATTTCTTGTATTTTAAGGTTTCTGCCTTTAAAAAAAAAATCAAAAACCACTGATAAAGGTCATGCTGGGTCAGCCCTACTCTTGGTGAAGAAGGAGCAATATAACTATAAGAAAGCAAAGCACGCATTTTTCCATGTATCATCCAGGTAGAATTGTGAACTCAAACAAATCATCTTCAATGTCATTCCAACTATTGTTTCTATGCTTAAACATGTGTGTCCTCTGATTTACAATAGGACCATGGATCCTAACCTGGAGACTGATCTAGCTCAACTAAAGGCCCAGAGTCATAAATACATCTAGAGTACTTTACCAACTGTCTCCCTTCCTGTTTCCTTTAAATAGAGAGGGTCATATACAAACAGGAAAAAAAGAGGACATAGACAAGCTATTATGTTCCAGATACTATTAGGTACTTTATATAAACACGAGCTTTATCCTCACAATCATCCTAAAGAGCAGGTGGTATTATCTATGATATGTGGTAGACAGGGTAATTCAGGCTTACAGATATAAGTACCCAGATCACATAGCTGGTAAGCGATTGGTACCTATTACTGACTCCAAGGTTGATGGCTCTTCCATTACAACACCTAGATCTGCTCTGTTGAGGTTGGTATCTCCTTTGAGAAGGCTTGGGTTGACTGATGTTAGACAGTGGCCAGTGCACGGGGATTCACATTGAACGGTGATGTAGGGAAAGGCAGGATTAATATGCTACTGAATGGATTCCATATTTCTGGATCAGAGATAATGCCACTAAGGAATAACCAACAGAAGAATGAAATTTAAACAGGGAGTCAGGAAACGTGACTCTGGTCCTAGTTCTACCTACGGTGTTTGTTTTTTTTTTCTTTGTTTGTTTATTTGTTTTGAGTATATGTGGTGCCAAAGCAAACATTATTTGTTTTGAGACAGAGTCTCATTTTGTTGCCCAGGCCAGAGTGCCAGGAAAACAGCCTAGCTCACGCAACCTCAAACTCCTGGGCTCCCAAGTAACTGGGACTACAGGTACCTGCCACAACATCCAGCTAATTTTTTCTATTTTATTATTACTATTATTATTTATTTTTTTGTAGAGACAGAGTGCCATGGCATCACAGCTCACAGCAACTTCCAACTCCTGGGCTTAGATGATTCTCTTGCCTCAGCCTCCCAAGTAGTTGGGACTACAGGCGCCTGCCACGTTGCCCAGCTTTTTGTTGTTGTTGTTGTTGTTGTTGCAGTTTGGCCGGGGCCAGTTTCGAAAGCACCACCCTCGGTATATGGGGCCAGCGCCCTACTCAGCCACAGGCGCAGCTCAATTTTTTCTATTTTTAGTAGAGGCATGGTCTCACTCAAGGGATCCTCCTGCCTCAGGCTCCCAAAGTGCTAGGATTACAGGTGTGAGCCACCACACCCAGACCCAGTTCTGCCTATGTTAAGCCTTGGTTAGTCATTTTACCTCTCTGGGAATCTATTTCCTAATCTGTTTGCAGAAATGATCTCTAACGTTCTGAATCCTATTCTGATTCCTATGCTTCCTACTTGACCACCTGACAACTTAAGGAAACATTTCCCTCACTTTTAAGAAGTTGAGTAAATGCATTCAGGCACATTGCTACTTTTCTACAAATGCATCCTTTATAGGTGTTAACAGGCTTCTGCAGGGAGAGCAATAATGGTGAGTCTTGTCTCCCTGTCTCTCTAGGGTCCTTCCCTCTGAAGTTGAAGTATTAGAATCTATCTACCTGGATGAACTACAGGTGATAAAAGGAAATGGCAGGTATGTATTCTACTAGGGGTGATCAGGAGTCCTCTAGTAAAGAGGAAAGGGTTCTGTGCAGAATCTATTAAGACTTTGCAAGCCTTGATTCAGAAGTAATGTTCCTCTTGTATAGACAAAAGCTATTCCTCTAATCTTTCTAAAAGAAAGAATCTGATGCTTACTTCCTCTGCCCACGTTACATTCTCCCCTCCAATGCCCCCAGCCCTCAAGTCCCTCACAGTCATATCCTAGGTCTCTACTTTATCCACTTGCAGGTCTTCACCATGGGAGATCTACATAACTTTGCACCCTGCCACTGCAGAGGACCAGGATTCACAGTATGTCTGCTTCACTCTGGTGCTTCAGGTCCCAGCAGAGGTGAAGCCCCTACTCCATGGTAGCAAAAGGAGGAAGGGGAGAGGCTCTAGGGTGATCACTTTAGCAGTAACTTGTTATTTCTCCCCATTAGTATCCCCATGAGGTGCCGCAAATCTCTATCCGTAATCCCCGAGGACTCTCAGATGAACAGATCCACAAGTAAGTCAGGCTGGTCAGAACAGAGAAAACTTAGGCCATAGCTCTGCCTGGTGAGGGAGGGGGCAAGCCTAATATTTGGTTGGTTCTCTTCCTCCAGGATCTCACAGGCATTGGGTCATGTGGCCAAGGCTGGGTTGGGCACTGCCATGCTCTATGAACTCATTGAGGTAAGAGGTGCTAGCCTGGGAAAATGGGCAGGGAAGGTCTTAGTCTTTTTTTTTTTTTTTTTTTTGCTTGAAAGTTATAAGAAAAATGTTCAGAATAGAATGAAGGTGGTGGCCTACAGTCAGAGAGTGGGCATAATTGGCCAGTGCAGCACTCCTAGATCAGGCCTCCACAGTGCAGCCTGAGACCTTTGTGGAATCCCAGAGTGCAGTATTAGCTACTCAAATGAGAATGCAAATGCATATTTCACAGTCCAACTTGATGGTTTTTCAATTCTCTGTCCATTTCAGTTGTTCATGCCTTGGCATTCTTTCTGAAGGCCAACTCTAGAACAGGCTCATTGCCCTATGTGGGAGTAATACTCAAGGCAGTTTAATCAAGAAAAGCCTCCCCACCTCCAAAATAAGGCCTGGCGAGGTGACTCACACCTGTAATCCTAGCACTCTGGGAGGCCGAGGCAGGTGGATTGCCTCAGCTCACAATTTTGAGACCAGCCTGAGCAAGAGTGAGACCCCATCTCTTAAAAACAGCTGGGCATTGTGGCAGACGCCTGTAGTCTCAGCTACTCAGGAGGCTGAGGCAAGAGAATCTCTTAAGCCCAAGAGTTTGAGGTTGCTGTGAACTGTGACATTACAGCACTCTACTGAGGGTGACAAAATGAGACTCTGAGAACATTTTTTTCTCTCCAAGGCATAATATTTTCATGTTTAAGATAAAATGACTTAATGAGAGGAAGAAAATTAAGTTGGATTTTGAGATTAGGAGGATCAAATTTGAGGCGCAGGGCAGGAGGTGGAGCAAGACTGATTCCAAGTAGAGGGAGTATCAAGACAGAAATGCATAAAAACATGGTAACAGACTGGCTTGGTGAGAGTTGAGTCCATCCAGTCATTCTTTTTTTTTTTTAATAGAGACATTTATTTTTTTATTTTATTTAATTTTCTTTTTGGCCGGGGCTGGGTTTGAACTCACACCTCTGGCATATGGGACCGGTGCCCTACTCCTTGAGCCACAGGCGCCGCCCCATCCAGTCATTCTTTAGATGGGCTTTACTCACAGTCTTTGCCCCGGTGCCCTGTTTGAGAAGTGTCTTATTTCTTTTCAGAAAGGGAAGGAAATTCTCACAGATAACAACATCCCCCATGGCCAGTGTGTCATCTGCCTCTATAGTTTTCAGGTGGGTTTCTCCTTTGGGACCTGGGGTCTGCCTGGGATAGGAAGACGAGGGCAGATTTAGTGCCTATGTCTGTTTTTTCTCTAGGAGAAGGAGGCTTTTACTAAAACACACTGTTACCACTACTTCCACTGCCATTGCCTTGCTCGGTACATCCAGCACATGGAGCAAGAGCTGAAGGCACAAGGACAGGAGCAGGAACAGGAACGGCAGCATGCTGCAATCAAACAGGTATGCCTTGCCAGCCTCCTCCCTCACCTGAAACCATTATGTGCTGACTTCACAACTTTTCTATCCCTCCACTCCAATGGCTGTTAACCTTTTTAGGGTCATAGATGCTTTGAGGTTAATGAAATTAGTCTCCAGAAAAAAGGGCATGTGGTTCCAGGGAGTTCCGAGATCTCTAGTGAGGTAACACTGGTTGTGTCTCATCTCACTGCTGACCATCAGTCCTGGCATGTTGCAAATTAGGCTGGCTGGCTGAAGTCAGCGTCTGGGGGGCACCCTGGCCTGTGAAGTAGGGGTATGATTTCTTCTCTATATAAAATTTTATTTTTATTTTCTTAATTTTTAAAATTTAAAAATCTTGTTTAGTTTTAGAGATATGGTCTTACTCTGTTGCTTGGGCTGGAGTGCAGTGGAGGATCATAGCTCATTGTAACCTTGATATCCTGGGCTTAAGTGGTCCTCAAACCTCAGCCTTCTAAGTATAGGGGTGCACCACCAGTAATTTTTTTTTAATTGAGACGGAGTCTCACTTTGTCACCTTTGGTAGAGTGCTGTGGTGTCATAGCTCACAGCAACCTCAAGCTCCTGGGCTTAAGTGATCCGTTGCCTCAGCCTCCCTAGTAGCTGGGGTACAGGTACCCGCCACAATGCCTAGCTATTTTTTTTTTGTTTGTTTGTTCAGCAGGCTCGAGCTGGGTTTGAACCCACCACCCCTGCAGCATGTGGCCGGCGCCCTAACCACTCAGCTATGCCCCCATTCCTCCAGTGGTTTTAAATTTTCTTTTAGAGATGGGGGTCTCATTATTTTGGCCAGGCTGGTCTCAAACTCTTGGCTTCAGGCAATCCTCCCACCTTATTTTTATTTTTGTACTGCTTAATAGATATACATAGTTTCAGGGTACATGTGATAATGTGATATAGTCATGTAATTTCTAAAGATCAAATCAGTAGCTGGGTATGGTAGCTCATGCCTGTAATCCTAGCATTCTGGGAGGTCGAAGCAGGTGGATTTTTTGGTTCAAGAGTTGGAGACCATACTGAGCTGAGCTAGAGCAAGACCCCATCTCTAAAAAAAAATTGCTGGATGTTGTGGCAGGTGCCTCTTGTCCCAGCAACTCTGGAGGCTCAAGAGGATTGTTTGAGCCCATGAGTTTGAGGTTGCTGTGAGCTATGATGCTATGTCACTCTATTGAGGGTGACAAAGTTACTCTGTCTCAAAAAAAAAAAAAAAAAAGATCAAATCGTGCAGGGCCTATGGCTCAATGAGTAGGGCACCGGCTCCATATATCGAGGGTGGTGGGTTCAAACCCAACCTTGGCCAAACTGCAACAACAACAAAATAGCCAGGCAGGTGCCTGGTTGTTGCGGGCGCTTGTAGTCCCAATTACTTGGGAGACTGAGGCAAGAGAATCACCTAAGCCCAAGAGCTGGAGGTTGCTGTGAGCTGTGACGCCACGACACTCTACCAAAGGTGACAAAGTGAGACTCTGTCTTTAAAAAAAAAAAAAAAAAAAAAGATCAAATCAGTATACTTGGAACATTCCATTGGCTTAAATATCTGTCTTTCTGTTAGAACTATTCCAATTCTTTTAGCTATTTTGAAATATACAATAGAATATTGTAAATGACAGTCACACTATTGATTGTCTTCTCTTTTTAGAAGGCAGTTGGTGTGCAGTGTCCAGTGTGCAGAGAGCCCCTCGTGTATGACCTTGCCTCACTGAAAGCAGCCCCTGAACCCCAACACCCCATGGTAAGGGGATTCCCTTCAGATTTGAGCCAGAAATACTGGACATTCCCTAAGGAGGGAGAATGGCATCTTATCTGTGTCTAATAGGATCTCTGGAATTGAGCTTGACCTGCCTAGGACCTCTTTACAAAGCCACAGCCCCCACTGGGAGCCAAAGGCTTCAAGAACCCAAATGCAAGGGACAAAATCAAGAACTTGCGCAGATCTCCTGAGGCAGTCCTGGAAAAGAAGGGGTTCAAACCTGCCTATTGCTCCTATTTATTCTTTCTACCCTGCTATTCTCCCTTCCCTTCAGGAGCTGTACCAGCCTAATGCAGAGAGTTTGCGCCAGCAAGAAGAGCGCAAGCGGCTCTACCAGAGGCAGCAGGAGCGGGGGGGCATCATTGACCTTGAGGCTGAGCGAAACCGGTACTTCATCAGCCTTCAGCAGGTGAGGGAAGGGTTTCCCACTCGTCCTACAACACCACCAACCTTCCTACAAACCCCACTCTGGCATAGTCCTAGGATAAGATTTGTTCTAACCAGGGAGGTTATAGGCTTGTGGTGGCCAGGACAGATGGTAAGAGAAGGGCAGTTCCCTGCTTTGAGGAACTACATCTCCCTCACTGCATCCCCTCACTTGTTTCTAGCCTCCTGCCCCTTTGGAACCTGAGTCAACTGTTGATGTCTCCAGAGGATCCCAACCACCTAGTGCCCTTGCTGCAGAACTGTCCACCTCAACAACTGCCAAATCCACCCTGCCAACTCCTCTGCCTGTGGCCACTCAGTACCTGTGTGAGAAGACACCTGGGGCTGGGCCACATCAGCAGAGGTTGGGCGAAACCCAGAAAGTTATGCTAGATACCCCCCAGCCCAGTCGAGGCCCCTGGCGACAGCCTGAACGGAGGCACGTGAAGGGAGGGGAATGCTATGCCCCCAAAGGTACCAGTGATACCCACGAACTGGCAACTCATGAGAGGCCCCTCAAAGAGCTCACGGACCTAAAGCCAGAACCCCATAACCAAGGGGTTGAAGGTCCTCCCCAAGAGAAGGGGCCTGGCGGCTGGCAGGGCCCCCCATCCCGCAGGACTCGGGACTGTGCTCGCTGGGAGCGTTCCAAAGGTCGGACACCAGGTTCTTATCCCCGTCTGCCTCGTGGCCAGGGAGTACACCGGCCTGGTACTCGGAGGGAACCCCTGGGCCTGGAATCCGAGGATGGTTCCTAGCAGTACGATGGGGGGACAGGGTGTTGGGGATGGGGGGGGGGGGCAATAAAGATATTTGGCCTTGTTTGGCTCTCTTCATTCAGCACTGCCTAGCCTATGAAGTATAACTCTTTTTCTAAATTCCTAGTAAAATTGGTTTTTGGCAGAGCAGCCCCCCACTTTGCTCTGAAGTCTGTTGTCCCAAGAGATCTGGGTAAAGAGAGTTTGACATCTCATCAGCTAGCACAGCTAGCAAGCAGTTTTCAGGGAAAACTAGTGGGATGCATTTTGGCAGATTCCTTAGGAACTACTGTTACATATAACCTATTGTAAATATACTCATTTATATGTGTATATATTCTTTTTTTTTTTTGTAGAGACAGAGTCTCACTTTATGGCCCTCGATAGAGTGCCATGGCATCACACAGCTCACAGCAACCTCCAACTCCTGGGCTTAAGTGATTCTCTTGCCTCAGCCTCCCAAGTAGCTGGGACTACAGGCGCCCGCCACAACGCCCAGCTATTTTTTGGTTGCAGTTCAGCCAAGGCCGGGCTTGAACCCGCTACCCTCGGTATATGGGGCCGGCGCCTTACCAACTGAGCCACAGGCACCGCCCTATATGTGTATATATTCTTAATTTGAATGCCTTTAAGTGGAGGAATTCAGTTTCCTGTTTACTGTAGTGTCTCTTCCTCCCCTTTGTCTGAGGCTATGCCTCCATTATCTGTGGCCACCTGACTGACCTCTGTAGGCATCTGTGACTGCTGTCCCTGCTTTCTACTCAAGCACCAATACAGTGACTGAGGAAGGGAAGTCAGACCAGAATAAGCGGCAGGTGTTTATTGATTTCCTAGAGGGAGAACTAAGCACATCCTGGCTGATCACTTCCTTAGAGACTCAGCATTGTGAATTGCCCCTACAGGGTCATTTTTATACAGCATGAAGTAACCCTGCACTTGGGCAGGACTGATCTGAGTTGTAGCTTTAAGGACATGTTCTGCAAAGTCCTCAGCCAAAGAAGGTGCTTGCCCTGGATAGAACCTCTGGAACATCTGGGTCAGCTGCCAGTGTGAGCAATAGCCCACATACTCCTTCAAGTCTACTCGCCCAGGGCGTATCAGGGCAGGGTCCAGCCTAAAGGGAGACAGGGAAAGCAGAGTCACAAGTAAGTCACATTGGCAACCAAAAAGAAGGTGGTCCCCTCAACCTCCTGATCCTACCAAGGTACTGAGGGGTGGGTCGTCTTGATTCTCAGAGTACCTTACCCTTTCCTTCTTACCTGTCAACATGATTGGTGGTCATGAACACAATACGTGCCTCAGTGGAAGCCACACCATCCAAGGCATTGAGCAGTCCACTGAAGGTTAGGCGACCTAAACCTTGGTACTTTACTGGGTCTGGAGGAAGGCAAAGATAAAGAGAAGCATGGGTGATCACAGCTCTACTTAAAGTTAACACCACACTTGTGGTGGCGCCTGTAGCTCAGGGTAGGGTGCTGGCCACATACACCAAGGGTGGCAGGTTTAAGCCCAGCCTGGGCCTGCTAAACAATGACAACTGCAACGAAAAAATGGTCAGGTGTTGTGGCAGGCACCTGTGGTCCCAGCTGCTTGAGAAGCTGAGGCAAGAGAATCACTTAAGCCCAAGAATTGAAGCTTGCTGTGAGCTGTGATGCTATGGCACTCTACTGAGGGCAACATAGACTCAGTCTCAAAAAAAAAAGTCTCCCTACCATGTTCCCCTACTTACCCGTGCCTTTGTGGGCTAACCTTGGTATCCTCCATCAGCTCTCTGGACTTTTACTTATTCCACTGTTCTTCATTTACTCTATACCTAACTTGCCCTTAATTAGAATCAGTTCCCTTCATCTCCCAACGCCTTCACTTACTCTCTGCAGCCAAGTCTCGGCTGAGAAAAGCTGCATCCACATCCTCCAGGAGCACTAGGCTCTGCTGTGGAGCCACACTCAGCAAGTGGTTGAGCCGGTCATCAGAGAGGCTGGAGTCTGTGAGACTCAGCAGGCAGATACTGTGTTCCAATTCCCCAGCCAGGGCTGTGCTATGGAGGATGGGATAGCAAGAGGCAGTAAGCAATCTGGGAACTCTTACCTGAGCCCAAATGCTTTTTGTTTCTTCACAGTCCTAGGAGGTATGTCTCAGAGGCCTCACTTCTACCACTCACCCTAATGTTCCATAGGTTTATCCTCGTCTCTTTTCCCCAGGTTCATTTCTCTTTCCAACCCCATCAGCCCAGCTTTTCCACAAAGACTGTGTTCTGCAAAGCTAAGAGAAATTGTGACTCTACTCACATAAAACTGCTCTTGCCACAACCAGGGGGCCCATAAAGGAGGTAGCCACGTCTGTAGGGAATGCCTACGGATAGAGCCAGGGTGATTGACACTGAAAATGAATCATGTACTATGCCCCAAATACCCATATTCATTCCCAGCCCTGCCCTCGAGGCCTGAGGATCTTGAGAAATTATCCTCATAGGCAACTTTTCTTTTTCATTTATCTCTTAGAACTGGGCTAGAGCTTTATATTGCCACATCTGGCCAGAAACCAGCCTATCTCCTGCTCTAAAATGTCAAAAACAGTCCAGCCAAGATTCCACTGCTTCTCACCTCTGTCAGTGTACCACTTGGGATTATCGATGAATTCCCGGATGTCTCTGACAATTCGGTCAGCCAGACCCTGTTGTAGAACCACAGAACTCAGTGGCCGCCTCCGGCGGGGATAGCCAAAGGGGCGCCATTCAGAGCCTACAGCTGTGTACATCACAGTCTTCCCTTCTTCCTGCTGCAAGGCTAGCTCTCGAGCTGGGAAGGAAAGATGAGACTAGGCCAATAGTTCTCTTTACTATGGCTGATTCTCCAATTAGGCAGAACTGTGCCAAACAGCTTCCTTCTGCTCCCTTGCACCTATGGGCTTGGTTTTGTTTGTCTGTTTGTTTTGAGACATAGTCTTGCTCTGTTACTCAGGCTGGAATCCCTGGGCATCAGTCTAGCTCACAGAAACCTCAAACTCCTGGGCTCAAGCAATCCTCCTGGCTCAGTCTCCCAAAAAGCTGGGACTTCAGGTGCTAGCCACCATGGCCAGTTAAATTTTTCTATTTTTAGGACCAGGTGCAGTGGTTTATGCTTGTAATCCTAGCACTCTGGGAGACTAAGGCAGGTGGATTGCTTGAGCTCATAAGTTCGAGACCAGCCTGAACAAAAGTAAGACCCCCCAACTCTACTAAAATAGAAAAACTGAGGCAAGAGGATCGCTTGAGTCTGAGAGTTGGAGGTTGCTGTGAGCTATGACGCCATGGCACTCTACCCAGGGCAACAGCTTGAGACTCTGTCTTAAAAAAATTTTTTTTTCTATTTTTGGTACAGATGAGGTCTTGCACTTGCTCAGGCTGATCTCAAACCCCTGAGCTCAAGCAATCCTCCCACCTTGACCTCCCAGAATGCTAGGATTACAATGCCCAGCCCATATCCTCTTATTCCTCCTCTCCTAACTGTTCTTTCTCTGATATCAAATGTCCCCTCCCTGAAACTCCCCTAAAGTGCCTGCCTGTGCCATCCCACACCTTCTTCCAGGATGTTGAAGAAAACCTTTCGGTCAGTGCCCAGGGCTGTGAAGGTAATGGATTCCCAAGGAGTCCCTGTCTGCAAGTCTATCATCTGCATCTCTCGACTTCGTTCTACCCGGATCCATTTCCCTTGATACCTGAAAATAGTCAAAATAGAGTGAGTACATGGGTCAAACCCAGGTCCCTTCATTCTCCTTTTCTACTCTCAGTGCCCTTCTTGGTTCCCAACCTTACCAAATAAAGTGGTTTCCAGGGCTGGGTACAAATTCAAACTTGGTGGAAATGCGGCCACTCTCATGCTGAAGGTACGAAGTCTCGACACTAAGGTGCTGAGTACGGGTACTATGACGAGTAAGCCAGCTAAGTAACCAGGCGTAACTCCTGTCTCGAGCAGGGACTTCCAGGGTGATCATGTAATGGCGCCGGAATGCCACCAGCCCCAGTTGGGCACCTTTCCGGGCCAGGGCCAGGGCTGTGCCCACACCCACTAGCCCAAAACCAGCCCCAAAGTAGGGATTGTCCTTCAGAGCCAGAATAAATTCTGAAAGTGGCATCTTGAAAGGGAAACACCAAACCTTACAGGCCCTGGAGCATAATCAAAACCTAGGAGCACAGTGGAGATGGGACAAAGCACAAGATTACTTTAGAAAGTGGACTCCAAACCTTCTTAGCCCCCAACCCCATTCCCTTCTGCAGAAGCAGGAAGAACAGGTCAGTACTACTGTGTGCTTCAATGTCCTCCTCTTGTGGGGTAAGGGTGATGTTGGAATGTAAGGCTGACTCCAGGCCCTTCATCCCATTTTGCCCTTCATCATACCTCAATTTCCTGCCAGAGGACCATGTTTGGAGATACTCTAGAGAGAACAATGTAACTGGCTTTACATCAGGATAATGGACAGAATTTTTGTGGCCCTTGGGACCAGCTGAGATAGAAAGGCAGTCACTGGCTGGATTCAGCAGGGGTAACTTCCATTGACTTGTCAGTAACCACATGCCTTGTTACCATGAGTAATGTCCTTCAAATATCCTCTCCCTCACATGTCCAATTCCTAATGTCTTGTTTAGACTTTTATTACCTCCCACCTAAACTGTTTCCTTAAAATTACATTCTAGTTATTGAAATAGAATTTTAATGGGTCTCCACCTCTTACTTCACCAAACAGCTACACAAGAGGTCCAGATCTTTCATCATAAGGATCAGCACCAATCACTTTTCCTGCTCCAACACTTTCAATGGCTGACTCACAACAGTCCCCTGGATTTGGTACACACTCCTCAGCCTGGTCCTCAAGGCTCTTCCCTACACAGCGCCCACCTACCTTTCATGGCTTAGCTCCTGATACTCCCTGTTCGAGGAATATGCAAACTCCCCACCTCCTTGCTCATACAGTTCTCTTGGCTCGGAATGCCCATTCTTTATTCTCTCAATTCTCCCAAACGAAATCTTGCCCATCTGCTACTTCGTCCTCAGAATCTTTCCTGAATTCCAGACCCCACAACATGACTGGATCTAATTGTAGACAATCCCCGAGGGATAGAGCAAAATTGTTCCTAGCACACATCTCCTCTGACCGCCCCCCACCCCAGCCCACCGCTGCCACTTTGCCCCGCGCCTGGAACGCAGGGCTGTGAATTGACAGCAGTGGCCTCGGCTGAGGTTCAGAGTTGGGATCCAGCATTCCAAACCACCTATGCATGGAAGGCCACAAAGTACTTCCACCCTTGGTCCTTGCGGGACAACCAGAACCCCACCTCCCACCCCACTGCCCCGAACCTCCTCCACACCCCAGCTAGCTCCTCACAACGTGGTTTAGAGTAACCCATCACTCCGCCCCCTTACCGCCATGACTCTCTGGCCCTCCGTCTCGATGGTTTTACTCCGCCTCCTCAGCTGAGGGAAGCGGCGATCGGCCCCGCCCCCGACTTCTCTCATCTACTTCCCGCCACACCCACTGAGAAGCTCATGTCATTCTGCCCCACCACTCTCGGTGGTACTCTGTGGGCTTCAGAGTAGCGGGGGAGGGGCGGGAAAAGCGACAGAGGAAAAACCATAGAGTCTTGGCAGCCGCTAAGAAAAAGAGAGAGTGGCCTCCGTATGCCCGATGTCTTAGAGGCGGCTGGGCTAGAGGTGGTCGCACAAAGGGAGCCCTGGGCGGCCGCTCCAGCTGCTGTACACCATAGAGATGCGACTCCCGCCGGCCCTGGGCCGGGAGGTGAGTGAGTGGCTGCCGGGCGAGGACTGGGAGGGAGTGCGGGTGGAGCAAGCTGGAGGCAAAAGTTTCTCGAGCCCCAGGATGAGAGAGGGCCTGGGCTGTGAGAACTCTCGGGAAGAGCTACTGAAGGAAGCACGCTAAGGAGCGGAGCCCCGGCGCTTCTCACCAGCTGCCCCGGCGTCACCGCAGCGTCACGGCTCTGTACCCCGGGCCCGGATACCCGCTGCTTCTCAGGACCTTAATCATGACGAGGCTCCATTCCAAGCCTTACAGGTTACAAAGCATCCTTCCCGTTCGCTGCCTCTTGTGATTCAGCTTCTACCCGACGTTGTGGACGCTGTCATTGCCTCCATTTTACAGATAGGAAAGCTGAGGCCCAGAGAAGCGAGGTGATTGTATCTAAGTCCACACGGTGAGTCAGCCCAAAGGCAAATGGAACCCTTGTATCTAGTCCGGGGCTCCTTTCCCCAGGCCTTGTCTCTACCTTAACCTGTCCTTTATCTTCATGATGCCCCTCCCCAAAGAGAGGCACATTTCTTCTCTCGTGCCCATTTGTCTCCTACCTCACCCCGCCTTCCCTGTGGGTGAAAGTTATTAAACGGCCCCACTTCCTTCTTGGCTTCCTCCAGAGGCCATGTACAGCCGAGCAGGAAGATTTTCCAGAGCAGCGATAATATTCAGTAAGTGGAGGTTGTCCTTACCAGAGAATCCTTCTGACGGCTTCCCTGCCACCTTCTCAATACCTGTGAACAGATGTTTTGTGTCGTGGGAGTCTGTAGAATAGATCATCAGATTGCAAGATCTAGGTTTTTTCTTCTTTTGCATCTTCTCACCTGCAACCTGGCCTTTCCTTGACCTCCAAGACAATTTCATGAAGTGAATACTTTAATTACTAATTATTCAGCTTAAACTCCTTTTAGTTATGTATAACAGGATATGCCACATAATTGCCATTCATTTCTCAGTATGTTTCTGTGTTCAGTTTGAGACCACAGTCAGTTAATGAGTTTGAAATGTCTCCAAATGTGTTACTTTATGTGTAAGGAACCACTGGTTTGGTGTCTTAGTACAAGATAGCACCCTTTTGGATGGTGCCTGTGGCTCAGTGAGTAGGGCGCAGGCCCCATATACCAAGGGTGGCGGGTTCAAACTCGGCCCGGCCAAACTGCAACAACAACAACAAAAAATAGCCGGGTGTTGTGGCAGGCGCCTGTAGTCTCAGCTACTCAGGAGGCTGAAACAATAGAATCGCCTAAGCCCAAGAGCTGGAGGTTGCTGTGAGCTGTGACGGCACTGCACTCTACCGAGGGCAATAAAGTGAGACTCTGCCTCTTGAAAAAAAAAAAAGATATCACCCTTTACTCTGATGCAGCTCCATGCCTACAGTTCTTTGCTGGAATCCTCTTATTTGTCTTGGCTTTCATATGTTGGTGATCTGTGTTTTTTGAAATAATAATGTCAATAGGCTCACACCTGTGGCTCAAGTGGCTAAGGCGCCAGCCACATACACCTTAGCTGGCAGGTTCGAATCCATCCCTGGCCTGCCAAACAACAATGACGGCTGCAACCAAACAAAACCCAGGCGTTGTGGGCGCCTGTAGTCCCAGCTCCTTGGGAGGCGGAGGCAGGAGAATCACTTGAGCCCAGGAGTTGGAGGTTGCTGTGAGCTGTGATGCCACAGCACTCTACCCAGGGCGACAGCTTGAGGCTCTGTCTCAAAAATAATAATAATAATAATATCAATAAACTATTCAAGAAGGTCTCCATGAAGGAAGGGAGGCTAATAGGTAAGCAACAGTGCAGTATAAAAGTTTCTGATCGGGCTATGTACAAAGTGCCATTAGGAGCCTAGAAGAGAGGAAGTCAGTTAAAGACTTGTGGAGCTTCTTAAAGAGTTGTTTGTAGTTGGTTAGCCAGATGAGAGGGGGAGAGAGAGATAGAGAAGGAGAAAAGGTACATCAAGCCAAGAGAGGGCAAAAGGCTGTGAGGGTGTGGAAGCAACAGAGAATGTGCAGGGGTCCTCAAACTTTTTAAACAGGGGGCCAGTTTACTGTCCCTCAGACCGTTGGAGGGCCAGACTATAGTTTAAAAAAAAAACAAACTAGGAACAAATTCCTATGCACACTGCACATATCTTATTTTGAAGTAAAAAACAAAACAGGAACAAATACAATCACACCACATCATGTGGCCCGTGGGCCGTAGTTTGAGGACCCCTGGCTAGAGAATGGTAATTATCTGGTTCAGAGATCTGTTGAAGGGAAGATTAATCAGGAGAGGTCAGTAGGGGTCAGATGATGAAAGAAGGGCCTTATACCTATGCTGAGGAATAGTAACAATATCAAATATTAAGAGGGAACGGGACCTCTAAGATCCTTTACCCCCACATAATTTTGTTGCAGATAAGAAAACACTCAGATTGCTTAATGATTTGACCAAGGACACTTAGCAAGAAACATAACCTGCAGTCATTAGTATGTTGGCCAAAAATTGTTATCTTTCTCTGGGTATTGATTCTGTTATCGTTTTTACACTTTTTGGCTTAAACGTTGTGACAAGAAAACTTCTATTTAGGTTAATAAGGTGTGGCATGCTGCCATATGAGGCAGTGCCTAAGTGGGCGGACACTGGGCTGTGTACCGGCCCCAACCCAGAAGAAAACAAGAACTCTAACTATGTTATATTTTTCTTCTGGTTGGCTTCTCAGCATTTAAGAGGCCAAAACACACAAGTCCAAGGAGATGACAGACCCCGTGTTGGACACACAGCCAACTAACAGCACTGGGGAGATGGATGGACTGTGCCCTGAGCTATTGCTGATCTCTCCACATCTCTCTAACCGTGGAATCCTGGGGCCCATTGAGAGCCCCTATCCTTCTGGAGACCCCACACCTTTGCCTACTGACCCAGGCTGCCTGCTGGTAGAGGCCACAGCAACTGAAGAAGGCCCAGGGAACATGGAGATCATTGTGGAAACAGTAGCTGGAGCCCTGTCCCCAGGTCCTCCTGGAGAGACCCCAGGTATAAACTTAATTACAAGCAGGCCAATGGGACAAGCAGCCCTGGGCTTCTGTTTGTGCTATTTTTGGTTCTTCTGTATACATATTCTAAGAACACAAGGTAGCATCCTATTTTTGTACTTGGAGATGCTGTAATTTGGTTTGCAGTTGGTGCATGTTGATTGAAGGCTCGTGAAGTGATGCCCATCCTTGTACCAAGCTTTTGACCGAGTCTGTCCCTGTGAGGACTTCATGTCTACTAGGCATTAATCCAGAAAGGAAGACCTTTCTGACCTCTTTGCCCAATCCTGGCTTGTCCTTACTCTTACTGTCCTCAGGGATTCTTTTCTACATATTGACCTCCCCACCCAGGAACTACAGCCAGAGATTTGGCAAAAGGCCTAGCATGTCTCTACCACTCTGGGCTTGGCAGGGCTTTCCAGAGGTAATCTGGTATTTCACTGCCCTAGTTTCTCATGTATAACATATTTTACTCATCCAAGGCATGTTGTTAAGAGTAGGAGTTGAGGCTGGGAACAGTGGTGCGTCTATAGTCCTAGCTACTAGGGAGGCTGAGGTGGAGGAATCAATTGAGCCTAGGACTTTGAGGCTGTAGTGTGCTATATCCAATCCTGTAAATAGCCACTGCACACTAGCCTGGGCAAAGTAGAAAGACCGTGTCTCTAAAAAAGAAAACGAGTAGGAGGCTCAGCACCTGTGGCTCAAGCAGCTAAGGCGCCAGACACATACACCTAAGCTGCTGGGTTTGAATCTAGCCTGGGCCCACCAAACAATAATGGTGTCTGCAACCAAAAAGCCGGGTGTTGTGTGGGCACCTATAGTCCCAGCTTCCCAGCTACTTGGGAGGCAGAGGCAGGAGAATCGCTTGAGCCCAAGACTTGGAGGTTGCTGTGAGCTGTGATACCAAGGGCAACAGCTTGAGGCTCTGTCTCAAAAAAAAAAAAAAGAAAAGAAAAAACGAGTAGGAGTTGAGCATTTGTATTTAACCTAGGACAAAGATTCTCCTTTTATTCATCTCACATTTATAGCCTTTTATTTTTTAGGAAACTTCTCTGTTTTTTAAACTGCCATCCTTCAGCTACAGTTGTCATTACTTTCCTTGGCAATGTAGTACTGTGACAAAGAATACTGGGAAAGGCTTTGGCGCCTGTGGCTTAAGTGGCTAAGGCGCCAGCCACATACACCTGAGCTGGCGGGTTCGCAGCCTGGGCCTGCGAAACAATGATGGCTGCAATCAAAAAATAGCTGGGCGTTGTGGCGAGTGCCTGTAGTCCCAGCTACCTGGGAGGCAAAGGCAGGAGAATCGCTTGAGCCCAGGAGTTGGGGGTTGCTGTGAGCTGTGATGCCATGGCACTGTACCCAGGGTGACAGCTTGAGGCTCTGTCTCAAAAAAAAAAAAAAAAGAATACTGGAAAAAAATTATTAGCTAATTTGACCAGGTAATATATCTAAATTGTAATAAAAGAAAAAAAAACTTTTTTTTTTTTTTTTTTTGAGACATAGTTTCACTTTGTTACCCTCAGTGACAAGGGGTGGGTCTTGCTCTGGGCTCAGACTGGTCTCTGACCCCTGAGCTCAGGCAGTCCACCTACCTCGGCCTCCCAGAGTGCTAATTACAGGCGGGAGCCACTGTGCGTGGCCGAAAAGAAAAAAAAAATTTTTTTTAAAGAGCCTGTGAAAAACATTTGCATATATGAAAGAGTTAGTATCTTTAAAATTCAAAAAGCTTCACAAGATGAGAAACAGTTTTGGTTTTTTTTTTGTAGAAACAGAATCTCACTTTACCACCCTCGGTAGAGTGCCATGACGTCACAGGACTCACAGCAACCTCCAGCTCTTGGGCTTCAGCGATTCTCCTGCCTCAGCCTCCCTAGCAGCTGGGACCACAGGCGCCCGCCACAATGCCTGGCTATTTTTTGGTTGCAGTTCAGCCGGGGCTGGGTTTGAACTGAGCCACAGGTGCCACCCGAGAAACAGTTTTTTTAATGAGAAAAAGAAATCTACATACATACACTTCACTAAAGAAGAAATAAAAATAGTTAATAACCATAAGAAAGGATGCTTAATCTCACAAACAAATTTCAGTTAAAAATAACCATGAGAGGGGCGGTGCCTGTGGCTCAAGGGGTAGGGCGCCGGTCCCATATGCCGGAGGTGGCGGGTTCAAACCCAGCCCCGGCCAAAAAAATAAATAAATAAATAAATAAATAAAAGGTTTGAAATTATAAAAAAATAAATAAATAAATAACCATGAGAGGCTCAGTGCCTGTAGCTCATGCTGCTAAGGCACCAGCCACATACACCTGACTAAGCTGGTGGGTTCAAATCCAGCCTGGCCCGCCAAACAACAATGATAAGTGCAACCAAAAAAATAGCTGGGCGTTATGGCAGGCACCTGTAATCCCAGCTACTTGGGAGGCGGAGGCAACTCACTTGAGCCCAGGAGTTGGAGGTTGCTGTGAGCTGTGATGCCACAGCACTCTACCCAGGGTGACAGCTTGAGGCTCTGTCTCAAAAAAAAAAAAAAAAAAAATGAGATGCCATTTTCTCTACTTTGATAAAAATTAGGCTTATTTTATAATGTACAGTGTTGGTGAGACTGTAAGAAAACATAGTATCTTAGAACTTAATGCAAAAGTTAATATAATCTACATTTAACTTTGTAGCACATTTTATAATATGCACACTGACCCACTAATTCCACTCTAGGGAAGATTCACACACGTGCACAAAGATACAAAGATAAGCATGTATATGGTGATTTTATTTGTAGTGTCTGGAAACAGTCTAAAAGTCTTATCAGTAAGGGCAGAATTTCAGGGGGGTTTTCTTTTTCTTTTTCATTTTCTGCCATTGAAACAACAGAGTTCATTTTGATTTATCCGTGCTGTGCACTACCACAAACTGAAAAAAAAGATGAAGTAAATTTTTTTTTTTTGAGACAGAGTCTCACCATGCCACTCTCAGTAGACAGCCATAGTGTCACAGCTCACAACAACCTCAAACTCCTGGGCTTAAGCGATTCTCTTGCCTCAGCCTCCCAGTAGCTGGGACTACAGGCACCCACCACAACGCCTGGCTATTTTTTGTTACAGTTGTCATTGTTGTTTAGCTGGCCCTGGCCGAGTTCGAAGATGAAGGAAATTTAAATGTACTCAGATTTAAAAAAAATCTGGCCTAAAAGGGTATACACCAACCTATATGTATGGGCGTGGAGGTGGTACCATTTGAATTGTTGCATTGAACTTTTTTTTTGGGGGGGGGGAGACAGTCTCACTCTGTCACCCATGATGCAGTGTCATGGGTCATAGCTCACAGCAACCTCAAACTCTTAGCTTCAGTAATCCTCTTGCCTCAGTCTTCCAAGTAGCTGGGACTACAGGCACCCACCACAACACTCAGCTATTTTTAGAGACAGGCTCATCTTGAACTCCTGAGCTCAATCTACCTGCCTTCGCCTCCCAGAGTATTAGGATTACAGGTGTGAGCCACTGCACCCAGTGCATTGAACTTTTTTTAAACAAAAAAATAATGATAAAGAGGAAAAAGGACCATCAAAATAAATGTAGGAGACACTTGCACTGGAGACAGGGCTCTATCACTAATAAGCATGGTGGCCTTTACTGCGTGGAATCTTGGGTCCTTCTTCTCATAGGTCTGTTGGAGGACCAAATAAGAGCATTTCCTAAGCTTTTCTTTATTGAGGTCCTGCCCACTGCTTTAATAATTGCAGCAATTATTACAAAGGTGATTTGGTTGCTCTCAAAAATATGTTCTCGGGCGGCGCCTGTGGCTCAAGGAATAGGGCGCGGGTCCCATATGCCGGAGGTGGCGGATTCAAACCCAGCCCCGGCCAAAAAAAAAAACAAAAAAAAAAAACCCAAAAATATGTTCTCCATTTTATGAATTCCTGTCCCTTTGAAAAGCTCTACAGAATTGGAAAGTAACACTTTGTCAGTTATACTGCAGATATTATACCTAGTCTGTTCTTTTATTTTTATTTATTTATTTTTTTTGAGACAGAGTCTTACTCTGTCACCCTGGGGGACATGGCATCATAGCTCACAGCAACTTCAAACTCTTGGGATTAAGCAATCTTCTTGCCTCGGCCTTCCAAGTAGCTGGGACTATAAGCATGTGCTACTGTGCTCAGCTAGTTTTTCTATTTTTTAGTAGAGATTGAGTCTTACTCTTGTTCAGGCTGCTCCTGCATTCAAGCAATCCACCTGCCTCAGCCTCCCAGTGTGCTAGGATTATAGGCATGAGCCACTGCATGCATCCCCTAGTTTGATATTTTTTTCTTTTGGATGTTTCTAAATTTTTTGTTGTTGTTATTGAGACAGAGTCCCACCCTTTACCCCTGAGCAGAGTGCAGTGGCGTGGTAGCTCACTGCAACCTCAGACTCTGGGCATCCTGCTGCCTCAGCCTCTGGAAGCCACTGGGATTACAGGCGCTCCCCGCAGCACCCAGCTGGGTTTTTCCATTTTTTTCATGAGTCGGGGTCTCATTCTGGTTCAGGCAAGTCTCGAACTCCTGAGCTTAAGCAATTGTCCCTCCTCAGCCTCTCACAGTGCTGGAATTACAGGCATGAGCCTCTGCTCCTGGCAATGTTTCTTACTTTTATTTGGCCAAAATATATTGCCTCTTTTTTTTTTGAAACAGGAGTTTTACTTTGTCACCCTCAGTAGAGTACTGTGGCATCATAGCTCACAGCAACCTCAAACAATTTATTTATTTATTTATTTATTTTGCAGTTTTTGGCCAGGGCTGGGCTTGAACATGCCACCTCCGGCATATGGGGCCGGCGCCGTATTCTTTTGAGCCACAGGTGCCGCCCAGCAACCTCAAACTCTTAAGCTCAAGTGATTCTCTTGCCTCAGCCTCCTGAGTTGATGGGACTACAGGTGCCTGCCACAATACCTGGCTGTTTTTTACAGATGGGGTCTTGCTCTGGCCCAGGCTGATCTCAAACTCCTGAGCTCAGGCAGTACACCCACCTCAATCTCCCAGAGTGCTAGGATTATAGATACTGCCTTCTCTTAAGGCTTTCTGGATTTGACTAATGTTTATTTATTCAAATACTTACTAAACACGTTATCTTGTGCCAAGTATTGTGCCAAATTCTTATTCTTGAATAAGAATCCAAGCACATGTGCCAGATAACTGTCCCTGATCTTATGGGGCTTACAGGACAGGTGTAGAACCAGACTTAAAGTCCATTTATACCCCACAAATATTAAAAGATTCACCTACATTTTCTACTAACTTACTCCTGTGAGTCTTATTCCATCTGATTCTGTGCCTTTTTCTGTCGGTCCTCTGCCTGCAGGTGTCCTGGTAAAGGTGGTGGAGGTGTACTTCTGTGAGCGCTGTGAACAGAGCTTCGCAGAGCCCACTCTTCTGGCCCTGCACCAGTGCAGTGAGACCCATATACAACCGGTGCAGGGCCTCTCTAGCACCTTGTGCTCTGTAGAGCTGCCCCCCAACAACCTTAATCTCTCTGGCTCTCTGCAAGGCCAGAGCCCACCAGATAATCCCCTGCCATGCCCTGTGTGTAGACAGGAATTTGTCCAACCCCAAGCCCTGAAGAGTCACTTCAAGATTCACCGGGGCATTCCCAGCACCTTCTCCTGCCCAGAATCTGGCTGTGTATTCTCTGCTAAAGATCGCAAAGGTCTACAGCACCACCTGAGGCAGACCCACAGAGCAGTTCCTGTGCCCTGTTCTTTCCGGGGATGTCCTTTGCTTTTTGGGAGCCAGCAGGGCATGGAGCTGCACCGGCAGGCCCATTACCCTTTCCACTGCAGCCATTGCAGCTTCATGGGCTCCAACGTCCAACTCTTCCGGCAGCATCAGTGGAGCCATGGGGCCAGGACACAGGAAGAACATTCTGCCATTCAGGGCCTCTCATCTCAGCAACTGCTGCCAGGTATGAGGTCAGGAGCCCAGGAGTCTCCCTCCTGGAGTTCAGCCACAGTTGATCTTACAAGAGAGGCAATTGTTTCTAGTGCCTTAGGTATGCATGAATACAAGGGAGTCTAGATAGTGGGGTCAGGAAGATGACATGGGAAGGCATCTAGAAACCTGAACCTGTAAGAATATATGGGAAAAGGAAGAAGTCTTTGTCCGTGACAATAAGTGAAATTTGGCTTAGACTGCATGTGGCCAGAAGTTATATAACATCAACTGATTTCAGAACTTACTAATGGCAAAAGCAAAAATGCTCATCATTGGCTGTAGCCACTGGTAGAATACCTGTAGACTCCTTCTTAGAACAGTAGGGATTTGGGGATTGGATAGGAAAAGTTGAGGTTATTTTTAAAAGGAACCTTCAAGAGAGATGGTGTTTTACTGATTCTTACTCTTTTCTTTTTTTTTTTTTTTTGTAGAGACAGAGTCTCACTGTACCGCCCTCGGGTAGAGTGCCGTGGCGTCACACGGCTCACAGCAACCTCTAACTCTTGGGCTTACGCGATTCTCTTGCCTCAGCCTCCCGAGCAGCTGGGACTACAGGCGCCCGCCACAACGCCCGGCTATTTTTTTGTTGCAGTTTGGCCGGGGCCGGGTTTGAACCCACCACCCTCAGCATATGGGGCTGGCGCCCTACTCACTGAGCCACAGGCGCCGCCGATTCTTACTCTTTTCTTACTCTCAAAAAAAAAAAAAAAAAAGTGCAAGGTGGTGAATAGAGGAGCAGAAGGAAACAGAAAACAGGCCAGGAGAGGCCAGGTTTCTGATGAGGGGACTTGGCTTGCTAATGCTCACTTGTGCTCTGGTGCCTAAAGAGAAGACCTTCCTGTAAACTAGTTATATGTTTTTGCTTTACTCAGGCAGCCGCCTCTGTGGGAGGTTAGAAGGGATGGATTGGGGGTGAGTGGGTACTAGAACGCTTTAGAGATCAGGGTTTGTTCACACACATTGAGCCACCATCCATTATTCCTGGCGACTGATCCACAGAGTGATAGTCTACCCATTTTCTGCTTTCAGACTCCCATCTCCACCCCCACCCCAATGACCTCAAAGCTCTTACCATCAAGAGCTTTGAAGGGTCTGAAGTTGGTGCTATCTGAAGTTTGATTTAGTTTAGAATGGAACATTGCTAATAGATTACCTTCTGGTTTTTCTATCCCTATTTTGAGTGGGAATACACTTATTTATTTAAAACTCAAGATTCTCTTATGCTAAAAATGGAAAAGAGTGATTCTTTCATCTAGTAGAAGGAGAAATACAAGCATTTAGTGCTGTTATTGGCTCCTATAGACTTTATCAAATTTTATGTGTCCCCAGCTTCCAAACAGCCTCCAGGAAAGAGAGAACCTTCGGAGGAAGCAGGTACAGCCTTGCCTGGGCAAGGGTCAGCTGAAGAGGAGGACGTAGAGGAAGAAGAAAAGAGTGACACCCAGACAAACTCTCAGAAGGCCCTGGAGAAAAGCCAAGGGGCTCGGCAGTTGGAAAGTAATGAAGTCATCAGCCTTGAGGCTCTTAGTGATGGGGAGGAGTGGATTATGGAGAGCCTGGCATTGAGACTATAGGATTTGTTTTCTGATCTTTGGTTCAGATGCTTCCATTCTTTCCATTTTACCTTGGCTCAGAAGTCAGGGTCTACTGGAAAAATGATAAGTGGGAAAGTGATAAAGACGCCAATAACACAGGACAGGGATAACTAGAGTTTGGTTTTCTGGGCTGATTTTCCTTTTATTTATTTATTTATTTATTTAGAGACAGAGTCTCACTTTATCACCCTCAGTAGAGTGCGGTGACATCATACAACCACAGCAACCTCCAACACCTGGGCTTAGGTGATTTTCTTGCCTCAGCCTCCCGAGTAGCTGAGACTATAGGCACCTGCCACAATGCCCAGCTATTTTTTGTTGCAGTTTGGCTGGGGCCGGATTCAAACCCACCATCCTCCATATATGGGGCCTTCGCCCTACCCACTGAGCCACAGGTGCCGCCCCCTCTCCTCTTTTAGAGGGTGATGTTCCTAATGTAAAGATGCCAGAAGTTATTGATGATCAGTAGCCTGTTTTGTATGGCATCAAACCCCTTAAGATTTTTTTCCTGAATCCTTGCTTCCCATTTTTCAACTCAGTAGAACATTTGAAACATATTTCACAGAGAACATATTTACTGTCAGGTAAATTAGAAATATCTGATTATACTTATTTCCAACTTTTTTTTTTTTTTTTTGGGTTTTTGGCCGGGGCTGGGTTTGAACCCACCACCTCCAGCATATGGGACCGGCGCCCTACTCCTTGAGCCACAGGCGCCGCCCTATTTCCAACTTTTTTTTTTTAATTTTATTTTTTATTTTTATTTAATTATTATTATTATTATTTATTTATTTATTTTTTTTTTTTGAGACAGAGCCTCAAACTGTCGCACTGGATAGAGTGCTAGGGCATCACAGCTCACAGCAACCTCCAACTGCTGGGCTTAAGCGATTCTCTTGCCTCGGCCTCCCAAGTAGTTGGGACTACAGGCACCCGCCACAATGCCTGGCCATTTTTTGGTTGTAACTGTCATTGTTGTTTGGCAGGCCAGGGCTGGACTCGAACCCACCAGCTCTGATGTACGTGGCTGGCGCCACAGGTGCCAAGCCTTTTTATTTAATTTTATTAATTTATTTTTTTTGTGATTTTTGGCCAGGGCTGGGTTTGAACCCGCCACCTCGGGCATATGGGACCGGCGCCCTACTCCTTGAGCCACAGGCGCCGCCCTAATTTTATTTTTTTAAGATAAGGTCTCACTCTGTTGCCCCAGCTGGGTGCAATGACATAATTATAGCTTGCTGCAGCCTTGAATTCCTGATCCTCCCACCTCAGCCTCCCAGGTAGGTAGGACTACAGATGGTACACCACTACACCCAGCTGTTACCAACTCTTTATTTTTTGGAGCCCATGGAGCCAGTTTTGGGAAATAAGAATACTTTGCCTTCTTTCTTTCCATTCGCTCCTTTTGAGGTACCTTTCCTTTTAACCAGCCTTTTTATTCTTCCTCTTGCTCTCATAGAACAAGGGCAGGAAGAACAAGAATGCTTCATCCAGATTGTTAGTTTTGAGCAGCTATAAACAAAGGCTCAAGAACAGCTAGCTAGGTGAAGCACTTCAAACAGGCCACAGCAAGATCTGAGAAGTTCTTGTAATTTAGTTTCTCTTAATACTTGAATTTATTTTCTTTCTCTTTTTTAGAGACAGAGTCTTATTTTGTCGCCCTTGGTAGAGTGCTATGGCATCACAGCTCACAGTAACTTCCAGCTCTTGGACTTAGGTGATTCTCTTGCCTCAGCCTCCCGAGTAGCTGGGACTACAGGCACCCGCCATAATGCTGGCTGTTTTTTTGTTGCAGTTTGGCCGGGGCCGGGTTTGAACCTGCCACCCTCGGTATATGGGGCTGGCGCCCTACTCACTGAGGTGCTGTCCAATACTTGAATTTCTTAGGGTCACTCATTGTTTGTATCTAGGCAATTGTAGTTCTCCCATTATCTGGCTAGCTCTAAGCTATTGAAGAATCTCACTCTCAATCATCTCTGCATTTCTTCTCCCAGGGGATGTGGCTTCCTGCACAGAGTCCCTCTTCAAGACCCATATGTGTCCAGAGTGCAAACGCTGCTTTAAGAAGCGGACCCATCTGGTAGAGCACCTGCATCTCCACTTCCCAGACCCCAGCCTCCAGTGCCCCAACTGCCAGAAGTTCTTCACCAGTAAGAGCAAGCTCAAGACCCACCTTCTGCGGGAGCTGGGTGAAAAGGCCCACCATTGCCCACTATGCCACTATAGTGCAGTGGAAAGAAATGCACTTAACCGCCACATGGCCAGCATGCATGAGAATATTTCCAACTTCTACTCAGACACATATGCCTGTCCTGTCTGCCGTGAGGAATTCCGCCTCAGCCAAGCCCTCAAGGAGCACCTTAAGAGCCATACAGCAGCAGCTGCAGCAGAACCATTATCCCTTCATTGCTTTCAGGAGGGCTGCAGCTATGCAGCACCAGACCGCAAGGCCTTTGTCAAGCACCTGAAGGAGACCCATGGCATGCGGGCTGTGGAGTGCCGCCATCACTCATGTCCCATGCTGTTTGCCACAGCTGAAGCCATGGAAGCCCACCACAAGAGCCACTATGCTTTCCACTGCCCCCACTGTGACTTTGCCTGCTCCAATAAGCACCTGTTCCGAAAACACAAGAAGCAAGGCCACCCTGGCAGTGAAGAGCTGCGCTGTACCTTCTGCCCCTTTGCCACCTTCAACCCAGTGGCCTACCAGGACCATGTAGGCAAGATGCATGCTCATGAAAAAATCCATCAGTGCCCTGAGTGCAACTTTGCCACTGCCCACAAGAGGGTGCTCATTCGACACATGCTGCTACATACAGGTAAGATGGCTTCCATCCTTACAATAATGTAATAGTAATGACAGTGATGATAATAGCTAATGTGAATTTTAACTGTGTACCAGACAATTTTATGTACCACACGAAAAGGAAAGGCCTTGCATACGTTGTCACATTTGACCAAGAATTCCTAGAGATAGATTGCAAGTTTACAAATGATCCTTGAGTATGTCATTCAGCTAGTAAAGTAGTTAAGCTGGGATTTGAATCCAGGCAGTCCAATTCCAGAGCCTGTGCTCTAACTACTGTGCTGCTATGTCTTGCCTTCAATCTCCTGTCCAGTTCTTCTTACACCTAGTCAGACTTGGATGGGTTAACACCAAGCCTGTTAGAGTGTAGAAACCAGATCAAGACAAATACCTTCCTTTGCAATTCAAGTTTTGGAATGTGCTGTAAGAGACAGGTCAAGGGGACTAAGCCATCCATACATATCATGGCCTTCCATAGTTTTTACATTCATGACACTGAAACAAGATCACCTCCAGTGACCTGGAAGTTGCAGATGTTGCAACTCAGACTTTTAATTGTTTATCAGCATTATCAATGCTTTAGGTGACAGCCAAATCAAGCTACCTGCTATCGCACCATTATGATCATTTACAAATATCCCATTTATAAACATCAGTAGATTATCAGGACATTAAAAAAAATTTCATCAACACTCTGGTTTGGGAGAACAATTTTTGGGCAGTTTGGGGCGCAGCCATTATTGTTCCTATTAAATAGTTCATTTTTATACATGCTTTAGTCATAAATCTCATGTTTCTGAGGCCTTTCTTAAAGCTTTATATATGTATAGTGCTTTGTAATTCATAGAGGTTATTCATATATGTTATCTCATATAATCTATAATAACAGTCTTGTAAGCGAGGCAGATAAAGATAAGAAGAGACAAATTCTGAGAAATTAAATTTAGGACTGCTTTGAGATCACATGGATAGTGCTAGAACCAGAACACTACATTGCTTGCATTTCACCATAGGGAAGGAGGCTGGGTGAGTGGGCAGGGCAACCAGGGAGGAGTCCTAAAGGAACATGGTCCCCAACCTCTTTGAGCCAGGTCTTAAATCTACATGGATGACTCGTCCTTGAGTTCTAACTGGGTACCACTGAAAACTTTGGGACATCTCATTTAAACTTCTTACCAATCATGTGAGGTTAATATTTGTGTTGCCCTCTTTTTGGAGACAAAGAAACTGAGACTGCCCAAAATCATATATGTAGTCAGTTGGGATTTAACCCTTTCTGATCCCGATATCTGACAAAGTTCAATATAATGATTTTCCTGTTCCATTCTGATGTTGGAAGATGTCTGACACTGCTGTAGAGACCGTCTAACGCATTTCCTAATGTAGTATGGACTCTAGCCAACAGATAGCACACATTGTACTCTTTTTCTCCGCAGGCCATGTGTTTTGATATGAACAGGTGATTGTGTGTTGTAGTCACATGGTTGTGCTTGTAGGAAAATGGCCAGCCCCCAAAAAATAAGAGCTGGGGAGTATGTGGGTGGCAGAAAAATTAGAAAGGGTTAAACCACCACTTAATTGCTCTGTGATTTCTCTGTGCCTCAGTGTCCTCACCTGTAAAATGGGGGTGATAATAGCATGTGCTCCATAGGGATGTTATGAAAATTCGGTGAAAGAAGGGTTTGTTTGTTTTGAGACAAGGTCTGGGTTACCCAGGCTAGGGTGCTGTGATGTCAGCATTATTCACAGCAACCTCAAACTCCTGGGTTCAAACCATCCTCTTGCCTCAGCCTCCCAAGTAGTTGGGACTGCAGGTGCCCACCATGACACCTGGATAATTGTTTTTCTATTTTTAGTAGAGATGGAGTCTCAGTCTTGCTCAGGCCAAGAGGAAGTATTTTCATAAAGTCTTCCGAAGGGTGTTTGGCACATAGTGAGCACTTTGTAAATGTCAGGTGTTAATATTTTTATTAGTCTGTTAGACTTTAGAGTCAAGAGTTCTTAACCAGGCTCAGTGCCTGTAGCACAGTGGTTACGGTGCCAGCCACATACACTGAGGATGGCGGGTTCTAATCCAGCCCGGGCCAGCTAAACAACGACAACTGCAACAACAACAAAAAAAGTAGCCGCACGTTGTGGCGGGCACCTGTAGTCCCAGCTACTTGGGAGGCTGAGTCAAGAGTTTGAGGTTGCTGTGAGCTGTGACGCCACGGCACTGTACCAAGGACAACATGGTGAGACTGTGTCTCAAAAAAAAATAATAAAGGCAAAAGATTAAAAAAGAAAAGAGTTCTTAACCATTATGTTCTGTTATCTAATTTCTTTTTCCTTCTATTCCAGAAAATGAAAGGATTTGGGCTAAGTGGAGCAGTTGGCCATTAATGCCAACGGACTGTAAAACAAGTCATGGGTGGGCTTTCAAGCTAGTTTTTAGCTCAGTCTTTGCTTTCTTCCCATATTCTTTGGTATAGGATTTGGGGGAGTAGTTGTCTCAAAGGGTTGTGAAGCAAGCTTGATTATTGTGATGTCTTCTACATCTCAGGTAGCACGTGAAGCTTTTGCTCCTGCCTGGTATCAAGGCAAGCTTGTTGAAGGATGGTCTGTCCGCTCAGTTGATCTGTATCTGACTTGTGTTTTTTCCTCTCTCATCCTCACCCTCCTTATAGGAGAAAAACCTCACAAGTGTGAGCTATGTGACTTCACATGCCGAGATGTAAGCTACCTGTCCAAGCACATGCTGACCCACTCCAACACCAAAGATTACATGTGCACCGAATGTGGCTATGTCACCAAGTGGAAGCACTATCTCCGTGTGCACATGCGAAAACATGCAGGAGACCTCAGGTATGAGTACATAACATGCCTCCATCCGTATCTTAAGGACTTAGGTCAAATTAGCCTTCTCTTGGATCCAACCTTTGGCCCCATTGCTTTTTCGGGTCCTTGGAAGTGTCTTTTCCTAACACCATTCTCTGCTCCCACCATCTTAGCTGTATTGCCTGAGTCTTCAGAGTTTGGCCCTGGGAAATAAGAAAGATTTTATACTTACGGCCACAATCTTGGCCACTTCCAAATCCAGGCAGGTTCTCTGATATATGGGCACAGCTGACTAGGGGGGTTCTGGGGGTTGCTTTGTAGCTTTCATGCCCCCATGGAAGACTAGAGATGAGGCACAAAAACCTGTCCTGTGGGACTCCTTAAAGTCCATGGTGGGTTATGCTGGTTCATTATGACTTTCCTTTAGCAAGCAGTGTAGAGTAGGGATTAGAACACAGTTCCTGACTTGGCACCTGTAGCACAGTGGTTATGGCACCAGCCACATACACCAAAGGTAGCAAGTTCAACCTGGCCTGGGCCAGCTAAACAACAATGACAACCGCAACAAAAAATAGCCAGGTGTTGTGGTGGATGCCTGAAGTCCTAGCTACTTGGGAGGCTGAGGCAAAAGAATCTCTTAAACCCAAAAGTTTGAGGTTGCTGTGAGCTATGACGCCACGGCACTCTACCAAGGGCAACATAATGAGACTCTGTTTCAAAACAAACAAACAAACAAAAAAGAACACAGTTCCTGAAGATAGGCTGCCTCTGTCCCTCACTTCCTTTGTAACTAAACTCAAGCAAGTTATTGAGAGAAGTTACTTAGTTTTCTCACTTGTAAAATAAATGCCTATTCCATAAGGTAAAGGAAAGGAGGGTTAAATCAGATGATGCATGTATAAATACTAATTGTAGAGCCTGGCCCATATTAAGTATTAATTTAGTAACTCTGAATTGTGATGATTGATTTATTGTTGTGATTGCTTTCCCCTTTTGTTCCTTGCAAGATACCAGTGCAACCAGTGTTCCTATCGCTGCCACCGGGCTGATCAGCTGAGCAGCCACAAGCTGCGTCACCAGGGCAAATCTCTTATGTGTGAAGTATGTGCCTTTGCCTGTAAGCGAAAGTATGAACTGCAGAAGCACATGGCTTCCCAGCACCACCCTAACACACCAGCCCCTCTTTACCCCTGCCACTATTGCAGCTATCAGAGCCGCCACAAGCAAGCCCTGTTAAGCCACGAGAACTGCAAGCATACCCACCTCCGTGAGTTCCACTGTGCCCTCTGTGACTATCGCACCTTCAGCAATACCACCCTTTTGTTCCACAAGCGCAAGGCCCATGGCTATGTGCCTGGGGACCAAGTCTGGCAGCTCCGCTATACCAGTCAAGAGCCAGTGGGGGCCAGGCAGTGCTCAGCACCCCCACCAGACTTGGAGCCCTCAAGCCAGCTATCTGTCCAGCCTGAGGGGGCAGGCCACGATCCTGAGACTGTGGTAGACTCCACCTTGGATCAGGCCCTGCAAGAGACAAGTGAGGAGGTCAGCATTAGGAGACAGGATGGCAGAGAGCTCCATGGGGATAACCTGGTTGGCAACCTCAGCCCAGCAGAGGTAGAGGAGGGCAGCTGCACATTACACCTAGAGGCCCTGGGAGTAGAGCTGGAATCTGTGGCTGAGCCACCTCTTGAAGAAATCCCTGAAACAGCCTCTATAGAATTCAGGCCCCTGGATTCCTCAGGGACCCTGGGATTGGAAGGGCCAGATGGACTGGAAGGACCAGAGCTATCTAACTTTGATGGTGTTGGGACTTCTGGCTTGAGTGCTGAAGAAAATCCTGTTCTAGAGAAGCCAGTCTCTGAGCCCCCCAGAAATCCGCCATCCTCAGAGGAGACCTCTAACAACTGGGAGGGAACCTTCAGGGCAACTCCACCTGCTGAGACAGCACCCTTGTCCCCATTCCCTGAGTCAGAGTCATTACTCAAGGCCCTAAGGAGGCAGGACAAAGAACAAGCAGAAGCATTGGTGCTGGAGGGACGGGTGCAGATGGTAGTGATCCAAGGAGAGGGGCGAGCCTTCCGCTGCCCACATTGCCCTTTCATCACTCGCCGAGAGAAGGCCCTGAATTTGCACTCCCGGACTGGGTGTCAGGGCCGTCGAGAGCCTCTGCTGTGTCCTGAGTGTGGGGCTAGCTTCAAGCAACAACGTGGCCTCAGCACCCATCTGCTAAAGAAGTGCCCTGTTCTGCTTAGAAAGAACAAGGGCTTGCCCAGACCAGATTCTCCCATCCTGCATCCTCTGCTCCCAACTACCCAGGCCTCAGAGGACACAGAAGATGGGAAGCCTCCACTTGCACCATTAGAAGTAGAGACACTGCTTCCAAAAGATGCTCCTTTGGAGCTTCCCAGGGAGCCGGAAGAACTTGTCACACTCTGTAGTTCTCCAGCCCCTCCTATAGGAAACTCCTCAGAGACCCCTGAGAAGTACCACTTTGAACAGGGCAAGTTTCACTGCAACTCATGCACATTCCTATGTTCTCGGCTCTCCTCCATTACTTCTCATGTAGCTGAAGGCTGCCGGGGGGGCCGTGCTGGGGGAGGAAAGCGAGGGGCTCCCCACACCCAACCTATTGTGTCCTCCTTGAGCAAGGAGAACTCTGTTCCCCTGAGCAATGGGAATACAGAGTCCAGCCATAGTGATGGGGACATAGCTGTGGGTCAAAAGCAGAAGGGAGCTCGCTTCTCCTGCCCCACATGTCCCTTTAGCTGCCAGCAGGAACGGGCTCTGAGAACTCACCAGACCCGGGGCTGCCCCCTTGAGGAGTCTGGAGAGCTGCACTGTGGCCTCTGCCCTTTCACTGCTTCTGCAGCTACTGCCCTGAGACTCCATCAGAAGCGGGAGCATCCCACTGCAGCCCCAGCCCGTGCTCCCCGGCCCCCTCTGCAGTGTACGGACTGTGGCTTCACCTGTAAACAGAGCCGTTGCATGCAGCAGCACCGGCGGCTCAAGCATGAGGGGGTGAAGCCACACCAGTGCCCTTTCTGTGACTTCTCCACCACCAGACGGTACCGGTTAGAAGCTCACCAGTCCCGACATACAGGTGTTGGCCGCATCCCCTGCAGTTCTTGTCCTCAAACGTTTGGTACCAACTCAAAACTGCGCTTGCACCAGCTAAGAGTACATGACAAAACACCCACTCATTTCTGTCCACTTTGTGACTATAGTGGCTATCTTCGCCATGACATCACTCGTCATGTCAACAGCTGCCATCAGGGCACCCCAGCCTTTGCCTGCTCCCAGTGTGAAGCCCAGTTCAGCTCAGAGACGGCACTTAAGCAGCATGCCCTACGCCGACACCCTGAGCCCACACACCCGGCACCTGGTTCTCCTGCAGAGGCCACTGAGAGCCCTCTGCACTGTTCCCGCTGTGGATTACTATGCCCCAGTCCTGCTAGCCTGCGAGGGCATACCCGTAAACAGCACCCACGACTTGAATGTGGAGCCTGTCAGGAGACCTTCCCTAATAGACTGGCACTGGATGAGCACCGGAGGCAGCAACATTTCAGCCACCGCTGCCAGCTCTGTGATTTTGCTGCCCGGGAGCGGGTAGGCCTAGTGAAGCACTACTTGGAACAGCATGAGGAGACTTCAGCAGTAGCAACGGCCTCAGATGGAGATGGGGATGCTAGCCAGCCCCCTCTGCGCTGCCCCTTTTGTGACTTTGCATGCCGTCATCAGTTAGTACTTGACCATCACGTGAAAGGGCATGGGGGCACCCGTCTGTACAAGTGTACTGACTGTGCCTACAGCACCAAGAATCGGCAGAAGATCACCTGGCACAGCCGCATCCACACTGGGGAAAAGCCTTACCACTGTCATCTCTGTTCCTATGCCTGTGCTGACCCCTCTCGCCTGAAGGTAAGATCAAAGGACATGAGGCAGGGAGTAGGAGTGAACTTTCCAAATATTAGCTCCCTGGGCAAGTTCTTTAACTTTTCCAGGCCTCAGATTACCTATTTGTAAAACTAGAGATAATATTTACGAACTTCATAAGGTTGTAAAGGTAAAATTCCGTAACACATGCTTGCAATGTGATGGGCATATCAATCTGGATGATAATAACAGTTAGCATTTATTGAGCACTTACTATATGCCTAGCACTGTACTTCTAATCCTTTCAGAACTATGAGACATGGATACTTTTGCTTTCCCCATTTTACAGATTAGTAAATTAAGAATTGGGGGTTAGATCACCCAGAGATACAGCTAAGTGATAGAGCTGAGATAGTCAGGGAAGACCTAGAGAGAAGCCAAATGGGTTAGGGTGGTATCAAAAGTGACTAGACTGGGAGGCATGGTTGGTAAGCCGAGTATGGATAGGAGGGGAGCAGAGAACAGTTACCTGTCATCATGTTCTGTCTCCTTGTCCCTATTTTCACATCCAGTGAGTACCAAGGGATATACATTTTCTGCATTCTGCTCTTCCTCTTCTAGTACCATATGAGGATCCACAAGGAGGAACGGAAGTACCTGTGCCCTGAATGTGGCTACAAGTGCAAGTGGGTCAACCAACTCAAGTACCACATGACCAAACATACAGGTGAGTCTTTCTAATTTTGACAGGCCTGGGCGGCACCTGTGGCTCAGTCGGTAAGGCGCCGGCCCCATATACCGAGGGTGGCGGGTTCAAACCCGGCCCCGGCCAAACTGCAACCAAAAAATAGCTGGGCGTTGTGGCGGGTGCTTGTGGTCCCAGCTACTCGGGAGGCTGAGGCAAGAGAATCACTTAAGCCCAGGAGTTGGAGGTTGCTGTGAGCTGTGTGAGGCCACGGCACTCTACCGAGGGCCATGAAGTGAGACTCTGTCTCTACAAAAAAAAAAACACATTTTGACAGGCCTTAAGAGTTCCCTGATTCCCTGGCAAACCTAACCTCATCAGGGAAACCCTATCATATGTGAATATTCATTACTGTTATTCTTACTCTTGCTCAGATTCAGGCTAACACTGATTTTCACAATGGGAGTAGAGAGTAGGCTGGGGGAGTATCTACCAGAATGGCTGCCCAACACATTAAAGACCTATCATAATCAGAAGAGAGATAAAATAAACCTGAGATTGTGGACATATGTACTTTGCAAAAGCTTCCCAGTTAATTGTGGTACAAGGTCATTTATTACGTGTTGAAAACCTCCAGCTCAAAGTTGAATGACTAAGAACAGGTATACATGGTTTCTACACAGATACGATGCAATTGTCATGAATAAGAAGGAGAAAGCAGAGGATTCTCCTGTCCCAAATTGTTCTTTTCTTCTGAATGTGGAATTCATAAACTATGGGTTCTCCAAAAAGCACATAATTATGTGCCTGTGATGATTGCATACTGTCTGCCATATGTGTAGGAATTAATCAAATGCATTACAGGACCCTCTGCTTCTATGAATACTGCCTCCTTCACTTCTACTTCTTCCTTCTTCTGCATTTCTTTTACTTTTTAAGTTGAGCAAGCAATTATGTTTAAATGGATTCTCAAATTCCATGAGTACCCTGTGACCAAAAAAGGGCTGAAATTTCCCATTTGGAAACGCTACCATATTTGAGTATTCATTACTCTTAGGTGGCTAGTTGGTTATAGGTCCAATTAGTCATCAGCGTCCATAACCGCATATAAAAGAGGTTATGTTGGAAGAAAGGCAAATATCAGACAGGACTGGAACATTCCAAATACAGGGTCATTAGTCAACTTGATGCTGCTTTATATCCCAGGATCAGAGTGACTCTTACGGCCCATTGAACCTTGTTCCACCCTCTTTCAATAGTGATTTGTTCCCTGTTCTATAGGACTGAAGCCATATCAGTGTCCTGAGTGTGAGTACTGTACCAACCGGGCTGATGCACTGCGTGTACACCAGGAGACACGGCACCGGGAAGCACGGGCCTTCATGTGTGAGCAGTGTGGCAAGGCCTTCAAGACGCGCTTCTTGCTGCGTACCCATCTTCGCAAGCACAGTGAAGCCAAACCCTATGTGTGCAACGTGTGCCATCGTGCTTTCCGATGGGCTGCTGGCCTGCGCCATCACGCCCTCACCCACACAGACCGCCACCCCTTCTTCTGCCGCCTTTGCAGCTATAAGGCCAAGCAGAAATTCCAGGTGGTAAAGCATGTGCGCAGGCACCACCCTGACCAAGCTGACCCAAATCAGGGTGTAGGCAAAGACCCCACCACCCCTACAGTGCACCTGCATGATGTGCAGCTGGAGGATCCTAGCCCTCCCATTCCAGCTGCTCCCCCCACTGGACCTGAGGGGTGAGAACTGACCCCACCTCCTGGATAACAAAAGGGCGTGGTCCAAGGTGTGTAAACTGGGACCAGAGCTGACCTGAGGAGCTCAGGGCCTAAGGAAGGACTGGCTTTGGGGTATCAGGATGACTGGAACCTTTCCAGAACTCTTAGCTGTAGTACTTTGAAATTAATGGCTATGTAAGAGAGAGACATGTACCACAACATTGATTTCTCATTGAGGCATACTGTGTTTTTACCTGTGAGTTCCCATTTTCTTCAACATCACTCCAACTAAGTCCCTGGCTATAAGATCTTAGTTTTAACCACTCCATCTTCTCTTTCCTTCTTACTATGTTAAGTACTATTTTCTTTTAGCATCTTCAAAAGTTGTATCTAACTGCATGTGCTATTACGTCTGATGCTCTGTAAAGCATGTTAAACAGAAAATGGTTACTAGCTTATAGAATCATCCAAATCCCTGTCTTTATATTTCCAGGTTGTCATGTTGATCTGATCTGTCTCCTCTCAGACCTCTGCTTCCCTTTTGTTTCCATCCATCTTCACGCAGTGATTGATTATGAGACAAGCACAAGTCTGCCTTCTCTCTGTCCTTGAGGCTGCCTTCCTCCCTACTTTAAAATTTTCCCCATTGTCTACTTCCTGCTCCTCCTCCCGGAAACAACTTTAACAACGTAAATCCTAAGTGTGGTGTAGCAGCAGTGCTAAGGTGTTAAAACAGATTAGGGAGGTAAATCTCCAATTCAGAATTATATGAGTACCTCACAGTATAATTCTGTGGTGCCTCACTATATAATTATCTAAACTGGGACACAGTGGGAAAGTTAAAGAGGGTATTATTAATAATTATGCTAAACAATGGACATAAATCAGGACGATTCCAGGCAAATTATTCAGGAGCTCTGGGACCACATAACTTTGTGTCTCTTCCTTTTACCATGCTTTTTAAAAGCTATGCTCTTGGGCGGCGCCTGTGGCTCAGTCGGTAAGGCGCCGGCCCCATATACCGAGGGTGGCGGGTTCAAACCCGCCCCGGCCAAACTGCAACCAAAAAATAGCCGGGCGTTGTGGCGGGCGCCTGTAGTCCCAGCTACTCGGGAGGCTGAGGCAAGAGAATCGCTTAAGCCCAGGAGTTGGAGGTTGCTGTGAGCTGTGAGGCCACAGCACTCTACCGAGGGCCATAAAGTGAGACTCTCTCTACAAAAAAAAAAAAAAAAAAACTATGCTCTTGTGTCCTTCCTATGTAGCACGTGCAGGAGGTTCCCTGGAAACCTCTGTCTTCAACTTTTTTCTGTCCCACCCAACTACCCAAGTGCCCACTCAACCCTTGTACCTCCCCTTCATCCCTAATCACAGACCATACTCGAGCCAAATTGGAGAGAGAAGCTCTGTTTATACCAGTGGGGACTCTGAGCACTGCACAGTGTTCTCTTGAGAGTCAGTACAGTTCTGGGTCAGGTGTCAATCCCCAACTTTCCTAGGAAGCCTTGAAATTTGATTTATTCTTCCCTTGGCTCTGGGCTTTAAGGAAGTTAGGGGTGGAGGGAATAATACATCTTTAGATTTCTCTGCTCCAGGTACCTCTCTGGATTTCCATTGCAATCTGCCTTCGCTCCAGAGTTGATGGGAAAGGTTGGTCGTAGATCTGGGTATGGGATTGCACCTACAGCAAGAGGAAGGAGGGACTCCAGTATAGAAATTAGAATACACGGAGAAGGTGATGCCTGTGGCTCAGTGAGTAGGGCGCCAGCCCCATATGCCAAGGGTGGCGGGTTCAAACCCAGCCCCGGCCAAACTGCAACAACAACAAAAAATAGCCGGGCGTTGTGGCAGGCGCCTGTAGTCCCAGCTACTCGGGAGGCTGAGGCAAGAGAATCATGTAAGCCCAAGAGTTAGAGGTTGCTGTGAGCCGTGTGACGCCACGGCACTCTACCCGAGGGCGGTACAGTGAGACTCTGTCTCTACAAAAAAAAAAAAAGAATACACGGAGAAAGGACAAGAAAGATACAGCTAGTAGAAACAGGAAGGGAAGAGAAAGGGGGTAAAAAATCAAATCCTATAGCTGAGTGTTGTGGCGGGCACCTGTAGTCTCAGGTGCTTGGGAGGCTGAGGCAAGAGAATCGCTTAAGCCCAAGAGTTGGAGGTTGCTGTGAGCTGTGATGCTACAGCACTACCGAGGATGACAAAGTGAGACTGTGTCTCAAAAAAAAAAAAAAAAAGATCCTAGATTTCCTTTTAGAAAGGATGAGGTAATTTTGTACCCAGTAATGCACAATCCATAGCTTGGTTTTTGTCACGTCCATTTGCTCTCTCTAGAGTGCTTCTCAACCTTCCTAATGCCACAACCCTTTAATATAGTTCCTCATGTTGTGGTGACCCCCAACCATAAAATTATTTTCGTTGCTACTTCCTAACTGTAATTTTGCTGCTGTTATGAATCATAATGTAAATATCTGATATTCAGGATATATTTTCTTTGTTATAAGGGGTCACGACCCACAGGTTGAGAACTGCTTTAGAGTGTCCTTCCAGGGTTTTATCTTTTTTGTTTGTTTGTTTTAACTTGAGTTTCACTTTGTCACCCTTGATAAAGTGCCACAGCATCACAGCTCATAGCAACCTCAAACACTTGGGTTCAAGCAATCTTGCCTCAGCCTCCCAAGTAGCCAAGACTACATAGGCACCCTCCACAACACCAGGGGGTATTTTTAGAGATGGAGTCTTGCTCTTGCTTAGGCTGATCTCAGACTCCTGAACTCAAGCAATCCACCTGCCTCGGCCTCCCAGAGTGCTAGGATTTTTCTCACATCTGAAGCCAGCACACTCACCCTTCCCATTAAGTGCCTACCTCAGGATTCCTCCTCCTCCTCCAGAAATTCTCGGATACAAATGTACACAAAGATACAAGCTGGGTGGAGGCTGGTCCCATCCCTGGAGAGCAGATGTATGTGGCGGTAACCTGGCAAAGGGCAGGAGGATAGCATCAGAAAAGTAACCAGAGCTGGGGTGTTGGCCAGGGGTCAAAAGGCTGGCTCACCTTGTTGGATGCATGTCCATGGCAGGGTGTATTGACCAATAAAGTCATTTCGGGATGTCCAGTCATAATCCTTTACCACAAAGCGCACCATGGCAAGTTCAGGCACCAGGACCCGGAAGCATAATGTCTGCCCCCAGTATGGATTAAAACCTGTGGTTGGCAGTAAGAGGAAATGAAGCAACAGACATTAACTGTCTTTAAAGCTGGGCATGGGGATGGTGCCTGTGGCTCATTGGTTAGGGCACCAGGCCCATGTACGAAGGGTGGTGGGTTCGAACCCGGCTCCAGCCAAACTGCAACAAAAAAATAGCCGGGCTCTGTGGCAGGCACCTGTTGTCCCAGCTACTCAGGCGGCTGAGCCAAGAGAATTAACCTTAAGACCAGGATTTGGAGATTGCTGTGAGCTATGATGTCACTGCACTCTACCAAGGGTGATAGAGTGAGACTCTGCCTCTAAAAAAAAAAAAAAATAAAGCCAGGCATGGCAGCTCACACCTGTAATCCTAGCACTCTGTGAGGCCGAGGTGGGTGGATTGTTTGAGCTCACAAGTTCACGGCCAGCCTGAGCAAAGGCAAGACCTCCATCTCTACTAAAAAGAAAAACTGAGGCAAGAGGATCACTTGAGCCTGAGTGGAGGTTGCTGTGAGCTATGACGCCACAACACTCTACCCAGGGCAACAGCTTGAGACTTTGTCTCAAAAAAACAAGAAACTGTCTTTAGGCCCATGCTGAGTTAACCTTCCCTGTGTTCTCAGCATTTTATAGGCAAGGAAACAGGCTAGGGTGGCTAAAACATTTTTGCCAGATAACTAGAGCCTTTAAGTCAGTGGTTTTCAACCTTCCTAATGCCATGACCCTTTAATACAGTTCCTCATGTTGTGGTGACCCCCAACCATAAAATTATTATTATTTTTTTTGCAGTTTTTGGCTTGGGCTGGGTTTGAACCCGCCACCTCCTGTATATGGATCCGGCACCCTACTCCTTGAGCCACAGGCACCACCCCATAAAATTATTTTCATTGCTACTTCACAACTGTAATTTTGCTACTGTTATGAATTGTAATGTAAATATCTGATATGCAGGATGTATTTAGGCAACCCACAGGTTAAGAACCACTGCTTTAAGTGAAGGGCCAGGAATCTTTGTATTGTTTCACACTGCCTCTTATAGGGACCAAGGATAGGGTGACATGTGCTAACATAGACTGTATTTAATGGAGGGCAGGATAGAAGGAAAACAGGGGTCATGCTCCCAACATCTCCCTCCCTAGCATGCCAGTCTCACCGTTGTTTGGCACATAGTTGGTCTCTTGCCGGGTTGTGTCTGGACGGACACCAAAGATCTGCACTTTCACGAGTGGATCCACAATGGACCCCTCTTTGGTCTTGTTCACTTTAGGGAGTTGCTGACCACTGATCACCTGTAACCAGGGCTCTGGAACTTCACACAAGTTCTGGCTCAGCCCAGCACCCCACTCCAGCTCTCACACCCCAGAGGAGGAAACACAAACCCTTTTGCTCTAGAGCTTTTTGGTTTGCAAAAATAATCCTCCAAAGCTAATATTTTCTTTCAGTATTCTATCTGCAATTAAACATGCATCTGAGTAGAAACTTAACAAGGTCTGAAAGTAGGCATGCTAATGATATCCTCTTTATAGCACTTACTGTGTACCAGCATTTCTTGTAAACACCTCATATTAACTGTTGTGTGACCCTTACACCCTAAGGTAGGTGGTAGCATTACTCTTGCTACTTTGCAGGTTGGTAGACTGAGGTACAGAGAAATTAAGGAACTTGCCCAATGTTACACAACCAGGAAATGTATTTGAAGCCAGGAAGCTGGCTCCAAATACTAAAGATAGACACTGTTAGTCAAGCTATTCTGCCTCTCCCAAGAAGTGTAATTTCAACCTTTTATACTTCTGTCAGGCCAAGCCACCTCTTCCCCTACTTCTAACTTAGTTACCCCAGTTTCCTCCCAACAGTTTTTCTTTCCATCATACCTGGATTAAGAGGGCCTGGGCCTTGAAAGGGCTAATGGGCCTCTCTGGGTGGAAGGAACTTTGAGCATTACGCAGGAAGTCTGGCTTCAGCACATAGCCACAGCCACCATTCTGGCGGAAGAGCCCATCGTGGATGTCCATTTCAAGCCCTGCAGTCTGCATATTCATAGCCACTGAGGGACTCGGGAGAAAAGAAGGGAAAGATTCACCTTGGGGGCCTTTAGCCCCTCTTTCAGGGAGTTAAGAAGATGGGATTGGGGTGCAAGACTGCCTATGTAGATAGCATCTTTCTCAATCTGGTCATCTTTATGAAACATTCCCTGGGCCTTTCCCAGTAGAGAACTTATTTCCCACCTGCTGCTCCTCCACTCCCTCCTCCCAGGCCCTGTTGCTTCCTCACCTATCTGGCAGCCTGCATTCCAGAGTTCCTGGGGGTTGTAGTTGGAAGAGTCTGTCCTCAGCCCACTGGGGTACACACGGCTTAATTGCCAGGTATTGTGCTGCACAAACTCATTGCCTGTAAAAGGGTATCGGAAAGAGATGGAAGGGGACTTCCCTGGCCCCAAGAACCTGCCTGCTCTTTTCAGTCTTCTCCCCCAACGTCTCCTGAGGCTAGCTCCAGAGAGCTTGAATGTGCCTCTATTCTGTTTCATCTAGACCAGCGGTTCTCAATCTGTGGGTCGCGACCCACAGGAACTGTATTAAAGGGCCGCAGCATTAGGAAGGTTGAGAACCACTGATCTAGACCATCTTGTCCCAGCTTTCTTTCTCCTAGAGCCTTGAGCCCACTACTCATAACTCCTCTTCCTTTACCTGTTCTGAAGAGTTTCTTAGCTCCTTCATCTATCCTTAGCTCCCTGTCCTCTTTCATGGGACTTAACCTGCCTACCCGTAACCCTGAACATACTCGTCCCATGTCCCTCCCTTGTCCTTCCATTTTGATCCTGACCAGCCTCTTTGACCAGGCCCCTGGCTTTGGATTCAGAGAAGGATGATATCTCATAGAAGTGGTAGTGCTCCTTTGAATGAGTGAAGCTGCGGAATGAGACACTCTTCAAGTAGACAATCAGGTCAGAGAGGGTTGGACACACGATGGGGTTGGATTTCTGGAGAAGGAAAGTGGAAAGGAAGATGGAATTGAAAGCTTAGCAGTCTGAGAGAGAAGAAGCTACCAACCTAAGCCTTTGCCCACTGCCTCCCCACTACATTCTCCCTCCTGCCTCACCTTCTGGGACAAGAGAAGCAACTCAGGCTTGGAAATAGAAGCCTGGTCTATAGTCTGACAACAGATAGGCAGACAAAACGGCGGGCACATCACAACCTGGGGGTGGGAATGGGAATAAAGGCAGTCTGCATATACTGCTGGGATCAGTTTCGGCCTCTGAGCTTGGAGGGTCTGCTCTGTGTTACATCCTGGTAACAAGTTTTTAACTTACTTTTAACAGAGAGGTGCCATCCTCCCTACTTCTGTTAAATGAACAGTAACCTTTTGTCAAGGTGTACATAAATTCAGACAGATATGTCAAGGTATGCAAATGGTCTTGGAAGTCACACCTGAAAGGACATGAGAGTCCCAGAGTAAAGTGTTTGGATTTATTTCCTGAATTCCCATTTCCATCCCTGGACATGGCAGCAGGTTAGACACCACAGCCCCAGAGAGAAGAGGATAAGCTAGAATCAGTCAGCTGAGTGAGCCAGGCAAGTGCACAAGAGAGAGAAATGCAGGTTTCAGACAAGAATCTTGGAGGCTCCACCAATGGCATGCCTTTTCCCTCTGCCTCCCTTCCCCAACTCAAAGCTCTTCCCTTTCTGCTCCTCTTTAGCTATTTCTGGCCCTTCCTTAAACTCACCCTTTCCGAGAATCTTTTTCTAAGCCTACATTAATTGAAATCACAACAATCGTTCCCCTAACCCCGCTTACCTCATATAATAATGCTACACACACACACTCCCATCACTGGTTTTCAAACTGGCCTTTAAGAAGACTGAGAAGTACAAAGATATCTCAGGAGTACCTGGGAGACTGAGGAGAGAGCCAAATGGCTACTTCAAGTAGGATGGGTCTCCATTTCTCTATTTTGAATACTGAGCTTCCATATAAGATTTCATTTTTAAAAAGAAGATTTCATGGCCCAAAGAAGTTGGAAAGCCACTGCAACATATAGTGATGCCATGTATACATTCTTATGCCTCTCTCACCGGGAGGAGGGGTCATTTTGCATCTTTGCCTTCCACTTTGTCTGGCTCGAGTTTCTTCACAAATAGCCCTCAGCTTGTGGTACAGGCTGACCAAATGCTACAGCAGAAAGACCACTCCTGGCTTACCTTCTCCTTTTTGTCTTTCCTCCACGGGCTCAGCTCCTGGAGCTCAGGCTTGGACTCTGTGTCATTTTGGGACTCCAGCACTAATTCTGACTCCTGCTCCCGCTTCAGCTCTAACACTGGCTCCTCCTCCTCCTCCTCATCCTTAAGATCCTCCTCAAACATACTTAATTTCTTCCCCTTAATCAAGATCTTCCTCCGAAGCTCCTAAGGGACAAAATAAAGGGGTCTGTCTACCTCTTTGTTCTGGGGTCCTCCTGGGCATCCTGCAGTTTCCATTGTTCTCAAAGGCAGAGAAAGCAAATGGTCAGAAGTTTGCACAGGGAGAGATTAGCAGTTTCATACATATAGTAGGGATTTGCTTATTGGGGGGTTTTCTTGTTTGTTTTGAGACAGAGTCTCACCTTGTCACTCTGGGTAGAGTGCCATGGCATCATAGCTCACAGCAATCTCAAACTCTTGGGCTCAAGCAATCCTCTTGCCTCAGTTTCCCAAGTAGCTGGGATTACAGGCTTCTGGCTAGTTTTTTATTTTTAGTGGAGACAGGGACTAGCTCTTGTTTAGCTGGTCTTGAACTCCTGAACTCAAGCAATCCACCCAGCTCAGTCTTCCAGAGTGCTGGGCAGGAGCTATCACACCCAGCATTTTTTTTTTTTTGATAGGTTCTAACTCTGTCATCTTTGAGTGATATGGCATCATAATAGCTCACAGATACCTCAATCTCATGGGCTCAGGCAATCCTTTCCCCTCAGCCTCCCCAGTAGTTGGGACTTCAGGCACATGCCACAATGCCCAGCTTGTTTTCTTTTCTTTCTTTCTTTTTTTTTTTTTAGAGACAGTCTCACTTTAGAGAGAGAGATGTCACACAGCTCACAGCAACCTCCAGCTTTTGGGCTCAGGTGATTCTCTTGCCTCAGCCTCCCAAGTAGCTGGGATTACAGGCGCCCGCCACAACGCCTGGCTATTTTTTGTTGCAGTTTGGCTGGGGCTGGGTTTGAACCCACCACCCTTGGTATATGGGGCCGGCGCGGCACCCTACTCACTGAGCCACAGGCGCCACCCAGGTTGCTTTATTTTCTATTTTTACTAGAAATGGGGCCTTTCTCTGGCTCAGGCTGGTCTCAAACTCCTGAGCACAAGCAATCCACCCACCATTCTGGCTTCCCAGAATGCTAGGATTACAGGCAGGAACCATGATACCCAGCCAGAATGCAAACTCCTCAACCTAGCAATTTTGCTTCTACATGTAGGATTCCATTTTATTTTATTTTATTTTTTCAGAGAGAGTCTCACTTTGTTACCCTCTGTAAAGTGCTGTAGGATCATAGCTCACAGCAACCTCAAACTCTTGGGCTCAAGCAATCCTCTTCCCTCAGCCTCTCACGTAATTGAGACTTACAGGCACACGCCACAATGCCCGGCTATGTTTTTATTTTTTTGTCTCTTAACAATTTTTTTATTAAATCATAACTGTACATTAATGCGTTTATGGGGTACAATGTGCCGATTTTATATACAATTTGGAATGCTTACATCAAACTGATTAATATAGCCTTCACCTCACTTAATTATTGTGTTAAGACATTTATGCTCTACTCTTTTTTTTTTTGCAGTTTTGGCCCGGGGCTGGGCTTGAACCCACCACCCCTGGTATATGGGGCTGGTGACCTACTCCTTGAGCCACAGGCACCACCCCATTATACTCTACTCTTTTTTTTTTTGGCCGGGGCTGGGCTTGAACCCGCCACCTCCGGCATATGGGACCGGCGCCCTACCCGTTGAGCCACAGGCGCCGCCCTATACTCTACTCTTAATAGATTTTGGCATGTGCCCTTGAAATATGCATCATAGGTGAGGTCCCACCGATTATCCTCTCTCCACCTGGCCTCCCAGCTCCCCTCCTCTCACCCTCTTCTTCCCTCCATCCTGGGCTATAGTTGTGTTTTATCTTTCCTATGAAAGTGTGGGTGATTATATATTGGTTTCATAATAGTACTGAGTACACTGAATACTTTTTCTTCCATTCTTGAGATACTTTACTAAAAATAATATGTTCCAGTTCCATCCATGTAAACATACCAGCTATGTTTTAATTTTTTTTTAGAGACAGTATCTCACTTTGTCACCCTCAGTAGAGTGCTGTGGCGTCACAGCTCACAGAAACCTCCAGCTGTTGGGCTTAGGCTATTCTCTTGCCTCAGCCTCCCAAGTAACTGGGACTAGAGGTGCCCGCCACAACGCCTGGCTATTTTTTTTTTTTTTTTTTTGTGGTTTTTGGCTGGGGCTGGGTTTGAACCCGCCACCTCCGGCATATGGGACCGGCACCCTACTCCTTGAGCCACAGGCGCCGCCCAACGCCTGGCTATTTTTTTGTTGCAGTTTGGTTGGGGCCGGGTTTAAACCTGCCACCCTTGGTATATGGGGCCGGCACCCTACTCACTGAGCCACAGGCACCTCCCACCAGCTATATTTTTAGAGACAGGGTCTCACTTGCTCAGTCTTGCCTTGAACTCCTGAGCTCAAACAATCTACCAGCCTTGGCCTCCCAGAGTGCTAGATTACAGGTGTGAGCCACTGCACCAGGCCTAGGATTCCATTTTATTTATTTTTATTTTTTGCAGTTTTTTTGGCCGGGGCTGGGTTTGAACCCACCACCTCCAGTATATGGGGCCAGCGCCCTACTCCTTGAGCTACAGGCACCGTCCCTAGGATTCCATTTTAAAGAAAGTAAATGGACAAAGCTGTATGTACAGATGAAAAAACTTAAGTGTAAGCCAGGCTCAGTGGCTCACTCCTGTAATCCTAGCACTTGGGATGCTGAGGCGTGTGGATTGCCTGAGCTCACAGGTTCAAGACCAGTTTAAGCAAGAGCAAGACCCCATCTCTAAAAATAGCCGGTGTTGTGGTGGGCACCTGTAGTCCCAGCTACTTGGGAGGCTGAAGCAAGGGAATCGCTTGACCTAAGAGTTTAAGGTTGCTGTGAGCTATAATGCCATGGCACTCTGCCGAGGGCGACAAATAAAACTGTCTCAAAAACAAACAAACAAAAAAAACCTGAAATGTCTATCACATAGATAGCTGATTGAATAAATTAGGGTCCATAACATAAAATGGAATACTATAGAGCTGTTAGAAAGGAAAAATTATACATGAAAAGATATTCATGATATATATGTGAGATGGAACAGGGATATAGAGGATGATCTGATTCACATGTATTTTTAGTTTCCATTATTTTTTTCCAATTCACATTTTTAAAATAATGTTTATATAAGCATTAAAAGATGTAATGAATCACGCCTGTAATCCTAGCACTCTGGGAGGCCAAGGAGGGTAGATTGCCTGAGCTCACGGGTTTGAGACCAGCTTGAGCCAGAGTGAGACCCCCACTCTTTAAAAATAGCTGGGCTTTGGGGTAGCACCTGTGGCTCAGTGAGTAGGGCGCCGGCCCCATATGCCGAGGGTGGCGGGTTCAAACCCAGCTCCAGCCAAACTGCAACAAAAAAATAGCCGGGTGTTGTGGCGGGCACCTGTAGTCCCTGCTGCTCGGGAGGCTGAGGCAAGAGAATTGCGTAAGCCCAAGAGTTGGAGGTTGCTGTGAGCCGTATGACGTCATGGCACTCTACCTGAGGGCGGTACAGTGAGACTCTGTCTCTACAAAAAAAAAAAAAAATAGCTGGGCTTTGGCTTGGTGCACATAGCACAGTAGTTACGGAGCCAGCCACATACACCCAAGCTGGTGGGTTTGAACCCAGCCTGGGCCAGCTAAAGAACAATGACAATTGCAACAAAAAAATAGCCGGGGCTCAGGGCCCATAGCTCAGTGGTTAGGGCACTGGCCACATACACAGAGGAAGGCAGGTTCAAATCCGGTTTAGGCCTGCTAAACAACGACAACTGCAACAAAATAATAGCCAGGCATTGTGGATGGCGCCTGTACCAGTTACTTGGGAGGCTGAGACAAGAGAATCACTTAAGCTCCAGAGTTTGAGGTTGTTGTGAGCTGTGACGCCACAGCACTCTGCTGAGGGCAACATAGCAAGACTCTGTCTCAAAAAAAAAAAAAAAATAGCCAGGCATTGAAAAAATAAATCTACTGAAAACTAGCTGTTATCATGGAAGAGGCTAGGATTATGATGGGGAGTGTTTCCCTTTATATTGCTTGCATAGCCTAAAATAATTATGAACTATCAGGGAAAAATTGAGATTTTTCATTGAGAAAAGAAATACAAAGTAAATAATTAATTTAAAACTTGAAAACTGTAAATAGAGTCCTGTGTTCAATTCAATTTTTTTTTTTTGAGACAGAGTCTCACTTTGTTGCTCTTGGTAGAGTGCCATGGTGTCATAGCTCACAGCAACCTCAAACTCTTGGGCTCAAGCAATTCTCTTGAAGAATTCTCAGCCTCCTGAGTAGCTGGGACTACAGGCACCTGCCAAAACATCCAGCTATTTCTTAGAGACAAGGTCTCACTCTTGCTCAGGCTAGTCTCGAACCTGTGAGCTCAGGCAATCCACCCACCTCAGCCTCTCAGAGTACTAGGATTACAGGGTGAACCACCACTCCCATCCTCAATTCAATTTTTTAAAAATTAAAGTTGTGTCCAAGGATATTAAAGAGCAAGATGGTCCATCTGAATACAGAAAGGGAAAGGAGATGCATGGAGGAAGGAGTCAAGGTGGAGTAATGTGGAAGCCACAGTAGATGGTGAGCTGGAGGAACAGGGTCCCTACCTCAGGTGAGGGCAGCTGAGTGGAAAGCAGCCCATCCAAGGTGATGCTCAGCAGCTGTTCCCCCAGGATCTCAGTCAGATGGCGTGCTATAGTCTGTTGCTGCTCCCAGCTGCAGTGGTTCTCCAGGGACAAGATGACTGGGTAGTCTGATGCCTGGTGATCAGAGGAGCAGATGCTGGATCCACAGTTCTAAAGCCCTGGCATCTCCTTCTCCAAACACCTGCTTCCTAGGCCTTCCTAATTGCTAAGCTCCTCTAACTCCATTACAGGATTCAGTGAGAGTGTGCTGGGTCTGAAGTCCACCCCTGGGATATCTTAGGGTAACCAAATCTCTTACCTGTGCCAAGTCTGACCCAGGTCCCTCTGGAACCTTTGTGTATCTGGTTATGTGTTCACATTACGATTCTAATGTCCTTCAGCCTTGAACTCACCACTATCTGTCTATTTCCTATCTCCCATCTCCCAGATGGGTGATAGAACTTAGAAGTAATAGTTACTAATCATTTGTAATTACTTCTAAGACTAGTAAATTACTAGTAACACATCCAATACTTATTCATAATAATCTTTTAATATTTCCCTGATGCTTTTCAGTTAAAACCTCTTTTATAGGGCGGCGCCTGTGGCTCAGTTGGTTAGGCGCCGGTCCCATATACCGAGGGTAGCGGGTTCAAACCCGGCCCCGGCTGAACTGCAACCAAAAAGAAAAGCTGGGCGTTGTGGCAGGCGCCTGTAGTCCCAGCTACTCGGGAGGCTGAGGCAAAAGAATCGCTTAGGCCCAGGAGTTGGAGGTTGCTGTGAGCTGTGTGATGCCATGGCACTCTACTGAGGGCCATAAAGTGAGACTCTGTCTCAATAAATAAATAAATAAATAAATAAAACCTCTTTTATACATATAATGCCATTCAACATAACCACCTCTGTGCTCCTCCACCCTCCCCAGACCCAGAGCCAGTCACTCTTCCCTCAGACCTTCTTCCCTCACCAATGTTTCCATCCTGGGGCTGCTACCTGGAAGGCATACTGTGCTACTGTGGCTACAACATCTTTGAATAGGATGCGGGAGGTCAGGGTGTGTCCGTGGTAAACGACAGGTTCCCCACTAGGTCCGTCCCATACATCCACCTCCACACAGCGGCATCCCTGCTTCAGGACCCTGCAAGAAACCCAACCCCCAGAGACAGGAGAGGTAAAGAGCTGATCTTCCTGGCCAGGCAAAGTGGCTCACTCCTGTAATGGTAGCACTGTAGAAGGCTGAGCCAGGTGGATCACTTGAGCTCAGGAGTTTAAGACCAGCCTGAGCAAAAGTGAGACCCTGTCTCTATTAAAAGTAGAAAAATTAGCTGATCACCTTTAAGGCCTTGCATCTTTCACTCCACACAATGCCTTAGGTAGTCACCCAAGTTGTCAAAAGTTTGCCCCCCCCTTTAAAAAAAAAAGAGAAAAATTAGCTGAGGGTGCTAGTCCCAGCAACTAGGGAGGCTGAGGCAAGAGGATTGCTTAAGCATAAGAGTTTGAGGTAACCATGAGCTATGACACCATGGCACTCAAGCCTGAGGCAATAGAGAGACTCCGTTTCAAAAAACAAAGGGCTGGGCACAGTGGCTTATGCCTGTAATCCTGGCATTCTGGGAGCCTGAGGCAGATGGATCATTTGAGCTTAGGAGTTCAAGACCAGCCTGAGCAAAAGAGAGACCCCCCGTCTTTAAAACAACAGTTCTCAACCTGTGGGTTGCGACCCACAGCAACTGTATTAAAGGGCTGTGGCATTAGGAAGGTTGAGAATCACTGCTCTAAAAAATAGCAGGGTTTTGTGGTAGGCACCCATAGTCCCAGCTACTTGGGAGGCTAGAGCCTAAAAGTTTGAGGTTGCTGTGAGCTATGATGCCACAGCACTCTACCAGGGACAAGAAAGTGAGACTGTGTCTCAAAAAAAAAAAAAAAAAAGATATGATCTTCCATCCAAGAGGGATGCTCTCACCATTCTGGAGAAAAAAGTTTTCACTAGCACTTACCCATCCAGACTCCTTTCACACTGCATTTCCATGGAAACTTCTCTGTCCACTGGGGCACTGTTGCAGTTCACACTGAATTCTACCCCATCTCACCCCTCCCAACTCAAAATCTTTCCATCGTAACCCATCAAACATCACCTCATGAAACTTCTGATGTTCTTGTTTTATATCCTGTATAACACCTGAGTTACTCAAACTCTCAGTAAATTTACACCTCATTTTCTGGGCTAGACTTCTAGGTAAAAACTGTATATTCCACTCATCTCTGTAACCCTTTTCATTTGCTGGCACTACAAAGCTATCTTGACTATTCAATCCAATCCATAATTAATAACAATAAGAAGCTACAGCTTATTAGCTATTAACACTTGCATTATCTCATTTAATCCTCACAACAACCCAGATGCTATTACTATCCCTGTTTCATAGATGGAGAAACTGAGGCAAATAGATGTTAAATACTTAGCCCCAGAGTACCAAGGGAGGGAACTAGGATTTGACCTCAGATGGTCTGATTCCTGACCTATGTTTTTCTTTTTGTTTGTTTTGTTTTGTTTTGAGACAGTCTCACTTTGTCACCCTCGGTAGAATGCCGTGGTGACACAGCTCACAGCAACCTCAAACTCTTGGGCTTAAGTGATTCTCTTGCCTCACCCTCCCAAGTAGCTGGAACTACAGGCACCTGCCACAATGCCCAGCTATTTTTTGGTTGTAGTTGTCATTATTGTTTGGCAGGCCCAGGCTGGGTTCAAACCTGCCAGCTCTGGTGTATGTGGCCAGCGCCCTAGCCATCTGACCTTAGCCGATCGGTCTGACCTGTGTTTTTAACTTATGCTCTACTGCCTTCCATATGATATTCAGTTTATTTGTTCAATATGGGGCCTCTGAGTTCCAAAAGAGTTTCATAGCTTGTGAAAGAGAGAGATGTTCCATTTATCTACAGAGTTTCGTTGCCATTCTCCTCCCAGTCTTCAGTATCTCCTCCAATTGCCTCAGGTATCCAAGGGCCCTCAACCACTAACCTCCCAAAACACCTTCCTAGGCTCAGCACCTGTAGCTCAAGTGGCTAAGGGGCCAGCCACATACACCAGAGCTGGCGGGTTGAAATCCAACCCCAGCCTGCCAAACAATGACAACTCCAATCAAAAAATCGCTGGGCGTTGTGGCGGCACCTGTAGTCCCAGCTATTTGGGAGGCTGAAGCAAGAGAATCGCTTAAGCCCAAGAGTTAGAAGTTGCTATTAGCTGTGATGCCACAGCACTCTACCATGGGGGCAGACTGAAGCTCTGTCTCAAAAAAAAAAACAAACAAAAAAACACCTTCTTAATCTGCTATACACTAACAGTGCCGTTCAGTTTCCCACACATGGTCTTTCTCATGCTCTGGACCCCTTCTCTCCCACCACTGCACCGTATATATCCTTCGATGCTGCTCTGTCCACAAAGCTGGTCTCCCACTAGGTAGGTGTTATGTGAGGAGTTGATGAAGTAGTGGCTCAGGGGTTGAGTCATATCCTGGTAAATAGGGAGGCAGGCTGGGTTGAAGATGTCTCCATCCTTTGAGCAGAGGTAGCTGAGGAAGCCATCCATGCTTAGCACATGCCGAAGTTTGCCTAGAGTGCGGAGTGAGGAATGCTAGAGTGAGAAGCTCTGGGTAGGAACATCCTGGCACAGCCATGCATGCTCCACTCCAACCCTTTAAGGGTTCTGCCCTTCAACATGGTGTCCATTCCCAGGCTTAGAAGCCAAACTTACTCCACGTAGTGTGTATCAATTCAATCATTCCTACTCTCAGTGAATGTTAAAGGGAATCATTACGATGATTCGATTTAGAAGCCACTGGGAACCAAAAAAGAAAGATCACTGGAACATTCTACAATGATCTATTCTGCAGTGCCAGATATGATAGAGTCTAGCTACATGTGGCTATTGAGCACTTTAAATGTGGCTTACATGACTGAGGAACTGAATCTTAAATTTTATTTGATTTTAGTTAATTTAAATTTTTTTTTTCACTCTGTAGCCCTGGGTAGAGTGCCATGGTGCTATGGCTCAGAGCAACTCTAGGGTTCGAAAGATCCTCTTGCCTCAGCCTCCCAAGTAGCTGGGACTATAGCACTTGCCACTATGCCCAGCTAGTTTTTCTATTTTTTGGTAGAGATGGGGTCTCACTCTTGCTCAGGCTCTTCTCCAACTCCTGAGCTCAAGCAATTCACCCGCTTCGGCCTCCCAGAGTGCTAGGATTACAGGTATAAGCTACCCATGCCCAGCCTATTTTAGTTAATTTAAATTTAAATAGCCAAAATGGAGCTCACAGTTACCATAATGGACATCACAGTATCCGAGGGGCTAATTTTATAGATGGGAAAACTGAGGCCCAGAAAGAATCAAAGACTTGTAAGTGACCCAGCCAAGGTACCTGTATTTTCTTCACTGGGCTCTATAGCTGCCACTAACTATGAGCTGAGGTTTCTTCATCTCCTGTAGCTTCCAAGTGATGTTTTGAGGAGCATTTGTCAACAACCCCTTAGACTAACTCTCCTTGAGAGAAGGGCCCTATTACTTCTTCCATGGCTTTCACCCATCTTAGCATGGGCTTGACATAATAACAATGATGCTTAACAGTAACTGGGCATTCACTCTATCCCAAGGACATTACATGAAACATCTCAATAATGCTCTCACTAGGCCAGGGGCAGTGGTTTGTGCCTGTAATCCTAGCACTCTAGGAGGCCAAGGCAGGTAGATTGCCTGAGCTTATGAGTTCTTTGAGAACAGCCTGAGCTAGAACAAGACCTCATCTCTAAAAATAGCTGGGCATTGTGGCGGGTACCTGTAATACCTGCTACTTGGGAGGCTGAGACAAGAGAATCATTTGAGCCCAAGAGTTTGAGGTTGCTGTGAGTTGTGACGCTACAGCACTCTACTGAGGGCAAAAAAGTGAGACTGTTTAAAAATAAAATAAAATAAAATCATGCTCTCACTAACATGATGAGATAGATATCATTAGCCATGAGAGGTTAGGTTATTTCCCCAAGTTGTATAACTAGTTGTATAACTAGTAATTAGAGAAGCTGGGATTTGAATCAAGGCAGCCAGTTGTTAGAGCCATGCCCTGCACCACTGGGCTGTGCAGTCTCATTGAGAGTTGCTGCAGGGAGGCTCCCTTGAGCAGGGAACAACTTGACTCTCATGCCCAGCTTCCTAGCTCTAAAAGGTCTGGAGATAGTGAAGAATGATAGGAAGTTGAGCAGGAAGTTTCATCCACAGTTGTTGGATACTTGTTATGTACATTATTTCATTTGATCACCAATTATTTACAAATGAGGACCTTGAGTGACAGAGAGGTTAACTGACTTACCTAAAGTTACTCAGTCAATAACAAGCACAAAGGAGATTTGATCCCAGGTTTTTTTTATTGATACTACACTCTGCAGTCAGAGTATAGTATCTGGTCAGGAGTGGTGGCTCACACCTGTAATCCCAGCACTTGGGAGGCTGAGGCAAGAGAATCACTTAAACCCAAGAGTTTAAGGTTGCTGTGAGCTGTGGTGCCATGGCACTCTACTGAGGGTGACATAGTGAGACTCTGTCTCAAAAAAAAAAAAAGTGTAGTATCTGATTGTCAAGTACAAGGGGAAGGAACACCAAGAGGGGTGGGTGTTAGGATAAGTGTAAGTGATGTATACCAGATATTGCACTAGGAACCGAAGATCCTATGTCTTCATCCTCTTCAATTTCTTTTCTCAAATGATTGCTTTACAGACTCTATTCTTCTCTGAACACCCATACAAATATGGAATCACTAAGTGATTCTAAGTTCACAAGGGCACTGTCCTTGTCTGACCTAGGGACCACTGTATTTCTGGTGCCAAACATAGGTCCTGACATATTACAGATGGCAGTATGGTAGTGCATAAGTTTTAGCTGAAGTGGTAAATGAATAAATGAATGGTAGGGAGTGGGAGTTGAGACCCAGGAAACCTAAATCACTTGTCCAGCTTTCAATCATCCCACCTCTTATCCTCATTCTCAAGGGAGGCAGCAGATTACCTAGATATGAATCCCAATTCCTCTTTCATTACCTATCTACTTTGAGCAAGTCATTTAATCTTTCTAAACCTCAGTTTTCATCTTTTATGTAATACAACTGACTTAATAAAAGAAACCATTTCAATAAGTCAATGAAAAGGCATGTAAAGATATTAGTGCATTATGGAATGCTTAGCAAAGGCCCAATAAAGATTACTGCTGTTGATTTACAAGGTTGTAGTGAGTACTAAATGAAGTGAGGAATGTGAAAGTGTCTTATAAATAATATATTATTAATGTAAATTCCTCAGGCTCTGAAAGGGAATGGAGGGCAAGAGATGAGCCTACTGAAGGGAGGAAGGTTTGAGGACCAGAAGGGCATATTTTAGCTGTACTTGTTAAAAGCTAAGTTAATTGGCCTCCTCATCATCCCGCCAGCTAGGGATTGACTTAACTTTTTGGCTCAGGGCCTTAGAGACTTAAAAACTACTTGGAGAATTTAAAGAGAGCTGACATTAAAAGGACAGAAAAAAAGAGCCATGAAGAAGAATCAGAGGACAAGGGATCATTTGCACTAAAGAAGAGGCCAAAGCAAGAAGACCAAGAGTTTTCTGTTTCCACTGAAGATAAAGTTAATATCAGGAAGAACTTTCTGAAAGTAAAGAACATAAAACAGAAGCATAGTGGAAGAAAGGAAACATGTGGAATCTTCTTCCTCCGCAGAGATCTAGCATTACAGAGGAGACACCCGTCTTGTCTAGGCAGGCAATGGCTGCTCTCTTTCGGAAGGAGTGAGTAAATGAGATAATTGGGTAGAAGGCCAAGTAGGGGTGGACTCAGCTTTTCCTAAGTTAGGAAGGATGCTGCTTGTTTCTGTCCCTTTATAATCCTGGCCCCCTGCCTCACCACCCATGTCTGATGCCTCTCCAGCTGATCCCTCTTACCGCTGTCTGAAGGTTCATAGCGGTCAATGAGTTCTAAAGCGACGTGAGGGGCACAGTCTCTTTCTTTCTGCTCTTCCCGGAGGAAATCCACAAATTCCAGCAAGGTCAGCTTCTGCCCATCAGATGAAAAGCTTTCAAACAGCTCCTGCACTTCACCACGCTTAGTCAATGATTTATAGAAATGTACAAATTCTTCTCCCTGTAAAGTCCCAGACTGGGATGTGTCTGCTGCCTGCAAGAGAGAGTAAACAAACCCTTTTTTTTGGAAGAGCCTCAAGCCGTCGCCCTGGGTAGAGTGCTGTGACATCACAGCTCACAGCAACCTCCAACTCCTGGGCTTAAGCGATTCTCTTGACTCAGCCTCCCAAGTAGCTGGGACTACAGGCGCCCGCCACAACGCCCAGCTATTTCTTTGTTGCAGTTTGGCGGGGCCCGGGTTTGAACCCACCACCCTCAGTATGTGGGGCCGGCCCCCTACTCACTGAGCCACAGGCGCTGCCCTAGAGACAATTTTCAACTAGGAAGTTAAACCTCCTGTAGGTCCCTAAAAGGTCAAAAGATTCCTCCTATTTGCTCACATTCTAGTTGAGGCTTTCCATTGTTCTAAGTACCTGTGAAATTTGGGCCATGGACAGAGAGGTCCTTGAGGTACAATATAACATATTGTTATTTACCTTTCACAGAATGATGGCTCATCTTTCCAACAAGAGTGAAGGGCAAGAATCATGCCCCATTCTTCCCACTGAGCCTACCATGGTGCTAGGGGTACACAGTAGAGACTCAACAATTGAGTGTTACTGATTAGGATCAGAGGACTGACTTATGGACAAGGGAAAACGTGACCTGGCTGGCTCCTGTAAATCCTTCCCCAGTAGATTTACCTGGAAAAGACTGAGGGCATGTTCTTGGTCCAGTTCCACATTCATCAAAAGCAGCAACCTCTGAGCTTCCTGGAAACTCATCCGACCATCCTGGTTTCTGTCTCCACGCTGGAACCAGTCACTCAGCCATCCAAGTCCAAGTTAAGGCAAAAAGCACCATTTGTGTGTGTTTGTGTATTCATGTTCATTTATTGACATCTCTCCCTTATCTTTGTTGCCAGTTTTTCCCCAGTGCAAATACATTTTTAGAATACTATCTCCATAGCACCAATCTATCTTGTCACTGCACAGCTCGGATGCCTCCCTGCTGCAGAAAGAAATCCATATTCTTTCTTTCTTTTATTTTTTTTTTAAGTGAACCCATGCAGTTCAAAAGAAATCCATATTCTTTAACATGTAAATTAAGATCTTGGGCTGGGTGTGGTGGTTCACACCTCTGGGAAGCCAAGTGGAGAGGATTGTTTCAGCTCAGGTGTTCGAGACTAGCCTGAGCAAAAGCATGACCCTGTCTCTACTAAAAATAATTACCCAGGTGTGGTGGCATGCACTGGTCATCCCAGTTACTTGGGAAGCTGAGGCAATTGAATTGCTTGAGCCCAGGAGTTTGAGTTTGCAGTGAGCTATGATGATGCCACTGAACTCTAGCCCAGACAACAAGAGGGAGACAATCTCCAAGAAAAAAAATTAAGATCTTTTTTGTTCCTGTGATCTGCACCAGCTCCAACCCAACCTCTCAACACATCTCTGTCCTTATACTTTAGCCAGACTCAGCAACTCCCTGTTCTCTGATGTTCCACTCTCTTTCTCGAGCAAGTCATTTAATGACTTTCTCTTCGGTTGCTCTCTGGGTCTTTACTCATGTTGTTTCCTCAGACTGGAGTGCCTTTCCCTCCTCCTGCCTTTATGCTCATATTCTACTAATTTTCAACTCTTGGCTCACATGCTATTTCTTCCCTGAAGCTTTTTCAGAATCCTCTTAGGTAGAATTAAATATCCTTCCTTTGAATACTCACAAATCTTATAAGTACTATAACACTTCTATGACACTTAGATTCTTTACACAATTCCCTGCTTTCTACTAACTAAAGCAATATTTGGGACGGTGCCTGTGGCTCAAGGAGTAGGGCGCCGGTTCCATATGCCGGAGGTGGCAGGTTCAAACCTAGCCCCAGCCAAAAACCACAAAAAAAAAAAAAAAAAAACAAGAAAACCTGGGCTTAAGCCATCTTTCTGCCTTGGCCTCCCAAAGTGCTGGAATTAAAGCAATATTTGTATCCTATAGCCTGGCATAGTGCCTGATACATTCTGCTTAATAGATGGTAAATGAATGAATAAATGAATAAACTGGCATACGATCCAAGAAACTTTAAGTGAATTTGTGCCACAAGCTGTCTAAGAGGTTGTTTCCCACCCCTATGGTATAGTTGATGATGCTGAGATCTTTGTTCAATCTCCTCTTCAATCCTAGATTTTTTTTTTTTTTTTTGAGACAGAGTCTTACTATGTCACTCTGGGTAGAGTGCTGTGGCATCACAGCTCACAGCAACCTCTAACTCTTGGGCTTAAGTGATTCTCTTGCCTCAGCCTCCCAAGTAGCTGGGATTACAGGCACCAGCCACAATGCCTGGGTATTTTTTGGTTGCAGTTGTTTAGCTGGCCTGGGCCAGGTTTGAACCCACCACCCTTGGTATATGTGGCTGGCGCCATAACCACTGTGCTACGGGTGCCAAGCCGATCCTAGATGTCTTGATTCATGCTCAAATTCTGTCTGGTTATGTCTTTATGGTCCCTAGCATCCATTTCTCCCTCAGTATCCTCAACCTCATATTGGCCTGAGCTGTACCTGCCTATGGTGTTTGAACTCTCAGGCCTCCCTAGCCCTGCACTCCTTCCCCCCCATTCCACCTTCCCTAGACCTGTAGCATCTGACTCCTTCAGTGTCCCCACACATAAACAACCCCTCCTCCAACTTCATCCTGTTGATACTGGTCCAGCTGCTCCTGTTGGTCCATGCTGGTGACGAGGTCCACCAATAGCTGGAGACCTTGCATCCAGATCTGGGCCTCCTTAACACTATTGGCTACCAGGTCCAAGTTGGAGCGGCGGCCATGGAAGACAACGGTGAAGCCCTGGTCTAGGGGGAACTCTTCTGCCAGGCTGCGCAGCAACTCAGATTCATGGCCTTTACGTACTGTCTCCACATCAGAGATTGAGACTGCCGGGAAAGAAGCAGGTGGAAGCACTAAGGAAAGGAGTCCAACAAATTATAGGAATTATAATTATGGTCAAGGACTAGCATCACCTTTTCCATGAAGCCACAGAAAAAAGGAACCCCAGCTTCTGCAGGCTGAATCACAAAAACCCCAGCTTCTGCAGGAGGGGTTGTATGTGTGTGGGGACACAGACTTCTGAGATTCATGAGTTCATACAAGTCATTGGTGTCTGCATAGGCAGCATGGTGAGACCTGGATTCCAGCCACCAGCTGGCAGTGTGACACAAATCAAAATGACTTAGTCTTCAGTATCCTCATCTTAAATAATGGATAGTTACTTCCATGGCAAGTCACAAGAGGACCGTTGGGGATGACAAATGGAAATATATTTGAAGTGTGGAAGCAGTTACAACAAAACATTACATGTTCAAGTTCAGTCCTCACATTTTAGTTTTTTTTTGAAACAAAGTCCCACCCTATGCCCTGAGCAGAGTACAATGATGGCATAGTTCACTGCAGCCTCAGACTCAGGCTGTGGGCATCCTGCTGGGATTACAGGCGCTTCCTGCAGTGCCTGGCTAGGTTTTTCTTTTTTTTCTTTTTTTTAATTTGAGACAGAGTCTCACTATGTCACCTAGATAGAGTGCCATGGTGTCACAACTCACAGCAACCTCAAACACTTGGGCTTAAGTAATTCTCTTGCTTCAGCCTCCCAAATATCTGGGACTACAGGTGACCACCATAATGCCCAGCTATTTTTCTGTTGCAGTTGTCATTGTTGCTTAGCTGGCCAGGGCTGGGTTGGAACCCACCAGCCTCAGTGCATGCCGAGCCTACTGGGCAGATTTAATCTCCACACATTACAAATGAGGAAATTGAAGCTGAATTTAATTACTTACCTTGTATGTTGCCACTCAACTAGAAACTGGCACAGCATGGCTTTAATTCAGCCAGGTTGATGCCTGAGATCATGACATAATGATAATAATAATAAGATATAAATTTAGATTTATTGAGACTTACTATATGCCAGGACTCTTACGAGCCCCATATAAGCAATAAGTAATTTAATCCTTATAACATCTTACAAGGCAAGCACTGTTATGATCTTTTACAGGCTCAGATATAGCCACAGTGGGACAGTACAAGGGCACTATTGCAGGACCCTGGTCCCTCCCCTGCCCTCAGTCTGCTGGGCTCCTCAGACCCTATCCTCCCACGTGTCCATCCACCTGTAGCTATCAAGGTCACTCACAGGTGGGCTTGGCCTTGCCCCTGGCCTGCCGTTCATGCCAGACTGTCATGCCGTCGTTCTGAAGTCTGAAGTATCTTAGCTTCTTCCAGGTTTTGGACCTCACCTTGCGCATCAGCATGCCTTCCTGCATCAGCAGCAGGTTCCCATCAGTGGTCAGCCCTGAGCCAGGAAAAGCAGGTGCTAGATAGCCATCAGGGAGGGTAGAGGACCCAGGAGAAGCTCTGGAATAGGAGCTGTTGCCCAAGAACTCTTCCCCTGCAGGGGTACTCACGGTCTTGCAGCTGGGATGCCATTACCCACTGTTCCACCAGTTGGTGACAGAGTCACCTGAAGGAGCAAGGAGGAACAAAGAGCTTTGAGTGAATCTTGAAGACTGAGGGAAGAAGAAAAGGAAACTAGTATTTCCTGAGTGTACACTATGTGTCAGGCACTTCATCTACATAATCTGTAGCTATTTTTACCTTTTTTTTTTAGAGACAGAGTCTCACTTTGTTGCCCTCAGTTGAATGCTGTGGCGTCACAGCTCACAGCAACCTCCAGCTCTTGGGCTTAAGCGATTCTCTTGCCTCAGCCTCCTGAGTAGCTGGGACTACAGGTGCCTGCTACAACACCTGGCTATTTTTTTGTTGCAGTTAGGCAGGGGCCGGGTCTGAACCCTCCACCCTCGGTATATGGGGCCAGCGCCCTACTCCCTGAGCCACAGACGCCGCCCAGCTATTTTTACTTTTAATTTTGGTTTGGTGATTCTGAGGCTTAGATAGACTAAGGAACCTGCCTCAAATCACGTAGGATCTGAATTTAAACCCAGATATATCTGATCCTAGAGCCTCTGTTGTTTCCCATGGCTATCTCCAGAGAGCCCTAAACCCAGGCATCTGCTAAACACCCACTTCCGACCAAATACCCCATGCCATAACCTCGTGCCACTCTTTGTTTACTCCCAGCCTCTCATTGTTAGGAGCCATCGTCTTACTGGCCCCTTTCAGAACCTGGAATCTCTCCACACCCTACCCTTCTCTTTTCTAGGTGGAATCATCCCAGCTTCCCTATTCCGGGAACCTTTGCCATGCTCTCATGTAGATTGTCCATCTCCTGAAGGGCTAGAGCAAAGTGTTTCTTTTGTTTCTCCTATTAAACTTAGTTGTTTTCTACTTTAACATAGTATAAAACATATATATATATATATATATATATTTTTTTTTTTTTTTTTTGTAGAGACAGAGTCTCACTGTACTGCCCTCAGGTAGAATGCCATGATGACAAAGGGCTCACAGCAACCTCCAACTCTTGGGCTTAAGCGATTCTCTTGCCTCAGCCTCCCGAGCAGCTGGACTACAGGCGCCCACCACAATGCCCGGCTATTTTTTTGTTGCGGTTTGGCCGGAGCTGGGTTTGAACCCGCCACCCTCGGCATATGGGGCCGGCACCCTACTCACTGAGCCACAGGCGCTGCCCATATAAAACATATTTTATATTGGGTGGCACCTCTGGTTCAGTGAGTAGGGTGCCAGCCCTATATACCAAGGGTGGCAGGTTTAAACCCGGCCCTAGCCAAACTGAACAAAAAAATAGCCGGGTGTTGTGGCGGGCGCCTGTAGTCCCAGCTACTCAGGAGGCTGAGGCAAGAGAATCGCCTAAGCCCAGGAATTGGAGGTTGCTGTGAGCTGTGACGCCACGGCACTCTACCAAGGGTGACAAAGGGAGACTCTGTCTCTAAAAAAAAAAAAAAATTTGTATTCTTTTTCATAGCAGTTATTCTCACAGTATTAACTGACCAAATAAGTTACATAAATCTCATTTTCAAATGTTCTCTACCTAGGAAAAAGAGGGTACCTCCTTTAAGACATATGCTGTCTAATTTAGGACTTAGTTAAGTTGTCCTAATAGCTAACAACAAACTTCCCTTGAAAAGAACTGTAAGATTTGATATGTGGATACAGTGATTCTATCTCTGCCCCTATAGATGTATTTTAATTCTTGACCTGGTCAAACTGACAAAACTCATGAAACATAAAGCTCTGTGCTATATACACATATATGCCCAATAGAACTTCCACAAGTCGACCATCCAAGGGACTGTAAAAACTGGTCAACATACAGAGATGGTCAACATAAGGAACTAGGCCTCCTGTACTGATACATACATGTGGTGCATGTCTGGTCTATAAAAATTAGGTTGCCGGTTTTGGTGGCTCATGCCTGTAATCCTAGCACTCTGGGAGGCTGAGGCAGGTAGATTATCAGAGCTCTCACAATACCAGGTATTGTGGTGGGCACATGTAGTCCCAGCTACTCTGGAGGCTGAGGCAAGAGGATTGCCTGAACCCAAGAGTTTGAGGTTGCTGTGAGCTCAACCATGGCACTCTACTGAGGGTGACAAAGTGAGGCCATGTCTCAAAAAAAAAAAAAAAAAAAAGAAAAGAAAAGAAAAGAAAAGAAAATCAGGTCACTTAAGGAGGTGGTCAATGAAGAGAGATGGTCAACAATGGAAATTCTACTCTGTGTGTGTGTATATATATTGTGTGTGTGTTTATATGTACATATATATATTTTTTAAACAGGGTCTCTCTGTCACCCAGGTTGGAGTGCAGTGGTGTGATCACGGCTCACTGCAACCTCCAGCTGCTAAGCTCATGTGATCCTCCTGGTTCAGCCTCCCAAATAGCTAGGACTACAGGTACACACCACAACACTTGGCTGATTTTTTTTTTTTTCTTTTGTAATGACAGTTTCCCTGTTGCCTAGGTTGATCTTGAACTCCTGTCCTGAAGAATCCTCCCACCTCTGCCTCCCAAAAGGCTGGGATTATTGGCATAAGCCACCACAACTGGCCAAGCTCTGTTCTTTTGCATAAGCAAAGAACCTACACTTGAATAGAAATAAGTTGTGTTTTTTAATTTAAAAGTTTAAAATTGGGGGGGCGGTGCCTGTGGCTCAGTGACTGGGGCGCTGGCCCCATATACTGAGGGTGGCAGGTTTGAACCGGCCCCAGCCAAACTGCAACGAAAAAAATGGCTGGGCATTGTGGCAGGTGCCTGTGGTCCCAGCTACTTGGGAGGCTGAGGCAGGAGAGTTGCCTAGGCCCAGGAGCTGGAGATTGCTGTGAGCAGTGACGCCGTGGCACTCTACCAAGGGCAACAAAGTGAGACTCTGTGTCTAAAAAAATAAAAATAAATAAATAAAAGTTTAAAATTTTGACAGTAGTGAACACCTGAAACAATTTTAAAAATCCATAAAGTGATCATTCAGTTAGTGTTCCATTAATAAATCAGGCAGTTCAACTCCCTATATTTTATAGATAAAAAACCAAGCCAGGCGTTGTGGCGAGCACCTGTAGTCCCAGCTATTCAGGAGGCTGAGGCAAGAGAATCTCCTAAACTCAGGAGTTGGAGGTTGCTGTGAGCTGTGTGACGCCACAGCACTCTACCAAGGGTGATAAAGTGAGACGGACAAAAACAAAAAACCAAAAAACCCCCAAAAGTCCAGAAATATGATATGACTTGTCTGAGGTCACACGGTCCTATCTCTCTTTGGAAGGAAGAGCCTGTAAAGTTGCCCAAGACAGACTGAGTCTTCAAGGAGAATGTGCAGGTCAGTGAAAATACATCTTCCCTGAATGCAGGACCCCAGAGAAGGCTTTCTAAAGGAGTAGCAGAATGCAGGTATAACCAGAACGACAATGGAAGGTTGGGAAGCAGTCTCTCAACAGAAAAACAGTTCCAGGAAGAAAAGAATATTTATGCATGAGAGACACAAGAAACCTCTGGATGGAGAAAGGGATCTAAAGTGCTTCCTGAGAGACAGAACAGCATCTTATGAAGCTTTCAGAAGCTTTATGAAGACTGATGTAGAAAGTAACAGGTGTCTCTTTAATTTCTTTTTCTTTTCTTTTCTTTTTGAGACAGAGGCTCACTATGTTGTCCTCAGTAGAGTGCTGTGGCATCACAGCTCACAGCAACCTCAAACTCTTGGGCTTAAGTGATTCTCTTGCCTCAGCCTCCTAAACAGCTGGGACTACAGGCTCCCCCCACAACACCCAGCTATTTTTTGTTGCAGTTGTCATTGTTATTTAGCTGGCCTGGGCCGGATTTGAACCCTGCAGCTTTAGGCTAGTTAGCTGGCTCCGCACTGTGCTACGGGCGCTGAGCCCTCTCTTAAATTTCTTAACTCCTCAGTCTTATGGGGGAGTGAGGTTGGCTTGGGGTTGAAATCTAATCTTCCTTGCCAACACCCTGTCTTATCTCCTTTCTGAACTTTAGCTCCTATCTCTGGGGCATAGGGACTCTGGGTTAGGGTGAGCTTTGGGGCTGCAAGAAGATGGAATTATTTCCCTGATTTCTGTGTTCAAGAGTCTCACAAAGATGTCCCAAAGCACTGGGCCTCAGAACAGAGCCCAAGTGCCTGAACACCCTATTTTGGAGACTCTCTCCTATCAAACCAGTCTTAGAAAATTATTTTTTTAGCCTTTGTACAAGTCTTTCAGCTCCAGGGCTTGACCTTGTCCTTCTAATTCTGCTCCCATTCATGAATCACTATTCAAATCTGTACGTAGGTGATATGTGGCCCATAAGAGTACCAGTTTCAACTCAGGGAGCCACAGAATATCAGAGCAGGACTTCATTTTAGAGGAAAGAAACCTGAAGACTAGAAAGATTAGGTGAACCGCCAAAGTCATTTACTGAGTAACAGAACTGGAACTAGAACTAGAACCCAGGTATCCATACAACCAGCGTAGGGATTTTTTTTGGTAGAGACAGTCTCACTGTACCGCCCTTGGGTAGAGTGCCGTGGCGTCACACGGCTCACAGCAACCTCCAACTCTCGGGTTTACGCGATTCTCTTGCCTCAGCCTCCTGAGCAGCTGGGACTACAGGCGCCCACCACAACGCCCGGCTATTTTTTTGTTGCAGTTTGGCCGGGACTGGTTTGAACCTGCCACCCTCGGCATCGGCATATGGGGCAGGCGCCCTACTCACTGAGCCACAGGCGCCGCCCAGGATTTTTTTTTTTTTTTCCAGATTTTGGCCGGGGCCGGGTTTGAACCTGCCACTTCCAGTAAATGGGGCCAGTGCTCTACTCTTTTGAGCCACAAGCACCACCCCAGCTTAGGGATCTTTTTTTTTTTTTTTGTAGAGACAGAGTTTCACTTTATTGCCCTTGGTAGAGTGCCGTGGTGTCACACAGCTCACAGCAACCTCCAACTCCTGGGCTTAGGCAATTCTCCTGCCTCAGCCTCCCAAGTAGCTGGGACTACAGGCGCCCGCCACAACGCCCGGCTATTTTTTTTGTTGCAGTTTGGCAGGGGCTGGGCTTGAACCCGCCACCCTCGGTATGTGGGGCCGGCGCCCTGCTCACTGAGCCACAGGTGCCGCCCTTAGGGATCTTAACAGAACTTAGAGTCTTCTATAAGGCAAGGAATAGGAAATCAGCAAAGGACATTGACATTTTATCCCACTTCTCCATTATTTTTGTTCCCTACCTATTCCACTGAGTAGCCTTTCTTCTCTTTTTTTTTTTTTTTTGAGACAGAGTCTCAAGCTGTCGCCCTCAGTAGAGTGCCATGGCGTCACAGCTCACAGCAACCTCAAATTCCCAGTCTCAAGAAATTCTCCTGCCTCAGCCTCCCAAATAGCTGGGACCACAGGCACCAACCACAATGCCTGGCCATCTTTTGATTGCAGTTGTCATTGATGTTTAGCAGCCCTGGGCCAGGCTTGGGCTTGAACCCTCCAGCCTCGGTGTATGTGGCTGGTGCCCTACCCACTGAGCTATGAGCACCGAGCCAATTTTTTCTTTTCTTTCCTTCCCTTAACCTATGCCTGACTCAGTCCTTTTCTTTTTTCCCCAGGTTACTCTTCTCTCTCTTGATTCTCTTTCTCTGTTTTCCTATTTTCTCACGTAAGTCAGCCTTTCCTCTTCTCATCCTTCCCCTCATCCTTTCTTTTTTTTTTTTTAAGATAGAATCTCACTATGTCGCCCTCGGTAGAGTGCCTGTGGCATCACAGCTCACAGCAACCTCCAACTCCTGGGCTTAAGCAATTCTCTTGCCTCAGCCTCCCAAGTAGCTGGGACTACAGGTGCCCGCCACAACGCCCGGATATTTTTTGGTTGTAGTTGTTATTGTTGTTTGGCAGGCCCAGGCTGGGTTTTAACCTGCCAACCCCGGTGTAGGTGGCTGGCGCCCTAGCTGCTGAGCTACAGGTGCTGAGCCCCCTCATCCTTTCTACCCATCATCTCTTCCTGTCAGTTCCCTCTTTTGTCTCCACTAATACCCAATATCTCTGATTCTCATCCCTTTTGAGGATTTTGAGATTGTGGTCTAGGAGGAGGACACATGGGTTGAGATACTTATTAGCGTGTCCCTCTGCAGTATCCTAGGAGATTGACCAAACAAACTGCCCAGAGAATGCGAGCTAGGATGTAGGTGTTCTAAGTCTTGGTGTTTCCTCTGGTGTCTGAGGTAGGCTGGGAAGAATGGTCACAGCTGTTACTGGTGTAGTAAGGAGAAAAGGAACAAAGGGTTTGGGAGTGGAGGGACTGGCAGGGGCACTGATGATGATGTCTGAGATTAAGAGAGCTTGGGTCTTAAGTATTAACTTCTAGACACATATATGAGATCTTCAAGGATATAGATAATTACTTCTTAATACAGGTGGGAAAATACGAAATCAGGTGGGAAGTAGCCCAGGGCTGCAGATTTCATCCTCAGTTTCCAAGTGGCTTCGTGTTACCTAGTGATGGACTTTGGCAGAGTCATCAGTAGCGCCAATGAGATTAGAGTGGGATTCATGATGTCTGAGGTCTCTCTGAGGAGCAGGAAGGAAGACAATCATTTTGTCTACGCCCTTGGTTTGGAGTAGTATTATGCCTAACCTGATTCATATAGAGAGAACAGAATGGCTCTGGTCCAGGTCATAGCCCTTAGAATGTTAGAGCTTGAAAGTTCTACCATCACACTATCCAGAGGTCCCCAACTACTACAGGAACCCCTGGAGAGTCTCTTAAAATGTGGATTCTTTTGCTCTACCCCAAATCTACCAGATCAGAATTGCTAAGAATGGGTCTCAAGAATATATTTAACGGTTGGGCAGCACCTGTGGCTCAAAGGAGTAAGGCGCTGGCCCCATATGCTGGAGGTGGCGGGTTCAAGCCCGGCCCTGGCCAAAAACAAACAAACAAACAAACAAACAAAAAAGAATATATTTAACGGCTTGGTGCCCGTAGCGCAGTGGTTACGGCACCAGCCACATACACGGAGTCTGGCGGGTTCGAACCCGGCCCAGGCCAGCTAAACAATGACAACTGCAACAAAAAATAGCTGGGTGTTGTGGTGGGCACCTGTAGTCCCAACTACTGGGGAGGCTGAGGCAAGAGAATTACTTCAGCCCAAGAGTTTGAGGTTGCCGTGAGCTGTGACACCATAGCACTCTACTGAGGGCAACATAGTAAGACTCTGTCTCAAAAAAAAAAAAGGAATATATTTAACAAGCACATCTGGGGCCGGGAGCAACGGCTGAAGCCTATAATCCTAGCACTCTGGGAGGCTGATGTGGATAGATCACCTGAGGTCAGGAGTTTCAGACCAGCCTATGCAAAAGCAAGACCCCGTCTCTACTAAAAAAAAAAGGAAAGAAAGAAAGAAAAACTAGCCATATGTTGTGGCAGGTGCCTGTAGTTCCAGCTACTGGGAAGGCTGAAGTAAGAGGATCTCTTGAGCTCAAGAATTTGAGGTTGCTGTGAGCTGTGACATCACAGAATTCTATCCAGGTGACAGAGTGAGACTCTATAAATAAATAAATAAAATAAGCACATCTGATATACATGCAAGTCTGGGAAACCCTGAACTCTCTCCTATCACACATCAGGAAGTTGTGGTTCAAAAGTCACTTTTGAAGGAGGGACTTTTCAAGTCTTCCTCTTACCTCAGCAGGAGGAGGACTAGAAACAAGTGTTGCTTCCAGCACAGTACCCTCTGACCTGTTGAGCAGGCAAAGAACAAGGCATAAAACTCAAACCCTCATTCTTTCTAAGGAAGTCGCATAGTCCTTTCCCTATTACCTAGGGTTTCTGACTTCCCGTGGGTCTTGGCTAACAGTTTGCAAGCCTCAATAATCTGTTACTAAATCTATGCCAAGCCTCCTTCCATCTCTTCCACTCTCCATTCCTCCCTTCCTCCCACTCTTCATTCTTCTCTTCCTTCCTTCTTCCTCTGTTTCTCTATTTCTCCCTCTCTCTCTGCCTCTCTACCTCCTCCTCCCTCTTCCCATCTACCTACCCACCTCTGTCTTCTCTCTGTCTCACATTTTCCAACAGGGGGAAAAATAAATCTATGCTAAAGCGTGGCTATTCTGATTCTTTCTCTTTCCTTATTGGGGGTGTGGCTCAACTCTGAGGTTGGCTAGGATCAGCACTGCTGATCTTGCATAGCTAAGAGGTTCTCGTATAAGGGGTAACTGATACAGGCAGGAGGGAAACTAAGAATCACAGAGGATAAGCTAGAGAGATCCAGGTCAGATCCCTATAGAGCTGTTGGGGTAGGTAAGAGCCCAGGGTGCAATTTAATCAGGGTGGACAAGTATCTGGAGGGCAGAATTAGGGTTTCAGGCAATACAGAGCTTGCAGCAGAGGCTAGCCGGAGCCTCCAGGCCCTTACCGTGGGCAGGATAGCAGAATCGTAGTCCTGTGTTTGTGAGCCTTGCCTTCTGAGCTCTGTGATGATGAGGAAGTTCAGCCTGGCTCCTTTTCTCCTTTGCTCCTCTTGCACTGCACTTGCTTGTTTCCTCTCCTCTTCTACTGCAGTTTGCAGCTATGACTGGCAGAGTTACAGCCAGAGGGAAGGAGTAGGGTGGATAGAGGTATGAGCTCTCTCCTTATTCCAGCCCATCCACCTCTTAAAGGCCCAGGACACTGGTCAATGAGAGGGAGTAGTGGGGGGTGGGGTGGGGAGAAAGGGAATAAGGGAACGGGAGTGGGGGGGTTGGGGGGGTGGAGCCTCGCTGCCGCATTGACCTTAATCCCACAGTAGCTCTCAAAGTGAAACCCAAGGACTGCATGAGCTTCAGTGCTCAGTGAATCCTGGCCTTTCATTCTGGTCTGTCTCTACATATAATCCAGCTGTCTTTGCCCTTATTTTATCTGGCGCCTTTCCATAGTGTTTATTTCCATCTGCCTGTTCCTGTGTTCTGCATCCTGCCTTGCAGGGCATTGTCTGGCTCTGTCACACAGAAAAGAGAGAAATAGGGGCGGCACCTGTGGCTCAAAGGGGTAGGGCGCCGGCCCCATATGCCGGAGGTGGCGGGTTCAAACCCAGCCCCAGCTAAAAACCGCAAAAAAAAAAAAAAAAAAAGAGAAATAGGATGGGAAAGGAGGAAGATGAGAAAGGGAAGGGAGTAGAAAAATAACCCTAGTGGCTAGAGGGGCAGCACTTGCTAAATATTGAAAGGATGCATGTATGAATGTGTGAAATAATTCATTCGTTGTTTTCTTTTTTTTTTTTTTTTTATAGAGACAGAGTCTCGCTTTATGGCCCTCGGTAGAGTGCCGTGGCCTCACACAGCTCACAGCAACCTCCAACTCCTGGGCTTACGCGATTCTTTTGCCTCACCCTCCCGAGTAGCTGGGACTACAGGCGCCCGCCACAACGCCCGGCTATTTTTTTGGTTGCAGTTTGGCCGGGGCCGGGTTTGAACCCGCCACCCTCGGTGTATGGGGCCGGCGCCCTACCGACTGAGCCACAGGCGCCACCCTCATTCGTTCTTTTTAAAAAATATCTATTCATGGGCGGCGCCTGTGGCTCAGTCGGTAAGGCGCCGGCCCCATATGCCGAGGGTGGTGGGTTCAAACCCAGCCCCGGCCAAACTGCAACAAAAAATAAAAATAGCCGGGCGTTGTGGCGGGCGCCTGTAGTCCCAGCTACTCGGGAGGCTGAGGCAAGAGAATCGCTTAAGCCCAGGAGTTGGAGGTTGCTGTGAGCTGTGTGAGGCCACAGCACTCTACCAAGGGCCATAAAGTGAGACTCTGTCTCTACAAAAAAAAAAAAAAAAAATCTATTCATTCCTTCTGAAAGCATTTGTTCTGCACATCCAGTGTGCCAGGACATATATGCATGTTTACGAAGGTGTGTGTAGAGATGAAGCATACCTATCATGTGTTAAGAATCGAGAGCAAAAAGAGGAACACAGGACTGGAAAGACACTCACTAGGAAAGGATGGTAATGAGTACCTTACAAGGGTGAATAGGCAGCTGAAACAGAAATCAACACTGCGAAACAGGTTCAAATTAGGAGAGGAATATGGGATTGGTTTTTAGTCTTGGGAGGGGGGCAGAATCTCACTCTGTTGTCCTTGGTAGAGTGCTCACAGCCACCTCAAACTCTTGGGCTCAAGAGATCCTCTTGCCTCTGCCTCCCAAGTAGTTGGGACTACAGACACCTGCCACAACACCCGGAAAATTTTTTTTTCTATTTTTAGTAGACAGGGTCTTACTGTTGGTCGGGCTGGTCTTGAACTCCTGAGCTCAAACAACCCACCTGCCTCAGCCTCCCAGAGAGTTAGGATTATAGGTGTGAGCCACAGTGGCTGGCTTTCTTATGACCCCACTCACAGTGAGAAACCGAGGCCCAGGGAAGTCTAGGCAATGTCTTGGACTTGTATGTATCAGTAGCAGAGACAACCAGCTCCTTACACACTCCCAAGCACTGTGACCTGGGATCTACTGTTGCTCTGCCTTGGGAAGAGTGTGGAGTATGACTCTTTCTGGACCAGTAGATGATAGTAGGCAGCTGAGGGCATGGGGCATAGCTCTGTATGTGGATTTCAGTGGGATCTTTTTCCAGCAAGGTGTATCTTAACCATAGGCACAGAGGGAACTAACTGTATGAAATGCTGTGACTTGAAGTATGCTGAGATCCAGCTGCCTGTCATGATCCCCCCCCTTTTCACCTGCCCAAGATTCTATAAATATCATTAGTAATTATTTATAGCTATACCCTTTTAGTCCCATTAAAATAAAATCCTCCCAAGCAATTACCATTAAAATTAGGATAGTGGTTACTCTGGGGAAGAGGAAGAAAGTGTGAATGATGGGCACACAGCTGGCCAAGTTCTCTTTCTAGTCCTGAGTGCTAACAAGGGTCTTAACTTTATAATTTGTTACTTTTTTTTTTTGAGAGAGTCTCATTATGTCGCCCTTACTAGAGTGCCGTGGCGTCACACCTCACAGCAACCTCAAACTCTTGGGCTTGCTTCAGCCTTCCAACTAGCTGGGACTACAGGTGCCCACCACAAAGTGGGGATATTATTGTTACTATTATTATTTTTTTTTTTGCAGTTTTAGGCTGGGGCTGGGTTTGAACCTGCCACCTCCGGCATATGGGGCCAGTGCCCTACTCCTTTGAGCCACAGGCGCCTCCGTATATTTTTTTATTACCTTTTTTTTTGGTTGCAGTTGTCATTGTTGTTTAGCTGACCAGTGCCAGGTTCGAACCTGCCAGCCTCAGTGCATGTGGCTGTGCGGTAACCACTGTGCTGTGGGCACCGAGTCAAGTTACATATTTTCTATAGGTAGTTTTCTTTCTTTCTTTTTTTTCTGAGACAGAGCCTCAAGCTTTTGCCCTGGGTAGAGTGCTGTGGTATCACAGCTCACAGCAACCTCCAACTCCTGGGCTTAAGCAATTCTCTTGCCTCAACCTCCCAAGTAGCTGAGACTTCAGGCTCCCGCCACAATGCCAGGACATTTTTTGGTTGTAGTTGTCATTGTTGTTTGGCAGGCCAGGGCTGGATTCAAACCCGCCAGCTCTGGTGTATGTGGCTGGCATCTTAGACGCTTGAGCTATAGGTGCCAAGCCTGTTGTCGATTATTAACATATCTAGAAACCTGATCAGGACAGCATCAGCAAAGGGACTTTCCCAGAACTATGACCAGGAAAGGCCTAGAAGCCGTAGATTGCAACGAAGCAGGCAGCTGGTAAAGAGAAAGACCTAAAGACAGTATTCTCACCCTATCACCCAGGCCTGCTTAGACCTTCCTCCTGACACCCAGGGCAGATGCCACTGCACCTAAACATCTCTGCTTCAGACATTCAGGCTGAAAAATTCAAGACCAGTTCCCCAACCCATCCAGCCAAACTAATCAAACGCCTGAAATAAACCCCATCTTCTACATTTTTTTAAAAAGATTTTTGCCTTTCGGGGCAGTGCCTGTGGCTCAGTGAGTAGGGCGCCGGCCCCATATGCCGAGGGTGGCAGGTTCGGACCCAGCCCCAGCCAAACTGCAACAGAAAAATAGCCAGGCGTTGTGGCGGGCGCCTGTAGTCCCAGCTGCTCGGGAGGCTGAGGCAAGAGAATCGCATAAGCCCAAGAGTTAGAGGTTGCTGTGAGCCGTGTGACGCCACAGCACTCTACCTGAGGGCAGTACAGTGAGACTCTGTCTCTACAAAAAAAAAAGATTTTTGCCTTTCATTTATTTTTTATTATTTTTTTGACAGTCTCAAGCTGTCACTCTGTTCAAAGTGCCGTGGTGTCATAGCAACCTCAAATTCTTGGGTTCAAGCAATCCTCCTCCTTCAGTTTTTCTGTTTTTAGTAGAGACAGGGGTCTCTCTTTTGCTTAGGCTGGTCTGGAACTCGTAAGCTCAGGCAATCCACTTGCCTTGGCCTCCCAGAGTGCTAGGATTACAGGTGTGAGCCACTGCGCCCGGTTTACATTTTAAATAGTTATGGACTTTCCAGGTCTTTTTCTTACCACTATGGTCAGAGAACATTCTTTTTTTGGAGACAGAGTCTCACTTTGTTGCCCTTGGTAGAGTGCCGTGGTGTCACAGCTCACAGAAACCGCAAACTCTTGGGCTTAAGTGATTCTCTTGCCTCAGCCTCCCAATTAGCTGGGACCACAGGCGCTCACCACAACACCTGGCTATTTTCTTGTTGCAGTTGCCATTGTTATTTAGGAGGCCTGGGCCGGGCTCGAACCCGTCAGCCTTGGTGTATGTGGCTGGAGCCCTACTCAATGAGCTACAGGCACTGAGCCAGAGAATATTCTTTTAAATTTTTATTTTTTAGACAGTGTCACTCTGTTGCCCTGGGTAGAGTGCCATGGCATCGTAGTTCACAGCAAACTCAAACTCTCTTGGAATCGAGGAATCCTTTTGCCTCAGCTTCCTGAGTAGTTTTGATTATGCCTGGCTAGTTTTTCTATTTTTAGTAGAGATGGGGTCTCACTCTTGCTCAGGGTGGTCTCCAACTCCTGAGCGCAAGCAATCCATCCATGCCTGGCCTCTTAATTTCTTTGAGGCTTGCTGGATGATCCACCTGTGATCAATTCTGGGAAATGCTTCAAGTTCATTTAAAAAGAATATACACAGTTATGAGTGTAGTGTCCTATATAAGTCAATTAATCTAGGTTCACTAATTGTGTTATTCAAATTTTGTTATATTTGCTGTTAAAATAAACATATTAAAACGTTTCCAAAAATTAAATCCCATAATGTATCAGGAAAGAAATTTCATTTTACGGTTTCCTATCCCAAACTCTTTGCTTGGGTTTTTGATAGAAACAACTTTGTACATCACCTTTTTCCTAGCAGGAATAGTGAGCAGGGGAATCGGATGTAAAGAAGGAGAGCTCTTAAGGCCTTAATTAATGCCTCTCCTTGCCCTGTCCCACCACTAAAACAATCATAAACCCTCTAAAGCCACTGAAGAAACACCTGGGAAAAAAAGAAAAAAGAAAAAACAGCTGGAAGCAGGGGTTGGCTGGGTCCCACTGACAGCCAGGCATGGTAACAACTCTTTTTTAATTTTTTTTTTTTTAGAGACTGAATTCTATTATTTTGCTCTTGGTAGAGTGCCGTAGTGTCACAGCTCACAGCAACTTCCAACTCTTGGGCTTAAGTGATTCTCTTGCCTCAGACTACAACACCTGGCTGTTTTTGTTGTGTAGTTGTCAGTGTTGTTTTAGCAGGCTCAGGCCGGGTTCAAACTTGCTAGCCCCGGTGTATGTGGCTGGCACCCTAACCTGAGCTATGGGCACTGAGCTGAAACAACTCTTTTTTTTTTTTTTTGGTTTTTTGGCGGGGGCTGGGTTTGAACCCACCACCTCCGGCATATGGGACCGGCGCCCTACTCCTTGAGCCACAGGCGCCGACCCTTTTTTTTTTTTTTTTTGTAGAGACAGAGTCTTACACTTTATTGCCCTTGGTAGAGTGCTGTGCATCACAGTTCACAGCAACCTCCAGCTCCTGGGCTTAGGTGATTCTCTTGCCTCCGCCTCCCCAGTAGCTGGGACTGGCTATTTTTTGTTGCAGTTTGGCCGGGTCTGGGTTTGAACCCACCACCCTTGGTATATGGGGTTGGCGCCTTACTCACTGAGCCACAGGTGCCGCCCCCCAAACAACTCTTAATATGTGCTCCAAGCCTTGAACTCCAGAAGATATGAAAATTTAAAGTCCATGATAAAATGTTTGAAGCATAACCTAACCTTCACACTGGCACTAAGGTCTGACCACTATAGCCAGGAGTGAGGTTCTGTACAAGCAAAAGATACTTTATCAGACAAAGGGCACCAGCCCAGCCTCCCAAACAGCTTCGGTACTCCAGTTGAAGTCTCAAAAAAAAAGAAAAAGGCACCACAACTATCATTTTGGCAGGGTAGGTATGACAAGAATCACTCGACCCAAGTGCCTAGTTATCCCTATATTCTTAGAATAAATCTTCAGTTTAAAGGAAAATTATTTTTACAAAAACAGAAGTATATTTTATTTCAATCCTGTTGAGGGAGAATGGAAAACACAAAATAAGGGGAGAGGTCTCTTTATGTAATACACATATCAGGACCAACTACAAGGAATAATACCATTCCATCCCTCCCCACCAGCTCTTATGTGGGTTCCAAGGCCAGCTGAGAACAGACGGGACAAGAATTAAGACACTATTGGCCCAGTAATATGGACAATGCACTGAAAGATGGAGAGAAAATAATTTCCCAGGGAACAAAGCCTTCAGCCTCAGCTGCTTCCCCAATGGAGGGGGAATGAAAAACTTTGGCTTAGCAGGAAGACGGTTATCAAAAATTAGGGTTACCCCAGCTGGACTCTCCAGATAAAAAACTATGGGCTGAAGGGAGTCAAGACATCCATCCATGCTGTCATGCTTGTCATGCTGTTCTCTGCTTTCTCCAAGACCTCTCCTCTTCAGGCTTGAGATTACCAAGAACCTGGCCTGGTTCCTTTTATCTTAGAAGGCAGGGGAATAAGTGCTTATTCTATCCCTTCTATATCTAGGCTACTTAATTACTACTTTCAAGGCTCTAAAGAGACAGAAGCCAACTAACAAGGCCGGCTCTCTTTGTGAAAGTCAGCTTGAAAGAGCCCTTTTGTTGGCAAAACTGCCTCTGCAAAGGTTTCTCTGAGCCTATCACTTCTAGACCCTCCCAAAATTGTTCAAATACATCTCAATCATGTGAGGTGTAGACAGAAAAGACTCAGTTCCTTTCTAGAGTTGGATTAGCAATCCCCTCTTTGGAGATGGGGATGAGAGAGAAGGAACAGGTGCTAGCAAGGGGAAGGATTGGGGGAAAGCAAGGTAGTCCATACTAGGTTACAGATTCAAGCCTGTGGATTGTGAACAGAGCCATCTAAAGCTTCAGAGAAGAATTCTCTGACACAATGTGAACAAGTGAAAAATATTTCACTGACAACCCTGTAATAATTCTTTTAGACCAAAAGAAAATATGTCAAAAACAAAAACAAAAAAAAAAACAAAAAAAAGCACTAAGTGAGCACAGTCCAGCCTCCATCTTACAACTCATTCAGTCAATACTGCTTCAAGTACAATCATGAAGACAGATGGAGCTGCTGAATTGCACACTAAAAAAAGAATAGGATCAAGTAGCCTTATCACTTTAATCCCAGGCATCCCCCTTGAAAAGTCACCCATAAGGTTTCTTTGAAGATTCAAGCTGAAAGTGAGGTCCATTATTGCCTCTCAACCTTCAATACCCCCACCGAGGATAGCTTGATGAATTAAGACATCTGTTTTAAGTTTAATAGAAAGGAATTAAAAAAGAAAAAGTACTGAGATTCAAAAAAGCTAGCAGCTAAAGCCAGAAACAAGGTTAAAGTCTTTGTGGTATCAGGACTGGGAGTAAAAGAATGGCGAAAGAGAAGGGAGAAGGAAGGGAAACAGGTGGTGGTTGTCCTTTGGCTTTACATCTTTCCCCTGCCTCCTGTTCCTCCCAACAGCTCAATGTAGCTATTGGCTTGCCAGAAGGAATGTAATGCCCAGACCAACTTTTTATTGAGCTTATGCAGCTAACAGACTTGTAAACAGTGCCAACTGACAAAGTTTTGCTGAATATTACAGCTTGTGCCCACTAAACACACCTCTCTCCGAGATTAAAAACCAAACAGCAAAGTAAACAAATACAGAGAGAGAATGAAGAGACACATTTTGAGTCTTCCAGGAAGGCAAAATAAAAAATGCCACAAGCTTGGTCCCAGGCGTTCATCATGCTGCTGCTATTATCACCGTCTCCTCTTTCTGCCAGTGGCTAGGTAGAGATGGGGAGGAAGGGTCATCTTGGGCACGCTGCAAATACAGCATTTGCTGGTGTTGACACCCTCCTGGGTCTGTGGTGGCAGACTGCTGTGACAGGAGCTCATTTTCTGGGAGGAGCAGAGGAAGCCCAGGTCCTCAAAGCAGCCTAAGATGGCAGCCCATACACCTCTGCAGGGGTATCTTGGCCCCTTTCTTCAGCGCAGTTCATTGAGGTTGTCTATTCCATTGATGATAAAACCTGAGCTGTTTATCCTCCTAGGTTCCCCCTCTCTTCCCCAACATAGGGGAGTAGTGGGAGGGGTAAGGGAAGATCACTGAGGGGGCAGAGGGATACCCCGGGGATCAGTGACCTGACCCTCTTGCAGGTTCTTCACCAGTTGTGCAAGCCAGCGCTTTGTGGTGGTGTCATCTTTTAGCACCTGGGCAAAGGTTGTGTCCTTCAGCTGGTCAGGGAGGCACTGCCTGAGTGCTTCACGTGCCCTACATCAGAAACAAACCAACCAACCAGGGAGACCAACAAATAAACCCATATTTTGGGGACAGGGAAGGGCCTCTTTCTTAAGACATAAAAATACAGAATACTGTGATTTGAGCTTTCTGTTGCTACTCCCAAGTGGTCAGAAAGAGAATTGAATCCTGTGATCACAGAATCCTGTGATTCTGTATTTTTGAAGTCCTCTAAAGCTTATAATATGCATAGGCTCAGGGATTTTCAAAAGCTACAATCTGCAAACATTTTCCGAATGATGACCCAATGTAGAATTTCATGAAAAAGCAAACTGGCATAAAATGGCACAACAGTTTACTGCAATTCAGTAAATGCTTTCTGTTTTATTATAGTAACACTGTCTAAATACTTGTGTGAGAAATATATAGGAGTTAATAGTAAATTTAAAAATCAGTATATTAACAGGGGACATTACCTCACTTATAGTATGATACATTAATGAATTTTAATTCCATACTAAATTAATCAGTTTGTACCTTTATAGAAATTGCTTTAATTTTTTTTTGTCTTTTTTATTTGTTTGAGAAATTGCTTTAGTTTTATAGTTGAAAAAAAAACCTTAATGGGGGGGCGCCTGGGGCTCAAAGGAGTAGGGTGCCAGCCCCATATACCGGAGGTGGTGGGTTCAAACCCAGCCCTGGCCAAAAAGTGCAAAAAAAAAAAAACCAAATAAAAACAAACCTTAATAAGAGATGAGGAGTAAAAACAAAACTATGGTGGTAGCATTATCAGATGAACTTTTAAATGTTTCATTTTCTTTGAAAAGATGACCAGTAGAAAGTGAAATCTGAAAACCTAAAAAAGGTAAATGTTAACCTATTTATAGGGCTATATTAAACAAAGTTACAGCTTTTAAGCTCAGACCACTTTTCTTTGTACAAGTAGACTTTTAAATATTCACTTTTTTTTTTTTTTGAGACAGAGTCTCACTATGTCGCCCTCAGTAGAGTGCCGTGATGTCACAGCTCACTGCAACCTCAAACTCTTGGGCTTAAGTGATTCCTTTGCCTCAGCTTCCCAAGTGGCCAGGACTATAGGCACCTGGCACAACACCCGGCTATTTTTTTTTTTTGTTGTAGTTGTCACTGTTGTTTAGCAGGTCTGGGCTGGACTCGAACCCACCAACCTTGGTGCATGTGGCTGGCACCCTACTCAACTGAGCTACAGGCGCCGAGCCTAAATAACGACATTTTAAAACTAATGAAAACTGGAGCCACCAAAGAAAAGGAAAAAATGGCCCAAGAAATAGGTAGAACTTGAATAAAGTCAGTGGCAGGAAACTGAGTTCACATTATATCAAATTATCCCCATTCTTAGGAACATAGAAATCACTCCATTATGTGGTTTAGGAGAATCTAAGCAAGTGGCTTTTGTTATGAATTATGGATTTACAAAGGAAAAGGTCAAACATTTCTAAAATACACAATATCTATAATGTATGATTTCTGGCAGAAAGATTATTAGGAACATAGGGAGATAAAATAATTAGTTCAAGAGCCTTACAGGAACCAAGGAGAAAAATGGAAATATAATTCAAGAGTCCTCTGGGCTGTGTTCCTTTCTAAGAGGTCTTTGAAAGTACAATTCTCTTTCTGACTACTTGGGAGTAGCAACAAAAGCTCAAACCACAGGAATAATGCATCACAAGGCTTCCCTTGGAATTGTGCCAGCTCTCTGGACCCTCAGACTAGGATAAAGAGTAACAGTGGGAAGACACAACTCTGATGGATCTTTAATTTCAGGATTTCAGATTTTAAAAGGAATTTAAGTTTTGTCCAAGATGAACTAAATACAGCCCTAATGATACAGGAACTATGCCAAAAGAGGGGGAAACTATTAAGAAGAGTATTTCCCTAATGTCCTATAAATCCTGTAAATGTTTACCTGGGATTATCTGAGAGTCGAAGGTAGCATCTCACCACATGCTTCAGCAGACGGGCAGAAGGCTCTTTGGATAGCTGCAGGACCATCTTACCCTGTTTCCCCAATGGGGGAGGGTTAGAAAAAACACAAGAAACAAAAAATAATTCTAACTGACACCAAAGATCAGATAGTCAAAAATTATTATAAAAGATTCCAAAATTGTTACTTCTAGTTAGAAGACTGAAATTGCTCAGTGTCAACTGCAAAGTGACTAAGTTGTGTGATCAGATATAGTTGCGAAGAGGATAGATGAAAGAACTCACCAAGATCATAGCAACATGGGAGAAACGTTCATATGTCTGACATATATAAGCCAAACCAGTGTCATCTAAGAGGATCTTCTGGAGGATGAATGTTGCAACCTGGAGTAAAACAAAACTAAGGAGTTCAAAAAGTTGCTCAGGCTTATCTTCCAATTATCTACTCATTTGCCGAGTCATGACTTTCTTTCTTCTTTTTCTTTTGAGACACAGGCTCACTTTGTTGCCCTGGATAGTGCTATGGCATCTTTAGCTCACAGAAACCTCAAACTCCTGGGCTCAAGCTATCCACCTGCTTCAGCTTCCCAAGTAGTTGGGACTACAGGCACCTGCTACAACACCCAGTTATTCTTTTTAGGGACAGGGTCTTGCTCTAGCTCAGGCTGGTCTACAACTTGTGAACTCAGGCAATCCACCCGCCTTGGTCTCCCAGGGTACTGGGATTACAGGCGTAAGCCACCACGCCCCCCTCCCCTTTTGAGACAGAGTCTCAAGCTGTCACCCTGGATAGAGTTTGTGGCATCATAGCTCATAGTAACCTCCAACTCTTGGGCTCAAGCAATTCTCTTGCCTCAGTTTTTCTATTTTTAGTAGAGACGGGGGTCTTGCTTTTTGCTCAGGCTGGTCTCGAACTTATGAGCTCAAGCAATCCACCTGTCTCAGCCTCCCAGAGTGCTAGGATTACAGGCACGAGCCATCATGCCCAGACTCCAGTCATGACTTTCAATAAGAAAATTGAGGCTTGGGTGGCACCTGTGGCTCAGTGAGTAGGGCGCCGGCCCCATATACCAAGGGTGGCAGGTTCAAACCTGACCTCAGCCAAACTGCAACAAAAAAAAAATAGCTGGGCATTGTGGCGGGTGCCTACAGTCTCAGCTACTTGGGAGGCTGAGGCAAGAGAATCACCTAAGCCCAGGAGTTGGAGGTTGCTGTGAGCTGTGTGACACCATGGCACCAAGGGCAATAGAGTGAGACTCTGCCTCTACAAAAAAAAAAAAAAAGAAAAGAAAATTGAGGCTTGGCACTGTAGCACAGTGGTTATAGCTCCAGCCACATGCATGGAGGCTGGCAGGTTGGAGCCCGGCCCGGGCCAGCTAAACAACGACAACTGCAACAAGAAAATAGGCAGGTGTTGTGGAGGGCTCCTATAGTCCCAGGTACTTGGGAGGCTGAGGCAAGAGACTTGCTTAAGCCCAAGAGTTGGAGGTTGCTGTGAGCTGTGACGCCATTGCACTCTATGGAGGGTGACATAATGAGACTCTGTCTCAAAAAAAAAAAAAAAAAAAAATTGAGCAAGCAAAGACGCTTATAAATTACACACAACTTATTCTACCATATATGCATAGTACAAGAAAAGGTTACCATATTAAACATTACTACGTCCCAGAATTTTTCCTAAAGCTAAAGGCTTTACCTGCTTCATCTTTTGTTTTCTTTTTCTTTCTCTTTTTTTTTTTTTTTTTTTTTTTGTGAGACAGTCTCACTTTGTTGCCCTGCAGTCACAGCTCACAGCAACCTCAAATAACTCTTGGGCTCAAGTGATCCTCTTGCCTCAGCCCCCATGTAGCTGGGACTACAGGTACCAGCCACAATACCCAGCTATTTTTTTTTTTTTCTTAGAGATGGGATCTCACTCTTGCTCAGGCTGGTCTTGAGCTCTTGAGCTTAAGCAATCCACCAGCTTTGGCCTCCCAGACTGTTAGGATTACAGGTATGAGCCACTGTGTCTGACATATATATATGTGTGTGTATATGTATATGTATGTGTGTATATACATATGTGTGTGTGTGTGTGTGTATATATATATATATATTTTAAAGAGTCTCACTTCTGTTGCCCAGGCTAGAGTGCTCTGGCATTAGCCTACCTCACAGCAACTTCAAACTCCTGGGTTTAAGCAATCCTCCTACCTCAGCCTCCCACACAGCTGGGACTACAGGCACCTAACACAAATGCCCAGCTAATTTTAATTTTCTATTTTTAGTAGCGAAGGGGTCTTGCTCTTGCTTGGGGAGGGTCTCAAACTCCTGAGCTCAAGGGATCCTCCCACCTTAGTCTACTAGAGTGCTATGATTACAGGCATTAAGCCACCACATCCAGCCTTTCATTTTATTTTTACAATAAATCTATGAGATAGGTACCATTATTATTCTCATTTTACATAAAAGGGTAGGTTCTAGGTAAACACCAAATTCTCAAAAATGCAAGAGATTTTCTTAGTTATTGAACATCTATTATGTGCTAGGTATAACTGTTGATCACATGCATTTGCTTTAATATCTCCCAAATGAGTTTTTTTTTTTTTTTTTTGTGGTTTTTGGCCGGGGCTAGGTTTGAACCTGCCACCTCTGGCATATGGGACCAGCGCCCTACTCCTTGAGCCACAGGTGCCTCCCACAAATGAGGTATGTTGTTTCTTTATTATTAAAATGTAGCAATGAAGTAGCTGGAGGAAAACATAATCTGGTATGGGATATAAAAATGACCTAGTAGGTAATATATCAGGAAGAGAACAATAAAGTCTTACTGTCTTGTTACAAAGTCACTCAAAGAGCTAGAATAAGCTAAAATATTTGAATTACTATCTAGATAGTAGTATTTATCAAAATGGTAATTCTCCTAGGAGAGTAAGACTCAGAACATCAGTAGTTTTTCAATTCTCTTATTATTCCAAAGGGGAAAGCAGAGACAAATGGTAGGAGGAAGAGATTACTGAATGTATTGTGGGAATATCATGCAGAATATGCTATTTTTCTCTAATTTCTTTTTCCTAAATGATATATGAAAATACCAATACTTCTACAGTTATTCTTGTTTGCACAGAGAATCAGAGCATAGTTTGGTGGGTTCAAATCTCAGCTTCGTCATTTCTATGTCACTTTGGGCAAATTGTGACATAGAAACACTCTAAACACTCTAAGCCTTTATTTCCTCATGTGTAATATGGAGATGACAGTTGTGGGAAACTGATGGAATAATGCCCTGAGCACTTAAAATAATACCTGGCACATAACAGGCACTAAGTACATGCTACTGGTTATGCAGTAATCAGCATTTATGAAATAGGAACATTATACCTGAAAATACACAAGATCCCTTTTTACAAATCTACACAGATTCAGGAGCATTACTTACTAAATAACCCAAACCGAGTGTTGCCTATTCAGTTATTACAGATATAAATCATATAGATTATCTTATCAATATGTTGATATCAATGTTACTGGTATTTTAAACACATATTTTAAAGAAAAATCCTTATAGTAATTAATTTCTTTTATTAATTAATTTCTTTAATTAATTCTCTTTTATTTAGAGAAATGGTCTCACTCTGTTGCCTAGGCTATAGTGCAGTGGTGCAACCACAGCTCACTGCAACCTTGAACCTCTGGGCTAGACTAGAGGTACTACCATGATGCCCAACTAATTTCCTTATTTTTTAGAGTTGGGGTCTTGCTAGGTTGGTCTTAAACTCCTAGCCTGAAGCCATGTGGCTGTCTCGGTCTCCCAAAGTACTGCAATTATAGGTATGAGCCGAAGTAGCCAGCCAAGATCTTTTATAAAGAAAAATACTCTAAGGTTTCAATATATCTCAGTCTTCTTCTTCTTCTTTTTTTTTTTTTTAAGACAGAGTCTCACTCTGTTGTCCTGGATAGAGTGCTATGCTGTCAAAGCTCACAGCAACCTCTTACTCCTGGGCTTAAGCAATTCTCTTGCATCAGCCTCCCGAGGAGCTGGGCCTACAGGTACCCGCCAAAATGCCTGGCTATTTTTTTGTTGCATTTGTCATTGTTATTTAGCAGGCCTGGGCTGGGCTTGAACCCGCCTGCCTCAGTGTATGTGGCTGGTCCCCTAACCACTGAGCTATGGGTGCCGAGCCTCAAGGGATCTTCTTTTTTTTTTTTTAATTTATTAATAGTTTATTTATCACTCATATTCATAGCTCAGGAACACGGGTCAGTGACAAACGTCTGTTAATCAGCCCAAAGAAATTCTTTATATTCCAAAATTACTTTACGCTCTGAAAGACACCAGCTTTTCTCATCTCCTCAAAATATTTCACAGAATCATAATTTCTGTAGAAATCTGCATATGCCTTCTTTCTTGGTTCAGCCACAGCATACTTATAGAAAGCTGCAACCCCCAGGGATACAACAAATGCTCCAACAATGTGAATCCGCAGGCGCCTGGCCAAGAGGCCACGCATCTGAGGTTTGGCCAAAGCACTGGAAGCCATGGTAGTCACTGTTCTTGATGGGTATGCCAACCTGAACGTGTCCTTCCCGGCTGAGGGACGCACGACCTGCCTCAAGGGATCTTCTTGCCTCAGCCTCCCAAGTAGCTGGGACCACATGTGCCCCACCTATTTTTAATAGAGACTGGGGTCTCATTCTTGCTCAGGCTGGTCTCAAACTCCTAAGCTCAAGCAATCTACCCGCCTTGGCCTCCCAGAGTACTAGAATTAGAGGCATGAACCACACAGTCCGGCTATTTCAGTCTTCTGTTGGTATTCAGTCAATATATAAAGAATATTCTGTAATAAAACAATTTTGTCTCATGCCTGTAATTTTAGCAAGGTGGGTGAATTGCTTGAACTCATAAGTTTGAGACCAGCCTGAGTAAGAGTGAGACCCTGTCTCTAAAAAAACTGGGTGTTGTAGCACACATTTGTAGTCCCACCTACTCAGGAGGCTGACCAAGAGGATCACTTGAGCCCAAGAGTTTGAGGTTGCTGTGAGCTATGACGCCATAGCACTCCACCAAGGATGACAAAGAGCCTGTCTCAAAAAAATTTTTTTTTGTCATGTGCTTTCCTAAAGAAAAAGGTTGGACTATATTAAAGAGTGTCACTATCTCACCCTCTGTCTCAAAAAAATAAAATAAAATAAAAATTGGGCTGAGCATGGTGGCTTCACACTCAGCAGCATTTTGGGAAGCTAAAGCAGGAGTATCTCTTTGAGCCTAAGAGTTTGGAGTTGCAGCAGGTTATGACTTTGCCATTGCACCTCAGCCTGGGTGACAGAAGATTCCATCTCCTTAAAAAATAATACAACCCTCCCCCCAAATCATTATATTCACTTACATCCAACTGAGCAATACAATAAATATTCATTGAATTAAAAATTAAATGAATGTGAGGGTGGCACCTGTGGCTCAAAGGAGTAGGGCACCCGCCCCATATGCCAGAGGAGGCGGGTTCAAACCCAGCCCCAGACAAAAACTGCAACAAACAAACAAACAAACAACAAAAAACCCCCAATTAAATGAATGTGAATAAGCACATTTTAGAGCAGATGTTGGAGACTGCCAAAATAATATGGAAAAGTAGTCTTGAAAAAAATCAAATAGCATAAAGAAAGTGATTACAGGCTTGGCACCCATAGCACAGTAGTTATAGCGCCAGCCACATACACCGAGGCTGGCTGGTTCGAACCTGGCCCGATCCAGCTAAACAACAATGACAACTGCAACAAAAAATAGCCGGGTATTGTGGCAGGTGCCTATATCCCAGCTACCTGGAAGGCTGAGGCAAGAGAATTGCTTAAGCCCAAGAGTTTGAGGTTGCTATGAGCTGCGACACCGCAGCACTCTACTGAGAGCCATGAAGTGAGACCCTGTCTCAAGAAAGAAAAAAAAAAAGTGATTACAGAGAAAAACGATATAAAGATGGACAATATAGAGGAACTGATACTGCTGAAGCAAGAGGCTAGGATACAAGACAAAAGTATAAACATTAACAAAAAAAGACAAGGAATAAATTCTTCTAGAAAAAGTCTGATATAAGATTATTAAACTTCAAAAATAATAAAAGCAGCTTATAGATAGTCACACACAAGTTCACCTACAAAAGAAAAAAATTAGACTGGCCTAAGACATATTTGCAACATTCAATGTCAGAAGACAAACAAGAGTTATAGGGCAGGGCGCAGTGGCTCACGCCTGTAATCCTCACACTCTGGGAGGCCGAGGCTGGTGGATTGCCTGAGCTCCCAGGTTTGAGACCAGCCTGAGCAAGAGCGAGCCCCCGTCTCTAAAAATAGCCAGGCGTTGTGGGAGGCGCCTATAGTACCAGCTTTTCAGGAGGCTGAGACAAGAGAATCTGTTAAGCCCAAGAGTTGCTGTGAACTGTGATGCCACCGCACTCTACGGAGGATGACAAGTGAGACTGTCTCAAAAAAAAAAAAAAAAAAAGTGTTAGAGCAGTAGAGTTCTGAGAGGGAAAAAGAACATAATTCTTTACCTAGTCATGTTGTCATTGATGGTTACAGTGCACAGTAAGCAGCTCTAATAAATATATAGTTGATTGTGCATAAAAATTATCTAGAGTAATAGGGTTTAACTTAGAGATGTGAGTTCAGAGAAAAAAGAGAAATTTAGTATTTTATTTGTTGTCCTCCTGAATGGTATGGGTTTTTCAGTAATTGTTTTGTAAACATTTTTATTCATAAGAGAAAAAATATTCACATAAGGCTCAAAGCCTAAGGCAGAAAATGATCCCAGGAAGAAAGAAGGTCAAGCGTCAACACAACGTAGAACCTAAGTCAAAAAGCACATACTGGTGGCACCAGTGGCTCAAAGGAGGAGGAGGTGGCGGGTTCAAACCCAGCCCTGGCCAAAAACTGCAAAAACAAACAAACAAAACCCATCCCCCAAATACTGGCTCGGTGCCCATAGCTCAGTGAGTAGGGCGCCAGCCATATACACTGAAGGTGGCGGGTTCGAGCCTGGCCCAGGTCTGCTGAACAACAATAACAACTGCCAGCGCTGTGGCAGCGCCTACAGTCCCAAGCTACTTGGGAGGCTGAGGCAAGAGAATCACTTAAGCCCAAGAGTTGGAGGTTGCTGTGAGCTGTGACACCACGGTACTCGACCCAGGGCGACAGCTTGAGACTCCGTCTCACAAAAAACAAAACAAAAGCACATACTGTGGGGGGCACTGGTAGCTCAGTGGATAGGGTGCTGGCCACATACACTGAGGCTGGCAGGTTTGAACCCAGCCTGGGCCTGATAAACAACCATGACAAGTGGAACAACAACAACAAAAAAAATAACTGGGCATTGTGGCAGGTACCTGTAGTCTCAGCTACTTGGTAGGCTGAGGCAAGAGAATTGTTTAAGCCCAAGAGTTTGAGGTTACGGTGAGCTGTGATGCCACCGCACTCTACCAAGGTTGCCATGGTGAGACTCTGTCTCAAAAAAAGGCAATAAAAAAGCACATACCGTTTTAGAAAGTTCACTTCCAGATTCCATAATGCGCAAACATAAAGGAATAATTTCTGTTGTCAATAAAAAGTTGATTACTTCTTGCTCATCTGTTTTAACCAGGGCCCCTAAAGACAACATGGAGAAACAAAATTATTTTAGACTCAGGATTTCCAATTAAAATTGAATTTGTGCTGTTTTTTCAGTGAGTTATGAAATTTAAACATAGAACTCAAACTGAGTATGTTAACAGAATCAGATTCTGTTTTTTACCATTAACTATGATCTTAGCTGGTGGGTTATCAGATTGAGGAAGTTCTTTATTCCTCGTTTTCTAAGAGTTTTTCACATAAATGGACGCTGAATTCTGTCAAAGACTTTTTAAAAGTTCACCCACAGAAATGACCACATTTTCCTTCTTTGGTCTGTTGATGCGGTCAGTCACACTGATTGATCATTGAAAACTGAACTAGACTTTTATTCCTGATTCTTTTCATATATTGCTGGATTTGATCTGTTAGCATATTTTCAAGAATTTTTACATCTATGTTCATAAGGGATACTAGGCTTTCTTTTCTTATAAAGTCTTTGGTTTTATTATCAGAGTAATACTGGTCTCACAGAGAAGTGTTCGCTTTTCTTTATATTCTGGAAAAGTTTCATAAAACTGACTTATTTTCTTCTTTAAATTTTTGGTAGAATTCACTAGTTATGGGAGAATAGAAAAGAAACAGATGGGCGGCACCTGTGGCTCAGTGAGTAGGGCGCCAGCCCCATATACCGAGGGTGGCGGGTTCAAACTGGGCCCCGGCCAAACTGCAACAACAACAACAAAAGAAACAAATAAAGATGGTGATGTGTGACTGTAATCCACGTTACCCAGCTACTCAGGAAGCTGAGGGGGAAGGATTAATTGAGTCCAGTAAAGGAAAGGAAAAATGAAAGGGAGGGAGAAGAAAGAAGGAAAGAAAAGAAAAGGAACAAAAGAAAAAAGGAAAGGAATTCCAAACTTCGACTCTATTCCTACAATAATACTCTTTATATGGTGAAACAAGTTCTTACTCTTTACTCTCCTTATAATTCCAGTACATGTTTCTACATATATACTGAATTTAATACTAAATATAGGATTGGGTCTCATAATCTTTTTTGGGGGGGGGGAACAGAGTCTGACTATGTCACCCTTGATAGAGTGCTGTGGCATCATAGCTCACAGCAACCTCAAACTCTTAGGCTTAAGCAATTCTCTTGCCTCAGCCTCCCAAGTAGCTGGGATACAGGTGCCTGCTACAATGCCCGGCTATTTTTTGTTGCAGTTGTCATTGCTGTTTAGCTGGCCTGGGCTGGGTTCGAACCTGCCAGCCTTGATGTATGTGGCTGACGCCATAACCACTGTGCTACGGGCACTGAGCCCCCTCTTTTTTTTAAACAGAGTCTCACTCTGTTCCCTTGGGTAGAGTCACAGCTCACAGTAACCTCAAACTCCTGAGCTCAAGTGATCCTCATGCCTCAGCCTCCCAAGTAGTTGGGACTACAGGCAATTGCCACAATGCCCGGCTAGTTTCTTTATTTTTAGTAGAGATGGGGTCTCTTGTTCAAGCTGGTCTTGAACTCCTGAGTTTAGGCGATCCATCTGCGTTGGTCTCCCAGAGTGTTAGGATTATAGGTGGGACCCACTTTGCCTGGCCAAGAGTCTTTATTAACAACATTTAGAATGATGCTTGATAAGAGTCATCACATTCTTGATACTCAGGTATTAGCGAATGAGACAACCTCAGAAACAAAAAGGAACATTGGAGAACAAAAACTATAAAAGGCAATACAAAACACCCAACTTAGACTATTATTATGAGTGAGGATTTCAGGCTTGCAAAACAATCCTAATGATTTTTTTTTTCTTTTAATTTGAGACACAGTCTCACTATGTTGCCCTCGGTAGAGTATCACAGCTCACAGCAACCTCAAACTCTTGGGCTTAAGCAATTTTCTTGCCTCAGCTTCCCAGGTAGCTGGGACCACAGGCACCTGTCACAACGGCTATTTTTTGCTGCAGTTGTCATCATTTAGCTGGCCCGGGTCATGTTTAAACCCGCCATCCTCAGCGTACGTGGCTGGTGCTGTAACCACTGTGCTACAGGTGCCAAACCCAATCCTAATAACTTACCAATAACTCCAAGGCTGGTCAGCCGAAGATACTCAAAGGGACGCGTTTTGCTGACGGTGTGCAAAAAGGGGTACAAAAAAAGTGGGATGTGTGCTGCAAGAAATGCTGACCTGGAAATACAAAACAATCACATTCAGAGCTCAGAGCTGATTTCTAAGGATTCCGAACACTCAAATTTCCAGTTGATTAATTCTGTAAGTTGATTAATTCCAGTTGATAATATTCCTTGCTAGAGAAAGGAATCCTTAGGAAAGAATGTTACTGGTCATAGGTCTTGACCAATTGTTCTCAAATGGAGTGATTTTGTCTCCCCTTAGGTGACATGGGAATGTCTGGAGACATTTTGGGTTGTCACAACTGAGAGTTATTGAGTGCTAGTGGCATCCAATGTGCCAAGCCAGAGATGCCAGTAATATCCTACAATGCACAGCTAAATAGCCTACAAACAGGACAGTCTCCTCCCACTTTCCTCCTCCCACTACAAAGACTTATACAGCCAAATGCCAATGGTGCCAAGGTTAGAAACCCTAGTTTATGTCAAGGTGGTTAAGAAAACATATGAATTTCCCGCAATCATCACCAACTACCTTAAAAACTGATGAATTTAAAATACTCAAGGATGTATTTAAAAGGCCATAAAATACTATTAAGTGCCCAAGAGATTTTTCTAGATTACCTATTTCACATAATTTGTGGCTGAATAATAATATTCACAGGGGCATTTGAATAAAATCTTATAAACCAAGACCACACAACAAAGCAGCCAGTAACAAGTTTATCTGCTATGCTTAAAGGCACATTCTTCTTTTTTGTTAGGCCATTTCAGATCACTAAGCATTATGAAAACAATTCAATCCGCAGCTACTATATCAGCCAATATGGATATAAGTCTATTACTTTATATTCTTTATAACTACACCTTGTATGACAGCCAACACCCAACATTTCTTTTTTTTGGCCGGGGCTGGGTTTGAACTGGTCACCTCTGGCATATGGGGGTGGTGCCTTACTCCTTTGAGCCACAGGCGATACCCAACACCCAACATTTTTAACAGTGAAAGTACTGCTGCATTTTTGTTGGGTGCTTAAAAATAATTTTCTTGGTAACTTCTCTAAAGCTCTGTTAAGGTCAGTGCCAACCTAGCACTTATATTTTATAAGGAAATTTGACAAACAGAGGAAAGGTTTTAATAAAATGACTACTGAGTGTTTTCAGGGCTGAAAGAGTCACAAAGCCAAATTCCTGAATAATATTTCCCCTTCTTGGGTGGTACCTCTGGCTCAATGGAGTAGGGCGCCAGCCCCATATGCCAGAGGTGGTGGGTTCAAACCCAACCCTGGCAAAAAAAAAAAAAAAAAAAAAAGATTTCCCCTTCTTTAATTTTTCAGATATGGCAGGATGGCAAAAATGTTTTAACTTACATGCCAGTTTCCACCTATTACAGAGGCTGTTGGGAACGCTGTGTCAAGAATTCTGAAGCCTAATCTGGGTTCAATGGGAAAAAATGCTGGAGAAATATTTACTGAATTCTTATTATATGCCATGCACTCTGCCTCACATATGACATAGTGCCTACTACCATAGATGCAGGAAAAAGAAGTGGCTGTACACCTGATACTTTCCTGTGATGTTGATGTGAACACTGCTGCTTTAAAGTTTATTGAATAAAAAGTAAATAAGAGTACTGAAGATACACATACACACACTACACATATGCAGAGTGCCCTACTGCATGCCCTTCCTCTCATTATTTGGCAAAAGTTTAGGACCATATTCAATAAAAATCTCCCTCACTGACTCACTCAAAGCATTTACCTTGTTTCTGGATGTGATGCCACACATTGCAATAAGGCCAGAGCATTGCAAACTCTGTTAGATTGGTGAGCTGTCAAGGTGGGTGGGTTGATGGATGGATAAATATTTACAATTTCCTAAAAAAAAAAAAAGAAATCAGCACCAATGAACATAATACATAATAACTAATCATGAAATGAATCCCCATGGTACTAAAGCATAAAAAGGTAAAAATCCCAAAACCTCTTAATCCCACAAACCTTGTAAGAAATGAATCATCAAATAGACACATAAACAATGTTCCTTATCTGTTCATCACAAACATACTTGACTAAGACCAACTACTGATAGCTAAGATATTTCTTTCCACATTTGTATATAGTAAAGATTTTTACAGAGGTAACTGGGGTCTTCTATATTTCCTCTTATATCTTGTAGTTGATGCTTTCACTTAAGGGATCCTTATAATTTTTTATAATCCCTCCCTTTGGCAGCGCCTGCAGCTCAGTGGGTAGGGCGCTGGCCACATACACCAAGGCTGGCAGGTTCAAACCCAGCCAGGCCAGCTAAAACAACAATGACAACTGCAACAAAAAAAAATATCCAGGAGTTATGGCGGGAACCTGTAGTCCCAGCTACTTGGGAGGCTGAGGCAAGAGAATCGCTTAAGCCCAGGAGTTTGAGGTTGCTGTGATCTGTGATGCCACAGCTCTTTACTGAGGGTGACGTAGTGAGATGCTGCCTCCAAAAAAAGGGGGGGAGGCAGCGCCTGTGTCTCAGTGGGTAGGGCACCGGCTCCATATACCGAGGGTGGCAGGTTCAAACCCAGCCCTGGCCAAACTGCAACAAAAAAATAGCTGGGCATTGTGGCGGGCACCTGTAGTCTCAGCAACTCGGGAGGCTAAGGCAAGAGAATTGCCTAAGCCCAGGAGTTGGAGGTTGCTGTGAGCTGTGTGACGCCACGGCACTCTACCAAGAGCAATAAAGTGAGACTCTGTATCTAAAACATAAATAAATAAATAAATAAATAAATAAATCCATCCTTCTCTTTGTCAGAATCCTGCTCTAAGTTATAGTTACAAAATCACTAGCCACAAAGTGTTAATAAGTCAATTGTAGCGATTCATAAAGAAGTCTGAGTTTGGGTAGGCAGCATTATAAAACAGGGTCTATGAATGGAGACATATATAAATAACAGTGAATGTATGTATTGCTAAAAGGTGACAATTTGTGGAAAATAATTCTATTTATTTTAATTCTAAAACTTCTACAGAGAAAAAATGTTTTTAATAACAAAATCAATTTCTTGGCTACATGCAATAGAGATGGAATGTAAATTTGCTTAGCTCTGAAAAATTAACCTAATTATTAAGAAAGTTAGGTAAGAGCTTAAAGGATGATCATTCTACCGTCTTGGTATTTTGGTATCGTACCGTTGTCAATTTTCCCCCCATCGATGACCATTTGGTTTTGAATCAAATTTCAGTTATTCTTTTTTTTTTTCTTTTTGGAGGTAGGATCTCGATTTGTTATCCAGGCTAGAGTACAATGGCACCAATCATAGCTATAAAGTCAGGTCAAGTGATCCTCACACCTCAGCTTCCTGAATAACCAGAACTACAGGCACAAACTACCATTTTTCTATAGAAAAATGGGCATCTGTCTATGTTGCTCAGACTGGTCTTGAACTCCTGGCCTCATCTCCTAAAGTGCTAGGATTACAGGTGTGAGCCACCATGCCTATTCTATTTATTCTTTAGTCCTACGATTATTAAATCTTTAACATTTTCTTTTCCTAAAATATACTTTGCAGTCCTTACATCTTATTTTCCACCTTCTTCCAATGTCATATAGATTTATCTTATAGTATTCCTAAAGCTGTATTTCTTAAAGTATAGTTCTTAGATCATCTACATCAGAATCACTTGGGGATAGGGAAAATGCTTTTCAAAACACAGTTTTTAGGGTCTACCTCAGACTGACTAAATTGAATCTCTTGGGTAGGATCCAAAAATCCACATTTTAACAAATACTCTGAACTTTTCTACACGGTCTTCTGAATGCTAATGTTTAAAGAATCATCCATCTAGTTTTCAAATCTTTTGGGCAAAAGTAAAGTGATGATGAACAGAACTGAACTGCCACTCAAAAATAAATACTCACCTGTAAAAGTGCTGCAATAGTACCAAATGAATGCCACAGCATGGGTGCAAGGTCAGGAACAGACTCTCTTTTCTTACTTAGCTCCAGCAAAGCATTTTCCCTTGTCTCAGGACTGGACAGCTCGTTGATCCACTGATAGATCTTTTCTCTATCCACCTGAGCCAGTGCAGTGGGCACAGGCTTAGGGTGAAAACAAGAAAGCAAACATGAGTTTATTACAGTCAAATCAAGTCTTACTCTGTAATAGAGCTTTACTTTATTATTATTTTTTTAAGTTTTTGAGACAGAGTCTTACTTTGTCGCCCTCGGTAGAGGACCGTGGCATCACAGCTCACAGCAACCTCCAACTCGTTGTGCTTAAGCAATTCTCTTGCCTCAGCCTCCTGAGTAGCTGGGACTACAGGTGCCTGCCACAACGCCCAGCTTTTTTTTTTTTATTGTTGTTGTTGCAGTTGTCATAGCTGTTTTAGCTGGCCACCCTTGGTATATGGGGCTGGCCACAGGCACCACCTCTATTTTATTTTATTTTTAGACAGAGTCTCACTATGTAGCCCTCAGTAGAGTGCCGTGGCGTCATAGCTCACAGCAACCTCAAACTCCTGGCTTAAGTGATTCTCTTGTCTCAGCTTCCCAAGTAGCTGGGACTACAGGTACCCACCATAATGCTGGGCTATTTTTTGTTGTAGTTGTCATTATTAGTTAGCTGGCCCGGGCTGGGTTCACCACAATGCTGGGCTATTTTTTGTTGTAGTTGTCATTATTAGTTAGCTGGCCCGAGCTGGGTTTGAACCTGCCAGCCTTGGTGTATGTGGCTGGTGCCATAACCACTGTGCTACAGGAACCGAGACTGTAATAGAGCGTTACAGGGAATAAATCTTTTATATGCGCTTAAAACACCAGGGGAGCTTTTCTAAATACATGTATTTGATATAAACTAACGTGCCTCTTCTGCAGTTATTGATGAAAATCTAAAATGCACACTTACCCTTTGATAACTTCATTTTGGGAATTTATCCTGTAGGTATGCTTGGGCTATACTGGAGATATACCAGGATGTTTACTGTTGCACAGTTTTAAAGGCATAACCAACAATACCTACCAAGAAATATCTACCAATAAGGTACTGGCTAAACATGTATTGGCACATCTTTATAATGAAAGACCATGTAGTCCATGAGATTAACATGCTACCTATTATGCTACAAGGTACCTTAATCCTTTAATAAAACAATAGCTCTGTACACACTGACACTAAATAAAAAATAACAAGAAGAGCAGAACAGCACATATAAGTTTCTTCCATTAATAATCTTATATATTTACATATGACATTTTTAAAAGGACACACAACAATCTGTTAATCATAGTTACCTCTAAAGTGGGGGATCTATATGGGAAACTTCTAATTATATGCACTAAACCAGCGGTTTTCAACCTGTGCGTCACGACCCTTTCACAGAGGTCACCTAAATACATCCTGTGTATCAGATATTTACATTACGATTCATAATAGTAGCAAAATTACAGTTAAGAAGTAGCAACAAAAATAATTTAACGGATGGGGGGGTCACTATAACATGAGGAACTATATTAAAGGGTTGGGGCATTAGGAAGGTTGAGAACCACTGCACTAAACCCTTAAGCATGAACTTTTTTTTTTTTTTTTTTTTGCAGTTTTTTTGGCTGGGGCCAGGCTTGAACCTGCCACTCCTGGTATATGGGACTGGCGCCCTACTCCTTGAGCCACAGGCACCGCCCCATGAACATTTTTGAAAAAAACCATATGTCTGTAACAGTTGAGTGAGAAAGAAAGTTACATCTTCCCCACTTATTAATGGTCCCTCTCCTGTAATTCTGAGATCCCTTTCAGTGGGGCAGAAAACCTGTATAATTTGGAAAAGCTCTCCTTCCTAATGAGTTTTTTCTTTTCTTTTTTTTTTTTTTGAGACAGAGTTTCACTATGTTGCCCTTGGTAGAGTGCCATGGTGCCATAGCTCACAGCAACCTCAAATTCTTTGGTTCAAGCAATTCTTTTGTCTCAGCCTTCTGAAAAGCTGAGACTAGAGGTGCCCACCACAACACCAAGCTATTTTTTAGAGATGGGGTCTTTCTGTTGCTCAGGCTGGTCTTAAACCTGTGAGCTCAGACCAATCTACCCACTTTGGCCTTCAAAGTGCTGGGATCACAGGTGTGAGCCACTGTGCCCGGCCTCCTAATGATTTTTTTTTTTTTTTTGAGACAGAGTCTCACTATGTTACCCTTCGGTAGAGTCCCATGGCATTATAGCTCATAGCAACCTCAAACTCTTGGGCTTAAGCGATTCTCTTGCCTCAGCCTCCCAAGTAGCTGAGACAACAGGCGCCCACCACAACACCTGGCTATTTTTTGGTTGCAGTTGTCATTGTTGTTTAGCAGGCCCAGGCTGGGCTCCAACCCACCAGCCTAGGTATATGTGGCTAGCGCCCTACTCACAGAGCTATGGGTGCTGAGCCCTTCTAATGATTTTGTTTGTTTGTTTTTTTTAGAGACAGAGTCTCTCTTTTTCACTCTTGGTAGAGTGCCGTGGCATCACAGCTGACAGCAACCTCCAACTCCTGGGCTTAGGCAATTCTCTTGCCTCAGCCTCCTGAGTAGCTGGGACTATAGGCGCCCGCCAGAACGCCTGGCTGTTTTTTTTTGTTGCAGTTCAACTGGGGCCAGGTTTGAACCCACCACCCTCAGTATAATATGGGCCTGGCTCCCTACTCACTGAGCCACAGGCGCCACCCCTTCCTAATGATTTTTATACATCCTCTACATATATCCTTTTGAGAACAATTCATTACTTATTCAAGTAGGAACTATGCAAACAGATTTATAAAACAGGTTTTCATTATCATGATAAAGAGTCACTGTTTTCCACACTCATTAGCTTTCTGACCTTAATTAAGTTCCTTAATTATTCTTACCTGGAAAATAGAATGGCAGACTAGAAAAATGATTACGACTGCTGCTACCAAATTCATGGCAATTTCTATTCCTATGTCCAATATTTTCTTAGGTAATTCGCCCAAACCATGAGGAATAAAAGAATAGATGAAAAAAATGTATCTATACTTGCAGATGAGATCACTAATGCTCAGAGGAATTAATTTGCTTAATTCACCTAGGTATAAAGTTGCATACCCCAAATAGCCAGGCGTTGTGGTGGGTGCCTATAGTCTCAGCTACTTGGGAGGCTGAGGCAAGAGAATCGCGTAAGCCCAAGAGTTTGAGGTTGCTGTGAGCTGTGATGCTACAGCACTCTACTGGGGACAACATTGTGAGACTATCTAAAAGAAACCAAAAAAAAACAAAAAATGTTGCATATCCCAATGCCTTTTTTTTGATGCCCCAGGCTAGAATGCCATGGGGTTAGTCTAGCCCACAGCAATCTCGACTCCTGGCCTCACGTAATCTGCCTGCCTCAGCCTACCAAGTAGATGGGACTGCAGGAGTCCTCCACAGTGCCCAGTTACGTTTTCTATTTTTTTGTAGGGACAGGGAGTCTCACTCTTGCTCAGGAGGCTGGTCTCAATCTCCTGAGCTCAAGTGATCCTCCTGCTTTGCACACCCAGACTGCTAGGATTACAGGCATAAGTCATTGCGCCCAGGCTCCAATGTTTTTTTGAACTGTACTACGCAGCTTCTCACAGTACTACAAGTTCCCACTCTACCATAGTATATGATAGAATGATGGTCTATCCATTAGACACACAGAAAGACAAGGAACAAAAAGAATTATCTTTGCTGAAGAACAGAATGAAGTATGACAGACTTTGAGGTGGACTCAGATTTACTCTACCCAACTTGAATAATGGCCCTTTATAAATGGAAGCTTGATTATATGCTTTTAGTTTGATGTTTATCATTTCACTTGCCTGACAATGAACCACAAGGTGTTCTGCTAAATGGACCAAAATACAATGCAGCGTAAGCCTTAGTGGCTTACGGTAATCTGCTAAAAGCTGTTCTGTAACTTCCACCAGTGATGTTCCTCAAAGAATCATAGGCTCCTAAAGCAACAATATTTCCTAGAGAGCTAATCTTAATTAAAAAAAAAAAAAAGCAACACTATGACAGGAAGTATAGGATAGCTTCCTCCCCACAAAAAAGCAAAAACAGTATTGTTCACGCCACTTGCCTTTTCAGTGCTGCTACAAACTGGCCCTCATCTTAGAAACTATTTTTGGAAATATAATGCATCATAAACATATAAACACATAACCCTGAAGATAGGGTAGGTGTTTATTTAGAATATTATATCACCTCAGGCTCGGTGCCTGTAGCTCAGCAGCTAGGGTGCCACCCATGTACACCGGAGCTGGCAGGTTCGAACCTGGCCTGGGCCTGCCAAACAATGACAAATACAACCAAAAAATAGCTGGGTGTTGTGGTGGGCGCATGTAGTCCCAGCTACTTGGGAGGCTGAGGCAAGAGAATTGCTTAAGCCCAGAGTTTGAGGTTGCTGTGAGCTGTGACTGTCTACCGAAGGTGATATAGTGGAGACTCTGTCTCAAAAAAAAAAAAAAAAAAAAAGATTATATCACCTTAAAAGTTGAATGGAAACAAAAGCTAAAAAAATTTTAGTTTTAGGTTCCCTGCCCACAGCCTCTTGGATGATCCCACAATCCAGTCAGCTAAAGAGGGCTTCACAGACACTGCACCAGCAATACAGTAGGTATCCTGATTACTAAGTACCCATTCCAGTTGACCTTCTCCAAAGTCTTGTCACACAGATACCATCATCAACTAGAGCCAGTCTGACTTGTATTTGCAACCCCGTACCCCATCCTGTCTTGGTAAGCCACCATTTAGCATACTGTTGACTCCTGAACACTAGACTGCATCTGCACATGGTCCTTTTCCGGAGCTGGCCTAATGCCAGCAGAGGAGTTGGTGCCTCTGGCAGTGGTGCAAACATTCTGGAAGGCCAATGTCTGCTGCCTATTTGGGTTTCCAAGGCCATGGCCATCTGCTGTCAGCAATATTCTATTTTGTGAGGCTACTTATGAAAAATGCAAGCTCCACTGAACTTAGGTTCTTTTTTGGACAATGGCAGAGTAAGCCATTTTTTATTTCTTTTTAAGATAAGGCCTTGCTGTATTGCCCAGGCTGGAATCATCATAGTTCACTGCAGCCAACTCCTGAACTCAAACAATCCTGCCTCAGCCTCCCAAGCAGCTAGGACTATAGGCACATGCCTGGCTAATTTTTAAATTTTTTTGTAGAGATGGGGGTCTTGCTACAGGTAGTCCATGGATTACAGGTTCTATAGGTTTGTTCTTAAGTTGAATTTGTATTTAAGTTGGAACAGGTACATTTACCTATTATCTGTAATAGCCTCTGTTCATAGTGTGAGGTGTACATTAGCCAGATGTTTGCAACCTAGAGACGTACTGCAATAGCCTCCATTCATAAGTGCGAGTTGTACGTAAGTCAGATGTTTATAACTCAGGGACTTCCTATATTCCCCAGGGTGGTTTTAAACTCTTGGCCTCAAGTGATTCTCCTACTTTGGCTTCCCCAAGTGCTAGGATTATAGGCATGAGCCACTATGCCTGGCCTGGACTTTGGTTCTCAGAGAGCTAGAATGTCAGGTGGGTGGCTGTCTCAGGTACTAACTTGGTACTATAGGTTCTGCAGTCACTCTAGCAACAGAAGGGCAGTTTGGTCTCAGGAAATATCTGGGTTTGAGATTCTCCTTTTCATTATTCCTGTTGAATTTCACCTCCAATTTAATAGAAGTGGTTAGGTAAACTGGCTGAATACCTGTCATAAGATAAATAATTACTTTTAAAATAAAAATGGGAGCTAAACACATAGTGCTTACTCTGCCATGCATTGTCCAAAATACTTATTATTCCTTTCATTTTATAGATGAGGGAACTAACACAAAGAGAAGTTAATTTAAAACTTAAATGGTAAGCTAGGATTTGAACCTAGGCAGTATGGCAATAGAGTCCACCCTTCCAACTGCTTTGCTAAGCTGCTTTTTGTCTGCCTGAAAGATTAGACCCAATCTAAAATGACTTTTTTTTTTTTTTTTTTGTAGAGACAGAGTCTCACTTTATCGCCCTCAGTAGAGTGCCATAGCATCACATAGCTCACAGCAACCTCCAACTCCTGGGCTCAGGTGATTCTCTTTCCTTAGCCTCCCGAGTACCTGGGACCACAAGTGCTCGCCACAACACCTAGCTATAAAATGTCTTTCCAACAAACTATTTCTTTTGACCTGGACAATAGAGTATATAGTAAATATATAAAAACCTCAGATAATTAAAATGTTATTGCTGTGAATTCAACAGAATCTGAAAGAACAATCAGCACCATGTTAAGAGAAATTTTCTACTTACTGAGATTACAAAGCACTTCACAAGTATCGTTGCAAAGGGAAATTAGGACAAACAGTTTGACACAGTTCACTATGTCACATGACAGTTCAGATATCGGTATAACTTAGCTAGTGAGAAAGCCATCAACACATACACACAATTTTATAACACACATACAGGAATTTAGTTGTTCCGAGGAATAAAAGGGAAAATAATTTTACTTTTAAAATTGTTTATTCATTTATTAATTTACATTACCAGATGACTGGTAAATTATTTTGGATATCACCCTAAATAAAAAACTACAGTATACAGCTCAGCGCCTGTGGCTCAAGCGGCTAAGATGCCAGCCACATACACCTGAGCTGGTGGGTTCGAATCCAGCCCAGGCCTGCCAAACAACAATGATGGCTGCAACCAAAAAAAAATAGCTGGGAGTTGTGGCGGGCGCCTGTAGTCCCAGCCACTTGGGAGGTGGAGGCAGGAGACTCATTGAGCCCAGGAGTTGGTGGTTACTGTGAGCTGTGATGCCACAGCACTCTACCCAGGGCTCAGCTTGAGGCTCTGTCTCACAAAAAAACAAACAAAAAAACCCCACAGTATAACTCTAGGCATCACATCACATCTTGATGGTAATAAAAACTCTAAATGTATCTTACTCGTCTTCTGAATCCAAGGGTTTCACAGGCATACCTTCCATATAAACAGAAGAATTTGAAAATTGATGTTTATTTAAAGGAGGTGGAAAGTAAAAGAAAAGTAGAGTGGATGAGAGAAAAGAAGGAACTATGTTGCAATTTTTTTTTTTTTGTAGACATTGTGCCACTTTTTCATCCCTGTGGCCTCATAGCTCACAGCAACCTCAAACTCTTGGGCTCAAGTGATCCTCTTGCCTCAGCCTCCTGAGTAGCTGGACTATGGGCACCTGCCACAACACCTGGCTATTTTTAGAGATGAGATTTCACTCTTCCTCAGGCTGGTCTGAGCTCAGGCAATCCACCCACCTCTGCCTCCCAGAGCACTGAGATTACAGGTGTTAGCAACAGTGCCCGGTCCAGAAGGTGGTTATTATCCTCATTTTACAACTGATGAAACCATGGGCAGATTTCCTCCTCATTCCACTCCCTAAAGATCACCTCTACAGCTTGCCAGTTCAGATGCTACAGCTCTTAATTTTTAATTTACTAATGTACATTTCTGAGGCTGTGGCTAATTTGGAACTAGTAGCACACATCACTTAGTGGCGGACAAGCAAATTTACTTAGGACTCTCCTACTGGAAGGTTACCTAACTTAAAAAGATCAATAATAATAGGATACTAACCAGGAGAGTGAAGGAGTGGTTAACATTTTTTGAGGTCCAGACCCTTTCAGTCTTAGCTTTAAATTTTACTTTAGTTTTTTTGAGAAAATCCAAGAGGTTTAAGAAAATGAATTTTATTGAGGTATAATTGGCATACAATAAAAGTACACCCATTTAAAGCGAACATTTCAATGAATTTTGACAAATTTATATAATCATCTACATGTTTTTAGAGAATTCATAGACTCTGCAATGCAGTCATCATGTAACCATCACCACAATCAAGATACAGATCACCATATTACCCCCCAAAAGTTCTCTAATACCCCTTTCATTAAACCCCACATTCAGCCCTAGGCAACCATGGATGTTTTCTCCTACTAGGTTAGGGCTGCCTTTTCTAGTAATTGTTTATAGGAGGTAATATTTATTGAGCATACTATGTGCCAGGAACTGTGGATTACCTCACTTTATTTTCAAAACTCTAAGAGGAAACAGGTTAATGGAAGTTTAACATGTGACCTGCTAAGTAGAAGAAATTACTTAAAAATCTAACTGAGGCTGCTCGTCTCCGCGAGCACTCAGTTGTCTCTACCACCTCCTCTGTGACCTGCAGAAGCAAGAAGAAGAAATGGCTGGTTCTTAGTAAAATTCTGGGAAGATGACCGACTGGTAGCAACCCTCAGCAGAGGGAGAAAAACTGAATGGAATTGGACTCTATGAAGCCAAAGGTGGGGAGCTGAGCCAAGAAAGAAGTTCGGCAAGCCGTAACTCCAAGGAAGAGCATTCAAGAAAGCAAATTTCAGGAAATGTTGACATTCAGGGATGTGACCATAGAATTAACTCTGGAGGAGTGGGTGTGCCTGAATCCTGCTCAATGGAATTTGTATAGGGATGTGACATTAGAGAACTACAAAAACCTCGTCTCCCTGGGTCTTGCTGCCTCATAACCAGACCTGATCACCTATCTGTAACAAAGGAAAAAGTCATGGAATGTGAAAAGATGTGAGACAGTTGCCAAACACCCAGTTCAGGTGGAGCTGCTTTATGACACTTGAGGATTTTCTGCGTTAGACAGAAGACAGATGGTGAGGCTGCCAATGACAAGGACATGTCAGGGAGGAGCTGGTGATGGGAAAGAGCTGCATGTAGCTGTTCTCTTTCTTGCTATTTTTTGTTGTTTGTGTCTTTGTGCTGACTCTATCCAGAAGTCTTTGGCAGAATTATCACTCCAAGTAAAATCAGTCTCCTAAATATTGTGTATTTAAAATGATAGAGCCGTTACTACAACATTTGGGGAAAGTCTCAGTCTTTTATCATACACATTTTCAAACCAAAATTACAGATTTCTCCATAGCATGTTTGATATTGCAGGTGTAGTCACCAGCTCTAGGCATTGTCTGACCAGCTGTCTTCTCAATTACGTTGGATTTTTCCCCACTCAAGGTGAGGGCAGCTGTGCCAGAGGAGGGGGAGTTGTGTATTAATCCAAGGGTCTAAGCAAGCACCCCGCAATTAGGCCCTGCAAATGTTTCACTTGTTTTTGATTTACATTAAGACACCTTCCTGACCATTTAGAACTGAATCCAATACTAAGGCTGACCTGTCTTCTACAAAAATTGAAAACAGGGCGGCACCTGTGGCTCAGTCGGTAAGGTGCTGGCCCCATATACCGAGGGTGGCGGGTTCAAACCCGACCCCGGCTGAACTGCAACAAAAAAATAGCCGGGTGTTGTGGTGGGCGCCTGTAGTTCCGGCTACTCGGGAGGCTGAGGCAGGAGAATCGCTTAAGCCCAGAAGTTGGAGGTTGCTGTGAGCTGTGTGATGCCATGGCACTCTACCGAGGGCAATAAAGTGAAACTCTGTCTCTACAAAAAAAAAAAAAAAAATTGAAAACAAGGGGAAGGAAAGCAGTTGAGAGAATAAAAAGTAGAGAGCCCCTGCACGGCCTCAGGCCAGGCCCCTTAAGGAAAAAAACACTTTTTTAGAGGGGTTAGGACAGAGCAGCAGTGCAAATGAAAAGAGGCCTTTAGCCGCCATGGCATCACAGCTCACAGCAACCTCCAACTCCTGGGCTTAGATGATTCTCCTGCCTCAGCCTCCCAAGTGGCTGGGACTGCAGGCGCCTGCCACAATGCCTGGCTATTTTTTTGTTGCAGTTTGGCTGGGGCGGGTTTGAACCTGCCACCCTTGGTATATGGGGCCCACGCCCTGCTCACTGAGCCACAGGCACAGCCCTATTTTGAGTTTTTAATATCATCATAACATTATTTTCCAATGTACTTGGGTATTTAACTTTTTTTTTGAGACAAAATCTCACTTTCACCCTAGGTGGAGTGCCGTAGCATCACAGCTCACAGCAACCTCAAACTCTTGGGCTCAAGCGAGTCTCTTGCCTCAGCCTCCCAAGTAGCTGGGACTACAGGTGCCCGCCACAACACCCAGCTATTTTTAGAGACGGGGTCTTACTCTGGCTCAGTCCTCAAATCTGTGAGCTCAGGCAATCCACCCACATCGACCTCCCAGAGTGCTAGGATTACAGGCATGAGCCACTGCACCCAGCCTTATCTGGAGAGAATTCTATGACCACATTATGAATGCCAACAGTTCCCAAAATACAAATAAATAAATAAATAGCACTTTGATTCTGTGGCCCCAGGCAGTCTTTAGGGACCAGGTACTCTGGTCATCCAGAAAGAATTCTATAGTCACATAACTAAATGGCAAGCGTCCCTGAAAAAATTAAAAACTAAATAAATACTTATTTATTTTGAGACAGTTTCTCACTATGTCGCCCTGAAGGGTAGAGTGCCGTGGCATCATAGCTCACTGCAACCTCAAACTCTTGGGCTTAAGCAATCCTTTTGCATCAGCCTCCCAAATAGCTTGAACTATGATAGGGTCAAACCCCACCTAAAATAATCAGCCCCCTACCCTCTCCCATGAATGTCACACCTGGGAAAGGTAAATGGGCCAACCCCCACCCTAACAACAGATGTCCAACCCAGGAAAGGGAATGTCCCAACCCTCACCTTCCAGACTTTAAACCCCCCTTTTGCCATTGCCCATATGTGGATTTCTCCCCCACTTGGTTGGAAATCTTACCCCACCTGCACCTAGGTGGAATTAAGCCATTTTAATTGCACAAACCGGGCCTCCATTTTCCTTTCATCTCTCGCCTTGGAATAATCTTTCATCTTTGGCTCCCTAACCTTTCAGGGGATCCACCCGCCTCAGCCTCCCACAGAGCAAAGATTACAGATGTAAGCCACCATTCTGGGCCTCAAGTTTATTTTCTTAATGGTCTGTCTTGTTGTTCTATCCATTATGGAAACTGATGTTTGTAAACATTGTTGTTGAATTATCTGGCCCTTCATTTCTGATTTTTTACTTTATGTATCTGTGGATATTGTTAAATGTATGTTACAGTTGTATATATTCCTGATGCACTGGCACTTTTATCCTTGCAAAATATATTGCATGTTTAAATTCTTTTACTTTCATTCTATTCATGTATTTGGATCAAAAGTGAATATTGTACTAAGAACATATATTTGAATCTTGTTTTTCTATTGCTATTTAGTGTGAGAATCTCTGACTTATTGCACTGTTCAGTGGTTTTAATATTAAATTGGACTTGCAAAAAAAAAATCTAACTGAACTTTCTTAAGTTTACTATTCCCTTATAAAAATTCAGGTAGATCAATTACAGATCCAGACATAAAATCATTATGAGACGTCTGATTATTAGTTATCAACCTCAATACTTTGAAGATTAGAAAAAACGCTCTATTATACATTATTATATATTATTAATTATAACCTGCTAAAGTCAACAGTCTTTTCCTTTTAACATATGTGTTTTTATATTATTAGAATTTAGAAGGGAATTGTTCTCCCTTTTCTGTTTAACAGTTTGTATATGGACAATGTATTTTTTTTTTTAAAGTTCAAATATTTTAATATGAATCTTTATTTTTTTTTGGCAGTTTTTTTTTTGGCCAGGGCCGGGTTTGAACCCGCCACCTCTGGTATATGGGGTTGGCACCCTACTCCTTGAGCCATAGGTGCCACCCATGGACAGTGTATTTTAAGCAACACTTTTTTTTCTTTCAAGGAACTTACCACAGGCAAGACTTTTACACCAAAGTGAGTTACCAGTGCTGAACTCCAAGCATCACAAACACAGGGTACTAACGGTTGGTCTTTTACCACTGAATGATCTTAACATTTAAAACGCATCCACATTTATCCACAAATAGGAAAGAAAAATGTGAATAAATTAAAAAATTGATGTTGGTTTCTTAAAAATAGCTAAACTATCAATATAACTTAAAAATAAAGACTTCAAACAAAAAGGCCCACAAAGGCTGTTTGTTTGCTTTCCTACCAATATGGGACAGTGCATAAAGAAAAGAATAGAATCAGATTGAAATGGAAATTACTTTCCCAAGTCTGGAGATGGCTCAACAAGTGGCACTAGGTGTCAAAAAAAATAATATTTCAAGAAAATGTACTTTCTAAATAGTGCTAAAAATATTAAATTAGCTGAATTACTTTTATAACATGGTAAAATAAGAGCCAGATTTTTTTTCCTAAATAACTTTTAAAAATGGAAGTGAACAAACAGAAGTTAGGCAATGTGCCTAAAGCTTCAAAGGGAGACTTGGGGAGGAGACAGTGAATTAGATTCTTTAGAGTACAGTGTTCTTTCTACTTGCCAAAGAAAAAGGCATCTGGGAGTCAACACAACTTTGATAAAAAGATATGAAATGATTAATGATGTGGTTGGTTAGGTGGAAAGTGAGAGAGGCAAGAGTCTAGGGATGCTAGAATTGCCAGTGGAAATTAGTGGGAATTTTTTTTTTTTTAAGAGACAGAGTTTCATTTTGTCGCCCTTGGTAGAGTGCCGTGGCGTCACAGCTCACAGCAACCTCCAGCTTTTTGGCTTAGGTGATTCTCTTGCCTCAGCCTCCCAAGGCAAGGACTACAGGTGCCCTCTATAACACCCAGGTTTTTTTTGTTGCAGCTTGGCCAGGGCCGGGTTCAAACCCGCCACCCGCGGTATATGGGGCTGGTGCCCTACTCACTGAGCCACAGGCACCGCCCTATATATTTTTTCTGAGACAGAGCCTCTAGTTGTTGCCCTGGGTAGAGTGCTATGGCATCACCGCTCACAGCAACCTCCAACTCCTGGGCTTCAGTGATTCTCTTGTCTCCGCCTCCCAAGTAGCTGGAACTATAGGTGTCTGCCACAACGCCTGGCTATTTTTTGGTTGTAGTTGTCATTGTTGTTTGGCAGGCCTGGGCTGGATTTGAACCCTCCAGCTCTGGTGTATGTAGCTGGCGCCTTAGCCGCTTGAGCTACAGGTGCCAAGCCAATTAGTGGGAAATTTAAAAAAATAATCATCTCTCAAAGGATTACCTTTGACTATTTCACTCGCATAACATCCATTACAGTGACTTTCACTAGCATAACATTTGTTACAGAAAACTTATGGCATGTGAAGATTTGTAGTTCTACAAATCTTCAAAGTACACAAAAGTAATTTGTTACTTTATTGAGGCAGAAATTAGAATCTTGAGGCTGAAGTCTAGGAGCAAGTTATTAACTCAGTGAGTGGACCTAGGCAACCACTGGGCCTTTTGTTATTCTTATTTAATGGTTAGAACAGCGGTTCTCAATCCACAGGAACTGTATTAAAGGGTTGCGGCATTAGGAAGGTTGAGAACCACTGCATTAGAATAATTCTGTGTGGAATTATTTAATAAATAAATTTATTTATAAAGCAAAGAAGTAAATTATAACCTGTGGTGGCAGTAATGAAGATGTCAGGATGTATTTTACCAAAAATGGTAAGAGATTACTACACATACATTTCTAATAAAAGAGTCAAAAACTTAAGATTATTTCCTGAACCACCTCAATTTTTCCCCAAAGTGAGTAACATCCTGCATTCACATGTGATCATATTCTCTCTATTTTTATTTATTTATTTATTGAGACAAGAGTTTTACTATGTCGCCCTCAGTAGAATACCATGGTGTCACAGCTCACAGCAACCTCTAACTCTTGGGCTTAAGCGATTCTCTTGCCTCAGCCTCCTAAGTAGCTGGGACTATAGGCGCCCGCCATAGTGCCCGGCTACTTTTTGGTTGCAGATGTCATTGTTGTTTGGCAGTGGGTTCAAACCCGCCAGCTCTGGTGCATATGGCCGGCACCTTAGCTACTGAGCCAAGCCTTTTTTTTTGAAAAGACAAACTGAAGTACAGTGGCTATTCACAGGGGAAACCATAGCACTCTATAGCCTCGAAATCCTGGCCTTAAGAGATCCTCCCACCTCAGCCTCCTGAGTTGCTGGGACTATAGGCATGGGCTATCATGCCCAACTTACATTCTCCTTTGATAGTACTTTTTATCTCCCTAGCTGAATTGATTATTTATTTGCTATTTTAAAAAAGAATAAAGGCACATATACACATTTTCATTATTAGCCAGAAAGTAAGCATCTTCTCAAGTGGCTTTGATTATTGTGGGTACTGTTACATGCATTAACTCTGCTTTTCAAGAATGACATATACCATAACTGTTCCTTTACTTAGACCAGGATACTATACATTTTGAAAGAGGTGGATGAGGGGGGTTGCTTGGTGGGTACGATGTGTATTGCTTTAGTAATGTATGCATTGAAGGCTCTGACTCCACCACACTGTAATAGAGCAAAGTAGCAAAATTGCAGTTGGATCCTATGATTATATACAAATAAAAAATGGAGGAAAACATGGGCGGCGCCTGTGGCTCAGTTGGTAGGGCGCCGGCCCCATATACCAAGGGTGGCGGGTTCAAGCTCGGCCCCGGCTGAACTGCAACCAAAAAATAGCTGGGCATTGTGGCGGGCGCCTGTAGTCCCAGCTGCTCGGGAGGCTGAGGCAAGAGAATCACTTAAGCCCAGGAGTTGGAGGTTGCTGTGAGCTGTGTGATGCCACGGCACTCTACCGAGGGCCATAAAGTGAGACTCTGTCTCTACAAAAAAAAAAAAAAAAATGGAGGAAAACAAAACAAAACAATTGAATATATAGGCAGTTTGGTCTAATGGAAAGCATGAAGGACTGAGAAAGAAGTGGCTCAACATTTTATGTTTTAGTCTCCTCACTAGATGAATATCATAGTGAATGAATGGTAAAAGGAAGCTGTCAAAGTTGCTGTGTGGTTCAAATATCTTAACAAGTTACAGTATACCTAAAAGTTCAAAATTTTAGATTAATGGAATGCATTAACTTAACTGAACAAAAACTTCTACAGAGTACTTATAAGGAACATTCCACAGCTTTAATGGTTGTTCAAAAAATGCATTAGGAAGGAAATGAAAATAAAATAGGTATACTGTTTGGGAAGGCACAGGGAAAAAAGAGGCTTGGTATCAAAGGTACAATCCTAGAGACAACCAAATTTTGAGAGACAGACAAGTCCCTTTGAATAAATTCTTTCTTGAAAAAGAGTTTTGCTCTGTTGGCCCGGTTAGGGTGCAGTGGCATCATCAGAGCTCACTGTAATCTCAAACTCCTTGGTTCAAGTAATCCTTCTGCCTCAACATCCCAAGTAGCTGGGACTACAGGTGTGCACCATCATGCCCAACTAATTTTTTTTTTTGAAACAGAGTCTCACTTTGTCGTCCTTGGTAAAGTATCGTGGAGTTACAGCTCGTAGCAACCTCAAACTTTTGGGCTCAAGCAATACTCTTGCCTCAGCCTCAAGAGTAGCTGGGACTATAGGCACCGCCACAAGACCTGGCTATTTTTAGAGATGGAGTCTCATTGTTGCTCAGTCTGGTTTCCAACTCCTGAGCTCAAGCAATCCACCCACCTCAGCCTCCCAGAGTGCTAGGATTATAAGTATGAGCCATGGTTCCTGGCTTCCAGCTAAGATTTTCTATCTTTGGAAGAGAGGGAGTTTCACTCTTGCTCAAGTTTGTCTTGAACTCCTGACCTTAAGTGATTCTCCCACCTTGGCCTCCTAGAGTGCTAGGATAACAGCCAGAAGAATTTCTCTTATTTAATCTGCCTCCCCTATCAGCAGCAACCTCATCTACCAACTTGCTTCTTCCCAAATTGCATGAGAGAAGGAAGAAAAAAGCTAAGGGACTGTGATCACCTAATTGAGAGATATAAAAGATAACTCTCCACTTTGAATAGTTACAAACACTTAGAAACACAGTACGGAAATGATAATAAGACCATAAAGATACAATCTCAAAAAGCAGTTTTCTACGCTTAGTTACATTTGGTTCAATTTTTCTTTTCTTTTCAAGACAGAGTCTTACTACGTCACCCTCAGTAGAGTGCTATGGTGTCACAGCTTACAGCAACCTCAAACTCCTGGACTTAAGCAATTCTCTTTCCTCAGCCTCCCAAGTAGCTGGGACTACAATCACCCACCACAACAATGCCCATCTATTTCTTTGTTGTTGTTGTCATTGTTTAGCAAACTCTGGCTGGGTTCAAACCCACCAACCCCAGTGCATGTGGCCGGTGGCCTAACCACTGAGCACATGTGCCAAACCTCTTTTTTTTTTTTTTTTTTTTTGAGACAGAGTCTCAAGATGTTGCCCTGTGTAGAGCGCTGTGGAGCCATAGCTCACAGTAGCTCTTGCCTTAGTTTTTTTATGCCTCAGTTTTTCTACGTTAGTAGAGACGGGGTCTTGCTTTTTGCTCAGGCTAGTCTTGAACCCAGGAGCTCAAGCAATCCACCTGCCCTGGCCTCCCAGAATGCTAGGATGATAGGCGTGAGCCATCATGCCCAGCCAATTTTAATTGTTTTTTTTTAGACAGAGTCTCAAGCTGTTGCCCTGGGTATAGTGCTGAGCATCACAGCTCACAGCAACCTTGAACTCTTGGGCTTAAGTGATTCTCTTGCCTCAGCCTCTCATCGACTGGCAACTTTTCTGCTGCAGTTGTCATTGTTGTTTTAGCTGGCCCAGGCCGACTTCTAACCCACCAGCCAGGGTATGGGGCCAGTGCCCTACCCACTGAGTACGGGCACCACCAATTTTTCATTTTTTTTTTGTATTTAAATTTAAGACAATGTTCTTATGCTCTATTTAGTAATTATGTCATTTTGCCTGATAATGAAACTTCAGTCCATTACACAAGTTTGCTCAAATCAAATGATCCCCGTTTTCCATTATGGCTATATGCTCTGAGTGATCACCTCCCCCATCTTTATTTATTTGTTCAGTAAAGTACTTGAGTTCTTACCTTGTACCAACAACTATCCTAGTACAGGGGAAACTACATAAAAAGGACCACCACGTGACCTGCCCTTGCCCTCAAAAAGGAGACAGACAACAAAGAAGTAAACAAATACAATGACTACACCATGGGATCAAGGCTGTAAAGGTACTCCACCAAAATTAGAGATTACAGAACTACTTTGAATAGGTGGTCAGGGAAGGGCTCTCAGGCATATTTAGGCATAGACTCCAAGGAAGGTTGCTCTGGATAAACTGTGTTCAAGGAAGAGGTACCAGTTACACTCACTTGCTCAGTGTGCGCGATTGTGTATAAGGGGGGCAGAGGAAGGGTAAGAAGAGCATTCATTCCAGGCATAGAGGCCAGAAAGTGCACCCCATCAGGGAAAAGAGCGTGTGGGGTTAAAAAGGTGGCCAGGGTAGCTGAAGCTTAAGGAACGAGAGATATAAAACGAGGCTGTATAAGATAAGGATCACGTCACACGCCGTGGCAAGAAGTCTAGACTTTACCTACATGCAATGAGAAGCTATATGTAGGATTACTTCAGACAGGTGAATTACACTATCCGTTTTTCTTTTTAAAAGATCACAGTAAAAAGAGATGTGTAAGAATGGTTTTTAATACAGAGAACCCTAAGTCAGATGCAAAAATTACGCACTTCTCCCTTTAGATTTTCCACATGCAAAGCAAGAAGATTGAGCTAGATGCCATTTCTTCCGAGCTGCGATGAGCCAAGGCGGTTCAGTTTCCGAGAGCAAGGACCGCAGCACACTGACCACATAGTTCCCGATATACCAGCGGGCGCCCAGCACACAACTGGCGCCCTAAAACTGTTAGAGCAATCAATCAATGAATGGCCTGCCCTAGCCACGAGGGGGACGCCCCGGGCGCGGGACCAGGCCCTGGCTCTGAAAGGAACGCGATGTGTGGCGCGGGACGCCAAGAAGCGTCCGACAAGGAAACTAAGAGCCGGCTGGATCACAGCCAAGGTGTGTAGAGAAGTGGAGCCTGGGCCTCGCAAGTTGAGAGCAGAAAGAGCTGGTCTCGGGGCCCGACACCAGCAGCTAGGAGGAAAGCCCGAAACGCCGAGGGAAGGATTCTGAATTTAGGCCGGCGGCCCAGCCACTCACCGCAGCCGTTGCTAGGCTGTGCATGTTGGGCGAGGCCGCCGCTCTCCCTCCTCCGCCAGACGACCGACCAGCGACCCACCTCAGCGCTTCTGCCGCTTAAGATGAAGAGCCGCTGTAGCCGCCATCCACCTCTGGCTCGCTCCGCCCCCTTCACAGCCCTCTGACCTCTCACCCCTGACCCCGCCCACGCAACTTCTTCCAGCCTCCTGGCTCTCCGCCTAGGTAACAGTTCCAGGGTATGTCGTTTGCCTCTCAAGATTCAGGACCGCAAGGACGTTCGCGACCTACTAGCTCCCCCTACGCCTGGCATCAAGCAGATATTTCCAGAGAGAGACGTGAACTCTGACCCTTCTCCGGAGGCCAGTGAAGGGCGGGAAAAGACGTGCAGTCAGTGGAGGACACGTATTGCGCATGCCCGACTGGGCTGAGTCGGAGGGAAATTGTGGGAGGTCTAAATTGAGCGAAGTGGAAAGTGCGCCTGCGTACTAGAGTCACGGCTGGGGCGGGGCTTCCTGGGCTATGCTTCGGAAGGCGATGGGCGGGGCGAAGGCATAGATGGGGCGGAGTTTTCAGGCTTGCGTGCACGCGCCTCTTCTGGTCGCGTCGAGTGTGCGTGCGTGCGTGTTTCCGTGTGGTCACAGTTCCCGCCATCAGCCGCTCTCCCTGAGTGGGGGGGAGCGAGCGGCCTCACTACTTAGTGTTTGGCTTCCTTTCCTTCTTTACCCCCAGCTCCTCCCCTTCCGTGTGGGCTCTGCTTTCAGCTGGCTGGTCCCGGGGCTCCGGACCCTCAGGCACAGGTAAGGCGGGCAAGGGTAGCTTCTCAATCGAGCCGTTTTCCCTACCACCAGCCCCCCCCACCCCGTGCGATTCGCCCACTCGGCGTTCACTCCTTTGGAGTTCGCCCAGCTGCTGCTCAGCCCACCCCCAACCACTCGACGCTTCCCCGGCTTCGCAGGTACTTTACTCGGGTATTATCCCCTGGCTCTCCCCTCCTTCTTTGACCTGGTCTTTACTGTCACTCTCTCCTTCCGAAACCCTAACCTCGCGCCCTCTCTCTGGGACTGCCGTCGGCCTCTTGTCCCTTAACTAGGCCTGCTGTCTCTTTCGGTGACTTTCGTTGCCGCACATACATTAGGCCTTGGACACGGGTATTCACTCTGTTTCACCCTCTTTCACCTAACCATCCTTTTTTAAAAGGCATGGACTGTATTTTTGTCTTGCGTTTTTTTCCTTATCTCTAGCCATCGGGTCAGGTTGTTGGGTTTATCTGTTTTAAGCCAGGATCTAAGAAAAAGAATGGTAATTGATGACAAAGTCTTGTGTTCTGGAGAGTTGTCCTGTGGAGGCTTTGTGATAGTTCTCTTAAAATCTCAGCTCTGTAAACGCCTTTATTGGGATGGCGGTGCCTAACAAGTCTAACTGGAAGAGATATCTGAGAGGGGTTGTCAAGTAGGCAGTTGGATAGACTGGGTTGGAGAGCGAAGCAGGGTTCTGGGCTGGATATATAACGTAGGTATGTATATGTATGTGTGTAAGTATTTGTGTCATCTATCTTATTGATAGTAATTGAAATTATGGATGTGGTGGATTGATAGTAATGAAGTTATGGATACTCGCCTAAAGAGAGGATAGTGCTAGAAAAGAAGGGAGCCTAGGAGGGAACATTGAAGGATTCTTCACATTTAATAACTTGGTAAAGAAGGATGAGTCTTGCTAGAAATGAAAGAAGTCATCAGTAGTGTTGCACTCTGCCGAAAAGTAAAATTGAAGGAGGATTGAAAAATCCAGCTGCATAAAAGTAGTCAGTTGTCTTAGAGATACTTGGTGTGGTAAAATGAATATTTGAGTTCATTCCTAGGTCATCTTTTACTCTTCAGTTCCTCCCTAAGGGTTAAATTCCACCTGTATTTTCGTGACTGAAGAATTTTTATTTCTGACCTATTCTCACTGTCTGCTTGATATCTGAACTTGATTTTTTTTCCTTAGGAATTTCAAATACAACATATGTAATGCTAAAGTCTTGATCTTTCCTTGTCCAGATTTTTTTTTTTTTTTTTTTTTTGAGACAGAGCCTCAAGCTATCACCCTGGGTAGAGTGCTGTAGCGTCACAGCTCACAGCAACCTCCAACTCCTGGGCTTAAGTGATTCTCTTGCCTCAGCTTCCCAAGTAGCTGGGATTACAGGCGCCCGCCACAATGCCCAGCTATTTTTTGGTGGTAGTTGTCATTGTTTGGCAGGCCCAGGCTGGATCCTAACCCGCCAGCTCTGGTGTATGTAGCTGGTGCCTTAGCCATTTGAGCTACAGGCGCCACCATGTCCAGATTCTTTATCCTCTAGTGTCCAATTTCATTAAGTGATACATCCATTTATCTAGTTACACAGGCTAGAAACTGGACTTTATTGACTTATCCCTATCCCATACCCTCTCCAAGTTCTATGTATTCTATTTCCAATATATATTTTGAGTCTATTTCTATACATTGTGACTATTTTCCAGTTCAAGCTGTGATCCTTTTTCACCTAGACTTAATCACTCTGGCTCCCAGTTTTCTCATTTATAAAATAGGAACAGTAAAAGTATCCACTTCATTGTATTCTTATGAGGATTAAATGAGATAACCATGGTAAGCACATGGCACACACTAAAAGGCCAGTAAACATTAATTGTTACTGTAATTATAAGCTGAACAAGGTCAATACTCTATCTCAGGCGTCCTCAAACTTTTTAAACAGGGGGCCAATTCACTGTCCCTCAGACCGTTGGAGGGCCAGACTATAGTTAAAAAAAAAAAAAAACAAAACTATGGGGGCAGCACCTGTGGCTCACTCAGTAAGGCGCCAGCCCCATATACCGAGGGTGGCAGGTTCAAACCCGGCCCCTGCCAAACTGCAACAAAAAAATAGCCGGGTGTTGTGGCGAGCGCCTGTAGTCTCAGCTACTCGGGAGGCTGAGGCAGGAGAATCACCTAAGCCCTGGAGATGGAGGTTGCTGTGAGCTGTGTGATGCCACGGCACTCTATCAAGGGCGATAAAGTGAGACTCTTTCTCTACCAAAAAAAAAAAAAACAAAACTATGAACAAATTCCTATGCACACTGCACATATCTTATTTTGAAGTAAAAAACAAAACGGGAACAAATACAATTCACACCACTTCATGTGGCCCGCGGGCCGCAGTTTGAGGACACCTGTTCCATCTGGTTGTCCTATTTTCTTCCATTCTTGTTCTTTCTCATTCTCCTCCCCAAGTCCAGACTATATGACTTCTCTAAAAACCCTTCAGTGGATTTCCCATTCCTAAGTGCTTATTACATTTAGAATAAAATTAAAAATCCTTATGGTGGTTCACAAAACCTCGTACAGCCTCATTCTTGTAACTAACTTCATTTTGTACCATCCTTTTCTCCCTCACCTAACTTTAGCTGCATTTTTAATTTCCTTAGTCATGCCAGGTTATTTTCCAGTTCAGGGACTTTGCACATGCTGTTTGCTTGATTGTTCCAGCACTTCTTCACCAGTCAACTCATGCCATGATTTTCAGCTTAAGTGGTACTTTCTCAGAAAAGTCTCTTCTTAATGTTCTCTACCCTGTACTCCAAGGTCTTATATCTTGTCTCATCATGCCCTGTATCTTACTTTATATTATTTTTCAGAACTTGTAATTATATGTATTTGCATGATTATTAAAGTCTGTCTCGTACTAGAAAATAAGCTGGTAACTTTCATTTTTAGCTTTCAATGATTTGTTAAATGTCTAAGTAAACTGGAACTTGCTGTAAGAAGCATTGTGTCTTTTGGAAGCACCAGCTTACTGATATTCTTGTCATCTTATGAAGTTTTTCATCCTGCATTAAAATTAAGGGACACAGAAGAAGTTTTCCAGCTTTGGAAACTTTTATTTCATAAAACCATCCAGATTTAGACTCTGAATTGACAATAAACTTTAGGTCCATTTCCTTCTTTCAGTCACAACACTAATTTTAATTTCATTTGTACATTTGTTTTATAGATCTTTTTTTTTTTAACAGTTTGATCCTTTTATTTATTTATTGCAGTTTTGGTCAGGGCTGGGCTTGAACCTGCCACCCCCAGTATATGGGGCCGGCGCCCTACTCCTTGAGCCACAGGCACCACCCTATAGATCTTTTTTTAAGGAAAGAAAGCCATTGAAAATCTGAATAGTGGTTTATATGTTTTGACTGCCTGTGACACTGTGATACCAGTGATGATTCCATGTTTAAGTCAAGTTGGAGAATGAAGAAAAGAATATTAAAAATTTAATAATTTTGCCAAGGTGTGGCGGCTCATGCCTGTAATCCTAGCATTCTGGGAGGCCAAGGCAGGTAGATTGCTTGAGCTCAGGAGTTCAAGACCTGCCTGAGCAAGAGCAAGACCCTGTCTCTAAAAAATACCTGGGTATTGTGGTCTCAGCTACTTGGGAGGCTGAGGCAGGAGGATCACTTGAGCCCAACAGTTTGAGGTTGCTGTGAGTTATGAGGCTATGGCACTCGTACCAAGGATGACAAGTGAGAATTGGTCTCAAAAAAAAAAAGAAAATTAATAATCTTTTGTATGTTTAGAATAGGGTTTGTGTTAGTGAATAGAGAATAAAAAGTAGGAAGTATATGAATGTCAAACATAAGCATTTGAATTTATTAGCATCAATAGCAAATATTTAGCTCTTAATAAGTGGCAGATTTTTTTATTTGTTTTTTTAATCTTTTTTTTTTTGTATAGACAGAGTCTCACCCTGTTGCCCTTGGTAGAGTGCCATGGTGTCACACAGCTCACAGCAACCTCCAGCTCCTGGGCTTAAGCAATTCTCTTGCCTCAGCCTCCCCAGTAGCTCGGACTACAGGCACCCACCACAATGCCCGGCTATTTTCCTGCTGCAGTTTGGCCGGGGCCAGGTTTGAACCTGCCACCCTTGGTATATGGGGCCAGCGCCCCACCCACTGAGCCACAGGCGCCACCCAAGTGGCGAATATTTTGTTGGTGTACACAAGAAGAGTACACAAATTCTATGTTTTGTATATTGTGTCCCTAAGTTTGAAGGCACTGTAATGAAGGATATAAATGTCCATTCCTCATTAAAAGGCTTCTGTCCTGCTTTGGAGAGAAAGTTAAGGAGACAACTAGTACATACTTTGGTAAGAGATAAAAAAAGTAGTTCTTTAAGTACTATGGTGGCAAAATCCTGAGAGAATGGAGGCTAAAAAGGGATTACTACAATTCATTGACGAGGATAAACTGTGGTAGTAGTTAAGAATGTAGGTTCTGGCATTTGACCTAGTTTTATCTCTTACTGACCCTGTATGTATAAATTACTTAATCTCTCATCTATGAAGTAAAGATATAAAAATCCCTTAGAATTATTATGAAAGTTAAATGAAATACATTTGTGGTACTTAGTACTCTGCTTAGTAAATGTTATATAATATTGGGTCAGGTGAAGCAAAGCGATAATTTGTTTTGTTTTGTTTTGTTTTTTTGAGACAGTCTCACTATGTCGCCCTCAGTAGAGTGCTATGGCATCACAGCAACCTCAAACTCTTGGGCTTAAGAGATTCTCTTGCCTCAGCCTTCTGAGTAGCTGGGACTACAGGCACCTGCCACAAAGCCTGGCTATTTTTTGGTTGTAGTTGTCGTTGTTTGGCAGCCCTGGGCTGGGTTCGAACCCACAAGTTCTGGTGTATATTGCTGGTGTCCAGGCCCCTGAGCTACAGGCACCGAGCCAAAATGATAAATTTCTGAATTGGGATAGTAGCTATGAAAAAAAGTGGGATTTGGATAGATGAGACTAAAGGTTAAAGGGTTAAAGCTGATGCTAAGATTTCTTGCCTGAATGATGATAGAAGGACAAAAGTAGGGAAGTCTAGGTGCCCTTCAGTGAGGAATGGACTGTATCTTCACATTTGAACCCTTACCAGAGTGCCTTCAAACTAGAATAGTACAACAGATAATTTTTATTAAATGGATAAATGAGTTTAAAGTTGATTTAGCATTCAAGTAGGCAGTAAGAGATGCTTGGGTAGAACTTCAGGCATCAGGCCTAAATTTGAGAAAAATCCATAAAGTTAGTTTTCAAAGAAAAATGAAAGCACCAGGATTACCCAGTTTTTGAAATTTTTTATCAGCACATTGTGGAATTGGTGTTTTAAGGCTTAAGACATTGTTATGTAACAATGTTTATAAAGTCAACAAAGGATGTACTCTTTTTCACTGACTTCTTAGTTTCAAAATGTTGCAAGGAATAAATAAACCAAGACTGCAAGTTGATCAAGGTGTAGGCTTTTTCTGTAGTCTTTCTTTCTCTTTTTTTTTTTTTTCTTGTGGTTTTTGGCTGGGGCTAGGTTTGAACCCACCACCTCCAGCACATGGGACCGGCGCCCTACTCCTCGAACCACACGCGCCGCCCTGTAGTCTTTCTTTTTTGCACAGCAGATATATTCCTAAAATTTTGTTGCTCATTTGTGTATGTTGCATATCATATTTTAAATATTTTCGTAAGGTAATCTGTGATTTGCAAATAAGCGGTGAGTCTTTGTTGCATAAATTATCATTTTAATGTTTTTAAAGTTTTGATTTTGTGTATTGGATTCTTTTAAAGGCATATTTATGTTTTCTTTAGCTGAACTGATGGCTTCTGGAGAACCTGCATAGGTGCAGAATATGAGTAGTTTCCCAAGAAGAGTGCTTTACCTTTGGGGCAAGGAACAGAATAAAGGTGAATTGTTATTACATAAGGTTTTCAGTAAAAGTCACTGAAAAGTAAGTACTATTTTTGTTTTAGATATATGTTAACAAGGGTGTGCAAATTGGCAAGAATCGACACTTTCCTATGTTTATTTTATAGTGATAGTTTTATGCTTTAGCATGCTTTCTTTACCATAGAATGGTCTCTGGATAAGAATGTTTCCAAAGCAGTACCTAAAAGCAAGCATTTAAATAAATATACAGGATATAGAAACATTTTGCCAATATATTATTGATTGCTCTTTCATGGAATGCTCAAAGTTGATCAGCAACTTTAATGTAATAATTATGAAGAAATTTAGGAAAAGGAGAATCCCTTTGACTTTTTTTGAGCTATATGTGCCAAGCTGGTCAGTTGTATTTTAGAGGTACATTACTTGTTTGATTTTACACCAGCCAGAGAGTAATTTGCCTCAGGATAAATTGTATCTTGAGTATAATTCCTACCTGATTTAGATAATATTTATTTATTATTTTTTGAGACAGAGTCTCACCATGTTGTCCTTGGTAGAGTGCTATGGCATCACAGCTCACAGCAACCTCAAACTCTTGGGCTTAAGAGATTGTCTTGCCTCAGTCTCCCAAGTAGCTGGGACTACAGGCACCTGCCACAATGCCTGGCTGTTTTTTTTGTTGCAGTTGTCATTGTTGTTTAGCTGGCCCAGGCCAGGTTCGAACCTGCCACCCTCGGTGTATGTGGCCAGCGTCGTAACTTTTATGCTGTGGACACCGAGCCCCCTTTGACATATTTAAAGAATAGTTCATTTTAATTTTCATTTGCCTTCCCAATATTGGTTTGGTAAGAAAATTTGCATTACAGAGTTCAGGGAAACGTATGTATTGTCTTTGTCTTAGGTTCATAGAAAGTTGAACTGCTACTGGATCATGCTTTGTACTGAAGAAGAAACTTAGTTTCTTTTCTTTCAACCAAGTATGGCAAGCCCTGATAATTTTTTTTTTTTTTTTTTTGAAGACAGTGTCCCACTATGTTGCCCTTGGTAGAGTGCTGTGGCATCACAGCTCAGAGCAACCTCAGAGTCTTGGGCTTAAGTGAGTCTCTTGCCTCAGCCTCCCAAGTCGCTAGGACTACAGGTGCCTGCCACAATGCCAGCTATTTTTTTGTTGTCGTTGCCATTGTTGTTTAGCTAGCCTGGGTTGGATTCGAACCCGCCAGCCTTGGTGTATTTGACTGGTGCCGTAACCACTGTGCTATGGGCACTGAGCCAGCTCTGACAGTTTAATGAATGAACAAAAGTAGATCATTAATTCATTTAGTACAAAAGGAGATAAGTACTAAATTGAGGCAGTAAGAAAAATTTTATTATATTGGTTCTATCAATTTTATGTCTTCATATTTTAGGTTTTTTTTCTTTAGAAGAAAGAAAGGGTTGCTAGTTGAAATGGTTAAGAAAGAGTTAAATATCTAAAGTAAAATTTCATATAAGTAGCCAAAGCTCTGCATCAAAATGTTTAAAATATGTAGAGAATTAGATAGAAGCAGACATAACCAATAACATTTTTTTATTTATTATTATTATATATATATTTTTTGAGACATCCTCAAGCTGTTGTCCTGGGTAGAGTGCTGTGGCATCACAGCTCACAGCAACCTCCAACTCCTGGGTTCAGGCAATTCTCCTGCCTCCACCTCCCAAGTAGCTAGGACTACTGGTGCCCTCCACAATGCCTGGCTATTTTTTGGTTGCAGCTGTCATTGTTGTTTGGCAGGCCTGGGCTGGATTGGAACCTGCCAGCTCAGGTGTATGTGGCTGGTGCCTTAGCTGCTTGAGCCACAGGTGCCGAGCCCATTTTTTTATTTCTTATATACTTCAGAGATAAACGTTGAAATCTTTATCACTAAATTTTATTAAATGATGTAATTTTTTAATTATATGTTTTTGTTGGAGTAATTTAAGATCAATGGCTTTTACTTGGTACATAAGATGATGGGTTTTTGTATTACTCCCTTTTATTTTGGCACGCTGACACTAATACCATTTAAAGAAAGATGAAGGGAATTGACAAGAGAAATGACTCTTTTTTTTTGGTTTTTTTTTTTTTTTAGAGATAAAGTCTTACTTTGTCGCCCTAGGTAGAGTGCCCTGACATCACAACAACCTCCAGCTCTTGGGCCCAAGCGATTCTCTTGCCTCAGCCTTCTGAGCAGTTGGGACTGCAGGCGCCTGCCACAATGCCCAGCCATTTTTCGTTGCAGTTAGTCCAGGGCCGGGTTTGAACCCACTACCCATGGTATATGGGTTGGCGCCCCAATCACTGAGCCACAGGTGCTGCCCAAGAGAAATGACTCTTAATGTCTTTATTGAGCAATGAATAATGTGAATCCCAGTTTGGGCATTAACTTTTTTTAATTTACTTTGTAATGGCATATTGTTTTTCTTCATAAATAAGTTTTTTGGGTTTTTTTTTGTTTGTTTTTTGAGACAAGAGTCTCACTATGTCACCCTCAGTAAAGTGCTGTGTGTCACAGCTCACAGCAACCTCAAACTCTTGGGTTCAAGGGATTCTCTTGCCTCACCCTCCCAAGTAGCTGGGACTACAGGAGCCCACCACAACGCCCAGCTATTTCTTATTGCAGTTGTCATTGTTTACCTGGGCCGGGCTAGAACCCACCAGCCTTGGTTCATGTGGCTAGCACCATAACCATTGTGTTTCAGGTGCTGAGCCTAAATAATTTTTCTTAATAAGGTACCATGACACCTTAGCATTTAGTAGAGAAGTTTAAATGCACATAGAAAAAGCTTAAATGTGGTCTTCAAAAGATAAGTTATATGTAATATAGAGTGTAGCAATACTCATAAAAAGAAGTTATTAAGTATAACTTCTATTGGCAAGGGTATAGATAAAAAGATTTATGATTCTAGTATCTGCTATTGTATATTTTATAAGCAAATTGAATAAAATGGGTAGTGCTGATTTGTTCATTATTCTTGAACAATGAGTTTGTTTTGTGTACGTCAGACACTATCCTAGTGTGGATGCAGAGATTAATGAGCATATTCCATGTATTCCAGTAGCAAACTATCAGGGCACACAGGCTGCATGCTGATTTTGTGAGGAACTTCTTTTGTTTGTCTTTAGCGTTGGATATCAGGAAAAGTAGGCACAAACCATTTTTTTTTTGCTAATTAGCTTTTCTTAGCTTTTGTTTATTTAATGTGTGGCCCAAGACAGCTCTTTTTCTTCTTCTTTTTTTTTTTTTTTTTTTTTTTTTTGTAGAGACAGAGTTTCACTTTATGGCCCTCGGTAGAGTGCCGTGGCATCACACAGCTCACAGCAACCTCCAACTCCTGGGCTTCAGTGATTCTCTTGCCTCAGCCTCCCTAGTAGCTGGGACTACAGGCACCCGCTACAACTATTTTTTTTTGTTGCAGTTCGGCGGGGCCAGGTTTGAACCCGCCACCCTCGGTATATGGGGCTGGCTCCTTACCGACTGAGCCACAGGTGCCGCCCCTCTTTTTCTTCTTTTATTTTTTTGCAGTTTTTTGGGGCGCTGGGTTTGAACCCCTACCCACGGTATATGGGGCCAGCACCCTACTCCTTGAGCCACAGTTGCCGCCCCTCTTTTCCTTTTAATGTGGTACAGAGGAAAAATAAATGCTGGACACCCCTGGATAGAGACAAAGAACTCATTATAATACACTGTGATAAATAGTACGAAGTACAGCAGGAGGATAGAGAAGGTGAACATTCTCGCTATGGCTGGGTGGGGGAAGAACAAATGAAAGGAATTTGGGAAAGGCTCCTTAAAGTGTGTAACATCTAAGGTGGAGGGTAACATCTAAGGTGAGCCTTGATTTTAGATAAAGGAGAAGAATTTAAGGGGGGTTGGGGATTAGGAGAACACTTAAAAATTCTCCAGACATGACCACATTTTGTGCAAGTGGCATGAAAGCATGACTATTTGGGGGGAAATTGTAAGTAGCTCAGATGGCTGGATTTGGGAGGATTATTGGGAATAGAAAAGTAAACAGGGCCTAGGTCATAAAGGGCCTTTATGTTAATGTGTTTAGATTTTGTTGTGAGGACAGTGGAGAGCCACTGAATGACATTAAGAAGGAAAGTGATCTAATTTGATCTATAGTTCATTATAAAGTTCATTATAAAGCTATCTAAAAGTTGTGTATAGGTAGAATTAACAGGACTCTTCTCACCTGCCATCTCCAGTCCAGTACCAATAATCATCAAGAAAGAGGTCAAAAACAGCTTTATGTTTTTGGCATGGGAAACTGGATTAGGAGAGGAGAGATTATTCTTTGCAGTGCTGAGAGGCAGCGTGGAAAAAATCTCAAGGACATATCCAAACAATGAAGCCACAAAAAAATTATTTACAAAAAAAAAGTGTTACAGACACACCTTGCTTCCCTAAATTTCTGTAGGGCTCTTAGTTTAAGGAAAATACCATATTTGCAGACACTTCCATAAGCAATAGTGGACTCTATTAGTTTGATGGATTCATATACCCCACGGATTATACTAATATCTAAATTTGGGCTGGGTGCAGTGGCTCATGCCCATAATCCTAGCACTTTGGGAGGCTGAGGCAGGAGGATCACTTGAATCCAGGAGTTTGAGACCAGTCTGACCAACGTAGTCTGACTGTGTGTCGCTATAAAACATAAAAAACATAGCTGGACATTGTGGTGCATGCCTGTAATTCCAGCTACTTCAGAGGCTGAGGTAGGAGGTTGAGGGTGCAGTAAATTATGATGAGAACATTGTACTTTAACTCTGTCTCAAAAAAAAAAAAAAAAAAAATCTGGCCATAGACACTAAAAATATTTGATGAAGTGAATGAATAATAAATATAGAGGACTTACAGTGCATAACCTTTTAACTCTTGAAAGTGTTTTCATATCTCTTTTATTTTATCCTCAGTTATTTGCTGTACAGTAACCAGAGGCTTCAAACTAGGGGCCCCCAAGCTGTATTCTACTGGCAGGTGGGTTTTATTTGATTTAATTTTAAAAATAAATTTGGATTTATTGCCTGTAATTAAAAATGGTCAATTTCACGTACAAGTTTGGATGTCTTTATTTTCTTGAAAAATGAAATAGTCTAGTAATGCAGGGCTCACTGTTTCTACCTAGTAATAATTGGGTAGGTTGGGGAGCAGTTGTTCATATTTTGCCTGCCTAAGTCTTTCTGTCACTTATTTGGCCCCTGTAGGCAGTTGAGTTGGTAATCCCTGTTAACATTTTTTGTTTTTTGAGACAGTCTCATTATGTCACCCTCTGTAGAGTGCCTTGGCGTCACTGCTTACACAGCAACCTCAAACTCTTGGGCTTAAGCGATTCTCTTGCCTCAGCCTCCCAAGTAGCTGAGACTAAAGGTGCCTGCCAATTTTTTTTGTTATTTGGCAGGCCCTGGGCCGCGTTTAAAGCCGCCAGCCCAGGTGCATGTGGCTGGTGCTCTAGCAGCTGAGCTATAGGGGCCAAGCCAAATACACTTCGTTTTTTGTTGTTGTTTTTTTTTTTTTTGAGACAGTCTTACTTTGTTGCCCTCAGTAGAGTGCTATGGTGTCACACCTCACAGCAACCTCAAACTCTTTGGTTTAAGTGATTTTCTTGCCTCAGCCTCCTGAGTAGTTGGGACTACAGGTGCCTGCCACAATGGCCGGCTATTTTTTGTTTTTAGCAGGCTGGGGCTGTGTTCAAACCCACCAGCCATGGTGCATGTAGCCTGCGCCCACTGAGCTATGAGCACCACCATCCCTGTTAACATCTTATTTGCTGAGGTCTTTAGGGAAAGTGGTATTATAGGCAAGGAATAAATTCAGAAAATATATACTAATTCCATTAATATTAATAACTGCTGTCTGCTGAGTGCCTACAGTGATCTCATTTTATTCTGCAGCACAATAGCATTTGCTATGCCTGTTTCATGGTTGAGAAAACTCGTGGTTAGAGAAGATAAGGTACACATTAGTAAGTGACAGAGCTGGCTCCTGATTTCTAGACGTAGCATCCTTTACCTTTGTGTACCACCTTTTCTAGCTGAGTTTTTTAGGCAGAGGTAATATTTAATGATTGTCAATTTATTAAATTATAAGAATCCATTTTGGAGGCAGTGTTTTTAGAGGTTTGAAAATAGTATAAATAAAATTTGGTTTAGAAATTTTAAGTGATTGCATATTTGTGTATATGACACACTATTTAATAACATTCTCTGCTACTATTTGATAACATTCTCTGACTTTTGGTAAAGCTAGTTTGAAGAGTTTTAGACATCTCATCATTTTTAAGTATTAAAAGTTTATTCAGGAAACCTGTGTATTTGATTCTTAGGAAAAGAGGTATTTTTATTTGTTTTCCCTAGAGATTAAGTGATTTTCCCAAATACTATAATTTTGAAGGTTGAACTGATTTGATTATTCTTAAAAATTTTGTATTCATGGGCGGCGCCTGTGGCTCAGTGAGTAGGGCGCCGGCCCTATATGCTGAGGGTGGCAGGTTCAGACCCAGCCCAGCCAAACTGCAACAGAAAAATAGCCAGGCGTTGTGGCGGGCACCTGTAGTCCCAGCTGCTGGGGAGGCTGAGGCAAGAGAATCGCGTAGGCCCAAGAGTTAGAGGTTGCTGTGAGTAGTGTGACGCCACGGCACTCTACCCGAGTGCGGTACAGTGAGACTCTGTCTCTACAAAAATAAAATAAAATAAAAAAATTTTGTATTCATTTAACATCTTCTATATATGGATATGCTTAGACTGTTAACTGTTAGAAGGAATCATCTGGTGATATCCTTTTGTGTTTTAGGAGGAACTCTATTCTAAAAAGTGGAGTCAGATGACTGAATTTGTTTTTGAGACAGAGTCTTGCTGTGTTGCCCTGGCCAGAGTTCAGTGGCATCATCAGAACTCACAGCAACCTCAAACTCCTGGCTTTTAAGTGATCCTCCTGCTTTAGCCTCCCAAGTAGCTAGGACTATAGGCACATATACCTACACCTGGCTAAATTTTCTATTTTTTGTAGAGATGAGGTCTGATTTTTGCTCAGGCTGGTCTTGAACTCCTCACCTCAAGCAGTCTTCTGGCCTCAGCCTCCCAGAATGCTAGGATTACAGATGTGAGTCACTGTACCCCAACCTAAAAATATATTTTTTACTTGTTTTAAAATGTGAGACTTATTAGTATTCATGAAGGAAATCACCACTTTAATGTTGAATGTAGTCACATTGAGAATGGAATCTTTCTTATTCCTAATTGGCATGTCTTTAGTGGTAGCAGTATGATTATAAATGGTGCAAAATGTAGAACTATGTGCTAATAGATGTAAGTATTGGACATATGGCAAAGAAGGGAAGATATATAGAAGTAATTAAAGGTCATTAGAAATTATTTTAAGCACTAGAAAATTGTAACTTGTTATTTTATTTTTCTTCCTTAGAACCTATCAGGTGAAGGTGTATTTTTGCTTTTTATTTTGGGTAGAAGCAATTTATTTTTAAAGAAAATATGTCTTCTCTGAAGATACATGGTCCTATCAGAATTCGAAGTATGCAGACTGGGATTACAAAGTGGAAAGAAGGATCCTTTGAAATTGTGGAAAAAGAGAATAAAGTCAGCCTAGTAGTTCACTACAATACTGGAGGAATTCCAAGGATATTTCAGGTATTACCAAACTTTGATTTGGAACAGATCTTGAATCAGATTCTTTAGTAACTAGCTGTTTTGTACCATAATGAACATCACAATAGTCCTCCTCAATTAATATTTCTTGCTTTTTATTTCCAGGACACTGATACTTTTTGTGTATGTGTTTTATGAATTGCTCAGCAATATTGTTGGTGGCTTATAAGAGTAGGAAGTAGTCACCATTATTGTAAAGAAGATTGGTGAGAGGAAGCTAAAAAGGGTTTGGACTCTCCATATCTAAGCTATTTTAGAAACCACGTTTGGATAACTTCAGTTACTCATTTCTTTTCTTTTTTTTTTGAGACAGAGTCTCAAGCTGTCACACTGGGTAGAGTGCCATGGCGCCACAGCTCACAGCAATCTCAGACACTTGGGCTTAAGCGATTCTCCAGCCTCAGTCTCCCAAGTAGCTGGAACTACAGGCACCTGCCACAATGCCCAGCTATTTTTGTTTTGTTTGGTTGCGGTTGTTATTGTTACAGTTTTTTGGTTTGTTTTGTTTTGTTTTTTGAGACAGAGTCTTACTTTATTGCCCTCGATAGAGTGCCCACCACAACGCCGGTCTATTTTTTGTTGCAGTTGTCATTGCTGTTTTAGCTGGCTGGGGCTGGGTTAGAACCTGCCACTGTCGGTATATGGAGCTGGTGCCCTTACCCACTGAGCCACAGGTGCTGCCCCACAGTTGTCGTTGTTTTAGCTGGCCTGGGCTGAGTTTGAACCTGCCAACCTCAGTGTATGTGGCTGGTGCCTACCCACTGAACTATGGGCCCCGCTCCTCGTTTTTTCTTAACATATACGATGGATTTAATGTTAGCTTTTAACAGCATTTTTAGCATCTCCTAAAAGCCAAATATCCACTTCCTAAGTAATTCTTTCAAAGTTTGTGATATGGATTACTTAAGGATGCTTGTTTAAGGTTATCTTTACAGCTATTTTCTTCTAACTGTAAACTTTTGAAGGATCCTTATTTTATCACTGTAAAAGCTATTTTGTTTTTTCTTCTATACTGCTTTTCTTATGCATCCAAGAGTTACTTAATTTGATATGAATTTAACTTAAGAACAGGTTACTATGCTGAGAGCTGAGAGTACAGAACTGAATTGAGACCCCTCAAACTTAATATCTTACCTGTTTTTTGCAGTTTGTTAGATTTATTAACTAGATTATACAAAAGTATAACATTTGACAAAACTAAAATATTCTCTTAAATGATGTGTAACTTTTATTATGCTTGAGAACCTGATCTGGGAGAAAATATCCATTTATCTTTGCTTTTGAACTATGAAAACAATGTATCATACGTCAAAGATATATAAATAAATAGGAGATGGTGATGGAAACAATAAGTAGTTCCATCACATGTATTTATTATTGCTCATCTCACCGAAAGAAAGGTTGTTTTTTTTTTTTTCCAGATAAAGACTTTTTTTTTTTTTTTGAGAAAGGGTCTTAACTCTGTCATCTAGGCTGGAGTACAGTGATGTGATTACAGTTCACTGTAACCTTGAACTCCTGGGCTCAATCAATCCTGCCTCAGCCTACTGTAGCTAGAACTATAGGCATGGACTACCATATCTAGCTAATTTTTCTTATTTTTTGTAGAGATGGAGTCTCTCTATGTTGTCCAGGCTGGTCTTGAACTCTTGGCCTCAAGTGATCCTCCCTCCTCAAAATGCTGGGATTAGAGGTGTGAGCCTCTGTGCCTGCCTCTGACTCATTTTTTTCATTTCTCAGTCCTCATTCAAATAGTATTTAAGCACACATAGATACTTAGGAACATTACCTGCAATTTCAGACTCATCTCAGTTCTAGATCAGTTTACATTTAATATCCACTTTAACTGTCTACAGGTTACTATGTTGGGAGCTAAGAGTACAAAACCTGAATGAGACCCCTCAAACTTTAGAGTAACCAAATGCTTTTTCAGCTGTAAAAATATTTCAGAGATACTTAGGTAACATAAGGAAACAAGTGGTTTGTGCTCTGAGGATTTAGAAGATAAAAAGGAGTTTGCCAAACAAAGTGTAGGTAAAAAGGAAGTGATTTCTGTAGATGGACAAACATGCAAGTGTGAATCAGCATTCAGGGACCAGAAAGTTATTTCAAAATAAATGGACAGCAGGGAATGAGTGGCAGCTAGGTAGGACCTAAATCTTGATATTTCTTGTTTATCATAAGAGAAGTTCAGATTCTATAGAGCCAAGAATTTCAAATTAATGTTCTTGGAGAACTAGGTAGATGACTTTATTTCAAGAGATAGTGGGAGAATAAAAAGGACCTGGAAGTTATTGGGGGGGGAATAGATAAAGGACGATGGTCTAAACAAAGGAAAAGTTAATTGAAGAAGCCAGACAAGGAAGAGATTTCAAGAAGGTAGAACTCAGATTTGAGAGTTGAGGGAGAAAATAGTGTGGGGAGATTTCCAAGTTTCTGAGTGGATTGCAGTCTTTTTCTTTTCATTTGTAATAGGAAGCAGGGGAGAAGAATTGGAGTATGATGATTGGGAGAGGTGAGTTTTCTGAGTTGTTGGGTATTCAGAAAATAAACTGAAGTGGAGAAGCTTCAACAGAGATATCTGGTCTTAAATAAAGAGTTGGGAGTCCTTACCATATAGGTATTTACTGAAATTGTAGGGCTGGATGGAGTTTTCATTTGTCGAAGGGACTAAGTTCAAGATTATTCTCATCTTGTATGTAAAAGAACAAACTTTCCTTCTTACATTTAATTTTTAAAAAGTGGTAAATTGACCGAAATACTGCCTTTATGTTATCTGTTTTCCTTTTGCATGCTGTACTGCTCATTTAAATATTTTGGAATTAAACTAGTTATTGTGTTTTCCTCAAGGACATTAAGATCTAATTTGAAGCTAAAAAGCTTCACCTCCCAAATCTAATTTGTAATTTTAGTATCAACTGGTAAAATTGTTTTTCATTCTTACCTAAAAGTTATGAAGATATTACTTCTTAGTTTATGCTGTTTTAGAGGGTTTGTCTTCAGCAAAAGGCAGCTTTAGAAATCTTTATATAGGGCAGTGCCTATGGCTCAGTGGGTAGGGCGCCAGCCCCATATACTGAGGGTGGTGGGTTCAAACCTGGCCCCGGTCAAGCTGCAACAAAAAATAGCTGGGCGGGCGTTGTGGCGGGCACCTCTGGTCCCAGCTACTCGGGAGGCTGAGTTAAAAGAATTGCCTACGCCCAGGAATTGGAGGTTGCTATAAGCTATGTGACACCAAGGCACTCTATCACCACAGCACCGAGAGTGATAAAGTGAGACCCTGTCTCTACAAAAAAAAAGAAAGAAAGAAATCTTTATATATATCTACTTGGGAGGCTGAGCCAAGAGAATCGCTTAAACCCAAGAGGTGGAGGTTCTGTGAGCTGTGACACCATGGTACTCTACTGAGGGTGACGTAGTGAGACTCTGTCTCAAAAAAAAAAAAAAAAAAAATCTTTAAGGCTGCCTGACTGTAGGAATTATATAAAGATTTATTACTCTAGCTTTGGAAAATTTTCATTTAAGTAAAAATTAAAGTGATAACTTCATAGCACACTTCTAACATCTCTGAGAGTCTACTCTAAGATGAATTGTTAAATCAGTTCTATGAAGGGGTATGAGTGACCTAAGAGAATTCCAGGATGCACATGATCTTTTGATTGAGTAAAAGTTAAATAAGTCTATGTAGATAAAGAAAAGATGTGTTTTATATTGGTAAGGGCTTAGTTTTGATGTGTTTTTGAGAGTTTGGAATTATTTTGAGGATTATAGTTTGGACTAATACATACTTTTATGTTGCAACTACCTAAACAATTTGCCAAATATTGTATACGTTTTTGTTTAAAAAGAAAGAAAAAGACTCTAATCCAATTTTGTTTTCTAAACTGGTAATGATATACCTGTCTAAGCTCTGAAAATTGTTTACTCATTAGTTTTCATCCTCTATTACTGTATTTGAAAATGTGAGATTCCTTCATAAGTCCAAAAGTTCACAGATCATTCTGTAAAATGAATTTTTTTTTTTTTTTTGTAGAGACAGAGTCTCACTTTTTATGGCCCTCGGTAGAGTGCCGTGGCCTCACACAGCTCACAGCAACCTCCAACTCCTGGGCTTAAGCAATTCTCTTGCCTCAGCCTCCCGAGTAGCTGGGACTACAGGCGCCTGCCACAATGCCCGGCTATTTTTTTTTTTTTTTTTTGGTTGCAGTTTGGCCGGGGCCAGGTTTGAACCCGCCACCCTTGGTATATGGGGCCGGCCCCTTACCGACTGAGCCACAGGCACCGCCTGTAAAATGAATTTTAACACATTAACTGCCACTAAAATAAAAAAGCAAGTGGGGCTCAATACTACATAAATAAAACTCACATGGCATGGCAGTCAATGTGTTAATAGTAAAGTCTTTACTTAACATCATTGATAGGTTCCTTTTTTTTTTTTTTTTTTTTTTGAGACAGAGTGTCAAGCTGTCACCCTGGATAGAGTGCCATGGCGTCACAACTCACAGCAAACTCTAACTGTTGGGCTTAAGGAATTCTCTTGCCTCAGCCTCCCAAGTAGCTGGGACTACAGTTGCCTGCCACAGTGCCCGGCTATTTTTGGATTGTAGTTGTCATTGTTGTTTTAGCTGGCCAGGCCGGGTTTGAACCCACCAGCCTCGGTATATGTGGCAGGTACCCTACCCACTTAGCCACAGTTGTCACCCGTTGATAGGTTTTTGAAAACTGACTTTATGGGCAGTGCCTGTGGCTCAAGGAGTAGGGCGCCAGTTCCATATGCTGGAGGTGGCGGGTTCAAACCCAGCCCCGGCCAAAAACCACAAAAAAAAAAAAAGAAAACTGACTTTAAATGAAATGGTAGATAATGGAACCAGTTTTTTTCCCTTATCAATGTTGTAATGAAATGACATTAAAGGAAATTATGTTATTTGAGGGATCTGCTATATGTCCTTTTGCTTAAAGTTGGAATTTCCAAGAACCAATTGACAACATTAAGTGAAGATTCAGTGTATGTGTTTGCATCTCCTAAAAGTTAAATCTTTGATTAAATGTATCAAGAAATGGGAACTCCTTTGGTTGAAAAAAATTCAGTTATCATGAGTAAGAGTGAGAAATGTAACTTGGGAAGTATAACGTTTAGTATTTGTTAAACAAATTATACTTTGTTATCATATACTGTTGATGGTAATTTTCCTTTTGTTTTGGTCAGCTAAGTCATAACATTAAAAATGTGGTGCTTCGACCCAGTGGAGCAAAACAAAGCCGCCTAATGTTAACTCTACAAGATAATAGTTTCTTGTCTATTGACAAAGTACCAAGTAAGGATGCAGAGGAAATGAGATTGTTTCTAGATGCCGTCCATCAAAACAGACTTCATGCAGGTGAGCACTAATTGTCCTAGGATCTACCATTATCAGTTAAAAAAAAATAGGACAAGGCTGGGTGTGGTAGCTCATGCCTATAATCCTAGCACTCTGGAAGGTTAAGGCAAGAAGATTGCTTGAGGCTAGGAATTTGAGACTAAACATAGCAAGAGTAAGACCCCCATCTCTTTAAAAAATAGGAAAATTAGTTGGGTTGGGTGTGGTGACACATTTCTATAGTCACATCTACTCAGGAGATTGAGGCAGAAGAATTCCTTGAGCCCAAGAGTTTGAAGTTGCAGTCAGCTATGATAACATCACTGCACTCCAAACTAGGTGACAGAGAAAGACCCTATCTCAAAAAAAGAATATGTCTAGTCTGTAGACCAATATTCCTCATGAATATTGAATTGATGTAAAAGGCTTCAACAAGATACTAGTGAACTAAATTTAGTGGCACTTTAAAAGGATTACACACCACAAGCAAGTAGGATTTAATGTGGAAAGCTAAGAAAAAACTTATGAAAATCAATCCATTTGATATACCATGTTGACAGAATGAAGAACAAAAACCACATTACCTTCTCAATTTGTGCAGAAAAAGCATTTGACAAAATTCAACACTATTTCCTGATTAAAAAACAACCAAATAGGAGTAGAATGAAACTACCTCTATAATAAAGGCCATATGTGAGAAACCCATACCTAACATCATACTTGGTGAAGAACTGGGAGGTTTTTCTCTAGGATCAATAACAAGGAAGGATGTCTGCTTTTGCTGTTTGTATTCAATATAGCATTAGAAGTCCTAGAGCAGTTAGGCAAGAAAATGAAATAACAGACATTCAAATTAGAAAGGAAGAAGTAAAATAATGTTTGTAGATAATGTGATCTTGTATATAGAAAACCTGTAAGATTCCATGAAATATGACTAGAAAAAGAAGGAGGACTATAGTTGGGGGCCTGGCATTGTGGCATACACGTGTAGTCTCAGCTACTCAGGAGGCTGAGGCAGGAGGATTGTTTGAGCCAGAGGGTTTGAGATTACAGTGGAATATGATAACACCACTGTATTCTAGCTTGGGCAACAGAGCAAGAACCTATCTTAAAGAAAGAAAGAAAAAAAAAAAGGGTGGCGCCTGTGGCTCAGTGGGTAGGGCACCGGCCCCATATACCGAGGGTGGCGGGTCCAAGCCCAGCCCCCGTCAAATTGCAACAAAAAAATAGCCAGGCAGTGTGGTGGGCGCCTGTAGTCCCATCTATTCAGGAGGCTAACGCAGGAGAATTGCCTAAGCCCAGGAGTTGGAGGTTGCTGTGAGCTGTGTGATGCCATGGTACTCTACCAAGGGCAATAAAGTGAGACTCTGTCTCTACAAAGAAAAAAAAAGTTATAATTGGGAAAAGTTACCTATTACATAAATCTTAAGGACTTTGCCTATCTATATGAAACCTATTCTGACATTGTAAAAACAGTGAAAAAAATCACACAGGTTCCTCTCTTCTGCCAATCTCCCATCCTTTTTTTCCTTTTTAAAAAAAATTAGTTTAGGCGGCGCTTGTGGCTCAGTGAGTAGGGCGCCGGTCCCATATGCCGGAGGTGGCAGGTTCAAACCCAGCCCCGGCCAAAAACCACAAAAAAAAAAAAAAATTTAGTTTATTTTTTAGAGACAGGGTCCTGTTCCATCACCTAGGCTAGAGTACAGTGGTGTGATCACAGTTCACTGAAGCTTCAAACTCCCAGGCCGAAGCAGTCCTTCTGCCCTAGCCTCTTAAGTAGCTGGAACCACTGTGTCTGGCTCATTTTTCATTTTTTTTTTTTAGAGATAGGGGGTCTCACCATGTGGCCCAGGCTGGTCTTGAACTCCTGGCCCCAAGCAATCCTCCTGCCTCAGCTTCCCAAGGTTCCAGAACTAGCCTGCCTCAGCCTCCCAAAAAGCTAGGTGTATTCCACTGTGCCCAGCTAATTTTTTTTTTTTAATTATTTGTAGAGACAAGGTCTTGCTATGTTGCCTTGTCTATAAAATGAAGGTCATAGCGGTGCAAGAAGATCTTTGTATGATAAAATATTTAGACTATGTTAAATAGTCTAAATATTAACAAGGGTACCGGCCATATACACCTGGGCGGGTTTGACCCCGGCCCAGATCTACTAAGCAACAATGACAACTACAACCATAAAGTAGCCAAGCATTGTGGCAGGCGCCTGTAGTCCCAGCTCCTTGGGAGGTTGAGGCAAGAGAATCGCTTAAGCCCAAGAGTTGGAGGTTGCTGTGAGCTGTGATGCCATGGCACTTTACCCAGGGCGACAGCTTGAGACTCTCAAAAAAAAAAAAAAAGAAATTCATGTCACCTTAATTTCAGGGCTTTTTAATGAATGAATGCTCAAAAATGTAAAACATGACTTCCACCTGCTAGGTGAGGTGGAATCATTGCTGTAATTAGATTAGCTAGCTGTGGGCTTAATGCTTAACTCATTCTGTGATCTTGGACAAGTCATTTTCATCTTAAGTTTAGTTGCTTGCTTTAGTTGGCCACAGGTGATACTATATACTTTGCAAAAACCACAATAAGATAATGAATATAAAAACACTTTGAAAAATATAAAGAATTTAGGGTGGCGCCTGTGGCTCAGTGAGTAGGGCGCCGGCCCCATATGCCGAGGGTGGCAGGTTCAAACCCAGCCCCGGCCAAACTGCAACAACAAAAAAAAAAATAGCCGGGCGTTGTGGCGGGCGCCTGTAGTCCCAGCTGCTCGGGAGGCTGAGGCAAGAGAATCGCGTAAGCCCAAGAGTTAGAGGTTGCTGTGAGCCGTGTGACGCCACGGCACTCTACCCAGGGTGATAGCTTGAGGCTCTGTCTCAAAAAAAAAAAAGAAAAATATAAAGAATTTAATGTACATGAAGTGTGGCATTCCAAATCAGTGAAAAAAAAACATTATTTGATAAACTGTGTTATCTATAAACAGGACAACTAACCAACTACTTAAGAAGGTAGTAAAGCCGGATTTTTATCTCCTGTTATTTAATTAGATTGTACATTAATCCCAAAGATTTGAATGTAAAAACATAAAGATTTAAAATGCATTTTATTTATTTATTTATTTATTTGAGACAGAGCTTCCAGGTATCACCCTGGGTAGAGTGCTGTGGCATCACAGCTCATAGCATCCTCCAACTACAGGCACCTACCACAACGCCCAGCTATTTCTTGGTTGTAGTTGTCATTGTTGTTTGGCAGGCCTGGGCTGGATTCGAACCCTCCAGCTCCGGTGTATGTGGCTGGTGCCTTAGCTGCTTGAGCTATATAGGCACCGAGCCTTAAAATGCATTTTAAAATAATAGACATATTATTAAAAAAAGATAGTGGATTTTAACATAACCTCTGGAAGAAAAGATCTTTCTGGATATTACATTCAAAGTAGAATAGGGGAAAAGATTGATAACTTAGACTGTGTAAAAAATATAGACAATCTCTGTGGTGAGGAAAAAAAGACAAAAGAAAATAATAGCCAGAATTATTCTTTTCATTATATATGTCAATATAAAAAAACACCAATTTTGCAAATTTGTAAGAAAAAAGGTAATTCAGTAGTGAAATGGACAAAAAACTATAGAGGATTTAGGAAGAAAAATACATGGCCCTTATAATGCAAAATTCTCAACTTTACTAATAATTCAACTCAAATTCTTACCTTCACATTGGCAGCAGTATGGAGGGAGGCAAGATGCTCTACTATACTTGGTAGGAGCTTAGAGATTTTTTTTTTTTTGAGGACTATGTGATAATGTCAGTTTAGTTCAAAATTGTATGTCACTTAACCCAGCAATTCTTATTCTAAATATTTTATCATACAAAGATCATTCCATAGTACTAGAAGATATGTGAAAAGTTGTTAAGCATTGTTTGAAGTTTCGAAAAGTTAAAACATCCCAGCGCCTGTAGTCCCATCTACTTGGGAGGCTGAGACAAGAGAATCGCTTAAGCCCAGGAGTTGGAGGATGCTGTGAACTGTGACACCAAGACACTCTACTGAGGGTGACATAGTGAGACTCTGTCTCAAAAAAAAAAAAAAAAAAAAGAAAAGTTAAAACATTCCAAATGGTTATCAGTGGGAAATTGCCTAACCAAATTAAAGTATACTTTTAAAAACATAAATTAAGAGCCAGATGCGGTGGCTTACACCTGTAATTCTAGCACTCTGGGAGGCCAAGGCAGGTGGATTGCTTGAGCTCACGAGTTCAAAACCAGTCCCAGCAAAAAAAAAAAAAAAAGCAAGACCCCATCTCTACTAAAAGTAGAAAAACTGAGCCCTAGAGTTGGGGGTTGCTGTGAACCATGACACCACTGCACTGTACCCAAGGCAACAGCTTGAGACTCTGTCTCAAAAAAAAGGAAAAACATATAAATTCATATTTCTACACTACCTTGAATGTTCGTTTGTTCTTTTTTTTTTTTTTTTCTTTCTTTTTGAGACAGAGTCTTTCTCTGTTGCCTTGGGTAGAGTGCAAGAACATCCTCGTGACTCACTACAACCTCAAACTCTAGGGTTCAGCTGATCCTCTTGCCTGTGTTTTCCCAATAGTTGAGGCTCTTAGGTGCCTGCTATTTTTCTGTTAGTAGAGATGGGTTTCGCTCTTGCTCAGGTGGTCTCATTCATGAGCCTTGGCCTCCCAGAGTGTTAGGGTGACAAACGTGAGTCACTGCACCTAGCTTTGAATGTTTTTTTAAACCAGCAGTAATTTCTTTGCAATAGAAGCCATTTATTCTGCTTGATAAACTTCTACTTATAGAGAATACTTTGGAGTTTACGTTATTAGAGATAATATCTGTCACTGCTTTTGACATGTTTCTTTGGCATCCAGTGTCAGTGTTCATGCCGTCAATATACAGTGACAAACTTCTATAATGTTGATTACAGAGGAGAATTTCTAGCATTTTCTTTTTTTTCCCCCTTTTTCTTTTCTGGATACCCTTTTAGACAGACATTTTCTTTTTGCTTTATACATTCCATTCTATCCTTCTATTAAATGTTGTCAGATTTTTGTGTTGCTAATTTTTTTTTTTTTGAGACTGAGTCTCACTCTATCACCCTTGGTAGAGGGTCATGGTGTCATTGTAGTTCAGCAACCTCAGACTTCTGGGTTTAAGTGATCTTGCCTCAGCCTTCCCTACGGGCCTCTACTTCAGGCATTCACCACCCATGCCCAGCTAGTTTTTTCTATTTTTAGTGGTGACGGGATCTCACTCTTGTTTAGGCTGGTCTTAAACTCCTGAGCTCAAGTGATCTACCCAACTTGGCTTCCCAGAGTTTTATAATTACAGCTTTAAGCCACCACACCCAGCCTTAATTTTTTTGATTGGGGATTCCAGTTCTACATTTTAGTTATTAATAATATACAGATACTTATCAGATGTACATTCTATCAGAAATAATTGGTTGATAAGCACTTTGATTTATCTTTCTCCTGATGTTTCTTCCATTTCTTTAATATTATATAAAAATAATAATGATAAATATTTTTATTACAGTAAGTGATTTGAGGATTTTTTTTTTTTATCAGCCACGAAACCTTCTCAGGGGTCTGGTAGTTTTGGAGCCATTTTGGGCAGTAGGACCTCACAGAAGGAAACCAACAGGCAGCTTTCTTATTCAGACAATCAGGTATGTTCATTTGAATCTTTGTAGCTTTTTTTTTTTTTTGTAGAGACAGAGTCTCACTTTATGGCCTTTGTAGCTTTTTAAAAAATGGTTGGCTCAGCGTTTGTAGCTCAGTGGCTAGGGTGCCAGCCACATACACTGTGGCTGGAAGGTTTGAATCGTGCCCTGGCCTGCCAAACAACAATGACAACTACAACAAAAAAATAGCCGGGTGTGTGGTGGGTGCCTGTAGTCCCAGCTACTTGGAAGGCTGAGGCAAGAGAATCGCTTAGGCCCAAGAGTTGGAGGTTGTATGAGCTGTGATGCCACAGCACTCAACCAAGGACAACATAGTGAGACTCTGTCTCAAAAAAAAAAAAAAAAATGGTAGTCATAGATATTGTATGAAGTAGTTGCAGGTCGCAAAATTTAGACTGCAGTGCCTTAATATTTCTGGCATTGTCTCAAGAGTATTTTCTATATGTCTGAAATTTATTGGTTTAGCTATCTAACTCTCTTCATTTACTTTTATGAGAATCTTTCTAAGATTGGTCACATTCTTCTCATTTTACATATAGCTTTGCTAAACACAATTTAACCTTTGGTATCTCATGGTCATCATTATGAGCCCCTGTAGAGTATAGTTTTTAAAAGCATGGCTTTGGAGTTAAATGTGGGTTCAAGACTTGGTGCTGCCAACTTACTAGCGATAGGTCATTGAGGAAGTTCCTCAAGTATCCAAAGCCTCAGTACCCATCTGTAAAATTGAAATATTTTACAGCAATATTTCGAGGGTTCTTATGATATAATTCAGGTAATAGTGTTTAGCTCATGTATATGGTCTGTATACTAACAGGCCTGTAAGTGCTGGTGTGATTTCTTTAATGCCTTTTGGGTCTATCCTAAGTTATGAACTTTGCCTTTGTACTACATAATACCAGACTTTTTGTTTTTGAGGACTTCTGTTTGGTTTTTAAATTTTCTTTCATAAATCATAGTCAGCCAGCTATGAGACTTGTTATGTATCAATAAATTATCTTAATCAAAACTTAGCAGTCCATTTGTTTCTTTTAATTTGTTTTGCAAAGGGAAGCCAGGCATAAAGTAAGAGAAACTTTGAAGCCCTTTTCTAAGTATTAATAAATCTATGAGTTCTCTTTGGCTACATAAAGAGGTCATTACTTTGTGCATTTACTGGATTAAGCAATGAATAAAATTTCATTTTTGTTGGGTTCTTTTTATAAGTTAGATTTTTGGGGAGCCAGTTTTATTAAGTATAATTGACATGCAGTAAATTGTACATATTTAAACATATTTGTATGTTTTGGCTTATGTATTCACCTTTAAAGTCATCACCATAGTCAACATGGCAAACATAGTCCTTATCCTTTAAAAATTTCTTCATTCTTCTTTGTAATTTTTCTCTCTGGTCCCTGTTTAAAAGCAGCCACTGCTTTCTGTTTTGTTACTATAGATCAGGTTGTATTTTCTGGAGTTTCATATAAATGGAATCAGGGTGTAATTTTTTAGGGGGAAAGGGTGTAACTTCCTTCACTTAGCATAATAGTGGGTATTATACATTTTAAGGATAAATATTGATCTCTGAAACTTTTATTTTGGTATTACTAAATGTGTGTCTGTAGTTTTTTTTTTTTTTTTTTGTAGAGACAGAGTTTTCACTTTATTGCCCACGGTAAGTGCTGTGGCGTCACACAGCTAACAGCAACCTCCAACTCTTGGGCTTAGGCGATTCCCTTGCCTAAGCCTCCTGAGTAGCTGGGACTACAGTTACCTGCCATAACGCCCGGCTATTTTTTTGTTGCAGTTTGGCTGGGGCCAGGTTTGAACCCGCCACCCTCGGTATATGGGGCTGGCACCCTGCCCACTGAACCACAGGCAGTGCCCTCTATAGATTTTGATATAAAATATTTCTTATTATGGGGTCATGGTCAAAATTTTGAAAAGAGGCTCGATGCCTGTAGCTCAACAGCTAGGGCGCCAGCCACATACACTGGAGCTGCTGGGTTTGAACCCAGCCCAGGCCTACTAAACAACAATGACAACTACAACCAAAAAGTAGCCGGGCATTGTGATGGGCGCCTGTAGTCCCAGCTCCTTGGGAGGCTGAGGCAAGAGAATTGCTTAAGCCCAAGAGTTGGAGGTTGCTGTGAGCTATGACGCCCTGCTACTCTACCCAGGGTGACATAGTGAGACTCTACAAAACTTTACGTATAAAATTTTACCATTTATATAACAAAAAGAATAAAATATGATGGGTATTTGCATAGCAAAACAAAAATACTTATAAGGGGTGGAACAGTGGGAAGTGGAAGAACCGGATGGATGGGGGGGATGATGGTGGGACTTCTCTATGTGAATGACTTTTAATTTTTTGATTTGTGAAGTTTGAGAATTTATTACCCATTTGAAAATTTTTTAAATCGTTTATCCACACCATCTTAGAAGCTTTTATATTTTCTATCTTAGGGTTATAATTATTTTTTAAAAAGTTTTCGGACATACCTCCCATAGAGAAAACACATAGTTGTTTGTTGGTTTTTTTTTTTGGAGACAGAGTTTCAGTATGTCGCCCTTGGCAGAGTGCCGTAGTGTCACAGCTCACAGCAACTTCAGACTCTTGAGCTTAAGCAATTCTCTTGCCTCGGCCTCCCAAGTAGCTGGGACTACAGGTGCCCACCACAGTGTGTTGTTGTTTGGCAGGCCCAGGCTGGATTCAGTGTATTTAGTTGCTGAGCTACAGGTGCCAGGCCCCAAATAGCTCTTAATATAGAGATATAAAGCTTTGCTGGCAGAATGTGTAAAACACTATTTCCCAACTAATGTTCACATTGCTATATTCTCTCTGAATTTCTTGCTGTCTTTTTTTTTGTTTTTTGACACAGAGTGTCATTCTTTCGCCCGGGGTAGAATGTTGTGGCATCATAGCTCACAGCAACCTGAAACTCCTGGGCTCAAAAAATCTTCCTGCCACAGTTTTTCTATTTTTAGTAGAGACAAGGTCTCACTATTGCTCAAGCTGGTCTCAAACTCCAGAGTTCAAGCAATCTGCCCACATTGGCCTCCCAGAGTGCTGGGATTACAGCTGTGAGCCACTGCACCTGGTTTTCTTGCTGTCTTTAGGGTAGCTTCTTTGATTTATCTTGTCAGTGGGGTCTTTCCCACCTTTCTTCTCCTCCAACTAGAATGCCCTCAAGAGTCATATAACTGTTTTGTTGATTGGACAGGACTTTGTATTTAAATTGTAGCAACCACTACAATTGGTCCTTCTTAACTTAAAATTATAATTGGATATTTTTTTCCTGCAAAGATTAGTTCTCATGCTAGTCACTAGAACCATGTCTTTATGTGTATTTTTTAAATTAGTAATTCAAAGCAGGGTTCTTGCCTTTTTGCCTCTAGGTGTGCTGTAGAATTTTTAAGTTTACAAGAATCCTATAGGAAAATATGTGCAACTCCATTTCTCATACTGACAATACATTAGAATCATTTAGAGTGCTTTAAGAGAAACCAATACTGATGAATGAGCCTCACCTCAAACCAGTTAGGTTAGAATCTAGTCTAGAGATGCGTCTCTATTTGTATTTTTAAAGCTCCCTACGTGAGAGTCATTGGTCTAAATGTATTCCAGTTTATTGAAGATAAAACTATCTCAAACTTTATTCTTACAGGCCTCTTCAAAAAGAGGAAGTTTGGAAACTAAAGATGATGTATCATTTCGAAAAGTTCTGGGTAATCCAGGTAGAGGATCCATTAAAACTGTAGCAGGAAGTGGAATAGCTGTTACACGGGCAGTTCCTTCTTTGGTTCCTTCTTTGACGTCTACACCAACACCTCTCAGATCTGGGTTACTAGAAAATCGGTAGGAAAGACTTTTTTTTTATTAGCTCTGTCTGTTTATAAATGTCTTTTAAGCTTTTTAGAACAGCAATTTGAAGAGAATGAAGGCAAAGTATAGAGTACATTTGTGGTAGATGATTACATGTATTTGTTATATGTAGTTTATGTCAGTGATACATATTGGAGCACATAGACGTACAGTATATTAATTTAAATATAGTGTAGAGAATTAGATAGCAGTAGTCATATTGCTTGTCCTTTATGTTCATTTTTGATTTTTAATGGTATGAATTACAACTTTTTATAATAAGCTGTTTTGGAGGGGAGAGTGAAATAAATATTTTTTTCTCTGTTCTCTACAGGACTGAAAAGAGGAAAAGAATGCTATCATCTGGCTCAGAGTTGAGTGAAGATTACCCTAAGGAAAATGATTCATCATCGTAAGTTGCCTTAGGAGCCTTTATGGCACTAGATCAGTGTGGTTTTTTTGTTTGTTTGTCTTTTGTTTTTTTGCAGTTTTTGGCCGGGGCTGGGTTTGAATCCGCCACCTCCAGCATATGGGGCCAGCGCCCTACTCCTTTGAGCCACAGGTGCCACTGTGTTTTTTTATACTGATAATTATAACCACTGGGGAATTGGAGGGAATGACGTTTAATTTCTGAGAATTCCAAAGATAGAAGAACAGAACTTAAAGTGTTCTTTATTTTTTTAAGTAGAGATAGTCTTACTTTATCGCCCTCAGTAGAGTGCCGTGGTGTCACACAGCTCTCAGCCACCTCCAACTCCTCAGCTTCGGCAATTCTCTTGCCTCAGCCTCCCGAGTAGCTGGGTCTACAGGTGCCTGCCACAACACCTGGCTATGTTTTTGTTGCAGTTTGGCCAAGGTGGGTTTGAACCTACCACCCTCAGTATATGGGGCTGGTGCCCTACCTACTGAGCTGCAGGCGCTGCCCTTTTTTTTTTTTGAGACAGAGTCTCACTCTGTTGCCCTGGGTAGAGTGCCATGGCATCACAGCTCACAGCAATCTCCAACTCTTGCCTCAGCCTCCCAAGTAGCTGGGACTACAGGCACCTGCCACAATGCCTGGCTGTTTTTTTGTTGCAGTTGTCATCGTTGTTTAGCTGGCTTGGGCTGGGATCAAAGCCTGCAAGCCTCGGTGTATGGGGCTGGCGCTATAACCATTGTGCTATAGGCACCAAGCCAGAATTTAAAGTGTTTTGATGACACTGAATAGAGAGGCAATTTGGCCTTTACTATTGCTTTTGTCATTTCATTGGATTTCTCATATCCTGCCCTTTTTTTAAAATTAAATCTGCGATAATTTGTAGAAAAATAGCCAAAGAATTCTAAACAAGCATTTTTTGTTTGTTTAGTGTGAACCCCTTTCCTCTTTCTTCCCTTTATGCTTAATTTTTTAATTTTAATTTTTTACTTTACTCATGTGAAAAGTCAGCCCAGGTATAAAAGGATGTGAGGCTATGTGGGTTCTCAGAAGGGAATATTAATCTTTCATGTATGTTTTCTGGGTTGAACAAAAGGGAATAGTTATGTAGCAGGGCAGTCACCAGCTTATAATCCTCTTCTACATCATGTGAGGATTTGGGGGTTTTTTTGTCTTCTGGGGTAGAAAACTTGAGATATTACATAGTTAATATCTCAACTAATACCTTATCAGAAATCAGTTGATAGTCATTTAACTAGTATTTGAGGTCATGGGATCACCAGAAAGGAGTTGGGAAATAGCCAAAGAAACTTTGTATTAATTGATTTGCTGCTGTCACAAGTGTAAAAGTCAGGGTAGGTAATAGTACTGGTATCTGAAACTACAATCACCGTGGACTCGGATTCATTCTGTCTAGTTGATCTACCATCCTTAACAAGTAGCTTTCATTTTGTGTATACTCTCTACTCTCATGTTTCTATTCCTGTTAATGGAAAGGAGCAAGGGGAGGGTATACTGCTTTTCTTTAGGCAGGAAATTGTATAAATGTTTTTGCGCTTATCACATTGGCCACAATTTAGTTGCATGATTATATTGAGTAATGAGAATGTCTGGGAAAGAATTCCTGGCCAAGATTCAACCATTATTGCTCAGGGTACAGTGTTTATTTGGGGACAACTAACAGTCTGCTTCGTCCTCTGGTCACCAAAATACCCTTATTCACCATTTTTCCTATACATAGTGCACACTAACCCCCATACTAATGGAGATAGGTTCAGAGTGTTATCTGAACATCATATCCAGCTCAGAGTCTAGGATTTCTGGGTAATCCTTCTTTCTGGTGCAGGAAACTGGAGGAGTCCCTTGTCTATAGCTGTGTTAAAAATCTTTTTAGCTAGGCTCAGCGGCTTTGGCTGAAGCGGCTAAGACGCCAGCCACATATACCTGAGCTGGCGGGTTCGAATCCAGCCAGGCCTGCCAAACAACAATGACGGCTGCAACCAAAAATCTAGCTAGATATTGTCAGGACAGTGAAGGCAGTGGAATTAAGTAACTTTCTAGTTAGTTCATCTGCTAGTCTGTTTCTATCCTTGGGGAGAAACACCCTTCCTCACCATATACTATGTACCCCTGGCTTTGCCCTCTGGTAGGTTTTCCTCATTTATTTTCTTTAAAGTCTGTCACCAGGGTAGTGCCTGTGGCCCAAGGAGTAGGGCACCGGCTCCATATACAGGAGGTGGCGGGTTCAAATCCCGCCCGAGCCAAAAACTGAAAAAATAAATAAATAAAGTCTATCACCAAAGAATATACCCTAAAGACAGCAAGAAAACCAGGTGCAGTGGCTCACACCTGTAATCCTAGCACTCTGGGAGGCCAATGTGGGTAGATTGTTTGAACTCAGGAGTTTGAGACCAGCCTGAGAAATAGGTAGGCCCTGTTTCTACTAAAAATAGAAAAACTGTGGCAGGAAGATTTTTTGAGCCCAGGAGTTTCTGCATTACTGCGAGCTATGATGCCACAACACTCTATCCCGGGCGACAGCGTAGCACTCTGTCTCAAAAAAAAAAAAGAAAAAAATGATAACAATATCAGTAATAGGCTTGGTGCTTTGTAGCTCAGCAGCTAGGGTGCTGGCCACGTACACTGGGGCTGGTGGGGTGTGTTCAAACTGGACCAGGCCTGCCAAACATCAATGGCCACTACAACAACAACAAAAATAGCCGGGCGTTGTGGTGGGTGCCTGTAAATCCCAGCTACTTGAGAGGCTGAGGAAGAGAATCGCTCAAGCCTGAGAATTTGAGATTGCTGTGAGCTGTGATGCCATGGCATTCTGCCCAGGGCAACATACTGAGACTCTCTCAAAAAAAGGCTTGGCGCCTGTTACTCAGTGAGTAGGGCGCCGGCCACATACACCAAAGCTGGCTGGTTTGAGCCTGGCCCTGGCCTGCTAAACAACGACATCTGCAACCGAAAACTAGCCCAGCCTATAACTCATATTGTTATTTCCTTTTACCATTCATTCTAGATTTCCTGCATCCTCTAATAACACTTCTGCTGATCTTCTTTTTTTTTTTTTTTTTGAGACAGAGTTTTACGTGTTGCCCTTGGTAGAGTGCTGTGGCGTCATAGCTCACAGCAACCTCAAACTCTTGGGCTTAAGTGATTCTCTTGCCTCAGCCTCCCAAGTAGCTGGGACTACAGGCGCCTGCCACAACACCCAGCTATTTTTATTTTTTTTTGTTATTGTCATTGTTTAGCAGGCCTTAGCCAGGTTCAAACCCACCAGCTCCGGTGCATGTGTCTAGCGCCCTAACCACTGAGATATGGGCACCAAGTCACTTATACTGGTTTCGATGGTTTGCCTGTTGGTGTGACAGAGATCTTTATATTTGAAGGCTCTGAGCCTTTGATCACCATATGCTTATCAGGCTGTGGTTGTTATTAATTGCCCATTACAGTTATGTTGCTGTTACCGAGCATGAGTGCTCTAAGATGTCCTAATGAATCCCCTTTATTCCAGATAGATTCTACCTTGCTGTTAGTAAGTGGTAGCAACCCTTCACCTTAATTATAATCAAAGACATACTATCCCTGACAGTCTGGTAACTCCTTTCTTTGCCTGTTCATCCGTTTTTGTGAGGATCACAAAATGACTAGGTAGCAGCCATTATATTAGGTTTAATTGTTATCTGACTGTGATTCTTGGTGAAAAGTTCCCCCCATATGTACCACGAGCCACAAAATTTAAAATGGGTAGCAAGCACAAAATAGAGTTATTGAAAACAACAGTGTTAGCCACATGCAGTAGTGTGTGCTTGTAAGCCTGGTTCAGTAGTGTGTGCTTGTAAGCCTGGTTATTCAGAAAGCTGAGACAGGAGGATTGCGTGAGCCCAGGAGTTTGGGACCAGCCTAGGCAGTACAGTAGAACTTCCATAGCTGACCACCTCCCTACACTGACCTCCTCCTTAAGTTGACCTAATTTTCTTAGACTGAATGTGTACCACATGTACATATCAGTACAGTAAATCTAGTTACTTATGTTGACCACCTTGGTATGTTGACCAGTTTGTAATAGTCCATTGGGTAGTCAACTTACAAAGATTCTACTGTACATCAAAGATTTTTTTTTAGATTTACCATTTTTTATCCAGATTAATACAAAAGTACATACAATTAGACTACATTGTTTGCATTTTTTAGGAAACCTCAGAGTTGTATTTGAGTACTTCACCCAGGAGGTGTGCCATATACCCCTCCATTGTACCCGTTAGGTTGGAGTTTACTGAGCCCATTGCTCCCCTTCCCCTCTACTTGAGTTTAATTGTTTTTCATTTTGTTTGTGCCTATTCATCTACTAGTTTCAAATTAGTATTGAGTACATGAGATGCTTGTTTTCCCTTCCCACCATTCTTGAATTTGTGTTTTTCCTCTTGTTTGTGCCTATAGTTGTTCATCTACTAGTTTCAGATTAGTATTGAGTACATGAGATGCTTGTTTTTCCATTCTTAAGCAGAATGTTCTTCAGTTCCATCCAGGTAAGACATAAATCTGTGGAACATAATAGAAAACTTATAGATGAAACCAGCCCCATGTCACCATCTGATTTTTTTTTTAATTAATTAATTTATTTATTTTGCAGCTTTTTTTTTTGGCCGGGGCTGGGTTTGAACCAGCCACCTCTGGTATATCGGGCCGGTGCCCAACTCCTTGAGCCACAGGTGCTGCCCACCATCTGATCTTTGATAAACCAAACAAAAAAATTATACCAAGGGTGCCATGGGTTACACCTGTTATCCTAATACTCTGGGAGGCCAAGGAGGGTGGATAGCTTGAGCTCAGGAGTTTGAGACTAGCCTGAGCAAGAGCAAGACCCCCATCTCTCCTAAAAGTAGAAAAACTAATAAGGCATTGTGCCAGGTGCCTATAGTCTCAGTTACTCAGGAGGCTGAGGCCAGAGGAATGCTTGAGCCCAAAAGTTTGAGTTTGCTGTGAGCTATGGTGCTACGGCACTCTTACCTAAGGGGAGTCTCTGACCCCCCCACCAAAAAAAGATTTTTTTTCTATCAGTGCATTTAAAACTACTTCATTCCCTCCCCCCCCCCCCCAATTCATGGTAGTTCTATATAGTGAGATCTCATCTCATTAAAAAAATAATTTTCAAAAAAGATAATAATAGTGGGGCCACTTCTACTTTTCTTTGATTTCTGGACCCATATATTTTCCATAAATGGTTTATTGATTTAAGGTATATGCATTATACCTTGAAGGGCATCCCATTCCTAATAAGATCACTCTCTTTCTTTTTTTGAGACAGGATCTCACTCTATTGTCTAGGCTAGAGTGCAGTGGGTCATCATAGCTCACTATATTTATAGCCTCAAATTCCTGGGCTTTAGCCAACCTCTTCCATCAGCCTCCTGAGTAGTTGGGACTATAGGCACATGCCATCACACCTGCCTAATTTTTCTATTTCTTATAGAGATAGGGTCTTGCGCTTACTCAAGCTGGACTTGAACTCTTGTCTTCAAGCAGTCTTCCTGCTTCAGCCTCTCAAATTGCTAGGATTTCTGTGTGAACCACTATAGCCTGCTGAAACCATCTTTGAGCTTCACATTTATTTATTTTTGTCAGAGTCAAAAAATACCCATTAATTTTTTTTTCTTAGATTTGTATTACAAAGTTCCACAGTATTAGGTTATTGATTTGTGTCATTACTATTCTGGACTTTTAAACTGCACTCTTAAAGGATATTGCAGTGATTTATCAAGTCAGCAGCTTTGTCGTTATACTGTATGTGGCAAGAACAGTGGATCCTGTGGTCATAGGCCCTTGTTGTACCTCCTTTTCTGCAAAGTGGACTTCTTGTTCTGAGATTATAATATGTGAATTTTCATGTTAGTGAACGTTATTTTTATGAGCCCTTCGATAGTAATGCTGGTCAAGATACTGTGAACAGGAAAGGTAAATACATATAATAGTGCCCCCTTCTTCGTAGTTTTACTTTCTATGGTTTTAGTTGCTTGAGATCACCCTCAGTCTAAGAATATTAAATGGGAAATTTCAGAAATAAACAATTCATAAGTTTACAATTGCATGCCATTCTGAGTAGTATGATGAAATCTCGAGCTATCCTACTTCATCCCTTTATTCAGTGTCTTCATGCTGTAAATGTTTGCTGCCTGCCCATTAGTCACTTAGTAGCTGTCTCAATCATCATACTGACTGTGGTGGTATCACATCGCTGTGTTCAAGTAACCTTTATTTTACTTAATGATGCCCCCAAAGCATAAGAGTAGTGATGCTGGTAGTTCATGATGTACCAAAGAGAAACTCTAAAATGCTTCCTTTTAAGCGAAAAGGTGAAAGTTCTTGCCTTAAGGGAAAGAAAAAAATTCATGCTGAGGTTGGTAGGATCTGCAATAAGAACAAATCTTTTATTCATGAAATTGTGAAGAAGGAAAAAGAAATTTGTGCTACTTTTGCTGTTGCACCTCAAACCGTAGATGGTATAGCCACATACAATGTATGTGCTTAGTTAAAATGGAAAAGGGTATTGAATTTGTAGGTGGAAGACATGTTTAGAAAGGTGTTCTGATTGATGGCAATTGAATTTGGAACTATCCAGTTTCAGGCATGCACTGTGGGTCTTGGAATGTATACCCTGAGGCTAAGAGGGTCTGCTGAGTCTAGACCGTGCATCAATCCTACCCTGTTTCCCCGAAAATAAGACAGTGTCTTATTTTAAGGTGTGCTCCCAAAGATGTGCTAGGTCTTATTTTCAGGGGACGTTTTAACTTTCCTGTAAGTAAGTCTTATTTTCGGAGGATGTCTTACTTTCGGGAAAACAGGATAGTAAGGATTAATTGCTCTCTTTTCTAGGGTGAAAGGAATCTGATATTATCAGTTTGCTATTAAGTCACTCATTTCTTTAAGGGATGCTACTGGATCAGGGGTTCAGAATCAGTGTTTGCTTTTAACCAATTGGACATTCAGCAGCAGCTAAACCTTGGTGAAGGGGGACCATTTCTGCCACCATGGCTGTTTTTTTATTCATGGGCCCTTTGTGGAAATATCCAAATGGCTAAGGACAGTGTGGCTGACATCCATTGCACAATTTGTGCAGCTGATTGTTTAGTGTCTCTTCAGTGTTTTCTGGTGACCATTAACATGTGAAACAGATCTTCACTCTTCATACATACCCTAATAAGACTTTTTTATATACTTCTTCTATAAATTTCTCTGTGATCTTCCAGGGATGCCCTTCCATACCCCTGATCGTCTCATTGCTGTCACCTAGAAGTTCATGACCTATTCTTTCCACACAAAGAAGATGATGAGGTATACTTTTAAAAACTCTGCACAGTGGAGGATTTTCCCCTCACCACTGTCTTTCTAGGTAGTGCCTCATTTTCAGTTTTTTGTCATTGGACCAAGATGATTTAGTCATGAATCAGGCCTAAGTTTATTTCCTCTTCTTTCAACTTGTTGTAAAAAATGTCCAGAAAGCTAGGGTGGCGCCTGTGGCTCAAGGAATAGGGCGCCGGTCCCATATGCCGGAGGTGGTGGGTTCAAACCCAGCCCTGGCCAAAAATCACAAAAAAAAAAAAAAATGTCCAGAAAGCCTATTTTTGTTATCTATTTCTACTTACTTGGGCCCATTCCCAATATACCAGTTTCTGTTTTATGATGGATTACTGCTGTACTCTCTTGATGTTATAACTTCATGGATGTTGAACTTATACCTAGTTCATGATAGTTAGCTCTGGTTGCATAGTCCTTGATTATTCATACTCAGATGCTCAGTGTCCCTGGGCCTAGTAATAGGTTAAGAGTAGTGTGCCATACTTTATGGATGAGGTATAATTTTCTACTGCTGATGGTGTAGCCTTTGCTCTAGAAAACTAAGGTTTTGGGATGCAATTCTTGTATGGGTGAGTGACTCTAGATAGTGTTTTTCCTTAAGTTGGTAATTGGCTTAACTGAGCCTTGTCATCTCTCTTAAGCAGATCAGTACTCATAACAACCACCAACCTGTTTCGTAGTCTTTATTTAACCCATGTCACATGTATCAGTTTCTGTTAATGTATTAATAACCCACTCCAAAATTTAGTCACTTGAAATAGTAACTGTTACTGCCTGTGACTTTATGGTCACCTGGTTGGTTCTATTTACCTGGGCCTAACTTGGCTGATTGTACTCTGGTCAGTAGATGGGTTGTCCAGGGTTTGGCTGATCTAAGGTGGGGCTGATCTAAGATGGCCTTACTCATGACTGGGTCATGTGTCTTTCACCATCTAGCGCTTGGACCTGAAATTATTCACATAGCAGTGTTAGGGTTCCAAGAGAGTGAGCAGAAACCTGCAAGGCGCCTTTAGGCTTAGGGTCAGAACTCTCATGCTGTCACTTCTGTCCCATTCTTTAGGAAAGGAACTCACAAGATCAGCCCCGTTAAGAGATGGAGAAGTAGACTGTACTTCTTGATGGGAGGCTTGGATACATGGAGGAAAATAATTTAGGACATTCTTAACACACTAAAATTTATACACATAAAATTCACCTATTTTAAGTGTGCAATTCAATGATTTTTAGTAAATTATTGAATTGTGTTAGTTATATCACCATAATCCAGCTTCATTTTCCAATACTCCAATATTGAAGATCCATTGTGTAATCATTTTACTACATTTCTAAAGTGGTAGAGATATATTGTCTGAGCCATATCCTCTTCTACCTTATCTCATTCTAATTCACCCCAAATGAAAATTTTGGCAGTTGTAACAGAACAGCAATAAAATTTCTCTTGCCATTGCCAAACAAATGGTCCAACTCCAGAATCCTATTCTTTTTTTTTTTTTTTTGAGACAGTCTCACTTTGTCACCCTCAGTAGAGTGCTGTGGCATCACAGCTCACAGCAACCTCACACTCTTGGGCTTAAGTGATTCTCTTGCCTCAGCCTCCCAAGTAGCTGGGACTATAGGCACTGCCACAGCGCCCGGCTATTTTTTGGTTGTAGTTGTCATTGTTGTTTGGCAGGACTGGGCTGGATTTGAACCCGCAAGCTCTAATTTGAACTCCTGGCTGCGGAGCTACAGGCACTGAGTTTTTTTTTTTTGAGATAGGGTTTCACTTTGTTGCCCATGTAAGAGTGCTGTGGTGCGATCACCACTTATTGCAGCCTCAAACTCCTGTGCTTAAGTGATCTTCCCACCTCCACCTCCCAAGTAGCTGGGACCTACAGGTGTATGCCACCACACCTGGCTAGTTTTTTTGGTTTTTTTTTTAGAGATGGATCTTCTCTTGCTCAGGCTGATCTTGAACTCCTGACCTCAAACGATGCCTCCCAGAGGGCTAGGATTACAGGCATGAGTCATTGTTCCTGGCCCCAGAATCCTATTCTTTAAAGTGCTTCCTAGGCCTTTTTCTAGTACCACCTGCTGTTGAGTACATACTCCAGAAGTGGGCTCTGAAATGGAGATTAATGTGCAAGTGAATTAGGAGGAAAGCAGGAAGGGAGTGAGAAAGGCAAGAGAGTGAAGGGCAGGAAATGAAACATGGGTGTAATCTCCTTGTATACAGAAGTGACACAAGATCATGAAGATTGGGCTTTGCCCTGATTCTAGAGAAGAAATCTGTCTCTTCCACCATAAAGTTTTAATCCAAATGAAGGAAGCTGGACTTCTGTTCTCTAACACTCAGCCTTACTTGTGACTCCCAATATTATAAAATAGAATTATTATTTTATTTTATTATTATTATAAAAAATCTAGTAACTTGAGGGAAGTCCTGTGAAGAAGAGCTCTAGGCCCTGGCTAGGATGTGATAGAAGGGCCCAAAAATAGAGCCAGGGAATCTGGGAGGAGTACCTAAGTTGTCTCCTAAGGGCTTCATAATGATTCTTCTAAATTAGCACTTTTAACCAAAGAATGAATGTGTATTTGAATGGACACTCTTACTTATATGGTTTCAGGTGTTTGAGAAAAATAATACAGAGGGCGAACAGGGCTTGTTTAAGAAAATTTAATCTTGTGTTTATGAACTTACAATATTTTAATCACTATAAGCTAAAATAATGTTGACATTTAGTAAATAATATTTCAAATCATGTAAAATATAAGTATACTTCAATTTTTATTTGTTTTACATTTTAAACCTATAAACTACCAGTCTTTAACAGTTTACCTTTAATTAGTTCTTTTGATTAGTTCTTTTCATCTGGTCTTGCTTTTGGTGAAGAAAATATATATAATTTTGCTGTCTCTGATTTCACTTTTATATAAAGAAAATGCTTCAGGTGGGCATGGTGGCTTACACTTACAATCCAAGCACTCTGGGAGACCAAGGTGGTGGATTGCTTGGCTCAGGAGTTCAAGACCAGCCTGAGCAAGAGTGAGATCCCATCTTAACTAAAAATAGAAAAGCTGGCCAAGCATGGTGACACATACCTGTAGCCCAGTTACTTGAGAGACTGAGGCAAGAGAATTGCTTGAGCCAAGAGTTTGAGGTTTCTGAGTTTGTGTATATGTGTCAACATCTTCGTGATCTAAATCCTGAGAAATACTTTTTTTGTTATTGTTTGGGACTCATTGAGGGTACGAAGAATTAGATTACACTGATTGCGTTTGTTAGATAAAGTCCCTCTTATATTTGTGTCCTGCCTCCAAGAGGTGAGCCATACATACACCGTGTTGCTGTGAGTTTTAATGACATCATGGCACTCTATCCAGAGCAACAAAGTGTAAGACTTTGTCTCAAAAAAAAAAAAAAAAAATGTGCCATTAGTTTTGTTTAATTACACAGTTATGGATTAGATAAGCTCGTGGGCAGCGCCTGAGGCTCAGTCCGTAAGGTGCCGGCCCCATATACCGAGGGTGGCGGGTTCAAACCCAGTCCCGGCCTAACTGCAACCAAAAAATAGCCGGGCGTTGTGGCAGGCGCCTGTAGTCCCAGCTACTTGGGAGGCTGAGGCAAGAGAATCACTTAAGCCCAGGAGTTGGAGGTTGCTGTGAGCTGTGTGAGGCCACGGCACTCTACTGAGGGCCATAAAGTGAGACCCTGTCTCTACAAAAAAAAAAAAAAGAGCTGGATTAGATAAGCTCTTGACTTGGTAATGAAAGGATATTTTCATAATCCTCCCTCTCTCCTTTTTTTTTAACCCCCTTAGAGATGGGATTTTGCTCTCTCCCCCAGGCTGGAATGCAGTGGCAAGATCACAGCTCATTGTAACCTTGACTTCCTGGGCTTAAGCTATCTTCCTGCCTCACCCTTCCAAATAACTAGGACTACAGGCGTACATCACCATACCTGGCTAATTTTTCTTATTTTTTGTAGATTTAAGGTTTCACTATGATAATTCTCATTTCTTTAAGTCATCAACTTTTTGAGGCTTTCACAGTATTGTCACTTGGCTTTTTTTTTTTTTTCTGTTAAACCAACTTTTATTTTTAATTAGCGAAGTGTATACTGACCTTTACTGGGACAGAAGGGAAGATACCAAAGGAAAAAGAGACAAAAATCCTTACCTTAAAAAAATTAATCAACTTGATACACACTGCACAAGATAGTAAGACTTAGAGAGATTCACTGGGTAGCATTTGAGTAGTGCAAGACAGCACAGAACAGAGTAAACCCACACAAGGGGACACCATCAGCCACTACACAGGGAGTTAAGGAGAGCAATTGGATACATCCTGGAAGGTGGAAAAGCATCGGGACGTGTGTTCTCATCCCTCAGATACTAATGGCTTTTTATGGCCCTTGAGCAATTGAGCTCCACCTCTATAAACTTCAGTTTGCTCAGCTCTAAAACAGAAGGTGAGGATTAGGTGAGGAGACGCTAAGGTCTTTCAGTTATAACAAAACACGATTCTAAAAACAAATGAAAAAAAAGGGAAGGTGAGGATATTATAGGAAAGAGAAAGTATAAGCACAAAGCCACAGAGTGAGGAAAAAACTAGTTGTTTGTGCATGGACAAGATGTAACGTGGGGCAGCACACAAGCCTGTTTATTCTAAAGGTTCTGAGGACAATAACCTTAGAAATTGGCGAAACACGGTGGTGCTAAGCCAGGTAAGGGACCCTAACCTGGGGCCACTATGGAGAAAGAGATAAAGCAGTCAGAGTCGGACTTCTCTTCATGTTCCCCACCTCACTCCATTCTTTATGTTTTCAGGGCACTTTATTACAACCTCTTCCCCAAACCCACACCCCAAATACAGTAAGAAGAGGGTGTGGCTAAGACACTTTCTCCTTAGGCTTGCACAAGCAGCCCCTTTTTGTGTGCCAGGAAGCCCAGAGCCACTGCTGAAAAGATGCTGGTCAATCCAATCTGCTTCAGCAGGCCTGGCACAGAGGGTAGATGTCTCTCCAAGAAGGTTGTAGTGATGGGTCGTGCAGGGACATCCACAGATTCTGGTTCTGGCTGCCAGATTTCATCCTCTGGAATCTTCCCCACAGCATGCAGGATCTCTCAGGCTGCTCTCTCCCCAGCCTCTACAGCTCCCTCCATGTAGCCACTCCAGTGTGTGGCAGTCTCAGTGCCCGCAAAATAAATCCTGCCCACTGGTTGGCGTAGTACCCTTCCTTATTGAGTCATGATCCCAGGGGGAAAGTAGGTGGTGTAGCAGTCCCCAGAGTCCTGCTTCTCTCACCAGTTCTTCTCTTCATGATGTGATGGCTTCACAGCTTCTTGGGAGCCTAGAACTTTGCATGGAGCTCACAAAGTTTCTTCATCCTTTTTTCTTTGTTAAGACATGCCAGCTTTCTGGCTTTGTAGGCAAGAATAAATCTCATTATTGCAGCATAGCTGCCATCAGATTTGGTATCATCTAGTGTGTAGGAAATCAGAGCTTCCTCCCCTTCAGTAATCATGGTTCCACAGTAATCCTTTTTCCTCTAGAAAGGTTCCTCATAGTATACTATACACTTGATAGCAGAACCCAGAGGCACGTGAGTGATCAGCTGGTTCCTCATCATTGGCAGAGGGGCATTGAAGTGCATCTTCATTCCTAGAGTAGGAGGAATAGTGCAAATCACATATTTGGCCTCATACGTCTCATGGTTTAGGGTCTTTGCAAAGACATTTTCTCCTCTCTGGTCAATGTAGATCACAGGCCTCTCCAGCTTCACTCTGTCCCCAAGAAGGTCCATTATCTGCTTGCTCACTTGACCAGATCCACCCACAAATTTCCTCTCCTGCCCTCCATTGGATGTTGAGATGATTCTGGTCATTCCTCCACACTGCTTCACATACCATAGGAACCGGAGAGCATAGACCTCATGGGTCTCTGCAGTGACACACAGATTCACAAAAAGAGTGGCAAACTGCTTCACAGATTTAGTCCAGCAGATCTTGTCCAACAACTCCTTCATTGTCATGTGGTCACACTCTTCTGCAAGGGGTGCCTTCCATGGGGCATCACTGGGAATCTCCTGCCCCATGTCATCTGTTGTCCTCCAAAGGTTGTTAAAATCTAGGTAGATAATTGGATTCCACACAGGTGGGAATGGGCCCCTGAAGGGTTGCCCTTTACATAATGGATCAGATGCTCAACTTCAGTCACTTTGTAGGTCTCCATCCTAGCTCCTTGGCTAATCTTAAGATACAATTCTGGGTTGGCCCAACATAGGATCCTCCAAGGTCTACATATTTAACCTTTTCATTCCTAAGAGTATAAGTCCTGTGCGCCCCACCCCCCATTCCCGAGCTTCCAGAAGAATCACTTTCAAGCCAGAGTCATGCAGAAGTTTGGCTGCTGCCATACCTGAGATGCCGCCCTACCACAACCACGTCGCATTTGGTACTCGTGGTGCTTACCCAGCTCCAGGCCGCCTTGGTGTCCTCTGCTCTAGTCTCTGGGCCTTAGCCCTCACCCACCAGCCATACACTGCCCTCCTTGTCACTTGACTTTTAAGCATATCAATGAATTTTACATTTGATTTATACATTTTTTAAATAACAACTATAAAATTGAGAATAATATATACTGGCTCAGTGCCTATAGCTCAGCAGCTAGGGTGCCAGCAACATACACCGGATCTGGTAGGTTCGAATTCAACCCAGGCCTGCCAAACAATTACAACTCCAACCAAAAAAAATAGCCAGGTGTTGTGGTGGGCACCTGTAGTCCCAGCTACTTGGGAGGCTGAGGTAAGAGAATCACTTAAGCCCAAGAGCTTGAGGTTGCTGTGAGCTGTGATGCCACAACACTTTACCAAGGACAACATAGACTCTTATCTCAAAAAAAAAAAAAAAAGAACAATATATGCTTACGTTGCTTCAAAATTTTTACCTGTAGGAACAACAAAGCTATGACAGATCCTTCAAGAAAGTATTTAAGCAGTAGTAGAGAAAAGCAGCTGAGTTTGAAGCAGTCAGAAGAAAATCGGACATCAGGTAAGTGTTCTTACAATAAATGACATAAAATTACTATTATATGATGTATTACACTAGAAATAAAAACCTAGGCTAGGTGCCATGGCTCATGCTTATGAGCCTAGCACTCTTGGGGGCCGAGATCAGTGGGTTGCTTAAACTCAGGAGCTTTGAGAGCAGCCTGAACGAGAGCGAGACCCCTTTTCTACAAAAACAGAAAAACTAGCCAGGTGGAGTGGCACATGCCTGTGGTCCCAGCCAGACCAGAGGCTGAGGCAAGAAGATTGTTTAAGCCCAAGAATTTGAGGTTGCTATAAGCTATAACACCATGGCCAACACAGAGTGACAGAGTAAGACTCTTCTTTCGAAAAATAAATAAATACCTAAACCAAGACATGTATATCTTCGTTATTCAGGAATACTGCATAATCTGATAACTAGATTTTGTATACCAATTTTTACCAATCTGGCTAAAAACAGTTTAAATTATTAGAAATATAAGGGAACTTGCATTTTGTTTATAAAAAATCCAGGCTTTACCTTCTTGCCCCACTTGACTACCTAGAATTAGACTCTTTCATTTTCAGAGTTCCTGAAGCATAGAATGACTCAGTAGAGTAAAGTGGTTCAAATGAAAGTTCATCATTGTTGGTCCTTATTAGAAACTTTAGCAAGTCTTAAAATTGTTGTCTCAATAGCAGTTATTTAAGCTTATTTTGTACTGTTTTTACAAAAACTAAAAGTTAGACTGAATTTTTATCAGATGTTTTCACAGTTACATATGTCTGATCCTCTAAAATTCTTAGAGACTCAGATTTGAATATTGTATCCACTTAAAATTAAATTGCAGCAAGCTAAAATATGACATGATTTTGATAAATTGGTTAAGTTTAAGAGAATTCAGTTGATAAGGACTCTTAGGAATGTTGTCTTTTTGGTGGTTTTTTTCCTTAAACTTCTGGCCTCAAGCAGTCTTCCTACCTCGGCCTCCCAAAGTGCTAGTATTACAAGTGTGAGCCCCTATACTCAGCCAAATTTTTAGTAGGTTGAGATTGTGACATTGACTCCTACAGAAAGAAATCTCTCAAAGTTTTACCTCTGAAAAATTAATACTTAGAAGATACAAACTTCATTTGTTGGTATTTAGCTTTTGTAATCAACCTGTAGTTAGAAAATAAAAACTTGAAGATGTTATGTGTATAAGCCTTAATGATGTTTAAGTTAAGGCATATCTTTCAAAAGTTGATGTGGAAAAGAAGAGGAAAGAGAAGGAAGTGGGTGGTCAAGTGATAAGGTTCATAAAACAAGATACAGAAATTTTAAGTATGTTAAAGTTACAGAGCTAATCAGTAGAACTAAAGTCTTACAACTAATATTTGGCTGTCGAGAAGAGAACAAGAATCGGGATAATGTAAATGAGAAACTTCTAATTTTCCATAATAAGGAGTCAACTAATATTGTTTAAGATGAATAAATCAAGAAATAGTAGAAACGTTATCTAGTACTTTGCAAGAAATCAGAAAAAGTAAGTTTGAAAAAATGTTACAAATTAGCAGCAAAACTTGCACACCTTTAGGACAGGGGAATATTGCTTTGCTATTATAACTTTTTCCAAAGTATTCAATCTTTTATCATGCATAAACAGACATACCTTGCAGATATTGTGGATTTGGTTCCAGACCACCAAATGCTAATATTGCAAGAAAGCAAGTCACAATTTTTTTTGGTTTCCCAGTGTATATAACAGTATGCTTGTACTATGCTGTAGTACATTAAGTGTGTCCGTTAACAGCATTGTGTTAGGAAAAAAACAATGTGTATTACCTTAATTTAAAAATACAAAATTTCTAAAAAAAAAAAAAAATACTACCTACAGTCACCTGAGCCTTCAGCAATTTGTGATGTTTTTACTTGTGGAGAAGGTCTTGCCTTAATATTGATGGCTACTAACCATTCAGGGTGTTGGTTACTGAAGGTTGGGGTTGCTGTGGTAATTCCTTAAAATAAGACAGCAGTGAAGTTTGCCGCATCAGTTAACACTTCCTTTACTAAAGATTTCTCTGTAGCATGTGATGATTTCTGATAGTATGTTACCCACAATCGAACTTCTTTCAAAATTGGGGTCAGTTCTTTCAAAACCCTGCCACTGCTTTCTCAGGTAAATTTATGTAATATTCTAAATCCTTTGTTGTCATTTTGACATCTTCACCAGGAGTAGATTCCTTCTCAATAAACCACTTTCTTTGCTCATCTATGTAAAGCAACTTCTCATCTGTTTTATCAAGATATTGCAGCAATTCAGTAACATCTTTAGGCTCAACTTCTAATTATAGTTCTCTTGCTATTTCTCCTACATCTGTAGTTTGCTTCAAGAATTGAAGTCTTGACCACTCAAAGTCATCTATGAGAATTGTTATCAACTTCTTCCAACCTCCTGTTAAGGTTGCTGTTTTCACACAGTCACCAGTGTTATTAATGACATTTTGAATATTGAATCTTTTCCAGAAGGTTTTTAATTGACTTTGCCCAGATCCATCAAAGGAGTCTTTTTTGTGCCAGTTATAGACTAATGAAATTTATTTTTTAAATAAGAGGTGAAAGTTGAAATCATTCCTTAATCTGTGGACTGCAGAATGGATGTTGTGTTAAACATAGAAAACATTAATCTCCTTGTGTGTTTCCATCAGAACTTTTTGGTGACTAGGTGCTTTTTCAATGAGCAATAGTATTTTGAAAGGAATCTTTTCTTCTGAGCACTAGGTCTCAACAGTAGGCTTAAAACATCAGTAAATGGGCAGCGCTCATAGTTCAGTGGGTAGGATGCTGGCCACATATACCGAGACTGGCAGTTTCGAACCCGGCCTGGGCCTGCTAAAAAAACAATGACAACTGCATCAACAACAACAACAAAAATAGCCGGGCATTGTGTGGGCACCTGTAGTCCCATTTACTTGGGAGGCTGAGGCAAGAGAATCGCTTAAGCCCAAGAATTAGAGGTTGCTGTGAGCTGTGAGGCCCTGGCACTCTACCAGGGCCACAAAGTGAGACTCTATCTCAGTAACAAACAAACAACAACAAAAGACATTCAGTAAACATGTAAATGCTATAAACATATGTGCTCAAGTTTTGTTGTTCCATTTATAGAGCATGGGTAGGCAGGTAGATTTAGCATTTTTTTTTTTTAGAGACAGAGTCTTACTTTGTTGCCCATAGTAGAGTGCCATGGAGTCACAGCTCACAGCAACCTCCACCTCTTGGGCTTAGGCAGTTCTCTTGCCTCTGAGCCTCCTCAGTAGCTGGGACTACAGGTGCCCGCCACAACACCTGGCTATTTTTTTGTTGCAGTTTGGCCAGGGCCAGGTTTGAACCTGCCACCCTTAGTATGTGGGGCCAGCGCCCTACTCACTGAGCCACAGGTGCTGCCCAGATTTAGCATAATTCTTTTGTTTTTTTTTTTTTTTTTTTTGTAGAGACAGAGTCTCATTGTACCACCCTCGGTAGAGTGCCGTGGCGTCACACGGCTCACAGCAACCTCCAGCTCTTGGGCTTACGTGATTCTCTTGCCTCAGCCTCCCGTGCAGCTGTAGCATAATTCTTAAGGGCCCTGGGATTTCTTACTATGGTAAATGAATATTGGCTTCAACTTGAAATCACAAGCTGCATTACTTCCTAACACAAGTCAGTCTGTCCTTTGAAATTTTGAAGCCAGACATTGACTTCTTTTCTCTAGCTATGAAAATCTGACATAACATCTTCCACTATAAGGCTGCTTTGTCTGCATTGAAAATCTGTTATTTAATGTAACCCCTTCCATTAATTATCCTAGCTGGGGTGTTCTGAGTAATTTGCTGTATCTTCTGTATCAGCACTTTCTGTTTCACTTTCTGTTTCTGTACTTTATTTTATAGAAAAGGCTTCTTTCCTTAATTCTCATGAACTAGCCTCTGGTATCTTTTTACTATTCCTCTGCAGCTTCTTTACTTCTCTTAGCCTTCACAGAATGAAAGAGAGTTAGGTCCTTCCTTTGGATTGGGCTTTGGCTTAAGGGAATGCTATGGCCAGTTTGAAGTTCTACCTGGACCACTAAAGCTTTCTTCACATCAGCAACAAAACTGTTCTGCTTTATCATTCATAGGTTCAGTGAAGTAGCACTTTTATTTTCCTTCAGAGCTTAACCTTTGCATTCATAACTTGTTTAACTGGTGGAGAAAGCCTAACTCTTGGCCTAAAGTGAGAGATGTGCAACTCATTCACTTGAACACTTAGAGGTCATTGTAGAGTTATTAATTATCCTAATTTCAATATTGTGACTCAGGGAAAAGGGAGGCCCAGGAAGAGGGAGAGAGACAGGGGAACAGTTGATGGAGCAGTCAGAATACACTACATTTATCAGTTAAGTTTGCTGTCTTACTCAGGTGTGGTTTATGGTGCCCCAGAACAATTAACAAAGTAACATCAAAGATCACCAATTACAGATCATTATAACAGATGCATTACCAAAATGTGACACAGAGACAAAAAGTGAGCATATATTGTTGAAAAAAAAAAAAAACTGGGCACAGTGGCATGTGCCTGTAGTCAGAGCTAGTCAGAAGGCTGGGATAGGAGGATTGCTTGAGCCCAAGAGTTCTGGTCTATAATACACCATATTGATTGGATGGTCCTACTGAGTTTGGCATCAGTCTGGTGACCTCCAGGGAGCTGGAAACCACCAGATTGCCTAAGGAGGAGTGAACTGGCCCAGATCAGATACAGAGCAGCTCAAAATTCCTGTGCTGATCAATATTGAGATCAGGCCTGTGAATAGCCACTGCATTTCAGCCTTTTACCTCATCTCAAAAAAAAAAAAAAAAAGGAAAGGAAAAAATGGTATTGATTGATTTGCTGAAACTGGGATTGTTACAGACCTTCAATTTGTAAAACTGTAATATCTGCAAAGCTCAATAAAGTAAAACATAGTAAAACAATGTTTGCTTGTATTGCTTCAATTAAGAAAAGGAGAAAAAAGAAATATAAAGTGGCCCAGTGTGTAATTTTATTTTTGAATGAACATGAATGGTTGATGGAGGCATTACATTTTTTCTTTGTTCATTTGTTTTGTTTGCTTAATTTCTGTTAAATCATAACTACATTTATGGGGTACAATGTAATGATTTGATATACAATGTGTTCATTTGTTTTATAGGGCTTTTACCTTTGCAGTCATCATCCTTTTATGGTAGCAGAACTGGATCCAAGGACTACTCATCTGGTGTCACTAACTTAGACAGGTAAACATTGGTTATGTGCTTTGTGAAAGACTTATGAAACTCTTGTTTTCAGAATATCGCATGATTGAATAGGCTGTGCATTGTCCTATATTTGATATACCAATTTAAAATAACAAAGTTGATGACAATTATAGAATCATAATATTTTAGGTAGAAAGTACTCTAGAAATGTTTTGGTTTGATCGCCCTCTTTTTTTTTTTTAATTTTTTATCAAATGAGTAAACTAAGGTCTAGGAAGATTTGTCCTGAGACCACAGTTTGTGACTGTCAGTGCTATCAGGTTCTAGACCAGTATATTTTCCATTATACTAAGTGATGAACACACTAATGTCTCTCCCCTGAGACATTTTCATGTTGTCTTTGTTGCCTATGTATTTGTTAAGAAAAATCATTAGCAAAGAAATTGTAAAAGTATATTCAAAAATCTAAGTATTTTAAAAATTCCTTCATGTAGCTAATAAGCACATGTGGTAGAAAATTAAAAAGATAATGTATGTATGCAATGAAAAGGAGATCTGTTTCTCTTTCCTACTTCCTAGTTTTATTTTGCCCGTTTTAGAAGCATCCATTGTTACCAGTATTTTTCCAGGGTTATTCTCTGTATGGAAATACATTTTGATAGTTTTTATCAAATGAGCATGTGGTAGGATTAAAAGCAGAGAATTAATAAAATATTAAACAATACAAAGTATAGGAATGGAGAAGAGTACAGGGAAATTGAAACATTTGAAGTTCCTTTTCTTGTTTGAGAGGAAGCCACAGTTAAGTAGACACATTAAAAGGTACAAATGACTTCCATTCTGGACAAGATAGAGTAACGGGGACTGGATTTACCTTCCTTCTTGCAATGGCTAATAACCTGAACAAAATATATGAAACAATGGTTCTCAAGACATTGGACATCAGGTAGTAAGGGACAGTGATCTATAAGAGATGGGAAACAAATGACTGTACAACTCACTTCTTGGAAAGTTCCCAAGCCACAGCACAAGGTGGTGGTGAAAGGTGGGGGGGAAGGAGGGGACTAGGCAGAACCCTGTTCTCTTCCTGAGTTGAAGAAATGGAGCTAGTATACTAGATGTGAAAGCTTCATGGAGAAAAAAATTGCAGAGATCTCAAGAGAGTCTTTCAGGAGTATTCAGTTGAGTGCTGATCAGCATGTGTGGGTTAGGAAAGTAGCCACAGTTAGGGGAGGAACCACTCAGAATGATCTAAGGACACTTGGAGTTCAATGAGTTATGCATAGTTTGTTCCTGACAACAGCAAACAAGTATACTTGTTAGGAAGGAAGAACTATCCCTTGAGTTATTGCTGCTGTGGTTCAACATAACAGATATTAAAAGTAAAACCCAAAAAGATTAAACTGTTTCCAGGTAACTTAACCAGGTAACATTGTAGAACAAAATTTAAGAATTTTCATAGATACCAGAAATACACATTATCTGTCAAGGTAAAAATCACCTGGCATCCAAGAAAACATTACGAGGCAAACAGGAAAAAAAAAATCCTTGAGAAAAATCAAGCACTGAATCAGAGATGACAAATTATAAAATTAGTAGATAAGGATATTAAGACAGTTATTAAAACAGTATTTCAACTTTTCAAAAAGATAGAGGAAAGATTGACTACATGGACTAGAGACATGGAAGATACGTTGTTTAAAAATTAAAATTCTGGGGCCGTGCCTGTGGCTTAGTGAGTAGGGTGCCGGCCCCATATATGGAGGGTGGCAGGTTCAAACCCGACCCCGGGCAAACTGCAACAACAACAACAAAAAAATAGCTGGGCTTTGTGGTGGGCAGGTACCTGTAGTCCCAGCTACTCAGGAGGCTGAGGCAAGAGAATCGCCTAAACCCAAGAGCTGGAGGTTGCTGTGAGCTGTGATGCAATGGCACTCTACCGAGAGCAACAAAGTGAGACTCTGTCTCAAAAAGAAAAAAAAAAAAAATTAAATTCTGGAGATGAAACCTACAGTGTGATTTGAAAAATACATTGTATAGTACTAAACAGCAGATTAGATATTGCAAAAGAGTAGTGGATTTAAAGACAATAGAAACCATCCAGTATGAAGCAGAGGGTAAAAAAAGGCTAAGAAAAATTAGCAGAGTATCCATCAGCTAAGGAGCAATTTAAGGTGACCAAATATATGTGTACTTTAGTGTCCCTAAAGGAAAGGAGAAAAAAGGTAGGACAAAAAAAAATTTGAAGTATAGATGATCTTACACTTAAGATGGTTCAATGATTTTTTCACTTTGCATCCTAAGCTAAATCATCATAAGTCCAGGTGTTCCTCCACTTTGGATACGGATATGACACATCTTGTATCCCTCTCCTAAGAGGAGGAATACCTTGACTTATGATGTTTAATTTAGGATTTTTCAACTTTATTATGGGTTTTATTGGGTATTAAATTTATTTTTTACTTAACAGTATTTTCACCTTCGATAGATTTATCAGGATATAATGGAGGATCATCTGTAATGGCTAGAAGTTTTTCAAGTTTGATAAATACTATGAAACCACAGATGAAAGAAGCTTAATGAAACATAAAACTGCAGCAAGTACATTATGGTTAAAATGCATAGGACCAGGCTGGGTGCAGTAACTCAAACCTGTAATCCCAGCACTTTGGGAGGCCAAACCAGGAGGATCTCTTGAGGCTCGGAGTTTGAGATCAACCTGGATAACACAATAAGACCCCCATCTCTATCAAAAAATTTTCTTTTAAATTAACTGGCTGTAGTGGTGACATATGCCTGTGATCCTTGCTACTCAGGAGGCTAAGGTGGAAGGATCACTTGAGTCCAGGAATTGGAGGCTACAGTGAGCTATGACTAGACAACAGCATTGCAGCCTAGGTGACAGAGTGAGAACCTGACTCTAAAAAACAAAAAGAATAAACAAGTCCAAAAAGGGCTTAAAATCAGTGATAAAGAGAAAGATGATAGAGGAAAAAAAGATGCATTAAGTACAGAGGAACAAAAATAAGGATGGACATTAGATTTCTCATTGGAAGCAATATAGGCTAGTAGACAATGGCACATCTTTTTATTATTTTTTTTTGTAGAGACAGAGTTTCACTTTATTGCCCACGGTAGAGTGCCGTGGCATCACACAGCTCACAGCAACCTCCCACTCCTGGGTTTAGACGATTCCCTTGCCTCAGCTTCCCCAGTAGCTGGGACTACAGGCCTGCCACAACGCCTGGCTATTTTTTTGTTGCAGTTTGGCTGGGGCTGGGTTTGAACCCGCCACCCTTGGTATATGTGGGGCTGGGGCCCTGCCCACTGAGCCACAGGCACTGCCTACAGTGGCACATCTTTCATTACAAGGAAGAAAAAAATCAGCCTTGAATTCTTTATCCAGATTTGATGAGGCATAATTTTAAGATGGTCAAGGGAGCCATCTTGATCTTTTTCCTATGAGTTACTCCTATGATTATATTAATCAGAAAGGGAGATATCTGAGTGGGGCCAGTCTAATCATGCCCTTTAAAAGTGGAGTGTTTTCTCTAATGATTGCAGAAGATGAATTCGGAGAATTTGAAACATGAAATAGACTCAGTGTACCATTGATAGCTTTGAGTGTGGAAGGGGCCACATGTCAGGGAAAACAGCCTCTAAATAGAGCAGCCCTTGGCTGATAACCTACAGGGAAATCAGATCTCAGTTTTTCAGCCATGGGGAACTGAATTCTGCCAATATCTTGAGTGAGCTTGAGAGTGAATTCTTCCCACCAACCTCCAAATTAGAGCCCTGCCCAGCCAATTGACACCTTGATTTCAGTCTGTGGAACCCTAAGCAAAGAATGCATCTGAACCTGTCTGGACTTCTGACCAGACTGGTTTATAACACTCTTCTTATCTGAGATAAGAGATGAGATGGTACAAGCCACTACATTTATAGTAATTTGTTATTTGGAAATAGAAAATTGATGTGTATTTTGGTACCTAGAAGTAAAGTGCAGTTATAACAAATACCTAAAAATGTGCAAGTAGGTGTGGCACTGAATAGTAATCTGAGTCTAGGAGGGGAGGTGTTTGAGAATTTTGAGGAGCATGATAAATTGCTTTGAAAGGCATGTTAGTAGAAATGTGGACATTGAGAACATGTTAGTAGAAATGTGGACATTGAGAACACTCTATGAATGCTCAGAAGAAAGTGAGGAATGTGCTTTTGGCAACTGGAGGAAGGGGACTCTTGTTATTTAGTGGCAGAAAGCATAATGGGATTGTCTCCTACAACAAAATAAGGATGACATTAGATTTCTCAATGGAAACACTACAAGCTAGCAGATAATGAAAATATTTTTCAAAACTTAAGTGAAATAAAGACTTTTTCAGTCACAGAAAAACTATAAAAATTTATATCACCAATACCAGATAAAAACCTAGTTACATAAAGGACTGGAAAACAGAAGCACCCGAAATGGTAACATGGGTAAATATAAAGATGTTTAAGTAATTAGAGAAAACATCTTTTTTCTGATTACTTAAACATCTTTAAAAGATTACTGTCTAAAGTAAAAATTATAAAAATGTCAGAGTAAAACTATAACAAGGCTAGACACAGTGGCTAATGCTTGTAATACTAGCATTCTGGGAGGCCAAGACAGTATGACATTAGATTTCTCATTGGAAACACTCAAGTCATTACTTGAGCTCAGGAATTCGAGACCAGCCCAAGCAAGAGCAAGACCCTGTCTCTATTAAAAACAAAGAATGAGGGCGGCGCCTGTGGCTCAGTCGGTAAGGTGCCAGCCCCATATACCGAGGGTGGCGGGTTCAAACCTGGCCCCGGCCAAACTGCAACCAAAAAATAGCCGGGCGTTGTGGCAGGTGCCTGTAGTCCCAGCTACTTGGGAGGCTGAGGCAAGAGAATCACTTAAGCCCAGGAGTTGGAGGTTGCTGTGAGCTGTGTAAGGCCACGGCACTCTACCGAGGGCCATAAAGTGAGACTCTGTCTCTACAAAAAAAAAAAAAAACAACAAAGAATGCCAGGCGGTGCCTGTAGCTCAATGGGTAGGGCACCGGCCACATACACCGAGGCTGGCGGGTTCAAACCAGGCCAGGTTAACAACAATGACAACTGCAACAAAAAAATAGCTGGGCGTTGTGGCAGGCACCTGTAGTCCCAGCTACTTGGGAGGCTGAGGCAAGAGAATCACTTAAGCCCAAGAGTTTGAGGTTGCTGTGAGCTGTGACACAATAGCACTCTACCGAGAGCAACATAGTGAGACTCTGTCTCAATAAATAAATAAAGTATGACAAAAAGAACATAAGGAGTGGGAAGGGAGAAATGAAGTAAACTCTTGTCATGTTTATACACTAATATCCTACCACAATTCCTAAAATAAGCAGTTTTAGCTAACAAGACAGAAAGGTAATAAAATTGAATTATAAGAAAAAAGTCAAAAAGCAGAGAAAAAGAAAAAGGGGAATCAAGAACCAAATAACAGGGTGCCACCTGTGGCTCAGTGAATAGGGTGCCAGCCCCATATACCCAGGGTGGCAGGTTCAACCCAGCCCCGGCCAAACTGCAACAACAAAAAAAATAGCCAGGCATGGGGTGGGCACCTGTAGTCCCAACTGCTCGGGAGGCGAGGCAAGAGACTCGCTTAAGCCCAAGAGCTGGAGGTTGCTGTGAGCTGTGAAACTACGGCACTCTACCGAGGGTGACAAAATGAGACTCTGTCTCTTTAAACAAACAAACAAAAAAGAACAGTGTTTTCAGTCTTTTTGATCTCATGGCACACTTTAAACACTTGAACCTATAATCTCTGTGGAACACTTAAATTATGTTGATCAAAACAAAAAGAGTACAAAGAGAATATATTCATTGTGTTTTGAACTTCTTTTGAAAATAATTTAATTAACTATCTTTAAAAATTTTCAGGGCATACCAAAGATCCTCTGAAAGCAAAACAGTTAAAAATCACTGACTTAGAATAAGGAATATTAAAGTTGTAATGCCCTTAGACATACAGAAGTTTCATATTTTGAAGTTCATTGTGTCTTTTTTGTTGCTTATGATTTTGGTGTCACCTAAGAATTCATTGCCAGTCAAGGTCAAGACAATTTACCCATATACTTCAGATTTGGGGGATTTTGGAATGTTTATATTATATTCATCAATTGAGCATCCCTTATCCCAAAATCCAAAATGTTCCAATGAGCATTTCCATTGAGTGTCATGTCATTGTTGAAAAAGTTTTGAATTTTGGAACATTTTTGTTTTGGCATTTTCAGATTAGGAATACTCAACCTTTATTAAGAAAGTGAAAAGCCAGCCTATAGCATGGGAGGAAGTATGTCTGGTAAGGGTCTGTTATTCTGAATATATTAAAAAACTCAGAACCCAATAACAGAAAGATAACTGAGTTTTAAAAAGGGGGTGGTGGTTCATGCCTGTAAACCTGGGAGGCTGAGGTGGGTGGAGTGCCTTAGCAAGAGGGAGACCCCCATCTCTAAAACATAATAGCCCAGCATTGTGGTGGGCACCTGTAGTCCCAGCTACCAAGGGTAACAAAATGAGACTCTATTTCCAAAAATAAAAAAGGGCAAAGGATCTGAATAGACATTTCTTCAAAGAGAAATCCTGTATAAATAACCAACAAGTGTGTGAAGAGATATTTTCATCCTTTAGGGAATGCAAATCAATGAGATGCCACTCCACGTTCACTGGCTATCATTTGTGTGTGTGTGTGTGTGTGTATAAAAAGGTGTTGACAGAATGTGAAGAAATTGGAACCCTTGTACATTGCTGGTGGGAATTGGGATCGTGATTGATTCAATGATTCCTGAAATAGTTTGGTGGTTTCTCAAAAAGTTAAACATACAGTTACCATATGACCCAGCAATTTTGCTTATATATATATATATACACACACACACATATATATCTCCAAAAGAATAGAATACAGACATTCAAATAAGTACTTATACATGAACATTAATAACATCACTGTTCACAATGCCAAAAAATAAGAGCAACCCAAATGTCCATCAACTGATGAGTAGATAAACAAATTATTGTATATACATTCAAAGAAATACTATTCAACCATTAAAAGGGAATGAGCTACTGATACCATGCTATGATGTGAGTGAAGCTTGAAAACATGCCAAGTAAAAGAAGCCAAACACAAATATCCACATATTATATGACTTTATTCTTAGGAAATTCCAGAATCTTTAGAGTTAGAAGGTAGATAGTGATTGCTTATGGCTCGGGTAAGGTATGGGAGGATATGAGCTGGCATTGGTTAATGGATATGGGTTTCTTCTTGAGGTGTTGGAAAATGTTCTAAGGGCGGCACCTGTGGCTCAGTGACTAGGGCGCCAGCCCTAGCCAAACTGCAACAAAAAATAGCTGGGTGTTGTGGTGGGTGCCTGTAGTCCCCAGCTACTTGGGAGGCTAAGGCAAGAGAATCGCCTAAGCCCAAGAGCTAGAGGTTGCTGTGAGCTGTGATGCTACAGCATTCTACTGAGGGTGACAAAGTGAGACTCTGTCTCTTAAAAAAACGAAAAATGTTCTAAAATTGACTGATGTGATGGTTTAACAACTCTGTTAATATACTAAAAACCACTGAATTGTACACTGTAAATGGGTACATTGTATGATATGTGAATTATATCTTTGTAAAGCTGTTTTAGAAAAACATCAAGTGAAGTATCTTTACTTGCATCTAAAAATGTTGGAAAACAGTTTAAGTGAATCAGGAAGTATGAACACTTGACATTAATAAGAAATCACTTAATTTTTTAATATGTGATTTTTTGGTTATGTTTTTAAAGAAAGGATTTTTTTAGGAATGTATACTGTTGTAAATAAAATATTTTGTTTTTGATTCTTTATAAAATAATGTAGGGTAGGTATACAGATGAAATAAGATTACCCACATGTTGATTACCAGTTGAATCCTTAAATGAATGGGTTTTTTTCTCTTTAATTTTTAATTTTTTTTTTTTTTTTGAGACAGAGTCTCACTCCTATGCCCCGGGTAGAGTACTATGGCACCATAGCTCACAGCAACCTCGAACTCATGGGCTCAAGCTATCCTCTTGCTTCAGCCTCCCCAGTAGTTGGGACTACAGATGACTGCCACAGTGCTTGGCTAGTTTTTCTTTTAGTAGAGATAAGGGTCTGACTTTTGCTCAGGGTGGTCTCGAGCTCCTGAGCTCAAGCGACCCTCCCACCTTGGCTTCCCAAAGTGCTAGAAATTATAGGCGTGAGCCACTGTGCCCAGCCAGAAATGGGTAATTTTAATAGAAAATATTGTCTTTCCATTGGACTCAAAAGAATATAACTTTTAAAGAAATTTGAGAATTCAAATTCTTTCCCCTTACTTCTTATTAAGAGTTCCAAACTGAGAAGATTTGGGGGGTAGTTTTAACCAAATCATCATGGGGAAATAGGCAAATCTACATAACTAATTTAGGAATTTAATAAAACCTTGTAATAGCAGTATAGGAAGAGAAAAATATAGATCATTTTCCACATATGAACACAGAAAAACTTAAAATATTATAGTTGAATCCAATAGTGTATTATACATGCTACTCAGTAACTGAGTAGGGAATATCACAGAAGTGTAAAGTTAACATTAGACTTAATCCAAAAATCTGAAATTCAGAATGCTCAAAACCACTTTGGACTGTAATAGATTTTTAAAATAAGCATTTGATATTTATGGGCTCAGCGCCTGTAGCACAGTGGTTATGGTGCCAGCCACATACACTGATGCTGGAGGGTTCTGACCCTGCCTGGACCAGCTAAACAACAATGACAACTGCAACAACAACAACAACAAAAAAAAAAAAAAAAAAAGTTATCCATTTATGATACCTAATTTTAGTGTACTAGAAACAGGATTTTGTCATTAGTTAAATAAAAAGTTATCTACCCCAAACTTAAATGACATTACAATTAATCATGAAACTTTGACAAGCATTTCCTTTCTTTTTTTTTTAAAGGCTAAATCTCACGCTGTTGCCCTGGGTAAAGTGCCATGGCATCATCATAGCTCACAGCAACCTCCAACTCTTGGGTTCAAGTGATCTTCTCGCCTCAGTTTTTCTATTTTTGGTAGAGATGGGGTCTTACTCTTACTCAGGTTGGCCTCAAATTCCTGAGCTCAAGCAATCCACCAGCCTCGCCTCCCTTTGAAAATACTTCTCAAAATTTTACCGTTAATTGTAATGATTAATTGTAATCCTCACCTCCCAGAGTGCTAGGATTATAGACATGAGCCATTGCGCCTGCCCCTGAGAAGTATTTTTATCAGAGTCAAGAACAGGATGACATTATCGTGAAGTTCATAGCCAATGTAAATCAGACAACAAAATGAAATATAAAGGTTTGGGGATTAGAAAAGGAAAAACAGAATTGTCGTAATGTATAGACAGTATAATTTATTAAATATAAAACACTAAGAAGCATCAGAAATTATTAGAACAAATAAAAGTGCTCAATAAGGTTCCTATAACACAAGATCAACTTACAAAATGTAGAGTCTTCCTAAATTTGAACAATAATAAAGTTTTAAATGTAACAGAAAAGAACATACAATTTAAGTATCCCTAATTCAAAAATCTGAAATTCAAAATGCTCTAATGGGTATGACCTTTTATACATCATGCTGGTTTTGTTGTTGTTGTTATTGTTGTTTTGTTTTTGAGACAGTCTCACTTTGTCTCCTTGGGTAGAGTGCTATAGCATCATAGATCATAGCAGCTTCAGACTCCTGGGTTCCAGCCGATGATCCTCTGGCCTCAGCCTCCGTAGTAGCTGAGACGACAGGTGCTTACTAATGCCTGGCTAGTTTTTCAATTTTTGGTAGAGATGGGGTCTTGCCCTTGCTCAAGCTGGTCTTGAACTCCTGAGCTCAGGAGATCCACCCACCTCAGCCTCCCAGAGTGCTGGAATTATAGGCATGAGCCACTATGCCGGCTCAAAAATTTTCTAATTTTGGAAGATTTAGGATTTCAGGTTTATAGATGAGGGATGCTGAACCATAAGTATAATGCAAATACAGTATTCCAAAAATCTAAAACACTTCTGGTCACAAGCATTTCAGATAAGGCATACTTTTAACCTGTACTGTTTACAGGAGCTACAAAATCAACAGGTTTATAGGAATAAACCTAATAAATAAAATGTGTCACATGTTAATAGAGAAAAGGATAAAAAATTACCAAGGGGCATAAAGGAAGAAAGACTTGGTAAATTCTTAGACAATATGTGTGGATGGAAAAAGCAAAGAATAACCTTTCATCCCAAATTAATATAGCAAAATTGAAGATGGCTCCTGCTGAAGTCTCAAAAAATATGGCCAGGCACAGTGGTTCATGCTTATAATCCTGGCACTTGGGAGATGAAGCTGGGTGGATTGCCTGAGCTCACAAGTTTGAGACCAGCCTGAGTCAGAGTGAGACCTTATATCTAAAAATAGCTGGGTTTTGTGGTGGGTACCTGTGTTCCCAGCGACTTGGGAGGCTGAGGCAAGAAAATTACTGAAGCCCAAGAGTTTGAGGTTGCTGGAAGCTATGACGCCACAGCACTCTACCAAGGGGGACATAATGAGTCTCTGTCTCAAAAAAAAAAAAAAAAAAGGTACTTTATACAGGAACCAGAGAAAATGAATCTTAAACTGTGTTTCATCTAAGATCAAGGCAAATTTGAGAAATAAACTCTGTTTCAAAGAGTAAACTTATAGGCTCAGCACCCATAGCTCAGTGGATAGTGTGCTGGCCACATATACGGGGCTCGTGGGTTCGAACCCAGCCCTGGCCTGCTAACGACAACAATGACAACTACAACAAAAAAATAGTCGGGCATACTGGAGGGAGCCTGTAGTCCCAGCTACTTGGGAGCCTGAGGCAAGAGAATTGCTTAGGCCCAGGAGTTTGAGGTTGCTGTGAGCTGTGACACCACGCACTCTCCTGAAGGTGACATAGTAAGGCTCTGTCTCAAAAAAAAAAAGAATAAACTTACAAGACTAGCCAAGATAATTTTGAGAGACAGAGTTGTACGATGTCACCCTCCATAGAGTGTGGTAGCATCACAGCTCACAGCAACCTCAAACTCTTGGGCTTAAGGGATTCTCTTGCCTCAGCCTCCCAAGTAGCTGGGACTACAGGCGCCCACTTCAATGCCCGGCTTGTTGTTTTGTTGTCATTGTTGTTTGGCAGGCCTGGGCTGGATTCAAGCCCCTCAGCTCTGGTGTATGTGGCTGGTGCCCTGGCTGCAGAGCTACCGGCGCTGAGTCGAAAATTATAGTTTTCAAGTACATTGGCTGAACTGGAAGAGACTGCTGAGAGACCAAGCAGGCTTTTGAACATTCGCATGTATAAGAGGACAATTTGACTAGGACCTACCAATGCAGTGAGCCTGGTTGCATTACTTATGTTTCGTTGTGAGCTAAAGGGCTCCACCTGGGAGTAAGGGTGAACTAGTGAACTAGGAGTGATCCAGCCTTTCTGTGGGCCCAGAAATACAATTCTGGGGTTTTGTTTTGTCTTTCATTTCTTCATCAGACCATTTTAAATGACCACTTAAGAAAAAGGCAATTAATTTTAGTTATGGACTGAAAATTTTCTGTGGACCCCTTTTGGTAAGATTAAGAAAACCTCAGCACCAAAATCGGATTAAATAATCAGAAGTTACTAGTATCCTAGACGAGTGACAAAATAAAATGTACTAAAAATATTCTCTCTGGAGGAAAACATTATCCTATCCCTTGACATTTTTAAAATTCTAGGATGTAGGGCGGCGCCTGTGGCTCAGTGAGAAGGGCGCCAGCCCCATATGCCGAGGGTGGCGGGTTCAAACCCAGCCCCGGCCAAACTGCAACAAAAAAATAGCCGGGCATTGTGGCTGGTGCCTGTAGTCCCAGCTGCTCGGGAGGCTGAGGCAAGAGAATCGTGTAAGCCCAAAAGTTAGAGGTTGCTATGAGCCATGTGACACCACAGCACTCTACCCGAGGGTGGTACAGTGAGACTCTGTCTCTACAAAAAAAAAAATTCTAGGATGTACATTTTTTCACATTTAGTGTTTGAAATTAATTTACTGCTGGGAGGCAGTTGTAACTTAATTGTCTTTACACACCAATAGCGTGGTTGTCATTTCTGGTGGTGCTACTGGAAAACCATAGTCTTTCATTTCTTCCGTCAGACCATTTTAAATGACCACTTAAGAAAAAAGCAATGAGGGCGGCCCCTGTGGCTCAGTCAGTAAGGCGCCGGCCCCATATACCAAGGGTGGCGGGTTCAAACCCGGCCCCGGCCAAACTGCAACCAAAAAATAGCTGGGCGTTGTGGCGGGCGCCTGTAGTCCCAGCTACTTGGGAGGCTGAGGCAAGAGAATCGCTTAAGCCCAGGAGTTGGAGGTTGCTGTGAGCTGTGTGAGGCCACGGCACTCTACTGAGGGCCATAAAGTGAGACTCTGTCTCTACAAAAGAAAAAAGCAATGAATTTTAGTTATTGTCTGAAAATTTTCTGTGGACCCCTTTTGGTAAGATTAAGAAAACCTCAGCATCAAACCTTGTCAAATGAGTGTCATAGGTTTGAAAGAAAAGTCCCAGAGATATAAGGAAATACTATTTAGAAATGTAACATTACCTTTGTTTTTAGTAACACAGGCAGCAATATTGTCTGAAAGAACTGAAAATCTGTGGTCTTGAGTGGAAAAATGATTCAGAAGATTCAGTGAGTTATCAAAAATACTTTAACCAGTTTTACTTATTTCCTTTTTGCCTAAAAGCAGTATAATAAGAATATAAGTCTAGTTCTAAAAAAGCTTCTGGTGAGTAAGAAGTAAGAATTCTAAGCCATAGAAATTATGATGTACTTTGGTTGGTATTTTTTTTTTTTTTAGTGATACATAAATGATAGGTCTTATAATTGGTTCTATCTTATGTTTGATGAAATATTTGATGTCCAGGTATGTAAGAAGACAAGACAACTTGGATCCTTACTATAAGAAGTGGTTTAGATCATCAGTGAACCACAGGGCTCTAGATATTTGGAATTAATGAGCCAGAGATTATAAAAGAACAACATGACATCAAAGGAAAAAAATAAAATTTATGCAGAAATCATGAAACTATAACTTATCATAGATTTGAAAAGAATCAAATAGAAAATCCAGAAGTGAAAAATACAAAAATCAAAATTAAATCTTTTAAATTTTTTCACCGTATAAAACACAGTTTAGGTTGGAATTAGTGATCTGAAAGACTGGAAAAAATAGTACATATAGGGGAGGGTAAGAGGCATAATATAGTGAGAAGTTCTGATGTACCTCATTAAAGTCTATAAAGAGAGAAGGGATGGCTCAGTGCCAGCCACATACACCAAAGCTGGCAGGTTCGAACCCAGCCCAAACCAGCTAAACAACAATGACAACTGCAACAGAAAATAGCCGGGCATTGTGACGGGCCCCTGTAGTCCCAGCTACTTGGGAGGCTGAGGCAACAGAATCACTTGAGCCCAAGAGTTTGAGATTGCTGTGAGCAATGACACCACGGCACTCTACCGAGGGTGACATAGTAAGACTCTGTCTCAAAAATAAATAAATAAATAAAAATAAAAAAAGAGAGAAAGGGGCGATGGGCTAAGACATGGATTTGAAGTATTGGCTGAGAACTTTCCTAAAGTGATAAAATCAGACCATATTTAAGAAGCCAAATATATGCCAAGCAGGGTAAAGAAAAAACCCACCCATAGGCATGTCATAGTGAAACTAAAGATGAAGAGAAAATGTCAAAGGCAACCAGGAGAAAATATTGCCCTCAAAAGGAGCAAAAGTATCTGCTGGTCTTCTACAATAGCAGTTGTGGAAGCCGTAAGAGAATAGTAGAATGTGATCTTCAATATGCTGAAATAAAACAATTGAGAATTTTATTTGAAGGGAAAATATCCTGTGATTTCAGAATGAAGATGAAGTACCAGACAGACTAAAAACAGGTTACCCATGAATATGTACTAAGGAAATGGTTAGTTAAGGGTAGTTTTTCAGCTGATAGAAAGTGAATTCAATTAAAAGCTTGGAGCTAGGCTGGGTGCTGTGGCTCACACCTTTAATCCTAGTACTCTGGGAGGCCAAGATGGGTGGATTGCTTAAGCTCATGAGTTCAAGACTAGCCTGAGCAACAGTGACACAATGAAAAACTGAGGCAAGAGGATCTCTTTAGCCCAAGAGTTTAAGGTTGCTGTGAGCTGTAATGCCACAGCACTCTACCCAGGGTGTCAAAATGAAACTCTGTCAAAAAGAAGAAAAAAAGGGTTGGAGCTGCAGGAAAGAATGAAGAGCAACAAAATACAGTAGAAAGTCTGTAAGATGAGAGGGACTATAACAAACTGGTCAACATACAGAGGTGGTCAATAAGGAACTAGGCCTTAGTATATGTAGTACATGTCTGGCCTGTGAAAATTAGGTCAACTTAAGGAGGTGGTCAACTATGCAGGTTCTACTGTAGTTAATATATAATAAACTCTATTGTACAAAGTGATAGTAACATCTTGGGTTTAAATGACAACAGTAGAATATAAGCTAGAGGTGAAGAAGAACACAAAATAACTAAATGAAGTTAAATCGTACCTAGTTGTTTCATTGTCCAGGATCAAGATAAAAGAATCAGTAAGTTTAGACTTTCATCCATCAAAAATGTGCAAGTACACAAATAATAATACTCTAATTAGTAAATTTGTTTCTCACAGGGGTTTGGTACCTCATGTGTGTACTTGCATTAAGTAAGTAAAAATAATAAATAGATAAGTAGATAATAAGTAGATAATAAAATCCAGGCTTAACACTGTGAAAGAATGAAAAAAAAAAAAGGAGAGAGAGAGGACTAGTATGAACCCTGGGTGCTGGATTGGAATTACAGGTATCAGTAAAAACTCAGGATGTTTTATACACACACACACACGCACGTGCCTTTGGTGCCCAGACTCTAGTTTCTAACATAGTTAAATAAGAGAAACTACGACTCGTTGAACTAATGGTTGATTCCAGGACTGGGGCAGGGGAAAATGCAAAATGTGTCTATAACATCTTGTGGTGCCAGAAAATAAAGATGTGCAGAAGAAAGTCTGAGTAAATGTCCAAAGAACACAGGAGCCAACCAGAAGAGCCACCAGTGGCCAATACTAGAATAATTCTAGTTAAAAATAATGAATATATTGGATTAAAAACATAGGGAAAAAGTAAATATCCAGGAGTTTATACTAAAATGTATGAATGAACAGAGAATGGATAGCTTTCTCTTACAGAATTCCAATTAAGAATGTTAACAGAACCAGGACAGGCGCAGTGGCTCACACCTGTAATCCTAGCACTCTGAGAGGCCAAGGTTATGGGTGGACTGCCTGAGCTCAGGAGTTGGAGACTAGCCTAAGCAAGAGTGAGACCCTGTCTCTAAAAGTAGCCAGGTGTTGTGGTGGGCCTTGTAGTCCCAGCTACTCGGGAGGCTAAGGTAAGAGGATCATATTAGCCCAAGAGTTTGAGGTTGCTGTGAGCTATGACCCCATGACACTCTACCTAGGGTGACAAAGTAAGAGTCTGTCTCAAAAAGAAAAAAATATTGGCTCAGTGGTTAGGGCACTGGTCACGTACACTGGGGCTGGCGGGTTTGAACCTGGCCTGGGGCTGCTAAACAATAATAACTATAACAAAAAAAATAGCCAGCATTGTGGTGGGCACCTGTAGTCCCAGCTACTTGGAAGGCTGAGGCAAGAGAATTGCTGAAACCCGAGAGTTTGAGGTTGCTGTGAGCTGTGACTCTACGGCACTCTACCAAGGACACCAAAGAGAGACTCTGTCTCAAAAAAAAAAAGTTGAAGGATTGTGGGAATAAAAAGTTACCATTAGTGGGCGGCACCTGTGGTTCAGTGAGTAGGACGCCGGCCCCATATACTGAGGGTGGTGGGTTCAAACCCATCCCCGGCCAAACAATAAAAAAAATAGCGGGGTGTTGTGGTAGGCACCTGTAGTCCCAGGTACTCAGGAGGCTGTGGCAAAAGAATCTCCTAAGTCCAACAGCTGGAGGTTGCTGTGAGCTGTGACGCCATGGCACTCTACTGAGGGCAAAAAAATGAGACTCTATCTCTTAAAAAAAAACAAAAATTACCATTAGGCAAATACCATAGTAATAATTATAGACAAAATCCATCACTGGATGCTAAAATTAATGGACAAAAGTTTGATGAGAAACAAGGTATTTGTATAGTCTCCTAGATTTTTTTTTTTTTTTTTTTTTTTGGAGACAGAGTCTCACTATGTTGCTCTGGGTATAGTGCTGTGGCAGCACAGCTCACAGCAACCTCAAACTCTTAGGCCTAAGCAATTCTTTTGCTTCAGCCTCCCAAGGAGCTGGGACTACAGGTGCCTGGCACAATGCCTGGCTATTTTTTTTGTTGCAGATGTCATTATTGTATAGCTGGCTTGGGCCAGGTTTGAACCCGCCAGCCTCAGTGTATGTGGCCGGTGCCATAACCACTGTGCTATGGGTGCCAAGTCATATATTTTTTAATTGCAAAAGAAAAAATAGTAACTTCACAGTGGAGAGACCCAGCAGATATTACCTTAACCAAGTAATCAAAATTAACATCACCAATAATAGGATATTATCATGCACTCTATGATATGATGCACTGAAGAGTTCAGGTCATCGCTTCTCTGTCATTCTTCCCAATTGCATAATTCAATCTACTCATAAGCCATCAAACTCAGAGTAAAGAAGATTCAATAAAATACTTGACCAGTACTCTTCAAAAGTGTCAAAGTCATAAGAAAACAAACACAAGGAACTGTCATAGTTTGAAGAATAAGAAAACATGACAGCCACTTGTACTGTTGGACCCTGGACTAGAAAAAGGACTTTAATGGAAACATTGGTGAAATTTGAATAGTATATGTAGCTTAGTAGTTGATAATATGCATCATTATTAATCTCTTGGTTTTGCTAACTGTACTATGGTTATATTAGGGGAAGCTTGGCGAAGGCCATTCTCTGTATTATTCTTCAAATTTTCTGTAAATAATACTCTTTCAACATTAAAAGTGAGGGGGTAGACGAATCATGGTGTATCCATACAATGGAATACTAATCAGCAATAACAATAATGAACTATTGGTATATGCAACAGTGTAGATGTTATCTCAAAATAATTAGACCGCGTGAAAGAAGCCCCATAAAAAAGTGCATATTGTATGATTCCATCTATATGAAATTCTAGAAAATGTAAGGTAATTTATAGTGACAGAAAACACATCAGAAATTGCCTGGTCATAGAGACAAAGTCATAGGCAGTGAAAAGTAAAAAGGAAAGATCCAAAGGGGTACCAGGATACTTTGGACCCAAAGAATTAAGTTCATCATCTTAATTGTGGTGATAGCTTCATAAGTATATGTATGTCAAAATTTATAAAATTATACACTTTAAATGTGTACATTTTATTATATGATAATTATATTTTGATAAAGTGTTTTTTTTTTTTTTAGTTTTTTTTCTCTCCTTGGAAACCTACAGTCTTTTTTTTTTTTTTTTTTTTTTTGTAGAGACAGAGTCTCACTGTACCGCCCTCGGGTAGAGTGCCGTGGCATCACACGGTTCACAGCAACCTCTAACTCTTGGGCTTACGCGATTCTCTTGCCTCAGCCTCCCGAGTAGCTGGGACTACAGGCGCCCGCCACAACGCCCGGCTATTTTTTTTGTTGTTGTTGCAGTTTGGCCGGGGCTGGGTTTGAACCCGCCACCCTCGGCATATGGGGCCGGCGCCCTACTCACTGAGCCACAGGCGCCGCCCTTGATAAAGTGTTTTTTATTGCATATGTAATTTTAGGATGCCCATTTAAATTTTCTAAAAGAATATACTACTTCCAAACTAACGGGACCAAATGAAATAATATTAAATAGACATTCTAAAAGAAGGCAGGAAAGGAGGGAAAAAGGAACAAATGGAACAAATAGTAAGCAGCATAGAATTTAAGATAAAAACTCAATAATGACATTATGATATAAATATACTAAATCTTATAAAACTTATATAGTTATTTACTTATTTTCTGGTATATTAATCTTGGATATATATTATAGGAATTTATGTAAATATAAATATATTGGCTGAGTAGAGGCTCATGCCTGTAATCGTACCATTCTGGAAGGCTGAGGCAGGAGGATCACTTGAGGTTGGGAGTTCAAGACCAGCCTTAGCAAGTGCAACACCCTGTTGCTCACTACCAAAAAAAAAGTGGCTGGGCATGGGAGTGCTTTCCTGTAGTCCCAGTTATTTGGGAGGCTGATGCAGGATGATCCCTTGAACCCAGGAGTATAAGGTTGCAGTGATCTGTGATGATGCCACTGTACTCTAGCTGGGGCACCAGAGCAAGGCTTTGTCTCAAAAAATACACACACAGGGTGGCGCCTGTGGCTCAGTCAGTAAGGCGTCGGCCCCATATACCGAGGGTGGCGGGTTCAAACCCAGCCCCAGCCAAACTGCAACCAAAAAATAGCCGGGCGTTGTGGCGGGCGCCTGTAGTCCCAGCTACTTGGGAGGCTGAGGCAAGAGAATCACTTAAGCCCAGGAGTTGGAGGTTGCTGTGAGCTGTGTGAGGCCACGGCACTCTACCGAGGGCTGTAAAGTGAGACTCTGCCTCTACAAAAAAAAAAAAAAAATACACACACAATGTTTCAGTTAAAGAGATATACTGGATTTAAAGGGAGAAAAAAATCTATATGCTATAGTAAAGAGAAATAATTATAACAATATAAAGATGCTGAAACATGCATCCAAACTGCAGTAGTATTTAAGGATTTGTAGTAAGGGATAAAACTCATAGCTAATGGTAACTTTTAAGGTATAGGAATGTGGATTATGATTGGGAGGGGGGATTTCAGGGGTTTGACATGAATGGTTGTTTACAAAGCTGTTGCTTTAGGGCGGCACCTGTGGCTCAAAGGAGTAAGGCATCGGCTCCATATACCGGAGGTAGTGGGTTCAAACCTGACCCCGGCCAAAAACTGCAAAAAAAAAATTGTTAAGTTCCACATTTGACTTGTATACATCTTTTTCTTTCTTTCTTTTTTCTTTTTTTTTTTTTTTTTTGAGACAGTCTCACTGTGCCCCCTTCGGTAGAATGCTGTGGCATCACAGCTCACAGCAACCTCAAACTATTGGGCTTAAGCAATTCTCTTGCCTCAACCTCCCAAGTAGCTCAGACTACAGGCCCCCGCCACAACGCCTGGCTATTTTTCTGTTGCAGTTGTCATTGTTGCTTAGCTGGCCTGGGCTGGGTTAGAACCCACCAGTCTCAATGCGTGTGGCTGACGCCATAAACATTGTGCTACGGGCACCAAGCCATATATATCTTTTTCATCTGAATATTTCACAATATTTTTTTTAAAGTAAAAAACTAAACAATAGATAACACATGGTCTAGCCAAACAATGAGTAATTTGAGAGCAGTAATAGGAAAATAAATCATATTCCTGTCTTACAACAGAAAGAAATGTAAACTTCCAAGTGGATTAAAGACCTGCATGTGAGGAAAACAAAATTGAAAACTTTTATTTTTTATTTTTTTATTTTTATTTTTTTTTGTAGAGACAGAGTCTCACTTTATGGCCCTCCGGTAGAGTGCCGTGGCGTCACACAGCTCACAGCAACCTCCAACTCTTGGGCTTACGCAATTCTCTTGCCTCAGCCTCCCGAGCAGCTGGGACTACAGGCGCCCGCCACAACGCCCAGCTATTTTTTCGTTGCAGTTTGACCGGGGCTGGGTCCGAACCCGCCACCCTCGGCATATGGGGCCGGCGCCCTACTCACTGAGCCACAGGCGCCACCCCAAAATTGAAAACTTTTAAGAGAGAATGGGCACGGGTGGCTGATGCCTGCAATCATAGCACTCTGGGAGGCCATGGCACGCGGATCGCCTGAGTTCAGGAGTTCGAGACCAGCTTGAGCAAGAGAGAGCCCCCTCCTCTAAAAATAGCTGGGCATTGTAGCAGGAGCCTGTAGTCCCAGCTACTCAGGAGACTGAGGCAGGAGAATAGCTTCAACCCAAGAGTTTTAGGTTGCTGTGAGCTGTGTTGCCATGGTACTCTACCCAGGGGTAACAAAGTAAGACTGTCTCAAGGAAAAAAAAAAAGAAAACTTTTAAGAGAAAATAAAGAAGACATTTCTGTGACCTTATAACAAAAGATGATTTCTTTATTATTTTTTTTTTTTAAAGACAGAATCTCACTATGTCACCCTGGGTAGAGTGCTGAGGTGGCACAGCTCACAGCAACCTCCAACTCTTAGGCTTAAGCGATTCTGTTGCCTCAGGCTCCCAAGTAGCTGGTACTATAGGCACCCGCTAAAATGCCTGGCAATTTTTTTGTTGTTGTTGCAGTTGTTTAGTTGGCCTGAGTCAGGTTCAAACTTGCCAGCCTTGGTGTATGATATATGATACATACATGATATGGTGTATGTGGCTGGCACCGTAACCACTGTTGCCACTTGTTGGCTCCGAGCCAACAAAGGATGATTTCTTAAACAAAATATGAAAACCAAAGTAAGAAAATATTGATAAATTTGACTACATAAAAATTTAAAACTTAAAATATGTAATTAGATAGAGGATTAGTATATAGAATATATAAAGAAGTATGAATCATTAGGAACCCAGTAACGATGTAGTAAAAATAACAGAGAAAATAATTTTTTCATATGTTCAACTTCTGTAGTAATTAGGATAATGCAAAATAAAATAACATCCAGATAAATGTCACTATCTTGACAAAAGTGGAAATTTCTGGTAATTAGTAATGTAGACAAGTGAGAAAGTGGAAATTCACTAATGGTAGCTTTTGGGGAAAACAATCACATGTCTAGAAAAATTAAAAATGAAAATTGAAAATACCCTTAACATTTCTACTTCTAAGCATTAAACTAAAGGAATTTCTCAAGGCGATTAGGGAAGAATATTGTATTATTTGTAACAGGGGAAAGATTACTATAAATCCTATTTAAGACTAGGTAAACCAGTGTAATATTCATAAAGTAGATAAAAATGAATAAAAAAGTGAAACTATATAGTTTTTTTGAAGCCATTAGCTTGGATTATTCTGCTTGTAGATTAAAGATATACAGTATTATATACTTGTTCAGCTATCAGCTAACTTGGTAATTTACCTTTGGAAGATTTTTCCTTTAAGTTATCATTATTACTGATATTTCCCTAAGTTTAAGATTTTTTTTCTTGGACATTAACTTCCCTGAATGTATGGGAGGAGGGGACGAAGTAGCATTCAAAGGTTTATTTGGGGCTTGGCGTCCATAGTTCAGTGGTTAGGGTGCTGACCACATATACCAGGTCTGGTGGGTTTGAACCTAGCCTAGACCTGCTAAACAACAATGACAACAACAACAAAAAAGAAATAGCCGGGCTCTGTGGCGCACACCTGTAGTCCCAGGTACTTGGGAAGGTGAGGCAAGAGAATTGCTTAGGCCCAAGAGTTGCTGTGAGCTGTGATGCTACAGTACTTTACAGAAGATGACATAATGAGACTCTGTCTCAAAAAAAGAAACAACAAAAAAACAGACGTTTATGTTGCTTCTTCATTATTAATTCTTTTTTATAGGAGTAATATTTCAAGCCAGACTCCCTCTGCCAAAAGAAGTTTGGGATTTCTTCCTCAGCCAGCTCCTCTTTCTGTTAAAAAACTGAGGTGTAACCAAGATTATACTGGTTGGAACAAACCAAGAGTGCCCTTTTCCTCTCACCAACAGCAACAACTGCAGGGGTAGGTGGTGGATTCTTTTATTTTACTTTTCTTTTTTAAATAAGGTGATTCAACTGATGTATGCTTTGTTGTCTGTAAAAAATGATGAAAGGAGTCACATTAATTATAGTTCTAAAACAGCTAGAGATTAGAGCACTTATGAAGATATATCTATAAGTAATGTGAAGTCCATTATCTGGTCTCCAAACAACTTTTGAATTTTTAAATATGTAATATTCATTTTTAAAGGAGAAAATGCATATTCTTCAACACCACATACTTCATCCTATTTGTGAGATACTTTCAACATTAAGTTTTATATATATATCTTCCCCAGTCAATAGCGTAATAACTGTAGTAATAATAGTAGTTGTCTTGGCTGGGCACGATGGCTCACGCCTGTAATCCCTAGCACTCTGGGAGGCTGAGGTGGGTGAATTGCTTGAGCTCACGAGTTCAAGACCAGCCTGAGCAAAAGCGAGACCCATCTCTACTAAAAATAGAAAAGAAAAAAAAAAAAAAACTGAGAAAAAAAAACCTGAGGATCACTTGAGCCCGAGTTGGAGGTTGCTGGGAGCTATGACGCCACGGCACTCTACCCATGACAACAGCTTGAGACTCTGTCTCAAAAAAAGAAAAAAAAATAGTAACTGTCTTCCTAAAGTGTTCATCATGTGCCAGATGCTGTGTCCTAAGATTTTTTTCTTTAAATTCTTGCAACAGGTCTGTAAGATAAATACATTAAAGATCTGCTTTTATAGATAAACTAAAGCCTAGCGAAGTTAATTTACTTGCTCAAAGCAATATCATCAGTACTATACAGTAGTAAATCCAGGCCATTAGATGCCAGTTGCATTCTTTTTTTTTTTTTTTTTTTGTAGAGACAGAGTCTCACTTTATGGCCCTCGGTAGAGTGCCGTGGCATCACACAGCTCACAGCAACCTCCAACTCCTAGGCTTAAGCGATTCTCTTGCCTCAGCCTCCGAGTAGCTGGGACTACAGGCGCCCGCCACAATGCCCAGCTATTTGTTGGTTGCAGTTTGGCCGGGGCCGGGTTTGAACCCGCCACCCTCGGTATATGGGGCCGGCGCCCTACAGACTGAGCCACAGGTGCTGCCCGCCAGTTGCATTCTTAACCACTATGCCATATTGCTTTTGTGCTCTCTTTTACTGCACGTTAATCTAGGCATCTTTATAATACTAAGATAAAACTTTGAATCGTATTAGTGTACATTTTGGTTTCCCTCTTTTACAATTACATTCCAGACTATAATGTACCCTCTTACACATATACACATGTTTTTAATACTTATTGGAACTGCTGTATAGGAGAAATTCTTCAAAATAGAATTACTAAGACTAAGAAAGACTGTTTGAAATTTTGATTATTCTTACCAAATTCCCTCCTGCCAGGAGGGAATCCCTCTCCAACTGTTGCTTCTGTACTAGCTTTAAACTTATCACTTCGCTTAAAAGAGTGGTGTTTGCCAGTTGGGCTAATTCATAGTAGTTTATATGCATATTGGATTAAATTATCATAAAGTTTGCAAGGAAAACATTTCATTTTCTTGTCTACTTAGCTGATGCTTGCTTTCTTTGATCCTAGTCCTTTCTGCTCTGTCTTCTACAATGTTTGTCTTCCAATTTAATATTTAATTTCCTTTGTGCTTCATTCTGACTATTCTGCCTCAATTATTATCTATTGTCTCCTGACCAGACAGCATTCTTTTTTTTTTTTTTGAGACAGTTCCAGGCTGTCACCCTGGGTAGAGTGTCGTAGTGTCGTGGTGTCATAGCTCACAGGAACCTGCAACACTTGGGCTCAAAGTGATCCTCTTGCCTCAGTTCTTTTTCTTCTATTTTTAGTAGAGACGGGTTCTTGCTTTTGTGCAGGCTGGTCTCGAACTTGTGAGCTCAAGCTGTCCAACCATCTTGACCTTCTAGAGTGCTAGGATTACAAGTGTGAGCCACGGCACTTGGCCCAGATAGTATTCTTATATTGGTATTATCTGTCCCATTTTGTGGCCATTCTTCATTCAGATCTTGTTTCTATCTTCTTTGATCTTATTTATCTCATTTTCTTGTTGCCTCCTCTTGTGTGTTTATAGTTTACTTCTGGTCTCTGTTACTCCCCTCCTTTAAATTTTCTTGACAGCCTCATTAAGTTGCCCACCCTCAGTGCTCCAGGCTCCTCCACTGTTTCCTTCATTTCTGTATAGTGCCTATACTCATCTCTAGAAATACATCTTTCCTTTTTTCAAACTTCCTTCAGGAATTAGAATATAGTATGTCCAGTGATGTAAGTACTCAAGACTAAGGACTCTTTTAAAAAAAAAACTACCGGCTCAAGAGGATAATGGATCCTATGTTATTCCTATGTACCTCATAAATTCTCCAGAAAACAAAAAACATAAAGTTTATGTTTAAAAAGTTATGTTAATGTTTATGTGTAAAGATATACAAAGCCTATGCTTCAGTATTACTAGGAGACAAAGAATATCATCACCTTTAAAGTATCTTCTTAAGTAGAGAAGCAACCCAGATTCCTGCAGTCTTCCTCTTTTCTGCTGCTTAAGCCTGTGGATGGATACCGAGAGGTGGCAACAAGAGGTTTAAGAGATTCCATGGAAGGAATATATAGGAGTGGAAGACATAGATGAAACAGTGAAAAATATCACTCCCAGAAAAAGAAAATCAAATACTTAAGTACCAAAATACTAAATACTGGTATGGATCTTGGTAGTTTGCAGCTCTAGTTATAGTGAAAGTGAGTGGTCCCAGATATAACAGCTTCAAAGAATAATTTCTTATAAGGTAACCAACCAAATCTGGAAACTTGGTTTAAAAACAAGAGAAGAAAATAAGAATTTTCCCAGAATGAAATGGAAATAAGATGTGCCAAACCCTATATCTCCCTTTCCACTGTGATAATCCATTAAAGAAGCGACACTTTACTAAACTAACAGAAGACAGAGTGATTAATTTGGACTGTATTCACAAAATCAAAAGAAATATTAAAAAGTAGGTCACTTATCTACAGAACAGCTATAAAAAAAAAAAAGAATCAAAATATTTTAGCCAATGAAAATTCAGCCCCCCAGAAGTAACCATGGAATAAACTTGAAATGGAATTAAATATCCTGAAACAGCCATTTAGAAATATGAAAAAATTACTATAAATCAAGAATTCAAACTAAGATTTAAAATGGCCACATGGGGAAAAATGAAATGACAATTGCTTGAGTTCAGAAAAGATAGAGAAAAAGGAAGACATCATATCAAAAATGAAGTCTACATTAAAGATGCCCAAGGGAAAATAAACTCAAGTGAAAATTTAGTCATGAGCCTTGAAGGAAAGCAGAAAAACAACTATGAAAAAAAAGAAGTGAAAATATCAGATAGAACCTTTGTAAGTTGACTACCTAAGTTACTATAACAAACTGGTCAATATACAGATGTGGTCAACATAAGGAAATAGGCCTAGTGTACTAGTATGTATGTGTGGTGCATGTCTGGTATATGAAATTAGGTCAACTTGAGGAGGTGGTCAGTGTAGGGAGGTAGTCACCTATGAAGGTTCTACTGTAGTTGAACTGGAAAAAAGGCAAGGTGTGTCTCATGTTATATACACTTACAGTTCCTAAAGAAGAAAATCAAAACATTGAGACAGAACTAGTATTGAAAACAGTGATCTAAGAAAATGTTCCAGAAATAAAACGCTTTAATTTTTATATTGAAAGAGCTTCCCAGGTACCAAAAAAATTGACCTAAATTGTTAAGATATATCTTACTGCAACTGTTTAGGCTTTAAAGACAAGGAAAAATCCAGTTCCTTGATCTAATTGCTGAAATAGGCCAGGCATGGTGGCTCATGCCTGTAATCCTAGCACTTTGGGAGGCCAAGGCAGGAGCATGACTTGAAGCCAGGATTTTGAGACCAGCCTTGGCAACATAGCAAGACCCTGTCTATACAAAAAGTTAAGAAAAATGAGCTGAGTGTGGTAGCTCACACTTGTAGTCCCACTTGCTTAGAAGACGGAGATAGGAATTTGAGGCTGCAGCAAGATACAATGATGACCCTGTACTCTAGCCAAGGCAGCAGAGTGGGGTCCTGTCTTAAAAAGGAAAAAAAAGAAATAATTTTTAAGGGCAAGAGAAATAGACTAACATCAGACTTTTCAAAATCATTACACAAAGCTAGTTAAGAATGAATGTCATTTTCAGGAAACCTGACAAAAGGTGGAGGTGAAAATTTTGTGTATTCAGTTATAGAGCCATAGACAAACAATGGTAGGGATATATATAGAAGAATGGTGTATAAACTTCATGTCTTCTAATAAAGTAGTAAGATTGCAACTAAGAGAAAATGGGGAAAGAAACAAAGGAAAATGTAATTACTTCGTAGTAACACTTGTGAGTCAAAGGTCACAAGTGTTATTTAAAATGGTCATAGTAGATGGTAAAACAAAAAGGTTTAAGAAAAAGTTTATAGCAACATAAAAAGTCTAAATAAATATGGCCACACCTGGCAATATTAAAAAAAATCTTAAAAACCAGTCAGTAAGGCCATGAACAGTGGCTCATGCCTACAATCATAGCACTCTGGGAAGCCAAGGCGGGAGGAATCCTTTAAGCTCAGGAGTTCCAGACCAGCCTGAGCAGGAACAAGGTTACATCTCTACAAAAAAATAGAAAAATTATCTGGGCATTGTGGTAGGTGCCTGTATGTAGTCCAAGCTACTCAGGAGGATGAGGCTGGAGTATCACTTGAACCCAGCCAGGTATTTGAGGTTGCTGTCAGCATAGTTGACACTCTAGCCTGGGCAACAGAGTGAGACTGTCAAAAAAAAAAAAAAAAGTTTTGTTATAGTAAGATTTTTCTTTTTCTTTTTTCTTTCTTTCTTTTCTTTCTTTTTTTTTTTTTTGAAATATAGTCTCAAGCTGTTGCCAGTAAAGTACCATGGCGTCATCATAGCTCACAGCAACCTCCAACTCCTGGGCTCAAGTGATCCTCTTGCCTCTCAGTATTTTGTACTTTTAGTAGAGATGGGGTCTTGCTCTGGCTCAGGCTGGTCTAGAACCTGTGAGGTCAAACCATCCATCTACCTTGGCCTCCCAGAGTGCTAGGATTACAGGTGTGAGCCCCTGAGCCTGGCCTAAGATTTTTCAGCAATTGTTTAATGTATTCATTTTGATTTGTGTTTATCCTCCTTGAGATTTATTGAGCTTCTTGAATCTGTTGGTTTCTAGTTTTTATCAGATTTTGAACATTTTTACCCATTACTCTTTGAGGTTTGTTTCTGTCTCTTCCCTCTGGATTCCAGTTATATATGATAGTGCAATTGATACTGTTCTACAGGTCAGTGATGATCTGTTCCTGTGTTTTCAAGTTCACTAATACTTTTCTTTTGCAGTATCTAATATGATATTAATAGCATCCAGTGAGCTTTTCATTTCAAATATTGTGTTTTACATCTGTAAGTATATCTTCCATTTCTCTCCCTTTGCTGTTCATATTGTTCTTTGATTCTTAGTCATATAGTGCATATTTTATATAGTTGCTTTAACATCTTTGCATTTGTGTTTGTTTTGAGGCTTGTGTTTGAGTCCTTTTTTTCTTTCTTTTTTTTCTTCTCTCTCATTCACGTGATGTGTTTAAGTTCTTTTGGGGTTGACGCTACAATATTCTTTTCCCTAAGGCCAGTTTGCATCCTCTCCTAAAGCATGGCCCCCTTGAGGTGACTGTTAATACTCCGTGAATTCATTTAGATCTCATTCTGACTGGTTAGAAAGTCAAACAATTTTAGGCCCTGCATGAGCTCTGGGAATTGTTTGGCTAATAACTCCCCAGTAATCATTCTTTACTTTAACATTTTTCTTGACTGGTGTTTCACCCTATGCATGCACAGGTTGGTATTCAGCTTCCCGTACAGATTTCTGGAGCTCCTTCTTTGTGCATCTCCCTCCTTGCAAGTACTCTGTCCCAAAAGTCTTAGCACTCTCAGCCTCCCAAACTCGTTTCATTCAGCTCAACTCATTAAGATTTCTTGACTCTGTTTAGGGCCTCCCTGGACTGTAGTTCACAAATTCCCCTGGACAGAAAAACTGGGTAATGGCAGGGGTCAAATCATTGGTTTCCCTTTTATTAGGGATCACAGTTTTGCACTTCTTACATATATTGTCCAGGATCTGAAAATAGGTATTTTCTATATTTCTCCAGTTTTCTTATTGTTTGTAGTGAGAGGGTTATTCTAGACCCTGATACTTCCTCATAGTCAGAAGCAGAAATTCTCTTGGATATTCAAAAGTGACGTCACCAGTGACCAATACAGGAATATCACCCATTTGTGGATGTGACGCCCTTAGAACAGTGGTTCTCAACCTTCCTAATGCCACAATTTATTTTCATTGTTACAAAGGGGTCAGGACTCACAGGTTGAGAACCACTGCCTTAGAAGGACACAGCATCACTGTGTATTCTTCCATCCTGGGCTGAATTTCATCATAAGAATATAGCAAATCCAATAACAGGAAAATTTCATTAAAAATCATAGGTAGTGGCCGGGTATGGTGGCTTATATCTATAAATCCCACCACTTTAGGAGGCTGAGGCAGGAGGATCACTTAAGGTCAAAAATTCAAAATTTCACTTGGCAGCCTGGGTGGTAAAGTGAAACCCTGTCTCTACCAAAACAGAAAAATTAACTCAATGTGGTGCAGCATGCCTGTAGTCCCTGATGTTTGGGTGGCAGAGATAGGAGTATTGCTTGAGCCCAGGAGTTCAAGGCTGCAGTGAACTATGATCACACCACTGCACTCCAGCCTGGGTGACAGAGTAAGATTATCTCTTTGGGGGTGAAAAAAAACGAGTAGAAAAGGCTATATTCTTCAAAAATGTCAGGGTCATAAAAGAGAAAGGTGAAGAGTTATTCCAGATTAAAGGAAACTAAAGAAATATGAAAACATTATGTGATCCTAGACTGAATTTGTTATTGAAGGGAGAAATATAAAAAGCTATAAAGAATATTATTGGGTCAGTTGACAAAATTAGATTAAGAGAGTAGAAAAAATAAGTCAGTGTTAAATTTGCTGATGCTTATAACTGTATTCTGGTTATCTATGAGTATATTCTTAATTCTTAGGAAAAATACTTTTATGTATTTAGAAATAAAGGTGAGTAATGTATGCAACTTATCCTCAATGGTTCAGGAAAAAAGTATATATGGGAGTATTAAATGATAAAAGTGCATGGTGCAAAAGATTAACAGTTGGTGAATCTGGGTAAAGAATACTATTCTTGCAGATTTTCTGAATGCTTAAAAATATTTCCAAATAAAAGGTTTAAAAATATATATGAACTGGGCGGTGCCTGTGGTTCAGTGAGTAGGGCGCCGGCCCCATATACTGAGGATGGCGGGTTCAAACTCCACCCCAGCCAAACTGCAGCAAAAAAAAAAAAAATAGCCGGGTGTTGTGGTGGACGCCTGTGGTCCCAGCTTTTCGGGAAGCTGAGGCAAGAGAATCACCTAAGCCCAAGAGCTGGAGGTTGCTGTGAGCTGTAACACTATGGCACTCTACCGAGGGTGACAAAGTAAGTCTCTATCTCTTAAAAACAAAACAAACCAAAAATATATATGAACTTAGGAAAAGCGACAGTACCTGTTAAAGCCAAACACATATGTTCTGTGACACGGTATTTCCTTTATCTGAGCATATACTTAAGAGAAAAGAGTAGGTTATATCTCAGGGAAAAACTTAAAATTAAGAATAAATAGCTCAGGCCAGGCGCAGTGGCTCATGCCTGTAGTCCTACCACTCTGGGAGTCTATAAGGTAGGTGGATTGCTTGAGCTCAGGAGTTCGAGACCAGCCTGAGTGAGAGCAAGACTTTGACTCTACTAAAAACAGAAAAAACTAGCTGAGCAGTGTCGCAGGCAACTGTAGTCCCAGCTACTCAAGAGGCTGAGGGAAGAGGATCACTTGAGCCCAAGAATTTGAGGTTGCTGTGAGCTATTACATCATGGCGCGCTATGGCGTGCTAGCCTGGGCAACAGAGTGAGATTCTGACTCAAAAAAAAAAAAAAAAAAAACAAGAATGGTTCTTTGAGTAAGCCCCCAGTCATGTTTAGCATTCATTTGAAAATGTGTAATTTTCTGTTAAATTAAGCTAAGTTATTGTTACAGTGTTATAATGCAGTGATTCTCAAAGTGTAATCTCTTTCAGTATCATCTGATAACTTGTTAGAAATGTACATTTTTGCATCCTTTCTGTCCAGACTTACTAAATCAGAGACTTGGTTGAGGTTGAGCAATTATAGTTTAACAAGCCTCCAGGTGATTCTCATTCTCATGCTAAATTGGTGAACCCCTACTGTATTGAACATATTTCAGGAATTACTGTTGCCTTCTAAAGTACTATTTCTTTCATTTTCAGTTTCTCCAATTTGGGAAATACCTGCTATATGAATGCTATTTTACAATCTCTATTTTCACTCCAGTCATTTGCAAATGACTTGCTTAAGCAAGGTATCCCATGGAAGAAAATTCCACTCAATGCACTTATCAGGTATTTGTACTTAACTGAAAACTTTTTACCTCACTGATTATAAAATAAAGGGATTTTACACACTTAAAATTTTATATGCCATTGTTAGTAATTAGTGTTTAAAATATCATGCCTTGCCAGGCACTGTGGCCCCACACCTGTAATCCTAGCACTCTGGGAGGCCAACGTGGGAGGATCGCTTGAGCTCAGGAGGTTGAGCTCACCCTAAGAAGAGTGAGACTCCATCTCTACTAAAACTAGAAAATTTAGGGCCAGGCTCAGTGGCTGATGCCTGTAATCCCAGCACTCTGGGAGGCCAAGGCGGGTGGATTGCCTGAGTTCACGGCTAGCCTGAGCTAGAGCAAGACCTCGCCTCTAAAAATAGCCAGGCTTGGTAGCAGAGGACTATAATCCTAGCTACTTAGGAAGCTGAGGCAAGAGAATTGCTTAAGCCTAAGAGTCTGAGGTTGCTGTGAAGTATGATGCCACCACACTCTACCAATGGCAACAAAGTGAGACTCAGTCTCAAAAAATACAATAAAATAAAACTAGAAAAATTAGCTGGGCATGGTGGTTCATGCCTATAGTTCCAGCCACTAGGGAGGCTGAAGCAGGAGAATTGCTTGAACTTAGGAGTTTGGGGTTGCTGTGAGCTGAGCTGACACCAGAGCTCAGCCTGGGTTATAGCCTGGGCAACAGAGTAAGACTCTGTCTCAAAAAAAAAAAAAAAAAAAAAATTATGCCATACAATGTTCTACAAATATTTTGCTTTACTAGATGCTTGTCTCTTTTGTTTCATCAGGCGCTTTGCACACTTGCTTGTTAAAAAGGATATCTGTAATTCAGAGACCAAAAAAGATTTACTCAAGAAAGTTAAAAATGCCATTTCGGCTACAGCAGAGAGATTTTCTGGTTATATGCAGAATGTGAGTACTAATTGTTTTTAAACATTTTAGAGATAGGAAAGTTGAAATTATTTTAGTGTTTTTCTGGATTTTTATTTTAAAATGAGATTTGTGTATATGTGTTCATCATAGATTAAAAAGCCTGAGGAGTTATGGTAAGGTTCAGTGTGACTTCTGTGTATTGTTTTACATTTTAAAATACAGATGCCTTTTCTTTCTTTCTTTTTTTTAATAGATGCCTTTTCAATGTAAGAAACTTTGGATTTGTTAGCTTCAAAGGCTATTTTAGAAAAATTACTATTTTGTGTGTATGTGTGCATTTTTTTTTAGTAAAGTAAAGATTCATTCATTTATGTTAATGCAACTGACAGTTAAGAATATAAAATCTAGGCTCAGTGCCCATAGCTCAGTGGTTAAGGGTACTGCCCACAAACACCGGGGCTGGCAGGTTCAAAGTCGGCCTGGGCCTGTTAATCAACAATGACAACTACAAAAAAAAAAAAATAGCTGGGCGTTGTGACGGGTGCCTGTAATCCCAGCTTCTAATTGGGAAGCTGAGGCAAGAGAATTGCTTGAGCAGTGATACCACAGCATTCTACCAAGGGCGACACAGTGAGACTCTGTCTCAAAAAAAAAGAAAGATTATAAAATCTAGGCGAGGCACTCTGCCTCATGCCTTTTAATCCTACCATTCTGGGAGGCCCAGGTGGGTAGATCACCTGAGCTCAAGAGTTGCAGCCAGCCTGAGCAAGAATGAGACCCCGTCAGAATAGCCAGGCTTTGTGGCAGGTGCCTGTAGTCCCAGCTACTCAGGAGGCTGAGGCAAGGGGATCATTTGAACCCAAGAGTTTGAGGTTGCTGTGAGCTATGACTCCATAGTACTCTACCGAGGGCAACGAAGTGAGACACTGTCTCAAAAAAAAAAAAAACTTTATCATTTGTTTTTATTCATAAAATACCTAAACTGAAATCCTTATTAGGATAAACTGGACCTTGTTTACATAATGACACTGACTTCCAAGTGGTTTGTTTAAATCAAATGTAAATAAGCTATCATTGTCTCAAGAAATGTTTTGGCCTCATTAAGGATATTATTGTGTTCTTAGGATGCTCATGAATTTTTAAGTCAGTGCTTAGACCAGCTGAAAGAGGATATGGAAAAATTAAATAAAACTTGGAAGATTGAACCTTTTCCTGGAGAAGAAAATTCACCAGATATTTCTGTTACCAGAGTATACACTTGCCCTGTTATTACTAATTTGGAGTTTGAGGTTCAGCACTCCATCATTTGTAAAGCGTAAGTAATCTCTAAGAAAACTTTTTTCCCCTTTAAATTCTTCATGGTATATGATTAATACTGTCTTGTGACATACCAAATATTGTGAATTCTTATCTCATCTTCCTTATGTCATAGGGAAAGCATAAATTAATAGATTATACCAAACATCTTTTTTCAGTCTTTATCTTTCTTTTTTTTTTTGTAGAGACAGAGTCTCACTTTATGGCCCTCGGTAGAGTGCCGTGGCCTCACACAGCTCACAGCAACCTCCAACTCCTGGGCTTAAGTGATTCTCTTGCCTCAGCCTCCCGAGTAGCTGGGACTACAGGCGCCCGCCACAACACCCAGCTATTTTTTGGTTGCAGTTTGGCCGGGGCCGGGTTCAGTCTTTATCTTTCTATAAAGATAGAAAGAGACTTCCACCCTTTTGGCTCGCTGAGCACCGTCATGGCAGTTGGCAAGAACAAGCGCCTTACGAAAGACAGCAAAAAGGGAGCCAAGAAGAAAGTGGTTGATCCATTTTCTAAGAAAGATTGGTATGATGTGAAGGCACCTGCTATGTTCAATATAAGGAATATTGGGAAAAACACTAGTCACCAGGACTCAAAGAACCAAAATTGCATCTTATGGCCCAAAGGTCATGTGTTTGAAGTGAGTCTTGCTGATTTGCAGAATGATGAAGTTGCGTTTAGAAAATTCAAGCTGATTACTGAAGATGTTCAGGGCAAAAACTGCCTGACTAACTTCCATGGCATGGATCTTACCCGTGACAAAATGTGTTCTATGGTTAAAAAATGGCAAACTATGATTGAAGCTCATGTTGATGTTAAGACTATTGCTTCGTCTGTTCTATGTTGATTTTACTAAAAAAACGCAACAATCAGATACGGAAGCTCTTAGGCCCAGCACCAACAGGTTTTCCAAATCCGGAAGAAAATGATGGAAATCATGACCAGAGAGGTGCAGACCAATGACTTGAAATAAGTTGTCAATAAATTGATTCCAGATAGCATTGGAAAAGACATAGAAAAGGCATGCCAATCTATTTATCTTCTCCATGATATCTTCGTTAGAAAAGTAAAAATGCTAAAGAAACCCAAGTTTGAACTGGGAAAACTCATGGAGCTTCATGGTGAAGGTAGTAGCTCTGGAAAAGCTACTGGGGATGAGACAGGTGCTAAAGTTGAACAAGCTGGTGGATATGAACCACCAGTCCAAGAATCTGTCTAAAATCCAGGCTTTTAATAATGACAAAGAATCCTATTTGTGAAAGAAAAAAAAAATGCTTGGTGAAGTGATCACTGAGGAGAATTTAAATATTTTGTTATATTCTGTATGCTTTAATCTTAACTAATCAATGAATTTTTATCTGTAGACTTTTTTATTCTTTTCATTGCTGTGTGGAATAGCGAATTGTTTGGAAATACTTGTTTTCTTTTTCACTGGAAAAAATCCTCTTTGTTAGTTGCTTTTATTTTTTTTTTACTGAATTTACTAATTTTACTAAATTTACCAAATTATTTTTACTGAAATGTTTGTTTTATAAAATAGATCAAACTTTGAATTTTTTTAAACCAATACAGTGCTTTTCAGCCATATTATACAATAAGTATTTAGACTGACTTTCTATATTTAATTAATTTCTATGCCCATCGTTAGGACTTCTATACCATGCAATTCACTTCAAAAAAATTTATTTTGATTAATCTTCTAGTCACATATAGTATATCTCTAAATAAATATATATATATATATTTTTTTGTTTGTTTGTTTGTTTTTATAGAGACAGAGTTTCACTTTATGGCCCTAGGTAGAGTGCCGTGGCATCACACAGCTCACAGCAACCTCCAACTCCTGGGCTTAAGCAATTCTCTTGCCTCAGCCTCCCAAGTAGCTGGGAGCCCGCCACAATACCTGGCTATTTTTTTGTTGCAGTTCAGCCGGGGTCGGGTTTGAATCCGCCACCCTTGGTATATGGGGCCAGCGCCTTACTGACTGAGCCACAGGCACCGCCCTCTAAATAAATATTTCTTAGAGAAAATGGAATTCTTCAGAATCTCTAGATAAGTAAGAATTATTTCTGTGGCTTTCACAGATGAAACATTCTTTTCTTTAGAGACAAAGTCTCACTTTATCACCCTTGGTACCGAGTGCTATGGCATCACAGCTCACAGCAACCTCCAACTCCTGAGCTTAGGTAATTCTCTTGCCTCAGCCTCCCGAATAGCTGGGACCACAGGCGCTGCCCCACACATGAAACATTCTTTTTTTTTTTTTTTTTTTTAATTTGGCCGGGGCTGGGTGTGAACCCGCCACCTCCGGCATATGGGACCGGCGCCCTACCCGCTGAGCCACAGGCGCCGCCCACATGAAACATTCTTAATACAGAATTATCGAGTCACACACAGTCTTCCCCTCTTAATGTAATTATATACTACCCCATCATATCATGTTCCTTGTACTCTATGAGACTCATAAGGACTCTGGCTTTGTGGTTTTTTTCCTTTGTGAAAATCTGTGGCATTGCTTATTTTTGAAATCTACAGTTTTTCACTGGTTTACACCTAGTTATTCACATTTTTCATTAACTTTGCCTTTAACATGGTAGAGCCTTTTCACTGAAGATTTTTTTTTTTAATTCAGCTTAAGGAAACCATTCCTAGATATTACTTCTTCCATTTATTCTGGAATTTTTCTTTGTCCAGTTCTTTGTCTTCCATATCTATTTTTCATAGGCTGCTCAAAATAATAGTGTTCACTGGCATCTTTTCTGGCTATAACATTCTAATATTTTTTACTACAATTTTAATAAAGATAGTAGTTTTGTGTCATTAGTTTGTGACATTTCTTGCCTTCTCTCATGATTTCTTCAGTCTTTTTTCCCCAATAGATAAATGATTTTCTAAAGTGCATGTGCATTCTCCGCTCCCCCACCCCCATCTCTCTGTGTGTGTGTGTGTGTCTCTCTCTCTCTCTCATAGACTCTCTGTTGCTTGGACTGACATTTCAAAGGGCAGAGGGCAGGATCAAATGACCTCACTTTCCAGACCCAAGAGTTACTCTGTGCACAAGGATGTGATGCTTCTCCCCAAGGAAATCTGCTTCCCTCCTTTGCCATGCCATCCTTCATCCAGAGCGTTTTCCACTTTCTTACTAACATCCCTGGCCTTGAAAACCTCTCACATCTGAATCTCCATCCCATTTTGTTGTCTATACCATTACCATCTTTGGGAATGGCTTAATTGGGGAGGGGTAGGCAGTTGATAGAATTTCACTCTGTTGCCCCAGGATAGAGTGCTGTGGCATCAGTTTAGCTCACAACACCTGAAACTCCTGGGCTCAAGAAGTCCTCCTACCTCAGTCTCCCAAGTAGCTGGGAGTACAGCCACCCACCACAATGCCCAGCTAATTTTTCTATTTTTGATAGAGATGGGGTCTTCCTCCTGACAAACAGAAGTGTCTACACATGTGACATGTGTACCATAGAATTTTCAATGCAGCATTGCTCATGTAGCCAAAAACTGGAAGCATTCCAAATGTCCATCAGTAATAATATGGATAACTGTGAAATATTCATACAGACTAATACTGGATGACAACGAAAATGCACTGAAGTCATGTGCAACAGGCATGGTTGAATCTTAACAATCCTGTTGAACAAAAACAGGTCAATTAAAAGAAAGACGCTGTCAAGATGAGAGGCTAATTAAGGATACAACTCCCTTCACCATAGCTTCAAAGAAAATGAAATACCTAGGAATATACCTAACAAAGGAGGTGAAGGACCTCTGTTAAGAAAATTATGAAATCCTAAGAAGGGAAATAGCAGAGGATATTAACAAATGTAAGAACATACCATGCTCATGGCTGGGAAGAATTGTTAAACATTTGAAGAACATTGTTAAAATGTTTGTAATTCCCAAAGCAATCTACCTATTCAATGCCATCCCTATTAAGATACCAAGATTGTACTTTCAAGATTTGGAAAAAAAGATTTCTGTGTTTTGTATGGAACTGGAAAAACCCCCACATAGCTAAAGGTAGTTCTTAGTAATAAAAAACAAAGCTGGGGGCATCACCATATCAGATTTTAGGCTGTACTACAAAGCCATAGTGGTCAAGACAGCATGGTGCTGGCACAGAAATAGAGACATAGACACTTGGAATCAAATAGAAAACCAGGAAATGAAACTAACATCTTACAACCACCTAATCTTCCATTAACCAAACAAGAACATACCTTGGGGGAAAGACTCCCTATTTAATAAATGGTGCTGGGAGAACTGGATATCCACATGTAAAAGAGTGAAACTGAACCCACACCTTTCTTCACTCACAAAAATTGATTAAAGATGGATAAAGGACATAAATTTAAGGCATGAAACAATAAAAATCCTCAAAGCAAGCATAGGAAAAACACTAGAAGCTATCAGCCAGGGGAAAGACTTCATGAAGAAAACTCCTGTGGCAATTGCAACAACAAAAAAAATAAATGGGACTTAATTAAACTGAAAAGCTTCTGTACAGGTAAGGAGACAACAAAGCAAATTGATAACCTACATAATGGGAAAGGATATTTGCATATTTTAAATCAGACAAAAGCTTGATAACTAGGATCTTTAGAGCTCAAATTAATCCACATGAAAAAAGCTAACAATCCCATATATCAATGGGCAAGAGACATGAATAGAACCTTCTCTAAAGAAGACAGACGAATGGCTAACAAGCCTATGAAAAAATGCTCATCATCCCTAATTATTAGAGAAATGCAAATCAAAATCACCCTGAGATACTATCGAACCCCAGCGAGAATGGCCCACATCACAAAATCTCAAAACTACAGATGCTGGCATGGATGTGGAGAGAAGGGAACACTTACACTGCTGGTGGGACTGCAAACTAATACAACCTTTTTGGAAGGAAGTATGGAGAAACCTTGAAGAACTCAGGCTAGACCTCCCATTTGTTCCTGCAATCCCATTACCAGGCATCTACCCAGAAGGAAAAAAATCCTTTTTTTCATAAGGACACTTGCGCTAGACTGTTTATTGCTGCTCAATTTACAATCGCCAAAATGTGGAAACAGCTGAAATGCCCACCAACTCAGGAATGGATTAACAAGCTGTGGTATATGTACACTATGGAATACTATTCAGCCATTAAAAAAATGGAGACTTTATAGCCTTTGTATAAACCTGGATGGAAATGGAACACATTATTCTTAGTAAAGCATCAGAAGAATGGAGACGCATGAATCCTATGTACTCAATTTTGATATGAGGACAATTAATGACCTGGTGTGGGTGGGGAAAGGGGAGAGCAGAGAGAGGAGGGAGGGGTGGGAAAAGGAAGAGCAGAGAGAGGGAAGAAGCGAGGGGGTGGGGTCTCGGTGTGTGCCACATCTTTTGGGGGCAAGACACGATTGTAATAGGGTCTTTACCTAACAAATGCAGTCAGTGTAACCTGGTTTCTTGTACCCTCAATGAATCCCAACAATAAATTAAAAAAAAAACAAAAGAACAGAGACCCAAACAAGATGGCACCAGGTGAAGACACAGAGACACACAGGGAGAAAGGGAGATGATGACCACCTGAAAATGGAGGCAGAAATTAGAGTGATGTATCTACAAGCCAAGGATTGTCCACAGTCACCAGAAGCAAGACAGACATGGGACAGATTCTCCCTCAGAGCCCACAAGAGGAATCAACACTGCTGACATCCTGATTTTGAATTAGTAGCTTCCAGAATTGTAAAAGAATAAATTTCTACTGTTAAAAAAAAAGAAAAGAAAAATGTGCTGTGTGATTCCATTTATATAAGGTTCAAAAACAGACAAAACTCAACTACAGTGTTGGAAGTCAGAATGATAGTTACCTTTTAGAAGAAGGAAGAGGGTAGTGATGGGGAAAAGATTTGTGAGGGGGCTTCTAGGGAGTTCATGGTATTCTGTTTCTTGATTTGAGTGGTAATTATATGGATATGTTAACTGGTAATTGATCATCTTTTCAAAGGTAACTGGTTCACTTTGTAGGTTACACTTTAATTTTTTTTAAGTTTGAGGTGTCTTAAAAATGTAAAATTTAGGAATTTAGCATTTTAAGAAAGTACTTAATATTTCCAGTTAAGGTTTTATCTATATTAATACAGTAAGCATGAGAAAAGTCTTAAATGTATAATTCTTATGCCCAGTGATAGTATAAGTTCCATGAGAGAACAGTGTTTCTCAGGTAAGTATATTTGTATTTTCTTCTGTATTTCTATAAATGCTTATATCTGCCTCCTTTTATTCTTACAGATGTGGAGAGATTATTCCGAAAAGAGAACAGTTTAATGACCTCTCTATTGACCTTCCTCGTAGGAAAAAACCACTTCCTCCTCGTTCAATTCAAGATTCCCTTGATCTTTTCTTTAGAGTAAGATTTTTGGTATTTTCACATAACTAAATTCTATATATCATAAATAATTGTATTTGAAAAAATTTTTTCAATACTTAATTTCAACAAAATTATTTGTGGGAATAACACGAGAAGTATTTATAAATAACATTTTTTTAAAAGGTTGGTAAATTTAATTGTAACTCTTGGAAAAATTGATTGCTTAGATTATTTTACTCAGTAGCAAGTGTTTTTTTAGAGAACCGTAGAAACAATTTGTTATTTGTAAGCAAATTTTAAAGTATTTGAAATTACATATACTAAAACTCAGTAATGTGATTTAGAATTATAGATACCATATAAATTGATATACTAAGATCTGAGAAATGAAAAAATGCTACTTGCTTTTCCTTAAGTTATATGTACTTCGTTAGAAACAGAAGGAAGAATCATATCTATCCAAAGCTGTAGGTAAATATTTGGGTCTATGATAATACTTACAGATATTGAGAAAGTTTCTGTATGCATAATTAGACCTCTGTTGTAGCAGTGCTCTGGTGGAAATTTGCCAAGATCCCCCTTCATGTATATAGCAGTGGTCCTTACTTACAGCAAATTGGTAGGGTTGTCTTCCTAAGGTTAAAAAAATTTGTCCTTTAAATGATAAACATTCAGTTCTACCTGATTCTTTTTACTTTAGTCATTTTTGTTTTACTATTTCATTATTATTCATAGACTTTGAAGATTGTCCTATGTATCCTGGCCCCCATTTTTTAAGGATTTCTTATTTCAGTTTTCTCTAGGTTATGATATCTACCCCAAAATTTGGTCCTTTTAGAACAGTTGTTCTCAGTGGCTTATCACTAGAAGATTCAATTGTAAAGAAGGGATAGCATTATACTGAACAGATCGAAAACTTTGCCTCACCCGAAAGTGATCTTTTTTTTTTTTCCCCCGATACAATACAACTTTATTTACAAAAATTGATGGCAGGGCTGGACTTGGCCCATGATCTGAAGCTTGACCTTCCAAGGTAGGGACGTTGCTGCAGAGCACTGCAGGCTCCCTGATGGACAGGCAGGCGAAGGCCAGTGGGTATGCAGACACCTGTCCTTTAACATGGAGAAGCAAGGATAGCTGATTTGGCAAACTGACGCTGTCATTGGTGATTAATCTTTAAAAGGAAAAGTCCTTTTTTTTTTTTTTTTTAAATCATAGCTGCGTACATTAATGCGATCATGGGGCACCATACACTGGTTTTATAGACCATCTGACACATTTTCATCACACTGGTTAACATAGCCTTCCTGGCATTTTCTTAGTTATTGTGTTAAGACATTTATATTCTACATTTACTAAGTTTCACATGCACCCTTGTAAGATGCCCTGCCGAAGGTGATCTTATCTCTGCTACAACCAAAAATCTATATATATTCTTGACATTGGTTCACATGTATCCATGGGGAAAAGGTTGGGAATCTGCTAGAATCTAGTTACTGTTATAAATTTAAGTGTTTCCTTGATAAAAGGGGAAATTGGGAATTCTGAATTAGAAATTAGAGCATGTTATTATATTAGTATACTTTGAAGATTTTGTCTTAATTTGGTAAGGCTTATGGTTCTAGATACAAAATTTAAACTGGTTCATTCCACTGAACTAATGAAACTAGAAAAGATTATTTGACTGTACTGCTGATTCAGTTCAACTTCATGCTTCTTTATTTTTCCCTTTTCTCTTTTTATAGGCAGAAGAACTTGAGTATTCTTGTGAGAAGTGTGGTGGAAAGTGTGCTCTTGTCAGGCACAAATTTAATAGGCTTCCCAGGTAAATTTAATTGTTCTTCAGTTTTTTTTTTTTTTTTGAAGTACATATAAATACTACCAAGTAAGTGAAGCTTACCAGAATGAATTGGTAAAGGAGATCAGCAAAGCTGAAATGTGAAGTGTGTAAAGGGTAGAGAGGTATTATAGAATGCACTTCCATAAAGGAAATAGGTTTGGAATGTTGAAGAAGGAAAGAGTCTTGAGAGTCCCAGGAAGATGGCAATATGATATAGCTAGTGAGACTTTGGAATAACAAAGGGGACTAGCTAGTAGATTTTTAAATTCAGTAATATGTAACATTCAGTTTTAATTTCTTGTTCTCTGTTTTGCTGTCATCTCCCTCCAAACCTTCAGTAAAAATCTGCTATGGACAAATACACATGTGCATGAAAATAAGAGTAATTTTTTGCAATATGTGCATTTCTTTTTCTCAGATAATTTTACAAGTTGGTACGTTTTCTACGATCATAAGATAAATTTTCTGAATTAGGAATGAAATTAACTTGTGTTAGTTCTGTATAAACAAACATAAAACTAAGCTAGTTACAAAAAATGGTGATGTGGTTACAGGACAGGTTTTTTAGTTCTGTCCAAAATAGATCTCAAACACAAGCAAGGGTATTATTAACATTAAATATTTATGAGGTACTTTGCTTGTAGAGTGCTTTTCTTTGCTTTCTTTTCTTACCTTCAGTTTTCTATTGGCAAGTGTGAAGTTTCTGGAACCTAGCTCCTAGAGACTAGTTCTTTTACATTCCATAATCTCCTTTCTAGAAAATGGGTTTATTTTAAAGAAATGATTATAAATCATAGCAGTATTACTATATTGACCATAGTCTGTACTTTTTACTTAAGAGACTTTGTTCTTCCCTATTTTTGAGTGTTTTAAGGTAGGAGGGTGAGAGGAAGAAAGTTTAAGGTAAAGGATTGGTTGTTACCAGCTGTCACTAAGGAAACCAGTATACAATTTTTAAAAACTACTCTGGCTTTGCAAGGTGGATATCTCTTGCCTTTCCCATTTTCTAGCTGTTTGGTCTTTCAAATGGGAACAAAAGGGTAATTTTTCTCCTTGTTTTTTTTTTCTTTCCTTGTAGATCACTTGTGTTAAAGTTAGTTTATTCTAAACTTAACATGAGGCTCAGTGCCTGTAGCTCAGCGGCTAGGGCACTAGCCACATATGCTGGAGCTGGCAGGTTCAAATCCAGCCTGAGCCTGCCAAACATCAATGACAACTGAAACCAAAAAATAGCCGGGGATTGTGGTGGACACCTGTAGTCCCAGCTACTTGGGAGGCTGAGGCAAGAGAATCACTTCAGCCCAGGAGTTTGAGGTTTCTGTGAGCTGTGACACCGTGACACTCTACCAAGGGCAACAATAGTGAGACTCTGTCTCAAAAAAATAAAATAAAATAAACTTAACATGAAATAGAAATCTGTGTATCTTAAATCTTAATGATGGGTAGGTGGTTGGGGTTCTTTTTTGTTGTTGTTGTTGTTGTTTTTTTTTTTTTGAGGTAGAATCTTGCTCTGTCACTTGGGCTAAAGTGCTGTAGCATCAGCCTAGCACATAGCATTCTCAAACTACTGGGCTCAAGCACTCCTCCTGCCTTAGCCTTCTGAGTACCTGGTACTGCAGGTGCCTGCTACCATCCCTGGCTAATTTTTCTATTCTTGCTCAAGCTGATCTGGAACTCCTGAGCTCAAGGGATCCTCCTCCCTCAGCTTTTCAGAGGGCTAGGATTACAAGCCCTACTCTGGGTCACCTTGTCTGGACCCTGATGATTTGTTTTGTTCTGTTTTTGTTCATTTTAATATTCAAAGCCACTCTGATTTTATTCTTGGGGAGGGCCTCATCTTTGAAAATCAGTGATTTTTTTTTTTTTTTACCATCTTCCTATTTCATGTTATCTTTTATTTTGGTTAGGGTTATTTGAAATTTTAGTCAAAATTTTTTATTTTCAACATTATTTTTAGTCACTTTGCATCATTCGAGTCCTTTTGTTCTCTCAAGTTATGAATTTGAAGGTCATGAATTCTAGCATGCTTTTTTAAAGAGAAGTACAATCAATAACTTCAATCTGCAAATGTTTGAGTTTGTGGCTTCTGAGATAGAGGCATATATGCTAAAAAAGGAAATAGTTTTTCATAGATAAGACTTTTTTATGCCTAGCCCTGAAATTTATTCCCATAAAGTTTTTGAAATTCAATTTTTAAAGTGTTCTTGTGGGCTAAGAAATACATTCAATCCATGAGGCAGAAATTATGTTCTGTAAGAGAAGTGAAAAGGTTACCACAATAGTAACCAAAAATAATTCAGTGTTTTCTAAAAAGCTAAAAGCCTTTTCATACCCACAACCTAGATTTGGCATGTGGACTTTTGTACAACTTTTTTCTTGATGGGAAAATTTTTTCTATTTCTTTCTTACCTTTCTCAGAGAAAGTACTTCTGAAATAAAAGAATAATTTTTATTAGAAATCATCTTGAAATAATTAATATTTATCCTAGAATGTAAGGGGCATGTACATTTTTATTTAATGGTCATTAATTTACCAGTAGTGGTTAAATAACACCTATTTCTTTTTGTTTTGTTTTGGTTCGGGGTGTTTTGTTGAGACAGGGTCTCACCTTATTGGCCAGACTAGAGTGCAGTGGCATCACCATAGTTTGCTGTATCTCAACTTGGGTTCAAGTGATCCATCTGCCTCAGCTTCCTGAATAGCAGGGATAAGAGGCATGTGCCACTGTGCCCAGCTAATCTTTATTTATTTATTTATTTATTTTGAGACAGAGTTTCACTATGTCGACCTTGGTAGAGTGCTGTGGCGTCAAAGCTCACAGCAACCTGAAATTCTTGGGCTTAAGCAATTCCCTCCCCTCAGCCTCCCAAGTAGCTGGGACTACAGGTTCCTGCCACAATGCCCGGCTATTTTTTGTTGTTGTTGTAGTTGTCGTCATTCTTTAGCAGGCCCAGGCCAGGTTTGAACCCACCAGCCCCAGTGTATGTGGCTGTTGCCCTAGCCATTGAGCTATAGGCACCAAGCCATCTTTATGTTTTTTGTAAAGACCAAATCTCACTGTGTTGCTCAGGCTGGTCTCAAATTCCTAGCCTCAAGCAAACACCCCCACTCAGCCTCCCAAACTTCGAATATTAAAGACATGAATCACAGTGCCCACCAAGGATATTTCTTTATAAACTGTGTAACAATGAAGTAAATAAGTATTTAACCCAGTATCAATACCAATTTAAAAATTAGTATTCTTACTAATACTGAAAATTTATTTGCTGTGTTGCATTTGTTTATGTTTTTCCTAGGAAAATCATGAGTATTTTATCCAAACCACCTTAATCCACCAGTGTCCCTATTTTGTTTTTATTTGAATGCTTAATACCTACCTCCAATGCCTGCACATGAGAGGTATTCTGCCAATGTTCTTTGATGTCTTATTAGTAGGCCAAATGTGTGTGTGTGTTTGTGTGTGTATATATATATTTTTTTTTTTTTTTTTTTTTTGGTAGTTTTTAGCCGGGGCCGGGCTTGAACCTGCCACCTAGGGCATATGGGGCCAGTGGCCTACCCCTTTGAGCCAAATGTATTTTTTTTTTTTGTAGAGACAAAGTCTCACTTTACTGCCCTCAGTAGAGTGCCGTGGCGTCACACGGCTTACAGCAACCTCTAACTCTTGGGCTTACACGATTCTCTTGCCTCAGCCTCCCGAGCAGCTGGGACTACAGGCACCCGCCACAATGCCCGGCTATTTTTTTGTTGCAGTTTGGCTGGGGCTGGGTTTGAACCCACCACCCTCAGCATATGGGGCCGGCACCCTACTCACTGAGCCACAGGCGCCGCCCTGAGCCAAATGTATTTTTAAAATCAAAAGTTGTCTATCATCATTAATTAGAGTGCTCCCCGCCCCCCACCAAATAATCTCTTTTAGTGTATGAGAAAGCTATCTCTGTTATGTGTAAATTGGTAAGGTCATCATTTCCTGTTTTTCAGGGTCCTTATTCTTCATTTGAAACGATACAGCTTTAATGTGGCTCTCTCGCTTAACAACAAGATTGGGCAGCAAGTCATCATTCCAAGATACCTGACCCTGTCATCTCATTGCACTGAAAATACAAAACCACCTTTTACTCTTGGTTGGAATGCACATATGGCAGTGTAAGTCCTTAATAGAGAATGTTGTTTACATTTCTTTTTGAAATAGAAAGACTTTAGTATCCAATCAAAAGACTTGAATGAACTAGGTAACACAATTCCCAGGTAAAATCACACCATGAAGGGGATTTAAATTTTGCTTTATTTTGGAATTTTAGTGTTAAGTTGCTATCTGATTGAAGTAATTAAAGAAAAGGCTTAAAATTCTTCTATTTGGTGCCTTTCATAATGAGCTTTTTCAGAAACCTTGAGTGCTCTTACTCTTTTAAACCACTAGAAGATAGTTTGATACACTTCGGGAATATAAACCAAACTTGGGTGATCATAAGAGTCACCTGAATACTAAAAATACTTATTTCTAAGTTTTTCTTTGGAGGTTTCAGTAGATCTCAGATAGGTGTGGGAATCTGGGGGGTTTTTTGTTTGTTTGTTTGTTTGTTTTGGAGACAGTCTCACTTTGTTGCCCTCGGTAGAGTCATAGCTCACAGCAACCTCAAACTTAGGCTCAAGTAATCCTCTTGCCTCAGCCTCCTAAGTAGCTGGGACTTACAGGTGCCCACCATAATGCCCAGCTATTTTTAGAGACAGGGTCTAGCTCTTGTTCAGGGTGGTCTCAGACTGCTGAGCTTGAGCGATGTACCTGCCTTTTCCTCCCAGAGTGCTGGGATTACAGGCATGAGCCACCTCTCCCAGCCTTGGGAATCTATATCTCAGCTGACTATATGAAGATTTGAATAAACAGTGTACTGAACATTATGCTGGATCCTCCAAAATAGATTCTACCATCATAAATGTATTGCTAATGTGAAGAACCTAAATGATTCTTAGAAATTTTTCAAAAAGAGAAGAAGTAACTTTTTCTTTTTTGGCCAGGGCTGGGTTTGAACCCACCACCTCTGGCATATGGGACCGGCGCCCTACTCCTTGTGCCATAGGCGCCACCCAGAAGTAACTTTTTCTGTAGGTTTTACTTTATCACATAGGCTGGGGAAAGAAAACCTTAGGACTTTTCTGAATGTCACTCTTTTTTCTGCATTCTTGCATTACTTTGGAGCCCTATATTGAGTCATTTAAACACTAGTTCAATAGAATTACAAAGTTCTAGAACTTTAGAGGTAAAAGAGATTGTAGAGATTTTGTCCAAGTCTTTTAATTTTCTAGAAGAGATCCAAGGAAATTAAATGATTTTCCTAAGGTCATAGATACAGTTAGTTAACTGAAAGAACTAGGTTTCTTAGGTTAAAATGAATAATATTTCAGAAAGTGAATGAACATTTACTAATATGATTTGATGCTGTTTTGTAAAATGTATTTCCCTTTGGGTTTATAATTGAAATAAAGACTACATCATACAAGTTTACACTACAGTCCTCAAGGGTCTACTAGTAAAGGCACTTGCAGAGAGTTCTAGTGTTTCTGTTTTTTTTCTCTTACTTTTTCTTTGGAAAAAATGCCCTTTTCTTAGTGTATACTGCCCTCTGCTGATAGAACTGTTACTCTTTCTAGCCATAGTTCTTACTTTATAGTACCATCAGTGTAGGACCTTTATGATCACAAGCCTAAAACCAGGTTATGTGACAGGACAATTTTTTTTTTTTTTTAAGAGACAGTCTCACTTTATTGCCCACAGTAGAGTGCTGTGGTGTCACAGCTCACAACAACCTCCAGCTTTTGGGCCTAGGCGATTCTCTGCCTCAGCTTCCCAAGCAGCTGGGACTACAGGCGCCTGCCACCAACGCCTGGCTGTTCCCTTGTTGCAGTTTGGCCGGGGCCGGGTTTGAACCCGCCACCTTCAGTATATGGGGCCAGCGCCCCATTCGCTGAGCCACTGGTGCCACCCGTGACAGGACAATTTAATAGCTTTAAGACCCTAAACAAATTCCTTGACTTGCCTATAGGAAAGTTAATAGAGTGGTTGTAAACATTAAATGAACTAATACATATGCAGAGTTCTTAGTACAGTACCTGATTTTTAATAAGTCCTCAACAAATTATTATTACTATTACTATTATCATTTATTACCTAAAAGTAAAGAATGTTTTAAAGCAGGTACTTTTCCCCAAGTTGTTCTTCCTATGCATTATCCTTGACTTTGCTTCTAATGCTGTTTTTGGTTTTTTTGAGACAGAGTCTCATTCTGTTGCCCCAGGCTAGAGTGCCATGGGTGCATAGCTCATAGTAACCTCAAACTTCTGGGGTCAAGCAATCCTTTTGCCCCAGCCTCCCTGAGAGCTGGGATGACAGGCACCCACCACAATGCCCAGCTAGTTTTTCTATTTTTTAGAAGTAGAGACAGGGTCATGTTCTTGCTCAGGCTGGTCTTGAACATCTGAGCTCAAGCAGTCCACCTGCCTTGGACTCCCAGAGTGCTAGGATTATAGACATGAGCCACTTTGCCTAGCCTGCTGGGGTTTTTTTTGTTTACTTGTTTCTTAAATTTATTTTTTAGGGGAGACAGAATCTCACTCTGTCACCCTGGATAGAGTGCTGTGGCATCATAGCTCGTGTTCTTGCTCATGCTGGTCTCTTAACTCTTGAGCTGGAGTGATCCACCCTCCTTGGCCTCCCAGAGTGCTAGGATTACTACAGGATGGAGCCACCGATCCCGACCCAATGCTATTGTAGATCAGGGAGAGCCCAGAGACGGTATTTTATTTTCTCATTTGGCCTCTATTTTTAGTAGTTTAAAAAGTGTTCTATTTCTTTGCTTTTCAAGAGGACTTAATAAGGGATTGTAATACAGAATAGTTTATTATATAAGTTAAAATTTTGTATGTATTTCCCTTTGGATTTATAATTGAAATACTATACATGTAAGTTTACACTAAAGTCCTCAAGGGTCTACTAGTAAAGGCGCATGCAGAGAGTTCTAGTATTTCTGTTTTTTTTCTCTTACTGCTTTTCTTTGGAAGTTAAAGAATATAAGTTAAATATATATATATCTTTAATGATACATTTGCATACATTAAGTATTATCTAATTTTCTGATAGTTCTAGACCATTGAAAGCCTCTCAAACAGTGAATTCCTGCATCACCAGCCCTTCTACACCTTCAAAGTGAGTTATATTTCTTTGTACCCAAAATCTGTATTTTTAAGGATTTGGTTTACCCTAATCTCACAAGAGTGTCCCTTTTCCTTTTTCTGTATTGTTTTCTCTTTTTGCACGACAAATGCTCTGTATTACCCATACTTGGAATTTTCTTGATTCTGATTTAGACCGAAGGTATAACAAATTTTTAAACAGTGACACAAGTTTAGCTGATTCTTTCAATGTTTTGTCTTAAAACTTTTTAATACTTATCCTTTGTTAAAATGTAATATTTTCATCCTAAAACTCTAAAAATTGATGACAAGGATCTTGGGGATTGAAGGGGGAAATAACTCCAGTTACTCTAAAGCACCCTTCTTCAAAGGTAGGCATGGGATCCCAGAGCATCTTTTCGCCTCCTGTTAGCCAGTCTGGGATGTCTTGTCTTTAATGCTGAATAGGAGATATTCTGATAGGGGACAAAAAAACAAACAGGCACTCGAATGTAGCTATTCTACAAATGCTTTTTCTTTCATACCAAAAGTTTATCCAAGGAGGGAAGCAAATGCTTTTTTTAACAACAAAAAAAAAAACTCTTCTAAGATTTTTATTAGAGGAATTCGTGATTTGCTAATTCCAATTGATTTCTTGTCATTTGACTTTGAAATTCATTTTTCTAAAAATTTAATGGCCCAAAGTACTTTTAGAGAAGAGACACTTTTGTAGTTTAAGAGTTTTTTGGGGGGCTTATATAATCATAAAATGACATTTGGGAACTGCTATTTTCTTTTCCTCCTGTTAATTATTTTTCAGTGCAATTAAAACCAGATGACTAACATGACTAGAAATGTGAAATGGTACCGATATGAATACTCTTGCCCGTTCTCAAGATACAAATGAGCAATACCACTTGGCTGCTTAGAAAGTGAGCAAGTGATGCATTTACAGGATGAATGTTTTTCATTGCTACAGGCAAGCTGCCTTCTGTAAATATAGTAATTATTAATGGAATGCACTCTTTATGTACCAAGTCACTGTAATTGCAAGAAAGAGATGGTTTCATTGGGCATCATTGTACCGTGGCATGGTCATCTGTTCTACTGGTATGAGAATTTGAGAGTTAACAATAAAGGATGATTAGGCCCTAGAAAACCTGTCATGCTGATCAAACTTAAAAGAGGCTGAGTTATGAACCAGAACACCGTTGGTTCTTCTGTAATGTCCTTTTGTTACATTTGACCCTGGTATAATATAGTAGCCGGGTGTCACCTCCTTCAGCAAAGATTTACCTGGATAAATAAATTAATATGTACAAGTTTGCTTGGTGAGCATTAATCAGAAATGGGGAATTAAGATGGCTAATTGGCTACTTCTAAGTTATACCAAAAACCTTTTTGAATACATAAAGGAAGGTTGTTCAGATGTTCGGGCTGGATTGCAGTGAGTGATATCCTTCCTGCTCGCAGCCGCAGGCTATGCTTGGGCTTATCACTGACCACTTGCCTCTTTTCTTTGATCTACATTGCTGCTCAGTCTTTCTGATTTCCATGTGGCCTCTTAATTCTTGGTGCCATTATTCTATATGTTTATTTATAGTTTTTACATTTAGGTTAATTATATTTTTCTAATTTTCATTTTGCTTTTTTATTTTAGTACAGCATATGACTTTATGTTACCCTCCATCAAAGAAAGTATTTGTCCTTTGACCGTTACCACTTTTTCCTTTATTTTCAGCTCACCTAGAAGACAACACAGTAACACATTACTTATCTCTTATCAATCATTTTGGATGAAATTTTTTCTAAAATATGTTATACTGTTCCTTATATTCTTAGGTAAAATATACTGAAGATAATTTAAGTATATCTTAATGACCAAGAATCAACAACATTATAAGTATCAGCTATTGCACTGTGTTTCAATATGATAGTGCCCTGAGAGGCTCTTTATTATTACAGGACAATTTACTTTTACATTAAAAACTTTATAGTTCTTTATTGCCCTTTTTGTGGTTATTCTCTCCCATTTCTTAGCTCTCATTTCTTTATATACTTGCTGTCCCATTTTATACATCATTTCCTGGGAAATAAAGGGTCCCTGTAAGTACATAGGCTTTGGAACTATCTTCCTGGAAGCCTTTTTTCTTACTTTGGAATCCCTGTGTTTTGAAAGGTAGAGGTTACCAGAAGTCTGACCTCCAGAGAAGTGGATAAGTGGAATGTTACTGTTACCTTAAAAGTGCATGGATCATAATTTAAAAGATCAAAAGTTAGTTCTCATGCACTTTGTTGTCGAAAACATTTATTCATTGCTATGCCTGCATGAATTCAGTAGAGACTAACTTTATAAAGACAAAAGCAAACTTCAAGGGGGTTGATCATTTAAAAGAAAAAAGGCATAAGTGATTGGTTTACTGATGGTATACAACAGCATAATAATTGTCCAGTTTTCAAAGCATGGCTCTTTTGGAGTGGGGCAGAGGTAATGCTTAAATATATCTCTTTTGATATCTCTTTCTCTGTGAAATAATTTTCCATAATGGACAGTATTTTGTTTTGGTATTTATACATCAAAAGAATAACAAAGACAAATGTTCATTGGACTTATGTAGGTTTTTTATTCCTTGATTTACAGGAAATTTACTTTCAAATCTAAGAGCTCCTTAGCTTTATGCCTTGATTCAGACAGTGAGGATGAGCTGAAACGCTCTGTGGCCCTCAGCCAGAGACTTTGTGACATGTCAGGCAACGAACAGCAGCAGGAAGTCCTGGAAAAAGTAAGTAATTTTTTATCAAAACATCTGACAAAGATCTGTGTAGCTTTTACTGTCCAAACATATGCCTTTTGTAACCATCGTTAGCAAATAAAGATAGAAGATAGCTCATAAACACAATGGGTCTCTTCAAACACTAGTTTTAAAGAGCATTCTTTGGCTACAAAAACTAGTCTGTTTAGAGATGGATCAAGACTTTTAAGAAATAAATTTATATTAATAGAGCAACCAAGTAATCTAATTGTTTAAATTATGAATGTTCAGATATTGCTATAGCATCTTCTATCTTGACACTGACTGACAGTTAATACTTTGAAGAAGCTGTTCTAGGTGTTTTGCATCATTTCATGCTACTGCGTTTTATTTTAAACCTCCCTTTTTGGCTCAGCACCTGTAGCACAGTGGTTACAGCACCAACCAGGTTGGTAGGTTCAAGCCGGGCCAGCTAAACAACAATGACAACTGCAGCAACAACAACAACAAAAAATAGCAGAGTGTGGCAGATGCCTGTAGTCCCAGCTACTTGGGAGGCGGAGGCAAGAGAATCACTTAAGCCCAAGAGTTTGAGGTTGCTGTGAGCTGTGACGCCACGGCACTCTACTGATCAGGGGCGACATAGTGAGACTCTATCTCAAAATATATATATACCAAAAACCTCCCTTTTGGTAAAATAATAGAGTTATTTTAGTTAGTTATTTTTTCTTCTGAGTTATTTCCTGTCTCACTTTAAATAGAGGTAGTTTGTGTTTGCTTACTTAGAATGAGAAATGAAATAAAGTCAGAAATTCTCCCAGAAATTGAAGTTACTCAGAAAATAATTCTATTTTTATAATCTTAATGTAGTTTTTATTTTTCTCATTAATTTTTATAAATAAGACCAGCCAACATTAAAAATGGAATATTATATATGTTAGAATATTTACAATGTAATCTGTGTATATCTAGAAGAACATAAACCAAAAATACTGATAGAAATTATTTTTCTATAATTATATTGAAAATAAAATTCAATAAATGTATTCAAAATAATACCTTCTGTTTTGAATAAATGTATTAAATTTATGCATTTTGCAAACTTTTATAAAATTGGCATTTGTTAATCAAGAAAAATAATCATATATCCTTAGGTAATTATTAATTTAAATTACACAAGTCATCGAAGAAAGGAAAAAAATTTTTTTTTTTTTTTTTTTGAGACAGTGTCTCATTCAGTCGCCCTAGGGTTGAGTGCTATGGCATCATAGCTCACAGCAGCCTTAAACTCAGACTCAGGTGATTCTCTTGCTTCAGCCTTCTAAGTAGCTAGAACTATAGGCACCTGCCACAGCGCCCACCTGTTTTTTAGAGACCCAGTCTTGCTCTTGCTCAGGCTGGTTTCAAATTCCTGAGCTCAAGCAGTTCATCTGCCTCAGCCTCCCAGAGTGCTGGGATTACAGGCATGAGCCACCACCCCCGGCTGGAAACTTATTATAAATAAAATAAAGTTGCCACTTTAAGGTCCAGTTAAGATTGCTATGTTGTTATTCTGGTTTTCTCTAAAAGTAACTCTCTTCTTCAGGATTCAAAATTATGCCAAATAGAGCCTGATAAATCCGAAATGGAAAACTCAGGATTTGACAGAATGAGTGAAGAAGAGCTTTTAGCAGCTGTCTTAGAAATAAGTAAGAGAGAAACTTCACCATCTCTGAGTCATGAAGATGATGATAAGCCAACAAGCAGCCCAGATACTGGATTTGCAGAAGATGATATGCAAGAAATGTCTGAAAATCCAGACACTATGGAATCTGTGAAGTCAAAGACAATCACAGAGCCAGGTAGGTTTAATGAAGATAAACATCTATTAAAACATAAGTATTTTAAAGCCTTATAGTGATCAGTGACTTAAATAATGGGAGGTGGAGTGGATCTATATAACAGCTGGTAATATTTCTTGGTTTATTATAAAAAGCTTTAAAAATGAGAAGTAAATGTTATGACTAGTATACAGATGCCTGAAAAAGTATACCATTTCCCTTGAGATGTACATCAGGAGTAAAGGTAGCATTCTAATGTGCATGTAATAAATGTTTTTGTCAGTTTTCTCACCACTGATAATTTAGAAATTCATATAATTCTTTATTTTTCGGTATCTGAATTTTTAACAGTTTTAGTATGTAAATACAAGTTCTTCATCCTCTGCACATTGTATTACCTTTTTTTGTTTTGATAATACAACTACTTACATTGTGTTACAATTGCCTACAATTCAGTACATTAACTTGCTGTACAGGTTTATAGCCTGAGAGTAGTAAACTATGCCATATCGTCTAGGTGCATAATAAACTATACTATCTAGCTTTGTATAAGTGTATTCTGTGACAGGGGTATCCAATCCGTGGCCCGTAGTCACATGTTGTCCAGGATGGCGATGAATGTGGCCCAACACAAAATCATAAACTTACTTAAAACAAATAGTATGAGATTTTTTTATGATTTTTTTTGGCAGAATTTGATAGTGTGGTTCTCAAGAGTAAACACTGGCAGCGTTGTGTCACAATATCATGTAAAATAAACATCCACCCTTGTGATTTGTAGGCATGTGTGGCTCCAGCATTACAGCCTTGTACAGCTTCCAGGGTATTACCTTTCAAACTTAGACAGTTTAATTGACACTATTGGACATTACATGTGCTCATGGTGACTTGGTGAGGCAACAGTTATCAATAATATTATTTCAAGCTACCATTGCAATGTTAGGGGTTTAATGTTACTTGGAAGTCAGGTAAACATTCTTATTTGATTATTAAGCATACTTCTGTACCTCAGCTGTGCCTCACACATCAGCCCTCTACCTTGCCCTGCACTGGAAGCCAAGATGTGGAGGGGCCCAAACCTCGCTTTCTATTTTCCTATCAATTTTCATAATAAAAGTAAATATAGTCCCTTGTCTATTATTATTTTTTTAATCCCAGCATGATTTCTACAAAGTATCAAAAGAAAACAGAACCCCCAAAAAGAAAAATTATAGATAAAGGAAGCTTATTCAGTGAAAAGTGGACAAATGACGACTTTTTTGTCAAGGCAAATATTAAGGCACTCTGCTTAATTTGTAGGGAATTTCTGCAAGTTTTCAAAGACTGTAATTGAAAAGGTATTATATGCAAAATGCTGCCAAATTTGGTATGTGTGAAGAATTTTGTCATAAAGACAAAATAGAAAAACTGAAACAAGTCTGTCTTCTCAACAAAACAAGTATTTTTAAGTTACAACTCAGATTCCTTTGTAATAAGTAATGTGGTGGCATATTTAATAGAAAAAATATCAAAATCATTTACTGATGTTGAGTTTATTAAGCAACGTATGGAAAGCATGTTAGATATAATTTGACCTGGGAAATAGGGAGATATTTCTAAAATCAGTTTGCCTCACCAGATTATAGCCAGGTGAATTGAAGAAATTGGAAAATTTATCAAAAGAAGTTTGGAGAGTAAAGCTACTAGTTTTAAATTTTATGCTTTAGCAATGGAGGGCAGCACTGATGCTAAAAATACAGCTCAACTTGCCATTTTTAATAGTGGTATTGATGACGAATATAATGTCACTGAAGAAATGGCTTCTTTAGTCTCATTCAATAGACACAGCTAAATCAAGAGATATATACAAAGCAGTAAAAAATATGTAAAGTAATTTTCTTTGTCCGTTGTCAACATACCTGGTATAGTTAATATGGTACCTTGGTGATAGTAGGTGAGAAAGAGGGATTTGTAAAATTAATAAATGATGATGTAATTGCTGCCCCAAACTCACATTTGCTGAGGTATCATTGCATAGCACATCAAGAAAATGTATGCATAAAAGCTGTAAAAATGGATAACATCATGAAGATTGTCATTAAGACTATGAATTTCATAAAGGCCATGGGATTGAATCATCGCCATTTCTAGGAATTCCTTAAAAGTATTGATGGTACAGCCAGGTGTGGTGGCTCATTCCTATAATCCTAGCACTCTGCAAGACCAAGGTGGAAGATTTCTTGAGCTCAGGAGTTCGAGACCAGCCTGAATAAAGTGAGACACACACCCACTCCCATCTCTACTAAAAATAAAAAAACTAGTCAGGCATGGTGGTGCATGCCTGTAGTCCCAGCTACTCAGGAGCCTTAGGCAGGAGAAGTGCTTGAGCCCAGGAGTCTGAGGTTGCAGTGAGATATGATGATGCCATTGTACTCTAGCCTCATGTGACAGAGCAAGACTCTGTCCCAAAAAGAACAAAAATTGGGTATTTTTCACCTAACAAATTCTGAGGTTTTTCCTTTCTTAATAAATATTCAGAGTTTATGTTAGTCGTAAAATATTCTCTCAGCAATACAACTTAAAATAATTAGTTGCTGATTTAGAATCTAAAAAACAAGATGCTATGAGCTTCAGATTATCTATCTTATAGAAAATTATTTATTTAAAATGCAATACTGGCTGGACATGCTGGCTCACAACTGTAATCCCACCATTTTGGGAATCCAAGGTGGGAGGATTACTTAAAGCTTTGGAAATATAGTGAGACTCCATCTCAACAAAAAAACTTTAAAAATTAACTGGGCTTGGTGGCACGTGCCTGTGGTCCTAACTACTCAGGAGACTGAGGCAAGGAGGATCACCTGAGCCCCAAAGTTCGAGGTTACAAACCCAAATTCCACTCCAGTTTGGGTGGCAGAACAAGATGCTATTTCAAAAATAAAATGGGTGCAGGGGCTCTTTGGGATGTCAGGTGGGAGAATTGTTTGAGGCTAGGAATTCAAGACCAGCCTGGGCAAAGTAGGGAGATCCCCATAACTACAAAAAATAAAAAGATAAAAGTTAGCCAGGTCTGTGGTCCTATCCTAGCTGCTTGGGAGGCTAAGCTAGGAGGATTGCTTGAGCCCAGGAGCTTGAGGCGGTAGTCAGCTATGATCATGCCACTGCACTCTAGCCTGAGCAACAGAGCAAGACCATGTCTTTAAAAAAAAAAAAGTATATGATAAGGTAAAAACAATCTGTTTGCCATGAATGTATATAGGTAATTCTCATTTGCCAGTTAAATTTTTTTTGTTTGTTTTGTTTTTTTCTTGTTGGGGAATCATTGAGGGTACAATGAGCCAGGTTACACTGCTTGAGTTTACTGGATGTAGTCTCTCTATTAAAGTTAAATTCTGTTCATGAGTATTTTCTTAACTTGTTAAGATGAGAATTTTTATGTTGATAAAGTGTTTGATTCAGTTTTAAAAAGAAGAATCCTCCAACTACTCCTATCAGTATTAAAAATTGTAATAAAATGTTGTTGCTTTCAATTTAAATAACCGGAACAAAATCATCACTGTCTTATTTATCCCAGCTAGCCATAATTCATTGGGAAGGAACAGAAATGAAAGATTAATTTTTTTTACCTCCCTGAATGAATGTTTTAAATGTACATTGTATATTGCCATAGACCGTACAGTACTTACTACTTTCTACTTAAATCTTTAGATTTAGGATATACTATATAATTCTTGTTTGATTATTAATATGAATATGTTCAATTAATATACAGTGTAATAAATGGGAAGATGTCAATATTAGTAATTTTAGCTTGATTCTTCTTTTGTTTGCTTTATTTCTAGTACTTGGTCATGTGATATTATGATCTACGAATAGGGCTGTTTGTTCTTCCCCATCATTAACCATGGTGTGTTTTTGGTGATCAGTTAAGTTTCAGAAGCATTGCTGTGGATCACTGATTCTCAACCAGGAGTAGTTTTGTCCTCCAGGGGACAAATGGCAATGTCTGTCATTTTTGGTTGTCATAACTGTAGAAGATGAGTGCTACTGGCATCTAGTAGGTAGAGGCCAGGGATACTGCTAAACATTCAGTGATGCATAGGACAGGCTCCACTCCCATATCCTGTACAAGAACTTATCCCATTTACAATGTCAATAGTACTTGAGGTTGGGCGGCCCCTGTGGCTCAAGGAGTAGGGCGCCGGTCCCATATGCCAGAGGTGGCTGGTTCAAACCCAGCCCCGGCCAAAAACCACAAAAAAAAAAAAAAAAAAAAAAAATAGTACTTGAGGTTGAGAAATCCTGATGTAGATGTAGTAAGATGAAATTGTATGTCCCAGGCAAATGGTACATTAGGTTAGAGTAAATTCCTCTCTGAACAGTAGATGTCACTCTAGAAATTTTGGTTTATTAGAGCCTTATTCCCAAAATAGTGATGTATTCTGCTTCCTCAGATCCTGCCAGTTTTACTGAGATCGCCAAAGACTGTGATGAAAATAAAGAAAACAAAACTCCTGAAGGATCTCAGGGAGAGGTTGATTGGCTTCAGCAGTATGATATGGACCCTGAAAGGGAAGAACAAGAGCTTCAGCAGGCATTGGCTCAGAGTCTTCAAGAGCAAGTAAGAGATATTTATATTGCTACTTTCTCTATACCTGCCTTTCTCAAGAAATAGAATAATAATAATAATAACTAGCATGCATTGACCACTTATTATGCTCAGGCATTATTCCAGGTGATTTATGTATAGTATAATTGATCCATCAACAAAAACTTGTTTGAGGGTTGCTTTGAGGTTCAAATAAGTACTTAGGTAGTTTTTCTTTTTTTGAAAATCGAAATTTAACAAAATATATATTCTTGGTTACTTTCCATGAGTATAGTCACTTCATGCTAAAATAAGATGGGATATTAGAGATTATTCCCAGTCCAACTTTGTTTTGTAAACAATAGAAGTAGTATATTAATATGATCTTATCATTAATATTTTAAGGCAATGTATTTGTTTTGGTCATTTTCTTACAATATAAATACTTGCCTACCAATTATTTGAACATAAAATTCTCAGAAATAGCATCTAAAAATCTAATTTCCTAGCCAGATGCAATGACTCATAGATCATACCTATAATTTCAGCTACTCAGAAGACTGCAAGACTTCAAAATAATATAAAATCCAATTTTTAAATTTTAGTAACAACATTTATCTTTTCTTTGCATAGTAATCTATTCTTCAATTTTTACTTTATGCTGGTTGTTTGCACTGTCCAGTTACCTGAGATAATCAGATTTACAGATAGTATTCATGGTTATCTAATCCTTTGCGATTCAGGTCATGTTAATGAAAATTTACCAAGACTCCCCAATGAATGGGTAGTTTTAGTGCTTGCAGATGATCAGATTAAGAAATTTACTAGTGCCTATAGTCCAGCTGCTTGGGAAGCTGAGGTGAGATCACTTGAGCCCAGGAGTTTAAGACCAGTCCATGCCATATAATGAGAACCTGTCTTAAAAAAAAAAAACAAGAAATCTAATTTCTTTGGATCAGTGATTCTCAGTCTTACCTGCTCATTCAGATTATTATTTGGGAGCTTTAAAATATACTGAAGCCTAGATCATTCAGCCCCTCAGAAACTCTGATGTTGATGAGATTGATCTAACATATGGTAAGAGCATCTGGATATCTTTCCTTTTAACCTTAATTTTCAAAAGATTCTCCCAGTGATTCTGATGGGCAGCCAAGATTTAAAACCACTTCAGAGGCCAGTTGCAGTGGCTCATGTCAGTAATGCTAGCACTTTGAGAGACCAAGGCGGGTGGATTGCTTGAACTGAGGAGTTTGAGACCAGCCTAAGCAAAGTAAGACTGTATCTCTACTAAAAATAGAAAAACTAGCTGGGCATCATGGTGGGCACTTATAGTGCCAACTACTCAGGAGACTGAGCCAAGGGGATATCTTGAGCTCAAGAGAATCTTGGCAAGTCGACCACCCAAGAGACTGTAACAAATTGGTCTGCATACAGAGGTGGTCAACATAAGGAAATAGGCCTACTGTACTGACACATGCATGTGTTACCTGTTTGGTCTATGAAAATTAGGTTGCCCAGGTATGGTGGCTAATGCCTATAATCCTAGCACTTTGGGAGGCCGGGGTGGGATTGGGGCAGGGAGATAGCCTGAACTCAGGAGTTTGAGACTAGCTTGAGCAAGAGCAAGACTCTGTCTCTAAAAAATAGCCAGGTGTTGTGGTACACACCTGTACTTGGAAGTCTGAGGCAAGAGGATCACTTGAGCCCAAGAGTTTGAAGTTTCTGTGAGCTGTGATGTAATGGCACCCTACCCAGGGCAACAGAATGAGACTCTATCTTAAAAATAAAATAAAATAAATAAAAATCAGGGAACGGGAAAGAAGCAATTTGCTAACTATCCACTCTGTACCAAGCACTTTATACAATAAGAAGAAAGGGAATTATATCATAATGTCACATTGAATGATTCTGGGTTGGCAAGAAAAATGTAGCTAACAAGAATAGCATTTAAACTCTTTTAACTTTGAAGGTTGTGTTTTAAGAGGACAGTGTTAAAAAAAGTAAACTTCTCACATCCCTTAAAAGGTTATACTCCAAACATCCACAAGGTTGTGGAGAACATTATTAGCAAATGCTTCCATAGAAGCTGAATTTATCTTCATTTAAATAAGTTTAATCAATACCTCTTTAAATATCTTAGTTTTTCTTTTATCCCTTTAGGAAGCTTGGGAACAGAAAGAAGACGATGATCTCAAAAGAGCTACAGAGCTAAGTCTTCAAGGTTTGGAGATCATTTTAACTACTTATTTATTTTATTTATTTATTTTTTTTTTTTGAGACAAAGTCTTACTATGTCGCCCTCGGTAGAGTGCTATGGCGTCACAGCTCACAGCAACCTCAAACTTTTGGGCTTACATGATTCTCTTACCTCAGCCTCCCATGTAGCTGGGACTACAGGCACCCACCACAACACCTGGCTGTTTTTCTGTTGCAGTTGTCATTGTTGCTTAGCTGACCCAGTCTGGGTTCAAACATGCCAACCTTGGTGTATGTGGCTGATGCCATAACAACTGTGCTACAGGCGCCGAGCCTTAACTACATTTTTTTAATGGTAATATATCAAACATATGCCAGGTGCGATGACTAACACCCATAATCCTAGCACTCTGGGAAGCCAAGATGGGAGGGACACTTGAGGGTCAAGAATTCAAGACCAGGCCCATGCGGTGGCTCACGCCTATAATCCTAGTACTCTGAGAGGCTGAGGCCGGTGGACGGCTTGAACTCATGAGTTCGAAACTAGCCTGAGCAAAAGTGAGACCCCGTCTCTACTAAAAATAGAAAACTGAGGCAAGAGGATCACTTGAGTCCAAGAGTTGGAGGTTGCTATGAGCTATGGTGCTACGGCCCTCTCAGGGCAACAGCTTGAGACTTTGTCTTGAAAAAAAGAGTTCAAGACCAGCCTGAACAAGACTACTAAAAATAGAAAAAATTAGCTGGCCATGGAGGTTTGTGCCTGTAGTCCAGCTACTGGGAGGCTGGGGCAAGAGAATGGCTTATGCCCAAGAGTTTGAGATTGCAATGAGCTATGATCATGCTACTGCACTCCCACCAGGGCAATGAGCAAGACTTTGTCTCAAAAAAAAAAGAAAGAAAAGAAAAGGGGGTATCACACATAGAAGAGCATACAAAATGTATTTTAGTGACAACAAATTTGAACACCTCCCAGGTAAAGAAGCAGAACCTTAGAAGTTACCTGTATATCTCCTTTCCCCCTCCCTCCCAGAGGACACCTGTATGCTAACATTTATATTATCTTTATCTTGCTTTTTAAAATGATTTTATCATCGATATCTATATCCTTAATGCTATATTTTTTAATTTTAAAAAATAAAACAAGAAAATTTATCTGTTTAATGAAAGAATAATAGATTATCCACTGTTAAGACTCCTAAGAGAACATTATGTGGCTTCAGTTTCCTCATGAATTTTTAAGAGCTCGTTCTGGGGAAGTCAGTGGGCAGTACATAAAGTTCACACAGTCATGGCATTTGGCAGAACTAATATGCGGACTAGATATTGGAAGTTCATAGAGGTAGAAGTTGGGAGATAGAAGTGGATATAGGTGTCATTTTTTATATCTTTTTTTTTTTTTTGCAGTTTTTGGCCAGAGCTGGGTTTGAACCCACCACCTCTGGTATATGGGGCCAATGCCCTACTCCTTTGAGCCCCATTTTTTTTTTTTTTTTTTGTTTTTGTAGAGACAGAGTCTCACTTTATGGCCCTCGGTAGAGTGCCGTGGCCTCACACGGCTCACAGCAACCTCTAACTCTTGGGCTTAAGCGATTCTCTTGCCTCAGCCTCCTGAGCAGCTGGGACTACAGGCGCCCGCCACAACGCCCGGCTATTTTCTGGTTGCAGTTTGGCCAGGGCTGGGCTTGAACCCGCCACCCTCGGTACATGGGGTCGGCGCCCTACTGACTGAGCCACAGGCGCCGCCCTGAGCCCCATTTTTTATGTCTTTTTTTGTTTTGTTTTGTTTTTTTTGTTTTTTTTACAGTTTCCGGCATATGGGGTTGGCGCCTTACTCCTTCGAGCCACAGGTGCTGCCCATTTTTTGTATCTTTTGATCATCAGTGATGTAAATTGAATCGTTTCTTAACTTTTCCATTTCCATTGTTGGCTTAGGACAGCTTTGAGTGTTTTCAGCTGAGTCAACCACTCATGTATTTCCAATTTCAGAATTTTTATGCTATAATTAGTCTTTTTTTTCCACTCATAGGTGTTCATTTCTTTTAAACAGCACAGTAATGTGACTTTAGTGGAGCTAAGTATATTTTAAAGCAGATAATAATTTATTTACAAATGCTTCTGGCATTCTTTATTTAAAATCATTAGTAAAGGCTGTAGCTCAGGGGTTAATGCGCCAGCCACACACACTGGAGCCAGTGGGTTCGACCCCACCCTGGGCCTGCTGGACAAGTGTGACAACAGTGACAACTATAATTTATTTATAAATTATATTTATATACAAATTATATTTACTAGTGAAACCTATAATATGCATCAAGTACTTCAAATCTGTCACATCATTCATATGATACAGAGCTTACTGAAACGGGATTATCTGTAAAATTATATTCTTTTTCAGTTTTATTCCTTTCTTATAAGGATTAGATCTCCTTATATAAATATACTTAAAAGAAAAAGGAACATTTGTTTTATAGATACACATCTGCAGTATTACTCCCTTGGAGTAGGCTGAGCACATTGGAACCCTAATAATAATATATTTTATGTTTTATTTTCTTTCCTTTTTTTTTTTTTTTTTTAAAGACAGAGTCTTACTTTATCGCCCTCCGTAGAGTGCCATAGTCACAGCTCACAGCAACCTCCAGCTCTCGGGCTTAGCGATTCTCTTGCCATAGCTTCCCGAGTAGCTGGGACTACCAGCGCCCCCCACAACACCCAGCTATTTTTTGTTGCAGTTTGGCCAGGGCCAGGTTCAAACCCACCACCCTCAGTATATGCCCTACCCACTGAGCCACAGGCACTGCCCTATTTTATGTTTTCTTAAGGTGATAAAATACGTACCTCAAGCTATTATATCTTCCTAATGATGTCTTTTATGTCGATTCCAAGAAGTTTCACAAGATTTTGTCTTTATGTTTTGCAGAGTTTAACAACTCTTTTCTGGATGCATTGGGTTCTGATGAGGATTCTGGAAATGAGGATGTTTTCGATATGGAATACACAGAAGCCGAAGCTGAGGAACTGAAAAGAAATGCTGAGGTAATTTTTTTGTCTCTGAGCAGAATCAGTCAGATTGTCAGAGTTACTCCTCCTGTTCTTTATTTTAAAGGCCCCACTTTCAGTGTCTATTGCAGGTTCACTGCAGCCCATTCCGCAGCCATCAAGTGGTCTTCATTTTCTTTTTATTTACTCTTCATTTCTGACATAGAAATTCTAAACAAAACAAGAGCCAGGGACAGTGGCTCATATCTATAATCCCAACAGCTCAGGAGTCTGAAACAGGATTGTTTGCAGCCAGAAGTCAAAGCTAGCCTGGGCAATATAGTGATACCTTGTCTCTAAAAAATATTTATTTTTAGATTAGCCAAGTGTTGTAGCATATCTCAGCTATTCCTAGCTACTTAGGAGGCTGAGTATAGAGGATTGCTTGAGCTGCAGTGAACTGCGATGGTGCCACTGCTGCTTGGGCCTGGGTGACAGAGTGAACTCCATCTCAAAGAAAAGGTGGGGTACTTTCCCGTCCACTCCAACCACCTTAAGTAAAAAATGAAAAAAATCCTTAACTCAAACAGGCTTGGCACCTTTAGCTCAGTGGTTAGGACACCAGCCACATACACCAGGGTTGGTGGGGTCAAACCCAACCAGGGCCTACTAAACAACAAAGACAACAATAACAAAAAAAAAAAGGGCGGCGCCTATGGCTCAAGGAGTAGGGCGCCGGTCCCATATGCCGGAGGTGGCGGGTTCAAACCCAGCCCTGGCCAAAAACCACAAAAAAAAAAAAAAAAAATAGCCAGGCATTGTGGCGGGTGCCTGTAGTCCCTGCTACTTGGGAGGCTGAGGCAAGAGAATTGCATAAGCCCAGGAGTTTGAGGTTACTGTGAGCTGTAATGACGCCACAGCACTCTACCGAGGGTGACATAGTAAAACTCTGTCTCAAAAAAATAGGCTCGGCGCCTGTAGCCCAGTAAGTAGGGCACCAGCCACATACACCAAGGCTGGGGGATTCGAGCCCAGCTTGGGCCTGCTAAACAACAATAACAACTGTCACCAAAAAATAGCCAGGCATTGTGGTGGGTGCCTCTAGTCCCAGCTACTTGGGAGGCTGAGGCAAGAGAATCACTTAGGCCCAAGAGTTTGAGGTTGCTGTGAGCTGTGACGCCTTAGCACTCTACCAAGGGTGACATAGTGAGACTCTGTCTCGACCAAAAATATAATAAATAAATAAACAAAATAGAACAAGACAAATACAGAAACACATCCTGACCCCACCTTATGCACATGTTCGATAAGAACTGTGTGTAAAGGCAGATGTATATTAAATTTCGTTAGTTCCACTAAGTAACTATATTATCTTTATACTTAAATACCAAAGCAATTGTTTGTTGCTCAGTGAAAACTTCTGAATTAAAGACGTTAATTAGACACACTGTACTTTTTTCTTTTTTTACTTTTTTTTTTTTTTTTTGTAGAGACAGAGTCTCACTTTATGGCCCTCGGTAGTGTGCCGTGGCCTCACACAGCTCACAGCAACCTCCAACTCCTGGGCTTAAGCGATTCTCTTGCCTCAGCCTCCTGAGTAGCTGGGTTTACTTTTTTCTTAATTGCCTTTTCCCCCAAACTTTAATTATGCAGGATCCCACTATCCTAACAGAATTACTGTTAGCTTTTCACATATTCTTTTGTCATTGCCCACCTCCACATATGCTTTAAAAAGTCTTAAGATAGTCCTGGGAGCAGCTCACACCTATAATCCTAGCACTCTGGGAAGCCGAGGTGCGAGGATCCCTTGAGCTCAGGAGTTCGAGATCAGCCTGAGCAAGAGCAAGACCCTGTCTCTACTAAAAATAGAAGAAAAAAAAATTAGCTGGGTGCCCTGGTGGGTACCTGTAGTCTCAGCTACCTAAGAGGCTGAGACGAGGCTTGGGGCCTGTAGCTCAGCAGCTAGGGCACCAGCCATGTACACTGGAGCTGGCCGGTTCCAATCCAGCCTGGGCCTACCAACCAAAATGACAGTTGTAATCAAAAAATAGCTGAGCGTTGTGGTGGGCGCCTGTAGTCCCACTACTTGGGAGGCTGAGGCAGGAGAATCCCTTAAGCCCAAGAGTTTGAGGTTGCTGTGAGCTGTGTCGCTGTGGCACTCTACCCAGGGTGACAGCTTTAGACTGTGTCTCAAAAAAAAAAAAAAAGAGAGAGAGAGAGACAGGCAAAAGGATTGCTTGAACCCAGGACTTTAGGTTGCTGTGAGCTAGGCTGACACCATAACACTCTAGTATGAGCAACAGAGTGAGATTTCTGTCTCAAAACAAAAGTTACAAGAGTAGTTTTTATCTTTTGGGGGATTTTTATTTTGTTACGTTTTTATACTTGGTGGTCTTACTATGTTGCCCGGGCTGACCTTGATCTCAAGCTCAAATGATGTGCCAACATACTTGGCTTATCCTGTTGGTTAAAGACTGATTATTTATAGCCATCTTATTTGTTCTCTTTTATCTGTAACATCAGAAATACATTCCTTTTTTTTATTTGAGACAGAGTCTCGCTTTGTCGCTCTCAGTAGAGTGCTGTGCTCACAGCAACCTTAAAATCTTGGGCGCAAGTGATATTGTTGCCTCAGTCTCCCGAGTAGCTGGGACTACAGGCACCTGCCACAATACCTAGCTATTTATTTATTTTATTTATTTATTTATTTTTTTTTTTTTTTTTGCAGTTTTTGGCCTGGGCTGGGTTTGAACCCACCACCTCTGGTATATGGGGCCGGCACCCTACTCCTTTGAGCCACAGGCGCCTCCCTATGCCTGGCTATTTTTTTAGAGACAGGGTCTTGCTCTTGCTCAGGCTGACCACCTACCTCAGCCTCCTAGAGTGCTAGGATTATAGGTGTGAGCCATCAGGCCCACCTGACAGTTTCTTATTTTTAATAGCTATACTATCATTCCCTCAAATGAACATCCTTAATGTTGAGCATTTGTTTAAGTTGTTTCTGTTTTTCACTGTGATAAATAATAAATTGAGAAACTGTGTATGATTATACTGTTTTCCATATTTTGGATTTTTTTCTTTAAGATAAATCCCCAGTATGCCCACATAAAATAAAAACTCAATTCAATTCAAAATGGGGGGAAGGGGAGAGATGGGTGTACTCCCACTTAAGAAACACAATGTAAATGTATATGGCACACCTCCTGGGTGTGGGACACAAGAGGGACTCTACCTCAACACATGCCAATATTGTAACCTAGTCATTTGTACTCACATCAATCTGAAATTCTTTTTAAAAAAAAGATAAATCCCCAATAGTAAATAATGCATCAAAGTTTATGAACATTTTAATAGTTTCTGGTTTACATATAGTTATGTTCCTTTTTTTTCTTTTTTAGAGACAGTCTCACTTTATTGCCCTCAGTAGAGTGCTGTGGCATCACAGCTCAGAGCAACCTCTAACTCTTGGACTTAAGCGATTCTCTTGCCTCAGCCTCCCAAGTAGCTGGGGCTACAGGCACCCGCCACAACGCCTGGCTATTTTTTTGTTGCAGTTTGTCCAAGGCTGGGTTCGAACCCGCCACCCTCGGTATATGGGGCTAGTGCCCTACTCGCTGAGTCACAGGCACCGCCCATGGGGCTCAGTTCTTAATTGCTAAGTTGTGGAAGCAATCTTAAGTGCCCATCAACCCATGAATGGATCAACAAACTGTGGTATATATATGCCATAGAATACTATTCAGCCATTAAAAAATATGGAGACTTTACATCTTTTACATTTATCTGGATGGAATTGAAATATGTTCTTCTTAGTAAAGTTTTGCAAGAATGGAAAAATAAATACCCAGTGTATTCCATACCAGTATAAAATCAGTATATAAGTGATTACATGTTCATAAGAACAGTAAACCCTTATATAGTCCAGATCGGGGTTAGAGGGAAGCAAGAGGGGGGAGGATGTATGGCAGAAGGAGGGAGGGCATGAGGCAGGATCTCACTCTAATGTGCACATTGTGAAGGTGTATAACACACCCCCTGGGTGAGGGGCTCTTCTACAAATGGAAGTTTACCCTGGAAGTGAGAACAATGTAACTTAAAAATTGTACCCTCATATTAATTTGAATAAAGTTTTAATTTAAAAACATGTTATAGTGCTGCCTACATTTAATGAATATCACTTTTCAGTTTTATTTTTTTACTAATAATAGTTTAATGACTTTTTTTTGAGACAGAGTTTCACTTTGTCACCCTCAGTAGAGTGCTATGACGTCACAGCTCATAGCAACCTCCAACTCCTGGGCTTAGGCAATTCTCTTGCCTCAGCCTCCTGATTAGCTGGGACTACAGGCACCCGCCACAACGCCTGACTATTTTTTGTTGCAGTTTGGCCGGGGCCAGGTTTGAACCTGCCACCCTAAGTATATGGGGCCAGCACCTTACCCACGGAGCTACAGGCGCTGCCCAGTTTAATGACATTTTAAAAGAAGATTTGAAATGTAAAAGTTGATTCATAATCCTGACAGCAACTCTTTTTCATTTTTTTCATTCTGTTGTCCAATATGTATTAACTATTTTTACAGAGCTATAGTTATTATGTGCTTTAATGTCTGTTTGAAAAACAAGTTAATATGTTGCTGATCCATATCCTTTTCTTTAATATATAATTGAATAATATTGCATTTAATTGATTTACTACTAACCAGTCAACTCTTACTGAATGTTATTTTAACTTTTCAGTAGATAATGCTATAGTCTATAATTCAATATATGTGCTCTTTTTTTCCTTTGAATTATTTCCTTAGGATAAATAAACTCTTATTGGGAGTGAAATTCTTAGGTCACAGGGTATCAACATTACAACCATTAGATTTTTCTTTTAATTGAATATCACTACACCACACACTGAAGCTTAACCTTGTCAACTTTGATAGTAAAAGTTAATTCAGTGTTTTGCTTTTATTCAGTTAAAGAGTTAAAAGTTATGCCCACTTCTGTTTTCCAGACAGGAAATCTTCCTCATTCCTATCGGCTCATCAGTGTTGTTAGTCACATTGGTAGCACTTCTTCTTCAGGTAAATGGACATTATGCTTTCAGCATTTTTATCACCTTCAATATGAATTGTATAAATAGATGTAACTGTTTTTATTTCTCTATTCATAAATGACCTAAAAATCCCCTGAGCAAAATGTATTTTTCAAAAAGGATACCCAATTATAGTATATTCCTCCCTAATTCTCTGTATGTGTTTTTAGAAACATTGTTGGGGGTAAGATGGATGTGGTACCTGTTTCTTTCTCAAACTTCTTGTTCCTGAGAAACATTCAGTTATGATTTTTAAAACCTCAATTTTTAAATTTTATTTGTTGCAGGTCATTACATTAGTGATGTGTATGATATTAAGAAGCAGGCATGGTTTACTTACAATGACCTGGAGGTATCTAAAATCCAAGAGGCTGCTGTGCAAAGTGATCGGGATCGGAGTGGTTACATCTTCTTTTATATGCACAAGTAAGAAACTACCAGATTCAAAATAATGGGTTAAAAGTCGCTTGAACTCTTCTCTTTCCTTTGAAGATAACCTATTCCTTATAAATCTAGAATATTTGTCTCTTAACTCAGCATTACCCATTTGTACCTAGTAGTATGTATCTAGGTACAAAACTTAAGATAGTTTGTTTTATGATATTCGTAGAAGCTTTCCTTCCACAAGCATTTTTGTTTTGTTTCGTTTTGTTTTGTTTTTGCCATTTTTTGGCCAGGGCTGGGCTTGAACCCGCCACCTCTGGCATATGGGGCCAGCGCCCTATTCCTTTGAGCCACCACCCCTTCCACAAGCCTTTTTGTCTGCCAGTTTTATCAAATAGAAGATCTTATTTATATGGATGGGAACTAGATAGCATTTTCATTAAAGCAAACTATTGCCAGTCCACCCCACCCCCCAATTCTCAAAAAGTAGCACCCAGTGGGGTTAAGATAGTGGTTGGATAAGTGAGCCATTTCTTTAATAAAGTGTAGGCACCAAATGGGATCGTGCAGGCTTTATGAGGATCTATTTTCTTTAGTTTTTTCTTCTGTTTACCTTTTGGTTCTGCTCACTAAATTTCTTGGGGCGGGGGGGTGTTTGTTTAATTTTAAGAGAGATCTTTGATGAGCTTCTGGAAACAGAAAAGAATTCTCAGGCATTTAGCATGGAAGCAGGGAAGACTACCCGGCAGGCCTCGTGAGGAAGAAACTCCTGGGATGGCAGTGTGCACTGCGTACTCTCTCTTACTGCCGCCCACCTCACCTTTCCTCTGCCCAAGGAGAATTTGGAATTCTACATGATGCGGGAGCAACAAACAGCTCAGGGCCAAACCAAAAGACGAAAATTGGAGTTATGCAGAATGCTCCATACTATTTTATGGAAACCTTGGTCTCACATCTGTAGCTGATTATCCTCTTTTCTCTCCTACAAGAGTGGCACTTCTTTTGTCTTAGGAATACATGTTGTAAATATATAAATATATATGTACATACACATGCACAGGATGAATGGAGCCTTAAAGAGTTAAGATGAACCACAAGACTATGCTCATAATTAATAGCACAGCAGTTTGGAGAAGAAATGAAGGTGTCAAAGAATCCATTCACCTGGGAAAAGTGTGAAGATAAACCTATCCGTTGGCTTTTAGCTTTTATGTTTCTGGAGTTTCTTGAATTTCACTCAAGTCTGTAACCTTTCATGTGTGGTTTCTTATAGTAAAGTTCACTGGAAAGCCAGCTCTCCATGTTACACTAATGACAGTTTGTTCTCCTTGCATGAGAGGGGCATTACTGTCACCTGACTTGAGCCTTTTTTTTTTTTTTAATTTCATGAATTTATAATATCTTTGCCGTTTACATGCAGTTCCAAGAAATGGATTGTTGGTGCTTTGGAATGTGTATGGTACTACATTTGATATTCATTGTACACTTTGTGTTTTCTCTAAAGAAATTTCTTCACACAGAATGTTTATCATGTATCATTATGTTATGATGGAGATGAAGATAGAATCTTTTATTTTCTTCTGTATCATTCTTCCGTGGAGCAGCATTATCCTAACAGATTGTAACCAAAACTTTAAAAGGTAGAAAAATAATATTTCTTCAACTGGGACTCCCCAGCAGGACTGAAGAATGCTAGCATTTCTGTCTAACTTAGGACAAGAGAGGCATTCTTGTGTTAAAGCTGAATTTCTGGACCACTAAAGCTCAAAGCCCTACCACTAGTGTGAAATTAAGTACTTGAGCTATAGGATAAAGGTTGAGTATTTAATCATTCGGTATCCGTCTTTGCCCTTAAAATAGGTGGGAATTAAAATGTGATCGGTTTAGGTTATCTCAAGAATAACAGATAACAAAGGTGCATAATATATCTTTTTAGGTTCTCTGAGTCAAGGCTAAGTGAGGATGCAACATTAAGTGCTACATTAGTCAGTTAGCTGACATTACCAACTTGGTTAAGCACCTTATGAAACCATATAAAGAATGAGTTTGAAGGTGGAATTCTATCCACACAATAATTTTGTGAGCCCAGATACCAGTAGGATTGCACAGAGTTTAGTATAGCAAAATGAAGCTTTCATTAGTTTTCTTTCGTGTGTTTTCTTCGCTTTTATTGTAAACAAGGGGATTGCTTTTCAGACAAAAACCACATCAGGTATTCAGGACAAAAAAATGTTTTAAACCCCATCATCACAGAAGATACAACATCTTCTCTAGAAGATTGCCTTAAGAGAGCTCCAGCTCTACTCCTTGAAACTTGGATGTGTTCTAACATAGATAACTCTTCTAAAATTTTGAATCTTTGAATTGTAAATGGCCTCAGCACTTTTGCTTAACTACTGACAAATACGTTGCTTCCTATGATCTTTGTGTACACTGTATCGTAGTAAATGTTCACAGTGGTACAACAGTAGGATATGAAGGAGTAGTTGAGTGCAAAGGAAAATATTTGTTTTCAAAACTAGCTTTTAAAAGTTTTGTTTCATTTCTACCAAGAGCCTCGTTTGGTTTGGTTTGGTTTTGCTTGAAAATAACTGGTTTTCTCATAAATGAGTGACATGATAATCAAAATTTTTTGGCTAGTTATCATTTATCTTAACCTATCTGTGCATTTGAGAGCTTCTAGAAGCACTGATAAAAATTATCAGGAGCAGTTTGAAGTGAGGGCTGCATTAAGACAGAGAAGAATAGAAATGATGCCGTTAAGCCTAGAAGCAGCCTCATTTGTTTTCATAGCTTGAACACATGTATGATTTAGAAGTACACTTGGCTTAGAGACCTGGTTTGATTTTCATGTCTTGAGCAGGACTTGTTGAAGATAGGTTACTAGTGTACATGAATTATCTCATTGCTCACATACTTACAAGGTTGGGACTTGAATTTCACTTGATACCTATCCTTTGTTGTGGCCTTGTCAGCCTTTTCCTTTACTCCTTTCCTTTACTCTTTTGACTACAAATGGAGATTTCAGCTAGACAGTGTTGATGAGGTTTGTTGGAGGTTTTTTGAGCTCGTTATATATATTTAAAAATTATAAATAGATAATATATTTTTTTTTGCACAGTGTGATCAGTTTGCTCAGAACTGGGGGATGGACCAGTTAGCCTGTTGGGGCCAGGAAGGGACAAGTTAGATTGGGAGACAGAGTGCTTCAGTTCCAGGCAGTTTGCATAGTACCTAATTAACTAACCTTCTTATTGAAATACCAAAAGTACGGTTACATTACTTTGAATAACATTGAATTGGAACTTTATAGTCACTACTTATAGATAACAACCTTTTGATCTTATTTGGAATTTTTTGAAAGGGAAAAGCAAAACTAAATTTCAAACTCATTTATTTTTATCCCCTCAAAGTATACAGAGTTAGAAGGGTGCATATGACTAGATGCTATTATCCCCTTAGTAGCCATGACTATAATTTCTGCCCACGAGAAGGTAGACTATATTTTGCGGGAATATATTTATATGTGTGTGCACACTCATAAGTTTTGTCTCAGCGGGATAGAAGCAGCAGCAACTCATTCATGAATTAGTCTTCTACTTATATTTTGATTCCAAAAGCTATTTGTTTACTTGCTATGGTCTGTTAGTTCTAGCCCTAACTAAAATGGCTCAGTAACAAGTACAACAAATGTAAATGTGTTTACATTTTAAGTATGCAGTAGTTCTTACAGATTAGTTTACTTTGAAAGGCAAATATTAGACTACACATTTTTTCTCTTTGAACAAGTGTAAAATTCTTCTGAAAGAGAGGCTTTAAAATGTAAAACCTAAGTAATCCCATGAATTTTCTTACTCTTGCATATTGCAATTATGGTTGCATAACTACATGTACAGCTACAGAAATAGTTATATAATGAAAATTATCTGGAAAAACCTAAATTAAAGACAAAAACAGGTAGTTTGTAAACTCACTTGTGATCTACTGAAAAGATGTTATATTAAAATATTATCCTTCTTCTCTGTCCTCTGAAATAACTGCAGTAGATACTCAGTTATCCAACTTTTTATTTTTGTGGCTCTGTTTGATTTAATCAACTCCCAGAGGTGGTCTTTTGTTTTAAATTAGGGAAACAGAGCTAGATTTACAAGTACATGTGGCTCTTGGATTTTTTTTTTTTAGGAAAATTATCAACCCAGCACCAGATGCAAGTCACATAAGTGTTCTGATAAAATGGATATGTCCTTTTCCTCCCCATTTTGCTCATTGCTGAGTAATGCTCTTAACAAATGTGTACAAAAACTAGATTTCTGCCTCTAACATCTTTCTACTGCATTACTTCAAAATTCTAATTTTGTCTCTATTGATATGTCTTATTAACATCTGAAAAAATGTTTTATTGGAAAACTATAGTTTGTTAGGCCTTAAGAGTTTTGTGGCAGAATTACTTTGCTGTGTTTCATCAGTCATTGACTACCTTATGGCATGCTTTCATTACTAGACTTCAGGCAGTCTCTTTTCGTTGTATCCTATTTATATACAATTAACAAATTGTTTCCTTTCCATGCCTGTTACATATCTGAGATTTTGAAGTTTTTATTAAAAAGTATGCTAGCGTGAATATAAGCATTTGATGTTTAGTAACATTGGACTTAAAGTACAGAGATTCTCATACGGGTATGTCCACTGGCATAGGAATAGAATGGATGAGGGTCTGGATCAGGATCCAAATGCCAGAACAAAGAAAAGCAATCAGCTGAACTGGTTTGCTTTAAAAACAGAGTGGACCTGTATAAAGAGTGAGACCACATGTGGGTGTGCACACCTATTGTTCCCAGGTTTCCCTCCCTCTGAGCTTTTCTGTCTCTCTCCCTAACTTCTCTGGCCTGTTGTCAGTGTTGTTTCTTTATGCTTAGGGAGAGGAAAACAAAACTGAGGTTTTCTACACTTTGCCTAACTGAGCTACTACCAGGTTTGCTGGCAGCTGTGGCCACATTATTTGTGAGGTGATTTTGGGTTCAGAGTGACTTGATTCTGATTCCTTATGTTGTTTTATATGGCGCAGCACTATTATCTGTGTTTTAGCAGAACTATTCCTCTGTATTTTATTTTTCCTTGTTTTGTTTCCTTTTTAAATTATGCATAGAGTTTTTTTGTGTGTGAAATTAAAGCCATTATTAACCTTCTGTTGGTTTGACTGTTATTTCTGAGGACACATTCTTGCAGACACTTTTAGTAAGCAGTTGTTTGAAGTTGTGTAAATCACCTTTTGGTTTTGAACTTGGACTTCCTTGCAGCACTGTTACATCTTCAAAGAAATAGAATGGCGAACCAATGTTGGCTATGGTCATCACCACTGGTTCCTGTTATTTTCATCTGAGGAGCCTATGAAGCTTTGCAGTGGCTTCGGAGTAATTTGTTTGTGAACCTAGCATTGGCTTTCACTAAGCTCTTCTTTTGCCTTCTTATTGGGTGGGGTGGGGGGGATCGTGAAATAGCATTTGCCTTAGCCTTGAGCCTAGGCACAGTGTATGTGCTGCTCTCATGGGTACTATTTAATGAGTATTGTGAAACCTAAGAGGGCAGTCTCCTAAGCCATTTAATTCTCCTTCAATCCTTTAACTTTCCACCTGAATAAGGAGGTGAGAAAAGTATGTGGAAAGGAAAAGCCATTACTGGGAAAGATGTAAACCTGCAAAATGGTTTAGCCCACTTGCCATAGATAAGAATGAGTCATCATACAGAAAAACCTGGAGTGGTGCCTCACAACTGTTATGTTCCAAAGAGTGTTTGCTGTTGTTTTTTTTTTTTTTTTTTGAGACTAGAGTCTCGGTATGTCACCCTCAGTAAAGTGCCATGGCATCACGGCTCACCACAACTTCAGACTCTTGGGCTTAAGCAATTCTCTTGCCTCAGCCTCCCAAGTAGCTGGGACTACAGGCACCCGCCACAACGCCAGGCTATTTTGTTGTTGTTGTAGTTATTGTTGTTTGGCAGGCCTGGGCTGGATTCGAACCTGCCAGGTTTGGTGTATGTGGCTGGCACCCTAACTGCTTGAGCCACAGGCACCGAGCCTGACTGACTACTCTTCTAAGGAGGGAAAGCTGTTGAACAGAATGGTTAAAAATGATGCAGTACCTCAAGATAGAAACAATCCAGTCACCTAATTGAGACCACAGACTCCTTGTGGAGGTATCTTTCTGAAGGAATAAGTAAGTTATTAAAAATGGCATTGCCAAAGATTGCTGTTCATGGGTACAATTGTAAAATTTCACTTAAATTGGTATAGGTCTACTACCAGTTATAAAACAAAATGCCACAAGCCAAGTAGGGGAAGGTGCTTTATGACCATAGCTGCTCTTCCTTCTCAAAATAGTCCTTTTTCTTTCTTGAGGTTTTGCTGTTTCCATCGAGGCAGGGCAGAAAAGGCAGCTGGAGTCATTCCAAAGGCCTTAGTGAAATCTTCAATGGACAGATGCTCCTAGAAGAGAAGGAAGGGATCAGAGGGCAAAGGTCATGTTCTCTGGGATTTGCACTAATGAGTCACATGGGTGTGTCATATAGTCATAAATCAAGTAAGCAAAAACTAGCAATATCGAGGGATCCAAAAAGCAAATAGGGAGGAGTGGGTGTGGCATTTAAGGAGTCCAGAGATTTGATTCTTGAATTTTTAACAGGATGGTTAATATGGTAAATTGAGTTTTTCTTTCTACCAGGGTCAAATTCACATTAGCTCTAACATAAGAATTAGGACCTTTGACTTAGCTTGGTCAAGGTGTTGCTTCTTTTTCCAGGGCTTAGTTTTCTTCTTTATAAAATGGAAAACATTTTTCTTTTCTTTTCTTTTTTTTTTTATACAGAGTCTTACCATGTCACCCTGGATAGAGCACTATGGCATCACAGCTCACAGCAATCTCAAACTCTTGGGCTTAAGTGATTCTCTTGCATCAGCCTCACAAGTAGCTCGTTCTACAGGTGCCTGCCACAACATCTGGCTATTTTGTTGTTGTTGTTTAGCAGGCCCTAGCCAGATTCAAACCCATCAGCCCCAGTTCATGTGGCCGGCGCCCTAAACCACTGAGCTACAGGCGCCAACTCAAAAAACATTAAAGGCTGATTTGTCTTTGCTTTTCTGACAACAAAAATACTACATATGAAAGGGTATTGATGAGATATTTTGGCCGGTATTGAAAAGATATTTGGCTCACACCTGTAATTCTAGCACTCTGGGAAGCCAAGGCAGGTGGATTGCTTGAGCTCAGGAGTTTGAGATCAGCCTGAGCAAGAGTGAGACCCCCTTCTCTGAAAAAAGCCAGGCGTTGTGGCCGGGCACCTGTAGTCTCAGCTACTCAGGAGGCTGAGGCAAGAGAATCACTTCAGTCCAAGAGTTTGAGGTTGCTGTGAGCTGTGATACCACATGGCACTCTACCCAGGGTGACAAAGTAAGACTGTCTTAAAAAAAGAAAAAATTTATTTAATATATTGTTCATCTACTGTTACTTAAACAGTGAGTCTAAGCCTGATCTACAAAGTAAGACAATGAGTTGTAGATAGGTATCTGCTCAAATCACTGCTATCATAGGACATATGGCTATTCTAGCAAAAGCCCCAACACCTTTAGGAGGGATCTCCCTCCTGGGCCCTATTTACTTTGGGTAAGTTAGTAGACTGGCGGCAAGGGACATACGGCCCACTGTGGCCCTAATGGACAGAACAAAACAGCAATCTAACTTAACATAGACTGCTGTAGCACTTACACTGAGGCAGATTTGAATATTCCCATTTTAAGGTAATGAAGCTAAAGACATCACAGAAGTCCAGGTCATCTGATTCCAGTACATGCTCTACTGTACCCTGCCTTCTTTTAGTGGTTTCAGGCATACTGTATGTAAAGTCTTGTCATTCCCTCCCAAACCTGCCAGGTATACTAGTCATCTGCAGTTGACTAGAATTTTATCATTTATTTATTTATTTATTTATTTTTGAGACAGAGCCTCAAGTTGTCGCCCTGGGTAGAGTGCCATAGCATTACAGCTCACAGCAACCTCCAACTCCTGGGCTCAAGCGATTCTCTTGCCTCAGCCTCCCAAGTAGGTGGGACTAGAGGCACCTGCCATAATGCCCAGCTATTTTTTGGTTACAGCCCTTGATGTTTGGCAGGCCAGGGCTAGATTCGAACCCGCCAGCTCAGGTGTATGTGGCTGGCGCCTTAGCCACTTGAGCCACAGGGGCCGAGCTGAATTTTATCATTTTAGATAGCTTCATCCCTCTTGGTTTACAGGTTTGTTCCTGGTTAAAAGACAACATGTTAAACCTCATCAGGCTTTCATATTCTACTGTTGATGTATCAGCCAGCGTATTTTGCAGCAGCAGGTTTTGCTTAGTGATTGTGGTAGGATAGCAACAGTGGAAGTTTTCTAAGGGGAGATGCTAGGACAGCCAAGCAACAAATTCAGAGTCAAATTTTGCCTACCTAATGAAGTAGAAAACAAAATATTTGGATAAATTACTTGTACTGGCTTCTCTCCTGTGAACGATCTAGATGGTCAACTAGCACAATTTTACTTTTTTACTGTTGTCTTGAAAAATCACAACGGAGAATCACTACCTTTCTAGGTCTTGGGTATCAGCCATAAGATGAAAGAACTGACTGAAAAGACCTTTGTTCCCAGCTCTAAGATGATAGTGATGCTGTTTAAGGCAAACCATATACCTCAAGGCCCACTCAGTTAAGTGCTCCAATTTGAAGTTGCCATAAACAGCATCTCCTAACTTTCATTTCTGCTCCCCCAAGCACCAAGAGGTAGGGATAGGGCAGAGGTGAGAGCAGTGGGTTTCCTTTAACACAGGCTGCTCTGCTAACGTGTAGTTGCCCTGAATTAAACAGCTTCTTGGGAAACAGCCGTAGGTGGATTTCAAGCACAGGAGGGTCTGATGAACCAGTTCTCCAAACTGTCACTAGCTATTCTCAGGCATTCTGTCCTCAAGCCTCCTGGTAGCTGGATGCTGGGAACCTTCCCCATTCCTCCAGGAAGGACAGTGGAAGGCCTTGTTTTGGAAGAAGAGTGTAAATATGAGTGGTTGGGGCAATCAGTGGGTGGGGAGATCCTGCCATACCCCAAGTCTGTTTGTAGCATTCTCCCCACAGATTCCTCACAACTGTGGCTGTTGTGCCCTGTCTCTGCAAGTGGCTCTGTGGCGCCCTCTAAGGTCCAGCCAGGCTTGTGGTTCAACTTTGTCAAGATTGCTAGACTCTGACCCCTCAGGATAGATAGCAAGGACTGCCCATCCCAGTGGACTTGCATCTTTCCATTGGTCCTATTCTTGAACCCTTTGGTCCTGCCAGCTGATTACCAGCCTCATCCATGGCCACATCCGCCTCCATGTGGTTTACTCAAATGCTTAGATTACTCTCTTATAACTGCTGCAGCCAGACCTACCACTCCACTGTTGTCACTAGCTCACCTTCCACCTTTGGAATAGCCAAAGAGGCCTGAAAACCTCTCCTTTTCCCACTTGGCATTGAACTCTCACCTCTTCCAAAAGAATGTATAATACTTTCATGCTTAAAATATGAACAACAGACAACTGATTTTTTAAACAGAATCAAAACCTTTGCTACCATGGTGGGGCTGTCTTGACACTGAGTCTGTTCCATTCAAAATTAGCAGTCAATTTCAGCTTCCTGTCAGTCCTCTGGTTCAATAGCATTGGCTGCCCTTTGCTTTGGAAATACTTCCTTTATACCACATGACATGATGGTAATAGTGGAACTCAGAAGATCTGGCTTTGCAACTAGTTAGGTGATGGTAGGTAAGTCACTTCCTTTCTCATATATAGAACAGGACTGATAGTAACAGCTTTCATTTGCAGAGTACCTTCTGTGTGCTAGGGACTGGGCTAAGCTTGTCCCTCACTGGGGTCATCCCAACGTTACAGTGAAAACACGGGTGTCCCCTAGCCTTCCAGCTACCCCAAAATATGAGAGAAACCAGGAGAATACATGAACATGCTCTCCAAGGTAAAAGGCAGGACAGAAATGTTCTGAGAACGATACACTTATACATATATCAACCCCAAACCCAAACAGACTTTGACGTTTTGGAATATTCTGCAGGATTCTTAATCCATTTGTAAAACTCCTTTATAACTATACACAGTAAATTTTCTCTCCTCTCAACATCCCTAAGCTAGATTTGAAGTCTATTTTGATCTTCACAAAATGGTAATGAATATTAGATGTATGGTTTTGTGTGTGTGTGGTTTTTGTGTTTTTTAATCTGCTGCCCAGGCTGGAGTGCCCTGGCATCAGCCTAGTTCACAAAAACCTCAAATTTCTGAGTTCCAGTGATCCTCCTGCCTCAGCCTCCCAAGTAGCTGGGACTACAGATGCCCACCATAATGCCCAGCTAGTTTTTCTATTTTTAGTAGAGATGAGGTCTCACTCTTGCTGAGGGTGGTCTTGAACGTCTGAGGTCAAGTTATCCTCCCACCTCAGCCTCCCAGAATGCCAGGATTACAGGCATGAGTCACCACATCTGACCAAGAAAGGTGTTTTTAACAAGCTCCTCTCCACAAGTGATCGTGCAGGCCTTACACTGCAGTTGCCAGATGGACCATGTGCTAATGAGTGTTAGATTTGTTGTATCTCTGCCCCTGTGTTCTCTGAATTGCCTGCCCACCAAACAGGTATCTCAACCCAGATATCTTCTAGGTGCCTCAAAGTATGGTATGTAGCTACCACTAAACTCATCATTGCCCCACCCCTCCCCACCCTAACTTCAGTCTGATCCAGGATTTTCTATCTGGAAGAATGACACTTTTTTTCTCTTATACTCTATCCAGTAATTACCAAGTGTTGTTGATTTTACCTCCTAAATATTTCTCTAAGCCATCTCTTCGCTACCTCTACCCCCTCCACCATAACCTGTTCTAGGTTCCCACCCATCTCAGCCTGACTGCAGCAATACTTTACTAACTGGGTTCCCTATGGCTACTCTTGCCACCTTCTAGTTTATTCTTCATTGAGCAGCTATGGTGATCTTTTAAAAATGTAAATCTGTCACTCTCCTGCTTCAACTACAATGGCTTCGCTTTCATGATAGACGATGTGACTTTCAATGTGGGATAGAAGGCACTCCCCACTCACCCCAACCTCCTCCCTAGCTCTCAACACTCAGCCACCGTGGCCATCATGCAGCTTCACCCCACTGTGCTTGTTCCCTGCCTCTGGGCTTCACCTTTGCTGTCCCTTCTCCAGAAATAACTCACTTTTGTCTCAATAATTCCTATTCACTTTTCAGAAGGAAATCTGACTAAATCAGGCTTCTGTTTGTAATATTATTCTTGGCCCCTGTGCTGCTTCACCTTTCTGGCATTTAGCCCTGAAATTAAATGATAGTGTTATTGGGCTTCTCTGATCTCTCTCCCAGCCTGAAGGTGGGATCCACGCTGTCTTGGGCAGCATCGCTAGCACCTAATCACCTGCAGGGCCTAATCTGAGGGTCAACTAGGATTGATGAACAAATGGAAAAGCCGTATCTTCCTTGTCCTCCTTCAAGAGTCTGACCCACCTCCTTCCTGCTGGGGTCCACACCCTCAGGGAGCTCTTCCACAGGCTTGTTCACCAGCTGCTCCAGGGGGAAGATGGGCAGAGGCCCAGAATTGAGGTTGCTGTTGGCATTGAACACATCCACTTTGGAGCTCATGACCTCCTAGGGAAGAAAAGGAAACTACCTACTTTAGTTGGTGTGTGTGGCTACGTCCCAGGCTGCCTTTCTCTCTGAAGTCAACATCGATTCTAGGGCAACCCCTTCAAAGAGCCTCCCATGACCTACCCCTCCCCACCATACATACACACTCATATGTACACAACACACAGGGCAGGACCCAAGAGACAATAGCTTAGTAGTCTGTATGGGACCAAAGTCAGTTGGTACAAAATGACTATTTTGTCAATGACTTACTAACTTCTCTATGGCTTCCCCCAGAGTTCTGGATATTTATGACCTTTTATTTCTTATCTTTTGTGAAACTGTCATCTATAAATTTACTTGACAGTCTGTACTATGAGTCCACCAAGAAGGGTTCATTAAGTGCCACTAGGCTCTAAGCCATCTGTTGATTGCCCCAATGTGTTGGTCAAACTGCTGTAGGGTTCTGGAGACATTTCTGCAGAGTTAGCTCTGTCTTGTTTTCCCTGTAAGCTTGTAAACTTCTCAAAGGAAAGGCTGAGATTTCATATTCCCATATCCCAGGTCTGTAAGCTAAATATATTTCTGTCAATTCACTGAAAGATCAAAGGAGTTGGAATTGTTCTCCCTGGAGAAGGGATCCCAAGGGCAACAGTATGGAGAGAAATCATTATTTCTCAAAAGTGGGCTAATATCAAATTACCTGGGCCTTTTATTTAAAACATGCAGATTCCTGGGTGCTAATCCAAAATCCACAAGCCAGAATCTTTGGGAATGGGTGGGGCCTTGGAATCTGCATTTCAATACAGTTCCCCCATCACCTAGACTTCTATGCATGATAAAATGGAACCATTTCACTAGGAAATAGAGAAAACAAAACTGCTAGAGCTATGGAGTTAAACAGCAATAAGAACTTCCAGGAGAAGTAGGGAGAAATGAGAAAGAAACCACAGGACACTGGCAGCTTCTCTGGAGCATTCTTAGCTCCCAAAGATCTGTCAGCTGGCCGCTACAGGGCCCAGCTACCCTGGCCCACTCACAGCGGTGATCTGGTTCCAGTCCTGAGAGTTGTCAAGCTCTGCCTTCAGGTCCTCATAGGATTTGGCATTCTGCATGTAAAGTAAATAACGGATTAAGCCTGGCACTCAGCAGAAAGGTCAAAAAGCCATTTTTCCTCAGGAGTGGAAAGAAAGCTGGTCTGGAGCATGGTGGTGGGAAAGGAAAGAGGAAATTCAGGCTGAAGCTTGGAGGGGGTTCCCTGAAAAAGGAAGTTGGATGGTAAGGATAAGGACCAGATCAGAAGGGGTAGGGCAGGATGTTTATTTGTCCCTGCTCAGCCTGGCAAGGAGATGAAGAGTACCATCTTTTCCTGTCGTCAGAGGCCAGTGTAAACAGCTGCAGGCAGCATTGAGAACCTTGCCTACATGGTGTAGACTCTGGATAGCAGGTGGGCTCCTCGCAGAGTATGGAGAGGAGCCCTGCTGCAGAGGAGTGAAGGGACCATGGCCCCCTCAGAAGCCCCATCTCCATATCCCCAGGGCCTGTCACTAAGCATGGCACATCAGGCATTATGCTGAATGAACAAATCAGGTTGAGAGAGAAGCCAGCATCCACATAAAGTGAGGAAAGGACTACCAGAGTTATTGACGTAGGACACTGAAGTTGACTTGAGAAGACCTGGCATCTAGATTTGCTTCCCTGACATTTGTTTGAATCCATCAGTCCATCAACCAAAGAGGTTTTTTTTTGTTTGTTTTGTTTTTGAGACAGAGTCTCAACTATGTTGCCCTTGGTAGAGTGCTGTGGTGTCACAGCTCACAGCAACCTCAAACGCTTGGGCTTAAGCGGTTCTCTTGCCTCAGCTTCCCAAGTAGCTGGGACTACAGGCGCCCGCCACAACGCCCGGCTATTTATTGGGTGTACTTGTCATTGTTGTTTTGCAGGCCTGGGCTGGGTTCAAACCTGCCAGCTCTGGTGTATGTAGCTGGTGCCCTCGCCACTGCACTATAGGCACTGAGCCTTTTTTTTTTTTTTTTGAGACAGAGTCTCACTTTGTCGCCCCAGGTCCCTGGCATCATAGCTCAAAACAACCTCAAACTCTTGGGCTAAAGTGATCCTCCTGCCTCAGTCTCCTGAGTATCTGGGACTGTAGGCATCTGCCACAACACCCACCTATTTTTACAGAGGGAGGTCTCACTCTTGCTCAGGCTGGTCTCGAACTCCTGAGCTTAGGCAATCCACCCACCTTGGCCTCCCAGAGTGCTAGGATTACAGGTGTGAGCCACCATGCCTGGCCTTAATTTTTTTTTTTTTTTTTGGCCGGGGCTGGGTTTGAACCCACCACCTCCAGCATATGGGACCAGCGCCCTACCCCTTTGAGCCACAGGTGCCGCCCTAATATAATTTTTTAAGAAAACCCAAAACCACATATTTGAGGAAATGATTCTAAGCTCTCTATTTCCCTGAACTCATCTGTTGTGCCAATTTAGAGGGCCTTAAACCATCAGGACAGGCCTCAATCTATATTTCTCCTTCCTGCAGAAAACCTTTCCTGGAGCTCCGTTTTGAGGACCTGCCCTCTGCTTCCGTGTTCAGGAAACATCTGCAGAAGCCCGATGCACTATCTCTCGGGCAATGACCACATATATGACCCATTTTATGTATAACTTAGTGCCTCAGAGGCATTTAGAACTGGTATGTGTCATTTCAGCTGGCACTGAGAGTCCATTCACTAGAGCTGTCTCATACAAGCTGCTGCGGTGATGAGAATGTTCTCAATCTGCACTGGCCAATACAGTAGCCACCGGACATGTGTGGACTGTTCAGCACTTAAATTGTGGCTAGTGAGGAAGTGAATTTTTAGTTTTCTTTAATTTTAAATAAATTAATGCCTATAATATCCAACAGTTTTGAGCTAAATATAGCACACAGACAAGGCAGTGTAATTAGCATTGGTTTTTGATGGACTTCTTTCCTCTCACCAGAGGGCTTAATGGCCTTACTGCAACCTTTTTATTCTAAACGCCCTTATAATCACATTATAACAAGTCATATATCCCAAAGGGACAGAAAGACCTGTGGGAGTCAGCCCTGCCCTCAGGGGTGTGCCCCAAAGAAGCCACCTAGAGAAGGACATGCTGGGCTGAGACTACTCACACTCCACTTGAAGGGGTCCCAAGCTAGGAACCAGCCCGTGAAGGTGGGGGGCTCATGTTCCTGCTTCACCACAATGATGGGGGTCTCAGGGTCACGGCCACTAGGGTGAGTCTTGAGGTATTCCTGTACGGTCGTGGCTGCAGCCTTCTTCTCCGCCTCATTGGCATGCTTCCCGATCCAGAAGAAGACCTGTTGCAAATCCCAGGAGCTCAACCAGTCCTCCCTGTGCTCCCTGCCCCACAGGCCTCTGCCTCAGTTCATCTCAAATGTCTAAAGTGGAGCCCTGACCCTGCCACTACCTAGCCAAATGATCTAGGACAGGCCCCATTGGCCTTGATTTTACAGCTGGGAAATGAGGACGTTGGATAGATACCCTCTACTTGGATAGTCTTGGATAGATGTATGACTTCCAGTCTCTCCAGAGCCCAAGGTTCTCAAAGACACTCCTGCTGCCATATGAAATAAATAGAACTTTGGGAGAGAAAATTTCTGCCTGCCTAGCTGCCCCACTAGCACATTCCTCCCCAACTTTTTTCTTAGGCTCCAGGTGTTCCTACCATTTCCAGGGAGAAAGTACATGAAGGTTAAAAAAAAAAAAAAAACAAGAAAACATTGACACTTACCTAACCCTAAAGCCATTCTTTCTTGAATCTGGGATTTGAAGTGCATAAGGAGGAATTTCCCTAGCCGCTCGGTCCTACCTGGTCCCAGACATCTAGCAGGAACACATCATCCTCTTCCAAGTCATCCTGACTGAAATCCGGGATCTCTGTGGCCAGGAAGCGCCCACTCTGGTTGGAACATTCAAACAGCCGGGGGGTGATGGCCAGGTTTTCTTCCTGAAGCCTGCAGGATGAAGAGAAGGTTGTGTGGGGAAAGGAAAATTAAGGACACAAGGAAACCTGAGGAAGGCACTCTGGCATGGAAAGGCCATCTCCTAGCAAATGCAGTCTTCAGATTGACAAAAGAGTTCCCTTTTGTTTTAAGAATGCTCCAAAGGAGAAATTCCCACTGCTTTTCCAGACATGCATTACAGTAGCTCTTCCATAGTCCTGGTTGGAAGTTCTTGATATATTTCCTCTGTCCCTTCTGCTGCTGCTACTGTAGCACCTGCCCTTTTGAACTGGGGAATAATGGGTCATTTTAGAAAAATCATTTGAAAGAGATTTTCTGGCTGGTGACCCTCAACATCTCAAGCCTTTGTCAACACCTAAAGGCTCTGGCACTTTCTCTCTGAAGGGCAAACCTATAGCCCTGTCCCTCTCTTTGAGTTGCCTCCTGTGGCCATGAACTCCCTTTGCCAAGGGAACACCCTTCCAGGCCCCATGCATACCATAGTGAGCAGTACAGACACCCTGTGCCAGCAAACTTCAAGGGGATGGGTTGCCCCTTATTTATCTTGTATCCCTAAGCACTTGGCACAGTGCCTGGCTCACAAAGTCCTTAATCCATTCCTGCTGCAGGCCCTAGGTATGGAGGTAGATGTGCTGAGAGGCCCTCCAGCTTCTGTAGTTGAGCTGGAGGCAGAAGGATGGGACCCAAGAGTTACCTCTTGCTGTTGGCATAGGGGGCCTTCCCACCCAGGGCCATCCAGAAGTTGGCTGGCTCCTGCCCTTCCACCACCACTTGCTTCTCCGTCCGGGAAATGGTGTCAGCAACCATCTTGGCCATCTCCCGCTCGTCCCCGCTACAGCCCTGGGAAAAGGAGGTGTTGCCCAAACTGGGGGGGCCTTCTAGCGAAGGCAATTCTTTCTTTCTTTCTTTTTTTGAAACAGAATCTCACTTGGTCACCCTTGGTAGAGTGCCGTGGCGTCACAGCTTGTAGCAACCTCAAACTCTTGGGCTCAAACAATTCTCTTGCCTCAGCCTCCCAAGTAGCTGGGATTACAGGCACCTGCCACAGCACCCAGCTAGAGACGGGGTCTCATGCTGGTTCAGGCTGGTCTTGAACTCATGAGCTCAGGCAATCCAACTGTCTCGGCCTCCCAAGTACTGCGATTACAGGCATGAGCCACTGCTCCCAGCCTGGGGAGACAATTTCTTGTGCCATCCCACACCCATTCTCCTGCCAGATTCACTGCCCAGAGTTCTGGGATTGCAAGGGCCCTGCTGGATCAGGACTCTGTGTCTGCTGCCGATGCTGAGACAGTTTTTCCACCCTCTCTTGTCCTTAACACTCCTACGAATAGCAAAGGATACAAGGAGTCTGCACTCCTCTCAGAGGGCAAGAAAAGGACTCCAAAATGCTGTCAGTGAAATAAGGGGAGAGGCAGGGACAGGCACAAGGTAGTGAGAGAAAGCCCAAGACATAAAGACCAAACTGGGGCAGACAAGGGTGGTCAGAAACACAGAAGAAGAAAGTCTGATTCAGACAGAGAGGCAGAGAATCTGAGGATGGTCAGAGATGGGGCCGAGAGATAGACCTGGAGCTGCAGAGGAGGGAGAGACTGGGCTGCAGAGGCAGCTGGGAACGGAGCAGGCAGGACTTCCTCGGCCAGCTCTGAGACTTGATGGTTCCAGGACCCACTTGGGGATGAGGGGCCTCTAGGCCCTGCACACACCTTCCCACACCACAGGTAGCAGCAGGACGGGGTCTTGAGGATGAAGACATCACTGGAGTTGAGAGAAGTGGCCCGGGCTAGGACCTCAAAGGCCTTGGTGTTGTTGGCACTGGTCCCCCGGACCTGGAACAGCCTTGTGGAGGGCACGGGCTCCAAGTTGTTAGCTCGGGAGCTGCCTCCCTACAGGTGTGGGGAGGAGGCAGGGAGAGAAGGCGGGAAGGAGTAACTTAGTCCAGAAGATGATGAAGGGAACCAGAGGAGAGGTTGGGCAGTCTTTCTGTCCCTCCAGGTCCTCTGATGCACCGTGAACTCTCCAGACAATCCCAGGTGACTGTATTCGTGCTCCTCTGTCAACTCTGTTTTCATTTCTAGCATTTAACCACACGGTGCCTCAGACTATTATTAGTTTGCTGCTCGGGCACAATGATGTGTCGTCTTCTCCTCCCTTGGCAAATGGCAAAGGACTGTGTACTAACTAGGTGCTCAATAAGTAGATTATTGCTTATATGACTGCATGAGATATCTATTTTATTATGTTCAAAGGCACCAGTGCAATTTGCCCATGGGCTTCATTTAGGCAAATCTAGCCCAAATAACTTCCTTTTGCAAGTATGAGATTCAAAGAATTGGGGAGTGGAGGGCTCATTCCATGTTTTTTTTTTTGACAGAGTCTCAAGCTATCTCCATGGGTAGAGTGCTGTGTCATCATAGCTCACAGCAACCTCCAACTCTTGGGCTCAAGCGAGTCTCCTGTCTCTAGCTCCCAAGTAGCTGGGACCACAGGCACCTGCCACAACGCTCAGCTATTTTTTGGTTGCAGCCATCGTTGTTTGGCGGGCCTGGGCTGGATTCGAACCCGCCAGCTCAGGTGTACATGGCTGGCGCCTTAGCCGCGTGAGCCACAGGCGCCGAGCCAGTTTTTCTATTTTTAGTAGAGACGGGGTCTTGCTTTTGCTCAGTCTGGTCTCAAATTTGTGAGCTCAAGCAATCCACCCGCCTCATTCTTCCAGAGTGCTAGGATTACATGCGTGAGCCACCGCCCTGGCTTCTGACTAGTTTTTCTATTCTTAGTAAAAATAGGCTCTCATTCTTGCTCAGACATTCTTGCTCTTGTCTTGAATCCTGAGCTCAGGGGTATTTCTAAAGTAACCAAATGGTGGTTTCTATTACTAATTCCACATAGGTGATGGAGCCTTTGATGGTGCCCTGCTATGGAGAATGGGCTTCACCCCAGCCCTTCTCCCACCATATGTCACCTTCCCTATTTCCTGGACACCCGCCCAGCCTCAGAGGATCCTGCCAGAAGCCTTGGTCCAATAGCCACACCTGGTAGACCACCATCTGTCCCTTGAAGATGGACATGAGGTGGGGCGGCTCCTTGCCCATTGGGACCCGGATCTGGACCGGTTCATCATTATACTTCTGGTCCAGGATGACAGCTTGATAGGCTGAGGCAGTGATTTCATCCTGGCTGGCCTGGCTGCCCTGGGGATACACAGGGATAATGGAACAGGATGGGTCAGCCCCCAATTCTGACTCCATTCCTAGCCTCAGCAACAACTTCAGCCACAGTTCTGAACTGATCCCAAATCCAACTGTCTTCCCCACCAAACCCGACTCTGGATACAGCCAAATTCCCAGCCTGACCCAGCCACTTGCAACCCTAGCCTTGACCCCAAACCTTCTCTCCTTTCTGCTCCTTCCTCAGGAAAGCATCATGGACACCGGGCCACTTCCCCTAGCACTCAAATATCTCCCTGCTCCCTCACATCTAGACACAGAAACCCATTAGCAGAGAGAATGTATAGAAGGTAATGAAAATTAGAAAGGAGACATAGGGAATCAATAGGAAAAGGATTGTGAGTGGGGGTACTCAGTAAGTTCTCACAGTCAAAGCAGTCCCAAGATAGGATGGGCTGCCTCTTGAGAGGGTGAGCTCCCCATGCCCAGAGGTATTCAACCCAAGGATGACAGGCACTGTGGTGGAAGAAGAGGCTGAGTTGGCTCTGCTCTGGGTGAGACGGAGTGGGCCTGACCTGCCAGATGTAGAGCAGGTAGTGCTTCTTCTCGCCGATGAGGTAGGTATAGAGCAGCAGATAGCAGTCACCCCCGAAGAAGTGGCCAAGCCACTTGGAATCCACAGGCACCAGCTCCAGGTCTTCAATGCGCCACACCTGGGGCCAGTATCAGGCCAGCATGAGATCCAGGACAGGCGCCACCAGCCCTGTGCCACCCAACACAGGTCTCTCCCCCACATACCTGGACCTCCCCACTTCCATCATCTACCATCTTCTGCTGGGCAGCCACCTGGGGCTGGACATGCATGGACATGGCATCAAACTTCACCTGCTCCACCTTGGCTGGAATGGGAGGAATCATGACACCAACTGTCACCAGCTGAGGTTCCCACAACAACCCAGAGTGGTGGCTACAATTCTTAGACCCAATTTACGGATGAGGAAACCAAGGTTAGAGAGAATTCAGTAGAGAGCAGCAAAGCTATAGCATAGAACCCTATCTCCCTGCCCCTTGGGGAAGCCAGGAGGGGAAGAAAAGCTAAGATTTAGCTTTGTTGACCTAGCCCATCCCGACCCTGAGCATTCAGCCTGCCAGCTCAACTGCCAGCTGTACAATGATGAGGGCACACATTACCCTCTTACCCTCCCCCAGGTGCCTGGCACTGAGCTTGCCCTCAGCAAATTGGTGAAAGACTAAAGCTGCTCAGTTCCCAGGGAGGCCTGACCTCATCCCAAATGAAAGGCAGGTCATTCTCAGGTCCCTTTCTGTGACAACTCTGGTTTGTCCATGTGTCCTCATGCCTTCCCCCTCCCACCCCACCCCCCTGCCGGAGAAGCTCAGAGCCAGGTAAAAGTGTGCATGGAAGAGGCACTTCAGGGAAGGAGGGTGGGAGGCAGGATTACTTGCTCTCCTAGCCTGGCTTCTGGATCCCTCTCTCCCACTGCCCCAGCCCAGCCCTCACCCACGGAACCAATGGTGTGGGTTTTGCCCAGGCCTGAGGTCCGGCTGGGCACTGTCCACTTCTGGAAGAGCTGCTGAAATACAGCTGACTCTGCTCCATCGTTCTGCACCTCTACCTGTGTGCTTGGCGGGTACAGCTTGGCTTTGATAAAGTTCTGGGAAGAGAAGGGAGTGGCTAGAGGCCATGTGCTAACCCTAGTCCTCACCCCTGGGGCGACCAAAGCCTGGCTCTAACCCTGACCAGATACATTGTCACACCTACCCTCTGGTCCCAAACCTGAACTCAACCTCAATCTCAATGCTGACTCCAAACCTAACCCTACTCTGACTACAACCTCAAGGTCAAAACAGACACCACCTCAAACCTAACCCTGGCTTTAAAGCCTAATTCTGACCCTAAACCTAACTCTGATTCCAACCCCAAGGCCAAATCCATTTTGTTTTGTTTTTTGGCAGTTTTTTTTTTTTTTTTGGCTGGGGCTGGGTTTGAACCCACCACCTCTGGCATATGGGGCCGGCGCCCTACCCCTTTGAGCCACAGGCGCCGCCAAAGTGCAATGTTAAAATCAGTAAGGGTTTGGATTTCTTTTCTTTTTTTTTTTTTTTTTTGCAGCTTTTTGGCCAGGGCTGGGTTTGAACCCTCCACCTCCGGCATATGGGGTCGGCGCCCTACTCCTCTGAGCCGCAGGCGCCACGATCAAAGGCCAAATCTGGCCCCTAGCCTGACTCACCTCAATGCTAAACTAACACTAATGCCCAGCCCTCAACTGTAATCTAAGCCCCAACCCAACACGGCCCCCAACTCCAACCCCAGCAACAACCCTAAACTCTGATTTCGCCCCCCAGCTGAGCAAACCCCCTTTTGTAGAAAGGCCAGCTCCACTTCCCCCTCCTTTCTCTGAACCTAGTTCAAATACAGGGAGGTGAGAGCCTCCATCCTAAGGAGGCCCCACGTATGGCTCCCTGGTATGCACAGAACCCCCAAAATGGCTAGAGAGAGTTCCCTCCCAGTCTTCCCTGGCCTCTGCTTGGCACTGTGCTCTGGTTTAAGTCCAGCTGCCCTCCCCTTGCTGTTGTCTGCTCCTCTTTGTCCTATCACTCTGGCCCTCCTTCTGGGCCCCTGTCCCTACCAGTGCCTGGCTCATGGCTCCCTTTTTCTCCTGGTCATTGGCGTTCTTCCCCCTCCACACATAGATCTTCAGGCCCCCCTGGTCCAGGATGTAACAGTCCTAGAATTGGGAGAGAAAGACCTAGCTGACAGTGTGGTGGTGCTGGGGGTAGTACACTGGGGCAGCATCGCTTACAAAAAAAAATCTCTTTTCCTCCCAGCACCCTGGAATTTCTCCTGCTTGGGTAGAGGTGCCAAGGCTACAGGGAGCTGGTGGTCCTTCAGCTCCTCTTACCTCATGACTGAGCAAATCCTGTGTGAGTGGCCGGGTGGCGATTTCCCTAACCACCAGTTTCCCCTCTGAGTCAGACACACTGCAGGACAAAGGCAAGGCATAGGTGGGGACAGGGCCCAAGCCCCTCATCTAGGCCCCCTCCTCCCAGGAAGTTCCCAACACCCAAGAGGATCCTGCTGAGCACTCACTGGTACAACTTGAGGGCAGCCTTAAGTGCTGGCTCCACCACAGTGTCGGGCACAGCTGCCTTCAGTTCTGTGCGCTTGCCCAGCACGTGGTTCATCACTGCCATCAGCTGTGGGGACGCAGATTCATTCTCCCCGTCCACCACTCCCACGTAGGTGCGCCCGCCCCTCTCCTGGTCTCGAATCTCCTTGGCTAGCGTCATGCCCTGCAGGAAGGCCCCCGGTTACACATGAAGGCTGGCCGGGGACAAGGCAGTGCCCACCACCCTCAGCTCACCACAGCAGTCACAAGGGCCAAGGCACCTGCCCTGCTTTTCCTCTTAGAGGGGCTAAGCATTTTTTTTTTTTTTTTTTAGAGACAGAGTCTCACTTAATTGCCCTGGGTAGAGGGCTGTGGCGTCACAGCTCACAGCAACCTCCAGCTCTTGGGCTTAGGCGATTCTCTTTCCTCAGCCTCCCGAGTAGCTTAGACTACAGGCGTCCACCACAACGCCCAGCTATTTTTTGTTGCAGTTTGGCTGGGGTCGGGATCGAACCTGCCACCCTCGGTATATGGGTCTGTGCCCTACTCACTGAGCCACAGGCGCTGCCCGGGGCTAAGCTTTTTGTTGTTTGTTTTTGAGACAGGAGTCTCACTCTAGAGTGCTGTGGCATCAGCCTAGTTCACAGCAACCTCAAACTCCTGGGTTCAAGGGATCCTCCTACCTCAGCCTCCTGAATAGCTGGGACTACAGGAGCCTGCCACAACACCTGGCTAATTTTTCTATTTTTAGTAGAGACAGGTTCTCACTCTTGCTCAGGCTGATCTCAAACTCCTAAACTCAAGGGGTTCTCCTGCCTCATCCTCTCAGAGTACTAGGATTACAAGTGTAAGTCACTGCACCTGGCCAGAGGCCAAGTTTTTAAGATGTGTGACGAAACCACGCATCTGCCATTGGGAAGTGGAGTTCCCTGTTGGCAGACCTGCAGGGGATTGCTTTTGCTTGGACAGTGTGTGAAATGTGTGATTTGACTTGACAGTGTTGGACTAGAACTGAGCCCAAGGATCACAGTACTTAGTCTCTTTGCCCCAAAGCACACTTGTATACACACAGGGCACACACCCAGACAACGCAGGCCCACATGTGCTCACACGCACACATGCACACACGTCCCAGAGCTCATCCTTCTCAGCCCAACTAATGCCCACGATACTGCATTTTAATCCCAGGTCCCCTCTCTTCTCTCTACCAAGCTGTCTCCCTGAGGTCCAAGGCCTTTGTAGATTCTGGATGCCCATATTTCTGTCACCAACTGAGCTCTCCACTCTCAACATGTTTGTTCAACTTTAAGGAAGACAGCCCCATTTTAAGTTGACCAGAGCAGAACTCTGTTTCCTTCCCAAATCTGTGGCTTCCTGATCTTTTCTACCTCAGAAGATGGGACTCCATCTGTGTCCCTCCCTACCTGGTTTCAGTTTGGCCTCACTCCTCTGTCCCTTTACCTTGTCCAAAACACAAGTAAGTCCAGTGGATTCCACCTCCCGAGGCCGAACGCGGGCACTGCTCCCTGGGCTCCATCTGGATGGCTGCAGGGGTTGCCTATTTCCCTTGGCTTCTCTCCAGCCCCAGCCCCACCCAGAAGTCAGAATGACCTTCAACAGTCCTCTCAGGGCACCAAGAATAAACCTCAACCCACTTACACAGCCATTGGCCACGCAACTACCCAGTGAGACCCTCCCAACTTGCTCTGTTGTTCAGCTGCAGTGGCAGACCCCTTCCTCCCTGACTTAGGGCCTACTCCTCCCCACTTCCACTGTATTCCAGAAGCCCTCAGCCCCCAGCAGCTTGCTCATAAACCCTCCCATACCACTTCTCCAATTGTGCCTTTTATATCTGTCTCCCCCACTGGACAGCCTGCTGGAGGCCAGCGCAAGGGCAGGGTTCTGCCCATTTCATTCACTCCTGGATCGCCAAGGCTTGGCATGGGGCCTGCCACACTGCAGAAACTCTTTCCATTTTACTGGATCAGCCACAAGTGCACACAGACAAACTCCAACATTCAGCCTTTCCCACACACATGGACACAGCCCCACCTTCAAACACACCACCCCCAGCAGTCAGGGGAGAGAGGCCTAAGGGAACCAGGGCCAGTCAGGAGCAGGTCGGGGAAGGCTGGGAGTTGAAGAGGAGACGTGGCAGGCTCACCCTGAGTCTCTCCATGCGGTTACTCTCCGGCCCATTCCACTGGATGATAAGCTTCCCGAGGTCCAAAAGGAAAACATCCCCTCGATTGAAACTCTTCCAGGACATCTCCACCTAGGGAGCCATGGAGGAGCAGGCACACCCCCACTCAGAGCCCACTCGTCCTCCATCACCCCTGCTCCTCATCCTTTCTCAGCCCCTGTCCTTAGTGGGGCCTCGGGGCTTCCAGCCAATGCCTGAGCAGGACCTGCCCACCTCTCCAGCCACCACGTTCCTCTTGCCCTTCACGTGCAGCAGCCGCTGAACCTCATAGGAGTTGGTCTCCACATGCTTCATGCCGGAAGCTACGCCCCCTTTCTGGATCCTGATAGGAGAGGTGAACTGACCAGAGGGAGTTGGCTGGGAGGTGTACCAGGCCCCTGCCCTCCCAGATCCTGGGCTGCCTGGCTGCGAGTGGAGGCATCTGAGGGTCAGGCAGGCACTAGGCAAAGTGAACATGGCACTTGCCGACTTTAAGGAGTCACTTGGTGTCACTCCTGCAAGTGCAAGGTTGGCTTGTGGCATGACTTTGCATGAGCTTGACAGGGAGAGCCTCTTGAATGTCTGAACCCTAGATCCTCGTTCACCAGCCTAGTCCCTTCACTAGCCTAGTCCCTGCCCTGTGAAGGGGCCTGCAAAGCGGGGTGAAGGATGCAGAGAGTAGGAAACGTGAATAGGGACAGGGTCCCAAGGGCAGGAGCTTGAAGTGGAAGAAAGGAGAGAGAGGTGCCACTCAGAAGCCCACTGGAGGGGACTACTGCTGTAGTGTGGGAGGAGGGAGCAAAAAAAAGCAGGGGGCTGTGGCAACTGTCCTGCAGGTCAGTAGCAACTCAGCTCTGGGGGGAAAGCCAGGAGGCCAAAACTTCAACTGGTACAGAAAAGCCAGCAGCCTGGGTTTTTAGTGTGAGAGCCCTGCTTAGAGAAGAGGAAGCAGCCATTTGCTTTTCGTTGAGAGGGAGAGTGATTAGTTTTTGAGCTCTTTAGGATATTCAGATAGCAGCTGATTCATGAGAATTACAGAATTTCAGAATGGCCTCTGGCCCATGGACAGACCAGTGGCAGAAATATGGGTGCGAGAGTGGAAAAGTAAAGTCACCAAAATCCCAAGGGGGTCTCCCTTGCTGCTCCCGCCACAGCCTCCGGTTCCCTTCCTTAGCCCAAGTCATTTCTATTGCCCATGGTTTTCTCCCTGCCCTTGGGGTGAGCCCCAACCTCCCCGTCCCCACCGCTAATCTTTACGCCCCAGTCAGGTGCCCCTCCCTACACTATGCCCTGCTTGAAGTAGCCTCGGAAGGTGTCGCTCTCATTGCCCTGGACCTCGCGGTGCTGGACAGCCCGGCCCTTTAGGAAGTCGTCCATCTGCGTGGTGTAGATGGCAGCTGCCCCCTGCTCGTCCTGTGATGAGGCCTGGCCGATCCAGTAGTGGATGTCATAGGACAGGGTGCTGCCAGTCTTGTGGATCTAGGGAGAGGGGGTCCAGGGTACCCAGGGCCCTAGACTCCCACAGGCCCTCTCACCCTCTGTGACTTCCCATACATATGTCATCTGGGACCAGAGGTGAGCTTGGCACAGGTGAAGTGCACTGGGCTGGCAAATCAGGGGCCCAGAGTCCGAGCACAGCCATGCCACTGACTCTCAGAGACATGGGACGAGTGCTTCCCCACTCTAGGCCTCACTCACCTCATTTTGGAAATAACTTGCTTGGATTAAAGGAGTTTTCCCCAAAGTGAAGTGAAGGGACCATCAGAGGTCCACAAGGTGATCAGGTTGTGTACAAACGAATGTATTATATGAAATGATTGTGTAACTACTTTAAAGCTTTCTATTTGTGTTGCATGACACTGCCTTCCATTTATAGTAATGTGTAGATTTATATTGTTAAATAAATATATTAAAACTTAAAAGTGGGTCAATATAAGGAAAAAGAAAAATACGAATGCCTTAATACTACAGGTGGTACCAGGGTGTGGTGAAAATCAAAGTGTCATAAAAATGACAGTGGATTTTGGAAACATGGACTCAAGTTAGGGTGACATGGCAACCAGTTCACAAGGTCCACTAAGACTGTGAATCCACAGAAGGTGGCTTCAGCTGGGAGCTCAGTGGCTCAAGGGACAGGGAGACCCTCATTACCACAATGTGGCTGACCACCTGGGCATACTTGAAGCCAGGTCAGCTCTCCCCACGTCCCCAGCCTCACTCACAGCCAGGACTACGTAGCAGTCACCATCAAAGAAGCTCCCAAAGGTGCTGGAAGGCACAGGCACCATCTGCATGGCCTACAAAGAGAAAAAGAGGTCAGAGGGGCTGCCCAGGGCCACACAGGACCCCTGAGGTCCAGGAGGAGGCAGCTGACCAGGAGAATGGATTATGAGGAAGGCAGAAAGAAAAAGAGCAGGGCCCAGGAATGAAAGGAGAGAAAAGGAAGAGGCCAGAGGAAAATTTGCAGGAGGGGCAGGAGAAGGGAAACTGAAGGAAAGAAACGAAGAGGCAAGTTAGGATGACAGGACCTGGAGAGGAAGGATGAAAGACAGATGAGGGAAGAACTCAGGCAAAGGAAAGGCAGGGGGTGTGATGATGCATAAGGTGAGGGGTGACACAGGCAGGACTGGAGGAAAATAAGAGCAACCCCAGGACTCTGCCTTCCTTCACGTCACCCCAGGCCTCCCAGCCCCCTACGCCCAGACAGAGCCTCACCTCGATCCTCCATATCTGTAGCCCAGGGGTGGTGATGTTTAGGGAGCCTTTGACTTGGGCGCTCAGTTTGGTCATGGTGAGTGACCCTAGGGGAGAAGGCATATGGTAGGTGACAGTCCCAGTGTCAGGGGGAGGAGGATAGCCCCCCCAGTCTGGACTCTGATCCCCGAGGGCCCAGCCTTCAGCCTTCACACCCAACTCTGAACTTGATACTCTTGCTTAAGCGTCTGCCCGGATCCCCTGCATCTGCTGAATGAGGCCCCCCACTCCTTAGCATGACATTCAAGGCCTTTCTTTACCTAGTTCCAGATGAATTCCCCCCACCCCCTTTTTTATCTCTTTGACAAGTGGATACTCTTTTTGAAAATTTTTAGCAAGGCCATGCTTGATTTTAAAGAATTATACATAGTTTTTAATTTTCTAAATGACTTCTTTTTTCATCTTTTTTATTTTTATTTTTTTGAGAGAGTCTCACTCTGACTCCCCAGGCTAGAGGGCCATGGCATCAGCCTAATTCACAGAAACCTTAAACTCCTGGGTTCAAGCGATCCTCCTGCCTCAGCTTCCCAAGTAGCTGGGACTACAGGTGCCTGCTACAACACCCAGCTAATTTTTCTATTTTTAGTATTTAGTAGAGATAGGGTCTTGCTCTTGCTAAGGCTGGTCTTGAACTCCTGAACTCAAGTGATCCTCCTGCCTTGGCCTCCCAGAGTGCTAGGATTACAGTTGTGAGCCACTGCCTCTGGCCCAGAGTTTTTTTAAACACAGAAAATAAAGGAAGGAATAAATAAAGGCTTAACAATGTATGCACCCAAAAGAATTAAAAATAGGTATTCCAACAAACACTTGTAGTTGAAATTCACAGTAGCTGTATTCAAAATAGCCAAGAGGTAGGCAGGGCCTGTGGCTCAGTGAGTAGGATGCCAGCCCCATATACTGAGGGTGGTGGGTTCAAAACCAGCCCTGGCCAAACTGCAACAAAATAACCAAGAGGTGGAAACAACTGTCCATCAACATTTGACCAGGCTTGACACCTGTGGCTTAAGCGGCTGAGGTGCCAGCCACATACACCTGAGCTGGCGGGTTTGAATCCAGCCCACCAAACAACAATGACAGCTGCAACCAAAAAAAAAAAAAAAAAAAAAATAGCCAGACGTTGTGGCGGGCGCCTGTAGTCCCAGCTACTCGGGAGGCAGAGGCAAGATTATCACTTGAGCTCAGGAGTTTGAGGTTGCTGTGAGCTGTGATGCCATGGCACTCTGCCCAGGGCAACAGCTTGAGGCTCTGTCTCAAAAAAAAAAAACAACAAAAAACAGTTGACCAGATAAACAAAAGGCAGTATAGATGAAGTGCTGACATGAGCTACAACGTGGGTAAGCCTTGAAAACATGTGTATTAAGTGAAAGAAGGCAGTCACCAAAGGCCACATATTGTGTGCCCCTATCCATATGAGATGTCCAGAATGGGCACATCCTTAGAAACAAAGAGGAGACTGGCGTTGCCTGGAGCTGGAGGGTGGGGTGGTGGGGACTGACTGTTAAAGGGTACTCAGTTTCCGTCCCAAATGATGAGAAAGTTGTGGAACTACAAAGTGGTGATGGTTGCACAAAACTATAACATTCTCTATATTCAGTGAATATACTGAATGTCCCTGAATTGTACGCTTTAAGGTAGGTAAAGTGGTAAATATTATGTGCATTTCAACACAATAAAAAAAAAGTATATGGCCAGCTGCAGTGGCTCACGCCTGTAATCCTAGCACTCTGGGAAGCTGAGGTAGATGGATTGCTTAAGCTCAGGAGTTTGAGACCAGCCTGAGAGCAAGACCCCATCTCTGAAAATAGCTGGGCATTGGGCGGCGTCTGTGGCTCAAGGAGTAGGGCGCCGGTCCCATATGCCGGAGGTGGCGGGTTCAAACCCAGCCCCGGCCAAAAAAAAAAAAAAGGAAAAAAGAAAATAGCCGGGCATCGTGGTAGATGCCTGTGGTCCCAGCTACTTAGAAGAGCCCAAGAGTTTGAGGTTGATGTGTCCTAACACCACAGGACTCTACCCAGAGTGGATACAGTGAGACTCTGTCTCAAAAAAAAAAAAAAGTAGGCTTGGCGCCTGTAGCTCAATGGTTTAAGATCCCGGCTACCTGCACCGAGGCTGGAGGGTTGGAACCTGGCCTGGGCCTACTAAACAACAGTGACAACTACAACAAAAAAATAGCCGGGCGTTGTGGCGGGCACCTGTAGTCCGAACTTCTTGGGGAGGCTGAGGCAAGGGAATCACTTAAGCCCAAGAGATTGATGTTGCTGTGAGCTGTGACTCCACGCTACTCTACCGAGGGCGACATAGTGAGACTCTGTCTCAAAAAAAAAAAAAAAGTATACATGATAATTTCCTGTTCCTCCCCAGCTACCTCTATGTACTCCTCATTTGCTGCCCACAAGATGTAGACCTCACAAGGACAGGGACAACTTCTACTTGTTGGTACTGAATTCCCAGTGCTAAGCACAGTGCCAGCACTTTCCTGGATAAATGAATGGACAAAGGAAGAAAGAAAGAGAGGGGGGAGAGGCAAGTGTAAATGAATGGCCCAGCGAACCCTGCTACTGTGAGCCACTCTGCATTCACTGAGCTGAGAGAAATCCCTCCTCCGGGCTTCTCATATCACATCACTCTTTCTTGTTTGACCCGCAGCTGTGTTCTTCCCCTCTAGTTGCTCATCAGAATCACCTGGGGAGCTTTTTTAAAATTCTGATGCTCCTATGCTCAGGCTCAATCCCCAGGGCTTCTGATTTATTTAGGTCAGGGTAGGGGGAGCTGAACCTGGGTACTTTATTTTCTGCCTTTTGGGAGGCAGGGCATGGTGCATTTAGAATTCCCCAGAGATTCTGACATGAGCCAGGTAAGAGAACCACTTCTTCCCCTTGGTTTGAGGCCACTTCTCACCAGGATGGAGGCCACTCCACTCCTCCGCAGACAGAGCCTACCACCCAGCCTGGCATGGAGCTGTCCTGCATGAATGTTCCTTGAACTGATGAATGGTGAATGAAAGGGTCATGCCACCCCTACAGATTAGGCCTCCACAAACTTGGTAGCCTGGAATCTCTCCTATCTAATCTCTCCTTGCAGCTCCACTCTGAGTCACCTCTTGGAGTAATTAATGACCTGGCCTTTCACTTGTTGGAAACTCCCTTTTCTGAACCTTGAGGGGTGGCCTTTCTCCCTGGCATGCTGGGGTCTGGAGCAAGACCCTGCCAGTCTCTCAATAGTGTCCCCCTTGAGTCAATCTGGGCCACCTGCCAATCATTAGCAACTTGGTGTATGTCTATCAGAGCCCCTGTGCCTGGGTCCTATCTGATGACCTGTTGGCCATGACCTCCTCTATCAGACAGACACAGCTTCCTTCCTTCCTTCCTTCCTTCCTTCTTCCTTCCTTCCTTCCTTCCTTCCTTCCTTCCTTCCTTCCTTCCTTCCTTCCTTCCTTCCTTCCTTCCGTTCCTTCCTTCCTTCCTTCCTTCCTTCCTTCCTTCCTTCCTTCCTTCCTTCCTTCCTTCCTCCTTCCCCTTCCTTCCTTCCTTCCTTCCTTCCTTCCTTTCCTTCCGTCCTTCCTTCCTTCCTTCCTTCCTGTCCCTTCCTTCCTTCTTCCTTCCTTCCTTCCTTCTTCCTTCCTTCCTTCCTCCTTCCTTCCTTCCTTCCTTCCTTCCTTCCTTCCTTCTTCCTTCCTCTCCTCCTTCCTCCCTCCCTCCCTCCCTCCCTCCCTCCCTCCCTCCCCTCCCTCCCCTCCCTCCCCTTTTTCTTTAAGAAACAGGGTCTCGGGCGGTGCCTGTGGCTCAGTGAGTAGGGCGCCGGCCCCATATGCCGAGGGTGGCGGGTTCAAGCCCAGCCCCGGCCAAACTGCAACAAAAAATAGCTGGGTGTTGTGGCGGGCGCCTGTAGTCCCAGCTGCTCGGGAGGCTGAGGCAAGGAGAATCGCGGAAGCCCAAGAGCTGGAGGTTGCTGTGAGCCTTGTGACGCCACGGCACTCTTACCGAGGGCAGTAAAGTGAGACTCTGTCTCTACAAAAAAAAAAAAAAAAGAAAAGAAACAGGGTCTCATGATCATAGCTCACTGCAACTTCCCAAATCCTGGGTTCAAGAATCTTCTTGCGGGCGGTGCCTGTGGCTCAGCGGGTAGGGCACCGGTCCCATATGCCGGAGGTGGCGGGTTCAAACCCAGCCCCAGCCAAATTAAAAAAAAAAAAAAAAAGTTAAAAAAAAAAAAAAGAAATCTTCTTGCCTTAGCTTCCCAAGTGGCTGGGGACTAATAGGCACATGATAATTTCTTTTAATTTTTTGTAGAGATGGTAGGGGGGGAGGGGTCTCAATATGTTGCCCAGGCTGGTCTCGAACTCAGGGATCCTCCTGCCTTGGTCTTCCAAAGTACTGGGATCACTGGTGTGAGCCACTACACCTGGCCCCATTAGCTGCTATTATTATTATCATTATTTTTTTTGAGACAGAGTTTCACTTTGTCACCCTCGTTAGAATGCCGTAGCATCATAGCTCACAGCAACCCTCCAACACTTGGGGGTGGCATCTGTGCCTCAGCGGAGTAGAGTGCCGGCCCCCATATGCTGGAGGTGGTGGGTTCAAATGCAGCCCTGGCCAAAAAAAAAAAAAAGCCTCTAACACTTGGGCTCAAGCAATTCTCTTGCCTCAGCCTCCCAAGTAGCTGGGACTACAGGCGTCCACTACAACACCCGGCTAATTTTAGAGACAGGGTCTCACTCTTGCTCAGGCTGGTCTTGAACCTGTGAGCTCAGGGCAATCCACTCACCTCAGCTTCCTAGAGCTAGGATTACAGGCGTGAGCCCCTGCGCCTGGCCCCCATTAGCTATTTTGAAACCCACTCGCAGTCCTCCTGGTTCAGCACATCCAATTTGGGTACAAAGGAGGAGAATGTTTTCTGATTTATTTCTACCACCACCTTTGTCTCCATCCCTCTGACTCTATTGCTCCAGGCTAGAGTGCCATGGCCTCAGCCCAGCTCATAGCCACCTCAGACTCCTGGGTTCAAATGATTCTCCCACCTCAGTCTCCCAAGGAGCTGGGACTACAGTCTCCATAGTAGCTCACCACTATGCCCTGCTAACTTTTCTATTTTTAGTAGAGATGGAATCTCACTCTTGCTCAGGCTGGTTTCAAACTCCTGAGCTCAAGTGACCCCCCCACCTCAGCCTGCCTAAGCCACCGTGCCTGGCCCCTCTATCCCTCTTCTTTCTTTCTTCCTTTTCTTTCCTTTTTTTTAGAAACAGAGTCTCACTTTGTCACCCTCAGTAGAGTGCCATGGCATCACAGCTCACAGCAACCTCTAGCTCTTGGGCTCAGGCGATTCTCTTGCTCAGACTCCCAAGTAGCTGGGACTACAGGCACCTGCCACAACACCTGGCTATGTTTTAGTTGCAGCCATCATTGTTATTTGGTGGGCCCGGGCTGGATTCGAACCCGCCAACTCAGGAATATGTGGCTGGCGCCTTAGTGCTTAAGCCACAGGTGCCTACTTTCCCCTTATCATCCCTCCCTTCCCTTCCCTTCCCAACAGAGTCTCACTTTGTTGCCCTCAGTAGAGTGCAGTAGCATCACAGCTCACAGCAACCTCCAGCTCTTGGCCTTAGGTGATTCTCTTGCCTCAGCCTCCAGAGTAGCTGGGACCACAGGGGCCCACCACAATGCCTGGCTATCCTTCCTTCCTTCCTTCCTTTCTCCCTCCCTCCCTACCTCTCTTCCTTCCTTCCTTTTTTTTTTTTTTGTTTTTTAGACACAGCCTAACTCTGTTGCCCTGGGTAGAGTGCCATGGCATCAGCATAGCTCACAGCAACCTCAAACTCTTGGGCTCAAGCGATTCTCCTACATCAGGCTCCCAAGTAGGTGGGACTACAGGCACCTGCCACAATGAGTGACTATTTTTTTAGAAACGGGGTGTCACTCTTGCTCAGGTTGGGCTCACCACCCTTGCTCAGCTAATTTTTCTATTTTTAGTAGAGATGGGGTCTTACTCTTGCTCAGGCTAGTCTCAGACTTGTGAGCTCAAGTGATCCACCTGCTTTGGCCTCTCAGAGTGCAAGGATTACTAGTGTGAGCGCCTATCCCATCGCTTTTTTTCAAGGCAGACTCTTTGACACTTTCTGGCTATTTAGGCATGGATCCCATTCCTCATCTATGAGTTGAGGGGTTCAAATAAGTAGAAGATCTCTGAATTCCCACCCAAGGATGTGCTCTGAGTGAACTGGCAGCAAAGAAATAGAAGGTAGACATGAGGAGGCCCTTCTTGCCCATCAGAGAAGGGATGGGGAATGGGGGCCTGAAAGGGCAGGGTTCTCTCTCTCTGGAGAGAAATCAGGATCAGGGGCCCACAGCAGCCTGAAAATGGAGAGAGCTGGCCTCCTTAGGGCCAAGGGTGAGCAAGGGAAGACTGGGGAGGGGTGGTTCTGAGGTGGCCTGCCCAATGCCATGGAGACCCTCAAGCGCTTCTGCCCCCTACCCAAGTTCGTCAGTGCAGCTGCCTCTCTGCCACCCTCCATGGAACCTCCTCACCTTTCTTGTCTCTTTCTCTTCCATATCCCTAGACCAGGGAAGGGCACTGTCACCACTAGACCCCAAAATCAGCCATCTGTGCAACCTCCTGGACTCCTTACCTCCCCTGCCCTTCTATCCACCTAAATTTTCTCGTGTCTTCTCCCCTGCCTCTCTGCTGCCTCGCTGCCTTCTAGAGATGCCGAACACCTGCCAGCCTACAACCCAGGCTGCCTCTCACCCCATGTCTGCTCACATTGTCCCTCTGCCCAAGGCCTCCCTTCTAGATTTAATTTAGGTCTCATTTCTTCCAGGAAACCTTCCCAGAATCCTCAGGCTGAATGTGGGCCTGATCCCTCCTTGGCATTCTGGACTGATCCCTCTCTTGGCTCCTTAAAGAAAGAACCTGTGTTGGGCGGCGCCTGTGGCTCAAGGAGTAGGGCACCGGTCCCATATGCCGGAGGTGGCAGGTTCATACCCAGCCCTGGCCAAAAAAAAAAAAAGAACCTGTGTATGAGTCTGGGGACCCTGAGCTCCCAGACCTAAACATGTTAGTCTTTGTGGGCCCGGTTCCTAGCACACAGTGGGTGCTTCACAAATAATGCACAGTGCTGAAAGACTGAACTGTGGGATGGAAGGAAGACCTGCTCAGGGCCCTGGAGGAGCGAGGGCTCCTGCCCTCCACAAGTCCCATCTTGCCTTTCTTTCTGCTTCCTGTTGTACTTGGGGTGAAGCTCTGGACAGCACTAGAGAGCTGCCACAGCTCCTGGTTTCCAGTTATGCAATCCTAAGCTCAACAGGGATGTAATGAGGTAGTAGAGGTGAGGTCCCAGCGCTCAGACAAAGGGCATCCCCCTTCTTGTCAAGCCTGTGATAGCAGAGGGAGTGGGCACCCCTCCCCTTCTCCCTCCCCCTCCCCCCAGCCTACAGGCTCTGCTCCTAACGGCCTGGAGGATGCCCAAGCAGATGTTTCCCTGAGAAGATGGTGGCCAGTGTGTCCTGAGACCCTAATCTGGACCTGGCTCCCACTCCCCTTTTAGCTGAATGGGGCCTCTGCGGCTGGGGAGGCCAAGGGGGTAGATCCTGGTACAGGGAGATGAGGCAGAGGCACATGCTAGGGTGTCAGGGCATGTGCCAGGACCTAAGGCCCTGCTGCCTCCAGCCCCTGCCTCTGTGCCTGCTTCTGTCTTTGCCCATCAATTCCTAGTGGCTGTTGCTCATACCCTGAGACCCAGGAGGGATGGCCCTGAGGTCCCTGGAGTGTCAGGGGAATGGCAACACAAAGAACAAAAACCATTTCAGGTGAGAAAGAAATGGGTAAAGAGATAAGCTGCAATGGGGGTTAGGGAGTGAGGTCAGGGTGACCAACTCATCCCAGTTTGCCCAGAACAGTCCTGGTTTTAACTCTAGAAGTTCAAGGGCAATAGGGGATGGTCAACCCTCAAAGTAGGACAAGTAGGATGGGGGATACAGGTCAGGGGACTGAAACAGCAGTTGTCTGAGGTAAGACCTATGGAATCCTTTCCTTGGAGGCCCAGGACAGACACCCTGGGTTTCTGGCTCTTCCTAGACTCTCCAGTATCCCAAGCCTCTTCCTCAACCCTGCATCCAGGTGCTGCAGGAGGTCTCAGGCTGCTGGAAAAAAGCAGGGGACCCTGTGCCCTCCTACCACCTATAGTCCCCACGTTTTCCCCACCAGGTTGCCTTACCTGTCGAAGGAGGCAGCTGCCACCTGGGAGATCTCAGGGAGTTGTGGCAAGCTGGCTGGCTGCAGGAGAGCGACCTTTGTCCCTACCTCCCCTTCCCTAGGAACTGCCTTCACCATATAAGGGAAGATAGGGCCCCAGAGAGAGAGAGAGAGTGGGTGAGGGGGTGGGGAAGCAGGTGCCTGCTAGGTCCCTGGGTGCTCAGAGCCCAGCAACAGCCTGACAGCCAGAGCTGATGTGCCCCACCCTTGGCTCCTGAGCAAGCACAGAGGGATGGGCTGCTCTTCTGTCTAAGGCTCAGGCCCTCCTTATCATAGGTAGATAGCACTGTCCAGGAGGGTTGGGAGCATCTGGACCTTTCCTCCTACCAACCAAGAAAAAGAGGTTCAGCTATAACTCCCTCCCTGGGGGAATGGTTCATGGGGAAGGAGAGACAGGACTCCTGGGTTCTAGAAGCCCGAAACCCAGGATGCAAGGCCAGGGCTTCACACTTGGGGCCCCTCCAGGAAAGATGGGACACTGGCACCTGTAGAGGTCTCTTCACCACAACTTTGCTTAGCAGGCACAAGGGCTCCTTCTGTCCACACCCCTTGGTGCACTGACTCCATCTGGAGATCTGGAGTTTTTATGAGTTGCCATAAACCAGAGACTTTGCACTCTGCTCTGGCACCCTCTGCCAGAAGCCAAGGCTTCCATTTCTGATCCCTGACCCTAGGAGACCCATGTCATTCATCACAGGAAAGGAGTGCATCCCTCTGTGGTTGGGTCTCACTGAGAGAGAGAGGGCAGTTTCACACACACACTCAGCAATTTGGGCAGATGTCCTCCCACCTGCATAAATTTTCCCATCACCTCTGAACCCTGGTCTTTAGGAGGGTGAGATGAAGTGGGCAGGACAAGGGCAGCCCCTCCTCCTGACCACACCTCCCAAGAGTTCTGGAGACCAAATGTATAGTAGTAGTCTTGCCTTATCTGAGGGGGACACATCTGAGACCCCAGTGGATGCCTTGATACCATGAACAGTACCAAATCCAACTGCTGTCACTCAGAACATGTTTCTGTACGTGTCTTCCCCCCACAAATTTAATGCTTTTTCATCTTAATGGAACACTTACACACCATGGCTATAACGTTTTTGCTTTGAGTTGTGACAGTAAAACTGGTATGAATGGATAGTCCCAGCTGCAGTACATGAGGGCCTGTTTATCCATCTCTCTCTAACAATGGGCTCCAGCTTTTAGGAGAATCTCTGCCAGTTTGATTGTTTAAAAAGAAAATAGTCATTGTGTTAATTTATGTTTCTTTGATTGCCCAAGAGACTACTTTAAAATATATTTATTGGCCGTGTGTTTTTGTGTGAGTTTTTAATTAATTTGTTGTAATGATTATATTTAGTATATTAAGGCTGGTAACTTATCTGTCATTGTACTTTTTTGTAGTTTGTTTTTACCTTTTTTTTTTGAGACAGAGCCTCAAGCTATCACCCTGGGTAGCGTGCTATGGCATCACAGCTCACAGCAACCTTCAACTCCTGGGCTCAAGCGAGTCTCCTGTCTCCGCCTCCCAAGTAGCTGGGACTACAGGTGCCCGCCACAATGCCTGGCTATTTTTTGGTTGCAGCCGTCATTGTTGTTTGGCAGCCCCAGGCTGGATTCTAACCCGCCAGCTCAAGTGTATGTGACTGGTGCCTTAGCCACTTGAGCCACAGGCGCCAAGCCTGTTTTTACCTTTTTATTATTATTTTTTTAAGACAGTCTCGTTTTGTCATACATGGTAGAGTGCCGTGACATCATAGATCACATCAATCTCAAACTCTCGGACTCAAGTGATCCTCTTGCCTCAGCCTCCCCAGTAGCTGAGACTACAGGCACCCGCCACAGTGCTCGGCTATTTTTTAGAGACGGAGTCTCATTCTTGCTCATGCTGGTCTCAAACTCTTGAGCTCAAGCAATCTGCCCTCCTGGGTTTCCCAGGAGGTGCTGGGATTACAGGCGTGAGCCACTGTGCTAGCCCTTGTTTTTACTTTTTAATCTAATCCCAAACACATCTGTTTTTAAAAAATGGTTTCCAATTTCCTTGTTATGATAAATGCCAAACATATTGAAAAGCAGAAATAATATCATATGGACTCAAGACTTACCATTTGCCATTTGTGTATGTGAAAGTGAGTTAAGGACATCATACTTCAACCAAAATATTTAATTTTTTATACATCTCCTAAAAATGGAGACATTCTCCTTCATAATTGTAATATAACTTTCACACATGAGAATATGCGCAATTACTTCTAGTATGCCTAATATCACCTTTCCAGTCCATGGTTAAATTTCTCCAATTATTTTCACAAGGACTTTAACAGCTGGTTTTATTGATAAAGGATCAAATCAAGATCATTCATTTCCTTTGCTATGTCTCTTTAGTACTTTTTGTTTTCTTCAGGATTTTTTAATCTAGAAGAGCCCCTTCCTTTTTTTTTTTTTTGGTAACACTGACTTACCTGAGTCAAAGACAGCTGCTCTGCAAAGTGCTCACTCTGTGGAACAGAGTCTTTCCTTATGGTATCACTAAATTGCTTCCTCTTCCTCCCTCCACTCCTTCCCTCAAGCTAGAAGTGCCCCTGTAAGTTCTGGTTTAACACTGTTAAAAGAACACTTTAGACACCAGTGCTTCTCAAACTGTAATACCATAAAGAATCACTTGGGAATCTTTGTAAAGTGCAGATTCTGATTGAATACTTCCGGGGTGGAGCCAGAGATTCTGTATTTCTACCAAGCTCCAAGGTGACGCTGCCATGCTGGGCCTTGCCCCATACGATCAGGAGCAGGGTCAACACTAATGATGTTGCACTACTCAGGAATTATCCAGCGTCCAGTTATCCCACATGAGTAATGCAAATTTTGATCCTTTGGTTATAGTTGGGACTGCCAGATACTACACCCCAAAGGCATATTTCCCCTTTTGCAATTATAAGTCATTTGGGGGTGGCCATTTGGTACTGGCAGGCAGCATGAGAATTGTTTTTTTTTTTGAGACAGAGCCTAACTTTGTCACCCTTCGTAGAGTGCTGTAGTGTCATAGCTCACAGCAACCTCAAACTCTTGGGCTCAAGAGATTCTCTTGCCTTGGCCTCCCAAGTAGCTGGGACTATAGGCGCCTGCCACAAGGCCCAGCTATTTTTAGAGACAAGTTCTCAGACTGGTCTCAAACCTGGGAGTTCAGGCAATCTACCTGCCTTGGCCTCCCAGAGTGCTAGGATTATAGGCATGAGACACTGCGCCTAGTGCAGTGTGAAAATTGTTGATTTTTTTATTTACCACTTTCTATGTATCCTTTGGTAATACTCACTTTGTATTTACTGGTTTTTTGTTGTTGGTGGTGGTGGTGGCTTTTTTTTTTTTTTTTTTTGAGACACAATCTTACTCTGTGCACTGGGTAAAGTGCCATGGCATTATAGCTCACTGCAACCTCAAACTCTTGGGCTCAAGAGATCCCCTTGCCTCAGCCTCCCAAGTAGGTGGGACTACAGAGGCCTGCCACAATGCCTGGCTAATTTTTCTAATTTTAGTCTCGGTCTTGCTCAGGCCAGTCTTGAACTCTTGAGTTCAGGTGATCCACCTGCCTTGACTTAGAAGAGTGCTAGGATTACAGGCAAGAGCCACTGCGCTGGGTTGTAATTACTTTTTTTAAATTTCTGTTTTCCTTCCAGTGTTTACCTCGCTGTTCTACCCAAGAACCTGGTGCATAGTAGGTATGAAATGAATGTTTGAAGGAAAATGGAATTTATGATTTACATTTTTGACATTATATTTAGGAAGCCAAGTGTGTGATTTTTAATTTCAAACTGATTTTTTTTTTTTTTTTTGAGACAGAGCCTCAAGCTATCGCCCTACCCTGGGTACAGTGCTGTGGCATCACAGCTCACAGCAACCTCCAACTCCTGGGCTCCAGCGAGTCTCCTGTCTCTGCCTCCCAAGTAGCTGGGACCACAGGCACCTGCCACAACACCTGGCTATTTTTTGGTTGCAGCCGTCATTGTTGTTTGGCGGGCCTGGGCTGGATTCGAACCCGCCAGCTCAGGTGTATGTGGCTGGTGTCTTAGCCGTTTGAGCCACAGGCGCCGAGCCTCAAACTGATTTTTATTTAAAAAAATAATAACTATACTTGTAAAAATAATTTAAAATACGAACAGATACATAAGAAAATGTGGCCCTTATATCCTAGGTGAATTTCAGTCCTCCTGCCCTCCTCAGGATTAGCCACAATTACCTTACCAGAGTGTACAAAAATATAGAGCGTATATGTATTTGTGTCTGTGTTGTTTTTTTTTTTACTTTTTATTTTAGAGATAAAATATTACCTGGGGAAGGCAGTGCCTGTGGCTCAAGGAGTAGGGCGCCAGCCCCATATGCCGAGGGTGGCGAAGTCAAACCCAGCCCCGGCCAAACTGCAACAAAAAAATAGCCAGGTGTTGTGGCAGGTGCCTGTAGTCCCAGCTACTTGGGAGGCTGAGTCAAGAGAATCGCCTAAGCCCAAGAGCTGAAGGTTGCTGTGAGCTATGATGCAACAGCACTCTACTGAGGGTAACAAAGTGAGACTCTGTCTCTAAAAAAAAATATTACCTGGGTGGAGTGCCAATGCATCATTGTAGCTCACAGTAACCTCAAGTGATCCTCTTGCCTCAAGTGATCCTCCTGCCTCAGCCTCTCAAGTAGCTGGAATTATAGGTGCCTACCGCAATGACCAACTATTTTTAGTAAAGACAAAGACTCACTCTTGCTCAGGCTGGTCTCTAACTTCTGAGCTCAAGGGATCCTCCGGCCTCGGCCTCCCAGAATGTTAGGATTACAGGTGCCAGTCACTGTGCCTAACCTAAAAAAATTTTTTGATGGACATTGTCACATCACTCGCCAATGAGGTTGCACCAGTTTATACTTCTGCCAGCGGCATTTTGCCAGGGCCTGTTTCCTTGCAACCTCTGGAGTGTGTATGGGGTGTGTGTATGTGTACATATGTACAACAAGCAAGTAGGGAATATTTGCCCCATTACCAGGCTTGGTTAGAGCCTTTTTCACATTTGACATCTCCAAAGCCAGAAGTTATGTCACCTTTCTCCCTCTTCTTCTTCCTCCCCCAGAGCCGACCAGACACCTCCCCCTGCCACATTTATCTCCTTTCTCTCATTGATCCCTCCTTCCTTCTCTCTTCACTCTGCCTTCATTCACTAGGCCTTCATTCTTCATTTTTGGTACCATGGCTGTACAGGTCTCCTAACAGAATCCCGCATCTGTAGCCCTAATGTAGCTTTCAACGTGGAGCTGCAGGTTTGAGGCCACCCTCCTGCTCAGTGTCTCTCAGGATCTCTCAAGGGTGCCCAGGGCCTGCAAGAAAAAGGCCACTCCCTGTATCTGCCCCCTTTTGCATTAAGCAGCTTCATTTCCTATTTCCCTGCTTTTGTGTCATCACACATCAAAATTTTGGTCACTTCCCATTCCCTGCTGTGGTTGGCCACTGAGGCTTCTTTTGCTCACTTCCTCTCCAAGCACCCTCCTTGCACAGGCCACTTCCACCTGACTCCTCCTTTTTAACCCCCTCAGTCCAGGCCTCACTCCTGCAGGGCATGCTTTCCAACACCCCTGGACATCCCCTGCCCTCTCCAGCCTTCCATTTTCTCTTCCACACTGCATTTGCAGTGTTGCAGTATTCACATTTCTCTTTCCACACTAGGGTGTGAGTTTCCTGAGATCAGAGGTATGCTGGTCCTGGCACCGTGCCTGGCACATAGTAAGCACCTGATACATGTGGTTGAGTTGAACTCTATGTGGGTGGAGGGCGTGTAGGTGGTGGTGGTGGGGAAGCCTCACTGTGGTCTCATTCAAAGTTGGGAAGCCCTGGTGGCCTCTGGGATGCAAATCTGGGGCATGGGGGAGGGGGGTACAGTTTGCATGGAGAACAGAAAATAGAGCAAGACCCAAGGACAAGAGCAGAGGCCACGGAGGGCTGGGTATTTATAGCTAAAGCCTCTTGTGGCAGAGGCTAGGATGCTGCAGCCTTCTCCAGGTGGGTGCGTCACGGCAATTTTCTACTAAGGAAAAGTAGTGGGGTTACGGATGGGAGGGAAAGGGAATAAGGGTCGGTTTTATACACAGCACAGACCCCTCACACGAACTTGGGGGCCGATCCGCATCTCGGACACCAGGAGGCAGGCTTGGAGCCTGGATTCATGAGGTAAGGGGTGATGAGAGACTGGGGAGATGGAGTTGGGGGCATCGGGACCCACATTTGTAAGGTGTTGTGCCTCTCAAATAGACTCTGGGCTTCCCACCCTGGAAAGGGGTGAATGAGGCTGCCCCTGAGGTTTCAGCCCCTGGGGTGGGGGAGGGGCAGTGTGTGCGCCCAGGTGTGGGGGCAAGCCAGGCTGTGGGGAGCCCTAGCTTCCTCGAGGACAGGGAGGCCTCTAGTGGCCAGCGTGGGCAGTAGGCGAGGGTGCGCCTGGGAGAGAAGCGAGGACACTTCCTGCAAGGGTCTGGGGCCGCCTAATTTCGCAAAGGAAGTGCTGGTAGGACCTCGGGGGCGGGGGCAGGAAGTTGGGCGGGGGCTCGGCCAATGGGGGCTCAGGCCTAACCTGGCGCCGGCCCCACCCAGTCTGTGGGTCGCAGCCGGGTGCGGAGCCAGCGCCCTCGAGCAGCCTGGGTGGCCAGCAACTTGGCAGGCGAGCCTCTGGCAGTCGTGTCGTCAAGTCCCTTAGTTCTCCGCGGAGTTCGACCTCCCGGAGCCTCTCCCGGCTCCCCGCCTCTAGCCTCTGGCGGTGGGGAGGGGTGCCTCGACAGCCGCACCAGGTTTTGTGCCCGGGACCGAGGCCCCGCCCCACGCATTCCAGGGGCTGGCCCTAGCAAGGCCTTTTAGTTTTGCTTTTCCGCTAATGACTGTGTCTAGGCATTTAATCAGCTCTGCGCATACAGCTCATCTCCATTTTGCAGATCACATCACTGAGGCTAAAGAGAGGTAATGAATACAGCTTGGAAGCACACGCAGATCTAATTCAGAGCTCTGGTCTCTCATTTCCCTCACCACCAACCCCTTGCAAACGCTTGTAAAGCGGGAGAGTCACACTACAGTAGTAGAAGACACCCACCCGCTCACCCCTCTTCAACTCCCACCCCAATAACCACAGAAGCAGGATGGGGGTCTGGCTTTCTCTTTAGTTCTCATCACACTGTGGGGCTCTCAGAGAAGGCACTTAGATGGGAAGATCACCCAATTCAGGCCAACCACATCCCTCCTGCACCCTGAGCTGGGGTGGGGAAGGCTACATTTCCACTTGACATCCCCCTTGGCACTGGTATATGGGTCCCCTTAACTGTTAGATTCTTGGGAGAGCCCTAGGCCTTGACCTCGGGACTCAGCATGCATGAAGAAGGTTTCAGAGTTGAAGGCAGGATGTCCTGGGAGCTGCCCCCAGCCAGCAGGGGGCGGGGCAGGGGATCACAGGGAGTGGGGGAGTGGGGAGGAGGTGAGGAACTGCTTGGCTAGGCTTCTTAGAGACTCCTAAACCCCAGTTAGGTCCCACCTCCTGCAGCTCCCTCAAAGGCACCAGTGAAGTTGGGTGGGTGGGGAGGCACCAATTAGGTGGCAGAGACCCTCACACACAGGTGGTGGGCCTAGCACAGTGCTGGGCACAGAAGGTGCACAATAAATGCTTTTTGAATGAATGGAGCAAAGGGGGTGTGAGAGACAGAGGACAGGGCCTGGGGCCCCTTGGCCCAGCTTGTTCCACTCAGAAAACAGCACTTTAAAAAATGTAAAAATCCTTTCCCTCCCTCCCCCCAATTTCTGGGCCCAGGAAAGGTGTGAGGGAAGGGTATCTACCCTGACCCTTCCCTCTCTCCTTCCCCTAAAAATCTATATACACATATACATATTTATATGTCTATGCCCCCACACTTGGGGGAGCTAAACCCCAGGGCCTTGGGGGTAGTTAAGGCAGAAATAAGGGGCTGGGACTTGGGTGATGCAGGGAACAGCCCTCAGCCAGCCCTAAAGAAGCTAGACTATAGGGCCTGAGGGACAGACCCCGGCTCCCTTCACCAGTGGTAAGAAACCTTCTGTCCCCTCCAAGCAGAGGCAGAGATTGGTCGGGGCTCCCAAGTCCCAAGGAAGGAGGTGGGGTGGGGACTGGTTCTGCCCCACCAGCCTAGAGCTGACCTGGATATGACCCTGGGAAAGTTGAGTGGGGAAGAGGGGGGCTCTATGAAAGGCACTTGGTGTCCACTGTTCCCAGTCCGGAGGTCCAAGGCAGGGGGCAGGAGAAACCCTGCCCCTCAAAAGCACAACTGGAAGGGGCCAAGGGGCCCAATTTGGCAGCAGAGAAATATGGCAGCATGGAGAGAGGAGACAGAAATGGGGAGTGACAGGCAGGGTCCCCCAAGCCCCCCCAAGAAGTGGGGAGGAGGTTTGAAGGCACTGACACAGGGGCCCAGGGACTCATTGTCCTCCGTGCAGCTGTTGCCCCTACACAGCCTGGTGCAGCTGGTGGGGGAGATGCCTGCTTCCCCATGGCACTGAGCATGGCAGCAGCCCATGGGTTTCCTTAAGGAAGAACACTCCTGTGCAGTCTGTGTGGGAGGAGGTGTGGGCGACGGTCAGGGGCAGTTCCTGGCCCCATCGTCCTCACTAGCTCCCAGGATGAGGCTGCCTGAGCACTGAGTACACGTCATCCACGCGGCTGAGTTGCTCGAAGAAGGGGAGGAGGTCATGGAGTTCTGTGTCACTCATGTTGTCAAACCATGAGGCCACTGGTACCTGGGGAGATGGGCACAGAGAGGTGAGGGGGGCAGATGGCCCAGGTGAGCCACATGCACCCGCTACTTAAGTCATGTACCTTCTAAAAACCCTTTTGAATCCCCAAGTATTCAAACTTTGACGGCAACCCCCAGTAAAGCATATCTGTACATGTAACAAAGCAAAAGTTTCACGAAACACTTCTTACCTTACTGTATTGTATTAACCTTACTCACTTTTCTATTCTATTTCATTTTGTTAAAATCCTGATCAGGACCCACTAAATTAATTCTGTGGGCTGTCAGGAGGTCATAACTGGCAGTTTAATAAGTTGAAACCACTCCGCTGCCCATCAGGACCTGTCTCCTATGGGAGGCATTCTGCTGTGCACGTGGAATGGGCTGAATTGCTGCAGAGGCTGGGTGCGGGGAAAGGGACCAGGAGGGCATCAGCTCCCAAATACCACCCAACTTCACACCAAGGAGGCCATAGTGGCCTGAACAGACTGACCCTGTTACTGGGTCTCAGACCCCTGTCCCGGCCCAGCCTGCACTCACGGCATTGTCTGGATGGAAGACATAGGAGGCAGGCGAGTTGTCCAGGATGAGCACCCGCCGCAGGTCTCGGCCCAGTCGGCTCAGGTCTTTCACATAGTTCCCCCGATGGAAGACGCAGGACTCTCGAAACAGCCGGGCTCGGAAGGCCCCCCACTTATCCAGCAGGTCAGCTACTGGGTCTGCGTACTGGGGGTGGGAGGTGGGTCATCCTGGGGCTGAGGGCGGCCCAGAAGTCCATCCGGCTGAATGCTGGAGGCGATGGGAAGGCAGGTGGGGGCTCACCTTGGCCAGGCTGGCAGTGAACAGCACACATTCAAAGAGCTCGCCCATTCGCTGCAGGAACTCATCCACATGAGGCCGCTTCAGCACATAGACCTGGGGGGTGGGCCAGTGAGGGGACTGCTGGCCCACAGGCCTGGTGGGGTGGGGGTGGCTGAGGGCTGGGAGGGTGTGGGTGACAGAGGAGCACAGGAGAGGGACTGACCTTCCAGGGAAGCCACCCACCCTCTGAAGAAAGGATCAAAAAGAACTTCTGACTCCACTTGCTTCAGGTCCCCACACACAGGAGTCACTAATTCCCTGTCCCTTCTCCCTTAGCCTCAGCCAAGTGCAGGAGCCTGGGGGCAGCCCCTTACCCCAAGGCTGCAGGGCACCGGTCCCCGAGCCAAGTAATGGAGAACAGGCTGGACAGCACACAACCTATCCTGGATTACTTGAACTGGGTCCCGGGCAGAGTGGGGCAAGGGGGCATGGCAAGGGGGCCCAGAGGAGGAACCCACTTTCTTTAGACCTAGAGCTGTGCTAAGTTCCTGAGGTTCTCTGTGACACTAGGAAAGTCTCATACCCTCTCCAGGCCTCTAACATCCCACATCTATCAAATTCCCATTTGGGACTCTCCAGATTGGTGGGAGGAACCTGTAGTCTGGAAGGCAAATGCCAAGCCCACCACCTCGTCCCCCTGCCCCTCACCTGGTGGACCACCCCATCAATCTCCACAGGGATGATGAAGTCGGCGTTGTTCACTGGCTGTGGGTGGAAAAGAACTGCTAGTGGTGGAGCAGGGAGCCACAGTGTGTGTGTGTGGACTGCCCAGCAGAGACCTCCCTCCTAGGCCAGGGCAGGCCCCCTCAGAGACCCAGGTGGAGGGTGGCTGGGCAGGGCCCACCTTGAAGGAGCTGTGCACCAGGGTCTCGTCCAGGTCAATGACCACGCAGATCTTGTCTGAGTCCTGGGCCTTGGCCTCGGGGAGTAGATACTGGACTGGGGTCTGCTGAGGGGAGGGGTGGGGCGCAGTCATCTCTCCTACCCAGGCTTCCCTCCCCCAGCCCACTACCTGGGATGGTGGGGAGATACCACCCTCCCCTGGCTCTCTGTCCTGCCAACTCTGGAGCCTGGCTCTATGGGCCTCACTTTCCCACCTGAAAACCCAAGAGAAAAGCTTCCACCTATGAAGTGCAATCTTGGGGCAGACAGAGGTCAGTGGATAGAGCTTGGCAGGGTCGGGGTGGGTTACTACCCTTCTCATACCTTCCAGGGTCATGAAAACCTCAGTCAGGAGCTCCTTCCCCTAAGCCCTCTCCCACACCCAGTCTGAGATCAGGTGCTCCTACCATCCCCACTTAGGTAACACACACCTTGGGGATGGCACCATTCTCCTCCACAAGCAGAGGTGCCCCGCTGTGGGCAGGCAGGGCCTCCCCATCATCACGACAGACACAGCAGAAGAGTGAGTGGAGAATGCCCCGGCTTCGGGGCTTCTGGGCAGCTGCTGACTTCTGGTCACCTGAAGCAGGGAGGTCCAAGTTGGGGGCAGTGTGCACACTGGCCTACAGAAGGGTGCATATGTGCACAGGTGCAAATCCCTGAGCAAGGAGGCTCGGGCCATGCCCCCTTCATCAAGGAAGACACACCGAAGCAACTCCTGGCTTTCCCTGAAATGCCCCTGCCAGGGGTCTTTGCTCCAGTTTCCCTATAGCTCCCTATCCGAGTGTGTCTTGTGTAAGGAGTAGGTTGTCTGGAGAAGTGGCTGCTAACGGTGCAAACTCTATTCCTCACTGTCTTCATTACTGCTAATGGGTCAACCCCTCTGGAGCACTTCCTGTCCCCACCTTACCTGAGCAGGCCCTCAGGGGAGCCCAGGACTGGTCACCACTCCTACCCTCTTTATCTGCTGTCTACCCTCGTGGGTCCAAAGTCCTCAATGAGGCTGGGCTCAGAGGCGGGGGCGGGGGGGTGGTGCAGTCTTGGGCTCAGGCCAGTGTCCAGCGGCCATCTGTCGGCCCTACCTCCCCATCTTCATCTTGCCTAGACCTACGACCTGGAACCCGGGAGTAGCGACGGGCCCACCCTCCATTTGCCTTCCCACCTCTGCCCCCTGCTGGGGGTCGGGGGGAGTAAGGTCCAAGCAGGAGGTGGGCAGACCTGGGGGGAATTTCCAGACCCTGAAGCTCACACTGGGACGAGAAGGGGCAGACCCCCACCCCGGCTAGGTCCTTGGGGCGCAGCCTTGGCAGGCGGTGCGGCTTCACTGGTCTGTGTGTACACAGGACTGGCGTCCACGGGGCTGCAGCAGGGGCGCCGAATGTCCAGTCGGGCGCACCGCTCTCCCCGCGAACGCGCAGTACTCTTGGGAGTACTGGCCCTTCTCTGTGTGCCTCTGAGGGGCTCGGCGCCTCCACGCGTGACCGGGAACTTTGTGGGAACGTGAATGTGTCTTGGCGGGAGATTCCTCCAAGTGTCCCTAACCCGCTGTCACCTTGGCGCCCCCTCCCAAGACCCTACCTGACCACAGTCCAGAGTTGAGGATAAACGGAGTCTCAGCGGGTGGTCTGAAAGCGCCAAGCCACCCCCACCCCAGTCTCCTGGCTTCATTGGCGCCAATCAAGGGGAGGGAGAGTCGCCCATGCGCCAAGCACTGCTAGCCCCGGAGCCCCCGAAGAGCTCCCCTTTTTACCTCTGCCTCAGTTTCCCCATCTAGGGTAGCCTGGAGCGCCCCAAAGTCACCAGGCCCCGCCCCGTGTCTCAGAGCCTCCTTGGAGTTCAAACTCTCTCCCCGCTCTCTCTGGCTGGGAGCTTCGGGCCCGGCCAAGGCGGGCGCCCCGGGCAGCAGAGGCGGCTTCCCTGGGACAGATTCTGGCCCCCTCCCACTCTCCTCACCCGGCGCCCGGGCTGCCGCGGCCCCTGTACCTTTGCCCCGCAGCGGGCCCCGAGCCTCCTCCTTGCTGATCTGAGTAATGACGGCCGAGCTGTCCATGGGGCCGGGCGCGCTCCGCTCCGGCCGGACTCTGGCCCGGGCGCCCGGCCTCCCCCCCGGCTCAGGCCGGAATCGGGGCGCGGGGGGGAGGGGAGGGGTGGGAGGAAGGGATCCCCGCAAGCTTCGGAGGGGAGGGGAGCCAGGTTCTGGGGGGAGGGGGAGGGAGGGGGCACGGAGGAAACTTTGTTACAACATGGAGTTTCCTCCCCGCGAGGCGGATGCAAACATGGAACCCGGGCGCCGTTTCAAGGCTCCCCCTTAAAAGGGCAACGGCTTCGGCGTGACCGGGACTCCACCGCGGCTTTCATCACTTCTGGGGCCGGTGCTGCTGGGCGGACTAGGAGGCGGGCCCAGCCGGGTTCCTGCCGCGCTCCAGGGGGCGTCGCCTCCCTTCCTGCCGCCCGCCGGCTGGGTCGAGCCTTTGCGGCTGCGTGGCAGGCCCTGCACCCGGCCCAAGGTTCCAGGCTGCCTGGCCCCCCGGGCCAAGGTCCGCCCTCCCGCGCCGGGGAGCGCCCCTGGGCGGCATGGCTCTATCTCTGCACATTCCGAGGACTCCCGATAAAGGGATCTAGCTTTCCTCCTTGGGGAAATCGGGATAATGCTACTTCATTTCTAAAATGAGTATTTTGTCCCGTATGATGGTCGCAGGAGCCACCTCGCAGGGGCATCGTGAGCGAGCGAAGACCCTTTGCTAGCCCCCTGACAACTGTGCAAATCCACTTAAGTATGCTCTTGACTGTGACCATCATCTCTGAGTAGCCTAGTGTCCGTAAGGTGTTAAAATTCCAGGTCCCTGCTCCGGGAAGCCCCCTGCTGACCTCTCCCAACTGCCCCTCCGCATGTCCACCCACCGTGCCCACGCTACCTAGCGTTCCCGCAGAGAGAAGCCGACTGCCTGACCGACTCAGGGCTTTCCTAAGCGCTGTTCCCTCCGCCTGGAACGCGCTGTTTCCTTCTTAGGGCCAAATCCCACCGACCGCAAAGAAACGCCACCTTCTCCAGAGCCCCTCCTCTACTCCCGCACGCGGGCCACTCTGTGATTTCTGAGGATGGGAGGGTTACTTGGACATGGCCCTGTTCCCAACTGCCCATCACGGCGCCAGCGCACAGCAGACCTAAAGCCTGAACGTGGGGGCCTCAGACGTCAACGGTTTAGAAAGTTTTAAAAACCTGCCTTCAACAGAACTGTGGAGACACCCTGGCCCGCGCAGGGTCTGCATAATTCTTCGGGGGGGAAGCCCCTGAGTCGTGTGCGCCCAGGGAGTCTGCGGGTTGCTATTTTCCCATTTATGAAGTCCCTTCCATTCGTCGTTACTATTTTATGTTCACAGTTTTAAAATTAATAATAACGCCAAGCCTTGACAAACACGCCTCGGCACTTCCTCCCCCCTTCGCCGAGCCTCCCAGGCTGGGCGGGGCGGGCGCGTCCAGCGCAGCGCACGTCCGCCGGGCCCCGCCTGGGGGAGCCGGGCAGCAGGAGGGAGGCCAGGCGCCGCCACGGCCGGGACAAGGGAGAAGAAGGAGGGGAAGGGACAGGAGGGAGGGGAGTTGTGCCTATCTAAAAATGCGCCGGCTTCGCGACCTGAGACTGGGAGCCGCAGTGCCAACTGGGACTGAGCCCCCCGGTGGGACCCCATGGCCATGGCCCTGGCCCTGCTCCTGCTCCTGAGATGCCCCCCAGGGTTGCCATCACTGCGCTTCATTGTTTTAATCGCTAAGGCGCTGGCCGCAGTCCGTCTAAGTCCTGCTCTGGCTGCAAATCCAAATCTCATTTACTTCTCAGAACGACCCCCTTCTTATATCCCACTTTATAAATAAGAAAACCCTACGAGAAGTAAAATTACGTGCCCAACCCCAGGGCAGAGGCGGAGCATCCCCCTCTCAGTCTGGCTTCAGACTGAGCCCAAAAGGAAATGTGTGGCGAGGGATTAAGTGGAAAACTGGCCTTGCCCCTGGTCTGAGTAGGGCGGCTCACCTTCCTCTCCCTCCGTTTTTCTCTCTGGGAAGGGGGCTGGAATCTGGCTGGGTGTCCCTGTGAAGGTCAGAGGAGCTGACTCGGTGGACACTGGGTAGTGCAGGGCTGCCACCCTAAGCTCACTGGATCCCTTAGGGATTCCTCCCCACCACATCCCTACTGTCCCTCTAGCCTTTGCTGGTGTAGGTCTCTTCCCTGGGAGATCTTCCCCGCTCCCAGGCTCTAAGGCAGCTGAGACAGGTACCTTCTTGCCTGGAAGCCCTCAAGTTCTCTCCCCATGCTGCAGGGAGGCTGGTAGGATTGGGGCGGCAGAGTCCAGACATGCAGGGAGGCTGGTAGGATTGGGGAGGCAGAGTCCAGACTCCTGTTATTCCTCTCTACCCCAGCAGCTGTGGGTCACCTTACCCCTACAATTTATTTTTATCTGTTCCATCAGTTTGCACCCCCAGGAAGAATGAAGTCATGGCACCTGGGAAATAGGGTAGGGGAGAGATGGGGCTCAGCAGGGTCCTGTCTGGCAACTGTGAACATCTATAGTAGAACTTCTGTAAGTTGACCATTCAAGGGGCTGTAACAAATGTCAACATATGCAGGCAGTCAACATAAAGAACTTGGTTGGATGTACTGACACATACATATGGTGCATGTCCCCTCTATGTAAATTAGGTCAACTTAAGGAGGCAGTCAATGTAGGGAGGTGGTCAGCTATGGAGGTTCTACTGCATTTGTCTTTTCCATCTAGCACCCTAGCAGTCACCAAACTTAACCCAGAAAGCCCAGTTGGGGAGGTAGGGGATGGAGGGCAGAGCAGGAAGGGAAGACACACCAGAAAGCCCAGTTGGGGAGGTAGGGGATGGAGGGCAGAGCAGGAAGGGAGGGTGTCTTCCGCAGGCACTCCCACCCAGGGGCTTAAGTGGAGCAAGTCATCCTCTGTCAAATTTCAGCTGAGACTGGGGCTGAGAGGACCAGAGCTACTAAGGGAGAGGGGGGAGGTGCAGCTCTAAGAAAAGGCCTAAAATGTCTGACCTTTGCCTAACCCCATCACTAAGCTCTCACCCAGGCCCTGGATAGCCCCTTAGCTGGCCCTCAGATGTCTTCTTCGTCCCCAAGTTCACAGGACCAGCCTGCCCATTTCTCCGGTGTCCCATAGTCCTACCTCACATGATCTAATAACTCCCTACGTTTCATGCCTCAACACTTATGCACACATAAGCCCCCCAACTCCTAGCACACTCATTGCCCCTGGACTGGCCCCTCGCACCACCACCCCCTTTCAGCTTTCACAATCCTGTGCAGGAGTCAGCTCACTGGCAGTGTCCTTCACCGCATCCTGCTTTAGTAACTTGTTGACTTAGCTGTTTTACCCCTCTAGGGTGTGAGCTCCTAGAAAGCTGACATCTTTAATTCAGGACTTTGGCTCTCTCCCCTAACTGTAGCACTGGGCCTGGCACAGGACGGACACCCATTTAATGCCAAGAGATTTGACCAGATGGGTGTGCAGGAAGTACAAGTAGGGGCATTTCTGGAAACTGGAAGTTCTGGGAGATGCCTTTCGTCACTAACTGCCACCCATCCATCTGCTCCATCATCTCTCATGGGCTCCATCTTTACCATTACCAAGCCCAGAGGAGGGTGGGTAGCTCTCTTGCCCAGGTTTCTTCTGCGGCAGCTGCCCTGGTTGCAACAGACTTGTCCCACGCCTTATCTTTTTGCTGGCCCCACTCCCATCGTTGCCCTTTTAAGAAATAGGAAATTCTTCTCATAAACAAGCGCCCCAACCTGAGTGGGGAACCTGGCCGCGGGCCGTGCAAGGTCCCGGGAAATTAGGGGTACTCCCAGGTACAGCACTTGTTCCTGGCTCAACTCTGGGGAAAGGTGCACAGCCCCTTTCACGGTGTTGCTCTCCTCAGCTCCCGGGACCGGGTCCCAGGGACTGTAGGAGGAACTTGGGGGAGCCTAGAAACAGCCTAGGGAGCGTCTATAAAGTGCAGCCTCTAACATCAGGCGAAGGGTCGGTCACCCGGCTGCTCCCTGCTACAGGGGGTTCCTCACGCACACACTACCCGCCACTAGCTCCTTGCTTAGGAGGATTCTGGGTAAGTCCGAGGTTTGCGACCCGAGCCTCGGGCTCTCCCAGTGGTTACACTAGGGTGAGAGGAGTGCATCCTGCTACGGTAAGGGTGCCTGAACTCGGCACCGTCCCAACCTCTAGGGGGAGCTGAGAGTTAGCAGAGGAGTGTTAAGAGTGTGGCGTGGGAGTGCAGGCCGCTGGGTCCCCTGGGGTGATTGCAAATGAATTGGGCCTGGGAGGCATGGACTCCTGTGTTCCTTATCACCTAGACCTTGAAGAAGAGAGAACTGCTCTTCCTTTTAATGGCTGGAAAATGGGTTACAGGCAGAACAGAAAGGTTGCAGGGAATAGGAGGGAAACAGACATTTGAGTAGGAAGTCTTGTTGATGCTTCTAGAGATTTCTTGCTTTGCGGATTTAAATTCTCTTCTCTTTGGGATGAGAAGTGAACTAGTATTTATTTAGCATTCATCAGATTCTACTTTACCAGTTTGGAGCCTGTGTCCTGCCCCTTTCCATCCCTATAGTAAGTAGGTCTGTCAGGCTACTCTTACAAGTACTCAATACATATTTTTTCAATGATTTTTTTTTTTTTTTTTTTAGTCCCAAGTGCCAGGCGTTGTGTTAAATTGTTTAACATCCATTGCTGGGTTGTTGTTGTTCCCATTTTACAGATGAGAACACTGAGACCCATAAGCTAATCTCTTGTCTAAGATAGTAAACAGTGCCTAAGGGACCCCTATGGGCCTGCCTCTAGAACTCTCCTACTGTGTGTTGCTGCCTTCAGTCGCCTCTCCATGTCCAGCAGGCCAATCTGCCTCATGCATATCACCTTGCAGCCAGGCTTTGCATGGGGGCTCATCCAGAAGTCTCTCCCTCCTTCCCTTCCGAGAGTCCATACAGGAAGTGTTGGTGGGAGCTGTGGGCCAAAAAGGTGGCTCCATGGACAATGCAACAGGTCCAGACCTGGGGAAGGGGTAACCATGAGTGGGGGAAAGGACAAGACCTCCACGCAAGTCTCCCTATGTGTCCCTCCCCATACCCTCTTCATCCGTTGCCTCTCTTTGCCTCCCCAAGGCACCCCCTGGCCCTACAGTACCAGGTAGGTAGTGAGGCCCAGGTAACCTGCAGCCAGCAGGGCTACAAGGCTGAAGTAGGCAGGGTGTGGGAGGCTGGGCAGGTAGCTGACCACGAAGTAGAGGTTGATGGCACAGACCAGAACCATGATGGAGGAAGTGATGACCTTGCTCAGCCTGGGGAATACAAGAGAGGCTCAGGACTGGCCAGATGCAGCTGGACCACCTATATCATCTCCTACGCCTCCTCCTCCTTCCCTAGTGATGGGGCAGCTAAGACAAAGGTGGCTCTCAGCTTCTCTGGGCTGTAGGATCTGGAGCATATATACCCCCTAGCCCACCTTTTGCCTCCTGGGCTCTCTCAGCTGCACACTGGTGAGATTTGGTAGGAGAAAAGTCTGAGGTGAGAGTGAGGAGGTCAGGGTCTAGAAATGGCCCTCACCCCTGAATTCCATTTCCTACCTCCCCCACTTGCTAGCTGGGTGACCCTGAGTAAGTTTCTTAACCTCTCTGAGCCTCAGTTGCTTCATCTGGATAATAGGGATAATGGTAGTTCCTACCTGGGTGGTTGTGAGGATCAAATGTGGTAATGCATGTCCAGTGCTTGGGATAGGGAGTACTCACAGTCCATTGGCAAACTCCTTCATGAGGGCAGGCAAACTGGTGAACGTGAGGATGGGCAGCACAGCAAATGGAAGCTGGGAGTGCAATGGGAGGTGGAGGCTGAGGGACTCTGTCCTCAGCATACAGGAGAGGAGGAACAGATGCAGCTTGTCATCTTCTGCCTGGCTGTGTGTGTGCCCTTGGGCAAGTTCCCCAACAACTCTGAGCCTCTTTCCCCCTTTCTATGCCTTCCAAGGACTTTGGGCTCCAAAGCAGGAGAAAGTGTTTTGAGGGCTGCCTGATTTTTAAATCCCTGCTCTGCCACTAGTCACTTAACTTTATTCATCAGTTTTCCCAACTGTAAAACGGAAATAAAATGGTGGTTCCTACCTCCTGAGGTGGCTGTGGGACTTAGGTGAGCCTTGTAGGCAAAGGATGTTTAGGATAGGGCCTGGCTGGCCAGGGTATGCTCAGGATGGGGGTGCTGCGGTTCTGTTTTGGCTCTATCGGGGGGCAGGGATGGTAGAAACTGCCCATCTCACCAGAAGACTCTGTAGCACGTTGAGCAGGTCGTTGAGACCTGACAGGTCCTTCAGGTCCCGGAAGACAGCCACCAACACAGTGGGCAGAATGGCACAGGAGCGGGTGAGAAGGACTCTAGCAAAGCGTGACCATCGCAGCCTCAGGAAGCCCTGTGTGTGAGGGGTGAGCACCTTGGTGGCAGAGACCCGCAGGACTAGGGCTTCCAGAGGAGGAACCCTCTGTCCACCTCATGCCTGGGGAACTCTGTTTTTCCATTACTTTGTTCCTAATTGGCAGAGAAGGGATGGGTGGGGAGAAATGGGGGCGAGGAGGTCCTTCCATAGCTGCTTGCTGAAGACTAAAGTTTTTGGGAAAATGCCCCTGTTAGTCCTGGGTCTGCAGCTTCCACAAGGAGCCTCACCTCTCTGAATCTCAGTTTTCTCATCTGTAAAGCGAGGCTTATATTAGCGCCCTCTGGGCTGCTTTAAGGAGCAACAAGGACTGGTGTCCACGCCCCTAGCAGTGCACCTGTTGTCTTTGCCCACTGTCCCACCTCCATCACGAACTGTCCAGCGTAGGTGCCTGTCATAGTGGAGCTCTGCCCGGCTGCCAGGAGACCTATGGCCCAAATGTAAAGGGCTGCGGGGCCGAAGAGGCAACCTAGGATCACGCCCTGCGGGGATGGGGCGTGGTCAGGCTAGTAGCACCACCCCTTTCCCCCTGAAGACTCCGCCCCTGAAGCGGGCGGGGCGACCTCCCCCGCCCACCGGTCCCGAGCTCTTACTCCTTGGTAAATGTCCACGGCTACTGTCTGGTTGTTCATGGGGAAGATGTTGGCGTAGTCGTGGAGGCTGCTGTTGGCACAGATGTTGAACTGTGGGCACCGGGGCAGTGAGAGGATGATGTGAAGCGTACACGCAGTCTTGTAAAACCAGACTGCCGGCCTTGACCAAAGTTCAAACAGTGGTGTACGGCCGGCTGAATCCGCCCAGACATATTTTGTTTGACTAACAAACTTTTTTTTTTTTTGTAGAGACAGAGTTTCACCTTATCGCCCTCGGTAGAGTGCCGTGGCGTCACACGGCTCACAGCAACCTCCAACTCCTGGGCTTAGGCGATTCTCTTGACTCAGCCTCCCAAGCAGCTGGGACTACAGGCGCCCGCCCCAACGCCCGGCTATTTTTTTGTTGCAGTTTGGCCGGGGCCGGGTTTGAACCCGCCACCCTCGGCATATGGGGCCGGCGCCCTACTCACTGAGCCACAGGTGCCGCCCAAACTTTTTTTTTCTTTAATGTGAATTTTTTTCCAACATTTAAATTGAGAAGACTTCCCGTGAGAACCCGATTTCCAGCTTCTCTTGGATTCCTAAGAGCTGGCATTACCACAGAGAGACAATTGGCCGGCATGTTCCCACTCCCCTTCCTTACACCGACTGACTTCCCACAGCTGTGCGGCCCACCTGGTCTTGAAGACAAGGGTTTACAGTATGTATGTATGTATGTATGTATGTATTTTGTTATTGAAACAGAGTCCCACCCATGCCCTGAGCAGAGTGCAGTGGTGTCATTGCTCACTGCAACTTCAGACTAGGGCTGTGGGCATCCTGCTGCCTCAGCCTCTGGAAGTTGCTGAGATTACAGGTGCTTCCCAGGCGCTGGGCTGGGTTTTTCTTGTTTTTTTTTTTTTTATGAGTCAGGGTCTCACTCTCGCTCAGGCAAGTCTCCAACTCCTAAGCTCAAGCAATTCTCCCTCCTCAGCCTTCCACAGTGCTGGGATTATAGGCAAGAGCCACCACGCCCAGCTACAGTCCCTATTTAAACCTCTTTCCTTGTTCCAAGGAACACAGACCCACGGAGAGGCATGACCTCCCACTGCCACATAGCAAGGCAGTGGCAGCGCCCAGGTCCCCAGAGGGGACCCGCACACAGTGTTCAGCATTCAGTAAGTACTCAACACTGGCAGACAGTTGTTACAGTCTCAGAAAGAGAGAGACACAGGTTCCAAACCCCAGAGAACCAAGGAAGAGCTGGCCAACTCCATTTTCAGTGTTAGCATAAATGTCTCCTCTTCCAAGCATTTCCTGACCACTCTGGCTAATGTAAGCCCTCCCATATACTCAGTTACGCTGTATCACTCCTTTGTTTCCACCACAGAGTCGTGGTTCATGCTCTGTGTTTCCCATAAGTATTTATTTGTTGACTTATTTCCTGTGGGATCAGCCTTCTCCCTATTTAAGGTACAAATGGGTAGGGTCTTTGCATCATTCATTACTGTATCCCCAGCATCTGGTATACAACAAATGCTCTCTAATTATTTTCTGAATGAACTGTGTTTAATCTGCCAACAATGAAGATTATCAGGAGACAAGACTCCAGTGCCTAGAATTCAGGGCATTGTCTGGGGTCCTCAGCAAGACTTGTAGGGCATGTGTATAGGGCATGGCCATGGGCACATGGGGGTGGGGAGTGTGTCTCACCGCAGCCTGGTTAGTTTGCTGGTAGAAGGCCTGTCCAAAGACAGCCATGACAAAGAGGTTGATGATGAAGGAGACAGATAGGGCGATGGTGGCTTCAATCAGGAAGTACATGTTGGCTTCTTGGATGTCCATTCGGCGGGTCCGGTCTATCTCTCGAGACTATGAAGGTCAAAGGGAGAGGAAAGAGCTCAAGTCCCTCAGAACCACCACAGTGTCCCAAACTCTCACACTTCTGCCTATGTTGCTCCCGAACCCCAGTACCTTCTAAAGTACCCTGGTCAGCTGACCTCTATCCTGCATCTCTGCTCTTGCCACAAAGGCCTGATCCTAGCTTACTGCAGCCTCTACTTCCTAGGCTCAAGGGATCCTCTGCCTCACCTCCCAAATAGCTGGGACTACAGGCCCACACCACTGTGTCCAGCTACTTATTCATTTAGTAAAGGAGTATTGCTCAGCACAGTAGTAGGCTCCAGTCTGTAGTTCTAGCTACCTGTGAGACTGAGAGGATTGCTTAAGCCCAGAAGTTTGAGGCCAGCCTGGGTAATATAACAAGATCCCTTCTCTAATAAAAAAATTTTGTTTATTATTATTTTTAGAGAGACAGAGTCTCACTATGTCACCCTGGCTGGAGTGCAGTGGTGCAGTTTCAGCTCACTGCAGCCACAAACTCTTGGGCTTAGGTGATCCTCCTGCCTCAGCTTCCCAAGTAGCTAGGAGTACCAGAGCATACAAACATGCTGGCTAATTTTTTTTTTTTTTTTTTTGTAGAGACAGAGTCTCACTCTACGGCCCTCGGTAGAGTGCCGTGGCCTCACACAGCTCACAGCAACCTCCAACTCCTGGGCCCAAGCGATTCTCTTGCCTCAGCCTCCCGAGTAGCTGGGACTACAGGCGCCCACCACAACGCCCGGCTATTTTTTGGTTGCAGTTTGGCCGGGGTCGGGCTTGAACCCGCCACCCTCGGCACATGGGGCCGGCGCCCCACCGACTGAGCCACAGGCGCCGCCCGCTAATTTTTTAATTTTTTTTGTAGAGACGGAGTCTCTATGTGCTGCCCAGGCTGATCTCCAACTCCTGGCCTCAAGTGATCCTCCTGCCTGAGCCTTCTAAAGTGCTGGGATTATAGATGTGAGCCACCACACCACATTTCTAATAACATATATAATTATATATATATTGTGTGTATATATACATATTTTTTTTTTGAGACAGAGTTTTATTTTGTCACCCTCGATAGAGGGCTATGGCATCATAGCTCACGGCAACCTCAAACTCTTGGGCTGAATCAATCCTCGTGCCTCAGCCTCCTGAGTAGCTGGGACTACAGCTGCCTGCCACAACACCTGCCTATTTTTAGAGATGGGATCTCACTGTAACTCAGGCTGGTCTTGAATTCCTGAGCTCAGGCAATCCACCCACCTAATCAAATATATTATTAAAATTTTCTTTTTTTTTTTGTAGAGACAGAGTCTCACTGTACCGCCCTCGGGTAGAGTGCCGTGGCGTCACACGGCTCACAGCAACTCTAACTCTTGGGCTTACGCGATTCTCTTGCCTCAGCCTCCCAAGCAGCTGGGACTACAGGCGCCCGCCACAACTCCCGGCTATTTTTTTGTTGCAGTTTGGCCGGGGCTGGGTTTGAACCCGCCACCCTCGGCATATGGGGCCGGCGCCCTACTCACTGAGCCACAGGCGCCACCCTATTAAAAATTTTTTTAAAAGAATGTTTGTTCTGAAGGAAGGTGCCAGAGCAGCGGAGCTTGAGGATTGGAAGAGGGGTCTGCAGGGCTCTACAGGAGGGACATCTCTCCCTCCCTTCCCCTCTGCTCACCTTGACCAGAGCCGAGTGCAGGTAGATGTTGTGGGGCATGATGATGGCACCCACAATGCCCACGGCCTGCAGCAGCTCAGGATGACCACAGCCAGGGCATGAGGGCAGGAACAGGTCTCGAAGAAGTGCTCCCTGGGAGGGTTGTGCCACCACATACTGTAGGGAGGAGTCTGGTCAGGAGTCTGGTTTGCCCCTGTGCAGCCAAAGCCACTGCCTCTGTCACTAATTCTCACCATCCACCAGTCCCAACCAAAAGGGGGCAGGGAAAGGGGAGGGGGAGAGGAATGACTTTAGGAGGACAGGGAATTACAGTTCTGGCTTCCCACCTCATAACCGAAGGTCAAGGCCATAATAGTAATAAGGAATCCAAAAAAGGCTTCCAGCTTTCGCAACCCTAGGGGTAGAACAAAGGGGCAAAACAAACACACAAACCAAAAAAATCTGTAACATAAACAATTGTTAATGGCTAGTATCTGGATCACTTCCAGGCTCTGTGCCAAGTGCCTAACATATATTACCTCACTGAATCTTCACAACAACCTCTGATGTCTGCTCTCTTATTTTCCTGAAGTTACAAAAGAAACTCAAGGTCTAGGGCAGTGCTTGTGGCTCAGTCGGTAAGGCGCTGGCCCCATATACCGAGGGTGGCGGGTTCAAACCTGGACCCGGCTGAACTGCAACCAAAAAATAGCCGGGCGTTGTGGTGGGCGCCTGTAGTCCCAGCTACTCGGGAGGCTGAGGCAAGAGAATCGCTTAAGCCCAGGAGTTGGAGGCTGCTGTGAGCTGTGTGAGGCCACAGCACTCTACCAAGGGCCATAAAGTGAGACTCTGTCTCTACAAAAATAAATAAATAAATAAATAAAACCATGAGTCCATACTAATGCTAAAAAAAAAAAAAAAAAAAGAAACTCAAGGTCTAAGTCACTTGCCACACAGTGACCAGTTGAGGGAGAGCCCCTGCACTGCCAGAGCCCCTCTCCCAGCACAGCACCTTCCTGCCACCACGCCCCTGTGAGGTGAGGTGCACACCTACCGTAGTTATCAAGGAAGAGGAAGAAGAAGGTGTCCACTATGGTGATCAGGACACCACCCCAGAGTGGGATTCTGAAACCAGAATGAACTGGGTCAGCTCAAACAGGCCCAGGGGTCTTGAACACCCATGCTCAGGGCTAGAGACTGTGGAATCTGGCCTTTTGGGAGTGGGGACCCAAGAGCCCTCAGACAGCTAGGGTGAGGGGAGTGAGAGTGGCAAGGCTAGATGGGAGATGACGCATGCCACAGAGCCTGGGGGTACAGTTCTGAAGTGTGCAGAATTCACATCTGTGTGACTTTAGACAAGTAAATTTTCATTTAGGGGAAATAGGGCAATTGCCCTATGTCAGAGGGGCTAAATCAGGTTTAAATGGACTCAGGGAGGCACAAGGCCTAGGGACAAGGAGCAGCCGTTCCCAGCCCTGGGCTAATGAGCTGGACACACAGGGCCTATACCGTCCAGCTGAGAGCAGGTTGAAGGCAATAGCTGTACCGATGACCTCCTGCATGTCTGAGCCCACAATGGCCAGCTCAATGGTTAGCCATAGGAGGGTGCGGGGCACCTGTGGGTAGGAGACAATCCTTCAGTTATCTGCCAGTTATCTGTCTATTGTCTCACCCAACACGTTTCCACACCCTGTGCTGTACTGCTGGGCTGGAAGCCTGCAAACTAAATTTGCAAGATGGCCTTGCCTGCTGGCTTCCAGGTGTAAGGACATGCTTTTAGGAAATTGGAAGACAGAGAGAAGCCATTTTTTCCCTGCTTCTGATGTTGTTTCTGGCAGTGACACCATAAAGCACACCAGGTAATCTGGGGTCTGGCAGCTCAAGTAGCCATTTCATCAATGTCAGCAATGCTTCTGGAAGCTCAGTAGCAAATCATGGCTCTTGAGCTTATGTCAGGGGTATAGCAGCTTCTGATCTTTGGGTAACCTTTGCTCCTCCAATTCTTTCAAACTTTTAAATCCCTTTATTAAATACTTTTGAAATGTCTAGTGCTGTGATTTCTGTTTTCCTTTCTGGACACAACTGGCAAGTCTCCAGCATCTAACCCAGCCAATGGCCATCCTGAGTTGATGGCTCTCTATTTTTTAGCTTGGGCAAGTCAGTTTTCCAGATTTCAGTTTCTCCCTCCCTCTGTAAAATAAGCGATGCATCTCTGAGGTGCCTCTCAGATTGTGTGTTATCAATTTGGGCCTCAGTCTTTTCATTTAGTAAATAAATACATCATCTCACCTTGGGATGCACCAAGTGAGATGATGCATTTATTTGATCATGAAAGCTAAATATACCTGTTTGGGGTTTGAAATCAGTGGGTTCTTCCTGTCCAGGTCCCCAAGCTCACCTTAGGGTAGTAGAGATGGCAGACCTCACCCAAATCTTTGCCTGTCACCACGCCTAGCCGAGCAGCTAGTCGCTGGCAGAGCAAGCCCAACACCGTGGCCCAGAGCAGCACCCAGAGCAGCTGTAAGAAGGCAGGGAGAGGCTTTCAGCCAGAGGGGCCAGTCTCAGAAAGTCTCTGGGGTTGGTGGTACCCTCTAATCAAGAACTCCTTGGGGAGAAAGTGGGAGAGATATAGCAAGAAGACCAACCCCCTCACCCCATATACCCCACACTCTGACAGGGCTACACTGGGGACCCTTCCCTGGCCTGTTTGAACTTGATACCTGCTCCCAGTAATACCATTCATTCATGCAGGCCCTAGGGAAACATGGTGAGCACAGAACTCCACCCACTTAGACCAGGCAACTCCCTCCCCACCCAGCCCTGTCTCAGGTCCCAACTCAGTCACTTTGAATTTAGCCACGGCGCCAGCCTGAAGATCTGACTCGATGTTTCCTGGGTCCAGGAAAGCGATGCTCATGAGGAAGCCAGGTCCTGTGAAGGCCCACAGCTTCCGCAGACTGAATGTGCCCTGGGGATGGGAACAGGTTGATAGGGTCCTGGGAGTAGTGGATGTGAAATTTGTTGGCCTTGGCCAGACTCCAGCTAAGCCCACAGGACCCTGAGCCCCTTGGCCAGCCTGCCCTCCAGTCCTCAAGCCTGGAGCTGCCCCCCAGGGAGCGGAACATGGATGGAGGAACCAGTAGGATTTGCTGAGTCACAGAGGAACTGCTTTCTGGAGCCATCACGTTCTCAGTGGCCAGCCTGCACCTGACCTCCCTGCCTCTTGCAGGCTCTGACTCAGCAGGTCCTCAGAGCCCTGAGAGGAGGCTTTCAGGGAGATAAGGCCCCCTGGTCTAGCTCCTCCCTCCTCAGTCCCTTCTCAGACCACTCTCTGGGGTCCACTGAGGTTCTGATCCCCCCACCCTATTCAGGGCTTGGCCTGTTAGTTTAGGAATCTGCTAAAGATTCTGGAATGCAGGTGACAGCATCCTAGATGCCAGCCGGCAGCCTCCTCCATGTCTATGCCCTGTCCTGGTCCTTTCCTTAAATACTAAAATGCATCCTCCAGCTTCCAGTCCTAATTCACCCCATGCCCCTTTTCCCTCATAGGGCAGCTCAGACACATTCACAAAGCCATTTGATAATTTTTAGACAAATACTGTGCACTCTGCCTAAGTGCTGGGATTAGAGACAGTTGTCTCTGTCTCTGCAGCTCAGAGCTGGAAGTGACTTGCCACAGTCACAAGAAGACTCCTCTCTCCCAGTCTGTGAGATTCCACTGGATCCTGCCAATCCCAAAAGCCCCGAGGAAGTTTCCAGCATTCCCACCGATTTTGTGTCCGGGATGAGGATCTTCTCACTCAGGTAGGTCTCTCTGGGAGGCACTTGCTGTGGTCCTGGGCTGGGTGGGCTGGAGATGGAGCCATAGCTGGGCCTGCTCAGCATTTGGGGACCCCTGTCACCTTTGAGGGGCCCCATGAAACATGGTGAGTGTCCTGCCTCTTGCTGGTGGCCCAGGATTAAAAATATCTGCCCTCTTTTCTACCTCCTCTTCTCTTGGCAGAGTGGAGAAATTAAGGTCTGGTCCCCATCTAGGGTCCATCACCTCCACCCCTCAACCAAACATTACAGAAGATGTATGTACGGGAAGCAGAGGCTTCAGAATTACTTCCCTCCCATGTGAGCACAGAGATCCCCAAATTCAGATCTCTTCCAAAGAGAATGCAAGAGAAAAGAGACACTGGACTTTGAGAAGGGCGGGCTGAGTCTGCATGTTTACCCTTGGCCTGATCCTTGCCTCCCTAGCCGCTGAGAAAGCTCCAGGGACTGAAATCCATACAGATGACACAAAGGAAAGTCAGGTGTGAGGGCTGTGAAGGATCCAGCTCCAGTAGGTCCTGTGTCCAGAACTGTGCTCTAGACCAGGACTCCAGTAGTAGTGATGGTGGCAGGAGGAAGGCAGGGCTTCTCTTGCCTTCTCAAGTCTCTCCCCACTGAGTCTCCTCCTCTCTCCATCCCCCTTTCCCCCCATTCAGGCTGTGTCCTTGAAGGCCACTACTCACTTGCCATGAGGACACAGGCTTCAGGTACTCTCTGAGTGTGAGCGATGTGCTGGGCAGCTCCTTACTTTGTACCCCCTCTCTGGGCACTGGTGTGAGAGAGTGTACTAGACCACACCCTCTTACTCATCCTGCCTGGACACTCGCCTCTTACGTCACAATTCACTTCACATACACACATTCTCACACACACTCTCTCTCTCTTACACATATGGTGTTGTGAAATATTTGCCAAAGGCAGAAGTAGTCAGTTCTGGTGGAAAGGTCTGGTAACACCCTAGCAGGGACCTTTGTTCCCCTCACAGCCTTCCCTGTGCCCCAACACATCCGTTCCCCTTTCAGGCACCCCCTACTCTGTGCCTCCAAGTTAGCTCTGATCTCAGGCACTTCCTGCCCCTTGAGCATTCCAGTCCAGAGTCCATGATCAACTCCACTCTGCCACACACACACACCACAAGTAGGCAAGCCCCCTTTCTCCTCAATTTGGAGCCCCAAGGCCACTAGTTGGCCTAATGGGAGGAGGGAGTCTTCATAGCTTTTGAGACCTCAGTTTCCCTTCCAGGGTTTTAGGGACAGATGGCAGATGCAGGCTAACAGGCTAACAGCCCGAAGCGGGTTACACAGTTTAGCACCTTCACCACAGAGAGGGAGCAAACTTCAAGAGGTCAATGAACAGCCTTGAACATCTAGCACTTAACCCATGACAGCAGGAAACTTGAGGTTAGGCTTAGAGCACGAACAGAACCAACTTGCCTCTTTAGCATGGTAAAAATCACCAGCACTGTGACAGTTTACAACTGCTACTGCAATCCCTAGAAGCAATCTTATAAGGTTACAAATGGGAGGACCCCTAAGTTCTAAGAAAGTCTCACCGCTTTTTCTATTTTTTTGAGATAGAGTTTCATTTTGTTGCCCTCAGTAGAGTCCTATGGCGTCACAGCTCACAGCAACCTCCAACTCCAGGGCTTAAGCGATTCTCTTGCCTCAGCCTCCCAAGTAGCTGGGACTACAGGCACTGGCCACAAGGCCCAGCTATTTTTAGAAAGGAGGTCTTGCCCAGACCAGCAGAGGCAGCAGCCAGAGCGGCTGCAGCCTGTGCCCTCTCTCTCCTGCCCGCAGGCCCCGGGGTCTCTTTTCCCCTTTCTCCTCCTCCGCCACCCCTCCTTCCTCTTCTTCCTCCGCCTGCCTCGGGTGGGTGGGGGGAGGGGGGCCCTCGCCTTCTTGCCTGCCCATATTGTGCCTCCCGTAGTCCTTCCCATTCCCGCCTGCTCCCCTTTTCCCCTCAGTCACCTTGGGCCTGCAGTTTTTGGCTTTCACCCCCACCAGTGACCAGAGACTTGACCACTCAAAGTCCAGCTCCCCAGAACATGCTCAACATGGATACCGGTGTGACTGAAGGTGGATTAAATGTCACTCTCACCATCTGGCTACTTATGCATGGAAAGGAAGTTGACAGTATCATTTCATTGGAAAGAAAGGAGAATCAGTTAAGAAATGCGCCAGGAGAGTAGTGCATGTATCAACATCTCAGAAGGGAATTGTCCTGAAAGAATTATCACTATGGCTGGACCCACTAATGCTGTTTTCAAAGTCTTTGCTATGATCATTGACAAACTGGAAGAGGACCTCAGCATCTCTATGACCAACAGCACAGCTGCCAGTAGACCTCCAGTTATCCTGAGGCTGGTGGTCCCTGCTAGACAGTGTGGCTCTCTCATTGGAAAAGGTGGTTGCAAGATCAAGGAGATATGAGAGAGTACAGGGGCTCAGGTCTAGGCAGGGGACATGCTACCAACTGAGCAGGTCATCACTATTGCTGGCATTCCACAATCCATCATTGAGTATGTCAAACAGATCTGCGTGGTCATGTTGGAGACTCTCCCAATCCCCCGCAAAGGCTGTGACAATCCCGTACCAGCCCAAGCCGTTCAGTTCTCCGGTCATCTTTGCAGGTGGTCAGGACAGGTACAGCACAGGCAGCCACAGTGTAAGCTTTCCCCACACCACCCCATCCATGTGCCTCAACCCTGACCTGGAGGGACCACCTCTAGAGGCCTATACGGTTCAAGGACAGTATGCCATTCCACAGCCAGATTTACCAAACTGCACTACAATGTAACAGTCTCATTTTCCCATTGCACATGGCAGCACCAGATTCAGTGGCATTGAATCCAGCTCTCCAGAGGTGAAAGGCTATTGGGCAGGTTTGGATGCATCTGCTCAGACTACTTCTCATGAACTCACCATTCCAAATGATTTGATTGTCTGCATCATCGAGCATCAGGGCGCCAAAATCAATGAGATCCATCAGATGTCTGGGGCACGGATCAAAATTGTGAACCCAGTGGAAGGATCTACTGAAAGACAGACTACCATCACTGGATCTACTGCCAGCGTTAGCCTGGCTCAATATCTAGTCAGGCTTTCCTCGGAGATGGGGAGCAGCTAGAACAATGCAGATTCATCCATTATCCTTTTCTGCTGTTCACCACCACCCATGATCCATCTGTGTAGTTTCTGAACAGTCAGCAATTCCAGGTTTTAAATAGTTTGTAAATTTTCAGTTTCTACACACTATCATCCACTCGTGTTTATTTATTTATTTATTTATTTATTTTTGAGACAGAGCCTGAAGCTGTCGCCCTGGGTAGAGTACCGTGTCGTCACAGCTCACAGCAACCTCAAACTCTTGGGCTTAAGTAATTCACATGCCTCAGCCTCCCAGGTAGCTGGGACTACAGGCGCCTGCCTCAATGCCCGGCTATTTTTAGAGATGGGGTCTCGCTCTGACTCAGGCTGGTCTTGAACCTGTGAGCTCAGGCAATCCACCCACCTCGGCCTCCCAAGTGCTGGGATTACAGATGTGAGCCACGACGCCCAGCCAACATAACTTTGGTTCCAATTTAGTTAAATCAACTTCCAGGGATGTCAAAACTAAGTACCCCTCAGGCCTATGAGATAGGATGGACCTGACTATTACTTCCTCCAACTGGACAAATAACCATGCCACTATTACTAAGTATAGCTCTGTTTGCCACAGTGACTTTTTTTTTTTTTTTTTTTTGAGACAGAGTCTCACTTTATCACCCCTGGTACAGTGCTGTGGCATCACACAGCTCACAACAACCGCCAACTCCTGGGCTCAGGAGATTCTGTTGCCTCAGCCTCCAGAGTAGCTGGGACCACAAGCACCCGCCACAACGCCTGGCTATTTTTTGTTGCAGTTTGGCCGGGGCCGGGTTTGAACCTGCCATCCCTGGCATATGGGGCTGGCACCCTACCCACTGAACCACAGGTGCCGCCCTGCCACAGTGACTTTTAGCTTCTACTTATAAAGACATAGAGCATGTCTTTATATTAGTATATCCATAAACATTGGTTTAAATCCCCAAATTCAAATTTACCTTCTCTGTGGATCAAATGCTTATTTATGCCTCCCGCAAACTGGATGGATACTAGTACTCTGGCATACATAATTCCTAACCTTATTCTTTTTTTTTTTTTCCCCGCAGTTTTTGGCCAGGGCCAGGTTTGAACCCGCCACCTCTGGTATATGGGGCCTGCACTCTACTCCTTTGAGTCACAGACGCCGCCCCCTAACCTTATTCTTACCAATGATACTGCACCTCATTCCATTTATTCCTCATAACTTTGAACCAAGTGCAGTGCCTTTTTATCATTCTTACAATAATTGAAATATCTGGGCTTGTTGCTGACATAATTGGCTTATTTAACTTTTGGTGTGAAGATTGTCTTTAAAAATAAGACAATTAGGGGCAGCGTCTGTGGCTCAAAGGGGTAGGGCGCTGGCCCCATATGCCGGAGGTGGTGGGTTCAAACCCAGACCCGGTCAAAAACTGCAAAAAAATAAATAAATAAATAAAAGTTAAAAAAAAAAAAAAGAATATGGTGCAGTAAAAAAAAAAAGGGTCAAAAATAAGACAATTAGTCAGGGAATCAGCCCAAGAAATTACTATTTTACAACAACAAATAAATTCCCTGGTGAGGGTTTTATTACAAAATAGATGAACTCTTGATCTCTTAACTTCCAATCAAAGAGACACATGTTCCATGCTAAAAGAAAATTATTGTCTCTTTGTTAATCAGAGAAAATACAAACTAACCTTAAGACATTTTTAAAAGGGCCAATACATTTCACAAACAGGTAACTTCTAGTGAATTTGACTGGAGGGATTTAAAACTCCATGTGTGGCATGGTTCTCTTAGAGCCCCTAACAACTCTGCTTTTAACACTCATTTTCAGATCCAACATTTTCTGCTATTTAATAATATTCATGCAAAACAAAATTCTAGCCTTATTGTTTCCTTCCAATAAAAACTCTATCCTTAAACAAACAAACAAACAAGGGCGGCGCCTGTGGCTCAGTGAGTAGGGCGAGCCCCATATACCAAGGGTGGCGGGTTTGAACCCGGCCCCAGCCAAACTGCAACAACAAAAAAATAGCCAGAGGGCGGCCACTGTGGTTCAAAGGAGTGGGGCGCCGGCCCCATATGCCAGAGGTGGCGGGTTCGAACCCAAACCGGGTCAAATACTGCAGAAACAAACAAACAAAAACAAACAAACAAAAAACAAACAAACAAAAAATAGCCAGGCATTGTGGCGGGCACCTGTAGTCCCAGCTACTCGGGAGGCTGAGGCAAAAGAAATTGTCTAAGCCCGTGAGTTGGAGGTTGCTGTAAGCTGTGATGTTACAGCACTCTACTGAGGGCGATAAAGTGAGACTCTGTTTCTACAAAAAAACAAAACAAAACAAAAACAAACAAACAAACAAACAAACAAAAAAAAACCTCTATCTTTCCTCTCCTTTGGCTTTTAAGACTATCCAATTTCAACTGCTCCCCCTTAATGAATCTCAATTGGACTCTCAAGTAGGGAGAACCTAAATCAACAGGAAACAGTTATAGAAGAATAGTCCATCATCCAAATTCCCCTGTCTCAAGTCCATTGATAAGAATATCAACGTGGGCGGCGCCTGTGGCTCAAAGGGGTAGGGCGCTGGTCCCATATGCTGGAAGTGGCGGGTTCAAACCCAGCCCCAGCCAAAAACCACAAAAAAAAAAAAAAGAATATCAATGCTAGGGCGGCAGCTGCGGCTCAAAGGAGTAGGGCACTGGCCCCATATGCTGGAGGTGGTGGGTTCAAATCCAGCCCTGGCCAAAAACTGCCAAAAAAAAAAAAAAAGAATATCAATTCTTGTTTTTTTTTTTTTGTAGAGACAGAGTCTCACTGTACCGCCCTCGGGTAGAGTGCCGTGGCATCACACGGCTCACAGCAACCTCTAACTCTTGGGCTTACGCGATTCTCTTGCCTCAACCTCCCGAATAGCTGGGACTACAGGCGCCCGCCACAACGCCCGGCTATTTTTTTGTTGCAGTTTGGCTGGGGCCGGGTTTGAACCTGCCACCCTCGGCATATGGGGCCGGCGCCCTACTTACTGAGCCACAGGCGCCGCCCAAGAATATCAATTCTAACCAATGGGGGAGGAAAGGACAGCATTACTAATAAACTACCTAACAGAGAAAAATAAACTATCTAATGGAAAAGAGTGAAAGATCATAGTGTACACTGCCTATTTGTTTGATCAGTCACTTGTGGCTCAACTTTAAGATTAACCATCTGTGGGATCACTTTGGTGTATAACTTCAAGTGAAGTTAATCTGAGGAGAAGCAAACGGAAAATTATAGAGGTTTTGTTGCCCAATCAACAGCAGCGAAAATAACCTGATATAGGGAATTGGGGACTGCTATGAGAGAGAGAACCATAAAGTACTCTTAGTATAGTAGAAACCCTAATCCAAAATCCTGTTCTTTTATCAGAGTGTGCAACAGAGGAACATAGCTCAAGAAACTAATCATGGTCAAGTGCTTATGCTTTGTTCCACTGGCTAAAGATTTTATGGAAACCCTTGTACAAAAGGCATGTGTTCAATATACTATAAAGAACATGTTCAGAGACAGAATAGTAGCAATGGTAGAATAAGCCCATCTGCACTTCTGTCAGTAGTATGTCTGAATCTTTACCCGTTCAGTATGCAGATGGCAGTGTCCCAGGAGCTCGGTTAATATTGGATTCTACATCTTCATCCATGCAGCCAAGGCATGTATCAAACCACTTTTATCAGAATCTGCAGCATCTTCCCAAGTGGATAGTACCTCTGTGGATAAAGCAGTACCTGAAACAGAAGATCTGCAAGCTGCAGTATCAGATATGACACAGCAGTCATCTGAAGAGCAAAGCAAGTCCCTTGAAAAACCAAAATAAACAAATTAATGTTTCATGTGCAGAAAGAAAGTGGGACTGCTAGGTTTGAATGCCAGTGTGGAAATGTTTACTGTGGTATATACCATTACTCAGATGTACACAATTGCTCTTATAATTACAAAAATTATGGTGCTGAGAAAAATAACAAACATAAATCCAGTAGTTTTTGGTGAAAAGATCCAGAAGATTTGAACTCCTACTGGAGTAAAAAAATCCTTTGATCTGCAAACCAAAAATTGACTTGACTTTTCCCCCCTAGTCATTGGGAATGTAGAGCAATGTATCTTGCATAGACCTTTTAATCTTGTGTGTTATCAGAAGAATAGATTTTTGGTTTTGTTTTGAAAATTGCTCTGAACGTTTATTTCCATTTCAGTTTCTGAAAAGACTTAAACTTTGCAAGTATTATCTTTTCAAAGATCATTTTAATTTTACTTGACAGCTTTCATAACAAACATGGAAAAATTTTGGAGGACTGGAGAATTTTTCCAGTATTAAACACGTGTATGTTTTCTTTTCCTTTTTTTTTTTTTTTGTTGTTGTTGCAGTTTTTGGCCAGGGCTGGGTTTGAACCTGCCACCTCCAGCATATGGGGCCAGAGCCCTACTCCTTGAGCCACAGGTGCCGCCTAACACACATATATTAAAAAAAAAAAACAAAAAAACAGATTAACCACCCGAGGCTTAACTTGTGGTCTTTAAGAGTTTCTTTCTTTCTTTTTTTTTTTTTTTTTGAGACAGAGTCTCAAGCTGTCGCCCTGGGTAGAGTGCCTTGGTGTCACAGTTGACAGTAACCTCACACTCTTGGGTTTAAGAGATTCTATTGCCTCTGCCTCCTAAGTAGCTGGGACTACAGGTGCCCGCCACTTCGCCCTGCTAGTTTTTGGCTGTATTTGTCATCATTGTTGTTTGGTGGCCCGAGCTAGATTCAAACCCACCAGCTGTAGTGTATGTGGCTGGCGCCCCAGCTGCTTGAGCTACAGGCGCTGAGCCTAAGAGTTTCTTTTTACAGCACTTATAAAGAACTAAGGAGATAGAAGGAGTGTGATCCTTCCCCAGTTTCCAGAGACCACATTCCAAGGAGACTGAAAAGTCAGCCTCCCAGAGAAGAGGAAAGAAAAAAGGAAAAACAAATGCAGCTACTTCACAGCTGCCATCTGCTATCAGCTTGCAGCAATAACTTTTTTTTTTTTTTAGCAATAACTCTTTTATTCTTAATACTCCCCAATAAAAAGCCCCAAATCTTCACCCTTGGGGTTGTAACTTCTTTTACTTCCATGCCATACCCTTTCCTCTTTAAACATGCAATAAACTTTTTTTTTAAACCTGTCCTAATCTTTGTGTTCAGAATTCTCTCTAGTCTGCACTGTGAGTTCCCACCCTAATAAGGACGATCATTTGAGCCCAAGAGTTTGAGGCTGCAATGATGTAGTGAGCGAGGATGACACTACTACACTGTAGCTTCAAAAAATAAAAAATGTTGAAAGTAAAGAATCAGAGCTTTTCCTTTCAGGAATGTTCTCAGGTCCAGACTTGATCTGAGATATGATTTATTCTCATGTTCAGTCTAAAACTGTAGATGAGACTTGGAAGCCTAAGGTGGAGGAGGCAGCCAGTTTCCTGGCTTTTCTCTGATGGGGGAGGCTGGAGGAAATGGAGAGGTGGGGGTGTAGAAAGGAATGAATGACGGGTCCGGAGAGAGACAGCAGCATCATGGTTTGTCATCATGTAATACTGTTGCTTAAAGTACTGTCATCATCCCTGGCCGCTGAGGTTTGCATACATTTCCCAATCACTGCTATGGGCTAATGTGGGGAAGACTGGGCTTGGGGTTGGGGTGCCTTTCTTCTTGCACCTTTTGTGGGGCCTTCCTACAGTTAGTAACTCCGTAAGTGTAATTGATTAACCATTGACCAGTACCCTGTACAACCACTAACTTAAAGAAGAGGCAGAATAGTGTAATGGTGAAGAGCAGAGACCCTGGGCAGAGTATTAGACAGCTGGAGTCTATGAAAGAAGAGCTCCAGAAATCTACATGGATATCCCTTGGATCTGGACCTGTTGCTGAATACTAAACCCTGCATGGGTGCGGTGAAATTTTATGAAGACTAATTCACTCAAAATGTGTCACAGACTTAAATAGAAATATAAAGGTATTAGAAAAAAAATAAAAGAGGAAATCTTTAGCACCTACTGCTGGACAAAGACTTTCTAGGCTTAATATGAAAAATATAATCCATGGGCAGCGCCTGTGGCTCAGTGAGTAGGGCGCCGGCCCCATATGCTGAGGGTGGCGGGTTCAAACCCAGCCCCGGCCAAACTGCAACCAAAAAAAAAAAAAAAAATAGCCGGGCGTTGTGGCGGGCGCCTGTAGTCCCAGCTACTCCGGAGGCTGAGGCAAGAGAATCACTTAAGCCCAAGCCCAGGAGTTGGAGGTTGCTGTGAGCCGTGTGACGCCACGGCACTCTACCCGAGGGCGGTACAGTGAGACTCTGTCTCTACAAAAAAAAAAAAAAAAAAAAAAAAGAAAAATATAATCCATAAAGGGAAAAATCAGGAAGCTGGACATCATCAAAATTAAAAACTTTTGCTCTGTGAAAGACCTCTTTAAGAGAATGAAAAGAATGCTTTACCAGTTTTCTAGGTTAAAAAAAAGATAAACAAATTAATAAAGTAATTAATGAAAAGAAAATATATTAAAATTTTTTTCTTTTTATTATTATTTTTATTTATTTATTTATTATTATTAAATCATAATTTTTTTTCACAAATAAGATTCTTTGTCATTATTAAAAGCCTGAATTTTAGACAGATTCTTGGACTGGTGGTTCATATACATCAGCTTGTTCAACTTTAGCACCTGTCTCGTCCCCAGTAGCTTTTCCAGAGCTACTACCTTCACCATGAAGCTCCATGAGTTTTCCCAATTCAAACTTGGGTTTCTTTAGCACTTTTACTTTACTTTTTTTTTTTTTTTTGAGACAGAGCCTCAAGCTGTCGCCCTGGGTAGAGTGCCGTGGCATCACAGCTCACAGCAACCTCCAACTCCTGGGCTCAAGCGATTCTCCTGCCTCAGCCTCCCAAGTAGCTGGGACTACAGGTGCCTGCCACAATGCCTGGCTATTTTTTTGGTTGCAGCCATCATTGTTGTTTGGCAGGCCTGGGCTGGATTCGAACCCGCCAGCTCAGGTGTATGTGGCTGGTGCCTTAGCTGCTTGAGTCACAGGCACCGAGCCAGCATTTTTACTTTTCTAACGAAGACATCATGGAGAGGATAAATAGATTGGCATGACTTTTTTTTTTTTTTAAAGTATAATTTCCATTTTATTTTATTTATTTTATTTTTTTCCCAAAGGATAGTTATTCTTCAGTCCTCAAGAACTCAATTCCTTACATGGGCTTTGGTGAAGGTCCTGGGGCAGCACCCGCTGGTCTAAATCTGGGTGGAGGTGTTCGGTCCTTGCGGGCTTCCCGAGAACGGTTCCTGACTACCTTGCTGTGAATGGCACAACTCACGCAGTAATGTAGCTTCACTTAGAGCTTGGGAAGCACATAAGCGTCGAAGACACTCGCTTCAGAAATATCCCTCACAGCCGCGGCCTCCACTGTGTTCCGAATGACGAACTTCTTTATAGCTTTGTCTTTGGGAACGCATCGGGCACAGTTCGTGCAGCGAATAGGTTGCACATGGCCACGACCCTTTTTGGCACGACCGTTGTTCCTTTTTTTTTCTTGTCATCTTCGAAACAAGGATGCGAAAATGGCATGCCTTTTCTATGTCTTTTCTAATGCTATCTGGAATCAATTTATTGACAACTTATTTCAAGTCATTGGTCTGCACCTCTCTGGTCATGATTTCCATCATTTTCGTCTGGATTTGGTGAACCTGTTGGTGCTGGGCGTAAGAGGTCTTCTGTATCTGATTGTTGCGTTTTTTAGTAAAACCAACACAGAACAGACGAAGCAAATAACCATTGGTAGTCTTTTTTTTTTTTTTTTGTAGAGACAGAGTCTCACTTTATGGCCCTCGGTAGAATGCCATGGCATCACACAGCTCACAGCAACCTCCAACTCCTGGGCTTACGCGATTCTCTTGCCTCAGCCTCCCGAGTAGCTGGGACTACAGGCGCCCGCCACAACGCCCGGCTATTTTTTGGTTGCAGTTTGGCTGGGGCCGGGTTTGAACCCACCACCCTTGGTATATGGGGCTGGCGCCTTACTGACTGAGCCACAGGTGCCGCCCACCATTGGTAGTCTTAACATCAACCTGAGCTTCAATCATAGTCTGCCATTTTTTAACCATAGAACACATTTTGTCACGGGTAAGATCCATGCCACAGAAGTTAGTCAGGCAGTTTTTGCCCTGAACATCTTCAGTAATCAGCTTGAATTTTCTAAACGCAACTTCATCATTCTGCAGATCAGCAAGACTGACTTCAAACACACGACCTTTGGGCCATAAGATGCAATTTTGGTTCTTTGAGTCCTGGTGATTAGTGTTTTTTCCAATATTCCTTATATTGAACATAGCAGATGCCTTCACATCATACCAATCTTTCTTAGAAAATGGATCAACCACTTTCTTCTTGGCTCCCTTTTTGCCGTCTTTCGTAAGGCGCTTGTTCTTGCCGACCGCCATGACGGTGCTCAGCGAGCCAAAAGGGCTAAAAAACAAAAATTTTTTAAATAAAAAACTTTTAAAATGAGCATGAAAAGACAAGAAATTGCCAGGTTTGGTGGCTCATGCCTATAATCCTAGCACTCTGGGAGGTTGAGGCTGGAAGATGACTTGAGGCCAGTGGTTTGAGACCAGCCTAAGCAAGAAAAAGATCCTGTCTCTGACAAAAATAAAAAAATTAGCTGGATGTGGTGGCACATGCCTAAAATCCCAGGTACTTGGGAGGCCAAGGCAGGAGAATTTCTTGAGCCCAGGAGTCTGAAGTTGTAGTGACTATGATGAAGCCACTGCACTATGTCTAAAAAACAAAAAGAAAGAAAAGAAGAAGAAAGGAAGGAAGGAAGGAAAGAAGGAAGGAAAGAAGGAAAGGAAACAAGAAAGGAAGAACAGAAAGAACTGGGCTTGGCTGGGCTCAGTGGCTCACGGCTGTAATCCTAGCACTCTGAAAGGCTGAGGCGGGTGGATAGCTTGAGCTCACGAGTTCAAGACCAGCCTGAGCAAAAGCAAGACCTCATCTCTACTAAAAAATAGGAAAACTGAGGCAAGAGGATTGCTTTAGCCCAAGAGTTAGAGATTGCTGTGAGCTATGATGCTACAGCACTCTACCAGGGCAACAGCTTGAGACTCCTTCTCAAAATAAATAAATAAGAAAGAAAGAAATGGGCTTGAGAAAATATTTGCAAATCACATACCTGACAAAAACTAATGTCTAGAAATACACAAATCTTAAAAAAAAAAAAACAGTTAAAAAAATGCAACTAGAAATGGGCAAAAATTATGAATAAGTGTTTTACCAAAGAAGATATACCTATGACAAATGCATGAAAGTATGTTCAACATCATTAGCCATTAGAGAAATGCAAATCGAGGGTGGCGCCTATGGCTCAATGAGTAGGGCGCTGGCCCCATATACCGAGGGTAGCGGGTTCAAACCCGGCCTCTGCCAAACTGCAAGCAAAAAATAGTCAGGCGTTGGCAGGCGTCTGTAGTCCCAGCTGTTCTGGAGGCTAAGACAAGAGAATCGTGTAAGCCCCAAAGCTGGAGGTTGCTGTGAGCCGTGTGAGGTCATGGCACTCTACCGAGGGTGGTAAAGTGAGACTCTGTCTCCACAAAAAAAAAAAAGAGAGAGAGAAATGCAAATCGAAATCATAATGACATTTGGTTATATACTTATTAGAATGGCTAAAATAAAAAGCAGTGAGAGGTGGGCACAGTGGCTTACGCCTGTAATCCTAGCACGCTGGAAGGCCAAGATGGGTGGATTGCCTGAGCTCACAGGTTCAAGACCAGCCTGAGCCAGAGCAAGACCTCGGCTCTAAAAATAGCTGGGTGTTGTGGCAGGTGCCTGTAGTCTCAGCTACTTGGGAGGCTGAGGCAAGAGAATTGCTTGCACCCAAGAGTTTGAGGTTGCTATGAGCTATGATGTCACAGCACTCTACCAAAGGTGACAAAGTGAGACTCTGTCTCCAAAAGAAAAAGAAAAAAAAGGGCAGTGAGAACACCAAATGTTGTCAAGAATGCGGAGAAAGTAGATCATTCCTGTATTATTGGTGAGAATGTAAAATAGTGGGAGTGGAATAGCCACTCTGGAAAAAAGTTATCAAATTTCTTAAAAAACTAAACATGCAACTATCATATGACCCCAAAATTGCACTCCTGTGCATGTTACCCAGAGAAATGATGACTTATGTTCTCATAAACATCTGTACACAGATTTTTATAGCAGCTTTATTCACAATAGCCCAAACTGGAAACAACCCATATGTCCTTCCACAGATAAATGGTTAACCAAACTATGGTACATCCATACCACAAAATATCCTTCTAGGCACTTATCCCAGAGAAATTAAAGCTGTGTTCACATAAAAACCTGTATAAGAATGTTTATAGCAGCTTCATTCATAATAGCACCAGACTGGAATTATCCCCAGATGTCCTTCAACAGGTGAATTGCTAAACAAACCACAGTACAATACCACGATCACTACTCAGCAATAAAAGAACAAAATATTGTTATACACAATAACTTGGATGGCTCTTCAGGAAATTATGCTGACTGAAAAAAAATTTTTTCATAGACCAATTTCAAATGGTCATTAATTTTCATTTATTTGGTCATTTTATTTCATTTATATAAGATGTTTGCAATGACAACATTTTAGAAATTTTGAAATTTTAATTAGAATTTTTTAGAAGATGAGGTTAGTGTTTGGCAGAAAGTAGGTTTGGATGAGGCGAGGGATGTGGGGATGTGGTGACTTGAGGGGTCCTTGTGGCAGGACTGTTCAGCATGTTGATCATGGTGATAGAAACATGAACCACTAATTACACAGAACAAAATACACCCACGTGTGCACATGCAAATGAATATAAGAAAAAATGGGAAGGCCAGGCATGGAGGCTCACACCTGTAATCCTAGCAGTCTAGGAGGACAAAGTGGGTGGATTACTTGAGCTCAGGAGTTTGAGACCAGCCTGAGCAAGAGTGAGATCTTGTGTCTACTAAAAATAGCTGGGCATTGTGGTGGGCACCTGTAGTCCCAGCTACTCAGTATGCTGAAGCAAGAGGATGGCTTGAACCCAGGAGTTTATAGTTGCTGTGAGCTATGAGCTATGACGCCATAGCATTCTACCCAGGGCGAAACAATGAGGCGCTCTCTCCCTCTCCCTCTCTCTCTCTCTCTCTCACACACACACACACACACACACAAATGGGAAATCTGAAAAAGATGAATGAGGTTAAGCCAACTAAGTCAATGTCAATTTCCTGGTTGTTTTTAAAGCAGGGATACAAACAAACATTTGTACATCAATGTTCATAGCAATAATATTCATAATAGCCAAAAGGTGGAAACTACTTAATTATCCATCAATGGATGAATAGATAAAGTGTGCTACACACATATAGTGGAACATCACTCAACCTTAAAAAGGAATGAAGTTCCAATATATGCTACAATATGATGAATCTTCAAAACCTTATGCTGAGTAAAGCAAGCCAGGGGACAAATGTATGATTCTATGTATATGAAGTACCCAGAATAGGCAAATTTAGAGACAAAAGGAATGATAGTTGCTAGAAGAGGGTAATGAGGAATTATTGTTGAATGGGTTTTATTCAACAGAGTTTTATTTGGGATGATAAAATGTTCTGGAAATAAATAGTAGTGATACGGGCGGTGCCTGTGGCTCAGTTGGTAAAGTGCCGGCCCCATATACCGAGGGTGGCGGGTTCAAACCCGGCCCCGGCCAAACTGCAACCAAAAAATAGCCGGGTGTTGTGGCGGGCGCCTGTAGTCCCAGCTACTCGGGAGGCTGAGGCAAGAGAACCGCTTAAGCCCAGGAGTTGGAGGTTGCTGTGAGCTGTGTGAGGCCATGGCACTCTACTGAGGGCCATAAAGTGAGACTCTGTCTCTACAAAAAAATAAAAATAAGAATAAATAAATAAATAGTAGTGATAGTTGAATAACATTGTGTACGTACTTAATGCTACTGAACTATGCAGTTAAAAATAGTTTTAAAAGGCAAATTTTATGTATATTTTGCTACCAAAAAAAGTGAAAAAAAAATCCTCATTATGATATTGTATTGCAGTTTTGCAAAATGTTACCATTGGGGGAAAATTGGCAAAGAATACAAGGGATCTCTAAATTATTTATTACAACTAGAGGTCTACATGTGAATCTAAGAATAAGAATCTAAAATTGTGTCTTTTTTTTTTTTTTTTTTGAGTCTCAAGCTGTCACCCTAGAGTGTTCTGGCATCACAGCTTACAGCAACCTCAAACTTTTGGGCTTAAGCAATTCTCCTGCCTCAGTCTTCCAAGTATCTGGGACTACAGGAGCCTGCCACATTGCCCGGCTATTTTGCTGCTGCTGTTGTAGTTGTCACTGTTGTTTTTAGAAGGCCTGGGGCCAGGTTCGAACCCACCAGCCCAGGATTATGTGGCTAGCGCCCTAACCGCTGAGCTATGGGCGCTGATTGTGCATATTATATCTTTATATATCTTAATAAAACAGATTTTGAAAAGAGCAGAGCCTCTGGAATTGCATGGCCTGGTTTTAAATCCTGGCTCTTCTACTCACTAGCTCTATGACTGGCAAGTTTCTTAGTCCCTCAGTTTCTTCGCCTATACAATGGGGATTATGACAGAACTTACTTCAAAGGGTTTTTGTGAAGCACGGGACTCACACCAGCACCGTGTGGTTAGTGGTTTTATAAATTGGGTTCCACAATTTTGGCAGTCACTGCCAGTTCTTTGGAACTCCAAATGTTACAAACAGTGATGCTCATGGTGGTTTAATTCTCATGTTTTTTCACTGTCATGGTTAGATTTGGGGGCCCCACCTAAATTCATACGTTCAAACCTAACTCCCAAAAGTGATAGTATTAAGACGTAGGGCTACGATTAAGTGATGTGGGCTCTGCCCTCAAGAAAGGAATTAGTATCTTTTTTTTTTTTTTGAGACCGAGTCTCACTATGTCACCCTCAGTAGAGTGCCATGGTATCACAGCTTACAGTAACCTCAAACTCTTGGGTTGATTCTCTTGCTTCAGCCTCCCAAGTAGCTGGGACTACAGGAACCTACCACAAATGCCCAACTATTTTTAGAAATGAGGTCTTGCTTTGGCTCAGGCTGGTCTCGAACCTGTGAGCTCAGACAATCTACCTGCCTCAGCCTCCAAGAGTGTTAGGATTACAGGAGTGAGGCACCATGCCTGGCCTTAATTTTTCTATTTTTAGCAGAGATGGTTTCTTCCTCTTGCTCAGGCTGGTCTCAAACTCCTGAGCTCAGGCTGAGTGCCAGGATAATAGGCAGGAGCCATCATGCTCAGCCTCTTCACTGTCTGGTTCGGAGCCCCTCGTGGTAGCTCAGAACTTAAGGGCTCCCTCCATCTCATCTCCAGGTCTTGCTTATGCTGGCTTCCTCCTGAAACAGCCTCTACATGCTATTTGAGAAGCCTGGTGGACGACTTCATCAGGACACAGTTCTCGTATGACCTCCTCCAGGAAGCCTTCCTGACCTTGGTGTGCTCTGTCTGCACAATGCCCTCCCCCTCTTACTCAAGCAACTCACAGCACTAAAGCTCCTGGAGGTGACAATGCACCAGGCAAGCGGGACAGTTGCTAGGTGCCAGGGAAGGAAAAGGACAGTATACGAGTTTACTCTGGATGTATCAAAGCAAGAAGATGCCTCATCTCTGTTCTGAGATGTCTCCAAACAGCCACATATGATCTGTTTATCAGAGTGGATTAGTGCATGAATTCTGGAGCTAGACTCCCGGAGTTCAAATCCTGACTCTACCACTAACCAGGGTATTGCCTTAGACCTCGACCTTTTCCTTATCTGTAAAATGGGTATAATAATAGAACCCATCTCATAGAGGTATTGTGAGAATCACATGAGTTATAGCCTTGCTCTTGTATTATTATTATTTATTTCCCTCTGCCTCCAGAATCCCAGACTAGGTCAAGTCTACTTTAAGCACTCTGCTTCATATTGCATGTGTACATTCCCTTCTTAGCCCTTTCCACTGTCTGTACTTAGACATTTATGGGGTTACTAACTGCTATCTCTTCTCTCTAGGTTGACGGCCAGTTGTGCAGGTGGAGCCCACCACAGCAGCCCCCAATCCTAGGCCAGTGTCCAGCACCACGGAAGTGCTCAACATGTTTTTTCTTTATACTAAAACATGTTATCTCTTAGTATTATGGAGTAAAAGAAAGGTGTCATAGGAATTCTGAGACAAATAATAACATTTAAAAATAAACCAGTTTTGGACTCAGTGCCTGTAGCTCAGTGGCTAGGGTGGCAGCCACATATACCAGAGCTGGCAGGTTCGAATTCAGCCGGAGCCTGCCAAACAACAATGACAACTACAACCAAAAAATAGCCGGGCGCCCGTTGTCCCAGCTACTTGGGAGGTTGTGGTAAGAGAATCACTTAAGTCCAAGAGTTTGAGGTTGCTGTGAGCTGTGACACCACAGCACTCTTCCCAGGGCGACATAGTGAAACTCTGTCTCAAAAAAGAAAAAAACCCAGTTTTGAAATATCACAGAGGAGACAGGGAAGTGGTTAGACTCCTACTTCCTATGTTGCCTGATGCAAGAAAACTCAGCAGAGGAAGAACTTCAGTGGGTTGAATGTTGCCACCTTCCTCTCCCCCACTGTGATTGCAGGGTATCCGAGACTGAAGGGGGCTCTTGGGGTCTCTCTGGGAATGTTCTTGGGCATCAGGTTGGGTCAGCCACAGTTACAGTTCTCCACAGATGAAGAGAACTTGCTAGGGCCTGAAAGACCCTCTGGGATCCAGCCCTGCTTGCCTGACAATGACCGAGCATGGTCATCTTCCCACTTTTCCTGCCCTATTGTGCTCCAGCCTCACTGGTCTTCCATTCGCCAACACGTGATGCTCAAAGCATTTTGCACTTGCTATTCCTCTGCCTAGAGTGCTTTTCCTTCAACTCTCCCCAGATCTGACTCCTTATCATTTAGGTCCTAGCTCAACTGACCCTATAGAGGCCTTCCCTGAAGTCTGTACCTTTAACCCTCCAACCTTGAGTCATTTTCTTTTTTTTTTGTGGTTTTTGGCCGGGGCTGGGTTTGAACCTGCCACCTCCAGCATATGGGACAGGCGCCCCACTCCTTGAGCCACAGGCACCACCCTTTTGAGTCATTTTCTATTCATAGTTTGGCTTTACTCCTTTTCATAAGTGTCTGAAATGTCATGTAGAAATTGACTTTTTGTGTATGTTGTCCATCTCCCTACACTGCCTGTAAGCTCCATGTGGACAGGGACTTTGTCTTGTAATTGCTGATACATGTATCCCAGTGCCCAAATAATCCTGGTGCATGGAAGAAGCCAGTATTTGTTGGGCTAACTGACTGATTGAATGATAGATTTATCCTCTAGAGCTGTGCTGTCCAATATGGTAGCCAGATGTGGCTATTTAAATTTAAATTAATATAATGGCTCTGCACCTGTAGCTCAGCGGCTAGGGCACCAGCCACATACATCGGAGCTGGTGGGTTCGAATCCAGACTGGGCCTGCCAAATAAATGACAACTACAACCAAACTATAGCCGGGCTTTGTGGCAGGCCCCTGTGGTCCCAGCTTCTTGGGAGGCTGAGGCAGAAGAATCCCTTAAGCCCAGGAGTTTGAGGTTGCTGTGAGTTGTGATGCAATGGCACTCTACCCAGGGCGACATAGCGAAACTCTGTCTCAAAAAAAAAAAAAAAAGGTTTGGTGCCTGTGGCTCAAGTGGCTAAGGCGCCAGGCACATACACATGAGCTGGTGGGTTCGAATACAGCCCAGGCACCAAACAGAATGATATGCAGCAACCAAAAAAAATAGCTGGGCGTTGTGGTGGGTGCCTATAGTTCCAGCTACTTGGGAGGCGGAGGCAGGAGAATAGCTTGAGCCCAGGAATTGGAGGTTGCCGTGAGCTATGATCCCACAGCACTCTACCCAGGGCAACAGCTTGAGGCTCTGTCTCAAAATAAAAAAAAAATTAATTAATATAAAAGTAAAACTTCGTTTCCTCAGCCATTTTTTGTCTTTTTTCTGAGACAGAGTTTCATGTTGTCACCCTCGGTAGAGTGCTGTGGTGTCACAGCTCACAGCAACCTCAAATTCTTCGGCTCAAATGATCCCCTTGCCTCAGCCTCCCGAGTAGCTGTGACTACAGGTGCCCACCAAAATGCCCAGCTATTTCTTTTTTTCACTCTTGCTCAGGCTCGTGAACTCATGAGCTCAGGCAATCCACCCACCTTGGTCTCCCAAAGTGCTAGGATTATAGGTGTCAACCACCATGCTGGGACTTTCCTAGGTCATATTAATCTGATTTCAAGTGCTCAGTAGCCTCACATGGCTGGTGGCAATCAGAGTGGATCCTACAGATGTAGAACATTCCCATCATTGCAGAAAGCTCAGTCGGACACTCTTGCTCTAGACCACCAATATGCATTACACTTTCCTATGTCTGCCCTTCCCTCATGTCATTTGCTCTGTTTCCAGAGCTTTATCTGTCCCTTAATAAAAAGTAAGTAATTCTTCTTCTCATGTAGAATTTGGCAATATATTAAAACAAACAAAGCCTTAAATTCAACAATTCAATTTGTTAGAACATATTGTTAAGTAAATAATTGTTGATATATGCAAAGATTTAGCTATAAGGCTGTTGCTAGTGCAGCACTGCTTATAATAAGGGGGAAAGGGAGAGATTAAATCAAAAATAGAAGACTGTGGGCGGCGCCTGTGGCTCAGTCCGTAAGGCGCTGGCCCCATATACTGAGGGTGGCGGGTTCAAACCCGGACCCGGCCAAACTGCAACCAAAAAATAGCCGGGCGTTGTGGCGGGTGCCTGTAGTCCCAGCTACTCGGGAGGCTGAGGCAAGAGAATCGCTTAAGCCCAGGAGTTGGAGGTTGCTGTGAGCTGTGTGAGGCCACGCCACTCTACTGGGGGCCATAAAGTGAGACTCTGTCTCTACAAAAAAAAAAAAAAAATAGAAGACTGTGTAATCACATGAAAATATTTTCAAAATTTACTGTTAGAGGCCAGTGCCTGTGGCTCAGTGAGTAGGGTGCTGGCCCCACATACCGAGGGTGGTAGGATCGAACCCGGCCCTGGCCAAACTGCAACCACAACAACAACAACAAAATAGCCAGGGGTTGTGACGGGTGCCTGTAGTCCCAGCTACTTGGGAGGCTGAGGCAAGAGAATTGCCTAAGCCCAAGAGCTGGAGGTTGCTGTGAGCTGTGATACCATAGCACTCTATCATGGGTGACGGAAGTGAGACTCTGTCTCTTTAAAAAAAAAGTTACTGTTAGATGACAGAAAGCCAGTTATGACATGAAAAATGTTATAAGATACAGCTGGACATGGTGGCTCATGCCTATAATCTTAGAAATATGGAAGGCTAAGGCAGGTGGATCTCCTGAGCTCACAGGTTAAAGAACAGCCTGAGCCAGAGCGAGACCTCATTTCTAAAAAAGTAGCTGGGCATTGTGGCAGATGCCTGTAGTTCCAGCTACTTAAGAGACTGAGGCAAGAGAATTGCTTAAGTTTGAAATTGTTTGTGAGCTACGACGCCATAGCACTCTACGAAGGGTGACAAAGTGAGACTCTGTCTCAAAAAAAAGAAAGAAAAATGTAGAGAAGCCGGGTTGGTGGCTCACACCTCTAATCCTAGCACTCTGGGAGGCCGAGGTGGGTGGATTGCCTGAGCTCATGAGTTGGAGACCAGCCTGAGCCAGAGCAAGACCTAGTCTCTAAAAATAGCCAGGCATTGTGGTAGGCTCCTATAGTCGCGGCTACTTGGAAGGCTGAAGCAAGAGAATCACTTGAGCCCAAGAGTTTGAGGTTGCTGTGAGCAATAGCACTCTACTGGGGCAATAAATTGAGACTGTGTCTCAAAAAAAAGCAGAGAGGATATTTGCTAGGTTAAGAGTGGCTGCCTCTAAGTACAGAGATTGAGATGATTGCATTTTTTCTTTTTCAAAGTTTTCTCTTGAAATGAGGGAATAAAAAATTCCTTTAAAAAATTTTTCAAGGCTGGGCGGCGCCTGTGGCTCAAGGAGTAGGGTGCCGGTCCCATATGCTGGAGGTGGCGGGTTCAAACCCAGCCCCAGCCAAAAAAAAAAAACCACAAAAAAAAAAAAAATTTTTTTTTCAAGGCTTAACTCAAGTGATAGTCCTCCATTAAGCCTTTTTCCCTGCAATTGCTTGGTCACTATCTAACCCTACACTGCACACACACACACACACACACACACACACACACACACACACACACACACGCCTCCCAAGCTGGAAGGTATCAGCTCATGTTGTTCACAGCTTCTCTGGAGTCCCTCTCGGCAGCGCAGGTAGGACGAATGAATAGATGGATGGGGTCTGCGTCCATTACCACCTGCCTCAGGAGACCTTACAGCCACCATCCCGTGGAAACGAGCCACTGGCCAGACTGACATTAAGAAAGGGGCCTAAGAGGAGGTGACAATCACCTGCTCAGTTTTTTTTACTCGGGAAGCGGGTAATTGGAAACTCAGTTTGGGAGTTCCAGTGTGTCGTGGGAATGAGGAAGAGCGCTGGCTCCGTTTTGGGAAACTTGAGAGATGTCAAGCAAGGCCAGCGATGTTTCTTGTTGGCCCTCCTCCCTCCCACATCCACAGTCCAGGTGGGTGGCCAGGACAGTCATACTTAGCGGCAACCGCAATGGTTCTGAGAGACAAGGAGCCACGCCCCCGGTTCCAGCTAACCTAGTGGGTAACAGTGTGGTTTTCCAAGTCTAAGGTCCAGCTTCGAATTCTGTTTCCCCACATGCCAATTCTGAGTTACCTAACCATTCTGTGCCTCTATTCTCTTTAAAATGGGGATAGTGAGTAAATTATCATCTAGGAAGAAAGGCTGGAATCGCTAGATGTACGATGCTAATGGTTCCTCCTTTTAGCCTAAGACACAAGACGCTGTCCTCGCTGACACTGCAGAGCCTCGGGAAGGCCCCGTTTATTTCCACAAAAACCGCAGCCGGGAAAGTGCGCCCGTCCCCTGCGCGTCCCGCCTGTGTCCCAGCCCCGACGATCCCCACCCTTCCTGCCCAGTTCCGGACCGCAGGGACCCGCCTAGTTTGCCCCTGAGCCGTCGTCGAGATCCGGGTCCAGCGAGCGGAAAGGGCTGGGCCGGTAGGAAGAGCGCAAGGCCGGGGTCGCGGGGCGGCGCGCCGCGAAGGGGCCGAAGTACTCGGCAGCGAAAGTGACCACGTCTTCGGGCTGGCGCAGCAGCAGGAAGAGGAGGAAGTCCGAGACGAGCGCTTGGGCCTCGGGGTGCTGCCGCAGATAGCTGGTGTGGCTGAGTCGGAGCTCTTCCTGCAGACGGACGGGGCAGCCCCGAATCTGAGACTACGCGGGTGGGGACAGACCCAAGAGGCTCCCCTCTCGCTCCAAAGAGGGCTAAGGGACACTGCAGCTTTCCAGCCTCTAGAGGTGTGCATTTCAATCAGGCTGGAAGAGAGATCAGAATTGGTGGAACTTATGCCCCCCCCACTCCCCTGCTGGTCGTAGCCCCTCCTCACCTTCCTATCCAAGAACCTGGAGTAGAGCTCCAAATCCTCCTCCCACGCCAGGGGCTTCTTCTCAAACACTGGTCGAGGCTCGAGCTCATCTGGGTGGGGAGGGAGGAAAGCTGCATTTCCCCTCGCCAGAACATTCCTTGGATACACAGAGGAATCCCAACAACATCCAAGCAGAAGACTCAGGTAAAAACCAAACAAAACAAAACCAGGATTCTGCGGGCCAGAGCAGAGTTGCAGGAAGGGGTTGAGGGCAAAATTTCTCCATGTGATTCCAGACTTCTGTCCCATTCATAGCACTAGTCCCGCCCTACATCCTAGAAGGCCCTACACTCTCCCACCTCTCTTCCACTCTCCCACTCACCTAATTAGCTTCACTCACCTTCCTCCCTTATTATGGGCATCTTGGTGATGATGCAGCACCCTGGGGAGCCCACCTGGACTCTCTTGGCCAGGTGCCTGGAGTGCAACACGGAAGGAAGGTGTGAGCACAAGTCCTATGGGCTGAACTGTGCCCTTCCCCCAACTGGAGTTGTACCTCTAACCTCAGTATGATGGCATTTGGAGATAAGGACTTTAGGGGAAGTAATTAAGGTTAAATGCCATCCCAAATGTGGGGCCCTAATCAGATTAGGATTGGTGTCCCTGTAAGAAGAGAAAGAGATGACAGAGAACGCTCTCCCTTCACTCCTACACAGAAGACATACTAGGAAGGCTGCTAAAAAGGGACTGAAACCTTAAGAGGTATAAGCACTAAAATAATCATGGAGGCAGTGCCTGTAGCTCAGTGGGTAGGGCACCAGCCACATAAACCAAGGCTGGCGGGTTGGAACCCGGCTGGGCCAGCTGAAGCAACAATGACAACTGCAACAAGGGTGGTGCCTGTGGCTCAAAGGAGTAGGGCGCTGGCCCCATATGCCGGAGGTGGCAGGTTCAAACCCAGCCCCAGCCAAAAACTGCAAAAAAAAAGAAAAAAAAAATAGCTGGGCATTGTGGTGGGTGCCTGTAGTCCCAGCTACTTGGGAGGCTGAGGTAAGATAATTGCTTAGGGCAGCGCCTGTGGCTCAAGGAGTAGGGCGCCGGTCCCATATGCCAGAGGTGGCGGGTTCAAACCTAGCCCCGGCCAAAAAAAAAAAAAAAAAAAAGATAATTGCTTAAACCCAAGAGTTGGAGGTTGCTGTGAGCCGTGATGCCATGGCACTCTACCCAGGGCGACAGCTTGAGACTCTGTCTCAAAAAATAAGTAAATAAATAATTATGGAGCCTCCTGCTATGTAACTCAAAATAGAAACATATTCAGGTATGAAATAAGGAAGGACAGCAGTCTGATTACTTTTTTCTCAGTGTAGTGACTATGCAAATACCTACTCTGAAATTTCAGGAAATGAATTCTCCCCCACCAAATTTTCTCAAGATTTGGAACCCAAGCTTTGCTGGTGGCAGCGTGCCAGGGGCACTTCTCCTAGCATGTGGATCTGATCAAGTGTCCAGTCATTTAAATCTTGGGTTTTTTTTTTATAATTACCCCAAACGCCATGGGAGCTGCTATAGATAACTAAGCCTTGGCTTGTGCAGTGGCATTTACTTCCTCAGCTCTTCAGGTTCACAGCAAGGTGCTGTGAGGATTAAGAGAACAAGCAAGAAAGGATGAATGATGTGGCTCAAGGAGGGAAGGCTCAGCTAGATCTCAATGGTGACTGTTGCTGGTGTTGTCCCAGAAACAGCTGGTCTCCCGTTTGTGTCATTCCCCACCCCACCTATGCTCACCCATCACGGAGCAGGTAGTACTGGCAGGACATGGGGATGCTGTCCTCTGAGTGTACAGTCTGCTCCACGATGAACACTTCAGTCTGCTGATGGCCCACCTGTATCGTCTGGAAGCCCAAGGCTTGCTAGTAACAGCCAAAATAGGGAGAGGGGGGTAAGGTGGATGCTCGTCAAGGTCTCTCCCACCATTTCACTCTGGCTTTTCCTCTGTCTCACATCTTACTTCCTTGTTCACCTGATAAACAGCTCTTGGCTGTCCAGACCTTCAAGTGCCACAGATTTGAGTTGCACCCCGAAGCTAAATTGGGGATCCCTTCCTAGAAAGCCAGGTTGTGCCCTAGCCCCTCCACTGCTACCTGGCTGACCAAGTGCTTCTAGTTGGCAGATTCTGTTATAGGGATGAGGAACAGTATGGGTGTGTGGGGTGTAGGGACTGTGCCATTGGGGATGGTGAGGGGATGGTAGAGAGAGGCTCCAGGAGCGAGACCGGTCTGAGACCTGTGGCCAGCTCAGGCCTGTGCCACTGCTGGCAAGCTGTTCCTGTTATAATTAAAACTTAAGCCCTGGGCGGCACCTGTGGCTCAAAGGAGTAGGGCGCTGGCCCCATATGCCAGAGGTGGCAGGCATAAAAAAAAAAAAATACAACAACAAAAACTTAAGCCCCAGGTAGGCACAATGTCTCATGCCTATAATCCTAGAACTCTGGGAGGTGGAGGCGGGTGGATTGCCTGAGCTCATGGGTTTGAAACCAGCCTGAGCAAAGAGCAAGACCTCCTTTCTAAAAATAGCCAGGCATTGTGGTGTGTGCCTGTAGTTCCAATTACTCGGGAGGCTGGAGGCTGAGGCAAGAAGATTGCTTGAGCCCAGGAGTTTGAGGTTGCTGTGTCTTCTGACACCATGGCACTCTACCAAGGGCAACAAAGTGAGACTCCGTCTCATCAAAGAAAAACCCTAAACCAAAAAACTCAAGTGTTAGGGCTGGGGTCATGGAGAAAAAAGTGCTGTTAAACAGGTATTTCCAAGAAAGTGGGCGGACTTGAGGGTGCCTGTCTGTGTTAAACACATTGCTATTCACTGTGTGTGATAGACAAGCCTAGAATGTAATTTACAAAGTTGGTCCAGGAAAGACACATCAGCCCTCAAAATGTCTTACTTGAAATTTCTTGTGTTCAAAGGCACAGTTTTGTTTTGTTAGTGATGGGATCTTGCTCTGTTGCCCAGGCTGGAGTGAAGTGGCATGATCATAGCTCACTGCACCCTGGAACTCAAGCCATTCTCCTATCTCAGCCCCCAGAGTACCAAGGACTACAAATGTGCACCACAGCACTCAGCTGTAAAGGTATAGCTTTTAAATCATGTATTATAAGAAATCCTAGGTATTTTGATTATGAAATTTTAGCCAAAATTAAAGAATAAAAGTCCAGGTATGGCCGGGCACAATGGCTCATGCCTGTAATCCTAGCACTCTGGGAGGCCGAGGCGGGTGGATTGCTCAAGTTCATGAGTTCAAGACCAGCCTGAGCAAAAGCAAGATCCTGTCTCTACTAAAAACTGAAATACTGAGGCAAGAGGATCGGTTGAGGTTGAATCTGAGTTGGAGGTTGCTGTGAGCTATGACGCATGGCACCCTGTCCAGGGTGACAGATTGAGACTCCATCTCAAAAAAAAAAAAATTTACATTTTGGCTTGCGCCTGTAGTTCAGCAGCTAGGGCGCCAGCCACATACACTGGAGCTGACAGGTTCAAGCTCAGATCAGGCCTGCTAAACAGCAGTGACAACTACAACAAAAAAATAGCTGGGCGCTGTGGAGGACACCTATAGTCCCAGCTACTTGGGAGGCTGAGGCAAGAAAATCGCTTAAGCCCAGGAGTTTGAGGTTGCTGTGGCACTCTACCGAGGGCGACATAATGAGACTCTGTCTCAAAAAAAAAAAAAAGTCCAGGTATGGTGGCTCACATCTGTAAAACCAGTGCTGGGAGGCTAAGGCAAAACATTAATTTTAAGTCCAGCAGTTCAAGACAGCCTAGACAACATATCAGACCCTGACTCTGCAAAAAAAGGAACACCCTTCAGAGTTGAGAAATCATAAAAGAATATTTAAATGCAGTTCGAGATGGTGAAGTTAAAACAATGTATCTTTAAAAGATGCCCTATCCTTTGTTTATTTTTCCTGGACTGATTTTTGCACGAAAAGGGTTGCCTCCCTGAACTATTCCACCTCTCACTCACTCTACCTGCCCTACACTTAATCTAACAAATGTGGTTCTTGCTTTCTCTTGCCCTTGGAAGTCTCAATTCCACTCCTGCAGTTCTATACAACCCGAGCTCCCTCTTCCACTCCACAGCTGTCTTCTCTCCCACCTTGGTACTCCCTTGCTCCTTCTAGATTGCCCCCCAGGGAAAGTCCCCTGCCCAAAAAGACCCCTCACATAGGTGGAATGGCAAAATTTGCCATCAGTATCCAAGGCCAGGAAGTGGGCGTTGCTGGGCACCATCTGCCGCCAGGCCATCAGCCTCAGCAAAACCATGTTGGCAGCTTCAGAGATGAAACCCTTAATTGAGCTCAAGGGGAAAAAAGTCACTCCAGTCTTCATATCCTGTTCAGGACAAATATGGGTCAGGGACCTGGGGCCAGGAAGGGGCAGGGAGTGGGGGATGGGCAAGCCAGTGTTGGGCATACAGTTCTTAATGAGTCTTCAGTCCAGGCTCACAGTTCTGGAGAGATGTGGGGTACAGCTCCCAGCTGGCTTCCATCCTCACCTCACCTTCCCTGACACTTCTGGTGATGGCCAGCTGATCATCCTGCTTCAGTAAGGTTATCTTCCGCTCCATGGGGAGGATGAGAAACTAAAGGCCAGAGCATGCAGGGGAGAATCACGGACTCCCTGGATCTCCCAGAGGTCACCTGCAATTCTCCTTTATAAATGTGAAAACTGAGGTTTAAAGATTTTTATTTAAAAAATAGCTGCAGGTGGTGGCACCTGTAGCTCAGTGGGTAGGGCGTTGACTACATACACCCAGGCTTCTGGGTTCGAACCCGGCCTAGGCCAGCTAAATAACAATGACAATTGCAACAACAACAAAAAATAGCCGGGCGTTGTGGCGGGCACCTGTAGTCCCAGCTACTTGGGAGGCTGAGGGAAGAGAATTGCTTAAGCCCAAGAGTTTGAGGTTGCTGTGAGCTGTGACTCCACAGCACTCTACCCAGGGCGACAGCTTGAGACTCTGTCTCAAGAAAAAAACAAAACAAAACAAACAAACAACAAAACAACAACAACAAAAAAAACAGCTAGGGCCAGGCATGATGGCTCATGCCTGTAATCCCAATACTTGGTGGAGGCCAAAGTGGGTGGATCCCCTGAGCTCAGGAGTTGGAGACTAACTTGAGCAAGAGCGAGACCCATCTCTACTGAAAACAGAAAAAATTGCTGGGCATTGTGGCAGGTGCCTGTTGTCCCAGCTACTTGGGAGGCTGAGGCAAGAGGATCTCTTGAGCCCAAGACATTGAGGTTGCTGTGAACTATGATGATGCCATGGCACTTTACTCAGGGCAACAGAGAGTCTATCTCAAAAAAACAAAAAGCAAACAAACCAAAAAAAGCAACAACACAACAAATCAAAGAGTCCTTTTGTTTATAGTAAACTCAACAACAGCAGCATATTATGGTGCTATTCAAAGTTAAAAAGCAGTGCAGTTCAGAATCTTAATTTTTAAAAGATGGGGATAGGTGGTGCCTGTGGCTCAGTGGGTAGGGCGCTGGCCACATACACTGAGGGTAGCAGGTTTGAACCCGACCCTGGCCAGCTAAAATAACAATGACAACTGCAACAATAACAACAGCAAAAAACATAGCTGGGCGCTGTAGCAGGCACCTATAGTCCCAGCTACTTGGGAGGCTGAGGCAAGAGGATTGCTTAAGCCCAAGAGTTTGAGGTTGTTGTGAACTGTGATGCCATGGCACTCTACCGAGGGTGATAAAAGTAAGACGCTGTCTCAAAAAGAAAAAAAAAGAAAAAAAACATGGGAATAGTAGTTTCCAATGTGTAAACAAGTCACAGTCACATCTCAAAAGTTAGTGATGTGGTAGGTGGGGCTGGGAGTAGGGCACAATACTAAAGGACTTGGAGGCCAGGTGGCCACAAGCCCCTGGGAAAGGCCAGGCTCTTGGAAAAGCCAACACTCAGGGCTCCCAGAAAGATGCTGGTCTCTCAGTCTGGTGTGAGCAAGGTTCAGAGCTTATGTAGAACTCCTCAGCACCAAACTGCTGCTGACCTCCAGTATCCTGGATAGATTGGTTTTCAAGTTATGTGGGTGGGGAGGCGGGGTGGTTGCAGGGTAATTGGGGAGAGAGAAGGGATGACACTCCTCTGGGGCCTCTCCCTCCATCCCAGCATCTCTATTCTCTCTTCCTGGATCAGGATCAAAGCGGTGGCCCTGGGAGGTACCTTGATGAACTCATGACTGTGTTGTTCCATGGTCTGCAACTGCCACGAGAGATAGCCTGGGATGTGGGGAGGCAAACACTGACATCACAGGAGCCACATGTTGTAGACGGAAGGAAAGGAAGGTAGTAACCCCAGCTGGAGGACCAGGTGTGATGCGACCACGGAACTACTGCTCTTGTCCTGAGTCTGTGGCTGCAAATAACCTCCCTGTGCCTCCCACCCCACCCTTGCCTGGTCCTGGTCCCAAGGCAAAGTCAAAGTCAACGTTAAGGGGCTTGGTCTGAATCTGAGAGTGGTGGAAGGCATAGTGGAGCAAGGAGAGGGTTAACGGGTATCGGGCAGCAGAAAATCTACCCAGTATGGAGTTTCCACAGAGCATTTTGTCCAAGAAGCCACGGCTACAGACATGCACGAAGAGGCAGTGTGACAAGACTCCAAAATCCTCTTTGTGTTTTCCCTTCTCCACCTTAATGGACAGCTCTCCCTGAGGCTCCCCTGTGTCTGAAACCATGGCCAGATTCTCAGAGAAGAACAGCATCTGCAGCTCCTCCTGCCCTGGGGGTGAGAGGACCATGGGGACACATAAAGTCTCTGCTCTTAGAGACCAATCCTCTGACCCCTGGACAACCAGTGTCCCCTGCAGTCTACAAATAGCCCCTCCTCACCCCACACACCTGCCAGCTACCCCTGCTTCTGCTCCAGTAGCACCTATTGGAATCAGAAGGTGAAGAACCCCTTCCACATGTCCCTGGGCTCTTCCCTTGAAGAGAGTCAGCAAATAGGCCTCAGGCCTTTGCCGAGTCTCAGTGTGGGAGAATCAAGGCTGAAAGAGCTGGATCAGGTCTGCACCTCCCTCTTCTCTCCTTCCCAGAATTGCACCGCCGCCCTCCCACCCCCACGCCCCCACTCCCCACCACCCGCCCTCCGCGTTAGGCTCACGGAGGGAGCGGAGGAAGTCGATGGCTTCGGCATTGGCTTTTGGGAGTGGCTTATGCTCGGGGTTTGGGGGCGAGGGGTCCTTGGCTCCGGGGACTGCAGAGGGAGGAGGGGTTAAGATGGCGGACCCTGGGAGAGGCCCGTGTGGGGCAGCCGTATCCCGGTCACAGCCCCCTTTCCCCAGAAGCAGAATCCTCCCAGGCCATGCCTAGGGTGGATTGTGAGGAGGAAATCCCCCACTTCTAGCTCCAGCAGTCCTCTTACCACCTGTGGAGTAAACTTTGGCGGACATTCTGCAGGCTGGTACCTAGTCTGTATCCAGCTGTCTCCATGGCACCGGGAGCGAACTCCCGCCTCTTAAAGGGCCAGCAACCCACTTTGCTCGGGTGGAGCATATGGACAGGGTACCTTTCGTTCTAGCCCTGAGCAGTGGCTCACGCCAGTTAGCGCTCTGGGTGTCCCGCATATTGGATTACTTGAGCTCAGGAGTGCTACATTGCAGGTTCTGGGGTTTGGATCATGCATGAGATGTTGTCCAGTAGAGGGAGCATTTGGCATTCTTTTTTGCTTGTTTGTTTTTTGAGACAAGAGTCTCACTATGTCGCCCTCCGTAGGGTGCTATAGCGTCACAGCTCACAGCAACCTCAAAGTCTTGGGCTTAAGAGATTCTCTTGCCTCAGCCTCCCAAGTAGCTGGTACTACAGGTGCCTGTCACAATGCCCGGCTATTTTTTGTTACAGTTGTCATTGTTCAGCTGGCCCAGGCTGGGTTCTAACCCACCAGCCTCGGTGTATGTGGCTGACGCCGTAACCACTGTACAACGGGCGCCGAGCCAGCATTTCACTTTTTTCTTTTTTTTTTTGGCCAGGGGCGGGTTCGAACCCACCACCTCGGGTATATGGGGCCGGCGCCCTACTCCTTTGAGCCACAGGTGCCGCCCAGCACATTCTTAAGAGACAGGGGTAAGAAATGGGTCATTAGAATGACTTTAGAAATTGTGACCTAGGCTACTCTGGGAGGCCGAGGCGGATGGATAGCTTGAGCTCACGGTTCAAGACCAGCCTGAGCAAAGAGTGAGAACCCCCTGCCGCCACTACTCTTTTAAAAATAGAAAAACTAGGCTCAGCACCATAGCACAGTGGTCACAGCGCCGGCCACATGCACCCAGGCTGGTGGGTTCAAACCCAGCCTGGGCCTGCTAAACAACAATGACAACGGCAACAAAAAAATAGCTGGGCCATGTGGCGGGCGCCTGTATTCCCAGCTACTTTGGGAGGCAAGAGAATCACTTAAGCCCAAGAGGTTGAGGTTGCTGTGAGCTGTGATGAGGGCGACATAATGAGACTATCTCAGAATAAATAAATAAATATAGAAAAACTGAGGCAAGAGGATTGCTTGAGTCCAAGAGTTGGAGATTGCTGTGAGCTCTGATGTCACGGCACTCTATCCAGGGCAAGGACTTCAGACTTTGTCACAAAACAAAACAACAGGCAGTGCCTTTAACTCAGTGGGTAGGACGCTGGCCACATACACCAAGGCTGGTGAGTTTGAACCCAGTCCGGGCCTGCTAAACAACAATGATGACATCTGCAACAAAAAATATCTGGGAGCTGGCTCAATGCCTGTGGCTCAAGTAGCTAAGGCACTAGCCACATACACCTGAGCTGGCAGGTTTGAATCCAGTCCGTGCCAGCCAAACAATGATAGCTGCAACCAAAAAACAGCCGGGAGTTGTGGCAAGCCAGCTACTTGGGAGGCAGAGGCAGGAGACTCACTTGAGCCCAGGAGTTGGAGGTTGCTGTGAGCTGTGACGTTACAACACTCTACAGAGAGCAACATAGTGAGACTCTGTCTCAAAAAAAAAAAAAGAAAGAAAAGAGAAAGAAAGAAATTGTGACCTAAAGTCAGACATAGCCTTATGTGCATACAATCCAATTAGATGCCCTATGAATATCTCTGCAAGTTGTGTCCTAAAACATGGTAATAATGATGACAATGACAATCATAACAAACCCTTAACCATGCTGACTTTTGGCCAGACACATATGTAACCTTTACATATGTCATGTCATTTAACCTACAGACTACCCAATGAGTAGGTGCTTTTATTACCTCAGTCTTATGAACAAGAAAACTGAGGCACAGAGAGTTTAAATACTTTCCCAAGGTCACATAGCTAATAATTGGCAGAGCCAGGACTCAACCCAAGGCCATCAAACTCCAGAGTCTGAGAGAATTCAGATGATAAGGAAGCAATAAATAAATTATACACTGAGTGCAAATGAGTGGGGTGCAACATGGGGAGAGATTAGGGATTGAAATTTGAATGATGCTATGACTCAAACCCCAGGTTGCAGACCATTTGATCTCCATCTTATACATATAAAAAGGGGTTAGCCTAATAGTCAGTCACAGGAAAAATCTTGGCGCAAAACCTCCTCAGTTATCTGAAGAGTTGGCTGTAGGATAATATTTAGAAATAAACTTATCCTACATCAAGCACACAAAGTAAATTCAGTGTGAGTTTAAAATGACATGCTTATTGCAGCCCAATTCATAATAGCTAAGTCATGGAAAAAGCCCAAGTGCCCATCGATCCACGAATGGATTAATAAATTGTGGTATATGTATACCATGGAATACTATGCAGCCTTAAAGAAAGATGGAGACTTTACCTCTTTCATGTTTACATGGATGGAGCTGGAACATATTCTTCTTAGTAAAGTATCCCAAGAATGGAAGAAAAAGTACCCAATGTACACAGCCCTACTATGAAACTAATTTGGGACTCTCACATGAAAGCTATAACCCAGCTACAACTTAACAATAGGGGGAAGTGGGAAGGGAGGGTGGGTAGAGGGAGGGGGATCGGTGGGATCACACCTGTGGTGCATCTTACAGGGGTATTTGCGAAACTTGGTAAATGTAGAATGTAAATGTTTTGGCACAGTAACTGAGATAACGCCAGAAAGGCTATGTTAACCACTGTGATAAAAATGTGTCAAATGGTTTATGAAAAAATAAATAAATAAATAAAAATTAGTACAGTGGCAAAAAAAAAAAAAAAAGAAAGAAAATGCCTTCCTTTAAAAAAATAAGAAATAAAAAAAATAAAATGACATGCTTTTCTTCCAGAGGCTTAAGAGGCTTGGACCCCCCTGGGTTACTCGCAGAGTTAGGCTTTTTTGGAATTGTAAAAATTCCTTAGGCCTTTTCTCTGAAGCAGTACACCCCGTGGAGCCTGAGATCCAAGGGCATGCCGCCCTTCCTCAGAGATATGGGCCAGAGGGTTGACATATGTTAACAACATATTGTCAGAAGTCTATAGGTGCTCTGCCCTGAAGGAAGGTCACGGTCATTACTTCATACTGAGTAAACTGAGTGAATGCTTGAAGATATTCTTCTATTAACTCTGTTCCCCTATAGCTGTTTTCGTCTTTGTGCCCTGCTTGGAAAACTAGTCACTATTTAGAGGAAGAGATTTACTACACTAGTGGTTACATTGATATGATAAATATTTCCTTTCAAGTTAAAATTCAGCTAATAGATAATGGATTAGGTGTGTACAGTGACTGGAAGAGTATAAAACTTAAATTTGGAATAAAGAACTTTGCTATATGCCATCCCACGGTGTATAGTCTGTTTCTTGACTTAATAATTACAGGAGCGAGTTTATACCTACAGCAAAGCTGCCGCTCGTTCGCGTCTCGGGTCACGCAACATTGGCTGCCACATTAAGCTCAGGTCATGTGGGAAGTCTTCCTATCGGTTAATCACCTTTCATCTTGGTTAATCATCTTTCAACTTCAGGAAGATTTAGGATTCCATGTAGAAATGCTATGGGAATCAAACTAGCAGTATTATTTTTGCATGTATTTGTTATATTGTGCATATTTGGTACTTCAAGTTCTTGAAACATTTATTTATTTATTTAATTGAGACAGAGTCTCACTTTTGTCACCCTCAGTAGAGTTCTGTGCTATCATAGCTCACAGCAACCTCAAACTCTTGGGCTCAAGTGTTTCTCTTGCCTCAGCCTCCCAAGTAGCTGGGACTACAGGCACCTGCCACAATGCCCAGCTATTTTTAGAGATGAGGTCTCGCTCTGGCTCAGGTTGGTCTTAAACCTGTGAGCTCAGGTGATCCACCCGACTTGGTTTCCTAGAGTGCTAGGATTATAGGAGTAAGCCACGGCATCCATGCCTGTAATCCTAAAACTCTGGGAGGCTGAGAGAGGTGTATTGCTTTAGCTCAGGAGTTGGAGACCAGTCTGAGCAAGAGTGAGACCTCCTTCTCTACTAAAATAGAAAAACTAGCTGGGCATTATGGCTGGCACCCATGGTCCTAGCTACTCAGGAGGCTGGGGCAAGAGGATCTCTTGAACCCAAGAGTTTGAGGTTGCTGAGAGCTATAACCATATGGCACTCAACCCCAGGGTGACAGAATGAGACTCTGTCTGAAAAAAGAAAAACAAGACAGCGGGAGCAGTGGTTCACACCTGTAATCCCAGCACTTGGGAAGCTGAGGCGGGTGGATTGCCCAAGCTGATGAGTTCGAGACCAACCTGAGCAAGACAGTGACCCTGTATCTAAAAAAGAAAATAGCTGGGTGTTGTGGTGGGCACCAGCTACCTGGGAGGCTAAGGCAAGAGAATTGCTTGAGCCCAAGAGTTTGAGGTTGCTGTGAGCTAAGATGCCATGGCACTGTACCAAAAAAAAAAGAAAAACCTGAGGATTCTTTTTTTTTTTTTTTTGTAGAGACAGAGTCTCACTTTTTCACCCTTGGTAGAGTGCCGTGGCATCACACAGCTCACAGGAACCTCCAGTTCCTGGGCTTAGGCGATTCTCTTGCTTCAGCCTCCCGAGTAGCTGAGATTACAGGCATCCACCACAATGCCTGGCTAGTTTTTGTTGCTGCAGTTTGGCTGGGGCTGGGTTTGAACCCACCACCCTCGGTATATGGGGCTGGCGCCCTACCCACTGAGCCATAGGCGCTGCCCAAACCTGAGGATTCTAATTTAAATTGGGCAGTAGTTGAATAATTGATTTAGGCTTGTAATTTTGTAAGTTAAAGTGTTGCTAAGATTGTAGGTAGAACCAGAACATTAAAAAGTAAAAAAAATTAAAATTTACTATAGTGGAAGTTCGATGCAGTGGCTCATGCCTATAATCTCAGCACTTTGGGAGACCGAGGCAGGAGACTGCTTGAAGCCAGGAGTTCAAGACCAGCCTGGGTAAAATAGCAAGATTCCACAGTGGGGACAAGTTACAAATAAATTCCCTTGGAATAGAAACTAATGAATGTCTTGGAACTTTCTAACATAAACAGACAGATGTGATCATATGTTATACTAACTTGGGTTATTTTATTTTATTTTTTTTTGTTTTTTGTTTTTTATTTTTTATTTTTGTAGAGACAGTCTCACTGTACCACCCTCGGGTAGAGTGCTGTGGCGTCACACGGCTCACAGCAACCTCTAACTCTTGGGCTTACGCGATTCTCTTGCCTCAGCCTCCTGAGCAGCTGGGACTACAGGCGCCCGCCACAACGCCCGGCTATTTTTTTTTGTTGCAGTTTGGCCAGGGCTGGGTTTGAACCTGCCACCCTCGGCATATGGGGCTGGCGCCCTACTCACTGAGCCACAGGCGCCGCCCATAACTTGGGTTATTTTAAAAACAGCCTAATTAAAAGCCCTCTTCTATATTTTCTTTTCTTTTCTTTTTTTTTTTGAGACAGAGTCTTATTATGTTGCCCTCACTAGAGTGTGTGGCATCACAGCTCACAGCAACCTCAAACTCTTGGGCTTAAGCACTTATCCCTCTTGCCTCAGCCTCCCAAGTAGGTGGGACTACAGGTGCCTGCCACAATGCTCGGCTATTTTTTTGTTGTAGTTGTCATTGTTATTTGGCAGGCCCAGGCCAGTTTGAACCTACCAGCCCCTATGTATGTGGCTGGTGCCCCAGCTGCTGAGCTACAGATGCCGAGCCATATATTTTCCTTTAATAAATTCAATGTGCTCTAAAAAACAAAAAGGGGGGAAATACAGGATAAATCATAGGGTTAAAAGTGCCCAGGCACTAGGGACAGAGTAATCTGGGGAAAACCCAAGCATCACTGCTCACCCAGTATTTATTTGTTTTGTAACCTTTACTCTCTCTTTGAAGCTTTCCGCTGTGCTACATTTTCTCATATCTGAGACTTCAACAAAACACAGGGCAGAAGTACAGTGCAGAGGGCTTGCTGGTCTTGGCCTCCCTGGGTACCTCAGTTCAATGCAATTGGACTGAGTAGGTGTTATTATTTTGTGTTGAGTTGCACTGATATTCCACCTCTATAAAAAAATTTAAAAATTTTTAAATTTATTATATTTGTATTTTTTAATTAATTAATTAATTTTTTAATTGTTGGGGATTCATTGAGGGTATAAGAAACCAGGTTACACTGATTGCATTTCTTAGGTAAAGTCCCTCTTACAATCCTGTATTGCCCCCAAAAGGTATGGCACACACCAAGGCCCCATATTTGTATTTTTTTTAAGATTGCAGTAAAAGTACTTGGGAGGCTTGTCATTGTTTCTTAAAAGGAATTAAAATATATCGAATGAATAAATGCAGTATAAACTGCCAAAAACAATTTTAACTTTGAAAAGAGGACCAATTATTAATCCAAACCCTCTTAAAAGTTAACATTCTAGTTGGGCATGATGGGCTGTTCTTGTAGTCTAGTTACTCAGAAGGCTGAGGTAAGAGGACCCTTTGAGCTCAGGAGTTCAAGACCAGCCCGGGAAACATAGTGAGATGTCTATTACCATTAGATTTATGATTAGAATGATTGGTAAGCTGAACTTAAAAGTTTTAAAAATACTGATCAGATGTGGTAGCACATGCCTATAATCCTAGCACTTTGGGAGATTGAGGTAGGAGGATCACATGCGCCCAAAAGTTTATGGCTAGCCCAAGAAACAGTGAGACCATGTCTCTGCAAAACTTAAAAATTGGCTTGGCGCCTGTAGTTCAAGCGGCTAAGGTGCCAACCACATACACCAGAGCTGGCAGGTTCAAATTCAGCCTGGGCCTGCCAAACAACAATGACAATTACAACGAAAAAATAGCCAGGTGCCTGTAGTCCCAACTACTTGGGAGGCTGAGGCAAGTGAATTGCTTAAGCCCAAGAGTTTGAGGTTGCTGTGAGCTGTGATGCTACAGCACTCTACCCAGGGTGACAGCTTGAGGCTCTGTCTCAAAAAAAAAAAAAAATTAAAAGATTAGTTGGGCATGGTGGCACCCACCTGTAGTCCTAGTACTTAAGAAGGCTGAGGTGGGAGGGTGAGCTCAGCAGTTTGAGGTTACAATGAGCCTGGCTGACAGAATAAGACCCTATGTTTAAAAAACCGAAAAAGTTTAAAATACCTATGTTTTTATTTTAAGATATTGGGTATTAATTTTTAAAAGCCATGGGGATTCTGAATAACCTTTTTTCAGCATATGAGCCATTATCAGTGGCATTAAAAAAACTCACAGTTGGGTGGCAACTGTGGCTCAGTGGGTAGGGCGCCAGCCCTATATACCGAGAGTGGAGGGTTTGAACTCGGCCCTGGCCAAACTGCAACAAAAAATAGCGGGGCGTTGTGGCAGGTGCCTATAGTCCCAGCTACTTGGGAGAACTGAGGCAAGAGAATTGCCTAAGCCCAGGAGTTGGAGGTTGCTGTGAGCTGTGACTCCACAGCACTCTACCCAGAGTGACAGCTTGAGACTATCTCAAAAAAAAAAAAGAAGAGGGCAGTGCCTGTGGCTCAGTGAGTAGGGTGCCGGCCCCATAGACCAAGGGTGGCGGGTTCGAACCTGACCCGGGCCAAACTGCAACAAAAGAAAGAAAGAAAGAAAGAAAATAGAATAGTAGTTGTCTCGTGTTGAGTAGGGTGAGGCCATGTAGGTAGGGAGTGACGTTGATGGGTGCATCATTTCTATTTGGGACAATGAAATGTTCTAAAATTAGATTGTGGTGATGGTCACCAAAACTGACTAAAAATTGTTGAATTTTACACCCTTTTTTTTAGAGACAGAGTCTCACTTTATTGCCCTTGTAGAGTGCTGTGGTCACAGCTCACAGCAACCTCCAACTCCTGGGCTTAGGCGATTCTCTTGCCTCAGCCTCCCAAGTAGCTGGGACTACAGGCATCCGCCACAATGCCTGGCTATTTTTTGGTACAGTTTGGCTGGGGCCGGGTTCAAACTCACCACCCTCCATATATGGGGCTGCCGCCCTACCCACTGAGCCACAGGCGCCACCCGAATTGTACATTTTAAAAGGGTGGATTTTGTGTTATGTGAATTATATCTCCATAAAACTGTTTATAAAATATAGCAGATTAATATAAAGTTTTTAAAAAGCAAACCCTATTGTATTTTTTTTTTGATGTGAATTACATAAAGTTAGACAAAATTTTTGGAATATTAGGACAAAGTTAAAAAAAGAAAGAGCCAGGCACAGTGTTTCACGCCTATAATCCTAGCTGTTTGAGAAGCCAAGGCAGGTGGATTGCTTGAGCTCAGGAGTTTGAGACTCGCCTGCGCAAGAGCAAGACCCCATCTCTACTAAAAATAGAAAAAACTAGCTGGGCATCATGGAGGGTGCCTGTAGTCCCAGCTATTCAGGAGGCTGAGGCAAGAGTTTGATCCGTTGAGCCCAAGAGTTTGAGGTTGCTGTGAGCTAGGATAACATCATAGCACTCTATCCAGGGCAACAGAGTGAGACTCTATTTCAAAATAAATGCATACATACATACATACATACATACACATACATAATTAAGATCAAAAACTAAAAAAAGAAAGAAGCAAATTGTGGTTTAGATGTTCTATTAGAGGTGCCCACATTGTTCTCTGCCTATGTCCTCTGCTTCCCCCGATACAAGATTCCAGCACTCAGGGGTGGACAAGGATTCCCCCATTCTCTAGGCTCAGAAATCAGGCCCCCATTTCCCGGCACAAATAGGCTGTCTTTTTCTTGTGAGAACCGTCTGGGCTCTCACAAGATCATGAACAAAGCAGCCTGAGATGATTTTTGGGGTGTTTCGACCTTGAGTGGAGAGCACACACCCTAATCCCTTCTGGGAGACAAAAACTATAAGGACCTGCATTCATTGACTTTGAAAAAATGTTTTTCCACCTACCAAGTCCTGGCCAAGTATAATTCTCAAGACCTAATACCCCTAGATAAAGAGCCCACATAGAGACTCCCTAGTTAGTTCTTTCCCCCTTCCAGACGCTCTGGTGCTTTTTATTCTGTATTCCTTTCTGTCTAATAAAATCCTGTCTTACCACTGATCTGTGGTCCAATGGGTTCATTCTTCGAATCCCTGAGACCAAGGACCTACTGAAGAAGAAATTCCAGTCTCACCCCCACTGTCCTGAACCCGTGACCTGAGGGAAGTTTAGCTTCCTACGTCCTCTTCCCTCTCTGCTCCTTGCGCAAGCTCCTCTAGCTGCATGGGCCTCTGCAGGCCACTCTCACATGCTTCCCACCTCCTGGGAGCTCTTGTTCTCTCTCACCTCTTCTACCAAAATTCTATCTCCCTTGATATTGGCTGTTTCCTGCTGGCTGCTAGAGCGGGAAACTCTTGAGCTACTCTAAGTAGCTCACATAAGGACTAACACCCCATTTGTCATCTTTTTTTTTTCCTTTGAGGCAGAGTCTCACTGTATTATCCAAGCTAGAGTGCAGTGGCATCATCACAGCTCACTGCAACCTCAAACTCCTGGGCTTAAATGATCTTCCTGCCTCAAACTCCTGAGAAGCCGGGAGTACAGGTGCACACCATCATGTCCAGCTAATTTTTTTTTTTTTTTTGAGACAAAGTCTCACGTGTCACCCCCGGTAGATTGCCAGGGCATGATCATCATAACTCACAGCAACTTCAAACTCTTGGGCTCAACCGATCCTCTTTCCTTAGTTTTTCTTTTTCTTTTCTCTTTTTTTTTTTCTTTTGAGGCAGAGTCTCACTATGTTGCCCTCAGTAGAGTGCTGTGGCATCACAGCTCACAGCAACCTCAACTCTTAAGCTTAAGAGATTCTCTTGCCTCAGCCTCCCAAGTAGCTGGGACTACAGGTACTCGCCACAATGCCCAGCTATTTTTGTTGTTGTTGGAGTTGTCGTTGTTTTAGCTGGTCTGGGCCAGATTCGAACATGCCAGCCTCAGTGTATATGGCCAGCACCCTACCCACTGAGCTACAGGCACCACCAGTTTTTCTATTTTAGAAGAGACAGGGTCTCTCACTCTTGCTTAGGCTGGTCTCGAACTCCTGAGCTCAAGCAATCCATCCACCTTGGCCTCTCAGAGTGCTAGGATTACAGGTGTGAACCACCGCACCCCACCCCAGCTACTTTTTTTATTTTTTGTAGAGACAGGGGTCTTACTATGTTGCCCAGAATGGTCTCAAACTCCTGGGCTCAAGGGATCCTTCTGCCTTGGCCTCCCAAATTTCCAGGATCATAGGGATGAGCCACCATGCCTAGCTTTTTGTCTATTTTTTAGCCCTCTGGAAGAGATCAATGAAAAAGCATTGTTTTGCTCCTTAAACCAGTGTAAGAATACGCTGGAGCAAGTTGGCATACTAGCTGTGTGGCACTGGATAGGCTGGTCCCTCTGAGCCTGAGATGGACAGTCTTCTAAATGCTCTCGTAGACATCTACTGAGCAACTGCTAACCTAGAGTGGGCTCACTGTGTGCTGAGCACTGAGGGTATTAACTCATTTAGTCCTCACACCTAAGGTGTGTACTATCATTATCCCTATTTGACAGATGAGAAACTGGGGCACAGAAAAGTTAAGTAGCCTTCTTCCAGTTAAAATATGGATATTATGGGCTCTAACCCAGATGGCTGGCTCAGATTTTTTTTCTTTTTTTGAGACAGAGTCTTACTTTGTTACCCTCAGTAGAGTGCCTTGGCATCATAGCTCACAGCAACCTCCAACCCTTGGACTCAAGGGATCCTCTTGCCTCGGCCTCCCAAGTAGCTGGGACTATAGGCACCCACCACAACGCTTGCCTATTTTTATTTTTGGCTGGGGCTGAGGTTTGAACCCGCCACCTCTGGCATATGGGACCGGCGCCCTGCTCCTTGAGCCACAGGTGCCGCCCCGCTTGCCTATTTTTAGAGATGAAGTCTTGCTCTGGGTCAGGCTGGTCTCAAACCTGTGAGGTTAGGCAATCCTCCCATCCCCCTTCCCCACACCAGTCTCCTAGAGTGCTAGGATTACAGGTGTGAGCCACCTCACCCGGCCTGAGTAAGTGTTTTTTTGTTTTTTGTTTTTTTTGTAGAGACAGAGTCTCACTTTATGGCCCTGGGTAGAGTGCCATGGCATCATATAGCTCACAGCAACCTCCAACTCCAAGCGATTCTCTTGCCTCAGCCTCCCGAGTAGCTGGGAGTACAGGTGCCCACCACAACACCGGCTATTTTCTCGTTGCAGTTTGGCTGGGGCCAGGTTTGAACCCGCCACCCTCGGTATATGGGGCCGGCGCCTTACCGACTGAGCCACAGGTGCCGCCCAACCAATTTGTTTTAATGCTCCTGATGGGATTGGCCTTCGTTCATTAATAATAGTAATAGGAAAAAGAGGCTGCTGTTAACTGAACACTGTGCGTGCCATTTAGTTTTCCCAACCTCTTTAGAATGAGGATACTGAGTCACTTGTCTAGCATTACACATAGCCAATCAGAGTAGAACCTAAATTTGTATTCCGATCAGTCCAACTTCAAGTGCTTTATATTTCTGCTACTTTGTCCAGCATTTGGCCTGAGCCTAGTGTGTTTACATACTATCAGTGTGAAGTTCCCACCTACTTTCAAAGTCTCCATCTAGGGGTAGGGGTTTGGAAGCCTAAGGCCACCCCCAACAAACACAGGTGCATTCTCAGGGCTTTAACATTCACTTCTACAACTTCCCCTTGGTCTGTTCTCTCCTGCACTGTGGAAGGCTGTCCACTTAGGCCCTGCTTCCTTCTTTTCTCCCCCCAAAGAGAGACAACCTTTGAGGCCATGTGTCCACCTCCATGTCCCAGAAATCTGATGTGGTGTTTTTCAGTATGACTTCCTATGCTTTTTCTCATCTGACCCTAGTTATAGCCTCCAATAAGTGGAATTATTAGTGAAGGTTTCATTTGTTTCTGGTGTTAGACACCCCCCTATTCTTTTGGGAGCCCCCCCTTACTTTCAGAGCAAGGTAGTTAAGTTGGGTCTAACACTGCCTTTCCATTGCAGAAGTCCACTCTATGATTGGTTCAGGGCTTGGTACGTGACCAAAGCTGGACCAGTGAAACTCAAGCCTTGGAACTACTGGAGATTCCAATAGGTTTGATGAGCTAGTATACTGCCTGTAAGGCTGGAACTTCTTTTTTTTTCTTTTGCAGTTTTTGGCCAGGGCTGAGTTTGAACCCACCACCTCCAGCATATGGGGCCAGCACCCTACTCAGATGAGCCACAGGTGCCACCCCAAGGCTGGAACTTCTAAAGACGGTCTTTCTACTGCACGGAGAAAGCCTGGCAGGGAATGATACTGATACAGAAGAAAGCAGAGCTAAGTGGAGATTCATTCCTTTTGAATCCCTAGAGTCAGTCATACCCGAAGCCACTATAATATAGTCCTATACTTCTTTTTTTTTTGAGGCAGAGTCTCACTATTTTATCCTTGGTAGAGTGCCATGGCATCACGGCTCACAGCAACCTCCAACTCCTTGGGCTTAAGCGATTCTCTTTCCTCAGCCTCCCAAGTACCTTGGACTACAGGCACCCGCCACAGCTCCCAGCTATTTTTTGTTGCAGATGTCATCGTTGTTTAGCAGGCTCGGGCTGGGTTCGAACATGCCTGCCTCAGTGTATGTGGCTGGCACCCTAACCACTGAGCTGTGGGTGTCAAGCCTAGTCCTACACTTTTTAATTTCAGGAGATGATAAACTACTTTTAGTTTAAGCAACTTTATGTTGAGCATTTGTCATTTGCATCTAAAAGGATTCTGACTCGGTGGTGCCCACAGTACAGTGGTTACAGTGCCACCACATGCACCAGGGCTGGGGGTTTCAAATCCAGCCCAGGCCAGATAAAACAATTGCAACAAAAAAAATAGCCAGACGTTGTGGAGGGCGCCTGTAGTCTCAACTACTTGGGAGGCTGAGGCAAGAGAATCACTTAAGTCCAAAAGTTTGAGGTCGCTGTGAGCAATGACGCCATGGCACTCTACCAAGGGTGACAAAGGGGACTGTATCTCAAAAAAAGTAAATAAATAATAATAAAAGGATTCTGACTTGTTCATGGTTGTGGCCACTGGTTGTACTTTCCATCGGAAGGTGAAGAAACTGAAGTCAGGGAAATGACTTGCCCAAGGTCCCTTGGATGCTGAATGACAGAGCTGGAACTGGTACCAAAGTCTCTAAGGCCAGTACATCTACTGTCAGATAAGCAAAATTCTCCAAGACAGTCACATACTCATCATTTTTGGACAGATGGCCCAGTGGGAGGATCACACAAAGCCCTGGGAAAATGCTCCAGAGAACTGTCACCAAGCTAGGCATATCCCAAGTGAACTGCATAGTCCAGAGCCTAGCCCTGGAGCTCCTCTGCCCAAGATAGCAGTAACCTTAACTTCTTAACAGATCACAGAGAACTATGCTTTTAGGACAGTGAAGATGATGGCCTGTTCTTCCATCCCCAGCCCACATGCAGCCATTATCAAAGACAGTGTCAAGGTCCCTGGCCTGGGGTGAGGGGGCGCCTAAGAGAGGAGGCTGATCTGTGGCCAGGGGTGGGAAAACTGTGCCTTGGACTGGCCCCAAGGAATTATGGAGATGAGCCAGTTCTTCCTAGTCTTCAGCCATATCAGGGCCACTTTCAAGAGTTTTGCCATAGCCAAGTGTCATCTTTATATTTTCCTATTTCAATAAATACCTTTAAATACTATTATGAACTGAAAACTGGTGTCTCTTGTCAAAAATAAATATTGACCCCAAAGCAAAATACAATGAAGGCTCAGTGCCTGTGGCTCAATTGGCTAAGGCGCCAGCCACATACACCTGAGCTGGTGGGTTCGAATCCAGTCCAGGCCCACCAAACAACAATGACGGCTGCAACCAAAAAATAGCTGGGTGTTGTGGCGGGCACCTGTAGTCCCAGCTACTTGGGAGGCGGACGCAAGAGAATCGCTTGAGTCCAGGAGCTGGAGGTTGCTGTGAGCTGTGATATCAAGCACCCTACCCAGGGTGACAGCTTAAGGCTCTGTTTCCACAAAAAAAGAAAAGAAAAATACAATGAAAACAAAACAAAGTTGTGTTAAAGTTTTACTAGAAACGGTTGCTAACTGAGGTATGGACCTCCTGGAGCCTGGCTCTTTCTTTTTAGGGAGGCATTAAAGATAAGCTTGATATGCCCTTGACATACTATGACTTCATAGCATAAGATATAGTCCATGCCCTTCATAACTTCATAGTATGTCAAGGGCACATGCTGTGACCACCTACAACTACCCCCCCTGTGGCCAGTGGTACATCTGGGCATCTGAAGTTTTGGAAAACCCTGAAATAAGCAAATCGTAAACCCCGAACAAGCACATGTGGGCTGTGGAAGTAATACATTTAGGGCATCATTCCCAACCAAAGCTCTTCAAGTATAGTAACTCCAAGTTAGAAGGCCTGGAAATAAGACAGGAAAATAGCAAGAAGTTTCTCTTGTATTTTCATTTGTGCAGCAGTAAAGACAAGCTATTGAGTGAGCAAGCCTTGTTTAAATCATTCATTCATTCAACATTTATTGAGCGCCTACTATGTGCCAGGCACCGTGCTAGGCGCAGAAGTACAGAGATGCATAAGATGCAGTCCATGCCCTTAAGGATTCACAGTCTAGAAGGGGAGACAAACATGTAAACAAGTAAAATACAGTGTGTTTAGTGCCATAAGAGAAGCATTTGCAAAGTGCAGAGGTAGCACTTTGAAGGGAGGGGCAGGGGTGTTGCCTTCCTGGAGAAGGGGGCCTTTGAGGGGATCATGAGAAATGAACAGGTGTTTGCTAGGCAGACAAGGCAGGAGGAGCAGGGGAAGGCATTCCAGTCTGGAGAAATAGCATGAGTGAAGGCACAGAGGCATGAAATTGCATGTCTTGAGGCTGGGGAACTCTACTAGTCTGGTGGTATTGCTAGAGTGTACCAGAGGCTACGGCTGGAAAGAGTGACAGAGGCCTCATGATGAGGGAAACCAAAGGCAGGGGGCATCTTGGAGGGTCACAAGAGGCAAGCGGAGCCCAAGGGAATGCTTGCTTCGACACAGGAAGAGATGGCTCCTGGCTGAGCCATGGTATGCCTGCTTAAGAACCACAGGGTTCCTCACTGTGTCCCCAAAGGGACCTGAACCTGAGACCAGAGGAGAATAGAGCTGGGGGGAAGGTGAGCAGAGGGGAAGGGCCCAGGCCTGGAGTCCCAGAGCAGCCACATGCTCGAGCTCCCTGCTGGCACACTGCTGATTTCTGCGCTTTGCTGCACAGAGCCTCCTCCTAGCCAAGATGGGGCCAAGGACAAATGCAAAATCACATGGGAATGCTCTCAGCAAACTGCACAGAGCCGGATGAGTATCAGGGTTACAAAATAAATCTTGTAACTAACTCAGAGAAGAAAGAGGCTTAAGATAAGCAGAAGAGATTAACCTATATAGAAGAAGGCAGGCAGAAGGGCTGAAAACAAGGGTCAAAATGAGAAAACTGCAGTGGCCGTGGCAGATGGTCTCAGACCATGGCTCTCTCTCTCATGGGAAGGAGGGGCCTTTTTGACCCAGAGCAGGGGCAGAGGCCTATGGGCAGGACCAGGCCAGATGTGCAGGGAGAGCGTGTGACCTGCAAGACTGCTGGACTCCAGATCCAGCTCTGGTGTCTCCTCAACCTGGAATGGAGATTTCCTTGGTAACCAGGACTATCCCTCTTCCAGGCTGTAGGGGGGCCACTGAGGCAGAGATTGGCCAGACTGCCAGACTTGCAGCCCTTTCAGTGTTCTTAGGAATGGCTCTGTGTGAAAAATGCCCTTGCAGGGGTGGGGTGGGGGCAGAGGCATGGGAAGGAGGGGCAGAGTCTCAGGAAGTCTGGTCACCCCTTTAAGTGCCCACTTTTCCAAGGCACCATACCTTAGGCCACTCCGAGGGGCTGAGTTTCTTTCCCAACCCTGGTTGAAGAAGGAGGAGAGCAGATTCAGCCTGGGCTTAGCTCCTGCTGCCCTGGGGGTTTCTGGGACTCCAGCAAGTTGAGGCATCTAAGGGAACTGCTGAAAGCAGCCTCGTGTCCGGCTGGACCCTCCCAGTCAGTGGGCTCTGGACATGTACTGAGGCCCCTCCTATCCTCTTGCACTTGATGGCTCAGCCTCACTCTGTGGGGTCTTTGAGCCTCCGACCAGCACTTTCCTCTCAGTCTCGAGGTCTCATCACCTTGTCCCTCCCCTCCCTGTGACCAGCGGAGGAATGATGGCCACTGTGGGTGCTGATGGAGGTGGTAGTGTTAGCAATGAGAAGAACGGTGAGGTGCAGGTGATGGGCGGCCTCCCCACTGTGGGGCAGGGCTGGGCTGGGGGCATCACTTGCTCTTGTGCATGTCCTTCAGTCGGCGGAGCTCTTCCAGAAGCTGGGCCCGGGAGCAGCCATCATCCCCAGTGGGGTCTGGGCCTGGCCCCAGAGCCTCCTGCAGTGCCAGGCAGTGGGTCCTCAGAAATGGGTTGTAGGAACGCTCCTCTCCCAGGGTGGATGGACACTGTGGGGCAAGAGGCACTGAGTTTGGTGGAAAGAAGGTGAAAAATGAGCCCAAGACATCGAAGTCTGTCCCCACACCTGCTCCTTCCTGTGTTCAGGAGATCTGACTTGAAGGCTAGATCCCAGTCAGAGCTCTGGGGAGGCCCCTGGGCCCAGGCTCAGCTGAGATGGGCTCCCGCTGGGGCTGAGCGGCCACATGGCCCTCCGGGGCCCCAAGTCCCTCACCGTGCTTTTGCGCTCCATCCGCTGCCTCTGCACCCACTGCATCTTCCTCTCTCGGGCCAGGTTCTCGGGCTCCACCACGCCTGCAAACCCCAAGTTCTCTTCTGCGTACTCATGACCTGAACGAGTGGGGGCATGGGGCCGAGACCAGAGCAGAGAGAGATTGGTGGTGTGGTCAGAACAAGTCCTCCCTGCCCATGGCCCGACCTGCGAGTATCCGACAAGGAGGGAGGAGGGTAGCACTTCCAGGAAAACCCCAACCACCCCAGCTGCTTCTCTAACTGTGGGCACAAGTCAGCCACAGGGAAGAGGTAGTGGTGTTTCAGGGGAAAAGTCACTGGACTCGGGACTGGGAGGCCTGTGTTCCTGCCCTGACTCTGCCACTGCCCAGTGAATGACCTCAGTCAGGTCACTATGCCTCTCTGAGCCACAATCTTCTCATTGGGCAATGCTAATGGACACAGATGACACTGCTGTGTTCTTGACGCCTAAAAGAGACCTGGTTAGGTGTGTATGATGATTTTTCCAGTGAACGAGTCAATGAATTTTCTGAGGCTTAGCTGAGATACTTGTGAGTGTTTTTATAAACCGCAAGGCAATGGGTACATGCAGAGTGGATTTACTGACTTCTCAGATAAGTGAAGACTATTTTCTGTTCCAGGCTCTGGCTGTGAACAACTGGATTATCTCTCTGGGATGCTCTGGGGCCTGCAGGGTTCCCCAAAGGCCAAAGGCTAGCTGGCAGGGGACAAGGGCCTGAGAAGCAGAGGCAGCTCCTCCAGAGAGCCAGCACTCCAGAGAGAAGGGAGGCTGGAGCTCTGCCCCTAATCCCCAGAGGTGGCTCCTGAGAGCCATCAGAGGTAGACCTGTGTCACCTGGCCAGGAACTAGGTTGGCCTGGTCTGTAGGAAAGTGAGGGGTTGGGAGATCCCTCCTATCGGTATTGGGGACTGGGGGTAGAGAGAAGTAGGGAGGGGGTGTCTCACCAGGCCACAGCAAGGTGTCATCCCCCAGCCCCAGCACAGTGTCCAGTGAGCTTAGCATGGTCTCTGCAGTGCCCTCAAAGGTTCGTCCTGGGTAGGTCAAGAGGGTATATCACAAGGTGCAAGGATAACACACTGTGGTCTAAGGCACGTGGAAGGGTGGGAAATAGCTTGTGCATGCCCCTCAGCCATGGCTCTCCTTCTAACGGGAACTAGGCCTAACTGGTCACATGCCCCACGCCCAGACCAAGATCATCCACAGCCTCCATGGCACACAGTGACATCTGAATGGAAAGAGGCTGCAGAACGTTCAGACCAAGCTCTCACAGCCCCTTGCTCTGTAGATGCAGGGCCGCCTTTTCCCAAGGGGCACTTCTTTGCCTGCACTGCCCTTTGGGACTCCAAGCAACCTGGGACTGTGATCCTCACCCATCCACGGGATCGCCCTCTAATGTAGGGGTTCCCAACTTTTCGTAACTGTGTCCTGCCAGTCGCTGTCAGAGAACCAAGCTCCACCCCATGGAGAGAAATGCCCTGCGAGGTCTTTACTCAGCCACAGGATTCTTCTATTTTTTTTTTTTTTTGAGAGACAGAGTCTCACTTTGTTGCCCTCAGTAGAGTAGTGTGGCATCACAGTTCACAGCAACCTCCAGCTCTTGGGCTTAGGTGATTCTCTTGCCTCAGCCTCCTGAGTACAGGCTAGGACTATAGGCGCCCGCCACAATGCCCGCCTATTTTTTTGTTGCACTTTGGCTGGGGCCAGGTTCAAACCCGCCACCCTCGGTATATGGGGCCCGTGCCCCACCCACTGAGCCACAGGCGCCACCCATACAGGGTTCCTCTCACCCTACCAATCCCAGGGGGAAGTCTTAGGGATAGAAAAAAATTCTGGTAACACAGATAGAGTAACTGCCAAGGCCATGTCTATGCTGAAACCAGAGCTTCAGGGCATTCCATGGGACCGTGGCTGTCTTGGCCTCTGCCGCTCTCTGTCCTCTCCCCACTCTTCCCTCTTTTTGGGGAACTCACCACAGCCAGAGAGGAATAGCAGGTCCCCTGAGAAGAGACAGGAGGGACCCTTGTAAGGCTCCCCATCCAGTAGGTAGACTAGATGGCCTTGTGTATGGCCAGGGGTGGCCAGAGCCCGGATCTGAAGCCGTCCCACGCTGACCACATCTTGATGACACAGGGGACTGGGGACAAGGTGGTAGGGGAGAGAAGGTACTAGAGCTTGTGCCATGCTGATGCCTGCCTCCAACCTAGACCCATGGGGCTGGTGATTTGCTGCCACACTAGAGAGAAGGCATGCCAGTACGAGGGTCTCAGATCCAGGACCCCCTCCTCTTTTGCAGATGGTGTGTCAGTTGGGGGTGGGGCAGTGCCAGTCTCCAGATGGGCTGGGATCTGCTCTCTATGGGCCAGGAAGGGTGACAGCAAAGATACACTGCACGTGTCACTGAAGGTGGGGGGTGAGGGCAAGGGCCAGAAGTCCCCAAGTCCTTGCCAGGGTCAAAGACTTACTGGGTGAGGTAGGGGATGCCGTCCTGAGGGCTCCCATACACCCGACAGTCCCGGTGCCATCTGCTGAGGTCGCGGTTTCCTCCACTGTGGTCCCTGTAGGATGGCAGACAGGTGGGAGGCTTCGAGGGGCAACTGTACCTGAGCCTCCCTCTTCCCCACAGCATCTCCAGGCCTGTAAGCCCTGGGCTGTGGCCTCTAGACTGGTCAGAGTTGTCTACAGCCCCTAGGCTTTTCAAGCTGTTCCCTGACCCAGAATGTCACCATCCACAACAACCTCAATCAAGCAAATGCCAATTGATCTTTCTGGACTCTCTCAGCTCAGGGTCATTGTCCTCCAAGTGGAGCTGAATACACCTGCCTTGTGTCTCCCCAGTCCCTGTACCTGTGCCAACTGCCACTTAAGTATTTTTAATTTTTATATACTTCCATATAGGGCTGTCTCCCTGCTGGACCTATCATATCTTCTATAGAAAAGATCCTAAGTTTTGTCCATGCCCAAAGCACAATAGGCATCTAATACATGCCCATTGCCTGCCCTCCTCTGGGGCTTCAGAAGCCTGAGAAGCAGAGCTGTGAGAGGAGCTCACCACCCCTTCCCCACGCCCTGCCTCTGCTGGTGCCCAGGTGCATCATGAGGAAGGTGGGTAACCCAGCCTTCCAGACTTCCAGACACCTAGCTTGACATGCCCAGCTGGGGCATGGGTAGACCAGCGAAGAATGTCTGCACCCAGTCCCACCCCTAGCCCCTTACCAGTGCTTGTGGGTGCAGAGAATGGCAACCAAGGTGACACCTTCCTTTTCAATGGAAGCCTGAGGAAGAGAGAAAGTTCTGAGCCGGGTAGCAGGATGCAGGGGGGAGTGTGAAGCAGAGGGAGTCCCAGGAGGTGTGCTGCTGGAGAGGACAGGACAACAGGGAGAGAAGAAGGGAGAAGGAGGGGATGCTAGAGAGGAGAGAGGTGGGAAGGGACTGGGGGTGACAGCTGAGATCCAACATAGGGCACGTGGAAAGGGGGAAGCAGGAGAGGGAGGGCAGAGAGAGACTTGTGGAGGGCATGGACACATAAAGCAGTAAGGAATGGAAGGGAAAGAGGAGTGATCCAACTACCAACAGGCTCAGAAAGAGGCCTAAAGGAGTGAGAGGCAGCCAGAGACTCCCTAGGCACCCCCTGGGCCAGCACCCCAGCCCTCCAGCTCTGCATCCTCCACTCTGGCCCTCCCCCTTTGTCAACCATGCCCTGGATGCATGTGCAAGTGTGAACATGGAAGGGGCAAGTCCCCTAGGCAGAGGGACCAGGGCCAGCCTCTCTCTAGCAAGGGAAAGCTGCCAGTCCTCAGGGGTGACCCCAGGCATCCTCCACTCCTCCTGCTCCCCTCACCTGCACAGCCCGAGGGTCTGAAGGGTCCACAGCCACAGCCAGACGGGCCTGGGTGTCTATGATGAGGTAGCTGTAGTTGTCTGAGAGGACGGGGATGGGAAGCACCTTCACTCCTGGGGGGCAGAGATGGCTGTGAGTGGTGATAGGCAGGGAGCCCAGGAGTTGGGGGCACATGGCACAGCGTGGGGCATGCCGTTGGGGGGTTGGTGGGGGCTTACCATTGAAGAGGCGGGGCTGGGCTTTGGAATGGCCTTTGGGGTAGCGATTCCGAGCCCTGCGCAGCTGCTGCCGGTAGAAGAGGTACCCAAGCCAGGTGCGGGTGTACAGGCTGTACCTAGAAGGGACAGTCTGTGGTCAGCCCCCCAGCTCTCCTGGATGCCCACAGGCCCCCCATCTGTACTCCCAGGGCCACCCGAGTCAATGCAATCCCACTCGCGCTTACTTCACTGTGTGCCTACTCTTTGCCCTGCTTAGCACTCAAGACAAGATGGAGAATAAAACAGACAAACCCAGAACTAGTAGACTGTCGGGGGACATGGGAACTGCAGAGTTCAAAGAAGAGATTCGGGCTTTAACCTATCCCAGGGCTGAGCCCCGCTGATGAAGTGACATTTACAGGAAAGGGGGAGTAAGAAATAGGAGGCTGAAATGAGGCAGGAAACATTTCAAGAAGAGCAATGGTGGTCAAACTTCGGCAAGCATTCCAGTCATCCCTGTTAAGGACCAGATTCCTGGACCCTCTCCCAGGTGTGTGGTGGGGTCTGGGAATTTGCATTTCTTCTTCTTTTTTTTTTTATAGCTTATATTTCTTTCTTTTGCAGTTTTTGGCCGGGGCTGGGTTTGAACCAGCCACCTCCCCAGCCACCTCCGGCATATGGGGCCGGTGCCCTACCGCTTTGAGCCACAGGCACCGCCTGGAATTTGCATTTCTTTCTTTTTTTTTTTTTGTAGAGACAGAGTCTCACTGTACCACCCTTAGGTAGAGTGCCGTGGCTGGGACTACAGGCGCCCGCCACAACGCGCTATTTTTTTTTTTTGCAGTTTGGCCGGGGCTGGGTTTGAACCCACCACCCTCGGCATATGGGGCCAGCACCCTACTCACTGAGCCACAGGCGCTGCCCTGGAATTTGCATTTCTAATAGTCTTCAGGTGGTGCTGTTGCTGCTGGTCCAGAGACTACAACTTTGAGAACCACAGGGCAACCACAGGGCAGAGGAAACAATAGGCAGAGGCAGCAAAACGGCAGGACTTGTTTGAAACTAGAACGTTCTGTTTGGCTGCTTAGTAGAGGAAGCAGTGAGAGGTAAGACTGCATAGGCTGACCATCCACCTCCCATCATTCCAGGCCTTACCAGACTAGCTGGTGGAAAGGGGGCACAATGAACCAAAGGGACCTGTGAGTGACATAGTCCTCATAGACATAGTCCAGAATGTAAGTATGCAGAGCAGGCTGCACAGGTGTGCAACCCAGGCAAGCACATAGGGCCCCTCCCTTAGAAGGGCCCCACAATGGTTTTAATGCTTTGCTGTTGCCACCTTGAAATTCTTTTTTTTTTTTTTTGAAACAATGTCTGTTGCCCTGGGTAGCGTTCCATGGTATATGATGGCATAGCTCACAGCAACCTTAACTCTTGGGCTTGAGCAATCCTCTTACCTTAGTCTCCAAGTAGCTGGGACTACAGGTGTGCACCACCATGCCCTGCTAGTTTTTCTATTTTTAGTAGAGACAGGGTCTTGCTCTTGCTCAGGCTAGTCTCAAACTCCTGAGCTCAAGGGGGCCACCACCTCTGCCTCCTAGAATGCTAGGATTACAGGTGTGGGCTGCTGCACCTGGCCTGAAATTCTTTTTTTTGTTTGTTTTTTGGCTGGGGCTAGGTTTGAACCCGCCACCTCTGGCATATGGGACCGGCACCCTACTCCTTGAGCCACAGGCGCTGCCCTGGCCTGAAATTCTTAATGCTTTATCTTTGACCTTGTGTCTTTTTTTTTTTTTTTTTTGTAGAGACAGAGTTTCACTTCATGGCCCTCGGTAGAGTGCTGTGGCATCACACAGCTCACAGCAACCTCCAACTCCTGGGCTTAGGCGATTCTCCTGCCTCAGCCTCTGACCTTGTGTCTTTTAAGGGGAGTCTGATAGGACAATGCAAAATACATGTGAGCAGCAGACACACAAATAAGTGTGTGCTCTGTTCCTTGCCACCACACATACAGCATTTGTAAAGCCCCATGAGCCCAGAATTCTGGGAGACCCACTAAGGGTGAGAGTTCAGCAAAACTCAAAGTTGAGTACAAGGTAAGTGCACATCTCTGACTGGCCTGGGAGGCTAAGTTTTCAGCTTAAATTAGAATTTGCCTCAAGTGCATAAAGAAGATAGCAGTGTCCTAAGAAAAGCAAATGACCCAGGAATCCTTCAGCACCCTTTTTTACTCTTATCATGGCTCCATTTATGCTGCAAAGGATGACACAGGGGAAAGGTAGTCCTTTTCCTTTCTGTCCTTTCCTACTCAGTGGTAAGTGGTAATGCTGGTAGAATGTGTGTGTATTAAGAAATGAAAAAAAAAAAAAAACCCAGCTGAGTTGGATTTGTGTGGCATTTCTATTGTAACCCATGTATAAGCTAAGAAATATGAAACTGTAGATTCAGCAATTCCATATGTGAATTAAATGCTCTTATATTTGCATTTAACACTGGCATTGCACAATTATAAAATGAATGGTAAAACCCCTGCTAGTAATTTAGATTTTTAATTTTTTTATTTAGAATGACATTAAATAGCAAATCAAAAACATTACAAGTCAATGGAGAGATCATGGAAAAAAGGAAAATTTCATACTTTAGTACCTTTAATGGCAATTTTTTCTGGCTTTTTTTTTTTTTTTTTTTTTCAGATAGAGTCTCACTCTGTTGCCCTGGTTAGAGTGCTGTGGCATCATCCTAGCTCACAGCAACCCCAAACTCTTGGTGAGTTCAAGCATTCATCTTGCCTCAGGCTCCTGAGTAGCTGGGACTATAGGTGCCCACCATGATGCCCAGCTAGTTTTTCTATTTTTATTTTATTTTTTATTTTTAGAGACAGTCTCACTTTGTTACCCTCGGTAGAGTGCCGTGGCATCACAGCTCACAGCAACCTCCAGCTCTTGGGCTTAGGTGATTCTCTTGCCTCAGCCTCCTGAGTAGCTGGGACCACAGGTGCCTGCCACAATGCCCAGCTATTTTTGTTGTTGTTGTTGTTGTTACAGTTTGGCCAGGGCCGGGTTTGAACCTGTCACCCTCAGTATATGGGGCTGGTGCCCTACTCACTGAGCCATAGGCACCACCCATAGTTTTTCTATTTTTAGTAGAGATGGGGTCTCACTCTTGCTCAGGTTGGTTTTGAACTCCTTAGCTTAAGCAATCCATCCGCCTCAGCCTCCCAAAGTGCTAGGATTTCAGGAGTGAGCCACCACACCTGTTTTTTTCCTGCTTTTTGAACAAGAGGGTTTTTACACTGGGCTCTGCAAATTATGTAGCTAGTATAGGAACCTGTAAGCTCAAGCCCTTGTCCACAGAAGGGAAACTGAGGCTTGCGAGGGTGAGGTGAGAAGGTAATCGATTATTAAAGCTAGTTTTTAAAAAGGCTTGGCACCTATGGCTCAAGCGGCTAAGGTGCCAGCTACGTACAACTGAGCTGGCGGGTTTGAATCCGGCCGGGCCTGCCAAACAACAGTGACGGCTGCAACCAAAAAATAGCCGGGCGTTGTGGCAGCCACCTGTAGTCCCAGTTACTTGGGAGGCAGAGGCAGAATTGCTTGAGCCCAGGAGTTGGAGGTTGCTATGAGCTGTGATGCCACGGCACTCTACCCAAGGGGACAGCTTGAGGCTCTGTCTCAAAAAAAAAAAAAAAGACAGAGAGATTCTAACTGATTAAACCTGAGACAGAAAAGTTGTCCAGGCTGGAGTGTGGTGGTGTCATCATAATCTTGAACTCCTGGGCTCAAACATTCTTCCTACCTCAGACTCCTGAGTAGCTGAGTAGATGGGATCACAGATGTGCACCACCACACTCAGCTAAATTTTTTTTTTTTTTGAGATGGAATGTCACTCTGTGGCCCTGGGTAGAGTGCTGTGGCATCATAGCTCACAGCAATCTCAAACCCTTGGGGTCAAACCATCCTCATGCCTTAGCCTCTGGAGTAGCTGGGACTACAGGTGTCCACCACAATACATGGCAATATTTGTAGAGACAGGGTCTTACTCTTGCTCAGGCTGGTCTCAAACTCCTGAGCTCAGTCAATCCACCAGCCTTGGCCTCCCAGAGTGCTCGGATTACAGGCACGAGCCACCATGCCTGGCCACTAATTAAAAGAAAATTTTTTTTGTAGGGATAGAGTTATGTTGGCTAGGGTAGTCTCAAACTCCTGGCCTCAAGGTATCCTCCCACCTTGGCCTCCTAAAACGCTGGGATTATAGGTTTGAGCTATTGTGGCCAACCCATAGACTTTTTCTTTAGGAAAAAAAGAAAGAAAATATTTGTATACATCTACATGCAACAGATACTGATTTTTTGAGAGTGCTTCTCAGTGGTGAAAATACCAGTAATCCTTAATGGTTCTTTTTCTTATCTGTATTTTCTGATTATTAGGTAGGGAACATAAGATGTTTTTGTACTCAAAGAGAGATTGGGAAAGGAGGAGGAAAGAGAAAGAAAGAAACTCTAAAGGAATCATGTGGTTCAGGAATAAGATTATTTCCTCCCACTCCCCTATACCACTACACACACACAAAGTCCCCAACTGTTGGATGGTTAGGTTGCTTTTATTTCTTTTTGTTAAAAACATCAACCAGGAATAAATAAGCTTTTATTTTAATAATTTAGTTCCTGTTGTGCCCAATGAAATAAAATCACATCTTTCAGGAACAAAAAAAAAAAAAAAAGCATTAACCAGGCCGTGCGCGGTGGCTCACGCCTATAATCCCAGCACTGTGGGAGGCTGAGAAGGGAGAATTGCTTGAGCTCAGGAGTTCGAGACTCGCCTGAACGACAGTGAGACCCGGACTCACAAAAAAAATGGAAAAACCCAGCCGGGCGCCTGTAATCCCAGCAGCTTCCGGAGGCTGAGGCAGCGGGCTGCCCGCAGCCCGAGTCTGAGGTGTGGTGAGCTACCACGCCCACTGCACTCTGCTCAGGGGCATAGGGTGGGACCCTGTCTCAACAACAAAAAAAAATCAACCAGTATAAGAACTGTTGGTTGAAAAGGAAATGCTAATGCAAAAAAGGCAGATACAGATTTTTAAAAATAAGTGAAAAATAGACATGCATGCTTAACAATATATTAAGAGTTACAAAACTTGGGGTGGCATCTGTGGCTCAGTGGGTACAGTGCGGGTCCCATATACGGAGGGTGGCGGGTTTGAGCCTGGCCCTGGCAAACTGTATCAAAAAAATAGAAATAGCAGGGGGAAAAAAAAAAAAATAGCCAGGCCTTGTGGCAGGTGCCTGTAGTCCCAGCTACTTGGGAGTCTGAAGCAGGAGAATTGCCTAAGCCCAGGAGTTGGAGGTTGCTGTGAGCTGTGATGCCACAGCACTCTACCAAGGGTGATAAAGTGAGACTCTGTCTCTAAAAAAAAAAAAAAGAGTTACAAAACTGCCCAAAAGTACACCAAAAGTGTCCATTTGATCATTTGAAATTACTCTTGGTGGGAGGTTTTGGTGGAGGGAGGTTAATGGGTGGGGCCACATCTACCGTGCATCTTAGAATGGGTACAGGCGAAACTTACTAAATGCAGAATACAGATGCCTACATACAGTAACTAAGAAAATGCCATGAAGGCTACGTTGAACAGTTTGATGAGAATATTTTAGATTGTATATGAAACCCGCACATTGTACCCCTTGATCGCACTAATGTACACAGCTATGATTTAACAAAAAAAAAAAAAAAGAGATTCTGAAAAGGAAAAAAAAAAAGAAATTACTCTTGGTGAGGGCAGACTATAGCAGACTGGAGGTGGGGTGGTAGATGCCAGATAAGAAGGAAATTTCCACCATTTTGAGGAGAGAGTCACTTTCTCCCTTATAGGTATTGAGTCCTGGCAACATGTAGGTGCTGGAGATACAGTGACTAAAACAGACCAGGTCGCTGCCTTCCTGGCACAACCATTCCACGTGAGTGGGGAACTTGAAGAGATTGTGTGAGTCTTCTCTAAAGGTCACTCAGCAAAGACCCCCACCTTTGCCTGGGCTGGGGAAATGGCTGCGTTCAGGTGGGCCTTGTGTTGGCTGCCTGATTGCCAAGGCCCTGTGGTTCTGAGGCTGAAATGGTGCAGAGCCTGTAGGTGGGGAACTCTGGGGGATCTGGAGCAATGGTGGGAGGGCACCAGGGGCCTGAGCATCCTTGCCTCCAAGCCGTCTCCTGGGCAAGTCCCTCCTTCCCTCTGCTCTAAATTCTGCCCTTGGTCCAAACTTCCTGCTCCAAGAAGCCTCCCTTGACCACCTTATCTCCTCTTGTCTCATCCTGATCTGAACACACAAACAACATTAGAGGATCTAACACACAGAGCATATCTAACACCTGGATACTCTGGTTAAATCACCCAAGTGTGATGAGAAGGAGGATATTTGCATAGTCTCAAAGTAGCTCCTTCACAAGATAGCCGCTAATTACAAAGGAAGTGGAGAAACCTGTCCCAACTTCACCTAGTCCAACGATCAAAATAAAACTTCATATATATCATTTGCTTCTTTTTTTTAAAGAAAAAAATTGTTTGTGATGGGTACAGGGACAGGGTCTCACTCCATCTCCCAGGCTCACTCTGTTACCTCATGCTCACCATAACCTCAAACTCTGGGCTCAAGGGATCCTCCTGCCTCTCAAGTAGCTGAGACTACAGGTGCATGCCATGATGCCCAGCTATGATTTTAGAAACAATTTTTTTTTTTGAGACAGAGTCTCACTTTGTCACTCTTGGTAGAGTGCCGTGGCATGATAGCTCATAGTAACCTTAAACTCTTGGGCTCAAGCAATCCTTTTGTCTCAGCCTCCTGAGTAGCTGGGACTACAGGTGCCCACTTCAATGCCTGACTATATTTTTAGAGATGGGGTCTCACTCTTGCTCAGGCTGGTCTTGGACTCTTGAGCTCAGGCAATCCACTGCCTCGGCCTCTGAAAGTGCTAGGATTGCAGGCGTGGCCACCGTGCCTGACCTCGTTTTAAAAAATGTTTGTAGGGGGCGGCGCCTGTGGCTCAGCGGGTAGGGCGCCGGCTCCATATGCTGAGGGTGGCGGGTTCAAACCCAGCCCCGGCCAAACTGCAAAAAAAAAAAAAAAAAATGTTTGTAGAGATGAGGTCTTGCTGTCTCCCTCAGATGGGTCTCAACTCCTGGCCTCAAGCTATCCTCCCAAAGCACTGAGATTTCAGGTGTGAACCACCACACCTGGCCCATTATCCCCTTGATACGATGCACGGTGAGGGCCTGACGTCACCATGGTATTCAATATGCCACAAATACATAACTGAATTTACCTGTGAGAAACCCTCAGACAAACCCCCAGACTGAGAGCATTCTATAAAATGCCTGGCCAATCCTGTTCAAACATGCTACCAACTTGAACACACTGAGAAACTATCCCAGACTAGAGGAATCAGAAGATTCAGGCTTGGCGCCTGTAGCTCAGTGAGTAGGGTGCCGGCCACATACACCGAGGCTGGTGGGTTCGAGCCTGGCCTGGGCATGCTAAGCAACAGTGACAACTGCAACCAAAAAATGGCTGGGCGTTGTAGTGGGCGCCTACAGTCCCAGCTACTTGGGAGGCTGAGGCAAGAGAATCGCTTAAGCCCAAGAATGTGAGGCTGCTGTGAGCTGTGACGCCATGACACTCTACCAAGGGTGACATAGTGAGACTCTGTCTCAAAAAAAAAAAGAAGAGGGGGTGGCGCCTGTGGCTCAGTCAGTAAGGCGCCAGCCCCATATACCGAGGGTGGCGGGTTCAAACCCGGCCCCGGCTGAACTGCAACCAAAAAAAAAAAATAGCTGGGCGTTGTGGCGGGCGCCTGTAGTCCCAGCTACTCGGGAGGCTGAGGCAAGAGAATCGCTTAAGCCCAGGAGTTGGAGGTTGCTGTGAGCTAAGTGATGCCATGGCACTCTACCGAGGGCCATAAAGTGAGACTCTGTCTCTACAAAAAAAAAAAAAAAAAAAAAAAGAAGATTCAATGCAATGTAGGATCCTGTTTTGGATTCTAGGCCAGAAAAGGGGCAGTAGTGGGGAAGCTGGCAAATATGAATAAGGTCTTCATAGAATTGCACTGATAAGAACTTTCTGGTTCTGATGACTATACGGTGGTTATAAGAGATGTTAACATTTGAGGAAGTTGAATGAGAGGTATGGGAATTCTTTTCTTTTTCAGTCTTGTTCTGTTGCCTGGGCTAGAGTGCAGCAGCCTCATCATAGCTCTGCTACCTTGAACTCCTGAGCCCAAGAAATCCTCCCACCTCAGTCTCCAGAGTAGCTAGGATTATAGGCACATGCCATCACGCCTGGCTAATATTTCTAATTTTTTTTTGTAGAGACAAGGTCTCACTCTCACTTAGGTAGGTCTTGAACTCCTGACCTCAAGTGATCCTCCCATCTTGGCTGGTATATGAGAATTCTTTGTACTATTTTGGCAAGTCTGAAATTATTTCAAAATGAAAAGTTAAAACAATAAAATTTTTAAAAATCACCCTTTCCTCTCTGTTTCAACACTACCTTGCATCCATGCCTGGGTCTTTTGTTTTTGTTTTTTTTTTTTTTTGAGACAGTCTCACTTAGTCACCCTCAGTAAAGTGTCATGGCATCATAGCTCAGAGCAACCTCCAGCTCTTGGGCTTAAGCGATTCTCTTGCCTCTGCCTCCTGAGTAGCTGGGACTATAGGTGCCTTACACAATGCCTGGCTAGCTTTTTTTTTTTTTTTTTTTTCAGAGACGGGGGTCTCCCTCTTGTTCAGGCTGGTCTTGAACCTGTGAGCTTAGGCAATCCATCTGCCTTGGCCTCCCAGAGTGCTAAGATTACAGGCATGAGCCCCTGCGCCCCTCCCATGCCTGAGTCTTCATCCTATCTTTATTTCTTCCTGTTAGGGCTTATCAAAAGGGCAGAGGCTCTGGCAACAGAAAGATCTGGGCTCCTATCATAGCCTGGACCTGCCCAGTCCTGTGACCTTGGGCAAGTCATGGGTCTCACAGATAAGGTTCCTCATCTACAGCATGGCAATGCCACAACGTACCCCTGCAGGACTGTGTGATGATTAAGTGACATAAACAAGATAACTAACATAAAGCACTCAGGCAAAAGCCAGGCAGGTGGATGGTGTTTACCAAATTCAGCTGGTTGCCCCTGTAGCTTCTACAACATGGTTGTCCACATTGGGGAGGGACTGATAAATGTTCCCTGCCTCTCCCTTATTGGATTCTTACTATATGTACTTTGGTATTGTCCCCTAACAAAGGGCGAGCTCTGCAAGGGCAGGGCAATGCACTAAGAAGCCACAGTAAGCAAGGCCCCTCTCTTTCACTTTTATTTGGGAAGTATTTACTGTATGTGCTGGATGGGGTGGGGACAGCAGGGAACAAGACACACAGGCCCCAGCCTTCAGGGAGCTCATAATGTGGTGAAAGGGAAGTCAATAGGCATTAACCAGAAAAGAGATAAGTCAGCACACTGCCACTTAACTAAGCTGGGGATGGAAAAGAGTGGCCGGAAGGGAAGAGGCCCTCCTGTAGCTGGAAATTGAAAGATGGGGCCAACAGCATGAACTGCTCAGGTGGTGTGGAGCACAGACTGCTTGGGTGGTGTGGCACCCAAGCCCAGGCAGGTGGGAGTATGGCTTGTTTTAAGAGCTGCCAGGAGGCCTCAGAGTTTCTAGGCAGGGCTAGAGGGCCAGAGAGTGCCAGAGAAGGGATCAGCAAACTGGGAAGGGGCTACACCTTGGATAGAAGGGTGGAAAATTGCTGGTGGGCCTGGGCACAGGGACACAGGATCTGATGCCCTCTCCAAGAGCTCACTGGGCTGCTGGGTGACAGATGCAATGAAGGGCGGCAAGAGGGACGGACTGAGTCATCCAGGTGAGGAGAGGACGGGACCTGGACTAGAGAGGATGCTAGGGGTGAAGAGGGTGGGTGGCAGTAAGACTGAGCTCTGTGCCCAGCAAGAAGTGGCTCAAGATCACTGGCAGAGCAGGGGAAGGCAGGGCTGAGGCAGGAGGGAGAGAGGGAAAGGCCTGGGAACCTAGTGACACTGAACAGTTTCCTAGGCCCATGCCTCCCTGACAATGACTTCCACTTGGCTCTCCACGCTGCTAAGCTCCTATTCCCTCCTTTACCTGCACAGTTGGCTGAGTCACAGTTGCCAGGAGCGGCTCCTCCTCCTGCCCCTCTTTCTGGGACAGGCCCTCCAGTCCTTACACTTAGCCCCCTCTCTGGCATATATGACCAAAACAGGATCTCCCATGGGAAGAGGCCCTGGACGCTCTTACTGAGGGCCTTACAAGAGCCCTCCCACCCAACTCTCAGCCTCCAACCCAAAGTGCAAAGCACTGGCAAAAGCATAAGTTCCTAAAGCACTGCATTTGACTGAGGACTGCTCCTGCTCAAAAGTCTTCAATGACTCCCCGCTACTGATAAGAAAGTGTCAGACTCCCAGTCAGGCCCTCTGTGAACTGAGAGCAAAGAGAGTGTCTGCCTCCTCCCCTCCTATATAACCCAAGGAAAATCCTGTGTTCCTAAGAGTGAAAGAGCAGAAAGCCCCTAAGTGACTGTCATCAGCAAAATGCATAAATAAGTGCTGACATACTCAAGCCATGGAAAACTACACAGCCTTGAAAAAAAATCTAGAGCAACAGATTTCAGCATGCACAAAGCGAGAAGACATACTGCAGAGAAAACAATCTGACAGTATTTATTAGAAGTACAAAAGCATGCAAAACCACCAAGCACATTGTTCAGGGAGAAGAGAGACCTATGAGTAAAAGAATACAGGGAGCCAGCGATGACCACTACCCACCCAGCAGTGCTACCTTAGGGCAGGGTGGACGCAGGTCTTCCACACTGAGACTTTTTATTTCTCAAGCTGGGAGGTGGGGCGGGAAGATTGTTATATCATCCCTCCTTTTTTTGAATTTGAGGAATAAGTCATTAAAATGTCAAAACTACCATCCTTCTCCCTGCCAAACTACCATCCTTCTCCCTGCCTCTGCTCTGGCCAGTTGCCTTCCCTGGAATACGGTGCTCTCTGCCCTCCAGGCTTCCCCACTTACTGAAGACAGCCACCTTCCAGGGTTCAGCTGAAACCCATTGCCTCTGAGACGTGGCCCCTGGCGACACCAGCAGAAAACCTCAGTCCCCTAAGCCTTCCCCAGGAGCTGGCCCCTTGGCAGCAGAGGCCCATACCATATCTGCTTCTCCCCAGGCACTGGTGGGAGGGCAGGCACACTCCCATCTGCTCCTCTGCCTCACCACTTGGAGCTCAAGCATCCACCTAGTACAGTAAGTGACACTACAAATGCCAGGTCCCATGTCCAGGAAAGATTGGCCAGGCACGCAGGTGGCAAAGTGGATCCCATTTGAAACCAGGGCTAATGGGCCCTGTGAAGCCCAGAGGGGATGTCTTGCCTAGTTTATAGACCCTACTGCCCCTGCTCTCCCCTCCCCTCCTCCCTCTGCAGGGGCCCTTCCCCTCTCCCTCTGCAGACCTGGCCAAGAATATGGGTGGGGCTGTGTCACTAGGGTTTAGAATGCCCCTGCCATGGGGTCTGGAGCCAGGGCCTAGAGCTGGGAAGCCCACCCTCTCAACCTCAAGAACCCTTCCCAAACCCAAAATGAGGGGGTAGGAAGAGACAATTGGCCCTGAACTATTTTGGGGCTGATTCAACTCCTCTGAGGGCCTTTTCTAAGAAAAATAACACATCAGGATAGTTACATTGACCCAGACACAGCCCAGGATCTGGCCTCTGGGACCTTCCAGAGAATGAGCTAAGGGCTGTGAGAATTTCCTAAATGCCCCGATGCTCTCTCTGGACCAGCTCATTACACAGGCGCACTGTGCAGGCAACTTTGGTGGGGCAAGACCCCATGGCAGGTATTGTTAAGACCCCTGAACCAGAGAATCTCCCTCAAATCTAGGCTCTGAGATCCCTAAACCTGAAATTGATGGCTGGGTTGATGGTTCCATGGTCCTGCTATGAGCCAGACAGAAAAGAGAATTTAGGAAAAAGGAATAGACCCAAGAGGGAAAATGTGATGGTGATAGAGTCACTGAAAGGAAACTGTCCCTCTATCTCTAAGCCCCCCCAGCCCCAAGCTGGAATGTCACTACCCCACGTAAGGGCTCCTGGTTTCTTTCTTTCTTTCTCTTTCTTTTTGAGACAGAGTCTCACTTTGTTGCCCTGGGAGTGCCGTGACATCACAGCTTAAAGCAACCTCAAACTCTTGGACTTAAGCGATTCTCTTGTCTCAGCCTCCCAAGTAGCTGGGACTACAGGCGTCTGTCACAATGCCTGGCTATTATTTTAGAGATGGGGTCTTGCTCTTGCTCAGGCTGGTCTCCATCAAACCTGTGAGCTCAGGCAATCCACCCATCTCAGCCTCCCAGAGTGTAGGATTACAAGCGTGAGTCACCGCCCAGCTAGGACCCCTGGTTTCTTAAGCCATTACCAGAGATATAGCTTTTCCTCTGTTGTCAGAGGCAAGAAGCAGGAAGTCACTGCCCATGCCTCAGTTTCCCTTTTCATAAAACTGAGAACTCCTCCTCTCTAAAAGAATACCTGAGCCCAGAGAGTTTACATGACTCACAAAGTGACACTGACACCCAGGACCAGGTATGGGTTCATATTCTCTACTGTGGGATTCCCAGGCACAGTCAGCAAGCTGGGGTCTAGGGCCCACACAGCACCAATACTTCTCAAAGATGGGCCTTGGCCCACCTGCATCTGGGGGTGATGGCTAAACAGGAAGATTCTCATTGCCTCTCTCCCTATCTCATCCTGGATTCTGATTCAGCAGTTCTGGGGCCCAGAACTATGCACCATCACTTACCAAAAAGAAAATAGTTTCCTAATTGGTCCTCAGAAACCCAGGTGGGAGACAGAGGAGGGGGTGGGGCTGGGGCAGGGAGCAGCCTGCCAGGGTGACCTGCAGCTCCCTGAGAGACCCACCCTATGCGCTTATAGCTGGGCACACAGCACCAATACTTCCAGTGTGGAGTCACAAGGCATCTCCCACTCCTTGCCTCAGAGAGCCAGAGGGTGGCTTCTCTGGTCTGAGTCTGAGCACTGGGCCCAGTGGTAGGCTGCGATTGACAGCTAGGGACAGTGAGACATTGCTGCTCCATACACCCCTCCCTCTGGCACACAGAAGAAAACACACAATGAAGCTCTTCTTCCCCTCCTCCCTCGGACAGTTCCACCAGTCCTGGGAGAGGCCTGAGGGCTTTCAAAGCCTGTCCTGGGCCTCAGACCAGTGGGGCAGGAGGGGAGCAGCGTAAATCTCTGAATCTGACAGAACCACCTGGAAAGCCCCTATTGCCAGGGTCACTTACCTCTACTCCTCCCTCCCTCTGATACTCCCTAGACTCCACTGGGACCCAACAGCCAAGCCTAGGTTGGTAAGGCCTCTGGTGCTCAGAGAAGCTCAAGGCTTCTCCCAGGCCCCCCAGGACCCAGTCTGCATCTGACCAGTGACAGGGCACTCTTAATGAAATCAGAAGGGGAAATGACTGAGGGCTGAGAGGCCTGGAGGACCCCTAGGACACAGGGTACTACTGGAGCTGAGGTCTGCTCCAACTGGACTTAGTAACAAAGAGAGCAGCTTCACATTTTATGATTTCTCAAAATTGAGGAAACTGAAGATAAAGAGACAGCTTAAAATGTCTACAGGGTGGGCGCCGCCTGTGGCTCAGCGTGTAGGGCGCCGGTCCCATATGCCGGAGGTGGCGGGTTCAAACCCAGCCCCGGCCAAAAAAAAAAAAAAAAAAATGTCTACAGGGTGAGGGTTTCCAACAATGGCCAGAATGCCTGGGGTGGGGGTGGGGAACTTCCCCATGCCCAGGAGAAGGGCAGTGCTGCACATGGTCAAACCACAAGCCTGGCCGTCTCTCTGCCCGTTCCGGAACTGGTTCTTCCCCAGACTTTGCAGCACTGTCCAGAGGATGACACGTATCTGTTACAGAGGAGGGGGACAGGCTGCTTGGGGCTCTTGGGTAGGACAGAGGCACAGAAAAAGTTGGTGGCCTGTCCATGGTATCTCATTCCTAACTGGGAGGCCTGAGATAGTTCTGTCTCCTTGTTTGTAATCCTAGGCCACCTGCCCAGGCAAGGCTCCTGCCTTTGTTTGGTTTGGGTTTGTTTTTGCTTTCCCCCTCTCTCTGTCATCCAAACTCCAGGCCCTCTTGATTCAGTCATACTCCCCAGGTCAGGCCTGTGGGGGTCCAGCCAGGGAGTCAGGCCTGTGAATACCTAATTCTAGAACAAGTAAGAGTTTGCGCCAACAGCTCTAAGAGGGAAGACATTGACAGGGACCAGTCTGGAGGCAGAGATTAATTTTGACTGAGGAGGCCAGGTAGGCTTTATAGAGGAGAGGGTACCTTAACCAAGCTTTCCATTCATTCATTCAAAAACTTTTTTTTTTTTTTTTGAGTCAGGGTCTTGCTCTATTGCCCAGGCTGGAATGCAGTGGTGTGATCATAGCTCAATGTAACCTGAGTTTCTGGGCTCAAGTGATCCTCCTGCCTTGACCTCCGAAAATGCTAGGATTACATGCATGAGCTACCCCACCCTGTCTCTACAAAAAGTAGAAAAATTAGCCAAGCATGGTGGTGTGCACCTCTTGTCCAAGCTACTCTGCAGGCTGAGGCAAAAGAATTGCTCCCAGCTCAGGAACTTGAGGATACAGTCATATAATCATACCACTGCACTCTAGCCTGGGTGACAGATCAAGACCTTGTCTCTAAATAAAACAACCAAGAAAACATTTAATAAGGGCTACCTATGTGCCAGGCACTGTTCTGCAAGCTGGGATACAATAATAAACAAAGTTTCTTCCCTTGAGTGGCTACAGTCTGGTTGGGGGAGAAAAACAAAAAGCAAATAGACAAGTGAATATACAGCCTATCATGTGGTGATATCAACCAGGCAGCATAACAAGCAGAGGAGAGGGAGCAGAGAGTGCAGGGGTGGGATGTGGCTCTTTCCATGAGGGGTAGTCAGGGCAGGCTTATCCAATATGGTGAAATTTAAGCAGAGACCTAAAGGAAGTAAGACACAAGCCACACAGCCATCTGGGTAGAAAGGATTCCAGGGAGCCACAGAAAGGCTGGGAGGTGGGATTGTCTGGGAGCATTTGAGCAACAGATGTGGCCTGTGTGACAAAGCAGAACAAGCCAGGCGAAGGGTGGTAAAGGATGAGGTGGGGGTGGGCAGACACACAAGCCATTCTTTAATGGACTGTGTAATGGACTGTGACTTCATGAGAGAGGTGGGAGAACCCTGGAGGTGTCTGAACAGTGACTCATTTTTGCCTTAAATCTTTACCATTTTGTCAAGGTTGCTGTGTTGAGAACACTTTGGGGATACAAAGGCAGAAGTGAGTAGTTAATTCAGGAGGCTAGGTAAGAGGGGACCTGGTTAGCTTTGGGCAGTAGCAGCAGTGGCTGGGAGAAGAATTCAGGTTCTGCATATATAAGATGAGCTTTGAGGATGCAACACAATTTGATGCATAGAGAAGTAGACAGGAAGGCAAGCCTGACAGGTCAGACAGAAGGACAGAAAGAGTTCAGTCTGGGTGAGATAAAACTGGGCAGATCTCCCCTGAAGGACCATTCTGCAAAACCCCCACAACTACCACTGAGAAGGCAAAAGGCAACCGAGGCATGAAGCAGAGTCACACATGGAATGTCCCATATTTCTGATTCCAGAATCTCAGGCTTACCCTGCCCTCCCAGGCTTGCAAGCACTGCCCCTGCTCTAGTTTGGACCCCTGTTATAAATAATTTGAAATCCATTCACAGATGCCTTTCCCCTTCTCCTGAAGAACAGTGACCAGATCCTGCTCATATCTGGTGTGGAACCCCAGTAGAACCCTCCTAGCCACACCTCATATCCCTGCTCATAGCCCTGCTCATATCCCACAGTTCCAAGCCAAGGCAGCTAGATGTCCACGGGATGAATGAAGACATGTGGGATTTCCTGCTGGGAGGTGGGCAGGACAGACCTGGGAGGCAGGAGAGAAAGTATAAAGGGAAGCTCCAGGAATCTGGCCAGCACCATGGATCCTCCCTCTGGCCCACCCCAGGCTATGGCATGAGTGACTGCCAACATTGCCTGAGCTTCCTCTGTGAGCCAGGCCCCAAGCACTCTAGGTGTCATTTCACTTGATCCTCACAGGAGCCCTGTGAAATAGGCACCATCACCATCCCTATTTCACAGTTGCAAACAACCAAGGCACAGAGGGGTTATTTGTCCAACATCATACAGCTGCTATGCTACTAAGCTAGGATTCAGAAGCAGATTTGTCTGACCCCACATGCTATGTCCTTCTTTACTACACACACTGTTCCCCAGGTCCCACAGGGCCACTCTCCATTGTGCTTGGTGATCCCCATCCTTAGACAAGCACAGTTATGTTTGAGGAAAGCCTTTTATAAAATTATCAAGCACCACTGATGATGATTATTAATGATATCCTACTCTTTTGCTTAATGTCTCCACTATCAGCTTTTTAGTCCCCAGTAGAACCCTCCCAGCCACACCTTCATGCTGGAGGTGCACATGTGTTCTCCCCCTCCCACCATGTATGGTCCTACCTGCGCCCCTCTTTCACCATCCTTCCTGGAGGCACCCCAATGCATCAATACCTGCCCATTCCCCCCTGCTGGTTTCCTGCTAATATCCCCTCTCCCTTCCAGAAGACAGCAGCCTCTCCCACAAGGCACTGGACTGATTGTTTCCCAGACCATGGAGGGGAAGAGTCAGGAATTCTGATTCCAGGCACACCCTTCTGCTATGCAGATTTGAGGAGTTGATTCCTAGGTAATCTTAAAATCCAGACACAGGGGCTGGCCACTGTGGCTCATGCCTGTAATCCCAGGCATTCTGGGAGGCCGAGGCAGGTGCATCGCCTGAGCTCACAGGTTCTGTACAGACCAGCCTGAGCCAGAGCCAGACCCTGCCTCTAAAAAGTAGCCAGGCATGGGTGGCGCCTGTGGCTCAACGGAGTAGGGCACCAACCTCATATGCCGGAGGGAAGGGAACCCTCATATGCGGGTTCAAACCCAGCCCTGGCCAAAAACTTAAAAAAAAAAAAAAATAGCCAGGCATTGCAGCGGGCACCCGTAGTCCCAGATACTAGGGAGTCTGAGGCAAGAGAATCCCTGAGCCTAAGAGTTAGAGATTACTGTGAGCTATGATGGGCACAGCACTCTACCAATGGTGACAAAGTGAGACTCTGTCTCAAAAAAGAAAAAAATCCAGACACAGGAAATCCCATAGAAATACTAAATTCTGTTTGGGTGAGGTGGTGCAAGCTTATACTCCTAGCAGTCTGAGAGGTCAAGGCAGGTAGATCACTTGAGCTCACTAATTCAAGACCAGCCTGAGCCAGAGTGAGACTCCCATCTCTAAACATAGCCGGGCATTGTGGCAGGCACCTAAAGTCCCAGTTACTCCTGTAGTCCAAGTTACTTGTGAGGTTGGGGCAAGGCGATCACCTAAGTCCAGGAGTTTGAGGTTGCTGTGAGCTATGACGCCCACCCATGGCATTGGAGGCAACAAAGTGAAACACTGTCTCAAAAAAAACAAAACCAAACCAAACAAACAAATGCTGAATTCTGAAGGAGCTCTCTGAATATTCCAATGTCAGATATTTGGAAACTCCCAAATCTCAAGTTCTAGGAATATCCAAACCCTCAAGTATCTGTGATGGGGATCTTGGGCATTCTGAACTCAGGAATTCCGACTCTACTTCCTTATGGAAACTTCTTTCTATCTTCTACTTCCTTAGACTGTTTGTATGAGTTCAAACTTACCAATTCTGAAAGGCAGAAGTATATTTAAAAATCCTTCCCTAGACAGAACTATAAAATTTCCAGAAATTTTGTGGGGAGAAATATGTTTTTTAAAAAATCCTAAGTAGGGGCGGCGCCTGTGGCTCAGTCGGTAAGGCGCCGGCCCCATATACCGAGGGTGGCCGGTTCAAGCCCGGCCTCTGCTGAACTGCAACCAAAAAATAGCCGGGCGTTGTGGCGGGTGCCTATAGTCCCAGCTACTCGGGAGGCTGAGGCAAGAGAATAGCTTAAGCCCAGGAGTTAGAGGTTGCTGTGAGCTGTGTGATGCCATGGCACTCTACCGAGGGCCATAAAGTGAGACTCTGTCTCTACAAAAAAAAAAAAAAACAAATAAAAAATCCTAAGTATGGGCAGCACCTATGGCTCAGTGAGCAGGGCGCCGGCCCCATATGCCGAGGGTGGCGGGTTCAAACCCAGCCCTGGCCAAACTGCAACAAAAAAAAAATCCTAAGTATATGGCTCGGTGCCTGTGGCTCAAGTGGCTTAAGCGCCAGCCACATACACCTGAGCTGGCGGGTTCGAATCCAGCCCGGGCCCACCAAACAACAATGATGGCTGCAACCAAAAAATAGCCGGGCATTGTGGCAGGCGGCTGTAGTCTCCGCTACTTGGGAGGCAGAGGCAAGAGAATCGCTTGAGCCCAGGAGTTGGAGATTGCTGTGAGCTCTGATGCCATGGCACTCTACCCAGGGTGACAGCTTGAGGCTCTGTCTCAAAAAAAAAAAAAAAAAAAAAAATCCTAAGTATAGACAACTATGCCAATATAATGAAAATGCCCTTATTTTAAAAGCCAATCAAACACTCCACTGGTGAGATTTGAATAATAAACATCAGCATTACAAAAACATTAATTAATTAAAAAAATCCCAAGTATGGAGATATTACATCTTATTATTCTAATGCTACTTGCAGAGCAATAGTAACTTGTAGTATTATGTGGAATGTGACCAACATTTGGGATATTAAAGATGTGAATATCCCAAAAGGCACAAACACAAAGACCCGTCCTTCCATGTTTTGCTAGATTTTTGCCCACTAGGTCTTTATAGCTCCATTTCTTAGACTGAGTGTGAGTGGAATGGTAGGCCTGAAGCTTCTGAAAGTATCTGGGGTAGTCTGGGTAGGAGAGGTGAATTGCACAATGTCTTCTCTGAAGCTCAGGAAATTCCCAGGCTTAGGCCTTCCCTACAACCTGGCCTGTGGCCAGGGCTCCTACAATTCCCACATCACTGTTCTTGAACTGGGGCATGAGGTTCTGCCCCATGGCCCCGGGCTAGTAGAGGAAGGGTACAGGGGCCCTTAAGCCCGTCTTCTGGTGCCTTCCCTGCCTCTCAGTGGCTCTGTGGCAGAACTGCGCTGGTTACCAGCCTTGCCTGGACCAGGAAGGAAGGGGCAGAGGGAGGAGAAGGGAAAAGTGCGGAGGAGGGACTGATGTGTCAGTGAACCTTGTAGGTCGGTGAGCCTTGACAAGTTCCCCCAAGTCAGTCAAGTCAGATTTCACAGCCTGGGACTTCCACACAGGCCCGAGTGAGGGACTGAAGAAAAGGGACAGACTGACTCAAGCTTGGAGAGAGGCACCTACGTAGGGTAGTGGGGAGTTGGAGTAGGGAGAGGGAGGGACACGTGGAAGGTTTCAAATGACCGTTAGATGGTCCGAGGCACTACTATCCTGTACTTTCCCACCGGCGTGGGCGTCTGCCGACCTCAGCTTCTGAGGAGGACAGCCTTGCCAGCTCGGGATCCTGTACTACAGACCCCCTTTTCCAGCGCCTTGGTCTCCGGCCCCTTATCCGGAGCTTTTCTCCAGGTGCAGTCTCACACCCTCTTCCCTGGCCCTGACCCGCCTTCCCGAATCCTCCTTCCCTTGCACATCTCAGTTTTCTCCTGCCTCCCAACTCCCCCAACTCTCCCAACTCAGTGGCTCCTCAAGCCAGTCTTCCCAGTCCCTGTCCTCTAGCCCTGGATCCCTCAGCCCAAGTCAAGGTCCTAACCCTCTACGCCCTCCCCCAGCCCCCTTTGCCAGCGCCTGCCTTCCCGCGCCCGCATCCCGCCAGAGCCCGGCACTAACCCGATTCGGAAGAGCAGCCGCTGGCTGCGCGCCATGAGCAGGCGGCGGAGGCCCTGCAGCGCTCGGGAGCCGCGGGGGCTCACCAGCAGAACAAGGAGGAAAAGCAGCCCGGAGCCTGTGACCCACAGCCAGCTCGCGGTCAACTGCCAAGCCATGCTTGGGGGCAGCACCCGCACCGGCCGGGGGCGGGGCGGGCGTTGCTAGGCGACGGTCCGCCCCCAGCAGGGAACCTACAACTAGGGCCCCGCCCCTTCGCCGCCCGGCTAGTCGGGCTAGAGGGCATGCTGGCCCCGCCCCACCCCGCCCATTGGCTCGCCCTCAGGCTCACCTCTTCTCCCCAGAGGGGCTTACCGTCGAATGCCACCAGGCTGGGGGCGGCCTGACTCCGCCCAGGCCGGCAGGCCGGGAGGCGGGGCCCAAAAGGCCTCAGACCTGCGCTAATCCGGTTCCACAGTCGCCTGAGTCCTGGGAAGCGACAGAAGCTGTCAGCCCGCCCCTCCCCCTTCACCCTCCTGGGGACTACTGGGAGAGGCCCTGGAGTGGTCCTTCTGGCAGCAACCTTAGAGTCAAACTTTTTCAGCTGGAGAGAACCTGATCAACTGTTATTCATACATTTGTTCATTAACTGAATTACTTTTCTAGCTCCTCCTATATGCCCAGCACTCTGCCAGGCTCTGAGGATTCAAGGGTCAAAGACACACGGACAGTCTGCATTCCTGGAGCCTACAATCTAAAATCTGGTGGGGAGATAAACCAAATAAGCAAACAAACGTGATTATATATTATATATATACACACGTGTGTGTAATGACAAATTGTGGTGCTAGAAAGGAAGCAAAGAGAGCAGGCAGTGGTATGTTGCACAGAGGGCTCAACTTAGATGGGGGAGGGCCTCCAGGGCAAGCCATATTTGAGCCATGCCCTGAAGGATAAGAAGAAGCCACAGTCTGGGGGCTGGGGTGGCAGAGAAATGTCTAGGGCTGAGGAGCTCTTGACTCCCAAGCCCAGTGAGACCTCCATATTACCATCCACCCAGCCTCCTAGTGCAGCCTTCCTGATGGGTTCCGGAATTCCTTAAGGTCAGTGGCATGGAAGTAGATGTGAGGGTAGGTGTGGTGAAATCTACACATTTGGGCATACAGGAGCAGGGCCTGGACTCCTTCTGGCCCAGTACCGGAAGAGAAGGAAATGCTGCAAACAGTCAAGCTCACTGTGCTTCCCACTGGCAGATAGCTGGGGTTGGGGTTGGGGAAAGCAAGTGAGGCAATGATCTTGTTTTCTTCCCTGCTTCCTATGCTCTGGTTTAAGAAAGGGTAGATGTTGAAATTCTCAATCACAGGTTTTCTCCCCTCCTCTGGGGCGAGAAATTAGGTATTTCTCAGATTAGATATTTGGATCTACAGGCTAAATCGTTAGTATGGAGAGTATATAACTGTAGGATTATTATTATTTTTTTTTTGTAGAGACAGAGTCTCACTTTATGGCCCTCGGTAGAGTGCCATGGCCTCACACAGCTCACAGCAACCTCCAACTCCTGGGCTTAAGCGATTCTCTTGCCTCAGCCTCCCGAGTAGCTGGGACTACAGGCGCCTGCCACAATGCCCGGCTATTTTTTGGTTGCAGTTTGGCGGGGCCGGGTTTGAACCCGCCACCCTTGGTATATGGGGCCGGCGCCTTACCGACTGAGCCACAGGCACCGCCCATAACTGTAGGATTATTATCCCAATGCAATGGAGTTTCATCCTCCTCATCCTCCCGCCCTCCACCAAAAAAGCCAGAGAATGTTTCAGATTATTCCCAAATGGAATTGTAGTTCCAACACCTAATTCTGGGTTTAATACAGAAAACCCAGACAGTTTCTCTCATTTGGGTACATCTTGAGGGACTATGACCTGCTCCTTCCCTGTCTCCTTGCCTGTAATTAAGCTCCTTCTGAGAAAATTGATAAGCTAATTTGCAGAAGGCCCTTCTGGGACCTGAGGATATGAGCAGTTGTACCTCTAAGTCTGTGTCTATACATGCAAAGTGAAGAATTATGAAGCACCGTCAAAGTCATGGTGAACACACCTTTTTGCAGATAAGGCTATGCCAAGCATTATATTGAGAAAGTAAAACACAGTCCCTGTAATAAGAAGCAGGAAATGCAGGCCCAGGCATGAGCCTATAGAGAACATGGAGATGACTGAATCCTAAATCTCAAGCCACACACATACTTTAACAAGATTATAGATAATAGAGCCGGGTACAGTGGCTCACGCCTGTAATCTCAGCACTTGGGAGGCCGAGGCAGGTGGATTGCCTGAGCTCACAGGTTCAAGACCAGCCTAAGCAAGAGTGAGACCCCATCTCTAAAAATAACCGGGCATTGGGGCAGGTGCCAGTAGTCCCAGCTACTTGGGAGGTGGCTGAGGCAAGACAATCACTTGAGCCCAAGAGTTTGAGGTTTCTGTGAGGTATGATGTGATAGCACTCTACTGAGGGCTACAAACTATGACTCTGTCTCAAAAAAAAAAAAAAAAGAAGAAGAAAGAAAACTTTCTTGAACCATCACACTGCAGGGGCTTAGCATGTCCTCCTTTGTGCCATCTCTGGGTCTTATACATAATTTTATCATTAAATGTAATACCCATGCCATATTTTTTCATTCACATGTCTAACTCAGAGTCTATAGTCTTGAAGACTTTACGACTTCCTTAAGAATACGGGCTGCAGGGTGGTAGGGTGCCTGTGATCCCACCACTTAGGGAAGCTAAGGCAGCAAGATTGCTTCAAGCCAGGAGTTGGAAGCTAAAATGAACTATGATGATGCTACTGCACTCTAGCAAGGGTGACATAATGAGAAAGGGAAAGGTAGGATAGGGGAGAAATGAAGGTTAGCCACAGGTTGGTTAATAGATACAAAAATACAGCTAGCTAGGAGGAATAAGTTCTAGCATTCTATAGCTGTAGGATGACTGTAATTAAGAGAAGGCAGCGCCCGTAGCTCAATGGGTAGGGCGCCAGCCACATACACCCAGGCTGACAGGTTCAAACCTGGCCTGGGGCCAGCTAAAACAACAATAACAACTGCAACAACCACAACAAAAAAAATAGGGCTGTGCCTGTGGCTCAAGGAGTAGGGTGCCAGCCCCATATACTGGAGGGGCTGGGTTCAAACCTGGCCCTGGCCAAACTGCAACAAAAAATAGCCAGGCATTGTGGCGGGTGCCTGTAGTCCCAGCTACTTGGGAGGCTGAGGCAAGAGAATCGCCTAAGCCCAAGAGCTGGAGGTTGCTGTGAGCTGGGACACCAGAGCACTCTACCAAGGGCAACAAAAAGACTCTGTCTCAAAAAAAAAAAAAATAGCCAGGCATTGTGGGGGGTGACTTGTAGTCCCAGCTACTTGTGAGGCTGAGGCAAGAGATTGCTTAAGCCCAAGAGTAGGAGGTTGCTGTGAGTTGTGACACCATGGCACTCTACCCAGGGTGACAGCTTGAGATTTTGTCTCAAAAAAAATTTTTTTTAATAAATAAATAAGTAAATAGCTAGAGAAGTGGATTTTGAATGTTCTAAACACAAAGAAATGGTAAATGTTTAGGGTGATGGATATGCTAATTACCCTGATTTCATCCTTATACATTATATAGATGTATTAAAATATCACATGTACCCCATGAATAAGTACAATCATTGTATGTCAATTAAAAATAATAATAAAACAGTAAAAAAGAGTAGGACAATGACTTGATTTATTCATCTTCAATTCTTTGGTGTCTGGCATGGTGCCAAATACATATTAAATAGTCACAAATATTCCTTGAAATGTTGAACTCTCTCTCTCTCTTTTTTTTTTTTTTGCAGTTTTTGGCCAGGGCTGGGTTTGAACCCGCCACCTCCAGCATATGAGGACAGCGCCCAACTCCTTTGAGCCACAAGTGCCACCCTTGAACTCTCATTTTTTTAGAGACAGAGTCTTACTTTGTCGCCCTCGGTAGAGTGCTGTGGAGTCCCAGCTCACAGCAACCTCCAGCTCTTGGGCTTAGGCGATTCTCTTGCCTCAGCCTCCCAAGTAGCTGGGACTACAGGTGCCCACCACAACGCCCGGCTATTTTTTGTTGTTGTTGTTGCAGTTTGGCCAGGGCCGAACCCGACACCCATGGTATATGGGGCCGGCGCCCTACTCATTGAGCCACAGGTGCCTGAAAAGTTGAACTCTTAATGATAGTTCATAGGTCTCTGCTTGCTGGCACTGAGCCTGGCACTTCAACTTTCTCAGATGCCATTCTCACCCTTGGTCCCAGAGACCAGCCACCCTGCTCCTTAAAGCCAAGTTCATTCCCACCCCAGGGCCTTTGTTCATGCTCTTTCCACTTAGAACACTCTTCCCTCAGATCTCTGAACAGGCAGCAACTTCTCGTCTGTGGGGTTTCAAATGCCAATCCATCCATGCTGTATCTTGAACTGAAGGGTGGTTTCACAGCATATACCAGTGGCTCTCAACAGGGGTGATTTTGCCTCCTAAGAGACACTTGGCAATGTCTGGACACATTCTTTCTTTCTTTTTTTTTTTTTTGTAGAGACAGAGTCTCACTTTATGGCCCTTGGTAGAGTGCCGTGGCCTCACACAGCTCACAGCAACCTCCAACTCCTGGGGCTTAAGCGATTCTCTTGCCTCAGCCTCCCGAGTAGCTGGGACTACAGGCGCCCGCCACAATGCCCGGCTATTTTTTGGTTGCAGTTTGGCCGGGGCCGGGTTTGAACCCGCCACCCTCGGTATATGGGGCCGGTGCCTTACCAACTGAGCCACAGGCGCCGCCCTGGACACATTCTTAATTGTCACAACTGGGTAGGAAGGGTGCTGCTATTGGTCTTTAATGCATAGGACAGACCCCTATAATAAAGAATTATCTGGTCCCAAATGTCTGGTCCCATAGTACATGTTGAAAACTCTGGCATATGCAAATGTAAAAATCTGCCTGGTTATACATTAAAGATCTGTCCACTTTACTATACGTAATTTATACAACAAATAAAAGACAAATGTTACCCCTTCTGAGAGGCCTTCCCTGACCACCTCACTCTCTATTACTTACATTACTCTGCTTATTTCTTCTTAGCACTTCTCACAGTCTGATATTATCTTGTGGATCTTTTCTGTCACCTCCACTGGAATATAAGCCCCATGGAGTCCTGTCATCCCTGTATTTCCAGGGCAGTGTTTAAAGCCTGGCCCAGAGGAGGCCCTTCAGTTAAGTATTTGAGGAATAAAGGTATGAATGACAGAAACAAGGAATGGATGAATGACAATTTATCTATCGTCACTGAACACTATGATTGTCAGAAGACTGGAACCCTCCTGTTCTGATAAGTGGGGTTGGTCCCTGAAGGAGAGTTGTGTGGAATCCAAACCCCACTCAGGAGGCAGATGGTGAATAGGAGTTAGAACAAGCCTTGAGACAGTCCCCTAATATCAAAGAAAGCTACAGGAGAGCCATGTCGGTGGAATCCGAATCCACCCATTCCAGGTCTTTGACTCCTTCCCTGGGCAGTGTGGGAGCACTTGCCTCTGTGACTCTTAGGAAAGACCCATTAATGACCTGAGTCAGGTGACTGACAGTCCTGTAGGTCTGGTGGTGGTTTTAGAGCTTCAGTCACAAAGGGCAAGCTCCTTTCCAGGTTCCTGGGGTGCGGTTGGGGTTCTCATGCCTGCCCCTTGTTCCACCTGACAGCCGGGCTGCCTATCCCTAGTGTCTGAATCTTGCCTTCCCTACTGGCCTGGGAGCTTCTCTTAGAATGAAGAGGCTGCCTTCATCTCTGCATCATGGCTCAAACTTGATGAGTGGTGCTTGGCTGGCATCCAGGAAATCATTGATGATAATGAAGATGACAATGACGATGACACAATCATGAAGGAGTTGAGATGGTTGGAGCTGTATGAATGTTAGAGAAAAGAGACATCTTGTTGGACCAGCTTGAGAAATTAGTTCAGTTTAGAAAAGTTAACCCAATGCAGAAGTGGTGGCTGAGATAACCTGGCCTCTGCTTAGCCTGGTCTTGTTCTTGTCAATCCTCATACCCTCATTTGTCGCCTCCCCACCCGAAGTTCACCATCCTATCCTCATCATGGATTTCTCCCCAAGCCATTGTGCTGAACACTCCAGAATCCTGGTTTGGTTGGAAATAAATCCCCCCCCCCCACACACACACATCCTCTGCCTTCTCACAGAGTTCCCACCCTGTCCTGTATGAACAGAATATAATCTTAGCTTCCATTCCCCACCTCTCCAACGTTGTTCTGCCTTGTGCAGGGGAAAGCTTGAGCCTCCAACATTGTCACATCTCCAGATTGGGAAGGGAAATGTTAACTCTAGTCCAGGTCAAGACCACTGACCTCTTCTTGCCTCATGTGAAAACTGTCCACCTCTCCTCATCAGTCCTGTGCACTGACTAAGCCAGACTCTCTGAGGAATTGGACATTTTTGGTTTTCTTTCCCGGTTTTTTCCATCAGGTAATTCCAAGAAGCACAGCTTCTTCAACAACTTAGCCCAGCAGTTCTCAAACTTTAGGGAGCCTAAGAACCACTCAAGGAGCTTGTGAATATAAAGCCCCCAGAGATTCAGACTCAGCAGGTCCAGCATTTTGCATAGGTAATTCTGAATTACACCTTGTCCTCAATTCTTGACCTCAATGCCAAGGCCTTCAATGTAATTCAGCAGCCTGCTCACATGGTCACGCCTTGGCTTCACCTGGAACATCTCTGCCTCTGAAAACCTAAACTCCAATGTCCTTTTCTTTTCTTTCTTTCTTTTTTTTGGAGACAGTCTCACTCTGTCACCTCAACTAGAGTACTGTAGCATCATTATAGCTCACAGCAACCTCAAACTCCTGAGCTCAAGCAATCCTCCTGCCTCAGCTTCCTGAGTGGCTGGTACTACAGGCATGTGCCACCACACCTGGCTAATATTTTTGGTGGAGATAAGATTTTACTCTTCCTCAAATTGCTCTCAAACTCCCATTCAGTGTCCTTTTCTCTGACTTTCCTCCCTGGTACACATGGTCCTCCATCTCCAACTCTTTAAACCATTTCTTTTCTTTTACCCTTCAGCCCCCCTATTGCCCATATTTGGACTTGGGTTCAATCCCTTGGCCACTCACCAGTTGTAGCTTCCTCACCCCCATTTGCTCTAACCTTAGTCTGCCAAACTCCAGATCTGCCTGTATCAACCTAACAATCCACCTTTCCTGCTCCCTGGTAGTGGACAGAGTGGAGGCAACTGCTGTCCCATGCGAATCAGGACCACTACGATCTAGTCCTTACTGGGACCCCAACACTAATGCTTGGCAGTACATTCATTTGGCTGAGGTCTTTTCTTATTATTCGTAGTTGTTATTCCAAACCTCAGGCCCCAACTTCATTTCCTTCACTTTCAGCAAATACTCTTCTTAGAGAAAACAATTTCTGTGCCCACTCACCTCTCTACATAGGAATTTTTAGAGAAATTGCTATTAGTCCCTCTTGCCCATGTCTTCAACCAGTGTTTTTCCTGGCCACCACTTTTTCTCATCCTTTGAGTGAGTGAATTCAAGTACCTCCCTGCCTTAAAAACTTGCCTTGACCTTGGGCCCTTTTCTGGACTGTGCTCTGCTTTTATCTCAACATGACCTAGTTTCCTGAAAGGCTGACTCCATGGGCGTGGAAGATTGCATTTCAGTTCTCAGTTCTTCATCTCTCCCTATAAACACACCCTTCACTATGCCCCATTTCAGTGGAGGCAAAATGTACTTATCCATGCCATTGATGTTGCTGATCTTAGGAAAAAGAAAGGTATGTGTAGCCAACCTGGATCCCACTCACAACTGGGAAGCCAATCCAGCCCAGGAGAGCTCAGCCTAGATCACCTGAAATTCAGCCTGCCCAAACATGCATGAGGGAGAAATACATGCTTACTGCTGTACTTCTTAGTTTTGAATCAGCTTGTTATGCAGCATTATTACAACAATAGCTGACAGAGACAGCAGGAAAAGTATTAATGGTGCTGGAATGACATGGTACAGGTATAACTGACAATTTACAAAAATGCAACTTAGACCTGAGTTTGCCTAAACAAATTCCAGTTGAATAGGATGTTAATGATAAAAAATGATATCATACAAAACTGGAAGAAAATGAAATATGTACATATTCAATCTCTGGATAGCAGAGGACTTTCTGAGGCCATAAAAGTGTATTCCTAATTTTCTTTAATAGGCATATATTATTCTCTCGCTACCTTTTTTTTTCCTTTGAGACAGAGTCTCACTTTGTCACCTTAGGTAGAATGCCTTAGTGTCATCATAGCTCACAGCAACCTTAAACTCTTGCCTCAGCCTTCTGCGTCAAAGATTTAATCTATTTAACATATAAAGACTTTAAATAAACGAGAAAACGATGAATTCAATTAACAAAGAGCAAATGGCTAAAAATTATGAAAAAATGTTAAATCTCAAAAGAATCAAGAAAATGCAAGTTAAACAATGAGATTTGATTTTTGCTTAACCAAATAGCAAAGGTTAAAAACAAGAATAAAATTTTGAAGATTTAACAATATGGGAAGGCCAGGTGTAGTGGTTCACACTTATAATCTTAGCACTCTGGGAGGCTGAGGCAGGAAGATCACTTGAGGTCAGAAGTTCAAGACTAGCTCTGAGCAAGAGTGAGACCCTAGCTCTGCTTAAAAACAAAAAAGGAAAAATTAGCCAGGCACCTGTAGTCTCAGCTACTTTAGAGGTTGGGGTGGGAGGATCACTTGAGCCCAGAAGTTTGAGATTGCAGTGAGCTATGATAACAGCACTGCACTATAGCTGGGTTGACAGAGCAAGACTCTACCTCAAAAAAATAAAAAAATAAAAATAAATAAATAAATAAATAAAAATAAATAAAATAAAAGGGAAGATGTGTATTGTTTGCGGGGGCATCAATTTGTACAATTTTCTAGAAAGCAATTACCAATATGTATCACGGCCTTAAAAACGTTCATTTCCTTTGACTGTTTTAGGGATCTTCCCCAAAGACAAAATTGAAATGTACACAAAACTTTAAGGCTACAGAGGTTACTGTGTAATGGTGATACTCCATAAAACAACCTAGAGGGCCAGGGTAGCCAGGGGTTACTGGTAATGGTGAAACTCTATAAAACAACCTAGAGGGCCTGCAACAGGGTTAGGTGCCATGGACCTCTGTGCTGCTTTAGAGTGGTGTTTAAAATTAGAATCCAATGCAATGTGTGATCCTGAACTGGGTCCTGCACCAGGAAAAGGACACTAGGGAAAAACTGTCAAAATCAATAATGAGTATAGACAGGTTATTAGAATTGCATATGTCTTGGTTTTGATTCTAATACTGTAGTTAAGAAAGATGTGAGCACTGGGGAAGCTAGGTGGCAAGCATGAGATCTTGTACTTTTTTGCAAATATTTTGTAAATCTTCAAATTTCAAAATTCAAAATTTTTCAAATTTTATTTTGAAATTACTTCAAAATAAAAAGTTTAAAAGAATAGAACACTTAGAACAAATAGAACAAATAGAATTCTGTTCACATGTTGAGAAACACATGTGTTTTTTTGCTGTTGTTGTTGTTTGTTTGTTTTTTTGAGACAGAGCCTCAAGCTATAACCCTGGGTAGAGTGCTATGGCATCACAGCTCACAGCAACCTCCAACTCCTGGGCTCAAGTGATTCTCCTGCCTCCGCCTCCCAAGTAGCTGGGATTACAGGTGCCCGCCACAATGCCCGGCTATTTTTTTGGTTGCAGCCATCACTGTTGTTTGGCGGGCCTGGGCCGGATTTGAACCCACTAGCTCAGGTGTATGTGGCTGGTGCCTTAGCCACTTGAGCCACAGGCGCTGAGCCAACACCATGTGTTTTTAACATGGGGTTATGGCAGGTCCTGTTGGTTAATACCCATTCTCCACCCCCTCTCTTTTTTTCCTTGTTAACCCCTATTTTGCCTTTAAGAGAGTCCCTCCCCAGCCCTGCGGGTGGATCTTGATTGGTCCAAGCCAGCTGGTGCATTCATTGCCTAGCCAAACTATTGGTGAGACATAGGAAGGTGGTGCAATTCTTGCCCTTAGATAATAATAGCAAATATTTACACATCACAAATCATGTGCCAGGCACTGCTGGAAGTGCTTTACACAGACTAATCCTCAGATTTCACAAAAACCCTGTGAATCAAATCTGATTACAATTCCCATTACCCAGATACAGATACTGAGGTACAGAGAAATCAATTCAATTGTTCCAGGTCACACAGATGCTGAGATGTGGAGGGAAACAGGCTGGAGGCTTTCCAGGAAGACTTTCCTTGTTCTTAAGAAGGGAAATACAGTTATGTGTCACTTAATGATGTGGACATATTCTGAGAAATGTATTGTTAGGCAATTCTGTAATTGTGCGAACACCCCGGAGTGTACTTACACAAGCCTAGCTGGGAGAGTCTACTGTGCACTGAGGCCACGGGGTCTAGCCTATTGCTCCTAAGCCACAAACGTGGGCAGCATGTTACCAGGGAATACTGTGGGCAAATGTATGCCAGTGGTAAGTATGTACCTAAGCATAGAAAAGGTTCAGCAAAAATACAATATTTTAATCCTATGCGACCACCGCCGTTTATGTGGATCTGTCACTGATTGAAACATTATATAGCACGTGACTGTCATGCTGTACTCTTCCCTTGCTTGAAGATGCTGTCATTTGCCTGAAACACCAGAAACTATAGCAGCCATCATAAGAGTATTAGGGAATAGTTAAGAGACTATTCCAATGTGTAGATGGCAGAGTGAAGAGAGGATGGAGCTCCTGAATTCACCCATCCTGGAATTACCCTGCTCTCGACTTCTTGTTATGTGAGATAATAATTACCCTTATAATGTAAACTACAATTAGCTAGATTTTCTGATACTTGCAGCCAAAAGCACCCAAACTAGTACTGTAGGTAAATTTTACATTTTATCACATGTATAAAGTGGAGAGGAAAACCCAACAGAGTACAAAATTGGGTAAATTTTGAATAACTGCAACTTTGTAAACGAAATTTCATAGAAAAAAATCTAAAATGTTACCAGTCATAATCTTTGGTTGGTGGGCTCAGGGAGTATCACTTTTTTCTTATACTTTTCAAATATTTTCTTTTTTTTTTTTTGTAGAGACAGAGTCTCACTGTACCGCCCTCGGGTAGAGAGCCGTGGCATCACACGGCTCACAGCAACCTCTAACTCTTGGGCTTACGCGATTCTCTTGCCTCAGCCTCCCGAGCAGCTGGGACTACAGGCGCCTGCCACAACGCCCGGCTATTTTTTTGTTGCAGTTTGGCCGGGGCCGGGTTTGAACCCGCCACCCTCGGCATATGGGGCTGGCGCCCTACTCACTGAGCCACAGGCGCTGCCCAACTTTTCAAATATTTTCTAACCTTCTCTCATGAGAATGTATCACTATGTTAATTTTTTAAATTAATATTTTACTAACATTGCTGTCATTTATAACACAAGACAGCAATCCTCCTTGCTGTTTCTACCTGTCACTTTGCATCCATTCTCAGGCCACTCACTTGGGCTCCTGCCTCCACTACCCCATCCTCATCTGGCTCTGTCCCCTTGAGGGTCAAGCCCATTTGTCACTGTTCAGACCTTATCACTGAGCTTCTAGGCAGCAATTCCTTTGCCTTCCCTGCCACTGTCTCTCTGTGAGAGGTCACATCCCAGAGTCCATTCCCTGGCCCTTTCCTCTTGCTCTACACTCACTGCTTGCCCTGACCCCAGCGGTCACCCACACGCTTGTTACTTCAGATGGGAGTTGCTCACAGGGACCTCTCTCCTCAGCTGCGTATCTCAATGTCCATCCTCTTTCTGGGCAGCTCTGCCAGGACATCCCATAGTCTCCACTTGATTTGTCCAAAGCTGACCTCTTCATGTCACCCTCTCCTGCTCCTAAGTGTCCCTCATTTTGGCAAATGATGTTCCCTCTTGTCTGTCACCTAAAGGTGATTTATAAGAGCACACCTTCTGAAGTCCTGGTCTCAAAACACAGCTCTGTGTGACCTTGCGCCAGTTACTCAACCTCACTGATCCCCGGTCTCATCTGTAGGTCAAGATGGGAAAAGGCGCTACTTCCTAGGGTTTTGTGAGGACCAAATAAGATAACACATGCTTGGCACGCTCTATGCAATGGTTGGCGTATAGATGCTCAAGAAATGTTGACTTAAAAATAAACTGACATCAGCTTGGCGCCCACGGCTCAATGAGGAGGGTGCCAGCCACATACACCAAGGCTGGAGAGTCGGAGCCCAGCCCGGGCCAGCTAAACAACAATGACAACTGCAACAAAAAATAGCTGGGCATTGTGGCGGGCGCCTGAAAGCCCAGCTACTTGGGAGGCTGAGGCAAGAGAATCGCTTAAACCCAAGAATTTGAGGTTGCTGTGAGCTGTGATGCCACATCACTGTATTGAGGGTGACATAGTGAGACTCTGTCTCAAAAACAAAAAAATAAATAAACTGACATCTTCCTTTTCCCACACAGCCAGTTGGTGCTTCTGGTAATCCTACAACATTCCAGCTTCCTGAATCCATCTTTCCTTGCTCACCTTTGTTGCTCCTGGCTTTGCTCTTATAGCTCTCAACCCCCTTCACGTGGACCCTTGCCACATCCTTTCCTAATCCAGTGGGGGCCCTCCAACTTACCCTGTCCTCTAGCTTTCCAGAAGCACTTTTGTGTAATGTAAATCTGAGCACATCTCTCCTGTTTAAGGCGCTTCGGTAGCTCCTTGTTGTCTGTGGACTATAGCCCCGACTGGCAAGCCTGGACTCTGTAGCCCCTAAAGATACAGCCCCTGCCTATCTCTCTCCTCCCCCATCAGGCCTCCCCACTCATCCCTGGCCTCCTGCCCCAGCAGCTGGGCCACCTCGGCACCCACTGCTGCTTTTCTCTTCTTTCCTGTGGAGTAGGGGTGATGATAGAGTTGTCTCATGGAGTTGTGAGGAAATGAATCATATGAAGTTCTGAGAACAGTGCCTGGTGCACAGAAAGAACTCAACACTTGCAAGAGATTACTTTGTCCTCTCCAGTGGAAGCCACAAGGACAGGGATGTTGTCTATTTTCTTCCTGGGTGTATTCACTTGTGACACTCTCTTGTGGTACTGGGCAGCGGCAGCAAGGCACAGCTGCCAGGCAGCCACTCGATCATAAGGGGAAACGACGGATACTCTACAGTGCACTGTGTTGCCCAATAACTTGGCCCAACTGTAGGCTGATGGAAGTTTTCTGAGCACGTGGAAGGCAGGCCAGGCCATGCAACAATGTTTGGTAGGTCAGGTATATTAATGCGTTCTGACTTATGATATGTTTAATCTGGGATAGCTTTATTTTATTATTATTTGTTTTGTTTTGTTTTTGAGACAATCTTGCTCTGTCACCCCGGCTAGACAGCAGTGGCATTGTCACAGGTCGCTGCAACCTCAAACTCCTGGGCTCAAGTGATCATCCTGTTCAGCCTCCCAAGTAGCTGGGACTACAGCCACGTGCCACATGCCCAGCTAATTTTTTTATTTTGTTGTGGAGATGGAGGTCTCACTCTTTCTCAAGCTGATCTTGGACTTCAGGGCTCACGCCCACCTCGGTCTTCCAGAGTGCTAGGATTATAGATGTGAGCCATTGTGTCCAGCTTAGGATGGCTTCATTGGTATGTGACCCCATCTTTTCTTTTTTTAGACAAAGTCTCACTTTGTCACCCTGGATAGAGTGCCATGGTGTCATCATAGCTCACAGCAATCTGAAATTCTTGGGCTCAAGTGATTCTCTTGCCTCATTCAGCCTCCCAAGTAGCTGGGACTACAGATGCCTGCCATGACATTGGCTAGTTTATTATTTTTCTTTCTCTCTCTCTCATTTTTTTTTTTTTTTTTTTAGTAGAGATGGGGTCTTGCTTTTGTTCAGTCTGAGCTCAAGCAATTCACCCGCCTTGGCCTCCCACAGTGCTAGAATTACAGGCACGAGCCACCATGCCTGGCCCAGGATACAACCTCATATTAAATTGAGGAACATCTGTATTTGTCAAACAAACCAATCCTCATACCCAGCTTTGGAGGATGCCTTCTGTAGCCACCTCATCAGGCCTAGGTAAAGACTTCCGCTTCATAAACCGCACCTGTCACTGAACTCAGGCTATTCTACTGTTCCTAGTGCTGCCCCTGCAGCTCCTGTGGGTAAGAAGGGGGGAGCTGTAGAGGAGGGAGCGGATCATAGGGTGTGTGCTAGACTTGGAATGACCAACTTCGAACCTTGTGTACTAGGAACTCTGCACTTTGGAGCAATGTTCTTTATCTACTTAAGCTTTATTCTTTGTCTCTGCAGAATCCACATGGGGCTACTGTGAGGATTAACTGTGACTATTCAAGAAAAGATGCAGTACATGGGCCTTCTCAGGTTCTTACAAGTGCGTTGATATTGGTGTATTTTGCCTCATTCTTGCAACATCAGCATGTGGTCCCTGTGGGCGCTCATATGTTTATTAACATTTTATGAATGAAGGCTGAAGGTGTGATCCTTCCCTTTCATTTCCCACTGTCATCATCCCAGATGAGGCTTTTGGGTCCTCATGCCTGGCCTGTTGCAGACACCTGCAGTCACATCCCCTGGACATCATCAGATGAAGTCTTTGGCATCCCTGCTCCAAAGAGGGGCTCCTCCTGCTCAAAGCCAGTGTCTACACAATCAAATTTCCATTACTTGGTTTAGCAATACTGTCACAACCCAGTTCTCTAGTGTGCTATGGTCCAGCTGCTCCCCTCTGCGTGCCCCCTTCAGCCAGCCTGCCCCATCCCAACTGGAGAATTCCTTGAAGGCAACCTTCTCAAGACACCAGGTACCTTTGGGCCCCAATACATCCAAGGGATACAATATGCTCCCAAGAGTAACTCACTAATTAGGGCCCAGTTCTCGTCTAGGGAGTCTAGCAGTCTCTCTGAGGGGAGGAGGAGAGTGAGTCAATCCGCAGGGAGGCTGATATGCCCTTTCTTTTTTTTTTTTTTGTAGAGACAGAGTCTCACTCTACCGCCCTTGGGTAGAGTGCCGTGGCGTCACACGGCTCACAGCAACCTCTAACTCTCGGGCTTACGCGATTCTCTTGCCTCAGCCTCCCGAGTAGCTGGGACTACAGGCGCCCGCCACAACGCCCGGCTATTTTTTTTTTTTGTTGCAGTTTGGCCGGGGCCGGGTTTGAACCCACCACCCTCGGCATATGGGGCCGGCGCCCTACTCACTGAGCCACAGGCGCCGCCCCTGATATGCCCTTTCTTTGAGTACTACTCTTTTAAAACTAAAAATAAATTGAATCTTCTCTTCAAAGTCTTTTCTGATCACCACAATTAATTGCATTGCCTGGTCACTAAAAATGTCTCATCATAGTGAAACAGAGTTAATGGTTGGAAAAGTAGCTGCTTTTCCACTCTGGACTATGGAGGAGCATCCTGGCCATTAGATGTCCTTTACAAACCCGAGGCCTCACTATAGGCAAAAACAAGCCTTTGTCTCTCCCTCACACCCAGCACCCAGGGCTGTGTCTGACACACGGCCTGTAATAATGTTCAGTTGTGGGGGAAGGAAGAAGACAGAACAAACGAGCACCAATTGTCTACTGAGTATGGGGCCTGTGTGGGGTCCTCTGCATATGTTACCTAACTGTTGTAACAGCTCTGTAAGGAAGGTAATGGCATCATTTAGGGGTTAACTCAGTTTAGAGTTAACATACTGAGGCTTGGAGAGGCTAAATGACTTATGCCATCACACAGCTAATAGGGGACAGAGCCTGAATTCAATTCTGGTTTTATTTGACCCCAAAGTCCATGCTCTTTCCACTGTTACTGTGTTACAACCTGGGTAGGAGGCATGTCAGTCAGTCTGCCAGGAAACAGATGACATACTCAAGCAATAATCTGAGGCTGAGGGTAGTTGTTTTGTTTTGCTTTTCTTTGTTTTCTTTTCTTTTTTTTTTTTTTTTTGTAGAGACAGAGTCTCACTGTACCGCCCTCGGGTAGAGTGCCGTGGCGTCACACGGCTCACAGCAACCTCTAACTCCTGGGCTTCCGCGATTCTCTTGCCTCAGCCTCCCTAGTAGCTGGGACTACAGGCGCCCGCCACAACGCCCGGCTATTTTTTTTTGTTGTTGCAGTTTGACCAGGGCTGGGTTTGAACCCGCCATCCTTGGCATGTGGGGCCGGCGCCCTACTCGCTGAGCCACAGGCGCCGCCCTTTTCTTTGTTTTCTAAGACAGTCTTCACTATGTCACCAGGCTGGAGTGCAGTGGTGGGACCAAAACTTTCAACTCCTGGGCTCAATGGATCCTTCTGCCTCAGCCACCCAAACACCTGGGACCACAGGTGCATGTCACCATATTTTTCTGTAGAGACAGGGTCTTGTCATGTTGCCCAGATTGGTCTCAAACTTCTGGTCTCAACTGATCCTACCACCTCAACCCCCCCAAATGGTGGGACCATAGGTGTGAGCCACCACCCAGAGTTTTATAAGGGGCCTACTCTACAAGGCTAGGGCAGGGTACAGGAAAGTGCTCCAGGGATAGTGACACTCTGTCACACACACACATCCCCCCACCCTAGGCCTGAAGGGTCAGAGGAGGGAGTAGTTAGACACAGAGAGACGGAGCTATATGGACAGGGCTGCCTAAAGGAGGCTGTGACTTCTGGTTGAGGGAGGAGCCAGTCTGTGGTGTCCTTTCTGGGAGGAAGGAGAACAAGGGCTGTGTCTCCATCTCCTGCGGGAGCTTTCTGTTGCCCAAACCCAAAGCCTGCTGTGGTGCCCACAGGGATCAGCTATAGGCTGGAGAAGAGGTAAGTGGATATGCAAATGGAGGCAGCCAAATGAGACCCAAGAGATGTGTGGGTTCAGGACAGCAGGAGTGTGCTGTCTCTTCAGAGTGGAGCTGTCACCTTTTCCCCAGTGGGAACTGGCTCCAGGCTTTCAACCCACTCACAGCTCAGAGGCAGGGGTGTTCTTTGAAAATATCACCCAGAGCATGTCTCTCCCCTGCTTAAAACTATTCAGTGGCTTCCATTTAGGGTAAAATCTGAAGTCATCAAGCCACAAGGCCCTTAGACTTGGTCCCTGCCACCTTCATAGTTTCCTCTCAGGCCATGCCCCAGTGCCTAACCCTCTCCAGCCTCGCTTCTTTCCTGGAAGTTTCCAGAATACCCCATGCTCTTTCAACTTCAGGGTTGCCCCCACTACCTTCATGTAGTTTGTTTCCTCCGCTGAGAGGGGGTCAAAACACGCTTGCCACCACACGTGTGTGCACGATGAACCCTCACACACACTGCCCATCCATCCTGGGCTACTCTTACAGGCCACCCTCCCCCACTCTAAATGAGGTAGGTCCCTGGGGGCTACTTTCTTAGGGCACCAAGTACACTTGCCTTCAGCACATGTATTACAGTTCATAACAACACATTCATTTGTGAGATTAGTTGCTGACATCTGGCTTCCCCACCAGACTGTAGGCTCTAAGAGGGCAGACACTGTAATTTATTCTGCATTGCCACAGTGCTTAGCACACAGTCAACCCCTCATAAGTGCTTATTCAATGAATATTAAAGACACTGAATTTGAGTCCTGGCTCTACCAATCCCAACTGTAAACTGGGAGCATGCCATTGTACACTGTACTGAGTTCAGTTTCTTTTTAAATAACTTTTTATTATGCGCAATTTAAAACATCTGGCTGGAAAAAAAAAAAAAAAGAAAACCATCTGGCTGGGCCAGGCACTGTGGCTCACACCCATAACCCCAGCACTCTGGGTGGCCAAGGCAGGGGGGTGGATTGCCTGAGCTCAGGAGACCAGCCTGAGCAAGAGTGAGACCCTGTTTCTACTAAAAAATACTAAAAATAGAAACAACAACAACAGTTCGGCACCCGTAGCACAGTGGTTACTGCGGCAGCCACATACACCAAGGGTGGTGGGTTCGAAGCTGGCCCGGGCCAGCTAACCAACGACAACTGCAACAAAAAATAGCTGGGCGTTTTGGCCAGTGCCTGTAGTCCCAGCTACTTGGGAGGCTGAGGCAAGAGAATCACTGAAGCCCAAGTTTGAGATTGCTGTGAGATTGTGAGATTGCTGTGAGCTGTGAAGCCATAGCACTCTACCAAGTGTGACATAGTGAGACTCTGTCTCAAAATAAAAACAAGCTCGGTGCCTGTGGTTCAAGCAGCTAAGGCACCAGCCACATACACCTGAGCTGGTGGGTTCGAATCCAGCCCGGGCCCACCAAACAACAATGATGGCTGCAACCAAAAAAATAGCCGGACATTGTGTTGGGTGCCTGTGGTCCCAGCTACTTGGGAGGCTGAGGCAAAAGAATCGCTTTAAGCCCAGGAGTTTGAGGTTGCTGTGAGCTGTGATGCCACAGCAGTCTACCCTGGGTGACAGCTTGAGGCTCTGTCTCAAAAAATAAATAAATAAATAAAACAAAAAAATAATTAAACAGTAATTGGCGTGGCTCCTGTAGCTCAGCGGCTAGAGGGCCAACCACATACACCAGAGCTCGGGTTCAAATCCAGCCCGGGCCTGCCAAACAACAATGACAACTACAACCAAAAAATAGTCAGGCAATGTGGCAGTCCCAGCTACTTGGGAAGCTGAGGCAAGAGAATTGCTTAAGCCCAAGAGTTTGAGGTTGCTGTAAGCTGTGATGCCATGGCACTCTACCCTGGACAAGATAGTGAGACTCTGTCTTAATAGAAAAAAAAAAAAAGAAAGAAAGAAAGAAAAGAAAAGAAAGAAACAACAACAACAAAAATTAGTTGGGCATTGTGCCAGGCACCTGTAGTTTCAGCTACTTGGGAGACTGAGGCAAGAGGACTGCTAGAGCCCAAGAGTTTGAGGTTGCTGTGAGCTCTGATGCTATGGCACTATGCCCAGGGGAACAGAGTGAGACTCTGTCTCAAAAAAAAAAAAAAAAGAAATCTAGCTGGGCACAGTGGCCCAAGCCTGTAATCCTAGCACTCCCAGTCTGGGAGGCTGAGGCAGGAGGATTGCTTGAGCCCAGCTCTAAAGTATCCATTACCCAACTCAACATTGTAGGTTTGGTTTCTTTCTTTCTTTTTTTTTTTTTTTTGGTAGAGGCAGAGTCTTACTTTATCGCCCTCAGTAGAGTGCCGTGGCGTCACACAGCTCATAGGAACCTCCAACTTCTGGGCTTAGGCGATTCTCTTGCCTCAGCCTCCCGAGTAGCTGGGGCTATAGGCGTCCGCCACGACTAATTTTTTTTTTTTGTTGTTGTTGTTGCAGTTTGGCTGGGGCTGGACTTGAACCCACCACCCTCGGTATATGGGGCCAGCGCCCTACCCACTGAGCCACAGGCGCTGCCCAGGTTTGGTTTCTTTATCTGTAGGTAAGGAAGATTAGTGTGATTTTCAAACTTCTTTTTTTTTTTGAGACAAAATCTCACTCAGTTGCCCTGGGGTTGAGTGCCCTAGGGTCATAGCTCACAGCAACCTCATCCTCTTGGGCTCAAGTGATTCTCTTGCCTCAGCCTTCTGAGTAGCTGAGACTACAGGCAACCAACACAACACCCAGATATTTTTAGAGACAGGGTCTCGCTCTTGCTCAGGCAATCCACCCACCGTGGCCTCCTGGGGTGCTAGGATTACAGGCTTGAGCCAGTTCTCAGTCCCTATTTAAAAACTTTTTCTTTTCTTTCTTTCTTTTTTTTTTTTTTTTTTGTTTTGAGAGTTTGCTTTGTTGCCCAGGCTAAAGTACCTTGGTTATCAGCCTAGCTTATAGCAAACTCAGACTTCTGAGTTCGAGTAACCTTCCTGCCTCAGCCTCCCAGTAGCTGGAATTGCAGGAGCCTGCCACTACTCCCAGCTATGATTTTCAAACTCTTTTGATCATGGACCTCACTAAGAAATACATTTTAAATCAAGACTCCCACAAAATACATATGTAAAAAAAATCTAAAACAAAACGTTGCACAAAACAACTATTGTGCTTATATTCTTACTTTATCTAGTCTTAATTTTTATTTTTATTTTTTGAGACAGAGTCTCATTATGTATGTTGCCCTTGGTAGAGTGCCATAGCGTCACAGCTCACAGCAACCTCAAGTTCTTGGGCCTAAGCCTCCTGAGTAGCTGGGACTACAGGCACCCGCCACAACCCCCAGCTATCTTTTGGTTGCAGTTGTCATTGTTGTTTATCAGACCCAGGACAGGCTTGAACACACCAGCTTAGATGTTTGTGGCCGGCACCCTATTCCCTGAGCTACGGTCACTGAGCCTAGTCTTAATTTTTAAAAAGCTGGTTATGATCCACTAATTGACTTCCCTGGTGTGGAAAGAGCTTCTCTCCTCTACTTGTGTCTGTCTGGGAAAGTGTTAAGGGCTCCCCCTTTTCTTCAGAAGCACAGCTTGCAAGATGCTTCCTCCTAGTGGTTGTATCTGGGAACTGCTTGTGCCTTGCTTTGACCTGGCTCTTCCGAGATGTCAATTTTTGACTTGATAGAAATAAACTGAATTCAAGAATTCTGGGAGCCAAAGCAGATGGATTGCGTGAGCTCACAGGTTCGAGACTAGCTTGAGCAACAGTGAGATCCCGTCTCTAAAAACAGCTGGGCATTGTGGAGGGTGCCTGTAGTCCCAGCCACTTGGGAGACTGAGGCAAGAGAATCACTTGAGCCCAAGTGTTTGAGGTTGCTGTGAGCTATGATGCCACTGCACTGTAACGAGGGTGACAAAGTGAGACTCTGTCTCAAAAAAAAAAAAAAAGGAAAGAAAGAAAAGAAAAGAAATAAACTGAATTCAGTAAAAAGTCTTGAGTGCATGATCATGTCCCATTTATTCATTTTCGGTGTTGCTGCAATTGACAAGGGGGTTTGCTTCATAAAATCTTTTCCCAGGCTGATATCAACAAGAATTTTTCTAACACTTTCTTCTAGAATTTTTATCATTTCATGTCCTAAATTGCAATCTTTTATCCAGCAAGAGCCCTTTTCTTTCTTTTTTTTTGAGACAGAGCCTTGCCTGAGACAGAGCCTCAAGCTGTTGCACTGGGTAGAGGGCTGTGATGCTCACAGCAACCTCCAACTCCTGGGCTCAAGCCATTCTCCTATCTTCGCCTCCCAAGTAGCTGGGACTACAGGCTCCCACCACAACACCCGGCTATTTTTTGTTGCAGCTGTCATTGTTGTTTGGTGGGCCCAGGCTGGATTCGAACCTGCCAGCTCAGGTACATGTGGCTGGCATCTTAGCCGCTTGAGCCACAGGTGCCGAGCCAGGAGTCAATTTTTGTAAGTGGTGAGTGGTGCAGGTCCAGTTTCAGTTTTCTACATGTGGCTAACCAGTTCTCCCAGCACCATTTATTTATTTTTTATTTTTATTTTTATTTTTTTTTGTGGTTTTTGGCCAGGGCTAGGTTTGAACCCACCACCTCTGACATATGGGACCGGCGCCCTACTCCTTGAGCCACAGGCGCCACCCATCCCAGCACCATTTATTAAATAGGGATTCTTTTCCCCAGTGCATGCTTTGTTGGGTTTATCAAAGATCAGATGGCATTATGTGGCTGGTTCCATCTTTAGGTTCTCTATTCTATTCTATAGATCTATGTTTCTATTTTTGTGCCAGTACATGTGTACCACAGAGTACTATTCAGCCATAAAAAAGATGGAGACATCTTTTGTATTTACCTGGATGAAGCTGAAGAACATTCTTCTCAGTAAAGTATCGCAAAAATGGAAAAGCAAATATCCAGTGTACTTGATACTAATACGAGACCAATAGATAAATAACTACACACCCCCCCCCACCATGAGCACTGCTTGAGACAGAGAGAAAAAAAAAATTAAGTGGGAGGGAGGGGAGAAGAGGGAAAGGGAGAGAGGAAAGAGGAAAAGGAGAGGGGAGGCTGGAGGGAGATTGGTAATTTCTTACTAATGGGTATAATGTAACAGTATATATCATAACCCCCTGGGCGAAGTGCTGGCTCAATTAGAACTTGAACTTTACCCAACAAATGCAAAGAATGTAATCTAATTATGTGTATCCTCTTGTTAATCTGAAATTAAAAAAAGAAGAAAGTCCTGATTGCAGGTTCTGGGCTAGGCATCTGGAGAGCTGAAGTCCAAGATGATTTACATCTTAGACTCTAGGCTGGGCATAGTGGCTCATGCCTGTAATTCTAGCACTCTGGGAGGCTGAGGCTGGTGAACTGCTTGAGCTCAGGGGGTCGAGTCCAGCCCCCATCTCTACTAAAAATGGGAAAAAAAACTGAGGCAAGAAGATTGCTTGAGCCCAAGAATTGGAGGTTGCTGTGAGCTATGACATCAGAGCACTCTACCCAGGGTGACAGCTGGAGATTCTGTCTCGAAAAAAAAAAAAAAAAAGGCTCAGTGCCTGTTGCTCAATGTTTAGGGCACCAGCCACGTACACCAAGGTAGACAGGTTCAAACCCGGCCCAGGCCTGCTAAACAACAATGACAACTGCAACAAAAAAATAGCCGGGCCTTGTGGTGGGTGCCTGTAGTCCCACCTACTTGGGAGGCTGAGGCAAGAGAATCGCTTAAGCCCAAGAGTTTGAGGTTGTTGTGAGCTATGATGCCATGGCACTCTACTGAGGGTGACAAAGTACAACTCTGTCTCAAAAACAAACAAACAAAAAAGACCTAGTATAAAGAAATCCCGTTAATAATACACACACACATATAAATATTTTTTGAAATAGAGTTTCACTTTTTGCCCTCAGTAGAGTGCCCTGGTATCATAGCTTACAACAACCTCAAACTCTTGTTGTTTTTTTTTCCTTTTTTTTTGGCCGGGGCTGGGTTTGAACCCACCACCTCCAGCATATGGGACTGGGTGCCCTACTCCTTGAGCCACAGGCACCACCCTTTTTTTTCCTTTTTTAGAGACAGAGTCTTACTGTGTTACCCTCAGCAAAGTGCTGTGGCGTCACAGCTCATAGCAACCTCCAGCTCTTGGGCTTAAGTGATTCTCTTGCCTCAGCCTCCCAAGTAGTTGGGACTATAGGTGCCCACCACAACATCCGGCTATTATTTTTGTTGCAGTTTGGCCAGGGACGGGTTCGAACACTCCACCCTTGGTATATGGGGCTGGCACCCTACTCATTGAGCCATAGGTGCTGCCCAACCTCAAACTCTTGGGCTCAAGTGATCCCCTTGCCTCAGCCTCCCAACTGGCTGGGACAGGTGCCCACCAAAATGCCCAGCTAAGTATTTATTTATTTATTATTAAATCATAGCTGTGTACATTAATGCGATCATGGGGCACCATACACTGGTTTTATAGACCGTTTGACACATTTTCATCACTCTGGTTAACACAGCCTTCCTGGCATTTTCTTAGTTATTGTGTTAAGACATTTACATTCTACATTTACTAAGTTTCACATATACCCTTATAAGATGCACCGCAGGTGTAATCCCACCTGTCACCCTCCCTCCACCCACCTCCCCTCTCCCTCCCCTCCCTTTCCTCCTTCCCCCTATTCTTCCAGCTAAGTTTTTAGAGATGGGGCCTCACCCTTGCTCAGGCTGGTCTCAAACTCATGAGCTCAGGAAATCTACCTGCTTCGGCCTCCCACAGTGCTAGGATTACAGGCATGAGACACCACACCCTGCCTATATATATATTTTTTGAGACAGAGTTTTGCTCTATCACTCTAGGCTGGAGTACAGTGGCACTATCATAACTCACTGTAACCTTTAACTCCTGTTCTCAAGCAATCTTCCTACCTCAGTCTCCTGAGCAGCTGGGAGTACATGCATACACCACCATGGCTGGCTAACTAAAAAAATTTTTTTGTGAAGATGGTGCCTTGCTATGTTGCCCAGGCTAGTCTCAGACTCCTGGTCTCAAGTGATCCATTTCATCCTCCCAAAGTTGCTTTGAGTACAGGTGTGAGGCACAGTGTCTGGTTCCATTAATAATTTTTAACAATATCTTTAGATATATTGAGTTAATTAAATATATCATCACAATTAATTTGCCTTTATCTTTCCGACTTTTTTTTTTTTTTTTTTGAGACAGAATCTCACTTTGCTGCCCTTGGTAGAGTGTCATGGCGTCATAGGTCACAGCAACCTCAAACTTTTGGGCTCAGGCCATCCTCTTGCCTCAGCCTCCCCAGTAGCTGGGACTATAGGCGCCCACCACAACACCTGGCTATTTTTAGAGATGATGTCTTGCTCTGGTTCAGGTGGGTCTGGAACCTGTGAGCTTAGGCAATCCACCCGCCTTGGCCTCCCAGAGTGCTGGGATTACAGGTGCGAGCCACCTCGCCTGGTCTTTTCGACTTTTAAAAATTACTAGAAATTTTTACGGGCAGCGCCTGTGGCTCAGTCGGTAAAGCGCTGGCCCCAAATACCGAGGGTGGCGGGTTCAAACCCAGCCTCGGCTGAACTGCAACCAAAAAATAGCTGGGTGTTGTGGTGGGCGCCTGTAGTCCCAGCTACTCGGGAGGCTGAGGCAAGAGAATCGCTTAAGCCCAGGAGTTGGAGGTTGCTGTGAGCTGTGTGAGGCCACGGCACTCTACGGAGGGCCATAAAGTGAGACTCTGTCTCTAAAAAAAAAAAAAAAATTACTAGAAATTTTTATTTTATTTATTTATTTATTTATTTTTTGGTTTTTGGCCGGGGCTGGGTTTGAACCCGCCACCTCTGGCATATGGGACCAGCACCCTACTCCTTAGCCACAGGCGCCGCCCTACTAGAAATTTTTAAATTCCATACATGGCTCACATGATATCTCTATCTACAGTACAGCACTGGCAAGGCTAGAATTCCCTCTGATGTCCCTCTGTCCAGCCCCTCTCCCGCATCTTGTCCCTTTGCATTCTTTTTTTTTTTTTTTTTTTTTTGAGACAGAGTCCTTCCCTGTTGCACAGGCTAGAGTGCTCTGGCATCAGCCTCGCTCACAGCCATCTCAAACTCCTGGGTTCAAAGGATCCTCCTGCCTCAGACTCCTGAGTGGCTGGGACTATAGGTGCCACACCACCCAGCTATATTTTCTATTTTTAGTAGAAACAGTCTAGGTCTCAAACTCCTGAGCTCAAGTGATCCTCCCACCTCAGCCTCCCAGACTGCCCCTTTACATTATTGATGGAGGTGGAGGAAGCTGCTAGAATCCTCATTCAGACTGTGGTGAGGGTGGGGTATGAATTGGGGGTTAAGTCTTGGAGGCTACTTAGAGTGTGGTCCCAGATGGACATCATTACCTGGGGCTCATTAAAATGCAGGATCTCAACCTACTGAAGCAGAATCTGCATTTGAACAAGCTCCATCTACCTGCACATCAAAGTTTGAGAAGAAATCACCTATTAGACACCTATTAGACAAGTGGCCATATAGGTTCTGTTCTCCAGCTACTTTTCTTTGCTCAGGGACACTGGAAGCAAGGCCAGGGCTGAGAGTGAGGCTGCAGAAGAGGATTGGAGTTTGAAGGGTCTGGAGGAAATGTGTGTGGAGTAATTGCCTAGGATGAGGATTTTAGCATAAATGGACAAGGAAAACTGAAGTTTTTGTGAATTCCAAGAAAGATCAGTCAGAGCTATGACATGTGTTTCTCTTCTCCTTGAGCTGTGTGGGTGCAGAGCTGAGGTGTGCTGCTGAGAGCCTTAGGCAGAGCTGAGGGGGTGAACAAAGGGGTAATTGTGCTATTGGGATCTAAGCTGGTCAAAGAGGAAAGTGAGCATGTGAGGGATAAGAAAGAGCTATAAAAATTAATAGATTATTGGGCGGCGCCTGTGGCTCAGTGAGTAGGGCGCCGGCCCCATATGCTGAGGGTGGCGGGTTCGGACCCAGCCCCGGCCAAACTGCAACAGAAAAATAGCTGGGCCTTGTGGTGGGCGCCTGTAGTCCCAGCTGCTCGGGAGGCTGAGGCAAGAGAATCGCGTAAGCCCAAGAGTTAGAGGTTGCTGTGAGCCGTGTGACGCCACGGCACTCTACCCGAGGGCGGTACAGTGAGACTCTGTCTCTACAAAAAAAAAAAAAAAATTAATAGATTATTGATCCTGATGTGGTCTCAGAATTGTCAGAGTCAGAAACACAGAGCTGGAGAGATAGAAGATGGTGGTCAGAGTGCAGGGCTCTTGAAACTGAGATTATCAGGGAGTACAATTTATTGGTAAGGAGTTCTCAGGCTGCTGTTACCTTGGGCTGGGAATAAGAGAAGAGGAAGTGGTTGTTGGCTATTCTTGCGGTGTGGAATTGTTCATGCAAATGCAAGAACTATGAGGAATCGGGCGGCGCCTGTGGCTCAAGGAGTAAGGCGCTGGTCCCATATGCTGGAGGTGGCGGGTTCAAACTCAGCCCCAGCCAAAAACCACAAAAAAAAAAAAAAAAATTGCATTTTGGTGGCGCCTGTGGCTCAAGGAGTAGGGCGCCAGACCCATATGCCGGAGGTGGTGGGTTCAAACCCAGCCCCGGCCAAAAACCACAAAAAAAAAAAAAAAAAAAAAGAACTATGAGGAATAGTTTCCAGCCTAGGAGACAGGAGAGTGGGAGGATGAAGCCCAAGATGGAAGAGGTGCGGGCGCTGGAAGCTGGGAATCCTCCAATGAGTCTGACTGTCCGAAGTGCCAGGGCCCACGGCTGCACCAGGCAGGGTGTGAAGGCATCATTGCTGGAGCCTGGCCCTGCTGAGCACCCAGCAGATTCATCCCTGCAGGCCCTGTTTAGTCTGAAAAGGGTTTGTGTTCTCTGAGTGAATCACTGGGCTATCTCACTGACAACAATAACAATTGACAGTTTTAATTCTGCTCCAGGCACTTGACAACTGCTATTTTAATTTATTTATTAATTTTTTTCCCCCCCCGGCTGTGATGGCTCATGCCTGTAATCTTAGAACTCTAGGAGGCCCAGGCAGGTGGATTGCTTGGGCTCAGGAGTTCGAGACCAGCCTGAGCAACAGCAAGACCTCATCTCTACTAAAAATAGAAAAACTAAGTGGGTGCTGTGGCAGGTGTCTATAGTCCTAGCTACTTGGGAGGCTGAAGTGGGAGGATCATCTGAGCTTGGGAGTTGGAGACCAGCCTAAGCAAGAGCAAGACCCCATCTCTACTAAAAATGGAAAAACTAGGTGGGTGTGGTGTCAGGCATCTGTAGTCCTAGTTACCTGGGAGTGAGGCAAGAGGATCTCTTGAGCCCAGGAGTTAGAGGTTGCTATGAGCTATGATGCCATACTAGTGTGGGGCAACAGAGTGAGACTGTCTCAAAAAAAATTTTTTTTTAATTTGGCAGGTGGGTTGTTACACACTCCTTAGTGGATTCCAACTTCCAGGGCCACTGTCCTCATAAGTGCTGTATTTAATCCTTACAACAACCTCAAACCGCCTTTTGCAAATTAAAAGAGGTGCAAAGTGAGAGGGTAAGGGCCCCAAAAACTCTGTGAAAGAATGGGCCTAGCTAAAAATAATGACAAAAATTAGACATTGTCCATAATTGCTACTCTGGACTCACAAGGATGTAGACATAAAATTCTTAACTTTCTCCATAGATAACATCACCCTTGTGAAACTTAAGGCTAGTGTTTGAGACATCTTCCAGGCCCTGCATTCAGGAGGAAGAGCTGACCCAACCAGACCAGCGGCCCAAATAGAGGAACTGACTCATCTGGAATTGTAACCCCAGGAACTGAAGCCCCAAACTAGCCAATTAGCAAACCTAATTGCTTGATCCTTTGCCTGCCAAACTATCCTTAAAAACCCTTTTCCCCAAATTCTCAGGAGGCATATTTGAGAAATTCTTCCTGCTTCCAGGCTTAGCCTCCATGGAATTGCACCTTTTTTCAGCAGTAACATCGCTGTCCTTGTGTACTGGCTTCCTCTGGAGCAGCCTGCTGTGAACCCAGTTGGGTGGCAACAAATCCTATATTATTACCTCCCTTTTTATAGATAAAGGCACAAAGGCTCAGAGCAGTTAAGTAATATGCCCCAGGTCACACAGCCACTAAAGAGATCTGAATTAGGGCAGTGCCCGTAGCTCAGTGGGTAGGGCGTCAGCCACATACACCAACTCTGACGAGTTTGAACCCGGCAAAGGCCTGCTAAAACAACAATGACAACTGCAACAACAACAACAAAAATAGCTGGGCTTTGTAGTGGGCACCTGTAGTCCCAGCTACTTGGGAGGCTGAGGCAAGAGAATCACTTAAGTGTTAGGCCTAGACTAAGGTGGAAAAATACCAGTTAACTCCTGGCAAATTTCTGGGCTGCAAGCCCTCAACAGTCTAGTTCACTCCCAAGATAGATGGGAAAATACTCACTGACTTCTTGCTTGACTAACTCCCCTGAGAAATGGACTGGGAAGTACCAACTGTCCCTGAACTGCCCTTTGAGAAATACCAGGGGGTGAAAGTACTGAAACAAAGATGTATGGGTAACTAACCACAAAGTTCTGCTTCTGTACATTGCTTGCTAACCATCCTGGATGCACCTGGGCAGCCTGCGTGCCAACCAGGATGCAGACCAAGCCTTAAAAACCCGACCCCTTAAGCAGTTGGGGCTGCTCTCTGAACCCCTGTGTTGGGTGTGAGGCAGTTGCCCACCAGCTTTTATTTTTTTTTGGCCGGGGATGGGTTTGAACCCGCCACCTCTGGCATATGGGACGGGCGCCCTACTCCTTGAGCCACAGGCGCTGCCCATCCCGCCAGCTTTTAAATAAAGGCTAGCATGATGGTGTGCTCTTTGGGAATTCCTGGGCACAACATAAGCCCAAGAGTTTGACATTGCTGTGAGCTGTGATGCCACAGCTCTCTACCCAGGGCAACAACTTGATACTCTGTTTCTAAAAAAAAAAAAAAAAAAAAAAAAGGGAGAGAGAGATTTGAACTGGGATTCAAACCCAGGTTTGTCTAGCACCAAAGTTGACTGGTGCTGGCTGGTGATTCTCTGGAGGGTGTTTACACCTCCTGTCAATGGAAAAGCCATACTTTATTCTGAGCCAAATTTGAGGACCATGACCTGGAGCCACACCAAAGAAGATGTGAACAAGTGGACTTGTGGTGGTGGGGTTACAGTTTGGGAGACAATAATTACAGGTAAAATCACAAATCAATGTGTGGGATGCATACATTGGTTTAGCCCCAAGGGTGAGACATCTAAAAGGGGGCAGGCTTACAGGTTATAGGTGAGTTTAAAGAATCTTTAGTTGCCAGTTGGCTAAAAGAGTTAGGCTTTGTCTAATAGACCAGGAGTCAGCAAAAAGGAATGCTTGAATTAAGATAAGGGTAGACAAAGTACTGGACTCAAGTGGTTTGTTATGTATATTGGGACCTGCAGATATGTCTTGCATAGCCTTAAGCCTGTAAATGAGTCACAAAGGACATCTCTAAGAAGGGAGGGAGACATTATGAGGCATGTCTGATCATGTTTCTCATGACTAGCATCTCAGTTTTAGGGAATCCCCTTGGCCAAGACAGGATCCAGTCAGCCATTAGAGGGAGCCTTAACATTTTACTTTAGTCCACACTCTCCTGAAGATTCTGATTCACAGGACTAGAAACAGATATCCCCAAGGGAGTTGGCATGTTTCCACAAGCATCTCAGGTACTTTGGACGGTCAGGGAGATGGATCTCATTGCTGTGGCCATGCACGGTGGATGCCAGGCTGGTTCTCTGGCCAGGCTTCCTCACAGTGCAACCTATTTCTGGTTCTGGCAGAGTTTGAGTCACTATCAATACCAGTGCCCTTTTCATCCCTTTCACCGCCTTTCAGTTAGATGACTTCATCTGAGGCTTCCAAAGTCATAGGAGGTGCATAAAAGCAGCATGATGAGACCCACTTACTAGGAAAGAGATGGGCCCCAGGCCTCCTGGCCATTCCATCCAAAGCTGGAACCAAACTCTCACTGCCAGGACATCCGAATTCACCATTCTTCCCACTCCCTATTTCCTTAGGAAAGTGCTGAATAATGTCTCTGAACAAGGTCAATATTAGAGGGAGGAGCCCAAAGCTCTATTCTCTGCCTCCTCCATGCACCCGTCATTCCTGCCTAGAGCCTCCCCCAGCCCATCTTGGAGCATTAGAATGCCTTCAATTCTGCTGTACCCAGTCCTGAGGAAGAATGAGACTTTGTCCCTGCCCTCCAGTGGGGAGAAAAAGGCCTATTTACCTCAGGCTGGGTGAAATGCCTCCATTCAATAAATATAAGGTCTTCTGAAAGGCTGGGCATAGTGGCTTGAGTCTGTAATCCTGGCAGTTTGGGAGGCCGAGGTGGGTGAATTGGCTGAGCTCAGGAGTTTGAGATCAGTCTGAGCAAGAGTGAGGCACTGTCTTTACTAAAAATAGGAAAAAAAAAATACTTAGCTGGACATTGTGGCAGGCACCTGTAGTCCTAGCTACTTGGGAGGCTGAGGCAAGAGGATCACTTGAGCCCAAGAGTTTGAGGTTGCTGTGAGCTAAGATGCCATGGCATTCTATTCAGGGCCCCAGAATGAGATTCTACCTCAAAAAAGCCCCCAGAACAAAACAAAACAAAGCAAAAAAAAAAAAAAGTCCTCTCAAAAAAGCCTATTTCTTCTGAGAAAGTTAGTGATAAACGCTTGGGAGGAGGAACCCATTAAATGCTAAGAAATCAATTGAGCCCCAGGAGGAATCTGTAGGACCCATTAGTGGAGCCCTGGGGCTGTGCTGAAGAGCACACAGCAACAGAGAAAGTTGTCTGGATCCACAGATTCAACTAAGTTTTTTCTTCTGCTTCCACCCAGGACCAACCACTTCCAGGTTCCCACCACCCCCTCCAATCAATCACTGAGTTTTCTCTACTCCAGTCCTGAAATAAACTCCAGCTGATCTCTTTTATTCTCCACCCCTCTTTCTGCTGCCACTGACTTGACTTTCCTCCTAGGAGGCTTGTCAGAAAAATGCAAGGTGCTCGGGTAAATTTGAATTTCATATAAACAATGAATTTTTTTAGTGTAAATATTCTCAAATATTGTATGGGAGAAGGGACATATTTATACCAAAAAATTACTTGTTGTTTATCTGAAATTCCAGTTTAACTTTTAGTCTTGCATCTTTGTTTGCTGAAGCTGGAAGCTCTACCCCACAGCTGTTACCAAAGCCTTCCCCAGTCTCCCAACCTTTCTCAAGATGGCCGTTCTTTGGTTTTTCATTGCTCATGGGGTAAAATCTCCATTCCTGGGCGGCACCTGTGGCTCAGTGGGTAGGGCGCCAGCCCCATAGGCTGAGGGTGGCAGGTTCAAACCCAGCCCCGGCCAAAACTGCAAAAAAAAAAAAAAAAAAAAAAAAATCTCCATTCCTAGTTCCCTGCCTCCTTGCCCAGTCCTATTTCTTACCCTTGCTACCCACTGCATTCTCCCCACCCTCCATCCTGGCTTGCTGGGACAACAGGCCCTATCTCCTTTGCTTTAGACAGTGTTCTATCTGGAGCACATTCTCCTCTGCCCCTCCTCTGGGTAGGCTGATTCCTAATGCCTAACATTCAGGTGTCACCTCTTCTGAAGATCCTTCCCAAACTCTCATTCTACTCCCCACACTGGGTTAGTAGCTCCCTTCTCTTTGATCCCAAAGAACCAAGTGAATTTTTCTTTATCTCAACACTAGCCATCCTGTCAAAATTGTAATAATCTGGTCTTTTACCAGCTCCCTTGGATTGTGAGTTTCTGGAAAGCATGGGCTTGTTCTTCAGCTTTGTTATCTCTAGAACTAGAAGTTTCTGTCTGGTTGGCAAATAGTAGGGTAATTAATAATTTTACAGATAAGACCCTTGTCGGCCGGGCACAGTGGCTCATGCCTATAATCCTAGCACTCTGGGAGGCTGAGGCTGGTGGATTGCCTGAGCTCATAAGTTCAAGACCAACCTGAGCAAGAGTGAGCCCCTCATCTCTAAAAATAGCCAGCCATGGTGGTGGTCACCAATAGTCCCAGCTACTTGGGAGGCTGAGGCAAGAGAATCACTTGAGCCCACAGAGCCACTCTAAGCTATGATGCTATGGTATTCTACTGGGGGTGACAAAGTAAGAGTCTGTCTCAAAAAAAAAAAAAGACCCTTATAAAGAGGAGACATCATTTATTGAATGCATCTTGCCAGCTAAAGCTAAGCACTGTTGCTCTGGGCTGGGGAGGATGGAGGTCAGGAGTTTTTGGCCAGGGCTGGGTTTGAACCCACCACCTCCAGCATATGGGGCCAGCGCCCTACTCCTTTGAGCCACAGGCGCTGCCCAGGAGTTTTTTTTTTTGAGACACAGTCTCACTTTGTTGCCCTCAGTAGAGTGCTGTAGCGTCACAGCTCACAGGAACATCAAACTCTTGGGCTCAGCGATTCTCTTACCTCAACCTCCTGAGTAGCTGGGACTACAGGCATGTACCACAACACCCGACTATTTTTCCATATGAGGTCTTGCTCTGGCTTAGGCTGGTGTCGAACCCATGAGCTCAGGTAATCCACTGACCTCGGCCTTCCAAGTGCTAGGATTACAGGCATGAGTTACTGTGCCCAGCCTTTTTTTTTTTTGCAGTTTTTGGCCAGGGCTGGGTTTGAACCCGCCACCTCTGGCATTTGGAGCTGTGCCCTACTCCTTTGAGCCACAGGCACCACCTTTTTTTTTTTTTTTTTTTTGAGACAGAATCTCATTCTGTCATGCTGGGCAGAGTGCTGTGGTGTCACAGCTCATAGCAACCTCAAACTCTTGGGCTCAAGTAATTTTCTTGTCTTAGCCTCCCGAGTAGCTGAGATTACAGGTGCCTGCCAAAATGCCCACCTTGTTTTTTTTTCCTGTCTATTTTTAGTAGAGATGGGGTCTGGCTCTTGCTCAGGCTGGTCTCAAACTCCTGAGCTTCAGAGCAATCCACCCGTTTTGGCCTCCCAAAATGCTAGGATAACTGGTATGAGCCATGGGGCTGAAGTCAGGCCTTGGTGGTTGCTGGCTGGAAAATAAATCTCCTTGGAAACCATCCTGGCAGTTCTAGAAAGCAGAGAGTGCTTCTGGAAAAGGGGCCTCCTACCATCTGAATGTTGGTGTCCCCCAAGTCCATTTGTTGAAACTTAATCCTGGATGTGATAATTAAGAGGTGGTACCTTGAAGAGGTGAGTAGGTCATGAGGCTGAATAGGATTTGTGCTCTTAAGAATGAGGATGGACAGTCCCACAAACCCCATTCACAGTTGCATCGCCAACCTCCTTCCTTGGGTTTCTTCCCCTTGGCATGTAACCAGTGTCAAGTGTTTCCTGCCCCCACCACACACACAGCCTCTCCTCACTCTCGTTTTCCTCTCCAGGTGCCACTCCTGTTTCTCTCCTCCCATCACAGACAAACTTCCCTGGGGAGCTGTTCAACTCTGTGGGCTCCACTCCCTCACCTTCCATTTGGTTCCCACTCCCACCCTTCTCCATCTACCAAGGTCACCTCCCTGCGGTCAAACACCTGGGGAACTGCTGACCTCTTGGTAAAATCCATCAAGGTGATTAGGACCTCTCCTCTCTGCGAACATTCTGGCTTCAGAGATTCCCGCCTGTCCTGATTTTCCTCCCACCTGTCTAGATTTTTTCCCTCCTCTCTGCTCTCCCTCTTTCAGTATTAAGGTTCCCCAGGCCTCTCTCTCTAGCCTTGCTTCTGGGACAACCTCATCTACTCCGATGACTTCAGTGGGCTTTCCTATGCTAAACCTACTCCATCCGGGCATTTCCTCTGAACTCCAGAACCACACTCAGTTCCTAGGTCCTTCCTCCTGGAGCTCCTACAGGCACCACATGTAAAAAAAAAAAAAAAGAATGAGGCTGGAGTTAAGCCTGTTTCCTTCAGCCATGTCAGGATGTCTCCACTCACAGGTTGAGAACAGCTGCACTAGAAGATACCAGCATCTATGAAGCAGAGAGAGCCCTCACCACACACTTCATCTGCTAGTCTTAGATTTCCCAGCCTACAGAATTGTGAGCAATAAATTTTCTTATTTATAAATTACTCAGCTTAAGATATTTTTTGTTTAGCAGCCAAAATGGACTCAGACAATGAAAGTGTGGAGAACATGGAAGGCTGTCAGGAGATCTGGACAGATTTTCTAGGGCTGTGCATTTCACCTAGGGCTCTATTCCTCTAGCAAAGGAAAGACAGAAATTGAGCAGTGCTGTACTTGTTCTCATGAGCTCACACTTTGGGTGGAAACTTCCTAAAATGTCCCACAGGAACTGGAATTACACCGAAGGGTTGGGGTGGCCGAGGGAGCTAGCTCACCATAATGTCTACTACCCTCCTAAGTAACTGCTACTTTTACATTATATTTATCTATACAAATAAACATACATAGGGTGTATTTGTTGGGGAGGAACAATTTAACAACCTCCATTTTAATTGGTCTGAAACATATAAGCTTACTGTGCTTACTACAGTAAGCAAATTGCTTTCACTTATGCTCACTAAGCAAATGAATCTCCACTTAAATCCATGGGCCCCTCCTTTTAAAGCTTGCTCTATGAAAGAGCTGGACTGGCTAGTGGAGGTAATATAAATAAACACGGCTTAGTGATGAGTTTGGTGTTAGGAGGTGCTCAGGTAGTGCTCAGACTAGCTCAGCTCCATTAATTTCTGTGTTTTGTCCATTCAAAAAGGGAAAATGTCAACAAGCTGTGCAAGACATTCAGTGGTGGTAGCTGTTAGCACAAGATAAGCATTTTAAACATAGCCGTTCAACTACCTGCAGCCTAAAATAGTGGAAAGAACATAGACTTTGGAACCACATAAACTTGGGCAAGCTGATGTTTCAAAACTTTGCTAACCCTCCTTCTTCTTGGAACCACTACTGCCATTCTTCCCTGGGTGGCTACAAGGGTTGCAAAGGCTGGGGCTGGAGGTTGTCTGCTCACAGTATTAATCTACATTCAGTACAGAACTTCTGACTCTAGGAAAACACCTGCTTTCCTGGTGGAAGTAATTCCAAGCAGACAGAGATTCTAAATTTCATCTCCACATTTGCATGTTAAAAAAGTTCATTTAAGGCTGGGAACGCCTCTAATCCTAGCACTCTGGGAGGCCAAGGCGGGTGGATTGCCTGAGCTCACAGGTTCAAGACCAGCCAGATCAAGAGTGAGACACCACCACCCCCTACTAAAAATAGAAAAACTGGGCAGCTCAGTAGCTCCGTGGGTAGGGCACCGACCACATACACCAAGGCTGGCAGGTTCAAACCCCACCAGGCCAGCTAAAACAATGGCAACAAAAAAATAGCCAGGGCTCAGCACCTGTGGCTCAAGTGGCTAAGGCGACAGCCACATACACCTGAGCTCGCGGGTTTCAATCCAGCCCAGCGCCAAACAACAATGATGGCTGCAACCAAAAATAGCCGGCGTTGTGGCAGGCACCTGTGGTCCCAGCTACTTGGGAGGCAGACGCAGAGAATTGCTTTAGCCCAGGAGTTGGAGGTTGCTGTGAGCTGTGACGCTATAGTACTCTACCCAGGGCGCCGCTTGAGAGTCTGTCTCCAGAGAAAAAAAAAAAAATAGCCGGGTATTGTGGCAGGCACATGTAGTCCCAGCTACTGGGGAGGCTGAGGCAAGAGAATTGCTTAGGCCAAGAATTTGAGGTTGCTGTGAGCTGTTATGTCACTGCACTCTACTGAGGGTGACAAAGTGAGACTCTGTCTCACAACTAAACTAAACTGAAATAAAATAAAATTAGAAAAACTGAGGCAAGAGGATCGCTTGAGCCCAAGAGTTGGAGGTTGCTGTGAGCTGTGACACGACAGCACTCTACTCAGGGCGACAGCTTGAGACTTTGTCTCAAACAAAACAAAACAAAGTTCATTTAGCTTAAAAGCACAGACTTGACAGGGATATTCATGTCGGATTTGTTTGTAAAACTGGGAAACAAATGTCCTCTAGTAGGAAAACTGATTTACTAAATTGGCATAACAACGTGATGAAATACTCTGCAGCTTTAAAACTATGCTTTTAAAGACTGCTGAGTGACAAGAAAAATGTTCATGATAAAATGTTAACATTAAAGCAGTAAACAAAACATCACACAATATGACCTCACTCTAGAAAACAAGTAAAATATATAGATAAATATAATAGGCGTAGAAGCACCCCCAAACAAGAGATTACCTCTGGGAGTTGGGACGGGTAGAAAAAGTTATTTTCTTTCCTATCAATAATCCTGTATTGCTTTTAGATCCGAGAATAACCACCACCGTTATTGGTAAGCTGTCGTCGGGGCAGCCGGAGGCCCCGCGGACCCGGACGGACCCCTGCGCCCCCTGGCGGCGCCCCGAGGCCCCGCCCCACGGGGCCGGCGCGACGGGGCGGGGCGCGGAGACCCAACCCAGCCTACCCCAGCCCAGCTCAGCCCAGGCAGGACTCGCAATACCTGGACGCCCGGAACACTCCGTCGGGAACCGCGCAGGCAAGCTGGGGGTCTTGGGCCGGCGGAATTGGGGACTATGGGCCAGCGGGGACTGGGCCAGGGTTGCGGTGACGCCAGGCCGGGGCCCTCAAACTTTCTCGGAGCGCGGGGCTGGCCGGGCCAGCTCCCGGGACTTAGCTTCTGGCGGGCCTGCCCGGGCCCAAGGTGCTGGCGCCTGAATGAGGATCTCTCGCCGACCGCTGGGAGGGAGTTTCGCTTTCCTTGTGCGCCACGGGGCGGACACGCGTGTGGCACCTGGTTAGCCTTGGGAGCTGAGCTGCGTGTTGTGGGCACCAGTGAGTGGGCCAGGGTCTAGGGGTATCCTGGAGCGAGTGGACTGCCTTTCGCTGGGTGTGTCCACCATGCCAGCCCCAGAATTGCCAGCTGTGTGTGGGATGGGGATTTTCATGGTCCTCATTGGTGGGAAGAGTTAAAGGAGACAGTCCAGGGCCTGGCACCGACCCCAGTTTGCCCCAGCATGCCGTGGCACCAGTCTCAGTGTAGACAGGTGAATATTTAAGGGTTGGGGAATTGCTGGTTCTTAAATTGGAGTTGGGGGTGGAAGCCAATGAGCAGCCTAAGTATTTGGGTGGAGAAGTAGCCACCCCTGTCACCATGACTTTGCTTTTGGTTGGTCGTCAGTCTTGCTTCCAGCCACTGCTTCCTGGGCTGGGTTCAGAAATCTGCAGGGAAACGCTCGCCTCCTGGTGACCTCTTTGGGTAAGAGTAAAAATAAAGCAGGGAAATGGGGAAAAGCAAAACAAGTGGAGAAGACAGGGCAGGAATCAAGGAACAGTGGGAGGAAGTACAAGGCAGCTGCTGGGAGGCTTGGCCCTGACCTTGTGGGCTCTGCACCAATTCTTGTTTATGGGATCTGCAGTCTCCTCACTCCACTGTGGCCTCTGTATGGTACCCAGGGGGTTGGGTTTCTGCCTGAGCACCCTGGATGAGAGATAGGTGGTGGTGGTAGGGGTAGGCTTGGGAATGGGGGTCAGAGCTAGATGTCTTAGAAGGGGCCCTCAGGTGTCCAGTTCTCTGGGCTCTAAAATATTCATCTCATTGGTGAGCTTTGGTTTCACTGGTGAGCTTTTGGTGCCTTTGGCCTGGCCAGTGATGGCAGGAGAGCCAGGTGCTGTTGGGGCAAAGGGGGAGCCATACTTTTCCTGTCTATCCTGTCATGAGGACACAGAAAACTGGTTTATAGCTTAGAAAGAAGTGGCAGGATGTTGGGGTGCTGACTTCTTCCATTTTCTTGTGCCATGACCTCAAAGCCACACTTGTAAAAATGAGCATGTCAGAGAGGTAATGACAGGTTAAACTCTAAATGTCAGAAGAACCTCATGTCATGAGCTGGGGTAATAGCCACCTTGGCTCAGGCTCCTCCCATGAGAATGGGCGCCTCTGTCAGAAACCATCTGCCTCAGAGTACCTCCAACCCCGAAACTTCTCATCCTGTCCCCTTCAGACAAAGCAGAGGCCACAGAGAAGGACACAAGTATTTGTGTTTTCAGAGGGCTGAACTGAGAGGACCAGAGAGGGGAAGCTCATACAAGTCTCTGGGAAGAAGTTCTAACTCTATGGGTGACCATGGATAGGGCTTTCTGGATGTATTCTGTTGGTAATGCTATGGAAGGGATGACCTTGGCAGAATCTTCCAACCCTAAAATTCTGGGACTCTAGGCAAAAGCCTGAGTCTTGTTTTGAAGTAGAAAAGAAGTCCTTTTTTTGCTGGGCGCGGTGGCTCACGCCTGTAATACTAACACTTTGGGAGGCGAGGCAGGTGGATCGCATGAGCTCAGGAGTTCAACACCAACCTGAGCAAGAGTGAAACCCCATCTCTACTAAAAATAGAAAATCTCTACTAAAAATAGAAAAAACTAGTCTGGTGTTGTGGCCAGGCACAAGCTCCCAGCAGCTGCCTTGTACTTCCTCCCACTGTTCCTTGATTCCTGCCCCGTCTTCTACACTTGCTTTGCTTTTCCCCATTTCCCTGCTTTGTTCTTACTCTGACCCAAAGAGGTCACCAGGAGGATGGCATTTCCCTGCAGATTTCTGAACCCAGCTACTTAGGAGACTGAGACAAGAGGATTGCTTGAGCCCAAGGGTTTGAAGTTGCTGTGTGCTATGATGCCATGGCGCTCTACCTAGGATGGCAGATTGAGACTTTGTCTCAAAAAAAAAAAAAAGAAATCCTTTCCGTTCTAATAGAGTCAGTACCCTACCCACCCAAAACAAACAAACCAACAAACAAACCCAGTAGTCCTCAGGCAAACCACAGTGGTGAGCCCTTAGAGGGTTCTCAATACATTGGTCAGGGAGGAAGACAGTAATGATTTATTTGTACTTCTCCATTACACAGAGGTGATGTTAGGGGATGCCAGTTTCCTGGTTATATGCTAGCTGGCATGTCCCCCAACCTTCAGCAGTAAATCCCACCATAGAGGTTAGAATAGCAGCTGTCTGGAACAGGGGGTGAGGGGAGGACTCTTGAAGAGGATCCTGGCACTGAGATGACTCCCCGAGAGTGAGAGGGCATGCCTGGTACTTAATGCAACTGCTCTGAGGGGCAGGCTCTCTATAAGCACAGGGGGTTTAAGACAGGCAGAGGTTTGGGTCTGTGTCCCACAGAGTATTCATAGGTCTGCCTTGATAAAAGCTTAAGGAAGTTTGAAGGAACACTTGTTTAAACAAAGTTGAACAGGTTTGACCTCCCTGAGGCGTAATGTGGCAGTGTGCCTTGTGAATTTCCAGAAGGGGATATGGACTGTTTCTTGGGTTCCTCTGTTTCCAGAGCTTATCTGTTAATGTCTCATGGGGTGTGATGGTCTGGGGAAATTACTGGTTAGGTGATTCTGTCTCTCTGCTTTCTCATTCCAGTAAACTGGTCCCTATTCCTTTCTCTCATGGGGGCTGATTTAGGGATAAGAGGAGGCCAAGGGGGTCATTTGCCTGGATTCCCATAGCTAGTTAATGATCCCAGGTCTCTTGACTTCCTGTCTCATACTTTTTCTTTTCTATAGTTTCTCTGTAGGCTCTGGGGTAACTGAGCAACCAGGGAGGAGCTGGCAAGGCACCACAGGGTGTTATGGGGGCAGTTTGGGAGGAGAGGGAGTTATGGCCGTGCCGACTTCCAGAACATGCCATGTGTTTCTGTCTCTGTGGATATTCTCTAGACCAGTTGAACATCAGTAGTGACCCCTGGTGTAGATTGTTTAGAGGTATGTCATCCTGTTAGGCAGTTCATTCAGAATCAGACACTGTCAGAGTTAGAATGGCCTTTTTTCAGTTCAGGGTACTCCTCTGAAAAACTGAGTCCAGGGATATGAAGTAGTCTACTGTGACTCATGTCCCACAAGGGAGTCAGTATCAAAGTGGGCACAAAAACTCAGGTCCCTGCCTCCTAACCCAGGCTCAGGCATCATCAACTTTTCACAGGCAAAAGGAATTGTCATCAATACCACATGCGCTCAGCCCCCTTCTGCCATTTTGTTCTCTACTACCTCACCCACACCAGGTGCTGCCCATTCACACAGGTGACTGGCAGGGTTGTCTCCAGCCAGATGTAAACCAAAGGGGTGAACTTTAAATCAGACATCAGATCTGGGTTTGGACGCATATCAGTGGGACCTTAGATCAGTTTTTTTCTGAATTTCAGTTGAAATTTTAGTTTTCCCTGAATCTCATCTACAGAGTGGGGGTAAGAGTATCTACCTCATAGGGCTGTTGTGAGGCTCAGATGTGCCTTAGTGACTACAGGTTGAGTATCCCTTATCCAGAACGCTTGGGACCAGAAGTGTCTTGGATTTTGAATTTTTTCAGATTTTAGAATATTTGCTTTATACTTTAGGGTTGAGCAGTATAATGCAAATATTCTAAATCTGCTCATTGGAGCATTTCTTTTGAGTGTTATGTCAGGGCTCAAAAATTTTTGGATTTTGGAGCATTTTGGATTAGAGATACTCAACCTATATCTAGTTAGTTGCTTAGTTAAGTACTTCTAGTAGGTACTCTAAGTAGTTCATTTCCTTCCCTGCCCACCTCCAATTCTCTACTAGGGGTTGTTAATTATCTGAATTCCTCTGCTTCTTTCCCTTCTAGATCTTGAAGTTCAACTGAAAAGAAACATAAAGAAGGAGGTGGATAGGGCCTATGTTTTAGAATTGGCAACTGCCTGCCAATTAATGGCTTCCTTTTCCTTATCTGCATTCCCACCCTGACTTGGCTGGGAAATCACTAGAGAACTGGGGGAATGGTGGCTTATTCTGGCTCCTCCTTAGGGTTGTGTGTGCTTGTGTCTGTTACCTAGTTCTCAGTGAGTGGGCGAGGCTGGGAAGGGAAGTTCCAAACCCATGACCAAGAGGCTCTGGGGTGGAGCAGGAACTTTCTTGGGTCTGGGGTTTCCTTGTCTGTTAAATGACCACATAATTCCCAAGTCCATTCCAGCTCTGATATTTCAGTTTTTAGATCCCTTCAGTTTTATCCTCTTAATCCTAGAGGCCAGGCCACTGAAGGATATTAAGTTTGCTCCCTGCCACTTCTGGGCCCCCCTGGTTCAAAATCAGGCCTAGTGACTTGCCCAGACATTCCTGGATATATCTTTTTACTCCTCTGCCCTCATGTGCTGGGGTATGAGGGTAAAGTATTTTCTTGGGGGGCAGTTGGGTAAAGGAAAAGGGAGGGAAATGTCAGAGAGATCCGGCACAGTGGCAGAGCTGTGCCCCTGTGCTGCTGGGTGGGGTTTCCTGAGATGTGCACTGAGCTATTCTTTCCATTCTGGCTCTGGGCGTCTGTCCCTGGCAGGGAGAGGGCAGGCTGCCTGGACCAGTCAGCTGCTCCTTTCCATCCCTCCTTCCAACACACACCCCCTTGGGCTGTAACTCCAGTAGCTCAGGCCTCCTCTACAGATTCCAGAGCTTTAACCCTGCAGATGCCCCCAGGAGAAGGCTGGGAGCAGGTTACCACACTGGGACCGGTGCCAGAGTAGGAGATGCTTCTTACCCCTGCATCTGAAAACCTTGGTACCTTACAAGTCCTGCTGCCACCATGGCTGGGTCTCATGTCCTGCAGGATAAATTAGGGGCTCTGTTTCCTTCCTGACAGGGGCTGGGGCCATGAGAGAAACAAACTGAGATCTGTAAGAGACAAGGAAGGCCAGGGGCCAAATGCTGTGAGGAGAGGAACAGTGACCTGGAGATTCGGGCTGCTGCAGACATAGTGGGCTTGTTGCCTGCTGCTGGAGTTTGTTTCAGTGGAAGATGAATGCCTATGGTATTTCAGGAAAATTCAAGTTTCTTTTTTTTTTTTTTTTGTAGAGACAGAGTCTCACTTTATGGACCTCGGTAGAGTGCCATGACGTCACACGGCTCACAGCAACCTCTAACTCTTGGGCTTACGCGATTCTCTTGCCTCAGCCTCCCAAGTAGCTGGGACTACAGGCGCCTGCCACAACTCCCGGCTATTTTTTGGTTGCAGTTTGGCCGGGCCTGGGTTTGAACCCACCACCCTCAGCATATGGGGCCGGTGCCCTACTCACTGAGCCACAGGCGCCGCCGAAAATTCAAGTTTCTAATGGCCTTTTTAGCCCATGGAGACTGTGAGCACCAGCAGAACCCCAAAGCCCTGATGTCTGGTCTTTGGGGCATCATACTTACCCTGTCAGTCTTGTGACCTCCTTGCCCTTTGCCCTTGTTCCTTCTATTCTCCTTTCTTCTCTAGACCCCACCCTTAGACATAGCTAGGAGAATAAACCCGGCCACTTCTTCCTTTCCCTGCTACCTAGACAGACAGCAGCCCCAAACTGCATCCCTACTTGAGGCCTTGATGATACGAGGTGGCCAGGGCCCTCATGTAGGTCACAGGGAACCTGGGAGCAGGCTACAAAGCTGGCACGCCTCGCAGCTTGGGCCCCAGGGGTTCCTGCAGTCTAATAGTGTTCTTGGCACTGCTTAGAGGCGAGTGTGGCTGAGTTTAGAAACTCCCCCGATAGGCACTAATGCTAGGGATTTCCTCTCTACACCCAGGTGTTTCTACACCAGAGAGCTAGGATCTAGTCCTGGCCCCAGAATTAGCTTTGTGACCAATGATAGATCACTCTGCCTCTCTGCTCTGACTAGTTGGTAAAGTGTGGGCTTGGCTTGCCTTGGATGAGTGGGTTTCCTTTCAGCTCTGACCTTTATGAATCTGTATCCCTGGACTACCCTCTTCTCCTTATGCTGTGGGACTGGGCTTGAGCCCCGTGGCATTGTAGAGGGACTGAATGGTTGGCGTTCATTTACTGTGTAAGGCTTCTGTCATCACAAGAGGGTTTTAGGTGGGGTGCTCTGGTGGAAGTGATGAGAAGCTTGGAAGGACAGAGTGCCCCAGTGAGAGATTAGGAGCAGGGCTTGGGACCCAGTTTTGGGCCCAGCCTTGACTTCATCCCACCCTAGCTAGGCAGCCTTGGCCAAGTGACTTCATTCTTCTAAACCTTAATTTCTTCATTTGTAAATTGACATAATAACAACAGTACTCACCCAGCTGGACTATTGTAAGAATTTAATGAAATAATAACTGAAAATAGCTGGGTGGTGCCTGTGGCTCAGTGGGTATGGGGTCGGCCCCATTTACCTAGGGTGGCAGGTTCAAACCCGGCCCCGGCCAAACTGCAACAAAAAAATAGCCAGGCGTTGTGGCGGGCACCTGTAGTCCCAGCTACTCAGGAGGCTGAGGCAAGAGAATCGCCTAAGCCCAAGAGCTGGAGGTTGCTGTGATCTGTGATGCCATGGCACTCTACTGAGGGCGACAAAGTGAGACTCTGTCTCTAAAAAAAAAAAACAAAACAAACCCCCCCCCCCAAACTGAAAATAGCCCATATTTAACCTTGCTTATCAGGGCTTAGCTATCATTCTCAGTGTCCTGTGTGTATTTTTTAATTTAACTTTTATAAGAAGTCTGTGTGGGGGGGACTATTACTAGTGGTAAGCCCATTTTCTGGGTGAAGAAACTGAGGCATGGGGAGGTTAAGTAGTCGATGGTGGTCTCTGGTGTGGACAGGCTGGGGGCTGAGGCCCCCAGAGAACTGGAGTGGGACCTTTTGTGTTCCTAGCAGGCAGCAGGCCTAGTGGAGAATTTCTCTGAAACTACACATGTGAAGGGGAGTTCAGGAGGGCATCTCTGTTGAGTCAGCAGCTTGTGGGAAAGGACTAGAACCCCAGAGTCCTAGTGGCCCACCCATACTGATCCTTCTCTTCTTGAGTCACGTGTCACCCTTAGTCTGGAAAAGGACCTATCTTCCCTGAATGGCTCAGGGGCCATTAGGGAAGGAGGGGCAGCTGTCTAGCCAAAGGGCAGGCCCTGCAGAGCTGAATTCCCAGGATCATAGTCTGTTGTCAGAGCTGGCAGTGGACTCAGAAATCACCTGACTTGCCCCACCCCATTTCACAGAGGTGCACCCTGAGAAGGTGAAGGGATAGGTCACAGTAACGTCTTGGTTTGGTGGCCCACAATGGCCATTCCTGCCAGTGCCTCTTGTGTTGTGTTCAGCCAGCCACCTGTATACTGCCTGCCTGATAGTGGCTGTCAGATGGGCCTGGGGTGCTGAACTGATGGCAATAATGACAGACATCCCTACTCCAAAGGTGACCTGCCCCACATTCCTACCTACAAATAGGACCCCATTCTTTTTGTGAAGCCAAAAGTGTGTGTTTTTTTTTTGTAGAGACAGAGTCTCACTTTATGGCCCTCGGTAGAGTGCCGTGGCCTCACACAGCTCACAGCAACCTCCAACTCCTGGGCTCAAGCGATTCTCCTGCCTCAGCCTCCCGAGTAGCTGGGACTACAGGCGCCCGCCACAACGCCCGGCTATTTTTTGGTTGCAGTTCAGCCGGGGCCGGGCTTGAACCCGCCACCCTCGGCATATGGGGCTGGCGCCTTACCGACTGAGCCACAGGCGCCGCCCCCAAAAGTGTGTTTTCAAAGGGGGCAGGTAGAGGGGTCAGGGAGGGGGAGCCTCTTGCTCTAGGGGAGGAGAAGGCCCGGCTTCTTTGTCTTTTTTCTTTTACCCTATTAAAGGGATTCACATTGTACACCTACTTATGATTGTCTTCCTATGTTTACATAAGTGAAAACATTTCCCAAAACAGTTCATATCTCTGCATCTTAAACTTCCATTACTCTCCCTGTTGCCCTTCCCTTGTTCTCTTGCTCTGCGTTTCCTCAGGGTGTGCAGTGACAATCCTCTGCCCCTCTCCTGGTGTCCTGGCTTGCCTCCTCACATCCTCACTGTAGGGAAGGCCTTTCTTTCCCTCCCTTCCTCTTTTCTTCCTTCCTTCCTTCCTTCCCTTCCCTTCCCTTCCTTTCCTTCCTTCCTTTCCTTTTCTTCCTTTCCTTCCCTTCCTTTCCTTTTCTTCCTTTCCTTCCTTCCTTCCCTCCCTTCCCTTCCTTTCCTTCCTTTCCTTCCTTTCCTTCCCTTCCTTCCCTTCCTTCCCTTCCTTTCCTTCCCTTCCTTCCTTTCCTTTCCTTCCTTCCCTTCCTTCCCTTCCCTTCCTTTCTTTCCTTTCCTTTCTTTCCTTTCCTTCCTTCCTTTCCTTCCCTTCCTTCCCTTCCCTTCCTTCCTTTCCTTTCCTTCCCTTCCCTTCCCTTCCTTTCCTTTCCTTCATTTCCTTCCTTCCTTTCCTTCCCTTCCTTCCCTTCCTTCCTTTCTTTCCTTCCCTTCCTTCCCTTCCCTTCCTTTCCTTCCCTTCCTTCCCTTCCCTTCCTTCCCTTCCTTTCCTTCCTTCCCTTCCTTTCCTTCCTTTTCTTTCCTTCCTTTCCTTCCTTCCCTTCCCTTTCCTTCATTCCCTTCCCTTTCCTTCCTTCCCTTCCCTTTCCTTCCTTCCTTTCTTTCCTTTCCTTCCTTCCTTTCCTTCCCTTCCTTCCCTTCCCTTCCTTCCCTTCCCTTCCTTCCCTTCCTTTCCTTCCCTTCCTTTCCTTCCTTCCCTTCTTTCCCTTCCCTTCCCTTCCCTTCCTTTCCTTCCCTTCCCTTCCTTTCCTTCCCTTCCCTTTTTTTCCTTTCCTTCCTTTCCTTCCCATCCCTTCCTTTCCTTCCTTCCTTCCCTTCCCTTCCCTTCCTTTCCTTCCCTTCCCTTCCTTTCCTTTCCTTCCTTCCTTTCCTTCCCTTCCCTTCCTTTCCTTTCCTTCCCTTCCCTTCCTTTCCTTCCCTTCCTTTCCTTTCCTTCCTTTCCTTCCTTCCTTTCCTCCCTTCCCTTCCTTTCCTTCCCTTCCTTTCCTTTCCTTCCTTTCCTTCCTTCCTTTCCTTCCCTTCCCTTCCTTTCCTTCCCTTCCTTTCCTTTCCTTCCTTCCTTTCCTTCCTTCCTTTCCTTCCTTCCCTTCTTTCCCTTCCCTTCCCTTCCCTTCCTTTCTTTCCTTTCCTTCCTTCCTTCCCTTCCTTTCCTTCCTTCCCTTTCCTTCCTTCCCTTTCCTTCCTTTCCTTTCCTTCCTTTCCTTCCTTCCCTTCCTTCCCTTCCCTTTTTTTCCTTTCCTTCCTTTCCTTTCCTTCCTTTCCTTCCCTTCCCTTCCTTTCCTTTCCTTCCTTCCTTTCCTTCCTTTCCTTCCCTTCCCTTCCTTTCCTTTCCTTCCTTCCTTTCCTTCCCTTCCCTTCCTTTCCTTCCTTTCCTTTCCTTCCTTTCCTTCCTTCCTTTCCTTCCCTTCCCTTCCTTTCCTTCCCTTCCTTTCCTTCCTTTCCTTTCCTTCCTTTCCTTCCTTCCTTTCCTTCCCTTCCCTTCCTTTCCTTTCCTTCCTTTCCTTCCCTTCCCTTCCCTTCCTTTCCTTCCCTTCCCTTCCCTTCCTTTCCTTCCTTCCCTTCCCTTCCCTTCCCTTTCCTTCCTTTCCTTCCCTTCCCTTCCCTTCCTTTCCTTCCTTTCCTTCCCTTCCTTCCTTTCCTTCCTTCCTTTCCTTTCCTTCCTTTCCTTCCTTCCTTTCCTTTCCTTCCTTTCCTTCCTTCCTTCCTTTCCTTCCTTCCTTTCCTTTCCTTCCTTTCCTTCCTTTCCTTCCCTTCCTTCCTTTCCTTCCTTCCTTTCCTTTCCTTCCTTTCCTTCCTTCCTTTCCTTTCCTTCCTTTCCTTCCTTCCTTCCTTTCCTTCCTTCCTTTCCTTTCCTTCCTTTCCTTCCTTTCCTTCCCTTCCTTCCTTTCCTTCCTTCCTTTCCTTTCCTTCCTTTCCTTCCCTTCCTTCCTTTCCTTCCTTCCTTTCCTTTCCTTCCTTTCCTTCCTTCCTTTCCTTTCCTTCCTTTCCTTCCTTCCTTCCTTTCCTTCCTTCCTTTCCTTTCCTTCCTTTCCTTCCTTTCCTTCCCTTCCTTCCTTTCCTTCCTTCCTTCCTTTCCTTCCTTCCTTTCCTTTCCTTCCTTTCCTTCCTTTCCTTCCCTTCCTTCCTTTCCTTCCTTCCTTTCCTTTCCTTCCTTCCTTTCCTTCCTTCCTTTCCTTCCCTTCCTTTCCTTCCTTTCCTTCCCTTCCTTCCTTTCCTTCCTTCCTTTCCTTTCCTTCCTTTCCTTCCTTCCTTTCCTTTCCTTCCTTTCCTTTCCTTCCTTTCCTTCCTTCCTTCCTTTCCTTCCCTTCCCTTCCCTTCCCTTCCCTTCCCTTCCCTTCCCTTCCTTTCCTTCCCTTCCTTCCTTTCCTTCCTTCCTTTCCTTTCCTTCCTTCCTTTCCCTCCTTTCCTCTCCCACCCTGGGTAGAGTGCTGTGGTGTCATCCTAGCTCACAGCAGCCTCAACTCTTGAGCTTGAGCAATCCTCCTGTCTTAGCCCCTCAAGTAGGACTACAGGTGTGTGCCACAATGCCCAACTAGCTTTTTCTTTTTCTTTTTTTTTTTTTTTTTGTAGAGACAGAGTCTCACTTTATGGCCCTCGGTAGAATGCCATGGCATCACACAGCTCACAGCAACCTCCAACTCCTGGGCTTAAGCGATTCCCTTGCCTCAGCCTCCCGAGTAGCTGGGGACTACATGCGGCCACCACAATGCCCAGCTATTTTTTTTTTTTTTTTTTGGTTGCAGTTCAGCTGGGGCTGGGTTTGAACCTGCCACCCTCGGTATATGGGGCCGGCGCCTTACCGACTGAGCCATAGGCACTGCCCAGCTTTTTCTATTTTTAGTCAAGATGGTGTCTCACTCTTACTTAGGGTTGTCTTGAACGCCTGAGCTGAGGCAATCCACCTGCCTCAGCCTCCAGAGTGCTAGGATTACAGGCCATGCCCACCATGCCCAGCTGGGAAGGCTTTTCTTATTTTCTGACCTGACATTCTTGTTGTTTGGCAGGCCCGAGCTGGGTTCAAACCCTCCAGCTCTGGTGTATGTGGCTGGCAACCTAGACACTGAGCTACAGATAACAAGCCAGTGACCTGATATATATATATATTTTTAATTCAATTCAAATGGTTATTTATTCTAAAAATGGAAGCTACTGTGCCTACATTTTTGCCATAATGGGGAGGAAAAAGTTACAGATGTAAACAATGACACGGTTACATTTTTCTTTTTAAATGGTAAAACCCTTCTTTACTGGCCACTTCCAAGAATGCTGACCTGACATTCTCGTTCTGGGTCTATCCCATCTGCTCTGGGGAGATGGAGAAAAGTTTTCTTCAAAATAACCCACTTACGGACCTGGCCTGTCATTTAAGCTCCCTTCTTAGCCTTCCCTGCACCATCCCCTCTCTGAGTTATCCCAGTTGTCCGAAGAGAGAAGAGATTAAGACAGCCCTTCATCTGATCCCGGAATGCACAGGGTGCCCTAAAAAGAGGCCAGTCTCTCTTGCTTCTAGCAGAGGCTCTGAGGGATGCCAACTTGGATCTCAGAGTACCTGCCCTGGAGGTCCTAAAGGTCTGCCCCCTGGGAGATGCTCTAGGGGAGGTGGTGACTCTGTCAAGGGGCCCATACTTTGCCCAGGCTTGTCCTTACCAGGACCCAGGGGCCTTGCAGGGATCTCTTCCTTAGCTCTTCCCAAATCTCTGATACCTCAGAGGGTGAAAGCAGGCCCAGAGAACATTTATTTGGCAGAAAAGGCATAAGAGCACAGAGTAACATAAAGGACAGGACTCAGGATCCTGAAGGCCTGGATTCTGACTATACCACTAATCTGCTAGTTTTGTGATCTGGGGGAGCCACTCCACTGTTCTGAGCCTTGATTCTCTCATCTGAAATGAATATTCAGGGCTGTACAACCTTGAGCTTCCTTCCACCTGGTTCCTGGTTCCCTTCCTCCCCTGGCTGAGGGGCTCTCCCTGCTGTAGGCACGGTGCTCTCTCCATCTTGTGGCCTGATTCCTCAGCCCTTTATCCTCCCTAGCCACTGCCCCTGGGGAATACAGGCAGAAGTCAGATTCCAGAGACCCTGGGATTCAAAATGTGTGTCTCCTCCTCTTGGGGTGTGTGTGTGTGTTTTTCAGGGCTGCTCCTTGTACTCACTGTCTGCTCCTTAGCAGAGCCAGTGAAGAGAACAGTCACAGGCTGCCACATGCCTCTCTGACACACCACAGCTGTTATTTGAAGGAACCAGAAAGTCCTGTCTCGGGCCTGCCCTTAGAAGTGCAGCTTCCCAGGCCCCATGGCCAGCATGATGTACCCACTCACCTGGGCTCCTCAGGCCGCCCTGACTCAGTCTGCTAATGGTCCACTGCTCCCTTCCCCCTTGGGGCCTGGCAGCTCTGGCACTGAGGATAGCTTGTTTTCCTCCTCCTCCTTGCTCTCTACTTTGAACCTTGGCTCTGTCCCAGATCTGGCTTTCAGGCCTGGTGCTCCTGCCAGCTGCCCTGGGGATGGGGCTGACCCTTTCAAAGGGTCCCAGCTGGCCCTATGAATCACCAAGAGGCTTTACTGGGGGCCGTCTAACTTCTTCCCTCATTCTGCTGTCAACCCAAATACTGGAAGGTTATCTTTCTTTCTTTTCTATTCTTTTCTTCTTCTTCTTCTTTTTTTTTTTTTTTGCAACAGGGTCTTGCTCTGTCACCCAGGTTAGAGAGCAGTGGTGTTACCATAGCTCACTGCAACCTCAAACTCCTGAGCTCAAGTAATCCTCCTGCCTCAGCCTTCCAAGTAGCTGGGACTGAAGGCATGTACCGTCATGTCTGGCAAATTTTTCTATTCGTAGAAGAGATGGGGTCTTGCTTTTGCTCAGGCTGGTCCTGAACTCCTGAGTTAAGTGATCTTCCTGCTTCGGCTTCCCAGAGTGCTAGAATTATAGGCATGAGGCACCGCACTGGCACAGGTTTCCCCTGTTCTTGCCTTTCCCAGCACTGAAGCTCAGCAGCACGTCTGGGCTCTGGAGATGACCCACCTTCTCCTGCTTTCCTGTGGCCAGGGAGGTACCCAGTGAGGAGAAGTACCAGGGCAGGAGGGGCACGGGATTAGTTGCTGGGGAAATGGCTTGTGGACTGCAAACAACAGGCTGTGATCTAGAGAGGAAACAGGAGGAAACAGGACACAGCCTGGACTGGGCTGGGATGGGGAACTCATGACTGCTTTCCTTGTCTCCTATTTCAGGTTCCAGCAGCTGGGGTTTCCCCTCAGCCCTCAAGCACCATGTCCAACCCCAGTGCCCCCGCCTCCATATGAGGACCTCAACCCCCTGTACCCTGGCTCCCCGCCCCCTGGGGGCTATGGGCAGCCATCTGTCCTGCCGGGTGGGTACCCTGCCTACCCGCAGCCTGGCTACGGTCACCCTGCTGGCTACCCACAGCCCATGCCCCCCATCCACCCTATGCCCATGAACTATGGTGAGTGTTTGAAGGGCATATGATGTGTGGGTGGGAGGGGCAACACTTAGAGCAGATGAGGCCACTTCCTTTCATCCCTGTCTCTCCCACTTCCCCTTTAATCCCTTTTTCCAGTGTCTCTCTTTATAGCTCCCCTTCTGTTTCCTGTGTTCAGTCCCCCTACTTTTCCCTCAGCACCTGCCCCCTAGCCACTTCACTTAGCAAGGACACCAAGTCCATGAGACTTATACCAGAATTTACACACCAGAGGAGAAAGTGGCTGAGTAAAGCAATGACTTCCGAGTGTTACCCCAGGAAACCATTTCTATTTCCCAACAAGGCGCCTCCCACCCACTCAGACTCCAAGTCTTAGCTATTGCCTTTTGAACCCAAAGCACTTTTTTTTTTAAGTTTCCAAATGGTTATTTTATTAGATTGTTTGAACATTAAATTTATCCTTGTTTGCAATCCAAAATAGTTACCTGAAGTTTGCTGTTTCTTTTTCTTTCTCTGTGTATGTATTTTCTTTTATTCTTTTTAAATTAATATCCTTGGTGCTGACAAATTCTCATCCTTTAAGGTAAAATCTGACTTTTGCAAATATCCAGAAGTTATTTGGAACCAAATTTGGTAAACACTGCGGCATATAAATGCTATATTTGGTCAGAAATGAGGTGAGATTAAAATGCAGTGAGACTCCTTTCCTGGCTGGCTCACATGGGGATTCTGAAAACAGTTCCTAAAGAGGCATTTAAGGAATGTTCGGAACCCCTGCAACATCTCTGGAATCCTAGAGGGAGTCCTGCCAACTCTCATCTGGATGTGTGTTCTGGTGCAGATCTTAGCACGTCACTCATATTTTACAGTCATGCGTACCCATGACACTTCTGTTCTCTAGGAGGCCTGATGCAGGTCCCCAGTTTTACTGAGTTCTCCCATGCATACGCATACTCATGTCTGCACTTTGCTACCCTCCTTTGGTCTGCCTAAGCCAGGTGCATCAACTGAGGCTTCAAGGCCTGCTGCTGCCTACATTGGGACCCCATCTTCTGCCCTCAGTGGCATGGGCTAGGCACAGATGTCTGCCTAGGTGTGATTAGCACACCTAAGCCATCTTATGACAGGTCAGCTCTGGGTGGCTCTCAGGGCATCTAGAAGACCCTGCCTAGGCAAGGAGTTCCTGCATTATAACACTTGTTTTTGGAAGCTTTGGGATTGAGGCCACATGTCCCAGGCCCCAACTGGTTATGTGTGGTCTGTCCCTAGGCCCAGGCCAAGGCTATGATGGGGAGGAGAGAGCAGTGAGTGACAACTTTGGGCCTGGAGAGTGGGATGACCAGAAGGTCCGACACACCTTCATCCGAAAGGTAAGATGTGGGTGGGAGGCAGGTGTGCCTGGGGCCTTCAGGCAATGGGGAGGGGGAAGGGTGGGCCATGTAACCCCCAGGGCTCAGTCCCACATAACATCTGCTTGCCTGCCTTCTCTAGCCCTATGCTGTCCTCAGAGGGATCCTTGGCTCCTCTAATTCTAGTGTTGCCCTTCTTTCCTTCTTCTCTTTATTTTTAGTTTGACTATTCCTTAATCAGAAACACTATTTTATTCAGAAAAGTATAAATAAACAGCAATTAGGATATTCTTTTTTTTTTTTGAGACAGAGTCTCACTTTGTTGTCCTGGGTAAAGTGCCGTGGTATCATAGCTCACAGCAACCTCAAACTCTTGGGCTCAAGAGATCCTCTTGCCTCAGCTTGCCTAGTAGCTGGGACTGCAGGTGCCTGCCATAATGCCTGGCTACCACCTTCTCTTCTTTACTTTGTTTTTGGAGGGCAGATTGAATCTGGGAGAACCTCCTGGGTAGGTTTTGCCAAAGTTTTCCATTTTCTCTGACATCTTTCTCCCATTAGACTATACACAACTTGCAGCCAGAAATGACCACACTTGGTCATAACACACCCTCCCTAGCACTCTCCCTAGCTCCCAGTGCACAGCATGCATGGACTGCTCCCAGGCAGGGCGAGTTGGTAGTGACAAAGCAGGTGTTGGGCAAGAGGGGGAAGCCAGGGAGCACTCTGTAGGCAAGGAAGAGGTGGCTATAGCAGCTGAGCCAGGCTGCTGTGGCCTCATGGGATCACCCCTGGGCCCTTCAGCATCAACAAGCAGCCCCCTCCCACCACTGGCAAGACATGGAATGGCAGGGTCTGGTGGGCTTTGGGCTCCTTGGTTGTGGGGGAGGGCAGCTTCCTGGGGGAGGCCAGGGGTGCAGGATGGTGACCCTGACTGCCTGCCTGTGTTCCAGGTGTACTCCATCATCTCCGTCCAGCTGCTTCTCACAGTGGCCATCATCGCCATCTTCACCTTTGTGTGAGTCTCTAGGCCTCACTGCCTTTCCAGCCCTAGGGATGTTGGGGTTGCCTGCTGGGAGCTAGGTTGCTGTGGGACCTGCTCTCAGAGTGACTATGGGTGATTAGAGAAGATGGAGCCCCAGGCTGACTGGCAGGGGGCAGACAAGCCACAGTGTGAGTCCTCTGTCCTCCCCTGCCTCACAGGGAACCAGTCAGCACCTTTGTAAGGAAAAACACAGCCATCTACTACGTGTCCTAGTGAGTATGTGCTCATCCCTGCTTGGGGGTCGGGTAGAGGATGGCGGCAGCTTCTGCTTCTGGCTAGCCAGCTTTGCTGGGGGCAGGATCAAATGCTTTTTGAGAGGAATCTCAAGTTGCTGGTGCCAGTTTTTCATGCTGTGAAGTGCAATACATGTGTCCAGATAAGGAGTCCAGACTCTTGAGAGTGGGGCTGGGGCATTCTGGTGGCAACATGCAGGCTGCACAAGCGGTCCCCACCTCCTGAGTTCTCTTCCTTGCCTGCTGCGGCCTCCTTGAACCTCCTTCCTGGCCCACACCTGAGAGCTTCTCAGTGCCCCTGGCTGGGGGTGGTCTCATCCTTGCTTCCTGCTGAGTAGCTGCCCCTTAGACTTCCAAGCAGCTTTTGGGCCTCCAATCTACCAGCCTGGTGCTGCTGCCAGGTGGAGCCGGGAGGGGGCTGAATAATCAGGTTTGGGCCTGTAGACTACTTCCTCATCTCTTTCTTCTCAGTGGTGTCTTCATCGTCACCTACTTGATCCTTGCCTGTTGCCAGGGACCCAGGTGAGTCTCAGAGACTTAGACAATGAGAAGGGATAGGCAGGGGGGTGGGACAGGGGCTAAGTAGTTTGGAAAGGAAAGGGATTCCTGATAGTATCCCTTTTTGGAGATATACAAAAAATAATGATCATGAAGATGGCAGCTACTAGCCAAGTGTCAAATGTGTACACTTTTGCGTGTGTGTGTGTGTTTGTGTGATCTAACTAGTTATCTAGCTGTCATTCTTATAGCAATCCTGCAAATATGTGGCATTTTAACCACTTAATAGGAAGACAGCCAGGGCGGTGGCTCATGCCTATAATCTCAGCACTTTGGGAGGCTGAGGCAGGAGGATCACTTGAAGTCAGGAGTTCAGGACCACCCTGAGCAACATAGTGGGACCATGCCTTTACAAAAAAGAAAAATTATCTGCGTGTGGTGGCACGTGCTTGCAGTCGTAGGCTTTTGGGAGGCTGAGGCAGGAGAATTGCTTGAGCCTTGGAGTTTGAGGTTGTAGTGAGCTATGATGATGCCATTGCCTTCATGCATGGGCCCCAAAGTAAGATGCTATCTTAAAAAACAAAACAAAACAGCCTTGGTGCCTGTTGCTCAGTGGTTAGGGCACCAGCCACATACACCGAGGTGGGTTCAAACTGGGCCCAGGCCTGTTAAACAACAATGACACCTGCAACAAAAAAAATAGCTGGGCATTGTGGTGGGCGCCTGTAGTCCCAGCTACTTGAGAGGCTGAGGCAAGAGAATCTCTTAAGCCCAAAAGTTTGAGGTTGCTATGAGCTGTGACGCAATGGCACTCTACTGAGGGCAACATAGTGAGACTCTTGTCTCAAGAAACAAACAAAACAAAACACACAACAACAATAAAAACTAAAAAAGACAAAAAACAAATCCCAAGACTCAAAGAGGCTGAGGATATTTGTCAGTCACACAGGCAGTCAGTGTAAAAGCTGCAAATGAAGCCAGGTCTTTCCATGCTGCAGGTCTGTCCCACTGCCCCATGTTGTCCCCACTTAGAACACCTGAGCAGGTGCCAAAGGCTATTCAGCCTCCCTGCCCTGGAATCAAGGCTTAACCCTCTGGGCACAGGAGCCAAGTGCCTCCTTCTGCTACAGAAGCTGCTAGGACCGGACTAGCCCAGTCATTTAACCAGGGTTTCTCTTTCTCTTCAGACGCCGTTTCCCATGGAATATCATCCTGTTGACCCTCTTTGTGAGTCTGGAAGGGTAGCAGGAAGGTGTGGAAATGGTTTGAGGGAAGGCTGGGAACAACACTGTGGAAGGATGTCCCTGGCTGTCCCCCCACCTCATCCTGACCACTTTGTGGCTGCCTCTCTAGCTTGGTCACATTTACTCCCAGCTCTTGCAGGCCACCACAGCCACTCCCCTAGGGTCCTGCCTTTCTTTTTAAGTGTTTCATTCTTATTTCTCTCTTTCTCTTAGACTCTTGCCATGGGCTTCATGACAGGCACCATTTCCAGGTACACTCTTGGGGAGTGTGTACTATGGGGGAGCGTGGTGTTCCTGGGCTGACAAGACTCTTTTAGAAGCAGTAATTTTGAAGTCATTGTGGTTTATGCTCCTGACCTCTCTTAATACCTTCTTTCTCCTCAGTATGTATCAAACCAAAGCTGTCATCATTGCAATGATCATCACTGCTGTGGTGTCCATTTCAGTCACAATTTTCTGCTTTCAGACCAAGGTGAGGACATGGGGGTCCTTTCCTAGCCACCTACCCCCTTTCTTACCAGACCTGACCCTTTGGGCTTGGCGTTTGGATAGACTTGGGAGGGCCCAGACCCTAGTACATCGGGGATTTCCCTTAGAGATCTTTCCCTTCATCTGCACTTACAAAACTGCTTCCCGTGTCTGTCCTTAAAATGTCATGGTCACTCCTGTGCCTCCTAGGGAGCTCCTTGGCAGGGGTTAAGGTGGCAGTTGCCTGACAGGTGCATCCTTCTCCCTTCCTGGCAGGTGGACTTCACCTCATGTACAGGCCTGTTCTGTGTCCTGGGAATTGTGCTCTTGGTGACTGGCATTGTCACTAGCATTGTGCTGTACTTTAAATACGTGAGTGTCGGTGGCGCCCGTAGCTCAGTGGGTAGGACGCTGGCCACATACACCAAGGCTGGTGGGTTCAACCCCAGCCTTGGCCAGCTAAAACAACAATGATAACTGCAACAAGAAAAATAGCTGGGTGTTGTGGTGGGTGCCTATAGTGCCAGCTACTTGGGAGGCTGAGAGAATCACTTAAGCCCAAGAGTTGGAGGTTGCTGTGAGCTGTGACGCCATGGCACTCTACCCAGGGTGACAGCTTGAGACTCTGTCTCAAAAAAAAAAAAAAAAAAAAAAATACATGAGTGTCCCAGGAGAGCTGGGATCACTGAACCCAGTGCTCAGAGCAGATTTCTGTATTGCATAGTGTAGCAGGACCCTTCTTGGGCCCCAAAGGCCTCTGGGCAGGCTCTGACCTCTAGAACTTCTTGAAAGGCTGGGGAAGGTGCCAACATAAAGCACCATCCATTTGGGTTAGGGTATAACCTCTATTTGGCCCTGGGAGCCAGAGCATCTGAATCCCTGGATAGCATCACCAAAATCCCTTGGGAAGGGGTAGATTAGATCTGTCTAACAGCTGAGACCAGGTTGCAGGAAGCCAAGTGGGAGAGGAATCCAGAGGACTAAGAAGGTGGGCTTGGGTGGATGGGAACTTAGGGATCTCAGGATCCAATTCCATCTTTCATTCCAGTCAGCTGGGAGATGGTATGAGGCCCTGAACCTGAGGGAGAACAGTATTGAAGGGGCAGGATGTGAACATGAGAGCTGCCTGCCCACTTCATCATGCCAGGCCTGTAGACGGGGACCTGTGGGAGTGCCAATGCAAGCTGCCCCAGGGATGTCCCCAGATTGTAATACTCTACAGAGTGGTTGGCAGCCTCTGTCACAGCCTCTCTTCCTTAGTCTGTCCCTCCTAGGCTGGGCTCCAGGAACCACTCTATTGAATACTATGACTGGGTCTGCCCCCTCAACTAGTACCCAACTGTCTTCTTTTCTCCAGAAGTATAGTGCACACCTCGATACCTTGACTAACTTTTGGAGATTGGTATGACTAAAAGATGCTGTGACTGTTTTTATTTTTAATTTTTTTTACATTTACCTTTTACAATTTTTTTGTGGAAGTTTATAGGGTACTGTGATTGGTTTGATATGGCCATTGAAAGAGGGCCTCTGCTTTCACTGCCAACTATATGACCATTCTTAATTTCTTCCAGGATTTAGGAAGGCAGTATCCTTTCTAGTTGCCTAGTCAGACAGCCAGCTTCCTAGCTCTACCCACTCTCTTCCTAGAATTCCAGGGGGAAGCTGAGGCTGAGGGCATGCCTTGGTCTGTGCTTTACTAAGTTTTCTAATGCCATCCCTTGTCCCCCTGTTCCCAGGTTTACTGGCTCCACATGCTCTATGCTGCACTGGGGGCCATTTGTTTCACCCTGGTGAGTAAGTCCATGCCCTCCGCTAGGAAGGGAAGCAGAAGGGAAGGAGCATGAGTTTAGGCTGCTTGGGAGGGAGGCAGGGAGTAGGGCTTTCCTCTCCCTACTGATAAGCGGTGCCACTGATTTTTCTGGGCATTCCTGCCATCTCTTGCTTACATTGCCTGCTATTGGAACACTTGCTAGTTTATAGTATAGATGACAGTATGTCTCTTCACTTTTCTGAATTGTGATATGTGCTGGAAGGTAGAACCCACATATTATGCTGTTCATGAATGTGTCTTCTAAGCACACTTCATGGCATATAGGCTCCTAGGGCAAATCTGCTGACCACAAATGAGCTTTGGACACTGAGCTCTGGGTTCTCACTCTTGCTTTCCTATCCTTGCAGTTCCTGGCTTACGACACACAGCTGGTCCTGGGGAACCGGAAGCACACCATCAGCCCAGAGGACTACATCACTGGCGCCCTGCAGATTTACACAGACATCATATACATCTTCACCTTTGTGCTGCAGCTGATGGGGGATCGCAATTAAGGAGCAGCCTCCTATTTCACCCTACCTTAGGCTCTCCCTTCCCTAGAGGGCCATGCCCTGAGACTGGTCAGGGCCGCAGCTCCTTCCTTCCACTCAAGTAATAATACCCAGTTTCCTTTCTGTCCTGGAGATGGTGGTCTCTCTGGCTGTGGATGGCTAGGTACCTGGTGGGGATGCAGGAGCTGGGGACTAACTATTACCCTTAGTGAGCTTGACAGGGTCTAGGATGAAGATGTGTCTTCTCCCTTTTCCCAGTATATGGCGCCAGATTATTCTTACAGCTGGGGCTGGAGGGAAAGCAGAAGGAGCCTATTCTATAGCTAGGTATAGAAAGGTAGACATGACTTCAAGGTGCTAGGGTTCCCTTCCACCTTTGCCAAAGGCTTCTAGGCTAAGTAGCTGGAGCTGTTTCCTCACCCAATCCTCAAGAAAGCCAGAGAGCTTTGTCTCCAGCTTCCTGGACATAGAGGACATTATTCTATACTCCTTTGGCTTGGCACCTTTTAGCTCAGGAAGGTAGAAGAGATCTGTGCCCATGAGTTTTCTTGCTTTAACCCCTTCTTGTTTCAGTGACCTGTATATATTGTTTATCTCGGTGTCACAGGGATGGGGGAAGAAGAAAGGAGTGAAGCCTAGGGGCCATCCAGAGCAGCATCTACCCTGGGCTGTCTTGTGATGGTGGTAGAGTGAATAGGCTGACTATAGATAGGCATCTGGTCCCCATTCTCCAAAGCTGCTTGAGGCCTCCCTGGGTATTTTGAAATCTCTGGTCAGAGTTATCTCTTGCTTTCTGTGCTCAGGCCATTCAGAGGAAGTGAGGAATAAAGGTCAGGAAATCGGGTGGTTTAAGAACTATGAGGTCAGGAATTAATCAGGGTGAAAAGAGACTAGGTGGAAGACAAAGAAAATGCTTTGGGGCCCCCCACTTGGTCTGAGACATACTGAAACCTACTGTGATGCCCAAGAAGACTTCTGCGTTTTTCTGCACTGGGAGTAAGGTCGATTTCCTCTCTCAAGTTTGCTCTTAATTTGCACTGGAAGGTTTTTGGCTAGAACCCCATCTCTCTAGCTAGCTACCAATTTCTCTGTAATTTCAAGTGCCTCAAGCTGGAATGGGGAAGGGAGGACAAGGGCCAGTCTGTCAGGTGGGGGTAGAAACTGAATCAGCCCAAGGATATAGTTAGGATTTCTTTATTAAGTCCTTGATCTTAAATATATTACATAAAGGGACACAACTAGAAATGTAATGAAGTTTTGTGTCTAGAAGTTAAAATTCTGTATGGCTCTGGTGTTCTTCACTTGAAAGTGTTCACTCTGGGAGTATCTGCCTGGCTCTGCCCAGAGGATCCACTTCCTACCTCTGTATTCTTTTTTTTTGTAGACACAGAGTCTCACTTTATGGCCCTCGGTAGAGTGCCGTGGCATCACACAGCTCACAGCAACCTCCAACTCCTGGGCTTAAGCGATTCTCTTGCCTCAGCCTCCCAAGTAGCTGGGGACTACAGGCGCCCGCCACAACGCCCAGCTATTTTTTTTTTTTTGGTTGCAGTTCAGCCGGGGCCAGGTTTGAACCCACCACCCTCGGTATATGGGGCCGGCGCCTTACCTACTGAGCCACAGGAGCCGCCCCTACCTCTGTATTCTTGCTTGGTCTCTCCCATTTTTTGCAAGTAACCAAATACTCTGTAGTGCTTCCTGGAGATAGAGGCAATCTGCTGGTGAAGGGGGTGTTCAACCCTGCAACACTGGATCTAGAAGGGACCTCTCAACCATAGTGCTGATCTCATCTATGCCATGGACCTTTTTCCAAAGCTCACAAGAACTATTAACTCTTCCCCACAAAGCTGTATGGACACAGATGATTTTGTAGATGGGGGAGGGGATGGATTGCAGGTTGGGTTCAGAACTCCATCTTAGAAATCACTAGTCCAATTTCTTATAAGGGAGGAAACTGAGGCCCAGAGATGTTGAGTCATTTGGACTCAGCCAAGAGTAGTGCTTTTTTGCCTCCACACCCTGAATGCCTTCTTTGATTCTTTTTATTATTCGTTTCAGAACTGAGTGGGGCCCCACCCTCCCTGCTGGTAGCTCTGAGGGCTTGGTCCCCAGGGCCGCAGCCTAGGCTTCTTGCACTTAAGTCTCTGTGGTTGCCCCACCATCCAGCCGGGAACACTGAGCTCTTCTGTGAGATGGAGCACGCATGAGTAACCAACCCCACCCACTGCCCCTCCCGTCCCAAGGGACTCACAAACCCAGACCTGGTTCCTTTCCACCCAAACACTCAATAACTTTATTTGCCTTTGGCTGGCTCCTTGGTGTGGGAGGGGCGCGGGCTGGCAGCAGCCTGGGCTTTGCGCGCCCTCTGGTGGACCTCAAGAGGCAAGGACCAGAATCCCGGCCAAAACGGAGACTTCACGTCAATACAGTCTAGTGGAGTGTTGCAGAGCTCCTCAGGCCTGCACCCGTGACCCAATTTCAGGGGACGGGGCGTGTTGGGAGGAGGCCCTGAACCTCTGGCTCTCATACTCGCCCGTGTTGGACGCCCGCATGTTCTGCCGAGCCTTCATCTGCTTCAAACGGTCCTTGTCCACTTCCCGCTTGGTGAGGATGAAGAGGAGGATACCACAGGGGAAGCCGATGGCCCTAGGGGTGGGGAGATGTGCACGGGGTTTGGGGAGGGGCCAAGCCTGAGCCAGAGGAGCTAAGGGGAAATCATTCCAGCTTCAACTGGATGAATGCTGCAAATACCTCTTGTGTCTAATTCATCCTCTATGTTGGCTGCTTGAGGGACCCACACAAACCAGATCCTGCTCCCCTGCTTCAAGCTCTGTAACAGCTCTCCATCACTTTTTGGCCAAGTCCAAACTCCTAGGCATGGCACAAAAGGCCCAGTGTGGTTGAGTTTCTGCCTACCTCTTCTTCATTCCTTTTCCCTAGAGCCTGACACTCTTCAGCAGGAACCTTGCACTCCTGCCATAGCGCCTGTGTGTGATTCCTTGCATCTTGGCCAAGTCCCTTTCTGCCCAAATTGCCCCACATCCCCTTCGAGACTCCCCTTCCTAACCTGAGTAACTGTTACTTGGAAGACACCTTGGTGTGGGGAAAGAGCACAGAGTCACCAGACCTGGTGAAAATCTAGCTGAGCCTCAGTTCTCTCCTCTGTAAAAGGGGGATGTAGTATTTATGTCAGAATAAATAAATTATTTGTCTCAGAAACCTAAAATATTACATGGTAAAATATTGGTACACCCCAGGTGCTGAAAAAAATGACAACTTCCTCCTCCTTACCCTTTTAATTTTGATCAATATGTTTTAAGGTCAGAGTCGATAAAATAATAATGTTTGTAACACCTAGGCACTATTACACAACTAATATAATCTTACAAGACCTCAATTAACTAATTACTGAAACTTGGGTCTCACCCTAAGCTCCCAAAAGGGAGGATGAGGCCAGGGACCCAAATTTTAATCAGATCAGCTCACGTTACTCCACAGAAAACCCACTGTCTCCCCAATTTCACATATTTTCCCACCTCCCCTGTCCTGCTCCTCTGAGATTCAGATCCTTGAACCCAGCAAAGCTGTTCCCACAACTTTGGATTCAATTCACCACCTGAAACTCAGAGGAGTTTCTCAGTCCTACCCTCTCTTGGATGCTATTCCCCATTAGTGAGCAAACTTAAACTCACTTAAAACTCACCAGGCTAGTCCCACTGCTTTCATGGGATTCTTGCCCCTCTTTCTGGGAATGTATTCCAACTCAGGGGACAGGGGCTCAGGTTCCTCCTTGCACTCTGAGGAGCTGTGGCTTTGCAGTGCCCGAGTCCGGTTCTGGGAAGCCTTGTTAGCCGCGGCTCCTGAGAGAATCCCTGTGGATGGAGGTCAGGAAGGTCAGTAAGAGGATGAGGAGAAAGAAAAAGGGGAAGAGGGGGAAGGGCTGAGGAGGAGTGGTTGAGATCTGAGGAAGGGGAGTGACTGCCGTCTGAAGTAACAGTGCCAGGGAGAATCCAAAGGGAATTGGGAAAATCGTCATCAAGGTGGCACCTTTGGAAGCCACTTCCACGTCACTGCGGGCTCATCACCCTGGTGCCAGGAGGGCAAGCATTGCTGTTCTTCATCTCAGACGACAGGATGGGAAGGACTGCAGTGGGACTCACATGAAACGTATGAAAGAAATCCGGGAAAAGATTTAAAACTACAGAATGCTAGCATTGGAAGGGAGCTTACAGATAGTCAACTCCATCCCCTCATTTTAAAGAAGAGGAAACTGAAGCCCCAGAGACGAACTACTTCGCCCAAGGTCAAACTGCTAATTATCCGGGGCTAGAACCCAAGCCTCCAAGAAGTCCCAGGCTCTTTCCTCTGCACTGCGGTGAGTGTGAAACACCCGGAGCGCGGGAGTCTAAAAGACTTCCCTGGGTCACCCTTTTGCAGCAAAACCCTAGACGTGTCGGGCAGCCCGATGGCAGAGGGATGGACTGGGTGACCTCTAGAGAGCATCTTTTCTCCCCCAGACTCTTAAGATCCCGCAGAGAAGTATGGGCAGCAACAGACAGCCCTGACCTCCTGCCCTCGCTGGTGACATGTGAAAGAAAAGGGATCTCCGGCAGTCCTGCCCTCCCCGGGGTCCCTCTCCTTACCCCGGAGGACGCGGGCATTTCTCGCCCCCCGGCCCTTCAGCGCTGTAGCAGCTACCACCGCCGCCATGTTCAGATCCCCCCCCTTCACTGCGCTCCCAGCCGGGAATTGTAGTTTGCGTAAGGGGCCTCCCCCGCTCCTTCCGTCCTGCCTACAGGCCAGAAACTACAACTCCCAGAAGTCCATGGAGCGGACCCGAGAGAACTACTCTTCCCAGGAGACCCCGGAGGCGCGCACGCTCTCTTGTTTGCCTCTTGTTGGGGGCGGGGTCAGGTGGGGCGGAGTTTGGGTTCTCCTCGCCACGCCCCGGCCCGGTTTACCAACTCTGCACTGTGATTGGTGATTCTGGCAGCCAACCCCTATCGCTAGTGGCCGAAGGGCCGTCGCTCTTTCTGCCGGGGACTCGCCTACGCCTACTTCCTCCCGGGAGGAGGGGCTCGAGTTCCGCGTCGTCGCGCAGAGCTGACTCTGGGAGGCGTTTGGGCCCTAGAAGTGGATCTGCTGCTTGCGCCGCATGGAGTCTGAATCGGAAAGCGGGGCTGCCGCTGACACCCCCCCACTGGAGACCCTAAGCTTCCATGGTGATGAAGAGATTATCGAGGTGGTAGAACTGGATCCTGGTCCACCGGACCCGGGTGAGAACTGCCGTTCTCAGGCCATGGGACAGGCAGAAGGCGCTCACCCCTGGCCTCTGACCCCTGCTGCTCTCCCCTCCGGTCCACACCCCACCAGTGATTCCTACCGACATCCTTCTCCATCCCCTCCCCCATCCCACACTTAGTTCTCAGGCCTGGAGGGGTGGGGGCTCCCTGACGTCTCCTCTGGCCCTTCCCCTCACACACCCCCTTCCCATCATCCCCTCGGCCCTCCCTTCCCCGCACAGTCGCTGGCCTGCCCTAGGTCCTTAGACCTGGTCTCCTGGCCTCCGTCCCACAAGCCCCCTCCTCCCTGCCGCTTCTCGCCCCCGCTACACCCAGTGTATCTGACTCCACCTTACCCTCTTGCCCAATGACCGAGCCTCAGGCCTGCTGACGCTTCTTACCGCTTCCTGAGCCCCGTCTTTTAACCCTGTTCCCAAAGCAGATGATCTGGCCCAGGAGATGGAAGATGTGGACTTTGAAGAAGAGGAAGAAGAAGAAGAGGGCAACGAAGAGGGCTGGGTTCTGGAACCTCAAGAAGGGGTGGTCGGAAGCATGGAGGGCCCCGACGATAGTGAGGTCACCTTTGCCTTGCACTCAGGTAGGTCTCTGAGGAGATCCACCTTAAATCAGTCCCAGTGGGCATGTGAGCATCAGACATACACCTTGGACAAAATAGCACTGAGAGTGACACAGAGAAGGGAAATATGCTGGTCTTGCCCTGGAGGAGCTTAAGGGTAGGGGTCAGTATGGTGGGATGGGCTTGGGTCTGGAGTCTGTTGAGACAACCTGGGTTCAAATCCTGCCTGTCTTACTTACCTACTAACCTTTGTTAACCTCTGGGTCTTAGTTTTATTTTAAAAAGTTATCTTTGATAAGAGTTAATGAAGGTACCTTGAGTATGAATTAGAGATAATACCTTTTAGAGCATAGTTTTAATAATCTTCTCAAATACTAGTTCTTAGCAAAAAACCTACAACATAATGCTCTCTGGCTCTCTTTTTTACCCAGCCTGGTGGCATCCCATGCTGTGAACAGAAAGCCCTGTACATGTACCCCTTATCCATGGCTTCAGTGTGGGTGACTTCTGTCATGGAGAATGACTTAAGCTTGGGGAAGGCTTTCTCTTAAAAACTGATGCTTTAAACTTAGAATAAGTTAGACTCTTTTTCAGAATGAAAGTCAAGTTGCTTTGGGTGAAATGGGGTGGGCTTCTGGAGGACAGAATCCTGGGTGGCAGCTCTGTCACCTTACCATGGACTATTTCTTGGGACAGCATCTGTGTTTTGTGTGAGCCTGGACCCCAAAACCAACACCTTAGCAGTGACAGGGGGTGAAGACGACAAAGCCTTTGTGTGGAGGCTCAGCGATGGGGAGCTGCTCTTTGAGTGTGCAGGTAAGGGGGCTGGGTTAGAGGCCTGGGAGGGCCAGGTTCCTTGGATATCGTAGGGGCCTGCCCTCCAGTGGTTGTGTATCCAACAGCCATTTAGTGACCTGTTTTGTGCCAACTCTGTGCTGGGGCCCAGGGCTACAGAGGAGTATACACATATAATAGTCTATTGCAGGCTCAGGAGGCACTAATTGGTTGAGGGAGTCTAGCAAAGACCTGGGGAGGTGACACTGGTGTAGGAGTAGTTGGATGGAGGGAATGACATAGAATTTAAGGAGAGGTATAGAGTGAACAGCAACAGAAGAAATAGGAGCCTGGGATATGCTTGGGTGAGGGAGGCCAGGAGTGTTTCTTCTGGGGACACCTGGGCTGTTTTGAGATGCAGTCTTGCTATGTTGCCCAGTTTGATCTTGAACCCAGCTAGCTGGGACTATAGAACATGCCACCACCCCTTTTTCTCTTTTTTTCCCTAGTCACCCCTTTCAGGAGGCCAGATACTGGGGTCATTTGTCCCTAGCAGTAGGTATCTTATTGTTTGTTTTCTTTCTGCCCACTTTTCAGGCCATAAAGACTCTGTGACTTGTGCTGGTTTTAGCCATGACTCTACCCTAGTGGCCACAGGGGACATGAGTGGCCTCTTGAAAGTGTGGCAGGTGGACACCAAGGAGGAGGTCTGGTCCTTTGAAGCAGGAGACCTGGAGGTGAGATCATCGGAATGGGCTTCAGCTCTGTGGGACCTCGGGTGGATGGGGGGGATAAGAACTCGGGGGGACAGTCCTATCTATAAGGAACAAGCTAGCATGGAGCCAGTGCACCTCAGAGTATAGCAAGAATGTCTGTATTTGTTACTGGAAAGTATGTGCTGATCCCAGAAGTAGGGAAACCTTGGTTAGGGCTCATGGGGCAGACTCCTAGGTGAGATCGAGATGATGGGTCTCCGTGTTATACCTTTTTCCCTGCCCAGTGGATGGAGTGGCACCCTCGGGCACCTGTCCTACTGGCGGGCACAGCTGATGGCAACACCTGGATGTGGAAGGTCCCGAATGGTGACTGTAAGACTTTTCAGGGTCCCAACTGCCCAGCGACCTGTGGCCGAGTCCTCCCTGATGGTGAGAACAGCTCCCTTGAGTGTCCTTTCCTGGGTGCAGAGGTTGAATCCAGAGTTAGGCACCTTCTTAAGCTCCCTCCTGAGCCACAGTTGGCAAACTCTGAAGCCTGCTCTTGGGAGTGCTTAACTCCTAGGCCCCAGAGCTGACAGCACCTTCCTCCTGCCCTGAACTGGGGCAGTGTCTGTGCCCTTACTCTGTTCTTGCCTCTCCCTTCCCCCCACCCCCTTCTCTTGCTCTTTGTGTCTCAGTGCACACTCTGTCTTCTCTCCACCTGTGCCTCTGGCCCTTCAGGGAAGAGAGCTGTGGTAGGCTATGAAGATGGCACTATCAGGATTTGGGACCTGAAGCAGGGAAACCCCATCCATGTACTGAAAGGTATCAGAGGTCGGGGGTGGGGGGTGTCAACCTGCACCTTGGGGAGGGGGTTGAAACCCCAGGGCAGTACTCAGAGGGGAGATAGGATAAAGCCTGTCCCCCTTGTTCTAACCTAGGGACTGAGGGTCACCAGGGCCCTCTGACTTGTGTTGCCACCAATCAGGATGGCAGCCTGATCCTAACTGGCTCTGTGGACTGCCAGGCCAAGCTGGTCAGTGCCACCACTGGCAAGGTGAGTGGACCCCTGGAGCCTGACTGGGGGGCCCTCTGCTTTCCTGTGACTTCTTTCCTTTCTTTTTCATTCTTCACTCTGTCCCTCTATCTCCTAGTCTTTTTATCAGAGGACTGAGATTCCAGGACCCCTGTGATCCTCTCTCACCTACAGGTGGTGGGTGTTTTCAGACCTGAGACTGTGGCCTCCCAGCCCAACCTGGGAGAAGGGGAGGAGAGTGAGTCCAACTCAGTGGAGTCCTTGGGCTTCTGCAGTGTGTGAGTGTGAGCCAAGGCCTTGGCCTGAAGACAGGGAGGATTGGAGGAAGAGGAGGCTTATGGGAGGGGCCTGGGCTGGGGCCCCAAGGGAGAGGCAGGGCATGTGTCCTCATGGTGGTGTTCTTGGTTCAGGATGCCTCTGGCAGCTGTTGGCTACCTGGATGGGACCTTGGCTATCTATGACCTGTCTACGCAGACCCTTAGGCACCAGTGTCAGCACCAGGTATGGACAGCTGGAGCTGGGTTCCCCATGGGCTATGGCCATGGCCATAGGAAAACCCAGCTCTCTGGGTGCATCTACCCCAGACCTGGTTCCTGCTTGGTCCTTCTCTGTGGCTTTCGCTCCATGAGAGGTGGGAGCAGATGCCTTTCAGCTCTTCCTACTCTGACCTCCACCCTGCATCTGTCACACCCCGGGGCAGTCGGGCATCGTGCAGCTGCTGTGGGAGGCAGGTACCGCTGTGGTTTACACCTGTAGTCTGGACGGCATTGTGCGCCTCTGGGACGCCCGGACTGGCCGGCTGCTCACTGACTACCGGGGCCATACAGCCGAGATCCTGGACTTTGCCCTCAGCAAGTAAGCGAAAGGGGCAAGGGCTGGATCTCTGTGTGTTTGGAAGGGTTCTTGGGGTATGGGAGGAGATTGCTGAGGAAAGCTGGGACCCGAGGCCTGGTTGTACCCTGTGAGGCAGGAATGCTAAGAAGCCTGAGTGTTCACAGCCCAGGGAATTGTTACTGCTAATCCAGCCCCCGACCCAGTAGATGACAGGGACCTACCTAGGGTCTCACATCCCGGTCATTCATTTTTCCTGTATGAGTCAGTTCTGTGATTCTCCTCTGCTGGGCTTTCCTTCTTTGATCCCCTTGCTGGCTGTGTGGAGGTGGCAGCACAGCGCTAGGCACTGGGGTCTAGCATTGAGGATGTGCCAGATGCTGGGTATAGTGGCTCATGCCCGTAATCCTAGCACTTTGGGAAGCTGAGGTGGGTGGATTGCTTGAGCTCAGCAGTTCAAGGCCAGCCTAACCAAGAGTGGAACCCTTTTTTTTTTTTTTTTTAATAGACAGAGTCTCACTTTGTTGCCCTCGGTAGAGTACGGTGGCATCACAGCTCATAGCAACCTCCAGCTCTTGGGCTTAGCCGATTCTCTTGCCTCAGCCTCCTGAGTAACTGGGACTACAGGCACCCACCATATCGCCCAGCAATTTTTTTTGTTGTTGCTGTTTGGCTGGGGCCGGGTTCACACCCACCACCCTCAGGATATGGGGCCCTTCCCTATTCACAAGCCATAGGCGCCGCCCTGAGACCCCGTTTCTTAAAAAAAAAAAAAAAAAAGATGTGCTAGAGGAGGCCCTAGGGTGGGCTTGGGTTGTCCTCAGATTGTCCCATCCCTTCACCTACATGCTTTCTATTTACAGAGATGCCTCCCTGGTGGTGACCACATCAGGAGACCATAAAGCGAAAGTATTTTGCGTCCAGAGACCTGACCGTTAATGGCTGCAGCCTCTGCCTTTGTGTCTGGTGTTGAGGGGGGATGAGGGGAGCCCCCCCACCAGCGGAGGCGGTAGGGTACAGAGGGAAGAGGAGGGGAGGGGCCTTGGACTACTTTCCAACTCCTTCAGCTGATTTGCCCCCCTCTTGTGCTTTTCTCCTCTTTAGAGACCCAGCCCTAGGCCCCCTCCCCTTCTCCCTCTTCCAGGCCTGGCCAGCCCTTCGAGTGGGGGTCAGGCCTCTCTTTCACTTTCCTTTGCTGGTGTGAGCCATGGGGGTGTGTATTTGTATGTGGGGAGTAGGTATTTGAGGTTCCCGTTCTTTCCCTTCCCAAGTCTCTGGGGATGGAAAGGAGGAAGAGATACTAGTTACAGACTTTAAAAATGTAAATAAAATATACTTCCCAGAGACAATGCCTGTGTGGATTTTGTGGTGTTGGGAGCGAGGAGGAGCTAGTGAGGGCCATGCCAGTGAGGCTCCCCTCCCGATCTGCTCCATGTCAAGTGTGTCAGCTCATACTCTCCCGGGGGTGGTCTCTTCATACCAACAATTACTTGCCTGTCTGAGTCGGAATCTCCCTTATTCCACACATCTCTTTTGAGGTTCTTTGCATAGCTGCTCCACCTGCCTCTCCCTTCTGAGATACGGAGTGAGATAACTATAAATGGCCTTTATTCAGTCAGGGCAGGGTCTTTGACCCTGAAAAGTGGGGATCTGTGGAGACAGGCTTGATGGAGATGGGTGGATGCTATGGTAGGGTCAGCCCAGGCCTAGTTCAAGTCCGGGTCGACACTGCTTTGACTGCTAGTGTGGTAGGCAGTGCTAGGGCCTGGACTGCCCCTGGAGACCCTTCCCCGCAGCCCTTGTAGCCATCTTTGGGCAGCCGCCTTCCAGGGGGCTGTGTATCGCTGATCACCCAGCCCCATGGCCACAGGCACGGCCGCCGCACTGGCACTGCCCAGTGAGAGGAGGGACAACAGAGTTCCAGCCCCCAGTGGTGGGCGCTGCTCAAAGGCCAGGACTGAGAGGAGCAGGGTAGCCACGTAGGGCCCCCAGCACAGCACGAAGAGTAGTGTGGCTCCTGCCTGTGCCTTTGCCTGCCTCCAGGTGAGGGCCCGGGCTAGGGCTGAAGGTGTGTCACGGCACACTGCCTGCTCCAGCCGACGAATGTCCTGCAGCTGGCGGTGGGCAGTGGCCAGCACGCAGGCAGAAAGGAGGGCAGCAGCACCCACAGCGGGCAGCAGGAGCCCATAGATTTCGAGGTAGAGGTAGGGGGCTGGGAAGACAGCCTGGGAGCTGCAGTTGGCACCAGGGGTCCAGTGGTTCCACCCCAGAGCAGGTAGGCTGGCAAACAGCAGGGGGCCAGCCCAGGTGAGGAGCAGGGCCAGCCGTGTGCTCCCAGGAGGCCGGAGTGGCCGCAGCACTGCTATGTAGCGCTCCCCATGCACCAGCAGGAGGTTGGCGAGCAGGGAGAGGAAGGAGAAATTGGGAGCCAAGTAGAGAAGAAGACAGGGCCAGTAACTCCGGCGGCTCTGGTTCCACAGCCCTGGCAGCACGGGCAGTGCCAGCCCTGTGAGCAGCCCGGCCAGCAGCAGACTTAGGAAGAAGCATCCAGCAGGTGGGCTGCGCAGACGGCGGTCCCAAGCGATGCCCAGGGACAGGAACAGGTTAGCCACGACGATGAGGCTTGCCAGGGCCAGAGAGAGCCCCAGAGCCTCCTTCGGTACAGAGCTGGGCCACTCCTCAGTGCTATTGGCTGTCATCTTGGGGCTGGGGATAGAACGGGCCTGAAGCAGCAGCTGGCATGCCTGCATGGAGGACCCGGGATCAGAGTTAGGGTGGGGTTGCAGGTTGCTATCCTGCTGGGATCTGCAAGTTAATCCAGAGCGTGCAGATCCACGTGCTGGGGGCCATATCATGTTTGCTGATACACATAATTTTTCAATTAATTGCCAATTAAAAATGTATATAAAACACATATTTTGTTTTTTTCTTGAAAAATCAGGTCTGGTAACACCGGTAGGGTAACAGCAAGGGGATTTAACCAGTGGCTGCCCTCAGACAGTCCCCATAGGGCCAGCTTTACCCCTTTCTGCTGTCTGCCTGGCCTCCCCTGGGCAGCTGTGTCTCCACCTCTGTTTAGACTACATGACAGAGCACCCAGCCCCACAGGGGTGTTGTACCTCCTGGCCTCCACCTGGGTGGCTTCTAAAAGAACAAAAGGAGAGGACAAGTCTAGCTAGTGTGCAGTGGCCTTCCAACCAGCCATCAGGTGAGGGGCTCCTTTGGGGCCAAGTCTGGGGTACAAACGGGGTGCCCTGTCTCCCGCACTCTTCCTCCCATCTGTCCTTGTAGCCCATTACAGTTCAGTGAGCAGCCTCCGGGTAGGACTTCCAGCCCATAAACTTGACTGTCAGCTCTACATTAGCAACAAGGCCCTTCCTAGGAACCAGAGGGAAGAGAGGAGCAGGGGGAGGGGACCCTTGGCAGTGAGAGTGGAGATACCAGCAGCAAGAAGACCCCCTCCACAGACTCCCAGGGCCCAAAGCTGAGCCAGATGACAGGGAAGAGAAGCCAATGGGCAGGGCCTGGCCTCTCTGTGGCTCTGATCTGTCCCTATCCTCCCCTTCACTCCTTGGTCTCAGTCCTCCAGTGCCATGTCCTTGTGGCCAAATCCTGGTGACAGGGGAGGGGTCCTGGGTCCTGCAGAAGCTCCTGCTTCTATCACAGCGGAGCAACTGCTGTTGCTGGGATTAAAATCAATAAGGAAAGGATTCCTACTCCCCATGTCCCTCCAAGTCAGAGGATCAGGGCCCCATGGCCACCATGAGCTGAAAAGAAGATGCTCTCCCTCCAGACTCAGATTCTCCAGTGCCCTGACCTGAGCCTCTAAACCCTTGCACCCCTGGGCCTCTTTCCCTTGCCCTCAGCCCTGGTTCTTCTTCCTCAGTCTCCCCTATGCCCTCCACCCAGGTCATCTTTCTGTATCCAGAGGCCCTCCAATTTCCGGTCCCCTTCCTCCTTGCACCATAATTTTTTTTTTTTTTTTATTGCAGTTTGGCCGGGGCTGGGTTTGAACCTGCCACCCTCGGCATATGGGGCCGGCGCCCTACTCACTGAGCCACAGGCGCCACCATCCATAATTTTTTTTTAAACTCCACAAGACTCAGGATTCTTTACCCAAAACTTGGCCTGTGTGTGGAGTGATTCTTCCTACCCCATCTCCACAGGGACAGTAAGAAGGGCAGGAAGCAGCCTGTGGTGTGATTTCCCAGTAGGATGCTGGCTGTACCACCCTCACACTGGAGGGGCTGGTGGTTTGGATTGGGCACAGTGACCTCTCTAGGACCTGGGGCTGAGGTATTGAAGTACGGTCGGGGGTGGGGTGGTGGGGTGTAGGGCTAGCTACTCACATGGCTGTTGAGGACGGGTGTTACTGGGCTTTCATCAGTGTCCAGGAGTTGCTGCAGCCAGCTGTGCAGGTCTTTGGATCATGTCTGGTGTCCTGGCTGGTGAGTGCATGGTGCCTCTGCTCTGTGGGGACAGTGGGCCCAGCTCACCTCGTCTGTCCAGGCTCTGCCCCTGCCTGGGTTCCGGGAGGGATGGAGTAGCAGCCGCTGACTACTGGCCCCGCCTCTGGGGGTGGGACCTGGCACTTGGTGAGCTGCAGCAACCCCTAGCCCTGTCCTATCCTTCAGAATTAGTGCCACCAGCCATAGCCAACCGGACACACCTTGCCACCTAGGTGGTGGCTCCCCTATCTCAGCTTGGAGCCCTATCTCCCACTAGTGCCCAGCTAATCTGAGAAACTGCATCCCCGTTCATGAATAATAATGATGTAGTCTACCCCTCCCCACTTCCTGCCTCAGCTAACGTATTTACATTTATAAACCTTAAACCCTGGGAGTGCCAGCCAGATGACAGCAAGGCCAGCTCCATACTTCTGCCACCTGCTACAGGTCGTGCCTCTGGTGATAGCAGCAGTGGGAGTTTGGTACTGAGGATCTTAACTGGTCCCATCCCATAACCTGATGGGCCCATCGGCTTACAAAGCCAGCCTTGCCTTCCTGAATCTGGTCATTCCACACTTTGCTCAATTACCTTCTGAGTCATGTTCTGGACTATGAAGTATAAATGGCTCTGGGGATGTGACCTTGGGCAAGCTACTGCTGGGCTTTGGGTTTTCCTCTGTAAAATGGGAACAAGAAAAACAACTTCTTGGCTGTGGGGAATGCATGGGGTAACCTATAACTGTGCATACCCCAGTGCTTTATGGGTTTTTCTCTCTTTCTCCATGATCATGAAGAGGCATGAGCCAGTGTTGCAATCAGAGCTATCTGGGATCCTATATTTTTAACTGTGTGAACTTAGGCAAATTACTGAAGTTCTCTTGTCTTAGTTTCCTCATCTGTAAAATGGAATTTTTTTGTACTTTACCTGTTGTGAGACTAAAGGAGGTAACATGTGATAAGTACGGCACTTAATGATGATAGCTATTATGTTAATAATCCTAATCCTTATTGGGATTTCTGCCTTTCTCTGAACCTATTACCTGTAAGCAACACCTCTGTTGAGGAAGGCAGATGGGGAGCCTATGAAAAGCAAGAGGAGAATGCCACTTTTTTTTTTTTGAGACAGAGTCTCACTTTGTCACTTCCATAGAGTGCTGTGATGTCATAGGTCACAGCAACTTCCAACTCTTGGGCTTAAGTGATTCTCTTGCCTCAGCCTCCCAAGTAGGGGGACTACAGGCATACGCCACAATGCCCAGCTATTTTTTTTTAGAGACGGGATCTAGCTCTTGCTCAGGCTGGTCTCAAACTTGTGAGCTCAGGGCAATCCACCCGCCTTGGCCTCCCAGAGTGCTAGGATTACAGATAGGCATACGCCACTGTGCCTGGCCATGGGAATGCCACTTCTGCTCCACAAGGAAACTGAGGAAAGTAGGTACAGTGAAAAGGAAGGGCAAGTTCAAGGATAGGAAGCCAAGAGGTGGCTCTGATTTCCACCTTGTATCAAAAGCAGATTTGGGGTGAGGAGGCAGAGAGAAGCCCAGGTACATGCTCTTGAGGCTGGAAATGAGAGAAAGCAGGCAGATACTGCAGCAAAATAGCTAGAGGTGAGACATTAGGAAGAACTCCTGGGCTGAAGAGCACAAGCCAATGGAGCAAGGAGACTTTGGTACTCTCTGGAGAGGGCTGGCCCTAAAGGGCAGCAGACCTGAGAGTCTGCCAGCCCTTCACAGCCAGCCCGGGGGCCTGGAGAGCTGGGACCTCCACTGGAACAAAAAGCAGGGACATGAAAGCATCCAGCCTTCAATCCCATCCTCACCGGTTCCGTTCTAGCACCCAGGCTCAGGACCCACGCTACCTGGTTGGGCAGAAGTCAGGGAAGCTCTGGGAGAGTTGACACAAGTGGATGTGGGGCCCCTTGGATATGGGGACTGCCAGGAATAAACAGACCTCCTCGTTCCCAGCCCTTGTCTCCCTGCAGGATCCAGGATGTCTGTGTTTCTTCTTCGAGGCTCTGTCTAAACACTGTGTGGAATGACATGCGAAGGGGGACAAACTTAGGTGGGTGGCAGCTGGGGAGTCTGTTCCCCATTCGGCCATTTCTTCCTTACTGGATCATCTAGTTCCTCTTTGCTCCTTCATTAACCCTGGGGCTGACTCATCCTCTGGCTTCCCTTCACCCGCACAGATGCAGTTTTTAGAGTTCTATTCAGCTGACTCTGCGCCCTAGACCCAGCTCTCTTCCTGAGGTAGTCTGTTTCACGATAAATAACCCAGACTTCTGGGCCTCCTCTGTCCACTTCCATGCTAATAGGTATTTGAATTTCTCTCTGCTGAACCATGATATTTGGGGCTGGGTAGGTGTGATACCCGAGGGCCAGGGCTATGAGCCCTGGACCGGCGGGGGCAGGGCTTCCTGGACCCTGGCTAGCCTCCCTGTGCCACTTTTCAACACTCCCCACTGGTAAGAGCAGGTGCACCCTTAGGGCCTCTGAACACAAACTTGACTTCAGGATGCCTTAAACCTAAGTCATTAGTACAGATAGAGGAAATCCTGCTTTTCTGTTAGGCATAAAACACTGGATCCTCCAGGCATGGGATGGCTGTCTGGATTAGATACTGACCCAAAGAATAGGGCACCAGCCCCATATACCAAAGGTGGTGGGTTCAAACCCAGCCCCAGCCAAAAACTGCAACAACAGATACTGACCCTACAAGCTACGGAAAACTATGGTACTTTTAGTAGTCCCCAGAAGGGGCAGCACTGCTTGAACTCCAAATCACCAGAGTAGACTCAGGCTCTGGGCCTAGGCTTCAGTAGCTGTTGGGTCAAGAGCTCATCAGCTCTACTCCAGTGAGAATGTGGGAAACAGAGTGGCAGCTCCCAGGAGAAGGCTGACACCGCAGCTAGGGTCACTTCCTCTCCTCAGTTTCAACCCCTCACCCTGACCCCATCCTTCCAGTTCCTGCCTGCCCAGCCGAGCTTGTTCTTAGCTTGCCCAGGTCCCAGTTTAGCCATACATGGAGATTCCCATCCACCTGCTCCCTGCATTAAGGTCCATTCAAGAAGGGGAAAACACCAAAATACCAACCATCTTGGGGAAGGGCTGGAAAATCCCAACAGCAAAATGGGGCTTGGCTTATGTTGAACTTTGCTTCTGCAGTAGTCTTGTCACTTCTTCTTCTTTTTTTAAAATAAAACTATTTATTTTTATTTTATTTGCAGTTTTTGAACCCACCACCTCCGGCATATGGGGCTGGCACCCTACTCCTTTGAGCCACAGGCGCCGCTGTCTTGTCACTTCTGATTCTCTTTGAATGTGTGAAGGGAACAAGGATTTATTAAACTGCATTGTAAACAGACATTATAACCCACATGATGTGACTGGCATTTATCTACTCTTTTCCTTTGAAAAACCCTGTGAGGTAGGTGGTGTTATGTCCAATTAAAGGAGAGGCTGTCAGGGCTCAGATTAAGAAGTTTGCTTAGGGGCAGCGCCTGTGGCTCAAAGGAGTAGGGCTCTGGCCCCATATGCCGGAGGTGGCGGGTTCAAACCCAGCCCTGGCCAAAAACTGCGAAAGAAAAAAATAAAAAAAGACAAAGAAAAAAAAAAAAAAAGAAGTTTGCTTAGCTGGGTGTGGTGGCACACACCCTGTAGTCCCAGCTGCTCAGGAGGCTGAGGCAGGACTGCTGGAGCCCAAGAGCTATAAGGACACCACTGCATTCTAGCCTGGGTAACAACGACAGAACAAGACTGTCTCAAAAAAAAAGAAAGAAAAAGAAAAAAAAAGAAAATAAATTTGCTACCTCACAGCTCTTAAGTGGTAGAACTTCGTCAAACTAAACTGTCTCCAAAACATTTTGTTCCTGTCCAATTCATATCCAAGGATATCCACACTTCCTAGGTGTGGGCCCTTGGGGCAGGTGAGCCAATCAGCAACCATGGGCATGGGACCAGCCACACTCTCCCTCCCACAGGCCTCGACGGAGCTACAGTAGCCTCAGGGACCACAAGGAGTGAGGTTCTTTTAGACTACATCCATGCTAATGCCAATGTGTCTTTTTTTTTTGGCCAGGGCTGGGTTTGAACCCGCCACCTCTGGCACATGGGACCGGCGCCCTACTCCTTGAGCCACAGGCGCCGCTCATGCCAATGTGTCTTAAAAACAGGGTAAGAGAAAGGAGTGAATCTGGATAGGGGTTTACCCAGCATAGGTTTTCTTTTGGAGACAGGATCTTACTCTGTCCCCTGGGCTACAGTACAGTGGTATAATCAAAGCTCACTGCAGCCTTGAGCTCCAGGGCTCAACCAATCCTGCTTCAGCTTCGGGTGTATACTACCCTTAGGGACTCTGAACACAAACCTGGCTTCAGGATGCCTTAAACCTAAGTCATCTGTACAGGTAGAGGAAATCATGCTTTTCGGTTAGGTATAAAACACTGGTTCTCGGTGTTTTATAAAACTAGCTCAGCTAGTTTTCAAGAATCTTTTGAGAGACCAGGCACAGTTGCTCATACTTGTAATGCCAGCACTCTAGGAGGCTGAGGCAGGTAGACTGCTTGAGCTTAGGAGTTCAAGACCAACCTGAGCAAGAGTGAGACTCCATCTCTACTAAAAACAGAAAAAAAACCCAAAAAAGAAAAAACTAGCTGGGTGTCATGGTACCTGTAGTCCCTGCTACTCGGGAGGCTGAGGCAAGAGGATTGCTTGAAGCCATGAATTTGAGGGTGCTGTGAGCTATGAGGCCATGGTACTCTGGCCTGGGGCAACAGAGTGAGATTCTGTAATCAAAAAAAAAAAACAAAAAACAAAAAAAAAATAATCTTGCACAGTGGCTCATACCTGTAATCCTAGCAGTCTGGGAGGCTGAAGGCGGGTGGACTGCCTCAGCTCAGGAGTTCAATACCAGCCTGAGCAAGAGCAAGGTCCCTTCCCTAAAGCTAGGGAATTGTGGCTGGGCACCTGTAGTCCCAGCTACTAAGGACGGTGACTATGTCTCAAAACAAAAAAAACAAAAAATAAAGAAAGAACAAACCAAACTTTTGTAGAGACAGTGTTCTGGTATGCTATTTGGGATACTCTCAAATGTTTGGCCTCAAGTGATCCTTCTCTACCTCAGCCTCTCAAAGAGCTAGGATTATAGGCATAAGCTACCATGCCTGATCTAGAATTGACTTTTAATGCTGACATAAGTTTCTTTTTTTTTTTTTTTTAATTTGGCCAGGGCTGGGTTTGAACCCGCCACCTCCGGCATATGGGACCGGCACCCTACCCGCTGAGCCACAGGCGCCGCCCATGACATAAGTTTCTTGGAATTAGATGCTTTCTTAGGATTTACTCCTGTGAAAAAATATTTAGTCCCTTTTTTTCTCCTAACTTCCGTATTTTCTAAGTGACTTTGGTTTTGCCATCTCCAGTACTTCTCAGGAATCTTGATTCCCACTATTGGCAAGAAGAGTTTAGTGAGTTCTAACATGTTAGAGTTATATTCTAAAATAACCAAGAAAGTAAAAACAGCTGAGTACAATGGTGTGTGCCTGTAGTTCTAGCTATTTTGGAGGCTGAGGAGCCCAGGAGCCCAACAGAACTCTCTTAAAAAAGGGGGGGAGGGGTTTGCGGGAGCAGTAGCTCAAGCCTGTAATCCTAGTATTCTGGGAGGCCAAGAAGGGTGGATTGCCTGAGGTCAGGAGTTCAAGATCCATCTGAGCAAGAGTGAAACCCCCTAAAAATAGCTGGGCATTGAGGCAGGTGCTACTAGGAAGGCTGAGGCAACAGGATCACTTAAACCCAAGAGTTTGACATTGCTGTGAGCTGTGACGCCATAGCACTCTACCCAGAGCAAAAAAGTGAGACTCTGTCTCTCCCTCCTCAAAAAAAATAATTAAATATCTGTAATCTTGACACTCTGGGAGGCCAAGGCAGGTGGATTGCCCTGAGCTCACAGGTTAGAGACCAGCCTGAGTGAGACCCTTGTCTCTAAGAAAAAAAAAAATTAGCTGGGCATTCTCGTGGGTACCTATAGTCCCAGCTACTCAGGAGGCCGAGACAAGAGAATTGCTTGAGCCCAAGAGTTTAAGGTTGCTGTGAGCTATGATGCCATAGCACTCTGCTGAGGGCGACAAAATGAGACTCTGTCTCCCGCAACAACAAAACAACAAATTAAATATAGAAAATACAATGTAGGTCATAAAAAAAAGGCAAAAACTTGGCTCGGTGCCTGTGGCTCAAGCTGCTAAGGCGCCAGTCACATACACCTGAGCTGGGGGGTTCAAATCCAGCCTGGGCCTGCCAAACAACAATGACGGCTGCAACCAAAAAATAGCTGGGCGTTGTGGCGGGCACCTGTAGTCCCAGCTACTTGGGAGGCAGAGGCAGGAGAATTGCTTGAGCCCAGGAGTTGGAGGTTGCTGTGAGCTGCGATGCCACTGCACTCTACCCTGGGCAACAGCTTGAGGCTGTCTCAAAAAAGAAAAAAAAAAAAAGGCAAAAACTGGTTTTTGTTGTTTTTGCCAGGTGTGGTGGCTAACCCCCATACTACTACTGTAATCCTAGCACTCTGGAAGGCTGAGGTGGGTGGAGTGTTTGAGGTCTGGAGTTTGAGACCAGCCTGAGCAAGGAGAGACCCCATCTCTACTAAAAAAGAAAAAATTAGCCAGATGTTGTGGTGGGCATCTGTAGTCCCAGCTACTCGGGAGGCTGAGGCACAAGAGAATCCCTTCAGCCCAGGAGTTTGAGGTTGCCGTGAACTAAGAGGACACCAGTACACTCTACCCAAGGTGACAGAGTGAGACTGTCTCAAAAAACAAAAACAAAGGGGCCAGGCACGGTGGCTCACACCTGTAATCCTAAGCACTCTGGGAGGCCAGGAGGGTGGATTGCCTGAGCTCAGGAGTTCAAGATCAGCCTAAGCCACAGCTAGACCCTGTCTCTAAAAATGGCAGATGTTGGGGTGGCGCCTGTGGCTCAGTTGGTAAGGTGCCAGCCCCATATACGGAGGGTGGCGGGTTCAAACCTCGCCCTGGCCAAACGGCAACAAAAAAATAGCCGGGTGTTGTGGTGGGCATCTGTGGTCCCAGCTACTGGGGAGGCTGAGGCAAGAGAATCGCCTAAGCCCAGGAGTTGGAGGTTGCTATGAGCTGTGACACCACAGCACTCTACTGAGGGTGACAAAGTGAGACTGTGTCTCAAAAAAACAAAATAAATCAACCCCCCCTCTGGTTTTTAGTAAAAATTACTCTCAAATAACTTATGGAGTACAGAATGCAAGTATTACTTTCTCTCAACACATGTAACCAGGTTTTCCATTTATCAGAAACAGGTGACCAGAAGCACCCCAACAGAAACCAGTTAGAAATCAGAGAACCCCAAGCTCTCTGGGAACCCATTTATGTAAAATGAAGTCTGATGACTGAATGACTTGTAGCTTTCAAACTTCTTCAATGACTCACAGTAAAAAGGCATTTCTACAATCCAGTCATGATCTGTGTATGTAACTAAAACTCATTTCCAAATTAATACCTACCCTTAGAAGGTGTGATGGATTCTGACCTAGCCCATTTCTTAAAAATGCTGGTGTCACATGAAACCATATACAGGATAAAATGCCTAGAAATACATATAAAACTAGTAAAATCTGAAGCAAGTGGGTGGATAACACCAGTGTTAACACCTCCTGAGTATGATGATGCATTAAAGTTATATGTTACCACTGGGGAGGAAGCCAGGTGAAGGGTACACAGGATCTTGCTGTATTATTTCTTACAACTGTATGTGAATCTACAGTTATCTCAAAATCAAAAGTTCAGGAAATAAAAACGCTGGCTGTGACACAGTTCATTAATAGGTGTCAAACCAGACTGAAACACACTGCCCCTAAGAGACAAATTAGAAGGGAAAGCAGAAAGGGAGAAACCATCAGGACAGCCCTCAGACCATTTCTGGTACTCCTAAAATTCTCCCGATAATTCCTTACAAAGAACATTTTCTTTTCTTTCTTTCTTTTTTTTTGAGACAGTCTCACTTTGTCACCCTTGGTAGAGAGCCATGGCATCTTAGCTCACAGCAACCTCAGACTCTTGTCTCAGCCTCCCAAGTAGCTGGGACTATAGGTACCCACTACAACACCTGGCTATTTTTAGCGATGAGGTCTTGCTCTGGCTCAGGCTGGTCTCAAACCCATGAGCTCAGACAGTCCACCTGTGAGCTCAGCCTCGGCCTCCCAAGTGCTGGGATTAGAGGTGTGAGCCACTGCGCCCAGGCCCAAGAACACTTTCTGAACCAGTTTTATTTCATAGATTAGTGTCCTGCTTGGGGAGACCATGCTCTGCTAGGCTCTGTACTATCTGGCAAACATCTCCTTGGGTGCTGGTCTTTTATGCTTTTGTTTAAGAAAAACTGTGGCCAGTTTGCATCAGATTCACACCTAAATACATGTCAATATCCTGCAGAATCACACACCCAGAGGAGCACATTTGGGAAATGCTATGCATTATCCATGATAAAGGAATCAACCAGAAAACATTTTAATTTGCCTGTCACTGGGGGGCTTCTTGGCCACTCAGGAGCTGCCAGGCAGTTTCAGGGAGCATATTCAATTTATTGCTTACTGGCAGCCATTCTCTCCTCTAGGGGAGGTAAGGATCTAGATCTGATGGGCTCTTGTACCTAAGGTTTTCCAGCTCAGATCTGCAGGTTCAAGGGCAATACAGGTCTATTCTTCTTCCCTCCTCCTCTCTTTGAACTCACAGTCCAGAAACCCAGCAGATTCTCATGTAAGATAGAAAGATTTTTCTTTATTAATGACCCCAACCGTATTTCTTTAGATACAGGAGTTTTGAACTCAAATACTTAGAAGAAAACAAGTTAAGATTGCATTATCCTGCAACTCATTACCAGTAACATATTGCAAAGCAAAACAGCTTGGAAAAGAGGGTAGAATGGAAGGGGAGTGAGGGAGGGGAGATAAAGAAAAGGAATAAGTTGATCAAGTGGAATTTTTTTTTTTTTTTTAATTCTTGGGAACTATGAAGTCCTTGCAAGCACAGCTCATTTCTGCAGATTATTTTCCAAACGTGTACAAAATGGAACCAAAATGGAGAATCCCTTAAGAACCTGAAGAGGTGCAACATTAAAAGCTACGATTATCCAGTAGCAAGTGTTCCAGCCTTCAGTTGCTAGCCGCTTCCTCCTCTTATTCCCAAGAGTTAGCGGGATGAAAACGTCTTCCCCCTAGGAAAGGAGAAATAAGTGTGAAGGTCAGTCTTTGTCTGACCTTTCCTGCCGCCCCACACTTCTGGACTAGACGGAATCCCTAAGAGACACCAAAGAAGTGAAGTGCTCGATTCCTTAGGCAGAGGTGCTGGAACCACAGAGCATGGGCTAAGACCCAGTTTTCACAGAATGGTTTCATGACCTTTTCTTTCCTATTGAATACTTTGGGGTACCAGGGAATATCTGTGTTAAAACTATAAAGACACTGGGCGGCGCCTGTGGCTCAGTCGTTAAGGCGCCGGCCCCATATACGGAGGGTGGCGGGTTCAAACTCGGCCCTGGCTGAACTGCAACCAAAAAATAGCTGGGCGTTGTGGTGGGCGCCTGTAGTCCCAGCTACTTGGGAGGCTGAGGCAAGAGAATTGCTTAAGCCCAGGAGTTGGAGGTTGCTGTGAGCTGTGTGAGGCCACGGCACTCTACAGAGGGCCATAAAGTGAGACTCTGTCTCTACAAAAAAAAAAAAAAACTATAAAGACAATGGACCATGTTAGACAGCAGAATCACTCATCTACAATTTCTGAATGGCTAGATGTACTTGAATTTCATACTGGACTCAAGTGTCTACCTTTCACGGCTCCCAGAGAGCAGTTCCTTATCTTTTACCATGGGAACAGTAAGTTCAAAGCACGCTTGGCACCCATAGCACAGTGGTTATGGTGCAGGCCACATGCACTGAGGCTGGCGAGTTTGAACCCGGCTGAGGCCAGCTAAACAACAATGACAACAACAAAATATCCAGGCATTGTGGCAGACGCCTGTAGTCCCAGCTACTTGTGAGGCTAAGGCAAGAGAATCGCTTGAGCCCAGGAGTTTGAGGTTGCTGTGAGCTGTGACGCCATAGCACTCTACAAAGGGTGACATAGTGAGACTCTGTCTCCAAAAAAAAAGAAGTTCAAAGCAATCCTCAAAACTTCCAAGGTATTTCTGCTATCATGTGCTGACTACACTCTGGCTTGTAGAACACATTATCTGGTTCTAGGCTCTTGAGTTGAGGTGTCCTATTCTACCCTGATTTCTCTAGAAGAGCCAGCTGATTCTTAAAGACAGCTGGTAACTAGTACCTAAGGATATGTAGTAAAATAGCCTGGAAGCTCAAGCTGAGAACTATAGGTAATGGGGTTAAAAACACCACCACCACACACACACACACAAAAATAAACAAGGGTTCTATGTTTTTCCTGCTCTGAATGTCTCACCCACTTCAAAATGAAGGCACAGTTTATTACCCCTGCCCCCACATGAAAAGCTCATGGTGTTCATTTCTGGGTAGCACACTGAGGTGTGCTAACTCTTGATTGTCAGCTTCAGATCCAGGGCCCTATTTCTCATAGCAGGCCCACCATGTTTCCCCTGTCAACGCTTCTGCAAACTTCCTGCTTTGTTGTGTGGAGGTCCCAGTTTCTCCAGGTCACAGCCAAGCCACACTTAACTCCTACCCACCATTAGTAACATGATCTGGTTTTCAGGGTGGACATAGTTGTCTGTGTTCCATGTCCCCTTTGTGCAACCCAACTCTGCCAAAGAAAGGTCACAGAGCAGAGGAAGGCAGAGCTGCTCTTTTAAGCCCCAGGAAAGAGGTTTATGGACAATTTTTTTTTTTTAAGACAGTATCACTTTGTTGCCTTGGTAGCGTGCTGTGGTGTTATAGCTCACAGCAACCTCAAACTCTTGGGCTTAAGGATTCTCTTGCCTCAGCCTCCCTGGTAGCTGGGACTACAGGCATTGGCCACAGTGCCTGGCTATTTTTTAGAGATGGGGTCACTCTTGCTCAGGTTGGTCCCGAACTCCTGAGTTCCGGCAATCCACACGCCTTGGCCTCCCAGAGTGCTAGGATTTTACAGGAGTGAGCCACAGTGCCCGGCCTACAATTTGTTCATTTTAGGATTCATCCTTTCCCAGGTCCTCCATCAGGACAGGCAGCCATCCTCGCCCCTCTAAAACTGCATTCACTTTGCAGCGACCCCCAGAGTTGGCTGCTTGGTGGTCCTCCTCCTGAATGGATACACAGTTATCAGAGCTGAAGGTGACACACGCAGCCTTGGGAGTTTTCTGATAACAGCCTTCCAGTCTATTTGTGACAGGCCGCCCAGGTCACCTCCTGGTCTCTAATAAACTACCTATCTCTCTAAGCAGCATGCAAATGGCTGTCTCAGCCCAGCGCCTGTAGCTCATTGAATAGGGTGCCGGCCACATACACCCGAAGGTGGGGGGTTTGAGTCTGGCCTGGGCCTGCTAAACAATGACAACTGTAACCAAAAAATAGCCAGGTATTGTGGCGGGCACCTGTAGTCCCAGCTACTTGGGAGGCTGAGAAAAGAGAATTGCATGAAACCGAGAGTTTGAGGTTGTTGTGAGCTGTGATGCCATAGCCTCTACTGGGGGCTATACAGTGACTGTCTCAGAAAAGCACCCTGTGGAGGACAAGAAGGGAAAGGGGAAATAGTAGACAGAAAGACGGAGACCCGGTTCTGGGTAGGCAGGAGTACCTGTGTCCAAGGGCACATCTGTCTCACCTTGCCCAACCCACCTTGTTGGTCACTTTGCCCAGGTTAGGAGCTGCCAAGCTGCACAGTAGCAGAAATAATACCACTATTTCATTGCAGGGCATTCTAATACCTCTCTCTGAGCAGAGGATCTATCTAGACTGAATACCATTCCTTCAGCTCTGGATGGCAGGCACAAAACTGCCACAAAGTCTCTGCCTAAAAAAGTCAGGGAGGCCAAGAGTGGTGCCTCACGCCTGTAATCCCAGCACTTTGGGAGGGCCAGGTGGGTGGACTGCTCAGCAGAAACTAACTTGGTAGAAGCCACACGACCCAGGCAAAGGAGCGTGAAGCCCTATGCATGAGATGGGGTCTTGCTCTAGCTCATGACTCACCCACCCAAGGTACTGAGTATTGGCAAATATGCTGGGAGGCTTAGTTTACCTCAATTCCTTTAGGTTAAAAGGCACAAAAGATAGTAGATAAGCACATATGGCCTTATCTTGTAAGCAGGATTGCCTAAATTTCACTAGGAGGGGAACCATGATCTGGCACCTTGTACAAAGACATACTCTCTAGGCTCTAGGTCATGTTGGCCTCTCTGGCACTCAGAGCTGTACACCATTCAGAGCTCTACTCATCATTTCCATTCCTGATAAAGACCCTCCTCTCCATGCAAACTTTCAGCTGAGAAGATGACAAGGAAAAGAACACTTGATGGGTGGGTCCAGGCTTATTTACTCAACTAAATACCCTAAAGCAAATGGCTCAATATCACTAGAAGATCAACCTCCTAACTCAGGCCCAAAGAGATCATAGCTTCTTGGTAAAAAGGTCCCCTTGCTTTTTTCCTAGCTGTAGCCTTGATAGCTCACAGATATGGAAAAAGGGAAACCCACCCTGGCCTATTCAGGAGTCAAAAACCTGTTAATCCCAACTCCAGTCCATCTGCCCAGCCTAGCCCTGCTGACCTCACTATAGCTACTGTCAGATACCTGAAGGACCAGGCCACCAACACCAACTACTTTCTTCTTGGTGAGCTCAGGAGAGGTAGGTGGTCCCGCCATGGTACTGCCCTACTTACGTGATTGTTTTCATTTCTTTTTTCTCGGCATCTGGGCGTGCACGGTTCAGCACCTTGAGGAAATCAGATGTTTTTGCCCGCATACGTGTGTGAATATAGGCCTGGGAACAGATACAACAAATACCCAAGCAGAGTCATATTGCAGAAAGACAGCTTTGGTTTCATTAGGGGACATCACCAGGAAAGTATGGGAACATACACCTTGGGACTGACCTAGCAGGAAGGTGGAGATATATTCATCTCTCTGCTACTGGGAGGGGTGGAAGACAGTGGCTCGATGAAGAAAGGCCACGATTGCCTGAAGCCTCTACAACTACCACTGAAAAGTCAGATCCATACCCCGAACTACAGGATCAACTTTTGTTAGGAGTTCTGATGGAAGATAGACCCAGAGCATAGGACTGAGCTGCGGGGCTCTCACCTTAGAGCACTTGATGTGGTAGTGCAGGTAGTCCCGGAACGTGTGGATCAGATTTATGGTGTTGTCTCGAGCATTGGCGTTGGTGTGGCGAGGGAACAGCACTGAGGGTGGGGACACAAATGAGGTGTCAAGGTATAACACAAACACCAAAGGGTCAGGAAGAAGAGCAGCCAACACTGAACCTCATTCACTTTGTGCTTAAGTAGAATCCACTTGTTTCACTACTCCTGGCTCCACAAGGGTTTTGATGAGACTAGGAAGGGATAACAGCATAACTAGGGATGTGCCAATGAGTGCAAACGGAGGAGCCCATGATGGAAAAACCAGGGTTTGACTCTGGCCACCCATTTCAGGCCTGGATTCTATGGCTGTGCACTCTGAAATTCATCCCCTGTCTGTCACACACCTATTAGCTTCTGTTTCTGTAGCTCTACAGACTCCAGGGTGGCATCAACTGGCTATCTGAGAAATAGTTTACCTAAGAAGACATGATTGCAAGAGGGACTTTACCTAACAATTGCAATCAGTGTAACCTGGCTTATTGTACCCTCAATGAATCCCCAACAATAAAAAAAAAAAAAAAAAAAGAAAGAAAAAAAAAGAAATAGTTTACCTAAGAAATCAGATTAGGAAATAAAGCTGCCTATCCTGGATCCTTGGTGCTAAAATACAAAGTAAGCCTTCAGAGAAACTAGATGCCAGGAGAAACTACAACTTTTGGGCTTAAGTGATTCTCTTGCCTCAGCCTCCCAAGTAGCTGGGAATTTAGGCACGCCCAGCTGTTTTTTTATTGTTTGTTGTTTTTTTTTGAGACAGAGCCTCAAGCTGTTGCCCTGGGTAGAGTGCCATGGCATCACAGCTCACAGTAACCTCCGACTCCTGGGCTCAAGCGATTCTTCTGCTTCCGCCTCCCAAGTAGCGGGGATTACAGGTGCCCACCACAACGCCAGGCTATTTTTTGGTTGCAGCCATCATTGTTGTTTGGCGGGCCCAGGCTGGATTTGAACCTGCCAATTCAGGTGTATGTGGCTGGCGCCTTAGCCACTTGAGCCATAGGTGCTGAGCCTGTTGTCCTTGTTGTTTTAGCAAGCCCTGGATGAGTTCTAACCCACCAGCCCCAGTGCATGTGGCTGGCGCCCTAAGCATTGAACTATAGGCGCCGAGCCAGAATATCTTATATTCTTGCTATGAAAACCAACCACTAAGGTGTAAGGACCTGAACCCTCGGACAGGCCAGGCAGGAGAAGCTGCTCTCTGGCTCAGGCTAAGCAAGGTCCATCCTGTGAATCTGCCAACACGAAGATCTGTGTAGTTACTGCTCGGTCCTTTGTACTGGAGCATACATATACCCTTCTCCCTCTGGTATTTTGGAATCCTTTATCTTCTGTACCTCCTCTATTCATTGGTCTCACTATCTGCAAAAGCTCCCGGGGTATCTAAAGTTTTGCTAAAGGGAAAAGAAATGCCTTCTAAGAATAGCTGGGATTCCTGTGTCAATTTGCCCTGGCCTAAAAGGAAATGAATAACAAGTAAAAGATAACATTTCCAAGAATCTAATGTGTTTATGACTATATGTACCACTAAAGAAAAATGCTGCCAATTAAATTGACATGCCGCAAATTTTTAAAATGCATCCCAACTTTAAAGACAATAACATGAAAAACAAATGTATAGCTTAAGGCTGGGTACGTGGCCCATGCCTGTAATCCTAGCACTCTGGGAGGCCAAGGTGGGTGGATTGCTTGTGCTCACGGGTTCAAGACCAGCCTGAGCAAGAGCAAGACCCCGCCTCTAAAAATAGCCAGGTGTTGTGGTGGGCACCTGTAGTCCCAGCTACATGAGAGGCTTAGCCAAGAGGATTGCTTAATACCAAGAATTTGAGGTTGCTGTAAGCTATGATGCCACGGCACTCTACCAAGGGTGACAAAGTGAGACTGTCTCAAAATCTCCCCCCAAAACAACCCCCCCAAATGTATAGCTTAGATTTAATGAAATATGGTAAACCAACTCATCTATTACCAAAAAGAGGTACACCTGCAGCACTAAGGTAAATTAAATAAAATTTCACAGGAGACATTCCAGTGGCATCAGGTGGAAAAGTGTGAATGAGCTAGTATTTCAAACTGTCAGTTATAATAATAATGAGCCAGCTCATGAAGCTGAAGGAACTGAAGGAAGACTTGAATTCCTCCAGTGTAAAAGTGGAATATGTCAATCATGGCTAGAGCTCAGGCTTAGTAAGTGAAAAACCAAGAAATGTCAAATGACAGAGAACTCCCACCCAACTGCTCAGTAATCCTTATGTGGCTCTATGCTTAATTCTTGACATCACAGTTCAGTCTTAAGATTTTTCCTTAAGATTTAAGAAAAACAGGGGAAAAAAAGAAAATGGTTACTACATAAAAATAGCACATAGCCTGCTCTGTAACACCCCTCCTACAGTTGTAGCAATGGCAACAACTTGGTATGCCTGCTTTTGCCCATCTTTTTTTTTTTTTTTCTTTTTTGAGACAGAATCTCAACCTGTCGCCCTGGGTAGAGTGCCATGGCTTCATCATAGCTCACAGCAACCCCAATTCTTGGGCTCCAGTGATCCTCTTGCTTCTGTCTTTCTATCTTTAGTCGAGATGGGGTCTTGCTCAGAGCTGGTCTCAAGCTCATGAGCTGAAGCCATCTACCCATCTCAGCCTCCCAGAGTACTAGGATTACAGACGTGAGCCACCTTGCCCGGCCTCTTTTGCCCATCTTAAAATGTTAACCAAGGTTCTGTGCAGATTTAGGTATTCTGCAGTGTGAACTCAATAAAGCTGCACAAAAGTGGCAAGGACACCCTGCTCACCAAAGGTGATGTAGCCAATGTTGTCACCCACGGCGGCATCTGTATCTTTCAGCTCGAGAGGAGGTTCCCTGTGGCTAAAGAGGACCTGTGGGGCTGTGTGGCTGGCTCTGCGTCCTTCTTTGAACTCCTGCCAAGAAAAGCAAAAGCAACCAGAAGAGAAGACAGTGAGTGTAAAACGAATAGCAACTATAGGGTTTGCCCTGTGCAGTGTGACCTTGTTAGACCTCTGAACCAGCAGAACACCAAACCTGAAATATTAGGTGTTGGCTGCTATCATTGAAAGGGAAAGAAAGACTGGGCAGTGCCTGTGGCTTAGTGGGTAGGGCACTGGCCCCATATACCAAGCCAAGGGTGGTGGGTTCGAACCCAGCCTCAGCCAAACTGCAACAACAAAAAAAAAACAAAACAGCTGGGCGTTGTGGTGGGCACCTGTAGTCCCAGCTACTTGGGAGGCTGAGGCAAGAGAATCACCTAAGTCCAAGAGTTGGAGATTGCTGTGAGCTGTGACATCACAGCACTCTACCGAGGGTGATAAAGTGAGACTGTCTCAAAAGACAAAAAAAAAAAATTTCAGCACTTTTTTTTCTTGAGACAGTCTTATTTTGTAGCTCTCGGTAGAGTGTTTTGGCATCACAGCTTATAGCAACTGCAAACTGTTGGGCTTAAGCAATTCTCTTGCCTCCCAAGTAGCTGAAACTGCAGGTGCCCGCCACAACACCCAGCTATTTTTTTGTTGCAGATGTTGTTTGGCAGGCCCGGGCCGGGTTTGAACCTGCCAGCTCCAGTGTATGTGGCCAGCACCCTAGCTGCTGAGCTACAGGCACTGAGCCTTTTTTTTTTTTTTTTTTAGACAGAGTCTCACTCTGTTGCCCTGGATAGAGTGCTGTAGCATCATAGCTCACAACCACCTCAAACTCTAAGGCTCAAGTGATCCTCTTGCCTCAGCCTCTTAAGTTGCTAGGACTACAGATGCATGCCACTACACCGGGATAGTTTTTCTATTTTTAGTAGAGACAGAGGTCTTGCTCTTGCTGAACTCCTGAGCTCACGAGATACAACCGGCTTGGCCTCCCAGAGTGTTAGGATTAGCGCTATGAGCGACCACAGCTGGCCAAATTTAAGTACTGTTAACCTTTAGCATAAGTCTTAACTCCTTGTATCTGTGCATAAAAAGCCCCTTATGAGTTAACCAGTTTTTCATTGCTTATCTCCCCTAATCCTCCTCTTCTTCTAGTTCAGGAATATCGTACTTTCTCTGGGCTTCTACATGAGTCTCATTTGACTGAGGACTCTCCAGAGCAGTGATTTGCAACTGATTTGCCGTGAAAATTTTTATTAATTTATTTTTTATTGTTGGGGATTCACTGAGGGTACAAAGAACCAGGCGACACTGATTACATTTGATAAAGACCCTCTTATAATTGTGTCCCACCCCCAAAAAGTGTACCACATCCCATGACCCCCCACCCTCACCCTCCTTCCCTTTTTTTTTGCTCTCTCCATCGTGTGAAAAATTTTAAAGATCGTTAATTATTTTTGAAAGAAGTTCAAAGTAGAGTTAAGCATATTCTTTTTTTTACTCCTTTTTTGGAACAACAAAATTTAAGCGTGTTATGGCAGTTTAATTATAGGTTTAAGCGTTGTAAGATAAAAAAGGTTGAAAAACACTGCTGTAGAACAAACTTAAACCCCTCCTGGGAGCAGAAGACGATGGAGTTCAAGAAGCTGAGTTGCTATAGTATTCATAAAGAAAGGGAGACTATGTGCTATGAGAAATAGTCTAATTTTAATTTTGGCTCTTGAATGGACCTAGATACCACCTCCTTCGTATAAGAAAAGAGCTAATCAAAAAATATCCTCAAAATACAGAAAAATGACTGAGGGTGTAAAAATCATTCCATTCCTTCCATGTTCCGATCTCTAAAGTTCAGGTTTTTATAGTCCATGTTTTTTTTTTTTTTGTAGAGACAGAGTCTCGCTGTACCGCCCTCGGTACAGTGCCGTGGCGTCACACGGCTCACAGCAACCTCTAACTCTTGGGCTTACGTGATTCTCTTGCCTCAGCCTCCCAAGCAGCTGGGACTACAGGCGCCCGCCACAACGCCTGGCTATTTTTTTGTTGCAGTTTGGCCGGGGCTGGGTTTGAACCCGCCACCCTCGGCATATGGGGCCGGTGCCCTACTCACTGAGCCACAGGCGCCGCCCAGTCCATGTTTTCTTTTTTTTTTTTTTATTGTTGGGGATTCATTGAGGGTACAATAAGCCAGGTTACACTGATTGCAATTGTTAGGTAAAGTCCCTCCCAGTCCATGTTTTCTTATGTAGACAGACAAGTGACAAGGCTTCCCCGTCAGATTTCTAGGAACAGAACTAGATTTTCTAGCAGTGCCTTTAACACTGGATGATTCAAATCTGATCCACTGAGCCTTCAAAGATGATGGCAGAAGAATGGCCGAGGGCTTTGCAATGTCTCTTCATCTTGGAGTACTGATGAAGGTGTGCTTACAAAGCCGTGTATTCTGCAGTGCTCTTCTACTGTATTCAAATATTACCTCCTCCATAATGCCATGTCCAACAGCCAGGGAAGGTGGCTATTCTCTTGCTGAAGTTGCCATGTCTTTTCTACAAACCTCTGCTATGACACTGTACTATTCGTTAAGGCATCTGGCTTACCTACTAGGGAAGTTCCTCATGCCAAAGAGGCTGTCTAGCACATGCCTTGCTGAATGAAAGAAAGCACTTCTACCCTACCTGATTTAATAAAGGAAGCAGTGGCTACTTCCATTTGCAGGTCAGAAGGATATATGGGCACCAGAAAATCCTAGTGATTAGTGGCAAAGAAAAGATAACACCTGGGGAGTCCCAGTGCCCAGTCTAGTACCTCACCTGTTCTGCATACTGCCTCTCAAACATGCACTACTCAGCTTCTAATGGATGGTGGAAAAGAAATGACCATAAGCTAGGTTACATTAGCTCCTTTTTTAACATATTTTGTTTCCCAAAGACCTATAGTTGGAGAGGGAAGGAAGGAGTAAAGATCACGCCAAATTGAAATTCCTAAAGCAAAGCTTCTGAAATCACCCTTCTCTAGAAAACATCTTTCATTTTACCAAGGGGTTAGGAAACTTTCTAACTTCTACTGTTTTTACCCTTTAGCTTCTGAGGATCAAACAGAACAGATTATGCTTCTGGGCTGGGCCCAGTGGCTCACACCTGTAATCCTAGCACTCTGAGAAGCCGAGCAGGTGGATTGCCTGAGCTCACAGGTTCGAGACCAGCCTGAACCAGAGCGAGACCTCATCTCTAAAAATAGCTGTGCATTGTGGCAGGCGCCTATAGTCCCATCTACTCAGGAGGCTGAGGCAAGAGAATCACTTGAGCCCAAGAGTTTGAGGTTGCTGTGAGCTATGATGCCATAGCATTTTACCAAGAGCAACAAAGTGAGACTGTCTTCAAAAAAAAAAAAAAACAAAAACAAAAAACACTATGCTTCTGGTTTGGGACTATACTTTAGATAACATATATATATACACATACATATATATATATATAACATATATATATATATCTTATATCTTATATATATCTTTGCTATATATATATATCTATATATATCTTTGCTCCTCCCTGGTTTTATTTCTTTAATAAAACTTAACAAACAAACAAACCCAAACAGCCCTCCATCATATCAGAGTCTTTATTATATGTAAACCAACAATGCTGCTTCTTTTTTCTTCCTCTGGCTATGATGTCTTTTGAACATCAAACTATTTTTTCTCTTCCAAAGTAAAATTTATCAGAAAGTTCAGAATAAATCCATATTACACAGGAATTTAGGGTAGCATATTAAATCAGGGGTATAAACATGAACTTTTATATAATTGCTATTGGAATCACTAAATGGAAATAATATTAATGCGAAAATAAAAATGTTTTGCTTATTAGGTAAGGGTCCAACCACAAGTACCTTAAGGGAACAGTTTAAAGTCATATGTAAAAAAAAAAAAATACACAGAATTTTCCTAATGAATAAAGATCTCCATTTATTTATTTATTTATTTTGAGACAGAGTCTCAAGCTGTTACCCTTGGTAGAGTGCCGTAGCATCACAGCTCACAGCAACTTCCATCTCTTGGGCGTAAGTGATTCTTTTGCCTGAGCCTCCCGAGTAGCTTGGACTACAGGCGTCTGCCACAACGCCTATTTTTTTGGTTGCAGTTGCCACTGCTGTTTTAGCTGGCTGGGGCTGGGTTCAAACATGCCACCCTTGGTATTTGGGGCCAGCGCCCTACCCACAGGCGCTGCCCTATTTTTTTTTTTTTTTTTTTGAGACAGAGTCTTATTATGTCACCCTCAGTAGAGTGCCGTAGTAGCATCACAGCTCACAGCAACCTCCAACTCTTGGGCTTAAGCAATTATCTTGCCTCAGTCTCCCAAGTAGCTGGGACTATAGGCGCCTGCCATAATGCCTGGCTATTTTCTTGTTGCAGTTGTCATTGTTGTTTAGCTGGCCTGGGTTGGGCTCGAACCCGCCAGCCTCACTGCATGTGGCTGGTGCTGTAACCACTGGGCTACGGGCGCTGAGTCAAAGATCTCCATTTAGAAAGCAAGATGGATCCCTCTTTCATGTTATATACCAGAAGAAACTCCCAAGAGATAAATACCAGGAAAACAGCACAGGTAAGTTTCTTTATAACCTTGGAGTAAGGAAGAGCTTTTCTAATTATGACTTGAAATGTAGAAGCTGTAAAAGAGAAAACTGATCAATTTGATTATGTAAAAATAAACTGCATGGGGAACGCCCTCCTAAAACAGTCTAATGACAAACTGCGGACAATATTTGCATCTCTTATCATAGATGAAAGGCCAACTCTCCCTAGTATTTAAAGAAATTGAGAATATCAATGACTCAATAAAAAAATGGGTAAAAGACAAGAGACATTTCATAAGAAAAGAAAAAAATGGTTTTTAATATAAGAAAGAATATTTGACCTTACTCCTAAGAAAATGTATATAAAATTAGCAGAAATCCATCTAAACAATACTCTGTGGGAAAATGGGCGTTCTTATTCATCACTAGTGGAAGATAAAATAGCACAACCCCTATGGAGTAGAGTTTGGCAGTACCTACCAAAATTACTGACTCGGACTCAGTGGTCCCAGTTCAGGAAAACACCTAAATATAAACATGTAAGCAGATGGAAAGGGCCCTCAAAATTACATTTTTGCAACTGCCTATGAGGTAGCTTGCTTGTGTCTTGTACCTGAACATATAGAAATCAGTGATTGCCATTTAACTTTTCTCACTTAGTTACTAGCTTGACCTTAAGATATTATAATATGAAAAGAATTCTAGTTCATTATAAGATAATCTCCAAAAGTGTAACTACCGGATCTACTGCTAAGTATGGAATGAGCACTGAACTGACATACACCAGGTTTTCCCTAGCATTAAATTGGTACACCTATAACAATAATCACCAATGCTAACAGTGGGACACCCGTGTGGGTGGAAGAATATGCTTCCTAAAGGTAGTAGGGCAGTGTTCAGTGTTCCTAAGGCACAACTTTCCGTACCAGGCATCCATGAGCCTCCTTTTCTCCTAGAAATTTAAAATTCTAGGCCCAGGGCAAAACTCAAGACAATTTATTTCTGGGGAAAACCCAAGCAAAGGTCCAGTTTCCTAAATTACCCCAGAGTCCAAATTTGGAAAGGGTGGCTGAGTAGATGACTTTCTGAAAAGGCCACTGCCTTTTCATGTTTTTAGATGCCATCTGGCCTGCACTGCACCAGGATAGTCACTAACCAGTGACACTGTTAATACACAATTCAAAAGAGGATTTGTTTTGCTTTTTAGATAAGCATCCAACCACAGGTACCTTTGAAGGAGTTTAAATTCCTATCACTGGCTCATGGCTATAATGCTAGCACTCTGGGAGGCTGGGGTGGAGGACTGCTTGAGCCCAGGACTTTAAGACCAGCCTGAGAAAGAGCAAGATCCTATATCTACAAAAAATAGAAAAATTAGCCAGTTATGGTAGTGTGCATCTATAGTTCCAGCTACTTGGGAGGCTAAGGCAGGAGGATTATTTGAGCCTGGAAGTGTGAGACTGCAGTAAGCTATGATGATGAAGCCACTGCACTCCAGCCTGAAGTGTGACCCTGTCTCAAAAAAAACCCAAACAGCCCCCAACCCCATTCTACTAAAGAACAAATCTCCAGTAAACTCTCCAAGATAACATCTGTTAAAGTTAAAAATTAAGTTGTTTCCTGGAATAAGATGGAACAAGACTGGTAAAAAACTAGCCAAATCTAAATACAGACTTCATACCTTTTAAAATTAGTTTGTTAGTCTGGATTTAGCCCAAATTTCTGAGCTACTACACTTAATTCCCTTGTCAATTCTACATAAAAACACAACAAATTCCTATCTGGAGTCTTATTTTCTGGATCCAAGAGATATGTACCTATGTATTATTGTTATGTTCAATACTTGAGAATGCTCAAATGTCGGTATTCCAATTTTTCTGCACAGACTTCCCAATTAGAGTTTCAAATTAATTAGCCGAAACACAAAAAGCCACTAGAGATGGGATTTTATTTATTTACTTACAGAGTCTTGCTCTGTTGCCTGGGCTAGTGGGCCAAGGCCTCAAATTCCTGGGCTTAAGCAATTCTCCTGTCTCAGCCTCCCAAAGAGCTGGGACTATAGGCATGAATCACCAAGCCTGGCTGATTTCCTATTTTTAGTAGAGATAGTGTCTTGATCCTGCTCTGGCTGGTCTCAAACTCCTGACCTTAAACGATCTTCCTGCCTCAGCCTCCCTGAGTTCTGGTATTATAGGAGGATATTGCTTTTTAACATTTCCCTAGCCAGGGAAGGGGAATTTCTCTAGCCACTTAGAAGGCTACACATAAAATATCCTCACTGTTAAAGCATAGTTGTCTTTCAACTCTATTTTGCAAAAGAAATTCTGTCAAGAGTTTAAAAACCTTTATCATTCTGCCAAGGATCAGAATGAAGAATTAAACTATTTAAAAAGTTTAATCAGGCCCAGCACTGTAGCTCAGTGGCTAGGGCGCCAGTCACATACACTGGAGCTGGCAGGTTCAAATCCAGCCCAGGCTTGCCAAACAATAATTAGACAACTACAACCAAAAAATAGCTGGGTGTTGTGGTGGGCGCCTATAGTCCCAGCTACTTGGGAGGCTGAGGAAAGAGAATCGTTTAAGCCCAAGAGTTTGAGGTTGCTGTGAGCTATGACACCACGGCACTCTACCCAGCGCGTCAGCTTGAGACTCTGATTCAGAAAAGAAAAGTTTAATTACTGTACTAAACTTTGAATCCGAGCCATTTCAAAAGAAACGAGCCTGGATACCATTTGACCAATGAACCTTCATGTCCTAGAGCCAGAAACTAATCGACTAGCAGACAACAGGACAAAGCCACAACGGGTATCTGATGACCTCAGTGAAACTGCACCAAAAACTCAATTATAAAATGTCCTGTTAATGCTCATTATTATTCTCAGAAGATGAGCTTCTTCTGAGAGAAGCACTCTACACTGACTCATCCAAATTTATGGCCGGTGTCTCCTCTGTCAGGTCAACAATTCCACCTATTAACACATTATCTACTACCTAAGAATTTGTTACAGACTCTATTCTAAAAAGACACTGGGACTAACCCAAGAAAAGAGCCAAAACTTGGTAGATATCTGAGGAAACATAGGTGGGTAGGAAACTTAAAAGCTTTCGATCAAAGACTTATTTACTCTAAAATGGTAACAAGGATACTTAATACTCAGTCACAGTGTGTTTAATGCCCAATTCTTCTAGTCCTGCCCTGCAAAAGATTAGACTCACTATGAAAAAATAACAACATTCAGTGAATTTGGTGGTGGTTCAGTTAAATCTTCAACAAGTTCCAGCATCAATAAAGCTGCTAGTTCTATTTTCTATAATTATGGTGTGTTTTGGTGTAAAGGTGTAACTCACCATACCCTAGTCTCCCTCCAAGATATTTACTCCATACCTGCATGAATACCTTTCCAATGACCACATCGTCATCATCCTTAAACACTGTGCTGAAGACTACTGTGACTCTGTCCTTTTTGGATTCAACATACCTGGGGGAAACAAAACCCATGAGAGTAAGCACAGCATCAGAATGGGATTTTGTGAATAACTTGATCAAGTAAAGTAGAAGGCTAAAGTCATAAATCTCTTAATTCATAAAAACAAAGGTGTGCCAAATGAAACTAGGTATTTATGGCCGCCACAAAATCACTATAGAAAATGCAGACAGAGGCAAGAGATGGAAATTACCAAAAGCATGTTTTATTAACTTGTATATATGGACATCGAATGCAGAGTTAGTGATTCTCAGAATTCTACTTTTAGACTCATAGTATACAGATAATCTAAGAGTTGCAATAACACAGAACCTAAGGTCATATTCTGCCACCTGATTATCTGGACTATACTCTTAAAGAGGACTCAAGAGTAGTGGTGTCTTAAAGGAAAGCATTAGATTCTTCTTTCATTTTTTGACAACTCTCAGTATCTGGAGACCAGGACAAGTAGCCGATTTTTCCCTTATCATCCACAACCTAGCTTAAGGAATTTTATGAAAAAACACTTAAAGGGGATTCATACAAGAGAATTTAAGGTTTATGTATGTATGTATGTATTTACTTTTTGCAGTCTTTTGGCCAGGGGCCAGGTTTGAACCCACTACCTCTGGCATATGGGGCTGGTATCCTACTTCTTGAGCCACAGGCACTGCCCAAATTTAAGGTTTAAATGAGCCATAATTCTTGCAGCAAGTGCCATCCTAGTGTGACAGCCACACTCAGGCTTCAGGACCAAATTCTATACTCACATGGTCTCATCATCCCTATAATGGATAACTGCCCTGTTCTCTCCTTCCTTGCCTTCTTCTTGGAACTGGAAGTACTTTTCAAAGACAGAGGCAAAACAATTTCGCTTCAACATGCCAGCCTGATGTACAATGGAATCCTTGGACGTGGGCAGATTTTCAAGGTCATATAGCAAGGAGACATTGTATCCTAGGATTGGGGGAAAAACATATTAACACATTTTTAATATAAACTCAGCGTTTATATTTTAAAAAAGAAAAGCTTACTAATCTCTCCTAAGTAAACAGAGACTAGAGGTAATTTTTTTAAAAAACAATTAACACTCTAATAACATCTATCTCAGTGTCTACACCTTTAGCCCAGGCAGAACATCCTTTGTTTCCACCTACCTCAAAAACAAAACAAAACAAAAAACCCCCTTGTAAATATATGTAATTAATAAATGCTAAGCAAAAATATGAACCAATATCAGATGACTGATTATAAGTATGGAATGGGAGAAAGTCATAATTCAGGAATTTTGATTAGAAATTTAGAGTTCCGGGTGGCACCTGTGGCTCAGTGGGTAGGGTGCCGGCCCCACATACCAAAGGGGTGAGTTCGAATCGGGCCCCGGCCAAACTGCAACAAAAAATAGTCGGGCATTGTGACGGGTGCCTGTAGTCCCAGCTACGTGGGAGGCTGAAGCAAAAGAATTGCCTAAGCCCAGGAGTTGGGAGTTTTCTGTGAGCTGTGACGCCATGGCAGTAAACCGAGGGCAACAAAGTGAGACTCTGTCTCTAAAAAAAAAAAAAAAAACAAAAAAAAAACAAAAAGAAATTTAGAGTTCCACAGACAAGTTTAAAGAGGATTATTGAATCATTTATTTGTCTCTGACGGTTTAACATGCCAAATGTCAAAATAGTTAGTAGCTGAGTAGCTTTCTGATAATAAAATATACCTCCTTATGTGCCACTGCAAACCCTCTGTGAGAGGAGGCAGTGTGGAAAAACCTAAATTACATGCTCATATATATACAAGTGTGATAAGTTTTAACTTGAATATACTGTAAAATATTCAAAATATATTTTTTAAACCTTTTACTTCATTGGTTCTCCGTAACAATTCTCTAAAGGTTATTCTCATTTTACAGAGGGAAAAAGACATTCAAAGAGACAAAGTGACTTGTTGAATGCTGCAAGATATAGAAGTGTAGAGCCATTATTCTGAACTCAACAGAACTGGGTCTAAATCCTGGCCTTGCTGCTATGTTAGGACCTTGGAAAGACTGCCTAACCTCTATACTTCCCTTAAAAAATGGGCAAGGAGATGAGGGAAGACTGTTACGAGCATTAAAAGAATGCATCGTATTTAAAATACATGGAACATAGCTGGTTAGTATCAATATAGGGGCAGAACAGGAGTTGAAATCCAAGTCTGCAGACCATGATACCTTCTGCCTCTTTATGGTATATACACTATGAATTCCAAGCAACAGAGCTGGAACATTTGATTAAATAATCAAGTGATTAATAAGTGCTAAGAACTATATAGATGTTTTACAAGAATATTTGTATATTACTAAAGAATATTTCATAGACAACTGATGGGAATACCTTTATCAGAACTGTAGGGATCTCACACTTCCAAATATCTCAAACCTTTATACTGCATTACTAATTCATTTTTTCTCAAGACATTACTGGAAATTTGAACGTTTGAGAGCATGGGCTAGCTAAATCTTTGCTTTGATAACACTTAGCACATTTTTGGCAGTCCAATATTAAATAACATTAATCACTATTTCATTTTGGGTCTCTGAAAAACAGACAAGCATACAGACTACAAGATGATTAGATTAAGAGAAACTACAGCTGAGGTTTGCTAGTTTTAGGAAGTCAAAAAAACCCAAACCAAATAAAACTACAACTAAGCTAAAGATCATCTTTAAGTAAGGCTTCTGATATGACAACAGAACATACCGAGGATATAGAGAAGTAAAAATCTATATGGCCTGAGTTTTCTAAACTTGGGTAGACAGACTCATAAAAACAGGAGAGATGCTACTTTTATATATTTATACTTTGCACTTAAATGAACACAGGGTCTGCAATCTGGCAATGTCTGTGTTTTAACAGGAGGTGGAAGAGAAGGCCCAGAGACAGAAACATAAACTCTCCATGATAGGATTTCAGCTGTGACAAGTATGCCCAAGACTTCCAACATTCTCTTTCTGTTTTACATCTGTTTGTTTTTCTTAAATTCCTTGATTTGTTTTTAGTCTATATTTATCTTGGTTTTTATTTCTGTGATACATTTGTTTCATCAGTTTGGATGTTAACATATTTCAGTATTCTTTATGGACTATTATCAAAGCTCCTATCCACAAATACTCAGTAACAAGTTGCATTCCAAGGGCATCTTTCTTTATCAAGAGACTTTGTTTCCAAAAGACACAAAGGTATTGTAAAGGTATTATAGTGGGGGGTGTTAAGGTGGTCACACTGAAAAAAAAATTATATATTTTTTGAGACAGAGCCTCAAGTTGTCGCCCTGGGTAGAGTGCCGTGGCATCACAGCAACCTCCAACTCCTGGGCTCAAGTGAGTCTCCTGCCTCCGCCTCCCAAGTAGCTGGGACAACAGGTGCCCACCACAACGCCCAACTATTTTTTGGTTGCAACCATCATTGTTGTTTGGCGGGCCCAGGCTGGAGTCAAACCCGCCAGCTCAGGTGCATGTGGCTGGCGCCTTAGCCGTTTGAGCCACAGGTGCCAAGCCATACACACTGGGGAAAAAAAAAAGTGAGGTAAGGAAAGAAGCTAGCAAAAGTTCAAATGACCTTACCACTTGGTTCTCACTTTGAGATCCTACTAACTGCTGCACCATTTGAGACATACCACTAAATCTCTGGGGTGAAAATGCTCTTTGGTTTTCCTAGTTTAAGCCTCCCTCTTATAAAACAGGGAGGGATAAAATATTATCCCTCTCTCTCTCTCTTTTTTTTATTTTTGGGAGACAAAGTCTCATTATGTTACCCTGGGTAGAGTGCCGTGATATCATAGCTCATAGCAACCTCCAACAAGATCTTGGCTTAAGCGACTCTTGCCTCAGCCTCCCAAATAGCTGGGACTACAGGCTCCCACCATGACACCCAGCTATTTTTTTGTTGTTGTTGTCATTGTTGTTTAGCAGGCCAAGGCCAGGTTCGAACCCACTAGCCCTAGTGTATGTGGCCGGCGCCCTAACTACTGAGCACCGGCACCAACCCTATTATCCCTCTTAAAGCAGTATAAAACACAGCTGTTCTACTCAAGGATGACACAGTGCTTTTATTTCCTCTATCCTTGAGTGCAGAGATCATTTATTATAAGATCGGCCTGAATAGAGGGCTGACATTTTTGTTACTTGAAAATAGGAGAATAGTGTTGTGACTTTCTCTTCCTTCTCCAAATACAGTGTGCAGAAAAAAGTGTTACTAAAGGCTGAGGGAGGAATCAATGTTTGGTCAGTCTTCTCAAAGGCATTTTAATCACCCTGAGCAAACAAGAGTGGCCTTTTGGCTGGAAGATTAAGGAGAGTCATTTGGCCCCATGAAGTGAGTGTTAGATGCCATACATCAATTCCGTACATCCTACTCTGTACCACACAGGACAAAGCAAAGCCCCTTAAAAGCTATTTTTGTATGTTGTGAAGGCTAGGTTAACCAGTTTGATGAAAATATTTCAAATTGTATATAAAACCAGCACATTGTACCCCATGATTGCATTGATGTACACAGCTATGATTTAATTAAAAAAAAAAAAAAAAGGCTATTTTTATAGAGGGAGTGGGAACTGGGCTTATGCAGAAATATTTGCAAAGTAAGTAAATATTTAAACAAAATCCATTGGTTAAAAAAAAGCATGATACAGAAAGGACACATCTCTTCCCATGTCATTCCATAGTTCCTTGTGTGACTACATACCTGATTCTGGATTTACCAAAAAACTCCCGTATACCCTCTTTAGTAACTAGAAAACAAACAAACAAACGTTAAGTCAAAAGGCTACAATAACATTATTTTTCAAGAACTGTACTTGCTAAGCTCTTTGTAAGCCAGCACTCTTTCATTTGGTGGATGGGAAACTAGAGACAAAGGAAGCAGATTTATCTACATCAGTGGTTCTCAACCTTCCTAATGCCGCGAGCCTTTAATACAGTTCCTCATATTGTGGTGACCCCCAACCATAAAATTATTTATCCATATCACCAACTACGCTACCCATAGAACTTCAGTTAGAATCCAAAAGGTTAACTGAGGTACTTCCTTTACCCTTTTAGGACCCCACACCCTTTACATGGTCTCTGTTCTCCAGATTTTACATAGTACCTAATCATCTTTTGTTTTCAAGAGAGCAGAAGGATGCCAAATATGAGGGAGAGAACAGATTACATCAGTTATCAACCAACCATAGGATAAGCCACTAATCCAGGTGAATGAGGAGATAAAAATGGGATTGCTGGGAACTGATTTCTGTTAGCCTGCTAATCTTGTATGCTTTAAAATTATTTATTGTATAACCAGGTTTTAAGGCAAGGGACAATGGATAATGAAATCTTACCCAGCTATTAATATTAGTGGGTCCACAGAAGGTTGTACGCTGTACATGTCTTTCCCCACAAACCAATATATACTGATGGCTACTTTGTAGCTTTTTGAAATAAGCAACCAAAAAAAGAGACCTTTTATTACCTATTTATACCTTTTTTGGAGGGTTTGCATGTTCCCTCCAAAACTCATGTTGAAATTGAAGTGCCATGGCGATGGTAAAAGGTGATTAGGCCATGAACACTACTCTCACGAGTGAATAAAGGATTAATTTCTATATTGGGAGAGTGGGTTTGTTAATTTCAAGAGTGGATTGTTAAAAAAAGCAACTCTGGCTCTCTCTTGCTCTTCTATCTTCCACCATGGGATGACACAGCACGAAGGTCTTTGCCAGATGTTGGCATCATACTCTTGGACTCCCCAGCCTTTAGAACTTTTGATTCAAAAAAGCTTGTTTTGTTTATAAATTACCCAGTCTGTGGCATTCTGTTTTGGCAACACAAAACAGAAGAAGACACCTTCCTACTTTTCCTCTGCTAGTATGACTGCTTCACCTGGTGGAAAGTACTCTGAGATTGACATGGTTGAAGAAATGTACGTTTTATTTTACATCACTATACCGTAAGAAGTTAAAACTGAAATCTAAATACTAACAGGCTGCAGAACTTTGTCTATAAGCATCCAGTCATTTTCACTATGGTACCATAATCACACTTATGCATATATGTATAATTTTTTAATATTTTCTGGGATACCAAAAAAGGGGGAAGGGTACTTAATCTATACTGTTACCAAATTAAAAATGAACAAAAGCAGAAACTTTCATTTACATTTTAAGAGTTATGTGTATATGCTTATTTTAAAGAATGTCATTAGCTAGAGAAAAGCACTGTGAACAAGGGTAGCACTCGAGTTGAGATCCATGTGAGTAGGTCCTATCTTAGTCACTGCTGTGCTCTCAGAAACACACAATAAACATCTGAAGAAATATGAATGTTTTTTCTTTTAAGTTTATTTTCACAGTATTTTCTAGATAGTCTTGAAAAACCTATGAAGAAATCATCTGTTTTATGTCCCATTTGAAAATACTATCCCTCTTAAATATTCTTTGGAAGCACTTTAATAATGGTCTGCAGTTATCAGAGTCCATTAAAACAAAATTTCCTAATATTTCAGATATTTATTTAACCATTTTTCTATAGTTGGAAGGAATACCCAATTGGCAAAACTTAAATAGGGTGGACCTCAAACCATGAATCAATCATTATACTTGCTTATACAAAGGCAAAGACAAGCAATGCCATGCGGTTCCTATTTGGTGATCACACAGGCATTGCAAGGAAACCTTTCTACAGAAGAGGAACTGAAGGGGGAGTTCAAGGTCACAGAATTTGTAGGTGGCACTGAAAGATTTGACCTTAAGGTGTCCCATACACCACTTCTCAAGAGTTTGGGGCAAATAAGTAAATGCATATTCCACAAGAATTTTAAACATCATACTACTTCTGAGCTACAATTTTGTGTTGCACGTACTATTGGGTCTTGGAAAATGGGGAAATCAGGAGGTGGGAAAGACCACTTAATATTCTGAGATCTAAGAGGGACATGGTGCCAAATTTATATCATGTTGAACTCTCTTGCTGTACCCCTGAACAAAACCAGCCAAAATCTCCCTATTAATTCATTCACACTTTTAACTATGACTCACTTTTGAATTTGTGCACCCTTTCCCAATCTGACACCACAGTGAGTGGAGGCAACCTATCGCTCATCATCATTAGACTTTCTCAGCCCAGCAGCATAACTGTTCTGGCCTTTAAAAGGGGCCTGTGATAAAGCAACAAGCTTCCTGTGGTTATCACAGCTAGTCACTGTTTAACCAACCCAGGGGGCCATTTACCATGCACTCTGCGCTAACACTGGGAATGTCATTTACTCCACTTGAGTGGGTGGAGTTGGGCTTTGACCCTTGTGGTAGTTATAAGAGCAGCAATGTGTGCTAGAGTTCTATTCTAAGAAAAGCACAAAATAGAAAGGAGATTTAAGAAATCTAGCTTAACACTTCTTTTCCCTTCCAGGATTATTATCACTATACTGAGACATCCTCTCCCCTGCTTTTAAAAAAAGATAGTCTCGCTGGGTTGCCAAGGCTGGACTTAAAACTCTGAGGCTCAAGCCAATCCTTTCCCCTCAGCATCCCAAATAGCTAAGACTTCAGGTATGTACCACCAGATCTAGCTTGCATCTAGATCTTTAAAGAGAGAAGATTATTCAGGGGAGAGTTGATTACAAAATTTTTAAACTGTCTGTTTAACTTCTCCTTTTCAGTTATTGCCATTTGTTTCTTTTTGCTCTTCATCTAAAAAGAAGAATTAGCCACTATCTTTTACATAATATTCCTTCATAAACTTTATAAAAAGCAGCAGTCTTGGCGGCGCCTGTGGCTCAGTCAGTAGGGCGCCGGCCCCATATACCGAGGGTGGCGGGTTCAAACCCAGCCCCGGCCAAACTGTAACAAAAAAATAGCCGGGCATTGTGGCGGGCGCCTGTAGTCCCAGCTACTTGGGAGGCTGAGGCAAGAGAATTGCTTAAGCCCAGGAGTTGGAGGTTGCTGTGAGCTTGTGTGAGGCCACGGCACTCTACCGAGGGCCATAAAGTGAGACTCTGTCTCTACAAAAAAAAAAAAAAAAAAAAAGCAGCAGTCTTCTTCCTGAAACTTTTCCAGTAAAGTAACTCCAAATTCAAACTCTGTTTCTTATTTCTTTAAACTTATGTGGCAAATCAATTGCCTATGAATAACTAAGGGAAGCAACTACCTATACCTCTGGGTATTGTGTTTAGTTCGGATCAATTTTAGTTTTAAAATTGCCAAGTTTTTGATCATATTCCTATACAAATGGAATTTTATGTAAATTTTAAATAATTCAAAAGCTACTACTTTTTTTCAGAAAGAAAACAGAAACGGCAGTATCTTCATTCAACAGATTAAGTAAAACCTAGTTTGTTAAAACTAAGATATTTGAAAACTGATTCAGGAACTGAGTCATACTTCCTGCTTTAAGACCCAACCACAACGTGCACACACTGGTGTAATAGCATTTTCTTTCTTCCATAAATGGTTCTCCCCAGAGCAAATATAGTTCAACAGGAACCAAACCTGCTACTTTAGCTATTGAAAGAAGCCAGTGAACAAGGCATAGCCATCAAGACTCTCATGTCTGGACATCCCTTCTTAATTCCCCTAAAGTAGTTATAAGGAAGAAGAGATATTGAGAAAGGCCAGCTCTAAAGAACACTAAATTAAAATATATATATTTTTTGAGTTTTTTTGGTCATTTTATTTTTAATTATTATACTTATGATAGTCTCTTCCATGCGCATTTATAATAAGAATAAAGCAATAACACAGTGTAAATTAAAATATTTAAAGGAAAGTTATTTGTCCCAACACTTCCAGAATGAGAAACTAAGATTATAAAACTTAAACAAGCTAGAAGTTATGCATCTGCCTTGATAACGTTACAAAAATAGAACAAAACCTTTCTCATTCTCACAATAGCTATTTTTATACCGGTCAAGGAAAAGTATTCTTTGCTATGTTTTCTGACAACTGAAGCTATTTTTTATTTCCACTGTGTTATAAAATCCTGGTTGCACATATAATTTGAAAAAAAGGCAAATCCTTCTAAGATTTTGATAGTCATTAAGCTTTGGTTAGAGAACATCTTTATTCTTCAAGATAAAAGGGAAACAGCCAAAACCTTTTCTGGGAAACACACATCTTTGCATCATTATGGTAGTTCGGAGCCTCTAGTTATGTGAAAAAGCTGTCCAGAGTGGCTTGTGTTGTAGGGGGTAATTTAGTGCCACAGATCTTCTATGAGTGGCAAGCAGTCAACAAAAAGGTGAGGAGGAAACGAGTCCTAAAGAAAATGATGTAGAACTTACCTCATCAGCACCGTGTGCCTGAAGTTCCTTGTAGAATTTCAAAGAAATACTGACCATCACTTTTGTTTTGTCTCCATTAGGATTTGAAATATGATAGAGGACCCCATCAAAATCTGTAAGGAAAGCAAGACTACTAAACTTGGGAATGGGGAAAGATCTCTTAAAGCACCTGCCTTGGTGCAGATCACAAGAAAGACCAATTATAAGAAAGCATATGAGTAAAATGGTGTTTATTTTAAATCTACGTGGGAAGTCAGAAGAAACACTGAACAGAATCGCTGAATACCCATCCATTTGCTCTTTCCTAAAATTATATATATGTATGTGTGTGTTATGTATGGATGTGTGTGTGTGTGTATATATATGTATGGGTGTGTGTGTGTATATATGTATAGGTGTGTGTGTATATGCATGCCAGTCAGGTGAAGCAGTGGGTGTGGAGAAGGAACAAAGAAATCTGTAAACTAGCTGTGATCAATAAATTGTAAATATCACTGCACTTGGACCAGCCTACAAAGCTATTCTTACTTTCATCATAGCTTTGTACTGAAAGAATTTTTTAAAAATCTCTTATTTGGGGGACGGTGCCTGTGGCTCAAGGGGTAGGGTGCCGGTCCCATATGCCAGAGGTGGCGGGTTCAAACCCAGCCCCGGCCAAAAAAAAAAAAAAAAAAAAATCTCTTATTTGGGATGCAATTTAAACATGCATATAAGTAGAAAACACAGCATAATGAATTTCCATCAATTATCAATAGATGGCTAATTCTTGTTTCATTCAGACAAACCCCCTTGACAATTTATTTTGAAGCAAATACCAGACATCACATTTCATTTATAAATACTTCAGCATGTATCTTTGGAAGATAAAGAACATAAGCCTATTTTTAAAAAACATAATCACAATACCACTACCGTGCCTAATGCTTTCTTTACAGAAAGCAGCAAAATTCTCTCTGATTTGACAGACAGGTCTTTAGCATGTTCTTATTTCCCTACTACTCGAATACTAGGCAAACTAAGACCGATGGCTGAAGGTAATACAAACATACTATTTCCAAATTTTAAATAAGTCTTAGTTTGAACTACAAATTAAATCCACACTTCTAAAATATCAGCAAATTTATAGTTAGTCACCAAATGTATTAAACAGATAAAGTGGTCATCTACAATAAAGAGCTAAAAAAGACTTGACAAGGGACAGTACTCACAATGTCAAAGCTTATTTTAGGAACAACTTTATTTTTTATATTATCCCTTCCTTTTATAAGATTGAGAAAAGAAACTTACCTGCAAATGTTACTTCTACTGCTTCTGGTTTGTTTCTGTAAAACAAACAAACAAAAAAGGCTCTTAGTTAAGATGATTATATTGTGGCTTGTATTCAAGGGGAACTGAAAGGTTCCTGAGCTTTACTTAAGATAGACCATTCTGTATAAATCGTAGATTACTGCCAATGAAAGCACACATTCATTTTTTCATGTACCTGAATCTTTGGACTTGCTTAAAGTGAAAGATACAGGAAAAGATAGCTATAGCTTCTGTTCTTCACCTGCTGTTGGAATCTCTTGCTATGGTTGGTATTTACTTTCAATTCTGAATTTCCTAAGAACATGATAAATACAAAAAAAAAAAAAAAAAGCTGATACAGAAGTCAAATAATACCATTCAAGGAAACTGGATTCTACTAAGCATATATTAGCCCTGTTAAAAATCAACCTATATGAATCACACGCAAAGTTCTAACCTGCTTCTTCAAAGCCTTTCCCTTAGGGAAAGCATGTTGAGTGTCTCTAAGAATGGGAGGATCAAATGGGCTTACAGAGAAGTAATGAGTCCAGAATAAGAGAAAAGAACTAGATGAAATTTTTCAAAATTTCATTTTGAAACTGAAGCCAGGAAACAAAGGCAACAAATGAACCATTTCTCACCTCTAGAAAACAAGAACAAAAAACGGAAATGTTCATCATAGCCCATCTGAATGAAATAGCAAGAGGACGACCAGTGGGAAGAAACACTGAAGTCTATTTTCCTGGGGAAGGCTGTCTGTGCCAAAGAGTCAGAGAGTTTAAAAAGCCCATATATTCTATCACTTAAAATGTCATTAATTGGCCCTGTCCCGGTAGTTCAGTGGTTAGGGCACCAGCCACACATACCCAGGCTGGCAGTTTGAACCCGGGCGAGCATGCCAAACAACAATGACAACTACAACACAAAAATAGCTGCGTGTTGTGGTGGACTACCTGTAGTCCCAGTTACTTGGGAGGCTGAGGCAAGAGAATCACTTATGGGCAGCACCTGTGGCTCAAGGAGTAGGGTGCTGGCCCCATATACTGGAGGTGGCGGGTACAATTATGTACAGCAGAACCCTCTTGTCTGTGAGGGATATATTCTAAGACCCCCAGAGGATGACTGAAATTGTAGATAGTACCAAACCTTAGCTAAGCAATACCAGGGTCTCCTTTTCATGTGAGACTTTATCACACCACTCACAACAATGAACAATTTTAAACATACAGGTTATTTATTTCTGGGATGTTCCATTCACAGTAATATTTTTCGACTGTGGGTGACCGCAGGTAACTGAAACTGCAAAAGTGAAACTGTGACAACTGGAGGCTACTATACAGCAAGGCTTTCCAACTACTGTCTCCTGTTTAAGTTATAGATACATTGAGATAATGATCCCCATAGCCCATAGGGCAGCCAGTGGTAGGATCTTACCCAAATATGCCATATAAATATGATCATGCTCATGTGTGTAAGATGATAAACAAGAATCAGAGAGAAGGATGAGCACAGTGCTTAATACACAACAGTTACTCAAAGCCTACTTCCCTGTCCAACCCCCAGAGCCTTAATTTTCTTGACTGTTTAAGTGGAATCTACTATGCGTCACAAAGATGTGTATTTTCAAATACATAGTTCATAGAGGGTGATGGTTTTTTTTTTCTTTTTTTGGGGAAGTCAGAGGAGATGGGATAGGTTTTTAAGATTGTGATAACTCCCTGAATCAGGAATTGCTTAGCAGTACAAGGAGAAACAGTACTCCTACTAGTCCCAGTCTGTTGTAATGTCTGGAATTCTAGAACAAGCCAGCTGGATAAGTCCTCAAAGTTACTGACTGGACAGCCCAAAACACTAAAACACACTCTATCTATTCACGTGGGTTTCAAGAGCTATCTTTAAAGTCCTTTAGAAAAAACAATTCTTGGCCAGGGGGTGGCTCACGTCTGTTATCCCAAAACTCTGGGAGGCCAAGGCAGGTGCATTGGCTAAGTTCACTAGCTCAAGACCAGCTTGAGCTACAGTGAGACCTCACCTCTAAATTAGCTAGGCGTTGTAGTGGGTGCCTGTAATCCCAGCTACTTGGGAGGCTGAGTCAAGAGAATTGCTTGAGCCCAAGAGTCTGAGATTGCTGTTGAGCTATGACACCATGGCACTCTACCAGTGGCGACAAAGTGAGACTCTTGTCCCCCCCAAAAAAAAAAAAAAATTCTTATATCCTTTTTCTAAGAAAGGTTCTGAAAAGTCAGTAATCAGTAAAAAAAAAAAAAGAAAAATATGGATAATATTAGGTAAGAAGCAGTCCTATTCTCTAACTCATATCTTAAAAAGTACAGAGGAAAAGAACAGCTGATTCACACAATGTCAGAAAAGTGACAGCTCCTAAAAAAGCCAAGAATTGTTCTACCTGGCTTCATTCATTTTTTTTCCTTCAAGAAAACATTTACTGAGCCGACTAGATACATAAGAAGAATGCTGGTGAAACAAAAATGACTAAAATTATAGACCCAGCCCTTTAGGAGTCATCAGTTTGGTGGAGTTTGCCTCTGGAGATTAATGCCCAAAGTGATTGCAAGGAGGCTGGAGGACAGGCAGCAGTGTTTAAACTACAATGACCCGTAAAAAGACCAACCAGGTCTATCTTAGGAAGTCAGACACTACATTCCATTTCTTCTCAATGTTTAAACAATGCCCTAATTCCAAATCATTTCAAACTAGCCTGTCTCTCTGAGGACATGCAGCATATTTGGGAATCAGAACAAGGTATCAGCAAGATATAATTTATGCTTTTCTAGATTTTCTCTTCCCACAGTCCTCGCCCACCCTAACTGGCACAGCTTGCTTACTGAGCTTCACTCCCCCTCACAGAACCACAGCTTCTCATAATATGCACAGGCTGAGGCAAGGAGCCAGCATGCACTTAAAATCAATAGCAATTTGCATCTGACAGCATTTCCTCAATTCTGGACTCCAGAATTGTAGCTAAGTTGACAAGCCTAGCTTCTGAGGCTGAAAAGGTTCTTGGTGCGCACACTAACAAAAAAATTAGATTAATTTGCTAGGTTATTTCTGCTTTAATTGGGAGTCTGGGTAAGAACTCCTAAATGAAATGGCAATGCTGTTGATTAGACCTGTGCATGAGGTTATTTGCAGTGTTAGGTGTAGCTTTCTAACAAGTCACATTCTCTAGTTTACAAACTGTTACAAACAATTTACCAATAATTATCACTCTGTGAGGATACATGGATCATTTTAATAAGCCACTCCTAGGAGTGTTATAGAAAAAGATAAAAAGCAATTTGTGCCAGGCATGGTGGCTAACATCTGGGAGGCCGAGGTGGGTGGACTTCTTGAGCTCAGGAGTTCGAGACCAGCCTGAGCAAGAGCAAGACTCCTATTTCTACTAAAAATAGAAAAAGACAGCCAGGCATAGTAGCACAAGCCTGTAATCCAGCTACTTGGGAGGTTGGGGCAAGAGGATTACTCAAGCCCAAGAGTTTGATGTTACTGTGAGCTATGACACCATGGCACTCTAAAAAAAAAAAAGGCAATTTGTTTGGAAGGAACCTTAACCTTTGCTGAACTGCCTCCAAATTAAAAGGTTATCATAACCAAATGTATTTTTATAGTTTAGATGACAGAACTGCTTTACTCAGAAGGAAGTTCAGCCTTTTAGTAGAATGTCACGAGCAAGACAATTCACCAGTATGACGCAAGAGGAATCATTAAAAAAAGATCAACCTCAAAAGGATATTTAATGCAATGCACTCAGAGGTATATGTCACAGAACTATTTTTTTTTTTTTTTAGAGACAAAGTTTTATTTTGTTGCCCTTGGTAGAGTGCCCTGGTGTCACACCTCACAGCAACCTCCAGCTCTTGGGCGTAGGCAAATTCTCTGGCCTCAGCCTCCCGAGTAGCTGGGACTACAGGCGCCGACCACAACGCCCGGCTATTTTTTTGTTGCAGTTTGGCTGGGGCTGGGTTCGAACCCACCACAGAACTATTTTTAAGACTATCTCATGCTTTCATTTTCAGTAGCTGGAGTAGTGCTAAAAGAACTTTCTGCCATAATGGAAATGTTCCAGATCTGCAAAAAGCACAGCAACTACTAGCCACATGTGACAAGGGAGCACTAGAAAGACAGCTCCTATGACTAAAGAGCTCAATTTTCAATTTATTTCACTTTAATTAATTTTTATGTAAATTTAGCCAGCCACATGTATGGCTATCTTACTGACATCCCAGAGATGGAAGACACATTCGGGAAAGGTTGCTCTGAATCATAATTTCCCCAACTGGTTTATTCTGAGAAGTATAAAATGCAGGGTGGAGCTGACGCTTCCCAGCAGTTCCCACGCTGGCAAAACTTTGAAATCTCCTAGGTTTCTCCCAGCTACTCCCTTTCTTTAATGTTTTTCTTGGATTTCCACCCCAATATCTCTCATCCCCCCACCCCCAACTCCTCCATAACTTGGCTAATAGGCTCTCAGAAAGGTCCCCCTTTTCTTTCTTTATTAAATCATAGCTGTGTACATTAATGTAATCATGGGGTACGATGCGCTGGTTCTACATACAATTTGAAATATTTTCATCAAACTGGTCAACAGAGCCTTCACAGCATTTTCTTAGTTACTGTGGTAAGACATTTATCTTCTACACTTAGTAAATTTCACATGTATCCTTGTAAGATGCACGGCAGGTATGGTCCTACCAATTACCCTCCCTCCACCCATCCTCCCACCCTCTCCTCTTTCCCCTTCTTCTAGGGCTATAATTGGGTTACAGCTTTCATAGTAGGGCTGAATACATTAGATATTTTTTCTTTCATTCTTGAGATACTCTGCTAAGAAGAATATGTTCCAGCTCCAAGGCCCCCTTTTTCTGTTGCTGCCTGGTACTAACTAAGCACTGGTAGAATCCATCATCACACTAGTTTCTGGCATAGGCATGAACCTTGATAAATACTTAACTGCTTCGCTGCTGTCTCACCTTACTGAGATGCCTGAAAACTTACACTTGCTTTAGGCTTTTTCACTGGGAAAGTCCTATCTACTAGGCATGATGTCATAGTATGTTTTCAAAGTAATTTTTGGCAGAACGTTTTGAGCCCAATAATTGAAAGTCACATCTGAAAAGGGAGATGGACCAGAATAAAAGCCAAAATTACTACCCCTCCCATTCAACTTTGCTACAATGTGTATCTTTGTAAAAAATATCCTGGAAGTTGTAACTTAGGCTTTTCAGACTTGAGGGACGACTTTAATCCCTCTGAAATGGTTAGCTGTTATTTTTAAAAATACTTTTCTAAAAGAAAAAGAGGAGTTCTGAATAATGGATCACATTTTGCAATCAGAAGTTAATACACAAATAGATATGCGAACATACTCCTACAACGAAAGACAAGCCTCTACTTGAAAATAGGCAGCCATTTATCTTGTAAATCAACTTATAACTACCCAGGTCTCATTCTTTGCTAGTCTGGACCTGAGGATGCACTAAGATCAGTTGTGAAAATGCAGAAGTTAATTCAACTTCCTCCTGGGTGCTATGCTGCTGGAAAAAAGTACACAGCAATCACCCAAAATAAGACTCTGGGCTGATATGCTTGAATATTTAAAATGCAAAGCTACTGGTAAGTGAAGCTGAAGACAAGAAAGAAACAAGTCAGCTTAAAATATAAGCAACTGCAGCTCCTGGCAGGAAATAGTACTGCTCCCTGCACATTACTTCAAGGAAAGTAGTGCTTTGTTTTACAGATAAAATCTGTGGCATTATAAAAGAGGACACACAATATACTCAATTTAACCAGTAAGTTGGTACTTTTTTTTTTTTAATGCCTTCAAGTCACAAGTTCATTATGACCACTTAGAAATTCCACTCCACCAGTCCTCTCTCACAATGTGGATCTCCAAATACTCTCTTATTACTAGTTCCCAGTTACAGTTTGCACTTATTTCCTCAACTGTGAAACCAAGATGTGAAGCCCCATCCTCACAGATGGGGAAATGAGGCAAAGGGACTGGCCACAGGCCACCAACAATTGGAAGCTAAAACCCTTGCTCATGTTTTAAATATTATTAGAAAAGCAAAGCAGCTTCAGGGAGGAGGTTGTTTGTCTTCTATTGATTCTTGTGTTCGACAGAGGAGGCTGCCTTGGAAACACGCCCTAAGCTCATCTTTAAAAATAGCCAATCATATAAAAGGTTATCTCAGAACTTTATGAATTCTGGAGGTTTTGATGTGTGTAACTGGACCTGGAAATCACAGACCAAGGGTCTCCTGTAAGAATTTAAAAGATAACCAGATAAAGGACAGTGGGTGGGGAAGGAGCATTAGAACCTCAAAAGAGCGATAAGGAAAGGGTGTGGAGAGAAGGACAATTAGCTTTGCTTGAGAAATATGTATCAAAATGGCCAGTGTCTCTCACGTAGCTTTCGGGTAAGGGCAACTAGAGAGATAGCGTTTTTCTGGCTGCAAGACTGGGTCGGCTTTCAGTCTTCCCTCCTGTTCCTTTAGAGGAGATGGGGGCGGGGAACGAGAACACTGGTGGCGATCTGGGGCTGCATCATCTTCCCTCTTCCAGTCCTGGGAATTCCTGAAAACTCCTGCCAACCCAATTCCAAACGGACTCTCTGGGCTCGTTAAAACAGCGCGGAATACGAAAGGAAGGGTCCCCCTGTAGTCACAGAGGGCAGTGAGCTCCTCCAGCCTGAGTTCCAGCCCAAGCTGCCCTCATGTCCCACAGGTCTCCAGCCCTTTGGCACGCACACTCCTGTCCGCTCACTGCTTCCGCATCCTCCTGAGCCGCTCCCCACACATCTCTGCCCCTCACCCTACTGCGCCCCGTCGCCTCCCACGTCTACCCAGCCGGGGCAACCCCTACACCTTGCCAGCCCCCGGTCTATCTCCTACAGGTCTGGGGGGCTGCACTACACTGGGGATTTACTGGGGTCGACTCTGCCTCCCCCGCCACCCCCGGGCGCGTGCTCACCCGGCGGCCGCGTTCTCGAACTTGAGCGCGAGCGTCTCCTCGATGATGCGGTTGTTCACCTCTAGCAGGATCATGGCGGCGGCTGTCCCAAGCAGGGGAAGGAGAAACAGGGAGGGTAAGGGTGGGTAAGGAAGGGAAGGACGGAGGCAGCGGCCCTGCGGCCCCCTGAAGAGGGGGCCTGGGTGGGGTAGCAGGTTAAGAGAGAAGGGGAAAGGGATTAGAGTGGAGGGAGGAGGTAGACGCACGGACTGGCCCACGTAGTACTGACTGTGGAGATACCCACCCACCCCACCGACCTGGCCCCGAAGCCTAAACCCGCCTGCCGAGCCGCCGCCGCCGCCGCCGCCGCCGCCGCTGCCGCCTCACCAAGAAGCCCGGTCCCCGCCCAGCCCCCGGCTCTAGCCGGCCACTTCCGCTCTCACACCCACTTCCGCTCGCTGCCGGACGCGCGGCCCCGCGGCGCCATTTCCGCTCCTACATCGTGCACGCGCACGCAAATGCGCCAGGGGGAGGAGGCTGAGCTTGCGCATACGTAATGCCATCGCCCCGCCTCTACTTTCCCACAGACCCTTCCCTCACGTGCACACGTCCACCCGAAGGAGCATGGGCCACTTCGAGCTGTCATTTCACCGAGGCACATCTCATTGTCCTTCTCCCTCTTGCTTTTCTCAGAGCTCTGACTCCGCCTTTCTGTTCTTATTTCAGCGACACGTACTCCCTCTCACTAGAAGCTCGCTCTTGTCATCTTCCACCAGGATTCTTAGCTGTCAGCTTATTTGTCGTGGGTGCCCCTTTTACGTTCCAGATTAACAGCTCCTCACGCATTCACTTCTGTAAAAAATATTTAGCGGGCTCTTGCTCTGTGCTGGGGATACAGTGGTAAAAATGAAATAGATGAGGTTCTGCCCTCGTAGAACTTAGTCTGGAGAAGGAAACACACAATAAATTATTAACTGTGCTTTGCTAAAAGAGTAATGAAGGGAAGGAATGAGACGTTACCTAGGTGGTCAGGCTCAGATGACCTCCCTGAGTTCCTGTCATACCTCTACTTCTATGCCTAGGGAGCTGCCTCGGGTGTCCTGAACATGATTTTTTCCTGCCTTTAAAACTCTCACCTTCCAGTACCTTTGCCAGAGGAATACCTTCCTACTCATCGGGATATGGAATTTGAACTCATCTTTGTCCTACATCTGCACCTTCTGCCTGTGTATCCTGTTTTGTATTCTCCCTCCCCCAGGGAGAATATAACAAACTTAGTTAATTCCTTCTACTTGCAGAAAAAAGAAAACAAATTTTTTCTAAGTGTTGGTTGGGGGAGAGGTTCGAAAAATGAACAAAAATGAACCTATAATTAAGGCCCCAACAGCCCTTAAAGAAAATTACTTTAGAGCTCCAGGGCATTGCAAATCACCCCAAATTATATCGGGTTGTTTTTTTTTTTTCTTTTTGAAACGGAGGCTCCCTCTATCGCCCTGGGTAGAGAGCCTTGGTGTCATAGTTCATAGCAACCTCAAACTGTTAAGCTCAAGTGATCCTTTTGCCTCACAAGTAGCTGGGACTACAGACCCCTTCCAACATGCCCTGCTAGTTTTTTCTATTTTTCGTAGAGACAGGTCTTGCTCTTGCTCAGGCTGGTCTCAAACCGAACTCCTGAGCTCAGGCCATCCACCCGCCTCAGCCTCCCAGAGTGCTAGGATTATAGGTGTGAGCAAGCCAGACCGGACTGTTATCCTAATGTTTTATTAATTAATTAATTAATTAATTTATTTATTTTTGACAGAGAGCCACAAGCTGTCGCCCTGGATAGAGTGCCGTGGCATCACAGTTCACAGCAATCTCCAACACCTGGGCTCAAGCAATTCTCCTGCCTCTGCCTCCCAAGTAGCTGGGACTACAGGCACCTGTCACAACACCCTGCTATTTTTTGGTTGTAGCCATCATTGTTGTTTGGCAGCCCTGGGCTGGATTCGAACCAGCCAGCTCAGGTGTATGTGGCAGGTGCCTTAGCCACTTGAGCCACAGGTGCCGAGCCTTATTTATTTTATTTTAGTTTATTTTAGGTTAGTTTTTTTTTCTAAATAGAGCCTCACTATGTTACCCTCAGTAGAGTGTTGTGGCATCACAGCTCACAGCAATCTCAAACTCTTGGGCTCAAGCGATTCTCTTGCCTCAGCCTCCTAAGTAGCTGGGACTACAGGCGCCTACCACAACCCCTGGCTATTTTTTGTTGTTGTTGTTGCAGTTGTCATTGTTGCTTACCTGGCCCGGGCCAGGTTCCAACCTGCCAACTTCCAGTGTATGTGGCTGGCACTGTAACCACTGTGCTACGGGCACCAAGCCTATCCTAATGTTTTAATATTAATGTCTTTTGAACTAAAATGATGCATATACATAATTTAAGATATGTGTATGTATTATATGAAAAAGCTTGTAATGAAAACAAGCATTACACTGGCCTACTCTTCAGAGACAATATCCTCAACTCTTCCACATATTTATCTTCATATTTCTTTTTTTTTTTTTCATAGAGACAGAGTCTCACTTTATGGCCCTCGGTAGAGTGGCATGGCATCACACAGCTCATAGCAACCTCCAACTCCTGGGCTTAAGCGATTCTCCTGCCTCAGCTTCCCGAGTAGCTGGGACTACAGGCGCCCGCCACAACGCCCAGCTATTTTTTGGTTGCAGTTTGGCCGGGGCTGGGTTTGAACCTGCCACCCTCAGTATATGGGGCTGGCACCTTACCGACTGAGCCACAGGTGCCGCCCCTTATCTTCATATTTCTAAAAAAATGTTATTTCTTGATTTGTTACTTTTTGGCATCATCTGTTGACTGCCATGGTAAATAACAAGTTGAGTCTATCACTTCTGCTCTCCACTATGTAGTTTGTAACAATTTTTGGTTAAACTAATAATTGTTTTGTATTGTTTATTGATGAGCCAAGAAAAGGACTACAATCATGCCTTCCATATTATATAGCCTTTCATTTTTCTTAGGGTTAACTACTTTCTTTTTTCTCTCATTTGCCTGATTTTCTACTGACAGTGTTTACAATTGGCTTGACCTCCAAGTGTTCTAAGACTTTGCCAAAAAGTTTAGCAATAATATTTTCCATACATATGAATACATTAGTTCCACTTTTTCTCTGGACTTTGTCTCAGAGCCTTTCTTTCTCTTGTTTCAATCTGGACTGACTGCTGTCTAGACTTGTCCCACAGTTGTTATCCTGGGATTTTCCTTTCCTTCCTGTGGCCCGAGCCCTAACCACCAAGCTATGGGGCCAAGACTTTCTTTTTCTTTACAAAGAAAAAGTTTAGAGCGCTTCCAAAGAGAGTTGGAAGTGGGTTCCTCTTATGAAGGAGCAGAGGTGAGAAAGACCAGGAGTTTTCTTTATTGATGTTCCAGGCTGGTTTTGTCCATTTCCTAGATCCTGTGTCTTCCTCTTTATTGGTAGACTTCCTTGTTTTGCTAAAGCACTTTCCCCAGTAACTTCCTAAGAAAGGGAGCTAGGTAATTTGTTGTCAGAATCTTCGCATCTTTGAAAATGTCTTATTTCTATCCTAACACTTGATTTCTTGTTGGGATGGATATTCAAGTTTGAAAATAATTTTCCTTCATCATTTTGAATGAATTACTTCATTTCCTAATTTCCTTCATTTCCTAATCCTTTCAGGATTGCTATAGTATTATTCTATCTTTAATGTAATTCCTTTTATTTCCTATATGATTTAAAAGCCAAATGCATAAAAGTAATTGTAAATATATGTTAATGGGCACATAGGTATAATATAAATATGTCATGTGTGATAATAAAATCAGAAGGCAAGAATGGAGCTGTATAAGTGCAGAGTTAATGTATGTTACTGAAGTAATTTGAGATCAGTTCAAACTAGACTTTTCTAAATTTGGAATGTTAATTGTAATTCCCAAGTCATTGACCAAGAAAATAACCAAAAAAAGTGGAGAATGAAATGAAGAAGGAATCAAAATCATACACTAGAAAAGTCAATCAAACACAAATGGAGACATTATAGGAGGGAATGAAGAACAAGAAAAGATCTAAAACATATAGAAAACAAATAGCACAATAGTAGAGGTAAGTTTCTTACTACAGTAATTATTTTAAATGTAAGTGGATTAATCTCAGTTAAAAGACAGAGATTGACAGGATAAATTAAAAAAATCTAACTCTTTGATCTTCAAGAGACTCTCTTTAGATCTAAAAACACAAAGAGGTTAAAAGTAAATTAATGGAAAAAGATATTCCATGCAAATAGCAACAAAATGTTAAGTCAAAACTGTTACAACACACAAAGAAGAACATTGTGTGTTGATAAAAAGATCAATCCAGGCTTGGTGATTGTAGCACAGTGTTACAGCTCCTGCCACATACACCCAGGCTGGCAGGTTCAAACAGGCCCAAGCCAGCTAAAACAACTGACAATTGCAATAAGCAACAACAACAAAAAAATAGCCTGGTGTTGTGGCTAGTGCCTGTAGTCCCAGTTACTTGGGAGGCTGAGACGAGAGAATTGCTTAAGCCTAAGAGTTTGAGGTTGCTGTGAGCTGTGATGCCATGGCACTGTACCCAGGGTGACAGCTTGAGACTCTGCCTCAAAAAAAAAAAAAAAAAAATAGGTGACTAAGTCCTTTAAAGGATAGTATAAATAGTGTATTTCTTCCTTAATTTTTCAAAAGGAAACCTTTATTGACTTTTATTATCATGCAAGTAACACAGGTGCCTTGTAAAAAGTGTAAATAATAGAGAAAATTTCCTTAAAATTCTACCCCACAGAGGTAACAACTGTTAGTAGTGGCTATCTTAGCGATAGGTTATGTATTAAATAAAAGAAGATCACTGTGGGAATTGTGTGAGCTGTTTTTCTCACATTAACATTGTATGTCTTGTGTCAATATATAAAGATGTTCCTTACCTTTCATAACATCTGCCGGTCTCCATAACATCTCCAACTCTCATAAATTTATTTAACTAAAATCCTGTTAAGTGGGCATTTAGGCTGTTTCTGTCTTTTCAGTACAATGACCATTTTTTTAAAATTGCAAATTAATATGAGGGTACAAATGTTTAGGTTATATTGTTTTCAATTCTACAAGGTAAAGTTCTAGTTGTAGTTGAGCCCTTCATCCAGGGGGTGTGCTGAACACTCTTGTATTGTGCACTTTAGGTGAGATCTTGGCAATTGCCCTCCCTCCTCTCCATATTGGTTCCATATTAGTATTGAGTACGTTGGAGTTCCATGTTAGTATTGAGTACATTGGATACTTTTTTTAACTCTCTTGAGATACCTCACTAAGAAGAATGTGTTTCAACTCCATCCAGGTAAACACAAAATATGTAAAGGCTCCATCTTTTCTTCTGGCTGAATAGTACTCGATGGCATACATTTACCACAATTTGTTAATCCATGGGTTGATGGGCACTTGGGTTGCTTCCACGTCTTGGCAATTGCGAATTGAGCTTCAATAAACATTCAATGATCTTTCTTGTTCATACAACTTTGCATTCCAGTGCCAGTATTTTTTAAAGGTAAATTCCTACAGGAGGGAAAGATGCAAGTTCATTTTAAATTTTGGTAACTGTCTTCCAAACTGTCCTCCTAAAGGCTGGTCCAATTTAGCCTTCCATTTGCAGAATGTTAGGGCACCTGCTTCCCCCACCCCTTGGCAGCAAGTGGGCTATCAGAAAAAAAATTCAAATCCTATTCACCTAATTTATCTCAGAAAAATGTCTTATTTTGGTTTGCTCTTCTGTAATTATTAGTGAAGTTGAATATCTGGAATGTAAGTTTTGGCCATTTACCTGTCTTTTTTTACAGAGCGTGTCTTCATGCTTTTTTGTGAGGAAAAACTCATTTTTCTACTGGGCTTGTCTTATTATTTTAAATAGTCCTTCCTTTGTTTAATAACATTATTTCTTTCTTCATTGTGTTGCAAATAGTTTTTCCATTTTGATATTTGTCTTTTAACTCTGTAATTGGTTTGTTTTGCTATGTAGAAATTTTACATTTTAATGTTGTATTTGTCAATCTTTTCCTTTTCTGTGGGTTTTTGTCATTAGAATAGTTCTAAGAAATCTGATTGCCACATGAAGATTATAAAAAAATCCTTCTATACTTTTTCTATTACTGTGTGATTTAACTTTTTTCTTTTTCTTTTTCTTTTCCTTTTTCTTTCTTTCTTTTTTTTTGATACAGAGTCTCACTATATCTCACCACCACTGCTACCACCTTGCAGTTGTCATGGTTGTTTAGGTGGCCCAGGTATTCAAACCTGCCAGCCTGGGTATACTTGGCTGGTGCCCTACCCACTGCCCTGATTTAACTTTTTTCATTAAAATTATATTATTTTCTGCTTATTTTTAATTAGATGGGCAATATATGATTACATCCTACTTACTTCCTTTATATCCCTTTCCCTGCCCATATATACTTTATAAGCAGGGAGGAGAAATGGGGGGATGATGAGCAAGGTTTTTTTGTGTGTGTGAACTTAAATAATTCTGCATTTCCTTTTGAAAAAAAGGAGCAGTTATTTTTATTTGATTATGGCTTATCCTTTAAGACTCTTTTGATGCTGGGCAGCACCTGTGGCTTAGTGGGTAGGGTGCCGGCCCCATATACCAAGGGTGGCGGGTTCAAACCCGGCCCCAGACAAACTACGACAACATAAAAATAGCCAGGATTGTGGTGGGTGCCTGTAGTCCCAGCTACTCGGGAGGTTGAGGCAAGAGAATTGCCTAAGCCCAGGAGTTGGAGGTTGCCGTGAGCCGTGTGACACCACGGCACTCTACCGAGGGTGATAAAGTGAGATTCTGTCTCTACAAAAAAAAAAAAAAGTCTCTTTTAATGCATTTACATTTGTATGTTCATATGGATATATATGGAAGCACATTTAACATAAATGGTATCATTCTATGTATGTTATTTATAACCTACTTTTTCTTTTCTTTTTTTTTTTTTGTTGCAGTTTGGCCGGGGCTGGGTTTGAACCCGCCACCCTTGGCATATGGGGTAGGCGCCCTACTCACTGAGCCACAGGCACTGCCCTTACTTTTTCCTTTTCTTTTCTTTTCTTTTTTTTTTTTTTTGAGATGGAGCCTCAAGCTGTCACCCTGGGTAGAGTGCTGTGGCATCAGAGCTCACAGCAACCTCTTAACTCCTGGGCTCAAGCGATTCTCCTGCCTCCGCCTCCCTAGTAGCTGGGACTACAGGTGCCCGCCACAGTGCCTGGCTATTTTTTGGTTGCAGCCGTCATTGTTGTTTGGCCATCCTGAGCTGGATTCGAACCCGCCAGCTGGGATGTATGTGGCGGCGCCTTAGCTGCTTGAGCCACAGGTGCCAAGCCATAACCTACCTTTTCATTGCCCATTAAACATTTCCATGGCAGAGTGTATATACATGTGTATATACACATATATAGTTCCTTTTCTAAATGCTGCATAATTGCCTTTTGTATGAATGTAGCATAAATTATGATTGAATTCTTTTCTATTTAAGTTTTTGATTCACCTGAATTTGTGTGTGTGTGTGTGTGCAGATGGAGTGAGTTAGGGATATGACAATTTTTCCTGATAGTTTCCCAGCTATCCTAACACCATGTGTTGAATAACCCATCTTTCCCATATGGACGTGGGCTGTTACTTTTATAATTGAATGAACACCAAAAGGACAATGCTTGGAGATAAACAGAGCAAAGTGCTCAGGAACATCTGAAGGAGCTTCCTACTTCAGCTGACCCCCACAGTACCAGATGACATGGGTATTCCTTTATTTAATTTCTTGTCGTCGTTTTTTTTTTTTTTTTTTTGAGACAGAGTTTCACTTTGTTGCCCTCGGTGGAGTGCCATGGCATCATAGCTCACAAGAACCTCAAATTCTTGGGCTCAAGCAATCCCCTTTTGCCTCAACCTCCTGAGTAGCTGGAACTACAGGCACCCCGCCACAACACTCAGCTATTTTTAGAGATAAAGTTTCAATCCTGCTCAGGCTGGTCTCAAACTCTTGAGCTCAAGGGATCCACCTTTCTTGGCCTCCCAGTGTGCTAGGATTATAGGCATGCCATGGGTATTCCTATTTCTCCCCACACTATGCTCTGCACAGGCATAAGAAAAGGACTGACCAATATTCCCTAACTTGTTCCCAGGGATTCAGAAATCTTAGTTTTGCAATGAGACCATTTAATACTACCGCTGCCACCACTAATCCCATGTGGGCTTATTATTCAGCAGATCTGCCAATCATCTCCATCTCCCTAGAGTTCCTTGAGATTTGTGTGGCCCTAGGTGCCATATAACCCAGAGAAAGATCCTGTTCAAGAACCTTCCCTTTTGAGAATTGGAACATTGGTATCAGAGACAACGACAGAGCTGAGTTTGCTTTTGTAAAGCGCTCCAATGGCAGCAATTAGATGGTTTGGGGTGGCACAAGGTAATCTGTTTTAGCCATTACAGGTTTATTTTAAGGTATGTTAGAAAAAGATAAAATGCACACACGAAAGCCACAAGCTTAAAGTATGTATTTAAGTTAACAAAAGTGAATCAATTCAAAGAAGAATATTGTAGTTGAGCATACATGGAAAAAATGCTGAAGGTGGTTTGAGGAGATGATTAAAGTTTGGAAGACCCCAAATTATATGATAGTATTATCAAAACCTAACTCACAGTGGCCTAAAAACATAGAGGTGAGGTTTTCTGTCTTTTGTTATTTTATTATTATTATTATTATTTTTACTAAAAGACGCAACAATTTTATTTTTATTGTAAACCAACAATTCATAATTGTATAAACTTATGGAGTACATAGCGATGTTATAATCTATGAATACAATGGGGAATAAATAAATCAGACTAGTCAATATATCCACCACCTCAAATACTTAACATTTTTGTGGTAAGAACATTTCAAATTTACTCTCTTAGCAATTTTGAAATATATGTTACTCTAATATTAACTATGATTAACACATTCTGCAACAGGACTCAAAAAAGAATAAAGCATTCTTTGTGAGATTTTGCATCTTTGACCATCAACGAGATAAAATATCATTTTCAAAATAGCATCCAAACGTGAGTGAGTGTATTTACCCACATCCTCCAGGTCATAATAAAGCAAGCAGGTGAACAGAGTAATAATTCATGGTATTTCATGTTTAACAAATTGTTAACAGAGAAAGTTGGCTGAAGAAAGGCATAGGAACATTGTCTTATAAGAATTAGAACCAAGGGACTCCATAATCATCCGGCGTCCGTTCAATATTGTATCTGTGGTTAGAAATATACATGATGGGAACTCCAGGGATTTTTCAGATTCTTCATTTAAGGTCTGGGTCAACTGTGGCCACGATGTAACACTTGTGCTGAGTTACTCTCTGTACTAAGCAGTCATCTGCATAGGTTCCTTTGTGTGTGCGTGGTAATCGTTCAAATCTTGGATCCTTGGCAATCCTGAGGGCCACTCCATACTTCTGCCCCAATTTCTCAGTTTCAGCCATTACACAGTCAGTTATACAAGGAATGCACTTGGCATACAGACAGTCCATCATTGACTGCACTAAGTCCAGTTTGGCTTTAATGGAGAAGTTGATAAAGTTGGTATCAACCAAGATGTGGTAAGGTGGGCCCAGTTGTGTATTACATTGGAAGAATAAGCAGGAAGGGTGCTGGGGGACTTCTCTTTCCTTTAATGTGCTGGGATCTTTCCTTTCTTTCTTTTTAGGTTTCAATCTGTCCTTTTCTTTAGGCCTCTAATCCCTGAGACTATGCATTCGCTTCATGATCGCATACTTCCTTGTTTTCTTTTGCTTCCCCATGCTCATGCCACACTCTTATTTCTTCTGTTTTGTTATTTTACACATAACATTTGCTAATCACTGGTTGGGGAATCAGTGATGTCCAAGGCTGACTGACTTCTGATTCTTTTCCACTTTTCTTCAGGGTCACAAGATGGTTGCTGCAGCTCTGGCATCACAATCAAAAGGGAAGAGGGTGCCGAACAGTGTAATTCCTTTTGTTATCATTATCACTGTTATTATTTTCTTTTTTAAGACAGAGTCTCACTTTGTTGTCCTCAGTAGAAGGCTACGGCATCATAGCTCACAGCAACTTCAAATTCTTGGGTTCAAGCAATTCTCATGTCTCAGCCTCCCGAGTAGGTGGGACTACAGACACCTGGCTAATTTTAGAATGGGGTCTCGCTCTTGCTAAAGCTGGTCTTGAACTTGTGAGCTCAGGCAATCCTCCCAGAGTGCTAGGATTACAGGTGTCAGGCTGCACACAGCCCTATTTTATTTTTAGGCACATTGTTTCACTCAGGCTGCAGTGCAGTGGCCCAATCACAGCTCACTGTAACCTCGAATTTCTGGACTCAAGAGATCCTCTGGCCTCAGAGGAGCATATGACCACACCTGGCTAATTTTTAAAATTTTTTGTAGAGATAGGATCTCACTATGTTGCCCAGGCTGGTCTCCAACTTCTGACCTCAAGTTCCTCTAGCCTTGGCCTCCCAAAGTGCCACTGCAGCCAGCCCTGTTGTTCGCTTTTGCTGGCAAAAGCCAGGGCTGCCCTCAAAGTTCCCAACAGCATTCTCTTTAAGCTTTATTGTCCAAAGTCATTGCTGTGGCCAGTGCCAGGTGTTAAAAAAAGCTGGAAAGTGGGCAATGGATTGTCAACTATCCACAAGCAACTGAAGTCTTGTTGGTGAGAGGGGAAGGGAACCAATAGTGGATAGACACTCCCTGTATCTGGCCTGTGGGAGCGTGTAGACCTGCAGAGGGAAGGAGAGGTGGAGACTAGACTGCCACAAAGGGAATGCTGCCAGAGGCAATATCAGGCTTCAGCTCCAGTCTCTAGTGATAAGCTGGCCTGTGTGGCCTGTTCTTCCAAGTTGGCAAGATTGCCTTTCGTATCATTGCCATCAGCTCTCCTTTGACCTGAGCTCCTGGGAGTGTATTTCTGCCCTGAGCAGAGTTTTAGATGCATTTTAAAGTTTTTTTTCTCATTTGTTCTTTACAGCAGTTATTATTATCCTTATTTTACAAAGAAGAGAAAGAGGCCCTGGGAGGTTGAGTTGCACAGCTGGCTGGAACTCTAACCCAGGTTTTCCAGCAACTCACATGTTCTTCGTGCTGTCTGTTTGCAAGAGGATCATTTTTAAGGGGAAGTGTTTGTTCCTTAAATAGCATCAAGAGGACCAAGGGCATAATATTTGAGAGACTGAATTTCCTCTGGGGCCTGTCAATGTCACCCATTGGCTCCAACCCTCCATTAAGTTAGAGGCAGGAAGCAGCTTGTCTCTATCATGCACTGGGTTTTGCAGACCTGGAGAATGTTTAGTCTTCAGCATGTCCATATCTCCAAATTTTATGGATGTAATTTATTGTCCTGATTACAGCTTAACATGGTTGGAAGATGTGAGGCATTCAAGTGACAGATTTGTCTGAGAAGCACAAGAGAAACTAAGAGCACTTGGGAGCTGTGGCCTGGCCCTCTTTCCTCTCATGCCTTAGTCTCTCCTTGGGTGACCTCAGCCACCCATGGTTTTTATCATCACTAAGACAGTGCTGGTTCTCAACACTCTGAGAGCCAACATTTTGATGCCAAGCAGAAATCAGTATCTCTTTTCCTGAAATGTGCGGTTTCTCCTCCATGCCCTATCTTGGTGCAACCATCCACGCAGTCCTGCCAGGAAGTCTTCACTCTGGCACGCACCTCCTTGCCACATTGTGCAGATTTCTTCCTCTCAATCACGGGGTAACATACCCAGCTCCCTTTCCTGAGTGCCTCAGTTCAGGCCGCCATTCCCTTTCAGAGGCTGGTGATCCTGATTTCCTGTATTCAGTGTTTTCTTGGTTGAGAGAAAACCTGAGTTATTTTCATTTTTATTTTTGGAGACAGAGTCTCACTCTGTGCCCTGGGTAGAGTGCTGTCACATCATAGCTCACAGCAACCTCAAACTTGTGGGCTGAAGCAATCCCCTTACCTTAGCCTCCCAAGTAGCTGGGACTACAGGTGTCTGCCACTATGTCTGGCCAGTTTTTCTATTTTTGGTAGTGATGGTGTCTTGCTCTTGCTCAGGCTGGTTTAGAACTCCTGAGCTCAAAGGAGCCTCCAGACTCAGCCTCCCAGAGGGCTAGGATTACAGGTATGAGTCACCCCAGCCGCTGAAACCTGAGATTTTTTTTTTTGAGACAGAGCCTCAAGCTGTCACCCTGGGTAGAGTGCCGTGGCATCACAGCTCACAGCAACCTCCAACTCCTGGACTCAAGTGATTCTCCTGCCTCTGTCTCCCAAGTAGCTGGGACTACAGGCGCCTGCCAAAACACTCGGCCATTTTTTGGTTGCAGCTGTCATTGTTGTTTGGCAGGCCCAGGCTGGATTCAAACCCACCAGCTCAGGTGTATGTGGCTGGCACCTTAGCCACTTGACCCCAGGTGCCGAGCCAAAACCTGAGATTTTGATCTTAAGATTTCCAAGCCCTTTCCTAGACTCAGTAGGTCTGGTGTGGGGCCCTGTTATCTGCATGTTTAACAAGTGTCTCAGGCTGGGCAGCGCCTGTGGCTCAGTTGGTAGGGCGCCAGCCCCATATACTGAGGGTGGCGGGTTCAAACCCGGCCCCCGCCAAACTGCAACCAAAAAATAGCCGGGCGTTGTGGCGGGCGCCTGTAGTCCCAGCTGCTTGGGAGGCTGAGGCAGGAGAATTGCTTAAGCCCAGGAGTTGGAGGTTGCTGTGAGCTGTGTGATGCCACGGCACTCTACCGAGGGCCATAAAGCGAGACTCTGTCTCTACAAAAAAATAAAAATAAAAAAAACAAAACAAAACAAAAAAAAAAACAAGTGTCCCAGGCAAGTCTTCTGTGCAAGTGGACAGCACTGGTTCCTGGCTGGTCTCCCTGGTTCAGGTCTCTCTCCTGTCAAGGCAGCCCCACTCTGCTACAGAAGTGCCATGGCTCTATATCTGCACAAAATCCAGACTCTGTAACACACAAATAGGATGGGGTTTGGTCCCTTTCTCCAGTTCAGCCTCATCTGCTTCCCTGAGTGCTAATAATTCAAACTGTTAATGCTAAGGATCCCTTTGCTCGTTCACTGTTTAGTACTTTTGCGTACGCTCTTCTTTCTGCCTGGACAGCCCTCCTTCCTCAGTGCTAGCTGGAAAACTCCCATCCACCCTGCAAGATCCAACAAGAATTCCCTCTTCCTGGGAGCTTTCCTTGCCACTCCCATCGCTTGAAGTATGTTGGTTATTACAGTTACCCCTTGGCTTCTCTGTGTCAGAGGCTGAGCTTAGCCCCCAGGCTTGCCTGGTATCTATGATAGTAGCTGCTCATTCTACACGTGGAATAAAGGCAGTGTCTCCTAGGTGAGAGGAAATTTAGCGAGAGTAAATAGGGCCGTTTTCAGGAAAACAGTGTTCCCACCCTTTTCCCTATGAGTCTAAACTCTTGAGAGCTTTTTACTGTGAAAATCAGTCATTACTTTACCTGTGTACGTGTACAAAGTCAGTATGTTAAACTGTGTAATAATAGGTGACATTTATCTGGTGCTCACTTGTGTGCCAGAAACTTTATATTTGCCATCTCACTTCATCCAACAGATGCAGAAACTGATACTCAGAGGTTAATTAATTTGCCTGAGATAAAAACTGATTTAATAGAGGCAGTGGTAAAATGTCACCCTGCCTTTTTCAGAGATTTAGTTAAGAGTGGCTAGGATATGCAGTGTGTGTCTAGGATTAAACATCTCTATACCAAGGGGTACAGATAATGTAAACAAGTGAAGAAATCTGGGCCTGAGGCAATAGGGAGGGGTGGGGAATGTGGAAAACTGGAGGACATACACCCTGTTTAAATGAGTCCACCAAGATTAAATGCTGGCCTATGGCCCCAACATTTTATCTTGAATAATTTTATCTGTAAAGGAAAGATGAAAGATTTTACATATATCCATGTAACTACTACCTACATTCTTTCATGGACATTTTACCCTACATCTTTATCCTACATCTTTCCATTTATCCATCCCCATATCCACAAATCCATTTTTTAATGTGTTTCCAAGTATTAATAAATTGCAGACAGCAATATACTTCTCCCTAAATACTTCAGCACAAACGTCATTATTAGGGATCAATATTTGTTTATAGTTCTATAACTATATTTTCTATAACTATTGTAAATGTATAGACAATGATGTACATAAATCTTAAGTCTATGTCCACTAAGTTTTGACAAGTGCTGCTATGTAATCCCAAACCCCCTCGAATATAGAAACTGCTCCTACCATCCCTAAAAATCCCTGTATATCCCCTGCTCTAACTTTGTATTTGCCTCTATCCTCCCAGATGAAGCTACTGCTTTGATTATTGTCCATTATATTAATTTTGCCGGTTATAGAACTTCATAAAAGCAAAAGTCTTTTTTCCCTGAGCATAATGGTTTTACCGTACATCATGTTGGGTGGATCAGTTGTTCATTCCTTTTTGTTGATGGGAAGTGTTCTATTATACGAATATCCCATTGTATGAATATACCACAGTTTGTTTATCCAGCCTCCTACCGACAGGCATCTGAATTTTTTCTAGTTTTTGTCTGTTATGAAGAAAGTTATTGGTGTTTTTATGAGCATAGATTTTCACTTCTCTTGGGTATATTACTGGGAGTAGAAGTATGTTTAGTTTTTTTTTTTTTTTTTGAGACAGAACCTCAAGCTCTCACCCTGGGTAGAGTGCTATGGCATCACAGCTCACAGCAACCTCCAACTCCTGGGCTCAAGCGAGTCTCCTGCCTCCACCTCCCAAGTAGCTGGGATTACAGGCACCTGCCACAATGCCTGGCTATTTTTTGGTTGCAGCCATCATTGTTGTTTGGCAGGTCCTGGTTGGAACCTGCCAGCTCAGGTGTATGTGGCTGGCACCTTAGCCGCTTGAGCCACAGGCACTGAGCCAGAGTATGTTTAGTTTTATAAGAAACTTCCAGGCCTTTCCCCAAAGTGGCTGCACCATTTTACATCTCCCAACAATTTGTGAGAATTCCGGTTGCTCTACATTCTTACCAGTACTTAATATTACCATTCTTTTCTATTTTTTTTTTCGTAGAGACAGAGTCTCACTTTATGGCCCTCGGTAGAGTGCTGTGGCCTCACACAGCTCACAGCAACCTCCAACTCCTGGGCTTAAGCGACTCTCCTGCCCCAGCCTCCCGAGTAGCTGGGACCACAGGCGCCTGCCACAACCCCCGGCTATTTTTTGGTTGCAGTTTGGCCGGGGCCGGGTCTGAACCCGTCACCCTCGGTACATGGGGCCGGCGCCCTACCGACTGAGCCACAGGCGCTGCCCCATTCTATTTTTAGTCATTCTGGTGATTGTGTGATGGTTTTTCCATTATGGTTTTAATTTGCATTTTCTTGATGACCAGTGATGTTAAGTGCTTTTTAATGTATATATCAGCCACTTGTATATTTTCTTTTTTGAAGTGTCCATTCAAATCTTTTGCCCCTTTTAGGAGTTTGTCTTTTATCGTTATTATTATTTTTTTTGACAGGGTCTTGCTTTGTTGCCTGGGCTAGAGTTCAGTGGCATCCTCATAGCTCATTGCAACCTCAAAGTCTTGGGATTGAATGATCCTTCTGTCTCAGATTCCTGAATAGCTGGAACTATAGGTGCATACTACCATGCCCAACTACTTTTAAAATTTTTTATGAAGACAAGGTCTCACTATTGCCCAAGCTGCTATCAAACTCCCGGCCTCAAGTGATCCTCCCATCTTAGTCTCCCAAAGTGCTAGGATTATAGATGTGAGCCCATGCCTGGCCTATTACTTTTATTATTTTATTATTGTTAGAGTTTATTATTGTAATAATAATTTATTATTATAATATTATTTTATTATTGTTAGAGTTCTTATATGTCCTGAATACCAGTTCTTTGTCAAATAGATGTTTTGCAATTATTTTCTCCCAGGCAGTGGCTTTTTTTTTTTGTAGAGACAGAGTCTCACTTTATGGCCCTTGGTAGAGTGCCTTGGCCTCACACAGCTCACAGCAACCTCCAACTCCTGGGCTTCAGCGATTCTCTTGCCTCAGCCTCCCGAGTAGCTGGGACTACAGGCGCCCACCACAACGCCTGGCTATTTTTTGGTTGCAGTTTGGCCGGGGCCGGGTTTGAACCCGCCACCCTCGGTATATGGGGCCAGTGCCTTACCAACTGAGACACAGGTGCTGCCCGGCAGTGGCTTTTTTTTTTTTAAACAGAGTCTCACTTTGTCACTCTCGGTAGAGTGCTGTAACATCACAGCTCATGGCAACTTCGAACTCTTGGGCTTAAGCCTCTTGCCTAGAACCTCTTGCCTCAGCCTCCCAAGTAGCTGGGACTACAGGCGCCCACCACAATGCTCAGCTGTTTTTTTTGTTGTTGTTGCAGTTGTTTAGCTGGTCTGGGCTAGCACCATGTGGCTGGCACCGTAACCACTGTGCTACGGGCGCTGAGCTGGGAGTGGCTTTTCTATTCCATTTCTTAACAGCATCTTTTTAATAAGCAGAAATTAAAATTTTCAATGAAGCCTAATTTATCAATTTTTTTTTCTTTTATGGTTGCATCCTTAGACTCATCTAAGAAAGTTTTGATTACCCTCAAGTCATAAAGATATTTATCCTTGTTTTCTCTGAAAGTTTTATAATTTTAGCTTTTATGTTTAGGTCTATGACTCATCTCAGAATAATGTTTGTGTGTGATTTAGGGATCAAGGTTCATATTTTCCCCATATTTAGTTATTCCCACACTATAATATTGGCAAAAAACTGAGATAAAAACTTCCTTTCTCTACTGGATTGCTTTGGAACTTTTGTTGAAAATCAAGTGATGGTGTGAGTGTGGCTCTATTTCTAGGAGCTCTTTGCCATAGCAAGTTTAGCTGTTTTTTTTGCTATGGACTCAATGTTTCCAGATCTTTCAAATTTTGTTGTATTATATTGTATTTTTTCAGACAGAGTCTTACTCTATCACCCTGGGAAGAGTGCTATGGTGTCATAGCTCACAGCCTCAAACTCCTGGGCTCCAGCAATCCTCCTGCTGCAGTCTCTCCAGTAACGAGGACTATAGGCATCTGACACAATGCCCAACTAATTTTTCTAATTTTTTTTTTTTGAGACAGAGTCTCACTGTGTCACCATCGATAGAGTGCTGTGGCATCACAGCTCATAGCAACCTTAAACTCTTGGGCTTAAGCAATTCTCTTGTCCTAGCCTCCCAAGTAGCTGGGACTACAGGCACCTGCCACAACACCCAGGCTGGGTTCAAACCCGCCACCGTCGGTGTATGTGCCTGGTGCCGTAACCACTGTGCTACGGGCACCAAGCCTAATTTTTCTATTTTTAATAGAGATGGGGATTTGCTCTTGCTCAGAGCTGGTCTCGAACTCCTGAGCTCAGGCAATCCACCTGCCTTGGCCTCCCAGGGTACTGGTATTACAGGCATGAGCCACCGTGTGTGGCCCTGTTTTCTTTTAAAATTTAGAAGATCTGGGGCGGTGCCTGTGGCTCAAGGGGTCGGGTGCCGGTCCCATATGCCAGAGGTGGCGGGTTCAAACCCAGCCCCGGCCAAAAACAAACAACAACAACAACAACAACAACAAAATTTAGAAGATCTGGCTGGATGTGGTGGGTCACACCTGTAATCCTAGCACTCTGGCTGAAGTAGGAGGATTGCTTGAGCTCAGGAGTTTGAGACCAGCCTGAACAAGAGCAAGAGCAAGACCCCATCTCTAAGAAATAGCCGGGCTTTGTGGCAGGTGCCTGTAGTCCCAGCTACTTGGGAGGCTGAGGCAAAGTGATTGCTTGAGCCCAAGATTTTGAGGTTGCTGTGAGCTATGATACTATGGTACTCTACTGAGGGTGAAAGAGGACCCTATCTCAAAAAAATTTTTTTAAAAAGAAAACATATAAATCCAAATTTCTTAAATGTAAAAAGGTCTCAATGTTTGAAAGATTTAAATGAACACAGACACCAATCCTGTGCAGCCAAAGAAACTCATGTATAGCTGAATCAGAACTGGACATTGGGATGGGAAGAGGTCATTTCATCAGGAAGCTGGATGTATGTATGCAAGGGTATAAATCAAGGGTCATGTTCTTTTTAAATTGAAAGATAATGGGAATGATCTCAGGGCAAGTAGGTGGGTTCCAAAAGATAATGTAAATTGATGAGGATTCTTTGCCAGGGTAAAATAAAAACCGATAGCTTGAGGTTTCGTTGGTATGTATGAAAGTGGAGGATCTACTTGTGGAGCTATTTGGAATTGCATTTAGAAACCATAAGGTTAGAGAGGCCAAGTGGGAGATGGAGAGAGGCCAGGGCGCCCTGATTGGTGGTGGAGGCCCTGAGTGCAGACAGTTGACAGACCAGTGACAGGAAAGAGACAAGGACCAAGAGAGCTCAAACTGAGGTAATTGGGAGAGTCTGGAGCAGAGAGAATAAAGAGAACTACAGGTCTTTAAGGCCAGGGCCCAGAAAGATGCTCCCTGGAATTGGCTGAAGGCCTCCGCAGCTCTCTGGTTTGAGAGGAGCAGACACCAGAGCTTAGAGCAGGCATCTTAGCTGCACCACAGGCCTCCAACCACCAAGGTAAAGTTATTACTTTTTAACTTCAAATTATTTTTTACATTTAAAACATGTCATGGGAGCTATGTCACATGTCTCAAAAATTTTTTTTCTTTTTTTTATTGTTAAATCATAGCTGTGTACATTAGTGCAATCGCCTGTACCCATTCTAAGATGCACCATAGATGTGGCCCCACCCATTACCCTCCCTCCACAAAAACCTCCCCCCTCACTTCCCCTTCCTTGGCCCTTTCCCCATAGTCTTGTGCTATAGTTGGGTTATAGTCTTCATGTGAAAGCTATAATTTAGCTTCATAGTAGGGCTGAGTACATTGGATACTTTTTCTTCCATTCCTGAGATACTTTGCTAAGAAGAATATGTTCCAGCTCCATCCATGTAAACATGAAAGAGGTGAAGTCTCTATCTTTCTTTAAGGCTGCATAGTATTCCATGGTATACATGTACCACAATTTGCTAGTCCATTCGTTGGTGGATGGGCACTTGGGCTTCTTCCATGACTTAGCAATTATGAATTGGGCTGCAATAAACATTCTGGTACAGATGTCTTTGTTATATTGTGACTTTTGGTCTTCTGGGTATAAACCTAGTAAAGGAATTTAGGATCGAATGGCAGGTCTATTTTTAGGTCTCTAAGTATTCTCCAAACATCCTTCCAGAAGGAACGTATTAGTGGGCATTCCCACCAGCAGTGTAGAAGTGTGCCCTTTCCTCCACATCCACACCAACATTTCTGGTTTTGGATTTTGTTATGTGGGCTACTCTTACTGGGGTTAGGTGATAGAGTAGTTTTGATTTGCATGTCTCTGATGATTAAGGATGATGAGCTTTTTTTCCTATGTTTGTAGATCTTGCGTCGGTCTTCTTTAGAGAAGTTTCTCTTCAAGTCCCTTGCCCACCCTGAGATGGGGTCACGTGTTCTTTTCTTGTTAATACGTTTGAGATCTCTGTGGATTCTGGTTATTAGACCTTTATCGGAGGTATAACCTGCAAATATTTTCTCCCATTCTGAGGGCTGTCTGCTTGCTTTACTCACTATGTTCTTGGCTGTGCAGAAGCTTTTTAGTTTGATCAGGTCCCAGTAGTGTATTTTTGATACTGCTTCGATTGCCTGGGGAGTCCTCCTCATAAAATATTCACCCAGGCCGATTCCTTCAAGAGTTTTCCCTGCACTTTCTTCAAGTGTTTTTATAGTTTCATGTCTTAAGTTTAAATCTTTTATCCAGTGAGAATCTATCTTAGTTAATGGTGAAAGGTGTGGGTCCAGTTTCAATCTTCTACAGGTTGCCAGCCAGTTCACCCAGCACCATTTGTTAAATAGGGAATCTTTTCCCCACTGAATGTTTTTAATTGGCTGGTCAAAGATCAAATAACAGTAAGTAGCTGGATCCATCTCTTGGTTCTCTATTCTGTTCCAGACATCTAATTCTCTGCTTTTGTGCCAGTACCATGCTGTTTTGATCACTATGGATTTATAGTACAGTCTCAGGTCTGGTAGTGTGATTCCTCCTGCTTTGTTTTTATTGCTCAGTAATGTTTTGGCTATTCGAGGTTTTTCTGATTCCATATAAAATGAAGTATTATTTTTTCAAGATCTTTAAAGTATGACAATGGAGCTTTAATAGGAATTGCATTAAAGTTATATATTGCTTTGGGCAGTATGGACATTTTAACAATGTTGATTCTTCCCAGCCATGAGCATAGTATGTTTTTCCATCTGTTAACATCTTTGGCTATTTCTTTTCTTAGAGTTTCATAGTTCTCTTTGTAGAGGTCTCTCACGTCCTTTGTTAGGTATACTCCCAAATATTTCATCTTCTTTGGCACTACTGTGAAAGGAATAGAGTCCTTGACTGTTTGTTCGGCTTGGTTATTGTTGGTATATATAAAAGCTACAGATTTATGGGTGTTGATTTTGTAGCCTGAGACATTGCTATATTCCTTGATCACTTCTAAAAGTTTTGTAGTAGAATCCCTAGTGTTTTCCAGATATACGATCATATCATCTGCGAAGAGTGAAAGTTTGATCTCTTCTGACCCTATGTGGATACCCTTGTTCGCCTTTTCTTCCCTAATTGCAATGGCTAAAACTTCCATTACAATGTTAAAGAGCAATGCAGACAATGGGCAACCTTGCCTGGTTCCTGATCTAAGTGGAAATGATTTCAATTTAACTCCATTCAATACGATATTGGCTGTGGGTTGCTGTAGATGGCCTCTATTAGTTTAAGAAATGTCCCTTCTCTACCAATTTTCTTAAGTGCTCTGATCATGAAGCGATGCTGGATATTATCAAAAGCTTTTTCTGCATCAATTGAAAGAATCATATGGTCTTTATTTTTTAGTTTGTTTATGTGTTGAATTACATTCATAGATTTACGTATATTGAACCAGCCTTGAGACCCTGGGATAAATCCGACTTGGTCATGGTGTATAATTTTTTTGATGTGTTGTTGGATTCTGTTTGTTAGGATCTTATCGAGTATTTTAGCATTTATATTCATTAGTGATATTGGTCTATAATTTTCTTTTCTTGTTGGGTCTTTCCCTGGTTTGGGGATCAAGGTGATGTTTGCTTCGTAGAATGTGTTGGGTAATATTCCTTTTTTTTCTATATTTTGGAAGATGTTTAGTAGTATAGGTACTAGTTCTTCTTTAAATGTTTGGTAGAATTCTGACGTAAAGCCATCTGGTCCTGGGCTTTTCTTTTTAGGGAGATTTTGTATAGTTGATGCTATTTCAGAACTTGATATAGGCCTGTTCAACATTTCCACTTTGTTCTGGCTAAGTCTTTATTTTATTTTATTTTATTTTTAAAAAATTTTTTTTGTAGAGACAGAGTCTCACTTTACCGCCTTCAGTAGAGTGCCATGATGTCACAGGACTCACAGCAACCTCTAGCTCTCGGGCTTCCGTGATTCTCCTGCCTCAGCCTCCCGAGCAGCTGGGACTACAGGCGCCTGCCACAATGCCCGGCTATTTTTTTTTTGGTTGCAGTTCAGCCGGGGCTGGGTTTGAACCCACTACCCTCGGTATATGGGGCCGGCGCCCTACTCACTGAGCCACAGGTACCACCCTGGCTAAATCTTGGTAGGTGGCATGCTTCCAGGTATTGGTTGATTTCTTTCAGATTTTCATATTTGTGAGAGTAGAGTTTTTTGTAGTATTCATTAAGGATTTTTTTAATTTCTGAGGGGTCTGTTGTTATTTCATCATTACCGTTTCTGATTGATGAAATTAGAGATTTTACTCTTTTTTTCCTGGTTAGGTTGGCCAAAGGTTTATCTATTTTATTGATCTTTTCAAAAAACCAGCTTTTAGATTTATTGATCTGTTGTATAGTTCTTTTGTTTTCAATTTCATTTAATTCTGCTCTGATTTTGGTTATTTCTTTTCTTCTGCTGCGTTTGGGGTTGAAGTGTTCTTCTTTCTCCAGTTGCTTGAGATGTTCCATTAAGTTATTGACTTCCTCTCTTTCCGTTTTCTTGAGGAAGGCTTGCAGTGCTATAAATTTCCCTCTTAGGACTGCGTTTGCAGTATCCCAGAGGTTCTGGTAGTTCGTGTCTTGATTGTTGTTTTGTTCCAAAAGTATGGTGCTTTCCTTCTTAATCTTGTCTATAACCCACGTATCCTTCAGCATAAGGTTGTTTAGCTTCCATGTTTTTGTATGGGTATGCAAGTTCCTGTTGTTATTTAGTTCAACTTTTATTCCATGATGGTCTGAGAAGATGCAAGGAATCATTTCTATTTTTTTAAATTTGCTGAGGTTAGATTTGTGGCCTAGGATGTGGTCGATTTTGGAATATGTTCTGTGGGCTGATGAGAAGAATGTGTATTCAGTTTTTTTGGGATGAAATGTTCTGTAGATGTCTGTTAAGTGCAGATGTTGAATGGTTGAGTTTAAATCTAAAATTTCTTTGCTTAGCTTCTTTTTGGATGCTCTATCCAGGACTGCTAAAGGGGTGTTAAAATCTCCAACTACTATGGAAGTGGAGGAAATCGAGTTGCTCATGTCTGTTAGAGTTTCTCTTATAAATTGAGGTGCATTGTGGTTGGGTGCATAAATATTAATAATTGAAATCTCATCATATTGAGTATTACCTTTAACAAACATGAAGTGTCTATCCTTAATTATTTTGGTTGGTTTAAAGCCTATTGCGTCTGTGAACAGGATTGCAATGCCTGCTTTTTTCTGCTTTCCATTTGCCTGGAATATAGATGACCATCCCTTCACCTTGAGTCTATATTTGTCTTTTAATGTAAGATGCGATTCTTGGATGCAGCAGATATCTGGCTTGAGTTTTTGTATCCAGTCTGCCAACCTATGCCTCTTTAGAGGACAATTTAAACCATTCGCATTAATTGAGAATATTGATAAGCCTTTCGAGAGACTGGTGGACATTTTTAATCCTTTTGCGACTGTGGAAGTTGGAATTTGATCAAAAAATTTTTGGGTGGGTTTACTTTTGTGGTGGAGAATTACGCTGGTCTTTATGGAGGATAGGTTCTAAGAATGTCCTGGAGAGCTGGTTTAGTTGTGGCAAATTTCTTCAACATGTGAATGTCGTTGAAGTATTTAATTTCTCCATCATAAATGAAGCTCAGTTTAGCTGGGTACAGGATCCTGGGTTGACAGTTATTTTGTTTTAGGAGATTAAAAGTCGATGACTGTCCTCTTCTATCTTGAAAGGTTTCAGCAGAGAGATCTGCAGTTATTCTGATATTCTTCCCCTTGTAGGTAATGGTTTTCTTTCATCTGGCAGCTTTCAGAATTTTCTCCTTCATATTAACTTTAGTGAAATTGATTATGATGTGTCTGGGGGATGTCTTATTTGGGTTGAGTCGTGCTGGAGTTCTGAAACTGTCTGCTATCTGAATTTCAGAATCTCTTGGCATGTCTGGAAAGTTCTCCTTCATAATCTCATGAAGAAGAGACTCTGTGCCTTGTGAAGCCACTTCATCACTTTCGGGGATCCCTATAAGATGAATATTGGTTATCTTAAAAAAAAAAAAAAAGATGAATATTGGTTTTCTTCAAATTATCCGAGAGCTCTCTGAGAGAGTGGTCTGTTTTTGCTCTCCATTTCTCTTCTTCTTTGAGGGTTTGGGAGCGTTCAAAAGCTTTGTCTTCAATGTCAGAAATCCTTTCTTCTGCTTGCTCCATTCTGTTACTGAGGGATTCTACTGTATTTCTCAGATCTTTGAGGGATGTAACTTCTTGTCTCAATGTGTCAAAATCTTTGGTCGGGGCGGCGCCTGTGGCTCAGTGAGTAGGGCCCTGGCCCCATATGCCGAGGGTGGTGGGTTCAAACCCAGCCCCGGCCAAACTGCAACAATAACAAAAAAATCTTTGGTCATTTGGTCTTTGAATCCGTTGAATTCTTGAGATAACTTTTGGAATTCTAATTCGATCTTATTTGCTATCCAGATCCTGAATTCAATTTCTGACATCTCAGCTATTTGTTTGTGCATGGGGTCTTGTGCTGTTTCTGCCCCATTGATCCTTGGGGGAGTTGATCTACTCTGATTATTCATATCGCCAGAGTTTTTCTGTTGATTTCGCCTTATGATTATTTTTCACCGTTGCCTCTGGCTGTCCTCGGAGTTGGGGAGGTGTCTTTCCAAGATTAGACCTCAGTGGGATCACTCTATTGTTGCTGGATCTTTGTAGGGAGTGACCCTGTGTAGTTCCTCTGGGGCTGCTCTAGCTAGGGAGTTCTGGTTGTCGAAGCAGCTCCGGTTTGTGACACACCCGGATCCAGCAACAGGGCTGGGGGTGGTGCACACGGTTCTGGGAGTGCCAGGCACCCAGTGACTTTGGCACAGAGAGCCCAAGGCTCCAGCATTCTCTGGCCAGGAGAAGAGCTCTGTGCAGAGGCAGGGAGGCCTCCAAAGGGCACGCAGCTACCAGAGTCCCTGTCCAGATGAACGGGCTAGTGTGGAAGCTGGGAGGACACAGGAGGGAGGACGCAGGGTTGCATGGCTCCCGCAGTTCCTGGTCAGGGAATGTGGAGGCCCAGTGGGTGCGGGTCACGGGTTGGGGGTTGCTGCACAGCTCTTATGGAGGTCTGGGCAGCGTCAAGCCCAGGAGTTTGAGGTTGCTATGAGCTGTGATGTCACGGCACTCTACCCAGGGCAACAGCCCAAGGCTCCAGTGTGCCAAAACCGTCTCACTCTGCCCCTAAGGATTAAGGCTGTAAGGCAGCTCAGTCCCCGCCTTTAGGCTGCTCAGTCAGTAGGTTACTTTGACCCACCCAATCCTTGCTCTGAGACCCTGAGGGCAGAGCTTTCTGGGGCAGTTCTTTCACAATGGCTTCCTGCGCCCAGCTCAGTGGCTCAGTCTGGGGCCCAGACAATGCCCAAAGTTCTCCACACTCCTGCTCAAGCTCTCCTCAAGGCAGTTCAACTGAGTGCCAAGTCCAAGAACACAGTTCACAGGTAAGGCCTTTCCGGTTTGCAGTCTCACTGTTGCTTGTATTTATGGTTGCCAGCGTGATTAGGTCGATCGAACACACCCAACCACTTGCCAGTTTTCCACTGTTTTTGTCCTCCTCTTGGGGTCCAGAAGTCCCTTGCTTGCTCCCTATATCCTCAAAGGGATGATTATAGGCAGATCCCACCGGCCAGAGATGCCTGGAGTCTTGTCTCCCCCGACTCGCTGTTCCCAGTTGCAGGGAAGCTGTTACTTGGCCTCCATCTTTAATCTCTCCCCACATGTCTCAAATTAAAAAATTGAAAGCCAGTCATGAAAATTCTTCTTCCCCACCTGGCTTCCATCTGCCCAGTTCCCATGTTCAACGCATCCACCCTCACCCCCTGTTAACCATTTTTACAGGTTATTTTTTACTGAAACCAGGGATACTAGTTTGGCAGCTGAGTCTGTTGGGGAGAATGTTGACTATGCAAATTGGACCACATACGGTAGAGCTTGGTACATTTGGCCACATGTAAGAGAAAATAAGCCAGGCTGGTAAATAATTGTTAGAACTTGCTAGAGGCTTGCCTCATGAATATGTCAGCACTATCAGGAAAGGAAATCATTCCAGTCAAACTGGGACATGGTGCTTGCTGTGGACTCAAAGTCTGTGTCCCCTCCAAAGTCATATGTTCAAGTCCCAACCACCGGTGTGATGGTATTTGGAGATGGGTGTCTTTGGAGAGATGACTGGCTTCAAATGAGGTCATGAGGTTAGGGTCCCATGAGTGGATTAGTGTCCTCATAAAAAGAGGAAGAGACCAGAGCACTCTCTCCCCCCACCACGTGACCACATACTGCAAGCCAGGAAGTCACCCTCCCCAGAACCAGACCATACTGGTGCCATAACCTAGAACTTCAGTTTCCAGAATAGTGAGGAATACATTCCTGTTGGTTCAATCGCCAGTGTATGGTGTTATGGTAGTCCAAGCTGGAGGATCAAAAAATGAGCTGTAAGAAAACTGATGTGCTGGGCGGCGCCTGTGGCTCAGTCGGTAAGGTGCCGGCCCCATATACCGAGGGTGGCGGGTTCAAACCTGGCCCCGGCCAAACTGCAACCAAAAAATAGCCAGGCGTTGTGGCGGGCGCCTGTAGTCCCAGATACTCGGGAGGCTGAGGCAAGAGAATCGCTTAAGCCCAGGAGTTGGAGGTTGCTGTGAGCTGTACGGCCACGGCACTCTACCGAGGGCCATAAAGTGAGACTCTGTCTCTACAAAAAAAAAAAAAAAGAAAAAGAAAACTGATGTGCCAAAAAATGCCTACACGTTTTAAGGAAGGAAAAAACTGTGTATTAAATTTGCAATACTCAAGTCATGTTTGACTTCTGTAGTTACAAGAGGTGCTCAACTGTGGCTTGTATTCATCTTTTGTTATTGGTATATATTGAGTATTACAAGTTTAGTAAAGCTTTCCCCTTTCTTAAAGTGTGAATACAATTTTTGAGCACCCTTTATTTTCAGTTCTCTAAGACCTGCTTTCTGTCTACCTTTTATCTGCTTTGCCACGAGTGTTCAAATGTGCTGTCTTTGAAAGTGTAGGTTAACTCAAAGAGGCTGAGAACCTTCTGCAGGAAGTGTCTGTGGGATGGAAAAGAAGGTTGACCACTGTCAAAGGCTTGAACCTTGTGACAAGTTGACCACATGGGTGATACAGTTCAATTGCTTTGTTTCAACTCCACTTACAATCTGGCAATGGTTAAACTTAGTTCTCGGAGGAGAGTATATGAAAAGGTTTGTAAACCTTCAAGGGTGGTGTTTGGTTCTAGATGTGGGCTGCCCAACCCAACTTAACAATTGTGCACTTCCATGGGATAGAGGGATTTTCTTCACTTGAACACTCCAGTTATTTGGTTTAATTGGAAGGTAATGCTGTCCTCTCCTGGAAAGATATTGCAATTACAGATTCTGACTTTTAGGAATAGATTATTCCTTTTTTTTTCGTCTCAGGTGTTGCCAGAAGCAAGCTAGTGGTCTTGCACTTTGTCAAGTCATTTCTTACAGCCCTGGCTGACTTACATTTCCTGCCAGTGTTATTCCTCCGAGTCTGGAGGGTGGAATACTGGAGGGTGTCCTACTCCCTAGAAATAGTCTCCATCTTTCTTCTTTTCCCTTTCTTTCTTTCCCTCCCTCTCTCCCTCCCTTTCTCTCTCTCTCTCTCTCTCTTTTTTTCACAGAGTCTCACTATGTCACTCTGTATAGAGTGCTATGGCATAACAGCTCACAGCAACCTCAAACTCTTGGGCTTAAGTGATTCTCTTGCCTCAGCCTTCCACGTAGCTGGGACTACAGGTACCCACCACAATGCCTGGATTTTTTTTTTTGCAGTTGTTATTGTTTTTTTTAGCTGGCTTGAGCTGGATTCGAACCTGCCAGTCTGGGTGCATGTGGCTGGTATCATAACCACTGTACTATGGGCACCTAGCTTCTTCTTTTCCTTTTCTTTATTTAACAACTGTTTAATTGCACCCTCCACTTGCCAAGCAACCTTGTAGGCATGTGAGATACAGTGGTCAGAGTAGATAAGGACCCCTGCCCTCGCTCACATGCTCCAGAATGGAAAGACAGTTAGCTGTTGGAAGTATGACACACAAGCAAGTGGTCCAGTATGTCAGAAATGGTGGGATATGGGGGGAAAGAAATGTGTTATGTAGAGCAGGGCAAGGGCATCAGGAAGGCTGCAGCTGCTGACAGGGGACAGAGTGGGCCTCAGTGAGCAGATGCTCTGGAGCAAAACTTGGAGGAGCATCTAAGGAAGAGATTTCCCAGGGAGTGAGTGGCCAGAGTTACTAAGGCAGGAGGATAAGGAGGTGTTCTGGGTGAATGATGTCCTGACCCGCCAAATTAAGATGCTAAGGTCCTTAGCCCAGTACATGAGAAAGTGACCTTATTTGGAATTAGGGTGATTATAGATGAAATTAGTTAAGATGACATCATTAGAGGTGGTCCTCTAATGTGATCAAATCTGACTGGTGTCCTTATAGAAAGGGGAAATTTGGATACGGACACACACACAGAGAGGGGATGCCGTGTAGTGCTGACGGCAGAGACTGGGGTGATGCTTCCACAGCTAAAGAATGTCAAAAATTGCCAGAAAACCACCAGGAGCTGAGGAGAGGCATGGAGCAGATTAGATTCTCTTTCACAGCTCTTGGAAGGAAGCAGCCTTGGTGATGCCTTGATCTCAGACTTCTAGCCTCCAGAACGCTGAGATAATACATTTCTTTCAAGCCACTCAGTGGCGGTACTTAGTTATGGCAGCCTTAGCAAACAGATGCAGAGGGTTAATGGGGGTGGGACGGGGATAGAAGGTGGGAGAGAGGCAGAGTAAATAAGGCCTAGATGGCCATTTTCAAATACTTTAGCCTGCATCAAATTCACTTTTTTTCATGATTAAGTGAGTTTTATTCCAAAATTTCAAATATGATTCCACATTAGAAAACCATTCATACAATTTACTTACTAATATATCTGAGAAGAAAAAGTCATAAGACTATCTTCATAAGCCTTTGATGAAATTCAAAACCTTTTTCCGATTTAAAGAATAAACTCAGTAAAATAAAACACAGATGGTCCCCTTATGATGGTTCAACTTATGCTTTTTGACTTTATAATGGGTTTATGTGGACATAACCTCATGGTAAGTTGAGAAGCATCTGTAAGTAACAACTTCAACAGCAACTATTATCTAAACTCTAGATTTGATTTGCATTTGGCCCATTATACCATTATCTCCTCTATTTCAGGATCTAGTCCTGGATACCACATTACATTTAGTTGTCATGTTTCCCCTGTCTTTTTTGGTCTGGCAGTTTTCCTCGGTCTTTTATTGTTTTTTATGATCTTGACTGTCTTTAGGTTTCCTGTAGAAAGTCCCCCACCCTGGGTTTATCTGATAACTTTCCCATGATGACTCAGGTTGTGGGTTTTGGAGAGCATACCCAGAGGTAAGGGGCCTTTTCCTCACATCGTCTGGGGGGTTCCTGAGATCCACACACCATTGCAGGTGATGTGAGCCTTCCTCACTTGAGTAAGGTGGTGTTTACCAGATTTCTCTGCTGTTGCTCTCGCAGTCCACCGAAAACATTTTAGAAGTAGTAGAATTTGTACTTGGGTAGACATTTGAAGGCAGTAATAAGGAGTGACATGATTGATCTGACTTGCACACAGAAGGATTGCTCAGGAGGCCAGGTGCAGTGGCTCAATCCTGTAATCCCAGCACTCTGGGAGGCCAAGGCAGGTGGATTTCCTGACCTCAGGAGTTCAAGACCAGCCTGAGAAAGAGTGAGACCCATCTCTAAAAATAGCCAGTGTTGTGGTGGGTGCCTATAGTCCCAGCTACTTGGGAGGCTGAGGCAGGAGAATCCCTTGAGCCCAAGAATTTGAGGCTGCTGTGAGCTCTGATGCCATGGCCCTATACCAGGGTGATAGGTGAGACTCTGTCTCAAAAAAAAAAAAAATAGGATTGCTCTGATAGCAAAATGAGAACAGACCTTAGACCACGTAGAGTAAAAGCAGGGACTGTGGGGTTGTTTCAATGATCCAGGTGACAAGGACTGTGGCAGGAACCGAGACAATCACAGAAGAGCTGCCAAGAAGACAGGAGTGGGAATTAATTTTGGCAGATGCAGTGGCAATTTCTGGTGGATTGAGTGTTGGTTATAAGAGACAGAGAAGTGTCAGTGATGAGTGCATGAATTTCGGTGACTGGAAGGAAAGAGTTGCTGTCTACTGAGCTAAGATGAGAATTCCATCCTGCTGATGGCTCCTTTCACTCCTTCAGTATCTTACCCATCTGACAAGTACTTAACCTGGCTTCAGGGCTGGCTACATAATTTGCAGGGCCCAGTGCAAAATGAAAACATGAGCTCCTTGCTCAAAAGTTGGAAAAACAGCTTTTCCTTTCTTCCATGATATTTCCCTTAACTGGATAGAAATTTTTTTTTGCTATTTAAAGCTGTGTTCCTTGTGGTGTGTGGATACTTATTGTGCTGTTCCCACTATCTGCACAGAAGCTGCCATATTTGAAGCAGAATGGTAAGAACAGTGTCGCCTGAAGAGATGCCATACTTGCCAGTTGACTGGCTCTCAGGCTGCACCTGTCACAGCCATCTTTGTGGCACTGAGAATGAAAAGCACTTTCTCATCAGAATTGTAGGCAGTTTACCAGGAGCAGTTACAGTGGGAGGTGAGGCCCAGAAGATGGCTTGTGTGGGCTGACTTGTGGAATGTCTGTTAAGGAACCCAGAAGGGGTATTCTCTTATTTGCAGCACAGAAAGCCAATTATTGAAAAAAACCAGGATTTTTAAGGAAGAAAGAATTTATGATGGCCGAGTGCAGTGGCTCACACCTGTAATCCCAGCACTCTGGGAGGCTGAGGTGGGCAGATTGCTTGAGCTCAGGAGTTCCAGACCAGTCTGAGCAAGAGCAAGACCCCATCTATGAAAATAGCCAGGCATTGTGGTAGATGCCTATAGCCCCAGCTACTTGGGAGGCTGAGGCAAAGGGATCGCTTGAGCCCAAGAGTTTGAGCTTGCTGTGAGCTGTGATGCCAGGGTACTCTACCCAGGGTGACAAAGTGAGACTCTGTCTCAAAAAAAAAAAAAAAAAAAAGAAAAGAAAAAGAAAAGATTTATGGTAGAGGACGTGTCAACTGGGAGGTGGGATTAATGGACTACCTCAAATCTGCCTCCCTGACCTAAAAGTTTTTTTTTTTTTTTTAGGTGAAATTAATGATGGAGTGGGCCTCAGTATGTGTTTGGGGTGGAGTATAGGGCATGAAAGTGTAGTAAGAAATCATGGTGTTATATACTCCTCAGGATCCCAAAATGGTGGATAAACCTCTCTCAGGGTAGAATTTTAGTGGTTTAATGAGCCAGGGGTTAATATTGGTTGGTTATTTATTTATATTTATTTCTTTATTTAGACAGAGCCTCAAGCTGTTGCCCTGGGTAGAGGGCTGTGGTGTCAGAGCTCACAGCAACCTTCAACTCCTGGGCTTAAGCGATTCTCCTACCTCAGCCTCCCAAGTAGCTGTGATTATAGGCGCCCCCCAAAATGCCTGGCTATTTTTTGGTTGTAGTTGTCATTGTTATTTGGCAGGCCTGGGCTGGATTCGAACCTGCCAGCTCAGGTGTATGTGGCTGGCGCTTTAGCCACCTGAGCTATAGGCGCTGAGCCATGGTTGTTTTTTAAACTTCTGTGTGGGTGGGATGCGGGGAGCAGGCTGCGCAGAGGTTTCTTAGACACAATCTGTGGAGGGGTGTCACTGGTCTTCTCTGAAGAAACAAGTGATGTAACACTTTGTAGTTATTTTGTGATTGCAAGGAGGCTCTGCTGTTTCTGGGAAAGAAACTCAGAAGGGAATGTATCAGTGTAACAGAAAGTTACAAAGTTCTGATCAGCAAATCTTACTGGCTTGGGAATTGGAAATTTTATAAGAGAACTACAAAACAACACAACTTAACAAAAATGTTAAAAAAATTTAAAAAGTGTTTTGCTTATGAGCTAGTTACACATTTTCTTTTCTTTTTAAAAATTTTATTTCAGATTAATGTGAGGATACAAACAATTAATTTCTGTTAATTTGTTAGGTAGAGTCTCTGTTCTTGTGTCCTGCCCCCAGGAGGTGTGCCGCATATACTTACATTGTGGGCATTAAGTGAGAGCACACCCATCCTCCTCCTTCCTCCCCCCTTTTCCCTCCCCCCATCTTGAAGTGAATTGAGTTTTTCTTTTTTTTTTGCAGTTTTTGGCCGGGGCTGGGTTTGACAACCCGCCACCTCCGGCGTATGGTGCCGGTGAATTGAGTTTTTCTCTGGTGTGTGTGTATTAGATCGTCTGATGGTTTCATATTAGTATTGAGTTCATTGGATACTTGCTTTTCCATTCTTGTGATACCTTATGAGGAAGAATGTGTTTTAGTTATACATTTTCTTTTTTCTTTTCTTCTTCTTCTTCTTTTTTTTTTTTTAGAGACAGAGTCTCACTTTATTGCCCTAGGTAGAGTGCTGTGGCATCACAGCTCACAGCAACCTCTAACTCTTGGGCTAAGGCCATTCTCTTGCCTCAGCCTCCCAAGTAGTTGGGACTACAGGTGCCTGCCACAACGCCTGGCTATTTTTTTTTGTTGCAGTTTGGCCGGGGCTGGGTTCGAACCCACCACCCTCTGTATATAGGGCTGGAGCTACCCACTGAACCACAGGCGCCACCCTAGTTATACTTCAATTGAGGAAAATTTTCTGTCCATGTGCCTTTCCCCCTCCTTCAGTGAAGTTCTCTTCCACTATGCAGGGAAACATTCTTCCTGGCTCTTTTCCTCCAGATCCACCTTCCCTTGAGGACCTCAGTAGTGGCTGTTGCCACCGCCAGGCCTTTCCAGTGGGGCTGCTTCTCCTTCACTCCTTGGGGTAGACCAGGCCCTTCCTGACCCTTCATGTGCTGAAACAGACTGGAATGGTGATCCTCCTTGACTGAAGACAGGAGAAGTGGAGGGAATTACACATAAAGAATGAGGATGGGTGTGGTGGCTCACACCTGTAATCCTAGCACTTGGGAGGCCGAGGCAGGTGCATTGCCTGAGCTCACAAGTTGGAGACCAGCCTGAGCCAGAGAGAGACCCCGTCTCTAAAAATAGCCAGGCGTTGTGGCAGGTGCCTGTAGTCCCAGCTACTTGGGAGGCTGAGGCAAGAGAATCGCTTGAGCCCAAGAGTTTGAGGTTGCTGTGAGCTATGACGTCACGCACTCTACCAAGGGGGACAAAGTGAAACTCTGTCAAAAAAAAAAAAAAAAAAAATGTGGCTCTTGGCCCTGGTCTTTATCAGCTGGTCACTTGCCAGGCCTTGCTGTCCAGCGACTGCTGCCCCCTTGTGGCAGAAGCTATATTTCTCCGTCAGCTCATGTACTTCGTCTGAGTACATGCAGCGTTCTGCAGTCCAAGCCCTAGTCCGCTGTTTTTCAACCTTTTCCATCTTACCGCACACTTGAACCTTCTGTGGCACACTTAAATTATGTTGATTAAAAAAGTTTAAAAAAGATATACTTACTGTGCTTTGAACTTCTTTCGAAAATAATTTAATTAATGATCTTTAACAATTTTTGTGGCACACCTAAGGTCCTATCATGGCACACCAGTTGAAAATCACTGCACTAGAGGTTGGCTGGGAAGGCACCATGCCAGGCAGACCAGCCTGGCTCTGTGGAAGTGAAGCTTTCAGACATACCTGTGGTATGAGTGTGTGGCCAAGAGCCATAGACTCTCTGAATTGTGATGATCCATGATCCGTGAATCATGTGCGATACATTTTTCATCATGTTTTCCACAATCATTGACTGAGAGCTCCGATATTTCCTGGCAAGAATACCTGGTGAATTGGAGAGATCCTTACACTCTTGTGGCTCACAGTCTGGGGAGAGGCCTGACTTGTAAAGGCATCACTGGGATCATGCTGTAATAGAGATGTGATGAAGGTACCAGAGGAGTCAAGCCAGAGGACAGTCACTAACTGCGGGGGGCAGGTAAGGCAGGCTTTCAGAGAAGCTGTTTGTTGTTACTGATGGGGGCAGCAGTGACCTTGACCCCATCTCTTCTGTTCCCTGATCACCTCGGCTCTTACAATGTCTCTACAATCCAGGCAGACTCCAGGGATGGCCCCTGCCCCAAGCCTCACAGCCATTCTAATCAGCCAGTCATTGGCAGGAGTTGTGTAAAAGAGTGGCTAGTAGTGGAGGGGAGTTGGTTTTACCCCCAGCTGTCTCCCCCTGATATATGTAAAGATTGTGTGTTGCTGTCCAAAAATGGCGTAAGCACAGTCATCCACCTCCTCCCCACCTGCTTACCCCCAAGTCCCTCCTACAGTGGACTCCTTCTGAAGTCTCTACTGTAAGACGTTGAATACTTTCCTTTTTTATTCTTGTCAGGCAAGTTGGAAGCTTTCAAAGTTGATCTACTAGGGAATGGAGCAATAAAAACTGGGAAGTAAATTCAAGAACAGGAAGAGAATAAAAGTGATTCTCTGCAGAGTGGAGAATTTGGATATTGACCCTTCAACCCCAGCTTCAGGCTGGGTACTCCCTGGAACATATGGACCCCCGGAGTCTCTGTTCTCTGTGGTTCCCTGACCTCATCTGCTTTTCCGCAAAGGCAGCCGTGGGTGGAGCTCAGAGGAGGTGTGGTCTGACGTGGTTTCCCAGTTTCTCTTTATTCATTAAGTTCCCTCTTTTTTCTAGAGTTAAGTCACTCTGGGCTCTGAGCTGCAGGCTCTTAACAGTTGGACACACCTGGCTGGTGCCTCAGGTAGGAAGCCACTTTTTCTTGCCAGAACTTTCTTTGGGGTAGGGAGGCTTGGCTTGACTTTATTTTAGGAAATTCATTCATTTTCCAGGGACCTGAGGATTTCTGCTCAACTGTCTGCCTGCCTCTTCCTCCCTTGTGACAATTTGTTCAACTATGGCCTCGTATCTGGCTGTAGTTGGTGACAAGAGGGCACAGACTCTTTTTTTTTTTTTTGAGACAGAGCCTCAAGCTCTTGCCCTGGGTAGAGTGCTGTGGCATCACAGGTCACAGCAACCTCCAACTCCTGGGCTCAAGTCTCCTGCCTCAAGTAGCTGGGACTATAGGCGCTGCCACAATGCTCGGCTATTTTTTTGTTGCATTTGTCATTGCTGTTTAGCTGGCCTGGGTCGGGTTTGAACTCTCCAGCCTGGGTGTATGTGGCCAGCGCCCTACCCACTGAACTACAGATGCCACTCCAAGGGCACGCCTCTTAATGCTGTCATACTTCTCCCTTTTGGGGGGCAGAGACTATTAACTACCCATTTTGAGGTTTGTTGCTTTTCCTTGAGACTTTGTCTTCTGTGAAAATGTAAATATCGGTGGGGAGGGAACATACTAAAATGTGCGGGTCTGAATGAGCTTCCCCGCAGACCTCAGACATGGAAGCAGAGAACTACTTTGTTTTCCTCAATTTGCAGATGAGAAGACTGAAGTTCGTAGAGCTAAAAGGTTCTTCTCAAGGTCACGCAGCTTATTTTGTTTTATTTTTTTTTGTGGTTTTTGGCCGGGGCTGGGTTTGAACCTGCCACCTCCAGCATATGGGACCGACGCCCTACTCCTTGAGCTACAGACGCCGCTCCACACAGCTTATTAATGATAGAGTCATTAATGATGAGGCCTAGATGCTAAATGTGCTCATTTCCATTCTGGGTGACTTTTCAGAGGTTTGCAATCTGCTCTCTAAAGCCCTGGAGGTGAAGATGGAGCTCCTTAGGGACTGTGTGGAGAAATACACACAGCCCAATGTCCCCCACAAAGGATCGGCTTTTATCTATTTTACATATCGGGCTTCCGGGAAGATTTTGTGTCAACAAAGTATCTTCCAATGTAAAATTCTGATAACTGCTGAATGATTCTGCTCATGTTTACTATGTGGTTCCAGGACCAAGATGGGGATTTTATCCTCTGAAACACATAAAATATTTTAGAAAGAGGACCAAAGCTTTTATTGCTCATTTGAAAATAAGGTTTAAGATACAGTTTGATGTAATTGGCTCTTATCAGGGAGAACATGGGAGGGGAAATAAGACAGAAAGGAACACTTGGGAACAGATTTGCCCTCTTCTGCTTTTTTTTTAAACACTGACCCCTCTTTGACTGTCTAAGACCAGGTTGGGCCTCCCTTCTGAGCACAGACATGGATGAGGATGGAACAGGCTGAAGCAGAGGCAGAGGTGGAGTTGCAGGCAGAGTTGGGACAGGTGCAGGCCAACCAAAATCAAAGGTTTTCCCTGTATCCCATCTTACCGCATACTGAGGCCAGGCCTCTGTGCTGTGGAAGGTGGACAGTACTGGGAAACCCACCTTGAAAGCGGGAGTCAAAGCAGGAGGATCTCTGGTTGCCAAGCCAACTGAGAGCAAAAGATGTCCCAGTAATTCCTCTCCCATCCTTGATGACAGTGACTTGATCTGAGCTAATCAGTCATATTTCTTTCTTTTTGACCTTTCAACTAGATTGAACATGGCTAAAACTGACACAAACAGTAGTGATCCTTGGTGGTGGTGGGATGATGAAGAGCTTTATAATTTCACTGGCCTGCCACCTATAGAGGAAGACTACAGCCCCTGTAGGCCAGATACTGAGACACTCAACAAGTATGCAGTGGTCACCATCTATGCCCTCGTGTTCCTCCTGAGCCTGCTGGGAAACTCCCTGGTGATGCTGGTCATCCTGTACAGCCGTGTCAGCCGCTCTGTCACTGACATCTACCTGCTGAACCTGGCCGTGGCTGACCTGCTCTTTGCCCTGTCCTTGCCCGTGTGGGCCGCCTCCAAGGTGAATGGCTGGATTTTTGGTACACGCCTGTGCAAGCTGGTGTCCCTCCTGAAGGAAGTCAACTTCTACAGCGGTATTCTCCTGCTGGCCTGCATCAGTGTGGACCGCTACCTGGCCATTGTCCATGCCACGCGCACGCTCACCCAGAAGCGCTACTTGGTCAAGTTTATATGTCTGAGCGCCTGGGGACTGTCTCTAACCCTGTCCCTGCCCTTCTTCCTCTTCCGTCAGGCCTATAAACCAAATAATTCCATCCCAGTGTGCTATGAAATCCTAGGAAATAACACAGCCAAGTGGCGGATGGTGCTGCGGATCCTGCCCCACACCTTTGGCTTTGTCCTGCCGCTGCTGGTCATGCTGTTCTGCTATGGACTCACTCTCCACACGCTGGTTAAGGCCCACATGGGGCAGAGGCACCGGGCCATGCGGGTCATCTTTGCTGTCGTCCTCATCTTCCTGCTCTGCTGGCTGCCCTACCACCTGGTCCTGCTCACAGACACCCTCATGAGGACCCAGATGATCAAGGAGACCTGTGAGCGCCGCAGTGACGTTGACCGGGCCCTGGAAGTCACCCAGATTCTGGGATTTCTCCACAGCTGCCTCAACCCCATCATCTACGCCTTCATTGGCCAAAATTTTCGCCATGGATTCTTTAAGATTCTGGCCACCCATGGCCTGGTCAGCAAGGAGTTCATGGCACGTCATCACGTTACGTCTTATACTTCTTCCTCTATCAGTGTGTCTCCTACCCTCTGAAAACCATCCTTGGAAGAATATATCTCCTCATAAGGAAAGAATAACCATCACTCCAGGGTTGTGAGTCGAGAGAGGTCTGGCTCTGGACAGATACTCTTTGGTTTTGGGAGAGAGGTTGTAGAGTGCCAGGAAGGTAGGGACTGGTGTCTTTGGGGGCCAAGCCAGCTTTCTGAAGGAACTGCTGAGGTACCACCAAGGACAGGCCTCCACAACTCCGTGGAAGGAAGTGTTATCATTTCTTTTGAACTCTTTATCTTTAGCCCACTCACTGCATAATTACTGGGGTCACAAGCACAGCCTGAACTTGACATTAGATCAAAGAACAGGGGCAGAAACTATTTTCTAATGTGGACTGGACTCTCTTGCTGACCCTCTCAAGAACATAATCTCAGCCACTGATGACACCCCGACCAAGCTGTCTGGTATCTCTGTGTCCTCTGATCTGAGCTCTTGGGACTATTTTCTTATCTTAAGTATATTGTAGAGTCTGCTGGGGGACATTGGGACAGGTGATACCACTAGGTGGCTTTGTGATGGAGCTGGAAACACTCTCAGCCTGGGTGTGGTGGGTGAGCAGAAAGGAAGAGGGGTGGGAAGGCAGACCCACTGCGTGAGGACTTCCTCCGCTCCTATGCCCAACAGCGCGGACAGCGTGTAATGGGCATGCACCAAGCCACGTGTGGAGCTGGATTAGCAGCTGTTAGTCCTGCCCTCCTGGAGCCTTCACGCTAACAGGGAACACCAGCAACCCAGAAAGCCATACATTGTCACCAGTCAGACGTTTCTAATAACGTCTCTGTTCCAGATTGTCCTTGGGGAAGTATCTTAGGTGTGACATAGAGTCAAATGTGTGTGTGGCATTGTTGGCTGTGCCTTCAGTAGACTGGGAATAGAACCCCTAAAAGGCGTCTCTCTGGGTTGAAGGGTGATGTTCTCTGGGCTTCAAATCCTGTTAGAACAATTTCTTGAGGGACAGGAACTCCTAATCATTCTGATCTTGCAGGCCAAGGACATCCCCCCTGTCTATAGGTAAAAAAGAACTGTTACCCCAGAGAATCTCAGCCTCACCTTAACTTGACCTTCTTTTTCTGGGTTAGATCTCGCCTGGCTTCCTCGGAGTAGAGTAGCTCACCTTCCCCCTGTCTGCTTGCTTAGTGATTGTCTGTCCCCTTTCAAGGCAGGAATGCTGTTTGTCTTGTTCATTCTATATCCCCATATGTGTCACACTGCCTGAAGCCTATTAAATGCTCAGTAAATACTTATTGTATGAATGAATGACTGCCGAGAGGACCGCTGCTCATTCATACACCATCTGCTCATAGCTCTTCTCGTCTGTACCCCTGTCAACCCCATGCTGTCCTCAGCCACACATCAAGTTTGCCTCTGTGCTTTATCTCATTAGATCTTTTTCTGTGTAGCGATGTCCCAAGTGAGTACTGGAGACATCAGGGCTCTTTTGATGGCAAATAATAGAAACCAAACTCAAACCAGCTTAAGCAAAACTTAGAATGTATGTTTTTACAATCATAAAAGTGTCTTTACTTGACTTTACTCAACAAATGCAATCAGTGTAGCCTAATTCTTTGTATCCTCAATGAATACCAAACAGTAAAAAAGAAAATAGTGTGTGTTTTCAGGTGGGATAGGGAAGGAACACGGAAGGCTTGAAGTTGGGAGTGGGGTAAGGCTCAGAGATGGGATTTCTTTTTAATTTTTAAATTTTCATGGGTATGGAATGGCTATACATATTTGTGGGGTACAGTGGTTTTTTTTTTTTTTTTTTTTTTTTTGTAGAGACAGAGTCTCACTTTATGGCCCTCGGTAGAGTGCCGTGGCCTCACACAGCTCACAGCAATCTCCAACTCCTGGGCTTAAGGGATTCTCTTGCCTCAGCCTCCCAAGTAGCTGGGACTACAGGTGCCCGCCACAACGCCCGGCTATTTTTTGGTTGCAGTTTGGCCGGGGCCGGGTTTGAACCTGCCACCCTCAGTATATGGGGCCGGCGCCCTACCGACTGAGCCACAGGTGCCGCCCACAAGTGGTTTTTTTTTTTTGAGACAGGGTCTCACTATGTCACCCTCTGTAGGGTGCTGTGGCATCACGGCTCACAGCAACCTCAAACTCTTGGGCTTAAGTGATTCTCTTGCCTTAGCCTCCCAAGTAGGTGGGACTACAGGTGACTGCCACAATGCCTGGCTATCTTTTTCTTGCAGTTGTCTTTGTTGTTTAGCTGGCCCGGGTCGGGTTCGAACCCGCCACCCTCGGTGCATGTGGCTGGTGCCATAACCACTGTGCTACAGGCGCCGAGTCTGTAAGTGGTATTTTGACACCAAATGTATCATGTGTAATGACCACATTAGGGTAACTGTGATATCTATCACCTCAAGAATTCATTATTTCTTTGTGTTAGAAACATTTAAGTTCTACTCTTTCAGTTATTTTGAAATATACAATTAAATACTGTTAACTATGATCACCCTGTTGTGCTAACGGATACTATTGATAGATCTTATTCTTTCTATTTAACTGTATTCTTGTACCCATTAGCCATGTACCCAGCTTGTAGTAACATCATTCTATGCTCTAAGAGGTAGGATTTAGATGAAGGTTGCCATTGGGATCAGCGGTTAAAGTTGCAGTTAGAGGTGAGGGGGCGGGGATGGGACAACAGCTTTGGGTAAGGTCAGATGAGGATGAATGTCAGGAGCAGGGAGAGATCTAGAAATAGGGGAGGTTTGGGAGGAGGTGAGTGAGATCCAGGGATGTAGTGAGGCATTGGAGATAGGGAGATTTGAGATATGGCTGGGACCAGGTGTGGAGTGAGGCTTAGGGATGTGATCAATGTGGGGTATGGTAAGTCTCATGGAGGGGATGTCAGGCATGGAATGACAGATGGGGACAGGCTGCAGCAAAAGAATTCCTGTCAGTGTCACCGTCTTCTCTGGAACAGTGTCTAAGATGCTCTTCCAGGGGCCAGGACAAGGCTCCTCAGCCTGTCCTGCTTGAGGTTCTCCAGACAGGTAGAGGGGAAGGCACTAGGTGCTCAAGCCCTAGGACAGAGCTGATTCTGGAAAGAACACAGAAGAAGGCAGAGAGAAGCCAGGCGAGGAGGGCTGAGAGCTGGGGCCTCTTCTCCTCTTCCTCCCTCCGCAATCACCTCCTCCATTGTTTCCTTAACCTCATCCCTTCTTCTCTTTTACCCGTGCACCCCAATGACAATTCCATCATGGATGCAGTAGCTAAAGAAGGATCCATATCAAGTCTGGGGGAAATATGTGTACAAATGACTAATAAACACATGAAAAGATGCTCAGCCTCACTGATAACTTGGGAAATGGGGCTTAGTTAGCAATAAAATAACTTGAAAGTATTTTATTTATTTATTTATTTTGAGACAGAGTCTCATTTTCTCACTCTCGGTAGAGTGCGTGGCATCGCAGCTCACAGCAACCTCCAGGTCTTGGTCTTTTTTTTTTTTAATTAAATCATAGCTGCATACATTAATGCAGTCTTGGGGTACAATGTGCTGGTTTTATATACAATTTGAAATATTTTCATCACACTGGTTAACATAGCCTTCATAGCATTTTCTTAGCTATTGTGTTGAGACCTTTATATTCTACATTTAGTAAGTTTCACATGTACCCTTGTAAGATGCACCGCACGTGTAATCCCACCAATTACCCTCCCTCCACCCATCCTGCCCCCTCCCCTCCCCTCCCTTTCCCCTTTCCCCATATTCTTGGGCTACAATTGGGTTATAGCTTTCATATGAAAGCTATAAATTAGTTTCATAGTAGGGCTGAGTACATTGGATACTTTTTCTTCCATTCTGGAGATACTTTGCTAAGAAGAATATGTTCCAGCTCCATCCATGTAAACATGAAAGAGGTAAAGTCTCCATCTTTTTTTAATGTCCAGCTCTTGGTATTAAGCGATTCTCTTGCTTCAGCCTCCTGAGTAGCTGGGACTACAGGTGCCTGCCACAAAACCCAGCTATTTTTTTTTTTTTTTTTTTTTGTAGTTTTTGGCCAGGGCTGGGTTTGAACCTATCACCTCTGGCATATGGGGCCGGTGCCCTACTCCTTTGAGCCACAGGCACCACCCATGCCCGGCTATTTTTTGTTGCAGTTTGGCTGGAGCTGGGTTCGAATGTGCCACCCTTGGTATATGGGGCTGGCGCCCTACTCACCGAGCCACAGGCGCAGCCCGTAAGTATTTTATTTATTTATTTATTTAGAGACAGTGCTTTGGTGTCAGTCTAGCCCATTTCCCCTAAACTACTTCCCTCAAACTCTTGGGCTCAAAGGATCCTCCTGCCTCGGCCCTCCAGTGCCCTAGGATTACAGGTGTGAGCCACCATACCTGGCCACTTGAAAGTATTTTTTTTTTTTTTGGCCAGGGCTGGGTTTGAACCCGCCACCTTCGGCATATGGGACCGGCGCTCTATCCCTTAGAGCCACAGGCACTGCCCAAACTTGAAAGTATTTTAAACAAGACTCTTTTTAAACAAGTCAACATAGTTTGGTTAGATATTTTAATGCAGTGCATAATTCTCTGGATATAGCTCAAGACATAAAAGGTTTGGATTTCAGATTCTTAAAAATGCCAGTTTTCAGGTACTTAATTAACACAGTGTATAGTAATTTCAAAAACTAGTGCTGCAATCATGAAACAGAGTGAGGATTAGACCTCTGGTCAATGCCAGGAGATGGTTCACCTCAGTGAGCAAGCCCCTGTCCAGGGTAGGGCTGAGACCAGGGATGAGATGAATCTTAAGAGAGAATGGAGGCTGGGTGCCTGCACTCAGGTGTTAGGGCGCTGGCCAGATGATCTAGGGCTGGTGGGTTTGAACCTGGCCCGGGCCTGCTAAACAAACAAACAAACAAAAAAAAAAATAGCCAGGTGTTGTGGTGGGTACCTGTAGTCCTAGCTACTAAGGAGGCTGAGGCAAGAGAATTGCTTGAGCCCAAGAGTTTGAAGTTGCTTTGAGCTATGACGCCATGCACTCTACCGAGGGTGACAAAGTGAGACTCGGTCTCAATAAAAAGAGAGAGAGGGAGGGAGAGGGAGAGGATGGGGTCAGAGTTAGGAAGGGTTAGGAACTAAAGGGGGTGCATATCAGAGATAAGTAGGGGACAGGGATGGGGATGTGACTGTGTGTTCTGAACAACGCTTGCTCATGTTAGAGTTTGAAAATTTATGTTATAGGCTTGGTCACAATGTTCCGGCCTCCAAGAAATGATGTCAAAATCATTTGTTTTTTCCTTAAACTACTTCCCTTCCAACCACAGCCCCTCATCATCCCTTGTCCCCCTATCCTGTGGCACATTCTGGTTAGTTCCAGCAAAAAAAGAAAAAAAAATGTTAATTGATGATTCAGGTTTTATGCCATAGAGGTTAAAATTGCCCCTTTTCCAGAAACTTGCATTTTAATAAGGATCTTTCAGAGGCTGAAAACTGTCATAGATGCAAATAAAATGAAATGACTGTTTCCTCTTTGGTCTGAGGATCTTCCAGAGGTGTATCTTTCTAGAGATGCCCACTAATCAGGTGATGGTGGTGCAGTCCAGCCTTTAGCTGTTTCCATGCAGAGGTTAAAGGGGCCATTCTGGGCTTGATCCAAAAAGCCACAGCAGGCTAATGGCTGAGATCTCAGTGATTTTATCCAGCCTGGCATTCTGATTTTAAATTCAAGATCTTTCTTTCAACCTTGAGGGTACAAATGAATCAAAGACATAAAAAAATAAAGAATACAAGTGTACAGAATATGTTCACTTGGACTTTTTTTTTTTTTGAGACAGAGTCTCACTCTATGCCCTGGGTAGAGTGCTGAGGCATTATCGTAGCTCACAGCAACTTCAGACTCTTGGTGATCTCCTTGCTTCATCCTACTAATTAGCTATGTTAGTATCTGGGATTATAGGCACCCGCTACAATGCCCAGCTAATTTTTCTATTATTAGTAGAGATAGGGTCTTGCTTTTGCTCAGGCTGGTTATGAACTCCTGAGCTCAGACGACCCACCTGCCTCAGCCTCCCAGAGTGCTAGGATTATAGGATTACAGGAGTGAGCCACTGTGCCTGCTGGCCTCACTTAGACTTCTTAACATTAATTTATCTTTTTTAAATCTGAGTTTGTTTTTTTTTTGAGACAGAGTTTCACTTTGTCACCCTTGGTAGAATGCCGTGGTATCATAGCTCACAGCAACCTCAAACTCTTGGCCTCAAGTGATCCTCTTGCCTCAGCCTCTCTAGTAGCTGGTACTACAGGTGCCTGCCACTGCTATTTTTAGAGACAGGCTCTCACTTTTTTTTTGTTGCAGTTGTTGTTTTAGCTGGCCTGGGCCAGGTTCGAACCCACCAGCCTCCGTGTATGTGGCAAGTGCCCTTACCCACTAAACTATGGGTGCCGCCTAAATTTTTCTTTTAATTTATTTATTTTTATTGTTAGATCATAGCTGTGTACATTAGTGCAATCAAGGGGTACAATGTGCGGGTTTCATATACAATCTGAAATATTCTCATCAAACTGTTCAACGTAGCCTTCATGGCATTTTCTTAGTTACTGTATGTAGACATTTGTATTCTGTCTTTAGTAAGTTTCGCCTGTACCCATTCTAAGATGCACCGGAGATGTGGCCCCACCCATTACCCTCCCTCCACCCAAACCTCACCCCTCCCTTCCCCTTTCTTGGCCCTTTCCCCATAGTCTTGTGCTGTAGTTGGGTTATAGCCTTCATGTGAAATAAATTTTTTATTTTTTTGAGACAGAATCTCACTATGTTGCCCTTGGTAGAGTGCCATGACATTGCAGCTCACAACAACCACAAACTCTTGGGCTTATGTGATTCTTTTCCTTCAGCCTCCCAAGTAGCTGGGACTATAGGCACCCACCACAAAGCCCGGCTATTTTTTTTTTTTTTTTTTGTTGTTGTTGTTTTAGTAGTCATTGTTATTTAGCAGACCTGGGCCAGATTAGAACACACCACCCCTGGTGTATGTGGCCTGTGCCCTAACCACTGAGCTATGGGCGCTGAGCTGCAGGGTCTCTTGCTCAGGCTGGTCTCAAACTTCTAAGCTCAGGCAATCTGCCCACGTTGGCCTCTCAGAGTGCAAGGATTACAGGTGTGAGCCTCAGCGCCTGGCTTTAATCTGAGTATTTTATGCACATTGTTGAAAAAGTGAAATGGCTGTATAAAGCTTCTAAGGAAAATCAACAGCCTTCCCAGCCTGAACCCTGTAGGCTAAGGCCACAGCTGTCAGCTGTCATAGCTGTTTCATCTAGTAGTGGTCTACATATTCCTAAATATCAAACTTACTGTGCCAATTCTTGATGCCCCCACTTCTGCTTTAGGTATCATCATTGATTTCTGTTTTGGCTAATGAGAATGTAATGCTCTTTCAACCTCTCTCCTGCTTTTGCCCCCAACCAAGTAAACACAAATACCGCTTCCCCATTTTCCCAGGATACAGACACCACACTTCTTGGTGAATGAACCTCTCATCCCGTTATCCCAGAACCATCACCCCTTTCTTTTAGCCAGACTCAAATTAGGGGATGAAGGAGTAAGATGCAGAAGGTTAAGTGGGGAGGGGCCTCTGAAGAAATCTAGTCACTTCCGACCTGGGAAGGAATCGTGTTGCCCAACAGAAACCTAAGAGGCCACATCCGTAGCTCTTCCTCTGTTTCCATACAGTAAACAACACCGTTGTCTTCCAGAAAGAGCTGGCTCTGTCCCAACCTTGAAGGTCCTGAGGGTGTGGGTGTCGGGGCTGTGTGGTACAGGGCTTCCACCTTGCCGGCATCCCTGAGTGCGCCTCCTCGCTGGGATCCTGCGGTGATCAGTGTGTGCCGTCCCCTGGCCACATTGCACATGTTCATAAGCAAGAATCAAGTAACTCATTTCTGATTATGTAATAAGTGCCTACTGGCGCCAGCTATGCCTAGGCCCTGAAGACAAAGTCTATACTATGAAAAGGAAATTTAGGGCACAAAGGAAGTTTGTGAGTGGAGTATATGTGAGGAGGTCATGAAACTTCCTGTAGCGTGACTGGTACAAAAAGATATACTTGGGGGTCCTAGTGCACCACAAGTTAAACCTGCAGATTTGGAAAAATGCTTCTAATCTTTCTAAATCAAAGAAAAATAGACAGGCTTGGCACCCATAGCACAGTGGTGAGGGTGTCGGCCACATGCATTGGGGCTGGTGGGTTCGAACCTGGCCCAGGCCTGCTAAGAAAACAAAAAATAGCTGGGCGTTGTGAAGGGTGCCTATAATCCCAGTTACTAGGGAGGCTGAGGCAAGAGAATTGCTTGAGCCCAAGAGTTTGAAGTTGCTGTGAGCTGTGATGCCACAGCACACTACCGAGGGTGATGTGAGACTCTGTCTCAAAAAAAAAAAAAAAAAGAAAGAAAGAAAGAAAGAAAAAGAAAAATAGACAAAAAATGCAGTAGCAGTGTTACTCAAATATTCACTTAAACTTTCTGAAATTATGCTTCCTTTTTCGTGAAATGAGGTTTGGTTAGGTAAGTTCCTTTCTAGTTCTAAGATGGTTTAAATATGGGAATCTACTAACATATACAAATAGGATATAGCTCTAATGAACTTTCTGTGAAATATTTGTCTTTGCTCTGATCATGATTATCAGCAATGAAGCGCTCCATAGAAGTGCAGATTTTAGCATGTGCTTTACAGATAGCTGCTGACCAAGTCTGCCAGGAGGGGTTCCTGGGATGCCTCCTCACACCTGCTGTTCTCCCCCTCCACCCCAGGCTAGTACCTCCCTCCCTGGTCTGCTGGTCCTTCCTTCCTTTGGGATAGGCAGGCCCTTTGGAAGAAGAGCTAATGCTTCTGCATTGGGGAAATATTTTTCTTTCAGTCAGGAAGCCTGGAAGGGGAATGGGTTTTTGAAATCGTTGTCTTGCTTAGAAGATCCTTTTTATCTGAACCTTCAAAGTCATGAGCAAACTGGCAGGCTGCAGTCCAACACATCAGTTTAAATTCTCACCTACAGGTATGTCCGTGCTCGCTCACAGCTAGACTTTGGATTTAGGAGTAGTCCCTCCTTCTTTTTAAAATTAAAAATTTTTAAATTTCAAATTAATATGAGGGTAAAAATTTTTAGATTGCATTGTTCTCACTTCCAGGGTAAAGTTCCAGTTGTAGAAGAGCCCCTCACTCAGGGAATGTGTTATATATACACCCTGACAATGTGCACATTAGATGAGATCCTGCGGCCTGCCCTCCCTCCTCTGCCAATCATCCTCCCTCCTCCCAGGAGAAGTCTCTTAAACTCAACATTACTCTGCTAAGACAAATGAGTGGAAATGTGCTAAACCTCCTCCCCTATCCCCATTTCTTGAATTTGAGTTTTTCTCTCATTTGAGCAGGTAGTTGTTAATCTACTAGTTTCAACTTAGTACTGAGTACATGTAATGCTTGTTTTTCCATTCTTGTGACCTTTTAGTTATTTTTAAGCATACCATAACTCACAAAGTATTGTTGACTATAGTCACCTTTTTGCGCTATCAAATATTGTTCATTCTATCTATCTGGCTATATTTTTGCATCAGTTAACCATTCCCACTCTACCCTCCTGTCCAAGGGAGTTAAAGTTGAGGGGCTGCCCTCAGAGTCTGAGCTCTCTACTGCTCTGTGGTGTGCGGAGAGGTGAGGTGGTGGACAGAAGCACAGGTGGCTTGAAGGTAGGCAGGGGCATGGTTGATTCTGACTTGTGTAATCTTGAGCAAATAATTTAACTTCTCTGGACCCCCATTGCTTTGAAGGGATGGCAGCATTAGAAGCTTGTTGTCAAGGTTCAAGGTAATGTATGTTAGATTCTTGGGATAGACCAGCATCTCTATAAACGGCAAACATTATTTATTGAAGCAGACAAGTCTTGGAAAGGCGAGTCAGTTGGGCACCTGGGATATAACACCGAATCTTCTAACTGTAATGCCAGTGCTTGCTGCATGATGTCAGAGGCCCAGAGGGCTAAAAGGAGACGCAGGATACACCACTTTCCAAGGCATTGGGTTGCTTGAGATGAAACACCAAAGCTTGGAAGAGGGATAAATGGTCCTTCTTCACGATCCTGAAGCATCCATTTTATTCTTTTCTGGATTGTTGCCCTTAGCACACAAGCCTGCTGCCAAGAGCTCCCACCTTATAAGAACCTTCTCTTGACCCCACACCCTATCAGCTATGGTGCTATTGCTCATCTCTACTTCGTAGCTGACGTCTGAGTCCCATGTGGAAGGATTCACTTCCAGCTTTCAGCTCATCATTATCCATCTTGGTCTCAGGTTGCCCACGTGGCTCATTTTCAAGATCAAAATGACTGGAACGGAACTTCTCAAACCACCGACATACTACTCATTCATTAGCCACATCCTTCCCAAATGCTATCTTGATATTTTGAGCTGTCTGGCTGCACTGGTTCCACGGCAGAACTCATATTTGAAGATAACACCAATTGTAGACTTATCCATGGTTTCACAAAAATTGTTTAAAAAAAATTGAAAGATAATCACAGCCAAAACGTGTTTGAAAGAATGAGGATATACCTTTACAAAAAAAAATTAATAATAAAAAGAAATCAAGAAGTGTTAAAGGGAAATGTCAGAGATAGTAACTGTCAAATTTAGTACTTAAGGAAATTGGACATTTCATGTTAATTGGACTAACTCAGGGAAAGCTGGCCCTGTGTCCGTCCAGGTGGCTGGGACAGAACTGGCAGCGGGGTAGAGGCCAACATGGCAGGAGAGCCCAGGCAGCCTCCAGGCAGGTGGGAGGAGAGGGGATTCCCTGTGGTGCTGGTCACAGGCTCACTGGATGGGTATACGCACAGAGGCTGTTCAAAGAAGAGCTGAAAAAAAAACAAGGCAAAAAACTACCCACTTATTTTTAGTCCTACAGTTCACACTTTGGCTTATTTCCTTCCAGCATTAAAAAAAAATAGACTTTATTTGTGAGAACAGTTTTATGTTCACAGCTAATCTGAGCAGAAAACCTTCCAGCATTTTTTCAAAGAAGTACTACCTGTTTATATTTTAACTGTCACAGTGCCACTGTACTGTAATTGTGTCATCGTATGACAACGCCTTGCCAGCACAGCTTAAACTGAGCCTTATTTGTTCATTTGATGTAAGGCAATTTTCATGTTATTATCACATTTAACTTGTCCTTGGCTGTGATATTCCTCCCACTTAGTAATTTTCTCCGACTTTCTTCTGTCCCCTTCTTTTTTTTTTTTTTTTTGTGGTTTTTGGCTGGGGCTGGGTTTGAACCCGCCACCTCTGGCATATGGGACCGGCGCCCTACTCCTTGAGCCACAGGCGCCACCCTGTCCTCTTCTTATTTCTGTCACTTTCCTTTCTAGGTCTGATCCCAGGGCTGGTTACTGTCTCACTTTCTCTCTCTCTGCTGGTTGTCTTGCTTCTCATTTATCTAACCGGGATCCTCAAACTTTTTAAACAGAGGGCCAGTTCACTGTCCCTCAGACCGTTGGAGGGCCGGACTACAGTTTAAAAAAAAAACAAAACTATGAACAAATTCCTATGCATGCTGCACATATCTTATTTAGAAGTGAAAAAACAGAACAGGAACAAATACAATCACACCGCCTCATGTGGCCCGCAGGCTGCAGTTTGAGGACCCCTGAAAGAAATCCAAAGCTGCTGGGCAGGAGGCTCCTCAGCAATTTGACCCCTCACCAGCTGCCGTACCTGCCCCCTTCCCCAGCCCCCTCTTCTGATGTCCCGAGAAAGTGGGCCGCTATGCCTTCTTTCTATTCCTTCCATTTGGTGGAATCCCCTGCAGGGCCCTACCCACCCTCACTTCTCAGCATGTTGAACTCACTCTGCCTTCGGGCCCTTGATCCCACTGCTGTGTTGTCCTTTCCCAGGCTTCAGCTCCTTCCGGAGGTATCTGCATTTGGCATTTCTTTTTTTTGGTAGAGACAAAGTTTTACTTTGTCGCCCCTGGTAGAGTGCTGTGGCGTCACACAGCTCACAGCAACCTCCAACTCCTGGGCTTAGGTGATTCTCTTGCCTCAGCCTCCAGAGTAGCTGGGACAACAGGTGCTCGCCACAACGCCCGGCTATTTTTTTGTTGCAGTTTGGCTGGGGCTGGGTTTGAACCTGCCACCCTCGGTATATGGGGCCGGCGCCCTACCCGCTGAGCCACAGGCGCCGCCCACTGCATTTGGCATTTCTGAACAACACTTCCTTTCTTTTAATTTCTTAAATCCTCTCACTCTTCAAGATTCTTTTCTCTCCTCTTTCATGCCCTTTCTCAATTTTCCCTGGGCTCAGCAAGCATGATGTTTCAATGCACATGGACATGTCTACTTGCACCCTCACCACAAACCCAAAGTTGAAGCAAGTGTCTTCCCCCGAAACCTGCCCCTTTAAGCCATTCATCCAGGTTATGGATAGAAAAATCTTGTTCGACTTCCTCTGTCTTTCTCACTTCTCCATCCTCATCCACTTGACAGCTAAGTCCTGTTGGTTTCCCCTTAAAGATTTCTTAGACTCATCCCTTCACCTCCATTCCCAGTGCTGAGACTCTGGGCAGACCCGTGCTGTTTCTGCTGAGCCTTACCCCTTTCCGTCTCTTCACGCACAATCTAGGGGAGCAACTGGGTTACATTATTCTTCTGCCTAAAGCTCTCCCCTGGTTCCCATTGCCTGTGGAATAAGCTTGCACTGTTTTAGCACAGCACCCAAGGCCCTTTGTGGCTTGGCCTTGCCCATGTCCTTTCATCCCATCCCACATATGGTATGGATTTTGCTTTGGCCATGCTGGATTTTTGTTTCCCCTAACACATCATGCTGCCTGCCCTAATCCAGATTTCTGTGGTTGTGACAGCTTTAAAGAGGCTGAAGCCAAAGGGGAACTTACTAGAAGGATCCAGAGGTCGTTAGATCCCAAGAGGGACTAGAATCGGGAGCACAAGGTGGCTCCTTTCTCAGGCTCTCTTTCTTTGAGGCCACTGAGTCATCTCTGCTCCATTTGGCCAGTCCATTTCACTCCTCTTTCTAAGAACACCAGTTTTCTCTACTTCTCTTAGCCATAGATGTTCCTGAGTTTACATTATTCCAGATCAATGGAAAAGGCCAGTTTCCCATTTCTAAGAAAGCAATGTGAGTGGCCCAGTTATGGCCATGGAGGTAGCGTCAGGTAGAGCAAACAACTGCTTAGAGAAGGAAGGCTTGTATGATATCCTAAAGAAGTCTCTGAAACTTCCCATGCTGGGCTTTTGCTGGATACCCTTTCCTGCACTTCATCTAGCTAAATTCTATTCATCCCTCAAGAGTTACCTCAAGGGTTAGACCTTCCTGAAAGCCTCCTTTGGCTGACTTAAGAGCCCCTCAATGTGTTCCCATGAAACTGTGACATACCTTGATTCTAACACATCGCATTTGGGTTGTGTTTATTGATTTCTCCATTAGACTGTGAGACCCTTGGCAGTAGACACAGAACCTGTTCACATATTTTTTTCCAGGGTCAGGGGGAACATCTGGGTCTAAAATAGGGACAAATCCAACTTTTTTTTTTTTTTTGTAGAGACAGAGTTTCACTTTATTGCCCTCGGTAGAGTGCCATGGCGTCACACAGCTCACAGCAACCTCCAACTCCTGGGCTTAGGCGATTCTCCTGCCTCAGCCTCCCGAGTAGCTGGGACTACAGGGGCCTGCCACAACGCTCGGCTATTTTTTTGTTGCAGTTTGGCTGGGGCTGGGTTTGAACCCACCACCCTCGGTATATGGGGCCGGTGCCCTGCTCACTGAGCCACAGGTGCCGCCCCAAATCCAACTTTTAAATGAAGAAACAGAACAGCCCATTAATCTTAGTCCAGCCCATGCATGTGATTTGGGGGGCAGGATTCGGGCGTGTGATGGGAAAAGAGAAAATACCACAGCTGGCTCATTGCATCAGCTGCATGGTCCTCACTGTTCACTCCAGGAAGGCCCACAGGAAGCTGCATAATCCAGGGTTCATTTTCTGCAGGTTTACAAAGTTATCTGTGGGTTTCTAGATAAAAACGTTCTAATTGGACTTGTGAGGTGTGAAGTGGTAAATAAATAAATGGCTAAAAGTAGAATAGGTTAGTTTTAGAACTGAATCTTCATTTGACAGGCTATTGATGATGGCTATGTACATTTTTATTAACACTATAGCTAGGAACTAGTTTGACCTTTGCATCAAAATTTCTATGCATAAAGTTTAGTCCAAATTACTGTGTCTGTGGAACTGGAACAAAAGAAAAGATACGTATTAATAGCTAACATTTATTGAGAGCTTACCATGTTCTAGGTCTTGGACTAAGTGCTTTATATGTGTTTTCTATTTTAATCCTTAAAACTACTCTATGAAGAGGGCTCTATAATTAACCCATTTTACCCAGGGGGAAACTGAAGCACAAGCATTTAAGTAACTAGAGTTGGGATGTGCATGCACGGATCTGGCTCCCATTTAGTAGCTTTCTTCTAATATTCATCCGTTAATGATTGCTATTTCAATTATGCCTTGTTTCACCATACTTTAATAGAGGTTTTCTTTTAACACACCTTTTATGTTTATGTTTTGGGTAAGAAGAATCACCTCTCTGTGTGAGTACAAGGCATCTTGGCAAGAAGCTCTTGTAAGAAGCTCTCATCATGCCAATGTTTCCCACTAAATGAGCTCCAAATGTTTTCCTGCCTTGTGTGGTGGACAGGAATAAAGGAATAAATAAAGAAGCTTTGGGATTGCCTTCTGTGTCTCTATTCCTGTGTTTTTCCCTTTACTCCCTCAATTTTTTTGGTTTTTGGCCGGGGCTGGGTTTGAACCCGCCACCTCGGGCATATGGGACCGGTGCCCTACTCCTTGAGCCACAGGCGCCGCCCTACTCCCTCAATTTTTATATAAAGGTACTAGAAGAAAACAATCATGGGCACAATCTTGTGAGTTTTGCCATCAGTCCCACAAGAATCAGATTCTCCAGCGATTCGAAGGAGGCTTCCTGGAAGTGAAGATGGTAATGAATGGGGAACCTGGGACCAGAATCTAGTGTTGTTTCTGTCACTTGTAGTTCAGGACTGTTGGCAAGTGTCCAATTCCTTTGGGTCTCCAGTTGCTCACTGGCCAAAAGAGGAAGTCAGTTCATAGTGGGTCTTTAAGCTCCGTTCCATCCAGAAATTCTAGATTTAGGTAAAGTAGTTCAGGGGTGAGAGGAGAGTGGAAAGCACAGTGTGAATAACGTCCTTATATGGATATGCCCTAAGATGAGTTAGAATCTTCCCATAGACAGAGGGTTTTTGAGCATGCCTGACCTAGCCACCGGGAGATACTATGTGTTGAGATCCTTGAGCTTTGCAGAAGCTTCCTGGCTGCACTGCTTATGCATTTTTGGCAATTAGGTTGGCCTCTTGGGCAAGCGTGGAGTTGGGCTGGTGGCAGCAGGGGTATTCAAAGTGCCGTAGGCAGCTGTGCAGTCTGGCATAGCAAATTCCTTAGCATAGTGCTGGACATCTGAGGAAGTCCTCTACAAACACTAGCTGGAATTATCATTGTAGTGGGTTAGGGAAAGAACAATCCACCTCATGGGAACCAAGACATTAGTCCTGCCTCTAGGTCTTCTTGGCACAGAGCCAGCATTGATGGGAATATGGCCCTGCTGTTTATGGCCAGGGCAACGTGTCTGACATCAGACTTTGCAAGACCTGTTGAGAAATCGGTGGCATGTTTGCCTTCTCCGGGAAGGTGCCTCCTGGACGTCTCTGAAGCTGCAGGGGGAGGAGGCTGTGCTCTCTGCTCCCCCCATAACCCCACCACATCGGCTGCTGCTGTACCCTGGGCAGACAGAATAATCAGGAGGAGACTCCAATGCAAGGCCACTTTCCTTGTGGCTACGGTCAGCAGGTTTTGGGGGTCTTGGGACTGGCAGAGCACACAGAGAAGAGGGGAAGTAGGCTACATAAAAATGATTATAATTCCAAGATTTTTTTTTATTTTTTTGTAGAGACAGAGTCTCACTTTACTGCCCTCGGTAGAGTGCCATGACGTCACAGGACTCACAGCAACCTCCAGCTCTTGGGCTTCTGTGATTCTCCTGCCTCAGCCTCCTAAGCAGCTGCGACTACAGGCGCCCGCCACAATGCCCAGCTATTTTTTTGTTGCCGTTTGGCCGGGGCTAGGTTTGAACCCGCCACCCTCGGTATATGGGGCTGGCGCCCTACTTACTGAGCCACAGGCACCACCCTAATTTTAATTTCCATGTCCACATTGGGTACTAGCTCTGCCACCATTGTTTCGGAGTCAGTAGGTTTTAAACTGTGTCTTGATCTGAGTAATCTGGGGCTCTAGATTCACATGTCCACCCTCAGCCATTCAGATTTAGTAGAACTAGACCATTACCTTTCACCTAAGCTGGTCAGTGAATCAAATATCTGTTTTTTCCTCCAGATCCACTCTGCCTTTTTCTACTGTGTCCTGGGTTACTGATCTATATATATGTAGTGCCTTGGTGGACTCTGGTGTCTTCTGGTTTCTGAACACAGCCAATGGGAATTCTGGTAGGACATCAGAATGGGCTCCATCAATGGGAATCCCAACAGGAAGGTGTGAGACTGAACTGGGTTCAGCCAAGGGGAACGCTGGTGGGAACTTCAAGAACCCGGAGCAGGAGCATTGTCAAGTTAGGGCTTCTCCTCCATCAAGCCTTTCTCTTCTGGTAACTGGGGTTGGCACCTGACTGGCAGCCCTCCTTACACCATTCTCTCTCTGGGCTCCTGTAACAGCTCCTTACCTTGGGGCCCCTTTAGGTCAAGGAGTAGTGACTGCTCCCCACCGTCACTGGCCTCAGGGTACTGCATCATTCGTCATTACTTTCCCCGAACCCTTTCTTGAACTTTTGTTCAGATCCTTTATTCAATTCTCACTAAGCTTGATAAATCTTTGTCTCCTTGCCTAGTTAAAATTTGCCGTCTGGGTCCTGCCAGGATCCTGATCCATCCAGAGATTGCTCATAAATCTACATTTTAACCAAGAAGCCCATTTTAAGAATGCAGCACTTTAGAAATGCTGCTCTATGGCCATCAATGCTGCCTAGCTCTTTTTTGGTCTAATATAAATAAGCCCCCCCACCATCTTGTTTAACTCTTTGAGACTAAGGTGATGTTTTTCAAGCATCCATGTATCCATGTTAGCCAGCAGCCCAATCTGCAGTCAGCTTCAGCTCCTTCATTTTGGGAAAAATTAGATCCAATCAAATAAATTCAAACAATGTGAACCTATTCAAAGCAACATGAATATTACTCCACCCTCAATTTCCTACAGCAATAGTGCCTATTAAAGCTTGGTGCATATCCTCTTGACATTTTCCTGAACAATTATAAACCCATATGTGTTATAGTGGTTTTTTACACAAATGAGTAAGCCATTTACGACACATCCTGCTCTACCTTCCTTTTTCTTTTTTTTTTTGAAGACTTAGCATGAAAAACATATAAAATATCTTTAATAACTTTTATATCAATTACATGCTGAAATGACAATATATATTTTAGATATGCCAGGTTAAATAAAACAAAACATTTTTTAATTAATTTTAAGCTGGGAGCACTGGCAAGAAAAAAGGATTGCTTGAGCCCAGGACATTGGGGAGGCTGCAGTGAGCTATGACTGTGCCACTGTACTCCAGCCTGGGCAATAGTGAAACATCATCTGTAAAAAATATAATTAAAAAACTTAACCTTGCCTCTTTCTTTTTTTTGAGACAGAGCCTCAAGCTGTCGCCCTGGGTGGAGTGCTGTGGCATCACAGCTCACAGCAACCTCCAACTCCTGGGCTCAAGCGATTCTCCTGCCTCTGCCTCCCGAGTAGCTGGGACTACAGGCACCTGCCACAATGCCCAGCTATTTTTTGGTTGCAGCTGTCATTGTTGTTTGGTGGGCCCAGGCTGGATTCAAACTCGCCAGCTCAGGTGTATGTGGCTGGCGCCTTAGCCTCTTTAGCCACAGGTGCTGAGCCAGCCTCTTTCTTTTTTAATGTAGCCTCTATAAAATTTAAAAGTACATATGTGGTTAGCATTATACTACTGTTGGATAGTGGTAATCTAGAATTTAGTTTTAATTTTGTGTTAAACATATTCCCCCAAAACTCCTAAATTATTTTCTTTTGCTATTAATAACATTTAACATGTTATCTAATTAAAATTCTTCAGTCTGGATTAACAGTTTATATATAAGATGGAAATAAACATTATTTTCTCTTAATATTGAAGATAAAATAAAAAAAAGAAATTTTGAAGAAATTATTTGAATAAACTTTAATTCATGAATCATCTGCTTTCCTTTTTCATTCAATATTGTTTCTTGAAGATGTTTTCATATCCATTCACATAACTACTTCATTTTTTAAAGGAGTAGACCCCTGTGGGGTCTGGGAGGTGGAAGTGGAGCTGTAGCCGTGTTCTGGCAGTGCCAGGCTGGGACCCACTGTGTGCTGTCACTGACCTGCTGGCCCCTCTGCTGGTGGGCAGCAGCCTGGTCAGCAGGCTGAATATAGTCCCCTCAGAGTGAATATAGTCCACATATTGAACTTGAACCAATGTGGGTGTTAGTCTGTCCTCTAGGTTTTGTCTTGTCCTCACTACGCCCCACTTGATGTCTGTCGTCTTTTTCTTGGCTGTCTGTCCTGCTGCCTTCATGTCCCAGCTGCAGAAGCAAAGCCAGCAGGCTGACCAGATTGTGTCACCCGCCCTGCAGTTGTACAGGGTCCTATCCCTATCACAGACTCCCTGTCCCAGGGGTTTTGCTTCAGATTGAATCCTGCCTTATACAGCAAGTATCCTCAATAGTGGGGCTGGATGTGCCTGACTGTGAATTTTGTGTTGGGTTGTGATTGTTCCTTTCAATGTCTGGCCAGCCAGCTGAGAAATAGGGAAGCCCAGTATGAGCCTGTGTCCACACCTGTCCCCTGAGCCTCAGTTGGGCATCACCTGTGTCAGGATGACCAAGACTCCAGCAGCCCCACTCTAGGCACAGGTAAGACCAGGTGCAGAAAAAGCAGACCGGTCCTCTGGACTCTGTTATTGCCTGGCAGTGTTTGAATGCAACATGTAGACCAGGGGTGCTTCTTAGTGTCACCCCAAGTAGATTGGAGGCTGTCTTAACTTGGGGAACACAGAGAGCCCATCCTGCAGAGACTGGGTGGGGATAGATATCATAAATTCAGGGGAACAGATAAAAAAAGACAGATGGTTAGCCGGGTGTTGTGGCGGGCACCTGTAGTCCCAGCTACTTAGGAGGCTGAGGCAAGAGAATCGCTTAAGCCCAGGAGCTGGAGGTTGCTGTGAGCTATGTGATGCCATGGCACTCTACCTAGGGCCATAAAGTGAAACTCTGTCTCTACAAAAAAAAAAAAAAAAAAGACAGATGGTCTTAGTGAAGTAGAGGAATGCAACTCTAGAAGCAAGAAAGGCCAGTTCCAGGCAGATACAGGCAGAGAGGTGCTGGCCCCCGAGACTCAGGCCAGAAAACACCAGAGGAAAGAAAGAATCAGCAACTCAAAAGAGGGTTCTGGATTTGCCTTTCCTAGTGATAGCTTTGTTAGTAGATTGTTTTTGCCTAGACTGTTCTTTTATGGAAGGCAGATTGAGACAGAGAGAGAGACACTGAAAGAGACAGAGATCAACACAACAGAGAGCACACCAGTGTATTCATCTCTGCCATATTTCTCCCAGGTTTATCATCCACATCCTTCTGGTTTTTGTTTTTTGGAGAACCGTGTTTCCTCCATTCCTGTGTGAAGAGGAAAGTGCAGAGACCTGGAACCAGAGTGAGACTTGATTAAGCATTCTCTCTCTCAGGGAGCCAGCTGGCCCCTGCGCCTTGCCATTGGAGCACTCTGGAAACGGTGTTTGCTAAATACACCTTCACTTGCTTTTCCCTCCTGCTGAGTCAGAAGCTGTTCTGAAGGCTCATCCAGAGCAGCTGAGTCACACGTGATCCTGAATTTATCACAGTGTCCTGTACAGAGTGAGCAGGAAACAAGGGCTTGTTGGTGTGTGACTGATTCTGTTTGCTGAACGCAGGAGGAAGTACCCTCTCCTGGCTTGGGGTGGGAGTCATCTGCTCCTGAGCTCTCAGCTGGAGCTTTGCACCTGCCTCCCATTAGGTCTGGATGTCCCAGTTTGGTAAAAGGGAAAGTTCAATGGCTCTTGCTTTCTTCCTTCCCTGCTGCTCAGAACCTCTTCTGACAAAGACCTTCTAGGGCCAAGGCCAGGGCAAGGTGAGCTCTGCAGGAAGGAGGAGGCACTGTCTGTTGGGGTTGCTGCTATGCCCCTCCCCCCCCCCCCCCCGGAAGAGTCAGTGGGCAATAAATGTTGTTGCAGGGATGATTCTCATTCTTTGTTTTCCCAGAGTGACAGATTATAAACCATTCATTCATCTGTACTTGGGTGCTCTTGTCAAACCCTGAATGTGGCAAGTGGGTGGTAGTGGTGGTGTGTGTATGTCTTTTAGGTTGAGAAGGAAAGGGGAGGGAGACCGCCTTGGGAGTTGCTGGTTGAGCTCAGGAGAGCTCTCTGCCTTTCTGCTTCTGGTCAGGCTGATTGGGTGAATTCCCTCAACCCTCTGTACCTTCTACATCTCACCCTTGGTATTTCTGAGAGCTGTTTCACCTGAAGACGTGAGAAGTCCTTAGAGGACCCCAGAACACATGAGGTCCACAGCAGGAGGAGTAGGCTGGGGACGGGAGGAGGGTCAGGCTAGTCTCAGTTCCAATCCTTCTATGGACACATCCTATAGCAGAGGGGACCCTTCCTGTAATGCCCCTCACTCCGCACCTCTGTTCACCCTGGCCCCACCTCTCTGTAGCAGTTTGGATGCTTTTGGTTAGAAGTAGCAAAATAAACACCCAAATAAACGTGGTTTATATAAAAAAAGATATTTAATGATCTCACTTAACATGAAATTATAGGTAGATATTTTAGCATTGGTTCTGCTGTTAAAGTGACTTTTGGGGCTCAAGTATTATTTTTGTCAATTGAGGTAAAAAAATCTATGTAACAAACTTTAGCAACAATCATTTTTAAGTGTAAATTATACTGAAACTAAGCACTTTCACAGTGTTGTATAACTATCACAACTGTCCATCTTCAGAACTTTTTGTATCCTTTAAGCCAGTGTTTGTTAACGTTTTTTTTATCTCATGGCACACTTGAACCTATAGTTAAACTTCCATGGCACATTTAAATTATGTTCACCAAAAAAAAAAAAAAAAAAAGAGTGAAAAAATACATATACTTACTGTGCTTTGGATTTCTTTTGAAAATAATTTAATTAATGATCCTTGAAATTTTTCTGTGGCACATCTAAGATCCTCTCATGGTACACCAGTGGTGCCATGGCACACCAGTTGAAAATCGCTGCTTTAAATGATAATTCTCCACCCTGCCCTGACCCCAGCTTTTCAGAACCACTATTCCACATTCTGTCTCTGTGAATTCGGCTATTCTAAGACCTTGATATGAACAGAATCATATAATATTTGCCCATCATGTCTGGCCTATTTCATTTAGCATAATGTTTTCCAGGACTGTAACATGTATCAGCACCTCATTCCTTTTGAGAGAGAGAGAGAAGGGAGAGAGATTAAAAGGGACAGGGATAAATATAACAGAGTTCTTATAAATGCAATTCAATCTCTTCCTCACTCTTCTGGGGTTATTGTTCATATCTTCTTATATTTCTTAAATGATCATTAGTTATGTTATGTACCACATTTGTTTATCCATCCATTCACTGATGAGCACTTGGCTTGTTTCTACCTTATGGCTATTATGAATAATGCTGCTATGAACGCGGGTGTACAAATGAAGGGGCCTTACTTTTAATTCTTATGGGAATATTTCTAGACGTGGAATTATTGTATCATGCGGCAATTCTAGTTTAAGGTTTTGAGGAAAGCTGTTCATACTGTTTTCCACAGCAATCGCATCCTTTTACGCTCCTACTAGCTATGGGAAGGGGTTCTAGTTTCTCTACATCCTCGACAACATTTGCTATTTCATGTTTTTTTTTGTCTTTTGATAAGAGCCATCCTAATTAGTATGGCCTGGTATCTCTCTGGGGTTTTGATTTATTTGCACTGCTCACACAGCAGAGGGCTTTGGGCCAGTGGCAGGATGAACAGAGCTCTAGCACTGGCCTAGCAATGATGGTCAGGCGGGGACACCGGGACACAGGCTTTCCAAACCATGCAGTAGGAGCCTGGTAAGGATGTGGCCTCCACTCCTTCCAGCAACCACAATGGGGGCTGCACTGACACTTACATTGTGAACAGCCAAGGACATGGACTTAGAGTAGGACACTGAGAGAAGGGAGGGACCCCGAGGGGCTGCACTGAGGCAGCAGTCTCAGATTGTAGTGGACGTGTTCCCTGAGGAAGAGCCTACAAAGGAAGGCTTGCTGTCCTTGGGCAAGAGGTCCTTGCTGATGAGGCCATGGGTGGCCAGGATCTTGAGGAGTCCATAACGAAACTTTTGACCAATGAAGGCATAGATGACGGGGTTGAGGCAGCTGTGGAAGAAGCCCAGAATCTCAGTGGCTTCCAGAGCCTGGTCGATGTCACTGCGACGCCCACAGGTCTCCTTGATTACCTGTATCCTCATGAGGGTGTCTGCCAGCAGGACCAGGTGGTAGGGCAGCCAGCAGAGCAGGAAGATAAGGACGACAGCAAAGATGACCCGCATGGCCCTGTGCTTCTGCCCCATGTGGGCCTTAAACAGTGTGCGAAGGGTGAATCCATAGCAGAACAGCATGACCAACAGCGGTAGGACAAATCCAAAAGTCTGGGGCAGGATCCGCAGCACCATCCGCCATGTGGTTGTGCTGTTGCCCATGTCCTCGTAGCAGACTGGGCTGGAGACGGGAGGGTAGATGGCCTTCCGGAAAATTATGACAGGGAGAGACAGGCACAGAGACAGGGCCCACATCCCCAGACATACGAACTTGACTAAGTGACGCTTCAGGGTGAGTGTGCGCGTGGCATGGACAATGGCCAGGTAGCGGTCCACACTGATGCAGGCCAGCAGGAGAATACCACTGTAGAAGTTGACTTCCTTCAGGAGGGACACCAGCTTGCACAGGGATGTGCCAAAAATCCAGCCATTCACCTTGGAGGCGGCCCAGATGGGCAAGGTCAGAGCAAAGAGCAGATCAGCCATGGCCAAGTTCAGCAGGTAGACGTCGGTGACAGAGCGGCTGACACGGCTGTACAGGATGACCAGCATTACCAGGGAGTTTCCCAGAAGGCTCAGCAGGAACACCAGAGCATAGATGGTGACCACTGCATACTTATTGATATCCAGGGATTCTGGCCGGCATGGGGCAGAATCTGGTAGAATAGGGGGCAGGTCAGTGCTGTAGGTGTAATTACTAAAGTCTTCATTAAGGAAATTGTCCCAGTCAATTTCTTCCATTTTTGAGGTAAATTTAAATCCTGGCCTACAGAAGAGAGATGAGAATTATTGTACAATAAGCCTTCCCCAGGTTCTTTTATTATTATTATTATTATTATTAAATCACAGCTGTGTACCTTAATGCGATCACAGGGCACCATACATTGGTTTTATAGATCGTTGACACATTTTCATCACACTGGTTAACATAGCCTTCCTGGTGTTTTCTTAGTTATTGTGTTAAGACATTTACATTCTACATTTACTAAGTTTCACATATACCCTTGTAAGTTGCACCGCAGGTGTAATCCCACCAATCACCCTCCCTCCGCCCCCCTCTCCCCTCCCTGCCCTCCCTTTCCCCCTTTCCCCCTTTCCCCTATTCTTAGGTTATAACTGGGTTGTAGCTTTCATGTGAAAGCCATAAATTAGTTTCATAGTAGGGCTGAGTACATTGAATACTTTTTCTTCCATTCTTGAGATACTTTACTAAGAAGAATATGTTCCAGCTTCATCCATGTAAACATGAAAGAGGTAAAGTCTCCATCTTTCTTTAAGGCTGCATAATATTCCATGGTGTACATATACCACAATTTATTAATCCATTTGTGGATTGATGGGCACTCCTCCCCAGGTTCTTGCCTGTCCTCCCAAGAAACCATTTTAGGATAATTTGCATCGGCTTGCATTGTTGCATGGAAGAAATTTTCACATCAAATTTGTAAGTGGTCAGGGGATTAATGTTATAGAACAAGTTTAGTGATACATGGTAAAGTTTATGACAATACTGTAGTTCTTTTCAATATCAAGAGAGATTCTTAGCATTTCTGGGACATGGCCAGATTCCATCAAAAGTTCCCTTCAGATGGTCCCTACAGGCCCTGCAGTCCTGCCTGCACGCTCCATTGAGCATTCCTGGCCTTGGAGGTCAGATTTAATGCTCAGAACCGTGAGATACCATTCAGTTCTTAATCTTGGGATGAAGCCTGCAGTGCAACTGAAACATACCATTAAGGAAAGATCAAGGTTTGCCTATAAAGCTGAGAGATGATTGCTTTGTCAACTGTTTGAAAAGTATTTTAAAATAAGGATCTGGAAAACAATTTGACTAACAGCAGTATGGAGTTTTTGAAGGCTCGAGCTGGAAGAATCTTTAGTGACTTAATAAGGCCCAGTGTTTCTCTTTTGGGAAAGAGACCTGAACTGGCAGTATTTGTGTAGTTTCAAAAGGTGTATTAAAAATGACAAACATGTGGTTGACTGATTCTCCATGTGGGTGTGACTATAACAGATCATTTGGGAACCTGTGTGCAGCCAGGTTTTGTCATATGGGAGTGAGCAGGGACAGCCAGTCTGCCCCCTAAATAAGGGGAGGGGTGGCAGGAAGCAGAGAGGACAGGGGACACACTACCCTTATTTTGTGGCTTTCCAGTCCCATTTGGGACCCTCCTGTCCTGCATGTGTGTGCCTTCATCCATCCTGTCTCCCCAGCCTTGGTCTAAGTCTGTGGGCTCTGTGTCATCCAAGGACTGCAGAGATTCTGCTTCAGTGCATGCCTGGGTGTGGAGGGCTGGCTGCAGCCACTGGGAAATACATCCCAGGGTCTCAAAGATTAAACTAAAATAAACCAGCTCCTGAATTTAACCACAACATAGATTCCCATCCTGCCATTTCTTTAGAGCAAAGGATGATCGTGCGATCACCATATCTGAGTCTATACCCTGCCCCAAAGTGGACCCCAGCATCAGAGCAGAAATCGGAGGGAATCAGTCCCAGGAGCCACTTCATCCTGACCAGGCTGTGTGTACTGAAAACAGCATTGACGAAAGCAATGTTGGTGAGGTTGTGGAGAACACAGAACCCTCCCATGTTGCAGGTGGGAATGTAAAATAGTGCAGTTACTGTGGAAACAGTTTAGAAATTGCTCAAAAAACTTAAACAGAGTTACCACTAAAAATCAAATTGTTCAGTGCCAAATTGAAACTAGTAGATTAACAACTGCTGATCACATGACAGAAAAGCTCAATTAAATTCAAGTAAGGGGAGGAAGAGGAGGGTTTGGGTGAGTTCTCACCCAATGGGTACATTGCACCCTGGTGAAGGGCACAACTACAACTTGGACTTTAACCTTATAAAAGCAAACCATGTAACCTAACTATAGGCACCCTCATTTAAATCTGAAACCCTCCATAGATTTATTGTATAACCCTCAATTCCCATCCTAGGTATGTACCCAAGAGAAGCGAAAACATTATGTCCAGATTGAAACTTTTAAATGAATGTTCATAGCAGCATTCATCCTAATATGACAATTATGCAAATAGATATGCAAATATCTATCACCTTTCAAACAGATCAACAAATTGAGGTACGGTCGCATGCAGCATAATGAGGCTTGGTTAATGATGTACTGCATATGTAACAGTGCGTTACATATAATGAAACTGAATATATAAATGAACCTTGAAAATGTTATTCTAAGCAAAAAAAGCCAGACATAGAGTCTCATGCTACATGGCTCCATGTATGTGAAAGGACCAGAATAGGCAAACTGGTAGAGACAGAAAGTAGATAAGTGGTTATCAGGGGCTGGAGACGGGGAGGAATAAGTACAGGGTTTCTCTTTGGGTTGATGAAAGTGTTCTGGAATTAGTGGCTATGGTTGCACAATATACTAAAAAACACTGAATTGTACACCTTCAGTGGGTGACTTTTGTGGTATAGGACTTACATCTTAGTTTAAAAAAATAAAAAGATTAGCCAAAGCATTCACAACCTTGCAAAGCAAAACAAATATTAATTATTTAATTAATTTTTGAGACAGAGCCTCAAGCTGTCACCCTGGGTAGAGTGCTGTGGCGTCACAGCTCACAGCAACCTCTAACTCCTGGGCTTAAGCAATTCTTTTGCCTCAGCCTCCCGAGTAGCTGGGACTACAGGTGCCCGCCAGAATGCCCGGCTATTCTTTGGTTGTAGTTGTTATTGTTGCTTGGCAGGCCTGGGCTGGATTCAAACCCACCAGCTCTGGTAATATGTGGCTGGTGCCTAAACCACTTGAGCTATAAGCGCTGAGCCGCAAAACAAATATTTAAACAATAATAACAAAAGGCCTACAAAGGGTTTCTCTTTGGAATAAGGCAGTCTCTGCTACTGTCAATTATTCTAGCAAAGAACAAAGCTGAGTGAGATGAAGAGAAACTGGAAAAATAATGTTTCTTTCCTCCAAGAGTGATGGAATTCTTAGCTTTCACCTTCCTGAGAATGTATTACTTTCTCCCGGAAGTGATAGGGGCCACATAAATTATCCTCCCACCATGCCAAGAACACAGAGGAGATTTGATGAGTTGGTGAACCTAGAGAGATATGGTGATGAGGGTGGGGCCCTGTCTGGCCAGGCGCCTGGGAAGGCAGTGGGAGAGCCAGGCGGTACAGCTGGCCGGGCCAGTGAGGTTGGCAAGACCTGAAGGAAGTAGCTGGCTCTGCAGTCCTACATTGAAGAGCAAGTTTTCTAAAAGGTCCAGGGTCATGTCTAGTGAAGTCACATGGTCAAGGGTGGGTCATCTCTGAGAGCCAATGCTCTTAAGGGAATAAATGACAGAGAGAAGACCCACCTTTGAGAGTAGACACAGAGCCTAGTGGGGTCAGAGAACTAGTGCCCTTAGACAGCATGATCTGCGTCTATGAGCATAGGCTGCGAGAAGACAGGGCGGGACCTTTGCAGAAACTGCCTTATTAGCCCAGGTAGCAGCCGCAGAGCATGTTTCACAGGAAAATCCTCATTCTGGATAACCCAGAGCTCAGTTGAGGTGGGGTGGGCTGGAGGTGTTGGGTGAGCTCACACACCTGGCCATCAGGGTTCAGCTGGGGGTTCCAGAGGGAGAACATGCCAAGTTGGGACTGAAGGCAGAGAAAGGAAAGAGAACCAGGATAGGCCAACAACCTCCAGCCCCTGGGGGACGGGTAGGGATATGTGTGGTTGGTGTTTCTTCATCTTAAAAATTTATCAGTCTTTAGAGGGGACAGACTAAGAAGGAGCGGGAGATGATATATCTGAAGTCTGCTTTGTCCCTCAGAGTTACGTGATCTCGCTCAGTCATTACAAATAAATATGATTCAACCAGCCTGTGATTACAGGGCCCATAAGTGAAGCAGCCAGGATTCCAACTAGGTGTAAAGGACTGGGCTTGTATTATTTTCTGTCTATAGCTCTGTTTCTTTAAAAGAAAAAACCCTCACATATTAAATATAATTGAAAACTAAGTTCTTGAGATATCAAGTCAACCTGTATATGGTGCATTCGCATTGTCGGATGCTCTGTACATTGTTTTCTTTTGCTGTCTAAGGCTCAGAATGAAAGGAACAGCTCTTGCAGGAATGATAAACTAAACAACTTTGAACTGGCCTCTCCTGGTCACAAGTTATGTGGTCAGGTGGGTGCTTCCTTGATGCAGGAGAAAGGCCAGCCCCTGAGTAACTCATGGCAGTTCAGAACTCCATGGACAAGATGAATTCTGTCTTATTACATAAAAATGCCATAGAAAGAGGGGCGTTTACAAGATCCCAAACATTTAAGGCAATCTTTTTAACAACAACAACAACAACAAATTCAAAGTCATTTTAATACAATTTTAGTTTCCTTCTCTCTATAAATATAATCCCCAACATTTGCATTTAACACAGGAAGTGGGGAGTCAGCAGTGCCCCTCCTCAGACCCAATCCTCATCCAAACAAGGCAGGCTGGATGAGTCTGGGGGGCTGCAGGGCCAAGGGACATGGTGGGCAGCAAGCTGCCCTGAGTGGTGGTTGTAGAGGCAGGGAATATGGGCAGAGGTTCTCCCTTTGGGGACAGGGAGACCTAAATTGAGAGAATGAAGAGGTGAGTTGGGAGGAGGAAGATGAAGGCCCACCAAGGGTGGAGACAGCTGCCTGGGGTGAATGCAGGTGGGGGTCCCCAGGGGAACAGAGAACAGACACATTCTAGTTGGTGGGAAGGGTGGGTGTTATAAGACTTACCAGGATGCTGGGTTTTTCACCTGTAGGACACCTCCAGGAGGGCAGCTGTGACCAATGAAAGGGCGGTGGTGGTGAGAACACAGCAGAGGAAGTGAGTGGTGGATTGGATTACTCAATTCAGGGGTGGAGTTCCTGATGAGTGTAGGATGCTTTTGATAACTAATTAATTCCCAATTCAGCTCTTGGGGACACGGTCCTTTTATAGACTTATAGAGTTCATATTGGGAAGGAACCTGTGAGGTTTTCTAGCCAGTCTTTCCATTTCACAGATGAGGCCCAGACAAAGGAAGTAGTTTGCCCAGGACCACACTGATTCCTCTCATCTTTGCTGTGGTCTCACGCCCCTGGATCCTGTGGCTGCCTTGTCTGAGTTTCCCAGGGGCCAGTTGCCTCAAGCTTCCCAGGAGGCTTCCCTGCTGTGTTCCACAGCACTGGTGGATATCAGACGAATTTGCTGAATGTCTCTCATGAGGCAAGGGAGCAGCCCGCTGTGACAACAGAGGTGGAACTCACGCTGCTGGTGGTCTAGTAGTCTTCCTCCCTGGACCCAAGGCTTCATCCCTACTCCCCACCCCATTCCTAGCTTTACTCTCTTCACCTCATACCCTAACCATCTGCCCTGAGCACAAGCCCATCTTAGGCATTGCTGTTCTTTCTTGGCTTATACACTTGGTACTGAGTCTGAGGACCCTAATCTGTAGCAGCTACCATACGTGGAATCAAGACCCTCTAAGAAAACCTTTTGGTAAAAATGAAGATCCCATCCAAGTTCAAAGACACTTTTAAAAACAGTACTGAGTGACCCTAAAAGTGTCACATTTGCTCTTGATTACAAATGAAAGAATTGATACAGATAAAGCCATGAACACTAATTCTGCTCCCTCCCAAACCCCTTGTCCCAGTGAACAACTCCTCAGTTTCCCCACTGACACTATCTCTGGTTCCACGCATCACAGGTACCAGAGAGCACTCAGAGCCTGTGGCAGACCCACTCAAGTTGCTCACCCACCCCAAGGAGAGAAACTTTGAGTGTAGCTGCTCAGCAATCATTCCTGAGTATTGTTCACCTCTCTTTCTCATATTGGGGAAGAAGGCAAGGCCACCAGGCCAGCTGATGCTAAAACCGGACAGAAGCTCATGACACACAGAGGCAGACGAGAGCAAGGACTTTTCCTTTCTGAGTTTCAATCTACTTGCCTATAAAATGGGGCCAATAACAGAATCCAACCCAATGGGTTGTGGTGAGGATGAAGCAGGGGATTACCCATGAAGCACTTAGGACACACGCAGAGCTCAATGTTAACTTTTACTGCTGTGATCATTACTACTGGAATAGTCTATCACCTGACGGTGTTATATCTCCCACTGCGTCCATAATTACAGGAAAGCAGCGAGTCTGCTATCAAGACTGACTTGCATGTACATCTTACTTTGCTTTGTCCTGGATAACGATCATCGTGTTGGCTGTGGTTTCTGGGCAAAATGCTTTTCAGAATTTGTGTCAATTAATCCTCACATGAACCTCATGAAGTAGGCACTTTCTGGATGAGGAAATGAAGACTCTGAGAGATTAAGCAACTTACCTACAGTGATGCAACTGAACTAAATTTTAAGAAGTTTTAACAACTTAAACAAACAAACAAACAAACTAGTCTCAAAATTCTACTTTCCGTGCACTGTAACAAGGAGCTGGACCCCAGCCTCAGGTGTCAGAGCTCAGGAAGGTCAGCGGTCCCCAACCTTTTTGGTGTGAAGGACTGGTTTCATGGAAGACAGTTTCTCCTTGGATTGGGGTGGGGTGAGGTAGGGATTAGATTCCAACAGAGGCACACAACTGAGATCCCTCATGTGCACAGTTTACTGTAGGGTTCCTGCTCCTATGAGAATCTAATGCCACCACTGATCTGACAGGAGGCGGAGCTCAGGTGATGATGTGAATGAATGGTAGTTTTATTTAAGAAAAAGGCTAATTGGGCGGCGCCTGTGGCTCAGTGAGTAGGGCGCCGGCCCCATATGCCGAGGGTGGCGGGTTCAAACCCAGCCCCGGGCAAACTGCAACCAAAAAATAGCCGGGCGTTGTGGCAGGCGCCTGTAGTCCCAGCTGCTCGGGAGGCTGAGGCAAGAGAATTGCGTAAGCCTAAGAGTTAGAGGTTGCTGTGAGCTGTGTGATGCCACGGCACCCTACCTGAGGGTGGTATGTGAGACTCTGTCTCTACAAAAAAAAAAAGAAAAAGGCTTATTGGGCTTAGCAACCCAGAGGTTGTTGGGAACCTTGGCAAAGTTGTTTCAGTGTCACAGTAGGCTGTAAATACAGATGACGCTTTGCTAGCTCGTTCACTCACCTGCCACTCCCTTACTTCCCTGTTGCTTACTTCCTGCTGTGTGGCCCAGTTCCTAACAAGCCACAGACTGAGGGGCTGGGGACCACAGTGTTAGGTACCTCTCTGTCCCTGGCAGCTGGATACAAAGGCTGTAGAGAGGGGAGCCCAGATTTGACATTTACCAGTGGGCCTAATTCTTAGGTCAATTTAGTTTCCACTGAACCTACTACATGTGTGTTTATGGTGGCATTCTAATACAAAACTGGTTGGTATAAAAAACTGGTTTCCAATCTGCTGCTTATGCTTAGGGATGCTTGGTACCTTGTTCTAAGTCTGTCCTGTCCAGTATGGTAGCTACTGGGCACAAGTAGCTATTTAAATTTAAATTAATTAAAATAAAATGAATGAAGTTCCTCAGTCACACTAGCCACATTTCTTTTTTTTTTTTTTTTTTTTTTTGTGGTTTTTGGCTGGGGCTGGGTTTGAACCCACCACCTCCGGCATATGGGACCGGCGCCCTACTCCTTGAGCCACAGGCGCTGCCTGACACTAGCCACATTTCAAGTTCAGCAGCTACCTGTGACTAGTGGCTACCAGATCAGATAGTGTAGATCTAGAACACTTCCATTACTGCAGAAAGCACTGTCTAGGTGAAAATTTATTTGTCTTTAGCTCTAAGGTTCTGTACTTTGTCACCCTCATCCTCAGAGGCCTCAGACAAGGTTGAGGTTGTCAGGTCTCTTCCATCAGAAATATGTCTCCACTCTCTCAGCCTGAAGAGCTCACATACCTGCTGTTGCTGCTACAGCTGCCGTTGTTAGAGTGGCCACTGATATCCATGCTGTGACCCAGGGCTTGGTGGCGGTCAGAGCTGTTGAATAGGAAAAAAGTGAAGCAGACATGTCGGAACTTCTACCTGGGCTGTGAGAGGGAAGTCCAGGAGGCCCACCAGGGTATTAATCTCACAGAGGAAAAATGAGGGTAGTCAGCCCTTGTTTCCTCCACTTCTTTACCTCCTGTGCACTGTTCAGCCAAGACCCTGCAACTGGCTTCCTTCCTACTGTGACACTGAAACAACTCTGCCAAGGTTCCCAACGACCTCTGGGTTGCCAAACCCAGTAAGCCCGTTTCTTAAATAAAACTGCTTTGCTATTATAAAAACAAAGCACAGATATTGTAAGAATTCAAGCAATACAAAAGCACGCGAAGTCAAACTTGAAAGTCTCCCTCTGTTCCTCTGTCCATCTGTCCATCTGTGTTTCCCCAGGTAAGTACTGTCTACAGCTTGGCATGTACATCTTTTTAGATTATTCCCCATACAAATACAAACACATGCTTCCCTTCTTTTGTTCTTTAATAAAAAGCCCATTTTTACTGATTATATTGTCCTGCACCTTAATCATGGACCTTTTCTACATTAGTGCATGTAGATCCATTTGCTTCTTTTTAGCAACTACTTAATAGTTTATGTTGTGGATGTATCACAATTTATTTGATAATTACCTTGTAGTTGAATATATGAACATCTTTGGTTCTAGGTATTTGGGAACTTGTGTGAGTGTTTCTTGAAGCTTAAGTGTAATTTTTCTGGGTAATATCTGTGTGTATTTAAATTTTGATAAATACTACTAAGTTGTTCTTCAAAAATACTGTGCCAATTTACTGTCCTATCGTGAAAGCCTAGTAGTCTGTATATTCATGACAGACATTGTATATGATCAGTTTATTTCCCAATCAGATAGTAGGAAATGATATCCCATTGTTAATTAGTATTTTCTTGATTGCTGGTCAGGTTGAGTATTTTTGTCCAGAGTTATTTGTATTTTTCTCATGTAAGTTACTAATTTCTATCTGTTTCCCTTTTGCATTGGATTGCCATTTGTCCTTCATTTATAGGAGCTCTTTGCATAATTTAGAAGTATTACATTTTAAATATTTGTCAATGCTGTTGAAATATTCCCCCCAGCCTTCTGTGTGCTTTTTTTTTTGAACATGAATTTTACTGTGAGGGCAGATCAAGGAGGCAGCTGCGGAACAGAGCTTTGGGTCAGGCCAAGCTGCACAGGGACTGCAGGGCATCACTCGACCTCCCTCTGTTATTTCATAAGGCCTAACTTTTTCGCGAATCCTGAGTGTCAGAGGCCTGTTTAGCAGTCTTGTCAGTGGTTTCCTGGGTGGAGCTGGTCAGTTGGTCCATGGGTTTCTGCCTGGCCGCTGTGGCTTGATCCACCACTTGCTGAACTGTTGCTTGGCTGCTGTCACTGTTTCCTGGGCGGTCTGCTCCACCTGTTGCTTGTGCCAAGCTCTTGCTGGCCATGGCGGAAGTGGTCTGTGGGGTCGCCTAGGGCTGTGGCAGCAACATTGGATCCCACCCAGAGTCCTGCTCTATGATTTTTAACCTTGTTCATATGAAAGCGTTACCATTCAGGTCTCATCTTGCTTGAGCTCTATGTTGTTGACTGCCACTGACCCGTTCGTTTTCTTCTTATTCCCCCTGATCTCGCTTGGTCTCTTTTGTTGCTGTATTTCTCAATTCATTCCTCAAATATGGATGTTCCTTTGTCTTCTTTTCTTGTCACTCTACCTGTTGTCCATAGGTGAGTCTACCTGCCTCCATGGTATCAGCTGCCCACTCCAGCATGTGCCAGGGTCTCCCACACCCCTTCTTTCCAGCCAACTTCCTTCCTAAGCGACATTGGGACATGCAATTTCCTGCTGAGTCTCCCTGGGGTCCCACAGATGCTGCAAATTCACCATGTAGAAAACCCTTCTCATTGCTTTCCTGGTGTGTGTCCTCCTCCTGAGTGCTTCCTTGTGCACTCCTCTGCCAAGCTGGAAGCGTGCCCACCCCTCACACTGCCTCTCTCTCCCTCTCCTCAGCATGGCTGTTGACTGTTGCCTCGCCATCTTCACGGATGGTGTTAGGCAACACTTCATTCGCTCTTGCTGTGACTACAGCAATAGTCACACAATAGTTGTGGGTTCTGGAGCTGGGCTGTCGAGTTAGGATCCATTTACTAGTCCCGGACTTTGGGCAAATGATTTACTCTCACTGGGTCTCAGTTTCCCTGCCTGTAAAACGGGGATAATGAAAGCTCCCATTGCACAGGGCTGTTGTGTGGCTTAAATGGGTCTATTTATAAAGCACTTAGAACAATGCTTGGCACTGGCAGCTGCTTCTCCTCTTCCTCCTCCCCTCCTTCTCTCCCTCCTCTTCCTCCTCAACCCCTTCTCCTCTCCTAAGCAATTTCTGCCTCAGTTTCCTCGCTTCAATTACCCTCCACTCTGCTGCCAGAACAATCTTTCTGAAACATGATCACCTTTTTTCCCCCTCTTAAAAGCCTTCAATGCCCTCTGTTGCCCTCAGGTAAGGTCAGACTCCTGCAATCACACCTGGTGCCCTTCATGTGACTCTTGTGACTTCTCTAGACCTGTCACTTCAGGACACAGCCCTAGACCTAGACCTTAAGTTGGCACAGGGAACTGCTTGCAGTTCTCCCAGCAGCTGCTCTGGTTTCTCCTAGGGTCTTGGCCTGCATTTCCCTTTTCCTTGGGATGCTCTTTCCCAACTTCTTGGTTTAGCCATCTTCCCTTTTCCTTCCAAATTCAGCCCAGGTTTTGTAACTAATCTGCTTGGCTGCTCCCTCCCCCACAGTGAGGGTCTTGAAAGCAGGCATTTTATATGTTTTTCTCTGCAGCCCCAAATCCATCAGTGTTCAGCATCTCATAGGCACTTGATACATCTTTGTTGAGTACTGAATGGATTGACAAGTAAGGGAAATTGATGTACATGGGGACATCCCAGTGACATTTAATTTAAAGTAACAATTACGTTCCTCCAGGTTCCCAGGGCATCCTCAGCCTGCGAGCACACATAAAGTCATGTCAATAGCAATAACTCAGGTTGCACTGGATCAGGCCCCATTGCTCATGCAGGATTTCAGCCCTGTGTGGTGTTCCTCAGGGATCCAGGGAGTCTCTTGGGGACATCTCCCCCATGCTCCTCTGGGCTTTGCTGTTGCTGCTGGACATGTGTCCTGGAGTCACTGCTGAGTCACAGGTACCTTTGCAGTGCCAGGCTCTCAGGTTGTCTATAGTGACTTTTATAGATCTCTTTGCTAGAGGGTCCCTGAAGTTTAATTTCTCTGATTTCTTTGTAGAGCTTTTCTTCTCTTCATTGAACTTGGTGAGGATTCCTGGGGGGCAATGTTGACTTGAGGTTGGTCCTCCGCATAGCTCATCCTTTCTTCCAACAGTGGGAGCAGGTCCAACTCCCTCATTCCTGGCCTTGGGATTCCCTTCCAGTGCATGCTCTTCTGGGAGCATACTGCTTCCTCTTTGAAAATAGGCGTTTGTTCTGCCCTCCCCCACTCAGTTCATCAAGAAGGTCTGAACTCCATGCTGGAATTGCTGCTAGAATATGAGGTCTTCTGCTGTAATGAGAACACTGTCCTCTTTAAAGTTTGTGGGTAAGTCTGATATTCAGGAAGGGACTCCTGCCCTTTAGGGTAGGGGCAACTCTATGGCCCTGATTGCTCCTGGAGCTCCTCATTTCCTCTCGACATCTTGTAACCGTATTTGCTAAGGAGAAATTCTCACCAGCTCTCTGGGACAGAAACTTTTGTTGCAAAACTCTTGGTCCAAGCAAAGGCAAGGGGATGCAACTCTGGGAGGCCCTGACAAGGCCATTCATGGGCTCTGGGCAGAGCCACTGGATTGCCCAACCTCTGCAGAGGCTCTGGCAGTGCGTAAAAGGCAAAGCAGATGGAGAAAGTGTGAATGCCTGTCTGGGTTCACACATGGTGCCTTAGAACCTGGGAAGGGCAGCTAATTATCTGTCATAGGGTGGGGTGCACACTTCTTCTGAAACAGTATTCTCAGAAGTACCATGATTATATGCCCAGTTGATGACATGCAATGTGTATAAGCCTTTTCAGATGGTGCAGGGAACGCGAACTAACACTCTAATACTCCACAGTTCTCATAACTGCCTTTATGAGAACTGTGGGTGCCAGTTAAGCACTGCACAGAAAATGTCCTGGACTCAGCTCCTCTCTCTAGGTGTCCACAATAAAGGACAAGTCCCCATAGTCACAATAGTTGGTGGGATGGACAGAGAGGCCCAAATCCCCTGACTGAGTTTCCTCCCCTGCCTATACTAAACCCAAACGCCCTGGGAGCCACTGGGACCCTTCCACACTACTAGTGGGAAGGCACAACGTTTAAAATTGCACAAAAACTTTATGGCCACCCCGTATAATGTCTCTGGGAAACAGTTCAGCAGTTTCTTAACATACCACGAGACCTGGCCATTTCATTTCTAGGTATTTACCCAAGAGAAATAAGTATATGTCTACACAAAGGCTTGTCCATAGAGGGTCACAAGAACCTTATTTGGTATAGCCTAAAATTGGAAACAACCCAAATGTCCAGCAATAGGTGAATGTCTAAAAAATTTGGCATATTCAAACAGTGGATAAAACTACTCAATAATAAAATATATTGTTGATATGTATACACACACACACATATATAACATATATATATATATATATATATATAGATATAAAACTACTTGGGTGCATTTCAAAATAATCATGCTGAACAAAAGAAGCCAGACAGTAAAGAGTGCATGCCATATGGTTTTATTTATATAAAGTTCTAGTTCATGCACATCAGTCTATGGTTGTAAAGATATCAGTGGTTGCCTGGGTGTGAAGGGAGGGGAAGAGGAAGGGAGGTTACAATGAGGCAGGAGGAAACTTTGGGGCTGGTGAACATTTAATACTGTGAATATGGAGATGGTTTCATGGGTGTATATTAAGTTAAAACTCATCAAATTGTATACTTCATGAGATTTTTATTATGTTAATAGTACCTCAATAATGCTGTTAAAAATAAAGCAAAACAAACTGAGAGAAGTGGCATGTGCTTGTAATTGAAGAGTCCAGGAGTTCAAGGCCAGCCTGAACAAGAGTAAGACCCCCCTTCTCTACTGAAAATAGAAAATTTTGGGCATCATGGCTTGTGCCTATAGTCCCAGCTATTTGGGAAGCTGAGGCAGGAGGATCACTTAAGCCCAGGAGTTTGAGGTTGTAGTGAGCTGTGATGATGCCACTATACTCTGTAGCTAGGGGAGATGGAAGGGGGCGACAGAGCAAGACTCTGTCTTCAAGAAAAAAAAAAGGCAAAATGAAACAAACATAGATTTCTGAAACAGATTCCATACAGGAAGCTACTGAAGAACCCAAGACCCTGCAGGCTTTGTTTTCCGTGATTTGGGAAGGCTGGGAACCATGGCTCAGTGAGGGGAGTACACAGGAGAGGGGCTGCGGCTACTATAATCTACTATAATCACACTGCTCACAGTGTGGGTTTGCTGTACTCAAAGGGTGTTTAGAGAAGGCGGAGCCCAACTCTTAAAAAGCCCTGAGAGCCACGGGCTGAGAAAAGTCACCCTGCTCATTGGGGTAGACACAGGGCTGGGACTGGTTTCCTGCCTGTCAGTCTGGCTTTTCCCACTCCCCATACAGCAATCTGCCCACAGAGAGGCTGTTGCTTTGGGTCACCAGCTCCTACAAGGTAGGACTGGACACACTAGGGAGCTGGGGGGAGTTGAGAGCGGGATTGGATGGGTGGGGTGGGTGGCTGGTCCTGGGCTGGGGTGGTCAGGGGACATGGGCATCCGCTCCCTGGGCACAGGGCGGGCAGCAGCGCTCTCTCTTCTTGTAATCTGCAGAGCAGGCGTGACAGAGCAGGCCTCCACAGAGCCTGGGAGCAGAGACAAGAAAGACAACAGCCTCTACAGCTGGCCCAACAGTGTCCCACATGTGCTCTGGGGGTCATGGAGTTCCAGCACCTTCAGGTCCCCCTCAGATTTCAGTTTCTTATTCCCCAGCAGAATGACCCTTTGTCTGTGTCAGAAAGACCCTTTCCTAGAGAAACCCTCTACTGAAGAGTGTCCTGATGCTTGACCCCTGCAAAGCCTCTGCCTCCAATGGCTCTTTTTCCTCTCTTGCTGCTTGTCCTGCTCCCCTGTGATCATAGAGAAAGGTGGGGAGCAGGTCCCCTGTATGAGAACTCTCTTCCCGGACCAGGCGCCCATTTAGCAGTCTATTCCTTGAACTGTGACACCATCCCGTGTTCTATCCTTATCTGACTCCCTTTCACTGTTCTGGCCCATGACTCTGCTTAGTGTTGGAAGCCAGATGCGGAAAACCGGATGGCCGGCTTTCTGTAGTTTCTCCTGAACACCCAGTTCTTGTGTTCCCCTTCCCAGGGGTGGGAAGGGAGCTGTGAGCTGGCAGAAACCAGATACATGTCCCAGAGGAAGGATTCTGTGCCCTTCTCATTACCTGCATGGATACCGCCGAGACAGTCGGCCAAAGATCTTGCCACAGCCGACACAGCACCCAGGGGCCATGGAAGAGACATGCTGGAGCCTCTGCCACAGGTCGTCCTTCTCCCTGATGGGTGGATGGAGGGGGAGCGACACACACAGACAGATGGGAAGATAGAAGGATGGAAACAAGCCAGATGGAGTGACAGAGAGAGATAGAAAGGGAAACACAGAGATGACAAGAGGGAGACAGAGAGTGTCACACATAGACACATGGAGAGACAAAAGAGACGGAGAGACAGACAGAAACAAGGACAGAGAGGCAGAAAGATAGAGGTGTAGCAATGGAGAGGGACTCAAAGAGAAAGATAGCCATCCAGAGAGTGAATGTAAGCCAGGGAGTTGGCAAGGATGACAGGGAGAGGCACACGGAGAAAGAGAGATATTGATGTAGTGGGAGAGAGACACTCAGAGAAAGAGATGCAGAGACAGAGAAAGAGACAAATGCAGAGGCAGCGAGATACCACACAAGAGATCAGCATGGTGACACTCAGGACCCCTTTGCTCAATGTAACCTAACTCCCATTCTGAAATACAACGAGGCTGGCATTTTTTTCTTTCATCTCTCCTTCTTCCTCTCCCTTGTTAATTTGTCATCTAGTCCCACAGCATCCAACATGGTAGCCACTAGCCATATGTGGGTATTTAAACTTAAATCAGCTAAAATTAAATAAAACGATAACTTCAGTTCTTCCATCACACCAGCTTGATATTTCAAGTGCTTGATCTCTATCTGTGAGCAGTAGCACACTGGAAAGCACAAGTGTGGAACATTTCCCTCTTCACAGAACATTCTATTGGATTCTATCCGTATAGGATAGAACAATTAATATTGTTCATGTGCTAACATTATGTTATGTTTCTATAACTATAATTGCCTCTGTCCTTTGCTTTTATGTTGATTTAATATTGAAAAAAACAATGAACAATATTCACATTATTAGATAATATATATACATGTTGCTTTCCAAAGATGTCTTCTAGATATTTCCCTTCCTTGAATGCTTTTGTTTTTCTAGGAGTTTTTAGGGTCCTTCCTTTGTTTCTTGCCTTTAGCATATTATTCCCCCAACAATTCTTCATCATATCAAGTATTCTGGTGATTTGCCTTCTCCCAGAGACCTTCCTCTGGGGCTCTCGATAATTCTGCTTCAATCTAGATTGACGGCTCTTGGGCACGCTGCCCATTTGTCATTTTGGGAATTCCCTTTTCTTCTCTCCTAGGCTACAGCTATTGTTTCCCGTATCCCACATCTTCTCCTTTCTTGGTTTATTTCCTTCTTTTTCTGGAGCACATCCTCAACAAACTTCTTAGGAAAGGATATGTGGGAGGTGAATTTTTAGAAACCTGAAAATCTCTTTACCCCATCACCCTCCCCACTTAATTCATAATTTGTCTGGGCATGGAATTTTAGGGCAAAAGTCAGCTTTTCTCAGACCTTAAAAAGTATTGCACCATGGATTCTTGACAAGGGTTAGCTTTGGCTTCTTTAAGAGGTGACCTGTCTTCCTACAGACAATTTTAGGATAGTCTCCTTACCTTTGTTTCACTGAAGTTTCATAGTAATGTTATCTATGTGTGGGTTTTGATTGTTTTGTTTTTAATTTGTTGTGCTGGTCACTCAGTGAAATCTTTAAATCTGAAGATCAGTATCCATAAGAACTGAAAAATTCTCTCACCTTTTTCCTTTGTTATATTCTGTTTGATAACCATATCAATTTTATTCTGTTTTTATAGAACTCCTAACCTGATTCTTTATGTCTCTGATTTTTTCTTTCATGACTCCAATCTCTGTGCTTTTTTTTTTCTGTTTTCTGAGAGACTACCTCATTTTTCTCTTCTAATCCTTGTAGTGAATTAAAAAAAATCAACGACCATATTTTTAATTTCCAAGAATGTTTCTCATCTTTTTTCCTCTTTTTAAAAATTTCAGATTGATATAAGGGTATACATGATTGAGCTACATTATTTGCATTTGTTAGGTAACATGTAAGTTGTAGTTGAATCCTTCACACAGGAGGTGTGCCATGTACTCCTTTATTGTACCTGTTAGGTGGGAGCTTACTAAGCCCCCTCCTCCCTTCCCCTTCCTTCTTTCTTGAATTTAATCGTGTCTCTTGTGTGGACCTGTATTTGTTCATCTACTAGTTTCAAATTAGTATTGAGTACATGGGATGCTTGCTTTTCTATTCTTGAGATGCTTTACTAAGAAGAATGTTCCTCAACTCCACCTATATATACATGTGGAAACAAATACAAAATATGTAAAGTCTCCATCATTTTTTGTGGCTTAATATTATTCCATGAGATACATATACTACAGTTTATTAATCCATCCATGGGTTGATGGGCACTTGTGTTTTTTTCCATATCTTTGTGATCATGAATCGAACTGTTATAAACATTTGAGTGGAAATGTCCTTATGATAAAATGATTTTATTTTCTTCTGGGTAGATCCTAGTAATGACATTGTAGGATCAAACGAAAGTTCTACTTTTAGGTCTTTGAGGGTTCTCTAGACTTCTTTCCAAAAAGGCTGTATTAGTTTGCAATCCCACCAACAGTGTATAAGTGTTCCCTTCTCTCTGCACTCATGCCAGCATCTGCAGCTTTGGGACTTTGTGATGTAGGCTATTCTCAAGGGGGTTAGGTGATATCTTAGGCAGTTTTGATTTGCATTTCTCTGATGACTAGGGATGATGAGCATTTTTTCATGTGTTTGTTGACTATTCATCTATCTTCTTGAGAGAAGTCTCTGTTCATGCCTCTTGTCCAGTAATTAATTAGGTAGTTTGCTCTTTTCTTGTTGATTTTCTTGAGTTCTTTGTAGATTCTAGTAACATGCAAGTATTTTCTCCCATTCTGTTTATTGTGTCCCTAACTGTGCAGAAGCTTTTGAGTTTGATCAGGTCCAATTTATTTATTTTTGTTGTTGCTGTAATTGTCAATGTGGTCTTCTTCATACAATCTTTCCCCAGGCCAAAATTGTTAAGAGTTTTCCCCCACACTTTCTTTTAGAGTTTTTATAGTTTCATGTCTTAGATTTAAATCTTTTAACCAGGGTGAGTTAATTTTTGTAAGTGGTGAGAGGTGAGGTTCCCATTTCAGCCTCTTTCATGTGACTAACCAGTTCTCCTAGCATCATTTATTAAATAGGGATTCTTTTTCCCCAGGGTATGCTTTTGTTTAATTTATGAAAGATCAGATGGTGATATGAGGTTAGTTTCATTTTTAGGTTCTCTATTCTGTTTCATAGATCTATGTCTCTGTTTTTATACCAATATCATGTTTTTTTGATCGCTATAAACTTGTCGTATAACCTGAAGTCTGGTAACGTGAATCTTCCAGATTTTTTTTTTTCTTTAAGACAGAGTCTCACTTTGTCACCCTCAGTAGAGTGCTCTGGCATCATAGCTCACAGCAACCTCAAACTCTTGGGCTTAAGCAATTCTCTCGCCTCAGCCTCCCTACAGGTCCCTGCCACAACACCTGGCTATCTTTTAGAGACGGGGATCTTGCACCTGCTCAGGCTGGTCTTGAACCTGTGAGCTCAGGCAATCTACCTGCCTTAGCCTCCCAGAGTGTTAGGATTACAGGCATGAGTCACCGTGCCTGGCCAGATTTGTTTTTATTTCTTAGAATTGCATTGGCTATTTGTGTTTTTCTCTGATTCCATATGAAATGAAGGACTATTTTTTCAAGTTCTTCAAAGTATGATGTTGGTATTTTTTTTTTTTTTGGTAGAGACAGAGTCTCACTTTACTGCCCTCGGTAGAGTGCCGTGGTGTCACATGGCTCACAGCAACCTCCAGCTCTTGGGCTTACGTGATTCTCTTGCCTCAGCCTCCCGAGCAGCTGGGACTACAGGCACCCGCCACAACGCCTGGCTATTTTTTTTTTTTGTTGTTGCAGTTTGGCCTGGGCTGGATTTGAACCCGCCACCCTCAGCATATGGGGCCGGCACTCTACTCATTGAGCCACAGGCACTGCCCATAGGGATTGCATTAAATATGTAGATCTGTTTGAGTAGTACAGACATTTTAACAATGTTGATTCTTTCTAGCCATGAGCATACTATGTTCTTCCATTTGGTAAGTCTTCTATTTCTTTTCTCAGGGTTTTGTAATTCTCTCTGTAGAGATCCTTCACCTCCTTTGTTAGGTATATTCCAAGGTATTTCATTTTATTTGAAGCTTCCGTGAAGGGAATTGGGTCTTTCATTTGATTCTCAGCTTGACTGTTATTGGTGTAAATGAAGGCTACTGATTTGTGGACATTAATTTTATATCTTGAAACATTACTATATTTCTTGATCACTTTCAGGAATTTTATGGTTGAGTCCCTGAGGTTTTCTAAGTATAAGATTCTATCATCAGCAAAGAGCAAAAATTTGACCTCCTCTGTCCCCATTTAGATACCCTTCATGTCCTTCTCTTGCTTGAGTGCATTGGCTAGGACTAAGTTGAATAGCTGTGGTGATAGTAGACATCCTTGTCTGGTTTCAGTTCTAAGTGGAAATGCTTTCATTTTTACTCCATTCAGTATGATATTACCTATGGGTTTGTTATAGATGGCTTCTATCAGTTTAGGAAATGTTCTATCTATGCCTATTTTCTTAAGTGTTCTTATCAGAAAAGGATGCTGAATTTTGTCAAATGTTTTTTGTGTGTCTATTGAAGAGGATCATATGGCCTTTGTTTTTGCTTCTATTTATGTGGTGAGTTACGTTTATAGATTTGTATATGTTGAACCAGCCTTGCATCCCTGGAATAAAGCCTACCTGATTGAGATGTACATTTTTAAAAAATGCATATCTGTGCTCTATTTGCTAGGATTTGTATTTAGTATTTTTGTGTTGACATTAATTAATTAATTAATTCTTTTTTTTTGATGGGTTCTTTCCTTGTTTTGGTATCAGGATGATATTTGCTTCATAGAAGGAGTTGGGAGAGTTCCTTCTTTCTCAATGTTTTGGAATAGGTTCTGCAATATAGGTACAAGCTCTTCTTTGAAGGCTTGGTAGAATTCTGGTGTAAAATCCTCTGGTTCAGGACTTTTTTGATGAAAGGTTTTTTATTTTTTGTTGCAATTTTGGTGCTTGATATTGGTCTGTTAAAAGAGTTCTATTTCTAGGGAGGTAGTGTGATTCCAGGTATTGGTCCATTTCCTCCACATTTTTAAATTTTCAAGAAACAGTTTTTTTTTTTTTTTTGGTACAATCAGTGATGATCTTTTGTATGTCTGTGGTATCTGTTGTTATTTCCCCTTTTTTGTTTCAGATTGAGATTACTAGAGATCTTACTTTTCTGTTTGTGGTTAATCAGGACAAAGGTTTATCCATTTTACTTATCTTTTCTTTTCTTTCTTTCTTTCTTTTTTTTTTTTTTAGACATAGTTTCATTCCTTCACCCTGGATAGAGTACTGGCATCATACCTCTAACAACCTCAAACTCTTGGGCTTAAGTAATCCTCTTGCCTCAGCTTCCTGAGTAGTAGGGATTATAGGCACCTGCCACAATGCCCAGCTGGTTTTTCTACTTTTTGTAGAGATAGAGTCTCACTCTTGCTTAGGCTGATCTCCAACTCTTGAGCTCAGGTGATCTACCTACCTTAGCCTCCCAGAGTACTAGAATAACAGGTGTAAGCCACCATACCTGACCTTATTTATCTTTTCGAGGAACCAACTTTTTGTTTTATTAATCCTCCAAATGGTTCTTTTTTTTTCTTTTCTTTTTTATTATTAAATCATAGCTGTGTATATTAATGCAATCATGGGGCACCAGACACTGTCTTTTCTTTTTTTTTTTTTTTTTAGACAGTGTCTCAAGGTGTCACTCTTGGTAGAGTGCCGTGGTGTCATAGCTCATAGCAACCTCCAACTCTTGGCCTAAGGTGAGCCTCTTGCCTCAGTTTTTCTATTTTTAGTAGAGATGGGGTCTTGTTATTTTGCTCAGGCTGGTCTGGAACTCCTGAGCTCAAGTAATCTACCTACTTCAGCCTCCCACAGTGCTAGAATTACACTGAGCCACGGTATGAGCCACCATACTGGGTCCAAATGGTTGTTAATTTCATTTAATTCTGATCTAATTTTGGTTATTTCTTTTCTTCTGCTAGGTATAGGATTGGATTGTTCTTCTTTTTCTTGTTCCTTGAGGTGGCTCATTAGGTTGTTTATGTGCACTCTGTTTTTTGGATATGGGCATCTAATGCAATAAATTTCCCTGTTAGAACTGCTTTTGCAGTTTCCCACAGGTTTGATAGCTTGTGGCTTCATTGTTGTTTTGTTGGAGGAATCAAATGATTTCACAAAAGCTATGAGTTTAAGAACTCAGCATCTGTGACTGAACCAGGTTGCTCAGTCTCATCTCCTCTTGACCCAGATGTTGTTCAGTATAAGTTTGTTTAGTTTCCACATTTCTCATCTTTTGACAGTTGTTTTTCATGAATCTTGTTTGATGGAAGATAGATGATTTTTATTTATCTTCATCTTCTTTTTAAAAATAACATTTGTTGAATTATTGCCTTGTCATCCACCATCCTTTTTTTTTTTTTTTTTTGAGACATAGTCTCACTCTGTTGTCCTGGGTAGAGTGCCATGGCATTATCATAGCTCACAGCAACCTTAGACTCTTGGGCTCAAGCCATCTTCTTGCCTCAGCCTCCCTAGTAGCTTGGACTACAGGTGCCCACCATGATGCCCAGCTAGTTTTTCTATTTTAAATAGAGATGGGGTCTTACTCTTGCTCCGGCTGGTTTCAAACTCATGAGCTCAAGCAATCTACCCACCTCAGCCTCCCAGAGTGCTAGGATTACCGGCATGAGCCACTGTTCCTGGCCTGTTTCTTTATCTTCATTTATCCTTTTTGTCTTCTAGAGCCTCCTCACATATCTGGGGACCTACGGTTGCCATTTCATGTTTAAAAAAGAGGCAGTAAAAGCTGATTGGAGCTCTGAGTAGTGAATACATATGATTGACTAGTGGTTTTCCTTTAAAGGGAACCGGGCAGGATGCTACCTGCTATATCAGACTTTCGAATGTCAGGACAAACTGATCATTTACTGGGGACATCTACATTTCTTAAGAGAAAGACCTTTTCATCATTTTCTGGGAGATAGGCTCCTGGCTGCTGGATATCCTGCAGGTAGGGAGGCAGTCCTCTATGTAATTTATATGCTGTGTGTCCTTGGGGACCAAGTCAGCCTTTCTGACCTTCAATTTTCTCATTTGTAAAATGGGGATGCCAGCAGGGGGTAGCTAAAAGAAGATGAGTTAGCGTATATAAAAGGTCTGGAAGCCTGACTGAGAGTTGTTAGTGGCATGAAATTTTCATGCGCTGCCCTCTACATTCCTTACCATCCCCCCTTTTCTGAATGTCCCCGTCCTTACTGAATCAGTTCCAACACCCGCTTCTTCATGAGCCGGATCATGTCCTGCTGTCCTCCAAGCTCCTCCTGGTACGTGGCGTCTCTCCTCTCAGCCTCCTGTTGTTTCTGTTCCAGCTGTGTCTGTAGCTGGGCTCTCTCTTCCTGACACCTGGACACAGAAGGAAGAGTAAGCTGTGAGGTCAAGAGCTCAGCATCTGTGACTGAGCCAGGCTGGGCATCCCTGGGGGACGCTGGTGGTGCCCCCTGCAGCTCAAGGCCACATACACACAACATATAGCACATGCACAGCATAGCTACACAACACAACACACACAAGATACAATATACACGTAACACATGCAAACAACACACACCCATACAACACAATGTGTATACAATGCACTCATGTACACACGCACGCACACACACACACACACACACACACTGCATGCACCACACACCAAACTGGGCCTGTGTGAGGTCTGATATCTGCAGGCTGACTCCTCACCAACTATTCAGAGAAATGAAAAATGAAAACAAGGCCAAGCCTTGAGTGCTCCTTTAGAGGAGATGAGTTAACGTTTCCATATTTTTCTTTTTAAAAAATTTCCATTTTAAAATGTGATTTTCTTTAAAGGTGTGCCTCTGATCATGGCAGCTGTCTGGAGGGAAGATGGAGGACTGGGGGCCCAGGCCGGATATGCTCTGCTTAGCTGGAAACTATTGTGTGGAAGGGGAGCAGTGTAGGGTTTAGGGTAACTTTTTGCTTTAAAATATTTTTTTTTTTTGTAGCGACAGAGTCTCACTGTACCGCCCTCGGGTAGAGTGCCGAGGCGTCACACGGCTCACAGCAACCTCTACTCTTGGGCTTACGTGATTCTCTTGCCTCAGCCTCCCCAGCAGCTGGGACTACAGGCGCCCGCCACAACGCCCAGCTATTTTTTTGTTGCAGTTTGGCCGGGGCTGGGTTTGAATTGGTTTTGAACCACCCTCGGCATATGGGGCCGGCGCCTTACTCACTGAGCCACAGGCGCCGCACTGCTTTAAAATATTTTAAGAGTTTTAAATATTACATTATCTCTTCAGGTAAAAAAAGTAATATTAAAAATATGGCTTTCCTAAAATTCTGTATCAGTTTTGGCCTTGGAACTTCTGCTCTATTTTTTTCTTTTCTTTTTGTCTTTATTGGTTTTGAAGAAGTTCCAAGACGTCTACTGGACTGGACATAAGCTTTTTACCAATGGTTTAGTTAAGAAGGTGTCATAATGGTGGGCGGGCAATGGCAGGGGTCCCTGTGCTCCAGATGTGTGCATGTGTGTGTGTGCAATTGCCCTGGGGTGTGTGTTTGAGGGGAAAAGGCTTGCTAGAGACTTGACTTGAATCAAGCAATTCATTTTTAAAACATTGCCATTTACACACCACAGGGATAAAAGTTTGGTTGGCCAACACCAGTAGCCACTGCCCTTCCAGAAAAGCCGCTCACTGCAGCCGTAAGAGTGTTTGGCTGCCCAGGCATGGATCAAGGCCATGTTTTTACTCTAAGGAACATTAGGGTTAGGGTTCTAGGAACATTCTAGTCATCAACCTCCTTATTTCTTAGCTGCTGACTTCAATTTTCCTGAACCACTTTCCTTGCCTAGTGATCCTGGGTCCTTATGTGACCACTGGGATGTGTGTGTGTATGTGTGTGTGTGTCTTTGTGGTGGGAGGGAACACTTAGTTAGCACCTACTGTATGTGAGTGACTGTTCAGGTGCCAGGAATAGAGCAGTGCCTAAGGCTCCTGTGGACATTACAGTGAGTTTGGAGCAGTGGTCAAAACAAGTGATAGACTGATAAAATAATTAAACTCAGTGTTATGACAGTGATAAATGAGGGCTTGAGGCAGATCAGAGAAGGTATGCAGGGATGGCTTCTCAGACAAGGTGACATGGAAGCAGACCTAAAAGACGGGAATTCGGACATGTGGAGCCAAGCAGGGCACATGCAAGGGTCTGCCAGATGGAAAGAGCTGGGCTGGTTTGAGGGACTGAAAGAAGACTGTGAATCTGGATGGCCATGTCGGGCAGTGGGGAGTTGGGAAGGCAGAAGAGAAGGGGGAGGGGCAGGGCCCGATCTGTTCTCCAGTGGCACAGGAGGAGTGAACTTTAATCTCAGTGCAATGGGAAGCCACTGGAGTGTTTAGGCAGGGGGTGACAGATACTCCTAGTGCAGGAGGGGACATGGAAGGAATTAGTGTAATGAGCAACTGCTACATGCCAGGCACTGATCCTGGTGCTTTACAGCCTTCTTTACGTCGTGTTCACAACATGTGAGACAGGTGATGTGATTTCTCATTTTCTCAAGAGAGAAAAGTAGAACCTCAGAGAGGGAGTGACACTTGCCCAGGGTCACACTGTTTGAGCAATGGAGGAAGCAGAAACCTGGATGCAGGCCTGTTCAGCTTTTAACTTCTGCTTCCTCACCTCTCCATCCACACAGGGACCCAATCACCAATGATTTCTGGCACCAGTGCCAAGTGGGCAGCAAGTGGGAGAAGAATCCTGACAGCACCTGCAGGCCTCAGAGGAGCTCAGTGCTGCTGTTCATGGGGTGGGGGAGATATAGTGTTGCCTAATGCCCCATCTTGAGGACCTTTGGTTTCCATCAGTCCTAGTCTCTTTTGCTTGGAAGTCTTACCCTGGGGCAGAGGAAACCCACCTGTTGGGACAGATGGCCCCATAGAGCATCAGTTTTGGGAGAAGAAACCTTAGTTATCACATCATCTCATTTTGCAAATTGAGGGCCTGAGGCCCAGTGAGAGGAGGCCACCATCTCAGGTGGCCACAGCCAGACAGCCATGAAATAGATGTTGGAAATAAGTCCCATGTTTCAGTCCAAGTCCATTTCCATAGCACCTCAGGTCTGCCCTGGGTTGGCTACCACATGCCTATAGCTTTAGCCTGGGCCCTGTGTGGGAGCCAGCATTGACTGTTTCCCCTCAGTCTGTCCTCCAAACTACAGCCTGAATGAGCCCTTTGAACACAAGTGTCAGACTGACTCATTTGCTCCACACCTGCCTCAGCCTCGTTTGGTGTGGAGAAGAATTCTAGAGACTCACTCGGCCTTCAGGGCCTCTGGCTACTAGTCTGCCCTTGCTCCCTTGCTCAGCCATTCCTGAAGCATCTGGCCTGCCTGTCTTTGAACCCACATCTCTAGGCCTTTGTCTCTGCTATTCCCATGGCCAGGAGTGCCCCTCCCTAGATATTTGCACAGTCCAGTCTCCCATGTGGCTGGGATTTCTGCTCCTCAGAGCATTCACCTCCTCAGAGCATTTTACCTCCTCATAGAGTCCTTCCTGGACCCCCAAAATCTGAATAAATCCTGTCTTTATCCCTTCACTGGCTTTCTGTTTCTCCACAGCATCTATTACTATCTGACATTGCATTTCTATTTGTTTATCTATTATCTGTCTCCCAGGTCATGTAGAGAAGACCATGCCTATTTTGTTCACAGTTGTACACAGCTCCCCACTCCCCACCATACTCAGGGTCAGACTAGAGGCAAGATAAATGCTGTCAACAGAATGAATGGGCCCTATGGCACTTCTATTCACTGTGGCAAGCTGCTTGTCACCAGCTGAAAGCCTAGGGTCCCTTTTCCTAGAAGTGAGTGTTGTCCTTAGTTCCCTGGATCCCAGGAGTGGAGAGCATGTTCACATTCTGATGCTTCCCAAATCTATCTCCTGCCCAGACTTCCTTCCTGAACCTCACACCCAACGGCTTGCCCAGTTGGGTGGGCAAAGCTAAGATCCCAACAAACCTGCCCTCCCACAGCCTCCCCGGAACAGTTAACAATGACTCAGTGACTCAGTTTCACCCTTGATCAGGTCAAAAACGTGGGTTATTCTTGACTTCTGTCTTTCTCTTACACCAACATCTAACCCTTCAGGAAGCCCTACTTAGGAATTTATCCAAAATCTAATAGTTTCTCCTCCCTTCATTGCCTCCAGCCCAGTCTGAGGCCCCTTCACTCTCCCCTGCACAGAGCCACAGCCTCACTAGGCTCCCTGCATCTAGCTTGCTTATCAGCAGGCTAGCTCCACAGGGCCTTTTAAAATACAAGTCAGTCTGGAACAGGCTGATCTATAGAGATAGAAAGTGGAGTGGAGGTTGCCTATGGCTGGGGATGGAATGAGGGTGACTGCTAATGGGTACAGAGTTTCTCATCGGGTTGATGAAAATGTTCTGAAATTGATTGTGATGATGGATGCACACTACCCTGTGAATATATTAAATATTTGGAATTGATAAATATTTTAAAAGCATATAAATTTATGTGTATATTTGATATTAAAAAAGCCTCAGATCATGTTGCTTCTCTGTTTAGAACTTTTAATGGCACCCATCTTATTACAAGTCAAAACCAAGGTACTTTCCATGATCCACTACCCTTTCCCTAACCTGGCCCCCATTGCCCACCTGACCTTTTTCTACATTCTCTCCCACCTTCACTCCACAGGGAACTGAATGGGCTCCCTGATATTTAAGAACCTGCCATGCCCCTTCCCCACTCTGGGCTTTTGCTCTTGATGGTCCCTCTGACTGGAACATTCTTCAATGGCTCACTCTTCATTTAGTAAAGTCTCAGGTCTTTACTCAAATAACACCTTTTCAAGAAAGGCTTCCCTAGCCTTGCAACCTTATTTAAAATATCACCCGTGAGATCTATTCAGAATAACTGCCAACCAAGAATTCTCTAGGGTGGCGCCTGTGGCTCAGTGGGTAGGGTGCCAGCCCTATGTACTGAGAGTGGCGGGTTCAAACCTGGCCCCCGCCAAATTGCAACAAAAAAATAGCTGGGCATTGTGGTGGGCGCCTGTAGTCCCAGCTACTTGGGAGGCTGAGGCAAGAGAATCGCCTAAGCCCAGGAGTTGGAGGTTGCTGTAAGCTGTGTGATGCCATGGCACTCTACTGAGGGTGATAAAGTGAGACTCTGTCTCCACACACACACACAAAAAAATTCTGTATCTTGCAAAGATAGGTTTCATAAATGAAGGAGAAATAGTCTTTCCCAAATACACCACTAAGGCAGTTTGTCACCACTAGCCCTGCCCTAAAGGAAATGCTTAAAAGTGCTCTACATGTGGAACAGCACAATTGATACCTACCAGTATAAAAACACCTGAAAGTTAAAGCTCATAACTCTTATAAAACAGTAACACGAGGTATCATTCAGTATGTAAATAGAACAGCATCTCACATATCGATACTCAGGCAGTCCCTGAGTTACAAACATCTGACTGACGTATGACTCATACTTATAAACAGGGGCTATTACAGGTAATAGGTAAATGTACCTATTCTAATTTATACATAAATTCAACTTAAGAACAGACCTACACAACCTATTTCATTCATGCTTGTAACCTGGAGGGTAAATGGTCTTTTTATTGTTTCCTTGTGCTATATATAAATAAAACAAAGAAAGTAAATGGTCTTAATGTTCTACTTAAGTGATACAGGTGGGCTGAATTAATGAAAAACACAATCCAAATATATGCTGTCTCCAAGAAACCCATATAAGATGCAAAGATTCTCAGATTTAAGGTAAAGGGATGGAAAAAATATTCCACCCAAATGGACGCCAACAGTGAGCAATAGTAGCTAGTCTCAAATCAAATAAAATAGTCTTTAACAATGGTACAAAAGATGAAGATGGTAATTATATAATGATAAAGGGAGAAATTCAGCAAAAAGATATAATAATCTTATATCACCTGTTGCTGAAGGATGCTTGTGTCAATGATGAAGTTGAGACATAAATCAAATAAAATTTTTTTTGTATTGAACAACATTGATATCACAAGCTTCCTAAATCTATGGGATACAGAAAAAGCAGTGCTAAGGGGGAAGTTCATAACCTTAAATGCTTACGTCAAAATGACAAAAAGATTGGGCAGTGCCCATAGCTCAGTGGTGCCGCCCACATACACCCAGGCTAGTGAGTTTGAATCCAGCCTGGACCAGCTAAACAACAATGACAACTGCAGCAAAAAAATAGCTGGGCATTGTAGTGAGCGCCTGTAGTTCCAGCTACTTGGGAGGCTGAGACAAGAGAATCACCTATGCCGAAGTGTTCGAGGTTGCTGTGAGCTGTGATGTCATAGCCCTTTACCGAGGGCGACATAGTGAGACTCTGTCTCAAAAAAAAAAAATGACAAAAGATTACAAATTAATGATCTAATGTCACCTCGAGGAACTAGAAAAAGAAGAACAAACTAAACCCAAAGCTAGCAGAATGCAGGAAATAACAAAGCTCAGAGTATAACTAAATGAAACAAACTCCTACCCCATAAATTACAAAGAATCAAGAAAACAAAAAGTAGGTTCTTTGAAAAGATAAACAAAAGCAATAGACCACTAGCTAAGTTAATCAGAAAAAGGACTCAAATAAGCTCAATAAGAAATGAAAAAGAAAACTTTATAGCTGATACCACAGAAATGCAAAATATCACTTGTGACTACTATAAAAACTTCTTTGCACCCAAACTAGAAAATATAGAGGAAATGTATGAATTTGTGTAAATGCACAAGGTTCTGAGCTTGAATCAGGAAGAATAAGAAATCTTGAACAGATTAATAATGAGTAGCAAGATCAAACGAGCAATAAAAAAATCTCCCCTCCAAAAAAAGCTCAAGACCAGATAGATTCACAGATGAATTCTACCAGACATACAAAGAACTGGCACCTATTGTACCAAAGCTGTTCCACAACATCAAGAGGGGGGAATCTTCCCAACTCATTTTACAATGCCAATACCATCCTGATAGCAAAGCCAGGAAAGGACACAACAAAGAAAAAAAACTACATGCCAATATCCCTCATGAACATAGACGCAAAAATCCTCCACAAAACACAAGTAAACTGAATCGAATAGCACATTAAAAGGTAATTCAACATGATCAAGTGGATTTCATCCCAGGGATGCAAGGAAGATTCATCATATTCAAATAAATAAAGAAAACATAGAAAACATGGAGTTCTACTCAGACATACAAAGGAATGAAACAATGTCTTTTGCAGCAATTTGAAAGGGACTGGAGACCATTATCTGAAGTGAAGTATTTCAGGAATTGAAAAACAAACACCACATGTTCTCACTTATAAGTGGGAGCTAAAGGATGGTTACACATGGTCATAAGATGATGAAATGTCCATTGTAAACTAAGAAGGGGTGAGAGATAAAAATCTATCTATTAATTACAATGTATAGTATTCTGTGAAGGGTGTACTGAAAGCCCTGACTTTCAGCATGATAAAATTTATCCATGTAACAAAAAGACATTTGTTTCTCCCCAATTAAAAAAAAATTGACAAATAGTTTTATATAAGACTAAAAAGTTTCTGCCCAGCAAAGGAAACAATCAACATTGTGAAGTGACAATCTGTAGAACAGGACCATACATCCAACAAGGGATTAATATCCCGAATATACAAGGAACTCAACAACAACAACAACAAAAACAAAACAAACAAACAAAAAAAAACCACAAGCGAATAATCCCATTAAGAAATGGACAAAAGATTGGAATAGGTATTTCTCAAAAACAAAAGAAAGACATATAAATGGCTAACAGGTATATGAAAAGATGCTCAATGCCACTAATCATCAGAGAAATGCAAATCAAAACTACAATAGAATGACATATCAACCCACCCCAGGTAGCAGGGCTACTATCAAAAAGGCAAAAGAGGGTGGCACCTGTGGTTCAGTGAGTAGGGTGCCGGCCCCATATGCCAAGGGTGGTGGGTTCAAACCCAGCCCCCGCCAAACTGCAATCACACCCAGCCCCCGCCAAACTGCAACAAAAAAATAGCCGGGCGTTGTGGCGGGCGCCTATAATCCCAGCTGCTTGGGAGGCTGAGGCAAGAGAATCGCTTAAGCCCAAGAGTTAGAGGTTGCTGTGAGCCGTGTGACGTCATGGCTCTCTACCCAAGGGCGGTACAGTGAGACTCTGTCTCTACAAAAAAAAAAAGGCAAAAGAATTACAAATGCTAGGAGGGTGCAGATAAAAAAGTACTCTTAGGTATCATTGGTAGGAATGTAAATTAGAACATGTATTATGGAAAAGAGTATGGAGGCTTCTCAAAAAACTACAAGTGAAACTCCTACTACTGGGCATTTATCCATATGACAGTAAGTCAGCATATTGAGGAGACATCTGCACTCCCAAGTTTATTGCAGCACCATTCACAATAGCCAAGATATGGAATTAACTTAAATATCCATATATCAATAGATAGATGAATTTTAAAAATATGGCATGCATACACAATGGAATAAAAAAGGACAAAATCCTGTCATTTGTTCCAACATGGATGACCTGGAGGACATTAAGTTAAGTGAAACAACTCAGCCACAGAAAGCTATATATCACATGCTCTCACTCATCCGTGGTAGGTAAAAAAAGTTCTTCTTCTAAAAGTAGAGAGTAGAATCGTGGTTATTAGAGGCTGGGAGATTTGGTGGGGCAGAGGATAAGGGAGAGGTTGGTTAATGGTTACAAAGTCACAGCCACGGAGGATAAATCTAGTGCTCTATTGCACTGTAAGGTGACTATAGTGAACAATAACTTAACGTATATTTTTAAGAAGCTAGAGTATTTTGAATGTTCCCAACACAAAGAAACGATAAATCTTTGAGGTGACAAATATGCTTATTACCCTGATCATTCCACATTGTATACATGTATTGGAATATCACTCTATATAATTATGTGATGACTAAAAATAAAAGAAAAAAATCACTCCTAGTACACTCATTCCTTCCCTAGTTTGTCTTCTCCTTGGAACTTATCCCAGTGTGACATTCTGTGTATTTCACTCATTTATCATATTTATTGGCTGCCACCTTCATAAGAATGTAAGCTCCACGAGGGCAGGAGTTTTGTCTGTTTTATCCATGAGCATATTTCCTATACCAGAATAGGCCTGGCTCAGAGTGGCTGCTTTGAGTGTTTGTGGAATGACAACTGACAGGTGGCAGGAGGACAGCAGTCAGTGAGACAGGGCCCCCATTGCAGGGAGCAGCAGGGCTAGGGCATCTTTCTGCAGCCTCCAGTCTGTCTGGATCCCCCAGAAGGTTCATGAGTGGCCAAAGCCCCTATGATCCTCCAGGGGGTGAGTCATCACAATATTTGCTGAACACACGCTGCTGAGTATAGGGCGGGAGGAGCCCTTGGGTCTTTTCTTGTTGGTTTCTGGGCTCCTGGGCCTTGCTCGCCCTGGTAAGCAAGCAGTCAATAGACTTCCCAGTGATTCAGACTGAATCACAGCTTCTCAGGCTCTGTGGGGGTTGGATGGTTTCTCTCTGGCTTAATAGTGCAGGTGTCAACTATAGGGGTGAGAGAGACAGAGGCAGGCAGGCAACCCAAGGCACTCAGAGAGGGACACAGAGAGGAGAGTCAGAGGGGCACAAGGGAGAGAGACAGAGAGGTTGAATCAGGCCAAGGAAGATGTTTGGATAGAGGAGATATTTTATAAAATAAATTGTGAAAGAGGGGTGGTGCCTGTGGCTCAAAGGGGTAGGGCACTGGCCCCATATGCCGGAGGTGGCGGGTTCAAACCCAGCCCTGGCCATAAACTGCAAAAAAAAAAAAAAAAAAAACAAAAGAACAAAATAAATTGTGAAAGAGAAACTGAGAGACTGAGGTAGAAAGGTAGAGACAGATGATGCTTTTGCTCTGGGCCCTTGAGGTCAATGTGATGAGGGAAAATGAAGATACTGGATGGAGAGAGACACAGAGGGAAAGGAAGAGAGACGCTGAGATATAGAGACCCCAAATAATAGCTGAGTAGTAGTATCTGGGCCCCCTGGCTCTGGAGTCAGCTGCAAGGATTGAATTTCAGTTCCTCTGCTAGGCCGCTGACATTTGGTGAATTGGGTACCATCGTTGAGCCTCAGTCTCCTTGTCTATAAAATGGGGGTTCTTATGGAACCTATCTCATAAAGTTGTTTGGCAGAAGCTTCTAATACAACAGTTCCCTGGACACAGTAAGTGCTCAGTAAATGGCGTCTCTGCTTAGGATCATCAGGAGGGTGAGAAGTTGTATCATAGGCAACAAGAAGGGAGAGACAAACCTAGTAAAAAAGGGAGATGGAAAGAGATGAGTGAGGAGCATGGTGGGGTGGGGGGCAGAGCAGTTTGAGAGGATAGAAAAGGGGCACAGAGAAGATTGCAGAGGGAGGCAGAAGTGCGTTATGGAAGGAAGAAGGTCAGGAGGTGGGATGCTCCTGGGGCCACTGGGTGGGGGGTGGTGAGGGAGGGGCTGGCAAAGGAGAGGGATGGGCGGAGTCCCTGTAATCAGGGTCAATGCCCTGCATGCCTCAGCTGCCCAGAGTGTGGCAGCACCTGGAGCGGGAGGTGCTTTAAAGACCCTGAAGCCTCCACCTTTACTGACAGCTGGAGCTCGGGAGCCCCACTGCAAGTGCCCACTGTTGGCAGTTGCCAAGGTTACCTGCGGAGCTGCTTCCGAAGTGCCTGCAGCTCCTGCTCCTCCTCGCTCAGCAGCTGCTCCTGGCGCTCGGCCTGCTCCCTGGCCTTCTGAAGCTCATGCCTGAGGCTCTGGAGGTGAAGGAGAGAAGTGGGAGCTGAGGGAAGAAGACAGGAGGCCCTCAGGCCTGGGGGTGATCTGATGAACTTCCCCATGAGACCCCAGGCCCTGCTCTGGGGTGGAGGGTAGGATCCAGGTTGGGGCTGGGATGCCCAGCTCTGTCCTACGCCCTGCCCCAGGGGAACCTGGGGCAGCCATTTCTTTCTTCACTGTAGGACTGAGTTACAAAGCTCCAGGACCTGGAAGCCTGGCTAAGGAGGAAACTGAAGAAAGCTCAGTAACAATCTTGGGTGACCTGGAGAAGCATCTGCAACAAGAGCAAGTAGGCGGGGTCCGCAACCATGAACTTGGATTTTAGGAAAAGATCTGCCATAAACAAGGAATATGGACCTTGAGAACAAGTGACTGCCTTGAAGAACTGTTGGGAGGGGATCCTAAACTCAAATGCCTGCAGGGGCAGGGCCTAGAGTGAGGCAATAGGGAGAGGTGGGGACTGTGCAGAACTGAAGAATGGCAAGGCTTTCAAAAGTCCTCTCCAAATAATAATCCTGTATTGGCCAATAAAAATTGATCTGTGGGCTGGAATGGCCCCTGGGCTACCAATGGAGCCCTCCATCTGTGGGCCAGGTCAAAGGAGGGGATTAGACAGAAGTACAGAGGTATCTGTGTCTCCGTCAGGTACAGAGCTCAACTGCTCACCTTGACCACGTCCTGCAGGGGCACTTCAGCTTGCTCCTCCCTCCTGACCACACTGGCCATACCCATGTACTTCTGTGGCTTCTCTGTTGTGGGGGAGCCTTCCTGTGTTCCCAGGCTCTGAAAGAACAAGGACTCCCCCAGAGCTCTCGGCCCCGCCCGTTCTTGTCTGATGCCTGGTGTTGCTTCCTCGGTTGCCCCTCTGGGGATGGAGACCAGCAGCTTCTGGACATGACCCCACTCTGATCCTCTTTCATGAGTCCCCTCTGTGGTTCTCTGACCCTTTGCAGCTGGCAGAAGCCCTCTGCCCTCAGCCTCCCTCCCTATCACCTGCCTCCGAGGCCCCTTAGCGCCCTGCCCCTGGGTGCTGGGTGTGGAGCTCTCCAGGAAGATTTCAATCCATGGGGCTCCCTCCTGGTCTGGTTCCTCCCCCTCTGTATCCCCCATGCTCTGGGAGGATTCTAGGCTCCTGGAGTCTTCTTTCTTCTTTTCCAAAAAGCAGGGAAGATGCCTTTGTTGCTGGGACTCAGGGAATTTAACCAACTGGTGTCCCCTGGGTGCATCTTGCAGACAGCTGGCTTGACTGGTGTGTGGCTCATCTAGCTGGACTTCTGTGAGACCTTCATATGCAGCTGGGATCTGGAGAGAAGACCCCAAACCTGTCATGCCTGTAGTACCAATTCCTTGACCTGCTGCACAGGAGAGGCCGTAACTTTACCCTAACAGGTTTGGTGATTATGTGGATTCCTGGACTTCCTCACTGGAAATTTTTGATTTATCAGACCAGAAATCTGAATCTGAGGCTCTGGAGGTGAAGGAGGGAAGGGGACTCTGAGGGGGAAAGACAGAGATGCCCGGGCCTGGCACTGAGCTGACCAACATCCCTATGAGACCCCAGCCTTCCTTCAGCCTCCACCCTAGCCAGCTTAGATCTGGTGAGGTCAGCAGTGTGTCTTAATGTCTTCTCCTCCATTGCCCCAGGACTTGTTCTTCTCCTGTTCCTGGGTCTTCTGCATTGATTTGGCTTCCCCTAAGTTCCTCCACCTCTTTCCTTTAATCCTTCTTCCTGAATTTGACTTTGTGTTTCAGTTTTCTCACCCACAAAAGGGGAATAATAATAGCTGATATGCAGAGTTGTGATAAAAGCTGAAAAGGACTGAGGCCCAGCTAAGAATGACCTCTTTCAAGAGGCCTCTGTCCCCCTTTTCCATGTCTGTACCACTGTACTCAACATGTATTCCAATGTGTTCCTTTAGGGTCTGTCTCCATAAAGACACCTTGAACTCCTACGGGTCAGAGTCCTGATAGTATCTCTATCTGGTGCCTAGAAGCTGATTGGGGGTGCAAACTGTGCTTATGGAAAGATGATAACAACAATGAAGGTGACCACAGCCTGGCTTGTTGTGAGCACGTAGCCAGGAGCCTTCCTGTGTACTTTCCGTGAGTTGTCTCACTTACCCTAACAATCACCCTATGAGGCAGGACAAGCAACTTGCCCAAAGACCATGGTTAGCAAAAAGTGAAGCTGAGCTTTGAACCAGGCAATCTGGCCTTTGAGTCGTTCCCTGGACTGAACTAGACATTAGGCAGTTGTCCCATGCAGGGGACTCAGCAGGTGGTCTTGCTGGTCTGTTTCTTTTAAGCTTGCAGTTACCCACCGCAGCTCCTCTTCCTCCCTGGGCCCAGTGGCTTTCACCAATGGTGCTAGTGTTCTCTTTCTTCTCAGATATCCCCACCTAGGAATAGGAACCCTCTCCTCCTCTGTGGCTCAGCAGTCCACTCATCCACTGGCCTCAGGCTCTCTATTCAGTTGGGTCAGGGATCTCTGTCTACTCAGAGAGGGAAACCCAGTTACTGCTCAACTTGGGAATTCCCCAAAGATGGGAAGAGGTAACTCAGCGTGAAGTGGGGGTGGGGTGGGGCACAGGCACCTCCTTTGGGGCATCTTTGCTTTTCCTGGGTCTTCTTCCCTGGATCTGGCTGGAATTGGAACAGTGCGATCTGAAAGTAGAAGAGCCTCTCTTCAGAGATAGGGTTGGTCCTCAGATGGAGGGCATACCATCTTTCTACCCACACCTTCATCCCAGCACCCTTTCTGCCTTGTTGCCCACCAGCCCTCATGCATCCCACCCTCCATTTATACATACATCCCATCCCAACATCACACCTTCCATGTATCCTTCCAGCCCTTTCCCTTAACTGCCCACCAAATCTTCAATGAGTATTCTAGGCAGCATCATGGGATGGCATGAGATCACAATGAGAACATGCAAGGCTAGGGAGGTGGAGGTTCCAGGGTCAAGGAACAAGAAGAGAGGCAGAGATGGATGGGTCTGGAGTTTGAGAGCTTAGTGCTTGCCTGGGTTGTGTGTTAGTCATGGGATTGGGTGTTGAAAAGAGCCTTCCCTCTTTGCTGCACCCACTCACTCTGAGAACATGGGCCAAGCCTCATCCAGATCTTGCCGCTGCAGGTCCAAGTTGAAGGCCATGCCATTGAGAGTATAGAGAGAGTCCAGGAAGTCTTCCTGGAGTTCTGTGTACAATAGAGGGCTCCGGGGGCCATACCATTCCCTGTATTAACAGTGATCAGTACCCTTGGCCTTTGACCCTGGTGCTATCGCCACACCCAATTTCACAGAATCAGTCCACTGTACACTGCAATGGGACTGTTCCCCAGGTAGACTTGTGGCCCTTTGAAAGCAGGAGGTCCGAGCACCATGATGCTACCAGGTCTCTTGGGTTCTAACCTCCCAACTGCCCTTTCTTCAAGACTCTTGTTTTAATTTTCCTGGACATTAAATCACCCATCTGGGATAAGGAAGGGTTCTTTCATGCAGTAGGGAAAGTGGGCCTAGAAGGTCTCTGTGGGAGGATGCCCCAGAAGCCCCACCTGGTGAGCTCTGGGTTCAAGAGGCAGAGCTGCAGGGCCTCAGCTAGCTGTCCGTGGACCAGGCAGAAGCGGATGAAGGCACGGCCTTTCCCCAGAGGAGTCTTCAACTGCAGAATGGACAAGGGCAAAGCAGGGGGCAGTGTTGGGATGGGGAAACTCAATGCCGAGAAGGAGGAGCCGGGAACTGGCAGTTGATGAGAAGGGCATTGAATGACCTGAAGGCTACAGGAGGAAAGGAGTGGCAGGAGGGGTGCTGAAGGCAGTGCTAAGGGAGATGGGGTCTTGGTGAAGGGTCCATGGTCAGTGGAGCAGGGATGGGTGGGAAAGGGACCTCAGGCAGCCTTGTGCCCTCCTCCCCCAGACATTCTTATCAAAGGTTGGTAGCAGGGTTCCTTCATGCTTCCAAGCCCTGGGAGAGAGTGGCAGGATGAACACTGGCCTTGGATACCTTGTCCTGTGAGTGGATGAAGCGGGCTGCCTCTGTATCTCTCTGCTGCTGCCGCAGGGCAGTACAAAGAAAGTCCCAGTAATCCTTCCGAGGCCCCAGGAAGCTCTTCTGCTCTTTCTGGTCAAACTGGGACCAAAATGAGAAAAAGAAAAGTATAGAAATGCTTCCCCTACCTCACCTTCCAGCACACTGGGTGGGCATGCAGTAGAGGAAAAGGTGCTGGCTCTGTCCTCACTGGCTGTGTGACCAGAAGCAAGCTGCTTGACATCTCTGAGCCTCAGTGCTCTTCTCCTTCCTTCAGAGACTTAGCCAGCACTTACTATGAACTAGGCTTTCATCTAAGCCCTGGGGATATGGCAATGAACAAACTGATCTCACAAAGCTCTCATCCTGGTAGGGGAGTTAGACAATAATCAAAGTAAGTAAGTAAACCATAGTGTATATTAGATAGTGTTGACTATCTAATAGAGCCAGAAGGCAAAGAGAAAGGGCATAAATGTGAGCCTGGTGGTGTGTGTGTTGAAGATTTAGATCAGGACCTGAAGGAAATGAGAAACTGCCATAAAATTCCATGGGAGGAGCTTTCAAGGCAGAGGAAACAGCAAGTGCAGAGGCCCTGGGGTCGGAGCACGCCTGCTGTGGTCTAAGATGATCATGGAGGCCAGGGCAGCTGGAGTGCAGTAGGTGAGCAGACTGGCCAGAGGTGATGTCAGAGAAGGGAGAAGGGGTGTGTGTGTGTGTGTATACTGTGGTCAAGACACAAAGGGGAGGAGAGTGAGGATTTATATGCTCAGGAGCATATTAAGGTGTAGCCAGACACATAGTAGGTGCTCAGCAAAGGCTAGTGGAAGTTATGATTGGGACTCTAGCCCCAAGAAAGGCCAGTCGTAGGACATCCAGGCATCTGAAGCTTTAGTGTTCAGACCAGGGTGGCTGCTCCAAGCTCCTGGTCCTGTCTGACCCCAGCTTTGCCCCAACTCACTTCCCAGGCTACAGTGGCAGGCCCCAAGAGTGAGCTTACATGTGAGGGAGGAGAGAGAGATGAGTCAGTGCAGAGTAAAAAAGGGAGACAGGGCTCCTCCCTCAGTCTCTGGCAAAGACCTCCCAATCCTCTGGTTCTGAGCAGGACAGGGTCCCACCTGCAGCAGCAGCTCCAGGCAGCCGCACAGTCTGTGCAGTTCGGCACAGGCATCGGTCACTGGCTCCTGCCTGTCCCTGTAGCACTGGAGGATGGCAGAGACAGCAGCTACAGAAAGGAGAGTGGACATCAGACATCAGGTAGCAAGGATTCTGGTCAACAGAATCCCAAGTCCCCACACTTCCCCTGCAGCTCAGTCCTGGAAAATCTCTCAGGACACACTCACCTTTAAGGTCCTTGGTGACCTTGAGCATGACCCCCTCTTCTGACATGGGTACTTGGAAATGGTGCAATTCCTTGTGACTTGCAAGAGTGGTCCAGAAGGACTCGGGGCTCAGCTGTCCAATTCTCTCCTTATCCAAAGGAGGAATCAGAGCCTGGAGAGGGCACATGACTTATCCAGGGTCACACAGAGAGTTAGCTGGTGGGGTGAAGAAGCCCAGCTCTTCCTTGTGGGCCTGTATGATGAGGATGTTGTGGCTGCCCCTAAATGAGTAGGCCTTGGGTACCAGGCACTGTGCTAATTGCTTGACATCCTTGTCCCACTCAACACCCACAATAACCCTGAGAGGGTTTACCACCATTATAGGCAAGGAGACTGGGGCACAGAGAGGGTAAGTCATTGATCCATCATCACAGAGCTTTCTAGATTTGATCTGAGGTTCGTGTGCACACAGGGTCCAGGTTCTGGACCCTGACTTGATGTGAGGAGCCCCTGGGTGTCCCTGCTATGTGAATACCGGGCTAAAGGAATGTCATCTCCCGACCCCATGGAGAGCCCTCAGCTGTTCCAGCGGTCATCCTCCTTGAGTGAGACACACATTCATCCTTTCCTGGGCCCCAGCTCAGTGGAAAACGTGTCTCAAAGGAGGAGAGGGAAGTGGAAGCAGAGGAGGGCCCCGGGCTGGGACTGAGCCGGGCACTGGGCATGTGAGGGGAGCAGGGCACCTGGTGTCCATCCCGCCACTCTCTCCCGGGGGACTCTCAGCCTGGTCTCCTCTCAGCATGCCTTGGGCCCAGAGAGGGACATTGTGGTGCTTGAGGGCTCTGGGCTTATTCTGAGATGCTGGAGTCCAGACTGGGCATGCAGTGAAAAACCCAGTGACTTGTCCCCCAGGCTGTGGTTACCAGCATTTGGGGTACAGGAGGTAGTGCTGCAGCAGGGGACACCATGGAGGGGAAGGGAGGGGGACATGAGAGTAAATGAGGGATGATGAGTGGGGGTGGGGCTAAGAGAGGACAGGGTCAGGAGTCAAGAGACTTGGGTCTCCATCCTGGCCTCACTACTCACTAGGAGATATAGGGCAGGTCACTTACCTTCCTTGGGCCTCAGTTTCCCCATCTGTAGACCAAGAGGTTAGACTAAGAGTCTCTGCAGCCCCTTTCAGCCGAGATCCTTGATGAAATCCATAATGACGTGAAGGCCCCCCTCCTCTCCCTGACCTCTATCCCAGGCTCCTGGAGACACTCCCCTTTCCCAGTCTGCACTAGGACCCATGGTTCTCCCCGCTACTCACCTGGGAGGGGCTGGCTGGGGCATGGAGAGGGCCCTCTGCAGCCTGAGCCTGGCCCTGGTGACTGTGGCCCTGCAAAGCATTTCCCAGGGTTTGCTGCCTGGGAAGTGACTCAGGCCCAGCCCAGGCCCTGGAGGGGTAACCAGGCTCTGTGTGAGAGGGGGAGGGGCAGAAGCTGCTGTCATAGATAAGTGGCAGAGGCAGGATCCAGGGCACTGGGGCAGACTGACCTGAGGTCAGGTCACTTTTTGGCCACACAGGGACTCATTCCAGGTGGCAGTAGGAATCTGTGCTGCTAAAGTTTCCTTTCCCTTTTCATTCCTGGTCTGTGCTTCTTCTTTGTGGCCACCAGGTGGCAGGAGGAGGCTGTGCTATTGTCCCCACTGCACTTCAAAGGTTATCTTTTCTGTCACTGGAGGGTGGTGCAGATTGGGAGGGGAGGACAAGGGTCCCACACGTGTCTTCCTCCCACTTCACATCAGTGTGCTGAGGGGTCCCCATGCGTTCTTGTCACCAGTGCCATCGTCCCAGTCCTGGTTTCTATTCCCAAAAGATGGAAGTGAGAGGAGCAGTGAGGTGCTGTGTGCAGTAAGGGGCCAGCAGGGTTGCACGTCAAGGGTCCCGTCTCCTTGAGGTTGGGGGTCTTTCCATGGTAGGTCCTTATTTCTCTGGTGGTGGGGATGCCCAGGTACTAGTTCTGGGGTCAGAGAGCAGAGGAGCTGGTTCCTGGGAGGAAAGTTCTTTTTACAACTCCCGGGGACCACACGCAGACACTGGCACAAACCACGCCCAAGCCTGTCTGCCCTCTGCCTCCCTCCCCAGCCTGTCTTTCTCCTGTCGGAGGCTCCCTCTCCTATCTGTGTTTCTGTGTCTTTTTCTCCCCATCTCTGACTCTCCATGATTCTCTCACCTTATCTGCTCCCTTCCACTCTTGTGGCACCCTTGGTCTCCTACTTGCCCTGCCAACTCAGAATCTGCTGTCACCTCCCACAACCCTGTGCCCTGGGGTCTTCCTTTGTCATTTGCTATGTCTCTCAAGTGTCACAGTCCTCTCTGGGCCCAGCACTGTCCTGCTTTTGGCAGTGAGGGCAGAGGAAGTGCAGAGTCCAGGCTGGGCTGGGTTGGGGGCATTGCTGCCTCCTCAGATTTCCAGGTGGCTACTCAGAGCAGTCCCCACGTCTGGGGGCAGGCTGCTTCCTAGGCTCCCTGGTCCCCACCCCTGGCCTGCAGGGTCCCCAGACCAATGGTCTTTATTATAGCTTGATGTATTTCCAAGCGCTGGCTTCTAGGCCTTTCTTGAGCCTCCATCCCCTGGGGAGTCCCTCAGTCATGGTGACAGCCAGGATGGGAGTCTGAGTATTCAGGCCATACGGAGAGCAGCCAACCACTGCTTCAGGTAGTGTGCTGCAGGAGGACAGCTCTGCTGGGGAGAGGGTGGCTGGCAGCACAGCCCACCTGACACAGGTGAGGAGCCAGATCATAAAGTGCAGGTCAGTGACTGGGAAGGGGGCTGCAAGGCTGGCTGCCCCAGGAAGAGGGTGGACCAGGCCAGGACCAGGTGAAGGGCTTCCAGTTAGGCTGAGATCTCAGCTGGTTCCTGTATGCTTGGGAGGAGGGTGATAATGAGGCCTAACCTTAGAAGGGCAGATAGCTCAGGTGAGGTTAGGAGTCACTTGAGACAGGGAAGTCAGGGATGGCTGGGGCACAGCAGGTAAAGGGTTCAATTTCCCCTGAGGTGCTCCATGGGCAGCTGTGCTGTGCCTTGACCAAGGAGGGCTCTAGGCCAGGCACAGGATGTGGAGACACACACATACACACATAGACACATGGGGACTCCTAGGAAGGGGGGACAAATATAGAGGGGACAAGGGTGTTACTTTGTCCCCCTACCTAGCCTTGGAAGCTCAATCTGAACAAAAAGTTTAACAAAGGGCCCCTGGCTTACAGATGGGGAGATAAGTGGGGGAGTAAGAGGGGCACAGGGGGAGACCCCAGAGCTGCAACTGCCCAGTCAGTAGGTCTGGGAAACAAGATGGGGGCTGTTCTCACAGCCCAGAGGCTGCTAAAGAGCTTAGGGGGAAGGTCAGCCCTGGGGGAGGGGCAGGGAAATGGGACTCCTATTCTCAGGGGCTGGGGGGACAGCTGGGGTCAGAAATGCCAGCCCACAGGAGGCTCCTGAGGGAGAGGGAGCTTGACATCCTTGCCCATCCCACCCCCCCAGTCACCTGTTCCTCAGAGGGCTGGTACCTTCAGGGATACAGGCCCTGGAGAAGGGCTGCTGACTAGTCCACCAAGATGATGACCTGTGGCTTCCAAGGGACCATTGAGAACAAGAGGAACCCTCCCACTAAAAGGTGCAAACTCAGGGGCTTCATCAAGAGAAGAGGGGAGATGGGGAGAGGCCAAGTGCAGAGGGCTGGGAGTCACATTTGCCTCTGCACCAACGGAGGCCTGGCTCACATCTGCCTCTGCACCAACAGTGGGAAGACTGTGGCAAGCCCCCCACCTGGGCTTCAGCCTCCTCATCTGTGAACAGAGTAATTATGCCTGCTCAGGTCACTTTTTAGGGCTGTGTGAGCCTGGTGTGAGGCTCTTTCCAAGGCATTGATTATCATCATTGTGAACTGATTCTGACCTGCCTGCCAGGTCAGAGATCCCTAGCTCAGGGCTCTCCCCAACTCCCAGATCTCTTCTTCTCTCCTCTCCTCTCCTCTCCTCTCCCTTCCTTTCTTTTTTTTTTTTTTTTTTCAGACAGAGTCTCAAGCTGTTGCCCTGGAGTAGAGTGCTGTGGCGTCATAGCTCACAGCAACCTCAAACTCCTGGGCCCAAGCAATTCTCTTGCCTCAGCCTCCCAAGTAGCTGGGACTACTACAGGCACCCACCACAATGCCTGGCTTTTTTTTTTTTTTTTTTTGGTGTTGCTGTTGTTGTCATTGTTTTTTTTTTTCTCCTTTTTTTTTATTGTTAAATCATAGCTGTGTACATTAGTGCAATCAAGGGGTACAACGTGCTGGTTTCATATACAATCTGAAATATTCTCATCAAACTGTTCAACGTAGCCTTCATGGCATTTTCTTAGTTACTGTATGTAGGCATTTGTATTCTGCATTTAGTAAGTTTCACGTGTACCCATTCTAAGATGCACTGTAGGTGTGGCCCCACTGATTACCCTCCCTCCACCCTAACCTCCTCCCTCCCTTCCCCTTCCTTGGCCCTTTCCCCATAGTCTTGTGCTATAGTTGGGTTATAGCCTTCATGTGAAAGCTATAATTTAGCTTCATAGTAGAGCTGAGTACATTGGATACCTTTTCTTCCATTCCTGAGATACTTTGCTAAGAAGAATATGTTCTAGCTCCATCCATGTAACATGAAAGAGGTAAAGTCTCCATCTTTCTTTAAGGCTATATAATATTCCATGGTATACATGTACCACAATTTGCTAGTCCATTCGTGGGTCGATGGGCACTTGGGCTTCTTCCATGACTTAGCAATTATGAATTGGGCTGCAATAAACATTCTGGTACAGACCTCTTTGTTGTATTGTGATTTTTGGTCTTCTGGGTACAAACCTAGTAAAGGAATTATAGGATCAAATGGCAGGTCTATTTTTAGGTCTCTAAGTATTCTCCAAACATCCTTCCAGAAGGGACGTATTAGTGGGCATTCCCACCAGCAGTGTAGAAGTGTGCCCTTTTCTCCACATTCCTGCCAACATCTCTGGTTTTGGGATTTTGTTATGTGGGCTACTCTTACTGGGGTTAGGTGATATCTCAAGGTAGTTTTGATTTGCATTTCTCTGATGATTAAGGATGATGAGCTTTTTTTCATGTGTTTGTAGATTGTGCATCTGTCTTCTTTGGAGAAGTTTCTCTTCAAGTCCCTTGCCCACCCTGAGATGGGGTCATGTGTTCTTTTCTTGCTAATACGTTTGAGTTCTCTGTGGATTCTAGTTATTTAACCTTTATCGGAGGTATAACCTGCAAATATTTTCTCCCATTCTAAGGGCTGTCTGCTTGCTTTACTTACTATGTTCTTGGCTGTGCAGAAACTTTTTAGTTTGATCAGGTCCCAGTAGTGTATTTTTGATACTGCTTCAATTGCCTGGGGAGTCCTCCTCATAAAATATTCACCCAGGCCGATTCCTTCAAGAGTTTTCCCTGCACTTTCTTCAAGTATTTTTATAGTTTCATGTCTTAAGTTTAAATCTTTTATCCAGTGAGAATCTATCTTAGTTAATGGTGAAAGGTGTGGGTCCAGTTTCAATCTTCTACAGGTTGCCAGCCAGTTCACCCAGCACCATTTGTTAAATAGGGAATCTTTTCCCCACTGAATGTTTTTAATTGGCTGGTCAAAGATCAAATAATGGTAAGTAGCTGGATTCATCTCTTGGTTCTCTATTCTGTTCCATACATCTACTTCTCTGTTTTTGTGCCAGTACCAGGCTGTTTTGATCACTATCGATTTATAGTACAGTCTCAGCTCTGGTAGCGTGATTCCTCCTGCTTTGTTTTTATTGCTGAGTAATGTTTTGGCTATTCGAGTTTTTTTCTGATTCCATATAAAATGAAGTATTATTTTTTCAAGATCTTTAAAATATGACAATGGAGCTTTAATAGAAATTCCATTAAAATTGTATATTGCTTTGGGTAGTATGGACATTTTAACAATGTTGATTCTTCCCAGCCATGAACATGGTATGTTTTTCCATCTGTTAACATCTTCAGCTATTTCTTTTCTTAATGTTTCATAGTTCTCTTTGTAGAGATCTTTCACATCCTTTGTTAGGTATACTCCCAAATATTTCATCTTCTTTAGCACTACTGTGAAAGGAATGGAGTCCTTGACTGTTTTTTTCAGCTTGGTTATTGTTGGTATATATAAAGGCTACAGATTTATGGGTGTTGATTTTGTAGCCTGAGACATTGCTGTATTCCTTGATCATTTCTAAAAGTTTTGTAGTAGAATCTCTAGTGTTTTCCAGATATACGATCATATCGTCTGCAAAGAGTGCAAGTTTGATCTCTTCTGACCCTATGTGGATACCCTTGATCACCTTTTCTTCCCTAATTGCAATGGCTAAAACTTCCATTACAATGTTAAAGAGCAATGGAGACAATGGGCAGCCTTGTCTGGTTCCTGATCTAAGTGGAAATTATTTCAATTTAACTCCATTCAATATGATATTGGCTGTGGGTTTGCTGTAGCTGGCCTCTATTAGTTTAAGAAATGGCCCTTCTATACCAATTTTCTTAAGTGTTCTGATCATGAAGGGATGCTGGATATTATCAAAAGCTTTTTCTGCATCAATTGAAAGAATCATATGGTCCTTATTTTTTAGTTTGTTTATGTGTTGAATTACATTTATAGATTTACGTATATTGAACCAGCCTTGAGACCCTGGGATAAATCCGACTTGGTCATGGTGTATAATTTTTTTGATGTGTTGTTGGATTCTGTTTGTTAGGATCTTATTGAGTATTTTAGCATCTATATTCATTAGTGATATTGGTCTATAGTTTTCCTTTCTTGTTGGGTCTTTCCCTGGTTTGGGGATCAAGGTGATGTTTGCTTCATAGAATGTGTTGGGTAATATTCCTTCTTTTTCTATATTTTGGAAGAGGTTTAGTAGTATAGGTACTAGTTATTTAAAGGTTTGGTAGAATTCTGATGTAAAGCCATCTGGTCCTGGGCTTTTCTTTTTAGGGAGCTTTTGTATAGTTGATGCTATTTCAGAACTTGATATAAGCCTGTTCAACATTTCCACTTCATTCTGGCTAAGTCTTGGTAGGTGGCGTACTTCCAGGTATTGGTCGATTTCTTTCAGATTTTCATATTTCTGAGAGTAGAGTTTCTTATAGTATTCGTTAAGGATTTTTTGAATTTCTGAGGGGTCTGTTGTTATTTCATCATTACTGTTTCTGTTTGATGAAATTAGAGATTTTACTCTTTTTTTCCTGGTTAGGTTGGCCAAAGGTTTATCTGTTTTATTGATCTTTTCAAAAAACCAGCTTTTGGATTTATTGATCTGTTGTATAATTCTTTTGTTTTCAATTTCATTTAGTTCTCCTCTGATTTTGGTTATTTCTTTTCTTCTGCTGGGTTTGGGGTTGGAGTGTTCTGCCTTCTCCCGTTGCTTGAGATGTCCCATTAAGTTATTAATTTCCTCTCTTTCCGATTTCTTGAGGAAGGCTTGCAGTGCTATAAATTTCCATCTTAGGACTGCCTTTGCAGTATCCCAGTGGTTCTGGTAATTCATGTCTTGGTTGTTGTTTTGTTCCAAAAATTTGGTGATTTCCTTCTTAATCTCATCTATAACCCATGTATCCTTCAGCATAAGGTTGTTTAGCTTCCATGTTTTTGTATGGGTATGCAGGTTCCTGTTGTTATTTAGTTCAACTTTTATTCCATGATGGTCTGAGAAGATGCAAGGAATAATTTCTATTTTTTTAAAATTTGCTGAGGTTAGATTTGTGGCCTAGGATTTGGTCGATTTTGGAGTATGTTCGGTGGGCTGATGAGAAGAATGTGTATTCAGCTTTGTTGGGATGAAATGTTCTGTAGATATCTGTTAAGTCCAGATGTTGAATGGTTGAGTTTAAATCTAAAATTTCTTTGCTTAGCTTCTTTTTGGAGGATCTATCCAGCACTGGTAAAGGGGTGTTAAAGTCTCCAACTACTATGGAACTGGAGGAAATCGAGTTGCTCATGTCTGTTAGAGTTTCTCTTATAAATTGAGGTCAATTCTGGTTGGGTGCATAAATATTAATAATAGAGATCTCATCATATTGAGTATTACCTTTAACAAATATGAAGTGTCTATCCTTATCCTTAATTATTTTGGTTGGTTTAAAGCCTATTGCACTTGCAAGCAGGTTACAATGCCTGCTTTTTTCTGTTTTCCATTTGCCTGGAATATAGATGACCATCCCTTCACCTTGAGTCTATAATTGTCTTTTAATGTAAGATGTGGGTCTTGTATGTAGCAGATATCTGGCTTGAGTTTTTGTATCCAGTCAGCCAACCTGTGCCTCTTTACAAGCCAATTTAAACCATTCACATTAATTGAGAATATTGATAGGCCTTTCAAGAGTCCAGGGGACATTTTTAATCCTTTTGTGACTGTGGAAGTTGGAATTTGATCAAAAATTTTTGGGCGGGTTTACTTTTGTGGTGGAGGATTACGCTGGTCTTTATGGAGGATAGGTCTGAAATATCCTGGAGAGCTGGTTTAGTTATGGCAAATTTCTTCAACATGTGAATGTCATTGAAGTATTTAATTTCTCCATCAGAAATGAAACTCAGTGTAGCTGGGTACAGGATCCTGGGTTGAAAGTTATTTTGTTTTAGGAGATTAAAAGTTGATGACCATCCTCTTCTAGCTTGAAAGGTTTCAGCAGAGAGATCTGCAGTTAATCTAATATTCTTCCCCTTGTAGGTAATGGTTTTCTTTTGTCTGGCAGCTTTCAGAATTTTCTCCTTCATATTAACTTTAGTGAAATTGATTATGATGTGTCTGAGGGATGTCTTATTTGGGTTGAGTTGTGCTGGAGTTCTGAAACTGTCTGCTATCTGAATTTTGGAATCTCTTGGCATGTCTGGAAAGTTCTCCTTCATAATCTCATGGAGAAGAGACTCTGTGCCTTGTGAAGCCACTTCATTGCTTTCGGGGATCCCTATAAGACGAATATTGATTTTCTTCGAATTATCCCAGAGCTCTCTGGAGAGAGTGATCTGTTTTTGCCCTCCATTTCTCTTCCTCTTTGAGAGTTTGTGAGCATTCAAAAGCTTTGTCTTCAATGTCAGAAATCCTTTCTTCTGCTTGCTCCATTCTGTTACTGAGGGATTCTACTGTGTTTCTCAGATCTTTGAGGGCTGCAACTTCTTGTCTCAATGTGTCAAAATCTTTGGTCATTTGGTCTTTGAATTTGTTGAATTCTTGAGATATCTTTTGGGTTACTGCTTGGAGTTCTAATTCGATCTTATTTGCTATCCAGATTCTGAATTCAATTTCTGACCTTTCAGCTATTTGTTTGTGCATGGGATCTTGTGCTGTGTCTGCCCCATTGATCCTTGGGGGAGTTGATCTACTCTGATTGTTCATATTGCCGGAGTTTTTCCGTTGATTTTGCCTCATGATTGTTTTTCACCGTTGCCTCTGGCCATCCTCAGAGTTGGGGAGGTGTCTCTCCAAGGTTAGACCCTAGGGATCACTCTATTGTTGCTGGATCTTTGTAGGGAGTGACCCTGTGTAGTTCCTCTGGGGCTGCCCCAGCTAGTGAGTTCTGGTTGTGGAAGCAGGTCTGGCGTGTAACACACCCGGATCCAGCAACAGGGCGGGGGGTGGTGCACATGGTTCCGGGAGTGCCTGGCACCCAGTGACTTTGGCACAGAAAGCCCAAAGATCCAGCAGTCTCTGGCCAGGGGAAGGGCTCTATGCAGAGGCAGGGAGGTCTACAGAGGGCACGCAGCTACCAGTATCCCTTGCCAGATTAACGGGCCAGTGTGGAGGCCTGGAGGACACAGGAGGGAGGATGCAGGGTTGTGTGGCTCCCACAGTTCCTGGCCAGGGCATGCGGAGGCCTGGTGGGTGTGGGTCCTGGGTTGGAGGTCACAGCACAGTTCTTCTGGAGGTCCAGGCGGTGCCAAGCCCAGGAGTCTGAGGTTGCTATGAGCTGTAACACCACGGCACTCTACCCAGGGCAATAGCCCCAGTCTCCAGTGTGCCAAAACCCGGTCTCACTCTGCTCCTGGGGTTTAAGGCTATAAGGCAGCTCAGTCCCTGCCTTTAGGTTGCTTAGTCACTAGGTTACTAGGTTCCACCCGATCCTTGCTCTGGGACCCTGAGGGCAGAGCTTGCTGGAGCAGTTCTCTCACAATGGTTCCCTGCGACCCAGCTCAGCGGCTGAGTCTGGGGCCCTAGACAATGTCCAAAGTTCTCCGCACTCCTGCTCAAGCTCTCCCCAAGGCAGTTCAACTGAGTACCAAGCCCAAAAACACCAAAACAGTTCACAGGTAAGGCCTTTCTGTTTTGCAGTCTCACTGCTGCTTGTACTTATGGTTGCGGGTGGGATTAGGTCGATCAAACACATGCAACCACTTGCCAGTTTTCCTCTGTTTTTGTCCTCCTCTTGGGCTCCAGAAGTCCCTTGTTGACTCCCTGTATCCTCAAAGGGATGATTATAGGCAGATCCCACCAGCCAGAGATGCCTGGAGTCTTATCTCCCCAGACTCACTGTGCCCAGTTGCAGGGAAGCTGTTACTCAGTCACCATCTTTAATCTGTCATTGTTGTTTTAGCTGGTCCTGGCCAGGCTCGAACTCACCAGCTTTGGTGTATGTGGCTGGTGCCTTACCCACTTAGCTACAGGTGCCACCCAGACCTACTTTTCAAGAGAGGCTCAGAAGTGAGGCTCTTGCCAAGCCAGCTACTGAAAGGATCAACTGGCCCCTTCCAGGGAGAGAAGGAAACAGATGTTTCCTGAACACTTACTATGTGCTAGGAACATTACATACCTTTGCCGCCTAAGTGGCTAAAATGACGTGTCTGTGCATGGGCTTGGCAGACGAAGGGTGGGCAGCAGGGTGGATGGTGGGAGAGGGAAAAGGTGCATGGTTCAAGAATGAAAGGTGTTGATCAAAGAGAAGGTGGAGGAGATGGGGGCCACAGAGAGGTAGACAGTCTGATGGGTGAGCAGACAAGTGAAAGTGCAGAGCTCATGTCCATGCAGAGGTACCAGGTCTACAGAGCATCAGACTGCAGGCTGGGTCAGAAGACCCTAGGAACTGGGTCTAGAGACCTGTCAGGCCACCCTGGACTCCTCCCAGATTCAGCCATCGTTCCATCCTTTTGGCAATAGGAACCAGGACTGGAATGATGGCACTGGTGACCAGCATGCATGGGGACCTCTCAGAACACTGAAGTGAAGTGAGAGGAAGACACGTGTGGGACCCTCCTACTCCCCTCCCCACCTGCACCACCCCCCAGACAAGGGACAGAGGAGAGACAGCCCCTAGAGAGCCATGAGGGCAGCAGCACAGCCTCCTCCTGCCATCTGGTGGCCATGAGGAGGAAGCACAGAGCAAGGGATGAAAAGGGAAAAGAAACTTGAGCAGCACAGATTCCTGCTGCCACCTGGGGTGAGTCCTTGTTCGGCCAACAAGTGACTTGATCTCAGGTCTGCCTGAGGGGAACTGTCCCCCATGTCACCACTCTGCCCCAATGCCCTGCATTCTGCCTCTGCCACTGCTTTTGGATATCAGGTTCTGCTGCTCCCCCTCTGAGCCTGGTTCCCCCTTCAGGGACTGGGCTGGGCCTGAGTCACTTCCTAGGCAGAAAATCCTGGGAAATACTCTACAGGGCCACAGTCACCAGCGCTGAGCTCAGGCTTCAGAGCCCCACTCTCCCTGCCCCATCCATCCAGCCCCTCCCAGGAGGGCAGCAGGGAGAGCCCTGGGTCGGGCCTGGGTGGGAAAGGGGAGTGACTCCAGGAGCCAAGGGAGAGGAATCCTGGGTGGGGATGAGGGACAGGAGGGATACCCAGCTCTTCTCAGGGTTTTGCTGAAGGTCGGGGCTGGAAGAGGCTGCAGAGAACTTCTATCCACCCCTTGGTCTACAGATAGGGAAAATGAGCCCCAAAGAAGGTGGCCTTACTAATAAGTGTTCTAACAGACGAAAAATCAAATATCAGACAGAAAGTCAGAGCAATAAAATCACAACACATTGCACAGCTTTCTTTTGTTTAATTAAACACCTGTGGCCTAGCTTGTTATCTCTGGGAGTCTGTTTCTCCACCTGGAAGAGCCCTAAGTAGACAGTAGCAGCTCCCTGCTCTAGCTTTCTGCTTCAGTTCCTGCCAAAACCCAGATTCTAAGGACTCTGATATCTTGGCCTCATCCAGAAAAGATGAAATAAACCAATAAATAAAGAGTGCCTGCAGCAGCGTCCCACTTCTGTTATCAGCATGAAGTGGGGGTGGGAGGGCCACTTTTAACCTTTAAAAACACCAACCCTCTCTGCTCAGAGGCCTGCCCCTCCACTCCCTCAATCAATCGTGTGCCACAGCCCCTCCTTTTTCTCATGCTTCCCTCTCTCTCTCTTTCTTGGAAAAGGGTAAAATAAACTTTTTACTCCTTACTATTCTATTCCTGATGTGAGAAATTTTTCTCCCAGCTCTTTGTGAGTCCACACCCTAACAGAGGGATCAGCCCAAGGCCATGCAGTGTGTGAGTATCCAGGCCAGGTTCCTTGCCCCCTGACCGTGTCGTCCCTAAGCCCCACCTCCACTCATCATCCCTCATTTACCCTCATGTCCTCCTCCCTTCCCTTCCATGGTGTCCCCCACTACAGCACTGCCACGGGTACTGAGAAACACCAGAAACCACACGCTGGGCAAAGCAAGTCACCTGGGTTTCCCACTCCATGCTCAGTCTAGATTCCAGCATCTCAGAATAAGCCCAGAGCCCTCAGCACCACAATGTCCTTCTCTGGGCCCAAGGCATGCTGAGAGGAGACCAAGCTGAGCGTCCCCTGGGAGAGAGTGGCGGGATGGACACCAGTACTCCCCTCATATGCCCAGTGCCTGGCTCAATCCCAGCCCGGGGCCCTCCTGTGGTTCCACTTCCCTCTCCTCCTTTGAGACGTTTTCCACTGAGCTGGGGCCCAGGAAATGATGAATGTTTGGGATGATGAATGGCCCAGGAGGATGACTGCTGGGACAAGGCTGAGGGCTCTCCATGGAGATGGGAGATGACATTCCCTTAGCCTGGTGTTCACATGGCAGAGATACTGAAGGGGCTGCTTGCATCAAGTCAGGGTCCAGAACCCGGGCTCTGTGGACATAGGATCAAATCTACAAAGCTCTGTGATGATAGATCAACAACTTATTCTCTCTGTGCCCCAGTCTCCTTGCCTATAATGGTGGTAAACCCTCTCAGGGTTATTGTGGGTGTTGAGTGGGACAAGGATGTCAAGCAATTAGCACAGTGCCTGGTACCCAGGGCCTACTCAATTAGGGGCAGCCACAACATCCTCATCATACAGGCCCACAAGGAAGAGCTGGGTTTCTTCACCCCACCAGCTAACTCTCTGTGTGACCCTGGATAAGTCATGTGCCCTCTCCAGGCTCTGGTTCCTCCTTTGGATAAGGAGAGAATTGGACAGCTGAGCCCCGAGTCCTTCTGGACCACTCTTGCAAGTCACAAGGAATTGCACCATTTCCAAGTACCCATGTCAGAAGAGGGGGTCATGCTCAAGGTCACCAAGGACCTTAAAGGTGAGTGTGTCCTGAGAGATTTTCCAGGACTGAGCTGCAGGGGAAGTGTGGGGACTTGGGATTCTGTTGACCAGAATCCTTGCTACCTGATGTCTGATGTCCACTCTCCTTTCTGTAGCTGCTGTCTCTGCCATCCTCCAGTGCTACAGGGACAGGCAGGAGCTAGTGACCGATGCCTGTGCCGAACTGCACAGACTGTGCAGCTGCCTGGAGCTGCTGCTGCAGGTGGGACCCTGTCCTGCTCAGAACCAGAGGATTGGGAGGTCTTTGCCAGAGACTGAGGGAGGAGCCCTGTCTCCCTTTTTTACTCTGCACTGACTCATCTCTCTCTCCTCCCTCACGTGTAAGCTCACTCTTGGGGCCTGCCACTGTAGCCTGGGAAGTGAGTTGGGGCAAAGCTGGGGTCAGACAGGACCAGGAGCTTGGAGCAGCCACCCTGGTCTGAACACTAAAGCTTCAGATGCCTGGATGTCCTACGACTGGCCTTTCTTGGGGCTAGAGTCCCAATCATAACTTCCACTAGCCTTTGCTGAGCACCTACTATGTGTCTGGCTACACCTTTATATGCTCCTACTTGTTTAATCCTCACTCTCCTCCCCTTTGTGTCTTGACCACTGTACACACACACACACACACACATCCCTTCTCACTTCTGTGATGTCATCTCTGGCCGATCTGCTCACCTGCTGCACTCCAGCTGCCCTGACCTCCATGATCATCTTAGAGCCCAGTGGGTGTGCTCCTGCCCCAGGGCCTCTGCACTTGCTGTTTCCTCCGCCTTGAAATCTCCTCCTCTGGAATTTTCTTTTCTTTTTTTTTAACTTTATTCAAATTATTATGATGGTACAATATTTATATTACATTGTTCTCACTTCCAGGGTAAAGTTTCATTTGTAGAAGAGCCCGTCACCCAGGGGGTGTGCTATATACCCTCACAATGTGCACGTTAGGTGAGATCCCGCCTCCTGTCCTCCCTCCTTCTGCCATATGTTCTCCCCTCCTCCCCCTCGCTCCACCCCTGAACTGGACTATAATAGTGTTTTATCATTCTTAGGAACATGTAATTGTTTATATATTGATTTCATGTTATTATGGAGTACATTGGATATTTATCTTTCCATTCTTGCAATACTTTACTAAGAAGAATGTATTTCAACTCCATCTAAGTAAATGTAAAAGATGTAAAATCTCCGTCTTTTTTATTTTGTTACTTTTTCATTTTAATTTTTTTTTTGAGACAGTTTCACTATGTCACCCTCGGTAGAGTGCTGTGGCATTACAGCTCACAGCAACCTCATACTCTTGGGCTTAAGTGATTGTCTTGCCTCAGCCTCCCAAGTAGCTTGGACTACAGGTGCCTGCAAGAATGCTCCTTTTTTTTTGTTATAGCTGTCACATTGTTGTTTAGCAGGCCTAGGCAGGGTTCAAACCCTCCAGCCCCGGTGTATGTGGCTGGTGTCCTAACCACTGAGCTATGGGTGCCGAGCCTCTCCATCTTTTTAGTGGCTACATAATATTACATGGTATACATATACCACAGTTTGTTGATCCATTTATGGGTTGATGGGCACTTAAGTTGTTTCCACGACTTGGCAAATATGAATTGAGCCACAATAAACATTCTAGTACAAATGTCTTTGTGGTAAAATGATTTATGTTCTTCGGGGTAGATACCTAGTAATGGGATTGCAGGGCCAAATGGAAGGTCTACATTTAGATCTTTGAGGATTCTCCATATTTCTCTCCAAAATGGCTGTATTAGTTTTCAATCCCACCAGCAGTGTAGAAGTGTTCCCTTCTCTCCATATCCATACCAGCATCTGGCATTTTGGGACTTTGTAATGTGGGCTAATTGTGCTGGGGTTAGGTGATATCTTAGAGTGGTTTTGATTTGAATTTCTCTGATGATTAAAGATGATGAGCATTTCTTCATGTGTTTCTTGGCCATTCATCTGTCATCCTCAGAGAAGTTTTTGTTCAGATCACTTGCCCACTTATAGAGAGGGCTGTTTGCACTTTTCTTATTGTTTAATTTGAGTTCTCTGTAGATTCTAGTTATCAGGCCTTTGTCAGATTTATAACATGCAAAAATTTTCTCCCATTCTGAGGGCTGTTTGCTTTGTTTGTGGTACTCTTAGATGTGCAAAAGCTTTTTAGTTTGATCAAGTCCCAGATATTTATTTTTGGTGTTGCTGCAATTGCTGCGGGAGGAGGAGTCTTCCTCATAAAGTTTATTCCCAGGCCAATATCTTCAAGTGTTTTCCCTACACTCCCTTCTAGAATTTTTATTGTTTCGTGTTTTAAGTTTAAATCTTTTTTTCTTTTATTGTTAAATCATAGCTGTGTACATTAGTGCAATTGCCTGTACCCAAGTTTAAATCTTTGATCTAATGAGAATCAATTGTTGTCAATGGTGAAAGGTGTGGGTCCAGTTTTAATCTTCTGCATATGGATAACCAGTTCTCCCAGCACCATTCATTAAATAAGGATTCTTTTCTCCATTGCATGTTTTTGTTAGGCTTATCAAAGATTAAATGATGATATGTGTCTGGGTTCATCTCTAGATTCTTTATCCTATTCCATAGATGTGTGTCTATATTTTTGTGCCAGTACCATGCTGTTTTGATCACTAATAGCCTTGTAATATAACCTGAAGTCTGGCAATGTGATGCTTCCAGAATTGTTACTATTTCTAAGAACTGTATTTGATATTCAGGTTTTTTTCTGGTTCCATATGAATTGAAGTAGTATTTTTTCAAGATCTTTAAAAGTATGACATTGGTGCTTTGATGGGGATTGCATTAAATCTATAGATTGCTTTGGGTAGTATGAACAGTTTAAAGATGTTGATTTTTTCCCAGCCATGAGCATGGTATGTTCTTCCATTTGTTGACATCTTCTGCTATTTCCTTTCTCAAAGAATCATAATTCTCTTTATAGAGATCTTTCACTTCTTTTGTTAGATATATTCCCAGGTATTTAATCTTCTTTGGTGCTATTGTAAAAGGAATAGAGTCTTTGATTTTTGTTCTTGGCTTGATAATTGTTGGTGAATATGAAGGCTACTGATTTGTGGGTATTGATTTTGTAACTTGAGACACTGCTATATTCCTTGATCACTTCTAAGAGCTTTGTAGCTGAGTCCCTGGGGTTTTCCAGGTATAGGATCAGGTCATCTGTGAACAGGGAGAGTTTGACCTCCTCTGCCCCCATTTGTATTCCTTTGATCTCCTTCTCTTGCCTGATTGCAATGGCTAGGACTTTCAACATTATGTTAAATAGCAGTGGAGACAATGGGCATCCTCGTCTGGTTCCAGATTTGAGTGGGAATGCTTTCAGTTTTACTCCATTCAATACAATATTGGCTGTGGGTTTGCTATAGAGATAGCCTCTATCAGTGTAAGGAATGTTCCTTCTAAGCCTATTTTCTTGAGTGTTTTTTTTTTTTTTTTATCATGAAAGGATGCTGGATATTGTCAAAGCCTGTTCTGCATCAATTGAAAGAATCATATGGTCTTTGTTTTGATTCTATTTATGTGGTGTATTATATTTATAGATTTGCATGTGTTGAACCAACCCTGTGTCTTTGGGATAAAACCCACTTGATCATGGTGTATGACCTTTTTAATGTGTTGTTGTATTCTGTTTGCTAATATCTTGTTGAATATTTTTGCATTGATATTCATTAATGATATTGGTCTATAGTTTTCTTTTTCTGTTGGGTCCTTTCCTGGTTTGGGAAGCAGGGTGATATTTGCTTCATAGAATGTTTTGGGGAGGATTCCTTCTTTGTCTATATTTTGGAAAAGTTTATGCATTATAGGAACTAGTTCCTCTTTTAAGGTTTGATAGAATTCTGGTGTGAAACCATCTGGTTCAGAGATTTTTTGGGGGGAGATTTTGTATAAATGATGCTATTTCAGTACTTGATATTGGTTTGTTCAAGATTTCTAAATCTTTCTGAGTGAGTTTGGAAGGTATTGTGCTTCCAGATATCAGTCCATCTCCTCTACATTTTCATATTTCTGCGAATAAAGTTTTTTGGTAGTAATTGTTGAGAATCTTTTGTATTTCTTTGGTATCTGTTGTTATTTCTCCTTTATCATTTCTGACTATAGTTATTAGAGACCTTGTTTTTCTGTTTCTGGTTAGTCTAGCCAAGTGTTTCTCAATTTTATTAATCCTTTCAAAGAATCAACTTTTACTTTTGCTGATCTTCTGAATAATTTTTTTATTTTCAATTTCCTTTACTTCTGCTGTAATTTTGGTTATTTTTTTTTCTTCTGCTACTTTTGGGATTAGATTGTTCTTCCTTTTCCATTTGCTTGATATGGCCTATTAGGTTATTGACTTGCTTTCTTTCTGTTTTCTTGATGAAGGCATCTAATGCTATAAATTTCCTTCTAGGGACTGCCTTTGCAGTATCCCACAGGTTTTTGATAGTTTGTGTCTTCATTATTGTTTGGTTCCAGAAATCTAATGATTTCCTTCTTGATTTCATCTATGATCCAGCTATCATTCAGCATAAGGTATTTAGTTTCCATGATTTTATTTGAGTATGAAGATTTCTGTTGTTGTTGAGTTCAACTTTTATTTCATGATGGTCTGAGAAGATACAGGGGATAATTTCTATTCTTTTGAACTTGTTGAGTTTAGTCTTGTGACCTAAGATATGATCAATTTTGGAAGATGATTCATGGGTTGATGAGAGAATGTGCATTCAGTTTTGTTAGGATAAAGTGTTCTATAAATGGCTGTTAAGTTCATTTGTTCTAGGGTCTTGTTTAAGTTCATTATTTCTTTGCTTAGTTTTTGCTTGGAGAATCTGTCCAGTACTGCCATTGGGGTGTTAAAACCTCTAGCTATTATCATGTGGGAAGATATCATATTGTTCAGGTCAGTTTGAGTTTGTTTTATATATCAAGGAGCATTCAGATAGGGTGCATAGATGTTAACTATTGAAATATCTTCATATTGTGTTTCCCTTGACCAGTATGAAGTGTCCACCTTTGTCTTTCATTATTTTTGTTGGTTTGAATCCCATTTTATCTGCATACAAGATTGCAACCCCAGCTTTTTTCTGCTTTTCATTTGCCTAGAATACTGTTGCCCATCCCTTCACCCTGAGTCTGGTTATATCTTTTGAGGTAAGGTGAGTTTCTTGTAACCAACAGATAGCTGGCCTGAGTTTTTGTATCCAATCATCCAGCCTATGCCTCTTTAAAGGAGAATGAAAACAATTCACATTCATTGAGAATTGATAGATGTGGCAGAGTTTTGGTCATCTTGTTTTTCAGAAGTCCAGAGCTTAATTTTATGCCTCTCACCATTGTGGAAGCTAGGCTTTGTTCTTTAATTTCTGGGTAGGTTTACTTTGGTGGTGTACCCTCCTGGTTCTTGTTATGAAGAATGAATCTGAATATTTCCTGTAGAGCTGGTCAAGGCATGGCAAATTTCCTCAGCATGTGCATGTCAGTGAGGCATTTGATTTCTCCATCACAAACAAAACTCAGTTTAGCAGGGTATAGAATCCTGGACTGGCAATTGTTTTGTTTAAGAAGGTTGAAGGTTAATGACCATCCTTTTTTGGCTTGGAAAGCTTTATCTGAAAGATCTGCAGTCATCCTTATGCTTTTCCCTTTGTAAGTAATACTTTTCTTATGCCTGGCTGCTTGCGGAAGTTTCTCCTTTGTATTAACCTTGGCAAAATTAATTACAATGTGTCTAGGAGATGGTTTGTTTGGATTGAGTTGTGCTGAGGTTCTGAAACTATCTACTATATGAATTTCTATGTCTTTTGCAATACTTGGGAAATTCTCCACCATAATATCTTGGAGCAGAGAATTTGTGCATTTGGGACCATCTTCTTCTCCTTCAGGAATCCCTATAATTCGAATGTTTGATTTGTTGGAATGATCCCATAACTCTCTCAGGAAAATATTCTGTTATATTTTTAATATATATATATATTTTTTTTTTTTTTGTAGAGACAGAGTTTCACTTTATCGCCCTCCGTAGAGTGCCGTGGCGTCACACAGCTCACAGCAACCTCCAACTCCTGGGCTTAGGCAATTCTCCTGCCTCAGCCTCCCGAGTAGCTGGGACTACAGGCGCCTGCCTTATTTATTATTATTATTATTATTAGAGACAGAGCCTAAGCTGTTGCCCTTGGTAGAGTGCTGTGGTGTCACAGCTCACAGCAACCTCCAATTCCTGGGCTCAAGTGATTCTTCTGCCTCCGCCTCCCAAGTAGCTGGGACTACAGGCACCCGCCACAATGCCCAGCTATTTTTTGGTTGTAATTGTCATTGTTGTTTAGTGGGCCCAGGCTGGATTCGAACCAACCAGCTTAGGTGTATGTGGCTGGTGCCTTAGGCGCTTGAGCCACAGGCGCTGAGCCAGGAATATTCTGTTCTTTTTCTCCATTTTTCTGCCTCTTTGAATGTTTGGGATAGTTCAAAAGTCTTGTCTTCTTTATCTGGGATTCTTTCTTCACAATTCTTTATCTGCTCAATTCTATTTCTATGGGACTCTACTATATTTTGAAGCTCCTCAAATACCTTTTCAATTCCTTAAGCTCTGCTGTATCTTTCCTCATTATGTCCATATCCTTGGTGACTTTGTCTTTGAATTCGTTAATTTCTTGAGACAACTTCTGAACTGTTTTTTGATTCTCTGTTTCCATCTTTGCCTCCAGTCCTATTATCTTATTTGCCATCCATATTCTTATCATTATTTTATTTATTTATTTATTATTTTTTTTTGGAGACAGATTCTCAAGATGTCGCCCTGGGTAGAGTGTGGTGGCATCACAGCTCACAGTAACCTCTAACTCCTGGGCTCAAGCGATTCTCTTGCCTCCACCTCCCAAGTAACTGGGACTACAGGCGCCTGCCACAACATCTGGCTATTTTTTTGGTTGCAGCTGTTTTTGTTTGGCAGGCCCGGGCTGGATTTGAACCCACCACCTCAGGTGTATGTGGCTGATGCCTTAGCCGCTTGAGCCAAAGGCGCTGAGCCCGGCCATCCATATTCTAAATTCTATTTCTGACATTTTATCAATTTCTCTGTGAATGGGATTCTCTGTTGTATTTTCTTTGATGCCCCCAGGAGGTTCTGATCTGCTCTGATTTTGCATGTTGCATGTTGCCAGAGTTCTTCAGCTGATTCCTCCTCATGAGTATTTCAGATTCTTCCTCTTTTTCTCTTTTTTAATATGTTAACTATACTCTTTTAGTTGAATTGATAGGTTGCCCTTGATGAGTCCACTCCTCACCATTGCAGTGCCACTGCTGTACTAACAAAAGCAGAGAAGTGGTGAATCCGCAGCTTCAGACAGTGTCTCTTGGGGGACAAGAATCGGTAGGCAGCACTGGCCTAGCCAGAGTTCTAATCAAAGTTGCTCTGCCAGTGCTGGCTCCACCCACCAAATCAAGCTCAAGAGGCTGCCCAGCTGACTGTGGTCAGAGTTCAGGAGAGATGCTTATGTGCTGGTCACCATCAAGCCAATCGAGCACCGAGGGTTGCAGCTCTGTAGAGAGCATAGGCTCAGAGCTCACACCAAGTTGCTCAGGCGCTGGGTACAGTTTGCCCAGTCAAGCTCAGGGGGCTGCAGCCTGATGAGGTTGTAGGTCTAAAGTTCAGGTAAGAGTCACCCTCCGCTGGAATTTTCATTGCAGTTTCTCATTTCCTTCAGGTCCTGATCTAAATCTTCAACATACACACCACCTGGCCTATACTCATGCCCTTTCTAGTCTCCTTCCTGGGTTTATTTTCCCTCTGTAGCAGCCAGCACTATCTAATATACTATATGGTTTACTTACTTACTTTGTTTATTGTCTAACTCCCCCACCCAGAAGAGAGCTTCATGAGGTCAGTTTGTTCATTGCTGTATCCACACAGCTGAGATCAGGGCCTTGAATATACTAAGTTCTAATTGAACTCAAAGAGCTCTCTGCCTTTCTGGTTCTTGACCAGACTGGGTGAATTCCTTCAACACTCTGCATCTTCTAAGTCTCACACTTGGCATTCCTGATGTCTGTTCTACCCAAGGATGTGAGACCAGCACCCAGAACAAATTTATTCCTGTAACACTGTCCACAGCAGGAGATGTGGGCTGGGGATAAGGGGAGGGCAGATCTCCATCTCAGCTTTAATCCTTCTCTCTACAAGTAGCTGAGGGGTTTATTTCATGTAAAGTCCCTCACCCAGGGCCTCTGCTCAACCGCCCCACCTTGCTGTAGTAATTTGGATGCTTTTTGTCACCCTCAGTAGAGTGTTGTGGCATCGTAGCTTACAGCAATCTCAAACTCTTAGGCTCAAGTGATCCTCTTGCCTCAGCTTCCCAAGTACCTTGGACTACAGGTCCCCACCACAATGGCTGGCTATTTTTAGAGATGGGATTTCACTCTTGCCCAGGCTGGTCTCAAACTCCTGAATTCAAGCAATCCACCTGCTTCAGCCTCCCAGAGTTAGTATTACAGGCGTGAGCCACCATGCCCAGCCTTGGATGCTTTTGGTTGGAACTAGTAAAATAAATGCCCAACTAAAAGTGGTTTATGCCAGAAAAGAGATTAGATGAATTCATTAAACATAAAAAATTATACATAGTTATTTCAGCATTTGTTCAATGGTTAAAATACCTTTAAGGGCCTTGATTTTTTTTCTTTTTCTTTCTTTTTTTTATTAAGTCATATATACATAGATCATGAATACATTTATGCCTTTGTGGGATTCAATGTGTTGATTATTTGTACAAATTGGAGTGCTTACATCCTATTAATTAACATAGCTTTTACCTCATTTACTTAATCACAGTGTTAAGACCATTTGCGTTCAATACTTGATAGATTTGACTTGTACCCTTGCAATATGTTTAATTGAAGTAAACATTCACGAAAAAATTTACAATTTTAGGGCGGCACCTGTGGCTCAAAGGAGTAGGGCGCTGGCCCCATATGCCAGAGGTGGCGGGTTCAAGCCTAGCCCTGGCCAAAAACTGCCAAAAAAAATATTTACTATTTTAATGTTTTTTTTTTTCATTTTAACAATTTTTAAGTGCATAGATTAGTGGCATTTCACAACTGTCAATCTTCAGAACTTTTTCCTCATCTGAAAAATAAACTCTGTACCCTTTAAACAAAACATTGTCCTCTGTCCCAGTCCCCTGGGAACCACAATTACCCTTCCTGTCTCTGCAAATTTGACTATTTTAGGTATTCCCATATGCAGACTCATATGATATTTGTCCATTTATGTCTAGTTTAATTCACTCAGCATAATGTTTTCAAGGTTCATCTTTTCTGTAATGTGTATCAGCACATCATTCATTGGTAAGCCTGAATAATACTTCATTGCAGGTTTATAGCACACATTTTGTTTATCCATTCATTCATTGAACATCTGAGTTATTTTTACCTTTTGGCTTATGAATAATGCTGCTATCTATGAACATGGGTGTACATGTATCTGTTTGAGTTCTCCTTTCAATTGTTATGTGTATATTCCTAAAAGTGGAATTACTAAATGATGCGATAGTTCAATGTTTAATGTTTTGACGAAAGCTGTGATACTGTTTTCCACAGTGACAGCATCATTTTACATATTCATCAGCTAAGGACCCTGGTTCCTGTATCTCTACACTTGCTGTTTCATGGTTTTTTTTTTTTTCCCTATGATAATAATCATCCTAATGCATGTGAGGTGGTATCTCACTGGGGTTTTTACTTGCACTTCTTATATAGCAGAATGCTCTGGGCCAGTGGCAGGATGGACAGGGCTCTAGTGATGGCCTAGCAATGATGGTAAATGGGGACACCAGGGCAGGCTTTCTAAATTGTGCAGTGGAGCCTGGTGAGGATATGGCCTCCACTCCTTCCTGCAACCACAATGGGGGTCTGCACTGACATTCACACTGTAAATAGCCAGTGGATGTTAGTTTGGTATGGGATATTGAGGGGAAGGGAGGAAACCCAAGGGGCTGCACTGAGGCAGGAGTCTCAGAGAGTAGTGGAAATGTTCCCTGAAGAAGAGTCTACAAAGGAAGGCTTGCTGTCCTTGGACAAGAATTCCTTGCTGATGAGGCCGTGGGTGGCCAGGATCTTCAGGAATCCATGGCGAAACTTTTGGCTAATGAAGGCATAGACGATGGGGTTGAGGCAGCTGTGGAGGAAGCCCAGCATCTCAGTGGCTTCCAGGGCCAGGTCAATGTTGTTGCGGAGGTCACAGGTGTCCATGATCACCTGGGTCCTCATAAGGGTGTCTGTCAGCAGGACCAAGTGGTAGGGCAGCCAGCAGAGCAAGAAGATGAGGATGACAGCAAAGATGACCCTCATGGCCTGGTACTTGTGTCTCATGTGGGCCTTAATCAGTGTGCAGAGGGAGAATCCATAGCAGAACAGCATGACCAGCAGAGGCAGAAAAAAGCCAAAAGTCTGGGGCAGGGTCCGCAGCACCATCCGCCATTTTGATGTACTTGTGCCCATGTCCTCATAGCAGACTGGGTTGGAGACAGGAGGGTAGATGGCCTTCCGGAAAATTATGGTGGGGAGGGACAAGCACAGGGACAGGGTCCATGTGCCTATACAGGCAAACTTGATCAAGTGGCGCTTCAGGGTGAATGTGTGCGTGGCATGGACAATGGCCAGGTAGCGGTCCACACTGATGCAGGCCAGCAGGAGAATACCGCTGTAGAAGTTGACTTCCTTCAGGAGGGACACCAGCTTGCACAGGGGTGTGCCAAAAATCCAGCCATTCACCTTGGAGGCGGCCCAGATGGGCAAGGACAGGGCAAAGAGCAGATCAGCCACAGCCAGGTTCAGCAGGTAGACGTCGGTGACAGAGCGGCTGACACGGCTGTACAGGCTGACCAGCATCATCAGGGAGTTTCCCAGAAGGCTCAGCAGGAACACCAGGGTAGGGATGGCTATCACTACATACTTGTTGATTCTCAGGGATTCTGGCCAGCATGGGGCAGAATCTGGTAGAATAGGGGGCAGGTCAGTGCCGTAGGTGTAATTACTAAAGTCTTCATTAAGGAAATCTTCCCAGTCAATTTCTTCCATTTTTGAGGTAAATTTAAATCCTGGCCTACAGAAGAGAGATGAGAATTATTGTACAATAAGCCCTGCCCAGGTTCTTGCCTGTCCTTCCTAGACACCAGGATAGGTTGATTTGCATCGGCCTGCTTATTACGTGGAAGTAATTTTGCATCAAATTTGTAAGTGGTGGGCAGTACCTGTGGCTCAATGGAGTAGGCCACCGGCCCCATATGCCAGAGGTGGCGGGTTCAAACCCAGCCCTGGCCAAAAACTGCAAAAAAAAAAAAAAATTTGTAAGTGGCAGGGGGATCAATGTTATGAGACAAGTTTAGTGATACATGATGAAGTTTACGTCAATGTCATAACAATATATAGGTCTTTTCAATATCAGAGAGAGATTCTTAGCATTTTCTGGGACATGGTCACCACCCAAGACTTCATAGAAAGTGCCCTTTGGATAGTCCCTACAGGCCCTGCAGTCCTGCTTTCACTCTCCATTGAGCATCCTGGTGTAGAGGAAGGATTTAATGCCCAAAGGTGAGGTGCCATTCAGTTCTTAATCTGGGGATGAAGCCTGCTGTGCAGTTGAATTGTACCCCTAGGGAAAGGTCAAGGTTTGATCAGAAAGCTGAGGGATGATTCCTTTGTGCAACTTTCTGAAAATTGTTTTAAAAGAAGTGTTCTAGAAAATGGTTGGAGAGATAGCAGCATGGAGTTTCTCAGAGCTCATTGGTCTAGTATTATCTTTAGTCAGTTGACAAGGCCCAGTTGCTTCTCTTTTGGGAAGGAAGAGGCCTGATCTGGGAGCATTTGTGTAGTTTGACAAACCGTATCCAAAATGACAAGCATGTGGCTGACTGATTCTCCAAGTGAGTGGGAACGTAACTGATTACTGGGGCAGCTGTGGGGCAGCCAGGTTCTGTCATGGGGTGGGGTGAGCAGGGACAGCAAGTCTGTTCCCCACATGAAGGGAGGGACAGCAGGAAGCAGAGAAGGTGTGGGGGCACACAACCCTTGTTTGGTGGCTTTCTGGGGGATTTAGTGTAGAGAATACCCAGAGAATAGAAAACATGTGTCCTTACAAAAACCAGTACAGAATGTTCAGAGCATCATTCCCAGGTCTGCTCCAGTCCTTGAGGAGTTAACTAGCAGGGGAAGGAGCAGAGTGGGCCAACGGGAACAGGAGGAACCTCAGAGCCTTTGCAGGAAGCAGCTGTGGGGAGATCTAGTGGGCTGTTGTGGGTTGGGGGTGCACAGATCAAAGTAAAGTGTCAAGTTCTCAGTTCCCCAAACACTGAAAATGAGGGGGTCCCCATGGGCCCTGTCTGTGCCAGAAAGAGAAGCTCCCTATGTTACAAGGCGGATCTACCAGGGGACTTAGGAAGCTCTGCCTTAAGCTGGGTGAGCTTCCACCTCCTCCCCCCACCGTTAATTAAGCAAAAGCCCATTCTGCCCCCCAACCCTTTGCTCCCTCCCCCTACCTCAGTAGAAACAGGATGCTGAGCGTCCCAAATCTCCTAGGCCTGGTACTTCCCATCAGAGAACAGAATATGGTCACAAGACAGTAATGTCCTCCTGAACCCCTAAGAACTCTACCCCAGCCCCACCCCATCTGGCCCCCAGCTTCTCTGGTTTTATCCTTCCTGACCCGTCCACTCTGTAGGCAGTTCTGCCCCAGGGTCTGAGGGACATAAAGTACAGAGAAGCATGAGAAGGGGTGGGCAAGGAAAGCCGGAAGGTGCAAGGCCAGGTGGTTGGAAGCAGAGAGTGCCAGGATGCCACCTGAACTCTGCCTCTCGGCTCTAGACGCAGGCACTCCCCAGCTCTGGCAGCCCCCTCCTCTCCAGCTCCCTGCACTGCAAGGGCAGCAGAATCCAGGCTGACCCCAAGCTGGCTCCCCACCCCTCATGTCATTTAGGGCTCTCTTACCCAACTTTCCACCCCGATCCATATCCTGCCCCCTCCTTCCAGCCCCTAGGCCACAGGTGCCAGACAGCTGTCTCCTTGTAGCAGGCTCTGAGGTCCTGGGCAAGAGCTGGTGTGGGGGAGACAGGAGAAGCTGCTGCTTGGCAGGGGCGAAGTCTGAGCCACAGTGGGCCCCACACCCTGGGCAGTTTCTTTTAGAATGAGAGAGAGTCCCCCTAATACCATGCTAGCCACCGCTGCTCTACCACACTAAAGGGCAGCTGGGGCTTTCCAAGAGAGGCTCCTGTCCCCAAAGATGCCACAAGCCTAGTACCCAGTTCTTCCTCCTGCCCCCACCTATAGCCACCTGCCTTCCTGCCCTCCTGAGTTGGTCCCTTCCAACCAGCACCCACCCTGTACCACACCCAACCTGTGCCACACCCCACTTAGAACCCTGCTGGAAGCCCAGTCTGGGAGCACAGCAGGTTTCCCTGGGTCATCCCCTCAGACACCTCCTCAGCCAGCACGTCCCAGTTTCCCCTTCTAGCACAGTGGCCAGCCTGAGATACCTGGGTGGGCAGTCCTGACCAGGTCTGAAATTGGGGCTGGGGGCAGGTATTAAGGTCACTCTGCAAGGATTCCCAGCATGAGAAGGGATGGCACAGGGGCAGCAGAGTCAGAGGAGGAGAGGAGGGCGCAGGGGGTGGGGGAGGCAGCTGCCCCTGTCTGCTCATTAACCACCTGGATTAGCCATTTCTGCCCAGAGGGGTGAGGAAGGAGAAGAGCCAGGTGTTGGGGAGGGCAGAGGGGGCCCTCATGCCAGGCTGTGCCCATGGCCAGGCCCACACTGAGGAAAGAGGGGGAGACAGTGCTCAGAACCCCTCCAGGCCCACCAGCCCCCTGAAGAGTGGGTCAGCCCTCTGTGGACAAAGCGAGCCCCAAGGAAGGGAAGAGTGACCTGAGATTAGTTCCAGGGGGTGGCAGGGAAAGAAATGAAAAGGAAGCAATACCCAGGCCCCTGCCATGGCAGGCAGTAGCACAGGAGAGTCCCGACATTTCCCTCTTGGGTCCATGTGTCCCTGCTCCCCAGCTGGCCTTGGTCTCAAGCAGCCCCCGACACCAGCATCTGTTCCAGCAAACCAACTCTTTCTGACTCTCTCAGCACAGGGACAGTCACACTCCAGACCTCCCTGCCAAGACCACAGGAACATGTGAAGTTGCGGGACTGAAAAGGTGAGACCTAAGAGACTAGCCTAGCCCAGAGGTATGAGACCAGGCAGGATGACCTCACCTTCCCCAAAATTATCCCCAGATGGGTGGGCTTCACGGTACCGACAGCCCAGCAGCCCCGCTGGCTCCAATCTGTCAACACACACACACACTTACTCACACTCACACATACACATGCACTTGCACACACACACACACACAGTGTCACACACACACTCACATCCCCTCACTGTCACATGCACTCAGTCACACACTCACACACTCTCACATTCACACAAACTTACACACACTCACCTTTCCTTTCATGGGGTGGGTGTCCGGGCCAACGGACATCCAGGGACAGGCAGTGGCCAGTGGTGATGGCAAAAGCTGTGGCTGGCAAGAAGCAGGTTGTCCACAGGAAGGAAATGAGTGAGCTGTGCGTCTAGGCAGGGAATGGTGCAAGGAGCAGAGTTGGTCTCAGGGCCACTGCTGGGAGCCACTGAGCTGAGGGCTCTGTCAGCCGGGCTCCCTCTCCAGCTGGCCCTTGGTGTGGTTCAGCTTGTACTTTCTCCTTCTTGAGTCAGCCAGCTGTTGACCCTGAGCCTCCTTTAACCCGTGTAGCACTTGCTGACTATGCTCCTGGCAGAGCTGGCCAGGGTTGGGCAGGACAGGGGTGCCTGGGGCAGGAGCTTTCCAGGGAATGGAGACTGCCCCTCCTTCAGCCACTGGGCCAGGGGGCTTTAGGGACAGGGGTGGTGAAAGGGCCAGAGGAGAGGCAGGACCCTATGGAAGTGACACAGCTGCAAGGTAATAGCTAAAGAGTTGATGAGGAAGGAGGTGCAGCGAGATTATGATGATGGCAATGTTAGTAATAATATAGCAACTCTCAACTTTTGCAGAATACTCTGTTATCTGCTATTTCCAACTCATTTTGTGAGCGGAGGCTGGGAATCTCACTTCCTTTTTTCGTACTAAACTTTTTATTTCAAAATCATTTTGGGTTTACAGAAGAGATTTAATGACATTACAAACAGTACAGTTCCCATATACCCATCCACCAGTTTTTCCTGTAGTTAACATCTGACATTATCATGGCCAATTAGTCAAAATTAATTAATTGACATCACTGCAATACTATTCATGTGACAGATTTCACCAGTTTTTCTACTAAGGGTTGTTTTCTGTTCCAGAACCCAATTTGCATTTAGTTGTAATTTCTTCAAAGTGAAATTTCCAAATGTGACCGATTTTCACAGTTTCCATGTTCTTCATGTCTATTCTTTCACGAATGCCACACTGTCTTCGATACTGTAATTACCGCTTTAGTAACGTGTCTTGGAATCGGTAGTATCAGTCCTCTCATTTTGCTCTTGTCCCTTCCCATGTTAGATTTAGAATCATTTGGTCAATATCAAAAAATATCTTGCTGGAATTTTGAAAAATTTTTGCATAACAGAAGCACCTCGTTTGGGATATAGTAAATAAATTTATATATTCAGGAAATTTGTAAACATCAAATTAGTGTATTTGTGATATCCATCATCTTAAATATTTCTCTTCATGTTAAATCCATTGGTATTCTTCTCTTCTAGCTATTTTGAAATACACGATAGATTACTGTCTTCCACCTGATCTGTCTAAAACCGGGTCTTATTTCTTCTTCAGGCTGTATGTTTGTACCCATTCATCAACATCTCTACCTCCTCCCCTTCTCTGCCCATTCCATCCTCTGCTAACCAGGAATTTATTCTCCACTTTTGCCAACAGCAATATTCTGGAGTATTTCCTGAATGTTTTCTTCAAGCAGTTTCATAGTTTTAGATCTTAGAGCTGAGTCTTTATTTTGATTTTTTTTTTTGTATTCAGGTGAGAGACAGGGGACTCATTTCGTTCTTCTGCATAGAGTTAAATATTTTCCCCAGAATCATTTATTGATGATACTATCTTCGCCCATCGTATGTTCTTGACACCACATCAATGATGAATTGGGTGTGAATGCACAAGTTTATATATATCTCAGTTCTCCATTCTGTTCCATGGGTCTCTATGTCTGTTTTTTATGCCAGTATGTAGGCTGATTTGGTTACAGTTGCTTTATACTAAATTTTGAAATCAGATAGTATGAGGCCTCTAGCTTTCTATTTTTTTTTTTTTTGTTTGCTCAAGATTGCTTCAGATATTGGGAGACTTTTGCAGTTCCATATATATTTAAGGAGTTTTATTCTATTACTGACAGGAATATCATTGGGATTTTGACAGGGATTGCCTTGAGTCTATAAAATGGTTTGGGTAATATTGTTATTTTTATATATTTTTTATTTTTTTGAGACAGAGCCGCAAGCTGTCACCCTGGGTAGAGTACTGTGACATCACAGCTCACAGCAACCTCACACTCCTGGGCTCAAGTGATTCTCCTGCCTCCGCCTCCCAAGTAGTTGGGACCACAGGTGCCCGCCACAACACCCGGCTATTTTTTGGTTGCAGCTGTCATTGTCGTTTGGTGTTTCTGGGCTGGTTTCCAACCCGCCAGCTCCGGTGTACGTGGCTGGCGCCTTAGCCGCTTGAGCCACAGGCGCCGAGCCTAATATTGTTATTTTAACAATGTTAATTCTCCAGTCCTTGAACATGAAATATCTTTCCATTTCATGGTGTCGTCTTCGATTTATTTCATCACTGAAATATTTAAATCAAGGAAATATATAAATATTTCTCTGAAAGAACCACTGGAAAAGTTTTTCTGTCTTGATTTCGTCTGCCTGGTGCCCAATCCTCTGTAACTTACAGCTATGGCTGAGCTGGACCCAGTGGTCTCAGGCCAGCTCTCATCACCACACATGCGCCCCCTGCTGGGTGCCCAAAGAGATCAGGCCCAAGTGGAACCCAGGGGCCAAGCCTGAGGAGAGGGTGAAGGGGGTATTGGAGAGAGGGTCCCACCTGAAGCAGCAGCCGCAAAGTCTATACAGTTCAGCACTGGTGTTGGACTCTGGCCCTCGCCTGTCCCAGTAGAGCTGGAGGATGGCAGAGACAGCAGCTACAGGGATGAGGGTGGACATCAGACATCAGGTAGCAAGGCCTCTGATCAACAGAATCCCAAGTCCCCTCACTTCCCCTGCAGCTCAGTCCTGGAAAATCTCTCAGGACACACTGACCTTTAAGGTCCTTGGTGACCTTGAGCATGACCCTCTCTTCTGACATGGGTACTTGGACTTGCAATTCCTTGTGACTTTCAAGAGTGGCCCAGAAGGACCCTCTGGGCTCAGCTGTCCAATTCTCTCCTTATCTAAAGGAGGAATCAGAGCCTGGAGAGGGAGTGTGACTTATCCAGGGTCACACAGAGAGTTAGCTGGTGGGGTGAAGAAGCTCAGCTCTTCCTTGTGGGCCTGTATGATGAGGATGTTGTGGCTGCCCGTAACTGAGTAGGCCCTGGGTACCAGGCACTGTGCTAATTGCTTGACATCCTTGTCCCACTCAACACCCACAATAACCCTGAGAGGGTTTACCACCATTATAGGCAAGGAGACTGGGGCACAGAGAGGGTAAGTCATTGATCCATCATCACAGAGCTTTCTAGATTTGATCCTGTGCCCATGGAACCCAGGAAACCTTGACTTGATGTGTGCAGTCCCCTGGGTGTCCCTGCCATGTAAACACCAGGCTAAGGGAATGTCATCTCCTGACCCCATGGAGAGCCCTCAGCTGTTCCAGCGGTCATCCTCCTTGAGTGAGACACACATTCATCCTTTCCTGGGCCCCAGCTCAGTGGAAAACGTGTCTCAAAGGAGGAGAGGGAAGTGGAAGCAGAGGAGGGCCCCGGGCTGGGACTGAGCCGGGCACTGGGCATGTGAGGGGAGCAGGGCACCTGGTGTCCATCCCGCCACTCTCTCCCGGGGGACTCTCAGCCTGATCTCCTCTCAGTATGCCTTGGTCCCAGAGAGGGACATTGTGGTGCTGAGGGCTCTGGGCTTATTCTGAGATGCTGGAGTCCAGACTGGGCATGCAGTGAAAAACCCAGTGACTTGTCCCCCAGGCTGTGGTTACCAGCATTTGGGGTACAGGAGGTAGTGCTGCAGCAGGGGACACCATGGAGGGGAAGGGAGGGGGACATGAGAGTAAATGAGGGATGATGAGTGGGGGTGGGGCTAAGAGAGGACAGGGTCAGGAGTCAAGAGACTTGGGTCTCCATCCTGGCCTCACTATTCACTACTCACTAGGAGATATAGGGCAGGTCACTCACCTTCCTTGCGCCTCAGTTTCCCCATCCGCAGATGAAGGGATTAGACTGAAAGTCTCTGCAGCCCCTTTCAGCCAAGATCCTTGATGAAATCTATGACCACCTAAGGGACCCCGTCCTACCCCTCACCTCTATCCCAGATTCCACTCCCTGGCTCCTGGAGTCACTCCCCTTTCCCAGGCTCCCCTGGGTTCTCCCTGCTACTCACCTGGGAGGGGCTGGCTGGGGCATGGAGAGGGCTCTCTGCAGCCTGAGCCCAGCCCTGGTGATTGGCCCTGCAGAGCATTTCCCATTGTTGCAGGGATGATTCTAATTCTTTGTTTTCCCAGAGTGACAGATTATAAACTATTTCCTCACCTGCCCTTGGGTGCTTTCCTCAAACCATGAATGGAGTGGGGGAGTGTCTTTGGGTGGGGGAGGAGAGAGGAAGGGAGACTGCCTTGGGAGCTGCTGGTTGAGCTCAGGAGCACTCTCGGCTTTCCTGCTCCCTGATAAGGCTGATTGGTTTAATTCTCTGAACTCTCTACACCTTCTAAGTTTCACCCTTAACACTTCTGAGGACTGTTTCACTCAAAGATGTGAGAAGTCCTAGAGGACCCTGGAACACATCTCTCTCCACAACACATGGTCCACAGCAGGAGGTGTGGCCTGGGGTGGGGAGGAGGACAGTCTGGTCTCCATCTTGGTTCCAATCCTTCTGTCTATGGGTACAACCCAGAGCCAAGGGTCACTTCCTGTAATGGCCCTCACTCTGCACCTCTGCTTACCCAGACCCACTCCCCTGAAGTAGTCTGGGTGCTTTTGGATGGAAGAGTAAAACAAACACCTAACTAAAAGTGGTTTATATCAGAACAGATAGTTAATGAACTTATTAAACGAAAAGTTTATAGGTTGGTGTTTTTGGCATTGGTTAAAGTGCATTTCAGGATCTAGGATTTTTTTTTTAAATTGAGGTACAAAAACAAACAAACTCATTAAAATGACCAATTTAACAACTTTAAAGTGGCATTAATTGATTTCATATTGTTGTACTATCACAATTGTCCATGTCTAGAACTTTTTCCTGACTCACAATATAAACTCTGTAGCCTCTGAAGAATAACGCCCCACCCTCCCCTGCCCCTATTCCCTGGGAACCACTATTATGCTTTCTGTCTCTGTGAATTTACTATTCTAGGTCCCTCACATAAGTAGAGACAAACAATATGGGTCCTGTTATGTCTGGCTTATTTCACTTAGCATATTGTTTTTAAGAGCCATCATGTTGTAATACATACCGACACATCATCCATTTGTAAGCCTGAATGATACTTCATTCACATTTATAGCACATTTTGTTTATCCATTTATTCATTGATGAACATTTGGGTTGATTCTACCTTTTGGCTCTTGTGAATAATGCTGCCATGACCATAGGTGTACAAATTATCTGCTTAAGTCTCTGCTTTTAATTCTTGTGAATATATTCGTAGGAGTGGAATTGCTGTATTGTGTGGTAATTCTATATTTAATGTTTAGAGGAAAGCTGTGATACTGTTTTCCTCTGCGATAGCATCATTTTACATTTCTAACAGCAATGAACAAGAATTGCAGTTTCTCTACATCCTTGCCAGCACTTACTTGCTATTTCATGAAGTTTTTAAAAAATAAGTAATAATAGGTATCCCAATGAGTGTGACTTGGTATCATGTGGGTTTTGATTTGCACTTCTTACATAGTAGAGGGCTCTGGGCCAGAGGCAAGATAGACAGAGCTCTAGCACTGGCCTAGCAATGATGGCGGGGACACCAGGGCGGGCTTTCCAAACCATGCAGTAGGGGCCTGGTAAGAATGTGGCCTCCCCTCCTTCCTGGAATCACAATGGGGGCTGCACTGATACTCCGGTGAACAGCCAATGGGCCTGGGGTTGGAATAGGACACTGAGGGAAGGGAGGGACCCTGAGGGGCTGCACTGAGGCAGGAGTCTCAGACTGTAGTGGCAGTGTTCCCTAAGGAAGAGCCTATGAAGGAAGGCTTGCTGTCCTTGGGCAAGAGCTTGCTGATGAGGCCGTGGGTGGCCAGGATCTTGAGGAGTCTATGGTGAAACTTTTGGCTTATGAAGGCATAGATGACAGGGTTGAGGCAGCTGTGCAAGAACCCCAGAATCTCGGTGGCTTGCAGGGCCTGGTCAATGTGGGTGCGGTGAGCACAGGTGTCCATGATCACATGAGTCCTCATGAGGGTGTCTGCGAGCAGGACCAGGTGGTAGGGCAGCCAGCAGAGCAAGAAGGTGAGGATGACAGCAAAGATGACCCTCATGGCCTGATGTCTCTGCCCCATGCGGGCCTTAATCAATTCATGCAGGGTGAATCCATAGCAGAACAGCATGACCAGCAGAGGCAGGAAAAAGCCAAAAGTCTGGGGCAGGATCCGCAGCACCATCCGCCATTTTGATGTACTTGTGCCCATGTCCTCATAGCAGACTGGGCTGGAGAAGGGCGGATAGACGACCTTACGAAAAATTAGGATAGGGAGGGACAAGCACAGGGACAGGGTCCACGTACCCAGACATATGAACTTGACCAAGTGGCGCTTCAGGGTGAATGTGTGCGTGGCATGGACAATGGCCAGGTAGCGGTCCACACTGAGGCAGGCCAGCAGGAGAATACCGCTGTAGAAGTTGACTTCCTTCAGGAGGGACAACAGCTTGCACAGGGGTGTGCCAAAAATCCAGCCATTCACCTTGGAGGCGGCCCAGATGGGCAAGGTCAGAGCAAAGAGCAGGTCAGCCATGGCCAGGTTCAACAGGTAGACATCGGTGACAGAGCGGCTGACACGGTTGTACAGGATGACCAGCATCATCAGGGAGTTTCCCAGAAGGCTCAGCAGGAACACCAGGGTAGGGATGACTATTACTACATACTTGTTGATTCCCAGGGATTCTGGCCGACATGGGGCAGAATCTGGTAGAATAGGAGGCAGGTCAGTGCTATAGCTGAAATTATCAAAGTATCCATTAAGGAAATCTTCCCAGTCAATATCTTCCATTTTTGAGGTAAATTTAAATCCTGGCCTACAGAAGAGAGATGAGAATTATTGTACAATAAGCCCTGCCCAGGTTCTTGCCTCTCCTCCCTAGACACTAGGGTAGGTTAATTTGCATTGGCCTGCATGTTACATGGAAGTAATTTTGCATCAGATTTGTAAGTGGCAGGGGGATCAATGTTATAAGAAAAGTTTAGTGATACACAGTGAAGTTCATGACAATACTGTAGTTCTTTTCAATATCAGAGAGAGATTCTTAGCATTTTCTGGGACATGGTCATCACCCAAGACTTTGTAGAAAGTTCCCTTTGGATAGTCCCTACGGGCCCTGCAGTCCTGCTTTCACTCTCCATTGAGCATCCTGGTGTAGAGGAAGGATTTAATGCCCAGAAGGTGAGGTGCCATTCAGTTCTTAATCTGGGGATGAAGCCTGCTGTGCAATTGAATTGTACCCCTAGGGAAAGGTCAAGGTTTGATCAGAAAGCTGAGGGATGATTCCTTTGTGCAACTTTCTGAAAGTTGTTTTAGAAGAAATGTTCTAGAAAATGGTTGGAGAGATAGCAGCATGGAGTTTCTCAGAGCTCGTTGGTCTAGTATTATCTTTAGTCAGTTGACAAGGCCCAGTTACTTCTCTTTTGGGAAGGAAGAGGCCTGATCTGGGAGCATTTGTGTAGTTTGACAAACCGTATCCAAAATGACAAGCACGTGACTGATTGATTCTCCAAGTGAGTGGGAACATAACTGATAACTGCAGCAGCTGTGGGACAGCCAGGTTTTGCACTGGGGTGGAGTAGGGTGAGCAGGGACAGCCAGTCTGCTCCCTACATAAGGGGAGGGGCATTAGGAAGCAGAGAAGGCATGGAGGTGCACTCCCCTTGTTTGGTGGCTTTCTAGTCCTGCTGGGGGCCCTCCTGCATGTATGTGCCTTCATCCATCCTGACTGTGCTGTCCCCCCAGACTTGGTCTCAGTCCGTGGTCTCTGTGGTTCCTGCAGGAACAGCAGAGATTCTGTTTCAGCCCATACGTGGGTACGGAGGGCTGGCTGCAGCCACTGGGTAATACAGCCCAGGGTCTCAACGGTTAAACTATGGTAAAGCAGCTCCCAAACTGACCCATAGCATAGATCCTCATCCTGCCATTTCTTTCCAGCAATGGATGACCTTCCTAGGGCCATATCCTAGTCCATGACGTGCCCCAAGGTGGGCCCAGCGTTAGAGCAGAAATGGGGGAATCAGTCCCAGGAGCCACTTCTCCCTGCCCAGGATGTGCATACTGAACACAGGATGGACGAGAGCAATGTTGGTGGGGATATGGACAAAACAGAGCCCTCCTCTGTTGCTGGTGGGAATGAAAAATGGTGTAGCTGCCTTGGAAAACAGTTTAACAGATGCTCAACAAGGTAAACAGAGCTACTGTGTGACCCTGCATTTACCAATCTAGGTTATACCCAGAGAATAGAAAACATGTGTCCCTAAGAGACAACCTACACAATGGGAAAGGATATTTGCATATTTTCAATCAGACAAAAGCTTGATAACTAGGATCTATAGAGAACTCAAATTAATCCACATGAAAAAAGCCAACAATCCCTTATATCAATGGGCAAGAGACATGAATAGAACTTTCTCTAAAGACGACAGACGAATGGCTAACAAACACATGAAAAAATGTTCATCATCTCTATATATTAGAGAAATGCAAATCAAAACAACCCTGAGATATCATCTAACCCCAGTGAGAATGGCCCACATCACAAAATCTCAAAACTGCAGATGCTGGCGTGGATGTGGAGAGAAGGGAACACTTTTACACTGCTGGTGGGACTGCAAACTAGTACAACCTTTCTGGAAGGAAGTATGGAGAAACCTCAAAGCACTCAAGCTAGACCTCCCATTTGATCCTGCAATCCCATTACTGGGCATCTACCCAGAAGGAAAGAAATCCTTTTATCATAAGGACACTTGTACTAGACTGTTTATTGCAGCTCAATTTACAATCACCAAAATGTGGAAACAGCCTAAATGCCCACCAACCCAGGAATGGATTAACAAGCTGTGGTATATGTATACCATGGAATACTATTCAGCCATTAAAAAAAATGGAGACTTTACATCCTTTGTATTAACCTGGATGGACGTGGAAGACATTATTCTTAGTAAAGCATCACAAGAATGGAGAAGCATGAATCCTATGTACTCAATTTTGATATGAGGACAATTAATGACAATTATGGTTATGGGGGGGAAGCAGAAAGAGGGAAGGAGGGAGGTGGGTGGTGGGGACTTGGTGTGTGTCACACTTTATGGGGGCAAGACATGATTGCAAGAGGGACTTTACCTAACAATTGCAATCAGTGTAACCTGGCTTATTGTACCCTCGATGAATCTCCAACAATAAAAAAAACAAAACAAAACAAAAAAAAAACTGGTACAGGAATGTTCAGAGCATCATTCCCAGGTCTGCTCCAGCCCTTGAGGAGTTAACTAGCAGGGGAAGGAGCAGAGTGGGCCAAGGGGAACAGGAGGAACTTCAGAGCCTTTGCAGGAAGCAGGGGGGAGCTGACCTGGTGGACTGTTGAGGGTTGCCACAGTGCCACACTTTCAGTTCCCCAACACTGGTGAGGAGGAAAGGGAGTCCAGGGGTGCCTTTTGTTTCAGGACAGGAAGCTCACTATCTTATAAGGCAACCCATTCTCCTGCTGACCTGCCAGAGGCCTTAGGAAGCTCGGCCTTAAGCTGAGCTGAATTTCTATCTCTGGGGCCCCCTCCTTTAACCAAACAAAATCCTTGTTAGAAATAGGACACCAATGGTTCCCAAACTCAAGGCTTTAGCACAGACCATCAGAGATCAAAAGATGGTTCCAAGACAGTAACATCTCCGTTGAACCTCCATGCACCCCTCAGCTGCACCCCACCCAGCCATCATCTAACTTGCGTTTATCCTTTCTAATGTGTCCACCCCATGGACAGCTCTGCACCAGATTCTAAGGGAAGTGAAGCACCTAGAAGCATGGGGCGGAGGGGGCAAGGAGAGCCAGGGAGCTCAGGGGCAATGGTTTGGAAGCGGAGGGCTCCAAGATGCCACCTCCAAACTGAAACTCTAAGCTCCACATCCAGGTTCTCCCCAGCTCTGGTAGTCAAGTTGGACTGGCTGAGTCCTCCCGCCTGCCCCCAGTCACCTCCTCTCCAGCTCCCTGCTCTCTGCTGACGGCAGAGTCCAGGCTGATCCTAAGTGGAGTCCCCAGTGCTCATCCCACTTAGGGTCTCCTGCTCAGCTCTCCGTCAATCCATATCTCCGTATCTCTTCTCATCAATCCATATCTTGTTCCCTCCCTCCCAGCCCTTGGGCCACAGGTGCCAGGCAGATGCCCCCTCTGTAGAAGGTTCTGAGGTCCTGTGTGATCACTGGGATTGGGGAGACAGGAGAAACTGCCCCTTGGCAAGGGTGACTTAGGCCAACTCTGAGCTACAGTGGTTTCTTCCTGCCTCCCACCCCAACTCATCAGTTTCTAGAAGGTAAAAAGAGAGTGTTACCCACAAATAACCTTACCCGCCCTGCTCTGCCACACAGAGGCAGCTGAGGCTTACACAAAATAATTCTCTACCCAAAGACATTGGAAGCCTAGTACTCAGTTCACCCTTCTTTCCACACCCACAGCCATCTGCCTTTCTGCCCTCCTGAGTTGGACCTTCCCAACCAGCACCCACCCTGTGCCCCACCCCACCCTAGTCCCTGGCCAGAAGCCCAGCCTGGGAGCACAGCAGGCTTCCCTGGGTCATCCCTTAGTCACTCCATCAGTCACCCTTTCCCAGTTTCTTCTAGCACAGTGGCCAGCCTGAGACCCCTGGATAGGCAGTCCTGCCCAGGTCCAGAACTGAGGTCACCCTGCAAGGATTCCCAGTATGGGAAGGGGTGGCAGGGGGGCAGCAGAGTTAGAGAAGGATGGAAGGATGCGGGGGAGGCAGCTGCCCCCGTCTGCTCATTACCGACCTGGATTAGCCATTTCTGCCCAGAGGGGTGAGGAAGGAGAAGAGCTGGATGTTGGGAAGGCAGAGGGGGCCCTCATGCCAGGCATGTGTCCCACTGAGGAATGGAGTGCGAGGGAGTGCTTGGAACCCCTCCAGGCCCACCAGCCCCCCTGCAGCCTGGCAAAGAGAGCCCCAAGGAGGGGAAGGGCGAAGTGAGATCAGTTCTAGGGGGTGGCAGGGAAAGAAATGAAAAGGAAGCAATGCCCAGGCCCCTGCCATGGGCAGGCAGGTAGCACAGGAGAGCCCCAACCTTTCCCTCTCTGGTCCATGTGTCTCTGCTCCCCAGCTGGCCTTGGTCATAAGCAGCCCCCAACACCAGCACCTGTTCCAGCAAACCAACTCTGACTGGTGGCTCTCTCAGCACAGGAACAGTCACACCCCAGACCTCCCTGCCAGGACCACAGGAACATGTGAAGGTAGAGGGCTAACAGGGTGAGCCTGAGGGACTGCCCCAGCCTAGAGCTATGGGACTGAGCAGGATGACCTCATCTTCCCCCAGGTTACACCCTGATGAGTGGTCTCCATGGCATCAGTACCGACAGCCCAGCAGCCCTGCCGGCTCCACCTCCCCTAAACGCACACATACGCTCACCCTCACATACTCTCTCACACTCACACATTCACCTTTCCTGGAGAGGATACGCTGAATGGGGTGGTTGTCTGGGCCAAGCAACTCCCGGGAAGGGGCAGTGGCCAGTGTTGGTGGCAAAATCTGTGGCTGGTAAGAAGCAGGTTGTCCAGGAAGAGGGTGAGCCGTGTGCCCAGGCAGGAAGCAGTGCAAGGAGCAGAGCTGGTCCCAGGGCCACTGCTGGGAGTCACTGAGCTGAGGGCTCTGCTAGCCGGGCTCCTTCCCTGGCTGGCTTAGGGTGTGGTCTAGCCTTGTGCTGTCTCCTTCCTGAGTCAGCCAGCTGTTGACCTCTGAGCCTTCTTTGACCCTTGCAGCAGTTACTGACTATGCTCCTGGCAGAGCTGGCCAGGCTTGGGCAGGACACAGGTGCCTGGGGCAGGAACTTGCCAGGGAATGGAGACTGCCCCTCCTTCAGCCACTGGGCCAGGGGTCTTTGGGGACAGGGGTGGGAAAAGGGGCAGAGGGGTGGCAGGACCTTAAGGGGATCAGGACTCCATGGAAATGACATAGCTGTAAAGAAATGGCTAAAAAGCTGCTGGATGAGAAAGGATGTTTGGGTAAGATTATGATGATGCTAATGTTAGTAATAATATATCAGCCCTCAACTTTCTGCTACTTCCAATTCATTTCATGAGTGGAGGCCAGGAATCTCATTTCTTATTTTTCCTTTTAAATTTCTTATTTTAAGGTAATTTTGAGTTTATAGAAGAGATTCAGTGATAGTATGGACAGTACAGTTCCCACATACTCTTCCACCAGCTTCCCCTGCAGTTAACATCTGACATTATTGTGGCAAATTAGTCAAAACTAATTAATTAACATCACTGCAATACTATTCATGCAACAGATTTCACCAGTTTTTCTACTAATGGTTGATTTGCTTCCAGAATCCAATCCAGGATTTCACTTTGCATTTAGTCTTCATTTCTTCCTAATGAATTTCCAAATGTGACAGGTTTGCAGTTCCCTTGTTCTTCATGTCTACTCTTTCACACACGCCGCACTATCTCAATTCTGAAGCTTTAGTTGTGTGTCTTGAGTCAAGTCATAGCAGTCCTCTGACTCTGGTCATCTTTAATATTGTGTTGGTTGTTCTGATCTGTTCCCTTTGTATGTTATTTAGAATCATTTGGTCAATACCTAAAATAACTTGCTGGGCCTTGAAAAAAATGGGTGCATAGATCTACATAGTTTTGGAGGCCATGCAATACTTTAATACATTTAGATAACGTGTAAAGATCAGATCACTGTGTTTGTGATATCCAACATATTAAATAGCTGTTTTTTTCTTTATGTGAGAACCACTCAAATTAATCTCTTGTGGCTATTTGAAGTATCCAAGAGTTCATTATAAATTACAGTAACCCTACTGATCTATCTAATACTAGGTCTTATTTCTTCTTCAAACTGTATATATGCACCCCGTAATCAATGTCTGTTCATCTCCCCCCTCCTCTCTACCCATCTGCTAACACCGATCTACTCTACACATTTGCTTAGACCAATGCTCTGGAGCATTTCCCCAATCTTTTCTTCAGATAGTTTCATAGTTTCCTGTTTTAGAGGTAAGTCTTTAACCCATTTTTATTTGATTTGTATATGGTGAGAGATATGGTCTAGTTTCATTCTTCTCCATAGAATTACATAGTTTTCCCAGCACCATTTATCATTGAGACTGTCTTCACCCATTGTATGTTCTTAGCACTATGTTAATGATGAGTTGGGTATAAATGCGTAGATTTGTATCTGGGTTTTCTATTCCGTTCCATGGGTCTATATGTCTGTTTTATGCCAGTACTTGATTTGTTTACTATTATTTTATTGTAAACTTTCAAGATAGGTAGTGTTATGGCTGCAGCTTTGTTTTTTTTGCTCAAGATTGCTTTGGTTTTTGGGTTTTTTTGTGGTTTCATAGACATTTTAGGATTTTTATTCTATTACTGAGAGGAGTATCATTGGGATTTTGATAGGGATTGCCTTGAACCTATAAATTGGTTTGAGTAGTATTGTCATTTTAACAATGCTAATTCTCCAATCCATGAACATGAAATATCTTTCTATTTTGTGGCGTCTTCTTGAACTTATTTCATCAGTGTTTTAAATATCTCCTTGAAGAAAGAACTTAGGGCTGAACTAGATCCTGGCAGTGTCACCCAGCTCTCATCCCCACACATGCTTCCCCACTGGGTACCTGAAGCGCTCAGGCCCAGGAGGACCCCAGGGGCCAGCCCTGGGGGAGGGGGAGAGGGTCCTACCTGTAGTAGCAGCTCTAGGCAGCTGCAGGGTCTGTGCAGTTCAGCACAAGCATCAGTCACTGGCCCTTGCTTATCCCATAGCACAAGAGGATGGCAGAGACAGCAGCGGTGGGGAGGATGGTGGACATCAGACATCAGGTTGCAAGGTCTCTGAATGACAGAATCCCAAGTACCCACACTTCCCCTGCAGCTCAGTTCTGGAAAATCTCTCAGGATATATCTTTCAGGTTCCTGGTGACCTTGACAATGACCCCTTCTTCTGACATGGATACTTGGAAATGATGCAATTCCCTGTCACTCATAAGACCACCCTAGGAAGGACCCTCTGATCTCCTTTCCTTCTTCAAAGGAGGAATCTGCCTAGATTAGCAATGTGACTTATCCAGGATCACACAGAAAGTGAGCCAGTGGGGTGAATGAACCCAGCTCTATCCTGCCAGCCTGTGTGGCCAGCATGGTGTGGCCTCCACTTACTGAGCAGCCCCTGAATGCCAGGCACTGTACTAATTGCTTGACATCCTTGTCCCATTCAAACCCCCCATACCCAATAACCCTGAGAAGGTTAAACTCCATTATGACAAAGAGACTGGGGCACAGAGAGGGTAAGTCTTTGATCCATTATCACAGAACTTTGCAGATTTGATCTGAGGTCTGTGTGCCCTGACGTAGTGTGAGTAGCCCCCTGAGTGTTCCTGCCATGTGGTCACTGAGCTAAGGAAATGCCATTTCTTTTTCCACAGAGAAACCTCAGCCTTGCTAGAGTGGTCATCCTCCTTAAGACACCCATTCATCCTTTCCTGGGCCCCAGCTGAGTGGAAAACGTGTGTCATTGAGAAAGGGAAGCAGAAGTTCAGGAGGGCCCTGGTGCTGGGATTGAGATAGACAATGGGCATGTAAGGTGAGCAGGGGACCTGCTCTTAATGCTGCCAATGTCTACCAGGGGACTTTCAGTCTGGCCTCCTCCCCTTGGGTCCAGTCCCCTGAGAAGGACATTGTGGCTCTGAGGGCTATGGGTTTATTCTGAGATGCTGGAGTCAAGACCTGGTATGGGATAGGAAACCCAGGTGACATGCCCCCCACGCTGTGACATAGGGGGAACAAGTGATAATACTGAGAAGGGGACACCATGGAGTGGGGGAGGGTAGAGGACATGAAGGTAAATGAGAGATTATCAGTAGGGAGGGGGTTTAGGGAGGACAGGATTAGGTATCAAGACCTGTGTCTCCATTTTGGCCTTACTACACACACACTGTGGGGCCTTGAGAAGGTCACTTACCTTCCTTTGGACTAAGTTTCCCCATCTGTAGACCAAGGTGTTGGACTGACCAACTCTGGAGCCCCTGCCAGCATGGATTCTTGATGACCCATGACTAACTGGGTGTCTCTCCTCCTGTTCCTCATCCCGAGTTGTGATTCCTTCCCCCCGGTTCAAGAAGTTACTCCCCTTTTCCAGCCAGCCCCAACCTAGGGCTCCCCCTGCTAAGGCTCCCCCTGAGATGGCCTGGCTGGATGGGGCATGGAGAGCAGGGCTCTGCAGCTTGAGCCTGGCCCTGGTGACTGTAGCCCTCCAGAGCATTTCCTAGGGTTTGCTCCCTGGGAAGTGACTCAGGCCCAGCCCAGTCCCTGAGGGGGAAACCATGCTGACAGCCAGAGCAGCAGAACCTGCTGTCCAGGAGTAGTGGTAGAGGCAGGATGCAGGGCACTGGGGCAGAGTGGTGACATGGGGAACAGTTCCCTTCAGGCCGACCTGAGGTCTGGTCACTTGTTAGGCAAATGGGGACTCGCCCCAGGTCGCAGCAGGAACCTGTGCTGCTCAAGTTTCTTTTCCCTTTTCATCCCTTGCTCTGTGCTTCTTCCTTATGGCCACCAGGTGGCAGGAAGAGGCTGTGCTGCTCAAGTTTCTTTTCCCTTTTCATCCCTTGCTCTGTGTTTCTTCCTTATGGCCACCAGGTGGCAGGAGGAGGATGTGCTGCTGCCCCCATGGCTTTCCAGGGGCTGTCTCTGTCTCTGTCACTTGTCTGGAGGGTGGCGCAGGTGGGGAGAGGAAGATGAGGGTCCCACACGTGTTTTCCTCCTACTTCGTCTCAGTCTTCTGAGGAGTCTTCATGCATGCTGGTCACCGGTGCCATCGTCCCAGTCCTGGTTCCCATTCCCAAAAGATGGAAGTGAGGTGCTGTGTCCAGCAAGGGGACAGCAGTGTTGCCGAGGTGGGCGGGGCCCTCCACCCTGGTTGTTCCTGTCTCCTTGAGGCTGAGGTCTTTCCAAGTTGCATCCTTGTTTTTCTAGTGGGGCTGTCCCAGGCCCTAGTTCTGGGGGTGGAGAACAGCGGAGCAGGGACTCGGCACCAAGGTTCTTTTTACAACGCCCAGGGACCACATGTACACACTGGCACAGAGGACGGCCAAGCCTGTCTGCCCTCTGCTCCACATCCTGCCTGTTCTGCCTTCCCCATCAGAGGCTCTGTCCCCCATTTGCCCCTGTGTCTCTGTCACCTCCTCTCTCTCTCCCTGTTTCTCTCACCTTATCTGCTCCCCGCCCTTCCGGTCGCATTCTGTTCTCCTACTCGTCTCCCTACTCAAACCCTGCTACCCTGTCCCCAGACCTGCTGCCCCATCTTGATGCCAGGCGCTCCGTGGCCTTGGGTCTCCCTGTGTCACTCTGAGTCCATCTCGCGTCGCCGCCCCTCGCCAGGCTCCGCACTGCCCTCTAGCGGTGTGGGCCGAGTAGGGGCGGACTACAGGCGCGGTTGAGCTGGGGGCGTCGCCGCCCCCTGCAGACCTTGCAGGCGCCCTGGGCAGAACCATCCACCCGGCTGAGGGGCGGGCCGCCTACCCTGGCTCCGCTGGGCGCTCGGCGGGATGGGCTGCACCGTGAGTTTGGTGTGCTGCGAGGGACTTGCGCCCGGGCCCCTCTGCGCCCTCCAACCTCCGGGGAGTCCCCCAGCACTGGCTTGGACCCAGGGCTGGGAGCAATTGAGTTCCCTCCGCGGAGACAGGAGGCGGCTGCTGCTTCAGGTAGGGCGCTGCAGGAACGGGCGCGGGGGGACGCCCTCGGTGGGGAGAGGGTGGCTGGCAGAGCACAGCCCACTTCAGACAGGCCAGGAGCCCGACCAGGAAGTGCAGGTCAGTGATTGGCAAGTGGACAGCAAGGCCGGCTGCCTCCGGGAGGGGGTTGTGCCAGGAACTGGACCTGGTGAAGAGCTGCCAGTTGACCTGAAGTCTCCGCTGGGTCTCTTGTGCCCTTGGGAGGAGGGTGATGTGGGATTGACCCTAAGAAGGGCCAATAGCCCAGGTGAGGTGAGGAGCCACATAAGACAAGGAAGTCATGGACGGCAGGGGCACTGGAGGGAAAGGGTTAGATTTCTCCTGAGTTGGTCCCTGGGCAGCTCTGGGTGTGCCACGACTAAGAAGGGCTCTGGGACAAGAGGGAGGGTGCCTTTGGGGCCAGGAGGGCCCCACCATAATAAGAACTGAGCCAGGATAGTGGGACAGCAGGACCCTTGTTCCTGTATTCTCTGTTTTGGGTGAGTCTTGGAGCCTTGCAAGTGGCAAACTGACCCAGTGCGTGAGGGTGGGCTGCAGCTGGGAGGCAGGGGAGTGTTCTGGATGAAGTGTGTGTGTGGGGAACCACCAGGTGTGGCGTAGGTGAGGGGGCTGCGTTTCTCCCAGAGACAGGAAAGGGAGGAGTTTGGGGTCACTGTGGGAAATGGATGACTCCACTGTAGGCTCCCTGCATAACCCCACCTAGCCCCTTGCCTCCCTGTTGGGGGCTGGAAGGGGAGGCCTCCTCAGATGTGTTTGCTGTGTGTGGATCACTGCTGTCCTGCATTCCTCCACCTGGGGCACGCAGAGATGAGGTGACTCAAATGTGCCCTGTGGCAACAGCCAAGACCCTTGTTCATGGGCAGTCACTGAGACCCAGTGTATGTGTGTGTGTGTGTGTGTGAGTGTGTGTACATGCATGTGTGTTCTGTGCTTGCCCAGGAGCCCTCTGCCCCACCCCACTAGATGTCCCTGCAGGGCCCAGGTGATGGCATATTTGTGGGGAGGGAGGGTCCACAGTGCCAGGCACAGGTTGGATCGTGGCAACCACACACTGTGTCCTTCACGAGCTCTAGCCCAGCCATCACCCTAGACACTGACCATAGTGAGGGCCAGGCCTGGTGAGGTGCAGCTGTGGGCTGAGTCCTCACAGTGGCTAGCATCCTAGAGATGATCTTGACGGAGGTGTGAGTCGAGCTTTGGGCCCTGGGGAGGTGGAACCAGGCCTAGGGGTATGGATTGGGAGCCCTAGACTACTGCTTGTGGGTCGTGGCAAAGAAGTGAGGGTCCAGAAAATGGGGGTGACATCACAGAACTCCAGGAATGTTGGGCTCCCAGACGCCATCAGGACACCCCCTATCCCTGTGCCTCATGAACCCTTCTCTCTCCTCCAAGGGTTTAGCAGGAGGTAAGACATACGCGATCTATGACTCTCCCTGCCCCCTCTGTTCCTGTATCAGATCTTTCTTGGCCAGAAAGTTCTTCCAATCTTAGTTTTTCCTCTGGGACTTGGAGCTCAGTTCCTTGTATTTTGGACTTGGTGCAGAGAACCCCAGTCAGGGCACACAGTTTTTAGCTGAAGGCTCCTCTGCCTGGCCTGGTAGAACCCTAAGGGGCTGAGGCCATCGGGTACCTAGTTTCCTCTCCCACTTCTTATAGTGGTCCCCTGGCCTTCTTTGTTCTTGAGTCTGAGGCTGGGGTCTTCTGCGTCCTCAGGACTGTCTGTTGTGGACCTCCTTGATTCCCCATGTCCCCGTGTCCCCACTCCCAGCTTTGGTGTCTGTTTGGCCATGTGAGAGGGCAGGGACAGATATGCCACGCTTAGATGGAGGAGGACCCAGGGACACTGGAGGTGTGGGTGTGAGGGAGAGGAGTATGGGCTAGTGTGTGACAATGGCAGGGATAGGAATGGGGACAAGTGCGTGTGTGTCTGCATTAGGATGAGCTGGTTTCTGAGCAGACTCTTGTGGCCCTGGAGCTTGTCCGTGACTCCCTCCCTCTTACATCTGCAGGGGTCATGCTCCAGTCAGCCTGTGTGCTGGGCATGGGGTGCTGGCTCTCTGCCCTCCCAGGCCACCTATTCACAATGCAACTCTTGGGACACTATAGTGGCCCAGGGGAGAGAAGCTGGTGGCCCACTACTTGGGCCCTCAGTAGAGGAGGGCGATACGTTATAGGGGGTGGAAAACACCTCTTGGGTGCTTGCCCCTCAGGAACCAGAACTCAGTGCTCCCTAGGCACCTGGGCTGTCCATTGGTGACAGTAGTCCAGCTGCAGACATGCCCCCACCACTGCCCAACCCCTTCCATAGATCCAACTTCTCTCTCTCTGCCAGGGGCTGGGCTATGCTGCCTGCTTAGCCCCCTCAGCAGGTGTTCTCCCCTCTCTGTCCGGCTACCTTGTCTCCCTGTCCTCATTGCCCACACCTCTTTCTTCCCTGGTATTAATTTGTGGCCCTCTCCTCCTCTTTGCTCGAGGAGGGGGCCCACTATGGCCCCCAAGTCTCTGAGCCCTGCTCTGGTTATGAGATTATTCTTCAGCAGTGGGCCTCATACCTCCCAGGTGGCCTGTCTGGTCCCTTGCTTGATCTGTACTCCAAACCCTCCTTTGGTCCCACGTGCCAACCTCAGGAGAAGGGAGGATGGGGCTTGGCACCCTCCTGAGCATTCCGGACAAGCCTTCCCTTACCTGTGTGCCAAGGGGCCTGGCGGGCATCTCTAGGAGCCAGCCTTGCTGCCTTGCTCTCTGCCATATCCCAGACAAGTGGGTGCTTGTCAGATGGTGGCAGGAAAAGAGGAGAGGAGGCTCGGGTTGTTGTTGCCTCTTCTCTCCCAATATTGCCCTGGGGTCAGCTCACGTGGACTTTGTTTCTGCCAGCCCAGATCCCATTGAGGTTAGAAATTCTTCAGGGTTTAGATCCCAGAGCTTCCCAGGCATTCCTGCTGTGGGGTCCTACACCACTTTTGGAAGTCGTGGGGTCTAAACATGACTCTCTCTCCTATGGGTGGGATTCCTTCCTCTTCCTCTTTCCCTAAGTTACGTAGAATCATAGACCTCTAGAGCAGAAAAGGGTCTTGGTTAGGGGTTCTGATCCCTTTGAAGATATAGATTCTTGGAGAATCTGATGAGTGCTTGGGACACACTAGCTAGGGAGAAGTGTGTGTGCATGTGCTCACACAACCACCCTTGGCCACTGTATGAACACATACTCACGTCACATACCCCTTGAAGCCCATTCAGTGTCCTGATCTGTCCACATCCTGGATTTCACATATGAGCACACTGAGGCCCAGAGAGGAAGAGTGACTTGTTCAAGGTCATACACCAAGTGAGTGGCAGAATTGGGACTCAGTCTCAGGTGTCTGTGGCCTAGACTAGTGGGAGTTTTATCCCCAGATGCACCTTTTTTCTTCCCCAGAGACTTCCTGAAAGACAAGCAGGCTTGGCCACTCATGGATTCCAGCATTTTTGAGACCCTGCTATAAGCCCGGCATGGAGCTGAGAGCTGGGAGCTGGGGATAGGAATGGAAGCAGAGAGTCCTTGGTCTTATAGGGGGTTGTCAGTCTGGTGGCAGAGCTAGGACAGTCTTCAAACACATAACTGCACAGAGAAATGGTGTTACTGGAACCAGGACTATGAGGGAAAGTGAAGGGTGTAAGGGGTGATGATTCTGGTAGGTGCAGGGATTGCAGTGAGGCTGAGGGGATGGGGGTGGTGCAATAAGGCAGGAGCAGTAGTTACAAGCATCTAGGTGGTCAGAGCCATGTACTTGCATGTCCTGGGATGGAGAAGAGTTGGGAGCTGCTATAGGCATCTAAAAGGCTATCTCTGGTGGCCCCCCAGGTGTGCTGTTTATGGATTGGAAGGGTGAGAGGCAAAGCAGGAGCTGGGAGGCAGTGGCAGCCCCCTGAGTGGTGGTAGTGGTGGTGGTTGGGGTTAGATGGATGGTGGCCTTAGCAGGGCTGAGAGAGACCAGGAATGACCTGGGAGAGGGGTAGGTCATAGAGATGGCTTACGGGAGGGGGAGGGGTATGTGTGATAATGACCCCCTGTATCTTGCAGAGATGGTAGCTGACCAGGTGGCATCAGACCTTCCCTCATATCAGTGTAGTAAAGTATTTCATAATTACAGACAGTGTAATAAGTGTCGCCCTTATTGAACACATGCCTGTACCCATGTCCTCCGCATGCTGGGTCATGAAATGGCACCTTGTTAGTACCCAGAAGTCCCCTCCTACCCCTCCAGTCATTGATTCCCCTCTGAGGGTGAGTCAGTATCCCAACTTCTACCCACACAGAGCTGTATGTTTAGAATGTCTCAACGTGGAATGGCACTTACTACTCCGAACACATCTTGGGCCCGACTTTTGTTCAACGTGTGGTTGCACATTGTATCCAAATTCCTGCATGTCAGGTAGAGCCTTTCTTCTCCTTTCTCAAGAGAGTTCCGGTGTGTAAAGGTATGCTACTGGGTTGTCCATTCTGCTGTTGACAGGCATTTGGGTTGTCTACTGCTTGGGACTATTGCAAATTGCACTGTTGTGAATGCTTTAGTGCATGTCTTTTGGTGATCATATGTTCTAATTCCTGTTGAGTGCATTCACTCCTCCATTGTCATGGGTGTCTCTGGAAGATCCAAGCTTCTCAGAATCAGAAGGGAGCAGTTCCTATGAAGGGAGCAGTTCAGGCGTCTTGACCATGGGGATAAGAGAGATTCTGTGGATGAGGAAGAAGATTCTTGGGCTCCTTAATCTGCCTTTTGCTGTGATACTTTTCATTCTCCCCTTCCGTTTGCCCCTTCACTGCAGTGGAGGAAAAGGAGGAAGAAGTTCTGGGGGCCAGCATAGTGGTGGGACAGGTGGGTTAGCTGACCTCCTCTCTCAAGCTCATACACTGTCTGGGACAGGTCTGAGTCCATAGTCAGGCAGGAGGATGTAAGGCAGAGAATAGGGCCACACCCTCTGTTCCTTCCCTCTTTCCGGACGGGCAAGAAACCAGCCATTGCCTTCTTGTTTTGTGTATGAACTTGCCAAGGGCATCTGGCACGAGGATAGAGCCTGGTGCCAAGGGTAGGCAAGCTAAGGCAGCCCCCAGAGGGCAGCAGCCTGCAAGTGGGCAGTAGAGGCTGCCATCTGCGGAAAGGCTGAGCAGTGGGGAGGCCAGGAACCCAGGGAATGCGTGGGGGCCAGGTCCCTTGCTAAATGTCCCAGCTCTGATCCCTGAATACATTTCCTGAGACCCTAGCCCTAATGTTCTGGCTAGCTTGTCCTTCCTAGCCTGAGCAGAAAGCTGGCTATCTAAACCTACCCCAGGGATAAGTGGTGTGACAACCGCAGCTCTAGTGTTCCTTTCTGGCCAGGGCTATGAGGGTTTCAGGGTGCTTTTGGTGATGGCTGCTCATTGTCTGTCTCCCCAGTAAGTCTGTGAGCCAGGATTCACAGGCCAGGGCCAAGAATTAGTAAACTTAGCATCCCAGGCACTTAGCAAAGGACTTGCAACATATAGATACTCAACAGAGTTGCCCAAGGGAGGCACGAATGAATGGTGAGGGGGACAGGGAGAGGTCCCAGAGACAGAAGAGAGAACCCAGATGGAGGCCAAACAAGAAGGCACTAGTGATGGCCAGGGCTGTCCTGTCGCATGGGGCAGAGCCATTCTGTCTGGGAAATAGTGGTCTACCCTGTACCCTGGGCTGGGAATGGGAGCCAGGAAGAGCCCATTGAGGGCCAGCTCAGGCATGGCAAGAGGTGTGGGTGCAGGGCAGATGTCAACTGACAGAACAACTTTCGAGACTGGAGCATATGGGCAGGGAGATAAGAGATTGGTGACCAGCTGAGGTTGGCTGCTGCTGGTGGCGGTGACCAGGATGCTGGAGGGGCTGTCTTCTGGTCTCTGCCCAACCCCTCCTGGCATTCCTGCCAGTGCCTCTTCCCAGGAACTTCTGGGTGTCCCCATGATCTGCCATGGCTGAATCTGGAAGGAGTCTAGGCTGGCCTGGCAGGTCTCCAGACCCAGTTCTTTGGGTCTTCTGACCCAGCCTGCAGTCTGATTCTCTGTGAACCTGGTGCCTCTGGGTGGGTGCTGGCTCTGCGCTGGGGAAGGCCTCTCAATTCTCACTTGTCTGCTGGCCCTTTGGCCCCCCTGCCTTTCCAACCCTCATCTTCTCCTCTAGCTATCCACTGTCTTCTCTCTGCTCATTGCCTTTCATCCTTGAACCATGCACCTTTCCCCTCTCCCACCTTCCACCCTGTGGCCCACCCATCCTCTACCAAGCCCTGTGCCCACACACCCATCATCTTGTCCAGTGAGTTCTCATCCTCTCCTGGGGAGGTCCATGTCTGAGACCCTATGCCTAGGCTCCCAAAGACGTGGTAGATAATCTGTCACTTGGGTCTGGAGCAGGAACTGGACTATTCTTTGTGGGGCAGTCTGGAAAGACCTCCCAGAGGAAGCGTCACTCAGAATAGGGACCTGAAAGATGAACAGGAGTCCCTAACACAGAGGGGGGACAAAAGCATTTGAGTCAGTCCTCAAGGTGAAAATGTGCCTGGTGCCCTTGGGGGAGGGGGGACAAGTTAGTGTGGGTGGAGAGGAGCAGGGGAGGGGAGAGGCCTCTTTCAGAAGCTGGAAAAGAGGTGAATCTACACGGGAAAAGCCCTGAACGCCAGGCTTGGACTTACCTTGTGGGCCATAGAGAGCCTCTGGAAGGTTCCACCAGGGAGGGGTTAACATTTGAAACTATCCCTGGCTCAGGGTGAAGGATGAATAAAGGGTAGGTGTTGGGTGCCTGGAGCCAGCTGGGGAACACTGACTTGAGTGGGTGTGCAGGGTGGGGCTACTAGGTCTGCCATAAAGTCCCTATCTTAGTGGACACCTTTGAAGGTGGGTCCCTTCCTTGTCCCTGATGTTACCTCCTCCAACCCCATCACACCCCAACCAACACCCCAGATCTAAGGCCCGGCAGGCTGGACTGGCTCTCTGCCTGTCTTTCTTCCTTGTCTCACCTGCTACCCAGCCCAGATGTCACTGCCACAGAGGTTGGGGAGGTATGGCTTTTTTTGGGTCTTGAGACCCAGACTAGGCCTATCAGCCCTGCTGTGGAGGAACTGGAGGGTGAGGAGAGGGATTCCTGGGATCAGGAGCTGCAGGGAGCTCCTCTGGTCCATGCCTGAGGGGAACGGGAGTGGGTAGGGGCAGGGGCATGTTGGGGCTGAGATGGCACGAAGTGGGTGGGTGAGAAAGTGCTCTGGGCCACTTTGCCTTCTTCTTCTGCCCCTTCTGCTCCAATCCCCCAACCTGTCTGTGCCCTGGGAGGTGGAGGTGCCACCCCTCATAGGAGCAGGGTTCTCTGGGGCCAGACTGGGCTCTGCTCCTGGTCTCCTCTTGCGCCTATCTGTTCCGTCTTTCTCTCCTAGGTCTCTGCCACACCTCAGGAGCCTCAAGGTGCTCATCCAACTTCTCTCTCCCTCCAGAGGTGGGAGGCAGGGATGTTTGGCATCTCTATTGCAGAGGCAAGACGGGGCACTAGTTGCATAAGTAGCCATGGGGGTCACACTGAGTTCACTGTGGGCTTGGCCACTGAAGAGCTATGCCCCATGAGCATTCTCTGCAGCCTCTGTGCTTTGGTTTCCTCCACTGTCCTAGAAGCATTTAATACAGTGTTGGAATTGATAATACTGAAGGACAGCTGCTGGTGGTGGTGCTGTCACCATTACTGAGTCATTTGGTCCGGAGTCCTTCATGGATCTGCATGAGAGTGAAGTAAGACATTCTTACTGGGGAAATGCCTGGGGAAGGAGGGAGCCAGTGGCCTGAAAAGCCTGGTCTGAGTCTGACCCTGAGGAAGGAAAGATGGGGAGAGCATGGGTAGCACATCCCAGGCTCCCTGTGTTCAGAGGGAAGCTCAGCAAAGCCAGCAGGGAGCCCCTTGGCGAAGTGGGTCTAGCAAGAAGTCCTGTGTGTCCCGGGAAGGGGTCTGTCTTGGTTGGCCACTGTACTTGCCAGTGGCAGGGAGCAGCCAACAGGAGGCAAGGCCTCAGTGAACAGGCGAAGGGATTCCAAAGCACACAGCCTGGGCCTTGTGTGAGAGGTGCACCCTTGTGGCCAATGCAGGGCCTTGAGACATGGAGAGGGACAGGGCCTTTGGTCCAGGGGGTCTGAGGCAGGTTCAGTGGATTGGGGAGGGGTGACCCAGGAATCTGGGAGGAGGCACCCAGCTGGGCCCCAGGTCGTGTGCTTGCTCCTAGCCTGGGCCTGCTCCGTCTGGCTGCCAGGCCGGCTGGCTTTGGCTGGTTCCTGGCGCTTAAGTCAATACTTTTACCCTGGTTGTGTCAGATGGCGTTATCCTGCTTGGAGCAACCTGGCTTGTGACACCCCTCTCAATCCCCCTATCCATTTCTCCTTAGTGCTGAAGGGGACATTGAGGCACGGGGGCACTGGGCCAAAGAGAGTCCTAGGTGCTTGTCTCCTTTTCCCCCAGACAGAGCCTCCTACATCAAAGCTCAGGCCAGGGGAGGATGGGCACCCCCACAATACTGTGATGCTAACCTTGTGTGTGGTTTGGGGCCGGCCTGGGCTGGCCAGAGCATGGGGCAGGGGTGTCTGGTGCAGCTGCCAAGTAGCAGCACCATTAGGAGAATGAAGGTGCAGCAGGAGCCAGTATTTCTGGGCACTGAGCTGTGGCCATCCGTGGGGTCAGACCAGGCCCAGCTTGGCCAGACTGTCCCCTGCCTGCCCCACTCCCTCAGCTCCCCACCCCTGCAGAGGGGCAAACTACACTAGATATGCCAGGCTCCCAGGTGGCCTCCTAAACCCCAGCTGCTGTATAAGCTGAACAGGGCTGATTTATTCCCTTGTTCCTAATGGGATGCAGCCAAGCCAGCAGGGGGTGCATGTGTAGGGCATAGGGGGACAGCTTCTCCGGGGCTCTCTTTCATCCCTCCCAGAGCCTCTGGCCCCCTTGTCACTCAACATTGCCTCTGCCTGGCTTCAGCCTGGAGAGGAAGGTGTGTGGCTGAGGAGGGACACAGCAGGCTAGATGAGTCTTTTGCTACTGCTTCCTAGTGGGGTTCCCTGGGCAAACTGCTTAGTGGCCCTGAGCTTCCTACTCTGTGGAATGGGGAAATTAGAGCCCACCTTGCTGGCCATGGTGAAGCTCCAGCTTCAGAGCACAGAGCCCAGGCCAAGGTTGGGGGCACCGTGGGCAGGCAGCACGGTTGCTGTCAGCCCTCTGTCCTCATGGGCATCCCTTTCCTCTCTTTTGAACCCCTAGGCAGTCTGGAGGCCTGAGTCCTGATGTCAGCTGGGGATTCTTGTGGGAGGAGAAGGATGTTCTGGGAGCTCCTCTCTGGGGCTCAGACATTGGGTGTGGAGGGTGGGGACAGCACTGTGGCAACATAAGAAGCAGGATTGGTGTTGGAAAGCGTAGACCCAGGGTCAGACTGGTCTTTGCCATTGGCAAATATTGTGAGTGTTAGTCTCCCGACCTGGAAAATGGGAACAATAACACCTGCCTCTCAGGATTAGCAAGGGGACTTAGGTGGCTAAAGTATGTAAAGTTCCCGGCACGTATTAGGTGTTCAGGAAACATCACATTTTCTTCTTTCCCTCGAAAGGGCCTGTGAGGTCATCTCCCCCTGGAAGGGGCCAGTGATCCCTTCAGTTGCTGGCTTGGTAAGAGCCTCACTTCCTTTTTTTTTGCTGTTTTTGGCCGGGGCTGGGTTTGAACTCACCACCTTTGGCATGTGGGGCCAGCGCCCTACTCCTTTGAGCCACAGGCGCCGCCAGAGCCTCACTTCTGAGCCTCTCTTGGAAAGTAGGTCTGGGAGTGGGGGAGACCCCTGAGCTGGGGGTCTCTGACCTAACAGGCAGGTCAGAATACAATGACAGTAATCAGTGCCTTGGAAAGAGCCTCACACCAGGCTCACACAGCCCTGAAAAATGACCTGAGCAGGCGTAATTACCCTGTTCACAGATGGGGAGGCTGAGGCCCAGCCAGGGGGCTTGCCACAGTCTTCCCACTGTTGGTGCAGAGGCAGATGTGACTCCCAGTGCTCTGCACTTGGCCTCTCCTCATCTCCCCTGTTCTACTTCTGATGAGCAGGACGGGCCCCTGAGCTTGCACCTTTTAGTGGGGAGGGTTCCTCTTGTTCTCAGTGGTCCCTTGGAAGCCACAGGTCATCATCTTGGTGGACTAGTCAGCAGCCCTTCTCCAGGGCCTGTATCCCTGAAGGTACCAGCCCTCTGAGGAACAGGTGACTGGGGGGGGTGGGATGGGCAAGGATGTCAAGCTCCCTCTCCCTCAGGAGTCTCCTGTGGGCTGGCACATCCAACTGCCCCACCCCAGGAGGTGACTTCTGACCCCAGCTGTCTCCCCAGCCCCCGAGAATAGGAGTCCCATCCTCTAGTCCCTCCCTCAGGGCTGCCCTTCCCCCTAAACTCTTTAGCAGCCTCTGAGCTGTGAGAACAGCCCCCATCTTGCTTCCCAGACCTACTGACTGGGCATTTGCAGCTCTGGGGTCTCCCCCTGTGCTTCTCTCCTCCCCCACTCCGTTATCCAGAGGCCCTTTGTGAAGGTCTTTGTGTGGATTTGAGCTCCTAAGGCCAGGCAGGGAGACAAAGGGACACCCCTGTCCTCTCTCCATTGTCCCCTCTTCCCAGGAGGCCGCGTGTGCTTATGTGTGTGTCTATGTCCCAGCTTGGCATCTTTTATATGTAACTTGGAGGCAGGGAGAGGTCTTGAGAAGGTTCAGAGATTCAGAGTGGTCTTGGGAGTACTGGACCCAAGCTGAATGGCCCCAGTGGGAGAAAGGAATTTGGGCTCTTTTGAGGAGGGATGGTCAGGCCTGGGAATGGTGGGCCAGGGAACCGACTGATTGACCCTTCAGCCCCCGGAATGGGTGCCATCACTTTTACCACCCACATCTCTCTGATTCTCTGTCACTCTGTCTCTTCTCTCCCTCCCTTGCCCGTCTTGCTCCCAGCCCCAGCTAGCTCTGGCCTCATCTTTCCCTCTTTCTCACTCAGGCACCTAACTTCCTGAGTGCTGAAGAGAGGCCAGGCACACCCCCTCCCTGTCCTGGATGCCAGTTTCAGAAAGGCTGCTTCTCCCTCTCTCCGCCCCTCAACATTCCAGGCTTTCCCAGTCTTCTGCCAGGACTGGGCCCTCCTTGCCCTTCTCCACAGAGCAGCCAGTGCATGGTCCTGGCTTGGGGTGCTGTCTCTTGCAGCCTCAGCCTCTCAGCCAGGCTCCCCTTCACCTTGGCTGACCTGATGACCCCACAGTCTAGAATAGCACTGGGTGGCACACTCCTGCCTAGGGCCTCGCTAAAAATAGCCCATGCTTGGTGTGCTTTCAGGGCAGTCTGGGGCAGAGGCAGGGGCAGACTTTGAGGTCTCTGTGGTCTTCTCAGGGACATGTCTGCTAAGGCCCTGGAGCCTTCCCATCACCCTGCTGTGGTCAGAAGCCTGGATGGAGAGCCTGGTCCCCACAACTCCTGCGAGGGAACTTCTGGAGCTGGTGGGTGATGCATGGGCAGAGAGAGGCACACCTAGTGCCAGGATCCACCCTGGAGTCCTAGCTGGTATGTGTGGAGGGCAGAACTCGAACCTGAGTCCAGGCCATGAGAATGGAGGCACAGACCCTCCGGGCCTCCTGTGTGGCGTTGTTTGCCGTAGGCTCTGCTACCCCCAGCACCCCAGCTCAAGCTGTTCTACCTGTAAGACAGGCACTTTCTACCTGCTTTGCTTTGGGTATGGACAGGGGTCCCTGCTCTCTGGGCTGGTGGTCCCTTTTCAAACCCTTCCTTCCATCCCTCTGTCTCTTTCTTCCTGGTTGGTGGCCTGCCCTCTCAAGTATAGGCCTCCATTTCCCCTCTAGTCTCCAGGTTGTGGCTGGTCTCCATCAGGAGCGCCTTGGCTGTGGGGGATGTGGGGGGCTCTGAGGACGAGAATGGCAGGGTGGTGATGGAGGGGGCCCAGGGCAGGGTGAGCTGGTGCCTGTTCAGTCTCTGCCAGGCCCTGCCAGCAGCTCTGCCACGGGGTTGGGTTGGGCTTTAACATTTCTAGGTCCCTTTTGCTCTCTGAATGTTCTATTTAGTAGCCTCCTGTTCTTGTTTCATGAATGTGCTGTGTTCTCCTATCTCTCTCAGGACGTTATAGCCGTTTTCGTGCAGTTCCTTCCCCCTGCATTGCATTTGTTTCCTCCAAGTCACTTTTGCTGTCCCAGGCTTACCTCCTAAGCCCTCCTCTGATGCCAGGGAGCCTGGATTTTCAGCTCAGGTGGGACAGTAAATGGTTTGGTTGCTCTTGGGTGTCTGAATGTACTTCACTGGGGAAACTCCTGTCACTATCTTTGGGTCTATCCTCTTGGGCCTGTCGGATCCCCAGAGAAGTCTCTGCTTCTCTGCCTGGGGCAGGTACTGTCCTGGTTGTCAGTCACACTCTGTTGCAAACATTCATTTCCCGTTAGTCCCTATACCCTCAGCTGTGCCTGGTGTCCCCAGGCCAGGGCCCACCTTTTACTCTCTCTAGAGCATGAACCTCCTGTCTTCTGCGGGGTCAGGGACAAGATCTAGACATGAGAGCTCTTTTCAATTTTACTGTTTTATGTTCACATTCACCCCCATCCCCAGAGGTGCCTGAACCTTACTGGGCTTTGTGCTGTGAACTTGACAGCTTCTCGGCTGTTCCATAGCCATGCAGAGTTTGCCATTCTCAGGCTTAAGGTTCCTACTTGCTGTCCAACTTCCAGAATTTGACACTGTTGTCAAGGGTGATGATCAAAATATTTTACCAGTGATTCTAGAGACTGCTGGCAGGCTGGAGGGATCCTGAGGTCCCCTGCTGGCCCAGGAATTAGACCTTTCCTTGCCAAATTGAGGGGAGGCCTGGAGATCCAGGTGAGGAGCTGGCGTGTTCAGCAGGTGGGGGTGCCCCTGCTATTTATGCACTGGAATAGAAGTACTTTAGGACTGCAACAACTCCCATGCTTGTGTTGTGAGGGCTGCTGGCTGTCCCCTTCCATTCTTTTCTTTTTTTTTTTTTCCTTCCTGTATTTATGCTTCAATTAAAGTTAAAAAAACCCTTTACTGCTGTTTCAGTGCTGAGATGGAGCAAGAGTAAGCATGTGTTCAATCGGCCCACTGCACCTGGAAGGATCCAGCTCCTGTCTTTGGGCTCAGCTCCTTCTCCTATGTGACAGTAGGGTGGCGAGAAGGCTGTGGAAGATGGCAGGCAGGAGGATTGCTCCTCCCACGTCCACTTTCAGGGACACAGATAAGAGATCCCTTTCCACTCTCTGCTTCCTAGATCAATTGTCTTAACTGTGGCCTTCAGGTCATTGATAGCATGGTGAGGTGTGAAGCCAGTTTGCAGATAGCTGGTGAGAGGGAGGTCAGAGCAGCCAGGGCTGTGACACCAGAGCACAGATGCCCTAGGGAGGCTTTGGGGCTTGATCCCAAGGAAGAACAAGGACCTAGGGCCCTGCTGCTTGACCTGATGCCATGATTGTAACTGATTTTCCCTTGGTGAATTCCCTTCATCTTCTCATCAATAGAAAGCATCTCTCCTTGGGAGGCAAGATCCCCCTCTTCTGTGGTGCTAAGGGATCAGGTCCCCCAAGGAAAGAGGAAGTTTAGGGTGAGAGGGACAAAGGCATAAGGGGATTTGGGCACCTAGAAAGGGACCTAAGGATGGGAAGAGACTCTGAGAGACCCCCACCTTGATGCTCCTGTCTAGAGGGAAAGAGGGGTTTTCCCCAGAGAGATAGGGGGCTTGCTGGATGAGATTAGGGTGGTTCTTACCTCTAGGGAAGCCCCCAAACTGTCATCTCCCTATAGGCAAGAAGATGTCAGAGACAGAACTCCCTGGCTAGTAACCTCATTAACATGCTGTTTTACACCAGGTCTGCATGTGGACACAGTCATTTGAGGTCCAAAAATGGCCAGAAAGTTCCTTTAGTACGTACTCTTCTCCTTCTGGGGGATGCCCAGCTCTCCTTGCTTCCATTCTTCCCTGCCCCAGATCCCCACTCCTCGGCTGTGGGTCGCAGCCCGGCCCTTATCCTCTTGACACCCACTTTTCCTGTGGGAGACATGTGCTTTATGTGTGTCTGTGTATGTTGTATATGATTCCACCATTTCCAGGCCCATGTTTGCTTTCTTCCTTTGGGCCCCCCAAACCTAATATGTCTGACCCTGTCCTATTCAAGTTCCAGCCCCTCCTTACAAACTTCAAGAAACAGGAGTGGGGGTCCCTCAGCCCTAAGAGGCTCCTCCCTGTCTTCCAAGTTGCTTAACAGCCTCCCCCCACCCTCCCCTACCTCACATACTGAGCCTGCGCATCCTTGCTTTGCCTTCCAAAGACAGAAAATACAAGGGAGGGGACAGTCTGGTGTTTGGAGAAGGGGCTCTGGGGGATGGGAGCAGATGTCTGCCTGTGAAGTGGCCTAGTCCCCCAGAGGGTCTAACATGGCCCTGGATGGCAGGAATTGGTTTTGGTTTCTGTCAAAGAATAGCAGGCTCCAAGCTGTGTGAGATTAGAGATTTGGGGCCTGGGGTAGCAGGCCTGGCCTGTTTTCCTAGTAAGGTAAGGAGGGACTTGGATACTTTTATAAAATTTTATGTGGAGTCATGGAAAACTGAAGACTCAAACCTCATTTGGGGAATAGTAGGGTGAAAACAGGTATCTCTGGGAGTGAGGGGCCTCATTGAAAGTTCTGCCTGCTGTCTGATTTGAGCATTTTCTGCTTTAGTGCTGGCTCATTTCCTTCTATTTGTCTTCAGTTGGGCTGAGGGTGCTCAGAAAATTATTGCTCCCTTCTCTCTCTTCTCTGAGAGGCATGCTTCAATTCCTCTCTCTTCCAGGGTTCCAAACTCTTCATGTGGCCCCATTCTACCTCTCCTCTGGCCTAGCTCCACCATCTCCTCACAATGATGTTTTGGCCTCATCATCCTGGGACTCCTGGCTCCTCTTCCTCAGGCATCCATTCCCTGGGCAGTGGTGTGAACTGCATGTTCTGGACAGGGTGCTCTGGCTGAAAGCATCTGTCTGGTGAGTGCAGTGGGGGGCCGGGGGGGCGGGGTGGGGGCGCAGCAGCGTGCAACTGGTAGACCCAGGAAGAGCTGTGGATAAACTTGCCCAGGTGACCTCCAGGTGCCTGGAGATGTGTGTCTAGTAGCTCCCGGGGGCACCTTGATGGATCAGATTCAGGCATTTCCACATTTATTTAATCCTCACAGTTACCCCATGAGGTTAGGAATCTTATCTCCATCTGACAGAAAAGGAAACAGAGGCTCAGAATAGGCAAATAATCTCACCCAGGTCAAAAGCCCATAAGTGCCAGGGCCAGGATTTGACCCTGGTCTCTTTGCTGGCTTTGTCCCTGGCTACTTGTCCTTGAGAGGAGACGATGGGGACAGTGGAGGGAATGCTTCTTACACATTTTCTCCTGGCCTATTTTCAACTGCTCTGGCAGGTAAGAAAGGCAGTTGCAGTGGTACTCATTTTGCAGATGAGGACATTGAAGCTCCAGAGGGCTGCGCCCCAACCTTATCCATCCACGGGGCTGACTGGGCTTGGCTGGGATGAGGCCGGCTGCCTAAGGGAGGTTACATCAGAGACCTTGTCCTTTCTGGTCTTCTTGGGGTTAGGCCTGCCCTAATATGTCCTGAAGCCACCAGACAAAGTGAACATAGAATGTGCCAGAAGCCAGGCTCACATAGGTCACAAAGGAGCCTGAGACCCTTTGGGTTGGGGGAAGAAGGAAGCCAAATTATACTGTGTGGTTCAGGGGAGACAGACGATGGGGGTCTGCAGGCTCCCAGAGAGCCTTGCCTTAGCAACAAGGGGACACAGGATCCAGCCAAAGCACACTGAGGTGCCATCTCCCCTGGCTTCTGTGGAGCAGTGTAGGACTCATGTCTGGGTGGGCTTAAGGACTCCTAGGAGCTTGTTCTAGCCCTGATCCAGAGGTGGCCTACTGCTAGTCAGAAGTCATGTGCCATGAGACCTTTGGCCCAGGGTGGTTCTATCCCTCCTTGGGTGTGTCCACTGATACTCCCGTCTGGGTCATTCCCTTCAGTGGTCTGAGCCTGGAGAGACTAGAGTCCCTGGGAGCCCCCAGCCTTGCTTGCTTCTGGAGTCTGGGGATGGGATCATGCCACTGTGTTTTATGCCTCAGGTGCCCTGGCTGGCTGGCTAGCTGGCTGGCCCCTACGCGTCCTCTTTCTTTGATTCCTTTCCTCTCCCCTCTTCCCTAGGTGCTGGCCCTTCACTGCATCCCTGCTCTTTGTAGGCTAGTCAGGAGCCCTCTATCTGCCTCCCTGCCTCCTCTTCCTCCCTCCCGTTTGCTCTCCTCCTGGTTTGCCTGTCTCCCTCTCTGCACTCACACTGGCTTTGGCTCACTCCTCCTCCAGTCTTTGATGTCTGTCTCAGCCGCACTGCCTCTCCTATCCTGGATCGTCTCTCAGAGGCTCCATTTCCTTCCTCCTGTCCTCCTGTCCACATCACAGCCGTGAGCACCGCCTGTGTTCTGTCTGTGTGGGTGACCCAGCTCCTCCTGGCCCTCATTCCTTCTCACAGCTCCCTGGGTGTCTGCAAGGCATAGGCCAGGGCTCTGGTCTCGGTAGGGGGCTAGAGAGTCCTGGAGTCTGTTTCTTGGGCCTCTCCTCATACTGCAGGGTTAGTGGTGTGGGAGTGGGCCTGGGAGAGGAGCCCAGTAAGATGACCCAGCTGGAAACAGATGGGGTGGGAGTGAGCTGCAGGACCAGTGAGCTGCAGGGAGTGAGCTTGTGGGTGGGTATGTACCTGAATTATCTGTCTGGATCTGCCCCTGTGTGCCTGTCTGTCTCTCCTGATGTCTTTTGCTGTCTGTCAGTTACTGTCACTGTTTTTGCCTTTCTGTGTCATCTTGGCTCCTAGGACTGGGAGCTCCCCTCCTGCAGTGCCTCCCAACCCAACCACCTCTGTCAGTTCAGTGGCAGACCAGCCAGTGGGCTGCCTTCCCAGGAAGGGGGGCGGGTGGGAGTGGGGCGCATGGTAATTGTGTTAGCTGGTGTGCATGCCACTGGGCTTCCCAGACTGGGCCCTCCCCTGTCCTCCGCCTTCCCTTGCCCTCCTTCCTCCCTTTCCTCCTGCTTGCTCCATTCATCTCCCTCTCTCTTTCAGTTCCATCAGAATCAATTAGACAGTCCTTGCTTTAATCTCATTGTGGGAGCCTGGGCTCAGACCCAGCAGTCCAGGGCTCCTAGGGCTGCAGACTCCATCCTAGCCCTGCAAGAAACACCCAGGGCAGAGGGAGGACCAGAATGCCCTCCGGAACTCTTCCCCACCCTCAATTGCTCTGGTCTGCCCAGGGAGGATACTCAGGCCTCAGGTTCCTCATGGATGGAAACCCACCATCACTCCGGGCCTGTCTCCACCCCTCCCCCACCCACCGTTTATCATGTCAGCTGCCATGGTGGGGATGGAAGTCATTTGGAAAGGGGCCCAGAGGACCTGGGATTCTCAGCCTGAAGAATAGAGAGAGAGGGGTAGGGGCGAGGTGGGGGACTGAATAATGAGCTGCCAGGGTCTGAAGGCATTCATTGTGCAAAAGAGAGTGGCCAAGCTGTTCTTCCCCAAGCAAGACAGACTGAGAGGAAATGGTCTGGAATTTGAGAGGGGGAATGGAGGTTAGGTATCAAGAGGAACTTCCTGCCTGTCAGGGATCAGAGAACTGCGCTAGTGGTAGTAAAGGGGAGAGAGAGAACTTAGGGACTGGACTCACTTCCTTGGGATCTGTGTGAAAGGAGGAATACTCCCTCCCTTCTCTCCAGTCCCTTCTCTCCCACCTTTCTGCTCTTCTGGCCACAATGCTGTGCTATGGAAAAGCCATGGCCTAGGAATGGGGGCCTCCGTCCAGTCTGGCACTACCTCTTTCTAGCTGTGAGATCCCAGGAAAGTCACTATACCTCTCTGGGCCTCTGTGTTCTCATGTAAATTAGGGGCAGGGGAAGGAATTGGGTCTTCTTCGAGTTGAGCTAGCATCATCACTGGATACTAGGGGCCTATTTCAGAACAGGGAGATGGGGTCCCCTGTGGGGGGTGGCTGGAATGTAGGTGTATGAACACCATCCCAGCTGTTGCAGCAGTAAGAGCGCTGAACATGATGACCCTCACTCACTCACACCCCAGCTGGATGGAGCCAGTGGATCTGGAAACAGGAATGGCCTGTCCTTCCTTCCTCTCTCCCTCCCTCTCTTTTATTCATGCAGTCACCCAATTAACTTACCAAGTAACTCATGTTTATTGGCCACAGGCCAGGCACCATCATAGGTACTAGAGATGCAACCCTGAATGACTGACAAGGTCCCCTGAGAGCTGGTGTTCTGTTGAGGAAGAGGGTGTGACAGGGAGGAAGTGAGCAGGTACATCAACAAGGGACAGTGCTAAGTGCTATGAAGAAATGAACATGCCGGTGACACAGAGTTGGGCTGGAAGGAATGGAGGGACTTTTAAGAAGTGTCAGAGGAGGCCACATTAGGAGCCCCACAGAGTCCACATGAGATGGGGTCCCAGCTCCCCAGGATCCCCTATTTTGTTGCCTAGAGAGAGGCTGGGGGTGGGGGGGAGTTCCGCGCCTTGTTCGAGGCGGCTGTGTAGGTCCACCATGAGTGCAGCTGCTGAAATCCATCCACGTCTGCGGCAGGTGCTGAGGGGCCTGGGAACCACCCTGGGAGGTGGGACCCATGGAGAGCCCCCTGGGGGCAGTGGGAGGAATCACTGTGACTGGAATAGTGGTGAATTCTACCTCTCCGGCTGGGGGCTGGGGAGAGGCAAGGCCTGAGCTGCTGTCCCCTTCTAGGGGAGGAGAAAGGCTTGGAGGTCCCTAGGGAGCTGTGGCTGAGCATCTCTTTCTGGGTGTGAAAGTGAGAGCTGGAGCCTCCAATCAGATGCCCGAGGGATTTTCCTCTAACAGGAGCCGCCTTTGTCCCCCTGCAGACAAAACCAGCCAGGAGCACTGTGGCCCTGAGGGCCTGGGACAGAGAAGGCTCTGTACCTTCCCTGACCTGCTCTCTTGTTTTCCTCACACCTGTGTTGGCGACCTTTGGGAAGCTTCCCATTCTCTCCCTTCTCCGGGAAAGGCGGGCCCTCCTGGCTCTGACCCAGGGAGAACTTGTGGAGGAGGGCCCAGAGCAGCCTCTCTCTGAGAACATGGCCTCCATAACACCTGGCCAGAGACTCTGGAATCTCCTCCCTGGCCTGCATTCAGCATCCAGGTCTCCAGGCTGCATGGACATGGTGGGGTGGGGGAGAAGTCACTCCTCCTCTCTGAGTCCTGGCCAGACCCTCAGCATGGCTCCCTAGCCAGATGGGGAAGGATGTGCAGAATGGCAGGACTAGGAGATAGGCCTGGGGGCCGTGGGAACCTGGAGAGGGCTGAGGCACATAGACAGGGGGCAAGGAGTCCCCAGAAGTTGAGTTAACCCAGGCCAGCTCTGCAAAAGCTGCACTGGGGAGGGAGAGGTGAGGAGCTGGGGGCTGCTATTGGATACCAGCATGGGGGCTTCCTGGGGTCTGGCAGGAGGCCTCTCAGGTGGCCCAGAGTCAGCCCAGGCTGCCCAGCCCCTCTCTCACGGTGTACTCCCCACGTCTGAGCATCCCCGCCTGGTTCTCATGGAGGAGACTTGCATCTGTGTCTCTGAAGCTCGGGGGCCTGAAGGTGGGATAGGAGGCAGGGAAGAGGAACTGAGTGCCTGCCAGGTGCTGGATGCAGTTTCTGGTGCTTTGAGTGCTTTGGGGAAGAAAAGAGATCGAGACTGAGAGGAGACCTTTTGGGCTTGGAACCCACCCCCATACATGAGTTTTGGTGAAAGAGGAAACAAAGGAGATCCCTGGTAGAACCTTCTAAGACAGCGGTTCTCAACCTGTGGGTCGCTACACCTTTGTAACAAAGAAAATACATCCTGCATATCAGATATTTACATTATGATTCATAACAGTAGCAAAATTACAGTTACAAAGTAGCAATGAAAATAATTTTATGGTTGGGGGTCACCACAACATGAGGAACTGTATATTAAAGGGTCACGGCATTAGGAAGGTTGAGAACCATTGTTCTAAGAGGTTCGGGAGTAGCTTCAGGAGGGTTTGGGGACCCGCAGTTGTTATCCCTTGGATTTTGCCTCTTCTGGTGATGAAAACAGAGCAGAACAGAGGCATTGACCTCCAGGTGATGAGACCTCTGGCATGAAGCTATGTGCTGGGTAGTAGGGACAGAGGTTGCAAGGGGCAAGTTGGGTAGACCCTCCTGGCAGTGACAGGTTGGGCTTCACGTCCCTGAAAGCCTTGGATACTTCCCACTCTCCTTGGAGGGTCATTGTCTTATGGCACCTCCTTCTGGGCAGTGGCTGGAAGTGAAGGACTCTGCCCTTCTGAGTCATTTTCATCAGGATCTACACTTTGGGAAGGACTGGTTGGATCTAGTCTTACCAATCCTTCCCTTTTTCTCCATGTTCTCACTCTCCTCATTTTTTTTGTGTGTGTGCATACAGAATTTTACTCTGTTATCCTGAGTAGAGTAATGCAGTGGCATTATCATAGCTCACAGCAGCCTTAAACTCTTGGACTTGAGCAATCCTCTTGCCTCAGCCTCCCAAGTACCTAGGATTCCAGGCATGCACCACCACACTTGGGGTCTTGCTCTTGCTCAGGCTGGTTTCAAACTCTTGAGCTCAAGCAATATCACCCACCTCAGCCTGCCTGAGTGCTGGGATTACAGGGTGAGCCATCATGCCTGGCCTCTCTTCCTTCTTTTATGTTTGCTGAGAAGACTTAAGAATTTTCTGGCTTGGTGTCCATAGCTCAGTGGTTAGGGCACCGGCCACATACACTGGGGCTGGTGGGTTCAAACCTGGCCCAGGCCTGCTAAACAATGACAACTACAACAACAACAAAAAATAGCTGGGTGTTGTGGTGGGCACCTATAGTCTCAGCTACCTGGGAGGCTGAGGCAAGAGAATCGCTTATGCCCAAGAGTTTGAGGTTGCTGTGAGCTGTGACACCATAGCACTCTACTGAGGGCAACATAGCAAAACTCTGTCTCAAAAAAAAAAAAGAAAGAAAGAAAGAATTTTCTTAAGAAGAAGTCATCTTATCCTCCTGTCTCAGTCTAGGCAAGGCCACACTTCAGTCACTCCTGTCTGAAGAATTATCTCTTATTTACAAAATTCCACAGGTGATTTCTTTCTATTAAACACTGATCCATTTGCTATGGGTTAAACCCCATTTCCTCCTATCTCATGCCTCATCTGTTTCCTCTGGGACCAGGGTGCAGAGGCTATGGGGGTTGAAGGCCCCCAAAGAGGAGGAACACCCTCTGGGAGGCTGCAGCCATGTTCAGCACTTGGCAGGAGATCCTGGGCATGAACAGAGGCCTGGCTAGGGCTGGGCTGGCTGTGGTTGGGGTTCACAAGTCCCCTCCACCTCCTTGCCTCATGTCCCTTCAGCTTTCAGCAAGAGCCTTTGTTGGGGGTAATGATGGCCCCTCTTTTTAGACGGTTGATAGGGGCTGGGAGCCGGAATGTCTGTCCTTCCCCTTCTCTCTGTCCATGCCGCATCAAGAGCCTCCTCCTCCCTCATTGGCTGCCTCCCTGGGCTCCTGCCCATCTCTCCCAAAGTGCCTTGTCTCTGGGTGGGAGCTGAGGTGTGGATGAGCAGGCCCAGCGGTCTGCTGGGGGAAAGGAAAGCTTGTGGGTAGGTGGGGGAGCTGCTGAGAAACTCTCAGGTCCTCAGCCTACATGTTGGGAAAGAGATCCTTATTGGAGCAGGAAGAAAGGGGATGGGGAAGCAGCATCACCAGGAAAAATGGCCCTGAGATGGCGCTAGTGCAGCCTGGGCCCCCAGAGTGTAGGGGGCGGGGGGTCTGGCAGGGCTCCAGAGGCCGTTGCTGTGGCAAAGGCCCAGTTGCAGCCCCTCCTCCCCCTTCTCTAGGGCCTGGCTGGCTGCCTTCCCTGTTCTGCAGCCACAGTCAGGGTCACAGCTCATGGCTGGTCTTCCAGCTCTCCATAGCCTGTCTGTCTGTGGGTCCCTGCCTGGGTCTCTCTGCCTTTGTCCCCTGTTTCTCTGCCCCCTCCAGAGTCCAGTGCCTCTGCCTCCCCTTTCTTTCTTTGCTCTCCCTAGTTCCAGGGATCCAATATGGGGATCTCAAACAATACTCCTGGGAGGCTCCCATCCTCTGTTAGCCTGGGCACAACAGAGGCAGGACACGATGGAGGAGGGCAGAAAGAGCCAGCTGGGAAGGGAGGCTTTGAACCCAGAACAGGAGGCTGTGGCCTTTGCCGGAGGGTGGCCTGAGGCAGTGTCCCTTCCAACCTGTGGAAGCTGTTTGGTTGGTTACTTTAGTGTCCCTGCGCCCTGAGTTGGCTGGGGAGAGATCTTAGCCAAAGAGTTCCGGTGCAGCCAGGATCAAAGGTTGGAGGGGACAGCTGATCCAGATTGAGTGCAGTGTCCCCAGGGGCCGTCCTGCTGGGGGATGTTTCTGCTTGGGTGGTAGAAGCCTGAGGTCTGCGTTTAAGTTAATCACATTATGCCCGGGGGAGCAATATGGGAATTGGAGTGAGCTCTGGAGGGAATCCACACCTGCTGCGCGCGCGCGCGCACACGCGCACACACACACGTATATACACACACACACACCCCACACACTTCGCACACTCACTGCAGCCTGGAGCACAATGCTGCTGCTGCTCCTGGGCTTCCGAGGCTGCTGCTCCTTCTTTGCAGGTGGACGGCCGGCCCCTCATCCCTGCCCTCCTCCCCTGCGCGGGTCCCGGAGCTCAGAAGTTGCCGGGGTGCCGGCGCCCGCCCCTCAGCACGCCCGGGAAGCCTGCCGCGGAGGCTGTCACGTGGCCAGCGGAGGAGGGAGGCAGCCACCGAGGAAGTCCCCGGGGGCGTCAGCGCCCTGCTGCCGCCCGCGCCACCCGCAGGGGATTCCGGGGAGATGGAGACACGTCGGGGCCGCGCCACGGGATCCCCGCCCCGCTCATCCCGCTAGAGGTGGCAGGACGCTCGGGCTGCTGCTTCGGGGCTGAGGATCGGAGAGACCCAGTGGGCAGGGTTCCTGACTTCCTCCCCCAACTCCCACCCCGCACCCAGGAGCAGCGTCCTCCTCTCCCAACTCTCGCGCCCCAGGCGCCCATTCTTGGGGCAACATGACTCGGCTGAGCTGGTGCTTTTCCTGCATGATCCGATGGGGCAAGTACCTCTTCTCTTGCCTCCTGCCCCTGAGCTTCTGCCTCCGCAGCCAGGTAACGCCCATTGTCACACCTGGCCCCTTCGGACCTTCCCTTCCCACAGGCACTCCTCTCTTCGCAGGTTCCTGGGAATCCCATTTGACTGTCACGCTTCCGCTCTCGGGGACACCACATCTTGGCGTTGTCACCCTAGCTGTCATCAGAGTTCGGGGACTTGGGGGGAGCCCCCACCTATGCTTCATTGATCCAGGACAGGGACTAGCTGCGCACACCCCTGGGATAGCACTGGAGTCTGTGGGAGGTTGGTGGATTTGGGGTACAGGGGACGTTCCTGGGGTTGTAAGTTTCCTCTGTAATTTCAGTGGAGGGGAAATTTGGTCCTGGAAATAGCTCCCTGACCTCAGCCCCCAGAAGCTGCAGAGTTAAGGCCTAGGGCACTTGGGGGGCAAGTCAGGAGGCATTTCCCACCACTCAGGAGGATGGAGGGATCAGGGAAATAGATGGGAAAGGGTGCGAGCTGGGGGCCCAGGCGGGAAGCAGTGTCCAGGTTCACCGGGGGTGTGGCTGGGGGTACCGGCAGTACTGTGGGTGTGTGTGTCCTAGTTGAGCTCTTTGTCTCTGGGATCCCCAGAGAGGATCCTTGCCCTTGCCTTTGAGGTATGTGTATGTTTGTGGGGGCAGGGGCACTGCCACGATTGTGGAGCAGGGGGCATAGCCACAGAGTAGGGAACTGGAAAAACTGAGTATAACCTTAAATTCTCCTCTAGAGGGGTAGGGGTACCCTAAGAGTATGACCAAGGCCTCCAGGAGCCTCTTATGAGGGGAAGGATTCCAGGGACTGGAGGTCCTGGCTTTGTGACCCACTCTTCACTCCCTGGGGGGAGCAGGTGGCCCCTGTCACATGGGGGGTGGTGTGCAGTCCACATTCTGGTTAAGAGTGCCTGCTATGATGACAGCCTGGCTAGCTTTGAATTCTGGCTCTACCACTTACTAGCTATAGACCTTGGGCAAGTTACAGAATCTGCCTGTATCTCAGTTTTCTGACCTGTAAAATGGGGATGAAAAAAATATGTAGGTCTTTGGAGCATTATGGCAATTAAACTTGGTAATGTATTTGAAGTGTTTAACAGTGTACCTACTCCATAGCAGGTGTTCAATAAAAATTAGGATTGTTATCATTATTGTTATTGTTGCCTTCCAGACCAGCAGGCAGGCCTGACCTGGGGTATATGGGGTATACCCCATATATGGGGTATATGGGGTATATGGGGATGGAGAGATCTCTCCATCCACTAGTGGATACATCTCTCTAGTATCCACTCTTCCCATCCAAGGGATCTTCCTACTCTATTGGGTGTTTGAACTTCCAGCCTTCTCCCAGGCATTGCCTCTGAGCCTCAGTTTCCCCCTCTGCTGTTCCGCAGTGGGGAAAGGTGCCAGCGGGCTCTTGCTCCAGTCACCCAAGGTATGCTTTGAAATCTTCCAGCAAATGCATCGTCCCCAGGGATTGGTTGGAAGGCAAGCACTGCAGCTTTGGACCATCCCTGTCTGCACTCCACTAGGCTCTGAGTTCAGATGCTGTGGAGCCTGGATTTCTAGATTTGGGAAAAGGCAGCCTGCAGCAAGAAATGGCCAGTCAGGACCAGGTCAGTTGGGCCCCGGGCTGCTTAGCATTTCCCCCTCATTTGCAAAGGTAGTGGAGGATGGAATTGCTTAGCCCACACTCCCCTTCCTCCTTGGTGAAGGTTTCAGCTGGGTGCTGGGGGAGAAGGGGCTGGATAAGCAGCTGCAGCTGCCTCCCTCCAGCCTTTGAGGGGCCTGAGTCAGGCAGGAAATTAGAGCTGGAGAAGAGATCAAGATCATGGAGTCGAGCTCTGGGAAGGATCTTATTAAACATTGCTGGGATTATGCCCAGACACTGTCCCCACCCAGGGTGCTGGTGGAGGGAAGGTAGGGGAAGGAGTGAGTGATACTTCTTTCTGTGGCAGCTGGGGAAACTGAGGCTCAGACGGGCTCTGCTTTTTCTCTCAGGGAGCACCCACATATCTGGAGTGCAAGGGAGTGACCTCAATTTAGTACCAGAGGGCTGGTGGGTGTGGGGCAGGGAAAAGGGCCTCCCCTGGCTCATGTGCTGCCTTGGTGGGCATTAGCATGAAATGTCCAATGTTTTGGGCTGATGCATCTCATCCCAGGGCTTGGAGAATGGGGCATGGGTGTGACTTGAGCCCTTACTCATGCCTTGACTGCAGTGAACATCCTGCACAGTGGTATGTGGAGCCTCTGCTAGAGGTGTGAGCATCCCAGAATTCAAAGTCAAGTGTGTACAGGGATGGGGCCGGGGTGAGGGAGCATGGCTTACCTGAAAGAGAGAGTATAGGTGAATCAGGGGCCAGACCCTTCCTATGCCGGGGTCTCTTCCTTGTGGCTCTTCTGGAGCAATTAGGGATCCAGTGGGTTTCAACTGACCCACATAGTAGTGTCCTTGGCTTCCCTCTGTGTGTCTCTGCTTCTCCCTACCAAGTTGCCACACTAGCTTGTGAATGAGGAGTGGAGAGGACTAGGGAACATAAGCCCTCGTCCCTGAGTGACTGTATTGCTACTTGAACTAGCAGAGAAATTCCCAATTCATGAGAGGTGTGGAATCATTCTAGCTGTGTGACTCTGAGCCAGTTGCTAGACCTCTCTGAGTCTTGGATTCTGCATCTGTGAAGTGAAGGTTGTTACTAGGCTTCAATACCCAAAGCCAAGTGCCTGGTTAGTTGGTACTGAGCTTTCCAGGAGTGGGGATGAAATTTCACAATCTCAGGGTGTGCGTCCCAGAGTGGAGTGCTTTAATGTATATTCCTATGTCTCAGGCTGTTGGCATCTGTAGCTTAATGTTTGTAGGAAACCCCTAGAGCCAGCTCTGCTCCTACCAATTGGATGTGAGGAACTGGGACTGGCTTGGAGGAAGGCTGTGGTGTGTGTGACCCCAGTGTGAAATGTGGAGGTCTGCAGTGTTTAGGAGAAAATCCAGGGCCTGGGGCCATGAGACTGGAATTCTGCTCCTGATGGGATTTGTGACCTCTGGTAAGTGACACCATCTTCCTTGACTGCAGTGTAGTTGTCTATTAAACAAAGGAGCTGGATTCGGTGCAAGGTGCCCAAAGGCTAACCATTCTGGCAAACACGTTCAATTTGACCCTCAGAGTGGTTTTTAAAAAAGGCAATACTTTCAAATTTCCATTTTTTTCAATTTTGTAAAATGATTTTTTATATAAAAATACAGGATTGGGGCTTGTCTGGCAGATTGAAAGATCTGACGATGTGGGCTTGTGTTGCTGCATTTTGCCATGGCTGGAGCTGAGGCGTGAGTGTCCCTGTCAGCTAGGGCCTGCCCCCACCAGGGAGCCATTGACCCCCTGCTGGCTCCCCTCATTGAACCTCTGTCTGGTCTCTGAAGGCTCTTACTGTGGCCCTGAGGCAGCTGAGCTCGAGGGCCTTTCCTGCTTTGATGCACTGTGACCTGCAGGTGCTGTGACCAGGGTGACAGAGGAAAGGCTCAAAGCCGTAGCAGAGGAGGGAATAGGCACCGGGAAGATCATTTTGATGGACAAGAATCAAAGATAGGAAGACTGGATTAGATAAGGCTGGGCCTTGACCTTGGGAATTTGTGGCATTGCAGAAGGGGGCGCTAGAAGGAAGATCAGCTGGAGACCACCAGCCTGGTCACTGGGTGGGTGAGGAAACCGAGCCTAGGGAGAGCCTGCCAGGCTCAGGCTCCAAGACCATTAGCTCATTTCTGCATGCAGCCACCCTCCTCCCTGCCTTGGCTAGGCTCCGGGCCCATGCCGGTGCCAGGACCAGCAGTCCTGATGCTGTTTTTACAGTACTGAGTAGGGGCTTGGGGGGAAGACTGCAGGGAGGCCTCGGTGTGCAGGAGGGTGAGAATTAAACACAAACCTGCCAGAGAAATGTCTGAAGGAGTTGAGGGGAGGATGGTGCAGGGTGGGGTCTGGGTTCCGAGGCTTCTGGATCCCACTGTAGAACACCAGCCAGTGTGTGAACCCCATGTCTGCTGCCTGTGAGACACTGGTCTGGGCTCAGGGTGGGGATCCCAGGCTCAGCAAAGCCATTGCAGCCTCTGGAGTCTGCAGCCTGCTAGAGCCCCACAGTGGGGTGCTGGCAGCAGGCAGGGTGGGTGCTGCAGATGTGGGCAAAGGTGTGGGGGTGGCCTGAGGCCCTTTCAAGAGGGTCAGAAGGAAGGTTTGGTGGGAAGGGGGTGGTGGATGCTAAGAGTAGGAAAACAGGTTAGGGTCCATTGATTGATTGATTGATTGGGTTATTCTTCAGCCTTGTCTGGTGCCTGCTCTATGTTCTTGCCCACATGTGGTTGGGGGCAGAGACACCAGGCCCTGAAGGAGGAGTAAAGGCTTATAAGCCTGGAACAGGGTCATGAAATACTGTTGGAGACATCTCAGGTGGCAGGTTTAACATTCAACAGGGAGGAGGATGGTGGTTAAGTAGCAGGAAGGACTTGAAGACATGAGAGACCCCCACAGGCTTGGGGAAGAGGAGGGGGCATTCCGGAGGCAGGTTCCTCCAGGGCAACCCCCAGCCCTGGGTCGTCCACTCCCATTTTCCATCCTAGCCAAGGAGCCTGCGGAGGCAGCAGGGCCCCCTCAGGCTGCGTGGGAGGCCAAACAAGTTGGTGTCGCTGTGACTTGGTCTTTAGTCTGGTTTTCCAGTGTTTCTGGGAAGCTTCAAGGTGATTTCTGAGAACTCCAGAGATAGCTGCCGGGAGACAGGTCTTCAGTGATGCCAGCGGCAGAGAGCTGTGGGAGCAGGCAGGGGGATCCATGAGAGTGCCTGGGCATAGCTTGTCAGGCTCTTGAACTTGTTCAGGGGGTGAAGGGAAGCTGGCAGGGCTGGTGATGATGCCTGGTGGGGGGTGGCACAGAGGCTCTCAGTGAGGCCTCCTGAAGACCAACCCTTTGCTTTTCCCTGTACCCAGCGAGGGGAGAGAGGGAGGGTTTGCAGGGTGTCTGTCTTGACATCCCCAGTGGTGACTGTAGGACAAGCATCATGTGGGACACTGGTCTCTTTCAGTGTTGGCTATGATTGTCAGTTGAGCCCCAGCAGACTGGTGTATGTGGTCCAGCGCGACAGTGTGATTCTGGCAGGAGTGCAGGCTAGCAGCAGAACATTTTCCAGCCTCAGAGCTCTACAGGACTTGGAGAAGTGTGGAGAGAGGACTTTCATTCCTTATCCTGAAACCTTTACCAGAACACAGACTCTTGTCTCAGGCACCTACTCTAGGAAGGAGCAGTGTTTGACATCTCACTTCAGTGTTGTCTTCCCCCAGATTTCTTTTTTTTTTTTTTTTGGCCGGGGCTGGGTTTGAACCCACCACCTCTGGCATATGGGACCGGCGCCCTACTCCTTGAGCCACAGGCGCTGCCCTTCCCCCAGATTTCTAACAACCACCAAACAATAGATGGCTAGTTCCTTGTGCAGTGCACAACCTGCATGCTTGAATGTGGCAGCCTTTTCTCGGATGAACAGTGAGTATTTCCCTTCCCCTGTGGTCTCCCAGGTAGATAGATGCCTTGACTAGACTGTGGACTGGAAGTCACACTTAGCCGTACAGGTCCACCTGAAAGGGGAGGCTTGTTCAGAGGCAGAACCTTGGGTTTGCCTTGTATGTGGTGCTGACAGAGTGACATGACATGATCTTGGGTGGTGGGGTAGAGAGGCAGGGGACCTGGAACTTTTTGTACATGTGGCCCCAGACAGGTACAGCACACTTGTGTGTGTGTGTGGCAGGGGGGAACCCAGGCACAAGGACTTTCTTGCTAAGTTATTCAGTCTAGGAAAATAGTCTCCAAGTGCCTGCTCTGGGAGGGGCCCTGTCCTCCTCATTCTGTGTGTTTATATGAGTTGGACTGTGTGTCCTGGTGTGTGTGTTTGTGTCCACAGAAGGGTATCGGGCTGAGCTCTCTCTCCCTCCCCTGAACAGCTCCAAAGAGCAGCATGGGTGATTCACCAGCCCCTTCACACCCTCACTTGGTCCAGCCAAGGCCAGAGCTCAAAGAGGAAAGTTTCTGGGAGGGAGGGTAGTGGATCCAGACAATGAGGGCCCAGGGTGCTTTCTGTGGATTCCTGCAGGGCTTCCCAGGAATAGAGAATACATTTGGATTCTGTACCCAGCTTCTTCCCACTCTTTAGACCCCACACTATTGCCCCTGGGCATACCTAGGGAAGACAGAGGGGAGGGCTGGTGGGCAGGGGAAACTTGTGGGGGAGCAGTAGCCTGTGGAATGGTGGGAGGGGGAATTGGGCCCAGGGAGGAGGAGAGGGAGGGGGAGGAGGAGGAGGAAGTGGGGAAATGCAAACCAAATGTTGGCCCAGGGTACAGTCAAGAAAAACAGACTCTCATGGGAGCCTGGAGCGGGGCTCCTTTTCAGAAGGGCAGGAAGGGCTGGGACAGATGTTTAGAGGAAAGAAAGAAAGAGAGAAGGAAAGAAAAAAAAAATGAAATAGGAAAAAATTTGGAACAAAATCCACAGCCTGGGGGCAGGGCCATTCTTCCGCAGTCTCAGCCCGGGTTCTCCTGTGTTAAGGCCTGTCTTGGGCACTGAGCTTGGCATGTGGGCACCAGGGTCTGTCCCAACTGTGTGTGTACAAATGTGTGTGTTCCAAGGCCAGAAAGAGAGGGAGGAGGGGCCAAAGAGCCTCGGGTGTGCAGATCGGCCAAGCTGGGGTGTTCTGTCTGTCCATCAGGGTCTGGAGGGTTTTGGAGTGAAGCCCCCGAAACTGGTTTGCTGGGGGCAGGGGCCTGTAGGGAGGAGGGCAGACTCCAGACCTGCCAGCTCCAGATCAGGAGCAGGAGGAGGGATTTTGGTGGCTCACAAGAATGTGTGTATCTTGGTGGGGGAATGGCTTCAGTGGGACCTACCTCCGATAGCTGTCTCTTTGCCTTGTTCCCTTTACATCCCCTGCAAAGCAGGGCTTTCTGACCCCCAAGGCCACCGGTGGAGCTGTGGAGGAGGGAGGAGAGAGGAGGCTGGGACAAGGGGGTGGAGTGGGGGAAGAGGGGAGGAGGAGGGAGGGTGAGCTGGAGGCAGCAGGGCAAGAGGCCCGGCAGATGCTGGCGGGCCGGAGCAGCAGCAGCCAACTCAGAGCGCCCTTCTGCCGGCTCTGTGGGGGCTGTGAGCTTTGGGGGGCCCTTTGCAGACCCTGTGGCGTGTGGCCTGAGGACGGGACTCAGCCAAGATGACGTGGATCTGTCTGTCCTGCATGCTCTGGGTAGGTCTAGCTGCTTTAGCCGGCCGTTGTCCTCCCCAGTCTTTCAGCTGAGAGCCTGAATGGGGGGTATTGGCAGTGAAGAGGGGACCTTTCTGCTTCTGGCAGATAGAAGGACAGACTGACTTGAGCAACCCTCAGCTCAAAGATCTGCCCACGAATGGGGCCCAGGCCCTGGGTCTACGGCTCACTATATCCTTTCCCACCCCCACCCTCAAGTGAGTCCCTGGCTGTGAGTAGAAGGAAGGCAGCATTAAGTCTGATTCTTTTTGGAGCCCCTTCCCTTTACCCTGTGCTATGTGAAAATTTTTCATCCCCCTCAGTTGCCCAAGTTTGAGGAGGGGCTATGACGGGGCCTGGGGAACAGGGCATAGCAACCCTGAATATCAGGTCTAGAAAAGCCAGGTTGGGGGAGAATTCTGAGACTCCATCACTTTTATCCTGTCTAGACTCAATTTCAGCTTCCACCCACTGCCAGCCCATCCACCACAGCCCTCCTCTGCTTACCAAAACCTGCCCCCCACCCTGGAGGAGGGAGCCATGGCCTTCCCTTCCTCCTTTCTCTTCTGATCTCAATTCAGGAAGGTGGGTATCAGGGGAGGGAGTACCTAAGGGGCGGAAAGGTCTGGAGGCCACATGGTGAGGGTTAAAAGTCTTGAGGTCAGTCTTGGGCAGAGGCTCCTGGGAAATAGAGGATGGAAGAGGCCTGGCTGCTACAGGGGGTGGGGGTACAGGAGGAGGAGACCTCTTCCTCAGAGGACCTTCTGTGGGCTGTCTGAGCTGGGCAAAGGCATGCACAGGGTCAAGAGGGTGAGGAAGTCATCCCTGGCTGAGGTTACTGTTGGGCTCTGAGAGAGTGATGGCTGGTTTGGGGGAGGGGGCTTGCTTTAGGCCCTGGTTCCAGATGTAGCCTTTCCTGATATTCTCCCTGCTTTGGACAGTCTTCAGGAGGGCCTTCTCAGTCCAGGCAAGTTCAGGCTGGGAACATTTGTGGGAACTTAGACTTGGGCAACCAGGCTTTCTTTGGGTAGAGAAGAGAAGGATGAGGGAGGGTCCTAGAATGAGGGGGTTTGGGTGACATGCTGGGCTGGGTACAGGGATAGTCTGAGTAATGGATCGAAGGTGCTTGGAGCATCCTGCACAGAGGTTACATCTGTAGTTTGTGGGCTTGGTGTTGACTTCTGTCAAATGGAAGGCTTGCCAAGTTCATCTCTGTACAATAGGGTGGGAAGCAAGGGAGACTCGCAGCAGGGAAGATGGTGATTAGACTTCCAGAAACGATGTGTTTTGTCAATGAAAGAGGGCTTTAAAAGCCCCTTTGCTTGAGAAGTCTTGGGAAAAGTGCCTTACCTCATGAGCCTCAGTTTTCCCATGGGTAGAATGAGGATTGCAGACAGGTGGGCATGAGAGGTAGGTGTGAGCTTCTGTATCCAAGTGCCTGTGCAATGCCTGGCAGGTGGAGAGTGCCCTACAGATGTTATACCCTCCGTGGGTATAGAGACTACAGAGAGGGGTCCTGTGGATGCTGCCCCTGGGCTTCTTTAAGACCAGACGAGCCCATGTCTCTCCCTGGTTCCTTTTCCTCCCCTGTCCTGGTGCCCTAGGCCCTGTCTCTTCCTGGCTGGCTGGGATGCCCATGGCCAGGGTGGGCTGGAGTCTGAAGGAGCGTGGGTGGGCTACACAGAAGAAGCAGTCCTGGCACCAGACAGGGCTGGGCTCGAATCCTAGTTCCATTATTTCCCATAATTATGGATAGACAGTTTTGGCGAAACAGTTCTCTTCTTGTGCCTCAGTTTCCTGATTTGTAAAGTGGGAGGGATAATGTCCACCTTCTATGGTTGGGTTGAAAGAGACAGTAGATAGCAAAAGATCACATACTCAGGCACACAGTAGATGCTCAATAAATGCTGGTCCTTTCTCTACTCCACAACCTCCCACCTGGCTCTTGGCATTGCCTGTATCCCAGACCTGATGTGGGCAGGGGGAGGATATCTCTGGGAAAGATATCATGGGACAGGGCCCCACTCCCCAGATGATCTCTCCTGACTTCCCAGGGACTCTGCCAACCTATTCTGGGGTCAAAAACTGTCTGTCTGGGTCTGCGGCTTCACAGGGGAAATTGAGGCATGGTCTGGAAGAGATAGGTCTTGTGCCTCAGGGTGAATGCGCATGTGTATGAGGTCTGACACTGAAGTTGGGAACTTGTTTTAGAGAAAGTGCTATATACCTCATTGCTGACTATCATTAAGTCACTTTTGAAGTACTCCTCTTGGGAATCTATGCACCGATCCTGGTGCCTAGTTGCTTCAGCGCAATTTTGGAACTCCTTTGCTAGAATGGCCATCAGAGCTGTCAGCGTATGGCACACAAAAACACACAACAACAATCATGAATGCCACTCAGCAAGATACTGCTACGTGTTGACGCAAACACAGCTGTGAGACACTGATATACCAACGTTATAGAACCTTACTAAGTTGTTTGTACAGTGCTGCCAACACAAGTGCACATGACGTGTCTGCAAACTTAATTGTCAGACCTTGTATGATGACAGCTCTGATGGTCATTCCAAAAAAGGAGTTCCAAAATTGCTTGAAGGTGAACTAGGTACTGGCATCAGTGTATACCTTTCCAAGGGGAGTACTTGGAAGGTTTCCTTAGTGATAGTCAGTAATGAGGTATATAGTACTTTTCTAAGATGAGTTCTTAAACTTAATTGTTGGACCTTATATGTATTCAGATGTTCTTGTATGAGGAGAGCTGCAGATGTTTCATCCAAGAAGTAATATATCTGTGGTGTCTAGCTTAAACAAGCTCTAGGAATAAAAATCACTTTATTAGCAGAGCTATTTATTATGCATAACTTGATTTTCTCATCAAATGCTCCCATTTGCTAGTACATATTCAAGTAGAGTTTATTTAGAAAATAATTAGATCCCTAGCAATTGAGGCTTTTAGGTACTGTGCAGTGGCATTAGAGCTGCAGGCCCTTCTTTTTTTTTTTTTTTTTTTTTGAGACAGAGTCTCACTTTGTTGCCCTTGTTAGAATACCATAGCATCACAGCTCACAACAACTGCAAACTCTTGAGTTTAAGCAATTATCTTGTCTCAGCCTCCCAAGTAGCTGGGACTACAGGTGCCTGCCACAACGCCCAGCTACTTTTTAGAGATGGGGTCTTGCTCTTGCTCAGGTTGGTCTCGAACCTGTGAGCTCAGGCAATCCACCCACCTTGGCCTCCCAAGTGCTGGGATTACAGGTGTGAGCCCCTGCACCTGGCTGCAGGCCCTTCCTTACAGAGGGGCTGCCTCTGTCCTCAGGGAATGGGGAAAGGCCAACGTGGGTCTGATGAACCACAGGGTAGAGGCTGGGGCCAAGTGCAGCTCCCCTTGAGAAGGGGGGTAAACTGAGTGGCTTCAATCTGATCACTTGAGTTTTTTGACACTCCCAGAAACTTGAACACTATTCTGTAAGGCCATGTTCAGCTACAGAAAATGATGTGTTCTATTTCTTGATGTCCTGCCCTGTGCTAAGTACACATGTTCATTAGGAGTGTCTTTGTGAGCCCCCAGATTCCTTGTGCCAAGTTCCTGCCAAGGGGACCACAATCTAACCCTTCAAACTCAACCTCTTTAATTTTGTTCACCTGTATGGCCCTCCTGACTGAGGTCTAGGAGCTGGGCTGGGCTGCATGAGATTGGCCAGGGTCTGAAATGAAACTTGTTTTGCAAAGATCCCCAAAATGACACGTGAGGGAGGCACAAGTTTGGACAGCAATGATGTGCTTTCCCTCTGCAGTGTTGGGAGGAAGTGTAGCATGCTGACCCAGGGTACAGTGCAGGGGGTGGGGGTGAACATCTTGGCCCTGCCACTCCATAGCTATGTGAATATAGGCAAGTAGCTTCACATCTCTGTACTCTGTAGGGCTATGAAGTTTTAAATGAGCAAATTCACACACGCATTTAGGAAAGTAAATTTGCACAGTAAGAGCTCCATAAATGTTAGCACTTCTTGGAAGATGGCACATTTTCAAGGCCACCTGCAGATCTGAGTAAGGCCTAGAACTGACCTGCTGCTTCCCCACCCACAGGATACTTTGGGGCAAGGCGTGTAGCCTCAGTGTGAATGGGGTCCTGAGAATGAGGCAAGGGTCTTCTCCTGCAGCAGTCAGAGCAGGCACCTGGACACCAGGACGACTGGGTGAGAGCCCTGGCTCTGTCATTGACTAGCTTTGGGGTCCCAGCAAGTGACATGGCTTTTCTGTGTCTTACCTGGTTATCTTTCCTTCACTTAACACATGTTCATTTGAATCTCTCTGTAATTCTGTGAGGTAGAAAGGGAAAAAGAGTCCCAGTTTGCAGCCAAAGAGATGGGGACCTGTGGAGGTAAAGTGGCTGCTCATGGCCACATGGCCACTGGTGGGAGCATTTAAGGGAGAACCTAACCTGGGTTGGGGAGGTGTCAGGAGACCCTTGGGAGGTGAATTTTCAAACTAGATTTAAAGATGAAGATCTAGAAACTAGATCAAAGATGAAGCTGTGAACTCAGACACCCAAGTACAGAAAGTGAGAACGATTGAGGATGGGTAAGATTAAGCAAAACTGGCCAATAGTTGGCCCCTGAAGCAGAGGGGCTGGCCACTGCTGGTGAGCTGTTCCCCCCACCAGCCAAGTGCCACAAACAGGCATGTGGGCACACCTGTCAGAACTGCCCTAGCTGCAGTCGTTAAGAACTGGGGACCCTGCCTCAGTCAGACCTGGATGTGAACCTTTGCTCCATCCTGCCCTACTGGGGCAAGTTCCTCAGTGGCATTATAGGATCTTTGGCTCTCAAGCCCTCAGCTTGCTCCTGAAATGTTGGTGGCTGCCCTCTTCCCTTCTGTGGAGATTTAGGGGTGCTTGGAGTCTAAGAGTGTCTCCTCAGGCAGGTGATGACAGCAGTTGGTGTCTGTGGCTGGTGATGGGACATGTTCTCTATCTTCTGAGGGCAGGTCCAGGGGAATGGGGTGTAATTTCACTCTAGGGAACTGTGGGCAGGCAGCACCTCCATTCATCTGATCCTTCAGACACGGAGGACATGGAGCAGAAGTGTGTGCAGACAGAAGCAGGTGGTCACGTGTACACAGGGATGACGACGATCCCAACTACCTCTGCTGAGGGCTTGCTGTGTGCCAGACCTTTTCTACCAGCTTTCCTGGCATTATCTTATTTTATCCTCACAACCACCTTTTGAGTGGTCTCTATCCCATTCGATGGATTAGTAAAATGAGGCAAAGAGTGGTTCAGCAACTTTTTGGCTAACAAGTGCGGGAGCAGTTAGAACGTACCGGTACAGTGATGGGCTACAAAGACAGAGCCACGGAGGAAAGCAGGGGACACCAAAGCGATATTCCTCCCTGCAATGATAGCCTGAATTGAATCATAAGGAAACAATTAGGCAAATCCAAATTGAGAAACATGGTGCAAATCGCCTGCCCTGAAGTTTTTTAAAACATCAGTGAAAAAGTGGATAATGTGTGTAGATTAAAGGAAAAAAGACCCGGCATCTAAAGAGATGCACACTACTAACTGGACCTTGAATCAAAAATGAAAACAGGAAACAAAGGCCCAGCTGTAATCTGCTATCGTGGGTAGCAGGGAATTAGGATACGAAGTGCACATTAGACAACAGGACTGCATCATCCTTCCCTGCCCTCCCTGCTGAATTCCCGAGCGTCATTACTGCACTGGGCTATTTGGAGGACAGAGAAAGCCAGAGAGGGCTGAAGTGACAACACGGGGACGGTTACTGAGTCCAGGGGAAGGGCTTGCACAGGTCCATCTTTTCCAAAGTTTTTATAGTTTTCAAAATAAGAAAAGCAGACAGCAGTTGGGGATACTGATTCTGACAGTGGCTGTTGGTGTCCGGGTTGATCCTCTGCAGGATGAGGTTTGAGTTAGACCTACGAGGATGCCTGCCTGGAAACTGAACCAGCAGACAGAAGAGGAAGGACATTCTGGGCAGAGGGAACAACCGAGCAGGGGCTCAGCAGTCCAGAGGAGTGGGGAGCTGCCAGGCAGTGTGGAGCAGTCTGTGTGGATGCAGGACAGAGTGGGCTGGGTAGGGGCGGATGCTGCTTCCTCTGTTGGTTCAAGGGAGGGCAGGGCTTATCCTGGGCATGGGGAAAGTTATGGCAGCATTTTGGGGTGAATGGGGTGTTACTGACCCCACAGAGCTGTAGCTAGCTGTGCTTCTGAGAAGCTTCATGGGGCTGTGGTTAGGAAGGGGCCTTGTGTTGGGGCCCAGGAGGCTGTTGCAACTGCCCTAGGCAGAAGTAACAAGGTCTCAAATAGGGCAAAGGCAGTGGGATTAAAAAGCACAGGAGGATGAGAATGTTTAGGAGGCAAAATTCACAGTATTTGGCAACTGGTTGTCTGTGTGTCAAGGGAGGGCAGGAAGAAGCTAAGTGACTCAGAGTTTTCCACCCGGGGCGAACAAGAACACGGTCAAGCCATTAGCTGGTTAGGGGATGGGACAGGAGCTTCTGTGTGTGTGAGGTGAGAGGGCGGCAGCTGGAACTCAAGGTGCCCATGGGCCTCCTGGAAGCCAGCCCACAGTTCCCCTGGGGATCTGTGTCTCTCTGCAGAGATGCCAGCTGCTGCCCACCAGGTCTCCCAGATTGAGGGTGATGGGATGAGGCTGGAGGGATGTCCAGGAGGCCGAGGCAGGTGGAGCTGACCACTTGGGGCCACCTCAGGCCCAGCTGTGGTGCCCCCTTTCCCAGACTGTATGTTGTTCCCCAGCTCAAAGACTTCTGTCCTCTCCCCATGTCCCCTGGGACTGTTTGACCATAGGGAACCTTGTGGGGGCAGTGCTGGAGCAATGTCCTGGAAAGCAGCTCATGAGCTGGGGACCGCTGGGGCTGTCACCCCCTTTCTTTACCACCCCACCCACGGCTGCTGTGCCCCATGGGGCAGGGAGGAACCACAAACAGCCTTTTCCACCCAGGGCCAAGGACTCCCGCCAAGGCTATCCAAGCCAGATGTGCCGCACCCCTCTGGCGGGGCCGCTCTGGCAGGCAGTCTGGGCTAGATGGAGGGAGGGAAGGGAGAGGATGCCCAGGGGCCAGGAAAGCTCTGTGGTGCTGGGTGGGCTTGTGGCAGGGCTAGGGCTCTGGGCTTGGAGCGAGGGGAAGAAGGACTTCCTGGCTGGGCTCCTTGCCCTTGTCTGGGCTCTGGCTCTTTAGGGAGGTGGTCTTGGGGTGTCCACGCAGCTCCTGCAGTGGCCATACCTCCTTCTGTCCCCTAGTTTTCTCCAGGTCCCTTTGGAGCCAGCAAAACCAGAGAGGGGAGGGTGAATGTGAGTGTGTGTGTGTGTGAAGCTCTCTGCCACTTGTCAGGAAAAGTGATGACCATTGGCATAACAGTTACCCTTCAGTGGCACTTTGCACTTCAGGGGCTCATTCACATCCTTTGCCTGGACCTGCAGAGCATCCCCAGGAAGGGGGAGGGTGGGTACTAGACACCCTGGTTTTCTTCTTAGCTCCGATTTTAATGTCTGATTGTTAAGAAGTTTTTGTTCCTTGTCAGTCTAATGATGCCCCCTTGTAGCTCTTCTCACTGGTTTTTGTTTTGCCTTCTGAGCATCACAGAATACGTCTGGTTCCTTCCTGCAATGGCAGCTCCGAAGATGGGTGGCTAACCCACCCTGGACTTTCTCCCCCCGCATCCTAGGAAATATCAAACCTATTCAATGACTCTTTGAGGGGGATGAGGAGACACCCGTTTTATAGGGGAAACTGAGGCCAATAGATCCTGGGGCTACTTGCCTGGAGGTGGCAGAGCTAGTCCCTCACTCCCACCAGGGTGTCACAGTCTCTCCTCAGAGGGTTGAAGTCTCATTGATTCTGCTCTGTAATCATCAGCATTTCCCATCTCCATTACCGCCAGTTCATTTTTCCCAAAGGGATTGTCCCATTGTTTTTCCTCTTTGTTTATAGTTAGTCTATCTGGTCCAAACACCCCATTTTCATTTGAGGCCCAGAGAAGGCCAGCAATGTTTTCAAGGCCACGAAGCCCAGAAAACAGGACTCTAGACTCCCATCCCAGTGCTCCCTCAACCAGAGCCAGGACTAGGTGGAGTGAGGGGTGAGAATGTCCTGGGGCATTGCCCTGGGGCAGAGATGTTTCTGAAACCCAGTCCCTGCTCTCCAGGCCCTGGGTGTGGGGGATGAGATTTGTAAACTCAGATTTTATGGAGCTGGGCCGGCAACCCTGGGGCCCCTGTGATAAGCAGGGGCATTTGCTAGTGAGACAGTTTAGCAGGGGGATAAGTTGTGGTGGGAAGCTCTGCCTGACTTAGTGGGATGAGGTGGGCTTGGGAGGTACCAGAGTAGAACTGGGAAAGTTGGCTTTAGGGTTTCCTGTCTGTCTCCCAAAGACAGACCATAAACCGAATCTCGAGTCCCCTCCATTCTCCTTCCTGCACTCCAGGCCTGGCTGCTGCAGTTGGCATTAGCCTGCACCCCCTCCCTGGAGCATCTGTGACAGATCGACAGGAAGGCCCCAAGTTAGGGCCTGAGATCAGAAAACAGGAGAGGTGACACTCTGAATGGAGGGGACTTCTCTGCCCTTCCCTCTGGGATGGGGAACTGAATGGGGTCCTGAGCTGGTCATTGCCCTGCTCCCACCCTTACCCCATCCCCAGATGAAGCTCCTAGAATCCAGACGATAGAATCCAGCTCTCAGGAATGTCAGAACCCAATGGCCCTAGAGAGTTTGGCCGGCAGAGCTCAGCTGCCTTCCTTTGCCACCAGGGAGCAGTGCTGGGTCTGCTTGCCCACGGTCTACCCTCCCCACCTCCACCCTGGCTTTTGTCTCCGCTCCCCTGGACCCAATATTTGTCTGTCTATCTTTCTTTCAGAATTTCAAACCAATCTCAAAGTTCTGAGAAGTTAAAAATACAGTGCAACAGGTTTTTTCTAAGCTATTTAAGAGTAGGTGGCTGGCATGGCCCACCACCTTTAAATGCTTACTTGATTTTCCCACAAGGATGTCTACCAACCTGGCCCGGCCATCGAAATCAGGCACTGACATGGATACCTTAGTACCTTCTAATCTAGATGCCATGGGTGCTTCCAGTTGTCCCAGTGATGTCCTTTATGGTCATCAACAGACTCTAGCTCAGAACCAGCCCTTGCTTTTGGTTGTCACATCTCTTAGCTTCCTTCAGTGTAGAAATCACCTTGGTCTTTCTTTGACTTTTATATTCTTGTCACTTTTGAAGATTCTAGGCCATTTAATTTGTAGACTGTCCCTCCTACTGGTTGGCCCGATGCTTTCTTATGATTAGATTCTGGTAGTGGCTTTTTGGCAGGAATGTGGCAGGAGTAATATCTGTTCCCAGTGCCCCGTCTGTGGCTCACGACTTCCATTCATCCCATTACTGGTAATGTTACTTCCATCACTTGATTACACTTGATTAAAGTGGAGTCTGCCAGGAAAAGTTACTTTTTCCCCCCTTTGTAATGTGTAAGTGTACTGTGTAGGGTGGGTGCTTTGAGATGAGGTAAATATCTGTGCTTCATTAAACTTTCAATTTATTTAGTTACAGTCATGGTTATTTAACAATGGGGATAGGGTCCAAGAAATGCATCCTTAGGTGATTTCATGAGTGAACTTACACAAACCTACTACACACCAAGGCTATATGGTCTAGCCTATTGCTCCTGGGCTACACACCTGTACTGGATGTCACTGTGCTGAATACTGTAGGCAGCTGTAACAAAGTGACAAATATTTGTGTATCTGAACAAGGTTCAGTAAAAATACAGTATGATAATCTTATGGGACCACCATGGTATATGCTGGTCTGTGGTTGACCAAAATGTTGTAATGAGGCAATGACTGCATTTCTTTCTGTCAGTATGGACTCATTTAAATGCCAGTCCTATCATTATGTACTTTGATGCTCAGATCTTCCCAGATTTGACCTTGGATGCTCCTGTGTCCTTCTGTCCCTTTTTGATCGTCTGGCCCCCTTCCTAGTTTGTGTGTGTCTCTCAGTGTCTGGGTGTGCTTGTCAGCCTTTATCTCTGCCTTGATCTTGGTCTTTCTCCTCTCTCTGTCTCTCTGCTGCTGTGTCTCTGTCTGCTTCTCCCTCCACCCCCTTAGACTTGATCTCATTTTGCCTGTGTTTTGTTTTGTGTCTCTGTGGCTTGGTCTCTGTCAGCCAGCACTCCCCTCTGTGGGGTCTCCATGCCGGAGACCCTGACACTGGGCTGTGAGATGCTGCCACTTTTCCTCCTCTGAATTCACTGTCACCTCCCAGTCCGTATCTCAGAGCTGGGGGCTCTGGAGCGTGTACAAGGAGGGGATGTGGAAGAGAGTCCTCTCCAACTCCCACAGGGCTGTGATGTGTCTCTCTGTGCTTGAGAGTGCAGAGGGATGTCACAAGGGTCTGTGCCTGGAGAGGGGAAAGAGGCAGCTGCTGGGTCCTGTGTCTAGCCCCCAGCCCTTGCTGCTGGGAAGTGAATGCAGTTAGACCTCTGGTCGAGGGCTTGGGGTAGGGATCCCTCTTCTGGGGAGCCTTCAGAATAGGGAGCACGCACAGCTCTGCCTGTGCTGGGGCCCCCAAGGCAGGTGATGACAGTGCAGAGCTTTACAGCTTAGAGTGTGTCCCCATATGTGGTTGCAAAGGACAGACCATCGTAACTAAAGGGGTGTGTTGCCAGCCAAAGGAGGGAAACTGAGGCCTGTGGTAGTGGTGGCAGGTGGTGACTGGCCCAGGGCTTCACTGCAAGTTAGACACAGAGGAGGGCTTGGGTCACCAACCTGCTTCTCCTCTCCCATGTGACAGGGTATAAATTAGTCAATACAGCCACAGTTTCATAATACAAAGAATAGAAAACAAACATAAAGATGGAAGAAGCCTTCTGGGCTGAGGTAGGAGGTGGGAGTGAGGGTGGTGGGGAGAGAAGGGGGAAATGGCATTCTGAGGCCCTGGGTCAGAGAAGTCAAGGCCTATCAGTAGCAGTGTGGGCAGAGAGACTGGCACATTCATATGAAGGGACGCAGCAACAGCAAAGGAGCTGTTGCTGGTGCAACCGTAGGGCTGAACCTGAGGTTGGGTGAGAGAACTTGAGAGCACACACCAGATGCATCCTTATCTATGAAGTGCGAAAATCAGGCAATATGACTCTTTGGTGATGGAAGTCACAATAGTATTGTCATGAGGGGTGTAGAGGGAGCCTCCGGGGTGTGGTTCTGTGGGATGGACATATGTAAAATTGTGTCGAGCACTACATTTAAACTGAGTATGCATCACTGTGTGTAAGCAGTGCCTTAATGAGACAGTGAATACAAGGAAAAGAACAGTGGGAGGCCATGCAGGGGACTGTGGTCTCTGGATGCCAGGCTGTGCTAATTGCTGTCTGGGCTCAGTCCCTGGGCCCCACTGAGTCTAGGAGTCTGGGATGAGACCTTTCTCTATCCCTGGGTTTCCTTCCCTCCTCTGGACCCTGACGGATTCTTGCCATCCCTTTCCCAGTCACTGCCTACCTCTCCCAGCCCCCCAACTTCTCCCCAGGACCCCTGCCTCCTGCCAGCACTGACCCTGTGCCTCTCCTCCCACAGCCGGAGGATCTGGAGGCCCCCAAGACACACCACTTCAAGGTGAAGACCTTTAAGAAGGTGAAGCCCTGTGGAATCTGCCGCCAGGTCATCACCCGGGAGGGCTATACCTGCAAAGGTGAGTGGCTGGCCAGGCTGTGGGGGATGAGATGGCTGGGCCCAGGCAAGTCTGGGACTCTGTTGTGCACATGTCCTGGGGGTCCAAGCTGGTGCCTTTCTCATCTGCAGAAGGATTCTGACAGAGTTCATTGGATGACGAGCATGTAGGCTGGTATGGTGGGCATGGCAGGTGGTAAACGGCGTGTAGCTTGTGTTGGCATACACGTGTGAATGGCAGAAGAAAGTGTGCTAACGCCAATGGCATGTGACTGGCATCTGGAAGGTGTGTGTGGATGGTGTGTTGAGGGTGTGTGTGGCACGTAGACAGTACGTCATCGGCATGTGGAAGCCGTGTGGAGGGTTTGTGGAAGGACCTGGAGGTCACATGGATGTCATCTGGTTGAGTGTGTGGATGTGGGTGGCATGTGTCTGGCACTGGGAATCCTGCATAGAAGGCAAGCCACAATCCTCCCCTGTGGCAGTTTAGGGGTGACTTTAGGAGGCCCCGAATCGGAATTGGTGTAGGACATGCTGGCTGCTGCGCTTTCAATCTCTATTCTCACGTGCTTCTGGCACAGCCTGTGCTTGGCTGAGACTGTTGCCAGAGAAGTCAGTGTCTTGTCCCAGATCACTCAGTGACATCAGCAGGAGGCTCTGTCCCCAGTCTCAGAGACTGACACCATCATCCATCCAGTTGCCTCACTAGAGGGCCCCCTCTCTTTCTCTCTCATATCCTATCAGTCACCAGGCACCCAAGGACAGCTCAAGACACCCAGCTTGGCATCATTTCCTCCAGCTCAGCTGCCGTCATCTCTCACCTGGACAAGTGCCTCAGCTCTGCCTTCTCCTGTTTTCCTGAGCTACTCTCTGCCATCCACCCCCCCACCAGCTTCCAATGGGGCTGGTTATGTCAGCAGGCCCCTGGGGTAAAGTCTTTGGGAGCCCCCATGACTGCAAGACAAAGCACAGGCCCCTTCCCAGGGCTGCAGGGCCCACAGGGTCAGCCCCTGCCCAGCTCTCTGCCCCAGGGCTCCCACCCTAGCCCCACACTCTTTGTATAAACCTTGACCATGTGGGCTGTGTCTAATAGGCCCTGCTGGCCCACGTTCTTTGTAGCCCTGGAGCTTTTTGTCACATGACTCTCTCTACCTCTCTCTATGCTGATGTCCCAGTGGGCTGGGACCTGGGTGTCAGAGTCCAGTGAGCAATTTGTAAAGCCCAAGTGCTCACAGTCATGACCTTATCTGATGCTGACAGCATCAGGAAGGCACTTGTGTCATCCTCATTTTACAGAGGAGGAAACTGAGGCTGAGAGGGGTCATATCTCCTGCCAAGGCACCAAGCTGACTGGGGTGGAGTGGGTTTTTCAGGGTCTATGCTCTTGGGGAATAGAAAACATTTCAGCTGGGTGTTGGAGGTAGGAGTGGGAGTGGAAGCCTGTGAGTGTGAGTATGTGTGAATGTGTGTGGAGGGCATTCTAGGCAAGGTCTGCCAGGAACCTTAACGGAAGGGCTGGGACACCCAGCATGAGTTTAGGGGCCCAAAGGAAATTTTGCAATACCGAGATCGGCCACGTGGTGTCACCCTCCTCTGAAGAAGTCTGGCGGGTTCTTTCTGGCGGGGTGTGTGTGTGTGTGGGGGGAGCCAGGGTTGAAGTCACAGAAGAATAGTAGAGAGCAAGATTTTGCATTTCATTTGTATAACAGTCCCCCATGCTGCCCTGCACTCAGAGGCTGCCTAACTTTGATTCTGGCTCTCCCCCTAGTGTCTTCCCATTATCCCAGGGGGCTGCGGTGATAGGAGGCAGCCCCAGGGGTGGGGCAGGAGGAAGCCCTGGGGACCTCACTGTATGACCTTGGGCACATGTCTTGCTGAAGCCTCCTGTGGCCCCTTGTTCTAGGTCCCCCAGTTGACTTGGCCTGGGGGCTGGAGTTGAGGAGGGGGATTGACTCTATGAGAATGGTACGCTTCCAAAGTGGCCGTCCTTTCACCCAGAGCCCAGCCTGACCCTGCCGGTATGAGCCAGTGGGGAGGGTGGGTGGCCAGGCTGGTTTGGCAGCTCTGGCTGGGCCCTGGTGCAGGGTGGGGAGTTGGGAAGGAAGCTAGGGCTATGCTCCAGAGGCACCACCAGGTGTCAGGACTGGGCCATGGAAGGTGGAGACGACAGGCCAGCGGGAAGGAAGGAAGAAGTGTCCTGTCTGTACAGGCCAAGCGCACCTCAGGATGAGGACTGAGACTCCCGGGCTGGGGGCAAGGTTGGGAACCCCTGGGATCACTGTGGAATGCAGGAGTGGAGCAACTCTGTCTTTGGAACCAAGAAGTTGTGGTGGCAGGAGGTGGACAGACCATCTTCCCTGCCCACCCACCCATCCCTCCAGGGCTGCCAGGTGTGGTTGTATGGGTTGTATCCTGGCTGAGGGCCCATGTCTGTTCCTGAAGCCCAAAGGTTTGTTCTGCTCTCTGGTTCCTCGTAGTGTTTAAGTCTCAGCTCAGCCCAGCAAGACTTGGATTAGCGGCTGGGAGTGGTGGGTGGAGCGGCGTATACCAAGGCCCTGGATTTGCAGTCTCTATGGGACTTGCAACATTGAGGAAACTTCTGCTGGAGGCAGAGGGCAATGAGGAAACTTTCCTATACCTGGAGATACTAGGACATCTGTCCTTTCTGTCCTGGCTGCCTGGCTCTATAGCGTGGACCATTCTTCTTCTTCCTGCCCTCCTGCATTTCTCATTTGATGTAATATGACAGTAGGGGTGGGCAAGGGAGGCAAGGAGCTCAAGGTCTGGTCCTGGTTCTGGGAGACTCAAAGACAGACAAGGAAGCGAGGGGGCAGGACACATGGGTGTAATAGACATACAGGGAAAGACATTCTGGGAGACCTGGGAAAGTCTTACTGTGCTGTGTTTGTCTCCTGTGTGCTATAGGGTGAAGAGAAACCTGTCCTTTGTCTCTGGAGGTTACTGTGCAACTGAGGGTGGGGGTGGGGTCCTAATGCTAGGGACTAAAGCTCTGTGTGAGGCATATACTGGTGGCTGAGAAAATGAGAGGACAAGAGGCAGAGGGACATCGTTAGCGGCCTGGGCTCTATTTCTGGTCCTGCCTCTCACAACTTGTGTGACCTTAGATAAGTCTCTTCACATCTAGGGCCTCAGATTTCTCATCTATGATTGAGGAGGCTGAACTAAGAAAGCTCAATGAGGCCTAGACAGTCTAGGGTCTTGAAAAATCCCCTGGTTGGAGTCCACAAAGGCAGGATAATTTGCCCAGCACAGGCTGCCACTTCACCTCCTCCAGGTACCATGCATCCATCCCACAGTCATGAGCTGAGCTATCCTCTGGGCTAGATGCCATGCCAGGTGCTGGTGCTGGGAGCCAGTCCATACTGAAGAAGATGGACACAGTCGGACAATCATAGACCATGTTGGCAAAGCTGACACAGGTTTGATTCAGCAGCCATGTACTGTCAGGCTTCAGCAGGGAAGGCACATGTAGGCTGGGTCTTTATTCCAGATAGTGAGTTACCTACAGGTCCCTGGAACAGTGCTCTAAGGGAGTCCCCAGAGGGAGGCTGGATGGGCTCAGAGCTTTGCTCAAGGGCCCTAGTCTCCCGCCAAGCTGAGACCCAAGGGAAGAGACCAGAATGTCAGCTCAGGAGCCCAAGGGGTGCTGTGTGGAAATGGTTTGGATCTTTATCCTTCTCAATGCCTTTTGGTCAGAGGGAAATAGTCATTTGCAGTTTCCTTTGAGCAGGATGTACCTGGAAAGACAATTGAGCTTTTAATAGGAAATGCTGACCCAGAAAGCCTCATTGGTTAAATTCAGGGAAAACTTGTTTCCAGGAACTCCTTCCCTCCATTATCTCTCTGGGGACTCCAGCTCTTCCCCTGTGTTTGAAGACCTCATTGAATCTATTAGAGGCTGTCTGGCAGGGTGGGAAGACTCTGGGTTTCTAGATCTGGCTGGCCACTTCTTGACTGTGTGACCTTGGGTGAGACACTTAACCTCTCTGAGCCTGGCTTTCCCTTTTCTCTTAATGAGGGAGCTAGACTAGAGCAGAGGCTGTAAACTGTGTTTCAAAGGAGTGTTTTAGGGGTCCAAGAGGGTGGGAAAGATATGAAATGCAAAGGAAGTCTTAAGGTGTCAGGGTTCTGGAACCCCTGCCCACTTCTGTCAGAACAGCTGTGGTTTTAGGAGTTAAATATGTTAGGCCAAAAGCCTGGCACTTGGCTCAGAGGTCCTGGATTCAAATACCAGCTCTGACCTTTACCATTGAGAACCTGGGCAGATTGCTTCACCTCTCTGAGCCTCAGTTTCTTCACTTTAAGACTTTTCTTTTTTTTTTTTTTTTGTTGTTGTTGTTGCAGTTTGGCCAGGGCTGGGTTCGAACCCACCACCCTTAGTATATGGGGCTGGTGCCCTACTCACTGAGCCACATGCACCGCCCCAGTTTCTTCACTTTTAAAATAGGATGAACAGAGCGGTGCCTGTGGCTCAGTGGGTAGGGTGCCACACCCCATATGCCGAGGGTGGCGGGTTTAAACCCGGTCCCAGCCTAACTGCAACAACAAAAAAATAGCCAGACATTGTGGCCAGTGCCTGTAGTCCCAGCTACTTGGGAGGCTGAGGCAAGAGAATCACCTAAGCCCAGCAGTTGGAGGTTGCTGTGAGCTGTGTGAGGCCACGGCCTCTACTGAGGGCCATAAAGTGAGACTCTGTCTCTACAAAATAAAATAAAGGGGGGGCGAACATCAGTACGTCCCTCATCAGGTTACTGTGGGGGTTAAATAAGATAATATATGCATGTGTGCAAGGCTCACAATAGAGCCTGGCCCCTAGCAAGGATTCAGTAAATCTTAACTGACATCAGTGATTCTACATACAACGAGGCCATCTGCACGAAGAGTTTGGCTGCAAAAATCAAAGTTTGAAAGCCACCAGATGGGATGATCTAGAGAAGATTTCTTCTTGTTCCTACTTGAGAGCCAGGTCAGCCCTCAGACCACCTCCTGAGACATTCGTCAGGGTTCTCTGGAAGAAGAGAACCAATAGGTTGTGTGGAGATAGAGAGAGAGATAGAGATTTATTTTAAGGAATTGAATTTGCTAGTGTGATTGTAGAGACTTGCAAAGTCCAAAATCCGTCTGAAGATTTGTGGTCAATTCCAAAAGCAGTGTGCTGGCAGAATTCATTATGGCTTAGGTAAGTTTTTCAATTGATTGGATGAGACCCACCAACGTTACGGAGCATAATGTGTTTTACACAAAGTTTACTAATTTAAATGTGAATCTCATTTAAAAATAATACCTTCTCAGAAACATCTAGAATGCATTTGTCCAAATATATGGGTAGCGTGGCCTAGACAAGTTGACTCATGAAATTAACCACTGCACACCCCTAGTCTGGGCCCTGGAAGTGGATAGGCAGAGCAGAGCTGAGTGGCTGGTGAGCAGGTGAGCATCCAGGCCTGTCTTCCTGCCAGCTGGGGAAGGAGCTGAAGCTGGACAAGGCATATGAGCAGTTATTGCCGGGGTCAGGTGCACACTGAGGCTATGTGCTCATTTTCCAACTAAAGTCGAGGAGGAAAAGGCCATTTAGATCTCAACAATGTTGGCTTCCTGTGTTCCGAGAGGCAGGAAGCCACCCCAGGACAGAGTACCGGTGGCCTAGCTGAGAAGAGCAGAGGCCAAGGGCTGGAGCTGGGGTGTTTCTCCACCCCAGCAGGTAACCCAAGGGACCCTCCTAACTATGGGGCTCTCTGCTCCTCTCAGGCCACCACTGGATACTGTTGTGTGGGGACAGTGTTGATCTCCTGGTGGAGATGAGTTCCTGGGAATCCATGGAGTTTAGGTTTGACAAGACACTCCTCCAGGGCACCAGAGTGCTGGCTCAGGAGGGTGCTGTAGGTGGGCTTGTGACTTTTAGGCCTTCTGTGGGAGTTGGAGGCCATGGTCTGCTGGGGTGGGGTTGATCCTGACATGTGTGGAGAACTCAGGCATCTGAAAGGTGCTGGGAGAAGGGAAGGCTGGGTTTCTCCTGCCAACCTCTATCCACTCAGTGAGAAATAGTACCTTGCAGAGTGAGTGTCCCTGTCACCCACAGACTGACTGTTTCCCAATAGCCTCTGGCACATTCTCAGGGTTGGAACCTGGTTTTCCTCCTCTCCTGGTTGGAGGAAGACATGGGTGGTGACATCAATGGAGAGTCTTAGTCTGTTGGGCTGCTACACCAAAACTACAAACAACAGAATTTTTACTGCTTATAGTTCCTGGAGGCTGGAGCTCCAAAATCAAGGCACCCACAGATTTGACCAGCAGGGCCTGGTCTCTGCTTCCAAGATGGTATTTTGTTTTTGCATCCTTTGGAGGGGACAAATGCCGTGGGCTCACATGGTGGAAGGTTCAAAGGGAGGGCAAAAAGGACTATCTTAACCTTGAATAGCCAAGACATTACTCAGAAATAAAAACAAAGCAGGAGGTATTACACTACCAGTCCTCAGACTATACTGTAAATCGATAGTGATTAAAACAGCATGGTACTGGCACAAAAACAGAGAGGTAGATGTATGGAACAGAATAGAGAACCAAGAGATGAACCCAGCTACTTACTGTTACTTGATCTTTGACAAGCCAATTAAAAACATACAGTGGGGATAAGATTTCCTATTTAACAAATGGTGTTGGGTGAACTGGCTAGTGACCTGTAGAAGATTGAAACTAGACCTACACCTTTCACCATTAACTAAGATAGACTCTCACTGGATTAAGGATTTAAACTTAAAACATGAAACTATACAAATACTTGAAGAAAGTGCAGGGAAAACTCTTGAAGAAATTGGCCTGGGCGAATATTTTATGAGGAGGACCCTCCGGGCAATTGAAGCAGCATCAAAAATACACTACTGGAACCTGATCAAACTAAAAAGCTTCTGCACAGCCAAGAACACAGTATGTAAAGTAAGCAGACAGCCCTCAGAATGGGAGAAGATATTTGCAGGTTATGTCTCTGACAAAGGTTTAATAACCAGAATCCACAGAGAACTGAAACATATTAGCAAGAAAAGAACAAGTGATCCCATCTCAGGGTGGGCAAGGGACTTGAAGAGAAACTTCTCTGAAGAAGACAGGTGCATGGCCTACAGACATATGAAAAAATGCTCATCATCCTTAATCATCAGAGAAATGCAAATCAAAACTACTTTGAGATATCATATAACTCCAATAAGATTAGCCCACATCACAAAATCCCCAAACCAGAGATGTTGGCGTGGATATGGAGAAAAGGGAATACTTCTACACTGCTGGTAGGAATGCAAACTAATATGTTCCTTTTGGAAAGATGTTTGGAGAACACTTAGAGATCTAAAAATAGACCTGCCATTCAATCCTACAATTCTTGTACTAGGTGTATATCCAGAAGACCAAAAATCACATTATAACAAAGATATTTGTACCAGAATGTTTATTGCAGGCCCAATTCATAATTGCTAAGTCATGGAAGAAGCCCAAGTGCCCATCTACCCACGAATGGATTATTAAATTGTGGTATATGTACACCATGGAATATTATGCAGCCTTATAGAAAGATGGAGACTTTACCTCTTATATGTTTACATGGATGGAGCCGGAATATTTTCTTCTTAGCAAAGTAGCTCAAGAATGGAAGAAAAAGTATCCAATGTACTCAGCCCTACTATGAAACTAATTTATGGCTTTCATATGAAAGCTATAACCCAATTATAGCCCAAGAAGAAGGGGAAAGGGGAGAGGGAGGGGAGGGAAGGGAGTAGGATGGGTGGAAGGAAGGTAATTGGTGGGACCACACATACCGTGCATCTTACATGTGAAGGGTACATGTGAAATTTACTAGGTGTAGAATATAAATGTCTTAACACAATAACTAAAAAAATGCTGTGAAGGCTATGTTAATCAGTTTGATGAAAATATTTCAAATTATATATAAAACCAGAACATTGTACCCCATGATTGCATTAATGTACACAGCTATGATTTAATTAAAAAAAAAAAAAGACTATCTCACTCCCTCATGCCCTTTCATTAGGGCACTGATCCATCCATAAGGTCCCAGAGTCCCCATGGCCTGATCACATCCTAAAGGACTCACATCCCTTGTAATACTATCACAGTGGGTGCCAAAGTATGAATTTAGGCGGGACACACATATTCAAACAACAGCAGAAATGAGACTGGCCATGTTACACAGGCTCTCACAGGTGGAACAAGGCTGGGAGACCACCTGTTGCAGGGGCACAAAAGCCAGGGGCTTCAAGGTTAAGGCAGGTGAATAAATGTGGGACATGGTGGAAATCCTAGCCCCTGGGGAGATCTGCTCAGCCCAATGCATTCCAACTAATTTATAAAGTCTCGGTGTTTTAAGCACTTAGCCATCAAATGAAGGCAAGGGTGGGGGCCCAGTTCACCTGGGAAGCTGCCATTCAGGGGACATGGAGTCTGAGATGCATGACTTGCTTCAGTCAGATAGCTACATGAAAGCACTCAGGGTTGGAATCTAGGTCTCTTGTCTAGCAGATGGGGGCTCTTCTGTATAATAACAGTGAAAACAAAGGTGATAAAGATGCCGCTGAGAGCAGGTTACCCTTCCATACAGCACACTCTGTGCCAAGCATAACTTCTAGGCCTCCTTTAATCCTCACAAGAGCCCTGTGAGGTAGATGCTGTTTTCACCTACAGATGAAGAAATGGAGGCTCAGAGTGTTTAAGTGACCTGGCCCAGATCACACAGCAAGTGCATGACTACATTGGAGCTGACAGTCCCTCTGCATGCCACCAGGTGGGGAGTGTGTAGACAAACAGCAGTGTCAGCAGATGAGTGAGGGAAGGGTCAGTTAATTCCCTCAACCCCCCAGTCCCCCACCCTCCTTACTAGGCCAGGTGGTGTTCAAAGCAGCTAGCACGGACTCCCAAGTCCTGGCCTGCCCCTCCCTGTAGGGGCTGGTGCCAGAGTGGGGCTTACCCACCCTCACTTGTATTGTTCTACCCACCCTTGTCCCAGGGGTTTAGACTGAGGAGAATTCTTCTGATTTGAAATTTCCTTCACATTTGTTGAGCCCCATCTGTGAATCAGGCCCTGTGCTGGGGGAAGAGGCAGGGTACAAAGCTGGAATGTTGAACAGAACCACCCTTTTTTGTCTCAGAGAAGCAGCTGGATGTGGGGTTGGTGGGGACAGCAAATCATAAAGGAATATTTAATCCTGTAAGGTGACAAGAACTTTCTAAGCCTGTGAGCTGAAGATTCTGGGAGCACAGGAAAGGAGGGACTATCTTTGAGCACCTGATTATCCAAGAGAGACAGGAAGTAGGTATTGAAGGATCCATGAGTTTACCCTTCCAGACCTGCTCCTTGCAGACTCAACATGCCATTTGGGGAGTTCAGTGTGACAGGAACAGATTTCTTTTGGGGCACTGGCAGGAGATGGAGACAAGACCAGGCCATGCAGGAGATGTGCTGAGGAGCTGGATGAGGTTCCATGCAGGGCTCTGATGTGATCAGTTTGTATTTGAGAGTGGTCTGGGGCTCTGTGGATGGAAGAGGGCAAGGCTGGTGGGGAGATGGGCTCAGGGAGGGGTAACCGGGCTGAACTGGGGCAACGGTGGAGAGCGGGGGAGGAAGGCTGGGATTCAATAACCTCTTTGGGGTTTCTTTCTGGGACATGATAACTAATTACTTCGTAGGGTAAGTAAAGGGGAGGAGTTAAAAAGATGGGTGTGCAGGCACTAAGGAGCAAAGTAGGACCCAGGTGACGGCCTCTGGTCTCTGTTCCCAGCATCAACTGCCTTTGGTCTCTTGCTACCTGAGTGGTTCTGAGCTCTGATTTCTATATTAGTGATCAAGTACTGCACAAAAATTACCCCTGAACTTAGCAGTTTAAAACAAATACAAAATTATGATTCCCTACAGTTTCTTAGCTGGTGTTCTGGCTCAGGGTATCTGTCCCATGAAATTGCAGTCAGGATGTCAGGGGGCTGTATTCAACAGAAGGACTGGCTGGGGCTGGTCCACCTCCCACCTGGCTCACTCACATGGGGCAAGTTGGACCTGGCTGTTGGAAGGAGGCCTCAGCTCCTCACCTCAGGGACCTCTCCACAGGGCTGCTTGAGTGTCCCTAGAGCAAGTGATCCAAGAGACCAAGACTCAAGTCACAGTGTCTTTTATGGCTTAGCCTCATTTCTTTAATATCTGCCATTTCTATAGTATCCGATTGATTACACAAATCAGCCCTATTCAGTGTGGGAGGTGAATCCCAGAGGGCATGAATTCCAGAGGCAAGAAACAAGGGCAGCCACTTGTGAGCTTGCTTGACAGTTTCTTTTTCTGTGACATCGTCAACTGTCTCATTGACCTGAGATGTGAGAGACCAGCAGAATTACAGCAAGAGGGATGCAAGTTAGAGAGCAGGCCACACTACTCCATGGGAGAAGACCTGAAAAAAGGTGACCAAGAATGGAAAGGAGGAGCCCCTGGGGTGGGGATGGAGCCTCAGCAAGAGGGCTTCCTTGGGGTTGGGGCCAGGTGCTTCTGAAAGTGTCAAAATCCATTCGTGGGGTGTTGGCCATGCCTGTCCTGCTTGGCACCTGCTGCTTGTATTCAGTTTGCTGAGCTTCTGTCTTCTGGGCTGGGAGTTGCCCCCTAGTACAGAGAGGCAGAGAACGATTTCTCCACGTGCTACCACTTGAGGGCATTTGCTGAATGTCTGCCCACTGTGTGACAGGGACAGACATGCCGTATATGGTCATGCATGCTTTGGTCAAGTACTGCCAAGGGCGCCTACTGAAAGAGCATTGGAATTAGTCTGTGCTTTGCTTACTAAGCCAGGCACCCTGGCACAGGGCTGATCCGTCTGGAGAAAGGGTGCCTTCTTGCCATTGCACAAAGACACTGTGCACTAGCCCAGCTGTAAGTCCACAGGGCTGGTCAGAGGGTGGCCTTCTACTTTGCACAAAGATGCTGCATGGTCCTGTGTCCCTGAAGCAGATACTCTCCTAGCTGCTGGGGTTACAGTGTGAATGATACAGTCATGCTCCTGCCCTCAGACCTAGATAAGTTAGCAGGAAATCACCCAAGATGACTTCAGATAGTGAATGGTGCTAAAGAAATAACCAAGGTGGTGAGAAGGAATAATGGGGACCTTGTCTAGTTTGGGTGGTCAGAAAGGCCTCTTTGAGGATATCTTTGAGTGGATTCCAGAAGGCTAAGAGGGGTGCTGGGGTCAAGAAGAGTATTCCAGGCAGCTGGAGCAGCATGTACCAAGGTCCTGAGGTAGGAAGCAGCTTGGTGCATTCTGGGAACTGTCAGAGTGTAGAGTATGCTGGAGGAAAGTGGAGTCCTGAGTCCCATTGTGCTCCTCGTGGCTAGACTGTGGGTAGAGGCCCAGAGTGGACAATTAGGGATGCCTTTTTGGTTGAACATGAGATGTTGGGATAGGTATAATTAAATGGGGGTGCATATGAACTCCAGGGAAGATCTTCAGTCAAGTCCAAGTCAACAAACATTTATTAAGCCTCTACTGTGGGCCAGATACTCCGTGTGTGTGTGTGTGTGTGTGTGTGAGAGAGAGAGAGAGAGAGATCGTTCATACTTGTGTGCCAGGTCCCTCCTTGAAAGAACTGAACCCACAATGTAGGAACCCAAGTAGCAAAGGGAAATGTTTCTCTGTCTGGACACAGTGGACCTCTAAGGGCCTTCCAAGTCAGGCCACATGAGGATTTCCCAATTCCACACTCTGTGGCCAGCCAAAGCCTAGTGGGTGGGGCTGGGGTATGTTGGTGTCCCAGAGGGAATACCTTCTGGAAGAGAGGGACCTGCTGCCTGGAATGGTGGGGGCTCCTGTTCTCGGAGAGGGAGAAGCAAAAATAGTGGTTGGATAGGTATGACTCTGGGGGTGACTGGACAGTATGTCCTGGTGTGGCCAGTGTGGAGATGTCCCTGAGCTGGGCTGGGTGGCTGGTGGGGTCAGGAAAGCCTTGCTCAGCATGGGCTGAGTCACAGGCCTAAGCTGGGCCAGGACTAGGTCCTGGGAGAAGGTCCTATGCTAGGGCTACTGGCCAAGGTCACATCTCAGGCTCCACCCAGTGTGCCTCCCAGCTTCTCCCCCAGCCCCAGCCCAGCCCCTAGCATTTCAGACAAACCAGAAGTCCAAGGAGCGCAGGGAACCCTCAGGTCTCTTTTGGCTGTTCTGGGCCTTAATCTGTGCCTTGGCTTCTCCTTCTGTATTCTGCTGAGAATCAGGTTGGCTCAAAGCTGGAAGAGGGTGGGACGCCCTAGGTCCCAGAGAAGGGGGCAGCTGGCTGTGGTTGTTCTCTGACCAGGGCCCCCGACCCACCTGCCTCAGTAGGTCCTGGGCAGCCAACAAGACCAAGTCAGCATAGAAATCAGCTCAGGAGACCTCTCACCCCACCCATGTGACCTGCTGAGAGGGGGGTCACCAAATCCTTGGGTGGAGTCCCAGAGCCTGGGGGGTGGGGTGTCAGGGCTGGGGATATTCCAGGCTTTGGGAACCTGATAGGAAATGTGATTCCAGCTTCTGAGTCTGTGTGGGTGTGGTGTGTACTCATCACTTGAAGTTTGTGTGAGCATTTGGGCACTGAGGGTCTCTCATGGAACTGTGTGTGGGTGATCTGGGTCAGAGGGTCTCCTCTGCATGAGCATGTGTGAGGCTGTGTGTTTGTGTGTGTGTATGTATGCAGCTGTGTCTATGGGTGGGAGTGGTTCTGAGGGAGTGTGCGTTTGAAAGTGTGGACATGTGTCTGTATGGGCCTTCTCCTGCATCCTGAATTGGGCCTGTGTCTTTCGGGGGTTGGGGGGACAGTGAGTGTGATTTGTTTGGCGGGTGTTGTATGCCTGTGGGTTCTGTGCGTGTAAGGGGAGCCGGCCGCCTTATTCCTGCAGAGGCTGGTGCGGAGTCTGGGTCTGGCTATCTCTGCCCCTGGCGACTGCAGCGGGAGAGCCTCCCTCCTGTTCCCCGCAATCTCCCGCGACCAGAGGGGCTCTGGCGCTGGGGGCCGGTGCCTCCTCGCCCGCGGGTTCGCAGGCCCGGGCGCTCCCGCCCCGCAGGCCCGGAGAAGCAGCGGCAGCCGCTCCCCTCCGTCCCCTCCCTCCCTCTGTCCCTCCTTCCCTCCCGAGCGCGGATTGCGGGCGAGGGTGGGAGGAGATTTCGCGGAGTTTCCATTTCATACCTCGCGGCTAAAACTTTCTTTCTGTGTCTCACCCTCTTGCAGTCTGCAGCTTCTCCTGTCATCGGAAATGCCAGGCCAAGGTAAGGGGCTGCGAGCTGGCGGGGCCCCAGAGGACTGGGACGGGCCTGGGTTGGGGTCCCGGAGTGGAACGCAGCGGGGGGGCCGGGGAGGGTAGTGGAATGGGGGCGGCGCCCTAGTCGTCCCTCCTCCTCTCTTTGTTTATGCAAAGCACCGAGGCAAGGAAGCTAGCCCAGGTCAAGGTGAAGGCGAAGGCCCAGGGGGCGGGGGCGGGGCGCGCTGGGGAGCTAGGAGGATTGGTAGGGGGCTGGGCGCGCCGTCGAGGCGACTACAGAAGGTGGCTGGCGGGGCCCCAGATCGGAGGGAGGGGCCTTTGAAGGTGTTTCTCCTAGTTCTCTAGGGGGAGTGGGGACTAGCAGGAGGGAGATACATTTCAATTACTCCCGCGGGCCATGCAGAGCTTTAGTTGGCCCTAATCTGCCAACCTAGGAAAACTGTGTCCCCAGCCTCAGGACCCTTAGGGTGGGAGAAGAGGGTAGGTGGGGGCAGTGGAGTTTTAGTGAGGAATGAAGACAGAGGTCTAGATCCCGCTGGGTCTGGAGCCCTCTGAGAGACTGTCCTATCCTTCTTTATTGAATAGCTTCCCTTTCGGTCCTCAGTTTCCCCTTCAGTATTTCCTGTCTGGGCGTGATGGGAGAGGGAAACTGAGACACAAAGACTAGAGGGATAGAGAGGTCCTGGCTGGCCAGGCTGGCTGGACCCCTACTACATCCTCTCAGGCTTGGACCCACGGTGATAGATCAACTTCTTGGAAAACTTGGGGTGGTTTATGAGTTTGGGAAGGAAATTTTCCTGTTCAGTGACATAGCTCTGCCTGGAGGTAGAAATGTCTTTCCTTACTTTTTCCTTGCAGCCAATGTCTGCCCCTTCTGTTTTTGCTGTTCCCTTCCAGCCCTTTCAACCCTTTTGGTGTTCACACTTGACTTTTCAGGAAGGAGTTCAGTGAATGGAAGGAAGATGGAAAAGGCTTCCAAAAGGAGCATTCATTGAGTAGTCACAGCCTGCCTGGTGCATCTCATACTCTGCTTCTTAATTGCTGGGTGACCTTGGGCAAGCTATGTAGCTCTCTGAGCCTCTGTTTCATCCTCAAGCATATGGGAGTAAGAAGCCTGCCTCATAAGGTTGTTATGAGAAGTGGATGAGATAATATGTATGAGGTGCCCAGCCTAGTGCCTGGCACACAGTGGGTGCTCAAAAACATTGTGATTGTTGATTGTCAACTGGGAGTACTGGGGGCCAAGTGTTACCTCGGGCAGGGGTACTGAAGGATCAGGCAGTTCTGGGAGGAAACCACTTCCTCCTGAGAGACTTCACGGAAGCCTCAGGTGCCCACACTTTGCTGGAGAGCGTCTCTGCACCTGTGGACTCCAGCTCAGCGTGCTCACCTAGCAGAGGTACAGAGGGTCTGGCTTGCAGAAGGAGCATCTATGTGGTGACATTTCTGCCCTTTCTGGCTCTCGCAGTCTTTTCTTCCCTGAATGGAGAATGAATTTCTGCTTCTCTCTCGTTATTCTGTGTATCTGGAGCAGAGTTTTCCCACTCCTAACTCCAGAACTTTCCCGTTTTCTTGCTCCTCCTCAGTCTACCCCTTTTCCTTCTGCCCTTCCTGTGCCTGTTTCTCTTAATAGCAATGAACGTTTGCACATTTGCACGAGTGCTTTAGGCCTTAGAAAGCATTTTGCACACATTATTAGATTTTATTCTTTTAATTCCACAAGAGCATAACACATTGGCCAAGAGATCATGTTGTTTTACAGATGAGGAGGTGGAGGCACCACAAGGTAGAGTGACATCCCCAAGGTCTCACAGTGTAATTCTTCACCCATTCACCCACTCTCTGTCTCTGGGATTTCATGTTTCTTTCTAATTGTCCCTCATTGTCTCCTGGAAGACATTTCTCTATTCTTACCTGCCCTGTCTCTTTTTGCTTTTCATCTCTTGGCAGCAGTGAGATACATTTAGAGAGGATCAGGGGATAAATATCTTGGCAGTTCAGTGTCTTGAGTAGGGGGCCTGGGTGATCTGGAGAGCTTAGGAGAGATGGGACAGAAGATAGCCCCTTTTGTGCAGCAGCCTCCTTCCTGGAGACAGGGGGATGTAGCCAGCCTGATGAATCTCACATTCATCCCCTACCCCTTGCTGGGGGGATGCAGCAATCTTGCTCTGCCCAGCTAAGGAGGCCAGCCAAGAGGGGAGAGGGTAGGCTGGCAAGGGAATGGCCAGATGGATGGGCTTGGAATAGGATTTTCCTCTGTAGGAAATGGGACCCGCTGGTGCTGAGTGCTCCACCCAGCTGGTGAGTCTTTCTTTGAAACCACAGCTCTTACCACTGCCTAGCCTTTTTCTCCTGTTGGGAAGGGCAACTGGAAGCCCAGCGCCACAGCAGAGCTCTGCCTCCGGATCTTATAGGTCAACTTGGGAGTCATCTTGTCCATCCCCTGCTTCTAGGCAAGACTCATCAGGATGTTTATTAAGTTTTTCCTATGGGCCAGACACTATTCCAAGTGAACAAGATGGATAAGGCTGTCGCCCTCATGGGACTTATATTCTAAGAGAGGAGAAGGGCACTCAGTAGGCAAACCAGTTATGAAAGGAACATTGAGTTAGAGGGGGATTCAACTCACCTAGCCCTGTGAGACTCCTTCGAGGAAGTGTTGTGAGAGGTGGGACCCAAATGATGTCACATGGTGATGTGAGGGAGGGAGAGAGCACTTGTAAAGGCCCTGAGGTGAGAAGAGCTGGTCATGCTTCAGAGAAGGGCACATGACTGGACACTAGTGAGCCCTGGGGAGTTTGGGCCTAAGAGACCTGATCTCATTTCCACTTTGAGAAGGCCATTCTGGTCTTGAGTTGACACCAGGGTAAGAGCCAGGATATAGACCAAGAGCCTGCTGATGTTGCTCATGTGAAAGAGGGTGGTGACTTAGCTCATGGTGCTTGCAGGAAAGGCAGCAAGGAGGGGCTGGGTCTAGGCTGCCTTGTGTGGAAAGCCAGAGCTTCGCTGATGGATTGGACATTGGGTGTGAGAGAGGATGACTTGAGGATGACTCCCAGGTCTTGCCCACGTGGGGTAACTGAGTACACGTGGTTTTACTTACTGAGATGGATGAAATGTGTGAGAAATTTCTAGGAAACCGGCTGTGCTGTGCTTGGTCTCTTTTTCACAGTTCTCCCACACACTGGGGGTTTCTTGCTGATGTCAGACCTTTCCAGTTCAGCCTGCTCTGGCCACCCCTAGTAAATGGCTGGTTCTCAATGACTTAACATGCCACCTTCAGACTCATCAGGCAGCATGAAGCTGTGGCTCTCACTGGGCCTGTATTATTTATACATATTAATGTACTGTAAGAAATTACCCCCAAATTTAGTAGCTTAAAGCAGCAATAAACGTTTATTATCTCATAATAATAAATTGTTGTTGGGGGGTGGTCAGGACTTTGGGAGTAGCTTAGTTCGCTGGGTCAGGCCAGGAATCTCTAATGGGGTTTCAGTCTTCTCAAGGCCTGACTGGGGCTGGAGGAACCTCTTCCAAGGTAGTTCTGTCATGTGGCTAGCAAATTGGTGCTGGCTATTGGTGGGTGGCCTCAGTTTCTTGCCACTTGGACCTCTTCATAGGGATGCTTGAGTGTCCTCACAACATGGCGGCGGGTTCCCTAGAGTGAGTTATTTGAGTGAGTGTAAGGCAGAAGCTACAATATTTTTCATATCCTAGCCTTGGGAGATACACACTTTTATTTCTACAATACGGTCAGCAGGTCAGCCCTATTCAATGTGGGAAGAGCTTACTAAAGGGATTGCATACCAAGAGGCAAGAGTCAATGGAGCCATTCTGAGGGCTGACTACTGCAGATGCCCAGAGATAGGACGGTGCTGACCTAGCTGCTGGGAGGGGACGGGAGTGGTGAGAGGGGCAGGTGTATAGCAATCAGACATACCTGGGTTTAAACTCTACCTCTGCTGCCTTCTAGCTACATGAGATGGGTTGTGGAGGAGTAAATGCATGTCAGAATATATAGTAGGCACCATTCTCCTTTCTTGGGATAATAGGCAAAGCTTGGAAAGGAGCCCAGGTGCTCTGTGCAGCTCTTTGTCACTTGAACCTGCTTGAGAGGAAAATGCTCATGTTGGTAGAGGAGGAGTCTTGGTACTTAGCTCATAGTTAATGTTACCTGCATGTAGATTGCACAAAAGAAAACTGAGATCTGGGTTGCAGCTTCTAGAATAGTGAGTGGTCCATAGTAGGGGTGCCAATATGGGAATAAAAAGTTGAAATAAAGAGATGTTGAGAAACATATGCTTTCGGGGGAGATTGAAGAGGTGGATGAGAACAAGAAAGAAGTAATTCCCTTTAAAAAGTCTTCCTACCTCCTGACATAGAGGGCTCTTCAAATAATAATCCTAATTGTTTCCCTTTGTCTAATTCGGGTATAACTCATACTGGCGAGTATATAAAACTCAAATGTACATCTTGATAAATTCGTACATTTACTGTATATGAACCCAGCCAAGATCTAGATTCTAGAACATTCCCAGCAGCCCAGAGACAGTCTTTCTGCTCCCCTCCAAGTCAATATTCCCGAAGGTAATTGTTATCTTTACTTGTACCATTAGAGATTAGTTTTGCCTGTTCTTGAACTTCATATAAATTGAGTCACACAGAATGTTTGCTTTTGTGTCTGGCTTATTTCACTCAACATTATGTCTGGGATGCTCATCTGTGTTCTTGCGGGTTGCATTGGTTTGTTCTTTTTTATTGCTATGTTGTATTCCATTATGTGAAGAAACCACAATTCATTTATCCATTCCACTGCTGATTGCCATTTGGGTTCTTTCCAGCTTTTTAGGCTGTTAGGAGCAGATCTGCCATGAATGCTTAATCACTTTTGTCTACACAGAACTTTGTAATCCACAAAGCATTTTCACTCATTTTTGCAGTCCTACGGGGTGGTGGGATACGGGGTGCCCCCCATTTTATAGATCCCACATTGCTGCCCAGTGGGGGTAGCCAGCTTGGTGAGTGGCACCACTTGATACTTGTGCAGCCCTGGGATAAATTGTTGGGGAGCAGCTGGGAAGGGAAGGGAGAACTAGCACCTGCGAGTGAGCCAGAGGACACTAGAGAGAAGGGCCTGGCACAGATAACTGGAGTCTCACTGTAGTTCATGGGAGCCCCACTCATTAGCTGTCACCTACATTTCCTGGAAGAAGGAGATTCTCAACCTCCCTTAATTCACATCCACACCCCTTACTGGGGTTCTTAACTTCGTTCCCACCCTTATCCCTCCTTGGGATCCTTATGTGTCACCAGTTGTTTCTGTCCTGTTGAGGATAGTAAATGAATGACCCAGGATTTGTCTTCTGCTTGTATCTTAGTGCATGCACCCGCTGTGTGTGTGTGTACACAGCAGATTTTCTTCTGTTTTACTGGTCTCCTTTATCCCCACTCTGACTCTGCAACCTCCACATCCATCTTATTTACATATTTATTACTTTAAGTAAACTTTTAATTTCAGAATATTTCCGGACTTACAGAAAGTAGAGTACAGAGAGTTTCTGTGTGGCAGGCACCCATTTTCCCCTAAAGCCCAGGTATGTTTCTGAGAAATGCTTTCTTCGCTCTTTATCTGCCCCTTGTTTTGAAATAGCAGTTCCAGCTGCCAACAGTGACGCCTTCCAGCCAGATGGATTTTGTCTGCTTCAGGTCAGATGAGGGTTGAGTGAAAGGGCCAGGCAGCTGCTGGGCAGATCACCCGGGCCTCAGACTTCAGGTGGCTCTCTCTCGCCCACTGACCCCTTCCTTACCTCTCTCCTGCTTTCTTTCCAGGGCCTGGCGCTTCCCTGTCACAAGTACCAGTTGGGGTGGGGCAGGAGGCTACAGTGATGACTGGGTCTCCTCCCCTGTACCAGAAGGGCTTAAATCTCACCCTTTAAGCTTGAAAAGAAAGGAAATCCCATAATTAACCCCCACCTTTCAGTCACATTGCACACACCTGCAGCCCTCCTTTGCAGTTGGGTTGGAGGCTTGTATTCTCCTGCGCCAGGAATAGCCGGGTGGGAGGAGATTTGTGGCTTCAGAAATTGCTGATGGCCTTGAGCCTAGTAGGGTGTTTGTGCTCTTTGGCCGCGGAAATTTGACTGCTGAGTTTAAATCCCAGCTGCATCAGTGACTGGGTGTGTGACCTCAGGCAAGTTACTGAACCTCTCTGAACTCCAGTTTCTTTCTCTGTACCATGGTAATTCTAGTAGGACCTATCTTGTAGAGTTTTGGTGAGCAGTGGAATGGTAATCTAATTAAAATGCTAAGCTCAAAATTAAGTGGTCAAAAAGTTACTAACATTTAGTTTCTTATGTTTTGTTCCTTCTGCCTTCTCCTACTGAGACCAACAAAGTTTATAGCCATCAAGGTGGTTTTGTATGTTTTCCCTTCTCTTCTTTCTCTCCATTATCAAGGAAAAGTGAGGAAATTATGAAGGAAAAATGTTATGTCTTTTGCTGGGTTGCCCATCTCATGGCATTGATGACCTCTACTAGTGGTTTGAGAGCCTGTCTCTCATAGAATCTCCTGAGTGCTTTAAAAAGCCTGCTGCCAGGGTTCTTTCCTCCAGAGATTCTGAGTTAATTAGTTTGGGGTATTGACTGGGCAATACCACTTTTAAAAGTGGTAACCAGTGGTGAGAACATAAAAGGGCACAACCACCCTGGAGGCAGTTTGGCTATTTCTTAAGAAGACCAACATACGCTATTGTACAATGCAGCTGCTCCACGCCAAGGTATTTACCCAAGAGAAATAAAAGCATGTCTTTTTTATTCATAGCAGCTTTATTCACAATAGCTCAAAACTGGAAAGAACCCAAATATTTAACAACAGGTGAATGGATAAAGAAATTTACACACACTTGATCTTAGCCAAAAGGCCGAGAAGCGATTATAAAGAAATTTAGATATCATAATACAGTGGGACACTACTCAGCCATAAAAAGGAATGGATTATTGTTAAATACAACAATTCAGTAACTCTCAAAAACATCTGCTGAGTGGAAGAAGCCAGACACAAAACGAGCACGTGCTGGATGGTGCCATTTTTATGAAAATCAAGAAAAGGCGAAACTCTAATGAGCAAGAGCAGATTAGCAGTTGCCTGAAATTGGGGGTGGTGGGCAAAAGGGCATGAAAGAACCTTCTTGTGGGGCTAGACATGGTCTCTATCTCGGTTGTGGCAGTGTTCCAGGTATATGCACCTGTCAGGGCTCATTAAGCTCTATTCTTAAAAGGGATGCATTTTATTATATGTAAATTATATCTTAATACATTAAAAAAAAAAACAACTTTCCGCATGCATCTCCTTAGCAGCCACATTTGAGAACCACTAGTCTATAGCTTCTGGAGATCAATCTCTGCCCTTGTTCTCTTGGTCAGCACTGAGCGCAATGCCAAGTACTTCACAATGCTTGCTGGCTTGAGGACTTTCTTTACTTTTTTTTTTTTTTTTGTAGCAACTTTATTGAGGCATAATTTACATACTGAACAATATAGCCATTTAAAGCGTACTATGCGATGATTTTTTGTAGATTCACAGAGTTGTGTGACCATTAGCTAGCATCCTCCCGTCTCTCTAGCTCTCTCGCCCCAGCTCCAAGCAACTACTAATCTTCCAGTCTTGATATATTTGCTGAGTCTGGAGATTTTGTATATGTGGTCTCCATGACTGGTTTATTTTCCTTAGCATTGTGTTCATGGCATATCTATATTGCATATAGCTTTTTTCCTTCTTATGGCAAAATAATATTCCATCATATGAGGAATATTCCATTTTGTTTACCCATTCATCAGTTGGTAGACTTTTGGATTGTTTCTACTTTTTTGGCTATTATGACTGACGCTGCCATGAGTATTCATGAACAAGTTTTTATGTTGGCCTATGTTTTCATTTCTCTTGGGTGTATATATTAATTCTTCAGAGTGGAGTTGTGGGGTCCTCTGGCAATTCTGTGCTTAACTTTTTGAGGAACTGCTAGACCAGCGGTTGTCAACCTGTAGGTTAGAACTGTATTAAAGGGTTGCAGCATTAGGAAGGTTGAGAACCACTGTGCTAGACTATGTTACAGAGTAGCTTAGTATTCTAGGGCTGTCCTAAGAAAGTACCATAAACTTGGTGAATTAAAACAACAGGACTTCATTGTCTTACAGTTCTGGAGGCTAGAAGTCCAAAATTAAGGTGCCGGCAGGGCATTGCTCTCTCTGGTACCAGTAGGAGATCCTTTCTTGCCTCTTCCCAGCTATCAGTGGTTTGCAGGCAATCTTCAGAATTTGCTGGCTTGTGGATACATCACTCTACTCCTCTGTCCTCAGATGATACTCTTCCTGGGTCTTCACGTCATTGTCTGTCTGTGTCTTTGTGTCCAGATTTATATAAAAACACATCATATTGGATTGAGGCTGGCCCTAATGACCTCATTTTAGATCGATTATGTTTGTAAGGACCTTATTTCAAATAAGGTCACATTCTGAGGTACTGGGGGGTGAAGACTTTAATATACATTTTGAAGGGACACGATTCACCTCTTAACATAGCTGTGCCATTTTCCACCCTCACCAGCAACATACAAAGGTTCCGGTTTCTCCACATTCTCACCAACACTTGTTATTATCACACTTTTTGATTACAGCCATTGTAATGGATATGAATTGGTTTCTCCTTGTGGTTTTGATTTGATTTTCCTGATGACTAATAATGTTGAGTGTCTGTTCCTGTACTTATTGGTCATTTGTATATCTTCTTTGGAGAAATGTGTATTCAGATTCTTTGCCTATTTGTAAAATTGAGTTATTTGTCTTTTATTATTGAGTTGTAAGATTTCTTTATATGTATAGGATATAAATCCCTTATCAGATATATGATTTGAAATATTTTCTTTCCATACTGTGGCTTGCTTTTCTGCTTTGAAGCACCAAAATTTCAAATTTTGATGGAGTCTAATTTATCTTTTTTTCTTTATTGGCTTGTGCTTTTGGTGTCATATCAAGAATTCATTGCCAAATCCAAGGTCATGAAGTTTTTCTCCTATGTTTTCTTCGGAAAGTTTTATAGTTTTGGTTCTTACATTTAGGTCTTTCATCAATTTTGAATTAATTTTTATACATAGTATGAGGTAAGATAAATGTTGTTTTTTTTCTCTGCGATCATCCAGTTGTTCCAGCACCATTTGTTGAAAAGACTATCCTTTCTCCACTGAATGATCTTGGTACCCTTGTCAAAAATCAGGTGACCATAGATGTAAAAATTTATCTTGGTCACTCAATTCTATTCCATGGTTTGATACACACACACACACACACACACCTCCTTATACCAGTAGCACACTATTTTGATTACTGTTGTTTTGTAGAAGTTTCAATATTGGGAAGTACGAGTCTTCTGACTTGGGTTTTTTTCAAGATTGTTTTGGCTTTCCTAGGACCCTTGAGGGAATTTTAAAATCAGTCCATCAATTGCTACAAAGAAGCTAGCTGGGATTCTGATAGGCTGTGCAATGAGTCTGTAGATCAATTTAGGGAGTATTTCCATCTTAACAATATTGAGTCTTCTGATCCATGAGCATGAGATTTCTTTCCATTTATTCATATCTTCTTTAATTTCTTTCAATAGAATTTTGTAGTTTTCACAGTAAAGATTTTTTTAAGTGAATTATCTTACATTTTGATGCTTTTTGATGCTGTTTAAAATGGAATTGTTTTTTTAATTTTATTTTCAGATTGCTCATGGCTAGTGTATAAAAATACAGTTGATTTTTATATATTGATGATTTATCTTGTGACCTTGATGAACTCATTAGTTAGCTCTAACAGTTTTTGATGGATTCCTTAGGATCTTATACATACAAGATGATGTCATCTGTGAATATAGTTTTACTTCTTCCTTTCCAACCTGCATGATTTTTATTTCATTTTTTTTCATGATTGTCTTGACTGGAACCTCCAGTCTGTATTGACTAGAAATGTCAAGAGAAGAAATCCTTGTCTTCTTCCTGATCTTAGAGGGGAACCATCCAATCTTCTGCCACTAAGCGTGATGTTGACATGAATTTTTTATAGATGCTCTTTATCAGCTTGATAGTTGAGTGTTTTTTAAATCATGAAATGGTTTTGATTTTATCAAATCCTTTTTAAGATGATTATGTGTTTTTTTTTCCTATTGGTAGAGTATATTACGTACATTGATTTTCAGATATTAAAACAACTTGCAGTCCTGGGATACATTCTGTTTGATCATGGTGTATAATTCCTATTATTATATGTTTCTGAATTTAGTTTGCTAATATATATATTTTTTGGAGATATAGTCTCACTATGTCACCCTCGGTAGAGTGCTGTTGCGTCACAGCTCACAGCAACCTCAAACTCTTGGGCTTAAGTGATTCTCTTGCCTCAGCCTCCCAAGTAGCTGGGACTACAGGTACCCACCATAACGCCCGGCTATTTTTTTGTTGCAGTTGTCATTGTTGTTTAGCTGGCCTGGGCTGGGTTCGAACCTGCTAGCCTTGGTGTATGTGGCTGGTGCCGTAACCACTGTGCTATGGGCACCGAGCCAGTTTGCTAATATTTTGTTAAGGATTTTTACATTTATATTCATAAGAAATATTGGCCTGTAGCTTTCTTTTTCTTGTAATGTCCTTTTCTAGTTTTGGCATCAAAGAATAAATTTCTCTTCTACTTTTTTGCAAGAGTCGTTGAAGAATTGATTTTGCTACAATTCACCTGTTAGGCTATCTGGGCCCAGACTTTTTTTTCTTTTTTTAATTTCAGGGTACACATGATTAGGTTACATTTTTTTTAAATGTGAGGGTACACATGATTAGGTTACATTGTTTGCATTTGTTAGATAAAGTTCTACATGCAGTTGAGCCCTTTGCCAAGGGAGTGTGCTGGTGCTGTGTAACCTTACAGTGTGTCCATTAGGTGAGAATTTACTCATCCTCCTCCTACTTCCCCCTTGAATTTAATTGTATTTTTCTCTCGTGTGGGCATATAGTTGTTTATGTATTGGTTTCATGTCCATGTTATGCATTGGACACTTGCTTTTCTATTTTTGTGGTACTTTACTAAGATGAATGTTCTTCAACTCCATCCAGATTAATACAAAAGATGTAAAGTCTCTGTTTTTTATGGCTAAACAGTATTCCATGATATACATATACTACAGTTTATTAATCCATTCATGAGTTGATGCGTATGACTCCGCACCTTGATGATTGTGAATTGAGCTACGATGAACATTCTAGTGTAAATGTTCTTTTTTTTTTTTTTTTTGAGACAGAGTGTCGCCTTTGGTAGAGTGCCATGGTGTTATTGCTCACAGCAACCTCAAACTCATGGGCTCAGGCAATTCTCTTGCCTCAGCCTCCCAAGTAGCTGGGACTGTAGGAGCCCATCAAAATGCCTGGTTATATTTTAGAGTCAGGGTCTTGCTCTTGCTCAGGCTGGTCTCGAACTCCTGAGCTCAAGTGATCTGCTCTCCTTGGCTTCCCAGAATGCTAGGTTTACAGGCATGAGCTACCATGCCCAGCAATGCAACTGTTCTTATAGTAAAATAATTTTATTTCTTCTGGGTAGATACCTAGCAATGGGATTTCAGGATCAAATGGAACTCTCTTAACTCTTTGAGGATTCTTCATACTTCTTTCCATAGAGGTTGTATTAATTTGTAATCCCAGCAGCAGTATAAAAGTGTTCTGGGCCTAGGCTTTTCTTCATGAGTATTTTTTTTTTAATTTTCCAATTGCTAACTTAATCTTTTTATTTGTTATAGGCCTATTCTGATTTATTATATCACTTCGTATTTTGTATCTTTCTGGGAATTTGTCCATGTTATCTTAGTTATCTAATTTATTCATAGGATTACTTCATAATCCTTTTTATTTCTATAAGGCCAGTAGTAATGTCCCCTCTTTCATTTCTGATTCTAGTAATTTGAGTCATCTTTCTTTTTTCTTGGTCAGTCTAGCTAAACCTTTGTATTTTTTAAAAAAATTTTTCAAAGAATGAACTTTTCCTTTGCAATTACAGGGTTTCTAAATTGTAACAGCTTTGTTGATAGCTGCTATTTATTGTGTCCTTTGCATGGTGGCTGTTTGACTCTCATCTTATTGAACCCTTGAAACACCATGCATAAAGCAAATGTGATTGGTCATGCTGTCAAATGAGGACTTTGCCTTGCTCCAGTCATGCGGCTAGCAGGCAGTGGAGAGGGTTCTAGGTCACGCCTGAGTTCTAGCTCCAAAGCCTGATGGATTTTACTACAGCAGGGGTCCTCTCTTGCTCTACAATTGGCCTTTACCCTCCATGGCTGAGACCTTATCATCATTTTTTGACTTCATCATCACTAAGGAAAAGAGCCATGGGTGACCGTTCCCTTGTTCCCTTGCACTGTTCAGTGTCTCAGCATCATCTATTGAGTCTATTAAGCCTATCCCTGTCCCCTCAGGTTTGGTCCAGTGGTTTTGGCGGTAAACCTAAAGGTCTGCATTTTTCTCTAATATCCCTAGCTGTTCTGTGCTGGGGTTCCGGACAGCACCTCACTAGCCTGTGTTTGCCCCTGGAAGCTCCTGCCCATCTCTGCTGGACACAGGCCCTGAGCAGGTTGCTGCTTCCTCTGGTCTCTGGGTGCGCCTGGCTTTGGTTTTGCTTGGGGTGGAAGTCAAGGATGAGGTGGGTCTTGGCTATTTCTTCTCTGCTTTATAAAAAGTTGCAAGAAGTTATAAAATCCTCCCCCCTTCATTTTCCTAAAGTTCTCTCTGAGTACTAGGGGCATAGGACAAATGTTTCTGGGGTAATGAGCAGGCTTGGAGCATGTCCCTCTCGTGTATACACACTCCTGGCTCTGCACTGGTAAGGAGGGGCCGGGACTATGGGAGAAAGAGACACGGAGCTGTGACTGGTTTCTCATTTTTCTGGAATGTGGCTCCCAAAAGGTCTCATATTTTTCAGCATTTCTGACTCTGGGGCTGTGTAAACATCACAGGAGGGTTTCCTGCATCTGAGAGACTGCAGGAGCTAGAGAGGGGGAGGGTGGGAACCCAGAACAGAGAGAAGGTTAAATGGAGAATTGAGAGAGAGGAAGCAGAGAAAAATTCTGGAGTCTATATTAATTTGCATTCCCACTAGCAACGTAGAAGTGTTCCCTTTTCTCCACATCCACGCCAACATCTCTGGTCTTGGGATTTTGTGATATGGGCTAATCTTACTGGAGTTAGATGGTATCTCAAGGTAGTTTTGATTTGTATTTCTCTGATGAGAATTGCCTAACTATAGAGTTTGGGTTTTATTCATCTCTTAGCTCTTGAATATTTTTTAATAAAAGAATGGCATTTAAAAAAAAAATTCTGGGGTCTGGGTGGAACAGGGATGGTGGTAAAATATGCTTAAGGGAACAAAGGCCAGAGGAGTCCCAGTAAGTGTGAGAGGGATCTAGCGAGGCTGGGATCCCCAAGGTGGAGACCAGAAAGGCTGGTGCAGGTTAGGAACCTGTTAGTACAGTGGGAGGGGGCCCTGGGTGCATGCCAGCTCCCTGGCTGCTTCTAGCTTTCAGCTTGGAGGTCTGCTGTGCCAGCTGGAGCAGCTAAGCAGGGTTACGGAGGCCTTTGCTGGTGGGCTTCCCCCTCCCAGGGTGTGCTGAGCCTGGCACTGGGGTGTTGCAGACCCCTGCCTGCTGGGGCACCACCTGTGGTTGAGAAAGCCAGTTGGTGCAGAGAGAGGGCCTAAGATGTTGCCTGCAAACCCAGCATTATCTCCTACTGGGCTCTCCTGGAGGCCAACATTTACTCTTAGCCTTCTGAGCTTTTCGAGCTACTGACCTAGACCCGTTGCCAGACCCTGGATGACATAAGAGGGGGCCTGGTGGAGTTGGAGCTCCTCTGACCTTGGGGTGGGTGGATTCAGACCTGCTGTTTACCTGAGCAGTGCAATACCAGGAATAGTACCTGCCCCCCGAAATTGGGTCTCTTTGGCTGTGTAAAAATGGTGACATTGATATCTTGCTGATACCATGCTGACCTTGCAAGGTTGGTGTGAGGATTAGAGAAAACGGAGGTAAAATCCTGGCATGTGATAGGCTCTTGCTCAATAGATAACTCTTGTTTATTATTCTGAGATCCTAGGATAATAAAGAGCTAGGTGTCCCAGAAATAACAAACTACTAAATGCCCCAGAAATCCTCCAGCTGGCAGGTTGGGGCAGCTCCGCAGAATGACCAAGGCCCATTCCCCAATACCCTGCCCCCTTCGGTTCTCTGCCCTCAGCCACCTATTGGCTCCGGGTCCTCCAGGCTATTCTTTTTCCCTGTTCCACCCCACCTAGGACCTATGAGGCTCTTGCTCCCTCCCTTTGGAGGTTCTGGCCCCTGGCTGATGAGTGACTTGGCCAATTGTCCCCCACAGTGTGCAGGCAGGTGGGATGTTAGCGGGGGGCCATTAGGAGGAGAGGGGTATGTGTGTCCTGGGGCACAGCTGAGTGCAGAGCAAGTCACAGATTAACCCCCTGGATGTTTCCTCTGGCACTGGCCTGGGGCAGCCAAGCGAGTGGGTTCAGACCAGATTCTGTTTGAGGAAGCAGGGGAGGAAGGTCACTCGTGGGTCACACGTGGTTAGAGGAGGAGTCGGAGAGCTCTGGTGCCCAATCCTGCCTGGGGAACTCACACTGGCTTGGATTCCACATCAGTGCACAGCTTCATACATCCTTGCGCACACAGGATCTATTTAATCTAATCCTCACAGCAACACTACCAGATAGGTATTAATACAATCGCTAGGGCACAGAGGAGGAGATAGGCCCAGATTGCGGAGCAGTGTGCTCACATGTATCCAGGGACAGGGACTTGGACTCAGCAGGGGAGAGGTTTGAGGAGACAGTTGGAGCTGATCACCAAATCTGACTTTTCCTTTTCAGCACTCATTATCTCTGATGTTAGGGCAAGTTGCATAGCTTGTTTGTGACTTGAGTCCTTTATCTGTAAAGGTCATAAACACCAGCATTATGACCTGGCTTGTGAGGTTATTGCGAGAATTAAATGCATTAATACACATCAAGTGCTTAGAGCACGAGATAAATACCAGCAACTATTATCGCACTCCCCTGCGAATGGTGTTTGAGGATAGAGGCTGCAGTTGGGTTGGGTGGGGGAAGGGAGTGCAGACTGGCTTGCCCTGTTCTGCTTTCCTGAGGCCTCCTGAACCTCCCGGGCAGACAATTGGAATGTTCTCCATTGGGCTGGGCTGTCTTGTGAGGTGGTAAGCTCACAGCAGCTGTCTTGTGTCGTGGGGAGGACATGAGGTTGGACTGAAGGCAATCAAGGCTTTTTTTTGTTCTAAGATTTGGGGACTCTGGAGTCAGAGATGATTTGTTTCCTGTCTACCTGCTAACAACTGAGTGGCCTTGGAGCATTTTCTGAAGTGCTCTGCTTAGTTTCTTCTTCTGTAACCTGGGGCCTGCAGGGTGTGGCAAGGATTACATGAGCTAGGTGTACAGGGTGCTTTTCAGCTCCTGGTGCACAGTGGTCAGCGGTCTGTGACAGCTGTGGTTGTGGTGGTGGCATCCTGGTTATTGTTGTCAGATACTGAGTCTGGCTCTCTCCAGGTCATGATCCAGAGTTGGAATTCCTGTGCCACTTGTCCATCGGCCAGGCCTGTTTGCTGTGTCCCTGGGCAGTCTTCATTCAATTCATCCTCCTCTGCCCTCTTAGTCAAGCATCCGTTGTCTCATTCCCTGGGGCATCTGGGCACCTTTCCAGATGACATCTTCTTCCCTATCAAAGACTTAATTATTTATTTATTTTTTTGCAGTTTTTGCCGAGGCCGGGTTTGAACCTGTCACCTCTGGCATATGAGGCTGGTGCCCTACTCCTTTGAGCCACAGGCGCTGCCCCAAAGACTTAACTTTTTTAAACTGTCTTCTGGCTCCCATTCTGAGCCTGACCCATGTCTTCCTTAGGAACCCAAGATTTTGTTTTTACTATTTATTTTGAGATGATTAAATTTATAGAAAACTAGTAAAATATAGGACAGAGAGTTTCCATATACCCTTCACCCAACTCCTCTGGTTGAAAGCTAACATAGTTATCAAAATCAGGACATGCTCATTCATCTAATGCTGTTAACACATCTGTGGGCGGTAGTAGAATTTGCCCAGTGCCCTCACTATTGGCCTATTCCTGATCTAGGATTTAATCCAGGATCCCATGTTACATTCAGTCACCATGCCTCCTGAGCCACTTCTTATCTGGGACAGTTTCTCCATCTTTCTTTATTTCTTATGGCTTTGGCACTTTTGAAGAGGGCTGCTCAGTTATTTTGAAAAATGTCTGTCAGTTTGGGTTTGTTTTTCTGTTTCCATCATTCCTTCTACATTTATTAATTGGAATATTACTGTAAAGAACTGTCTTATCCCCACTTATTCATCTAATTACTTACTCATGTCAGTGTGGACACCTAGACATTTACTTCATTCTACAGGTTATAATCCAATGCTATCATTTTTCCTTTGATCAGATTAAACTGGCAATGGCCAATGGAAGCTCCTTGCCTTGGTTCTTGATATCTTATCTATTCTCTGTATCAGTCAGAGTTCTCCAGAGAAACAGAACCCATAGGATATATATATATTAAGAGATATATTGAAAGGACTTGGCTCCCAGGGGCCTGGCAAAGCATAAAACATTCAGTGCACACCCGGAACTCAGGCAGGAGTTGATGTGGCAGGTTCTTGAGGCCAAATTTTTTCTTCTCCAGGAAATTTCTCTGTGTGTTTACTCTTAAGGTTTTCCTTCAACTGATTAGATGAGGCCCACCCACATTGTGGAGGGCCATTTCCTTTACTTAAGGTCATTGACTGTAAATGTTAACCACATCTACAAAGCATCTCCATACAACACCTAAATTAGTGTTTGATTATATCACTGGGTACTCTACTCAAGTTGACACAGAGCCAACCATCACCAATTGTTAGTCTCTAGGAGGCATGAAAGTCATTTCATGTCAGTGTGGGGGGGAGGGGGCAGATGGAGAATACAGGGGTCTTATCAAGCTGATTTGGGATGGAATTGTGTAATTTTGGTACAGACCTCTTTAGTTTTCAGATTTGACCTTTGATTCCTGCCCTCTGTGAGAATGTGGTCAAATCCCTCCTTTCATGTGTGAAGTTGGAGGTGGTGTTCAGAGGGATTTTAAATGCCTGCCTCTGAAGCCAGAATGGGAATGCCTCTCCACAGGGCTTGGCTTCAGGTACTTCTGGTGGTTGGAGAGGACACTCCCAGCCTGCAGTTTTCATTCCTTCTGGGAACCTGGGTTACTCTTCCCTTCTGGGGAGGCTAAGGTGGTGTTGCCAACAGCAGTTCCTCTTTCTAGTCTGATCAGTTTAGAAGAGGATAATCAGAGAAGCCAAAGTGGGGTAACCACAGAGTCAGGCAGGAATTGTGGCATGTGTGTGTGTGTGAGAGAGAGCAACATATCCTGAGATGACAGCAGGGAATAATATAGGGTGTCCCTAAAGTTGCCATACATAGGGAAAATGGGAAATGATAGCTAAATGTACCTTTATTTGTAAAACATTTAGTACTGGCCGGGCATGGTGGCCCATGCCTGTAATCCTAGCACTCTGGAAGGCTGAGGCTGGTGGATTGCTTGAGCTCACAAGTTTGAGACCAGTCTGAGCAAAAGAGAGAGCCCATCTCTACTAAAAATATAAAAACTGAGGCAAGAGGATCGCTTGAGCCCAAGAGTTGGAGGTTGCTGTGAGCTATGATGTCACAGCACTCTGCCCAAGGTGACAGATTGAGAGTCTGTCTCAAACAAACAAAAAATTTAGTACAACATGCAGAAAAATTTAGTAGCCAACATGCAGAAACTGTTTTGTAAATATTTTGTAAATAAAAGTGCATTTAGCTGCAATTTCCTGTTTTCCCGTGTATGGCAACTTTGTGGGAGACTTTTGGAACACCTTGTAATTGGAGATTAAGAGAGATCTTCTGGGACTTGAACCAGCAAGGGGCCAAAGCCACTGAGCAGGGCTCCCTAACTGGCAGAGCTCCCTGCCGTTCTGTAAGCTCCTGGAGGGGAGAGAAAGAGGGCGGAAGGTCTGGCTTTTCCAGGATTTGGAAAGAGGAAGTGGAAGCTAGGGAGAAAGGGACCTTGCAAAAGAGGAAAATCCTAAGTGTATCCTAACGTCCTGTCTTATTGAATGGCCTGGGCTTCCCCCTACCTCCCTGCACGTCATCTATTCGTGTTCTTTCCATGAGGGGAAACTGAGGTCCAGGAAGGTTCCACCGTCAGGAGAGGACCTGGTACCAGACAATCATTAGGGGTAACCAGGTGACTTTCTTGTTCTTCCAGAGGACAACCTAGGAGGAAACAGGTTGAAACTGTAGCTACAAGGAACTGGGAGTGTCCTAAGGAGGTGCCTTCTGGTAGTGGTGAACCAGAAAAGAGCTCCTGGGATTCCTTTTGCTGGGATGTCAAGGATGGCAATGAATGTATTGGGCAGGGGAAGGCAAACCTTCCTGCAGTGGTGGAGTGTCTCTGGAAGGGCGGAGGGGTGCCAGGTCCTCCGGCAGTTGCAGCTGAGGGAAGATGGAGGCCAGCCCAATTTTGTCCCAGGGGCTGAGCGGGATGGCGAGTGTCGGCGGCTCGAACAGGGACACATGGAGCTGGGAGTCTGTCGAAGCAGGAACTCCCACTTTATTGTAACATGCTGCAATTTTTATACACTTCGGCTAGGGGGCAAGAGGTGGGAGCAGGAAGGAGGGGGTACGTAAAATGGGGTGACAGGCTTCAAGCCAATAAAATCTAACCCCATCACCTGTATCCAGGTAGAGGCCCTTTCAGTTCGGGTCTTGCCGAGTTACTCCTATGAGGAAGTGCGCGGATAGCATTAACTCGACTCAGGCTTAGGAAGTTCCTCTAGGCCTCAAGTAGGCCTTGCCCACGTGAGAAGGCCCAACAGGTGGGGAGCTGAGTGGCCTGGCCCTGGAGGAGAGTCTGGGAGTCCTGGCCTGCCCTACACTGACCTGGGGAAAACAGTGCGGGCCACCTTAAGACCACATCTGTTCTCATACCCCTTCCCCTGCGTTCACCCTCGGGAGCCCAGCTGGAATTGTACCAGCTCAGTATGGGCATGTAGGTTATTCATATTTCCTGGGAGGTCTAGTTGATTGATAAAATGGGGAAATGAGTGTAATATCTCAAAATGTGAGGGTCACAGGGGAATCAGTAATAAAAAGGTCCATTCATTGTTCATCAGAGGGGCCAGAGGAGTACCCTGGAAAGGCTGTCTATTTTCCTGGGGGCAGGAACCAGGAGATGGGACTAGTGTCAGTTAGCATCCTTGGATAGCAAGCTGGACCAGCTCCAGCCTCAGTTTCCTCATCTGTAAGATGGGAAGAATGAAAATACAGTAGAACCTCTATAGGTGACCATCTCCCTGCACTGACCATCTCTTTAAATTGACCTAATTTTCATAGACCGGACATGCACCACATGTATATATCAGTATAGCTGACCTAGTTCCTTATGTTGACCACTTTTGTATGTTGACCAGTTTGTTACAGTCCCTTGGGTGGTCAGCTTACAGAGGTTCTACTGATTGTAATACCCTGCTGGCGGGTTGCCGTGAAGAGCTTTGTAAACGGTGTACATAGTGGGATGGATACCCACTGGCTGGGGTGATGAGTGGGGGGCTGGCACTCCTTCTGACCCCGCCACCATGTGAGTTACATGAGGCTCTCTGCAATGGTTTCTCCTCCCCCTACAGCCGTCACCTTCCCACCTCTCTGCACACACACATGAGGACGAGGATGAACACTCTGCCAGTTCTGAATAGGGCCTGACCTCAGCCGCCAGGCATCTCCCCTCACCCCACCCACCCAGCCTGAGGCCCGCATTCCTGGAGAGGCCTGGAGAGGCAGGGGCTGCAGCCTCCACTTGCCCTTCTCGTCTTCCACCCTCAGGGGAGTCTGGCTGCCCCTCATGTCCCATGGCTGCTGCCCATCCTGCCGCTTCCTTCCTTCCAGTCTATTATTATAGCGCATAATAGTAATAGTAGTAGTAATAATAAGAATAGTGGTTAGCACTTACTAAGCAATTAGGCGCCAGGTTCCATGATAAGCACTTTACATGGGCTGTGTCAATAAATTCTCAAAATAGCCCCATGAGAAAGTTGTTCTTGGGGTTGTTCCAATTTAGCAGAAACTGAGAAGGTAAGGTGGGGAGGGGTAAACTGAGGCATGCCCTGCACCCACAGCTAAGGAATGGGTGGAGTCAGGCCCCCAGTGCTGTCCCTGTAACCTCCCCTTACCCCCCCACCCCCCACCCATTGGCACAGCACTGGGTTCCCTGCAGCCTCTCTCAACCCAGGGCATAGGACACTGGTCCTGAGAGAAGATGCACCAATGGGAGGTAAGACTTGTTCAGGGGTCTGGGGCTCCCTGGGGCCCCTGGGCTGCCAGGGAAGGTGGCTGGGGATCTCCTGCATGCTGAGGGTTTATAGTTTTGAGTCCCTCGTTGTTCCACGCTCAGTTTCCTACAGGTATGAAGTCAAGAACCTAGGCAAACAGGCAGCCTTTCTGGGGTGCTCCCCCAGCCCCTCTGTTTTCAGGCCTGTTTTAGGCTCCAATGGATAATGAATGGACCCTTTTATTACTGTTTCTTCTGTGCACCTCACATTTTCAGAAATTATACTTATTTATTTCCCCATTTTATTAATCAGACAACATTCAGACTACTAATTAGAGCTCCCAGGAGGTGTGCCTAACCTACATGCCCATACTTAGTTGGTATAATTCCAGCCCAAAGCACAGAGGCGTGATGTGAAATTTTGATCAAGGCTCGCAGCCTTCCCTTCCTTCCTTCCAATTCCTCTTCTGGTCTAACTTCCATTCAGTGTGCTGCTGTTTTCCCTTCCTTTCTTGTTTTGTGTGATGACTGTCCAGGTTCCCCAAACCTATCATGCAGCCCAGGCCCTCCTGCCTTCCTCTTTCTCCTTTCTCTTTCACGGGTCTCCTCAGCTCTCTGTGCAGCCTCAGCTCCTGCTGGACTGGGTAGCCTGCCTGCCTGCCTACAAAATTCATCAGACAGATGGGTTCAAATTCGGGGTCTGTCACCCACCAGCCTTGGGACCTTGAGAAAGTCACTTGTCCTATCTCAGTCACACTTTTCCTTATTTGTCAAATGGGCATGCTGAGGTCTACCTCTGATGGCTGAGGGGACTGGAGAAAGTAGAAGTGCAGAGCAGCGGGGCCGCCCTCGGTAACCAGCTGCTGATGTTGCCACCGTTGTTTTTTTTTTTTTTTTTTTTTTTTTTTTGTGGTTTTTTGGCCAGGGCTGGGTTTGAACCCGCCACCTCTGGCATATGGGACCGGCGCCCTACTCCTTGAGCCACAGGTGCCGCCCGTTGCCACCGTTGTTGACCATCCTCATTCTCCATTCTGGCCCCCGCCGTGGCCAGTGTGCTCATCCTCTGCGGGGGTGTCTTGGGTGCGGCCATGAACCTGTGTGTTCAGGATGCAGACGAGCATTTGGGCTGCGTGGGGACGTGTGTCAGTTTTCCACGCAGCGGGGGGTTAGGGTGAGCACGCAGCTCCCCTTCCCATCTGACTCTTGGTTGTCATCTTCCTACACTATCGTTCACTCTGTTTTTTTTTTTTTGTTTTTTTTTTTGTTTTTGGCCGGGGCTGGGTTTGAACCCACCACCTCCGGCATATGGGGCTGGCACCCTACTCCTTTAAGCCACAGGCGCCACCCTTGTTCACTCTGTTTTTAAGGAAACCATTTTCTTTTTCTTTTTTTTTTTTTTTTTGGCCGGGGCTAGGTTTGAACCCGCCACCTCCGGCATATGGGACCGGTGCCCTACTCCTTGAGCCACAGGCGCCACCCACCATTTGCTTTTTCAAAAAATCTTTTACTCATTCTAAGTGATAGAATTTATGGGTTTGATCTTCTATGATATATTTTAAATTTTTTCTAAATTCATAAATATATGTAAATATTACAATTGTTGAGCCATGTTTCCAACTGAAATCATCTTTCACACTTTAGGAAACATGGGATCAGAGGAACTTCTCCACTGTCTTTTTTTTTTTTTGGTCTGTGGTTAATTCTTTATTATGGGAGATTTAAGAGCTCTACAGAAAGTAGCAAGAATAGTGTAATGAACTCTGTACCCACCCCTGCTTCTACAACCGCCGACTCTTTGCTGTTTTTGTTTTATCTGTTCCCCTCCCCGCTTTTCTTGCTGGAGTCTTTTTTAAAGTAAATCCCAGACATGATATCATTTCACTTTAAATACTCCAGTATGTGTTATTAACAGATAAGGACTTTCATTTTTAACATTACGGTAATACCATTATCACAGTTAACATAATTAATAATCATTTCTTAAGGTCAGCTACTACCCAGTCCTGTGTTCAGTTTTTTTCTCATTATCTCATACATGGTCTTGTGATGGTTAGCTGGTTTGAATCAGGCAGATGGACTTGGAACTAGGCTCTGTCTAGCCTCTCTGTTTCTGTAGTAATCATGTGTCGACATTTCACTGCCTCTGTCTTGTCACCAGTCACCTGGTGATGCACGCTCACTCTTTCTGATGGCTCCTTATTTCATAGTTTTTGTCCCTATCCTGCCCCTTTGCCTGCCTTCTAGGCTCCCAGATGGTGAAATCCGGAGCTCACTGTCCAGCCCCCTTCCCTCTGCAACGTTGGCCTGAGGGCCTCACCACCCTGTCCCCATAAAAGAGCTGGGAGTGTGTGGAGACGCAGTGGGAGGAGGCAGCACCTTGAGGTGAAGTTGTGCAGGGAGGGGCAGCTCCCAGCTGCTTCCTGCCTGTCCCATCCCATAAAGTCCCCTGAGATGTCCTTGTAAGGCTGCTTTCTTGCTCAGAAGGGGCTGGCTGTGGGGTCATGGGTTCTGGGAAGCATAGCTGCCTTACTGGGCTGGGTGCAGGCTGGCCTGGGGTGGCCTTGTGGGAACACACCCCTCCTTCAGCTGTACTCCCCAACGTGGCCCTGTTCTCCGTGCTCTTGGCCTGTGCTTTCATTGTCAGCCAAGGTCCTGCCCTCTCTGAGCCTGGTAGGCTACTCTCAAGCTTTGGGATGAAGCTGTGACCTTCTCTGATCCCATCTCCTTGGGGCTGGGAAAGTCACCCCCTGGAGTCCTTGGCTGCTTCCGCCTTCCTTCAGGAGGTCTCATGCTTCGGTTCTGTTGGCTGCTCTGGTTGCTTTGTGGGGCGGTGGGGATACTTGTGTCCTTTGCCCAGTTTTCTCTCTGAGATCCAGGGAACCTTTTAGGAAACTGCAGCCTTTCTCCCGGCTGAGGCGTTCTCATTTGAGAGGTGCCAGGGCAGCTCTAGACCTCATTGCCTGAGCTACATAGAGGGATGCTTAAGATTTAGGGGTGTGTATGTACATGCTTGTGTGTGTGTCCATGCACAGACTTTAAAATTGCAGCCCTAGGAGATCAGCGGGCCCATGGGGTGAGAGGAAGAGACTGAAGTGGGGGGCTCTCCCTGGGGTCACCAGGATCCCACTGAACCTTGCAGCTCCCACGTCTCCATTCCCTCTTTGCCACTGAATTCCTTTGAATATTTCAGATTCCCCCTCCTTGTCTTCACATCTTTGTTCTTTTTCTTTCCTGTCTGACTTTTTGGTGTCCCTGTTACCTCCCCCTGGCCTGTGTCCCTTAGGACTCTGTGTGTTCATGTCATCCCCCAAGGGGCCTGCCTTATTCCCCAAGCTCCAGCCCCTTTATCTTTGCAGCTCTGAAGTTTCCTACAGAGCCTCTGTGCCTTCTGCTTGGAGGGCTCATGTCCTCCTGTCCCCTGCTTTGGGCCACTTGCTTGAGGCAATTGCAGAGGTCTGAGAACATCTCACACATGCCTGACACTTTGTGGAGGCGTCGCTCTTCTGTCTGTGCATTACCGAGAATCCCCCCATTCCTGAGCCTGTAAGGAACCAGGGCTGTGTCCTTGAGAGGGACGCTGGGGATGTGTGACCCCCAGACCCAGCCGGGAGGGACGAGATTGTATGAGGCCATGGAAAGGGCCCTGACTATGGAGTTGGGAGACCCGGGTTCATTGCTGGGTCTGTCACTTCCTTGCTGTTTTGTCTCTGTGAGCCTCTGTCCCCTCACCTGCCACATGACTGCAATAACAAGGAAGTAAGGTACTTAATACACCCTCAGTAACCTCCTGCCACCCCATGCTCTGCCCAGGCACTGAGAAGCTGGTAAGTGAAGCAGCCTGGAGGGACAGGTGGTGGGTGTTCCTCTGTGGGAGAGGATGACTTGTAGTTGGGCCCATTTCTCAGGAAGAATACAGACCTCTGCTTTCCTTCCCCATGCTGGTGTCTCTGGGGGAAACTGAGGCACACATGGGCCTGGGGGCCCTGGCCAGAGGGAAGCAGAATAGAAGGGAGAGTGGTTGGCCCCTGGCCAAGGCACGTGTGTGGGTGGCGCTGGGGCCTCTGCGGGTCCTGTGAGTTCTGCGGGTGTGGAATCCACTGGGGTGAGACACGAGGCTGGGATGTGCCAGGATGCTTGGGGCCGCTTATCTTGGGCCAGGAATGTGCTGTGGTATTATTAGCTTTTGGAATACCACCCACGGGGCATGGCGGACACCTGTCCAGCCCTGCCTGCCCAGACAGCCCGTGGGGCCTAAGCTCCACCGCCCATGGAGGGAGCTATGAATGTGCCTGTGGGCCTGTGTGTGTGCATGCATGCATGCATGGGAGTGTTCCAGGGATCTGTGTGTCTGTGGGTCTTATGTACATGTGTGAGCATATGCCTGTGTAGGGACAGGTGTCTGCCAGTGTGGACCTTTGGGGCCTTTATGGTCGGGGTATGTGTGCAAAGATTTCCTTGCCTGTGTGTGCAGATGTGTGTGTATGCATGGGTTCAAGTACCTGTGTACCTGTGCATGCACACATAAGTGTGTGAGTATCGCTGTGTGAATGTGCATAATTATGTTATCAAGAGAAATAAACAATTTGTCATGCCTGGAACATTCCATAGATGATAACGTCATTTTCATAGTCCTTATCACCATCACCATCATGACCACAACTGTAGACCCCTCTGACTTCCCTGCATCTGGCCTTGGCATCTCCTGAGATGCCCTGGCAGGAGGGGAACGCCCAACTCATTCTGTTCATGGCATAGCAATGGAGACCCAGAGGGGGCATGAGACTGGCCCGGGGTCACCTGGGAGCCAGGCACAGCCATCAGAGTCTAGCCCCCTGCTTTTGGCTGCTCTTTCTATCACTCTGCACTGCCTAGCTCACACAGGCTGGAGAGACAAGGATAGTCTGGTAGGCTTCCTGGCTCAGGCCAGCTGCTGCCTACAGCCCAAGCCTATCCTGTCCCCCACGCATCTTCTTACAGGACCCTCTTGTCCGTAACTGCTCTCTTGAGTTTTCTGCTTAGAGCAACCTTGATCTGACAGCAAGTCCTGACTCTTTCATAGAAAAGAGAGCAGAAGCCCAGGAGAGGGAGCCAAGGCCCCAGTAAGCCAAGGCTTACTTACCCAGTCTGGGCCAGAAGAGCTAGCCACCTGGCTCTTGACTTAGCTCTCACACCCGGCTGCTTCACCTTCTGCTCCCAACTCTGGCAGACAGGAGTGGAATTCCTAGGAAGCACTGGGCCCCCTGAGAGCTGGACTCCCTCTGCCCACTGTCTGCCCTGCCAGCACATCCCACGTCCTCTCCCTTAGCCCTTTTAGATCACTGTTTGGCTCCCCTAGGGTAGCAGACTCGGGGTGTCACCAGGAATGTAGAGGTGGGAGCAGGCACTTTGGCACCTGGACTCAGAGGGGCAGGGGCATGCACAGCCACATGGGATCTGCTAGGATACCCTGGCCATGGCAAGCTGTGATTGCCCTGGATGCCAGCCAGAGCAGACTTGTTTTTCATAACCACCACCAAGTACTCAGAAGAAAAAAACTGAAAAAACCAACAACAACAAAAACATCAACAAAGTTTTTATTTTTTAATCTGCAGTTAATGACCGCTTAGCTGTACATTATTAAACAGGCAGTTGGATATTTGCCAGGGTAGATGACTTGAGCCAAGACTCACAACCTGAGCACAATGTTCCAAGAACACAGTCCCCTGGGGGTCTCCGGTGAGGAGCACCCAGAGGGATGGCATCCACTATAGCCCCTCACTCTCTCCCCTCCCCTCCCAGCCTCTGGCCTGTGCAGGGCAGGACTGTGTTGTACTTGGAGCCCAGGTATCCTCCATGGGTCCCTGTGGGCCTGAGCAGCTCCTAATGGATGTTGGGATGCAACGTGAGGCTCCTGTTTCCATGCCCAGAGGGGCCAGGCCAGCTTTTCAATCTTCAGGGGCCTGAGCACAGAGTCAAATGCATTGAGTTCCTTCCTATGGTGACTCTGGGACTCCCTACCTCTTCTTCCTGGGCCTCACCTTCCTCATCATTTTGTGTACAAGATTGGACTAATGGACTTTAAATTCATTCTCATCAGCCTTTTTATGAGCCTTGATTGGGTGGCCTTGGGGAGAGGCTGGGGTGATTGTTTCTCATAGTTTGGAGACCTTCTTGCCCCAACTCTGGTCCTATTGGTGAGAGTAGGCGCCATGTCTCAAGAAGCCCTGCTAGGAAGGGGTGGCTACCAGCCTCCTTCACATTGTTTTGGATAGTCCCCCCCAGCCACCTGGGGTCCTCTAGGGTAAAGGACAAATGTCTGAAGGTGATATCCCAGTGGGAGAACAAGCTGAGAGAGTCTGGAGTCAGGGCACTTCCCTTTGGTGAAGTCAGTGCTGCATTAGGGTAAGTGGGTAGAGGCACAATGTGGTGTCCAGGCTACTGCCAGGGTGAGCCCACTCACTGCCTGTGCACTCAGCAGGCTGCTGCTGGCACATGTATGTGAATATGTGTGTGTGTGTGGCATCATTGGTTTGGGACCTGGGTCTTAATGAGCCAGCTCCGAACCTCTTCAAGATAATACTGCATAGCCATTAAGAGCACCAACTCAGGGGTCCAGTCCTGTTACCACAGCTTATTTACTGTCTTGCTGTCATTGACTTTGGATAAGTGGTGTCATCTCTTATGCTTGAGCTCCCACGACTGTATGAAGCAGGGTTAGAATAACACCTACTCCCTAGTTGTGAGTGGAGCAAATGGGCCAATGAAGTAGTGTGTCTGTACCAGGCCAGGCGTATGCTAAGTGCACATCAGCTGTTCGGATCTAAGTGATCTTTCCCTTTGGCCTTCTGTTTTTTTCCCTTCAGGCCACGCATTCGTGTTGTATATTAGCGTTTCTATTTCTTCAGTGTCACCCCCTTCTAGACCAGCTAAAGGCAGAGGCTCTGTCTGTCTCTGTTCATGTTCTGCCCACAGGGCACACAGGGCCTGACCCACTGCATTGGTAGAATGAATGAAGGAACCGGGGCCAACTGGAAAAGGATCAGAACCTGAGAAAGAACAACTAAGCACTGGTGTGTGGAAGGATCTAGAAGCTGTGAGAGAGCTGGGGACATCCAGCTTGGGAAGCTACTACCCTGGGGAATTGTGAGTGATTGCACATGCATGCACGTGCTCGTGTGTGTGTGTGTGTGTGTGTGTGTGTGTGAGAGAGAGAGAGAGAGAGATAGAGAGAACACACACATGTGAGAGAGATTGTTGAATAAAGCTTTGAGGGATTTGTTCTCTGAAACAGAGCCTAGGGTCCCAGGAGGCAGGAGCACCCTCAGGTGTAGGAAATGAACTCTGAGGGCTGGGGCTGGGCCTAGGATAGCCGTGTGTTGTATGGGGTGTGGTCTAGCCAGGTCCCAAGATCCCTGCTCACTTGGAGCTGCTGCTTTAGTTAGAAGATGGGTAGCAATAGTAGCTGATGTCTCCGAACTTTGGTTTCCTCAGCTATCAAATGAGGTCAACAGTGGTCAATGGGTAGTGGGAGGATTAAAGTGAGTTTATATCAGGCGGCACCTGTGGCTCAAGGAGTAGGGCGCCGGCCCGATATACTGGGGGTAGTGGGTTTAAGTCTGGCCCCAGCCAAAACTGCAAAAAAAAAAAAGAGCTAAGTGAGTTTGTATCTATGAAGCTCTAGGAACAGCATCTGGCAACTGAGAAGTACTCAGTAAATTTGAGCATTTATTAAACAGACATATAGGGGAGGGAGAGATGAATTGTGCTACCAGGATAGGGGTGGTGATGTTTACCTGAAAGAGGAGGGTGTGGGGCAGCTGACAGTTATGGAGGGCTGCTCTGTGCCACAGCCTGCACTCAGGGCTCAGAGCAGTTAAGAAACATGCTCCAGGTCACATAGCCAGTAAGTGGGTGGCCAGTGGGTCTGTGCAAGCCCAAAGCCTGGGCTCTCCCACCCTTTCCCTCACTCACAGGCCTCGATAGGATGAAGCCAGGTTTGTCTGATTCTCATGCCCCAGGAGGGATAGTGCCACATTTCAGGGCAGAGCACAGTGCCTATTATCTGCAGGGTACAACTGAAGTTCTTACGAGGGAAGTCTTTAGCTTTCTCCAACCCTGAAAGTGTCATATCATTGCAAGAGGGGCTTTACCTAACAATTGCAATCAGTGTAACCTGGCTTATTGTACCCTCAATGAATCCCCAACAATAAAAAAAAAAAAAGTCTGGGGAGACAGGGAGGGTGCTGCCCAGGGTGAGCTCTTCACAACTCATTGTTGTGGAGCCCAGGGCATGGACATGGCTCTGAACAGGGTGCTAGGGGATGAGGCGGGATGTCGGGGAGAAGGAATGGTGAGTTGGGTGTATGCTGAGAGCTGAGAGAAAGGGAGGTGGAGGCACAGAAGTGTTTCGGGGGTGATGAGAAAGGCAGGAGGGGAATAGGAGAAGGAAAAGAAGAGAAGGGAGAGGAACCACAGGCTTGGACCTGGGCCAGTGAGCAGCTCTGGGCTTTGGGCAAGGGTGCCCAGCTGGGGGTCTGCATAGGGTTGCTGGGCAGTGGTGAGAGGCAGGCCTGGGCCTGGGAGCCAGCAGGCCAGCACCAGGGCTTGCCTGGGGTGGCAGGTGCAAGTCAAACATTCAGCCACCAGCCAGCCCTTCTCCCTTCCCCCGGCTCAGCAGGTGGCTTGGCTGGAAGTCACTTTCCTGGTGTGGCCACCATGCTGTCCACGGAACAGCACCCACAGTCGTGGCCCTGTAAGATGCTGTCTCTTCCCTAGTAGCTGCTTCTGGCTGTTTCTGCCTCCGCCATTGATGGCCATTCAGAGATGAATGTGAAATGGCCCCTGGCTGTAAGGAGTTCCCAGATGAAGGGCAGAGAGATGAGGGAGGTGTATGTGGGCAGTGGAGTTTGCCTTGCCTCACTTTCCCATGTCTGTTTTAGGAAGTCGTTGATGATACCTACTGTGTCCTATCTTTATTATCTGAAATAAAAATTGGATCCAATTTCTTTAGCTTTTCCTTGTGCTTTTTATTCAACAAATTTTTTTAAAATATATATTTTGTACTATTTAAAAACATCTTTTATGTGGATGCATTGGGTCATTCTGAAGTCAGGGCTTTCAGGTACCCATAAACAAAAGTTTGTTAAATGTATACTGCCGTCCTCCTTTGGAGGCTCTTTGGTTTATAGGGTACAAAAAGAACCTGAAATTTTTGATGGTGGAATAAAGCTCTCACCTCCTTTGGTCTAGACCAGCGGTTCTCAACTGTCATGACCCACAGGAACTGTATTAAAGAGTCGCGGCATTAGGAAAGTTGAGAACCGCTGGTCTAGACTCTATACCTCTATTAATGCAACCAAAAGTGCTTGGGGGGCAGCCATATTGTACCACCAAAAATTAAATTTCTCATTTCACTAAATCTTAGACTTTTCTCTCCATGAACTATTATGAATTCAGGTATTTTATGACTTTTGAACCCTGGTTCAGGTATTTTGTGACTTTTGAATAACAAGAGAAAAGTTCCTTGGCTAATTCTGGCCCATTTATCAAGCCAATTTTGTATTTCATTTCAACTCAGCATCTTAGTTCTTCCTTCTGCTTGTTTTATGTATTTCTTTATTTTTTAGTTTCTTCATGTGCTTGGTAAGCCTCCCTTCTAAGTCTTAACCTAAGTTACTGATAAGTATGTTGAACAAGCCAGGGCAAAAGATAGAGCCCGTTGGCAAGTTGAAGAGTTGACATTGATCTATTAATCAACACCCCTTTGCTCGCTGGTGAGGAATCCACTCAGCTTTCTGTCTGTCTGTAAGAATTTCATCATGGACCCTGTCACACCAGATAGTCTCAGGCTGGGGAGTCCCCTGACGGTTTAGTCTAGGATTCTGATAATAACGAGTTTGGGATGGCAGCTGTGGAGCTATAGAAGGGAGAGCAGTGGGCTCCCTGAAAGGATCCAGGGTGAAGCCAGTAGTCTTTGCAGGGGTAAGCCCAGGGGAAATACCACCCTGGGTCCAATTTTTATTGTAGATGATAAAGATAGGACACAGCAGGTATCATCAGGGTCCCCCCAGCCTTAAAATCATGTTTCTCAGGGAAGATGGGATTTGTGTGCAGTGAACTGGCATCAGCAGGGACTTTCTGCCAAGGACTAACATCTGTCTAGAAACATGTTTCCAGGAATCTCCAAGGGACCTTAAGGCCATCAGATGAGGAGACCGAAGCCAAAGGGAGTTAGACTTTCCTCTCATCACCAAGGGCATTGGTGGCTGAGTTGAACTGGAACCAACTGATTCTGGGTCTGAGGCTCTTGGCTAGAAACTGAGGCAGGATTAGAGGAGGGAGGGGGCTGGCATAAGCTGTTGGCAAGCTCTTTCCCAATGACTGCCTGCCCTTTCAATCCTCTGCCCTCAGACTATGGTACAAATCTGAGTAGGAAGCTGGAATGTGGAAAGGCCAGCACTTTCCCTCCTGGTGGGGGGAGGGGGCAGTATGCAGCAAAGGGCCTGATGCTGTGCCCATTTCTGCACTTTGAGAGATGGTGTAAGTGCAAGCAAATGAGAAGAAACAGAGGCTGCAGTGGTGAGGAGGGATGCCCCTGCTTCTCACTGAGTTTTAGGGCTATCAGAGGGAAGAAGAACCGATATCAGGAGGAAAGGAAGAGGGCCACTGCAGGGCATCAGGGTAGGGTGGCTTCTGGGGTCAGCTCTGGAACAAGCCTAGTGTTCTGAGGGATGATCTTGAGACAGAAGCCCCCTGGGAATAGCCTGGCTGCAGGTGGAAGGATGTGGTCAGAGGGGGAGGATGTGGCTTAGATGCCCGGAGACCACCGAGGGTGGTACCCAGGGCCTGGCTCCTGCAGGATTCAGAGGTCCAAAATAGTCCTTCCCCCAGGGCCCCAGGGCCTAAGTGGCCCCTCCATTTGGGACCTGGACATTTGGTCCTGCCATCTCTGTGATGGACAGGGAAGAGGAGAATAAGGGGGCCAGGGTACTAGAGGTGGTCGCTCCAGCACAGGAAGGTTTAGGAAGTCTGCCTCTCCCTACTGGGAGTTCTGGTCAGCTGTTAGCCCAGCTCAGAGGAGTTGCCCTTCCTGCTATGAGGACCTGAGTATGGGAGTCATGTGACATGGTGCCCCCAGAGGGAGCACTGCCACCTGAAATTCCTGGTTGTGTCATAAGGTGACAAGGGCATGAGTTGAAAGCCCTGGATTCAAATCCTGTCCCTTTCCTCAGTAGCACTGTAATTTTACTTACCTGATCTGAGCTTGTTTCTAAGACTGGGAGGAGAACCACTGGCAGCTCCCAGGTTTTAATGGGGGCCTGTATGGAGGTACACATAGGTGAGGTGTGGTGCAGGACAGAGATGGAGGAAAACACAAGCTCCTCTTTCTGTCCCCGGCCACTGAGGGCCCTGTGTGGGCCTGAGGGGCCAGGGAGAACTGGGTCTGACACTCTTACATCTTGCCCCATCTTTCTCTTGGGCTTCGCCCCATCTTTCTCTTGACTTTCTCCTCGCCCTTTCTCCTCTGCCTCTCTGTGTGTTTTGTCCCCTTCACTGGAAGCGCCTAACTCCGCACCTGGCCCCGGCACACACAATTCATTGCTCCCTGCACTCTTAATGGCTGCTCTGTTGCTGCAGGGCACCCCCACCCCCAGCTCCATCTTTGGGTCTCTGTTTCTGACCCCCTCTTTGTGCCATTCTCTTTGCTCCTGGCTCCCCTGCCATCTGTTTCTGTAGCCTCTGTCTGCAGCTCGCAGACCTCCACTGAGTGCCCACTTGGTGCCAGGCACTACGCTTCTCCTTTCTGGGTTCTGTGTCTCCTCACCTCTGGCTGCCGGCTCTTCTCCCTCCCCCACGCCTGTGCCCCCCTGGCCTCCCTCCCCCCAGCTCCACTGGGCTCCAAGGCTGGTATTATTCAGTTTTTATGAGAAACCCCCAGGCCTACCCCTGAAGGGACTAACCACAACTGGAACCAGATGTGCAATCTTGCACTTGGGGTGGGAGACAGGGAGGAGGGGCAGGGGCAGGGGCTGGCTCTGGGTTGGGAGGTGAGATGGAGGCTCTGGGAATTCTGGTCCTAGGGTGGCTAGGAGGGAAAGGGGGGGCCTATTAAGGGGAAGGGTGGGGTAAGGAGAGAAAGAGGGCTGAGCAAGCACTTTAGAAAGCAGATTTCACTGCACATACACATGATGTGTGCACGAGAGAGAGAGAGAGAGAGAGAGAGAGAGAGAGAGAGAGAGAGAGAGAGAGAGAGAGATAATGGGACTGATGCTGGGGAAAGCCAGGCATGGGACAACTCTTGGAAATAAAAAGGAAGGCTGCTCTATTTCCTGAAATACTCCAGCTCCTTGACTTCCTCTCTATGGCTTCTAGGAACCTGCTGCTGCCTTCTGTGCTCCTGTGTTGGAGCAGGCAGGCTGGAAAGAGAGGGTGATGTTGGGATGGGGGTGGAGAGTATAACCTGCAAAGCCTCCGAGAGCAGATGGAGGAGGTGTCGCTTAGGACACCAGGATCTGCTGCAGACCTGGGGGCTGTGGGACGTGTCATGGGACTGCTCTGTGTCAGTTTAGTGGTGCCCTAGTCTTGCACAGTCAGTGTTTCTGCCTGAAGTTATATAGCTTTGTACAGCTTTATGGAGTATTGAGCATGTTCAAATGCCCTTTTATTTAAACATCAAGCAATCATCCATCCAGCTGTCTTTCTGTCATTCATTTATTCACTCATTTATTGAGAATCTACTATGTGCAAACCTGTGCTGGGCACTAAACAAAGTAGGAAAGAGGAAGGAAAGGATGAATGAATCCTTCACTGCCCAACAAATGGGGACACACAAGGGCACTCAACCAGCTACATGTCAGGGCATTAGTGAATGAGCAGAAGCCCTGGTGTTCGGAGGAGAGGGCAGTGCCCACTGAGTGGTGCAGCTGGAGAAGCACCCAGGGAGGATGTGGCTTCTTAATTGAGCCCTGATGAGAAAGGCCTGGAAGTTGGAGTTGAGGGGTGGAGGGAGAGAAGGTGGGGGAGTGGGGTTTGGGATGTCTTGCTGCAGAGCTGGGACTGAACAAGGCAGGACAGTGGGGAGCTAGGACCCTTTGCTGTCAGTCAGCTGGAAGGATAAGGGGTGGATGGTGAGTTCTGTAGTTCTGGGAACTGTGAGTGGAAGGGGGTTCCAGTTTTATAGCACAATTCTCCATCTACCTCTAGAGGAGACTAGGGAGCTGGAACTGATCCAGAATCCTCTAACTTCCTTCCCATGACCAGGGCTGACCTAAGCCCTAGAAGTCCTTAGTCTGTAGTTGGGCATAGGAGTTAGGCAGGATATGGCTATTTGTGGGGACACCTGGCCAGAATTTGTGCCAGTGAGTGGGAGACTTGGTTTGGGGCTGGGGGGCTGGGGAGGGTAAATCCACCAGTCTCTGCCATTGTTGCCATCCCTGGGCAACAAGTGCACACTCGCAGGCTGAGGCTGCTGCCAAGGGTGGTGGGTTCTGAGATGCCAAAATTTGGGATTCCAGGAACCCAGGCTCTCTTTCCACCTGGGAGGGGTTGCAGTCAGCGTGCTGTGGCGGCCGGGTGGAATGATGCCTCTAACTGTGGCCCTCTCAATGTAAGGCTCTGAGAAGGTGCCTCCCATCTCCTGCCCCAGCCCTGTGCCCTCCCAAGGATTTCATTGTCCCTGATTGGGGGTGGGGGAGGCCTCCAAATTGTCGATCATCTCCCTGTGTCTCTGGCCCTGGATACTTCAAAATCTTATCACTACTCTAGGCTCCCTGTCTTGTACTCCTGGGGAAAACTGAAGGCCTGGGGAAGGGTTTGGCTGAATTAATAAAATTAGTATTAGAGAAAAGTTTTAAAGACTTTTGGATGCCAACTCATCACGCAGCAGAGAAACTGAGGCCAAGAGATGCTGGTCATTGGCCCAGATGGGGAAAAGAAGGAAAGGCCTTTCAGCCTTTGGGAGACGGAGTGGCAAAGAGCATGACTGTGGAGCCTGCATGCCTGGCATCCGAGGTGAGGACAAGTTGCCAAACTGCTCTATAATAACAAGGGTGATCTGAAAGTTAAGTGAGAGACAAGAATCTTTAGAATGACCTGGCATGTAATAGGTACTGTAGCAAATGACTTTTCCCTTTCCATTCAGTTAACTAAAAAAATAGAAAATTGGGCAGTGCCTGCAGCTCAAGGAGTAGGGCGCTGGCCCCATATACTGGAGGTGGCAGGTTCAAACCCAGCCCCAGCCAAAAACTGCAAAAAAAAAAAAAAATAGATAAAATAAAATAAAAAATGAATGGGGTTTATATTTGGAAAAAGGAGAACTTTATTTCACATAGAGGGTAGTGTCCTATTGGGCGGCCATTCCAACAGGTTGGTAAACTGAGCCCAGCCAGAAGCCAAGTACAAAGAGGAGACAAAAGGCAACAGGATCTGCCATTGAGCAGGGTAGTCAAATGCACATATCCAACAAGCTATATGAGGAGTCATGAATGTTTCTGAAGGGAAATCATCTGCATGTAATTGGGCTTTATCTCTCTCGTCCTATCATGGCTGGAAACTCAGTTTAAGGTGTCTCTGGGGTCCCTTGGGCGGAGAGGGGTCTGTTCAGTTAGCAGTTAGTTAGCTTAGGATTTTATTTTTAGTTCCTAGATCTAAGTAATTCTATCTGCTTTTTCACTTTTATCATTTATTTGGTGCTCTAAGTATTTCACGTCTCTTTCCCCCCATTATTTTTAGCTATAAAAAATTTTCATATGTATAGAAAAGTTGAAATGATCAAGTAATAAACTTCCTAAATTCTACAATGAACACTTTGTATATTTGCTTTATCACGTTTCCGTCAATCTGTCTTATATTTTGATGCATTTTAAAGAGAGTTGAAACATGTATTTCATTAACTAGAGCTTGGTTCAAATCACTTTTGAACATATAGTCATAAATGTCCTGACTCAGTGCAGAGAAAATGCAGGGATTGTTGTCCCTTATTTGACAGCCGATGATAAAAACGGGTTTAGAAGTGAGATTCCCAGCCTCCAGTCACAAAGTGAGTTGGAAATAGCATAAAGAAGGGTGCTCTGCAAAAGTTTAAAGTTGTTATATTATCATTACCGTCATCATCATCATCATCATCTCCCTGAACATTCTTCCGCACCCACAGCCTTTTGGCCATTTCTCTGCAGGTGTGTCTCTTACAAAGGGTCTTCAATTTCGGTATCCTGACTCCTCCCTACCCTCTTCCCTATTTCTGTGCCCCAAGCCTGCTGACCCTGCTCCTTGAGTCCCACCGAGGCTGCTGTTCTTTGGCTGAAGGAGGGGTAGGCCATACTTCCAGACAAGCTCCTGCCCTAAGTGCCTGTGCCCTGCCCAAGCCTGGTCAGAGCTGGGTAAAGCTCAGCAGAGCACTGCAGGGGTTAAGGAGGCAGCTGCCGGCAGAGGGGGCCTGCTGCTGGCTGACTCCGGGAAGGAGGCGGTGCACCACTGGCCCGCCCCAAGGGCCGCCTGGTTGGAGCCCGGCTAGCAGAACCCTTAGCTCAGTGGCTCCCAGCTGTGGCCCTGGGACCAGCTCTTCTTGCACTGCTCCCTGCCTAGACACAGGGCTCACTCATCTCCTTCCTGTGGACACAGCTTTTTGCCAGCCACAGCTTTTGCTCCCACCACTGGCCACTGCCCCTTCCAGGGAGTCCCTAGGCCCAGACACCAACCCCCTTCAGTGGCTTCTGTGCAGGAAAGGTGAGTTTGTGAGTGTGCATGTTGTGTGTATGTGTGTGTGCAATAGAAAGAAAGAGAGAGCGTATGTGTGTTTAGAGGGGATGGAGCCAGTGGGGCTGCTGGGCTGTTGGTACTGATACAGTGGAGACCACTCATCAGGGCAAAGTTTGGGGGAAGGTAAGGTCAGCCTGCCTGGTCCTGAAGCTTTAGGCTCGGGCAGTCCCTCAGAGGTTACCTTGTACCTTAGGTCCTTAGGTCCTTCGTCTTCACATGCTCCTGTGGTCCTGGCAGGGAGGTCTGGGGTGCGGCTTTCCCTGTGTTGAGAGAGCCACCAGTCGGGAGTTGGTTTGCTGGAGAAGGTGCTGGTGTCGGGGGCTGCTTGTGACCAAGGCCAGCTGGGGAGCAGGGACACATGGACCAGGAAATGTTGGGGCTCTCCTGTGCTACCTGCCTGCCCATGGCAGTGGTCTGAGTATTGCTTTCTTTTCATTTCTTTCCCTGCCACCCCCTGGAATTGGTCTCAGGTCACCTTTCCCCTCCTTGGGGCTTGCTTTGCCCCCATGCAGGCTTCAGGGGGACTGGTGGGCCTGGAGGGGTTCCGAGCACTCTCTCACACTCCATTCCTCAGTGTGGGCCTGGCCATGGGCACAGCCTGGCATGAGGGCCCCCTCTGCCCTCCCCAACACACGGTTCTTCTCTTTCCTCACCCCTCTGGGCAGAAATGGCTAATCCAGGTGGTTAATGAACAGACAGGGGCAGCTGCCTCCCCCCACCCCTGCACCCTCCTCTCCTCCTTTGACTCTGCTGCCCCCCTGCCACCTCTTCCCAGGCTGGGAATCTCTGCAGAGTGACCTCAGTGTCTGCCCCCAACCCCAATTCTGGACCTGGGCAAGACTGCCCAGGCAGATGTCTCAGGCTGACCACTGTGCTAGAAGGGGAAACTGGGAGGGTGAGACTGAGGGGGTGACCCAGGGAAGCCTGCTGTGCTCCCAGGCTGAGTTCCCCATAGCGGGGTGGGGTGGGGGACAGGATGGGTGCTGGGTGGGGAGAGGCTAACTCAGGAGGGCAGAAAAGCAGGTGGCTGTAGGTGAGGGCAGGAGGGTGAACTGGGTACTAGACTCCAGCATCTTTGGGGACAGGGGCTTTGGCAAGAGTAGGGCTGCCCCTCAGTATGGCAGAGCAGAGCAGGTGGATAAGTTGGGTGAGGGGGTCACTCTGTTTTCCATCTGGAAACCTCCTGGAGGTGAGGACCACTGTGGCTCAGATTTGGCTTTAAGTTTCCCCTCCCAACTGGTGGCTTCTCCTGTCTCCCCCAAATCAGCTCTCTCCTAGGACCTCAGAGCCTGCTACAAAGGAGTTACCTGTGGCTTAGGGCTGGGAGGAAGGGGGCAGGATCAGACTTGGGTTGGAGAGTTGGGCAGGAGAGCCCTAAATGGCATGAGCACTGGGGATTCCGCTTGGGATCAGCCTGTACTCTGCTGACAGCAGAGGCAGGGAGCTACAGAGGAGGGGGCTGGGGCCAGGCAAGGGGATTCAGCTAGTCCAATGGAGCTGCCCAAACTGGGGATCACCCAGATCTGGAGCTGAGAGTTCGGGTTTGGAAGAAACATCCTGGGACCCTCCACTTCCAAAGCCCTGGCCCTGAGCCCCCTGGCTTTCCTTGCTCACTTGCCCCCATGTTCTGTGGACTTCACATCCCTCAGAGCCCAGTACAGAGCTTCCCACTGGGTGCAGATGTCCAGAAGCATAAATCCAGAGAAGCTGGTGCCAGATGGAGTAGGGCTGGGGTGGGGTTCATGTGGGTTGAGAGGAGATGTTAGTGTCTTATGACCATCTTCTGATTTCTGATGGGCTGCACCAACGCCTTGAGTTTGTAAGCACTCAGTGTCCTGTTTCTACTGAGGTAGGGTCAGCAAGCACAGGGTCGGGGGCAGAATGGGCTTCTGTTTGTTTGAAGGAGAGGGCTCTAGAGATGGAAGCTCAGCTCAGCTTAAGGCAGAGCTTCCCAAGGGCCCTGGCAGGTCAGCCCAAGAATGTGCTGCCTTGTAAGGTAGTGAGCTTCCCATCCTTGGGGGAGTTCTAACAGAAGCTGGACAAGGGCTTAGAAGGGTTTCCGTGCTGGGATGTGGTTAAAGGCGATGACCTGGAAGGTCTCTTGGGATACTGAGGGCCTGGGATTCTTGGAACTGGGGAATTCTCTGATACCAGAATGGGGGTTTCAGGAAGCTATGGCCTCTGGCCTAGGGCATGGGCACAGAGAGGACTTATGGGGTCCCCTTGCTCCCTATCCATGTTTGGAGAACAGAGAGCCTGATGCTCTGCCCTGGCACTATGGCCCTCCCTGGCACCCAGCCCACAGCTGCCTACCAGGTCTGCTCCAGCTGCTTCCTGCAGGGGTTCTGAGGTTCTTCCTATTCCTCTTGGCCCACTCTGTGTCCAGCTCTGCTGGTTAACCCCTTGATGGCTGGAACACCCCCGTGGGCTGTGTGACATGGATGTAGTGGAAGCGACACTCAGTGCCACAGCCCTTGGCCCCCTCTGTAGTGGGAATTCCTGCCTCCGCTGTGGGCTCCGGGGCCTGTGTGCATGGCTGTGCCCCTGTGTAGTTTAGTCTTTCCTACAGGGACTTCCCCAGCCCACTTACAGATGGTAGGCAGAGGACCATGCCAAGATTTGAGATGCAGAAAACCCTGGGGTGGGTCTCATCTGAGCCTCAGTTTCCACATTTGTAAATAATGCACAATAATGCAGGGTTGTCAGGGCCACTTGGAGTGGTTTGTGTAACTAGCAGGGTGGGGGCAGGTACAAGCCAAGGCAGTTTTTCTCAAGGGCCTCTCAGGAGCAGGGAGCGGGTCACTTCTCATAGACCTCTCCAAACCTGTTTTCCCTGTGGTGGGCAGTGAGAGGAGAGGTGGGTGGGGGTGGGGCTGAAGAGTTCCCAAACTCAGATGCAGGCAGGTTTGAACCTCTGTGATCGAATGCCCAGGTCTGCTTCTGGGGTGGGCTGCATCCTTGCTATCCCCAGCCTGCCTCCCCTGCATCCCCTCCTCTGTGGTGCCCTGAGCAGGGAAGATGGAGCTGGAGACTGAGGTCACCCCACTCAACCCTCTGCTTCTAGTCAGGGCAGCCCGTTTTACAGTCCTGGCTTTGTCTGAGGGCGAGTCCTTTCCAATGCCTAACTTGAGTTCTTTGGCTCCATTTGGGGAACACATGAGGTGCTTAACTGGGGCACTCTTTCCTGGGGTTTGAAAGAGACCCAGTGATGGAGGGAGAGGTGTGGGAGGAAAGAATAGGAAGCCTGAGGGTCCTGAGGGTGCCAAGGTGCTGTGAGCCTGTGGTTCTGGCTTCTTGGCTTATTTATGGGGACACAAGGGTCTTTGAGCCCAGAAAAGGAAACTGAGGCCCAGCTGAGGGATGTGTTTGGGGGGAGGGGCAAAGGAGATAGGCAGGAAAGCCATCTCAGTTACTGAAGTCCAAAAAAAGCAAATCAGAAGTATGTGTGGCAGTGGGAGAAGGAGAGGGTGGGTTTTGAAGAATGGAGAGGACTTTCCCAGACTTTGTCCCCAGCCCTGTCCCCTGATGGCCTCTGGCTTGGTGGCTTCCTTGCTGGTCAGTTCTTAGCTTTATGGGGCTATTAATTATGCAGAGGTGTGGGCACAAGTGAGCTGGAACGAGGGTTAGGGTGGCAGGGTGGCAGGGTGGCCAGCCTGTCTGGCCATGCCTGCCTTCCCAGGTGCCCCCTCCAATATGCAAGGTCACACCTGGCCCTCCTCCCTTTCCTTCTCTCCAATTGTCTGAAGCACTTTCCCATTCCTGAGGGTGGGCAGCTGGCTCTCAAGCCTGACTCTAATCGGGCTGGTGGCCTTGGCCATCTTTCTATTTGCCCCCACCTCGCTTTGCCTTGAAGAGGAAAGCTGGTCTCCACGGAGTCAGAGCTAGTATGGGAAGGGCAGTAGGTGGGCCCAAGCCAGTCCCTGGCGCTGCCTTCTCCAGAGCTAGTCTGGGCTCTGTTATCCCTGCCTTTTTAGGGCTGGGAGCCTGGAACTCAGGCTTGGGTGTGGGAGGCAGGAGGGACTGGGCCAGAAGGGCGGGTTCCCGGGGAGCTGGGGAGGGATAAGTGATCACAGGAGTGCCAGAGTGGAATCTGGGCCCTCTATCACTATGGGGGTCCCAGGCCTGGGTCCAGTTGCCCCAAGGACTCCCCTAGGCCTTCTCTGGCAGAGACTGTGGAACCCCTCATCGTTATCTGGTCCTTGCAAGTTTCCCACGTGCTCACCTGTTCTCTAGCTGGATTACAAGCTCCTTGAGGGCAGGCCTGCACCTTTTGCCTCCTTGTAGATCCTTGCTGTGCCTGGTAGAAGGCTGCTCAACACAGGTGACTAATAGGGGAGAGAAGGGTGAGGGTTTTGACAGGGCCTGGTGAGCATTTGTTAGACTTGGATATGGGGATGGGCTCCCAGAGAGGGCCATTAAAAAGCAGAAAATGTGCATCTGGAGCCAGACTACTGGGACTCAGCTCAAGACAACCCTGTTTATCAGCTGTGGAGTCTTGGCAATTGACTGGGCCTCTGTGAGCCTCAGTTTTCCCACTGTAAAATGGGATAATAGAACCTTCTTCAGGGTCAAATGAGGTCATTTTTAAAGCACTTTGAGCAGTGCACATAGTATGTGCTCAGTCAAGGTTAGTGAGCGTCATCTGGGGTTGTTGTTGTTGGTGGTGGTCTCTTTCTTTCCAGGAGCCCCAGTCTTAGTTGGCTTTTCTCTATCTTGTCATGGCTGTTCTGTCCTTAATCTGGGGAGAATTATAGGACTGGAGAATCTTGGCATCCTATGCCCTTAGGGCAGTGGTTCTCAACCTTCCTAAGGCCGCGACCCTTTAATATGGTTCCTCATGTTGTGATGACCCCCAACCATAAAATTATTTTCCTTGTTACTTCATAACTGTAATTTTGCTACTGTTGTGAATCATAACGTAAATATCTGACATGCAGGAGACCCCCAAAGGGGTCATGACCCACAGGTTGAGAACCACTGCCTTAGGGGGTTCTAGCATTAGATCCCAGAAAACGGTCTTCCTTTTCTTCCAATCTGTCTCTCCTCTGTGATTAGGGGCCAGGCAAGGAGCTAGAGGCCTTGTCTGCCCAGATCTGTGTTTATGGAGACTCTGAGAAAGTTGCCATCACTGTAAACAAGATACATTATTATAAACCCACCCAAGCTCTCTTTTTGGATTCTATCCCATCATTGATGAGAGTCACATCATGGAGACTCCCAGTCTGTCAGGGACCTGGCAGGTTACTCTGGACCATGGGCTACACCCATAGAGGGGACACTTACACTTTAAAGTAGGATCCCCACATAACTGCTGCAGATTATTGGCTTATGTCCTTTAAGTATCCCTGAAACCTAACTTGCATTTCTCCTGCTGTAAATTTAGTTCGGTCCCTTGTTGGTAGGGTTTGGGTGAGACCATGTCCAGCCCTTCCTGCGCGCCATATAAGCCAAGAGCTCTGAACCTATCTATGCTAGGGTAGGGCTCTTGGCCACACTCCCTCTCTGTCCTAGGCCTCTGCCCTCTATGGGGTCCTCCACTTTCCGGTGCCCCTGACATTCCTCATTAGTAGGGGTCAGCCCACAAGGCCTGCCAAGCTGCATTCTCCACCCAGCCAGGTTCCCACCCAGGGAGGCTGGGGTTACTCTGGGTTGGGGGTGAGCTCCATTTCCGGATCCGTGGCCCACCCAGATGCAGCTGCAAAAGGCATTAAGCTTTTTTTTTTTGGAGAAAGAATGAGCTTGGGTTGATGATGATGACAGCTGGGGAGGTTCCTGAGCTTAGCCAGCCCCATCTTGCTTCCCCTCCTTGGCCCCTGCTTACCTTTGCTCCATTTCTAGGTCATTACTCATCTAGAGGTGGGAGGTGGGTCTCACCTTTGGCCCTTGACCTTGACCAGGCTTGTACCATCAGCTGGTCTACAACCACTCTTTATGGGAGCAGCCTGGGGGTTTAGTCCTGAGCTTGGTGCTGGCATTGGGTGAGGGTGGGGCCCAGGGCTTCAAGGGAGTATGAAAGAGGGTCTCTGCTCTGGAGGTCCCTGTTTTGGGACAGTGGGAGAGCAGTGCTTCTCAAGTCGCCACAATGTGATTCTGTCCCTGGCTCCGTCCCTCGACTCTGGATGAGTTGCTTCTGAGTCCCTTCCCTCACTGGCTCTCACCTATGAAGTGAAGGGCTGCAGGGGTGCAGGGCTAGAGGGTCTATGAGTCCACTTCCTTCCGTTCTTCTCTTGTCCCATGCTGCAGAACTTCACCTTGGATTGACCTTGCTTCCCTCCCTGCCCCGCCCCCACCTCTGGCAGTCGCTGGCAGGAAGTCCTGCTGATTAGGGCCCTAATCACCGGCTGAGACTCCCAGAAACAGCAGAGCTGGTTGAGTGAGAGATGCTGCCAAGCCGCCAGGCCACCGAGAAGGGGGCCGGCTTGGGGAGAAGCCTCCATTCAGGGACACCTCCCTGGGATGTTTGGCTGTGACTGGGGGCACTTGATGCCTGCCTGTAACTGATGGGGTAGAGGCGGGCTGGCCCCAGGGATCGGCTTGTTGGGTTTGGGCTGTGCCCCTGCACTCACTGTGGGGCTGTGAGGCAGTGACTGTGTCTGGCTGGGTACTGGGGACTCCTGATTGCTCACCTTAGAAGCCTTTTAGGACACCCACTCTGTGTCAGGCAAGGTACCAGGTGTGGAGCTGGAAAGGCCAGGTAGACACAGTCTAGCGGGAGACAAAGGGGAGTAGACAGTATTTCTGCAGAATGCACCTGGAATGTCAAGCAGGAAGCTGTTCACAGGAGCTGGAGGCATGAAGGCTTCAGAGAAGGGGCGCCATTGAGATGTGTTTTAAAGGTTAATAAAGTTTTGCGGTTGGTGGGTGGTGCAAAGACTTCTTCAGGACAGGGTGAGGCAGCGCAGAGGCGCAGTGATACACAAGTAAGGATGGATGAAATAATGGCTCCAGCCCTACGTTAGAGTTGGACAAGCTTGGGTCCAACTCTCCCAGTTTTGTTGCCTGTCACCTGTGGGACATGGATCTGAGGCTTAGTGTCTGTGCCTGTAAAATAGGGTTATATTCCAGTCTCATGGTGCTGTGGTGGGGACGAGACAAGGTGTTATTTGTGAAGTGCTCAGCTCAGTGCTGGTATAGAGCAAGTCCACAGTATATAGTGGTTTAACCACGGCCTGTGTGGAAAAGGGTGGCTTTGGGGAAAGCCTGGAGGTGTTGCTTGAGGCCTGGGGTTGGGGAATTTTTTGGGCTAGGTTAGAGAGAGAAACAGTGGAGGGTTTTATAGAAGAAACCTGACTTAGGAAGAGCATTTGCTCAGCTGGACAAAATTGGCTCTATTAGGCTGGGGACAGGCTAAAAGCCAGGACCTTGGTCCCTAGAGTCCTATGTTCAAATTCCTTAGTCCTGAGCCTGAGAAATCCTCTCTTAAGTCACTTCATCTCTTTGATCTCTCTCTGGGCTTCCTCCTCACGTGCTGTCTTCTTCTCCTCAATCAGCCACTGAACTCTCTTTCGTGGGATCTTTCACTTCAGGAGAGAGCCCTCCTTGGCAAGACTTCACACATGAGACTGGGATGGTGAGCACAGCAGGCAGGAGTGAGGGTAGACTGTAGGCAGCTCATATTTCTAAGACACCAAGAAGCTCCTTCCCATCTGACTAGGCACACAGTAGGTCTCACTGTTGAATGAATGAATGACTGAACAGGGGTGCACTGTGGCGTGGGGGTCAAGTTCATAGACTGTGTAGCTGTACTATCTGGGTTGGAATCCTGACCCCACCTTGCAGGCTATGTGACCATGGATGACTTACTGAACTGCTAGTTCTCACCTTGCTTGTCTGCAGATGTGGAAATAGAACTGGGTCTGGCATGCAGGCTGTGCTGTGCCACCCGAGGGTATCACTGTTGCTGTTGCTATCACTATTATGGGTGCAGGAGAGAGTGGGGCTGGGGCAGGGGCTTCTTGGCTTGAATGAGTGCAGCTTCCCAGAGAGGCAGGGAGAGCTCAGGAGATAGAGGTGGCTCCACTGGAGGCTGACAGTGGCTCAGGAGCTGCACAGGTGGCTGCCTCTGCTGTGACTGGCTGAGCTGCACTGAACTAACCATGAGAGTGGAGGCTGTGGCCAGGTCTAGATTCCCGGCTGGAGCCCTGGGAGAGCTGGGGTGAGGGGTCAGGGCCAGGGAAGGAGAGGTGAGTGAGAGGAGGCCACGACTCTCCCAAGTCCCCAGCTGGGACCCCAGGAATTTCTCTCCTCATCTCCTGCCAGAGGGCCGGGCCTTTCAGCTCCAGAGCCTCGGAGGTCCTGGGGTCCATCTCTCTGCCTCCTGGGGTCCATCTCTCTCTCTGTTCTGAGGCTGTGGCCAAGAGCCTGATGCCCCTTCCCTGTTGGAAAGTGATTACTTCCCAGGAACTGTTGCCAGGCTGCACCTCCTCTCTCCCCTCCTCATTCTTGCCATCAGACCTCCCATTTCCAGTGTTTTGGGACAAGCACCTGGTTTGCAAGAGGAGGGAATGGTAGTCAACCTGGGGGGCCTGCCCTACATTTGGGCAGAGGGAGAAGTCTGTGTAGTGCAGTGGAAGGACCCATGGCAAGGGAGTCAGTCGGGGGAGTCCATCCCCCTCTGGCAGTGAGTGACTTTAGGCAAATTGCTTCCCGTTTCTGGGCTTTAAGTCTTTCCAGTAGTGGTGAAACTCTGCAAGTCTATGGAAGTGCCTACTCTTATAGCCCTTGGAAGAGTCATCCAGCATGGTGGTGGGGGACCGTAGGCTCTTCAGGCATCTGCTGGGATTGCGGCTGAGATTCTGGAAAGGTCCCTCTGGCACTGGGACTGGAGCATTCTTTGTCCATTGACCAGTGTTCCAGGCAGCTTGGTTTCTTGGAACAGAGCACAGGGAACAGCTGTCAGGGGTGAGCCAGCCAGAATCCCCCATGTCTGTCTCAGTGACTCAGGTGGGGACATGCTAGCAAGACTGGAGCTAGTGAAGTGAGGGAGGGCCCAGGCAGATCTGCTGGCTCCCCTTGGTTACTCCAGGGAACATAGTGGGAGGAAGTCATGTGCTTAAGGGGCTGGGTGCAGAGGCAAAGTGAGTAACAGTTGTGAGTAATGGCTCAGTGTCTCTGCGGGGTAGGTGGCTCCTAGACTGTGCACAGTTGTCTGGGGCTCCGGAAATGCTCCCTGGAGGTCCATCCACTGAGTCACAACAGCCTGAGATCCCCCATCCCTATCCTGTCTAGGAGCTGGGGGGTCCTGGCCTTGCAGGGGCCCCTTGGCCTCTCTGCATGCCTCTGCAGCTGCCTGGCCCCATCTCAGCTTTCACATCCCTTGGACCCATCACTGCTTTGCCTCATCCTCCAGCATCCAGGCGACTTGGTATGCCTGAAGGAGTGTAGAATTTGCAGTCTGGCTCTCCTGGGTTTGAGTCTCAGCTCAACAACTCAGAGCCATGTGAGTTTGGGCAATTTGCTTCTCCTCTCTGACTTTCAGGAGCCTAATATGGAAAAAGGGGGTGTTGCTTCTTGTACCTAGTGTTGAAAGGATTAAATGGGATGTGTCTCAAGGGCATGTATGTTATGTGAGTTCATAAACTTTGTTTTGCCCCTCCTCACCACCTCCACCCCTAAAACTCCTGCTTTCTATCCCATAATATTCAGGTGGTTCATTCTCCTCTTCACTCCACTCCATCATTTGTACACCTGCCCCTCCGTTTCTGACACTTCCTACCTGGCTTTCACCAACATGCCTTCTCCCTTCCTGCTGTCCTGGGAGGCTAAGCAGGGAGTGGGGCAGGCATTCCAAGGGGAATTAGCCCTTGCCCAGGCTGCAGGGGAGCTGTCCCTGTACCTCCACGTTTGCTCCCCTCCCCCATACTTTTCCCCATCGGGCATCCTGCGTTCAGTCGTGCTCCAGGCCATACAGACTGCCCCTGTCCATGGGTGTGTGGGTGTCCTGGTGCTGGTGTCTTTCTGTCTGAGCTGCTCCACTTTGGGTGGGGCCGGAGCATCAGGGAGTGACTTTGCATGTGGATCTGGCAGTGGAATGGAGTGTGTGCTGTGTGTGCCTCGGGGTGTTCTGAGCTGTATGTATACTTGGTTGCAGTGTCTGGGTCACTGAGTCTCTATCTGATGTGAGCTTTCCTTTATGCTCACTTGAAATCTGCTAGAGAAAGCCAGATCTAAAGTTGCCCTTCCCTTTGCCCTCCCCCGTTCCTCTCCAGACCTGGTTTGAGATGCGTGCATCTCTGAGGTCTGCCAGGGAACAAGGAAACATTGCAGGGGGGTGGATATGCGTCAGATGGAGCCGAACAATGCCGGTGACAGCCAGGCCTCCTCTGGCCTTCAGTGCTGGCGTCGTGTCAAGTCTCTGCTGCCAGCTAATTGGGGGTGCGAAGGGGCTTCCTGTGACGTGGTCACAGATGGATTCCAAGGAGCAACAGGGAGCTGGGCTGCCCTGCCTTCGGACCTCCTGCTTCCGGGGGCTGCTGGTGCAGCCTCGTCTGTCAGAGCAGATGGGGTTCCAGGACTCCAGCTTCTGACATGTGCTAATTGTGCAGAACAATATGTTAACTCTTGCCGCTGCCATCTATGGCTAGGAGTTTTCCACATGAGTGAATTTCGAGATAACTGAAGTTTAAGCCATGGAAGAATTGGAAACTCAGAAAAAGGGGGCATTTAAAAAAATTTCCAATTAATATGAGGGTACAAATGATTAGGTTATAATGTTTGCATTTGTTAGGTAAGGTCCCTGTTGTAGTTGTGTCCCACACCCAGGAGGTGTGCCATATACCCTTACATTGTGTCCATTAGATGAGAGCACACCGATCCTCTGTCCCCTCTCAGAGGGCATGTTTTTTGATGGGAATTGGTCACCTTGTATAGTGTCCCAAGCTTTCTTTGACTTATAGTAGATGGGATCTAAAAGCCACTTCCTTTCTCTCCTGTTGTTTCTCAGTTTCTTCTTCCATAAAATGGGGATAAGAATAGAGCCCACTTCACTGGGTTGAGGTGAGGATTAAGTGAGTTGAGATGTATGAATTGAGCCATGGTAAACAGTGTACACTTTACAGCATGATGAAGCACAGAGAGGTGCTATGATTGCCTCTGGGCTGAAATGGAAGGAAACTAATTGTTATCAAGCATGCTCTGTGTTCTGGACATTTTTACTGATGCCATGTCAGACAATTTTATTTAGTACTCCCAACCATTCTCGAAGTAGGTCTCCTTACCCCCATTTTACAGATGAGGAAACTGAGACTTGGGAGGTTAAATAAGGTCTCAATAACTGGTCTGTGGCAAAACTGGCATTTGAGCCCATACCTGACTCTCCATCTAGTGCTTTTTCTATTCCTTCTCCTGTCCTTAGTTGGAATTCATGACCTCTTGGTGTGTTCAGGAATTTGGAAATGAGGAGCTGTAAACAGAAGGTGATAGGTTTTATAGAACTGGATCTGCTCCCAGCTACCAGGTTTTGGTGTAGTGCAAAGCTGTCTGGAGTCAGTGGTGAGATAGAATGACCTTGTAGGGGCTCAGAGAGCATAAAGGCTATAGATAGGCTTTGAGGATATGGAATTTTCTCCTGTTTTCTGTCCACTTTGTTTCTTCTCTTAGTAAGCCTAAAATTCTTAAAAAGAGGCAGAAAGACATCGCGAAGGACTTCCTGATTATTAGCCACATAGGGCAATGACATGGGCAGCTTAGGGAGCCTGAAGAATCAATACAAATCTTAGGTATTTCTTCAAATGTAAGATGTCTTTTCTTTACATATTAGTGTTTCTGAAATTGGAAGGCACCTATGATTGAGATGTGTTCAATTCAGGTTGCATTTTCCCTCTCAAAAGCTGTTACCCAATTGACTGTGCCCCGTGCAATTGATAGCATCCTTGAAATTAGGAAACAGGGCAGTAGACACCTGCAGTTCGCCAAGAACCATGCAGGTGTGGAAAGGAGTGAGGTCCATAAGCTGTTGTCCTGGCTGAGAAGCAGACAGTGGGTGGCCTAGTTTAAGAAGGCAAGGAGCTGGTGTCTGTGCGGACCTGTGATATCTAGGGTGGGGGGGTTCTTTCATGTCTGTATGGGTTTGAGTGTGACCCCACTCCCAGAATTCTTCATCTCAGGCCTGGCTCAGGCTCCCTCCTGCCCTCAGCCAACTCTCAAATGTCCCAGTGGCTGGCACTGTTCTCAGCAGTTCCTGAGACCTTTGGCTCCTTGGGTTTTCCAATTGCTCTTAGATTATTTTCCCATGCATCCTTCCTGTGTTACTGTTCTAACACAGCTTAGGGTCCAAGACTTTTGTCCCTTAAAGTTCTCATCTAGGGACAGAAACCCTGGGTGGGAAGTGCGGGGTGGGGTGAGCAGCTTCTCTCTGGGTGTAATTTCTGGAAAAACAGATGGGACTTGAATCCCAGTGAAATCATAGCCCTCTTCATGCCTCCATGATAGCAGTTGCTGGGCTGTTTTATAATTCTCTGTTTACATGCCTGTCTCCTCCACTGGGCCACAAATTTCCCTCCAGGGGAGGGGCCATTCTCATGCCTCTCTGTCTTCTGAGGAGGTGGGAGCCTGGCTTTCAGGGGGGCTCAGTCTGCAATGCTCGGTAATGCATGGTCTTTCTTCCCATGCCTGTCACCTCCTCCTGCCCCTTCCTGGTTCCACCAGAACCTTGACCACAGACCACAGCCCTTTCTTTGACCAGCTTCTTCTAGGAACTTCCTAGAAGCTCTGTTTTCTGTGCCATAGGGCTTGTCACCCAGCCCCCTGCTTTTAGAACAAGCAGCCCTTCTCCAGGCCGAGGAGAAGGGGTGGGGTTTTCCTGCTCTTTGGATCTCAGGAGAAGGCAACATTCCAAACTACCTGCTTGTTGGCTCCTCTTACAGAATGGTGGCTGTCATCCAGGCCACGACTCAGCAGCATCAGACTACCCACTCCCCTGCTCTTCCTCCTTCCTCTCTGCCTGGCTCAGAGCCTCTTCCCACTGCAGTGGAAGCTGCCTCTTCCAGGTTAGACTCCTGGGCTGCAACTGTGCCTTCTCATTGACTGTGGGGGCATTGGCCACAAGCTCAGCATGGCATGAGTTGTCCTCTGACCTGCTTTCTCCATTTGACCATGTGTGCCCTGGGCCTATTCTCTTGTTCTCCTTCCCCTGGCATCTTCCCTCCCTACCCACCTCCTTCACGGAGGTGAAGCCCTTTCTATGGTCCTTACCTGGGCAAGCTGGTGTGGCCCTGAGCAAGGCCAAGGCTTTGGACACTGTTAGGAACTTGGTTCTATTTGCATTATTTACTATTTGTGTGACCTTAGGCTGAGAATGTGACCTCTTGGTGTCTCATTTCCTCATCTGTAAAATGGGCCGATAGCTCCTAGCTCAATGTGTACAGTATTGAATGAAAGTGCACCTGAAGGTGGTTTTCTCTGGCTGCAGCAAGGACTTTGAGGTAGAGAGGTGAGAAATGGGCCTGGAGAGGGAGACACAGCTGGGTCCCCAGGGACCATGATAGCCATATTAGGGTATTTGGACTTTATCCCGTGGAGCTGGAAGCCATGCCAGCCCTATGGGCAGAGGGAGACACTGCTGGATGTGAATTTTGGAAATAACTCTTCAGCTACAAGCAGAGAATAGGGTGGAGGGGGCAAGACCAAGGGCAAGGAGACCTGTGTTGGGAGGCTGTTGAATCATCTCTGATTTGGGGGACTGGGGTGGGGTGATGTGTGTCTGGGGGAGGTATTTAGGAGGAGGGGTTTTCCAGGCTTGGCTAGAGGGAAAGGAAGGAAAGTAAATGGGGATGCCCAAGTTTCTGGCTTGAATAACATTGGGTGTGGGGGTGGGGAGTTGGGTCAGGGAGGGTAAAGAGGGTAGGAGGGTGAGGGAAGGGGTTTGTAGGGGGTGGGGGTTGTGCATGCTGCACAGAGGCCCAGGAGGTGGCCAAGTGGGGCAGGACCATGTATATTGGCCCAAGCATGCCCTCCAGCCCACCTTGTCTTCTGGCTACTGCACCCCCCTCTTGCACCCCTGGCTTGCTCTCATGTGCTCCCAGGCACACAGTAGTGTTGGAAGCAGGTTTGCTTCTGACCCTCCTCTCACCAGCCTTTGCTCCTGACCAGCCTGGCCTCAGGAGCAGTCTCACTTCTCCCAGCCTTACCAACTTCAGGTATGGGTGAGTGTGGCCCCTGAGCTGGGCCCGTCAGCTCTTAGCTTGGGCTCCCCAGAGACAGATCTGCAGACAGGATTCTCGGCACTCAGCTGAGCAGCCAGGGTGCACCCATCTGGGTGCCTTGTGCTGTTTGCTGGGGTGGCTCTGAAGGGGATCACCTTCACTGGTGGTAGGCCCATTGGTTCCTCCCCCTGCTGCTATCAGGACCTTCTGAACCCCACAAGAGGAGCCTCCCCATCCAGAGAGCCCATCTTAAGGGTATTGTGGGACCTGGTGCCCAGCAGGGTGGCCAGTGAGTGGGCATACAAGAGGATCCTGAGACAAGAGGTAGAACCAGGTGGAAGCATAAGGGTGCTCAAGCTTTGGGACAGGTGGGTTGACTCAGTGGTCTAAGAGGAGAGTGGCCTAGGAAGCTTTGGGGGAGTGTGCGGGTGCTGGGGCCTTCAGGACACTGCCCCGGGTCAGTCCTTTGGCGCTCCCCTGTGTTCGGTCTGTCCTATATCCTGAGCTTCAGCTTGTGCTGGGTTTGGGGAAAGGCTAGGTCCCCACCTCTCCCCATCAGCCCCCTGGCTCTGGAGGGGGACTCAGGGCTGAGACATGTGCCCCCTGGCTCGAGGTGTCGCTGGGAACAGGCCCTTTCTTGCCTCCAGGAACTCGATGCACTTCCTTTCGTGGTCCTAGCAGAGCTCTATATAAGGGAAGGAAACAGCCCAACCGGCCGGGGAGCCTGGAGAGGCTGGACAGGCCCTGATGAGGATGAGTGGGTGGGGAGGACATAGACCTGGGGAGGGGATGGAGCCAAGGCAGAAGCCACATCACCCTCAGGACCCCTCCTGCCCAGCCTGGGAGGCTGGTGTCTTCAGCCATGCTGGGGCAGGCTTCGTCCTCATGCCCTCCCCACCTCAAGCGGTGGCCCCCTGTCTGTTGAGTGACCTCAGGTCCTGAGGATCCTGCCTCCCACCTGGTTTCCAGGCCAGCTGCTCTCCATTTGGCGGGGCCTCCCAGTCTGCCATTACCCAGCTCGCAGGGGCTGTCTGTGGCCTTCCTGACAGTGGACTCGCTATGTGAATCTGAGGTGCTGGGCTCTCCACAGGTGAGAGATCGCACGGCTATTTCCTCAGTCCTGAGCTGGACCCTTCTGGGATTAGCAGCTGGATTTTTTCTCACCTCTCTGGTGTCACTTCAGTGACCAGGGCTCAGAAGCTGGCTACTTTCTGGCTCCAGGCTCCTTGGCAGGGCCCAGAGGGTAAACAGCAGGCAGAGTGTGGAGGGGATGGATATGTTCTGGGAGTGGGGAGTGGGGCCCGCCCATGCTCTGGGTCAGGGAGAGGAGCAGGGGCTGGGAGTGTGTTCTGGGCAGAAAGGTGTTTGTTGGGGTGGAATGAGGGCCCTTCAGTTTCAGAGTGCCTGGTGCCTCTCTTCTCCCCTGCTTCCTTCTCCCCCCGGTTGTTATTAGTGTCACTAACCTCTGTTTGCCTTAAGCACCCCAGCCTTCACCTACCGCTGGACCCTGCTCTAGGACCTCTTTCTCTGGACCATAGCTTCAGCCTGGTCCCTCTCCCACAGGAACCTTCATTGGCTCCTTAGCTCCAGCAGCTAAAAGTCTTAACTCCTTTGTTGGGCATTTGAAGTTGCCCACAGTCAAACCTGGAAAGAGGTTGTGGCCAGTCTTCTTCCTTTCATCCCTGTCAATGCCCCTTCAGTTCCCCCCTCCCTTCCTCCACCCATTCTGTGTCTCAGCCAAAGGGGACATCTAGTGGTTATTCCATTGTGCCAGCGTCCCCACCTTCATGCCTCATTCATGTGTCATTGGTACCTGAAATGCCCTTTTCCTCATCTCTACCTTTCAGAACTTACCCACTAACCTGGTGAGCAGAAGGCTCTGAGCAGGGTCCTGGGACATCTCAATGGAAATGCCCAATGTGCTTTCCGTCGTCGGGGGATTTACAGGGCGGGTGGGTGAGACTCAAGACAAAGTAGACAAAAGAAGGCGATGCCTCCTCTGTGCCTGGCTCAGGTGCCCATGCTCCGTGGAGCCTGCCTGCGACTCCTGAGCTATCTCTGCTCCCATAGTCCCTGTACTGTTTCTACGACACAGGCCTTGTCCTACCATGAAGGCAGCGTGACAGGTGGGGAAAGGCAGGTGTTTGAGTCCAGGTGACAGTCCTGGCACTGTCACTTGGCAACTATTAATATGCCTTCTGAGGTCTGACAGGATTGTTTCGGGGACTGCCTGGGGCCCTGGAAGATGGGAGTACTGTGACTACCCTGTGGGGTGGCCGTGAAGAGTGAAGTGGTAGTATGCACAGGGGCTTAGAATAGTGCCTGGGTGCAGAGATTTTAGCAACTACCTGGACTGCATCTGCCACGACAACTGCTGCTGGCTGGTTGACTTGGAGCAAGTTGCTTATCTTCTCTGAGCCTATTTACTTCAAAAACTTGTCAGTGAGATTAAGTCAGATAATAGACATAAATCTTCAGCTCAGTGACATGTAGTAGGTGCTGTACAAACCCCAGTTTGCTTCCTTTCTGTGTATCTTTGGTGTTATTCGAGGTGGGTGCCTGGATGAGGTAGGACTATCAGCAATAGCTTCTCCAGTGCGCTAGAGAAGCTAGCAACCCAAGTGTCCATAGATGGCTGAATGCATAAACAAAATGGGATGTAATCCATACAGTGGGGTAGTAGTCAGCCTTAAACAGAAAGGAGATTCTGATACATTCTACAACATGCATGAATCTTGAAAGCTTTATGCTAAGTGTTTTAGTCTGCCAGAACTGCCACAACAAAACACACACGGTGGCTTAAGCAACAGAAGTTTCCCTCCCTCCATCCCTCCCTCCCTTCCTTCCTTCCCTCCTTCTTTCCTTCCTTCCTTTTCTTCTTTGGAGACAGAGTCTCACTTTGCCACCTCTTGGGAGAGTGTGGTGGCGTCATAGCTCACAGTAACCTCAAACTCCTAGGCTGAAGCAATTCTCTTGCCTCAGCCTCCCAAGTAGCTGGTGATCACCACAATGCCCAGGTATTTTTTAGAGGCAGGGTCTCGCTCTTGCTTAGGCTGGTCTCAAACTCATGAGCTCGGGCAGTCCACCTGCCTTGGCCTCCCAGAGTGCTAGGATTATAGGCGTGAGCCACTGCACTTGGCCTAGAAATTTGTTTTCCTATAGTTCTGGAGGCTGGAAGATCTAGTTGTCAGCAGGGTTAGTGTCTTCTGAGACCTCTGCTTGGCTTGTAGATGGCTGATGCGTCCTTGTATCTTCACATGGTCTTCCCTATGTACATTTCTGTGCCCTACTTTCCTCTTCTTTTTATAAGGGCCCCAGTCAGACTGGATTAAGGCCCACCTTAATGACCCTATTTTAACACAATGATCTCCTTAAAGACCCTATCTCCAAATACAATCACTGTCTGAGGTAGGCAGGGATTAGGGCTTCAACATATGAATTTGGGGGTGGGGAAAACATAAGTCAGCCCATAACACTAAGTGAGGTAAGGCAGACACAAAAAAACCTAAATATTGTGTGATTCTTCTTAGACAAGTTATCTAGAATAGAGAAACTCATAGAGATAGAAAATAGATTAGCAGTTCCCAAGGGTTGAGAAGGGGAAATGGAATATTATTATTTAATGGGTGTGGGGTTTGTTTGGGATGATGAAAAAGTTCTAGAAATGGATAGTGGTGATAAATATTGTGAATATATCCATGGAGCCTGCCTGTGACTCCTGTGTTACACAATATACTTAATGCCACTGAATACACTGAGAAATGGTTAAAATGGTAAATTTTATGTTATGTACATTTTACCACAACTAAAAATAGGGACTAGCAAGAAGTAAGAAAAAAACCCCACAACTTTCCTGCTCAGCCTCATACAAAATGCTGCTGGATTCATGGTCTCATGTGGCTCTTGTTTTATTTGGAGTGTGGCTGTCCTGTCCGGCCCCACAGACCAGGTGGGCATGGTTGTGGGTGCTTCTCTGGAGGGCTGGGAAGTTTAGGAGTTTGGGATTTTATGTAACTAAGGCTGAGACATAAGGTCCTTCTTGGGGCCTTGGGGATGGGAGCGTTACCCAGTTGGTGTCCAGGTCCTATCACTTGCAGCATAGAGAGGTGACAGTGGCAGTCATTGCCTGAATTTGCTCTTGTTCTGCAAAGAGCTGTGCCAGAGCCCCAGACCAAGACTCCACCTGCCTTTTCCCTTTCCCATGGGAGTCGATCATAATCCCAGAAGATACCATCCTGAATGCCATAGTCCCGAATATTGAAATCCTGAAAGGTCGACATTCAGAAAATATAATTCTGGAAAAAATAATAAAACATTTCTTTAAAAGATATTTATTTATGTTTTTTGGGGCGGCGCCTGTGGCTCAGTGAGTAGGGCGCTGGCCCCATATGCCGAGGGTGGCAGGTTCAAGCCCAGCCCTGGCCAAACTGCAACAAAAAAATAGCCGGGCGTTGTGGCTGGCGCCTGTAGTCCCCGCTACTCGGGAGGCTGAGGCAGGAGAATCACTTAAGCCCGGGAGTTGGAGGTTGCTGTGAGCTGTGTGATGCCACGGCACTCTACCGAGGGCCATAAAGTGAGACTCTGTCTCTAAGAAAAAAAAAAAAAAAAGATATTTATTTATGTTTTTTAAAGGAGATTTATTTTTAGAAACACAGAAAGACATGACAAAGGACTCATAAGCCACTTTACACAATAAAATAGGCGTCATAACACGTGTTTGCAATGATAAACATTCAGATGTACTAACAAAGTCACTCAGGTATAAAAGCTATGAGCAGATGCACCATATTAGTAAAGAAATAGGCTGAAAAGGGAAGTACATGTCTAAGCTCCTATCACTGTGGTTGGTAATGTGTGTATCAGCTTTATAACTGCAGTCATCTGAAGTACTGTGACGGGCAACCTAAGTCTTTTGATGAGATTGATCAAAAACCACGATGGGTGACCACCATGACAGCAGAGCACCAATCACCCAAAGAGCCACGACCTTAAGAAATTTTATCATTCACAAATGAAGAGATTGTGACCTAAACCCCTTCCCAGCTTATGGACCCACGGCAAGAGTCATGGCCTCTGTGAACTTTCATTTCTTCATCTGTGAAATGGGAGTGATTTGCTGACTTTGCAGATGGAGAGAGTCTCAGAAAGACCAGCATCTGACAGGATTAGCCCCAATGGTGGTGATTTTTATCCTAAGTGGCTAGAAGTGTCTTCCTTCCTCCGGCCTTGAGTCACTTTCACTCTTTCAGCAGATATTTAGTGTGCACCTACTGTGTGCTGGCTCTGTGTTGGGACTAGTGTGGTGAACAAGACATGCCTCCCAAGACACTTCTTTCGTAGAAGGGGAAATGGATTACAGACAAAGAAGCACACATGTATAATTGCAAATTGTAATTAGGTGTGTGAGGGCTGTGACGGAAGAGATAGGGGTAAAGGAGAGAGAAGTGTGCGCGTGTGTGTATGTGTATGTGTGTGCATGTGTGTGTGCGCATGTGTGCATGCTATAGTCTAAGGGAATCAGGCCTCTCTGGGGTGGTGGGGTTTCAGACAGAGCCAGAAGGACAGGAGGAACACAGCTATGCAGACAGCTAGAAGAAGAGCCTTCCAGGCAGAGGGAACAGCCTGTACACAGGCTCTGAGGAAGAACAGAGTAGGGGGTTGGAAGGATTGAGAGGAACCCACCCCTTGTGTGTGACATTGGGTCCTGGATAGGGGGGTTGGGCACAGAGTAAAGGTTGAGAGGAGGCAGGGGCCAGGTCTCACGGGGAGCTCCCTGCCTGGGCTGCCTGCTGTCTCGCACTTGTAGCCTCATTCTGGGGAGTCTGTACAGTGTGCCCTGTTGTTTGCATTGTGCCCAGGGACCTTTGATGTTGAGAAAATACTGGTGGGTGTGTGAGGTGCTGGTAAATGCCAGGCCTTGGCTTTGGTCTGGGTGGCTGACACTGTCACCTCCCAAGTCTCTGCCTCACAGGCTCCAGAGCCAGACTGCTATGCTGCAGTGCTGGGCAAATCCTTAAAATTTCTGTGCCTTAGTTTCTTCATCGGCAAAATGGGTTTACTGGCACCCAATGAGTGTGAGCAAAGAGCTTGGGACAGTAACTGAGCTTTGGTTAGTAACACCTGAGCAAAGGGCTAGGTCCAGACGTGCAGCGTCCCCCTCCACGGGTACTCCTCTACCATCGCTGTTGTTAATGGCTCCATGGAAGTTACATTGATAGGAGTGTCAGCATAGCACAGAGGGCAAGGGAACATCTCCAGAGCCAGGCTCTGGGTTTGTATCCTGCCTTCTGTTGGCCAATTTATTAACCTCTGTGTGCCTCAGTCTCCTCATCTGCAAAATGGGGACAATAATAATACTCAGTTTTACGAGAATTAAATGAGTTAAGTTTTGCAAAATTGCTAAGAACAAGGCCTGGCTCGGAGCGAGTGTGACGGGAGTATTTGGGGCTGTAGCATCTATGATTATTACATTGTTCAGAGTGAGAAGCTTGAGCATAAGGCCCTCTCATTCCCCAGTGTCCAGATGGGTCCTTGAGGTATGCTGGAGAGGAGGGTCTGCCTAATGCTGCCATTCTGGGCTCGAGCCTTGGAATCCTGCACTACAACCCTTGGGAGATGAACCGATGGCAGGGCTGGCACCAAGAGCCTCTGCAGACCCTCCAGAGTCTGCCCCTCTGGAGAGGGAAGCATCCTTATTTGGGTGCCTCAGGGACAATGGGGGTGGTCTCTGTGGACACCAAGACTGTGGGGTCATAGCGCACAGGCCATGGGGTGGCAGGGGGACCTGGCTCTCCCTGGCACATTCCGGGCTCCTGAGAGGGTGGCCAGGGGCCAGGGTGCCGGAGGGAAGGAGGCAGCCTTTTAAGGAAACATTTCTCTGCTTAAAAAAAAAGAGACAAGAAACATTGAAACACACCACAAAGTTAGTGGGCTGGCCGGCTGGCGGGCCTGGAATGCACAGCTGTGGGTGGAGGGGGCAGAGGCCATGGGGGGTAGCAAGTTGGGTCCCAGGAGGAGCACTTGGGTCCCAGGCCCTTGGGCTGGAGCATGGCAGCTCTACCGCAGATCCAGGTTCTTAGCGGGGTGATTCTGCCTCAGGGGGCTGGGAAAGGCACCCTTATCATCTCACCTGGTCCTCGCCACTGCCTTAGGCTGGGTCTGGGAGAGAGATGCTGCCATTTGTCTCAGAGAACACCTGTCTCTTCTGCTGCTGCCTTGCTCCTGGCCTCCTGTAACAGAGGGGACCAATGGTGGGGGCTTGGCCCTGCATTCAGGTTCCCTGCCCAGCCTCAGCTCCAGCTCAGAAGAAACAATCACTGCAAATGCGCTGTCCCGGGGAGTGTACTTACTCCCTGCCAGAGCCTGAGGGTCCCATGGTGATGGAGTGAGTTGGGAGAGGTCACCTTGGGGATCTGGCCTGTGACATGGAACATTATAGTCCCCAGAGTGGGTTTTGGGGCTGGTCTGGGAAGGAACAGCAGTATCACTTGTGGCTGAGACCTTGTCTGGTGTGCAGGGCAGGCAGGGAGCCCTGAAAGCTACAGTCAGCTTTGGGTACTGACTTCCCTTTTTCTCCCTGGCTGTTCCCTTAGCACCTCCACCTACCCCTGGGCCCTATCCCTGGATTTCTGGCAGTAATTGCCCCTAAGTTTTCTTATTGTCCTGAGAGTGGGGTCCTGAGTGATAAGGTCCCCTTTACATCTTGACTTGGAATCAGACTGCCTGGATTCAAATCCCAGCCACTTACCAGCTGTGTGGCCTTCGGCAAGTTGTCTAACCTCTCTGGGCCCCATGCACCTCAGCTGGGGATATAACAGTAGTACCCACCTTACTGAGTTGTTGATAGGATTAAATGAGTTACCATAGGTAAAGCATTTATAATAGTATCTGCCATAGAGCACATATTCGATAAGTGGTGCATAGGGTTGTTGATGGCCCTTTTGGTCCCATATGGTTCTCCCAGCAGCCCTGGAATTCTGTTGACTAAAGGGTGATAAATGAAGGCTGAGACTACTTGGGCCTCTTTGTTGGAGAATGAGTTGGGCTGGGGGCCTGTGTCATGAATGGGTCTAGAGCCCAGAGCTGCTAACTGCCAGCCACCTCACCCCAGATCATGGGCCCCAGTGTCATGGTCTGGGCTGGGGTGTCAAACCTGGGGATTCCTTGGGCTGGTGGGAGGATACCACAAGCAAGAGGAAGGCAGACTCGGCCAGGCTACTTGGTCTTGTGCCATCACCACTCCACAGGGCTGCCCACTGTTGGGCGTCCCCCCTTTGGCTGTCCATGGCTTGTGCCCAGACACCCTCATGCCTGAGGGAGAGCCTCCCCCTCTGTGCCCTGTGTGGGCCCCTTGCCTGATGTTCAGGTCAGGAACTGGAGCCAAGGTTGAGGATTGAGCTCCAAGAAAAACGTGTCCCGGCTAGAAAAAGGAGCACATTGAGTCTGATAAATGCCCCTGCTAATTGTCAGGGTAATGGCTCGGCTGCCTGGCCTGGCCAGGGGAATGTTATCTCAGGGAGGGGAGCGAGCAGTCAGTCCTCCCTCCCTTCCTCTCCTCTCCTCTCTCCCTCTTCCCCACCCCTGTCTGGAGGCCCAAGTTGCCATCTTCTCCAGGGCAGAGAGGGAGATGAAGGCAGCAGTTCACCCATAGTGGGATGGTTTGGTACTCTGCCCCCCAAGGCCTTTCTCATTCATTAGCAACAGTGATAGCTTTCTTTGGAAAAGCTGGCAGGGGCCCTTCACTGCCTGTCTCCCGCTGCTGTGGGAAACTTGGCCAGGGCTGCAAGGAGCCTTCCGCAGCTCCGACCTTTGGGTGAGATCCCTTGGTGATGGGGAGAATGGAGGAGGTGAATTTCCCTTTTCTAGAGGTCTTCATCTCAGCTTTTAAAAATGCAAACCAAACTTTACCACATTGTAGAGAATTCAGAAAATAGGGCAAAGAATGAAAATTCTTCTTACTTCCTTACCTATCTGGTGTTAATTCCTGCTGTCTGACCTCCAGCATCCCGTATCTGCATAGTGTGCACAGGATTGTGGTTGTGCCACACATTTCACTCCTGGGTTCTATGCCCCCCACCCCAGGTGTTGTCACCTAAGCATGTGCCCCTGTTGCCACGAGTCTTCTGAGGAACGTGCTAACTGGACAATCTCAGTTGGGTGAGGGAAGGGGTGGGGGGCAGGGGATGACCTTGAGAAGAGACCTCACCTGTCTTTTCTCTGCTTCTCCCACAGGTGGCTGCCCCCTGCGTTCCTCCATCCAACCATGAGCTGGTGGTGAGTGACGGCCCTTCTTTACCCCCGCTGGCCAGCCCCCCTTTGCAGATCCCCACTGGAGCTTTCTTTAGATGGAGTATGTTGTTGGGCAATGAGGTGGGAGGAGGAGGGTCGACCTCCGTAGGCTGAAGCTGGACTGGGAGGAAATGAGTCATGAGGCCCCTTCTGATGAGATGCAGGGCCTGCTATTTCCAACCTTGAGACTCGAGTCCTTGGAAAAACCCATAAAAGGGCATCTCGTGTGTCTCTAGGTCTGGCCAGGTGCCTGTTGTCCCAGGGCTCAGAGGACTAGGGGCTGCTGTGGTATCTCCTTCTGCCTACTGGGTCCTGGGTCAGGTGCCCTCCAGCAAGGGACGGGGGTGGGTGGCATGACCCAGAGTCCACCCACCTGGGTGGTTTCTCACATCCAGGTGGCCTCTGTTCAGGGTCAGCTCCTTGGCTTTACTATGCTTTTCTGGTCTCTTCATTTCCCCTCCATTAGGCTTCCAGAATAGTCTGGAGGGGGTCATAGAATAGTCTGTGACCTGTGGGCTGTGGAGGGGCCCTGGCTAGTTTGGGGTATTGGGTGCTCTTCCTCCCTGCCCCTTGCCACCTCTCATCTTGTCACCTCTCATCTCTCCTCCCTCCTGCACTGCTGGAGGTGGCAGGGTTCTGGGGGCTGTGGAGGAAGGGGCTGGATGTATGTGTATGTGTGGGTGCGTGGTGCATGTGCACGGGCCTGGGGGATGTGCTGTGGAGGGGGCACCATATAGGCATGGTGGGATGGTTTGGTGGCAAGTGCTTGGGATGGTGCTGGTATAGGTGGGGCTGGGGGGCAGGGCTCTCCCGGGGCCTAGGCACTGGTGGGTGTGCACACACCTGTGTGGCCCCTTGCTCAATCATGCCACCTACCTCAATTTGCTCCAGCACCTATGTGCCCCATGACAATTGGTCAGTCCCACACTCTTTCAGGTCCTCAGTTTCCCTTTCTGTCAAAGAGAAGGGCTGGATTAGATGCTCCAAAGTTCCTCTCAGTGCTCATAAACTTCCCCTGTCCCTCCGTCCCCATTCAGCATGGTGGTGGAATGAAATACAGCACGGAGAACTCCGGGCTCTTGGTGTCACTGCTCTCTGCACTGGCCTAAGCCCTGCTGGGCTGTTTACCATCTTTGCAGTGGCTCCTCTGTCCCTGGTCTCACCAGGGTCAGACCCTCCTGGCCCTCCGTGCTGCCCAGCTGTACTGCTCCAGCTGTGGAGTGTCATTCGCTCAAAACACAGTCAAGGGTCGTCTGACAACAGTGGGGGTGGAGAGTGGGGTGTTGTGGGGAATGGGGCCAGAGTGCAGCCTGGCTTGGACCTGCCAGTGAGGGATTGCTCTTGGATTGCAGAGGGACAGCAGGGGCACCAGAGGAGGGAGGCGGGGTGAGCATATCTCTCTCATCATCCCAGCTGAACTAGCACCTTGTGGCTGGGAACAGAATGTCCTTGGCTGCTTTGGGAGGCTGGGGGCCTAGTGTTTAGGGACCACCAGGCAGAAGCCAGATGTCTGGCTGCTGGGAGTCTTATGAGCTTTGTTTACATGAGGAGGGGCAGAGGTTGGAACAAAAGGGAATAGGTTGGCATTCCAGCTGGAGGGGCTGCAGATAAAATTCTGAAGGACTCTTGCCTGAGTGAGGTGGTAGAATCTTTTAGTCTCTATGGTGTGTCCCATTTTGGGGAAGGTGAGCCAGCCACATGGTTGGGAAGGGGTGGTGCCACCTGACTGAGCTCCCAGAGGCTCCCCTACCTGAGTCAGAACCCATCCCCCTGCACTAGAGAGCAGGAGTCAAGGCTGCCACCCTCTGGGTCTGACTTTGCATTCTCTGGATTCCCTGGGTGTGTGGCCTTGAACATGTGGCTTAACCTCCCTGGACTGCACAGTCTCTTCTTCAGAATGGGAGGTAGAATTAGTACCTAGCCCATAAGGTTGTCCAAAGAAAAAAATGAACAAATCCATTTAATTAACCTGTTTTCAAAACCCTTCAATGCCTGTTCACCTTGAAGCAAAAGCCCAGTTTCTCCCGTTGGCCTGCACGGCCTTACATGAAAGATTTCCTCTCTCCCCTCACCTCCTTCTATTCCACCTCTCTCTCACCATTTTCCTCTTTCACCTCCATTCCTTCCCATCTCCTCACTCATTCTGTTTCAGTCACATGGCCTCTTTCTAGTCCTTGAACATACCGGGCATGATGCCTCAGGACCTTTGTACTTGTGGTTCCCTCTGCCTGAAATGCTCACCCCACAGATATCAGCAAGGCTCCCTCCTGCCCACGTCTTTGCTCAACTGTCAGCATTTCCCTTGCTCCAGCAACCTTCCCTCTCTCTCCTGCTTTCCTTGCCCCTTGGCACACGTCACCTCTGATACCCTATGCAGTTTACTTACTTACTTCTGTTTAAGAGGTTTTATCCACACCAGCATATAAAGTCATGGGGACAAGGGACTTTCCCTATCTTGTACATGGCCGTATCACCACTGTCTTGCACACAGCAGGTGCCCTATATGTATTTACTGAGTGAGCGGAAGAAAGGTATTCAGCCCAAGGTCTAGCACAGACCAGGCAGCAGCAGACAGGACTGCTCTTGCTCATACCGCCTGGCTTGCTGACCGGGGGCTGATGAATTCTGTAGTGGGTGGAGTCTGTGGCAAAGGGGTGGCTCTGTTGCTGTCCCTGGGGGAATGAGAAAGTGACCCAGGGGAAACCAGAGAAAGTTTGGCTTCTCTTGAGAGCACTCAGCACCTGTTTCCTCATGGGTGGGTGAGACGAGTGCTTTGAACAGGTTCACAAGAGGGAGGAAAGGGCGGGTTTGTATTTTTCCTTCCTTTTCCATTCGCTGCCTGCCCTCCAACCTCCCTGCCCCCTCCCTAGCCCTCACATGGTATGTCTATCTGTCTGTTGTGTTTTCCCCATGGCTCAGCCTGGCTCCAGTTCTCCCTTCAGTCTTCTCACTGATCTTGCTTAAACCCTAATCCTGCGGGATTCAGACTCCTCATCCTGGACACAGAATTTCTGCCTAGTTTCAGGTCCTGCTGGCCAAACACATTTTCCAGGCTGTGCCCAGGCTGACCAGGGTAAAGTGGCTTAATCTTCAACCCATGATTTTGTCTTACTCAACGGATGTTGCCCAAGGCCTTGGGTAGAAGGGTCCTAGGGTCACCACCCTCCTGTGGGTCTGCTGGTGGGGCAGGATGGGGAGTGGAGAGGGCTTGTCTGCCATGTACGCTCCTGATCCTTGCAAAGAGCTGAAGCAGCTTTTCTCAACTTCTGAGAAATGAAACTGAGAGGAATTTCCCGATGGTGACAGCTACATGGAGTGGCCATCAAGGTCGGCGAGAGACACAGGCCTTTTGCACATGCAGCCTGGCACCCAGGAGACCTGGGCTAGGGAAGAAATGGCATGCTTACTGCTTGTCCTTGCATGGGCCATCCCAACCAGGGGCTTGGAATGTCCTTGCAGAATGACTTGGAGGTCTGGAGGTTGGGTAGGGAGTCGGGAGGGGGGTGATTGGGAGAATAAGACTGTCAGTCTGGTTTTACCCTTACTAGTACTAACAGCAACAGTGGAGAAGTTAACCCTGTGATGGGACCTTGTATCTGCCAAGCTTTATTTTGAAAGCTTTACAAAAATACACTCATTTAATCTCGATGACAACGTAAGGACATAGGTGCTGTGGGCATCCTCAGTGTCACAGATGAGGAGCTAAGGCTGAAGGCCATAGAGCTGCCAAAAGGGGGTGCTGGGATTCCAACTCAGTGGTCTGGCACCAGAATCAACCCTCCTAACCACTAATAATGACAAATGTCCTTGTTACTTGCATAGTACCTACAGTTTCCAAATCCCTTTTTTTTTTCATGACATTGGGCCATCAGAGACCCACAGTGGCCTGTGCAGGATCTAGGGCTGGCCCGAGTCCATCTGGTATATGCAGGAGAGGCAAATTGTATCATGGAACCAACTGGGGTGCAGAAAAGTGGGTAACCTGCTTATGGTCATACAGCTAGCAGTGGCAAGGCTGGGTCAGGGGTGAATTCCTGGTCTACCTGCTCTCCAGGGTACCCTGGGCGTTTGATCCTGATGTAAGTCCCGTGAAGGTGGCAGGCTTCTCTTGGGCCCTTCTTTCTAAATAGATGGCTTCTTTCTTTGCCAGTGGGCCTGGGATATATGGAGGGTCTGTCCATCTCACCATCTAGCCATCTTGTGAGTTATCATCTGAGCACCTGCTGTGTGCCTGGCACTGCTCTGCATGCTGGGGCTGCAGGGTTTTTTGAAGGCAGGTGGTCCTGGAATAGGCCTGGAGCCATGGGGCCGAGTGGACTTGAGACAGACACCCTTTGGCCCAGTCTTGCTCTTTTGCAGATAAGGAAACAGACCCTGAGATTTTAAAATGACTTTCTCAAGATCTCCCAGTGTCAGATCTGGGGCTGCAAGGCACTGGCTGTGTCACGGAAGAAGGGAAGGATGTGTGACATGAACTGGTACATGTACCAGAGGAAGTGTGGACTAAGCCCCAGCCTGCTGTTCTGCTCTGCCTCAAGGAGAACAATGAGTGGTCACTGTAATTAGGCTGAACTCCAGCCTGATGCACCCATCCCGGGGCACTGGGCAGGTCAGTGGTGGCCATCTTTGGGAATCCTGAAAAATGGCTGTTTTGCAAAGCAGAGGGACAATCTCTGGGCATGGCATTCCCCGGAGGATGCACTGCATGGGGAGGCAGGTTGGAAATCCCAACTGTGCAACCCCTAGGGCTGCTTGGTCCAGAGAGGGAACGCGTGGGATGGGCACAGAATGGGAGCAAGGATATGTTAAATGACAACGGGCTCATTTTCTATTGTCTTCCAAAGTAGGGCTCAGAAGGTAGGACCAATGCGGAGATTTGGGTGTGAAGAAGCACTTTCCTAGTATCTCAAAAGGCCCACTGGGGATGTCTGGAGGGCTCATGTTCTTTCACGCACTCACTGACACCTGCCTGGTGTGAGGCACAGTGCTGATGGAAGGTTCCTGCCTGTGTGGATGTTGCCCCTAGGCTGGACTGTGAAGGGACAAGGTCCCTGAAGTCAAGGCATCCCTAAATGAGCTGAACACCTCCCCTGTGACCCACTCTGGGAGAGGTCCAAGTAGGGTGAAGGGCCCTGTTCAGTGGGAAAGAGAGAGAGAACTATGCTATGGAAATTAATTAGTGCCTGACTCCAGGGTTCTGACCAGAGGTAGCCTTGGGGCTCAGGGAAGGAAGTGATCCTTTTGTGCTCTGATGGTGGAGATCTGCCTCCTATCCCAAGTCCAGCTTAAGATTTGAGCAAACAAGAAGAACAGAGAGAGGGAAGGAGGGAGGGGGGGGATGGGGCCTTGGTGTGTGCCACACCTTCTGGGGGCAAGACACGATTGCAAGAGGGACTTTACCTAAAAAATGCAATCAGTGTAACCTGGCTTATTGTACCCTCAATGAATCCCCAATAATAAAAAAAAAAAATAAAAAGGAAAAAAATAAAAAATAAAAAATAAATAAATAAATAAAAGATTACCGCCCCCCCCCAAAAAAAAAGATTTGAGGAAACAGAAGAGAGGAGGGAAAAGGAGAGAGGTTGTTCCAGAAGGTGGCTGGTCAGAGCGGGGCAGGGCCTTGGTAACAATTGCTGAGCCTGATAGAGGCCCAGGACAAATGACCCTAAGTGCTTTGGACTAGTCTGTTCTTGCTGGGGGGAAGAAGGGACTGAGCAATCTTGTATTTGGGCTTGAACATAACCCCTGGTGGCTGGGAATGGGGCTGGTGGCAGGAGCAGTGAGAGAGTGGGATGGAGTCAGGGATGAGTGTGGCATTTGTGGGCCCCAGCAGCTGTGAGCAGAGGCTGCAGACTGGTAAAGAGAGGGCAAAGCAGTGGGGTGGCCAGAGGGGAAGGGGCCAGATCATGGAGGAGTCTGCAAGCTGAATTGGGGAACTTGAATTTGATGTGCTAAGCACTAAGGCCATTCTGGGTCCTTGAGTGGAAGAGTAACCCAAAGCAGGATGTTAGAGCTGGGAGCTGGTAGCCAGCTGTGGGCTGGCTTGACAGGGAGAGCTGCCCGAGGAGGGCATGGCCTTCTGGATGGGGATGGAAGTGCTACTCAGCATGGCTGCTCAGGTAAGGAGGCCTGGAGGGGGCTAGAGGAAGGCCTCCGGGAGCACAGTGGGGGAGGACAGCTACATCCAGTGGGGGACACTGCAAGAGGGGGCATTCACCAGCCCCGGGGCCAGGGCTGGTGAATGTGTGCAGGCTGGCTGTGGTGGGGGTGTTCATGGTTGCCCAGCCTCAGCTGAGATTTGGGTGCTGGGCCCCTGGGAGTGAGTTTAGGGGGAGGCGATAAGGACAGGAGTGACCTTGACAGGCTCGTCCCCTGGTGGGGGTAGTGGACGGAAATCAGACATAACTTTCCACTTAATCACATCAGCCTGTTCTTTTCTTATGGTGGCCTCTGACTGCCTGGGAGAGGATATGGCCCCTGGATCAACTGAGCTCATACCCTTGAGGTCCCAGGCTCTGGCAGGCTTCCCCTTCCTACTCTGCCTGCTCAGCACCCTCTCTGTAGCCCCTGGCCATTGGCACCCACTTCCACAGATGGAGGCTCAAGGTGCAGACTGGAGCTCACAGTGAGCTGTTTGCCTTCCCTGGAAACTCAGTCTCTCCTCATTTACCAAAAAGGGTTCAAAGTGCTCCTTCTAGGGACTTTGTGATGACTCCTTGGGAGGTGCAAAGCATGGAAAAAGAGTTCTCTCTGTCCTCTGTGTTATGATCACTGTTGATAGTTGGCCCTCAGGAGGCTGTGGGGACCATTAAAGGAGGCATGGCTATCATGTGCTATCGAACTAGCCACACTCCCTCTAAGTGCCCCATAAATGCTTTTTCCCTGCCCTTCCTTTCTGCTTTTAGCCCCCTCCCTGCATTTGCTTATGGCTCTATTTTTGGAACAAGTGAGCCTGTAATAACGTTCTCTGGGTCCTGGGATTGAGGCTGGTCCAGGCTCCCAGCTCCCTTCCTGATGAGCAGTGCTGTGGTGACTTCACAGATCATTGCCATGGCAATAGATGTGATGTCATGGGGTCTTTTTGGCCCCTAAAACTGCCTGGATTCCAGGCCTCCCAGGGGACCAGAGTAGGGAGGGCTGGGTGGAAGGGGGCAGGGTGTGAGGAATTTTTGGACGGAATGTTCCTCTGGAGGCTGAGGCTGAATTCAGCCCCACCAACCCCCCGCCCTGAGCTCAGGCTTGGGCACCTCCCCCAACCCTGCTGTCTTCTTCCTCCAAAACAGCAGCCCACAGATACATTTTTCCCAGCCCACCCTCCTTGCAGGCCACCAACGTGTCCTACTGCATGAGCCTTCAGGCAGTCATCCCAGCCACCCCTCCTGTCCTGGCCCCTCTTTGGGCCTACACAATGGAGGAGAATACAGGCTTATATAGAGAGAGCGTGCTTGTCTTTTTTTAGGAAAATAAAAAAAATGAGGAAAGTATGTATAGCTTCCCTTATCCACGCTGTGGCCCACCACCCCTCAAACGCAGGAAGTTCTCTGTGTTGTCTGATCTCAGTCTTTCCTGCTACAGCCTAGTTCTCACTCTTCTTATGGAAGTGCAGTGAAGACCTGGGGCACAGGGACTTCAATTAGTCTTTGCTTCTCAGAATGCTTGCTCCTATCGGGAGGGAAGTTGGTTAAGAGTGAGAGGACCTCCACACCTACGGTGCATCTTACAAGGGTACATGTGAAACTTACTAAATGTAGAATATAAATGTCTTAACACAATAACTAAGAAAATGCCATGAAGGCTATGTTAACCAGTCTGATGAAAATATTTCAAATTGTATATAAAATCAGCACATTGTATCCCATGACTGCATTAATGTACACAGCTATGATTTAATAAAAAAAGAGTGAGAGGACCTGAGGAAAGGTCATTGCCAGGGAGAGGAGTGATAGCATGGGGGGATGAGATGACCAAGGTTCAAATAGCAGCTCTCCTGCTGACTGGCTGTGTAACCCTGGGCAAGTCATTTAGTTTCTTGTGCTCTCAGTTTCCTCAGCTGGAAAATGGGATCATGCTCTCCTCCCGGGGTGTATTGATGATCAGGAAAGCAAAGAGCCTAGTATGTTGTCCTACGTCCAGGGCATTATTAGCACCAACTGAATAGTTGTTCTTACACTAACTTTATGCGGCAGCATCTCCAGGGTGGTGCTGGCACTAGAGTGGGGAGGGTGAGGCACCCAGGGAGTGATATCTGAGAGGGAGTCACTTTCACGATTGTCAGGGGCACTTGGAAGGCCTGAGAGTGATGCCTCCTTATATCCTATGCTGAAAGCGCCCTGGCCTGGTCCTGGCCTTGCTCCAGACTCCCTAGCTTGGGACCTTGGGGCAGAGAAGTCTATGAAGAGCAGGGCTTGGTTTTTAGGTAGCTCTAGGTCCAAACCCTGCTGCCACCTGCTCCCCAGCTGGAGTCTGAGTGGTCCTGCCTGGAGGTAAGGGGGATTCTGGAAGAGTTACAAAGTGGCCGCCCTCAATTCGGAAAACCTGGGGATGTTAAGCTCTAGGCTTTGTCCTGGGACTGGGCAGTGGGTGAGGCCAGAGAGAGGGGCTGTCCCTTTCTGGGCTCTTCCTGCTTCATCCTTCTGCAGCTGACCGATGGGGAAGGCAGAGAAGAGCCCACAGGGAGGTACCAGCTTAATCTGCCTGCAGGCTGGCTGGGGCCCAAGGCCACAGAAGCGAGGTGAGCTTGGCAGTGAGCTTTACAAACCTGGTGGGCAGCCCTGCCCTGCCATGAACCTTTCCATGAGAGGCCAATCGTGTCAGACCTCCTGCAACCCAGTTTCCTCATCTATGAAATGGGGAGATGGAGGATACAATGTCTCAAGTCCTCAGAGCTGATGTTCTGAGTGTTGTGTTTGTGTGAATGTGTGTGTGAGTGTAGAAAGGTCCTGACCAAAAACGAAGCAAAGATGGTGATTGGGAGCTTTCTTTGGTTCCAGAGGGTCCCAGAGGTGCTGGCTGCATTGTCAATGTTGAACATGATGGGGTGTCGGGAGCGATAGTGAGAGTTCTCTTGGTTTAGTCACTCAACAGGTATTTAAAGAGGGCCTGCACTGTACCAGCCACTGTTCTAGGCTCCACTGGGAGAAGGAGCTTACATTTTACTGGGAGAGATGACAGGCTCTCAATGAGATAAGCAAGTAAAGTATAGAGTTTGTTGGAAGATGATGAGTTCTAAGGAGAAAAGCCAGGGAAAGAGTAAAAATGTGTGTCTGTGTGTGTTTGTGTATATCTGTCTGTGGGGGTATGGCTGAAAGTAGGGTGACAGTCAGGGCTTAGGGCGTCTCTGCCAACCATCTGAGTTCTAAGGCTGATACTTGGGTTGCCACAGATCCAGGTGACCCAGGGGCTTCTCTGTGGCCCCGGCCTCCCTGTAGGGTGTGGGCAGGGCCACCTTGGGGGACCCTGCCTTCATGTTACCAGTGCCTTCTCTTTTTCTCTCCAAATAGTCTGGCAGAGGTTGGGAGGTAGAGAAATAAGACGTTAATCCCAGGAGAACTGGGGTGGAGGGTGGAGGTGGAGAGGGCAGCATGCGTGCTGGGCTGTGTTTGCAAACTCTGCAGGATAACTTGGCTGTTTAGGTCGGGGGGGGGGTTTGGAAAATTTTAGCTCCTCAGAAGACATCTCAACCAGTAAGCTGAAGGCATCTGGTTGCTGGCAAGCATGGCCCCATGGCCTGCCTCCAGCTGGCGCAGGGGAGGGCAGGGGCAAAGGGGATGGTGCTCAGATGATCGCTGGCAGGAATAGAAAGTTTTCTCTTGCACTGCTGAGGCCTGTGGTTTCTAATATTGACTCCAGCTCCCTTGTCTGCACCATGCCAGATCCAGGAGGAGTGGCGCACGGTGGGCCAGGGGTTTTGGGCCTTGGGGACATGCAAATGCTGCCCCAGTGGTGGAGACAGTAAATCATAATGGCTGCTAACATGCACCGAGCGCTTCCTGGGTGACAGGCCTGTCCTACGTGCTTTATGTGCTTTATTTCATTTGATCCTCATGAAACAACCCTGTGCAGTCCTATTGAGGAGCAGCAGGGACAGAGTGACCTGTTGCGGAGCAGCAGGGACAGAGTGACCTGCTCAAGGTTGCGCAGTAAGGTAGTAGCTGAGAGGCAGCGTGTGGACTGGGCTGTCTGCTACCAAGGCCTGTCAGTTCAGGCCAGTGGTTCTCAGAGTCATCTGGGACCTGCGTTGCCTGGAAACCTGTCAGAAATGCTCATTCTTGGGTCCCACCATAGGTTTAACTGACTCTGAACCTCTGGAACAGGGCCAGACACCTGTGTGTCAAGAGTCCTCCAGTCGTTCTGATGCTTGCTCGAGCTTGAGACGCCCTGGCGCACTCTTTGCCCAGAGTGGAGGCCTGTTTGGAGGCCTTCCCAGAGGAGGAGGAGAAGGGGGCTCTTTAGGGGGTGGAGAAGGCCTGGAGGCAGCACTCAGTCTAACACATCAATCTCTTTCCTTTTCTGTTCATTCGTGGGAGGTTGTAGCCAAGGGGTGGATCATGAGGGCTTTGAAGCTGGGGATCTGGGGTCCCACCTCAGTCCTGCTATGTAGGCTCTGTACTCCCCAAAGGTCACCTCCCCTCCCCCCAGAGATTAGCATCTTTCAGAGGGGAGGCAATGAGGCCATCCTGACCAGCTCTGGATTTTCACATGAGCCTGATGGCATCCTGGACAGGAAGAGACAGGCCAGGGGTAGAGAGGCCATCAATGCCGGCATGGGATCCCCCAACAGAGGGATGGGGGTGGTGGGTAGTTGCTGGAGGCTGAGGGGATCTCAGAGAGCACAGGGCTCACCCCTCAGCCTAGGGCAGGGACCCCTGAGGATTTCTTGGTGGACTTGTCCCCTTGCCCAGTGGCCTGGGGCTCTGGGAGGTGAGTGGGTTAGGGGTCAGGATTGGGGTTGAGCTGGGAGGGGTGTAGAATATAGATTTTTACTTCTCCGCCAGAGCTGTCCTCATCCTTAGGCTCCAGGTGGAGAGAGGAGGGCATGTGGAGGTGGGGGAAGTAGTGGGGAGTGGGAGGAGTGGGAGGGGTGCACTTATGTGCCTCCCCCACTCCATGGTCCTGACCTGGACCCTGTCCCCCGTCTATCATCCCAAGATGCTTTGGCCTTGAACTGCACAGAAAGTTCCATGCCCTGGAGAGCAGTTTGGCCTCAGCCTCCTGTCTTCCAGGCAGTAGGTTAGATGAGCTGGGCCCTTTCCAGAGAGAGTACTGCTACCTTCAGCTTGGCCTGCGTTCTGCCTCCTTGCCCATCTTGGTTGGCTTCTCCCTGGTGCCAGAACCTTCTAACTGTTCCCCTGTCTTCAGATATAAGCAGCTCATCTCTCAGGCCCCAGGGTTGAGGCTGGGGGCAGGTGCCTTCTGTTCTGAGACAAGATTGCAAAGCTGTTTACACTCATCTTTGTGCAGGTTTGCTCCATAACCTTTAGTTGTGCCCATGTCCTTGGGCATGATTTAGGGGCCCATAGTCAGCCATTTAACTGACATGGAAATAGAGCCCCAGAGGCTGTTCAGCACTTGGACCTGGAATAGGAGGTTTCTCTTCCTACCATAGGGCCCCAGGAATCCACTCTTCAGCAAACCTTTAGTGGGAAGTGCTTCTGTGGGTCTGAGCAGAGGAAGGATGGCATCATGGTGAGGTACAGGATTGGTCAACAGGAGTTTATTGGTGCCCACTACACATAAACCATAGTCCTGGCAGCAGGAAGTTTTCCAGTGAGTTAGTAAAAATTTGCTTTGAATTTTCCTTGGGTGAAGGCGGGATAAGAATCACAAATAAAACAGTAGTTGGAGAAATAAGACATATATTCCCACAGTGGGATTATTCATACACTAAGGACCAGATAAGTGGCAAAGACAGTGAGGCTGATTGGTGTTTAAGGGGGAGAGAGATTTGTCACTGCTGGAGTGTCAGAAAGGGCTTCATGGAGAAGAGCCCTCCATGAAGGAAAAGAGGGGAAGCCATTTCGCAAGCGAAGACCTGGAAGTGGGAATAAGCAAGGAGGGCCCGAGGCCAGGTCTGATGGAGCAGGGCCTTTGTGGACAGAAACAGGCCTGCATGGCCTCACGGCTTAATGGTGGTGGGCTTTGAAAGCCCACTGGAGTGCTGAGACTCCCAAGAACTTCAAAGCCTGCCCCTGTTCCTATTGGAGTTCATAGTTTGGGTCACTCATTTAATTTCTCATTATCTGTAAGTATGCTAAAAGGTTAATGGTACTCACCTCCCTGGATTCTTGTTGAGAATAAACAAGACAGTGTAAGTCACTTCTTATTGATTTTTGAGGGTCCAAGACTGAATCCAGATGCACAGTGCCAGGCATTGAGCGTGGGTCCTTGGTGAAGATTTGTAGAACTGAAGGGTTCTAGTACTATTAAGACTATTTTTCATTTCTAAACACTGTCCCTCATGAGGAGCCAGCTGGGATGTATTTTAGTCTTGGGTTGGCATCACCTTCCACCAGCCGTGGGGAGAGAGCTAATACTGACACTTTCTGCCCCGAGGTTCACACCGTTTCTCCCTTTGTCCACAGCCCATCACCACTGAAAATGTGCCAAAGAATGTAGTGGACACGGTGAGTGCCAGCCAGGGGCAGGGCTGGAGCGGCCTGGGCAAAGGAGAAGTGGAGGGTAGATTAGGGGGAGAATGGGCCTCTGTGGTTGGGGACATCCTTCTGGAGTAGAGTTGGGGACCTTAGGGGGAGGTGGTAGGGATGCTAGTGACATTGGGAGCCAGGCATCTTATCATCCCTATGTATTCAGAGATGAGCTGCTGGGGAGCTAGGCAGGCAGTGAGGCTGGTGGTTCAATGAAGGCTTCTTTATTAAATATGTAGAATGTGAGGAAGCTGGACAGCTCTTTCCAAACATCTTTCTGACTTAGCAGAGAGACAGATGGTTTTCTCAAGGCTGCATGAAAGAGGAAGGGAGGAAAGTAGGTGGGTCCTTTAATGGGGAAACTGAGGTTAGCTGCTGACAGCTGTCGCCTGGCAACCACCAGCATGGAATCACAGGCCTGGAGTTGGAGGACTTGGGTTAAAATCCTGACTCCACCAAGTTTCTAACGGTGTGACTGTATGAGTCTGTCTGTTATCTGCAAAATGGGAGTAATAGTATCTCCCATAGGAATGGTTGTGAGACGCAAATGGAGAGGGTTTGGCTAGCTCTGAGGGGCCTTTAGTAGAGAAAGAAATGTTAAACAGAAACCAAAATTTGCTCCCAGGCCTTTCTGCCAGCTTCTCACCCTTCCCCCTCATATGTACCCCTCTATCTGTTGACAAATGCAGCAGGTGGAAGGTCTGGGTATCCTGTGATTATTTTCCTAGACTCCCTTCTCTGACTGCCTTTTCCCTGCCTGTAGGGAGAAGGATCCTCCCGGGGTGGAAACACACGGAAAAGCCTCGAGGACAGCGTAAGTGTGGGAAAGCCACAGGAGAAGGATGTGGCTGGGACCCTGGTGGCCGTGGGGATTGGGTGAGAGGGGTCTCAGACCTGTCCTGTTTTGTGGGCTTCCCTTATCCTTCTCTAGAGGGCTTGGAAGGGGTTACTCAGAATGCAAAGCTCATATTGCAAGCAGGTCCATTTGCTTACAAGCTGGGGCCTCAGTCTTGGCTTTGGCCTCCTTCTAAGCTGGATCCAGAGCTTATTTGGCCATGACTTTGCTGGACCTCTGTGCCCCAGAATGGGGAGGGAGGTGAGAGGGCATGCTGGAGGCATCCACAGAAAGGGTAAGGGAAGTGGTAAAAAACACAAGGAGAGGTACTAAGGACTGAGCTGGAGATGGACCCTTGATCTCTTAGACATCATCAGACCTTGGGGAAGTTGTAGAGTATGCTTCTTTGGAGACAGGAGTCTTTGAAAATGGTGAATGCCTCTGTGTGGCTTAAATGCCATTGGTTCAGGAGAAAGCTAGGATGTGGGCTAGTCAGTCACCAGGCCGCCTCCTGCCTTGCACAGGGGGAGGGGATAAGTGGGCACATTTCTTAAAAGGAAGGACCTCTCGTGGTGCCTGTGGCTCAAAGGAGTAGGGCGCTGGTCCCATATGCCAGAGGTGGTGGGTTCAAACCCAGCCCTGGCCAAAAACTTCAAAAAAGAAAAAAAAAAAAGGAAGACCCTCACAGAAGGGTACAGAGGGCTCTTCCAGGACCCATACTGACCCATATTTGTGACTGGGCTCTTCTGCAAATCCCAGGGGCAGACCCTTGGCAAAGCAGGGTTCCCCTTCTGTCCCGCTTTCTCTGAAAGTGTGCCCTGTGCTGGCCCCTCCATCTCACCCGCCCTGGTCTGCAGAGGAACAGGGAGGGGTTTTGGCGGTTGGCACGGGGGGAGCTGTAGAGGGCACGAGGCCCTATCATCTGACAGCTGCCTGACCCATGGCAGGGAGGGCCCCGGAGGGAGGTGTCCGGGGAGCGGGAGGGGGCAACTCCTGCAGGCAGCCTCACTCCTGTGGTGAGCCCACGGCCACTGCTGCAGTGCCCCAGGGCAGCCCTGCACGCCTGCCCTGCAGAGTGGTGGCGTCCTGAGGGCCATGCAGATCCCTCCAGGAGAAGCAGGGAGCACACCTCTCAAATTAGCGGGGAAGGCTCTGTTCAAGGTATGCGAGGGCTCCCGTAGGCATAGTGTGTCAGGGAGGGGTCCTTGTCCAGGTTTGTGGTGTTTCTGGGGCTGAGGTACAGGGAAAAGTAATTTTTTTATGTGTGCCTATTACTGAGGGTGAACTAAGGGCACTCAGGGCATGGAATGTGTGCTCAATAAATGTTAGCTATTCTTATTACTGTTATTTTGACTGAGGGCCAGGAATTGGGCTGGATGTTTTCATAGTCCTGTGCACTCCTATATGGCAGATGCTATGACCCCATTTTATAGATGAGAAAACAGAAGCTTGGAGTTGCCAGATGATTCCATGAATGCCACTTTATCCTTCCCCGGGATCGCTGCTTGGATCTGGTGTTATCCAGGACTCCTAACACTTGGGCAGGGGATAGGGCGACAAGTGTATGAACCAAGACTTTTACTAAATGGTCTGAGCACACTAGGAGTCAAGTTTTAGGGCTGCTGCCTGCCCTGTACCTAGCCTGGGCCAGAATGATCCTGTAAACTAAAGCTGCAGCAAGAGAAAGTGAAGTTAGACTTCATGAAGAACTTCTGACTGTGAGGCTATGAATGACCTTGGTCCTAGGGAAAGAAGTAGGTGTTTGGTTGTGACTGTAGGCTATTTGGTATTTTTAGAAGAAAGTTTTGGTGCTCTGGGATGAGTGTGTCTGGCTCAGTGAGGGTGTTGTCTTATTTGGATTGGTAGGAGGGACAAGATGAGTTTTGGAAAGGTAAGCAAGCAGATTCCAGAATGGCCTCCATACTGCAAAGGAAGAGAGAATATGTAATTTTTAAGGCTCCTGTCATCGATCTCAGGTTGGGTGAACCTAGGGTCATTGGGTCAGTCCCCTGCCCAGCCACTGAGCTCTTCTATAGCTGGCTGGCAGGAGGAGAGACTGTTTTCAAAGCAGCACAGATGCAGCCCTGAGCCCTCTGCTGCCTTGGGTCCTCTGCTGCCCTGGGCCTGCTGCTGCTATAATGTGCCTGTTTGTTGAGCCGTTTTCCTGTCTCTGGCCCACGGCCCAGGACTCACAGGGCAGGAATGGCTGTTTTTCTTTGACAGAGTTGGTGTGTAGCAGAGTTTGTGGATGGTGTGCTATGTCGCACTTTGTTTTGGAAAAATCCAGGCTGGTGGGCAGGAAGGAGAGAGGAAGGGGTGTGGCTGGAGGGTTGGTATGGGGGGAGGTTGGCCACAGCCCCCAGAGGAGATGTAGGAATGGGGCTGGGCCCCTGACGTAGGTCGGTCACCGATCTCTGGCTCCTCACACGGCCCCTGGTGTTCTCTTACAGACCCTTCTCCCAACTGTGCTCCCCTGGGGACTTGGTCTCAGGAAACAGCTTTTCTTTTGGTCCAGAGCTGTTGTGTTTGGTCTGTGGACCTTAAAGGAAGGCAGGACTCTTTCCACAGAGGCTTTGCTCCAAGCCAACCCCACCCAAGGCCAGGAGGTGCAGCGCGGAAGAAGGTGGCAAATCATGGAACCTAGACCCTGAGACACCCAGGAATGTCTGAGTGATGATCAGCTCCTGTCTGCAGTGAGGCAAAAAGAGTTGTTTGAATCTGCAGCAGGAAGGATAAGGGCTAGATGCCAGGAGGGACTTTCTGATAGGGAGAAAGTAAGACACTTTCTCTGTGGAATCCTATTTCATGGTTTTTTTTTAGCAATGGAGAGACTGTGTTTTGGAGGTGAGGATAGGGGAGGGTCCTGTTTGATGTCTAGAGTGTTGAATTAAAAGTTCTATTATTAATGTGTCTTGGGAGGAACTAGGAGGAAGTTCAAAGCCATGTTTTCCTCTTGACTTCCCCAGAGAGGAAAATAATGGGATTAAGGCAGAGAGCTTACTGGTAGTTTTTTTTTTTTTTTTAAATACAGTTTGTGAAGTCCTCTTGTAGTTTTTCCTAGGGGCTCTAAGTGGATAGGAAATCATGTGCTGTACCCATTTTACAGATGGGTAAATGAGACCGAGCTGGTATTCCTCAGATACTCTGTTGGTGAGTATCACTGCCTATTTAAAACTATAAGCTCCGTGAGGTCAGGGGCTTCACCCCCTTGTCCCTTGGTGCCTAGAATATGACTGGGCACACAGCCTGTGGTACTCAGTGGATGTGTGTCAAATGTGGGAATGAGCATGAAGATTGGAGGCCCAGGGATGACCAAATTCCCTGACTAATTTCCACCCCACTTGTAAAAAGCCTATGTTATTAGGCATGCTTCAAAAGGCTCCAGTCTCTAGCCTCATGTGTGAGGTCACCTGTGTTTTTAGAAGCACGAGAGTGTGTTTGCTCACATGCTGTTCCCTGTCCCAGCCCATTGGTTGTTCTCTGAGTTTTCCCCGTGGACCTGTGTGCACCAACACTCAGACGTGTCACCGTGCATGTCTGCGCTCTGCCAGCAAGGGTCACATGCCCCCAAACTCTGCAGAAAACAGGAAGCCCATCAGTTAGAGGGCAGCCCAGTGATTCATCAGGGGATGACAGTCCAGCTGTTCATCCCTCAGCCTCTGCAGTGGGGTCACTGTCCAGGGCAGCTTCCCCTCCGTACCTCCCCTTCCTAGGCCAGCCTGGTAGAGCAGAGTGGGCTTGGACTTTGCCTTATCACCTCTGGAGGCGGCTTGGCCAGATTCTGTTTGGGCCAAGTTTTTATTTATCTTCCCCGGCTTTTTTGGGGTGGGGAGGCTGAGGAATGTGGAGTGTTGTAACATTTGGAACAGGGCGGTAGAGAAACAGGAGTCAGGTCCTCTCTCCTGCTTGCCCTTCTTACCCCTGCACCCTCACCGGCTCCCAGCTCCCTCACCTCCCCAGTCCCTTGCCAAGCTCATCTCAATGTGTCCCATTGTCTCCTTCCAGCTCTCTGGGCCTGGCCCCGTGTTCCCGGCCACACCTCGAGCCTTGGCTATGGTTGTGACTTCCAGTTGTTCAAAGCAGCTGTGGTGGCTTCCTCCAAAAGTGGCTGTGGATCAGCAACAGATGCAACCCAAGGGGCTATTTATAGCAGGGTGGCCCTGGGGCCTGGAGCAGGGCCTACGGCCTGGGAGCATCAGGGACTCTTCATCAGGGACCTGCAGGAGGGAGACAGATGAAGTGCTGGCTTTCTGCGTTCCTCTGTGTTGGCTGTTTTGGAACAGCCGGTTTTAGGGTTGAAAACCAAACACAATCATCCCTTGGCTCCCCCCTCCACACCGTCCCCCTTGACTCATGCAAACCCAAGTCCTGGGGGCCACAAGAGCTGTGAAGACTGAGAAACTTCCCACCCCGACAGCCCCACTTGGCTCTTTCCTCCTTCCACTGAAGCCGCTGCTGAGCTGTTCAGAGCATGGGGGCAGCTCAGACAGAGGACCGAGCAGAGCCTTCTCCCCAGCAGCTACATGGAAAGTCCTCTTAGGGGAGCTGCCCTAATTTGGGGCTCAGCTGGGAGCTGGGCTTCAGAGCCCACACACCCTGCCTCATAGGTGCTACAGGCCTGGGAGAGGCTTAGAGGAGTCCTCTTCTTGGGGTCTCAGTGGTCAAGCCTCAGGTTGGAGTGTGAATCCTATCTAGTCATCAACTTCCCAGGGACCAGGGGTGAGTTACTGTGTGCCTAAAGTTTCTCTCCTCTTTGGTAGATTGTGGTCTTGTCTCCTCTAAGAAGCAGCTGCAAGTAGGTGGCTGGGAAAGCCCGATTCTGAGAGGCACATGGGTGTTTGGAAGGTGTCGATGGGCTCAGATGACTCAGGCTGGGCCTGAGAATCTAGAAACTGGGTGTCCTGATTCTGCCTTGTGTAGAGTGGCTGGAAGGATGGGGTGGCTGCTGGTGGAAGAGCTGATGGAGAATTTTGATTTTCCTTAGAGGCGAATGTTTGGTTATAACTACCTTCTAAGTAAATACCCTTTGAATTGTACTTGACATCATAGCAACAACAAAACAACAGCTGTCATTTCTTGAATTCCAGGTATATATAAAATGCCTTATATGTGTAATTCCTTTGCATCCTCACTGCAAGCCTCTGAGAGTTGTCCCATTTATGTGTGATATTACAAGAGGGTCGGAGGGATTGTGTAACTGGCAAGCCTGCCCAGCAGGGTGCTGGAGTCTAGACCCCGGTCTGTGTGACTCTGACCCTGTACTTTCACCATTGCACCATTCTGCTGCCCTGGGATGTTTTGGGTGCCAACTTGCATCCATTTGCCTGTTTGTATAGGTCGACAGCTGTGAAAATGGAGCGGTTAACAGTAGGTGTGGGTTCCAGGAGTGACCTTGTTTTGCTTACTGCATGACACATTTGGCTGTTCTCATTTCAAAACCTGATTTAAGACTTCATGTTGCTACTTTCAAGGAGAGGAACACTGGATGGTGGTGATGTCAGGGAAGGCAACTTCAGCTCTGGATGGAGGGTCACCGTCATTCTCATCTGTCATTTTTTCCTGGTTGTGGTCTGTGTTCTCCACTTGGGGTTGCTACTGCCATGGGCCAAGGAGTCAGGGTGCAGTGGGTCTCCATCAAATCCGTAGCTGCTCAGTGTGTTCTCAGCGCAGATGGCACCAGCCGGGTGGGGTGCATGCCTCAGCATTTGGCATTTCTTCCTTTTGTCCCTCTGAGGCAGGCAGGCACACTCATGTGGAGTCAGTGTTGATGGCTTCAGGTGGCTTCAGGGCAGAGAAGGAAGAGAGTCGTGTTTGGCCACGGTCCTGACTGCTCCCATGACAGCTCTCTGCCACTGTCCCTCTGCTGTTCTGCCTGCCTTTGTGTGATGCTGCTTCTCCTCTCTTGTTCCCAGGGCTCCACCAGGGTCATCCCGAGTGTCCAGCCCCATCTCCAGCCCATCAGGTAGGCCTGGCCTGCAGTGCAGAGGGTGGAGGTGCAGGTGGTGGGGTGTTCTTGTCAAGTTTTGCCTCTGGGTTCTCCAGACCAAAGCCATAAAGCCATGGGCAGGGAGTGTGGGTGACCCTGAAAGGCACAGGAGAGGCAACAGGGATGGCACTGGACAAAGGTCATGTTTTGAGCTCCGGGTCAGGCCTTGAGCTAGATCCTTTATTTATCTGTATTATAGGCCTTGCACCAGCTCTACAAGGTAAGCGTTTTATTCCCATTTGGCAGATGAAGAAACTGAATTTCAGAGAAATTAGGTGACTTGTGAAAGGTCACACAACCTCTGAGAGGCAGCCTTGGATTTTTGTCCAGGACTGGTGGGCACCAGGGCCTGTGGCATGTCTCATTCCTCTTTGCAGACAGGGGTTTCTGATGGCTCAGAGTCAGTTACAAAGGAAAGTGCTCTATCTGGCTGGCAGGGCAGGGGAAGGGGATACGCAGGGAACTTCATATAAACCTTGCTGATCCAGGGTCTGTTTGCTCCCTCCATGTCTGACTCACTTTCATCCCTGAGCTTCCTGAGTCCAGCAGGAATGCCAGCCCTGGGATGTAGCCCCTGGTGGCTCTTGGCCAGCTGCCAGCTGCCCATAGACTAGAGGTGGCTCTTGGAAGACCTCTTTCCCCACAGCTAGAGCAGCCTGGAAGCAGGTGGGCATAGGATGCAATTCTGAGGCTGTCCAGATGGTGGCGCAATTCTGCCTTTGCCTCCTTCTTGGGACTCTGCCTGAGGACAGAGCAGGTCAGGGCCAGGCCTGGCCACGTCTGACTCATGCTCCTCACGGTGTCCCCTCTCGCACCCTGCTGAGTGAGAGGCTGGAACCACAGGAGCTCAGCTTGCAAGTTTTTCTGATATTCTGTTCTTTTTTTGGAGTCAGGACCAAGAGGGATTTTGGAGTGGGGGAGGAAGGGATGCTCCAAGTTAGCTGAGATGCCCTTATATCCGTGCCTGTTTTTGCAAGGTATATGTGTGTGCAGCTTCTTGTTCCAGACTGAGCACTGTCCTGGGTAGGCAGCGGCCTGAGGTAGGAACTGCACCCCAATGGCTGCAGCAAGAAGCTTACCATAGAGATGAGGGATGACTGGGCTCAGAGTCAAATTCAGACTGCCCAGCCCAGGAGCTTCCCACCTCTCCCAGGACAGAGGTGGTACTAGGGGCTGCCTGCCACTGTAGCAACAGCAAAGACTTGACGCCCTCACGTTCCCTGGGCCCCTAGAAATCGGGGAGGCCAATGCCAACAAGCAGCTCTGCCAGGTGGCATGAGCCAGAGGTGGGGAGAGAGCTGGGGAACAAAGAGAGAGCCAGCATGCCTTGGGAGGGCTGGAATGCGTGCTGTGGGCTGGCTTACCTGGAACCCAGGTAAGCATATCACCTGAGCTGCCCCCTTCCTGTGAGGGGCCTCCTACCCATTCCATGGCTTGAGAGCAGGGGAAGGCTCAGCTCCAGGGTGCTGGAGAGCACCCAGGCGAGCTCTCTTTCCTCTTCTGGAGCAGTCCAGATTCCTTTGGGAGACTTCTGCCCGGCAGGCGGCCGTGTTGGGTGGGAGGCAGGGCAGGGCTCCTGGGTTCCTGGCCAGTCTGGTCTTGGAATCACAGGTTGAAGATGGTGCCCATACAACTGACAGGAACTCATCCCTGGTGTTGTCATGGTTTGGTTCTGAAGCATTCTGAGGTCTTTGCCAGCTCCTGCCTAACTTTTTCTCGCTGGAGCTCCTAGGTCTGCTGCACTGGCCTTGCCAAACAGAGCCTCTAGCCTTGGTCCTGGGTGGCCCTACTATGTGTAGGGCCTGCGCTGGGGTGCTGGATTCTAATCTGGACCCTCCACTGCCTGCTATTTCCCCAGGAACATGAGTGTGAGCCGGACCATGGAGGACAGCTGCGAGCTGGACCTGGTGTACATTACAGAGAGAATCATCGCAGTCTCCTTCCCCAGCACGGCCAATGAGGAAAACTTCCGGAGCAACCTCCGTGAGGTGGCCCAGATGCTCAAGTCTAAACATGGAGGCAACTACCTGGTGAGGATGGGGCCTCACCCATTTGTGCAGTTCCCTCTGCCCCTCCCTCTGTGCCTGCTCACCACCTCTTCACTGTAGGCATCCCTGTCACCTGCCCCTGCACCAGCTCATCCTGTCCCTGTGCTCACCTGCCCTTTACCCTATGGCCTGAGTCTTCAACCACTCTGTAGCCCAGTTCCATTCTAATGAGTGTCTGTAGCTGGAATGCTGATTGTAGCATCTGGACCTCTGTGTGTGTGTGTTGACCAGGAGAAGGGAGTAACAAGAGCCCAGGTGATGGAGCCCTTGCTATGAGGCAGGCACTGTGCTAACTGCTTTCTGCATATTTCATCTTCACTGCAACCCTAAATGCAGGGCTTGTTAGAGCACAGATGGGTGTGGTTATTTGCCCAAGGTCACAGGGTCAGGAAGTGGCAAAACTGCTGCAGTGTTGGTACCTCTGAGGAGCAGAGGCATGTTTTGAGGGAACTTGTGTCACTAGTGCCTGGCCTAACCTGGCCCAAAGGAGTCATCTAACATGTGTGGGAGAGGAGCCTGCAGGGGTCTCTTCTAATGTGGAAAGGCTGACCTACCCTTGGCCCCAGAGGAGAGCTTAGGTCTCTTTTGTAGGGAGGGACAAGTGTATTGAACCACAGACCAGATCTTTGGAACCTCACGTGGCTGCCCCAAAGGCATTTGAGGTGGGAGGGAGGGGGCTGCATTAGGTATTAATAATTAGGGCTGCTGTGCCAAATTACAGTCAGCCCTCTGTATCTGTGCGTTTCACATCCATGGATTCCATCAACCACAGGTTGAAAATATTCAGAAGAAAAAGAACAGTAAACAATGCAACAATAAAATATGGTGTCCAGAACCCTAATATCGGGCAACATTATTTATATAGCATTTACATTGTATTAGGTATTATAAGTAACCAAGGGTTGATTTAAAGTATACTGTCATATGTGCATAGGTCGTACATGGAGAGTGCCAAAAAATGTTTAAATGTTATTTATTTATTTATTTTTTTGAGACAGAATCTCACTATGTCTCCCTCGATAGAGTGCTGTGGTGTCACAGCTCACAGCAAACTCAAACTCTTGGGCTTAAGCTATTCTCTTGCCTCAGCCTCCCAAGTAGCTGGGACCACAGGCACCTGCCACAATGCTTGGCATTTTTTTTTTCCTTTAGCAATTGTCATTATTGTTTACCCGGCCCGGGCTGGGTATCAATCTGCCAGGCTTGGTGCACATGGGCCAGTGCCATAACCACTGTGCCATCAGGTGCCAAAAAAAATGTTTAAATGTTTTAAGAGATGTTCTCTATGTATTACTTTTCGAAGTTGAATTGGAGGTACTGTTACTGGCCAAGTGTACCTAGACACCCTACACACATCCATTTTACCTGAAATTTGTACACTTTCAGGGAATGATCAATTTTATTTCCAACAAGGTCGCTTACATGTGTCTACATTTTTTTGGCGCTCCTACTACTACACAAAATGATATGCCATTCTATATAACGGATTTGAGTGTCCATAGATTTAAGTATCTTTGGGGGATCCTGGAACTAAATCTCCCACAGATACTGAGGGACAACTGTACCTCAAACATGGTGACTCAAAATAACAGAAATTCATTCTCTCACAATTCTGGATGCTAGCAGTCTGAAGTCAGGGTGTTGGCAGGTCCATGCCCACTCTGAATCCTGCAGGGGAGACTCCTTCCTTGCCTTGGTGGCTCCCGACAGTACTTGGAGTCCTTGTTTTGTAGCTGTATCAGCCAGTCTCTGCCTGCATCTGCACATGGCCTTCTCCTCTGGGTCTAGTCCTCTCCTTTCTTACAAGGACATCAGTTACTGGATTTAGGACCCAGGTTGATCTCATATTGAGATTCTTAAGTACTTACACTGGCAAAGGCACTATTTCCAAATAAGGTTACATTCTGGGTGGACATGAATTTTGGGGAAGACTTTTCAGTCACTATAGAGACTTATCTGTCAGCTGGGTTGGGGCATTGTTAAGACCTAGCTTTAAATATCAGAAAGTCTTGGGTTCAAATTTTGACTCTGCTTTTACTCCATGATGCTGGCCTCTTAGCCTTAATAAACCTTAGGCTCCCCATCTGTAAAATGGGTCTACTTTTGACTTCATATAGTCATTGAGAGAATTAAACCAGCTGTTAAATGCAAAGTCCTTAGCACAGGTGCTGGCAGGTGGAGGACACTCACTGAAGGGTGGGTAGCCATTTATATAATTGAGAGTAGACTAGCAGGCACGTGGGGACATTCCTGATTTCAGGAGTCTAGGATTCTGTGAGTCTTTGTGCTCTCTGCCGCTTCTCATGCCATCCCATCCAGACTGGGCTGTCCTCTTTTTCCCAGGAGACAACATGGTAGTCTTTGAGTTTCCCAGGTGGTGGGGTGGAGGCGGGGAGTTCTGCACTCCCCTTTGGAGGTGGAGGAAGGAATCCTGCATATGGGGGTGGGGGGCATTCCTTGGGAGAGGCGTGTAAGGGATCTGAGCTGGCCCACCCAGGATAGTTGGCAGCCTCTGATGGGAGGTGACAGAGAAGTTGCATCTTCATGGGATAAGATTCTGACGCAGCGTGTGAAGTGGAAACCAGAGGTGGCCAAGTACTTATCGTTTTACCCCGTTGCATCTCCACTCGTGTGATGAGAGGCATAAGGGGCCTGAGACAGGTTGCCTCCCCTTCTTGTTATTGGTCCAGGATGTCCACGCATGGAGGAGGGGATGAGTGTCTGCCAATCTCAGCCTCACCCTCTGCCTCTTCTTCCTGTGAACCTGCCATTGAATTCCTGGTGGTCTAGCGTGTTTGAGGGGGACTCCATTGCACATTCACATGTGGATGGAATTTCCATTGGGCAGAGGGTGAGAGAGAGCAGGGAGGTCCAGGGAGCTTGTGGCTGGCCTATAGAACATTGAGGCCCTGCCAGGTGGTGCAGTGGGCTCTTTAGAGGAAGTTGGAGAGCACCACTGTCCCTAGTGTCACTGTCACTCTCTCTCCCCTCCCCGCCCTCTTTACTCTCACCAGTTGATCATCTCTGCCTTTTTTTCCTTCTAGCTGTTCAACCTCTCAGAGAGGAGACCTGACATCACGAAACTCCATGCCAAGGTGAGCCAATGGCTATTTGGGGGTAGGGGTTTCTCTCTGCCTGGAAGAGAAGGAGAACCGACGGGCTTGCTCCCGCATAGATCCCACATTTGGATCCCAGGAGGAAAGTGCTGTTGTAGTTTGAAAAGCCTGCTCAAAGTTAGAGTGCCATCTTATATTTGGAAAATGGAAAATAATACATTTTATTGTTTCTATAATGCAAATTATAGAAAGCAAAACTTGCGGTGGTGATTTTCTACCCAGGTCTACCCTCCCTGGGGAGCACAGGAGATCTCTGGGGTGAGGCAGGAGTTGTGAAGTTTTAAGTTTTTAGGTTTAAAATGCTGTCGTGTTTCCCATTTGTGCTGTGGATTGTGTGTGGGCTTTGCCATGGACATCTGCTTCTGGCCCCGGTTTCGAGGGTCTGCCGCTGTGTGACCCTGGTTAGGCAGCAGACTTCTCTGAGCCTTAGTTTGTGCCCCTGAAAGGGAACTGGCTGGATTAGGTACATTCTGGGCCTTTCCAAGCAGAAGTTCTATCTCTCTTTTAAAGTTCTGTGAGTTTAGAAGGGTTTTGACTTCAAACTTTTTTTTTGCACTTTTTGACTGGGCTGGGTTTGAACCCACCACCTCTGGCATATGGGGCTGGTGCCCTACTCCTTTGAGCCACAGGTGCTAGTTTAGAAGGGTTTTGAGAAGCCTGAAGGCTTCTTCAGAGCTGCTCTGTGTGGCCTTTAGATTTTTCTTGGCTGGCCTGAGAAACGGGTGGTTTGTATGTCCAGGGCCTGGAAAAGGGCCATGAATGTTAGAGACCCCCTGCTTTTCCCTCTCCTTTCATGGCCCTTGGCACATTTTGAGGTCAGAGTATGTGCTAGGGTCCATGGGGTCATCAGCTCCAGGCTTCTGTTTTACACATGTGTGAGGAAACCTGGAAGAAGGTATATGACTTGCCTCAGCCTCCTCAAGGTCTCAGTCTCCAGGCCTGATCCAGTGGCCTTTGCCCTCTAAAATCCTGCCTTCTGGCTGACTGATGGGCAGGGAGGACCCTAGGCTCAGCAGGAACCAGTGACTGGTGGTCAGCTGGGCATGATTACTTGGCATGCACTGCTTCTGCCAGCCTGGCTGGCTCCCCAGGGCTTCTTCCTTCTTGTCACTCACATCTTGGGCCACAGGTACTGGAGTTTGGCTGGCCTGACCTGCACACTCCCGCCCTGGAGAAGATCTGCAGCATCTGCAAGGCCATGGACACGTGGCTCAACGCAGACCCCCACAATGTTGTCGTTCTGCATAATAAGGTCAGAGAAGGATGCCATGGGTATGTATGCATGTGTGTGCGCGCATGAGTATGTGTGCACGTGCCTGGGCATATCTTTAGATGAGTATGTAGACCCACCTGTATCTCTGGGTTGTGCAAGTCTATCTGTGCAGTCTCCTTTCCGGGTCCTAACAGGATTCCCTGAGGGAATCCCCAACACATGAGGGGAGGGGACCAGCTATGTCCCCAGCTGTGGATGACACTCAGCCCCTGCCACCCTCTTTCTCCTTCTATTCTCCCTTACAGCCATGGCTCTGGCTCTGGCCCCTGCCCCCTTTCCTCCAAGGCTTCTGGGTGGGCTCTGGGGCTACTGCATTAGCAATGAAGGCTTTTGTGTTTGGGGCTTTTTCAGGGAAACCGAGGCAGAACAGGAGTAGTCATCGCAGCTTACATGCACTACAGCAACATTTCTGCCAGGTAAGAGGGACCTGAGCCTCCCATCTTCTGCATGAGGACAGTGTGACCCTCTCCCTCATGTCTACCCAGGACCTCTCCCTTCTCTGGGGTAGGGAGATAAGTAAGGGTAGAGGGGATGAGGGTCAGTAAAGATGGGTGCATGAGCCCCCTGAAGAGAAGTGGTATCTGCCCACAACTCTGAGGCAAGAACCTGTGGACAGAGGGCAGGAGAGAGGAGGGCCTCTATCTGAGGTCCTGGTGGAGCACTGGCAGACAGACCCTGTCATGGGCATTCCATGTAGCCAGCTTCTTCGGGCCACTTTTCTTTGCCAAACTTCCTTCTATTTGGCAAATCCCTGGGTGATCAGGGGAGTCAAAAAGAAATGTTAGATCATATTTGGGTTGGCAGAACCATCTAGAAGATATATCATCCATCCCCCTGCCTCTGGCTATAGGGCCCTCTTCTTGCCTAGGTGTTTGGAGCAAGAATAGGGAACCACTGGTGTGTGAATCCCATTCTGATCCTGCTCTGCAGAGAGGCAGAGGGATCCACTGGTTACTTTGCTTATTCACTTGGCAATGACGACTCAGCAGCCAGTGTTCCAGGCACTCTTCTAGGTGCTGGGGATATAGCAGATGGCAAAGCCAAGCCTCTGCCCTGCTGGACATTAGATAAGTGAATGGACTCATCAATGGTAGCAGGTTATAATTACTGTGAAAGAATAAAGAAAGAGAAAGTGGGTGTGCGTGGGTGTGCGTGGTGGGAGGCCTCTTGACCAGGTGGGACAGGAGCAGAGACCTGACTCTGAGGGTGGGAAGGGAAGGGTCAGGTGAAGTCTGGGGGTTGAGCCTGGTGGGTTGAGAGAAGAGGAAGGTTGGGATGCAAGGGGCTGACATGTTTGAAGCTGAGCAGGTGAGGGAAGGGGAGGAGGGGGTGAACTGGTGGGCAGCAGGGCCGTGGGGCCTGGTGACTCCTGCTAAGGACTGCACAGTTTGCCCTAAGAACCTGGGAAGTCCCTGGAGGATCAAGAGCAGAGGAGCTATGTGATCTGTCTTTGTGTTTCAAAGTGATCTCTGAGTGCTCTGGGAAGATAGGTAGAATATTCTGCAGAGGGCTTACCAGTAGGATGGTAGTTTTAGGACTTTGAGCAACTCAACCCAGCCTCATTTCTGCTTAACAGTGAGCACTTCCTGCATGCCTTCTGTGTGCTCACGGGGCCAAGCTCTTTATGGTGTTACCTCACTTAATCTCTGTAATAACCTCGAGGAAGGTGTGGTTGTCACCCTCAATTGAGAGAGAAGGACAATGACATTTAGAAAGATTAAAGAACATGTCAGAGGCCCAGGGCTAATAAGTGGTAGCCTTGGGGTGGGTGCCTGGGCTTTCCAGCTCTAAAGCCCCGCAGATGAGTGTTGCACCTCCCAGGATGGAAAGCCACTGGAGCATTCTTTTTTCCTGAAAGCCTCTGGGCACGGCTGGGGGAAGGGGCTTGTCCTCCCACTGGTGCAGGGTTGGCTAAGAGGACAAGGGGCCCCAGGACGTGGGAGTGGGCTTCTCTGACCACCTGTCTCCCTCCAGTGCGGACCAGGCTTTGGACCGGTTTGCAATGAAGCGGTTCTATGAGGATAAGATTGTGCCCATCGGCCAGCCATCCCAAAGAAGGTGAGTCTCTGGAGTTTGTGTCCCAGTGCATATGTGTATGCTCCTTGTATACATAGGGACTAGACTTGTGTACCCATAGAGGGTAGGACAGCCATGCCTAGGTAAAGGTGTACCAAGTACACATATTCAGATACCAGCCCGAGTGGTATGAGCTCAGGGACATGGGAGAGCCCATGGTGTGGCACATGACTCCTGGGGCCTGTGCTAGAGAGCAGTGGGGCCTTCGTGGGGGAAGCATTGGTCTGGGGGTCAGAAGGTACTGGTATAAGAAGCCATGTACTATTCTTGGCCCAAGTGGCAGGATTGCTTTCGTTCTTGGATAGGACTACAGGAGGCTGACATCACTTCCACCTGTCTTGTGGAGGACACAGAGACAATCAGGGTCACCTTTAGTTGGGAGAGTTTTAAAAATTTTATCATGTGGTCTCAATGGAGTCTCACAATAGCCCAGGCAGGAAGCCCGGCAAGGATGGATTCATTCATTTATTCAACAAAATGTAGGTGCCACAAGGCATTGCTGATCTAGGTGATCAGGAGACAGAGTCCTTTCTCTCAGTGAGCTGATAGTCTGTTGAGAGAAATGGACGATAAGTCACCATACAAATATGACAATGTCAAATAGTCACTAGTGCTAAGAAAGAAAGAGAACAGACATGTGAGTTGGTGGGGGGCAATGGGGCCACTTGGGGATTGTCAGGGAGCACTTCTCAGAGAAGGCAAACTGAGCCCAAACTGGAATAGTGTTAAGCTGCCATGTGACGATGGAGGGCACCCCCTTTTACAGATGAGCAGCCTGAGCCTAGCACTCAGACTCAGCCCCTTTTCTGGCAGGAGACGTGGGCCTGCTGCCTGCCTGTGATATGTCAACAACATTCTACACCCTGGGATGTGGAACTGAATCTGTCAGGCGAGGGCTTGTGGAACTTAGCTTCTAATGGATGATGTCCAAGGACACCATCCATCAGGATTATTGCGGGTGGTTATGAGTGCTGTGAAGACACAACAAATCTGAGTGGCCTACCCTGAGTGACAGGGTAGGCGAGAGGAACCGATTCCCCTTGATGGGGCTTCTGGGGTGGTGGCACATGAGGTGGGGAGGAGGAGGCAGTGAGGGCAGGTCTGGGGTAAGCATCCAGGCAGAGGGAACAGTACCAAGTACAAAGCATCCCATTTGCTTTTCTAGCCCTTGGGAACACTGGGCCAGCAGGACCCATAGCTGCAGATCCTACAGCCACACCATGCTGAGGGCCTAGTGCACAACCTATCAGCCGCATCTTGCTTGGCTGACTGGAAGTGTGCAGGCACACCAGGGGGTTGTTTCTGCCATTGCAGTGGGAACCCCAAGCACACATGAGTGCTCAGGCAACCCAGCACTTTATAATTGGCATAGAACAGCTGGTAGCCAGCCTCTGAGGCAGTCATCAGAAACTGGATGTCTTTATGTGCAGAAAATTCTGGCTAGACTCCCCAGACACAGCAGCTAGGGATCAATGAGAGTCTTCCCAGAGAGGAAAGAACTGTTGGTTAAGTACTGATATGTTAGTTGCTGGCTCACTGGAATAGCTCTAGTCTTAGCCATGGTGTGCTCAGACCTTGAGGGGTAGGGACACCTGTAGAGAATCATGCTGTTATGATGGTACAGTGTGGTTTGGAGAGAGTGGGCAGTGCAGTCATATCTCTGAAGTTGAGCAGTGAAGGCCTAGAGACTTGAAAGGAGTGGTGTCAGTATTCCCTCTTCGGGATTCCATGGTGCTCAATACGTGCTATGTTGTATACAGTTGGGGTGTGTCTTGTGTGTGTGGGCACATTATCTGCATCAGCCACTGCATCTGCTTGTGGGTGGATCACTGCCTGTGCCCAAATGTGAAAGTGCAGCTTTTGGGTTTACTAGGCATTGGTTGCCATTTTCCCGCCTTCTTGTCATTGTCACTGAGAGGGAGTGGAGCAGTTGGAGGAGAGGAGGGCAGGGAAAGAGAGCGGGAGGGGCTTTGCCTGCAACTCACCCATTCATGTCACCCGCCCCTGGACTCATTGTCCCCAGCACACAGACACATCCTGTTGGCTTGATCAGGGGATCTGATAGGAACCCGCCATTCCAGGTTTCCGGTTTGAGTAATGGGGCTGGGGGTTGGGCAGGGGCCTGAATAGGAGCTGGTGTTGCCCATCAGATTATCTTGCTTGGGTAGTCCAGGGTGGCCCCACCCAGGCTCAGAGAATGAGGCCGACAGGCCTGGAGATGGGCCAAAGGGCCAAGAGACAGGAGGGTAGCCATGTCATGGTTATGGGGGTTCCAGTCCCACCCGCCTCAGTGAGCTTCTATTGGCTCCTGCAGTATCTCAGAAGGCATTCTGATTGGTCTAGCTAATTCAGCTCTGTATACTCTAGCCAGTCAGAAAAGGAGGAAGTGCCCACCAATCACCCGTAGAAGGGCTGACCTCTAGTTTGCGCAGATGGGTGGAAACCCGGACTTCTTCCCTTCTCTCCTCCACTCCAGATTTGTGTGTTTGCTGTGTGTCTTTGGGAGTCCAGTGACCCTCTGTGGACCTTACTCTCCCTCTCTGCCTAGGAGAGGAAGTGGGCTAATCCTTCCGTTTTCCCGATAGATCTGTTAAAGAAGTGGGGGATGTTGACCCTAGAGATAGGAATGCTTACTGGAAGCCACTTGTCTCAAATACCAGTGAAACAATTGATGCCCAGGGACTTCACACACTTCAGTTTGATATAATGAAAGTAAAAGAACCATCATTACTGAGGTCTTGCTCGCTATTTGCTGGACTGTTGTGGTCCAGGTGGGGCTATGAATATAAGTGTAAGCTTGGTGGGCTTGCTGTGGGGTGTGAGGGTGTCAGAGCTGTGTGATGACTGAGCCTGTGCAGTATTGAGCAGCTACATGATGCCTGTGAGGCATATGGGGGAGGAGTTTCAGTCTGTTCTGGAGTTGGAAGTAAAGCAGAAAAGAGAGATACTCATGTTGACCACCAGGGGGCGCTGGAAAATGTTAAGTGGGATGTTCTGCTTGACCCAGCTTGGGTCTGGTGGGACCTGCTTGCTCTTCCTACCTGGGGCTTGGAGCATTGATGGAGACCTCAGCTGCCCACAGGCCTGGGGGACACGTTGTTGTGTGGGAAATAAGCGTGCAGCTTAAGGTAATGTTCTTGGAGAAGAGAGAGCAGAGATGATCGCATCAGCACGGGCCTCTTTCCTGACTGCTCCTCTTCCTGCTGCAGGTACGTGCATTACTTCAGCGGCCTGCTTTCTGGCTCCATCAAAATGAACAACAAGCCCTTGTTTCTTCACCACGTGATCATGCATGGCATCCCGAACTTTGAGTCTAAAGGAGGTACCTACCCTAAGCCTTCTGGCTTCCCTTTCCAGTCTTCCACTTCCTTCTCTTAAGAGGCATTCTTGGGAGGCAAAAAAAAAAAAAAAAAGAAAGAAAGAAAATTAATTTGTTATTAATTAAATACAAAATTAATATTAATTAATTAATTACCAGAGCTGAAGTCATGTAGCTTGGATTGGAGTGTCAACTGCATCACTTCCTAAATTTTTCTGAGCCCCACTCTATTCATTTACAAAATGAGTTTGATACTTTCAATGCCTGCTGGGCAGTGATGGTGGATGTAGTGATATTTTTATAAACTTAAACTGCCTTACAAATGAAAAGTTAGTATTTCTTCCCTTTTCTGCCTCCTCTGTTTCTCTTTCCTCTTTTCTTCTTCCTACCATTCCTTCCTTCCTTTCTCTCCTTCTTCCTTCACTCTCTCCTCTTCCCTTTCCTCTTCCTAGGGTTTCTGCCATCTTGGCTAACACCTACCCCTCCCTTACAGGGTGCCGGCCATTTCTCCGCATCTACCAGGCCATGCAGCCTGTTTACACGTCTGGAATCTAGTGAGTATCCCATGAAAATGAGAAGCCAGGGATGCCCAGGGACCCAGGCTCAGGACCAGAGCAGGGGCATGGGGCAGTTGCCTAGAATTTCTTCTTCCTGTGAGGGCTAAAGGGACAAAGTCAGTGAGGGTTCCCAGTAGCCCTGGGGCAGAGGGACAGCAGGGAGAAAACATCCTTCTCCAGTGACCCTCTCTTTCTCTGCCTGTCTCTCTCCCTTAGCAACATCCCAGGAGACAGCCAGACCAGTGTCTGCATCACCATTGAGCCGGGACTGCTCCTGAAGGGAGACATCTTGGTGAGTATTGCTCCTCTGTCTCAAGCCTTCCCCTCATTTGTTTTTTCTCCCTTCTTTTCTCCTCCTGCTCTCCTGCCTCTCAAGATAAGATAGCTACTCCTTCTAGTGGGCTGCCAGACTTGGAATCCTGGCTGTTAGGGCTCTTGCAAGACATCCAGCCTAGGACAGTCCAGGTCCCCTCCCACTTATCTGTTGTTCTGGAACATCTCCAGAAAAGTATAATTCAGTGTGGGCTGTTACCTCCTGGTTTCCCATTGCTGACAGGACTCCCTCAGTTCTAACTTCAGTCCTTCCGGATGCAGTTTAAATCCACTCTTACTTTTTCCATTCTGACTTGTATATAAAAACTTCTGGAAAAATAATTTTGTCCCCCACTCTCTGCTATTCTAGAAGTTTCCCCACAGAGCTCTGAGATCCTGCTTGGTGTTGGTGACCTCTCCCTCCCTGGGTTTAGGGTGAGCCTTGGAGGCTTAGTCAATGGATCTGTAAAGAAGGCTTCTGGGGAGCTGATTTCCCATCCTCAGGCCCCTGACTGGATTTGCTCCTTTTCCCCCCAGCTCAAGTGCTACCACAAGAAGTTCCGGAGCCCATCCCGTGATGTCATCTTCCGGGTGCAATTCCACACATGTGCCATCCATGACTTGGGGGTTGTCTTTGGCAAGGAAGACCTTGATGATGCCTTCAAAGGTGGGCTCCTTGGGTGGGGCTGGGGGTGGGTGCTGCTGTATAGGGGAGAGGAGCTCAGTTTGGGGGAATTTGGTGGATATGGGGACCATTTTTTCTGAGTCACATAGTTTACCAAGTCTACCAAGAGTCTTCTTAGTGACCATGGGAGAGAACTGAGAGTTGGGAGAGTTAGTTGGGATTGGAATGGTCTGAGAATTCAAGTTGTCAATAGAGGTGGAGGTAATTCCTCCTAGTCTCTGGGCTTTATATCCTCTGTTTTATATCTTGTAACCTTCTGCTACTTTCCCTGTATCTCCTTCATTTTCTCTTCCCAATTCATCATGTGTCCTGCTGACATTCACGTTTTCAATATTCATTGGGTATCTACTTTGTGCTAGGCTCTGTCCCAAGTGCTGGGGATGCAAAGTAAAACATGACATGGTCTCTGCCTTGGTGAAGCTGAAAAATATTGTCAAGTTGAAGGGCAGACCTGGCAGGAAATAATTACCCCACAGGGTAGAGGAGCTATAGTGGAAGGTGGTGGCAGCAGTGAGGGAGGAACCTTTCCTGAGAGGAAGAAATGTGGTCAGGAAAGGTTTGGCATTTATTTTGCCTCTTTCTTCTGTCCATTGGGATTTATATATATTACATTCAGGAATGGAACATATGCAAATACATGTCTATTCATTCATCCATCTCTCCATCTTTCTGTCCATCCATCCATCTACCCTCCTATTCATTCATACTCCCATCCATTCATCCATCTACACATTCACTCATCCATCCATCCACTCATATATTCACCAACCATCCATTTATCCATTCATCCATCCACCCACTCACTCATCCACCAACCCATCCATCCTTTTATTCATTCATCCATCCGTCCATCCAGCAAACATCGCTGTGTGCCTATACATATGTGTCAGACATGACTCACCTTTTCATCTATCTATCTTTCCATCAACCCATTCATCTACCAACCCATCCATCCATCTTTCCATCCATCCAACCATCTATCCATGCATGCATCCATCCATCCAACCACCAAGCATCACTTATGTGCCTATATGTATATGTCAGGTGTGAGAAAGAAGCCAGACCCTACCCTCAGGGAGCTCACAGTTTTGTGGGCAAGAGACACACAAACATTATTCTATGGTGTAATGCCCTCAGTGATGGAGAGATGCATGGGCATGGTGGGTGTACCAAGGAGCAGATGCCATCCTTGCTGTGATTTTTCTTCCCATAAGCATTGGACACTGGTCTATGTCCAGAGTAGGCTCAGGCAGAGAGAATGGAGTGGGGTTGGAGCTTTGAGGAGAGTCTAGATCTCAGTGTAGTACGGCTCATGTAAGAGAATGAAGTCTCCATGATGAGCTCTTCTTGCACTGGAGCCAGGAGGGCAAAAATGGAAGATGCTGTTATATTGTAGAACAGAATTTAAATGTTATCAGTCTTAACATGGCAAAATAAAGGTATAGCTACAGAATGAATAAATATGGTTGAGGAGAGGTAGAGGAAAGGGAGTGTTATACATTTTCTCTTCTTCCAGGATGAGAGTCATATAAGAGGAGGAAAATAGTCAAGAAATAGAGGCTTAACTACAGCATTTAAAGTTTCACAAGTAATCAGTAGAATAAATAAAAATAATAATCTAACCAGATTTAAGAAGACAGGAGATGAGAGTAGTGCAAGTGAAGCAAAATTTTCATCTTCATAGTGGTGAATCAGTGGAGATTATTTTAATTCTATGAATTAAAATTCATAGAAATAGTGGTATAAAGATGGTGGCTAGAGGTGGGTAGAAAGAAATAGAGATGGGTAGATGTGCTTACCTCATGCAAGAAGGCCAGGGGCTAGGGTGGGCAGGAGATTTATTTACTGTCCATATATAACTTCATATATATATGTGTAATAATAGATATGTATTGGTTATTATAATACTATTAGCCATGTATACACATAGTACTCAACATTTTTCTAGAAGAAAACTTTTTATGGAGTCCTTTTTGGGAATTCATTGTCCATTTTTGTTTTTCCTTCTCTTTTCTCAGATGATCGATTTCCGGAATATGGCAAAGTGGAGTTTGTATTTTCATATGGGCCAGAGAAAATTCAAGGTATAAGCTAAGTTAGAATTCATTTCCCACCCCTTTCCCCCACCTCCTGACCTGTGTCCATCCTATCCTCACCATCTTCCCACGGGTCTGCTCTATAATTATCAAGTTAACCTGAGATAGAGAGGCAGGCCTTCAGTAAAGGATCTGGGTTTCAGAATGGACCCCCAGCTAAACATGAACTAGTGACTTAATCTCTGGATAATAAAAATAAAAAAGCAGACAGATAGGCGCAGAGTTGGATAAACTGTTCTGGTCTTATTAAGTCATCGGCCTGTTATATTCAGAAACTGAGAGCCCTGGAGGATGGAGGGAGTGGCCAGGGAGGACACTCAAAGGTATTGGATGGGTGATGAGTATTTCTGAGTACTGAGGTGATTCAACCTGAAGGCCAATTTAATAATAGTCTTTAAGCCTCTGGACTGGTTATATGTGGAGACCAGTTGTTCCCCATCTTATCTGAGAATAGAATGGGAGGAGATGCAGTTAGGTTACAGGCAGATGGACTCTGGATAGACTAAAGAAAGGACTGCCAGGCCAGGAAGGTAACTCATCCTGAAAGGCCTGACTTGCAGTTGTTCTGTCTGTGGGCTGGGCTTTCTATGGGTGGGTAGGAGACTCTGCCTTTGCCCTCAGATTTCTGTCTGAAGTGGAGAGCATTTTAACAGAAGGACAGGGCCATGCCTGGGATGACTTTCCAGAAGCTATGTGTCTTCTCAGTGTTAAGGCTGTGGTTTCCCCATTGTTCCCAACCTCATGTAGCCTGTTGTAAGTGTGTCCCACACTCCTCTGGGCTGCAGGGGCAGACCCTCGGGTTTCTTGGCACTGCCCCAGGACCCCTCAGGACACAGGAGAGAGAAAGGCAGATACCCAGCCAGGAGTCCTCTAGGCTTTCTGCTAGGGGTCTTCATTCCTTGTCCTGTGTGTGGTACCCTGTCCTGATTTACCCCGATGACCCGGCATGAGCCTTTTCAAGAATGCTAGAAATAAGACTCCTGGGTTCTCCATCCAGCTTAAGCCACTGGCCCGCCCCACCATGCTCCAGAACATGAGAAGTCCCTCAGGGACATTCTGGGGGAGCTTGTTGGCTTTCTCTGTTTTTGCAGCTGCTGATCTCTTTTCCCTCCCCTCACTGTCCCCCTACTTGGCCCCTGCCTTTCCCACCCACTCAGGCATGGAGCACCTGGAGAATGGGCCCAGTGTGTCTGTGGACTACAACACCTCCGACCCCCTGATCCGCTGGGATTCCTATGACAACTTCGGTGGGCATCGAGATGACGGCATGGAGGGTAGGTGGGACCCAGCGGCTTCCAGCCCCTCTCCAAACCACATGGCCCTGATCACGTGGCCTTGGTTCTCTTGACCAGCTGTCAGGAGACTTGGGTTCAGAGAGGAGGCAGAGGAGAAGTCCAGGCACCTCTGAGAGCTCACAGTGGGGGCTCATAAGGCAAATATTGAAAGTGTTAAATAGGGATGAGGACAGTGCCAAAGAATGCAGCAAGATGACCCCATGGGGGTGTCATGCAAGTTGGTGATTGCTGCTAGATAAGTCTCCTGGACAGCCAGTGTTCTGAGGTTGGGGTGGATTCTGGAGAGTTGGGGTAGTCTGGGAAGGCTCCTTGGAGGAGGTAGTCATGAGTAGAGCGTAAGATACTTCCCTGTGCTGCAAATACAGCATTTTTTAAAATTCAGATTAATATGAGGGTACCTATGATAGGTTACTTTGTTTGCATTTGTAAGGGAAAGTCTGAATTGTAGTTGAGTCCTTCACGTAGGAGGTGCGCCACATACCCCTACATTGTACCCGATAGGCAAGAGCTCCCTAACACAGCCTTTCTATTCAACTCACTGTTGGGGTTCTTCAGGGTTACAGCTCTGGGAACATAGATGCAGGATCTGGAGCCTATGAGCTTTCATCAACAGCCAACAAAAATGTTTTGAGCTGGAAATAAACCGATAGGCTCTGAAATTTGAAAAGAAAGCTGCAAAATTGAAATTAATACATGTTTAATTTAGCTACAAAACCTAACATTATGTCAGATGGGCAACCACAACTCAGGTCAACTCTCGAGAGTCATGTGTGACTTCTAGTTATTGATGTGGTCCTCTGAACATGTGTGATGGGAAGTGGGGTGAGGCCCTTCTGGAAGTGAACATGCCTGGAGCCAGCAAACTCCTGAGATGCCCTTTCTCAGGTTTGGCCACAGACTTGTTTTCTTGACTGGTCAGAGGACCACAGAATGTTGGAGTTGCGAGAACCCTCAGGATGGTCTGGCCATTCCTCCTATTTTCATTTGGGGTAATGAAAATACCCCAAGACAGAACCTTCTGAGTTACCCCCATGACCCAGGATGCACCCTTTTAAGGGTACCAACACTCAGCCTCTGGGTGTCCCCTCCCGGCCAAAGCCAGTCCTGAGTGGGCTGCGCTGTCCTAGGGATCTGGGCCAAAGCAGAGCTGGGTTAGGGAGACCCAGCCCATAACCTTCACTCACCCTTTTCCCCTGGACCATCTGCCTCCCACTTCGCTGTCTAACATTTTGGATTTCATGACTCCACTCTGAAGGTCTTTAGGCCTTTTCTTGAGCAAAAGATTCTCCCTCTGATTTTGCAGGTTCCAGAATGAGCAATAAATTTCAGAGAGAGCTGGGATGAAGGAGGGTGGTCGGCCTGGAATTTAGGGGCTTGCCATGAGCGCATTCTTTATGTGCAACATTGCATGGTTGGTGGCTTGTCCTCATACCCACCTGGGCTCCTACCCCTTTCTGAGGTGCTTCTCTTTGCCTCCTCCCAGAGTGGGACCACCCCACTCAGATTGCCTGGACACCCTCCCAGAGCCCTCCTCACCCACTGAGGTTGCTCCCTGAAAGCACTCCTCTTCTCCCACACTCTGTCCCTGAGCAGTGAGTGGCTGAGGAGAAAGCGGAGGGTGGAATGAATTTGTTCTGAGGGACTGATGGCTGCCAGCCTACATTGTGCTGGGGACGTTTGCATTTTTAACAAGAACACTTGGCAATTTGAAGGAATTTTTACTGTCTCCCCATCTGTCCCTGGTGCAGATTCAGTGTGAGGATAATTGTAAAAACATTTAGCAAACTATAAAGTGCCAGGCAAATGAAAGGTAAAATAATTAAGGGAAAGAAGGAGGAGGTATGAGGAGGATGAGGCTGGGGGCCTGGTTGGCTATGGGGGAAGAAAACGGAGCTGGTGGTCAGAGCAGCGGGGCCCCAGGGACAGCAGGAAGCAGGGTGAGGGGACAGGGACTGGTGAGGGAGGGTCCAGATGCTTCTTCTGACCCCTTACCCTCTTCCTTTTCCCAGTGGGCCCTTTGGCCAGTTAAAGGTCAGCTCGGCCTGCAGGGACAGAGGACCCCTGTCTGGGCACTGGAGTCTGGCCCTCTGGCGGGAGGGAAGGGCTCATGGCTCTGCTGCCCTCTCCCCTGGGCTACCCTGGCCCTGTGCCTAGTAAGAGCCCACCTCTGCTCCCACCATGTGCCCCTGCTGGACTGCATCCCTCCAGGGATAGGAGAACAAGCTGGGACCACATCCCCATCCTGCTCCTGGCTGATGGCATTTCTAGAAGGTTCTAGATTCTGAGGCCCAGAGGTAAAAGCATTTTCTTTTGACTAATGGCCAAGAGAGGGAAGCAGGAGGTTGGTGAACTCCTAAGATGCCCTTTAGTTGTGGGTAAGGCTCTATGACTCAGTCTCCCCATGTGCTAGCTGGGGTAAGGATGCCTAACCCCCAGGATGCGAGGGTGCTCAGGAGATGGTTCAAGCTGGAGCCTGGGAGGGAGGGGACTTGGCCATTCCCAGGAGAGGCCTAGGGCCAGGGATGATGGTCTCAGGGGTGACGTGGTGCCCAGCGTGGCTTTGCCTGCTCTCTGCGGAGGTCTCAGACCAGGCAAGGCAGCTTGCTACAAGGATGCAGTGGAGGAGCATGTGTTTTAGAGTTGGCTGCCTGGACTCAAAGCCCAGATCTCCCCTTTTTAGCTGTGTGGCCTTGGTAAGTTGTTCTGCCTCTCTGCTGTCTTGGTTTCCTCACTGCATTCTCAGCCTTCATGAGAGACAGTGTAGTACAGTGGTGAGGCATGCAACTTTTGGAGCTGCATGGTCAGAGCAGCAGGGCCCCAGGAGACTAGTGGCTTTAAGTCCATTGACAAGATGCCATCCCTTGGGGCCTCAGTTTGCCCTGCTGCAACATGGGGCTTCAGTCAACAAGGCATTTTGAGCACCTGGTGGGCAGCAAGACCTAAGGATGGGCTGCCATGCATCAGTGGTGACTGGCTGGCACCCCAGGAGTCTGCGGATGTGGCTGAGGGAGAAGGCCTGGCTCTGCCACACACCAGCCATGGTGCCAAAAACTTGGAAGTCACCCTCTCACTTGATACTTGCACCCACACTAGGGGGTGGATTAACTATGGCACAGAGGAGTTTTGTATCCTGCCCAAGGTTGCCAAGCCAGTTGAGGGCAGACCTATGTGTGAGGCTTCATATTGCCCACTGTGCCCTCCTGAGTTGGCTGACATCCCCAGGGGCCTTCTCTGGCCATCTGGTTCTGTGGAAGTACCTAGGGGGCCCACTGAACTTAGAAGGGCATCTGTCCCCTCTGACTCCTGCCTCTCACCCTGGATGGAGAAGGTCACCCTGCCCTGACCCTCAGAAAGAGGGAAGAGTTAGATGAGGGTGGGGTACGTGGAGCTCAGCACCCCAGAGACCGTTGTGCTTGCCTGCAGCAGGTGTTTGGCAGGACTTCAGTGCAGGGAACAGCTGAACCCCCAGTCTCCACCCAATAGATGAGGGTGTGAGCTGTTTCTAGGAATGCCCTTGGCAGGGGCCAGCCCCTCCAGATAGGTGAAGGGGAGTGAGTCTGCAGCGAGTCTGGCCATTTCTGGAAGCGGCCCACTGTTGCTTCTTCTATTTTGGGTCTGCTGGGCAGGCAGGGAGAGGGGGGAGGATAACAGAGACCAGCTCAGTCCCTTTGGAGCCCACAGGTGACTCGAGGAGGAGGGGGCACTGAGCTTGGCAGTTGGGAGCAGATTCCATCTCTGGCCTGCATCCTCTCAAATGACCTGTGTCCCCTGGCAGTGAGGGGTGGCCAGTACTGAGCTCCGAGTTCCTGGTACCCAAGAAAGCCCTATTGAGATCTTGACTCAACCATCCTTTCAGGAACTGCTGTATGTTTAGCCCTTTAATTGCTGCCTGCAGCCCCTCCCTCACCCTAGCTCCAAGTTCAAGTCCAGGGCGTGGAGCATTGTGACACTGAGACCTCTTCCACTCCTTCAGGATGTCTCTGGTTGATCTCAGGAGCAAAATGAAGGACTTGTGGCTCTCTGTGGGCAGCCCTCTCAGGCAGAGGTGCCTGGGCCTGTCATAAAGCCTGTCCAGTGTTCTCCCACAGGGACAGTACTAAGGCCTGAAAAGGAAGGGACTTGCCAAGGGGCAGGAGATCCCATGTATGGAACCCACCTTGGCAGTATCTCAGCTGAGACTGTCCCAACTCCACCCCCTGGGTGAAGACACTGGAAGTGTGCAGAGGTGAGCGTTCTCACGGGGGCATGAGCCAGCAGGGGAGGTGATTTTTGAATCCAAGTCTCTTTCCAGCTCCCTTGGAGCTCAGTGTGTATCAGCATCCCCTCTCCAGCCCCACAGGCAACTCTTCGTTGTCCAACTTGCCAAACCCTTAAAATGACAGGGAGCTCATTCCACACAGGGTGGCCTGTTTCACTGGGGACAGGTCTGGGAAGTAGAACCATGGAAGAGAGAAAGAATCGTGCCCCTGTGTAGTGAACTGGGGCTATGGTGGTGACAGAAGCTTGGGACTGTTGGCTCACCTGCATCTAGGCCAGGAGGAGTGAGGGGTGATGAAGACAGCGGCCAGGGAGCAGAGGAGCACCTGCCATCCCAGGGACTTCTTACTCTTGGAGTGGTACCCTGTGGACTGGTGTATTAGTCTCCTCACGCAGCCGCAGCAAAACCCCACATATGGGAGGCTTATGGAACAGAAATGTGTTTTCTCACTGTTCTGGAGGCTAAAATCTGAGATCAAGGTATCAACAGGGTTGGTTGCTCTGAGGCCTCTCTCCTTGGTTCATGGACGCTGCCTTCTCCCTGTGTACACGTGTGGTCTTCCCTGTGCATGTGTCTGTGTCCTAATCTCTTCTTGCAAGGATGCCAGGCGTGTTGGTGTAGAGCCCACCCTAATGACCTCATTTCACCTTAATTACGTCTTTAGAGATATCGCCAAACATTCTGAGCTACCAAGCGTTAGACTACAAGATATGAATGTGGTGGGAGGGGAATTCAGCCCATCACACCTGGGAAGGAGGTTTCTGTGTTGCATGCAGTTGGATGCCCCAGGTCTTTAGTCCTGAATGGAGAGGAAGGAAGGGTCTAGGGTAGGGGTGGGGAGAGGTCAGGTCTCCAGTAGCTTCCTTTTTGCAGGCTGCTCCCCCCACCAGCTTGTCCTGGAGCCTGCCAGCTCAGCACTCTGGCTGACACCAGGGCTAGCAGCTTCCAGAAGCCCCATTAGCTGCTTGGCCAGAGTTCTGAAGCCCCATGCCCAGATTTCAGGGCCCCATGGTTGGGAACGAGACTGTGTTTTTGTCTATGCTGCACAGAGCAGGCTCCAAATTCCAGAGTGTTCTAGGGGCAAGCCTTCTCAGAAGCAGCACTAAGACCAAATGATATGGCTGCCTTCCATCTCTGAGAAGCCCGAAGGCTGACCAGGCCTGCGTTGCTTCACTACCCACCCCCTGGCTCTTACCCTCCCCTGACTTCCATGGACATCAGTGCTTAGAGTTTCTCATGACTTAAAAGGAAGGGTGGGGAATAGGCACTAGGCGAATGAGGGGTAGAGAAACAGATTGCTCAGAGCCAGAAGATGGGGGCAGAGAATGACAAGCTCCCTGGTCTGGCTGCTGTCCACCCCAATCCAGGTTTCTCCTATGTGTGGCCTATCCGCCCTTTCTTAGTTTCCATAGGCAGTTCCGTCACGGCCACAGGCTGGTGACTTAGGGGTCTGGTCTTGTGCCCAAGCTTCTCAGCCCTCAGGGGAGAGGTTTCTGCTCTGTAGGGTGCTCACCCCATCTCCAAGAGCTTTTGTCAGGGTTGGGAAAGAGTCTCTGCCTGGAGCCAAGAATTCATGGTCTATGGTGACTTATTATGAGCTAGGTTTGTCCAAGGACTCTCTGATTTTTTTTTTTTTGTTTGTTTTGAGAGAGGAAAGAGATATAGCAAACAGGAAAATAGTGAGAAGAGAGAGAAATAGATGATAGACATGGAGAGAGAGACAGATACAGGTGGACATTGGTCTGGCGGGGCAGGAGATTGCGGTTATAGGTGTCCTGGGTAACTTACTTTCTGGAGTCGTCTTTATCCTTTGTTTAATGAGAGGGTTAGAGTAGATAGCATTTCTCTCCATTTCTTTGAGCATAATCACTGTTTCCTTTTGGGACTTATGAGGAGCTTAGATAGACCTACTGAATTTGCCACTCAGAGTTTTTTTTCTTTTCCTTTTTTTTTTTTTGAGGCAGAGTCTCAAGCCGTCGCCCTAGGTAGAGTACTGTGGCTTCACAGCTCACAGAAACCTCAAACTCTTGGGCTAAAGCAGTTCTCTTGCTTGAGCCTCCAGAGTAGGTGGGACTATAGGCACCCACCACAAGTCCCAACTATTTTTTTGTTACAGTTGTCATTGTTGTGTTTTTAGCTGACCCGGGCCAGGTTTGAATGTGGCCGGCGCCCTACCCACCAAGCTACGGGCACTGCCCCCCACTCAGACCTGTCTAACTCATGAACTCTGAGTGGGAACTGGCGTGGCTTAGTGGCTGTATCAGTCGGGAGAAGCTCACTTATGTTGCGATGACAAATAGCCCTATGTTCTCAGTGGCTTAAGCCAATGAAAGTGTTTTTCTTGCTCATGCTACAAGTCCAGTGTGGGTTGGGAGAGGTCTCTCTTCATCACAGTTACTTTAGGCTAGGGTGCCTTCATCTCATATATGCTTCCATCATTGCTGCAGCCATGCAAAGAGGGAATTATGACCTGCACATTGCTCCTTCCTGGAAATCTCAGTTTCCTTTCTACTCATGTTACATTAGCCAAAATGACACACATGTCCATACTCAAGTTCAAAAGGGAAGTTAGGAGCAGGAAAGTTGTTTGTAGAAGATGAAAAGCTGGACTAGACTAATCTCTAGTAGGGATTAAGCTTTGGGGGGTTAGAACCAGAAGATCTGGTTCTAAGTTCTATTGTTTATGGCTGTGTTCCTTTATCAAGTCACTTTGTCTCTGCAACCCGAATGTCTTATCTGTGAAATGGGTGTAATGATAGTAACTTCCCACTATAGGATTGTTGTTTGAGATTCAGTGAAATAATGTACATGAAATGTGAAAAGTGGAATGTGTGATACAAACTATGCTGGCAATAATTTATGTCTGTGATTATTATCGAAGTACCGTAGGAGACATGAGATAGATATGATTTGGAATGAGCCCTCTCCTCTTAATACAAAGCCCATGTTCCCTGTGCCCCTCCACTCTCTGGGAACCATCTGTAGCTGGCTCTGTTATGAGAACCACTGTTGGAAGTCAGAAGACTTTCTTCTATGTCAACTTGCTATGTGACTTGGAAGAATTACTTCCCCTTTGTGGTTCCTGGTTTCTTTATCAGAGAATTGAGAACAGTGGATTTCAAAGGAGTTTCTAGCACTTAAACCCAATGGTGATGATCTGACAATGACAGTGATGAGGTGATAGTATTGTACATTTATCAGGTGCCAGGCACCATTACTGTACGTTCTCTTGAGCAGTCCTCTCCAAACACCTATAGGTGAGTGTTCTTTTCTAACTGTCAATCTGAGCAAGGAGAACTTTAGTAAAGCCACTTTGGTTTATTTGTCACTGACTTTTATTTTTATTTATGTATTTGTGTATTTATTTATTTATTTTGAGACAGAGCCTCAAGCTGTCACCCTGGGTAGAGTACCGTGGCGTCACAGCTCACAACAACCTCTAACTCTTGGGCTTAAGCGATTCTCTTGCCTCAGCCTCCCAAGTGGCTGGAACTACAGGCACTCACCACGATGCCCAGCTATTTTTTGGTTGCAGTTATCATTGTTGTTTGGCAGGCCAGGCTGGATTCAAACCCACCAGCTCTGGTGTATGTGGCTGGCTGGTGCCCTAGACTCTTGAGCTACAGGCACCAAGCCTATCACTGACTTTTAAGTCTACTCTATACTTCTCCTGCTCCCAAATGACATTAGGACAAGTCTCGTCCCTTTTCTGGTCACTCTCAGAAAGAGATCCTTAGTTAGTAATAAATATGCCCAGTGCCAGTGAACTTGCTACTTCGTTCAAAGTTAGTTGGTTCCACCCGTTTGCCAGTTCCTACCTGGCTGCCAGCTATGCGTATGTGTAGGTTGTGTGTGTGTGTGTGTGGGGTGTGTGTGTGTGTGTGTCTGTGTACGTGTAGGGGACTTAGTAGATTTCTCTCTCTGTTTTCCTGGCTTATGCACTTAGGCCTAGAAAGAGAGGAAACGAGGAACATTTTTGCTTGCCTGGCACCATTGTGAGAGTATGCAGTCATGTTCTGTGTGGAGACAGAGGCATGGATGATATCTTTTGGCTTCTTTGCCAAGAGAAGATTCTGGAGGCATTGAATGCTGCATGTGTCTCTCCTGTAGTACTTTTGGTATTTTGGCGAATGCTCAATTCCTCAAAAGTCTTTCATTCACTGTTCCCTTTGGGTGGTAAATGCAGCTCTGATCAGTGCTTGGGACTTTCTCCTCATCCCAGGCGTCTCTCCCCCCTCCAGCCTCCTCCTGCAGGTGGCCCTCTTGCACAGCATCTGAGGCCTCTCAGGCTTGTGTCAAGGTAGACTGTCAGCAATCCTGGCCTCCAAGAAACATTGTAGCCCCTGCCTCTGTCCCCGCAGAGTTAGGCTCCTGTCACTTAGGCTCTCCTGCTCCAGCAGGCTTCTGTTGAGCTCTGTGCAGACTCATGAGATGAAGGAGGGACCTCTACCCATGTGGCACTGGCAGCTGAGATTCTTCTTATAATCCTCCACTTCCTGATCTTTCCACACCTTTGGTATGTATGTGTTTGTAGGGGTATAGTTTAGAGCCACAAAGCAGTTTTTAGTCTCTCTTTCTTAAAAAATTAGCAGCTGTGTTGATATAATTTATAATAATACCATAACTTCACCTATTTAAAGTATACAGTTCCCTGGGTTTTAGTATGCAGTAGAACCTCTATAGTTGACCACCTCCCCCCATACATTGATCATCTCCTTAAGTTGATCTAATTTTGGTTGACCAGACATGCACTACATGTATGGATCAGTTCAGTAGGCCTAGTTCTTACGTTGACCACGTCCGTGTATTGACCAGTTTGTTACAGTCCCTTGGGTGGTCAACTTACAGAGGTTCTACTGTATTTAGGCTTGTACAACCATCACTAAAATCTAATTTTAGAAAATTTTTATCCCCCCCAAAAGAAACCTCGTACCCAGTAGCGCTCACTCCCCATTTCTACTCCCTAGCCCCAGCCCTAATCTACTTTCTGTCTCTAAAAATTTGTCTATTGTAGACACTTCATGTAAATGGAATTATATGATACGTGGTCCTTTGAGCCTGGCTTCTTTCACTGATTAGTATAGAGTTTTCAGGGTTCATCCATATTGCAGTGGGTACCAGTACTTTGTTCATTTTTGCTGCTGATTAATATGCCATTGTATCGTCATGCCATATTTTGTCTACCTATGCATCAATATCCATTGATGGACATTTGTGTTGTTTCAACTTTTTGGCTATTATGAAGAATACTGTTATGAACACTATGAACAAGTTTTTGTGTGGACTTAAATGTTTTTGTTTCTCTTGGGTAGATGTGTAGGAGTGGAATTGCTGGGTCATATGGTAATTCTCTGTTTAATCATTTGAAGAACGGCCAGACTATTTCCCAAAGCAGCTGGACCACTTGGCATTCCCACGAGCAATACATGAGGGTTCTAATTTCTCTACAACCTCACCAACACTTGTTATTAGCTCTCTTTGGGATTCTAGCTATCCTAGTGGGTATGAACTGGTTTCTCATTGTGGTTGTGATGGCATTTTCCTAATTAATGATGTTGAACATCTTTTCATGTGTTGATTGGTTATTATGTATTTTCCTTAGGAAAAGTGCCTATTCAAATCCCTTGTCCTTTTTTTAAATTGGGATTTTTGTCTTTATATTGCTCTGGTAACAAGTCCCTTATCAGATATATGATTTGCCAGTGTTTTCTTCCATTTCGTGGGTGGTCTTCGTATCAGTTATCTGGGCAAGCCCTGCGTGGTGACCTCCTGCCTTATTTTTGGAATGTCGCATTTATTGTCCTCAGGCCTCTTTCACAACTGAGACCACACCAAGTACTTCCATATTAACATTGGTTACAAATAGTGTTCCCAGATTATATATAAGTAAACAGAGGCAGATAACAGAGGCTTTGTCCAAGGAATTGGGAGGGCAGGATTCCACGTGGCGGGGTTGGGGGAGGGCTGGAGCCAGTCAGGGAGCTGACCTGCTACCTCTCATTTTACGATCTTTATCTAAAATATTATTCATCTATTGCCTGAAATGTTTTAGGCCATTTGGCCTGATCTCCTTTCAGCCTCAGAGCTGGTGCCTGGATTGGCCTGGAAAGCCTGCCCCATTATACTGAGAAGGAGGCTGAGTTCCAGATACCTGGATGGCAGAACGTCAACAAAGCCCATGAGTTCTGCCTCTCAGCCAGCCCAGCTCCCTGCATGGCCTTGACTCCCTTCATCTCCCCGGGGCCCAGGCAGGATCAGGGAGGGCAATGAGCAGACGGCCCCCTTGGGCTTGGGAGGGAGGTAGTTGGGTAGTGGGTAAAATAGTCCTTGTGCCCATTCTGGGTGAGTCAGTGGGAGAGAACTCACATGCACCATGGCAAAGGTTTGCTCTTTTTTTTTTTTTTTTTGTAGAGACAGAGTCTCACTGTACCGCCCTCGGGTAGAGTGCCGTGGCGTCACACGGCTCACAGCAACCTCTAACTCTTGGGCTTACGCGATTCTCTTGCCTCAGCCTCCCGAGCAGCTGGGACTACAGGCACCTGCCACAACGCCCAGCTATTTTTTTTGTTGCAGTTTGGCTGGGGCTGGGTTTGAACCTGCCACCCTCAGCATATGGGGCCAGCGCCCTACTCACTGAGCCACAATTAAGTTCTCGGACTCATCCTAGAAAGTGCTACGTTCCTTATTGCTCAGTACCACTATGGTCACCGTCAAACATTTCCCCTGGGAAGCTATGCACTGATGCCACTGCCTAGGCCATCCTTAAAGCACTTTTTCTAGGATGAGTTTGTGAACTTAATTGTCCAACCTCATATTTTCTCAGAGTTTGACATTCTTGCCTTTGGGACTTTTGAGTATGACGCAGGAGGATCCAGCAAGAGAGGGGAGTATCACATTGCAGGTGGTCCCAAATAATTCAGGGGATGGGTCTGAGGATCCCAGAGAGGGATACATCTGCCCTTGCATCTGAGTAGAGGGTTTTAAAGGGTGAGTTTCTAAGTGTGAGTCCTGAGAGCCTGGGATTCGGCACTAAACTGGTTTTTATTGGGAAACGGTCACCTGGCTTTTGGAAAAGACAGCCCTTCTGGTCTGTGACTTCAAGGTGAGAGGGGAGAGCAGAGAGAGGAGAAATTCAGAGCTGCTACCTAAAGCTTCTGTCTGTGATCTATCAATTCAAAGAAGACAAAGGGATAGATTGTGGCAGGAGGAGTTTGAGTTAGCTACCTGGTGGAACTTCCTGACCATGAGAGGGTGGATCAATTGTGGCTGAGAGATTGGCCTTCTTGGCCTCTAAGTCCCCTGGGGGAGAGGTGCTGAGGTACAGGGAGGGGCATCTCAGTGTGGGCTGATCTGCGTAGGGATCAGGACAAAGGCGTGGAGGAGGTTCCTTCTCCTCCCTGAGGAGGGAAGTCCTCTCTTGACTTACTGGCACAATCCAAGTACTGAGAATTCAAATACAAGGTGAGCTTGACTGTGGGCAAGGAAGATGCCACCACACTACTGACCCAGCATCTGCTGCCACCTGCTTGCACTGTTTGTCACAATGCCCTTGTACCCTTAGCTGGCCCTGCTCTGTGAGGCAGCTGGCAGGAGTGGGGAGCAGCCTCTGCCCATGGAACACACAGTAAACCAACACCCTCCTGAATGAATGTGCCTTTGGTCCTCTGTAATCTCTGCCATCAGGTGCAGGTTGGAGGGCCAAAGCCACACTCAGCACCATCCAGAGTTCTCGGCCAGCTGCAGGAGCAGCATGGTCTGATCTGTGTTGTGCTCAAATGTCCAGCTGAAGGCAGGGGAGTGGGCAGTGTGTGTGCTTTCCCCTCACACACCCTCCAAGCTACCAACTCTATGCCCAAGAAATTCAGGCTTCCAGTAATGAAGCACTTTTTCTTACTTACACAGCTGCTTTTTCTTCTTTCTTCCTTTCTTCCTGTTCATTTCTCTCTTTTCTCTCGTCTCTTCTTTCCCCAAATACTTAGCTGACCATCCTCTAGACTGCACATGTCCTAGGGTTGCCCGGAGACCATGGGGTCTGAGTGTCAGGCCACCTGCAGCACATGGGGCAGGGACTCCGCCAGGTGCTGTGGCTTCTGGGGAGGTGGTGATGGGAGCAAATGTCTTTGCAGAGTGGCTGCATTTGAATAACCCTGGGAGGCCAGACATTGTGTAAAGCAGAATTGTTTCTCAAATTTAAAGATGGGATAGGACATTGCTCAAAGTCTAGAAAGTAGAGGGAAAGCAAGCAATTAAACCTGACCCTCTCTGGCGGTCATGGGGCAGGTGAGATTTTAGTGGCATGCAGGGGCACTGAGGATAAAGGTAAGCTGGGGGCCAAGGGACCACTTGCAGGAGGCTGGGAAGGTGAGAACTGATGTCAGGTGGGGCTGAGGGTGGGCCAAGGTTCTCTGGAGACCCTGCTGCTCCTAGGTGCTGCACTGAACTTGCCCTGCAGCTGTCACTAGGGCCCTCAGGCTCCCTCTCTGTTTATTTTCAGTTTTCAAAGCAACCTTGACCTGAGATTAGGAGAAAAGAAAGCATGCCAAAGCCTGCAGCAGATGTGGCCACAGAGCCCACATTCCCTGCCCTGGTAGGCTTGGCTGGGGACGGGTGCTGAGCTCAGACTTGCAGACCTGCTGTTGTCCTCACCTCCACCCTGAGCAGGGAACCTGTAGAGACTCCACCAGGGCGCTTAGGTTCCTGCCTGAGTTGGGGCAGGTTGATGCCCTGCTCAGTTGTGGTGGGGAGTGTGGCTCCCACATGAACCTTCTTGCACTCGGGCTCCCAACCTGCTGGTACCCCATTCAGCCTACCTCAGCATCTAGCCCTTGGCGGTGAAGGATCTCTTTCGGGATTCTTCCAGGTCCTTCCTTGTTGGACCTATTCAGGCCCTGGGTGCTGTCCTTGCTTTTGGAGGCTGTGCCCTTGCCCTTCTTTCTTCCTGTCCAGGGCAGTTTACCCGGGGCTTACGTACAGGTGCTAGCCGAGGCTGGTTTGCTCTCTGGCAAAGTTTAGCTCCTTCACTAATGGTCCTGGCCTGGCTCTGGGGCCAATCTCTCCATCAGCCCGTGAGAGGCAGCATCCTCCCTGGACGCTGCCTGTATCTGCCACCCCTCCCTTGCCTGCTCCCCGTCACCCTCTCTTCCTGCCAAAGGTCTTCTCTCTCGGTCCACTCTCCATGTCCCTGCTTTCAGTCCGATGCATAGCTCTTGAGGCCGTTTACGGGAAAAGATTTCAATGGCCCGGGGTCTGGCGAATGATCAGTCTTTTTTCCTTTTGTGGTGTCCCCCTTCTACTTCCCCAGCTGCTCACAGATGATTCATCCCTATAAATTTCTTTCTTTTCTTTGCCTCTCTCCCTGGCAAGAGACCTTTTAAAATCCTGCCAAAGCCACTGAGCTCACACGGCTTCAGTAATCGGCTGTCTCCATTTAAATTAAGAAGGACAATGTCTTAGAGTGGGCTGAGAAGGGATGAAAGCTTTGTCCTTGGAGGCGATAGTCCTTAGGTAGGAAGATCCCTGGGGGGCCCTGTCATGGCTGGGAGCATGGGCTTAAGCCCCAGCTTTGCATCTTGCCTTATGTTGACCTTGGGCAAATCTTTTAGCTTTTTTGAGCCTCAATGTTCTCACCCATAAAATGGGGTGAGGTATTATCTGTCTTACGGGTTTGAGAAGTAAATGAGGTAATCTGTGGGTGCTTAGCTCAGTGCCTATTACGCTGTGTCATTATTAAGCATTCGCTTTTACTAATACCACTCCCTGACCTCGGGTGGAACTTATAGAATGCTTCCCCACGTATAAGTCAGTTCCCCTTTCAACCTTCCCATTTCTGGAGCTAGACTTGGAACCAGGGCCTCTGGCTCTAAGCTCAGTATTTTTCCCACCATACCAAACTAGGTGTGTGTGTGTGAAGATTTTCCCTGTCAGCATCCAAATGCCGGGCTCCGTTCCCATGTGTGACTTACTCCCTCTGCTTGGAGGTGGTGGGGTTACCCTCCATGTGTCCTGTCTCCCTGGCACTGGCCACCAGTGATGGCTGGGCAGTGGATCGTAGCCTCCTCCACATGAGAAAACATATTAGCATGTAGAAGAGTTGGTGAGGATGATATGATTATAGACATAACCTTGCTTGTACTCTATTGAAGAAGGAGAAAGGAAAAAACCCAATCATGTGTGTTCTTTAGTACACGGGATGTCCTCAGGACCTTGAACTCCTTGGTTCAACAAATATTTATCATGTGCCTTCTGTGTGCCAGTCACTTACTATGCTAAATACTGGGGACATAATAGCGAATGAAGTACAGATTCCTGCCCTGTGGTAACTCTATTTTAATGGTGGAAGACAGACAATAAAAAGATTTTTAAAAAGACATAATTAGTGAATACCAGAGCCTGTTGGAAGGTGATAAATATTCAGGGAAAAAATTCAGCAGAGTGGTTGGGACTTAAGGGGACGGATCTAATGAGTTGAAATTTTTTAAAAAGGGTGGTTAGGGGCAGTGCCTGTGGCTCAAAGGAGTAGGGCATTGGTCCCATATGCTGGAGGTGGAGGGTTCAAACCCAGCCCCAGCCAAAATACTGCAAAAAAAAAAAAAAAAGGCTGGTTAGCCTAGGACTTTCTGAGGTGAGGGACTCTGAGCAAAGACTTGAGGGAGGTGGGCGAGTAGCCAACTGATGTCTGGAGAAGAGCATTCCAGGCACAGGGAGCAGTAAGTGCATAGGGCCCAAGGCAGGGGCCCACCTGGGACATGTGGGGAGCAGCCAGGGCCAGAGGGACTGGGCAGAGGTTGTATTTGGAGATGAGGTCAGAGGTCATGGGGACCAGGTCACGTAGGCTCAGGTAGCTGTGTGACGCTTTGGAGCTTTTACGCCGAGCTTTTGCAGCTAATGATATACTGTGAAGAACTTTCCATAATAACACATAAAGAGCTCATCGCCTTCATTTCAGCTGCAATTAAATTCTACTGTACGTATGTGCTGTGTTAATAACTAGCTTTTAAAATTACATTTAAATAATATGGACATGTAGGTTGTTTCCAGTCTGTTGCTATTTCTAAAAAATTCTGCAGTGAATAACCTTGTATATACACAGTTTTCATTGGGGCAAGTCTATAGGACAAATTTCTTCAAGTGGAATTTCTAGGTGGAAGAATATGATGTGTGTGTAATTCTTACACACAGTGAGTGATTGGCCTTCATAAGGGTTGTATAATTGACACTCCCAGCCAGTGATTTGGTTAGGGAAGAGGAGAGTAACCTATCCTCCACCCCCTTTTATGTATGTGTGAGACAATCAGGTGCTCATAATTCCTTTTATTCCTCATGACTGTCCTGTGAGCTGAGTAATCTTGTTCCTACTTCACAGATGAAGAAACATCAACAGAGAGGTTAAGTAACCCACCAGTGCTCACACAGCCAGGTAGGGGTACAGCCTGGCATTTCTCACCATGTCTTTATAGTTTGGGGTTTGAAAGTCCTGGGAATAGCTCAGGGAAGGGGGTACTTGGAGGTGATTCCAGCCTGCTGCTCTTAGAGATAGGTCCAGCTCTGCACACTGAGGCATCAGTGTCCTGGAGACTCTTGAAGACCTGTGGCAAGGTGGGGAAAGGGTGGCCTGAGGGACCTGGAGTCACAGTGGCTGAGCTGGCCGATCTCGGCATGCTCCCCTTGTCCTTTCTACCACTAGCCCCAGTGGTGATGCCCGGGAGACTAGGAGCTAGCTAATTCTGCTCTGGTGGGGAGCTGTCTTCCGCTGTCTGCAGGTCAGTTTGCTCCAGAGATTGAATTTCAGCATCTCGCTGATGAAAATAAATCAGCCTCTTTATTGCCCCACGTGGTCCTTGGAACCTTTGCAGCCTGGTATGTATTAACAGACTTCCTGTAAGTCACCATTTCCGTCCTAGCCCCAGAGATTCTATGGCTGCTGCAGAAATAGCAGTGGATGAATTTGGAGCCTAGAGCCACCCAGACAGGACCAAGTAGGAGAGAAGAAGCAGGCCCACAAAGTCCAAGGGCTCTGGAATTCAGATAGTGCCTGGCTGAGCGTCTTCTCTGAGTTGTATCCTTGAGGATTGAGGTTCAAACAGGCCTTTGGTAATCAGTCTCCTGGTTACACTCTCCCAGTACACAGAAGAGTAAACTGAGGCCTACTCAAGATGCTCTTGTTACTTGGTAACAACTCCCAGTCTACTGCTATTGCTGCCAGACAGCAATTTCCCTAGGTGCGCTTATTATGCCCTGGCTGGTTAGAGATATGGGCAGAATCGGAGAGGTAGTTTTCAGCTGCCATTGGAGTGATGGAGGTCTAACATTCTAACATTCAGGAGAATGGTTTTGCCTTCCAGGGATATGAGAAAGAGAAACAGGTGTCAGGAGTAATTTTCTAAATTTTCTTGAAGTCAAGGATAATTCTTCCACCCCACAGATCTGACTATGTGGGATGAATGAGTATGGCTCGTGGATATGGGAAAACAAAACAACTTGTAGAGGGATCTGACAAGGCCCTGGCACGTTCTTTGTGCAGAGGGGACTCAGGAGTCTTGCCCCAAACTCCTTTTCTCTCGATCCTCCCTTTCTCTGCTTTAGCATTATTTGTAGACATAAGGGATATGGGGGCGTCCTGCCTCAAAGGATAGACCTGCTGCCCTGTGCTCTGATGTTTTTGGCTCCAGTATGCTGGGCCAATATTGGCCAGCCCCAGGGCCATTCATCTCCCTGTGCTCTGGGAAGCAGCAGCAGAGCTGTCTGTGGTTCAGGCCAGGAGATTCCAGCCGCCCAGTCTTTATATCTTTACAGCTAGTCAATGCCCTGGTGGCTTGTCTAGAGATTTTGGCCTTGTGTTGCTTTGATTACTTAAAAAAAATTGTCAATAGCAAAGTGTTCTTTGATGTGTGTTCTCCTTCTCCAGGGGCAGTGAGATCAGATTTTGATATGAAAGCTTGAAGCTTTTTCCCTCCCTCCCTTCCTCCCTCTATCTGTACATTGCTTACGAACCTTCGAGAAGAAGGTGGGTGCTCCTTGTGTGATGTAAGGTCAGAAAAGGTGCCTTGGCTGCTGTCTCCCAGGCAGGCCTGTGCTCCCTGGTGTTATAGCCTCTGTGCATCAGTGAGAGTCACTTCCAGCCTGTCCCTAGACCTGCAGCCATCAGTGTTGGGAGCTGTCATTATAAAATTGCACAGCCGGTTTGATAACCAGCGCTTTGTGGTTGCTGAGTGGTTGCTGAGAGGGTGGGTTAAGAATGGGGATTGAGAATGGAGAAGCATGAATCCTATGTACTCAATTTTGATATGAGGACAATTAATGACAATTAAGGTTATGGGGGGGAAGCAGAAAGAGGGATGGAGGGAGGGGGTTGGGGCCTTGGTGTGTATCACACTTTATGGGGGCAAGACATGATTGCAAGAGGGACTTTACCTAACAATTGCAATCAGTGTAACTGGCTTATTGTACCCTCAATGAATCCCCAACAATAAAAAAAAAAAAAAAAAGAAAAAAAAGAATGGGGATTGAACCCTAGTCAGGGAAGGGCTCATTTGTGTGATTTACAAGCCAGCCCCGGGCAGTGTTGTGCATGTTTCCAGAAATGCTTTGAGCCCTGGAAACATCTTTAGGATGAATGCTTCAAATTCTCTGGGGACCATTTTGATGGCCCCATGGCTCTCTCGAGTGTTGGAATTTGGACAGGTTCTTCTAAAGCAGCGATGTGATTTTAGTGTCACTCTTCACTCCTTTCTACTTGTTGGACCCTCCAAGCCCTAACCCGTTGCCTCTTCCATTTCCTTTCTTGTTCCTCCTTCCTGTCTGGCACGCAGAGAGGGCGTGAGCATCAGAATCAGATTGGCAATGTAATCTGAGCAAGTCCCACCCTGAGCCTCAGTTTCTTTATCAGGAAGATGGGGATAATGAAATCCACTCTGAAAGACAGTTGTGGAACTGCATTAAGGGCAGTTGCAGAGCAACATTAAAGTGCAGGTAGAAACATCGCCAAGCCCCAGGGCCCCCTCCCCATCCTCCTTTCACGCTCCCAAAGTGAGGACTGTTACCAACATGATGTGCATGCCCCAGGAGCAGTAAGGGTGGGGAGATGGCAGGAGGGTGGTGAGTGGATATACCCCTGACCTTGTCCAACCCGGACATCTGCTTGGGAGTTGACAATTCCCTTCCTGAGTAATCCTCTGGCACTTGGGCTCCTGTCCTGTTCTCAGGGAATGTGCTCCTTAGCCTGGCCCTATTTGCTGCCTTCTGGGGAGGGGAGTGTCGAGACCCTGGAAGGCTGGGGCCCTGAGGGGTACCAGAGCCTGTCCTGCTCCCACTGCCCCGAGTTTCTGGTCAGCTCTGCCTTCCCTGTCCACTGGGCTGGGAGGTGGGAAGAAGGCCCTGGGAGGTCTGGGGACATGTCTTCTTCATACATACAGCAGGTGCTGTGCCATTCCTCCCTCTATCCTCAGACCTGTGACACCTTGATGCCACATCTCTCCTGGGACACCCCCTCCTTTCCCTGTCCATGGCACCTCCTTTTCAATTATACCTGGATGGTTCTCCTTGGAGCTCCATGCAGCTCACCTCTCTCATTTTTCCACTTTGGAAACTGAGGTCAGGGTAAAGAAATGACTTGCTCAAAGCCAAACAGTGAGTTAGAGAGGTTGAAATCCCAGACTTCTGCGTCTTAGTTCAGAGCTCCATCTCTGATGCCCCAAGCTCTCTCCTCCCTCAGTCTGGCTCAGGGCTTCTCCCTTTGGGCACTGTTGACATTTTGGACTGAATAGCTGCTTGTGTTGTGGGGTTGTTCAGCAGCATCCTTGCCCTCTACCTGCTAGATGCCAGTAGCATTTTTGCCAGATGTGATAACCCAGATATCTCCAAACATTGCCACGTGTCCTGTGAGGGCCACTGAGCAGCCAGAGGTGCCATTCTTCCCACAGCCCCTCATGTCTGACATCTTCCCTCTCCCACTTGTAGGGTAAAAGTAACCCATTACTGGGGACACTCCATTCTGCTTCCTGCTTTTGTTCTAGGCTTGGGCTGCTTGGAACCCAAAACTCCAGCCATTCTGTTCCTTAAGAGAAAGTGCAAAGAGCCAGGCTTGGGAAGATGTTTCTCCATCTGCCAGTGAAAAGAAAGAACTTGATAGTAAGGGGCTGAACTTCAAAGGGCATCTCGTGGGAGGCTGGTCACCCTCCTCCCTGGAGAGACCCCTTAGTGTGGGTGAGGGCTCCAGCTGTTCGTCTCCTGGCCAGAAGGAAGTCCTGGAGGGGATAAAACATTTGCTGCCCTGAAGTTGGGAAGTATGCAAAATTGCCCTCCAGTATTCCACTTTCTTTGCATAGCTAGACCTGGGGACATTTGTGGTTCTTAAATGATGGGGGTTTACAGTACCCTGCTGAGCACCTGGCTCACAACATTTGATCTGACAGTGGGGATGACTTCCCCCTGGGATTCAGGGCCCTGCAACTATAGGAAACTCTCTTTCCCTCCCTAAGTCAGATGGATGATATTGGGTGGGTGGGTTGGGCCAGATGAACTCATGGTGTCCTTTGAGTTAACCACACCATGATTCTAAAAGATGGCCTGGCCTGTTGTCCATAGCAAGGTGTCACTTGGCAAATCTGGGGCTTCTAAGAATCCTTGGCATAGGAGGGGGCTTTAGAGGATCTCCAGTTTCACCTCCCTGTTTCTAGAACTTGTGTTTCGTAAAAGCGTCCGCTCAGGGCTATCTCAGGGGATACAGGGAACCCTCATCATCTCTGAAGCTCAGGTTAACCCATTCCCTATCAGGCAGGATTTTTGCCCCTGCTATTTTCTGTAGTTTGTTTTAAGGAAAAAAAAGTATTTTTATTTTATTTTTTTCAAAACAGAAATTTTGGTAAAACAGAATGTGCTTTTTCAAATCAGATCTGCTGTGCCCCACCCTCTGCCTGGTTCCCCATGAAATCCTTTCCCATCTACGTGAAGACAGCTGACGTTTTGTCTGTCTTTGCCTTTCAGTCCTTGGTGCTGAAGCTGTCACTGCAGGTGGGAATGGCAGTGGTGTTTTCAGGGATACTGTTGACAGTAACCAACGCTGGGGCAGTCCCGGTATTTGTTAGTCGAACTATATCACATCCTTGGAGTTGGTGCTGTTCCATGAAATGCTTCTCTTTGCTGGACATTCTGCACCACATTTTTTTGAGCAGAGACAGGGCAAGCCAAATTGTGTCCTGAAGCTTAAGCATTGGGTGTGAAATTGATATCTATGGACTCAGTGAGACAGGGTCACAGAGGTGCTGCTCAGGGTGGGCCAGGGCTAGAGAAGGAAAATGGGGAAGTGAATGTCACAGTGGTGGTGGTCTGTGTTTCTGGAGCTATCTCATTCGGAGCACCTTCTGTGTACTCTGCCCTGTCTGAGAGCTTTATATGTGTTGTATCAGTCTTTGTCATACTTCCTGAGAGACAACTATTAATACACCTACTTTACAGATAAGGAAAATGGAAGTTCAGAACAATTAAGTCATTGGCCCAGGGTTGTACCAAGCTAGTAAGTGGTAGTATCTGTGTCCAAACCAGTGTCTACCTGACCTCTATGTTCATGTTCTTAGTTACTGTGTTCTTGATAGATGCTGAAGTGACATGAGAAGAAGAATCTTAGGTTGCATTAACAAAAGTATTATTTCCAGGAAGTGGGAGGTGATAGGCCACATGGGCTGTTTGTGAGCTCCTTGCTTCAGAGTGATAAAGAACTACTGGAAAGAAGTGCTTAGGTGGGGAAAAGAAGCAGCAGGAGGGACTTGGGCCGGGGTTGGCAGTGGGGAGGCTGCAACAACTGGGGCTGTCCAAGGGGGGATTCGAGAGGATATGCAGGGCACATTCAGGACTTGGAGAGCTCCCACCCCTGTGGGAGAGATTGGCTTGTTCTGAGCTGTCTCCAGGGCTCCATAAGGCCAGTTAGTGGAAAAGACAGGGCACCAGGGGTTTTTACCTTACATCGAGCTAAAAGTCACTTGTTACAGCCACGTAAAGATAAAATGGGCTTTTGAGGGGAAGATAGTAAGATCCTCACACCTGGGAGTATTTGAGCATAGCTAGGACCAGGTTTTGCCAAACCTGGCTCTCTTATTCTCCTCTGGGGTGTGGGGTTGAGGTTTAAAATTTAGATTTCCAGGGCTTATCTCTGACGGTCCTACCTCTGTAGGTCTGGGTGAGGCCCGGGAATCAGGATTTTTATAAAACTCGCAGGAGCTTCTGCTACAGCTGGTTTCTGGATAGTAGCAGAGGACTGTGGGATTGGGTTGCCACTGGCAGGAGCTGATGTGTGGTGGTGTTTTCTAAAGTATGGTTCCTGGGCCAGACTGCTAATGATGTATGTACTGATTTGAGGTGCATTTATTTAACACATATTAGAAAAAAAGTACATATTTTGCTTACTAAATCTGTGATATTATGGACATTGATGTTTAGAACTAGTTCACATTAAATAAAGTTTATTTTTAAAATTTACAAAATTATACTATAGATAGTATTCAGATGGGCAAATAAACATGAAGGTTGTATGCAAATAAAATCTAGGCTAACATTGTGGCCAGTGGGGCAAAGTGAAGACAAGTGGGTGTGCTGGGCTACCTTAACTCTTTCAAGAGTCTGGGATTTGTTGGTTAGTTCTAGAAGACTCTATGGAGATAGGAGAATGATTGCAATCAGGGGTCCTCACATTTTTTAAACAGGGGGCCAGTTCACAGTCCCTCAGACCGTTGGAGGGCCAAACTATATAGTTTAAAAAAAAACAACAAAAAACTATGAACAAATTCCTATGCACACTGCCCATATCTTATTTCGAAGTGAAAAAACAAAACAGGAACAAATACAATCATACTGCTACATGTGGCCCGCGGGCTGCAGTTTGAGGACCCCTGATAGTCTTCCCAGTTTGGAGCCTAAGGAAGATCCCCTCTCCTGTCCTTCCTTTCCTCTCCCCATTCTTACTGGTTTCTTTGAAGTTTGTCACACTGAACTTCCCCTGCACCCCATACTATTTATGTTTTCCCCCTTATTTTTCTTCTTTACTCTCAAAAAAGAAGCAGCCAGAGAGTGATGCTGGCAAGGAAGAGGGGCTGAGGTATCTGATTTCTTGGTGCTCAGGTGAAGAAGAGGGGGAAGTAAGTGGTCTGTACCTGGCAGGATTCTGCTCCCAAGCCTGGCTGTGGTCTGGGCACCAGGGTAGGTTGGCTGCAGCCCTGGGCAAGCCCGTTTACGCAAAAGCCTTTTGGGGCTGCAAACTAACTGGGGCCCTCTGCAAGGAGATGCCAGTTGGTCACTGAAGCCCCCGCTAGCCTGGCTGTAATGCCCAGGCCATCTCCTGTCAACTCTGGGAATTGGGTTGGGAGATTAAATTAATATGCAAATGAGTCACAAACGGCACACAAATAAGAGTGGGGATTTGATATCTTACTATCAGGGACTTCTGGCACTTTTTAGGACACAGCAGGATAATGGAGGGGACTTGCGAGTGGTACAGCTATTTTTTGGCTGAATGGTTTGCCTTATGCCTGGGGGGCGGAGATAAGGGGGGGCTCATTGATGACACTGAAAAGTTATTCTCTCTGTCATTCATGATTTCCATGAAGGGAACAAGTAGAATACCAATATCTGATCAGTTGGAGTTATCTCAGGTAGCTGGCGGATCAACATCCCAGGCCAGACACCCACCTGCCTTCCCAAAGTTAGTTGTCAAAAACAATAAAGTTTGCTGGGCTAGATTCCAGAGCTGTGCACTGAGAACTTCACTTTGGCACTCCTGTCCCCTCCTAGAGGCCTGCCCCGTCACACCTCTGTCCCTCTATTTAGGTCCTGTGTTAACCTCTGGGGAGTACAGGGGCTTGCGAGATTTTTTCCTTTTTCTCTTTTCTAAGCCAATGTAGTGTCCTGGCTCCTTTACTCTGCCCCATGGGGAGGGGAGTGGGGGGGAGAGAAAGAGGGAAAAAAAGATTTCCACCTTATTGTTCAGCAGCTGGAAAATTGTTGTCATCTGTTCTGCCTTTCATTTGCTGAGAATGGGGAAAAAATGTGGAAAATTTTGGGAAATAAATCTCAATACCCTCCTAGGAACTCTCTTCCTTCCCTCTCTGGCTTTGCATCCCTGCCTGTCTGCTCTGGGCTCAGTCTCGCTCTGCTCCCAGGTTCTCCCTTTCCGTTTCTCCTCTGGGTACCGAGGCTGCCATGGTTTTGGGACCGGGCTGGGCTGGCCTGTTCTGGGACCTGAGCGTGGCTGGGCTGGACCGCACTGGGTGAGTGTTAGGCTGAGTCTGGTACAGGGGTTGGTGCTGGTCTGGGCTGGGCTGGCCACTTCTCCTCACTCCCTGCCTGGCCCACGGGGAGTGGAGGGCTTGGGATGCCGCTGTGATGTCATTCAAGAACTGCATAGCTGCAGGATGATAAGTGAAGCCCTAGGGACCCAGCTGGCTGAAATTACAGACAGAGTTTTATCCCACTGGCTTCCTACAAGCCAGAGTGAGGCAGAGTGAGCCGAAGCAGGGAGTGGAGGGAGTGGTGTGTGAGCGCGTGCGTGTCTGTGTGTCTGTGTGTGTGTGTGCATGGGCAGGCGGGCAGCACGGCTCCTCCCACCCTGACAGTCCGAGGGAGCCTGAGTAGGACACAGACAGCACTTGGAGCTGCAGCCCTGTAGGAATTATTGGAAACTTGAGGCTACAAGCCAGAGTGAGGCAGAGCGAGCTGTCTAATCAGAGCTGTCTTCCCCTCCTTTTTCTCCCTCTCGGCCCAGAGGGTAAGTGTCCGCTGGGCAGTTGCCATGCCCATGTGTGTCCTTGTGTGGCTGTCTGCTGGATGGGGGGAGGCGGCACCACTGTCTACGGGTGCAGGATGTGAGGCTGAGTGGTGCTGTGGACATTGTGCTGCCTTTGGATGTGGCTTGCCAGACCTTACTGTCCCCCTTCTGGAGTTGCTTCTGGGATGAGTAAGAGTCCCAGCCTTTAGGTCTGTGGGGTAGCTGGGTTAGGAGGGTGCAGTGTGTCTGAGTTATCCTAATTCTTTTGGGGTAATGATTTATCTGGGATGAGAGTGGAGTGGGTAGAGGGAATGTGGGGGAGGCATGGATAGCCCCAGTAAGTCATTACTCAGGGCGTCCCTTTCCCCCTTTCTGTGGGCTGAGCTTTGGGGCACCCCCAAGGCTGACCATTCCCTGCTAGCCTCTAGCAAACTCCCATTCATGGCTTCTCCCAGCTTTGGCAAGGCTCTCAGTGGTCAACCATTCCCTGGGGGCCGGGGAGCTCTGAGTGTCCAGGCAGGCACCCTGGCCTGGCAGAGAAGGGCTTCAGCTTGTTCTGGGCTCAGCTATTTTTACCCTCCTGAGTATGCCAATGATATCTGGTGCCCAGATAGGCAGAGGGCAGAGGTGGTGGGTGGTGCCAGGCTTGGGCTTATGTACCTGGTGTGGAGCTGCAGGCCGGCCTAGTGTCAGGAGGCTGGCTCTGAGTGTTCATATTATCCTGCAGGTGTGGGCTGTTATGTGACCAAGGCAGCACTCTTAACCCTCAAGGGCCCTGGTCCTTCAGGTCTGAAATAAAGGTTATGGTCAGGTTTTCTGCCCTAATTCCTTCTCTCTAGAAGGCATGAATTCATGTAAGACGGTATTAGAGAAAAGTCCTATGGCTACTTGCTCAGGAGGGTCGAGGAACACATCTGTCATCATCACTTGACCAAAGTGCTGTATATCATAGTGTCCTGAGGTTCTTGGTCCACAGCCACAGCTGGAGAGTCTTCCAACACTCCTCCTTCTCTCAGCCATCTTTACCTTGAAGTGCTGAATTTAGAGCTAGTGTTGGTTTTGTACTTTCTTGCTGGGTGACCTTGGGTGGTCCCTTGAGCCTGCAGAACTTCACTGACAGCCTGTAAATGAGAGGTGGGGAGGGAATAAATTGATCCCCCAGGGCCCTTCAACTCTAAAAGCCCCAAGGCTTTTAAAAAGCTCTTTTGGCTCAGCCGTCCCCCTGGGCCCTGAGAGCTCCTAGTTCTGCCATCCCAGAGGGCTGGGAGCTGCCAGCAGGAGGGGCTCACTTTTCATTTTGGTCTGAAACTGACTTTTTCCATTTCCAAGGCCCTCAGGCTGAAATTCAGACTCCATTTGGACTTCAGGTCTCCCTCTTTCTTTCTTAGGGAGAGTGGCCAGGAAAAGTCCATCTGGGCACTCTTTTTGCATCTACAGAGGCAGGTTTGTGGGTGACACTGCCAAGGTCACTTGTATAGGGAGCAGAGTCACCTGTAAAAAGATCTCCAGCAGCCTTGAGAAGAGTAATTCTTTTTTGGGTTTTTTTTTTGCAGTTCTTTTTTTGTTGTTGTTTGTTTTTTTGGCCGGGCTGGGTTTGAACCCATCACCTCCGGTATATGGGGCCGATACCCTACTCCTTTGAGCCACAGGCGCCACCCGAATCTAATTCTTTTTTGTTCACTCTGCAGTGAATTCCCTCTGATGTGTTCTATTAAATAGGAAGCAAGTCAGGTGTCTGTTTTGCCACACCTGGACTCATCTGTCCCTCTCCACTGGGGCCGGAGCCCTGGTGCTTGTCTGTATCGCATTAGCGAACATCTCCCTGCCTGTGCCTAAATCCCCTTGTCTGCACCTGGCACCTGCCCTCTTTGCCATTTCACAGGTTCAAGGTGCCCTTCAGAGGTCCAAGGACTTCTCTTTAACTCTTAATTCTGCAGATCTTCTGAGCTCCTGAAGAAGGACCCCTTTCCCCTTTAGAAAGTTCAGAGCTGTGTGCAGCCTGGGATGAACAAAGAGCTCCTTAATCCCCAGCCGGCTGTTGGCATGGGTGGAGGCCATGATGTGTCAGCGTCCCTGGCTCTTATTGCAACCATTGCTGAGGTCTCCACCACCCTCTCTGTACATGTCCCCTCCTCACATTCATCTCCCCCAGGCAGGGTAAAATCCCAGCAGGTGTTCTGGGCTGGCCCCTTCTCAGGCTCCTCCGGTGGGAGAGTTTCTATTCTGTGTATTCTTCTGTTTCTCCTGGCTGGAGCCTGGCATTCTGCACAGAAACCCTGGGTAACAGAGAGGCACCCCCAGAAGTGGCACCCTAATTTTTAGATGAGTATTTCTGAACTCCGGATCCACAGATGGACTTTGTAGCGTTGATGGAGTCTATCAACTCTCTGAATTATGTGCAAAATTTGTATTTATGCCTTTCTTGGGAACTTAGTCTAGGATTTCATCAGATATACCAAAGAAGGTAAGAAAGTTAATGTCTGCTAGACTGTAGTGTGGGTGGGGCGGTCTGTGGGGGACACTATGGCTCTGGCTCAGCCAGTTTACAGGAGCCCTCACTGTGCCCAGCCTATGCTGCGGGATATGGAGGATGCCCCTCTTTCATGTTATTTTGGCTGCAGTACCTCCCTTTTCCCTTATCTTTAGGAGAAGTGTGGGGTTCACCTAGAAGCCCTGATTATTCACTGGGTGGCAGTGGAAGAAGAGTATCTTGGTGGCTGACAGGATGATATAAAGCTTTCTGTGCCACCTAATGCAATGCAGAAGCATTTATGGAATACCTACTATGTGCCAGGCACTGTACTCGCAGGGCCATCTTCCAGTCATACACTGAATTCAAGTGGCACCATTCACATAGACCATGTTGTGGATAACACCATCTGGGAACCAGGCCCTGGGGAGAGAAAAAGAGAGTAGTAAAGGCCTTTTTTCAAGGAACTCTCTTCTTAGTGGGGAATATAGACATTGACATTAAGAATGACCGATCAGGGGGTGGGCAGTGTCATAGTAGAGACATCTACAAGGGCTAACAGGAACATGGTAAAGGCTTACTTGAGTCTGGAAGACAGTAGGAAAGGAATTAGGTTAAGGCAGGCTTCCCAGAGAAGTTCAAACTGAGGCTGTTAAAGGCGGAAGAGATTTGCCAGGGAGGATGACAGTTTCATAGGCAGGGTGGGGCATCTCAGGAGAAGGACTGGCATGTGGCTAGGCACAGAGTAGGAAAGAGCGTATAGATAGTTGGGGAAGCATAGAGCAGAGGATTTTGGGGTATTGAGGACAGCGAAAGTGAGTTGTCCAAGGCAGGCAGGGCAACATGACAAAGGGTCTAGTGTGCCCAGCAAGGGGGCTGGGCTTTACTGTGCGGGTACTGAGAGATGTTGAAAATTGTGAAGCAGGGAATAGAAAGAGGAAGAATACAGAATGCCTGGACATGCTGACCTAGCTCATGGCACCCAGCTGCTGAGCACTAGCCCTTAGCAAAGCAGCAGGTGCACACTCAGATCCCCATCTGACAGGCTTGGAGGCCGGGCTTGGAGATTGTGCTTGGAGGGAGTGGGCAACTTGTTGATGCAGGCTGGGTTGGCCATTAGGACGGGGAGCATTTTTTTGAGTGCTAATGTGTCTGGCTGCTGAGGTGGTGGGGGAAGGGCACACTTTCCCTGCCTCCTCTTCAGAGCCACATCCCTGTGGCCTGCCTTGGTCCCTGCCCCAGCCCTAGCCCAGTCTTTTCTGTTTCCCTCCAAGCTGGGCTATGATCTGGAGCTAAAGGGCTAACACATCCAGAACTTGCTCTCCTGGTAGCTTCTTGGCCAGGCCTCACTTCCGTCAGGGCTCACCTTCGTCTGGAACACATGTGGCCTTGGATTCCCCACTCCTCCTGTTCAGGAGTTCTGCCCAGGCTGCCTCCACACTGCCTGTATCCAGGGTGGACACAGTGTCTCTTTCTTTTGGCATGGCATTGATTTTTCTCCATGTTGGTTGGTCATCACTGCTCTGGGTAATGTCTTTTAATGAATAGTTATTTGTTGGACATGGACCCAAAGGACATTTTATTATGAGGGGCCCCATCCTGAAGACCTTAATAAATCATTCAAAATAGATTTGCTGGTTGGACAGGGTCTCTCACTGAGTCATTGCCAATGAAGGAGAATTCTTTCTTGTGGTCAACCCAGCAGGCACCTTTTATTCTGCATGGTTAGCTGTCTGTCCTGACATCCAAATAAGGAAAACCTCCCCACTTCACATTAGGAGGAGAAATGAGGGCCCGTGGCTTTAGAGTCCAAAGTGCTGACCACCTTGGTCTACGTTTTTCAAGATTCTGTCCACCCTTGCATGTGCCACAACCCTTGGAAAGCTGGTGACAAAGCCGATTCACAATTCACCCAGGCCTCTGAGTAAAAATCTTTGGGCCCTGGAATCTACATTTTTAACAACATCAGAGAAGGTTCTTCTAAACATTAAGCTAGGAAACAACAGCCCTGAAACCATATAACTTCAGCATCCCTTATTTATTTCTGTTGTTCTTTTTTAAGTGTGTAGACGTATGTGTCTCTCTTCTTTTCTGTGTCCTGGCCTCTGCTGTCCTTCTAGTGTCACACACACCTCCGTGCTGTTTGGGGGGTGGTGCATCAGGGAGTGGGTCCACATCCAAGTCAGCTGGGGATTTTCCTCAAAGTTTTCCAAAAGCATGACTCGCACATCTGGATTATAGCCGCCCTGGGATAATGGCCCCTTGGTGCAATCAAGTTCAGCATCAAGGGTGGAGTCTGGGGCTTCCCACAGCTGCTAAAAAGAGTGGGGAGACATGCAGATGAAACAAGGGGGGCCTTGAAGAGACTAGACTTTGCAGCTTTCCTAGAGACATGGCAGGGCACTGGGCTTTTCTGCCCAGAGGCAGGAAGGAGGGAGCTGGCAGGAGAGGATGCCTGGCTGGCTCAGGCTTGGGGCCTGAGAGCTCTCCACTGGGGTTGCCTGCAGTTTATGTTTCTGCTGCAGTCTGTCCTTCTTCATTGTCACTCATGCCAGTCCCCAATGCCCCCAACCTTGCAGATACCTCCTTCTATCACATGCCCTCTCCAGCTGGGTATTCAGTTTCCCTTCATCTGAGATGAAGGCTCTGAGATAGTGAGAGATGGCTCTGGTGGCCCCTCAGCTTAAGAGACTTAAATCCCCTCTCCCTACCACCACGTCATTCCACTCCTTGTTTGCTCTGCCTACCTCTTTTTTTCGCCCTTCCTGCTTTAATAGATTGAAACCAACGTTGTGTTCCGGCTTCTTGTGGTCCTGGTAAATAGCTCTTAATGTGGCCTTGGTGGATGGGGAGAAGGGAGAGACTAATGCCATGAGCTAGGTGCACGTGCCTTTGTCCCTGATGAGAGGAGGAGGGGACCATGCTCCACAGATCATGCTCCTATGCTTGAGTTTAAGCAGAGCCTCCTTGGGGAGTGGGATGGGTCTGGGGTAGGCCTGGGTGTCCTCAGAGTCTCCCTTTACTGAAGAGGCAGACAGCTCAGCAGGGTGCAGAATGGCCTGGAGTTAGCAGTGTTTGGGGGCAACACTGGATGATCTGGGGCAACTGGCTCCTCTGAGGCAACAGGAGACATTTCCACTTGCAGTTAGCAAACAGGATTTAATTAAACAATTTACACCTCTTCAATTTTCTAACTGAGCCTTAGTGGCTTGGCTGTTATTGTTCCTGGTGTTGTTGCTGCAAACAGTGCCCATGTGGGGATACATTACATGGCAGAATAAGTTTAGTATTGACATTTTCAAAATCGATGCAGAGTGGGGCCTGGCCACAGGGGCAATGAAGGGCTGAGATATCAGGTGGTGGGTTCTCCCTCCTGCTTTTGCTGAAGGCTCTTCTGTTACCACCAGTGAGTCACTGCAGGGGCCTGAATATTCTTGGATATGGGTCTGCACCTGTGGCCCTCACTGCCATCTGCACTGAGGTGTGAACGGAGAGGCCTTTGCTTCCCAGACCATGTTAGCATGGACTTGGGAGACAAGGGGGCACAAGGGGTGGCGAGGCCACTGGCCCAGGAGGGATGCCCTGGCAGCTCACAGTGTGGGCCCAGGAGAGGGCCTGCAGCTCCAAGGCTCAGTGGGAAGGAAATCCAGTGCTTCAACTCCTGCCAACTGGCCCCCATTTTTGAGGGAACCACTCCATAAATCTGGGCGGAGGAGAGGCTCCTGCCTTTAAGGTGGTGCCCCTCTGGAAACAGCCTGGGGTCATCTCTTCTTTGTGTAGCAAGGATCTAGGTTCCCTCGAGGGACAGGGCATGAAGGACAGCCTTGCTCATCCTGCAGATTGGATCCCTTTAGAGACAAAGACAGAGGAGTCAGGAGAGGCTGACGTGCCTGGACCTACATCTGAGCAGCCTTTGGGGGTCCAGGCACAGTGCCAGGTTGGTGGAGATTCAGATCTTTTCTAAGCCAAAACCCCTTTCCAGCTCAGACCAATCCCCAGCTCTGTGAGCCCCGGGCCTCTGCAACCCTCTGGTCATGTGTCACTCCAAGCAGGCTGCTGGTTGAGATCCTAAACCTTCAGGAAAAATTAGGGGCAGAGAGCTGGTTCTGGAGAGTTCAGTGAATGAGCAGAGCACCTAGCCCTAGGGTGTGTGTGCATGCGTGTGTACGTGCATGTGTGCATGTGTGTGGGGGGATGCATGTGCCTGGTGGGACATCTCTGTGCTAGCTATTGGTGACATAACTTGGCCTCTGTTTGTGTGTGTGTGTGTCTTGATCAGGATATTCCTGTTTTGCGGTCGCCTGATCACTTATTTTTGGCCATGGACTTCTGTATGAGTGTTTATTTTTAGAGGCTGCCACTTTTGGCCTAAGGGCTGATCCTTCAGTATGGCAAGGACATTTGTATTTTCTGAAATGTTTATGGCTTCAAGTTTAAGTATTTATTCGGGGTATTCCTGCCTTTCATGTATTCATTCAACTTTGTGTGTATGTGATAAGAGAGAAGTGTAGAGTAATAAAAGTGGCATAGTCTTTGAAGTCAATTAGTTCTGATTTTAAATCCCAGCTTTACCAGGCACTGTGTTTGCGGGTAAATGGCTTCCCTCTTAGGGCCTCAATTTTCTCACCTTTATAATAGGTGTAATCTTGTCCCACTCATGGTGTTAGAGATCATGCCTGTGGAAGGTGCCTTGCCAAGCGTGTGGCAGGCAGCAGGTCTCCTTGTGTGTTAACTGTTATCATCACTACTTGCACGCACCCCCCCACATCATGCTTTCTGACTGTGGTTCTTGGCATGGTGTAGGCACTTAGCGAGTGCATAAGTCTGGGTGTTTCAGTTTTGGGTGACTTCTGGTTGGCGTGCGTGTCTGACCGTCTTTGTGTCTGGCTCTGCGCGTGACTGCTGGTGTCTGGCCTGGAGCTGGTGCAGACTTTGGGAGGGGGTTCTTGTCCTTGCCAGTAGAGGGCCTGGATTGGAGTGAAAGGAGGGGAGGGAGGTGTGCGTGCACAAGTGTGCGTGTTTGTGCGCGTGCATGTGTGCGTGTGTTGGGACTGGAGGCTGGGCTGCTGACTGTACAGGGTGTGAGGTCACTGAGTTCCTCTGGGCGGGAGAAGTTCTTCGTTCCTGAGTCAGCCCTTTGGCCCTGAGCCACCCAGCACTCACTTTTTCCTTTCAGAGAAAGTGTAGCTCATGGGGGTCCCCAGAGCTGTCTGCAGACAAAAGGATACCTCTCCCTGATGTAGACTTCTTGCCTTTGTGTTCTTGGTCCCTAAGATGCTTCCCCACTGCTCAGGTCCCTGAACCCCCTGCATCAGCACCCCAGTGGGCCCCCCTCCAGCATAGTGCCTGTTGGCTTCACTGAACCCTGCTTGGCCCAGCAGTGCCCGGGTCCTCGGGCTGGCTCAGAGCAGCAGGGCTCTGGATGGCTCCTCCTGCAGGCCTGCTGCCACCCCACCTGACTTACCTTCCCCTGAGCAGGGTACCTTCACTGGAGTCTTGGGTGGTGTGATCGGGGCCCAGGAGTAGTGGATGGTGCTGGGGGAAAAACTGGGAGAGGCCCCTAGAAATGTGGCGGTGGGTGGGATGAATGGCACTGGATGTCTGAATAGTTCTAGAAAATTCATTGTGTTGAACCAGACAGACTCAGCTGTGGAGATATGAGGGCAAGTTTGTCTTAGAGTCCTAGCCCTGCCTCTCCCCCCACCCCCCACCCCCCACTTGCCTTAGGCATGGTGGATCCCTCATGGCACCCCTACTGCCCTCCAGGCTCTCTCCCCATTTCCCTGAGCAGAGGCTGTTCCCAGGGAGGATGGGTCTCCATACCTATACCTCCCTATGCACTCAGAGCTATGGCCACCTCTCCTGGAGCTCTGCCTTAACCCAGGAATCAGAGCAGGAGTGAAACTTTCTGAGATGGAACAGTGGATGGGACCTAAGATGCTTTGGAAATAATCATTCAGGAATTCACTGTACTCATCATGGAGATGGTATGGCTCCTAGCTGTTGACCTGTCACCATGTGTCAGGCACTGGTCTCAGCACATATCATGTGTCAGCTCATTTGAACTCAAAGCAGTGTGTGTTTAATGAATACTGGCAATTTCACATAGTTCAACCAGATTCTGTTATTTTCCCCATTTTACAGATGAGGAAGTTGAGGCCCAGGAAGTAGTTCATGCCTCTGGGGTTAGGGAGGGAGATGCTGGAGCTAGTCTTGATAGCTCAGTGTTAAGCTCCACTGCCTGGCTCTAAAGCTTAGGTGTGGGTGAAGGTCCTTTTATCCTTTCCCCGCTCCTTCCCCTCTGGGTGGTGAGAGGAGGTTTTAGGATCCAGAGAATGGAAGATCTTGGTTCTTTCCTCCTGAGCATAGATGATGTCCCTCCTTCCCACTGATGTCTGCTGTCTCTGTCTCCCTTTGGCTCTTCTCTTGCAGAGGTGGTAGGACACACCCAGGGGCCATTAGACGGAAGCCTGTATGCCAAGGTAAAGAAGAAGGACTCCCTCCATGGCAGCACCGGGGCTGTCAATGCCACACGTCCTGTGCTGTCAGCCACCCCCAACCATGTGGAGCACACACTCTCTGTGAGCAGCGACTCCGGTAACTCCACGGCCTCCACCAAGACAGACAAGACCGATGAGCCTGTCCCCGGGGCCCCTGGCATTCCTACTGCCCTGAGTCCCGAGGAGAAGCAGGAGCTGGATCGCCTGCTCAGTGGCTTTGGCTTAGAACGAGAGAAGCAAGGCGCCATGTATCATACCCAGCACCTCAGGTCCCGCCCGGCCGGAGGCCCAGCTGTGCCCTCCTCTGGCCGCCACGTTGTCCCAGCCCAGGTTCATGTCAACGGCAGGGCCTTGGTGTCTGAGCGGGAGACAGACATCCTGGACGATGAGCTGCCCAACCAGGATGGGCACAGTGTGGGCAGCATGGGCACACTGTCCTCCCTGGATGGGGTCACCAACACCAGTGAGGTGGGCTACCCAGAGGCCCTATCCCCACTGACCAATGGCCTGGACAAACCCTATCCCATGGAGTCTATGGTCAATGGTGGGGGCTACCCCTACGAGCCTTCCAGCCGTGCAGTGCCTGCCCATGCTGGCCACACGGCCCCCATGCGACCCTCCTACTCTGCACAGGAAGGTTTGGCTGGCTACCAGCGGGAGGGGCCCCACCCAGCCTGGCCTCAGCCAACGACCACCTCCCACTGTGGTCATGACCCCAGCAGTATGTTCCACTCTCAGTCCTTTTCGGAAGCCGAGCCCCAGCTGCCTCCAGCTCCAGCCCGTGGCGGAAGCAGCCGGGAGGCTGTGCAGAGGGGGCTGAATTCATGGCAGCAGCAGCAGCAGCAGCAGCAGCAGCAGCAACAGCCTCGCCCACCTCCTCGGCAGCAGGAAAGAGCCCATTTGGAGAATCTAGTGACCAGCAGGCCTGGCCCCCAGCTATTGGCAGAGGCCCCCATCCCTGGGCTCCCAGAGTTCCCAAGGGCAGCCTCTCGGCAAGAGATTGAGCAGTCCATTGAAGCACTCAACATGCTGATGCTGGACCTGGAGCCAGCTACAGCCGCAGCCCCTCTGCACAAGTCCCAGAGTGTCCCAGGGGCCTGGCCAGGGGCTTCCCCACTCTCTTCCCAGCCCCTCTCTGGTTCCTCTCGCCAGTCCCATCCACTGACCCAATCCAGATCTGGCTACATCCCTAGTGGACATTCCTTGGGAACCCCTGAGCCAGCCCTGCAGGCCTCCCTGGAGTCCATCCCTCCTGGCAGGTCTTACTCACCTTACGATTACCAGCCATGTCCAGTAGGGCCCAGCCAGGGTTTCTGTCCAAAAAGCCCAGCCTCCTCCTCCTTGCCCAATTTCCTTCCAACCTCCCACAGCCCTCCAGGGCTTCAGCAGTCCCCAGCCTCCCTCCCTGGCCTCCCCATTCAGCCACAGCTCCCACCAAAGGAAATGACTTCAGACCCATCCAGAACTCCAGAGGAGGAGCCATTGAATTTGGAAGGGCTGGTGGCCCACAGGGTAGCAGGTAAGAACCCCAGGGACCATCAGAACTTTGGATTACCTCCTGACTCCCTCCTTGTTTTGTCTTGCTGAGGGGAGATGCAGGCACCACTATGACCCCTAAGCAGGCATTGCTTTGACCTGGGGCAGAGGCTCTCAGGAGCTGGTGGCTAGCCATCAGTTCCTTCCTGCATTCATTGTCTATTAAGGCACCAAGCCAGATACTGAAAATCCAAGAACAGTGTCTATCAGTTTCTGCCTTCAGGGAGCTTACAGTCTAGTGAGGGGATAGGTACATAGGCATATAATTCTAATAGAGTGCAATGTATGCTTTGACAGAGTAGGACCCAAGAACTCAGAGCCTGGGAAGCAAACTTACCACCTAGGATAATCAGGGAAAGCTTCCTGGAGGTGGTGACTTTGGAGTTGGGGTATACATTTCTAGATAAAAAGGAGACTCTGATTGCTGTACTCTCTGTCTTCAGACTTCATTTCTTTGCGGGAGGCATGGAGAAGGCTGGAGGGAGGCTTTTGTAGACTCAGATTCCCTCTCAGGCCCTCACAGAGGCCATAATGAAGCTCAAGGGAGTGATATCCTGAAGTTCTTGGGCTCTATTTGGGGGTTTGACCTGTTGCGACCTTTTAGGATATTCTCTTTGAGGGGAGGCCAAGGTCCTTGGTCAGCTTTCTTGTTAGTCCTTGCTTAGAACTCTGCATGGGAAGCAGGCATAAAGAGAGTTCCTTTTCCTATCAGAGAATGGACTTATCTTTGGAGCAAGGAGGAAGAATGGGACAACAAGAAGAGCTTATTGGGAGGAATAGCTGTGGGGTTCCCTTCCTTCCCACTGGCCTAAGCCTTTGAGCATTCCATAGAGTCAGGCAAACTGGGCAGGAAATCCTGTGGGTTTATGGTGGAGGTGAAGCTCAGAGACGATGCGGTTAGGTGGGCCTGTGCCCAGCCACTCAGCTGACAGGGTGGTGGGAGCTCAGGAGGCAGAAGAGGAGCATGAGCAGCTGATTCTGTGCTCCACCTCTTTTCCTAAATTTAGGGGAAGCTGAGTCACCATCCCAGCTGCAGGGAGTTGAGGATACACCCTCCCTGGGGATGGGCTGTGGGTTTGGGGAAGCAGCTAGGGGCAGGCCAGCTGACTCAGGACCTGGGTGGGGGTGGGCGGGCATAGATGCCCTGCTCCTGTGCTTCAGAGAAGAGTGAGTCCCCAGTTCCGCCACTGGTATTGATATTGGCCATAGTGGGAATACATGGGGAAGCTGTGTTGAGTGTAGGTTTACACCATGGAAATTGGCCACCAGGGCTTTGCTGCTTGAGACAGCTGGTCTAGCAGTACATCATTGCCTTTACCTGGGCATCAAAACATAGGATGAATAGCTCTGTAACCTCAGGGGTGGAATGCACCCTGGGACGGTCCAGATGGGCCTTCAATTTCTGCTTCCTCCCACAACTAGGCCCCTGAAATAAGGACACCCTCTGGTTGCTCTGTCAGCAGAGACCCTTTTCCTTTTGATTTTGTTGAAGGAAGAGGAATGGGGCTACCCAAGTTCCCTGGGAACTTAATTCTTTTCCCAATATTTTACAGAGTTGGGATGGTGGGCTGAAAATTAGTGACACTGTATTCTAATGGTGGACAGGATCTAGAAGACTCCTCTCGGGGAAGAGAATGAATTTTCCCTCCCTGTTAGAATTCTCCCATATAGCTGTCTTGGACCTTTCTCAAGAGGAACCCATAGTCCTAAGGACCCTGAGAGGATGCCCATCTTGTAGTAGATCTTCCCTCAGCCTTTTCTCTTCTACCACCTTCTGAGGTCTTACTATCAACTTCTATGTCCTGTCGACTCTCAGGCTTTGGTTGCAATGAAGTCATAGGCAGGGAAGAATATTGCTGGTACCATGTCTGCATTCCCTAACCCTATTTCTTTTTATACCACCACCTGTGAATGACTCAGTCAGGAGAAAGGACAAGATAGTATAGAGGGAAAAATGATATTTGGCTCCCAGGTTGATTCAGGCTCGTGTCATGAACAGAATTTCTTATGTCAGTACATCCTCCTTACATGCCTCCTTAGTAGCTCTTCAGGGTGTCTGCAGTGCTTGTGTAGATAAAAGCACACAGGCAGGATTAATGTGTATAACAGCCTGGGATCCAGAGGATAGACAGGATAGAAGCCGTTATCGCCTCTTTGTGCTCATTTTGCATTCTATCACCAGAAACTGGAACATAAGCTTCAACATGAGTAAACTGGGAAGCTCAGATCTGAGGGAGAACTTCTCCTTGTCCATGAAATTGATCTGGTTTCTCCTGGCTTTTCTTCCTCCGATATGCCTTTCCTCCTTGGCTGTTCTGTGTATCTCAGTATCATGCCCCTGGTTTAGTTCACTTTGATCCAATCACCCCTTATGTGTGATTTCAGAATAACTCTTAGAGAATGTGCCCTTGACTTGATAAAGGGTACATACCAGAAACCTATAGCACACATCATACTTTCTTGTGAAACATTGCAAGCATTCTTGTTACAGCCAGGGACAAAATAAGGAAGTCTCTTACCACCATGATCTTTTAACATTGTCTTGGATATCCTAGACAATGCAATAAGATAAGAAAAAGAAACAAGAGTCAGGGCTGAGGAGTCTAATCAAGTTATCTTATGCTCCTGATTCTGTGACTGGACTGATCTCAGATGTCTCTAGAGATGGAGATTTCAATGCACGTTGGAAATCAGATATGGATCTTTCCATAAGGAGTCTGGAATTTAGTAGGGGAAGAAAGAACTGGAACATTAACATGAAGTCATTTGTAATAAGAGAGGTATGGAGAATGTGTTCTGTGGGAGAGAAGTGAAGACATCACTATGAGCTAGAGAGACTGGGGAAGCTGTGTTGAGTGTAGGTTTTAAACCAAGCCTTGGAAGGTAGATAGGAGTTTGAATGTGGGAAGGGTCACCAGAGAGGGTTCACAGTAAAGACAGGAAAGCATAGGAAATGCTTGAAATTGCTTGGACAAGGGGATGTGAGAATAAAAATGAAAAAAAAAAATAAAAACAAAAAAAAAGGGGAAATGTTTGAAGAATGAGTAGATAGAGAACATACAGGTTGTGTAAGGGAGAGTGAGGTCTTACATACCAGACTAGAGAGCTTGAATTTTACTTAGCAGGAATGCAGGAATCTCTTACTGTGGATTAGTGAAGGGAATGTGCCATGATCAAAGATGCATTTTAAGAAGATGTATGTGGTAGGCCTGACTGATCAGGAAGGTTGCTAAGTGGGAGAGACTTAGAGCCAAGAAATGCTAGGAGCTTATTAGATAAGGTAAGTGATGGGGGCTGTATTAGGGCACTGACCATGAGTCAGTGGTACTGTAAGAGTAGACCAGTGTGCTCGTGCATTGATTGGTTATAGCAAGTGAGAGAGAGGGACACATGAAAAATGAACAGAACTGAACAGAGTGGTGGTTCTGTTAATGGCAGGGAGTTGAAGGAGTGGCTGGTTTGGTGAAAGATGAAGCCCAGTGTTAGATGCATTGAGTTTGTGGGGGCAGTGAGCCTCCAGGTAGAGGTGAAGGGAAAGGTGGCTGAACCTCTAGAACTGGAATTTTAAAAAGTTCAAAGTGCTATAGATTTGGGGATCATTCTCACAAAGGTGAAGGTTAAAGCTTGGGTGTAGTTAAGATCTCAATGTCAGAGGGATGGAGAGAAACGAACTGAGGCTGGAATGGCCATGAGGGAAAGAGGAGGCTGCAAAGGGGACTAAGAGTAAATGGTCAGGTGGTGACAGGACAGTGTGTCTTCGCAGAAGTCAAGACAGTAAAGGGTTTCAAGGGGGAAGGGCAGGGGTTAGCAGTGTCAGTGTCAGTCTGGAGAGAGCATGGGAAGGAGAACTGAGGAAAATACATGGGCTTGCCAATTAGGTGACTCCTTTGAAAATCATCAAAGGCATATTTTCAGTGTGTGGTGGTGAAAGAAGCCAGACTGTGAGGGATTGAGGATGAGTGGAGAGGGAGTACTGACAGCAAACTAGATATTCTTTTGAGTGGTTTTGTGATAAAAGGGGTGAGAATGGTAGTTACAGAGGGTAACAAGGACTGGGAACTTTTTTGTAAATATAGTAGTCATGACAATGTTTTTAGGTAGAGGAGAAGGGGGGTGTTGAAAGTTGAGTAAGGAAAGAGAAGAAAAAGATAGAAGAGAAAGAAAGAAATTGAGAAAGAGTAGGTACCAGAAACCTTTAGCATACTCACATTTTCTCGTGAAACATTGGGAGGATTCCTATCACAGCCAGGAACAAGACAAGGGCAAGAAAAAGGTCTCCAAGGAAATAAGAAGATGTGGGATTTGGAGCCCAGGGTTGTAATTTAGGCTCAACCAGGAGGTGAGAAGTTTCTTCATGAAATAAAAATAAAGGATGGACGTAGATGTAAGGAAATATTGGTGTCAAGCTTTGGGAGCATGAATTGAGCTTTAGATTTTGCTATGGGAATAGGAGGTGGGTTGCAGACTCATTCAGTCATTCGTTTAGCATGAGCTTCTAACCTGTGCTATTTGCTAGTCTATATTTTAGAAACTTGGTGGCAAACAAAACGGGCAAAAATTCTTGCCTTTATGGCAGAGATGGACACTAAATAAACAAATACATATGTGATATGACAGGGAGGTGGTAAGTGTCATTGAGATGAAGCAGTGAGGGGTGGGATGGGTGACTGTACCTGACATAGGATGGTCAGGAGAGGCCTCACAGGGCAGTAAGAGAATGTGCCATATAGAGCAGTAAGTGCAAAGGCCCTGAGGCAGGAGTGTGCCTGGCATGGCAGGAGCAGAGTGATGGAGGAGAGCATAGTGGGACATGGAATGGGGGCAGCTTACAGAAGGTCTTGTAGGTCATTGGTTTTAGTTTATATGGCATGAGAAGCCTTAAGAAGGATTTGGGCCCAAGAGTGACATCATCTGACTTGTTCTAAAAGGACCAGGGTAACCAGGATGGCAGGAAGGAGACCCTGTGAGGAGGCTGCTGCTATTGATCTGGGTGGTGGTGGTGGAGTGGGGGGAGGTGCTTAGATTGGAGAAATGTTTTGGAGGTGGAGCCAAAAAGATTTACAGATGGGCTAGACATAGAATGTGAGAAAGAGAAAAAAGCCAAGGGCGATGCTCAGGTTTTGGGCCTGAATAGCTATAGAAGGGAGCTGCCCTCTGTTGGGAGGGGTAATGACAGACGAGTAGGCACGCAGGGAGTGCTACAGGCATGGGTCTGCCACACTGGGTTTGAGGTGTCCCCGGAGCATCTGACAGGGCTGGATGCTGAGTCAGCAGCATAAGGGGGACAGGTTGGAGATTAGACAGGTGGGGGTTGTTACCATATGTGTGCCGCATGAAGTATGGCGCTGGCTGAAACCTCACCATGGGTGAGGACAGGCGAGGAGAGTTCCCAAGTACTAGTCCTAGAGCTTTCTATGTTTCGAGGTTGCAGATAGGAGGAGACACCAGAAAAAGGCTGGTGTGGAGCAGCTTGTGAAGCAGAAGAAAGGTGAAAGGCTATGAGCCCTGGGAGCCAGGGCAGAGGAGTGCTGGCCACTCCTGGACCCCACGGTGTGAAGGCGGATGGAAATTCAGCAGGGGGATGAGAGGGTGGCACCCAGCAGGCTCATTTTTGGACTTTCTGGCAGTGCCTACCAGCTTTGTGCAGAAGAAAAGCACAAAGGGCTCCCCAGTAAAGAGGACTGCATGGGAAGGGAGGGCTAAGGGCTGGGAGCCCAGGATGCTAGCAAGTGTGACCCTGGGTAGTCACCAGGGCCAGGAAGAAGGGGAACCAGGAGTGGACCTGCTGCCTGTGAGGAGCAGATGAATTGGGCACAGGCTCAAAGTCATGTCTTCTCCCACCCTGGAGCTAGAAAAGAAAGGGACATGCCATCCTGCTGGCCAGCAGGGTCTGGATGCCTGGTCCCCTCTCCACCTCCCTCCAGTGTGTGCCCAGATCTCAGACTCAGAGTACCAACTAATCTAGATTTTCTTTTTGTTTTTGTCCTGTTTCGTCTTGTTTAATGTCTCGTCCCCCGCGTTCTCCATATGTCCCGTGTGCATCTGTCCCCTGTGCTGTTGGTGGGATGCCTCCCTTGCCTGGTGTTGTCCCCTCTGCCCGCCTCCCCTGCCCTGCCGGCTCCCCTGGGGTGGGTGCGCAGCCTACAATGCCAAACTGCAGGGCCTGGGGCAGAGAGGCAGCCTCCGGCCCTCTCCCCTGCACCGAGCTTCTTCCCTCTCTGGTTGGTTGCTCTCCTCTCCTCTCCCTTTGAGCTGCTCAGCCCACTCTCAAGCTTGGTTTCTCTTTCTTTATGTGCTATTCCTTCCAGACCTTTGCCCCCTGTCTTCCTTCTCTGCTCACTCGCTATTTCTTCCTGTCTTTGCCATTTCCTCCCCCTCTTCTGCTGTTCTTTCTGTCCCTTTGTCTTTCTTTACCCCCCTTCCTCACTGCCCCCTCTTCTCTTCTTCACCCCTTTCTCCCTCCTCCCTGAGTCCCTCCTTTCTGTATGAGCCAGAGCTCCACTTCTGCATGGACAGGCCTCACGCTCGCCTTGGCCTTCCCTGCTGGGAACAGGGTCTGGAGTAACTGGACTAACCTTCAGGGTCCTCCATAGAGACTCAGGCCTTGCAGTGAGGGCGCTCAATGAGCGGGTGGGACAGCCCAGCACTCCTGCCACCCTGACCAGGCTGCTGGGGCTGCAGGGCCAGGTCTCAGCAGCACTATAGTGCACAGGATGGTAGCATGGTGCCCTAGGCCCTATTGCTTTATCCACTCTTGTGGCAAATCCTGGGGATAGTGCACTGTCTCCGATCCCACCCCCAATCTCAGCTCCTAGGACCCCTGGCTTAATCAGAAGCTTTGGGTTATGGTCCTGGCTTTGCCTGTGACCACTTCTGTGACCTTGGGCAAGTCCCTTAACTATTTAAAGCTGTATTTCCCCATTTGGAAAATGGATAGATGATAGCTCTGTCTTGCATATTTTTTGCTCAGTGGTTTGACACGTCCCAGACATGGTGGACTTTTCATCAGGGTAGTGTTACTTTTTTTTGAGGATGATGTCGTCCACGAACATCTACCCCCTGCCTCTTGGACATGCAGGCCCATAGGCTTTGAGCCCTGGGAGGGAATCACCTCATCCTTTCTCTGCTCCTCTGAACCTGGAGGCTCAGGTTTGCCCCACACCAGGGTTTTCAGCAGCTCCCCACAGCTCAGGGTGATGGGAACTGCCACTCACAGTGGCAATATGTGGCACTTCCAGAGACCCTTCTCCCTGTCCATGGATAACTGGGAGAGGCTCCAGCAGATTGCCCCGACTCTGTCTTCTTTGCCCTTTCCTTGGCCCAGTGGTGGGGAGTGCAGTATTCAGCGGGCCTGTGGGTTTGGGGCACGTTCTGGGGCAGTAGGCCTGCCCTGAGGGGAGCTGGCATGGCTTGCCTTAGGGCTGCTAGTGTGATTGCCGTGTGGCTTTCTGGTGCCCTGGCCCAGCAGGTGGCCTCCCGGATCCCCTCGCTTCCAGAGCCCCAGGCATGCTGTCGGACACCCAGCCCTACCGCCTGGAGCTGAGAAATCCAGTCTTTTGGAAATCGGAAGGCTGGAAAGAAGAGCTGGGTCTGTGGGGGTAGCAGTGGTCAGTCTGGGGTGTGTGTGTGGGGCGCATGATGAAGCCTGACACAAGGGTGTTTGTCCCTGTGATCCAGGGGCGGTGGGCAGCAGTGTGTTGCCAGAGTGTGTGCACTGATCTGTGTTAGGGCTGTAGCCCCCGTGTGTGCAAGTGTGCAGGTGTACGTGTGTGTCAGATGAAGGGGATTCATTGACTCAGGTCTGCTCACACTGGGGAGCCTTGGGAGAACTGATACTCCAGCACAACACAGCCTGGGCTCCAGAGCGAGCACTCCCTGGGATGTGGGGCTGTTCTGCTCACCTGCTCCTCAGGTCTGGGGCCTGCATGGGGGCCCTGGGGCAGGGGTGCCTGTCCATCCTTTTAGGTGGTGGGGCAGGCCCAATGCCAGCCCTGTGTGAAGTAGTCCTCAGAGGATGACCCAGGGCTTTCTGAACAAAGGGTGTTATTATCCTAAAGACACTTTCTGGCCATAAGGATACTCAACTCCTTCTTATTTCCTACGGATGGGGTGTAGCACTCCCCAACCTGGCTGGGAGGCCCTTCCTGAGTCATTGGACAGCTTCTCTTTCCTCCTTTCCTAAGTACCCCCAACATCCTCCTGCTCTTCCTACCAGGCTTAGGCTGTGTCTGTGTGTGTATGCTCAAGGCCCCGGCCTCTGCCCGTGTGCATTTAGGAGACAGAGGCTCTGAGAAAGAAAATGAGGCCAGGAGATGAAGAGTCCTGGGGTGGAGGGTGATGGCGGGAAGGAAGGAGACTGGCGGGGGGGAGGCCTATTTTTATTATCAGTCAGTCTCTGGGACATGAGAGAGGGGTGTTCTCTCTTTGACACTGGCTTTCAGCTTGTATCCAGACGTCCCAGCTTGGCTGAGGAACAATGGGGCTCTCTTCTCTCCCCTCTGCCATGCCAGTCTTTCCTCCCATAGAGAAAGACGAGAGAGGGGAAACATGGCTCTCCAGGCAGATCTGGGCTTGCCAAGGGGGACAACAGTAGGACACTGTGTTCAAAGAATGTGAGTGACCCTGATTGGCTCCTGGTGCCATGGGCCGCTCTCTGGGGGGAGGGGGGGAGGCAGGCCGTGGGAGTGTAATGTGGGGTCTTCCCCTTCTGCAGAGGGAAGCTGTACCCTGTGGTGCCTCAGCTATTTGTAGGTCATTCTGTCCATTCCCTGCCTCTGGTCAGAACACACTTCCATGTGCCGGTCTATTGAGATGTAAAGGGGAATAGAGAAGTATCTTGCTCTCAGATGGCTGAGTGCCTGGTACTAGGGTCTCTGTCCTTCATAGCTGGCAAGTGCCCCCTCACCCAGCATCCTGGAGTGCTGTAACCATCTGTGGCCCTTGGATATGGAGGATGCTCTGGGCAGGTCAAGGAGAATGTTCTGTGTTCCTCCAGGAGGTTCAGTGTCTCAAATGGAAACAGACCCATTTTCAAGAGCAAATATCAGATCCTCAAAGAGGGAAGCCACTCCTTGAAAAGGCAAAGGGATCTGCCAGAAAGAGGCTGCTGGGGGTGTGCGAGGCCGGAACTGAGACCAGCCCTAATGCGTTTCTTTTAACCTTGATGCTGAACTCAGTTCCAAACCCTGAGAGCCTTTCCCGAATGGGCTTCCATTGTCACAATTATTATTAGAAAATCAATGGCAGTGTTTGTTTCTTTCTAGTGTTTTTGCCAGGAATGAAACCAGCAGCAGCTCTGATCCAGTCTGCCCAGAAGGCCTGAATGGGGCAGGGGGCTTGGTGGAGGGAGGAGAGGTGTGGCTAAGCCGGAGCACCCACCTTTCTGTGGCCTGGGGGCCCAGGAGTCTGTAGGACTGGAGTGTGCTGCTGCCCCCTCTCAAGGCATAACCCCCCTGCCTCCAGGTGGATGCTCCTAGCAGCCCAGGATGGGACTGATGCGACCCCTATTTTTCTGTTCTGAGAATAAGGGCATTTCAAGTCTCAGGGCTTATTTGCTCTAAGGGAAGCAGTTTGTGAATGTTGGAGTGAAGTTGGAGTCCGGTTTATTGTCCCCACCCAGGGCTTTTTTCTCACCTGAGATGGCAGCAAGGCTGCCTCTGGATAACAGAGCCTGAAGTGGAGACTCAGAGCACACCCATGTAACATGCAAGGGCTAGTCCCTCTGCTCTCCTGATGGGCCCCTCTGGACCCCCTGAGTGTGGGAGAGCATGAGGATGAGTCCCAGAGTGACTATGTGTGTGGGAGTTGCGCCTGCCCCAGGCTTGGCAGCCCACAGCCTATTGGTAATGACAAATAAGAAGAGGCTTCCCAGCCGACACTGTTCACAGCAGCCTTTGTGGCTGTGCCAGGTTGGGGGTGCAGGGGGCCACCTGGGGCCTACAGTCCCCACAATGGACGGTAGAAGATGATTCAGTGTGAATGATGGTGATCATCATCACCCCCTAGGGGCTGGCAGTGTGCTAGCACACACGTGTGTGTGTTCGTGCTTGTGTGCACATGCATGGATGCACTCACTTGTGTGCCAAGGGACAGCGTTCCCAGATGTGTGTTCAGGCCCTCACCCCCTGTGACCTGAGCCTTGTGGTGAAGACAGGGCTGAGAATCTCCTCCCGGAAGAGGAAGAGCCCACCCTCCTGGTGGAGTCTTGGCTTCTGGGACTTGGGCAGTGAGTTTTCTAGGATCCTGGGAGCCAGCTCAATGAGACATTGGATTCCAAGCCTCAGCCCAGCTGTGAGAAGAGGGTGTGGGAAGGAAGGAGGGGAGGTTAACAGTGGCCCCCCGCCTGTGGAGTGGGATTGGGCAGAAAGCATGGAAAAGCAGATGGAGAACACGACTTCTCCTTGCCTGCTCTTCAGCCGGAAGGGGCAGGGTGGGATCCTCGGCCATCTCTGGGGCAAGAGAAAGGAGAGGGCAGCTAAAGGGTCACGATAAGGGGAGTTGGAAGAGGTTTCAGAGGTGCACTGGATCAAGGTTGGGGAACCCCAGAGAAGGTCAGCAATATCCTGGGGCACAGATAGGGCTGGGGCTGTGTAACAACACTTGGTCATTTCTTCATTTCTCCTTGAGAGCACCATTTGCAAGATGATGCAATTTAGCTCTTTCCAAGAGTTCTTCCCCATGGGCTTGGTGTTGCTGGTTGGTTGATGTAGTTGCCTTGGAGACTCCCTCTTCCCTTCACCTCCCTGCCTTGTCTGGAAGCTCTGGCCCTCTGCCTCCGGGGGTTGGAAGGAGTTGACATCTGTTTCTTGTATCAGTCCTTTGTGCTCTTGGTCCCAGCCCTTTGTGGAGTAGATTCCTGTTGAAGGCCGAGCCAATCTAAGCACATCCCCCACCCTGTAGAGAAAACTGGGGGTGTGAACAGAGTTGGACACAGTAGGATTAGAGGGAGGTGCAGGGTGGGGGTGGGGTGGGGGGTGATAGGCCAGGCCTGTGTAGACCCTGAACTAAGAGGTGTTGCCTTATCTGGGGGGATTGGGCCAGACTGGTCACTTCTTGAACAAATGCTTATCACCTTCCATGCCCTGCATTCCTCCCAGGGGTGCAGGCTCGGGAGAAGCAGCCCACAGAGCCCCCAGCCCCTCTCCGGAGACGGGCAGCCAGTGATGGACAGTATGAGAACCAGTCTCCAGAAGCCACATCCCCCCGTAGCCCTGGGGTTCGCTCTCCTGTCCAGTGTGTCTCCCCCGAGCTGGCTCTTACCATCGCCCTCAATCCCGGAGGGCGGCCCAAGGAGGTGAGTTCGTGAGCTGTCTTGTGGGGCCGTGGAGGGTAGTGGAGCCCACCTTACATCTGTCTCCAAGAATCTGATGGCCAGCTTGACACTGGCCTCTTGGGCAACTCAGTAATTTGTCCCTCTCTGCTTCCTTACCCAAGCTCTCTTCTCTGGCATATGGAACCTGGATCCCACTTTCTTCCTTAAATAGTTGTATGTCCCTGCTTCTTACATTAATATTGGATTGACGTTCCCTTCTTGATTCCTAAAGAGAGTCCCTTCATAGGGTGTTCAGGATCTGTGGCTGATGTAGGTGACCATAATCTTCAAACTCCAAACCAGATAATATTGACTGACAGATATGTTTGGGGGCCTTTCCAAATATAATAGTTTTCTTTAGAGATTTCATTTTCATGCCAAAATGTTTGCACTTCTGAGACATTTCAGTAATTGGAGGCAGTGGGTCTCACACTTCAGCATGAATAACAGCCACCAGGGAAATTGTGGAACCTGTAGGCTCCCAAATCTACCTCCCGAGATTTCAGCATGGTAGATCTGGGACAGGGCCCAGGAAGCTGCATTTTATATGTATACCTAGAAGATTCAGATGCAGGTCACAGCCTATGAAATAGTGTACTGTCCTATAAAGTCCAGGCTAAAGAGTCATTCTGGGTATAAATGGCTTTTGGACATCTGTTTCTCCTGCCTTTTGGTAGGACTCCAGTTCCTTAACCCCAGGCTCCCTTCTCAGCCCTATTCTGAAATATTGTCAAGGTAGGTGCTCCTAAATTCTGCCCGTGCTTGACTGTCTCCTTACAAACAGCCATGCCCCTATTCTTTCCATTGCAAGGAATTGTTGGGGCTATAGAGGGCCAGGACCTTCCTTTGACCTCTGCATTTACCTGAGCAGCAGTGGACAGTCAGGCCAGAGAGGGGATTTATGGGCTGATTAACTTGCCGTCCTCCCAACCAAGTCATCTGGAGGGGAGGACCCTCCTGCTCAGGCCCCCCTTTTCTCCCTGTGTTCTCCTGCAGCCCCATCTACATAGCTACAAGGAAGCCTTCGAGGAGATGGAGGGGACCGCCCCAAGCAGCCCACCGCCCAGTGGAGGTAAGGTCTCCTGCTGCTTTGTCTTATGTGTCTCCAGCCCCTCATCTTAGCCTTGCCTGGGGAAGTGCCCAGCTTGGGAGTGATGGCAGTGTGCCAGCAAAATTGAGTGTGCTAGGATTTGCCATTCCTCACCCTATGGTTCATTCCACACCCCATTGCTTATGGCTGCCCTCTTCTCGGCCATCCACACTTGCACGTCTAAGCACACCAGGTCTTAGGATCTGGACTGACTGACTTCTGGGCTGAGGTTGTTCAGAATCTTTACCTTCAGATTCCATCTTAATGTGACTCTTTGTGACTTGACTTTGACCTTGTTTCTGACTTCCACTTCTGCCTGCATCCAGGTACCTCTTCCATTTCAGGCAACCTAGGGAAGAAAGAAGGAAAGAAAGGTCCAGGACCTTCAGACTGCAGAGACCCCATCTTGTCTATCCTTGGTTTCCAAGTGGGGGCATCTAGTCTGTAGCCCCTAGGACACTCCCTGGGGAGGCAACTCCCCAAAGGACAGGAATATATCCACTTAAAGATAAGACCTGAATGATCCCAGGAGTAGAGGCAGGAGAGGAGCTGGAGGAGATAGTCATGGGGAACAAAGTGAGGGAGAAATACCAGCTGTGGAGGACTCAGGTCCCAAGGGCAATCCTGGTCAACATGGAGAGAGAGACAGGTGACACTCAGGGTCATGTTGACTGGGTCAGGCCCACTTTATCCATTTGCTCTGAAGAGAAAGGAGGGTGAGGAGGGGAGAGCTGGCGCTGGCTGTGCATTCCCCTGGGAGCTGGGTGTCCTGTACTGGAGAGGAATGTGGCCATGATACACAGCCTGTGTGCCAGCAGAGCTTGTGTAGGTACCTCCATGGGCATGAGGAAGCTGACCCTAGGACTGATTGGAAGCCCTGGAAGTCACTGTTTTCCCAACAGCAGTTCTGTCCAAAGGAGATATCTAACAAGCATATTCGTGATTTCCATATTCCTTCTAGTAGCTACATTAGAAAACATAACAGGAAACTGGTGAAATTAATTTTAACAATATTTTTATTAAATCCCAGATATTCTAATTTTAATTGGCAAGCAAATCAATCTAAAAATATAAAGCTATCTTATAATCTCATAAAAATGTGGCAAGAGACTGGTGAGATAAATTTTGATGTTTTATTTAACTCCAGCCTAAAATACTATCATTTCAGCAGTAATCACTGTGAAAATGGGTTGCTCTATGCTGCTCTCTTTTTTATACTCAGTGTTGGGAATCCTGTGTGTCTCTTATACTCAGGACACCTCGGGGCCTGCTAGTGGAGCTGCGATTACTGGCAGCCTGGCTGCCATGCTGGGGAGCACAGGCCTACAACCATCTACTCAGGAGCCAGCTCTGCAGCTTTTGTGACTCAGAGGTCTCACTGAGGCCTTAACCTTCCATCCTGACACCGGCTCCCACTTGCTGTCAGGTCCCAGCAGCCAAGGGGTGGACATTCCCTGGCTGGAAGCCATCTGGGCTGTGTTAGAATTGAGTTTTGCCTTCTCCTCTCCCTCCCCTTGGTCAGCTGTGGGTGCCCAGGGGGAGAAGGATAAGTTAGAGGTCTCATAAATACAGAGGGTTCTGGAGAGAAGGCAGAAGGCGGAGAAATGCGAGGAATTTTTCTCTCCGGAAGCCAAAGGCCTGCTTGGCTTCAGTGCTGCCCACTCTGGTGCCTCAGCAGAAGGGCCACGTTGCCTGGGAACTGGGGCAGCAAGGAGGAATCTGGGAGCTAGAGGTGGTGAGGGAGAAAACCAAGAGAGCCTCCAGCCCTCTCTTGTCCTCTCACCTCCTTCACCTCCTCTCATGGGCCTGCCTGCACCTCTGCTGCACCCACTGGACAGGCATCAGCATGCTGTGGGCTGGGCATGTACAGTGGCCTCTGAGGCTGGGCACATTCTTTTATAATTCATTATGTTCAACTGTCCATTCATTTGATAAACATTAGTAAGGGGTTGATAGGTGTCTATGAGAAAGACCATGTTAGAAAATGTGGGACAGGGATGGAGGAGAGAGAAACTGAATTTGTGTGTGTGTGTGTGTGTGTGTGTGTAAAAAGAGAGGGAGACTCGACAGAGACACACAGGCCTAGACCTACCCCATACCTGGGGGTATATGTTTGTACCTATTTGTTGCTATGCCACACCTGTCCATTGCACATCTAAGGACAGACAGAGGATGGAGTGCAGGGCTGGGCCACCCATCTGGAGCTCTGTGATGTCTCCCACATGGTTATGCACCTGCCCCTGCACAGATAACTTTTGCATGTTGCTTGCATTGGGAGGATATTTTTGTTGCTGTTGTTAGTTTACTGTAGGTCACACTGTCTTTTGGGGAGAGCAGGAGTGGCCAGGGATGGTCTGGAGCTGGTGGGTGCTCCCTGGGTGTCTGAGGCCCACAGAGAGGCTGTTGAGGCCCTTGGGAGGCAGGGAGTGTCCTCAGGGGCTGTGGCCTCTGTAGCCTCCAGAGATCACTGACTGAAGACACAAGAGCTCATTTTTAACTTCACCTCAGAGGAGTATTGGGAGACGTGGCAGCTGCCACCGGGACAGCTCGTGACTGGGCATAACAGCCACTCTGCAGATTGGCTCAGAGTCTGGCTAGGTCCTTGGCCAACAGGAGAAAGCTGGACAGCCCTTTCTGACCTTGAGTGTTATGTGACACTTGTAACCCAGATGGGCAGCCTGGGAGGAGCCAGGCTTTGCACAGGGAATGGGTGCTCTTGGCTAAGGGTTGCAGGCTCCTCCTTCTTTCAGAACACTGAGGAGTTTCTGGGGACCGAGTCCCACATTGAGAACTTCTCTCCTCCTGGATTCGCAAGGGACACACACAGCTGAGGGCTGATCCCAGGTCTCAGAGTTGGTGTGGTCTGGCCCATGATCTCTGTCTCCTGCCTCTGTCCTTTACAGGATGTATCATCCCGAGACTATTTTCTTTTGTTCTTCTCCAAGTCCATCAAATGCAGGGTTTAAAAGGACAATACGTGTGTGCACGCGCATGTTTGGGGCTTGGGAAGAAGGACAGGAGGAGGGAAGAGGGAATATGATAGAGAAAGCCAGAGACAGTCCCAGAAACCTATGTGCGCACTGTATGCCATGGCAATGCAAAGGGACCATAGGGAGACACCAAGGCCCTGGGGTAGAAATGATTCTCTCAAGGTTGGGACAAGGGTGCCATTTCCTGATGCTTTCCCTTTCTTCTTTAAACTGCTGAAATGTGGACGCACCAAGGGACAGGACAGGGCAGTGGAGCCACAGTAGCTTGGTGCCATCTCCTGCTGCCCAGCCCTGACCAACCTGTGCCCTCACATGGCGTGTCCGGCCCTCTTGCCCCCAGCCTCTCACTCCCCATGTCTCCCCTATTCTTTCTGGCACAGTACGATCCCCGCCGGGTCTGGCCAAGACACCCCTGTCTGCTCTGGGCCTGAAACCCCACAATCCAGCGGACATCCTGTTGCACCCCACAGGTGGTGAGTGACTGGCTGTAAGGGAGGTCCTGGGCAGGGGCTGGGGGCTTGGGATCTGATCAGTAGCTGGCTTTGTGCCCACAGGGAGGTCAGACTAGGGTAGGGGCTCTCTGTATAATGGTTGGGGGTAACAGCCTTTGAATCTTTTCTTCCCTTTGACTTATGGAGTCTGTGCCTCTCCCAGCTAGTTGGAGATGTGGAGGCCTGGGTCAGCGTCCTTGGAGTTGGACAGGTCTCTGCTCGAAGCCCAGTGCTCGGGCCTCGTGTATATGGACACACGTGCACATACACTCACATACGTACACACATGTACATATTCCTGCTGCTCCATGCCAGTGCCTGACTTGCAGCCCAGCTGGCTCTGCCCTGAGCATCCACAGGACATTAGAGGCCAGGCCAGGGGTGTGCGGGGGAGTTCTCTGGTCTGCCTCTTCGGGCCCACAGAACACTGCATGAGAAACCTTTGATTAGGCAGCAGCCAACACTGTCTGCACCTTCCTGGTCCTCTCACCTGGGAAGAACCTGCCACTCTCCCTCACCTGTGCTCTTCCCCTTGTCTGCCAGCATAGCAGCATCTTGCTGTGCTGCTGAGGACAGGAGACTGGGCCCTGGGGGCCGTGACAGGAGGAGGACCACCACATGGACGCTCCTCAGCCTTCCTGGGGCCACACACTCATCCTGGTTATGAGTAGAGGGCAGGGCCCTGGGCCTGCCCAGGAGACAATGCTCCTCTGAGTGAATGCCACCCACTCCCTGCTTTTGAGGGGGCCCCTGAACCCTTAGCTCCCTTAGTTACAGTTTGGAGCTGGCTGAGCCCAGAAAGTTGCTCCCTAGACTGGTTTAGGGGCTGGGTGAGGGCCTTGGTGTCCAATTTCACTTTTTTTCTTTAGTCACCAGAAGAGTGATCCAGCCAGGTAGGCAGGTGATGGCATGTATTATGACCCATACAGACACACAGCGGGGCACAGCCTTCCACATAGAGTGTTGGCATGGCTGGGGACACTGAGTCACCAGAGAGTTGGCCGAGGGAGGTGGGGGCTGCCTCTCACCAGACAGCACACTCTTGCCTGAGGCTACCAGTGGTTCTCAACCTGTGCATCACGACCCACAGGAACTATATTAAAGGGCTGCAGCATTAGGAAGGTTGAGAGCCACTGGCTAGGCCCACGTGAGCCCTGGGCACGGAGCTGCGAGCAGGTCAGGTTCTGAGGAGCCAGGGCCTCACCTGTGCATGCTGGACCTCAGCCCCCCCACCACTTGGGCCCTTTGTGGAGAGGCGAGCTCGGCCTGGCCTCACCCCACCTTTCTTGCCTCCTTTTCTCAGCAAATTCTTTCTTAAGAATAATCCCTGTTCACCTCTCTCTCTTTCCTCTGCTCTTCTCCTCATCTTCATCACCTGCCATCTTTCCTGCCTCTCCTTCCTCCCCCATCTCTTCTTGTCTTCCCTCAGAGGAGGATGAGGGGAAGGTGGTGACCCGGCCGCCCGGAGGTAAGTGTGCTCTGCAATGTGGCTGCGTTCCTTCTGGGTCTGGGCATGGCTTTTCACGTAGGGCTTGAAAAGGCTGGCTTGGGCTACCCTCTTTTCTGACTGGGTGTCAGGTGACCAGGCACATGGCCTGGCAATGAGATGCCAGGGTCCTGAGGCAAGTAGTAGTCCTGACTACCTTGTCAACAAAAATGTCCCTCCTGCTGCTTCCTTTCCTGGCGCCATCTGCACCAGTCTGTCTAGGGTGCTCCCACCCACAGAGACAGGGGAGGGGGACGTGCTCTTCCTTTTCCTGGGGTGTGCTCCACAGGTGTTTTCAGAGCAGGGATTCTCAACCTTGGCATTTGGGCCAGAATAACTGTTGTGGGCTGCTCCGTGCACTGTGGGATGTTTAGTAGTGTCTCTGGCTCTTACCTGCTAGATGCCAGCAACACCCAGTCGTGACAATCTGAAATGTCTCCAACACTGCCAGTGTCCCTGGCTCAGAAGCCTCATCTTTAGGGCCACGATGTGCCCCCCTTAAAGGCCCTACCTCCCTTTATATACCACAGAACATACCAAGTCTGTCTTTTTGGGATCTACACGAAGTGGGAATTTTGGGAGATCTATGGAATCATCCCATACAAAAATGTAATAGGACACCCATGCACATAATTTTGAAAAGTGGTTGCAAAGAGTTGGCATGTCTGTGGATCCAAGCTCAACCCCTAGTTTAGTCATCTAAACCAGTACTGGGTACTGGGAAAGCAGAGAGGGGTATAATTGGGCAGAAGGCTTCAACTCTGAAGGTGCAGAGTGAATGAGGACTCAGGGCAGCAGGGAAACAGGAGAGGTGCTGGCTTGTGTAGGAGGCCAGTGGATTGTTCTGGGCACCGGTGTCCCCATCTCCACCAGGAGGGGTGAGATGAAGTGGAGCTCTGATGTGTTAGGTGTTCTGACTTCCCACCTGGGCTCTGAGCTTGTGTGGCCTGATTGCCTTAAAGACTAGTTTTCTTAGGTCTACTTCCCACTTCCCTTTGCGTGCACCCCCCAGTGGGCATGGCTTGTGCCTCTCTTTCTCTGATGTCACCCAGGTCAGATGGTAGGGGCTTCACAGAAGGCTTTATCTGCTTTTAACCAGCCAGAGTTTGGGCAACAAAATCAGGCTGGTTGGGGGTTACAGAACAAGACAACTCCCAGTAGCAGATCCCAGAACAGGTGGGCCACAGTGTGCTCCCTCTGCTGGACATGGCCCCTCCCTGCTCCTTTGTAGCCTTTTTCCCAGGTGCAAGCCAACTGATGGCTCCCAGCAGGACAGTGAGGCTGGACACTGGAGCAGTGTTCCAGTTGCAGTTCCAATGTTGCAGTGGGCTCTCAGCTGTCCTTGGGGTTGGCCAACTTAAACAGCCTAGGGAGATCTCAAATACTCTCCAGTAGAAGTCCAGGGGTGGATTATACTGCAGGTTGGAGGGCCCTGGTGGTTGTCTCCTACTTTGGGGTGACTTCAGAGAAGTGGGTATCCATCAAACTGAACTGAGATCTGCCTGTGAGCCTCAGGATTGGCTCTCAGCTTATAGTGTCCTAATTCCTCCAGTGGGAGCCACAGAATTTGGAGGGGAAGGTTCTGAGGGATCAACTCAGCCACACTCATCATTGTTGCAGATGTAGTACTGAGGCCAGCATTGAAGGTCACAGTTGGGAGGCGACAGAACTAGCCTGGAGTTACTGCTCTCCTGTCTCTTAGTCAAGTGGCTGTTTCAAAGCCCTTCTCCTTTCTCTAGGCGCCATGCCCTGGGATTCCAGCGTGGGAGTCGGAATGGAGTCGGAATTGCTGTCCGTGGCCCGTGGAGTGGGGTCAAGGGGTGGGCAGAGAGCAAAGCTATGGGCGCCAGTTCCATATTTCCTGACTCATGTGCCCCTCCCGAGTCAGGCTAAAGCACATTCTTTGCTGACCCTCTGAGGCTCTGCTCGACTTCCCTGCCTACACTTTGACAGGAAATGTGGAAAGAGGTCTGTGAGGCAGGATTATTCAGATAGGGGGAAAGAAAAATTGGGGGGAAGCTGCTCTGTTCAAGGCACTGTGCCGAATACTTTGTATTCACCCACTCTTTCATTCATTACTTCAGGAAACATTTTGTGCGGCTACTGTGTGCCAGGCACCGTGCCAGGCTCTGGGGAGATACAGATGTGGGAGACAGCTGGTGAGGATGGAGATACCAATAGACCTCTCAGCATTAGGTAGAAACACTGAGCAGGGTAGGCACAGGGTGTCATGGGGGCTCAGAGGAGGGGAGTGTGGCCCGGCCTGAAAGGTTTGGAATTCTGACTGTGGAGCTCCTGGATCTGGCACTGGGGGTTTCTGTATTCTGTCTCTTCTCCCCAACCCACATGTCTTCTGTTTACTCGGGACGGTGGGCCCGTCTCTGCAGGCAAAGAAAACACACTTAGGGTGTGGATGAAGAGCCGCCAGTACAGGGCTGGAGGAGGCGTGTGGCCTGACGGAGCCAAGTCACCCTTGTGCTGCAGCTGCTGTCAGCCGCCAGCAGCCACTTGGCATGGGCTTGGGCTCCTGGAATGTTCTGCATGAAGCACCCTCCCTGGCCCCACCCTCCTGCCCTTCCTAACTCCTCTGGGTGCAGCTGCATGGGGATTGGAGGAGAGGAGGAAAACAGCAGGAGCGAGGGTGCCAGCAAGGGTAGTGGGGAAGGAGCGGGCACAGCGGGAACCAGCCAGCCAGTGACAGGGGCTGCTCCTAAACACTGGGGCTGGGAATGGCAAGAACAAATTAGGAGGAACTTTCCTGTCTCTTCTCACTTGATCCTAGTTGGGCAGGTGGGTAGTCCCATTCCCATTTCACAGATGAGAAAACTGAGTCTCAGGCTCCAGCTAGTGAAAGATGGGGGAGGGCCTGCAAGAAGTATGTTGCCCTGAGGTGGGGAGAAGACTAAAACCTGAGGAATAGATAGAAAAAGAAGTATTTTTAAGACTCATTCCAACCTGAGTCTGAAAACTTGGGAAAACTAATCCCTGCAGATGAGCTCAGGAAATCAAATAACTTCCCAAAGGTCCTGGCATGGTCTGGGTTCATGAGGAATGGCGACTGTGTGGAGGGATGTCTCTAGCTGATCTGGGACTGGAGGGGCAGGTGGGGTGGCTGTGGTAGGCAGACCAGCTGCCTGAGGAAGCCGATTCAGTGGGAGAGGAGGAAGGAAGTGGGGGCCAGGTAAGGGCAGGGCCAGGTGGGCTAGGTTTCTTGCTAGGCTGGTGACTTCGCCCTGGGAAAGCAGTCCTGTCCCCTCAAGTTCACACTCCTAGTCCTTTGAGAACTTGCTGACATTCTGCAGTTTAGGAGCTAAAGGGCATGGTGAAGAGGACAATGGGACTTCTGCCTTAAGAACTTAACCTTCCTGTAACCATCTGACATCTGAGGGTTTCTAATACTCTGTCCCATCAGCCTTCTGTGCAAACTTACGCTCAGGCCCCCAGGCTTTAGCTCGTTTAGGCTGCAAGCAGTTAGTGGGCACCTAGCCTTGACTAATGGCAAGCAAGCAGGCAGGAGTCTGGTCCTGGGCTTGACTCTGTCCTGACTATGAGATGGGTTGTACGGCACCTTATCTCAGTTTTATTGTTTCTAGAAGGGGTTCATGTACTTTTTTAAAGGGGTGTAGTATAGGGTAATGCAAGTTGCTTACCCAATGTGTGGGGCAGGGTTTTGGTGGGAAACCAAGGAGTGTGTAAGGAGCATTAAGACCAGTGAGGGGCAGGGAAGCCCTTGTGTGCTCCCAGCGGGAGCCGGGTGCCATCCACCTCCAGGACTGAAGGAACCAGGAGAGAGGTGGAGGGGAGGGTGGTTACAGGATCTGTGGCTAGAGGGACACGGATAGGGGATGCACCTCAACCTCCTCTCCTCTCTTCTCATCTGCTGCCAGTCCCAAAGGCCAAGACTATCCAGAGCCATATGGCAAGGGGGTCTGGGTGACACAGTGGATAAAAGTCGGTCCTCAGGAATGCAGGTCAGCGTGGGGAGTAGATCAGGAGGATGTCAGTGGGTGGAAGACCCACAGACCTTCACAGTGTCATTCATGTGGGTTTCAGTTTGGGCTCTGGGCAATGACAGGATGAATGGACTCTGGCCTGGGGTGTCCTTTGCAAGTTTGTGCATGAAGCATCCTCTCATGGTCCGTTCTCTTAAGCTAGGATACCACTATAGGGTAAGGGGGTGGTTCCCCAAGATGGAAGACAAACACTGAAGCTCTCAGCTCCCTGATCTTCAGATGGTGTCTGTGCAATGGCTGAGGGCAGGTCTGGGCCAGGCTGCCTGGGTTCCTATGCCCTCTCTGCCACTTGCTAGCTGTGGCCTGGGCAAGGTACTTATGCCTCCAGATCCTATTTTCCTCATATAGTTGTTTGTCCTTTTTAACATTACAAATACATGTAACCCTATATAGAGTGGCCTCTTCTTGGCTGATGGGTTGGAGTTCCAGTAGAGCCTGGTCTGGGTGTCCTGTGAGTCTGTGTGCCCTCTCTAGGCCATACAGAGCCATTATGAGTCTAGAGACTTTAATGCTGATGTCCACCAACTACTGTGCATCCTGGGGCACACTGCTCCACCTCTCTGGGCTGAGGGGATAGGAGTCAGAAAACTATGGCAGCTGGCCAAATCCCTCCCACCACCTATTTTTGTAAAGAAAGCTTCACTGTAACCCGGGCTTGCCCGTTTCCAGTAGCAGAGTTGTGTAGTTGTGATAGAGACAGTCTGACCTACCATTCCATTTACTATTTGGTCTTAACAAAAAATTGTACTGCCCTGGTCAGAAGCTCTCTGCACTGTCTTCCAGGGCCAGCAGGGCCTGTGCATGGTCAACATAGAATCGCGATTTTGATGTGAATTTTGTCTGGGGCTTCTGTGAGGTGGGTGAGTGGCTTTGCTGGTTGAGGGGGGTTTCTGGAAGGCCTTGCTGACTCAGGGATTCCTTCTTTGGGTGCCAACGTGGCTGGTTCTACATCACCCTGTCCCTGAAATAGACTGTCCCATGCCTACCCCTTTGCAGAAGTACTAACCCAGCCCCATCCACTGTCACTGCTGTTGGTTAGAGGCAGCTCTGTGTGGAGGCCAGAGACAGACGGGAAGGCTCTGACCGGAGCTGTATGCAGACCCCACTGCAGCCTCCAGGACCTGCTCCTTAAAGGGCTCTGAGATGTAGGACTGTCCTCTCCCAGCATCCAGGGTGGCCTGGCCTGTGTGCTTGGATGTAGGATGCCAGGCCTAAATGCCACCTCAGAAGCAATGCCCAGGAGGCTGTATTCCTATGTAGTGACGGCCGGTGATACCCAGATAACATCCTGGTGACCAGGCACCTTTCAAATTAAGGTTTTCTTTGGGGTAATGGGTGGGAGGTTTCATTACCCTGGAAGGTTGGTAATACCCTGGGCTTCTCACCCCAAGGGTCCTGGAGGAGGGGCCCTCCTCTACCTGAGTGACTCTCACAATTCTGGCTGGCAAGGACTTCAGGGGCCCAGTGCTGCAAATTCTGGTCCTCCTGGATGAGACAGGGACAATGCCAGGTTTGGATGTGGCAGGACTGTCATCTCTCTCCATTCAAGTCCCTGGGGGAAGCCCAGAGTACACTGCTGCTTCTTTCTGAGTAATATGGTGCTTGTTTTGGGCTGGCCTCAGAGGCCCTGGGGGAGCTGGACTGGGCCCTGACTGAGCCTCCAGGTGTCCTTGTCTGCAAAATGGCCTTTCTGGCACTTGCCCTGCCCCTCTTAGGCTGTTTTGAACACCAGGTGGGGCAGCATATGTGAAGGTTCTTTGCAAAGTGCTTGGAGCCACAGAAATGTCGTAAGTGGGTGATGGAATGTCTAGCTGTTTGTGGGGATGTGTTTCCCTGATGTCAGTCTCCAGAAGGATGCTGAGCATGTGGGGCAGAGATGGCTGGCTGGGTCTTGGTGAAGGGGTTAGTGCATGTGGCCTGCTGGGCATGGCTCACAGCACAGGCCTTTTGCCAGGAGCGCAGGCCTGTTTCTGCATTCTGGGCTCATGTGAACCCTGGTGCTGACCTGAGATATGGGCAAGGAGGTGGAGCTGGAGCACTGGGCCCACTGTACAGCCACAGCCTGGAGTGGTGCCTAGGGAATCTAGAAGGGCCCTAGGGGCCATCATGGAAGAAAAGGAGCTGCTAAAGGGAGTGTCCCCTGTGGACAGACATCTTAGGTTTTGGATGGGAGGTTCCATGATGGCCATATTCAGAGGTGGAGGCTGGGGTCCGTCTTGGGTAAGCTCCTCTGAGCAAGGGCCTGGTTAAATGTTGATGTGAGGCAGGGTGGGTACAGAAGGTGGGAGGTCCAGGAAGGTACTCTTTGCGTCCTTTGTGGCCTGTTCCTTGCTCCTCCCCACCTCGAGCTGGATCGTGTTTCTGGGCAGTCTGGGTGGTGTAGACCTGTGCTCAGATTCTCTATGCCCTTGTCCCTTCCAGAGCCCCGGAGCTATGTTGAGTCTGTTGCACGGACAGCAGTGTCTGGACCCCGAGCTCAGGACCCTGAGCCCAAGAGCTTTAGTGCACCAGCTGCCCAAGCCTATGGCCATGAGACACCCCTGAGGAATGGGACTCTGGGTGGCTCCTTCATCTCCCCAAGCCCCCTCTCTACCAGCAGTCCCATCCTCAGCGCTGACAGGTAAGGCAGGAGGGGGCAGTGGGTGAAAAGTGAGAGTGCAGGCCTGGGATGGAGTAGGCGAGGGCCTTGGCTCTGCCTAGGGTGTGGTTGGGCAGAAATCACATCCAGATTGTGGCACCTTGCAAACCATTCCATCAAGGCATGTTGAGAGCATATATCTGAGTGCCAAATGTTGTGTGGGGAGTCCAGGATGAGTGAGCTATAATTCCCAGGATGCTTTCAATTCCACCATCCAGAACTGTGCAGGAAGGAGTGAGTGGTACTAAGGTGAATGTGGCAGACTCCTCCCAAATTGAAAGTCTAGCAACAGTAATGACTAGTACATAAGTGAGCACTACTGGGTTGCCAGGAACTTTACTAAGTGTTTATACAGTCACTTAATCTTCGCAGCAGTCCTAGGAGTTCCCACTTTTCAGAAGAGGAAACAGAGGCACAGAGGTGATGTAGCTTGCTCAGTGTCCCACAGCTCAGCAGTAGAAGCAGTGGGGTTCAATCAGAGGCATGTGGTTCCAGAACCCACGTCTCTACCCTTGGCCTACGCTGGGTCACCTGTTCCCCACAGGATGGCAGTCACATGTGCCCAGAGTTCACCAATAAGTGAAGGGCTTGGAGCTCAGAGCAAGGGCCATTATTTCTGGCTAGGGATGCAGAGGGGACTTCTGAGGACTGGAGGTATGTGAGGGGGGGTCCAGAAGGATGAGCAGGATTTTGAGAAGGTATTCCACAAGGACAGTCCAGCAGGGACAGAGGGCTTGGGTGTGTATGTGTTGGGAACATAGGGCTGAAGGAACATGGTCTGCCAGTAAGGGGTGCCTTGGTGGGTAGGCAGCTGGCCTCCATCATTCTGAGTGCATTGGATGGAGAAGAAAGCCCAGAGTTGGGCAGGGGAGGGTGGATAGTCCCTGCTTATAGGCTCAGTAGAGGGAAGAGGGCCCCTCCCAGCTTCCCTGTCTCCTTGGCCTACTACCCTGGCCTGAGCAGCCCTGCCTCCTCTCTCTCACTTCCCCCTCCCAGTTAGGTGGGGGAGGGCAGAGTCTGGTTGAGCAGAGGCAGATTCCTTCTGGATTTTAAGAATTCTGAAGCCCCAAGCCAAGCCAAGCGAGTACCCCCTCCCTCCAGTCCCCTTTCCTCCTTCACCCCCAGCCTCTCGGGGTAGCCAAGGCAGCCCATATTGCTCAGGAGGTCTGGCTCTAGCAGAGGCCCCCTGTTCCCCCTGCTCATCCTAGCTCCGTCTCTCATTCCTCAAAATCCAGTTTATTTCAAACCAGGAGGTGGCCTACTGCTCTGGGCCCCTCTGACCTTCCTGCCCTTGGCTCTTACCTGGGCCAAGAGCACACCTCTACTGAAACCTCACATCACCCAGGGAACATGAGTATCCAACCTGGCCCAGCCAGCATGGGACTTTCATTCTGCAGCTCCAGCTTCTGGCCCACTGGCTGTGTAAAGACTGCGGTCTCCAGAGGCACCTGGTGCATTGCCTACTTGCTACCTTCTTTACACAGGCCCGGTCAACCTTACTCTCTCCTGCTGTATCATAGATGGATACAAGTTTGGGTCTGGAAGGAGTCTGGTTCATCTAATCCTGCCCCCTCATTTTCCACAGGGGAAAATTTTAAGAAGCAGAATCCTGATTTCCCAACTCACTGGCCATTGTCACCCTTCCCATCTGTCCTCTACATGGACTTTGACTTAACTTTATAGGGGAACTTTTGATTGTGGTTATTGCCTGAGGAATAGTCCTTTCTGAACTGAGTTTTTTCAGCATCTTAGAATTGGGAGTGACTTCTGAGCTCATCTCATCTAACCTCCCAACAGAGAAAATTCCCTCCACAACATTTAGGCCATAGATCTGTCAGCCTTTGCTTAAAGGACGGGAGTCTCATTACCATGCTTGCTCCATCAGCGGCCAGATCCAGTGCTGGAGTGCAGACCTTACAATGAACTGAAATCCTCTTATTTGAAACTCCACACCCCCCATGAGTGCTTGTCTTTGCTCTTTTGGAGCCACCCAGGAGTGAAAGCCCAATTTTAGCATTCTCAATGTTTGTTTAAGGATGATGATGTTATACCCATGGAGTCAAGGTATGGATACCTCCAGTAGGAACAGGAGCAGGAAACTCCAGTGGGAGTTTCTGTGCTGCTGGAGGCTACCATAGGACAGCCACCTTCAGTTTAGATAGGAGAGATCTCTTTGCTTTGAGGTATGGAGTCAGGATGGTGCAGTGCAGAAAGTGTGGGCTTTGGAATCAGATATGGCTGAGTTGAAACTCTGTTTTTTTATCAGCTGTGTGGTCTTGAGCCTACTTCTGAATGTCTCTGAGCCTTAGTTTCTCTTCTGACGTTTCCATAAGGTGGTGTACAGAAGCCCTGCCATTCTGCCACTGTGCCAGTGGAGCTGTTCTTACTGTTATTAGTGGCTAGGGGGAGGGCTGAGTGCCCACTGAGAACCCACCTTCACTCTATGCCCTCTGCTGTTCCCACCTGCCATCTCTCCCTAGCACTTCAGTGGGGAGTTTCCCATCCGGGGAGAGCAGCGACCAGGGTCCCCGGACACCCACCCAGCCTCTGTTGGAGTCTGGCTTCCGCTCTGGCAACCTGGGGCAGCCCAGCCCTTCAGCCCAGAGAAGCTACCAGAGCTCTTCTCCTCTCCCGACTGTGGGCAGCAACTACAACAGCCCCGACTACTCACTGCAGCAATTCAGCTCCTCTCCGGAAAGCCAGGCCCGGTCTCAGTTCAGTGTGGCTGGCGTCCACCCGGTGCCTGGGAGTCCTCAGGCACGTCACAGGACAGTGGGCACCAACACTCCCCCGAGTCCTGGCTTCACCCGGCGGGCCATCAACCCCAGCATGGCTGCCCCCAGCAGTCCCAGTTTGAGTCACCGCCAGGCAATGGGTCCACCAGGTACTGCTTTCCATAGTAACACGGTCTCCAGCCCTCAGAGCAGCACAGTGACCACTCCGGGGAGCCCCAGCCTAGGCCGGCACCCAGCAGGGGCCCACCAGGTTTCTGGCCTCCATGGCAGTGTGGCCACCACTCCAGGAAGTCCCAGCCTGGGCCGGCATCCTGGGGCCCACCAAGGCAACCTGGCCTCCAGTCTCCATGGCAACACAATAGCCAGCCCTGGAAGCCCCAACCTGGGCCGTCACCTGGGAGGGTCTGGATCTGTGGTTCCTGGCAGTCCCAGCTTGGACCGGCATGTGGCTTATGGTGGCTACTGTACTCCTGAGGACCGGAGACCCACCCTGTCCCGGCAGAGCAGTGCCTCTGGCTACCAGGCTCCTTCTACGCCCTCCTTCCCTGTCTCCCCGGCCTACTACCCTGGCCTGAGCAGCCCTGCCACCTCTCCCTCACCGGACTCAGCAGCCTTCCGCCAAGGGAGCCCAACACCAGCATTGCCAGAGAAGCGGAGGATGTCCGTGGGAGACCGAGTGGGCAGCCTCCCCAACTACGCCACCATCAATGGGAAGGTGTCCTCACCTGTCGCCAGTGGTATGTCCAGTCCCAGCGGTGGCAGCACTGTTTCCTTCTCCCATACTCTGCCTGACTTCTCCAAGTACTCCATGCCAGGTGAGTCTCTCCCCCTTCCATTTCCCTCTCCTACGATAAATTAAGTCCAAGAGTTAGGATATCTGTCCCAGTCTCCATTCTGACATTTCCTGGGTGAATGCCTTGGGTGAATCACTGACTTCTGGGCCTCAGTTTCCTTATCTGTGTAACAGGAGTTGGTGGTGTCCTTCCATGATCGCATTAATGTACACAGCTATGATTTAATAATAATAATTAAAAAAAGAATAAGTTTGCTGTGGGCGTGGGTGCTATAATAAGGGTACGGAGGCAGAGGCCGGAAATAACAACTAATGGTATTACTGTCAGGCTTATCACCACCCCCACAGCCACTGCCACTTGTTGAGCACATGCTATGTGCCATTCTCCAAGCTAAGTACTATCTCATTTAATGTTTAAGCCACTTAGTAAAGTAGGTGTTATTATCCCCATTGTACAGAGCAAGGCTTGCAAAGGCTCTGTCACTTGGAGTTGCATTTATCATGCATTTATCTACATCTTGAGGGTTATTATGATTTAGCTTAACCTTGAAAACCTGTCTTCTAAACATGACCCTCTGTAACTTTTGCCATCTTCATGATCCCACATCACTCATAGTAGGCCTGGCAGCCAGGTGTGGCATGGGCCAAGGCTGAGGGCTGGCATCCTCACCGGAGTCCAGTTTCTTTAGACCTGGCTTCATGGAAGCCTGTGCAGGTTTGTGCGGTGAATTGTTTACCTATCACCCAAACTTACCATCTTTGGCTCTACTAAGAGCAGCGTTTTTCAACCTTTTTTATCTCACAGCACACTTGAACTTATGGTTAAACTTCCGTAGCACATTTAAATTATGTTAATCAAAAAGAATGTGAAAAAAAGAATATACTTTGAACTTCTTTTTTTTTGGCCGGGGCTGGGTTTGAACCCGCCACCTCCGGCATATGGGACCGGCGCCCTACTCCTTGAGCCACAGGCGCCACCCTGTGCCTTGAATGTCTTTGAAAATAATTTAATGATCTTTAAAAATTTTCATGGCACACCAGTTGAAAATCACTGACTTGGAGGGTTCATTATCTAAGCACAAAGGTCAAGGCTTCAGTTGATCTGCAGCTTCTGGGCCAAATCTCCAACCTGGCTGAAAGCAGAGTGGCTCTGGGGTGCTGGCCATTCGAGGTAGATTTAGACTGTTTCAGGCAACCTGGGATGGCCCCCAGCTGCCCAGATTCTCCCTGCGTTATTCCCAGTCCTGCCCTGAGTCTGCCAAGCTGGAACACCTGGAGTAACCCTGTACTCCCTATTTCCTGTCGCCCACTGGGGACATCTGGTTCTCAGTCCCTCTCCTTGAAGGATGAAAAACTTCTAGTAGTTGGGACACTTCCTGTTTCCCACCATCTTCCCTGCCTAAAATAGCCTTTGGAGTCAACACAGGAAGGCACACGGGACTGTAGCTGCCTCTGACAGCTCATTAAATAGGCCACAGCGACAGAAGGGCCTGAGGCTTTGGAGCAGGGAGAGAGGCTCTCTGCAGTTGCACAGCCCAGCTGCCTAACCCAGGGGCCTTGTCAGTGCACAGCTGCCAGGAAAGGAGGCCGACCTTGCCCTCAGGGTCCCCCAGACACAAATCCCAGAATCCTAAAGGAGTGTAAATCACAAGTTGAAATTAACTAGGCACTGGAGACCGCTCTGTGTCTCCTGGTCTCCTTTAGCTTCACAGTGTCCATAGAACAGGCTTTGGAAAAATCTGGAATTGGAATATTCCTTTTTTCCTTTTCCTCCTCTTCTTCTCCCAGCCTGCTTTCTCCTCCTCCTCCTCTTCTTCTTCTTCCTCCTCTTCTCCTTCTTCTCCCTCTTTTTTTTTTTGGGCCAAAAGATGGCGGAAGAGGGTGAGGGCTGCACATCCTCTGACCTGGACAGAAACATAAGGTATAGCTGGTGCTGACCGGTGTGCCAGGGCCTCTGACCTGGGAAGGCTTCCCTGATCACCACCTATGACTTGGGGAAGTCACCCTTGCTCTCTGAACTGCTCCTTATTTGTAAAATTGAGCAGCTGGACCCTGTCTGAGCTCCCTCCAGACTCTAATGTTCTCTGACAGATTCCAAGGTCTGCTTTTTGGGGATTCGTCGGACCAAGAGGTGGCTGTGTGGCACACAGTAGATGGCTGCTGGTGCTAGGTCAGCCACCTCCTGGGTGTCCCAGGGCAGGAGTGACTTTTGCCCTATGTGGTGCAGAACATAGGGGAGCTATGCAGGAAATTGGAAACAAGGGAGCAGACAGGGATTTTTCTGCCTCATCTTCATGGTGGTTATGCTGAAGTTAGAAACTGAGTCTGTGGAGGAAATTTCTAGAAATCAGTTCTTTTAGCCTGTGGGAGAGAAGCTGCAGGAAAGATTCAGTCAGCGTCTTTTGATGAAATGGGGAGCCAGATGGCGGAAGGGCTTCCAGTGGGCTCTGTGAGAATGTCATGCCAGGTTGGTCTCTAGGACAGTGGCTTGGCGGGGTCAGTGGGGCACCACGAGCGGACACGGGATGCTCAAGGTTCCCTCTCACTTGCTCTCATGGCGTTCAAGGAGACAAGCTTCCTGTGTTAGTGTCCTGGGTCTACCATAACAAAGGACAACACGTTTGGTGGTGGAAAATGACAGAACTGTGTTCTGTCACAGTTCTGGAGGTTAGCAGTTCAAAATCACGGTGTCGGCAGGGCTGGTTTCTTCCTGGGGCTCGGAGGGAGGATCTGTCCAAGGCCTCTCTCCTGGCTTTTGTGGTTGCTGACAGTCCTTGGTGTCCTGTGGCTTGTAGACACATTACCCCACTCTCTGCCTGCACTTTCACGTGGTTCCCTCCCCCGTGTGTCTGTTTCTTCTCTTCTTAAAGGACATCAGTCATCTGGGATTAGGGCTCTCCCTAATCCAGCATGACTCATCTTAATTTATTTACGTCTACGAAGACCCTATTTCCAAATAAGATCACATTTATAGGCACAAGGTGTTAGGAATTTGACCTGCCTTTTGGGGGGACACAATTCAACCCATAATACTTTCTTTCTCTTGCTTTTTTCTGTAGACAACAGTCCTGAGACACGGGCTAAAGTAAAGTTTGTCCAGGATACTTCCAAGTATTGGTACAAGCCTGAGATCTCCAGGGAGCAGGGTGAGTGCTGTGCTCTGTGGCCTAGCAGAGGCCACAGTCAGCTGCCCCCACACCATGTCCTCCTTGGGCAAGGAACCGACTCAGTCCTCTTTGCAGTAGGTGGTGGTCTCAGAGAGGGCTTGGGGCATAAGTCAGGCGGTGTGAAGCACTTTCCATGTGAAGAGTGGGCTGGCAGGAGCAGCAGTTGTAGATGTTCCTCGGAAGGGCCCTTAGAAACAGCAGAGTCTTGGTTTTCCTGGGAAAAGCAGCCAACCAGAAATGAAACCTCGGTTCTCTATCTGCATGAGGGGGAGGTTTTCACATTTTATAGAGAAAAAACAAAGCTGGGAATGTGGGGCTGGAGACAAGGCTCACCTCAGGTTCTCCAGGGAAGTCTGTGTGGGCGTGGGATGGGGGTAGCAGCTGCCCGTGGGTCAGATCTGGACACTGCCTGTTTTTGTTAATGAGGGTTTTTGGGAACACAGCCATACCTGTTGGCTTACATCCTGTCTGAGGCTGCAATGGCAGAGTGGAGTAATTGTGACAGAGACTGCATGGCTTGCAAGCCTGAAATATTTACTCTCTGTTCATCTACAAAAAGTTTGCTGGTCCTAGTACAGGAGCCCCTTTGGGAGTATTTAGAGTCTAACTTCAAGGAATGTTGTCTCACCTAAGAAAGAAGGAAGTTCAATAGGACCAATGAGACTTAACTAAAGCCTGGGCCACCGATTTCTTACTTTCTCTTCTCTCATCCCTCCCGATTCAGCCATTGCGCTCCTTAAGGACCAGGAGCCAGGGGCCTTCATCATCCGCGACAGCCACTCCTTCCGAGGGGCCTACGGGCTGGCAATGAAGGTGTCTTCGCCACCTCCAACCATCATGCAGCAGAATAAAAAAGGTAACCTCACCTCCCAGGACAGGGCTCGGGACAGGTGAGTTTTACTGTCTCTCATTAGTCCCTTTGGAAGAGCGCATCTTGGGCTTGGTGACAGTTGGGAGTTGGGGACCAGGGAAGCAGGACTACTGGGCTGTGTTTCCTGAGGGCTGAGGGAGGAGCAGAGGTCTCTCCATTTCATGGGTTCTGGCCGTGCCGCCTCTTCCCCCCTTTCTCCCACCCCAGCCCGGCATATTAGAGAAGTTATGAAGCAATCTTGGAGATGGTGGGAGGAAGCCATGAAAAGTGACCCTTTCCTTCTCTTCTTCCCAGGAGACACGACCCATGAGTTGGTGAGGCATTTCCTGATAGAGACTGGCCCCAGAGGAGTCAAGCTCAAGGGCTGCCCCAACGAGCCAAACTTTGGTGAGCTGCCCTCCCCCCCCACCATGCTCCTAAAGTCTGGCTCTGGTCTCAGCCCTATCCTGGGGTCTTCCAGGGTTCTGATGGCAAGTTCATTCCACCACAGACCCTGCCAGTCCCCCTTGTCATAGACTCAGCAGAGAAAATAATGTTGGCTTTCCTCCCTCTCTACCGTGACTCCTTAGCTCTGCCTCGTTCCTTTCTGTGTTGATTTGTCCTACCCAGGAACACTAAAACTTATTATGGTTATAATTGGGGTAACAATGGCAACAGCGGCTGCCTTTTTTTGACCACCTACTATATGAAAATTACTTGTCAGTGCCTTGTTTTATTTGTGGTCTCACAATAATCCTGTGTGGGAGGTGCCATTGTCCCTACTTTATACATTAAAGCTGAGGTTCATCAGAGTTAGACTTTACCAAGAACACATAGAGAGAGAGAGCTAGGATTTGATCTCACAATTCTCTGATACTTCTATTGCACTGCTCTGAGAGGGGCCCTAGTAACTGGAGGGACTTAGGGGAGATGTTAGGAGGAACTTTATGCTAAGGCAAGTTGTTAGGTAACCTTGTGGCTGCTATGGTGGGCTCTGGAATCTTCTCCTTTGGATCTTGCTAAAAAAGAAGGGAGTGAATTTTGTGCTTTGTTGGTGGGTTGTGGGAGAGGTGACAATTCTACGTAGTGGAGTGGGAGTTGGGTGTTTCCTCATTGCCCTCCCCACCTCCCAGTTTCAGTAGTGCTCCCCTGATGCAGTCTCCTCCCTGCAGGATCCCTGTCTGCCCTGGTCTACCAGCACTCCATCATCCCCTTGGCCCTGCCTTGCAAGCTGGTCATTCCAAACCGAGGTAGGAACGTGAGACTCCTGCTCCCCTTGTGTTGGCTTCCTTCGTGTCTTGGTCCTGCCCACTGCTCTGGAACATGGCTCAGGGTTGGAGGACATGGGTTATTTTGCCAATCTGGGGAAACTCAAAACTACTCTCCTTTTTTTTCCTGTTAAAAAACAAAAACAAACAAACAACAACAAAAAAAACCCAATAGAACGTTTATGAAAAAGCTGAACTCTAGGAACATACATACATTGACTCACCAGATGGTTCTGGGGGGAAATCCTCTGCAGGCTTTAAGAAATTCATGTTGAATCTTCAGGTTAAACATTAAACTTCATCCCAGGGGATGCATTAGAAGGAGATAGTTAGGAGAGAACTGGGTCCTGGAGGATGAGGGGGGCATCAGTGGGAAGAGGGAGGAGGAAGCAGATGTAGTTGTTGAGGTAAGTCTGAGTGGAGAGAAGAGAGCTCCAGGGACCTCTCAGAGGAGTGAGTAGCTGGGCTTTGCATGGCAGGTGAGGGAAAGAGCGAGCCTCCCAGCCCTGGAGTTTCTAGTCCATTTGCTGTGACTGGGGGACATTAAGTTGGGGAAAAGCAGGTCCTCTTTTGATTGTGGGAAGTTTGAGTAGGACCCAAGAGCATGAGGACATGCAGATTAGAATTTGAGAATGACAGTGGAGCTGGTGCAGGAGAGATTAGTGTCTCTCATAGAGGTGTGTCAGCCCTGGAGGGTGACAGATGAATACTCAGAACTCCTCCCAGCTCAGACTTCTCTCACCCAGCCCCCAAGTACACAGGGTCCATCTGGGAGTTAGAGTGCTTGGCCCTTATACAAGGTCGAGGTACTGGGGTGGGCTTCTTTCCCTCCTCCCCAGACTACACACCCCCTAGTCTGGCCCAGTCTGTATTGAAATGCACACATAAAACCTCCAATACTGTTCAACAATTTCTGTGTATCCAATTCAACTCATTTTGAATTATTAATGATAATTGACCAATATTATTCTTTTAAAAGTTCAAATACAACGTAAAGAGAATTATTAGCCAAAAAGATTTAGACACTAATTGAATTATATTTCTATGGACTTTACTGGAGTAATTTAGCAATTAAACAAACTGATAAGTTGTATAAACTCAATGGTTCTCAAAATGTGGTTCCTTGACTAGAAGCTTTAGCATCTCCTGGGAACTTGTTAAAAATACAGATATTCTCGGGTGGCACCTGTGGCTCAATGGGTAGGGTGCTGGCCCCATATACCGAGGGTGGCAGGTTCAAACTCGGCCCCTGCCAAACTGCAACAAAAAAATCGCCGGGTATTGTGGTGGGCGCCTATAGTCCCAGCTGCTTGGGAGGCTGAGGCAGGAGAATCACTTAAGCCCAAGAGTTGGAGGTTGCCGTGAGCTGTGACACCACAGCACTCTACCGAGGGCAACAAAGTGAGACTCTGTCTCTAAAAAACAAACAAAAAATACAAATATTCTCAAGTCAATCTAATCAGAAACTCTAGGTTGAGCCAGCAATCTATATTTTAACAAGTCTGCATACCAAAGTCTGAGAAAAACTGGTATAAATAATATTCAATTCTTTTTTTCCTGATTTTCTTTTTTTAAAATTAAGATACAGTTGACAAATAAAAACTGTATCATGTCTGGCATGCAACGTTTTGATATGTGTATACATTATAAAATGGTTAAATCAAGTTATATCCATCATTCAGTTCCTATTAATATTGACATTATAGTTATTGTGCATCAATGGTTTAATGAATTAGGGAAATTAGGGCATTTATTGATCTATGCAAAGACATCAATGCAAAACAACAACAGGAACAGCAATTGCCTCTTGAAGGCTTGCTTTCTGATAAGCACTGGGCTAAAATCTGTACATAGAGTGTCTCAAAAACTCATTAACATGGCTACCATTACCAACATCTTTGTCTTATAGACACTTAGTAAGTGCTGGGTGTGGTGGGTGAAGGTTTGAGCTCAGCTCTGCTGGACTCCAGAGCTCTCAATCAGCATGCTGGATACTTAGAGTAATCTTTAAACATTCATACTGAACCTAACACAGGGCCCACTGCCAGGACCTGTTAGAGAAAAGCAGTGTCCCTTGCACAAAGTATTTGCAGAGCTCGCCTTAGGCCTAGCCAATTTGTGCTTCTTTCTACCTCTAGGGTTCTAATTCCAGATGAATTTTTGTTTCAGACCCCACAGATGAATCCAAAGATAGCTCGGGCCCTGCTAACTCAACTGCTGACCTACTGAAGCAAGGGGCAGGTAAGTGGTCACCTGAGACTGGATCCCTGCCCAGGCCTTTCTTTCTGAACTGTTCCTGCCCTGACCCCTCCTGCAGGTACAGACTGGATGTCTCTCTTAGACCCAAATGTCTCTGGGAAGATCACATTTCTATGTGCAGATGCCTTGGCCCAAGGCTGACCTGAAATTCACCTGCTGCCTTCTCCCTGAGGAATGGGCCTGGGGTCTTGTCCCTACCCACTCCAGCCACCATGACTCCTCCTTGGATTGGTTTCTTCCAGCCTGCAATGTGCTCTTTGTCAACTCTGTGGACATGGAATCCCTCACTGGGCCACAGGCCATCTCTAAAGCCACATCAGAGACATTGGCTGCTGACCCCACGCCAGCTGCCACCATCGTTCACTTCAAGGTCTCTGCCCAGGGAATCACTCTAACTGACAACCAGAGAAAGTAAGACTCCTCTACCTGCATCTGTGTTTGGCTTTCCTTCCTGTGATCCCCACTCTCATCTACCAATGGATCCATTCCTTGCACCCATCTACTTACCTACCCACGTATCTATCTATCTGTCACCCATCTTCCATCTACTCCTATCCAAACATCCATCCATCCATCCACCCACTTGCTCACCCATTCATCAGATGATCCATCCCCTTCCTGCACCTATTCTCCCTTCATCCATCAATGCTTCCACCCATTCATCCATCCTTCTACAAGGATCTGCCTGCAGTTACACAGCTGTATACATGACTAATAAAAAGCACCTGCTTTTTGGGAGCCCTACTTCCTGGACTGTCTCCTAACAGCATCCCCAGGCCCTTCCTTCCTCCCCCAGGGGCCACTCCCTCATTTCTCATTCCTCAGTGCCAGTTTCTTCCTTGGCACATTCGTCTGTCTCTGTTTCCAACGTGAGGAGCTCGGGCTGTCTTGCATAAGTTAGAGGCCATGTGTACCCATGAGTAGTAGAAAGGTGCTTGAGCTGCAGGTGGAAGGAGGGAAAAGCAGGCACTTTGGTTTCATTTTTTGCTTATTTGATGTCTGTGTTATAGGCTCTTCTTCAGACGACACTATCCCCTCAACACTGTCACCTTCTGTGACCTGGATCCACAGGAAAGAAAGTAAGTCTCTGGTGGACACCTTTGCTCCTGTGCAGCTCTCTAATGCTGAAGTCCGTGTGTGCATGTGTGTGTGTGTGTGTGTGTGCATACACACTCTTGGCTCAGCTGGAAGAGCTGCCTGTGTGTGAGGAATTGTGCTGGGCACCTTTTGTCTTTCCCACCTCAGATGTGGAGACCCTCCTGGAGACTCACTGTCCACTTCTGCCCCCTCTGTCATGCCTTGACCCTAGATGTGCTTCTTTCAACACTGGGGAGGGTACCCTGGGAGGCCACAGTGTTCTTTCTACCTTGAATGTCCCCTATGTGATCTTGGGAGGAGGCTTCTGTCCCATAGGGATTGTGGGGGGGACGTCTTACTCAGAGGCCTGAGTGGTTGTGGGTGGGCTGGGCTCCAGGGAGAAGCTGTAGGCCTTTACACTGTGCTGGCCTTCTCTCCACAGGTGGACGAAAACAGAAGGAGGCGCCCCAGCTAAGTAAGTATAGCTTCTTTACCCCTGGTGGGCAGGCCCTCGTGCTCCATGGTCTGGGATTCCGGGCCAGTGAGCAGGGAGAGAGGGCAGAGAGGACCTTTGTAGTGAGGTCACTCCATTTTGTGGGGAAAAGCTTGACAAGGCAGACAGACCTTTGACCTTGTCCTGCCTCAAGGCCTGAGTCCCAGTCTCTAGTCTGGCCACCCTCTCCTAAGATCAGAACCATTAGGGACCCTGGGAAGTGGATAGAAAACTGAGTTTTGTTTGGGGCGATGGCAGTGGGGATAGCTTTTTAAAATGATCTTTTCTGTCCGAATTCTTGCTACTTTCATTCCTGTTCTTGCTTTCTTGGTGGGCTTCTGTGAGTCCTGCGGCTGGGCCAGACCTCCTCATCAGAATGTGGGACCCCATTTCTGAATTCTGGGGATGACCCCAGGACCTTTGGGCAGTTCCTTTCAACTACCCAGCATATTCCAAATGCGTGTGAGGAACTCAGAGCCTGCCCGGGACCCTGACTCTGCCTGGAGGAGGCCACTGGCACAGAGATAAGATGTGTATAAGTAGCATTGAGATGGTCCAAGGAACCCCAGGTCCCTTGGGTTGTAACTGAGCCTCTAAGAAGGGAGAGAAAGCCCTGTTACTTTTCTCAGTTTTTTATTAGTAAGGACCAGGATTTTCTCAATCTCACAAAACCAAAACCAAGTATAGTCACAACCTGGGATCTGAAACTGACAGAAAGTTGTTGCTAGGGTCTGTAATTTACAGTTCACTTTTTGTTGGGCTCCCAACAGCCCCATTTTCCTTACTGATTTACTTTATAGTAGGTAATTATTATGCTTTTGAATTTATATAAGGGAGCTGGTCCCCCAGGCCTAGAAATCCCTCTTTTTTTCCTTCAGGAGCTGCTTTTGGGCTAAGCTGCCTGCCAAGGAAGCTTAGGTGGGTGGGGCAGAGACTGCAGGGAGAGTCTGAGGGGGCAGAGGCCCTGGGTCTGGCAGGTGAGAGAGTAGGGTGAGGTGAGTGAGGTATAAGCTCTTAGTTCTGGCCTTGAGGACTAAGCTTTCTTGCCTAGCTACACTCTCCTGGTCAGATGACAGCCCTGGACTCCTGTTGAGCCAGGCCCTGGGGCCTTGGAGCCATAGCTGAGAGAAATTGAAGGGGAGGGTAGGTGGTGTCCAGGGCCAGTGGGCCAGGTCTCTATCCTGTTAGGCACCAGCAGCTGGGGCTGGTGCTCCCTAGGGTGGGGGCTCAAAGGTGCTGCCAAATTCTTCCCGATTATCCCCTGCCGCACAGGGCCTGAGCCAGCCCTGAAAGGGCAGTGCCGGGCTGTCTGGTGGACCCTGGCTTCCCACACCCAGCTGTTACCCCAGGCCTGTGGCCTGGTATTCCTGGCCCCTGGAACAGACCTGTGAGCAGAGCTGTAGGCCATGCAGGGCTGTGTGTGTGTGTTCGGGGGCTGGGTGGGATGTGTGTGTGTGTGTGGCATGTGTAGCGTGCATGCGTCTGTGGTGTGTGTATGTGCTGCACATGTACATGTTAGCGCGTGGGCATGAATATACACGGTGTGTGGTGTATGTGTGTAGTGCTTGTATACCTTGTGTGTGGTGTGTGTATGTCTGTGTGGTGTGTGGTTTGTGTATGTGTTGTGTATATGTTGTATGTGTGTATTTGTATGGTGTGTGTGCTATGTGTGGGGTGTGTGAGGGGTGTGTGTGTACATGCAAATGGAGACACAGCAGCCGCAGACCAACTGTGCTAATTTTGGCTGCTATGGTCTGGTGCCGGGGAGAGGGGTGTCCATCGGCATCTCCAGCTGTCCTGATTTCCCATCTCACTCTAATTAGCAACATGCTGGCTGGGAGGGGACCTGGGCTCACATTCTGTTCTCTGCCCTCATATTTTTAACTCTATTTTGCAAGGAGAGAATGCTAGGTCACTCCCATTGGGGTGCGTGTTGGGAACGGCTGTGGAGTCCACCTCCCCTCCCATTCTGTTCTCTGGGATTCCAAGCCCAGGAAAAATAAGCATGTGTGTGTGTGTTGGGGGGACACACACTTACCCCCTGTGTTCCTGACCATGGTGTCTGAGGAGGCCAAGGCACAGGCAAGCGCATTGTCTTCATTTACTTGTGTGTAGGAACAGGTGGTAGGGGGAGGGCTGGGTTGGGCAGGAGAGAGGCCAGTTCAGGAATGTTCCCATTTTATTTTGGTCTCCTATTCAGTCCTGTCACTCACATCCAGCCCTCCCTCAAAGTGGGATTCCTGCCCACTCCCGCCCCTGAACCAAAGCAGGGCACTGTCTCTAGGACCAGGCTCTGTGGTCAGTGGGTGGAGAAGGACCAGTCCCTGATGCCTGGGGAACTTGAGAGTTGGGGCTCTCCTGAGCCCCTGTGCTTACCTTGACTGCCCCCTCATACCCATCTCTCTTGCCTTGCAGGCTCTTTGGCTTTGTGGCCCGGAAGCAGGGCAGCACCACGGACAACGCCTGCCACCTCTTTGCAGAGCTTGATCCCAACCAGCCGGCTTCTGCCATTGTCAACTTCGTCTCCAAGGTCATGCTGAATGCTGGCCAGAAGAGATGAGCCCACCCTTTACCCTGGGCCAGTGCAGTGGGGATGGGGCTTATAGGGAGGGGAACTGGGAATCCTGACCACCCATGAATCCAGAAGGAGGACTTTGGGATAATTTTGGAGAAGGAGAGAAGAAAGTGCAACATGGGGCGAGGAAAGTGAATTTCAGAGGAGAGGGGGGTGGAGAGAGAGAGCAAGAAAAAGATGGCAGAGAAGAACGTGAGTTCCCCTGGATGATAGAGACTACAAAAACCCGAAGCCTTCAAAATCGGGTCCCTCTAACCCCCCTCTCCCTCTCCTAGAGGAGAAGGATCAAGCCTCCTTGGGGATCCATATTTTGGGGGGGAATGGAAAAGCCATATTTCCCTTACCCAACTGCTTTGCAAGGAGAAATTAAGCTTTTTCTGGCCACCTGTAGGGTAGGCCACCAAACTAAACAGAGCCAGCATGGGACACCAAGTGGGCAAACTTTTTCGTTGGAAAATATCTTGGACCCAAGGCACCTCAGGTCTCTTTGCTGTGCCTCTGACATGTCGCTGTGTGAGTGTGCATTCGTCTGTGCCCACATCCTCTAGCCTCTATCAGCTAGAGTTACAAGCAGCTCTCCTTGTCTGTGTCCCGTGTATTTGTATACACAATGCATACTGTCCAAAGAAGGTTAGTGCTGGGGGTGACAGGGCAGCAGGGAGGCTCTCTCTCCTAGACCCTGCACCTGCACCCTCATGGCCCTTGGTGCCACCAGCCTTTCTCCTCTACCAAACCCCCCAAAGGAGTGGGGTGGCCACCCCTGCCACTTACCCTATTCTGCCTTAACCGGGAGCTTTGGTATGGATATGTGTGTCCTTAGCCTTGGGGAAGAGTCAGGAGGGGCAGCTGCTGAGCTGGGAGGTGTGTGGCCCAGCAGCAAGGAAGGCAAATCGCTCCCACGGTGCCCTGGACTCTGCCTTAGCGCCCACCTCTCAGCCCTGTTTTTGGATTCCATGCCCCACAATGAGCCTTATCTCAGACTTGCTTATCTGCATGATGCCTTTGGGGGGCTAGAGAGTGAGCCCTGCCCTGTACTATCCTCACAGGGTCTCCACCTTGCAGTTCTCCCTGAGGAACCTGCTTCCTGGCCCAGGAGGCCCAGGGGAGGAGGCCGCAGTCTTTATCCTCCCTCTGTACATTCTGGGCTCTGACTTTTGCAGGCACCTTTCTAGCTGGGCTGCCCAAGGTGAAAGCAGAGCTCCTAGGACTGCTACCTGTGCACCCCATGGCCTTCCTACAAGGCCAAAGCCTCGCTGTTTCCCTGCTGCCCTGGTTTTCCCAGCTGAGCCATGCTGCCCATGCAGCAGAGGGCAGAAGGCAAGCAATTAGACCAAAGGGCCTGGGGTCCATTTGGGCAGTGGGGAAAAACCCTGACCACCACCCAAACACTCAGGCCAGAATGGAAAATTCATCAGGTCTCCATACTTACACCTGAAGGGGTTCCCTAGAGAGAGGCATTGTACTGATATATAAATATTATAATATATACAGGAGACATACTGACAGAATCTGTAAGCTAATAAAATATAAGAAAAGGTAAAAAAAAATAGGTAAATTGACAAGAAGTATTTATTGTTTTCCCATATTGCTTCACTGCCTTCCCTGGGCATAACTGAATCCCTTTTTATATGTATAAATAAAGCCTGAAACGGTGGGGGCCTTGATCCTTGAAGCAGCCTGGGGTCTCCTGGCCTGGCCCTGGCCTTCCCTAGACTTTGTCTGGGGCTCAGTGTTGGGGGAAGTTGCACACATTCCACCCATTTGGTCCCCTTATTTTCTGGCAGGCCAGGGGCCCAGCAGTCAGCTCCCAGGATGTGAGTGTACCAGTGTGCGGGGATGTGGCTGTGTGTGGCACACAGGGCTGTGTGTGCATCTTTTGTACTTTTTCTCCTCCAAGGAGCTGGATCAGTGTGGACATTCTGTTTCAGGGAGTTGGAAGGTAGAAGGTCTGAAGAAGGTGGGAGTGGGGGCTAAGGCCCGACCAACCTCTCACTTCCCCTAAGAGCCAAACTTTGTGCTTGGTGATTGAGATCCCTCCTTCTGAGATATTCAAGCCCAAACCCTGGATTTTGCCCTCTCCTCATTCCCTGGATAATCCTAGATCCCTTGCAAGATGGGAGGAGATATTTGCCTCTCTTCCCTTGTAGATATCTTCATCCTCCACTGGATAGCCCAGGGCATCTCCTCCTGGTGGGGATGTTCCCTCCACACTTGAGGCTGGATGGGGCATCAGACCCATCTAGGCTAGGCTCAGCCTTCTAGTCTAGGCTCAGCCTTCTAGTCTAGGCTCAGCCTTCACTTGCACTTCTCCTGCCCACTGTCCACCACAGCCCACCTCGTAGGCATGGCAGCCCCTCCACACCAGGCCTGAGCCGTGTGTTACCCTTCAGGAGGATGCAAGTTGATGCTGCAAAGCTGATAACTCACTCCCAGCATCCCTCTGGGAGGAGCCAGTTTCTGAGAGTTTGGCCTTGTCAGGAGAATGAGGGGAAGTGTCCCCAGTCTCCACAGTGGCCCCACCTTGGGGCCCTACACCAGAGCCCTCCTGTCTCACCCATGCACACACCTACGCACACACACCACTCAGCACCGCAGTATATTCTTGCCAAAGATTTCGTTTTAAAAAAAGCACTTTTACTAATTATTGTTATTATTTTATAAGTGTTTATCCTCTTTGTTCCTCTCCCTCCCTGGACCTATTTTGCTGTTGTTTACTGTTGAATCTGTTTGTCAGCCAGGAAAGTGCTGTCTGGTCTTATGGGGACTGGGGCAGGAAAGAGCCTGAAAGAAGTTGGCAGGAAAGAGTGGGAGAAGCACGGCCATCTGGCCGTGGCAACCATGTGCAGGCTCTCGCCCCATCCCTAGCCCCTCACTGCCTCTAGCTGTCCAGTCAGGTGTCTGGGGGCAGGCCTGGGGCCTCGCCTCAGCCGGCTCGTATGCTGTTGGGAGGCAAGACAGCAGGGCAGGGACACATCCAATTAAGCTAGAAAAAGGGCCCAGTAAGTTCCATGTGACTGTTTCCAGGGGGAGCAAGAGGGAGGAGTTAGGCACGGGAACAATGGACAGCCCCCCGACCACTATCACAGTGTCCTGACTCCTTTATTTCATCAGGTGTTAGAGAAACAGAAACTTTACATCCCAGGTTTGGGAAGGGCCCATCTCATCTGATCCTCTCCCTAATATCTCTGAAAGCCTGTGGATTCCTTCTCTGCTGATTTTTGAGGAATCCTTGGTTGTGTCAGAGATTGGCCAGGATAGGGTTTTGGGGTCCTGAGGCTGCATGACAGCAGGGGCAGCCCACTGCATGCGTGTGACCCACTGGCAGGGGCTCTCAGGAGTGGGGGAGAGTAGGAGATTCTTCTGCTTTGTGCTGATTGACCTGTGCAGAGACTGGGCAGGTTCTCATGCTGTCCCGGGGTGCAGGGGGGGCAGTGAGTGTGGTAGCATCTATCCTCGCTTTGACTCTCATCTAGCACCCTTGCCTCCTGGGTCCTTTCCTCCTTCCTGGTTTGTTCCCAGCTTCAGAACCTGGGGAATTCAAGTGGGCCAGTGCCCTGTTCAAGGAGGCAGTCCACTCCTACCCCCACACTCAGGGTCCTTGAAGAGGTTGGGAGCCAGGGTGCCAGAGCCACCTTTACACTCGGGTCCAGCCCCTGGAATCTTGAGACTCACATTTCCTTAGCCAGTGGTAACATAGGACGTGTGCGTGTGGGTGTGCAAGTGTGGATGTGTGGGCACAGTATTTTTTGCTCATCTCTTTGGGGAACTTGGGGGTCAGGGCTGGAGGTGGTGGGCAATGGGCATCAAGTCCAATATCACCCAGCAGCGAGAGGAATCTGGAAGTGAGGCCTGTAGGGCCACTTTGGTGCAGTCTCAGTGTTGGTGATGGTGGGGACGGGCCACACAGGGCTCTGGCAGATCTGTTCCTTCTTAACTCCTCTGTCCTCCAGTGTCCGAAGTGTTGGAGTATCTTTGTTTTTATCCCGCACCTGGGCTCTTTCCAACAGCAAAGTCATCATAGAGGGATGTCTCAAGTTTGTTTTCAATCAGTGTTAAGCCACCTGAAACTCTCCTGTGTGTCTGTGTTTTGATGTGTGCGTGGGAATGAAAGAGTGCATCCGTGCGTGCATGCCGTGTTTCCCCATTTCTCTCCTCCCTTCTGATCTGTCATTCAAAATAAATGCAAGAAATCCCTGACCACCACCTTCCCTGCCTCCCAGGCCCTCTGCAGGAAAAACAGAATAACCCAGCATCCTCCTTGTGCCCCAGCTGTGTATTTATATAGATGGAAATATACTTTATATTTTGTATCATCGTGCCTATAACCTCTGCCACCTTGTATAAATCCTGATGTATGCTACTTATCCTGGACATGAATGTATTGTACACTGATGCTGTCCCCCTCCTGTACAGCTGCTTTGTTTCTTTGCGATCCATTGTATGGCTTTATAAATGATAAAGTTAAAGAAAAATCTGCACTACTTTCCCGCTGTGTTGTTTGGACATGGGTATGCTATGTCCCCAGTGTGCAAAAGGGGGCCTCTTCCGGACACTGGGGGGGGGGCTTCAGTGATGCCTCTGGTAGACAACTCACCCCAAATCCTCCCAATAGCTTTCCCACCATCAAGGTCTTGTTAGAATCAAGAATTTGTCCCCATTACTTAGTTCTGAGTTGGCTTAAGTCTCAAGCAAGCTCTACCTAAGAGGTGCCTTTCATCTTACCAACTGTCCTACCAGCTCTACCTAAGAGGTGCCTTTCATCTTACTAACTGTCCTACCAGCTCTACCTAAGAGATGCCTTTCATCTTACCAACCATCCTACCAGCTCTACCTAAGAGGCGCCTTTCATCTTACCAACCATCCTACCAGCTCTACCTAAGAGGTGCCTTTCATCTTACTAACTGTCCTACCAGCTCTACCTAAGAGATGCCTTTCATCTTACCAACCATCCTACCAACTCTACCTAAGAGGTGCCTTTCATCTTACCAACCTTCCTACCAGCTCTACCTAAGAGGTGCCTTTCATCTTACCAACCATCCTACCAGCTCTACCTAAGAGGTGCCTTTCATCTTACCAACTATCTGGACAATAGAAGAAGGCTCTTTTGTCCAATATTTTCAGCAAATCTTGGGACAAATCTCGCTGGGTTTGATGGACCCTGCTTGGCTCACTCCATACACATCTGGTTAGTAGGACTACCCCTTGAGACTTCCTAAACCACATAAACTGAGAATGAGGAGCACCGATCCCTGAGGTTTATCAGAAGGGGGAACAGAGGCTGTTGGGCAGAACCTACAAGCGCCCATCAGATGGGACCTATGTAGCTCACTCACACACATCAGATTAATTCTTCGGAATTCAGAAAGTTGGGGTGTGGTAGCTACTAATGTGATAGCATGTCTGCTACAGCTCAGGAGTCTCTGAGAAATTCAAAAATACACAAATACCACGGCTCCAGTTCTCCAGTGTGGCTGGGCAGAAGGCCTGGATCAGCTGATGTGAACAGGTGTGTGCTAAGCACTCCTCGGTGGCCAGCACAGCCCTCTCACCGGAGGGCAGCCTTCTCACAGTTTTGAGTCTCAAGACTCCTTTACACTTTTAGTAATTATTCAGAACCCCAAAGAACATTTGTTTAGATGAGTTGTATTTTTTGATCTTTATCATAGTATAAATAAATATACAGTAGAACAACAAACTGGTCAACATACGAAGGTTGTCAACATAAGGAACTAGGCCTATCGTACTGACGGTTCATGTCCAGTGTATGAAAATTAACTTAACCTAGGAAGATGGTCAATGTAGGGAGATGGTCAACTCTGGAGGTTCTACTGTAAATTAAAACTGAGAACATTTAAAAAAATATTTATCGTGGCCCACGCCTATAATCCCAGTACTCTGAGATGGGAGGATTACTTGATGGCCAGAGTTTGAGACCAGCCTGAACAATAGCAAGACCCTGTCTCTACTAAAAAAAATAGAAAAATTAGCTGGGGGTTGTGGCAGGCACCTATAGTCCCAGCTACTTGAGAGGATCACTTGAACCCAGGAATTTAAGGTTGCTGTGAGCTGGGCTGAGGCCGAAACACTCTAGCCTGGGCAATAGAGTAAGACTGTCTCATGGAAAAAAAAAAAAAGAAAAAGAAAACCTGGGCGGTGCCTGTGGCTCAGTGAGTGGGGTGCTGGCCCCATATACTGAGGGTGCTGGGTTCAAACCCGGCCCCAGCCAAACTGCAACCAAGGCATAGCCGGGCGTTGGCGGGTGCCTGTGGTCCCAGCTACTCAGGAGGCTGAGGCAAGAGAATCAAGAGCTGGAGGTTGCTGTGAGCTGTGATGCCACAGCACTCTACTGAGGGTGACAAAGTGAGACTCTATCTCTAAAAAAAAAAAGCTTATTAATTCACTTTCATAAAAATAAATTTACTACCTATTAACATAAAGATTATTTTTATGAAAAATAATGGTATCTTCTAAAGCAAAAAAGATTGTGTGAGACAGGTGACATTACTTTACGTTTTTTAAAGACTTCTTTCACGTTTGGCTTAACAGAAGACAGCTGGAATCTCCTCTCTGCCTCGGCAGCCAGTCTGCTGTGACATCATACATCACGGCTACTCTAAACACTGCACACTTGTAAGAAAATGAGTAGGAAGGACAAATAATGACTTAATATTCTTAAGAAAATAGTTTTGACCTTGCAGAACCCCTGGAAGGGTCTCAAGACCCCCAGCTCCCCAGATTGTACTTTGAAACCTGCAGTTATCAGGGATACAAGACAGAAGGAACTCAGACCCCTGCCTGTAGCAGAGACTTGACATGCATTGAATCCTGCTCTGTGAGGGGCCTTGTCACCCCGAGTTTTCCCAACAGACCCTTAAGATAGTTGTTACACACAAGGGGCAAATGAGGAAACTGAGTCTCTGTGAAGTTAACACTGCTTCTAACTGGCAGAGCTAGTACTCAGCTCCATCCTGAAGGATCTGAGCTCTGCTTGGAGAAGACTAGGCTCAGGGAGATGGGATGCCAGTCTCGGGGTTTGACAGCCTCTGGAGGAGTCAGCATTCTCTGAGCTCCATATGTAACAGGTGAGAGCTATAGGGAGGCCAGAGGTGGGATGAACTGCTTGGAACGGAAAGGCATGAGCTCCTGTCTCAGGAGGTGTTGGAGCTGGAGATGGCAAATGACCCTTCCTAGGCTGTGTCCTGGATGTGGCTGCAGGCACATGCTGAGGAGCACAGCCTCCTCACCCATCTTGAGCCCAGAGTGCGGACATGGCTGGGCCCTGAGGAGGATCCCCTTGAAAGGCACTGGCCTCAGAAGCACACACTGCTGGATCTGGCTGTGGCTTTGCTGGGAACTCAAGTAAGTTTTTTCCATTTTTGGGCCCCAGTTACCTCATCTGTAAAATGGGATAACACCTACCTAAAGGAATGGCATAGGACTGAGACCCCACGGTTCCTAGCATGGTGCTCTGCTGCCTGCTGGTCCGGTGGGCCCTTAAGAAATCTGCACTTCCTTTCCTTTTCTGGTGCTTCTGGCTTCCTCCACACCATTTCCTTGGGCCTCTTGGGAAACTTGGCAGCAGAAAGGAGTTGGAGCAGAAAGCCTCCCAAATGATATTGATCTGGCCAGTTCCGGGCTCCAGACCACAGTGCTTAGGGATGGTGGCACAGCTGCCTGTATGGCTCCAGCTCTCATGGGGTTTGAAAGATCATCTCCAGTCATCAAGACAGAATATCCGGATCTGAGCTCCTCCTCTCAGCCTCTGCTCCATTCCCTGACTCCCAGATGGTGCCTGGGAAACCTCTCAATTCCAGGTCAGGACCCAGGAAACCAAGGGGTATCCTTAAGGTCACCAGCCCTCTCCCAACCCCAGTCCTCCCCCAGCCCCATATCCTGCATTTGTGGAACCTGACCTGGCCACACTGTCACCTCTCCCTCAGGGGACTCGTGCTGGTTTGGGATATTAAGGGCAAGGGCCATGTGGGGGCAGGAGCAAGAGATCACCAGGGAGGGACAGAGAGAACCTCAGACCCGTGGAGCTTTGGAGCTGTGGGACTGCAGGCCTCCCTAGGGGTAAATCAATCAATTAACCGGACAGATATGACCTGGGCACCTACTGTGTGCAGGCACTGCGTGTGGCACTGAGGAACATGGGCATGTGTGTTTCTCTTATGGCATTTTGCGTCTAATGGACATGAGGAAAACATAAAGAATCAGCAAATACATAATCCCAATGTGAGAAGTACTGAAGGAAAAGTACCTCATCAGTAAGAGCATGTAAATAGATCTGGGTGGTCTAGGCAGAGAAGAGAAGGTGTCCCTTGGAAAGTAACACATTCAGAATGTTAGGGTCCAAAGGGGGAACTGGAGTCCCTTGGGCAAAGCAAGAAGAAAGGGTGTTTAAGGCAAAGGGAACAGCACATTAGCACAGGCAAGGCCCAAAGGCAGGAGGGTGTTGGCATGTCTGAACCCCATGTGCATGCCCTTGGCAACAGGTTTTACAGTTGTCATTTGACATTCGCTCAAAGGCAAGAAAGAATAATGGTTAAGTGCACAAGCTGTGGCATCTGACCACCTGGGTTCAAGTTCTGGCTCCATTCCTGCTATTAGCTGTGTGATCTTGGACAAGTTGCTTGGTCTGGCTGTGCTTCTGTTTCCACATCTGTAAATGGGGGATGAAGATAGTAGTACCTAACTCAGAGGGTTGTAGGAGTTGAGAGTTTATACCTGTAAAAACAGCTTGGAACAGCACCTGGAAGATAGTAAATGCTCAATAAATATTAGCTATTCTTATTTATTTACTAAACTTCACTTTCTTTCTCCTTCACTAGACTATAAAGGCCCCTAGAGCAAGAAACCAGGGCTGCCTGTGAAACCCTAGCACAGCATCTGGCTGTGGCAAGCCTTCTTTCCACATCTGTGGAGGGGAAGAGGTGACTACAGGATCAGTTTGGCCACAGGGGGTCAGGGGAAGGCTGGGGATGGTTGGGTTTGAGAGATCAGGTGCATTAGGCAGAGCTTTGTTGGTCCCAGGAAGGGCTTGGTGTTTGTGGTAAGAAAGTGAATCAAGGGGGTGGTGGGATCACCACCACACCCTTGGTGGTGATATTTTGCAAAGATGAGTGGGTTGTTGGTTTCAACATCTATTGAACACTATATTTCACACCCTTGATCTTAGCCAAAAGGCTGAGAAGCGATTGAATACTATATTTCAGATTTTGTCCAAAGTAGAGCTTTGTTGGTCCCAGGAAGGGCTTGGTGTCTGTGGTAAGAAAGTAAATCAAGGGGGTGGTGGGATATTTTGCAAAGATGAGTGGGTTGTTGGTTTCAACATCTATTGAACACTATATTTCACACACTTGATCTTAGCCAAAAGGCCGAGAAGTGATTGAACACTATATTTTGGATGTTGTCCAATCTTATAAAATGTTATCTCCTTAACTTCATTAAATGATCTTAGGAAACAGGTACACAGCTCAGGAAACTAAAGCTTAGAAAGATTAGTTTACCCAAGACATCATAGCTGGAAAGTGCTACAGAAATGGACAAAAAAAATCTCTTTAGCTCTGTGTCAGTTCAGCTTCTATAACAGAGATTTCAAATTATCAAACACTTAAATGTGAAAAGTAAAGGCTCTCACTTACATCATAGCACTCCTCCTGTGAAGTTGTTCAGGGACCCAGAGTCCTTCAGTTTTATTACTTTCCCATCCTCAATATGTGGTCCATTATAATTGCTCCAGCTCCAGCCATTACAACTACATTCCAGTCAGTGGCAATCAGGAAAAGAGAAAGGAAAGGGCATGTCCTTCTCTTTAGGGACATGGAACATTGTTTACATGGTACACATTTATGCTCAGATTAAAACAGCCCAAACTGTCACATGGCTTCAATTAGCTGCTAGGAAATATTGCTTTTGTGCTATGAAGCCCCAAGTGCAGCTGTACTTCTGGGGATTTATTACTAAAGCAGAGAGGAAAGTGAATCTTGGGAACAATTGGGAATTTCTGATTCATATTCCAACACATGCAAGAAGTAGAGCTCCTCTGTCCTTCCATAGGCAGGAGGTGATGGGCTACGTGGTGCTTCTTTCAGGGGCCATATGCAAGGGATGCTAAGGAGGTAGGCCTGGAAATGCATGATCACTACTCAAATAGTGGAGGGTGATGGGAAGAGAATAGCTGAGAATGACTGCATGTTGATAACACACTGAGCTGAGAAATATTGATTTAGGCAAAAGGTACTATGTTTGGAACTGGACAGGTTGAGAGCAGTGGTCATGGGAATTCCACATGGAAATTTCCACTTGGCAATTAGAAATGAGAAGTTCAAGCTGGATGTAAAGATTTGGAAGTTATACTAGATAGCACTTAGTGTAGGTGCTCAGATTAATGGTCCACCTCTTTCATGGGAAGGACATGACATGTAGGATGGCTCTCAGGGACCATGGCTGCGTACTGGGTTACCCTGATCACTTCCTCCAGTTACACAACAGACTAGGATGAGTGCAGAACTCAGGTTGTGTCAGTCCAAACAGAAAGGGTCTGGGGTTGGGTTGGGTGTCCTCATGGGCTTTTCAACACTATCTTCAGGAAAGCGCCCACTTCTATGCATGACCTCTGCCCGTGTTCTTACTTTCTGGGTCTGCAAGGTCAATCTGTGATCCCCCTGTATCTCAGGCACAGAGAACAAGGATTGGGGTTTAGGTCAGAGCTTCCTATGCTCCATGGGTGGCCCCCAAACTTCAGAGCAGCCACCTTAACTCACACGGCCACACAGACCATATGATGGACATCTCAGGGGGTCACCCCTGGAAACAGAGGACCTGAGGGCCAGTTGGGCCTGTCTCAATGTCTTGCCACTATCTGAGCTCTAAGGACTAAGTACAACTTAACTTTTCTTGCTAGTTCAGTGGAAAGGGTTATGATGTAGAAAATAAGCTGAATCATAAAAGATCATCGTGCATTTGTAGGCTGCAATTCATCCTGACATAGAGGCACTGTAGAGAGAGGAGGGTTGTGGATGGAAATGGGATGCTGATGTGTGAGGAGCAGAGGAGAGGGTCCCTGAAGAAGACAGATCTCAGAAAGGAAGGAGAATGTAGGAGTGGTGCCTTGGAAGATAAGGGAGAGATGTGAGAGTCCAGATACCCCTTAGGATCCAGATGAATGAGCTGTGGGAGAAGGTCATTGAACTCGGCCGGGGGAGGGCATCCTTGTCCCTTTTCATGTGAAAACAGTGACAGAAGCATGGAGGGGTGGAAGGCTAAGGAAGTGGCTTAGCACAGTACCATGCTCATAAAGTCTCACGATATTTGCAGAATTGGTGAATTTGTGAGTGACTAGGAAACAGAGGAAATAGCAAATGTAGACAGCGCTTTCAGAAGTCTTGATCCCTACCTGCCCCAATTAACTTTTTCTGAGCTTTACTCTTGGCTTTGGTTGGTCACTTTAGCCTAAGGTTTCACCTGCACAGAAATTAGGATAAGGAGAGCAGGGACCAGGAAGGAAGGGGATTTGTCCCAGAAAGCTGAAGCCCTCATGGGGTGGCCTTTCAGTAGAAGCTGTCTGATGATACCTAACCTCGATCTTTCCTGCTGCAGTATCAGCAGGTGTCAGCTGGGGGAAAGAGAAGCTGTCTCTGAATGACAGTCCCTCAGAGACTAAAAACAGCTGAACCCTATCCCCAGTGGAGATAAGCAAGGTGAAAATCAGGTGAGATCAGTAGCCCATGTGTAATTCAGAAGGGCCAGGTAGTGCTTTGTGTGTGTTTGGTGCTAGATTACAGCGTCTTACAGCACTTCCTCTTCTCCAATTCCTGCTTGCCCTCCCCAGCCTCTAATAACCCCAGTCCTGGATTGGTATTTGGGAGACTGGCTGGGCTAGGTAAACAAGGCAGGCTGGGAGCCACAGCAGACACTGGAGGGAGGTGGTGGGGCCTCTTTGGATGGATGTTTGGGACCTGCAGGAAGGGCTGGCTGGAGGTGGCTGAGTTAGACTTTCCATCCTAAGGTCTTCCCCCTTGGGATCCCTTCTGCCCTGTTTAGCTTCTCACCTCTCCCTTCCTATCTGCATTCTCTCTTCTTGTCCTATCTCCTCCCTGCCTATCCTGTCTCCTCCCTGCCCAGCTCATCTGTCTTTTTTGTCTCCCCAGCAGCCTCCTGCAGTCCCCACCCAGCAGAGGCACCAGCAGACAGGGCTTGGGCTGCAGACACTGACAGTGATCCTCCATGGAGTATGGAAACCAGGGGATCCTCCCTTTCTAGAGACCTTCAAGAACAGGAGGGACCTAAGCTTGCAGTGGGGCAGGGATTTGGAGCGTTTAGATAGGGCTAGATTTTGTGGCCCCTTGGTTTTCTCCTCCACCAGATCAAGTCTACTTACTCCAGGGAGGCCTTCACTGCTGTCACGGGCCGACAGCTCCTTCTGGTGGCCGAGTGGTGAGCTGCGGCCATGCGGTGCCCCATCCCAGAAGAGGTCACAGTGGGCTTCAGCCTGAGCCAGCTTTCCAAGGCCTGAGAGACATGATAATTGAGAGCTGGAAGCTGAGAGCAGTTGGGCACTTAGAAGCAGCTGTTTACTAAAATCTGCAGGGGTGGCTGAGTTCAGAGACTCAGTGCCCTTTGTTCCCATCATAAATCACCCCTCCCTGTGGATAGGAGCAGGCCCTGAGCTCCTCATGGAGCCCTTGATTACCTAGCCCTGTTTAGGAGCTGGATTGGAGACCACTCAGGGGGCAGCGGTGGCAGCAGCCAGTGAGGTCTTGGCCCCAGAGTGTGGCTCAGTGGAAGGGGCACTGGACACACCAGAGGCTGGACAAGATACACTCTTGCTCAAAACCTCTATGTTCTCTTTTCTATACGGGCCTCTGGGACTGGTGCCATCTCTGGGGTGTCTTATCACAGCCTTGCACGGCCTATATGTGTGTGCTTGCCCCCTGGTCTGCAAGGCTGAGCTGTTCCTCCACACAAGAGACTTGCTATTCACCCACTGCGTCTACCTGTAGGCATCTCTCCTGTGGCAAACAGTGCAGTGGCTGGTTCCACTGGACCATTCAGATGATCTGACACTCTGGAAGGAAGTTCTGTCTCACTCACCCTTGTTTCCCCTTACTTCTGGGTGGGCACATTTCTGTTCTTTTTTTTTTTTTCTTTTTTTTTTCTTTCTTTTTTTTATTGTTGGGGATTCATTGAGGGTACAACAAGCACATTTCTGTTCTAGCCCCATGGAGGTAGAAACAGATTCCCCCTTCTTGGGGCTCTGTCTCTGAGAACCTGGAATCAGGCATCCTTCATTTCCCAGCATTGGTTATTGGACCTCCTCCCTTTCCTTTTCATTTTCCCTCCCTCACTTCCTTCTCCCTCCCGCCCTTCTTTCTTTTCTCTTTCTTTCTCTTTCTTTCCACAGACTCTCGCTTTGTTGCCCAGGCTTGGGTGTTGGGTCCAATAGCCTAGCTCACAGCAGCCTCAAACTCCTGGATTCAAGCAAACCTCCTGCCTTAGCCTCCCAAGTAGTTGGGACTACAGGCTAATTTTTCTGTTTTTAGTAGAGACAGGGTCCACTCTTGCTCAGGCTGATCTTGAACTCCTGAGGTCAAGTGATCCTCCTACCTTGGCCTCTCAGACATGAACTACTTAGCCCAGCTGACCTCCCCCCTTTTTAAAGCCAATGGTCCCCATGTGGAGAGTAAGAATGAATATCAGCCTTTCTTCTGAAGGACTCCCAGGCCTCTGATCTCACCAAACTGCCCTAAGTCTCTATGAAGCTGAATCTGATTGAAAATAAAAACTAAAAAGTGAATAAGCCTCTTTTTCTTAAAAGAAGTGATGGTGAATTCTCCTGCAGAGGAAGGATCAAGGCGCTGATAAGCCATTGGAAAACAAAGACAATAGAAGGCTCCTGTTTAACCGCATGTGAAATGAGGAGGCAGAGTGCACATTAGAGGAGGATTAGCTGCCAAATGCACCCAATCTGGACTACTTTTCTGCTTATGTGATCCTGGGCACGTTCTTTGACCTCTCTGTGCCTCAGTTTCCTTGTCTGTGAAATGGGACAGTAATAAGTAACCAGTTATGTGAATGTTAGTGATTATGTGTGTGGAATGTCTAGCCCAGTGCTTGTATGAAATAGCAGTAGGGAATAACATTTACTGATTGTCTAGATGTGGTGGGTCCTATAGGACAGCAGTCCCCAACCTTTTGGGCACCAGGGATGGGTTTCATGGAAGACAATTTTTCCACGGACCAAGGCAGGGTAGGTAGGCTATGGTTTTGGTATGAGTCTGTGAGCAACTGATTTGTTATGGTCTCTGTGTGGTCAAGCCTCTCTGCTAATGTTAATACATATTTGCAGCCACTCCCCAGTGCTGGTGTCACCACCTCAGATCATTAGGCATTAGATTCTCATAAAGAACATGCAACATAGGTCCCTTGCATATGCAGTTTACAGTGGGGGGTCAGCCTCCTATGAGAATCTAACCACTGATCTGATAGGAGGCGGAGCTCAGGTGGTGATTCAAGCAATAAGGAGTGGCTATAACCATAGATAAAGCTTACTTGCTTGCCCATCACTGACCTCCTGCTGTGTGGCTTGCTCACTCACAGGCCATGGACCTGGTATGGTGGTTCAGGTGTTGGGAACCACAGTTCTAGGGGATGCACAGGGTCTCATTTACAAACAACTCACAGATAAGATCACTGAGGCTCTGAGAAGGTAAGTGACAGTTCTGTCAGTTAGTGCCATGTAAGGATTTGAACCCACGTCTGTGTGCTTTCAAAGACCTTATCCAGGAAGACATAGATGGAGCAGAGGCAGGAATGTCCTGAGGGGAGGGTCCTGAGATAGCAGAAGGCCATGTGAGATTAAAGAAAATGGAGATGGGGGAGAGTCAGGGGAAGGACAGACCTTAGAGAGACAAGACTCAGGGTTAACAAGGTCCTGGTGACCATCTTGTTTCACTGCACCCTTTGCGGGTGAGGCAATAGATAGCCTTGGCCAGTCCAAAGATCCGATGATAAAAGAATTCTAGAATAGTCACCAAGAGGCTAATGAGGCTGGACAAGGTCTCTCAATGCATCTGGGAAGAACCCAGAGCCTGGCCATGGCTGCATAGGGAAGCAGGGCCTTTAAGGGCAGCATGACACCTCAAGGAGGGAATGGGAGGGGGACACTGATGGCCAGTCAACGTGGGGCCTTCCTGACCAGCCAAGAGCTGGATAAGCTCCACCAAGATAGCACCATGGAGCAGGGCAGCCCACCTTGCTTTGGAAGACCGAGGATGCTCCTGGCCCAATAGGAGAGAAGTTGGTGAAGCTCAGGCAAGGAGGGAAGGAGAACACAGAGAGGTAGCTCATGCCCAGCATGTCAAGGTGTAGGCGCCACCATCAGCCAGATGCCCAGCTAGGGCCAAAGAGGCCGGTCACCTATGCAGAATCCCTTGCCTCCTCTGGACAGGGGTCTGGGGAGTCTGCCTCTGCCTCCTTCCTCTCTGCACTGATCCTGGGGGAAGGAGCTGGCGTTAAGCACAGCAGCTGCAGAGTCGCTGGAAACAGGATGCTGCCCCCTTGTGGCTCCATGGCTGCAGTACCGCGATGCCAGGCAGGAGGACCAGGGGAGTGCCCATTCAGCCATAGCTGTCTTGGGGATGAAACCTTTGGGACTGCCTATGATGTGCCAGGCTCCCTTTTGTGAGTGATGTCCAGGAGCAGGGGGAATGGGACCCAGATGGACAGTTTTCAAGATTCAATGCAGTGAATATGGCTTTCTTTGGATATACTGTGGGACTATACAGGTCCCAGGCACACTCCAATGGCAGCAATAGCAGGGACTAGAAGAACAAAAGGACATGTACTGATCTCCTTGCATGAGCCAGGCCCTGTGCCAGCCACAAAGATGCAGTGGTGATCAGGAAATGATCCATGCCTTCCACAGTCTATGTAGGAGACAGACAAGAGACCAGGACAACAATGTCCTCACTGTCACAATGGGGGCATGCAGTGTTAGGGTCATTCTATTTCTTTCTTAGGAGGGATTTCTGAGTAATCCTCTCTTCTCAGCCCACTGAATCTTTGTCATGTCAAGAGGAGTGGCCTATTGGGTTGGGATGGGGTTGTGAGAGGAAATAGGGCAAGTGGTCCAGTGCCATCTGCCCGCTTCTTTCCCTATCAGAACCAGCATGTTCTCAGGATCTTAGTCTCCTCTCTGTCATCTGACAAGGGGTTTGTCCTGTGGGGGCCCTTCATGACTTGACTCTGGGATGGGAAGGTCTAATTTTGAGTGATAGCAAGTTCTAGTGGTCACATTCTCCAGTCAGGTCTTATCACTCATATGTTGATTTTCATCTTCTTGACTTTTGGTCACTATCTCAACCGAGGCGTGGGAAGAGGAAGTTTTTTATTGGTCTTCTAATGCCCTATAGTGGTAGTTCTTAATCAGAGGTGGTTTTGGCTACCAACTGTGGGAGGAGATGTTACTGGAATCTAGTGGGTAGAGGCTGAGGATGTTAAAGAGAATCCTAAAAGGTGATATTTCAAGGTATTTTTTTTTCTTTTTTAAATTTAATCATAGCTGTGTACATTAATGCAATCATGGGGTACAATGTGCTGGTTTTATATACACTTTGAAATATTTTCATCGAACTGGTTAACATAGCCTTCATGGCATTTTCTTAGTTATTGTGTTCAGACATTTATATTCTGCATTTAGTAAGTTTCACCTGTACCCTTCTAAGATGCACGGTAGGTGTAGTCCCACCAATTACCCTCCCTCCACCCATCCTCCCCCACCCCTCCCCTCCCTTGCCCCTTTCCCCATATTCTTGTGCTATAATTGGGTTATAATTTTCATATGATTTGCATTTCTCTGATGATTAGGGACGATGAGAATTTTTTTCATGTTTGTAAGCCATTCGTCTGTCTTCTTTAGCGAAGGTTCTATTCATGTTTCTTGCTCAGTGATATATGGGATTGTTTGGTCTTTTTTGTTGATTAATTTGAGTTTGCTGTAGATCCTAGGTAATCAAGCTTTTGTCTAATTCATAAAATGCAAATATCTTTTCCCATTCTGAAGGTTGTCCATTTGCTTTGGTTGTTGTTTCCTTCCCTGTACAGAAGGTTTTCAGTTTATTTGTTTGTTTGTTTATTTATTTATTTGAGACAGAGTCTCACTATGTCACTCTCAGTAGAGTGCTGGGGTGTCACAGCTCACAGCAACATCAAACTCTTGGGTTCAAGTGATTCTCTTGCCTCAGCCTAGGGACTGGGACTATAGGCACCCACCACAACACCCAGCAATTTTTTTTGTTGTAGTTGTTATTGTTGTTTAGCAGGGCCAGGCTGGGTTTGAACCCAGCAGCCCTGGTTCATGTGGCTGGCGCGCTAACCACTGAGCTACAGATGCCGAGCCAAGCTTTTCAGTTTAATTAATTCACATTTGTTTAATTTTTGTTGTTGTTGGAAGTCTTCTTCATAAAAATCTTTCCTCAGGCCGGTATCTTGAAGAGTTTCCTCACACTTTCTTTGAGGATTTTTATTGTTTCAAACCTTAGATTTAAATATTTTATCCATCTTTTATATATATATATATTTTTTTTTTTTTTTTTGTAGAGACAGAGTCTCATTTTATGGCTCTCGGTAGAGTGCTGTGGCCTCACACAGCTCACAGCAACCTCCAACTCCTGGGCTTAAGCAATTCTCTTGCCTCAGCCTCCCGAGTAGCTGGGACTATAGGCGCCCACCACAACGCCCAGCTATTTTTTGGTTGCAGTTTGGCTGGGGCCGGGTTTGAACCTGCCACCCTCGGTATATGGGGCCGGCGCCTTACTGACTGAGCCACAGGCATTTATCCATCTTGAGTCAATTTTTGTAAGTAGTGAGAAGTGCAGGTCCAGTTTCAGTCTTTTACATGTGGATAGCCAGTTCTCCCAACACTATTTATTGAATAGGTTTTTTTTCCCCTCCAGTGTATGTTTTTGTTTGGGTTATCAAGTATCAGGTGGCTGTAAGATATTAGTTTCATCTCATGGTTTTCTATTCAGTTTTGAATGTCAATGTCTATTTTTATGCCAATACCACGCTGTTTTGATCGTTATGGCCTTGTGGTATAGCTGAAAGTCTGGTAGGGTGATACCCCCAGCTTTGTTTTTATTAGTAAGAATTGCCTTGGCTATATGTTTTTTTTTTATAGTTCTATACAAAATGAAGGATCATTTTTTCCAAATTTTGAAAGTATGATGATGGTTTTTTAAATGGGGATTGCATTGAATCTGTAGATTGCTTTGGGAAGTATAGACATTTTGACAATGTTGATTCTTCCCAGGCATGAGCATGGTATGTTCTTTCATTTGTTAATGTCTTCTGCTATTTCCTTTCTTAGGGTTTCATAATTTTCTTCGTAGAGGTCCTTCACCTCTTTTGTTAGGTATATTCCTAGGTATTTTATTTTGTATTTTTTTTTTTGGGGGGGAGCTATTGTGAAGGGAATATGTCCTTGATTAGAATCTCATCTTGGCTGTTATTGGTATATACAAAAGGTACTGATTTGTGGACATTGGTTTTATATCCTGAGACATTACTATATATTTTATAGTATACTATATATATTTTTTTGCAGTTTTTTTTTTGGCTGGGGCTGGGTTTGAACCCACCTCTCTGGTATATGGGGCCGGTGCCCTACTCCTTTGAGTCACAGGCACCTCCCAACATTACTATATTTTTTGATCACTTCCAGGAGTCTTGTGTTTGACTCTTTGGGGTTCTCTAAATATAAGATCATATCGTTGTCAAAGAGTGAGAATTTGACCTCCTCTTGCTCCATTTAGATGCCCTTTATTTCCTTCTCTTGCCTGATTGCATTGGCAAGAACTTCCAGCACTATGTTGAATAGTAGTGGTAATAGAGGACAAATTTGTCTGGTTCCAGTTTTAAGTGGAAAAGCTTTCAGTTTTACTCCATTCAGTATAATATTAGCTGAGTGTTTGTCATAGATGGCTTCAATCAGTTTAAGAAATGTTGCCCCTGTGCCTGTATTCTTAAGTATTCTTGTTAGAAAATGAAGCTGAATTTTATTGCATGATTTCTCTGCATCTATTGAGAGCATCATATGGTCTTTGTTTTTGCTTCCGTTGGTATAGTGAATAACATTTACGGACTTGCCTATATTAAATCAGCCTTGCATCCCTGGAAAACCTATTTGATCATGATGTATGACTTTTTTGATGATAAGCTGTAATCTATTGGCTGGGATTTTGTTGAGAACTTTTGCATTTACATTCATTAGTGAAATTTGTCTGAAGTTCTCCTTTTTAGTTGGGCCTTTTCCTGGTTTTGGTATCAGGGTGATGTTTGCTTCATAGAATGGGTTGAGGGAAGAGTCTTTCCTTCTCAATTTTTGGGAATACTTTCTGCAATGTGGGTATAAGCTCTTCTTTCAAGGTTTGATACAATTTTGGTATGAAGTCATCTGGTCCAGGGCATTTTTCTATTGGGACATTTTTTTATTGTTTCTTTCATCTCAATTCTTGAAATTGGTCTGTTCAAGAGACTTATTTCTTCTTGGTTAAGTCTAGGGAAATGGTGCTATTCCAGGTTTTGATTCATTTCCTCCACATTGTCAAATTTCTGGGCATAGAGTTCCTTACAGTACTCAGAGATGATCTCTTGTATCTCTGTGGTATCTGTTGTTATTTCCCATTTATCATTACTGATTGAGGTTATTAGAGATGTTAGGTTTTTGTTTCTAGTTAATCTGACTGAAGGTTTATTAATTAAATTAAATTAATTAATTAATTTATTTTAATCATAGTTGTGTACATTAGTGCAATCAAGGGGTACAATGTGCTGGTTTCATATACAATCTGAAATATTTTCATCAAACTGTTTAATACAGCTTCATGGCATTTTCTTAGTTATTATATGAATACATTTATATTCTGCATTTAGTAAGTTTCACCTGTACCCATTCTAAGAGCCACCGTAGGTGTGGCCCCACCAGTTACCCTCCCTCCACCCCAACCTCCCCCCGCCCCTCTCCTCCCTTGGCCCTTTCCCCATATTCTTGTGCTATAGTTGGGTTATAGCCTTCACGTGAAAGCTATAGATTAGCTTCATAGTAGGGCTGAGTACATTGGATAATTTTTCTTCCATTCTTGAGATACTTTGCTAAGAAGAATATGTTCCAGCTCCATCCATGGAAACATGAAAGAGGTAAAGTCTCCATCTTTCTTTAAGGCTGCATAATATTCCATGCTATACTTGTACCACAATTTATTAATCCATTTGTGGGTCGATGGGCACTTGGGCTTCTTCCATGACTTAGCAATTATGAATTGGGCTGCAATAAACATTCTGGTACAGATGTCTTTGTTATATTGTGATTTTTGGTCTTCTGGGTATATACCTAGTAAAGGAATTAAAGGATCGAATGACAGGTCTATTTTTAGATCTCTAAGTATTCTCCAAACAGCCTTCCAAAAGGGTTGTATTAGTGTGCATTTCCACCAACAATGTAGAAGTGTTCCCTTTTCTCCACATCCATGCCAACATCTCTGGTTTTGGGATTTTGTTATGTGGGCTACTCTTACTGGAGTTAGGTGATATCTCAAAGTAGTTTTGATTTGCATTTCTCTGATGATTAAGGATGATGAGCATTTTTTCATGTGTCTGTAGGCAGTGTGCCTGTCTTCTTTAGAGAAGTTACTCTTCAAGTCCTTTGCCCAGCTTGAGATAGGATCACTTGCTCTTTTCTTGCTAATATGTTTGAGCTCTCTGTGGATTCTGGTTATTAAACCTTTGTCGGTTATTAAACCTGCAAATATTTTCTCCCATTCTGAGGGCTGTCTGCTTGCTATACTTACTATGTTCTTGGCTGTGCAGAAGCTTTTTAGTTTGATCAGGTCCCAGTAGTGTATTTTTGATACTGCTTCAATTGCCTGGGGAGTCCTTCTCATAAAATATTCACCCAGGCTGATACCTTCAAGAGTTTTCCCTGCACTTTCTTCTAGTATTTTTATAGTTCCATGTCTTAAGTTTAAATCTTTTATCCAGTGAGAGTCTATCTTAGTTAATAGTGAGAAGTGTGGGTCCAGTTTCAGTCTTCTACAGGTCGCCAGCCAGTTCACCCAGCACCATTTGTTAAATAGGGAATCATTTCCCCACTGAATGTTTTTAATTGGCTTGTCAAAGATCAAATAACGCTAAGTAGCTGCATTCATCTCTTGGTTCTCTATTCTGTTTCAGACATCTATCTCTCTGTTTTTGTGCCAATACCATGTGTTTTGATCACTATTGATATATAGTACAGTCTGAGGTCTGGTAGTGTGATTCCTCCTGCTTTGTTTTTGTTTCTGAGTAATGTTTTGGCTATTCGAGATTTTTTCTGATTCCACATAAAACGAAGTATTGTTTTTTCAAGATCTTTAAAATATGACAGTGGAGCTTTAATAGGAATTGCATTAAAATTATATATTGCTTTGAATTATATATTGCTTTGGGTAGTATAGACATTTTAACAATGTTGATTCTTTCCAGCCATGAGCATGGTTTGTTTTTCCATTTGTTAACATCTTCAGCTATTTCTTTTCTTAAAGTTTTATAGTTCTCTTTATAGAGATCTTTCACGTTCTTTGTTAGGTATACTCCCAAATATTTCATTTTCTTTGGCACTACTGTGAAAGGAATAGAGTCCTTGACTGTTTCTTTGGCTTGGCTATTGTTGGTATATATAAAGACTACAGATTTATGGGTGTTGATTTTGTAGCCTGAGACATTGCTGTATTCCTTGATCACTTCTAAAAGTTTTGTAGTAGAATCCCTGGTGTTTTCCAGATATACAATCATATCGTCTCCGAAGAGTGAAAGTTTGATCTCTTCTGACCCTATATGGATACCCTTGATTGCCTTTTCTTCCCTAATTGCAAAGGGTAAAACTTCCATTACAATGTTAAAGAGCAATGGAGACAATGGGCAACTTTGCCTGGTTCCTGATCTAAGTGGAAATGATTACAATTTAACTCCATTCAATACAATATTGGCTGTAGGTTTGCTGTAGATGGCCTCTATTAGTTTAAGAAATGTCCTTTCTCTACCAATTTTCTTAAGTGTTCTGATCATGAAGGGTTGCTGGATATTGTCAAAAGCTTTTTCTGCATCAATTGAGAGAATCGTATGGTCTTTATTTTTTAATTTGTTTATGTGCTGAATTACATTTATAGATTTACATATATTGAACTAGCCTTGAGACCCTTGGATAAATCACACTTGGTCATGGTGTATAATTTTTTTGATGTGTTGTTGGATTCTGTTTGTTAGGATCTTATTGAATATTTTTGCATCAATATTCATTAGTGACATTGGTCTATAATTTTCTTTTTTTGTTGGATCTTTCCCTGGTTTAGGGATCAAGGTGATTTTTGCTTCATAGAATGTTGGGTAATATTCCTTCTTTTTCTATATTTTGGAAGAGGTTTAGTAATATAGATACTAGTTCTTTAAAGGTTTGATAGAATTCTGATATGGAGCCATCTGGTCCTGGGCTTTTCTTTTTAGGGATATTTTGTATAGTTGATGCTATTTTAGAACTTGATATAGGCCTGTTCAACGTTTCCACTTCATTCTGGGTAAGTCTTGGTAGGTGGTATGCTTCCAAGTATTGATCAATTTCCTTCAGATTTTCGTATTTCTGAGAGTAATGTTTCTTGTAATATTCATTAAGGATTATTTGAATTTCTGAGGGGTCTGTTGTTATTTTGTCTTTACCATTTCTGATTGATGAAATTAGAGATTTTATTCTTTTTTTCCTGGTTAGATTACCCAAAGGTTTGTCTATTTTATTGATATTTTCAAAAAACCAACTTTTTGATTTATTGATCTGTTGTATAATTCTTTTGTTTTCAATTTCATTTAATTCTGGTCCAATTTTGGTTATTTCTTTTCTTCTGCTGGGTTTGGGGTTCGAATGTTCTTCCTTCTCAAGTTGCTTGAGTTTTCCCATTAAGTTGTTAATTTCCTCTCTTTCCATTTTCTTGAGGAAGGCTTGCAGTGCTATAAATTTCCCTCTTAGGACTGCCTTTACAGTATCCCAGAGGTTCTGATTATCGTGTTTTCATTGCCATTTTGTTCCAGAAATTTGGTAATTTCCTTCTTAATCTCGTCTATGGCCCATCTGTCCTTCAGCACAAGGTTATTTAGCTTCCATGTTTTTGTATGAGTATACAGATTCCTGTTGTTATTGAGTTCAACTTTTATTCCATGATGGTCTGAGAAGATGCAAGGAATAATTTCTATTTTTTTAAATTTGCTGAGGTTATACTTGTGACCTAGGATGTGATCGATTTTGGAGTATGTTCCATGAGCTGATGAGAAGAATATGTATTCAGTTCTGTTGGGATGAAATGTTCTGTAGATGTCTATTAAATCCAGAGGTTGAATGGTTAAGTTTAAATCTAAAATTTCTTTGCTTAGCTTCTTTTTGGAGGATCTATTCAACACTGCTAAAGGGGTGTTAACGTTGCCAACTACTATGGAACTGGAGGAAATCAAGTTGCTCATGTCTGTTAGCATTTCTCTTATAAATTGAGGCTCATTCTGGTTGGGTGCATAAATATTAATAATTGAAATCTCATCATATTACCTTTAACAAATATGAATATTTAACAAATATAATAACATTACCTTTAACAAATATGAAGTGTCCATCCTTATCCTTCCTTATTTTGGTTGGTTTAAAGCCTATTGTATCTGTGAATAGGATTGCAACGCCTGCTTTTTTTCTGCTTTCCATTTGCCTGGAGTATAGATGACCATCCTTCACCTTGAGTCTATATTTATCTTTTAAGGTAAGATGAGATTCTTGTATGCAGCAGATATCTGGCCTGAGTTTTTGTATCCAGTCAGCCAACTTGTGCCTCTTTTGAGGACAATTTAAACCATTCACATTGAGAATATTGATACGCCTTTTGAAAGTCTGGTGGACATTTTTAATCATTTTGTGACTGTGGAAGTTGGCATTTGATCACAAGTTTATGGGTGAGTTTACTTTTGTGGTGGAGGATTATGCTGGTCTTTATGGATGATAGGTCTGAGAATATCCTGGAGAGCTGGTTTAGTTATGGGAAATTTTTTCAATATGTGAATGTCATTAAAGTATTTAATTTCTCCATCATAAATGAAACTCAGTTTAGCTGGATACAGCATCCTGGGTTGAAAGTTCTTTTGTTTTAGGAGGTTAAAAGTCGATGACCATCCTGTTCTAGCTTGAAACGTTTCAGAAGAGATATGCAGTTATTCTAATATTCTTCCCCTTGTAGGTGATGGTTTTCTTATGTCTGGCTAATTTCAGAATTTTCTCCTTCATATTAACTTTAGTGAAATTGATTATGATGTTTCTGGGGATGTCTTATTCGGGTTGAGTCATGCTGGAGTTCTGAAACTGTCCGCTATCTGAATTTCAGAATCTCTTGGCATGTCTGGAAAGTTCTCTTTCATAATCTCATGGAGAAGAGACTCTGTGCTTTGTGAAGCTATTTCATCATTTTCGGGGATCCCTACAAGGTGAATACTGATTTTCTTTGAATTATCCCAGAGCTCTCTGAAAGAATGATCTGTTTTTGCCCTCCATTTCTCTTCCTCTTTGAATGTTTGGAAGCATTTGAAAGCTTTGTCTTCAATGTCAGAAATCCTTTCTTCTACTTGCTTCATTCTGTTACTGAGGGATTCTACTGTATTTCTCAGATCTTTGAGGGATGCAACTTCTTGTCTCAATGTGTCAAAATCTTTGGTCATTTGGTCTTTGAATTCGTTGAATTCTTGAGACATCTTTTGGATTGCTGCTTGGAATTCTAATTTGATCTTATTTGCAATCCAGATTCTGAGTTTGGTTTCTGACATCTCAGCCATTTGTTTATGCATGGGATCTTATACTGTGTCTGCCCTGTTGTTCTTTTGGGGAGTGGTGGTGGTTTGATCTACTCTGATTTTGATATTGCCTGAGTTTTTCCATTGATTCTACCTCATGATTGTTTTTCACCATTGCCTCTGGCCATCCTCAGAGTTGAGGAGTTGTCTCTCCGAGATTAGACCCTGGCAGGATCACTATATTATTGCTGGATCTTAGTAGGGAGTAACCCTGTGTAACTCCTTTTGGACTGCCACAGCCAGGGAGTTCTAGCTGTGGGAGCAGCTCCGGAGTGTGGCACACCCGGATCCAGCAATAGGGCAGGGGATGGTGCACATGGTTCTATTTGAACCTGGCGCCCGTTGACTTTGGCATAGGGAGCCCACGGCTCCAGCAGTCTCTGGCCAGGAGGAGGGCACCACACACAGGCAGGGAGGGCTCCAGAGGGAGGGCACGGGTCACACAGTTACCAGAATCCCTGGCTGGACCGGTTGGCTGGTGTGGAGGCAGGGAGGGTATGGCAGGGAAAATGTGGGTTGTGTGGCTCCCAGAGTTTCTGACTGGGTCGGGCGGAGGCCCAATGGGCCAGGCGTGGGTGTGGGGCCTTGTGTTTGTCGGCGGAGTCCCTGGCCAGTGCGGGCGTGGGGAGGCCCAGTGGGCGTGGGTTGTGGGTCGCTGGATTGCGCAGTCCCCTGGCAGTGTTGGGTGTTGGTCACTGGGTCGTGTGACTGCCTGCAAAGTCCCCTGTCTGGGGAGGGTGCAGCTTGCTGGGTCACGTGGGTGCTGGCAGAGTCCCCTTTTGGGGTGGGGATGGGTGGAGTCCCCTGGCAGGGGTGGGCAGGGGTTGCTGGGTTGTGCGGGCACTGGCGGAATACCATGACGGGGTCAGGCTCGGCTTGCTGGGTCCTGTGGGTGCCAGCGGAGTCCCCTGACAGAGGTGGGCGTGGCTTGCTGGGTTAATTTTATTTTTTTAAAAAACTTTTTGCTTTGTTAATTTTATGAATGATTCTTTTGTTTTCAATTTGATTAATCTCTGATTTAATTTGGGTTATTTATTTTCTTCTGCTGATTTTGGGATTAGATAGTTCTTCTTTTTCCAATTCCATAAGATGGTTTATGAAGTTGTTGATGCGCTCTCTTTCTGTTTTTCAAATGTAGATATAAAATGTGATAAATTTGCCTCTTAAGACTGCTTTTGCTGTATCCCACAGGTTTTGGTAACTTGTGTCTTCATTGCTGTTATGTTTGAGGAATTTAACGATTTCCTCTTTTATCTCTTCCTTAACCCAACTATCATTCAGTATAAGGTGGTTTAATTTCCATTTCTTTGTGTGGGGATGATTGTTTTTTGTTGGAGTTGAGTTCCATCTTTATTGCCTTGTTGTCTGAGGCAATTCAAGGTATAATTTCTATTTTCTAAATTTTGCTGTAGTTTGATTTGTATTGTAGGATATGGTCTATTTTGGAGTATGTACCATGGGCTGATTAGAAAAAATGTATGTTCTTTAGTTTTGGGATGGTGTGTTCTGTATATATCTATTATTCCAGTTTGTTTTAGGGTGACATTTAAGTCCTTTATATCTTTGTTTATTTTCTGTGTAGAGGATCTGTTCACTTCTGTTAGGGAGGGTTTTTTTTTTGGCCGGGGATGGGTTTGAACCCGCCACCTCCGGCATATGGGACCAGCGCCCTACTCCTTGAGCCACAGGAGCCACCCATGTTAGGGAGGGTTTAAAGTCCTTGGCTATTATGTTGTTGTGGGATATCATATTGCTTAGACCTATCAAGGTCTGTTTCATAAATCCGGGAACATTTAAGTTGGGTGTATAAATATATAAAATTGAAATGTCTTCTTGTTATATTGTTCCCTTGATCAGTATGAAGTCACAATCTTTGTCTTTCTTAACTTTAGTCATCTTATATCCTGAATCCTTTGTTGAACTCATTTTCCTATTCCTTTCTCTTCTCTAGGAGGTTTTTACTTGTTTTGTAAATTATGTGAGGTTTTATACACAGGTTATTTTTTTCTTATGAATCTGAGTGTCTTTTATTTCTTCTTCCTGCCCTTTTTCTCTGGCTAACATTTGCAGTGATTAGTTTAATAGTAGTAACAGTGAATGTCTTTGTGTTGCACCTAATCTTAGGGTGGGATTTGACTATTTACCCATTACGTATAATGATACTGTTGGCTGTAGGTATTTTCTAGTTATTATTATTATTATTTTTTCTTTCTTTCTTTTTTTTTTATTGTTGGGGATTCATTGAGGGTACAATAAGCCAGTTACACTGATTACAATTGTTAGGTAAAGTCCCTCTTGCAATCATGTCTTGCCCCCATAAAGTGTGACACACACCAAGGTATTATTTTTTTTTTTATCAAGTTGAGATAGCTCCTCTATTCCTATATGTTTGATAATTTTGGTATTTATCATAAATGGTTGTTCAATTTTATCACTTTTTTGTTTATTAATTGACATTGTTGTGTGATTTTTCTTCTTTAGCTTGTTAATATAGTGGACTACATTGGTTGATTTATAAATATTGAACCAGCTTTGTATCTCCTGGAATAAATCCTTCTTGTTTTGCTGTATAGTTCTTGGGAGATATTCATGAATTGTTAATGTTTTGTTAGGGATTTTTATGTGTATATTTATGAGAGATGTTTGTTGTTTTCTTGTGATTTCTTTGTATGGTTTAGGTATCTGAGTAATACTAGTTCATATAATGAATTGGGAAATGTTCCCTTCTATTTTCTAGAAGAGATTGTGTAGAATTGGTGTTAATTATTCTTTAAACACTTGGCAGAATTAACCAGTGGAATTATCTGGGCCTGGAGATATAAAATCATGATTCAACTTCCTTAGTTTTTAGAGCTACTCAAATGACATGTTTCATATGGGATAAATTGTGGTAGTTTGTGTTATTAAAGGAATTGGCCCATTTCATCTAAGGTGTGGAATAATATATGTAAGGTTGTTCATAATATTCTTTTGTTGTCTTCAGAGTCTGTGATATCACCTGTTTCATTTCTGATATTGGTAATCTGTGTCTTCTTTCTTTTTGTCAATTCTGTTAGGGTTTTGTTAATTTTTTGATCTTTTCAAAGGCTTCTATCTTTTGGGCCTGGCATGGTGGTTCACACCTGTAATCCTAAAACTCTGGGCGGGTGAGATGGGTGTATTGCTGGAGGTCACAAGTTCAAGACTAGCCCAAGCAAGAGTGCGACCTGGTCTCTAAAAAAAAAAAAATAGCCAGTATTGTGGTGGGTGCCTGTAGTCCCAGATACTCAGGAGGCTGAGCAAGAGGATTGCTTGAGCCTAGGAGTTAGAGGTTTCTGTGAATTATAATGTCAGAGCACTGTACTGAGGGTGACATAGTGAGACTCTGTCTCAAAAAAAAGAAAAAGACTTGGATCTTTGTTTCATTCATTTTCTGTTTTTTCTTTTTTTCCCTGTTTTCAGTTTCATTGATTTCTTCTCTTATTTTTTATTTCCCTCCTTTTGGTTGCTGTCAGTTTATTTTGCGTTTTTTTTTGTTCTGAGTTATTAAGGTGGGTACTTAGATTATTATTTGAGGCTTTTTCTCTTTTCAAATATATGTCTTTAGTGCTATAAATTTTCCTCTCAGCACTGTTTCAGCTGTGTCCCACAAATCTTGACATGTTGTACAGGCAGTCCCCAACTTACATTTGACTTACATACAACTCACTTAGTAATGAATGCTCTTATGGTGAGTCTACAAGTTACAAACATACAACTGACTTATGACTCACACTTACAAGCGGAACTTATTACAAGTAATAGGTAAATTTACCTGTTCCAACTTACATATAGATTCAACTTAATAACAAATCTATAGAACATACATTATTTGTAACATAGGGATTGCCTGTATTTTCATTTTATTTTGCTTGATATATTTTAAAATTATACTCAGTACTTTTTCTTTGACTCAGATTATTTAGAAGAGTGTTGTTTAGTTTTCAATTATCTGTAGATTTTTCTGTTGTCTTTATTTTATTTATTTCTAGTTTGACTACATTATGATTGGAGAACACACTTTACATAATTTCAATTCTTTTAAAATTGGAGTTTTTTAAAATGGCACACAATATAGTCTATCTTTGCATATGTTCTGTGAGCACATTAGAAAAATGAACATTTTGTTGTTTTTGGGTCCTGTGTTTTGTGTATGTTAATTAGGTGTTATTGGTGGATATTTAGTTGAGTTTTTCCATATTCTGGATATTTTCTAATTTTTCTATTTCTCTCTTTGCAATTCTACCTGTTCTTGCTTTACGTGTTTTGCAGGTGTGTTATTTGGTGCATGTATACTTAGGATTTCTATGTCTTGGTGGATTGACTCTTTTATTATTATATAAAGTCTCTTTCAGTTTCTGATAATTTTCTTTGCTCTGGAGTCTACTTTATCTGATATTCCTTTAGCCACTCTTATATTCTTCTGATTAATGTTTGTATATATGATATATATTTTCCCATTCATTTACTTTCAATCTGACTATATCATTATATTTAAAATGAGTTTCTCACAGCATATAGTTGGGTCATAATTTTTATTCTCCTCTGCCAATCTCTCTCTCTCTCAATTGGTATATTTAGACCATTCATATTTTATTTAATTATAGATATGTTAGGGCTTAAGTCTGTCATGTTAGTTTTTTATTCGTTTTCCTATGTTTCTCCTCCCTCTATTTTGCTCCCCCACAAATAGGACTTTTTGTCACTATTAAAATCAATTCACACCTATTTGGTATAGTGCACACTATCTAGGTGAAAGACACACTTACATGTATAACTTTGGCTCAATCTGTACAAAAACTAAGTATGTAAATAAAACGTATGTACCCCCTAACATTCTGAAATGAAAACAAAAAGAAAAGTCTGAATCTTTAACAGACTTTTGGACAAATGGTTCATATCCATCAGTTCATTCAACTTTAGCACTTGTGTCATTCCCAGTGGTTTTTCCAGAACTACTACCTTCACCATAAAGCTCTATGAGTTTTCCCAGTACAAATTTTGGCTTCTTCAGCACTTTTACTTTTCTAATGAAGACATCACTAAAACATAAGTAGATTGGCAAACCTTTTCCATGTGTTTTACAATGCTGTCCAGAATCAATTTATTGACCACTGATTTCAAGTTATTTGTACTTCTTTGGTCATGATTTCCATCAACTTCTGGTTTTGTAGGACTTGTTGGTGCTAAGCATAAGTGGCTTTCCAATCTGTTGCATTTTTAGGTAAAATTAACACAGAGCAGATGAAGCAATTAACTATTGGTAGTCCTGACATGAATATGACTTTCAATCATGGTCTGCTATTTTTTTGACCATACAATGCATTTTGTCATGAGTTGGGTTCATACCAAGGAAGTTAATCAGGCAGTTTTTACCCTAAAAAACATTTTACCAGCCCAAGTGAAATGTAGAAAATTTTCATTTCTTTATGGCCCTTTAGCTTCCTCCTTTTAAAGTATAACTATTTTAAATATTCTCTCTACATACATTGAAGATCACGTAGACAGTGATATAATTTTTGCTTCAACTATATTAACTCAAGAGGAGAAAGAAAGTCTGTTGTATTTACTTATATTTTTACTCTTTCTGTTATTTTTCTTCCTTCTTGATGTTCTAAGATTCCTTCTGTTATCATATCCTTTCTATTTAGACAAACTTTTTTAGCCATCCTTTTAGAGGAGATCTTCTGAGGCAAATTCTCTTGCCTCCATCTCCTGCATTTAAGAATGTCTTGATTTCCTCTTCAGTCCTGAAGGATATTTCTACTGAATATAGGATTCAGGGTTGATAGTTTTTTTCCTTTGGAAAAATGTTGTGCCTCTTTCCTCTGGTCTGTATAGGTTCTAATAAGAAATCTGGTGTCATTCAAAAATTTTTTTAAATATAGTATTTCTCTTAGTTTTCAGAAATTTGACTATGATGTGTCTTAGTGTGGATGTCTTTGGGTTTGTAATGTTTGAGGATTTCTCAACTTCTTAAATCTATAGATTTATGTCTCTGCCGAGTTTGGGAAATTGTCAGCATTATTTCTTAGAGCACTTTTTTTTTGCCCAACTCTTGTTCTCTTCTTTTGAAAATCTGGTGACATGAATGTTAGCTCATTTGTTATCTCACAGATCCATAGAAGGTCTTTTTAGTTTTTTCAGCATATTTTCTCTCTGTTATTTGCATTGGGTAATTCATAAAAATAGAACAAGAATGTTTTATTTTCCAGTGCACTGATTTTTCTCCTCCATCCCCTCCATTCTGCCTATCTATCAAGTTTCAAAATTTCAGTTGTTATATTTTTCAGTTCTAAAATTACATTTTGTTTCTTTTTCACACTATTTCTCTGATAAGACTTAATTTTTTTTCTGTGTTCAAAATTGCTTAGTGAAGCATTTTTATGATGGCTATTCTAAAACCTTTATCGGATAATTCTAACATCTCTTGGTTTTAACATTTACTTCATTTATTTATTTATTTAATTATTTATTTTTTATTTTATTTTATTTTTTGAGACACAGTCTCACTTTGTCACCCTGGGTAGAGTGCTATGACATCATAGCTCACAGCAACCTCAAACTCTCGGGTTTGAGCAATCCTCTTGCCTCAGCCTCCTGAGTAGCTGGGACTACAGGTACCTGCCCTGACACCCAGATGGTTTTTTTATTCTTAGTAGAGCTGGAGTCTCACTCTTGCTTGGGCTTGTCTCAAATACCTGAGCTCAAGCAATCCACCCACCTCAGCCTTCCAGAGTGCTAGGATTATAGCCCTGAACACTGCACCTGGCCAATGTTGACATTTATTGACTGCCTTTTCTTATTTAGTTTCAGATCTTCTTGGTTCTTGGTATAACCAGTGATTTTTTGACTGAAATCTGGACTTTTGATTGAAGCCTGGATATTAGGTAATGAGACTTTGAATCATATTTAAATCGTCTGTTTTAGCTGCATTTTTCTGACACTTTTCTAATAGGGGAAAGCAGAGTTATCATGAAGTTACTGCTAGGCAGGGGTAGAGGCTCAGAGATCCCACTCATCTTCTATTGAAACGTGGGGAGGAGTGTGGTTCCTCCTCACTACTAGGTGGGATTGGTAATTCTGCCTGCTCAAGGGGCCCCTGCTGATATCTCCTAAGGCTGGGAAGCATAGGAATGTTTTATTATTGCTTCTCACATGGCCTCCACTGACACTGTGGAGTGGAACCTGTTGAGGTGGAGGGAAATCTCATCTTCTTGTTTGACTTTTTATGGAAATAAAGGAGTGGTTTGAGGTGGTAAGACTCCCCACTCAGCCTTTGCCAGTGTTTGAAGGATAGAGTTATGGATTTTTTTTTGGCGTTTAGCTGGAGTAAAGCAGTTATTAACCAAACATCTTCTGTCTTTCTGGACTGCCCATTTTTTAGGGAAAGTAGATGTTTCCCTCCTTCCCTCCCTGCTTCTTTCCCCTTTCCCTCTTGGAATTTCAAGGTTTTCTAGGTTGCTGGCTTCCGAAGTTCCAAGTCTTGGAATATGGGGCACTCCCCTCCCCACCAGGGACTTCACCACAGTGTCATTGTAGGGTTCTAAGGTCCCTCTCTGGTCTGCTTTCTTCTTTTCATTTTTCAGAGTATCTCATTGTGTGTATATATTTTCATTACAGGATTTTAGTTGTAGTTAATGGCGGGGTGGGGGGGGATAGGGAAAAAGGTATCTGCTCCATTTTCCCAGAAGCAGAAGTGTATAGCTTTATTTTTACTTTAAAAAATGTGCACATACATATTTTTTAAATTGCTGAAAGGACACAAGCACATGCTGAAAACAATTGCTGTTATGGAAGCCAAAGAACCCTCAAGAGCAGGTTACATAATTTGCAGGTCTCAGTGCAAAATGAAAATGCAGAGCCCCTTGTGCAAGATGTAGGGGGGGAAGCTTTTAAATTTAAATCTAAAGGTTTTTTTAATTTTGTATTCAGTATCATTCTAAGTACAAATTTTAAGTTATTAGCATGAATGGTAGGTAACATTCATTTTTATATTGTACAATCTCCATCTTCTAACACCACAGCGCCATCTGGTGTCCAGGCATATATTGCAATATATACATATATTTAGTCATTCATATATGTATGTATTTCTATTGTTTTTGCTTCTTTTCCCAAATTTTTTAAGTTTTTTTCCTTTCCTCTTGCATGTTGCTGGGGTTACTGTTTTTGGTTTTGGGGGGTTTTATTGTTTATTTGTTTTGTTTTTGTTTGTTGATTGTATTCTTAATCTTCATTTTTATTTTCTTCAGCCCCTTTTATTTTATTCTCTCTTTTTTATTTCTCTCCTTTTTTCTCTCTCAGTTGAAATTTTTCTACTTTGCTTATCTTTCACACATGAATTTCTCATACAACAGCTTTTTCTTTATCTTATGTAATTATATTTTTAATTTTCTTTATTTTTTATTTTTTTCTTTTCTCTGAGTGCTGAGGGTCATGGCATTGGTCTGGCTGGGAAGTCACAGCAGTGGTCCAGCTCAAGGAGGTCATGAGCTCATAATCCAGGGTGTCCTTCTAGATTAGGCCTTTGGAAAGTCAGTACAGGCAGGTCCCCACTACTAGATACAATTGAATTTCTCTTTCTTTTCTTTTCTTTCTCTTCCTATAATTAGTGAAGGTGGGATCCTGTTTTTTCCTAGACTGCTAAGGAGCTCTGGGTTTTGAAGGACTCTCCCAGCTTAGCACCCCAAAGTCCTGAAGTTGCAGGTGTGGCCCCAACACCCTGCTGAACAACACCATTTCTCCTGTCTCTCTCTTTCTGTCCTTCTATCATTTTCTCTGATTCTTTCATCCGGCTTCTTGTTTTTTTCTTTAAAAAAATTTTTCTTTTGTTAAATCATAACTATGTACATTGATGAATTTATGGGTTTCAGTGTTCCAGCTCCATCCATGTAAACAAGAAAGAGGTAAAGTCTCCACCTTTTTAAAGGCTGCGTAATATTCCATGGTGTACATATACCACAATTTGTTAATCCATTCATGGGTCGATGGGCACTTGGGCTGTTTCTATGTCTTGACAATTAAGAATTTGGCTGTAATAAACATCCTGGTGCAATGTCTTTGTTGTAAAATAATTTTTGATCATCTGGGTATATACCTAGTAGAGGAATTGCAGGATTGAACAGAAGGACTACTTTTAGTTCCTTCAATGTTCTTCAAACTTCTTTTCAAAAAGGTCTTATTAGCTTGCATTCCCACCAGCAGTATAGAAGTGTTCCCTTCTCCCTGCATCCACACCAGCATCGGTAGTTTTGGGATTTTGTGATGTGGGCTAATCTTACTGGAGTTGGATGATATCTCAGAGTGGTTTGGATTTGCATTTCTCTGATGATTAAGGGCGATGATCATTTTTTCATGTGTTTGTAGGCTATGTGTCTGTCTTCATCAGAGAAGTTTTTGTTCAAGTCTCTTGCCCACATAGAAATGGGGTTATTTGTTCTTTTCTTATTGATTAGTTCGAATTCTCTATGGATTCTAGTTATCAGTCCTTTGTCAGAAGCATAACCTGCAAAAATCTTCTCCCATTCAGAAGATTGTCTGTTTGCTTTGCTTACTGTGCTCTTGGCTTTGGAAAAGCTTTTTAGTTTGATCAGATCCAAGTAATAGATTTTTGGTGTTGCTTCAATTGCCAGGGGTGGGGGGGTCCTCTTCATAAAATATTCCCCCAGGCCACTTTCTTCAAGTGTTTTCCCTGCACTCTTCTCTAATATTTTTATAGTTTCATGTCTTAAGTTTAATCTTTTATCCAGTGAGAATCAAGTTTTGTTAATGGTGAAAGGTGTGGGTCCAGTTTCAGCCTTCTACAGGTCACCAGCCTATTCACCCAGCACCATTTGTTAAATAGGGAGTCTTTCCCCCACTGAATATTTTTGATAGGCTTGTCAAAAATCAAATGACAATAAGTAGCTAGGTTCATCTCTTCTCAATTCTGTTCCATAAATCTACCTCTTTGTTTTTGTGCCAGTACCATGCTGTTTTTATCATTATAGATTTATAGTATAGCCTGAGGTCTGGTAACATGATACCTCCTGATTTGTTCTTATATAATAATTTGTTCTTATAGCCTGAGGTCTGGTAACATGATACCTCCTGATTTGTTCTTATATAATAATTTGTTCTTATAGTAATGTATTTGCTATTCAAGGTTTTTTCTGATTCCATATAAAACAAAGCACTATTTTTTTCAAGCTCTTTAAAGTATGACAATGGTGCTTTAGTAGGGAGTGCATTAAATCTGTAGATTGCCTTGGGTAGTATGGACAATTTAACAATGTTGATTCTTCCCAGCGTGAGTATGGTAAGTTTTCCTATTTGTTAACATCTTCAGCTATTTATTTTCTCAGAGTTTCATAGTTCTCTTTATAGAGACCTTTCACATCCTTTGTTAGGTACACTCCCAGATATTTCATCTTCTTTGGCACTACTATAAAAGGAATAGAGTCCTTGATTATATTTTCAGCTTGACTATTGTTGGCATATATAAAAGCTATTTTTGTGATTTGTAAGTATTGATTTTGTATCCTGAGATGCTGCTGTATTCTTTGATCACTTCTAAGAGTTTTGTAGTTGAGTCCCTGGGATTTTCCAGGTGTAGGATCATATCATCAGGAAGAGTGAGAGTTTGATCTCCTCAAATCCTATTTGGATACCCTTGATCGCCTTCTCTTGCATGATTGCAATGGCTAAGGCTTCCATTACTATGTTGAATAGCAGTGGAGACAGTGGGCATCCTTGCCTTGTTCCTGATCTGAGTGGAAATGTTGTCAATTTTACACAATTCACTATGATATTGGCTTTGGGTTTGCTGTAGATGGCTTCTATCAGTTTAAGAAATATCCCTTTTATGCCATTTTCTTAAGTGTTCTGGTCATGAAAGGATGCTGGATATTATCAAAAGCTTTTTCTGCATCAACTAAGAGAATCATGTGGTCTTTGTTTTTTATTTTATTGATGTGATGTATTATATTTATAGATTTGCGTATGTTGAACCAACTCTGTAACACTGCAATAAAACCAACTTGATCAAGGTGTATAATTGTTTTGATGTGTTGTTGAATTTTGTTTGCTAAGATCTTATTGAATATTTTTGCATTGATATTCATTAATGACATTGATCTATAATTTTCTTTCTTTGTTGGGTCCTTTCCTGCTTTGGGGATCAGGGTGATATTTGCTTCATAGCATGTTTACATGGATGGAGCTGGAACATATTCTTCTTAGTAAAGTATCTCAAGAATGGAAGAAAAAGTATCCAATGTACTTAGCCTATTATGAAACAAATTTATGGCTTTCATATGAAAGCTATAACCCAGTTATAACCTAAGAATATGGGGAAGGGGGAGATGGAAGGGAGGGGACAGGGGAGGATGGGCAGAGGGAGGGTGATTGGTGGGATCACACCTACGGTGCATGTTAGAAGGGTACATGTGAAACTTAGTAAATGTAGAATATAAATGTCTTAACACAATAACTAAGAAAATTCCAGGCAGGCTGTTAATCAGAGTGATGAAAATATGTCAAATGGTCTATAAAACTAGTGTATGGTGCCACATGATTGCATTAATGTACACATCTATGATTTAATAATACAAAATAAATAAATAAAAAGAATGTGTTGGGAAATATTCCTTCTTTTTCTATGCTTTGGAAAAGGTTGTATAATACAGGTACTAGTTCCTCTTGAAAGGTTTGATAAAATTTGGATGTGAAGCCATTTGGTCCTGGACTTTTCTTTTTGGGGAGATTTCATATAGTTGATGCTATTTCATTGATTGCTATAGGTCTATTCAGGATTTCCAATTCTTTCTGATTTAGTCTCGGAAGGTGGCATATTTCCACATTTGGTCCATTTCCTTCACATTTTAATATTTCTGGGAATAGAGATTTTTGTAGTAATCATTGAGGATTTTATGAATTTCTGAGGCATCTATTGTTATTTCTCCTTTATTGTTTCTAATAGATGATATTAGAGATTTTACTTTTCTGTTTCTGGTTAGGTTGGCCAAAGGTTTATCAATTTTATTAATCTTTTCAAAAAACCAACTTTTTGTTTCGTTGATCTTCTGAATGGTTCTCTTGTTTTCAATTTCATTTAATTCTGCCCTAATTTTGGTTATTTCTTTTCCTTTGCTGGGTTTGGGATTGGAATGTTCTTTCTTTTCTAGTTGCTTGAGATGATCCATTAAGTTGTTGGCTTCTTCTTTTTCTGTTTTTTTTTTTTTATGACTGCTTCCAATGCTATAAATTTACCTCTTAGGACTGCTTTGCAGTATCCCACAGGTTTTGATAATTTGTGTCTTCATTATCATTTTGTTCCAAAAATTTGGTGATTTCCTTCTTAATCTTGTCTTTGATCTAGCTATCATTCAGTCTAAGATTATTTAGTTTCCATTACTTTGTTAGAATATGAAGATTCCTGTTGCTCTTGAGTTCAACTTTTATTCCATGGTGATCTGAGAAGATACAAGGAATAATTTCTATACCTTTAAATTTGCTGAGGTTAGACTTGTGTCCTGGGATATGATCAATTTTGGAGGATGACCCATGGGCTGATGAGAAGAATGGATATTCCGTTTTATCAGGATGAAATGTTCTGTACAGGCTGTGAAGTCCATTTGTTCTAGGGTCAGTTTAAGTCTAATATTTCTTTGTTTAGTTTCTTCTTGGAGAATCTATCCAAAACTGTTACAGGGGTGTTAAAATCTCCAACTATTATACTTCAGGAAGACATCAATTTGTTCATATCCATTAGGGTTTGCTTTATAAATTGAGGAGCATTCTGGTAGGGTGCATAAATGTTAATTATCAAAATTGCTTCATGTTGGGTGTTTCCCTTGAAAAAATATGTAGTGACCATACTTATCTTTCTTTGTCTTTGTGGGTTTAAAGCCAATTGTATCTGCAACTAAAATTGCAACCCCTGCTTTTTTCTGGTTTCCATTTGCCTGTATCATAGAAGTTCATATCTTCTATAGTCCCTGAGTCTATTTTTTATCCTTTAAGGTAAGATGAGATTCTTGTATGCAGCAGATATCTGGTCTGAGTTTATGTATCCAGTCAGGCAGCCTGTGCTTCTTTAGAGGACAATTTAAACCATTCACATTAATTGAGAGAATCGATAAGCCTTGTTGTGTTTTGGATGTCATGTTTTTCGGATGTCCAGTGGACATTTTTAATCCTTTCACCATTGTGGAAGTTGGAATTTGTTAATGAATTTATGAGTGAGTTTATTTTGGTGGTAGAAAATTGTGCTGGTTATTGTGAAGGATGGGTCTGAGAATATCCTGGAGAGCTGGTTTAGTTATGGCAAATTTCTTCAAGATGTATGTCATTAAAGTATTTGATTTCTCCATCACAAACGAAACTCAGTTTAGCTGGATACAGGATTTTGGATTGACAGTTGTTTTGTTTTAGGAGATTGAAGGTTGATAACCATCCTCTTTGAATTGAGACATTTCAGCTGAGAGATCTGCAGTCGTTCTGATATTCCTCCATTTGTAGATGATGCTTTTCTTCATTTGTAGGTGTGGCTGCTTGCAGAATTTTCTCCTTCATCTTAATTTTGGCAAAGTTAATGACAATATATCTAGGAGATGCTTTATTTGGATTGAGTCTTGCTGGGGTTCTGAAACTGTGTACTACTTGAAGTTCTATATCTCTTGCAATGCTTGGGAAATTCTCCTCCATAATCTCTTGGAGTAGAGCATCTGTACCTTTAGGACCATCCTCTTCTCCTTCAGGAATTCCTATAAGATGAATGTTTAATCTTTTGGAGCGATCCCATAACTCTCTCAGGGGATGATCAGTTTTTGCTCTCCATTTGTCTGCCTCTTTGAGTGTTTGGGAACATTCAAAAGCTTTGTCTTCAGTTTCAGAGATCCTTTCTTTTGCCTGGTCAACTCTATTACTGAGGGATTCTATTGTATTTTGGAGCTCCTCAACTAACCTTTTCATTTCCTTGAGCTCTGCTATTTCTTTTCTCATTATGTCCATATCTTTGGTGACTTTGTCTTTGAATTATTTAACTTCTTCTTCTGTTTTTTTTTTTTTTTTTTTTTTTTTGCAGTTTTGGCCAGGGCCGGGGCTCAAACCTGCCACCCCTGGTATATTGGGCCAGCGCTCTTCTCCTTGAGTCACAGGCGCTGCCCAGAATTCTCCAATTTTTTGAGATAACTTTAGAACTACTCTTTGGAATTCAACTTCTATCTTTTCTTCCATTCTATTTATCTTATTTGCCATCCATATTCTGAATTAGATTTCTGACATGGCAGCCATTTGTCTATGCATGGCATCTTCATTTGTATCTCCTTTGTCATTTCTTGAGAGAAGGGGTTGATCTACTCTGGTTATTCATATTGCCAGAGTTCTTCTCTTGGGTTTGCACTATGTTTATTTTCCACTGTTTGGTTATTAGAAATGGTAGGGTGAGGTTGAATTGGGGTTCCCAGGTATTAGAGATAATCACCTTTTTACCAAAGTTCTAGGCTTTGTATTTGTGGCTTATCTTCTACAACCTTACAAAGGCCCCTTTCAGAGTTTTGTCTGGAGACTATGAGGACCTACTTGGTGTGATAGCACAAGCTAGCTCTGTTTTGATATCAGCCAACCTCTACCCTATCCTAAGACACCATGGTATTAGGCTTAAATCTTGGCTGTGAAGAGATACAGACAGCTTTGTGCCCTGCCCCCACCCTTCAGTTCTTTTCCACTACAGAACTTTGAAGGTCAACCTCAGAGTGTCACTGCGTGGACAGCCCCAGACATGAGTTCCAATTAAATTATCTCTGACAGTGCAAACCCTGCTCAACAGAGTGGGATCCAAGGGTCTACAATAGCACAATTGGAACCAGGCATCTACACCCCTGCCCACCAGACTCAGTCCACTCTGTTGTCTGCTTCTCTGCTCACAGGCCCAGTTGGAGCCAGGGACCAAGCCCCCTCCAGCTGGTCTCAGTCCACACTCAGCAAGCCTCTGCTTGCCAGACCAGTTGGAGTCAGGGGACCACACCCCCATCCACCAGATTCAGTCTACACCTGGCAAACCTCTGCTTCCTAGCCCATGTGGAATCAGGGGACCATGCCCTGCCCACAGGTCTCAGTACACTCCCGGAGGCTTGCCAGCTCTGTTGGAGTCAGGGAACCATGCCCTTGCTTTCAGGTCTCAGTCCACACCCAGCAAGCCTCTGCTCAATGGTTCTGTTGGAGTCAGAGGACCACAATCTTGCCCTCAGGTCTCAGTCCACACCTGGTATGCCTCTGCTCACTAACCCAGCTGGGGATGGGGACCAGCCCTACCCATGGATCTTAGTCCACATGTGGCAACCACTCTTCTGCTGTGGGCACTGTCAGAGCTGGGGGTTCTGCCCCCCTTCCCACCAGACACAGCCTTAACCAAGAGTCAACACCGCTCTTGGCTGGGCAAAGTCATAACCATGGGACTGTTTCTCCTCCTGCTGAGTGTCCCTTTCTCCCACACCCTCTTTCTTCCCCACTAGTCACAGATTCTGTCCTGATGGTTGGCAGTCCACACTATGCTCAGATCTCTCAGGAAAAGGCCACACACTATGTGCTTTTCAGGGAGGAGCAGAACTTCAGACTGCCATTTGAGGAGGGAAGGGTGGACTGGGAGGTTGGAATAATGGAGAAAAATATCTGTTCAATTATATGCCTGATGGGGTGGTGTATAGGTTTATAAGTGAGACCTCTCTGGAGAAAGAGATCTGGTATTTACCAGCTGTCTCCAGAGAGTTAAAATGAGAGGTCTTTTGTTCCCTACTCACTCTCAGAGAGCCCATGGTGGGCTTCCCACTTTGAGGAAGAGTCCTGTCCTCTAGTTGATAGGATTTGTATCTGTAATTTGTTTTCTTGAATGCTCTTCCTTGGAGTTACAGCTTGCCAAACTTAATTATTGGCTCAGTTCCCCACCTCCGTCTTCATAGCGTCTGATTCTGTCCAGTTTTTATACCTCCAGTCAGGACCCTCTGCTGAGGGTTGCTACCAATTGGCCATCCTCCCAGAATTCCTCTTGTTTTTTTCTTCTCTTTCTTTCTTTTTATCTTCTTTCTCTCTGCTTGCTCTTTACCCTTTCTTTCTTTTGGCCTTATATCAAGAGGCCACTTCAATACCTAAACTCTGAGACAAGGCAATTCAAAGTAAAGGAGGCAATGAGAAGGAAAAAGTAGGGGAGGGAAGTGAACAACAAGAAAACACACATGAGGAGGAACCAACAGAAAAATTCTAGCACCATGAAAAACCAAAACAGAGCAACTCTCCCCTGAAGGGACCATGAGACAGTTACTCCAGAGGACTCCACCTATAAAGAAGTAATGGAAATGACAGAAAGGGAACTTAAAATATGGATGGTAAAAGCAATAAAAGGAATTGATGAGTAAGTGAAAAAACAGAAACAAAAAATGGATGAAAGATATGAAGAACATAGAAAGGGTATGGTGGAGCTTAAGGAAATGAAGGAGTTAACTAGGGAACTTAAAGATGCAGTAGAAAGTATCAATAATAGATTAGATCACGGCGAAGAAAGAATCTCAAAGCTAGAGGATAAAGTTCATGAGTGAACTCAGGTAGTTAAACAGCTAGAAAAGAAGAGAGAGAAAGCAAAACATTTTCTCAGAGAATTACAGGACTTTATGAAGTGTTCAAACATATGAATTATAGGAATCCCTCCAGGGGAAGAAGAATATCCCAAAGGAATGGAAGCCCCCCTAGAGGATATCATAAATGAAAACTTCCCTAGTTTCACTAAATATTCCAAAAGTCATCAATATGAAGTGCCCATCTTTGTCTCTCTTAACTTTAGTTGCTTTAAATCCATTGGTATCCAAAAATAAGATTATGACCCCTCCTTTCTTCTGATCTTCATTTGCCTGAAATACTGCTTTCCATCCCTTAACCCTAAGTCTTACTTTGTCCTTCAGAATTAGTTGTCTCTTTTGGGACCATCATGTGGATGGCTTTTGCTTTTTTATCCAATCTGCCAGCCTGTGCCTCTTCAGTGGAGAATTCAAGCCATTAACATTTATTGACAGAATTGCTAAGTGTGGTGGAGTTCTATTCATCGTATTTTGTGAGATTTTGTTGCTTACTTTTATCCTTTGCACTATTGTGGAAACTGGGTTTTGTACAGTAGTTTCTGGGTGTTTATCTCCTTTTAGTGGGATATCAAACCCTGGGTAATCTCAAAAAAAAAAAAAATGGAACATCTCTAAAACACATTATAATAAATCTGTGTTTTAGATTCATTATCTATTTTTGTCAAGACCAAAGAGAAAACTCTGCAAGCAGCCAGGAGTAAGCACCCAACTGACTTATGGATGCAGATCCATCAGGGTGACAGAAGACTTCTCAACTAAAACTTTTAAAGCCAGAGAAGACTGGTCATCTACCTTTAACCTACTTAAACAAAAAAAAAATTTCAGCCCAGAATTCTGTATTCTGCTAAACTAAGCTACAAAATTGGTGGAGAAATCAAATCTTTTGCTGATACGCAAATATTAAAGAAATTTGCCACATCAAGACCAGCTGTACAGAAAATACTCAGACCTATTCTCAGCACTGCCCATCACAATTGATCATAAGCAAGCTAAACACCCAGAAACTAATGGACAAAACCCAGTTTCCACAATGGTGCGAAGGATAAAACTAAGCAACGAAATCTCACAAAATATGATGACTAGAACTTCAACATACTTAGCAATTCTCTCAATAAATGTTAATGGCTTGAATTCTCCACTGACGAGGCACAGGCTGGCATATTGGATAAAAGAAGCACACGCCATTCATATGCTGTTATGAGACACACCTAACCCTGAAGGACAAAGTAAGACTCAAGGTTAAGGGATGGAAAACAGTATTTCAGGCAAATGAACGTCAGAAGAAAGGAGAGGGTCACAACCTTATTTTCTGGTACCACTGAATTTAAAGCAACTAAAGTTAAGAAAGACACAGATATTGCAATCAGTGTAACCTGGCTTATTGTACCCTCAATGAATCCCCAAGAATAAAAATAAATAAATAAATAAATAAATAAATAAAAGAAAGACACAGATGGTTACTTCATACTGGTCAAGGGAACAATACAACAAGAGGACATTTCAATTCTAAATATTTATCCACTTAAAGCTCTCATATGTATGAAACAGACTTTGACTGGTCTGAGGAATATGGTATCCCATGACACCATAATATCTTGGGACTTTAACAACCCTCTGACAGAATTAGATAGATCCTCTAAAAAGAAAGTAAACAAAGATATAAGGGACTTCAGTGTGGCCCTAGAATGAATGGGCTTAATAGACATATATAAAACGCTCTATCCCAAAGCTAAGGAATATACATTCTTCTCATCAGACCATGGAGCATACTCCAAAATAGATCATATCCCAGGATACAAATCAAATCTCAACAAAATAAAAGAATTGAAATTATACCTTGTATTTTCTCAGACTACAAGGCAATAAAGGTGGAACTCAACTCCAACAAAAACTGTCATTCCTACACAAAGGCATGGAAATTAAAGAATCTTATGCTGAATGATAGTTTGGTTCAGGAAGAGATAAAAGAAGAAACCGTTAAGTTCCTCAAACAAAACAACAATAAAGACACCAGTTACCAAAACCTGTGGGATACAGCAAAAGCCATCTTAAGAGGCAAATTTATCACTTTAGATGCCTACATTAAAAAAACAGAAAGAGAGCACATCAACAAACTCAAGGACCACCTTATGGAATTGGAAATAGAAGAAAACTCTAATCCCAAACCCAGGAGAAGAAAATAAATAACCCAAATTAAATCAGAGATTAATGAAATTGAAAACAAAAGAATCATTCAGAAAATCAGTGAAATAAAAAGTTGATTCTTTGAATAAGTAAATAAAATTGATAAACTATTGGCCAGATTGCCTAGAAACAGAAAAGTAAAATCTCTAATAACCTCAATCAGAAATGAAAAAGGGGCTATCAACAGATATCACAGAGATACGAGAGATTATCTCTGACTACTACAAGAATCTCTATGCCCAGAAATTTGAAAATGTGGATGAAATGGAATAATACCTGGAATCACACCCTCTCCCTAGACTTAACCAAGAATAAATAGATCTCTTGAACAGACTAATATCAAGCACGAAGATCAAAGAAACAATAAAAATCTTCCATCAAAAAAATACCCTAGAACAGATGGCTTCATACCAGAATTCTATCAAATCTTCAAACAGCTTGTACCTATACTGCAGAAAGTATTCCAAAACATTGAGAAGGGAGGAACCTTTCCTAATTCATTCTATGAAGCAAACATCACCCTAATACCCAAACCAGGAAAAGACCCAAATTAAAAGGAAAACTACAGACCAATTTCACTAATGAATATAATTGCAAAAATACTCAACAAAATCTTAGCTAATAGATTACAGCTATACATTAAAAATATATACATCATTATCAAGTAGGCTTCATCCTAGGTATACAAGGCTGGTTTAACATATGCAAATCCATGAATGTAATTCACCATATCAGTAGAAGCAAAAATGGGGACCATATGATCTTCTTAATAAATGCAGAAAAAGCATTTGATAAAAATTCAACATCCTTTTCTAAAAAGAACACTTAAGCATATAGGCATAGTGGGCACATTTCTTTTTTTTTTTTAAGTTTAAATGTTTAATTATTCCTTTATTTTATTTTTTAATAGTTCATTTCATTAAATAATTTTTAAGTCAGACCATTGCATTGGTTTGGGGAAACAATTCCTTCCCATTGTCTCAAAGCCTGGCACCAGGTGCCTGAACATTACCTTTTATGTACAACACAGCATGAAATGAAAGTGGAATAACAGACCCTTGCATGTTAGGAAAGCTGTGTTAATGTTTCAACACATCTTGGTTTAAGAGGAGCACCAGGGTTAAGTTGTTCCCATATACCACCCCCTTCCTCACCACATTTCCCTGCCAGTTTCTGTCTGCCTTTTCTTGTTTTTTTTTTTTGTTTTTTGTTTTTTGTTTTTGTAGAGACAGAGTCTCATTGTACCACCCTCCGTAGAGTGCCGTGGCGTCACATGGCTCACAGCAACCTCCAGCTCTTGGGCTTACGTGATTCTCTTGCCTCAGCCTCCCGAGTAGCTGGGACTACAGGCGCCCGCCACAACGCCCGGCTATTTTTTTGTTGCTGTTTGGCCGGGGCTGGGTTTGAACCCGCCACCCTCGGCATATGGGGCCGGCGCCCTACTCACTGAGCCACAGGCGCCGCCCTCTGTCTGCCTTTTCTACCAATCAAACCTGAGATACCCTAACTCCCAAACAGTTTCCATTTAACCATGTATGAAGGGGTAAACAGAGAAAGCATCCCACTCTAACTTTCACCTATGGGATTAAATAGCCTGACACAGGTATGTGAACTATGGCTAAAACCTAGTGAGGATTTTTAAGGAGGCTTAGACAGAAACATGGAGAGTAACGTCTGAATTCAAATCCAGAAAAAAATGCTATAAAGTCTTAGCCAGTGTTCCGAAAATGCCTGTATGGAGTTGGGAATGACTGTTTAGCCAAAAGGTCTAAGAACTCTGGACAAAATGGGAGCCTCAGCTGATATAGGTTGGGTCTGCTGAGCCAGATGTCCTGAGGGCTTCCAGTAAGTAGCTTGTCTGGCATACTGCAGCTGTCTGTTGCAGTTTGCAGTGAGAGTCCTTCAGTTCTATCACAAAGTACTTTCCAAGGTGTTATAGTTATCCTTAAAGCTCTTCAATTCCAGGAAGTGTTTGGCACATTTACTCTTCTGACTGGAGAGGAGGTATGTCACCTGGATGGTTGTTGGGGGAGACTTCAGGGGGCTGAGTTAGGTCTTTGGCTGCTGATTGGTGTTGTCGCTGAGAGCTCCCAATTCGTGTTTTGACCACAGTGGCCAGCTCACTCAGGGCCTCTTGATAGCGCAGGTATTCATTCTGACCAAAGACCCCTGTTCCATAGAGGGCTGTTTCATAGCCATCTAGCAGGGTATCAATGAGGGCTTTGCACACACCCTTGAAGGGAGTACTAGTGTTTCTTAGATCTAGCAAGTAGGAGCGGAAATTCTTGTGCATTAAGGAACGAGGATGCTGGCCATCAGCATGAAATGGGATCTCTGAGGCACGAATGGCATCCAGAGCTTTCATCCTGTACAGATAGTTGTAGCAATCTTGCCACATACTCTGATTTTCCTGGGTCTCCAGTTGCAGCAGCCTAGCATCATCCTTTCCAAGGAGTTGGGGTTCATACTTGATATCCTGAACCCTGGATAGTCGAATATCAGTCTCCTCTTTCAAGTCCTTCATTCCAAATCCCCAGATTAAGGCTCACAGGGATGCTTTCGGGGTAAAGCTTGGGGCAAAGCAAGGTGGCCAAGACCGGTGTGGGTCAGGGAAGCAGCAGCAGGGAGGCCTGGAGTCTGTGCCCAAGGATTCAGAGGGAGGAGTCTTGCTGGGCAGGGTCGGAGAGTTAAGTTCACAGCTACGCCTGAGGTGGGAGTCAAAACCCAGAAAACACTGAATAGGTGGAGAATGAAGTCATGGAACAGCTCAAGAGGAGGATCTCTACTGGGTCAGATGTGACAGCAGGAACAGGGTTGGGGTCTCCTCACCAGGCTCCCGTAGGCCATCACCAGCACGACATTCACCCCAGACAGCCATTTACTGCTGGACGCCATGATCTCCCTACCTCGCGCAGAACACTCAGATTTACCCCGCTGCCCTGCCTCCTCAGCCTGGCTAGGCAGAAGCAACGGAGCCTGGGTTTCCTGGGGCTCCTGGGCCATTTCCTTAGGGGGTAAGAGTAAGACACAGCCTGAAAACATGGCACACAGGAGCTAATAAAGGAGCACTGTGCCTTCCTGATTCCCCTCTCTACGTGACCTAAGGGGGAATAATTATTGCTTTTTTATAGACAACATATCAATTTTGTAAGTTAACGTATTTTTGTGCTTTGAAAGGATCATTTAAAAATATCTAGGAAAGAGCCATATCTCAACAGGCTAACACTGGCATGGGCTAAGTGACAAGCAGAGAGAAAAAGAAAAAGCAGCCAACAAACAAAAAGAGACAACATGATACTGGACAGGGCAGTTTTTTTTTTTACTTAGTATATCTTAGAAATCTTTGCATATCAAGACACCTAGGTCTACCATGTCCTTTTAAATGGCTACATCGTGTTCCATTTTATATGTGTATCGATTTATTTAACAAATCTCCTACTGATGAACATTCAAATTACTTCCAACAGTTCCCTGTTCTAAACACTGTTAACAATTAAAATCCTTATAACCCTATATTTTTTGTTTACTTTCCCAATTACAGTTTTAGGTTAAATCTTCTCCCCCCCTTTTATTAAGTCATATATACATAGATCATGGATACATTTATGCCTATGTGGGATTCCATGTGCTGATTTTTTGTACAAATTGGAGTGGTTACATCCAACTAATTATCATAGCTTTCACCTCATTTACTTAATCACTGTGTTAAAACATTTGCGTTCTATACTTGATAGATTTGACTTGTACCCTTGCAATATGCTCCATAGGTGTGGTCCAACTATTTATCCTCCCTCTATAAAACCACCCCCTCCCCTTCTCTCCTTCATCCTGGGCTATGGTTGTGATTCATCTTTCATATGAAAGTGTGAGTGATTATAAATGGTTTCATAATAGTACTGAGTACATTGGATTTTTTCCCATTCCTGAGATACTTTACTAAGAAGAATATTTTCCAGCTCCATACATGTAAATATAAAAGAGATAAAGTCTGCCAGAATTCAGACTTTACTATAAATCTATAGTGATCAAAACAGCATGGTACTAGCACAAAAATACAGAGGTAAATGTATGGAACAGAATTGAAAATCAAGAGATGAACCCAGACACTTATTGTCGTTTGATCTTTGATAAGCCTATCAAAAATATAAATTGGGGGAAAGATTCCTTATTTAACAAATGGTACTGGGTGAATTTGCTGGTGACTTGTAGAAGAATGAAACTGGACCCACACCTTTCACCTCTAACAAAAATTGACTCTCACTGGATAAAAGACTTAAACTTAGACATAAAACTATAAAAATTCTTGGGGAGAGTGCAGGGGAAACACTTCAAGAAATTTGCCTGGGAGAATACTTTATGAGGAGGAACCCCCAGGGAATTGAATCAATACCAAAAATACATTACCGGTATCTGATCAAACTAAAAAGCTTCTGCACTGCCAAGAACACAGTAAGTAAAGCAAGTAGACAGTCCTCAGAATGGGAGAGGTTATTTGCAGGTTATGTTTCCAACAAAGGTCTAATAACCAGAATCCACAGAGAACTCAAACTTGTTAATAAGAAAAGGACAAGTGATCACATTTCATTGTGGGCAAAAGACTTGAACAAGCTTCTCTAAAGACGATAGGTGCATGGTCTACAGACACATGAAAAAATGCTCATCATCTTTAACCATTAGAGAAATGCAAACCAAAAACACCTTGAGATATCATCTAACTCCAGTAAGAGTATCCCACCTCACAAAATCCCAAAACTACAAATGTTGGCGTGGATGTGGAGAAAAGGGAACATTTCTACACTGCTGGTGGGAATGTAAGCTAGTACATTTCTTTTTGAAAGAAGTTTGGAGAACACTCAGGGATCTAAAAGTAGACCTGCCATTTGATCCTGCAATTCCTGTACGAGGTGTATATCCAAAAGACCAAAAATCACTCTGCAACAAGGATATTTACACCATATTGTTCATCGCAGCTCAATTCATAATTGCCAGGTCATGGAAGAAGCCCAAATGCCCATTAACCCATGAATGGATTAATAAATTGTGGTAGATGTATACCATGGAATATTATGCAACATTAAAAAAATGGAGACTTTACCTCTTTTATGTTTACATGAATGGAGCTGGAAAATATTCTTCTTAGTAAAGTATCTCAGGAATGGAAAAATAATATATCCAATGTACTCAGTACTTTTATGACTCCATACTGAATCACAGAGTCAAAGCATTCTATAATAGACATACTCTTATTTGACAATGTGAATGTTACTTTCTTTGCATTATTATTATTATTGCTTAATATTTTGATGTAGCTATTGTCTGATTCCTTTTCTGAATGTATTTATGATTGTTCATTCTTCACGAGGTTTTTGTTTCTAATCCTTATCTTAAACATTGTTATTGTTATTAAATTTTAAGTCTTTTTAATTTTGTGAAGGCAAAAAAATGGAAGCCTAATTAACACATGTACATGTAAAAATAAAAATGAAAAAAAATAAATTTGGTATGTGTAAACCATGGAATACTATGCAGCATTAAAAAAGATGGAGTGGGCACATTTCTTAAATTGATTGAAGCCATCTACAAACTGACAGCTAATACACTGAATGGAATAAAACAGAAAGCTTTTCCACTTAGAATGGGAACAAGACAAAGATGTCCTCTATTGCTGCTACTATTCAACATAGTGCTAGAAGTTCTATCCAATGCAATCAGGCAAGAGAAGGAAATAAAGAGCATCCAAATGGGGGTAAAGGAAGTCAAATTCTTGTTCTTTGCTGATGATAATGATCTTATATTTAGAGAATCCCAAAGAGTCAACCCCAAGACTTCTGGAAGTGATTAAGAAATACAGTAACATCTCAGAATATAAAATCAGTGTCCACAAATAAGTCATCTTTGTATATGCCAATAACAGCCAAGTTGAAACCAGTTCAAGTAATCAGAGACACAATTACCATTACAATTCCCTTTACAGCTTCAAAGAAAATTAAATATCTTGGAATATACCTAACAAAAGAGGTGAAGGATCTCTACAAAGAGAATTATGAAACTCCAAGAAAAGAAATAGCAGAAGACATTAACAAATGGAAGAGCATACCATGCTCCTGGCTGGGAAGAATCAACATTGTTAAAATGTCTATACTTCCCAGGGCGGCGCCTGTGGCTCAGTGAGTAGGGTGCCAGCCCCATATGCCGAGGGTGGCAGGTTCAAACCCAGCCCCTGCCAAACTGCAACAAAAAAATAGCCGGGCATTGTGGCGGGTGCCTGTAGTCCCAGCTGCTCGGGAGGCTGAGGCAGGAGAATTGCGTAAGCCCAATAGTTAGAGGTTGCTGTGAGCTGTGTGATGCCATGGCACTCTACCCGAGGGCGGTACAGTGAGACACTGTCTCTACCAAAAAAAAAAAAAAATGTCTATACTTCCCAAAGCAATCTACAGATTCAATGGAATCCTCATTAAAAGACCAATATCATACTTTCAAGATTTGGAAAAAATAGTTCTTTGTTTTGTATGGAACTCAAAGAAACCTTGTATACCCAAGGTAATTTTTTTTTTTTTTTTTTGTAGAGACAGAGTCTCACTGTACCGCCCTCGGGTAGAGTGCCGTGGCGTCACACGGCTCACAGCAACCTCTAACTCTTGGGCTTACGTGATTCTCTTGCCTCAGCCTCCCGAGCAGCTGGGACTACAGGAGCCCGCCACAACGCCCGGCTATTTTTTGGTTGCAGTTTGGCCGGGGCTGGGTTCGAACCTGCCACCCTCGGCATATGGGGCTGGCGCCCTACTCACTGAGCCACAGGCGCCGCCCTACCCAAGGTAATTTTTAATAAAGCCAGAGGCATCACTCTACCAGACTTTATCACTTCATCCTTATTTCATTGGCTAAAATTGAGTCACAAGGACACACTTTACTGCAAGGGAGTTTGGGAAATGTAGTACTTAAGTGCTCAGAAAGAAGAGGAAAGAATTTTAGTTAATAACTAGCAGTCTTTATCACTTGTATATTGTCAAATTTGTAGTCTTTGTATTTTCTTTAGTCATTCATTTATAGGTTGATTCTAAAAGATGAAAATCAATATATCCAGAGTTTATATGAACATAAGTGGATGGTCAGCATTTTGGTGCACAACAAAACCACTATGGGTAGTTTGAGTAGGAAGGAGCTATGGTTTGAATATTTGTGTGTCCCCTAAATTTGGATGTTGAAATCTAACCCCCAATGTGGTGAGGTTAGGATGAGGGCTTTGGGGAGATGATTTAGTCATGATAACAGAGTCTTCATTAGGGGGACTAGTCCCTTTATAAAAGAGGCAGCAGAGAGCTGCCTTATTTATTTATTTATTTTTTTGAGATAGAGTCTCACTTTGTCACCCTGGGTAGAGTGCCACGGTGTCACATCTCACAGCAACCTCAAACTCCTGGGCTCAAGTGATCTTCTTGCCTCAGCCTCCTGACAGCTGAGATTACTGGTACCTGCCACAATGTCTGTGTATTTTTTAGAAACAGGGTCTCACTGTTGCTCAGGGTGGTCTTGAACTCATGAGCTCAAAAAATACATCTGCCTGACCCTCCCAGAGTGCAAGGATTACAGAGTCACCACTCCAAGTCCCTAGGAGCTGCCTTATCCCCTTCCTGTATGAGGATACAGGGAGAAGACACTGTCTATGAACCAGGAAGTGGGCCCCCAGTAGATACTGAATCTACCTGTCTTGAACTCTCCAGCCTCCAGAACTGTGAGTAATAAATGTCTGTTGTCCAAACAGAGTAAACTACTCGGTCTGTAGCATCTTGTTACAGCAGCCCCAAAGGACTAAGACAAAAGGAATTTATTAAACATTTGTAAAAATAGTCAGGAGCACTGCAAAATTAGACTCTAGGTTGAGATCTCAGGAAGTACTTGAGAAATAGTCCCCAAGAAATTTGTGACTTTTCCATGGTCAGGAGCTGCCATTTTTCAGAAATACACTGGCCAATTCTGTGACCAGGATGTCTTGAAGAGGAAGCCACCACTGCTACTGGCTCTAGAATCATGCAGGGCTGCTCTGAACTGATCAGTAGAATGGATGCTTTAAGCCCTGCCTTAGAAATCTTGAGGCTTGTGGCTAGAGACTAAGGCTTCTGTTAATGCTGCCACAGAAAAGCCAGAACCTCCAGATCTGAGTGTGCCAGCAGGATACAGCACAAGCAATAGAGACTCCACCTCTGCCCATACCTCACTTCAGTCTTCAAAGCCTTGAGTGCATCTGGATGATAAAATGTAAATCACATCTAAAACCCTAACTGCAAGGGAATCTTGTAGTTCTTAGTTTTCTAGACCCTGCCATTCAGGAAAGCATGCTAGAATGAAAGTGGGATAGACATTGTCTGTTAATCCACCATATATATAGTATATATTAAACTCTAACCCTTTTATTAAACATATTCTTTCATCCATAATTGAAATGGTAAACAACATTGCTACAAAACCCCACCATTATCTTTTAAATATAACATAATCATCTCTTAGGGAAACCAAACACATTCATCATTGCCCTATAAACTGATGAGACACCCAAAGTCCCATTATTTATTACAACCATCACTTGATGATGAGCTTTCCCCTTCTAGTTTCATTATAATCCCATCTTAAATATTTCATAGCTCATGGACTAACCTAACCACCAAAACATGTTCTATGAAAAGAGACAAACAGAAAATTAACTTTAAAAAAATAACAAAGCAAGCAAGGAAGTATAGGTAGCAGTTAAGTCCTCATTTCTCTAACTGGTCATGAGGTTGTAGTAATAATCTGAGTATTTACCTAGTAGAGTGACCCAAAACTTTATTCCTGGGGGTTCTGAGCACACTATCCAAGTGTGCTCAACATAATCACACAATCACTGGATCACTATAATATTTCATTAATTTTTCCACTGATACGGCAATATTTGGAGATTTTCCAAAGGATCCCTTGGGTTCCTGATATACTTTCTTCTGGTTTCACACGAGATACTGATTTCCCTTTTGCCTCTGTCTGTTGATTTATTTAGTGGCATAAAAATACCAAAATGACTAGGAAATAGGCTCCTAGTCCTCTGTTAAATGGAATCATTTTTGATCACAGAGGGGACGAATTCCTTCCTTGGGCATTTAAGTCTCTGTGTCAGCTAAACCCAAGGAATGAAAAAAAAAATATTTGTAAGGGTCCATTAGGTTTAATAGTGATGGGCACCTCTCCTATTTCTATTCCTTAGTGTCTATATGCACATATTTTTTGCAAATCAAAACTACTTTGAGATATCATCTAACTCCAGCAAGATTAGCCCATATCACAAAATCCCAAGACCACAGATGTTGGTGTGGATGTGGAGAAAAGGGAACACTTCTACAGTGTTGGTGGGAATGCAAATTAATACATTCCTTTTGGAAAGATATTTGGATAACACTTAGAGATCTAAAAATAGACCTGCCATTCAATCCTATAATTCCTCTACTAGGTATATACCCAGAAGATCAAAAATCACATTGTAACAAAGATATTTGTACCAGAATGTTTATTGCAGCCCAATTCATAATTGCTAAGTCATGGAAAAAGCCCAAGTACCCATCGATCCACGAATGGATTAATAAATTGTGGTATATGTACACCATGGAATATTATGCAGTCTTAAAGAAAGATGGAGACTTTACCTCTTTCATGTTTCCATGGATGGACCTGGAACATATTCTTCTTAGTAAAGTATCTCAAGAATGGAAGAAAAAGTATCCAATGTACTCAGCCCTACTATGAAACTAATTTATGGCTTTCATATGAAAGCTATAACCCAGTTATAACCTAAGAATATGGGGAAGAGAGAGAAGGAGGGGAGGGGAGGGGGGGATGGGTGGAGGGAGGGTGATTGGTGGGCTCACACCTACGGTGCATCTTACAAGGGTACATGTGAAACTTAGTAAATGTAGAATATAAATGTCTTAACACAACAACTAAGAAAATGCCAGGAAGGTTATGTTAACCAGTGTGATGAAAATATGTCAAATGGTCTATAAAACCAGTGTATGGTGCCCCATGATTGCATTAATGTACACAGCTATGATTTAATAATAAATAAAAAAAAGATACACATATTTCTGCTTATGAGAGCAATAGCACCATAGTTTAGTTCTGAGCATATACAGGATCCTGCAAATGATACCTAAATCTCACAAGGTGATGACTCTAAGTACAAGCTGAATGAAACCTTCAATAGGTTTAATTACTCTGTTGCTCCAGCTGCTTTAGGGTGATGAGGTGCCTCATAAGATAAGCATATCATGTAGAAAAAACCCCACTATTATCCATTGCTTTAGAATTATTTTTCTGGACAAAAAGTGTTGAGAGAGATAGGGTAGGGTAGGTCAAGTATTCAGAAAGTCCACAGGTGATGGCAGAAGTGCAACAGAGAAGATAAATCCATATTCCAGGAAATGTCTGTCTTATCAAGTGCAAATTGCTTTCTCCTCCTTGATGGGAGATGTGTAACAAGTTGGGTAACTATCATACTGGGTGTTCAGTATTTGTCTCTGCTATCGAGTACTCAGCAATAGTAGAAGCCAAGATCAAGGCTAGTAAAGGGAAATCCAAGTTCTTGCATAACCTCCATCCCTGTTATTATGGGCACTTTGTTCATGAACCCCTTGATAGGTACTGGAGTGTCTGAATAAAGAGGCCCATGGATGCCCATGGAATAGTCAAGTCATCTTGACTATCTGATTATCAACTTCATTTATTAAGTGTGGGAAGCAAAAAGATGCCCATGTCTTAATCTTTGGAACCTATTAATATGTTAACTTACATGGCAAAAAAGACTTTGAAGGTGTGATTAAGTTAAGGATCTTGATATAGGGAGAGTATCCTGGATTATCTGAGTGTGCTAAACATAATCACAAGAAGGAGGCTGGAGAGTGAGAGAGAGGGAAGGAGATGTGATGGAGAAGCTGTGTGTGAGAAGCTGAGGTCAATTGCAGTTGCTGGCTCTGAAGATGGAAGAGGGCCATGAGCCAAGGAATGCAGACAGCCTCCAAAAGCTGAAAAAGGCAAGAATATGAATTTTCTCCTAGAGCTTCCAGGGAGCAAGGAAGCCCTGCTGGCACCTTGATTTTGTGCTCTGGATGACCCATTGAGACTTATAATCTCCAGAACTATTAAGATAATAAATTTGTGTTCTGGTAAGCTTTTAAGTTTGTGTCAATCAATTATAGCAGCAATAGGAAAGGAATATAGTAATACTTGTTTTATTTCTGACTTAAGCATAAATGTTTCCTGTGGTTCTCTATTTGGGCCATTTGCTTTCCCAGAATCTATGGAGATAACCATATTTGATTTATTTTCTCTTACTATGACAAGATATATTATTGGTTATCATGGTATTCCTAAAATAGTCCCATTTGATCACATTTTCAATTTTTAATGCTAAAATAAAAAAAATTATCTTTGAGGCATAAATAACACTCAATAAATTGAATCCACTTAAAGTGTATATCATTTTGTCAGTTGTATGTGGCCATAAAACTGTGACCATAATTACAAAAACTTTTTCATTAGCCCCCCCCAAATTCCTTATGCCCCAATTGCGGTACTTTCCCCCCTCCATTCCCAGTTTCAGGCAACCATTGATTCTATCCCTACACATGGTTGGACTTCCAAGAATTAATGTAAATATGGAGCAATACTATATTACTCCATGTATAAACATATACACCACACACATATATATTCTACCTTTATATATACTATACACTTAAATACATATTAACATTTGTTTCTGTCTTCTTTCACTGATTTTGAGATCCTTCCACGTTTTTGTGTTTATCAATAGTTTTTCCTGTTTTTTTTTTTTTTTGCTTAGTATTATTCTTCTGTATGGACATACCACCTTTTTGCTTATCCATTTACTTACATGGTGGATATATAAGTTGTTTCCAGTGTTTTGACTATTAAGACTAAAGCTGCTATGAACATTTATGTACATGTCTTACTGTGGACATATATATGTATTTATCTTAGGTAAATATCTAGGAGTGGGTTCACAGGACTATACAGTAAGTTTCTTTAACTTTTAAGGAAACTACCAGTTTTTTGAAGTGGTTATATCATTTTACATTTCCACCAGTAATGCATGAAGGTTCCAGTTTCTCTTCATCCTCGCCAACATTTGTTATTATCATTATTTTTAACTTTAAATATTCTAATGTATATGTATCATATGCTTTTGGGCTTTTCTGGCTATCTTACTACTATTTGTTTCTAATTTAGTTGGCCATAGTTACAGAAGAGTTCTATATGATTTCACTTCTTTTAAATTTGTGAGGCTTATTTTATTCTGAGAATATGGTCAATGTTGGTGAACACACAGTTTGTGTTTGAAATGAAATGTGCATTTTGTGGTTTATTTGGTACAGTGATCTGTAACTATTAGTTAGGTCAATGTTGTTAATACCATTATTCAGATATTTGAATAATATCTTTTATTTTTATAGATCTTACTGATTGTTTTGCCTAGTTGCCCTATCATTTGCTGAAAGAGGGATATTAAAATCTTCTGTTAAGATTGAGGAATTGTTTCTTGTTCTTTTTAATTCTGTCAATTTTTGCTTCATGTACTTTGAGGCCTTGTTAATAGGTATATACTTATTATGTCTTCTTGGCAAATTGATCCTTTTGCCATTATAAAATACCCCTATTCATTTTGGTAATATTCTATCTTGAAGTCTATTTTATCAGATATTCATATAACTACTCTAGTGTTCTTATGGTTTGCTTGGTATATTTTTTTCCATTCATTTAATTTCAACTTATTCCAATCTTGATATTTAAAGCATGTTAGTTCATGCTTTTTTATTAAAAAACATTTTGATAACCTCTCTCCAATTATATGTTGAGGCCATTAATATTTAATGTTATTAATGATACGTTTAGGCTTAGGCCTGCCATTTTATTATTTTTGGATGTTTATCTCTTCTAATAATTTTGTTTCTCTCTTTCCTTTCTTTCTTTTTTTTCTACCCCCTAGACTGCTTAAGTATTTTCTTAATTCATTTCATGTATCTACTGATTTTTTCTTTTCACCTATACATCTTTTTTCTTTGTCATTGTTCTAAGGATTACAATAAATCCTTCACTTTTCTCAGTCTGTTCAAGATTATATCGTACCACTTCACATAAAATATAGGAAACTTGCAACTGTATAGATCAATTTATAACCTAACATACATTTATGTTATAGTTGTTACACACATTGTTAATGCCATAAGAGAATTTTATGATTTCTCTTTATTCATATATATCTGAAAGAAATTAATAGAAAAAAGGATTTTTATATTTACTCAGACATTCAAAGTATTTAAGGGTTTCCATTTACTCCTAAAGATCTATGTTTCCCTCTGCTATCATCTCTGACAAACCAGAATTAACTTTTATATTTCCTGTAGTGCACGCTTTGACAACAAATTCAGTTACTTACGTTTTATCTGAAAACATATTTTGCTTTTACATTTGAAATATATTTTAGTGGATATAGAATTTTGGACTTATAGTTTTTTTTTTTTTAAATTTTAGCACTTTAATGATGTTGTTCTCCACTTTTCTGACCTCCAGGATATCTGATAAGAGGTCTGTGATTATTTAAATTATTATCCAAATGAAACTGTAATATTTCACTTCCTCTCTCTGCTTTCAAGATTTTGTTTTTCCTTGGGTTCAGCAGGTTGACCATGATATAACCAGGAGTGGTTTTATTCAAATATTTCCTGTTTGAGCCCTCAGTAACAGAGTGGAGCAAGCAGAAGAAAGGATTTATGACATTGAAGACAAAGCCTTTGAATGCTCCCAAACTCTCAAAGAGGAAGAGAAATGGAGAGAAAAAAATGGATCATTCTCTTAGAGAGCTCTGGGATAATTCAAAGAAGGCTAATATCTGCCTCATTGGAATCCCTGAAAGTGATGAAGTGGCCTCGCAAGGCACAGAGGCCCTTCTCCATGAAATTATGAAAGAGAATTTCCCAGACATGCCAAGAGATTCTGAAATTCAGATAGCAGACAGTTTCAGAACCCCAGCATGACTCAATCCCAATAAGACATCCCCCAGGCATGTCATAATTAACTTCACTAAAGTTAATATGAAGAAGAAAATTCTGAAAGCAGCCTGACGTGAGAAATCCATTACCTACAAAGGGAAGAATATTAGAATGACTGCAGATCTCTCTGCTGAAACTTTTCAAGCCAGAAGAGGGTGGTCATCGACATTTAATCTTCTAAAGCAAAATAACTTTCAACCCCGGATTCTGTATCTAGCTAAACTGAGTTTCATTTATGATGGAGAAATTAAATACTTTAATGACATTCATATATTGAAGAAATTTGCCATAACTAAACCAGCTCTTCAGGATATTCTCAGACCTATCCTCCATAATGACCAGCCCAATTCTCTACCACAAAAGTAAACTCACTCAGAAACTTTGGATCAAACTCCAATTTCCATAGTGGCGAAAGGATTAAAAATGTCCACTGCACTTTTGAAAAACTCGATACCCAAAATTTTACCAGACTTATCAGTATTCTCCATTAATGTGAACAGCTTAAACTGTCCTCTAAAGAGGCACAGGTTAGCTAACTGGATACAAAATCTCAGGCCAGATATTTGCTGCATACAAGAGTCACATCTTACCTTAAAAAATAAATATAGACTCAGGGTGAGAGGATGTTTGTCCATATTTCAGGCAAATGGTAATCAGAAAAAAGCAGGTGTTGCAATTCTATTTGCAGACACAATAGGCTTTAAAGCAACAAAAGTAAGGAAGGATAAGAATGGTCACTTCATATTTGTTAAGGGTAATACTCAATATGATGAGATTTCAATTATTAATATTTATGCACCCAACCAGAATGCATCTCAATTTATAAGAGAAACTCTAACAGACATGAGTAACTTGATTTCCTCCAGCTCCATAATAGTTGGAGATTTCAACACTCCTTTAGCAGTGTTGGATCGATCCTCCAATAAGAAGCTGAGCAAAGAAATTTTAGATTTAAACCTAACCACCCAACATTTGGATTTAGCAGACATCTACAGAACATTTCATCCCAAAAAAACTGAATACACATACTTCTCATCAGCCCATGGAACATACTCCAAAATCAATCACATCTTAGGTCACAAGTCTAACCTCAGTACATTTAAAGGAATAGAAATTATTCCTTGCATCTTCTTGGACCACCATGGAATAAAAGTTGAACTCGGTAACAACAGAAATCTGCATACTCATACAAAAACATGGAAGTTAAATAACCTTATGCTGAATGATAGCTGGATCAGAGATGAGATTAAGAAGGAAATTGCCAAATTTTTGGAACAAAACGACAATGAAGACATGAATTATAAGAACCTCTGGGATACTGCAAAGGCAGTCCTAAGAGGAAAATTTATAGCACTGCAAGCCTTCCTTAAGAGAATGGAAAGAGAGGAAGTTAACAGCTTAACAGGACATCTCAAGCAACTGGAAAAGGAAGAACATTCCAACCCCAAACCCAGTAGAAGAAAAGAAACAACCAAAATCAGAGCAGAATTAAATGAAATTGAAAACAAAAGAATTATACAAGAGATCAATAAATCAAAAAGTTGGTTTTTTCATGGAATACTATGCAGCCTTAAAGAAAGATGGAGACTTTACCTCTTTCATGTTTACATGGATGGAGCTGGAACATATTCTTCTTAGCAAAGTATCTCAGGAATGGAAGAAAAAGTATCCAATGTACTCAGCCTTACTATGAAGCTAAATTTTAGCTTTCACATGAAGACTATAACCCAACTATAGCACTATGGGGACTATGGGGAAAGGGCCAAGGAAGGGGAAGGGAGGGGGGAGGTTTTGGTGGAGGGAGGATAATGGGTGGGGCCACATCTATGGTGCATCTTAGAATGGGTACAAGCGATTGCACTAATGTATACAGCTATGATTTAACAATAAAAAAAAAAGAAACTGGCATGTGAGTAAAGCTGGATAAAAAAACTATGTGCACTGATGTATTCTGCTGTTCTGCAGAGGTATAGGAAAAGGTAAATTATAAAATAAAATTATGAAGCTGCTAAGTTTCACATATACCCTTGTAAATGTGTAATGTAAATGTTTTAGCACAATAACCAAGAAAATGCCAGAAAATGCCACAATGTTAACCATTGTGATGAAAATATGTCAAACAGTCTACAAAGCTAGTGTATGATGCCCCATGATCATATCTATGTACACAGCTATGATTTAATAAAAAAAACATTAAAAAAAAAGTTGGTTTTTTGAAAAGGTCAATAAAATAGATAAACCTTTGGCTAACCTAACCAGGAAAAAAAGAGTCAAATCTCTAATCTCATCAATCAGAAATGACAAAGACAAAATAACAACAGACTCCTCAGAAATTAAAAAAATCCTTAATGAATATTACAAGAAACTTTATTCTCAGAAATATGAAAATCTGAAGGAAATTGACCAATACTTGGAAGCACGTCCCATTCCAAGACTTAGCCAGAATCAAGTGGAAATGTTGAACAGGTCCATATCAAGTTCTGAAATAGCATCAACCATACAAAATCTCCCTAAAAAGAAAAGCCCAGGAGCAGATTGGCTTCACGTCAGAATTCTACCAAACCTTTGAAGAGGAATTAGTACCTGTACTACTCAACCTGTTCCAAAATGTAGAAAAAGAAGGAAGACTACCCAACACGTTCTATGAAGCAAACATCACCTGATCCCCAAACCAGGAAAAGACCCAACAAGAAAAGAAAATTATAGAGCAATATCAGTAATAAATATAGATGCAAAAATATTCAACAAGATCCTAACAAACAGAATACAGCAACACATCAAACAAATTATACATCCTGACCAAGTCAGTTTTATCCCAGGGTCTCAAGGCTAGTTCAATATACATAAATCTATAAGTATAATTCAGCACATAAACAAATTAAAAAACAAAGACCATATGATTCTCTCAATTGATGCAGAAAAAGCTTTTGATAATATCCAGCATCCCTTCATGATCAGAACATTTAAGAAAATTGGTATAGAAGGGACATTTCTTAAACTGATAGAGGCCATCTACAGCAAACCCACAGCCAATATCATATTGAATGGAGTTAAATCAAAATCATTTCCACTTAGATCAGGAACCAGACAAGGCTGCCCATTGTCTCCACTGCTCTTTAACATTGAAATGAAAGTTTTAGTCACCACAATTAGGGAAGAAAAGGTGATCAAGGGTATTCATATAGGGTCAGAAGAGATCAAATTTTCACTCTTCGCAGACGATATGATTGTATATCTGGAAAACACCAGGGATTCTACTACAAAACTCTTAGAAGTGATCAAGGAATACAGCAGCGTCTCAGGTTACAAAATCAACATTCATAAATCAGTAGCCTTTATATATACCAACAATAGTCAAGCTGAAAAACAGTTCAGGACTCTATTCCATTCACAGTAGTGCCAAAGAAGATGAAATATTTGGGAGTTTATCTAACAAAGGATGTGAAAGATCTTTATAAAGAGAACTATGAAACTCTAAGAAAAGAAATAGCTGAAAATGTTAACAAATGGAAAAACATACCATGCTCATGACTGGGAAGAATCAACATTGTTAAAATGTCCATACTACCCAAAGCAATATACAATTTTAATGCAATCCCCATTAAAGCTCCACTGTCATACTTTAAAGATCTTGAAAAAATAATACTTCATTTTATATGGAATCAGAAAAAACCTCAAATAGCCAAGACATTACTCAGAAATAAAAACAAAGCAGGAGGAATCACGCTACCAGACCTGAGACTATACTATAAATTGATAGTGATCAAAACAGCATGTTACTGGCACAAAAACAGAGAAGTAGATATCTGGAACAGAATAGAGAACCAAGAGATGAATCCAGCTGCTTATAGTTATGTGATCTTTGACAAGGCAATTAAAAACATTCAGTGGGGGAAAAGTTTCCTATTTAACAAATGGTGCTGGGTGAACTGGCTGGCAACCTGTAGAAGACTGAAACTGGACCCACACCTTTCACCATTAACTAAGATAGACTCTTACTGGATTAAAGATTTAAACTTAAGACACAAAACTATAAAAATACTAGAAGAGAGTGCAGGGAAAATCCTTGAAGAAATCAGTCTGGGAGAGTATTTTATGAGGAGGACCCCTGGGCAATTGAAGCAGCTTCAAAAATACACTACTGGGACCTGATCAAAGTAAAAAGCTTCTGCACAGCCAAGAACACAGTAAGTAAAGCAAGCAAACAGCCCTCAGAATGAGAGAAGATATTTGCAGGTTATGTCTCCGACAAAGGTTTAATAACCAGAATCCACAGAGAACGCAAATGTATAAGCAAGAAAAGAACAAGTGATCCCATTGCAGGCTGGGCAAGGGATTTGAAGAGAAACTTCTCTGAAGAAGACAGGCGTGCGGCCTACAGACATATGAAAAAATGCTCATCATCTTTAATCATCAGAGAAATGCAAATCAAAACTACTTTGAGATATCATCTAACTCCAGTAAGATTAGCCCATATCACAAAATCCCAAGACCAGAGATGTTGTCGTGGATGTGGAGAAAAGGGAACACTTCTACACTGCTGGTGGGAATGCAAATTAATACATTCCTTTTGGAAGGATGTTTGGAGAACACTTAGAGATCTAAAAATCGATCTGCCATTCAATCCTATAATTCCTCTACTAGGTATGTACCCAGAAAACCAAAAATCACATTATAACAAAGATATTTGTACCAGAATGTTTATTGCAGCCCAATTCATCATTGCTAAGTCATAGAAAAAGCCCAAGTGCCCATCAATCCACGAATGGATTAATAAATTGTGGTATATGTACACCATGGAATATTATGCAGCCTTAAAGAAAATGGAGACTTTACTTCTTTCACGTTTCCATGGATGGAGCTGGAACATATTCTTCTTAGTAAAGTATCTCAAGAATGGAAGAAAAAGTATCCAATATACTCAGCCCTACTATGAAACTAATTTATGGCTTTCACATGAAAGCTATAACCCAGTTATAACCTAAGAATAGGGGGAAGGGGGAAAGGGAGGGGAGGGAGGGGGGAGGTGGGCGAAGGGAGGGTGATTGTTGGGATTACACCTGCAGTGCATTTTATAAGGGTATATGTGAAACTTAGTAAATGTAGAATGTAAATGTCTTAACACAATAACTAAGAAAATGCCAGGAAGGCTATGTTAACCAGTATGATGAAAATGTGTCAAACGATCTATAAAAGCAGTGTATGGTGCCCCATGATCGCATTAATGTACACAGCTATGATTTAATAATAATTAAAAACCCCCCAAACCCCCCAAATATTTCCTGTTTGGTGTTTGCAGAAGTTCTTAAGTTTGCATATTCACATCTTTTACTGAATCTCAGGGATTTTAAGATGTATTTCCTTAAATAGGATTTCTCCTCTATTCTTTATCTCCTTCATATTAACCTGGATGGAAGTGGAATAATAAGCTTTTTGATCGGAGGTTTTGCTATCCCACTACCACCATGATAGTTGCTGCTACTCCTGTAGTAAAGCCATAAAATAGGGAACTCACCCCTCTACCACTGCCTGCTGCCATTTATCACTCTTAGAACCTCCAGATAGTTTTTGTTGTCGATTTTTTACTTTCAAAACTTATTCCCAGGGTTTGTAGCTGTGAAAGGACCTATTTTTTAGGTGCTTTACTCTTAATACTAAAGGCAGAAATGATGATGTTTTATTTTTTAATGTAATTATGATTTTGCTAATTTTTTACTGCAGATTTTGGCATGTATATACATAAGTGAGATTGATATATGCCGCACCCACGGCACCACAGCCGTAGTGAGGCGGCGCTGTCCACGTTTTAGAACGCTGGTAAGGAGGCTTGTGCTCCACGGAGTTTCGCCCCCAGCGACCCCTGCACAAACGGCATCAGAAACGGTGCTTTATGTGCCAAGTCACCCGCAGGAGCTTGAACGACCGTGGCAGCCTTTAAAATTTATTACTTTGTTTTTCTTTAGCATAGGTCTGTGTGCTCTGACACTAATCACAATGTACTTTCTCAAGGCTGAACCCACCGCACTACAGGATAAGATAAGGCACAAGCCTGCTAGACTCAGTGCCGCCTATAAGTCAGGCACTAAAACATTTTAAGTAATAAATACCATCACAGTAAATACCAATGATTTAGGAGTAAAACAATTTCACAACCATGAGTGGTACTGTTTATTTTAGGTATGCTTTTAACTGCTATCAATTACGAACAGAGACAGAGTAATTACATTGTTAAAAATATCTAAAACAATCAGAGCTTACCTAAACACAAAACTGCAACCGTAAGGAAAAAATTTGTAACTTTCCCAGTAATTCAGAATGACCCTTGTGTAACCCATGACGCCCCTGCCTGTGAGCAGAAGTGTATAAGTACTTGCATAAGTTTCACAATGAATTTGCAGCTGCATACTTCACCCGTGGTGTGCCAGACTGTCATTCCTGCGCCGACCTCTCAACTTTCCTCATTCCTTCTCCCTGCTTTCCCTCGGACTGGAGCCCACCGACTGGGTGGTCCGCGGCAGATATATGTACATAGAATTTTCTTTTTATGTATATGTAGTTTTTCTTAGGTTTGATATAAAAATTATATATACTTCATAAAAAGAATTTGAAGGTTTTCTTCTTTTTTCAAAGCTCTGTAATAGTTTGAATAGTATTATAATCATTTACCCTTTAAAACTGGAATATAATATCTCTGTAATTCCATCTATCCTAGTCTATTTCAGAATAGAAATAGATGTTTTATGGGGGGAAAACTATATTACTACTTTATTTCTTTTTGGAAATCTGATTCTATTATGATAAAAGAAAAAGCTTTGTATTTCTTGAGTCCACATTTATAGAGACATATGTTTGTGGCTCAGAATATAGTCTATCTTGGTGAATTTTCTGTTTACAATTTGTTCCATTAGTGAGATAAATAAAAACCACGTTCCACCTTATGAAATACAGCTCATTTTGATAACATTCCAGCCAGTGTTGCATAACTAAAATATACCATGGATAAATGTGACAAATTCATACTGAGGGATGGACATGCTATAAAATAACTGTTTATAATCTCCAAAAGTGAAGATCGTGAAATCCAAGGAAAGATGGAAATTGTTACTGACTGAAAGAGACACCATGAGTTTCTGGACTATACTATTTTACAGTAAAAAACATTATTGAGATAATTAACTTGAATGTGATCTGAAGATGGCATGATAGTATAATATAATATAGTAGCATTAATTTACATTGCTACTAATTGCAATGTAAATTAATTGCATTAGGTTACATTGAAGAATATCCTCGTTATAGGCAATATATACATACAATAATGTTCATGGTCAAGAGGTATTTTGTTGGAAATTGCCTTTCAAATAATTTAGAGAAAAAGAAAGATTTGGGAGTTGGGTATGGTGATTCATTCCTGTAGTCCCAGCTCTTTAGGAGGCCTAGGTGGGAGGATTGCTTGAGGCCAGGTGTTTGAGACTAGCCTGAGCAATATAAACTACAGTTTATATTGATACTCTGTCTCTATGAAAAATAGAAAACATTAGCTGGGTATGGTGTGTGTGCCTGTAGTCCCAGCTTCTCAGGAAGCTGAAGCAGTAGGATCTCTTGAGCCTAGCAGTTTAAGGTTGCAGTGAGCTATGATCATGCTACTGCATTCCATTTTGGCAACAGACTAAGACCCTATCTTAAGAAAAAAATTTTTTTTCTCCACTTTCAATTTCCTTGAAAACTTGAGATTATTTCCAAAGTAAAAAAATACTATGTACATAAAGAAACAGGAAACTATAACCTATAGTCAAGACAAAAAATGTCAATCAATATAAACAAATCCACAGACAACCTAGGAATTGAAATGAACAAGCATAGATTTTAAAATAACTTTTGATAATTCCTCTTCCCATCAATTTTACAAAATTATCAAAGTAATTCACAAATGTAGATTTTCCGATCTTGGATAGATTTTGGATAGATTTTGTTCCCTATCCAAGTAACTCACAAATGTAGAAAGCTCAGTGAACTTCAATATAAATCCAGATACTTGATAGTCAAACTTCTAAAAACTAAAATTAGAAAAAAGTTCTTAAAGTAGCCAAATACAGATGCACATTATATGAGAACAATGATAAGAATTACAGGTGACTTCTCATCATAGTAATTGAGAGGCAGAAGACCATGGAATAATGTGTTGAAATGGAAAATTGGTGATAGAAATATATTTATAAATCTTGGATTAAATATCCAGTGAAAATGGCTTTCAGAAATAAAGGCAAATAAAGGTATATTCAGTTAATAAAAGCAGAGAGAATTTTTTTTTTTTTATTGTTGGGGATTCATTGAGGGTATGATAAACCAGGTTACACTGATTGCAATTGTTAGGTAAAGTCCCTCTTGCAATCATGTCTTGCCCCCATAAAGTGTGACATGCACCAAGGCCCCACCCACCTCCCTCCTTCCCTCTTTCTGTCCCCCCCATAACCACAATTGCCATTAATTGTCCTCATATCAAAATTGAGTACATAGGATTCATGCTTCTCCATTCTTGTGATGCTTTACTAAGAACAATGTCCTCCACGTCCATCCAGGTTAATACGAAGGATGTAAAGTCTCCATTTTTTTAATGGCTGAATAGTATTCCATGGTATACATATACCACAGCTTGTTAATCCATTCCTGGGTTGGTGGGCATTTAGGCTGTTTCCACATTTTGGCGATTGTAAATTGAGCTGCAATAAACAGTCTAGTACAAGTGTCCTTATGATAAAAGGATTTCTTTCCTTCTGGGTAGATGCCCAGTAATGGGATTGCAGGATCGAATGGGAGGTCTAGGTTGAGTGCTTTGAGGTTTCTCCATACTTCCTTCCAGAAAGGTTGTACTAGTTTGCAGTCCCACCAGCAGTGTAAAAGTGTTCCCTTCTCTCCACATCCACGCCAGCATCTGCAGTTTTGAGATTTTGTGATGTGGGCCATTCTCACTGGGGTTAGATGATATCTCAGGGTTGTTTTGATTTGCATTTCTCTAATATATAGAGATGATGAACATTTTTTCATGTGTTTGTTAGCCATTCGTCTGTCGTCTTTAGAGAAAGTTCTATTCATGTCTCTTGCCCATTGATATAAGGGATTGTTGGCTTATTTCATGTGGATTAATTTGAGTTCTCTATAGATCTTAGTTATCAAGCTTTTGTCTGATTGAAAATATGCAAATATCCTTTCCCATTGTGTAGGTTGTCTCTTTGCTTTGGTTATTGTCTCCTTAGCTGTACAGAAGCTTTTCAGTTTAATGAAGTCCCATTTGTTTATTTTTGTTGTTGTTGCAATTGCCATGGCAGTCTTCTTCATGAAGTCTTTCCCCAGGCCAATATCTTCCAGTGTTTTTCCTATGCTTTCTTGGAGGATTTTTATTGTTTCATGCCTAAAGTTTAAGTCCTTTATCCATCTTGAATCAATTTTTGTGAGTGGGGAAAGGTGTGGGTCCAGTTTCAGTCTTTTACATGTAGACATCCAGTTCTCCCAACACCATTTATTGAATAGGGAGTCTTTCCCCCAAGGTATGTTCTTGTTTGGTTTATCAAAGATTAGGTGGTTGTAAAATGTTAGTTTCATTTCTTGGTTTTCAATTTGATTCCAAGTGTCTGTGTCTCTGTTTTTGTGCCAGTACCATGCTGTCTTGAGCACTATGGCTTTGTAGTACAGACTAAAATCTGGTATGCTGATGCCCCCAGCTTTACTTTGTTATAGAGAACTGCCTTAGCTATACAGGGTTTTTTCCAGTTCCATACAAAATGCAGAATCATTTTTTCCAAATCTTGAAAGTACGATGCTGGTATTTTGATAGGAATGGCATTGAATAGGTAGATTGCTTTGGGAAGTATAGACACTTTAATAATGTTGATTCTTCTCATCCATGAGCATGGTATGTTCTTCCATTTGTTAATATCCTCTGCTATTTCCTTTCTGAGGATTTCATAGTTTTCTTTATAGAGGTCCTTCACCTCCTTCATTAGGTATACTCCTAGGTATTTCATTTTCTTTGAAACTATGGTGAAGGGAGTTGTGTCCTTAATTAGCTTCTCATCTTGACTGTTATTGGTGTACACAAAGGCTACTGACTTGTGGACATTGATTTTATATCCTGAAACCTTACTGTATTTTTTGATGACTTCTAGGAGTCTTGTGGTTGAGTCTTTGGGGTTCTCTAAATATAAGATCATGTCGTCAGCAAAGAGGGAGAGTTTGATTTGGATTCCCTTTATTTCCTTGTCTTGCGTAATTGTATTGGCTAGAACTTCCAGCACTATGTTGAACAGTAAAGGTGACAGAGGACAACCTTGTCTGGTTCCAGTTCTAAGAGGAAAAGCTTTCAGTTTTACTCCATTCAGTAAAATATTGGCTGTGGGTTTGTCATAGATAGCTTCAATCAGTTTTAGAAATGTGCCACTTATGCCTATACTCTTCAGTGTTCTAATTAGAAAAGGATGCTGGATTTTATCAAATGCTTTTTCTGCATCTATTGAGAGGATCATGTGATCTTTATTTTTGCCTCTGTTAATATGGTGGATAACGTTTATAGACTCGCGTATGTTAAACCAGCCTTGCATCCCTAGGATGAAGCCTACTTGATCATGATGAATGACTTTTTTGATGATAAGCTGTAATCTATTGGCTAGGATTTTGTTGAGAATTTTTGCGTCTATATTCATGAGTGAGATTGGTCTGAAATTCTCCTTTTTGTTTGGGTCTTTTCCTGGTTTTGGTATCAGGGTGCTGTTTGCTTCATAGAATGTGTTGGGGAAGATTCCTTCTTCCTCAATTTTTTGGAATAATTTCTGCAGTACAGGAATAAGCTCTTCCTTGAAGGTTTGATAGAATTCTGGAGTGAAGCCATCTGGACCAGGGCATTTTTTGGTTGGAAGCTTTTTTATTGTTTCTTTGATCTCAGTGCTTGAAATTGGTCTGTTCAGGAGCTCTATTTCTTCCTGGCTGAGTCTAGGGAGAGGGTGTGATTCCAAATATTGATCCATTTCTTTCACATTGTCAAATTTCTGGGCATAGAGTTTCTGGTAGTATTCAGAGATGATCTGTTGTATCTCTGTGGGATCAGTTGTTATTTCCCCTTTATCATTTCTGATTGAGGTTAGTAGAGATTTTACTTTTCTATTCCTCGTTAGTCTGGCCAATGGTTTATATATTTTATTTATTTTTTCAAAAAACCAACTCCTTGTTTCATTAATTTTCTGAATGATTCTTTTGTTTTCAATTTCATTGATCTCTGATTTGATTTTGGATATTTCTTTTCTTCTACTGAGTTTAGGCTTAGATTGTTCTTCTTTTTCCAATTCCATAAGCTCTCTTGTGAGATTGTTGATGTGCTCTCTTTCTGTTTTTCGAATGTAGGCATCTAAAGCGATGAATTTTCCTCTCAAAACTGCTTTTGTAGTATCCCACAGGTTTTGGTAGCTTGTGTCTTCATTGTTGTTATGGTCAAGGAAGTTAATGATTTCCTGTTTTATTTCTTCCTTCACCCATCTGTTATTCAACAGAAGATTGTTTAATTTCCATGCCTTTGTGTGGGGTCGAGCATTTTTGTTAGAGTTGAGTTCCACCTTTAGTGCCTTATGATCTGAGAAGATACAAGGTAACATTTCAATTCTTTTGATTCTGTTGATATTTGTTTTGTGTCCCAGGATATGATCAATTTTGGAGAATGTTGCATGGGGTGATGAGAAGAATGTATATTCTTTATCTTTGGGATGGAGTGTTCTATATGCCTCTATCAAGCACAATTGTTCTAGGGTCTCATTTAAGTCTCTTATATCCTTGTTTAATTTCTGTTTAGTGGATCTGTCCAGCTCTGTAAGAGGAGTATTAAGGTCCCCTGTTATTATGGTATTATCAGATATCATATTGCTCAGACTGAGTAAGCTCTGTTTCAAGAATCTGGGAGCATTTAAATTGGGTGCATAGATATTTAGAATTGAAATGTCTTCTTGTTGTATTTTTCCCTTGACCAATATAAAGTGACCATCTTTGTCTTTTTTGACTTTAGTTGCTTTAAATCCACATGTATCTGAAAATAAGATTGCAACTCCTCTTTTCTTCTGAATTCCATTTGCCTGAAAAATTGTCTTCCAACCCTTGACTCGGAGCTTTAATTTGTCTTTTGAAGCCAGGTGTGTTTCTTGCAGACAGCAAATGGATGGCTTGTGTTTTTTAATCCAGTCAGCCAATCTATGTCTCTTCAGTGGGGAATTCAAGCCATTAACATTTATTGAGATAATTGATAAGTGTGGTAGTATTCTATTCGTCTTATTTTGTGAGAGTCCATTGCTTAGTTTTATCTTTTGCATCTGTGTGGAGGTTTGGTTCTGTCCTTTAATTTCTGAGTTCTTACTTTGCTGCTGATCCATTGTGGTGGTCAGTGTGCAGAACAGGTTGAAGTATTTCCTGTAGAGCTGGTCTTGTTGTGGTGAATTTCCTCAATGTTTGTATATCCGTAAATGATTTGATTTCTCCGTCAATTTTGAAGCTTAGCTTAGCAGGGTACAGAATTCTGGGCTGAAAATTGTTCTGTTTAAGTAGATTAAAGGTAGATGACCATTGTCTTCTTGCTTGGAAAGTTTCATTAGAGAAGACTGCGGTCAATCTGATGGATTTGCCCCTGTAGGTCAACTGGCGCTTACTCCTGGCAGCTTGCAGAATCTTTTCTTTTGTCTTGACTTTGGACAGGTTCATCAGAATCTGTCTTGGAGAAGCTCGGTTAGAGTTGAGGCGACCTGGGGTCCGATATCCCTCTGAAAGCAGTGTGTCAGAATCTTTGGTGATATTTGGGAAATTTTCTTTTATAATATTCTCTAGTATGGCTTCCATTCCTCTGGGGCATTTTTCTTCCCCTTCTGGAATTCCTATAACTCGTATGTTGGAACGCTTCATAAAGTCCCATAATTCTGACAGTGAACGTTCTGCTTTCTCTCTCTTCTTTTCTGCCTCTTTTACTATCTGAGTTATCTCAAAAACTTTGTCTTCTACCTCTGAAATTCTTTCTTCTGCATGGTCTAACCTGTTGCTGATAACTTTCCATTGCATCTTTAAGTTCCCTAATTGACTGTTTCATTTCCTTCAGCTCTGCTATATCCTTTTTATATTCTTCGTATCGTTCATCTCTGATTTGATTCTGTTTTTGAATGTCCTTTTGGTTATTTTCCACTTTATTAGCAGTTTCCTTCATTGTTTCCATCATTTCTTTCATTGTTTTCAACATGTGTATTCTAAATTCCCTTTCTGTCATTCCTAACATTTCTGTATAGGTGGAATCCTCTGCAGTAGCTACCTCATGGTCCCTTGGTGGGGTTGTTCTGGACTGGTTCTTCATCATGCCTGGAGTTTTCTGCTGATTCTTCCTCATGGGTGATTTCTTTTATCTGTTTCCTTGCCCTAATTTTCCTTTCACTTCCTTTTGCTCTTTAAGTTCTCGTGCCTATGGAAGTTGTGGGCGGGTTTATACGGATTGAACACACGTGACCACTTGCCAGTTTTCCACTGTTTTAGTACTCCTCTTGGGGTCCAGAAGTCTCTCGCTGACTCCCTGTATCCTCTCAGGGGTGATCATAGGCAGATCCCACCAGCCAGAGATGCCTGGAGTCCTATATCCCCAGACTCACGGTGCCCAGATGCAAGGAAGCTGTTACTCGGCTGCCATCTTGGTCCGCATATGGATGGGTTTTAAAGCTGCCTTCCTGCGAGTTATTTTCTAAAAGAAGTATGTAGAAACAGAGATCTGTGATTCTCCACCCCATGCTAACATTGCTGCCTTTCAGCAGAGAGAATTTTTCTTTTTTTTTTTTTTTTTTATTGTTGGGGATTCATTGAGGGTACAATAAGCCAGGTTACACTGATTGCAACTGTTAGGTAAAGTCCCTCTTGCAATCATGTCTTGCCCCCATAAAGTGTGACACACACCAAGGCCCCACCCACCTCCCTCCTTCCCTCTTTCTGTTCCCCCCCCATAACCATAATTGTCATTAATTGTCCTCATATCAAAATTGAGTACATAGGATTCATGCTTCTCCATTCTTGTGATGCTTTACTAAGAATAATATCTTCCACGTCCATCCAGGTTAATACGAAGGATGTAAAGTCTCCATTTTTTTAAATGGCTGAATAGTATTCCATGGTATACATATACCACAGCTTGTTAATCCATTCCTGGGTTGGTGGGCATTTAGGCTGTTTCCACATTTTGGCGACTGTAAATTGAGCTGCAATAAACAGTCTAGTAAAAGTGTCCTTATGATAAAAGGATTTCTTTCCTTCTGGGTAGATGCCCAGTAATGGGATTGCAGGATCAAATGGGAGGTCTAGCTTGAGTGCTTTGAGGATTCTCCATACTTCCTTCCAGAAAGGTTGTACTAGTTTGCAGTCCCACCAGCAGTGTAAAAGTGTTCCCTTCTCTCCACATCCACGCCAGCATCTGCAGTTTTGAGATTTTGTGATGTGGGCCATTCTCACTGGGGTTAGATGATATCTCAGGGTTGTTTTGATTTGCATTTCTCTAATATATAGAGATGATGAACATTTTTTCATGTGTTTGTTAGCCATTCGTCTGTCGTCTTTAGAGAAAGTTCTATTCATGTCTCTTGCCCATTGATATAAGGGATTGTTGGCTTTTTTCATGTGGATGAATTTGAGTTCTCTATAGATCCTAGTTATCAAGCTTTTGTCTGATTGAAAATATGCAAATATCCTTTCCCATTGTGTAGGTTGTCTCTTTGCTTTGGTTATTGTCTCCTTAGCTGTACAGAAGCTTTTCAGTTTAATGAAGTCCCATTTGTTTATTTTTGTTGTTGTTGCAATTGCCATGGCAGTCTTCTTCATGAAGTCTTTCCCCAGGCCAATATCTTCCAGTGTTTTTCCTATGCTTTCTTGGAGGGTTTTTACTGTTTCATGCCTTAAGTTTAAGTCCTTTATCCATCTTGAATCAATTTTTGTGAGTGGGGAAAGGTGTGGGTCCAGTTTCAGTCTTTTACATGTAGACATCCAGTTCTCCCAACACCATTTATTGAATAGGGAGTCTTTCCCCCAAGGTATGTTCTTGTTTGGTTTATCAAAGATTAGGTGGTTGTAAGATGTTAGTTTCATTTCTTGGTTTTCCATTCGATTCCAAGTGTCTATGTCTCTGTTTTTGTGCCAGTACCATGCTGTCTTGAGCACTATGGCTTTGTAGTACAGACTAAAATCTGGTATGCTGATGCCCCCAGCTTTATTTTTATTACAGAGAACTGCCTTAGCTATACGGGGTTTTTTCCAGTTCCATACAAAACGCAGAATCATTTTTTCCAAATCTTGAAAGTGTGATGTTGGTATTTTGATAGGAATGGCATTGAATAGGTAGATTGCTTTGGGAAGTATGGACATTTTAACAATGTTGATTCTTCCCATCCATGAGCATGGTATGTTCTTCCATTTGTTAATATCCTCTGCTATTTCCTTTCTGAGGATTTCATAGTTTTCTTTATACAGGTCCTTCACCTCCTTCGTTAGGTGTATTCCTAGGTATTTGATTTTCTTTGAGACTATGGTGAAGGGAGTTGTGTCCTTAATTAGCTTCTCATCTTGACTGTTATTGGTGTACACAAAGGCTACTGACTTGTGGACATTGATTTTATATCCTGAAACATTACTGTATTTTTTGATGACTTCTAGGAGTCTTGTGGTTGAGTCTTTGGGGTTCTCTAAGTATAAGATCATGTCGTCAGCAAAGAGGGAGAGTTTGACCTCCTCTGCTCCCATTTGGATTCCCTTTATTTCCTTGTCTTGCCTAATTGTATTGGCTAGAACTTCCAGCACTATGTTGAATAGTAAAGGTGACAGAGGACAACCTTGTCTGGTTCCAGTTCTAAGAGGAAAAGCTTTGAGTTTTACTCCATTCAGTAAAATATTGGCTGCGGGTTTGTCATAGATAGCTTCAATCAGTTTTAGAAATGTGCCACCTATGCCTATACTCTTCAGAGTTCTATTTAGAAAAGGATGCTGGATTTTATCAAATGCTTTTTCTGCATCTATTGAGAGGATCATGTGATCTTTATTTTTGCCTCTGTTAATATGGTGGATAACGTTTATAGACTTGCGTATGTTAAACCAGCCTTGCATCCCTGGGATGAAGCCTACTTGATCATGATGAATGACTTTTTTGATGATAAGCTGTACCTATTGGCTAGGATTTTGTTGAGAATTTTTGCATCTATGTTCATGAGTGAGATTGGTCTGAAATTCTCCTTTTTGTTTGGGTCTTTTCCTGGTTTTGGTATCAGGGTGATGTTTGCGTCATAGAATGTGTTGGGGAAGATTCCTTCTTCCTCAATTTTCTGGAATAATTTCTGCAGTACAGGAATAAGCTCTTCCTTAAAGGTTTGATAGAATTCTGGAGTGAAGCCATCTGGACCAGGGCATTTTTTGGTTGGAAGCTTTTTTATTGTTTCTTTGATCTCAGTGCTTGAAATTGGTCTGTTCAGGAGCTTTATTTCTTCCTGGCCGAGTCTAGGGAGAGGGTGTGATTCCAAATATTGATCCATTTCTTTCACATTGTCAAATTTCTGGGCATAGAGTTTCTGGTAGTATTCAGAGATGATCTGTTGTATCTCTGTGGGATCAGTTGTTATTTCCCCTTTATCATTTCTGATTGAGGTTACTAGAGATTTTACTTTTCTATTCCTCGTTAGTCTGGCCAATGGTTTATCTATTTTATTTATTTTTTCAAAAAACCAACTCCTTGTTTCATTAATTTTCTGAATGATTCTTTTGTTTTCAATTTCATTGATCTCTGATTTGATTTTGGATATTTCTTTTCTTCTACTGAGTTTAGGCTTAGATTGTTCTTCTTTTTCCAATTCCATAAGATCTCTTGTGAGATTGTTGATGTGCTCTCTTTCAGTTTTTCGAATGTAGGCATCTAAAGCGATGAATTTTCCTCTCAAAACTGCTTTTGCAGTATCCCACAGGTTTTGGTAGCTTGTGTCTTCATTGTTGTTATGCTCAAGGAAGTTAATGATTTCCCGTTTTATTTCTTCCTGCACCTATCTGTTATTCAACAGAAGATTGTTTAGTTTCCATGCCTTTGTGTGGGGTCGAGCATTTTTGTTAGAGTTGAGTTCCACCTTTAGTGCCTTATGGTCTGAGAAGATACAAGGTAAAATTTCAATTCTTTTGATTCTGTTGATATTTGTTTTGTGTCCCAGGATATGATCGATTTTGGAGAATGTTCCATGGGGTGATGAGAAGAATGTATATTCTTTATCTTTGGGGTGGAGTGTTCTATATGCGTCTATCAAGCACAGTTGTTCTAGAGTCTCATTTAAGTCTCTTATATCCTTGTTTAATTTCTGTTTAGAGGATCTGTCCAGCTCTGTAAGAGGAGTGTTAAAGTCCCCTGTTATGATGGTATTATCAGATATCATATTGCTCAGACTGAGTAAGGTCTGCTTCAAGAATCTGGGAGCATTTAAATTGGGTGCATAAATATTTAGAATTGAAATGTCTTCTTGTTGTATTTTTCCCTTGACCAATATAAAGTGACCATCTTTGTCTTTTTTGACTTTAGTTGCTTTAAATCCACATGTGTCTGAAAATAAGATTGCAACTCCTCTTTTCTTCTGAATTCCATTTGCCTGAAAAATTGTCTTCCAACCCTTGACTCGGAGGTTTAATTTGTCTTTTGAAGCCAGGTGTGTTTCTTGCAGACAGCAAATGGATGGCTTGTGTTTTTTGATCCAGTCAACCAATCTATGTCTCTTCAGTGGGGAATTCAAGCCATTAACATTTATTGAGATAATTGACAAGTGTGGTAGTATTCTATTCGTCTTATTTTGTGAGAGTCCATTGCTTAGTTTTATCTTTTGCATCAGTGTGGAGGTTAGGTTCTGTCCTTTAATTTCTGAGTTCTTACTTTGCTGCTGATCCATTGTGGTGGTCAGTGTGCAGAACAGGTTGAAGTATTTCCTGTAGAGCTGGTCTTGTTGTGGTGAATTTCCTCAATGTTTGTATATCCGTAAATGATTTGATTTCTCCGTCAATTTTGAAGCTTAGCTTAGCAGGGTACAGAATTCTGGGCTGAAAATTGTTCTGTTTAAGTAGATTAAAGGTAGATGACCATTGTCTTCTTGCTTGGAAAGTTTCATTAGAGAAGACTGCGGTCAATCTGATGGATTTGCCCCTGTAGGTCAACTGGCGCTTACTCCTGGCAGCTTGCAGAATCTTTTCTTTTGTCTTGACTTTGGACAGGTTCATCAGAATCTGTCTTGGAGAAGCTCGGTTAGAGTTGAGGCGACCTGGGGTCCGATATCCCTCTGAAAGCAGTGTGTCAGAATCTTTGGTGATATTTGGGAAATTTTCTTTTATAATATTCTCTAGTATGGCTTCCATTCCTCTGGGGCATTCTTCTTCCCCTTCTGGAATTCCTATAACTCGTATGTTGGAACGCTTCATAAAGTCCCATAATTCTGACAGTGAACGTTCTGCTTTCTCTCTCTTCTTTTCTGCCTCTTTTACTATCTGAGTTATCTCAAAAACTTTGTCTTCTACCTCTGAAATTCTTTCTTCTGCATGGTCTAACCTGTTGCTGATACTTTCCATTGCATCTTTAAGTTCCCTGATTGACTGTTTCATTTCCTTCAGCTCTGCTATATCCTTTTTATATTCTTCATATCGTTCATCTCTTATTTGATTCTGTTTTTGAATTTCCTTTTGGTTATTTTCCACTTTATTAACAGTTTCCTTCATTGTTTCCATCATTTCCTTCATTGTTTTCAACATGTGTATTCTAAATTCCCTTTCTGTCATTCCTAACATTTCTGTATAGGTGGAATCCTCTGCAGTAGCTACCTCATGGTCCCTTGGCGGGGTAGTTCTGGACTGATTCTTCATGTTGCCTGGAGTTTTCTGCTGATTCTTCCTCATGGGTGATTTCTTTTTTCTGTTTACTTGCCCTAATTTTCCTTTCAATTCCTCTTGCTCTTTAAGTTTTTGTGCCTGTGGACTAAGGGTTACAGGACCAGAAGGGTGAGAAGGTTTAAGAGCAAAAAAGCGATGAAAGAAATGAGGACCGAGTGATAAGAAAAAAAAAAAAATAAAAAAAAGAAAAATAGAGAAAGGAGAGTGGTTGGGTGAAAGGAATATTGACAAAAAGAAGAGAGGCACAGAAAGAGGGGACAGAGCAATATAGGTGTACAGTAGGGTACTTTGATACAACCTTAAAAAAAAAAACACCTTCTGGGGGTGCCAAGTGGGGTGGTTCCCTTGAGGTCAGCAGCTCTTTGCTAACCTGATCAGACACAGTACCCCACCTCCACCAAGTAGAGAGGAAAGACAAAAATGCTATAAATCAAACCAAAACAAGCAAACAGAAAACCTTACGGGATAAAATTGGCTGGAAAAACCAAATAATAGTGGTAGAAACACTAACAAAAGTGAAGTTCTGATTATTGAAATAGGCAGCAATGGGAAATTATAATTAAACTAGAAAAATTGAGAAAGAAAAAGGATCTGTATGGAAAAGGTTGAACTTAAAAAACAAAACAACAATCTAGAACGTCAAAATAAACAAAAAAAACAACCAAACAAAAAAAAAAGCCCAAACAAACAAACAAAAAAAAACACACACGCAACCAAAAACAAAGCAGTATGTATATGGAATTGAATATTGTCTGGGCAACACGTGGTCTTCTGTGGTATGAGATGTTAATCACAGTTCTGATACGACTGGAGGCTGCTAGTTTCTCGAACCCCAGCAGGTAGACACCCTAAATCTCTCTTTAGCCCACTTAAAAGGCACTTTGAACTTGTTCACTTACTGAGCAGAAGCTTTCTCAGGGAAGTGCTTGTTGCTGGAATCACTGCTGAAGTGGCTATCCACTTACCCTGTGTGTCAAAACTGGTCTCCCTCTGCCCCCGAGGGTTAGGGCTGCAAGGCGGCTCAGACCCCGCCCTTAGGCTACTTGGTCGCTGGGTTACCAGCTCCCACCCAATTCCAGCTCTGCGACCCTGAGGGCGGAGCTTGCCAGGGCAGATCGCTCACAATGTCTGCCTGTGACCCAGAGCCAAACTCTATTAGCTCCGTCTGGCTCAGCGGCTCAGACTGGGGCCCTAGACAAAGGCCAAAGTTCTCCGCACTCCCGCTCAGGCTCTCCCCAAGGCAGTTCAGCTGAGTGCCAAGTCCAAAGACACCAAAACAGTTCACAGGTAAGGCCTTTCTGGTTTGCAGTCTCGCTGCTACTGAACTTACAGTTGTGGGCGGGTTTAGGCGGATTGAACACACGCGACCACTTGCCGGTTTTCCACTGTTTTAGTCCTCCTCTTGGGGTCCAGAAGTCTCTCGCTGACTCCCTGTATCCTCTCAGGGGTGATGATAGGCAGATCCCACCAGCCAGAGATGCCTGGAGTCCTATATCCCCAGACTCACGGTGCCCAGATGCAAGGAAGCTGTTACTCGGCTGCCATCTTGCTCCACCCTCCCCCCAGCAGAGAGAATTTTTCAACAGCATATTATACTCCAAGAAATGCCAAAAGAAGGGAAATACTTCTAGAAAGAATTTGGATCTATAGGAAGGATGGAAGAATGTGACATATGGGAAATGTGGATAAATACAACATTATATTTTAATTTTTGTAAATTATTTAAGTTATTTAACTTTTTAATGCAAAATAATAATGTATTGTGAAGTTTACAATTTACATAGAAATATAGCATATGACAACGATAACAAAAAAAGCTAGATTACAGGTAAATGAGATTATACTATTTTAGGAATTCCAAACTATGTGTAAATGGTATATTATTTTAAGATAAAGTATTATAAGTAAGGATGTATATTGTAACCTTTAAAGCAATTACTAAAGCAAAAAGTATAAGGAAGTATAATTAAAATGACAATAAAGAAAATCAAATACTAAAAAGCACTCAATTTATTTAAGACAGAAAAGGAGGACCAAAAATGAACAATAGGAAAAATGGACAGAAAAAAATAGCAAGATGGTAGATTTAAAGCAAATTATAGTAATAATTTTATTTAATAAAAATGCCAAACACTCCAATTAAAACACAGAATTTGTCAGACTTAATAAAAAAGTAAGGCATAGGTAAACACTTGTTATAAGAGATATATTTTAAATATTAACATATTGACAGGTTAAAGGCAAAAGAATGGAAAAAGATATTTATGCAAACACAAAGTATAAGAATGCTGGTGTGGCTATATTAATATCTTACAAAGCAAAGCAGAAGATAAAGATGATAATGAGTCACAGTGGTACAGATGATGTCATGGGCTGAATTTTGTTCCCTAAAAACTCATATATTGATGTCCTAACCACCAATGCCTTTGTATTTAGAGATAGGCCTTTATGAAAGTAATTAAAGTTAAAAGAGGTCTTATGGATGGGACTGATATGTGTAAGTATTCTTATGAGAAGAGAAAGAGACACCAGAGATCTCTCTCTCCACATATAGGGAAGAAAGGCCACATGAGGTTGCAGCAAGAAGGTAAGCCAAGGAGAGAGCCCTTGCCAGATACCAACCCCGTTGGCACCTTGATCTTGGACGTTCTAGCTTCCAGAATTGTGTGAAAACAAATTTCTGTTGTTTAAACCACCTGATCTGTGGTATCTCATTAAACCTCTTCCTAGTTTGAGATCCTCACATAGTGGAGAGGGCAAGCTCTAGTATTTTTCTCTTCTTACAAGACACTAATCCATCATGGGGGTTCCACCCTAATAACCTCATCTAAACCTAATTACCTTCCAAAGGTTTCCCCCTTTTAATATTACAATGTTTCCTAGTAGGGTTAAGTTTTCAATATATGAATCTGGGGGGGACCCAAACATGCAGCCCCAAACAGTCATACATACAACATACACACATCTATCTCTGTATTTATTTTTATCAACTTATGTTGAACATTGACTTTACACCAATATCCTTCATTCTACTGGGTGTATTCTTGTTTCTTTTTCCCATATATCTGACTCCTGTCTCAAAAGTGAGAAATGTTGTTCTCCTTATTTTTAGTACAGTTGTCCTTCAGCATGGCTGAGGGCTGGTTCCAGGATATCAAAATCCATGATACCTAAGTGCCTTATACAGGGTGGACTAAGTTCGTGTGTGATTTAAATTATTTTACTAATTATGAACTTTAAGTCCACGATGTACAAAATAATGTAGTATTTGCATATAATCTATGAATATTGTCTCATGTTTTTTCAATCATCTCTTGACTACTTGTAATACCTAATACAATGTCAATGCTATGTAAAAAGTTATACTGCATTGTTTAGGGAATAATGACAAGAAGCTTGTACATGAACAGACACAAATTTCTGTTTTTTCCCAAATAATTTCAGTCCATGGTTGGTTGAGTCTGTGGATGTGGAACACAGGAATATGGAGGGCGGATTCTACATTACCCATTCATTCTCTCTTTATATATGTAAACAGTCTCCATCCTTGCAGCCTGCCCAGACACCCTCCTCACCTCACACTAAAATATTGTGCCCAATTTAATTGGATTGCATTTGCCAAATCTGCTAGCCCTGAAGGGCCATCTCAACTTCAGTGTTCCAGCCCGGTCCGCAGAGGCCTTCAGGTGCTGCAGCCCAAATTCTCCCTCTGCTTAGCCTCCTTGCATCCCTTCCCCAAACAGGTGTTGCTTTTTAGAAACAGGTGGGAATCAGTTTATACGGGGGACCTCACCAGGGGTAAGAGCGCAGGGTGCCAGACGGTCCACCAGGGGGCAGTCTTTACCCGCGGTGAGCGGCACCCGAGGCCCAGCAGTGGAAGGGGTGGGCGCAAGGAGGGCCTGAAAGGTGGACAAGCTGTGATGTGTACGTGCCGCAGGGCACGTGTAGGCTGTGCAGGCTGCAGCCTGAGACGCGTGGCCCTGTGTGTGCGGACCCCAGGAAAGTCTGTTTTGTCATCTGGACCTCAGTTTTCTCATTTGCCGATGAAGAGCTATTTCCATCTCTGTCTGTGTTCCTTTGTCCAAGGCCACTCAGCACGTTGAGTTCTCTCTTTAAAGATACCTCTGCTTATTTAAAACAGTCAAGGATTTCAGGCCATTGATCTGAGGTGGGCTGGAGGCAGAGTGGGAGGTGGCAATAAAGAATGGAGATATTTTTGTCTTCTAGTTCCAAAAGCAATACTTTTTAACTAATTTCTAAACATTTGCATTTTCATAAAAGTTTTATTTCAAAATAATCTGAGTCTTTAAATCCTGTGCAAAGCCACCAGCGTCATTGGTGGTGCTTCTCTACCATTTTCAGGGACCTGGGCAGACCTCTAGTTCTCAGAGCTCAAGGCTTTCTAACCAATCACCCCTCACACGGTCCCAGAAAAATGAGGGTGTAAAGACGTAGGTCTTGAGGTCAGCCTTCCTGATCCTCACAGGTCACTTAGTGGCTGTACCTCAGGGTCTCACTGTAAAATGGGAGTGGGAATGGGAATGGTAGCATGAGTTACGGTGTCATTATTATTATTGTTCAATATCAACTGAGTATTCTCTGCTCAGCTTTGTCATGATGTGGCTCTGTGACGTTGGACCTTTCCCTTGTGAGAAGTGTTACCAGCACTCTCTTGCATGACTGTCATCATGAACAGGTAGGATGTTTGTGAAACCACCTGGTACACAGTAGGCACTTAATATATTTCCATTTCCTTTTTTGTAACTCCTCCCTCACCAGGCCTCCTCGAGGTGATAGTGAAAAGTCAACTGGTCCCTCTTAGCAAAGACCTCTCCAGGACATCTGCCCATAGGGGAAAGTGAAAGTGTAGGTATTCTCAGGAAGCTCAGGGGGAGATTGACTTGCTTCCTGGAGGGCTTCTTGTTACCCCTGAAAAGTCAGCTTGCTGTTTCCTCTGCCTATGGGTGGACGCAGATGTCATGTGCTCCTGGAACGCAGCTCTTTGGAGGTGGGACCATGTCATCCATCACTGTGAGATACAATGGTTCATTTTCTGTCCCCCTTCTTTGTCTGCTAGTGGCCGTCCTTTGGGAGGCTGGAGCAGGATGGAGAGCAGGAATTGCTTTTTTTGGTGACTTTTGTCTTTGATTTCTGAGATGGAGTCTTGTTCTGTTGTCCAGGCTAAAGTGCAGAGTCGCCATCACAGCTGCTGCAGACTCAAACTCCTGGGCTCAAGGAATCCTCTTACCTGAGTCCCATGAGTAGCTGGGACTTTAGGCACATGCTTCTTTTGTGACTTTCTTTTCTCTTTCTGGGAGCCTGAGTTCTCTGAGAGGTGAGTGCCTTTGAAGGAAGAGTTCTGAAGGCCCACTGTTCTCTTTCTTGGCCAATGTTCTTCTTTTCTCTGGCACCAGTTGGTAAGAAGCAGTGTAGGGACCATGTGGCCTTGGATCGGGTATCTAGCAGTAACCAGTGTGGACAAGAGGCCAGTGACCACACATGTGCTCCTTCTTGTGATACTGGTGAGAGAGAGGATGGCCAGGTGTCCCATTAACGTCTGAGAATGAATTTCCTGCCTCCAAGGTGAGACGTGGTCAGAGACAGACTTAACATGATTTAAAGAAATTGTAAACAATGACATTTCTCATACACTTGCAACGGTGCAGTTCAATTTATGGTTACTATTTCTGAGTTTCCTATAGCACCCACATAGAATATTGTATACAACAAACACTCACTAAGCCCTTCTTCTCCTTAACCTGCCAGTCTACCTATTAAACTCTCCCTGGTGTTTAAGGCTGGAAGAAATGGGCGTAGATGAGGAGACTCCAGGGCCAGATCCCTTGAGATGAGGACCCCCAACAGTCCATCCTCAGACACAATGCTCTGCACAACAAAGATTTGCTGGAATGGATGACACCTTGTCTTGGGACCATACAGTCTATGGGGCATGGTTCTAAGCCCTTTGCATATGCCCTATATGTTGCCTAGTCCCCACAACAGCCCTATGAGGTCAGGATTAGTTTGTCTTTGTTTTGCAGATGAGAAAACTGCCTTGGGGAGGTGGCAGAGCCAGGATGCCAACCCAAGTGGTTAGATTCCAGAGCCCTTCACTTTAAGCACTTAGGACAAGTGACTAATTAACTGAATAAACAACTAAGCACAGAAATGATAAAATATTCAAGTAAGGGAATGGCAAGTCAGGATGAATTCATTTCCTGCCTTTGATACTGGTCTTCAGTGACTCTTTCAGTCCCTGCTCTGCTTAGACCCCACCCAGTGATGCTCATTTCCAGCCCATGGTGTGTGGGGCAGAGTGAGGGTCACCTGATTGTCCTGGCTGGGCCCTCTGGGGGCCTTTGCCCTGACTCTGGGCTGAGAGGCTGGAGTCCTTTTGCCTCTTCCACCAAGGATGGACAGGGATGTTGTTTTTTCATTTTCTTTCACCAATGCCATTTTGTTAAAGCAGAAAATCCTTGAGGAATGAAGTCACATTTTCCATGCCCCTGAAAGCTCTGGAGAGCCCATGAGTATTATTGTAACCAGAGGAGCCTGGGGACAAAGAAAGCTTATAATTTTGTAAACAGAGGCTTGGGAGAGCCCTGCCTGTGATGGTTTTCCAGAGGGAGAGGCAGAATTTGAAAAAGCCTGAAGTCAGGGGTAGGGCAGGACTGGTCAGCCTTGAGCCTGTCACCCAGGAGAGACCCTCCTGGAGGCTGGTGGAGGGCTCAGTCTTCCCTGTCCTTTTTCTCCTTACTGCTCCCAGCCTCTCTTAGTGGTGTTTGATAAACTCTAAGTTGGCAAAAGCAGCAAGAACACTGTACTTGGAGTTGAGAGACTGGATCTCTTGTGCTGGCTCTTCTTCCTCAGTTTCCATTCCCCCTGTAAAATGGGCTGGTGAAGGGTCAGCACCTGATAGTCTCCCTCAGCCTGGTGATGGGGCTGGGTTCCATTCTCACCTGTGCAAAGTTCCACTATTCATCACTGCCAGATGACAAAGCTGGGGAGGTCTGCTGATAACTGCTGTCACTTTTCTGGGGACCCTTTGGCCCCATGTCTGAAGGATAATATTGGGTGTTACGTGCTAAATGAATTCCTATAATGCTTGCAACAAACTTTCAAGGTAGGTACTATGGTTGTCACTTTTATGTCACAAGATGAAGAACATAAAGGCTTAGAAGGTGAGGGACAAGCCCAGCATAGCCACTCCCCCCTGCACAGCCATCCTCTTGTACAGCCAGCCTTCTGCACAGCCACCCCCCTACACAGCCACCCCTCTACCTAGCTACACACCCTGCACAACCACCCCCTACACAACCTTCCCCCTGCACAGCCACCCCCTGAACAACCCCCCCCCCGGTACAACCCCCCTGTAGCACCACCCCCCACACAGCCACCCTCCTGCACAGCCCCACATGAAGTCTCTGGAGGGCTCTGCTCTAGTCCCCTTGGCCCAGAGTCTCCCAAAGATCATGTTAGAGTCTGGAACACTCATCATGAAACACTAATGTCACAAATACAGCTTTCGAAGCCCAGGACAGGAGGACCTCTAGGACTAATTAGATAGCAGTTCTCAACCTGTGGGTTGTGACCCCTTTATAACAATGAAAATACATCCTGCATATCAGATATTTACATTACAATTCATAACAGTAGCAAAATTACAGTTATGAAGTAGCAAAACGAAAATAATTTTATGGTTGGGGGTCACCACTACATGAGGAACTGTATTAAAGGGTCGCCGCATTGGGAGGGTTGAGAACCACTGTCTTAGATACTTACCTCACTATGAGACAGGCCCATTGAACTAGAGAAAGGGGGTTGGGGGTGGGGAGAGAGATCCATACAGAGAGATATATACAGAGTTGCAGAGAAACTGAGAGACAGAGAGAGACACATGGAGAATGCGAGGGAGGGTGGGGGCACTTTTCCGGATGGGAACCAGCCGAGGTAATCTTTATGCATAAACAGCGGCTTGGGAAAAAGAGATGCAGGTGACCTGAGTGAGGACCAGGCCAGAACCCCCGTCCCGCCCCAAGCATGTGTTTTGATTCACAAGCTGAGGATGGCAGGGTCTGGGGAGAGAGGAATTCTCACAAAGGAAACAGGTAACCCCTCAGCTCCCTTTTGCTTCGTGTGGGCAGCTTGGCCTGTTAGGAGAAGCCGAGCAGGAGGAGTCTGGGAGATCTCTGCCACCTTCTGGGGAGATAAGCTTAAGGGCTTCTCCTAAGGAAAGGTAGGAGAAGTAGGGCCAGGACTGAGGAGGGGCAGGAGCCCTCGCTACTCACCGACAGACCCAGCCTGAGTGTGGCTATGGTCAGTGTCCTTCAGCTGCCGATTCCCCACCAAACCACACACAAGAAGATCTAAAATGCAGGGGTGGGCAAATAGGAAGTCCCTGCGGGTGGGATTTTTGTACCCATCATCTGATCCTCTCCCCTGCCACCTGCCCACCCACGTCCAGGGCATTTGTCTTCACAGGACCCTTTTCTGTCTTCTCTCCATTTCTGTGTGACCCCAGTGAGAGCACATGGTACACGAGAGGAAGCAATTTTGAGCCTATTTTGAGAGGTGCCTGTCTCCAAACTTCTGTCCCATGCAGCCTGTCACAAAGTCTGGCCACTAGGAGAATGTCAGAGTTTGAAGGGACTTAAGCACCTGAGCTTCCAGCAGAAGACGTTGTCTCTCTAGGCTGGGGGCAAAGAGGGCCAACCCCAGATGGCAGCGTGCTGGTCATGTGTGTTCCACACAATTCAACCACCGCTGGTCTAAGCACCGTGGTGTGGGGTTAGCTGTTCCCACTTTGGAGTCAGAATGCCTGCACCTCAATCAGGGTTCTGCCACTTACTACCTGAGAAAGCTCTGCCTTCGTTTCCTCCTCTGCAAAATGGGCTTAACAATAGTGCCTTCCCCAGAGGGTCTGAGATAAAGCACTTAGAAGAGCGCCCCTGTGTGGATGACAACACAAACATCATCCTCATTTTCACTGCCGCTTCCTTCCTTCTCACTGTAGGATCCTCAAAGCCTCTAAGGCAAGCGTCCTCAACCTGCGGCCCGGGGGCCACACGAAGCAGTGTGAATTGTATTTGTTCCTGTTTTGTTTTTTACTTCAAAATAAGATACGTGCAGTGTGCATAGGAATTTGTTCATAGTTTTTTTTTTTTTTTTTTTTAACTATAGTCCGGCCCTCCAATGGTCTGAGGGACAGTGAATTGGCCCCCTGTTTAAAAAGTTTGAGGACGCCTGCTCTAAGGAGAACCAAGAGCTCCAAGAGGGCTGGTGCAGCTGCAGCGTTTCCCAGGACTATCGAGGGAAACCTCTTTCCATGGAGCATCTAAGGGAATTAGAGTACCTCAAATTATATTCTGGGAAATATTGCTTATCCTAACTCCTTAATTTTATAGTCCAAAAAGAAGTTCAGATCTCCCCTCGCTAGTCCTAAGACCAGCTGGGGTGAAAAGTCAGGAGGTATGGGCTCCATTCTGGGGAACAGGCTGAGCTTGGCCCCAGAGTTGCATCTAAGAGCAGCCAGTGTCTGTCCAGGGAATATCACAAGGCCCTGAAAGGCCGGGGTGCATTCCCTTGTAAGAATGGCCTTGCTGTGGACACCAGGGTCCAGCATCAGTGGTCAAAGATGGGATGTCAGAAGCTGGTGAGGGTGAGTATTGGGGGAGAATTGGCTGGCACACATTGTCTGCACTGGAAGAATCCTTGGTCCTCATTGGATCCAGAGATTGTCATTAGCTATGTAACTTTTTCTTCCAATGAAAGCTAAAATGGGACCTTAGATAAAACTAGATAAATAGAACTAGATAAAAAAAGTTGAAAGAAAGAGTTGGGCTTGAAATATGGGGGAGGGAGGCAAAGAACACTGACTTCTTTCTACCCCTCACAGTCTTAGACAGGGGAGGTCCCCTTGTCATTGTGGACTCCAGCAGCAGCCCCTGGAATCATGTTGCCAGCCCCTCTCTATACAGCTCCCAGGCTGGGAGGGCCCCTGGGGTCTGTGAACTGGGTGAGGAGCTGCTGAGGCTTGAGTCTGCAGGTAAACATATCAAAGCACAGGGGCTGGCTGGACCTGTTACATTTTCCTTCTTTTCTGGAGTTTCTGCAGCAGAACCTTCTCTGCTTGAGGGGAGAACTAATAGGACTTATGGCTTCATGACCATCCCTAGTGCCCAGTCTGGAACCTGGATGCTGGAGTCTCTACCTCTGAGGTCGGTAGAATGATCTTCTTGGCATTGATCTCTAGGCTGCAGAGTGATCTCTTTGGCACTGATCTCTAGGAGGGATGAGTCCTGCTCACCAAGCTCTCTTCTGCTTTCTTTGGAAAGTGTCTCCAATACTCTCACCACCATCATTTCAGTTGCAACTTGTGAATACCATTAACCTCCTCTCCAGGCAACTGCAGCTGGGTTAGAGTCTTACTAAGTTTTTGAGGTCAAAGGGATCATCACCATTTTTTGCCTCCTTTTTGCTCCCAGTATAGCTGGTCTCCTAATGCCCCTGTTCTCTTCTTAGCTTCTGTTTCTGGGTTTCTCTGGGCTTTAGCTGTGAGTTGGCTTTCTCCAGAACTAACTCCTGTTGTTTATTTCAAAACTCTTCTAACCTAGGAAGAAGAAACCCAGTGAGGAAACCATTCTCCCTCTGCAGGTTGAGTTGCACCGCTTCCTGTGTAGTCCAAGTTCAAATCTCTTGAAGGTGCTCTCTGTGCTGCTGGGAAGAGCCTCCCCTTCTCCTCCCAGCCTTTTCTCTGTCCTTACATGGGGCCACCCTGGAGAGGGTGACTAGGTGCTAATGATGGTGTAGAACTAGGTCTGCAGGCCCCCTGACACGCATAGCAGAGGGGCCTAGGAATGCCCAGACAGTGGTGGGGCTGGCAGGTGGGGCAGGCTGGCATGAGCTGTGCACTCACCTGGGAGCTGCTATTGAATAGTTGCTTGGCCTGTGAGGATGATGACTTTTTTTGAGCATGGGGGCAAAATGAGGGAGACATGCTGTTTCTTATTGTTCATGCCAGAGCCATGTGAACCTAAGGGGTCAGGTCACACAGGAGAGCCCCCTGTGTGGGCAGGAAGAGCCAATGGAACGTGGCATCTATAGTATGTGGTATTGTAGGTCCCAGTCCCCATCCCAATTTCAGAGCCCTGAGGAGTTCTTTGGCTGCCCTGTGACTCAGGAGTCCCAAAGTCCAATACCTGGCCAGGGCAGTTGTGGGCTGGGTTCACACAGGGACTAGAGCCACAGTGCCTGTGTCAGGTCCTATGGGAAGGGCAGGCCTTGCCCCATGGAGCCTGTGGGCTGCAGGGCATATACAGCCCTGTTTACACCCATATGTCCTTTCCAGAGTAGCTTGCAGAGGCTATTATATTTCTCAAGTTTGTATCTTTCCGCCAGCAGCTTGCGGAGGCTGTGGGCTCTCGCTGGAAATCCAGGGCTCGGTCCAGGAAAGTTGATTTTCATCTCCTGAGATGCTTGCATGGGCCCCAGGCCAAACTCTGCTGAGGGCTGGCCACTGACTAGAAAATGTTCGGCTCCCCTGTCATTGTGGACTCCAGTGGCCGTCTCTGGGGAGGAGAAAATCTTTCTGGAAGACAGTGTAGGCAGGCCGGCCATGCTGATGAGACAAGACAGAGGGTGCTGGTTACCAAGGGACGTTCCTCTTTGTTCCTGTTCCTCCAGGACAGAAGCGCTGGCTAGTGAATCTGACCCAGGAAGATGATGAGGCTGGGGAAGGGGGAAGGAAAAGCAATGGAATATGTTTGTGCTCACAAAGAAGGAGGGGAGTGAGGGATGGTCCCGCTAAGGGGCAGCTTGGTGAGCAGGCCCTCCAGCCTGGGTTAGAAGGGAGGAAGCAAGCTGCGGAGGGTGGGTCCTTTTCTGCTAGCCAGTGCCTGTGTCTTGGAACCACTGCTACAGTATCTGAGAGAGCAAGAGCATTTCATTATTCAGTCCATGACACTTACTGGAAATGGACCCTGTGCTAGACATTGGGCTAGGAGTTGTGTACACAGTAACGTGGTCTCTGCCAGAGAATTCAGTGGGAGAGAGAAGGATCAATCAAATAATCACAGATTGAGATATGTATTCAAAGAAATTTCAAGGTCAGGGAGGGTTTCTTTGACAATAACCCCTGGATGAAATAGGAAGGATGATTAGACTTTGTCTAGGTGAGGAAAGTGTTGTGAGGGAGGACATAATTTTTCCACTGGGGGAACAGCAGGGGCCATGTTTCTGTGGCAGAGAGGAGTATGATGTGTTCGAAGTGGATCTGAAGAGCAAGGAAGGGCAGCCTTGCCAGGTGTCAGCCGGAGACCCCTGCAAGCCCAGACTATAGAGCAATGGTTCTCAAACTGTGGGTCCCGACCCACAGGAACTGTATTAAAGGGTCGTGGCATTAGGAAGGTTGAGAACCACTGCCATAGAGGGTCATGCTGGTGAGAGTAAGGCTTTGTCTCCATCCTCAGAAGAGTGGGAAACTTTTGAGGGGTTGTAAGTGACGGTGGTAGAGGCGGGTGGATTTTGAACATGATCACGTGTGCACGTTGCAAAGCTCCCTTTGACTGCTCTATGGAGACCATATTTGAGAACAGAGTAGATATAAGAAGACCAAATAGGAGGCTCTTTAAATCATCTAGGTGAGAGGTGACTATTGCTTACAACTTTGCAGGTGGAGAGAGATACAAACTTGAGAAATATAATAGCAAGTATTTATTTAGCATTTAATGTGTGCCAGGCACTGTGTTGTGGGCTTTCATGGAGTGTTTGATCTTCACAATATGGTAGGTACTATTATCCTCATTTAAAGATAGGGAAACAGAGATAGGCACAGAAAGGTTTGGTAATTGGTGGAACCAGGATTCAGACTTGGAGCTCATACCCTTCACCATTATCCTCTGCTACTTGTGGTTAGAGTATTAGTATTAGGGTGAGATGAGAAAGTGAGGACTAGGTGTTTGATTAGAGATGAGAAAATGTTAGTATGGGACAGGAAGTGTGCCAGGCTTCTGGCTGGCTTTGTAGGTAACGTTTACCCTAACAGGCACCAGTTGAAGGGGACTGGGTTTAGGGGAGAAGTTTCTAAGTCTGCCCTTGGACAGTGTAGTGGTTTTAAAATAGGCCCACAGATTCTTTGGTAGCCCTCTTTCTAGGAGGTAGAGCTTGAATCGTCTCTCCGTAATAGTGGGCTAGATTTAGTAACTCACTTCTAATGAATGGAAAATGGTAATGTGATTGTGTATGACTTGTAAGATGAGGTCATGAAAAGCATCATGGCTTCCATCTTGGTTACTCTCCCTTGGCTCTATCAAATGGGGAAATAATCTACCATGTTGTGAGAGGTTCTGGGGAAAGGAACTGAGGCCTTCTGTCAACAACCAGCACCAACTTTCAGCATGGGAACAAAGTGGGTCCTCCAGCCCCAGTCAAGCCTTCAGAGGATGCAGCCCCAGCTGATATCTTGACTGCCGTTCCATGAGAAAACTTGGGTCAGAACCACCAAGCTAAGTTACTCCTAGATTTCTGATCCTCAGAAACTGTGTGAGATAATAAATGTGTGTTCAAGTTGCTAAGTTTGGGGTGATTTGTTATGCAACAAGAGAAAACTAATACAGATTACAAAGAATCAGTGTTGGGTAAGCATTTGTTGTGAGCTGGAATTAAACTTTGGGAGTTGACAGTACCTTGGTGGTGTCTGAACTTGTAGGATGGCATGAAAAGAGAGAAGAGGCCTACACTGGACTTTGAGATGTTCTGTCCTTTAGTGACCTCATGGAGAAGGACAAAGGCCCTAAAAAAGGCTGGGAAGCTTAGTGGATTTCAAGCTGTGTTCTGCATTGTATTTGGTTCTGTGGTGGGGCCTCTATATTTCTATATGGAAATGTGATGAACAGCCTACTCTGCCAGACTTCCACTCAGATTTGATTCTGGAGTGGCCCTTTTTTTTTTTTTTAGAAAAAGTCATATGAGAAAGAACGTGGATCAGGTTCTAAAATACTAGAAATGAGTAATCTAGTGCCACTTCTGTTGTTACTGATGAGGAAACTGTTACTTTCCCAAGGGCATGGGGCCCTGTCTAGGTTCTTACCACTGGGCCTCTTTGTCTCCAGCATCTTCCAGTGGGCCCTGGGGGAAGAAACATGGGGGCTATACAGAAGACAAGATGGAGATGGGATTCTGCCCTCCCAGGCAGGTACACACTGGGGGAACAATGACCCTCCTCCAGGGGCCCACATGGTGCCTGCTCTTGGAAGTAGGCAGAGCATAAGAACTCATTCCTACCTCTGCTAGGCTTGTGGCTTACCAATATAAACAGCTTCTCTGAGCCTCAGTTTTCTCATCTTTAAAGTGGGAATGAGGATGCATCCATCTTCACCAGGCTGCTGTGAGGGTTAGATGAGGTTATAGAGGCCAGAGGGCTTGTCACTGGTGAAGTGCGGTATAGACAGAGCAGGCAGGTCACTGCTGGGGGACCTCAAGCTCTTTAGGCAGTCTCTAGGAAGAATCGGGCCCTTGGGGCCATGGAGACTCTGCAACTCCTATGTGGTATTAACCTTCTCCTAAAGCAAATCCAGGCCAGCTGCTCTGGATTTTGGACCTGCCAAACGTTCAACAACTCAAGACTCCTGCCAACCAGGGCATCCCCTGGGTCTGATTTGTAGTGCAAATTGACTCAGCTGTTCCAAATTCTCTTGGTTCTCAAGCATTCATCCCCTAGGCCCCAATCCCAACTTCCGTTTTGTAAATCTTCCCCCAATAAGATTGTGTCCCTGTCTAGTTTGGAATTGTAAGGAAGGGATGTTAGACATCAAATAGTGTACCCATTGTCTTATAGGAGAGACTGAGCGAGGCCCGGCACAGGGAAGGAGCTTGTTTACCATTCCCATTTTCTGTCCTTTGTCATTTTCTCTTGGCTTCTTTGGAATGATGCCTAGGGTCTATAGCTCCTCATTGCATTGTCCTAGGTTGGAACTCCTGGCTCCCTTCCAGCCTGTTCTTCCCGACTGTTCATTTTATGACAACAGGGCCATTGCTCACATTGTTACCTGCCTACACCACCACTGGTTCACTAATTTGTAAAATGCACTTGCCCAATGGACCTGGTCTGAGCTTATGGCATGTGCTTCTGTCATTCTCCCCCTCTAGTAGGGAAACCCCCTTCCATGTGAGAGATCTGACCCCTCGGTCCGCGAGGGCAGGCAAGGAGCTCTCAGAAGGGAAGGCAGCAAGCCCGCCTCTGAGTGCCTTACCCCTGCTGGCACCCTGCCTACCCCACTCTCCACCCCTCAAGCTTCCAGGCTGTTTCTGAGGTTTGGAACCAGTGGAGAGTTTTCCCCGATCCTATATTTTCTTCTCCCGCTTTTCTTTACTTGAACCCATTTGTAAGCAAAAAACCCTTTGGGGTGTTGTGTTTATTTTTTCCTTGTTCCATGGGAAATTACTCAGAATGTATAAGTATGTGTTTTCCTTAGAAAATAGATTGCTTTACATTTTGGCTTTGTGGTTCCTAAGGCGAGTGGACCCGCAGAAACCTAGACTGCCAAGAGGGCTCCCCCACCAGGAGTTTTCCGGCGGCTTCGGGATTATACCCTTTCTCCTCCCATACCAGCCACCGCCTCTGCCAGCTTTGGGGCCTCTCAGCTTCTCCAGCACCACAAGGCTTCAGCCTGGAAGTCTCTCCATCAGATTCTACCCAATTCTTCACCTCCAATTCCCCATTCCCTCTTGGGAAGATGTTGAGGCAGATCAGGCCATGAGAACCCTCCCCCTCCTTCTCCCCTGAAAGGATCTGCTGAAGATCTGAAGTTTTAAGTTCTAACCCTGGCTATGCCTTTTGCCAGGGATGATGCAGACAGACTACTTGGCCTCTCTGTGCCTTTCTATCCTCTCCTGTAAGATGGAGATGCTTGCAGTATTTGTGCAGAAGGGTAATATGAGGGTTAAGAGAATTAATATGAGTAAGATGCTTAGGATATTACCGGGGATCGAATAAGCATAGCCTTTTTTTTTCTTTTGTTCCTGTGCATGAGCCTGTGCTCATTGTAGTCCTAGCTGTAGTTATAGCCCATTCCTCTAAAGTGGAGGAAAGGCAGTGGAGACGGGAGGAGAGAGGTGTGGCTTCTTCTCATCACCCTCCCCTGAGTTGAGGGATCCCAGGTCTCCTTTCCTTGGCTTGGACCTCTGACCCAGAGCTCCTTCCCTTCCCTTCAAAAATTGCCTTTCTATTTCCTTATGCACGTTTAGAGTAGTGTTCACAAGAGCCAAAAGGTGGAAGCAAACCAAATGCCTATCAACAATGAATGGAACACAAAACCTGGCATTCCCATACAAATGCGATATTAGTCAGACTTAAAAAGGAAGGAAATTCTGACACAAAGTCTTTGGGAACCACAAAGCCAAAATGTAAATGCTACAACATAGATGAGCCTTGAGGACATGATGCTAAGTGAAGTAAGCTAGACACAAAAGGACAGATATCATATGGTTCCATGTATCTGATCCATGGAAAGTAGTCAAATTCGGACAGAAAGTGAAACAGTGATTCCCAGAAGCTAGAGGGAGGTGAGGAGAGTGGAAGGTTGTTGTTTAATGGTTGGGGAGTTTTACTTTGGGATGATGAACAAAATTCTAGAGATGGATGTTGATGATGGTTGCATGTGAGTGTTAATGTCACCAAATTGTACACTTAAAAATGATTCAAATGATGAATTTTATATCATATATATTTATGACAATAAAAAGGCAGAAGCATATCAAAATACAACAGTAATTAAGAAAACCAATTTTCTTTTTGAGACAATTTGAGAGGGGCATTTATAATAAAGCGTTTCTACCCTGTGGGGGCATGGAGGTATATGAGTCTTCCTGGAGAACTAACACTAAGTAGCCCTGAGAACTATTTATTGGGGAGCCCAGGGGAAGCTAGCAAGTTTTTCTGGAGCAAGATGGTAACATTTGAGCTGGGCTTTGAAGGATGAAGAAGAGTTTTCAGCTCAGACTGATGGGGCAGAATAAGGAAAGGCCTAGAGAATACGAAGTTAGGGAAAGTGGAGGGACGTTGGTTCACCCAGTGTGGCTGGCCTGTGAGAAGCTGGGTGAAGCTAGGATGATGAGACAGGAAAAGGAGAATAGGGAGAATGAGTTAGATCTCCAGGCTTCTGAGGACCATGCCGGAGCAGCTGGCACCTCTGAAGGTCTGAGGTAGTTGATGGCTGAAATGCAAATCTCTCCTCTCTTTTCAGATCCAAGGACATTGCTGTCCTGGGCCTAATTCCAGGTACCATGATAAGCTTGTGGGGTGATGTTTGGGGGACATCCAAGTCCCAAAGATTGTCATGGGCTCTCTGATCCCTACCCGGACCTATATGTCAGTTCTTCGTATGTAAAATGGGAGGCATGGTGTGTACCAGTTGTACCAAAGATGGCAATCCCTGCCCACTGTATTTGGCTTCCAGAACTGGCCTGCCTAATTGCTTTTGGTCCTTGGGGGAGGCTTTTCACTACTTAGTCTCCCTGGGGGATACACAGATCTCAAGTTTACAGGCTTCACAGGAAGCCTCATCTGAGTTACAGAGATGCAGTATCTCTTGCCCCATTCCAGGACTGAGGCCTGGCTGCTGGTGATGTGTGTGAGGCCCTCTCAGTTCCCCAGTACTTCACTTGTTCTCCATGCAAAACTACATGTATCTAGCAGTTCATTAATTTGACACCACTACTACTGTGTGCCAAGTAGAATGCCAGGCCCTAGGGATACAGAGCCAGATGGTGCCCTGCTTTAAGGAGTTTTGTCCTAGTGATCAGTGGTAAATTTTGAGCACCAGGCCCAGAGCCTTTATTTCATGTGACTCTGACAGAAGTCTACCAGGTGCTCTCATCCTTCTTTAGAGAAGCATTCTCTCAGTGAGGAAATGCGTGTGTCCATTTGGAGGTGCAAATGGGAAGTTTGGTGGTCCTAGCAATGAGAGATTTCTCTCCAGTCTCCACCAGCTCAATTTGCCTAGAAGACCTTGGGTCATTTGAGTGCCTCCTCTGCCAGATGCTAGCAAGAGGCCTGGTAAACCCCTTGGTATCCTTTCCTGCAGTCCCTGGTAGGGCAGGGTCACAGTCAGATCCCAGGGGAAGCCCAGCCCAGAGCCCTCAGGGATATCTCTGAAAGAAGTGATGATCTGTGCAGTTACAAAGTACAAAGGCCAGAGAACCCCATTACCAAGGCTGGAAGGGTAGGAAGGCCCACCTGCCAGGGCACTGGGCATATGCCCAGAGCTATAGCTGGGTGTCCCACCTGGGGGAAAACTGAAGGTTGGACCAGGCCTCATGCTTGGCCTCCATGGGACAGATGTGCGGAAGCTGTGATGTCCTTCTTCCTGATTTCACCCTTCTGTTTTCACTTGCTCTGTGTCCTGCTACATTCCCTTCTCAGGCTGAAAGTTTCCATTTCTGGGCTTGGCCCCAAAGTGAAATTCTTTGGAAACTTTCAGCTGAGTTTTCTTAGTTATTGCCGAGTGGGAGAAGGGCCCCTTCCACTCGTCCCTTCATCAGCTGGGTTGGAAACCTTTGCAAGTTTCCTCTCCCTGGGTGGTGGTCCAGCTGTTTCCTTCTCTCTCTTTTTTTTCTAACCCCGGATTAGGAATCTGATGCTCAGATTATCCCGGAGCCCCTGACCCAGAGCTGGGTTTGCGTCCTGGACACTGAACTGGTGGGCTGGGAGGCCTGTCCAGCTCTGATGTCATACCACTTCCTCCTAAGCTCACTCTTACTTTGCCCTTAGCAGTCTTGCCTACATTTTAACAAACATGAATTTAAATGGAAGATTTGAATAGATGAGGGACAGCCTGGGGAGGGGAGATGATTTGGGATGGAAGGTGACTCATGTACCCTGTAGGCACCTGCCGTTAGGCTGGTCCTGACACTGGCAGTATTCGTCCTTACTATTTATTTAGTGGCTGCTCTGTGTGGGACTCTGTGCTACCCTCTGAGAGTATTATCCACATTTGCCAGCTAGGCCTTGACCCACCCACCTTCATTGCCACCTGACTTATAGCCCAACCCCACTCTTCCAACCACCTATCTCTAAGGTTTGGAAAAACCAGGAATGCCTCTGCCTGCTTCCTCCACTCCTTTCAGCTTCCCTCAAAATCTTTCCAAGGCTCGTAGAGAATTAACACTCCAAAGAAAGTAATCTGTCTAGGTCCTTCTGGAGTCTCTTTCGTCCCCTCTCCTTCCCCAGCACAAACTCTTTGATTTCATCTCTTTCTCTTCCTCTTTTGCGAATAACTGACTTTGGGAGCTGCAGTGACTTAGGCCACTCAATGCGTTTCCTAGGACAGTCTCTTATTCCTGCTCTCAGAGGAAGTTTGGAGGCCACCCTGGGACCTGGTGCTCCAGTTACACCCTGCCCGTCACACTTTGTACCCCATAGCCTGTAGCAATGGGCTCCTAGGGCCTCTGGGGGCCAGGGTGGGAGTAGAATTGGTGGTCTCTCTAGTGTATGGCTAAGTAAGTACTCAAGACTTAAGAGCAAAACTGGAAACTTGAGTGTTCTTTCCCTCTTCCTTGAAAAAAAAAAAACGCCCTTATACCAACCTGGAAAATCAGTTTTTAACTTAAACTTCAGATTTTAACTGAAACTTTGTGCAGAAATATACTAGAGCAAGGAGAACTGTCCCTGGCCCCTGCCCACTGCTCTGCTCCTCTCACCTCCGCTCACCACCAGAACCTGGAGTTTCTATATGCCTGTGTGCATGGTGCCAGCTCTTGTAGCCCAGCTTGGTTGCTCTTTAAGTCTTGTGTGTTTGTGTTAGGGAGTTGGTTTGCCCTGGGCAGAGGCCTGAACACATACCCAGAGTGGATCAGAAGGAAGGACTGAGCTTTGGGCTGGTATCTTCCCTTGGCTCTGTTCAATTCTTGCCCTGTGGAGAGCCTTGAAACCAAGGGAAGGCCAGAGTGGGGCCTCTAAAGAATGGCCCTGGGCAGGAGCCCCTCTTGCTTGGCTTTGAGGATGGTACTTTCTCCAGCTTCTGCGTCGGGCTCTATACATAGTTAGATTTGCTAACTCGGCTCATGAAGGGTTTGCTCATGTCTTGAAGGCAGTGAGCTGTTTTTAAGGTATGTGGCAGTGGTGGCCCTTTATTACATATGATTGACTCCCACATCTGTCCTCAGTATTAGGGGTAAAGCTACTTTATTGTACTTAGGGGTCTGTCTCTTGCTGGACTTGCTTTTTAGGACCTCAATTTACTCATGAATGGTTTCAATAACACATCTATTCCTTTCCCAGTGGGAAACCATTCATGAGTAAATCGAGGTCTCAAAAAGCAAGTAGAGAAAGAGGCAGACCCATAAGTACAAGAAGGTAGCTTTATCCCTAAGACTGAGGGCAGATGGAAAATATTGATAATCTCACAACCAAAGCTTTTTAAGGATATTTCTCATGACGCGTCCACTTAAGCCTGGCACTGCAAGTGTAGGAATAACTCCCAATTTTCACGCAAACATTTCTTACCCTCTAAATTGAGAAAAACAACACAGGTGCTGAGTGGTGAAAGTTGTAGCTTTTTAATCCTTACTGAGTTATTTGTATCAGGGAAATTCCTTAGTTCGTCATTCTAACACTCCTGTCATCATTGTAAAATTTAAGCCTCCCCACTTCCTGTCTCCATATGGGGAAAATACCAAACTTCAGGATTAGGTCTTTTTTCTCCAGAGGAATTACTTTCCAATTTCCTTAACCAATTAATTCAGTCATAATTCCTGAATGTCTGTCATGTGCCAGACACCTGAATGAGACAGGTGTGGTCCTCACCCTGACCAATGTTTACAAAACTTACTTTTTTTTTTTTTTTTTTTTTTTTAAAGAGTAGGAAAATCAGGTGGCGCCTGTGGCTCAAAGGAGTAGGACACCGGCCTCATATGCAGAGGTGGTGGTTCAAACACAGCCCTGGTCAAAAACTGCCAAAAAAAAAAAAAGAGTAGGGAAATCTTTAACCTCCTGACAAACCACTCTTTGCTTTGTATTTAAATAGAATGAAGCTTCTTTGTAAGTTTCACCCCAGCAATACTGGGTTTCTCAGAATCTTCTGTCTGCAAGGACAGGTGTCCGTAAGCCCAAATCCTTAAAGCAATGGAGAGATCTACAATACTACAAATTCCAGGCAGGGGTGCCAGCTTGGCCACCAACTCACCCTGTCTGTCACTTGGAAAGACATCGTTTACTGTGTCTGAGACACAGTTTCCTAATCTGTACAGCAGGGGAGCTGACCAGATGGTTCTCAAATTCCCTTTCCACTCTGACATTCTATGACATTTTAAAAATAGAAAGTAAACAGTATTTTAGGCACAGGCTCTACTGACTTCCTTGTGCTCACCTTGAACTATCCTGCACCAAAAGAAGTTTGGCATCTTTCTGCCTGTCAGCCATCCCTGATGAACATCTTTCATTTTTGAGCTGCTGTGTTTAGCGCAGGTGGATGGCCTCAACGCTGATGGCCCGTGGTACTTCCCAAATGACTCTGGCTGGAGAATCTAACCCCAAACTCTGATTCTTATGCCTGTGTCAGCCCTTCTTATGCCATGGCGATCCATCTGTCCCCCACCTGATAAATCCATTCATAGTACAAGTCTTTACTGAGAGCCTGGAGTAGCAGGTGTTGTTCTAGCTACTGTGGGGAATATGATGAAGCCCCTGACTGTGTGGAGCTTACATTCTAACAGGAGGGACAAGAGGCAGAGATAGACACGTGCAATGTGATTTGATGTCCCGGGTAGAAAATGGCGTGAGGAATAGAGAAACAGGTTAAGGGGAAGAGTGGAAAGCAGGGTGTGATTTTAGCCTGGGGGATTGGAGAGGCCTTTCTGAGGAGCTGACTTTGAGCACAGACTGAAAGAGAGGAGGGCCTGATTCCTGGAGTGCATGGAGTTCACAGAGCAGAAACAGCAGGAGCAAAAGCTCTGAGTTGGGAGCATACTGACTGGGGTCTCTGGGAGCAGGAGAATGGCCAGTGTGGGCAGACCAGGGGAAGTGAGGAGACTGCAGCGGCTGGAGGCTTGAGGTCAGGTACATGAGGGCATGATGAACATGGTTTTGATTTGAGAGTGATTGGAAATCTTTAAGGCTTTGAAGGAGAGAACAAATATGATATGCTTTTGGTTTTTAAAGGATCATCTGGCTGCTCTGCATAGAAGATACTGAAACAAAGCAAAGGGGACCAGTTAGGAAAGAGCACAGGAACGGGGGTGGGGTAGGGAGATGATGGTGACTTGGCGGAGGTGAAGAGAAGAGAAGCGCTTGGATTCAGGCATGTAAGTGTGGGCACAGACCAGGTGTTGGGCGCCTGAGATGGTCTCTGGTACAGTGCAGGTGCTCAGAAGAGGGGAAAAGTGAGAGTGGAGAGCTGGGGAGGGTAGTGGACAGTGCTCCCATAGTCCTTCCAAGCCCATCTTGGACCCTCTGTCTGTGGGCACACACCTATCCGACCACCTTTGATATGAACGTCCTATTAATGCCTTATGTTGGTTGACACTTTGTGTTTCAGCCCAGCAGGCTCCCATCCCTGAACCTGTTGTTTGGTCTCTATGTAACCTCTTCCTTCTTGGAACAGTGCTGTCATTCCTTTGGGACCTGTTCGTGCTGCCCCTCCCTACCCCCCTACCCCCAGCCTCCATTGCCTTAAAGTCCACGTCACCTCAGATTTGCATGGTCTTTCCTCTCGCTGGACCTCACCACTTGCTCATGGAAATTGGTCCAGCAGCTGCTGACATCGCCAGCTGTCCCCTCCTGCCGGAAGAGCTCTGGGCTCCAGCGTTGCCTCTGCTGCTCCTTCCATGGGGGACCTGGCCCAATCTGGCCCCCACTTCTCTTCCCTCTGTCTCTGCTGAAGCACCATGGGGCATGCCTCACTGCTTCTCTTTGTTGGCTGGGGGCTGCCCATATGCCCAGTGGTGCAGGACCTAGCAGCCTTGTGCAGACAACATTGACCTAGGGAAGACAGGAGACAGGAGAGATCCGGAAGATACATCCTTGTCCCTTTTCCGTCTGATGCAATGTTTTCAGGCACAGTGATTACCTCGGATGTATAAAGACACCCTGTACGGATGAGAAACTGGCTGGGTCCCTTCATGAAGCTGTGGACAGTGTGGTAAGGTGTTCCTTATATCTGCTGTTTTCTTTTCCTTTCCTCCCATTCTCTTTGCTGTGAGATTGCACCTCCATTATCACTTCAGGGATGCCTCTGGCACTGTTTTCTTAGATATTGCCTCAACCAGGTGACTCTAGTAGGCTCTGTCAACCACTTCTCTGGTTGCTTGGTCACAGAAGTGGGCACATGTCTCAAGCTAGGTCAGTGGAAGCCTTCATCTGGTGACTTTTAAATTGGAACCAAAGAAAAAGATAGTTGTTTCCTTGTGTCATGGAGCCTGGAGATGCAAGTCTTAGAGCTTCTGGGAGCCATTTCCTAGGGCATGTGAAGGAAGGAGGCTGCCTGCAGAGAGAAGTGGAGATTGGCATGGCAGAGAGCTACTAATCCAATTGCTTCAGAGATTCAGCTGTGTACTGCTCTTCCCACAGCTTCCTTCTGCGAAGCTTCCTCCTCTTTCCTGGCTGGTTTGATTGGAATTCTATCATTTGCTGATTAGTCAGGGTTCAGATAGAAAACAGAAACCTCCAAGTGTGTTACACAGAGAGAGTTGAACACTGGGAATTAGTTACCCAGAGACAGGAGAATTGAGAAACTAAACAGAAATCAGTGACACAGAAGTACCCAACACCCCTACCTAGGGCTCGGGATGAAGAGGTGGTGGCCTCACTGACAACCAGGACAGGAACATATGCTGAAGCTGAGATTGTGGCTGGCCCATGTGGTGGCAGCCAGAGCCACAGAGCAGAGGCTGTCACTGTCTGAGATGCTGCCCAGAGCAGCAAGAGAGGGGCAGCCTTCCATCATGTCTCCCATTGGTCAAAGATGTCCCAAAGTCACGGGCAAGGGAGCCTGGGAAATGTAGTCTTCTGCGATTCAGGGCCTGGTCGCAATAATCTAGAATGTGGAGCAAATGGACAACATGAGCAACACGTGGTGAGCTGAGTGAGTCTGTTCCACAGACTGACAGTCAGATTGTCAGCCTGAGGCCCTGTCTTCAGTCAGGCTGTCTGAAGCTGAGCATTGGCGAAATTTCTGACAGTGATTATGTGGACCATCCCCAAGAGTCCTTGTACTTTGGAGGAATTGATTCTCCCTGCACATATTTTAATGCATTTATGCCCATGTGGGCAATCCACAGGAAGCTGAGTTCATTATATAGGGATTCAGCTGAGCCACAGAGAGAACTAGGTATAGCTTCAAAATTTCCCCAGACAAGGCTCTCCTGCCAGCCTGGCTGCAGCGAGAGGCAGTGAGAGTCTGCCGAATTCCTGTTCTGAGGCTGATCAGAGCTGTCGGAGAGGACCCCTTGGAGGTGCTAGGCTTGCTAAGCTAGGCCGGGCGCATTTGGAGTTCTCACTAGTGTTGAGTCTAAGTTCCTTGCCCTGCATTGTGTCAGGTCACCCTTGGGACAGCTGGGACAGGATTGCCTCCTGTTATCTAGAAGATGCATGGGATTTTGAAAAAAGAAAAAAGTCGTATTTTGGATTTGACCTGTGCATGGACTTAGTGAGTCCTGGTGATGTGGCAAAGGAGGGGCTGAGATGGGGTCCTGTGGGGGTTCTCAGGCTCCAGAGTGACCGGATGACTAACTGGAGGCTGTCCAGGCAGTGGGGTTTGAGGTCCAGTGGTGCTCAGCAAAGAAGTTCCTGAGAACTTAATGGGGACAATTTGGGGTTTTGCAGATCATCTGAACCAAAGTTGCTTCCCAAATGTTGGAGGGCATGCAGCTCTCTATAGGTCTGTATTTTAAAGTAAATAAAAGGCTCTCTGAGCAAACCACATGGTGTTGGATGGACTCAGACTCCAGTTCTGAAGCCTCTGCTTTCTCGCTGGACAGAAGCCTGCGGTGACCGCCCCGGGCTGGAGCCTGGCTGCTGGGTCAGCTTCTGGCTCCAGCTGGTGGTTTACTGTAGCTCCAGTGGACAGGCAGCCTTTTGCACTCAGGCCTCAGTATTACCTTTCTGTGAAACAGGCAGAAGACTGGAGCCATTTGGTGGTGTGAGAATGGATGAAATTTTTGTTCAGGGTTGAATTGTGTCCTTTGCAAATTCGTATGTTGTGGTCCTAACTCCCAGAATCTCAGAATGGGACCTTATTTGGAAGCGGGGGGCTCTTTACAGAAGTGAGTGAGTTAATGTGAGGTCATCAGGGTGAGCGTTGTCCAGTATGAGTGTTGTCTTCATAAAAAGGGGACCCCTGGACACAGGGACACACAGAGAAGGAAGACAGTGTGAAGATGGCCACCTACAAGCCAAAGAGAAAGGCCTGGAGTAGATTCTTCTCTGTTACACTCAGAAAGAGCCAGGCCTGCAACCCTTCCCCTCTTCAAAACTTTGAGATGAAGTGCCCAGTCTGTGGCACTTCACAGCAGCAGCCCAGGGAAACCAGTCCCTTGGTCTCCTGTCCCCTCCTCTCTGTGGAGGTGTTGGGAGAGTTCCTGCTGCTTTTCCTCTAACAACCTCTCGTCTGTCCTACCACCAAGCTCAGTTCAAAGCTCTGTCATTATTGTCAAGTTAATGCCTTCAACTCTGCACATCTTGACCCCATTGAGTACAAAAGGAAAGTAGTTCTTCTTGGTGTCAACTGACAGTTAAAGAGAGAGAGTACAAATTTTGCAAGGGAGAGAGAATGGGACCCAGGGGCAAGTGGCAGTTACAACTTCCCAGAAATCTTTGTGGTAAATAGGCATTGAATATAACATGGTTTTACTTGAAGACAGAGCTGAGTGATGAAATGACTCCCAAGGGTCTTGAGAACTGGTTTCAAATTTGGGCACTTCTGATTACTTGGAGAGTTTAACACTTTTTCCATCTGCCTTTATGTTAATGTATCATGAAAAATACTGCTGTGAACACTCTTGTACCTACAGGTATTGCTTAAATATAACAATACAAATAGAATTAAAAGCCCCCCCCTCATACTTTTCCCATTTTCCCCTTGAGAACTTTAAAAATATTACACATTTCTGAGCCATGTCATAGACTTACTAAACCAGAATTTCCAAGGTAGGGCCTGGGAATCTGCCTTTTGCAAGCCCACAGAACAGCTGGGCTCACCTCCTGAGAGGCCCTGGACTCTCCACTGGGGTCCAGCTTCACACACAGGCAATCTGTCATGCAACTCCCTTTAATCTAAGGGAATACGGGTCACTGTCAGCCTATCGGGTCCACCCTGCAGAAATGAAATGGAGCTGCAAGGGCAGTTGGGATTGAGGGGGTTCAGGAGTCAGGGGATGCTGGTGGCTGGAGCTGGGTGAGAAACTGTGGAGGAGAAAGAAATCCAAGGGGGAGAGAGGTTTGAGGCAGTAACTCCCAATGGTAAGAGCATGGGGAATGTGCTTGTATCAGGATCTGCAGAAATGAGACTCAGCCCTTCTTCACTCCCATTTCTAAGACAAACTCCTAGTTAGAAATGTCTAATCTCTTTTCCCATCAGTTGTGTTTTTATAATAGCTCTTTTCTTTCTTCTCTAGCTACATGATCATAAGTAAACTACCTGAAACCCACTGCCTACCTCTAGAAAGTGCAGCTAATACTACCTTTCTTATTTTATTTGATAGCCTGGTTATTAGAATCGAATTCACCGATGCTAATGCAAGTGCTTGGAAACTGTAAAGCCTTCAATCCTACCATCCGTCCTTCGATGTCAAGATTGAATATCATCTATCACGCCACCCTGGATCCCTCTCTTCTCTGCTGGTCCAGAAATAATTGCATTGTATTTTCCTCCTCTTCCTTCAAGGATCACATCGCAGTCTCCTTTAAAGTGCAATTACTTGTTTCCAGACTGTGAGCCCTTACCCTGTAACGACAGGATAAACATTTCATTCAGGGTTGGATCTCAAAGTCTGCCACATCATGGATGATTGGCAAACGTGTTTCACATTAACCAATAGACTTTAGGCAGAGCGTGGCACTAATCAGTCCCCAGAAGCTCAGGCTGCAAAGCGGAACCTAGACTGAGTCCAGCCATGGGTGGAGCAAGTACGACTTGGGCTTCTGCACCCATAAGAGGCCCCGCTTCCAGCCCAGCTTCACCCGGCAGCATGCTCCCCCTCCTAAACCCAGTCCATTGTGACTTGAAGGCAGCAGGCTTGACTTGCGAGTGCATTTTAGCAGGCAAACATATAATTTCAGGTCATGTCCAATGCCATTTGGAAGGAAGCTCAGGTTTCCCTAAGTGGAAACAGCATGCTCTGAAAGTAATTATGGGCCAGGAAGCATGTTTTGGAGCAAGACCCAGCATTTATAAGCAAAGGTTACCCTTCCTGCCTGGTGACAGGACAGCCTAGGGGGGATATAATCAGTCCCAGTTAACCCCAATAGTAGCCCAGGAGGACCTGTGTCATGCCAGACGCAGCAGCCAGACTGGCACTGGGATGTCTGCCAGGATTCTGGACCTTGGTTTCAATGGACCTTCTGGGATCACTCTTCCATGTTGGGACCTCAGAAGCATGATGGGCCCTTCATTAGAAGTGGTGAGACCTTGGATAATCACTTTTCCACTTGCTTTCTGGGTCACGAGGAGGTTGAACTAGATGGCCTCTGACCAATTAGCTGCATGCTAGTGAAATTTCAGCACCAGTTCTTTGGGGGAGAAAAGGCCCCTATTTGTAGTGTCTGCTGATTTCTGTGGTATAAGTATTATACTTCCACTATGGCTGGTTTCACACTACCATGTGAAGACTTGAATGCAGTTGAACACAGACTTGGGAAAAGATGCACACACAGCTGTCAAGAGCACTATGAGCTGCAGGAGCCAGTCCCAGCCCACCATTGCTGCTAATTCTGACACCTGTAAATTTCTTCCTGTTAACCCGGATGAATGTTATCCAGCATTTATCTGCTTTGCTGCAGATGCAATATAGCATCTCTGTTACATATCTAGATATTCATCTCTGCTTATACAAGTGTACCTAGACCTGGCTACATGTACAAAACAAAAATGCAGTCCCGTGTTCAAACAGCCAGGAAAAAAGTGTCGTTATTGGTACTAAAATATAAAGCTTTTCTTCTTTCTTCCATATTTCTCATAGTGGTGTTTTAAATTTGTAATTAATGTTGTTCTAAATAAATAAGCATTTAAAATTAAATCATTCCTATCAATTTTACTATTCTTTATGATGTGCAATGCTAGTTTTAGATGTGAATGTAAGTGTGTTTAATCACTGAAATGACACATTTTACCAACTCTTTCCCCCTTTAGTTTACTGATGAGTAAGGCAGGACTAGACGGAAAATGACCTATGAATTTTCCTATCTTTCCCCTTCCTTTGTGGCACAGTTTTCAGCATACATATTTGGTTGGCTTGTGTAGGAAATCAACACAAGAAAGAAAAAATATGTGTGGTTTCCTGATTATGTTTCCTGACAGTCATTTCTTTTTTTCTGTGTTTGAACCAAGTCTTGGTTTGGATGGAACACATACTCTTTCAGGGCCATAGCTCCCAGGTTACTCAGGTGCACACCCAACACCCTTACCTTGTACTTGCTTTGAGTCTTACAGAACTGCCACAAATCACAAGATCATTAGAATTCTGTGGTCCTGGGTCATTGCAAATGCTATATGCCAACAGGGCAGCAAAGAGCTGTGGTTATGCATGCTCCCATATATCCCCTGCCCATGTTTGTGCCCATGTCCTGTTGGATTTCAATTATGAAGAACTTCAAGACAGTAGAGTATGAAACCCCAAGTGAGGCCCTTGTGCTCTAGGACCCTTGAGTGTTGACATAGGTCGTGTGCCTAGGAAGGTGGCCTTGTGAAGACCATTGTTTATGCCTGGAGTCCATTCTGATTGGCCATTGTCAGTGCTGTACTACGTGTTAAATATTTTTAATATTCAGCCTTGCCTGGACATTTTTCTTTTTGGGGGACCTGGAATATTTTAAGGACCAACTCTCATTAATCTTTCTCAGATTTTTGCTTAGGTGAACTGTTTTGGCTGGATTCAGTAAGATGTATTGCTGTGATCTGAATATTATGTTTCCTTAAAATTCATATGTTGACATCCTAACCAATGAGGTGATCATATTAGGAAGTGGGGACTTTGGAAGGTGAAATGAGCCCTCCCCAGACACCTGCTGGTGAGACACTAGACATTTGCTGATGCCTTGATCTTGGACTTTCCAATCTCCAGAATTGTGAAGAATAAATTTCTGTTGTTTATTGGTTTATTGGCTGCTGGGTTTATGGCATTTAATACAGCAGCCCAACCAAGACAGATGTCCTGGGGGAGAGGATAAATGGAACCTGGCCCATTCAGAAGCAAAAAATTCTGTTGAGTTGTCATAAGTATCTTGTGTGGAAATGAGAATCATCAATGAAGGACACAACTAGAAAGAGTTAAGCTGTGAGAAAACAGCTCTAAGTCAGTGGTTCTCAGACTTAGAGGTTCATCAGATCACTGAAGCCTAAAAGATCAACTTTACTGGTGGGACTCTGATTCACTTTGGGGTGGGAGGGAGGGGAATCTTCAAAGATCCTTTTCCTACAACCCCTGCATGTTTCTGCAGCTGAGTTCAACTCACCTCAATTTGAGAAGCACTGTTGCAGAAAGTAAACTGTGAAAGAAGGGAGAGACCATAGGCTTAGCAGGACTCAATAGATCTTTATTCAATGAATGAAGGAGTGAAGGAATTAAAGGGTGAAGGAGCACCAGAGATGCCTGGGGTCTTCAGAGAGTAGTTTTAGGAAGTAGCACAGTTTGAGCTTCCTGTCCAATTATGTTCTATGTCCAGCATCCAGGCCAGGGTTGGGGAGCAGAAGGCCACAGCTCTTGCTTATTGAATGGTTGACTTAGAGAAAGACCCCCAGAGTCCAAGGACTCAAGGAGACTTGAAGGGCACAGGAGGTGAGATGTTAGATCCCCTCTGCTCCCTTCCTAGGGTCAGAGAACTCTCCTAGTTGTGCTGTCTCTGAAGTCACCTCTGGGTCCCGAATTTGCTCCTTTCTGTGCATAAATCCAGCCAGGCTGTGCCAGGAGCTCAGGTCTGAGGAGGGCAGAACCCTCTTCTGTTCTGGCTTCCCTTCCAGATCTTTAGAGGAAGTGCTCCTCGCTATTCTATCACCTGTTTCTGCATCTCACCAGGGAAAGTCAGGAGCTAAATCCCCATGGATTTGGCTGTCTGGGGCAAAGAAATGCCACTTGGGTCAAGTGCCTGTTCCCTGCTCTCCAGCTGGAAGGCTCTACTCCCTTCTTGGAACTCCCAGAGCCTTTTCTCTGCCTCTTAGACACTTGTCGCAGCCAGCCTTGTGACCTGTGTTGCTGGTTTTCTGCTAGTAAGTGGGGCCTGAGTGATTGATCTCTGAGCACCTTTCTCCACTCCAGTGTTTATTTGGCATTGAGCTCCCCAGGCAGGTATTGCAACACACGGTGGTGGAACGAAGGCTGAGAGGTCTGTGACCTGAGTGCTCCCCTCAGGCAGTGGGGTGGGCTGCTGGGCTTTGAAGGCTCTTCCTAAGATAGGGCTTCATTCATCAGGGTCTCATGATGCAGGCACCAACACTTATCCACAAGCGCCATCGAGTGGAGGCCAGGAATGGCCTTGAGCAGGTCAGCTGTTTGCTGAGCTGTGCTGGAAGGGGGTTGTTAAAAGGCACATCCTGTCCTCAGTGATCTCCAGATGGGAAGGGAGCCAGTCTCTACAAAGGGAGAAGCAGAGACCACAGAACAGGGGCCCATGATGAAACTAGAGTTGCTGCAGGATTGTGCCATGCAACCAGCTGACACTGAATTTTGTCATCTGTCGAATGAGAACAATAATTAGAAAACAGAAGAAGGATGTAGAGGATTTGGTGACCTCCTATGTCTGCTTTTAGCATCCGCTTGCTCTTTCTTGGCTCGTGTTGCCCCAGGGCTTCTGGGCACTCATCGTACCCCCTTCCTCCACAGGGACCCAAACAGCCAACCACCCACAGCGCAACCCCCTTCCCCCACTTCCATTCCTTCTCTCTTGATCAGGACTACAGTAACATTACCACTATTTAATGGTGGCACTTTCTGTGTCCCCTGTGCTTTACTAAGCTGTATGTATGCATGCTTTTAAGCCTCATGGCAACCCAATGAGGTAGGCATTTCTATCCTCCTCCCGTGCTAAATGAGGAAATGAAGCACAGAGAAGTAAAGTAACTGTCCTGAGTATGCACAGTTAGGGAGGTAAAGAACTGGATCCAAATATCACGTTTGTCTGACACCAGGGCTGGGATCGCCACCACCACACCCCACCAACTTTCTGAATTACTCCCCCATCTTGAGTCCTGGAGCTGTAGATCCTTGCTGGTGTATGGCTGATTAATTTTAAAATTGTTTAGGGATAAGGATCTGGCACTTCATGAGCTGGCAGTTGGCATTTTAACCCACCTCTTTGGCTTATAGCCTAGGGACAAGATCCTGGGATGCTGGACTATGAACCTGGGGAGGAGGTCACCAGAGCTTGTGCTGTGAGATCAACCCTCCAGCGCCCCCCTCCCCATCCGTTCTCTCCTTTCTCCTTGGAGCAGTCCAGGCCCTCTTTGCCTCCATCTCTGAGCCCCATTGCAGGCAGAAGGTCTTATGGTGGTGTTCTGGGGGGGAGGGGGGCGGGAGGGGCATGCAGTTTTCCCTGATCTTGGGCTCCCAGCATAGAAGCTGCTTGAGATGTATTTAAGCTGCCTGCTGGTTCTGAGGACAGAGCTGAGTTGGACAAAAGATCCCCCCTTTAGCTCTAGACCCATGGAATCTTCTGGCCTCTTTTGCCCTCCGATTCAGGTTCTCTCCCAGCTGAGTGAGTAAAGGCAGGGGCCAGTATCCCTTTGGCTGACAGGGTTAGGGACCTTGGGGCTTCGGGGAATGGAACACCACTCCAACCCCTGAGATGGGGAAGGGCCTGGCCTCTGTGAGGTGAGGCTGGAGACAGGCTTCCTTCCACCTACTTTACTGGGAGGCTGTGGTCACCTGTAGCTCTAGCAAATGACTGGGGTTCTGCATTTTCATCTGGGGCTGCGTCATACTGGGCAGACCTGTCACTCTTTTATGCCTGGGTTTTCTCATCTGTGAGGAAGGGATAATGAGTCTGCCTCACCTACTCCCATAGGGCTGCTGTGAAAATACTTGGGAGATAAGAAACATGTCAGTGAGTGGAAAAAGCTTAAGATATAAATGAAGATAAACGAGGTGGTCATTGGACAAAGAGTCATGAATCAGACACTGAAGTGGTCATTTGAGGGTTTCTATCTAGAGCACGAGACAGTTTAAAAGAAACCTATTGAAGGGGCGGCACCTGTGGCTCAGTCGGTAAGGCGCCGGCCCCATATACCGAGGGTGGCGGGTTCAAACCCGGCCCCGGCTGAACTGCAACCAAAAAATAGCTGGGCGTTGTGGCGGGCGCCTGTAGTCCCAGCTACTCGGGAGGCTGAGGCAAGAGAATCGCTTAAGCCCAGGAGTTGGAGGTTGCTGTGAGTTGCATCTACTGAGGGCCATAAAGTGAGACTCTGTCTCTACAAAAAATAAAAAAGAAACCTATTGAAAACTCATGGTTAGTAAACACTGCTAAGGTCGTGATTCAGAGTGGGTAAGAACAAACCAGCTCACTCATGAAACTTATTTGATCCATGGCATATGTATGCTTCTGTTGTAAAGAACAAGCACCTTTTTTTCAAAAAATACGCTAATTCCATATAAAACAAAGTATTGTTTTTTCAAGATCTTTAAAGTATGACAGTGGAGCTTTAATAGGGATTGCGTTAAAATTATATATTGCTTTGGGTAGTATGGACATTTTAACGGTGTTGATTCTTCCAAGCCATGAGCATGGTATGTTTTATCATTTGTTAACTTTTCAGCTATTTCTTTTCTTAGAGTTTCATAGTTCTCTTTACAAAGATCTTTCATATCCTTTGTTAGATAAACTCCCAAATATTTCATCTTCTTTGGCACTACTGTGAATGGGATAAAGTCCTTAACTGTTTTTTCAACTTGACTATTGTTGGTATATATAAGGGCTACCGATTTATGAATGTTGATTTTGTAACCTGAGACGCTGCTGTATTCCTTGATCACTTCTAAGAATTTTTGAGTAGAATCCCTAGTGTTTTCCAGATATACAATCATATCATCTGCAAAGAGGGAAAGTTTGATCTCTTTTGACCCTATATTGCCCTTTGATTGCCTTTTCTTCCCTAATTGCAATGGCTAAAATTTCCATTACGATGTTAAAGAGCAATGGAGACAATGGGCAGCCTTGTCTGGTTCCTGATCTGAGTGGAAATGATTTCAATTTAACCATGGAATATTATGCAGCCTTAAAGCAAGATGGAGACTTTACCTCTTTCATGTTTATATGGATGGAGCTGGAGCATATTCTTCTTAGTAAAGTATCCCAAGAATGGAAGAAAAAGTATCCAATGTACTCAGCCCTACTATGAAACTAATTTATGGCTTTCACATGTAAGCTATAACCCAGTTACAACCTAAGAATAGGGGGAAGGGGGAAAGGGAGGGGAGGGAGGGGGGAGGTGGGCAGAGGGAGGGGGATCGGTGGGATTTCACCTGCGGTGCATCTTACAAGGGTACATGTGAAACTTAGTAAATGTGGAATGTAAATGTCTTAGCACAATAACTAAGAAAATGCCAGGAAGGCTATGTTAACCAGTATGATGAAAATGTGTCAAACGCTCTATGAAACTAGTGTATGGTGCCCCATGATCACATTAATGTACACAGCTATGATTATGATTTAAAAAAAAAATAGGCTAAGTGATGTATTATGTCTTGCTATAAGGCATACTTTTGTATAGATTTATCAGAATAAAGGATTGACACAGCTTCAGTGCCTGCTGTAACCCACACACATTCTCATTTCCTCATGGATAATAATTAGATGACCTTGGAGGGAGTGTCCAGTCAACTGGAGGGCCTGAGAAGTCATGCAAAGAGGGGATGAATGAACCCTGGGGCCATGGTAGGGCTGTGCTATGGACTGTCCTCCCCCCAATTCCATGCCCAACTTAAGAACACTTCGTCTTTTTAACAATTTATTTTCTTTACAAAAAAATCCAACAAATATTAATTGACTGACATGTCAGTAAAATAAAGGTATTTTTAAAACAGCTTTATTGAGGTCTAATTGGCAGACAGTAAACTGCACATATTTAAGGTATAAAATTTGATACATTTTGACACATGTATGTACCTATGAAGCCATCACTGGACTAAAGATAATGAACATATCTATCATCCTAACATGTTTCTTGGTGGTTTTTTATAATATTTCCCACTTGTTTCTCTGCCCCATCTCCCCGGTGCAACAACTGACCTGCTTTATGAGGTCTGCCAATTAAGTTTGCAAACTCATCCTAGAAAAAGTGCTACATACCTCATTGCTGACTATCACTATAGTCACCTTCAAAGTACTTCCCTTGGGAAGCTATTCCCGAAGCCAGAGCCTAGTCCACCCTTCAAAGCAACTTCTGAACTCTTCTTCTGGAATAGCCATCAGAGCTGTGGTGGTAAGGGTTGGACAATTAAAATCACAAACTCCTCCTAGGAAAAGCATTTTGAAGGGTGGCCAGAACACCAGCATCAGTGCATAGATTCCCAAGGGAAGTACTACAGCAGACTCCTGAAAAGAATAAGTAGGAGACACCTGAAAAGAAACACGTTGGTAATAAGGGAATGGGGAAGGGATTGGTCTCTCGTTAAAGACCACGAGAGCATGAGACAAGAACACAGTTACTTGGCATTCTCCACACCTGTGGTGTCAAGAGCCACGGGATCATGTCTATAAATAGCCTCGGGGGATGTTAGTCAACGAGGCTGCTTCCTCTAAGACTGACTGCTGCATTGTTGAGGTGCTCTGGCGTCTCTGACCTGACCGAGAAAACAGGCTCTGCCTGATGAGGAGCCTTACCAGACTGAGACAATGGGCTCCCTGGCATTTAGGGGAAGCAAGCATGTAGTGTGTACCTTGGTCCGTGTCTGGACAGTTTCTAGGGCTGGGGCAGGCAGCCTGGTGTCCTGGCTCTGACAGAGTACTTTGAGGATGACCACAGTGATATTCAGCAATGAGGTATGTAGTACTCTTTCTAAGATAAGTTCATGAACTTAAATGCCTGACCTCATGTATCTCTACAGGTTAGTCTGAATTTTCTAAAGCTTTATATAAAAGGAATAATACATTATGTACACTATTTTTCCTGGATTCTTTCACTCAAAATAATACTTTAGGATTCATTCAGATTGTGATATGTATCAATAGTCCACTTTGATTGCTGTATAATATTCCATTAAATGGATATACTACAATTATTTATCTGGTCATCTGTTAAAGGACATTTGGGTTATTGCAAATGTTTGGCTATTTCACGGCAGCAAATAAAGCTGCTATGAAAATTTATACACAGGTCTTTGTATGAAGATATGCTTTTATTTCTCTTGGTCAAACATTCTAGAATGGAATACCTGAATCCTATGGTCAGTGTATATTTGACTTTTTAAGAAGCTGCCAAGCTGCTTTCTAATGTCCTTGTCTGTTTCAGTTCCTTCACATTCTCACCTCCATTTGGTAAGATCAGTCCTTCCAGTCTTAGCTATGCTAACAGTTGTTCAGTGGTATGTTCTTGTGGGTTTAATTTACATTTCACTAATGACGAATGATGTTGAATGTCTTTTCATGTCCTTACTTGCCATGCAATGTGTCTTTGCCTGTTTTCTTTATGGGTGGATTATTTTCTTATTATTGAGTTTTAACCTTTTTCTTTACAAATCTGGATGCCAGTCCTTTATCAGATATGTGATTTATAAATACCTTCTCTTAATCTTGTCTTTTTATTCTGATTTTGAAGAGCAGATGTTTGTAATTCTGATGAAATCTATTTTATTAATTTATTCTATTAGCAATTGTACTTTATATTTAAGAAATCTTCAGAAATCACAAAGAATTTTTCCTATATTTTCTACATATATAGTTTTATATTTTACATTTAGGTCTATGATTCATATTTATTTATTTATTTAGTGCAAGCTGCTATTTCTGGGTCTTCTCATTCCTGGTATAGATTCATTTATCCATGTGCTTAAAGGCTTTTTAAAAAAAATTCTTCTAGTGTAGGTCTGCTGGTGATTGATTCTTCCATCATTTTATACCTTTATTTAATTTTTTTTGGGGAAAGGTATTTTCCTTGGGAATAGAATTCTAATTGACCCTTTTACTGTTGCCCCATGCTGTTTAAGATGAGACATCTGCTATCTTTGTCTTGGCTCCTTTATTCATATAGTGTCTTCTCTTGCTGCTTTTATAATTCTCTCTTAATCACTGGTTTTGAGCAATTTGGTTATGTGGTGTGATATTCCTCATATTTCTTTTTGCACAACATTCATCGTGCTTCCTGCATTTGTGGGTGTACAGTTTTCATCAAATTTGGAAAATTTTTAGCCAGTATTTCTTAGAATTATTTTTTTGCCCTCCTTCCTACCCAAATTTGATGACTCCAATTGCACATATTTTAGGCTGCTTGAAATTGATCTCCTGCTCAGTGGCGCGCTCTTCTTTTTTTCTAGGATTATCATTCCTCTTTCTGTGTCCTTGTGAATAGTTCCTTTTGCTGTGTCTTCAAGTTTCTTCTGGAATGTCTGATCTCCATTTAGTCTAATATATATATACACACACACATATATATTTATTTTTTGCCAATGTATTTTTCAACTCAGGCATTTTAGTTTTCATCTTTAGATGTTTGACATGGGTCTTTTAATCTTGTATATTTCTACTTAACTTTTCAAACATAAAAATACAATTATGGTAACCATTTCAACTTCCTTGTCCACTAATTCTAACATCTGTTTCAGTTTCAAGTTGGTTTTGATTGATTGATTTGTTTTCTGACAATGGGTCATATTTCTGCTCTTGAATGCTTAGAAATTTTAATTGGATGTCATTTTAGCTGGGCATGGAAATCACTTCCAATCATTTCTTCAATGGAATCTTTGAACCAGGGTGTCAGAGGCTGGAATCTAGTCAGAATGTTGAATCCAGTCTGTGGATATGTTTTGCTTGGCCTACTCAGTGTTTTAGAAAAGATCTCAGATGTTTTTCACTTTTAAAAATCCAGAGATACCATGGATTCTCTGAAATATTTTTAAAAATCTGGATACCTGGCTGCCATTCTTGCTGGAGCAATCACTCTCTTCAGATAATGCCATGGTTTGAACACGTTCCCCTGAGTTCATGTGCTAGAAATGTTATCTCTAAGGCAACATGTTGAGAGGTGGGACTTTTAAGAGGAGATTAGGTCATGAGGGCTCTGCCCTCGTGTTATCTCGGGAATGGATTTCCCCCAAAAGAATGTGTTTGCCTCCTTTCTTCTCTCTCTCATTCTGTGATGCCTTCCTCTGTGTTATGACACAATGATAAGGCCCTCCCCTGATGTGGCCCCGATCTGGGACTTTTTAGTCTCCAGAACTATGAACTAAATGAATTTCTGTTTGTTACAAATTACCTGGTCTGTGGTATTCCATTATAACGTTGCAAAACTACGACAGATGGAGTATGAGCTTTCTACACTCCTTTCATATTTATATATTCTAATGGGCTCCTGTAGGCATTAAAGTTTTAGCCCTCTGTTGTCTAAGATAAGTTTTCCGGGATCAGACTCTGAGACAAGTATTAGTAGGTAAGCGATTTTTTAACGAAGTTCTCTTGAAACTTGAAAGGGAGTGAGGCATGCAGGAAAGAGAAGGGAAAGGAGTTAAGCAAGCATGGAATTCCAATTAAAGACTCATGGAAGGCCAGCTTTGCCTGGTTGCTGCTGAGGCATGGTGGAATGCAAGTTATGCCTCAACGTCTGTCCCGAATGGACATAAGGGAGCTAAACCTTCATGCTTCCTTACCAGTCAGACGGTGTTCCCTACCCCTGGCAAGGTCAACAAAACAGGAAGGGAAATAGGGTGAGTGTCTGCCTTGGAGGTGCTATGCTCTCCCAGGTGCACCTAAGCAGGCTGTTCAGGTGTACCTGGGAAACTCCCATGGTCCTGGCTGGGATGTAGGATCAGAGAGGATGCTATGCCCAGGGAGGAAGACTGTGAGAGAGTCTGAACCACCTTCCTCTTCATCACACCACAGTTTTCTCAGGACTGTACAGGTGGGAAGACCAGGTGAGATCAGCAGTGGAGGTTCACTGTACAGAAAAGGACACCAGGGTGCAGTGAGGGGAAAGGACTTGTTGGAGGACGGCTGTTGTCTCATGGTAGAGAGCCACCCTCATGTCTCTCCTTGCCTTCTCCAACTTTGAGGAGAGATTACTCAGATTTAGTATCATTTTCATCCCTAGTACTCTCTAGGGAAGGGAATCACATAGCTTCCTAGTCATCCATTTATTCACTCATTCATTCACTTGCTTATCATTCAGTCACTCACCAGCATTTATTGAGGACTGTTTGAATTGAGATACTTATACAGCAGTGTCTTATAACTGATTCTTGGCCCATTTCAAGATGATCTGCTGTCCTTACCTTAAATTATTTGGCGTGCCACAACTGGGGGATTCATACCTATGTCCTTCCAATCTGTGCCTTAACCTATGAAGGAGCCCTGTGCTTGGGCATCTTTCCTCTGACTTATTGGATCTCTCTAAGACTTCCTTTTATCTCTGGGTCTTCAGTGTTTTCCATGTGAGCTGAAGTCACCAAGCCAGAAATAAGGGACAGAGCACTGGTTATCTTGGGCATCTAGGAGGGGGCAAGCATAGGGAAATAAACAAAAGCCCTTTGCTAGACCACTAGGCCTCCCCAAAACCTTGAAGATAAATGTAAATAACACCTCTTTTTTCTCATTCTTTTAGGAGCCAGAGCTAGGATGCAATGGGTTGTGGTGGTAGGTGGGTGGGGAACAAAAGGAAAACTTTGGCTGGGGGTGGGGGCTGGACATGGTCAGGAATGATACTGGGGTCATCACCCAGCTTTAGGTCTGCTGCTGTGAGCTAAGAAACTGGAGGAGGGGAAGCAAAAAAGAGAGAAGGACAGAGAGAAACTCATGTGAGGGAAGAAAGAGAGAGAAACAAATCAGGAGAAACAAAAGAGAAAGAGAAGGGGAAAGAGACAGAAGAGAGAAAGAGTGCATGTGTGTGTGTGTGTTGGAGGAATTGCTGCCCAGGGGTACCCTGGTTTGGAAATTCTAAGGGTGTTGAATTTCTGGAGTGTGGTGAAATGGCCTCAGGGTCTCAAGAAGCTAATGGCAGGCCTGTGCCAGGCCATAATAACAGCCTCTCTGTGGCTGTAACCGATGCTGGCCTCTCAGCTCCCAGGAACACTAAATTCACACAGGCACAAAATGTAGCCCCGCTCCTGGCCTCATGGCCTAATAGCTACCGTCGTGTGTGCACTGCGCCCGCAAGCATCACGGGCAATTAAGAAAGTCGTCCATTGCCATGTGGGCTGCCATTTACGGGTCGGAGCCTGGAGCTCCTCCAGGCCAGTCAGCCCTCTGATGAGACACAAATGAGCAGGGAGGAGTGTTGTTTCCCGGGAGAGGGACCCCTGCCATTAGCTGGCAGATCCCAGAGGGAGATGAACAAAAGGTACTGTGGGCTCATGGAAAGGGAGTAGAGGGTGGGGGCAGGCCTGGGGCCCTGTTTGCACGTGCACATGCAGGCCAGTGTGCACTTGCACACATGCCTATGCAACCCTGCCTCAAACACAGACCATAGACACGTTGGACCAAAACACGTGTGGAGTGTTCTTGCACTCACATGCACACACATGTGCAGGCATGTTCAAATTACACCCATGCCAGCTCACACATGTGCACATTCATGGGCTCACACAGGCATTTGTACCAAGTGTACATGTTATAGATATATTTATTTATGCAAACCCATGCTCACACACTGGTCGGCATTCTCACGGACGTATATACACATGCACATGAGTAAAGGCCTGGACAGACCCAGGTGCATATCCACAGACACACACACATGAACATATCCTAATCTTTTCTCCAAAACCCCAAAGCAAGGCAACTCCAAAGCCCTTTGAAACATGCGTGCTCTAGACTTCAAACTCCTTTCATAGCCATGAATAAGAATGGATTTAGGGACTGGGACTGATGAATTTGTCTAGTAGAAGACAGAAAAGAGTTGGAAGAGAGTTGCCCTTACTTTGTTCTGCTTTGAGTCATGGCCAAAGCCATTTAGTTGGTTGAAAAATAATTGCTGGTAGACGGCATCTTTCCAGGTCCCTGCCACTGGCCACTTGACCTTGGTTCCCATCTGGGGCTGATGATTTTTAGGCTCGCAGGAAGGAAAATTTCAAAGTATTCTTGAACATAGAACCCACACTTCTCACATCCATGCAGTTTCTACTCTTTGCCAGCCCTGCAAAGTGGTAGGGGACTGTATCAAATGGGTAGAGGGTTGTATACTGAGACTCAATTTTGTCATTTTTGAAACTGAGTTTAGAAGTATTTTCATCCTTTTCCAAGGTTTGAGATTTTTCCTCTCTCACTACCTCGCTCACCTCAATTTCCCGCACTGTTATAGGGGGAAAAAATTGGATAACATGTCCATCTTGAGAATGTCTCCCAGAATAACTGTGCTGTGACACATGGGGAGTGCAAACATAAAACAGGAAGCCATGCTGTGAGGGCTCCTTTGAAACTGGCAGACTTTGCAGCAAAGTCTTTAGCCAGAAAGCCCACAGATGGCAGCCATTTCCCACAACACCACTTCCCTCTGCATCTGATTCCCAGTGGAGGCTGTGATAGGTCTGATGCGTCTTCTGTGGTGGTGAGGTGACCTTCCCTAGCAGACCCCCGAGACCAATCTCAGCTCATCTGCTGTTGCCTCCACGTGGCAAATGCTGGATGCCAGCAGCCTCTGACCACCTTCCACCACTGCGGTCCATGGAGCCGGGGCTCCATTTGAAGCCTGCCAAGGAAATTTGTTTTGGAGGCTTTTTGGCGGTTGAGATTTGGGTCAGAAGTGGCAGTGAGTAGCCTGATTGACTTAAGTGTTTTCATTGTACTTTTTGCGTCCTCCACACCTGAACTTTTCAATTTCCCTTATTTTCAATAAAATGTGCTTAAAGATTGGAGTGCTGGAGTCCAGGGCTACAAGAGTGCACCAGTGAGTGGACAAGATGTTCCTGAAGGATGCGGACACCACTGGCAAGTCTCCTGTAGTTCCTGGGCTGGCACTAAGTGGGAAAGAAATGGCAAAGACGCCTTGGTGTGTGGTTTTCCTCTGAGGCAGGAGCTAGTCTGTGTGACCTCCCCTCGAGCCATTCTGGTGCTTAGAGGCAGTGGTAAGTATTTCAATATTTAAAGGGTTGTCCTCACAGATAAGGAATCAGGATCATTCTATACAGCTGTAGAGGGCTATTATTAGGGTACACTGGTTTATTTTCTCTGTGTAAAAGAACACCCAAAACTTAGTGACTCAAAACAGCAATCATTTATTTAGCTCATAATGCTGAGAGCCAGCAATTTGGGCTGGGCTCAGCTGATGGTTCTGATGACCTGGGCCAGGCTTGGCTGATCTCTGCTGGGGCTCATTCATGAATCTCAACCATCAGCTGGCAGGTTGGCTGTGGCCTGACAGGTCTAGGAAGGCCTGAGCTGGGATGACTCAGCTCCCCTCCAACTTTGTTCATCCTCCAGCAGATTATACTGATCTCATGCTGGCGACAGGGCAGAGAGAGAGAGAAGGGAAATACGTGAGGCCCTTTGAAGCCTAGGCCCAGTAACACACAACATCACTGTTGGTTAAAGCAAGTTATAAAGTTGGTCCTGCAAACTCCCCTGGAAAGGGCATGGATGCAAGCAGAAGTGAAGAAGGGTATGGTGCCCCATGATTGCATTAATGTACACAGCTATGATTAATAATAATAAAAAAAAGAAGTGAAGAAGGGTGGCCACTTTTACAATCGACCACAGGGGGCACAGATTTTGACCTAGTATTTGAAGCACTTTCTAATGAATTTAACTGCTCAGGTGTGAAACAGTCAGATTTGCCTGTCATGGGCCTGCTCTCAAGGAAGGACTCTCTCAGGTGACAAGAATGAGACCACCTGGACTCCAAAAGACCATTCAACACTAAGTGTTTATTTACTGGGAATTTATTTTCAATGTTTCACAGTTGAAAATTTTCATAAGTAGAGAATTGGAAGAATTAGAATAACTTCCCAAATCCTTGATTGCCCCAATCCTGGTCACATCCTCTTGTTCTCTTCAACCTCCAATGTTGTGTTTTTCTCTTTCCTATTCACCCATATTGCAACCCCCAGTCCTGGCCTTGCCCACTTCTGCCTCTGATCACATCCACCCACCTGTGCTCTGTGTTGGGTTGGGCTTGGGGAGCACAAGACAAATGATAGATCAGGCCCCACATGCACACAAAGGCTGCTGGACTCTGAATTTATATTATATTCTCTAAATGATGTGTGTTGGAGAAGAAAAAAGAAACAGTACGATCATATTTTTCAAAGAAATGCACATGTGCAGAGAGTGGAAAATAAAAGCCAACAGCCCAAACTGAAGTCGGTTCTCAAGAAGGGAGATGTAGACTTGAACTGCAGAGCTGGAGCCAGGACGGGAAGTGAGCTTGGCCTGCACGAGGTGCATATGCTGCGTGGAAAACCACCCTGAGCCCAGCTCCTGCTCTTCCTAATTCCCCTCAGCTTCCAGCCCCTCCTGACCCTGGGAACAATGCAGCTCTGTGCTGAAACTGTGCCTTTTGTGATGCCCTGGGAGAGGAAGAAAGGAGAAGCTGGTTTGGGCGTCTGGGTGTGTGAATCACCAGTGTCACATGGCCAGGCCGGCTGCAGCAGCTCCCTGGGTCTGCACAAGGGCACCTGGGGAGTGTGCCCTGAGCCCATGCTTGGAGGCTGGTCAGACAGCTGCAGGGTGCCCTGCTCTGAACTGCACAGCCAAGGCCAGGAAGGGGGAGGAGGAGGGTCTGGTATAGTGAGGGCCTTGGAGGACGCTCTCATGGTGCTGTGGGACAGGCCCTGGGACCCAGTGTGTCCCTCCTAATCCTAGATCTATCAATTGTGCAGTCTGGGTCTGATGCTCTCGAAAGTCATAGAATTTCTGGTTCATTACTGAGAACTTCAGGGCCCTGGTTCATCCCTTGACTTGGCCAGCGCATCCTCGGGGGCTTTTCCAAGGACTGAATTGTGTCCAGAGTGTGGAGAAACCACTTTATCCTGCAGTGGAGAGGACACAGCAAATCAGACAGGAGCCAGAGCTGTTCTGTTCTCTAGAACCTTTTAAATCCTGGCTTCAGAGTGAGAAGTGAGAGGCCTTCACACTGACTTCTCAGAGGGCAGGTTGGAGAGTGGCCGGAGTTAGGGCAGGAGCGAGATGCAGGCCAGGCACTGAAAGAACAGAGGGTGGAGGGTGGGGGCAGTCCCCACCCCAGTTCCACCTGCAGACGGTGTGACCTTCCTGGTGGATGAATCCTGCGACCCCAACAGTCTCTATCACCTGACCCACCCCAGCCGAGGTGCCTTCTCCCAAGATTACTGCAGAGGGCAGTGTGGGACCGTAGCCAGACTTTGCTACCTCATCAACTTTGCTTTTCACTCCGCCGCTCTCCTACTCTTTTAAAGCCAAAGCTGCTTAGAAACAACCTGAGCCCTACTTGAACGATATGGATTTAGCGTGGTTCTCTGGGCCCCCTTTGCTGAGGGAAGCCCCCAAGCCTTGGATCTGCTCAGAGAGCTTGCCGAATTCTGCCTTTGCCTGTTCCCAGAGCCTTGGGGGCAGAGTTTGGTTGTACACGTGTAGGGGCTTATGGCTTTCAAAACACATTCTCATCTGCTCCTTGAAACTGTTCGGAGAGGTAGATGGGGTGCTCCATTTTACAAGACAACCAAGACCTAGAGAGAGGGGAAGTGCCAACCCATGGGGTTGGGGGGCAGCTGATTTGCAGCAGAGAGTAGTGGGGAACTCTAGTCTTCTAACCCTCACCGCAGTGCTCACTCTACCCTTTTGTGATATTTCTAAAATCCAGCCAGTGTCACTCCCCGCCCCCCAACAGACCTCCCTCTCTTCATGGTTGTTTTCTCCCAAGTGAGAGGTGTGAAGGTGCCCCTTCTTTTAGGCCCTGTGCTCCCTGGGGATCAATTATATCACTGTGGGTAAGTCACTTCCTTTCTCTGGCACTTGCTTTCCCCAGGAAGAAAATGAGGGACTTGGGTCGAATGGTCTCAAGGGTGGCCTGGAACGTTGACTTTTCATGGGTTCATGTTTTTTGGGCTGTGTCCCCAGTCACAAGTTGATTGAACTGAAGAATAAAACCTTTGGAAGAGTGGTAGGGTGGTGACTTATGTGAGTTCTAAATATGAGTATGACCAAATTCTTTACATATCAACTGGTTGTTTTCATGTGATAGATGCAACCTTGTTCCCCAGGGTTTAGGAGAGTCAGATCAGGCCACATGAGGGGCATCCCTCATGCTGACAAATGACATAGACAGTGGTGTCAGTGAACGTAAGGGACAGTCAGCAATTGTGTTACGCAGATCTCTACAGTGAGCAGCTTGCTGTTGGATGCTGGGGGTGACAGGAGGTTCCCCAGGGGCCTTGCTGTCTGTGCCCAGGCTCCCCAGAGGCCATTGATAACCCCCACCATTTGGAGGTAGCACAAGCTCTGTGATTGTGCTTAACAGCTGCTTCAGCATAGCTGCCCTTTCTCAGGGACACAGGAGAAATGAAGAGGCAATCCCTCCAAGCACACCCAGGCTTAAACCAACAAGATAGACTTGGGGTGCTTGGGGTGGCGAGGAGTGGAAGGACAGACCAACTCAGAGCCTTCATGTCAGAATTCCTTTTGAACATCAACTGCCATTCACCGAGGCCTAAGAATGTGCCTGGTATTATGTACTTTCAACCAGGTATGACTATTAATACTCTTATTTTACAGATGAACAAATTGAGGCCCAGAGAAGTTGCAGATCATGCAGCTCAACAGAGATAGCGTTGGGACTGCTAACCCTAACCCTAACTATGTCCCTTAAGTCCTCCTCTGGGCTATGTCCATCCACCTGGGATTGGATTATGTTCCTATTCTTTGGACAGGATGTAGGACTCACCATCTTACCAGTATGAATGTACTTATGAGGAAACCAAGGAAGAACATCTGCTACCGGGACTGTTCCCAGAAGTCTGAGAGAGTCTGTCTATTTATCATCTATGTCTCCCACCCAGTATCTCACCAAGGAGGAAGTTATCTGTGTTTCTCACATCCATACTTACTCATTCTTCCACAAGCGCTGCAGAGTAGAGAGGACTGGTGGCATATTCCTAAGATGAGAGAGGTGAGTGACTTGGTGAGGGCCCCACAGCCTCACCAGGTTGGTGACTAGCCTAGAATAAGAACCCAAGTCTCCCGACTCCTGGTCATGGTGCCCTATTTGCCATGACAAGGCCTATGGGAAGAGAGCTCAGAGTTGTCCAGAGGACCCAAGGGTTCTGGCTCCCTAGCCATAGGGATCTCAGCCTGTGGGTACCTTATGCTCCTGGGGGTTTCAAGACAATCTGTACCCAGCCCTGCCCTCGGTCAGGAATGGCTAAGATTTAAGTTCTGATACCAGGTCAGACAGGAGCTTTTGTGGGATTCAACCTACACTTATGGCCTGGTGTGGGGAGACAGAGAAAGCCCAGCTAATACAGTGTGTCAGGCTGAGCGTCTGGGGCAACGTGAAGCTTTGTGTTGCAAACAGAGCTGCCACCAAGCTCTGCTGTAGCCCTACCATCCTGGACCAACTGGAGACAAGGAGCAGCCATGGCACGGGCTTAATGGCATTTGCATGGGTTTCATACCACACAAGCCCACAGCAGCTTAGATTCCTGAGAAACCATTCCAGACAGTCTGAATAGCTTAAGGTAAGGCTTCTCTGCAGGCAGGAACCTAGACATATGATTCTGAGAGAATTTTTTTCTGTTTAATTTTTTTCCCTCCCTCTAGTTTTGCTTTTCTGTTTAAATGCCTGTAATGTAAAACTTCAACTATTTACCTTGACCATAAAGCTACCTCTCAGTTCATCTCTGCTACTTCCTTCCTCTGGCCCAGTCCTTTCTCTTGTTTCTTGTTTCCTAACCGCATTGAACAGCTGTGTAATCTCGACTCAGTCCCTTGCATTAGAGGCTGTTGCTAGAGAATGAGTTGTCAGTAGATCTGAGTTCGAATCTCAATAAGCAGGCTGCAGCCAGATGAGTGAACTTGGGCAAATCATACCATCTTTCTGAACCTCAATTTGCTCTCCTGTGAAAGGGGGATAATGGTATTAACTCTCCTCTGTGTTGTAGAGATTGAATGAGGACCTACAGTTTCTTAGAACAGTAGAGGATCTCAGAATCTGCTGGAATGAGGCAGATCAATGAGCGAGGAAGAGAGAATCTACTGCATGTGGAGAAGACGAGATTTCTGAGCTTGATTTGTGTCGCGAGGTACTTGAGTTCCTACAATGTGACTTACAAATCTGTGGATAAGCAGAGGTAGCTATGGGACATCTGTGGTCGATGCTTGCCCTGGAATGCGAGTTTGAATGCATGGTGACAATGGTAGTGGGTGTGACAGTGTGGGGTAAATGATGTGTCTGAGAAACTTCCCCAGAGTGAAGGATTCCATGTGATTTGAGCCCCTTAGGGGCCGGGAAGCTGGAGAACAAGACCAGGATGTGGGGTGGCCTGGAGAATGGAGCTGTGTGGTGTTTGTCTTTATGGAAATAGAGAAGTGTTTTATGGTTTTTAAAAATAAATTCAAGAATATGGAGAGGCCAGGAGCTAGAGGGCTTTGAGGCACCCTCAGTGGAAAGTTTCACTTATGCTGGAAGAGGCTTTGGCTAAAGGCAGAGAGAGAGAGATGGAGACTTTACCTCTTTCATGTTCACATGGATGGAGCTGGAACATAGTCTTCTTAGTAAAGTATCTCAAGAATGGAAGAAAAAGTATCCAATGTACTCAGTCCTACTAGGAAACTAATTTATGGCTTTCATATGAAAGCTATAACCCAGTTATAACCCAAGAATATGGGGAAGGTGGAGAGGGAGGGGAGGGAGGGGGGAGGATGGGCGGAGGGAGGGTGATTGATGGGATTACACCTACCGTGCATCTTACAAGGGTACATGTGAAACTTACTAAATGTAGAATATAAATGTCTTAACACAATAACTAAGAAAATGCCAGGAAAGCTATGTTAACCAGTGTGATGAAAATATGTCAAATCGTCTATAAAACCAGTGTATGGTGCCCCATGATCGCATTAATGTACACAGCTATGATTTAATAATAAAATAAAATTAAAAAAATAAAGGCTGTATATGAAACCAGCACATTGTACCCCTTGATTGCGCTAATGTACACAGCTATGATTTAACAATAAAAAAAATAAATAAAGGCAGAGAGAGAACTCAGCAAAGTCCAGGGAGAGTAGGGTGGGCCGAGGTGCATGGGATGACAGGATCACACCAGCTTCCGCTTATGAATGCTCACCCACCTTGGAGAACATTTCGAAATGGGTCATTTATTTAATTTTTTCATTGCTTTGATGTTGCAGTCATCAGCCCTCAAACCAGCATACCAGACTCTACTCAGCCTCGAAAAACACTTAGCACCAGATGATCTGTGTTTTGATGTCACAGCCTCTCTGCTTCCTACTACTCATGCAGATGGACAACCAGAAGCACTGGAGAGACCTCTCTGGAAGGAAGCACCTTGGGGTCGTCAGAGAGAGCACCACAGGGGCAGTAGGGTTGGGGGAGGCTGCTGGCAAAGCTTAGGCACCAGCTTTTTTGCTTCTAGCAACATCTGGTGGCCATGACCTTCTCATAGCCCCCCGGGTGAAAGGCTGCTATGGAGGAAACCCAGTGATTGGTGCCTCACATTAGCATCCTGTGTCCCTGTATGATCTTCATGATTTCCAAGCAACTCACGAGAAGCCATATGGGCCTGGGGCTGGGTTTTTCTAGGAAGATGAAGATTGAATGTTATTCATTAGATTTAATTTGTCTAGTGGGGACTGATTTCTTAACACCTCTTAGAAGTGTTACTGGAATCTGGTACCCTATGAAGGGAGGTGCATGGAACCCCTTTCTTGTGCTGAGGACTCCAAGGAGACTTTGGTTATTGTCACCCCACTACTGTTTTCTTTCTTACCTGGCAAAGCAGAAAGAGTTTGGCCACCTCTGGATACTCACTGAAGCCTCTGCTCAAATTGAACTAGAAGTGAGTAGGGTCGCTGCAAACCTTACCAGATAGTCATGGAATCAAGGGTATGAGATTGGAATTAGAGGACAGAATGCAGGTTCTGGCTTTGCCATAGTGGTCTGACCATCAGCTCATTCATCAGTAGAGTGGGACAAATATTAAAATCTACCTTGAAAGTTTGTTATGAGAATTAAAAGAGATTGTGCCTGTGAAATGTTAAAGAAAGGAAACCAAAGGCATAGAGGGAACACTTGGAAAAAGTCATCATTTATCCCACCTGGTTCCCTTTTACATTTTGAATTGGGGGTTCTACTTGTGTTATTAACAGAGCTGCTCACCAGCTGAAAAACTTGGAGATCCACATTAGATTAGATAAGACTGGGCCCAGCCCAGTTTTATCCCTCTGAGAATTTCCCACATTTCTCTTCGGTGGTCATCTGCAACTCTGCCGAAGCACACACCACCTGTAAGTTGTATATACACATTACTTGAATTGGAAACATCCAACTTAAAAATGTGTGTTACAAGATTAGCCAGTGGCATAGGTCTTTGTGCCACTTTGGATTACACTATAGAGTTCTCAGCCCAAAGGCATTGGAAATTGTCTGATCCAAAGTCGGCTTCCAATGTCTCCTTTTTACCCTGGGGGATGGGTTGGGGAGGGAGATTTTTGATATTTTTAGAAAGTTACTTCTAATTCTTGTTTACTCCAGTGAACTCTATCTTGCCTCCTTCCTACTTCCTTTTGTTCCCTATTAACTGACAATGATGAGGTTTTATCTTGTTTCATAAATACAACTGAAAGAAAAGGAATTCTTAGGATACTGTTATCAAAGTAAATGAAAACAGGTATCAAGTAAGCAGGCCTTCATGGCTTGGTGAAAGTGTAATTTTATCCAACCTTACTGGAAGGCAATTTAGCAGATATATTAAAAATTAGTGAGTATTATCTGGCAATTTCATAGGTAGGAATATATCCTAAAGAGATGACCAGACAAATTCACTTAGTTGTATCTGCATGATAGAGAACTATTATGGTGTTGTTTATAAGACCAAATATTAAAAACATAGTAAATAGTCAATAATAGAGATGTGTTGACTAGGTGATGGAAAATCTACATTATGATACAGTATATAGCCATTTAAAGTAATAATCAAGATTAAATACTATTGACATAATTGAAAGGAAATAGGATTTTAAATATGGATGATTACATTTTTATAAAAACAAAGAATAAGGACATTGAAAAAATCTGGAACATATACACAGATTTATGTGTAATTAATTAATTCTCCCCCTTATGGGAGGGGGAATTGAGAATTTTTTAAAAGCTTTTCCATTTAATTGAATTTTGATTTTTTTCCTACCACAAACAGATATTGCTTTGTAATAAGGAAATCACACATATTTTAAATAAAATCAAGACCATTAACTCAGACTTAAGAGTACCCAGGAGATGTTTCCATCAGAATATCAAAGTCTCTATCATTCTATCTCCTATTAAACCAAATTTACTTCCCAGGATTCTAGAAATGTAAAAAACCAACCAAACAATTATTTCTTAAGCAATATTTTAAATTAACCCTGTGTTGAATTACTAAGATTGCCAATGATGTTATTTTCTACTTTTTTTTCTTTTTTGTTGTTGGCTCCATTTTTACTTCTTCTGGGCAGAAAGTTGAAGAGGGCTTCTTAGTCTTGTTTTCATTTTTGCATGACTGTCCTCTCCAGCTGCAGATTTGGAAAGGCAACAAACATTGAAACCCCATCAGGGAGGCAGCCGTATGCGTCCCATTCAGTGTGGCTGGAAGGACTCACTCCTGGAAACTGACCGAAGGGCAGAAGCTCATTTCCTGTCCCCTGGCAGCCTTCCAGCACTGCCACCCTGTCTTTACTTACCCAGCTCCCTCTGGTCCCTATTCCTGGAGGGCTTTTGGAATTGGGTTTGGGACACCTGTAGCTTAGCTCTCTCTCCCAAAGGGGTTTTAAATTGTCCCTGAGAAATGAGTCAGCATGCAGAGCCAGGAGCTGTGAAACTCTTCTGTTCTGAGATCTGGAATCTTCTGGGCAGCTCAGAAAAACTTGTTTTGGTGAGTGAAGAAGGCACAAGGCCCAGGATGGGGCATTTAGTTTTCTGGCTTGGTTAGGCATGTTTGCCAGAGCAGGCAGAGCTATCTCGTTAAAAACAGGAAGATGCATGATGTGGTGTTTCCACGCTAGAGTGAGAGTGGAGTCTGTGCTCAGCTATCCTGGCTCACACTGTTAGGCAAATCCATTATCAGAGCACTGCTGACATTCTAGTTTTCATGTGGGGCTTGCCTGTGAAGGATGTGAGGAGCAGGATGGGGCAGTGAGGTGAGAAACTGGGCTGAGGAATTTGAAGGATTAAGGCAAGTTCACAAGCATAAGATAAAGCTAGAGGTGGGGTGTGGTGGATAAGGCTGAGTCTCAGTCCTCCAAACTGCCAAAGATTGAAATGGACCCAGTGAGAGACTGCTGGTGGTGGGAAGGTTCCTAACCGTTTGTGTTAGGAAACTTCCATCTGCTGAGAAGAACAGAATAAGATGCTGGGAAGAAATCCTTATCTCTAAAAGACATGAGACTTTGCCATCAGGATCCAATGACATTTTCTCACCCAGGATTTTATTTTTATTTTCACTTTTGAGAAGAGGCAAGATTCCCTGTTGGCATGTCTAGTTTTACTGTCACCTTGCAAAAAGGTAGAGAGATTAATAAAAGACACAGGGAAGAGGATACTAGTTGCCATGTTGGCTGCCTGTAACCCCAACCTCTTCTATGCTGGGAGAACCTACCACTGTGTGAGTCTAGGGGATGGAAAGTGGGTCTCCCCTTCCAACAGAGGAAGCTCTAAGGGTCAGACTCCCATTTGCCTCATGTTGGAGGTGAGGTCATGGCCATGTGACTCACTACAGGTCTAGCAGATGTCCTCACTAGAGGACTTTGAGTCCCAAGAGGTTTAACAGAAAGAATCAGGAGTGCTGTAGGATGCCTTCTGCTGGTGGTAACAGCCAGAATCCAGGGTCTGAAGGTAGTGATGCAGGTGCTGGTAGAGATGGTGTCCTAGATCCCAGGTGGGAGTGACACCATAGCAGAGGCATGAGCTTGGCTGTTCTCCCTTAAGAGTGAAATTCTCCTTACTTCCTGTTGCTTTGGTGAACTACACGATGTTATTCCATTAAATTCCTTTTCTGAGCAAGAAATGAGCAGAATGACCTTTAGTTGACTTCTTTTATTCGCAATTGAGAACACTGACTAATATATACCCCTGAAAGTCTTAACCTTTTGGAATACATTAACTTGACTTTCCACATGAGAATCTGTCTTAACCATTTCTTCCTTCCTTCAAGATATTCTCCTGGGAAGAACTTGTCATTGGAGGCTCTGACTCTACCCAATCTTCCGATGTGTAAGGTAGGCATTAGAGGCTGGGTATTAGTAGGGTTTTAGGATTGCTTGAGTTTTCTTGATGGTGGAAGGTATCTTTATGTAAAGGAAATGGGCTGATCTGAACTTGTCATCATTACCAACTCCTTACCAAACAGGAATTCAGAGAAATTAGCCATGTGTCAATCAGAGTTCCTGACTCTATTCCAAGTGTAATGAAAAGGCTATTCAACCAAAGTGATATACATTAGCTTCCAACTCCTTGAATAGTAGCATTTTAAATTTGGGCAGGGCCTTTATCCTTGAGACCTCTGTCTAGTCTAACCTCTATCTGATCTGAAAGGGAGGTAAGCAAAGACTAGAAGTTGATTTTAACCTCTTTTAGGCCCAATTACCTCCTATATATAGTGGGACTAAGTATGAGAGGCCAGGTCTTATATTTAAGCTCTGTTCCTTGTCCTGCATGTACATGGTCGGTACAGGGCATATACATAAATTGCCAAACTAGAAACAAGAGGAAAATTACACTGCCAAAAATGAAATGGATGCACTTTCTCAGAAGGTAGTATACTCAGCTCTCCTGGCTGCAGTAGGGAGAAGATATCCACAGCTGATGCCCAGGGTATGGCTGTAGCTCCTGCTCTCGTCTGCCTTCCTCCTCCCCTCCTTCAATCCAGTCTGTTCACAAACCTGCTCCCCCTATACTGTGTGTCTTCTGCCGTCTTCCTCACCACTGTAGTCCCAACACTTAGAGCATTGGCACACTTTGTTATTGAAAAAAATACTTCATCTTCTTTCTCTTTGCTCTTGCTAGAGTTGCCAATAAACCTGACATTGGGAAAGAGGCATGTAGAGGGCAGTATGGAGAATGGAAAAAAGCTTGTCTTTGGATCAGACTGGCCTCTGCAGGGGTCGTCAAACTATGGCCCGCAGGCCACATGAGGCGGTGTGATTGTATTTGTTTTTTTTTTTTTACTTCAAAATAAGATATGTGCAGTGTGCATAGGACTTTGTTCATAGTTTTTTTTTTTTTTTTTAAACTATAGTCCAGCCCTCCATTGGTCTGAGGGACAGTGAACTGGCCCCCTGTTAAAAAAGTTTGAGGACCTCTGGACTTCTTCTTTCTCATCATACCTTGGGCAAGTGGCTTAGTGGCTAGCTGGGGCTTTTATAGTTTTAAGTGTCAGAATCACAGTTCAAAGTGACTTAAGAACCAGACGGAATTTATTGGATCAAATTCTCTAGGATTGATGAGAAAGAGCTTATGTTGACCATATCTGATCTGAGGGTATCAACACCCTCATTAACCTTGCTGCTTTCAGTTCTGTGGCTTTGTATTTTGGTGTTTTGGTCTAAGGGTCATCCTCCATGGTCTGATAGCTTGTCCACGCATATGATTCTCATATCTGGGTTATCTTGCTAGTGTTCCCTACACTCTACTATTGAATGTTACTCTTTTCCATTTTTTCCCTTAATATTAAAACTGTTTTTTCCTTTTATTTATTAAGACATATACACATAGATTATGAATGCATTTATGCATTTGTGGGGTACAATGTGTTGATTTTTTATATGATTTGGAATACTTACATCAAACTAATTAATATAGCTTTCATCTCATTTACTTAATTATTGTGTTAAGACATTTGTGTTCTGTACTTGATAGATTTGTACCCTTGTGATATGCTCCATAGGTGTGGTCCATGTATACCATGTAATACTATGCAACCTTAAAAAAAGATGGACGCTTCACCTCTTTTATGTTTATATGGATGGAACTAGAACATATTCTTCTTAGTAAAGTATCTCAAGAATGGAAGAAAAAAATCCAGTGTACTCAGTACTTTTATAAAACCAATTTATAATTAATCATACTTTCTTATGAAAGATAAATTACTCTTTTCCATCTTGAGGCTGCCAGGGGACCTGAGTCTTTGAACCTGAGCCTGGAGCTTTGGGACAGAGACAGATGGTGTTCCTTAAGCTCTCCCTAATCTCTTTCTACTATCTTCTCTTTTCTTATCTCTCTTTTGCATGGAAAGGACACTATTTCACCTTGGTCAACTCCAAATAACGCGACAGAAGGGCAGTGCTTGATGTCTAATGTGGGGACTAGAAGCAGAGTGGAGTAGAAGAGTTAGGAAAGAGGGCGGTGGCTGATTTGGGAGAAATCTCCAGCAGCTGGGCGGGCTTGTTGACCAGGATTATCTAAGACTGGGATCTGGAGACAACTCTCTCCCATCCGGATTCCCACAGCAGGAACAAAGTGGCCTGGGCCTTGTCTCTCCAAGCCCCCCTACGCAAGCACTTTCCATCAAGTTCTGTAATGTGAGAGCCTCTCTGGAGGCCAAGGTCTTCATGCCTAGCTGCAAGTTGTTGAGATGCTGTTTCCAATCTTTTCAGCAAATGGATTGCCTTCCAGATTGACAGCCTTGGAAACTGGAGTCCTCTGTTTGTCCCACACACAGGTATTGCTTGCGAGCTGCAAGAGGAGGCAGAACATGGTGTTCAAGGCCAACTCCTGATTTTCCACGGTTTGGGGTGGGCGTGGGAGGGTGAGGGCACATTTGGAGTGCCAGAGAAATGATGTCTATAACCAAATATTAATAATGATTATGCAAAATCAGCCACCTGCATTAATTTCCTCCTTAAAAGACATTTCTAAAGCTAAGTAGCTGAAAAGTGACATTCGAATGATTTCCATTCTAACTTGTCTGTCACTCTGAGGCTACTTTCCAAGGACGGAGTTGATGAAAAGCAAAGAACTTGTTTATATCCCTATTCAGACTGTAGGAAAGAGAGAGGACAGCCTACACTCATGACTCCAACCCTTACCTCTTCTTCCTGTTGCACATCTGATAATCTGGTGAAATTGGTGCCAGTATTTAATCCTTATAGAAAGCAGGATTATTTGAATGTTTATAGAAAGAAGGAAGACAATAATGAAAGTAGCTATGGTTTATTAAGTGCTTAGTATGCCAGAATGCTTTAAATGTATAACACGTATAATTTTTAATCCCTAAATCTGGTGAAGGAGTGCTAGCTACTTTCATTTTATAGATGGAAGAATCCAGACAAATGGCCCAAGTTTCCATGACTTGAACATGACATGGCTGAGATGTGAGTCAAGTGTGCTTTCCATATAGTGCTCTGTTCAAGTAGACTTTTGCTCTCCTGTCTGTTTCTAGGTCCAGGACAGGACAGGTCTGCTGCTCACTCAGCTCTAGGCTTCTTCGTGTCCTGGCTACCATTGTCCTTGTCAACTATATGGCTGGAGAGGGAGTTAATTCATTTGTCTCCCAAACCTAGGAAGGGTGAGAGTGGGTGGGAAGAGGTGGGAGGTGGGAAATTAGCTGTTCTGAATTTAGGGAAAGCACACCCATTTTGTCTTCCATGTTCTCAGAGATGATGAATGCCTGGTCCAGGGGAGTCTCTTTAAAAACAAAATCCATAGGTATTCAAAAGTTACTAGTTTCTCTGGCATAGCATGGTCAGCAGGGCCCAGTCCAGTCCACCCATTGCTGCTGGGTTGTGAGAGAAAGGCATCTCAGAACTGCTTAGTTGTTCTTCTATCCATCAGAAAATATAGCTGAGAGGAATGCCCTGGAAGACAGCCATGTGAATCTTTTGGCCAGAAATATGTCCTGGTCCTGGAGCTTAGAGATGACATTGGAAATGATTCTAGATCTAGAATTTGGGGCCAGCTTTACCATGAGGTATAGTTTTTTTCAAAGCTGGGTGGCTTCCTCTGGGGCACACCATGGCAGACCCTCCCGCTCCTGGCTCTTCCTGTCACTTCCCTCACCCCTTTCCTGGCCTCTGGACTCTGCTTTCTGTGTAGTGCTGCCACCCAGCATTAGCCTGAGATGACCATGGCCCCTTGCAGGAGAGAGAGGGACTGTACTAGGTACATGCAAGGTGCTTTACCTACATGAACCCTGAACCTTTGTAGAGAATTCCATATTACCAAGATGCAAAGAGATGAAGTAACTTGCCAAATGTCACATAGCCAGTAACAAGAGTCAGGATCCAAATTCTGATCTGCCAAACTTCAGAAAACACTGCAAAGAGGACAAAACCAAAGCTGTCTTTCTAGTTGTGATTACCAACTTTACTGCTGAGAGATTCTATTCTTGGGGTACTCTGCTGGATTTTGAGAACTGAGTGCTATTATCCCCAGATAAGGAAGCTAAAAAAGAGAGTAGTTGAGAAAAATATTACAGCCCCAAACAGGTCAACAGATGAACCTGAAACACAATGTGGGTGGTCCATTAATTTACAACCTCTTTTCAAAAACTGCTAAGAGATCCAACTGAGTGCATGAAAATATCAAATCTGGGAGACTCATCAGTCAAACTGATAAAGATGCCAAACACTGAGAAGCATATTTGTCTACGTAGTGGTGAGCCAAGTGGTAGGAAATGTGGGAGGGTAAGGTTTAAGATGCTGGCTAGGGGTGAGAATGTTCATAGCATCACAGAAACTGGAGTTGGAAGAGATCTGGGAGGCCCATTCATCTAGTCCTGATGTTCCTGACCAGCAGTCACTCAGTCTTTGCTTGGCAACAGTAATGGGAAACTCACTATTTCCAGGGACTTTGAATTTAATCTCTGGGTATTTCTGATTTCCTGGACATTGGAACAATGGAAGTATATTTTCAGTATTCTCAGATGATGATCTAAGAGCAAATGAGGCCACTGTAATAGTGAGAATACCAAATGGGCCAGCCACTTTGGCAGTTTCTCATAAAGTTAAAAGTGCACTTAACACATGGCCCAGCAATGTCACTCTTAGATATTTATCCAATAACAACATCTGTCCATATTCAAATCAGTGTGCAAATACTTCATTTGTAAACATCAAAAACTGGAAACAACCCAAAAGTCCATTAAGTGGTGAATAGACAGACTATGGTATATCTATACCATGGAATACTACTATCACTAGTAGTAGAAAAAAACCACACTACTGACATGGAGCATCCTGGACAAACCTCAAATACTTTATCTAATAGAAAGAAACCAGACTCAAAAAATCAAAAGACTACATGAGATTTTATTTATGCAATTTTCCAGAAAAGGCAATAAATAGTGTATATGTATACATGCATGCTTATACACACACAGCAGATTGGTGGTTGCTGGGGGCAGGGGATGAGGGAACTGTTGACTGCAAAGAGCTATAAAGGGATGTTTTAGGGTGATGGAGAGGTGAGGGTGATTTTACAACTGCATGTGCTTGTGAGAATTATTCAATTGCACATGTAAAAGGATAAATTTTACTATCTGCAAATTATATGTCCATAAATTTGAACTTGGATATTAAAAACATGCAGACACAGAATTTGATAGTTTGGTGACCTGCATTTGCGTGGCTTCAGGAGTTTGGTCTTCATAGTTATGATGTTAATAAGAGGACTCACCTTCCCCTCTGCCCACCTCACTTGGGTGCCTGAATCTGCTCAGCTACTTCAGGAGCTGCTTTGCTTCTTCTGGGCCAACAGTTCTGATGTTCTGGTGGTGGCTGGGTCCTAGCCTGTCTGAGTTTGCACTTGGCCTGTATCCTGTGCCAGGACCTTTCTTCCCCAGGCAACTGAAGATGATCCCAGCTGCACTGAGCTATTTGATGGCAATTTTCTCCTGTGGCAAGGAGAGAAATTGTTTTCTTCTCTCAGTGGGCTACACTTCTGTGGTTCTCTTTGAGGAGTTGCTTGAGTTCTCAGATAGCCTGGCTCTTTGAATGTTTATACATTTCAATGGATGTGCATGTCACTAAAGTGCCTGGGACTGGGGTGGGTTAAAGCAAGGCCACTCCCTTGCTATGCCTAGAGCCTGCACTGTTACTATTGACACTGATGCGCAGGCCCTACAGCACATCAGTGTTTTTCTGTCCTCACTGCAGATTCATCTTTGCTTTTCCTCTTAGAATTTAGCTTCTTGTGGCATGTTCTGCCCACATACCCCAAAGCCATCATGCTTGTCTCTGTGTCTGAACCCCAGGTTTGTCCATGGTTTAAGTCTTCTCCCAGCAGGACATTCTAGCAGCCCATGCAAATCAACATTATAAATAAATTTGGGGGATGGGAAGTTAGGGTAGAATAACATGTAACTTCAGATTTTCAGAATAGCTCAATTCTAGTTTCGGTCTAGAACTCTCTTTTACATCATAAAGATGTTTTTGCCTTTCAGTAGCTTCTATCTATGATTCTCATTCTTTTCCTATGGTACTGTGCTAGGTAAATTTAATGGCTTTTTTTTTAATGCCTCTTTTATGTAACAGGTCTTCTTCAGCTATATGAAGATAATGATCATGTTTTTCTGGAATTGTCTATCTGGGCTTCACTAATGAGAATGCCAGTCTGCTAGGGAGACCACATCTAAAATCATGAATTTCAGTGTAGACCTTGAATGTAACAAGGAGAGAAGAAAAAGAGAGGAAGAGCTGATTCTCAGAGGGAACCAACAGAGGCTCCCACACCATGCTGCAGGAAGAACCCACCACTTGATCTGGCTTTGTTTTCTCTTTCTAAGCAAAAATATCTGAAGAAAGAACTTGGCATTGCCCTGTCACTATTGAAAAAAGAACCTCATCAGGGAATCTGGAGTGAAATGATCTAGTTGGTAGGGGTTCTCCGTGTAGTTACTGGCTTTTTCTTTTTTTGATTAAATTGTTTCTATTTTTTGGCACTGAAATAGATTTAGCATCTCCTAGGAGTATTGACTTGGGTTGTATTCTGTGTGGAGGCCCATAGGGAGGAAAAGTCCTGGTTTTAATGGAAGAAACACCCCAGACACATGGGGGGAAAACCCAGAAAATGAAAACAGAGAAGCATCATGTACCCAGCCCTTTCACAGCACATGGGAGTTGGCACCGTGTGCAGTTCTGGTGCTCAATCAAGGTTGAAACATAACTCAAACATTGGAGAGTCCATGGGCCAACTCCCTACATTTCTGGAATGGTCTTGTTGAGATTTAGAAATATGTTTCATCCACCAGAATTTGCTTTCTTCTTTTCCAGGCTGCCTCTTCTATCTTGTACTGGAGAAGACCCATCCCATTCTGAGCACAGCTATGTTATCTGAGCATAGATAGAGACCTCCTTGCCTCCCCTTCCAGAAAAATTTTTGGAAGCAGCCTATATTTATTTTGAAAAAAATATTTTGAGTCCTGAGAGGCTTTATATGAGTTGTTAAAATAACCAAATGGTTTATGGGAATGGCCTGGGGGTGAGGGTACCAGAGAAGGGGCTGTATATTGTGCCCGCTCTTGACTGAGAGAAACCAGAGCCTATGGCTGGGCTGCAGGAACTGGGGGAGGAGAAGATCTGAGCTCTAGTTACATTTTTTTTCTTGTTTATTTCTCCCATTGAACTCAAACTCCATTCATGTGTGTGTGTGTGTTAGCATACTGCCCAAAACATAGGAGACCCTCCATATTTTTCTCCTTTGCAGCAGAATCTTCTAATTTTGCAAGTATAAAGGTAAAGGATAAAAGATAATTGAGAATGCCCCAGGAACTGCAGTCCCAGTATTCATTTCTTATAGTCTTCTGATTCATTCCCAAGAAAATGAAACAAGCGAGGCTTTTCTTTATATGTTGTCTTCCTGATCTTTGCACGTCTAGCCTGGCCCAAATGCAGCTGCCCCATGAAGGCTCTTCTGTGCCCCTAACTGGACACTGTGGCATGTGATCTAGAATCATGGAAAACTGGAACTGAGAAGGGACATTAGACATCCCCTGGAGATCATCTGTCCCTGGATCTTTCTTATGTAACTTAACACTTTATGTCTTTGTTTTTTTGTTTGTTCCATAAAGTGTCTTTTAGTTTAAAGCAAGGCCTTCCTGGGTCTACCAAGATAGATATGTGTCCTGCACAGGAGTAAACCTAAGTTAAGGGCATGGAACATGATTGGTATGAAATCAGTGCTGAAAAGCACTTTGCAATTGTTTCACAAGAAATATTTCTATTTCAAACCACCATGGCTTCCTGGTAAATTGAAGATCCTTTTGTTGAGTGGAGCACTTGGAGTTAGGATATGCATAGTGGACTTGGAGCTCAGTGGAGCAGGAGTTGGAGGAAGTCAAATTGGAGTTGGCATTCTTATAGTAGGGGTGAAGAGCCACATGGGGGAGAAGAAGGGGTGAGATGGGAAGAGGTAATGGTGAGATAGCATGAGATTAAGGTGAGGGGTGATGGGTCAGGGACATTTTGCCATGAAAACATTTGAAAGTCAAAATGGTTGTCCATGCTCTTTATGATGTCATCTTGCCCCACTTTTATCTCCTGCAAACTATGAGCTGAATTTTTTGCAAAGTGACCAATTTCCCCTGGAACTCATGGAAATCTTGGGGAGGGAACTATACTGTCAATAGGATGAACGAAGTTTTGAGGAATGCTATGTGGAGCTTAAGGAGCAGGGAGACCCCAGAGGATATCTGGGTTAGATTAAATAAATTCATGTGTAACTTGGAAACTGGGTAAACATAAACATCACACCTTGAAATTCACATATTTCAAAACAGGAGATGGATATAGAGATACGAATCATATATAAATAAAACAAACCTCAAATGTAAAGTATAAAGCATCAATTGAGCGCCTTTCATAATTTTTTTGTCTATGGAATGAATTTTGATGATGTAATTATTGCACAAGAGATCTCACAGCGGCCAGAAGATGAAGACCTTCACCAAAGTGAAGGTGGGGGACTTAAGAAAAAGATAGTCTTAGTAATACATTATCACAATAGCTTTCACGGTAAAGTCTGATGAAAATTTTTCATGTTTCTGTACTCTCAAATACAATGGCTTGTGGCACATTCACAAACCAATCCTGAGTATAGTGAAATTCAAGGCTTTGACACTCACAGGGGAGAGTATTAATGCTATGATAACCTATAAGATGATCTCTACTTGGGGACCTTTCTTTCTAGAAAGATCTTGCTGGGAGATGGAACTGCTTGAGTTTTTCACTTTTTTTCTTTAGGTATTTCCTCTGGTACCTTGCCCATTCTTGTTCACTATTGTCTTCTCAGTCATTCATTTTGTCCTTTCCTCATCTAACCTAGAGGTTAGTGAGAGTCTAAACCCTTCCTGTGCACGAGTGGTGACATACACAGAGAGGAAGCTCCTGGGGCTCGCATGAAGGCAACATGTAGGCAGGAGTACATGGCAAGTGGCTTGATCACCAGTCTGTTCTTCTGGGGTGAGACTTCCAGTTCATAATGTTACTTTCGGCTTTCTCATAAAGGAAAGCAAGGAGGAAATTTTGACTGTGCTCGAGTCGATGTGTGTGATGGTAATAGTGTCACTGAGCTGGGTGAGCCCAACAGTAATGCAGGCCAAGATAGGGAGAAACTCAGCGATGTTCCTGGCCAGAGTATAAGCAGCAATCTTCTTTAGGATATCAAGGATATCTTGTGACTATAGATGCAAAGTTGCCACATTGTCACTCATTAAGACCCTGTGGTTAGCATTTTTAGCTAAATCAGAACCTGCTATCCTCATGGCATATCTGCTTTCCTTAGGGCATTGACTGTCCCCTCTGTCACAGCATCCTGGCTCTGACAGTCTACCATAAAGATTGGCTTCTGTTGGGGAGATGTCTGAGCAGATGCAACTCCAGAGTAGGTGGTTAAATGTTCATCCAGCTATTCCTGATTTATGACCTTGAGATGCCAGCTGGTTACCAGAAGCTTTAGCATCCCATGTGTGAACTTGCTCCACAACAATGTCAGGGCACTCTGCAATGTCTTTCAGCATCCACTGTTGGCTGTAATGCTATGTACACCTCTGCCAAACCTTCAGCTGTGAAAGGAAAATCTCTTGTGATGGTTATAACCTTGATCCTGTGTTCCAGTGTTTAGTAAATTCATCAGACACAGTGAGCTGAGGGGTCCTGGTCATTGACAAGATGCCACAGGCAGAAATTGGAGGTAAGGAAGGTTATAGTGTCTGTGTCAACTGAGTAGGTTTCCAGGAACTTATCTGCTGGAAGGTTGAGATGACAGAAACCCAGGACCTGCTTCCCTGGGCCACTTAGGTCCATGTACACTACTGTATGGAAGGCCTTGGCCTTGTTCTTGTCTAGAGGCTGCTCCAGGCCATTGATGATGATAGTGGTGCTCTACTTCTCTAAGATCTTCTTAGGGCCCTTCATCACCAGGAAGAATTCATTATTGGGATATTCATCGCATGTATGAGAAACTAAAATTTGTGGGTAGAGGCAAAAGGGATTTCAGTCTGGATACTCTGCCATTTTGTTTTCTAATTTATATCAAATCACCAAAATGGCCTCTGAGAATGTTCAAGGCTATCTCCAAAAATGGCTTTCCTGATGATGGGAAGACTTTCTTGTCCTGCTGTAAACTCAATGTGGCTACACAATATTATTATCATGACTAAGGAGCCCCAGATTCCAGAGCATTGGGCAAAGACTTGGTTTGATTTTTCTTCATGTGTGTCGGCCACACAGGCTTATTGTCACTTCAGGGATAGGTTCTGTTGTGAGTCACCGTGCCAGTCTTGTCAGTGCAAATGGTGAGGTAGTACTGAGGGCCTCCACTGCTTCTAGGCCCTTCCCCAGGCCATTCTACTTAGCCACCCATTTTCTACTAGTAACAGAGTGACAGTGACGTTGACTGCATGGTGCCAATGAGGGCAAGGGAGGAGTACAGAGCTTGATACTCACAGAAACTGTGTTGATGGAGTAAAGGATGAATGTGAAGACAGTCACTCCTGCCACAATGCAAGCAAGGTGCTTGACCTCACAGCAATGGTGTCTTCTCATTTCTAATTTGTGAGTGAGTTCTAATGAGGCCATCTCTCCAATGGTGGTGCTATTGCCTGTGTTAGTGACCATGGCAATTGCTGTGCCTTCTTAACAGGCCATGGAAGAGAAGCCAGTATTCTTTGTTTCCAGAGAGTTGTCATGAGTAGAGTCACAAGAGCAGGACCTTCTAGAGATGAGTAAATTATCTACCCTACCTCTCTGAGAAGTGAGAAACCTGATATCTACAGGAATTTAGTCTCATCTTTTCATCTCCACTAGGTCCTGATCACCAACTCTTCTGCAGGAGTTGCATTCTTCTCTGATGATGCAAACTCTCTTCTCTCTCAGATGAAGAGAGTTTCCTGAGGAGTAATTTTACTGAAGGTGACTAGGATGATGGTGTTTTTTACCTCTTGATAATAAGCAAAGATCCTCACACTAGGGCAAGCAGAGAACCTGTGTACACATTGTCTAGGGATTCAGACTTATCATTGGAGTACTGAATCCTAAATGCAACTCAGCATAGGAGAGCCACTAGAGGATGAAGAACCTTCTACCAAAACTCAACAACCTTTGATGTGTCTTTGAAAGACCTGAAGGTGTTGGGACTGTCCCAAGCCAGAGGCTTTATAGCTCTCATGCTGGAGATATACATATAATATTTGTATCATATTTCTCTTCCAATTTCTGATTGCTAAATTTGTGGTCAGCCAGGTTAAGTTCTTTTTTAGGTTCTCCTTTTTGGTGATTATCTTTTGAGTTCCAATCTGTTGTTCTTTAGACCCTGTACTTTTTCTTTGCTATTCCCTTTGGCTTTTTTCTCTACGTCTTTCATTCTACTGAGCTGTGTAGAGTAAATTTTTGGTAAATTTTGGTGTTGTCTTAGTCTTGATGCAGATGAAATGTGTCCAATGAACTGAGGTGCAGTGACTGGGCCACAGAGGGCACAACTCCAAGGTATGAGCCATACTAAGGGTCTGGGACACAGGCATTAAGCTGCAGGAATGCCAGGCAAGGACACCAAAGTGCCAAGGTCAGTCTGGACACTGTGCTGGCATTCTGTAGCCTTGAAAACAGGTTGAACATCTGTTACCTGTTTTCCATCTTATTTCTGTTCATTTATTATCTACCAGGTTAAGGTCTTTTGAAGGCTGAATATTTATTTGTTTTATCATTGAATTTTTATCATATGGGAATTCGAAATAGATACTTGTCAAATGACTAAATGACTTCACAATTTAGGATCTGTGGGTTTGTGGCCATCACATGGCAGAGAAACCTAGTCACTGACTGAAAGAGGTAAAGCCTAAATGAATGGACTTCATAAAATAAGAGACTTGAACCAGGCTGGCAGTTCTCAACTGGGATTTCTGGAAATCTTTACAGGGAATAATGTACATAGATCAATCTAAGCCTCAGTTTTTGCATTTGTAAAGTCAGAGTGAAAATAGAATGACAGTATTTACTTCTTGGGGCTCTTAGGATTAAATGTGATAATGCATTTAGAGCACTTAGAACTATTTCTAGTACATTGTGAGCACACAAATTTAGCTATTTATTAATATTACAACAAGTAATCAAAAAAAAGTAGTATGTCCACTGGCATCCTCATCACAGCAGATGGGTTCTGATAATAGCTAACAATGACATTTTTGGTAGTTATTGACTTTGGAAGGTCCATATCATGGTCTTCTAAGCCTGTCTTCTCCGGAGAAAGAAACCCGTGCATCATCCTTAGAGACCTCATGCAGGGCAAGGGGCGTGTCATGTTCTTCTCATTATCCTGCATATCTAGCACAGTATCTGACACACAAAGTTGCTAAATACACGTTGTAAATAAACAGATGAATGAGAAGACATTTGATACTGGTTGAAAACTCATCTAGGAGTGGCAGCAACTAAGTGGTGATGAAAGTGAACCCAAAAGTTGCCTTAGAGCCTTTTTCATGGCCTGAAGTTCCAATTATGTTACAGTTCATCCTGTAATTAAAATCCCTCCCACCCCCGAAACCCACTCCAGATTTGGATCTAGCTGTGGCCTCCATAGTGAGGGCAGTGTTCACCACCAGACCTATTGTAATTAACAGTCATTCAATCTGGGCTTTGGAGGGACAGTCTGATGTAACTCTCATCAGCTCCATCAATAACGCCATGATCCATTTTAAGAGTTGAGCTGATGAGGCTTATCAAGGGACATTGGCTGCTATGACGGCATGGCCTGGCTTGATGCCCTTGGCCAAAGCCAAGTGTTGGGTGGGTAGCTTGGCTCTCTCAGGAGCCTGCCTGGCCCACTCTGGTGGTATGTGTCAGGGCAGCAGGAATGCATTGCCTAAGCTAGGAATGTGGACTGTCTCTGAGGGCTGGAGGAAGTGGGGAACAGAGGGAGGGAGCTTTGACTTTGATGGTGGAGCAGGAGAACTAGTTGTTCAGAGGAAATGTAAACAGTGCTTGGCTCCAGCATTCCTTCTGTTATCCAGTTACTCAGTCAATATATCTTTGATATTGTTCTGGGGCAGAAAAAGGGTGGAGTCAAACCAGGAGCAGATGGCAGGGTACATCCCAGATCCAGTGTGCATAGGTGCAAATCTGGCCAAGGAATAAGTGGTTGTGGCTGGGGTGCCTTGACCTCAAGAGAGGCCTTGATGCTGTATCTTTGGTTCCAGGGATACTGTCAAAGCCTATCTTCTTAAAGAGACACATCCTGATTTGATGATTGGAAAGACATGAGAAGTCCCATCTTCTCCCCTTTTTAACCTTTATCCATCAGGGTGGATAAGGATAAACAGTAATCTCATTCTTGTTCCTCTGCTGGTAACTAATTAATTTCTAACACATGGAATATTTTTAATATGAACATCACTGTGTTGGAATTTGAGTTTGTAAGGCAGGGCCTTAGGGCTTTGAAATGTTTTGTGGAAAAGGCAATGCTGTATGGGGGCTCTATTACTAAGCACCCTGCACACCAGAGGGAACAAAGTCACCTCCACAGTGACTCACCTCATAAGTGATAACATAGCTATGGTCTAAGCCTCTGGCACTGTGAGCTTGATAGTATGAAGAATATGTCACTTTCTCTCTTTGCTCAGCCACACTCACCTGATATCTATCTGGAGAATATAATAGGCTTTTTCCTGCCTGGATCTTCACTTCTCTGATTTTGGCATGATTGGCTCACGTCCATTCTTCACATTCCTGCTCAATGTCAGCTTCTCAGAGCTGTCATTGACCACTCTGTATCTAAAGTAGGTGCTCCATCTCAGCTGTGCTCTATGGCAGACTTCTGGTTCCTTCCTCTATTGAAAGATCACTGGGTCTGATGGCATTGATGTGTTGTTATCTGCTTATTTTCTTTAGAATGTGGGCCCCGTAAGGGCAGGCCTGCCTTGTGCCCTGTGTATTTGCAGGGCACAGGACAGATCTTGCATACTGAAAGTATTTGAGTCACTAGTGTGTGTACTTCAGTATTTTGGTAATTTCTAGGGATAACAGTTGGATGTCTAGTTGGAAAGATAGAAAATTTATCACTAACACTTGTGAAAAGGAAGAGGAAGTGCTTGGAGAGAGGAAGAAGAGGGAGCTGCTGGAAGACCCCAAAACAGGTCTACGGAAGTCAGAGGAGGCTTTCTTCTGGAAAATTTAAGAACTAAGACCCGAATCAAGCAGAAAGTTGCTGAACAAAAGGGAAACTAGTTCTAGGAATAGGGATGGCATATGCCAAGGCCCAGAGGCAGCTTCTGAAAGCTGACAGTGAACTACAGGAGGGCAGGTGGCAATGGCCGAGATGGAGAGAGAGCAGGGTTTGGAGCACAGCACACAAAAGCTAAGTTTGAATGGATTTTGCCCCACAGGAAATGCAGAGATGCTGAGGAGTTTTAGGAGGGAGAGGCATACCAGATGCTCACTTTGAAGGATCCCTCTGTTTTGTGGGGAGCAAGGAGTTGGGGGAGGCAAGACTAGAGATAGGGTGACCACATGTAGGGTTATTGTGGTGGTCCAGGACAGTCACAGTAGAGCCCTGACTGGGGAGGTGGCCATGGGGATGGAGAGTTGGGGAACATTTCCTTAGGATTTAGCAGGGGAAGGGCTCTAAAGATACATGGTTGACTGCATGGTGCTCAGTAAGTACTTAGAGACAGTGTGTGGAGAGTTGTCCCCCTGTGCCTTGGGCACCTATGTGGCTGGTGACAGTATTCACAGAGATGGGCGAGCAGGGGAGGAGGAAGGGCACCAGGCACATCCCCCCTCTGAAGCCTCTTGTGAACTCCTCCATCACCAGCACTGGACTGTCGCCACTCATACACACTACTCTGCATCAGCTCATCCATTGTTTTATCCATCGTTTCATCTTTCCAACTAGGCTGTGTGCAACTTGGTAGCAGAATCATTTGTCCCAGCGACCTCTGCAGGGCTGAGTACAGAGCAGGTGCATGATTCTTGGGGACTGTGTTAGTCAGGGCTCTCCAGAGAAGTAGAACCAACAGGACGTGTCTATGGGATGTGTGTATATGCACGTATTACACATACTGTTTCTGACATAGAATGATTTGACTCACAAATTTTGATGTCACTATGCTGTGAAAGTTATACACATTCTGCGGGCTGGTTGTCTTAACAGTGGAGCTACATCTGGATAAACACGTAAGTTGGTATTATAGGTCAAAAACACACTTTTGACTTATGATATTTTCAACTTATGATGGGTTTATCAGGATGTTCCCCTGTAGCAAATTGAGGAGCATCTGTGTATAGAAAGGGATTTATTACAAGGGATTGGCTTACATGATTATGGAGGCTGGTGAGTTGAAAACCTTCAGTGTGATCCAGTAGGCTGAAGACCCAGGAAAGCCAACACTGTGAATGGAGGCAGCATGCTGGGGGAATTTTCTCCTGCTCGGTGAGGCTGGTCTTTTTGTTCTGTGCAGGCCTTCGATGGACTGAATGAGGCCTGCCCACATCATGGAGGGTAATCTTCTTTACTCAGCATCTATGGATTTAAATGCTATTCTCATCCTAAACACCACATTAGCCATCACTGGGACTGAGTGGGGTTTGGCACAGTATCACATGCTCTTAGGCTGAGCAGGAAAGTCAGGGTGCAAGGCTGTGACTTCTTGGGTTTCACAGGCACATATGCTGAAGATGAAAAAGCAAACCTGGTCTTGGGGGTGACAAAGTTTTCCCAAGTTTACCTGGTAAGTTCTTGTGGGAGTCAAGAATGGAAATCAGGTTTCTAGACTCCTAGGTTTGTGCTTTTCCCATGAGATCTCACTAGGGACAACTCACGTCTGCATGACTGTGTGTGTGTGAGAGAGATTGTGTATGTGACTGTGCGAGTGTGTGAATGTGTGCGAGTGTATGAGAATGTGTGGATGTGTGAATTTGTGTTTGTGAGACAGTGTGAGTGTGTTTGAGCAAATATGTGTGTGCGAGACTGTGAGTGAATGTGTATATGTGTGTGAGGAGTGTGTGTAAGAGTGAGTGTGTATGTATGAGTGTTTGAGTGTGTGAATGTATGTGTGTGTGTATGAGCAAATATGTGTGTGTGAGACTGTGTGAGTGAATATGTAAGTGTGTGAGAGTGTGTATAAGGGTGAGTATTTATGAGTGTTTGAATGTGTGTGTGTAAGACAGTGTGTGAGTGTGTATGAGTGAATGTGTGAATGAGAGAGTGTGTGTGTGAATGTGTGAATGTGTATGAGTGTGTGTGAATGTGTGTATGTAAGGGCGTGTGCGTGTATGAATGTGTGAGAGCATGTGAGGGGGAGTATGTGTGACTGTGTATTATGAGAGTGTGAGAGTGTGTGGATGTGTGTGAGTGTGTGTGATTGTGTGAGAGTATATGTGAATGCGTGTGAATGTGGGAATGTATGTAAGTATGTACTTCCTGGTCAAGAGACTATTGGAACTGTGACTCTTAGTTTTGTTTTTGTTTTTTTTTTTTTGCAGTTTTTGGCCGGGGCTGGGTTTGAACCTGCCACCTCCAGCATATGGGGCCAGCGCCCTAACCCTTTGAGCCACAGGAGCCGCCCTGACTCCTAGTTTTTAACTTGGAGATTACAAAAGAGAAAGAAAAGAGACATTTTTCTCCAGTTGTGTATTATTTGTCAGTGGGATTCTTCAAACAGCAGTTTGAGGCAGAATATAGGAAAGGTACGATGCAGCTGAGGACTGCGTCAAAAATAGCTAGTTCCAGGTCACTGACCAGGCAGCTTCAGGCTGCAACCCTGGGCAGCCTGGGTTTGCGGGGTCCCCACAAGTCCTGAGGGCAAGGTGGAAGCTGTCAAGTGGAAGAGATAGGCAAAATTTGGGATCCAACCTAGAAAGATGGAGATCACTCAAGGTCAGGTCTGTGCCAGTCTCTAGGCCTCACACAGGTCCAGAATCCAGAGTTCCAGATTGTCAGACATGGTGAAATCACACAGGCCATGGAATTCAGATTAAGGTGCCGGGAATACATCGTGGATCTGGGGTCAGCATGTTAAACCCTTCTCCAGGGTAACTGCGGTGTGGTGATTAAACCCAGGGCCTAAGTGCTTTGTGTTTGATCTGAATCTCTCTTCTCTCCACCTCTGTCTTCTTTCTTCTCTCATGGCTGGAAAGGGCTGGGTGGCACGTGCTGCTCCTCTGTGGCATCAGAGGCCGGCTCTTGAGGGTAAACAGTAGCAGACCTCATGGGATCCTCACTGCTCTTGCAGCAAATTGTAGATCCACAATTGGAGTTCCAAGCAGGTGGCCTCTTCTTTCATTCAACATTTGATGTAGCAGCCTCCAGCATGACGTACACGTGCACGGCACAGTGACATTTCTGTCAGGGACAGACTGCATGTATGATGCTGGCATCAAAAGATTATAATGGAGCAAAAAATTCCTATTGCATAAGTACCATTCTGTTACTATTTCCTCATACCATTCAGTTCAGGAACATGCTGTAGAGGTTTGTGGCCTGGGAGCAATGGGCTAGCTAGACCATATAGCCTAAGATTGTGTGAGTACGCTCTACAATGTTCACACAACAATGAACTTACTGACTCACATCTCAGAATGTATCCATGCTGTTGAGCGACGCATGACTGTATATGGATAATGCTTTGGGGAATGCTGTAATGGGATTTGAGCTGCATAATTCCAGGATTTGTCAAGGCAGTAGAATCAGATACCAGTTACATCCACATCATGTGCCAACTATCCAGATGGCAAAGAACAATTCATTTTTCTCTTTGGCCTACTGACATTCCAGACAGCAGAAATGCCACCACTTACAGCATCTGACATGCTAGGGACTGTGCTTTCTTTTCTCTAAAACGGCTGTGTGACATGCTTTAATTTTCTTAGCTATAGAGATTTTGAATTTATCTTAGTGTGAAAGAACTTGGAACCCTACAGAGGTCACAAGGGAGAGCTGAGGAGTCAGTGTGATGGCAGCCACCTTTTCAGACCCCAGGCCACGCCTGAATACCACATTTCAGAGACCACCCACGGGATAAATACATAAGACCCTGGGGTGATGACAAGTGGGAACCTGGAGGTGTCATTAACTTTCAGTGGGGTGGTAAATGTTTGGATCTCTAATCTTAACGTGCTCTTTTCTTCTATATGTGCCAGAGCCCCCATGGAAAACAAAACTGGGAATCACAGAGGGGAAAGTGCAAAAAGGGTTGGGCAGGGAGAGAGGCCGGCCTGGCCGACAGACCAGCACTGCAGACAAACAGAAAAACCACACTGAAACCTGAACAAGGAAAGGGGTGTGGAGGCTGGGTTGGTCTTCTTTTCCACTGTTCTTTTTCCATCCATGGAATTACTCAATACAGGATGAAAGGAGTTCTGTAAATGTTATGGATTTGGAATTTTAGAGAAAAATGTGATCAGATTCTTTATAAATTTTACAGAGATGTGCACACATTATTTTGGGAGGTACGACAGACAGTTCCCTGCTGGATAATGGGCAGGAAGTTCAGGTGGTAGCCCCTGATATTGGCCAGTGTGTGTTGTGGGGTGACCTGGCCGGACATTTGCAGCCTGGACCTCTGAAAAGCAAAGCTTCGCCTCTGCCCAGCCTCCTCTCCAAGCCACTTGTGGGTTCCGGAATAGGAGTTACTGGTGGACAGCAACAAAAAATTCAGGACAGAACATTCCAGATTTAGAGATCTTTTCTTGGTGGGAAAAGACAAAGAACTTAAGTCCAGCCTGGGATCGTACAAACAAATACATCTGAGGCAGGAATCCCAAATATAAATATCTGAGCAGTCGGGAGAAAGCTGGAAAAAATTAGCACTTAGAGAGACCTGGGGCAGAAGAGAGAACTGCAAATTTGTTCCGTACTTGCCCTGGAACTTAGCACTGACTGGCAGGGCTGAGGAATAAGGGGCGGTGGGTGGGAGGTGGGGCAGGGTGGCGATTGTTTAGAAGGAGAAGTCGGTGATATTTGAGGCTGCAAAGAATACAGCTGTAGGTCATGGGGAAGGGCAGAACTTAGACACTTAAAAGTTTGTGTCCCTGGTTTTATAGACTCTGGAGAAGGTTCAAAGAGAAGAGGGTCAGGAAGCCCAGAGTGCTAACAGTTTAGCATCACTACTGAGCTCTTTCTGCATTGCTAAGAGAGAATCATTTAGGACTTGCTGATGGTTTGCTCAGTATAAAAAGGGAAAACTGCAAGAAAAAGCAAGAGACTAATGTTGCCAGAGTAGAGCGCAAAGAAGCGGAAGTTGGAAGGATTCTTGTCTACTTTTTAAATTTTCACAAGTAGAATGATACAGAGGTTGGAGAGGAGGAGTGATTTTGGCTCCCAGGATTTTCTTGGGTTTTATGAGATGGCATGAAATAAGGGTGAGGTTTATATTAGCTTCAACAACGTCCCCATTTCTTATGTCACTAACTTAACCGACATCTCCTTTGCAGATGGAGCAAAAGTGAAAAGCTAGAAGCTGGGGACATATTGAATGGAAGCAAATATCAGAAGGTGTAGTTTTGGAACACGCTGGGGTGGGTCACTGGAGGAACCCTGGCTGATCTTTCATGATTCTGTTTCTTTTCTGTGTCCTCAGGAAGCTCACAGGTGTCATAACAGTTTGGGGAAGGGTAAAGTGGGAGAAGAGATGGACACCACTAAGAGGGGCAGGGTGGCTGACCGCCATCATGAATATCTTTTAGGGTCTTGGCCTCCTACATGCCTTCTCTGAGATCTTTTCCTCTCTCTGGGCAGGTGGGGTTTTCCTCACCCACCTCTCAGGAGCCCTGGGGGGAGTGTTGCTCTCTGAGAGATCTGGAGGCTGGCAGGTGTTTTTCCATCTAGAACAGTGGTTCTCAACCTGTGGGTCATGACCCCTTTGAACTATATTAAAGGGTTGAGGCATTAGGAAGGTTGAAAACCACTGATCTAGAAGATCCTGCTCACAACCCCACCTGCCTTAGCTAGATTGTGAGTCCTGAGTCCAGCACCTGTGCCGTGGCTGAGCTGGCTACTGGTGATCCCCAGGGATGTGGCCAAAAGCAAAGAGTCTAATGACACCCCTCTACCCCAAGATCATGGTTCAGGATTCCTGGGTATGGCCTGAAATCAGTGTTTTTAAGAAACCCAATTGATGATTTGATGTGTTTTTGGAGTTGGAACCCTGTAGGGCTGGGGTCATTGCTCAGAGTCAGGGTCCTTACTTCTAGAAGTAGTTTTTAATGTAAAACAACATTAGCTTAATGTCCATAGTACTCTCAGATAATTGTAAATAATTGCAGTCAATGTTGAACAAGTAAGTGATCCATATATATGGAATAGAACTCAAAGACAAATATATTTGTGTATTAAAATATCACAATCATTCCAGACAATAACAAAATATGTAGATATTTAATCAAAACATATCTTCTCTTTTAGTCTATACAAGGCAAGCCCTTTCCCTATGGCTATCTTCTTGGTTTGCTTAATTTTCAAAGTAGTTTCTTTCAAAGCAGTTTCTATGGCATAGCAGCATAAGCCTGTGCACTATACAAGGGCTCCTTGGGGGAAATAGGACTTCAGGACCCTATATAAATGGGACTTTGCAGGTTGTGTTTGTGTGTGCATGCATACGTGTGTGACACAGGATGAGTTTTTGGAAGTTTAAGTAACTTGATATTACACTCAGCAACTAATGCAAGGCCAATGCACGGGGTTGCCATCAACATGAAGACAAAACCTGCGGGATCTACTGATTGGAATAAATTGCCTACATGGGCAATGGCAGCGAGCAGCCAGCAAAAGAAATGGCAAAGAGTCTCTGCAGTTATGTCCTTCACCTGGGGAGGGGATAGACTAGTTCATTCAAAAAGGCAAGGAGTGCAGTGTCCAGGAGTCTCTTTCACTTCAGTGGATCCCTTCAGAGAAAACCGATTTTGTCAATGGGCAAATGAGCAGCTCTGCAAGCCAGACAGGTGTCTGCTGCATAACAGTTGTTTGCTTGACAAACACAACATACCGCTGGAGGTGATGAAAGACAGAGGTGTGCCCAGTGCTTTGGGCTGATAGCACACTTAGAAGAGCTGAGAAAATAATGGCGTGACTCTAAGCATCTCTTAGGTTTCATTTATTCAGGCCAAAAGGAGTTGAGGCTATAGGAATTAACTGAGTCTGATGAATAGCTAGAGCTGACTTGGCAAAGCTGGCCTGCAACCCCTCTGCCTTAACCGCAGGCTGTGTGGTTATTACTTCCCCCCACGCTCATCCACCCCTGTCCTCCACTGCCCCCGCCCCTGCTCCCCCCACTCATTCTTTGTCTTGCTGGGAAGATGCAATTTAACTTTCTTATCTGATTTATTTGTCTTCCAGCTCAAGGAGCTCTATACGTTGATTTTTATTGTTCCCCACTTATTTCATGCAGAAAAATCTTTTCTTTCTGAAGAATCAGTGTTGTAAAATCCCATTCATACAGGATTCTGAAGTCCTACTCCCCCCATGAAACCTTTATTATGCTGCTGTCATACGTGTGTGACACAGGTTCCTTTCTTTCCTTTTTTCATTTTTTTTTCTTCTCTGGGTCTATTTGAACCTTTATTGTTTCATTGATTCACTAACCTGTCTTTATCAAGCAGTTACTATGTGTCAGTCACCAGGCAAAGCTCTGCAGATACAGAGGTAAAAGGTGATTCATAGCCTAGCACAGAAGATCTCAGTTTCTAGGCAATAAAATTATATGTGTGCACAATTTGCCGAATTTTGAAATTTAAGACTTTAGAAATAGGTAAGCTGGAAGGATGCTCAAAAACAAATTTTAAAACGACTGAAAGGACCCAGATGATGGGGCCAGTCAAACCTGGCCGAGTGGGTAGGCATGGCCGTTCTTTAAAGGCACCCAGCCTCAGAAGACTTGGTGTCCAGGAAGTCTGGGAGAAGTATCCTGACCTCCCATGAAGTCTCAGACATGGGAACCCTGGAGGGAAGGCAAGTGAAGCAAACCTGGCCACTCAGTTCTAGTGCCCGTGAGGCTTATCCTGGAAAATTCTCTGTAACTCTCCTTGAGCTTGACATACTTTCCAAATCATCTGACCTTTAGTAATAATTTATCCCTTGTGGTTTAGAGAAGAGGTAGTGTGAGGGGAAAAGTTAAAGGAAATAGGAGAAATGTAAGAACATATCAGTTTAGCAAGCCCTCCATTGTGAGAATGGACAAAATTATTGAAGAGCACAAACATGTTTATGAGCAGGGTCTGGGCCTTCGGAAAAGGTGGTGAAGTACTTAATGTAGAGAAGCTCAGATGAGCCTCAGTTTGAGTGAAAGTAGATCTCTTTGGAGTAAATTGTTTAATTTGATCTGTGGATGGAATGTACCTTGCACACTTCCTTTTTCAAGGAACTGACATATTTACAGCTTGTGATTCATTTATGTAAGATGAGGACAGAACAGATCTTGGCATTGGCACAAAGTCAAGAATGACAAAATTTCCCCACTCACCCCCCCCCACAATCACATAGGGACACACACATGCACAGCTTATCATCTCTGAAAATGTGTTCTGTATGGGTGGGGATCTTATACCAAGCTCTCGCGATTTAGACCCTCATATAACCATCTGGCTGTTCTTGCATGAAGGGGCCTGGCTATGGGATGAATTTAGCTGGTTGAATTGTGTCTGAAAAATTGGCAAAGGTTTCAAACATACGATACTAACACTTGGTGTGTCCTTCCTGGGTAAGAATGTATATTTTGTAGAACTGACTTTTCTAGACTCCTCTCATAGTAGAGGAAGAGGCTCCTCTGTATTCATTAACAACAACAGTGGATTTGAGATTTTGAGATCTCAGAAACACATTGGGCACAGCTGTGACTACTAAGAGGGATTTGGGGGCTTTATCTCTCAAAGTATGGGAAAAGAAAAAAGTAATTTTAGATCCTACCAGATCATAATGTCTTCTGAAACATTGTTGCACTGGTATGTGCAATAAATCAGCCATCATAATTGAACTTGAAAGTCTGTTCCACAAACATTTGCCTGCCTACGTGGTTCCAGGCACTGGAAGTAGGGATAGAGAAGACCTCAGGTCTCCTTTTCTGAGTCTGGTTGATGACCTACCAATAGAGGGCCCCGAGGCTTAAAGTGCAGAGCTGCCCTGCCCTGTGTCCTGACAACATTTGGCAGTGGGCTTGATCCAGAGAAGGCATGGAAACGTTTTCGAGGATGAAGGGTGTCTAAGATGTTTCTCCAGAACTGCTGTGTTAATTTAATCATCCACAACATCAAGGCCACTATTACTGTATTTCATTTGTGCTCCAATATCAGCCTTCAAGCTGGTGGCATGCTTTCTATTGGGAAGGGAATCTGACAGGCCTTACCATTTCTGAGGAATTCAACAGAGCAAGCCAATCTTCCCACTTTTCATTAAGGATGATAGGTTGTGAAGGTTGTGAAGTTACCTGGGCATCCTCGGCAGTAGTAAGTCTTTAAGACATACATGTATGTCCTTCTACCATGAATCCATCAAGGTGAGCCAGGAAAAACACTCAAGAGGAAGAAAATATTATCAACTAACTTCTTCCCCACCCTCAACTGGAGGGTCTCCTTGGACTTTGTTGTTTTGGAAGGGAATGGTATGGACTGTGTGTGCGTGTGCAAGTGTGTGTGTGTGTGTGTGTGTATGTGTGTATGAATGAGGGAAAGACAGAATATTAGTGCCATGTTTTATTTATCAAACATAGCTGTTCTTATTGTCAATCCAGAAAGAATGGGTTTGGGGGCTACTCCTCCCATATTCCAGTTTTCCTTAACTGTGGGTCTGCCATTCCAGAGTTTTCCTAAGCACTGGGATGGAACACACTTTATAACACAGGCTTCCTGAACATGCTGGGCAGTGCTCTCCTTGGCTTTTCTCAACTTCCTCTCTCTTCAGAGCAGAGGGACCCTTGGTTACCACGTATCCATTTCTCCAGCCCAGATGAGGAGGGAGGGGATGGAAAGTGGGGGTAAAGGAGGGGTGGGGGGGTGCTCAGCAGGTATGTCATGGTGCTTCCAAGGTGCTGCCACTCAGGCACAGAGAGGGACTGCTGCTGGGCCAGGGAACGCCTGTGGAGGCCCCACCCCTTTCCCTGTACCCCAGCCCTATGCCATGGAGCCCACTTAAGAATCTTGCCTCAGCTTCCGTTCTGAGAGCACAACTGGATATGAGAAAAAGTGGGTAAAGTTTTGTGGACAAAGTATTCTTTTATTAGTGACCCCAGTGGGTTCTCTAATCTCTCAGTAAGACTTAGTGAACCAGAAAATGCCATCCAGTATGCAAGAGACCTTAGGGGTCATGATTAAAGGATCTAGTGACCAGTGACAATGTGTTAACTGAGGCTCCAGGAATTAGAAGTGACTTACTTGGTTGTAGTGGCTGAATCAAGACACCTGTATTCCAGTCCAGGGCTTCTCCTCCTGTGCAGTGAGTTTGGGCCCTTCTAGAGAATCCTTTCTGGAGATGATAGGGTGGGCTCGTTCTGGCTCCTGGTATCAATCCTGACCCACAGAACTTTCACCCCATTGTGCTCTTCTTAGTAAGAGTCTTGAACTCTCTCTCTTCCAATGCTCCAGTGGTTTGCTCACCAACCCTGAAACTCAAAAAGAAGGAAGAAATCTGTGTGACCACAGAAATAACCAGTTCCAGCTCCTCCCTGCTTAGTTCCATCAGCAATCTTTTTTCTTAACTTAATTTTTATTAAATCATAACTTTATACATTTATGGGGTACTATGTGATAATTTGATATACAATATGGAATGGTTAAATCAAACTTATTAACATAACCATCACCTCACTTATTTTTCTGTGCTAAGACATTTATAATACACTCTTAGTTGTTTTGAAATGCACCCTTGCAATGAGCACATTAGTTGAGGACCCCACCAAATATCCTCCCTCCACTTGCTCTCCCCCTCCCCTGCCCTCTCCCTACTCTCACCTCCTTCTTTCTGCACTTTATTTGTGTTTTGTCATTTGTATGAATGTGTAAGTGATTATATATTTGTTTGATAATAGTATTGAGTACATTGGATACTTTTTTCCATTCTTGAGATACTTTACCAGAAGAATATGTTCTAGCTCCATCCAGGTAAACTTAAAAGATATAATGCCTCCATCTTTTCTATGGCTGCATAGTATACCATGGTATACACATAGCACAATTTGTTAATCATTCATGGGTTGATGGGCATTTGGGCTGCTTCCACCACTTGGCAATCTTGAAATCAGTTTTCTCTGGCCTGTTGTCCATAGGATTTCCGTAACGTTGGCAGTGCTCCAACCCTCCACAGTCCCACTAGGTTGCCATGCTTCAGTCAGATTTGAAATTTGCTACTGTTTCTTAAAATTATTTTTCCAAGAGTTTGCTGTAGGAACTTGTTTTTTCTTGAGCTCAATTAGTTTTGGTCTGATTTTTAAAAAAATATTCAAAGTTGAATTGGCTAACAGATTTGTTGGTTTAAACTATTACCAACTTGATATAAATTGGTTTTGGGTCTTAAGCAGGGTCTGGTCCCAGGTAAAATTGTGAAATTGTTGAAGTGAGTCTCTGGCACTCGATGGTTTTCCTTTCTGGCTTTCTCCTATCTGTGCCCTTTCTTTCCTGAGTTTGCCCTGTGCCAGCTATTTGTCAATTACAATAATTTTATCTGATTAACCAATTATATTTGTGTAATAACATCATTTCTAAGACAATTTTAGGCATTTCCCCACCCTTCCCCTGTTAGTTTTTACCTGAAGTAAGTGGTCTTTAAACTTGGCTGATTATAGAACAGACTTCTGTTCCAAATACAGGATCCCAGGTCTCACCTCAAAAACAAAATAACAAATTATTGGATTGGGGCCTGGGAATTGACATTTTTTGACAAGCTATTCAGGTAATTCTTGCAGCCACTGACCTCCAGGTGGAAGTTTCCTTTTGACCCTGAGATTCTATGACCCTGTGATTTTATCCTCATCAGCCTTGGGAGGAATCATCCTTCTCCTCATCATAGCAACAGGAAACACACTAATCACATGTTAGATATTACACTCAGAGTCAAGCACTGTGTATGAATTGTCTCAGGAGTAAGGCCATTTTAAATCCCTTTTCAACTATGGAGAAATTTAAGGCTCCCATTTATCAAGGCCACTTGGGAGAGAGCTGATCAGCATGCCTTAAAATTCTTGTAACTACCAGAGGGAAATATAGTCTCCAAATTTTCCATTCTAGGTTTCAGGGTTCTTCATGTGTGGAGGGGTCAGGTTAGTGAAGGCTGTCCTTATGCCATTAGACCTGAAACACAGATGTGAAGCCCCTAAGGGCAGGGAATGTGTCTTATTCTCCACCTCTCACATCTCCCCAACTCACACCAAACATCATGCCTGTCAAAAAGAAGGTCCTCAGTGAACAGTTTGTTAAGTTAGAGTTATCTGCAACCCCCATCTTCTGACTTCTAACCCAGGGCATTTCTGTTATTTGGGACTCAATGAACTCCAGGACCCAAACATATACATTGAAAACCCATTGTATATTGGGTACTGGGCTAGGAAATGGTGATAAATAGAAGAATAGGGTGGTGCCTATGGCTCAAAGGAGTAGGGCACTGGCCCCATATACCAGCGGTGGTGGGTTCAAACCTGACCCTGGCCAAAAACTACAAAAAAAAAAAAAAAAAAAAAAAGAGAAGAATAACACATGTTCTTGCCTTTGAGGGGCTCACAGTATATAAAAGAAGATATATATATCTTTATATATATATATAGTCCATTTTACAATGTGATTAGTATTCTATTCAAATTAATTTGTTATATCATGGGTAGATAATTGGGATTTAAAAGACCCAAATTATATAAATTACAAAGACAGGAATCTCTAATGATGAATTTCAGACACCAGCTAGACCAGTTGTGGAATAGTGTAGACTATGGACCCAACTCTACAGTCACTTGACTTTCAACAAAGGCACAGATGCAGTTCAATGGGGAAAGGAAGTGCTTTTCAATGAGCAGTACTAGAGCAACTGATGATCTGTATGGGGATTAAAAGGAGAAACTCTTGGTCTCTACTTCAAAATAAACATGCAAATTAATTTGAGATATGTTTAGGTTTAAATGTAGAAGCTAAAATGATACAATTTCTAGTAGAAAACATGAGAAGCCTTTGTAAACTCAGGGTAGGCCAAGATTCCCTAGATCATAAAGTTATTCACTACAAAAAGAAAATTTGATAACTTGGATCTTATCAAAGCTAAAAACAAGCGAAAGTCAAGCTACAGTGTAGGAGAAAAACATTTGCCAAAAGTCTAGTATTAAGAATATGAAATGTGGAAACAGTCTAAATGCCCCTTAACCCAGGAATGGATTAACAAGCTGTGGTATATGTTACCATGGAATACTATTCAGCCGTTAAAAAAAATGGAGACTTTATAGCCTTTGTATTACCTGAATGGAAGTGGAACACATTATTCTTAGTAAAGCATCACAAGAATGGAGAAGCATGAATCCTTTGTATTCAGTTTTGATATGAGGACAATTATTGACAATTAATGACACAGGCGTGGGGGAAGGGGAGAGCAGAGAGAGAGAGAGAAGGAGGGAGGGTGGTGGGGGAAAGGAAGAGCAGAGTGAGGGAAGGAGGGAGGGGAGTGGGTGACATACCTTTTGGGGGCAAGACACAATTGTAAGAGGGGCTTTACTAAAAAATGCAATCAGTGTAACCTGGTTTCTTGTACCCTCAACAAAGTCCCAATGATAAAAAAATAATAAATTAAAAAAAAAGAATATGCAAAGAACTCTTACACGAGTTATATACAAAATTATTGAGCTGCATACTTAAGAGTTTGTACTTTATGTAAATTATACAGCAATTAAAAAATCTGAGGAGTCCATAACATACTTTACTGCTATTATTTTCAAAATAGCCCTATGAGTCAGCAATTATTATCTCATTTTACAGATGAATAAATTTCATTTCATTTAATAACTTGTACAATATCAGACAGGACAATATCAAACAGAACCAGGGTTCAAACCCAAGTTTGTGGGAACTCAAAACATCTCTTTCCATTCACATCAAGTGACAGCAACAAAATAGTTCATTCATTCATTTCTCAATTAATATCTTTTGAAAACCCATTGTATGTTGGGTACTGGGCTAGGAAATGGGGATAAAGAGAATGACACATGTTCTTGCCTTTGAGGGGCTCACAGCATATAGAAGAAGATAGATCCATATATATGTCTATTTTACAATCTATATACAAATATATGTCTATTTTACAATGTGATTAGTATTATATCACATCAAACATCTTTTCTGAACTCTCAGACCAGGACCCCATGAAAAGACTGGTACCCATAAGCAAAAAAGGACAGAATATTTGAAATCAGAACTTGTTCCAGGAAACATGCTCACAGTGGACCAGCACCTTTACAAAGCTCTACTGGGGCCCAGCTAAAGGAAGATGAAAGCATTGCTTCAGGAGGATGGATATTACTCAGGGTCTCCCAAGGGCCCAGAACTGTGCTTTATCTCTCCTGATCCTGATAACATCCCCCATTTGTATTATTTGCCTGGTTTTATATATGAGGAAACTGAGACGAGGTGAAATTAAGGAATATTCCTGGGTCATGTTGCCAGTGGGTAGCAGAGTGTGGATCTGATTCTAGATCAGACTGTTAATTTTGGAGAAGGGCTTAAACTTGCAGTGGTTCTCAACCTTCCTAATGCTGCAATGTACTTTCATTGTTAAAAAGGGGTCGCGATCCACACGTTGAGAACAGCTGGCTTAAAGGGTCTTTGATCTTCTCACTCTTTCTCTTCTCTCTTGTGGACCTCCTGGGAACTTCCTGGAGTCTGTGATCCTGTGTCTCTTCATGCTCTCCAAACTCAGCTTACTCCCATTAGTATGCGGGGGAGGGGTGTTGTAGAGGTTTAGCAAAAGCCAATTTTAAAATATTTTCCCAACTTTGAGTTCAATGACAATCACGTTGGTAGTTTTATTTTTTCATTATTATTATTTTTTTTGGTTTTTTTTTTTTTGGCTGGGGCTAGGTTTGAACCCGCCACCTCCGACATATGGGACCGGCCTACACCTTGAGCCACAGGCACCACCCATGTTGGTAGTTTTAAAACCAGTTATAGTGAGAGTGTTCACACCATGGAAATCAGCAAATGCTACAAATCAGGGCTCGTTTTTGTTGGGGGTGGGGGTAAGACCAACTTTGCCAGCAACCACTGCTTTAGTTCCCCAGAAATAGACCCTGAAGTCTATGCTTATCTATAACCTTTTGACTTTGCCTTTTAGAAATGTGCTTTATCCTGTTAAATTCCTTCACGTACATTTACTTGGGTTAGATTTTATTCTCTCTCTTTTTTTTGAGACAGAGCATCAAGCTGTCCCCCTGGGTAGAGTATCGTGGCATCATAGCTCACAGCAACCTCTAACTCCTGGCTTCAAGCTATTCTCCTGCCTCCACCTCCAAGTAGCTGGGACTACAGGTGCCCGCCACAATGCCTGGCTAGAGATTTTATTCTCTTAAAGAGGTTTTTCTGCTCTTGTTTTGTTTGGGGACTTGGAGGAGTTGCTTTGATTTTAGCCTTTGCTTTCCTATTCCTCCTGCTTTTTGCCATTATATTATAATTGCAATTGGGATGATGGGCTGATTGGGTCCAGCTTTGAGCTGCCATGACCTTGGCTGTTACTGGACTTGCTAGGTGAACTGCTACTCCCCTCTCCACACAGTCCTGTGGCCACACACAGCTACCAGCACTGGGACCTCAGTCTCTGCTATTCCCCTCCATGATCCATCTTTCATGCTTTTTTCTTTTTTGGCATTCACAGGCTGCTGGAGTTCAGCAAGCTTTGATTCACAGGTGTTGATGTGTTGATCTCTTGAAAGCAGTCTATTTTTCTTTGTCAGCTCCCCAATGTATCTCACCATTGTCACCAGCCAGCCTGAGATATGAGAGCCTTAGATGGAGACCATGCAGGGCCAGCTCTCTGGAAAGTGCCTGGGGCTTGATCAGTCAGCAGGAGGTTAGAGGGCCAGCAGCAGCGTGCTGGCGGGGGGTTTACAGAGAAGCTGTTGGCCTAGCTGCTGCGGCCAGGGCATACCCTGAAATATGTCTTCTGGGACTTGGGTGGGAGGTTGATTTTCTAGTTTTTCTGGTCACATGGATGGATTTTCCGCATCTATCATCTGCCCAGGCTCTCTCTGTACCTAAATAAAGATAATTGAGGCAGCTGAGGGATAGCAAAGCAGCTCCTCTGTGGACCAGCCTGTGCTATTGATAGCCTGATCTTGCCGACCACTGCATTTATTGAGTGTTTACTGAATGCCAGGTGCTCCGCCAAGTGCTCCAACAGCATTGTCTCATTTCATGCTGACGGCGACTCAGATGGGGAAGCTAAGTCTCAGAGAGATTAAATAACGTTTTCACGGTCACATGGTAATTAAATGTGTGAGTCAGAACTTGAACTCAGGATTGCCTGTTTCCAGTCAACACAATCTCCTAACCTCTTTGCTATGCTCTCTCAGCCCTCCAGGGGATATAGTAATTTAACCATCAGTTAGCAACACCTATCCATGCGTGAAATCTCTATATTGTGTGGGAGGTAACTGGGGGAGGGGAGAGAAGAGAGGCCAGTCACTGGCTAGCCACTTCTGAATTCAAACCTGGCCTTCGAGATGACTGTAAAGTTTGCTTTATAAAGGATTTTAGAGGACTTGCAAAAATAGTGCAGAGAAATCATATACCTTTTACTCAGATTCTCTTAATTTCAACATCATGGTACCATTATCAAAATAAATTAATACTATAATACTATTAACAGACTGAAGCTAGTAATGCCTAAGCTAGAAAGGGGGTGACTGGCCCTTCCAAAGTTAGAAATGGGGTCCCAGAATTTGGCAGTTGGGTATTTCCAGGCCCTTAGGGATGTCTCCTGTCAGTGAACCCACCATTCCAGAAGCCACATGCTCATGGGGCTTAGAGGTCCACCCAGAGGCCAGGCATTAGCCCAGTTACACCGTGATGTCCCTTCAGTTCTCTGATTACACCATTTATGATCTAATGTGAGAGAAAATGGTGTTCTCTAGGTCTTAAATATATTTCATGAGAAGATTTTGGGGTCTAAAAATTGGGAGACTGTGAATATTAAATCATGTTACATTTTGGAAGATTGTATTAGACAACAAGCTGACTGCTATATGCACATGTACCTGTGAGTCCTCATTTTTTTTTCTTAATTCCGCATCTCTCTGCTTTGCTACATGCTTGAGAGTGAAGGACATTAATCTGGAGTCGGGTGGTCCTGGTCCTGCACCCTGAGCTTAGGAGCCTTGGGGCTGCTCGCTGGCCTCAGGCAGTCACATCATCCTTGGGCCTTCTGTGTGTCACCTGAGAGCAGATGGATCTCTATGACTGTAGGATTTCTTCTGCCTCTGACTTCAGTATTCTGCCTTCTCTGTTTCTGATTTTTATGCTACTTGATTCTTCATTCTGTTCTCTTTCTCTCAGTCTCCTTTCTGTTTCTCCTTTTCACTGTTTCTCCCTGTTCTCTGTGTCCCTCTTGCCCAATTCTCCCTTCCTCTACCTCTCCTCATCTTTCTTTCTCTTCCTCACCCTTCCCACTTTCTCTCTCCCTCCATCTCAGTACCATCATTGTTGCCCTTGGGGGCCTTTGCAACCCACCAAATGCTTGTGGCAATTATTTCAAATGAGAGGGGAAAAAAGAGGGAATTAAATCATAATATTGGCAGCTGGCAATTTGCTTCAATCACAGAAAAATGTCCCCGGCTTCCTCGAATATTGAAACATTGATGAAGAACAGATTTTCTCTGGCAGTGCAAATTCCCCACTGTCTAAGTTTGGCAGGGGCCCTGCCTTGCTTGATATTATTACAGGCATTTTGATGCATTCCCTGCTTAGCAGAGTTGGAACATGTTTCAACCAACCCCTGTATTGATGTAAAACTGTTTTTATTTGTAATGAGGGTGTATTAAAATATATATACATTTCCACTGATTTCTGGCTCTTGGGAGGCCAGGATCTAATGACGCCTAGGCAGGAAGGCCTGGGTTTTTCCACCCTCTCTCTGTGGGGAGAGTGTTGGAACTTAGGCACTCCTCTCATCCCCACCCCCTGTTAGACTCCACTTATTTTAATAAACATTTTTTTCCTTTAGTTTCCTCAGTGACATAGAATCAGATGGATGTCAGTTGGATGGGGTTTTCCAGAGGTCACTTTCTTTATGCCCTGAACACACCAATAAGGGCCCTGAATTGGGCACGGTCTAGTGAGGTTTCAGGGATGGTATGAAGACAAGAGGAAAAGTTGAACATGTGAAAAAAACCACAGATACAGAGAAACAGCTAATTCACTGTAATTCTGCTTATGCAAAGGGTGTAGGGGTGGACGGGTGATGTGTGAGGAGGCAGAGAGTGCAGCAAAGCTGGTGGGGGAAGGAGGCAGAGGCACTTTGGCAGAGAGCAGCACTGGAACATTCGGAAAGGCCACGAGCAAAGGCTAATGACAGAGAGCTTCGCTTGTTTTGGAAAGAGCTTTAGTGCTGCTTGTGAAGGTAGAGTCATCAACTTTATGTCCAGTAACTTTCCAAACCTCCTCACCCACACACACCTGGATGCAACCTCTTTGGGTCAGAAGCACAGCAATTATGGTCATAGACTCCAGAGTTGGGAGAGGTCTTAGAAACCAGCTAGTCCAGAGGTCTTAACCTGGAGCTTCTGAGAGGTCTGCAAATGCCTTGAAATAAACAGTAAAACTGCACATGTGTCCATTTCTCAGGGCATGAAGGGAAGGCGTAGCTTTCCTAAAGGACATGCCTAAAGGACACTGTGATCAAATACATCTTCAAGCCACTGGACTAATTCTACCTCCACCTTGAAGATGTAGGGGGAAGTCAGGACCAGCAAGGTGATGGCTGAGTGGGGGACCTAATGCAGAGTGATTGTAAGCTTTTCCATTGACGGGTGATGAAATAGGCCTGGCGAATTTGGGTGACTCAGACAGTGAGCAGGAGAGCCAGGCTGAAGCTGGCGTCTTGGCCATCAGTGCAGAGGCTTCTTTTGTATGTCAGCGTCTTTCCTAGTAGGTAGTAGGCCACTACTGCCAGCTTCTGTCTCCTCAGACAGTGGCAATAGTCATCTACACCAGAACCCCAGTACCTACTTCTGAGAACTGGTAGCCCTAGAAAGATATTTGAACAGGACTGGGTTTTATGAGACTGGTGTTCACTGAGATCTTTTTTAGAGTCAACATTCTAATCTGTAATGTGATAGCTGAAACATCTTTAGCTTAGGGACTTGGTGAATGGCAACTTCAATAGTACCTCATACAGCCCCTGTCACTCCAACCTCACTATGCCTATAACTCATGCTCAATTTACTCCAAAGTGAATTTAGACTCAAAATCAGGTGAGGGTCAGGAGATCTTGGCAACAATCTGGCTCATCCTTTCTGGCTTTGTCACTTTTCACTATGGACTCTAAGCTCTAGTTACTCTGATCAGGTTTCTGTTCTTTGAATATCATGCTACTCCATGATTTTGATGCAAATTGTTCCTTTTGCCTGGAATACTCTTCCCCTGGAAATGCCTTCTTATTTTTTAAGACTAGCCCCCAAATTGTTCCCTCTAGGAAGTCTTTTCTGATTCTCCTCGGCATAGTTGGGGCTCCCTCCTTCCTTTCCCTATGGGGCATACAGAGATTATTACGGGATTTGGTGAGTACTGGTGCAGATGTCAGTGTCACCTGCACTGGGGACTCCTAGAGAAGGGGTGGGGGACTGCATAGCAAACTATAGGGCAGCGATTCTCACCTGAGGCTTCTTTGTCCCTCTGGGTAGGAGGCATGGTGGTGTTAATGGCATCTAGTGGGCAGAGCTCAGAGATGCTGCTAAACCTCCTGCAATGCACAGCATAGTCCCTCACAGCAAAGAATTATCTGGTGCTAGATGTCAAAAGTGCCTCCGTTGACTCACCACAGGGAGTCAATAATCCCTGGATGAATTCCTCAAATGGCTGGCACAAATGTGGCATAGGTCAGCATGGTCTGAAAAGAGCACTGCTTCCATCTCTTGGTGGGTAAGACAGGGCTGTGACAATGTTAAGGATGTTTTTTTTTTTTTTTTTTTTTTTAGAGACAGAGTTTCACTTTATGGCCCTCGGTAGAGGGCTGTGGCGTCACACAGCTCACAGCAACCTCCAACTCCTGGGCTTAGGCGATTCTCCTGCCTCAGCCTCCCGAGCAGCTGGGACTACAGGCGCCCGCCACAACGCCCGGCTAGTTTTATTGTTGCAGGTCAGCCGGGGCTGGGTTTGAACCCACCACCCTCGGTATATGGGGCCGGCGCCCTACTCATTGAGCAACAGGCACCGCTCGTGAAATTTCTTAAATCTTAAAATAAGATCTTATTTCTTTTCTTTTTTTTTTATTGTTGGGGATTCATTGAGGGTACAATAAGCCAGTTACACTGATTGCAATTGTTAGGTAAAGTCCCTCTTGCAATCATGTCTTAATGTTAAGGATATTTTAAACACTTGGTTTGTGCTCTAAGAACTTTTTGTGAATCTTTCAGCCTCTGGAGAAGATGACATTGAAGGTTTTTATTTTTTTGCCAACCATGGATGTCAGTGCACATCAAATATGTCATAAGCAGGCAGGGCCCAGGGTCACTGGCTCTTAAACTAGAGACCTCATTTGGGAAGATCTTATCTTTCTGAAACTCCTCCTGTGCTCTCAAAGGCCCTAAAGTTTTTTAAACGAAATTTTTTTTTCCTCGCCACTGAAGAACTTATTGCAAGATAAAAGATAGAATCAGCCATATTCTGGAGTTTTTTTTTTTTGGAACAAATACGTGCACAATTTATCCTTAAATAGCGTAACTACTACGAAATTTTCTTAAGTTTGTCCCAAGTCATTATTGGCAAAGTGTGCTAGTTGAGAAGTCTCATGAGGGACAGTGCCAACATGTGGGTCCACTCAGAAGGAGGCTGGAGTTGGGGTGTTGGGAAGTGGTGTGTGTGCACACATTCATGGGAAGGAAGAGAGGTGGAGGGAAGGAGTGATAAGAGGAGGTTGTTTGGTAGACAGGGAAGATGAGGGGAAGGAGTGGGGCAGGAGAATGGACTGGGGTTCTGTAGGGGAGCTGGTCTGACAAGAATGGACCATAGATTTTGCAACATGGTCTTGGATGAATTGAATCGTTTGGGGTCAGGGAAGTCCAAAACCACAGAGAAATACTTTTAAATCTCTAAAAGTGGTGGTCCCCAAGTTCAGAAGTTCATTGCAATCATCTAGGCACCTTTTAAAATACTCAGATGTCAAAGTATAATCCCTGGAGGTCCTGATTTTGTACGTCTGGGGTGAGGCCCAGGAATCTTTAGTTCGTACAAGTTCCCTGGATAATTCTGATCCTCACTCAGGTTTGGGAGTCAGCACCCCAGATTAGAGAAAACTGAGGGGTGGCTGATGGCTGAGAGGTTGTGAGGGATTTGGCTCATGTGATGATAGAGGCTGTCAAGTTCTGCAGAACTAGTGTCCTCATTCAAAGACTGGCAAGTAGGAGAATTTCCTCTTATTCAGGGGAGAATCAGACTATTTTTCTATTCAGCCCTTGAACTGATTGGTTAAGGGCCACTCACCGTATGGAAGGCCATCTGATTTACTTAGTCTATCGATTTCCATGTTATTCTCACCCAGAACACCATAACAGAAACACTTACAATAATGTTTGGCCAAGTATCTGGACACCTCACAGCCCAGTCAAGGTAACACATAAAATCAACCATCACAGGTACTATGAGGATCAACATGCTTATTTTGTGAAGGAGGAAGGGAGGCCCAGATAGGGAAGTCATGTGCCCAAAGCCGCACAACTAGTAGGGGGCAGAGCCAGAGGTTCAGCTTATGTAGACACTGCCTGGCCCTCCTGAGTTCTGGGCTTTACTATCTCCCTCATGGAAAGGGGAGTATTCAACTACTCCTGATGAAATTTAGTGGACCAAAGTGGATATCTCAGGCTTCTGGATAGTTATCCTCCAAATGCCTGGAGTTCTCCCAGGATGTGAAGTCTTTTGGGGGCTACTATTAAGCATTTTGCTTACGGTTCTTTGTTTTCTGGGGTCAGAGGGTGTGTGTGTGTGTGTGTGGGTCTTCCATCAGCTAGTCATCAGCAAGCCTGTCTCATTTATCTAGGGATGCTACCCCCTCTCCAAAGGATGGAGAGCTTGGTAAATTCAGCTGGAGCCAGCTTGGTTTGCTGTCCCAGGCTTGGTCTCCTGTGCCTCTGTGGGGTATGCTGAATAGCTTAAGAACAGCAGGAAGACAATAAACTCTTGGGGAAAGATCAGGCTTCAGAAAGGACTATTTCCTTAATATTTCCAGTGGTGGGAACTTCACTACTTCACAAGGTAACCCACTATATTTTTAAGAGCACTAAAGGAACTGTCTCCTCATACTGAAATCTGCTGCTTCTTATTCTGAAGTAACAGAATAAATTGTCTCTTCCTTACATGTAAGCTCTTCAAATATTTGAAAACAGGGATATGTTCCCATCACTCCAAGCCAAATACTTTCAGTTCCTTCTAGCATTCTTTTGGTCATTTGGTTTACAGACCTTTTACTGGTCTCCCCTTCCTCTGGCTGTGTTCTATGTCCTCCATTTAAAATCCCAAATGTTCTAGTTCTGGTCTGACTAATGCCTTAGCAGAGTGGAAATGTCAACTCCAAAGCCTTGAACATCAGGGATGTATGATGTAGCTCAGCTGCATTAACTTTCTTAAAAGCAATTTTATTATTATTATTTTATATTGCACTTGCAGTCCACTGAAGTTTTCTCCCACCATGGTTTGCTTCTGCACTTGGTTTTTTTAAAAATTTAAAGTTCAGAATTTTATATAAATTCCTATTAGTATATATCTTTGTTAATTGTGACCCTGTAATATAATCCTACTCAGCCATCTGACATCCGTCTGCTGATTTGTGGCTGAGAGAAAAAAGAGAGAGGCATTAAAGAGAAAGTCCTCTTACTGCACACCTTGGCCCAGTGCTGCTCTGCTGGGAGAGCTGGGAGGAAGGCAGAGTGCTGGACTATACTGGGGAGTGGGGAATCAGGCTTTTTAAGGTGGGTTAAGATGCCAGAAGTGAGTCCATTTCTAAAGTAAAAATAGAACACTACACTGTGCTTTCCTTTTCCATTTTCACTTGTGCCAGGGATCTGAGAACAAGGGAGAATCGGGTAGCTGCGAACACTGAGATCACGTGGACAGAACGAGTGCACAGGATCTGGGTGCTACCTCAGAACTTTCGTGTGTACTCTTTATGTTTCCTTTGGTGCTTAACCTAATTTCCTTTAGACCCTTGGGGCCAGAAGCAATGGGAGATTTGGCCCTTGCCCTCAGAAAGAAGACTGACTGGTTTGGGGAAGAAGATTATGCATGTGTGAAACCACAGAAAAATCATCTAGGAATGAAGATGAAATTGTGCTAAATGGCATGGAGCTGACCACAGGCCACAGGGGGGCTCTATGTAGGAGGATGGAGGAAAGGGACTGGTCCTCCAAAGACAGTGTCCTAGAGGAATTGGGACTGAAGCTGGGCTCTGAAGGACTTGGAAGTTGAACAAAAAAAAGAAAGGCTTTTTTCCCTGGGGTAGGGAAGGGCGTGAACAAAGTGGGTGGTGGTAACAATGACTCTGCAGAGAGCAAAGGATGGAAAACAGACTAGTTCCTCTCCAGACAATGGAAAAACTCGCAGGCAAGAAGTACTTGCTGACAAGGATCTTTGAAAGACTGGGTCTTTCAAAGTACATCTTGAATGTACTTCATCATTTCTCTTACCACTAGCAAAATCCAGGTTCTCTTCTCGGTATTTCAAGATTCTTTTTTCTCAGAATTTATTTTAATTAACAAAGGATAATCATAGGCTACAATGTGCTGTTTTGATCTGTGTATACAGTATAGAAAGATTCAACCATGCTCATTAACATATCCATCACCTTACCAACTTATCCCTTAACAATCTATTCCTTTACCAATTTGATGCATACAACATATCATTATGAACTATAGGCATCCTGCTGTGCCATTGATTGCTAGAAAGATCTTGCTCCTCCAGTCTAATTGAAACTTTGGACCCTTTGATCAACATTTCCCCTTTCTCTGTTCCTCTCGCCCCCACACACCAGTCTCTGGCACCCACTCTTCCACTTTCTGTTTCTATGAGATCAGCTTTTTTAGATACCGCATATAGCGGACATCACACGGTATCTGTCTTTCTATGCTGGGCTTATTTTACTTAGCATAGTGTCTCCCAGTTCCGTCTACATTCTTCATGCCTTCTTCCCCAGTCTTCTTGCCTCTATTTTCTTAAATTTTCACACAAGACACAAGATACATGTTAATTTTATCTCAAACACGAGGATGAATGAGATTCAGAGTCACATTCATGTGGTACCAAATTCAATTATTGTTTCCCATTGTCATTGTTTATTGACTTATAACTGATAGATGTGGTAGCTCATTTTTACCTGACATATGTAATAATATTAGTCATGATTCATAAGGAATAATTAATTCATATTCATGTAATGAATAATTAAAAATGAATAACAGTAGCTAACATAGAGTGTTAACTGGATATGCTGGGTTTATAAGTAGCTGTTATTATCCTCATTTTATAGATGAGAAAATTGAGGCTCAAAAAGGCTAAGTAAATTGCCTGAAGACATATAGATAGGAAGTGGAAGTGCTGGGACAAGCACGGGCAGTCTGATCCCCGGTCCTGCCCTATTCGCTACACTCCATACTTCATCATAACAAGTGCAGTCATGGTCTGCAGGGAGCAGGAGTGGAGAGAAAGGGACAGCTTTTTCCAACACTTAGGAAGTGCCAGCCCCTGTGCTAAGGCATTGCACATACATCATCTATATTTATCCTGACCCCACCCTGAAAGACAGATACCAGCTCTGCCTTGCAGATGAAGGATACAGATGCTAAATGAAGTGGTTGGCGATGGGCCCCTGGCTGGAACCTGGGGCAGTCAGCTGTCAACTGAGTCTGTGTTTATATCACTAATGGGAACTGGTTCCCAAGCAGCTGGTAGAAAAAGGGATGAGAACCAGCTACATGTGAGCAGACAGAGCATAGAAAACTTCTCTAACTTTTAAAAAGCACAGGACTTTAGTCTGTGTGACACAGTTGGGCATAGCTGGAAGATGGCAGTTAGGCAGAATCTGCAGCCAAGGTGCCGTTGATTCATGTGTGTGAGAACAGAGTCTGGACTAACTTTAAATGTTTATGTGCAATAAATCTGAGGGAGCAGCAGACATAGCAAACACCAGCTACTGACTGTCAAAAAGCAGTCCTCTTGTACAGGGTGGCAAAGAGCCACCCATTCATAGTGACACCTTTCAAGTCCCATCCAGGTAGGAAATGCCATCTGTGGGGTCATCTTTGGATGATCAAGGAGGGCAAGAACCCAATTTCTGTGATTTTGGAAAACCTGACCTTGCTGTTTCTTATCTTCCTTCTTTTGGGATGGGAGAGAAAATAGGCAGGGAAAGCAGAGATTGAGGGCTACTTTCCCTCTGTATTTCAGGATACACGGCTCTTCTTCTCTTTCTTTTTTAGACAATATCTTTCTCTGTTACCTGGACCGGAGGATAGTGGGATCATCATAGATATTTATAACCTCAAACTCTTAGGCTCAAATAGTCCTTCCTCCCTCCGTCTCTCAAGTAGCTGGAACTAGAGGAGTATACTACCACACCCAGCTAATTAAAAATTTTTTTTTCTTTTAGAGATGGGGTCTTGCTATGTTGCTCAGGTGATTCCCCAGTGTCAGGATTCCAAAGTGCTGGGATTACAGGTGTAAGCTGTAGCTGTTGAGGTTCTAGAACAGCAGTTCTCAACCTGTGGGTCACGACCCACAGAAACTGTATTAAAGAGCCGCAGCATTGGGAAGGTTGAGAACCACTGTTCTAGAACAGTGTTTCTTAGACTTTATGGTTTATGGGAATCACCTGGAGCTGATGGCTAAAATTAAGTTGGTAAATTAAATTGTTAAAATTTGGAGGCGGAGCAAGATGGCAGCCGAGTAACAGCTTCCTTGCATCTGGGCACTGTGAGTCTGGGGAGATAGGACTCCAGGCATCTCTGGCTGGTGGGATCTGCCTATCATCAACCCTAAGAGGATACAGGGAGTCAGCGAGAGACTTCTGGACCCCAAGAGGAGGACGAAAACAGTGGAAAACCAGCAAGTGGTTGCGTGTGTTCAATCCGTCTAAACCCGCCCGCAACTGTAAGTTCAGTAGCAGCGAGACTGCAAACCAGAAAGGCCTTACCTGCAAACTGTTTTGGTGTCTTTGGACTTGGCACTCAGCTGAACTGCCTTGGGGAGAGCCTGAGCGGGAGTGCGGAGAACTTTGGCCTTTGTCTAGGGCCCCAGTATGAGCCGCTGAGCCAGACGGAGCTAATAGTGTTTGGCTCTGGGTCACAGGCAGCCATTGTGAGCGATCTGCCCTGGCAAGCTCCGCCCTCAGGGTCGCAGAGCTGGAATTGGGTGGGAGCTGGTAACCCAGCGACCAAGTAGCCTCAGGGCAGGATCTGAGCCACCTTGCAGCCCTAACCCTCGGGGGCAGAGGGAGACCAGTTTTGGCACACAGGGTAAGTGGGATAGCCACTTCAGCAGTGATTCCAGTGACAAGCACGTCCCTGGGAAAGCTTCTGCTCAGCAAGTGAACAAGCGCAAAGTGCCTTTTAAGTGGGTTGAAGAGAGATTTAGGGTGTCTACCTGCTGGGGTTTGAGAAACTAGCAGCCTCCAGTCGTATCAGAACTGTGATTAACATCTCATACCCCAGAAGACCACGTGTTGCCCAGACAATATTCAATAACATATACATACTGCTTTGTTTTTGGTTGTGTTTTTTTTTTTTTTTTTGGTTTGGTTATTTTTTGTTTATTTTGATCTTGTTGATTGTTGTCTTGTTTTTTCAGTTCAACCTTTTCCATACAGATCCGTTTTCTTTCTCAATTTTTCTAGTTTAATTATAATTTCCCATTGCTGCCTATTTCAATAATTAGAACTTCATTTTTGTTAGTGTTTCTACCACTATTATTTGGTTTTTCCAGCCAATTTTATCCCGTAAAGTTTTCTGTTTGCTTGTTTTGGTTTGATTTATAGCATTTTTGTCTTTCCTCTCTCCTTGGTGGAGGTGGGGTACTGTGTCTGATCAGGTTAGCAAAGAGCTGCTGACCTCAAGGAACCACCCAACTGGGCACCCCCAGAAGGTGGTTTGTTTTTTAAGGTTGTATCAAAGTACCCTACTGTACACCTATATTGCTCTGTCTCCCTCTTTCTGTGCCTCTCTTCTTTTTTTTGTCAATATTCCTTTTACCCACCCCCTCTCCTTTCTCCATTTTTCTTTGTTTTTTTTTCTTATCACTCGGTCCTCCTTTCTTTCATCCCTTTTTTGCTCTTCAACCTTCTCACCCTTCTGGTCCTGTAACCCTTAGTCCACAGGCACGAGAACTTAAAGAGCAAGAGGAAGTGAAAGGAAAATTAGGGCAAGGAAACAGATAAAAGAAATCACTCATGAGGAAGAATCAGCAGAAAACTCCAGGGAACATGAAGAACCAGTCCAGAACAACCCCGCCAAGGGACCATGAGGTAGCTACTGCAGAGGATTCCACCTATACAGAAATGTTAGGAATGACAGAAAGGGAATTTAGAATACACATGTTGAAAACAATGAAAGAAATGATGGAAACAATGAAGGAAACTGCTAATAAAGTGGAAAATAACCAAAAGGAAATTCAAAAACAGAATCAAATAAGAGATGAATGATATGAAGAATATAAAAAGGACATAGCAGTGCTGAAGGAAATGAAACAGTCAATCAGGGAACTTAAAGATGCAATGGAAAGTATCAGCAACAGGTTAGACCATGCAGAAGAAAGAATTTCAGAGGTAGAAGACAAAGTTTTTGAGATAACTCAGATAGTAAAAGAGGCAGAAAAGAAGAGAGAGAAAGCAGAACGTTCACTGTCAGAATTATGGGACTTTATGAAGCGTTCCAACATACGAGTTATAGGAATTCCAGAAAGGGAAGAAGAATGCCCCAGAGGAATGGAAGCCATACTAGAGAATATTATAAAAGAAAATTTCCTAAATATCACCAAAGATTCTGACACACTGCTTTCAGAGGGCTATCAGACCCCAGGTTGCCTCAACTCTAACTAAGCTTCTCCAAGACACATTGTGATGAACCTGTCCAAAGTCAAGACAAAAGAAAAGATTCTGCAAGCTGCCAGGAGTAAGCGCCAGTTGACCTACAGGGGCAAATACATCAGAGTGACCGCAGACTTCTCTAATGAAACTTTTCAAGCAAGAAGACAATGGTCATCTACCTTTAATCTACTTAAACAGAACAATTTCCAGCCCAGAATTCTGTACCCTGCTAAGCTAAGCTTCAAAATTGACGGAGAAATCAAATCATTTACGGATATACAAACATTGAGGAAATTCGCCACAACAAGACCAGCTCTACAGGAAATACTTCAACCTGTTCTGCACACTGACCACCACAATGGATCAGCAGCAAAGTAAGAACTCAGAAATTAAAGGACAGAACCTAACCTCCACACTGATGCAAAAGATAAAACTAAGCAATGGACTCTTACAAAATAAGATGAATAGAATACTACCACACTTATCAATTATCTCAATAAATGTTAATGGCTTGAATTCCCCACTGAAGAGACATAGATTGGTTGACTGGATTAAAAAACAGAAGCCATCCATTTGCTGTCTGCAAGAAACACACCTGGCTTCAAAAGACAAATTAAAGCTCAGAGTCAAGGGTTGGAAGACAATTTTTCAGGCAAATGGAATTCAGAAGAAAAGAGGAGTTGCAATCTTATTTTCCGATACATGTGGGTTTAAAGCAACTAAAGTCAAAAAAGACAAAGATGGTCACTTTATATTGGTCAAGGGAAAAATACAACAAGAAGACATTTCAATTCTAAATATCTATGCACCCAATTTAAATGCTCCCAGATTCTTGAAACAGACCTTACTCAGTCTGAGCAATATGATATCTGATAATACCATAATAACAGGGGACCTTAACACTCCTCTTACAGAGCTGGACAGATCCTCTAAACAGAAATTAAACAAGGATATTAGAGATTTAAATGAGACCCTAGAACAACTGTGCTTGATAGACGCATATAGAACACTCCATCCCAAAGATAAAGAATATACATTCTTCTCATCACCCCATGGAACATTCTCCAAAATTGATCATATCCTGGGACACAAAACAAATATCAACAGAATCAAAAGAATTGAAATGTTACCTTGTATCTTCTCAGATCATAAGGCACTAAAGGTGGAACTCAACTCTAACAAAATGCTCGACCCCACCCAAAGGCATGGAAATTAAACAGCCTTCTGTTGAATAACAGATAGGTGCAGGAAGAAATAAAACAGGAAATCATTAACTTCCTTGAGCATAACAACAATGAAGACAGAAGTTACCAAAACCTGTGGGATACTGCAAAAGCAGTTTTGAGTGGAAAATTCATCGCTTTAGATGCCTACATTCGAAAAACAGAAAGAGAGCACATCAACAATCTCACAAGAGATCTTATGGAATTGGAAAAAGAAGAACAATCTAAGCCTAAACTCAGTAGAAGAAAAGAAATATCCAAAATCAAATCAGAGATCAATGAAATTGAAAACAAAAGAATCATTCAGAAAATTAATGAAACAAGGAGTTGGTTTTTTGAAAAAATAAATAAAATAGATAAACTATTGGCCAGACTAACGAGGAATAGAAAAGTAAAATCTCTAGTAACCTCAATCAGAAATGATAAAGGGGAAATAACAACTGATCCCACAGAGATAGAAGAGATCATCTCTGAATACTACCAGAAACTCTATGCCCAGAAATTTGACAATGTGAAAGAAATGGATCAATATTTGGAATCACACCCTCTCCCTAGACTCAGTCAGGAAGAAATAGAGCTCCTGAACAGACCAATTTCAAGCACTGAGATCAAAGAAACAATAAAAAATCTTCCAACCAAAAAATGCCCTGGACCAGATGGCTTCACTCCAGAATTCTATCAAACCTTCAAGGAAGAGCTTATTCCTGTACTGCAGAAATTATTCCAAAAACTTGGGGAAGAAGGAATCTTCCCCAACACATTCTATGAAGCAAACATCACCCTGATACCAAAACCAGGAAAAGACCCAAACAAAAAGGAGAATTTCAGACCAATCTCACTCATGAATATAGACGCAAAAATTCTCAACAAAATCCTAGCCAATAGATTATAGCTTATCATCAAAAAAGTCATTCATCGTGATCAAGTAGGCTTCATCCTAGGGATGCAAGGCTGGTTTAACATATGCAAGTCTATAAACGTTATCCACCATATTAACAGAGGCAAAAATAAAGATCACATGATCCTCTCAATAGATGCAGAAAAAGCATTTGATAAAATCCAGCATCCTTTTCTAATTAGAACACTGAAGAGTATAGGCATAGGTGGCACATTTCTAAAACTGATTGAAGCTATCTATGACAAACCCACAGCCAATATTTTACTGAATGGAGTAAAACTCAAAGCTTTTCCTCTTAGAACTGGAACCAGACAAGGTTGTCCTCTGTCACCTTTACTATTCAATGTAGTGCTGGAAGTTCTAGCCAATACAATTAGGCAAGACAAGGAAATAAAGGGAATCCAAATGGGAGCAGAGGAGGTCAAACTCTCCCTCTTTGCTGACGACATGATCTTATACTTAGAGAACCCCAAAGACTCAACCACAAGACTCCTAGAAGTCATCAGAAAATACAGTAATGTTTCAGGATATAAAATCAATGTCCACAAGTTACTAGCCTTTGTGTACACAAATAACAGTCAAGATGAGAAGCTAATTAAGGACACAACTCCCTTCACCATAGTCTCAAAGAAAATGAAATACCTAGGAATATACCTAACGAAGGAGGTGAAGGACCTCTATAAAGAAAACTATGAAATCCTCAGAAAGGAAATAGCAGAGGATATTAACAAACGGAAGAACATACCATGCTCATGGATTGGAAGAATCAACATTGTTAAAATGTCTATACTTCCCAAAGCAATCTACCTATTCAATGCCATTCCTATCAAAATACCAACATCGTACTTTCAAGATTTGGAAAAAATGATTCTGCATTTTGTATGGAACTGGAAAAAACCCGGTATAGCTAAGGCAGTTCTCTGTAACAAAAATAAAGCTGGGGGCATCAGCATACCAGATTTTAGTCTGTACTACAAAGCCATAGTGCTCAAGACAGCATGGTACTGGCAAAAAAACAGAGACATAGACACTTGGAATCGAATTGAAAACCAAGAAATGAAACTAACATTTTACAACCACCTAATCTTTGATAAAGCAAACAAGAACATACCTTGGGGAAAAGACTCCCTATTCAATAAATGGTGTTGAGAGAACTGGATGTCTACATGTAAAAGACTGAAACTGGACCCACACCTTTCCCCACTCACAAAAATTGATTCAAAATGGATAAAGGACTTAAATTTAAGGCACGAAACAATAAAAATCCTTTAAGAAAGCATAGGAAAAACACTGGAAGATATTGGCCTGGGGAAAGACTTCATGAAGAAGACTGCCATGGCAATTGCAACAACAACAAAAATAAACAAATGGGACTTCATTAAACTGAAAAGCTTCTGTACAGCTAAGGAGACAATAACCAAAGCAAAGAGACAACCTACACAATGGGAAAGGATATTTGCATATTTTCAATCAGACAAAAGCTTGATAACTAGGATCTATAGAGAACTCAAATTCATCCACATGAAAAAAGCCAACAATCCCTTATATCAATGGGCAAGAGACATGAATAGAACTTTCTCTAAAGACGACAGACGAATGGCTAACAAACACATGAAAAAATGTTCATCATCTCTATATATTAGAGAAATGCAAATCAAAACAACCCTGAGATATCATCTAACCCCAGTGAGAATGGCCCACATCACAAAATCTCAAAACTGCAGATGCTGGCGTGGATGTGGAGAGAAGGGAACACTTTTACACTGCTGGTGGGACTGCAAACTAGTACAACCTTTCTGGAAGGAAGTATGGAGAATCCTCAAAGCACTCAAGCTAGACCTCCCATTTGATCCTGCAATCCCATTACTGGGCATCTACCCAGGAGGAAAGAAATCCTTTTATCATAAGGACACTTGTACTAGACTGTTTATTGCAGCTCAATTTACAATCGCCAAAATGTGGAAACAGCCTAAATGCCCCCCAACCCAGGAATGGATTAACAAGCTGTGGTATATGTATACCATGGAATACTATTCAGCCATTAAAAAAAATGGAGACTTTACATCCTTCGTATTAACCTGGATGGACGTGGAAGACATTATTCTTAGTAAAGCATCACAAGAATGGAGAAGCATGAATCCTATGTACTCAATCTTGATATGAGGACAATTAATGACAATTATGGTTATGGGGGGGGAACAGAAAGAGGGAAGGAGGGAGGTGGGTGGGGCCTTGGTGTGTGTCACAGTTTATGGGGGCAAGACATGATTGCAAGAGGGACTTTACCTAACAATTGCAATCAGTGTAACCTGGCTTATTGTACCCTCACTGAATCCCCAACAATAAAAAAAAAAAAAAAATTGTTAAAACTTAATCTTGTTATAACTAAGATTGCCAGACTACACTTCTGTAGTTTCTGATTCAGCAAATCTGGGATGAAACTCCCAAATTTACATAAGTTCTCAAGTTATGGTGCTACTGCTGTTGCTGATTTGGGAACTGCACTTTGAGAAACAGTCTCTAAAGTCATCTCCAGGGGTCATCTGCAATGAAGTATTGGTCCAGCTCTACTTCCTGATCTCTCTTGATCACAGCATGACCTCCATGGGGTTAACATTCCTCCAATTTTTATTTTTTTGTTTTTCCTCCAATTGTCAACTTTTGCACTTGCATTGAACATACCAGATAGCTCACGCAGGTCTTTGCAGGGAACGGCTTCATTCCAGATGTCTCAGATAAAAAGATGATTTGGGAGGTCAAGGTAGGAGGCTCACTTGAGAATAGGAGTTTGAGACCAGCCTTCATATCATAGCAAGACCTCAGCACTACAAAAAAATTAAAAAAAATTTAGTTGAGTGTGGTGGTATACACTTATAGTCCCAGCTACTCGAGAAGCTGGGGCAGGAAGATCTCTTGAGTCCAGGAGTTTGAGGTTGCTGTGAATTATGGTGACACCTCTGCATTTTAGCCTGGTCAACAGAGCAAGAACTTGTCTCAAAAAAAATGTGTGAATAGGCTAGGCTCGGTGGCTCATGCTTTTAATCTTAGCACTCCTCTGAGGCAGGAGGATTGTTTGAGGCCAGGAGTTTAAGAGCAGCTTAAGCAACATAGTGAGACCCATCTCCATAAAAAATAAGAAAAAATTATCCAAACATAGGCTTGTAGTCCCAGCTACTTGGAGGCTGAGGCAGGAAGTTTGCTTGAGCACAGCAGTTGGAGGCAACAGTGAGCCAAGGTTGCACCACTGTACTTCAGTTTGGGCAACAGAGCAAGACTTTCTTTTTTTTTTTTTTTTAAAGACATAAATGAAGAGGCTGCTTGTGGAAGTGTGGGCAGGATGTTAAAGAAGCACACAGGGGAAGTCAAGGAGACTTCTTAGCAGCAGCAGAGACTAACTAGCAGCAGCAGGAAGCTGGTACGACCCCTCGGGCTGCAAAGGCAAAAGGAGGGAATAGTGTCCTTCAGGCTGTCTCCAGAGCTGGTGCTTTGGATGCACTTGGTGGCTACTGGGAAGGCAGCACAGCGAGGAGGGACCTCTCTCTTCTTCTACTCAACAGTTGCTTCCTGGAGAGTTCCCTGGGCTGAATCCTGCTTGGTACCAGAAGACAATGGGGAAAGTAGTTTCCAGGGATCAGTTTCTCCTCTTGGGGCACAGAACAGGGTGGAGAATGGGTCTGGGGTGGGGTGGGGACAAATGGAGAGTAAGCAGATGTCAGCAAGACCCTGCCCTCTCTTTCCAGCTATGCCCCATCTCTCAACATATACCTTCTCTTCCTGTGGAAGCTTAGCAGGGGCAGCCAGCCCAGGAGAGAAGAGAGACGGCCTCATGCCTGCAGTCTCATCTCTGCTTTCACCCTCCTCTCCTCTCAGCCCCTGTCTCAAATCTAGCAGGAAGGTGACATATCCATTGGCCTCCTCTGGCTTCCAGATGGCCAGGATGGATTGGAAAAAGACGCACTGCTTCTATAACAGCCTTCACTGGGCTCTGATAGGAGAACTCCTAGGGGCTGGGGGTACAGCGTGGGATGGTTGGTGGGGAGGGGACGCAGTGTTTCAAGTGATTTCCAAACCGTAAGGAACATGCAGTGCTTGGCGTTGGCTCAGGAAGACCTCCCTTTCCATCTATGGAACAATGAAAATGAAATCTTTTAATCCTAGGAAAGAAAACAGAGAAGAGAAGAGGGGGAAACAGAAGGAAGGGGAGAAGTGTTTATGCTTGAGAACCGTCCCAGAGCTGCCAGGCAAGGGGCTGTGTTGCTGCTGGCCCTGCTGGCACGAGTTTGGTGTCTCTATTTACTTTTCTGTGGCTGTCAGGATATTTTCCTGAGCTGAGCAGCAAGGTCTTTGTGTCAGATAACCCCCTTGTGATAAGAAAACATTTGAGCATGTTTAGGGATATTGTGGGCTGGCTGGCTGTTTTATAACCTGACCTGGAAGCCAGTGGGTAGCAGATAAATTTGGAGGAAGCTCACACACCCTGAGGACCAGGAGGGCCAGCCTGTTCTGGAGGCTGGGAGGGAACTGGCAGGTGTCAGGCTCGCAGGAGGGGGGAGGGGCAACGAGTGAACTTGGGAAGTGGTCTGGGACTTCCCTGGGTGGGCTAAAAAGACCTTTTCTCAACTAAGCTTCCAGTTCTTTTTCTTGACTTTAAAAACAAAATGACTGAAGCCAGCCTCTGTCAAGTGATTCCAGAGCCTTAAAAAAGGGGCCCCTAAGAATTAGAGACCCCTTAATTAGAGAAATAGAGTCTCTGACATTGGATGGGCCCCTCGTGGTTATTCATTCTCCTAGGCCTCTGCATAAAGACCTTGGTGTCCCTTGTCTCACTCCTAACTCTGTCCTAGCTCTGCCCTTGAACTCACCACCCTGCCATTCCCAGGGCCTCTCCCTAATACACAGTCCTCTTTCTGCCTCTTTGACTTTGACAATGCAAAAGCAGTGGGAGAGAATACAAACTTAGGCTGTGTTTTTAGGATGCTGGAGATCTGGAAGGGAACAGCAGTCCTCTCTGGCTGGGTCCCAGGGAAGAGATGACACTGGAGTGGTAAGAAGCCTGGCAACACTTGGGGGAGGCAGGGACTTAGCTCCTGGATCAGGGTGAGTACTCGGATTCTATCCTGGCTTCTATCCTTGAATTCTATCCTGGCTTCCTATTTTTTTTTTTTAAATAGCCGTTTCTACTGCCCCCACAGCACCCTGGAGCTGGAAGTAGTTCTAAATAGGTCATCTGGTCTGGCACACCTGGGACTGAATTCACCTTGTGTCATAGTCCAACTTAGGGGTACCTTCCCTCTCTGGGCTGTTAATTCCCAGGGCTAGAATAAAGAGGTTTGACTAGATGAACCTGGAGATTCTATCCACCCCTGGTAGTCTTTGGTTCTAGGCCTGGATATTGTCTCCAAAGTGTTTGACATGTCCGGAGATCTCACTGGGTTTCATAGGTGTGCTTTAAGGAGGAAAATGGAGGTTTGGGAATTCACCACATTTGGGAATTGTATCTCCTTCACTGTGGTGATGATGGAGGTTTGGCCATGGGTGGGTCCCAGCCACACCCTGTGATTTCCACAGAAGATCCGCTATTAGATGAGTGGGGGCCCCTTCCTCATCCTGAGCCTTGTGGGCTGTGGCTAAAGTTTCCTTTCAGATACTGCCTCTTTTTCTGGCATCCTCTTTCTCGGTCTCTTGAATCAGTCTGACCCCAGAGCTGCGGGTTGTCTCGAGCCTTCTGAGTTGGCTGTATGAAGCCATAGCTTCTGTGTGCTCAGATCTAAGCAAGGTGCTCAGATCAGTGGCAGAGATAAAGGAATCCAGGGGACACAGGCTGGGTCAGGGTCAGTAAGAGACTCAAACTGGTGGAAGCATCACCGTCAAGGCCCTGTCTTTGATATCTGACTGATCCAGGGCTTAACCTGATAGTCACCACTCATCAGCTCAGCTCTGTGACTCAGGGAAATTCCTTCATTTCTTCAGGCTTACTTCATTCATGTGACATATGTTTCTAACCCTTTGGAGATAAAATTTCACCTCCTTCTGAGGGTGGCTAGGAGGATGAAATGAAAGCATTGATATAAAAGGAATTTGTCTCATTTCCTAGTTCAAGTTAGACTTTCAATTAATGGGTTTCTTTTTCTCCTCTTTCTTTATATCCTTAAGTGACTTTGATGTATGAGAAGAGGTCCCATGACCCAGATGTGTGTACATCGCCCTGAGGGAAATAGAGCAGCCAAGAACCTTTATGAGGGCAAAACCACCCTGAGATATCACCTAACCCCAGGGAGAAAAGCGCGCATCACAAAGTCTCAAAGGTCCAGATGCTGGTGTGGAAGTGGAGAGAAGGGAACACCTTTATGCTGCTGGTGGGACTGCAAATTAATATAAACTTTTTGGAAGAAAGTATGGAGAATCCTCAAAGAACTCAAATTAGACCTGCCATTTGATCCTGCAATCCCATTACTAGGCATCTACCCAGAAGAAAAAAACCAACTTTTTATCATAAAAACATTTGCACTAGACTGTTTATTGTAGCTCAATTTATACTTGCCAAAATGTGGAAACAACCTAAATGCCCACCAACTCAGGAATGGGATTAACAAACTGTGGTATATGTACACTATGGAATACTATTCAGCCATTACAAAGATGGAGACTTTGTATCTTTTGTATTAACTTGGATTGAGTTGGAGCACATTTTTCTTAGTAAAACATCAGAAAAATGGAGAAGCAAGCATCCAATGTACTCAATTCTAATATGAAGGCAGTAGACGATCTAATACAAGGAGGGAGGTAGGGGATTGAGGCAGTGGGGGGAGGGAGGGCACACCTCTTGGGGGCGAGACACAATTATAAGAGGGACTTTATCTAACAAATGCAAGCAGTGTAACCTCCTAATTCTTTGTACCTTCAATGAATCCCAAACAATAAAAAAAAAAATAATTTCACAAGACCACAAACACATATCCAGCCCAGGATGTGGGAGGGTAGTGACAGAAATCCTGTCACGTGTGGAATTGTCTTGTAACCCACGGGTTCACAGTCTTCAGTCGGCACCCAGGAGTTTCTTTTTTGCACTTTCTCCCTTTTCTCTTCTCTTTTCCTCTTCTGGGTCCTCTACCTACCCCTGTTGGAGGGTGAGTCCTCTGTAGACACAGGTGTGCTAGTTCAGGTCCTCAGCATGGGTCACGGACCACACACACAGGCCTTTTCTTACTGAGCTTGGTGGCCTTGTAACATTACCTCAAGAATTAGTGTGCCGAAGGAATCTCTTCTCAGACAGGTAAGGAGGGGAGTCCCAGGAGCAAGGGCACCACTGATCCTTCTCCACTAAAAAGAGCCCCGGAAGCCATTTATGAGTCTTCAAAGATTCATCTCACATAGTAGCTTGAGGGATTTAGGCTAGACATGAAAAATATTCAGTGAGAGTTAAAGCCACAGATCACATGAGCAAAACAAAGTTCACACCTCTTTGAAGTACCCCTCAGTGTATTTTTCTAAAGTAGAAAAGGAAACTCTTTTCAAAGGAATGGCTTTCTAGGACAAGGGGACTGGGAGACAAAAGCCTCCAAGGCACTTTTTTCTTTAAGCTTCCAGAAATCAGTTCAGATATGACTGGGTATGGAGACACGGTTAGGGGGCTGTTTCACCCTCAGGTGAGGATTTAGTCCTCTCTGAGTTCCATCCTTGTGTTCCCCAACACCCTCATGAATGGACCAAGACCCTATTTCTCAGCATGGGTTCTCCCCTGTCCAGATTCTCCCAAAACCTGCCTTTGTTCCATTGCCCACTATCAGCTTTCTCTGAGAACAAAAAGGAAGTCCAGCTACAAACAGTCCTCTTGCAAAGTAATTAAGCTCACGGCATGGGGGCCAGTGCTCCTCTGGGTTGGCCAGCATGGCAGGCTTGGAGTCCACAATAGGTCTGCCAGGCGGGAACTGCTGGTTCTCACGTCCTTCTGTCCCCAAGTGGAGGTCGTGCTCCCACACGTGTATATCCAAGTGGTGACATTTTGGGCACACTCATGATGTGTCCTGGGTCATGCTGGCACAGTGCACAGAGCCACAACTTCCTGGCTCCATTGGCCCCTGGGACATTGCAGACTCTCCCATACGTGGCAGTAGGGAGTGCTTAAGGAAGGGTTTTTTTTCCACTCTGAACCTATGAATCAGCTCATAAAAGAGAAGGCTGGATTGCCAAGGGCATGCTGTGGGGGAGGAGAAAAAGAGAAGAATTAGTTATGCTTTATAGAGTGGACAGGGGCCAAAAAAGTTCTCTTTCTTTTGAAAGACGAGACAGAGACTGAAAAATAAATTCAAGTTAGAGCAGGACCTAGGATGTTTCAGCAACAGGACCCAAAATAGGAAAATGGGCTGAGTCTCTTTTCTGTGGCTTGTCTTCAGGATGGACTGGGATAGATATCTGAGCATCCCAGCTAAAGACAGGTAAATGCACTCCCCGGATGTGGAATGTGGAAGGTATTTGCCAGAAGTAACAGATCTGAAATGGTCCAGAGATGTTGGGGGAATACTCTGGCATCTTCTAGAATATCTGCTACGACTCGGGTGTATTTTAGTGATGTCTTCTCAGAGGGTACAACTAGAGTCCAGACAGGCTATCAGAGGGAAGTTTTAGGCTGACTAGAAGAAAGAACATTTTTAACAATAAAGGCTGTCTAACAGTGGAATGGACTGTTTTATTAAGGTTATAAACTTATGATTGCAGGAAGTATTTAAATCAAAGATTCAAATCTGGAATCACTGCATCAAAAGGATGGAATTGATGCCCACTTAGGTTCCTTTAGAGTGTTAAGATAGTACATCTCTTCATATAAAATGAAGTACTAATTTTTCCAGATCTTGAAGTATGACAGAGGTGCTTTAATAGGGATTGCATTAAATCTGTAGATTGCTTTGGGTAGTATGGACATTTTAACAATGTTTATTCTCCCCAGCCATGAGCATGGTATGTTTTCCCATTTGTTAACATCTTCAGCTATTTCTTTTCTCAGAGTTTCATAGTTCTCTTTATAGAAATATTTCACATCCTTTGTTAGGTACACTCCCAGATATTTCATCTTCTTTGGTACTACTGTGAAAGGAATACAGTCTTTGACTGTTTTTTTTTCAGCTTGACTATTGTTGGTATGTATAAATGCTACTGATTTGTGAGTATTGATTTTGTATCCTGGGGTGCTACTATATTCCTTGATCACTTCTAAGAGTTTTGTAGTTGAGTCCTTGGGGTTTTCCAGGTATTCAATCATATCTGCAAAGAGTGAAAGTTTGATCTCCTCTGACCCTATTTGGATACCCTTGATCGCCTTCTCTTGGCCGATTGCGATGGCTAAGACTTCCATTACAATGTTAAAAAGCATTGGAGACAGTGGGTAACCTTGCCTGGTTCCTGATCTGAGTGGAAATGTTTTCAATTTTAATACGATATTGGCTGTGGATTTGCTGTAGATGGCCTCTATCAGTTTAAGAAATGTCCCTTCTATACCTATTTTCTTAAGTCTTCTGATCATGAAAGGATGCTGGATATTACCAAAAGCTTTTTCTTCATCAATTGAGAGAATCATATGGTCTTTGTTTTTTATTTTGTTTATGTGATGTATTGTATTTATAGATTTATGTATATTGAACCAGCCTTGAGATCCTGGGATAAAACCCACTTGGTCATGGTGTATAATTTGTTTGATGTGTTGCTAGATTCTGCGTGCTAGGATCTTATTGAATATTTTTGCATCAATATTCATTAAAGATATTGGTCTATAATTTTCTTTTCTTGTTGGGTCTTTTCCTGGTTTGGGGATTAGGGTGACTTTGCTTCATAGAATGTATTGTGAAGTATTTCTTATTTTTCTATGTTTTGGAAAAGGTTAAGTGATATAGATACTGCCAAGACATTACTCAGAAATAAGAACAAATCAGGAGGAATCACGTTACCCAACTTCAGACAATACTATAAATCTATAGTGATCAAAACAGCATGGTACTGGCACAAAAATAGAGAGGTAGATGTATGGAACAGAATTGAGAACCAAGAGATGAACCCAGACACCATCATTTGATCTTTTATAAGCCTATCAAAAATATAAATTGGGGGAAAGATTCCCTATTTAACAAATGGTGCTGGGTAAATTGGCTGGCGATTTGTAGAAGACTGAAACTGGACTCACACCTTTTACTTCTAACAAAAATGGACTCTCACAGGATAAAAGACTTAAACTTAAGACATGAAACTATAAAGATTCTTGGAGAGAGTGTAGGAAAAAAACTTGAAGAAATTGGCCTGGGAGAACACTTTTTGAGGAGGACGCCCCTGGGGAATTGAAGCAACACCAAAAAAACACTACTAGGAGCTGATCAAACTAAGAAGCTTCTGCACTGCCAAGAACACAGTAAGTAAAGCAGGCAGATAGCCCTTAGCATGGGAGAGGATATTTTCAGGTTATATTTCTGACAAAGGTTTGATAACCAGAATCCACAGAGAACTCAAACTTATTAATAAGAAAAGAACAAGTGATCCCATTTCATTGTGGGCAACAGACTTGAACAGAAGCTTCTCTGAAGAAGACAGGGGCATGGTCTACATGACACATGAAAAAATGCTCATCATCTTTCATTATCAGAGAAATGCAAATCAAAACCACTTTGAGTTATCATCTAACTCCAGTAAGAGTAGCCCACATAACAAAAATCCCCAAACTACTAATGTTGGCGTGGATGTGGAGAAAAGGGAACACTTCTGCACTGCTGGTGGGAATGCAAGATAATATGTTCCTTTTGGAAAGAAGTTTGGAGAACACTCAGGGATCTAAAAGTAGACCTGCCATTTGATCCTGTAATTCCTCTACTAGATGTATATCCAAAAGACCAAAAATTGCTTTGCAACAAAGATATTTGCACCAGATATTTCATTGCAGCTCAATTCATAATTGTAAAGTCATGAAAGAAGCCCAAGTGCCCATCGACCCATTAATGGATTAATGAATTGTGGTATATGTATACCATGGAATACTATGCAGCCTTAGAAAAGATGGAGACTATACCTCTTTTATGTTTACATGGATAGTACTGGAACATATTCATCTTAATAAAGTATCTCAAGAATGGAAGAAAAAGTTTTCAATGTACTCAGTACTTTTATGAAACCAATTAATAATTACTCATACTTTCTTATGAAAGATAAATCACAACTATAGCCCAGGATGAAGGAAATAAGAGGAAGAGGATGGGAGGGGAAGGGGGAGGTTTGATAGAGGGAGAGTAAATGGGGGGACCACACCTATGGAGCATATTGCAAGTGTACAAGTCAAATCTATCAAGAATAGAACATAAATGTCTTAACACAATAATTAGGTAAATGGGGTGGAAGCTATATTAATTAGTTTGATGGAAGCATTCCAAATTGTATAAAAAATCAACACATTGTACCCGACAAATGCATAAATGTATTCATGATCTATGTGTATATGTCTTAATGAAAATAAAAGGTAGTACATCCCTTATTCACCTATTTGTCTCTCAAAGTTAATGTACTTAGAGCTAGAATTCATTTTGGTGAAAAGTTTACTCCATTAGGCTAGTTTGTTCTTTAATTTCTTTACCTCTCCTTTGATTACCTACTAGATGCCAATCCTGGAGATACAAAGTGAAAAATACATAATATTTGGGAAGTTCTTGGCAGAGCAAAAGTCTATACAATGTAGTATAGTTTTTTCCTAGTTTGTGTAAAACCTAGTATGGGTGTTTCTGATCACTGGGTACTCTCTAGGCCAGTGATTTTTAACTGGTGTGACATATCAATCTTAGGCTTCCCACAAAAATTTTAAAGAAGTTCAAAGCACAGTAAGTATATTCTTTTTTTACTCTTCTTTTTAATCAGCATAATTTGTTATTTTTAGACTTATTTCTCATTTATCCTGTTCCATTGATCTATATATCAGTCTCTACCAATATTATACATTTGCAATTATTCTGGCTGTATAATGAATCTTAAAATCAAGTAGGCTGATTATTTTCAAAAATTTTTGTTATTCTAGTTGCTTCACTCATTTGTATAAATTTCAGAATAATTTTATCACCATCTACCAAAAAATCATGCTGAGATTTTGACAGAAATTGTGTTAAATATGCATATCAATCTAGGAAGAACTGATATCTTCGATATGTTGAGCATCCCAGTTTACAAACATGGCAACTTATTTATTTAAACTTAATTTTTATTAAATCATAACCGTATATATTTAGGGGGTAAAACATGACCTTTTGGAAAGAAGTATGGAGACTTCTCAAGGAAATGAAAGTTGATCTACCATTTTATCCAATATCATTACTAGGTATCTACCCAGATGAACAATCCTAGGGTCCCTTCTTAGAATCTGGAGGATTATAGTAAGGGGTGGGGAAAGAGCAAGAGATTTAGTGTCACACAGATCTGCTTACCAGCTATATGACCTGGGTCCTGCTCTCCTGAAGCTCTCTGAGCCTCAGTTTCTTCAACTGGAAAATGAGGATAATAATATCACCTGACTTGGAATCATTTGGGGGCCTAAAATACAACAATGTGTGCATGAGAATTACTTTATAGAATGCCAATCACTGTTTAAAGGTTGAATATGTATAATAGCAAGAATTTTTCCAACGTAATGTCCATTGTCTTTGAATGCAAGCACATTAACTACCTTCTCAAATTCTCTGTGGTGCTCCATCTGGAGGAGCTAATGTCCAGGAGAGAAAGGATGCCATAGGCCTCTGAGTATTTACAAGTGAGGACTGCATTCTCAGCCCATAAATCCATGAGTGTATGGATAAGGCTCCGACCTTTCTGGGAATGCACACATGTCCTGGTTACAGATTTCATGCCCTGAATTGGTTTTTAAAATATAAACTGTGCTATCCTATCTAGTTGAATTTTTTAAATTTTCCTTTAAATCACATTCAGGAAAGTAAAACACTAATTCCAAATGGTTGAGTTAGAGTTATATGGCTCTAGGTTGAACCTAAGAAGATTAGGACTCCTTAGCTTTCTGGAAATGTGGCCACCTTCCACTTCACCCTTCTTTGGAAGGAAAGCCCTGCTGCTCGTTGGGTTTGGGGACAGCCCTTCATTTCCCAGGGGAGAACCTTTGGTCTGTTAACCATCATCCTAGACAAGGCCTGGGGCTGGGAGCCTGTCCCATTTTTGAGAGAGCAGGGATGAAGGGCAGGGGAGGGTAAGCTGCAGGAAGCATTTTTCCCGGCATCAGGTCCTGCTTCTGGGGGAATAGAGGATGTGAAAACTTCTGTTTAGTTTTCGTTTTCCTGTTCAGCAACTGATAATCTCCCCGTCTGTTAAAGGCATGGGTTCAGTTAAGGCTGGGGCTTTTTGCCTGTTAAATTGTTAAAATGTAGAATGATAGCCCCTTTGCTGGTAAAGGATATTTATTTCAAGTCCTAAATCAATTTCCCCCCTTTTCTCCTCCCAGTGCACCCCTCCCCTTTGGAACTTGGGAAAATCCAATTTCCTTCCTGTCTTAATCTCTCTCCAGTTTTGTATAGGCTCTGCTCTGCCCGCACCTGTTCCTTCCAGCTGTGAGATTCCTTTTGGTAAACTACTTTGTGTCCTGCCAAGTTGTCGATGGACAAGACCCCCATTGCTGCTTCCTGGCTTTCTTAATGAACACAGTTGTTCTGTTCCACCAGGTTCCCAGGAGCTCCCCCATTCAATCTATTAGCTAGCGGTGGTTTCCACAGTTTGGAGTGAGACCCCTGCCCTGGGCCCCCAAGCGCCTGCTTTTGATTGAGGAAAGAATCTGAAATCAAGCACTCCCTGTGCTGGTACTAAGTGCTCTGAGCTTTATAGCCCCTACTCCTGTATCACAGGAATGTCAGGCTGAGTGAGAGAGACTCCAGATCCACCATCTCTGCAGCCTAGGGGGCTAAACCACCATTATTAATGACAGCAATCACCACCTAGAACTCAAGTCATAAATAATAAGTGTCTTTCAGCAGTCACAGGAATGACTACAAATGTTCATCATCCACACACCTCTAAATAGCCATGGGAATGAACAGCAGAACTGTTGTGGCCAATTTCCACATCTATTTCAATGCCAATAGCTTGGTTTTGTGTAGGAAAAAAAAATCCAAAACAGCATGAACTTCAGATAATAGTAATAGATATTATACCAAAAAAAAAAAAAATGGTTTTATGCCCAAGTGAGATTGGAAAATTTTTGTTATAAAAAAAGTCAAATAATATTTCTTTATAGAAAGTCTTCTCTGGGTCTTTAATACCATATATACTAATATGCATTAAGAATCTCCAAAGAGAGGTAAGTTATGTTTACGAAAAGTATTTGATCTTAACTATAAGACATAATATGTTATATCTTGGAAGATATTATTCAGTGGTATGCTGGAAATATTTAATAACTGGCTCTTGAGGGGCTAAGAAGGTGGGAAGACTCAATTAGTAGAGCTTGCTAATTTCCATGGTGTAAATACTTCCACCATGGCTTATTTTAAGCTATCAATGTGAAGTTTCTGAATGTGGAGTTGGAAAGACATGTGCACAAACAGATCTCTGAGCTGGTGGAAACTGTTGTGAGCTGGCTCTGGGTGGTTCAGCATCCCACTCTCTGGGAATGGGAAAGGAAACAAAAGTCAAAGGATATGACTGGTGTTGGACTCCATAGCAAAGCAAGAAATTCCCATTTTTGGAATTTTGGTTCATTTCTCTAATCAGCTTATAATAGATGTTGCATTCTCTGATGAAGTTTTGTGGCCCTGTGAACTAATAGTGAGAGGCACTCTAGGGCATATTGATCTTGACTTTGCTACAACTTTATTGGCTTCTTGTCCATCTAAGGGTAGATGCATGGATATGTGCTTTCTGGGCAGCTCTGTGGCCTCCTTTTCAATTGGGGTCAGAACAACATTTCTGACCAACTTCTCTGCTAACACCTTGGTGACTCTCTTTAATTCTGACCATTGCATGCCAGATATCTTTATTCACAAGAGCCATCTTGCAACAGAGAGGCAAAACAGATTTATACTTTAGGAGCATTTGGTACAGTATTGCTTCCTTTTCTTGGATCCCAAGATAATGCTCTGGTCCTGATTCTCCTCCTTCTGCTTTGGACAATTCTTCTTTGCTGACATTTTCACTTGCTATCTAAACACTTTCATTCTTTAGATCTAGTTTCTCCCCCCCCACCCCATAATCTAATTTATTCCCATGGATTTAAATACTACTATTATCATTTTGATGATTCTTAAATTTGTAATTTGAAACCAGGTGCCTTTTTTTTTTTTATATAATTTATTTATTTATTTGCAGTTTTTTGGCCGGGGCTGGGCTTGAACCTGCCACCTCCGGTATATGGGGTCAGCACCCTACCTCTTAAGCCACAGGCGCTTTCCCTGAAACCAGATGTCTGAATTGAGCTGTAGACTTATGCAACCTATAGTCCCCTTAACATCTCTATCTGGATGTCTTACGAGTTTCTCAACTTTGACTTGGATGAAAGGGAACTTGGTGTTTCCTGTGTCCTCTACTCTGTTTCTCCCTTGGTCTTCCTTATCTTAATAAATAGCATTTCTTTCCATTCAGTTGCCTGAGCCCAAAATTTAGACATCATTCTTGATTCAACCCTTATTCTTATCTCCTATAGTCAATCTAACAGTCTTGAATGAATGGATTTCACTACTTTTTTCTTTCCTCCCCTGAAGGTCATTATTTTATATTACACTTAAGTTTTGCAACAGTTTGTTGCAGTGTTTTTCAAATGTTTTTATCTCATAGCACACTCGAACTTCTACTTAAACTTCCATGGCACACTTAAATTATGTTGATTAAAAAAAAAGAGTAAAAGAAGAATATACTTACTGTGCTTTGAACTTCTTTTGAAAGTAATTTAATTAATGATCTTTAAAAATTTTTGAGGCACACCTAAGATCCTCCCATGGCACACCAGTTTGCCACTGCATGCTGGTTGAAAATCACTGGTACTGGGTTCATAATCTACTGCTCTGCTCTACTAAGAAGAAAGATCTAACAGAGGAATTTCTTCTTAATTTCTCTTAATTCAATTTTATTCTGACTATTCCTTAGTCCAGTAAGCCCTCAAGAACCTCCAAGTGTCCTCCTTGCTCATCAGATCCCAAATAATGTCTCCTTTTCAATGGATCCCAATTAGTCTGGTTCTCTTCACATTTTCCTTGTATCCAGGCATTGTCCTTCCTCTGGCTTTGCCATTCCACGACAACCCCCATTAACAAACACAGATGGGTGGTTCAGTGGGAGAAGGCACCTTCTGAAAATGCAGATGCATGAGGTAAACTCTTTAATAATTGGTTTATTCTTTCTTTTATGACTTTGTGTTTCTAGGGAGCTTTTGGTTTCAGGGTGATTTCCTGTGTATTCCAGTGCCACCTTCGGGAAGTAGCAAGTTTCAAGGAATTTCCCACATTTTAAGATATAGAAACTAAGGCCCAGATTGTGACTACACAAACTCAAGACCATGCAGGAAGTGACACAGTCATGCTGTTCCTTTGGTATTAATTTCTGTTAGGACTAGAGAGAGATGTAAGCACGAGTGTCCCCAAGAGCACTGTTGAATTGAGAGATGGGCATGAGGAAGGACATAACCCAGGTTCTGGAGGCCTTAGGCTCATCAAGAAAAAAGAATATGGAATTCAACATAAACATGAACATTTAAGTTAGAATGAGAAAAGAAATCACAACAAAAATGCCAAATTAAAAAAAAATGCTTACAATCTACCATGAGCTTCACAGAATCCAGAAAATGACATTCATGCTTTTATTGATGAATGGACTACCTGGGCTGAGTTTGAACCCGCCACCTCTGGCATATGGGGCCGGCACCCTACCACTTTGAGCCATAGGCGCCGCCCTGCATAATTCCTTTTAAATATGTCAATAATTTGGCACTATTTTCTCTAGTGAGAAGAAAGGTAACTCAGTATTTTCCTCTTATACTGACTGAAATTTGCTTTATTAAAAAAAACAAACTATTGATCAAAGTATATTTTCTGTCAGTTTTTTCTTTCTTTGCAGTTTTGGCCGGGGCTGGGTTTGAACCCACCACCTCTGGCATATGGGGCCAGTGCCCTACTCCTTTGAGCCATAGGCACTGCCCTTTCTGTCAGTTTTAAAACTTTTTATTGGCAACATCATGAATTTTTGTGATTGTCAAATTCCTAATTTGGGAACACATCAATCATTTTTTTCTCATCTGTAAATTATAACATTTGAGGCATTTCAAATTTTGTGGGCTTTTTTTAGGAGATTTAAAACTTTTTAAGTATGGTTAAATACAAGTACTATTGCCATCTTAACCATTCTTGCATACAATGAAGTGGCGTTACATACATTTACGCTGCTGTGCAACCAATCTCTAGAACTCTGTTCATCTTGCAAGACTGAAATTATACCCATGAAACAATTCCCCATTTCCTGCCTCCAGCCCTGGCTACTACCATTCTATTTTAGTCTCTGTGGATTTAAGTATTCTAGATATCTAGCTTCAGTGGAATCAGACAATGTTTATCTTTTTGTGACTGGCTTGTTTTATTAACCTGATGTCCTCAAGGTTTATCCATGTTGTAGCAACTGTCAGAATGCTCTTTTTTTTCTAATATTGAGTTAATATTTCATTGTCTGTATATATTACATTTTGTTTATCCATTCTTCTGTTGATGGGAACTTGCGTTGCTTCTACCTTTTGGCTGTGGTGAATAATTATGAACATGAGTATAAAATATCTCTTTGAAATCCTCGTTTTAGTTCGTTTTGGTATATTCCTAGAAGTTGGATAGATGGATCATATGGTCAATCTATATTTAATTTTTCGAGGAACTGCCATACTGTTTTTTTTTTATTATTATTAAATCATAGCTGTGTACATTAATGTGATCATGGGGCACCATACACTGGTTTTATAGACCATTTAACACATTTTCATCACACTGGTTAACATAGCCTTCCTGGCATTTTCTTAGTTATTGTGTTAAGACATTGATATTCCACATTTACTAAGCTTCACATGTACCCTTGTAAGATGCACCGCAGGTGTAATCCCACCAATCACCCTCCCTCCGCCCATCCTCCCCTCTTCCTCTCCTTTCTTCCCCCTACCCCCTATTCTTAGGTTATAACTGGGTTATAGCTTTCATGTGAAAGCCATAAATTAGTTTCATAGTAGGGCTGAGTACATTGGATACCTTTTCTTCCATTCTTGAGATACTTTACTAAGAAGAATATGTTCTAGCTCCATCCATGTAAACATGAAAGAGGTAAAGTCTCCATCTTTCTTTAAGACTGCATAGTATTCCATGGTGTACATATACCACAATTTATTAATCCATTCGTGGATCAATGGGCACTTGGGCTTTTTCCATGACTTAGCAATTATGAATTGGGCTGTAATAAACATTCTGGTACAAATATCTTTGTTATAATGTGATTTTTGGTCTTCTGGGTATATGCCTAGTAGAGGAATTATAGGATTGAATGGCAGATCTATTTTTAGATCCCTAAGTTCTCCAAACATCTTTCCAAAAGGAATGTATTAATTTGCATTCCCACCAGCAGTGTAGAAGTGTTTCCTTTTCTCTACATCCATGCCAACATCTCTCGTCTTGAGATCTTGTGATATGGGCTAATCTTACTAGAGTTAGATGGTATCTCAAAGTAGTTTTGATGTGCATTTTTCTGATGATTAAAGATGATGAGCATTTTTTCATATGTCTGTAGGCCGTGCACCTGTCTTCTTCAGAGAAGTTTCTCTTCAAGTCCCTTGCCCAGCGATGGGATCACTTGTTCTTTTCTTGTTTATATGGTTGAGTTCTCTGTGGATTCTGGTTATTAAACGTTTGTCGGAGACATAACCCGCAAATAACTTCTCCCATTCTGAGGGCTGTCTGCTTGCTTTACTTACTGTGTTCTTGGCTGTGCAGAAGCTTTTTACTTTGATCAGGTCCAGTAGTGTATTTTTGAAGCTGCTTCAATTGCCCCGGGGGTCCTCCTCATAAAATACTAGCCCAGACCAATTTCTTCAAGGGTTTTCCCTGCACTCTCTTCTAGTATTTTTATAGTTTCATGTCTTAAGTTTAAATCTTTTATCCAGTGAGAGTCTATCTTAGTTAATGGTGAAAGGTGTGGGTAAGTCTGGTAAAATTTTGGGTATCAAGTTTTTCAAAATTCCAGTGGACATTTTTAATCTATTCGCCACTGTGGAAGTTGGAGTTTGATCTAAAGTTTCTGAGTGAGTTTACTTTTGTGGTAGAGGATTGGGCTGGTCATTATGGAGGATAGGTCTGATAATATCCTGAAGAGCTCGTTTGGTTATAGTAAATTTCTTCAACACATGAATGTCATTAAAGTATTTAATTTCTCCATCAAAAATGTAACTCAGTTAGCTGGATACAGGATCTGGGGTTGAAATTTATTTTGTTGCTCAAGGATTAGGGTGCCGGTCCCATATGCCGGAGGTGGTGGGTTCAAACCCAGCTCCGGCTGAGAAAAAAAAAGAAATTTATTTTGTTTTAGGAGACTAAAGTTGATGACCACCCTCTTCTGGCTTGAAAGTTTCAGCAGAGAGATCTGCAGTCATTATAATATTCTTCCCTTTGTAGGTAATAGATTTCTTACATCTGGCTGCTTTCTGAATTTTCTCCTTCATATTAACTTTAGTGAAGTTAATTATGATATGCCTGGGGGATGTCTTATTCGTATTGAGTTGTGCTGGGTTTCTGAAACTGTCTGCTATCTGAATTTCAGAATCTTTTGGCATGTCTGGAAAATTCTCTGTCATAATTTCATGGAGAAGGGCCTCTGTGCCTTGTGAGGCCACTTCATCACTTTCAGGGATTCCAATGAGGCAGATATTAGCCTTCTTCGAATTATCCCAGACCTCTCTGAGAGAATGATCTGTTTTTGCTTTCCATTTCTCTTTCTCTTTGAGAGTTTGGGAGTGTTGAAAAGCTTTGTCTTCAATGTCACAAATCCTTTCTTCTGCTTCCTCCACTCTGTTACTGAGGGATTCTACTGTACTTTTCAGATCCTTGAAGGCTGCAAATTCTTGCTTCAGTGTGTCAAAATCTTTGGTTGTTTTGTCTTTAAATTCGTTAAATTCTTGAGACAACTGTTGAATTTCTCCTTGAATTTCTAATTCCGACTTTTGAATTGCTCCTTGAATTTCTAATTCCAAATTTTCCTCCATTCTATTAATCTTGTTTGCAATCCAAATTCTGAATTCAATTTCTGACATCTCGGCCAGCTGTTTATGATGGGATCTTCAGTTACATCTGCCATATCTTTCCTTGGTTGTTGTTGTTGGTGGTGGGGTTTGATCTATTCTGGTTATTCATGTTACCAGAGTTTTTCCCCTGATTCAGCCCCATGATTATTTTACACCATTTGACTTTTCCCCTGGAGCTTTTTTGAGGACCCGTACAGTGCTATGGCCTGAGAAACTGGGGACCTGTTTGGTGTGTTTGGGCTAAATTGTTCTGTCTTGTTTTCAGTTGGTCTCCATCCGACCCTACTGAAACAGTTACTCTGGGTTGAAGTCTCAGCTGTGGAGAAATACCAGCAATTAAGTCACCCCGCCCCCCATAGGCAACAATTGGAAAAGGAAAATCAAACCTTCCAACAACCACACACCCAGAGCACCACCTGAATAGTCCTCGGGCGATTGGCTCAGTTCAAAAGATCCAAATCAGTTGTCTCAGTCAGCACCTGTCTCAGGTGGGCAAGTTTAAGAGGTCTCTGGCAACTGGATCGCAGGGGTCTGGTGACTACTCTGATATGGCTTGCTCCAGTGCTCCGTGGAGTCAGGAGGACCCACCCAGCAAATAGATCAGTCTGGGAAGGTTGATGCCTCCTTCCCCACCTTTCACCTCTGTCACACCCAGTCACTGATAGTCCCACAGGGCTTTGACCCAGTTGCCTGTAGTGAATAGATACTCTAGGGGTTTGCATCTATATGAATCACAAGGAAATCTGTTTCTGCTCAGCCAGGCCACTGTGGTCTGCCTCTATCTAGTAGGGGGAGGTGAGGCCTGACAACCTCTGGCACTTGATGAGGCTGGGGGGTGTTCACTCAGTTCCAGCCCTGCCCCTGATTGATGTTACTGACAGAACAGAACAACTTTGAGGGAATTTGTTTCTGTCCCTGCTAAATTCCCCTGCAGAAGAGAAGCTGTTTTGAGTTCCCAGAACCTGCGCCTCAGGCCCTATCTTTGCTCCTGCATGTTTGTATTTGCGGCCTGGTTAGCTGTCAGTTCTAGCCTCTTGTCTTCCTTTTTCTGTAGGCTGACAATCCCCTGAGGGCCGGGTGCGTCTTAGGCCCAGTAAAGCAGTCCTCTGGGTCAGCCCTGCCCTGGGAATTTCCCAGCTCTGCACATGCATTTTCTAGTCCCTGTGCTCCACCCAGGCTGGTACCACCTAAGGCAAACCCTTTACTCATGGGGCCTCCGTTTCCATCCCAGATCTGTTCTGTGGTGGTTGCCACCTGAGAAGATGCCCGGCCTCCTCTAGTTGCCCACGGAGACCAGGGGTGTGGCTTCAGAATATCCGGGAGTGAGCCTTATTGTTGCCAAAAATGGGGCACCGCTGCTCCTGTGTGGTTCCCTCTCAGCCGAGCATCCTCTCCTCACTCCTGTGCTGCAGAATCAGCACTGACCAGCTGCAGTTTAGGCCCTGTCCACAGCCCTCAAGAAATCACCCAAGAATCTGGACTCTAGGGGAACAGGCCTCCAGACCTCAGAGTGAGAGTGGAGGGGAGTGCTGGGAGCTCAGAATTGTGGGTAGATAATATATACAGTTTTATGCTTGGCAGGAGAATGCCGTGGCACCCTAGTAAGGGAGGTAGGTCCAGTTTTTAGAGGGTCTCTCCTATGGAGTGTAGTGGGAGGACCTTTGAGCTCTGCTCATTTGTTTGTGGGGCATTCCAAGCTGTTCTCATTGGGGAGGGGAGTCTCGTCTGCTTGATGATGGATTTTTTACCTTTTGTTTGTATCCTTGGGGTCGCAGCTCGCCTCAGCAGGGTTAATGTGCATTCTTCAACCTTCTCTCTTGGTGCAGCTCTAATCCACCAAGTTACTTGCTAAATTTCTGTCCTTTAACTCTCCTTCTGGATGGGAGCCTCTGTGGAAAGCTGGCTTCCATCCGAGAGTCCAGATCACATGATCTGCCATACTGTTTTTCATAGAGACTGCACCATTTTGCATTCCAAACAGTATACAAAGATTATACATTCTCTACAACCTTGTCAACACTTATTTTCCCTCCTTCCCTCCCTGATAGTAGCCATTCTAATGGGTGTGAGGTGGTATTTCATTGTCATGTTGACTTGCATTTCCATAGTGACTAATGATATAGAAGTTTTTTTCATATGCTTATTGGCCATTTGTATCTCTTTAGAGAAATGTCTACTCAAGTCCTTTGCCCATATTTTAATAAAGTTGTTTGTGTTCTGGTTGATAATCATACTTTCTTGAGCAGTGACTAATTTTAAATTCCCCTTGAACTGATTTCTCTTAGTAACCAATTTGCCTTTCATGTTCTTATAATGGCATATGGTGAATTTGGCTACTCTTCAGTGATAGTACAATCAGGAAGAAATTAAACTCTTTCCCCGCCTAATGCTTCAAACATTTCATTACTCCTATTTAAAATGGATCTCTTTTAATGAATTACTGCTTTTGGAATGATCACAAATTTTTCTGTTATAATTCCCTTGTTGATGTCAGAAATCTTTTATTTCATATAGAAATCTATGAAAACTAATTTCATTACACAGTATGTTTATAATTATATACATCAAGTAATCAAGTATATTCCTGGCAGCCAGGCACATTGGCTCACATCTGTAATCCTAGCATTCTGGGAGGCTGAGGTGGGAGGATCCCTTCAACTCAGGAGTTTGAGACCAGACTGAGCAAAGCAAGACCCCTTTCTCTAATAAAAATAGAAAAATTAGCTGGGTGTGGTGGTGGGCACATGTAGTTCCAACTTCTTGGGAGGTTGAGGCAGGAGGATCTCTTAAGCCCAGGATTTTGAAGTTGCTCTGAGATAGGCTGACACCATAGCACTCTAGTCCCAGCTACAGAGAGAGACTCTGCCCCAAGGAAACTATACTCCTGATGAGAGAACACTTCCTTTTTGCCTAAGTATTGATGAGAACTGACTCCTCTGCTTATAATTTCATGCTTCTGAGACTGAACTCTTTTCACCAGTGTCTGGCTCCTTATATTTAAAACTCGATTCTTCTACACCAGGCAGATCCTTCCAGTCTGGTGCCATTAGATACATTTATGTCACGATGGGCACTCTGACTTGTTACCTTTATGCCAGATTCCAGATGAGTCCATAGGATGGGTAGTAGGGCTATTTTGGGGAGTCATTCTTACAACGAGACAGCTAGGACTATAAAGGAAGAACTGAACCATGTAAACATACCCCATTAAACCCAAACTAAACATACCGTAGATTGAACTCTTTTAGCTAATCCCCCCCCCCTCCAAATACCAGCACTATCTGACAAGAGGGGGCTGAGGGAATTCAGAATGGAAAAACACTGTGGTCTTAACTGGCTATAGTTAAAATATTCTTTATTTTACAAATTTTTCAAAAACCTGAAAACCAAAAAGCAAACACACACACACACACAGAAATAAAGTCCATTGTATAAGACATTGCAACATTGCTCAGACTCTTTCCCAGGGCCCTGGAGCTGGCCTATGGAGATGAGTGGCCTGGAGGGTCAGACTTTCTTAGCTTTAGCACAAATCACATGTGGGAATAGGGTGGACGAGGACAGTCTTTTTCTTCAGGAAGAAAGAGAGACAAGGAATGTGGTGAAGGCCAATGTTCTGGTCCATGCAGGGTCCAGGATGTTTTCAGGCCTTCCTGCACCATATCTGCCATCACATACCACATGCTCAGTGTTCCTGGAATGGCCTATCTTGGCTGGGGACTATGGATTTCCTACAAGATGACAGCAAGTTGTGATATTTTTATTTTACTGTCCCACCATTCTTCACCTGCAACAAATGTCCCCTTAATTACTTCAGCATGAACCCCAGCTGACATTCCCCATTCCTCAGGGTCTCCCAGTCCCAACTTCATAGTAAACTCAAGACATCCAAATGGTGCTGCCAGACAAGGCAGCTGGAAGCCAGACATCACGGCCGATTTGAGCAATTAGCTGAGCTCCCATCCTGGGCTGGTCTCATTAACGGTGTCCAGATGTCCACTGCTAGAGCTGCCTCCCATCCCTGGAGGGGGCTTTCTCACCAGGTGAGGTCCAACTGGTGTCTGTGAGAGGCACGTTAAGACTCAGAGAGCCCTTCCTAATTTTCAGGGCTGTTAATTGAAGTGGGGTGAGAATCTCAGGGGCATGGCCACTGCCGCCTGGTACCTGAGGCTCCTGGTTTCCCATGCATAATCACCATCTGCACAGAGCTCTCCCCATCTGGGTGCAAGGCCCAGCTGCCACAGCTCAATCCGTGGAGAAGGTTGCTCAGACAGTGCTGTTTGTCCGCCACTCAGCTCCCACCATGACTAAATGGGAACATCTGGAAAAGGGCAGGGCAGGGCTAGGGAGAGGAGGAGAAGGGCAGGAGAGGATTAAACTTTCTTCAACTTTATGGGAAGATTTTTCTTTGATAATGTGGGCTTTTTCTTTTGTGCCTGGTGGGAGGTGGGTAAGGAGAATTTTATCCTAGCACAAACAGACAGAGGGCCCAGCCAAGGAGACCAGCTGTTATTAGGGCCTGTGATGGTCTCCACTAAGGAGGTTGTTCACATCTTAGTCTATGTGGATGGCACCCCTTGAGTTTTGGGGTGCATTATATATGCAGTCATAGTGATGAGCCCTGCCAGTTACACACAAACTGGACCATAGCTCTGGTCTTAATTTGGCTGTTCCAGACATGGACTCTGAGATAAGGATCTGGGCATAAGTGGTTTATTTAGGAGGTAATCCCAGAAGGGAGTGGGAAAATGAGATGGGAAGGGAAGGAAAAAAGACTGCATTTAGGATGACCAACCATCCCCATTAGTCCCCTACTGCTGGGGACTGAGAGCTTCCCTGGAACATGGGGCTTCTAGTGCTAACTGGGGAAGTCCAGTGCAAACTGGGATAGGTTGGTCACCCTATGTGAGTGACTAAGACCACTGCTGCAAGTAAACAGGCTCTGCCAGTTCCATTAGAATTGCCCCTCTGAGGGAATAAGGGGCAGGAGTATTTATCCACTGACTCTTGTCTATCACTGGTGAGGACCCCTCTCAAAGTTGTTAATTCTAAGATGGTTTTGGCCTACCCATCCCTGAGGAGAGCACACTCAGAAAAAGGAAAGGAAAGGAATCTAGAAACAATGCAAAACAGACTCTGCCTTCAAACAGCCTTTGATCTGGATGGAAGGAGGAGGCAACCTTAGAGATGAACAGGCCCTCCCTAGAACGTAGGTCCCAGGGGCCTTTATTCCCTGCAGTTCTCAGTCCCCCATGAGTCTCCATCCAATACCAGTCTAGTTTTTCTGCCCACACCTCCCCATACCCTGGGAAGTCCAACTTCAAAGGGAAGGAGGCAGCAGTAGGGGCGGCAGCAGGTAGCTGTGCCTCATTGAGTGGTGGATGGGAGAGTCAGGCTCCATCCCTGTGTAGGCTACACATGGGGAGATCATGGTTACAATCCAAGTTGTTTCATAATCAGTGCACTGCAGAGCCCTGGGGCTGGGCTGGATTGGTCCTGTGCTTAGACCAAATACTGGCTTCCCAAAGACACCCACACCCTGATCCTGGAGTTTGTGACTATGTTAGGTTACATGGCACAGGGATGCCAATCAGCAGATTTTAACATTAGAGATATTAGCCTGGATGAGGTGCATACATTGTAATCACAGAGGTCCTTAAAAGTAGAGCAGAGAGGCAGAGAGGAATGTCAGAGACGGGGAAGTGCTGATGGAAGAGTGACCCAAGAGATGCAATGTCGCTGGCTGTGAAGATGAAGCAAAGGGGTCCCGAGAAGCCAGAAGAGACAGGAAGGGGATTCTCCTTTGGGGTATCCAGCAAGAAACACAGCCCTGTCGATAGCTTGATTTTAGCCCCACGAACTGCGTTGGGCTTCTAACCTCTGTAGGTTGGTGGCTTGTTTTAAGCCACTTAGTTTGTGGTGATTTTTGACATTAGCAATGGGAAACCAATACTGCTTCTGGCTCTCTCAAAAGAAACTTTGTTTTGCTCTCATTTGTGTTTTCTAAGTACGAATTCATTGAAATTTGTAGTTACAGGGCTGGAACTCTGAAAATCAACAAAGCAGGCTAACGCAGTCCCTGTCTTCTCAGAAGGGACAGTCTGGTGGGGGAGACCGAGAATGCAGAAAGGCAAGAGAAAGTTCTCTAAGAGCAGCACCCCAGACCTTGTGGGAAGAACTGTGCCTTCTGGAGCTGGGACCTAATCTTCCAGGTCTGAGCCTGGTTAGATGCAGGGGAATGGCTCCCAAGGGCCACACAATAGGGCCCAGAAACTGGAATTCATTCAATTGGATTGGAGTTGGAAGTGGGTTCTTAGATTCTGTTTCATTTTTTCCCCCATATCCTGAAGAAGGCCTGGTCTGATTTCATCTGAGAATTCTTTGTTAATGGTGATGTGAGCGCTCCTTTCTGAAACAGCAGCATCTGCTTTGCTGCTGAGCTATTCTCTAACTTGGCTGGTTCTTCCCACACATCAGCCACGTAATTCCCAAGGCCCTGTCCCGTGGGCAGGGCACTTGGGTCTGCATTAGCTTATTTGTGGAGCACATGCATCATCTGTCTGGTGCCCCCTTTGCCCCAGAATCACATTTCCCTGTCCTCTAGAGCAATCCATGTGCTATACAATGGCTTGTGTTATTTTATCTGACTGCCCTGTTAGACTGTGGGCAGCTAGAAGGTCCACCCATGTCTCATTCAATTTTGTAGAGTGACAGCTCTTAGCAAAATGATGGGGGCTTGGTGTGTTCTAATAGCTCTGTAGATGTTTGTGAATAAATTAATGAATGAACATTTGCCCTTTGAGTTCCTGTCCAAGTCTGTGTTTTCTCCCATGCCAATACAAAGGCAGCAGCTGCTAATTCTGACTCAGGGTAGGATGCTTCATGGACCATGTAGCAGTTGAGCTGGTCCATTAGAAAGGAGCAGAGTGGATGGGTGTTGAGGTGTAGAGGGTGAGGGGGTCAGATGGGGTTCAAGGGCAGAGTCTGCTTGGGGACTGATGGTGGCTATGGCATAGAGGACTTGGGTAGTTGTAATGGGAATTGAGTTGAGGATCAAGGATTGGGAACAGATTGCAAAGGGCTTTCAACGAAGCAGCAAGAACTTGAAACTAATTCTCTGACCAGTGGGTTGGGGTTGGGGGACAGGAGTTTGGAAGATATGAGAAGGTGGGCTTTGGTGACAGCTATAGGGGTTTAGTTTGTATATTGTGGAGGATTACCTGAAGGTTAGAGTACCTGAGTTATTAATCTTAGGCATTTTAAAATGACTGTAATTAGGTTTCCTGGGGGTTTTACTTATAAGGTTGGGGGCCATAGGAGAGAATCTAAGCCATCTCTGATTTGTCCCCAAACCTAAGAAACTCTGGTTTGTGACTTGTTTTCTAAGGAATAAGCCTGTGTGGATATACTGCTCTGAGAGGCTCTGGGATGAGGCGTCTCTCCTGCAATCAGCCAGAGGTCTCCAGGCCTGCAGGGGATATTAATCATTTACCCCCATGCAGCCTCCTGGGTCTGGGGGTGATGATGCACCTGAGGCACATGCAGCATATCACCATTTGGCTTAGGAGTGCAAGCTCTGTGTCTTTCAAGATGTTACCTGAGAGTAATTCACAGTATGTTCTAGAAGAAAGTTTGCTAGGCACTTGTGCAGTTTTGGATTCTCTTTCCCCTAATCACAGTTGTTCCCCTGAACAGGCATCTGAACTAGGGAGTCTGGATCATAACCTCACATCTCACTCCTCCTTTTCTTAGTTTCCTGGCATAGCATAGGGCAGTGCTGGTGATCCAGATCTTGAGTCATGTAGATGAGAAAAGGGCCTTCTCCTTCTTCCAACTCCGGTCAGCTTCCCTTGTCCATGGAACAAATAAGTCCCAGGGGTTGTTGGTGACAGCTCAGTAGAGAGAGGATAGTCTTCTGGCTGTGGCCAGAGTGGAGCCCTAGAGAGCCCAGGCCAAGAGGAATTTGGGGGGCATTAGCAAGGAGGGCTAAGGTTGTTGTCACCTGTATCTGCTCATCAGAAAAAGGTGAGAGACCAGAGTTTGCCCAGTCTGCATGCTTCCAGCATCCTCAAATTTGTGCCACCTGCCTTAACCTTCCTTCTCTCAAAAGTTGCTATGGTCTGGATATCCCTACTCCTCAAGGAGTTGGAGTGATGAGGAAAGCCTTGTTCTTATGGACTTTTCCTGACCCAGGACATGGGGGAATAAGCATCACAGTATACCTGGTGGCCCTCCATCATGGGAATTTGTCCACCAGCTTTGCAGAGTGCCCATCTCCTGAGTTTATAAAAAGTGTTATACATTAACATATACATATATTAATGTAATATTGCTGAGAGCCTGTTGCTCCTAGACTACACATCTGTGCACCATGCTACTATACTGATACTGTTGGCAATTGTAACACAATAAGTATTTTTCTATATCTCAATATAGAAAAACCACAATAGAAATACAGTATTATAATCTTCTGGGACCACTGTCATATGTGTAGCTCATCATTAATGGAAATGTTATGTGGCATATGACTGCACACCCACACACCCACACACGAAGAAGGACAGTGCATAAGTTTTGTTCGATGAAATGTCTTGGAAGGTATTGGTCCATGCCTTGTTTTCCATCTAAAAATAGATAATAGAATCCCCCCACTATAGAGGAAGAGGCACTTCAGAGAAAGACCACCTTGCTCTCTCAGGGCCACACATGTGAGGCCCTGAACAGCAGTGCTTCCTTAAAGTGGTGTTTGTCTGAGTCTCAGGCTGGGGACTGTGCTAAAAGGATGCTGGATTGGCAGAACTCATTTCTTTTTCTGGCTGTGTTTCCCCAAAAGCCTGAGAGGAGAGGTTCATTTGAATGCCAATCTTCAGGGGGAGAGGAAATAAGAACTGACACTGGAAAGGACTCTGCCCTGGACGGCTCTTTGCTATGTGCTATTACTCATGTGGGCTGGGGAGCTCCCTCTGTGCTCCGCGTGTTCTCAGAACTCTGCATGTTGAGTCTGTGTATCTGGGCTTGGAAGGCCCTCTGAGGACAGAGAAGGCTGTCCAGATGACTGATCTCTGAGGTGGGCTGCTGTATTCCCAGGCCCTATGTAGCCAAGTGACAAATCATATTTGTGTGGCCATACAAAGGCCACAAAATATACATCCCTCCCTCTTTGGGGGTTAGGGTCTTAGGTGCTGGTGTGGGTGGGGCCTTGCCTTGGTTTCCAAGGGAAGCTACAGGTCCCTGAGTGTTGGAAGGAGACATGTTCTGCTTAGTCAGACCAGGCTCTTTTCAGTCAAAGCTCCATTTCTTTTTCCTCCCTTCTTCTTTGTTCCACATCCCCTAGTTTCTCCCCTCAACTGAACTGTTCAATCAAGTTTAGTTATCTTGCTGTGATGGGACAGCCTAGACTGCAGTTATCTTCCAAATTTCCTCCTATGCCAAGGATGTTAGCATAGGTTTTCCATTTCAGTACCATCCACCCTCTGCTGTTAGAGAGGGAGAAACAGAGACACAGAAATAAAACAGTGTCTCCACGCTCCAGTTTTCTCTCCAGTGCTGATACCACTGGCTCCCCAAACCTCATTGGCACACATTAGTGCCTGAGAGACCCAAAGAGAGGCTTCATACAAAATAGCTTTATTGAGCTGCTCTGAATTTTGCTTTGGGAGGATCAGCTGTGGCTCTCCTCTTAACCACTTACTCACCCTGTGTTCTTATACAAGTTAGTTTACTTCTCTGGACCTTGGTCTTTTCCCATGCAAAATGAGGGGGCACGTTTGGGTGGTTCCCCAAGGCATTTCCATTTCCAACACTCCCATCTCCAAGCTCAGAACTAGTTTGGCCATTCAGCCTTCTCCTAGCACTGCTGCTCCGGGGGCAGCCTCACCAGCGTGTGGATTGTGTGGGCCACTGGCTTCCCCGGGGCAGCTCATTTCTGCTGTGTATTACTAGAGGATGGAGTCATTAGCCTGCTTTGCCTACTGAAGCCTTCACTCCTGAGATTTTATGTAGTGATGGCAGCTTCAGCCTCCAGGGCTAACAATGGCAACATTTTTGGTTGCACTTTATTAATTGTGGAACTGAAGAGTGTGAGTTAGGGGAGCGCTGGTGGATATGAAGGAGAGCAGACATCCGCACCTTCAATAATTTCTGGTCTGGGCTGAGTCGAGTAGGAGTGGGGATATCTGGGAACACATAGGCTGGGAAGGTGACTAGAGGGCTTTCCCTCTGCTGGGATGCATAGGGACTAGTAGGTTTGGGGGAAGGAAGTGGGAGACCCACAAATAAAATACATTGTGTAGAAGGAGGAGAATAGGAATAAAAAAGGAAGCGCCGTGCAGAGTTGCTGCTTGCTGCTAAACTTTGGCCTTTGTTAATTCTATATAGGCCTACAGATGCTAGATTTCTAATATTTTCTCAAAGGATCAGAAGCATAAGATTGACTCTACATAGCTGTGATATTTTCATCAGGACCAAAACACTCTAGAACTTGAAGTCTGAAGAACAGACAGACTTTTCCTACTTTTGGAATTTCTGCTACATTGGCAACCACAGAAACTAAGTCTTTTGTGTATCAATCCTATGAGGTGTTCAGGAAGAAAAGAAAGACGTGCACCAATAAATTCTAAAAATGCTACCAATTTCTTCTCTTGGAGAGTAAGGCTATGTAATACTATAGTAATAATGTCTCTGAAATCCCATAAATGGAGGGGAACTATTTAATTTTGTATAACTGTGAGGCACCCACATGTGTTTGAGAACAGAACCATGCGATTTTGGGACATTTACCAATCTCCCCACAACTCACTTTCTATGGCTCAGACTTTGAGAAATGCTCCTGTGGGTGAACTTTGATGGTGGAGGGTATTGGTCTGGGTCAGCTTTGCTGTAGAGTTGCAGCACTTGCTCAAGGTCTGTGTGCCTGAGATTTTATTTCTCTTTAGATCCTGGGAGCGGTATATACATGGATTTATATTTTATTTTTGATAAATAGACCAAGGGCATCCTAAGACTTCAAAGTCAAGGTATAAACAAAAAATAAGTAAAATGAAAATAAGGTGACCATAATCAGTATTAATAGCTGGTGAAATCTTCCATTTGGGAGATGAAAATTTGAAGAGGAAAGAAATACAGTAGCTAAGTGGCCAGAGGTGGGCAGTTTGCCCACATTAGGGCCTCCATCTGCAGAGAGAGACTCCATAATGGAGGCTGTCTCAGGCGCAATCACTCAGAACAGAGAGGCTACCGCAAATATGTTACCATTTTCTTGAAAAGTGAAATTCTAGGGCAGTAAGAGTGAGAGATGCACAAGAGGAGGCAGGAAGGAGGCAAGGAACATACAAATTGTGTGTTGGTCGTAGCCTTACAGTAAGACACACAGTGATTTGTTTGGTCATGTGGGAAATCCTTGGAAAGAATGTAAGGAACAGTCTTTAGATTTTTGAGGTAACTTGAAACAGACCTTTAGAAGAAAAGAGAGGAAGGAAGAAGACTTTGCTGGATCCATCCTAGGTCTTGTCTCCCATCATTCAGCATTTACCCTTTCAGGCAGCTGCTGCCTAAATTTGGCTAGGTGAGACCTGATGACCGAGGTGCTGAGGCTCACACCAAGGCAGGCGTGCTGGAGGCCATGGGGCTCTTACTCTACCGGGAGGCAGAGATGGCTGGCAGTATTAGAAGATGAGGTGATGGAGGCATCTGAGACTTTCCACTGGGCCAGCATATGAGGTCCAGGGGCAGGTGGGCCAAGCAAATCTGGAGAGAAAACAAACCGAGTCCAGAAGGAGGGCTATCCTGAGAAGTAGAAGCAGATAGGATCCTCCAGAAGGTGAATGAGGTTAAGTTACTTTTGTCCAGTGTCAGACCTTGGAACCTAGGCATGATGAAATAGGACGATGGCTAAGACAGACCACATGGTTAGAAAGTCAACCTGCAATGGAAGATGGACATGTGCCATTTTATAGGCTCTCCTGTGCAGTCATCTCCATCTGGGAGCCATCTCCAGTCTGGCTGGGGAAATGGGAGCACATATGTACTGGGGAGTGGTTTGGCCTGTCCTAGTATTCAGACTATGACAAGTTTATTTTGGTTCAAGCTTTGATAATCTATTCCTAGAGACCCAAATCTCCTTTGTACAAAAATTCTCCTTCTTTTTGTGGTCTCCAGGCTGAACCTTGGCAGGCCTGGCTCAGCTGGGAGGCCACCTAGAGTTATATCTTCATAGGAGCTTACAAATATTGTTTTCCTCAAGCTTCTCAAATGTTTTGCAAATATAAAACAAAAACAAAACAAAAACCAGAAACAAATAAAAAAACAAAAAGAGAAAAGCAGTCCCTCTCCTCTACCACACAACTTGGGCAAGAACCTGGCGTAGCTTCTGAGTCTCTGATCTGCAGGGACAGTGCGTCTCCTCCTTCCCAGAGGTGCAGTCTTTAGCAGGATTCTTTAGAGCCACTGGGAAAACTGAGGTCTGTGCTTGACGTGAGTTTTGGGGATTGGACAGATTTGAACAGAGAGTTCATCTCAAATTGCCATTTTTACATTGTCAGCTACTAACAGGGTGATGACGGTTATGCAATTTGCCTCAGGTCACATGGCAGCAGTCAGGCACTGGCTTCAAACTCAGGCATGCCTGAATCTAAAGTCTGTTTGGATCTCTTCCTTGCCCCATAAGGTAATGCCTTCCTTTGCTGCCCCCAGGCTTGGCAGGTAATGATAATCAGAAGTTCCTTGAGGGCTTTCAATTCCGTGTATATGATGGCATAGTACTGTCCTCAGAGGTGAATGTTATTAAGATAACACTTGTCAAAGCTTCCCACATTGATATACTCTCCTTTCCCCCTTAGGGACTGGCCTTTCTGCGCTTCTAGGAAAAGCCTTCATGCTGGTTTGGCCTCTAAATTAGGGCTGGGTCTCCTTTTGGCTTGGTTGAGGTTCTGGTCTGTGCCTGGGCATGGCATCTGTTTACTGCTATGGCTGCCTACCACAGAGGTCATTGTGGCAATCTTCCCCTCTCTTGGGCATGGTGGCTCCTAAAAGAAGGCCATCGCAGAATAAAATGGTCTTGCTTGTTTTTTTCCTCTGGTTAGTAATTTTGAGATTCATCAAAGTGCCATTTTTAACGTTTTTGGATATAAGTAGAACACATGAAAAAAACACTTTAATTTTGAGCATGTTTTGAAGGACCTTCCAGACAACTAATGTCATTGCTTGGGCCATTTTTATGACAGTTTGGGCCATTTTTAGCATGACTGTTATTACATCTTAGAGAAATAAGGTTCTAGAACTGAAGTTTTTGAAAAAGGAACCAATCCCCTAAATATACAACAGTTTTGTTAGAAATACCATGTGTGTCCCTTGGCATTACTTGGATGCTGCTTTACTTCAAAGGCAAGGAGGTTCACTTCCTCATTATAAGGACCAATACAACTTCCCTTTGAAAAATTAGAAACATATTCAACAATAAAATGTTGGATCTGGGAAAGCTCATCTAAGCATCTAGTCAAGTAGTTTTCCAACATTTTTCATGAAAACCTGAGGCTTTATAATGGAGTTTCAGAAATATTACAATTATTTTATTCATATTTTATTCTAAAAATATGTAAGCTATTTAAAAAGCTCTAATAAAAGCAACATATATTAGATAACATGTATTAAATGCATTATATTAACTCCAAAAAGTTAATTTGTGTTATCAGTATAGTAATAGAATATAGTAATAGAATAAAGCTTAAAGTTGGTGCTCCCTAAAGTTGAGCAGCTGTCCATCAAGCAGAGATGTGGGGTCCCAGGATCTTTCCATCCTGAGCAGTGGTTCTCAACCTTCTTAATGCTGCAATGTATTTTCCTTATTACAAAGGGGTTGCGACAGGTTGAGAGCCACTGATCTTGAGGCTCCAGCATTTTCCACTTAGGACTCGCAGGTTCTCTGTATTACTTCTGTATTGGGCAGCAGAAGGAAAAAAGAACATGAAAGATGGGTGGCCGAGATTCCTTGGATATGGCGGACATCCTCCCACTCATCTGCTCTTGGCTAGATCTGTCATGTGGCCACATCTAATTGTGAGAGATTCTAGCAAATGTAGTCTACCTGGTCCGGAAGAAGAAGAAACGGGTTTGGCAGACAGTTAATTAGTCTCTGCCTTACCAGCTTATCTCTTGGAAGTATCTTTTGGTAAGTATCTCTTACCAGCACGTGTTTGGAAATCAGACCTATTATTCTGAGGAATAGCCATTCTTAAACCATTTATCTATGTGAATCTGAATTTTGAGACTGTGTAATTAACTTTAAAATAAGCTGTTGGGTTTTACTCCAAGTTCTGGACCTGTTATTTTTGTATTCATTAAAACAGCTTTACTAGTTTCATTGTTCATGTAAATATCAAGTAAATATCTTAATTCAAATTTAAGAAAGGACTTGTGCTAATAAAATGCTACTTTTAATCAGCCCTATAAATTATGTTCTACTGGATAAAAAAACTTGACAAAAGCACTAAGCAGATGCAATTTTTTATTTTCTAGGAAATTGAGGCTCAGAGAGTGTAGGATACTTGCCCAAGGCCATACATTAATAAAGAAATTGCTGATATTTGAACTCAAACTTGTTGGCTCTTATGCTAGTTAATGCTTTTCCTTCTATTTCTACTTGTTCCAGTGCATCATGGTCCTCAGAATTGGATGTTTTATAGCTTGTTTTCTTCTTGGTCTTCAAGGAAGAGGCCAGCTGAAACTTAGGGGTTGTTAATGCTGTCATAAGGTTTAATACCTTGCATTTTCAGTCTAACTGTGTTATGAATCAACATTTGACAAGAATTCATTGAGCATTTATTAGACACCACACATTATGCTGGGGGCTGAGAATGAGAAAGCAGGCACCTTTCCAGAAGTATCTTGCAGTGTAGCAGAGAAGCCTGTAAACATCTGAACGGAGTAGACATGCATACATGTGTGAATAGTTGCTAGGAAGGGAACAAGCAAGGGGCTGACTAGAGCAAAACTGGGTGAGATGTGCTCTTTCAGATGGAGAATTGGGGGCTGATGGATTACGTGGCTTGATTCTGGTCACATTCTGGTGTTGCCTATGTGAGCAAGCCACGGTCCTGGAAGGAATGGCGTCTTTCCCCTCTGGATGTTACCAGTAAGATTCTTGGCCTGGGAATGTAGGGCCTCTGTGTTTTTGCAGCCTAAGCATTATAAAGCTGTTGGAGGCTGCAGAATGTGCACAGATGTTAAAATAAGTACAAATAATTAAAAGATAAAAGCGAGTTAAGATTCCTCCAAGAGCTAAGTGAAAAAAAGTTTTCCCTGATGGCTGATGCAGAAGCTAAATAAAATCTCAAAGACAAATAGTCTTTCCATTTCTTTAAAGGGGTAGTTTGGCAGAAATTTTTATTAAATATTCCCTGTAATATTTGTGGCCTTACTCTTCTCTATGAGTTTTTATATATACAGGCTGTTCTGGATCTTCCTACAAAGGTGAAAATGAAAACAGAGGAGGCAAGACCATGGAGGGGGTGGTTATTGAAGTAGATGCAGACCACGGGGTAGTGGGCGTAGAAGTGGGTGAGTGGGGTGTGTTAGGTTGGGTGTCTAGGAGGGCACAAGGGGTGTTTCCAGAAGCTTCTCAGAGTGGGAGACATGCTGGGAGGAAGACTGCTGTATTTTAGAAGCCAGGATATTAGCTATAAAAGGACTATTAAAGAGCTTCTGGCTGAGTTCCCTTTATTTTCTGTAGGAGACTGAGGCTAGGGAGGGAAGGTAACGTGCTCAGAGATGCACAGTGAGTCAGTGACGGGGGCCAAGGCCAGAACCTCAGTGTTCTTGTTCCCACACCATGTCTGTTGCAGAGCTTGGTGGGGCCATCTGTTGTGAAGCCTTGAAGGAGTTAGTCTAAAATAAAAAAAGAGCTTGATTCTATGCCTTTCACCTGCTTTGGAGGCTGGAGTGACGTAGTTAATATAGAAAAGAGATGAGGACCGCAAATCGAGCCCTGTGTGACCACAGTAGCCTCATGGCTACAGACAACACGAGGTCAGATGAAGGACGGGTGAGAGAGTACAACTGTTTTTCAACATTTTAAGTTGAAATTGTGAACCTGGTAAGAGTCATATCTGTGCTCATGCTTTATGGATAGAAAGTATCATACTTTATGATACTTTTATTTTAATGAAATTTTCTCTTTTTCCCCTTTCTTTCCTCTCAAAACATTTAAGTTTGTACAAAGAAACAGATTTCATTTCTTTCTTGTCTTTTTTTTTGAAACAGAGTCACATTTTTGTTGCCCTGGGTAGAATGCCATGGCGTCATAGCTCACAGTAACCTCAAACCTTTGGGTTCAAGTGATCCTCTTGCCTCAGCCTCCTGAGTAGATGGGATTATAGGCACCTACCACTATGCCAGGCTATTTTTTCTATTTGTAGTAAAGACGGGGGGGTCTTGCTCTTGTTCAGGCTGGTCTCAAACTCCTGAGCTCAGGCAATCCACCCAGCTCATGGCTGTAATCCAGAGTGCTAGGATTATAGGCGTGAGCCACCGCACCTGGCCAGAGTTCATTTCTTTTGAGTGAGGACAAGGAATCTAAGTTAATGTTTTATGGAGCCTTTGAAGAATCTGTGTCACATTTCTTTTCATTCTATGCTTCTGGTTCCAAGTACCATTGATGGGTGGGTGAATCCTAAGTCGGGCTCCTCGTGTGGGCACCTGCTATTGGATATTTATCTTACTTCCTGTCTCATGCTAATCTCAACCTCAACAACATTTCCCTACTTCAGGCTGGGTTTTCCAAAAAGCAGAGACTACGACAAAGCCTTAGGAATTATCTTAGTCACAGTTCTCCAGAGAGATAGAACCAATGGAACGTTGTTTATATGTGTGTGTGTGGGGGGGGCACCCCTGTATTTATTTTAAGGAGCTTGCTTGTGTAATTATGGAGACTGGTAAGTGTAATCTGTAGGGTGGGCCAGCAGGCTAGAGACCAGGAAGAGCTGATGCTGCAGTTCACTCTGAGTGCCATCCGCTGCAGATTTCCCTTTTGCTTGTGGAAGGTCAGCCTTTGGTTGCATTTGGGCCCTCAGCTAATTAGATGAGGCCCACTCACATTAGGGAGGGCTAAGTGCTTTACTCAAAGTCCACTAATTTAAATGTTAATCTCATTCAAAAATATCCTCACAGAAACACCCAGGATACTGTTTGGCCACATGTCTGAGTGCCATGGTCTAGCTAAGTTGACACATAATATTAACTATCATTTATGTGAATAGCTTATTTTGGAAAATAATCCCAAGGGGAAGTGAGAGAAAAGGAGAATGGAACATAGAAGATCCAAAGCAAAGTTGGTCCTGGGCAGCTGAAGGTCCAGTTTCTGAGCAAGGGAAGCATTTTTCCACCGGGTCTCATCCTCTCCTAGTTATCTTGGCAGTAGGAATCCTACCCTGCTTGTCCTCTTTGCAGCCACACAACATAAGGCTCCGCTTGACACAGATGGGTGCTCAATAAATGGGTGCAGATGAGATTCAGAAGGGACTAGGCTTAGCCTGCTGGTGGAAGGATGGCTGAGATCCTTTCTCAGGAGGCCGGGAAAGATCACATTATATCCTGTGGCCAAGTTTAAGAAGAGGTGAGGGCCTTGAGTATCTGCGATGTGTTAGGGGCAGACCTGGCCCAACCAAGTGAGGGTGGTTCTATTTGCCCCTGTGGAGCCCCTTTTTCTTGTAGACTGAGGTGTAAGAAGCTGAGCCCTGCCTACGCAGAAACCGAGTTCTTGAGGTCCAGCCAGGGGAGGTTGGGCATTGGCCCATTTCCCAAAGAGCCAGTGCTGTTAGGTTCTGAGAATTCGTTCCCTAATCTCTGCTTACAGGACTCCAAGCGGCTGGAGTCTGCATGAAAGGGGCCTTTGTCTGATTTGGGAAAGGCTTTGGGGGCTAATCTCTCCTTGGATGCATTTTAATTCACTTTAATGACTCTGCCTCCTGTCAGGCTTTTCTTCTGTGAGGGGGGTTTGTTAAAGAGATTAGGAGGGGCGAACATGAGCCCCTGCATCTAGCCTTCCTCAGAGGTTGCTGTGACAGGGAAATAGTGTTCTGCAAAATGTATTAGGATGCTCTGGGAGTGAGTGGGGAGGGAACGGAGCAGAGAGCAGGAAAATTAGATATCTAATAAGCATACTCACATATAAACACGGCATGTCCTTACAGCGAGCACGTTCACCAGTCGGCTGCGATTTCACCCCCGTCCCCCCTCCCCGCCTGCCAGCAGTGGGAGTCAGACAAGACAGAATGATGTCATCCCCAGGACACTGTCCTTTCTCTTGTCTCTCTTTCTCTCTCTCCTCCAGTTTTGTATAAACACAGCTGTTTGTGAGGAATGCTGGCTTGGGAAAACATAAACTGTCTGCATTAGTGACCTTTCCTCCCCGCCACACACCCCTTCCTACTGAACGTGGGAGACTGGAATGCTTTCAGGCCAGCAGACCCATTGTCCTCATGTCTACCACACCAGGCCTGTCAGCTCTCTGGGGGGCCTGGGGTGAGTGGACTCAGGGACCGTGCAAAACCCGGCAGGCCAGACAGATGCTCTTCAGCACTCTGGTTGCAGGTGACACCTCAGACCACCTGTGCAAGATTCCTTGGGGGCCACGGGGGGCGGGGAGGAGGGGGATGTGGGCTGGAAGTTGGAGGTGTCAGAGGGATTCACAGCGCGTGCACGTGTTCCCCATAGCTGCCATCCTCTGGGAGCTGAGGGGGAATGAAACAGCACCAATGCAATGGGCTTTGGCGCTCTACCTTGGTGTTAAGCTATTGAAAAGAGGAGTTGGGGACAATGCCACCCTGGTCACAGCAACCCACCCCTATTTCCAGTGCATTCATGGTCACAATTTGGGACCAAAAGCCTTTTATCCTTTCAAAGAGTGGATCACAGGGGCAGTTGGAGGGAGAAGCCAAGGCTGAGCTCATGTGGTCCAGCTTCTTTTGAAATCTGGTGGTACTGTGGCCCACAACAATTTACTGGTGGTGGTTTCCCATTTCCAGATGGTGACGTCTGAGCCTTGGAGGTTAGGATGGTTTTTATTCAAGCTACTGAACTTGGCATTTTGGCTGAGAACATGCTTGCTTCCTGGCCCCTTGTCCTCATCCCAATCTACTAAATCTCTCTCTGTGCCCTGCTCTCCTGTGTGGTTTTGTGGCCACAGCTGCAGAGGAGAAGTAATGAGCACTCCCCGGACTCCCTATCCAAGGGTCAGGCACCTTTGAATGGGGCCCAAGGTGGCTGTCACTGTGGAATGAATAGGTTCAGTGCTAGAGAGATGGGGGTGGTTGGTGAGCCAACAGCCCTCTGCAATCTCCTCTTAGGTTTCCATGGGGAGAGAAGACAAGCCTTCACTCACTTTGCCATGTTAAGTACAAATTGCAGGGGCATAACACATGGTTACTGCCTCCTGTCAGGCTTTGTACCTTTCATTCCCTCTCAGCTCCCAAATTGTACTCTCCCGCCTACAATTTGCCCAGGAAAATGTTGATCTGTATCTTCACACTTACTGGCTACCTGCTATGTGCTGGGCGGGTGCAGCTAACTCTGCATCTGTTTCAGTTTTATCCTCACAACAACAGTGTTAATAAACAGTGTGATTTTATAATTAACGATGAAGAACCTGAGAACAAGGTAACTTTGGAAACATTATTCAATGAGTTAACGATGGAGACAAGATTCACCTAAGTTCAAATTTTGAATGTCTGTGCATTCTAGTAATTCAGAAGAAGATAGAAGAGGGAGAAATGATCAGAACAAACTCGATAGACAGACACAGCAATTTCCCATGGGAGATGATTTAAGGGTTAAAAATAATATCCCTCCCCTCCCCAAGTTATTTCCATTTCTGACCTAACAGAGTCACTCCTCTGAGTTAACCATTGCTCTCCAGTTTTGCTCTGTTTTTGAATGCAAATATTTTTGAGAAAGTCATTTAGCAATTAGAATGCCCTGTTAAAAAAAAATCACCATCATATTCTTTAATGTTTTATTTTAAATTAATGGTGTTGCTCATAAAGTAATACTTAACAGAAAATAGTTTGTATCAGAGCAAATGTCTGGGAGGGGACCTCTTAAGAGACTTGAGAAGTGTTAATCTTTGACATTTATGATTAGAAGCACATTTTAAGTAATTCCTAGAAACTGATAAAAATCTGTTAGGAGAAACGGATTTCTCTCTCTTTTTTTTAAGTAGTAGAAAATTTTACCTTTCTGATCTAAAAAAGAGATAGACATGGGTGTTAATTTTCTGAGATTTACCTACATGTTTGTAATCCCTCAGGATTCTGCTTCAAAGAAGGAAAAAGAAGGAATTTGAAAAGTTTGTTGGACTGAAGCTCCAAATATTACAAGATGAGATGATATTTGTAAAAGCACTTGGAACAACCCTAGAGTTAAATGAATGGAAGCTATTATTATTCCTCCCAAGAATTATGTCGACAATAAAGAGAATGAGAGGAACAGTTTCCCAAGGCAGCATTTCCCAAGAGTTTCCTGTTGACCTCTGTGCCTTGGTTTGTTAATAAATAAATGCTCCATGATGGCAGTGAGTGCCTTCTGGTTAAATTAACTTGGGCAACACTGGGTTAAATGAAGTTAACCATATTTCTTCACATAGGAGTCATCAGAACTTTTCATATGTAGCAGCAGCTCATGGCCATTCTCCCAGGGGGTGCCCTAAGCTTGTTTGACTATAATAGCATTCTTGTTTTGGGAATGGAGGATGGGGGTGACATTTCTTAATACCAGTATTTCCTAATCAGCAGGCATAGTGGCTATAAAAGCTTTTGACACTAAGATGTCCTGATGTTTTAGAAAAGTGGGGAGTTAGAGTCCTAATGAAGAGGAAAGTGAGTTGTAGATTTACAATGAATATTTATATCCATTATCAATGAATAAGTTTGTGGAATTGACCAAGATGGCATTTTGACTTGGCCATTTAAGTCTATTTTATATCTAAGACCCTCCAGGGTTCCAAGGATTGGTAAAACTGCATGGAAGAGACAGGTATTGGGCAGTAATCAGCCTAGATCTCTCTCTCCTTCAAGCCATTCTGCCCACTGCTATTAAATTAATATCTGCCATATCTCTGATCATGTCACATCAAAAGGTTCATAAAATCAAGTTCAATCTCTTCAGTCTTACATGCAGAGCCTTTAACTTTTTGGTCTGGTGATTATGATGAAGTGGTTCATAGTCTGAATTCAAACCTTAGGTTTACCAATTAATAAGGTTATGAGCTTGGACAATTATTTAGCTTCTCCATGCATCAGTTTCTTCCATCTGTAAAATGGAATAAAATCATTACTTAGTGAGTCATCAAGGTTAAAAAAGACTGCCTGCTAGATATTAAGAGCTCGATAAACATTAGCTGCTGTTGTTATTGACATCTTGTCTGGGTCACCTATGTGTACTCCCAGCCCCAGCCCCAGCCAAAGGAGAAACTCACCGTGCATTTCCACCACTTAGAATGCTTTGCCCATCCTCATCTTTGCCTGCACAAGAAAACAGCAAAATGTATCTCAATGCTCTTTGCTCCATGAGAACATTCTAGAGTCTCCTAACTTTTCCTCCTCTAAATCCCTAACATTCCTCTGTAGGTGTCTTCGATTTCTAATATTTAGCTTTGTATCTTTGTGTAATTTGGTTTGTCCTTAGAAAAATGTCTTATTTAATCTTTGATTTCTTGATATTTAGTGTAATACAGTCATCAATTGCAACTTCACTAAAAGTTGGCCTTCTACTGAAATACAGACACCTCCCTCAGCAGGATTATTTCTTCAGTCCGTACTTGTATACTCTTCACTAAAATTTTATAATTTGATAAGGATTGGTGAACATGCTTCCCAGGCAAGGCTAGACATAGAGGTAGGAGAAGTCAGAAAGAAAGAAGGAAGAAGATTATGTATTATGATTACATAGCTTCATTTGTGGGGGGGGGGGGGCGGGACTTACCAGTTAAAAATATCCTATCCCATTTTCTCTGTTTATGCCCATCACGTATATGGATTTTGCTTGCTTAGTTTATGGTTAGGGAAATTAGGAAAAAAAAATCAGTTACAACTCCTGCCTACAATCAAAATTTTAATAGTACAACTACGAGTCTCCAAAGCTGCCAGCCACATCATTTCTTTCATACATTCAGCAAATATTTTCTGAGAACCTACGCGTGCTGAGCACTGTGCTGGGGTAAGGGATATAAGGATGAACAAGCCAGACCTGGTGTCTCACGCTCATGAAACCTGCATTCTGATGGGGCTACAATCAAATAAATAGAATATGCAATTGTTAAACCAGGCACAGTCATTGGAATATAGTAGGCATTTTATCAATACTCGTTTACTGATTGAATGACTGAATAAATGAATCAAGACAATTATTGCTTCAGGCTGGCTTTGCTGCTATGTCGGGAGCGGGGGTAAAAGCCATGTGTCTGGTACACAGCCAGGGAGTCCATCCACAGAGACAAGGTGTGACATTTAACTCTCGTCAGGGCAAGGCAAGCACTGCTTTAGATATCATGTCTCGTGCATAAGCTGGCTCTGCTTGTAGCTGGAAGGCAGCATTCCCACCTAACTCCTCTGCCTATGAATGGCACACAGCCCTGCAGTGTTGTATAGCTGCTGTCATCTCTCAGAAAGCCCTCATAATCCTTTGCCCATCCTGTGAACCACTGTTAGCATTGTCATCACCATTAATATTTTTGCGCCTTCACTGTGGGCTCTGTGGGCCTCTTCCTGGTATCCCCGGCCCTAGAACACAGAGCCTGGTGTGTAGCAGGTACTCAGCCGCTGATGGGGCGTGTGTGTGAGAGAACGTCCTATGTGATGCCTCTAAACATAGGCCCAGCAATTGCCTCCCAATGTCTCTTATGTCTGAAATCTGAACCCCATTAGCAAACCCCCTTCTCTGACCCTGATTTGAACTTTAGTTTGCTAAGCTGAAAAGGGAGAAAGGCATAAAATGGGAAGAGGAGCAGACGTTTTCTTAGTCCCGTGGAATATTTCACCCTTGCGCACGCATTCCAAGGCAGATCAGGAACCAGGTGGTGCTGGCTGCTGAGCCCCTCACTCCCGACAGGTGGGTGCAAAGGCCTGGCCAGGGACCTCTGGGGCCCACAGGGTATGTGCAGGCCATACCGTGACCTGCAGCTGAACTGCCAAGAGGCCTTAATAGCAGTGCAGCTGCTCTTGGGGTGGGAGGGGGGAGGGAAGGTCGCATCTAAGGAACAACTCCCAGATAGCTCTTTGCAGATTGGGATAATTCCTGAAGGGCTGGGTTGTCTTCCCCAATTGGGTAGACCTATGGAAAAAGGTCTCATAAATGTCCAAGAGTGCTGAGACCAGAGATAAAACAGGGAGAAAGACCAGGGGTATGAAGTTATCCCTTTCCCATGCCCAGGGTATGTGTGTGTGTGTATAGTGGGGGGGGGGGGAGAGAGAGAGATAGAGAGATAGATATTAAATGGGGAAACACCAGGAAATACTCCATACTATTCACATATGTGAAAATGAAACAAGTGATTATGCTGCATTTTCTTCCATTGCCTCATGTATCTCCTCTGATTCTGGGTAAACCCTGAACACAGGTAGAGCCCCACAGAGCAGGTGAGAACACTGAAGATATTTGCTCACACCTTAAATTCCGGGAGTCTCATGAATTCCTTTCTATGAGTTGTTATAACCACGAATATGTGGTCAAGGTGACTTTGATGGTTCTCGACTTCACCCTCCTTGTTTTCCAGATAAGGCATCTAAGTGTGTCGTATCTTGCCCCAAGGTGCTATGGTTTGAATGTTTCTCCCACAAAGCATGTGTGAGGAACTTAGTTCCAATGCAACAGTGTTCAGACTTTGGGCCTAAAGAGAAGTAATTAGGCCATGAAGGTGGAGTGAGTAGATTAATGCTGTTATCCTATTATGGAAGTGGGTTCCTTATAAAAGTGCTTTCTCTCTCTGTCTCTCTCTCTCCATCATGTGAGGACACAGAGAGGAAGACAGGCCTCACCAGAAACTAAATTCTCTGGCACCTTGATCTTGGCTTCCCAATGAGAAAATCAATTTCTGTTCTTTGTAAATTACCCAGCCTATAGTATTTTTAAAAATATAGCAGGAAAAAAATGGACTGAAACTCAGAGAACACAAAGATATTTTGGGAGTGGAGTCCTGGTGGTCAAGGAAGAGTGACTGCCTCATGCATACTGTGGATGGGAGGGTCCTGTGTGCCTTGCAGGCTCCTTCTGGCTTGTCTTCCACCTGGTTGCCCTCTGGGTTCACTGCTAACCAGGCCCTGGCTGAAATGTGGTGAAGGGTGGTGCTGGGCAGCAGGAGGCTCACAGGATGTGATCTGAGGTCCCCATCCCACTCACCTGCTAATGGGAGGGCCCCATCCCACTCAGCATGGTCCCATCCTCAGATCCCAGCCCAGCCCAGCCCCTGTCTGCGGGGCATTCTGAGGGAAGGGGAAGCGTGGCTGGCTGGGTATCGGCACCATCTTAGGCCCTAGAGTAGAATGCACAGAGTTCCAAAGGCATGAAGGATGGCAGAGGACACTCAGTAACAGCTGGAGCCTCTACCCATCCTGCAAAGTGGAGGCAGTGGGGGTGTGCTGCTATCTCAGAGGGTTTCTGGTGTCTTGGAGCCTCTGGCCTGCCCACAGTGCAAAGCTGTGTCTACTCAGAGGTGGCTCTGCACAGTCACTTCTCATCCTCTCCTACCCCCAAACCTGGCTCTGCCCTTTGTTGACATGGCCAGGAGAACAGAGAGGGGATGAGCAGAAGAGGAATGAATGAGGTTTGGGAAATGACCAATGGGCTTATTAGGTGATCTATGAAGGGGAAAATTGTCACCAATGTAGTTTCACTGATAGAAACTGCAGATTAGGCAATGTGTTGGTTATAAGAAGAGGCACACTAGGTCACATTTCAGTTCCTGGGGTTTCTTGCAGACATACAGAGAGGTGCAGGGCAGTATGCAATTTGAGCTCCACAGGAGAGCAGCAGGAGGGGCCCTGTGCTTCCAGAACAGTGAGTACTGCACAGAGCAAACCCTCTACCCCATTTAGGGCTCAACATGATTTCTGGGGATTTGCCTTGTTATATGTGTTTTAATTTTTACAGAGTCCATAGGTCTGGATGTTTCCAAGTGCAAAAAGCATCTTAAACCTGTTTAAGTGATAGAGACATTTAAAACTTCACATGGAGAAAGTGGAGGTAGGAAGGACTACATGTAAAATGTGTTCACGTGGATGGGCTTCTTTGTGATTTTCTTTACCCTTTTCCCCTGGAAAATTTGGTCTTGACTTAGGCTGTCTTCTCTTCTTCCTGCATGGTCTAAACATGGCTGCTAGCAGCAGCCAGGGCAATATATTTTCATATACAGGCAGATAGGGAAAGCACACACTAAAAGCTCCTCCATGACTCCACCTGATTGGCCAGTTTAAGTCATGTGCCTACTTCTGGACAAATAGTATTGCTCAGGGAATGCCACGTGCTGATCAGCCTAAACCTGAGTTCTTGAGCCAAACACTAGTCAGGGAGATGAGAGTTAGTGCACTGAGAACCCACATTTGGAGGCACACAGGGTAAGCACAGTATAAGCAGACAACAGAATAAAACTGTGGTCTCCTAGGAAGGAGAAAGCATGAGACATGCTCAACAGATTCCCAAGAGAGTCTGCTACACCTGCACGTAAGCATCCTGAAGAGAGCTGTCTATACACTGTGCTCACTGGGAGGATTTAATCTCTGAGGTTGTTGGTCTCCCCACCCTCAGCAGATACGTGCTTGCCTATGCTCCTCTTTCTCTGGCCCCCAAAGTTGTGATAAGACAGCAGGTTGGTTTTTCTCAGTACCTGAGGCATAAGCTGCAGTATTTTTTGCAGGAAATTACTGCATAAAGCCTTTGTCATAACTGGTAGGCTCCTAGAGGCTTTATGGTGGATTCGGTTCAGAAAGGTTGAGCCTGTTGCTCAAGGTCATGCCTGGCTGAGCGTCAGAGCCTGCCCTACAAACAGGTTTTTCCTCTGCTCAGGGAAGGTGTCAGTATGGTAGAAGTGACATTAGTCCTCTGGGGGTAAAGAGATGTGTAAAGAATGCAAATTTTGACCTTGTGAGAGCTGCCTAACTTCTGTAGGCGGTGGTTCACACACTAATACAGTAAGGGATCTTATTAGAAGATATTGACAGTACCTTCCAATTCCGAGAATCTGTGAATAGCTTTAGATTACAAGGCTTTTCCAAGAACCTGAAACACTTGCTCTATTAGATCATTTGACTACAGATTATTTGTTTAAATAGTTTCCCAGGAGTGACCCTGAACATTCTACATAATAAACCAGTTGTTCAATCATAAACAATATGGAAAGGATTCATCATCATTACACTTCTCAACAGAACATCCCTGGGGCCTTCAGGCTGCTTGGACGCTCTGCCTAGTGGAGTGTTGTCAGGGATTCCCTATGTGGGTGACCACTTTTCTAAGAATTAGAAAAAAACCAAAAAACAAAAACAGAGTGTAACAAACATGAGAACTCTACTGGAAATTATGTGCTTTTATGGAGGGTGAACTAGAACTGTGAAGAATCAAAGAAATTTGGCTGTGTTCTTCTTTTACCTCCTTTCTTTTCTTGTCTTGGTGTTATTGTTGTCACCCCACTACCTCATCACTGTCAAGTTTTCAGCTTATGGCCCACTGATCCCTGTTTAACTAGTTGAAGTTTACAGTGTTATGTTTACCAGAGTATTCATAGAAAGTTGTAAAGCTTCCAGACCCAAAGGGCCTGGGAGGGCCAGACATAAAGGGTGGGGACAAATAAGGGCAGCCTAGTATCCTCAATGTGGCATTTGTGTCTTTTTGCAGCAGTTTCACCCAAGAACTCTTGTCCTGTGTCTCTCTGGCATGTCTTGAGTCAGTGCCGATCACCATGACTTTGATTCACCAAGTTTGAGTCATGGGGGTAAGGCCAGTGAAGTGGGACACACCCAGCCATGGGACTGAGCAAGTGAGGTGGGGGTAGGGGATCTCCCAAAGCACATTTACAAATGGAAGAGGTGAGTATTTCTAGGGGTGTCCAACCTTTTTTCTTTTCTGCTACCCATTGGAAGAATAAGAGGTGTCTTGGCTACACAGTAAATACACGAATACTAAAGAAAGCTGATTAGCTAAAAAAAAAAAAGGTTGAGCATACTATTCATGATATCTGACACTACAGATAAGCAGAAAGAGTCCTCACAAAATCAGCAGGTGGCCCACGGGCTGCAGGTTGGACATCCAGTGGGAGGGTGGTTCGTACCAGGAAAGTCTTTTAGAACTTGTGGTGCAGCCACAAGAAGGCAGCCATGTGCTCATCTGGGACCTGTCTGCTGCTCTGCCTTCTCAGATGGGGCCTCGCAAAAGGTGAGGGTCTCTAAGTGTGTGTGGCAATGTAGGTTAGGAGTGGATGGAAGGCCCGGGAATTGCTGAGATGGGGATATGTGTGTTGATTTTAGTTTAGGCTGCTGAGATGGAAATAACCACTGCAGTCTGAGTCATTTTTGCATCTACAGCAAAAGGAAGGCGGAAGAGGGCCCAGCAGGAGCCAGGATCTCTGTACATAATGCCGCCATCAGGTAAGCCACATTTGAGTGGCATCTTAATGAGAGAGTGTGGCTCTGTGGTCAGCTGGCCTCCAGGTCACTGTAGGGCTCTGGATTTGCCAGCCCCTGCTGTCTGCTTTACCATGGCATATGTTGACTCACGCAGACTGACATTGCACCCCAGCAGGTCTCCAAGATACCTATAGTGGCTGTCCTCCTTCCGAGCCCCCCTGGTAGCATGGCCGCCTGTCCCCTTTGCCACTCGTTTTGTAATGCAGGGACACTGGGATGTTGCCAAGATACAGCTTTGCTCTGCGCGCACATGAAGACCTCAGAGAGATCTGAGATCACCTCCAAACCCCGGGCCTCATATAGGATGGGGCAGTGGAGATGGGTCCAGCTCTTAATATCCAGTAGGGGAAGGTCAGTGACTCCCACCTCCTTCCAGTTAGGTTAGAGGGTCTATCAGATGCCACAATCATGACTCAAAACCCATGGATGATCATGGAGCCTGACTTATTGTGCTGGACAGGAAGCATTTACTATACTTACAAAGGTTATTCTGTTATTTAGTTCTTTTGTTAAATTTTTGCAGATTGAAGGGACCAAATGGAAGTTGTTTAGGAAGTAGTTTAGGAAGTCCCTAAACTAACTGAAACCTCCAATGTTTCAGTCATTGTTTTCCTCTATTATTCTTCCTCCCTGTGACTTTGTCTGAGTGAAGTCAGGGCAGAAAAAGACAAAAGTAGGGACTGCAAGAAGAGTGTGGGGCTGGGGGGCTGCACCCACTTTTGGTTGAACAAAGTGTATCTGTGTTTTTTGTCATTTGTGGAGTTGGAAATGCAGGAGCTGTAGGGCATCTCTGGGTTCTCCTGACTGCTCAATGGAGTGACAGAGTAGGGCCATTCAGGTCACAGGTCATGTTGCACCATAGCACTGACAGAAAAAAGGGGGAGGTCCTGGTCATGCAGACAATTAATTCTAGAGAATTCCACAGGCCACTTTGCAGGCCCTTGGAAGCAATTTTGACACAGTCCATGGAGGAATGTCTATAAACTCAAGCTGTCCCAGCCTGAAACATGCTGTCTGGGGAGGTAGTGAGCACCCTGTCACTGGAAGTGATCAAGTGGAGGCCAAAGGAGCAGCAGACAGGGAAACTATACTTTTGCAAAAGTGTGCTCTAAGCACGTCCTTAATTCTGTGAGTCCACAACTCACCAGAGTGAAACTCTCCCTGGCTCAGGATTGATAGGGCTCCGATGCTGTTCTTATTCCATGGTCCTGGCCTGGCTCAGATGCTGTGGCTGAGGCCTAGGAAGTGTGGGCACCACCCAGGCCGGGCCAGGTGTGTGCACCTGTTGGGACTTCCTCTCGGGTCTCCATCAACAACTGTCTGGATGAATCTCTAGGATGTAGGATGTGCCCTATCTTCCCTGGCCTGGCTCTATCCGCCACTCCCTCCATTGCCTGCCCCCAGTCCCCAGAGCTATTTATTTTATTTTTAACCTTCAGGAAAGAGACATATGAGAGGAAGGAGGGTTTGACATTCTCCCCAGGACCCTGCAGGGAGCAGGTTGTTGAGTGGTAAAATTGGAGAACGGAGTTTTTCATCTATTTTCTGGTTTGGTGTGAACACCAGGAGAGAGAGAAGGAGAGTGAGTAGGGAAGGGACAGATGGGGAGGGGGGGAGTGCCACTTGTTCATACCTAGACATGTGCCCCAATCCAGAGCAGAGCTGAGAATGGGCAAAAGCATCGGCCATCTTCCATGGTGGTCACCAGATAAGAGTGAGTAGGTGGGAGTGAGCTCTTCACAGCTGCTCCTGGGCTTCCCCTTGGGCTGTGTCCACTCCTGACTCCAGGGTAGATTGGTTCAATGAATGCTAGACTTTGGGGGCTGGCAGTGAACTTGGAGATGCATGAACCTTGTGACGTTGTTATTTAGAAGGTATAAATCAGGCCCAGAGAGTCTCCCCAATATCTGGTGGCAGAGCTGAGGCAGGCCTAGAGTGTCTGGGACCTTGTCTCCTTCTGCCATGGGAGCTATAAGATGACCTGCTTTTTACCTGGGCTGTGTGAACAGATTCCCCACATGTCTGAGCTACAAAGAACACCCCAAATAGTCTGCCTCTTCTCACATTGTACAGGTGAGGAAACCAAGACTCAGAGATATAAAATGCTAAGAAGGATGTCTCAACTTCTCTATGTAGATACAGCATTGAAGGCAGGCTCTGGTCACCTGACCCCAAGGTCCCCCTAATATGGACCAGGAAGCCAGCGACCTCAGAGCCCCATGTCACCAGATTCATAGAAAGTGAAAAAACAGCCAGAACTTTCTTGGTACTTTTCTGTTTTTCAAAGGGCTTTCATGCCTGGTTCTCATGGTGGTGGCTTTAAGGGTTTCCATCCTTGTAGGGCTCCACCATGAGCAGGCCATAAGCATACCATATGCTGGGCACTGGGTGTATCAGCACTCCTGGTAAGCAGGAGGAACACCTCGTCAGTGGCCTGGGGCACGGTGGTGGCAGCTTGGCTGTTTGTCTTCTGCATCACTCAGCAAGTCATTGGCAGAGTTTTCAGCCCAGTCCTGGGTCTTGGGGCAGGTGGGAGCCCCTGAATGACATTGTCAATCAGTGGAGGCCCAGAGTGAGCATTTTCTGCAGAGTCAGGAGATTCCTGCACCCGGGTGGCTGTACGTTCTTTAGACAATGTGCTGTGATCTTTGGCAGGTGTTGGGGTGGGCAGCATGGAGGTGAGACCACTGCCTGCACTGTGCATTTTATCACCCTCTATGATTGTAAAGACCCAGACACCAGTTATCACATTCTTCCACTTGCTCGTCTTTAGGGCCCAGGAGTGCAAGAGTCTGGAGGGCTCTGTGTAGGGGGTTACTCATCTCCCTCCCAGCCCGGTGTCCAGTGTGCCCGCACAGCTGGGGCTCTTACAATGCTCACTCCACAGTACTAGCCCTGCCTCCCACTACAGGCAATGCAGGGCTCACGGCCTGCCCCTCCAGGGCTTCATTCACAATCTTCTGTCCTCATGAGCCTAAAGCACCCCCACCCTAGGTGTGCACAGACTTCATGGAAATCACTCCTGACTATGTAGAAATTGAGTCCCCACTCTAGGCGGGTGGTACCCGTCTTTCCTGGCACCTGCTTCATCACCTCTCCCACACTCACTATCTGGAAATTCTTTGTGGCTGCCCAAATCCCACTGCCTGGAGGAAAGTATTTCTCTCTCCCCTCCGGTCCCCATCCCTTTCCCCTCAGATGGCAGCTGTGTGTGGGTGAGATCCCAGACCTGGCCATGGCTCTCACTTCACCCATCTCCCCTCATCTTTCCCTAAGGACATTCATCTTTGTTTCCACCTACAAAGCACTTTGCCAGCCACCAGCTTATTAGGTCTTTATTGCTGTGAAGAGTGTTAAGATGGAATTTCTAAGTTGGAGACAATTCAGTGAAGGCACTAATGCTCTCAGAGAGTAAGGGACTGAGCCAATGTCACAAAGCCAGTGGGGACTGGTAGGGGCCCAGGTCACCGTACTCCCATCCAGGGGCATTTGCACTGTAGTCTTTCCTTACTCATCGCCCCTCAGCCTCTCTACTCTCCCTGGGCATTTTGTCTCTCCTACACATTTAGGGCTCTCTACAGTGGCCACCTGCATCCCTTCTCCCTTCCCTCCCTCTGTCTCCTGTCCCTCAGTATTGTTGCCACAGCAATCCACCTCAGCCACTATGTTACAAGGGACACATACAAACAGACTGAGCACATGAGAGACTCATAAGTCAAGAGAGACAGAGAGATGAGACCAGAAGAGAGAGAGGTAAGAGCAGTGGAAGAGGTAACCGGTAATGACAGGCGAGAGATTGGTGTCAGAAGCCCAGATCCTAAACACGGCCCTGCTGTCCACCAGCTGAGATACTTGGGAGAGGCACATAGCCTTTTGGAGCCTCATTTTTCCCATCTGTAAAACAGGCATCATTTATTTAATAGTGTCATTTTTTAGGTACCCAGGATACATCAGCAGAAAAAGAAAAGTTAAAAAAAAGCAACTTGTCTTCTTGTGAGTGAAGGTAGAAAATGTAAACAAATGTACCAGGTGAAGGATGGAGTATATGGGAAGACAGAAACCTGTAGGGTGTTAGTCTGGGTCGACGACAAGTCAGGATTGAGCATGCAAGGAGTTCTCTGACACAAATGCTTGGGGTGGGGGGAATAGAGAGGCTACTGGAGTAGGGTCTAGAGACCACCAGCCACTGAACAAATTTGACTCTGAGTGGGGAGAGAGGGAAAGAAGGCTGGGTGGAGGGACCCTGGTTTGGCAAAGCCACCGGGGAGTTACTCCTTAAGCCAAAGCTGGACACCAGGGATCTCAGGGCTTCATGACCCACTCAGTCATCACTGGGGTCAGTTCTTGCAAAGTGTGGGCTCAGCTCCATCACAGCAGAGCAGCCGAGGCCCTCCTGCCATCTGGAGCTGCAGGTCTATTGGGTATGTTCTCATGGCTGCTACATGTGAGAAAAGAAATACTAAAGAATGGAGCAGGATTTAAGGAGAGAGGGGTGGTGTCAGGAAGTGGGCAGATCATACTTCCAACAGGATGGGCAGGGTGGGCCTCACTGAGAAGTTGATGTTTGAGCAAAGATTTGGAGGAGGTGAAGGATAGGGTTGTGAAGATGTCATTGCCATTGTTCTTGACATAATCATGCTGGATGAGCCTTGCGGGACAGTGGTGAGGATGGCGTGGATTCACGCGTGGGAAAGCACTTTGTAACTGTGTAGACCTGGCTGCCAGAGAACGAACAACAAGTCCATTTGTCTTGGCATCTTGGACTGACATGTCCCCCAGAGATGAGATGCTGGCCTCTGTGCATCCCATGTCAGAACCCCTACTGGGGAGGAGCAGCCTGGAGGAGCACAGAGCCATTGGCAGAGCAAGGTATCCTGTGTCTGGGGCACATGGCTCCCAGGGGTCCAGAGCCCTCTGAAAGGCTGAAACAAATAGCCCCCAAAGTCCCCAGAGGATGAAATTTTATTTTCAGCTCAACAATGGGATATAAAACAAAATCTTCTTTACTCAGACAACTAAATGAATATATTATTCTCCCTGACAACCAGAGTTAACAATAGCTCCTGATAAGAGCTCACTTCTGTCTTTGTGGTATGTTGGCACAGAGTCCCATTAGTAACCAACGATCTACTGTGTGCCAGACTCCATGCTAAGTGAGGTCACTTAACTTGAGTTTCTTGAGTATCTAAGTGTTCAATTCACTTTACAAAAATGGAAAACTGAGGTGAGGCCCCTAAGATTCCATGGTTGTTAAGTTGTGGAGTGAGGCTTCAAACCCAGGCTAGTACTCATCTGAGGGTCTGTGTCCCCCAAGCCTACACCCCTTGTCTGCATGCCATGTGCCCCTGAGAGAAAGGGTGGACAACATTCATCCCTGCTCAACGCACACATGCACAGGAGCCCTGCAGCAGAAGGATAATGGATGGTCAAGCCACACTTCATCAGTTGTCTGCACCTTGTAGGTGAAAGGATGGCCTATTATCTGTTTTTTTCTGGGGTTGCAGTTCTTAAATTAGACTTTACATCAGTATTACCTAAGGGATATTGTTAAAATACAAATTCCTGGGTTCTGCCATCTGGAAATTCAGAATTGATAGGTTCAAAATAAGCCCAAGAATCTGTATTTTAATAAGCACCATTGGGTTGTGAGAACATGCAGCTAGGGGGCCGCCGTCAGGTGGGCGAACAGTACCTTTGATGAGATTCCTAAGAGAAATGGTCCCTGTTCTTCCTCTTGTCCGGAAAAGGGCCAAGGAACAATAGTGCTACTCACTTTACCTTGGGATATGCCCAGATAACTTCTCCCTAGCTCAAAAGGATAGGAACCTGGATCCATCCTCAGAGGGGAATTTGGAGATCTGGGGGATGGGGGTGGGAGGACTCATGGATGTCCTTTATGTGTTTAAACGTCCTCTGTCTGCTCAGAAATGCCCCTGTGTCCCTTAGAGAACGTGGGCAAGTTGGTGCAGATCTAGAACCTGTCCTGCAAAACTACCGTGTCAGGGGACAGAAACCTCAGATATCTGTCTGTCCATTCCCCTGGGAGGCATATAGACCAGAGAGTGGAGAAATGATTTGTGATCATGTGACTAATGGCTCCAGACGGAGGCCTGGAGCCTGAATCTCCTGATTGCCATGTCAGCCCTCACTCCACACTTTTTCCTGAGCCCACAGCTGTGTGCTTCTCTCATGCTCAGCGTCCACTGTCCAGCTTGGTTTAGTAGACCTGCTGACCCTCTATGGAGGCACACAGGGATGTATGCTGGGGCTGGTAGATTACACACCCGGCTCCCATCCTCCACGTGCAGCAGGGGTGATGCCCACAGGCACATCCAAAACCCACCCTGTCTCCACACTCCACAGTTCCCTCCCCTGCTTCCAGCCAATGGACTAGGACCTGCCCCTGAGTTCATTGTTCCCTGTGGTTCCGTGCTGTCTGGTGTGATTTCCCATGCAGCAGGTAGATGTTTCCTTAGGTAACACCGAGTGTTGCTGTACACCAGGTCTAAGGGCTCAAGACCTATCAAGTCATTGAATTCTCATGACTGTCTTGTGAAGAAGGTGATATTATCATCTCCATTTTCTAATGAGGAAACCGAGGCACAGTGGGGTTCAGTGATTTGCCCAAGGCTATGGAGCTGGTGGGTAGCAGAGGCAGGTTTCGAGTCCAGGCTCTGAGTCCAGAGCCTGTGCACAATTTATGCTCCTGTGGGATTTTTATTTCCATTATGTGTTGAAAAACAATAAAAAATTAAATGCCAGTTGGGAGATGCAGACTCCAACCCCATGTTATTAGGTCTTGGCTGAGATGAGCAATTTTTTAAAGCTGAGAATCTTGAGAAAAGTTCCTCCAGGGGAGGAGACTGAGGCCCTGAGAGCTGGAATAACTTGTCCACTATCCCACTGCGAGTTGGTGGCCAAATTGTGGCTGGAACCCATTTTCCTAGCACTGGCTTCAGATTTACAGCTTTCTCCCTGAATGTTAGAATGAATGTGGTTTTGATGTAAGCCATGACTTCCATATTTTAACTCACTTAAACTTCATGTAACTACTTTGGAACCAGGCATACTAAATGTTTTTTTTTTTTTTTCTGAGAACAAATTTAAAATCAATTTCCAAAAGTTGTTTGTCCAAGAACACAGTCCAGGTTCTACTGAGGGTGGGGTGGGGCACTTAAACCACCATTTATATGTTTCATTTGACAGATAGTTGAGTTATAAAGCTCCGTGGAAAGCAGTTATGCATAGGTGTTCCCAGACTTTCCTTCTGGCCCTTCTTCTGTTCTCCTTCATCTGTCTTGCCCTAAAACACAGGTGTCCAGGAAACCACTTTCAGCTCTTCTGTCCTGAACCCATTTCCTCTTCCCAAACCTTCCATCTCAAGGTCACATCAGGGTTCCCAATTCCATATCTCTACAGCCTCATCTTACACCCCAAACAGCAGAGAATAAGGATTAATAATACCATCGTTTCATCTCTTTCTTTCTTTTTAGTGCTTTCTGGAAGTGCTTTGTGAGCCATGGTCTCCCTTCCCTTCCTGTCCTTCAGTATCCTCAACTTTAAAATGATAGTCTGTTCTGATGGCCACTAGTAGCCTGTTAGTGACCTGATCTGAAAGTTTGTTTATTCCTCTTACCCCCTCATTTGATTTCCTCTCCTCCCCAGCCTCAGCTGTCACAAACAGGCAGGGCAATTTTCCATTCCCAGGAAGTCCTCAAATAAAGATTATTTTTCAATGGAGGTGGGAGGAGCTGCACATTATTCTTTTTCAAAATAATGACAGGAGAAGAAAAACAACAACAAAATGCTTAAAGCAAATCAAAACAGGAAAGTCCACCCTTACAAGAGGAGCCGGGAAGGAAGGTCAGCACCCACAGAATTCTGAGCAACCTTTAGCCCCTGCATTGTGGTTTTGTGTATTATTAGAGATTTTACAACAAATAAATGAGGGGGAGAAGCTGAATGGTACTGACAATTCTGGTGGGAAGTCGCTCCTGCCTGACAAAGGCCCTGGCTAAAAATACTCGGCCAGGACCTTGACGTTTCCATAAACAGATGGACACCGTGGGCCTGGCGGAGGGGCAGAGGTGGTGGGAGGAAATTGTATCTGACAACGATAACAATCTGGCATCTCCCAGAGCTTCACATCCTGGAGCGTCCAGCGAGCTGTCCAGATCTCCACTTGTGCAAATGAGGCGGCTGTAAATAGAATTGCCCAGCGTGGCTGTCCCTCTAGGAGGCCTGCAGAACATCTCTCCTGCCCCTCCTCCAGAGCTGTCCACAAAGAGGAGGCAGGTGAGGTCTAGAAGCTGCTGGAAGCCTGACAGAGTTGAGATGGGGTGCCTGAGGGACTCCATGGTCTCCTCAGTCCTAGCTATGGGCTGAGAAGGTGACAGCTGTTTCTGTGCCTTTATATGTGAGTCAGGAAGTCTTGCTTATCCTTTTTGGATCTAACCTCCCATATCTATGACAAGGAAGAGATATGATTTCAGAATGAGTATGTTCAGCCCTGAGACACACATCTGAAGAAGGCCATTGTGACCAAGAGGTGGGGTTGAGGAGGGACAGGAGACCAGCCACGTGGATACTTAGGGGATGATTCAGTATGTGAAGGCCTCTCATGAGAAAAAAGGGTGTGATTTGCTTTCCATAATTGCTGAGAGTAGAGGATATAACAACAATGGTGCCATCCTCCTGGAGAATGTGTGGTGATTAAGGATGTAAGCACTGGAGTAAGGTTTCCCACTCACTCAGCCCTGTGCATCCCTAGCATGTTACTCAGAGCCCTTGTTTCTTCATGTAAAAAAGAATAGTGGAAGTTTCTATTTCATAAATTATACAAATGAAATGAGATAATACATATAATATTATAATACATTGTGCTGGATAGTTCAGCCCTCCAGAGGCTTTCTCTGCCTTTCTGGGCTCTGCTGTCTGCCCTGGAGGCTCAGCTCTACAGACCACACCTGTGACTTCTCAGGGCTCTGCCTTCCATCAGCTCAGCTAGTGAAGAGCCCGGGCAGGAGAGCAGAGGTGCAGAGAGAGTGATCTGGCCATTTATTTTCCTGATTCTCTCTCAGTGGCCACTGGGTTCAACAGCATTCCTGGATTTTAGGTCAAAGTCCCTGCCAGTTGATCCTCTCCACAGGCACTCTCTGGGGTCTAATGACTGCGAACATGCCTACCCCTTCAAGCCTCACCATTGCTAGTCTTGGGACACCATATCATCCCTTGTTATTTTCCTACATTCTGCCTGCTTTTTTGTCAAGAGTCTCTTTAATAATCTCATCTCAAAGGACTCCAATTTGATTATGGCTTTTGTTTCCCATTGGGACCTGGACTACCTCGTAGTGACTGCCACAGAATAAACATTCAACTTATTCATTCAACAAATATTAATCAAGGGCCCACTGTGTTCTAGGGACCTGTGTGCTTAGCGGAGGTTTGATGAGGAACAAAACAAAAATGGCTGCCTTCCTGGAGCCTTCATTCTAGGGTGGCTTTACTGATATTTACTGAGGACTTTTTATGTCACATCCACTCATAGTTCTTTACTATGGTCTTCACAAAGTTCTGTGAGGTGGAGGTTATTATTATCACCATGTAAGAGATGAGAAAACTGAGATTGGAGAAGAAGAGATTGAGTTATTTCCCACACTAGTAAATGACAGAGCCAAAAGCCAAAGGATAAATGTTAGGATAATTTGAATATTAAAGATCAGCTACTAATATGATAATAGCAAAAATAACTAACATTTATTTAATGATAACTTTGTGGAATTCACTGTGCTTACCCTTTCATGTGGCTTAGCTTGCCTGATCTTCACAGCAATCCTGTAAGGTGGATGCTTTATTCCCAACTGCAGATATAGGCAACAAGTCTTTCCTGACTACCTTATTTAAAATTTGCAACCCTTCCACACCAGCCCTCACTTTCCCCTCTTTTTTTTTTTCCCATGAAAGTTATCACCATAAGATATGGACAACTTTTATTTATTGTCTTTCTTCTCCTGTGGAATGGAGCCTTTGGAAGGATGAAGGTTTTCTATGCCTCACTCACAGGTGTACTCCCAGTGCCTGGCACAGTGTCTGGAAACTGGCAGGTGCATGAAAACTGTGTGTTGTGGGAATAAATGAAACCTTCAGTGGCAAGAGCAGGATTCAAATTCCCAAGCTGTCACCAGCCTTTTTGACCAAGTCCTCTTTAAAATTGGAGGTTTTGCTGTAGATGGCCTCTATTAGTTTAAGAAATGTCTCTTCTATACCAATTTTCTGAAGTGTTCTGATCATGAAGGGATGCTGGATATTATAAAAGCTTTTTCTGCATCAATTGGAAGAATCATATGGTCCTTATTTTTTAGTTTGTTTATGTGCTGAATTACATTTATAGATTTACGTATATTGAACCAGCCTTGAGACGCTGGGATAAATCCCACTTGGTCGTGGTGTATAATTTTTTTGATGTGTTGTCGGATTCTGTTTGTTAGGATCTTATTAAGTATTTCAGCATCAATATTCATTAGTGATATTGGTCTATAATTTTCTTTTCTTGTTGGGTCTTTCCCTGGTTTGGGGATCAAGGTGATATTTGCTTTGTAGAATGTGTTGGGTAATAGTCCTTCTTTTTCTATATTTTGGAAGAGGTTTAGTAATATAGGTACTAGATCTTCTTTAAAGGTTTGGTAGAATTCTGATGTAAAGCCATCTGGCCCTGGGCTTTTCTTTTTAGGGAGATTTTGTATAGTTGATGCTATTTCAGAACTTGATATAGGCCTGTTCAACATTTCCACTTCATTCTGGCTAAGTCTTGGTAGATGGCATACTTCCTAGTATTGGTCAATTTCTTTCAGATTTTCGTATTTCTGAGAGTAGAGTTTCTTATAGTCTTTGTTAAGGATTTTTTGAATTTCTGAGGGGTCTGTTGTTATTTCATTGTTACCATTTCTGATTGATGAAATTAGAGATTTTACTCTTTTTTTTCCTGGTTAGCTTGGCCAAAGGTTTATCTATTTTATTGATCTTTTCAAAAAACCAACTTTTGGATTTATTGATCTGTTGTATAATTCTTTTTTAATTTCATTTAATTCTGCTCTGATTTTGGTTATTTCTTTTCTTCTACTGGGTTTGAATCAGGAACCAGGCAAGGTTGCCCATTGTCTCCATTGCTCTTTAATATTGTAATGGAGGTTTTAGCCATTGCGATTAGGGAAGAAAAGGTGATCAAGGGTATCCACATAGGGTCAAAAGAGATCAAACTTTCACTCTTCACAGATGATATGATCGTATATCTGGAAAACACTAGGGATTCTACTACAAAACTTTTAGAAGTGATCAAGGAATACAGCAATGTCTCAAGCTACAAAATCAACACCCATAAATCTGTAGCCTTTATATATACCAACAACAGCGAAGCCAAAAAAGCAGTCAAGGACTCTATTCCTTTCACAGTAGTGCCAAAGAAGATGAAATATTTGAAAGTATACCTAACAAAGGACGTGAAAGATCTCTACAAAGAGAACTATGAAACTTTAAGAAGAGAAATAGCTGAAGATGTTAACAAATGGAAAAACATACCATGCTCATGGCTGGGAAGAATCAACATTGTTAAAATGTCTATACTACCCAAAGCAATATATAATTTTAATGCAATTCCTATTAAAGCACCATTGTCATCTTTTAAAGATCTTGAAAAAAAAATACTTCATTTTATATGGAATCAGAAAAAACCTCGAATAGCCAAAACATTACTCAGAAATAAAAACACGGCAGGAGGAATCACGCTACTAGACCTGACACTACTATAAATCGATAGTGATCAAAACAGCATGGTATTGGCTCAAAAACAGAGAAGTAGATGTCTGGAACAGAATAGAGAACCAAGAGATGAATCTAGCTACTTACCGTTATTTGATCTTTGACAAGCCAATTGAAAACATTCAGTGGGGAAAAGATTCCCTATTTAACAAATGGTGCTGGGTGAACTGGCTGGCAACTGGTAGAAGATTGAAACTGGACCCACACCTTTCACCATTAACTAAGATTTAAACTTAAGACATGAAACTATAAAAATACTTGAAGAAAGTGCAGGGAAAACTCTTGAAGGAATCGGCCTGAGTGAATATTTTATGAGGAGGACTCCCCAGGCAATTGAAGCAGTATCAAAAATACACTACTGGGACCCGATCAAACTAAAAAGCTTCTGCACAGCCAAGAACATAGTAAGTAAAGCAAGCAGACAGCCCTCAGAATGGGAGAAAATATTTGCAGGTTATACCTCCAATAAAGGTCTAATAACCAGAATTCACAGAGAACTCAAATGTATTAGCAAGAAAAGAACATGCGATCCCGTCTCAGGGTGGGCAGGGACTTTAAGAGAAACTTCTCTAAAGAAGACAGACACACGATCTATAAACACATGAAAAAAAGCTCATCATCCTTAATCATCAGAGAAATACAAATCAAAACTAATTTGAGATATCACCTAACCCCAGCAAGAGTAGCCCACATAACAGAATCCCAAAAGCAGAGATGTTGGCATGGATGTCGAGAAAAGGGCACACTTCTAAACTGCTGGTGGGAATGCAGACTAATACATTCCTTTTGGAAGGATGTTTGGAGAATACTTAGAGACCTAAAAATAGACCTGCCATTTGATCGTATAATTACTTTACTAGGTTTATACCCAGAAGACCAAAAATCACAATATAACAAAGACATCTGTACCAGAATATTTATTGCAGCCCAATTCATAATTGCTAGGTCATGGAAGAAGTCCAAGTGCCCATCGACCCACGAATGGACTAGCAAATTGTGGTACATGTATACCATGGAATATTATGCAGCCTTAAAGAAAGATGGAGACTTTACCTCTTTCATGTTTACATGGATGGAGCTGGAACATATTCTTCTTAGCAAAGTATCTCAGGAATGGAAGAAAAAGTATCCAATGTACTCAGCCCTACTATGAAGCTAAATTATAGCTTTCACATGAAGGCTATAACCCAACTATAGCACAAGACTATGAGGAAAGGGCCCAGGAAGGGGAAGGGAGGAGGAAGGTTTTTTGTGGAGGGAGGGTAATGGGTGGGGCCACACCTACGGTGCATCTTAGAATGGGTACAGGCGAAACTTACTAAAGGTAGAATACAAATGTCTACATACAACAACTAAGAAAATGCCATGAAGGCTACGTTGAACAGTTTGATGAGAATATTTCAGAATGTATATGAAACCAGCACATTGTACCCCTTGATTGCACTAATGTACACAGCTATGATTTAACAATAAAAATAAATAAATAAAATTGGAGGGGATGGTGGAATTCAGAAACCTGGGTTCTTGTTCATGATCTGCCACAAGTACCCTCCCTGATCAACCTTGGCTTGTTGCTCCCTGTGTCCTGGATTTCAATCCCCTGGCCTGTGACAATGGAATGAGACTAGGCAATCTCTCATATACTTCCCAGCCCCAACAGATCTAACAAGCAATGAATCCCCATGGTTGGTGAAGAGGCCATTATGTCCAGAGCAGGGGAATGGCCAATGGGACCTGAGAAAGGCCCAGCACATTTCTTCTTTGCTTCAAGAGGTTGAGGAGGGAGGGCACCCTCAAATTGGGTTTAGCAGGTAGGGCCTGAGCCTTCCTACTCAGGGGCTGGTTCATTTTCTTGACTCACTTGCACAGACTCTGACAGAGATGTCAGTGACCCTTAGGGGCTCTTGGTGTTATTCCATGATTTTAAGCTTGGTAGGATAATTTATTAAGATATTAATTTGTATTTTTCTTGCGATATAGAAGAATTGGAAAAAATTTGGAGTTGTATTTTTTATAAACTCTGTATTGGCTAAAAGAGCAAACAGGGCTGTGAATCACATGGAGAACAGAGATTCTGTTTTCCAAAGGAGAAGGGAGATTTAACAAGCAGTGACTCCCCACAGCCAGGGAAGGGGCCAAGGGAGTGGGGAGGCACAGGAATTTGGAGAGAGAAGTAACTTTTTTGAAAGGGAGGAAGGGAATTGTTACCTTTAAGGTTCAACCTGGGAAAGGGAAACCACTTTAAATGTTTACAGCAAAGAGAATTTAATAAAGAGGGCTGGTCAGCAGGTGATGGAATTACTGAGAAGCCACATGGGTGATGAGAAAACAACCCTGAGATTAGCCAAAGTAGGGAACCAGGTTGCCCTAGGCTTGAAGGACAAAGGAAGGAGAGCCTGAGGACAGCTGAAACCAGGGCTGGTCTGTCCAATGGGAGCTGGAGCCAGCTTAGAGATGCTGGAGCCACAGGAAAGATGCTGGAGCCACAGAGGAGAAGCAGCAGCTGGTGAAGATGCCTCCTAGGAGGCAGAGAAGTGGCAGAAAGACTTGGCTTCCCCCACCACTTCCAGTTTTTTAGCAGGGTCTCACCTTGGGATAGGCTAAAGAACAGTGCCCTGTTTTTTCTAGGCAGGGAACTAGACGTGAGGTTCTCTGATGAGCAGCACAGATACCAAGGTTGGGACACTGAAGCTGAGCCTTGAGAGCCTCGAAGACACTGGTATCCCCCCAGGCACAGAAGGATGCAGCTTCTTGCCTTTGGACACCTGGGCTTGGTTGACCGGCGTCTTAGAGACCATGACCTTCACCTATTTCTGAGCTCCATCTGGGCTGCCCCTCCAAATATGACATAGACTGGAGAAAACAGTGAGGAAGGGGGCACTATTCTGCACTCAGCTTGTGGAATAAAATTGATCCCTGATGCAAGAGTTACCAATGTTTTCTACACCCAACTTCTAGAACCAAGGACTTTGTGGAACATTAGAGTTTTTTTTTTTTTTTTCCCTCATTTGGGAGGCTTGTAATTTTCTCTTCTGCTATGCAGCAGAGTGCAAAGAAGAAAGTAGGAGAAGAAAGGTGGTTTCTTCAGTCTCCACCCTGATGACCCAGGAGGCTTTGATTTCTATGCCTGCGCTGGAAGTTCATTTCTACCGCTCCCTATAGAGATGAACAATTTCTGCAGCCACAGGACTGCAAGCAGTTGAATTCAACAAGTCATACCAGGGCTCCAGGTGGCCATAAGATGAACAATGGAAGGTTCTGGCCCCATGGATGGTCATTACTGGGATTGGAAATCCTAGCCACACTCAAGGAAAGGCTCATCTTTTCCTTCACGGAGGGGTGGTTATTTTCCTGAACACAACTTCTGGACTCAGAACTGTTGTACCTGTTGGCGGCAGGTTTTCAGACCCCTTCCATTATAAAGCTTCACAACTCCCTCAGCCTTTATCTTTTCTAAGTTCTGCAGCAAAGGCTAAGTTAGATACAAAGAGAGATTCACCATCAAAGACCTGGATGGGCATTTGCTTGAGGCTGTGGGTCTCCTAAAGGAGGAGAAATAAAAAGAAAAAGGGGAGACTGGAATGCACAGACAACCCCCAGAGCTTCCATCTCCAGCACCCCCGGCCTTCTGAGGCTGCACCCTCTTCCCACCCTGGCTCAGTGGAGGCTGTGTCTCTCTACTGCTTCTCCTCACGGTGATGTGCGTCCAGAGGCTGAATGGAGGAGAGAGGGGGGCGACTCTCCCTTTCTCTTTTCACACAGCTGTGCTCCATGGAAACCCATCTGGACTCACTGGAGAGAAAAGCCTGCCAGAGCCCCTGTTGCCAGCAATGTTTCTAGAAGCTTCCACATGGGAGGCCAGCCTGGGGTCCTAGGAGGGTGAAGAAGCAGTAATAGCAGCAAGAGCACAGGCTGACAGCGGCCGAGGAGCAGAGTGACATGGAACATTCTCTTCTTCCTGCTGGCCCCCTATCCCCAAGCCATCTTGTCCTTTCCATGGCCTGTAAGGCATTTCCAGGGATACCGGGAGAAGCACCTCCTTGTGGAGGGAGCAGGAGGGGTAGGCAGTGGGGGCCGGAGTCTCTGGGCACGAAGCTGTGCCATGGACCTGGTGGGAAGCACCTCCCGGCCCTCCGTGAGGTAGCACCAGGGTAGGACAGGGGCAGAGAGGTTTGCCAGTGGCTGCTGGGACTTAACGTCTCTTCCTCTGAGCTTCTCTGGCCATTCTGCCTCCAGAGTTCTTGTAGCTTTGCATTCAACCTTTCTCTTAACTGCACATTTAAACTAGGATAAGATAAGGGAGTGAGGAGCCTCTTAAGGATGCTTAATGCCGGCTCTCATTCTCCTTCATCCTCCTCCTTACTGGTTGAGTCACTTTGGTCAATTTCATTAGCTTCTTTGAGCCTAAACCTCAGTGTTATTACCTGCAAGAAGTAGTTACCAATACTATCTTCCTGACAGGAACTTGTAGAGGAAAAGTGAAGGAAAGGTAGGTAAAGGGCCTGCCACAGTTTTGTTATGTAGTTATCACTAAACATTTAATAAATCTTAGATCTTCTATCAGTCAGGCGAGGCTGTCTCAGCTTGGGCACTCTGGAAGCAGGCCCTGAGAGCCGATTTGAGTGCAAGTGTTTTTTTTTGGGAGCATTAGTAAGAGATGGAGAAGTGAGGCAAAAAAAGAAGGAGCTGAGATGGGGATGCTGGTGAGTGCATCACCATTGGGAGCCATGGGGGCTCAGCCCTCCTGGGGGCCGCTGAGAGATTTGCAGTGCACACCTCAGAGTCGTCCTGAACGTTTCGGAAACCAGGCTGCTTATCAGTCTTTGAGGACTGCATGTGGGGGTATGCATCCAAGCATGACCCTGGGGCTAGACAGAGATACTGGCAGAGTGACAGGGCATGAGACGACCCCAGTGGGAACAGTGTGCGCTGGGAGGACTCACAGAGCACCAGCAGCTTCTGCTCCAGGTGGCTATTCAGGAAAGGGGACCAAAGAGGGTTTAAGGAAGGGTTTATTCACATCAGTGTGGGCAGGATAAAGGAAACAAGTGCAGGATGCTGAAGCACCTGGGCCTAAGGTAAGAAGCAGCTCTCACCTAGTCAATGAGATGCTCTCTCTAGTCTTGAAGGTACCAGGAGAGCATCTCATTGCTAAGGCCCAGTGAGACAGTGGCCATAGACAGCCCTCCAGAGAGCAGCTGCGTCCTTAGGTAGTGAGATGCAGCCACTGCTGACCCTTGAACAGGAAGAACAGGAACTGAAGAATAAATATCCAGACTCTTGCTCTTCCTGCCCTCCAGTTTCCTACTGTTGACTCCCAATAATAGAACCCTAGGAAACCAGAGAGAAGGGAGCCTGGTTCCTGCATCTCTGAGATAATTCCCTCTGGGGCACAGAGCAGGGTGAAAGTGGAGATGGGTTCTGGGGGAGTGAGATGAGAGGTCTTCCTTCTTGCCAGGTCTCACCAATCGTTTCTTAATTACCATGCAGGCACTGTGAGGTCCCCAGCAGGCTGGGGCTTTGCATCATTTCATGCTATCATTTCCAGCACAGTGCCTTGCACTGGTCAAGTGACTCAGAGTAACGGAACCTGACAGCTGTTGGAGAGAATTGGGTTACTTCTGGGGTGGAGGTGGTCTTTGATGCCTGGGGTAAGGAATGTGGTTTGAAGTTTTCCTTGGAACATCATTTCTGTCTGGACTCAGTAAGTCACCTGAGGAGTCCAGAGTATCATGCAAGGATGAGTTTGTACAGACTTCTTGTATCTGCATCACTTTCAAGAGGGTTGCCTGTTCTTTGACCTGTGGTTGGTCAGGCTGTGAGCCTCTGGGAGGCTCTCTTCTGTGAAGGCCAAGGTCCCCAGCCCCCATGTCATCTCATTAGTATTAATGCCAGCTACAGCTCCACTTTTCCTTTGTTTAATTCCAGTCCATTTATCCCAGCTGTTATTATCACAGGGAGTGTAATTTATGAGGTACTGACAGAGGGCTTGGCAATGCAGCAGATGAAGGTATGCTTCAGTACGTGCCTTCCAGCTGTTGCAACTGCCACCACCTCCTTGTTTTGTTCTGGAAGATTCTGCAAAACTTCTCCTTCCCCTATTTGGTCCTGGATGAGGGCAGTATGACTCAAAGGGAAGAGCAAGTACCATTTATAATACAATCAGTTTGAATGCTGGGGGAATGCCGATTCTGGAGCTCAGCTGCAGATCTACTGAATCATAATCTCCATGTGCCCAGTGCTCTCTAGTTTAGCAAGATCCCCAGTTTAACAAGTTCTTAAGCCCAGTGATTTTTTGAGAAATCCTGCTTTGGGAACTCCACTGAGTGGAAAGAAAAAAAGGAGAAAGTAGGTAGGGTATAACACGGTGTCTGCTCTCCAACTCATGACAGACACTCTCACATAGGGAACCTAGTAAGAAGAGTGTTTGAAGAAATAGTGAGTACCTTTGTTTTAAGACACTAACGCAAGGATTATGATGTGAATCAAAGCTGTGCTTGGTATCGCTTGATTTTAGGTTCCAAATCATTGACAAGAAAAGGTATGTATGTGAGAGTGTTCTTAGTAATAAAATCTTGTAAGTAATCTCTATAAAGCTAATAGTAACCGTATTTTATTGAGTATATACTATTGGCTGGACATCCTTCTCAGAGCCTTACATGTGTGAAGCTCATTTAATGCTAAGACTCCTGGATGTCTGTATTAATAGTATCCTCATTTTGCACACAAGGAAACTGAGGCACAGAGAGGTTAAGTAAATTGTTCATGATAAGGAGTTGTCAAGTAGAGCCAGACTTCAAAGCCAAGCAATATTACCTCCTAAAAATATTCTATACTAACTTCTTATGTGATTAAGAAAAAGGCTGTTGTTTGTTAAAGTGCTTTTATATTGTTACATACAGTATTAATTCAAGAAACTTAGAGTTGCCTTCTGTGGGCTAGGCATTCTAACAATTATTAAATAAATATAGATGAAAAGACTTGGTTCTTGATTTTTTTTTTCTCTTTTAGAGACAGAGTCACACATTATTTCTCTTGGTAGAGTGCCGTGGAGTCACAGCTCAGAGCAACTTCCAGCTCCTGGGCTTATGCTATTCTCTTGCCTCAGACTCCCAAGTAACTGGGACTACAGGTGCTCACCACAATGCCTGGCTATTTTTTGTTGTAGTTTGGCCAGAGCAGGGTTTGAACCAGCCACCTTCAGTATATGGGGCCGGCACCCAACCCACTGAGCTACAGGTGCCGCCCTTGGTTCTTGATCCTAAGGAACTCATAGTCTGGAGTTGGAAGACATCAAACTTGATTGTATTTATTTGTTTTTGTTTAAACGAAGTTTTTGGGATTCTGTACAGCTTGAGCATCCAAATCCAAAAATCCAAAAGCTGAAATGCTCCAAAATATGGAACTTTTTGGGCATTAGTATGATGCTCAAGAGAAATGCTCATTGGAGCAGCTCAGATTTTTGATTTTTGAATTTGAGATGCTCAACCAGTAAATATAATGCAAATATTCTAAAACCTGGAAAATAGTCTGCAGCCTGAAATGCTTCTGGTTCCAAACAATTTAAATAGGAATTCTTAACCTGCATAAGATACTTTAGAAAGGCAACAAATGTAACTAAATTTGCTTAATTGGGTGGGGAGGTGTCCTTGTGGTGTCCTTGAAAGACATATAGGAATTCTCTGGATAGAGATGTAAATTCCAAGGAAAGGAAACTACACTGGTAAAAACACAGAACAGGGAAAAGAATGGGGTATTTTATGTATTGAGGGGATGAGCAGTGAGGTTAGGAAGGTAGACTTGGGGCCACATTGTGATAACCTTGAAAGCTGAGTAGGCGTATGAGCTCATTCTGTAGGCACTGGAGAGCTGTGGCAGAGATGGTGTAGTCCCAGATGACTGCTCATAGTGAGAAACAGTTGATTAGATCAGAGGGGAAAAGAGAAGTCTAGGAGACTAGCTATATGGTGTGGTAAAAACAAAAATAAAAAAAATCTAGGTAAGAATAATGAGGACTTGAATTCACTCTAGTGGGACTGAGGAGAGAGGAGAAATGAAAGCGAGAGATATTTAGAAATAAGGATCAATAAATGGTTCTTAAAGACTGACTTGATACTGGGGGCTCATGGAGAGGAAAAAATACAGGCTGACTCTTGTGTTTCAGGTTTGGAAGACTGAAAAGGTAATGCTGATGCTAAAGTAGAGAATATAGGATTGGGGATGGTTTTAGAGGGAGAATAAAGGATTTGGGTTGAGGCATGTTACATTTAAAGGGCCAAGAAATTTGTGTAGGAGACATAGGGGAAAGATCATGGATGATGAGGCATGTGACTTACTTTTTGTTATGGAAAACACTTTTTTTGGTTTGTTTTTTGAGACAGAATCTCACTATGTCGCTTTGGGTAGAGTGCTGTGTGTGGTGTCACAGCTCACAGCAACCTCAAACTCTTGGGCTCAAGTGATTATCTTGCCTCTCAAGTAGCTGGAACTACAGGCGCCTGCCACAATGCCTGGCTGGTTTTTTGTTGCAGTTGTTGTTGTTGGTTAGTTGGCCTGGGCTGGGTTGGAACCCTCCAACTTCGGTGTATGTGGCTGGTGCCCTACCCACTGTGCTATGGGTGCCAAGCCTGTTATGGAAACACTTTTGCTATGTGATGGTTCTACTTGAAATTTTTGGGGGCCTCCACCCTTCTCCTTCCACCCAGCCCCCAACTGGAGAAACGCTTTCAAATTGTTTTTAAAGGGCATGTTTATACTTTACTACATATTGACCAGGTAAAATCATTACTCAACTCAGATGTTTAGAAATGCAACTTTTTTTTTTTTTCAAAATGGAACTCAATCACTATTTTTGCTGATGGTTTGAACTTTTATCTCTACTTCTCAAAGTGACTTAACCACTTCTGGTTTACACGGGGTCTATTCTAAGTCAATCTTTTTGAACAGAACCCAGCTTTCTAATTTTTTTTGTCTTTTCGTGTCCTTTTCTTCTTCCTGGTTGTATCTGAACAGAAGTAGGTTTGTAGATTATTTCGATGGTAGGAATACTATCTAATAATGCCTAGGAAATTAATTTATTCATCTCTTAGCATGGGAGAATAAATTTTGAAATATTAATTTGAGTGTGTTTTAATCTGTGTCTTTCCCTTTTCTAGTTTTAAGATAGCAGCGTATAAATGACAAAGAAATAGAGCTTTCATCATGGATCATAGACACTGTAGACAGATTAGGTTCAAATCTCAGTTCTGCCTTTGCCTAGATGTGTAATTTTTGGGTAAGTTCCTCAGCCTCCTTGTGCCTCACGTTCCTTGTTTATAAATGGACTAAGAACAGAACCCTCCTCATAAAGTTTTTGTGAGAATTAAACAAGCTAACAAGCCGGGGGTGGTGGCTCACACCTGTAACCCTAGCACTCTGGGAGGTGAGGCTGGTGGATTTCCTGAGCTCATGGATTCAAGACCAGTCTGAGCAAGAGCGAGACTGCGTCTCCAAAAATAGCCAGGCATGTGGCAGGTGCCTGTAGTCCCAGGTACTTGGGAGGCTGAGGCAAGAGAATCACTGGAGCCCAAGAGTTTGAGGTTGCCATTAACTGTGATACCATGGCAGTCTATGGAGGGTGACAAAATGAGACTGTCTCAAAAAAAAAAAAAAAAAGAGAGAGAGAGAGAGCCTTAAAGTGCTTAGAACAGTGCTTGGCACTTAAAAGGGCTATATAAGTTTTAAGTTTTACTAATTTCTTGCCTTACAGGATGGAATATAGATGATATATTGAAATCAAAGTTTGTCTCTGTCTTTTGTAAAAGCCTAAACCTGCCAGGAGATTTTCTAAGTGTCTTAGAGTAGGAAGGAAAAAAGAGAGAGGCAAATGTTTTAAAGCAAGGCTGAGGGAAGACATCCCCAGGGTTGGGTGGGGCTCTGGAGAAGAGGCTAATTTTGCAGGGAGTGATGGTCTGAGGGCCCGTGAAGGCTAGAGTCAGAGCACCGTGACTACTGGACCTTAACACCCAACACAGGCCCACACTGGGAACATGCTATCAGGTTCAGGGTGGACCTGTTACCCAGGATCAGAGGAGCACCTTCATGTTGGCACTTTTTTGGAGGAGAAGCCTCTTATGAAAATGGGAGTTGACTTCCTACTCCTCTTCCTCTTGGTAGATTGGGGACTTAGAATGAGACACAAACATATTTAAAGGAAATGAAAACTTAGGCCACTTCTATGTGCACGTGTGAGTGAGTGGGTATAGTCAGTTTCAGGTAGGAGCGCAGAATGGAGATGCAGACAAATGGAGATGCAGACAAATGTGACCCTTTGCTTTGCAAGAATGGAGAAGCATGAATCCTATGTACTTAATCTTGATATGAGGACAATTAATGACAATTAAGGTTATGGGGGGGGGAAGCAGAAAGAGGGATGGAGGGAGGGGGGTGGGGCCTTAGTGCGTGTCACACTTTATGGGGGCAAGACACGATTGCAAGAGGGACTTTACCTAACAATTGTAATCAGTGTAACTGGCTTATTGTACCCTCAATGAATCCCCAACAATAAAAAAAAAAAAAAGACAAATGCTCCTTCCCCTTCCTTCCTTCTTTTCCACTAGGAGAAGTAGAAGCTGAGTCCTTGGTCTCTGAGTTTAACCAGGACCTCCCTAGAGCAGCTGTCAGGTGGAAAGATGTAACCCCATTCCCCTCCACTTCCCTCAGCCCTCTCCCAGGGACAGCCTGCCCTTCTGTGTTTCTCTTCCTGTCCTCCTAAAAGCTCCCCTGTGCAGCTGCTCCACAGCTGGTAGCTCTCCAGTCACCACCCCCAACCACTTCAACCACGTCACTTCCCCATTGCAGGGGGATCGGGGAGAGCTGGAAGGTGCTACATCAATGTAAGACATTTCCTCCCCTGCCCCTCAGCTGTGCTGCTCAGCTGTGTGTCCTCTGGCACCCACAAAATCAAACACCTGCCTGCCAGATGTTTGCACCCATAGGCCAGCAAAGCTGACGGCAGTAAGTCCCTCAGAACTGGGTATTTAGATGAGGGCAACATTAAACAAAGCTCTTGGCCTGAATGAGATGCGAGAGGGGGTCATCTCTTCCATTTCTCTACCTTCAGGAAGCGTGAAGCTAAACAATTGAATTCTTTATGCTTTAAAAACATGTAATGGAAGAGTTTACAACTTCTCTTGGGATCAATGTCAGAGGTTTTTCTTTATGAGTAGCTATATTCCTTTCTAATTTTAAAGGAGGTAGGGTAATACCATGGAGAACTTACACATAATAGTCATTCTTCCTTTTTTCCCAAGGGTAATTATTCAGGGGAGGGGAAGTGTGGTGGTATAGAATGAACACTGTCTTTGGGGTCAAATGAGCCTATTTTCAAAGCCCCATGCCAGATATGACCTGTCTTTACTCTCCTGAGCTAATTTTGTCCTCTTTAAAATTTGGAGAGCAGCATCTGTCTAGAAGAGTTCAGCTGTCTACATGGAGAGTGTGTGTGCTTTCCTAGCATTGTTCTGGCTCAGAGTAAGCTCCCAGCAAGTCACAGTTGTTGCAATCGTACATAGCCCATGCCTGAATTCAAGCAAAAACAACAGAATGATATCTAGCATGGATTACCTTTGGCCCAATTCTCCTGGGTGCTTGCTGAACTAAGTGTTACAAAAACAACCCCCTAACACTTTTTCATTAGTCCAGGGTTTAAAAAATGTGCTTATGGTCCACCTGCATCAGAAATACCTGAGAGCACCTTTTAAAACTTCAGAATCCCGTGCCCTATCATATATACTGATCCAGAATCTGTTGTTTGGAAAAGAGTCAGCATTTTATCAAGTACCCCAAATAATTATTTTTACCTTAAAGTTTAAGAGCTAGTTGATAGCAAGGTCAGATGGCCCATCAGTCAAAGAAGGTATGTCACCTGGTATTTCCTGGGCACAGAACAGGTGCTATGCCACGTGTTCCTTTGTTCTTCCCAAGAACCAGGAGTCAACTTCCCAGAATTACAGGGGGACAAAATGTTAGCATTTTTTTTAAAGATTTTAACATTTGGAACAACCTAAAAGGTTACATCATACCATCTCTCACCAGATACAAGAATCCCTTTTATAGAAATCCCTCAAGTAGATTATGATTTTTTTAGAGGATGGAGAGAAGTAGGATAAAAAAGTAGGAGCCTAGGAACAGGGAAATAGGAAGAGAGCAGTTTGGCCAGGGCCTGGCACAGCTGGCAGTATTTGTGAGATACCGGCCGCATGAAAAGCCTGGCACTGGCTTTGATGGGAAGACTCCAGGAAGTGGGAGATGAGATTTGCAGTGTCCCCACCATGCTCAGCATCTGGAAAAAAACTGAGAAATCTAGTCAATCATCCCTAGGTTTCCAAATGACCAGATATTGGATGCCAGATTTTTGAGGTCCTTTTGGAGGTCAGAGTGGGGAGAAAGGGAAAAAATGAAGATAAAAGAGAAAAAAATGAAACCCAGCAAGGTATAGGCCAATGTTGATTATTAAATTAATGAATGCATTTATGGAATCTTAATGGATAAAATTTCCTGAATATATAAAGAGTAATCAAACAAAAATATTTCCTCCTTCCCCTCCCAAGGGACAGCATGATGAGTGGAAGAATAAAGGCATTGGGACAAGATTTGACTTGGGACTCACTACTTAGGAGACTGGGAACCTGGAAAGTGCCTTAAATTCACTGACCATCAGGTTTCTCATACTGTCAGTGCTACCTTTCCTGCCGTGATGGGGAGTAAATTGAACAACCAGTGAAAAGTATCTAGTACCATGCCTGCACATATGAGTACTCAATAGTTGCTACAAGTCCCTTCCACAAAAGAAAACATGCCTTCTACCTAACCACCCAGAGGCAAGTGACACCATTAGTATTTAGTTGAAGTTGGGTTTGGAATTCCTAGGACAGAATAACCTTGACTCCTGCATATCAGAGCCCAGGTATATGTTCACAAGAGTTTATTGAACTAATAAAAGCTTACACATCCTGGAAGACACTGCTTTGTTCATTAGATCCTTGAAGTTTTTCCTTTAAGCTTATCTAGAGGCTTATCAGCTAATTTTGATTTATGCCACATGGAAACAGAAACAGTCAAATACCAGTCCCTCTAAAGGACAAATCTACATTAGGCAACTGTGTTGGCTATTTTGTTGCATTACTATCAATTTTTAAATTAGGAAAATAAGGTATGTAATTTAAAAAACACTTAAAAACATGACAGAATAAAGTTCTGGACCTAGGTAAGATGAAGTAGGCACACTCCACTTTCTCTCTTCTATTGAAGGCAAGACTTGGACAGAATGCATGGGACAGTTAGATGAGGGCTCGGAAAAGTAAATGGTACCAGTAAGATTGGAAAAAAACCTAAGAATTTTAATGACCACTGAAACAGAAGTGAGTTTATTATTTTCCCCACTCTGGTACTTCCTTGAATTCAGTGCAGCCGCAAATCTGGGAGTAGGTAGTGGGGTGCAGACAGAGAGAGGACCCAGAGATGCTCTCTAGGTCTGGGTTGAGTGGGAAAGAAGCTACTAACATTCAGAGAGAGTTTAGAAGTTCTTCATTTTTCTTTTTCCATTTTTATCCCTTTCTTCACTTTTTTCTTTTTGAACAATCCCCTAGCAGCAGCAGCATTAGTGGGAGGCTAAAATTCTAGAAAAAATTCTTTCTCTACCATCAGAAAAGTTGTATCCCTGAGAGGGTGAGTGAATTCTGTTGGATTTTTTCTCTCCCTGTCTCTCTACTATTTAGCCTGGACATAGGCACAGTTATGGGAAATAAGTAGCAAAGCACGGAAACTAAAGCACCAACTTTTTGGTCAGAGGACTGAAAAGGGGTGTCCCAGTGAGCTGAAAAGTACATAGGAGATAATGGAGAGGGAGATGCTTGGGAAAAGAATACTTTTAAAGTGGATTATGAACTCTGGGCTCAAGAGCTGGGAAAGTGTTAACTTCACCCTACATATTATATATAGACTTTGAGAACTGAACTTTGGACTATGCCAACACCTAAGTCTCTGATTGTCCACTGGGTGGTATACATGTGAGACAGTTCCAAATAGCACCACAAAAGTTTAAAGTTGAACTGCTATTAGAACTACAACCCTCTATGGCTAGTTGGAACTAGCCTGAAGTCAACTGGGCTGTTTGTTTGCTGAAATAATAATTTTAAAAAGTAATAAGAATTTTAAATCTTTTGAATAAACAATCAAAATGTCCAGCATACAATCTGAAATTGCTTGTCATACAGAAAACTAGAAAAATGTCAACCTGTGCAGAGAAAGATGTCAACAGAAGTCAATGTCTTGCTAATGTGATGAAAATTTCTGCAACCATAAGAGAGAACACTCATGAAGTGAATGAAAAGATAGAAATTATCAGCAAAGAAATAGAAAATGTGAAAACAACCCCCTCGGAAAAAACCCCCGAAGAAATGGAAATTTAGAGAAAAAAATTTCTTAACACAAAAACAAAAACAAAACCTTGCTGGGTGGGCTCATCAGCAGAATGGAGATGACTGAAGAGTCAAAAGATGAAGATAGATCAGTAAAAATGATGTAGTATGAAAAACAGTGAGGAAAGAATCGAACAAAGAGAATTGGCCTCAGGGACCTGTGGGTAACAAAGCACCTGAAGAAAAGAGAGAGTATGAGGCTAAAAAACAGACACAAAATTGATGGACAACTTTCCCAATCTGGTGAAAGACAGAAGCCTGCAGATTTAAGAAACTTAATAAGCCCCAAACCATATAAACCCAAATTAATCCACACTCAGATATATCACAGCAGATAATTAAATGGCTGAAAACTAAGGAAAGAAAAATCTTGAAAGCAGACAGAAGGAAGTGATGTGTTACTGAAAAAAATCACTCTAATTGTGAATGTTTCAGATTTCTCATCAGAAACCACGAAACCAAACGAAATTGGAAAAATGTTTTTCAAGTGCTGAAAGTAAAGAGCTATACATCTATAATTTCATATTCAGGGAAAATATTCCAAAGAAAAACATTCTCAGATGAAGGAAATTAATAAGCGTTTTCAACAGATCTGCTCTAGAACAATAGCTGAAGGGATGTTTTCAGACAGAGAGGAAATGTACAATTTGATACCAGAAGGAAAATGAGAATATCAAGAGTGAAGGAAGAGAGGAGAAATAATAAATATTGGGGTAAAATTAACAAACTAGTCACTAAAAATAAAAAAAAAGTAAAGTTGTCTGATGGGGGTTTCAACATATGTAGCTACACACAATAACTGCAGCATATCAGGTTGGACAATTAAGTTTGTGAAATCATCTTAGAAAAAGTGCTACAGGGGGCGGAGACAAGATGGCTGACTGAAGCCAGCTTTCCACAGAGGCTGCCATCCAGAAGGAGAGTTAAAGGACAGAAATTTAGCAAGTAACCGCACACGCACTCTCTTGAGCTGTACCAAGAGAGAAGGTTGAAGAACACACATCAACCCTGCTGAGGTGAGCTGCGACCCTAAGGATATAAACAAAAGGTACAAAAATCTATCACCAAGTGGATGGGAGTCCCCTCTCCCCTGAAAACAGCTCGGAGTGCTCCACAAACAAATGAGCAGAGTTCAAAGGTCCTCCCACTACACTCCACAGAAGAGACCCTCAAAAAACTGGACCTACCTCCCCTACTAGGGTGCCACAGCCTTCTCTTGCCAGGCATAAAATTGAATATATTCTCTACCTGCAACTCTGAGCTCCCAGCACTCCCCTCCACTCTCACTCTGAGGTCTGGAGGCCTGTACCCCAGGAGTCCAGATTCTTGGGTGATTTCTCGAGGGGTGTGGAAAGGGCCTAAACTGTAGCTGGTCAGTGCTGACTCTGGGGCATGGGAGTGAGGAGAGGATGGTTGGCTGAGAGGGAACCATACCGGGAGTGGCGGTGCCCTGAGGTGCAGAGCAGCAGATGTCTTTTAGCAACAATAGGGCTCACTCCTGGATATTCCAAAGCCACACCCCCTGTCTCCCTGGGCAACCAGAGGAGGCCGGACATCTACTCAGGTGGCAACCACAACGGAACAGATCTGGGATGGAAACGCAGGCCCTGTAAGTAAAGGGTTTGCCTGAGGTGGTACTGGCCTAGGTGGAGCGTGGGGACTAGAAACGCACATGCAGAGCTGGGAAGTTCCCAGGGCAGTGCTGACCCAGAGGACCGCTTTCCTGAGCCTAAGATGCACCCGGCCCTCAGGGGATCATCAGCCTATAGACAAAGGAAGACAGGAGGCTAGAACTGACAGGTAACCAAATACAAACCTGCAGGAGCAAAGACAGGGCCTGAGGCACAGGCTCTGGGAACTCAAAACAACTTCTCTTCTGCAGGGGAATTTAGCAGGGACAGAAACAAATTCCCACAAAGTTGTTTTGTTCTGTTCTGTCAGTAACATAAATCAGGGGCAGGGCTGGAACTGAGTGAACACCCCCCAGCCTCCATCAAGTGCCCGAGGTTGTCAGGCCTCACCTTCCCCTGCTAGATAGAGGCAGAGTGAAGCAGCCTGGCTGAGCAGAAATAGATTTCCTTGTGTGCAACCTCCTGGAGTATCTGTTCACTACAGGCAACTGGGTCAAAGCCTGCGGGACTATCCGTGACTGGGTGTGACAGAGGTGAAAAGTGGGGAAGGAGGCATCAACCTTCCCAGACTGATCTATTTGCTGGGTGGGTCCTCCTGACTCCACAGAGCACTAAAGCAAGCCATATCAGAGTAGTCACTAGACCACTGCTATACAGTTGCCAGAGACCTTTTAAACTCTACCACCTGAGATAGGTGATGACTGAGACAATTGATTTGGACCTTTTGAACTGATCCAATAGCCCGAGGACTATTCAGGTGGTGCCCTGGGTGTGTGGTTGTAGAAAGGTTTGATTTTTCTTTCCCAATTGTTGCCTGTCAGGGACGGGGTGACTTAATTGCTAGCATTTCTCCACAGCTGAGACTTCAACCCAGAATGACTGTTTCACTAGGGTCGGACAGAGACCAGCTGAAAACAAGACAGAACCACTTAGCCCCTCCACACCAAACAGGTCCCCAGTTTCTCAGGCCACAGCACTGTACAGGTTCTTGACAAAGCTCCAGGGGAAAAATCAAAAGGTATAAAACAATCATGGGGCAGAATCAGCGGAAAAACTCTGGTAACATGAATAACCAGAATAGATTAACCCCCCACACACACACCAAGGAAAGATATGGCAGATGTAACTGAAGATCCCATTCACAAACAGATGGCCGAGATGCCAGAAATTGAATTCAGAATTTGGATTGCAAACACGATTAATAAAATAGAGGAACATTTGGAATTAGAAATTTGAGCAGCAATTCAAAAGTCGGAATTAGAAATTCGAGGAGAAATTCAAAAGTTGTCTCAAGAATTTAACGAATTTAAAGACAAAACCACCAAAGATTTTGACGTACTGAAGCAAGAATTTGCAGCCCTCAAAGATCTGAAAAAATACAATCTAATCCCTCAGTAACAGAGTGGAGCAAGAAGAAGAAAGGATTTCTGACATTGGAGACAAAGCCTTTGAACGTTCCCAAAGTCTCAAAGAGGAAGAGAAATGGAGAGCAAAAATGGATCATTCTCTCAGAGAGCTCTGGGATAATTCGAAGAAGGTTAATATCCGCCTCATTGGAATCCCTGAAAGTGATGAAGTGGCCTCACAAGGCACAGAGGCCCTTCTCCATGAAATTATGAAAGAGAATTTTCCAGACATGCCAAGAGATTCTGAAATTCAGATAGCAGACAGCTTCAGAACCCCAGCACAACTCAATCCCAATAAGACATCCTCCAGGCATATCATAATTAACTTCACTAAAGTTAATATGAAGGAGAAAATTCTGAAAGCAGCCAGACATAATAAATCCATTACCTACAAAGGGAAGAATATTAGAATGATTGCAGATCTCTCTGCTGAAACTTTTCAAGCCAGAAGAGGGTCGTCATCAACTTTTAATCTCCTAAAGCAAAATAACTTTGAACCTTGGATCCTGTATTCAGCTAAACTGAGTTTCATTTATGATGTAGAAATTAAATACTTTAATGACATTCATATGTTGAAGAAATTTGCCATAACCAAACCAGCTCTTCAGGATATTCTCAGACCTATCCTTCAAAATGACCAGCCCAATCCTCCACCACAAAAGTAAACTCACTCAGAAACTTTGGATCAAACTCCAACTTCCACAGTGGCAAAAGGATTAAAAATGTCCACTGGACTTTCGAAAAACTCGATACCCAAAATTTTACAAGACTTATCAATATTCTGTATTAATGTGAATGGCTTAAACTGTCCTCTAAAGAGGCACAGGTTAGCTGACTGGATACAAAAACTCAGGCCAGATATTTGCTGCATACAAGAGTCACATCTTACCTTCAAAGATAAATATAGACTCGAGGTGAAAGGATGGTCATCTGGGTGGCACCTGTGGCTCAGTTGGTAAGGAGCTGGCCCCATATACCGAGGGTGGCGGGTTCAAACCCGGCCCCAGCCGAACTGCAACAAAAAAATAGCCGGGTGTTGTGGCGGATGTCTGTAGTCCCAGCTACTCGGGAGGCTGAGGCAAGAGAATCGCTTAAGCCCAGGAGTTGGAGGTTGCTGTGAGCTGTGTGATGCCATGGCACTCTACCGAGGGCCATAAAGTGAGACTCTGTCTCTACAAAAAAAAAAAAAAAAAAAGGATGGTCATCCATATTTCAGGCAAATGGTAATCAGAAAAAAGCAGGTGTTGCAATTTTATTTGCAGATACAATAGGCTTTAAACCAACAAAAGTAAGGAAGGATAAGAATGGTCACTTCATATTTGTTAAGGGTAATACTCAATATGATGAGATTTCAATTATAAATATCTATGCACCCAACCAGAATGTGCCTCAATTTATAAGAGAAACTCTAACAGACATGAGGGACTTGATTTCCTCCAGCTCTATAATAGTTGGAGATTTCAACACTCCTTTGGCACTGGAGGATTGATCCTCCAATAAGAAACTGAATTAAGAAATTTTAGATTTAAGCCTAACCACCCAACATTTGGATTTAACAGACATCTACAAAACATTTCATCCCGACAAAACTGAATACACATACTTCTCATCAGCCCACAGAACATACTCCAAAATCGATCACATCTTAGGTCACAAGTCTAACCCCAGTAAATTGAAAGGAATAGAAATTATTCCTTGCATCTTCACGAACCACAATGGAATAAAAGTTGAGCTCAGGAACAACAGTAATCTGCATACTCATACAAAAACATGGAAGTTAAATAACCTTGTACTGAATTATAGCTGGGTCATAGATGAGATTAAGAAGGAAATTGCCAAATTTTTGGAACAAAACGACAATAAAGACATGAATTATCAGAACCTCTGGATACCGCAAAGGCAGTCCTAAGAGGGAAATTTATAGCACTATAAGCCTTTCTCACGAGAATGGAAAGAGAGGAAGCTAACAACTTAATGGGACATCTCAAGCAAATGGAAAAGGAAGAACATTCCAATCCCAAACCCAGTAGAAGAAAAGAAGTAACCAAAATTAGAACAGAATTAAATGAAATTGAAAACCAAATACAACAGATCAATAAATCAAAAAGTTGGTTTTTTGAAAAGGTCAATAAAATAGATAAACCTTTGGCTAAGCTAACCAGGAAAAAAAAAGTAAAATCTCTAATCTCTTCAATCAGAAGTGACAAAGACAAAATAACAACAGACTCCTCAGAAATTCAAAAAATCCTTAATGAATACTACAAGAAACCTTATTCTCAGAAATATGAAAATCTGAAGGAAATTGACCAATACTTGGAACATGTCACCTTCCAAGACTTAGCCAGAATCAAGTGGAAATGTTGAACAGGCCCATATCAAGTTCTGAAATAGCATCAACCATACAAAACCTCCCTAAAAAGAAAAGCTGGGATCAGATGGGTTCACATCAGAATTCTACCAACCCTTTAAAGAGGAATTAGTACCTATATCAGTCAACCTGTTCCAAAATGTAGAAAAAGAAGGAAGACTACCCAATATGTTCTATGAAGCAAACATCACCCTGATCCCCAAACCAGGAAAAGACCCAACAAGAAAAGAAAATTATAGATCAATATCACTAATGAATATAGATGCAGAAATATTCAACAAGAACCTAACAAACAGAATCCAGCAACACATCAAACAAACTATACATCATGACCAACTCAGTTTTACCCAGGGTCTCAAGGCTGGTTCAATATACGTAAATCTATAAGTATAATTCAGCACATAAACAAATTAAAAACCGAAGACCATATGATTCTCTCAATTGATGCAGAAAAAGCTTTTGATAATATCAAGCATCCCTTCATGATCAGAACACTTAAGAAAATTGGTATAGAAGGGAGATTTCTTCAACTGATAGAGACCATCTACAGCATACCCACAGCCAATATCGTATTGAATGGAGTTAAATCAAAATCATTTCCACTCAGATCAGGAAGCAGACAAGGCTGCCCATTGTCTCCACTGCTCTTTAACATTGTAATGGAAGTTTTAGCCACCACAATTAGAGAAGAAAAGGTGACCAAGGTTATCCATATAGGGTCAGAAGAGATCAAACTTTCACTCTTTGCAGATGATATGATTGTATAACTGGAAAACACCAGGGATTCTACTATAAAACTCTTAGAAGTGATCAAGGAATACAGCCACTTCTCAGGTTACAAAATCAACATTCATAAATTGGTAGCCTTTATATATACCAACAATAGTCAAGAAGAAAAAACAGTTAAGGACTCTATTCCATTCACAGTAGTGCCAAAGAAGATGAAATATTTGGGAGTTTATCTAACAAAGGATGTGAAAGGTTTCTATAAAAAGAACTATGATACTCTAAGAAAAGAAATAGCTGAGAATGTTAACAGATGGAAAAACATACCATGCTCATGGCTGGGAAGAATCAACATTGTTAAAATGTCCGTACTACCTAAAGCAATATACATTTTAATGCAATCCCTATTAAAGCTTCACTGTCATATTTTAAAGATTTTGAAAAAATAATACTTTGTTTTATATGGAATCAGAAAAAACCTCGAATAGCCAAGACATTACTCAGAAATAAAAACAAAGCAGGAGGAATCACGCTACCAGAACTCAGACGGTACTATAAATCGATTGTGATCAAATCAGCCTGGTACTGGCACAAAAACAGAGAATTAGATATCTGGAACAGAATAGAAAACCAAGAGATGAATCTAGCTACTTAATGTTATTTGATCTTTGACAAGCCAATAAAAAATATTCAGTGGGGAAAAGATTCCCTATTTAACAAATGGTGCTGGGTGAACTGGCTGGCAACCTGTAGAAGACTGAAACTGGACCCACACCTTTCACCATTAACTAAGATAGACTCTCACTTGATTAAAGATTTAAACTTAAGACATGAAACTATAAAAATACTAGAAGAGAGTGCAGGGGAAACCCTTGAAGAAATCGGTCTGGGCGAGTATTTTATGAGGAGGACCCCCTGGGCAGTTGAAGCAGCTTCAAAAATACACTACTGGGACCTGATCAAACTATAAAGCTTCTGCACAGTCAAGAACACAGTAAGTAAAGTAAGTAAACAGCCATCAAAATGGGAGAAGATATTTGCAGGTTATGTTTCTGACAAAGGTTTAATAACCAGAATTCACAGAGAACTCAAACGTATAAGCAAGAAAAGAACAAGTTATCCTATTGCTGGGCAAGGGACTTGAAGAGAAACTTCTCAGAAGAAGACAGGCGCATGGCCTACAGACATATGAAAAAATGTTCATCATCTTTAATCATCAGAGAAATGCAAATGAAAACTAGTTTGAGATATCATCTAACTCCAGCAAGATTAGCCCATATCACAAAATCCCAAGACCAGAGATGTTGATGTGGATGTGGAGAAAAGGGAATACTTCTACACTGCTAGTGGGAATGCAAATTAATACATTCCTTTTGGAAAGATGTTTGGAGAACACTTAGAGATCTCAAAATAGATCTGCCATTTAATCCTATATTCCTCTACTAGGCATATACCCAGAAGACCAAAAGTCACATCATAACAAAGATATTTGTACCATAATGTTTATTGCAGCCCAATTCATAATTGCTAAGTCATGGAAAAAGCCCAAGTGCCCATCGATCCACGAATGGATTAATAAATTGTGGTATATGTATACCCTGCAATATTATGCAGTCTTAAAGAAAGATGGAGACTTTACCTCTTTCATGTTTACATAGATGGAACTGGAACATATTCTTCTTAGTAAAGTATCTCTAGAATGGAAGAAAAAGTATCCAATGTATTCAGCCCTACTATTAAACTAATTTATGGCTTTCACATGAAAGCTATAACCCAGTTATAACCTAAGAATAGGAAGGAGGATAGGGAGGGGAGGGAGGGAGGGTATGGGCAGATGGAGGGTGATTGGTGGGATTACACCTGTGGTGCATCTTACAAGGTTATATGTGAAACTTAGTAAATGTAGAATGTAAATGTCTTAACACAATAACTAAGAAAATGAAAGGAAGGCTATGTTAACCATTGTGATGAAAATGTGTCAAACGGTCTATAGAACCAGTGTATGGTGCCCCATGATGGCATTAATGTACACAGCTATGATTTAATAAAAATAAATAAATAAATAAAAGCCAAGTAGGAAAAAAAAAAGAAAGATAGAAAAAGTGCTACATACCCCATTGCTGAATGTTATTACATTTACCTTTGAAGTACTCCCCTTGGGAACTGTGCACCAATGCCAAGGTGTAGTCATCCCTTTAAAGCAATTTTGGAACTCTTTTTCTGGAATGGACATCAGAACCATTGTGTGAGGTCTGACGATTAAGTTTGTGAACTCATTCTGTAGTCAAATGGTATATAAAAGTAAAGGGATAGGAAATGACTTATCAGGCAAATACTAATCAAATGAAAGCTGGACGGCCTATATTAATATGTGAGAAGGTAGAATTCATATCCATAAAATTGTTCATGAGTAAGGAGGGATATTACATATTACATAATGATAAAAGAGTCAATTCACAAAGAAAACATACCAATTCTAACTATTTTGCCTCTAAAAACAAAGCTCCAAAATACACAAAAGAAAAACTAACATAACTGAAAGAAACAAGAGACAAATCCACAATTAGAGTTGGGGACTTCAAAATTCTGCTTTCGATAATAGATAGGCAGAAAATCAGAAGAAATGAATACCACCATCAATTAACTGGACATGATAGCTATTTAAAGAACAACTTCACTTGATACTGTGGAAGGCACATTCTTTGCATGCACATGTGGAACATTCACCAAGGTAGACCATATCCTGGGTCATAAAACAAACTTTAACAGATTTACAAGAATTGAAATAATATGAAGTATGTTCTCTGACCATAATGGAATTAAGCTAGATATTAGAAAAATTTCCAAATTGTAGAAACAAAAGAGAAAACCTTTGTGACTTTGGGCTAGGGGAAGATTTCTGTAATGTAATACTGAACTATGGTCCACATCTTAGTCCATTTGTGTTGCTTAAGGGAATACCTAGGGCTGGAAGTTTTAAAGAGAAGAGGTTTACCTGGGTCTCAGTTCTGCAGGCTGTAAAAGAAGCATGGCACCTGCATCTGAGTCTGGTGGGGGCTTCCGCCTGCTTCCACTCATGTTGGAATGGGAAGGGGAGCTGCTGTGTGCAAATCACAGGGTGAGAGAGGAAGCAAGAGAGGGAGGAAGGAGGTGCCAGACTCTTTTTAAATAACAAGCAGGACCTGAGGGAGAACTCACTTGTTACCACAAAGACAGCACCAAGTCATTGATGAAGGATCCACTCTCATAACCCAAACACCTCCAACATTGGGGATTAAATTTCAACATAAAGTTTGGAGGGTCAAATATCAAAACTATGGTAGTTCGTAATAGAACAAGCTGATAAAATAGACTTCATCAAAATTTCAAACCTCTACTTTCCAAAGATACTACTGAAAAGTCAAACCTCAGATTGGGAGAAAGTATTCACAGATCACTTATCTGAGAAAACACTTGTGTATACAATATATAAAAATTCTCAAAACTCAATAATAATAAAATTAAAAATGTACAGTTTGAACAGACACTTCAAAGAAGATACAGACAGAAAATAAGCACATAAAAAGAAGCTCAATATCATCAGCCATTAGGGGAATGCAAATTTAAGGCACAATAGATATCTCTACTCTCCTTTTAGAACAGCTAACATTAGTAAGGCTGAGAATAGTCAGAGGCTCTGCATGGCCTTGGGAGAGGAGTGTGCAAACAGCGTGCAGCGGGAGATGGTGTGGGTGTGAGCAGATCATGGCAGATCCAAAGTTCTAGTTCTTACAACCTCTGAATTGTTCCATAGTTTGCTAGATAATTTTCCCTGGGGCCACCCAAACCTCATTTTAAGATGCCCACTTTACCCTTGAGAAGAAGAAGATACAAGATGAAGAGTCTGCTGTAGGACGTTGCCCAAATAACAAGAGGGAAATTGGAGGTTCTCAACAAGAGGAAGCTTGATTTGGAAGGACATGGGGCTTTGAGTTTTATTCTCCAAGGACACAAACTTTGGCTACACAGCATCACTTTTTCTAGGGGCTTACCCTTCTTTTCCTTTTCAGCCTAGCCCCATCTATCGATGATCTGCTTCCTCAAGGAATATAGTCCTGGACTCACTCACTTCTATCTCACTCCCAATTCTGGAGGCTTATGTATAGATCCCAAATCCTGGTGGTAGTTAGAATTGGGGAACTATTTTCCTCCTCTGCTTTGGTTTATCTTCATGTTGCATCCAGTATCTCTTAGTACACTTTCAAGAACTTTGAATACTCAATAATTACTGTCTAAGATGGCGAATCAGGAGTCATGGGAAAAGCCACATGAAGGGTTCAAAGCCTGATGATGTGAAGGAAAGAGTCAGGAAGTGTCTACACAGCACCTCTATTCATTCAACCAATGTTTATGGAGGACCTACCATATTCCTGGCATTGTTGAGCAATAAACTATAAAGTAGGTTCCATTCTGGTTGGAGAAGAGAGACAAGCAAATAAACAAGCAGATAATACATGCAACGATAAAAAAAATTATGAGGACAACTAGACCAGGCTCTGGGAGACAGAGACAGATGCAAGAGGGTGAGGGGTGTCCGGAAATGTGTCTCTGATAAGATGACATTTGAACAGAGACCTGAAGAAGTGAGAGAGTGGGCTGGACAGAAACTGAGGATCTGAGAGTTACAGGAAAATGAAAAAGGATGTGGGAAGACAAGAAGGCAGGAGGGTCTTGCTTGGAACGTTTGTGTCACCACAAGGAGCTGAGTGGATGGAAGCAGAAAAGGTCCAAGCAGGAGACAGACCTTACCTTAGCAAGTTCAAATACAGAGATGCTAATGAAGGTGCCACCTGAGAAAGTGAGGGCAGGAGGGTAACGGAACAGAAAAGCATTGTTGAGACCTCAGAGGAGCAGAAGCAGGAAGTTGTCACTATGGGGCCGAGGCAAAGAATGGGGGCACTGCCCTCAAGTGCTGGGTCAGGAAGGAGGACTTCTTGGTAGGACAGGGTGGAAGCCCTGCCAGGACCATGCTGTGCAGGCAGGCAGGGAGGCAGTCTGGGAGAATATCCTGATCCTTCTCTCCCCTGCCCTCTGTTCTTGGCCAGTGCCTCCCACCTTGCTGAACCCACCCACACACCAGCTAGAAATGCCATCTTCACAGACCAGCCTCCTAGAGCACAGGGCAGGGCAGAAGGACAGGGAATGGATCTGGGGTGTGAGGTGGGAGTGATCAGACTGTCTAGCACCGAAAGCAAAAAGAATAGTTACTTGGTATAAAGAGAAAGAACAAGTAACTTTCAGTTCAGAGGCATTGATTTAAACTGTCGACTTGATTATCCAGCTGAAAGTCAATCTTCCTTGGTGGAACAATCTGTCAGGGGCCTGTTCAGGGAGGGTGAGTGGGCTGGTCTGTGACGGTAAAATGACTATTCACATGATCAACAGAAACAGGTTCCTGTCCCATCTATGCTTCCCATTTGGTGACATACACTGGGTTGTAGCATTAGGTCTGTCTATCTCCCCCTAGTTCCCATTTTCCCACGTAGAAAATTAGGCTTGGTTTTTCTTTAGCCTGGGTTGATTTCTTATACAAGGCCCTTTAAGAGGATAAAGTTCATTTCAGTTTAAGGATAGCTTGGGATTTATTCTTAAATTTAGACAAGCTTGATCAAGAGAATAGGAGGTCTTAACAAGGTCAGATTTTAGAAATAATAGGCAGTTTTACTCCAAGGCAGAATCATGAAGAAATACCTTGCAGATGTCCCTACCCACCCTGAGGGTTGGTGACTCCATGAATCATACAACTCCCAACTAAGATTTTGCTTGACATTCCCTTCAAATACAGTGTCTTCTCAAAAGGTGGTGCTGTGGATTAAGGAGAGGCTTCCTTGGCAGCTGGCTCATAGGCTCTCTGGAGAGACACTTTGGCTGGTGTCCAGGGATCTTCTGACTCCAGACCGCTGCCTGGGAGTGCAGCATGACCTCCAAACTCAAGTCCCATGCAGGCCATCTCCATCTTGGTCTGGGATCCAGGGGGCTGGGTGGCCATGGAGAAAAGGGATCACAGTGGCCCACAAGGTTTGCACAACTTGGCTGTAGGGGAGGCAGTAGCAACAGGAAAGGAGAGAGAGAAGAGAAAGAAAAGAGATGGAATGGAGCCCTCTCCAAGACTTTTACCTCAGGATAGAGAGCAAACAGGCGGCCTTCTTTTAAGGGAAGTGGATCACGGCACTCGCAGAGAGCCAATTGGGAATTTTGGGTCCTGTGTAGGCAGTTTGGCTGTCAACACAGTATTGCTCATGGAGACAACTATGTCTCTTTTTTAAAAAATTTAGACATTGAAAAAATAAAATTGGCTTAACCTTTTTTGGTGTTAGATACATTTGGAAAACCTTTCTTTGTAACAATCCAGTGGGAATGGTTGGTTGAGGATATTCTTGGACAGAGATTATCTTCCAGGTTTGGTGAGCGGAGCTAATGTGTGCTGAGAGTGAGTAGAAAGATTTTATTCTTGCAATTTACTGCAGAGAGGAGGATGTATATGGAGATGAGCTACTGATGCCTGCTCTGTAAGAAATCCCACATTCAGCTGTGGGTTCCTTCAGTGATGGTAGAGGGATCTCAAAATGAATTTTAGAATTGTCAAATGAACATGAATTCTCAGTTTATTCTTTAACAAGAAATTCCTCTTTCACTTTATTCAGTATAGGCTTTGCAATCTTCAGTGGAACCCACTAAATTTCAGATGCTTCATCTATAAAATGGAGCAAGTATTATTTTTACCCCAGGTGGTTGTTAGGAATAAAGGAGAAAATGGCAACAGAGGGTCTTTAATAAATGTTTATAAAGCAAGATATGTGGGAATTGGGTCTCATGCCAGGATCTCTCTAGGGAGATCAACGTGGGAAAATACAAAAGAGGAAATAAGCAAGCTTCTTGGAACAAGCTCACACTCACTTGTAATTTTTTTTTTCTTTTAAAACAGTGAATTAGAGGTCAAGGCTAAAGTGGCAGGAGATAAAAATTACCAGAAAGACTGATGAAAGAAGATGTGTTAGAAAAAATCAGGCACCAAATTTTCTTAGGTGAAAGAGGGAGGGCACCAAGCAAGCTAGATATGAGTTTTAACCCTCCCAAAACATTGTGACCCAGAAGGTTTTCATTTCATGTGGATTATTTTGCTTTATGAGTTTGTCTTATGACTATTTCTTTCATGGCCAATGTGGAGAAGTTGCTCACATTGCCCAAATGTAATATAATAAAATATGATAATAAGGAGCCTGTCCTAATATGCACATTAAATTCTATGTGAGGAAGCTGCCAATAAGAAGCAAGAGAGGCACCTGATAAGATTTGCAAGTAGAACTCTCTCTTTTTCATTTTTTAAAAAGTTGTATAATTTAAACATTTTTTTAATGTTCCCACAATCACCAATTCACAGCCATTCTTGTTTCCTCTGTGTCTCTTCTCCCTCTCCACAGTATTTGGGTTAATCTCAGACATTGATTCATGTTTCAGCCATAAATATTTCATATGCATCTAAAAAAGATAAAGACTCTTACAAAACCCTCAATAGTATTATTACACACAAAATTGAGTTCTTAATGTCATCCAATATCTAGTCAGTGTTCAAATCTTCGATTGTCTCAAGAATACATTTTCCTTCTTAATGAGGACCCCGATTAAGTTCCGAATATTGCGATTGATTGTGGATAGAACAATTTCCCCTTTAACTTTTTTTTTTTTTTTGCTTTTTTGTGTTTTTGTGCTTTTTTTTTTCTTTCAGACAGAGTCGCACTCTGTCATCCTAGGTAGAGTGATATGGCATCGTAGCTCACAGCAACCTCAAACTCTTGGGCTCAAGAGATACTGTTGCCTCAGCCTCCCAAATAGCTGGGACTACAGGTGCCTGCCACAACAACTGGCTAATTTTTCTACTTTTAGTAGAGGTGGGGTCTTGCTCTTGCTCAGGCTGGTCTGGGACTCCGGAGCTCGAGCACTCCACTTGCCTCAGCCTCTCAGAGTACTAGGATTATAGGAGTGACTCACTGCACCCAGCTCCCCCTAACTTTTTAATTTGAAATAATTATACACTCACAAAAACTTGCAAAAATAGTACAGAGAGGGCCTATGTTCCCATCACCTAGCTGCTTCTGGTGGTGACATCATATGTAACTAGAGTACGTGATCAAAACTAAGAAATTGATATGGACACAATATAATGCATTAGACTACAGATCTTACTTAAGTTTGTTGAGAGTGTTATATAAATGGAATTATTACATATAAATATGTAATCTTTCAATTTCTCTGTATTTTTAATTGATTTTAAAGAAATTTTCCATGGGAACAGAGAATATGGAAATAAACATCTTAGAAAAAATGCCAACCTGCTAACTTTAAGCAAATGGATGTTTATTCATTCAACACATTTACTGGGGATCTATGGTGGGCTTGTCACTCAATTGTGGATAAAAACTAATTGTTTTCATGCAGCAGTGGCTGTGTCATGCTGTTGTTTGATATGGTTGTCTGAGCAGTGCTACTAATTATAAACATTAGTTTTTTCAGGAAGGGAATGTTGGGTTTGGCCTGAGCCTTAGTCTTTGCTCCCTTCTCCTCTCATTTCTGGGATCCCTGACTCCACGCCCAGGATCAGCCTGTCTGAGTTCGTTCTGGCCCCTTCAGCAAACTACCATAAACCAGGTGGCTTATAAATAACAAAACTTTATTTCTTACAGTTCTGGGAATGGGAAGTGCATGGCACCAGCAGATTCAATGTCTGGCGAGAACTTGCTTTTTTGGTTTCTAGATGGTACCTTCTCACTGCATCCTCAAATGAGAGAAGGGACTAGCTAGCTCAGTGAGACATCTACAAGGGCACTGACTCCATCGTGAGGGCTCTGCCTCTGTGACCTCATCATCTCCCAGGGCTCCAAATCCTGATACTGTCACCTGTGGGCTTAGATTTTCAGCATGTATTTAGCCCATTGCAAGCCTATCCTAGTTTTTAGAACTAATCCTCACCTGAAACAGAGGAGATTTCCATCTGGTCTGGAACCCTACGGTTCAGAAGACTGTCCCTGGGTCTATCCTCCTCACTCGAACTTTGTTCTCTGGTTCTGCTGAGTGTCTTAGTGGAAGCCAGCACACCCTGTGCTCCATTTCTGACAAAGAGGTTCTTAGTATCTGGTCACACTTTTGCTCAAGTGTCCAAGTACCTTTGGGGCTGTGCTTTTCTTTACCAGTCTAGCAAACAGGTTCTATCCCTGAGGGATGCAGAGACCACACTGGTCACCACCAGCCTGCCTCTCCTAGTAGTGCCTTCTCCTGAATTCCTGGTCCGTGTTACCCAGGCTGCCCACACCTCCCTGAACCACTGCCTCTCTCCTGGTGCTATTCCTCTGCATACCACGCTCTTCCTGCTAGATTACACTGAATTCACACACAGTCCTGGTTGGCCCTCTCTTTCTCCATCCTTAGTTTCCAGTTTTTGGTTCTCTAGTCTGTCTTGCAACATTGGGCATAGTCTGTTGTAGGACTGGGGCCTAGCCTGCTATGTCCAAAGATACATGATGATTTTGTTCTTTGTAAGTGTCTGTCTATGAGCTTAACTGACGATTCCTTCCTGACTAGAGGAAGTATCATGCAGAAATGACACAAGAAGATGACTTGACTTGAGTTGAAAACTATTTGTAATGGGAAAAGAGAGGTAAAGAGACCCAATTTCTGGCCTTAACTCTAGCTGGTCACCTTGAAAGGACACACTGTCTCTGGAGTTTCAATGAATTTATCAGTAGAATAAAGAACTGGTCTCAAGATAATCCTAATTTCTCCCTTGGCTTTGGTACCCTAGGGTGTTGATGACCTCAACTTTCACCTCTCAGATCAGATATCCGTAGGCCAGGCAACCATTGGGTTTTAGTGGACTACTGAGGCCTTACATCTCCTCACAGCAGCCGGAATTGTCAAAACAACAAATTTGAACATGTCACCCTCACTTGAAATCTTTCCCAAGCTCAGATACTACCCTTGCCATTGACCTGAGGGTGAAATCTAAATTTCTAACTTGACCTGCCATGTTCTGCAGGGCCTGGGTCCCACCTATCTTCCTTGCCTCATATGAGACCCCTCCAAACTTCACAATTTACATTTGAGTCATTCTGAAGTTCTTTTAGGTCCCAGTGGATCCTGCTGGTCCATTGTAGTTCACTGCCTTAACTTCCTGTCTTCCTTTAAGGCCAGTTCACTGTTGTATTGCACAACTGGTATTTATCTACTTTAAAAATTGTCAGTAGATTTGCGGGGTACAAGTGTTTTTTTTTTGTTATACAGATGGGTTGTTTAATGCTGAAGTCGAGGCTTTCAGTTTACCTGTCACTGGAATAGTGTATGTTGCACCCAACAGAAAGATTTTTATCCCTCCTGTCTCGCCCTACTTCCCCCTTCTTAATTTTCTTGCTCACTATATGACTATATATACCCCCTGCTTGGTTCCCACTTATAAGTGAGAATTTATGGCATTTGTTTTTCCATTCCTGAAATACTTTACTGAGGATAATGATCTCAGATTCCATACAGTTTCTGCAAAAGACATTATTTAATTGGTATTTATTTAAGGAATGAATAAGTTACATTAATCAAGGTTATTCATTCACTTTTTATTAATTCATTCATCCTCCAGCAAATGAATGGTGGTTTTATTTGAAAGACACATAAACCTAACTCTACTAACTTAAATTTTTAAAAAGCAGGGGCATATTTGGAAGTGTAACAAAGTCCATAGACAGGAGGGCGTTTAGCCACATCTATGGCTGAAACCAGGTTGTTGTCTCTCCCTTTATTCATTTATGCACCTCTTGACACCACCTGTCTCCTTGCCTTGGCCTTTATTCTCCTCTAACAGATAGGTTTCTGCTCCTTCAATTCTTCCAAGATGTACATCTCTTCTGTTCTATTCCTCCAAATGTCAAGAACTTCTCCAGCTTCAAATGACAAAACCCTAGGAGTGCATTCCATCTGGGAGGCTTGAGTCCCTCACCCACAGCTAGACCCACCACTTTGACCAGAGAGATGCTGTCCTATGATGATAGTGCCCGAGCCAGGGCCTCCCCTGTGGCCAGGAAGAGGGTGGGCTAATGCAGAGGCAGTACCACGTAGTGTTAGGAGCACAAACTTAGAAACTAGATTGCTTGGGTTCAAATTCCAGCTATGCCCCTTACTGAGTGCTGAGTGACTTTAGCAAGTTATTTATGTTTCCATGCCTCAGTTTCCTCATTTGTAAAATGAGAATAATATTAGTGCCTGGCAGGATTATTATAAGGATTAAATGAGTTTATATATGTAAAGCATATAGAGCAAGTCTAGGTACATAGTAAGCACCATGTAAGTATTTGTGGGATGAAAATAAACAACCAAATAATAAATTGAGTTGCATTCCAAAGAAATAACCACTTTATTAACATTTTTAGACAAAGTTGCCCCTCTCAGCTCCAGGCTAGTGTGGGTGGAAACAGGGGAGTTTTCAGGAGATTATGGGTTTGCTAGCTAGAACTGAAATCAAAGGACAATCTTCTCAATTTTGATTCAAACTAAAAGGGATGTTTTACCTACAAAATACAGTATTTTTTCAATAACATTTATGTAAAGTAGAAAAGTGTGTTGAATTTTTTAAATAACAGGCCTAGTTTTCTGTATTCTATCCTAAATACCTCTACATTATCAAGCTAGTACAGAAATCATGTTATTTTGTTACAAGTAGCTGACTGAATGTTGCAAGCATTACGATGAAAATATTTTGTATCAAGTCCTTTTTTATAGCACGTCTTGATTTGGATTTTGGTGGGAGAAGATGGCCATTGAACATATTGTCTAATGATATATTTGGCCAAAATGTATCATTAATACATTGGCCAAAATTGTTCTTGAACAATGTTATTCCATAGTTAGATCATATTTTCTCTGCCAATTTACTCTCATTGTCCACATGGTTAGGGGAATCATTTGTGCCCATTGGATGGAATCTACTTATTTCATTTTCCAGAGACATCTGCTCTGTCTGCCCTGTATCTCCACCATCTGCTAATGGTAATAGGTAATTTTTGTCAAGTGCACAGTATATGCTGGTTACCTTGCTAAACACTTCAGGTGTATTATCTCATCTAATACCCTCACGACTTTCTAAGGTGTGTTCAGTTGTTTCTTCCATCTTACAAGTGAGGAGCCTGATGCTTAGATAGGTTGTTACCTCACCCCTATTGTGCACCTAGTAGGTGGTAGAGCCAGATTCAGCCTCAGGAAGTGTAGGTGGAGAGCTCAAGCTTAGCTGTTGTCTTAGACAGCCTGACATAATACTGGGTAATATGCAGAGGTTCAATATATGTTAAATAAATAAATTGGATGATAGTTGGGTGGTGTCTATGGCTCAAGCAGTAGGGTGCCAGCCCCATGTACTGGAGGTGGTGGGTTCAAACCTGGCCCTGGCCAAAAACTGAAAAAAAAATTTAAATTGGATGGTAGTTGACTCCAAGTGGTTCATCTAGGAGTTCAGATTTTTAAGTGGGGTCTCCAGGGCCCAGGACCCTCTTCTGCTAAAGTAACTGGTGCAGAATCCCAGACTTAAAAAGATGACCCCAAGCACCTATATCTGGCCATGTCAAATGTAAGAAGTAGGGGCACTCCAGATGCCCTCACTACCCCATGGGGCTGCAGGAACTCACCTGTGTGGATCCAGAATCTGGGATGGGGGATTATTGATCCCACCACATGCCCACTGTACACCACCTTATTCACTCCACCACAGACCCAGGGATAGCGACCATGAAGGGTGTCTTTGCCTGTGAAGGTTGGAGCATAGTTGAGGCACTGGGAACAGAGAGGAAGCAAACTTGGCTGTGGTCCTTTGTCGGCAGATGGTTACTCTCCTGAACTAACAGAGCACCCGATTTATTTATTTATTTATTTATTTATTTATTTATGACAGAGTCTCACTTTGTCACTCTGGATAGAGTGCTGTGGTGTCATAGCTCACAGCGACCTCAAGCTCTTGGGCTCAAGTCATCCTCTTGCCTCAGCCTCCTGAGTAGCTGGGACTACAGGTGCCTGCCATGATGCCTGGCTATTTTTAGAGATGGCTCTTGTTCAGGCTGATCTTGAACTCTTGAGCTCAAGCCATCCATCCACCTCAGCCTCTCAGAGTGCAGATATTACAGGCATGAGCCACCGTGGCTGGCCTGAGCACCTGCTTCAGGAGCTCTCTCCTCTTCATTCATCTTCCTGTGCCTTGTATGTTGCTATTTGGGGATATCTTATTTTTTCTACTGGATTGTGCTTTTGAGACCAGGAATAGTATCTGGCTCATATTAGATGCCTAAAGAAACAACTAATTAATTATCTAAGTGGATAATAACATATACTGGGAAAAAGAAGCCCTATTTAATACATGGTACTTGGGAACATTGGATAGTCACATGCAGAAGAATGAAACAAGACCCCTGTCTCTCCCCACCCACAAAATTAATTCAAGATGGAGAAAAGAATTAAATGCAAGGCATGAACCATAAAAATTCTAGAGGAAAAATACACGTGTAAGGAAAACTCTTCTAGATATTGGCCTAGGCAAAGAATTTATGACTAAGTCCCCAAAGGCAATTATAGCAATGACAAAAATAAATAAAAGCACTTGATTAAATTTAAAAGCTTCTGCATAGCCAAAGAAACTAACCAATAGAGCAAACAGACAACTTATGGAATGAGAGAAAATATTCATAAACTATATATCTGATAAAGGGCTAACATGCCTTGTATCCAGAATCTATAAAGAACTCAAATAAATCAGCAAGGAAAATAAAAAACATTAAAAAGTGGGTGAAAGATATGAACAGAAGTTTTTCAAAAAAAGATAGACAAATGAAACAAATGGCCAATGAACACATGAAAAAATGCTCAACATTACTAATCAACAGGGGAATCCAACTTAAAATCACAGTGAGATATTACCTTACTTTTGTTTCAATGGCTTTTATTAAAAAGTCCAAAAACAATAGATGCTGGCATGGATGCAGAGAGAAAGGAATGGTTATACGCTGCTGTTGGGACTGCAAATTAGTACACCCTCTATGGAAAACAGTATGGACATTCCTCCAATAATGAAAGGTAGACCTACCATTTGATCTAGAAACCCCACTACTAAGTACATACCTAAAGGGGAAAACAATTAATTTTATAAAAAAGATACCTGCATTCAAATGTTTATTGCAGCACAATTCATAATTGCAAGGATGTGGACTCGGTGCCTGTAGTTCAGTGGTTAGGGCACTGGCGACACATACACTGGGGCTGGCAGTCCCAGCCCCAGCCTGCTAAACAACCACGACAACTACAATAAAAAAATAGCCAGGCATTATGGCATGTGCCTGTAGTCCCAGCTACTTGGGAGGCTGAGGCAAGAGAATCGCTTGAACCCAAGAGTTTGAGGTTGCTGTGAGCTGTGATGCCAGCGTACTCTACAGAGGGTGACATGATAAGAGTCTGCCTCAAAAAAAAGAAAAAAAAAAAGAAAAAATTGCAACGATGTGGAATCAATCCAAATGCCCATCAATTTATGACTGGATTAATAAAATGTGGCATATGTATACCATGAAATACTACTCAGCCATTAAAAAACCAATAAATTAGTGCCCTTTTCAGCAATTTGGATGAATTGAAGGCCATTAGCCTAAGTGAGGTATCTCAAGAATGGAAAAACACATACCACATGTACTCTCTAATGAGTTGGAAGTAACCGAGTGGCACATGTGCACTGAGGAAAGTATAAGTCATTAGAAATCAAGCAGGGGGAGGAAGAAGAAGAGAGTGGCAGAAACCTACCCAATAGGCAGAGTGGTGATGGTGTTAGAAACCAAGATCTGGGCACTGGGTGTGCTTTCTGCTCTTGGAGTGCCAGTGTTTCTAGAACTTCTCAGTGTCTAGAGCAAGGAAATATACCTGTGTATACCAGCCCACGTACACAGGCACACCTATTGTTGTTTTCATATGTAGCCATGTACACAGACACACCTATGGCTGTTTTCATATGTAGCATCAGTGTCTATATCAAGCTAAATGTGAGTTCCTGCTGATATCTCTGACTCCAATCCAGTACCACATAGGTTCTTCTAGCCGTACCTGCTTCCTGATCTGTAATGGCGAGAAACCTGGCTCCACAACTCACCACTAATTTATTTGTTAACTTCCCAGTGTACATGGTTTCAGCATTCTTACTCTGTACTGCCATGAGAAACAGGAGCGTACAGTACAGAGTGCAGTATCGTTCTTATGGGCACTTCTGTTATATATGTTTTAACATTTAACATGAAGATTTTCACTCCCAAGAATTGTTTGTTTCAATGCTAGAAATCTAATGGCACTTTCTTAACAGTATTGCTTCCATGTGAATATACTTAATCCTAGTGAATTGTACACTTAAAATAGCTAAAAGGGTAAATAATGCTAGTGAATTGTACACTTAAAATAGCTAAAAGGGCAAATTTCATATGATGTATATTTTACCACAACAAAAAATATTGTAGCATCTTCCTTCAGATATCGCAATACATTCATTTCTAAACCTGGCTGATTATCAAAATCAGTTTTTGTTATGTAAACCAAGAATCTGTATTTTTAACAAATTTGCCAGATGACTGGTAGCCAGTTAAGGACTTCTGCTTTTGCAAAAAGAAAATATGCACTTGTAACTAGGAGATCCTGGGGTCTGGGATCTCCAGCTGCATTCCAGCATCATGGCAGGTGCAGGGGTCCTCTGGGATCTGCCAGCACTGCTGGTTGTCCCATCAGGATGATGAGGAGAGGTATGGCCTGAGGACCTCACCCAAGCTTTGCTTCTCATCACCAGCTTAATCCTGTTACAGGTCTGGCTGAGAAGCTCCAGTTTTGAGCTGCCTGGGCATCTCCTGTGAAGGCTGTGCTGAGTTGCAAAAAACTCAGAGCTCTGCCTCCTCCACCTTCGGCATGATCTAAGCATGTCAGAGTTGCCACATGAAAGAAAGCTGCTTGTTTCTCAGAGCATGTTGCCAACTGAATAACCAAAGATCATCCTCCCAGCCCATAATAAAATCTCCATTAAAACCTTTTATTACATTTCCTGATCTGTAGAGCAGGCTTGCTTTGGACCAAGGACTGCAGAAGGAGGTCCTGATGTGGGTCCCCAGCATCTTGCCTGTGGCTGTCTTCTCTGACACCTTGGAAGACAGTAGCCTGCTGGTGGTGAGTAGGGCTTTAATTCCAGAGCTCAACCTGGTCTGTGTAATTAGACGCTCTGGCTAGACTGTACCTCATGGCTGAATCACCAGAAGACAATGCAGTTACTAGGCCCTGCGAAGCCTTGAAACTGTCAAGCTCTCCCCTAGTGGTGAGAGTTTATGTCTACAAAGAAAACCATATGGAGACTCACAACTATCTGGGTGATTTCAGGTCCTCTTCAAATCACTTTCACCTACACAATCCAAACATGAAGTGAATTCACCTGGGTGGTTGGTGAATTCCCTCTACTTTGTGCTTTTGAGTGAAGGAGACTGTAATCCAAACAGCTGACACTTCACAGATGTGAGAGCACATGAAGGGAACCATAGATGACTCTGTGTGTTCTTACCTTTCAAAGGTCAAGACCTCCACCAGAGGACACTGGGACAGAACTTGGGCTCAGGAGATAGGTTGGCCCACTCCTGCAGCTCGAGGATCTTGGGAAAGTCATGCATCCTTCTGACTTTCTCTTTTTGTGAAAAAATAAAGTTCACTGAGGCAAGAGAATCGCCTAAGCCCAGGAGTTAGAGGTTGTTGTGAGCTGTGTGATGCCACGGCACTCTACCAAGGGCGATAAAATGAGATTCTGTCTCTACAAAAATAAATAAATAAATAAAAATAAAAAATAGAATAGAGTTCAAAGGACTGATGCAAAAAAATTAAATGAGAAAATCAATATGAAAGCATTTTATGAAGTGACCTGTTAGGCTGTTGTGTTACAGAATTATTTAGACTAGAACTTAGTCTACACTCTACCTTCTCTAATGTACTCTGGACTTGCTGGATCCTTCCTTCTCCCATGCACCTGCTTGGTAGTCTTCCTTAGTCACTGCTGTGGTACAAATCAGTCCCCACACACTTCCTCTATCACAACCTTTAGAATCATCTCTGTATTTAAAGCTACACTCTCAGCTTTGTCTTCTTAACTCTACCTCATTAACTACTTCTCCCCAGAACTCATTTGCATGCCGTGCCACTCCGGTGGAGTGCTCTTCTTACCAACTCCACTAGCATGTTCCTTCACTCTCTCCCCAGAATGTCTGTCCCCCTCGGTGTTCCTCTAGAAAAATCCCACTTGCTTCATGGCCCACTTCCGACCTTGACCATACCATGGCCAGTTCAGCCCTCAGTGGGTCCCTGTCCCCTGGAGCATAGCCCTTGTGCCACACTCCTGTCTTCTACTGACCACATATCTCTCTGACAGAACAGTGTGATCCAACTGCCCAGCACAGTGCCATAGTTATAGCACCTGCTCAACAAAAAATGTGTTGATTGGATTGCAGTAGGAAGGCCAGAGGGCTTTGACTTCTTCCCTGCAATTTGGTATAGGTTCTTTATCAAATGTCACCTCTATTTTTCAGTTCTGATTCGTTATTTCACCCTATGCTATGGACAAAGCAAGCTCTTCAGGTGGGCACCTGTGACTTGTCCCTTGCCTCCTCCAGAAGCCTCCTCACATCTCAGGCATCCTTGAGGGAAGTTGCTTCCTCCCCAGCCTCCCTCTGCTTCTCAACTTCCTACCTGTGTGGGTGCAGATGCCTGGGAACTATCTCTTTCATGCAGTATCACTATATAATATCTCTTTAGAGGCAGTGTTTGAAATCCTGTGAATGAATGCGAAAGACTATAGGAAGGCTCTGAACCAAAACTTGTGTTCTTCTGTGAAATGTGGCATCTAGAATCTTTGCTTTACACAGGAGAGTGGGGCCCATAGTCAGACTGATTAGTTTCTGATACTGTCTCTGCCATGTAATAGCTGTGAGATCACACTGTCATCTGATGGATGGTAGTATTTATCTCTAGGAGTTAACCAATCTTAACTACATAGTGCACACTGTGAATGCTCAATAAACGTTAGGTATAATTGCAAGGAAGAATAACATTTCTTACTTTACAAACAAGTCCATGACCTTGAAGGTATGTCCTCATCTTGTTTCCACCTCAGGGGATCCCTCAACTACCCTCCTCTCCCCATGGCCACACTTTTGGAAGCATATACCTCAATGCCTCCATCCTCATCTTCTCCCCTGATCCTCACCTTTTAAAAACTTGGCTTCTATTTTCATTATTCATGAAGGCTTCAGATTTCAACTTATTTGATAACATTCCAGTCTCAAATCCCATCAGAGGCTTTTCCTCTGGCCTTATTCTATGTGTAGAACTTGGCATTGTGCCTCTTTTACTGATGTCCTCCATCCTGGTCAATCCTTGATGACTCTATATTCCCCAGCTATTATTCTTTGAGTTTTCTTAGCTTCTTCTGCTTTGATAAATATTTTCCAGTTTGCTCTTGGAGTCCCAGGGGTTGCCCCAGCCTTCTGCACTTCTTAGTCCCTCTGTCTCCGGGAGCATTTTCTACCCAGTGCCTGAAGGTCAGGTCACTACACAGGCTCATGTTGCCCATCTATACACATAGCACCTACATGTTGAGCAGGTTAATTAGTGCACATATGCGTTTGTGTGTGTGTGTGTGTGTGTGTGAGAGAGAGAGAAACAATTGCAGCAATACAGGTGGTTCTGGCCACCATTCTACCATGTGACCAGGATTGGGAAATGGGCTCCTAGTGTTTTCCTTATATCAGGCCCTGAACACAAGCCTCCTATTTCTTTTGATGCTCAGATGGCACTTCCCCCCCTCTACAGGAATCATAGGCCCTACTGGACTTAGCACACAACTGGCTCTCAGTTTCAAATGTGGCACTTCTCAAAGGGACTTTCAAGAGTCATTACGCCTCTGCTCAACATTGACCTAAAGCATTGCCATTCGAACCTCAGCCCAGTATAAGTCACACAGTGCTGGTCTCTAGCACAGATTCCTGACCTGCCTCTTAATGAGTCTTTGTTTCTGGATCCTTATATTCTGTTGTGACAAGTTAACTGGCTGAAAATAATTTTATCTCCATTTCACTCTCCCATAGTGAAGGCACAGTCCTGTGCCTTCTGTGTTCTTTCTTGGCATATTCTGGAAAAACTTTGAAACCATCTTTTCATCTTTTCAATCTCAATGATTCTTTATGCTTTTAGGACTCTGGTGATTTTTCTTCTGGACCCTGATGATAGTTTTCCAAGAGGCCTCCTCCCTCATTTCCTCCAGCCTTCTATCTTTATTCTGTATCCTGTCCAAAAAGCTCTCTCTAAAGCGCAGAACCAATCCTGCCACTCCCTTGCTCAAAAACATTTCTTGACCTTGCATGGACTACAGACTGGAGTCCCAAACCATCAATATATTCCTTGAACAGAATGCCATTTTCCTGTTGCCAGGGCTTTGCTCACACTGTTTACTCATCTTGGAGTATTTTTTTACCCTCATCTGAATATCAAAATACATCTTAGCTGTCAGGACCCAATTCAGATGACACCTCTTCTGTAAGCCTTCTCTGATCCCTCAGGTGCAGGGTTAATGATTTCCGTCTGGGCTTTTATTACATTTTTCTATATTTTTGTGGTGACACTTGGCACAGTCTGGCTAGTGGTCACTGTGTAAGAGTCAGTCATTCCTACATGGTGGAGGGCAGTCACGGTCCATGTCTCAGGGATTTAGTCACCTCTGAGTCCCTATCTTTTTTCACGTCCTTCAGAGCCCAGCCATTTGCACACAGAGTTTTCCACAAATGTTTGCTGTCAAAGTGAATTTGTTTTGGGTGTTGTTGGACTGAAAGATTTTCAAATGGCAAGTGTGGTTCTTTTGAAAAGAACTTCTGGATCCACATTGAGTTCCAAGGCAGGCCAAGCTGCAGGAAGAGCAGATCCTATTTCTAGTTGACTGTGGTGCATGCCACCCCCACTGCAGGCTCACATTCCCCCTGGAGTCAGCTACCCAGGACTAACTGGACCCACAGTCCCTACCCTCTGAACCCAAGTGACTGAGGATGTGGATAAATACTGGCTGAGAGCCAGCACAGAGAAGTGTCGGATGCCCAGTTTCACAAAGCAAATCTGCAGGGAGGAATGGACAAGCCCCGAGATTCTTTGCAGGCTTAAGACAAATGTCAAAAAAAAAAAAAATTATTTTCCAAATTATATGTCTTCTTTCTTCTAATGGTCATTTTCTCTGCTTTGCCTGGCCCCCATTCTGGGGTTACATAGGAAGTTAGAAGAAGAAAACCTTCTGAGAATGATTATTTGCTCAAATCGCCTGCCTTCAGCTTTTAGGGGTCTCCTCTTTCTCTCAGGCTTCATGTTTAACACCTCTTTCCCTGTGCACTGCTGCACCACTGGTGTTCCCAAGACTCTCTCCTTGCTCCTCATCCTCTTCCATGGCTTTGGCCTGCATTTCCACATCGAGGACTTCCACATCTTTGACCCTGGTCCAGATGTTATAATTCCTGCCTTCCCAGATCTGGGAAGCACCCTCAATTTACCATCTATTATTTCTTGAATCTTTACCAAGGTGAGCTGGGCCAAAGAATTCTTATTTCCATTTTACAAATGAAAATGCTAAGACTCGGAGACAAAGAGCAGTCCCAGAGTGAGGCAGCTGCACTGGCAGGACAGTGGTCACTTTAGCTATGACATGGGACAGTCACCTTAGGGCCAGGCATGAAGCCCTAATTCAGACCCAGGACACTACATCTTGGAATGGCTGGCTGTGCTTTCTGGTGAGATGAAAGCCTCTCAACACCTATTTCCTCTCCTCTTTTGTCCTCATAAAAATTTCTTTCTCTTTGACCTTTCTTTTACCATGTGGAATCTATTTACTTACGAGAAACTGAGCTTGGATGCCACATCTGTTTTCTTGATTTTTACTCCAAACTCCCTAGCTGAGTTTGCAAAGAGGACGAAGTGGAAGGATTTGTTGAGTTCGTGATGGTGGTGGTGGTGTGTGTGTGTGTGTGCACGAGAGAGACAGAGAGAGAGGCAGTATTAATGAGAGGGCTGCTTTCTGTTGCTATGTGAGCCTTATCACTCTTAGGCTTTACTAGCCATAGGAGGAGTATGGGTGGGGTTCAGCTACAAGGCATCTCAAGATTCGTCCCAGAGGTCAGCCTGTTCCCTTGCCCCATCCAGCCTCCTCCCATCTCCTGACAGGAGGAGGTTGGGTGGCTGGCCCTCTTGGTTAGGTTCCCCAAGAAAAACCACTTCCTCCTCCCATTTGTTCCCAGCTCCTTCTGGCCAAATTTTGGAGCCAGACCTGCATGAGGGGCTCTCTGTCTTCTCAGGGCTGCTCCCTAGACTTCTATCTCTCATGGGTGTGATCCCTGTCCCAGCACTGCTTCAGCTCTGTGGAATGCTTTTCATCTTCAGCCTGGTGAACTGACAGACTCCTCCTATTTGAAGCTCAACTGAGCATCTCGCTTATTCCTTTTGGCTTCCCCTTTACCATCCCCCAGGGCCTGTTGATGGCTGTGTTCAACTGGGCTGTCCTGACCGCTGTGCACATGGGTGAAGGACTCAGAAAACCCCACAAGGTCTGAGTGGTGTGTGGATAGCATGGGTCCAGTTTCTTCAGCTCCCAGGGAAGGACATGGAGGCCCTGCCTGGTAAAGAGGCCACTCAGGGACACGCTCAGTCAGCAGAGCTGGAACACAAGCCTTCTGAGCCTGGCGTGATGCTTTTTAGTGTGAGCAAACAAGGATGTGGTGATAGGAAGTGTGAGAAAACTGTATGTGGGATTGACTTTTAGCACTTTAGTCCTTTATGCAGAAAAGTAAAACCAATAGTTCCCATCCAGAGGTTCCAAGACCTCTCCTGGATTCACTGTATTTTTACTTGTGGAAGGGAAGGAAGAGACACTTGGATGAAAGTCCTCCTCCCTGGGTCTCTGGTCCCAAGGGTCCATCAGCACTGCCTACCTAAGCTCTTGAGCAGGTAGATCAGGTTCTCTCTGCCCTGGGGGTATTCATGAGCTGCTCAAGGAGGTTGGAATCACAGAAATATAAAACGGCCAAAGAATCTGAGCCAGCCCTGCCTGTCAGCTAAGGAGCCAGTTTTCATTAAAGTCAGTTGAGGCATCCTTTAGAGGGCAAGCTCTCCTTGAAAATTACCTACCACCCAGAGAGTGCTCAGCGCTGCCATTAAGTACCACAACTAATGGCCTGTCTCTTTGTCCAGGGCTGTCCTTTGTCAGGAAACAAATGTTTTGGGGAAAGTAAAACAAGGCAGAGAAAGGATGGATGCTGGGGTGGGGGATGGGGGAGGATGCCTAAGCCCGAAGGAAAAGGTGCTGAACTTGGAGAAAGTGACAAAGATGGCCAATGCTGACCCAACAAGCATGGGCTGCTCCACGATACTTGAGGTATGGAAAAGGAATTATCTTTATTCTCATGCTAACTTTATTCTAGTAATAAAATTCTTGATACACAACAAAATCCATCCCTAAGGCCCAGTTCCCAGGGTAGGTAAAAAGTCCATTTTTAATTCCTCTTTTTCTCCTTTTTTAGGTTGTGTTTTCTTTCAGGTTGTGCCAGGAAATATGGGAAGGACCTCTGGTCGGAAGACTTTCAGGAATTTTTCTAAGGATACCCCTTAGACAGACTTGCATGGTTGACTTAAATTTAATTTTCTTGGTACCAACTTTGGCTGTAGGACCTTGCCCCAGCTCCTAGAGTCTCAATCTAAGACTCAGGCACTGGCAGGGATGCAGGTGTCTTATCAGAGGTTCATTTGGGATGCAGCTTTTGGGTAAAGGACAGGTTCATGCTGTCCTGGAACTTGTCCGCAGCTTGTTCTCCCTGTTACAGGAAATCTCATTTCCTTTCTGCAACTGGGTCACTGTCTTCTTCCTTCTGGACAGCCGGTCCCATCTCCTCTTCTTGCACAAATAGGCTGGAATTGTTTCAGTTGACCTCCAATGACAATAACTGAAATCCAGAAACTTCTCTTTTCCTCCTCCTGCTCCTCCTCTTTCCTCCTCTCTCTCCTCATCACCCTTTCTTGATTTCTTCTATCAACTGTCCTATTCCTCCATCTCTTTTGTCTTCATCTCTTCCTCCATTTTCCTTTCTTCTTCACACTGAAACACACACACAAGTTTTTAACCCTGCTTAAACTTACAAACACAAAGACCTGGCCACCCTTCTTTGATGAGGAAGGCAGAAAATAAGATTATGTTTTGGTGAACTCATCAGCAAAATGTTGCAAAAGCACATATTTGTCAGCTCCACATCTCATCCCATTACTTGATGTTTCTTATAAACACTCAGTAGAATGAGAGTCGTGGACCTGGATCTTCAATTACTGCTGAGAGAGAGGTGAAATTCAGTGCAGTGGCCAAGAAGGGAGAGCAGGAGGGGGCCACAGCTGACCATCTCCCTGCTGGTTTTATTAACTCACATCACTAATTGTGATAGTCTGCTGGGGCTATCATGACAAAACGCCACAGACTGAGTGGCTGAAACAATAGGAGTTAATTTCCTTATAATTCTGGAGACTGTAAGTCCAAGGTCAAAGTGTTGGCAAGTTTGGTTTCTTTTGGGGGGCTCCCCATGGGTTGCAGGTAGCTTCCCTTTCTCTCTCATTTGGTCTTTTCCTCTCTGTGTGTACCTTTAGTCCCTTTCTGTGTCCCATTCTCCTCTTCTTTTAAGGACCATCCAATCAGATAAAGGCCTATCTTAAAGGTCTAATTTTAACTGAATTACCTTTTTAAAGATTTTGCCTCCAAATACAGTCACATTCTATGGTATTGGGGATTAGTAATTCAATGGATGAATTTTGTTGGTGGGGAAGTAACTTGAGCCAAAACAACTAACTAACCTAAGTTCTTGAAGCAATGAATTTCCTTCTCTCTACTCAAGGTCCTAGTAAGCATTTGCCCAAAGGGATCTTGCAGGACTTTTAGAAATATTAAGATTTCCACCAAAACAAACATGTTTGTGATCATTAAGCACCAGATGACCTGATGCAAATTTTTGTATTCCTCAGTGAACCTCGTTATTCCCATGGATGGACTTGATTCTGAGTTAATATCAAAAATTGTGAATTTGTCATAGAATTGGGCTTTTGTCTTAACTCTTGGGCTTCTTCACAGAATATTATTTGAAATAAAATCCAAACATACTCAGAAGCCACTGGATAAGGCAGAAAGATAACTCTCAGCTTGGGGGTCTCCAATTCTAATGTTCTAAGCAGCTCTCCACAAGCAACTATAAGACCCACATCCCTTCATAACCCTGACCTAGCTTCCCTTGTCCTCAGATCATGATGAGGTAGAAAGAAAGGGCTAATGAGGCCAGCAGCCTGCTGTTCCTCTTGTAGGGACTCGAGGTCAGTGGGATAACGTCTGTGGAAGAGCTTCTGTAGGAAAATCCACTGGCGATACAAGGGGAGCTCTTGTTATTTCTGGGCCTCCTGAAGCAGCCCAGGTAACTCGGCCCTTTCATCTTAATGGGTAGTTGATGCTGCATGTGACTCCTTTCTCCCAAAGTTACAGTTTTTCTTTAAAGAAATAATTAGTGGGTACTTTAAAACCTCTCCAGTGACTCATTCTTCTTTGAAATAGTAACCTGGGGTTGTCTCCTTCAGAGAATAAAATAATGATAGCAATTTATTCCATAGCTAGAGCCAGGCCAATTAGCACATGTCCTGTGCTCAGAACTTTATTTGAAAAAAAAAAATAATAAATATATATATATATGTCTCTTTTGGCTCTAATGCATCCTGAAATGCCATTACCAAGGCTTTTCATTGGTATGTTCTTTGTTTGGGGTTTCCATGGTAGGGAAGGGGTCAGGGGTGAGGGTTACGGGTAGTGACCTTGTAGGCAGAGGCTTGAAGATCTAGTGTTCTTTAAATTCTTGTCTGTCTAGCAGACGGGAGTTAATCTTCGTAGGCCTCCATCCTCATTAAGGAGGGGAGAAGTTCCTTTATCCTGGAATTTCAGTGCTTCATTTGTCTCTGTGATGACTCAAGAAGCTAGGAAAGATACATGGGTCACTGATGGCCCATAGGCCCTCTGCTTGTATAAAATTTCACTGATTTTCCTTTTCAGAAACCATTTTAGTGCCCACACTTTTCCCCATTTTCATTCTTTTTCTTTTAACAGTTCATTTCTTACTGCACCTTCTATAAGGTTATGTAAATACAGCTAGGATTTTCATCTAAGACTCAACAGGAGAGTAATAAAAGTCACCTCACAAATCAACTGTGTCTAACACTCTCATTTTACAGACAGGAAAATTGAGGTCCAGAGAATGGGTGGGGGATCTTCAAAAAGTCATATAGGAAAGTTGTGAAGGAACCGACATTAAAACCAAAGTTTCCTAACTTCTTTACCCTTTCCCCTTCACAGCATTGGATATCAATATTTTGATGTATTTATAGGAATATAGGATGGGTTGGGGAGTTACAAAGTTCATCATCTTCATAAAGTACTTAAATTAAAGGCTAATTTAAATTGTACTGTAATTCGGGCCCAAACTCCCTATTTCAATCTTTCATAGAAATGCAGAGTAGTGGTGAGCAACCTTTTAGTTAGCCTACAACCAAGGAATGACTTTATCACTGTGGGGGTATATTTATCACTATGGTTCCTTCTTTTCAAGTTTTCTTTCTCTTCAAATGTAGGGCCATAGAGGACCCTGCCCTGAACTCCTGTACAGAACTGTAGAGTCTGAGGAAAGCTGAGTCTTAAGACTGGCCAGATGTTCCTATACTCAAAAGGAGAGGCTGAACTATTTGGTAAGTGAGAGATTAGACCACACTGCTCAGTTGTTCAGCCAAAAAATGTGAATACTGATGATTTGGGAGTGGAGCTGTTCCATGAGGTTTGTTCCCACAGGTCACCTCATGCCATCATAACATCTATTCATCTAACATTTTATCTCTTTAGGTGCTGGCCTGTGATATACTAAATTTAAATAAGTTGCTTACACTTGGTCATATATAAATACATCACAGTTTTCTGGAATGATAGAATGGAAATAAAAATAATACCCACTTCCTAAGGTTGTAAAGAGAAATAAATGAGTGGAATAAACAGTCCATAAGAGTAATTTTTAGTGCTATTGCTTCTTGACAACAAGTGTGAGAGGACTCCTCTTAATTCTTTTAAAGAATTAACTCATCTAGTGGACTTGATGGTGTGTGAGTTAGGGGTGGTAAGTGGGGGCTGTGATTCTGTGTTCTGAGTCTTTCTTCCTAATGTCTACTAATCAGCATTCTAGGACCTTCTCCACTTTCTTATGTGAAGGACTGCCAGGTTCCTCTTCTCTCAGATAGACAAGGACACCAGGCCAATCTCTCTCTCTTCATGGCCACCCAGAAGAAATCCAACTGGAGGGAGACAGCTTGCCACCCTCCACCCTCACTTCCCTCACCCTCCACCCTCATTCAGGGTTAAGTTATTCTGAAGCTATAAAAAGATCCCTGTCCACTTCAAAGGGCTTTTTATCAGCTCATCCATACAGATCCTGTTCAACTCTTCTCATTTTCAAAGGCAGAACTAAACCCCTTGGCTGAACCTCCAGCTAGGCTCTTACCTTCCTTAAAATATCTTTAACTTCAATTAAACTGATCCCCCTTGGCTCCTGTTAAGCAAATAGCTTGCCTTCTCAAAGAGTTCCCTGACACTGCCCTTCTCCCTGCCACCCCGCCCCGGTCGAAGATACATCATGCTGATCTGCAGGCAATTCTTGCCGAATTGAGCAATGTAGCCTATTGCTGCTGGAACCTTTTAATCCACTCTTGTTTCAGAACATAGTCAGCTCTAAGCTGACTTCAGGAGAGACGTGGTAAATTAAGCATTGATTTGGAAGTTAACAACCTGGTTTCCTAGGTCTTGTTCTGCCATAGACCCCCTGCATGAATTTGATCAAGTCAGTGTTTTATTTTCCTATAAGTAAAATGAGGGAGGTAAGTATGACCATTCACAGTAGTGTGTGCAATGATTTCTTTGCTGTAATGGCCTATTTCTAAGTCTGTCTCCCCATGAGAGCACATGCTTCTTGAGGACACGGAGAACAACAGAAAGTTGTACTGACTCTGTATCCAAAGTTTTTGGAAAACATTGAATAAAGGTGCCTGAGCTCTCCTGTGGTGCACCTTTCCTTCTTAACCAGTTGTACCTGTCTAAGCCTGCCAGGTTTTTGTTGTCTCTTGACCCTTGCTTGGCTTCACCATCTCCTACATATTTAGCTACTTTCCTCCACCAGCAGGACCAGCTCCAGGTGGTCTTGTGCGATTCCACTGCAGGGCCAGATCAATTAAACACTGAATCCCTTGGCTCTTCCCACCTCTTCTTCTGGGTTGGACACAGCATCACATTTCTGGTGGAAGGATCTGGTTTTCCTAGTTATTTTTGAAGGGATCAGATGATGCAATCCAGAAGAGCAGGAGCAATAACTTCCCAATGGCCAAACTTTGACTGATGGGATAGAGGAAGTAGGAAGATGTCTGCACAAAAGTTCATAAATTTTCTTCTGGTCAAAGGTCCTATTTTTTGGTGTATACCATGTGCAAAGATTTCCAATATGACTACTTTAAAGTATGTAAAGCTCTTTAGATTGGTGGCAGTGCCAGAATGAAACTTTTCCTTCATAGCTGGTCCCTGGGCTGAGTAATTTGCCAATAATGGAGGGCCGTGTAGGAAAACTGGGACAAAAGTCATTCTGTACAAAGAAAATCCATCTGCTTTTGATCACGAAAACAGAGACACACCCAGGATGGGAGTGATAGTCTAGAAATTTGCCATACACAGGGACTTAGGGAACAATGAAAACTAAACCAGTATCTTTACTTTCTCATTGCACTTCACTGCTACACTGGTTAAAATCAAGGGCTGAACAAAACCTTTAGAAGGGCCCTTCCAAGCTAACAAGTGAGTCTTTGTGTACGGAATCATCTGAGCTCCTTCCTCTTTTTCCCAGGGATGAGACTAACAATCGTGGGTATAAGGGTTGAACCACGTGACCATTGTCTGTTTCCAGGATAAGGGAAGCAAAGAGAACAAGGGGCTCATAGAAATGCAAGACAGGAGGGGACTTGGGGTTCAGACAGTTACCTATCTTACTTTCTGCAGATGAAGAAACCAAAGACCCAAAGGTCATGTGACCTACCCTGGGCCAGGCCTCTGCTTGGGATAGATCTGAATTCTGAAATAAGTTAATTTTTTTAATGGAGAAAGGGAATTTAAAAAAGGAACATAAGTTTTCCAGAAGGCTGGATAGGGCAAAAATCAGAAAATAGACTATCTCTTCTCCTTTATTCCCAGTCCTCTGTGTGTCCTCTTTATACCACCTTCATTATTACAGAAAATTTTAGAATGATGTGTGGTCTCCATACCACAAGTATTCCCCCTTCTCCTGGCTCCTCTTTGAGCTGTGGTGGGAAAGGAGAACAACTCAGGGACATGTCAGGGTGTTAGTTATACCAGGTAGACTGGATCTGAATCCACAAACAAGGGCCATGTAACTAACTGGAAACTTGAGTACATCCCAAAACATTTCTGAATTTTTCTTTCCTCATCTCTAAAGTGGGGATATGAATATTGGATTCACAGAGTGATAGAGAGGAAGAAGTGAGATAAAGTATACCTAAAATTATTAATCTGGGTTCTAGGAGAAACCTAATTGGGTTATTTCAGGAAGCATACTTGAATTAGGATAATTCAAACAGGTTTTATTAAAGGACACTTTGCAAAGATGTGGGCACAGTTTAGGGGACCCAGGCAAATGAGGCAGCATCCCAGAATTAGTACCATGGAGGCGAGAAGCTGAGGGGGTCTGTACTACACCCCCGGCTGGAAGGGTAAAGAGAGGGGCAGTCACCAGAAGTTGGAATCAGTGGCCTGTGGAGAGTTTTGGATGGAAGCCCTGGACATTTATTTGGAGGAGGCGTCCAACCCAAGGTGACTTTACAGAGAAGGAGCCAGAGAAACAAGCCCTGGGCCTCACTCTCCTCTCTCCCTCTGATCTTCTGCCAGGTCCTACTGGGCAAACCCAGGCAGGCATCAAAGGACAAAGGAGCCTGATGCTATAATCCTTACAGGTCAGTGTTCTGGAGCAGAGAGCAAAGTGGACAAAGGTAGCAGAGATATTTGCAAGGGCAAATGGAAAATGGCAGCACAGAATGTGCTTGTAAACCATGCAGTATTAACACAATGTTGTGTGTCCTGTGCTGTGCCCTGTGCTGTGTGCCAGAACCACCACAAAGAAGATGGTGTCCCCTAGATACTACCTGTATTGTTTGCTGACCACTTGCAGCTGAGTCCCTCTTCAGGACTTACCCGGGAGGACTTGGGACATTTCTACCAAGGTCATGCCCCCCTCGTAGCTATGTTTTATTTTCCTCTAATTTGGATTTGAGGACTATAGACTCCAGCCCTGCCCTGATGGGGCTCCAAAGGAGGTGGTCATGGGTGTTTACAGTCCATCTTTCATGGGCTGCCTCTTTATCCCAGTGGATGGCCCAACTCATGACCAGATATCGCTCTCACAGAAAACTCGTGTCTACTGGCAGACACCCTGGTAGCTCTTGGATGATCTGTGTCCTGCTTATTCCTACCAGGAGTAAACTGTTCCAAGCATAAAACAATAAGAGGACTATATCATTACCTTCAGGCCATGTGTACAAGGTGTATATAAAACATAAGTGAATTTCATATTTAGACTTGGTTCGTATTTCCAAGGTATTTCATCATGCAATATTTGGGAATATTAAAAAAAAAATCCCCAATTCAAAACAGTTCTGGCCCCAAGCCACTCTCTGACCCTGACCCAGAGCCCTGACGAGGAGAGTTAGGTGCAGGTGTATTAGTTAGGTGAGACATGGAGGAGGCAGCAAAACAAAACACCAGCAATAATAGGAGATGTGTATTACTTACAGATCCCAGAGGGAGGAGGGCAGCACTTACAGGGCCCATGGGAGTTAGGGAGCAATTTGAGACACAGGCGGTCAACCAATAGCATGAGAGAAAAGGAGCTATAAAGCTCTAGCTGGGGTCCAGGGTGATACCCAAGTAGGTTTCCCGAGGGGAGTTCTCTTTGCTGAGTCTATAGCAAGCAGGCTCAAGTTGCACGAATTCACTGTGTGATGGGGAGGCGGCCACTGTGGCATATCTGTGCAGTCCATGGGGGATGTGGGGCTCAGTGAATCTAGTAAACTATATCTAGCCATCCCTTAGAGAAGTTGTCACCAGGAGGCAGGCATATGACATAAATATCTGAATCAACACATTGATGAACTCAGAGGAGAAATGGAGACTGACTGTGTCAAGCAGGTAAGCCCTGCCTCTGGTGTGAGAAAATTTAACCTCTATTCAAAATGCATGTCAAGGCAGCATAAAATTATAAGAAGTCATTATAGCCCACTCCTGCGACTGGCCTATACAGGAAGTATAAAATCCCAATCTGACCTGGTTCTAGATACCTCAGAAGGGCCATCTTGGTTTCAGAGCTCCCTAGGGGTGGGCTGAGGCCTTTGCTGCTGTTGCATCATGGGTCAAGTTTTCCCTCTGCCCAGTATCATCCTTCTCTCTCCCATAGACATTGGTCCTAAGAGAATTCCTCACAATGCAGATCTTCAACTCTGCGTCTGCTTCCTGGGGGACCCAGCCTGTGATACATAGTGTTGTCCCATTATTACTGATGTGTAGACTTTAAGCAATTACTATAGGTCCAACCTTGCACTTCGGCTGCAGTTATGCAGGCTGTGCAGGCTGTCCGGGGTGCCCAGCCAACTTTATCAAATAAGAGCGCTGTACAGCTCTGCCTGAGCCGTTGGTCCTGGCATGGGCTCGCCTTTATTCTAATTTACAGTTTCTCTATAAGCTTTTGCAGCCCTTGCTGTAGGCATTTAATTCTCAGTGAAGTGTTCCCAACGATTAGATAGAGAGTTAAAAAAAAAGTCTAGGATGAAGTTGCAACATCCTCTAGAAAATTAAGACCAGGTCGTCCCCAGCTGTAAGAAGATGGCAGTGAGAGCGACACGAGCCTCCTCAGTCAGCCCCCTGGTGTTCAGCTTGTGCTTCGACTGCATCTTAGCTGGTCTTACTCATTGCACTCTGGTCAGTTAGAGGGTAACTTATAGTAAGGGTGGGATTTGCATCTAGTTCTCAATATAATCCTCTTGCTCAAGAGATTGCTTTCTCCCCTTGAAATTTAAAAGCTGATTCTGCCTTTCTATGGTCACTGGAGAAGACTGCTATGAGCACCATTATTTCATCTTTGTCTCATTTTCTAAGGAAATGAACTTGGGGAGAGAAGTAACATTCTCCAGGCCCTGGAGCTCTCCAGTTTCAGTCTATAGGTCAGTCTATAACTGACTCCCCATCCAGTGCTCCTACTATAGGTTTTAGCCCCATTTAAGCCCTCTGGATGGTGGAAAAGTTTCCAGGAAAGGAAGCCAGAAGGGCAAGAGCAGAAGATCCCCCAGCACCTCGAGCTCCTCTTCCTCTTGACAATACCAAGAGAGCACCGGCTGTGGGTGTGCTTCCTTCCCTCCTTGGCTCTAAGCAAACTGCTGAGCTCCCAGGGCAGACCCTGCAGAGACTGCAGGGTACAGACAAAACTGCTCCTTTGATGTGGCTCCAGAGAGAGGCCACTCTCCTTGACCAGTGGCTGGGATTCTATTTTATGCAGACATTTCCCGTCTTTTCTTAAAACATCCCTGCAGGAGATAAAGTATTATAGTACATTTATAGTTTTGGCTTGCCAAGAACATCCCACTAGCTCATCTCATAAATCCTGCCAAACCTCCCTTCAGCAGCAAGCCATGGCCAGTACTGCCAGACCGGGGGCAGGCAGGAGTCACTGAGGGGGCAGCCCACAGCCATTGGGAGATCACTCTACTCTGGGAGATTGTGTCTCCTTCTCCTTCTTGCCCTCTGAACGTTGAGTCTCAACATTCCCACAGACAGGTCAACTATTACCTCCAGAGATTATTTATATTCATCCTGCCTCTCCTTCTCCCCACAGTACCCTTCGTTTCCCCTGCTTTATCATTTTAAATTTACATTGAAGGCAAACTCTTTCTAGTCACTGGTTCAGAAGCCTAGGGCTTGGCTCATGCCTTACTCAAATCATAGTCCTTAATGTTTATGGATGAGAGATTGTCTTTGGACTGAGCCACAAGACTTGCACATATTTTCCTTGTACATCTAGCTGGGTGTCCAAGCCTGCCTTGCAGAGAGATGGGAGTTCTGGGGCTCAGAGCAGGTGGGAGGATAGGAAGGCAGCCCTGTCTTTTTCTTTCTCTTCTTCTGCCAGGAGTAGGCTCCCTTTGAGGTTGGCTCTGGTCTTATCTATATGGAAGTTCAATCACCACATCTATTTCTCCAACTCCAAAATATTTTCTTCTTTGCATGCTCTCCTGACCTCTCTGTTCCAGGTGTTCTTTTTTTTTGTGCTCTTACTACACTAATTCTGAAGCCTCACTTTCTTCCTCATGTTCTCACTCTCTTTGCCCTTCCAGTCTCTCCAGATCACAGAACAACAGAATAGCAGAATGTTATTATAAGTTGAGCATCACCAATCCAAAAACATATAATTGAAATGCTCCAAAATTCAAAACTTTTAAGCACTGACATGACTCCCCAGGTGGAAAATTACAGGCTCATGTACTACAATACAACTTTGTTTCATGTACAAAACAATAAAAACATTGTATATCCATTAACTTCAGGCCATGTGTGTAAAGTGCATATAAAATATAAGTGAATTTCATATTTAGACTTGGTTCCCATCCCCAAGATATCTCATGATGTAATATTTGGAAAGATTTTAAAAAATCAAAATTTAAAACATTCTGGCCTTAAGTATTTCAGATAAGGGGCAATCAACCTGTACCACAAGAGAGCACCGGCTGTGGGTGTGCTTCCTCCCCTCCTTGGCTCTAAGCAAACTGCTGAGCTCCCAGGGCAGACCCTGCAGAGACTGCTTTAAAGGTCAAGCCAGACACTTTTCTGCCTTAGAAGAAGAATCTGAGGTCTAGGCGGTGCCTGTAGCTCAGTGGATAGGGCAGTGGCCACATATACCGAGGGAGATGGGTTTAAACCCGGTCCAGGCCAGCTAAAACAACAATGACAACTGCAACAGAAAAATAGTCAGGCGTTTGTGGTGGGCGCCTGTAGTCCCAGCTACTTGGAAGGCTGAGGCAAGAGAATCACTTGAACCCAAGAGTTTGAGGTTGCTGTGAGCTGTGACGCCATAGCACTCTACTGAGGGTGACAGCTTGAGACTCTGTCTCAAAAAAAAAAAAAAAGAAGAAGAAGAAGAAGAATCTGAGGTCCAGAGGGGTGAAGTGTCCCCTATCTTGTTTTCCAGGGTGACAAAGCTTCAAATAAAATTCACAACAACTTATTCCCTAATCAGAGCTCTTTCTAAAATAGCACCGTGCTTCTCTTTTCCCTTTGCTTTAATTCTTAATCATTGCTCTGCGGTCAAACGTCTATCTTTGCCCTTTTCAGCTTCTACCACTATGCCATACTTGTGGCCCATGAGTGGGAGGGAATGGGAGAAATTCAAGGACACGAGCCTTGATCGTTAGGATGGTCAAGTTCAAACCTTGGTTGCAAAGCCAAGTTACATTTCTGATATGAGGTGCAGCAGGCAAGGGCCCAGCTGTCTTAAATATCTGGGAAAATGCACAGGGATGGAAGAGCTGTATCTGCCTGAGGCATGAATGGAGTGAATATTGAAAAATATTCTCTGGATAAAGGAAAAAGCAGGCATTTTTTTCCTTTCTAAGATGCCCAACAAGCACTTAACAGGAACACTTTCTCTTGGAAAGGGTGGGGATAGCAAATCTGATATTTCTGAGTAACCAGAGGATTGATTTATTTGCTTTTTGGGAATAACACAGGACTGGTCTCTCCCTCCTTATTTTCAAGAAACAACATTGAAGTTCTGGGTTCTCCTGGGCAGCATGATTTGTGCTTCTTTGGGTGATGGAGATGGGGTGGGGTGGGGGAGAGAAAAAGAGAGAGAGAGAACACCCACTGCCAGATGCCTAATGTAGAGGATTAGTTTTAGTGGCTCTGTGGGCAGGGTAGGGATAATTTATCAGCATGGTTTTGGGATTCCTTGTCTTTGTCTTGTCAGATTTGGTCCAAATCCACCGTAGGCTGTTTCACTCTAGGCACTAAATGCCATTTTCCTTTGTCATTTGGGCTAATGCAGAACAGCAGATGCTGGCCTATATGTGGAGAAAAGGGACCACTTCTACACTGCTGGGGGATTGCACAACCTTTATGGAACCTTAATACAACCTTAATGGAAAGAATTATGGAGAATTCTCAAAGAACTAAAAGTTGACCTTCCATTTGACTCTGCAATTCCGTTACTAGGTAGATACCCCAAAGAACAAAAATCATTTTACCACAAAGACATTTACACCAGAATGTTTATTGCTGCTCAATTCATAATTGCAAGTTGTGGAAGCAACTTAAATTCTCATCATCCCTTGAATGGTTCAACAAACTGTGGCACATGTATTCCATGGAGTACTATACAGCCATAAGAAAAGCTGAGGACCTTACATCTTTTATGTTTGCCTGAATGGCATTGAAACACATTCTTCTTAGTAAAGTATTTCAAGAATGGAAATAAAAAGTCCAATGTACTCAATACTAATAGAAGCCAATACATAAATTATTGCACATCCACACGAATGATGAAATACAAATATAGTCTAGCAAGGTGAGGGGGACACGGGGAGAGGAGGAAAAGGTGCAGGGAGAAGGGGAGGGTGATTGGAGAAAGGAGGGAGGGCAATGGGCAGGGTCTCACCTAATGTGCACGGTGAGGGTCTTCAGGATGCCCCCTGGGTGAAAGGCTCAACTACAACTTGAACTTTATCTTGGAAGTGAGAAATGTAACATAAAAATTTGTACCCTCATATTAGTTTTCAAAAAATGCCATATTCCCAGGGAAGGAGTGTCCCAATAAGCCCTTTGGAGATCACAATTGCCTGGGAATGTGGCAACCTTTTGAGTCCTGTATTTTAGAGCAATTCTAGCAAATAGGCAAGTTCTCTAAAAGATAAGGTAATTTCATCATTGTGTAGGAACACTAATCAGCCCAGAAGCCTGCATCAGATAATGGAAAAAACAAAAACGTGGCTTTTGAGTCTTACCGACCTGCATTAAAATCTCTGATTTCTCTCTTATAATGACTCACTATCTTTGTGGTCTTGAGCAAGTTATAACAAGGCTCAGTTTCTTCCTCTGTAAGATGGAGCTAATAATATTGATCTCACAGGCTAGTGAGAGCAACAGTGGATGATGAGTGCCTGGCAGGATGTTTGGCCTCAACAGGTGCCAGGCAATATCCACTTCCTTAATGCTCCTCCTTATTCCCAATTGCACTTCAGCTCCTTTACTTCAAAAACCAACCTGAATTAGCTGAAATTCAACAAACTTGAACCCCTTAGTAGTTCTGTTTTTCACCTTTGACTTTTAGGAGAGTGAAAAGTAAAAAGCAAAACCAGATCATAACCTTAAAGGAGCATCCTAGGGTCATCAGAATTTCAGTAAAGGCTTGAGATGCCTGGGTCTGCCCTGGGCCCCTTCATGGCACTGGGCAAGCCTCTTTCTGAGTGTGGCCCCAGTGGTCTCTACTCTCCTCTCCAGTTCTGTGATTTGCACACTACAAATTCTAGACAGTGAGTGACACAGAATTGCCCTGCAAACTACTTAAGCAGTCACAAAAGGTTTTGTGGAATTTGATCTACTGTTCTGAATGAAATCGCAAAGACAGGCATTTTAGAAATAAGTTGTAAATATTATGGTTAACCCCAGTTAGGCATCCTAGCAAACCCTGAGCAAGAGTTTTAGGATCATTACTTTCAGGTGGAATTTTCTGGAAGACTCAGCTATTTTGGGTTAATTTGATGTAATCCCTGTGTTCTAGGGAGTTTGCAAAGCAATAAGGATGGTAAAATACAATCCCCTCGATGGCTTTCCATTCTCCCCCAGTCCTTAACTCAGTCCACAAGGCCCTTGTCCTCTGGCTTCTGCTTTGTCACCTGCTTTCCTCTCTGCTCCGGACCCACTAGCTTTCTTTTATTTCCTCAAGTCCTGCTCCTGTCTCTTCTCCCAGAGCCTGGAATGCTCTCCTCTGATGTCCCCAAGTAACTTATTCATATCTCAGATTACATCTCTGTTGTTCCTCTCTCCAGAAAGTTTTCCCTAATCCTTCAACCTCTCCTTTATAGGTTCCTCTTTTATAGTCTCTCATTGCCAACTGTATGCTTAGCCCTTGCACAATTATCATCAAATGACTCACAATGTAAACAGTTTTTGAATGTCTTTCCGTCCTGAGCTTCACCTCTGTAAGGGTAGCCCTTATCTTACTCATTTTGGTAACCCTGATATACAACAAAGTGCTTTGCCATTGAAGGTACTTAATGGATATTTATTGTATGAATGAACAAATACACAAGTTGCATTTCATTGCAACACTAAACACCAGGCAATGGCTGATGTGTTGTCTGACCAGTGGGACAGGTGATGCATGCTGAGCAGAGATGCGGTGGCCACTGTCACTCAGGAAGGCTTCCTGGATGCAGACCCTAAGCGGGTAGGGGTCCCTTCATTCCTCTCACATTCTATTTCATTAGGGTTTAAATCTATAGACAGCTCTGGTCAGATTCTTAGGATGTTTTTTATTGGCCAGAATACCAACATTGAGTCAGCACTGCCCTTGTCATGCTATGTTTATCCAACAGCAGTTGCCATGATATAGTGGCTGGAATTTGTTGACCTCTTATCATGGGTAGGTTATAGTCCATATTACAGCAGCTGTTTTCTAGTACATTCTTAGGGTTGTACTTCTAGGGTGGTGTTAATCCTGCTCCTAACCTACAGTGGACAGCTAGCAGTTGGCATCCCATCTGAGCAACACCATCCTTTTCAAATAACCCATAATTCCCAAGGGATCACCCCCTTCAATACTTTCCATTTTACTGTGGATTCCTCACATTAGGGCAGGCATCAGGTGGTTAGCTGGGAGCACTGCTGCCTCCAGCGGGCAGGACAGAGACAGATAGGGGTCAGTGAAATATCAATGGAAAAGCAAATATGACTGCTGTGTGCCAAAAAAAAAAAAAGAAAAAGAAAATCTAAAATAGGAGAGAGAACATCTGAGAGATTCCAGAAAATCTCTTTGCCATCACTATATGCTAAATGTTCATTTTAGTTCTAAAGATTTCACCATGAACTATGAATATAAATCTTTGTGTTGCTAATTACTGTTGCTTAGCTTTATGAAACTGGTATGGTGACTGTTGTGTATATTCCTTTCTTCTTTTTAAAATATATGAAAATATAAAGTATAATTGACATAGAACAAATAATACGTTTAAAGTTATAAATTGATAAGTTTTGGCACCGTTACCACCAACAAAATAATCAATACATCCTTTTCCCTCACTGTCCTTCTTTAGCCCCTCTCTCCTGCTCCCATGGTCACCCCAACCTCAGGCAACCACTGAGCTGCTTTCTGTCACAGTAGATAAGTTCATATTTTCTAGAATTTTATATAAATGGAAGCTTACAGAATGCCCTCATTGCTGTTTGGCTTCTTGTACACAGAATTTTTTAAAATATTCATTCATGGTACTGTGTCTATCAATAGTTCATTTCTTTTTATGGCTGAGTAGTAGTCTGTTATATGGAGCAAACATGATTTGTTTAGTCATCTGCTGATGGACATTAGGATTTTTTCCAGTTTGGGGATATTACAAAGAAAGTGGCTATGAATATTTGCATATGAGTATATGAATATGTGCTTTAATTTATTTTTGTTAAGTACCTAAAAGTGGAATGGCCAGATAATATGTTTAATTTTTTAAGAAACCGCCGATATGTTTTCCAAAGTGATTGTGCTATTTTACATTTCCACTAGCAGTGTGTGAAAATCCCAGTTGCTCCACACCCTCGCCAGCACTTCATATGGTCAGTCTTTAACATTAACCGTTCTGTAACGTGCATTGATGTTGAGAATCTGTTCATGCACCTATTTGCCATCTGTTTATCTTTGGTAAAATACATTTTACATCTTTTGCCCATGTAGAGTTTTTATTTGCCTTAGTATTGAGTTTTTAGAACTCCTTATGTAGCATATATACAACTACTTTATCAGATATGTGATTTGAAGATATTTTCTCTTAGATCATGACTTGACTTCACATTCTCTTAATGGTTTCTCTCTAAGTATGGAAGTTTTAACTTTGATAAAGCTCAATTATAAATTTTTTTCTTTCATAGATGATTCTCTTGGAGTTGTAGCTAAGAAATCTTTGTGTAACCCAAGTTCACAAAGTTTTTTTTATTTGTATATTTTCTTTTAAAAGTTTTATCGTTTCACTTTTAGATCTGTGATTCTCTTTAATTTTTGTATATAGCATAATATATGAATGAAAGTTCTTTTTTTGTATGTGGATATCTATTTGATTCAATACTATTTATTGAAAGATTTTATTTTCCCTACCAAATTGCATTTGCACCTTATCAAAAGTTACTTATACATATATGTTTGGAGTCTATCTCTAGACCATCTAGTTTTATTGATTGATGTGTCTATATTTATGCCAACATTATACTGTATTGATTATTATAACTTTATAAGTTTTTTTTTCCTTGTAGAGACAGAGTTTCACTTTATTGCCCTCGGTAGAGTGCCGTGGCATCACACAGCTCACAGCAACCTCCAACTCCTGGGCTTAGGCGATTCTCCTGCCTCAGCCTCCAGAGTAGCTGGGACTGCAGGCGCCCACCATAACGCCCGGCTATTTTTTTTGTTGCAGTTTGGCCAGGGCTGGGTTTGAACCCGCCACCCTCGGCATATGGGGCCGGCGCCCTGCTCACTGAGCCACAGGCGCCGCCCAACTTTAATAAGTTTTGAAGTCAAGTGGTGTTGGACCTTCAATTTTGTTTTTCATTCTACTTTTTCTTAAATAGCCAAAGCATTTTTTTTTTCATTTCCATGTGAATTTTAGTATATGCTATCAATTTCTAGAAAAAAGCCTTCTGGGATTTTGATTGGGAATGCACTGAATTTATACGTTAAGTTGGGAAAGAATTGAAACTTGTTTCAAGTGGGGTTCTCCAGAGATATAGAATTAATAAAATGTGTATGTATGTGTGTGTGTGTGTGTGTGTTTTGTTTTTTGTTTTGAGGAATTAGCCTGTGTGATTGTGGAGGCTGGTAAGTCTAAGACTGGAATCTGGAAATCTGAAAACTGAAAGAATCTGCTATGTAAATTTCAGTCTGAAGCTAGGAGAAGACCAATGTCCCAGCTCAAGTGGTCATGCAAGGAGGTTCCCCCTTATTCATGAGAGCTCAGCCTTTTTGCTCTATTCAGGCCTTTAACTGTGATTGGGTGAGGATACCCACACTAGGTAGATCAGTCTGCTATGTTTAGAGTCCCAATTCAAATGTTAATCTCAACCAAAAACATGACCACAGATACAACCAGAATAATGTTTGGGCAAATATCTGAGTCCCCCATGGCCCAGTCAAGTTGACATACTATTAAACATTACAATATCTTAAGCATATTCAGTTTTCCAACTCTTGAACAAAGTGTATAGTTTTTTTCATTTAGGTTTCTTTTAATTTCTCTCACCAGTGTTTTATAGTTTTCCTTGATAGGTATTGTACATATTTTATCAGATTTATTCCTAAGTACCTTATAGATACATATAAACATATATTCATAAAGCATATATATAAAAATATATAAAAACACACATATTATATATATATTTTTTTTTTTTTTTTTGAGACAGTCTCAGTTTGTTGTCCTTGGCCGACTACCGTGGCATCATAGCTCACAGCAACCTCTAACTCTTGAGGTCAAATGATTCTCTTGCCTCAGCTTCCCAAGTAGCTGGAACTACAGGCATCTGCCACAGCGCCCAGCTATGTTTAGAGACTGGGTCTCACTCTTGCTAAGGTTGGTCTCATATTGGTGACCTCAGGCAATCCACCCACCTCGGCCTCCCAGAGTGTTAGGATTATAGGTGTGAGCTACTGCACCCAGCCTCTAAATAACTTTATATTTTTGATACTATAAATAGTTTTGTTCTTAATTTTACTTTTGATTATACATTGCTGGTATATAGAAATATAATTTTGTTTATTGATCCCACAGCTTTGCTATGCATATCTATAAGGTTCTCTGTATCTTTTTTTGGTATATTGCAGGGGATTTTCTACACAAATGGTCACATTTTTTGACGGTACAAATAGGTTTTTACTTTCTTTACAATACAGATATAATCTGAATGAATTTAATCTTTCTTGCCTTATTGCATTGGCTAGAGTAAAATGTTGGAAGTATTGAGAATAGATATTTTTATTTTGTTTCTGATCTTAGGGACAAAACTTTAATCTTTCACCATTAAGTAACACCTTAGTCTACTTTTGATATTAGTGTGATGCTACCTTATAAAGTGAATTAAAAATATTCCCTTCTCTTCAACCTTTTGCAAGAGATTAGGTAGAATTGATACTGTTTCTTAAATAAATGTTTGGTGGATTTCACTACTCAAACCACTTGTACTTGAAGTTTTCTTTGTGGAAAAATTTTAATCATAAACATCATACACTTTCCATTTATAGATACAGAGCTGAATAGGTTATCTATTTCCTCTTTAGTGAGCTTTGAAAGTTTTTGTCTTTTGAGGGATTTATCCATTTTATCTAAGTTGTCAAAATAAAAGGACTAAAGTTATTTATACTATTTCCTTATTTTCTTTCAGTATCTTTAGAATCTAAAATAATGTTACCTTCCTCACCTATATCCTGGATATAGGTAATTGCATGCATCCTTTTCTCTAAATTGATATGAATAGAAGTTCATAATTTTATTGTTTTCTGTTCTGTTCTTTGTCATTTCCTTTCTTCTGCTTATTTTAGGCTTAATTCTCTCTCTCTTTTTTAGTTTCTAAAGGGAAAATCAGCACATATTTTATCAGATTCATTCCTAAATTATATATATATATATATATATATATGTATAGATATAACTTATAACACTAAAAGCCCATTCTAGGAAGAAAGAACAGCCAAAAAGCAATGAACTCAAATATATATATACACACACATATATATATTTAAACCCATATAATGACCACCAAAAGAAAAAGAAAAAGAAAACAAATAACTATATCTATCAATTATATATATACATAATTATATATATACACATATACATATACATATATATATACACATAGATATTATATATATATATACACATAGATATAGTTATTTGTTTTCTTTCTTTTTCTTTTGGTGGTCATTATATGGGTTAAAATATATATATGTGTATATGTGTGTGTGTGTGTATATATAAATATATATATTGCTTTTTGGCCGTTCTTTCTTCCTAGAATGGGCTTTTAGTGTTATAAGTGGTAATTTCACAATTTTTAACATGTTGTGTTTTCCTTTTCATTCATTTCAAAATACTTTCTAATTTCCGTTTTGATTTATTCAACTAGTGGGTTATTAAGAAGTACATATATATTTTTTATTAAATCATAGCTGTGTACATTGATATGATCATGGGGCATCAGAAGTATATTCTTAGTTTTCAAATATTTGGCAAATTTCCAGATTTTTGGGGTAATGTCTTATTTAATTCTGTGTTCTTATAATATACTTTGTATGCCTTGATTTCTTTTAAATTTATTTTAACATGTTTTGTTACCTGGAATATGACCTATCTTGTCAATGCCTTATCTGCATTTTAGTACATTCTGTTGTTCTACAATGGACTGTCCTATAAATGTCTATGAGGTTAATTTCTTTCATTCAAACATATTATATACTTTCTGACTTTCTGAGTTCTTGTCCTCTTAACTATTGAGAGTGGGGTATTGAAATCTCCAACTATAATTTTAAATTTGTATGTTTCTCCTTGTTCTGTCAGTATTTTCCTCATATATTTTTAAACTCTGTTATTAGGGAGTGTTTAAATCATTTATATTTAATGTGATAATTGTGATAGGTTAAGTATAAGATTACCAATTTTTTTCTTTTTGTCCATTTTTCCCTTTTTTCTATCTTATTTTGGGGTTAACAATAATTTTTTGATTCTATTATACTTCTTTGTTGGTTTATAGATATAGTTATTTGTTTTCTTTTTCTTTTTCTTTTGGTGGTCGTTATATGGGTTAAAATATACATCTTTAACTTATCACAGTCTTCCCCTAAGTGACATAATTTCCAATCACATATAGTGGTGGTTGTCAAATGTAGACAATTTTGCCTTCGAGGGACATTTAGTAATAAGTAGAAATTTTTGTAAGTGATGCTAATTGTCATCTGTTGGAGGCAGAGTAAAGGATGGTTCTAAACACCTAGAAACCATGGGACGGCTTCTACATAACAGAGAATCATCTATCCCAAATGTCTGCAATGATGAAGTTGTGAAATCCTTCCTAGGCTTAAAACCTTTATATAGAGTATATTCCAATTGTTTCTTCATGATTTTTGCTATTGTTGTCATATGTTTTACTTTTACACATATTATAAGCCCTATGCTATATTTCTGTTATTTTTATTTAAATAGTTATCTTTTATGTATAGTTAAGTAATAGGAAAAATCATGTTTATTTATTCATGTGGATACCATTTGTATGCTTTTCATTTCTTTGTGTAGATCCACATTTCCACCTGATATAGTTTTCCTTTTGCTTGAGGGTCTTCATTTCATATTTTGTGTAAGGTAGGTCTGCTTGTGATGGATTATTTTAGCATTCATATTTCTGAAAAAATGCTCATTTCACTTTTGTTTTTGAAAGATATTTTTTATTATAGAATTTAGTTATAGAATTTTAGGTTTATTTTTCTTTTAACACATTAAAAAGGTTGCCCTACTAATTTGAATTGTTTCTGGTAACAAATCGGCTGTCATCCTTTATTCTCCTGTTCAGTGCAGCTTTTTTCTGTGTTTGTTTTTAAAGATTTTTCTCTTTATTAGTTATTTTGAGCAACTTGATTATAGGAGCTTTGGTACAGTTTTCTTTATGTTTCTTGTTCTTAGTGTTGATTGAGATTCTTGGCTATTTAGATTTTTCATTGGATTTGTGAAAATTTTGACCATAAATTTTTCAGATATTTTTATTCTTCCTTCTCTCTTTTGGATACTCCAATTACCCATGTATTAGGCCACTTAAATTTATCCCACAGCACACTGATGCTCTTTTCATTTTTAAAAATTCTCCTATCTGTGTTTCATTTTAAATGACTTTTAACACTATGCCTTCAAGTTCACTAATGTTTTGTAATATTCTGTCTCCTATTTATTCTACGCAGTATATTTTTTATTATCTCAGACCTGCTTTTGATGTTTGTTAGTTTTATTTATGTCTGTTTATCATCCATGTCTCCACTTAAATTTTGAACATATGGAATAAAATTGTAACCGCTCTTTTCATGATCTTGTCTGTTAACTCTAATATCAGTGTCAGTTTGGGGTTGGTATTGGTTGATATTTACCTCTCATTGTAAGTCATACTTTCCTGCTTCTTTGCATGCATGTACTCTTTGATTGGATGCTAGAGATTTTGAATTTAATCTGTTGGGTACTTTATATTTTTATAATCTTATATTCTTGAATGCTGTTCTGTTAAACCATTAAATTATTGATAAATAATGTGACACTTTTGGATTCTTCTTTTAAGATTTCTTAAAAAGAGATTAGCATTTATTGTAAGATTGAATATACTTGTCTACTGAGGTGAGACACTTCTAGTACCCTACCCAAGGCCTTGTGAGTGGTGAGGTTTACAGTCTGGCTAATGAGAGCAGGCAGTGTTCTCAGCACGGTATACATTTCAGACAATGTTCTTTCTAGTTCTTCCATGTGAGCTTTTAACTGTTTTTGGTTAGTTTCCTCTCACACATGTACTGATCATTACTCAGCACAATACTTGCAGGGACAGTCTGGTGATCTCCTGAATATTCTCCCCATGCAAATGTCTCTTCTCTAGAACTGTAATCTGTAAACTCCAGCCACCTTGGTATATCTGGACTCTCAGCTCCTTCTCTTTAACCCAGAGAATCTGTGGGACTTTGATTATACTTACCCTCTACCAAGGCTTATCAACCCTAAAGCAGTAAGCTGGGGTATTATAGGGTTCACCTCATTTGTTTCCATCTCTCAGGGATCACTAACCTTTTTTTTATTTTTTTGCCTGATATCCAGTGATCTGAGAAGTATATTTAATATACTTTGTATTTTTTTGTTATTTTAGATCAGTAGTAAATCTATTATTTGCTACTTCGCCTTGGCCAGAAGAAGAAAGAAATTTGACGATTCTATATCTTGGCTGTGGTGGTTGTTCATGACGACACATATTTGTAAAAAGTCATAGAATACCACATAATATATTTTTAAAATGTGAAGTTTACTATATGAAATTTATATCTTGACTTAAGAAAAAATTTTTAAAGCTTCCTGTTATAGTGGAAATTTGAAAGTTTCTAGAGTTAATCCCAGGGGTTATTCATCCATAGACCAGTTATATGAGTCTAAACAAACAACTTGATCAACACTAGATTGTGTTTTCTTCATCTTTTAAGTATGGTTTCTGGTGCTTTGCTACTTTGTAGGAGTTTAGAGGGAATGATGTTAGGTAATATGTGTACAAGGCTTTGTTAAGCTGCCTTTTTATGCATTACCCATCTGGCTTTGTTTTCATCATTTTTTGTGTTTCATCTGTTTTTTTTTTGTTAGACTAAGATCCCTAAGAGCAAGATCGTATTGGTTTGTTTGCCTCTATATGTTCACATACCATAAACATTGAAAGTTAAGTGTTATAACTATACACATATACTTTTTTCTTATAGACAGATTTTTACAATATTTATTAAGACATTAAAAAATTAAAATTTCTCTTTATAAAATCATATAGCTTATGAAATTCAGTGTGAGTAACTCAAATTGGTGAATTAAAGCTTTACCTTTTCTGTTTTCCTATTTTTTCAGGTTAATCTTTTCCTCTACATGAGGGAGTGAAGTTTTAAAATTCCTTTCACTGGCATGAAGATTTCTATTTTTTGCACAGTGATTTATTATTACTGTCTTATAATTTTGACTTTGAAATAATTTTAGATTTTTAGAAGATATATACAGATAGCACAAAGAGTTCCAATATGCTCTTTATTCAGGTTCTCAAGGTTAACTGTACATAACCATGGTACAGTGATCAAAACTGAGAAATTAACATTGGCATAACAGGTTTAACTAAACTGCAGACTTTATTTGAATTTCTCCTCTTCCTCCTCCTCTTTCTTCTTCTTCTTCTTTTTTTTACCAATGCCCTTTATCTGTTCCATGATCTAGTCCAGGATACCACATTCCATGTGGATGTCATATCTCTTTGGTCTGTTCTAATCTGTGACAGTTTCTTTGTTTTTCATGACTTTGATATTTTGAAGAGTAATGGTCAGTTATCTTGGTAAAATGCCCCTCAATTTGGGTTTGTCTGGTGTTTTCTCATGATTAGGAGCTCTGGGTTTGGGGGAAGAATGTCACAGAGATGAAGTGGCCCCCTTCATCAGATCACATTAACGTCTATATGACATTAACATGACTTATAACTGGTGATGTTAACCTCCATCACTGGGCTAAGGAAGTGTCTGTCATGCTCATTTTACCATAGCCTATTGTCTGTCAGGCTAACTTTACCATAGCCTATTGGATGATTATGAGAGTTTAATGAGTTTACTACATTATACAAAGCACTCAATGGGAATGTTAGCATTCTCCCCCCCCTTTATTCCTTTGTACTTTCCATGACTATACTAGAATGAGAGTTCTTCAAGGCAGGGACTTTACCTATCTTGTTCATTCTTGCCATCTTAGAACTTAGAATAGAGACTGGCTCATAACTGGTGCTTAGTCATGTTGTTTGAGTAGTTGAATTCATAAATGAGTTACAGCCACAAAATTTGCTCTCTAAAGATGCTAGTTGCCTTCGAAATAGCTTTTGAATAAGCAAGCAAATAACACAGGGTTATCTGTGCATGACATATGCTTCTCTACTTTGTCAATGCCAAAAAAATTTAAATAAATGTGTGTATATACATAGAAGTGTGTATGTAGTTTTTAGACACTCATAATGGTTACTTTAATGGGTCACTCATTAGCTGTAACTACTCTTTTGGTTTGAGTCAAAGCAACCCAAGAAATATGGACACATATTTCACACATAAGTTGAAATCTATAAATCATAAAAGGTCAGAAAAAAAGAATTTGGGCCTTACTTAAGATTCAACAGGATGGCTGGGAGAGGTCCAAAGGATACAAACTGCTCAAGTAACTGACTCTGAAATTGTGTTCCACTATATCCAGTTCCACAGTTTACCCAAGATCAATAGGATGGAGCAGGAGAGCTCTAGAGGCAAGGTATGTGACTGCCCCAGGAGCAGAAGAAGCCTGATTTCTTTTCTATTTGAGTCCAAATATTGCCACTTGTAGAAAAAGGCAGCAGTAAGGACAGGATGCTGGATGCATTGAAAAACCCAGTATACACATGTATATAAAGAAAAAGACTGTGCCTAAATAAACTTGGACTGGAAATGATCCACATGGCAGGAGATGGAAGGCTGAAGCCTCAGAACCGTGGAAAACCAGAAAGGAAATGGGAATGGCTGTGGGAAGGCTGTGAGGCAGGAGGTAATGCCCCTGTGGAATGAATGGAATCATTCAGAAGCCCAGTTTTCTCCGGTTATTCCCCCCATGCTCCATAAATGTACAACTACTAAATTCATCCAATGAGGTCTAATCTGTGCCAAAAGCCTTCTTCAATTCAAACAGACTAGTGAAAGAGTCAAACAATGCAATGAAGAATCTCAGCTCAGGCAGTCATATGAATTCAAGTAGGCAAGGCCATCACAAGATGGATTGCAATATTCATTTTCTCATAAGTTTCTCAGGATACAGAAGGTATAGGTGGAGAGAAGTGTTCAGGAGCTGATAATCTTGGAGAAATTGCCAATAACTCAGTTTTAAGAAAGCCTAGCCAGGAAAACTCTTGCTATACAGTAATGAGGTAGAGAGGTATCAAATGGTAGGAAGCTTTATATACTATATCAAGTTGAATCACCCCTTTTTAAAATTTTTTTCTTTCTGATTTTACTTACTCTCTGGAAAAACTGTGAGAATGCTGACTCAATGAAGAAACTATCTATCCACTACAGTAGAACCTCTGTAAGTTGACTATCCAAGGGACTGTAACAAACTGGTCAACAAGTCAACATATGGAGGTGGTCAACATAAGAAACTAGATCTACTGCACTGATAAATACAGGTAGTACATGTCTGGTCTATGAAAATTAGGTCAACTTAAGGAAGTGATCAATGTAGGGAGGTGGTCAACCATGGAGTTTCTACTGTATTTTCAATTGCATGAGTGTAGATTAATGAACAATGAGTCATTGTGCTGAGCAGGATAAACCCTCTTTCTTTATTTCTTGCCTTCAAATTCTATTTCCGTCCACACTTCCCCCAAAGCATAATAAAGACCAGTTATCTTCAGAGCTGTGCATCAACCTGCAACAGAGACAGGATTATATCTAACCTGTGAAAGTTGTTGAGATAAGACGTAAGAGTTGACCTTGCGAATTTAGAACAAAAGTAGTAGTAAAAAGAGAAAATGGGTCTATGTTCACTTATGTGTATAAGTAAAGTTTGGCCAGCCAAATCATTTCTTGCACATCATTTTTTAAAGGCCTAGTCTCTCGTGGCAATCTATTTTGGGACATGTGAAATATTGAGTGGGTGAGTCATATTGTCTGGCATATAAAGTGTCTGAGGTATCCATTCTAAAGACAGCACGGGCTCTGTCTGGAATGCTGTAGAATGTGCTAAAAAATCAACCAGTAGGGGGCATATCAAAAAGACATAGGAGTCAACATGGCAAAGCTCCCAAGGGCTGAAACTATAACAAAATAGATAACTATAGCATTGAATTAAAACATAAAGAATAAGATAAATATATATAACTTCACACTTATATAAACAATTATTGAATAAATAAGGAGAGGGGACAAATCTTTCTTACAGAAAAATTTCAAATATTAAATGTAGAAGAAATCAGAGAAATAGAAAATTGCCATGAGAACACCTCAGTGATGGTGGCTGCAGGCAAGATTCATAGATGAATGGCAAAATTAAAGGGGACACTTTAAGAAGAGCCAGGATATTAAGATAGCCTCAAGGTATCACCCAAAATATTTTTTAATTACTGTGGTGGTTTAACATGTGTGCACAATTCTTTGATATTCCTCTCTGTGGGAGACACAATTTAATTCCTTTTCCCTTGAGAGTCCATTGTACTTAGTGATTTATTTTTAACAAATAGGCTATGGTATTATTGATGCTACCATGTTTCCTTATAAAGACCCTCTATTTCTCCTGGATAGTCCCTTTCTCACTATCTTCATCTATAACAAAGCTCACATGAATGAGACAGATATGCAGTCAGTTATCATGTAGAGAAATCTGTGCTAAATAGAGGTATGGTCACAATGCTAGGGTTTGGAAAAGAGACAACATTCACTTTCCAGGCAGGCAGTTACCTAGGGAGCTTATTTAAAGTCTTGGTTCCTGGGACCCAGCCTTAGAGATTCTGATTTAGCAGGTTCAGGCTGGGAACCAGGGGTCTGCATTTTTACAAGTACTCTGAGTTATTCTAAAGGAGGGGGATCTTCAGACTATCTTGACAAATAGTGGTCTGGAGTCGGTGCAGCCAAATTTATTTCTTAGTGATATTCTACTGTATGAAAAATCATTGTCAGATTTATTTCCCCATTTCTTGATTTTTTTCAAGTATCACTATCATTTGCCACCTTATGGTGAATTACATTATTAACTGTACTGATCCATACATAATATACAAAGTTAAAGCCACAGACAGTGAGGGTAGAGAAAGACTCCATTTCCAGGGTGTGGCTGAGATTTAAAGCATCAGGCTCTACTCGAGACTCTCTTAAGCCTCTGTTTTGTAGATATCATGGCTGTATCCAAGGAGATGAAGTAGACGAGACCATCTCTGTGCCTCCTGCCTACTTTATTTTGCCTGAGACGAACCTCTTGCACCATGCCCTTTCTATTCTGCTCTAAACTGTTTTTTTTTTCTTCTCTGGTCAGATACCTCTCAGAATTCTATCTCCCTGGAGTCTTCCCAGACTTGCAGACATAACCTCACTGATTCATATCTTCTCAGGAAGTTCTCAGGCCATGTGTTGTGGGTGCTATTGCTTACAGGTATTACTCTTAGCCTGCAAACTCCGGTCTGCAAAAAATACTGCATTTCTTTTCTGTAGATCAACATAAACACACCTCTGATTCCTCATCCTTTTTGGTTGCTAAAAAACTAAGCTGACATCTGGGTGTTCCCCCAGACTTCAGGGTCGCAGAGTCTTATAAGTACCATGAACTTCTGGTCATGGAAAATAATCTACACTGGTTAGAGTCAACTGTCATCCCTTCACGTTGTCATTTATTTCAAGTCCCGTGTCTCTGCCTATTAGTGCCACACTAAGAATGTAGGGACTTTGGAGGAGTATGGGTACCCATTGCACATGGGCTAAATCCTCTGGGTATGCACACATGCCTATCCTCTCTTAGTGGTCTTCACTGTATCTCCAAGCAGTGCTCTCTGGTGGGACTACACCCATGGAGCATATTGCAAGGGCACAAGTCAAATCTATCAAGTATTGAACATAAATTGTCTTAACACTGTGATTAAGTAAATGAGGTGAAAGCTATGTTAATTAGTAGGATGTAAGCACTCTAATTTGTACAAATCATCAACACATTGAATCTCACAAAGGCATAAATGTATTCATGATCTATGTATACGTGACTTAATAAAAAGAAAAAGGTGGGAGGGAAAAGAAGTAGGGCCCTTACTGATAGTGGAACCTAGAACAGCTTAGGCACTCTTTGAAGGTAAGTTGAAAATGATAACCAACTTCTTTTGCCCTTTGTGTAAGTCACTAAGGAGAGAAATATTAAGGAATTGGGTATTTTCTTGCAGTTAGAGGGAAAATGATTTCATTTTTTCTTTTTTTTTTTTTTTACTGCTTCCTTGGGAAAAAGGTGTTGACACCAAAAGCTTAGATAGGACTGTATTATCCTATTTAATCCTCTAATATATTTAGAGGAAGATAACAATCTCTAGATTTTATAATTGTAGATAAAGAAATAGAAATTTAGAGATAATAATGCATTTGTCTAATATTTAAAAAAATTAAGCACAGAAAAATGCAGCAACTTGCCAGTGTTGGGAGCCAACTTGGGTCCCTTGGCTCTCAGACCAAGGTTTGTTTTCTTTCATTGTGATGGATCTATCTGCCATTACTACAGATTTGACTAAAAGAATTATTGCCCTAACCCCCCCTGCCTTTTTTAAAGCATGCATCAAAATCTTATTTATTCTTTTTTTATTATTGTTTCAGGTTAATTTGAGGATACAAAGAATTAGGTTATAATGTTTGCATTTGTTAAGTAGAGTCTTATAATTGTGTCCTGTTCCCAAGAGGTGTGCCATACAGTCTAATGTTGTGTCCATAAAGTAGTAACACACCCATCTCCTTCTCTCCTCCCCTCTCCTTTGTTTCCCCTGCTCTTTTGTTTCCCCCACATTGAATTGATTTGACTTTTTCTCTTATGTGAGTGTGTATTAGATTGTCTACTGGCTTCATATTAGTATTGAGTACATTGGATACTTGCTTCTTCATTCTTGTGGTACTTTACTAAGAAGAATGTGTTTCAACCCCATCCAAATTGATACAAAAGATGTAAAGTCTCCGTCTTTTTTAGTGGCTGAATAGTATTCCATGGTATACATATACCACAGTTTGTTAATCCATTCCTGGGTTGGTGAGCATTTATGTTGTTTCCACATTTTGACAATTGTAAATTGAGCTGTGGTAAACAGTCTAGTGCAAATGTCCTTAGGATAAAAGGATTTTTTTTTTCTTCTGGGTAGATGTCTAGTAATGGGATTGTGGGATCAAATGGGAGGTCTAATTTGAGTTCTTTGAGGGTTCTCCATACTTCCTTCCAAAAGGTTGTATTAGTTTGCAGTCCCATCAACAGTGCAAAAGTGTTCCCTTCTCTCTATATCCATGCCAGCATCTGCAGCTTTGAGTCTTTGTAATGTGGGATCTTCTCACCGGGGTTAGGTGATATCATAGAGTGGTTTGATTTACATTTCTCTGATGATCAGGAATGATAATCATGTTTTCAAATGTTTGTTAGCTATTCATATGTCTTCATCACAGAAGGTTCTATTCATATCTCTTGCCCAGTGGTAGATGGGATTGTTGGTTCTTTTTTGGTTCATTCATTTGAGTTCTCTGTAGATTCTAGTTATAAACACTTTGTCAGATTCATACCATGCAAATATCTTTTCCCATTCTGAAGGTTCTCTTTTTGCTTTACTTGTGTCATTAGTGATGCAGAGGCTTTTCAGCTTAATTAAGTCCCATTCGTTTATTCTTGTTGTTGTTGCAATTGCTACTAAAGTCTTCATCATAAAATTTTCCCCCATCTGACATCATCAAGATAGAACCCCTCTTCTGTGGTGAGAAGTCCACATTTAAGTTGCTAACCTATTTGCCCTTTTATAATGATAGCTGTAAAAGATCTTTAATTTTTGGAAAATCAAATTTTAGCACAAGTCTAAGTCTTCTCATTTAAGATATTCTTTTGTTGTTGGTTATGTATATAATTAGTATAAGAGGAGTCAACTTCTGAATCTTAGATTTCCACAACCATTGAGTTTCAACCCCCTCATACCCTTGTATCTTCCTCCCAATGGGAAATGTGTAACATATGATTTTTTAAAAAGAGAAAATTTATCTTCAGGTGCAAAGTGATTCATATATATATATATATATATATTTAATTAATTTTTTATTGAGTCATAGCTGTATACATTAATGTCATGGGGTACAATGTGCTGGTTTTATATACAATTTGAAATATTTTAATCAATCTGGTTAACATAGCCTTCATGGCATTTCGTATTTATTGTGTTAAGACATTTATATTTTACATTTAGTAAGTTTCACATGTACCCTTGTAAGATGCACCGTAGGTGTGGTCCCACCAATTACCCTCCCTCCACCCATCATCCCCCCGCCATCCTTTCCCTCTCCCCTTTCCCCATATTCTTAGGCTATAATTGGGTTGTAGCTTTCATATGAAAGCTATAAGTTAGTTTCATAGTAGGGTTGAGTACACTGGATACTTTTCTTCCATTCTTGAGAAACTTTGCTAAGAAGAATATGTTCCAGCTCCATCCATGTAAACATGAAAGAGGTAAAGTCTCTATCTTTCTTCAAGGCTGCATAATATTTCATGGTGTACATATACCACAATTTATTGATCCATTCGTGGGTCGATGGGCACTTGGGCTTCTTTCATGACTTAGAAATTATGAATTGGGCTGCAATTAACATTCTGGTACAAATATCTTTGTTAAAGTGTGATTTTTGGTCTTCTGGATACATACCTAGTAGAGGAATTGTAGGATCGAATGGCAGGTCTATTTTTAGTTCTCTAAGTGTTCTGCAAACATCTTTCCAAAAGGAATGTATTAGTTTGCATTCCCACCAGCAGTGTAGAAGTGCTCCCTTTTCTTCACATCCATGCCAACATCTCTGGTTTGGGGACTTTGTGATGTGGGCTAATCTTATGGAATTAGATGATATCTCAAAGTAGTTTTGATTTGCATTTCTCTGATGACTAAGGATGATGAGCATTTTTTCACATGTCTGTAGGCTGAGTGCCTGTCTTCTTCAGAGAAGTTTCTCTTCAAGTCCCTTGCCGACCCTGAGATGGGATCACTTGTTCTTTTCTTGCTAATACGTTTGAGTTCTCTGTGGATTCTGGTTATTAAACGTTTGTTGGAGACATAACCTGCAAATATCTTCTCACATTCTGAGGGCTGTCTACTTGCTTTATGTACTGTGTTCCTGGCTGTGCAGAAGCATGTTAGTTTGATCAGGTCCCAGTAGTGTATTTTTGATGCTGCTTCAATTGCCCGCGGGGTCCTCCTCATAAAATATTTGTAAAGGCCAATTTCTTCAAGAGTTTTCCCTGTACTTTCTTCTAATACTTTTATAGTTTCATGTCTTAAGTTTAAATCTTTAATCCAGTGAGAATCTATCTTAGTTAATGGTGAAAGGTGTGGGTCCAGTTTCAGTCTTCTACAGGTTAACAGCCAGTTCACCTAGCACCATTTGTTAAATAGAGAATCTTTTCCCACTGAATGTTTTTAATTGGTTTGTTGAAGATCAAATAATGGTAAGTAACTGGGTACATCTCTTGGTTCTCTATTCTGTTCCATACATCTACCTCCCTGTTTTTGTGCTAGGACCATGCTGATTTGATCACTATCAATTTATAGTATAGTCTGAGGTCTGGTAGCGTGATTCCTCCTGCTTTGTTTTTATTTCTCAGTAATGTCTTGGCTATTCAAGGTTTTTTCTGGTTCCATATAAAATGAAGTTTTTTTTTTTTTGAGATCTTTAAAGTATGACAGTGGAGCTTTAATTTGGATTGCATTAAAATTGTATATTGCTTTGGGTAGTATAGACGTTTTGACAATGTTGATTCTTCCCAGCCATGAGCATGGTGTGTTTTTCCATTTGTTAACATTTTTAGCTATTTCTTTTCTTAGAGTGTCATAGTTCTCTTTATAGAGATCTTTCACATCCTTTGTTAGGTAAACTCCCAAATATTTCATCTTCTTTGGCACTACCATGAATGGAATAGAGTCTTTGACTGTTTTTTTTTTTTTTTTTTTTTTTTTTTTTGTGGAGACAGAGTCTCACTTTATGGCCCTCGGTAGAGTGCCATGGCATCACACAGCTCACAGCAACCTCCAACTCCTGGGCTTAAGCAATTCTCTTGCCTCAGCCTCCTGAGTAGCTGGGACTACAGGCGCCAGCCACAACGCCCAGCTATTTTTTGGTTGCAGTTCAGCTGGGGCAGGGTTTGAACCCGCCACCCTCGGTATATGGGGCCGGCGCCTTACCAACTGAGCCACAGGCACCACCCAAGTCTTTGACTGTTTTTTCAGCTTGACTATTGTTGGTATATGTAAAGGCTACGGATTTATGAGTGTTGATTTTGTAAGCTGAGACGCTGCTGTATTCCTTGATCACTTCTAAGAGTTTTGTGTTAGAATCTCTGGTGTTTTCCAGATATACAACCATATCATCTGCAAAGAGTGAAAGTTTGATCTCTTCTGACCCTATGTGGATATACTTGATCGCCTTTTCTTCCCTAATTACAATGGCTAAAACTTCCATTACAATGTTAAAGAGCAGCGGAGACAATCGGCAGCCTTTCTTGGTTCCTGATCTAAGTGAAAATGATTTCAATTTAACTCCATTCAATATAATGTTGGCTGTGGGTTTGCTATAGATGGCCTCTATCAGTTTAAGAAATATCCCTTCTATACCAATTTTCTTAGGTGTTCTGATCATGAAGGGATGCTGGATATTATCAAAAGAGGGAATCATATGGTCTTTGTTTTTTAATTTGTTTATGTGCTGAATGATATTAATAGATTTACGTATATTGAATCAGCCTTGAGATCCTGGGATAAAGCCCTTGTTGTCATGGTGTATAATTTGTTTGATGAGTTACTGGATTCTGTTTGTTAGTATCTTGTTGAATATTTTTGCATCAATATTCATTAGTGATATTGGTCTATAATTTTCTTTTCTTGTTGGGTCTTTTCCTGTTTGGGGATCAAGGTGATGTTTGGTTCATGGAATGTGTTGGGTAGTATTCCTTCTTTTTCTATATTTTGGAAAAGGTTAAGTAATATAGGTACTAGTTACTCTTTAAACATTTGGTAGAATTCTGACTTGAAGCCATCTGTTACTGGGCTTTCCTTTTTAGAGAGATTTTGTATAGTTGATGCTATTTCAGAACTTGATATAGGCCTGTTCAACATTTCCACTTGATTCTGGCTAAGTCTTGGAAGGTGGCGTGCTTCCAAGTATTGGTCACTTTCCTTCAGAATTTCGTATTTCTGAGAATAAAGTTTCTTGTAATATTTGTTAATGATTTTTTGAATTTCTGAGGGGTCTCTTGTTATTTCATCATTACCATTTCCGATTTATGAAATTAGAGATTTTACTCTTTTTTTCCTGGTTAGTTTAGCCAAAGGTTTATCTATTTTATTAACCTTTTCAAAAAACCAACTTTTTGATTTATTGATCTGTTGTATAATCCTTTTGTTTTCAATTTCATTTAATTCTGCTCTAATATTGGTTATTTCTTTTCTTCTGCTGGATTTGGGGTTGGAATGGTCTTCCTTTTCCAGTTGCTTGAGATGTCCCATTAAGTTGTTAACTTCCTCTCTTTCCATTCTCTTGAGGAAGGCTTGCAGTGCTATAAATTTCCCTCTTAGGACTGCCTTTGTGGTATCCCAGAGGTTCTGATAATTCGTGTCTTCATTATTGTTTTGTTTCAAAAATTTGGTAATTTCCTTTTTAATCTTGTCTCTGACCTAGTGATCATTCAGGAAAAGGTTATTTGTTTCCATGTTTTTGTATTAGTGTGCAGATTTCTGTTGTTACTGAGTTCAACTTTTATTCCATGATAGTCCGAGAAGACCATAGAATAATTATTCTAGAAATAGAATAATTTCTATTCTTTTAAATTTGCTGAGGTTAGACTTGTGACCTAAAATGTGATCAATTTTGGAGTGTGTTCTGTGGGCTTATGAGAAGAATGTGTATTTAGTTTTTCTTTTTTCTTTTTTTTTTTGCAGTTTTTGTCCAGGGCTGGGTTTGAACCCACCACCTCTGACATATAGGGCCAGCGCCGTACTCCTTTGAGCCACAGGTGCCACCTGTGTTTTCAGTTTTGTTAGGATGAAATGTTCCGTAGAACATTTCAGCATGAAATGTTGAGTGGTTAAGTTTAAATTTAAAATTTCTTTGCTTAGCTTCTTATTGGAGGATCTCTACAACACTGCCAAAGGAGTGTTAAAATCTCCAACAGTTATGGTGCTGCAGGAAATCAAGTTGCACATGTCTGTTAGAGTCTCTCTTATAAATTGAGGCACATTCTGGTTGGGTGCATAAATATTAATAATTGAAATCTTATTGTATTAAGTATTACCCTTAACAAATATGTAGTGACCATCCTTATCTTTCCTTACTTTTGTGGGTTTAAAGCCTATTTTATCTGTGAATAAAATTGCAACACCTGCTTTTTTCTGATTTCCATTAGCTGGAAATATAGATGACTATCCCTTCACCCTGAGTCTATATTTATCTTTTAAGGTAAGATGAGATTTTTGTATGCAGCAGATATCTGGCCTGAGTTTTTGTATCCAGTCAGCCAACCTATGCTAAATTGGACAATTTAAGTCATTCACATTAATTAAGAATATTGATAAGCCTGGTAGAATTTTGGGTATCGAGCTTTTCAAAAGTCCAGTGGACATTTTTAATCCTTTCACCACTGTTGATGTTGGAATTTGATCAAAAGTTTCTGAGTGAATTTACTGTTGTGGTGGAGGATTGCACTGGTCATTATGGAGGATAGGTCTGAGAATATCCTGGAGAGCTGATTTAGTTATGACAAATTTCTTCAACATGTGAATGTCATTAGAATATTTAATTTCTACACTATAAATGAAACTCAGTTTAACTGGATACAGATACCTGGGTTGAAAGTTATTTTGTTTTAGGAGATTAAAAGTCGATAACCACCCTCTTCTAGCTTGGAAGTTTTCAGCAGAGCGATCTGTAATCATTTAATATTCTTCTCCTTATAGGTTATGGGTTTCTTATGTCTGGCTGCTTTTAGCATTTTCTCCTTCATATTAACTTTAGTGAAATTAATTATGATGTGCCTGGGGGATGTCTTATTCAGGCTGAGTCATGCTGGGGTTCTGAAACTCTCTGCTATCTGAATTTCAGAATCTTTTGGCATGTCTGGAAAGTTTTCTTTCGTAATCTCATGAAGAAGAGCCTCTGTGCTTTGCAAAGCCACTTCACCACCTTCAGGGATTCCTATAAGGCGAATATTAGTTTTCTTTGAGTTATCCCAGAGCTCTCTGAGAGAATAATCCATTTTTGCTCTCCATTTCTCTTCCTCTTTGAGTATTTGGGAGCATTCAAAAGCTTTCTCTTCAATGTCAGAAATCCTTTCTTCTGCTTGTTCCATTCTGTTACATAGGGATTCTACTGTATTTTTCAGATCTTTGAGGGCTGATAATTCTTGTCTCAATGTGTCAAAATCTTTGGCGATTTTGTCTTTGAATTTTTTGAGTTCTTGAAACAACTTTTAAATTGCTCCTTGAATTTCTAATTCCAACTTTGCCTCTATTCTATTAATCTTATTTGCAATCCAAATTCTGAATTCGATTTCTGACATCTCAGCCATCTGTTTATGAATGGGATCTTCAATTGTGTCTGCCATATCCTTCCTTGTGGGGGTTGATCTACTCTGGTTATTCGTGTTACCAGAGTTTTCCCGCAGATTCCGCCTCATGATTATTTTACACTGTTTGGCTAGATGAGCGGATAAGGAGAAGTTGGGTTGGGAGGCTCCAGGAGTAGTGATTAATGAGCCCTTTTCCCAAGAGCTGGGAATGGTGTCTTTATCTTTTCCACTAGAGCTTTGTGAAGGACCTGTACAGTGCTATGGCCCGAGAAGCTGGGAGTCTGCTTGGTGTGGGGGGGCTATGTGGCTCTGTCTTGTTTTTAGCTGATCTCTGTCCTACCCTAGTGAATCAGTTACTCTGGGTTGAAGTCTCAGCTGTGGAGAAGTACCAGCAATTAAGTCACCCCACCCTCCAGAGGCAACAATTGGAAAAAGAAAATCAAACCTTCCCACAACCACACACCCAGGGTACCTTGCAGTCCTCAGGTTATTGGTCCAGTTCAAGAGGTTCAAATCAATTATTCCAGTCAGCATCAGTCTCAGGTGGGAGAGTTCAAAAGATCTCTGGGAACTAGATAGCAGGAGTCTGCTGGCAGCTCAAGTATGACCTGCTCCAGTATTCCATGAGGTCTGAAGGACCCATCCAGCAAATAAATTAATCTGGGAAGGTTGATGCCTCCTTCCCCACCTTACACTTCTGTCACACCCAGTCACTGGTAACCCTGCAGGGCTGTGACCCAGTTCCCTCCAATGAGCAGATGCTCCAGGGATTTGTGCCTCCCTGAGTCACAGGGAGAGCTATGTCTCCTCAGCCCGGCCACTGCTTTCTGCCACTATCTGGCAGGGGGAGGTGAGGCCTGACAACCTCGGGTGCTTAATGGAGGCTGGGCAGTTCACTTAGTTCCAGCCCAGCCCCTGATTGATGTTGCTGATAGAACAGAACAACTTCGCAGAATTTGTAGAATTTGTTGCTGTCCCAGTTATATTCCCCTGCAGATCAAATGCTGTTTGAGTTCACAGAAACTGCAACTCAGCCCCGGTCTGTGCCACTGCCTGGTCTCGGCTGCTATTTGTGTTGGGATTGGCGCGGTTAGAGCTCACACTCAGCTGTCAGTTCCAGCCTCTGCCTGCCCACCTTTGTCTCAGCTATGATCCCCTGAGGGCCAGGTGCATCTTAGGCTCAGTAAAGCGGTCCTCTGGGACAGCCCTGTCCTGGGAGTCTGCTGTCTCTGCATGTGTATTCTGGTCCCTGTGCTCCACAGAGGCTGGTACTACCTCAGGCATACCCTTAACTCACAGGGCCTGCATTTCTGTCCCAGATCTGTTCTGCCAGTAGCTGCCACCAGAGAAGATGCCCAGCTTCCTCTAGTTGCCCAGAGAGACAGGGAGTGTCTGTCCAGAAAATCTCCAGGAGTGTGAGCCCTATTGTTGCCTCTGTAGCTGCTGCTCTGTGCCTAGGGCACCACCGCTCCTGTATGGTTCCCTCTCAGCTGATCATCTTCTCCTTACTCCCGTGCCACAGACTCAGCAAAGACCAGCAATAGGCCTTGTCCTGTCCACATCTCTTGAGAAAATGCCTAAGAATCTGGACTCCATGGGGGACAGGCTTCCAGACCTTGGGGTGAGAGTGGAGGGGAGTGCTGGGAGTTCAGAATTGCAGGTAGAGAATATATACAGTTTTATGCCTGGCAGGAGAGTGCCATGGCACCCTAATAGGGGAAGGAGGTCCAGATTTGAGAGGGTCTTTCCCGTGGGACAAAATGGGATGACATTTTAACTCTGCTCGCTTGTTTGTATGAAGTACTGCGAGCACTTCTCATGTTGGAGGGGACTCCCATCCTCATAGCAATGGATTTTGTACCTTTTGTTTGTATCCTTGAGGTCACAGCTTGCCTCAGCAGAGTTGATGTACGTTCTTCAACCTTCTCTCTTGGTTCAGCTCCAAACCATCAGCTTACTTGCTAAACTTCTGTCCTTTAACTCTCTTTCTGGGTGGGAGCCTCTGTGGAAAGCTGGCTCCAGTGAGCCATATTGTCTCCACAGCGATTCTTATCTTTTGATGAAAATTGTCCAGTGTCCATAATCTCTTTGGGAGAATGAGATCATTTTCTAATCTACATTCTGTCCTCAAAGTGGCCTAAAAAAGACTTTAAGACATTGTGATGTGGGCTGTTCTCACTGGGGTTATGTGATATCTCAGGGTGATTGAGTCAGGCTAAATTAACCTGATTGATCCTGGACTAATTCAACTTCAAATTTTCCAGAGGAATAAATACTTCAGCTTTCATTCTTCTGTTATCTCATAATCCTTTCTCTTAAGCATGTTTTTCTACCTGTGTTATTTTCATCTTGTCTGCTGTGATTTCAGCAGTTTTTCCTCTTGTTATATCTTTAGAAAAGATAGAGAACAGCTGGTCTCCTCTCTGCAAATAACTACTCTTCTGAGATTTGAATATTGTTATTCATTTCCTTACCTTTAGTGAAAGAATTGTTTGCTGGACATTTTGGAGGACTTACTGGATGCAACTTTAATTTAATAAAATATCCATAATTTGGAGTAAAGCCACCACATAAGGGAGAAACTCTCTTGGAACCAAAGTGTCATCAGGACCATAAAATTCAAATGTAGGACTCATCTAGAGGAATGCATGCTGGTGGGACAGTCACTGTTTTGTTTTCAACAAGGCAGTGTTTAATCGAAATCAATGTGGTTAGAACCATTAGTCAGTGGGAAGATATTGGTAATATTTATGTTTACTCTCACATAATTAACTTAAACTCAAAGGTAAATCAATGTATATATGAAGAAATTACAGTGAGGAAAGCAAAAGAAAACGAAGGAGGATTTGCAATGTGTATTCTTGTTCTGGTAACTTCCAAGTTCACTTATGTCATGATGATTTATTGAGTATACACTATGTCCCAGGCACCAAGGCTAAATTTGATGACAAGAAATAAGTCATCATAATTATCATATCTTGAAATGTCAAATTCTCTGAAATAGATCTCATTAGTCACAAGACCTCTTAGACCAAGATAGATACTCTGATATAAAGCCGTTCAAAGAAAGTAGGAAAAAGTAAAAATATGTAATCTCTGAAGAAGCTTGAAATGGACTATTAAGTCTTTCAAATAGACAATATCTGAAGATGCTGCCAGTGCAAAGGCTCTGAGGTCCTGTTATATCTAAAGAAAATCAAGGAGGTCAGTGTGCCAGGAACACCCTCAAAGAGAGAGCAGGGTGGCAGACAGGGCTGGAGAGAGCCAGAGGCCAGGATGCTTGAAGACCAACGTACAACATTTTGGGAAACTGCCCGTGAGAAGAGGCTTGGGATGCTTCAAGTTTCTGAGAGGCCAGAGATATGGAGAAAGAGCACAGAATTTAAAGTCAGGTTGATTTAAGTTTAAAACCAAGATCTGCCACTTTGTGTGAATTGGGCTAGTTAAACAATCTTTCTGAATCTTGGCTTCCTCCTCAGTAAACTAAAAACAGTAACCATAAAAAGGCAAAGAAGAAAACTGGATAGTAATGTAGAGCACAGTAGGCCCCACATAAAGGCGGCTGTTACTACTCTGTGCTGGCAGGCCGCATTTAGAAAGGCCTTTAACATGCATAGCACCCCTGCACACAAGACACTATTATTTCCAGTTCCTCTTTGTGGAAACTGCGTAGTTAAGGATTAGTGGCAAGTAATCCCTAATAAGTACGTTTACATGCCACATAATGATGTTCAGTCAATGACAGACCACTTACACCATGGTGGTCCCAGAAGACTATAATACCACATATTTACTGTACCTTTTCTATATTTAGATATGTTTAACTACACAAACACTTACCATTGTGTTACAATTGCCTAAAGCATTCAGCCCAGGAATATGCTATCCAGGTGGACAGCCTAGGAGCCACGGGCTATACCACAAGGCCTAGGTATGCAGTAGGCTATGCCATCTAGGTTTGTGTAAGTACACTCTGTGACATTCACATGAAAAAATTACCTGTTGACATATTTCCCAAAATGTATATCATTCATTAAGCAATGAATGTCTGTAGTTGAATCTAGATTCAAATTCCTGGGCTTGTGTGCCTCCCAAATCCTCCATTTTCTCACTGCCTTACTTGGTAATTCTAAGATTGAAGTTCTCAGGAGACAGTAGACCTTAATCCTAAAAGCAGTTTGGAATTGGCCTGGTCATAATGGTAACAAAAATTGAAAACCTGAATCTTCCATGAGTACCGGGCTTACATGGGAGTCAGGTTTCCCAGAACAGTATCAGGAGAAGCAGTGACAGGGTAGAGTGGGAGAGGAGAGAGGGAACTCCTTGGGATATTGAGTGAGAGGACACAGGCCATATATCCTGATTGTGCAGGACATCCGAGTACCCAAAACAGGAGACCAGACGGGCTGGCATCTTGGCTTCAACATATTCTTCCATTGTTCTAAGAAAATGAGTATGTCAGAAAGGTCTGTCTAGAAAGGTCAGTTAGATATGAGTTCTGGCCCCTGCTTGCCAGTACTTGCTCAAAATCCATGAACTTTCAACTTGCATGTTTTCAGTCTCTTGAAAATCCCCAACTGCCTGAATGTCTACATCTTATCCCTCTACAGGTGAGATACAGAAAGGGGAGATATAAGGGTGGATTCTGGTTGCCAGGGAGTTACTAGATATAGGAAGGGCAAGTGATATAGGTTTTGTGAAAACAGTTTCAGTGTTCAGGCCAGGGTCCTTCCAGGACAACACCTAACCAGAGGTCACTAAGTTAGGCAGGGTACCATGGGAGGGGGCTCAGGAATGACAATATATGGTGACCATTACCAAGAAATCTATGGGGTTGGCTTCTGTGATACTATAAAAACCATGGTGGTTTCTTAATGCAAAGAAGCTTAATGACCTGTTTTGGGGTTGGGGATGCTACCAGGGGTTTTATAGCAAGGTGGTGTCAAATTTGTAGGAGAGACTAAGCAGCATGGCATCCAGGGTCATTGGGCTCCATAAACAACAGATTTGTAATGCCCAAATGAGACAATTGAAGCAAAAAGCTTAGCATAGGGCTGACCATATAAAGGTGCTTAATAAATGGAAAGAGGAGGGGATGGATACATTCTTCAGAAGGCAGGGCATTAATTTGAGCTTGGAGTGACCTCAGGCTGTTATATTCTTTTCTGCCCTATTCATACCTCTTAGAAAGTTTATTAGAAAAGTTTCATGATCCCAGTTTACCATTTGGATTACCTGGAAATGACTAAGGTCCCTTTGGGGGTAGACTGACTCTGCTCAAGGGAGGTGAGGAAAGAATGGGAGAGGGTGTTAATAATAACCCTGAGACTTCATGATGCTGTTCTTCACTGTGTTATTTGTTGAATACCTAGAATGTACTGGGGACATTACACATCACATGTAACCCATAACATTTAACACTCTCTGCACATTGAACAAATGAGAAAACCAAGTCTCACACAGGTTATGCCATCTATCCATGGTAGGGACAGACTTGGAACTCTGACATATCAGATTCAGAAGCCCAGGCGAGGATGGTACAGCAAGGGAGAAAGTTATGGAGGAGGATGGAAGGTAGATGGGGCATGGCAGGTGCTTGGTCATTGGTATAACTTTGGTGTGCAAAGAGCTTTTGCAAAGCAGCACTAGACATCACCCAGGGGAAGCCATCATTAAGGTCTTGTGGGGACCAGGGTTATGGATGACTTCCTTTCCAATCAATATTCTTACTTAGAGACGTAAAAATAGACCTGCCATTCGATCCTATAATTCCTTTACTAGGTTTATACCCAGAAGACCAAAAGTCACAACATAAAAAAGACATCTGTACCAGAATGTTTATTGCAGCCCAATTCATAATTGCTAAGTCATGGAAGAAGCCCAAGTGCCCATCGACCCACGAATGGACTAGCAAATTGTGGTACATGTATACCATGGAATATTATGCAGCCTTAGAGAAAGATGGAGACTTTACCTCTTTCATGTTTACATGGATGGAGCTGGAACATATTCTTCTTAGCAAAGTATCTCAGGAATGGAAGAAAAAGTATCCAATGTACTCAGCTCTACTATGAAGCTAAATTATAGCTTTCACATGAAGGCTATAACCTAACTATAGCACAAGACTATGGGGAAAGGGCCAAAGAAGGGGAAGGGAGGGGGGAGGTTATGGTGGGGGAAGAGTAATGGATGGGATGCATCTTAGGATGGGTACAGGCAAAACTTACTAAATGCAGAATATAAATGTCTACATCCAGTAACTGAGAAAATGCCATGAAGGCTACATTGAACAGTTTGATGAGAATATTTCAGATTGTATATGAAACCAGTACATTGTACCCCTTGATTGCACCAATATACACAGCTATGATTTAACAATAAAAATAAATAAATTAATTAAAAAATATTCTTAAGCCACCTTGAGTGGTTTGTTATATCCCTCAGTCATATTAGGTGGTTTTGGACAAGGCAGAACAGGACAGGAAAGCATAAAAAAGCTGGTTGGAAAATTAATAATATAGGCTTTTTTTTTTTGCAGAGAAGATGGAGGAGATTAACTGCTTTAGAGAACCTAACACTTGTATTTTTTTATAAATCTGCTTGGAGGTTTGAGTTTTATTTTAACCACAGAATGTTTCACAGGGCTCTCACAGCTGATGTAGTAGCAGGGAATAACTTAGCAGCCCCTGAACAAAGTTATGCAGCGGAGTAGGGGGAGTCTCTCTATTTCCTTGTTTTCAGTTCCAGAAGAATCAAACCTTCTGTGTAGGCTGCCTGACATAGACCATAGCCTTGTTGGTGGCTCCTTAATTAACAAAGAGGTTTTTATTTATCCAGTGCAAAGCTTTTCTTACCTCCTTTCCCTATCCGCTAAACCATCCATGCAAATCAGCATGTACTGAGACCTCAAAGAAATCCGACAGTGAACTTGAAAGAATCCATGCAGCCAGCCGAAGGGGAGTTTAATAAGCTTGGTCTCTTCTTTTCTTCTTTTTGGGTTCAATTTTTACAAGACTCTCAATATGTTTGCTGCAGAAAAGTGCTGGGGATATAGGAGGCCCAAGGATGGAGGACAGTTGGGGAGAGACAGATGGTAAAGGGAGCCCTGGGAAGGTAACAGGAAGTGTGGCTTGGACCACAGCCAGAGATTGGACAATTCTGAATTTCCTCAGTCTCGTGCTTGTGAAAAAAATGTGGCAAAGCCACAGCTTGAAATATAGGCCCTCTTTCTATATGAAATCAGCACATTGTACCCCATAAATGCATTAATGTATACATGATCTATGTGTTTATGATTTAATAAAAAAAATAAAAATTAAAAAACAAAGAAATATAGGCCCTCAGTTTTAGCTTCTAGGACTTCAAACTGTACACTTTTCCTTCCCCTAAAAGCTTCTGACTGCCTTTAATATCTGTCTTTCAGAATCAAAGGCTGGCCAAGAAGAATTGGACTTTTACCTGCACACAGAGGCCCCTCTGGACAGTGAGGAAGGCCTTTTAGGTTGTTAACCTGCTGGAAGTAGCCCCTGCTCCTGGCAGACAGCACTGAAGCTGGCAGGAGAAAGTACATGGTAACTGGCGGCCTCCATACATTCCAGAGAGGGAGGAGGACCCACGTTCTCCAGAGAGATAGTGGGATGGAGGGAGGTGCCAGATTTTCTGTGATCTTTGACTCTCAGTTGAATCACTGATAAGAAAACCAGCTACAAAGACACCATGAAAAATGCCTTGGTAATTCCCTCTGAAAGTCATTTTCTGTAAGTAAAAAGGAGAAAAGATGAGTGCTTGCCAAAGTACAAAATGGTTCCAAAGGACTCTTGGGACCCCTGTGATTGAAAATCTTGTTTAAAACCACCCTTAGCATAGCACCCCCAGTTAAGGCATTACAGTGTAGATGGAGGAAATCAGAGCTTCCTGACTGTCAGCATGCGGGGAGATGCCCATCCACTGAGTAGAGACATTAGAGGCCTCAGTGGTGGAAGGGACATTTAGTGCTCACTTACTATTTATGTCTTCCCTTTGCAGTTGGATGACCATCTGTGCCACTGTTGGGCCAGCCAGGGAGGAGCCATTCTGTCATGTGTATCTCTCTGTACTCTGCTGGGGCAGCCATGTCAAGCAAATGCAGAGGGTGAAACAACTGGATCCTTGAGTCATCAGTTGGAGGATGACTTGGACCCCTACCAAGTCACATTGGATTTTGAGTGAGTGAGAATTAAACTTTTGTTTTGCTAAGACACTGAGATTAAGAGTTTGCCCGTGCCAACAACTGGAAATCATTTTCATGAGTAATAGAATGTGTGGGGCTGCTTTTTCCAGGGACAGTCTACAAACTGCTGGTGTTTCTTCATAGGCTAATGGAGGTCTGTCTCTGTCTAATCTTAACAAAACTCCCACAGGTTTTTGTAAGGTTCTTTTGTGGAATCCCTGAATATTAACCAATCCCAAAGGATATCTTTGGATTGTGGAGATCTCTATAGATTGACAATTGGAAAGCAATCCCTTCCTATATGTTCAGACAGGTCTTACTGATGCCAGTCTAACAACCTCCAGCTGCCCCATTCACAAAACACAGATCTGATTTCATCGACTAATTCTACAGTGGTCCAGATGGTATTCTAGGGCTTGGATATGATGGCAGCTGGCCTGCTTCATGGCCCTTCTGCCATCTTTGCAAGATAGTGATCTTCTAACATATTAGAAGCCATGAGGCCCAGGAGTTGAGCTAGGTACTGGCCATCATCAGTGATCTCTTCCCAACTTACCAGAAACCCAGTAGGTTAGAATTCTTTTTCAGCCTTTTCTTATAGATAAAAAGACTAACTACCAGAGAGCCTCCTGGTTGTAAGGCTAAGAATCGCATAGCCTTTTCAGCTCCCGTATTCCACAGCCTATATACCCTTTTCACTATACATGGATATTTCAAGATTCATTCCCAGCTTAGTTACAATGAGATTTTTGAGAATGTTTGATCTATGGTCAACTTTGCTCAGTAAGCAGAGATCTATGCCACCAGTTGCAGGTCTGCTGATTAAAATCTATGGGACAAGGGAACATGTTTCTCAAGAAGTCATGAGGTAAATGTTTATTTCTAGAGGGCATGGATGTGCATTTCTGGACCCTTTCTTTGGAAGAAATCTAGTCCAGTCTGTTGAACACTGGAGTGATAGTGCACCTGCCTGTTCTGACCACTCCTTTTCCTCTAGTGGATTTGTTGAAGAACAGATCAATACCACACTACCATCTCTTTATACGTTTATTTTCCATAGTCTCCCTTACATCACCTGGCTGAGAGATTGTGTTCTTCATTCTAAGCACATTTTCTTTTATTTAGATTTTAGTAAAGAAGGAGAGTAACCATGAATTAATCCATCAAAGGAGAGCTATAAAATAGATCTGTGGCATTGGTGTGAAGTTTTAATAATTAAAGTTACTAGAAAGTGGGAATAGGGAGAAAGGTGGAAATTAAAAGTCCAAAGTAAAAATGTATATTCCTCAAGTCAAAATTTAAGAGAAAGAAAGAGATCCAAGATGCAAGCTAAGGAGTCATGTTGCTGTGGAGCCAAATAAACTGCCAGCTCAGTAAAATATTGCCTTTGATGCCTTTGCTCCAGGGACTTTCTCTTTAATGGACGGTAATTAATTATCATCATCCACTCTTACTTAGTAATAATCTTTTACAGGCACTTGGGCATTCCTAATGCATGCTGTTGCCTAATATTTAGGCTGGAGGGAAGTGGTTCTTGGGTGGATGAAAATTGCATCCCTGGAGAGCTTTTGCTTTGGGGCACATTCTCCTCAAGACTCCATGACTCACCAGCTGCATGGGGCTTTGAAAGCGAGATGCTCTGGGTAAAGACTGTGGAATCCTGGATCCACACATGAAGGATGGTCAAAGTGAGGAAGACAGAGTGGACACAGCCCACTTTTTCCTTAGAGGGAAGAACACTGTGAGAATTTGGGGTCATTATTAAACATATCCATTATAGACAACTTTCCTTCTGTCTTTGTTCTTCCTTAATAGCATTGGGCAAAGCATTTAACTTCCCAGGTCCCAGATCTCCAACCTGAGTTGGACATAAGAGGTGCTTTTGCTCTTAAACTCACTCAGCCATTCATAAAGATGACTAAGCTCATCCAAGTGAAAGGCATAGAACTCTTCAAGGACAGGTGCAAAGTGAGTATCAGCTATTAAGGTTGGCCTCACAGGGATTGAATGCCTTGAACCAGAGCTGTGGCAACTCGCCCCCAAGTCTACAGCTTTTTCTCTGGCCATTGTTTGGATGAGAGGTTGTTCTGTCTCATGAAGGTGGATGGTGAGAAGGGGAAAGCAGAGGGGACTAACATTTATAGAAATCTGAACTGGTCAATTACCTTGCTAAGGTACTTCATATGAATTTTCTTATTTAATACTACAATTTTGAGCTTTTACAATTTATTTTTCAAATGGAGAAAGTGAGGCCTAAAGAAGTTAAGAGATGTTAACTTAGGAGACAATGAGCCCAAACTCAATTCTAATGGAGTCCAGGAGGCTCTTTCTACTCTACAACACCTCCTAAGTAGAAGAATAAGGGGAAGAGTGTGTACAAAGCCAGGAAAGGAATAAAGCCAAATTAATTCTCCTTATACTTTCTTTGGTCTTATTTCACTCCTCTCCCATTCTAACCTTCAAATTGCATCCATCCTGGGAGATGAGAAATGGCAAAATGATAGGGCTGGTCTTCTCCAATCCCAGCCTACATTCTTGGTTGGGATAGCCCCTTTCCCTCACTTCCACCCCTCCAGGTGCTAGGACACATGTCCCGCCTCCTCCAGCCCAGGGCTGGAGCACACTCCTAGTTCCTCTCCCTGCCCCACCTAGAGCCCCTCCGTGGCTCTTACAGTTGCTGAGCTCCTGGTGACAGTGAAATCAGAGGAGGAATGTGGGCTGCCAGGCTGTGTCAGGTACCTGAGACCCAGCTGGAAAGATAAGCAGAGTGCCTTACCCTTTCTGGGTTTTCTGGACCCGTGAGAAGGTGGAATTCCAGAGATAATGTTCCTTCCCTCTCTGCACCACTGGCGCTTCCTTGCTGATGGAGCCTGCTGATTTCAGCCTTTGGGAGAGGGAGAACTTCAGGACAGCAATGCTATGGCTCCTGTGCTCTTATTCCCTGTAGGGCAGCTGAGCAGCCACACTTCTGGTGCTCAGCCTTGGAAAACACCTCTTCCTCTTTCTCTCTCTTTATATGACATTTTCCCACCTGGAATGTGATAAGAGAACAGTAACTAAGGAACGAGTACTGATTAGAAAAAGAATACTTTAATTTGAAGGAGTCAATTATCTCTATTCCAGCTTCTATGGGGACTGAACTGGTGTGAGAAATATGAGATGGGCATGTGTTGTATTAAATGTTGGAGAGAGAGAGAAAGGAAAAGAAAGAGAGATTGCTAAAGTCAGACACAAGAAGAACTTCCAGGGTGGGAGGTATGATAGATACTAGTGCTAACGATGGGGGAAAAAAGTGGGGGTCATTTCTATTAGAGGTTTCAGTTCAGGAGAGAGATTGGAAGAAGAGATATATTCAGAAGATAGCTGCTAGACCAGGTGGCTCCATATGAGGTCAAATAAGGTAAAGGGTCACAGCTAAGCCTTCAGACTTTGAAGGCACTGTCTGAAGCAGAGTACATTCTAGACTTGGCACCCCTTCCTTTTTTATTACAATATCATCACTGTCACCTCAACAGGTGAGCTATCTCAACTCCCAGACCATGGAGGCAAATTTATATACCACATGGCTGCTTCCTAAGCAGAGCCACTGGCTAAAATACTTTTGTAACCATTTAAATTTACATCATTTCTAATCTCCAAAATTTAGACTGTTGTTATCTTACCAAAACACACTTTTATAAGCCACCTGTGTCCACGGCCATGCAGTGAGAATTGCAAAGCTGACGGCATACGCAGCCACTGCCTTTCATTGAGATCTGCTCCCTGAAGTTATTTCCATGCCAGGTACTCTGCTAAGGGTGTTACAAGCGTTATCCCTTTTCATTAGCATAATAAGAATCTCATTTTGCAGAAGAAGTAGCTAAAGAGGCTAAGCAACCTGCCTGAATACAAAGAGGCATCAAGAAACAGAAGTGGGATGCAGACTTTAGCATCCCAGCTCCAAGGCTGGTGCTTTCAACCAGATCTGTGGGGGAGACTCTCCCCTTGAGAACCCATCCATTACATGGCATCCTGTCAGTTATTTCTTGTTTCAAAGTAAACCAGCCAAAAACACGGTGGTAGAATGACAACAATTTTATTATGACTTCTAAATGCTGAAGATCAGAAATTCAGAGTGGGCAGAGTGGGATGGTCCTTTTCTGCTCCATGGTATCTTGGGCCTCAGCTGAGATGGCTCAAATGGCAGGAATTTGAAATAGTTGGAGCTGAAGGGTTCACTTCCAGGCTAACTTAGTCACTCATACACCAGGTGCTTTGGTCAGAATGGTGTCATCTAGAGCACTTTCTGGGGCTGCTTTGGTGTTGTGGTTGCAGCACACTGAGAGTTCTTACATGGTTATCAGAGCTCTGAGCGGGAGGGTCACAGTGAACAAGGTAAACCTTCAAGGTCCCTCTACTATTTTCTAGGTAAAAATAAGTCTGCTCATGTTTAAGGAGAGGGGACATGGGCTTTACCTTTCAATAGAGGACTGTCAAGAATTTTGGCCATGTTTTAAAATCACAACATATGTTAAATTCTGTGTCAGTCAGCAAGTGGGCTGAACACTTTGGATCCTGATATATGGCCAGGGCATATTGTTTCCTTCTTTTAAAATCGAGTAAGTTGAAAGGATTAAGATGGAGACAATTTGGGTCCTTAATTGCTTGAAGGCATCTTCTTCCCTATCACCACAGTGACACAGTAGGAAGGGTTGGTAGCAGCCAAGGACAGAGGAGAAGCTGAGGACAGAGGAGCAGCTGGACGCTACTCACCAAGACATGCAGGCCAAGTGGAAACCAAAGAGCCTGGCCACCTGGGATGTCCTTCAGTTTTGTCCAGATTAGTCCAGCTCTTTCCTCTTATAGTTGGAGAAGCCGAGTCCTCCAAAGAAGAAAAGACTTGTCCAGAGCTGTGTCATCCAATATGATAGCCACTAGCCACATGTGGGTATTTAAATCGAAATGAACTACACTTCAGGTCCTCAGCCTCAAGTTCAGATCCTACTAGCCACATTTCAAGTGCTCAGTTGCTACCTGTGGCTAGTGACTACCATATTGGACAGTGCAGATGTGGAATGTTTTATCATTGCAGAAAGTTCATTTGGACAGCACTTTTCTAAAGTCACACAGCTGTTTAAGGTGACTCTTAGTCTAGAGCACTCAGGGAGACTTCAGAGAGCTTGGCCACTGTCTCCAGAGGCTCATGGCACATCTCTGGCGATCACTTCTGGTTTGTGCATGTGCTCTTAGTCTGGCTGGCTGTGATCAACCAGGTGACCAGGTCTGCCGCAAGAGGCTGAAGGCAGGAGGAAAGAGTGGCCTTCGGGAGGAAAGGGATTCTGTCCAGGGGATGAGGCGGATCAGGAGAGAAACTTGTTTGGCACACTAGGGGGAACAGAGTGAGGGTGAGCCCCTGGCAAGGGAGGGAGGCTCCCCACACTCTCCCTGCAGCAGACAGCACTGAGTAATCAACATTCTTTTGGCTACAGTCCTGGTCTTTCAGAAGTGCCATACCCACTTCAGCTTGGCAGCTCTCTGTCGTCGCTTCTCAGCTTGGACTAGGGTCCAAAGCCAACTTCCCTCCCTTCCAGACCTCTTGGAACTACCAGACACCAGCCTCATCTCTCCCCTTTCGGCAGCACTGCTGCCTTCTTATCTGCTGCTGCAGGGAGGGAGCCCATCAGCACCCTCCCTCTTTCTTTGCCAGGCGCCACCAAGGCCCTCCTGGTCTGGTGCCCACTTAGCAGCAGAGCATCAGAGGCTCGAGTCCCGACTTCTGGCCCTATCTCCACTCTCAGTCCGGTATGCGACTTTAGCCAAGTTGGTTCATCTTTTTGGATTTTAGTTTCCCATCTGCACAAGGAAGGTGCAATGGTTAAGTAAGAGCTTTAACATGCAAACAAACTTCTCAGGGATCTTGCCGAAGTGCAGAGTGTGACTCCACAGGTCTGGAGTGCGGCCCATGATTCTGCATTTCATTTTTTTTTTTCTTTTTTTTGAGACAGAGTCTCAAGCTGTTACCCTGGATAGAGTGCCATGGCTTCATAGCTCACAGCAACCTCCAACTTGGATTCAAGCAATTCTCTTGCCTCAGTTTTTTTTTTTTTTTTTTCTATTTTTAGTAGAGGCAGGGTCTTGCTTTTTGCTCAGGCTGTTCTCAAACCCGTGAGCTCAAGCTATCTGCCCACCTCATCCTTCCAGAGTGCTAGGATTACAGGCATGAGCCACCACACCCATCCTGTGATTTGTCATTTCTGATAAACTTTCAGGGGATGCTTCTGCTACTGCAGGGCAGAGGCAAGGATTCAGGGCTGGTCTGTGGAAGTTTCTGCAGTGATAGAAACGTCCTGGATTTATACTCTATAATATGGCAGTCACTAGCCACAAGTGCTATAAAGCGCTTGAAATGCAGCTATGGAGTCCAAGGAACTGGCTTTTACATTTTATTTAATTTTAATGAATTTAAATTTCAATCTGTAGCAAGTGGCTAATGGGTTGAACAGCACAAAATAAATAATCTCTAATACCTGCCACTGACCAGCCCTTTGAATTTGAGCAAGCCATTTAATGTCCCAGAAGCTCAGCTTTCCATTGGTAAAAAACAAAGAGGTAACTCTTCCTATCTAATAGGGGTATTGGTGGGATGGGGTTGTAAGTTATATTTTATAGACTGTATAAACATGTACTTTAGGTAGTAATGATGTCTTTATTATTAATAATATTATAATATAGAAAAGTGGTTGGAAGAAAAAGAAAATTGGAGTGAGACAAACAGGGCTCCAACTCAGAAAATGTCTAGCATTTTCTAGCTATTTGTGCCTTTCTATGAGCCTCCGTTTTCTCATCTCTAAATTATGAATGACAGTAGTGCTTTCGCAAGACTATTGAGAGAAACAAATGAGTCAAATGTTAAGACCCAATCATTATAGGGCCCAAGACACAATAAGTGCTCAATTAATGTTAACATTAATTAACATTGGAGCCAGTGGAGCCAGTGGATTAAGAGTTGGCTCAGTGGAGCCAACTCTTAATCTCAGATCTCACACTTACTAGCTATGTGTTCTTGGATGAGTTATTTAATCTCTCCTTGTGTCGGTTTTATCAATTTTAGAATGAAAATGATAATACTTACCAAAAAAGTTTGATTATTCATTGAATTTTGCAACTGATAGCTCTGACTTTACATATTCTGTGCTAGGTGCTTGAGATATAAGAATAAGTAGAAACAGAAAATGTTTGTGGTCTTATGATCCGTATAATCTATTATGTGCTAAATCAAACATCTAGAGTACTAGGATGATGATTGTGTTGATCATCCTATGTGGTGCCACAAGGATGTGTAATTGGAAGAACAGAGAAGACCACCTTTGGCTAGAGACATTGCGCAGAAATGAACACATATTTGCCAACTAGTAGTTTGACATCTACTGTAGTTTGAATATTTGTTCCCCCCAAAACTCATGTTGAAATCTAATCCTCAAATGTGGCAGATTTTGAAAAGGAAGGCATTTAAGAAGTGATTGTGTTATGAGACCTCTGCCCTCATGAATGGATTAATCTGTACATGGTTTAAGGGGTTGATGGAGTCATGGGGTTATCCTGGAAGTTGGAATGGGGGCTTTGTAAGAAGAGGAAGAGAGACCTGAGCTAGCAGCTCAGTCCTGTTGCCATGTGATGCCCTGTACCTGCTCTGCACTCTACAGAGCCCCCACCAGCTCACCAGATGCAGCCCCTCAACCTTGCATTCTCAGCTTTCATAACTGTAAGAATTAAATTTTATTTTCTTATAAGTTACCCCGTTCTGAGTACTGGGAATGAGCTGAAACTATATTGGAAGGGAGGAGACACAGAAGAGTCTGGACTGGGGACATAGGCTTGTGAGTTGTCTACTCTCAGAGTTCGTGGAGAGTAAAGGACATAACACTCAATTAGGGCCAAGCATAGCTTACACCTCTGAGGGGCTCGATATGCACAAGAGGCTCAGCGGCTGGCTGCCTTGTCCTGCTCCTCTCCATGGAGCTGTGAAATAGCAGTCACACTGGCTGGACAGAAGCAGGCTCAGGCTCTGGGCTCTGGTCTCCAGGCCCTGTGGCAGCTCAGGTTGTTCTGAATCCAGCACAATTTCCTTTCCTGGTTGAGCTGATCAATGAATCTTTCCTGTGAGATTAGGTATGGTCCGAAGTTTACCAGTTGATGGGAATTTCTTTCTTTCTTTCTTTTTTTTTGGCCGAGGCCAGGTTTGAACCCATCATGTCCAGTATTTGGGGCTGGCGCCCTACTCCTTTGAGCCACAGGTGCTGCCCTGACAGGTATTTCTTTCACGTGTCCCCAGATGAATAAAATGCCAATACATTCATTCTAGAGGGGGAATGAGATCTGAACTGATTCTCTCATCTCAACTACACTAAGCAGGGTGTCGTTATTGGTCTGTAGGTAACTTCTTTGAGCTTCTCTGGCATTTATAGATTGTGTTGATCACTTGCTACCACACATACACACGCACACCAAAAAAAAAAAAAAAAGATTTCATCGGTGAAATATAGAAGTTTTGATTAGTTGAAGCATTTGATTTCTTTCTAGGGGTTGGAAACTTGTCTTGTACCTCTGTGTCTCCACATGGTGACCCAACATACAGTTCACATGAGGCAATGAACCTTAGAGATGCTGATTATCTGGTTGATTCAGTTCTCTTGCCTCTGCCCTGAGGGCAGACTGCAGCGCCTGCAGTGCCAAGAGGGCCAGTCACAGCAAAAGGGACAGTTTGCCCAACCTCCCCTCAAGCCCTCTCTTTGAAACTTACTCCCTTTTCCCAGAGTTTAATACTGAGTCAATTCCTGGAACAGCAGTTATGAAGAAAATGATTTACCAAATGATCAATTTACCTATGTGCTGATGTGTCAACATTACCGAATTGGATCCTTTGTATTAATATAATAAAATTTGACTATGCAGCTGCTTTGCAGGAATCTTTTAGTGCTTTTAACTTGAATGTTTCATTTTTGTTACTAATAATGTGACATAAAACATATTTTATCATTGGCAACAAAATTTCAACATTACACAGAATAATATTTCAGTTTATGTTAATATGAATGTGGAACTATTTAAGCTGATGGCTACTTCCAATTTCCTTTGTATGCTTCAGAGTACAATTTTTACCTTAATCTATTTCAATACTAATTTACTTTGTTTCCAGATTTAAATGTAAACGTTTGATTTTCCTTATATTGAATAATTATGTTAAATTTAAATTTAATTTAAAATTCTGACATATTTCCAATGCTTTTGGATATAAATATAAAATTAAATTTAAATGTTGAATTGCCAGGAATACATAATTAAGGCAGCAGATATGTTGTTTGAGGAACCGGCAAACACTGCTAAAAAGGGCTTAATGTTTAAAGAGGACAATGGCTTTTAGACATAATAGAAAACAGAAGTGACTAAGAAGAAAAAATGTACCTGCAAAATGTTGACATATAACATTTGATAAGAAGCTATTGGGATCTATTGATTTAGTAGACTTTATCAGAAATAATCCCTCTTTTGCAACAAAGGAGAAATTATTCCTTTTTGTTAACTCAGCTAAGCAGCAAGAAATCCTTTTTTAAATGTAATTTTTTTTTTTTGCCCATCTTCTTGCATCTTTAGTGTTCTGTTACAAATTTCTCATACAGTAGATCTACCTTGGTTTGTTATTTCTAGGGATTTTGAATAGCTGCTCATGCTATTTGCAAGTTGATTCCTCCTTGACTACAGTGGATCATGAATACTGTGGGAAATTGCTACTGGGCATCCTCAAACTCTTCCCTGATTTGGTTGAACCCTTTTCTCTTGAGTCTTTTCTGCAAAGCAAATTTTCAATTAACCTGAAATTAAAATAGAAATAAATTAACTCCACAAAACACTCAAAAATAAAGCAGCATTGTAGATGGCAATAACTTAAAATATAATTTAAAATTTAATTCTATGTTTAAAACCAGCCAAAAGAAATCAGAATTGGCTAGAAGAAAATGCCCGGTTAAAAATTAGAATACGCCACAGATATTTTCACTACATGCAGAATATCAAGTGGATAAATATTTGTATATTATATTTAATAAATATTTGTATTAACACATTACGACATACGAATTTAGTAAATTTAGGGAATTGATTATTTGGCAAGCTGATCTGCCTAAGAACTGGCTTGCTGGGAATTAGCTTTTAGCAAATTGACTTTTCAGGGAATGAGTTTTAAACCAATTGAACATTCATTGAAATAATTTTCACCAAATTGACAGATTCCACTCATTTTTATCCTCTGCCCTTCAGTTCTCTAGAATCCACTCTCCTCCCAGGCAGAGCCTGTGAATCTCTAGCTAGTTTGTTAATGTCAAGTCTTCAGGAAGAAAAGGAAAAAAAATATGCCATTTTGGGGGACTTTTGTCATTCCAGAGACTAAGGGTTTTAAAATGGTCCCAGTGACATGGGTTTGGCATTTTTGTCCTCTCCCTTACCCTCCCTTGAAAAACACTGGACAATTGAACAAAATCCCATCTATGCAGTAGAAGGAAAAATTAAGACTCCTTGTTTAGTTCTGGAGTTTGAAGAGATCTTAAGAGTATCTAACCCAGGGTTTCTCATCCTTAGTATTGTTGACATTTTGGGCCAGACGATTCTTTATTGTGAGGGGCCGCCCTGAGAATTGTGAAGCTGTTTAGCAGCCCCCTTGCTCTATTCATGGGATACCAGCATCACATCCCAATTCGTGACAATCAAACATGTGTCTAGATGTTGCCATATGTCCTTAGGGGGTGAGGGTGGGAGACAGAAATCATCCTTAACTGAGAACCACTGATCCATCTTCCATCTAATCTAGAACCTAAGTTTACATTATATGCCATAAGTCCTCTGAATACTGCAGAGACCTGAGAATTCATCTCCTCTCTTTGGTTTTCTAGGAGGCAGTCACATTAGTATCACAAGAAGAGTATGTTCTTTGGGGCATGCTGTCCCAGAGTCAGATCCTGTCTCTGATCTGTGTCCTTGGGTATGACTTATGGAAACCTCAGAACTCATTTCAGGCTTTTTCCTGATATGTCCTAATCCCTATTTCACAGACTTATTGAAGAGACTAAATAGCCACGTGTCTAAAATGTCTGCGCACTCCCATTTTTTTTGGTCCTTGGCATTGATTATATTAATTTCAAGTCCTCCATCTTTACCTTCCCCTCCTTGGTTGTACATCCAAATGTTATGCAGATTGTTTCATCTTTAGATCTCATAACAGCTCTGAATTCAGCTCTTGATGGCTGCTGTATCATTCTCATTCCTTCTCAGCAGACTAAGCTCATAAACTTGATTCCTTCTCAGAAAGTTCAGATATGACAACACCTTTCAATTTACAGGGAAATTGATTGTTGAGTTACTGTGGAGCAGACTGAAATGAGGCTTTAGGGCTGGCACTCCATGGGGAGAGAGGGTTCCTCAAAAGCTTTGCCAGAAAGAGTTGTTCTTCCAGAGAAAGTCGTACCAATCACTGCAGAAAGGCTGCATGCAAAGAAAAAACCAAACCCCACAAGCATACTTTTCTGCAATGACACTCTAGAATTGGACACCTCTTGAGGGCCAGGCTAGGTGACTGAGGCCACACTGCCCTTGGCATCTCTTTTCCCACCTGTTGCTCATTTAAAATTAACTTCTGACACTTCCCAGGAAGTATAAATGAGGTATGGGCCCTGCAGCCTTGAAATCTGAGAAGCCACCTAACTACTTAGACGAGCCAGCATCTATTGAACAGTTTTCAAAAGTGCGCTTTTTAAGTCTTTAATCCATTTTGAGTTGATTTTTTTGTATATGGTGAGAGTTAGGGGGTCTAATTTCGTTCTTCTGTGTGTGAATATCCAGTTTTTTTAGCACCATATAATGACTATTCTTTCCCCAATGTGTGTTCCTGACACCTTTGTTGAAAATCAGTTAGCTATAAATACATGAATTTATTTCTGGGGTTTCTATTCTGTTCCACTGATCTATGTGTCTGTTTGTATGCTCTACCATGCTGTTTTGGTTACCATACTTTATAGAATGGTAGACTTTGAAGTAGTGTGATGCTTCCAAGTATGTTCTCTTTGCTCAAGAGTTCTGTAACTATTCAGGGTCTTTTGTGGTTCCATATGAATTTGAGGATTGTCTTTTTTATTTCTGTGAAGAATATCGTTGGTATTTTGATAGGGATTGCATTGAATCTATAGAGTACTTTCAGTATTATGACATTTTAATAATATTAACTCTTCAAATTCATGAACATGGTCTATCTTTCCATTTATTTGTGTCCTCTTTAATTTCTTTCATCAATGTTTTATACTTTTAATTGTAGAGATCTTTTACTTCCTTGGTTAAATTTAATCATGGGTTTTTTTTTAGTATTTATTGTCAATGGGATTGTTTTCCCTTTCAGATAGTTTGCTGTTGGTGTATATAAATTATACAGATTTTTGTATGTTGATCTTGTAATCTGAAACTTTGAGAAATGTTCAAGCTTGTGAATTTGTAATTCTCCTGATTTAATCATTACCTGATATATACATGTGTTAAAACATCACATTGTACACCATAAATACGTACAATTATTATGCATAGGTTAAAAAGAAAACACTAAAAAGAGCTTTGATGTCAGGGAGTCCTGAAGAGTCCTGTGAGAAAATTGTCTAAACTCCTTGCAGAGGCCAAGGGTGGAGCTCGCTCATATGCCCCCATATGTAAGCTGGACTTGATACAGCTCAATTGCTCTTATCAATTCTATGTCTGGAAAACAGGCTCCAGGGACTCCTGCCTTGGGTTGGGAGAGAATTATGAGTCAAAGCGCTAGGGATCCATCTAGCTGATGTCAGAAAGAGTCCCCCTAACAGGGAGGGCAGGCCCTGGAGGGACACAGGGGACTTGGGGAATTTCCTTCAGTAGATTTTTGAGATATTTGAGAACAATTTCTTTAATGTCAGAGCTGATCCTTGTTTTTCTTTGAATGGTGGAGAAGATATTGGATTAAAATGGCTCTAGTTTGAGAGGATGGCTTCCTGAAGTCGCACTAGAAACAGACTGAAATCATGGACAGTGTTGGGACTTGTACACAAGCAGTCCTGCCTGCCATTCCTTGGGGCAGGAGAGCCTGCTAGAGGGGCTTAGACTAGATTGTTTAAACACAGGGCTCTTGTGTCTAGCTTAAGGCTCCCTGCAATTTACTTTTAGACAGGCTCTTGATTTACAAGTCTAAATCCCATTGAACTCCAGGGTGAATCATGAATGCCCATCCCTGGCCAGGTTTTGAAGATAAGAGCTCCAAATGGAGGCTTCCCCCAGCCCAGAGAAGAAGGACAGTGGTAATATGTTTTCTAAGCCTGTGAAAAAGCCCAAACTGCCAATTTTGGTCATGTCTCGGGGTGAGAGGATGAGAGAGGCATTTCCAAGGTCTTTGCTTGCCTGTACTTTGACTCAAGGAATGCGGAGAAAGGTGAAGACTGTTGCAATTTGGAGGTACCATCAGGGATTTTTCTCTACTCTCTTAGGGAAGATATTTGCTGTATTGGACCCACTTGAAGCAAAGGAGACCTTGACACTTCTAGAAGCAAAGACTAGCTTTCTGTAAAGGATGTCGGTCAGGGTTTTCTAGTTAGTTCAGTCTCTGTCCAAACTGTGGGACTGTAGGCAACATTCTCCTCAAGAACCGGGTTTTGATAATGCTTGTCTGGGTCTTTAGATATTGCTGGTTTCCATCTCATAACCTCAGAGAAAATCAGAGCCAAAGGAACCTGAATCCAGTCAGTTCAACATGTTCATCCTAAAGTCTAGAAACTTGAGGATCGGACATATGATATGACTTGCCTAAAACTACCTGTCAGTTACTGTCAAAGTCTGGATCATGATCCAGAAGTCTTTCTTTCCAGTTCCCAGCCACTTCAGAGAATCCTGCCATTCTCTCCATTTCCACCAAACTGTGTCTGCTTGGACTATCTAATTGCTTTTGCAATTTTCACTTTCTTCCCTTTCTCTAAATAGCTGTCTTTATCCTTGATGGTGATAAGGAGCCATGCAGAATAGCATCATCTGTGTGTTCTCCTTTTCCTTTAATTACATTTATTGAATTATTTATTGCTAATAACTCAACAAGTCATTATTGAATTATTAATATTTATCAAATTGTATTTATTGATTTACTTCCTCAGTAACAGTCACTATTTATTGAGCCCTGTTTATGTGGTTGGGATGGAGCTAAAAGCACCATGTGTATTATTGCCTTTGCCCTATGTTACCCTAAGGGTAGCTACTCTTTGCATCTCCAGTTTCCAGACAAGGGTACAGAGACTTGAAGAAGTGTTCTAACCGTTCAAGTTCACACAGTTTGGATTTGAGTCTTATTTCTGCCATTTTCTGCCTGGTCCTTGAGTTGATGATTATGTAGTACCTGTTCTCTTATTTGAGTTCAACCTAGTACTAAGGTTGTGAATGAACTTAAGTGCTTCTTCCAGCTGATCACCAGCAGACTGGCTGCAATGTTTTGTTACACAATGCCTATATTATTCCTCTTTTCACAGGGACTTTGCTGCTATTCTAATCCCAGAAGGAAGTTACCATCCCCATCTTCACCTGAGCCAGTCATTATTTATTTACGGCAGGAAAACATTTTGGGCCTCATGAAGCTGTCAGAATAGTTTACTCCAAGGCTGGATAAGACACATGATGAAGGAAGTTTTGTTCTTGTTGTTAACGTCTACTAATTGAAAAAAAATAAAGCACTTCTAAAAGCTATATCTCTTGATATAACAAACATTACCAGGCTTGTGGTATGTGATCCCAAACCTAGAGGCATCAGAGAACTGAGGCCAACAACTGATTCATGGTCTTGAAAAGTTCGACATTCCAGATGCTCCCTGATGTGGCCCAGCCCACTTCTCCAATGATAATATCTTACGCTACTTCCCTATATGAAAGCTTCGTTACAGCCCAAGTTACCCAATATTTCCTATAATATTGTCTCCCAAGATCCTTATATCTCTGTGCCTCCTTCTTAATGGAACTCTGTAGATCTCTCTAGCTGAAAGACCTCTCCCCTTTCACTGAGTGCCTCCCCTAACTTCTTATCACACTTGACATATTCCCCTTGGTAAAGTAGCCATTTCTATAGGTCTTATCTTAGCTATGCTTAAAAGTTGGAAGCCAATTAAGGACTTTAAGGCAGGAGAATAAAGAGTCAGATTTGTGTTTGAATGCTGTTCTGTTTTCCCATGAAAAAAGAGTGACCAGGGAGAATTGGCCAGAATCAGAAAGAGCCTTCTTG